>NC_066583.1:212783100-217783100 GCF_024323335.1 Lathyrus oleraceus
CGCGTTTATGTTAGCTCTGGTGGGCGCATTCTCGCTGCTCAATCCGGGGACCCCGAGACTGGGAACTTGCTTTAGGATATCTCTGTTGAGGGAGTTAGTAGAGGTCTTTTATCTCCGTAATAATGCCAAACCTTCAGTGGTAAACGTATTATTCTCGACTGAAGGACTGAAGCTGACGAACTTCTGTTCTTAGAACCTACCAGAGAGGGGCGGGCTAAATTCAGGAAACCTTAACCTTCAACCAATCCGTTTTTTGGGAGCAGAGTTTTGATCTCGTATTATAGTCCTCATGGGTTTTTCTTCAGACATTGCAACCTGACAGTTGTCAAGCAGATACAGCAGTCCTGATTTCCTGTCACTACATTGCATCACATCATTTTGCATCATATCATTTAATACATGTTTATCTATATCTAGGGGTTTACATCTTCTTCTTGATTCCGGTCGGGTTTCTGGTTCTCCTGAGATGGATATTAGCAGAAAGAGACATGTCGCCTACAAGTTTCATGTGGTTTGTTTGGAGCCTATTCAACAGCTGATGAAGTTAATGGATCATGATTCTCTAGAAGGATTCCGGAAGGAGTATGGTTTGATTCTATGTTGTCACGATTCTCTCCAAGGATCAACATGATGCTCTTTTTCACACTGCTGCAGTTCTATGACCCTCCATTGAGGTGTTTCACATTCCCGGATTATATTTTGGTCCCTACTTTGGAGGAGATTGCCAGTTTTCTCAGAGTCCTTATCAAGTCACAGTTGTTGTTCTACAGTTCTGAGTTTCTGCCCGATCTCAGCATGGTTGCTTCGACCACATATTTGGGAAATCAGTCTTCAAGGCTAATATGTGTCAGAAGGGAGGATCAATGGTTTTCATTTGAGTTTCTTACTGGGAGAAGCAAAGAAGAAGCTTGAAGATGCTGACCAAAGGGAGGAGTCAGTGGTTTTCATTTGAGTTTTTTGCTTCAGCCACATATTTGCTGAGTTTCATACTTCTTACCATTGACTGACGATGTCTTAACAGGTCCAAAGAGATCAACGTGTAGAAGTTCCAGAGGCCTGGAGGTGGAAACAACATTTTGGTTTTTGAAAGTAGTTTTAGAAAATTTCCCTTTCTGGCATGCTTCACAAAGAGAATCTGAAGAAAACTTCAGCTTGGGCAAGCTTCTGACTAACTCAAGTTTATTTAGCTGAGAAATCCTCCTCAAGCTAATGTGACCCAAGCGCCTATGCCACACCCATTGCTCTTCACTAACATACATTAAGCATTTCACGTTTTAACTTTCAAATTTGAAAGTTTTATTTTATAAATATTGTTCTTCCTCTTTCCAGTGAAAAGGACTGCGTCATTTATCTGATTGACAGCCTTGCACGATTTTGATTAAAGATAATATCATAACAGTTATCACTTAATTGACTTATGGATAACAAATTATGCATTAATCCCTCAACATTAAGAACATCAGAAATATAAGGAAGAGATCTGTTACCAACTGTTCCAGATCCTCTGATTCTTCCTTTCTGATTTCCTCCAAAGCCTACGAAACCAACATCTTTAAGTTTTAGGTCTTGGAACATATGCTTTCTTCCCGTCATGTGTCGCGAGCATCCAGAGTCCAGGTACCATGACTGGTGTTTTAACTCTGCTGCATAGGATATCTGCAATGTACACTATTTTATCTTTTGGCACCCGGAATCTTTTTGGTCCTTTAGGATTATTTTTCCCAGAGTTTCTGAAAACTTTGGTTTTTCTAGTGTTACTGAACTTTTGTGTGTCTGTGCTGGTGTATAATGGTAAGAAAAAGGAGATTTTAGTTTGTTTTCTATAAAAGGTTTTGATCATCGTAATCAGAGTCATAACCAATTCCTCTTTTTATATTATGACTTACACCATATATCATAGAAGTCATTCTTCTTCTATCTAGGTTGTTTGTTCCGAAATTTATGAAAGGCTTTATCATATTTGTATATGATAGTGTCAGAAGTAGGTGGAGCTTTAGAAAGAGTTTCCTCAAGTTTTGAACATTTCTTAGTTGAAATATTTTTCTCTTTCAAGAATAAAATATTTTCTTTGAGTTCAAAAACTTCCTTCTCAAGCTTGTCACACTCTTCAATAGTCTCTTCATGAACCTTTTTCGGGTTCTTGAATTTCTATCGAAGCTTCTGATACAAGCTCAGAGATTCTGACAAACAGGATTCAAGATCAGAACGAGAAAAGTCAGAAAATACCTCTTTAGAGTCAGACTCTGTTTCAGATGAACTTCTAGAGGTAGTGGCCATGAATGTTACGTTTGCTTGCTCCTCTTCAAAATCAGATTCTGGAGCTTCAGATTCAGAGTCGTCCCATATTACCATGAGTTTTTTCTTGTTTGATTTGAATGAGTTCTTCTTGAACCTTTCTTTTCTGGAGCTATCCTTATTTATCTTTGGACAATCATTTTTTGTAGTCTCCAGGTTATTTGCATTCATAACACGTTACTTCCTTGTTGGGTCTGCCTCTGGAGGTTGAATTTGGACGGTCTCCCTTCTTTCTAGGCCTTCTGAAGTTGTTTTGTCTCTTTCTCCAGTTTTTTTATTCTTCTAGAAAGAAGAGATAATTCTTCTTCATCATCAGAATCTTCATTATCAAAGACGTCAACTTTTTCCTCTTCAGCTTGAAAGGCTTTGTTCCTTTCTGGCTTTCTTCTTTCTGGTCTTGACTTTAGAGCAACAAATTTTCTCTTCTTCTGAGGTTCATCTTCTTCAAGCTCTATTTCATGACTTCTGAGAGAGCTGATAAGTTCTTCAAGACTTATGTTGTTTAGGTCCTTGGACAACTTCAGAGTAGTAACAATGGGTCTCCACTTCTTGGAAGACTTCTGATTATCTTCTTGATATGATCTGATGTAGTATATCCTTTGTCCATAACCTTGAGTCCTGCAACCAAGGTTTGGAACCTTGAGAACATCACTTCAAAAACTTCATCATCCTCCATTCTAAAGGCTTCATACTTTTGTATTAAGGCCAGAGCCTTAGTCTCTTTAACTTGGTTGTTGCCTTCGTGCGTCATTTTCAAGGAGTCAAAAATATCTTTTGGTCGTTTCCCTGTTGGTTATATTTTATACTCATTGTAGGAAATAGCGTTTAACATAATGGTTCTAGATTTATGGTAATTCCTGAAATCACGCTTTTGATCGTCGCTCATTCTGCTACTTGGAATAGGAATACCAATTGCAGAGATGGGTAGCTCATAACCATTTGTAACCATATCCTAGAGATCAACATTGTAGCCTAGGAAAAACTCTCGATTCTGTCCTTCCAGTAGTCAAATTTTCTCCTTCAAAAACTGGAGGTTTTGTGTTGTAGCTATCTCTTTCATTTATGTTGGCCATGAAGTTTTTCTCACCCTGGGCCTCTCTACACGGCTAAGTGTTTGATTCAAAAATCAATAACAGAGTCGGGGCTTGATACCAATTAAAGGTAGAGAAAAACAAGAAAGGGCGGGGTGAATTATTTTCACAGGAATTAAAAATTTTTCGTAACAACACACACAAAGAAGAAATAATAACAACACAAATGATTTATCCTGGTTTGCTTGAAAATCAAAGTTACTCCAGTCCACCCGGCCAATGTGATTTCGCCTTCCACAATGACTTAATCCACTATTCTCAACAGATTACAAAGTTCGTATTAGGATTCAACACCTCTTAGCCTTCTCAAGTATACTGACTTAAACAAGTCGCTTGAGGAATCAAAAATAATTACAAGGATTACAAAGTGTTTCTCTAGATGCTTCTAGATAAGCCGTATAGACACAACTTAAGAACAATGAAAGATAAACACAATATTGAGCATCAACTCTTGTATGGAATCTTTTTCTTACAACAACCGTGGTGAAGAATATAGAAGTATGTAGAGCGTGATTTTTTGTTTGTAAGAATGTTGAAAAGTTGTACGATAAAGTTGTTGTATCAAAGTTGTTGTATTGGCAAGTTGTGAAGAGGCCCTTATATAGCACTTGAGATAATATCGTTGGGGGAAATCAATAAAGATTTAGTGCCAGTTGTGGGAGACAATGTAGTAAATTCCTTGTCCTTTCCATAGCAGACTATGAGCATAGTAATTTTTTTTCTTAAAAGGATTGTACTACAATTGGAATTACTTTCAGCTTAATTTTTTGACTAGGTGACATCTGATGGTGTGTTTCTGAGCATGTGTCAGAGTGAGGTGAGCATGATCAGAGTTTTCGGAGTTAGAGTCTTCAGAGATCCCTTTATAGAATCTTTAACTAGAGTTATAAGAATCAGATCATCATAGCTTGAACTTCAGAGTTATATTCTTCAGGTGATTGCTCCTCAGGTGCATTATGTTCATAGTCATATGTGATTTCTCTTTGTGCTAGGTCAGCGCTTCTAGACTACTTCAACTGCCAAATATTAGTTTCTTAGGAATCAGAAGATGACTTATCAGACTCATTTCAACTTAGAATCATGCACACTTAAGAAAATTATTAGGGTACCAAATTGTTTCATTATTTGTTATCATAAAAACTTAGAGATACATTGCAGAATCAAAACCTTGTTCTAACAAAATGCTTCTATGTCTTTGGAAGTAAATGTTATATTCTAGCAGATCGTGAGCAGAGGAGAAAGATGGACCATAAAAGTGATGAGGGAATTTTTCTAGTGTACTCTACAAACAACAAAGCATACAGACTCTTCAAATCTATAACCAAGGTAACTATGGAATCCATAAACATTGTAGTGGAGGACTCCACTAATGAAGCGGATGTCACAGATAATGTTGAACATCAATGAATGATGTCCCAGAAGATGTTGCAGACACAAATACTAATATTGAACCTACAAAGAATGATTCAACTAACAAAGGGCCCTCCATCAGAATTCGGAAAGATCACCCTAAGGAGCTTATTATAGGAAATCCAAATGAAGGAATTATCACCAGATCAAGGGAAGTTGTGGCAAATGCATGTTTTGTCTCTAAATTTGAACCCAAGAATATCAAGGAAGCTTTGACTGATGAGTTTTGGATTAATGATATTCAAAATGAACATGGTAAATTCACAAGAAATGAGGTGTGGGATTTGGTTCCAAGACCTGTAGGAATAAATGTTTTTGGCACTAGATGGCTATACAAGAACAAGTCTGATGAACAAGGGGTTGTCACCAGAAACAAAGCCAGGCTTGTTGCTCAAGGATACACCCAAATGGAAGGAGTAAACTTTGATGAAACCTTTGCTCCAGTTGCTCGCTTGGAGTCTATCAGATTATTACTTGGAATGGCATGTCTTTTAAAGTTCAAATTGTTCAAAATGGATGTTAAAAGTGCCTTCCTAAATGAATATTTAAATTAAGATGTGTATGTTGAACAACCAAAAGGATTTATTGATCCTACATTCCCAAATCGTGTGTACAAATTAAAGAAGGCATTGAATGGTTTAAAATAATCCCCAAGAGCTTGCTATGAAAGGTTATTAAGTTTACTCTAGATGATTTTAAGCATCATTTTGGTTTAGAATCTAAAGGTAATGAAGTTTGTATCTGTCGCGGCGCAAAAATACCTGAGTGTAACAAACACTCAAAATATAAACAAACAGAGTCACCACCAAACTTTATTTATTCCCAAAGGAGGAAAGGGAAAATATCGATAAAACCCACGAAAAACTAAAAGAAATAGTCGTTGCAACCAAATCGGGTTTGGGAGTCGGTTATGCAAATCGTACTCGATGGGACCTATCTAGTTAGTTTTGTGTTAGAGTGTTAGCTTGATATCGTTTGTGAACTTCTATTTATCGAGTGAGGAAAGAGAAAGAAAGAAAGAATGAAAGGAAAGACTTAGGGTTTTTTTAATATTAATGTGCCTGACAAGATTTCACAATCCTGTTTCTACGTATCTTCAGGTGCTATGAAGAACTCAAGGCATACGTAGTTCTACCCAAAGAGAACTACTGGGTGGATTGCTTTTAAGAGAATGATGCTTGGATCTCATTTAAGCGATTAAACCTTTACTTACTGCTCACTCTTGGAGGCTGAAGTCTTTGTTTGTTTCGCATCAAAATGGATGTTGCATACTCTTTTTTGAAAATGTTTTCGGGGTCGCACGCCGAGGGCGAAAACAAGTTTGATGAGTTTGAATTTATTTTAAGCGGAGACAGGCATCCAAGCAGGGAGCTCTAGTGTAGTACTCGAATGCCCAAAAAGGAAGAGGCCTAAGCTCAATCACTCTCTTTTCATCCAAAAGTTTATTATGAAATGTGTGACAAATTAGGTCAAAGTTCATTAACGTAAGACGATTAATCAGACAGAGAGCTCTACACAGCAGTGTCCAAATAATCGGGAAAGAGAAGGTCGATACACAATCAATCTTTTTCTTCTATAAGAGAAATGACCTAATTCTGGTAATTACTGTATGTTAATATGGAAGACGAATGTTTGAACATTGAGCTCTACAGCAGTATCCTAACATTCGAAACAGAGAAAGTCTAAACTTAATCAGTTTCTTCCATTTTTATTGTAAAAAGCTTTTAAAACAGGGGGACGACTTGACGTTGGATCAAGCGTCTGAAGTTGATTTATAAAAATAGTTTGGATGTGGCGGGGGCAAGAAAATATAGGTTTGATTTGTTTTGAATATGTTTTAAAAATTTAAGACGATTATTCAAATAGGGAGCTCTACAGCAGTGTTCAAATAATCGAAGACTGAGGAATGTCTAAACCCAATCAGTCTTTTTCCTTCTATAAGAGAACCAACTTGATTCGATTATTATTGAGAAAATGAGATTTGAATAATTCAACCAAGTCAAATGTTATGAACCTATTTGTTTAACTATATTTCTAGTACCTTAAAACAAGATAAATTCTAATACATGATAAATAAATAAATGAATTATATACATAAATAAGAAAAATGAATAAAAATAAAAATGTGCATGGTATATTTTAAACTAAAATAAAATTTATTTTTATCATATATAATAGAAGTTAATACTAATTTAACTACTATTATAAAAAAATAATTCAAAGTACAGACATAACGTTCAATTACATAACTTTAAAATCCATTACCGTAAAAATTAAACTTAATAATAATAGAATTGTCCTAATGTATAATTAGGTAACAGCATAATATTAAAATTCAAAATTGAGATAAATATAATTAGATTTGTGTGGACTTTTCAACGATAAACTTTTCTTCTTGGAAATAGTAAAACACAAGGGTGTTTCAACAGATACACAAAATAGGAGTCTCTTCTTCTTTCTTTCACTCGGTTCTGCATTAATCAAACATGAAGAAACAATCACAAATCATTTTCCATTCTTTTTTTTAAAACAAACAAAACAACAAGGTTGAGTCATGATATGGAAATAGAAAATGGAAAGATGCGAAAAGAAACCTTCGGTGATGACAATGGTGGAACAGGTGTGAGTTAGTGCGACAGTAAGCAGTGAGTATGGTTTCGATATGTGTTATTGTTCATGCTGAGTTTTCCCTCTTTCTCGGAGACTTTAGGTATGGCTCATGTGGAGTGCGTGTGTACGGTTTACGGTGGTGATGAAACGGCGATGTGGAGTGGTTTTTGTCGATGTTACAGTGGAGATGACGATGGTGTTGTGCGGTAACTACATGAAGAAAGTGAGATATTTATGGTTGGTGTGATGGTCTGTATTTTATTTGAAATGAGAAACCAATGTGTTATGGTGTAGAGATAGAGTAAATGGTGGTGATCTAAGGGATGGTGATGATGTGTTGCACACGGAGGTTGAGATGGTAGTCTCTGTTGGTGATGGAAAGAATGCAGGTATTAATATATGATGTTTGGTTTCAAACAAAAAGAAAAGAAATAAGGACAAAATATGTGTTTCTTGTGTGTCCACGTGAAACATTTGTATGTGGTTTAAAAAAGAAGAAGAAGAATACAGAAAATATCTTGTTTTGGAAAGAGAAGGGGAAAAATATCACAAACCCATGCCAAGTGTGCTCCCCCAATTGGTTCATATTTTACTTAATTTTGCAAATAAGTAAAAACAAGTGCCACAAGTTGATTGATCCTCTAATTTAATTTAATAACATTAACTATTATGTCTTTACTAAAATTAAAAATAAACAAACACAAATTAAAAATGAAACGAAAATATTGATAATTATAAATAAATCTCTCGATTATTTTCGCAAAAGAACGAAGATAATCGTACATAAATTAAATAAATATCAGGAGCAAAAATGCTCGAAAAAATTAACTGAACATACTAAAAATTTCAGCAGCGCAAAATAAACTTCTCAAAAACATACATGTTTCGGTACAATTTTGAAATAAAAAATGGCCTGAAAAGGCTCAGGCTGACAAAAGAAAAAATCCGACTGAAAAATTTAAATGAGCACACCAGGTTAAACTACGTGGAAAATAGATTAACAAAACTGGCGTCTGCAAGTTCAATTTTGAGATTTTTCGTCCGCTAATTTGAGTGATATTTAAGTTGAGAAACGATTCGACCGGTATGTCTGTAGATACGAAAAATTATTATGAGTGATATTTTAAGTGTTACATAGGATAAAATGAATGCTATGATGAGTACACAATGCAAACGTCTTGTAAATGAACTGAAATGATGATTGAATATACGTGAACAAACAATCAGATTCAAATGAATCCCTTCTAGACCGTTTGCTTCTGATTCTTAAACACAAACGAAACTCTACAAAGATTCTGATGACGATAATACTCTTGATTATCACCATCTGAACCTCTGAAACAAGATGCAACTAAATGAATGATGCACTGAGATTTGAGAAATCAAATCTTTCGACCTCTCAATCAACAGATGAATGAATGAATGTCATCAAGATTAGATAAAATACCAGAACTCCTGAGTTTTCACCTAAATCCTGATGAATGCTTTTAACTGATGAAATACACGACAAAATGGATTGATTTATGCTATGCTGATGCGAGTGAAAAACTCAGGGTAAAATTTAAGGTATGACAGATGCCCCTATTTAAACATATTTAACTAGAGGATATGAAGAACTCTTCTTCAAATCATCATGGTGAAATATAGTTTAAATACTAAACAGACCCCAAATTTTTCCCTCTTATGTAGAAGAATGATATACTTATGGTTATGACCGAATTCACTTGGATTTAAGAAATACTCTTGATTTCTTAACCAGCAGAAGCAATGCGAATGAATGCAACAAGATTTAGGAAATACTCTTGATTTCCTAATCGTCGGGTGATATGAATGCAATGAAGATTAAGAAGTACTCTTGACTCCTTAAATATGAACGCAAATGAGTTAAGAAATGCTCTTGATTTCTCAATCATGAGATGACAAATGATATGTATGCTAAGAAGTACTCTTGACTCCTTAGAGATGAATGAATTAAGAAATAATCTCGATCTTTTAATCATCATATGGATGAATGAAAATTTAGATGAATTAAGAAATACTCTTGATTTCTTAATCATCAGATGATAAATGGTATGAGAAATGCTCTTGATTTCTCATATGCTATATAGGTTAAGAAATACTCTTGACTTCTTAAATATGAAGTGGTGTGAGTTAAGAAATACTCTTGATTTCTTAATCATGAACCTAAGTGAATTAAGAAATACTCTTGATTTCTCAGATGATATGCAAATGAATTAAGAAATACTCTTGATTCCTTAATCATGAATGTAAATGAATTGAGAAATACTCTTGATTTCTCGAATGGCATGCAGATGAATTAAGAAATACTCTTGATTCCTTAATCATGAATGTAAATGAATTGAGAAATACTCTTGATTTCTCGAATGGTATGCAGATAAATAAGAAATACTCTTTATTCCTTAATGATGATTGTAAATGAATTGAAAAATACTCTTGATTTCTCAAATGATATGAAGATGCATTAAGAAATACTCTTGATTCCTTGATCATTGAGAATGCAAATGAGTATGAGTTAAGAAATACTCTTGATTCCTTAATCATGAATGTAATGAATTGAGAAATGCTCTTGATTTCTCATATGATATGCAAATGACTAGGGATGAGAGAATTATGTTCAATTGCTCTTGACTGGCGGTAGATCTCTGAGGATGAATCTGTTACAAAGTAAATGCTCGACTGTTCTTCAAACGTACTTCATTGAAGGCAGACACTCTTGGGGGAATAAATGATCATATTTAGCTGTTATTGGCTAAAGATGTCATATTAATCAACTCTTGGCTAAAACAAATGCATTCAACTTCTCTTGGTTGAAGCAAAATGTGCAAAAATATAATAGTATCCAGATGCTCTTATCTGAAACTACTGCATTCAACTGCTCTTGGTTGAAGCAAACTACAAAAAAATAAAATAGTTGTCCAACTGCTCATGGCTGAAACCACTGCATTCAACTGCTCTTGGTTGATGCAAACTGGTGAGAAATAAATAGAGGACTTTCTTTGGGGAATAACTACATATTCAACTGCTCTTAGCTGAAAGAATACTCCTCTAAGGAATAAGAAGATCCCTAAGATTTGTTGGGGATGAAAAGTTAATGTTATCCAAAAGGCTTAGCATTACTCACAGCCAATGGACTGGAAAGTCCAATCTAATACTCCTTCGAAGAGTAGATCAACATGGAACACTAACTCTGTCAGGGATTGGTTGAAGTAACCTGTTGGGGAATACAAGCGACTCTCTAGGAAATAAACACATAAGAGACTCGCTGAAGATATACTGAGAAATAGTCAGTAGAACTTGTTTATCATGGAACTCATGTCCATTAGACTCACTGGGGAGATTTGAAGAGATGTCCATCTTATGAAGCTACTTCAAAGAGACTTGTTGAAGATGATGTAGTTGGGATAACTTTCTCAAGGAATCCTGCTGGTATGAAACTCGCTTGGGGAGTTCATGAAGTTTGCTGGAGAAAATAAAATAAATGGGAAACTCTGTAGGGAAATATCTACTGGAGAAACCAAGCAGAACCCATGTTTACACCATAGTTCCAACGGCAGAAAATTAATCACCTTGCTGGGGAAGAAACTCGTCTCAAGAATCAATACCAACAATGATTGCATTCTGAAAGTACTATAGTGATGAAGAAAAGAATTGTTATACTCTTGAGAACACCTCCTGAATCTTGATTCTGCTGAGGATAACACTAAATTTCTTTGAGAGGTTGTTGAATCCGGCTGAGGTTTATGCATGATATGTTTTGTACATGATATGCAAGAAGAAAATGAATGCATGTATATATTAGTTCATGCATTTTGTGGGCATCAAGCTCTTATTTCCTGACGCTATTGTCCTTGAATAGTTTTAGCACCATGAAAATGATTTATAAAACTCTGATTTCTGTAATGCCGCCTGGCGGGCTTTAGTGGGGACTCTTGCTTCTGGAAGAAAATGCATTTCAAACTTGATTTAGATCACGATGATTAAGAAAAATGTGTCGCATCACGCGAAAAACCGGCGGGAAAACAAGAACAACAGAGCCGCCACCCGTGCGTTATTTATCCCAAAAGAGGGAAAGGAAACGCTCAGAGTAAACCTGGAAAAAAGCATGGTCTCGCGACCAAAGAGAATGGGTTCGGGAGTCGGTTATGCGAAGGGAAGGTATTAGCACCCCTACGCATCCGTAGTACTCTACGGGATCCACGCACAATAGGAAGGAAGATGGTTGCTAAACACGCTGCTCATACACACACACACTGGCTGAAAGAGATACAAGAAAACAGACTGAAACTGACTTGGCAGGATATCGCATCCTGGGCCTACTTAGTCTATCAGGCATAGACATCAGAGTCGAAGTAGTTCGGACTGGGGAAACGACACATGCTCGCTAGGATATCGCATCCTATGCATACGTATCTTCTCGGACGAGAGAAGAATCAGAGCATTCGTAGCTCAGCTAACACGCACACAAACAAACACAGGCAAAGGCAAACGTGGAGCCTGAATGCCAATCACTGGACTTACATCAGCATCCGAACCAAAACACACACTCAAAAGGCAAACATGGAGCCTGACTGCCAATCACTGGACTTACATCAGCATCCGAACCAAACAAACCCACACTGGAACCTAACTGCCACTCGATGGACTTACATCAGCTTCCAAGCACACAACAGGATAAAACAAAGACTCGGGCGCCCGGAGAGATCTGCTCATCTCCTGCCTACGTACCTCATCTGGTATGAGGATCAGGGCGACGTAGTTCCCCTACGGAGGGATAAAGGACTAGCCTAACCAGATAACAGAGGGAGACACAACTAGGGAGACTACCTCTCGAGCCTAGATGTTGTCATGCAAAATCAACCCTAAGTTAAGGTTTCTAGCTAACTTGCACAGGAAGCAAGCCTATCCTAAACATGACTTGCACAGGAAGCAAGCCACACACGCACACTTAACTTGCACAGGAAGCAGTCAAAACAAAACCTAACTTGCACAGGAAGCAAGTCTAAACTAACCCTAACTTGCACAGGAAGCAAGTCAGACAATCCTAACTTGCACAGGAAGCAAGTCGAACATACAAACACATATAGCACACACTATACACAAGCAAGGGGCTCAAACAAGGGTTAGGTTTTAGTCGAGGGGTCATATCAACCTCAACAAACAAACCTCTGGAACTGGGTGAATGTGCTCTTAACCTTGCCATTGAGGGGCTAAGGTGAAGCAGATGAAAGGTGAGTGAAGATAAGACTTCACAGCTCTTATCCCTGGCCTGGGAGAGCTCAAGACAAGAATGTGTGGGTTCAGAAAGTGGGAACCCTTCTACACATTTGATACTGACTCAACTGTGCAATTGCACAAGATCTTGGGTTTTTATCTGTAATGCATCAACACAGTGGTGTGAGCAAAGCAGAAGACACACTGAATAGCAGGGGATAGGTTGCTTATCCCTTGGTTCTGCCAATTGCCTCTTCACTTAGGAGGTCTTTGACTCTATGCAAGGACAAAATTAAACATCCACAAACATTGCCTCTTAAGGAGGACTTCAGACAGTTGCCTGGCCAGTAACAGGCCAGGTCTTCCAGACTACATGAAGTTAGGAAGCTATACCTCAATGCAAATTGCTTATACAAGCAAAGCAAAGCAAAAGTTCACAAGGAACTGAGCAACTAAAAGCACCTGAAACAGTCAAGCAGATGTTAGTATGCAACTTCAAAACAAAGCAAAAGAAACAGACATCAACAGTTAGTCAGAAGCAAATGAATGTGCAAGGCACAAGGCTTAAGGCATGTGAGCCAAGCAACCTACAAAACAAAGAGGTTAGACAATGATATTTAAGCAAGCCCAATCAAAAGAATTGGTCTCATTGGTCATTTGTTGGTCAACCTGAAAACACAAGTTCAAAAGTGAGTAACAGGACCACTAGGACAAGCCCAGGGTTAAAAGAGAATGGAAAAGTCAAAACAGCAAAGGGCAAACATCCAAAATCATGTTCAAACAAATAAGAAACACAATCAATTGGGTTCACATTCATATCAATCATCATCATCATTTCATGGACAATTTAGGTCAAGGTATAGCAAACAGAAGCTCATAGAAGTCAACAGCAAGACTTAACTCAAAAGCAATCTTAAACATTTCCAAAAATCACCAAATAAATCATGGTCAATCACAACCCACAGCATGGTAAGCATATCAAATTTCATCTCATTTGGACAAGTGGAAGGCAGTCAATGAAAATCCGAAAGTCAAAGCAATTTTGAGCATGCTCAAAGAAGTCAACCAAACATGCATCAACTTAGAAAAATTATAAGTCAGAGATGGTGTATGATAAATGAATGGGACTAAAACCATGGCAAAGATAAGGATGTCTAGTTATCTCATGTAACATTTCAAGTCCATCTAATAAAGTATGAGAATTTCACCAATGAAATGGGAACAGTGTCACAAGAAGTCAACATTTGACTAGACAGGGGAGAAAATCTCAAACAATTAGGAAATGCCACAAATAATTCCAAGAAAATTCACATGTAAACTAGACATACAAGAGTAGGTTCATGCAAAAAATCAGATCAATTGGAGGTCAAGAAGCATGGTAATGAAAATCATGAAGTTGGATATCAATGGTGTGACACAAATTGTCACACCCTAATTCAAAAAATCATAACTCACAAACCAGCAATGATAAATTCACAAACTCTACACCAAAATCACCATGAGTGTGTCTAGTTTAAGCACAAAAAATTTGGGAGCCATTGGATAAAGTATCATCATTTCACAAATGTTTTGGCAAAGTGTACAAAATATGAGCACATGTCACAAACCCTAAGGCCATTTAAAATCAACCATCCAAAAATTCTGGAAAAATGTGATAAAAAAGTAGAGATCATGATGAAGATAATGCCAAAATTCCCATGAAATTTGGATTTAAAATGGACGAGTTATGGATTTTACAAGATTGGTGATCAAATGAAATAAAAATTGCAAAACAACATGGATTAATGGTTTAATTAGGGCACGCTGTGGCATTTTTGTAATTCCAGAACCCACTAAACAAAACGCCGCGTTTTGGCACGCGGCATGAAATGTTCCTATTGGCTCGCGCTAACAAAAGGCCATGCAGTACGTGAAAAACACAAAAAATTCTGAGAAATGGATTTTGAAACTAGGGTTCCACACAGTAACAGTGCCTTCATCTCCTTCAAATCGTGAAAAATCAAAACGCCCAGAAAATCGAACCGAGCACATCACTAGAACCAGCACACCACACCATTAAGAATCCATCATCCATTTTTCTTAAACACTCTAACAATCATGAATCGAAGCTAAACATATTCACACATCAGATTTCAAGTTAACATATCTTCTAGCATACTTAACCATTTTCATTGATTCAAATTTCAAAATGATTAGCATGGTGTGATCTAACTAAAGCATATCATGGTTTTTGGAATGGTGAAAGTCGAATTTTTACTAATTTGGAAGAACAGTCGTGTTTCTGATGTTGTTTGGTCTCCAATGGCCGAAACAGGTGTGCTAGAAGGCTTCAAATGATGAATGGTGAAGTTGGCTTGGCTTGAGATAGCTTGAGATGGCTTCAAACTTGGACTGCCATTGATGATGCCTCTTTAAAACAGTAGTGGAAAAGGAGCTTCCAGTTGGGAAACATGGTGAAAACAAGGTCACAAGGTTGCTTGGATGATGGAACAATGCTAACCAAGTCGTGCTCTTTGAAGGTTTTTGGAAGAACTTGGAAAAATGCAAAAGATGAGGTTTTGAGAAAAATGAAGAAACAATGGTTGGTCTGCTGTAGGATGGTGGTGAGAACAGGTTCAGAATGATGAATGGATGTTGCACTCAGCAAAACAAGGTTTTGTCTCTTTGGAGTTTTTGACAGATTTTGAGAAATGGCCAAAATGAAGTTTTTAGCATGAGTGAGTTCTGTTGGTTTGTGCAGCTAGTAGTGGTTTCAATATGACAGAAAATCCTCTCCAAAATCTCTGTTTTGTGGTACAAGGCATGGTTCATGAAAGTATGGAGTAGAGTGGTTGAAAGTTGTACTTTTGCCAATTTTCAAGCAACTAGGGCATGGCTGTATGTACTTGCACAAAAAGGACTTCCAACAAGTTTCAAATGCATTTTCAGATCATGTATGGATAGTAGGAATGGTGGGAAATGATTAATTTAAAACTTCACTTTTTCACCTTACTTAAAATTAATTCAAGTAGGTCCAAAAATGCCATTTTAAATGGTGAAGTTTTGGTACATGAAAGTTACATTTTTGGAAAGAGGGGATCAAATGTGACTTGTAGGAAAAAACCCCACCCAAATTGGCCAAATGGTTTGAGAGATATGGCCTTTTGAAGTTCAAGAATTTCTGAAAACGATTCGATCATAACTTGCCAACCACACATGGGAATTGAGAGTTCTTGGACTTTTTGGAAATGGGAGAACAAGATCTTCAACTTTCATGTTGGGCAAAAATTCATTTGAAGCTTGTATCATGATGTAAGTTTGAGGATCAAGACTTTCCATTTTGGGCAGGTTTCAGTTACAGGTCCAGTTTCCATTTTTGGAAATTTCTGATCTGGCTTCAAATTCTTCCATGATGATGTTTGGCATGATACATGAGGCTTATATGGACATGAATGAGACCTCTCAAACCAATTTCCATCCTCAAATCACTGATTAAATGGACAGTTGACCAACAGTTGACTTTTAGGGTTTCTGATTGACTATGCATTGACTGATGACTTCTGAACATCCAATCCTTGACCTAAACACTTCAAATGGATCCCCAAGTCATGTGAACATGTTGGGACCAACCCTAGGGCCTTGGCTCAATGGAATTTGTGCTTGCTTGCTTGACTGACTGATCTCCTGACCAGTTTGACCTAATTTCTTGATTGGCTTGCACTTGAGGCAAAAGGGCAATGCAATGCTATGCAATGGACCATGATATGCTATGACCTAATATGAAATGTATGTACAATGATAGGTGCAAATTTGAGGTGCTACAGCTGCTGCCCTATTCAATCAGCTGGGAACCCGAACGGATGATAGCAACGGCTGTCAGACTTTCAGGGTAAACAGGGTTGAATACCAAAGAACCGTAGAATTTTGCACTCTGCCGGGATATGATACAGGAAGAACCACGTCATTTACCGATGACGCCTGCAATTGACAACTTCAGAAAACGAAACCATTTACCGATGGTTAGAAACTGGCAACTTGATATTTACCGACATCAACTTCAGCAAGACCATTTACCGATGCTGGCTGGGAAACAACTTCTGATGTAAAAGGAAGCAAAACCATTTACCGATGGTGGCTTCAAAGAAACTTGACATTTACCGATATCAACTTCAACTCGACCATTTACCGATGGCTACTGCAACTGGGGATCTGATATTTACCGATATCGAAGAAAACGGGGCCATTTACCGATGGCGGATAAAACTGGGCATTCAATATTTACCGATATCGAAGCATACGGGGCCATTTACCGATGGCGTCTCTACTTGGGGAGGAACAAACTTTCTTTGTGGTGTAATCAGACAAGACGTTTACCGACGACTTCTGGGGATCTTGATTTTATCAACAAGGAAACAAAGCATGACCAGACATTTACTGATGACTGGGATGAGACTCGACGTTTACCGACATCGAAAGATGATGTTTACCGACATCCAAAAACGACCAGACATTTACCGACGACCGGGGAACACTTCACTAAAGAAAAAAACAAATATTTGCAACTGGAAAACAGATAGGACATTTACCGATGACTCTAATGGGGATTTCTAGCTGGGGATTACCAAACATTTACCGATGACTGCAGAAAAGACTCGATGTTTACAGACATCGAAAGATGATGTTTACCGACATCAAAAAAATGACCAGACATTTACTGATGACTGGGTGAGATTCGATGTTTACCGACACCGAAACAATGGTGTTTACCGGCACCAACAATATGATGATCAGACATTTACTGATGACTGGGGGGAATACCCGATGTTTACAGACACCAAAATAATGATGACCAGACATTTACTGATGACTGGAGAGAATACCCGATGTTTACAGACACCGAAACAATGGTGTTTACCGACACCAAAAATGATGACCAGACATTTACTGATGACTGGGATGAAAACCCGATGTTTACAGACACCGAAACAATGGTGTTTACCGACACCAAACAAAGAGACACACGCGGGTGCTGACGGGATACTGAAATCCACAAGATGACCCGGGCAAGGCTGAACACTTGCAGGGGGGTCTCACTGGGGAGAAGCAGGTTTTCCTTTCACCAACGGATGAGGAAATAAACCTCTGTGGGGATATCAATCCTGAGTACTGTCAGGAGCAACTGTAGCAAATGTGCTGTACAGGTTGAACAAAAATCCGCCTCTGCAAGGGATACGGTCTGATGGAGTTAACACATGAATGCATATGTTTGAATTTTTCCATGGCGTAATGCTCCATTTATGGATGGAAATGCTACGCGATTTTTGAGGATGCAATGATTACTACATGCAAAATGCAAATGAACCCTGGCTAGGGAGCCGAAATGATCAGATACTCTGACTCTGTGGGGAGACTCCTCTTGGGGAATACCCTGCGGGGAACTCTGCTTGGGGAATGGCAAACTCCGCTGGGGATATCCTTCAGTCCACAGATAGGATAAATGTTGGAGATAAATTTCAATGAAACGGCCTCACTCGGGGAGGAAATCGGCAAATACAGGCCTGCTGGGGATGGGCAAACCTTAGATCTGCTGGGGAATAGAAGGCACTATCCACAGACGTCTCCGCAGGGGAACATAGCTCTGATAGCTTCCAAACTTGCTTGGGGAGAATATCTGCTGAGGAAACGTCCTCACAGATGCCATCCCTGAAAAACAGCACAACAAAATGCCCCCAGGGGATACATGGACGAGATACGCTCAAGTGTCCTTAACATTCAAAATGATTTTCAAATGTTTCATCATCCTGCAAGCTATTGTTTAGCCTTCATGTTCTTATATGCAATGCTTATCAAAAATTCGGACATTTTTGCAAACAAAACAGTAAAAATAAAAACAAAAGAGCCATTTATCTGAATAACGACTTTTATTGATTGAAAATGTGCCTGAAGAGGCAAATACATTGGGAAGCAATTCCTAGAAAGAGGTAATTGCGCACAAAAGGAAAAATCTATCATAAGGGCAATGTGAACACGGCATCCACTATTTCCCAATTCTGTTATAACTCACAGATCATCAGTTTTTCCTCCCAACTCCTTGCTTTCTGAGAAGAAAGACTGGACGGATCACACCTTTCGAGATGGCAGACGACAAAACTCGATGAAGTACAGACAACTCAGACTGTAGTCTTCGCTTTAATCCCTCTTTTGCCTGGATCGCCCTTTCGGGTTTTCAATCCACTAGGATACCCTTTTTTGCCTAAGCCGCCCTTGCGGGTTTTCGACTTACCGGGTGTACAAATTCTTTTTATTTTATCCCTAATTTTTGCCCGAACCTTTTCTTTCTGTTTTTTGGTTCGCCGGGATGCCCTTTTTTGCCTGGACTCTTTTCTTTTTGTCCAGCGGGTCAATTTATGCGAAGTATTTTTTGACTACATCTGAGTTAACAGGAGACGGAAAATCTTCACCATCCATAGTTGTAAGCATCAAGGCTCCACCGGAGAAGACCTTCTTCACAACATACGGACCTTCATAATTAGGAGTCCACTTGCCCCTGTTATCTGCACCAGGAGGGAGGATCCTCTTCAAAACTAGATCACCTATCTGATAGCTTCGAGGACGCACTTTCTGATCAAAGGCTCGCTTCATCCTTCGCTGATACAACTGTCCATGGCATACAGCTGCTAGCCGTCTCTCCTCGATAAGGCTCAACTCGTTAAACCTTGTTCGAATCCACTCGGCTTCGTCCAGCTTGACATCCAATAAAACTCTCAGAGAAGGAATCTCCACTTCAACAGGTAGGACAGCTTCCATACCATACACAAGGGAGTAAGGAGTTGCCCCGGTCGACGTATGTACTGAGGTGCGGTACCCATGCAAAGCGAAAGGAGCATCTCATGCCAATCCTTGTACGTAATGACCATCTTCTGCACAATCTTCTTGATATTCTTGTTCGCCGCTTCTACAGCACCATTCATCTTCGGTTTGTAAGGAGAAGAATTGTGATGTTCAATCTTGAAATCTTTACAAAGCTCTTTCATCATCTTGTTATTGAGATTCGAACCATTGTCAGTGATGATTCTCTCCCAATCTTGTACGCGCATAAGCACAGATGATCTGTTTTTCTTCTTGCAAAGTGAACCGGGTGAACACATGACTTTGTTATCATCGGTAAGACCAGGGATCGGAACTCCATAACGACAGATGATTTCTTTCTTGATGAACCGGGTAACCACTTGTTTGGTAACGTTAGCATAGGAAGCTGCTTCCACCCATTTGGTGAAATAGTCAATCGCGACCAAGATGAAGCGATGTCCATTCGAAGCAGTAGGCTCGATCTTCCCAATCATATCAATGCCCCACATGGCAAACGGCCAAGGCGAATTCATGACATTCAGAGGGCTTGGTGGTACCTGCACCTTATCAGCATAAATTTGACACTTATGGCACTTCCGAGCATACTTGAAACAATCGGATTCCATAGTCATCCAGTAATAACCCGCTCTCAACAATTTCTTAGCCATTGCATGTCCGCCGGCATGAGTACCGAAGGAACCTTCATGAACTTCCTGCATTAACATGTCTGCCTCGGGTCTGTCCACGCATCTGAGCAAAACCATGTCAAAGTTTCTCTTATACAGCACATCATCCTGATTCAAATAGAAGCTTCCAGCTAGCCTCCTCAGGGTTTTCTTGTCATTCTTCGACGCACCTTCAGGATACTCCTGAGTCTTGAGGAAATTCTTGATGTCATAATACCACGGCTTCTCATCAATCACAACAGACTCGGCTGCAAACACATACGCAGGCCTCTCGAGTCGATTCACCGTAACATGTGGCACATGATTCCACCAATGAACTTTGATCATAGACGACAAAGTTGCCAAAGCATCAGCCATTTGATTCTCATCCTGGGGGACATGATACAACTTCACCTTCTTGAAGAACGTCAGTATTCTTCTGGTGTAATCTCTATACGGGATCAAATGCGGCTGGTTCGTATTCCAATCTCCGTTGACTTGATTGATCACTAGAGCGGAATCTCCATAAATGTCAAGCGTTTTGATCCTCAGATCAATGGCTTCTTCTATCCCCATGATACAAGCCTCGTACTCAGCTTCGTTGTTGGTGACGTCAAACGTCAATCTGGCAGAAAAAGGTATATGAGCACCTTTAGGATTGATCAATACTGCCCCAACACCGTTACCGTTCATATTCACAGCCCCATCAAACATCAGTGTCCATTTGTCATCCGGATCCGGTCTTCTCCTCGACGAGAGGCTCTTCGCAATCTTTCATCTTCAGATACATGATGTCTTCATCAGGGAATTCAAACATCATAGGCTGATAATCTTCAATCGGTTGCTCGGCGAGGTAGTCTGACAGAATACTACCTTTGATGGCCTTTTGTGACGTGTACTGAATATCATATTCTGTTAGAATCATCTGCCAACGAGCAACACGTCCGGTGAGAGCTGGTTTCTCAAAGATGTACTTTACTGGATCCATCTTAGAAATCAATAAGGTAGTATGGTTCAACATATACTGCCTCAGTCGGCGAGCAGCCCAGGCCAAAGCACAGCAAGTTTTCTCGAGCAGTGAATATCTTGTTTCACAGTCGGTAAACTTTTTGCTAAGGTAGTATATGGCATGCTCTTTTCGACCAGACTCGTCATGTTGTCCCAATACACACCCCATCGAGTTCTCAGTCACTGACAGGTACATTATCAGAGGTCTCCCTGGAACTGGAGGTATAAGGATTATAGGTTTCTGTAAATACTCTTTTATCTTGTCAAAAGCTTTTTGACAGTCATCATTCCACTTGATCGCTTGATTCTTTCTGAGCAGTTTGAAAATTGGTTCGCACGTGGCTGTTAGATGAGATATGAACCTTGCAATGTAGTTCAACCTCCCTAAAAACCCACGGACTTGCTTCTCCGTTTTCGGTTCAGGCATCTCTTGAATAGCTTTGACTTTTGCTGGATCGACCTCAATCCCTTTCTCACTGACAATGAAGCCTAAAAGCTTCCCTGATCTCACCCCAAACGTACACTTGTTCGGATTCAACCTCAGCTTGAACTTTCTCAAACGGTCAAACAGCTTCTGCAAACTAACCAGGTGCTCCTCTTCTGTCTGCGACTTCGCGATCATGTCATCTACGTACACTTCAATTTCTTTGTGCATCATGTCATGAAAAAGAGTCGTCATTGCCCTCTGATAGGTAGCACCAGCATTCTTTAGCCCAAATGGCATCACCTTATAGCAGAACGTGCCCCAAGGTGTAATGAATGTCGTCTTTTCCATGTCCTCTGGCGCCATCTTGATCTGATTATATCCAGAGAAACCATCCATGAAAGAGAATACCGAGGATTGAGCCGTATTATCAACCAATACATCAATGTGAGGTAATGGGAAATCATCTTTCGGACTCGCTCTATTCAAATCCCGGTAATCGACACACATTCTGACTTTACCATCCTTCTTCGGCACAGGAACGATGTTGGCCACCCATGGGGGATAACTTGTAACAGCCAAAAACCTGCATCCCACTGCTTCTGAACCTCTTCTTTGATCTTAGTTGCCATGTCAGGACTCGTTCTACGAAGCTTCTGCTTGACCGAAGGACATCCTTCTCTAAGAGGTAATCGGTGCACCACAATGTCTGTATCCAAACCAGGCATATCTTGATATGACCAGGCGAATATCTCCACATATTCTCTCAGCATCTCAATCAGCCTCCTCTTGACAGAGTCCTCTAAAGCAGCCCCAATCTTGATTTCTCTTTTGGCGTCCTCAGTACCCAAATTAACAACCTCCAACTCCTCCTGATGAGGTTGGATGACCCTTTCCTCCTGCTTCAGCAATCTGACCAATTCTGCAGGAAGTTCACAGTCTTCCTCACTCTCCTCTTCAGCTTGGTAGATGGGATTGTCGAAATCATACTGAGCCATAACAGAACGGTTCATAGTGAATGCCATAAGATCGCTTCTGCATGTTTAATGCTTTGTTTTAGAAAAAAGAGTTCAATAAAGTCACAAAAAACAAAACATTGCCATTTTTATTGTTTTGAAAAAAGATGAAAACAAAAATAGAAAGACAGGGATCACAAAGTTTGATTTCAAAAAATGTCCTTCATTAATGATAATCATTAAAACATGATGAGGCCCTACAATGAATCACTACGCCTTGGGCAGATCGTAGGATTTTCATGCAAAATGACAAAACAACAGAAAATTACTCTGTCAGAAGAGTAACTTGAACCACTTCTTCAGCCGTCCAGTTGTTGATAGACCCCCCTGGTGCACACGGGCGAACCCAGTTGTCCAAATCACAATCACTGTCACAGTCTTCACTACCGGTTGCAGAGACGTCGCCATGATTCATCAGCCCAGCGCTGGTAAAGGTACTCGGACCCGCTTGACCATTTTGCTCTACTCGGAGAGGCTCATAACCAACACCAAATTTGACTTCTTTAACAGGAAAGTCCACCATCTTGCCCCAGCCTTCAGCTTTGCCAGAATCAACAACCTCCTTAGCCTGCTTGTAAGAAGTAATTGAAGCACCTGGCTTCCTCTGCTCAGCGTACGCCACTTTCTCAAGAGCCACAGTCTCAAACGCCTGGCATAAGGTTTCGTGGATCTCGCCATCCACCTCAACATACTTGAACGAGGATAGATGACTCACCAGAATCTCTTCTTCACCGCACACAGTCACAATCTGACCGTTCCAGACATACTTGAGTTTTTGATGGAGAGTCGACGAGACTGCCCCTGCTGCATGAATCCATGGACGCCCCAATAAACAACTATAGGCGGGCTGGATGTCCATAACATAGAAGATGACATCGAATACCTCAGGACCTATCTTCACAGGCAAGGTAACTTCCCCACACACAGAACGTTTGGAGCCGTCGAAAGCACGAACGATCAGGTCACTGGGAGTAAGCACAAACCCTTCCACATCAATCTTCTTCAGAATCTGCTTAGGCAACACATTCAGCGACGACCCGGTGTCTACCAATACGTGAGACAACACTGCCCCCTTGCACTCCATGGTGATGTGCAAGGCTTTGTTATGGTTTCGCCCTTCAGGCGGTAAGTCCAGGTTGGTGAATCCTACACCATGCCTGGTGCTCACATTGGCCATCACACCCTCCAGTTGATTGACAGAAATCTCCTGAGGCACGTAAGCCACATTCAACATCTTCAGCAAGGCGTTACGGTGTGCCTCAGAGCACAACAACAGTGAAACTATAGAAATCTTGGACGGAGTTTGATTCAACTGATCTACAATCTTGTAGTCACTCTTCTTGATTATCTTCATAAACTCCTCCACGTCCTTCTCAAATGTTCCCTCGGGCGCTTCCTTCTGGACAGGTTCTTCCTCAACCACAGCCTGCTTACCTTTTGTTTTGGCGAGAGCCTCAGCATTAGCATCTCTCAGAGGTTGCGGTGCAAACAGGCGACCGCTTCTGGTAAAACCTCCTGGACCTCCTACATTATCCACAGCCGGACCAACAGTTGCAGGAACTCTATTCGGTAAACCAATTGTCATTGGAGTTTGATTCACTGGTCTCGTCTGACTTTCAGCCTTTCTGTAACTGCGGTGAGCATTATCATACTTCCACGGCACGGCTCTACTATTCTCAACAGCCCTCCTTCCAGACGCGGCGATAGTAGTTGGAGCACTGATGGTTACAGGCACGGAAATGGTAACTGGGGTACCATTTGTTGCAGGTGCACTAACGACCCTTTGTCCACGTCCTTCAGACGGTTTAAAGTAAATGGTGATAGTTGACACTGTTCCACGGTCTTTTACAGCCCTACTGAATTGCAAACAACCCTCATCCATCATACCCTGGATACCGACCCTTAACTGGTCGCAACCATTCTCAGATTCTGCACAGCCCAAACAATCCTCATCACAGCCCGAGTAGACACCCCCATTCAGCAGACGGCCCTTCACAACTAGCAAAGAAGTCTGAACATCACCAACACTAACAATCAGATCTTCAGCTTCCTTCCCCTCAATATTGTTCACTCTATGCCCACCATGCTGAGGCATAGGGTTGTTTACGACGTTAGGCACTGGAGCGAAGTTGATCGCCTTGGCATCGATCAAATCTTGAACCTTGTGCTGGAGAGCCCGACACTTCTCAGTATGATGCCCTGGTGCCCCAGAGTGAAAGTCACAACGGACGTTGGCGTCGTACCCAGGAGGCAATACTGTAGGCGGAGCCATTGTACGCAACTCAACCATCCCCAACCTGAGTAGTTCGGGCAGCAGTTCGGCGTACGACATGGGTAGCGAATCAAAACGTCGATCAGGCATCTTTTGTCTTGGCTGATACGGACGTTGCTGTTGTTGTTGTTGTTGCGGTTGTTGAACTCTTTGTTGTTGTTGTTGACGAGGTTGAGGTGCCGGAATGGTTACTGCAGCAGCTTGACGGTATTCAATTCTGTTCTGATCTCTGCGGTGTTGAACAGCATTAGTTTCACCCTCTCTTCGACGAGGTGCCCCAGCAAACGGCTTCTTAGAAGAAGAGGAACCAGCATCTTGGATCTTCCCAGTTTTAATCAAGCTCTCAGTCCTCTCTCCACAAATGACAACATCAGAAAAACTACCGAATGGGCAGCTCCCCATCCGGTCCATAAACACACCCTGAAGAGTACCGATAAACATATCTGTCAACTCCCTCTCCAGCATAGGGGGTTGAACTCTAGCAGCCAGTTCACGCCACCTCTGGGCATACTCCTTGAAGCTCTCATTGGATTTCTGACAAAGACTCTGCAGCTGAGTCCGGCTCGGTGCCATGTCCATGTTGTGTTTGTATTGCCTCAAAAAGGCCTCGCCCAGATCCCTCCAACATCGGATAGAATCTCTCTTCAATTCCATGTACCAGTCCAAAGAAGCCCCAGATAGACTATCTTGGAAAAAATACATCCACATCTTTTCATCATCTGTATACGCAGAGATTTTTCGATAATAAGCCTGCACATGGGTGCGAGGGCAAGAAGTACCGTTGTATTTATCGAAGGACGGTGCTTTGAACTTGTAAGGGATTCTCAAACCTTCCACCAACCCCATATTGGTAACATCAAAACCGAGAGAATTCTGACATTCCATAGCCCTAATTTTCTCAGCAAGGGCATCAACTTTACGATCCCTCTCATTAACCCTTCCCAGAACGTCTTCGTCTTCACTGAGCAGAGAGAACATATCCTCTTGTCTGTCAACAATCGGAGCAAGATTACGGGCTGGGGCACGGACTGCTCTGGCATTAGCGGCATCTGGAACAATAGGTTGACCGTTGATTCGAATACCCCCCAACTCATCACCTGTAGCATAGTTGTTGATGGGTACAGCAGCAGCGACATTACTATCATTGATTGGGCCTCCCTCTGGCGGAGCATGGTTGACCGGTGGAATTGCAGCCTCTTGTCTCTGAACCATGGCTCGAAGTTCTTCTTGACCTTGCGCAACCCCTTGCATCATATTCATAAACTGGGCCATGTTAGCCTTCATCTCAGCCAACTCAGCTTGAACTTGATCCATACCTCTCTGTTGATTCAGTCTTGTTGAGTAGCGGTGCGGACGTTGATCAGCTATCCTGCCTGAACAGGAACCAAGAGTGAGAAGTCACGACCAAGAACACCTGTTATGCAAAATGATATGAGTATGGTGCTAATGATGCGTATGATGCACATGATATGTTCATTCCTCAGGCATTCAAAGAGCCTGAGTCATCCTCAAAAGATGGCAGCCTGCAGCAAGAACAACATAGAAGCACAGAAACAACATACATAAGAGTGATGAGTACAAGGTGAAACCAACAACCCCATATATATGAGTAACAGGATCATACAACAAAGTCGACAAAGAAAATCCAAACAATCGGAGTACAACAATGAATCCCATCCAACAAGCCTGGAGGTGATTCTCAACATACATATCAAAGATACAAGCTAAGACAAACGGCCTCCCGGAATGAGAGTCTTCAAGTACTGACACTGGTCTATCAACAGGTCACATTCTGAACATTCTGGCAAAAGAGTGATCTTCTCCTTCAGTTGTCGTCTAAGCTCTACCACTTCCCCTCCAAGGTGGTTCTCTGATGCCTGTCTCAAGTCTACTTCCTCCTTCAACTGGATGTCTTTATCTCTGAGTTGCTTCTCCAAGTCTCTGATCTTCTTCTGATAGCTGGCCTCAACTCTCTGCAACCTCAAGCACTCCCGGTGTTCTGCATCTAACATGCTCTCCATCTCCTCGTAGGATCTCTTCTTGCTTCTCAGTCTGCTAGCATCTTCTTCTCGCACTCCTCTGAGTTGATGAGCCAAGTTCAAACTATCAGCTTTGGCCTTGTACAGCTCCATCTGGGTATCTTGCTCCTTCTCTCTCAAACGGCGATTCTCCATCAGGGCTTGCTTGTAGTGCTCCGCAGGCACACTCTCAGCAAGGATCAAAGGTGGTTGCTCCTGCAACGGCTCCATCCTATCGTAGGGTAACAACAAAGTTTCTACTCTCTCCTTGACCCAATCAGTGTAATCGGGCATAGCAACGGCAAACTTCTTCCCTAAGGCAGATCCATCCTTCACACCAATAGACTTCCAAGCTCTTCCTATCTGCTCCAATCTATCCGGGTCACTCTGCTTCTCAAAATACACACTTTCTGCTACCTCAGCCTCAAGTGGTCTTCCCTTCATCACAAACCCCAACTGGCGGAGAGAAAGAACCGGGTTGTAATTGATGCAACCCCTAGTCCCTACGAGTGGCACATTACGGAATCCTCCACAGCTCATAATGACGTTACGCACATCCATCCGGTAAGATTGCCATCTGATATCATAGGAGGTAAGAGACATAACCCTCTGAGTCCACTTATGCGTGCTCTGAGCATCCACAAAAGGTCCACTGACTGGCAGGAGAGACAAGAACCATCTGAGCAAAAGCGGGAGACAACACCTGATAGCCCCACCCTTACCATGCCTACTGTGAATAGCATAGTAAGTGTCAGCTAAAAGAGTAGGAACTGGATTTCCTCCAATGAAAATACTGACTGCAGCATAGTCAACAAAATTGGGCATACTCGGAAACAGGACGATCCCATAGATCATGACGGCCAACTGAGCATGAAAGGCTTCCCAACTTCCCTTCTCTGCTTCTTCTCTAGCTACCCTCAACAGAAACTTCAAAGGCAATCCTACAACATCCCCACTGGACTTCCAACTATCACTGACTTCCTTGATACCTAAATGGAGAGCTCTGGCAACAACTCTGAAATCAACCTCCTTGGGCACATCCAAGAAAGGAACCTGATACCGGACCGGGACACTCAGCAGAATGGAGTACTCCTCAAGAGTAGGCCCCAACTGATAATCTTGAAAGGTGAAACAATGAAGCTCTGGGTCGTAGAACTGTAGAAGAGTCTGCAACGGCACCGGATCGACTACCATCTTCAACAGTGTCAGAATATCTCCATACTGGTCAACAAACCCCTTCTGGTTACCACTGGTCATAAGGTTGCTCAACTCAATCAGAGACGTCAAAGGTTCACGGTGAAAGCTGTAGGAACAAGTCTTCCGCTTCAACTCTGGGACTGTTGCCATCTCTATCAGTGAACAAGCTCTGGAATGTACCTGAGAAATGATATGCATGCAGGGATTAGTTTTTTTGTTTTCTTTTTCCCCCTTTTTTTTGTATCTTTTTCTTTTTTTTTTATTGCGTTTCTTTTGAAAAATAAATATGCTATGATGCAAATGATGCAGACACGACTGGTTGGTTGTGTCTCTCAGAACACAGGATCAAAGCTTCGGCTTGAACTCGGAACCACAAATTCATCTGAAACCCAAAGTCAACTGAGGCCCCAAAATTCTGAACCAATAGTCACCAACAGGATCACAAGTCACCAACAAGTCACCAACAAGTCACCAACTGTACCTGTAATAATGATCATCCCCTCCCCACTCACGGGTGTCATCTAGGCCAGGGTAAGGTCGAGAGAAACGCAGCATAAATAACCTTTCGCAGAACATCATCATATACACACCCGAAGTATGTAACGATAATGTCCCACCAGGGTCTGAACTGCTCGTGATATCAATGTTCCGCTAAGTGGCGCAATACCACCCGCTTCCCATGAATCACTCTATTCCTAAGTATCCTAGATTTCACTCATAGCCTGGGTATTGGGCCTTTTACCTCATGTAACTCCCACCCCAACAGAGAGAAACAAACAACCAGCCAGATGAATAATGAATGAATGCAAACATTAATGCAAACAATAAATGCAAACAGTAAATGCAAATATATACAAATGAATGTAATAAATAACAGCACAAAGCAACCAAACCATAACCTAGAGAGCGCTAGGAGAGACTCGCTTAGGGAAGATGGACCAGCATAGGTCAACTTCTCTATATCCCCAGCAGAGTCGCCAGCTGTCGCATCACGCGAAAAACCGGCGGGAAAACAAGAACAATAGAGCCGCCACCGTGCGTTATTTATCCCAAAAGAGGGAAAGGAAACGCTCAGAGTAAACCTGGAAAAAAGCATGGTCTCGCGACCAAAGAGAATGGGTT
The DNA here is from genome assembly GCF_024323335.1 of Lathyrus oleraceus. Lineage (NCBI taxonomy): Eukaryota > Viridiplantae > Streptophyta > Magnoliopsida > Fabales > Fabaceae > Lathyrus > Lathyrus oleraceus. The sequence goes on from NC_066583.1 coordinate 212,812,289, forward strand.
CGGGAGTCGGTTATGCGAAGGGAAGGTATTAGCACCCCTACGCATCCGTAGTACTCTACGGGATCCACGCACAATAGGAAGGAAGATGGTTGCTAAACACGCTGCTCATACACACACACACACTGGCTGAAAGAGATACAAGAAAACAGACTGAAACTGACTTGGCAGGATATCGCATCCTGGGCCTACTTAGTCTATCAGGCATAGACATCAGAGTCGAAGTAGTTCGGACTGGGGAAACGACACATGCTCGCTAGGATATCGCATCCTATGCATACGTATCTTCTCGGACGAGAGAAGAATCAGAGCATTCGTAGCTCAGCTAACACGCACACAAACAAACACAGGCAAAGGCAAACGTGGAGCCTGAATGCCAATCACTGGACTTACATCAGCATCCGAACCAAAACACACTCAAAAAGGCAAACATGGAGCCTGACTGCCAATCACTGGACTTACATCAGCATCCGAACCAAACAAACCCACACTGGAACCTAACTGCCACTCGATGGACTTACATCAGCTTCCAAGCACACAACAGGATAAAACAAAGACTCGGCGCCCGGAGAGATCTGCTCATCTCCTGCCTACGTACCTCATCTGGTATGAGGATCAGGGCGACGTAGTTCCCCTACGGAGGGATAAAGGACTAGCCTAACCAGATAACAGAGGGAGACACAACTAGGGAGACTACGACTCGAGCCTAGATGTTGTCATGCAAAATCAACCCTAAGTTAAGGTTTCTAGCTAACTTGCACAGGAAGCAAGCCTATCCTAAACATGACTTGCACAGGAAGCAAGCCACACACGCACACTTAACTTGCACAGGAAGCAAGTCAAACAAAACCTAACTTGCACAGGAAGCAAGTCTAAACTAACCCTAACTTGCACAGGAAGCAAGTCAGACAATCCTAACTTGCACAGGAAGCAAGTCGAACATACAAACACAGATAGCACACACTATACACAAGCAAGGGGCTCAAACAAGGGTTAGGTTTTAGTCGAGGGGTCATATCAACCTCAACAAACAAACCTCTGGAACTGGGTGAATGTGCTCTTAACCTTGCCATTGAGGGGCTAAGGTGAAGCAGATGAAAGGTGAGTGAAGATAAGACTTCACAGCTCTTATCCCTGGCCTGGGAGAGCTCAAGACAAGAATGTGTGGGTTCAGAAAGTGGGAACCCTTCTACACATTTGATACTGACTCAACTGTGCAATTGCACAAGATCTTGGGTTTTTATCTGTAATGCATCAACACAGTGGTGTGAGCAAAGCAGAAGACACACTGAATAGCAGGGGATAGGTTGCTTATCCCTTGGTTCTGCCAATTGCCTCTTCACTTAGGAGGTCTTTGACTCTATGCAAGGACAAAATTAAACATCCACAAACATTGCCTCTTAAGGAGGACTTCAGACAGTTGCCTGGCCAAGTAACAGGCTAGGTCTTCCAGACTACATGAAGTTAGGAAGCTATACCTTAATGCAAATTGCTTATACAAGCAAAGCAAAGCAAAAGTTCACAAGGAACTGAGCAACTAAAAGCACCTGAAACAGTCAAGCAGATGTTAGTATGCAACTTCAAAACAAAGCAAAAGAAACAGACATCAACAGTTAGTCAGAAGCAAATGAATGTGCAAGGCACAAGGCTTAAGGCATGTGAGCCAAGCAACCTACAAAACAAAGAGGTTAGACAATGATATTTAAGCAAGCCCAATCAAAAAGAATTGGTCTCATTGGTCATTTGTTGGTCAACCTGAAAACACAAGTTCAAAAGTGAGTAACAGGACCACTAGGACAAGCCCAGGGTTAAAAGAGAATGGAAAAGTCAAAACAGCAAAGGGCAAACATCCAAAATCATGTTCAAACAAATAAGAAACACAATCAATTGGGTTCACATTCATATCAATCATCATCATCATTTCATGGACAATTTAGGTCAAGGTATAGCAAACAGAAGCTCATAGAAGTCAACAGCAAGACTTAACTCAAAAGCAATCTTAAACATTTCCAAAAATCACCAAATAAATCATGGTCAATCACAACCCACAGCATGGTAAGCATATCAAATTTCATCTCATTTGGACAAGTGGAAGGCAGTCAATGAAAATCAGAAAGTCAAAGTAATTTTGAGCATGCTCAAAGAAGTCAACCAAACATGCATCAACTTAGAAAAATTATAAGTCAGAGATGGTGTATGATAAATGAATGGGACTAAAACCATGGCAAAGATGAGGATGTCTAGTTATCTCATGTAACATTTCAAGTCCATCTAATAAAGTATGAGAATTTCACCAATGAAATGGGAACAAGTGTCACAAGAAGTCAACATTTGACTAGACAGGGGAGAAAATCTCAAACAATTAGGAAATGCCACAAATAATTCCAAGAAAATTCACATGTAAACTAGACATACAAGAGTAGGTTCATGCAAAAAATCAGATCAATTGGAGGTCAAGAAGCATGGTAATGAAAATCATGAAGTTGGACATCAATGGTGTGACACAAATTGTCACACCCTAATTCAAAAAATCATAACTCACAAACCAGCAATGATAAATTCACAAACTCTACACCAAAATCACCATGAGTGTGTCTAGTTTAAGCACAAAAAATTTGGGAGCCATTGGATAAAGTATCATCATTTCACAAATGTTTTGGCAAAGTGTACAAAATATGAGCACATGTCACAAAACCCTAAGGCCATTTAAAATCAACCATCCAAAAATTCTGGAAAAAATGTGATACAAAAGTAGAGATCATGATGAAGATAATGCCAAAATTCCCATGAAATTTGGATTTAAAATGGACGAGTTATGGATTTTACAAGATTGGTGATCAAATGAAATAAAAATTGCAAAACAGCATGGATTAATGGTTTAATTAGGGCACGCTGTGGCATTTTTGTAATTCCAGAACCCACTAAACAAAACGCCGCGTTTTGGCACGACAGATGAAATGTTCCTATTGGCTCGCGCTAACAAAAGGCCATGCAGTACGTGAAAAACACAAAAAATTCTGAGAAATGGATTTTGAAACTAGGGTTTCCACACAGTAACAGTGCCTTCATCTCCTTCAAATCGTGAAAAATCAAAACGCCCAGAAAATCGAACCGAGCACATCACTAGAACCAGCACACCACACACATTAAGAATCCATCATCCATTTTTCTTAAAACACTCTAACAATCATGAATCGAAGCTAAACATATTCACACATCAGATTTCAAGTTAACATATCTTCTAGCATACTTAACCATTTTCATTGATTCAAATTTCAAAATGATTAGCATGGTGTGATCTAACTAAAGCATATCATGGTTTTTGGAATGGTGAAAGTCGAATTTTTACTAATTTGGAAGAACAGTCGTGTTTCTGATGTTGTTTGGTCTCCAATGGCCGAAACAGGTGTGCTAGAAGGCTTCAAATGATGAATGGTGAAGTTGGCTTGGCTTGAGATAGCTTGAGATGGCTTCAAACTTGGACTGCCATTGATGATGCCTCTTTAAAACAGTAGTGGAAAAGGAGCTTCCAGTTGGGAAAACATGGTGAAAACAAGGTCACAAGGTTGCTTGGATGATGGAACAATGCTAACCAAGTCGTGCTCTTTGAAGGTTTTTGGAAGAACTTGGAAAAATGCAAAAGATGAGGTTTTGAGAAAAATGAGAGAACAATGGTTGGTCTGCTGTAGGATGGTGGTGAGAACAGGTTCAGAATGATGAATGGATGTTGCACTCAGCAAAACAAGGTTTTGTCTCTTTGGAGTTTTTGACAGATTTTGAGAAATGGCCAAAATGAAGTTTTTAGCATGAGTGAGTTCTGTTGGTTTGTGCAGCTAGTAGTGGTTTCAATATGACAGAAAATCCTCTCCAAAATCTCTGTTTTGTGGTACAAGGCATGGTTCATGAAAGTATGGAGTAGAGTGGTTGAAAGTTGTACTTTTGCCAATTTTCAAGCAACTAGGGCATGGCTGTATGTACTTGCACAAAAAGGACTTCCAACAAGTTTCAAATGCATTTTCAGATCATGTATGGATAGTAGGAATGGTGGGAAATGATTAATTTAAAACTTCACTTTTTCACCTTACTTAAAATTAATTCAAGTAGGTCCAAAAATGCCATTTTGATTGGTGAAGTTTTGGTACATGAAAGTTACATTTTTGGAAAGAGGGGATCAAATGTGACTTGTAGGAAAAAACCCCACCCAAATTGGCCAAATGGTTTGAGAGATATGGCCTTTTGAAGTTCAAGAATTTCTGAAAACGATTCGATCATAACTTGCCAACCACACATGGGAATTGAGAGTTCTTGGACTTTTTGGAAATGGGAGAACAAGATCTTCAACTTTCATGTTGGGCAAAAATTCATTTGAAGCTTGTATCATGATGTAAGTTTGAGGATCAAGACTTTCCATTTTGGGCAGGTTTCAGTTACAGGTCCAGTTTCCATTTTTGGAAATTTCTGATCTGGCTTCAAATTCTTCCATGATGATGTTTGGCATGATACATGAGGCTTATATGGACATGAATGAGACCTCTCAAACCAATTTCCATCCTCAAATCACTGATTAAATGGACAGTTGACCAATAGTTGACTTTTAGGGTTTCTGATTGACTGTGCATTGACTGATGACTTCTGAACATCCAATCCTTGACCTAAACGCTTCAAATGGATCCCCAAGTCATGTGAACATGTTGGACCAACCCTAGGGCCTTGGCTCAATGGAATTTGTGCTTGCTTGCTTGACTGACTGATCTCCTGACCAGTTTGACCTAATTTCTTGATTGGCTTGCACTTGAGGCAAAAGAGGCAATGCAATGCTATGCAATGGACCATGATATGCTATGACCTAATATGAAAATGTATGTACAATGATAGGTGCAAATTTGAGGTGCTACAAAATGCCCCACATCTTGTGGACCATATGCATTGTCATCAGCCAACAAACATTCCTTTGACATTTTCAAAATTAAAACAATTTAAAGTTTTCCAAAGCTTTGTTGTTTCCATTGTTTTAATAATTTTATCTTATCAAAAGTAAAAGCGACATTAAGTAGAAAAAAACAAAATAATTGGTAAAGCGATGTTCAATTGAACAATTTTATTTGATAAGAAGAATAACTCATACATGGGATACATGAAGATGTAAACCCTTCTAAGAGGAGATTACAGAGAAAGAACGCAAGTGAATGGCAACGAAAATTGAACTGAATTTCCATCGAAATACAACTTTGTTATTTTCCCCTATGTCCTCTATTCCTTATTACTTTGCTTCTGGATATGACAATTGGACTGTTCCCTTCCATCTGAGCTTTATCACAGTGTTGGCTTGTGTCGCTGCAGTATTATGCCTTTGGATATTCCCTAACTTTTGCAGGAACTGCTCCTTAAGAGTTTCAGTTCACCGGGAGATTTTATCCATTTTTTCTTAAGCCTCCCTTTCGGGTTTTCGACTTACCAGGCTTAATTTTTTTGTTTATCTCTAATTTTTGCCCTGAGTCGCCCTTTCGGGTTTTCAACTCACCGGGATGCTCATTTCCTAAGTCGCCCTTTCAAGTTTTCAACTTAGCGAGCTTTTACTATCCGTATCTTTTTCTTAGGCATAATACTTTTTTACTGCATCAGAATCAATGGGGTGTGCCAAATCTTCTCCGTCCATGTTTGTGAGAACCAAAGTTCCACTAGAGAAAGCTTCCTTCACCATAAACGTTCCTTCATAATTGGGAATCCACTTTCAACGCGAATCCTTCTAAAGGGAGATTATCTTTTTCAAAACTAGTTCACCTACATTAAACTCTCGAGGTCGAACCTTCTTGTCAAATGCCCGCTTGAGCCTCCTCTGATATAACTGACCATGACAAAATATTGTCATCCTCTTTTCTTCGATTAGATTGAGTTGTTCGAACCTGGTTTGAATCCATTCTATTTCTTCTAATTCTGTCTCCATCAAGACTCTCAACAAGGGGATCTCAACTTCTATCGGTAGCACAACCTTCATGCCATAGACTAGAGAGAAAGGGGTTGCCCCTGTTGAAGTACGGATAGTTGTTCGATATCCGTGCAATGCAAAGGGTAGCATCTTATGCCAGTCCTTATAATTTTTCACCATCTTCTGAATGATCTTCTTGATATTCTTATTAGCTTCCTCTACAACGCCGTTCATCTTTGGCCTATAAGGTGACGAGTTATGATGTTCAATCTTGAAATTCTCGCACAACTCCTTCATCATCTTATTATTCAGATTTGATCCATTATCAGTGATAATCTTGCTAGGAGTTCCGTAGCGACAGATTATCTCTTTCTTGATAAACCGAGTAACTACTTGCTTCGTCACATTGGCATAAGAAGCTGCTTTTACCCACTTAGTGAAGTAGTCAATGGCAACCAGAATGAAGCGATGTCCTTTTACAGCTTTAGGCTCAATCATACCAATCATGTTTATGCCCCACATTGTGAATGACCATGGAGCTGATAAAACATTCATAGGAGTAGGTGGCATGTGCACCTTGTCAGCATAAATTTGGCACTTGTGGCATTTATTAGCATAGTGGTAACAGTCTGTTTCCATTGTCAACCAATAGTAACCAACTCTAAGGATTTTCTTCGCCATTGCATGTCTGTTTCCATGAATTCCGAAAGAACCTTCATGGATCTCTTGGATGAGTATGTCCTCTTCGTGTCTATCCACGCATCTGAGCAGAACTAAATCAAAGTTTCTTTTATATAGAACACCACTACTTAGGAAGAAATTGACTGATAACTTCCTCAATGTCTTTTAATCTGTGATATCATCTAGATACTCGTGGTTCTCAAGATATCGCTTGATGTCATAAAACCAAGGCTTTCCATCTATTTCTGCTTCAACTACTAAGCAATGTGCTGACTAATCTAGACGTTGAATTGTAATAGAAGGTGCTTCGTTAGACCACTTGACCTTGAACATAGATGATAGAGTAGCCAAGGCATCGGCTAGTTGATTCTCCTCCCTAGGAATATGATGGAAAGTAATCTCATCAAAGTAGGGGATTAACTTCATGATATTCTGTTGATATAGGATCAAATTGGGATGACGGGTCTCCCAATCTCCTTTGATTTGATAGATGACAAGGGATGAGTCCCCATACACTTCAAGGATCTTGATTCGTAGATCAATAGCTGCTTCAATTCCCAAGATGCATGCTTCATACTCCGCCATGTTATAGGTGCATTTGAAACATAACCTTGCAATGAAGGGAAGATGAAAATTCGTTGGAGAAGTTATAACAACCCCAATTCCGTTACCCAGTGCATTTGAGGCACCATCGAACACGAGCGTCCACCGCGATCCTGGTTCGGGTCCTTCTTTCGGGCCTAGAATCTCATAGTCTCTTATGTACATGACGTCTTCATCTGGGAAGTCGAGTCTCATCGATTGATAGTCCTCCACTGGCTGGTGCGCAAGGTACTAACACACAACCCTTAATGGCCTTCTGAGTTACATACTGAATGTCATATTCTGATAACAACATCTACCAGTGAGTGATTCTGCCAGTTAATCTAGGTTTCTCGAAGATGTACTTGATGGGATCCATCTTGGATATTAACATTGTTGTATGACAAATCATATACTGTCTCAGACGACGAGTGGCCCATGCTAATGCACAACAAGTCTTTTCTAGCATGGAGTACCTAATTTCATATTCTGTAAACTTCTTTCTCAGGTAGTAGATAGCATGCTCTTTTCTACCCGTCTCATCATGTTGCCCCAGTACACATACCATGTATTCATCGAGTACTGTCAAATGCTTAATGAGAGGCCTTCCTGGAACTGGTGGCACTAAGATTGGTGGTTCTTGCAGATACTGTTTGATTTTATTGAATGCACTCTGGAAATCATCGTTCCACCTAACAACTTTATCTTTTCTTAACAACTTGAATATTGGCTCGCAAGTGGATGTCGGATGCGAAATGAATATGGAAATATAGTTCAATCTGCCCAAGAAACCACGGACTTGCTTCTCTGTCCAAGGTGCTGGCATCTCTTGAATAGCTTTGAGTTTGTCGGGACCAACTTCTATGCCTCTCTGGCTCACAATGAACCCTAGAAGCTTTCCAGATCTGACGCCAAAAGTGCATTTAGCAAGGTTTAAGCGCAGTCTGTATTTTCTCAATCTTTCAAACAACTTCTTCAGATGAATAACATGCTCATCTTTTGTCTGAGACTTGGAAATCATGTCATCCACGTAGACTTCAATCTCCTTATGTATCATATCATGGAAAAGAGTCATTATGGCCCTTTGATAGGTTGCCCCAGCATTTTTCAGGTCAAAAGGCATTACCTTATAACAGAAAATGCCCCATGGTGTAATGGAATTGTTTTCTCCATATCTTCGCGAGACATTTTAATCTGATTATATCCTGAGAATCCATCCATGAAGGAGAATACAGAGAAATGAGTTGCGTTATCTACCAATACATCAATATGAGGTAAAGGAAAATCATCTTTGGGACTAGCTTTATTCAGATCTCTATAGTCTACACACATTCAAACTTTGCCATCTTTCTTCAAAACTGGCACAATATTAGCAATCCACTGCACGTAAGTTGCAACAGCTAGAAAACCTGCATCAAACTGCTTCTTGACCTCTTCTCTGATCTTAGCAGCCATGTCTGGTCGAGTTCTTCTCAACTTCTGCTTGATGGGCGGGCATTTCGGCTTCAACGGTAGCTTGTCCACAACTATGTCGGTGACGAATCCTGGCATATCCTAATATGACCAAGCAAACACATCCATATATTCATGTAGTAGCTTGACTAGTTCCTCTTTCACACTTTTTTTCCAAAGCAGTTCCGACCTTAACTTCCTTTCGATCCTCCTTAGTCCCCAGATTGATCATATCCACTGGTTCCTGATGAGGTTGAATCATCTTTTCCTCTTGTTTCAAAAGTATGGTCAACGCTTCTGGGAGTTCACAGTCTTCCTTATCATCCTCTTCAGCTTGGTTAGTCAGGAGGTTGAAGTCATAGGGAATTATAGCATTTCGTGTTCAATGGATCCAGTTATTAATGATCTGCATGGAAATGATTTTTCTTTTTAGAGGAAGATTTTAAAAAATGAAAGTGATGTGAAATAAAATTTGCCATTTTTTTTAATTTTGTTGTTTATTTGTTTGTAAAAAATTAAAAAGATGAAAGACAGAGATCTCAAAAAAAAATGTGCTTTGTATTGATGATAAGGCTTAAATATTAACACAAAATGGGCCCTACAAAGCTATCAATATGCCTTGGGCATGGCATTGGATGTTTTAGAAAACAGTAAATTACTTTGAACAAGAAACTATCTCTAGAACATCTGTTGCCTTCCAGTTAGCGAGAGAGACATTCAGAGGTCCACAAAACACCATCTTGGACAAATCTGGATCTTCATCTTCAAGAGCATTCACTTGATCATTACTTCAGAAACTAGCTTTGGAGAATATTTCCAGGATGCTAGGAACCTTCCTCTGATGTATCTTCTGATCTTTGAATAGTTCAATAGACGGCTGATATCCTAATCCAACTTGTCTTTCTTCTCTGGTAATTCAATCATTGTGCCCTAACTTCCAGGGCAACCAACTTCAATTGCAGCTTTCACACTCTTCCACGAGGACATGACCCCCTTGGGTTCTTCAACAGGTTTCGGCTTAGTCTGGACCACATTGACCACTTCAAGGGCCTGGATAGGAGTTTCAACAATGTCTTCACCTACTTCAATGTATCTGAATGAAGTCAAATAGATGACGAAAATATCTTCCTCTTTGGATACTGATACCAGCTTACCAAAAGTAACAAACTTCAGCTTCTGGTGGAGTGTCGAGGTGACAGCGCTAGCAGCATAGATCCAAGGTCTACCTAACAGACAGCTATAGGCAGGCCTAATATCCATTACCTGAAAGGCGATACAGAAAGTTTGAGGGCCAATCAGGATTGGGAGGGCAATCTCCCCAGTAACCATTCGCTTAAACACATCAAAAGCTTTCACTATCAAAGCACTGGGTCTCATCTGCACCCCTTCAATATTCAGTTGTGCTAGGGTAGTCTTTGGAAACACGTTCAAGGACGAACCTGTATCTCCCAGTACTCCTGTACACTGAATGGAGATATGAAGCGACATATTATGTTATTGCCCATTAGGGGGTAAATCATCATCAGTGAACATCAAACAACTACTAGCATTGAGATTAGCAACCACATCAACAAACTGAATAACACTAATGTTTTCTTCCATATAAGCTTCGTTCAAGAACTTCAATGGAGAAGTCTTATGAGCCTCAGAACTCATAAGTAGAGAAAGAATGGAGATTTTTGAAGAAGTCTGGTTGAGCTAATCTACGACCTTGTAGTCACTCTTCTTGATGATTTTCAAGAATTCTCTATCCTCTTCAGCAGTCACTGCTTTCTTAGATGAGCCTTCTCCTATTTCTGGAGAATTGACCTCTTTTCCCTTTGTTGGTTCAATTGTTGGTGCACTTGCTTTTCTTGGGATCACTTAAGGAGCGAAAACCCATCCACTTCGAGTCACACCACTAGCTCCAGCAAAGTTAGTCACATCTGGTTCTTTTAAGATTTCTGGGTTGTTACCCACATAAACTACAGGCTCATAGTTCTAAGGCACAACTTTGGTACTGTCAAATGAGAATGGATCGGGAACATAGATAATCATTGGGTCAATCTTCTTCACTGGCTCTAGGTCAAGATTTCTTTGATAAGGGACCACAAAAGGCTTGGGAAGCCTCTCTTGATCAAACACAGGCATAATCACAACAACATCTTCATCAATCTTTGCTCTGGTGAACTGAATAACCCGCTGATCCATCAATTGTTGAAGACAAATTTTGAATTCACCACATTGATCAGGGTTGGATGAACACACCACACAATTAGCATGCATTCCCTTCGTCAATTCTGCTTCCAACAATCTAGCATGGACCATTGTTAAGGGAGTTTTCAACTTGAACAGATCCTTTATCAATCCTTCATCAGTTGGACTTTCTATATCATTGACGTCCGGACTACCATGTTTAGGCAAAGGATTGTTCCCCACATTTGGCACATCAGCAAAAGACAGTGTTTTCTGATCTATCAACTCTTGGACCCAGAGCTTGAACACCTTGTAATTCTCTGTTGTATGACCCTCTAAATTAGCATGAAATACACATCTAGAATTCTCATCATACCAAGGCTTATGCGGCTTCAGCATTGGAGGTAATTCCCTTGGCACGACAGTCCCATTCTGAATCAGATACGGTAGCAATTGAGTGTAAGTCATTGGGATATGAGTGGTATTCGCATTATTGTACTGTTGATATAGCCTCTGTTGATGTTGTTGAACTGGACGTCGTTGATTATTCTGTTGATTTCTCTATTGATGTTAAGGTGGAGGACACTGGAACTGAGGTGGTGGAGCTTGATATTGAGGAACTGGAACTTGATACTGAGGTACCAGAGCTGGAACAGGGATAGGAGTAATTGGACGATAAGGCATGGTTGGATATTGAGTAGGTGCTACATAAGGGTACTGATAATAAGGCACGGGAGCAGGAGCCCTGGGTGGTGCCCTCCCCTTTTGAGAAGAAATGGTACTAGTCTCGCCCTCCTTTCTCTTGAATCCGTTGAAAGGCTTCTTCAAGATTGGTTGACTGCTGGAACCTCCCGGGATTTTACCACTTTTCAGTCCTTCTTCTACTCTTTCACCCACGATCACCATGTTAGAAAATTCTATGGACACACTAATAATCAACCTTTCATAATATTGGCCCTATAAGGTTCCCATGAAAATTTCAATCAATTCACAATCAACCAGCGGCGGGTGCACCTTGCAGCCAATTCTCTCCAGCGTTGTGCATATTATTTAAAAGACTCACTGTCTTTTTGGGCCATACTTTGAAGTTGAGTACGATTTGGTGCCATGTCAGTATTATATTTTTATTGCTTTACAAATGCTTCAGCCAACTCATCCAAGTATGGATGTTGCTACACTCCAACTGCATATACCAATCCAAAGATGCCCCACTTAGACTGTCATGAAAGCAATGGATCATGACCTTATCATCTCTGGCATAGGCAACCATTTTTCTACAATACATTTTCAAGTGTATGTTAGGACATGTGAGGCCTTTGTATTTTTCAAATTTCGGCGCTTTGAATTTTGGAGGAATCACCACGTCTGGGACCAGACACATCTCCAAGGCACTCAATCGAGTTGAGTTATGTCCTTCCAAGATTCTTAGCTTTTCAGCCAGAGTACGGCACATCAAGATAGCCTCAGAATCTTGGGCAGCAGTAGGGATGACCACTCGAGTAGCTCCATTATAATTCTACATTTCAAACTCATCCTGGAGCTCCTCATCAGTGCGGGGAATGACCACTTAATTGACTATCGGAGGTCCCTGCACAACGACTCCATCAGCTACTCCAGAAGTATGTGCAGGTGGAGGCACATGAGTTCTTTCAGGCGGTAGAACAAAACTTGGAGGAAGACCGTAGATAACGAGATTTGGAATAGGAACTGAAGGTCCTGACTGGAGAGAAACCCCTTGAACTAGAGCATCGTTCCTTGCAGCAGCGGAAACACGAGCCTTTTCTTCCCTTCTAGCCAGAGCTTGTATAGCCTCAAATATCTGCTCAATTTTTCTTTTGACAGAGTCCATCTCCTCTCTGAAGGCAGCTTGTTCTTCTCGAACTACATCCATGATTCTTCTTGTGTTGGAGCGAGTAGTGTATGCACATTGAGGAATTAGCTTGAACTACTGGAGACGAGGAAAAGTGGAATGAATTTTTGTTTTGAGAAATGAAATGCATGATGCATACTTTAATGCATGTGGATGTAAAAAATGTCTTTTATGCTTATGTTCAATTTAATTTTCAGGGAACCGTGTTAGATTCCTTTTTATTTAGCAAGAATTCAAAGAGATCACGGGGAATAAAACAAGAATGAAACCAAACTTTTTGTACAAAAGAACTCAAAATCCTTCATTCATTCAATTCAAAACAGAGTATAATGATTGAGTACAAAATATTCTTTCAAACATAAAGGAAAGTACAAAACAAACAGGGTCAGACTGCAGGCTTCTGTTTTTTGAGCTCTTCCAACTCTCCCTTGAACCTTTTTATCATGTCTTCACAAAGATAAACAAAGTTGGTCACTGAAGGAGGGATGTTGTCATCGTCTATGTCTTCCAGAGCACATCTTAGCATCAAAGGCACATCCTTAGCCATGACATTGCAGAAGTCTATCAAACTGGCAAACTTGTCTCGATACTCATTTCTTTGTTCATGTAAAAACTGGGTGGTTTCCTCGCAGGCTGCCAAACTAGCATTCACATTTTCCCTTGCGTTTATCCAATCTTCACCTTCTCGTAGCAAAGAGTCATATCAGCCTCTCCAGTATCGTTCCCACTCATTAGCATTTTCATCCTCCTGGCACTTTCCTTTCCAATATCAGGTGTAATCTGAGCGGCAGCTAGAGCACTCTCTTTACTGCGGCGTTCTCGTTCTTCCCTTTATTTTGATTCACAGAGTGAAACACTGAGGTTGGCTATCTCAGCCTCAAGCGTCTCTCTTATCTCCTTCTTTTGTTTTATGGAGAGCTTCCACCATTTCTCTTTTTCACGAAAATCCCTCTCAGCCTCTTTCAATTGGCTTTTGACTGTATTCAAGCAACTGTCAGCCTGATCCAACCCATGCTTGACTCTTTTTCTCTTATATTCCTCCTTATCAATCCTTCCTACATTTGCTTGAAGCTGTGTTTTCTTTCGCCCAAGCTCCCACTTATGATTATCCCTTTCTTCAGCAATCCGGATAAGGTTCAACCGTAGCTCTTCATTCTCTTTTTCCAACCTTTGGATGACAATTTTAAGCTCTTTAGCTTCCTCCATAGTGACGTGAGTAGGTTCTGGAATACTTGTACACATTGGAGGCTCATAAGGGTATGGTAGTTTATCTTGAGAAGCTCTGGCTTGGACCCAACTCGTATATGGCTCTCTAGCTATGCAATTCTTCTTTCCACACTCCCTTTTTCCTTCTATACGAACTTTAGTCCAGGCACGGCCTATCCTCTTTACCAGATCAAAGTTCTTCACTCCTTCTCCCAACAAGAAACCTTCTAACAACTTGTCTTCTGGTTTGTCATCCATAGGAAACCCAAGTTGCCGCATAGCAAGCTTAGGGTTGTAATTGATGCAACCTCGAGTTCCTATGAGTGGCACATTATGGAAGTTTCCACATTTGACGATTATGTCCACATCATCATAAACACGAGAGTACCAGGTGATGTCATTGGCAGTGAGAGACATGATTCTTTGAGACCACTTGAGGTTATCCTTGTTCTGAACAAAAGGCCCTTCGCTTGGTAAGTGAGATAAGAACCATTTATACAGAAAAGGAGCGCAACACTGGACCATCCCCCCCTTCTTCTCATTTCTCCAATGGATGGAGTGATAAATATCTGCAAGCAAGGTGGGAATGGGATTCTTGAGCAAGAAAATGTGTATAGCAGTCATGTCCACGAAGTCATCAATGGTCGGGAACAAGACAATCCCATAGAGTATCAAGACTAACACAACATTGAAAGCGACCCAATCTTCTTTACTTTTGAAAGCTAAAGCTTTTCCCACTAAGAACTTCAAAGTGAAGCCCAAAGTGTCTCCTTTTGGTCCAAGATTGGCTTTCACTTCCGCTTTATCTAGATGTATAGCTGAACCTATTGGTTGATGTTTAGGAAATTCCCCTAGACCGGTGTAAGGGACTTCACCCTTGATACTAATGTTTTCTATATGTGAGAACTCTTCTAGTGTTGGTGCCGTTTAGAAGTCCTGGAATGTGAAACACCGCAAGGAAGGATCATAGAATTGTGCCAAAGTGAAAATGGCCCAAGCATCCACCCCGGTGTTCATGATAGTCAACAAGTCACCATACTCAACACAAAAGTTGTTCCTTCTGATTTTTTTCACGTCTGAGATCAACCCCTTAATCAATCCTAGCTTTGGATTTCTGAACTTGAATGAATAAGTACTTTTCTGATTGCTACCCATGTCTTTTGAATGCCTATAATCAACAGAGTCTTTAGGTCCCTTGAAAATATGCGCATGTCATATGTGTTATGATTATGAAATGTTTTATGTTTATGTATGTACAGTTGGGTAGGTGATCATTGGAACATTCTGATTAATTACTTCATGGAGGAAAGGTTCCAGGAATAGGAAAACCAAAAACAGGTAGGCTCTAGGGTTTAAAAGGTTCCTAGAGTCATGGACCCAATTCAAGAATATTATCGTCATAACGACTAATCGTAAGACAATAATATCTTAAAAAGGATCTATTCTAGGTGAGGTCTTTTTATTAACCCAACGAGTCCTAAGTCTCGTAGGTCAATACTACACAACCATCGACTCCACGATTCTAGACACGGTTCTAGACACGGTTCCCAGAGTCACGAATCACACCTAACAAAATCATCGTCAGAACGACTTCTCGTAAGACAATAATATCCTCAAAAATGATCTATTCTAAATGAGGTTTTCGCATTAACCCAACGAGTCCTAAGTCTCATAGGTCAACACTACACAACCATCGGTCCTAAAAGCCATAGGTTCAGGGTTCTACAAAAGGTCCTTAGAATCATAGATTGAGGTTGAAAGTATCACCTCCAAAACGACTAATCATAAGATAGTAATACTTGCAAGAGATCTCATCCGAGTGGGGTTCTCACATCAACCTAACGAGTCTGATGTCTCGCAGGTCAATACTACACAACCACCATCCTAACTTAAGTTTTTCTCATAGCTCGGGTATAAATCTTTTCCTCACACAAATGCCAATAGTCCAGAAAGTTCCAATGATACCATATATCAATAATACATCAATTGGAAATACAGATAATAAAGGCATATATAGATAGAACAAATAAGAAGTAAATAAACAGATAAAAGCAAAAACTCAAACACAAAACAAATTAAATTAGGGTTGACTCGCTTAGGAGCGGTTAATCCCCAGAAGAGTCGCCAGCTGTCGCGGCGCGAAAAATACCCGAGTGTAAGAAACGCTCGAAATATAAACAAAATAAAGTCGCCACCGAACTTTATTTATTACCAAAGGAGGAAAGGGAAATATAGATAAAACCCACAAAAAACAAAAAGAAATAGTCGTCGCAATCAAATCGGGTTCGGGAGTCGGTTATGCAAGGGGAAGGTATTAACACCCCTCACATCCATCGTACTCGATGGGACTCATCTAGTTAGTTTTGTGTTAGAGTGTTAGCTTGATATCGTTTATGAACTTCTATTTATCGAGTGAGGAAAGAGAAAGAAAGAAAGAATGAAAGGAAAGACTAGGGGTTTTTTAATATTAATGTGCCTGACAAGATTTCACAATCCTACTCCTACGTATCTTCAGGTTCTATGAAGAACTCAAGGCATACGTAGTTCTACCCAAAGAGAACTACTGGATGGATTGCTTTTAAAGAGAATGATGCTTGGATCTCATTTAAGTGATTAAACCTTTTCTTCCTGCTCGCTCTTGGAGGCTAAAGTCTTTGTTTGTTTAGCATCAAAATGGATGTTGCATACTATTTTTTGAAAATGTTTTTGGGGTCGCACGAGGGCGGAAAACAAGTTTGATGAGTTTGAGTTGATTTTAAGCAGAGACATGCATCCAAGCAGGGAGCCCTACTGCAGTACTTGAATGCCCGAAAAGGAAGAGACCTAAGCTCAATCACTCTCTTTTCATCCAAAAGTGTATTATGAAAATGTGTGGCAAATTAGGTCAAAGTTCATTAACGGACGACGATTAATCAGACAGAGAGCTCTACAGCAGTGTCCAAATAATCGGGAAAGAGAAGGTCGATACCCAATCAATCTTTTTCTTCTATAAGAGAAATGACCTAATTCTGGTAATTACTGTATGTTAATATGGAAGACGAATGTTTGAACATTGAGCTCTACAGCAGTATCCTAACATTTGAAACAGAGAAAGTCTAAACTTAATCAGTTTCTTCCATTTTTATTGTAAAAAGCTTTTAAAACAGGGGGACGACTTGACGTTGGATCAAGCGTCTGAAGTTGATTTATAAAAATAGTTTGGATGTGGCGGGGACAGGAAAATATAGATTTGATTTGTTTTGAATATGTTTTAAAAATTTAAGATGATTATTCAAACAGGGAGCTCTACAGTAGTGTTCAAATAATCGAAGACTAAGGAAGGTCTAAACCCAATCAGTCTTTTTCCTTCTATAAGAGAACCAACTTGATTCGATTAGTTATTGAGAAAATGAGATTTGAATAATTTAACCAAGTCAAATGATATGAACCTATTTGTTTAACTATATTTCTAGTACCTAAAAACAAGATAAATTCTAATACATAATAAATAAATAAATGAATTATATTAAATAAATAAGAAAAAGGAATAAAAATAAGAATGTGAATGGTATATTTTAAACTAAAATAAAAAATTATTTTTATCATATATAAAAGAAGTTAATACTAATTTAACTACTATTATAAAAAAAACAATTCAAAGTACAGACATAAACGTTCAATTACATAACTTCAAAAGCCATTACCGTAAAAATTAAACTTAATAATAATAGAATTGTCCTAATGTATAATTAGGTAACAGCATAATACTAAAATTCAAAAAGTGAGATAAATATAAATTAGATTTGTGTGGACTTTTTAATGATAAACGTTTCTTCCTGGAAATAGTAAAACACATGGTTGTTTCAACAGACACACAAAATATGAGTTCTTCTTCTTTCTTTCACTCGGTTCCACATTAATCAAACACGAAGAAACAATCACAAATCATTTTCCATTCTTTTTTTTTCAACAAAACAAAACAACAAGGTTGAGTCATGATATGGAAATAGAAAAATGGAAAGATGCGAAAAGAAACCTTCGGTGACGGCAATGGCGGAATAGGTGTGAGTTAGTGCGACAGTAAGCAGTGAGTATGGTTTCGATTTGTGTTGTTGTTCATGCTGAGTTTCCTCTGTTTCTCGGTGACTTTAGGTATGGCTCATGTGGAGTGCGTGTAAGACCCCAATTTTGTCCCTAAGATCCCTCATGGCATCATATCATATCATATTATTGCCTCAAGGATCTTTGTGCACCTTGCCTGCTTTCCTGTGGGTGGGTCATCTTTTGAGAGTGATTTCTTGATCACCAAGCATGTTTTGCATTTTTATACCATTGCATTTCTTTTTATCACTAACCAAAAGTACTAAAATATGTCATCTAACCTTGTCTTGCAGATGAAGCAATCAACAGTCAAGACAGTCAAAGGCATTCATTGAGCCATAAGTGGTGGCCATTCTTGAGAATTTGGACACCACATTCAATCACAAGAGCTTATATGAGCCATGATATCATTTTGAATCAAAACCCCAAGTGGTAGAGGCTTGAATCTCATTAAGGCATTCTTCAGTCAACTGAAACCCTAGCCAGTCAACTGCCAAGTCAACTGTGGATTTGGAGGTGGGAAGTGATGGGAAATACTTCATTCATGTTCAAACAAGTCTCATTTGACATGTCAAACATCACCATTGAAGAAAATAAAGTCAGGTCAAAATTTGCCAAAAATAGAAAGTGACCTATAATTTGAATTTTCCAAAAATGGAAAGGTTTTCATCCAACTTCAACTTCAAATTACATGACCAAAAATGCTTCAAATGAAATTTTGTTGAACATGAAAGTTGTATATATTTCTCTCCCATTTCCAAAAAGTCCAAGATCATCCATTTCTCATGTGTGGTTGAAGAGATATGATCAAAACATGGCAAGGTGTACATGAAGATTCAAATGTGCATAACTTCTCAACCAAATGTCCAATTCAAGTGGTTCTTTTTGCTAAATTCTTCTCTTGACTTCTACTATCCAAAACATACATCACATGTCATGCATTCTCATCACATAAATATTTGGCATTTCACCTAAATTTTGGAGGGAAAATTATAATTTGAAATTGGTGCATTATCCATCACTTGCATTGGCTCTAAAATGATCTTTTTAGTGAATTGGATCAAAAAAACGTGCACTGTTCCATTCATTTCTCATGCATAAGGGTGAAGTGGTATTTTTGCATTTGCACTCTCATTTTCCTAATCCACTTAACCAAATGATAAACATGATTAGCAGCATGATTAAGAGGGAGTATATAACCCTAAGCATAACTGTTTTTCTGAAGACAACACTTCACAAATCTCAGATCTAGAAATTTCTCTCAAATTTTCTCTCAAATTTTTCTCTCATTTCTTCAAATCAATTCACAAGCCATTGCTTAATTCATCACTATGAAGCATCACTGATCAAGATTCAAGCAGGAACCAAGCCAATTCGTGCAGTTTGGAAGCATACATGAAGCTTGTGCATCAATGGTGAAATCCAAGTTCTGTTGAATCAAGACCAATTGGACCTCAAGACTTCATCCATACACTTATACAAGCTTGCTAGAACACATTGGAAGCATTGCACGGCGTTGAAACCACACGAATCGAAAGCTGCTTTTCAAGAGGTACATTAGTTGCTTAAGTTCATTGTGAACTTGCTTTTGCTTGGTTGCTTAACCACTTAGGTATAACCTCTCTTCTTCATGTAGTCTGGAAGACCTGGCCTGTTATGTGGTCAGGCACCTGTCTGAAGTCCTCCTTAAGAGGCAATGCTTGTGATTGTTTATCTTTTGTGCCAAGCAGGAAAAGTCCTCATATGAGGCAACTGGTAGATAAAAGAGATGTGTAGTCCATCTCCTACTATTCAGTGTGTCATCCCTTTGCTCACATTACATGTTGATGCATTATGGATATTAACCCAAGATCTTATAGAGTCAAATCACTTGTGGAGAAGAGTTCCAACTTTCTGAACTCCCACATCTTCTATTAATGCTCTCCCTGACCAGGGATAAGAGCTATGAGGCACACCCCTCATCTCCATTTCATCTGCTTCACCTTAACTCTCAATGTTAAGGTTAAGAGCACAACTTACCCCATTCCAGTTGACTGTAAAGTCTAACCTTGTTTGAGCCTAATTGCTTGTATATAATGTGTGCTAATTGACTTGCGTGTTTGATTACTTGATTCATCTGTGCATATCTGCTTGAGTGTGCCTTAGTGCATTTATCATCATCAATTGTATATCATTTCATAAACTTTGCTTTATAGCATTTTTGCTTTGTCCATGGAGGAGACAAGCATAAGTCCATTACCTGGCAGTTGTTCCAATGATATGGTGTGAGACTAGTATAAGTCCATTGATTGGCATCTGGTATCATTTGTTTTGTTTTAGGAGATTGGTGTAAATCCATTGATTGGTATCCGGTATCCATGTTTGTTTGTGAGATTGGTATAAGTCCATTTATTGGCATCTGGTATCATTTGTTTTGTTTTAGGAGATTGGTGTAAATCCATTGATTGGTATCCGGTATCCATGTTTGTTTGTGAGATTGGTGTAAGTCCATTGATTGGCATCCGGTATCACCTTGCTTTGTTCATTTGCTTACTTGCATTGTTGCTTATTCCAAAGGAATCACTTGAATCATCTTCCATATGATTTCAAGAGGTGAACATCTAAGAAGTTTTACACTCCCTCACCCTCCCACCTTTTGTTTCTTTAAACCTCCATTTGCATGTTAATCCAAAACTTGAAAAAATATTGTGCAAACATCTTCATCTCTTTTCAAATTAGAAACCTAGGTTTTATGCCTTTGATTTTTCAAACTCCATTTCATAATACTTCTTTGAATTGAATTCTAATCATACTTTGACCATTCTTTTGTGAATAA
Organism: Lathyrus oleraceus; assembly: GCF_024323335.1. Taxonomy (NCBI): domain Eukaryota; kingdom Viridiplantae; phylum Streptophyta; class Magnoliopsida; order Fabales; family Fabaceae; genus Lathyrus; species Lathyrus oleraceus. The sequence goes on from NC_066583.1 coordinate 212,833,073, forward strand.
ATCCTAATTGGTTGATTTCACTCATTCAATTGTTTTGTGGCTTTGTCCATTCTTGATAAGTTTTCATACATTAGCCATAGGTTTAATTTATCCTAGTTGGTTGATATTAATCTCACCTTCTTGTCCTTAGTGATTGAACTGTAAGACTTCCTTGCTTATTATAGGGTTAACCCCTCACTAGCAAGTTGAAGCTATTCTCACGTGGTGGACTCGTTGTTTATATAAGGTTGAGTTTTCTCTCATGGATAACGAAAAACCTTAGGGCTTTTGTTTTAAAATGAACCCACTCATATTTTGGAAATTTTTTAGCCGAACTACGGCGTTTTGATCCTTACCTTCAATGGAAAGGTACGTAGGCAACGGGTTCATCCGTTCAAACACAAAAATAATAACTTGTATATTCTTTTCCCATCTTCCCAATCATGTTTGCACAATATGTCATAAACAAATAAACTTTTTTATACAACAAGTGTGAAAAGGGCTCCCTAGGAGTACCTAGGACGTTTTGGGTGCCTAACACCTTCCCATTGCGTAATTAACCCCTTACCCAGATTCTCTGATCTTTTCATTAGTTTTCTATGTGTAAAACTTCTTAGGCTTTTGTTCGCTTTTTAGCCATTCCTTTGGATAAATAAAAGTGCGGTGGCGACTCGATTCTTTGTATGCTTTGCTTTTGGTTTAATCAATAAATCATAAAGTGACGAATACACCGCTACAGTGTGTATGTACGGTTTACGGTGGTGATGTGGTGATGAAACGGCGATATGGAGTGATTTTGTCGATGTTACAGTGGAGATGACGATGGTGTTGTGCGGTAACTACATGAAGAAAGTGAGATATTTATGATTTGTGTGATGGTCTGTATTTTATTTGAAATGAGAAACCAGTGTGTTATGGTGTATAGATAGAGTAGATGATGGTGATCTAAGGGATGGTGATTATGTGTTGCACACGGAGGTTGAGATGGGAGTCTCTGTTGGTGATGGAAAAAATGGAGGTATTAATATGTGATGTTTGGTTTAAAAGAAAAAGGAACTGAAATAAGGATAAAATATGTGTTTCTTGTGTGTCCACGTGAAGCATTTGTATGTGGTTTAAAAAACAAGAAGAAGAATACAGAAAATATCTTGTTTTGGCGCGTGAAGAGAGGAAGAGAAGGGGAAAAAATATCACAAACCATGCCAAGTGTGCTCCCCCAATTGGTTCATATTTTAATTAATATTGCAAATAAATAAAAACAAGTGGCACAAGTTGATTGATGCTCTAATTTAATTTAATAACAAATTAACTATTTTGTCTTTACTAAAATTAAATATAAACAAACACAAATTAAAAATGAAACGAAAATATTGATAATTATAAATAAATATCCCGCTTATTTTGGCAAAAGAACGAAGATAATCGTACATAAATTAAATAAATATCAGGAGCAAAAATGCTCGAAAAAATTAACTGAACGTACTAAAAATATCAGCGCAAAATAAACTTATCGAAAACATACATGTTTCGGTACAATTTTGAAATAAAAAATGGCCTGTAAAAGGCTCAGGCTGATAAAAGAAAAAATGCGACTGAAAAAGTACTTGAAAAGTTAAAATGAGCACACCAGATTAAACTACATGGAAAATAGATTAACAAAACTGACGTCTGCAAGTTCAATTTTGAGATTTTTCGCCCGCTAATTTGAGTGATATTTTAAGTTGAGAAACAATTCGACCGGTATGTCTGTAGATCCGAAAAATTATTCTGAGTGATATTTTAAGTCTAACGTAGGACATAATGCATGATATGATGAGTACACAATGCAAACATCTTGTAAATAAACTGAAATGATGACTGAATATACATGAACAGACAATCAGATGCAAATGAATCCCTTCTGGACCATTTGCTTCTGATTCTTAAACATAAACAAAACTCTACAAAGATTCAGATGACGACAATACTCTTGATTATCACCATCTGAACCTCTGAAACAAGATGCAACTAAATGAATGATGCACTGAGATTTGAGAAATCAAATCTTTCTACCTCTCAATCAACAAATGGATGAATGAATGTCATCAAGATTAGATAAAATACCAGAACTCCTGACTTTTCACCTAAATCTTGATGAATGATTTTAACTGATGAAATACACGACAAAATGGATTGATTTATGCAATGCTGATGCGAGTGAAAAACTCAGGGTAAAATTTAGGGTATGACAGTATCTCAAATGCATTTGGCTTTGTTAGAGGAGAATTTGTTCAGCTCATTTTTAGATTTATTTTCAATAACTGCTTAGATTTGGCTAATTTTTACATTAGTAAAGTTAAGTTTAAGATGAGGATTTTTCACTAGATTGTTGGGAAAATTTTGTTTTGGAATCCCAGTAATTGGGAAATGGCTGATGATCATGACTTGTAATTGATGTGGGTTCTTATGAAGTCAAATCAATGCAATTGGGTTAAGTTTATTTTGAACAGAATTGAGTATTACAGGAGTTCTTCGATGAGGTCTTTGTTTTTATCTTCTATCATTCAGTTTATTCTAGAACTGAATGGTATTACATTTGCTAGTGAAGATTTTATTGAAGAACCTAAGTCAGTTGACTCAACGGTGATTAAGTAGATGCATTACTTTCAAGATGAGAAGATTGTGTATTATTATTCGGACAATGTTGAAAGGTTTGTTTATGAGGACGAGATTGAAGTACATAAAGCAATTACGGCCAAAAGGAAAAAGTCAACATTTTCTCCTAGCTAAGATTCCCCTGATCACATCAGTTCTTCCACACTCGCTCCTTATCCTTATTTGGATAGGTTGTTATCTGTTTGTGCTAAAGCCTACTTTGATGAGTGGTTTAGAAATATTTTAGAAGATTCCTAGGCTAGAGAGTCGTGTATCCATGCTCACATTGATGTGTTGCAAGAGAAGCCAATGAAATAAAATAGAAGATCAAATAGGAAGTCAAGGCAAGCGTAGAGAACATTATGTCTGAGATAGTTGTTGTGAAAGGTGCCATATATCACATTTAACTTCTGCATGTATGTTCACCCTTGGAGACAATGATGTTGATATCGATCCTTCCTCTGTTGGTTTACCCTAGTTTATCAATGCATCATGTGATACCATCATGTGCATTTTATTTTCATTTTATTTATTTCTATGTGTAGACTTACTATAACATCTGCTGCTGTTTTTGGATATTGACCTAGATATTGTTTATGTTGTTATATATTTTGTGGCATGGCTTGGCCATCTTTAGACATGATATGTTATTTTTTTGATATTTCTTCTATCTCTTATCTCTTATAGTTTTTTAAATTGCGTCTATTGCATTTATGCATGTTTGCAAATTTCTTATGTTTGATCAGTCTGAGTATATGGAATTGCATTCTAGGCTCTTGTTTATCATGGTTATCTGTTTTCATTTTTTCCTCTCTTTTTGATATTTGTCAAAGGGGGAGAAGTTGTCAAGATATTATCTATATTTACGAGAATAAGTGTTTAATGTAAGGGCATGAGTGCTCAAGTCTCAAAGTGTATATTATAATCATGTTATGTTGATCAATAATATCAGATTCACAATTTTTTCAATTCTACTTCAAATTCAAATAAACGCTAAAATCAAATCACAAATAATATTTGCAAAATTTCCAAACATCAAAAAGGGGAGACTCAAATTGCAGTCATCTTCGGTATCATTTTAGTTTTGATGATTTGTCAATTTGCATGTATATGCATTATTTAATTTATCGTGTATTTGTAATTTGCCAATTTTATGAATAACATTGGTGTTGTAATTCATAATTGTAATTGATTTGAAATCTTTTGTATTTGTTTGCTTTGGCTATAACACGTTTTATACCTCTGAGAACCTCTCCATGAGAGTATCTCCTTTTTTAGCCTATAAATGTGTCTTATATCACTGTGTTAAGTATTGCTTGAATCACAAGTTAGAATTTTTGAATCAAGGTTGCACAGATGTTTGATTCAAACAATGCATAGCGTGACTCGAATCATTAAATCCTATGAAAGCTGGGAGTTGGCTCTGTCTCATTTGAGTCAAATCATAGAAGAGTGTGATTTGATCACATCTCTTCATAACTTGAATCACGATAAAAACATGACTCGAATCATGACCTCACTCCCTTATTTCTAACCTTTGGTTTAAGTTATTGTCTCTAATCAATAATCTTTCCAATATTTCTGAATGTATATTATTCATATTTTAGTGTGTGACCATGAGCACAAGAGTGAGTGAATATCCAGAAAAGTATGTGGTAACATAATCTCTTGTAACATCATTGTATGTTTTTGTAGTAGAACACATAAAATCAAAAGAGATAGTTGAACAATTAAATGATGGGATTGATCAATCTCTGAACATTAACAAAGTACCTAGAAACTCATTTTTGCAACCTTGAGAGAACCTAGTGTGTGTTTGATGACACTTTGTCATTACATGATTTTCATGAGTATTTGCAATGAATTCAATGAAATATTAAGTTAAAGATAATCTAATTATGAATAAGTATGAAGAAAATGAAGAAGTCGAAGAAACAGACCAAATCCAAGAAATTGTGAAGAAACGAGCAATTTTCAGCATAATTTACATCTTGACATCTGTCTAGTAATGTGATCATATATGGAGTTCTGTAACATTTTTTGGTGTGGGGTTTTTTGAAAAGTCAAGCTAAGAGAAATATCTACATTATAGAATAATCATGTGCAGATAAACAGTATCGCGTGCACGGTGAAGCATGTTCAAATCGTGTGCGCGATGGAAAAGTATCACGCGCGCGATGGGCTGTTTTTTAGGATTTTCTGATGTGTTTTGACTACTTTAAAAGGGGAATTTTTGTACTTTTTCAAGGGTTATGAACTTTACCTGAAAATGGACGAATTTCTACACGAACAATGACGATTTATAGCACCAAAAGACATATTTAGAAAGCATTGGAGGTCAATTCTTCAAGGGATCTCATATGTAATTCTTCTTAATTGTTTTTGGTAATGTAATCTGAATTATGAGTAGTTAATTCTCTTTAGGTTAGGTTATGTTTGATGAACATGTTTCTATATTGTTGGCACATATATTGATTTGACTTTGTATGAATACTTTGATCTATAAATATATTCAATTGCTTCTTGTTTGTAATGCTTTTTATTTGAGATACTCTTTTAATCTGATTTTGGACACATATGGAATACTGACCAATAGTATATGTGTTGGAACTAGGGAAATTGTTGTACTTATGTTGGTTGAATAGGAATAGGAGACCCTGAGTAGTGGCTAGTGAATTAACTCTTTATTGCATCGTCTAATCCTACTTATGCTAATGTACTAGGGATATGAAACTTCGAGTATTGATTAGTGAATTATATCACAAGGGATTTGTTCTAGTGGTTTTGTTAATTCACCTTGGGATTATAGTGATAAGATTATTCATGTAAGGTATCAAACATCCACAATAGAGAAATAAGGGATTCTACACACAACTTGACCGTTTTCTTATTATTGTTTGATCACTTGGTTTATTTTTGCATTGCAAACTTGAAAACCCCCTTATTTACTATTTTCTACATTGCACAAATTTGACTTGTTAAAAAGAAGTCCATATGGATTCGATCTTATTTATTACTGCAAAACTATGGGAACATTTGTCGAGTAGTCATCAAGTGTTTGGCGCCGTTGTCGTGGACTGTTGATATTTCAACAAGGCGACGCTTGTGCAACATTTAGTTTTTTTTTTTCAATTGTAAATATTTTCATTTGTAAATATTTTATTTTATTTTCTTCTTCATTTTCCTTTTCTATTTGTTTTTATTTTTAGTTATATTCCTTTTTTTTTAATCCAGTGCAATGCTACTAAGGTATTTTTCTTTTTGTTTGGATGTAAGGTCTAGAAAAACATGCAAGAGCTACTTTAGAAAAGTTTGTAGCTTATACAAAGGAATATGGAGCAGAAACTATAATTCAAAAGCTTGCGAGAAATTATTCAAAGCCAGAACCTTACATCAACATTGATCATTCATGGGAAGAGGATTCATCCTCTTAACTTGAAGAAACCCTGACTCAGTTTATAAAGATGACTAAACTCAATTTCTAGAAAATCAACAGGCATCAAGAAACCGTGTGAAGTAACATGAAAACATCATTCGAGAATTTAGAGATGCAACTTGCAAAGTATCTAGCCAATTAGCATTACAACTGAGATCTAATGGGTATTTCTATGAAAATGTATTAGATATTGTCCTAGAGATACGGAATTTGAAAGAGAATGTGAGGTATTCGATGAAGGAGAAGTTGAAGAAATCTTGACTCAGTTCATTAAGATTACTCAAACGAATTTTTGAAAAATCAACAGGTTAAAAGAAACCTTGCAAAGGGACATGGAAGCATCCTTTGAGAACTTAGTTATGCAACTTGGTTTAGTATCTAGCCAATTAGCATTAAAACTGAGCTCTAGTGGGGAGTTCGATGGGAAAATTTTAGATAGTCTCGGAGATAAGGAAAATCAAAGAGAATTTAAATAGGAATGTAAGGTCGTCGATGAAGGAGGAATTGAAAAAGAGAAAGAAGAATAAAAACGCACACCATCTGATAAAGAAATAGACGCAATAATAGAAGAAGCGAAGGTGAAAATTATATGTGGAAAAAGAACAAGAATGCAATATCAAGATTATATAGTTTTGGATGAAGCTCCAAATGAAATAATTTGTTTAGATGTAGATGTTCAACTACAAGATCTTCAACAAAATAATAGTCATACACCTAGCAACAAGGCTGATAAAAGAGGACAAATAGATGAAGTGTTGGATGAGATTTATGCCTTGTTCAATACTATCAAAGAAAATATGGAAGAAAAACCTTCAATTCCTGAAAGTGATGAAATTCTTACCAAACAAAAGGAAGAAGAAGGATAATGTGTTTTTCGTGTCATATATGCCGCCCTAACACAAAAATCGAAAGGTCAAGCTTAGGACCTTAAAGAAACTCTTAATGGGAGGCAACCCATCAGATAAGTTTTTATTTCATTTGAAAAATTTAAATTTCATTTTATTTCAATTAATTGTTTTTATTTTGTAGCATGTCACATTTAGGAGCAGTAGGACAAAGGCTTGAGAAAGGGATTGAAAGAAGAAAGAGAGACTAAAAACGCTCTCTAATCCTATTATTTTATTTCTAATCTCGTTTCACTTTCTAGTGTTATCGTTGTTGTTTCAAGGAATGGGTCCAAAGTGAAGTCGCTCCCCTAAAGCATCATCATCAATCAGACGAGGGAACAGTGGACCGAACATAACCAAGACTTCAACAACACCAGGCAAGATGTGCAAGACTTTTTTGTTGTTGTTTCTTTCAGGTTTACAAAAAATTCCATTTTAGCAGTGAATAGATGAACCATAAGCATCATTAAAAACAAAGGTGATCATCAGGAAAATTCTTTGTGGATTGAGAGTTGAGGAAGAAAAGAACAACCAACTACCTTGTACTCAATCTCCATATACCTCAACTAGTAAGGTTCGAGCCAAATATTCCATTGTTTACTTTTTCTTCTTATGAGAGTATCCGTACAATTGTTATTTTCTACAATTTGCATTATTTCTGATTTAATCTATTGGTTTGATAAATACACATTGATGTACTTGTTTGTGGTAAACTCTAAGCCTATTCAAAATAACATGTATGTCATGTTTATGTCTTTTGGTGACCACTTTGAGCCTAAGCCTTTTCTTTCGGTGACATAGCCACAATAATTAGTCAATTGACTTGAAAGATTAAATCTTTACACCCTATCTTTGGAGTTAGGCAGAAAATTTATTTCCTTGGTCATATGCAAAAGAATAATTTTGGGGTTTCTCTTGGAAGTGAGTAAAGTTTAAGTTTGAGGTTGTTGTACTAGAGATTTTGGTCCAAAATTCAAAAATAAAAAAGAGAAAAATCAAGAAGTTCAAGCAATTTCTTCAAAAAAAAATGAGAAAAGAAATTTTTAAGACCATTAAATGTTAATCTCTAGTACCAAATTAATTAATCAAGAGTTGATATGAAAAGGAATATGATAAAATAAGGTAAACTAGGTACCTAACTCCAAAGGTTTAAGCCTATTATCCCAAATTATTCTACCCTGACATAAGCCTCATTACAACCTTGAAAGACCTCAAAAAGTGTGTGTTTAGATGATTTTGATTGATTTTATTAGAAATTTTACAAACTTATGGTAAAATATTTTTATATGTTGATTGTGTGATTACCCTGTCAATTCGAGTGAAAAATTAGTGAGTTGGGAGAAAGGTTAAGTACTTGTTGTGTTGAAAGAACTTTTCCAAACTTGCTTGATTGAAGTCGGGAACTGGAATGATGATCAGGTAATACAATTTGTGATGTTTATTTGTTATTATTGCAATTTGTTTTTTCTATTTGAAATGTGCATTTGCAGACGAGTTACTTGAGGACAAGCAACATATTAAGTTTGGGATTGTGATGTCAGTTTGTCATTACATGATTTTTATGAGTATTTGCGATGAATTCAATAAAATATCATGTTAAAGATGAGTTAAATATGAAGAAGTATGAAGAAAATGAAGAAGTCTAAGAAACAGAGCAAAGCCAAGAAATCGGGAAGAAATTGTGAAGAAACGAGCAATTTTCAGCATAATTTACATCTTAACGTATGTCCAGTAATTTAATCATATCTGGAGTTTCGTAACTCGTTTTGACACAAGGTTTTTTGAAAAATAAAGCTAAGAGAAATATCTACATTCTGGAATAATCACACACATGATGAAAAGTATCATGTACGCGATGGAGTGTGTTCAAATAGTTGTATGATGGAAAAGTATCAAGCGCACGATGGGCTATTTTTTGGGCTTTTCTGACGTGTTTTTACTGCTTTAAAAGGTTACTTTTGGTACTTTTTCAAGGGTTCTGAACTTTAGCCGAAAAGGGACAAATTTCTACAGAAAAACTGAGGATTTACAACACCATAACTCATATTTGGAGAGCATTGAAAGCCATTGGAGATCAATTCTTCAAGGAATCTCATATGCAATTCTTCTTAATTGTTTTTGGTATTGTAGTATGAATTATGGTTAATTCTATCTAGGTTAGGTTGTGTTTGATGAACCTGTTTCTATATTATTGGGACATGTGTTAATTTGACTTTTCATGAATACTTTGATCTATGATTCTATTCAATTGCTTATTGTTCGTAATTATTTTTATGTGTGATACTCTTTTAATCTGATTTAGGATGCATAGAGAATATTGATAATTAGTCTATGTGTTAGACCTAGGAAAATCGTTGTACTTATGCTGGTTGAATGGGAATGGAGATCTCGAGTAGTGGCTAGTGAATTAACGCTCGGTTGCATCGCCTAATCCTGTTTACGCTAGTGTACTAGGGATAGGAAAATTCGAGTAATGGTAAATGATCTATATCGCAAGGGATTGATTATAGAGGTTTTATTAATTTGCTGTGAGATTATAGTGATAAGATTATTCATGTGAGGCATCAAACATCAACAATAGATAAATGGGGGATTCTATACACAACATGACAGCTTTCTTATTATTATCTGATCACTTGTTTTATTTTCGCATTGCAAACTCGAAAACCCTCCACTTACTATTTTCTACGTATTGCACAAATTTGTCTTGTTAAAAAGCAGTACATGTGGATTCAATCTTACTTATTACTGCGACATTATTGGTACACTTGCCGAGTAGTCATTAGTGTTATTTATTCACCAATCGTTATCTCATTATTGATACCTTGTGATTAACCTACTAGAATGTGGATCTTGTGAGAATTAATTATGCGTGTGAGATTCTTCAGATACTATTCATCATCTTCGACCTTTGTCAAGAACCATCATTGTGGATCTCAAACTCTAAAGTCTAAGTGTGAAGGGTAAACTAAAGGTACATTAGGGAATCTAATGTTTTTCTTTGGAGTTATGTTTTTGTGTATCAAGTGGAAGAATAGTTCTTGGATATGGATTTTGGTTGTGTGTTGTTCACAAAGAGTGAAAAGATTCTTTATTCTTCATTGAAGACTTTGGTGAGACTTTGTGACGGTTGCCGCAAAACAAAGTTAGGAATTAGCCAATTTTTCGAGGCTAATGACAATCGCTCAGACAAGTCTTCGTCAGATTCAAGGAAAGAATGCTGCAAAAATAAAGCTTTGAGCAGGTTATTATAGATATCAACATCATTGAGGATCTTGCATGTAGAAGTTGAGTATATGCAGCAATAGAAGGAATTGTCATTTGATATGTGTGTGGGCTAATGTTGTGTGGCTATTAGTGTTCAGATTGATGATAGTTCGTTGTATCAAAATACTTCTACATTAACTCTTGAAAATAGTGGAAGACATGATTATTCTCCCAATGGTTTCAAACCATTGAAGACTGAAGTAGGTGCTTATGAGGACGATAGCACCGAACTAGTATATATCTATATGCGCTCTCCTTCTTCCTTATCTCTCTTTAATTTTCTACATTAGTTATGAAAATGTTACTTCATAGCATAGTTTTTATGTCATCTAGGTTAGATCATATTTATAGCAGTCACACAATTCACACAGACACATCCCTCTAGGTCGTTTTTCATATTTATATTCTCAATCAACAAAATCCTCATTGTTATAAACATATTAAAACCTCTGAATATCCTCTACCCGTATACAGATACCACGCACCTGTATTTTTTGTATTTTTTGTCCAATACACTTTAATTTACTAGTTCAAATCTAAATCAATATATCTAGTTATGAACACCCTTAATCCACATAAGATGATCATGATACAATTAAAATTATAATAATGGGATTTTTTTTATCTAGTTATAAAGTGACAAACATCATGAAACTCAGCACACAGAGTTACCAAATTCTGAATTTAAACATTTATAAAAAATGCTTAATCTAACAATATCATAACTATCACTTCCGTGAGGTGTTACAGACTATTTAATGTATTTTCTTAGTATGTGAATAATGTGACACTAAAGGTGGTGGTACTGCTATATTAGTGCAGTATGGTAGTTGGTAGGCGCACTAGGCACACAAATCAGAGTGCATGGCTAGAAATAAGGACAGAAGCGAATGGGAATGAATAACCGCATTGCGAGGAATGAGGCATTCATGTTTGCTTCCCGGACCCTGTTATCAGGAATGTTTGTTGGTGTTCGTAGATGCTGCAGAGGTATGGCTACAAACCTACTATAACTGTTATGTAATGCCACCGATTAACATTCTTGGGTTACGCACGACACTTTGCATGGAATATTTCAAATTCTAGAATTATGTTTTGAATAACTATAAAAAGATTATTAGTACAAAAATAATAACCAATGCTTTTTTTGTCGTGTTCAATTATAATTTATAAATTGAAATAAGAAATAATTTGAATTCAAAAGTGGAGTTTCAAATATTGTAAACAGGATTAGACCTGGACAGGCTAGTAGCCCAGAGGAAATCCAGTTATAAGTCCAATCACACTATTAAAGCATTGAGAGTAAAGTGCATTCCTACTCTAAAACTTTACATTGGATCTTAATGCTCACCGTTAGATATCATTAGAGTGACTTCTATGTTTTACGTCAAAATAGTAGAAATCCTCACCAAACAATATATATATATATATATATATATATATATATATATATATATATATATATATATATATATATCACGTGAGATTCGACATGTTCTCTCCGATTCATAACTTAATCTATTATTTATTTTCTTATGTATATAAATGTTCAAATGATAATCTTGCACGTCTATCTTTCTATCTATCGAAACACTACTTTACTATTTCACCTAATTCTTTTTTTATTTTCTAGCCAAACAATACCCAATAACAAAATATTGTAAATTGGATCAACGTGTATATGCATCAGTTGTTGGGAAAAAAAATATAGAGAAAAAGGAGGAATACAATCAGAACACAAGAACATAACGTGGAAACTCAAAAACCGAAAAAAACCATGATCTTTCAATAGACAACTAGAAAATAATACTATGTGAAAATTATTACAACATATAGTATATTTTCAACTAACTCAGGCCCCCAGTACACCCACACCTAGAGGTGGCAAAATAAGTTGTGGCTCGTAGGACCGGTCCGCGCACCTACCAAAAACTGATAGGTTGAGTTGGGATTTTGTATCCGCCTACCCGTTCAACCCGTCCCGCCTTAAGCCCGCCAAAAAATGGGCAGATTGACCCACCAACCTAGTTATCAATCACTCAAAATATTTATTTTGATTGGTCGAAGATTAATACTTGAACTATAGTTTTGGAATACTTTTTGATGATTCTATTTTATAAATTTATTTGTGAATATATGCAATATATTTTAAGTAAAATTTGTTTAAAAGATGCTTTATAAAAAAATGTTCTAAAAAATAAATGAAAAATCTAATTGAAATGTAAAAAGAGCCTATTAATCTATTAAAAAATGAAAAATAAATATATAAAAAAACCCGATGCATGCCAACCCGCCACCTTGGCAGGGCGAACTAATCTTTTAAGCCCAATTTCACTTTGCGGGCTTGTCCGCCCCGCCCCCTTTTTTGGTCGGCTTAAGGTGGGGTAGGGCGAGGCGGACGGTCCGTTTTGTCACCCCTACCCACACCCTTCAAAACAAATATTTAACTACATCTCACAACACTCCAATACAAGAGTATAAAAGAACAAAGAAATTCAAATACTTGTTTAAAGTATTTTTCACTAGTGCATCTTGGAATGAAGAATTTAAATCATATATATATATATATATATATATATCATTGGACTCTCTCTTCCTTCACAAAATTAAGCGATGTGGAACTTCAAAGAACTTGTATCCTATATATAGTCTTGGACTTTCTCTTTTTTCATAAAAGTAAGCGATATGAGACTTCTTCAACGTGCATATTTACAACCACCCCGAATAATCTCCACATTGATTGAAAATAATACATAAGTTTTCAATGACTTCACCAACAATCATACTCCACCATAAGGAGTATCAACATGTATATTAAAAAAGAACAATCTTCATCTTGATTGAAAATAATACATAAACTTTCATTGTCTTCACCGACAATCATACTCCATCATAAAGAGTATAGTCACTTGAAGCTTCATCACTCCAAGCATTTTCACATTGTCTTCACCGACAATCGTAGTTTTAAAAACTATCATACTCTTTTATGAAAAATATATTTCACTTGAAGATAAATCACTTTAAGAATTTCCACATTGTCATCACTGACAATCTTATACTTTATCACAAAGAATAAATTTCACTTGAAGTTAAATCACTCCAAGAATCTCACATTGTCTTCACCGACAATCATAGTTTTAAAAATTATCACACTTCATCTAAAAAGAGTATACTTCACTTGAAGTTAAATCACTTCAAGAATTTTCACATGTCGAAAACCATGTTGAAACTTTATGGTACAACTTCCTTGTTGGCAAGAAGTTTTTCAACCACCGATATAATCTTGCATCTTTTGTAATCTTGATTGTACCAACACATTTTTGACTTGAAATTTTCAAGTCAAAAAAATTCTTCCATCAATTTTCTCTAGCCCAAACTGCATAGTGGAATTTGTTATTGCAACTCAACAACTCTTTCACAATACTACGCTTATTTTCTGATGTGGAAGATCCGACAAAACTGCAACCACTGAGCATACTAAGAACACTTGGATCGAACTAAAAGCTCTAATAACAGTTGTTGGGAAAAAACAAACAAACATAAAGAAAAAAGAGGAACACAATCAAAACACAAGAACATACGTGGAAACTCCAAAATCGGAGAAAAAACTATAGTTGTTATCAATAGACAAACTTGAATCCTATATATAGCATTGAACTCTCTTTTCCTTCACAAAACTAAGCGATGTGGAACTTCAAAGAACTTGTATCCTACATATATTCTTGGATTTTCTCTTCATTCACAAAACTAAGCGATGTGAGACTTCTTCAACATATATATTTTCAACCAACCCCAATAATACTGATATTTTGGATATACTCTCAGATTAGTATTTTAAAAATTCGTATTTACTTTTCTTAATATATATATATATATATATATATATATATATATATATATATATATATATATATATATATATATATATATATATATATATATATATATATATATATATATATATATATATATATATATATATATATATATATATATATATTATGGGCTATTTATAAGAAATTGCATACGACATGTGAGATAATATTACATATGCAAAACAAATCAGATTTGTTAGATATATTTGTTTTGTCCATTTTTTTTTGAGACGGACCATAGTTTTAGGCTACAACTCCCTAATGTGTTCCCTTTTCCGTCCTGTCCCGTTTTTTATTAATTTTTGCTTGCACGAGCATTAATATAAATTTTCATTTTTAAAATTAAAAGGTGCAGTGTCGACGAGTTCGTCCTGCTCCTTCCTCTTTTCTTTGCAGGACGGGACAATGTATTAGACTTGTACCTTCAATTATGCTCTCTACTATCGTAAAATGGATTTAAATGAGGTGTGCATGCTCATCTACTATCCCTAGATAAAATTGAAAGAATTTAATGGAGATGTTAATGATTTGATTTAACGTTCATTTTTTATAATAAAAAAATTATCAAAAAATAAATTATATATAAAATAACGAATAAGTTGTCATAAGAAATTTTTAAAGAGATCTATTGTCTCTTGATGAACAAAATTTAAAAATTAAAATCATGTTATTATGAATGATTATTTGTAACGAGAAAGAACAGTCTTAGAGTTCTTTTAATGTTTTTTTGTAACATTTTAACAAACGGATGAAAATATATAGAAAGTTTTATATAAAATGTCCATACGGTTTATTTATATTTTAACCTTCTTGAAGTGTAATCCAAAATTATTTTAATTTGTATTTAGATTTAATTAGAGTTTTATTTAGTTGTTCTTGTGGTATAAATAATGTACTCAAGTTTCAGTTTGTGACATAATTCATCTTATAACCATTTTTCAGTTGAGAGTAAAAGTTAGTTAGAATTCTCTCTCTTCAATCATCTTCATCTTCATCATTCTTATGCACCGAAAATTGGTATCTAGAGCTCCAATTCTGATTCAGAAATGGAAAAAACGAGTGTACATAAGGTGTGTCTGATTGATTCTGCTCATTTAATCCATAGTGAATTGAAGATCTGAATCGAAACAAAATCATATTTCTTGATTTTATGGGATTGGGAAACACTAATGTTGGTGAGATTTGAGTGAATTTGCACAAGAAAAAAGATAAATGGTATCTTGAACACAAAGCTTCCAATATTTAATGGAAATAATTTGAATTGATGGATGATTCAGATGCATGTGTTGTTTGGCACTCAAGATGTTCTTGATCTCGTCAATGATAGTTACACGACGGTTACAGCAGATGCAACTGAAGCACAGATAAACGTGCATAGAGAAATGACAAAGAAGGATCATAAGGCATTATTCTATATCCATTAGTGTGTGGATACAAATGTGTTTGAGAAGATCGATGATTCAACGATGGAGAAGGTTGCTTGGGACACACCGGTACGGTGCTACGGCGGTGATGCATCAATGAAGAAGGTAAAGCTTTAGTCTCTTCGTAAGTAATATGATAATCTCAACATGAAGAAAAATGTGAAGGTACCTGATTACATCTCCAAAGTGATTCTGATCATAAATGAGATGAAATCTTATGGAGAAACTCTCTCTGAACAAGTAATCATTGAAAAGGTACTTAGATCAGTTACTCCTCAGTTTGATTGCATTGTTGTATAAATTTAACACTCTAAGGACCTTAGCACCATGAGAATTGAAGATTTATAGAGTAGTCTAGAGGCATAAGATTTACGTCTGACTGAGAGAAACTCTGAAAGAGAGGTAGAGCAAGCTCTGAAAGTGTCTTCTAGTAAGAAGAATCAGAAGCATTCTTGGTCAGAGGCCAATAAGAGACATGATGGTGGTTATCAGAAGTCAGAAGCCTCCAACTCTAATGAGAAGAAACATCAAAGGGAAAGGAGAAGTTTGACAAGAAGAAGTTTCAATGCAACTATTGTAAGAAGTTTGACCACTTTACTGTTGACTGTTGGTTAAACAAGGAAAGGAAATCAGAAGAAGCAAACATAGCCAGAGGAGATTCTGACGATGAACCTGTGTTTTTTATTATTGATGGCTTCTGAATCTGATGGTGGATATTTGGTAGATTCGGGGTATATGGACATTGATTGCTCAAATCACCTAGCTGGAAATAAATAATGGCTGATTACTTTTGACTCTAGAAAGAGGACAAAAATCAGATGTGTTGATGATAAGTATATGAATGTTGAAGGAATGGGAAATGTCAAAGTCAGAGTGAAGAATGGAAAAATTATTTTGATCAAGGATGTTTGTTATGTTCCTGGCATGAAGAGAAATCGGATGAGTGTAAGTCATCTAATTAAGAATAGCTTCTCAGTTACTATGAAGGACAATCTCTTGAATTTGTATGATTCTGATCAGAAGCTGATTATGCAATCTGAACAGGGAAGCAACAGAACATTCAAAGTGAATGTGGAAAAAACTGAAACTAAACGCCTTAGTGCAAAAGGTGATCAAGAGATTGGGACATCTGAACTTCAGAAGCTTAGGGCCTCTTAGTTCTAAGAAGTTGGTACATGGCATTCCTAAGATTGTGAATCCTGGGAATTCATTTGAGATATGCATGAAAGGAAATCAGTCTAGATTTGCATTTGTATCAGAAGTGGCTTCAAGAGCTAAACATGCTTTGGGAGTAGTGCATTATGATGTATATTGACCATTTGAACTACCTTCACTTGATGGAAACAAGTACTTTATGTCATTTGTGAATGAGTTTACAAGAAAGACATGGGTAACACTCATTAAGTTTAAGTATGATGTGTTTGCTGAATTTCAGAAGTTCAAGGTGAAGGCTGAAAGATAAAGTGGTCAGAAGTTGAAAGTTTTCAGAACTGGTGGTGGAGGTGAGTACAACTCATCAGATTTCAAAAGGTTTTTTAAAGATAATGGGGTTAATCATGAGGTGAAATCTCCATATACTCCACAACACAATAGTCTTGCTGAAAGAAGAAATATGACTTTTCTTGATATGACAATGAGCATGCTGGAGGAGAAGAAGCTCCCTCAGAACTTGTGGGGAGAAGTTGTTGACACTGCTGGATATGTGTTCAACATGTGTCCAACCAAGAAGTTGGAGGAAACTATTCCTTGTAAGAAGTGGACTGGTGATAAGAAAAGTGTGAGTCATTTCAGAGTATTTGGTTATGTTAGTTACAAACATGTTCCAGATGATACAATAAAGAAGTTGGATGATAAAAGAAAGGTAATGTTACTGAATGAGTACCATATTACACATGCTTATAATCTTTATTGTCCGGTCACTAACAAGGTGGAAGTCATCAAAGATGTCATTGTGAAGGAATTTGAAGCATGAGATTGGAACAAGTCTCGATCCAACTCGGGTGCAGTGTTAACACCTGAGTTAACTTTTGAAGATATTTCAGACTCTGAAGGAGAATCTGTCTCTGAAGGAGATTTTGCCTATGAAGATGAGTCAAAGTGTGAAGGTGACTTTGATGTTGAAGTAAAGTCTGAAGGTGAGTCTGACTCTGAAGGTGAATCTGATTATGATCCAGGTTCTGATAATGATTCAAACTCTGGTGGTAATCCATCCTCTGAAGGTAGTCCAGCCTTTGAAGGCAGTCTATCATCTGATATTGTTCTAGCATATGAAGAAGATTACGAACAAGTTAAGAGACCACAAAGAATAATACAAATACCAAGAATATTTGCAACGTTTGGCATGTTGCAACATACTGAGATAGAATCTGAAAGGGAAGTTATTCAGTGTGTTATGTTGGTAGACTTTGAACAAGTTAGTACTTAAGAAGATCTCAAGAAGAAAGTTTGGATGAATGCCATGAAAGAAGAAGTTGAGGCTATAGAAAGAAACAAAACTTAGGAGTGGACTGAGCTTCCAAAGAACAAGAAAGTCATCAACATGAAATGGGCTTACAAGTTAAAATTGAAGCAAGATGGATTAATTGGAAAACACAAAGCAAGGTTAGTAGCTAGAGGATTTCTACAAAAATATGGATTAGATTACTTTTGGTGATTGTTATAGCTGCTAATAGAAATTGGCATCTGATGCGTTTAGATGTGAAATCTGCATTTCTGAATGGTCCTTTACAAGAGGAAGTTTATGTGTCACAATCTCCTGGATTTGTAAAAAAGAATCAGGAAGGGATGATGTACAAGTTTCATAAAGCCTTGTATGGTTTGAAACAAGCTCCTAGAGCTTGGAATTTGAAAATTGATTTATTTTTCAAGCTTGAAGGATTCAGAAAATGTGAGATGGAGTATGGTGTTTATGTTCAGCATATATCTGATAGGAATATGATTTTGGTGTGTCTCTATGTTAATGATATATTGCTAACAGGGAGATTTTTATATGAGATAGTCAAGTTCAAGAAGGTGCTGATGAATGAGTTTGAGATGACTGATCTAGGAAATATGGTATATTTTCTAGGGATGGAGATTTTGTACTCTGATAGGGGTATAATTTTGCATCAGCTAAAATATGAACTTGGGATTTCGAAGAGATTTAAGATAATAAATTGCAAGTCTGCAATCACACATGCTGAAACAAATCACAAGCTGGATTCTGATGTTGAGGGTGATGATGTAGATGCTACAACTTTTAAATAGTTGGTGGACTCATTGAGATATCTCTGTAACACTAGACCTGACATTTGTTATGCAGATGGAATGATGACTAGATTTATGAATAAACCAAATTAGTCACATTACCAAGTTGTTATCAGGATACTGGGGTATATTAAGGGGACTCTGAGGTATGGAGTTTTGTTCCATTCTGGTGCCAAATATGACTCATAGCTGATATGTTATTCAGACTCTAATTGGTGTGGAAATAGAGTTGACAGAAGAAGTACTTCTGGATATTTCTTCAAGTATCAGAGAGGTTTCATTTCTTCGTGCTCCAAGAAGCAATCAATGGTTGTTAACCTGTGAAGCTGAGTATATTGCATGTGTTTTGTATGTGTATCAAGTTGTTTGGATTATGAACTTATTGTAGGATCTAAAGATCAAGATGAGCAAGCTTGTGAGGTTGATGATTGACAACAAATTAGCTATAAGCCTTACCAAGAATTCAATGTTGCATGGAAGAAACAATCACATTGACACGAAGATCCATTTTCGGCGCAATTAGGTTCAGAATGGAGTGCTTGAAGTTGTTCATTATAGCACTCAGAAGAAACTTGCAGAAGTGCTTACTAAAGTTATCAAGACTGGATACTTTATCCATTTGAGGGATAAAATTGTTGCTGTTTATTTTAGTCTTGAATGTGAATTAAGGGATACTGTTGAAGTGTAATCCAAATTCATTTTAAGTTGCATTTAGATTTAATTAGAGTTTTATTTAGTTATTTTTGTGATATAAATACTGAAATCAAGTCTCATTTTGTAACATAATTTATCTCGTAACCATTTTCAATTGAGAGTAAAAGTTAGTTAAAATTCTCTCTTTCATCATCTTCGCCTTCATCATTCTTGTGCACTAACAAACCTCTTAGTTTTTGGAAAATAAACTCTAGAAAAACATTAGTTAATAGAACTTTAAGGTATTCTTTAAGTCTTTAAATACATACACCTATTATATATTTTATTTTTGTTAAAAAAAACAATGTAATTAATTGTACATGTTATGCATGGATTAACCCAAATTGTTATTTGTATGTATATAAGTTAAGTTTGACTCTTACATATTTTAAAATACTAAATGATATGCTTCTAATTATAGAAACCTTTTAAAACTATTCTTAAATTACTTTTTAATTTATAATATTTAATTGAATTAAAAAAAACAAATTGATAATATTAATAAGAGGTATATTTAAAAAACAATTAGATAATGTACTTGTGTAGTTGAAAAAATATATCTTGCTAATAGATTGATAGAATATGATATATCATGATATATATATATATAATTAACAAGATACACCGGTGCTCAAATTATATTAGGATATGGAATTTCATGCTAAGTAATTTTTCATTCCCTTTTTATGTTTAAAAAGATCTTTTCCCATATCCAATAACAATAATTGAGGTAGACAATGACATTTGTCCATATAGAAGCATTTTAACATTTGTTCTATATAAAATGCTTGATGGACACAAATTCCATTATCCAAATGATCAATTTGAAATCCTAGACAAAATTTATCTTTTTCAGGTCCTTATTCTCAAATTATATCTTTAAGAAATTTATAGATTTTTGGAAATTCTTCAGAAATTTTAAAAATATTTATATCATCAACATAGATAAAAATTATTAAAAAAATATTTTTCATATATTTTCATAAAAATTCAATAGCAAATAAATTTATTTGCATATCTCTCCCTGAGTAAATAGAGTCTTATTTAATTTCATGAAGTAGTCTTTTCATGATCTAAAATTATGTATCTAAGCTAGATTAAAACTTTTAGGAAGTATGATATAAACATCACTATCAAATGAATCTTAAAAATTAACTAATAACATCACTCATGTGCAAAAATAAGCCCTTCATAAACTATATGACTAACTAAATATGAAAAAGTATTTCCATTCATTACATGGGAATATACCTCCTCATCAAAATTAATCTTAAGTTATTGTCGATGTTATATACAAAGTCATTTGTCGATGTTAGACTTAATTTCGTATTTGTGTGTTTTCAATTACTAAGTATTCGTACAATTGACTTTAGACATCTAAAAAATAATCTTTAAATCTGTTTTTTATGAACATATGCTACATGTTGTTCATTATAAATTTTTATAGTATATGTGATACTTATCAAAAACTTTTTGAAATTTTAGAAAATAAAATCCAGTCTAATTGAGAAAATAATTTCACAAATTTTTAATTTTAAGCAGACAATAAACATATACATTATCTTTTAGTCGTTGTAACAATTAGTGTCATAAACTATTTAAATAGTTTGTATGATTGGTCTATTGATTCACAAATATCACTTTATATATGTTACGAAGAAAAAAAATAATTTCTAAAAACATTGATTTTAGCTTCCTTTAAAAACTAATAACATGCGAAGTTTATTAAAATGAAGAAATTTCTGATTTTTCAATATATATTTCTAGTAAAAAAGAAATAAAAATTTTAATTAATTTTTGCATCATAATTCATCTTAGATGTCTCAATCGATTTTGCCAACATCACACTTATAACATTTATAACCATATGAGTCGACATTTATAACCATATGACTCGAAAGTAAAGTTAAGAAACTAAAAAAAAATATTTGACCATATATTTATAAATGAGAACAAATAAATTTTAAATTTATTTAAAGAAAATAAAAGAATAAATGCATTTAGTAGTACTCCTCTGTAATCCACTTTACCATTTCACACATATTAAAGAAAAGAATAAATAAAATAAAAAGAATAATATTTTTATTAAATATTAAAAATGGATGAAAATAATATTAATTAAAGAATAAAATTAAAAAATATACATTAAAAATTAAAATAAATCATTAATTTTAAAACACTTTTTATTTTAAATATATTACTCAACATGGGACGGAATGAATATTAATGTATGATAAACATGATTACAGTAAGGTAGATTTTGTCTGGGGTCTGAATGATACTATTAATGTATGATGTCGGACCACAAACCAAAATATTACATGTCTGTTGCTGTTGGTCATTGGTGAATCCTTTTGCCGTCTTCCCGTACGTGTGGGCTAGGAAACTAGAACTAGTAGTACTAGAGAATTATGGATAAAACTTTACTACTTTAGGAACTTTCTTAACTTATGCTTATGTTCAATTTTAAAATTGTAATCAAAAGACATGCTTTTACACTACCGGTAGAGGTAGGTATATCCATCCGTCTGAAAATAAAATTGGAGGAACCAGTTACTTTAAGGGACGAGCAATGATCAAAGTTTAAGAAAATGAAAAGGCTCGTTATCCTTTTACGACAAAGAGATAATTAACGGGGTACCAAAATACCATGTCCCCGTAATGGTGAAGGTTGTTATGTCGGGTTTTGAGGTCCTTCGCATGCTAGTAAACTAAATGAGTTTGCGTTAGATTATGTATGGTGAGATATTCAACACTATGTAGCTTCCTCGATACTTGCGACCAATCATGGAGGCGACCTCTAGAGGTTTGAAGGCTCTAACACTATGCTTTATGGGTGCATAGAGCTACCGATCAAGTTTGGAAAATTTAAGACTAAAGACACTATAAAAGATTTTCAGTAATCAACAACAAAGGATAGGTATGACCCAGAGGGTGCTCATGTATGGATGAAAGAGATTGAAAATATTTTCCGAGTAATGGCATGTACTGAAGGGTGGAAGGTATTGTTTGGTACTCACATGTTGTCTGAGGAAGTTGAGGATTGGTGGGATAATGCACGCCAGAGACTAGAGGTTACTGGTACTGAGGTTACCTGAGCTGTATTCAGAGTGCAGTTTCTGGAGAAGTACTTTCCTAAGTATGTGTTTAGCAAGAAAGAGATTGAATTCATTGAGTTGAAGTAGATAAATTCGAGAATTGCAGAGTATGCTGCAAAGTTTGAAGAGCTGGTGAAATTTTGTCCGCATTATTATAGTGATGCTGATGAAGGTTCGAAATGTATCAAGTTTGAGAGTGGGTTGCATCCTAAGATCAAACAAGTTGTTGACTACTAGGAGATCCATCATTTTTCTATATTGGTGAATAAGTGCAGAATCTATAAGGAAGACAACAGAGCCCCGTTTGCATATTAAAAGAGTATTGGTGAAAAGAAAGGGAATGGTCTGTTTCAAGGAAAGTCGTATGTGACTACTGTTGACAAGGGAAAACATAAATCTACATTTGAGAAGAAGCCTAGTAGGGGAGGAGCTCCTGTTTTGGTCTAGTGTTATAGGTGTGGTGTGATAGGTCATCATACCAATGAGTGCCCCAGTATTTAGAAGAAGTGTTACAAGTGTGGGAAGATAGGGCACCTCATTGCTGATTGTAAAATGTTGTGACTTGCTACAATTGTGGGGAGCAAGGCCATATCAATACTAATTTCCAGAAGCTGAAGAAATCCCAATATGGAGGAAAGTTTTTTTCCTTGTTATGGATAGAGACTACTAGTGCTGACATGTTAATTCGAGGTACATGTTTTATCAATGATATCCCTCTGATTGCAATTATTGACACGGATGCAACACATTCTTTTATTTCGCTTAATTGTGCTAAGAGATTGGATCTACAGTTGTCTTCTATTATTGGAAGTATTGTTATTGATACCCCATTCAATGGTTCAGTAACTATATCATTGGTGTGTTTGAAGTGTCCTCTGACTATTTATGGTAAGAGTTTTGTGATAGACTTAGTATGCCTACATTTGAGTCTGCTTGATGTTATCCTCGGAATGGACTTGTTGGAGTTCAACCGTGTTAATGTCAACTGGTTTTCCAAGACCTTAATGTTTCCAGTGATGGGAGGAGATAGAGAGTTGATGTTTGTGGCTGCTCAGAAAGTAGAAGAATTCTTAAAAGAGGAGGCACAAATGTTTTCCTTGTTTGCTTCTTTGGGAATCGACAGTAAAGTTATGATGCAAGAGCTTCTAGTCGTGTGTGATTTTCCCAAAGTGTTTCCAGAGCGTGAGTAGGAGTTTGATATAGATTTAGTAGCTGGTACTAGTCCTATACCGATGGCTACTTATAGAATGTTCACTTCAGAGTTAAGCGAGTTGAAGAAACAGTTAGAAGAGTTACTTGAGAAGAAGTTTGTATCCCCTAGTGTTTCACCGTGGGAAGCACCGGTGTTAGTAGTTAAGAAGAAGAATGGTAGCATGAGGTTATGTGGTGATTATCGACAGCTGAATAAAGTGATAATTAAGACAAGTATCCACTTTCGAGGATCGCCAATCTAATATATCAGTTAGTGGGCACTTGTGTTTTCAGCAAGATTGATTTGATGTTAAGATATCATCAAATTTGAGTGAAACCGAGAGATATCCTGAAGACAACATTAAGAATGAGGCATGATCATTACGAGTATTTGGTAGTGTCATATGATGTATCCGACGCACGTGGAGTTTTCATGGAGTACATGAATCAAAATTTCCATCCGTACTTAGACTAGATTGTGGTTGTATTAATTGACAATATTCTGATATATTTGAAGTCAGATGAAGATCATGTAGAACGTTTGAGAATCGTGTTGCAAGCCTTGAGAGAAAAGAAGTTGTATGCAAAGTTATCTCAGTGTGAGTTATGGATGAAGAAAGTGAGTTTCTTAGGCCATGTGATTTCTAGTGGAGGTATTATTGTTGATCCGTTGAAGGTTGATGTTGTGTTACAATGGGAAACTTCAAAATTTGTTACTGATATCATAAATTTTCTAGGTTTAGCTAGTTACTACAAAATGTTTATTGAAGGTTTTTCGAAGTTGGCGATGCCTTTGACTCAGTTGACTCGAAATGGTCAAGCATATATGGTGGATGCTTTGTGTAAAGAGAGTTTTATAGAACTTAAGAAGAAATTGACGTCTTCTCCTGTATTGATTTTGTAGAATCCGAGTGAGTCTTTTGTTATGTATTTTGATGCTTCCGTGATGGGTCTGAGTGGTGTGCTAATGTGGAATAGATAGATTGTGGCTTACACTTATAGATAATTGAAGGTTCACGAGAGGAATTATTCTAAGCATGATCTGGAATTGGCTGCAATTGTGTTTGTACTTAAGATTTGGAGAAATTACCTATTTGGTTCCAGATTTGAAGTGTTTAGTGAACACAAGAGTTTGAAGTACTTATTCGATCAGAAAGAGTTGAATATGAGACAGAAGAGGTGGCTCAAATTTCTAAAGGACTATGATTTTGGTTTGAATTACCATCTTGGTAAAGCAAATATGGTAGTTGATGCTTTGAGTAGAAAGTCATTGCATATGTCGATGCTTATGGTTTGAGAGTTAGAGTTGATTAAACAATTCTGGTATTTGAGTTTAGTATGTGAAAGGACTCGTAATAGCATGATGTTGGGAATGTTGAAGTTGACTAGTGGTATTCTTGAAGATATCAGGGAAGGTCAAAAGATCGGCTTAGGGTTGGTTTACCGATTGGTGTTAATTAATCAAGGTCAAGATGGTTATTTCAGAATCGATGAGAATGGTGTGATAAGATTCAGAGATAGAGTTTGTGTACCACATGTTCCCGAACTTAAGAAGAGTATTCTCGAGGAAGGTCATAGAAGTGGCTTGAGTATTCATCTCAATGCTACTAAAATGTATCATGACTTGAAGAAGTTGTTTTGGTGGCCAGGAATGAAGAAAGAAATTGTTGAGTTCGCGTATGCTTATTTGACTTGCTAGAAGTCAAAGATTAAGTATCAGTTGTTGGGTTTGATGCAGTCGTTGTCTATTCATGAGTGGAAGTAGGACAACATTTCGATGGACTTTGTGTCTGGGGTTCCCCAGATAGTGAAGAATTGTGATACCATTTGGGTTGTTGTGGATAGGTTGACTAAGTCGGCTCACTTCATCTGATTCGACTTAATTATCCATTAGAGAGGCTAGTAGAGTTATATACCAAGAAGATTATCAGTTTGCATGGGATTCCATCCAGTATTGTATATGACAGGGGATCTGAGGTTTATGTCGAGGTTCAGGCAGAGTTTGTAGAAGGATTTGCATACGAAGCTACGTTTGAGTTTTGCTTATGACTCGCAGACAGATGGTCAGCAGAAATCACTATTAAATCCTTAGAAGACTTGTTAAGGGCTTGTGTGCTTGAACAATGAGGTTCTTGGGATAGATTTTTACCATTGACCGAGTTTACCTACAACAATAATTTCCATCCAAGCATTGGAATGGCACCGTTTGAGGTGTTGTATGGTAGAAGGTGTGAGACATCTTTATGTTGGTATGAGTCAGACGTGGGTGTTGTAATTGTCTTGGAGATTGTCCAACAGACCATGGGTCTGCAGTGGGTTCATATACTTGTGTTAATGGTTTAAAAATGCAAACTTTGATTTTTTTTTCTGATTTTGTGGATGTCTTGGGGTACTGTGTACTCTATTAGTTATTGTTTTAAATTATGTTTGGTATGATTTAACGATTAAACATGATTTTAATCGAACTTGTGAAGTAATTGATGAATGATGGATATGTGTATACATGATGATGGCGTTGTGATGATTTCTGTGGATTATTATGATCATAATTGGTTGTATGAGCATGAGTTATGTTGTTGAATTCATAGTATGTTGTTAAGGGATGATAGTTCGGCATGGGAACTATTATCGTTGGGTCAATGCATGTTTTGTTTATTGTCTGGAGGGGACTTTAAACATTATGTTATTGTTTCATTGGTGTGTTGTTACATGCATTCATTATGTCGTTGTTGTTTATGGAAGAGGCAAGTTGCAATCCAAGCAGGGTGGATTGGTGACTTGTCCTGAATCTGAGAAGGGTAGATTCAGGGTTAGAGCAGGGTGAACCTGGTTCCTAAGTGAACCAAATGATGAGAATTTAGTACTACATGCATATGAGTCTAGTTGAAGTTGAGAGTCGCATTGCATAATTAAATGATGAATATGTGATTGCTTTGTGTATGTTGATGGATTGGGTGTGAGAATGATGTTGTTTGATTGTTGTTGAATATGTAGATGTTTGAATTCTACCTTGCAGTTATAGCGTTAATTTGTTAATATGAATTCTCACCCCCATTGCTTTGATGCTATTCACCATGGACATCTTGCAGATACTCAGGAGTAGCGTTGTTGTGAGTGAGAAATAACTCTTGGATTTATTTTCATTAGTTATCGCTTTTATCAAGTCGTAATGCTCTAATTTTGTAACACTGTGGGTGAACGATGTTTCATTTATCATGTTTGATATTGATGTGCTTATTTTGCTGGAGTTTAAGAACTATTATGTTGAGTTGTTCTTGAAGTTGCTGAGAGTTGGATATTAAAATATCTTTTGAAATCGTTTGTGAAAAATTAAGTCTTTATTAGACCCAATTTGAAGTTTATATGCGTTATTACTGTGTTTTACATGATTATGCTACGATGATACCCTGAGTGGAGGTGAGCATATGATGATAGGTGTTGTATGTTGTTTATTTTCGTTGCATGTTTTTGAAGGATTGTCGTTGGTGACACATTAAATTATCAAGTGATCCTTTATTTATAAGTTTCGGGGTTTAGGGTGTTACATTATGCCCCAGGGATGTGTTCAAATAGATACCATTCAAAGATACGATGGAAGTAAAAATAGATGACATGATAATAAAGCCTAACAAAGAATAAAATCGTACCATTCATCTAGAGGTTGTGTTCAAATAGATATGGAAGTACAAAATATGGTTGGACCCTTAGAAATGCATGTTGGTGTTAGAATGAGGAGGTTCTTGGGGTACTACTTCATTGAGAGAGTGGTCGAGTTCAACCCTGACAAAGGTAAGGTTATTATATATATATGGTTGTCTCTAAACAAATTGAATGATACAATGGCTAAATGAGATGTTGATTTCCTTCTCAAGGTTCTTTGCTAGGTCAGCCCATCACACACTAACATTCTATAATATATTAAGGAATGAGACAAATTTTGAATGGATGTCGGAGCGTGAGGCTGTATTTGTGAAACTCAAGGATGTTCTAGCCTACCCCGCCCCTCATCTTGTCTTAACCAGGCTCAGTGCATGTGAAAACTTATTTATTTTATTTATGCGTGTCAACAAAAGGCATAACGGGTGATTCTAGTTCAAAAAGATGAGGAATCTGATATATCAGTTTTTTTCATTGGCAAAGTATTGCATGGGTCAGAAAGAAGATCTCAGAAGTTAGAAAAGATTGCACTAACACTCATAAAAACTACCTTCATATTGAGACAATATTCCCAACACAACACATTACAATAAAAATGATTACTTGATTAGGCATATGTTGTTTAGACCAGATCTTGTCAAAAGAATATCAAAGTGGGTTATGGGCCTTTCTGAATTTTACATAACTTTCGAACTTCTAAAATTCCTAAAGGTCTAAGTTTTGACAAACTTTGTAGTTTAGACTACGTTAAAAGCACCCAATGCATTGTCTAGAGGCATATTATATGTGGATGGATCTTCTAACAAGTGCAATATGGTTGAGATCTTGTTAGAAAATGATAACGGGTTTGCAATCGAGGTGTCACTAAGGTAAATCATATAAAAATAAGAGTATGAAGTTGATTTGGATAGTCTTTAAATGACCTTGGAGATGGGAGTCAATAATGTGGTACTTAAGTCTGAATCTTAGTTACTGACACCCTAAATCAAAGGGGATTACCATGAAAATGGAGGGAAATTTAGGGGAAGATATTTTTTCTAAACACCATGGAAAATTTTACTACGGTTGAAACTCAACACAAACCTATGGATGGGAATTCAAGGGAAGATATATTTTCTAAACTATCCAACTAAAAGACAAGAGATTAAACAAGACAGAAATACATGAAACTCCAACCTCTCCCAATATCACTAGCAAGATAACCAGAGTGGTTTCTGAAGGAGAATTGCCATCCAAGGCGCAACGGAATTTAAAAATGTCTCCTTTAATGATCCTTACGAATGGGCATGATCAGTGATAGAATCGTTACCTCTTGTGGCGATCACGAATGTTAAATGATGACAACGTCTCTACTCAGTCCACACGAACGGATTCCTTCAGTCTCAGTGCTAGCTGCTATGAATGAAGGCTTTGAGTGAGAGAGAGAGAGAGAGAGGGAAACTAAGTTCCAATTAGAGTTACAATGCTTCTACCCAAGGGTTCTATTTATAGAACCACTTGTGTGGGCTTCAAGCTAAAAAGCCCACTTAAGTGTATTTTGGCCCATATCTCATAATATGCCAAAATCACTTAAGTATTTGGTACCTTACCATATTTCGTATTCTACTTAAGTACATCATACCTTACGATGTTCTATAATTCACTTAAGGGCACCGTACATTACGGTATTCCTTAGTTACTCTATCTCTCATCAATCCGTCCTTTGTGTGTGACCCTATAGGTTTTCGCGGCATTGGCAATTATATTAAATCACGTATTTAACATAATAAACAGTGAGTGGTATCTAGCAACACATCACTGCTACCCAAGACACGAAAATGTCATGTGATCTGACAAGTCCTTCTGTGATAATAATTATGTGTATAATTACCCCTTTGCCCTTATGTCTATATTGAACACAAGACATAGACCGTGTCATCCTTGTCCAGTTCAATATTGGGTCCATAGACATTTATCCTGTTATGCAGGATGGGAAAATTCCATTTAGGACACTCATGTCCCTCAGCATGCTTTGTGGAGTACCCATCAACTGTCTTTATGGTTATCCAGTTACGGACAATGTTGGATCAGTAATAAAGCACTCGACTCTACATCTAGGGTCCATAGTGGTTTCAGGTCGAAGAGTGGTATACACCATTATCACCATGAGAATAACTTATGACACTTTGCGTAACATTCTATATAGTATTCTCATAGCGGGTCAATCCGGTATAAATATTACTCTTAATATTCATACCTATGTTTAAGACTTGATAACTCTTTATCCATGATCCATGAGATGTGATCATCAGTCTACAAACATAATAGTCTTAATGCTTTAATGTTATCCCACTTCACAATAAAGCTCGACTACGGATACTTTAAGAATAGTGTCCTTATGTTTAATGTGATCTCATGATTAAGTCATACTTGATACATTAAACGGACTATCTATTCTAGGGACTTTATTGAACAAACATAATAAAGAAAAAACCTTTTATTATTAATAAATAATTCGATACAAGTACCAAAAGTATTTGCCTCTAGGGCTTACACCAATAATCTCCCACTAGCACTAGAGCCAATCAGGCATACCCCTAATGCCCATTGATCTAGTATGGCCATCATGCTTCTGCTATGCAAGAGGCTTTGTCAGTGGGTCATCAATATTGTCAAGTGTTGGTACTCTACATATTTTCACATCTCCTCTATCTATTATCTCTCAAATGAGGTGATAACGCCTAAGTATGTGTTTGGATCGTTGGTGAGATCTAGGCTCCTTAGCTTGTGCGATAGCACCATTGTTATCACAATAGAGACCAATCGGATCCACAATGCTAGGGACTATGCCAAGTTCACTAAGGAACTTTTTATCCAAACAACTTCCTTTGCTGCACTTGAGGCAGTAATATACTCGGCCTCGGTTGTAGAATCAGCAACTGTATCTTGCTTTGAACTTTTCTAGCTCACAGCGTCACCATTTAAGCAAAACACATAACCATTGGAATCATTCATATTAAAGCGTCTCAACACTTTGTCTATGTAATCTGACTTAGGCCAAGCATTTTGTGATCTATCTCTATAGATTC
The DNA here is from genome assembly GCF_024323335.1 of Lathyrus oleraceus. Lineage (NCBI taxonomy): Eukaryota > Viridiplantae > Streptophyta > Magnoliopsida > Fabales > Fabaceae > Lathyrus > Lathyrus oleraceus. Next base: position 212,863,528 of record NC_066583.1, read on the forward strand.
TGATTCCTAATATATAGGCTGCTTCACCTAGGTCCTTCATAGAAAAGCATTTCCCCAACCAAGACTTTACTTGTTGCAGGGTAGGGATATCATTTCCAATGAGCAATATGTCATCTACATATAATACCAGGAAAACGATCATGCTCCCACTAACCTTCTTGTAGACACAGGGCTCATGTTCGCACTTGATCCATGAGTAATACATCACCTTGATCAGTTATGAGGTATCAATATCTCTCAGGTAGGTGACATATCCTGCCTGACCTACGCTGGTCTTGTTCTACTTGAGCAGGTTGCTCTTTACACAACTATTTGTGTTTCCTGCTCTAATTCCTCCATAGGTGTATCAATGCTTTGTGATTCTTGAATTTCTTCAAGTTCTACTTTCCTCCCACTGATTCCTTTGGAAATAAAATCCTTTTCTAGGAAAACTCCAGTTCGAGCGACAAACATTTTTCCCTCAGAAGGATTGTAGAAGTAATACCCTCTTGTTTCTTTAGGATACCCCACAAATAAGCATTTGTCAGATTTGGGCTCAAGCTTAGTTGAAATTTGTCGTTTCACATAAACTTCGCAACCCCAAATCTTCATGTAAGACATATGTGGTTTCTTACCACTCCATATCTCATATGGTGTCTTCTCAACCTTTTTGGATGGAACACGGTTAAGTGTGTAAGCTGCTGTCAATAGTGCATGTCCCTAAAAGGAGTCTGGAAGATCGGCGTGACTCATCATGGATCGGACCATGTATAACAGGGTTCAATTTCTTCTCTCAGATACACCATTCCATTGCGGTGTTCTAGGAGGAGTGAGTTGGGATAGGATCCCACACTCTTTCAGATGGTCATCAAACTCTAGGCTTAAATACTCACCACCTCGATCTGATCGAAGAGTTTTAATATTCTTACCTAGTTGGTTTTGTACTTCATTCTTGAATTCCTTGAACTTTTCAAAGGACTCTGATTTTTGTTTCATTAAATACACATAACCATATCTACTGAAATCATCAGTGAATGTGATGAAGTACTGAAAACCTCCTCTGGCTGGTATGTTCAGTGGTCCACATACATCAGTATGTATAAGGGCCAAAAGATCATTAGCTCTTTCACCTTTTCCTGTGAATGGAGACTTTGTCATCTTTCCAATTAAACAAGATCTGCATGTCTCATATGATTCATAATCAAAAGATTCCAAGAGTCCATCTTTATGGAGTTTGGAAATGCGCTTCTCATTTATGTGGCCTAATCGACAATGCCAAAGGTAAGTTGGATTTAACTCATTAGGTTTCATCCTTTTAGTATTAATGTTATAAATAGGCATTTCAAGATCAAGGACATATAGTCCATTGTTCATTTGTGCAGTAGCATAGAATATATCATTCAAATAAATTGAGCAACAATTGTTCTTTATTATAAATGAAAAACCAAACTTATCCAAACAAGAAACGGAAATAATATTCCTGCTAATTGCAGGTACATAATAACAGTTCTCTAACTGAATTATTAAACCACTAGGTAAAGTCAATACATGAGTTCCTACGGGTAAAGCAACAACCTTTGCTCCATTGCCAACTCGTAGGTCGACTTCACCTTTTGCCAAATCTCTACTCCTTTTTAGTCCCTGCACATTTGTACAAATGTGAGAACCGCATCCAGTATCTAATACCCATGATGCAGAAGTAGATAAATTAATTTCAATAACAAAAATACCTGAAGTTGAAGTCTCTACTCCATTCTTCTTATCTTTCAGGTACTTTGGGCAGTTTCTCTTCCAGTGTCCGGTCTTATCGCAATGGAAGCAGGTGCCTTCTTTTACTATGCCTCCACTAGGCTTAAAAGAAGCAGTAGTGCGTTTGGGTTTGACAACTTCCTTTCCTTTCCCTTTATCACCCTGCTTGGTGGGCCTTTTATTCTGTCCCTTTCCATTTCCGATCATCAGAATGGACTTCCCTTTTGACTTCAAATTCTGCTCAGCAGTTCTTAACGTTGCTAGCAGTTCAGGAAGAGATTTGTCCATATCATTCATATTGAAATTTAGGACAAATTGACTGAATCTATCTGACAACGATTGCAAGATCAAATCAGTCGCAAGTTCCTTTCCGAGGGGAAAACCCAATCTCTCAAGGTTTTCCACATACCCAATCATCTTGAGCACATGGGGACCTACAGGGGCTCCCTCAGCTAACTTGCCTTGAAAAAGGGCTTTTGAAACATCAAACCTCTCATGCTTGCTTGCTCTTGATAGAGCATCTTCAGGTGTTCGATCATATCGAACGCTGCCATGTTCTCATGTTGCTTCTGTAATTCTGAGTTCATGGTAGCTAGCATGAGACAAGCAGTTTCATTGGCATCATCGACATGCTTCCTATAAGCATCTCTTTCTGCTTTAGGTGCAGAACTAGGAGGTTCCTCTTCAGGAACAGGTTTCTCCAAGACATACAGTTTTTTATCATGTTTGAGGACAATCCTCAGGTTTCGGTGCCAATCCAGAAAATTTGTCCCAGACAATTTTTCTTTGTCAAGGATTGATCGCAAGATGTTGTTAGAGGTGTTTGCTGTCATGATACTCTACATAAGGATTAATGAAAATATAAGTATCATTGACATATTTAATTAGGCCTTTAATTAAATATGCTCCCACTATTTTACTCAAAACAAATGACCCTCATCATTTGATTCGGAAAATCCCGTTGGAAGATTTTCTAGTGGGTCGAGATCCATATTTCACTTCGTTCTAAGTCCGCATAGGCGGATTACACAAAACTAGGTTATTTAAGTAGGAACTCCTTCCAGTTGTATCTCATACAACTCTCGAAAATTTCAGTTGGGTGAATAACTCCTTATTCCAATCCATCATATGGATCATTCCCAACTCTTGCTTCTAAACATATATAATATTATTATAATTAAGTTTGACCCATCGTTTTAGCAGTTGGATATTACAATTATCCCATCGCACCTTACCAATATAGAAAATGCACCTCGCGTAGGCGAAACCTACATTATCCGATACTAGTCTTGATGAGTGCTAAAACTTGGAAAGCAAACATATATAATATTATTATAATTTGTTTAGTTAAGTTTGACCCATTGTTTTAACAGTTGGATATTACAATTATCCCATCGCACCTTACTAATATAGAACATGCACCTCGCGTAGGCGAAACCTACATTATCCGATACTAGTCTTGATGAGTGTTAAAACTTGGAAAGCATAAACTTAATATTTAATTTGAGGGAATTGCAATTTTTCTGATCTCACCGGCTTATTTATCATATAAATCGTCTCTCACATGCATCAACATACATTCACATGCATCAACATACATACATACATAATGAAACAATTATGGCCCCTAGCGCAGTTGTTCTCCCAAGCCAATGAGAGAACCTAAGCTAACCTAATAACGATCTAAGCTTCCTCAAGCAAGATCTTCAAGGTTGTCCTCCTTTGGCATTGACTTCTTTGCTTTCTTCATATCATTACATTACATAAAAGAAACTCGTTTTACATACGAGGGAGTGAGATGAGAAAAGAAGTTACATTGAGAGATTAAAAGAGAGGCACGACACGCAGGTCGTATTTTAAAACCCAAAACAAAATAAAGGAAAACTAAGGCCATAACTGATCATCACAAGACAATAATAAACACATTATTATTATTATCAATTTTAATTATTTTAATCAATTAAAACCAAATTAAATCTCGACGACCGATCACATTACGCAGAGTTAGCCGAACGGGTGAATTTTGCCTTGCGTTAACCGGTTAACCAAATGCGTTAACCGGTTAACACTGTTTGAAATCTGTTCAATTTTTTTTCTGCCTTGCGTTAACTGGTTAACCAAACGCGTTAACCGTTTACTGTTTGAAAATCTCTTAGAAAACTGTATTCCTTCTTGCATTAACCGGTTAACCAAATGCGTTAACCGGTTAACACTGTTTGAAAAAGTGTTAGAAAGTTGTATTTCGTCTTGCGTTAACCGGTTAACCATATGCGTTAACCGGTTAACACTGTTCGAAAAAGAGTTAGAAAGCACAACTCTTGTGCAGTCACAACCCCAATCGCATAACTCTCTGACAACACAACCCTTGTGCCGTCACTAACCCTGATGCACCAATTTCAGACCGTCAAACACATCTCGATTGTTGATTCAGTATGATTGATCAACACGTCATTGCTTCACCATACTAATGTCGGATCAAGAAGCAAATGACCATTGATCGCTCAAAGGAAAACAACCATTGAGTGTTTGAATGAACGAAACGAGAACACTATATCATATATAATGTATTTTGCATCAGGATTACTTATATCATATATATAACTTGATTGATCTCAATTTAATCTTTGATTCATTCTGTTTTAATCGTATTAATATAAAAAATAAACAGTTATCAGATTCATGGTTTCGTAAGTGGCTCTGATACCACTGAAGGAGAATTGCCATCCAAGGCGCGGCGGAATTTAAAAATTTCTCCTTTAATGATCCTTACGAATGGGCATGATCAGTGATAGAATCGTTACCTCTTGTGGTGATCACGAACATGAACGATGACAACGTCTCTACTCATTCCACACGAACGGGTTCCTTCAGTCTCAGTGCTAGCTGCTACGAGTGAAGGCTTTGAGTGAGAGAGAGAGGGAAACAAAATTCCAATTAGAGTTACAATGCTTCTACCCAAGGGTTCTATTTATAGAACCACTTGTGTGGGCTTCAAGCTAAAAAGCCCACTTAAGTGTATTTTGGCCCATATCTCATAATATGCCAAAATCACTTAAGTATTTGGTACCTTACCATATTTCGTATTCTACTTAAGTACATCGTACCTTACGATGTTCTATAATTCACTTAAGGGCACCGTACATTACGGTATTCCTTAGTTACTCTATCTCTCATTAATCCGTCCTTTGTGTGTGACCCTATAGGTTTTCGCGGCGTTGGCAATTATATTAAATCACGTATTTAACATAATAAACAGTGAGCGGTATCTAGCAACACATCACTGCTACCCAAGACACGAATATGTCATGTGATCTGACAAGTCCTTCTGTGATAATAATTATGTGTATAATTACCCCTTTGCCCTTATGTCTATATTAAACACAAGGCATAGACCGTGTCATCCTTGTCCAGTTCAATATTGGACCCATAGACATTTATCCTGTTACGCAGGATGGGCAAATTTCATCTAGGACACTCATGTCCCTCAGCATGATTTGTGGAGTACCCATCAACTGTCTTTATGGTTATCCAGTTACGGACAATGTTGGATCAGCAATAAAGCACTCGACTCTACATCTAGGGTCCATAGTGGTTTCAGGTCGAAGAGTGGTATACACCATTATCACCATGAGAATAACTTATGACACTTTGCATAACATTCTATATAGTATTCTCATAGCGGGTCAATCCGGTATAAATATTACTCTTAATATTCATACCTATGTTTAAGACTTGATAACTCTTTATCCATGATCGATGAGATGTGATCATCAGTCTACAAACATAATAGTCTTAATGCTTTAATGTTATCCCACTTCACAATAAAGCTCGACTACGGATACTTTAAGAATAGTGTCCTTATATTTAATGTGATCTCATGATTAAGTCATACTTGATACATTAAACGGACTATCTATTCTAGGAACATTTATTAAACAAACATAATAAAGAAAAAGCCTTTTATTATTAATAAATAATTCGATACAAGTACCAAAAGTATTGGCCTCTAGGGCTTACACCAACAGTGTCGAGGAACGGAGTTCCATAGTGGGGCACCTAGATAACGTTGATAATTAAGTACATCCTTATCGAGGAATTGATAGAAGAGAATAAGTAAGCTTTTAAGGCATGTAGATAGGTATGTTCTTATGCCTTAGTGGATGGTCTCCTCTATCAAAGAAGATTCACGAACTCGTTACTAAAATGCCTAATTAGGGAGGAAGGAAAGTATGTCTTGAAAGATATTCTTGAAGGGGAGGCAGACTAACACCTACGTGAATGATTCCTAACAAAGAAGTCCATATAAGGAGGGATATTACTTGACAAAAATAAATTAGATTCCAAAGAACATGTGAAGAAATGTGATAAATATTGAAAGCATAACGACATGCACCTCACTCATCCCACGTAAATGAGCACACTCTAGTACCGATGGTCCTTTGCCTTATTGGTGGTGGTTATTTTGGGGTCTTTCCCTATAGCACCGAATCAAGCGAAGTATTTAAGTAATTTCATCTACCATTTTTCCAAATGGATAAAGGCTGAGACGCTAGCTAAGATAACTACAATAAATATCCTCTGCTTCTTCAAAAGAAATATCCTAACGAATTCAGTGTCCTAAAATTCATTGTAATAGACAATATAACACAATTCACTAGAAAAAGACTTTTTAGTATGTTTGAGGAACTATGTATTGTAAGACACTTAACTTTGGTTAAGCACCTATAAACCAACAACCAATCACAATCAACAAACATGGTTTTACGACACGGCCTTAAGCAAAAACATGATGACACGAATCAGAATCTAATTGAACAACTCTCTGACGTTATACGAGCTTATCATACCATTCCCTACTCATTCGTTGGTGAAAAATACTTTTTGAATCTCTTACGAGTTTGAGGCATTAATCCTAGTCTAGATAGGTGCATTAAGTTGAAGGACCATGCATCCCCAATCAATATAGGAAAATGAGGTAAGATGTAGAAATGAGTTAGACTTCCTTAAAAAAATGTTTTTATTGGGCTTATAATGAGAGATAATATAATTAAGCAAAGAATCAATGGCGTTAAAGTACAATAGAAATTTAGTCCCACGAGAATTCAACCCCGTAGATTTAGCCTTGTGATGAGCCAACATTAGAAAGAAGAGCAAAAATTTATGAAAGTTGGCTCCTAATTGGGAGGGACCATGATGAGCTGTAAACAACATAAGACAATGAACATATATGTTGGAAAAAAAAGTCTGGAAGAGAAACACCTATAACTTAGAATACAACTAAGTTTAAAAAGTTCTACATTTGAATGTAATAATCTTGATCCCATTAATGACTAAGTCGTTTAATAATAATGAAATAAAGTGTGTTTTTACTCAAGTTTCTTTCTACATAATTCATATGTAATAAATTCTAAGGCACAACATGGACACACGTTATACCCAATAGATATGAAATAAAAGAGACATTATCTATATCAAAGAGTAAAGGCGGAGTCCAAAGACCACTTATGATGTATTAAGAGTCTCAATTGCTGGCTAGCCACTACCGAAATGAAAGCCACCATCTCTAAGTGATCCACTATATCCTCTTTTTTTCAACCAGAAGAGGGGGTATATTAGACACACCATTGACCATTGACCTTATTTTATGAGAAAATACAAGAAAATATATTTGTGTGAAATACAAACGAGTCAGATATAAGAAAATAAACAATACCATACAACAACAAAAACAAATGTGTAAGGTTGTGTAGTATAAGGAAAATAACTATCCGAACAACAAAAAATAGTAAAACATTATAAAGTAAAAGAAAACCAGTTATGAACAACACGACATTGGTCTGACACCTTACTAGAGACAACAATCTATCAAGTTCTTTTCAGGAACCTCCCTGAACGTATCAAGTTCGACCCCAAGGTTTAGGATAAAAACTAATACAGAAGTTGAAATAAAACAAAACAAAACAAAATAAGCATGGAATTCACTTCACCAAGATTAGTTGTTGATACACAATTCTGAGTATAAATGTATCAATCCTTTATCTTGACTTTCTTGTCCATAAAACTATTTTTATCAAACCTACATACAAAGTCATGGATTCGAGCCACACATTCTTTGTATGTTTCATCAAATACATTATGATTTCCCTTTGATTTATTAAAGATGATCTGGTAACCAACAATAGAAAATATGGTTTACATGATTACATAATCTCTCCAAGATTCTCCATATTAACACTACTACAAACACCATTGTGGGCCTCGTCAGTTAGGGGACGTATAACGATGTATCTAAACTTTAATTTTTTTAGGGAGTTGGTGAAGTCCTTAAAAACTTATAGAAACTTCTTTAAATATATAAGCCTTTAAGGTTGGCTAGGTTTAGTGACCTCCCAAACCATTGAGAAAATGTTGGAGAAGATAAATACTAGTGTCAACATTTTCAAGTAATCACACACAACCTTGAAGGCCTAGTTGAAAGCCCAACAATTAGGGTGAAACTGGGAAGGTGTTACACCAAGGTGGCGCTAGAGCTTTCTCTCAAATGATGCAAGCGGAAGACATACCATTGACTCCATAAATAACATGTCATACATATGGATAATGTAACCTAGGTACGAGCTGCAAATCATGTCAAGGGCTAAAGGAAACACTACAATAGTTTAATCCCTTGAATCTCATCGTTTCCTTCTCATTCACTACAAGAAAAAAACATTTTTAGCTAGGGGTTAAACCCCTCACTAATGCAAAAACTCCTTCACAAAACAAAAATTTATGAGGGGAGATGCCCCCTAGCTAAACGTGGCATCGCAAATTATTTGCTAGGGGATAAGTTGCTCGCAAAAATGACTAGGGGATAAGCCCCTCGAAAAATGTAATCCATAAATTTAAGCCTGCTGCACTGGAGGCGTAGGAGCAGATCAGTGGCACAGTCATGTCAGTATTTTACTAGGGGTTAAGCCCCTGACAAATGCATATATCTTTTGGTATTTGTGAAGGGCAGAGCCCCTAGCGCAGTGTGCCGGTAATTTCCCAGGGGCTAAGTCCCAAGCAAACACATATACGTTTTGGTATTTGTGAGGAGTTAAGCCCCTTGCAAAGAAGCTTTTTTTTTTATTTAATTCATATTTTCTAAAAACACTTATAAATATTTACTTTTATAATTTAATTCATGTTTTTCAAATACACTTATAAGTATTTACAAATAATACGCTTATAAATATACTTTGTAAACATTAAAAATATATATTTTATTTTTAACATAAACTCTTAACAATATATATTCTATTTTTAATATTAACAATATCACACCAACAAAAATATTAACAGTATATATTAATAATATTAAGAGTGTATATTTATAATAACAATATAACATCAAAACTCTTTTTTATAAATACTATAATATAAATAACTCTTAGATTTTTTAAATATTATAACATAAAAAAATCTATAAATATTATAACAGTATAAATTTTATAAATATTAACAATGTATATTTTCGATTTGTTTTACAAACATTGAAAGTTTTACAATATCAACAAACACAAATATTAGATACATTTAAAAAAAAATTAAAAAATGTATCATAAATGGATGAGCGAATCAAACTACTATACACTTTAAATTTGAAGCTTCTTTGCTGCATAATTTGAAACCTTTAGATGAACAAAATGGTACATGAAATATAGAAAGTGAAGAATAAAAATGTGATTTGATAAATTTAAATTTAAAATAAATAGAAAATTTAATTTAAACGTAAAAGATTATCTTAAAATTGATTAGTGTTGTTGGAGGTTTGAAGGGAAAAGGAAAAAGTTGTTTGAAATTGTTCAAGGTTTGAAGAGAAATGAAAGAGTTGTTGGAAAAATGAAGAAGAGGAAAAAGTGTGTACTCAGTGTGGAAAAAATGGTTAGGTGGAAATATTTATGGCAGATTTTAGTTAGGGGTTGCCCCTCGCAAATGAGGAAACAATAATGACAGATTTTAGCTAGGGATTATCACTCACAAGTGAGGAAACAATAATGACATCTGCAGAAAACAGTCATGACGTTGACGTGATTTGACCTCACAGTCAAACTTTAACTAAGGGTTGCCCCTAACAAATGGAAGTAATATTTTGCTAGGGGTTAAATCCCTCACAAATATGCACATTTGTCCGTCCAATAAAAAGAGTAATGGCTCCATTTTATTGTGCGATGGGTGACCCCTCGCAATAATAAATTTCAAAAATAAAAAATTATCTCCATACTATTTACGAGGGGTAGCCTCTAACAATACTATTATTTTATTTTATTTTTATTTTCTGAGTTGCGAGGGGTTAAGCCCCAGCAACGTATTAATTTAGTGAGAGACTTAACTTCAGACATATTTCTCCTTGCAATATGAACTTTTTCTTGTAGTGATTCTTCTCACTAAATCTCAAACAAACTCTCTTAACAAATCCTTCTCATTACATTAAATCATCATCAACCACAACTTTATCTCATGGAAAAACCTAAATCCAAAAGCCCCTTCCTCCATCTACTTGGGTGTTTGCGACATTCACAACGAACCTAAAATCGAAACCCCCTTCCTATATCTACTTGGTTGTTTGCGACGGTCATGGTGATCTCTAAGTTTATTGATATTTCAGCAACGGTCCATTCCCTTGTTTTCAAGTGAGTAAATAGGTTCTCCCTTCCACCTCAACCTTAATTTCTATTTTGATTTTATAAAACCCCCGTGTATCGATCATACACTTTTTTTTAGATTTTATTTTTCATTTTAAGTGTTTGAATATATGGATAAATTTGTCTCCAATTTACATTCATATGGTTTTATTGTTGTTGTTGAGAGTGTTTGGTCCATGACTATTTGCTAACTAAATTTTTGTTGTCACAACTTCACCATGTTTATAATAATTTATTATAAACATGGTGATGTTTCTGGTAGAGAGCATTGGCTTAAGGCATGGTAACTGCATGTGTGTCCTTGTTTTCTACTTTTTGGTCATGTTTTCTTCTTTTTGATGTCTTGTTTCGGTAAGTTTTTGTGGACCTTTTTTTAGCTAAGCATGCAAATTGTTTTCCGGTGGGTACAAATCATGTATAATTGGGTGGGGTGGTATTTTGGAATGGTCATTTTTGGAGGTTTAATGTTGGCAGGGACAGGCCCAAAACATTTAATTAGTGGGGGCAATAAATTGCATACATATTTAAATTATTGTTGTAAATAGAACATAGGTGTTTGTTTCTTGCTAGAAACTATAATTATTTTATACAAATGTTATGATTTTGAAAGTATTCAAATTATCAATTTCTCATGATTTTATACATGATGTTTGGTGATTTTCATATTAGAGAAAGTTATTTTTATTGTTTCAATTGTTCTTGATAGTATTAAAAACATGCATTTATTAAAAAAGTTATCATAACAAATCTATGAATAAATATATCACATTTTTTATTAGTCCAATACATATAATCTCACAAAGTTACAAGGAGTAAACTATGTAGACAATACTTACATTTTTAATTGCTAGTTATTATGAGAATAATGAATCATAAAACAACTATATTATTAGAGAATGATTGCAGTCCTTTATGAATCATGCCAAAAAAGATTCTAAAAGGGTAAAGATTCATAAAAAAAAGACAATGAAGTAGTTCTAACTGGGTTAGTATTTGGAAAATGGAAAGGTTTAAAAGAAGAAGAGAAAGATCATGAAATAGTTATGACCTGTGTTTTTTGTTAGCTAAATGTATGTTGAATAAATAAGGTCCCCAACAACAAGAAACTATTATTCAGAGGCTTATTCAACCGAGTTTTGTTGTGAGCCATTATTTAAGTATGAGTCATGGCGGTGCCATTAAATGCAGCTTACACATCTGAAGAGTTTGAAGAACGAGGTTGCTTTACTTAGGTTGAAGAATTAAACGCATCCATTCCCGTCTTCACAGTTTTCTCAAACACTTCGAATTTGATTCATCTACAGGTACCTAATCCACAACACAGTTTTTATGATTGATGAATTGAATTGTCAGATAAAAATATATTTTGTTATTAATTGCTTATGTTTTCGTGTCTAATTAGAACAAAACAATGAAGTTGATATACAAAGAATGGCTTCATGGGAGAAGAAGATATTTCCATATGAAACTCTTGTTTCTGCCACCTTTCTGCCACCAAGAATTTTACTGTTAAGTTAGGTGAGGAAGGTTTTTTTTACATGTCTGGTTTTAATGAAAGATTGCAATTTATTTTTGAAGTTTTCATATTTCAACAAAGTTCGCATATCAAATCAGGCCAATTTGTACTTCTCATTATTAAGAGTGAATTTCCTTTTAGAGTCAATTCCCTCTAGACCTAGGTGATTTTGCATATCAAGTCAGGTCAAATTTTTACTTTTCACTATAAATGAATTTCTTTCATTGGGTTAACACCCTCAAGGCGTATGTGACTTTGCATCGAGCTGCGTTATCAATTCATATGTTGTCTTATATTATGCATTTATTCTACCAATTATGCATTACACTTGTCATACGAATTGACATCTTGTTATCCAGAGAACAAAATTACAATTGGCATCAGAATTGACACCTTGTTCTAGTAGGGTGAGCTCCAGGTTTTTTATATATTATGTTCAAAATGGTCAATGCTAACGAATAAGGATATGTAAAATGGCCAACTTTTCTAGATTGCACAAACTACAATCATTGAAAATCTCGTGCTCTCAATGCCATTTACAATCGTGTTGACAAAAATATTTTCAGACTTAGTAATATTTGTTCCAACGCCAAAGAAGCTTGGGAAAATCTTCAAACTGCACATGAAGACACCTCCGAAATTCGCATGACAAGACTGCAACATCTCACTACAAAATTTGAATTTTTTTTCGATGAAAGAGTATGAAATCATTACTGATTTTAATTTCCATCTCTGTGACATAGCTAATAGCTCTTTTGCTCTCAATGAAAAAAATACCAGATAGAAAGCTGGCTAGAAAAATTCTCATATCTCTTCTAAAGAGGTTTGAAATAAAAGTTACAACCATCGAAGAAGTACAAGATATTAGCTCTATTAAAGTGAAAGAGCTAATAGGATCACTACTCACTTTTGAAATGGCAATCAATGACAATTAGGGAAAAGAATCAAAGCAGACGTTGAAGATGATGAAGATCATGTAGAAGAAGATATTAATGATAACCTAATTGACAGGAGATCAAGAAATAATGCTAAAACCAATGTAAAGGATAATCTACCTCTTAATACCAAAGGCTTTTATCCTTGGTGCAAAGGTAGAAAAAGCGATAAACTTAACAAAGGAAAGGGAATCCAATGCCATGAATGTGAGGGTTTTGGGCACATTCAGGCCAAATGTACCAACTTCCTTAGGAAACAAAATAAGGGATACTCTGCCACATTATTAGATGAGGAATCAGAAGATGATAGTGAAAGCAAAAAAAAGCCAATAGTGTAGTTTCCTTCACAACTCGTGTAAGGTCCAGGTCAACTATGCATGATGATGGCGAGTCAAATGATGAAGATCTTTGCGATGATGATATTTTTGAAGCCTATAAGTTATTGTATCTTAAGTCGAAAGAAGAATGCATATCCAGTGAAAAACAAAGAGAAAAGATTAGTGTTGTGCTTCGAGACAAAAAAAAATCTTACCACCACTATCTCCGAGTTAAAGGAAGAAGTTTATCACTTGAACTCCAAACTTGAAGGTATGAAAAAATTTGTTTGTATGCTAAATTTTGGTTATGAAACCCTTGATTCAATTCTAGGGATAGGCAAGACCACAAGAGATATGAAAGGAATTGAGTTCGACTATAGCTCATTAAACACAAAATCTAAGTTTGTTCCTCCTGTCAAAAGGACTGAGTTAATCATGTCAAACTATATGTCACAACATCCAATTTGACATCATTACCAGCATTCTAATTCCTACAACAGAACTGCATGGGTATGTCACTATAGTGGTCAACAAGGCCATATAAGAACTTTTTGCTATAAATTGTATGGTAGACCATACTACCATTATCATCACCTCCCCATCAGTGACAATACAAAAGATGGTCGTCCTCAACAAGTATGGAAATCCAAATAAGTAACAACAAGTCATATTTCCTAGACTTTCTTAATAGCCTTCTCTCATTAAGATTGACATTTTGAGAATGGTTTCCTCAAGACACATGACTGGAGAAAAGAATTACTTGAAAAAGCTAAGGCCCTACTCCAACAGCTGTCACTTTTGGTCATGGAGTTAAAGGAAAAATCACTGGAAGGGGAAAACTGGATTATCCAGACCTTCATATCCTAAATGAGATTCTTCTTGTTGAAGCACTAAATGTGAATCTGATCAGCATTATCTAATTGCGTGATCAAGAATTATGTGTCAATTTCAACCACTCGAAATGTATAGTCACTAATAAACATTAGGAACAAATAATGAAAGGTAACAAATGATCCGACAATTGATATATGTGGTGTTCATAATCAAAGTATCAACTTCAAGTTTGTATGATCTCTAAGGTGGATGAAATTAAATTGTGGCACAAAAAACTTGGTCAATTAAATCTCAGAAGTATGAGGAAGATTGTCTCTAAATAGTCCATCATTGGTTTTCATAATCTCAAGATTGAAGAAGGGAAAATTTATGGAGACTGACAGATTGGTAAAAAGACCAAGATGCCACACAAGATGGTTAAACATCTTACTACATCCATAGTTATTGAGCTATTATACATAGATCTAATGGGACTCATACAAGTAGAAAGTCTAGGTGGAAGAAGATATGTCTTTCTGTGTGATGATGACATCTCAAGGTACACTTGGGTTGATTTCCTTCGAGAAAAATGTTGGAGAAATTTCCAAAATATTTATTTGATAAATGATTAAATTATTTAGAAAAGCTTTTAATTCACAACTTAGTGTATTGATGTGGTGGTTCTAATTTCTAATAGACATTCGAAGGGACACGGGTTTAAAACTTGGTTTTTATATTTTTTTTGGATATAATTTGTTACTTTTATAAATGAATTACAAAAATAAAACCTAAGAGTTACACTTAGACGGAATCGACATAGGTTCAAAATTTGGTTAGGATATTTTTTGGATATTATTTGTTACTTTTACAAATGAATTATAATAATAAAATCCAAGAGTTACACCCACACGAAATCGAAGATAGGACCCGCTAGCAAAAGGCGCGTGGACGCAAATCGGTACCACTAGACAGGGTCGTCTCAATCAATTTGGAGGCCCTGTTCTATTTTAAAATTAGATATTTAATAGATGAACACACAACAAATTAAAAAATATATTTTTTATTTAATTGTAAATAAAATTAAATATATAGAGACAAAGATGATAAAAAATACTATGTAGAAATTTGATTTATCGAAGTTTAGTTATTCGCGTCTTTCTTCTCTTACCATCTTCGATTTATAAAAAAAAGTTCATACCATTTAATAAAAGAAAAAAATTCTTTGAACAATTTCTACAATATTAATAATGAAGTGTTTTATTTAATAAACAATCAACAATGTAAAATTATAAATTTTCAAAGTCTCACAACTACTATTTCAAATTTATTAATGCAGCGATTCACAATGATACAAAAATATAAATATTTTCAAAATTACATCTCAAAATTTTTCATAGATCTATAAAATATATTAATAAAAGAAAAAAAATTAATTAGGTTAATTGCGATATTAAATTTTAAATAAATTTAAATATAATTTATTTAGATTATAGGCTGCTGGATAGGATATACTTCAATATATTAATAAAAAAAAATTTATTAAATTAATTGCAACATTAAATTAAATTTAAAAACAATGTGGTGGCATTTTTTATAAAAGTAAAAATATACATAAAATGTAAGAACAAGGAATCGAACCAGGTTGTATTACTACCAAAATAGTATGGCCTACACTACAATTATATATTAAAATGGAATTAATGATATATATTCGTTAGTCTTATATTTATATTGATCCTATCTATCAAATTCGGGGCCTTAAAAAGTCAAAGGCCCTGTGTAGTAGCACTCCTCACACCCCCACAGGATCACCCTTGCCACTAGACCAGTGTGACTTTTTGTTTAATTTATGAACGGTAATATAATACAGCTGTTTCAAGTATCCAATAATTCAAAAGATATTTCTCTTCACCAAGTGACACGAACTTCTTTATAAATATAGATATTGTGCAAACTGAAAAGTACACGAAATTAGACATATTTCAATTGCCAAAAATTATATCTAAGTCATTCTTCTATTTTTCTAGTGCACGAGAATAAATGAGAGAAATTTATTCTGTAAAATGTCTTGATCGATATGGTTAATGTGAATGTGCAATTCATGTTAAGGTTTTCAAAATATCCTAAGGGTGATTCGTCGGATTATCCATTTGAATCCAATTTACCTAAATTGGCCGGATCGAATTGAACCTAAAGCTTAGTGTAAATGCACACTTTAGAATTTATTTTGTGCAACTTTCATAACATTTTCATCTTCTTCTTGTTCATGTTTTGTAGCAGACCCGAACACAAGATCTAACAATCTTTAGGTTCGATTTTTGATTTTGATCCATACTTTATTTATAAATAATATTAAAGGAGGCAACTTAAAATAAGATGCTAACAACTTTCAATGAGGGTGAAAAATACACAATTAATTCGTATAATATTTAGAATTATGGATATTTGATTTATGATTTTTTATGATTAATTTGTAGCTACAACTTTGATGGAGAGATAAACATACATGTTTGTTTATTCATAACCATGGTGAAAGGTACATAATTATTTTAAATAAATATATGTTATATGATATTCTAAATCTTTCTCAAATATATTAAAAATAATATTTATTTATGTTAATTTTAACATGTGCAATAGATTTATATGTGCATGTATTGGTAACATAAAATGATGTAAATGAAATGTTAAAAATATCAAGAACATGTTTAAATTGTATTTAAGTTTGTGCAAAAATATTTTAAATTTAAAATGATTTATCTCATATTACATGTATATCATAATATGAAAATATTATTTCTTGTCTATCTTGATATTAAAAGTAATTTGAGTATAATTTAGATTATTGTAAGTTGATAAATATTTATGAAGAAAAGTTATAGAAAATATTAATGATGTGAATTAATTATTTATTTTGTATTGTGATTTTCATTTGGATATACCATATAACATTGTTAAATATGAAAATGGAATTCATCAAATGGAATTTAGTATGCATGTGTTACTTATGCAAGAAATTTGTTTATTTTTTTAAAAGAATAAAAATAAAATTTTATGGTGTTGTATTTATACGGAATAAAATTTTCAATGCATTAAATATACTTTGGATATACTTAAGGGGAAGTAATGATAAATTTTTATGATCATGATTGTCAATTGCTATAAATGTTTAATGTATTAAATATATTTTGGATATACTTAAGGGAAAGTAAAAGTTCAAATTAAAAAGGTTAGCAAATGAAAAATGACATAAAATTTGTGTACATGACAAAATGAATGACAAAAGCGTCATGGTGATAGTTGTCAAAACTATTCCGAATATAGATTTATTTTGTATATGATAATTGCACTAAAATGGAAAAAATTTCATGTGTTGATGATAGTTGGTAAATACTATCAAGAGTACATATTAAAGTCTAGAAAATATTGCAATTTTTTTACGAAAGGATTGACAAGGATATGATATTTTTGGATATAATTGAAGATAATGAAGACATCATTAGGGATATGAAACAAGCTCATATCTAATTAATCATCAATGGTAGAAACTCAACTCACATTTGATTAACATTAAGACTTGAGTTCAATGATGAAAGTAAACTATTAGAGTGATTGAACTACTTGACAATAAATAAATTTCAATGGGTAAAAGTACATGGGCCATAAGAATAAGTGTGGTAGGATGAGGTTTTCCTCTTAATAGATATATAGCATATGTTTACTGGAATGCATAGTTATGGGTTCATTTTTGATATAGTTTATCTATACGAGAATGAAGTGATGTCGTTTCATAGAGTTCAAGGGCTTTACTCTAAAATTTTCATGAAAAGGATATGAGACACAAGGTCTTATTTAATGTGTCATATTGATAATTCTATCAATGATACCGAGATTTCATGTATGAGTTATGTACATTTGTTCTAATGAATAATTGGTTCAAAGCTTTTCTACCAATCTATTCGTGGATGAGTGAAAACTTGACTTACTAAGTAATTGTTCAAATTGTAAGATACCTTTATCAAAAAACATGAAGTTTCTTGAATAATATATTTAGATATATTTTGAAAATGGTGGGGGATGATGGAGAAATTTCCAAATTATTTATTTGATAAAGGATTAAATTCATTTAGAGGAATTTTGATTTACAAGTTGTTGTATTGGCATGGTGGTTCTGATTTTGAATAGTCATTCAAAGGGATACAAGTTCAAAACTTGGTTTGGATATTATTTGTCATTTTTGAAATCCTATGTCAATGTTTGCAGCATGAAAAGGGGAAAGAAATTGGTAAGATTGTTCGTATGCATAGTGATCACGGAAGGGAATTTGAGAAATATAATTTCTCTTAATTATGTTCTTCTGAAGGTATATCTCATGATTTTTCATCCTCATCACTCCTCAACAAAAAACATTATTACATCAAGATAGTAATGTAAGGATTCGGCATATTTACTAGGAAGCCAACATGTGTATTGATGTGTTAGCAAGAGATGGAAGATCATAGTTGACGACTATGTGCATCTTTGAGAAGTGTCATTCTTTCCTTAATCAGTTTCTTGATAGTGATTTGTATGGGAATCAAATTCCCCATTTAATTCCGTTGTAATTTCCTCTTCTGGACTTAGGCCCTCCCTTATGTATAAAAAATGGGGTTGTTGAACGTAAGAATCAAACATTTCAAGAAATGGCTAGACTCATGTTTCATGCCAAAAATCTTCCCCATTACTTTTGGGCATAAGTCATGAACACTGCATGCCACATTCACAATCGTGTGACTATTTGACCAAGAACTAAATTTACCCACTATAAACTATAGAAAGGAAGGAATCCAAGTGTCAATTACTTTCACGTGTTTGGAAGCACATGTTATATCCTTGTTGATCAAGGGCGTAGACGTAAGTTGGGTTCTAAAAGTGATGAAGGAATAGTTTTGGGATACTCTACAAACAGTAGGGGCATACCGATTATTCAATAATCGTACAAGATCCATGATGGAATCTATCAATGTTATTGTTGGTGACATGCAACATGACGAATTCAGCAAAGAAGAAGAGATGATATCCATTAATCCTGAGAAAAATGTCACACCAAATGTCCCTGACAAAGGTACTAACATCATTTTGTTACTTGAAGATAAAAACTCAGAATGGATAAAGGATATTGTTCTTGTAGACAAATGACTATCCACAAGAATTCAGAAGTATCATTCAAAACAAAATGTGATTGGAGATCCAAATGAATGAGTGATCACCAGATCCTAGGAAGCGATTTTTAACATGTGTTTTATCTCCAAAACTGAACCCAAGAATATCAAGGAACCCCTCAATGATGAACACTAGATAAATGTCATGCAAGAAGAACTTGGTCAATTTGAAAGAAAAAAAGTTTTGGAGTTGGTCCCTAGACCCAACTCTGCAAACATTATTAGAACCAAGTGGATTTACAAAAACAAGTCAGACGAAAAATGGTAAGATCATAAGAAACAAGGCTCGTCAAGTGGCTACAGGGTACACTCAAATAGAGGGGGTAGATTTTATGAAACTTTTTCCTCTATCTCTCGCTTAGAAGCTATAAGATTGTTACTTGGAATATTTTATATTATTAAGTTTAAATTGTAATAAATGGATGTTAAATGTGCTTTTCTAAATGGATTTATGAATGAAGAAGTTTATGTTGAAAAATCCAAAGGGTTCATTGATCTGAGTTCATCAGATTGTGTTTACAAGCTCAATGAGGCTCTCTATGGTATAAAATAAGCTCCAAGAGCTTGGTATGAATGTCTCACTGAGTTTCTCACTAGTGATAGCTATGTAAGAGGAGGAAATGACAAAACTCTGGTCATCAAGAAATAAGAAGTAAAAATCATGATAGCACAAATCTTTGTGGATGATATTGTGTTTGGATGTATGTCAAGCAAGACGGTAGAACATTTTATTCAACAAATGCAATATGAGTTCAAAATGAGCCTAATGAGTGAACTTACGTACTATCTTGGTTTGTAAGTTAAACAAATAAAAGATGGCGTCTTTGGGTCCCATAGCAAGTATGCTAAGAACATTGTTAAGAAGTTTGGTCTTGAAAACGAAAGGCATAAACATACTCATGTAAAACTCACTAAATATGATCAAAGAGTGATTGTGGATCAAGGTCTCTATAGAAGTATGACTAGAAGTCTATTGTATCTCACTTCTAGTCGTCCTGACATTACCTTTTATGTAGGAGTTTGTGCTTGCTATAAAGCAAATCCTTAAACGAGTCATCTCACACATGTCAAAAGAATAATCAAATACACAAATGGAACTTGTGACTATGGAATCATATACTTCCATGATACTGACTCCATTCTTGTTGAATAATGTGATGTTGATTGGATAGGTAATGTTGAACATAGAAAAATCACCTTAGATGGATATTTCTTCTTGGGAAATAATATTATTTCTTGATTCAGCAAAAAACATAATTGTGTTTCTTTGTCCATTGTTGAAGTTGGATACATTGTTGTTAGAAGTAGTTATACTCAATTCTTATGGATGAAGCAGATGTTGAAAGAGCGCAATGTCACACAAGATGTAATGACATTATACTGTGACAACATGAGTACTATTAACATTTCAAAGAATTTGGTTCAACATAGTCATATTAAACACAATGATATATGAAACCATTTTATTAGAGAACTTGTAAAAAATAAGGTAATTACCCTGGATCATATGTCAACAAAAAAATAACTTGCACATATTTTCACAAAGGCCTTGGACGCTACACAATTTGAAAAATTAAGAAGTGCCCTGGGTTTGTGTGTGATGGAAGATTTGTAGTAATTAATGTTGAGGCTAAAAAATAGTAAAAGTAAATGGTCTGAAATCTTGTCCCTTCAGTCCACCATTTCCAAGAAGTGTGTGATGAAACTTGCTTGAACCAAAATGGGGTGAAATCAAAAGAACTCTTTTATTACTTACGTTATGTTTTTGCACTCCACTTTCATCTATCATTCATCAACATCTCTAAACTCATATATTCTCTCTCTAACCCTAACACAAGTTGTTAATCTTCATCCTAAACTTCTTTTGAAAATGGTGGGAACTCGCCAAGGTACCAACACCTCATGCAAAGTAAAGAAGAGTGTTAAGAAATTCAAGAAATTGTCCAAGGAAGACAAACTTGTAACCAATATGCATGGCATGAAAATGAATGGTGTTCTTATTGGAGGGAAGACCGATGGTCAGGCCGGAGGTCCTCCCCCATCGAACAACCAAAGGAGTTAAAGAAGAAGAAACTGAAGAAGATTAGTGATTGTACTCCATTAACTCTAGCTAACCTAACAAGAAAAGAAGGAGAAAATGTCAGAAAGGTTCCGAAAAACACCAAGGAGCCCTTCAATCCTCAAGAGAAATTTCTGTCTCAACCATCAAGTGGGTTTCTAGAAGTTTCTTCTCTCCAAGTCGTGTTTCCTAACACGGGAAAATGTAAGTCTTCCAAACTTGTTGATCCTTCTAAACTTATATTTTTGCAAATGTGTATGTTCCTAAGACTAGTTATGTAGCATATAATCCTAGTGTTAAGGCAAAAGATGTTAGGGGTAATGATTCAGGCGTCAATAAAACCCTGGAGACCATGAATGCATGTGATAACCCTCCAAGTGAGAATAATATTGACAAGATTCTGAGTGAGAAATTTAATCAAGAAAAACCTATTGTAGAGAAACATGTAGATGTTCCTATTTTGGATATTGACATTGAAAACATCTTCAATGAAGATATGTATGAATACGATGAATCTACTGAAGAAGACTATGCGGCTAGTCGGGATGATGGAAAGAAGGATGTTACCTTCAATTTTGATGACAACCCTCAGACATAAGAGAATGAGTCAGAAGAAATTGAGTTTGAAGAAATTAAGGAAGAATAAGTTGGTGTTGATACAAGTTAAGAGGAAGGTGAAAAAGGTACCAAAGAGATTGAAGAAAATACCCAAATGGTTGAACAAGAGGCTTGAAAATAATATTTTAGTTAACATGAAAAGGAAGAAGAAAATGAAGATACAAATGACAATAAAGAAACTAATACTATCATTGAAGATGTCCCTAAAATGTCACTGGAAATTTGGAGGACATGTTGGAGAGTGACCCTCCAACCCAGAATGATGTGGAACAAGACGCTTCAAACATTAATGAGAATATTGAAGTTGATGAAGTTAAGAATGATATCAATTACAAGAGCATTTACAAAATTGATAATGTTGTTCCTACTGTTAATGGTACAAAATCTGCAAAAAGATTCAAGAAAAGAGCTAAGAAAAAGAATTCGGTATTGAAGCCCAAGAAGAACCCTACCAAAATGTCAACCACAACAAAAAAGAATAAAAAACTTCCTAAAATAAGGAGGATGTACCAAAGAAGAAGAATTCTAAAGGAAATAAATTTGTTGTTAAAAAGTATGCTAGTAAGAAGAAGTATGTTCTAAAAAGGAAGAAGGTTCCAAAGATTGAAATTATGGAGGAAGATGTCAATATAAACTAGGATGATATGTTAGTTCCTTTGAACAAGAAAAGAAAGAAGGTCCTGGGAGGAAAAAAGTTATCAGACAATGTTCTAGTTGTACCCCTTGACAATGTTTCATTCCACTCTGAAGAAAGTGTGTTGAAATGGAAATATGTCTACAATAGAAGAATTTTCCCTGAGAGAAAATTGTCGAAGGGAGCTTTGAAATGTTATGAGATCATGGAGATGTTATAAAATTCTCCAATCATGAAGATTGTGTCTGACATTGGTCCTTTTCCGAAGTTGGATAAATAATTCATAGTGAATTTGCCAAAAGGATTCAACGTTGTAGGGAGTAGCGAGTTCAGAAAGGTTTGAGTGAGTGGCCTCTGCTTTGGTTTCTCCCGATCCATCATCAATGATTATATGGGAAGATATAAACTAATATTTGTTGATCGTATTCCATCCTTGAAGGCTATAACATAGGAGATAATTAGGAATGTCCATGATGAATGGTCTACTAAAGGTCTGATGTCTGTTGTAAGTTTGAGTGTGAATTATGAAATTCTGGAAAGCAGATCCCTAATGTCGTACACTATGTCACGGCCTCAGGGTCAGTTATTATCACACCACAAATAATAACAGGATTTAAATAACAGTATGACAGGAAATAACACAATTAGTTGTTAACCCAGTTCGGTGCAACGTCACCTACATCTGGGGGCTACCAAGCTAGGAAGGAAATCCACTATCACAAAATTAGTTTGAAGTCCTGAACAACCTCAGGTTTTACATACTTCTCACCTAATCTCTACCCATGGAAGATTCTATCTAGGACACTCCTAGATATGAGACTCCTCTCAATTCCCTCAAACTCACAACAACTTACAATTCAGAAACACAATCCACTCTTGCTTAAAAGCTTTTGAGGGATTGTTAGTTACAACTCAATACACCGGGTCCAATTCAAGTATCAAGGAGATACTCGAATGGCTCATACAAATCATACATACGAAACCCTAATTTGAATAATATACTACACTGCTTCCATACCTTCTTATGTTTAGAACCTCTCTATAAGTAGCAGTGGAAAGGCATGGGCTTCAGTCTTGATTTGTAGCAGATCCAAGATCTCTGCACAATCTATTGTAGATATGATATTAATCAAATCATATGTTTCCTAAAATATATTGACATTGTTACTTCGTAAATAAGTCAAGACATAAGAGTCTCATGCTTTATGGAAAACGCTTAACATAATACGTGAACTAAATCTTCAGAGAATCTTCAGATAAAACATTAAAGAAACTAAATCTCACAAGATACTTAACCTAGGTCATGCTGCAATGTTGAAACAACATGTCATGACATCTTATTTAACATCTGTCAAAAACACTTGTTTTTCCAAAATGCAGCCAACCACAACATGTCGACCTAACAATCTCCCCCTTTGGAAAATTTTGGCTAAAACAATCTTTGCATATACCAATAGGTATGAGGGTTATAATCATGGATTTAAACCAACAAAAAAACACTTGAAATACTTTTTCATACAAACATCAGAGACAGTCGCAGCGAACAACAAGCCTCATATTGTCTTACATGAAGGCCCTAAGAGGAAAAATTAAATTTCCTTTTAGACAGGATGTCAGGACATTGTTCCTAACATCATGAACATTAGTAACCCCTTCTTAACAATACAGAAAAACAAAGGCGCTGTAAGACCCCAATTTTGACCCTATGATTGTAACACCCTTCTAAAATACCCCAAATATTTAATTTAAAACAACAAATATATACATCAGAGTAAAGGTGCAATTAAGGGTGTCACACAATCACTTCACACCATTCACCATAATAACTGTCATGCTCTTTTATTAATTCAAAACATAAAGCATTTGCACAATACGCAGCAGATAGAAATCAAATCAATCATGCAAAACATGTAACACATTACATGTAAAATTATTCAACAAGGTAAAACATCCCGTCCCGATGTTACATCTATCAGAGCATGACCCACTAAGGAGACTACATTAGACTCCAAGCACTAGCTTCTACTCAATCACTGCTCGTTACCTGAAAAATAGTTGTAAGGGTGAGTTCCTCAATCGATATAATAAGCATTATAAAATATCATGTCATGTTAAGTAATTTAACACATTAATCACCCTAATCGGATCACACATTCAGCAACGGCAACATCAACTCATAATCATCATACTCAAACTCAACACAACCATAAAACACACGTATAATATTGGAATACATCCATTCATATTATACGCCATACATACATACATTATGCAATGAGACTTCATGCATGCGGTACCGACTATTCATGAACATATAGTTCAACCTCACCGATCAAATCCAGATACGGCTACCAAGCCCACTAGTCCCACTCATTTGAGACCTAGTGACTCACTCACTAATTCCTCACCATGGGAATTAGCTACCACCCCAAGGGCTATGCTATGCACGCTAATCACCTAGCATGCAAACATCAACAACAATCCACAATACTAACTCACTAATTCCTCACCATGGGAATTAGCTACCACCATAAAGGCCACAATATGCAAGCTAAATCACTTAGTCATGCAAACATCAACAATCATCCACAATGGACATATGCTCACACTCTAAGCCATAAACAGTCCATTCATAATTTCATACATGATAGATACATTCACCACATTATGCATATCATGTCGTACCACATAATCAATCACAGCATTTAGCACACTCTACTAATACCTATACTACTCAAAACAACGGAAAATGATCCCTACTCTATCATACATCAGCTAAATTACATTACTCAGCTGAACAACCAAAACTGCACAACAACAGCACAGAAAAATCACAATCCTGCCCATACGCGTATTGCCTAGTCCCATACGCGTATGGCCCAATTCTCAGCCAATCCCATACGCGTACCACCTATCCCATACGCGTATGCTACGCGTACCACTTCCCCATACGCGTACCAACAGAGACCAAACCACGTTCAAAACATCATCTTCCTCATCCATACGCGTAATGCCTAGTGCCATACGCGTACCCGACCATCTCATACGCGTATTGCCTAGTGCCATACGCGTATGACCAGAAACCAGATTTCCAGATCTGCTATGGTTTTCTCTGCTACGAGATCTCCCAATTCCAACCTCTTACAATTCAATTTTACACAGTAATCGTTCATATCATCTAACACGAATTATCCCCTATTCGATTTCACAAATTCTAACATTTTTACATCTAATTCCTACGAATTCCCTTCAATTATAATCCAATTTTCGTTCATCCAATATTTCACAATTTCATCATGCATCATTCCAATTAGAGTCAAATCAATGGTTTATCACTACCCATTACATGTTATCCCATAATACCCATTAATCGACGATAAACCCCCCTTACCTGAATTAACCCGGAAATCTTTAAGCTCCAAGCTTTTCTCTTCTCCAACCTTCTTCCTCTTGCTCTGTCTCTTTGCCCTTTTCCTCTTTTCAGCCGCTTCTCTGCTTTTCACGTAAAACCCTTTCTTTACCAAAAATGGACTCTTTTTCTTATTTCCAACTTATATATATTTTCCAATAATTATTATTCCAATAATAATAATAATAATAATAATCCAATAATTCCAATTATTTAATTAAATTAATAAATATAATATTAACTTAAATTAAATAATTATCTTATTTTTATCGGGGTGTTACAACTCTCCCCCACTAAAAGAGTTTTCGTCCTCGAAAACATACCTCAAGCGAATAACTCTGGATAAGACTCCTTCATCTGACTCTCAAGTTCCCAAGTCACATTGCCACCTGCTGGTCCTCCCCAAGCTACCTTCACCAAAGCAATCTCTTTACCCCGCAACTGCTTCAACTCTCGATCCTCTAGTGATTGAATCGTCCTCTCAGTCTGACCATCAGTCTGCGGATGATATGCAGAACTCAATCTCAGCTTAGTTCCCAAAGCCCTCTGCAAACCTTCCCAGAACTTCGATGTAAATCTAGGATCTCTGTCCGAAACAATACTAGACGGAATACCATGCAAACTTACAATTTTCTCAATATACAACTCAGCTAATCTCTCTAACGGATAATCCATTCTGATCGGAATGAAATGAGCCGATTTTGTCAATCTGTCAACAATCACCCAAATAGCTTCAAAATTCTTAATCGTCCTCAGTAAACCAGAAACAAAATCCATACTGACACTGTCCCACTTCCACTCTGGAATAGCCAAAGGTTGCATTAGCCCAGACGGCTTCTGATGCTCGATCTTTGACTTCTGACAAGTCAAACAAGAATAAACAAAACTCGCAATTTCTCTTTTCATTCCCGGCCACCAAAATAACTTTTTCAAATCATGATACATCTTCGTAGCTCCAGGATGAATACTCAGGCCACTACGATGTCCTTCCTCAAGAATACTCTTCTTAAGTTCGGTAACATCCGGAATACACACCCGATTACCAAATTTCAAAACACCATTCTCATCAACTCTGAATTCACCACCTTGACCTTGATTCACTAGAGTCAACTTATCAACCAAAAACACATCGGATTTCTGACCCTCTCTAATCTCATCCAGAATACTACTTGTTAACTTCAACATTCCCAATTTAACACTATTGTGAGTACTCTCACACACCAAACTCAAGTCTCTAAACTGCTCAATTAAATCCAGTTCCTTAACCATTAACATAGACATATGCAATGATTTCCGACTCAATGCATCAGCCACTACGTTTGCTTTACCCGGATGCTAATTCAAACCAAAGTCATAATCCTTCAGAAACTCTAACCATCTCCTTTGTCTCATATTCAGCTCTTTCTGATCAAACAAATACTTTAAACTTTTATGGTCACTGAAAACCTCAAATCTTGACCCGTACAAGTAATGCCTCCATAACTTCAGAACAAATACCACAGCTGCCAACTCTAAATCGTGTGTCGGATAGTTCCTCTCATGAACCTTCAGTTGTCTCGAAGCATAAGCTACAACCTGCTTATTCTGCATCAAAACACCACCCAAACCCAACAATGAAGCATCACAGTAAACCTCAAATAATTCCGACGGACTTGGTAATATCAGAATAGGAGCAGTAGTTAACCTTCTCTTTAACTCTTGGAAACCTTCTTCACATTTTGAGTCCCAAACAAACGCTTGCCCCTTTCTAGTCAACATCGTCAACGGTAACGCCAACTTAGAGAATCCCTCAATGAATTTCCTATAATAACCTGCAAGTCCAAGAAAACTCCTTATCTCAGAAACTGACTTCGGAGCTTCCCACTTAGATACCGCTTCTATCTTAGAAGGATCAACAGCAACACCACCTCTTGAAATCACATGACCAAGAAAACTGACCTCTTCTAACCAAAATTCACACTTAGACAGTTTAGCAAATAACTTATTTTCTCGTAGAACTCTTAAAACCATTCTCAAATGCTCAGCATGTTCTTCTTCAGATTTCGAATACACCAAAATATCGTCAATAAACACCACAACAAACTGGTCTAGATACGGATGGAAAATCCTATTCATATACTCCATGAATACTCCAGGCGCATTAGTCACACCAAAAGGCATTACGGAATACTCGTAATGTCCATACCTTGTTCTGAAAGCAGTCTTCTGAATATCCTCAGTTTCCACACGTATCTGATGATATCCCGACCTCAAATCTATTTTGCTGAACACACTCGCACCAACCAACTGATCCATCAAATCATCAATCCTCGGCAAAGGATACCGATTCTTGATCGTCACTTTATTCAGTTGCCTGTAATCCACACACAACCTCATAGTACCTTCTTTCTTCTTAACCAATAACACTGGTGCACCCCACGGCGACACACTCGGACGAATAAATTTCTTATCCAACAGATCTTCCAACTGACTCTTCAATTCAGTTAACTCAACAGCAGACATACGGTACGGAGTCATAGATATCGGCCTAGTACCAGGTACCAAATCAATCGAGAACTCAACTTCACGCTCTGGTGGTAATTCATTCACTTCTTCAGGAAACACATCAGGAAAATCACACACCACGGCTAGATCGCAAATCACCAGTTTATCTTTAGCCTCCAAAGTCGCTAACAGCATAAACAACTCTGCCCCATCTGCTACTGCCTCATTCACCTGCCTTGCTGATAGAAATAAACTCTTTCCTTCCTCAATCTCAGGAAAGATCACAGTCTTATCAAAACAGTTGATATAGACTCGGTTAAACACCAACCAGTTCATACCCAGGATAACATCAACCTGTACTAGTGGAAGACACACAAGGTCCATTCCAAAGTCTCTACCAAAAATACTCAAAGGACAATTTAAACAAACTGAAGTAGTAGTCACTGAACCCTTCGCAGGAGTATCAATCACCATACTTCCATGCATCTCAGATATCTCTAATTCAAGTTTCACAGCACAATCCAAAGATATAAAGGAATGAGTCGCACCGGTGTCAATAATAGCTACAAGAGGAAAGCCATTAATATAACACGTACCTCGGATCAAACGATCATCTGCAAAAGTCTCAGAACCCGATAAAGCAAAGACCTTGCCTCCCGACTGATTCTCCTTCTTCGGCTTAGGACACTGTGGACTGATATGACCCACCTCTCCACAGTTGAAACAAGTCACAGTCTTCGACCGGCACTCTGCAGCCAAATGACCACCTTTCCCACACTTGAAACACTTCTTCTCAGCACTGGTACACTCATGGATACGATGTCCAGCCTAACCACATCTGTAACACTTAGCAGGGGCACTAGAGTCTCCCCCACTAGGCCTCTTCATACCACTCTGTCTCTGAAAACCTTTGCCAGCTGCATACGGTTTTCCACGATCATTCTGATTCTTGCCTTTCCTATCAACCCTCTGCTGATAGCTCTCCGCTCTGGCCTTGGTATCCTGTTCAAAAATCCTGCAACAGACAACCAAATCAGAAAACACTCTGATCCGCTGATATCCAATAGCCTGCTTGATCTCGGGACGTAACCCGTTCTCAAACTTCACACACTTTGAAAATTCCCCAGTAGCCTCGTTATAGGGAGTGTAATACTTCGACAGCTCTGTGAACTTAGCAGCATACTCAGTAACAGACCGGTTGCCCTGCTTCAATTCTAAGAACTCTATCTCTTTCTTTCCTCTGACATCCTCTGGAAAGTACTTCCTCAGGAATCTCTCTCTGAACACCGCCCAAGTGATCTCAGTACTTCCAGCAGCTTCCAACTCAGTGCGGGTAGCAACCCACCAATCATCTGCTTCCTCTGACAGCATATGCGTACCGAACCTGACCTTCTGGTTATCGGCACACTCAGTCACTCGGAAGATCCTCTCAATCTCCTTCAACCACTTCTGAGCACCATCTGGATCGTATGCTCCCTTGAACATTGGAGGATTGTTCTTCTGGAACTCACTCAGTTGACGAGCAGCTCCCATTCCCACAACATTCGGATTCCCTCCAAGTACTCCAGCTAGCATACCCAGAGCCTCAGCAATCGCAGCATCGTCTCTACCTCTCCCAGCCATCTCTATTCTGAAAACCCAACAAGCTAAACAATAAGTACTGATAGGGTTACACAACACCTATCCCGTACAGGGGAACAGAATAATTACGACTCGACTCGACCGACTATGCTCTGATACCACTAATGTAACACCCTTCTAAAATACCCCAAATATTTAATTTAAAACAACAAATATATACATCAGAGTAAAGGTGCAATTAAGGGTGTCACACAATCACTTCACACCATTCACCATAATAACTGTCATGCTCTTTTATTAATTCAAAACATAAAGCATTTGCACAATACGCAGCGGATAGAAATCAAATCAATCATGCAAAACATGTAACACATTACATGTAAAATTATTCAACAAGGTAAAACATCCCGTCCCGATGTTACATCTATCAGAGCATGACCCACTAAGGAGACTACATTAGACTCCAAGCACTAGCTTCTACTCAATCACTGCTCGTTACCTGAAAAATAGTTGTAAGGGTGAGTTCCTCAATCGATATAATAAGCATTATAAAATATCATGTCATGTTAAGTAATTTAACACATTAATCACCCTAATCGGATCACACATTCAGCAACGGCAACATCAACTCATAATCATCATACTCAAACTCAACACAACCATAAAACACACGTATAATATTGGAATACATCCATTCATATTATACGCCATACATACATACATTATGCAATGAGACTTCATGCATGCGGTACCGACTATTCGTGAACATATAGTTCAACCTCACCGATCAAATCCAGATACGGCTACCAAGCCCACTAGTCTCACTCATTTGAGACCTAGTGACTCACTCACTAATTCCTCACCATGGGAATTAGCTACCACCCCAAGGGCTATGCTATGCACGCTAATCACCTAGCATGCAAACATCAATAACAATCCACAATACTAACTCACTAATTCCTCACCATGGGAATTAGCTACCACCATAAAGGCCACAATATGCAAGCTAAATCACTTAGTCATGCAAACATCAACAATCATCCACAATGGACATATGCTCACACTCTAAGCCATAAACAGTCCATTCATAATTTCATACATGATAGATACATTCACCACATTATGCATATCATGTCGTACCACATAATCAATCACAGCATTTAGCACACTCTACTAATACCTATACTACTCAAAACAACGGAAAATGATCCCTACTCTATCATACATCAGCTAAATTACATTACTCAGCTGAACAACCAAAACTGCACAACAACAGCACAGAAAAATCACAATCCTGCCCATACGCGTATTGCCTAGTCCCATACGCGTATGGCCCAATTCTCAGCCAATCCCATACGCGTACCACCTATCCCATACGCGTATGCTACGCGTACCACTTCCCCATACGCGTACCAACAGAGACCAAACCACGTTCAAAACATCATCTTCCTCATCCATACGCGTAATGCCTAGTGCCATACGCGTACCCGACCATCTCATACGCGTATTGCCTAGTGCCATACGCGTATGACCAGAAACCAGATTTCCAGATCTGCTATGGTTTTCTCTGCTACGAGATCTCCCAATTCCAACCTCTTACAATTCAATTTTACACAGTAATCGTTCATATCATCTAACACGAATTATCCCCTATTCGATTTCACAAATTCTAACATTTTTACATCTAATTCCTACGAATTCCCTTCAATTATAATCCAATTTTCGTTCATCCAATATTTCACAATTTCATCATGCATCATTCCAATTAGAGTCAAATCAATGGTTTATCACTACCCATTACATGTTATCCCATAATACCCATTAATCGACGATAAACCCCCCTTACCTGAATTAACCCGGAAATCTTTAAGCTCCAAGCTTTTCTCTTCTCCAACCTTCTTCCTCTTGCTCTGTCTCTTTGCCCTTTTCCTCTTTTCATCCGCTTCTCTGCTTTTCACGTAAAACCCTTTCTTTACCAAAAATGGACTCTTTTTCTTATTTCCAACTTATATATATTTTCCAATAATTATTATTCCAATAATAATAATAATAATCCAATAATTCCAATTATTTAATTAAATTAATAAATATAATATTAACTTAAATTAAATAATTATCTTATTTTTATCGGGGTGTTACAATGATCCCTCATGCAATTTCATCATATGCATTAGCAATGGGATCATACCTTGGCATCCTCCTTACCCCTCTTTCATTGGGTTTGTTTGGGGAGAGATCACCAAGCACCATGTGATTGTATAATACTTGTATTTTATCATTTTACTAACCAAAATACCAAAAATATGTCTTTGTAGTTGCTTAACTCTTTTGTAGGTAGGGCATGATCACCATTGATCTATCAAGTTCATATCTAGGGTTTGAGACCCTCATGACAAGGAGCACAACCATGAATTGATACAAGAATGGTTATGAGCATCATATATGAGTTCCGTTGATCTCTACATGTCATATTGATCAAGTTTTCTTCAAGATTTTGAGGGTGATTTGCCTTGGAAACCCTAGTTTGACTGGGTATCTTAAGTAACTTCTCCAACAAGCTATCTCACCAACTGATCAAATTTTTAAAGGGTCATTTCATAATTTCATCATCTTATGCATATATGATCTACCATGAGCCAAGAAAGTCAAGAGAATTGAAGGTTAGCAAGTTGGTTGATGGTGGTTGGCCAGATGAATTCATCTGATCAAAACTGGGCCTCCCTAGACCTTATCCCCTACACTTTTCACCATATGAAAATGATTCCAAGAGAAAACTTACTCTAAATGACATTCCAAACAACTCTCATGTTGATATCTAGAGCTAGTTTTGCTTGTAAAATCATCTTCTATGTTGAAACATTATAGGTCATTTTGTCTAAACCCTAATTTGAAAGTCAACTTCCCAAGGCCATAACTTGTTCAATTTTTATGATATGAAAGATTCCCAAGTTGCACAATTAAATTCAAGATGTCTAATTCAACTTTTATGATTGGAGTGGAAGCAAATTCAACTTTTATGAGCATGTGATATGAGGATACATTATAAGTCATTTTTGACCTATACCATTGAACAAGTGATTTTTCCAAACTTCAAAAATGCATAACTCTATCATTCTAAATCCAAATGACATGAAATTGGTTACTATTTTGAATTTCTTTGAAAGAGCTACAACTTTGATGAAGACGCGTTTCTCATTTGAAGCTCACATACAAAGTTAAGTAAGGTGGAATATTGAGATATATGGCTTGACACTTAGAAAAAATTTCAACATGTTGAAATTTCCAAACTTCCACCTCAAAATTCACCATGATCCAAGCTCCAAATGAAAAAGTGTTTAACATCAAACTTGTTCCTCTTGATCCAAGCTTTCCAAAGAACCCAAGTTCACGCATTTTGGATGAGGTTTACTAGGGCTGCGCATGGCTTTAACAGAGTTGCATCATTGGAGGAAATCAAATGTACAAACTTCATTTCACATTGCCTTGCCAATCAAGCTCCATTCAGACTTCAACATGATTGATTTTTGGACCTTAATGCATTGCCTCATGGTCATGTACATGCCCATACACTCGTGCCATTCACATTGCTAAATTGGACAAAATTTCAAGTGTGCAAATATCACTCCCTCATGCTATAAATACATGACCTCTATGCTCAATTCAAACACACCTTACGCGCCAGCTTCGCCCCCCCATTCAAACCCTCTCATTCTAGAGGAAAACCTGAGAATTTTCAATTTGAAAATTGAGTCTGAATCTCAACTGTTGGAGATTCAAAAACTCCAGGATCCAAAGCCTTGCACCCTTGCTAATCACTTCCTGCAAGCTTCTCAAGTGTGATCAGATCGTGTTTGAAGTAAGCAACATCAAGTTCTGCATAGCATTGAAGGTAATTTTCAGAAAACTTCATCTCTTCGATTCTCACTCAATTCTCATCAATTCTCTTGGATCTTTGGTTGTCTGAAGTCCTACCAATGTAGGCAAGAAGATTGAGTTGCTTAAAGGTCAAATCGAAGCAACTCAGTTGACACACCTCAAAATTCAACTCCTCATATATTTCTATATATGTAGAGTTAGTTAAAATTGAGGTGATATTCGTGATCTACACCATTTTATCTTTCAGATCATGTCCTCTTTTGTCATTTATGATATGGTGATGACTGAACCAGTCCGGCCAGGGTCATCGGAGAAGATGACCGGCCTTTTGCTCCGGCGATGAGCTAGAAGTGTTCAGAGCCATTATATGAGTTTGAAATGTTTTAATCTCGTGCGTTGCTTTTAAATACCAAGCCTATGTCGCGTTGACTGCAGTGCACCATGGAACGCGCGCTTCTCACCACTTGATCTGCCACCTCAATTAATGAGGCAGATCAAGTGGTCCATGTTTTTTGATATTTTTTGATATTTTCTTTTATTCCTTTGATTTTCATTAATTCATATTACTTTTAATATTGATCCAAAAAATATGAGAGTTTCACCAAAAAATTTCAAATAATTTCCTCTTTCATATTTTGAATTAAAATTATTTTTTTGATCATTATTAATATTTTTCATGATTTAATTGATTTTGTGATTATTTTTAATTATTTAAAAATACTTTTAAGTTTTTAAAAATTCTGAAATTTTTTCTCCAAGGTCCTTTGACCTTGTTTGACCTATGATAAATCTCATGGCCATTTCTTTGGTGTTTAGATGAGGTTTTAGGAATTTGACAAACCATATTTAATTTAAATATATTATTTTAGTATTTTTAATTTGAATAAATGCCAATTAATTGTGTTGAGCTATTGTGATGACTGTATGAGTCTGACTCTTGTTATTGGACCTTGGTCAAGGTTGATTTGACTTTGTCAAGTTAATATCATTGGATTTAGGGGATTGATGGAATGTACATGCCATCTCCCAAAATGAATGGATGATATTAATTTGGTAAAAGTCCTCCTTTGACCAATTTGAGTTTTGATCCATTCCCCTCCCTCTTCATCTCATCCCCATTCTCTATGCATTCATCTCATTTAGCCTATGATATCTCTAAGTCCTAAGGCTAGTTGATTGCAAAATCAACAAAAGCAAAACAATACTAACTTCTAACTGATTAACAACTAACATTTAATTTCAAGTCCTTTATTTTATTGCACTTTAATTTTTAAGCTCTATTCATTTGCTATTATTCATACCATTCTAATTGTTTATGTAGGTGTTTAATTGGCTGCATTATATGGTAAAACACTAATGTCTTGACTGATGTCATGACATGTATATGTGACTACATTGTAGTTACTGCAGGACTAGCTAACACAGGATTATTGAATGCTGTGACATTCATACCTGTCAACAGATACTAAGGAACAGAAGTTCTGTTAGAACTTAGTATGCATTTGCAGTCTGGTTATCAAGGAAGAACCAGACCTGGCATAAGGCCTACTGACTGAATGTCAAACTGGATGTTGTGACATTCATCATTGACAGCAGCTACTGAAGATTAGGCAGAGTGGTGTTCTGCTATACTTCAGCATGTAACTTAGTTTGTTCTTCAAGAGAATAACAGAACTAACTTAAGGCCAAATGTGTAAATGTTAAGTTGGACACTTTGACATTTATTAATGTAAGCTGTTACTGTAGTATGGTCATTTTGATCCTGTACAGGTCAGCAAAATTGTACAGTCTGTTTTCTGGAAAAACAGACTCAGCATATGGACCTTGATGTCAAGCTGAATGTCGTGACATTCATGCCTGACAGCATATGCTAAATTGTAGGTTGTGCAGTTTTCTGTTTCAGCTTTTTCTTGGGCTATTCTTCAGGAAGTCAACAGCTTAGAGAAAATCCAGGAAACCAACAACCAAGCTACAATTAAGGAACCTAACAAATAGCCTATTTGTTAGCACACTAATATGTGGAAATTAGTTAGAATCCTATGTGGCATTATTTGTGGAGGTCTTGAGATATTTTAGGAACTAAATGTGGAGATATTTTAGGAACTAAATATGGAGATATTTTAGGAACTAAATTTGGAGATATTTTAGGAACTAAAAGATTGAAGACCTTGTTTGTAGCAGAAAGTTTCTGCTGATGTTGTAACAGCAAAGGAGAAGTTTGCTGCGATTTCTGAAGGCCCAAATCCACTTGGGTGATTAGGTTATAAATAGTTGATTGTAATCTAGTCTTTGTAAGCCTCATAGAATGAATTTTTAGGGGGTGTGTAAGGTAAACCTCCCAATCTGTGGGAAGGTTACCATGTGTCTCTCAGTGGTAAACCTGAGAGTGTTTGTCACTCAAAGCCTGTAGGCAAGAGTGATTATGTTCTTGAATGAAGCTGTGAAGCAAGTTCAAGGTGTTTGCACATTACATTGTATTTGTAGTGATAGGAATGGAAACTGGAGGTTTCTATCTAGGAGTTCCTAGGTATAGATTGCATTGGGTAGGGATTAAGTGATGAGTTGTAAACGGGGGAGTTTAACTCTGAATTGATACTACTAATAGTGGATCTTCTTCCTGGCTTGGTAGCCCCCAGATGTAGGTCATGTTGGACTGAACTGGGTTAACAATTACTTGTGTATTTACCTTTTGCATGTTATAATTGTGCCAGTTATAAAATAAGGTAAACCTGTAATGCTGTAACAGATGATGTTCAAATCAATAGTAAGACATCATGCTGATAACTATGGAAGAAAACAACTGAAGTGAGTGCTAGGTTTG
Organism: Lathyrus oleraceus; assembly: GCF_024323335.1. Lineage (NCBI taxonomy): Eukaryota > Viridiplantae > Streptophyta > Magnoliopsida > Fabales > Fabaceae > Lathyrus > Lathyrus oleraceus. The sequence goes on from NC_066583.1 coordinate 212,900,189, forward strand.
ACTTCTGTTGAGTCTTTCTTCCTGAAGCACAAAACCAGGGGTTCTTACATTCTAGGGCGACATAGAATGAGATGTCGTGACATCTGTGAACCTGTGCATATTAGTACAGTGGCTAATAACTATCTTGCTGTATTAGTTACAATGTCAGATCAGATGTCATGTCGTGGTGGATAACATCTGAATTCTGACTACACCAGAATTTCAATTGGTATCAGAGCAGGCATCCTGTTCTGTCTCTGGATGAGATCCATGGGTGATACTTTCTGGTATCTTGCAAGAAGTTATGGTAGTACTAATGTTGGAACCTGTGAAAGGTTCTGTACTTTCCCTGAATGGTCCCTTGAAGTAGGTGGATGGACTGTTCATGACAGGAATGGTGTGTACCTGTCTCTGGAGGGTGGCAATTGGCCTGTGTGTGGGACAGCTGTGCCAGTATTGAATCACATTCAAACGTGGTATGGTCTTGGAGGCTGATCTGGTGAAGTGTGTGTTCATAGGTTGAGTTGTATTATGATTTCCGCTGCATAATACCTGGCAAAACTCAAACTCTGATGTTGTTTCCCCTCATGTGGATGTAAGGCTGCTGTATTCAAGATCTCATCATAATCTACTGAAGATGTCAAAGATACTTGAGTCCCCTCAAGTCCACTCATCATGACGTTCTCACTTCAGGATGGTAAGAATCACTTAATCACTGATTCTTTTACTCACTTGAGTAGGGTGTATGAAGACCTTGAAGACCTTCAAGGAAGGTTTGTTCCAAGGAGGTGGAACTAATGTTCTATGCGATGTTAGAACATGTTGTTCAACAAGTATGCAGCTACTGGTTGAAGAGCAGATGTTTTTAGGTATCAAACAAAGGGATACTTCTGTTTGGAACCTACTCCTGACCTGGAAGAGGAGACATCTGTGTGTGCTAAGTTGACAAGGGAAGGGTCAACTGTATGTGTGCTCAAGAAGGTCACCTTTAGAAGTCTGATCTCCAAAAGTTGAGCTGGTTGAGATGTGGCAGTGTGCAATCTCCTGCTGTTTGGCATATTCCTGTAGATTGAGCAGGGCTGGATAGGTGTTCCCTGAAGTACTATGCTGTGTTGGAAGACAAGTCCCCTGGATGTTAGCAGTCAATAATGGGGTAACCTGAGTGCTGTATCATCTACGAGGATTGGAACCATGAATCATGTTATTCAAACACCACGTGCAGAAGTGGCAGTTCTGTCAAGGAGTAAGAATATGAAGATTCAGAGGTTGGTTGAAGTAGTATGCCCTGGCAATGCATAACTACTATCGACTGGTATTGTGTGTCTCACTAGTACTTATGGTCAGCTGGAGTCTGATTGGAGGAGTTAGTTGCCACTGGTAGGGATAGTGTATGTCATGTTGAGACATATGTGTATAATGCATGGATATTGGTGTGGAGTATCCATGATTGTTAAGTTGAGGGGGAGTTTTGGTTAACCTCCTCAAGTCTGGTCAGCCTAGGGTCTGGTTGGCTGTTGACCTGTGTCACATGGGTTCTGGTGGTTGTGTGACACATTTGCAAGGAAGAATTCATCTCTCTCATTCCTAAGGGTGAATTTAATCTGGGAAGACTTTCAAAATTGTCTAGGTGCTTGCAAGCAGAAGATGTTGACACAAGAAGAGTATTTTCAAAGTATTCTTATGGTGGAAGTATCTGAAGGGATGATTGGGAAAGGATTTAAGATCAATGTCTACTTGTGCCAAGTGCAAGTGTTTAATTGATTATCCTTGGAGCTCAAGATAACTGATGATCTTAAAGATGTTGGAACATCACTTCTTCAAGACCCTGTGCAGAATCACAGGAAGGACAGTACATTGGCTTATGATCTATCTCTTTGGTGGCAGCAAAAGCATATGATCTCTGAAAAGGTTTCCTGGCAAGAAACATGTTCAGCCTTGGTATGTACAAGAAGAAGAAGACATCATAGTCTTGATGGTGGTTACTTGGATCAGTTTATTTCTGATCTAGGTAAGGAAGTGCATTAGCTTATGCACACTGTGAAGTCAAGAACAAGTGGCAGCAGTCTTGACATCATGGAAACAGCCTTGCCTTAGGATGTGGAATCCTTGGTAGAGCTGAAGGGTTAGTTTCTAACTGGTCCTTCTGAAGACTCATACATCAGAGTGTCTGATGTCTTTGGAGAAGAAGCAGGGATTCATCAAGGTGTGAGCTTGGATGACTTAACTGCAAACCTGCAGGATGGAGGTTGTTTACTCAAACTTGGTTCCACAATCAAGTCTATGAGAACATTGAACTCTTGTTCTGTGAAGGGAGGAAGTTCTTTCAAGTGGCAGAAGAAGGAGCTGAATTCAACAGCTGGATGTCAAAACACAATGTTGTGACATTTGGTTCAACATCAGATTCTTAGTTGGTGAAGTGGCACATCAACTTGAGATAGAAAGGTCTACAGGGTTGTAGATTGGATACTTCAAAAAGCTTGAAGTTCAAGTCTCACTTGGAAGGTCAGAATATCTTTGGGAGAAGTCTGATAAACTTGGGGAGGTCAAAAAGCAGCATTTGACCTTGTCATATGAGGATTCATGAAGGAGGTAATCAACCAGTGGCATTTGGTCTATCTCAGGAGTGAGTTCGAAGAATCAAGATAATCCATATGGCAGCTGATTATTCTTGAGGAAAGTCTGAGACAAATTACTTTTGAGCAGAAAAGTAGTAAGTTGAAGACTAAAGGAGGTGTTTTCTATTCATCCCTTGGAGCTTGTGGTAGGAGTTCTGAGCTATCTATGGAAGATTATCTCTTGTAATGGGATGAAAATGTATATGTCCCAATGTATGTCTGGGTTCTTCTTGATCAACCCGGTGACTCAGTGATATCTGAAGACTATCAGATGGTGTGCCTTGTCCTGTTATGAAGGATGTCCCAGCTGATGTTAGAACATCTTGTGAAGTGGTCTTCTGTTCTGGTTAGAAGAGAGATTGACACAGAGTGTGAATGTGTTCAGCTAAGAGGGTTGAACAGAGGGTGTGCTCTTGAAGACATGAAGATGCGTCTTATGTTTTCCATTCATCAAGTGGTCTGGAGTCTCTTTGAATCAGGAAGTATGTGAAGGTCCAACTTTGGGATGTTGGATATGCCCATGTGTGATCTCCAAGCTTCAAGAGGAGAATGGGTTGTTCATGACAGGGGGAGTTCTGTCCTTGCACTGCAAGTAATCATCAAGCTTGTGGTCTATGTGTTCTCAGATAACAAGGTTTGGAAACCTGTTAGATAGTGGGATAAAGTTGGTATGTGTCAAGGCTGAGTGAGCAGAAGAATGTCTGACCGGATGTCATGACAATATGGAAGCATATGCCAGTAGGACATTCTGGCTGGTACAGGTGCTGGAGTTACAGCAGCTGTTATTTGATGAATGCACAGATTTAGGGGGAGAAGAAGTACTCTTGTGCATGTGTGTATTACTAGTAGCCATAACTAGTAATTGTTTTTGCTCCTGCTGCTGACTAAACTACTATTATGTGGTTTAAACTGCTGATAGTTTGCCTTGTTAACAAAAAGGACAGAGTATTCACAAGATGTCTTAACATAAGATATCTTATGTGCCTGCTGGAGTTCAAGAAAGTGTTCATGCAGGAGTGGATCAAGATGTCAGACTCAAAGTCTTGGAATCTGATATGGTTGTACCTACTGTAAAGCAAAAGTGGGTGATTACTTGATCGAAGCTGTGAAGCAAGATCAAGTGGATGTGAACTTGGTTGAAACTGTGAAGTAAAACCAAGTCTGGAACTCTGTCAGTGTGCTCTGGCTATGTTGCTGGCTTTGGCAACATTTTTGACAAAAAGGGGGAGTAATAACCACCAATACCCCTGACAAACAGAGTGGGTCTCTACAACAGACTCTCATGACAGATCTGAAGATTCCCCCCTGCAGCTGATGTTGAAGTTTAGGTGCAACTTCTAACATGTGTGTGCTGCTATGCGAAGTTTTTATTTAACTTCCATGTGTGTGAGTGTGCTGCCACTCTGAGTGTATTAGCTAGTAGTATTCCGCTGCCATGAACTCTGTTATGGGGATCAAAGTGTTTTAGCCAAAAATTTGCCAAAGGGGGAGTTTGTAGGTGTTTAATTGGCTGCATTATATGGTAAAACACTAATGTCTTGACTGATGTCATGACATGTATATGTGACTACATTGTAGTTACTGCAGGACTAGCTAACACAGGATTATTGAATGCTGTGACATTCATACCTGTCAACAGATACTAAGGAACAGAAGTTCTGTTAGAACTTAGTATGCATTTGCAGTCTGGTTATCAAGGAAGAACCAGACCTGGCATAAGGCCTACTGACTGAATGTCAAACTGGATGTTGTGACATTCATCATTGACAGCAGCTACTGAAGATTAGGCATAGTGGTGTTCTGCTATACTTCAGCATGTAACTTAGTTTGTTCTTCAAGAGAATAACAGAACTAACTTAAGGCCAAATGTGTAAATGTTAAGTTGGACACTTTGACATTTATTAATGTAAGCTGTTACTGTAGTATGGTCATTTTGATCCTGTACAGGTCAGCAAAATTGTACAGTCTGTTTTCTGGAAAAACAGACTCAGCATATGGACCTTGATGTCAAGCTGAATGTCGTGACATTCATGCCTGACAGCATATGCTAAATTGTAGGTTGTGCAGTTTTCTGTTTCAGCTTTTTCTTGGGCTATTCTTCAGGAAGTCAACAGCTTAGAGAAAATCCAGGAAACCAACAACCAAGCTACAATTAAGGAACCTAACAAATAGCCTATTTGTTAGCACACTAATATGTGGAAATTAGTTAGAATCCTATGTGGCATTATTTGTGGAGGTCTTGAGATATTTTAGGAACTAAATGTGGAGATATTTTAGGAACTAAATATGGAGATATTTTAGGAACTAAATTTGGAGATATTTTAGGAACTAAAAGATTGAAGACCTTGTTTGTAGCAGAAAGTTTCTGCTGATGTTGTAACAGCAAAGGAGAAGTTTGCTGCGATTTCTGAAGGCCCAAATCCACTTGGGTGATTAGGTTATAAATAGTTGATTGTAATCTAGTCTTTGTAAGCCTCATAGAATGAATTTTTAGGGGGTGTGTAAGGTAAACCTCCCAATCTGTGGGAAGGTTACCATGTGTCTCTCAGTGGTAAACCTGAGAGTGTTTGTCACTCAAAGCCTGTAGGCAAGAGTGATTATGTTCTTGAATGAAGCTGTGAAGCAAGTTCAAGGTGTTTGCACATTACATTGTATTTGTAGTGATAGGAATGGAAACTGGAGGTTTCTATCTAGGAGTTCCTAGGTATAGATTGCATTGGGTAGGGATTAAGTGATGAGTTGTAAACGGGGGAGTTTAACTCTGAATTGATACTACTAATAGTGGATCTTCTTCCTGGCTTGGTAGCCCCCAGATGTAGGTCATGTTGGACTGAACTGGGTTAACAATTACTTGTGTATTTACCTTTTGCATGTTATAATTGTGCCAGTTATAAAATAAGGTAAACCTGTAATGCTGTAACAGATGATGTTCAAATCAACAGTAAGACATCATGCTGATAACTATGGAAGAAAACAACTGAAGTGAGTGCTAGGTTTGACTTCTGTTGAGTCTTTCTTCCTGAAGCACAGAACCAGGGGTTCTTACATTCTAGGGCGACATAGAATGAGATGTCGTGACATCTGTGAACCTGTGCATATTAGTACAGTGGCTAATAACTATCTTGCTGTATTAGTTACAATGTTAGATCAGATGTCATGTCGTGGTGGATAACATCTGAATTCTGACTACACCAGAATTTCAGTTTATGTTAATGCAATTTTCACTTTGTTCATTTGGACCATATTGTGTGATATACCTTGTTTATGTGTATTTTTGTTTGTTTGTGTGGTCTTTGACTATTAATGTACATAATAAGAACAAAAACCCTAAAAAACTTTTGTGTAGACTGTTGACTTGATCTTAGACCAATTGGACTTAGAATCTAGGAAACCTCTTTATGCTAAAGGACTTGTCTGATGCCAACTTTTATGAAGCCAAGTGATTGCAATTTGAAACTTCATCTGATACATCATTCAAGATCCCTTTGAGTTCATCTGCAACATGATCATTGTGAAGCTGTGACTTATGGCATTATGGAATTCATCTGCTACATGGGCTAATTTTGAAGAAGATCATGGAATGGCTAAGCTTGGATATGGATATCTTTATTTGATGTCTTGCTCTTCAAGTTAATATTGTATGTATTGTTTGTTGCTTGATTCTAATATCCAAGGGAATTTGGGGTATCTATTGACATTCTTGTCTATTGGATTGCTACTCATTGATCAGATCTTTTCAACTCTTAACTTTTAATTTTGTGCTTAGGATTAGTCTCTTCATCTCCTCCCTACTTCTTTAATTTCAAAATCTCTCCCTCCTTTTAAAAACTTCTTTGTTTGTGTTTGTTGATTTCTAAACTTAGACCACTTTGCAAACTAGAAACTTTAGCCTTATGCCATTGCATTTTCAAACATCTTTTCCTAATCAAACTTGTAAATAAACTTAACTATACTTGACTTAAATTTTCAAAAGCCAAAAAGAACCAACTCATTCAAACCATTTTTAGGTCTTTTGCCTTTCAAACTTAATTTTTGTTAAAAGCAATGCATCCACTTTGAAATTTGTATCACGAACTACGAGGTTTTGATCCCTCATTTTTATGTTGGTAGGTAGGCACAAGTCCGAAGGTCTTGTCAAACACAAAAATATAATTAGTGAGTTCTTTTATCATCCCCTCACTCTATTTGTTTGTAAACATCATTTTTGTACATAACACATATGCACACAAAAAAGGGCTCCCTAGGAGTACCTAGGACACTTTGGATGCTAACACATTCCCTCTGTGTAACCAACCCCCTTACCTGTAATCTCTAACATTTTATTAGTTTTGATTTGAAAACTTCTTACTTTTGGGTTTTGTTCGTACTTTTTCCCTTTTCCCTTGGAAACAATAAAAGCGCGGTGGCGACTCTTGTTATTTGATGTCTTGCTTATCCATAGCTTGATGGTCATGAATTTACCGCTACAGGCGCTCCCCTTGAGTATCGGAACCAGGGGCTGAGTTACCCCAAGGGTCACTCCCCCTTCATACATGCACATGCTCCCCCTCAAGGAGCAAAAGTAGATCACACAACAAACAACAACAACACACCATACCTACTCCCCCCTTTTAGCCATAAAGTTGACAAAAACAACATTAACCAAAACAACACAGTTAGCATAATACAACCAAGAGAGTTTACAAACCAAACACAACCAAGAGCAATTTTAGAGTGCACAAAAAAATATTCAAGGCACGACCCACAAAAGAAACAAAAGCCTAACCAACACACAAAAGAATTAGAGATCTTTAATCCTTATCACTGCTAGTAGCATCTTCATCATCACTTGCATCAGATCCGTCTTCATTTTCCTCTTCTTCATTTGTTCCATCACCTTTCAAACCTCCTTCTTCTTTAGACAGGGCTTTTATCAACATTTCAATCTTGCTTTTCCTTTCAGTACATATTTTTATAGTTTCATCTAAGTTCTTGCAGGTATCTTTTAGCTCAGCAAGGATGCATGTTCTGTTAGTAGGCCTAGAAGGTGTATGTCCAGATGTCATGGCAATCTGGGACATGTTTCCCAGTGAACAGCCTATAATGCAGTGAGAGTGGAGGGTCCCTTTTGCATGTACTATCAGAGTTAATTAAGATACTAGGGTGTTGACTCAAGATAACCCCACAGGTCAAGGATGGAAAAGCTATTGGCATCTTCATAACATAAGAAACAACATGCTTCATAGTTTGATCAAAAACATAGGATCCAAAATCAAAATTTGACTTGGTCCCAACAATATAGATAAACTTACCTAGTCTTATAGAAATATAGGAAGTGTGATTGATTGGAACTCAATTAGCAACTCCAATTATGTGGAGAACAGCATACTGTCGCAACCTGAAAAATACAGTGCGAAAAAAAATAACCGGCGAAAGAAAAAGACAGAAGAGTCGCCACCGTGTGTTATTCATCCCAAAGGAGGGAAAGGAAACGCTCGAAGTAAACCTGAAAAAGGAAAGGACAAGACGGGGTCTCGCAACCAAATCTTGGGTTCGGGAGTTGGTTATGCGAAGGGAAGGTATTAGCACCCCTACGCATCCGTAGTACTCTACGGGATCCACTTTTGTAGTTCTTGTCTAAAGGGTGTGGGTTTATCTTGTGCTGTTTACCAAAAAAAAGGGTTAAATGAAAATGACTCGCGCGGATGTCGCATCCACTGCATACGTATCTCATCTAAATATGAGAATCAGAGTCTTCGTAGCTCGGCTGACCTATGGGTTGGGGGATGTGTGCTCGCTAAGACATCGCGTCTTATGCCTACGTATCTCATCTGGCCTGAGAATCAAAGCAAAACGTAGTTCGGCTAACTACGGGGTTATGGATTGGGTTTTGGACGAACGACGTCACTACGTAATCTACCGGATGCTCGACCTTTGGAGACTTACTCGCCTGTAGTAGAAGGAGTAAACACGTTGCTTTGGGTTTTAGGAGAAGAAAAATCAATGAAGGGTTAGGGTTTGGGATGCTCAAGGGCAAAAAGGCAGTCCTTGACGAAGGAACTGCGCTACCTGCAGGGATATGAATACAAAACCCAAAACATGTATCTCAAAGTAAAATGCCACCAAGGGGCTCAAACGTTGCCTCATATCGAGGTCTTCCAGCTAGGAAAGCAGTAAAATGCGGGAAAAATGTAAAAGTACCACGCGGATAAAGATCCGAAGTAACAGCAATTAGAGGAGTAAGAAACCCTGAGATCCTTCCAAGCTAATGCCATCAAAGAAAAGTGAGTCAGTACAGGTAATCGGAATGAACCTCCAGGGGTTATCCCACAAATAAAGTGGGAAACCACGCAAGTTATCCCTGCAAAAGTCATGTGAGCCCTCACAAAAATTCAACAAAAGGGTTAGTGAAACACCATAAGCATTTTTTCATGAACAACAGTATGGTTTCAGAAAACTCAAACCCTGTGGCATACATTTCAGAAATTAAACGGTTAAACATTCAAGGCATTGTTTATACATTCATATACATATTAAACCCATGGGCAAAGGTAATGGGAATAATGGCAAACCTGATTGGAGAGCTTGATTGAAATTGAGTTGCACCCGTGAGGTTTACAAAACAATCTTCAGGGTTTATGTGAGGCAGAGGTGATTCTGTGTAGTTGAGTTCCCTTCGGGGTTTGGAGGCTGCTCTGAACTCCGTTAGGTCTTCTCTCACTATCTTTTTCCTCAGGGTTTTGTTCCAAGGAAACCTCAGAGTATTTTGCTTCTCTTCAAAATCCCCATTTTTTCTGTGTTCTCTCAAGTGAAGCCTTGGTATTTATAGACTGAATTTCATGGTTTTGTGGGCTCAAATGAGAGAGACCCAAGTCCAAAAAATTTTATTATATTTTATTTATTTAATTATTTATTTAATTAATTAAAAAAAATTTATTATATTTTTTTTTTTTGTAAAAAATTATATATATTTTGTTTTCATTTTTTTTTTTTCGTTTTTTTTTTTTTTCGTTTTTTTTTTTTTTTTGGATCTAATTCTGATTGACATGATGAAATGCAATATGAAATTCTAAATGAATGCATGAATGAGGAGGGCAAATTTTGGGGTGTTACAGCTGCCCCTATTCAATCATCAGCTAACCCGAGTAGGATGAAAGCGAACAGCTTATCAGACAAACGGGGTGAGCTGTGATTGAATACCAAAGACATACCGAAAATTTGTGCTTCGAGAATACCACAAAAACTCGGAAATACACCGTGCTGTTTATTTTTCTTCCGATCCTCTGGCTTAATCTGGAGTTTCGATCCTCTGGCTGGATATTAATTTTGATCCTCGGGATGGATACGATTTTGATCTTCTGGCTAGATCTTCTTCGTTTCGATTCTCTGGCTGAATCTATTTCCTTTGATTCTCTGGCTGAATCCATTTTCGGTCTTCGGGCTAGACCTGACTTTGATCTTCTGGCTAGATCTGGAGTGTCGATCCTCTGGCTGAATCTGAACTTAATTTGATTCTCTGGCTGAATCTACTTCGATCTTCTGGCTAGATCTGAATTGTTTCGATTCTCTGGCTGAATCTATTTCCGGTCTTCGGGCTAGACCTGACTTCGATCTTCTGGCTTGATCTTCTTCGATCTTCTGGCTAGATCTTCTTTGTTTCGATTCTCTGGCCGAATCTATTTCGATCTTCTGGCTAGATCTGGATTGTTTTGATGATAAATTCCCATCATTAGGATCCCGCATCTGAGGCATGCGCTGGTTGACCCTCTTTTGAAATCTACACCCAACCTTCATATTAGATATGCAGCTTCGAGCATATTCCACTTTTGGGCTTCGTACATATTCTTCGGGCTAGAACATGTTGTAACGACTCCTCAATTAGACTTACTGGGGAAATAAAGCTTGTAGGCGACTTCACTGGGGAATCTTCAAATTGAGCCTCAGGCTGACTCTTGGGAAAACGATTCTCAGGCTGAATCTTCAAAAATGACCCTCATGCTGGATCACGGGAAAACGATTCTCAGGCTGAATCTTCAAAAAGTGACCCTCATGCTGGATCACAGGAACACGATTCTCAAGCTGAATCTTCAAAATGAACCTCAGGCCGGATCACTGGAACACGATTCTCAGGCTGAATCTTCAAAATGACCCTCAGACTGGATCACTGGAAAACGATTCTCAGGCTGAATCTTCAAAATGACCCTCAGGCTGGATCACTCACGCTTGATCCTCTGGCTGGATCTCATGACCTTGGTTGTAAAGTAATTCTTCAGTCTGCTTGGAAGAACCTGTTTATCAGCTTATGTGTATGCTTGATATGATATGCATGCAAATGCAAATGTTATGCATGGTGTAAAAAAAATTTGCTTGGGGAAGCAAACTCCGGTAGGGAACAGATCGCTGTATCAATCCTTGAATGCTCTGTGGGGAATGATCCGTCTGCCGGGACCAATGAGCCACCAAAAATAAATTGGCTGCTTGAAAAGTCGACCTTGCGGGGGGAGTATCAACTATGGAAACTTTTCTTGGCGAGGCTCTGTGAGGAGAGTCTGTGGGGAAAACACTTCCTGGGGAAATGTCGTAGGAAACGACCTTTGCTGGGGATATGAACTTGCTAATCGTCCTGTAGTTGGGGATTAGAACAAATCTGTTAGAAATAATGCTGGGGATGAGATGAACACTGGGAACACCACCCTCTTGTCCATTGGGTATGCAACCACTCCGCTGTTGCTAGGAAGATACAGTCTGACACCGTCAACTCCGCTGGGGATATATAGTCTGGATACTGTCAACTCTACTGGGGAACATGCTCTGCTGTGGAGAGACTTTGTCAACCGCTTGGGGATGAGGATTCATGACTTGGCATCCGGTTCCTGTGACCTGCAACCAAAAATACACGTATGCCTCGGGGGAATTACTCGGTTTGAATTCACCGTCCGGGATTAAGCACATTCAAAGCAATTTTAAATGTTTTCCTGTGCAAATCATCTGCAAAAGCCACCATTATGTTCATATGCAATATGTTTTATCAAAAATTCGGACATTTTTGCAAACAAACTAATAAATGAAAAATAAAGAGGCTCTTTAACTGAATTATTCGACTCTTAATGGGGAGAAAATTTGTGCCAGGAATAGGCGAGGGTATCAGGAAGCTGATCCCTGAAAAGAGGTGATCGCTATAAAAAGAGAACTATCCTAATGGCAATGGGGATACGGGGTCCCACTGAGTTTCGACTCTGCTATGACTCGTATGTCCTCAAGACGCTCTGCTCATCTTGCTTTCTGAAGTGGATGATTAGTTGATCTTTAACCTTCGAAGATTGCCGGATTGAATGAAACAGTGATATAACACTGATGAACTCAGATCACAGTCATTCGCTTATTCCCTAACTTTTGCCTGGATCGCCCCCTTTTCGGGTTTTCAATCCACCGGGATACCCATTTTTGCCTGAGCCGCCCTTTTGGGTTTTCGACTCACCGGGTGTACTCTTTTTTTTTTATATATATCCCTAATTTTTGCCCGAATCTCTTTATTCTCTTTTTTTTGGTTCGTCGGGATGCCCCTTTTTTGCCTGGACTATTCTTTTTACTGTCCAGCGGGTCTATTTTATGCGAAGTATTTTTTAACCGCGTCTGAGTTAATAGGGGACGGGAATCCTTCGCCCTCCATGGTTGTTAGCATCAAAGCTCCGCCATAGAAAATCCTTTTAACCACGTGCGAACCCTCCTAGTTCGGTGTCCATTTGCCCCTGTGATCTGTGTTGGGAGGAAGAAATCTTTTGAGTACCAATTCACCGACTTGATACTCCCGAGAGCGCATTTTCTGACCAAATGCTTTCTTCATTCGTCTCTGACCGAGATACGTCAATTCTGGGTACGTAGTTCCAGCATAGCACCTTAATCATCGAAGACAAGGTAAACAAAGCATCAGCAAATTGGTTTTCTTCAAAAGAAAGTCAACAATCTTCTCGTGTAGTCTCTGTAAGGAGCCAGATGAGGCTGAGGTGTATACCATTTCCGGTTGGTTTGATTGATGACTAAAGCTGAATCCCCGTATACATCCAGGGTTTTAATCTGTATATTGACGGCTTCCTCAAGTCTTAGGATACAAGCTTCGTATTCGGCTTCATTGTTGGTGCAGGGAAAAGTTATTCTGGCACCAAATGGCATATGAACCCCCTTCCGGTGTGATCAACACTACACCAACTCCGCGACCATTGACGTGGACCGCCCCATCAAACATCATAACCCATTTGGATTCAGGGTCAGGCCCCTCCTCCGGGAGTGGTTCCCCTCAATCTTTCGATTTGAGAAACATGATGTCCTCATCAGGAAAGTCAAACCTCATAGGTTGGTAATCATCAATCGGTTGCTCTGCAAGATAGTCTGACAAGACACTTCCCTTGATGGCTTTTTGTGAAGTGTATTGGATGTCATACTCTGTCAGTATCATTTGTCACCTAGTAACTTTTCCGGTAAGTGCTGGCTTTTCAAAAATATACTTGACTGAATCCATTTTTGATATCAATAGAGTCATGTGAGTCAACATATATTGTCTTAGTCGGCGAGCAGCCCATGCCACAGCGCGGCAAGTTTTCTCGAGCAATGAGTATCTTTGTTCACAGTCGGTAAACTTTTGCTAAGGTAGTATATTGCATGCTCTTTTCGACCTGACTCGTCATGTTGACCGAGCACACAACCCATTGACCTTTCTAACACAGTCAAGTACATGATCAACGGTCTTTCCTCTCGGCCTGTAGCCTGGCCCCGATCTTGATCTCTTTCTTGTCGTCTTCGGTACCAACGTTGATGGTCTCAACCACCTCCTGATAAGGTGTAATAGCTCGGTCCTCCTGTTTCAACAATCTGGCTAACCCTTCAGGCAATTCACAATCTCCCTCAGCCCCTTCTTCGGCTTGATAGATAGGATTGTCGAAGTCATACTTGGCCATAGCAGTGTCGTTAGCAGTGAGATCCGGGTGGTCGGCTCTGCATGATGGAGGATCATGCTTTACCTTAGAATGAGAGATTTTTTTTTTAAAGAAAGGAAAAACGAAAAAAGAAACATTGCCATTTTTTTGGTAAAAAGTAAAAAAAAACTGAAATAAAGAGAACACAAAATTGTTTGCAAAAGTCGTCCTTTATTGATGATAAAAATAATTGCGAAATGTAAGTAAATGGATGGCCCTACAAATGAGCCGTTACACCTTGGGCAAAGTGTAAGACTTTATGATGCATGTAATAAAGGAAAACAATAAAAATCACTCTTTCAGTAGAGTAACCCGAACGGTTTTTTCAGACGACCAATTGTCGAGCTTTTCTCCCAGGACACACGGGCGAATCCAGCTATCTAAGTCACAGTCGCTGTCAGCCTTGTCTTCATCTGCAGCATTAACGACATGGGGAGAAACCAAACCCCCGCTGGAGAGAGTACCGGTTTCATTCTTCTGAGATCCCGGAGCATACCTCAATCCAAACTTGTCTTCTTTGATGACTGGCTCCACAAATTTGCCCCAGCCTTGGGCATTACCAGCTTTAACCACTTCGACAGCTTGCTTGTATGAAGAGATAAAAGTCCCGACCTTCTCAGACTCAGGTGAAAAGACAGCTTCGGGCGCGACCTCATTGATGTTTGTAGTTTCGAAGCCCTGACACAGCATCTCATGCATCTCGCCATCCATCTCTACATACTTAAATGTAGACAGGTGGCTAACAAAAATATCCTCTTCACCACCTACAGTGACGATCTGACCTTCTAGTTCATATTTGAGCTTCTGGTGGAGGGTAGAAGTAACAGCACCGGCAACATGAATCCAAGGCCGACCTAGCAGACAGTTGTAGGCAGGCTGGATATCCATCACATAAAAGGTGCTCTTGAATACCTGCGGTCCAATCTTAACTGGCAACTCAACTTCGCCAAAGACAGCTCTCTTAGAGCCATCAAAAGCCCTCACAACTAAGTTACTTGGCCTCAGGATGGTGTCATCGCAATCCAACTTCATTAAGGCTTTCTTTGGAAGAGCGTTCAGAGAAGAGCCTGTATCAGTCAAAACATGGGAAAGCATCACCCCTTTGCACTCCATTGTGATATGCAAGGCTTTGTTGTGATTCCTGCCCTTAGGTGTCAGGTCATTATCGGTGAAACCTAGCCCCCGGCTAGTGTTTACATTGGAAACTACCGACTCCAGCTGGTTAACAGTTATCTCCGGTGGAACATAGGCCATATTCAGTAATTTCAACAAGGCTGCTCTGTGCGCCTCAGAGCACAGCAATAGTGAGAGAATGGAGATCTTTGAGGGTGTCTGATTTAGCTGGTCGACTACCTTGTAGTCACTTTTCTTGATAATCCTCATAAACTCATCCACTTCCTTCTCGAATACGGTCTTAGGAGGATCTTCCTCAGTAGTAACCTCTTCGGCGACCATCTGTTTCCCTTTAGCCTTGGCAGCTGCCTCGGCTTCAGTATTCACGCGTAATGTTGATGGTGCAAATAGGCGTCCACTGCGAGTGAAGCCACCAACCCCTCCAACATTGTCTACAGCGGAGCTACCAATGTCAATGTCTTCTTCGTTAACTTTCTTCCCCAGGCAGTAGATATCAGCCCCATAGTGCCACGGGATAGCACTGTCTTTCTCACACGGAACAGGTCCTGGTACCGTGACGGTGATTGGACCAACCAAAGTCGGTTGAGGGCTGTCAGAGTAAATTGCGACTGGTGCTGAACTTTCGATGTTCACCGCTGCTGGTTCTGTACTTTCTGGGAAATATATTGTTGTCGGAGCGAGTCTCTCGGGAACATATATTTCTTCAGGAGTGAAATAAAACGTCA
Organism: Lathyrus oleraceus; assembly: GCF_024323335.1. Classification (NCBI taxonomy): domain Eukaryota; kingdom Viridiplantae; phylum Streptophyta; class Magnoliopsida; order Fabales; family Fabaceae; genus Lathyrus; species Lathyrus oleraceus. Next base: position 212,915,591 of record NC_066583.1, read on the forward strand.
CCGTCGATACATCATTCTTCACCGGACGGGCCTGATCGAACTGAAGACAACCTTCATCTATCAGCTGCTGAATACCCCTTCTCAAACTATCACATCCGTTTTCGGCATCTTGACAATTTCTGCATTCTTCCCCACAGCCCGGGAAAATCTGTCCTTTCAGAAGTCGGTCTTTAACCACCGATAGCGAAGTCTTCACCTTAGTCACATCAGAAACCAAATTCAAAGTTTCCCCACTATCAACAGTATTAATCCTCTGCCCGCCGTGAGCCGGCATCGGGTTCTGGATAACATTAGGCACCGGAGCAAAATTGATAGCCTGGGCATCTCTCAAATCTTGTACCTTTAACTGGAGAGCCTTGCAATTATCTGTAGTATGGCCAGGTGCGTTGGAGTGAAAAGCACATCTGGCGTTGACATCATAACCTCTAGGCAAATTATTGGGATCGATTGGTGGGGCCAGAGTTCTCAACGTATCCAGATTCATGTCAATCAGCCTGGGAAGTAATACTGAATAAGGCATTGGGATTGGCTCGATGACCCGGTCCGTTTGCCTTGGACGTTGTTGATAGTGTCTCTGCTGACCCGGATTACCTCCTTGTTGTTGATTGTTGTACCTGGGTTGTTGTTGCGGATGATATTGCGGTTGAGGAACAGGTGTTGGAATAGTGACTGCGGCCACTTGATCTTGGTAATAATTAGGGCGTCCTCTACCCCTGCCTCTGCCGGCATACACAACGCTTGCCTCGCCTTCTTTTCTTCGCTGACCGTTACCAGCAAACGGTCTCTTGGGACCTGATGGGTTGGAAACACTATTGTCTTGAATTCGGCCCATCTTCAACAGACTCTCGATTCTTTCTCCAGCAATTACTATCTCTGCAAAGCTGATTGACGGGCAAGCAGCCAATCTCTCAATATAATTGCCTTGAAGAGTGTTCATGAACATGTCCGCCATCTCCCTTTCAGACATAGGGGGTTGGACGGACGCAGCAATCTGTCTCCAACGCTGAGCATACTCTCTAAAGGTTTCCTTGGCAGTCTGAGACATACCTTGCAACAAGGTCCGATTTGGAGCCATGTCCAAGTTGTATTGATATTGCTTGATAAAAGCCTCTGCCAAGTCTTTCCAGCTCTTGATGGTAGTACGAGACAAATGAGAATACCATTCACGAGAAGCTCCAGTTAGACTGTCTTCAAAATAGTACATCCACAGCTTTTCATCTTCCGTGTGAGCTCCCAACCTTCCCAGATAAGATTGGAGATGAGTGCGTGGGCAAGAAGCCCCGTTGTATTTCTCAAAAGTAGGGGGTTTGAACTTGTGAGGAATCCTTACTCCCTGAACCAGACCAAGATTTGTGACATCAAAGCCTAAGGAATTTTGAGACTCCAAAGATTTGAGCTTCTCAGCAAGCTCATCCATACGGCGAGTGGTCTCAAGGGCCTCGTCGTGCAAAGAAAATTGATCACACTGATAATCTTCAGTAACGGGGTGCCCGTTAATCCGAATTCCTTGATTCACATTGTACCTTCCGCCAATACCATTTCCAACATTCCCTGTGTTGCCAACATTACCCGGGTTTCCATCAGCATTTGCGTTACCCGCGTTACCAGTGTTCACAGGGTTATCAGCGTTCCCAGGGTTACCAGGGTTTCCCTCAGCATTTGGTATCTCCAGATCTGGATTGGGCCTCGGTTGCTCAACCAATTCCCTCAGCTTTTCTTGGCCTGCTGCCATACCAGTCATCAATGTCATGAACTGATCCATCCTTTCACGCATATCAGCCAGCTCTTTCTGTACTTGGTCCATCGCTAGTTGTGGACGATTTTCCTTTGTCGGGTACCTGTGGACTCGCTTGGGACCAATAACTGCCTGATACAGGGAACAAACATTAGACACTGCGGTGACACCTGCAAAACAGACAAGGGTTAATATGCATGGTATGCGATGCACTGCTTGTTCAGTTTTAAGGCACCCCTATTTTGAAAGGGAATACCCTGCAAATGAATAAGCATGAGATGTTGGATGCAAATATGCAGATGATGTTATGCAATGCAAAGGCATGTCAATCAGAATTGATGTATCTGCTTGAACATCTGTCGGGTTGCACTGTCTGGAGAGAAATTAAGAGCACACCAAACAAAGGTCATGGGATAGATCATGTTATCCTTAATATCAACCACCCATTTTGGTGGATTATGGTTTACATCTTATCAACACCCGAGTTCCATTGATATTAAGGATACCTGATCGGATTAACCATGAATCAAGGGTTTGTTGCAAGTCACGAGCATGGAGTTTAGGTTAAGAACCACCCAAAAGGAGTGTACTAAGGTTTAAACCTGCCAAACATGTTCTACAAAAGGTTCCCATAGTCATAATCCCATCTTTCGGATATTATCAGAGGAACGACTACTCGTATTCCAACAATATTCTCAAGAGAGACTCTTATGAGTGTAGTATCGCGTAACAATCGTATCAAATCTTACACTTGAACGACTTTCGCACTACGTCCTACGAATAGGCCAAGATGGGTTTGGTAAACTAAGGTCCTCGGCTTCTAAGGTCTATATTGGAACAAGTAATGTCTAACCACAACTTACTTATGTGACATTATATATCTCAACGTGACCTCCACCAAGTGAATGGGCTTGCAAGTCAACTCGCTAAGGAATAACTCCACACAAGTCGACAGGACTATGCCATTCTCCTATCCTAAGTGCACTCGAGTTCGGGTATAGAACTCATCTCACAAAGATCACCAAGCAGCCATAGCCAGCCAACAGATAAAGCAATGATATGTACACAATGCAATAAGGTAAAGCAGGTAAATAAATAACCGTACAAAAGCATGAATACCCAATAAACAAACTACAAAAGCAAGGAGGGTCTCGCTTAGGGAAACCGGGTCCCCAGCAGAGTCGCCAGCTGTCGCAACCTGAAAAATACAGTGCGAAAAAAAAAACAACCGGCGAAAGAAAAGGACAGAAGAGTCGCCACCGTGCGTTATTCATCCCAAGGGAGGGAAAGGAAACGCTCGAAGTAAACCTGAAAAAGGAAAGGACAAGACGGGGTCTCGCAACCAAATCTTGGGTTCGGGAGTCGGTTATGCGAAGGGAAGGTATTAGCACCCCTACGCATCCGTAGTACTCTACGAGATCCACTTTTGTAGTTCTTGTCTAAAGGGTGTGGGTTTATCTTGTGTTGTTTACCAAAAAAAGGGTTAAATGAAAATGACTCGCGCGGATGTCGCATCCACTGCATACGTATCTCATCTGAATATGAGAATCAGAGTCTTCGTAGCTCGGCTGACCTATGGGTTAGGGGATGTGTGCTCGCTAAGACATCGCGTCTTATGCCTACGTATCTCATTTGGCCTGAGAATCAGAGCAAAACGTAGTTCGGCTAACTACGGGGTTATGGATTGGGTTTTGGACGAACGACGTCACTACGCAATCTACCGGATGCTCGACCTTTGGAGACTTACTCGCCTGTAGTAGAAGGAGTAAACACGTTGCTTTGGGTTTTAGGAGAAGAAAAATCAATGAAGGGTTAGGGTTTGGGATGCTCAAGGGCAAAAAGGCAGTCCTTGACGAAGGAACCGCGCTACCTGCAGGGATATGAATACAAAACACAAAACATGTATCTCAAAGTAAAATGCCACCAAGGGGCTCAAACGTTTCCTCATATCGAGGTCTTCCAGCTAGGAAAGCAGTAAAATGCGGGAAAAATGTAAAAGTACCACGCGGATAAAGATCTGAAGTAACAGCAATTAGAGGAGTAAGAAACCCTGAGATCCTTCCAAGCTAATGCCATCAAAGAAAAGTGAGTCAGTACAGGTAATCGGAATGAACCTCCAGGGGTTATCCCACAAATAAAGTGGGAAATCACGCAAGTTATCCCTGCAAAAGTCATGTGAGCCCTCACAAAAATTCAACAAAAGGGTTAGTGAAACACCATAAGCATTTTTTCATGAACAACAGTATGGTTTCAGAAAACTCAAACCCTGTGGCATACATTTCAGAAATTAAACGGTTAAACATTCAAGGCATTGTTTATACATTCATATACATATTAAACCCATGGGCAAAGGTAATGGGAATAATGGCAAACCTGATTGGAGAGCTTGATTGAAATTGAGTTGCACCCGTGAGGTTTACAAAACAATCTTCAGGGTTTATGTGAGGCAGAGGTGATTCTGTGTAGTTGAGTTCCCTTCGGAGTTTGGAGGCTGCTCTGAACTCCGTTAGGTCTTCTCTCACTATCTTTTTCCTCAGGGTTTTTTCCAAGGAAACCTCAGAGTATTTTGCTTCTCTTCAAAATCCCCCTTTTTTCTGTGTTCTCTCAAGTGAAGCCTTGGTATTTATAGACTGAATTTCATGGTTTTGTGGGCTCAAATGAGAGAGACTCAAGTCCAAAAAATTTTATTATATTTTATTTATTTAATTATTTAATTAATTAATTAATTAATTAATTAATTAAAAAAAATTTATTATTTTTTTATTATTTTTATTTTTTTGTAAAAAATTATTATTTATTTTTTTTTTCGTTTTTTTTTTTTTTTTTTTGGATCTAATTCTGATTGACATGATGAAATGCAATATGAAATTCTAAATGAATGCATGAATGAGGAGGGCAAATTTTGGGGTGTTACACATACTTGACACTCAAGGCACTAGTAGACAGTTTCCCTTTTCTTGGCCATTCCTTCACTTGCTTAACAGTAAAAACTTTGCAGATGACATTGTCAGAGACTTTAATTTCAGCTTGTTCTTCTTCATTTCTGCCCAAGAACCTGTTGATTATTTTAGGAGAAAAATCCACACATCTTCCTCTGACATAGACTTTTCTAAACTCCTTGCTCCTCTTGTTGTCACATTCCTTGAAGATATTCACGATAAATTCTTTGACAAGTATTTCATAACACTTGCCAAAACCAATTACAGTTTTCATTAATCTAGCCTCTTGAATCAGACTCGTCACCTCTTTACATTCAAAAGCATATTTCCCCAATTCCCTTTCCAATGCTAATCTTCTTTGATAAATAAATTTCCATTTTTCAACATTCTCCACAGAGTGAAATGAAATGTTGTCAAATGGAACTTCAGGGATATTAGCTGGTATCTTCTTCCCATGGGTTTGCTTTATGGAAGTAGAGATGATGTCCTGAAAATTATGTTTGACATCATGGTCAGAATAACTAGACTCAGAAGGAACTTCCTTCCTTTTCAGGGATTTCTTCTTAGGAACGGGAGTAACCACCTTGTTCCATCTTTTTGTGGGACTAACACTAGCTCTTTTCCTGACAGACTTGGAGGGTGTGTTAGAGGATCCAATAGCTTGACATTTTCTGTTCTTCAACCTTTTAGCTATCCCAGGAGCCAGTCTTTGACCGATGGTAATATCATCAGAGTCTAGGTCTATTACTGTTTTCAGAGGCTTTAACATCTTCCATAACATTTGTCACAACGGGACAATCTTTAGACATATCAACATTAGCTTCAATGTTGATGGGATCGAGATACAGACTAGTCATAGACCGGGGTTTCTTCACTACAGTTGGGGGTTCAGGAGCATTCATATTTCTAGCAATCATGGAAGGAGTGGAAGAGGTACTTACTTTAGAAGGCTTGCCTTTCCTTGAAGAAGAAGTTTTAGCCTTTCTCATAGGAGTTGCATGGACAGGAACGATCGATAGGGGAACAACATCAGTAATGACATTAGAGAGATCTATCTTAGTACCAATATTTTTAGGGTTTGATTGCTCTTTGGAGTGTTTGCTCATAATGGAGACACAAGGTTGAGACATTTTGGAGGTTTTCTGTATGAACTGTAGAGAGAAGATGGAGAGATGAGAGTGTCTGAGAGCAAGGTTGAGAGAGAGAATACATGAGGTAGCATGAGAGTGGCTAGGGTGCAGCGTTGGAAAAATAAGGAAAAGTTATACTGATAATCCTTGAGTTTTATGCACAATTAAGTGGAGGGAAGAGAAAACTTGATTTCCATATCTCTACTTCAGTAATTGCTATAATTCTTTAAGCATACAAATGCCCAACTCGTCCATTAATTTTTCAAACTTATTTGCATCTAAATCTTTAGTAAAAATATATACTAGTTGCTTCTCATTAGTTACATGCTCAAGAGTAACAATTTTGTCTTCCACCAGATCCCTAATAAAGTGATGACGGATATCAATATGCTTAGTTCTGTTGTGCTGAATATGGTTCTTGGAAATGTTAATTGCACTTAGGTTGTCACAATACAATGTCATGACATCTTGCTGGGCATTGTATTCTTCTAGCATTTGTTTCATCCTATTTATTGAGAGCAACTACTTCCTGCTACAATATATGCATCCTTAGCCTTAGATAGGGACACATTATTTTGCTTCTTACTGAACCAAGATATAAGATTATTTCCCAAGAATAAACATCCTCAAGAAGTGTTATTTCTATCATCAGCACTACCTGCCCAATCTGCATCTTAATATCATGTAAGTAAGGAGTTTGCATTATGAGAATACAACATTCCATATTCACTAGTTCCATTGATATACTTCAGAATCCTTTTCACTTGAGTAGTATGACTCATTTTGGGTTCAAATTGATATCTAGCACAAACTCCTACAACAAATGTAATGTCCATTCTGCTAGTTGTAAGATACAACAGACTACCAATCATACTCCTGTATAGACTTTGATCCATATTTACACATTTTTCATCTTTAGTCAGTTTTAAATGAGTTGGTGCAGGTGTCCTTTTATGACTAGCATTTTCCATGCCAAACTTCTTCATTATATTCTTAGCATACTTACTTTGAGAGATGAAGATATTGTCATCCATTTGTTTGACTTGGAGCCCAAGAAAGTATGTCAGTTCACTAACAAGACTCATTTCAAACTCAAATTGCATCTTTCTGAAAAAACGTTGTACCATCTGGTTCGACTTCCTTCCAAACACAATGTCATCAACATATATTTGAGTTATCATGAGTTTACCATGCTCTTCTTTAACAAACAGTGTCTTATATGTTCCTCATTTCCTGTATCCATTATTAACAAGGTACTCAGTGAGCCTTGCATACCAAGCCCTAGGTGCTTGCTTTAATCCATAGAGAGACTTCCTTAGTTTGTAGACATGATCTGGAAAGTTGGGATCTATGAACCCCTTAGGTTGTTCAACATAGACTTCTTTGTTCAAGTACCCGTTTAAGAAGGCACTTTTCATATCCATTTGAAATAGTTTGAATTTAAGTAAACAAGCCACTCCTAATAGTATTCTTATTGACTCAAGGTGGGCTACAGGGGAAAAGGCTCATCAAAATCAACCCCTTCAATTTGAGTGTATCCTTGAGCAACAAGTCTGGCCTTGTTTCTGGTTACAATCCCTTTTTCTTCATATTTGTTCTTGTAGATCCACTTTGTGCCAATAACATTCATTCCTTTAGGCCTAAGAACTAAGTCTCATACTTCAATTCTTATAAACTGGCCTAATTCCTCTTGCATAGAATTGATCCAAATTCATCAGTCAAGTTCCTTCACATTTTTTGTTTCAAACTTAGAAACAAAGCAAGCATTTGAGATTACATCTCTAGATCTAATTGTTACCCCTTCATTAAGGTTTCCAATAATGAGATCTGTTGGAGGATCTTTCTGAATTCTGATGGAGGGACCTTTGTTGACTTGGGGGTTGTCTGGTTCAATTCCTCCTGATTCACTGTCTAACTTAATAACTTCCTCATTTTCAGATGTGTTAATTTGCTGAGATGATGTCCCAACATCTTCCTCAACATCGGTCCCTTTTTCTGAGATATTGTCATCCATTACAACATTGATGGGTTCCATCATGACTTTGGTTTTGGAATTAAAAACTATATAGGCTCTGTTGTTTGTAGAGTATCCCAAAAATATTCCTTCATCACTCTTGGGATCCATCTTTCTTATTTGTTCACGGTCAGCTAGGATGTAGCATTTTCTTCCAAAAACATGAAAGTATTTGACAGTGGTCTTCCTTCATTTCCATAATTCATAAAGTGTAGTTGAGGTACCGGTTCTTAGACTGACTATATTATGAATATAGCAAGTAGTATTCACTGTTTCAGCCCAAAAATGGTAGGGTAGATGCTTGGCATGAAGCATGACTCTAGCTGACTCTTTTAGAGTTATGTTCTTGCATTCAACAACGGCATTTTGCTGAGGGGTGATAGGAGAGGAGAACTCATGACCAATACCTTCAGAGGAGCAAAATTCGTCAAATATGATATTTTCAAATTCCTTCCCATGGTCACTTTGAATCCTGACAAATCCATTTTCCTTCTATCTTTGAATCCTTTGACATAGATGTTTGAACACCTCAAAGATATCTGATTTTTCTTTGATGAAGTTCACCCACGTGAATCTTGAAAAAATATAAACAACTACATATATGTATATTTTCCCTAGAAGTCTCTCAACCTGCATAGGACCCATTAAGTCCATATGAAGAAGTTCCATAACTTTTGAAGTCGTCTAATGTTGTAACTTTGGATGTGACATCTTGGTTTGCTTCGCAACTTAACACTCACCACAGATTTTACCTTTTTCAATCTTGAGTCTTGGAATACCTCTGATGGCTTATTTTGACATAATCCTTTTCATGCCCTTCATATGTAGATGTCCCAGTTTCTGATGCCAGATGTTAACTTCGTCTTCTTTGGATATCAGGCATGTGAAAGTGTAGTTTGTTTCTTTAGATGACCACAAGTAACAGTTGTCCTTAGACCAGACTCCCATCATTAAAACTTCATTTTTCCCATTTGTGACTAGACACTCTGATTTTGTGGAGTTAACTTTAAGACCTTTATCACACAGTTGACCGATACTAATCAAATTAGCAGTCAGACCTTTTACCAATAGGACATGATCGAGACTTGGGAGTCATGTACATGTTAGTCTTCCAACCCCTTTAATTTCACCTTTAACCTCATCTCCAAATGTGACATAGTTGGTTGAGTATGACTTGATGTTTTCAAGGAACTTCTTGACACTTGTCATGTGTCTGGAACATCCACTATCAAAATACCAGTCTTCTCGAGCTGAGGCTCTAAGAGAGGTGTGAGTTATAAGGCTAGTGTTGATAGGCTTGGGTATCCATTCTTTCTTTTGATTAGCCCTGGGTTGTGTTGGATACCTGGGATAACCATACAATTTGAAACATAAGGGCTTTATATGACAATATTTTCCATAGTAATGACATCTTCAGCGTAATAACTTGCCTTTAGTTTGGGTGTTCTGATGACTGGCATGATGTTGAGCCAGAGGTTTAGACATTACAGGTTTAGACTCCCTCTTTGGAAGAATAAAGTTGGTCATAGAGATTTCTCCTTGGTTGTGCAGAGATTGATGTTTAAAGCCAACCCCTCTCAGATCTCCAGTCGCTTTTCCAATTTGCAAAACTTCATATAACACATTAGATCCCTTGTTCAGCATTCTTACAGTCTTGTCAAGTTTGGAAGTCAACAGTATCACCTCATTTTGGAGATCAGAGATGGTGAAATAAAATCCTTCCTTTTCATCATGCATTTGAGATATAATTTTCTTCTTTTTTTCTCCTAGCTGGCACACTTCTTCACTTCTGATGCAGAGTTCTCTGTAGTATGTATCTAGTTCCTCATAGGATAATTCTTCATCACATGAATCTTCATCAAATTCATACCTTCCAGTTAGAGCAATAACATGTTTATCAGCTTCATCCTCAAGTTTACTTTCAGAGTTATCCTCATCAGACCAAGAGACAAACAACCTCTTTTTTTGTTTCTTGAGATAGGTAGGACGTTCGGATCTAATGTGTCATAATTCTTCACACCCATGACACTGAATCCCTTTTCCTTGATTGGATCTCTCTTCAATTCTTATTCTTTTCTGGAAATCATTATTGTTCCTGATGTCAAAAGGGATGTTCTTGACATTTGGTCTTGACTTCCTGTCAATTCTCTTTAGAACCTTGTTGAATTATCTTCCTAGAAGAACTATAGCATTGGTCATTCCTTCATCAGTATCCAAGTCACGTTGGTTTTGTTCATCTTCAGTGTTGGATACAAACATTAAATTCTTGGTTTTCTTTTTAGAGCTGTCACTAATACCCAATTCAAAGGTTTGGAGAGACCCAATAAGTTCATATACTCTCATGGTGCTAATGTCTTGAGCTTCCTCAATTGTTGTGACCTTCATGTCAAATTTCTTAGGTAGAGACCTGAGAATTTTTCTCACCAGTTTCTCTTCTGGCATCTTTTCTCCCAAGGCACTAGATGAATTATCTATTTCAAGAATACTCATGTGAAAATCATGAATATTCTCATCATCTTTCATCCTTAGATTCTCAAATCTGGTAGTGAGAAGCTGAAGTCTAGACATCTTCACTTTGGATGTGCCTTCATGAGTAGTTTTGAGGATCTCCCAAGCTTCTTTAGGTATAGTACATGTATTTATCAACCTGAATATATTTTTGTCAACCCCATTGAATAGGGCATTCAAGGCTTTGGAGTTTCCAAGAGCCAATTCATCTTCTTCCTTAGACCAGTCCTCTTCAGGTTTCAGTTCAGTAGTAACCTTCCCATCTTTGTCATCCACAACAGGATGTTCCTATCCCTTAATGACATCTTTCCATGTCTCATTATCCATGGATTTTAAGAAATCCATCATCCTTGCCTTCCAATAGTCATAGTTAGATCCATCTAAGATGGGGGGTCTTTTAATAAGTCATTCTTCCTTGTCCATAGAGCCAGAAAGTATCTTCCCTGGATCTCACCCAGAAATAGAGCAGGATGCCTGCTCTAATACCAATTGAAATTCTGGAAAGCAGGTCCCTGATGTCGTACACGATGTCACGACCTCAGGGTCAGCAAATTATCACATCACAAACAATAACAGGATTTAAATAACAGTATGACAGAAAATAACACAATCAATTGTTAACCCAGTTTGGTGCAACGTCACCTACATCTGGAGGCTACTAAGCCATGAAGGAAATCCACTATCACAGAATTAGTTTAAAGTCCTGAACAACCTCAACTTTTACAGACTTCTCACCTAATCTCTACCCATGGAAGTCTCTATCTAGGAGACTCCTAGATATGAGACGCATCTCACTTCCCTCAAACTCATAACAACTTACAACTGACAAATACAACCCACTCTTGCTTAAAAGCTTACGAGGGATTGTTAGTTATAACTCAATACACCAGGTCCAATTCAAGTATCAAGGAGATACTCGAATGGCTTACACAAAGAACACACACGAAACCCTAATTTGAACAATATGCTACACTGCTTCGATACCTTCTTAGTTTTAGAACCTCTCTATAAATAGCAGTGGAAAGGCATGGGCTTCGTTCTTGATTTGCAACAGATCCAACATCTCTGCACAATCTTCTGAAGATATGATATCAATCAAATCAGATGTTTCCTAAAATGTCTTGACATCATTACTTCGTAAATAAGTCAAGACACAATAGTCTTATGCTTTATGGAAAATGCTCAACATAATACGTGAATTAAATCCTCAGAGAATCTTCATATAAAACATTAAAGAAACTAATCTCACAAGATACTTAAGCTAGGTCACGATGCAATGTTGAAACAACATGTCAAGACATCTTGTTTAACATCTGTCAAAAATACTTATTTTTCCAAAATGCAACCAATCACAACATGTCAGACTTAACAAAGTATGTTATCCTTAACAAAATAGGAATACCTAATTGGGATCTTACCAATCATGGTTCAGGTATCATACCCTCTCTTGCTAGACTTCTTCATTAGATAGGAACAAGATCTTCCATTGATTTTGGTGAGTACGTCTTTGAATAAATTCTAAAACAAGTTAAATCCTTTGCTGTAAAGTTACCTACTACTTTCTCGTCCCTTATTTTTGGTATAGTTATTAAACAAAAATCGAATATTTTAACTAACGAAGATTTTGTTGTAATTTCTAATAGCCCCCTAAATTTCAGTTATAAGTTGTTTCTTTGGAAACATGTCTCGAACATTATGCTCCCTAACCTTCCAAACTTTGGTAAAGCAAATTCATAAACATGTGTCAATCTGATTGAGGTCCCTCCCATGTTAGGAGCTTCCAGAAGACACATGTTGAATGAGCTTATGCATGTCTCCAAGACTCCTCAGGAGATAATTACCACCTCAACAAATAGGAAAAATAAGGTTGATAGAATCATTCAAATGATGAATCCCAAAGTGTATGTAGCTTCCACCTCTCAAGCTTAAGGCAAGATGTTGAGAAGGATGTTAATACATCAAGTAAAGATGATGTGCAAGTCAATCGTGAAGATGGTGAAAGTGGTGAAGATGTGGAGTACAAATATGTCTCTGATGGTGACTTGTAGTAACTATTTGATGAATGTTAAAAAAAATCATTGATTAAGCATTGTGTAAGCCACTTTGGCTGGATCCTGGGTTCTTTTCTCTACCCATGTGTGGGTTTTTTGGTTTTGGTGATGTAATTGCCCTGTATGGGTTGGATAATAGTTCCTTCTACCTTATGTTGGGTTGGCTCTTTTCTGGTACTCTTTCCCTTTCTGGAATGGGTATTACTTTAACACTCTTTGTCCATTTTGTGGAAAATAGGGGGAGATAAAATGCAAGTCCTCGTGTTGCTCTTATATGGTTTTTTGAGATCTTTTATTTTTGTTAAGAATATGAAGATGTTGAGATCTTATTTAATATTTTTATTTATTAGTTTCTTTGCACTTTGATAATTTGACAATCATGTCTTGAAGAATGTTTGTAAGATTGTGCACCACATCTTGCATGTTGTATTTGCCTAAAAGTTTGCCAAATAGGGAGTTTGTTATTACATAATATTGACATCGTTTTATAGGCATCATGTGAAGTAATATGTTATTCCAAGATGTGAGATAACATGTCTCTCTGTGATCAATACATGCCAGTAGGAAAACAACATGTTAACCATGATGTCCCTCATTCTGTGAGACATTGTGTCTCGCTCTGAGTTGCTTCGCGCGCAGTAAATTTGAGTGATTTTAGTCTTTTAATGATTTTTTTTCCTTTTATATTTAATTAGGTTTTTATCTTTTATGAACTTTTTGGAATAAGGAAGTTTTTCTCAGAGTCGCTTTTAGCAAGATTAAATTTGAGATAGTTTAATTTGTTCAAGATTTAATCAATCAAAGTTTTTCAATCAACGTAATTGAAGATTGGTTTCTTGTGCCTTTGGGAAGTTCAGGCATGATTCAAGACCAAGACCTAATAGGATTTTAAGTTGGACCATTGTTGCTATTTAAGGAGGCATTATCCATTGTGAAGACTAATACCTTGTATTACTAATCTAGGCGTGTTATTTTGTGTTATGTCTTGTGTTTATTTTGTGTAATACTATATTCATGAATCTTTCTTCTAAGTTAGGAGAATAGATTATTTGAGTTGTAATATTTTTCCATCATTAACAATCTTTTGTGACTATCCAAGCACTTGGGAGAGTGTTTGAGTGAAAGTGAGAGGAGCCTCTGATTCAAGGGGGGGGGGGGGGGGGGGGGGTCCTAGATCAAAGTTCATGGGTAGTGTTAGGAAAAGAGTAATTGAACTAGGAGAGTTCAAATTAGACCATTTTTTACTTCTGGCTATTAAGAGTTAATTTCCTTTTATTAGGTTAACACCCTTTATATGTAGGACACCAAACAGTGTTACCATTTCCTATGTTATCCAGTTACACATTGTTACAATTTGTGTTTGGAATCTTGTTATCCATATAATATAATTAAACTTAATGATGTCCCCTTCATAATTGCATCTGGTGAGTTGGACATTTGTCAATATTTTTCAAGATTTTGGTGAATATAAGGGGGCCAATCCAACCTTGTTATTTATCTTATATCTCTTTAAGACTCAAAACAACACAACTAATCACATATGAGCTTTAGGTCTGATTTATTTGAGGTAAGTCACCAAATTCTTTGAGACCTATTATGACAACGTGAAGCATTTTAAGGATCACTTCTTCTTGGTCACGCCTTATAATGAAGAAGCTCGTGCGAATATATGTAAAATATAAATTTGGCCGCCATATGTGATGGATTTATTCCACAAATTATGGTGATATAGTCATATATTAACGGGAAACAAATCTTATGTTTATAAGGAGGAATACATATTCCAAGAAGAGGTATACTTGAAGAGGCAACTATTGGCCTTTTACGAGGAGCTCAATTATGTCAATGAAGTTGTTCCTTATGATGCAACATCAAGGAGGCGGTTGAAAAGGTTTGTAGATATACACTTGCTGGTGGATGCTAGAACCAGGAGAAAGTGTGTGTGTGTGTGTGTGTGTGTGTGTGTGTGTGTGTGTTTATGTGTGTGAGTGTATGTGTGTGTGTGAGAGAGTTAGGCCCACACACACACACACACAGAGGAAAGCTATATTTGGTATGGGCCACATAAATCTTTCCCATCTCAATTGTGTTCTTGAATAATCCTTTTTTTAACATCTCTCTTATTAGTTATGCATATGCAATAAGTTGTGAGAAACAAATTCAACAGATGGAAAAATATTCCCGAGATATATCTCTTCTAGAGGGTACCTCAAATACTCTGTATATTCAGAGAAGTCTACTTCAAGGGTTTTAATCGGACCGACAATTTGGTTCATGCCTTCCTCGACGTAAATGGGAGTCTAAGGTTCGCTCACTTGGGTCGTGGTGGATGATGGTCTACGCTCATCATATCCTAAAGGTGGGGTTAGTTCGGATCTTATTCCCAAACTTGAAGATTTTCCATTGGACATGATGCTTATTCAATGTCCTTAATTGAGGTTCATCGAGGAGCATGTGTCGGCTCCAATTGGGTTACCTCTTGTACTATTAGCTCGCCCAGGTCCAAGAACGGCCAGGGAGTTCCGATTTTCCATCTCTGATGAATACTATTCTTATTTTTCAAACAAGTCTGAAGAAGTTGTTAAAGGAGGCTACCAGATTTGGCAAAAACCACATCGGTCGGGTGTCTTAGCCTTTGGAGCCTCCAGACGATAGGGAATCTTCCTACCATACCATCTTTAGAGAGAGAAAGAGATGCTCAAAAAGGGTGTTGGTTCGTTTATTGTTTAGAAAAATAGGTGTTTAGTAGATATTTGGGATGTGTCTTCCTCATTTCTAGGCATAGAGAAAGTTGTGGAACCTTTCAGGTATCTTAGCACTCTGGTTGAGAAGGTGAAATTGCTTGCTCAAGAGGTGACAAAGAAGAACAAGACCTTGGTTTCTGCTCAGGAATCATTATTTAGGGTGGAGGCCTCTCTTGATGGATCAAATAGGTCCTTGGATTCTGCCTAGAAAAGGCTATAAGAGCTCGAGGTATCTTTGAAGGAGTGTCAATAAGTCCGAAACAAGGTTAAGAACAATCTTCTTGATATGCGTCGTGAGAACCTTACCTTGTCCAACGAGTATGTGAAGTCATTAGATGAGAGTTTCTCTATTGCTCAAGACTCTTTTGAGAGTCTTTGCAGCTAGTGGAGCATTTTTATCCCACTGGGCGTATCTCTCGAGAGCAAGTCTGTCTTGATCAAACGATGGAAGATGGGAAGTTGGTTTCCTTGGTGGATTAGCTAGTCTGAGTGTATCCAATGAATAAGTAAAATTTATGGTTCATGTCATGCAATGTGTATTTATGTTTTTGTTACTTACCATTATTTTTACATGTTTAAGTGATATTGCTTTTAGTCCAGAGTTGTTTCTCTAAGATATATCTTGCCTTCCAAGATCATGCTCGATGTTTTATCATACGTATTTTGGGATCATGCCCAACCAAGGGTTGATACTTGTTCCCTTCCCCCAGGTGAAAACCTGGTTCGAGGTCAATGTAATGTGTGTTGGACAAGTGACTCCAAAGACAAGAGGGGGTGAATTATAGAGGTTTAAAAATATTTGATTAAAAAATCCTTGAGAAAATTAGAGTTTAAAATTTTTTGTAAAACAAACAAAGAAATAAGAAGCGGATTAAGGGAACAGATGAAAAAACTGAGGAAAGAAAATAATTGAAAAATAAAAGAGATCAGGGAAAGAGACACACACTAGCACATTATAGAAGTTCGGTCTAAATGAAGGTGGGTTAATCCTCTCCCCAAGAATTCTTCTTGATACTTTCCACTATCTTGAGAGTTTTTAATAGGATGTGTCCATAAACCTCTTTTTAAAAGGATTTGAAGTTTAATGGATAACTTCCAACCAAACTTGGAGTTTTGACTTGTTATCCTTCGAACCGAACTTGGGTTTTACACAGGTTGACCTCCGAACTAAGTTAAGACTTCACACGGTCTGGTCTCAAACCAAGATGAGATTTTACACTTCCTGATCTCGAACCAACAGAGCTTTTATACGGACTTAGCTCAAGAACCTTGCACGATATTTTACATGGAGATTTTGCTAGTTGATATTCATGAATCAAACGAGTCCTTTTCTAGCCGAAGAAACTCACAAACTAAACATAGACTTCCTAAGATAATCCCTTAACCAAACAAGAATTTTTAATGATTTAGCTTGCAACCAAAAAAACTTCTTGCAGAAGATACTTCAATCAAGATATAATACACTATTGGGTATAAAAATATGCCCTTCACACACTCTCTCAAAGCACTAGGTCAAATTCAAGTGAGAAAAAGAGATATTTATAGAAAAATATGAGAAGTGATAAAGTAGGATCAAATACTTTTTTTGAATTGTTTGAAATGGTAGAAGAGCTTTCTACTTATAGGCCAAAGCATGGTATAAATTTGGAACAATTCATGGGCTAATTAGGTGTCACAATTTATTAGGCTAATAGATAATTACAACCCAAAATGCAATATTTTGATTTCTAGTTATTGCCAATAATTAAAATACTTATTCCAATCTATTGTGAGTGTTACAAAGTGAAATAATTGATTGTGGAAATAAGGCTAATTGATTATTGTTTATAAAAGTGCTTCTAATTGATCAGGCAAATCCTTAGTAAATTAGTTGGGCCTTAAAAACGTTTTAGGTGGTTTTAAAAAGTAATAGAGGTTTCTCAAAGTTTTGTGTGTGTGTGTGTGTGTGTGTGTATGTGTGTGTATGTTCGTGTGTGTGTGTGTGTGTGTGTGTGTGTGTGTGTGTTCGTGTGTGTGTGTGTGTGTGTGAGAGAGAGAGAGAGAGGGGGGGTCATTAGTAATTCTAGAGTTACCATTATTCTTTTACAAGACTTTGATCACTCAGACATATATAACCAGGAAAACTTTCACACTTCCTCTCTTTCAGTACTCTGAAGCCTCAAGTCATGGCATCAGTATCTTTGATTTTAGCATCACACAAGAACTTTAAATATGTTTCTTGATGAGACTTGAGATGTCTTCAAGTTAATTACATTTTTTAGATAGTTGAGAGACTAAACCATCAAAGAATTTGGAAACATAAGTCTTCACTTAAATATTGTTGGACATTAGTGTTGACTTCAAAGAGATGACTTGTTGCTTAAGGTAAGTCTTCTAGGCATCTTAACAAAAGCATCTTCAAAAGGATATATTGATAAAACATCTTGGTATTGGGAGCATCTTCAACTTCTTGAGTTATCTTTAAGAGATAAGGACTTCACTAGATATCATTGGATAGCAGGTGTTGTCATCATCAAAACTAAACAGTTGATTGCAACTTTGATATCAACAAACTCTATCACTTTGGATCACCTTGATAGTACATGCAATCATATAGTTGAGTATATCTTAGGGAGGTGGTAAAAGAGAAAACAAAAGGGTAAATTTTGGAGTGGTTAAACGCCCTCTCACATGAGTGAATAGTATACTCTACTCCCCATGAGAGTATACTTCTCCCCCTTTAGTATAATCAAACAAGCGGGAAAAATATGCAAGATAATAATGATAAATAAGCACATGGTTCACATTGATCACACAAAATTTACTAGAAAAGGGAAATACTTTAATATTTAAACATAATTCAAAGTACAAAAAAGGATAAGTGCAGAATGTTAAACACACATAATTTCTAAAATTAAACATATTAGTGAGACAACTACTTTGTCACTTTCATCATTCCCAACTATGGATTTACCATTTTAATTCCTTGTGAGGGAAGCAACTTCCTTAGATATCCTTTAAACTGAGAGAGTCTTTTCTTGAGAGATTACGAGGATGGTGTTCAGAACTCCTTCATTTACTATAGGCTGAACATTTATGTCTTCCTATTCCTCCATGTGATCATTCCTTAATTTCCCTCTAAATATACAAACCTTCATTATGTTGAGGCATGTAGAGTTGATCTGATAAAGGATCGTGTCAACATTTTCTTCTACAAGATCGACTCTTTCTCTAGCCAGAATCTCGATGGTCAAAATTCCATAAGGTAGTCCAACTAAGTGATTCTTCTTGCAAAAGACCATGTGGTTGAACATTTCTTCTACCCAACTTGTTAGATGATGTTATGTTAAAAAACACAAGGGAACTACATCCTTTTTTCCTAGAGCTTCAATATATCCTTGTTGGGGAAAAATAATTCGAGTAAGCATATAAAGCACAACTCGACACTTAACCTTCAAGAAATTTGTTTTGCAAGGAAGTTTCTTTTCACCAATTGGATCTTCCATAAACCATAAAATGATAGTATTTAGATTGAGCGTCTTGAACTTTGAAGTTTCATCATAGGTGTAGGATATTCCTATGAAGGGTAGCCTAAACAACTTTTCAATCTCTTTGTGTTGATGCTGACTTTAACCCCTTTTACCTGAGCCATGAAAGTTGGTCCTTCAATCTGGAGGTTTGAGTAAAACTTTTTAACAAGCATTGGAAACATTTGGTTTGGAATTTCAGCAAAGAACTCTCTAAAAATTCTCTGTTGATATTCTTATAGGTAATTAATCCTCTGAGAAACGTTGATTACATACTAGTCGGTCGAATTACCTTCCGGTTGGATAAATTTTTTGGATTTTTTGATGAGAACCCATTTAAGGGATACTTGTTTGAATGTGGATTTCCAGTAGTCACACTCTTTGACGGAGCAATAGCAAGATGATAGTAGTAACAACAAGTATAGACTCACACAAAACAAAGAGAGAGAAGAGAGAGGAAAAGAGATGATGCAAAAGAAAGGAATAAGAATACCTTTATATAATGGAATTTTTTAACCCTTTAGCTTGATAAACACTCCACAAAATCCATAAGAATTCAGCCCAGAAAAAGTTGGAAGCAATTATTTCTAAAACAAGTGTGATGATCGATTAATTTGGAAGAATAATCAATTATTTGCTATCAAATTTGAAGATTTTGTGTGTTCTTCATCAACGCTCCACTTTGATCGTATTTAAGGAGAAAATACAAGCTAATATTGATTAAGATTTGAAACACAACCATTGATTAGGCTAATCAATTATGTGCCTTATTTTAGTCTCCTTGGTATTTTATGGCTTGGGTTGAGATTTGACTTTGGCATATTGCCTTTGGCACCCCCTTTTCATTCAGATTGCACCCATTTCTTAAGAAGAATTAAAAAACTCAGCCTAAACATTAGTAAAAGAAATTTTTACTTGCTAAAAATTAATAAACTACTTATTTAGGGGGTTAATCAAAGTATTCTGATTTTTCAACCTCTATAAAGTGTAACACCTTAAACCTCAAGTCAACTTGAGAAAACTCCCCCTTTTCTAATGAACGACAAACCATTGTTATTAATTCTTCTCTGTGAATAGATTGATAAGATAGTTATTTCAAGCCTCATAGACTGATAAATCCATTACATAATTATCACCTAAACCTATTAATATGTTACAAAATCATCAATATCATCACAGTTGTTAAGAAACACCCTCAACGAGATGACTTGATCATGTCCTTTGAAACACATAATCAACTAGCATACTTTGATCACAAGCATCGGGATCATTAAATGCCATCAAGTAAGACCTTCTCTTATATACTCAAGATACATACCTTTTTTGCACAACTTCATTTAATTTACACTCAATCTTGATTAAAGCTACAAAATATTCCTGTAAAATAGATCATATTTTCACCTTTGGTACCAAAATCTTTTTGTGTCTTGGTGCATTAGTAGTCCTAAGAGGTCTAAAGTTATTATATTTAAGTCTTGTTAGGTTATCTTACCAAAATGGATTTAAATGGACAAGTTTATTACATAAAAAAAATTTATAGATAGGGAGATTCAATTTCTTCCTATTTTTGAAACCTTTACTAAGTGATATATTTGATTTAAGCTCTAACCCATTTTTATTTAAAGGAGGCCTTTGATTTGATAGAATCAAATCTAGGTTTTCTTTCCCCTTGGTAAATTTACTTAGGATTTCAGGTGAATCATTCACTTCCTTTTTTATTGAAACACAGGTTTCATAATTATTAGTTTGGTTTCTAATATTAGAGATTTTATACCTTAACGTTTCTCTTTACCATCTTGTCATGTTCCTTGATTAACTTGGCATTTAATTTAAATTATTGCTAGTACGATGAAGTTGTTAATTCACAACCATCTTCTTCGTCAGAGACTCTCAAGAAAACATGTCCATCCTCCTTGGATGTCATTAATGATTCCTTAGGAGATTCCTCGCATGAATATTTAGAAGTACGATCTGGAATCTTTTTGAAGAAATTTTTGCAAGAGTATTTATATAACCCTCTTTAACTTTCCTTTATTGGCTCATTTTCTTCATCGGATACTAGAAATGAAGGATATGTAAAGATTGTTCAAGAATTATTCTTGTTGTTGAGTATCAAAATATTTTGCGTCTTGGAAATTTTTCCTAATTTCTTCTTTCAAATATTCCATTGGATGAATATTCTTCATCTTCTTTATTGATTGAAGCAAATATTCTTTATGAAGTTTCTTCGTTATCAGACGACAAATAATCTTAGGATTGTTCATCTACCAAATTTGTTCTTTCAAATGAAACTACATGGTTGAATTTTCTTCTTCTTCTTTAAAAGATTTTTTTGATGAAGTTGCAAATTATTCTTCTAGGTTTCTTGATCTCATTCATTCATCGTTAATATTTGAATCAAATTGTTAATTTTCTCGATGGTTTCTTCCTTCCTAGATTTTTTTTGAAAATCATAAGCACTTTCATCTCTCAATTTAAGGATTGGATCAGGTTTATAATTCCAATTCTTAAGTATTAGATCTTTATTAGTCACAAAAGTTCTAACATGTCCTCCAAGATTTCCAATGGTTGATCATCATCTATGAAGATACAATTCACATGCATCTGGTGTTTTAACATGTCCTCTAATATTTCCAATGGTTGAACATCATAGATCATCTCGAGAGTGTACCACACTTCCTTGGAAGAATTACAATTAAGGACATAAAGGAATTGATTTTCACTTAAATACATAATCATTTTTTTACTTTGAAATCAAGTGTGAACTTTCTCTTGTCTTCTTCACTTTAAAGGAAATCAAGTTTATCTACTACTTTACCATTGATATAGTGAGTAGGAATAAATGAACCATTGATTATGGTTTTCCATAATTCATAGTTGACACTTTAAATCTTACTTTCCATAAATCAAACCTATCAGCATTTAATAATGGAGGTGTGTTTAGGAAGTCCTCATGTTAGAATAAATGTTTGAAGTCATCATCTTCTTGAGACAATTAGTATTTAATTAAGAGTTAGGATCTGATGCCACTTGTTGGACAAGTGACTCCAAATACAAGAGTGTGGGGGTGAATTGTAGTGGTTTGAAAATATTTGATTAAAAACAAAATCTTTGAGAAAATCAGAGTTTAAAATCGTTTGTGAAAAAACAAAGAAATAAGTAGCAGAATAAGGAAATATATATAAAAACTTAGGGGGGGAACTAAAAAAATAAAAAAATAAAAATAAATTAATTAATTATAAGAAAAAGATAAAGGAAAGATAAAGACGCCGACAAATTATACAGGTTCAGTCTAAATGAAAGGGGCATAATCCTCTCCCCAAGAATTCTTCTTGAAAGTTTCCAGTTTCTTGAGAACTTTTAATAGGATATGCCCACAAACCTCTTTTTACAAGGATTTGAAGTTTAATGGCTAACTTTCAACCAAACTTGGAGTTTTGACTAGCAATTTTCCAAATTTAATCATAGTTTTACACGGGTTGGCTTTCGAATCGAGCTAAGATTTTACACGGGATGATCTTGAACCAAGATGATATTTTACATGGGATGATCTCAAAGCGACAAAGATTTTATATGGGCTTAACTCAAGAATCTTGCATTAGATTTTACACTGTCTGATTTCGGAACCGAATGAAACTTGTACACAGTATGAGCTCGGGAACCTTTCTGGAGATTTTGTTGGTAGATCTTCATGAACCAAACGAGAGCTTTTGCAGCAGGCAAAACTCACGAACCAAACTGAGACTTTCTAAGAAAATCTCCAAACCAAACAAGAACTTTAAAAGGTATAGCTCACAACCAAACAACTTTTACATAAGATACTTTACTCAATAGATAATACATTCTAAGGTAAATTACAAATATGCCCTTCACTCAGAACAAAGATCCCCACTAAGCACAAGAACACTCTCACAGCATTAAGGCAAAATTCAAATGAGAAAAAGAGAAATTTATAGAAAAATATGAGAGAGTGAGAAAGTAGGATCAAATATCATTTTTCAGAGTTGTCAGAAATGGTAGAAAAGATCTTTATTTATAGGTCAAGCATGGTATAAATTTGGAAATAATCCATGGGATATTCAAGTGTCACAATCAATTAGGCTAATCGATTATTACACCCAAAATGGAATATTTTGATTTCTAGCAGTTGTCGCCCATTAAGAGACTTGCTCCAATCAATTGTGAGTGTTACAAAGTGAAATAATTTATTATAGCACTAGAGTTAATCAATATACTTTATAAAATGTACTTCTAATTGATTAGACATTTCCCTAATTAATTAGCTAGGTCTTTAAAAACATTTTAGGTGGTTTTAAATTATTAAGAAAGGCTTCTAAAAGGGTTTTGTGTGTGTGTGTGTGTATGTGTGTGTGTGTGTATGTGTGTGTATGTGTGTGTGTGTGTGTGTGTGTGTGTGTGTGTGTGTTCGAGTGAGTGTGTGTGTCTGTCTGTCTGTCTGTATGTATGTCTGTGTGTGTGTGTGTGTGTGTGCGTGTGTGTGTGTCTATGTGTGTGTGTTATTTTTCCTTAGCAATTCTAGAGTTACCCTTATGCTTTTACAAGACTCTAATCACTTAGACAGACATGACCAGGCGGACTTTCACACTTCCTATATTTCACAACTCTGAAGCTTCAAGTATTGGCATCCTTATCTTTGACTTTAGCATCACACAAGAACTTTGAGTCTTTGGCTTGGTGAGGCTTTAGATGTCTTCAATTTGATTGCCATCGTCAAAGAGTTGAGAGACAAAACCACTGAAGAATCTTGAAACAAACGTTTTCACTTCAATGTCATTGGACAACAAGTTGACTTCAAAGAGATGAATTGATGCTTAAGGTAAGTCTTATTTGCATATGAACAAGATCATCTTCAAAAGCATAGCTTGATAAAAACATCTTGGTATTGGGAGCATACACGACTTCTTGAGATATCTTTAAGAGGTAAGGAGTTCACTAGATATCATTGGATATTAGGTGTTATCATCATCAAAATCAACCAAGTGATTACAACTTTGGTATCAACAAACTCCACCACTTTGAATCACCTTGACAGTACTTGCAAGTACATATATCTATAATGTTGACTCACCACTGCATCTAGAGTAGCTAGCTACCAAGAGGGACGCGTCTGCCTTTTCCACTTTATGTTACGTTCTCTTTGTTTGTGTGTTAGCACTATATGGTTTGATAGCTTTATTCGTGCATTTGTGGTGTTTGTGATAGTGAGACCTCGATTCTTTATGATGGGGCTTTGATCTCTTTGGTTGTACGCCATTGGCATTTATGATAGCACCCCTTAGTCACTGTTACTTTTATAATCACAAGGAAGAAATAGATTTTAGTGGTAAAAAATTATGGGATAATGTTGTACATCATATCAGCGAATCATAGATTTACATATTGGTCCAATTAACGTAGCCATTGCTTATTGATTGTTGGGGATGTAATAGTTAGATTTGACTTTTAGATGGATTAGTTACCTGCACATATCCAGCTAGGGTGTCACGCCTCACCTATAGGGGGCTAGATAGCCATGTGTCTCAACTTCATGATTAAGTAAGCCACATTGATTCTCGTTGCTATGTTTTCACATTCCTTTTGGTCTTGCCACAACACTTTGTATACCTAATTTGCTATAGATAAGTGAACACTTATTGTCAATGGTTCATCATGGATGTTATGGCATTTAAGTTTGAGGTGAACTAGGGATTCCATTATGTTTAGGGTCATTGTGATGAGTTTTTCCAAGATGTAGTTATAGACGCTTTTGTAAGGTACTATAAGAAATTGTGAGGTTATTGTCCTGGTGTCTTACCCTTCTCCTAGGGTAACAATTAGTTCAACATACCCCTTGGGATGGGTTACCTTGCTACTGAAGGCTTGCATTTCGGATCGTTCATAGGAATATAATTTCTCTTATCTTTAGTCCCATCTTTTTGAAAAATGTGAGGAATTGGCTCCATCAATAAGGACTCGGGACACGTCAAAATTTTCAATTATGGTCATGATCACTAGTGGAAAGATATAATTTGTGACTCCCCCCCCCCCCCCCCAACACACACATGCGTACACACATACACACATACGTACACACACACACACACACACACATTTTCAGTGTCGCAACATCTGAGGATTGGCTTCCCCGACATCCCAACTTAAGTGTTTCCTTTCTAATTGTTTATGACCATCATCTCAGCGATCTTCCTATCCATCATCCCTTTTGAGGGGTTACTCGCTCTTTGGACACTCCAAGTGATGGAGGTGACGTATTTATGCTTCCCTTTATGGCCTTATTCTTCTTCATTGCTGGTCTCATTTCCCCCTTTGGTTATGGCAACAACTTGAATGGTCTTCTTGGTGTATTTATTCCTATGGGGGCAGCACTTCTTCACCGGTAAACTCTCTCGACTTACCTGACCTTTTTTATCATCTCGGGTGTATTCATCAAGCCACTCCTTCTTAATTAGTCCTTCTATTTCACTTTCAGCTAGATGCAATCATTCGTGTTATAGTCATGACTCTTATGGAAAAAGAAGTACTTGAACTTGTATGTTCATAATGATTCATGACCGGGTAAGAATTCCTAATTTCAATCTCCTTAAAAGCAATAATTGCACACTCCTTAAAAACTTTCTCCCTTGAATTATTCAGGGGAGTGTAAGTTAAATTTGTATCAGGGGTTGCGTTCTCCTTCTTCTCTATGACGACTACCGTCTTTTTATGGTGTTCGGTTAAGTCCAAAATTCCCCGTTTCTCGGCTTGCTCCCTTGCCCATTAGTGTTTCTTCATAATTGATGTAAGTATATTCCCTATTTAACAAATCTTTTAAGATATGGGTTTCCTCAAGCCCCTATTTTCTCATAACATGTAGTCTTATCTTTACCCTCTTTCAAATATCCAGCATTTGTACCCGTCATACTTTCCTATGGTCTATTTTTTCTTGGATTAATTGCAATTTTGGTTCCTCTATTTTGTATTTTTTTGAGTTTTGGTCTCCCTTTTGGGGGACTAAAATCCAACACAAAAACTCAAAAAAAGGACCAAAAACGTGGAACATTTTCTATCGAGGATGCAAGTGGATAAAGGGTTTCTTTTTTCTATGGTACCAGAACATCTTCTTCATACCACTCTCTCCTTCGAGGATGACAAACCTCTGAAAGAGTATGACTACTGCTTCCCCTTCAAGATTGGGGGAGGGGTCATATGTCTTTAGTGACGACCGCGAGCGGGTGACCTTTGAATTTCTCCTCTTGGTGTTTATTTCCTAATAGAGACCAGTTCGGGAAAGGCTGCTTGATTTCTTTGGGATTCCACCTCCTACACAATATTATTCTTTGTATTAATGTGTTATAGGCTCTCTTCAATTTTTAACATCCTTCCTGGCAGGAATTGTTAACTATGTTTATGCACCAGATTGTAAACAATGTTCAACATATCAATAGCTCCTTGCACCTTGAGGTTAGCCTGTAATAATTGAAGGTCAGTGAGTGTTTCTTGTTCAAGTATCATACGTAGTGGTGGAGGTCAATGTGAAGGTTTTCCTTGATGAAATTTTTGTGTGGATTCGAATAGCATAATAATTTGGAATACTCTTTCACTGATGCTTGGCGGAACATGATCTTGATGTGAAGGAATGGAAAGAGATGCAACCAAAATTAGATTATCCTCTATTTGAGGAAGATAAGGTGGATTTTTAATAGCTTTAGCAGCTACATCAATATCTTTCTATTGAACGGAGGGTCGATTGGCTTTGGATACCACCATGGTTGATAAATCTAAACAAAAATTTGTTGGAAAGGAAGTTGAAATTCGAGGAAGAATATCAAAAAATAAATATTTGAAGTTCTAATAGAGGAGATCATGATCTCTATATCGGATGAGATTTCAATATAGAAATATGTGGGAATCATATTTTGATTCCCACATAACACGTCATTGTTTTATGGTGGAGGCAGAATTGTTGGGTGAATGATGAAGTAGCGGTTGTTGTAGTGGTCTTGAGCTTCTGAAACGGCAGAGAAAGAGATGGCCTGCAAGGTTAGCACTCCAAAACCTAGGTCAGTGAGAAAATTAAAAGTGATATGAGAGTGAGAATGGATTTGAATACCTATTAATGGCTATTTTTTCCTCTTAAATAGTTGGAATAATTAAAATAGAAAGTGCAGAGTGAGGCATGGATCACAAAAATCCCAAAACCAACAATTTATCTAATATGATACATGTCGTTTCGGAGGTGTATTAGGAGAAATGATCGAGGAATATGGATAGAGGGAAAAAAGCTTTCCTCTCACGATTGAGGGATGACTTGGTCTTTCCACTCAATACTTTCTAGGAGGAATGGGAAAACTTTCTCCTGGATTTCTAGTCCAAGCCCAAATGATCTTCTATAAATGCCCTGATTCCAAAATGGATAAGGGGGTCACAAATTTTCACCAGACACCCACTAAAAGAAATTTTCTCACGAACCTTGTGTGAGTAGGTTTTCCTTAACTTCCACTTACCGCAAGCACACCAAAATTTGTTAAGAAAGATGTGGGCATCTTTATTGTGCTCAAGCAAGAACATAGATCATTAACCATCCATAGAAGCAACACTAGTATAACATCTTGCATCCTACGCGAGCATGTTATCACCTTCAATTATATATTTAGCAAGTACATTTGGCGCCCACTATGGAATTCGCTAATGAGGTCCCTTTAAGGCCGAAGTTTTTTAATGAGGTGCCTTACCCTTTTTACTATTTGATATGTACATGTTAGAAATCTATGTTATACCTTCACTGAGGTATCCTTTCCGTGCTATGCAGAAATATACGTTGGACCTTCTTGGAGGGATCATTGTTGTCATGTGAGGAAATATACGTTGGACCTTTATTGAGGGTTTCTTGCTTCCCTATGAGGCCATAGACATTGGATCTTCAGTAAAGGATCATTGTCCCCCTAGGCAAGATACGATGAACACTCATTGAAAGATCCTTATCGTCTAACGAGAAAATATACATTAGACCTTTATTAAGGGGTCCTTGATGCCCTATAAGGCAATATATGTTGGACCTTCATGAAAGTTCCTTTCCACCTTATGAGGCAGTATAATTGGACCTTCATTGAAGGACCAATGCCCAAGAAACATTGAACTTGAGGAATTTGTCTCAAGCGAGAACCTTTCACAACTAAGGGAGCATAAAACCTCAAGAACTAATTATTAAACTACAACAAAACCAAGCAACATTAGATTAATTATGTAACACCCTGAAATTTTATTTAGAATTTTATTTAATTTTTGGTGTATTTCCAAATTGTTTGTGCTATTTTTAGAATAATAATAATTTAAATTAAGAGTTTATTTGTTTAAAAATAGTAGAAATAATAGGAAATTTAAGAATTATAGTTAGTTAGAAATTATGGGATTAATAAATTAAAATTATGAAACAAAGGGAGGTAGATAGAATTAATTAAAAATTAAATGAGTTAGTGAGATACAAATCAATAAAATAAACTAGGGTTTTGTTTTATATGAGAATAGAGGGATTTAGAGAACATGTATCAGTGTTGAGAAAAAGGAGAAAAAGAGGCAGACCCTAGGAAGGAGAAGTGTAAAAGTAGAATATTCCATCACCAATAAATCAAGGTTTTTGGCTCAGTCGAGGTAAAGGGAGATTGTTCTGTATTTGGTGTTTAAGTTTTGGAATAGTGGAGATTCCCTTAACCCCTTTTCCTTTTATGGATTGTTATTCTTAAATCATGTAGGGTTTCTTGAATCAGACTGTCAACGATGATAGGCATCACCCATGTGACAGTCAAGCTGTCAGCACCTCACGATGGGCGTAATTTCCCTCATACCATCAGCGAGTGATGGGTAGGCATACCCATGGGGCGAAGACCTGCATGGTCGTGACGGACCAACCATCGGCCCTATTTTGACCGATTTTGATGTTTTGATGTGATTTTTCGTAGAGATTCTGATTCCTTAACTTATTACATACCGTTAAGTGATAATTGTTGAGAAAAGAGATTTGTTTGTTTATGATCAATTTAATTGATAACCCTTCGTAATAGGCAATGTTGAATATTGATGGTTTAGGTTCAAGGTGAACCAATGTTTTAGCCCTAACCAGCAGCGTTTGATATGTTTAGGTTCAGAAGAACCAGTGTTAGCCCTAACCGGTAGTTTTTATATGTTTAGGTTCATCGGAACATGTGTTAGCCTTAATCGACAATGTTAATAATTGACGTAGAAGTTTTGGATGGAAAATTACATTTGTTTGTAACATCATGCATCATGTATATCGAAGTTAGCTTAGGATTTTGGTCAAGTGTTCAGGACTTTGGTCCAGTGTTTAAGACTTTGATCCAGTGTTTAGGATCACTCAGTAACATACCTCTGATATCCAATGATGGTACTACATGCATAGGAGTAGAGGAAATGAGCATTGCATATTTAATTGTGTGGATTGTATGATTGTATTGACTGAAAATGATGTTTTAGACTATCCTTGTTGTTTTTACACCATTTGATTTATGGAATTTATTCTCACCCCTTCTTGTTTTCATGTTTCTAAATATCTACATTATGCAAATAATTCCCAGGTAGAGACTGAGGAGTGATAGATGTTGTTTATAGAGGATGACGTAGTTGGCCTCTTCAGCTGTTTTGTTTCTATTTTATATTTTTGCTAGATTTTATTGGCTATTAGTACATTTCAGATTTTGCTCTGATATTGTAACATCGGGTTGGGAATACTTTGTTATGTCCTATAAGTTGTTTTAAACTGATTTCTCATGCTATGTTTGAAATTTAATTTTCCACTTTTGGAATGAAAGTTTAATATTTTGTCAATGTGATACCCTTATCACATTTTAATATTTTATAACCTATTATCGGGGTTTATGGTGTTATAAATTGTCATAAATGCTTCAAAACTCGAAGATGATGATTGCCAAATAGGTTTAAACAACAGGAGATACGAAAGGGCAAGTAGGATCTACATTCTAAGCAATGCTGAATGAACTCGCCCTCTAAAGTATTTTCTTATAGACTCGCCTTTAACTTTGCTTAAGGGACTTGTCCCAAGTATCTTCTAGGGAACCCGTAGAATTCTTAAGACGATAGTATGCTCGATTTAAACCACATTTCCCTTTCCTAGGCCTCGTGCTTGAGGGATTATGGACTAGGGATAATTTATTAGGCCTAAAAGGAATTATATGTGATGAAACTAAAGGAGGAGAGCGCCGAATGAAGTTTGGTCACACAAGGGATCCTAAGTATAACAAGTCACACAAAGCGTACAACCCAAGGTGATCTCCCAAAGAATCAATCGTGCTTAAGCTCAAAACCAACAACCTATCTTATATGATACATGTGGTTTCTGAGGTGTCTTAGGAGAAATGATCGAGGAATGTGGGTAAAGGAAAAATTTGCTCCTCACACAATTAAGGGATGATTTGGTCTCCTCTTCTTCATATTTCTTGGGAGGAATGGGAAACCCATCTCCTGACTTTCTAGCCTAGACTCGTATGATCTTCTATAAATGCCCCGATTCCAAAATGGAGAAAGGGGTCATGAATTGTCACCTGACACCCAATGAAAAAAGTTTCTCACAATCCTTATGTGAGTAGGCTTTCCGCAACTTCCATTTACCCCAAGCATTCCGCAAAGGACAATATAGGCATTCTTATTGCATTCAAACAAGCACAATAATAATTCACCATCAGGGAAATCATAGTAATATAGCCTCTTGCATCCTACGAGTAGATTGTCACCTTTTGTCGTACATTTAACAAGTAAAATCAATTATTCAATTAGTCTCTAATTATTCGATGAAATATATATTTTCTACTATTTATGTTGTTTAATTGCAACTGTATCAATTAAATTTCATGTTATGCTTCTCTTAATTAATTAAATATATTATTTATATTATACTTTGATAATATTTAGGTTGTTTGACACTTATTACTTAACAATTATAAGCTCGTATGCTTAAAAAGCCTTGTTTCATAAAAGCCATTTTCTCTCAAGTTTATAATTTACTTTTACTAATTTACAAATTTTTATATGTTAATTCAAATAGCTTATAGTTTATTGTTTTTTTCAATTTTATCTATCATATCTTAACCAAAAAAAATAAAAAATAAAAATATTTTTTATATTATTTTATATTTATAAATTAGTTTAACTTTTAATTTTACTAAACTCTACAAATTCAATCAATTAAGTTATTCATTATCAATCATCCATTTATAAGCTATCAACTATAAATTCATCGGTTATAAATCACCTTATCAGTTATTCATTTTTTTTTCAAAAATAACTTTATTAATATAACATTTTCTATAACAAACATGTGCAATAATAAGGGTAATTTTCTTAGTAATAGGATAGGAACAAAGAAGAATGGTATAAGCCCTGGAAATTGAGAAAATTGAACTTCGACCATACTGTGCAGTAGGCATAACATTGACACATATTCCAAAAGAAAGAAAGAAATAATACCAAAAACTGTATACTCCAAAAGAAAATACATCATTTGGATTAAAAAAATAATTCAAAACATCCTTTTCTAATAATGATTGAGTCACTTTTTGAGCATGCCAAAATAATTTTTGTACCTCTGTGCTAACCCAAACATGCCCAACGTGCCTCCGGTGTGAAGCATCACCACTTCTGCTCCTTCTTCATCCTCTTGGCTAGAGAGAAGCATTGCCGTTTCCCAAGCAGCTAATGTGTAAACAGGATCCACTAGAATCCCAGTTTGCTGCGCAATTTGCTGACATACTACCATTTCGCCGTCCAAAATATTACCAAATCTAGAAATGCCAAATAGTTGATTGCGATGGAACAAACCAAGAGTTAGAAACCAACTACAAATGTTCCTTCTTACAGTTTCTTACAACTACTTTGACATGTTAATATGAAGAAGTTGCAGATGAATTAAGTCACCTAGTTATTGTTACCATCACAAATATGAATGACCACTATCTGAATTATTTGCTGGAGGTGTATTTTTTATATATACCACTAACAATCTAGTTGCTGCAAAGTCTACGACATCTTTATACCATATAAAAAAAAAGAAATAAAAAGTCTATAACATCTTACTTTCTTGGACGGTCACGTTCCACCCAATTCACAATCCCAGCATCTTCTTTGTTTACGTCGTGGTCAATAAACTCATCATTGAAATGCTTACTGAATTCAGAAATCAAGTGTTTTTCCTGTTTTCGGTACCCGTCAATTTTATCTGCCAGCATAACCGCATGTACCTCCCACGGAAGTCTGTAAGGAAGCAACATATAGCATTACTGAGATTTAATGTAGCCTTTTCTGTTATGGTTCAAAACGCAACATGAACAGTTTCAGGAAAATTATTCAAAAATACTTTTAACTAAACTAGCATTATACAAACTGATCCGCACCCTAAGAAAATTGCTGCAAGTCCTATACCAATCGCTGTTGTGCCAGTACCAGCATCCACAACAAATTTCACGGCCTTTTGTTTTCCAAGTAAATGATTTTGTGATAAGTATTGCACTAACCGAATTATACCTATACAAAGAAAAAACATTTTCATAAAGTTCTTTCCGCAACAAATCATTGAAGTTAACGGATATGCATTGTTAAGAGAAAATGATCCCAAAGATATGCATTGTTGTTTTTCAAACTTCAACTTCCCATTACCTAATAGAGCAACAGAATCACCAGCCCCTTCATTGACAACTAAAATCTTTTGAAGATGGTTTCCCTCACTTCTACTTGCATCCATTTGCATGAAATTTGGAAAAGTAGAGGATTCAGCTGTTGAAGAAGCTTGAATGATATCACTGAACCATAGGACAGAACCAGTGTTTCTGGCCACTGACCTAGCATAGTTCTTTAGCATGTCTTCCCTGTTGGCGTAAATAGTTCTCGGAACATATGTGACATTTCCGTATATTGTAGACATCAAGTTATAGCCAGTCAAGATTTCAGGCTGCTCTCCTCGTAGAAGCAGATGTGACATAATCCCTCTCTCGGCACACAGAACAGCTGCAAAATAAGCAAATCATGATAATGGGAAGTAACATTAACTATTAAGAATTAAACATAATATCCACCAAAAGTACACTTCCCTCCTGAACAAAAAAAGCATAATGTTCAGCATAAACCAGAGAGTTACCTACCAATAGCAGCTGTGTGAGCACTCTGACAACCTCCACAGGTAACCTAGAAAATGTTGTTGGATGTTATTTGATCTTGGAAATCCTAAAATAGTTCATTGCGTAACAGAAAAAATCACTAGGAGTATTAAAAGGAACAAATTGAAGGACACTGGGAAACAACCATTTGATCAACCTGCAGAGAAGCATCTACAATCTGAGTTTGAGATATATAACCTTTACACTTTAAGCTCCTAGGATATGCATATATACATATTGTTCACTAACAAAAAAATCTGATATTATTATCAGTACAGTTATTCAAGTAACTTCTGAAGTTAGTAATGTATTGAGTGATGTGGTCTCCAATAAAGGTTTACTCTTTTTTTTATTGTTTAACTCAGAGTAGTCATTCCCATTCCCAGATAGCGGCGGCGCGGAGCGGCCAACACCAAAAGTGGGATAACGGGATAGTGTAGCGGGATGACCGCTCTATTTGATCTTTTTTTTGTACAAATTACATATAATTAATTATAAACATATATTTAATGTAAAATTAAACAAATAACTCAACTCATAAAATATTCATAAATCAAAGGAAAAGTGACTCTTAAAATGCATAAAAGGAAGGTTAAGGTTGAATCTCAACTCAAATTTGATTGAAAAACCCAAAATTAACCTTAAAACGTAGTATATTTAAGGGGTAATTTCGGTCTTTTAGAGGGAAAACGTATTAGAGTTTGGCCTAACCCACCTTCACAAAACCGACTTGTAAGGTGAGGGGGTCACTCTATATAAACTCCACGTTGGGCGGCTCATGGTCCGATCAATAGGCTCGGATACCATATTAGAGTTTGGCCTAACTCATTTTTACAAAACTGGCTTGTAAGGTGAGAGTTGTCACTCTATATAAACTTTTATAGGCTCTATCTCTAACCAATGCGGGACTTAGGATTTTTCCAATAAAAAGGATAGTGGGTCAGAAACCGCCGGGCCGGGAACCGCTATGCCGTTGTTTACTCTAGAGCGGCCACTATAGTGTTCTACACCGCTAAGGCTCTTCCCATAGCGGTCGGCCTCCGCTATAGCGGGATAGCGCCGCTATTGGCAGCTATTGACTACTGGTTAGCAGGAGTCATTATTTCTATATAATAGGAATTACTATAAGAAAGAAAACTTTGAAACCAACATTCTGAGACTAATACTATGCTTGAAAGGAACCCTAATTTTACTGATAACCCTTATTTTAATTGATATAATGAATTCAAGGCTTGAATTTTGGGACCAAGGATATGAAATCAGGCAAGACAATATTATAAGCTACCAAAGACTAGTAATCAAAGAAATTGTTGCAATGAATTGAAGGACAATTTACCACATCAGTAACTGAATAGTCTTGAAGTAAGGGAAGCAATCCATCCAATTTTCTTGCTTTATTGCCGTTAATTAGCGGATGCAACAAATCATCGCGCACCACATAAAAACTCTTGGTATGTTTAACATTGGCATCACCAAAATCTGGATTGGTGTTCAATTGGAAGAAACTACTACCATCCAATCTATGTCTGTGAACTACTTGATGAATTTTAGTTTCAGGGGTTGGCAGTGTCCATCTTCTGTTGAGTAACTTTTTCATAGACTCCTCAGTTAGAGGTTTTGGTTTTGAAATTACCTATGAAAGGGAAAAGTTACCGTAAAAGCTTTAATTCTAGAGAGAAACAATTGATGTATTTATGACCTAAACAATCACATTATAATCTGGGTATGTGGTATGATTATTCGTATTATGAATTGGAAATTGAAATGAGATGGATTAGAACGATGAAACTAAGGATAAAAGAAAAATGGACCTGGAGAGTGTTTGAACAAAGCTGGTTTCTCATGTGAATGTAGTTCACTGTTGGCAGTTGAGAAGTCTCTTGTTTCACCGGTCTTCCATTGAAGTGGGTTTATCTTATGGAGAAGAGACTCTCTTTTTCGATAGAACACTATGGAATTAAAATCCAAATCTATCCCAATAAAAATCGCAATAGACATGATAATTAGGTTTTTTTACAAAAATAACCTACTTTTTTAAGAAAATTCCCAAAATACCTCTGGTTTCAAAAAAAATCCAAAATACCCCACTTTTAGGAGGAGTTTCTAATTGAATTGGCGACTCCTCTTAAAACTTGAATGGAGGCGCCAATTGGATTGGCTAGAGCAGGTGCCCTAGCCAATCCAATTGGCGCCTATGTGTAGGTTTTAAGAGGAGTCGCCAATTCAATTGGAGACTCCTCCTAAAATGCATTTTTTGTCTTATAAATAGATGCGTTGTGTGACTAATTGTTCCACATCTCATATAATCATTTGGCTATCATGTTTGGTGTTCGTCGCCGATACGGAAAGGTGATTTATGCGAGAGACAAACCTCAAATGCTGATGCTGTTTTGGAACATCACCACGTTCGATCAACTGAAGAGGGAGCTGGTTCGTTGGTTAGATGGGAAAATACCAGAAGGGGAAAAAATCAGAAGTATTGAGAGGCTTGACAGTATCTTTGGTTGGGTGCGAATGAAGACTGATAAGGATGTTAGGGAAATGATGTTCGGTCAAGACGACATCAATTTGATTGTTGTAATCAGTTAGAAATATTAATGTTTTCAGATGTTTTGTACTGATGTTTGTTGTGAACCTCGTTGTAACAAGAACTTAATGATATATAATGATTGAATGTTACAGAAATACAATGTTACAAAAAGTTTAAGACCTAGATGATGCTCCTCGATTGGGACAGTTGTTCTTGTTGTGTCCTGGTTGACGAGAGATACTACATAATCTTATCATTTTATTTGTGGAATTCATCTCTGTTCTTATATGTGTGCTGTTTGGCCTTCCTTTCTTCTTTCTACGCATCTCGTCATTGTGCCAAACAATATCTCCTTCATATGGAGGCCAGTAATCCTCCATTGGTAGTACTGAGAAGCTTTGAGTATATACATTCATGATGGTGTTGGCCTTGTACACATCAGATAAATGGTTGTAAGCGTCTTGACGAGTATAAGCGCATGCTGTTATGACATGGGAGCAAGGTATGCGGAAGGCCTGGAATTTTCCACAATCGCACCAACTTCTGTTTAGTCTAACAGCGTAGGTTAAATTTGGTCTCTCCTCGTTATTGCCCATTATTTCCTGGACGCTGAAATTTTTTCTATGACGGTCAAAGACTGTTACAGCATGTGTGCTAGCTTTGATGCTCTCCTCTTTCATGACCTTCATGCAACACTCACTGAATACTTGCCCGGACATTAACACTGCACTCCATCTTTCACCTCTGGTTGCGAACATAGAAGTCAACCTATAATAGGTTGATCTTACAAAGGCGGTTATCGGCAGATTTCGAATTCCTTTGAAAACCTCGTTCATGCATTCTACAATGTTTGTTGTCATGTGGCCCCATCGACAACCTCTGTCAAATTCCCTTGTCCACTGCTCTACTGGTATGTTATTTATCCATCTCCCTGCGTCTTCATTAGACAGTCTAATTTCATCACGATAATATTGAAATTACGGTTGAGTTAAAGCATACCCAGCATTCACCACCTTCTTGCGAAGATTCTTATCTTTTATAGCACGCATGAAGTTTTGTGCAATGTGTCTGATACAGTAGACATGTGTAGAAGGAGGATCATGTCATCCATTGTCATGGTTGTTGTAGGCACTCTCAATGGCAGCATGTCTATCAGAAATCAAACAGAGATTGGCTTGTGGAGCCACATGCGTTCTGAGATGTCGAAGAAAGAAACCCCATCCACCAGCCGTTTCACCTTCAACAAGAGCAAAGGCAATGGGAAAGACATTGTTGTTGCCGTCTTGTGCAACCGCCATGAGCAAAGTACCCTTGTATTTTCGTATAATCAAGTGCCATCAATTTGAATAATATGTTTGCAGAATGCGAAACCTTTGATGCTCGGGTCAAATGCCCAAAAGAGACGGTGAAATATTCTATTACCTGTAGCACAGGTTCCGTCTGGCATCATTGCTGGCACTGTCTCCATAATTGCCACAGTTCCTGGGACATATGTTTTTAGTGCCCATAAAAACCGTGGCAATTCCTTGAATGAATCCTCCCAGTTGTCGAAAACTTGTTCAACAGCCTTTGTCCTTGCAATTCAGGCTTTCTTGTAAGATGGAGTATAATTATATGTTGTTCTGATATGGGATATAATTATACTCACCTTCACTGATGGGTCTTTATTAACCAACGGCAGAATGTATTGACATATCAAAGTTGCACTTAGTTTACGGTGATCTTGTTCAACGTTAGTTGCAATGCAACTGTGCGGTGGGTCTATTGAAGCGATCTCCCAAGAGTCGTTTTTCTTCTTGTAAGACGCAGCCAAACGAAACTTACAAAGCATGTTACGACATTCGATAACATACCTTCTAGAATCAGTGTGTTTCACTGTAAAGTCAGCAGAGTTGTTCATGTGGAATATTTTGATTGTCAAAACACATTCTTCTTTGGTACGAAACATGTCTCCCACCTTTAATTCGCCTTCTGATCTCGGAAACGGATTATAGAAAACACTGTTGGATGTTTCATCATCATGAAGATCCATATTTGTCATATGTTGAGGCGGATTGTAGACATGACTAGGAGGTATTGGTGGTGGTTGATCATCATCTTCATCGTCGTTGTTCAGCATGTGATCAACCTGTATCTCGGTCTCCTCTTCTTCTTCATCAACGACATCCACTTCTGCCTTTGCTTCTGGGTTGACGTCATCTGACCATTGTCGATCATCTTCACCAGATTCATCCTGATCGGTTAATTGAGACTGTTGAGATGATATACATGGTTGAAGAGTAATGTACAACTCAATACAGTTGCAACCTGAATGTTCATGACTAACAAACATGTATTCAACATCTTCATCATCTCGTACCTTAAGGGGGAAATACTTGCATTGACCATTCTCAAAAAATATTGGATTTTGATATGTGATCTTTGACACAATACCCGATCCTATAAAGGATTGTATTCTTTTTTTCAAATGCAAGAAGGTTGCATTTCTCTTGATCGTGATTCTAATGGTATCAGTGTTTCAAAAACAAAAACCATGTAGCTCAGACTCGTATGTTTCACCGTTGCAGTGAACGTTGACACTGTATAATGATGAAGATGACATTGTGCAGATGAAAACTATTTTCTTATTGCAGATGAATGTGAGTGTAGTGTCTTGGATGTTGATAGTAAGACACTTAAATAGATGAGTGAAGTGTCTCACATGCTAGCTAGTTCGGAGTGACGTGTCGGACATGCAAGCTAGTCCGAAATGACGTGTCGGACATGCAAGATACTCTGAGATGATGTGTCAACCATGCAAGCTATCAATAAGTGACTTGTTCAGCATGCAGGAGATAAGACAGCCACGTGTCATACATGCAGACACACACTCCAAATGGATTGGCGCCTCCACTTATTCCTTACACATGGGCGCCAATTCAAGTGGAGACACCATGCATTCAGACCTCGAAACTAAGCAATCAGACCTAGGTCTTGCATGCATGTCCCTATGGAGGCGCCAATTTGAATGGCGACCCCTCTTAAAGGTTGTACATGGTCGCCAATTCAAGTGGAGACACCATGCAAGCACAACTTTCCATGCTCCCATCTATTTGCCTATAAATACATCCACTCCATCAACACTTCTTCCACACCATCACTCTCATTACTTCCTCTACAATACTTCTTCTACAATTTCATCTTCAACAACTTCTTCTAGTTTCATCTACACCAACCCCCCAACAAAATGTCCATCCTCACAATGGACGGAGCACATAGAGGAACGGTTGCAAACATCGCAACATATGTAAGTTTTTTCTTTTGTTAACTTTTTATCTTTCATCTTCACCAACCCCATTTTATTTTGACATACCAACTTAGTCAAGTTTTTTATTCTTTCTTTTATAGGATGTATCAAGGTTTCGAACTCGGGTCCACGAATATGTCCATATGGACCCGATGATTCAACCTTATGTTGAACTCGCCGGTTTTGGTCATATTAGCAAGATTTTGTCTTGGCCCATAGATAACAAATTCATTCTAGCCTTATGCGAAAGATGGAGACCAGAGACACACGCATTTTGGTTCCCAACCGGTGAGTGTACCGTGACGTTAGAAGACGTCTACATGCTTTTAGGACTACCCATTGAAGGCAAGGCTGTTAATGGTAAGACCAACTATGCAAATTCAATTTGCATGGAGCTCTTAGACACTGATTTGTTAGATAATAATGCTAGAGGTCAAGGTATACTACTCTCACGCCTTAAGTCATACTATAATACTTTATACTTAGATGAGCATTCTACCGAAGATGCTCGAATAATAAAAACTAGGTGTTACATTATACTGTTAATTGGATCATTTTTATTTCCCGAAGGTAGTGGTTCTAGCATGCATATTATGTACTTACCTCTACTTAGACATGTAGATAGAATAGGAAGTTAAAGTTGGGGATCTTCTTGTCTAGCCTATCTCTATAGCTCCTTGTACAAAAACTCCCACAAAGACACATCTACATTTTCTGGATGTGGTATTTTGCTACAAGCATGGGGTTGGTCAAGACTACCGTCTCTAGCACCGGTCAATAACAACCCTTCCACTTTTCCATATGCACAAAAGTAAGTTGTTTAAATTGTTATATATTTACTTACTTCCTTAAAGTTTATTACCTCAAACCAATTTTTTTTTTTACTTTTTGGTGTAGATGGTCGGCACGTGGTATGAGTTACAACAGATGTCCGAGATATTGTATTACTCAGTATCGCAACCTGTTGGATCACCTTCTACCGACAGACGTAAGCAAAATAACTTAATTATTTCGTTATATTTTGTTAACTTTTTCTACATTCATTATAATCCTATCTTCTTTAACATTTCAGTTCATTTGGCATCCATACCTTAATTTGGATCATGACCATGAGGTCAACGCTGAAGACGCAGCCGTATGGACTGCATGCACACCGATAATACAGTTCACAACTGTGGAGATGCACAACACCGATCGTGTGAAGCTGCAGTTCGGTATGGTCCAGAATATCCCAGATCCCCCAGCTAGCCTAGGAGAATGGAATCTGCGTAAAGTTAACGACCAATGGAACTTCAATCCATGGCAAAGCTTCGCAAGATCGGAGTGTCGCAAATGAAAGCACCGTCATGATCATGTCTTAACTGACGCAATCATACCAACTGAGGTAAAACCAAGTCGTACTTATATGGCTTGGTACAGATCGGTTGGTTTTCAGTTCATCGCCGAAGATATGTACCTATACGACCCACGCCAGGCAACTTACACACAAGAAGGATCAACATCTAACCCCCAACAACATTCTTAGCCCGGTTACTCACAACCCCCTATCCGTCAAACTTTCCGTTCCACAAACACACAAACATACAACCAAAACATGTCATTCACCCAACCCCAATATGAAGAGCATACCCCATGCCACCACCAACAAATTGACCATCAACCTGAGACCCAACATCGCTTCGCACCCACACCATCACCCTACCAAAGTCGCCTTAGCCAAAACACCAACCGCCCCTCCTCCTACCGTAGCCAAGAAGCCCAAACATCACAAAACCAAAACATCCAACAACTCTATCTCTACCAAACACCCCAACAACCTTTCCAACCTTTCCTCGACGCATCATTCACACCCATGTCTCCCTTCAACCGTCCTGGTCGCCCATCCATGAGTCAATCACATCCCAACTTCTCTGGCATGGGTCATGAGCTCAGCTACGGCGGTACACCATCAATGCATATTGAAGACTATGCTGACTTGTCTGAATACCTCAACGGACCTTCTCTTGTAGTTGGTAGTGACGCTCCTAGCCCCTCAGATGATCAAACACCAGTGCAGAATCGTCAACGTGGGTTAGGGCCAAGGGTTAGGGTAGCTAGAGGATGTGGGACCAGAGGTCGGTTAGGTGATCCCGGTCATCACCATTAGGTTTCTTTGTCTAAACTCCAAACTTTATTAATATCAAGTCGTATTATATCAAATTTATCTTTCACTTATACCATAAAACACAAAAAAATGCATTTTAGGAGGAGTCTCCAATTGAATTGGCGACTCCTCTTAAAACCTACACATAGGCGCTAATTGGATTGGCTAGGGCACCTGCCCTAGCCAATCCACTTGGCGCCTCCGTTCAAGTTTTAAGAGGAGTCTCCAATTCAATTGGCGACTCCTCCTAAAAGTGGGGTATTTTGGGAATTTTTATGAAACTAGGGGTATTTTGGGATTTTCCTTGAAAAAGTGAGTTATTTTGGTAAAAAAAACCTAATAACTAAATATTATAGAATTATTAAATGTCTTTGAATATCATTTTGTAGAAATCTTTTTTGATTCGATTCGGATTAAATTTTGAATTGATTTTTCAAAATCGATACAAAACAAATTAAATCGCATGTATATTTTTTTTATCTATTAATTTTTATAAATATGATATATTATGTTAGTTTATTGTTAGATGTTTTTTAAATTCTATTTATTATTTTATTTTATTTTATTTATTTTTATTATTTTATTTATTTCTCAACATAAAGAATTATCATCATTTTGTAATATTATCTTAATATATACTATATCAAATTTATTATTAATTAGTATTTTT
This sequence comes from Lathyrus oleraceus, assembly GCF_024323335.1. Lineage (NCBI taxonomy): Eukaryota > Viridiplantae > Streptophyta > Magnoliopsida > Fabales > Fabaceae > Lathyrus > Lathyrus oleraceus. The sequence goes on from NC_066583.1 coordinate 212,957,024, forward strand.
ATAATATAATAAAAAATATATAATTTGTAATTTGAATATCCAAATCAAACCGCATGAATTGAATTGGATTTTTTTAACCATTCATCCAAAACAGCACCCAAGCGCAAGTAAAATTATTTTTGGATTGAATAATATTTTGCCTTAAAATCGATCTAAATCGCACCGCGAACACTCCTGATATATATTATGTTTAATTATTGTAGGAATTTTTTAATTTAATTTATTGCTAAATTTAAATAGATAAGTTCTAAATTAGCGTGTTTGTGATTTTTGTCTTTATATTTTTTTTAAATGATTTTTAAATATTAAAATTCTTTTGATATTTGTCTTTAATGTTAAAATCTATAGAAAAATATTTTACCAGCGGATTTATAAAAAGATTTTAACATTCATGGATTATGTTCCGTTCTAGATTACAAAATAGAGAGATACGGAAGTTGCGGCGAAGAAAAGCTTTTGATGCGGCATAGTGGGATTGTACCTGCATGATTAGCATTTTGACACTCAAGTTAGTATATGAAAGAGTATAGAGTATTCAAATGTGTTTGAGACTTGTTATCTGATTTGACGTAATTCCTTATATATATATATATATATATATATATATATATATGGGAAAAGAATAATTGCCTCACTATCTTTTAGGCGTGGAATGTGGAGAACCATTGGATGGGCCTGAGGCGAAAATCTCCTACACCAAGGTACATGATAATCTTATGGTAAAAATAAGGTTTTAAAAATATGGTCGCGTAGTCGTTCGAGAGGCTTTAGCCCATAACAGGCTATCTCAAGGTGGTCGGTCCGAGAGAATTATGGTCGTCTCAGGACAGTTTCCCCTAACCCCTTATGCTTGAGTAGCAAGGTGGGGGTTTGGAAAATGCACCCTTGACTACCTATCACCCTTACTTCATGCTTTACTGTTTGGGACATCAAACGTATATTCAGAGGCGTCATTATTAACATTCTTGAGAACTTAAACACTTGAGTGTTACGTGTGAGAGATGTGATCGTTGACAAGACCCCTTTCTCTTCATATTGTCATAATATAATTATAGGAAGAATTATAGTCGTTTTCACTTGGATCTTTCTTTCCTTTCTCTTCTGAAGCAGTTATTGTAACACTTTAGTTCCCGACTCGACAATTAGTTAAATAAAACATAAATCCATCAAGTAGAATATTACTCAATATACAAACAATTCATATTTTAACCACATAATTGAAAATTTAAAATATTTGATAAGCAGCAGAATTATGAAATACTCGGCATAAAAAGCCTTAACAATAATATTAGTTTTAAAAGTAGTTCATCAAAAAATAAAATCAAAGAGAAAGATATGCAACATAAACAAATAAAGAGCAATTCATTCCCCTCGTGTTACGTATCAGAGTGACTCCAAATATAAGACTCGAACGACAAGCAACTAAAGAGGCACAACAGTCCTCAACGTCAAGCTCCTACTCAGGTACCTGATTATCTGTACTCTGAAGGAGCATAGACGCAATAACACAAAAGGGGGTAATAATACATTTAAATAATAAATAGTGCATAAATAATCAGGATAGGTTCACATACTACGAAATCATCCACATATCAGAAATGAACATCAACACCATGTATTCACATCCCACACACATCACAGTCAATCACCAATTGCACAAGTCATACAAGAGTATACATAATTACACAAACATCTAATCATCATGTAATGCAACAATTGACTCAACTCTGGCTTATCACAGTCCCCATTCTGAACCGGACTCACAACTCAACTCTATATGCATGTGGTACCGACTCAGTAATTGGTTCTTCATACAAACCAAGTTCCAATCTCTGCGAGTCCCAAGCCCCCACTATGAGCTTGGAACAAGTCACTAATGCCCACTTTAAACTAGCAAACGTGCCTTTTTTCATAATAATGACTATATATGATGCATGACATATCTTGATGCAATGACAACACAACAATAACGAATACAACATCACTCTGACTGTAAATGATCACACAACAACATAGCAAAGACTACAACCTCACTCTGGCTGTAAATGATCATACAACAACATAGCAAAGACTGCAGTCTCACTCTGACTGTAATTCATCATGCACTCAATACAATACGGGTAGTTCTCACTCTGAACCACTCACCTCATCAATCATCACAAAGCATGCAGACTTATCACACAATTATACATACGATACATAATAAATATTCTCACATTGAACATACATTTATACATCAATTATCTTATAATAACTTCTGTGAGGTAGCTCTACGTGTTAGCTCTCTGACGCTTCTAACAACATTCCATTTGGACTTACGAAAATAAAGTTATGGCCAAAAAAATTGGGGAGTAGACATGGTTTAATGTTAAAGGTCAATTTGTGTAAATAATCCATAGTATTTTGTGACTCTTTCCACTTGATCTCAATGGAATTTCTTATTAACACTTTAGTTTTAAATGTAAATATGTAGTTTTTAACATTATCACGTAAATAGCTTTTGTTTGATCATTTTGGTGCAAATTTGTAGGTTTCAAAGTCTATTGGAAGCATGAGAAACCTAAAGGCACCAAGCAAAACCCAAAGTATCATTTATGAAGATTCCAAGTTTTCCAAAGTGGGCAAAGCGCGATCCTAGCATTCTTAAATAAAGAGAGGCTGGAGGAAATTGGGAAATTTGCGCTAGGAGTGCGCTTAGCGCGAATCAAGGCGTTTTAAGTCCATTTTTGCTGATCGCACTAAGCGGACTCTGATGGGGCTTAACGTGATTTCATTTTTTGGCCCATGTTATATATACTTTTGGCTAGATATTTTAGGGGATACTTCACTCCAACTTTATTCGAAAAGCATTTTCAGATCAAAAATCACCAAGAACTCAGAATTAAGATTTCGAAGCATCAATCTTTGAGTTTTTCGATGTTGGCTTGTGAATCTCTTCTTGTTACTTATTGAAGAAGTTGTCATGATTATGGGTAATTAAACCCTCTTGTATCAATATTAGATATAATCAATATTAACTTGTACGTATTTCTTTTGATCTTTTGTATGTGAACAACTTGATAATCAATGTAGATGATAACCTTTGCTTTTATTGAATATTTATGGTTTAAATCATTGTTGAGAAAGATCTTTTAAATCTTGACCTAAATTTATCATCTATCAAAGACCAAGTCTAGACATGGAAGTGGAATTTGATTCACATTGTATTGGATCATTAATGTTATTTGTATTGTTTAATAGGTTTACACATCATCGATTAAACAATACGGTAAGACTCGCAATACCGTCTTAGACATTAGCGATATAGATGAGCGATACGTGGTTATGTTGATTATAAATGAAGTTTGGAAATGCTGGAGGATCCAAGCCTGGAATGAAAAGTTTGAAACACACGAATTATAGTAATGAATTTGCAAAGATGAAATGAAAATGACAAAGAAATATTAAAAGGCCAATAACTATTACCGTCAGCAGTGTGGTGTTGCCTGTGCCCGTTTCGTCTTCCACATACAACCATCTCTCAACTTTGAGTACATGTAGACCAAACAAGCGGCTCCTTAGTTGTACTCATGGATCTGATCGAAATCCTCGAAGTACCGTAGGTAGACAACATCTGTATAAGTAGCACTCTTGTCCCCAAAAATCATGGTGCCATCCAAATATAGCAAGTATGCTCTCATAACATACGCTCTATGGAGCCCCGCCTGCCCGATATCACCTGTAGCCTGATGTGCTCTCTAGAGCTCCTATATATATACCTTTTTTGGGAATTCAAATCTAGTATGAGCCCTCTGGTCCTATCCAACTCCTCATTCATCTCCCTTTAGTCAACCCCCAAATATTCTACCATCATCTCGAGTTTCTCGTCTTTGGTAATCCTCATATGATTTAGGAGTCCCCCCCCTAATCAGAAGATGTAGCAAACAGGAGACATCGTCGAGTGTGACAGACATCTCACTAAGCGGGAGATGAAATGACGAGGTCTTTCAGTGCCATCTCTCCATGAGTGCATTAAGCATCTCGTGGTTGACCATAGTATAATCGGTCATGCACAAGTCCTTCAGGCTAGATAAGGACAAAACTGCTTAAAACCAGTCCTCATTCGCCCGAGGCAAGCCAGTAATCTTCCGCCCATGGTTAATAAACTTATGTGGATCACGCTCATGAAAAAATAAAAATCAATGTCAGACATTTGTCAATTAAAATTAACGTAAATAAAAAATAATTAATTCAACTAATATTACCTATTCGTCCTAAATACGTCTGGAAGTATTGTATGAGTAAATAGGCAGTAGTGACAAATCTATAGGGCCTCCTCCAAATGCCTTTAACTCAGCATCTACAGCAGCCTCACCCTCCGTAGGTGGCACTGGATCAGCAGCATCAGCAGTAGGAGGTGACACAGACTCAGGAGCATTTACAGTAGGAGGTGGCACTGGTGAATCGGGTACATCAAGCGTCTGAATAGGGGAAACCTAGCGCCTACGGGAGGATGAAGGGAGTGATGCGTCAGTAGGTGAATCTCGTCTCCTACGGGAAGAAGATGGAGAGGCACGGGGAGAAACACGAGTCTTAGAAGTAGATGGCTTTGCATGGCCAAAGGGACTAGGAGCCTCTGAAACCTGTTGAGTTTTCTCTTGTTACACTGATGCGTGTTGTGCAAACCCTTTAGTGTCTCAGTTTATCGTGTCTATCAGCCATTATACTTGTAAGTTAAAGTAAAGCAAACAATTAGGTTCAAGCAAACAACACCACAGACAAGAAAATAAAATAAAAAACAAATATTAAAAAAATTCTGGAGATGCGTCTCCGGAATCTAGGAAACTAAAACGTTGAAAAATTTCGGAGATGCATCTCCGAAATTTTATCTCCGAAATTTTTCGCAATTCAGCAGTTGCGTCAATGTACCCATGCAATCCAAAAATAACTTTTGATCATTCATTCCAGTCAACAAATGTGTAATACACTATATATAAACTATCATACATACAATTTCTACTCATTTCTAACTTTAATCATCAATTTTACTCATTTACACATAAAAACTCAAACTTATCAAAAAATTTAAAAAACTTACAAATTTCAACTTTCCTTCAGAGTTGGATGATGTTTTTGATGTTGATTGAAGTTTCCTTGAGCTTTGTTGATTGATTTTTGAGTTGATGATAAGAAAAAATTTAAGAGATATTGAATTGATTTTAAATAAAATAAGAAATAAGGAAGGAGAAGGGTGTAGTTCGATTTAACTCCCAAAATATTTCAAAAATGTATATTCAAAATATTTTAATATTAACTGATTCATGAATACGTCATACATCTTCGAAATCTAAAAAAATTTATATATTTTCGCATAGTGATTAAAAAACATACATTAAAAAAAGGTACAATTTTCTTAATAACCAACTTATTATATACTAAAATTTTCACGTGTTCCCAATAAACATTATCATTTCTCCACTTTATTACAATTTCTAAACTGAGGTCACACATTAAATAGACAATTTATGGAGGCAGTTCCAGCTCCACTTTATGACTTGCCATTTTTTTTTGTCATATAACTTCCCCTTTATATTTATGTTTGCTCTTTTACATTGAAGTTTTTTTTTGTTTTTTTTAATGATATACTATGATAATATACCACTAAACACTCAATTTTTTTAGTTTCTTTATTCTTTTATTTTTTTTAGTATTATGCTAATGTAATGACCAGTATAATTGTATTTTCTTTTTTCTATTGTAATTATATTAATTCTTTTATAACGCATATTATGTTAGTAAACAGATGCGTGGAACATACCACACATGAGTTTGTTAGTAGTAAATGGAATCGAAAAAAATGAGCATTGCTGTTCCTTTATCTGCTTTCTTTGCTGTTTAGGTGAGACTAAAAAATGTGATGGGTCCCATGAAAATCAAATCTCTTAGTGGTGGGTCCTACGAAAATCAAATCCTCTCTTCAATATGTCTCTTCACAACTTCTATTACAAGAGTTAGACATAGAATCTTTTACTTCATACTACTATCATACTATGTGACACTAGTTATGTAAGAACTCTATATATGAATTAATTTCATATAAAGACAATGTAAACATCTTCTTACACCGTTGATCAATCATGACCCTTCAATTATAACCACTCAATCATGAAAAAAAAATATTATTTAATTGAAAAGTCATGCAAAATGATTTAAAGTTTAATATTGCATCAAAACTTTTTAGTGCGTAAAATCTTGTTCAAATCTAAAAAAAATATATCAAATTATCAGAAACTTCTCTATTATTAAAAATCTAGCTCCTGAACAAAAGATGCGACCCGAGAGTTGCAATTTTAACGAAACATAAGTATGAACAAATTGTAAATTCACATAGGCTGATTTCAATTCTTTCTCCCAAATTGCAAAAGTTAGTGACAAATTGCCTAAAATGCGCAGCCAGAAGAAATTTCTACTACGGAAACACTAACTGGAAGAAAAATTTTATATATAATAACTTACAACCTACATCCATATAAAGGAAAACCAGAACTCAGTAGGATACAGTCTCTTCAGAACATGAAGGCAAATCACAACCTTGTCCAAATATATTAGGGATTTCATCCCAATTGTTCTTTTCTCTTGCCTCCCAATAACCACCCATGTATCGGTAAGAACCATCCTCATCCTTCCTAAACCATCTGGGCTGCCATCCTCTTTCTTGCATCTTTCTTGCCTGAATTTTGAATACCAATCATTGCTTAAGTCATACTGATTTTCAATAAAGAAAAACATAATGCACAAAGTAGCATAATGCTTATTCTGACAACAGACTGCCAAACACATTAGATTTGAAGCTGAGTTGTAGATGAATTACCTGTCTCTGCAACTGTTCAAGCCTTAGTTTCTCTGCATTAGCAAATTCATAGTCTCCATTTTCTAGATGTCTCTGATCTGGTCTCAACCTTGAGTCAGTTGGAGGCAAACGCTCCAATAAACCGGGCATTATTTCATTCAAGGAAATTGCAAAGGGAGAGAGGTTATATCTCGTCTTGGGCACATAGTTGTCTCTTTCCCACAATAAAGCAGCTTCTGTCATTGGATCATAACCTTTGGGCTTTGTAGTTGGATCCCCAAGTACATAGTACATCGCTTCGTCCCACTTTCCAATTAACATTGCTACCTTCTCTCCAGTTCTGTTGTCTTGAACAAACCCATGGACCTGAGGAGAGCAGATAGATTAACCGAAGTAACTTACCTCAGTTGTTATGTTTATAACAAATGAGACGGGGAAAAATTAATACAACAAAATCACAGGACTATAAATTTGGGTGTTATAAACTTCCATAATAATTGGATCAATCATAAGTAGCCTTACCTTTCAAAATCTAACCTTAAACCATAAAAGGAATATAATTTCTAGCCATGGAAATTTTTGAGATTTTCATTTCATGTTTTCATTGATAGTGAAAACAGAAAACAATTTTCAATAAAACAAGCACTTAGTGTTTTGCTACACACGGCAGCTTACACGACACTACTTTATTTGCCACTTCGTTAAAATAGAACATTGGTAGTCAACTTGGGAGATAAAGTAGGGGAGAAATAAAAGAAGATGTTTTGACAAAGATAATATTAAGAGGAAAGAACAATATATCTAATCAAAAAAAAGTTTATTTATGATCAAAGGTATTTATGATCAAAGCGATATTGCAGTCATACACAATTCTACCTGATGTGGATTTCGGTCAATGATTGATTGCTCTTTGAACTTCAGTTTGCAAGAGTAGTTTCCGCTGCCCTTGATGTGCATAGTACCATAGTGGTCACAATAAATTTTACCTAGTATAATATTGTATATGGAAGTGGTGACCTTGCTCCACTGAAATGTTTCACCGTCCTCAAACTGAAGGGTGAGAACACCCACAGGATCTAACTGAATAGAACGCCCCCAGAACTTTCCTTTCAAATTGGAGTCTGCCCAGAACTTCCACCCTCTTCCCTCACAGTGACAAGCAACAATCATCGGATGATGACTAACCTGCAGCCAGCTTATTGTTAGACAGCATAAGATAGACACGTTACAGCTATTTTCAGGTTCAATGGATAGTCAATAATGAAACAATAAATTTATAACTTCCTTTATTGCTATGGTTTCCTGTAAATTTGACTCATTCCCAAAATCTAAGTTGAAGAAAAATTCGGTTACCTTCTCAGAAAAAAATTTAACTCCTTTATCAGGATAGTCAGCTTCGTAAGTCTCCCCAAGTAGCGGATTGAAGGGTTTACACTGTCGACCTTCGGTGGACGCATAGCCAGACACAGCAAATGCTGCAATATTTAGAATTCTCATCAATTCATTTCCCTGCACCATATGAAACCTTGATTAAAGTCATAACCTTCAAACAAGCTAAGCATATAAGCATGAAACATATCAAGCATCTACTATTACTTTTATAGGAAATCAAGCATGCACTTTTTTTGGAAGAAAAAAAAAATTAAACATGCAATTAACAACTGAATATTGTACTTTCTCAACTTTTACTTTTATAGGAAATCAAGCATACACTTTCTTCTTAAAAAGTATAAACCATGGTTCAAAAAGCATTCAAGTTGAAAACTATGCATGTTAAAATAGTTTTCATATTTTTTTTCTCTCTTATGTTAAAAGTGATTTTCCTCAAAAGCTAATCAAAATAGATATTTCCTTTTCAGCATAAAAATCATTTTTTTAACAAAAAGATTTTTGAGAAAAGCTTACACGAAAACACAACTAAAACAGAAAAAGTTATTTTAAAAAAATCTTAAACAAGCGAGCCCTAAATCGTAAAGGCCCTAGCAAAAATACTTTATAAGGACTTACAATCCTATAAAAAGCAGTATAAGAGCCTATCTAGAACAACATCTACTCAAGCCTCTAAAGATCGATTCTGGACATCTAAAAAAATATAATCCTCGACATCTATCTTAAAAAAACTCAACTACAAGAAAGGCTTAGAGAGCAGTAAAAACACTAACAAGAATTACAAAGTAAGACAGACTTCCTCTGTCCCACAACGAATGACACTTATTTTGAGACAAATTTACCTAGCAAATCGGCCGCTCATTATGGGAGAGATGGAGTATATTTTAGTCCATGGTTGAAATTTGCCAAAATGTCCCTTTTAATTCCAGGTTTGACATTGATATTGAAAAAACTTAAATATTACATCCAATCCACTTTCAATAGGTTAGACGTTTAGTATATATTACTAGGCAGTTATATAATATGTTACTAGTGGTAGTTAATAATACTATGTTATTAGGAGCTGCTAATTAGGTATGTGTATGTAACTATAGATAGTAAATTACCAGAACAATACTGTACAACATGTTGGACAAGTGAAATTATTGTGCTAAATGAAATACTAAAATTTTTATAAGCAATTTTCTTAAATTTAACCAAACATATTATCTACCTTGACAAAATGAATCTAGGAGATCATGCTTTTAAAACAGCTTTGTGACAAAAGAAAGCACAGCTGAGGACCTGACCTGCTTTCCCCACTCACATGCTCTATCAACTAGGTTTGAGTACTCCAGGTCTTCAAAACATTTTTGCAATGAAGAGAGTGGTTCATTAAAATAAACAGGGAGACAAACTCCAGAAAGATCCTTCCCAATATTGTCTTTAATAATTGACCACAGGCCAACAGGTTTCTCTTTCTCTTTTGGTTCAGGCAAATTATCCCTTCTTTTGACATAAGGATAGCTTATATCTTTGATCGCCTTCTCAAACCCATGCAAACCATCATGGAGGATATAATCTCTATCATATATACTGGCATTTCCCGTACCTTCTCTACTTCGATAGGAAGCACTTCTTAAGGCATCTGAATATAAAATCTCATTTGTATCAAAATATGCTCCATCGTCATCGTCTGTTTCAGCATCTGCTCCCTCTTGACTTTCATTATCAGCTACTGAATCTGTAGCACTGCCTTCCGACATAACAGAATAGAAATCTGATACATGAATGGTAAAAGCAAGGAATGAGATGACTGCCGCCAACATAGAAATTTCAAAACAATCAGTTGTAGCTTGAATTCATATAATACATGGCCAGAATAAACATAACTATCTAAAATGGTGTTCATATTGAATTATACATGGGTAAAGATTTTAATGACAGTTCAAGGCAAAAGACATGTCAGAGAATATTAACACCACACTCACCACTAAACCTTCTATTCCCTTGTCCGCAATATGACTCACGTTCCTTTGTTTCATCTACTACAGTAGTTTCCAGCTCTATTTTCTCTGTCTGCATTAATTTTTAAAGAGAAAATCAAAATCTTGGCTAATAATAATTCCACCATTTAACAAGGCACTGACAGCATATAGAGGACCAAAATGGGATGTAAATTGAATAAATTATCATAAAAAAAATCATATCAACATTATTTACTGATTCAGAAATGGCCACAAATCAAAGTGACACAATGCAAAAGGGGAAAAAGTATTCTAGTTTGTATTACTAGAGTGTAATTCAGTGCTCTATTACCCTTAGTGACAATATAATATCAATACAGCAATTAACCTAGGGACAAGAAAAACCCAAGTACCACTTCTGTCCCTATGATAGGATAGGACCCTCTTGAAATTTGTCTCTTTTTATAGGACCCGCTTAAATTTTCTACTGCATTAATTGCTTCTTTGCCAAAATACTCATAGAGTTAGGACTCTCTTCATTTCTTCTCACCGTTACTATAGATTTTAAAGGAGTGTATAAAAAAACATCTAGACTCAATTAATGTCACTTTTGTATTTATATTTCCAAAACTATAGTAAATAAAGAAATGGAGAGGAACTTAACCTTCTTAATCATTTTACATCTTTTTTTGAACCAACAAGTTGTAAGCAAAACAATACCAATTATAAACAAATTTAATACTGCTACCAGCTTTCTCAATTATCATGCTTTAGTCAACAAAGTCCTATGAATACGGATGGAGGTAATAACCAAGATGAGGGATGAGCATATCCATGACATGTCACCCACAGAAACATTACTTCTCACTATGTAGGGGAACCTCCGACAATAAATATACTTGCAACATTCTTTTATGAAGCAAAGAAAGTCAACATTCTTCATAAAATGCTTTAGCCAATTTCAATAAACATCAACCAAGCTTTATCCCACTAAGTGGGGACACTACATGGATCAATTTTCGCGATAATGTTATATTCAGTACCGTGCTTTTATCCAAATCGTTAATCTCGAGGTCTTTCTTAATAACTTCTCTTAATTTTTCTAGGTCTTCCTCTACCTCTAGTTGTTTGATTTCTCTCCATCTGGTCTACTCTCCTTACCACAGAATCTATTCTACAGGTCTTCTCTCAACATGCCCAAACCACCTAAACCTATTTTTCACAATCTTTTCTACTATAGGTGTTACCCCAATACTCTAAATTGTCATTTCTAATCTTATCATGTCTAGTCTTACCACCCATCCAACGCAACATGCTCATCTGTGCTACACTTACTCTATTCTCGTGTTGATTCTTAACCGTCCAACATTTTGTCTCATACAACATTGCAGGTCTCACCAGAGTCTGATAAAATTTTCTCTTCATCTTGAGTGGTACCTATGTGTCACATAAAACCCCTAAAGCCCTCCTCCATTTCAGTCATTTCAGTCATCCAGCTTCCTTCTATTTCTCCATTGTTTTATATTACAGACCCAAGATATTTAAAGCGTGACTTGTGGGATGATACGGTCTCCAACTTTTACCTCTAGGTTAGAAACGCTTCTACTTTTGTTGAACTTACATTCTATATACTTCGTCTAACTTAAAACACTAAAAGGCTAAAGTAGAGTTGAAAGTCGTGTAAAGGTGTAAGCATCATGCCATGCTTCCAACATTAGGTTATTATTGCCCAAAGTTACTTTTGAAATCTTAAGCCAGACAAGGTGACCTGCTGACCTGCTGAGCTAGGGAAAATTAAACCAAACACAAAAATAATGAATTTGCAGCCAGTCTGGAAACCACTAGCATGTTATAACCATCCCCAACAGAAATGCAGATATTATGAATCAGAATACAATGTTCCAAGTTGTGTTTAGAAAGCAAAGATCAATACCTCCAACTGTTTTAAGGTGTCCAACAACATAACATGTTTCTGCTGAAGAAACTTCAACTTGCCTTGTAGATATGAGACTTCAGAGAGCATAATGGACTCACAGTCATTGATGATTTCTTCGCTAATGCCTTCCTGTGATAACTTTGATCGCAGTTTCTCTGTCGAAACTACGATATCTTCTGGAGTAGCAAGATCACTGCTTGTCAGAGCTCTAGGAAAAAGATCTTTTGCAGATTGCAAGGCTTCAATCCACATGGCTCTGTCTTCTCTAGATACACACCTCAAGTGGAGAGTTTTTGTCCCGGTAAATAAAGAAAGCCTCTTTTCATCAGACTTGCTGAAGCGAACTGAAGAAACCTGTGAGCAAGAATTAATTAGGTCCAGCACTAGCACGAATTGACAAGCAAGGAAAGAAGTACACATTTAAAAACAAAGGAAAGCACACCCATGGTAGATTTTATCCACAGTGTGATACAAGTGTAAGGATATAATTACAATCCTCATAACTATGCTGCAGATGTGGGTTCAGTAACAGTTGGTGAAAGACACTGAAAACCCCAATATTTCAAATACCCAAGTGCCACACACAAGTATAATGATAGGTTTGTTCATTTAACAGAAACATCAATAATATAGTTTAGTCAATATTTCAAATACATCACCACCTGGTTGAGTGATCATCCAACCACAGAGAATGCATGTTGTAAGCATGTTTCAAAGTAGATGCATTATTCATTTTTGCATGCAAAAGCAAAAGTGATGTATGCGGGACAGTTTAGAGATTTCTGTCTAATACCCTGAGTTATTAGGCATACCAGCAAGTCTAGTTTAGAGATTTCTGTCTAATACCCTCCGTTATTAGGCATACCAGCAATCAGTGTTATCAAATAGAGGCGCAATGGCCGCTATGGCGGATATACATGGCGGTTTTTGGCTCACCGCAATGATAAATATACCAATATTGCAGGTTTTTCCGCTATAACGGCGCAGCAAAGAAGCCAGTATGGCGAGATTTTGACTCTCCACCATGGACCGCCATCCTCCATTGACAACACTGCCAGCAATACATGTCCTAGTTCTCTGACCTCACAGCCCTTCGCCCATTGCCCTTCATACATATATGACTTGCAGCATGTTTGGATAGTAGTTTGATCCAACACTCAAAATCAACCACTAAAGCGACTGATTTTAAACTTCTATAAAGTTGAAGCAAAAGTAAAAAAGTAAATGACTCCATCTAAACACCAGAAATTATGGGGTAAAAACCCATTTGAATATTACAGTGGGTGTGTGTATGATTGGGACCAAGGGAAAAATTAAACACTATGCATCAGCCTCTGCTAATCTAGTATTACAAGAAGAACAAACCTTCAAATGAATCTCACCGAAGGGCTTGCATTGCTTAGTAGCTCCTCCTACTGCTACTCCATTAGCTCGATTCAGATTCCAATTCGCCTTTTTCACATACTTCGCCGACTCCTCTCCGATCACCCTAACACTCCTATCTTTAGCAGGACTCATCAAGATCTTATCCGGTCCATGAATCTTATAATAAGAAAGCACGCCATCTTCCAACACGAACCACCTAGACCTCCAACCTTTCCCATAATTCACCCACTTATACAATATCCCCGCCACACTACCAGCCACACCGCCGCCATTGCCACCAGCAAACCCCTTAGAATCCCGAAGCTCATGAACCACATCATCATCATCGTGATTCAAACCCGCGGAGGAGGATTTAACTGAATCCGCAGCAACCGACGAATCATGAGTTGAAATACTCGATTTAGAAGCAGAGTTCACCGTTTTGATCGACGAATCTAACCCTAACTGACACTGAGGAGTAGACTTCGTCACCACGGGGTTACTCCGGTCCCGATCGATCGAAACCGGAGCAATGCAGCACAAAGGATTCATCGCTTAATCAAAACCAACACATGATTAAACAAACAAAAATGCAGAGAGATCTCCTATTCTCCGGTTCTCAACGGTTCGATTTCAATTGATAGGAAATTGAGATTTGAAATAAAGATATGCTGGAAAGGAAACGGTTGCGTTTTAATGAGATGGATGATAAATAAAGGAGTAGTGTTAATTTAAGATGAGAAAGTAATGAGGGTGATATGGTAAAGATGGAAAGAGAGTAATGCACAGTTGGTGTTGTTGTTATGGCAGGCTATAAAGAGCTGAACCACTGCAAAATTGAAGACACACATAAATTTAAGACACTACTCAATAACCATTTTCTGTAGGCTAAGCTATATCTATACTAAAGATGTCATCACGCAGTTTAATAAATGCATTGTTAATGTTTCTAGTTTTTGTTTCGTTACGATTTCAACTTTCAACTTTCTAGCATGAAAATGAAAACTTTGAGAGATAAAAAGTTGAGTATATTTGTTTCACTGTGAGGAAGTGGCGAGGAGAGAGAGAGAGAGAGTATGATTGTGTAAGGGGACAGCTAACGTGCGCACTTGTGCACGGGTAGTGATTGAAGAGAGAGAGTGGGGAAGGTGTGTTGGTTGGGTGAGGGGGAAAACGCTTCTTTTTTTCTTTGGGCCAGGCCCATTTACAATGATGAGAAAAGAGACGTGTTGAATGACGTTTAAGCACTTGTTTGTCTGTTTTTGACAGCGATGGGGTGGAGGGTATGCGGGTAATTTCGGAGGAATGAAAGTGATTGTTGAACGATGTGTTTGGGTGGATGGATTTTGAGAGGGGAAATTTAGCTGGTTGTGAAAAAAATGATTGTGATATGTGGGTGGGTTTGTTCAGTGGGTAATGTCCATTATCGGAGATAGAGGCTCGGCTTTGTTTAGCGTTGACTATAATCTGATTCTATAACCGTCGTTCGATTCGATTTAATCACTTTGGACCACCCGCAAATTTAATTGCTTGTTGCAACTTTGAATACCACAACCGGTAAGATACCAAACAAATATATATATATATATATACATATATATATATATATATATATATATATATATATATATATAAAAGAATTTTTTTCTCTCAAATAAAACAAATGATAAATATAATTTCAATTGAATTTCACTATTATAAATCATCAATGTTAATTTGTCTATGCCATACAACATAAATCTTGGCGGAAATGCTTTAACTCTAACTTAACTTATATTCGTTCGAAATTGCACATACACATTGTAGTCTGGAAATATATATGAAATATGAAGTCTTTCGGTATATAATTGAGCATCAAAAACAAATTGCAGAATCTTCAAAATAAAAATAAATTGATTGAGATCTATATGTAAACCAAGTCATTGGGAATATATAAAATATATTCTATTTGTTTTCATCCATGAAAGCTACACACAAGACTCAACCAACCAAAATCAACTCAGGCATCAAATATGTTATAGATAACCGGTCTAAATTTTAAACTCATCTTATAGGATGATGTCTTCACTCGTCCTTAAGCAAGGAATAGAGTTCAAATCATAAAAGTATAAAAATTCAGTAATTTACACTTAATACTCTATCTGTCCAAATATAGTTAGAAACATATTCAATTGAAAGAAATCTAAAAATTAAATTAAACCCTCCAACCTACAACTTTTTATATCCTCATGTGTATTCATCTCTAGTAGAAACCAACATTCAAAGAATTATTTTTCTCAAATGGAATGAGGTTAATAAAGATATCAATTGTCTCCCTTACAAGTGTCGCAACCTAAAAAATAGAATGCGAAAAAACAACCGACGAAGAAAGAAATGACAGAAGAGTCGCCACCGTGCGTTATTTATCCCAAAGAAGGGAAAGGAAATGCTCGAAGTAAACCTGGAGAAAGGAAAGGAAAAGACAAGGTCTCGCAACCAAATCTTGGGTTCGGGAGTCGATTATGCGAAAGGAAGGTATTAGCACCCCTACGCATCCGTAGTACTCTACAGGATCCACTCTTGTTGTTCTTGTCTAAAAGGTGTGTGTTTATCTAATGTATTATTTACTAAAAGAGGGTCAAAAGAAAATGACTCGCACGGATGTCGCATCCACTACATACGTATCTCATCTGAATATGAGAATCAGAGTCTTCGTAGCTCGGCTACCTATGGGTTAAAGAGAAGTGTGCTCGCTAAGACATCGCGTCTTATGCCTACGTATCTTATCTGGAATGAGAATCAGAGCAAACCGTAGTTCGGCTAACTACGGGAACAAGGGTCTCGATTGCAACTAGGGCAAGAGAAAGGGAAAGGTCTCGATCGCAACGAGGGCGAGAAAAAAGAATCGCAACGAGGGCGAAAACAAGCAAAGATTAGTTGTTAGTTGTTAGTCAAAACTCGGCAAGACATCGTATCTCGTGCCTACGTATCTCATCTGAACATGAGAATCAGAGTTGTCGTAGTTCGGCTAACTAGGGGTTAGGGATTGTCATCTGAACATGGACTTACAAAAGAGGACACCAACTGTGTCAAAGGAAAGTGGGCAATGTGTTCAACGTCCTAGCAGTAGGTGTCGCAGCTCGCTGAATCGAGTCTTAGGCAGTTACCTCTTTGCAATAGAACGGACTATCATGCCACAAGATCGGAGACGCACGGAAGGTCTAAAAGTGGGGAAGCTCTGCCCTAGAGTTGTCATGCAATATGTACTTAAGTGTTAGGATTTACAAATGGGAACATCTACCTATTGTTAACATGCAAAGAAATATGGGAATGCTACCTATGTTATCATACAAAAGAATATGGGAATTCTACCTATGTTATCATACAAAAGAATAAGGGAATTGCTACCTATGTTATCATATAAAAGGTTCTACCTAATGGGTGCTACCTAAACGGAACAAGAATCGACGAATGGAGCAAGGAAAGGATAAGGGTCAAGGGTAGATGGTTATGCAAGAAGCAATCGACTTACAGGTGGTAGATGGCGATGCCTGAAGCAATCGACTTACAAGAGAAATGGTGATGCATGAAGCAATCGACTTACAAAAGGAATGAGTGAACACGTGCTGGTTATGTTAAGTTTGGAAAATGAATACTCGACGTTGGATCGAGGTTTTGATCTTGTTATGAAATGGTTATCGGATGTTTGTTTTAGTTCTTTTATTAACAAATGAATAAAGAATGAAAGAATAAACATTATACAATTCATGGGAGAGGGGTACATTTGTTATGAATGGGGATTGTTCATGACAATCAGACAAATAAGAATATATGCCTCATACAACATACAAGTAGGCCACAGTTATTCAAACAATAAGATATATAAACAAGTATATGATCAAATAAAATAATCAAAGAATGAAATGAATGAGCATTATACAATGCATAAGAAGTATAAACATGTTAAACAATTAAACAATAGAAGCATGGATGAAAGAAACAAGTATAAAAAATATCAGATGAATCAGACAGATGAAACTATGCACACAAAGGATCAATGAATAATTTAATCGGAAAATGATGTAAGGATCAAATAAAATCAAGATGAAAATCCTCTAATATGTGGCATATGAGATGAACAAGGGAGGATCAAAAGATCTCTTCAATTGCCCTAAGCAATCCCTAACTCAAACATCAATCATAGAAAAGTCAACCGAAAAGTCAAGTCAACTTAAAAATTATCAAATAAATAGTAAATTAATCAAGAAAATTATGAAAAATTAAACTAAGTTAGGTGGGGTCAAGACATCATCATCCCCCAAAAAGATTTTAAAAATAATGAAAATTGGTTATTGAATTAATTGAATCAAAATAAAGGTCAAACCAAAAGTCAAACAACAAGACTAGGTTAGAAATAAATCAAGAATAAATAGTAAATTAATCACAAAAATTATGAAAAATTAAATTAAATGATATGGGGTCAGGACATCATCATCCCCCAAAAAGATTTCAAAAATAATGAAAACTGGTTATTGAATTAATTGAATCAAAACAAAGGTCAAACCAAAAGTCAAACAACAAGACTAGGTTAGAAATAAATCAAGAATAAATAGTAAATTAATCACAAAAATTATGAAAAATTAAACTAAATAAAGTGGCGTCAGGACGTCATCACCCCCCAAAAAGATTTCAAAAATAATGAAAATTGATGTATAAATTAATTGAAATAAAACAGAAGTCAAATGTAAAGTCAACCAAGCAAACTAGGTCAAAAATAAATCCAAAATAAATTAAAAATGGGAAATAAAATTCCAATAAAAGGTCAGGTTGACCGTGAGACATTGGTCAACCCTCATCCCAAAAATCAGAAGTTAAAAATAATTCTAAGTCATGAAAATAAAATAAATGAAAAAATGTATGCTTAAAAGAACCACTTGAAATAAATAATTAAAATAAAATATCAACATTAAATAAAACATGAAAATAAAAATTAAATAAATTAAATAAAATATTAAGGAAAGTAAAAAATATTTTTTGGTATTTTTATGAATAAATAAAATATTTTTATTAATTAAAAAGAAAAACAGAAAATAAAATAAGAATTAAAGAAAATGAAAAATAAAATGAATGGATAATGGTTGATGGGCCTGAATGTGGGAGTGTAGGTAGCAGTGGGGCGCCAAGGCCCAGTCCATGAAGAATCCCAGCGTGACACAAAGAAAATAAAATGTACATTAAAAAGGTTATGTCACACATGCATCAATTGGTTCAGCTGGACTTAAGTCACTAGATGACAAAAGCAAGGCGGACGGTCAGGATTACATGGGCGCGCGCGGGATTGAACGGTGTCTAAGCGGACACGTGTTATTTTCCATGCAAATGTTAAAAAAGCCCTACAGCCATGCATAAACGCGTGAAAACGCAACCCATTTCTTCCATTTTCAAACCAACATAACTCATGCTACAGGGCTCCAAATGAGATGATGTAAAAACCAAAGTTCAAGTATGGAACATGTAGAACACAATGGTACTTTGTTTCATTAAAAATAATGGCTTTGGCATGTAGAAAAGTGAACAACAAGGGGGCTTCATGCACCCAGATTCAACAAAAAATAAATGTTACAAAATCCAACTTAAAAGCAATGTCTCATATTGAAGGGTTCATGGACAAGCATGGCACAATAACAACATAAAAAATAAGCATAGAAATAATGGTAAACAATCATGGCATAAATGAAAACTAACATGAAACAAGCATGGTAGGCATGACAAATAGTTGTGAACAAGCATGAAATGAAATGAACAAAGCCATGGAAGAGAGTGAGTAAAAGTTTACCTAGTGGATGCAAGGTCCACTGCCCCTTGAGGATGGAGAAAAGGAAGAGAAAGGTGCTACTTTGTGCTTTGAGAAATTTTAGAACTTGTGAAAATGGAAAGGAATGAGAGATCTCTTGCTTGCCTTGCTCTGAACTTTTTACAGCCACCACCCTTCAAGTTAGGGTTTTAGAAGCTTAAGTATGTAGGGTTTAAAGTGCTTAATGGGCTTGAAGTGTTTGGCTTGAATTATGTGCATAATGATACAAGAGGTGAGGTGGTGAAAGCAAGTTCTAAATGTAGCAAAACTTAAGTGAATGAACATAAAGCAAATGGCCAAATGAGGTAAAAAAGTGTGTTGGTTGGTTTTGTGGTCGGATTTGGTTTGGCTTGTGCAGCACAAAAACAAACCAAATAGGTGACTTTGAGGCTTTATATCTTGATGAATACATGTCCAAATGGCAAGGCAATGCAAACAGTAGAAAGAGGGCATGTAGCTTAACATCTTTCATGTTGAACACAAGTTGAAATGATGAGTGGAAAGAGGTGAAAAATGGCCATAAAGTTCAGGTTCCATAGCTGCAAAATGGTTGGGTCAGTTTGGCCTAAATGCTGTCAAAAAATTCAGTCTATGATACCAACTTTAGATGAGTGCATCTTCCAAACCAATGATCTAAATGGGATGATTCTAAAAGGATGTGAAATAGGACATAGCAAGGTACAACTGTCATGAAGAAAGTATTTTCAAAAGATGCCTTGAAGTGCAAGAAAACTGACCCATAAGTCTTGACAAATTTTGTAAATTTTGGACTTAGAAAATTTTCTAAGTGTTCTAAAATAATGTCTCACTTTGGCCAAGCATAACTTTCTCAATTTTAATCCAAATGAAACAAACTTTATATATCTAGAAAGCTTGGAACAAGAGGAACAACTTTCATGTTGGAGAAATTTTCAAATGGAGCTTGCATCTTGATGGAATATAGGCTTAAAGTGGGTGCAAAAACCATAAAAACTTTCCCTAAATGGAAAGTCAACTATTTCCAAATTTAGTAACTTTTCAAACTCCTAATTAAATGATGAATCCATGATCCAACCTTGATCAAATTTCACATGTAGGCTCCCTTATGCATGAATTTTGAGATTCCACTTTCAAAATGTCAGGAGTTGACTTTTCTGGCCCCACAGTTGACTTTTCCCAAACTGTCTGATTCCTGATTCCATTGATCAATTGAAGCACCTCTGGCTCAAATAAAGAGCTGATTTTTTGTATGTAGACTATTGTGGACATATGGAGGGCCATGGAAATGAGTTTCAACCAAGGAATCAGAAATAAACCGATTTTATGCCAAACCCTAGTTTTATGGCAAAAATGACTAGGAACTGATTGCACTGATTGCCAATGGATCTTTCTGTGATAATTGTGGATCTTCTTAGGCCACGATGCCTCTATAATCATGACATGAATGAGCCCCCTTTACTTCCAACCAAACCTTGCCTGTTGCAGATAGCCATAAAACCCTGATTTCTGATTAAATGCAGATGCACACTCTGAGAGCTCTGAATCTTCCACTGATGAACTATAGACCACCATAAGATACCTGGACCACCTTGAGATTTGTATATTTGGAGAATGAAGTTCAATTCTCAGTATTGCCTTGTGTAGGCTCCTTCTGTTAAGGAGTGATCAATCAAACCCTGATTTCCCAAGTCACTGATGTAGTATGCAATGAGTATGACCTGGTATGATGTTAATGCAATGTGAAACACAATCCCATGCTTCCATGAAAAATGAAGGGTAAATTTTGGGGTATTACAACAAGTTACTCATTTATAAGTGAAAGTAACACTAAAAGCATAAAAAAGTTGAATGAGACCATTTATATGATTGTCGTCATGGTTGTAAATCAATAGGAGACACTTGAACATTAGTATATGACAAATCATTTGGTTTTTTCATATAAATAAATAACATAAAAAGATGTTCTAAAAATGTTACCTCTCAAACAGAACATTTTGACAAATTCTTGTTGGTTCATTAAAATCTCGCATAACCTTGCACTTTTCGACTCGTAATGATTTTTGACATATAATATTTACAGTCCAATATATATTATGCATGATCTAAGAAGGAATTTGTAGATATAAATCCAATTCATCTTCATGAGTATGCTAAAACCAAATGTATTACACAAACTTTATGAATAACATATTTAACACGGTTTTAGAAATTTAGAGCCATTATTATGCGTGTGATGAACTTTTTGAATAGATAATCTTCATCTTAAGTCTAAATACTGAATAAAGGAAAGTAAACCTTCATCCTAACGACACTCATATGAATATTCTTTGTTTTGTTACACTGCCAATACTCATGAGGACAAGGAAGAGTATTATCATGAGAATAATATCTCCATATATTACTAAAGATTATCTTGCTATTACTGATATGACAGTGAATAAATATCATGGCAAATGCTCAAACTGATAGGTCAGTTCCATCATATATACCAGACAAGCATAATCAGAAATCAGAAATCATCAAATTCACAAAGATCATAAATCATAGTCAGAAATCATCAAATATATTGCATCTCAACCAAAATAGAAAATGACAAAGAAATTACATGACTTGATGCTTGAAATCATTTTTACCATGTATGTTAGACTTTAGTGCATAATATTGCTCGGTAACAAAATTGTAAGACTTTTATATAACTAGCATTATCTTACTCTAGACATAATTCATGTTTCAATGAAATCTACATGATAATGACATCGTTAAAAAAACCGGTCAATTATAAAGTAATTATTGAGAATGAGTTGTTGCATACCTCATTTGGGTTAAAATAGTCCTTCAATGTTTTGATAACAACATCATCCTCAATGAACTTCACAAAATAAAATAAGAAACAACAACAAACCATAACTAATAAAAGTAAAGAAGACAAAACCAAAAATAAAGTATAACAAAGTAAAATAAAGTTTCAATCTCATAAAGCTTGATAGAATTTAAACTATATGTAACTTAATAACAATTTATACAATCCAAATCAACCAACAAATACACATCATACTCTGAACTTATTTGAAACAAACTTATATGAAACTCAACTTAACGGCAAATAAACATCATATTCAGAACTCGTCGTACAAAAATGAAATAAAGCTTTTGGTATACTGAAACCAGATCTTATCAAAATACCAAAATCATTAACTTGTATGCAGATGAAACAAAATTCATAAAACTCTTGTTGGAAAAAAATAAGATCGAACGCACATGACATAAATGTAATATGGATGATGACAAAAAAATTAACTCAATACAGAAAACTCATGGAGCTTGTTAAATTGGAACGTGAACATCAACAATTCCACACTTTAAATAATGGACATGTTAGTGAGGAAATGATCCTGAATTATCATATCATATATCAGCTAAAGCAAGCATTAACATCAGTATTATAGTAAGTTTATAACAAGTTACTCTTAAATATACACACATTCATTGTATATATAGTTATACTAATGCCAAACAACATATGCAAGTGGAGGAAAATGAATGTGTACCTCTTAAACGGTTTGTCTCATAACGTTTTTTCCTAATCACTTTCACCATCTTACAAACACTACATACTTACAAAAGTAAATTGGTGGTAATAGTTTCTTAGATAAAAAATGGAGGACATTGTTAAGTGAAACTTTTTCATATCAGCTCTTAGTATCTCTAAAAAGAAGAAAAGAAAAATATTATAAACAGTCTCAAGTCCGATTACAACATCTTTGATTTTTGTTGACATGAAAACATGAAGAAAAAAATGAATCAAACATGAAAAATAAAGTGCAGTAAATCAACAGAAAGTCATTAAGCGACATAATACCAGTAAATCAAAGGAGATACCTTTCATATTTAAATGGCCAAAGATGGAGACCATAAAGGGTTTTCTGATAATGTTTCTCATATGGAGATGGTGATGGTCATAGATAGGATAAAGAAAGGGGACGGAGGCGGTCTAAGATTTTAGGGAAAGAGAGAACACTGGATAGAGAAAGGCTAGAAAGAGAAATATAAGTAGAAGTGAAGTAAAACTGAATTGAAATCATCTAAAGAGTATGAGGACAGGTGGTGAAGCTACATATCTTTAAAATTAAAAAATTGTAAAAAATTATTTTTAAATGAAGATCTTAGAAATAAATTATGAAATTAAAATTTTATTAACGTGTAAAATTAAAAATAAAGGTATGAAATTGTAGAAGAAAAGCTAAAAAATAAAAGTAAACATAAAAGTGTAAGAGAGAAATTACAATTTAAAAAAAAATTGTCAAATTAAATTGAATATAATATTTTTTAATAATACAATTTCAAAAAAAAAATATTAAAGTTAAAGGCAACACCAAATTTACTTTAGCGAACTTCAACCAATAAATGAAAAAGAAGTAACATTTATATTGTTCGAGTGTGACGCACAAGCTTAAAAATCAATTCTTGAAAATACTTTAGACTTTTTGTTCAATAGAAAAGACTTATGTCTTTTTTATATTTATTTGACTAAAATCTGGTATGTCATTGACAATTATTTTTTTTATCAAATTGGTCTCTATAAGTAAATATGAATAATATGTCTTGTTAGTATTATTGTTATATTTTAATTTATATTTTAAATTAAGTTATAAATTTATTAAATTTTTTAATAATTTATAGGCTTAATTGTAAATTTGGTCATCCGGTTTTCTTTTCTTTTTTGTTTTGGTCCCTTTATTTTAAAAATTATTTTTTTGTCTCTTCATTTCTTTCTTTTTTTGGAATTTTAGCCCCCCTTTAAATTTGAGAGTGTTTTTTAGTGACATGACATCAGTATTTGTGACATGTCATAAGCGATTGCACACCATTTTATTACATGTCATTTTTGTTTAATTTGTAATTATATTAATTATTTTAATAACTTACTATTATTTAAAATAACATAAATTAATATAAACTCAATAATATGAACTCTAACTCATTTTATTCAATGTAATTTTTTTTTGCTTCTTCCTTTTGTGAAACCTTCTCCCTCTTTTTTCTCCCATTTGTCTTCCTCGCCTTCTTCAAACTCCTTTTTTTCTCCTCTTCATGGATCCTTTCTTCTTTAACACAAATTCCTTCATTTTATTTACCCATGTCTAATTCAAGGTTCTCATTTGCTTTAACTAACCAGATTGATTTAAGAAGAAGAAAGAATAAATGTTAGTGTGAGACTAACTCACCATTTATGACATCATGGACCAACGAGAATCCCAAAATAAGATTTTATGGTTGTCGTTGTTTTAAGGTGATGGGGAAAAAAGCTGTAATTATTTTGAATGGCTTGATGAAAAAATGAGCAATCACGCAAAGGAGGTGATAAAATTGTTGAAAGACATAAATGATGGGCTTATGAAGATAATGAGCGACACAAAAAAATAAAGAATTGTTGAAGATGAAGAAGAAATGTATGCGTTATTTTATGGGTTTGTCATTGGTGTTTATATTGTTATTTGTGTTTGGATTAGTTGCAACACATGTATTGAAGTAATGTAATTTGTATGTGTTTTGAAATATATAACGTATTGACCTATGTAATGACATTGAACAAGCCTATGTAGTTTGTGATTGTGTTATTTAATGGAATTACATTGGGTAATAAGTATGTTTGTGAAATGACATTAATATTATTGAAACATGGTTCATAATATTAATAAGTATGCTTGAATAATATGACTTGCTTTAACAATGCAAATGCATGACCTATTTTAACCATGGAAATGCATGACCTGTTTTAACAATGACCTATTTTGACAATGCATAACATGTTTTACATAGTGCAATGCAAGATTTATTTTGATAATGCAAATTGAGAACGTGTTTTGATAATGCAAACGCATAACATGTTTCACATATGTTCACAAATAATAATAGTTTTCACATATGCTCACAAATCATATCTAGTACAAAACCTACCATGCAAATTAGACATGAGCAATTAGTACATGTACATAATTTGTCTTACAAATTAGACATGTGCAATAAGAACATGTAACTTATGCAGACTTGTGCAATCAGAAGATGTAACATGTGCAAACTTGTGTAATCAAAACATGCAGACATGTGTGGATCTATTTTCATATATGCAAATGTATACATGTTTTCACATGCAAATGCATGCCCGTTTTCACATATGAAAATGCATATGTGTCCTGTACATGCTACCATAATCATTCAAAATCATACAGAAACATGTATCATGTTTTTATCACACCAAGACATTGATTTTCAAAATCATACTTTTCATTCAAAAAAAGTGGGATAACCCATTGCGTAGTAGTTTCATAATGCTTATATAATGCTTCATAATGCAAAAGCCAGTATACAGTAGTTTTCATTTAAAATACAAAATAATAAACTTAACTCATAATATATAATTATTATTGAGATGGTTATGGTGCTTCTGACCTTCTTCTATAATCATTTGTCTAACATCATTCTTTACCTTGGCATGTTTGTTTGTTATGTCTCATATTCCTGCATTGTTGGCATTTCACTATTTGAAGATATTTTAGGAAAGGTGTTTGTGTTTATAGGCTCATCATTTGCCTTGCTACAATTCTTCTTTTGGCGACCAATAATCATCCTCATGACCAGAGGGTTGATTGGTTCAATTCCACCAGTTAGTCATGGTTGTGGGTCATTTGTTTGCGGGGTGATATGGCTTGAAGTAGTCATCACATTAGGCCTTCTAGAAAATACCATGAAATGAAAAATCAAACATATATGATGTGTTACCTATATGATGAAACACACTCTTTTGGCTTTTTCCTGTTATACCATATGCATGTGATAACATGATAACATGGTATCCACTTACATACACATTTCTCCTGAAGTAAATTAATAGCATGTGTCACATCACTATTTAACCCGCAAAAATTGCGAAGTCATCATCAGAATTACATCTCGCACTTCATCCTTTTTTTGCCCTCTTTGTTTTTTCTAGGACTTGTTGGATATTATGACTTATGATTCCTTTGCACCTACCTAAAGCATCTTTTTGAGTTACAATTATCAATGTCATGTAGTTTTTTATTCCTTATAGCAGTGTGGTGATTGACTTATGTCTCTATGCTCCAAGATTTCTCTATTGAAGGCCTCACACATATTGTTAACTTGCAAGCCACATTGTGTATCTGACTTAAAATAAGATCTACTCCAACATGCAACAGAAACATCCATTATATCTTTACAAGCATTAACGTTAATCTCTTTCATATGATTCATTACTCTATTTTATATAGATATTATTGTGGCCCTAGTTGTCCTCCATAAAGTTTCTTTCATCTTTATCCCATGATATTTCTTTATCCCATTACCATATAAATGTTTAA
The DNA here is from genome assembly GCF_024323335.1 of Lathyrus oleraceus. Lineage (NCBI taxonomy): Eukaryota > Viridiplantae > Streptophyta > Magnoliopsida > Fabales > Fabaceae > Lathyrus > Lathyrus oleraceus. The sequence continues at coordinate 212,983,680 of NC_066583.1, forward strand.
CACGTAGTATATGTTCAACATATTGACTTGTCTCTAGAATAGGTGGTACTAAACCTTAAATAAAAGTAACATAATGGAAGACATATGGGTAAGCCTTAGAGGCCAATACTTTTGGTACTTGTATCGAATTATTTATTAATAATAAAAGGCTTTTTCTTTATTATGTTTGTTTAATAAAGTCCCTAGAATAGCTAGTCTGTTTAATGTATCTAGTGTGACTTAATCATGAGATCACATTAAACATAAGGACATTATTCTTAAAGTATATGTAGTCGATCTTTATTGTGAAGTGGGATAACATTAAATCATTAAGACTATTATGTATATATAGACTGATGATCATATCTCATGGATCATGGATAAGGAGTTATCAAGTCTTAAACATAGGTATGAATATTAAGAGTAATATTTATATTGGATTGACCCGTTATGAGAATACTATATAGAATGTTATGCAAAGTGTCATAAGTTATTCTCATGGTGATAATGGTGTATACCACCCTTCGACTTGAAACCACTATTGACCCTAGATGTAGAGTCGACTGTCTTATTGCTGATCAAACGTTGTCCGTAACTGGATGACCATAAAGATAGTTGATGGGTACTCCACGAAGCATGCTAAGGGACATGAGTGACCTAGATGGAATTTGCCCATCTTGCGTAACATGATAAATGTCTATGGGCCAAATATTGAACTAGACAACGATAACACGGTCTATGCCTTGTGTTCAATATAGACATAAGGGCAAAAGGATAATTGTACACATAAGTATTATCACAAAAGGATTTGTTAGATCACATGACATTTTCGTGTCTTTGGTAGTAGTGGTGTGTTGCTAGATACACTCACTATTTATTATGTTAAATACGTGATTTAATATGATTGCCAATGCCGCAAAAACCTACAGGGTCACACACAAAAGGACATATTGATGAAAGATATAGCAACTAAGGAACATCGTAAGGTACGATGCACTTAAGTGAATTGTAGAAGATCGTAAGGTACGGTGTACTTAAGTAGAATACAAAATATGGTAAGGTACCACACGCTTAAGTGATTTTGGCATATTATAAGATATCGGCCATATACACTTAAGTGGGATTTTTTAGCTTGCAACCCATACAAGTGGTTCTATAAATAGAACCCTTGTGCAGAAGCATTTGTGGAGTTGCAATTTTGTTTCTCTCTCTCTCACTCAAAGCCTTCATTCGTGGCAACTAGCACTGAGATTGAAGGAATCCATTCATGTGGACTGAGTAGAGACGTTATCACTGTTTAACGTTCGTGATCGCTCCGTAGATCTGCATCAAAGGTTTCCATCGCCACAGGAGGTATCGATTCTATTACTGATCATGCCCATTCGTAAGGATCACTAAAGGAGAAATTTTTAAATTCCGCTGCATTTTTGATCGCCCTTCTCCTTCAGTGGTATCAGATCCACTTACGAAACCATGCATCTGATAGCTGTTTAATTTATGTATTTTCTGTATTAATACGATTAAAAGACATAATGAATCAAAGAATAAACGAGTAATTAAATTTGGCATCATGTGTGTACGATTTGGATGATTGATGTTGACTATGCTTCGGAATCCGACGTTAGTATGGTGAAGCAGCGATACATTGATCGTCTGTAGGTTATGCAATTGAGATTGATCAAGTTATATATATGATATAAGTACTCCTTGTGCAAAATACGATATATATGATATACTGTTTTTGTTTCGTTCAATGGTCATTTGAGCGATCAATGGTCATTTGCTTCTTGATCCGACATTAGTATGGTGAAGCAATGACGTGTTGATCAATCATACTGAATTAACAATTGAGGTGTGTTTGACGGTCTGAAATTGGTGCATTAGGGTTAATGACGACACAAGGGTTGTGTTGTCAAAGAGTTATGCGCTTAGGGTTGTGATTGTGCAAGAGTTGTGCTTTACAGTATCAAGTGTTAATGCGAAAAACGACGTCGATTTCAAATGAATTATTCATTAAAATTTTGAGTCAGGGCGCTGCCCCCTTGACCCCCGTCCACTGATCGATCAGCAAAACCACTGTCCGCTGACCGGGCAGCAGAACCACCGGCTAACTCTGCGTAGTGTGATCGGTCGCCGAAATTTAATTTGGTTTTAATTAATTAACATAATTTAAATTATTAATAATAATTTGTTTATTATTATTGTCTTGTGGTGATCGGTTATGGCCTTAGTTTTCCTTTATTTTGTTTTGGGATTTTAAAATACGACCTGCGTGTTGTGCCTCTCTTTTAATCTCTTAATGTAACTTCTTTTCTCATCTCACTACCTCGTATGTAAGACGAGTTTCTTTTATGTAATGTAATGTTATGAATAAAGAGAAGAATTCAATATCAAAGGAGGACAACCTTGAAGATCTTGCTTGGAGAAGCTTAAATCGTTATTAGGTTAGCTTAGGTTCTCTCATTGGCTTGGGAGAACAATTGCGCTAGGGGACATAACTATTTCATTATGTATGTTGATGCATGATTCCAAAAAAGGATTCATGCCTATGCAACATGGCCCGTGTCTATCAAAAACACAATCCCCTTCAACTAAGGAAGAAAGGGATCGCATGAATAAGATTTCATATGCATCTGCAATAGGATCTATCATGTATGCCATGTTATATACTCGACCAGATGTCTCATATGCTTTAAGTGCAACGAGTAGGTACCAATCTGATCCCGATGATGCTCATTGGGTAGCTGTCAATAATTAAGTATTTAAGAAGGACTAAGGACTCATTCTTGATATATGGAGGTCAGGAAGAGCTTGTTGTAATTTGATACACTGATGCTAGCTTCCAGATAGATAAGGATGACTTTAGATCACAATCTGGTTATGTGTTTTGCTTAAACGGTGGCGCTGTGAGCTGAAAAAGTTCAAAGCAAGATACGGTTATTGATTCTACAACCAAGGCCGAGTATATTGATGCCTCAAGTGCAGCTGTCATACCCCGATTTTGGTCCTGAATTTTTTATTTTTGTTTGGCACTTGGCCTAAAGTTCATTTGCATACATTCATTCCCAACTCCATATTTTTGTTACACATTGATCATTGTTTATGCCTTTTTGATCATGGTGCTTTTGACTATAAAATGGATTTTAATCATTTGACTTTTGAATTTTTCAATTTTTGATTTTAATTTCAAATTAAGTTTAATTTCCAAATTTCAATTTAATTTTAATTATTATTTTTACTAATGATTCAAAACTCTAATTGATTTTAATTTTCAAATAGATGTTAGAATTGATGTCAAAAGTAATTTTAACAAATTATTGGATTAATTTGATTTTAATTGGACTTTCTACTGATTTTTTATTATTATCTAAATTAATATTTAAATTAGTCCATATCCATTTTTATAATCAAATATCCAAATTACACCAAAGAGAACCATGATTGTTCGTTTGATGTAGCAAGCTCGCGTTCCTCTCATTACAAAATGGTTCAAACTTATTAACACTAAGTGACGGTTCCTTGGTGTTCTCATCAATAGGGATGGCGTTATCATTACAAGTAGGCTGTATTGCTTCCATTGGCAAACGTGATTTGGCAATGAATTCATTAAATGTACTGTTACATGTGATAGAACAACAAAAATGATCCAAGCAATATTGATTGGCAGCCATTAAACTTACATTCGATGGTTCAAATTAAAATATTTACTTTCAAACATGGATTCTTTACAATGGTCGGCATTTCCTGCGTCATTACAAGTAAATCACCTTAATATGGCATGGGATACCTTAAACACAGCAGTTGGTTTCTCCAATCTATTTTGCACTATTCATATTGTTTACAGTATTAGCCGGTGCAATCATGTCTAAGGATTATTCAGGACAAAGTATGAGCAGTTGCATCAGAGCTATGTGGTTTCATCACCGATTTATCTGGGATAACCGTTTTACACTGCATTAGAATACCAGATCCTCCCGCCAGTACCGATGTGTACAGTCCCCTGTCACCAAAACTTTATCAGTATTACCAAACATAATGAAGAATAGTTTTGGAGGATATAACAAAAACACAAAAAAAAATCAAATGCAAAACCTGCATGAAGAAAGCCAACGTTATTACTACTGGAATGTTGAAACCGAGGAGACTTCATGGGAAGTGCCCCAGGTTTTGATTCAAGCTGATCCTTTACCTCCTGCTTTTGTCAACATCAAAACAAATAGTGCCACAGTTGGTGTGGATGATTCCAACATGCTTTCAGCTCCGATGCTGAGTACCCCTACTATTGTTTGTTTTGGTAAAAAGCAACGGTTTATTGGTATTGTCGGTGCTGCTTCAACTATGATGAATCCTAAGAATTCAATCTCACAGATTAAGAGGCTTATTATAAAGCAGTTTTCGGATCCTGATTTGCAGCGTGATCTTAAGTCTTTGCCTTATACTGTCACTGAAGGACCAGACGGATATCCTTTGATTCAGGCTAGGTACTTGGGGGAAGTGAAGGCGTTTACGCCTACGCAAGTGTTTGCTATGATGCTGTCGAATATGAAGGAGATAGCTGAGAAGAATCTTAATGCGGCGGTTAATGATTGTTGCATTGGGACTCCGGTTTATTTCACTGATGTTCAGAGAAGAGCTGTTTTGGATGCTGCAACTATTGCTGGTTTGAACCCGCTTCGGTTGCTTCATGAAACTACTGCTACTGCATTGGCGTGTGGGATTTATAAAACAGATCTGCCTGAAAATGATCAACTGAATGTGGCTTTTGTGGACATTGGACATGCTAGTATTCCAGGTGATGTTATAGAAAGTACAGGTTATGGCATTGATTGGACACTTGATGGAATTCACAGGAAACTATATTTAAGGACCGGATTCATGAACTCCACTGTGTTTACCAGGACAGAAGCCTAAACTCAATTCAAAATCCGGTTCACCAAGGCTATTCCGACAAATCAAATCCAATCCGGTGAAGCTACTGCGGTGAAGCTGAATACTGAATTAATAGTGTCATGTCGATTATGCCCGAACAAAACCTGCAACATTGAGTGACACATGGATAATTAAGGTATAATTGAAACGATCCCAAAATCTACAACAGTAATGGATGTTCATATCTGAGTTTTGGCACGTACAAGTTTGGTTGGCTAGTGTTGATCTATGTTTTGTTGACGACCTGGGGAAATCTCCACATGTCCTCCTACAAAAAAAAAACTGCAACAAACACAGTTGCAGCCTTGTGATAATCAAAGCTGAAATCAAAACACAAAAGTAAAACCAAGAAGGCAAGTAAAGTTGGATTCAAAACAGCTCACCAATGCAATGCCGCTGCAAACATCAGTGACATGTCTCCTCATGTCTACTTCATTCGGCAGTCGCGAGTAAGAGCCTTCATGCTGATTCTTCCCATGTACGCATAACCTACCAAAACCTTTTCCAACTCAGAAAAATCAATGCAAAGAAGAAGGATATAGATGCTTTTGTGACTACTGATTTCAAGCTCATTAACTATAATCCTCACCAAAAGATTGAGTTGAAGATGGCGGTTTAAATTAAGAGACCTTAATCTCCATTTTGGATTGTTTCTACTGTCTGAAATAAGGCAACAACAATCTTGTCGGCTAGAAGCAGGTCTAACCGAAACCAAACCTCTCTTGAATCTTCAATAATTTTTCAGTACACAACTGAACCTATCATCCACCAGACCGTTGAACCGGAACCAAACCACTCTTGAGTCTTCAATAATTTTTCACTGCAGTAACAAAACCCAGAGTAATCAGTCAAAGCGTTAAGATTTCAAGGAAATTCCCAAATTGGAATTGGGACAAAAGCAAAGAAGAAAGCAAAGTACAAATTACCATTTTCGAATTGTAGCATCAAAAAAGACAACTCGGTTCTGAGCACAAAAAAAAACACTTCTGGAATTTTTCTTCTTTGAACTTTTGAGTACCGTTTGAAACCCTAAGCTGCAGGGATAAAAGGAAGAGAGCGATTCAGAGAGTAAAGGGACGAAAAATGGAGAGAGAGGCGGCCAAACAGAAAACCCTAAATCAAAAGAAATCAATCAAAAGCAAACCTTGTGAAGAGGTGAAAGAGGGAGGTTCGAACCCCATCGTTGCCATCGCCATCACCGGAGGTGAGCTCTTTTTTCTTTTCAGCCACGATTTCTTGCAGAGATTGAGAGCGATTGAGATTGAGAGTTAGACGAGTTTGAGAGTTTGAGTGAGAGTGTTTGAGAGAGAGCATCGCGAGAGGTGGGGAGCGGCCGAGAGTGAAGTTGAGCGGTGGAGAGGTGAACGAGCTTTGTGAGAGAGACGATTTCCCTTTTTTGTTTTTTCTTTCTTTATTTTCTTTTTCCAATTTAGTATTAAATAGAGTAATTAGTTTTAAAAAGAAACATTATTAAAAAGGGATCCCTTTAATTTTCCTAGGTACAACCAATTAATATTTTCATTTCCCATTCTCTTTTTGAAGAAACCAACGGCCGGGGGTTGGGATTCATTAGGGAACTCTACAGTTTTTTATTATTTAGTTTTTTCATTTTAATTCTTTTTTAGTTTATCTTAGTTTATACATTTAAGTCAGCATTAAAATGTCAGTTAATTAGTAAGTGGTCTGGTGGAGGGGCGTGGCTTCTAGATATTTAGTGTAGTGGGTTCAATACTCCTAGGTGTAGTTTTTCTTTCTTTTAATATTTTCTTTTATATTTATGCTTTATTATTCATATTTCTTTTTTTTTATTATTGTTTAATAATATAGATTTGTTTTTTCTTTTAATTGCATCATGCATTCGAAACCATTTTTTTAACTTATAAAAATCATATTTTCTCGATTTAATATCGAGCCCCTTTTTCACACCCTTGTAAGTCGATTGCTTTTTAAGCATCGCCGTCAACCTCACATAGCTTACTCTTGGGCTTTCTTACAATGAGTCGGTTCCCTTGCACTTACACTCATGCATTATTTGTTGTTTGGGTCCGATTCAATTATTTCATGATTTTTTAATCCCCATTTGACAAAATGTACCCCACTCCCCCGATGTGTAATAATCTTGTACTATTTTATTTCTTTATTTTGTTTGACTGTTTAGTTAGATACTAACACAAGAATAAAATCAACAATTTCAAAAGATCAAAAATAATGACTCGATCCAACGTCGAGTATTTTCTCAATAAACAAATCAATTCATTTCTCTCTCCATTCTATTCTGTTTCTTTCAAACTTTCATCAAACGCTTGATTTCAATGTCAAGCCATTTTTCCTGATAAAAACTCAAAAAATATTAATTCATAGTCAAGACTTTTTCAATAAAGATGGAAGTGGAACGTGGTGTATACCACGCACTCCTGAGACTAGGATTCGAGATGTATATCTCGCCAATCCTAGTTCTCGCCATCATCCAATTTATCCACTTTGTTTTCTCTCAAACACTTATCCAAATTTCTCTTAAATGTCCATCAACACTTGATTTAGGGTCAAGTCATTTTCACAACAAAAACCAAAATACCTAATTCTTACTTAACACTTTTCAAATAAAGGTGGAAATGGAACATGGTGTATACCATGCACTCCTGAGGTTAAGATTCGAGACGTATGCCTCGCCAATCTTAACTCTCGCCATCGTCTAAAATTGTCAATGCGGTTTCTTCAAACCCTTTCTCAATCAAATTCCAAAATACTTAATTCCTATCTTAAACTCTTTCAATAAAGATGGAAATGGAACATGGTGTATACCATGCACTCCTGAGGCTAGGATTCGAGATGTATATCTCGCTCATCCAAGTTCTCGCCATCACTCAAAATACGTCAACCAATCAAACTCTTTTCTCGCCGCCGTGCGATTAATCAAAAACATTTTTCATAAACGAAAGGTATCTTGTCTTAAGTGATACAAAACAATGTTTCGGCCACGATTGTTGAGTAGAGATAAATGACGCTTTTCCGAATGTAGATTTATAAATCCGTTCGATGTGTGGTATGCGTCCACTCCTCATCTGTTTTGGATAAAACGATGTTTTCGTCGATTAATACAATATAGCTTTCGCTAAAAATTGACCAACAAACAAACATTTTTCTACCCAGAACTACGTAAGCCTTGATTTCTCTTTTGAGATACGTAGGAGCAGGATTTGTAAATCTTGTCAGGCCCACTAATAAAAAACTTAGGTTTAGTCCTTCGTCAAAAATCCAAAAAACATTTTCCTTTCTTTTATTCTTTCTTTCCCACCTAATAAATTGAAAAGCCTAACATTTCAAACTAACATTAATGCACACAACTGACCTAATGGTTCCCGTTGAGTACAACGGACGTGAGGGGTGCTAATACCTTCCCCTTGTGTAATCGACTCCCGAACCCTGATATTGGTTGCGATGACCATATCTTATCCTTTCTTTTAGAGGTTTTATCGATATTTTCCTTTTCCCATTTTTGGGAATAAATAAAGTTCGGTGGCGACTCTGTTCAGTCCATCATTGCGAGCGTGCGATCGCGCTTCGCTTTGAAGTCGTATCCCCATTTTTTTCGAGGTGCGACAGCAGCAAAGGAGGTTGTTTGGATCAAAAAGTTCATTAGTGAACTTGGCATAGTTCCTAGCATTGTGGATCCCATTGGTCTCTATTGTGATAACAATGGTTTTATCGCACAAGCTAAGGAGCCTATATCTCACCAACGATCCAAACACATACTTAGGCGTTATCACCTCATTCGAGAGATAATAGATAGAGGAGATATGAAAATATGCAAAGTACCTACATTTGACAATATTGCTGACCCACTGACAAAGCCTCTTGCACATCAGAAGCATGATGGCCATACTAGATCTATGGGCATTATGGGTATGCTTGATTGGCTCTAGTGCTAGTGGGAGATTGTTGGTGTAAGCCCTAGAGGCCAATAATTTTGGTACTTGTATCGAATTATTTATTAATAATAAAAGGCTTTTTCTTTATTATGTTTGTTTAATAAAGTCCCGAGAATAGCTAGTCCGTTTAATGTATCAAGTGTGACTTAATCATGAGATCACATTAAACATAAGGACACTATTCTTAAAGTATCTGTAGTCGAGCTTTATTGTGAAGTGGGATAACATTAAAGCATTAAGACTATTATGTATATATAGACTGATGATCACATCTCATGGATCATGGATAAGGAGTTATCAAGTCTTAAACATAAGTATGAATATTAAGAGTAATATTTATACTGGATTGACCCGCTATGAGAATACTATATAGAACGTTATGCAAAGTGTCATAAGTTATTCTCATGGTGATAATGGTGTATACCACCCTTCGACCTAAAACCACTATGGACCCTAGATGTAGAGTCGAGTGCCTTATTGTTGATCAAACATTGTCCGTAACTGGATGACCATAAAGACAGTTGATGGGTACTCCACAAAGCATGATAAGGGACATGAGTGACCTAAATGAAATTTGCTCATCCTGCGTAACAGGATAAATGTCTATGGGCCCAATATTGAACTGGACAAGGATGACACGGTTTATGCCTTGTGTTCAATATAGATATAAGGGCAAAAGGGTAATTATACACATAAGTATTATCACAACAGGATTTGTCAGATCACATGACATTTTCGTGTCTTGGGTAGCAGTGATGTGTTGCTAGATACCACTCACTATTTATTATGTTAAATACGTGATTTAATATGATTGCCAATGCCGTGAAAACCTATAGGGTCACACACAAAAGGACAGATTGATGAGAGATAGAGTAACTAAGGAACACCATAAGGTATGGTGCACTTAAGTGAATTGTAGAACATCGTAAGATACGGTGTACTTAAGTAGAATACGAAATATGGTAAGGTACCACGCGCTTAAGTGATTTTGGCATATTATAAGATATGGGCCACATACACTTAAGTGGGCTTTTTTAGCTTGCAACCAGTCGCATCTCGAAAAATACGATTCCTCGCGATGGTCGCGGAAAAAATTAATGTTCGAACAGAGTCACCACCGAACTTTATTTATCCCAATGAATGGATAGGAAAATATCGATAAAACCTTTAGGAAATGGAATAGTGGTCATAGCAACCCTATTCGGGTTCGGGAGTGGATTACGTAAGGGGAATGTATTAGCACCCCTTATGTCCGTTGTACTCAACGGGAACCTTTTAGTTCTAGTGTGTGTTTCGAGTGTTAATTTATGTTTGTTTGTTATCTTTAGGTTATAAAATTATTAAAATAGAAATGGATGAGAACCTCAGAAAGGGAAAGGGAGGTTTTTTATTAGTGTGCTCGCGAAGATACAACAATCTCCTTCCTACATATCCTTATGGTATAATAAGGAAATCAGAGCATTCGTAGTTCGGGGAACTACGGTTGGTTGGTGTTTTTTAATGAACAACTATTTATATTGCATCCTAAATGCTAAACGTTGGTTTGTCTACTCTCGGCGGAGGCTTAAGCACTAGTTTGTTGTGCGCATTAGAAATGATTTAAATAGTGTTCTTTCTGAAAAGAGTTTTTGGTCACACAAGGGCGACAAATTGGATTAATATATTGGATATTTTGTTTGACTGGTTGAGTTGAGATATTTTGGTTGGTTGAGATGTTTTTTGGTCGGATGATGGTTACTCGGATAGTCGAGTAAGACAACTTGTATCCTAACAGTCGGGAAAGGGAGTAGAAGACTCTAGACCACTTTCTTTTCTATCCTTAATTATAGAAAGGATTTGATAATAGTTAAAGTGTTTTGAACGGATGACGAATATTCGGATAATCGAGTACGACAACTCGTATCCTAATAATCGGGAAAAGGAATAGAAGACTCTAGACCGTTTTCTGTTTCATCTGAATATTTTATGAAAATAAGGTTGTATACGGTTGACGTATTTTTATAATGAACGACAAGTACTTGAATAGCTGAGTAAGACAACTCATATCCAAGCATTTGAGAAAAGGAGTTGAAAGCTCAAAACCATATCCCTTTTCGTATAGTTAAGCAAGCGATTTGATTAAGTTGTATTTGCGGAAGAATGTCAATTGTTCGACTGACCGAGTAAGAGAACTCGTATTCGTCCAATTGAGGAGTGAAGTTGAAAACTCAAAGTCAACTACTTTTCATTCAACTTATTTTAAAATATGTTTTGATTTAATCGGGGTATTTTAATTGAGTTTGAGAGAAAATACTCGACGTTGGATCGAGGCTTTAGATTTGTGTTTTGAATGAAGTGAATTTATTTAGTGCATTGCTCTTTTACTCGATAAAAATCGAATAGGTATCATTGTAAAAAAAACCCAAGAGTAAGCTTTGTGAGGTTAATGGCGCTGCTTTAAAAGCGATCGACTTACAAGGGTGTTTTGAATTGATTTGGAAAAGGCGCACTCGATATTGACCGAGGTTTGTATTTACATGTGCATATGAGTTGAATTATGAAAATGGTCTCGAAATGAGATTTGCTTATAAATTTTAGCTTATGCAACGCGAATGCAAAAATAAGCAATAAGAAAATAAAGAGTCTCATTGTAAGGTAGCCCAAGAGAAAGCCTTTTGTGTGCAAAAAAGTGACCTATGCTAAACAAAGGATAATGGTCTTACAAACATGTCCCCCTAAGATGGTGCCATGATGTCATCCTTACAATATGCATGTAAATTACAGATGAAAATCCAAGTGTTTACAAAATATCACAAAGAGTAAAAGAAGACTTCCAAGCAAAGGTCCTAAGATGAAATCCTCTAAGTCCAAGTTGATTAAGAGTGGAGTGAATATTTTTGGTCTTTATCATTTTATCATGTTTTTGTTATTTTTAATGTATGATGATAATAAAATGAATAACAAGTAAATAAACATGCATGATGAGTTTGTACAATGATGATGATGATGAGTACTTGAATATAAATTACAAGGTAATGACATAAAAGTAAATCACAAGATAAATAATGGTAATAACACAATAATAATGGTTAGTGAATGTAAATGAACAATAAAATAAATTGCAAGGAAGTAAAGTGCAATAATGCAAATGTTGGAAGTTAGTAGTTAGTGGTTAGTAACAATAAAATAAATTGCAAGGAATTAAAGTGCAATAATATAAATGTTAGTAGTTAGTAGAATAACAATAAGCAAATGGATTAGCAAGTTAATATAGAGAATATGGTTTCATCTATGTATCAAATGACTCAAATATGGGTGAAATAGAGGCAATCTATCAATGCCTCAAAGTATAATGAATGATCTATTGATCAACCATTAATAGGTTTGAAACATTGAAGATTTAATCAACTTTAAACAACCATGTCATGATCCAATAGAACTCATCAACCAAATAAATGTAACAACAAGTCAACAATAAATATTAAATGATAACAAAAAATGTAAAGAAAAATGGTTTCATCTATGTATCAAATGACCCAAACATGGTTGAAATAGAGGCAACCTATCAATGCCTCAAAGTATCATGAAGGATCTATTGATCAATCATTAATAGGTTTGAAACATTGAAGGTTTTATCCACTTTAAACAACCATAGCCATGACATAATAGATCTCATCAACCAAATAGATGTGAAAACAAATCCACAATAAATAGCAAATGAAACAAAATACTAAGTTTGATTAAAGATGGTGGATAGAAGTAACAAGAGCAAGAAATCCCAAAAAAAAGATGTAAACTAAAGTTAATCATTTTTTACAAGCTTGAGTCTAAACCTCTCAAAAAAATCAAACAAGAATAAACAACCATTTTCAACACAAAAACAGAACCAAAAAGTTAACAAAATTTAAGCTAAAATCATTACCCAAAAATGTTGAAAAATGGTAGGTTGAAGTGGTGTTGAGCTTGGATATAAAGTAAGGAGATTGGGATGAAAATGTTTATGGTGGAAGTATAGTGAAGGAGCTGAGTTATGAGTGTTAGAGAGTAAGAAGTTTTGAAGAAAATATGAAAATGGACAAAAAAGTTGGTATGGTGACTTTTCTAAGAGAGAAAGATTTTTTGTTTTGGCTTAGGTTTAGAGAGGTGAATAAATGGTATTTGGACAAAACTTTTGGGGGTTAGGAAGCATGAAAAATGAGGGGAAATAGTACCTCTATTTATAGGGAAAGTTGGTGGAAAGAGGGGGTGATCCAAAAAGCACATTGTGTAAAAAACAGACTTATTACAGCTACCTGCGCAGGTGTAATTGGTTACCCTAATTAGGGTAACCGGTTACCCAGTCAAAAATGGCCAAAAACTCAATTTTGGGTCTGTGTAACCGGTTACGCTGATTAGGGTAACCGATTACCCAATTTTTATTTATTTATATTTATTTATTTTAGAAATAATGAATGTATGCATGTGCAGTAGGGTCATGGATCAAATGAAAATTGTATCGGGGTAGGATAAAATTGGGGTATGACACAACCCACACAAGTGGTTCTATAAATAGAACCCTTGTGTAGAAGCATTTGTGGAGTTGCAATTTTGTTTCTCTCTCTCTCTCTCTCACTCAAAGCCTTCATTCGTGGTAGCTAGCACTGAGACTGAAGGAATCCGTTCGTGTGGACTGAGTAGAGGCGTTGTCACTGTTCTACGTTCGTGATCGCTCTATAGATTTGCATCAAATGTTTCGATCGCCACAAGAGGTAACAATTCTATTACTGATCATGCCCATTCATAAGGATCACTAAAGGAGAAATTTTTAAATTCCGCTGCATTTTGGATCGCCCTTCTCCTTCACTTATGCTGGATGGATTATAATTCATCAAGTAATAAATTTATGAACCATTGCCACGAGTCCTTTGCTTTGGCTTTCACAACTATATATGTTATCAGCATCATCTTGTTATTTTATTCCTTACCAACAATAGATATCAACTGACCTCCAAAGTACCCTTTTAAAAGACATGCATCTAACCTAATCAGAGGTACCCATGTGTTTGAAAATGCAACCTTACATTCTTCCAAACATACATAAACTATCTTTAAAATAGGTCAACCAATAGAATCAACACATTTAATATTAATTGTAAAGTTTGGATTTTACTTAATCAGTTCATCAACGTACCTCCTTAAATGTGTGAGTCGTTCACGACCGACACCTTAAAGCATATTTATTGCTTTTTCTCTTGGCTTTGTAAAGATTAGTCATTCGAAAAATTCACACCCATTTATGAATGGCTTCTACAGTCAAACCTCTAGTTTTCATATTAGGATTGTGGACCTATGTGCTTATAGGTAACAAAGAATAGTGTATGAAGTTTTGAAGATGACAATGCAGAGCAACAACCCTCAATCCTTATGATAACCAAATCATCTTATAAGAGAATTCAAGATCAAGTGCTTATATGATTAGATATTAAATAGCAAAGTGTTGAAGCTACTCTGGTGAAAGATGTAAAATCTCACAAAGTCATATTTGTTGTTTTGTCTGAATGAATCGAGTAATATAAAAGTAAGGTGGTATCTCGAGATTACCAAGGAAACTCACACACACACACATACATCAAAATGTTTTCTACCTTGAAAATGATTTTCTAATCCAGAACGAAGTGATTAAAAAGTTGTCCAAATTTTTTTTTAACCATCTAATCGATTAGAAAAATATGTCAATCGATTGGCAAAACATTTTTACCATCCAATCAATTGGAACATTATGCTAATCGATTAGATGGGTACCAATCGATTACAAAATCAATGAGGAAAGCACATTAATGACTTGTCCAATTGAATAAAGATCTTGGTCAATCAATATATCATCAGTTCGGCCCATGGATTATTTCATTTCTTGGATAATCCAACTACTATATAAGAGAGGCTCGTCCTCACTTCACGCCACACCAATTTCCAACGCTTTCATATTTCTTTAGAATTTATCTTTCTCCCTCTCTTTAGAAAAATATTTCTTTTCACTTTGAATTGCCTTGTGCTAGTAAGTGAAGCTTTACTTATGAGGAAAGTATATTTGTAACTCATCATGTTGGTCGTTTGTATTATTAAAGGTATGATACCTTTAAGAGATTGAGTTTGGTTCTTGAGATCAACCTTTACAAAATCTATGTTCTTGGTTTAATAAGCTTTGCCGGAAAAAACTTGTTTTTGTTATTGAGATCAACCATAAATCTCTAAACGGTTTGATAGCTTAGCATATGTTAAAAGTTGTCATTTGGTTTGGGATAAGCCTGTTAAAATCTCAAGATCATATTGTATTAAACACTATTACAAAATATACATTTAGTAACATTATATTACTATGACCCTTTTGTAAACTATAATAATATATCACTTTTAAAGCGCCTAATTTTTTTCTTGTTTTATTAAAAGACATTTCATCACGGTTTTTAATAACAACCGTGGTGAAATTTGGCATTTGGTAATGGGTTCAAATCTCAGCACCAACATTTTTGGGTTTTTTACTTATTTTCAAGCCACTTTTCACCATGGTTGGAATTTCAACCATGGTGAAAAATGGTGTCTAGTCATGTGTTTGAATCCCATCACCAACATTTTTTATGTCTTACTTACTTTTAAGCCAATTTTCATCATGATTGAAATTCCAACTACGGTGAAAGTGGCGTCTTCTTATTTTTTTAAGGATATATAACGCTCTTATTTCATTCCCTCTGCCCTATACATGCTTAGAAAAATGATGACAGTCCGTCATTACATATGTTTAGTCGAAGAATTGGAGCAAAACAAGTGAAAGTTCAGCTAAAATGAAGAAGAATGACCAAAAATGAGGAAAAAATAGCTAAGTGTGAAAATTATGGACTTAATGAAAATTAGAGTGAAAAAGGAAGTAAAAACGTGCAACCACCAGAATAATCACGCACACCATCACGCGCGTGATAGGGTCATTAAAGCAACATCGCGCGATGTAAGGTATCATGCGCGCGATAAGTACTTTTTCTTGGTTTTTCTGATGCATTTTGGTCCATTCTGACACCTTTTTAAAGGGGATTTTCTCCACTTTCACAAGGGTTGTGATTTTGGGAGATTGAAACACGAATTTGAGAGCACAAGTGGATATTTTTAGAGCATTTAAAGCCAATGGAGGCCATCACTTTAAGTGACTTCTTATGTTATTTTCATCTATCAATTATGGTGTTTTTAATTGCACTATGAGTAGCTAAACTCTTCTAGGTTAGGTTAGGTTATGATGAACCTATTTTTATATTGTTAGATTCTATATTAATTTGGCCATTGTATAAACCTATTGATATATAATCTTATTCAATTGTTTCTTGTTCGTAACGTTTTTTATGTGAGATACTCTTTTAATCTTATTTTGGGCACATATGGAATACTGACCGTTAGTCTATGTGTTTGACCTATGGCAATTGTTGTACTTACGTTGTTTGAATAGGGATAGGAGACCCCAAGTAGTGGCATAGAGAATTAATGTTCTATACATCGCCTAACCCTGCTTACACTAGTGGACTAGGGATAGAAAACTCCAAGTAGTGGTTAGTGAGTTATTTCGTGAGGGGTCGACTATAATGGTTTTGTTAATTCACTATGGCATTATAGTGATTATATCATTCATACAAGGCATCAAACATCAACCATATATGAATAAGGGATTATACAACATAACGTGACCACTTTTGTGACATTGTTTACTCGTTTTATCACTTTTTGCACTGAAACTCGAAAAAAACCATTTTTACTAGTTTTTATATATTGCACACATTTTGTCTTGCTTGGAGGTAGTGCATGTGGATTCGATTTTTTTATTACTTCAACATTATCAATACACTTTCCAAGAAGTCATCAAGTTTTTTGCGCTGTTGTCGATGACTGTTGATTTTTCAACAAGGCGACATTTGTGCAATTTTTTAATATTATTTTTAGTATTTTTGTTTCATTTTCTTGTTCATCATAATACTATTGTGGTGTTTTTGTTAAAGTACAGGGCACAGGTGTTGACAAGTTATTACGACAGAGTCAAGAGCCCAAATTATGGGGGACTACTGTAGGCCTACTTACGTATCACATGTTTATATGGGATTTCTTCAAGATGGTCCTGCAAATTTCAACATCAAATATGATGTTCTTTCATATTTAAGGGATAAACCATTTAACGGGAACACGACTAGTGACCCATGGGAACATATGGGTAGGTTTCATGAGATAACATCAATGTGCCATCTAGAGGGTATTATAGAAGATCGGGTAAAACTCAAATTGTCTCATTAGTTGGTTGAGAAAAAGATTGGTTATTATGTCTGCCAAATGGGGTAATCAAACTTGGAAAGAATTGGAAGACAAAATTCTAGAAATATTTTTCACTACAACAAAGTTCACATAATGAAAAGTTGAAATCATGTAATTCGAGCAACAATGGACTGAATGTCTTTATGATACTTGGGAGAGGTTTAAATTATTGATACACAGATGCCCTAATCACAATATGAGTAATATGAAGCAAATGCATAATTTTGTAAAGGGCCTCCAAGCACAAGTTCAAATGCTTTTAGATGCATCTGTGGGTGGTACAATAAGAACACTAACCGAATTGCAGGTAAAAGAGCTGATATAGAAGATGAGTTTAAACGAGTACAACTTTTCAAATACCAGAGGGTTGAACACAATATAAAGTGTCTTAAAAGTCCAAAATCCATTATCCAACCAAACACTTGTAACATGAATCAAATGAGTGTTTGAATGATGGGTTTTGATTTTGATGGACATGACTTAATGTTGAATGAGTGGTGGGATGATTGTATGGTCTAAATAAAACAAGTTCAATGGCTAAGGGATGCCCTAATTAGGGTTTCTTGAGCTACAAGTTTCATCAAGAACCAATGTTAAATGAATTAGGGGTTGGTGATGTAATGTACATATTGAGATGTTTCAAAGGTGTGGGGCATGACAAACTTTGGACTTGAGGGGTCCTAAATGACATGGTCAATATCCATGGGGAATTCAGATTTGTACAAGCCAAATGAGGTTCAAGATCTAGGGTTAGGGTCCTTGGGTGACCAGGTGAATCTTGAGACATCTTCAAAGGGAACTCATCATCCAAATTGGGTTTGGAGAGTGAGTGAGATGACTTGAATGATCCTTCAAGCTTTGTTGGATTCTTGAGGATGAGATTAGGGTTAAGGTGGCTTGGGCACACCTCAACATGGTTAGGAGATCTTTAAGCTTCACAGATGAATCTCATGCCTTGAGTTTGTGGATCATTAAGTATAGATGTATATGAGATGACATGCATGTGATGTATGCTTATGGATTATGTTTAAAAAAGTGACATGTGTAGGGTAAATTTGAGGGTATGGCACTCAATCTAACCAGAAAGAGACTTCATGCTCTACTCTCAAGCATGAGACTTCAATGCTCAATCACACTGATCGAGACTTCGTTACTTTGCCCTCAAGCATGAGACTTTAATGCTCAATCATTAGAAAAAGACTTGCTTTGAGCACAAAGGCTAGAGTCTTCAGATTCTCTTAACAAAAGAGTTCGATAGTAACCTTATGTTTATATGTGTGCTTCTTAGTTAAGCAAGTACATATAGGTTTTACACTTTTGAGCATAATACAAATTGGTTGCTCCTAAGTGTAGAAGAATTATTTTTTCATTATTTTTCTCTTCTTGCACAATTTTTCTTCTTTGTTGTGCCTTTGTGTTCTGTTGATATTCTTGATCATATTCATATATTGTTTCTACAAGTCATATGTGAATATGTTTCACTATACTCTCACACACTTAACCCTTCTGGTTATATTACCCATTTTGTGTGTGTTTCTTTCACCCATGTTTTCTGTGTAACACAATCTCTCTCTTTCAACCCATTTTGTAAACTACTATCACAACTTTGTGAACACAGTCACGTACTCATCAACCCCCAATCATTCTATGTGTGATGTTTTTGAATGTCTTCAATCTTCTTATTATATAGATGTTGAGAATATATCCGTTGAAGATTGGAACTACCCATGGTACATGTAGTCGTTGAAGGTCTTTAGGTAGAGCACATAAAGTGAAATATAAACCCATCTGGCATAAAGACTTTAAGAAGAGCATAATAGATTTCAAAACTATTAGAGAGATATGATTTTGACAATGTTACTTTTTGCTTGATTAGACATAAAATAGTGTAGCATTGTCACATGATCTTCTTTAGATAACTTCTGACCGGAGACTTCTTGTAGACGTTTGTTGAAGCTTGATCTGAGTCATTATTATCTTTGTATTTAACTTCCTGAATTAAAGACTCTTGATAGAATTAGTTAAACCATGATTAGAAGTTAAAGTATGTCTTCAGAACCTGGATGGAACGAGACTTCATAGTCTTGAGTTCACAAGTTCGGAATCTTGCCTTTATTAGAGTCTTGATCATAACTAATCTGGATGAACACTTTCAGAGTTATTGACTTGATATAGATAAACTTCCTTTGAAGCAGAATCTTCAGAACTGCTGATGAAGCTTGGAAGTTGCAGAGTCATTCCTTATGTCAGAGTCTACTTTCTCCAAACGATTGTAGTCTTCAAAACCTTGTTGATCTTTGAATTTCAAGTAAGATTAGGTTGATCATCTGAAAGACTTGAGTTAACTATTCAGAGTCTGAAGGCTTGGTTCCGATCCTTCAGATTTAGAATAATTTTGCTTCTCTCTAATGATTCTTCTAAGTGATTAACTTGACTTATATCAAGGTTAATGTATTTTAATCCTGCACACTTGAACAACCGTTAGTAAGCCATATTGTTCTTTAAATACTTTGTTATCATCAAAACCTTTTAATGGCATGAACAAATATTGTTCTAACACACGATAACTTCTCGATAGCGTGGGAGAGTTACTACTGCTACAACGAGGACTCATGTGAGGGGAGATAACGTAAAAGAGTCACATCTCCAAGCGGGAAGAGTAACCCCGGTCTATTATCAAAGGAAGCGGTTTGCAAACATGTAGTTTAATGCACCCCCGCAATATCTGACGTAGATGATCTATACATGTTATTGAATAGACCATAAATCATGATGATGAGCCTATTGCTAAGGATATCCAGGCATCAGTTTAGGATGACAAGAAAGATGGTGGCGGAGGAAGAGGTATCATATCTTACTTTGAGAACAAAGGGGCCC
This sequence comes from Lathyrus oleraceus, assembly GCF_024323335.1. Lineage (NCBI taxonomy): Eukaryota > Viridiplantae > Streptophyta > Magnoliopsida > Fabales > Fabaceae > Lathyrus > Lathyrus oleraceus. The sequence continues at coordinate 213,003,692 of NC_066583.1, forward strand.
CATCCTTTTGAGACGACTATTATGGTGTCTCATATAGATGATATGGAGGTTACTCCGGTTGAGACAAAGGTTACTACTTCAACTTTGACAAAGCCGTTCGCACACACAAATTAAGGGTTTCTTGGAGGGCCTAGTGACTATTTTGTGCTCACTAGATATGCCAATCTTGTGGCATTCAAATTATGGCAGGGAGAAGTATGTATATGTTATGCCGAATACGTGACTTTATTTATTATTAATACATTGAAAATAAGTAATGCTTTTTTACTTTCTTTGTTAGAGGACCGACTACCACTGGAGGTGCCCACACATAATGGGAAGTTAAAGAAGTTCTTATATGTCCCGATGCCATGAGAGGTCAATGAAATTATTGATGAATACAATCTTCTTTTATTGGTGGAGTGTTTGCTGACCATGCTCGACGATTACATTGGTTGACCAACTATTAATATCCTTTGTTTGACGATGGCATACATAAACATCTTCCTTCCATCTTCCATTTGATGAGATGACAATTACATTAGATGATGTCTCCAATCTATTCCATATTTTCCTGTCATGTAGTTTCTTCACTGCTTCTCTCATTAGAAGGGAGGTTACATGTATTATTGTTGTACAAGACTTAGGGGTTACTGAAAAGTAGGTGATAGAGGAGTTTAGGACTAACATGGTCGCTCATTTTGACCTATATTGGCTCCAAGATATGTATAAAGATCTAATGCATTAGTCAATGTATAAGGCAACTGCCAAGGTATATATGTTTCATCTTGTAGGATACACTATCTTAGCAGATAAGTCTCATGTATATATCAATACAAAGTACATGTGGACGTTTAGTCGCATTCCGCATGTCGACTAGGCATGAGGTTGTGTTGCACTATCTGTTATACATGTTGCACTTGGAGATGCCAATATCTTTGAGACAAGAAAACTTGCCGGTTATATGAGTCTATTTCAGTTATATGAATCAGAAACTCGATCTTACTCACCTTTTTATTCTCAGTGCGAGGAAACATATTATTCAACTTGGATATCAGAAGACCACATGGTATCCCCCGAGAGTTCAAATTCAATCGGAGGTTTCACCCGTTGAAGTACACTTATGCCTTAAACAAATAGTAGGACATTGTAAGATGTTTTTCTTAAAAAGACATGACCTATATTCTGGACCACACAAAACGGTTGGTGCAATCACAATCGTACTAAACTATCGACAAAATCCCAACCCTTGAAATTACACTACCATAATTTTAACAGATCCACTAAAAATTCGGTATATGAAAGATGCTTTTTGAAAAAACAGGTACTTTTTAAACCAGCGAATTTTTCAACGTTTAACAAAAAATCCGATAAAAAGATAGGTGTTTTTTAAAAATCCGATTTGTTTAACCACATACAGGTTTTTTTGAAATATATGATATACCAAATTTTTTATATGAACTACCAGATCTTTTGATGTGTACCGAATATTTTTGTTTGTCCTACTGAATTTTACATCCACGAATTTTAATAAATTTTTTGATATGGATAAAATGGAATAAAAATATGTGAGGTGCAAGGTCAAATTATGAGGTGACAAGATAAATTCTCCAAGCGCATCACCATACTAAATACTCGATATTTATTCCTGTCATCCCCAATTAAACTTGACACCCCTTATTGGGTATGAAAAAACAACACTGCCTTTGCAAAATCACTTCACTTATTTCTCAAATTTACAGTATTCACGCGTATTTTTAAAAATTATGGGGTGATACCGAAATTTTTGAAGCAACTACCGGAAATTTAAAAAATAAATATGTTTTGTACCGTAAATGTCAAAATCTATGGGATTTTGTACCGAAAATTCCAAAATTTCAGGTATTAATCATAATAATTTTACTAGAAATTTCAAAATTTTCGATACCAAATCCTATTTGGTTTTTCCGTAAATTTCAGAATTTTCGGTAGTTATAAGCACTCTGTAAATTATCGGAAATTATGAAAATTTCGGTATAGATAAAATTTATGATGCAATCACAACCATCCAAAACTGTCAATAATCACCTAGTAAATTTCAAATTTCCGGAATTATTCGGAACTACCAGAAATTTACAATATACTACTGAAAATTTTATTCATATTCAAAATTTTATTTTTACCTATCAAAAATTTTAAACGTAAATTTCATTCACATTTTAATCAGGAACAATTTTAACAATATAAAAGTATTGGGGGTGTCAAATTTAAATGGGTTGTCAAGTTAAATGCTCTAAATAACCTAAGACAAAACTGAAAGCCCAGCCCACAACCAAGTAGCCCAACTTGATCGGCCTGTAATTGAAAAATCTCAGAAAAAGGTGGGAAGCATAAGGAAGTAATTAGAAGCATAGCAATAGCAACTTGAGAGTGTGTCATTGTTTAGGGTTCTACACTTCTTCTACATCACCCTTCTCATTTTTCCGATCGCAGTTTTCTCAGACTGCGAACGAAAACATCAACATAGGGTTAGGGTTTGGGATCTCATAGACAAAAATGGCGTTGGCTTTCGACGAGTTCGGAAGACCATTCATAATCCTCAGAGAGCAAGAAACGAAGAACAGGCTTCGAGGTCTCGATGCTCAGAAAGCTAACATCTCCGCCGGTAAAGCCGTCGCTCGTATCCTCCGAACATCTCTCGGTCCTAAGGGCATGGACAAGATGCTTCAGAGCCCCGATGGCGACGTCATCATCTGTATGTATTTCCGTTTTCTCTTCATTTCCATTTTTCTATTCACTTTTCACTCTCCATTTTCCACTTCATCACTACATTCAATCACATAACCCTCCACATCGTTTTATTCTGCATCCATGAAATGAAACCCTAACATAACATCTGGTTTATGTTACTTTTTGTTTAATAGCTATACCCATGGAATTTGTGTTTCTGTTATGATATTTTTTCATGGTTATTGCAAATTTAGAGTAAACATTTTGTGTGTGTGTGTGTTTGTATGCAGCAAATGATGGAGCAACGATATTGGAACAGATGGATGTCGACAACCAGATTGCAAAGCTGATGGTGGAGTTGTCGAGGAGTCAAGACTATGAAATCGGTGATGGTACTACTGGAGTTGTTGTGTTGGCTGGATCTCTTCTTGAGCAAGCTGAGAGGCTTTTGGAACGTGGAATTCACCCCATTAGGATTGCTGAGGGATATGAAATGGCTTCCAGGATTGCTGTTGAACATCTGGAACAAATTGCGAATAAGTTTGAGTTTGGAGAAACTATTTTGGAGCCTTTGATTCAGACTTGTATGACTACGTTGTCATCCAAAATGTAAGTTAAGTTAATAATTAAGACATGATCTGTATTGTACCTTTGTTTTGTATGTTGTATGCAGTTTTGTGTTTGTTTTTTGAATTTCAAGATGGTTATAGACAGCTTTATAATGCATATTTGTTTTAATATTGCAGTGTGAATCGGTGTAAGCGTAGCTTGGCCGAGATTGCTGTCAAAGCTGTTCTTGCTGTTGCTGATCTAGAGAGAAAAGATGTTAACTTGGATCTAATTAAAGTAGAAGGTAAAGTCGGTGGGAAATTGGAAGATACTGAGTTGGTGTATGGAATCATTGTTGACAAGGATATGAGCCATCCTCAAATGCCAAAGCAGATTGTAGATGCTAACATTGCTATATTGACTTGCCCATTTGAGCCCCCAAAGCCAAAAACCAAGCATAAGGTTGATATTGACACAGTGGAGAAGTTTCAGACGTTAAGGAAGCAGGAGCAGAAATATTTTGATGACATGGTTCAACAATGCAAGGTTGGATAGTCTTGTAAATATTTCTACTAATGTCATTGATTTTGTAACTGTCTATTTGCATATTTTTTTCACATCAACTTTGTTATATGAGTCGATCACATTTCTCTTTCTTTAAGCTCATGTATGAACTATTTTCGATTTATGTTCAAATTGATATACTTATAATTTACAAACTTATTTCTGCCTGCTTGAATGTGGTTGAACTTTATTGAAAAGGTTGATTTATATTGTTTTGTAGGATGTAGGTGCAACCCTTGTTATTTGCCAATGGGGTTTTGATGATGAAGCAAATCATCTCTTGATGCACAGGAACTTGCCAGCTGTTAGGTGGGTTGGTGGTGTTGAGTTGGAATTGATTGCCATAGCAACAGGTATGCTTCTATTAGAATTGTTTTGATTCAAAAACTCAGAATATTCTTTTTGTAAGTGTGTTACTTATGAATAATGATTGTAGTATATTCGAAGTTATTTCCGATCCATATCTATTAATTAACAAAAGTATCATCTATGTGTAAATGAAGGTGGAAGAATTGTTCCCAGGTTCCAGGAATTAACTGCAGAAAAGTTAGGAAAGGTATCATTTCAATCTTGATTTTATGTATGGGTTACCCGGACATTCCTCTTTTTGGGCCTAATATATATTTTTTAATTCACATGCAAATGTGGGGATAGAAATTTAAAATATGTGCTAGTATATTGACATCCCTGCAGCCGTTGATGCCTTTTACTGTGTGGGTGCCTTACACAATGATTCTTATGCTGTCTGTTTGTAGATTTGACTAAAAGTAACATAAATGTTAATCTATTCTAGGCTGGTATCGTCAGAGAGAAAGCATTTGGAACAACTAAAGACCGGATGCTGTACATTGAGCACTGTGCTAATTCAAGGGCTGTGACAATATTCATTCGTGGAGGTGAGGGTTTACTTTTTGACATATTTGCTTTACTGGTCTGCACTGAATTTTATGTAATTAGTCATTTTATAGGCGAGAGATGGCTTTCAATTTGTATTGTTGGTTGACACTATTTACTACTATACTACTTGAGACTAGTATTTTCAATTTTTTTTGAGCTATAGAATACACTATTAAGACTGGTGAATATCTGAGCATTCTTGACAAATTAACCAAAGCTGTCTTGTTTCATACTGGCAGGTAACAAAATGATCATTGAAGAGACAAAGCGCAGTATTCACGATGCACTATGTGTGGCCAGGAATCTTATTCGCAATAACTCAATTGTGTATGGTGGTGGTTCGGCTGAGATTGCATGCTCTATTGCTGTCGAAGCAGCTGCTGACAAATATCCTGGAGTAGAACAGGTATGCATATTAACCCACAGTTTAATTTATTTGGGAGATGTGCTTACAATCATTCTAAATTTTATGTTTTGGTAAATAGGCATCTTTAAGGTCACTTTCATCGCAAGTTCTTCTTAAACTCTTATAATTGCTAATAGACCCTTCTAACTTGGTGTTAATTTGTTATTTGGCTAACAGATATATGTCCTGCTTGTGTTTATTAAATCTAAGCAAAAATATTTAAATTTAAAATATGAAATTAATCTATTTATTAAATTTTCAAATTTAAAAAAGGGCTGAAACAAAATAAAGAATAAGAGACACTGTCTGTTAACATGATGTTTATCATAGTAAGCTCTTCATCCAATTTAATGTATAGAAGAAGTTCTGAAAGTGGAGGGGCAAAATGAAGTATTTTAGCTGCCTCAATCTCACTGAAAATCTTCTGCTTTATTTTGGCATAGTATTTAGTTTATTTTATATAGTACAAACAAAACCATATAAGAAAATCTATAAATAGGATATAAAATACCTAGAAACTGCAGCATATTAGCCTTAATACTAGGCTACATGTAGCCATAAATAGGATATAAAATACCTAGAAACTGCATAGTATTCTATCATATATCTTATTTCTATCAGGTCTTAGCATACCTATAGTTCTTTGACCACCCTCCATCCGATCCACTCTCCTAACTAAAAAACTTGTCTACACGTGCAAACCACCTAAATTTGGGGGTGACAAAATAGTCCCGACCTGTGGGGAAGTCAAGGTTTTTAATCCCACCCCCTTGAATACGCCTTCCCACCCAGCTCAGCTCCGCTTTTTTGCGGGGCGGGTTTAAACGGGCTGACACACCCGTTTGCCACCCCTAACTTAAGCCCTATGTTTTTAAATGGCAGAAATAGTGGTGCTATATCACCATATTATAGTGGAATTTTGACAAACCACTAGTTTCATGATACCCTATTTAGTACACAATGTAGTCAAATAGATGCTTTAGTGGCACTATTGTGTAGTGGAATTTTAACAAGTTATTTTCTGTTGTCTACAAAGATAATATTGCTCAATCGAGTTTCCACCATTTTTCTACTATTGGTGCTCTTCCCCTTCATGTCATTTCTAATTCTATTTTGTCTAGTCATTTGCTGCCATGGTTAATTTATTCTTAACTAGTAATACTGTCCTGGTCAACATCGCTGACCATAAATTCTAATCATTTTGTATGTCAACACTAGCTAACCCCATCATCCTATACACTATTAAATATATTTTAAATTATATAAATGTATGAATATGCGAATTTTCTTTTCCACAACTCATCTCAAATATACAAGCAGATAGAATTTGAGAAGACATGTGGAGTATTAGAATAAAATATACTATAAACCTCAGTTTGCTTTATAAAAGCATATCCCGTTTTCATTTTATAAGTCTTTATTAATCATTTAAAAAAAGTGATTTTCATTTAATTTTCAATTAAGATTTTTTAAAATAAAATAGTAGAAGTTATTTGAAACTAATTTATTTATAAATTAAAGGACTGATTTTGACACTTAAAACATTAATATTCATTATTGAAGATTAAATATAGTAAAAACACATAATTTATCAAAAAGATAAATCTCAAAGCTGATATTGAGAAGTTATTCAAAATAGCTTATAATTTTAGTGGTTTTTTGAAAGTTTGTTAGCTAAAAGAGTCATAGTAAAGAGATTAAATACCAAAAATAATATTATATGAAAAACTATTTAAAACATTTTTCATAGATGTTATTAAAAATTTATTTTACAAAAATATGTAATACTATTAGAATCATTAAAAAAAATTGTAGCGAATGTGACAGATGTGAGATTCTATAAAAGAGCATTTTTGATAGGAAGACAAATGCTGGTTAGAAATTATGCATTTTAGGAAATAATGAAAAAAACTCACATAAATTGACACATTTTAGGAATTAAAATTGAATATCTTTTCACCTTTTTCAAAGAAAGACTTTTATAGGCTGATTGTGACTTTTTCTTTCCTCTGCAGTATGCCATTAGAGCCTTTGGGGATGCTTTGGAATCTATCCCTATGGCCCTTGCTGAAAATAGTGGTCTCCAACCAATCGAAACATTATCTGCTGTGAAGTCACAACAAATAAAGGTGATAATTGAACACTGACTGCTAGCCTGGTTATTACTACGCCTGGCCAATTAAGTTTTTTGTCTGCTTGATTGCTGATTGATGTCTATATAATTTTCTGTTCATCTTGACACTTACTTTAACCCTTTCTTCAGGATAATTATCCTCACTTTGGCATTGATTGCAATGATGTTGGCACAAACGACATGAGGGAGCAAAATGTCTTTGAAACTTTGATCGGAAAGCAGCAACAGATATTGCTTGCTACTCAAGTTGTCAAGATGATATTGAAAATTGATGATGTTATTTCTCCATCTGAGTACTAGTATATCTATTTTTGAACTTACGTTGCATTTCAAGATTCAGAATTGCTGATGGTTTTTTGATCGGCCTGTATGATTTTAGTCAGTTTGTATCTTAACTTGAAGTATATTTATGTTACGATTTTGGCATGTTTTTGTATTGGATTTAGGTTGACCGTTTTGTTTGATACATTTTTTATATTTAGTTTGAATATTATGAATTTGTTTTTATCAGTCCTTTCCAATTGCCAATATTGTTGTCACTATTGAGCTATATATCAGGATCGTATGTGCTGTATTGTGAGGAAAGCCGGAAAACAATTTTTATGTAGACAAACAATTTTAATGTCTATATGAAATGTATGTTAGAAGTTTTTAAAGATTATTTTAATTCATTGTTTTTAGTTTATATTAATGTTTATAAAAGTTTGAAAAATGAATTATTTTAACTTAAAATAATCGAGTTTGACGAAGTTTTAGGGGCATTTATATCTAAACTTGTAAAGTCAGGCTCTAAACTTTGAAGGTCAATTTTAGTGTCATGATGAAGGGTGAAGAATAGGTGGAATCTTGCTAGAATACTCTAAACTTGATCCGAGTTACTAGTCCATCAAACATCGTTATCTCCTATCAAATTATAGAGCAGGTGGAATCTTGCTAGAAGACTCTAAACCTGAATCTTGTTAGAAGACTAAATTTGATCTGAGTTACTAGTCCATCAAACATTGTTATCTCCTATTAGATTATTTTTTTGTAATTAACGTCGTATAAGGAAAATGATTTTAACTATTTACCATATATAAATTTGTCACGCTGTCATATTATGTGTTCATTCATTTTCACTTTTGTAAGTCATATTTCTCTAATTAAGTATGTATCGACAATGGTAGCGTTTAAGTCATCTCGAATAACCATTAATCATAATGCCAGCGCCACCGTTGAGGCGGCAACACCTACTCTCGCTCTTGTAAGAGAAGTTCCACATTCTATAACAAGGGAAGCTCATCCAGTCATCATAACTTCTCCATCCGTCTCATCTCCCTAGACTCTTCCAAGTATAAAAGAATCTATAAGTTGCTCCACGTCGAAGCTACTCACCACAAAAAGCGTCACCTCATAGTAATCGTGAAGCCACACTTCAAGTGGTTTTCGGTGATACCATCTCTCAACAATGGAGAAATCTTAGATTGCCCAAACGTTGTCCTTAATGAGATCACCATTCTTCTCCTTATGAGTCAGGGAGTAGAAGAGACAATCATACTCCTCATGAAAGTCGTCACCATTAGAGATCCATGTCACACCAACCTCAAGGAAGGAAAAAACAAGAGTTTGAAGCCCAAGCCCCCGACCGCAGGAGAAATATGCTCTCCAGACTCATCCTTGACACTAGAAACTCCAAATCCTTGAAAAAACACCGAATTTGGATAACTACAACGAAACCAAATGTATAGATGAACACGTTGAACATGTAGAGTCACCATGATTGACCACCAACACGTCAGAAGCGCAATGAAGTGAAAATTATATGTCCTGACCCTCAAGGGGGAAGCCATGAAGTAGTTTAAAACCTTGCACAATGGTTATATAGATTATTGGAAGAAATTGCGTGACTCTTTTACGATTGAGTTTATGGCCCGAAAACGAAAATTTAAGACGATAACCGTCCTCAACGGAATCAAACAAAGGAAGAAAGAAACCTTGTAGGAATATATCAACCAATTTATGAAGGTTGTCGTCAAAGTAGAAATGCTAGATCTTTGAAAAGAGGTTAAGAATGAACTGTACGTTTAGGAAAATTTAAGGTTGGATGGCGTTAAAAGTATGAGACACCTATATGCCAGAGCCAAATCGTATATTAACTATGAAGAAAGACTCCTAACAAAAGTGAAAATTAGGGAACTCGAAATAATTGCTCGACTGAAATAAGCTCCAACATGCGTCCCGATGATGAGGACCAAAACACCCACCGGGGTCCCCGAGCCATATTTTCATCCTACACGCCCCTTAATATGCCGAGGAAAAAGATTTTGCAATAATGTGCCTCACCAACTTCAAGGAAGCTGAGGTGAGGCACCTTTACCCTGTGAAAGAATCAACTAGAACCAATAGGACAAGATTCTACCATTTTCACAAAAGCTATGGCATAATATAAATGAATGCGTACACCTTAAGAATTAATAAAGAAATGAGTGTTACGACATTATACTTAGGAGGATGGCTGAGAAGACGACTGTAAGAAAAGAAGGGACTTCAAGAGGCAATAAGAATTACCACAAAAGAAGAGATCTCATTCTCAAGGGAAGACACACATAAATAAGATGACGAGTCTGTGACAAAATCCAAAGGAGGAAAGGATATAAGTGATGATGATGGGAAAGATCGAAGAAGTAAATGTCAAATTTATAGCCTTTGTCACTAGACGATACAACTTCATCAGTTCCATTAGTGGAGGCTTTCCCAATTCAAAGACACTATCCAAGGGAACAATCAAAAGAAAGATTGTCGAATTGATGGAGGTGAAAAATAAAAGGGAAAAAATTTCCGAAGAAAAGACAAAAGTACCCATGCCCACGTCAAAGATATCAAGAAGGTAATCATGATCCCAAACATGATTTTTCCTATGGTTATAATAACAACTGTAGTGATATACTTGTGAAGATCCACAAATGGGGCAACACATGTATTTCCTTCAGCAGGCACCCTCCCCATAATGCATCTCCCTCACGTAGTAGGGCGGGGAAACATAGAGAGCAACACCTACTGAGTCCATAAATGCACGTATGAAGTCATGCCTATGACTCCCTAAGAAGTAGGCAATCAATAGCTTCCTTAGTCAAGGTAGAATGGTAACCACTTCTTAGGAGTCCCCTAAATCTAAGTCCATAAGCCTCTATAAATATCTCATCCCTAGCATGAGGAAGAGAAACTCATAACATACATAAAATACCTAAAGATACAAAGTTTCCCACCTCACGTGAGCTTGCTTTCTCCATAGCCAAAAACACCACTAAACATGGTTTCTCACCACTGTGAGAAAGCCCTAAACCACTGAAACTTACTAAGGCCTATGACCACCCTTACCAACATAGGTGTGCCACATATTATGTAATTTTTGACACATACAATAACCATGTCCAATTCTCATTGACAGAGGAAGACTGTGTAATATCATATAGGCCAAACTATTTGAAAATGTAGGACTGAAGAAAGAAAATCTATCATCTTATATGTGCTTCGACATTTAAACCTTCAACGACACGGTAACTCTTCCACATGGGTTTGTTGACCCCATGAGTCTAGATCCTCACCAATAACTAGCACCCTCCCATTTATTATCTCTTGATCAAAGCGGATTTTCTCCTATGACATTTTCACCTCGGGGTTGAAAAATTCCACTTGATTCAGGGCATTCTTAAAAGCAATTTGAATAATAGTGTAACTAAACTCCAGGGACTTCGCTTACTCTTTAGACAAGTGAACATTCTTAGGCTGCACCTCGTGTATATCATCTTGAATCTTCTTCAAATCTTCCAGGGATTCACCCATGGACTTATCCATCTCCCCAATCGTCTTCGAGAAAAATATAAAGCTCTATTCAGGTTGGTAAGAGCTAATTCTGTGTCGAACAACGCCTTTTGGACCGACATCAACATGGTATACATCTCTTTTATACCCATAGTTAACCCGTGCACTTTCTCAACCAATAAGTGAGGATACTCAAATGATCACACTCCATGCCCCATTTCCCTAAAGAGGTTGGACGACCAACAAGATCATTCAGAAGCCAGTCCTTATATATAACTAGGGAACAAAGACGTTCCTCAAGCCTCTATATTTTCCTTTAAAAGTTATTAGGAACAAATATGTCACTCTTACCCGCATCTAAGAAATCCAAGATAGCAAATGCCTTGGGCATTTGATACAACATCGCTATCGTATCTTCTTGATGAATAATTTTTGCCGTGCTCTTTAAATATATGTAGTTATCATCAAATACAAAAGATTGGAGCTTTTGAGCAGTCTAATAATCACCATGAGCAAGGAACAACATAGACAAGTTTGTCGAGTTCAATAACGATCTTTCCCCATGACCTGACCCCGTCAAATTCAGCTCTATACTCCAAGGCCTTTTGAAAACATCTCACCAGCCAAAGAAACTCCATTGACAACTATCATCCATGAAACTTCACCTATTACTCTTGGAATGACCTTAAAAAAATCCTTGCATAAAGATCGGATAGAAGGACCTCACTTCTTTGACCATTCTAGACATGGAAGGGTTGGAGAGGTTGAAATAACAAGGTTACCAAATGGGAGAATCTCATCTAGAGTAACTGCGATCGTAACTTAAAAAAGGTGAGGGTGTGTTTTTGGATGCCTTTTTTTTGGGTGCACCATTTTATAACAACCGATCATATTTTAAATGAGAAAGGCAAGTTAAAACACTGAGAAGAACCAATTTGGAATAGTAAAGGCGAAAAGGGGGAAACCACTACTCCCCTACCAAATAAAATTTTCCTATCCTCTCTGATGGAACCTCCACATGAAGACAAGTATCTAAATGTTGTCTCTTCTTCTTCCTTGATGCAACAATTGAAGACCAAACATCGTAAACAAAACTCAGACATTCTCAAAGGGCCAATGATTTATACTTCAAATATGTCTCCTCTTGAGATAAATCATCAGGAAGATAAACATAAGTTTCCGATTGTTAGCTGGGTTATCGACATGGTCAAATCTCATCATAATGAGAAGACTTAGAAAAGGTGGAAGTCTAAAAGGGAATTTCGACACAAGCTTGTTAGTTGAGGAAGTTGAAGTCTTAGGTGTAGGATAAAGATTGAGACTTAGTATTTTTTCTAAAGAGGGATTTTTCATCCAACATTTCAACAACATCATTGTTCATGTTTTTGAAGTCAACAATCAACAAGACACGCCAACCAACAGAGATTAGCGTGAAGAAATATTTTCAAAACAAGTAATACCTTTTCATTCTTATCCAAAGAGACACGTGGGAGACATTTCAGCGGTGAAGAGCTTGCAAGAATTACGTGTCAAGTATTGAAGAGCAGAACATTACAAATAATTATTCTACATTTAGTAAAAATATGAGTTATAGTGTTAGGATTCAAGGGTGTTGTGTTGATTTCACTACAAAAATCATAAACTCAAAGTACCCAGCGTAGCAAGAAATGAATTTAACTGAGCGAAATGTATGATTTATGAAACACCATTTCAAATAAAGGCAAAGTATTTTATTTCAATTTATTTCCTTTGTAGTCTTGCTTTCATTCCTTGAATATTTTCTTGTCACTTTAAATTACCTTTTTACAAACTTCTTACCATTTTTGCATTGTCGAAATTCTTTATATTTCTAAACAATCTATATTTTTGCACTACTTTATTCAAATATTTTGACCAAGTCAAAATTCTTTACTTTTCTACACAAAATTCAAAAAATGTTTAACATTATGTCCTAGGATTATCTGGCCGATTTTGAAAGTAACATTTAAGAAGAGACTAGCGCTTGTTTACCAAATTTCCAAGTAAACAAATTGGCACGCCCGGTGGGACCTGTGCTAAAACCTTTGCTATATTAGATATTTTATAGTTTTCTTTTATAAAATTATTCTGCATGCATGAAATGTTTGGGATATTTGTATGCGATTAAGAATTGGAATTTTTTTAACCAAAAATGACGCATCCTTCCATGGATAATTCTAATTCATAGAACAATCCTCAAAATGTAGTTGAACAACCAGTCAGATCGATGGTTGAAGAGGCAGTTATTTCAAAGCCTGTTAGAACAATTGCTCCTGTGGTATCATCAATACAAGTTGCACCGATACCACCGAATCCAGGAAGTTCCCCTTTTAAACCTGCAGTTGCAAGACCTTTGCTTAGTTTTTCAATGCCAATGAATAATAGGGAATACCCGTATGGCATGCCACAGTTGATTATGGCTGACCTTCACACTAACATGTCAACATATAGTGACAATCTGATGGCCATAGGGCCATCATATAATCCCAATAACACCTCTTCTTTGACCATAAACAATATGGTTTGACCAAGAAGGATACGTTATATCCCTCAAGTGACGCCATCTTTAAACACAACGTCTATAATGACTATGAGGCAACATATGGACGGAAGAAATCTTGAAATGGTTAATGCATTGGCCCAATAGTTGGGTACAATATTCAATCCTTTGATTATAAATTCTTACCTATTTGTATATGTATATTAGAAAACAATACTGAAAGTAATTGTTGTTCACTACATGAAAGTATCCGAATCTACACCTGCAAATGTTCAAAATATTATAAGATGAATCTTTAGAAATACCGAGACCTTGAGATAAGCACACTCCCAGTTCTCAAGCCTTCACCAACAAACCAACCCCTTTGAGAGAGAAAAACGAACTAATGAACCTACCTTGGAATTCTTCCTCCAAGCCTCTTCATAAGAATCACTATGTCCAAAAAGAATGACTTTGTTATGGTGCGTCATATAATTAATCGAAATAGTAACACCCATCGATCCATGAACAACATCAATCAAACCATTGATACAATTCGACAAAGAACAATGATCCACCTAAACATGTTCCGAACCAAATATCGTAATCCCATAACCATGCGATCGGGTTTTCATCACACAATGATTAGGCGAGTCGCTCATATAGCCACTCCCACCTCGTATGCAATGATGAATATGTATACCATGAATTATGATGTTAGTCTTTTGTTGTATCCTAATACACGGTCTTTCAACAATGTGCACATTTGCTCCTCTACGATTAATTATTTTGTAGGAGTTCACGAGAAGATCCATTTTAAGATTAATCACCATGTCGTGTTTGAAAATGATCCATAATGGCTCTTGTTGGATAACATAATGTCTTAATGTTCATGGTTTGGGATTTATAGGATCATTAGATGAGTCAATGACCATGTAGAATTTTCCATCATAATGAGAAGACTTAGAAAAGGTGGAAGTCTAAAAGGGAATTTCGACACAAGCTTGTTAGTTGAGGAAGTTGAAGTCTTAGGCGTAGGATCAAGATTGGGACTTAGTACTTTTTCTAAAAAATGATTTTTCATCTAACATTTCAACAACATCATTGTTCATGTTTTCGACATCAACAATCAACAAGACATGCCAACCAACAGAGGTTAGCGTGAAGAAATATTTTCAAAACAAGTAACGACTTTTCATTCTTATCCAAATAGACACGTGAGAGACATTTCAGCGGTGAAGAGCTTGCAAGAATTACGTGTCAAGTGCTGAAGAGGAGAACATTATAAATAATTATTCTACATTTAGTATAAATAGGAGTTCTAGTGTTAGGATTCAAGGGTGTTGTGTTGAATTCACTATAAAACTCATAAACTCAAAGTACCCAGCGTAGCGAGAAACGAATTTAACTGAGCGAAATGTATGATTTATGAAACACCATTTCAGTTAAATGCAAAGTCTTATATTTAAATTTATTTCCTTTGTAGTCTTGCTTTAGTTCCTTGGTTAATTTCTTGCCACTTTAAATTACCTTTTTACAAACTTCTTACCATTTTCCATTGTATAAATTCTTTTCATTTCTAAACAATCTATCTTTTCGCACTACTTTACTCAAATATTTCGACCAAGTCAAAATCCTTTACTTTTCTACACAAAACTCAGAAAATGTTTAGCAATATGTCATAGGATTATCTGATCGATCTTGAAAGTAACCTTTAATAAGAGACTAACACTTGTTTACCAAATTTTCAAGTAAATAAATTGGCACGCCCAGTGAGAATTGTGCTAAAACCTTTGCTCTATTAGAGATTTTATAGTTTTCTTTTATAAAAGTATTCTGCATGCACGAAATGTTCGGGATATTTGTATGCGTTTAAGAATTGCAATTTTTTTAAACCCAAAGTGATGCATCCTTCCATGGATAATTCTAATTCATAGAATAATCCTTACAATATAGTTGAAAAACCAGTCAGATCGATGGTTGAAGAGGCAGTTATTTCAACGCCTGTTAGAGCAACTCCTCATGTGGTATCATCAATACAAGTTGCACTGATACCACCACATCTAGAAAGTTCCCCTTTTAAACCTGCAGTTGCAAGACCTTTGTTTCATTTTTCGATGCCAATGAATAATAGGGAATACCCGTATGGCATGCCACAGTCGATTATGTCTGACCTTCACACTAACATGTCAACATATAGTGACAATCAAATGGCCACATGGCCATCATATAATCCCCATAACGCCTCTGATTCGACCATAAACAACATGGTTTGACTAGGAGGGATATGTTATATCCCTTAAGTGATGCCATATTTAAAAACAACGTCTATGATGGCTATGAGGCAACATATGGATGAAAGAAATCTTTAAATGGTTAATGCATTGACCCAACATTTAGGTATAATATTCAATCCTTTGATTGTAAATACTAACCAAAGATACGAGTTATTGGCCAATCAAATGGGCCGAATAGTTGACTTTTTCGATACACCTCTGTCATACCCCAAAAATTGCCCTACATATTTTCATTTTATAAGGCTCATGAATTTTGATTCATCTGCATACATTTACCAAAATCATTTATTTTTTGGATCATTCATCTGTACTTGCATGTACATGTAACATTATTGGTTCAATGGATTCTTATTGTTTGTATTTCCATTAGGTGTCTCAATACTTGGACGTGGATAAGTTGATCAAATGATTTATTGGTTACTTATGGCCTAAGATATCCCATAGGTTGCTATAGACTAAGGTTTCTTATTGTGTACACTTATGGAACAAACTTTTGGATTATTGCTTGTAAAAAGGGCTATTGTGTTGCAGTTGGAAGGTTGGTCAAATTAAATTTTTGGAGATTGACTTGTGACTTAATTCATCTAGGACTTATTATTCAAGATAGATCATGATACATTTGGGTACATCTTTGAAAAAGAAAAGAAGGATAAATGGAACACATTCATACAAGGATTAACTTTTGTTCAACAAAGTCAACCATGTAAGGTTGACTTTTTGTTGACCAGGTCATATTAATTTGTTCATTATTTCTTGCATTGAAATATATTAAGATTTCAATTAGGTGTTGGACCTTTGTGTTCAAAGAATTCAAAAGGATTTCAAATTCAAATTTGAATAATGGAGGGAAAAATGTTCATTACTTAAATATCAAGTTATCCATATAAGGAAACCTATACAAAGCCAAAGTACATTCAAGTATATAAAAACACACTATAAAAATTCTGAAATGAAAGATTACATGCAAAAAAACCTAACTTTGACAAATAGTTGACTTTTGGTCAACTGTTGACTTTAGTCAAATAGTTGACCAAAGTCAAACTTCTCCCTAAACCTATCTTTCTTCATCTCCATGTCCATATTACTTTTCAGCTTCACCAAATCTCCCATGACCCCGTCCATGCCATCGCCAAGCCAAACCTCATATTGCATTGCCATAACTTCATGCCTTAACCCCCACAAATACCATGCCTATGTATGCTAAAACCTCATGTCCAAACCACCAAATTTGTGCGTGCTATATCAGCTACTCAACCTGTATAATTAAAATTCAATCCATCATCATCATATTTCCAAAAAGACATGCTCATGAGATGCAATCTAGACCAATGCAAGGTATCACCATGGAACCGGGTTCATAACAACCTAACGTGCATCAATTTTGCAACAAATTCACTATCCAAACACATACAAGGAAAAACAAGAACATATCAAGTCCAAAACAAAGTAATGCAATATACATGCTCAAGACAGTTGACAACTAATTTCAATTCATATGCACATACATTACCATACTCACATTAAGACATATCCAAAACAAACCAAACCATGCATTCAACATGTCATAAATCCAAAATAAGTCATGTAAATGCAACATTAAAGAAAAACCATGACATGAATATAATGCATCATACATAACATATCATAGCAAGAAAATTTGAATAAAAACTGCTACTGCACATTACATAACTGGCCTGCATCAAAACCAAATCATCAAAACCATACAAGGCCATACTATGCATCTCCAAACCATACAACTCACCATCCTACATGCTATAACAACACCATAACACACAACATATGTAGTTAATGAAACATATCTACACACACATACATGACTTAATCCATTTCAAACACAAGCTATAACATACACCATACATGCTAGCAATACATAATGATCATGACCCCTTGGTAAACATACATACTTAAAACAATCCAAACAATGCCATTCAAGCATGCATTAATACATGGTAGCCACACATACTAGGCATACATGACCATTCAAACTATTGTGTAACCATCAAAATTAAATCACTAACATGATCACCAACACGAATTACTAGCATAACCAACCAATTAACTAACTTGTAACAACTAGTAACTAACATTTAACATGACCATAACTAACTGATGAAAAGAGTTAATTTATTAGTTGAGATTTTTGACAGGGTCAAATCTTAGCATAATGAGAAGACTTAGAAAAGTTGGAAGTCTAAAAGGGAATTTCGACACAAGCTTGTTAGTTGAGGAAGTTGAAGTCTCAGGTGTAGGATCAAGATTGGGGCTTAGTACTTTTTCTAAAGACGAGTTTTCCGACAATAACATTGTTCATGTTTTTGACGTCAACAATCATCAAGACACGTCAACCAACAATGGTTAGCGCGAAGAAATATTTTCAAAACAAGTAACGACTTTTCTGTCTTATCCAAAGAGACACGTGAAAGATATTTCACCAGGGAAAAACATGCAAGAATTACGTGTCAAGTGCTGAAGAGGAGAATATTGCAGACAATCTACATTTAGTATAAATAGGAGTTCTAGTGTTAGGATTCGGGGGTGTTGTGTTGAAATCACTACAAAAACTATAAACTCAAAGTACCTAGCGTAGCAAGAAACAAGTTTAACTTAGCGAAATGTATGATTCCTGAAACACCATTTCAATTAAATGCAAAGTCTTTTATTTCAATTTATTTCCTCTACAATCCTGCTCTCATTCCTTGGTTAATTTCTATCACTTTACATTATCTTTTTACAAACTTCTTACCATTTTCACATTGTCGAAATTCTTTACATTTCTATACAATCTATATTTTTGCACTACTTTACTCAAAGATTTTGACCAAGTCAAAATCCTTTACTTTTCTACACAAAACTCAGAAAATGTTTAGCACTATGTCTTATGGTTATCTGGTCGATCCTGCAGGCAACCTTTAATAAGAGACTAACGTTTGTTTACCAAATTTCCATGTAAACACCAAGTCAACAAAGAAATGATTTTGGTGCAAGAATTTAGGGAACTTGTAAATCACCTTGGAGGAGTATCAGGTTAGGTATTTTAGATACTCATGTGGACGACCTCGGTGAGAGACGTGGCTAGGTAATACCGACCCTTGAAATTCTTAATACTATTCTTATACACTTCGACATCTTCCTGCCCGATTCGAGGGAGAGTAAACCCTGACCCTGCTTTGAGTCATCTAAGATACTGAATATTTAAAAGATGGAAAAAGAGTGTTATGGTTTCACGTTCCTTTTATATTCGCACTAGTGTTGAAAGACTTTGACATAGGCCTAACTCACTGGATGTAGTTTGTGAATGGGAAATCTCTCTGTTATTAAGAAAATTCACATCAAATTTGTTAAAGGGAAGTTTGAAACCTATCAGTGAGAATAAATATTTATAGAAAGGAATGACACATTCTTCACAAAAACTGCATAATATTTTGCCCTCTTTCGAGGAGAGAAACCCCTAGTTAGAAGAAAAGCCCACCTTTGTGAAAGCATTGTCCATACCCTATTTACCGAAAAAACAAAAAAATAACATCCAAGGTATTTTGATTCATACACGATGACGAGTCTTCATTTCTTAACTCTAAATCGACCTGGTGATTATCTCGGCCCATCCGAACTTCACTGCTAACAAGTAAAAAAGAACGATTGCAAGTATAAGCACGAGACTGAGAGTATAGCCACCATTTGACTTCATTTTTAGTAGGTCAAAGTCAAAAGCACGCTGATACGCCTTAATGTAAATTTTGGACTTTCGTTAATGTCTGAAGCCACCTATGTCAACTAGATTCCTCAGAGGAAAAATTAGAAAAGCAAAGTACATAACGGTCTCCCTGAGATCTAGGCCGACAATAACACCCCCAACTTTGGACAAATATTTTTTCTCAACTTTACAATCAAAGTCTCAAAGAATCCTAACGAGTAATATGCAAACTTATTTAAAATAGGGTCAAATTCGTTACCTTGAAAAGTCGCAGCTTTTGGAGTGCGTAGGGGTTAAGCCTCATAAACACTGTGAGAGTTGTCAGAACAAAGAAGTGATACTGAGGAGAAGAAGAGCGGTATAACTTATGGTTAGATACAGCGGAGGATAACACATGAATCCTCGAGTCTCACAAGTGGGAAGGGTAAAATAAGACCAAATTGACCCTTTTACCTTCATACAATAACTACAGACGTCCACACGATTAACAATGATGGGTTTGGGAAAATGCACCATCACCACTAACGATCCTAATTAAACCTCGATTCTCCATGACACTCGAGTATCCTAAACAAGCCGCCTTTACCTCTAGACCCAGGGCCACATGAAAGAATGATGTTGGAAACATTTTTGTTACAATACAAATATTTAATGCGTGTGTTCTCGAGCGTACCTCCTCCTACTCAACGAATTCCTCTAGTCATATCCTCTAAAGTGTGGACCAACCCATGTAATCAAGGAACTAAATAATAACAGTCTTGAGGCCGACTTTGAAGCTCCAACTCAATCCTATCTTCACAAGCGATAAGAAAGACTTGGAGGAAGACTATTATGAGTCAGCCAAATGCCCATCAAGAACGACCCTACTTTGAAGGCCCAATCCAAAGTATCTTCGTTGAAGGACGATGAATAGATGGATCCTGGTTAGATGGCCCCCCACCTGATGTGAGTTATTGGTCCATTAAAAACCATCCGATCAGATTAGTTGGTCTCTCACAGCCCACACCAGATTAAGCGAGAATGGTTTTAACCGCTCACCATATATAAACCCGCCAGATGCCATAACATGTATTCATTCATTCATTCATTCTCACTCTTGCAAGTTACACCGCTTACCTCAATGCCTTTGGCGTTTTAGGGTTAACCTTGTAGGTCCATCCTGCTCCAACGTACCAGAAACTCATACCACAACACATGAAAAGCTTCCCTCTATTGTGTCAACGATCTCCCCTTTTGCTACAAAATAGAGAAGATACAACCTATCTTCATCCCGCTCTGTTGCCATGCCCAGGGAAGAGATTGCTTTGAAAAAAGAGAAGGATGAAATATAATAATTAAGAGATTTAGATGAAGAAAGATTTAGGGGGTTTTATTAGAAGGTTTTGAAGTGTTTAGATAAATTTTTTAATTATAATCTATTATAATATTTTGAAAAATTAAAAATATATTAATAATAAATATTTATTTATCATTCTAAATATTTTTTTTAAATATATAATTTTTTTTCTTCTATTTTTTTTCTTCCAAATCTTCTTCTTCCGAAACCTTTTCTTCTCCACCAATCTAAACTCTCAAACAAAAGTCTAAGAAATTTTATATATTTAATATTGCCACCTCTATCTATTTAAACCCTACAAATTATTACCTATTTGTATATGTATATTAGAAAACAATAATGAAAGAAATCTAAATTGTGAATTATGTAACTAATCAACAAAAGGTACAATAACCATTATTTATCACATGAACACAAGTGTATTTTTATTCTTTTTACCAAGTATTTGTGTCTTCTATCCAATATAGGTATTGGCTGTTAAATTACTTTAAGTAAAAAGTATGCAATTTCTTACCACTCATACAAGGACCAGCCAAACAAATTAATTAGGAGCATATGTTATTATGAATTGGAGGGTCTCACTAAGAGTGCTTTTGTCAAAATTTTACATATTTAAATTTTTAGATGTAGTGGTCAAGAAAAATGAAGAGCAAGCAAGGCCTAGATATCATGTTAACATAGAAAATAAAACAAAGTTTTTCTCAAATATTTGTAATTACTACTACTTTACAACACACACTTCTATCTTACATTACCCTTTATGGGAATGGATTTCACTTGTCCTAATTGATATTGCTATTCCTCATTTCATCAAGAAACCAACAAGTCTAGTAGCATTGGTAACCCTTTTTGCAACTAAGAACTCCTGCTCCTGCTGTCATTGAAGCCACAAGCATAGGTGGTCGTGCTGCCATGCTCGACGCTTTCGCATAAGTCGAAGACGATGCTCCTGCTCCCGACGGTGTGAAGTAAGCACCATTCAACATTAGATCTCCTTCAGACCTCCAATTCCAGTTCTTCCATTCACCATCCGACGAGTCAAAATGCTTTGTAATCTGAAAATGACAGAGAATCAATAACACATCATATTTTACAACATAGTATTTCACAAAACTAGGAACATGTATTTGTTTGTCTTACAATAATAACATTCATTACTTAACACCTGGTATAATATATTTACATTGTTTTTAGTTTTTTTTAGCGCATCTTTTACCTCTTTGTGATCATCATCATCCGGAGCTAGAAATCTATTGCCTTGACTAAAAATAGTCGGGGACGAACTTCCACCTATTGCATATTGTTGCCAATGCGTGTAATCGTTGTTCACCACATGAAAGTATCCGAATCTGCATCTACAAATGTTTAAAATATTATAAGATAAATCTCTCGAAATACTGAGACCTTGAGATAAGCACACTGTCAGGTCTCAAACCTTCACCAACAGACCAACCTTTTTGATAGAGAAAAACGAACTAATGAACCTACCTTGGCATTCTTCCTCCAAGCCCTTCACCAAAATGATTAAACGCAATAGTAGCTTGCATATTCTTATCCTCTTCATAAGAATCACTATGTCCAAAAAGCATAACTTTGTTATGGTGTGTCATATAATTATTCGAAATAGTAACACCTGTCGATCCATGAACAACATCAATCAAACCATCAAAACAATTTGACAAAGAACAATGATCCACCCAAACATGTTCCGAACCAAATATCGTAATCCCATCACCATCCGACCGAGTTTTCATCACACGATGATTAGGCGAGTCGCTCACATAGCCACTCCCACCTCGTACGCAATGATGAATATGTATACCATGAATTATGATGTTAGTCTTTTGTTGTATCCTAATACACGGTCCTTCAGCAATGTGCACATTTGCTCCTCTACCATCAATTGTTTTGTAGGAGTTTACGAGAAGATCCATTTTAAGATTAATCACCATGTCATGTTTGAAAATGATCCATAATGGCTCTTGTTGGATAACAGCATGTCTTAATGTTCCTGGCTTGGGATTTATAGGGTCATCAGATGAGTCAATGACCATGTAGTATTTACCATCTTTGCCTCCGATTGCATGTCGACCAAATCCGATAGCGCATTCTGATAGACGCTTGCGGTTGTTTTCCCAATTCGGGTCACATCTCCAACAATCATCAATTGGGTTGCTTGTGCCACAAGAATAATAACCCAATTTTCTTCTCTTCTCATTCTCAATAATGCTCCTACAGAAACAAACAAACAAAATCAACTCATGATTCATGATCCAATTTTTAAAGATGATTTATGACATATATAAAAACATAGTACTAGATAACATACTTTTGGACTTGTTGGACCACTGATTCAGGATCTTGAACTGGAGAAGAATGTATGAAAACTGGGACAAGAAGCAACAAGTGAAACATTAGTGTGGTTGGAAATGCCATAATTGAGAGTTAACTAGTACTCACTTGTTCTTTAAGAGACATGGAAATTGAGGTTATATATAGGTAGCAAAATGTGGAAGAAGGATTCTAAATTTCTGATTAAACAAAAAAGTTAGTCAAATGTGATTTGTGGATTTAGGGACCCTACAATTGCTTCCCTATATATGAGGTATCTTTCTTCCAAGGTCAACTCATATACTCAAATACTAATTGATTAATTAGTAACAAGTTTTCCTTTTCAGGAGTTAGGAGGACATTATTAAGAAGAAAATATACAAACAAAAATAATAAAATTACTTTGAGCTATATATGAAATTTCTGTCTTTATATAAAGAAGTACCCTTGGAGATGACACCATCAGAATCTCCCATTTTTGTTTTTATATCATTCATTATTTGTAATTGTGCCGTAAAAAATATGACATATTCTTGTGAAAAGCTTATGAAGCAAGCAAGGAAAAATAGTATGGAAAGCTTGCAGGGAGTTGTAAATGACCCTTCCAAATGAACTTAACACTTGGAAACAATGTTTATCATCAATTGGAAGTTTTTGCATGCAATATCTATTTGAGATCTTGAAATATCATACGCATCAACTTTTATTTCAATTAATTTTTTTGTTACAAGGTGATCTACTCTTATTTAACCCTTTTTTTCTTCCAATATACTTTATTTGATCATAGGAGGTTTTAACTAGACACGTCATTTTTATTATTAGATTTATCATTTTTCTCCTTTAATTTTAAAAAATCCATATTAGTTCACTAACTCTTTAAAATATATTATGTTAGTTACTTTTTAATTTCTGAGTTTTTTCGTCGTTAATTAAATGAAAATGATTAACATGACACATTTTGAAAAATCAAAGGACTAATATGGATTTCTCTAAGTTAAAGGAGCAAAATAAACCATGAGATTATATACAAGACCAAAAATGATATTAAACCTTATTAATATTAATAAAGTTGATGTTCAGCGACGTGTGTTTCTATAAAATACAGTTTACTTAAGCCTGATAGCTTACGTTAGTTGAGCATGACAACAGGGAAGACGAAGACGATTTTTATCTTATCTGTACCCAAATCCAACTCCATGAGAAATTTCTGTTCCCCACCCCGATCTCTGACGAGAATGAAAAATTAAATCCCAAACTGTAGGGTAATTTCGATAAACACAACAGATAAAATACAAAACTTTCCCTTTGATGGATCCTTATGAGTGGTCATGAATTAGAGATCGATTTAATTATCACTTCTAATGCATAACCTTTGATAGTCGAAACAGATTCATCACTAACACAAAGTGAACTACTACATCTCTACTTAGTCCATACGAACAACATTTGCGACGAGTGATTCCTCTGTATGTAGTGCTAGTTGTGAACGAATGTAAGTCTTAAAGAGTGTTGGAAATCCCCTAAAACCTATGGAGAATTTCAATCAATCTTGATGAACAAGATTGTTATTACCCACACAATAGCAATGAAAAAAAAGTAATGGAGAAAGAAAGAGTGTAAAGAACGATGAAGGAGAAGAGTAATAAAGTTCTGCAGAGTTTCTCTCTGCCCACAAACTGTGGAAAACTTCTTATTCACTTTGCAACTGCAAAATTCTATGAATTACAATGTTATGAATACTCTATTCACTTCATTACAAAAATAAGGGTTACTCCCTCTATTTATAGATTTAGGTTAACTTGGACCTCAAGCCAAAACCCAAAACCCAAAATTATAAAAGCCCAAAATAGCTAACACTACTAAAATAGGCCTAAGTCGAAATCCTGTGTGAAGCAACATGCTTCGACACTTCGACACACTAACACAACTCAACACACTAGGTGGTTCGACACTTCCTTGTTCTGTCGAGCAACCTGCTTCGACACAAGGAATTACAATTCAATACACCACCTAATTCATTGTGTCTAAGCTATCCATATTCATCATAGCTCTTAGTCTTCTAAACACTCCGACCTGCACTCCATTCGTCATGATGCTTACAATCTGATTCTCAGTTCTGCAGTGTTTCACATTCATCTTCCCATCTGCTATCTGCTCTAGAGATAATGGAACCTCATTTCGATGTGCTTGCTTCGACCATGTGCTATCGGATTCTTTTCCAGATTGATTGCTGACATGCTGTCGATCCTCATGGTAATTTCTCCATGACTCTTTGCTGTTATCTCTTCATCCATTACTTTCATCCACTTCGAATCTTTCAATGCCTCAACTGCATTGATAGGTGCGACATATGCGTAGAAAGCATAATATACCAGCTTACCTTCTTTATTGACCATATCATCTAATGTTATCACACATTCTTGCAACCTTACAGACATGTGTCTTGTTCTTTGAGGTCTGCTTGTGCTTGCTTTACCTATGACTTCTTCCTGTCGAACTTCTCTTTCGACTTCACTAGCTGGTTCACCACAAAAGATTTTCACAGAATCTTTCTTGACATTCTCAGTCCAATCCCACTCCTTAATCTCATCTATGATCACGTCCATGCTGATCACTACTTGCTTATTCACTGGGTCGAACAACTTGTATCCTCCAGTCGAAAGATATCCTATCAGGATCATCTGACTCGACGTGTCATCAAGTTTTCTTTTGAACTGATCTGACACATGTCTATGTGCTATAGATCCAAACACCCTTAGATGACTCAAGCTAGGCTTGACACTAAACCAACATTCTTCTGGCGTGATTCCTTCTAGCTTCTTCGTCGGACATCTGTTCAGGATATATGTCGTAGTCGACACAGCTTCTCCCCATAATTCTTTGGGTAGATGTTTGCCTTTCAACATACTTCTAACCATATTCATAATGGTTCTATTCTTCCTTTCCGCGACTCCATTCTGCTGTGTAGTGTAGGGTGGCACCACCTCATGCACAATCCCTTCTTTCACACATAATGCGTTGAAGTCTTTCGACACATATTCTTCACCACCACGAGTCCTCAAAACCTTGATCTTTTGACCGCTTCATCTTTCGACCATAAATTTAAACTTGGCAAATACCTCGATCACTTCACTTTTCTTCTGGATCAGGTAAGACCATAATTTTCGACTGAAGTCATCTATGAATGTAACAAAGTATTTGTTACCTCCAATCGAATCAACATGGAGAGGACCACATACATCAGAGTATATAACTTCAAGAATTGCATTCGATCTGCTTTCTGCATACTTACTGAAGCTGTTCTTATGTTGCTTCACCTGCATACATTCTTCACACATTTCGTTTCGAATGTCGATTTTTGGTAATCCTAAAACCATATTTCTTCTCTTCAAATCTCTGATGTCTTTGAAATTGAGATGATCAAGTCTGTAATGCCATATCCATTCATCTTTGGTGGCTGTTATTGCAAGGCACTTATGCTCTATCACATTTAGTTCAATCTTGAGGGTTCTATTCTGAGACATTGGAGCCTCCATGATCAACCTTCCATTTGAGTCGAGAACTCTCATCATCCTGTCTTCAATTGACACCTTGTAGTTCTTTTTGACTAACTGCCCTATGCTGAGCAAATTGATCTTCATGCCTGGTATGTACAACACATTTAAAATTACTGTCCTCTTGCAATCTTTCCTCATAATCAGAACATCACCAACACCTTCAGCTGCTAGAGTGTTGTCATTTGCAAATTTCACCATGTTCTTCATTGAGGGTTTTATGTTGACAAACCAATCTTTTCTTCCATACATGTGTGATGAGCATCCTGAGTCCAAGTACCACTGGTCCTTGAATCTCTCTTCATCTCTTGTTGTAACCATCAACAACGTCTCTTCTTCTTCTTCTTCTTCTTCTTCTTCTTCTTCATGTTTTGACAGCTTTGCATAAGTTTCTTGATTCTTCTGCTTTTCTGGACAATCACTAGAATGGTGACCATACTTCTGACAATTGTAACACTGAATGTGACTCTTATCTGGATTTTGACCATCACCTCTTCCTCTACCTGCAACACCACCTCCTTGGTTGCCTAGGTTCTAGGGTTTTCTCTGATTCAACCAGTTTCCTTCTTGCTGATTTCGACCAGTCGAGTTATTGTAGCCTCCTCTGCCTTTTTTTCCATTCAAGCTTCCTTTGCCTTTTCTTTCTTTTGCTGATTGAGCCTGCAAAACCATACCACTCTTCGACTTTCCTGCAACTCTTTCAGCCATTCTTTGTTCATGAGATTCAAGTGTCCCTTGAAGCTCTTCCTTTTTTAGTTTTGACAAATCTTTCAACTCTTATATGGCTACTACCACGTGGTCGAACTTTGGAGCCAACGACCTCAAGATCTTTCCAATAACAGATCTTGATGTCAACATTTCTTCATATACCTTCATTTGATTCACCAGTTTCATAACCTTGGTGAAGAAATCAATTATGCTTTCATTGTCTTCCATCTGAAGCAATTCATACGTTCTTTTGTGAGTTTGGAACCACACATCTTTCACCTTCTCCACGCCTCCAAACGATTTCTCCAGAATTTCCTATGCTTCTTTTGCTGACTCTGCATCACTAATCTTTTCAAAGTTATCTGCATCAACATATTGATGGATTATAAAGGGAGCTTTATAATCTTTCTTCTTCAATTTTTTATGTGCAACCTTTTCTTGATCTGTCGCGGCTTCTGCAAGCGTTGTTACTCCTTCCTTCACAAGATCCCAAAGATCTTGATAACAGAACACAACCTTTATCTGCTTGCACCAATTCTCATAATTGTTGTTCTTGAGAATCAGAAGATTTACTGGAAAATGCCCGTTTGGATGATTCGTTGCCATGGTGATTTTCTTCCCACGAATCGATTAAACTGGAGCTCTTGATACCAGATGTTGGAAATCCCCCAAAACCTATGGATAATTTCAATCAATCTTGATGAACAAGATTGTTATTACCCACACAATAACAATGAAAAGAAAAAAAAGCAATGGAGAAAGAAAGAGTGTAAAGAACGATGAAGGAGAAGAGTAATAAAATTCTGCAGAGTTTCTCTTTGCCCACAAACTGTGGAAAACTTTTTATTCACTTTGCAACTGCAAAATTCTGTGAATTACAATGTTATGAATATTCTATTCACTTCATTACAAAAATGAAGGTTACTCCCTCTATTTATAGATTTAGGTTAACTTGGACCTCAAGCCAAAGCCCAAAACTATAAAAGCCCAAAATAACTAACACTACTAAAATATGCCTAAGTCGAAATCCTGTGTGAAGCAACATGCTTCGACACTTCGACACACTAACACAACTCAACATACTAGGTGGTTCGACACTTCCTTGTTTTGTCGAGCAACCTGCTTCGACACAAGGAATTACAATTCAACAAAGATAACACGAAATCAAAATCCTAGTGAGGTCAGAGTTTTCAGTATAAGAGTTATATTTATAGAACCCTTTAATCACATCGTAACTTACTATGTACCATGATTATCTAATTAGCGCAAATGCACCATAAGATTGTACCACTGACCATGTAGGTTCTCGTAATGTTAATAACGCTACTAAATAGTTTATATTATTTTAAATAAAGAGTGGTGTCTAGCAATTGCTACCCAAGTGACAAGAATGTCATGTGATTTGACATACTATTTATATGATAATGATCTCATATATAATTATCCTTTTGCCATTATATCTATAATGAATACAAGACATAGTTTGTGTCACCCTTGCATATTTTAATATTATATTCCTAGATACCCGAGTATACTTAGTAATAGTAGATAAGCTCAATATCTCACATTGACTTATTTCAGCATGACCATCCATTTTATAGTCATACTCAATCAAGGAGTCCATAGATATTCCTCTTGCATATGTAGGAGAGAAAAATTTCATCTAAGTAATCTTTGTACTTTCATATAACTCATTGGGTACCCAATCAACCTACTTTATAATTTTTTTTATTACAGACAATGTTTAATAATACTAAAATTATCAACTTCTCAAGTAGGATCTATAGTGATTTTAGCTCAAATGGTGACATGTACCAGGATAATTATAAGAATAACTTATGACACTTACATAAATACTATGTAGTATTATCATGGCGGATAAATCTATATTATCCATAATATTTATACTTATGTGAAGACTCAATATCTCATATCCATGACCTATGAGATATGGTCATCAATCTACTCACATAATGATCTCTACGCATTTTTGTTGTCCTATTTGACAATAAGAGTTGACTATAAATACTTTTTGAATATCCTTATATTTGACGATGTCTCACAATCAAGTCACATTTAAAGTTCCATTAAATAATTAGTTATTATAGGGACTTTATTACTCTGAAATCAAACATAATAAAAAAATATTTTTTCATAAATAATAAACATGATATAAGTTTTAAGTTCAATCATCAAACTATTGACTTCTAGGACTTACACCAACACAAACCGTTTCAAATGGGTTCATGTTGGGTTTGGGTATTATCGACTCGCCACATCCTTGCAGCAAAATCAATTTTTTTATTTATAGAAATAGTTTCTTTCTCCAAATCCATAATTTTTCTTGAACTCAAAAATTGTCCCGAACCCTAACAAACACTAACATACATCACAAATAATAAAGTAATACAATCACAAAAAATTCCAAACATACATTTCCAATATTTCAAATGATAAAATATATACAAACATATCAAAGCATTGACCATACAACTAATATTTCAAATTATAAAAAGAAAATTATTCAATTGTCAAAACTAAATAATTAAGTACAAATTGATATAAACGAGACGAGTCCGAGGATGAGCTTGGGGCGTGTAATGTTTCTGTTTCTCGACCTGTCTCCATCTTTTGTAATTGAAGAAAACCCAAAACTGAATCCAAATGAGTAAATCAATGAGGCTTTTCACCGTCAAATTAAAGGCATGTTCATATGGATATCGACATGTATGAATTATGTTTCTATGTCTAACCTTTATATTATAATGCGACAATACGTGTGTTCTGATACCTAGCGCTAGCATCCTAATGTAGAAATATATTAATAAGTCAATTCACTCTAGTTAAGTGACATAAACTCGAAAATGAACTCAAAAATATGTTTTAAATGACCACGTCAACAAAATATTCCATTTCAATTTAATTTTTTATCCTTTCAATATAAATAATATTGTAATGTCGAAAATTTACACCAAGGAACAATATAAAATTTTTAACATATGAATACCAATAACAATTCATAATTTTATTATGAAAAAAAAGACGTTACATCTAGTAAGAAGAAAACCAATCTCATATCTTCTCATGTGTAAGATTTTTGGAGTGTGAATATGTTATGAGCTAAACAAAAAATAAGTCCTCCCATGAGAATAAGCCATATTAATATAAGTTATGGAGTTCCTCTAAAAAATAAAAAGTTGGTAGAATTATTGACCATTGAAGAGCAAAAGTTAAAAACTTCATTGTCAAGATTGAGTGTCCTTGATTACATTTACACTAAGTGACTCCGATTTTGGTCAGTCATATTGTTCTTAATCAAGCACAAACATTTATTGTCTATCAGTCACTTTTAAATGACTGTGAAAAATACGATTGATCAACAACAAAAACTAAGGTTTTATCCACCTCAAACACACATTTCCACTAAAAGTATAAAAACCACGTAGAATATAACGAGTGGAAATGCGTGTGATAGAATGGTGTAGAAGAATCGTTCAACATATATTATAAAAGGTATTATTATAATACAAAGAGAAGCGTATATTATAAGTTACAAAACTAAGTGTACCAATTAAGTGAAGGTGGCAAGAAACACAAGAAAAGGGGTTTGAATTGAGTTTATAAAAGTAAAAACTTTTTCAAAACCAACTCAAACAAACAATAACACGAATAAGAAAAATAACGAAGTTATTTTTATACTGGTTCGCTATTAACGAAACTACCTCAAGTCTACCCTAACAAGGTGATTTTTCCTCCCCAACAAGGACTTAATCCACTATAATCAAAACTGATTACAGACACCATAAAGACAAACCGTATTTGCCTTCTTGAGTCTATCTGACTAAAACCTAGTCACTCAAGGAAACCACTCAAATAAATTTGAGATTTATAAGTGTGTTTATAAGTATTGCTTCTAAGAAAGCAGATTAACATAATATTAATACAATGAACATTTCACACAATAACGAGTAACAACTCTTGTGTGTTTACAAAGAATATACACATAAAATATTTACTTCAGCAAGAGTGTGTGTATGAGTGTAGCGTAATAACATGAACAACTTCTTCCATTCTTCCAAGACTCCTTTATATAGGTAGTTAAAATATCCATTGGAGGGTAGAATTGGAATAACAAATTGCATCTGTCTCTTTGTGTAATGGTTTGCATATAGGAGACAAAATGCTACAATAATATTGTCCTTATCCCACAAAATCAACATAGTGTAGGGAATGGTGATCTTGTACTGTGTACTATTTTTATGATGCAAAACCTTTTGATCTTATCTTCTAATCTTCAGAGGCTTCTGGTGAAATGATGTTGAAGCATGCTTAGAAGTATCAAGAGACTAGTTGTCACAATCTTCAGAACTTTGGTCTTCGAAGTCTTGACACAGTTCCTCAGAACCTAGTGTTAAGAGTATTCCGATCTTATTCTTTATAGTCTTCAGAACTTGAGCGCACAATCTTGAAGGCTGACAATCCTTCAGAGGCTCTTCAATCAGAGTCACATCCAGAAGCTTTAGGATAAACGTTCAACATAACCTTTGCCAAAGAGCTTTCTAGAACTGGACAACATATTGTAAAATACTTGCATCTCTTCAAAGTCAGAGTGTATTGATTCTAGAATCTGATGACGTCACACGTTAATGTTTCAGAGTCAGAACCTGTTAGTAAAATATGCACACTAGATAAAAACCATTAGTGTATAAAATTATTCTTTAAGAAAAAAATGCATTGTCATCATCAAAACTAAATGGCAGATGTAGAATCAAATCTTGTTCTTACAATCTCCCCCTTTTAGATGGTGACAAAACCATGTATTTTGATGAACAATTTTTACTTGTTTAAATCACATAATGTTATCAGAATTAGGTTTGTAAGCTCCCTCTGAATTTTATACTATTAAAAATTATTTTTCACATTAGAATATCAGAGTTAGGTTTGCAATCTCCCCATGAATTTAAGACTTCAAGTAATCTTAACACATATAAAAATCTCAATCAGCATGAAAGAAATAACTTCCCATAAGGCAGAAGCCTAGATACTGAAGCATGGTTGTTGTCTTCCCATAAGGCAGAAGCCTGATTGTAATGGATGAAGTAGTTTTCCAGAATGCAACAACTTGGGTATAAAAGTATTTCTTTCAGAGTCCTTGCTTGAGGGTTAGAAAGTATGGATATCAATCTCATCACAGAGCATGATTTGTCAGAGCTTTCATAGTGTTGGTTTCATAACCTGGTTGTATTCCTCATGTCTAGTTGAATATATCTGGTTCAGAGCTTGTATACGCCTAGTTCAACCTTGATCACTTGAACTTAGTTTAGAACAAGAATATGTCTGGTTAACTGCAAACTGCTTAGTTAACTGTCAAGAACATAAGTCTGATTCTTAAACATAAGTCTGATTCCTGTGAACTTGATTCAGCTTGCTTGGTTAATGCCTTAGAATATGAAACACTTGGATAACATGATGAACTTTTTCAAAGTTCTCAGAATCACCAAAGTCAGAACATATAAAGACATGTTTAGGCTTCATAATGGAATTGGATATATCAAAATCAGAGTCATTCTTTCTCCCCCTTTGTCATAATTCAAAAATATAAAATAAAAGACAAAGTAAATCAAGAAAAAACTTAATTTCATTAAAAAAGATAACTCATTACAGAAATGAAACAAAAAACAAATATGACACATAGTTTTAAAAACTAGGGTTTATAAGGGGATGGTAGTCTTGATAAGATCTCTCAAACAACCCTTCAATATTTGAAGTCTTCTAATCCTGATGCTTGAGTCTCTCTTTAACTTCAGAATTCTCAGCCGCCAGATGTTCCAAAGTCTTCAAAATAAATTCCTCAGAAACCACAGTCTTCTTGAGTCCAGAGTTATTACTAACTTCAAGAGTAGTCTTAGAA
The DNA here is from genome assembly GCF_024323335.1 of Lathyrus oleraceus. Taxonomy (NCBI): domain Eukaryota; kingdom Viridiplantae; phylum Streptophyta; class Magnoliopsida; order Fabales; family Fabaceae; genus Lathyrus; species Lathyrus oleraceus. The sequence goes on from NC_066583.1 coordinate 213,037,077, forward strand.
GCAACCATAGTAGTATGAGCTGGAGAAGGTGGTTGAGTCACTAATGGATCAGGAAGCAAAAGCGTTGGAGGAACCTTCTGAAGTAAAGGTTCAACTATACCAGAGAGTCTGACATGTAAGTTCCTTTTAGCTTTCTTCAGATAAGGAATTTCCAACTCTTTAGAGCTGACTTCTATCTAACTTCTGAAGTTATTAGTCAAATCACAAACTTCAGAGAGGTTTGCGTTAGAAATGCAAGCCTCAGTAAGAGCATTGAGTCTGCTAACAACCTCACCTTCAAACTGAGTAAACAATTCATCCATGAATGTAGGGCGAATGTTGGTTTGAACAGAAGTTAGATCAGCATAAAAACATGAGTTTTTAGCTGGGACTGCGATGACATCAACATCTGATTCTGACTGTCTTACTAAATCATCATATTCCTTAAGGTTTGGGTTAGGTTCAAAATGAGTCTCATTGTTAGTGGAAATTTCAATGGTTTGGTCAAAAGAATAAGGGGTAGAAGGTTCATTGTTTTTGAGTCGTTCTATTAACGTGTCAAAGACATGTTCATCAAAGGGTTGGTGGGGTGGAGTTGGCGAATATGATGTATCTTCTGGAAAGGGAGGGGCTTCTGGCATGGTTAGGGTGAATGAAGTAGGTGTGGAAAAGTCAGAGTCAGAGGGATATATTTATGTATTCGAGGGTTTGGTAGTGGGTATAACTACAAAAATGGTACATGCATTTAAGGTTAGTGGTGTGATGGTAGTGAATTCAATAGAAGTTGGGATGAGTAAGGGAATTGTGATAGAAATGGATGGTATATGTGTAATGTTTGTTTAAAAAATAATAGAGGATCTAGAAGGAGGAATGGTTATAGTTCAAAAAGGAATATATGTTGGTGGAGAAGGTTGTGAAAGAATATATGAAGTAGAAATGACAAAACTATCAGAATAGAAAGGAGTCTCATTCATAGGAAACTTACCATGATTCCTAGAAGGAGTCACTTCAGAAGACCTAACAGTCTCAGAATAGACAGATTCTGCTTCTGGCCTCATTGTGTCTCTTAGAATACTGAGTCCAGAAATCCTAGCAGCTTTGGTGGGAGTTCTGGCGGGCCCAAAAGGTTCTTCACTAGAAGATATAGGCTTCCGTTTTCTTTTCATATAGTACATGTCAATGAGGTGATCCAGAAGTTCAGCATAAGATATCACATCCCGAGGATAACCCTTAGCTATACAATCTTTATCATAATATTCCAGAACTTCCTTAGATTCTCTCTTTGATAAGACAGGATAATCATCCACTGGAATCCTTCTAGAACCAACAAAAGTCCTGTCTAGGAGTTCTGAAAGGTCAACAACATTTGTAATCAAGGACATGTTCTTCAGAGTATGTCCATTGAAATTCTTGCCAATTATAAAATCAACTTGCTTGATCATTTCTGCATCCATAAGCTTCTGCACCATTTTGCTTTCAAACAAGATGTCAAAAATCAACCCATCAAAGGTATCCAATTTCTCATCTTAACAGCTCCATTCCTTGTTTCCTTAACCATTTCCCTCAGATATTTGAAAAGAGTTTAGGGTAGATTCATTTTGTCACCAATTGACAGATAGTACAACATGTGCTTCTGATCAATGTTAATGTAATCTTGAGAGTTTGACGAAGGTATGAGAAGAATGCACCCAAGAATGATCTTAAACCAAATTCTAAGATTTTCATGAAGATTCTTAGGATTGGAAGAGGGATTTCCATTCTTAAAGATAACTTTTGCAGTATCTTCCATTTTACTCTTCTTGGAAAGCATACCAAAACATCGCTTTCCAGAACCATCATGGCCCAGAAGTGTAGCAATAGATTTCTCAGAAATGGAGATCTTGTGACCCAATACATATCATGTCACTTGAATATTCGTAGCTTCATCAAAAATCCAGAATTGCTTAACTAACCCTTCGTAAACTGGTCCTTTTAGACGTTAAAAGTCCCTTCCCATCCTTGAAATCTCAAGGTTCCAAACAGATAATACCCATTTGCTTAGAGGTTATCAAAATCCACCAAAAATTCACACAAGACGTTTAACTTTTCAACTAGGGTAGACAAAGTGAATTCTTGAAGTCCTTCAAGTACTTGCTCTTATTATTGAGGTTGTTGCTGTTCTTGAGTTTGTTGAGCAGGTTGTTGTGAAGATGCCATTGTTGATGAAGAAAAGGGTTTTAGAGTTTACTGAAAGTTTTAAGTTCAAAGATAGAAAGTGTAGGTTGTGATAGTAGCGAAAGTGTGTGAAATGGGTTTAAATAGATGTTTTTGCAATCCTGAAAAAGTTTATAGAAAAGCAAACATTCTAACAAGGGGTAAATCATGAAATATTTTACCTAATACGAAGATTTATTAACCCAACGTGTCACATCATTATATTAGAAATGGATTAGTTTTTAAGACAAATGTCTTAAAACTATTCTACTAATCAAGACTGATTGACAAACATTTAATGTGAATCTGTTTAGTATCCATACAACAGTTTTGTTTAACCAAACAAGTTCTAACTTGATACATCTTAACTTGTGAAACCTTCTCACTTCAAAAGACTCACACATTCAAAGCAACCAACAAATCTCAGAGTCTCAATTTTCAATTTTGAGAGATTAACATTCTGAGAAAAACATCTTTTTCATTCTGGATATAAGTCCATTTTCAAAATTTTCAGAATGAAAACGAATCTATCTTCGACAAGGGGTTTTGTAAAGATATCAACCCAATGATGGTCTGTTCAATGAATTTTAGATTTAAAATTCCCTTCTGAACAAAGTCACGTATAAAGTCATGTTTTATCTCAATATGTTTTGTTCTAAAATGAAAAATGGGATTCTTAGAAACAAATAGCAGAAGCATTATCACATAGTATAGGAATGGTACTCTCATATTTCTGGAAATCTTCTAGCCCGCTTTTCATTTAGAGCATATGAGTGTTGCATCCAGAGGCTGCAAGTATCCAGTTTCAACAGCTAAAAGTGTTATTGTTGATTTCCTTTTGCTGGACCATGAGATCAGATTATCTCCCAGAAACTAACAACTTCCAGAAGTGCTTTTCCTCTCAAGTCTGTTTCTAACATAGTCAACATCTCAATAACTGACTAGCTTGTAGTCTTTAGATCTTCTATAACACAAGTCAAGGTTAATAATACCTCTCAGATACTTGAAAATCCTCTTAACAACTGCTAAGTGGGACTCTCTAGGATCTGATTGGGAGCGAGCACACAGACAAACGCTAAATAAAATGTCAGGTCTAGAAGCCGTTAAGTACATAAGAGAACCAATGATACCTCTGTATAACTTATGTTCTACCTTAGCACTTACGTCATCCTTCTCAAGGATACATGTATGATGCATATGAGTCTTTGATATCTTGCATTCTGACATGTCAAGCTTTTCAGAAGTTCTTTGGTGTACTTGCTCTGATGGATGTACATTCCTTATGGACTTTGATTGATCTGAATTCCCAGAAAGAACTTGAGCTCTCCCATCAGACTCATCTCAAACTCTGTCTGCATAGACTTAGCAAATTCCTAGTACAAAGTAGCATTAACAGAACCAAATATGATATCATCAACGTAAATTTGAACAACAAGAATGTCATTTTTGAATGACTTACAAATTAACATTGTATCAACTTCCCCTCTGGTGAAATTATTTTCTAAAAGAAAATTGCTTAGTCTTTCATACCATGCTTTGGGAGCTTGTTTCAGACTATACAATGATTTCTTAAGCTTGAAAATAAAATCTGGATTTTTAGGATTTTCAAAACCAGGGGGTTGGTGCACATACACTTCTTTAGTAATGTAACCATTCAGAAATGCACTCTTAACATCCATCTGATATAAGATGATGCTATAATTGACAACATAAGAAATTAAGAGACGAATAGAATCTAGCCTGGCAACTGGTGTAAAGGTTTCTTTATAGTCAATCTACTCTTGCTGACTATAACCTTGTGCTACTAGTCGAGCCTTGTTTCTTACTACCTCTCCTTGTTTGTTCAGCTTGTTTCGGAAGACCTACTTTGTTCAAATAATGTGAGTTCCTTTGGGTCTTGGCACCATATCCCACACGTCATTTATGGAGAATTGATTGAGTTCCTCTTGCATATCCAGAATCCATTATGTGTCCTGAAGCATTTCATCAATTGATGTAGGCTCTATCAGAGATACCAAACCTAAAATAGTCACTTCAGAAGGTTTGAAAGAGGATTTGGTTCTGACAGGTTCATACTTGTCTCCCAGAATCAATTCTCGAGAATGTGAAGATCTTTATCTGTACCTTAGAATTAAACTTCAGGTTCTCTTTAGTGTTCAACATAAAACAAGAACATCCAAATGGATGAAAATATGAAATATTGGGCTTCAGATTTTCCATAATTCATAGGGAGTCTTACCTAGAATATGTGTTATGAAGATCCTGTTCTGAATATAACATGCTGTATTGACTACCTCTGCCCAAAAGTGCTTAGCCACATTAGTCTCATTAGTCATGGTTCTGACCATCTCTTGCAGATTCCTATTCTTTCTCTCTACAACTCCATTTTGTTGTTGAGTTCTCGGATAGGAGAAATGATGGGAAATGCCATTAGAATCAAACAGTTTTTCAAAATCTTTGTTTTCAAATTCTCCACCATGATCTCTTCTGACTTTTACAATTCTGAGATCCTTCTCATTTTGAACTTGAGAGCATAAGATAGAAAGTACATAATGTGACTCATCCTTGTGTTTGAGAATTTTTACCCATGTCCATCTGATGTAGTCATCAACAATGACTTGTCCATACTTCTTACCATTAACAGAGGAAGTTTTCACTGGACCAAACAAGTCAGTGTGAAGAAGATCCAATGGTCTGGAGGTTGAGAAAATATTTTTAGCCTTGAAAGAAGTTTTAGAAAACTTGCCTTTCTGACATGCTTTACAAAGAGCATCTGAAGCAAATTTCAGATTTGGCAGGACTCTGACTAAATTAAGATTATTTAGTTGAGAAAGCCTCCCCATGCTAACATGACCCTATCGTCTATACCACACCCATTGCTCTTCATTTACAGACATAAGGCATTTTACATTTTGATTTTTCAAATTAGAAAGTCTGATCTTATAAATGTTGTTTTTCCTCTTTCCATTGAAAATGACCGAGAAATCCTTTTGACTTACAGCTTTACAGGACTAGAGCTCTGATACCAATTAAAGGTGGCAAGAAACACAAGAAATGTAGGTTTGAATTGGGTTTCTAAAAATAAAAGATTCTTCAAAACCAACTTAAACAAACAATAACACGAACAAAAAAAATAACAAAATTATTTTTATACTAGTTCGCTGTTAACGAAGTTACCTTCAGTCCATCCTACCAAGGTGATTTTGCCTTCTCAACAAGGACTTAATCCATTATAACCGAAACTGATTACATACACCACAAAGACAAGCTGTCTTTGTTTTCTTGAGTCTATCTGACTAAAATCTAGTCACTCAAGGAAACTACTCAAATAACTTTGAGATTTACAAGTGTGTGTTTACAAGTATTGCTTCTAAGAAAGCAGATTGACACAAGATTAATAAAATGAATATTTTATACAATAACGAGCAACAACTCTTGTATGTTTATAAAGAATATACACATAAAATATTTACTTCAGCAAGAGCGTGTGTATGAGCGTAGCGTAATAACATGAGCATCTTCTTCCATTCTTCCAAGACTCTTTTATAGAGGTAGTTAAAAGATTCGTTGGAAGGTAGAATTGGAATAGCAAATTGCAGCTGCCTCTTTGTGTAACAGTTTGCATATAGAATACAAAATGCACAATAGTACTGCTCCTAGCCCACAAAATCAGCGTAGTGGAGGGAAGGGCAATCTTATACCGTGTACTATTTTTCTGACGCAAAACCTTTTGATCTTATCTTCTAATCTTCAGAGGATTATGATGAAATGATGTTGAAGCATGCTTAGAAGGATCAAGAGACTAGTTGACAAAATCTTCAGAACTTCGGTCTTCAGAGTCTTGACACAGTTCCTCAGAACCTGGTCTTCAGAGTCTTTCTATCTTGTTCTTCAGAATATTCAGAACTTGAGCGCAAAATCTTGAAGGCTGACAATCCTTTAGAGGCTCTTCAATCAGAGTCACAGTCAGAAGCTTTAGCACAAACGTTCAACATAACCATTGCCTAAGAGCTTTCTTAGAACTTGACAATATCTTGTAAAACACTTGTATCTCTTCAAAGTCAGAGTGTGTTGATTCCATAATCTGATGACGTCACACGTCAATGCTTCAGAGTCAGAACCTGTTAGCAAAAGCTACACACTAGATAAAAACCATTATCTACAAAATTGTTCTCTAAAAAATAATGCATTGTTATTATCAAAACTAAAGGCCAGATGCAGAGCCAAATCTTATTCTTACTCTAAGTGGTTAAAGGCGTTAACCATAATAGTGTCCAACCAAGTGTTCAACATATATCTAGGCATGTTTTTCTTAGTACTCTAAACCTTTTTCAACCATCAAATGTTATACTACTATCCCTTGCTACCTCGTTATTATATATTAGGTAGTGATTATACCGTTTAAGGTAAGCAAAATTTTTAAGTTTGATGTTCCTCATGGAATAATAATATTTTAAGTTTGGGTTAATAGTCATAAATAAATACAAATAGAGATTTGAAAAAATATTAAAAAATGAAAGAATTAATGAAAAGGTACCCATTGAAAGAAAACTCAATAAATAAAAATAATGTGTATTCTTGTGAATAAAAAGAAAGTTAAGTCTCTAAAGCTGGTACCATCTTTTGAACACTACCCATTTGTCAAAAAAGATAATAAATTTGAAGGAAAAGAATTATTGTAAGGATAACGTTCCTAAATCCAAAGTATTAAACATATTATTCCCAAAATATCACATATTAACCTTAGTCATGTTTCAACCCTAAAAGACCTCAAAAGTATTTTTTTATAGTCTAACTGTTTAGAAACTTTTCAAGCCTATGGTGAAATGGAAGTCCAATGTTGATTGAGTGATCACTCTGATTTTTACTTGAGCTGGTTGACGAGAAAAAGAGAAAAGTTGAGTACAAATGAAAGTTCAAAAGATTTTTCTGAACTTATTCATCTTGAAGTTTGAGAATGGAAGTAATAATCAGGCATGATCATTTATGTATTCTAGTAAGAAGCATTAGAATGGGAAGTTATTGCTGGTCAAATACTTTTTATATTTTAGTGTATACTCTAATCTTCCAAATTTGTTTCTTTAGGACAAGTAAGCATTTAAGTTCGAGGTTGTGATGACACCTTACCATACTAATTTTTGTTCTAATTTTTCTTAGTATTTTAATCATATTATCACTAACATAACATGAATCAAAACAAGTTATAGTAAGATTCAAGATATTCTGAAAATTTTCATTTCATGTCAAAATAACTCTAACTAGACAATTTTACAATGTTACATGTGAAAGTTATAGTGAAAGAGACATAGTGAGAACACTACACAAGGTCTTGAAGAAAACAAGAAGACATGAAAGTCCTATCAAAATCGTCCCATGATCAGGAAGAATTTTGATTTAGCACAATGTTGAACTTTGGTAAAATAACAACATGATACGTGTGCAATATTTTGATAATTTCTGCAGTTTCTCAAGTTTAATTGAAGTGAAATTAATGGAAAAGGAAAACTAACATCCATGGATACAACTTTCATGAAGACACAAAAGTTCAATTCTTTGAAAAAATCGCAACGGGATGGATTACAATTATGACACGATTGCGCAATAAAAAAACTACTATATATGTTAAGTCTTAGCCATTCACAAGGGTTCCAATTTTGATAGAGAGATGAGTATTTTATGAGTTATTTTAGAGAAAAATGGAAGGCTATTCACCGTTGGAGCTCCCTAATCTTTTGTATGAATCATATAATATATCTATAACCCTTATTTAATGTTTAATTGCATTGTGAGTAGATAAAATATCAAATAATTGTTAGGGACATGTTCTTATTCTTATGGCCTAATCTTGTACTCTTGTATGCAACTACTATGTTAATTGATTGTTCTTATGTTATTTATCTAATATATGATCTTAACACTTTTTATTGATCTATCATCAATGAATTGATTTGGGATTGACCTTGTTAAATGACATCACCTAGGACTAAGGGTGGAGCTATGAAACTCTTATGTTCATGTTATTTTCATGCTTAAACTTAGATAGTAACTTACAAATGAATTGAGTAGTTTGTGTGAGTTGATAAAATTTTAATCATTAAAGATTTATGATTAAATAATATAGGGAATGAATAATCCCAAGGAATGAATACATTAACTAGCAATATTATATAATGTGTTCAAGAGAAAACCTAAGTCACATGAAGTAAGCACGAAGCTACAGAGACATATGCTAACACACAAATCACAAAAGCATATAAAAATGATTCCCCAACTTGATTATTTTTGTATAAACTTCCACCTCAACCCTGAGTCGCAAGTCTAGGTGGGAAGTAGATACCACACCGATACAAAGGTACCACATTAATACATAGGCCTAACCTAAGGAAAATGCTTCAATCTCATTTTCCCCATCATTTTTTTACTCTTAAAATTTTTAGACCCCTTATCTATTAAAATAACAAAAGAGACAATATCATTTATATAATTGTTGTATAGTTCTAAGAGGCTTACCCTAAATTTGATGAAAATTCTCAAATGATCAATGGATGAAAATATAGAGGCCTCCATCTATCTCAGATCTGAAACACACATAAATGTAATGCCTATCAGATATAATCTCAACCTTCACTTCTATAATGATAACAAAAAACTAGAGCGAAAGAAATACTAATACGCATTAGTATTTGATCAAAACCATCTCAATTTTTAGAGGTCCTGTGTGTAGGTTAATTATACTTTAACAAAGACAAAATAAATAAAAATTCTATTTAATCACGATTTAACTTGACAAATATATTATAAGACTCCATTTAACTATAATTTAATTCTGAAAAATTTTGTGCACTAATCCGTTTTGTGCATCCTAAAAAATGGTGTTGCTTTCACCACGTTATATTCCTCCTAATAAACAATTTTATCTAATTTGTTGCATAGTTGTGGCCTTAATTGTATATGAAACGTCGAGAATTGAATGTGTATTGGAGTTGATTCCTAATTGACGAATCTAATCCCCACCTTCTCAGATTACAATCTAACTGCTCTACTCAACTCCCAACGGTCTCTCTTTATTAATTCACTTTTATTTTTTGAAGCTAACTAAACAGCCGTCTAGTTTCTCTCCATGAAATAAAAGATTGCCGAAAGCATAGTTTTCTAAGTTGAGTTTCTGATGTAGATTGTTAAGGCATGTTCTATTATAATCTTATTTTTGTAACTGGAAAATGTTTGATTAGAAATACTAGCATTTTTTTTAATGGGAATTCAACGTCCTTGAAAACTGTGAAAAGCCGGCCGTGCGTTGATTGCTCGGAGTTCAGAGATTCTTTGTTCCTTGCCGCTAGCCTCTGGTGTTCTTGCTTCTTAGGTTCCTCCATGTTATACTTGAAGGTGCAAATGATATTTACAAAAATATTGTTTAAAATTCAATTTTATTAAACCTACTTTTGTGATTAAAATAAAAATTAAATATCTTCAAACATACTGATGTATTTTTAATTTGATTAAGTTAAAATATAAAGTAATGTCTTAAGGACATAAATTAAAAATAAAATATAAAAATATTTTTTTGAAATTGTTTTTTGATTTTATCAAAAATTTGTAATTAATTTTTTACTATTTTTTCTAATACAAATTTTTTATTTGTATATTTCTTAACATGTCCCAAAGACACATGTTAATATTCTCCAAAAATATATATAAATTTTAATACTTAATTTTTTTAATCAGATTAAAAATAGAGAAAAAGAGATATAAATTGTTTAACCATTTAGGAGTGTCAACAACTATTCCTTCTACTACCAATCAAGAGTCTTTACACAAATTATTACAAATAAGTTATAAGAAAATAACTCTCCAAATTCATAAGAACATCCTATTTTCTACCAAATTTGTTACCCAATCTCTCATCCCTCCATACATATTCACACAATCTTAAAGTTTTTACAAATATTTCTAAACATGTTAGACTTTGAAACCTCGAGAATCTATTTCCTTGTCTCTCTAAGTTTCTCTTTTTAAAAATGCATTTTTATTAAAAAAAAAGACAGAAAAAACGTTAAATATGACACAACTTCAGAGATGAAAACCCTTACATTTCTCTGGAATGCCTCAAATTTGAGTATAAATTTTCTAATTGAAATACTCCACATGTCATCCTAAACGCCTTGAGTTTATGGCAATTTTTTTTGAATGAAAAAATTGATTTTTTGAGTTTTCTTGAGTCATACTCCACAAATCTTCACCTTGACTCAAGAAATGATCACAATGCCAATTTATCTACCAATCACCTTTTTTTTAAAGTCTGCTAAAGTCTATTCAAGAGAAGGGTCAATTTTCTCATCAATTATCTTTTCCCCAAGTTTGAATAACTCTTCAATGGACTCAATAAATTCCAAACAATACTTGAGTCTTGACCTAGTCAATTATTTCGTAAACACATCTTTCGAATTATCTTCCGAAGCCACCTTCTCAACCACAAGCTTGTTTGACTTTATCACACTTCTTATAACGTGAAAACAAATTTCAACTTGTGTTCTCTCGAGATACACTTTATGATTTTTCAAGTGAATTAAACTTTTAAAATTGCTTTTAGGGTAACCCTGTGCAATTAGTGTATTCTGATGTTTGTCTTATATCTTAATTTTTATTGCAATTGAGTATCTTACAATAAAATTTCACTTGCGACTCTTTTAAAATGGAGCTTGAATGCATATAATAGTCTTTTGACCAAACTCAACACAATTGACTAGAATCAAGAAAATGCATAATTTGAATCAAGCACTTTTGTTTAGCAAGACACTAGTCATGAAATGTCTTGAATCTAATCATGGGTAAATACGACTCAATTCATGGATTAGTGTGTTATGAATCACATGACACGACTCGAATAAATCTCAATCGATCAAAAGGTCATATTTACATGATTTGTGTGCCTTTTCTCTAGCACATACAAAATCAATTTTTCTTCATTATTTTCATAAAATATCAAAAATCAAGAGTGATTTTATGAAAAACTTATCTTCTTTCTCAAATATTAAAAACTTCATCTTGTGCATGAATGTTGCTCAACTTATAGAATGAGTTTTTTTTGTGTGAGTAATTCATTAGAGTGATAATGTTTCATTGGATATTTCTAGTAAGAAGATCTGTTGTAGAATTCCGATAGTGAATTTCTAAAGAAGAAAAAGGAAAGTTCTTCTCCAAAGAACTTTAGAGTTAATCGTTTTCTCATCTTCATTCAAGTGATTTCAGGTAGGGTTTGAAGAATGTTGCTGAAATAAAATTTGATTATCTTGAAGGTTTAAAGGTGGTTCAATTAAGATCAAGAAGTCAATCTTAACAACAAACTTTGTGAGACGTGTACAAACTTGAGGAGATAGAGAAATTGAAATTATTGTCTTAGGTGTTAGGTTTTTTCTGCAATATTTATGTGATATCATTTTGTACTGAAAACCTGTGTAGTCAAATTAAACCAATATAAATCATGGTGCTTCGTTATTCTCTCTCTCACACACAAACACATATTTTAACATTAGATCTTGTATGCTATATGTTTATCAGTTTCTTAGATTCTAATGTTTTAGTTAGGTATGATAAGAGTTAACTCTCAAATTTATATGTTTGCTGATTATATTGTACAAGTTGTAATATTACAATGTTTAAGAGTTTAATCTAAATCTATTAAAATTTTTCAATTTGAATTTAGATAGATTAAAAGCCAAATTGCTTATATCCCATCATTATTTATTTGTGATTCTTGAGTAATTTAGTATAATTCTTCCGATTGCACAATATTTTGATTTTTTTTCAATTATTTTTGCTTCCGCTTAAAACTCTGATTTATAATTCTCAAAAAGAGAAAAGTCTAATCAGCCCCACTTTTAGATTATATTTCCATCTTATTCACAAACAAATGGCATCAAGAGCTTGATCTTTTGATAAAGGTCTCACAATCCTAAGAGATTTGAATATGGTGGAGAATTATCTAAAAGATGCGTATACAGAACTCCCGTCTTTACGGAGAAAATTATACTTATTATAAGGATTATATGTATGTGGATATTATGTTTGTAGATTTACAAATATGCATTACAGTCAAAGAAGAACATTTTATCCCTAAAAGGATCGTCAATGACGTCTATGTAAAGAAAACCTCAAGGATTGAGATGATGATGAAATTAAGAAAGCATCTTACGATTTGAGAACGAGAAATATACTTATGTCTTTCTTAAGTGTTGATGAATATTCATCTATCTCACACTATAAAATAATTAAAGCAACATAGGATGCACTTCAAATTCTCGATGAGGGAATTGAAGACGTTAAATAATCTAAGATTAATACTTTAAGAGAAGAGTATGAACTCTTTTGCATGGAGCCCAGAGAGTCCGCTGCCTCCATGCAAATGAGAATCTCTCACATAATTAGAAAATTTGGATAAAACTAGTTCTAATCAGGATTGCACTAAAAAAATCCTGAGATCTCCGTGTAGGAACTACAATCAAAGATAATTACATATAAGAATCTCAAGACCTAAATACACTTAACTTGTCAACTCTTTTCGGAAAGTTAACAAAACATGAACACTAGGTGAATAGACTTAAATAAAGTGAAGTCATTATCAAAAGGAAAGACAAGAATAAGGAAGAGAAGATAATCATTATCTTGAAGGTATCTACTTCCAAGGATTAAGTTGAGGAAAAAGAATATGATACTAGTGAAGAATCTTCAAAGGATGAAGAAATGTGATTGTTTGTTAGGTGTTTCGATTAGTATATGAGGAATAATGGTCTCAACCATTTTGACAACTTAAATTCAGAAAGTTTAATCTATTAAAGAAATGACATGATAACAAGTAGGAAGAAAGTCAAGTGACATGTTATAAGTGTGATTAATCTAGAAATATCAAAACCGTCTATCCAAGTCTTATGAATCGTAAAGGTAAAAAACATTCTACAAGATGAAGGACAAAGCTATTGAGCATCATAGAGCAGACATAGTTTAAAAAAATAATGAAGACTCCTATTTTTTTTTTATGATTTTCGAATCAGTCTAAACATTCGTTGACCTGCAGTTTTGATTGTGGGGGTGTGATAGAATCTATATTGATTTTATATTCATCTATATTTATTTTGTATTTATTTCTAATTATAATTTATTTGTAATTATGTCAAATCTAATCAACTGTTTTATATATATATATATATATATATATATATATATATATATATATATATATAATGAGAAACGAAACATAAAACCAATGATCTTATAAGCCTTTTATCGGTAGAGTGTGAAGCCTGAAGATTGCATGAAGCCCTTGAATGGATCTTGACAGCAAGTCTCACAAATGTCATTTTCAAATTAGATTGTAAAAAAATAATTGATGATGTGTGCAACATAAAATCTAATGGAGCATAATATGACTCTATTATAGATGATTGTAGAACTATTATCACGAGTCAAATAACTTTCTGGTTATTTTTACTAGGCAACAAGTTAATCAGTGTTCTCACACTTTAGCAAGAGCTTTTATCACTTATGCTCCTTGCAATAATATCCACTCTCCAAATTGTACTATGAATATTGTAACTTGGTTTAAGTAAAAAAAATCAATAACTTTAATGTACTTTTAAAATAATTTATTCTCTCAATTTTCCAATAAGTGATTTAGTTCACTATTTTATATTGATTAAAAAAATAAATAAATGAAAGAAAGAATGATATTTTTTATTAAAGTATTTCTAATAAAATATTGAGAATGATAAAAATAATACTAATTAGAGGATAGAATTGAAAAAATATATTAAAAATTAAAATGAATCATTCATTTTAATATATTTATTTATTTCAAATAAATCACTCGGTGGATCATTATGGAACAGAGAGAAGATAATAACTAGGGGTGGCAAAACGAGTCCGGTCCATTGGACATGCCCGTTTTTCCCGTACTTTAGTGCGGTGTGGGCCAAAGATTTAGGCCCTCAGCCTCTAATGTCTTTGCCCTGTCCTGTTTTTTCCTCGGATTTTTACGGACACGAGTATTTACATGAATTTTTGCATTTTTAGACTTAAAAAGTACAGTACCCACAGATTTTTCCTGCCCCGCCCTCACTTTTTTTAGGATGCGCCTATGTTTTAAACCCGCATCCTCAACTATGACCGCCACGTCCCGTTTTTTCGTGGACTTTTGCAGTGCGGGAATGCCCGATTGGCACCCCAATAATAGCATATAATAACAATTAAGTAGATCATGTGACTAAGATCCATCTTAAATGCCAAAAATTCCATTTTGCATTGCAACATGAGCATAGCACTAAACTAATAAACTTGGTGGTGACATTTATAACAACAGCATCTTTTCTGAGACACAAACTTCAATCATTGTCTTTTTATAAAACACCATTAATTGATTTTCACAAAAGATCAATATTTGTTGCATTATTATCAACTCTTATTGCTTTGAATGTCAGAAAAAAAATCAAATATCAATCAATCCATCTAAATAACAGTAGATGCTACTGACATAAGTCATTAAAGATCATGCTTATGGGTCCCTTCTACGATCTTCATGGTTACAGGTACCAATGAAAAGATAATTGAATCTCACTTTCCACTTCATGTGATATGTATCTATGCTCCACATGATCAAATCAAACACTTTTCATTCATAAAGAAAAATCAACATATAGTTATATCAACTCTATCACATGTGTCTATCAACCTTAGTGGATTGTTCCAGACACAAGTTAAGGTTGTAGTTACAAAGCAAAATGTCTATAAACTTCAATTTACAACAAATTGGCATATTCATATTCATGAACATTTCTTGCCTTTATTTCTAAAGTGATATACTATTATAGGCTTTTTAAATTCAGCAACGTGAACCCTTTTTGCAGTTTAATGTTCCAGCTGATGCAGTGATAGAAGCAACTACAGATGATGGTTTTGCTGCTAAACTTGATGCTCTTGCATAGCTTGATGATGAACCTGCTCCTGATGCCCTAAAGAAAGCACCATTTAACATCAAATCACCACTTGATCTCCAATTCCAATTCTTCCATTGGCTTTGTCCTGCATTCTCGCGCTTCGTCACCTGAAAAATTAGCATGAGCTCGACTTCGTAACTTCAAGAGACACCATCCAAATCTCATATAAATCAATTATAAAATGATCAGAACCATCTTTGAAAACGTGCAAGACAGACTACGACGTATGACCCAAATAAGATCTCTTAAAATATTATCACAGTTAAATCATTATTAAATAAAATCTCTATTTATCTTAAAATATTTTTTCACAGAACCTCTTAAAAACTAGTAGTCCATGGATCTAACTAACCTCTTTGAAGGTATTGTCATTGGAAGCAAGAAATCTATTTCCTTGACTATTGATAGTTGGATTAGCACTTCCACCTATAGCATACATTCTCCATTGTGTATAATCATTGTTCACCACATGAAAATATCCATGTCTACATCTATAAACACAACAAACATATTAAAAAAAAAGAGAAATTAATTCAAATAACTCAACAGAATATATATGTTATATTACCTTGGCATTCTCTGAACTAGTCCTTCACCAAAATGGTTAAAAGCAATAGTAACTTGCATGTTCTTATCTCTAGTGAAACTATCACTATGACCCAAAAGCATCACCTTATTATGATGAGTCATAAAATTATTAGAAATAGTAATAGCAGTAGATCCATGAATAACATCGATCAATCCATCGCGACAATTCGAAAGCGAACAATGATCAACCCAAATATGACTTCCACCAAAAATCGAAATCCCATCGCCATCAGAAAGTGTTCGAAAACCATAATGTGTAGGCGAATCTCTCACATAAGCATTCCCACCTCGTTTACAATCATGCACATTAATCCCATGAACTATAATATTCGTCACAAACTGTATAGTTATGCAAGGTCCACCAGCAATGTGCACATTTGTTCCTCTACCATCAATAGTCTTGAATGAATTCATCATTAGCTCTTGCTTAAGCTTAATCACCATGTCGCGTTTGAAGATTATCCATAACGGTTCTTCTTGAATAACGCCGTATCGTAATGTTCCTGGCTTCGGTTTCACAGGGTGATCACCAGGGTCAGTTACTACATATATTTTACCATCTCTTCCTCCAATTGCATGTTTGCCAAATCCAATGGCACAATCTGCTAAACTTTTTCGATTCTTTTCCCAGTTTTTGTCACACCTCCAACAATCATCTATTGGATTGCCACTTCCACAAGAAAGAAATGCTAAGTTTCTCCTTGAATCATTAATACTCCTACATATACAATAAAAAACACAAAAAGATTTTAATATGTAATATGAAAAGACATGCTATGCTATCATAATTAATGAGAAAATGTTTATATATATATATATATATATATATATATATATATATATACTTACTTTTGTACTTGTTGGACAACTAATTCAGGATCTTGATGAAGTGGGGAAGATTGAATGAAAGAAGGTACAAGAAGAAGAAGTAGTAATAAGAGTAGAATGAATGTGAGTGGAATTGCCATAACTTCTTGAACTACCCTCAATCTCAAGAAACAGTCAAGGTAGAGTATGCTTTTGTTTATGAAAAATGTTAACACAATTTATGCTATATATAGGGAACAAAATGGAAATTTATGCGTCATTAAATAAATAATTATTTGCTTCACATGATTTTAAGGTAATCATTATTGATAAGCCAAATTAAAGCTTTCAGAAATGATATGTCTGTAGAATTTAATTTAGTCACAGTTTAACCATGATAAATATGTAACAAACTACAAAATTTTGAGTCTTAATTATGATAATTATTATACAAGTAAGTGTTTTAGAAAGTTGATGTTTAATTAGAAATTAACTATGTACCGACACTTGCATAAGTGATTATTTTTTGGCTTAAGTATATGTAGTGTGTATAGTGTTTGGGGGTTACAGCAACTAGACCCTACCATAGTGAATTTGAAGTCATTATTATTACTATAGTTTCTTCTGCAATGGCAGTTGAGGTAGGTTTCTATTTTCACAAACATTATACAAACATCATTTATTACAGACCATAGCTTCACCAATATTCCTGTTCAATTTTCTTGTGGTGAAATTAATTTCCCTCTGGGATTTATCTGTTGAAACAAAAAATGTACTTAAATATTTTCTTGTGTTTAAATGTAAAATGAACGATGCGCATTTAATTTTGTGCGGTGATCCAAGAGTGATAACAGATTAATGATGGCATATCTAACGTTACAAAGTGATGGGATGAGAATAGTATGAGAATTATAAAATTGTTTTAAGATAATTAATGATGACAAAGAAGAAAAAGATGTACACTAAATGGTCTGACGATAACACATGCATGAGCGTTAAGTGCGCAGGAAAATAAAATGAAAGGTACTATATGGAATCTAGATGAGATGACTTCTTTCCCATCTTGTGTTTGAGGTTCCATTTTCAATTGATAATGGAGGAATAGGTATTCATAAAAAATTTTAATGGAGGAATAGACTCTATTCATAAAAAAAGGTTTAAGGGAGGAATAGACTCAAATATTTAAGCAAAATTTTTTAAACAATTGCATAGCTAGGAAACACAGACATATAATCTTTAAATATTTTTATTTGACATTTTTACTCGATTAACTATTCAATTAAATCTAAATTAAAGATTATGACTTAAAATAAATTAAATATTTTTACTCTCGAAACAAATTGAACGTCATTTGATCTTGCTTTATTGGTTCATTCACAGATGTTACATCTCGATTTTGATCATGAATCGTCGGTTCAATACATTCATCATGGCTGTTGCATCTTTGCATAATATAACATGCATTTCATACCGCATAATGTCTAAAATATCAATCGAAATAAATTCTCGGATCTGCAAGTAAATCGATTGAATCAATTTTCTAATGTGCGTCAAAACAACAGGCAGAAAATTTCAAAATCAAATTTGCAGACATCAGTTTTATTAATCTACGTTTCACGTAGTTTAATCTGGTGTGTTGAATTTATTTTTTGACTAATTTTTCGGTCACATTTTGATCCGTCTAAGCGTTTTAACCAGACTCTTTCTATTTCAAAATTTGACGAAAATTTGTATGTTTTCGAGAGATTTATTTCGCGTTGATCATTTTGGTGCATTCGATTTAATTTTTCGAGCACTTTTACGCTCAACCTTTTATTCATTTTTACCACTTTTATTTTTTGCATTTTCTTAATATGTTCTATATAAGTAAATAGATTTTTTTATAACCCCATTCCAATTTTATTTTACCTATTTTTATGTTTGTTCAATTTTATTTGTTTAATTCTTTTTTATTCATTTGGAACTATAAAAGGATATTTGTGGGATTTTTAGAACTTAAAAACCCTAAATCCTAGTAGATATATCTTTAAGCATTGCATGAAAGAAGGGGAGTCCCAATGAGATCGAGAGAAAACGACGCCCATGTCATTGAAATTCATTTCTCTCTCTCGAAATGAAAAAGGAAAAGATTGATATTTTTTTTTCTGAGAGACTCACCATGAACATCTCTGCATGAGACATCTACATGCATAAAATTTGAGAATTCTCCAACGAAAGAAGAAAATAATGATATATTGTTCTTCGTTCTTTCACTCAGTGGATTTGACCACATTCCCTACATCTCCACCCTCCTCTTCTTCACCTCTTCTCCATCCTTTGTCAACACATAAATCGTACATGCCAAATACATTCCGATTCCTTTTTCCGGTGAAGAACCATGAACCACCTCTGATTGCGTTATTATTTTCTTCCTTTCAATCCACCATCACTCATCACTAACTCTCATTTTCCTTCTCAACCTGTCGTACTCTCCGAATACTTTCGTCTCACTTTTGTTGCTCATTCTTCTGGTTTTTATGTTGTGAAGACGAAAGACATCTCCCTCTTTTTTCTTCGTAAGAAAGGGTAGAAAGCATCTTCAAAGTTTAACCGAACAAACCTTCTAAATCGTTCGGTTTGGTTTGTTGATTGTACTAACAGTTTTTTATTTTCCAAAAGAATCAAAGCAATTTGATTTTAGATAACGACATTTTAATGCTTAGTGAAATTGAAGTATGCTCGCATCGGAATTCGCAGAAAGACGGTGTTAGCCACCATAAATGGTCCTTCTTCACCACCGTTACCGCCACTTTATTTATTTTTCGACCACCCTCACTTCCATCTCCTTACACCTCTCTCATCTTCTTCTACATTCACCAACATAAACTCATCTCCTTCATTCACGATCCTAACTACAACCATTAAACAAACACAAACAACTCAATAAACCATCATCCTATATACTCCCTGCATCTATAACAAAAGCAACAAAAGCCACACCATTACTCACCTTCTTCTCATCCACCAACTTACTTGATTCATAGTTAATTTGTGATGTTATTTTGAAGTCCATTTGTATGTGTGATGTTCATGAAGAAGTGAGTTTGTTGTTTTATTTTGGCTTGTCGTGTTCATTTAAGGAGATGATGGATTATTCTTTTTATTCATGATGATGCTACTGTTTGTTAATTTTTTTTTTCATTTATTCAAGTTTTATGTATTATATATTTATGAGTGTGTTAATATGACAACTAATTGGTCATGGTAGAGTGGTTGAGAGCTCGGTCTCCCAACCACCATGTCCTAAGCTCAAACCGTGCGCACCTCCCTTTATGCTTTTCTTCATGATTTTTGTTTCCTTTTCTATTTTTACAAAGCTTTATATATTATATATATTTAGATGCATTTGGTTATCAGCGATATGATCATGGGGAATAGTTGAAGCGTCATGCCTCCCGCCCTCAATGTCTTGGGTTTAAAACTTTGCTGCCACTTTTCCTTGTAACTTCTCCATTTTTTTCTTCCTTTTTCCATTCTTTTTCACCCTTATTTTTTTGCTTTCTTTCACTTTTTTTTAGCCATCCAAATTGATTTTCTTTCTAATTCTTGTGATACCTAGTTCTTATTTGTGACATTATATTTAAATTTTTTTTTCTATTTGTTTTATCCTGATTACAGCCATTACAAATGCCCCTTGTGAAGGTTTAAAATATTGTGTTACTTGTTGGGGTTTTGCCTTGTTTGTTTGAATCTTTTCATTGTTAAACATCAGATTTTAACTTGTGGATTCGACATTTCCCATGTTGTTATTCCACCGATTATTTTTATCGATACATTGATGGTATTATGCTGCGTTTTGACCCTTCACATACAATATTTCCATTGTTGTCAATATGCACAAACCAACTTTGAGCACATTACCTAGGGTTTTGCTTACACCTCTCAATTTCATTTTACCTTGCATGTCCTTGCGTTATGTGACTTTGATTCACATCCTCGCATCTTGATTTTGATTTGTGCATGCTTCGATTTTACTTCTTTCCATTTAATTATTAAATGTGTTGTACATATAACTTGTGTGTTGCTATTTTCTTCACATGACTTACTCTTGGGTCTTATTACAATGTGACCATTCTCTTGCACTTACACTCATTCATTATTGTTTTTTGATTGAGCTTGATTTAATTGTTTCATTACCATGTATGCTTATTCGATAAAATGTACCCATATTCCAATGACGTGTAATAATTTTATCGTTTTTATTTCTTTGATAGCTTATTTGTTTAGCTAGTTTCTAACACAAGAATAAAATCAACCCTTTTAAAAAAAATCAAAAATCAAAACTCGATCCAACATCGAGTATTTTCCTAATAACAAATCAATCCATTTCAAACTCAATCCATTTTTATCCATTCCAAATCTTGCGAGCTATTTCATTCAAACTCTTTTGCAATCGATCATCAAAATGCTTAATCCAACGTCAAGCCATTTTCACAATAAAACTCAAAAACACTTAACAATTATTCAACACTTTTCAATAAAGATGGAAACGGGACGAGGTGGATACCACGAGCTCTTGAGACTAAGATTCGAGATGGATATCTCGCCCATCTTAGCTCTTGCGATCATTCAAAACTGTCAATACGGTTTCTTCAAACCCTTTCTCTATCAAATCTGAAAAAACACTTAAAAATATCAAACACTTTTTCAATAAAGATGGAAACGGAATATGGTAGATACCATGCACTCTTGAGGCTAGGATTCGAGATAGATATCTCGCCCATCCAAGTTCTCGCCATTGTTCAAAACACATTAAAAGCAATTAAACTCTTTTCTCTCCGGCGTGCGATTGATCCTTAAATCCTTTTTCTCAAATGAAAGGTACTTTGTCTTGATGATGTAATTTTTTTTTCGTCCACTTGAACGTGTGAGCAAGCTTGCGACGTTTCTCACGAATGTTAATTTGTAAATCCATGGTTGTGATGCAAACGTCCCCTTCTCCACTTGTTTTGGATAGTCCAACAATATTTTCGTCGATTGACACAAAGTATATTTCGCTAAAATATACCAACGGACAAACATTTTTTTACCTAAAACTACGTAAGAATTGAGTTCTCTATTGCATCCAGAGATACGTAGGAGCAGGATTTGTAAATCTTGTCAGGCCCATTAATAAAAAACTTAGGTTTAGTCCCTGTCATTGCAAAATCCAAAAATATTTTCTATTTTCTTTTGTTCATATTCTTCTTCCCTTTTAATAACTCGAGAAACCTAACATCTCTAAGCTAACACTAATGCGCACAACTAATAAAATGGTTCCTGTTGAGTACAACGGACGTGAGGGGTGCTAATACCTTCCCCTTACGTATTCGACCCCCGAACCCTGATTTGGTTGCGACGACCAATATCATTGTCGTTCTTTTTTGGGTTTTATCGATATTTCCCCTTTCCTTTTTAGGAACAAATAAAGTTCGTTTGAGACTCTATTCAGTCCATCCCGCATGCGTGCAGTTGCACTTCGCTAAATTGTGTTCTCATTTTTCGAGGTACGATAACTGCCACCCTTTTTTTCCTAATCCCTTTCCATAATCCTAACATTCTAACAATCATGAAGATAGATGATATAGTGGTGCGACGTTATCAAAATGCATCACCTTTTAACATCCTTTGGGTTTTTTTTTCATCAGCGTTGCCGATGACGGGTTCCGTTCTCTTAGATTCCCTTGCAAGGTTCAGTCCAACAACGGTGCCTCTGTCTCTTATGTTTCTTCTCGTCGACAAAGGTTTCAACGTCTATTGGTCTGACCGGTTCTAACCCCCTCCGTTGCATGTTAAACACCGACATTAGCTTCTAGTTACTCATGAAAGAAGATTGTGGTTCTAAATTGGATATGGGTTAGCGTTTTGATCTTATTTCAAAATGATTGAGATATGTGCATATTCTAACTCTATTGTTACATTGCTCGTCGAATTGCTCATTGATTCACATTATTTTTATCATATGTTCTTATTAGTTGTTCGGAGGCCTAACTTAGATAGGTTGAATTTCTTCTTCATCTTTGATTTTAGTGTCCTAGCTTATTTGACAAGAAATGATTGTGATTGCTTGTTGTAGTTTGTCAATGAGTTGTTGGTTAATGAATTCGTTACTGTGTTTGCAGTCGAGTTTATTCTTAATTTTCAAAATCTGAGTTTGGTGCTCGCCATTTCACATTTCAAACTTTTTTTTACAATTTAGATTCGATCCCGTGTGTGGGTTCACTGGATTGTGCACGTGATGCATGCATGTATATCTTTGAATTAATATTTTCTTTGATTTTAGTTTTCACTGGGTTAGGCTCCATGTCCTCCTAGTTTGCTTATAATCTTTTTTTAAAAAAAATATTTTGGAATGGTACAGATTCTTCTACATCCATTTTGATTTTAAAAAGCCTAATGTCTAATACATATCGGTGTCAAATATCGTTGGGACATGGTTGTATTTTATATAATATTTTTAAAATTGTTATTAATGTTGGCATACATGTTTTATTTTACACGTTCATATTAATTTTAATGTTTCATAACTTTCAAACATCTAAGGATGGAAAAATAAGTTGAAATGTTAAGGATATTCGTTCAACTCATTATTTTTATACTAGGTAAGTTAAAGTTTTGACCCTTCCAAATTAAGTTGATGAAAAAAGAAGATGGTGGAAGATTAACTTGTATGGTTCATGATTTTCTTCACGGCGATGAAGAAATGAATGAAGAAACAGAGAAAAATGTAGTAAACTTGTATTGATTGAAAATGAGTTGATAATTTGTGAGTAGTTACAAGTTTCCATATATAGTAAGTTGCAAGTTCTGAATAACTCTATCAACATCAACTAACTACCTACAATAGCAAGTCATGCAATTTGGTACAAGGAAAAGTTGTAACTTGTGCTAAAACTTACAAGTTTAACACCCCCCTTAAGTTAAACATGGTAGATATATAACACGTTGAAGTTGAATATAAAAGAATGATATGTATTAGGTGGTAAGTGCTTTATAATAAATTCAACAATTTGAGCCTTAGTGTGAATTTTAAGTAGCTTGAACAATCCCTTTTGAAGCATTTCTCAAATGAAGTGTCAGTCAACTTCAAGATGCTTGGTTCTCTCATGCAAGAGATGGTTAATAGTAATGTGGATGGCACTTTGGTTGTTACAATACAAAGATGGAGGTTTTGTGCATTTGGCTTCTAATTAACCAAGTAATAAAAGAAGCCATTGAAGCTCACAAGAGGGAAATGAAATAGACCTATACTCAACTTCTAAAGAACTTCTAGACACAATGTGTTGTTTTTTAGATCTCCATGAAATAAAGTCTGAACAAAGAAAGAAATAATAAAAAAAAGTAGATCTCTTTGTGTCTTTGAAACCTTCCCAATTTACATCAGTAAAGCTAAGCAATTGTATATGTGCATCTCTTATGAATAGTAAATCTCTTCTAGGCGAGCCTTTGAGATACTTTATGACTATGTAGATGTCGCGCCGTGAAAAATACCTGAGTGCATCGCACGCTCGAAGATACAACAAAGTCGCCACCAAACTTTGTTTATTCCCGAAGGAAATGGAAAATATCAATAAAACACAGAGGAAGAGAGATGGGTAAGGAAGTCTGTTATATAAGGGGAAGGTATTAGTACCCCTCACATCTGTTATACTCAACGAGAACCATTTTGATTGTTCTTTGCACAAATGGGTGTTATTATCTAAAGATTACTTACGAAAGGGAAAAAGGTTAATAATTAGTGTGCTCGTCAAGAATTCAAACCCTCGTGCAAACGTATCCTCATAGTGCAATAAGGAAACCAGAGCTCCATAGTTCATGGTAGACAATACGGATGTGTTGGTTGATTTTAGGGAACATTTTTAATTGTATCATAGAAGTGTGTAGACGTTAGTTGATTCTGATCCTTGTTTGAATGCTCTAAACTTTTAGTCTGACTGCTAAGGAACATATTATAACAGTTCTTTTATGAAAATAAAAGAAAATATTTGAAAAGAGTTTGTATGATAAAAGAAAGGAAAAAGTTGATTGAATTGAACTAAAAGAAAGATTGTTGCTTGAATTGAAAGAGTTTTTTGTATTGAAAGAGTGTTGTGGTGTAGGTGAAAGTATGGTTTGGACTAAGATTATGTGTTGTTTGAGACCATATGATAGATGTGTCTGAATCAAAGAGTGTGTGTAGCGTTAACCAAAAGATGGTGTGGCCAATGCAGAATTGTAGGATTTTTCCTAGATCGAAGGATCAAGACCTACAAAGGGGGTTTCCAGAGCATGAGGCTCCACAAGGCAATGATATGAAGATTTCCAGAGCATGAGGCTCCATAGAACAATGCATGAGGTTTTCCATAACATGAGGCTTCACAGGGAAAAATAAAAGAAAAAGGTTTTTCCAGAGCATGAGTCTTTGTAGGGAAATGCATGAGGTTGCCATAGCATGAGGCTCCACAAGGAAAAATAAAAGAAACAGGTTTTGCTAGAGTTTGAGACTCCACATCATAATGCATGAGGTTGCTAGAGCATGAGGCTCCACATGGAAATGTACGAAGGGTTTTGATTCAGAGATAGGTGTTTAACCATGAGGTGATTAACCCAAAGAATGTATGGATGTTAAAGAGAATGTTGTGTTTGGTCCAAAGAGAAAAGTATTGTTGATGTTGATTGTTGTGATGTTAATGTTTCCCTAAGGCGGAGAAATGTACTTGATTGGTTATGATTGATTTTAAGTGGGAGACAAGTGTCAGACCACAAGCTATGTACGACCGACAATCCAAGTACTCGGGAGTTGAAAGGACAATTGCATCCTGACCTCTCTCTTTCATTCCAAAAGTTTTATTTATGAAATTTGTGAGGTGAGTTTAATCGTTGGTACTTAGAGGGATTCAAGTATCTGACCACAAGCTAAGTACAACCGAAAATCAAAATACTCAGGAGATGAAAGGACAATTGTATCCTCGCCTCTCTTTTTCACCCTAAGAGGACCGAATTAAACTAATTTATTTAGAATGTTTTGAATGGAGTACAAGTATTGGGCCATAAGCTAAGGACGGTCGACAACCCAAGTACTTGAGAGATGGTGTGTACAACTACGTACACCCCATCCCTTTTCATCCGTTTTATTGTAAAAATGTTTTGAAAATGACTTGATGTTGGATCAAGTGTTTGAGGTTTTAATTGTGAATGTGTGAATTAAATGGGAGAGGTACTTGACGTTGGATCAAGCACATGCGTCGCATTCAATTAAAATTGATTTGCAAAAACACTTAACGATGGATCAATTTTTATTTTTGTTCTTTTGAAAAAGGTTTTTTAGATTGCTTTTGATTACTTCTAAGTGAATGAGTGAGTGAGGAAAGCGATAAAATTATTACATGATCATGAGAATGAGGTGCATTTTTCCCAAATGGGGGATAATCATATATCATGCAAAGTTAAACCACAAGCACAGGAGAATCATTTAAGTGGTAAAATAATTCAAGCATCATTCATAACGACCATTCATGCATGTAATCAAGAGTGAAAGCAAATGAATTAATTTATAATGAATTCAACCAAGTGGATTAATGTGACTATAATATAATTAAATGATTAATGTGAACCATCATGATTATTTACTTATTCAACCATGTATTATCATGGATCTTTGAATGAATTGTATTTTGTCTTTTCAACTATAATTTCCCTCCAAAATTCAAACTTTGAAAATTTGAAAATGGTTTGAAATTGAATGCTTGAATGAATTTTGACTAAAAATGGAACTTTTCTTTTTAAATGAAGCTTGATCTTGTATGAATGCCATATCATGAACAAAAAAAAATCACTAGTAATCACTAAGTAAGGCTTCATATGAACATGATCACCAAAACTCAAACTTAACAATGACCTTTAAAATCAACCATTCCATGATGCAAACCAAACATAACCGAAGATCATACCAATGATTAAGGTTTCAAGAGATGAATAACCGAAGTAAATGTAATACAATCCCAAAGTTTGATCCCCATATATGCCATGGAAGTAAACCCTAGCCCATGAGACTTGCCAAGCCAATTTGACAAGAATCCAACCTCTGTGTCATAAATAGCAAGAACATTTGAATCAATGATGTGCATGAAATTGTGAATGAATATCTAATGATACATGATTAGGGCATATGATCATGCAGGTGAAATCAGCCATAGGCCATAGGCCATATGAAATTGAAAAAAAGTAGGGTAAACTTTAGGGTATGACAGTAGGCAATCTCACAGTCTTTAATTGTAGGTGAGGTGAAGAAGTGTATGAGTTATTATGTGACAAAAGAAGTATAAAGTCTTTTAGTTGTTATATAGAAAGTTTTCTTACAAGTCTTTTGTAGCTTGCAACATCTTCAAAAGATGCTGATAAGTTTTGGGGCAACCTTATTGAAGGATCAATATGTGTTTTAGCAGGTTTGTCTCCAAGTAATCATATGCCATGTAACAATTCAAGATAATATTTTATTTAACATATAGTTATTCCAATTTTGGAATGATCCACCTCGAGCCCTAGAGAATACTTCAATTCGCCAAGATCCTTAATTTTGAACTGACAATCCAAAGTTCTCTTGATCTTATCATATTATTCAAGTGAATTTCCCACTACGATCACATCATCTACATGGATCAAGATAATTGTGAATGACAAATTCTTGTGATGGATTAATAGAGAGTGTTTGATGTATGTTGTTTATAGTCTTGATCAAGTAAGACACCTGCCAATTTTTATTCCATTTCATACTTGCTTGTTTTAAGCCATAGAGAGACTTAAGTAGTTTGTAGAATTGATCAGGCTTGGGACTTATAACACCTTGTAGAATGGTCATGTGAACTTATTCTTGCAGGTCACCATGTAAGAAGACATTATTTATATCCAACACATATAAATGCCAAAACTTGATAGCACCTAATGCAATAAGGGCTCTTACAATGGTGATCTTGGCCACATGTGAAAAGGTCTCAAAGATATCAATTCCTTCTACCTGATTGTATTCTAATGCAACTAGCCTTGATTTATACCTCTTTATTGTGCCATTTTCCATGTGTTTCACTTTATGAAACCAAATATTTCCTATAGTTTGATATGTGAAGGAGTATGTACAAAATCTAAGTATTGTTTTGTTATAAGATTTGTAGCTCAATATTCATTGCTTGAAGCCAAAATTCTTGAGTGCTAGCTTGATTATAGCTGACATGCCCATCACCCACATTAAGGGACATAGAAAATTTGTTATGTATAATGGAAAGGTTAACATATGAATTATAATGAAAGATAAGGTAAGAATTACTTGAAGAACTAGTTATGACTGAATTTAATGAGATATTTCATATGTAGTTAGATAAAGGACCAGATTTGTGTTTGGTTTTAATTAATCTTCTGATGTTTTAGCCAATATCAAGGATATGATCATTGTTAGTTATATACGTATGGTCATTATATTGATCATAGTTATCTAAGGTAGGTTCATCACGTGTAGAATATTTAGGCGGTGTATATTGAGTGGTATCAATATCAATGTTGGGTGAAAAAGGTTTGTAGATGAGTTCAGTGTTTGTCATAGTATCAGAACTGGTAAGAATGGAATGAGTGGAGTAATAATTCAAATCAAATGGTGGATTTAGGTTATCTTAAGGTAAAACATGTTCACGATAAGTTACATGTTTGAAATTCAAGATGATTTTAGTGTTGAGGTCAAGCAAACCAACTCCTTTGACACCTTCCTTGTTTCCTAAGTAAACAAACTTTTTAGCTCTAATATCAAGTTTGGTCCTATGATTTTGAATGGTATAGGCATAACATAAGGAGCCAAATATTTTAAGTTCTTTAAGGTTAAGGAGATTACCAAATATATGGAAATAAGGTGATTTATTTTACAAGATGAGATTGGGAATTCTTTTAATCATGTAATATATATATTTTAGATTGAAGGTATCCACAATGTTGAATATTATCAGAACATGGTGGTATTTTATTTCATCTTTTAAATTTTTTTATTATTGTTGACATGCGAGTTTTATTATATACATTTGTGTCGATTTCAATACTTCACAACTTAAAAACATGTAGGGACGACAAAATATGTTGATTCTGATGAGCTTGTTAAATTAACTCATTATTTTAAACGAGGTAAATTAAAATTTTGCCCCATCTAAATTAATTCGATGAAAAAGAGGAGACATCAGCAAATTGACTTGTCAGATTAATTTAAAGATATTTTTTTTACATATTTTTTATTGAACCAATCATATTTTCTCTAGTAATTAGTATATTTTCTTGCTACATACCAATAAATTAGTATTTTATTGTTTATGTCATGATTGTTGAATCACATAAAATTTTCGTAGTTAATTTTAAGGTTTTTTTAATTGATGAGTTAACATATTGAGCTGCCATCTTCCGACATCCCGAATTTTTAATATTTTATTTTTTATTTCAAACTTAATTATTCCAACTTTTCAATAATTCTATTTTCCTCCCCTATAAGCGTAAGCTACAACCTAACTATTCTGCATCAACATGCCACATAGACCCATCTTAGAAGCATCACAATACACAACAAAGGATTCACTCGGATTCAACAAAATCAAAACTAGCACAGACATCTACTTCTTATTGAGTTCTTGACAACTCTCTTCTCAATACACATCCTAAACATAACCCTGACCCTTCTGAGTCAATTGAGGCAAAAGAAGTGCTAACTTAAAAAATAATTCAATAAACTTCCTGAAGTAACCAGCCATACCAAGAAAACTTTTGATCTCTGTAAGAAAGTTCAGAGTCTCCCACTACAACATCACATCTATCTTTGAAGTATCAAAATAATACCACCACAAGAAATCACGTTCCAAAGAAAACTTACTTATTTCAACCATATCTCACACTTGGATAACTTCACATACAACTTATTTTCTTGCAAGGTATGCAACACTACTCTCAGGTGCCCACATGCTCTTCATCAGACTTCGAATATATCAAGATGTCATAAATAGACACAACAACAAACTGATCTAATTACAAGTAGAATATTCAATTGATATACTCCACAAATACTTCTGGAGCATTAGACACCCAAAACGGCATCACTGAGTACTCATAATGACCATACCTTATTCTGAACACAGTCTTCAGAATATCTTCCGGCTTCAGACAAATCTCATGATAACGCCACCACAAATCAATATTGCTAAACATATAAGCACCAACAAAATGATCCATCAAATCATCAATCCTCTAGAGTGGATAATTATTCCTGATAATAACCTTATTCAACTGTCGATAATAAACACACAGTCTCATGCTACCATCTTTTTTCTTGACTAGCAATGTAGGCGCTCCCCATGAAAAAACACTGACCAAACAAACTTCTTCTGAAGAAACTCTTCTAATTGATTATTCAATTCATTCAACTATGAAGCATACATTTTATACGAAAGCCATTGACACAGGACTAGTACCAGGTACTAAGTCTATTGTGAACTAAACCTCGCACTCCTGTAGAAAATTATTGATATCATCTAGAAACACTTCTGGAAAGTCACACACCACAAGTAACTCATCAAACACAACTTTAATGTTAGCCTTCATAGAAGCTAATATCATAAACACCTCAACGTCATCCTTCATAAACTCATCCACTTGCTTAGCTGACACAAACGACTCATGACTTGCATCAAACTCTAAAAATCACATTGTTGGAACAAAATTGTTTATATCGCTTAGGTTTTGATGATAATAAAGTACTTAAAGAACAATTGGATATAATAACATATGTTTAAGTGTGCATGATCATAAGCTTAAAATTCAAATCATAATTGACCCTATTTAAAGCATATGTAGAGAAGCTAAAATTCTTAGATTCGGAAGGATCAAAATATAATGACCCTGAACGTGATATTTCAGCTTCTGAAGGATCAGAGTCTGAATGTGATACCTCTGCTTCTGGTTACATCTTATACTCTGAAGACCGCAACTAATGGTTCTCAGCCTCTGATCCGTACTCTGTCTCTATAGCAGACCAATCTTGTCAACACCCGACTTATGGAAAAAATCAACTAGAGTTTCTTAGTGCAAGGATCAAGAAAAATTGATGTGATCTTTTAAGTCTGACCCAACATCTTAGTTGTTGCCAAAAATGGGAAAAATGTTTTGGACAATGTTATTACACAATGGTTGAAGATCTTAATAGACCCATCTTGCAATGTCTTTCTCTTGGAACAACTGCTTTTCAAAGATCACTTGTGCAAGCTACTTTCCAATGACTATTTTTATGCCTCTATAAAAGGAAGTTGAAGATTTGAAGGAAGGTTAACCACTCACGAACAATATAACAAGAATAATATTGAGCTAAAGTATTTATCTATTTATTGCACAAGCTCTTAAGATTTCTTATCATTGTATATCTTAGAAATCTTAAGTATTAAGATCTTTGTGGTTATTGTAACACTTCTATACTTCTGAGTATAGTTGTTATCTTTTCTACTAAACTATTTATTTAAAGTAGATGAAGTATCTTGCTAGTTTGCTTGAGCAGTGGGATTATCTTACTAGTTTTCTTGAGCAGTGGAAGCCTCTTACCTGTGTGCTTGAGCAAAAGTCTCTTTCTCGTGTGATTGAGCAATTGAAGTCTCTTGCTAGTTTTCTTGAGCAAAGTGTAATTAGTTTGATTATTGTAATATTATCGTTTTAGACAAGGGAACTTGACTAATCTCAGTTTAGGATAGGAACCAGGATAACTTTGTATGTTGTTTTGTCTCTTACTTATGAATATTATTCATTCTGCTGCAATTAACTATGAGATCAGATTCTGAACTTGTTCAGATTCTAGAGTCAGTTCTTCATAAGTGAAAAAGAATTAACATACACAATTCAACCCCCCTTCTTGTATATTTTTCACACCTTCAGTTGGCACCAGGGCATGGTTTGTGCTAAACACTTTCCAATGGTACAATAATATATCCTGAGAAAAATACTTATTCCTTCATGTCAGGTGCACTTTGAATGATTGATACTGGTGGTATTCTCTATGACTATAATACTACTGAGAAAAGTCATTACTCGGCTAAACCACCCACATTTAGTGGTGGCTCTACTCAATTTGAATGGTGGAAAAGCAAAATGTATACTTATATGTCTTGATGTTGAGTTGTGGGATATTCTTGAAGACGAAATTAAGATTGAAGTTAATGGCATTGGAATGGAAAAGGATAGGAAAATCTCACACTAGCTCAAAATAAAATTTGTTGAAAACATCATAGAGTTAGAGGCATTTTCATAAAGGCTCTACCTCATCCTGAGTACATTAAAATCATTGATAGTTCAACTGCTAAGACTATCTTTGGGTATTTGTGTTCTATATATGAAGGGAACCAACAAGTAAAAGAGGCTAAATCCAACCTTCTAGTACAACATTATGAGTTGTTCAGAATGAATGATGATAAAGATATTGAAGCCATATTTTCTAGGTTTCAAGTTCTTATACCAGGCCTTTAGGTTCTGAGAAAAAGTGACACTACATATGACCATGTGAAGAAGACTTTGAGAAGTTTCCCTGCTATATACAGACCTAATGACATATTTATTTAGGAGTCTAAAGATCTGAATATGTTGAGCCTTGAAAGTCTAATAAGAAACCTTCGGACCCATGAGATGGAACTGAATGGAGATGAGCCTAAGATGAAATCTAAAACTCTGGATTTGAAGTCAATAGCTGAAAAATCTGGTGGTAAAGCCGTCAGATCCTCAAAAGTATGGAAATAATAAGAAGCTTTTGATGGTGACTCTGATGATGAGGAAATGACCTTTATCATTGGGATGTTTCAACAACTAACAAAAAGGAACAAGAGATTCTATGGTAGAAGAAGTGGCTTCAAAGGCTCTAGTTCAAAAGACAAAGTTGATGATTAGAAGAGTTACTTCAACTACAAGAAGTCTGGTTATTTCAAAGCTTATTATCCTAATCTGCAAAAAGACAAACCAAATAAAGGAATATTTCAAAAGGACATGTTCATAAGTAAATTCAAGAAGAGTCTCATGGAAACATGGGATGAACTTGATAATGAAGATAATTCATATAAAGATTAAGGAGAAGCAAATTTGGCATTGATGGTTCTCACATCCTTTGACACAGAATTGTAAGACCCCAATTTTGACCTTAAGATCCCTCATGTCATCTCATCATTTGTATTGGCTTTGGGATCACATCATTTGCATTGGCTTTGGGATCACACCTTGGTATCCTCCTCACCCCTCATTCATTGGGTTTTTATTAGGAGAGATCACCAGGAAATTTTGATTGTATCATACTTTGTTTTTATTTATTTACTAACCAAAATGCCAAAAGTATGTCCAGTATAGCTTTGTTTCTTTTGTAGGTAGTGTGTGTGTGTCCATCTATGCATCATCAAGCTCACATCTAGGGTTTGAGACCCTCAATCTAAGAGATCAATCAAGGAAAGGTTCACCATGGTTATAAGCATCATATATGGATCCCCATGTTCTTTATTTGTCATTTTTATCAAGAATTCATCAAGAGTTTGAAGCTTGTTTGCCTTGGAAGCCCTAATTCATCTAAGTATCTTGTGTAACTTCCTCAACAAGTTTCTTCATCAATTGGTCAAATATCCCAAGGGATACTTCATTATACATCACCTCAAGCATATATGATCCTTAATGAGACCCAAATATCAAAAGAACTTCAAGTTTGCAAGTTGGTTCAAGGAGGTTGACCAGAGAAGCCAACTAGTCAAAACTAGGGTTCCCAAGACCCTATCTCCTAAAATTTTTGTCATATGAAAATGATTCCAAGAGAAAATTTACTCTTTATGACATTCCAAACAACTTTAATTTTGAAATCAAGAAATAGTTTTTCTTTAAAGTCATTTTTTATGGTGAAAGATTATAGGTCATTTTGTCGGTGCCATAGTTAGAAGGTCAACTTCCAAGAACCTTAACTTGCTCAATTTTTGTGATATGAATTACATCCAAGTTTCATGATTAATTTCAAGATGTATTATCCAACCTTTTTTCTTTGATAAAGGTCAAAATCAACTTGCAAGAGCATGTACCAAGAGAAAATATTATAGGTCATTTTGGGCCATCATCATTGAACAAGCAATTTTCCTCAACTTCTAAAATTCATAACTCCCTTATGCAAGATTAAAATGGTGTCAAATTTGTGACCAAATTTAATAAGGATGAAAGATCTAGAACTTTGACGAAGGAACCAATTTCATTTGAAGCTCATGGCAGAAGTTATTCAAAGTGGAAAAAGTGATCATTTGACTTTTAACTTAGAAAATTTTCAACCATGTTTGATTTCTCCAACTTCTGTTAAGAGAATCTTTAGGTATCTGAAAGGAACAACAAATTTAGGACTTCTTTATAAAAACTCCCTAGATTATAAGCTAGTTGGATTCTGTGATGCTGACCATGCTAGGGATAAAATTAAGAGAAAATCCACTAGTAGAAACAGTCAATTCATAGGAAAAAACCTAATATCTTGGGCTAGTAAGAGACAAGCAACTATTTCTCTATCTAAAACAGAAGCTGAATACATATAAGTTGCAAAATGTTGTACACAACTACTCTGGATGAAATATTAGCTAGAGGTTTATCAGATTTGTAAACAATATCCCAATCTTTTTTAATAATACTAATGCTATTTGTCTAACAAAGAATTCAGTCCAACATTCTAGAACCAAGCATATTGAATAAAATATCACCTTATAAGAGATTATGTTCAAAAGGGTGTAATAGATATTCAATTCATCGATACTGATCATTAATGGGATGACATATTTACAAAATTTTGGCTATTGAAATATTTGATTTTATCAAAAAGAATATGAACATGGTTTTTATTGAAGAATAATGCTTAATTCTAGATAGATTATCAAAGTCTGGTGTTAATCAGAAGTAGCTTCAGTTAGAGTTTTGGAAACTACTTCTAATGAAAAGTGGCTTCTGAAAGACTTCAGACTCTGAGACTCTAGAGTGAATTATTTGCTTCAGATATCATTTAAGTGGAAAAATCATTTGTCTTCTTCTGACACATGCCCCACTTAATAAATTCACAAACTTGATAATTGTCTTGCATTCATAGTGGTTGTATGGGTAAATACTTATGGGTAATGATGTGAAACCTATTTGATTTATGTGAATATTTTCTTTTGTCATCTCTTTTGAACCTTTTATTTATTTATTATTCAGTTTTGTTTTACTATTTTTATTTCTCAAAAAGATTATATTTGAGTGGTCTTAAAGCAAAGACATTTGTCTTGCATCTTTCTGACAATACACTTGACTATATCTTTGGAAACGTTTTTTTTGTTGTTTCTACCTTCTTTTTCTAAACCATTCATTTGTGAAAAACCATTTTCTAAGATGTACTTTAGATCTAATCTTGGTATGGAAAACCAGTTGGTAGTCCTCATTGAAGGACTTATTGACTTTGAAGAAATGATAGCACAAGTCTTTGATCTTCAAAGTGTTGTCTCCTAAAATGGTTGAGATGATTTCTTTGATATGCTCTATGATCCTACTTACCCTTATCTGATTAAAGAATTATGTTTGATGTATATGTCTAAGAACTAAATCTAGAGTGTTCCGTTCGTTCTGTTGTATCTGGTGTCTGTATCACCATCACTCCCACCTCTATTGCTAATGCAATAAAGTGTGAGGATGAAGGTGTTAATCTATATATGCTCTTTTGGGATTCTTCTTTTCCTCCTCATCTTATTTTTGGCAATTTGTTCGACCTGTCTAAAGTCTCTAATCTTAATTCCATGGCATCAGTCTGGTATAAAATTTTGATCTCAAACCTTCTTCCAAAGAACAAGATTCTAGAGTCTCTAAATATTAATGAAAAATATTTTCTGCAACTTCTCAACTCAGATCTGAAGATTAATCTCCATCATGTTATGTTTGATTATCTAAAGATGACTCTCATATCCTTTCACGAGGGAAAGTCATGTTTCATTCCTTGTGGACAGGTTCTTTCAGAACTTTTAATTCAACAAGGAGCATGAAAACTATGGTTGAGGTTACTTCACATTTCTAAGGAGATAAGTTAAAGATATCATAAGCTATGAAAGCTATTGACCATTTTTATGGTCATGATGGTCTCTTTAGATGGATCTTCCTCTTCTTCGTTTTAGATTTTGTTTTTTTCATTTGTTTCTTTTGTTGTTTTGTACCTTATCCTTCTCTTTCAATGAAACATTTTCTATCTTTGCTTATTCTAAATTGTTTATTAATACATTTCAGTTACTTTTGTTCTCAAGTTTTTTCTTACTGATTGATATAAGAACTTCTACAAACTTCATGGATATATGGAAAAGAGAGTTTCATGGCTAAAATATTTGCAGAAAATAAATACTGAAGACATTACATGATCTGGGCCTAAAGGCTGTTACATTTGTTTTTCTTCAAAAACAGTTGGAATTCTCAAATTTGATCATATGTCATTCCTTATGACTCCAAATAAACCTCCCAGTCCTTATCTCACTCTTTCTTCTTGAGACTTGTCAGATATGTTTCT
This sequence comes from Lathyrus oleraceus, assembly GCF_024323335.1. Classification (NCBI taxonomy): domain Eukaryota; kingdom Viridiplantae; phylum Streptophyta; class Magnoliopsida; order Fabales; family Fabaceae; genus Lathyrus; species Lathyrus oleraceus. The sequence continues at coordinate 213,073,197 of NC_066583.1, forward strand.
ATTGTCTTGCCTTTTTTGGAGACTCCAATGGATGTGCCTCAACCTTCTGCAGTTGTAGATCTCGGAGCCTTTTCTAGTTCCTCAGATTTCTATTTTCCTTTCCTTGTTTGCTTCTTCATCAAGTTCCTTATCACCTTTGCAAAATCTCTCTTTTTAGCCTTGAATGACTTTGTTTTACCCTTTTTTTTTTGCTCAGAAAAACTCTAGAGAAATGCGATATAGTTGTTAATGCCACATCCACTTTTATAGAGGTGTTTCTGAGCCAAACGCTTGAGGTCTTGAAGACTATGTTTCTCAAGTCTTGCCTCATATGCTATGCTGTTAGAAACTAGATTTTACCATCTTTGAAATTATGGAATAAATGCTTATCTATCAACAGTTCATCAACTCTTTCTCTTAATATTTTTATCAGTATCTTTTCTCTCTCTCTCTCTCTCTCTCTCTATGCTATTATATTTTTATTTACTTTTTTTAAGACAAAATGGGGAGAAAATCATGGGAGTATTTAAAGAGGATAAAAGTATTTTGAATGCTTTTATATACCTGAACCCATATTATTATTGGTTTTATTTGATGATTATTTTCTTATGCTATTAAAAAAGTTTAATTAACTTGGATAGGACTTATGGGAGCTTACAAAACTCAACATTTGAACTATTATACTTAGGGGGGAGCTTACAAACTTCAAACTCTGATATTGTCCAATTAGTTAAATCGACCAACGATTACTCTTAAATACATTTGTTTGTCATCATAAAAAAGGGGGAGATTGTTGGAACAAAATTGTTCATTTCCCTTGGGTTTTGATGATAACAAAGTACTTAAAGAACAATTTGGTATACTAACATATGTTCAAGCACGCATGATCATAAGCTTAAAATTCAACTCAGAATTGACCCTGTTAAAAGGATATGTTAGAGAAGCTAAAAGTCTAAGATTCTAAAGGATGATAATCTGATGACTCTGAATGTGATATTTCAGCTTATGAAGGATCAGAATATGAACTTGGTATCTCTGCTTCTTATGACGACTCCGACTCTGAAGACCTCACCTAAAGGTGCTCAACCTCTGATCCATATTATGTCTCCATAGCAGACTAAGCTTGTCAACACCATACTTATGGAAAAAGTCAACTAGAGTTTCTTAGTGCAAGGCTCAAGAAACGTTGATGTGATCTTTTAAGTCTCTGCACCAACATCTTGGTTGTTAATAAGTATGAGAAAAACTTTGTGGACAATATTATTACACAATGGTTGAAGATCTTAACAGATTCATCTTCCAACGTCTTTCTCTTGGAACTGCTGCTTTTCAAAGATCACTTGTGCAAGCTACTTTCCAACGACTCTTTTTCTTCCTCTATAAAAAGGAGTTGAATATTTAAAGGAAGGTTAACCACTCACGAATAATCTAAAAAGAATAACTTTGAGCTAAAGTATTTATCTGTTTATTACACAAGCTCTTAAGATTTCTTATCTTTGTATATCTTAGAAACCTTAAGTGGTAAGAATTTTTGTGGTTGTTGTAACACTTCTATACTTTTGAGTATATTTGCTATCTTTTCTACTAAACTATTTGTTTAAAGTAGAGGAAGTCTTTTGCTAGTTTGCTCGAGCAGTGGAAGTCTCTTGCTAGTTTGCTTGAGTAGTGGAAGCCTCTTGCTTGTGTACTTGAGCATAAGTCTCTTATTGGATTGCTTGAGCAGAAGTCTCTTTCTAGTGTTATTGAGCAGTTGAAGTCTCTAGCTAGTTTGCTTGAGCAAAGTGTAATCAGTTTGATTATAGTAAAAATCTCTTGTTGGACAAAGGGGACTAGACTGCTCTACGTTTAGGAGAGGAACCAATATAACTCTATATTATTCTTTGTTTCTTACTTCTAAATATTATTCATTCCGTTTCTATTAACTCTGAGATCAGATTCTAAACTTGTTCAGATTCTGAAGTTAGTTTTTTAGAAGTGAAAAAGAATTAACATACACAATTCAACCCCCATTTCTTGTGTATTTTTCACCTTTAGACACCGTCTTATCGTAACAATTTATATGAACATGGTTGAACACCAAGCAATTCATTCCAAGAATAACATCCAATTGTCTCAATGATAGACAAACTAAATCCTTCTCAAAATTCTTACCGAAATTAGTAAGCAGACAATTCCCAAAAAAAAAACCCACGAAGTGGTTACTGGACCTAGAGTTGGGGTCTCAACAACCATACAACCAACCATATAAGACAATTTCAAACCCAAACTATCAACACATTCAAGCAAAATAAAGGAATACGTTGCACCTCTATCAATAATATAATAAACGAAACAATATTAATAAAACATATACCACGAATCAACCTGCCAGCACTAGTAGCATCTGATCCTGAAAAAGCAAATACTTTCCCTCCAAAATGTTCCTTTTTTGGTTTCTGATAATGAGTCTTAATGTGACCCTGTTCGCCACAGTTATAACAAGTCAACCCAACATTCTTGCAATCTACAATACATTCCATATTATGTTATTCTTGCATTCATTAGCACGATGACCCAACTCGCCACACTTGATAGAAGCATGAGTCTCTCCCCCACTTGGTTTTTCTCATATGAAGCTCTATGCTTACCTTTGTTAGATGGAGCAATAAACGATTTCCCACAATACTGATTCTTCCCTTTCTTCTCACGAATACCTTTTATAGTGAGTAGAACGAGCCCTGTTGTCCTCATCATATATCCTACACTTACTCATCAACATAAAAACCGGCAAATCTCCTGATAACCAATACCTTCACTACTATGGAAACACATATCATAACAGTTGGAAAAGGAATACAACCATGTTCGACCAACTGTTGTAAGGTAATGTATGATCGTATGTATGATTCTTTCCACCACGGTCGTGCGACCGTGATTATAAGTCAAGTAGCATGAAACCTATTACCAAATTTACTTTAAACAACCGTTGTTGTATGTCTCAACCTATCACAACACTTACTTTAAACAATGTCTTTTAATAAAATAAAAAATGCAGCAGTAGAACAACAACAACAACAATAGCAAGAATAACAAGAACATAAAAAAGAACAACAAGAACAACAAGAAATACAACAAGAACAACAAGAACAAGAACAAGAACAAAAACAAAAACAATAACAACAACAACAACAACAATAACAACAAGAAGAATAACAACAAGAATAACAATAATAACAACAAGAACAACAACAACAACAACTAACATTATTAACTTGAATCCATGTCTTCCTTGTCTCATTCAAGTTGGAGAAGAGATAATGGAGTTCTGAAGTTTGTTAATGAAAGGAATGATGCTTTCGAGTTTTACTTATGGAAGAAATGAAGTTTTCGAGCCTAGTTTAATGAAGAAATGGAGTTTCGTAAAATGGAAGATGATATTTGGAGGTAGAAGTTGGAAGTTCATCTAAGTTTTAGGTTTCATATGGATCATGAATGGTAGTGTCTTAAGCATTGATACTCCACTACGCCAAATAAGGGAAAAGAGGGCGCTTTTTTTGGCCTATAACAACGCTTTAAAGCGCCCTCTAATCTGGCGCTGGCATAGGTAAAGACAGCGTTTTTTTTTCCTGGTGAAAGCGCTCTCTAAAGTGGCTCTTTAAGCCCTTTAAGGGCCACTTTAGAGGGCGCTTTTTAAAGAAAGCGCCCTCTAAAGTGGAAACTTTTAAGGGTTTAGAGGGCGCTTTTACTGGAAAGCGCCCTCTAAAGTGGAAACTTTTAAGGGTTTAGAGGGCGCTTTTACTGGAAAGCGCCCTCTAAAGTGGAAATTTAAAGGGTTTAGAGGGCGCTTATTTTGGAAAGCGCCCTCTAAAGTGGGTGGTTATTTAAATTTTTTTTTTTAAAAAATGCTATATTTATTTATTTATTTTAGACAACCTGTATATTGAAGCAGTACACCTAAAACTGTATATTCTTATCATTTTTCAAGTCTTAAAATCAAACTATAAGTGGGGGCATTTCAATTCAAGAACATTTCTCTCTTTCACAAGACTGTTATCAGAAATTGAATGGAAACCTATTTGGAACGTAAACCAGGGATATATTTAAGACCCATCTTGCCAAGGACAAGCTTAGGAATAGCTGGAGGGCTATCAAGCCCCATGCATCGACTGAACTCATTTGCAAGCTCCACTAACCTATACTTATCTTTCCCCACTTTCTTGTTAGAGTTGTAGTAACCAAGCCATGCCTGATATGCTGCTTCTTTATTTTTCATCTCCACATTGGATAGAGCCCTTTCCACCTGTTAACAATTTAAAATGTAAGTGCATCGTTGGAATCACAGTGAGTTTAATGAACTCGAGGTGGCAGTGTAATTTTGCTAAAGCTTTAAAATTTAGCTTTTGCCAAAATCATGGTGACACACCGCGATCCTGCCAAACTCGTATCTAATCGTTGCTCCACATATTGGTTTGTTTGTCTAAAAACTAGCTAAAGTATTAGAAGAAAATCAATAATTGTCTCCCTTGTATATCCAAGTATACCTTTTTCTTAGTGTCAGGATCAACTGAAGGGACCGGAGCTTTCCCAATAGGTAAATCTTTTGCAGTAGCTAAAAAGAACTCTTCCCAAGGAGCTAGTAGCAGTATGCCCTGCCCTTCTTTTCCTCTTCGCCCCGTTCTACCTAGTCGATGTATATATTGTTCTCTATCAGCCGGTAGACCAACCTGTTCATTGTAGAAATGGAAGAAACATGACAATTTGAAATCAATAAAAGCGTTAAATAATTTGGCAAATCATAATAAAAAAGGCTTGCACTTTTAGCAAATGTATGTATTGAGTGTCCTTACGAGTATGCGTTAAACAGGACAGAAATTCATATGGACACGAGCATGCTGGTAATATAGTCACAAGTGAAACAAGGAAGGAGATCCAAATATACCTGTACAACAAGAGTAACATCTGGATAATCAACTCCACGTGCAGATACATCCGAAGTAACCAAGATGAGACCCTTTGACTTCCGGAATTCATCAGAAACTCTGAGGCTTTCTTGAATGGATTTCTCTCACATTCAAGTTCAACTCCCCAAGGAGATCAGCAACAAGTCTTGTGACCATAGCGGTTGTGCAGAAAACAAGAACCTGATAAACCAATAGCTACATTACATATCCTCCAAATCCATGTAAACATGATTGTAAAAGTTAAACTTTGTTGTCAAATCACTGTTTACTAATCCAAAATACTAATCTAAACAGTTCATAGTGAAAGGACAGAGAAAAAATTAAAATACAGTTGGTTGCAGATTAGAAAGCAAACCTTGTAGTCAACATCATCTGCAATGTGCTCCTTCAGAATAACATAGAGTAAAGGGAAATGGTTGTCTAATGGTGCAACTAAATGCATTTGGCGGACCTGAAATGATCCAAAGCACCATAAATAAAGATCCAAAAAATATGTTATATGATGGTTGTATATGCATATACACATGTAAGTATCTAACAAGTTATTACTATCATGAAATTATAAACAATTACCTGTGAATGTGTATCCTCACTACCCTCCTGAACTGTATTAATATATTCAAAATCCCTTTTCATAGCAATATGGCAGACTTGGCGCACCTTCACAATCATACGAGAATAAGCCCAATGCGCATATCTTTTATAAAGCATGAATCATCACAGCTAAAAAGGAAAGGAGTGAAAAGAAAGAAATACAAACCTCGTCGGGAATTATTGCAGAAAACATAAGTGTCTGTCGTTGTTTAGGGATTGCAGCGAATATCTTCTCAATATCTTTGCGAAATCCCATGTCTAGTAAATGATCAGCTTCGTCGTAGATCTAACAGAGGTGGAAGGAGAACGCCTTAGAAGTAGCGAAAATCGTAGCAGTGAGAACCCTAACGTGAAAAAGAACGAAAATAACAGAGAGTGAAATAACAAAACGCGCAGTATGTTATAATTTTAATGTTTACTAAAGGGGACCTTAGAGGGCGCTTGTGGAAAAAAAGCGCCCTCTAAAGGGGGCCTAAGATGGCGCTTATGAAAGCGCTCTCTAAGGCTTTCCAAAAGCGCTTTATAAACTGGAAATGCACATGGACTTATAGAGCGCTTTTTTAAAAGCGCCCTCTAAGGGTAACCTTAGAGGGCGCTTTCTAAAAAGCGCCCTGTATTGTTGTCCCTCTATCTCCTCCTTATTTTTTCGCTTCACCTTAGAGGGCGCTTTATTACAAAAGCGCCCTCTAAAGTGCGCTGTCTATTCCAGTTGTTCGCTCCTTATTTTTTCGCTTCACTTTAGAATGCGCTTTTGTAATAAAGCGCCCTCTAAGGTGCGCTGTCTATTCCAGTTTTTGGCGTAGTGTCGCTAAATGGATGTCAAAGATTTGTTTAAGGGCATTGAAGAAACTCAACACATTTATATTTCCCCATCACCCTGAGTGGCTTTTCACAATGGTTAGAAGTTCCAACCATGGTAAAAAAATGGCTTAAAATAAATAAAAATAAAACTATAGGTGCAAGGATTCAAACTCATGACCATACACCACTTTTCACCATGGTTGGAAGTTCTAATCATGGTAAAAAGTGCTTAAAATAAATAAAGAAACAAAGTTGTAAGTGCTAGGATTCGAACTCATGACCAGGCGCCATTTTCACCATGGTTGGAAGTTCCAACCGTGGTGAAAAATGGCTTAAAAATGAAAATAAAAGGAAAGCGCTTAAGTCAATAGATTCTACCATGGTGGATATTTTGGATGAGGTGAAATGGCTAAGAAAGGTACTTTTTATAGTAGTGCTTGTTTGATCTTAGGATGCATTTCACTTTCGAACTTGATGCATTTCAACCCCTCAACAGCAGCACCGTTGTAGCGTGGACAAAAATTCACTAGTTCCTCAAACTTAGAAACATACTTGGCAACAATCATATTTCCCTACTTAAGCTCAATGAATTCAATCTCCTTCTTGCAACACATAACCCTTGTAATCTAAATACCAAAAACCTCTGACCTATCACGTACGCTATCCCACTAGTCTTCGGCCTCTTCTGATAACATGTGAGTATCGAACTGTACCTTCTGAACTTCAGTGCAAGCCATCACTCGAAAAATCTTTATAATCTCTCTGAGCCATGCTTGTGCACCATCCGAATTATATATGCCCTTGAAAGTCGGCAGATTGTTTCTCTAAGATTTCCCCAATCCACGAAACTCAGCATTATCACCTTGATAATTTTGTTGGCCCTGCAATGCCCGAGCCACTAACTCCAAAGCATCAACAATTGCACGATTGTTTCTTTCATCCATTTTGCGCACCAACAACCATACATTAGAAGAAATAATACGTCGACCATGTTCACACACTTGTCACATACAAGGGAACAAATAAAATGTCAAAACCTAGCTGGATGGACCAACCTGCTCTGATACCACTATGTAACACCCTAAACCTCGAAACTCATTTAAAAAGATTTGCGTGACATTTTAAGGTGTCACTAACGATAACCCTTCAAAAATAAATTAAACCATTTGAAACTACGCAACCAAAAACATTTCATATCAACTTCATAAATAAAGTAATAAACTTCAAAATGGAATAATCAACATCAACTCAAAGAGCATAACAACCCCCGTCCCGGATGTTACACGATCAGAGCACTAAAAACCACTAATGTATGATAAATCAGTAAATAACAATACAAAGAAAAGCTCTGACAAGCCACCTTCCACACACAAAAACAATGACCACTCCTAAGTATCTACAAGAGGGCCATGATGGACAACATGAAGCAAAAAGGTGAGAAACAACATTCAAAATGAATAGCTTAAAGAATGCGAAGGTAAAGAAACATACGACATAACACGCATTTAATACACAATGAACATCACCATAGTATCACACTCATTCATAACAACATGCACATATACATATGAAATGCGACTCATGAACAACGTGATACTTATGCATGTGGTACCATTATGGACAACACATGTCCATATCGCTCTTGAATCCCCACCATAGGACTAGAGCACGCTAATTCACAACTATCACCAAAATTAAAACTTCACCGATTCCCATCTGGAACCAGCTACTTTCTCCTGAATCCACACCATCAGACCAGAGCACATAAACAATGGATCGAATCTCATACAACATGATGCATGCCTTTCATCAACATGCATTATCACCAAAATAATAACCAAAATAATCACCATACAATCACCATAATTATGCACAACATTATACTCAATACACAACACTTGATTAACGCCACAATAACGAATAAACAACACCAAACAACAACACACATCAAATGCATATTCATGCGACATCCAATCAAGTTAAATCATTTAGCATCAATTCACCATTAAGTAAGCACGATGATTCACAAAATTATCCATACATCCCATAACATACATTTCCTAAAGTGAATGTAAGTCTACTCATCAAGCATCTCACTGATCACTACTATGAGGCAGCTCTACGTGTTAGCTTTCCAACACTTCAAACCACGCCTCCATTGAAGTCACGTAACTCAAGTGATGGCTAAAACAACAAGTGAACCAATCAATTGCCGTAACAGAACAATCAACTAACACAAAGGACCAATCGATTGACACAATGGACCAATAGATTGTCCTCAACTCCCTTCCTTCACTTTTCTCAAATTTTCAAAGGGACCAATTGATTGTTCCAAAGTTTCTGTCAATTTTTTTTTGTTTTCAAAGGGGACAAATCGATTTCTCCCCAGGGTCAATCGATTGGTTAGTGCAATTTTTCCAAAAAAATCCCATTTTTTCACGTGATCTTCATCCTTCTCCTTCACTAGCCCTCATCCCTCATTCCAACTTACAATTTTTACATCCAGTCAACCCAAAATACAAATTGTATAGTATACCATATCATTACAATAATTACACATCTTATAATACATACATCAATCATGATTCATGGTAATTTGTCATACAATTCAATCATCACCTTCACCAACATTTGTACTCATGTTCAAAGCTTCATATATTCATCAATGGCAGAAATTTTCAGATGCATAAACATGATGAATCAAACATGAACTCAGTCACAACCAATCAATTCATCAACATAATCAGTCCCAAACTCATATTTGAACACAACAACAACACGTCCAAAACATAATTATACAACCCTAATGATAGCAATGACCTCTCTTCTCTACCCTATCATGTAATACATGCACAATGAAAGCCCTTTCTCCCCCTTACCTTAGATTGCTTGAAAAATTCAGAATGCTCAAGGTTCTCCTTCACTCTTCAAGCCCTAGCCTCTTGCCTTGCCACTTTTCTCCCAAAAGTTTGTTTTCACGTACTGATAACTCTAGGTTTCTTTCTAAACCTTTTTATTTGAAACCTAGTTATTCCAACTTTTCAGTAATTCTATTTTCCTCCCCTCATATTATATTGTCTCTCTCCTTGTTCCATATACTTTCTCATTATGCCAAAAAAATACAACTCCTCTAATTCTCATTATTTCTCATATTATTTTAATTAAATAATTTAAATAATCTCAATTCTATTTATTTTAATTATTCTATTCCTTCCTCCACCCTACAAAGGTTCTAACTATACCCCATCTAAGCCCAACATACACATACATATTCAATTAGAAGCATATTAAATACCAAATAATTAAATAAATTATGGGGTGGAGAAAGGGATAAAAAAATTTCACCCTAAAAAATTACCTAAAGAAAACAGAGTTGGATATGACTCTCTCGTATGACTCTCTAGCTCCCATGTTATGCTTCCACCAGCAGGTCCTCCCCATACCACCTTAACCAATGCAGTCGCATTGCCTCTCAAGTGTTTCACTTCTCGATCCTCTATTCTCAAGGGAGATTCCTCTGCGGTCAAGTTATCTCTAACTTGCACATCATCCACTTGAATCACATGAGTCAGATTAGGAATATACTTCCTTAACTAAGACACATGAAAGACGTTATGAAGATTCGACATAAACAGTGGTAGCGCAACTCTATAGTCCACTTTTCCTACTTGCTTCATAATCAGGTACATGAAGGTGAGAAAAACATAAGAATGGGGGTTGAATTATGTTGACTTTTTTTTAAAGCTTTGAGGGCTTCTGCTTCTGATGACTTTCAACCATATTCTTAACACTTAGTTTAGAGTCTGACTTAGAAAGACTTGGTTAACTTCTGATTGAACTTAATTAGAGTCTGAACCTTCAACTTAGAATCTGAATCAGAGTCGCTTAGAGTATGAACTCTTGTATATCTTTATCAGATTCTGAAACAGAATCTGACTCAGATGTAGACAAATGATAGCAGCGGAATAGTTCATAAGCGCGTCAAGTAAAAGCGCATAACACAAGCAGTTTATCTTGGTTCCTCTCACAAATTGAGAGTTGTCCAGTCCCTTTGTACTTCCAAGGAATTTCCACTATAACCAAATCTGATTACATATGCTCAAGTACTTAAGCAAGATACTTCATTTGCTCACTCACACAAGTGTAAGACTTCCTTGCTCAAACACACAAGCTTGAAACTTCCTTTCTCAAGCCTGTAAGCTAAGGACTTCCCTGCTCAAACACACAGGTATGAGACTTCCTTGATCTAGCACACAAGATAAAGACTTCAAATTATCAAGCACTAAAGCAAGAGACTTCTGAATCTATAACAAATTATTAAGAGATTAGGGTAATAACTTATACTGATATACAATCAGAGGTGTAAACAAAATACAACTTAGAAATACTCTAAGTCTTAAGAACTTCTAACATATACACAATGTTTAAGATGTTCTAAGTCTAACAATATTGATAGAGTAGTTTCTCTTTGAATGTCAAGTTCAGAGTCTTGTGGTGTATTATTGTATGGTAGTATTCTTCTTAGGTCTGCAACTCCTTAAATAGAGAAGAGAGAAAAGAGATGTTAAAGACTTTCACCAAAAGGTTGGTTAACCTTTGTACTTGATTCGACACATCAAGCAAACACCTTTCAGCAAGATGGATGATCCGTTGAGGCTTAGACATCAAAGAAGAGATTTTTCCTTAAGTCTTCACGTGATAAAAAAAGTTCTTAATCTGTTAGAGTTTCCTTGGTAGACGAGCTTTTTCTTTAGACACTGACTTTCCTTCGGACTTCACTCTTCAAAGGGTGATCACATCCGAGTCCTCTTCTTTGACTTCTGATGCTTCAGAGTCTGGGTCACCAGAGGCTGACTTTCTTTAGAGTTGACTCTTCAAAGTCTGAATCTCCATCAGAGGCCAAATCTTTAGAAGTGATCTTCAGAGCCAGAGTCTGATCTTCAGATTCAGATTCCTTAAGAATTTCTTCGTCTGTTATAAATTATATATTCCTGCAAACTTGAACAGATGTTAGAATATCAAATTATTTTTTAAATACTTTGTTATCATCAAAACCTAAGGGATATGGTATTAACCAATTTTATTCCAATAGTACGAACCAATAAAACACTGCATGAACTTCCGAGACTTCAAAGCTCGACCAACTCCAGTTACTGGAGTAACTATCAAAAACATGTGATTCTGCCTCTTGGAACTCAAGTGCTTTCCTCCTCTTATCATGGTAATTCTTCTGGAGACTCTGAAAATTTCATCTTCTCTTGGATCATCTTGATCTTCTTAGAGGTTTGCTGAACGTTTTCAGATCCAACCACCACACTCTCACCCTGTATATTATTAGAATATGTTAATTTCAGAACCACACAGTAATAGAATATTCTTTATTGTTTCCTTTCTTATAGGCTTCATCATTGCATCTAGCTGTCTACCTAATTTAGCAGTCCATTAGTGTTTACGACTCATTTAGATGATTTGATGTTACACCTTGTACACTATATGATTTAAATGAGTTAAGTCTTAGCCCAATCTAAAACACTTACAAATTGCTCTATCTATCTCAAATTATAAGTCACTTTCCAAACAAAAAGAAGTATCCCAAACTATAAGTCACCTTACAATTTCAATGCAACATTAGTTATATTTTTTCAATATATCCTCTATCATTTATTACTATTTATTCTTCCAATTTTTAAATTTCTCTTTTATGTTTAATAAACGAAGAACAATATTGTAAAGTCATATATATTTTTTTCATACTAAATTAATTATGTTTCTTAATTCATATAAAATGTCAAAAACATTTTATAATTTGAAATAAAAAAATGATAATTTTTGTGTGAGTGTAAAAAATAGTAACAAACATGTGTAAAATGTGTTTATAGTATTTCAGCATATGTAAAATGTGTTTATAGTATTTCAACATAGTTATTAAACTTTAAAAAGATATGAAACTTGAATTTTTGTGATTAAATAGAGGTAATAAATATAACTATAATTCTTAGGTGCTAGACATAATAGTTTTCTTTGAATACAAACATTAACTTTTTTCTAGTTAGAAGAAAATAGCACTAATGTACACATGGGAAAGCCGTACCATCCGTGAATGGGGTGACATATTAGATGAGATGAGAATGCATGTTCACCCATGTGGCCATTGTTCCCTTCAAACTACCCTAAGTGGGGCCTACATGTTCAATGAGTAAATCTCAGCCCTTGATTTCTTTTGACCAATCTCAGTCTCAACGAGCTTGTTCATATTGGGCTAAACTAAACCACTTTAGAATTGGGTGGATCACATTTTTATGTCAAAAGAGACCAATACAGATAGAGATTCCAATTGGAAGTGGCTAATAATGCTCAACATTAATGGCTACCTATCTTCAATTCTTCATGCATGGTCCTAACATGTTTGTTTATTTTAAATCAAAATGCTATATTCATTCTTCTACTTCTCCACTTTCATTCACTTCAATATAAAAATGATATGAGATGTGTACCATGTGGCATGTCTTTCTAAGCACAGATCCTTGAGACTGAAAAGTTATTTTGTGGTGAGCAAAGTCTCACACAAGTCATAAATTAAAACCTTTAGGAAGTTTTTTTTACATTCAGATGGGTGAATTCTGTCGAAAAATGAGAGGCGTAAAAAAAAATATATATATATATATATATATTGTGATGAAGCTATTTCATCATTGAAGAAAGGATAATAAAATGGAAATGAGAAAGAAAACTTCAAGAAGAGAGAATCAAAGCTTCATTGATTATTCAAGTGTGATAGTACAACTCTTATATAGTCCAATGATTAAAGTAGTTAATCCAATGATTAAAGTAGCTAATCTTAACAGCCCCTCTCAAGCTAAGCATGGTGAATGTTGATCATGCCAAGCTTGGAAATAAACTTGTTGAAAGTTGAAGTTGGTAATGCTTTAGTTAGAAAATCAACAAGTTGTTCATGAGTGGAAATTGGTAGGAGCCGAAGTAAGCCTTGCTGTAGTTTTTCACAGACCAAATGGAAATTGATCTCAATATGTTTGGTTCGTTCATGAAATACCGGATTGGACGCAATATGCATTGCACTTTGGTTGTCACAATAAAGGACAAGAAGTTTGGTACATGTGATGTGCAGCTCCTTCATAAGGACTATTGATCGGTCACCATTTACACTTAGTTTTCATCATCTATCCAGCATTGAATCTTCAAGAATCGGTAACATTTTTCTCTTTATTTTAGTGATTTCTTTAGTTTATTGCATTTTATGAATTTCCACTTGTTTTATGTTGCATTAGTAGCTTTTCTCTTTTTGTCGCATTTTATGCGTTTCTGTGTAGTACTGTTTGGTTTCCAGGTTAAATAACAAGTCCGAAAGTTGCCTACGGAAGAATGGAGGTCAAATACTTAATGCAAAGTGAAAAATAGACGAAAACAGGGGGCTGACACGGGTGCCCGTGTCAGCTGACACGGCCCGTGTCAGCATGTGCAGAACCAAGTTGAGGGAACCCAGAAAACAGGGGGCTGACACGGGTGCCCGTGTCAGCTGACACGGCCCGTGTCGGCAAGGGATGAAGGTTGGACTTACAGTGAGGCCAACACGGGAAGCCGTGTCACCTGACACGGCTCGTGTTGGCCATTTCGCCCCATTTGCTGTTTTTTATGTTTTAACCCCTTTGTACGTCCGGAGGGAAGTTTGGGCATTTCGTAATGTTTTTAGTTGTTTGGAAGCTATTTAGTTTGAATTTGGGCATAGAGAAAAGTACTTTTTGTGATCGTAGAAGAAAAGAGACAGAAAGAAGAAGCGACCTTGCAAAGTGTTTAGAGGATAAGAGATCTTCAAGATCGGAAGAGATTGAAGATCAACCTTCATCAACAACAAATTATAATGTCTCTAATTTGTAATTTACTGTCTTTGAATATTATGAGAAGCTAAACCCCCCAATGCTAGGGGGTGTCCCTGAATTGCTACTGTATGAATATTTTATCTATGTTCTTATAATCATCGATGTTTTCTTAATTCAAATTATTATACAACGCTCTTAATGCTTTATTTTATCGGACAAATGAAATTCTGATATCTGGTTAAGGTTTAGGTCGGACAAACCGCCTTATCACTTGTTGTATAATAAATCCCGCGTTTAATCACTTAGGAATGAGGATCAAACTGGGGTTACCGTTAATTCTTGATAAATTACATATTTCATAACAACAATTTGAATAACTAAGGAATTAGGATTAAAATTGACTGTTAATGGTTTTCGGCTAAGGAATTAGAGAAAACAACTCTTGAGAAACGGTGTTGAATTATTACAACATAAATGTTATATGATATGGAAGAAGTGTACTACAAAGAAATTCATACATCTGGCCCTAGCATTATTTCTCATATTGGTTAAACAATTTTTATACACTTTATATTTTTATTTCTCGTTATTGATATTTTTAAAAACACTCATCAAACCCCCATATGATATTTTGTTCAATTGAATTATTATAAGTATTGGTACTTACTACGCAGTCCTCGAGATCGATACTCGGGATAACTCCCTTTTTATTACTACATTGATGCAAATAGTACACTTGCTATTTTATCGATCAACTATCAACCAAAGCAATTCACATGTGGCAAATGATAGTGCCCGATACTCAGCCTCCGATGATGATCCGGAAATAGTATCTTGTTTCTTTGCACGCCATGATATGAGAGAAGTACCAAGGAAGAAGCAATATCCTGAAATGAACCTCCTTGAATCAAGGCACCCTGCCCAATCAGAATCTGAGAAGCCAAGAAGTTGTAATTCAGCATTCCTGCGAAACAGAATTCCGCTACCAGGGCTATTCTTTAAGTAGAGTATGACTCTACAAGCAGCATGGTAGTGCCATTGTTGGATTGTGAAGAAACTGGATGAGTTGCTGAGTAGCATAGGTAATGTTTGGGCATGTGGTGTTAAGGTACAACAGACGACCTATTAATCGTCTATAAGCTCCAATGTCTTCAAAAGCTTTGCCACTATCAACATGTAGCTTAACTGATGGATCAAGAGGTGTGGGAGCTGGTTTGGATCCAAGCATACCAGATTCCTGCAAGAGATCAAGACAATATTTCGTTGTGATAGTGAAATCCCTGCCTTTGAATGAGCAACCTCGAGGCCAAGAAAATACTTGAGTATTCCCAGGTCTTTGATGCTAAAATTTTCATCTATAATGAGTTTGATACGATCAAATTCAGACATAGAGGTTCCAGCTAGGATTATGTCATCAACATAGACTAAAATAGCTGTAAATTGAGCATCAGTTTTCAAAGTGAAAAGGGAATAATCAGAAGTAGATTGAGTGTACCCTTGTTGAAGTAAAAGAGTTTTTAGCTTTTCATACCATTTGCGACTGGCTTGTTTCAGACCATATAAACTCTTTTGGAGTTTGCATACTTGATTGGGCCTGTGACATGTAACACCTTAAGGTATGGTCATATACACATCTTCTTGCAATTCCCCATGTAAAAATGCATTTTTAACATCAAGTTGATGTAAGAACCAATTGTTGATGGCTGTAGTTGCAAGAAGAGTTTTGACAGTTGTAAGCTTTGCTACAGGTGAAAAAGTATCAAAGAAATCAAGCCCTTCAATTTGGTTGTAGCCCTTGGAAACAAGTCTAGCTTTATACCTCTCTATTGTGCCATATGCTCTATGCTTTACTTTGAACACCCATCTGTTACCAATTGGTTTGACATGTGGTGGCAAATCAACTATGTTCCAAGTTCTATTCTTGTCTAATGCATCTAATTCAAACTTCATGGTGTTGATATAATGTTCAGACAAACATGCTTCTTTGTAGTTCTTTGGCTCATGTGTAAGGGTGATATTGGATGCAAAGGCACAATGAGATGCAGACAGAAAATGCAATGAATCATAATTTGAAATAGGATAAATAATTTTGGTTGTACCTGATGATGACTTAACTGCTGATGCATTAGATGTATTGCACACATAATCTGAGAGATAATGAGGTGTACGTTTGGCTCTAACAGGCATAGATTGAATGTTGTCATTTTCAATATTTGATGTATCAGGGATAGATTGAATGTCATGGTTCTCATCAGCATTTTCTAAAGATTCAGGGTCAATGTTAGAATGGTGAAGTGTGTCAATGGTTATGTTAGGATGGTGGTCATGTTCCTCAATAGTGGATTCAATACTTTGTGATGGAGCAAGTATGATAGGATCATGTTGTGGTGAGTCAATGGGATATTTGTAAGGGTGATAATTCCAATTAGTAGACTTTGCATTTGAATAGGGAAAAATGTGCTCATGATGTATGACGTTTCTAGAAACAAGAACTGTATGACTGTTAATATCATAGAGCACCACACCCTTCATACCATTCTTGTATCCTAAGAATACACATTTTCGACCTCTTGGCTCAAGTTTTGTTCTATGCATATGTAATGTGGATGCTGTAAGACCCCAATTTTGTCCCTAAGATCCCTCATGGCATCATATCATAACATTGCATTGCCTCAAGGATCATTGGACACCTTGCTTCCTTCCCTGTGGGTGGGATCTTTCTTGAGAGTGGTTCTTGATCACCAAGCATTGCTTGCATTTGTATATCATTGTTTTTCTTTTAATCACTAACCAAAATGTACAAAAATATGTCATTAACCTTTGTTACTTGCAGCTTAAGCACTCAACAGGTCAAGGCAATTCAAGTGAATCCTTTATGCAAGAGATGAGTTTCCAGTGTGATATGGATTATGTGATCATTATTTTGTGCTTATATGAGTTATAGGTCCATTTTGAAGCAAATTCCCCAGGTGGTTGAGGCCCAAGTTCATCAAAACATTTTCAGGTCATCTAAGGCTCATGCCAGTCAACTGAAAGTCAACTGTGGTGTTTGAGTGTGGAAATTGAATTTCTTCATCCCATTCATGTTCAAACAATGCTTATTCATCATGAAAAACCTTTATCTTGAAGAATTTGAGGTCAAGTCAAAAGTTTCCAAAAATGGAAAGTGACCTATAATTTCAAGTTTCCAAAAATGGAAAGTTTTTGGACCAACTTCAACTCAACTTTCCAACATCAAAGAAGCTTCAAATGAATTTTTGTCCAACATGAAAGTTGAAGATCTCTCTCTCCCATTTCCAAAAAGTCCAAGATCATGAGCATCTGATGAATGGTTGAGGAGATATGATCAAATCATTGCCAAGTGTGCATGGAACTTCAAAAGGCCATAACTTTTGACTCATGACTCCAAATTGAGTGCTCCTTTTTGCATAATTCTTCTCATGACATGAACTTTCCAAATCATTCATCACATTGCATGAAAATTCATCACATGATCATTTGTTCTTTCATGCCCATTTTGGAGGGAAAATGACAAATTTGAAATTGGTGCATTGTATGGACAAAATACCATTGCCATTGTGTTCATTGGAAGATTTTAAGTGAAATTGATCATGCATGTGGTACTGTTCACATTTGCATTTGCCATGTACCACACAAATTGTCATTTTTGGTCACACACCCTATTTCACTTAATCACAATTAACCAAGCTTAATTAACATTTTCAGTAGGATTAACATGTCATATAAATACATAATCCTAACAGAATTGTGGGAGGATTCACCATTCTAGATCTAAATTCTTCTTCCCTCCAAATTTCTCTCTCCATTGAAATTCAAATTTCTTCCATATAGCATTGTGATTTTCTTCCATATTCTTGTTCTGTGATATTGATTTGGTGTAGATCAAGCTCTTAATTGCAATTTTTGGCCAAGATTTGTGTGGTGCAAGCTCAAGAACACAAGCATGGAAGTTCAGATTTGAGCAAGATCTAAGCAGTTCCAAGCCTCAATTCACTCATCAAGCTTCATAACAAGTGCTCAAAAGTGGATTTGCACACGTGCCAAGCCTTGAATCACCAGATTTCATTGTTCTGCTCTTCAAGAGGTAAGAACTCGATCTCTCAATTCTTCAAATAATTGCCATAAAGTTATAGATCTATTCTTGCTGATCAATCTGATATAAAATTCGTGTGAAATGGATGAGAAATGGCTGAGATATGCTTGATTAAAGTTTTGAATGCCAAACTTATTTTGCTCGATTCTCATGATTGATGATGAATTAGGTTTAGTTATTGCTCGATCTATAATGTACGTTGCATAAGCTTTCAAATGTTATGAAGTTTGCGTGATTCTGGAAAATATTTTTGAGCTTGTTACTGTGCAACCACCGTCTTCACGAAGAAGACGGTGTTTTCCGCCCAGACCGCCGCCGTCTGGTTCAAGGCTTTGAGCGCTAGGGTTTGTCCTAGTTGTGTGCCATGCGAGCGTCCTCGTGGATATTTGATTGGCCTAGCTTCCTTTGACCACTCCACGCGTATGCATTGACCGTGACTGTGTCGCCACCTCATAAATGAAACTACATCGTTTCAGCGCTCCCTCGCTTCGATACCTGGCTCTGGAATTTGGCTTCAGCGCTTTTCTTTTTTCACATACCAGCTTCGATTCCTACCTATGCCATATTTTCAAATCTCCTCCACATTTAACCTTTCCCTCCATAATTTTATGCATATGTGACATTTTATTTCACTTTTTTTTTGCCAAATTTGAAAATTCATATCAATTTGAAAATTAATCCAATTCAACCCATTTTTTTGCAAAATGTTCATTTGTTTGTCTTCTATTTTTTGATGTGGATTTCTGGAATTGTGCTTGGCTGGAATTTTAAATGTGATTGATCCTTTGGACATGTATGCATTTGTGACATTGCTCCATTCTTTCTATTATGAAATACTCATACATGATCCAAATGCCATGAAATTTTGCATGACGATTCTTAACATGTTGATGGATTTGTGTAATTTTATTTGGCATTTTTTGCTATTGTCTTCACTGTTTTGGACACATGTACTTTAGGTGTGACAATTTGTGTCACACAATTGGATGTCTAGCTTGTGCATTTTTGTATCCATGTCATTTGAACTCTGATGATTCTGATTTTTTGTATGATGATTGTGTGTGATGTGTTGAATGCTTATAAAAATTTTCATGTTCATTTGAATCATTTCTGTTTTGATGTGGAATTTTCATTCTTGATGATCAATTGTATGCACCTCTTGCTTGCCTTGCCTTCTCATGCTCATGAAATGATGTTGCTTGATGATTTTGACTTGGTCCTTTTTAGGACATGTTCTTGATTGATTAAATGTGATTCATGTTGAATTTTAGCTTCTGTTTTGACTTTTTTTCTCCACCTTTGACCCTAGGCTTTGCCCTAGGGGTTTGAACTCACAGTTTGAGCTTTGCCTTTCAGGTTCATGCAATAAGTCCTAATGGATGATGTTGATCTCATGAATTGAGATACAATTTGCTTTGTTTAACTAATGTTGATTGTGTTGTAGATCCTTGGATGGCTAACTCACTTGAGTTGTTGACTTACCTTGTGTATATTGGTTGTCTGACTGATTGACTGTCTGTTTAGTTTGTCTGAATGTGAATATTGACTTGTTTGATTTTCTTACAGGTACTTTAGTAGCTTTAACTCATTACTTGAGTTGCTTTGCTTTGCTTGTGGTTGGCATACCACTTAGGTAAACCCTCTAACTTCATGTAGTCTGGAAGACCTATCATGTTCTTTTGGCAGACACCTGTCTGAAGCCCTCCTTAAGAGGCCATGTTCTTGATTGTTTAATTTTGTGCTAAAGACCTCAATGAGGCATGGTTACATTGTAAGACCTCCTAAGTGAAGAGGCATTGGCAGATAGAAGGGATGTGCAATCCATCCCCTGCTATTCAGTTGAGTCTTTCATATTGCTCGCACTACATGCTGATGCATTTGAATAACACCCCAAGATCTTGTATATAGAGTCAGTCATTGTGAAGTAGAGTTCCTCATTCTGGACTCTCACACCTTCTTTGATTCAAGCTCACCCAGGCCCGGGTTAAGAGCTATGACGTCTAACCCTCATCTCCCATTTCATCTGCTCACCCTAACTCTCAATGTTAGAGGTTAAGAGCCTGACCACCCATTCCAGTATTTGGCTTGTTTGTCAAGGTCGATATGACCCCTTGACTAAAGCCCAGCCTTGCTTGAGCCCCTTGGTTGTGTATAGTGTGTGATAATTGACTGCTTATTTGCTTATTTGTCCATCTGTGTATAATTGTTTGTGCGTGCCTCTGTGCATTGTTTTCATCTTTGAGCATTAATTGTATATCATTTCATGATCATTGTTCATACTTCGTGACATTTTGTTTTGTCTATTGAGGAGTCAATTGTAAGTCCAGCTATTGGCATTTGTTTCCTGTGATCTGGTAGGAGTTGGAACTAAGACCATTGATTGGCATTCCATTTCCTTGGAGTCGAGTGTAAGACCATTTATTGGCAACTTGTTTCCTCTTGCTTATTGCATTTGTTTTCTTTGCTTTGTGAGGCTAGTGTAAGTCCATTGATTGGTATCTGGTTTCCATGTTTTCTTTGCTTTGTGAGGCTAGTGTAAGTCCATTGATTAGCATCTTTGTTTTATGAGTCTAGTGTAAGTCCATTGATTAGCATCTGGTTTCCATTTATTTTGGCTATTTCTGATACATTGTTTATCTGTTATCTGCTTTGTGTTGCCTAAATTCCAAAGGAACTTCCTTGGATCATTTCTATGATCTTGAGAAAGCAACTCCTATCCGTGGCTTTGTCACTTAACCTTAACCCTCACCCCTTTTGTGCTTAACTTTGAACCTTGTTTTCATCCTTAACTCAAAACCAGAAAACTTTTGTCCAAACATTCTCACTTGTTTTCAAAACTAGAAACCTAGGCCTTAAGCCTCTGATTTTCAAACTTCATTTTCACAATACTTCTTCTGAATTGAATTTAATGTCAACTTTGACCATCTTTTGTGAATACTCCTAAATGGTTAATTTCGCCCATTCAATTGCTTTTTGTGGCTCTTGTCCACTTCTTGATAAGTTTTCATGCATTAGCTATAGATCTGAATTATCATAGTGGTTGATGTAAATCTCACCACATCCTTAGTGATTGAATTGTAAGACTTCCATGCTTATTATAGGGTTAACCCCTCACTAGCGTGTTGAAGCTGTTCTCACATGGTGGATTGTTGGTTCAGGTTGAGTTTTCTCCCGTTGATAATGAAAGACCTTAAGGCTTTTGTTTAAAATCAATCCACTCACTTTTTGGAAATCTTTTAGCCGAACTACGTCGTTTTGATCCTTATCTTTCATGAAAGGTACGTAGCCAATGGGTTTCATCCATTCAAACACAAAAATAATAAAAATTGTATATTCTTCTCTCATCCTCCCAATCAATGTTTGCACAATAAATATTTTCATAAACAATACTTTTTACAACAAGTTGTGAAAAGGGTTCCCTAGGAGTACCTAGGAAGCATTAGGTGCCTAACACCTTCCCTTTGCATAATTACCCCCTTACCCGGATCTCTGTACCCTTTTGTCGCATCCGCGAAAATCAACCGGCGAGCTAAAAACAAAACACACACAGAGCCGCCACTGCGCGTTATTTATCCCAAGATAGGGAAAGGAAACGCTCAGAGAAACCTGGAAAGGAAATGGTCTTGCGACCAAAGAGAAAGGGTAAGGGAGTCGGTTACGCAAGGGGAAGGTATTAGCACCCCTCACGTCCGTCGTACTCGACGGGATCCACGTTCTAAGAAAAGAAAAGGTTGCTAAAACATCACACACACACACAGGGAACGCAGGTGGGGTTAGGAGAAGGGAGCTCGATAGGACGTCGCATCCTATGCCTACATATCTTGTCTGGAACAAGAATCAGAGCCACTGTAGTTCGGCTTACGCACGCCAAACAACACAAACATACAAACAAGCAAGGGTGGCAAACATGGAGCCTGACAACCACTCGATGGAATTACGTCAGCATCCGAACCAAAACACGCACAAAACGGCAAACGTGGAGCCCGACAGCCAATTATTGGACTTACGTCGGCATCCGAACCAAACACACAGTCAGATAACAAACAAACACAAACAAAAGAAAAAGGTTGCCCGGAGTGGTCTCGCACGACCACCTGCCTACATACCTCGTCTGGAACGAGGATCAGGGCGATGTAGTTCCCCTGAAAGGGACTGAATTGCTAGCCAGAAACCAGGGAAAGACACACTACTAGGGAGCTGGACTCGAGCCTAGTGTTGTCATGCATCGTTTACCCTAAGTTCGGTTTTCTATCCTACTTGCATAAGCAAACTACTCCTATCCAGGAAAGAAGCAAGCACACAAGCATACAGAATAATTCAAGCATACATCCAATGAGAACAAGCATCTCAAACAGATATCCACATAGCACGCACTATAACCAAACAAGTGGCTCACACAATAGGTTTGACTGCCTCAGCAAGTCGTCTGTACGGGCTGTGTTTGCTCTTAACCTTGCCATTACGAGGCTAAGGTGAAGCAGATGAAAGGATGAAGTGAGGATCAGACCTCACAGCTCTTATCCCTAACCAGGGAGAGCTTCTGACAAATGAGCATGGGTCCAGAATGGGGGAACCCTTCTATACTCAGAGACTCTGACACAACGTGCACTGCACGGATCTTGGGCTTGTAATCTCAATGCTACAACCATGTAATGGGAGCAAGGAGAAGACTCACAGAATAGTGGGGGGTAGACTGCATACCCCTACCTTCCACCAATTGCCTTATTTAAAGGACTTTCACCTGCTTGGCACGAAAAATAAACAACCACAATCATTGCCTCTTAAGGAGGACTTCAGACATTTGTCCGGCCCGGTAACAGCCGGGTCTCCCAGACTACATGAAGTCAAGAGGACCTACCTCAAGCGGTTTACACAACCGAGCAGCGGCTACCAAGCAAGTTCTTAAAAGAACTAGAGCGACTAAAGGTACCTGTACAAAAGCTAACCAGTTAATAACTCAGACAACCAATCAGAAAACAACAAGTTAATCAGTCAAACTATGCAAGCCAAGGCACACAAAGGCAAGCTATGAGCTCAAGCCCAAGCTTCACAACCTACAAAACAACGTTATGTTAGTGTACAAACATCAAACAACATCATTTCAATCAACTTGGATCATTCTCCATGAGCCTTATGCTATTCATCCTGAAAAATCAAGCAAATATTAGCAACTAGACCACTAGGCCAAGCCTAGGGTCCAAAAGCAAGAAAAATTCCTAAACAGCAAGGTATCTCCAACCAAAGTCAAATTAATGTCAAACAAAAGCCAACACAATTAGTCCCATGTCCATATCATTCATCATGTTCCTTTTATGCACAAAACAATCCAAACTAGTTCAAATGGAACACCAAACATCCAAACAGAACTATTGCATTCAAATCCATATCAAAACAAATCCAAAAAATCTCAAATAAATTACACCTAAACAGGGTCTATTCAAGGTATGGCATGCCAAATTTTAGCCTAATTGGACCAAGGGAACCATGTCAATAAAAATCAACAAAAACAG
Organism: Lathyrus oleraceus; assembly: GCF_024323335.1. Taxonomy (NCBI): domain Eukaryota; kingdom Viridiplantae; phylum Streptophyta; class Magnoliopsida; order Fabales; family Fabaceae; genus Lathyrus; species Lathyrus oleraceus. The sequence goes on from NC_066583.1 coordinate 213,096,970, forward strand.
ACACAATTACATGCTCCAAATCACAACATCAACATATGCATTCACTTCAAAAATTCATAACTCAATGAAAACAGTAAAGAAATGAGTGAGACCAAAACAGGGATGTCCTATCATGTGTCTATTACAAGCATATCAAATTTCATGATCATTCAATACCATATGAGCATTTCACATTAAATCTACCAAAATGTATCACATGAGCTTGCACAATTGACCAACAGAGATGAAAAATAGCAATCAATTTGAAAATGCAATGTAAAATTCCACAAAAATTCACATAGCATCTTAACATGTTAATGAACATCCATGCAAAATTTCACATTAATCCAACAAGTATAGGTCACTCAAATAAATCCAGCAAGTTGGCATAATGAGGTGTGACACAAATTGTCACACCTAAGTTCCAAAATTCATAACTCAATGATCAGGTATCAAAAATTCATGAAATTTACATGTAAATAAGCATCAACCAGTCCACAATTATCACAAAAATTTTCAGACATTTATTTGTAAGCATGAGAATTTCACATTGGATTTGGCACAAGGTATCAAAATGTAGCACATGTTAAAGAAACCTAAGTCAAACACAAATATTACCATGCACAACTTCAACCAATAGGTCAAAAAAATCCTACAGTCAACAAGGAAGTCAAAGAAAAAATTCTCACATTTTTCTGATTTTTTTATGATTTTTTATGAATTTTTTTAAAGATGTTATGAATTTTTTAACAATTAAATAAATTAATTGAAATTAATTAAAATATCCCAATGGCAGACTTGTAATTATGTAAGGCGGGGGAGGGAAACACGCTATTCAAATTTTCAAATGGAAAAACGGATCAAGCAAGCTTCCATCATCGTTTTCACTCAACAATTTACCAGAACACTCAAGAACATGCAATTTTCAAATCAACACCAAAATGCACAAGCGTATATCCGTTCGAACCGTATGAACATGTGGAATCCAAATGTGAACTCAATTTAACCTAACAGTTGCTATATCACGCGAATCGATCATGTTAGGGTTTTGGATCGTAACTTCAAATCAGGATTTCATGCGCTACAGTTCATCATTCACAAAACTAAGACTATCACGATGCTCTACCATCAATGATCTACAAAACGCACCTAAGCATGCAACAAATCTTGAGATTCAAATTTTTCACACCTGGAAATGGCAGCGATGAGATTGGACGAATTCGCGCGTGTTAGCTCCAAACAGATGCAGTAGTGTGATAAGGCAAGTGATTGATGTGCTCAAGTTCAACTGTAGTGGTTCCTAATGCTTGCAATTCGAATTCACCATTGAAGATGCAATGTTGGACAGTTGCGAATCAAAGCTCCATTCCTTCCAAACTTCTCAAACAGATGGAGAGTATGGTGATACAAGATCAATGCAACAAGAATTTTGCAAATTGATGCAAAATTGAAGAAGATTGATGGATTTGAAGGTTTTGTGTTCTTGAGGAATTTGAGAGAATGAAGAGTTTTTCAGATCTGGTTTTGGGATTTGTGATATTCTGTTAGGATTAGAATGTGATTATGAATATATATGATACCTTAATCCAAGCTTAAACATGTAATTAGCCAACTTGCATTTGATTAGTGAAAATGGTTAATTTTCAAGTGAGGGCAAAATGGTCACTTCCACATACAAGCCAATGCCAGCTCATTGACAGCTCACACACTCTCTAAATGACATGTGTCAGCTGTTGCAACTTGTCCCACTCTCATTGGATGTGTATTTTAGAAATTCACTATGTGATGGTTATGCATCCAATTTTGCCATTTCATTTTACAAGTCAAATTCCAAACCACAAGGCCTAGGCATGTAATGATGATTCCAACAACTTTCAAATACCATTTATGAGGTGTTGCAAAAATCCCCACTCAAAAATTCCAATTATTTCACAAGTTGGACAATTTTGCCCCTGGTCTATTTTAACTGTCCAGTTGAAATTTGACTTTTTGCATTGACCACTTTTGATAAAATCCAATTATGCACCATGAAAGTACATGTCAAATGGAGTTTGTGCATATAAAGAACAACCAATTTGGACAATCCATTGGGAAATTATGGCCTCCTGATTATGGGTCATTTTTGAAATTCACTGAACCATAACTTGACAACCATACATGGGATTTTCAAGTTCTTGGACTTTTTGGAAAGGTGAGAACAAGATCTACAACTTTCATGTTGAACAATTTTTCATTTGAAGCTTCCTTGGACACGTGGCTTTGAGGTCAAAAACTTTCCATTTTTGGAAACTTCAATTACAAGTCACTTTCTATTTTTGGCAGTTTTTGTCCTGACTTGATTTTCTTCATTTTTAAGCTTGGAGATGTCAAATAACACTTGTTCCAACATGAATGAAATGTATCCAACTCATTTCCACCTCCAAATCCATCAAATCATGTACAGTTGACCACAGTTGACTTTTTCATCTGATAGATGAATCTGGCAATGCATAGATCAATCTGAACCCCAATCTCCAACTGAAATGGCTCAAGGGTGATACCCTAGCCTCAATTAGCTCAAAATAATCATAGAATGAACCCCATAACCATCATAAACCCCATCTCCTGATCATGCCCTGATTGGCCCAATGCAACTGATTAGGGTTGACCAGTGGTCAAAACCCTAATCTCAAGGAATCTTCCTCAATCTTCTGATGACATCCAATCATGATGATGATGATGTATCATTGCAATCAAGATGAAGACCAACATCCATTGAGAATCACAAAACCCTAATTCACAGCCCAATCCTCAGATGGCCCATGATCAGTCAATAAACCCTAGGCTTGCACTTAGACTTCTCCATCTTCTGATCAAGACTTGGGAGAATGGCTTGCACAGTGTAACCACATGATATGCAATATGCAATGCCTAATGACCTAAAAATGATATGCAATATGTTAATGCTAGTCCCCAGGAGAGGAGGGCAAATTTTGAGGTGTTACAGCTGCCCCTATTCAATCCACTGTGAACCTGTCGATATGAACAGCCTCGGCTTTCAGATGATCAGGATGAAGAGTGATTGAATACCAAGAACAGACGAACAATTTGCACTCTGATGGGAAAATAATTAACAACGCCTGTCAGAATCGGCGAAGAAACAAACTCGAAACGTCGACCTGGGTACCAAAATAAATGGTAACACAGGGATAACCATGGTCTGATCACCACACATCCACGCGGGATTATCGTTCTCTCTTCTTTTTATGCTTTTCTTGGACCCCGAAATTTTCTTTCGCGCAAATGATCCCAGATCACTGCATTTGAACCCCGAAATCTTCTTTCCTTGTGATAACTCCGCTGGCAATCGTCGGAAATAACACCAATCACCACTTTGATGGCAACATATCAGAGGGTACATCTTCAACCAGACACTGACTGATGACCGGGAAGAAACTCGATGTTTACTGGACATCGAACGATGATGTTCTACAGGACACCAAAGAAAACTCGACCAAACATTAAACAATGACTGGGAGAAAACTCGATGTTTACAGGCATCGGACAATGATGTTTACAGGCATCAAACAATGATGTTGACAGGCATCAAATGAGGATGTTTACAGGCATCAAACAATGATGTTGACAGGACATCGAACTATGATGTTTACAGGCATCAAACAATGATGTTGACAGGCATCAAATGAGGATGTTTACAGGCATCAAACAATGATGTTGACAGGACATCGAACTATGATGTTTACAGGCATCAAACAATGATGTTGACAGGACATCTAACAATGATATTGACAGGACATCTAACAATGATGTTTACAGGCATCAAACAATGATGTGGACAGGCATCAAATAAGGATGTTTACAGGCATCAAACAATGATGTTTACAGGCATCACACAATGATGTTGACAGGCATCAAACAATGATGTTTACAGGCATCACACAATGATGTTGACAGGCATCAAACAAGGATGTTGACAGGACATCAAACAAGGATGTTGACAGGACATCGAACTATGATGTTGACAGGACATCTAACAATGATGTTTACAGGCATCAAACAATGATGTTTACAGGCATCAGACAATGATGTTTACAGGCATCAAACAAGGATCGACCAGACATTAAACAAGGACTGGGAAATAACTTGACGTTTACTGGACATCGAACGATGATGTTTACTGACACCAAACAATGATCGACCAGACATTAAACAATGACTGGGAAATAACTCGACGTTTACTGGACATCGAATGATGATGTTTACTGACACCAAAGAAAGCTCGACCAGACACTTACTGATGACTGGGAAATACTGTTGTTCCAAACTCACAATGCTGAACTCCTCGGAGTATCGTCTTCATTGTCCGGCAAAACCAATCCTCAAGCGGTAACCACGGCTCGAATCGCGCTGATCGCGTAACATTCTCCAATCTTCATTCCCATCTCGGCCCGACGGAAAAGCTTCCTCCAGTATCGCACTACTGGGGTACATCTCTGATCCAATCATGAGGCTAAACTCTTCGGAGTAACACCTTCACTGTCTGACACAACCACTTCTCAAACGGTAACCACGGCTTGAGACTAGCTCTATGCTTGCAACAATGATGCATGATCTTTTTCTGCGTAATGCTCCATAATTATGGAAATGCTACGCGATTTATTATTTTTCTATGCAACATGCTATGCTTATTCTACATGATGAATGTATACAAAGTATCCCCTCAAGGGATTCTGCTGGGGAGCACGAGACACTCTGCTGAGGAACTCGCCATTGCTCCAACTCCGCCCTGCTGGGGAATACCACTGCTGCTGGGAAAAGGTAACCCTTGCTGGGGAAGAACCTCCTTTGCACCCAATCCTCTCGAGAAACGGCTGGGGATAAACACCACCAACACTCTGTGGGGATACAATAGTTTTTGACTTGCTGGGGACATCACTCCCGACTCTGCTTCGAGAAACCCTCACAGATACCTGACGACTTTACTGGGGAAAATGCTCACAGATACTCTGCTGGGAAACAGCCACCTTCAGGTCTGGCAACTGGGGAAGCATCGATCTGACACCTGCTGGGGATAACCATCCTGACCCTGCTAGGGAAGCGAATGCCACTCCGCTGGGGACAACCCATGCAATCCATATGTAGAATCAACTCAGCTGAGGATGCAAAATCCGTCCGCTACGGAAATTCGTCCAATCCACTGGTAGGATGAACACTGCTGGAGATATATTTCATTGAAACCCGCTCCACTCGGGGAACTGCTGGAGATATATTTCTTTGAACCCGCTCCACTCGGGGATAGCAACCTTCTGGCCTGGCTGCTGAGGAAACACCGTTTTAAACCTGCCGGGGACAACCATCCTGACTCGGCTGGAGAAGTACACAGACCTTGGATCTGCTGGGAGTTGGTCCTCTAATTCTACTTGGGGACCTAGCTGGGGAAATGAGAAAAGTTGGTACAGAACACCCGTCGACTCATCGAACCATGGTATCAACCTCCCAATCTCGTATCAGCTTTCCACTTTTGAGAATTCCCAGACTCGTCTGGACCTTTTCTGCTCCATCATCTTGTATTCCCAATCGCTCCGCGCTCGACGGAAACGTACTCCTGGGATTTATACACAAACTTCAATTTTCCGACTTTGAAGAGTCTTCTTGATTAATTTCAAGGGTCGTCGGACGTCTCATCGTCTCTCCGTCCTTTCTTGATGCACTCGTCCCCGATCGGACTCTGCGGGGAATTACATACTTTCAAGTCTTCCGACTTTGAAGAGTCTTCTTGATTACCACCAAGGATCGTCGTACGTCTCAACGTCTTCTCCGTCATCCCTTCATATTCATTCGTCCCTGAGCGAACTCTCTGGAGATTTGTTTCTCAACAGCTTCCACATCACAACCTGCAAGTGAGTGAAAAATATCTAACAGTTCCTGCAAAACAGATCATTAGATAAAACCGTGCCCCAGGCGTGTCAAGATTTCAACACTTGGGTCACTCAACCTTCCAAATAAGATTTCAAGCTTTCAATCTTATAAACATGCATTGGAAGGAACCTGTGTGTATTAAAAATGCAAAATTCTTTATCAAAAATATTTGGATGTTTTTGCAATCAAAGCGGTAATGAAAAACAAAAACAAAATTATTTGACTGAATGTGCATTTTATTGATTGGAAAAGTGTGGCTCAAATTGAGCAATACAAAGGAAGCAATTCCTGAAAAGAGGTAATCGCACAAAAAGAAAAATCTATCCTAATGGCAATGTGAAACCCGTGATCTCATCGAGTTCCAACTCGGTTACACCCCATATGTCCTCAGACTCTCCATGCTTTTCTGCCTTCTGAACAAGACGATTCTGATTGATCCCTACCGGGTATTATCCATGTTGCTTTAACCAAAGCGCAAACGATCATGCTAGACGCAGTTGTTCGTTTCAATCCCTCTTTTGCCTGGACCGCCCTTTCGGGTTTTCAGTCCACCGGGATACCCTTTTTTGCCCAAATCGCCTTTTCAGGTTTTCGACTTGCCGGGTGTACATTTTTTCATTTTATCCCTAATTTTTGCCCGAACCTTTCTTTCTGTTTTTGGTTCGCCGGGATGCCCATTTTTGCCTGGACTATTTTATTCTTTTTGTCCAGCGGGTCAATTATACGAAGTATTTTTTAACTGCGTCCGCATTCACAGGGGATGGAAAGTCCTCACCATCCATGGTCGTTAGCAACAAGGCTCCACCAGAGAAAACCTTCTTGACCACGAATGGACCTTCATAATTGGGTGTCCATTTGCCCCTTCGATCGTTTTGAGGAGGAAGGATCCTTTTCAGCACCATATCACCCACATGATAAACCCGAGGTCGCACCTTTCGGTCAAAAGCACACTTCATCCGCTGCTGGTACAACTGCCCATGACAAATGGCCGTCAGCCTCTTTTCCTCAATCAGGCTCAACTCTTCATACCGGGTCCTTACCCATTCAGCCTCTTGCAATTTCACGTCCATCAGGACTCTCAAAGAGGGAATTTGGACCTCTACAGGTAGCACAACCTCCATCCCATATACCAATGAGAAAGGAGTTGCCCCAGTAGGCGTGCGCATCGAAGTTCGGTATCCAGGATACGATCTTTGCACTCAGCCACCCTCGTTGGTGCATTCAAATATTATCCGGACAACAAAAGCTCATTCACCTTAACCTCCCCATCAGACATCAGAATCCGTTCGGATTCAGGGTCAGGCCCCTCCTCCGGGATCGGTTACTCTCAATCTTTCGATTAGAGCACCTCGAGATGTCCTCATCAGGGAATTCAAACTTCATCGGTTGATAATCCTCAATGGGTTGCAGAGAGATGTAATCAGGCAATACACCCCTTGATTGCTTTCTGAGAGCATCACAAATCAGTCAACATTCTTTTGCTCTCTCACAACCCATCCGGTCGATGCTGGCTTCTCAAACACATACTCGATCGGATCCATCTCGGAAATCCACAAAGTGGTATGAACCAGCATAAACTGTCTCAGTCGGCGAGCAGCCTATGCCAAAGTACATCAAGTTTTCTCGAACAGTGAATGTATTGTTTCACAGTCGGTAAACTTTTTGCTAAGGTAAATTGCATGCTCTTTTCGACAAGACTCGTCATGCTGACCCAATACACCTCGTAGACCCCTCGAAGGCCGTCAAGTACAGATTAACAGTCTCTCTCCACAGGAAGTATCAGAATCAGAGGTTCCTGCAACTTATCCTTCTATTTTCTCAATGCCCCTTTGGCAATCATTATTTCACCTGACCGTTTGATCTTTCTTTTCAACATCTTGAATATAGGTTCACACGTGGCTGTTAGATGAGACGTGAACCATGACATGTAGTTCAATCTATCTAAGAAACCACGAACCTTCTTCTTTTTTCTCGGTTCAGGCATTTCTCATTTTTTCCTTTATTTTTTTTATTATTTTTTTTTTAAACAGGACCAACCTCGATTCCTCTCTGACAATGAACCCCAACAATTTACCGGACCGCACTCTGATAGTGCGCTTATCTGAATTCAACGTCAGTTTGAATTGTCTTAACTGGTCAAACGACTTGGCCAGATCTGCCAGATGCCCCTCTTCTGTTTGGGACTTTGCTATCATGTCATAGCATAGCATTCAACTTCATGATGAATCATATCATGAAACAAAGTCACCATGGCTCTCTGATACAGGCACTGGCGTTCCGCTTCTCTAGAGGACAGTCTTCTCTCCCTGGTAGCTTGTGCGCAACGGCATCGGTATCCGACCCTGGCATGTCCTGACATGACCAGGCGAAGGTATCCACATGCTCTTTCAACAGGACTACCATTCTGCTCTCGACTTGCCTCTGAAGCGGCTCCCAATTTTCACTTCCTTCCTGACCTCGTCGGTGCTTGGAATAACAATCTCAACCCGCTTCACGTGCGGCTGAATCACCTTCTCCTCTTGTTTCAACAACCTGGCTAATTCCAGCAGATCACAATCTTCTTCGCCTTCTTCTTCAGCCTGATTGCTCGGATTGTCGAAGTCATATGAGGTGTAACCAAATTGTTATCGACGAGATCCGGAGAATTATTATCGAATTCGGAACGATACAGATCAAAAAAAAGAGAAAAATGAAAATAAACATTGCCATTTTTATTTGTTTTTAAACTGCAAAAATAAATGAAAAACAGGGAACACCGCTTTTTTGACTGAAAAACATCCATTTATTTATGATGCAAAATGTTGCAAAATTTAAACATGAGGTGGCCCTTACAATGGACCATTACGTGTCGGGCAACACGTATGGCTTTCATGCAAATAAAACTGAAAACAGGAATCATTACTCTTCCGGATGAGTGACAGTGATGATCTTTTTAAGCCTTCCAGCTTCCTGGTACGCACAGCTTTATCCAACTATTGAACTTGCAGTTACCATCAGTCTCTTCACCCATCCCACAGGCGTGATCCGAATCTTCAGCAATTGCGTTCACCATTGCCTGACCATGTGCCGGCATGGGATTGGCATTAACGTTGGGTGATGGTGCAAAATTGATGGCCTTGGAGTCTACCAGATCTTGGACAACATTCTTGAACGCTCTACAGCCCTCAATGTTATGCCCCGGTGTTCCAGAATGAAATTCGCACTGGGCGTTCTCATCATAGTTAGGAGGCCTCTGATCTGTTCTCATCGGAACCATCGCCCTCGGCTGAACCAACCCAAGATCCATCAACCTTTTGAACAAAACAGCATATGTCACGGGCGGCTTATCAAAATGGCGATCAATCCCTTTCCCTTTCACCTGGTACCCAGCTCTCTGTTGAGGTGATTGGCGTTGCTGTCGGACTGACTGATTACCAGCAGGGATAGTTACTGCAGCAGTGTGCTGGTAGTAACGATCCCCACCGTGTCCCCTTTGGGCATACACAGCACTTGACTCACCGTCATTCTTGCGCTGACCATTCCCGAATGGCTTCTTCGACGCTGATGACGAAGCATTACCCCCTGGATCTTCCCCATTTTTAGCCAACTTTCAATTCTCTCCCCTGCCACCACAATGTCTGAAAAGTTGGTAACCGGGCATCCAACCATTCTTTCAGCAAAAACCCCTTGTAAGGTACCCATAAAGAGATCAGACATCTCTCGATCCACCAACGGAGGTTGAACTCTGGCAGCCAACTCCCTCCATCTTTGAGCATACTCTTTAAACCCCTCGTTATTCTTCTGAGACATACCCTGCAGTTGGGTACGACTCGGAGCCATATCAACATTGAATTGGTACTGTTTAAAGAACGCATCTCCCAGATCCTGCCAGCTCTTGATGTCAGCAGATTTCAGCTTGGTGTACCACTCCAAAGATCCTCCAGACAGACTGTCTTGGAAGAAGTACATCCAGAGCTTCTGATCTGTGGTGTATGCAGAGATCTTGCGGACGAATGCTTGCAGGTGAGTCTCAGGGCAGGAACTCCCATTGTATTTGTCAAATGCGGGCGCCTTGAACTTTTGTGGGATCACAATCCCCTCAACTAGCCCCATGTTGGACATGTTGACAAATCCTGGAGTAGCATGGCTTTCCAGGGCCCTTACCTTTTCAGCCAGCAACTGAATTTCTTTGCTTTGTGGTTGGACACCATATTGCCCAAGTGGCTCATTGTGCATGGAGAACTGATCAGCCTCTCTGTCTTCCTCTCTGTCATCATCGACCCCAAAGAATGGAGGAAACAGGCTATCCTTCAGATTATGCCCCAGACCGGGCCCACCACCAGTAGCAGCACCAAATCCACCAGCATTGTTGTTTACCATACCTACGGTTGCTCTTTTTTCACCGTCCCTGGATCCACCCAGCCCCTGATTGGAGACACCATCCAGGTTAACCACACTGTTAGCAGCTGAGGCCCGCTCAAGCTTTTCGACCTTATCAGCCAGCGCCTTCTGACCAACTGCAAAGCCTTGCATGATGTTGATCAGCTCAGTCATCTTATCCTTCAGCTCGAGGATATCTGTGTTGGGAAGATCCATGAGTCTAGGAGTATTGCGCCTGGTGAAGTATCTGTGAGGGCGTGTCGAGTGCAAAGGTACAGTTCTACGAGCACGAGCAATGATTCCTGCAAAACAGCAAACAGGTTAATATGCATGAATGCAACGTCTATCCATATGAGGAAGCTTCTGTCCTTCGATCCTGGTTTCATCGAGACAGATAATATTTTGACATCCACATCCTGAAATTCAAGATGTCTCTCAACCAGATTCTCAATCCATAATACACCCCATATGGCCAGACGTAGGTTTGATGCAGATGAATGCAAAATGAGAATGATGCAGATGTAATGCAATGTACTGGGCCATCCTCCAAGTCATCTGATCATCTGTCGCTCTGAGTTACAACCCTGGTTTCTGAACTGATCACAACCATCTGAGGGAACATGTAACCACCAATCTGACCCACGGGTTCCGAAATAAACGGAAGAAGGATACATCATCATCATCATCAGTCTCTGAGCAGACATACCACCACCATCTGAATCGGCCCGGGGAATCCTGAAATAAACGGATCCCCACTGATAAATATCTCGGCCCGGGGAATCCTGAAATAAACGGATCCCCAATGATAAATCACGGACAGCACTCCGGCGTCTCGGCAATAAACGGCCATAAATCCGACTTATAAATAGGACTCTGATCCACGGAACAAAAAGTCACCATCTGAGTCACCAACAGAACATGCATCTGAAAGAAACACCCTCCCCTCACAGGTAAATTCTAATCAGGTCATCCTAAGGCGGATAATAGTCTCGACAATCGGGCAGAGATACTCAATGGGTTTGCCCTTTCGGGTGTGCCATTGCAGTTCTCCTGAGATCGTCTAAACCAAAGATCCGGGAAATGATCGGTCACCAGAGTCAACGGCTCAAAAGAGATAACCCAACCAAAGTGGAAAACCCCACTGGAAGAGCACTTCTCAGATGAACCTCGTCCGGCTTGTGGTATGTCACATCGCAACATCATGCCCAACCGACATGTGAGCGACACGAGACCACACTAATCCTAGGTGTATACTCGGGCCTGGGTTTTAGCCCCACTCAGAACACCCACCCCAAAACAGAGGAACCACCTGCACAGAGGACGGCAACAACATGATAGTATGATGCATGCAAATATTTAATGCAAATATAGAGGGTTAGAATAATAAATGCAATAAATAAAACAAAACAAACAACCTAAACTAATCCTAGAACGCTAGGAAGGACTCGCTAAGGGAAGATGGACCAGCATAGGTCTACATCCGTATTCCCCAGCAGAGTCGCCAGCTGTCGCATCCGCGAAAATCAACCGGCGAGCTAAAAACAAAACACACACAGAGCCGCCACTGCGCGTTATTTATCCCAAGATAGGGAAAGGAAACGCTCAGAGAAACCTGGAAAGGAAATGGTCTTGCGACCAAAGAGAAAGGGTAAGGGAGTCGGTTACGCAAGGGGAAGGTATTAGCACCCCTCACGTCCGTCGTACTCGACGAGATCCACGTTCTAAGAAAAGAAAAGGTTGCTAAAACATCACACACACACACAGGGAACGCAGGTGGGGTTAGGAGAAGGGAGCTCGATAGGACGTCGCATCCTATGCCTACATATCTTGTCTGGAACAAGAATCAGAGCCACTGTAGTTCGGCTTACGCACGCCAAACAACACAAACATACAAACAAGCAAGGGTGGCAAACATGGAGCCTGACAACCACTCGATGGAATTACGTCAGCATCCGAACCAAAACACGCACAAAACGGCAAACGTGGAGCCCGACAGCCAATTATTGGACTTACGTCGGCATCCGAACCAAACACACAGTCAGATAACAAACAAACACAAACAAAAGAAAAAGGTTGCCCGGAGTGGTCTCGCACGACCACCTGCCTACATACCTCGTCTGGAACGAGGATCAGGGCGATGTAGTTCCCCTGAAAGGGACTGAATTGCTAGCCAGAAACCAGGGAAAGACACACTACTAGGGAGCTGGACTCGAGCCTAGTGTTGTCATGCATCGTTTACCCTAAGTTCGGTTTTCTATCCTACTTGCATAAGCAAACTACTCCTATCCAGGAAAGAAGCAAGCACACAAGCATACAGAATAATTCAAGCATACATCCAATGAGAACAAGCATCTCAAACAGATATCCACATAGCACGCACTATAACCAAACAAGTGGCTCACACAATAGGTTTGACTGCCTCAGCAAGTCGTCTGTACGGGCTGTGTTTGCTCTTAACCTTGCCATTACGAGGCTAAGGTGAAGCAGATGAAAGGATGAAGTGAGGATCAGACCTCACAGCTCTTATCCCTAACCAGGGAGAGCTTCTGACAAATGAGCATGGGTCCAGAATGGGGGAACCCTTCTATACTCAGAGACTCTGACACAACGTGCACTGCACGGATCTTGGGCTTGTAATCTCAATGCTACAACCATGTAATGGGAGCAAGGAGAAGACTCACAGAATAGTGGGGGGTAGACTGCATACCCCTACCTTCCACCAATTGCCTTATTTAAAGGACTTTCACCTGCTTGGCACGAAAAATAAACAACCACAATCATTGCCTCTTAAGGAGGACTTCAGACATTTGTCCAGCCCGGTAACAGCCGGGTCTCCCAGACTACATGAAGTCAAGAGGACCTACCTCAAGCGGTTTACACAACCGAGCAGCGGCTACCAAGCAAGTTCTTAAAAGAACTAGAGCGACTAAAGGTACCTGTACAAAAGCTAACCAGTTAATAACTCAGACAACCAATCAGAAAACAACAAGTTAATCAGTCAAACTATGCAAGCCAAGGCACACAAAGGCAAGCTATGAGCTCAAGCCCAAGCTTCACAACCTACAAAACAATGTTATGTTAGTGTACAAACATCAAACAACATCATTTCAATCAACTTGGATCATTCTCCATGAGCCTTATGCTATTCATCCTGAAAAATCAAGCAAATATTAGCAACTAGACCACTAGGCCAAGCCTAGGGTCCAAAAGCAAGAAAAATTCCTAAACAGCAAGGTATCTCCAACCAAAGTCAAATTAATGTCAAACAAAAGCCAACACAATTAGTCCCATGTCCATATCATTCATCATGTTCCTTTTATGCACAAAACAATCCAAACTAGTTCAAATGGAACACCAAACATCCAAACAGAACTATTGCATTCAAATCCATATCAAAACAAATCCAAAAAATCTCAAATAAATTACACCTAAACAGGGTCTATTCAAGGTATGGCATGCCAAATTTTAGCCTAATTGGACCAAGGGAACCATGTCAATAAAAATCAACAAAACAGACACAATTACATGCTCCAAATCACAACATCAACATATGCATTCACTTCAAAAATTCATAACTCAATGAAAACAGTAAAGAAATGAGTGAGACCAAAACAGGGATGTCCTATCATGTGTCTATTACAAGCATATCAAATTTCATGATCATTCAATACCATATGAGCATTTCACATTAAATCTACCAAAATGTATCACATGAGCTTGCACAATTGACCAACAGAGATGAAAAATAGCAATCAATTTGAAAATGCAATGTAAAATTCCACAAAAATTCACATAGCATCTTAACATGTTAATGAACATCCATGCAAAATTTCACATTAATCCAACAAGTATAGGTCACTCAAATAAATCCAGCAAGTTGGCATAATGAGGTGTGACACAAATTGTCACACCTAAGTTCCAAAATTCATAACTCAATGATCAGGTATCAAAAATTCATGAAATTTACATGTAAATAAGCATCAACCAGTCCACAATTATCACAAAAATTTTCAGACATTTATTTGTAAGCATGAGAATTTCACATTGGATTTGGCACAAGGTATCAAAATGTAGCACATGTTAAAGAAACCTAAGTCAAACACAAATATTACCATGCACAACTTCAACCAATAGGTCAAAAAAATCCTACAGTCAACAAGGAAGTCAAAGAAAAAATTCTCACATTTTTCTGATTTTTTTATGATTTTTTATGAATTTTTTTAAAGATGTTATGAATTTTTAACAATTAAATAAATTAATTGAAATTAATTAAAATATCCCAATGGCAGACTTGTAATTATGTAAGGCGGGGGAGGGAAACACGCTATTCAAATTTTCAAATGGAAAAACGGATCAAGCAAGCTTCCATCATCGTTTTCACTCAACAATTTACCAGAACACTCAAGAACATGCAATTTTCAAATCAACACCAAAATGCACAAGCGTATATCCGTTCGAACCGTATGAACATGTGGAATCCAAATGTGAACTCAATTTAACCTAACAGTTGCTATATCACGCGAATCGATCATGTTAGGGTTTTGGATCGTAACTTCAAATCAGGATTTCATGCGCTACAGTTCATCATTCACAAAACTAAGACTATCACGATGCTCTACCATCAATGATCTACAAAACGCACCTAAGCATGCAACAAATCTTGAGATTCAAATTTTTCACACCTGGAAATGGCAGCGATGAGATTGGACGAATTCGCGCGTGTTAGCTCCAAACAGATGCAGTAGTGTGATAAGGCAAGTGATTGATGTGCTCAAGTTCAACTGTAGTGGTTCCTAATGCTTGCAATTCGAATTCACCATTGAAGATGCAATGTTGGACAGTTGCGAATCAAAGCTCCATTCCTTCCAAACTTCTCAAACAGATGGAGAGTATGGTGATACAAGATCAATGCAACAAGAATTTTGCAAATTGATGCAAAATTGAAGAAGATTGATGGATTTGAAGGTTTTGTGTTCTTGAGGAATTTGAGAGAATGAAGAGTTTTTCAGATCTGGTTTTGGGATTTGTGATATTCTGTTAGGATTAGAATGTGATTATGAATATATATGATACCTTAATCCAAGCTTAAACATGTAATTAGCCAACTTGCATTTGATTAGTGAAAATGGTTAATTTTCAAGTGAGGGCAAAATGGTCACTTCCACATACAAGCCAATGCCAGCTCATTGACAGCTCACACACTCTCTAAATGACATGTGTCAGCTGTTGCAACTTGTCCCACTCTCATTGGATGTGTATTTTAGAAATTCACTATGTGATGGTTATGCATCCAATTTTGCCATTTCATTTTACAAGTCAAATTCCAAACCACAAGGCCTAGGCATGTAATGATGATTCCAACAACTTTCAAATACCATTTATGAGGTGTTGCAAAAATCCCCACTCAAAAATTCCAATTATTTCACAAGTTGGACAATTTTGCCCCTGGTCTATTTTAACTGTCCAGTTGAAATTTGACTTTTTGCATTGACCACTTTTGATAAAATCCAATTATGCACCATGAAAGTACATGTCAAATGGAGTTTGTGCATATAAAGAACAACCAATTTGGACAATCCATTGGGAAATTATGGCCTCCTGATTATGGGTCATTTTTGAAATTCACTGAACCATAACTTGACAACCATACATGGGATTTTCAAGTTCTTGGACTTTTTGGAAAGGTGAGAACAAGATCTACAACTTTCATGTTGAACAATTTTTCATTTGAAGCTTCCTTGGACACGTGGCTTTGAGGTCAAAACTTTCCATTTTTGGAAACTTCAATTACAAGTCACTTTCTATTTTTGGCAGTTTTTGTCCTGACTTGATTTTCTTCATTTTTAAGCTTGGAGATGTCAAATAACACTTGTTCCAACATGAATGAAATGTATCCAACTCATTTCCACCTCCAAATCCATCAAATCATGTACAGTTGACCACAGTTGACTTTTTCATCTGATAGATGAATCTGGCAATGCATAGATCAATCTGAACCCCAATCTCCAACTGAAATGGCTCAAGGGTGATACCCTAGCCTCAATTAGCTCAAAATAATCATAGAATGAACCCCATAACCATCATAAACCCCATCTCCTGATCATGCCCTGATTGGCCCAATGCAACTGATTAGGGTTGACCAGTGGTCAAAACCCTAATCTCAAGGAATCTTCCTCAATCTTCTGATGACATCCAATCATGATGATGATGATGTATCATTGCAATCAAGATGAAGACCAACATCCATTGAGAATCACAAAACCCTAATTCACAGCCCAATCCTCAGATGGCCCATGATCAGTCAATAAACCCTAGGCTTGCACTTAGACTTCTCCATCTTCTGATCAAGACTTGGGAGAATGGCTTGCACAGTGTAACCACATGATATGCAATATGCAATGCCTAATGACCTAAAAATGATATGCAATATGTTAATGCTAGTCCCCAGGAGAGGAGGGCAAATTTTGAGGTGTTACACCTTTTTATTAGTTTTCTTTGTAAAACTTCTTAGGCTTTTGTTCGCTTTCTAGCCATTCCTTTGGATAAATAGAAGTGCGGTGGCGACTCTATCTTTGTATACTTTGCTTTTGATTTAGCCAATAAATCATAAAGTGACGAATACACCGCTACAGATGCAAAATCTAGAGATCCAAACACTTTGAGACTATGCATATTTGGATGTGCATTGTGCAGTATGAAATGAGGAGAAAGATTGTTTAAAACTTGTGTAGGAAGTTTATTTATAATGAATGTTGCATGCAAAATGGCACATGACCAGAATTTCTTTGGAAGTTTTGACTGAAAAAGAAGAGCTCTTCCAACATTTAATAAATGTTGATGTTTCCTCTCCACTCTACCATTTTGTTGTGGAGATTCAACACAACTTGTTTAATGAATGATTCCCTTATATGCATAAAATTCAGGGATGCTAAATTCAGGACCATTATCAGTTCTGATAATTTTGACATGAAGCTTATGTTGATTTTCTATGAGACTAACAAAGTTTATAACATGCTGTCTAGCTTCAGATTTGGCTTTCATTAATGTTATCCATGTGTATCTGCTACAGTCATCAACAGCAGTTAAAAAATATGAATGACCATGTAAAGATTGAACAGTAAGAGGTTCCCAAATGTCAAAATGGATCAAGTCATAAGGGTGAGCAGCTCTATTATTACTAATAGTATAAGAAAGCTTTCTTTGTCTAGCATAGCAACATACATCACAAACATCTTTATGATTTAATTTGATAAAGGGAAATTGAGAATGTAAGTACAATAGTCTATTTTAAGATAAGTGTCCTAATCTAAAATGCCATAAGGCTCTATCTGGTAAAGTGGCATTGGCTGCTAGGGCAGAGGTTAAAGCAGGTGTGTGTGTAGTAGGTGGATCATTATCTCTTAGTGTTAAGTAGTACAATCCATCTTTATGCTCAGCAGAACCAGTCATCTTCATGATGATTTTGTCCTGTATAACACATTGTGAATTGAGGAAATTGACATTGCAATTAGAGGATTCACACAATTTTAAAACAGATAATAGGTTTAAAGAAAATTCAGGAATCAGAAGAACATTATGCACAATGAAGTCAGGGGAAAAATAAATTGTGCCAGAATGTTTAGCAACAAGGCATTATCCATTTGGCAATCTAACATTGATGGGAATAATTTTCCTATATGAACGAAACCATTGGACAAAACTACATATGTGATCAATAGCTCCTGAATCAATGATCCAAGAACCACTACTACTACTATGCATGCAATGATATGTGTTACCTGTTGATGGATGACCAACAACAACTTGGTTGGAAGAAGCATGTCCTGAGGATTGGCCAATGCTTGATTTCTGAATTAGATCCATTAAAGCACTGAATTGACCTTGAGTCATAGGTGAATTGTCACTTTTTATGTTAGCACCACTAGAGGAAGATCCATCATCATTTCCATATGATGCCACATTGTTAGCTGAATTCTGAAACTGCTTCTGCATATGAGGTGGTGCACCATGTTTCTTGAAGCAGTTTTCCACAGTGTGATTAGTCTTGCCACAGAATGTGCAAACACGAGCACCATGCTTGAATGTATTGTTTCTTACCCTAAACTTCTTGGAATCAGCAGCATTAATCGGTGTTTGAGACTCATCATTGGGAATAGGGAGCTGAATTTGTCGCTCATGTTGGATAACCATGGAGAATATATTATTCATATTAGGCAAAGGATCCATTAACAAGATTGGAGACTTAACTACAACAAATTGGTCATTCAAACCAGTCAAGAATTTGATAATTTACAGCAGCTGATGATTAGATCTTGCACTACGCATAGCTTCACAAGAACACTTTATGCGACATGTACAAGTTGGTAAAGGCAAATACAAATCTAATTCTTCCCAAAGAATTTTAAAATCAGAAAAAAAATCAGTTACCGATTTGGTTTCTTTATTGAGATTATATATTTCTTGCTGCAGCTCAGAAATACGAATGAGGTCACCCTGAGAAAACCTTTCTTTCAAATCTTTCCATACATCAAGCGCATTCTCCATGAAGACGATAGACTGAGAAATTGAATCTGAAACAGAATTCATGATCCAAGAATGTACTAGCATGTTGTAGCGATTCCAAGCACACAGAGATGGATCGAAAGAATCAGCAGGAACAGGAAAAGATCCTTCAATGAACTCAATCTTCATTTTGCCACCAAGAGCCCTCTTCATGCTTCGAGCCCATGAATGATAGTTGGAACCAGTGAGTTTCGGAAGAACTGTAACAAAACCGAGGCCATCGCTGGGGTGAACAAAATAAGGTGAAGTTTGATCCAAAGCGGGATCAAGTGGTGGAGCTCGAGGAGGAGCCATGGATGCAGAAAGAAGTGAATGCAGAAAGAAAAACAAATGGAGTAGAAGGATTCAATTGGATAGCTTCGGAAGGAGAATCGAATTGGCGAATGATACCATATTGTGATGAAGCTATTTCATCATTAAAGAAAGGATAATAAAATGGAAATGAGAAAGAAAACTTCAAGAAGAGAGAATCATAGCTTCATTGATTATTCAAGTGGGATAGTACAACTCTTATATAGTACACTCCTATCACATAATAGCCAATCAAATGAAACTAACTAAATAAATAACCACCTAACTAACAATAGCCTTATCAACTATATTAATCAACTAATCTCATCCAATGATTAAAGTAGCTAATCTTAACAATATATATTGGTTAAGATAAAAAAGCTTTACTATAATGTTGTAAAGACATTTGAATTCTAAAATTTGAATTTTACTATAATTGAGATAAAGAAAGAATGGATGACCACATTCAAATTGATGGTTTATTTTGGATTGAATAATTTGAATAGTGTTTTGTTGGTTTGGATGATAAAATCTGAATTGAAACCAGGCCAAAATTACAAAAATAATATCAAAAATAATAAAATATGAACTTGCACTGAGTGTAATTGAAAAGATAATGTACGAGATAAACCAAGTAAAAGCAAAAGATATATGAAAGAATGTGATCATTAACCCATATATATATATATATATATATATATATATATATATATATATATATATATATATATATATATATATATATATATATATATATATATATATATATATATATATATATATATTCTGAACTAGCGGTCTTTTGTGTAGACCTTTTGGTTTTTCTTTAATGTGGTTATGATTGGTTAAGTTTATCGGGAAGGATCATTCAATCTAGGTTTTTCATTTACTATATAATTGGAAGCATATCCCTTGATATCTTGACATGTTTATGATTAGAGTTTTGTTCAAGGGGTCCCTGGTTTTTATAAACTCCAATATAAGCCTCTATCACTTTCATTGCTTCTTCTTTATATTCTCTTAGTTTATGAGTATTCCTTCTGCAACCCTCTTTCTTCATTCAAGCTCGTTGCAAGCATCCTATAATTCCTCTTTGTAGACTCTTATATATTTCTTTTCTATACTCCCTCTCTCTCTAGATAATTATTTAATTAACGAGTGCTAAGAGAAGGACAATGAGTTTGAACCAGAGACTCACACAGAGAGATACAAGTTATGACATCGTTGTATTAAAAATTCAAGACAAGAAAATTTGATAGTTAAATGGGACTTAGTTAAGAGGGACATGTTTAGGAGTGAATATCCCCTTCATCTCCTTTGAGGTTGAAGTTCTAAAAAGGATTAATGTTTCTCCTCGTAACTTCACCCCAACACCCGGGCCATTGTGAAGGGGTTCAAAATCTCGTGGTGTAGTATAGGAATTACCCATACTATGCATGTTTTCTTATCTTTTTATATAATGAATGGGGTTGACAAGTAAAATTGGATTTCTATATGTTCTTTCTCAAACATATGGCTATTTTCTCTATATTTCTCGAGCAATAAGAACTAGAAAACAAAGTTCTTTAAGTACAAGGTGATGTTAACTTCCTTGGGGTCATTTCGAATGAAGAATGAACTCATATGTTTCCCCTTTACTGGATGGGTGACCCTGTATGAATCACATGTTTTGATTATGATAAGCTCAGAAAGTTTGAGAAATATAGGGTTGACCTCCTAGAAAATATACACACCATGAATGTTAGGGATTTAATGAATATAGAGGGCGACAATGTTGTACTTTATGCTTTTCTGCATAAATTTAATTTACGTTATTATCTCATATTTTATTTATCATGTCCTTTGGATAATTATTTGATGTTTCTTATTCTGAAAGAATGGAACTAGTTTCACTAGTGAAAAGGAAGGCATTCCTCGAGAAGACCAAGCTAAAGAGGGGCGAGGAAGGTTGTGCTAGCTAGAAGAGTGATCCAATTGAAGTGTTGACAAGACAAACTATATGAAACCCTGAAGGCGAGTCAAAGATTATATGCGAAAAATCTATTAACACATTTAATATGTCACCGTCTAGTGGTATGCAAACCTCACCAGTTAACAAATAGAATACTAATGTAAGGAAAGGATCCCTCATTGAAGAGGACACTTCAGGTTCCCTCTAGGAGGTGTACCTCGTGACTCATTCTGAAGGTCATATGTTTCCGTCGTAATGGGATAAAAAAATCGACAAGGTAGCTTTATCAATAGACATATTAATATTACAGTGAACACTCAAAGGGAACGTCTTATTGGTTTACACTAGATGAGATAGAAAACAGGAACCTACTTTCTAAGGAGTTTAGTGATGGGGAAAGTATGGTTTATGAGTTCACCTCACTGTAGGAAAGTTAAAAGGGGTTAAATCCTAAACTCCAAGATGATATGCGAGAAATAAGTTTATAATTGATTATGACAATATCTTAATAAATGATAACGACTCTCTATCAAAATTATTGGTTCTTGTGTTGGAAGCAATTTTGGTAAAACCTAGAGTGTTCACAAGATGTCACATGTGTTGTCTTAACACAAGATAACATGTACCTTCTGGATGTTTAAAATATGATTATGCAGGATTTTACCAGGATGTCAGACCAGATGTCATGACATCTGTATACAGAACATTCAGTCTGAATGTTATGTATTATGTGATTGCGTTTTTAATGCAAATCTATGTTTGATTGATGAGATGATTAAACACGCTATCAATTAGTAATTACAACGAGATTAACTTATTTTTCAAAGAGATCTAATCAACTGTCATGAGAAGATTTAAATGGAAAATAGTTTTAGGGTTTTATGATGTCCAAGCCCAGCCAAATGCTTCTATAAAAAGGACATGGAAAACCTAATTTGATACACAAGAAATAATGAACGAAATATTGAGAGAGAATAAGGGTTTTACTCTTGTATGGTCGTGTGAATTGTAAGCCATTCAATTCATCCATAGATGATTGAATCGGTCTGATTTTTGAGTTGTAATTTGTCACTCTAAGCTTTTAAGCATGAGTGTGTGTCTACTTGATTGAAGCTGTTAAGTAAGATCAAGTGTGTGTCTTTGAGGAGTGTCTTCTTTTCATTGTAATTCTTGTTTATATCACTGGTGTGATTGAGGGGGAATGAGTGGGATCTCATATCTAAGAGTTCTTAGGTAGAAGTCACATGGGTAGAGATTAGGTGAAAAAGACTGTAACTTGTGTTGTGTACTGAGAGTCTTTGAACTGATTCTATTTAGTGGATTTCCTTCCTGGCTTGGTATTCCCCAGACGTAGGTGAGTTTGCACCGAACTGGGTTAACAATTGCTTGTGTCTCTTGCATTACTGTTCTTTATCTTTTATCCTGTTTGTATTAATCAGATATTAGTGTCGTGACATTACCTTCGTCATCTCATATCTGATACCAGAATTTCAAAAATCTTCAAATTTGGGTAATAATAGTCGATTATTGCATGTTCCTAATCGTTTAGCTAATTGATTAAGACATTAATTTTCCCATGGATCATTTCCTATTTTGAACCATCATTGGGCCTATAAATATAACCCCCATTCATTTATTTTCATCTAGAAAACTTCATTTATTCTCATCTAGAAAACATGAGATATCTCACTTCCCCCTCTCATAATATCTCTAAACTATTTTTTATTATTTCACATATTTGTAGCCATAGCGCTTTGAGAAACGTTCTTGATTTAGTGATAAAGTTGTTCTGCAAGGAGTATTTTTTTAAATTAACCATGAATTATTTTTCCTCTTGAGTGAATTATTCTTACTTATGAAGTAATTGTTTAGGTTTAGAGATAAACTTCTATAAAATCTATTTTGGGGATTTGTATAAGACACGGTTTGATTCGTGAGCTCCACCATTAAAGAAAAGCTCTCCTTTTGGGGTTTTGAAGAATAACCAAAGAAAAATATTCGCAATGGTTCTCGAGCTTAGTCAGGTTAAGAGGTCTATTGTTTCGAGATCATCTTGGTATACATTATCACTGATTTTTTAAATTCAGTCTATATAAAAGCTTAGTTGGTTCGAGATCAACCTAGTATAAAATCTCGGTTTGGTTCGTAGTCAGTCCAATATAAAAATTTGTTCGGCTTAGTGGATATCTAATTAAAAACTCCATATTGGTTTGAGATAAGTTTGTATAAAATATCATTTTACCTAGAGACTAACCGCTCAAAGCTTTTTTTACTTTTTGGTGTGAAAAACGAATCTGATAAAACTAATATCTGACATTTGACATAGTCTAGAATAACTGATCCAGCATGAAGAAATCAAATCTGACTCTGAACAAGAACACTTCTAAGAAGAAATCACATACATAATCTGATGCTGCAAGTCAACTCTAATGTCTGAAGACTCTACATTTGAAGACTGTTTAACTCGACATCTAAAGACTATTCAAGATAACATCTGCAGACTATTCAAGATAACATCTGAAGACTATTTAAGAGAATTTATCTGAAGACTATTCAAGAGAATATCTGAAGACTGCAAGACTCTGCTCAAAGCCTCTGACTCCACTCACTCGGATTCACGCTTAACACTCTATCGGACATCACCGGATCAGAAAACTTAATCGAGAAGCATTCTAAGTATAGTAGAATTCTCTTTAAAGGAAATTGTGGATTCTGTTCTAAGACTGCTATTGAAAGGACTAGGAAGTTAATACCTTTAATTCCCATAGTAGGCAAGAAATCTCCAATGATTTCCCTCCAACGGTATCATCCCAAAGTACTATATAAAGGCCTCATCACAACAAGCTGAAATGACCTGAATCCACAAGACATCGATCTAAAACTCTCAATCCACAAAATATATCCATATCTCTCATTGTAATATTCAGTAATCACACAAGAATTATTACTCATATTGTGTGGTCATTATCTCATTGTTCTTAACTTGTCTTCATACTGCTTATCTAGAAGCGTTAAGATAAAACTCTTATAATTCTCCAAATTTGTTGATATTCCTCAAGTGACTTGTTTAAGTATGTAGACTTGAGAGGGCTAAGAGATTGTTAAACTCTTAGACGTTTTTTTTAATCTATTGAGATTATTGGATTAATTCCTTATTGAAGGAGAAATCACCTTGGCTGGGTGGACTGGAGTAGCTTTGATTTTCAAGGAACCATGATAAACTCCTTGTGTTGTTAGCATTTATCTTTGTGTGTGTGGTGTTGCAAAAAGTTTTTAATTATAGTGATAACAATTCAACCCGTCTTTCTTGTTTTTCTCTACCTTCAATTGGTATCAAAGCTAAGCTTTGTTATTGATTTTTGAATCAAACACTTAACCGTGTACAGAGACCCATGGTGAGAAAAAACTTCATGGCTAACACAAATGAAAGAGATAGCTACAATGCAAAACCTCCAGTTTTTGATGGAGAAAAATTTGACTACTGAAACGACAGACTTGAAAGTTTCTTCCTAGGCTACGACGTCGAGCTCTGGGATATTGTCACAAATGGTTATAAACCACGCATTTCTGCAATTGGTATCTCTATTCCAAGAAGTAGAATGGGTGGTGATCAAAAGCGTATTTTAAGAATCACCATAAAGCAAGAACCATTCTGTTAAACACAATTTCCTACAATGAATACGAGAAGATCACCAACAGGGAAACAACCAAAGAAATCTTTGATTCTTTGAAGATGACTCACGAAGGCAATAATCAAGTTAAAGAGACTAAGGCTCTGGCCTTAATCCAGAAGTATGAAGCCTTCAAAATGGAAGATGATGAAGTTGTTGAAGTAATGTTCTCAAGGTTCCAAACCTTAGTTGCAGGACTCAAGGTTCTGGACAAAGGATACACTATAGCAGATCATGTCAAGAAGATAATTAGAAGTCTTCCTAAGAAGTGGAGACCTATGGTTACTGCTCTTAAGTTATCCAAGGATCTGAACAGCATAAGTGTTGAAGAACTTATCAACTCTCTCAGAAGTCATGAAATAGAGCTAGAAGAATATAACCTCAGAAGAAAAGCAATTTTGTTGCTCTAAAGTCTAGATCAGAAAGAAGAAATCCAGAAAGAAACAAAGTCTTTCAAGATGAAGAGGAAGATGATGACTCTAAGAATGAAGATTCTGATGATGAAGAAGAATTATCTCTTCTTTCCAAAAGAATCAAACAGATATGGATAAAAAGAGAAAACAACTTCATAAGGCCCATACAAAAGGGACAACGTCCATATTCAACCTCTAGAGGCAGACCCAACAAGGAAGTGACATGTTATGAATGTAAAGAGCCTGAACACTACAGAAATGAATGTCCAAAGCTAAAGAAGGATAGCTCTAGAAAGGAAAGCTTCGGAAAGAACTCTTTAAATGCAAAGAAGAAGGGACTCATGACAACATGTGATGACTCTGAATCTGAAGCTTCATAACTTGACTCTGAAGAGGAGCAAGCAAACGTAGCATTCATGGCCACTACCTCTAAACGTTCATCTGAAAAAGAGTCTAACTCTGAATAGGTATTCTCTTACTTTTCTCATTCTGATCTAGAAGCATGTTTATCAGAATCTCTGAGCTTGTATCAGAAGCTTCAACAAAAATTCAAGAACCTAAAAAGGGTTCATGAAGAGACTGTTGAAGAGTGTGATAAGCTTGAGGAAGAAGTTTATGAACTAAAAGAAAATAATTTTATTCTTGAAAAAGAAAATGAATTTTCAACCAAGAAATGTTTAAAACTTGAAGAAACTCTTTCTAAAGCTCCACCTACTTCTGACACTATCATATACAAATATCAAAAGGCTTTTTAGAAATTTCTGAACAACAGACTTGAAAGAAGCAAAATGTCTTCTATGGTCTATGGTGTTAGTCATAATAACAAAAGAGGAATTGGTTATTACTTTGATGAAGATGATCTAGTACCTTCTATAGAAAACAAATCTAAATCTCATTTTTCTTATCATTATACACTTGCACAAGCACAAAAGTTTGATAATGCTAGAAAACCCAAAGTTTTCAGAAACTCTGGGAGAACTAGTCCTAAAGGACCTAAAAGATTCTGGGTACCTAAAGATAGAATAGTGTATGTTGCAGATATCATGTGCAGCAGAGTTAAAACACAAATCATGGTACCTAGACTGTGGATGCTCGCAACACATGACGAGAAGAAAGCATATGTTCTAAAACCTAAAACTTAAAGATGTTGGCTTTGTAGGCTTTGGAAGAAATCAGAGGATATGGAACAGTTGGTAATGGATCTCTTCCCTCTATTTATGATGTACTATATATTGAGGGATTAATGTATAACTTGTTATCCAGAAGTCAATTAAGTGATAACAGTTATGATATAATCTTTAATCAGAAAACGTGCAAAGCTGTTAATCAGAAAAATGGCACAGTCCTTTTCACTGGAAAGAGGAATAACAACATTTATAAAATAAAGCTTTCAAATTTGAAAAATCAAAATGTAAAATGCTTGATGTTGGTAAATGAAGAGAAATGGGTGTGTCATAGACGCTTGGGTCACATTAGCTTGAGGAGGATTTCTCAGGTAAATACACTTGATCTAGTCAGAGGCCTACCGAAGCTGAAGTTTTCTTCAGGTGCTATTTGTAAAGCATGTCAGAAAGGTAAATTTTCTAAAACAACTTTCAAAACCAAAAATGTTGTTTCTACCTCCAGACCCCTGGAACTTCTACACATTGATCTTTTTGGACCTGTTAAGACAATATCAATCAATGGTAAGAAGTATGGACTTGTCATTGTTGATGATTATAGTCGTTGGACATGGGTTAAATTCTTAAGGCACAAGAATGAGTCACATTTTGTGTTCACTAGTTTCTGTTCAAAAGTGCAAAATGAATTTTACTTTAAAATCATCAGAGTCAGAAGTGATCATGGTGGCAAATTTGAAAACAGACTTTTTGAAGAACTTTTTGACTCTAATGGAATATCCCATGATTTCTCTTGTCCTAGAACTCCACAATCAAATGGAGTTATAGAAAGGAAGAATAGGACTCTCCAAGAAATGGCCAGAATCATGATCAATGAAACTAATATGGCTAAGCACTTCTGGGCATAAGCTATGAATACAACATGTTACATTCAGAATAAAATTTCCATCAGACTTATTCTGGAGAAGACTCCTTATGAACTGTGCAAGAGAATAAAACCCAACATTTCTTATTTTCATCCTTTTAGATGTTCCTGTTTTATTCTGAATACTAAAGATAATATGAACAAGTTTGACTCTAAGGCACAAAAGTGTATTATGTTTGGATACTCGTAATGTTTTAAAGGATATAGAGTATACAATACAGAAACACAAATTGTGGAAGAATCAATTCATGTCACATTTGATGATAAGCTTGACTCTGAAAAGTCAAAGCTAGTTAGGAATTTTGTAGATTCAGGTTCTGATGAAAAGACAAAATATTCTGAAGAACCAGAAAGAGGAACTTTAGAAGCACCTGAAAGCTCAATCAATAAGAGAAAAAAAGAATTAGGTAGAATGTTTCTGAAGAACTGATTCTGGGAAACAAGGATGAGCCTGTCAGAACGAGATCTACATTCAAAGTTTTTGAAGAAACACTTATGGGACTAGTATCTCTGATAGAGCCAACATCCTGTGAAGAATGGATTCTGGCAATGAAAGAAGAACTTGTTCAGTTTTCCAAGAATGACGTTTGGGATCTTGTACCAAGACCCAAGGGAACCCATGTGTTTGGAACCAAATGGGTTTATAGAAACAAACTAAATGAAAAGGGTGAAGTGGTCAGAAATAAAGCATGGTTGGTAGAATAAGGTTATAGTCAACAAGAAGGAATTGACTACAATGTAACCTTTGCTCCAGACGCAAGGTTAGAATCTAGTCGTCTCCTTGTATCTTTTGCTGTAAATCATTCCATTAAATTATATCAAATGGACGTCAAAGTGCATTTCTAAATGGTTATATTTCTGAAGAAGTGTAGGTCCATCAACCTCTTGGCTTTGAAAACTCAAAACTTCCAGAACATGTTTTTAAACTTAAAAAATCTCTTTATGGTCTGAAACAAGCTCCCAAAGCTTGGTATGAAAGACTCAGCTCATTTGTTCTGGAAAATGATTTTATCAGAGGTAAAGTGGACTCTACACTCTTCTGCAAAAACATCAGAAACGATCTTATGATTTGTCATATTTATGTTGATGACATAATATTTGGTTTTTCCAACCCCTATGTTTGCCAAGAATTTTCTAAGTTAATGCAGACAAAATTTGAGATGAGTCTAATGCAAGAACTAAAGTTCTTTCTAGGGATTCAAATCAATCAAACATCAGAAGCCACGTATGTCTATCAAAGCAAATACATAAAAGATATTCTGAATAAATTTGACATGTCAGAAAGAAAACAAGCCAAGACTCCCATGCATCCCACTTGCATTTTTGAGAAAGAAGCGGTAAGTCAAAAGGTTTGTCAGAAACTTTATCGTGGTATGATAGGTTCTCTCCTTTATCTGACTACTTCGTATCCAGATATATTATTTAGCGTATGTCTATGTGCAAGATTTCAGTCAGATCCAAGGGAATCTCACTTAACTACTATTAAGAGAATCCTTAGGTATCTGAAAGGAACACCTAACATTGGCCTGATGTATAAGAAAACATTAGAGTATAGGCTTTCTGGGTACTGTGATGCAGATTATGCTGGAGATAGGTTGGAATGCAAAGGCACATTTGGGAACTGTCAGTTTCTAGGATTAAACCTCATATCATGGGCAAGAAAAAGATAATCAACCATTGCACTGTCAACTACAGAAGCAGAATACATTTCAGCTTCATTGTGCAGCACTCAGATGCTTTGGATGAAGAATCAACTTGAGTAATTTCAGATTTATGAGAGTAACATCCCTATCTTTTGTGACAATACTGTTGCTATATGTTTAAGTAAGAATCCAATTTTACATTCTAGAGCGAAGCACATAGAAATTAAACATCATTTTATTAGAGATTATGTTCAGAAAGGGATAATTATTTTAAAATTCATAGATACAGACCATCAATGGGATGATATCTTTACAAAACCCTTAGCTGAAGATAGATTTCTTTTCATTTTGAAAATCTTAAATATGGCAGTTTACCCAGAATGAATCTGAACATGTGCTTCTCCTCTTTAATGTTAAACTAGACTCTGACTTAAATATATGTTGTTTATCTGATTCTGGTTCTGATACTTCTATAAGTTAGAAGACTGGATTAGAAACCTTCTGATTCAAAAACCCTTTGGTATTCTTGACACCAAAAACATCAACATGTGGCCTCTCAAACGTGTGACTTTGGATCTTCTAGACACATGTCTAGCTCAAAACTCAAGGGCTAAACTGTTGAGATCCCCTCGAGCAGTGTGCGTATTTTTGAGATTACACACCCATCATTAGCTGCATTTAATTCTCCCCACGCTTGTCAACTCATATTTTAGCAATCATAATTACTCTTTTTCCCTCTTAAACTAACGTTGTCGTTTTGCATTCATTTTGAACTTGTGTATATATATTCCCATGATTACCACATTCACACTTTTCACTCTCACAACTTACATAAACCTTTACCTTCAACTTCTCTGCAACCTCTTTTCAACTTCATCTCCTTCAACCACATTATGAATCCTCAACAACAACAAATGTTCGAATACTCACAAGAAATGAATGCTACTGAGCAACAAGTTGAAGCCTCACAATAAGTTGCAACAAAAAATTCTACGCCTTCTACAACCACCTATCAAAAACCTCATGTTCTTGATCGTCCTCCTCACATCAACCTTGCTACTCCGTTTAAGAAACTTGAAGTACTGTGTGAGCTGTTGGTTGATTTTGACAATCTCAAGAAGAATGGTATGGATTTAACACAATATCTGGAGAACCAAGAGTGGGAAAACTACTTCAAACGTATTTATGGCCCCATTTACACATTCCCGGTGAAGGAATTATGGAGATTTGCTGATTGCGATGATCATTGCATCATGTCCTATGTTCTAGGCATCAAAATAGTGATCACAGGGAAATCCATAACCTAGCTTCTGAACATGGAAACAGCTGGGGAAGAAGAATGAACAACATAAACCCTAGGGAAATGTATATGTCCCAAGAAGTTATCCCCATAATCTTCTCTTAGAGCCCTGAAGGGAAATCCTCCAAGAACAAAGAGCTTCATCAGCATCTGGGAGTTTGGCTGAAGATCATTCTGGGAACAATCCATCATCGTCCCGCTTCCAGCTCCTCTGACTACATCAACACTGACTAGAAGTGAATTTGTACTGTCTGCACAAAGGGCTAAAGTTGAATATTCCCTCCCTCCTCTTCAAGTATCTAAGGGATTCCGTCTGAGACATCAGAAATAACATGAAGCCCAGAAACTGCATCCCTCTGGGAAGATAAATGACTGATGTTCTGATATAGAGTGGGTTGGTGGACCATCTCATTTCCCTAAATCTGGTGGAAGATGTCACTGTGGACATGGGGAAGCCTCTGAACGAGAGGAATTTGAGGAGCACGGGCTTAATAGACAAGGTTAGAGTCAAACCCATAAAGGACACCTCTTGGGAAGCTCTGAAGGATAAAAGGGAGAAATCTTATAGGATGTACCTCTTCTCTAAGATTGACCCTCTAGAGGTTATTGCCTGCTACCTTCAGGATCTGGAAGCCCAAGGCATTGACATATCTGACTTCAGCTTGGATTGGCTACCAAATCAACCACCTAATTTCATGAAGAGGAAAAGAGAACCCTCTGAGAAGAAGAAGAAGAAAAAGAGTCTAAAGTTGGGTGAATCTTCAGCAACTCAAAAGCAACCTGTGCCTCTGAGCTCTTTAGCACCTGGTAAGTCCTCAATCTCAGAAGTTCTTGATATTTTTGGTTCTAGGAAAATACTCTCATCACTACCTTAACCACCCCACCATCGCTCCCTTTGAACCTACTATTTCTTTACCTACACTTTTTGAACCTCAAACTTCTGAACCCCATACTTCTGACCCTAACCAATATTCACATCCACTACCTCTATTCAATCTCACAACAAAATCAATCCCTATATCTAAAGCCATCATGTTCAACGAACCCATATCACCCCCTCTAACCCCAGTTCCTCTCCATAGTACGACCTCACATCTAACTCTGAACATTCAGATATTCCTGACCCACCCTCCCCAACTCTTGCAGAACTTCATGCCACAACTGACTCTGAAAAGACTCAGTATGTACCAAAAGCTTCTAACACCATTCCACCTCCCTCTGAACCCACTTTTGAACCTTCTGAACCCATTCATAAACCCTCTGAACCCAATTCTGACCCTTTCGAACCCATTCACATACCTTCTGAACCCACCTCTCAACCCTCTGAGCCTGACCTCACTCTTTTTTACCATTTATGAGACTTTTGCCAAGTTCTCAGAGAATTCAGCTTTAAGACTCAAGAAGCTATCTGACGAATCCAGGGTTAGTGATAATCCTTCTAAAGTAAGGATTCACTAGAACGGGTTTCTCATGTGGATGACATCTAAAGTTTTTAAGCTGAAGGGACTTTCTGAGCAAGTCAGAAATAACCTCATCAAAGGTGCTGAAGAGAGGATGGAGGCGCGTCTGGGGTAGGAGGTTGCTGAAAGGGAATAAAGAGAAGCTGAAGAAATAGTTGTTGTTAAGGAGGCAACTGAGAAAGCTGCTACAGAGGCTGAAGCTAAAGCAAAAGCTGAAACTGAATCAGCACTAGCCGATGAAGCTGCTCACAAAGCTGCAGAAGACGCTGAGAGGACTAATGAGGTTACTCTGACTCAAGGTGAGTCATCAGCATCTGACTTAGGTCATCTAGTCCTCAAGACTCTAGAAGAGCTACAAACAGAACAACAACTAGTCAGAGCCATACTCGACCAACGGGATCAGGCCAACTCCAACATCCAGAATCTGCTTGCTTAGCAACTTTAGGGGATGCCTCCTCCTGCAAACCCTTAGGCTCTCTAGGATTATTTGCTTGCAAATTTTATAAGATTTTTTTTCCTGTGAGGCCCTTTTCTTCTATGTTCTTCTGTTTTGTACCTCTCTGACTTATCAATGAAATTGTGCTTTCTGTGAATTCATCATTTGTGTTTTTTGCTAAATTTTTTAGTCTGACAAAAAGGGGGAGAAATGAATAGAAGCCTTTCTGATGAAATAACATATCTGACTCTTAGAATGCACTGCTTACATCCTGACATTAAATTCAATTGCGCAGTCTAAATGTTTTTACAGGATCTATCTGAACAAAGAAAGAAATGAATTATATATGAGAAAAAAATAAAAATAAGGCAAGCAACCTAAGAAGATCTAGTAACAAATCCTCTACCCCAAAAACATTTCAGATACAATTCTGTTTAAAAAATTTCTAAGTATCAGACTTAGGGGGATATTGCTATCTCAGAGGGTCATTCTCGACCTGACTCTAATTCATTTAAATCTGTATCTTTGTAAAGTACCATTGTTTAATCAAAAGTCTGAGTTTTTGTCATCATCAAAAAGGGGGAGATTGTTAGAAAAAGATTTTGATCCTGCAATATATCTCTAAGTTTTGATGATAACAAAGAATGAAACAATTTGGTACCCTAATAATTTTCTCTAAGTATGCAGGTTTCTAAGGTAAAATGAATCTGATGAAACTAATATCTGGCATCTGGCATAGTTCAGAAAAGCTATTCCAGCACGAAGAAATCAGATCTGACTCTGAACAAGAACACTTCTAAGAAGAAATTTCATACAAAATCTGACGTTGCAGTTCAACTCTAATATTTGAAGACTCTACATCTGAAGATTGTTTAACTCTACATCTGAAGACTATTCAAGATAACATCTGAAGACTATTCAAGAGAATCTATCTAAAGACTATTCAAGAGAATATCTGAAGACTACAAGACTCTGCTCAAAGACTTTGACTCCATTCACTCTGATTCACGCTCAACACTCTATCTGACATCATCGAATCAAAAAACTTAATCAAGAAGCATTCTAAGTATAGTACAATTCTCTTTAAAGGAAATTATGGATTATGTTCCAAGACTGCTATGGAAAGGACAAGGAAGTTAATACCTTTAATTCCCATAATTGGCAAGAAATATCCAATGATTTCCCTCCAATTGTATCATCCCAAAGTACTATATAAAGGCCTCATCACAACATGCTGAAATAACCTGAATCCACAACACATCGATCTACAACTCTCAATCCACAACATATATTCAGTTCTCTCATTGTAATATTCAGTAATCACACAAGAGTTGTTGCTCATATTGTGTGGTCATTGTCTCATTGTTCTTAACTTGTCTTCATACTGCTTATCTAGAAGCGTTAAGATAAAACTCTTGTAATTCTCCAAATTTTTTGATATTCCTCAAGTGACTTATTTAAGTCTGTAGACTTGAGAAGGCTATGAGATTGTTAAACTCTTAGACATTTTTGTAATCTATTGAGATTATTGAATTAAGTCCTTATTGAAGGCAAAGTCACCTTGGTCAGGTGGACTGGAGTAGCTTTGATTTTCAAGCGAACCATGATAAACTCCTTGTGTTGTTAGAATTTATCTTTGTGTGTGTGGTGTTGCAAAAAGTTTTTAATTGCTTTGAAAACAATTTAAACCCCCATTTCTTGTTTTTCTCTACCTTCATGGATCATGGTTTTGGCCATTTCTTGTAAAGATATGATCTTTCTCTGTACAAATCAATTTTGCTGTGGAGTTCTAAGAGAAGATAAATCATGGAGAACTCCATGTTTTTCACAAAATAATTCAAATGGATCATTTTCAAATTCACCACCACAATCACTTCTTACCTTTAAAATTTTAGATTCTTTTTCAGTTTGGAGTTGTATGCAGAAGACGCTGAACATATTATATGATTAATCCTAATTTCTAAGGAATTTAACCCAAGTCCATTTGTTATAGTCATCAATAATGACTAGACCATATTTCTTCCCATTGTTGATGCAATACTAACAAGACCAAATAAATTAATGTGAAGTTGTTCTAAGGGTCTAGAGGTAGAGACAATGTTTTTAGATTTGAAAGAAGTTTTATTAATATTTCTTACTTGGCATGCAACACAAAGAGCATATGAGTTATAATTGAGGTCTCTCAATCCTTTAAAATGTTTCAACTTGCTAAGTTTAGAGATTAATAATCTCCAGTTAGCATGACCTAACCTTTTATGACAAATCCATTTATCATAGCTCACTAAAAGAAGGCAAAGTACCTTCTGATCAACCAATTCAGAAAAATTAATTTGATAAACACTGCCCTTTCTCTTACCTTTGAACACTATGGACTTTTCAAATTCATTCACGACTATACATTTGTTCTTATTAAACATGACTTTATAACCACTGTCACAAAATTAACTAATGCTCAGTAGGTTATGTTTAAGTCCATCCACAAGCCAAACGTTATTAATTGAAATAGAGGAGTTACTAATAGTACCCATACCAGTGATCTTTCCTTTCTGGTATCCTCCAATTACCATATTTCATCCCTCTTTCAGAGTTAGAGTTTGAAACATAAGCCTTTATCCTTTCATATGTCACGAGCAACCACTGTCCAAGTACCATGATTGATGCTTCACTTCTCCATTGAATCTTATGGGTTCGTTAGAGTTAGTTCTGACATGTTTCTTCTTGTTTTGTACCTTTTCTTTCATATGATAAGGTTTAGGATTATTCAAGACTTTTGATTTAAAATTTTATTGTCTTGAATGAACCTTGACGTTAGGTTCTAAACCTTTCAGAACCTTAACTCTTGCTATCTTAGGTTCTGGCTTCTTCAGAACCTTTAACTTTAGAGTTATAGGTTATGGTTTCTTCAGAACCCTTGACTCAACAGCTTTAGGTTATGACTGATTCAGAACCTTTTCATTTTTAGCAGCAAGTAAAAAATAAGAGCCAAGCCCTTTGTGATCATAGCTTGAAGAGAAGAGATTTGTTGGTTTACTCAAGGTTTTAAACCTTGGATTAAAATATTTTTTAGAGTAACTAAGACCTTCCCCTTTACTTCTACTCACTCCATAAATCATGGAAGAAATTTTAGTTCTATTAAATCAATTTATGATAAACTATTGAAGAGCCATTTCATGTTCATAAAGAGGTTTATCAAACACTTCCTTTACTAGATCAATATGATCCTTCTCTAGAGCTTCATTTTTATTTTGAAAAGAATTTAATTCTTCTTTCAAAATATTGTCATACCCCAAAATTCACCCTACCCTTTACAAGTTCATCTAGGTCACTAACCCTAATCATTTGCATATCATGATAACCATTCATTTCATCTACATATTCATTGTATCATAACACATCCCACTTGCATTTGAAAAACATAAAAATCATGGGTTCAAGGATTTTATCACACAAGGCATGGAATGAAGGTTAAGTCTCCAGGCTAAGGTTCATGTGATGGACATGATCGTGTTGGAAATTTTCATCTGATAGGTATTCATCAGGGAGCATAGTGGAAACCCTAATTCAAAGAGGTTGCATATGATTCGTTTGGTTCATTATAAATGATTCAGTTGTTTGTTCAAGATTCTTAGTTCTGACTCTGTGGTTAGAATTCATTCAAGGTGTTACAATTGCTTGATTAAGTATCAATTGGTTGGTTTGGCATGATTGAACCTCAAATCTTAGAACTTGGAATGTTTTATCTGGTTTAAGAACATTGGGCTTTCCAATCATCCATATTCAGTCATGGTGCATACATGTTCATAGTTGGTCATGACTCTGACTTATGTTTGGTTCATTAGATAATCGATTCATAACATAGTTTGAGTTCATATGTGCATTTCATTATCATCATTGACATCACTCAGATTCAGGTATTTCAATGTGAGCCCGACTCTTCCATTTGCTGCATACTCACCTGCCATGCGCTTCGGTTTGAGAGAGGAAGATAAGGTCAAGGTAAGTTGACCCGGTTGTGGTGTTTTTGGAGACTTGGGCTTTTGGCCCAAGTAAATTTTTCTTGATCTATACTCCACTGTTCTCACCCCCATTGGCCCATGTTAATTCTTAATTAATCTCCATTAATCCCTATTAATCCATACTAATGATTTTAATTTATTTTAACCGTGTTTAATTTTGTTGATTAATATAGTGTTGATTAATTTGATCTTGGTATAAAAAATAGGGATTTTTAGTTTTTGTTGGTAATTAGATTAACATAGTTTTGAATTAATTAGGTTAATTGGTAATTAGGATCTTGGTTAGAATTAAAAATTAGTTTAATCATCGTGTATATTTGATCTTATTTTTTTCCAGAATTTAATTCATAGTAGTTTAATCATACCATGTTGTGATTGTGGTGTAATTGGCCATTAGATTATGATTGATCCAGTTTGTTGATTTAATTCATGATTTAATGCTTAAATGTTGATTTTAACATGATTAGATTTTAGGTTAAATTTCCACTCAATTTGATTTGTATGATCATGTAGATTAGAATTCAATTCTTGATATAGATTGGTAATTTCCATTTGGTTAATTTTGATACTACTTCATGTTTAGGTAGACTTTAATCCTTTAGAACTAATATTCACTTTAATTTGACATTTAATAGATTCCTTTGGTTTATGATCATATTGTAAATTGAAAATTCCATTTCAATTTAGGTGATGAATGTGTTGTATGTCTAATTTCATTTGCCATGAATACATGATAGATCTTTGATTGTTTTGTCATTCATTAATCCATTACCATTCGAATCGATTTTAGACATGGTACAAGTTTACATATCTTTGCATTCTCATTCATTCGACTTACCTCATGCTAACCCATTTGTTGTTTTGTGTCAATATGTTGACTTTGAGATTCAAGTTCACTCCTAGCTAGCTGTTATCCTAACCATTTCTTTCTCATTCAATAACCTTGTATTGTTTGAAGTACCATGTCACTTGTATGATTTAGGCATGGTACATAGTCTAATAGTTTGTAACTTGTATTTTCCTTTCATTCCCTTATGTTGTATTATGTGGATCCATACCCCCATTACGGGTTAAATGTTCCCCCACCCCGTGATCATGTAATAACTTAGATTTATTGTTTTCTAGTTAGTTCACCATGCATGTTAATAACAAAGATAAAATACAAAACGATAAATAAAGCATTTCAACAGAAACAAAAGGTACTTGATTCAATGTCAAGTTGTTTTCCCAATAAAACTCACACCATTGCAATGTGAATGCTTGATTCAACGTCGAGTATTTCCCGTCCATTCCATGGATCATTATTCACATCCCTTCTCCATTCTCTTCTCAACCTCATTTTATCTCTCACCTCCATTCTTCACTCACTATTTTTCATAATAAATTCAAATGTTTGATCCAACGTCAAGAACCTTTTTCAAAACCATTTTCATAACAAATTGGAATGCCAAATGGGGTGTACATGTTTGTACACAACATTTAAGTAATTGGGTTGTCGGACGTACCTAGGCTGAGGACCCGACACTTGAATTTCCCCCTTAAAACATCTAATGATTCAAACAAGTTAGATCTAGGTGCTAGGAGGGAGAAAAAGAGTAGTTTGGACTCCATTGTCCTCTCAATTCCCAAGTACTTTGATCGTTGATCGTACTTAATCAAGGGCCAGATACTTGTCTCCCTCTAAGTTCCAATGATTAGACTTGCCAAACTCTTTTGACAATTCAAATCTCTTTTTTGGATGAAAAAGAGTGGTTAGGATAACATTGTCCTCTCAACTCCCGAGTTATTTGACCATTGACTGTATCTAGCCAAGGGTCTGATGCTTGTCTCCATACATAAAATCAACCCCAACAAATAAAAACATCTTTTGCCTTAGTGCATCCTATTCCAAACCTTTCAATAAGAATGTGTTACTTCCGTTCTACCGTGAACGAAGCTTAAGCCTCCATGTGCGAGCAAGTAATGTTTAACTGCTAGAGTGTGAACCAAGCGTATCAACTTTACCGCAAACAAGTAAATACTTTCCGCTCCCATGACAGAGTATACAAGCGAGTGAACAGTAGCACGCGAACGTCAATACTGTTCAGTAAAAACAACCAAACAAATACTCCATTTTTGAGGCTAACTACGGAGCTCTGATTTCCCTATTGCACGTATGGGGATACGTAGGCACAAGGGCCCAAATCCTTGGCGAGCACACTAAATTAAAAGTTATTTTCTCCCCCACCTTATTCTTTCATCTCATTCCCGATAGTAAGCAACATACAGATAAACAACATCCATATGCATTTTATACGAGCAAGTGGTTCCCATGGAGTACCATGGATGTGAGGGGTGCTAATACCTTCCTCTTGCATAACCGACTTCCGAACCCGCTCTTGGTTGCGAGACCATTTCTCTCATTTGGGGTTTTATCGCTATTTTCCCTTTCCTTTAGAATAAAAAAAATCCGGTGGCGACTTTGTATTTTTCACGGCGCTTCAAAGATCATGTTGTTTTTTCAAAATTTTCATGTGTCTGGATTTCTCTTAACATCTTCCCTTGAGATCTTGAACAAAAGTAATTAAATCAGAACAAGATAGTTTAGAAATTATCCCACCTTCTTCCTCAGGCTCTGAACTAGAATCCGAGTCAGATACTGCTTCAGAAGATGTAAGAGGCTCAAAGCATGATTGGCTTGCTCTTCATCCTTTTCTGATTCTTCTTCATTGGCAAGTTCATCGCATGTTACAATGATACTTTTCTTGAATTTTTTCCTTGAAGCTATCTCTCTGAAAGCTTCCCTTCTTTGGATTATCTTTTTGTAGTTCTTGACATTCAGCAATGAAGTGACCAGGCTTCTTACAGTTGAAGCATCCTTTCTGATTGTCATTCTTATCTTTAACGCCAGATCCTCTAAAGCCATGGCTTTTTATAGAGAATATCTTATTCCTCCTGGCCAGATACTAAAACATTTTAATGATGAATGCCATTTCCTCATCATCTGAGTCATCTTTAGAACCTTCTGCATGAAAAGTTTCTTCAAACTCCCAGACTTGAGGAGCCTTGGCAATTTTAGCAACATATTTCAAAGCTAGAGGCTTTGAATTTCTGATAGGTTCATCTCCATTGAGCTCTATCTCACAACTCTTAAGATTACTACTAAGACTTTTAAGACTTAATGTGTTAAGTCTTTATCCTCCTGTATGGCTGTCACTTTAGATTTGTATCTGACAGGAAGACTCATAAGAATCTTCTTGACATGATCAAAAGTAGTGTATCTCTTATTCAGAACCTGAAGTCTAGATACAAGAACTTGAAACCTAGATACCATGGTTTCAATGTCTTCATCCTCCTTCATTCTGAACATCTCATATTGTTGAACCATAAGGTTAGCATTAGCTTCCTGAACTTGTTGATTCCCTTCATAGATAACACATAGGGATTTGAAAATGGTCTTATCTGTAGATTTATCAATGGTTTTGATATACTCAGAATGAGGTAGAGGATTAACCAAGATGCCTTTAACTCTATGATGTTTTCTATATACCTTTTTCTGATCTAGTGTGAGAGTTTTTCTATTAGACACCATTCCAACTCCATTGAATGGAATGTGAAGACCATCTTCTAGAATATCCCACAACTCATCATCAAGGCCTATGATATGAGTATACATCTTCTCTTCCACCATTCAAACTATGTAGAGTCTCCACTGAATTTTAGAGGTCCAACTGTATAATTACACTTTTCTAGATTGCTATAATCATGACTTACAGAAGCATGGGAGCAGGCATACCACTACCAAATTTAAAAAATCCATACATGACAAAATATGTTTTTCTCAGGATCTTTTCTGCACCACTGTTAAGTGTTAAGCACATACCATGCTCTGTTGCCAACTGAAGGTGAAAAAAACACAAGAAGGGAGATGGGTGAATTGTGTTGACATTTTCTTTCTTTTTAATCTCTTAAGTCAGATTCTAAAATAAGGTCATAGAATCTGATTCAGTCAGAGGTAGGCAGCGGATATTATATGCAAGAAAGAAGAATAACACATAGAGTTATTCTGGTTCCTCTCACAATTTGAGAGTAATCCAGTCCCCTTGTACTTACAAGAGATTTTCACTATAATCACACAAGATTACAATTTTCTCAAGCACACAAGCAAAATACTTCTTTTGATCAAACACTAAAGTAAGAGACTTCTAACAATCTACCTAGCAAATAAATGATTGTTAAGAAAACACATTTGATGTACAATCAAAGGTGTATAAATAATACATTGCAAATAGACTCTTTATGACTTAGGGATTTCTAATATATACAAGGATAAGAAATCCAAAGTTTTAACATGCTTTTCTTTGACATAGTAACTTCTCTTTGATATCAATTGATGTTCATTGGCTTATTTATCTTCAAGACCTTTAGCTCCTTAAATAGAGAAGAAAAGAATCGTTGAAGATGCATCATAGTAGAGTATTTTGAGAAGCTTCAAAAGAGATGTTGGAATATTTCACCAAATTTTCAGGTTAGGTGAAGTCTAGTTTGAAAAGTCTTTGCTACAAAAGGAGTTAGTAGTTGTATCCATGCATACTCTATGAAGAAAATAAAGCCTATGTCTTCACGTGACAAATTATGTTTAGATATGGACAGTGACCTATCAGTGTCACCTTGATTCTTGCGCTTTGACTGACTCAGGTTCTGATCATCAGAAGCAGACTTCTCCAAAGTATTGTCTTCAGAGGCGGATTCGTTTAGAATCTGATCCTCAGGCGTTGACTTCTTCAGAAGTTGGCTTCTTCATAGTCTGGTCTTTAGAAGATTCCGATCCATCAGATTTTGGTCTCTAATCTTCTCATTGAATGTTCATAGTCAGAACCAACACTTGGATTCTATATGAATTTTTAGTCTATGGTCCTGCGCACTTGAACAAACATTATTATACCCAATTGTTCTTTAAATACTTTGTTATCATCAAAATCTAAGGGATATGGGACAACTCAATTTTGTTCCAACAATTTCCCCATTTTTTATGATGACAAAGATAAGTATTTAAGAATAATGGTTAATAATTTAATTAACTAGTTGATTTCTGGGGTTAAAGTTTGTAAGCCCCCCTTGAGTCTATCCAGGTTAATTAAAGTTAAACAATTTTAAAGCACATATAAAATCCTTCAGAATTTAAATAAGATAATAAGTGACGTGTTTCAGGTGTTTAAATACTTCTATATCTACTCTCCATTATGTCATCAATAAAAAATAATTAAAGGAAATAGAAAATATATTAAAGAAAAAATATTTCATTAAATAAAAGAAGAGCTAGATGTTAGAAAACATATTAAAAATTGTTGAAAAGAGAAAATAAATGGGTCTTCTAAATCCTAAAGCCTACGAGCCTCATGCTCGGGGGATTATGTACTTTTTGGTATTTCGCCTAAAGAAATCTAAGCCGGACTTGAACTCAGACGTAACATAGTCTACCCAACCTCATCCATTCACATGAAAGGACTAGGCCAGACCACCCTTAATGGGTCAGATCGTGAAGGTCGACCTAAAATCGAATGCAACTTACTTTTAATAAATATCAATTATATGTGCAGATAGAGAAAAAGCTATTGAATATTCTTAAAAGGCCGACATCGGACAAGAGGACAAAAAACTTAACTCCGATTATTGCTTTCAACTAGACAATGGAGCACCTATCATAATGACAATTAAATCAACCTAAAGACTCATACCTAAGAAGGTTCCATAAAAACCAAACCAAACATAATATAGATCAATGTTTTAAAAACTGGACCGAACTGGCCGGTTCAACCGGTTGAACTGGGAACCGGAGATGAATCCGTTTGGGTTAACCTTTCAAAATAGTTAGTGGGTCAAAACCAGAATAAAACCGAAAAAAATCGGATTGAACTGTCCAAAACCAATTGAACCATTCGAACCGGAGTCAGTTTTATAAAATCGTTTGATTCAAAAAACATTCATCAAATTGACCATTTTTTAAATTTTTTTATAATTTTAATATGTCAATATCAAAACTTAAAATACATTTTCAATCACAAAAAAAAATTCCATAATTTTTTACAACCCAAACAAACTTTTAAGTTTTATCACTCCATTATAATTTTTCTTTCAACCACACTTCATCATCATCACGCCGTCACTTTCAAACATAGTCACGATATCTAACTCAATATTGATAGTCGTTCAAGTCAATATTGTTTCTTGTTGTCAATTAAGATTTATTTGTCGTAATTCAATTCAAATTCATTTTTTTGTTTAATAAAGTATATTATATTATTTATTTTTGGTATTTTATCTTATTTAATTTAGATATTCTTAATTATTTGAACTTTATTTTAGTTATTATATTCTATTATTTTAATTTTGATTTGAATTAGTTTAACTTATTTTATTGTAATTCTGTAATTTGGTTAAATTGTTCTTAAATGAATGTTGAAAAATGAAGTGTAGAACTATGTTATGTTATTATATGTATTATCGATATTGTTGTATTAAATTTGTAATGAATTTTTGAAATATTTATTTTATTAAGTTGTGAACATATAATTATGTGTGACATATTTATGAAATTTAATTTTGGATTATTATTTTATTTAATAAACGGTTCGACCGTAGATTGAACCCGTTGAACAAATTGAACCTTAAACCCGTAAGTTTCACCGGTTCAATCTCCGATCCATTTTTTAAAACATTGATATAGATACACTTTTCATACAAGTCAATGACTTGCAATTTTTACTAGATTCGCACCGGAGGAGTTTTCAATAGTGTATTGTGTGTGTTGCGAAATTATAGAAAAATGTAGATTTTGTACAATAGTGACTGAAATTAACGAGTGAGATGCTGCGAGTTCGAATCTAATTGAACTGGTATGACGGGACAGAAAAGTCGGATTTTGTTGAAAGGAAAAACTGAAAAACTGCTTAAGTAATTGACTTAAAGAAGGAAATAAATTTAGTTGATTTGTTTTGTAAACAAGTTGTTGACATCATATGTGTGTGAAATGCTTAATGACAAGACTAATATGGAATGGTTATCTCTAATCATACGCCAAATTCACCAAACCGTGAGAATGTTTATTTTAATCAAATCAAGATATAACGT
This sequence comes from Lathyrus oleraceus, assembly GCF_024323335.1. NCBI lineage: Eukaryota > Viridiplantae > Streptophyta > Magnoliopsida > Fabales > Fabaceae > Lathyrus > Lathyrus oleraceus. The sequence goes on from NC_066583.1 coordinate 213,140,123, forward strand.
ACGTGATTAACTTTCATAACAGAATAATCAAGAGAATGTATTATGAGTTACGTTTAATAGTGGAATGGTGTCTGTCTTAACTTCTAATGAAATAAATTAATCTATAACTTATCAAATTTTTGTGACCATACCTTAATCTTATTATTGTTTGCGTATCCCTCTTCCTAAGTATGGAAAAAGAATTTTAAGTTAATTAGCAAGGGTGTCTTGAAGTCTTTGTTACACACGAAGGGCATGTGAAGGTGTATTTTGATCACATGGCTAATTGTGTTTCGGAAGCATGTGATAGTTGAAAACATGAATTAAGAAAGGGAAGAAATTTGTAATAGTGTTCGATTCAAATGATTGTAGTTGGGTCGTATACCGCCGTACTTGAAATGTGCATGTGATTATTGCATTATTTGATTTGGATTAGGATAGCGCATTTTGCTTATCATGAGCACACCATGTGCCCCACTAGTTAAGTTTCGCGTGATGCTTCCAAATTCAATATTATATTTTTAATTAATTAATACCACAATAAATTAAGTACTTCCTCGATCCTAAAATGAATAATTTAGTTGATTATTTTACACATTTTAAGAAAAAGAAATATTAATTAGAAGATAAAATTAAAAAATGTGCATTTTTTGGATACTATTTTATTCTAAATGTGTCACTCATTATGGGATGGAGGGAGTATATTACTATTGGATATAAATTGATTATTTAAGTTAGTCTATGAAGTTGGATATATTTGTTAGTTGTAATTCGTAATTTTATAGAAAGTTAGAATTCGACTATGTCGAAGTAACAAATTGAAGTAGCAAGAGTCAGTTGTATTTGACATAGTCGAATACATCATATTGATGTTATGTCAACGTGTAATTTGTAGTTCTGTATTTTGCACTTTGTAAGTTTTAGACATGAGCTTTAGTTGCCTATATAAAGGGCATTATTTGATGTAAATAAAAACTTCACTTAATTAACATTCTACTTTTCACAATTTCAGTTTATAGTTTTTCTCTCTTTTCTCTCCTCTTCTTCTTCTCTCATCTTTCTTGAAAATCCTTTTGTCCCAACAAATTGGTATCAACGAGGCCAATTAAGATTCAGAGAGAATATATGCAACGACAAACTGAAACACAACATCAACGCAATTTCCAGCGAATCTACCCATTTTAAAGGGGAAAACTACGAGAGATTGTAACACCCCGAATTAATTAGCCTTTTATTTAGTTATTTATTTGATTTAATTGAATAAATTATTTAAATAATTATTTTATGTGATTTATGACGTGGTTGGTCGGTGACGATATTTGTTGTGAATCGTGCGAGATTATTAGATTTTAATGAAATTTAATTAATTGAGCAATGAGAAATGAGTAGAAAATGGAGAGAATATTAAGAGTTGGGTAAAAAGTGTAAATAATAGAAATTATGTGGTTAGTGGAGAGAACCTATGTTTTAGTTGGTCCAAAAGCTTAATTAAAAGAGACTTAACTAGGTTAGTATATATTTGAGAAAAAAAATAGAGAAATAAGGATTGTAGAGCATTTTTACGGTAAACGTGAAAGTGAGAAGAGAAAGAGTTAGAGAGCCTTGGAAGAGAGTTGGGGTTTGAGGAAGGAGACTCGATAGAAGGTTGTTGAATTGCTTTTGTTGGATTTACAAGGTAGGAGAATTAATCAACTAAGGATGTTTTAATCATGGGTAGAGAGGTTTCTCTTAACCTCCAATAGAATTTTCCATTTTTCCATTGATAAATTGTTTTGTGCATTAAATGATGTGATTATATTCTGATGCAATGGATTAATCTGAAATTTATTCTCTGTATATGTGGTGATTATTGTTTATGTTGAATCGTTCATAAGAATGATGTTTGGTATGAAATTTAGGGTTTTATATCTTGAATTTTATTTTGAATTTTTGTGAATAATCATGTATGTATCGATTCTGGATGTTTGGGTTGAATTGGAAGTGTTTTGAAAGTTCTGCAATGACATAACACGTTTTTGCTTCTGCTAACAGGGTGACGGGCGTCACCTGCATGACGCCTTGGTCGTCATGTGTTTGGCTGCTGTTTGGTGTGTTTTGACGAATACTTGTGGGTCAGTTTGAATTGTATAATTAATCGATCATTGTTAAATGATATTATGCATAAATGAGTATTATGTGTAATTGCGAATATATATGTTCAATGTGTGAATATATATGATGAAAATGCAAGTATAATATTGTGTGGATTATTGTACATGCTTGTGATGAGTAGTTTGGAGTGAGAATTACTGGTGATGCTTAAATGCATATTTGTTTATAGTCAGAGTGGATTTGTGTTCATTACTATGTTGATGTTATTGTATGATTGTTTACAGTCAGAGTGAGGTTGTATTCATTGTTGTATTGTTGTTATTGCAATGTTATATGCGATGCATCATGTGTTGTTGTTATTGTCAAAGACGCGAGTAACGAGTTTAGAGTTGGGACTAGTGACTTGTCCCAAGCTCAGAGTGAGGGCTTGGAGCTCAGAGTGGGGGCTCCGGGTTCAGAGAGGGGACTCGGTTCATATGAAGAACCAAATGTTGAGTCGGTATTGCATGCATATAGAGTTGAGTTATGAGTCTAGTTCAGAGTGGGGACCGTGACGAGCATGAGTTGAGTCGATGTTGCATTAAATTACATGATGGTTATGCAAATGAGATGTTTGTGTAATGATAAATACTATTGTATGATTTATATCATTGGTGATTGATCGTGATGTGGGTGAAATATGAATATGTGATATTGCGGTGTGTGTTTGATATGTGCATAATTGTAATGTGTGAATTTACCTTGATTGTTTTGTGTACCATTTATTATTTAAATATATTCTCACCCCTTTATATCTGATGTTACGGTTGTGCTCCTCCAGAGTACAGATAATAAGGTATCTGAGTAAGAGCTTGATGTAGATGATGGCGTTATTCCTCTATAGTTGTTTGTCTATCGAGTCTTATAGTTGGAGTCGCTCTGATATATAACACGAGTTTAACTGAGTGTTCTTTTATTTATTTTATGTTGAATATATTTCCTTTGATTTTTGATGATGAACCACTTTTCAAACTAATAATGTTGTTGAGGCTTTTTAGTACCAAGTATTTTATAATTTCTGTTGCTTAATCAAATGATTCAGTTTTAATTATGTGGTTCAAATATGGTTGATTGGTGTTTAAGTAGCATCATGCTTGGAGGATATATGTGTTATACATGTTTTATTTAATTAATTGTCGAGTCAGGAAGTAGGGAATTACATAGTGGTTTCAGAGCATTGTTGGTCCATTCGTCCAAGTTTTGTAATGATGTTTATTCCATAGTATACGATATGTGTGTAGACACTATCAATTTGTTGTTTCTTATAATAGTTGTTTGCTGGTGTGCAAAGTAATGGATGGAAGAAATGACCGAGAGAGTGCTGATGCTTTGGAAGCAATGGCTCAGGCGCTACAGGGGTCGGCAAAATCAGGCCGGTGACGAGTTCCGTGGATTGGGGAAACTTCAGATAAATAATCTTCTAACCTTCAAGGGAATATATGATACAGAGGGGTGCACGGGCATGACTCAAAGAGATTGAGAATATTTTTCGAGTGACAGGTTGCACTGAAGTTCATAAAGTGTTATTCGATACTCATATGTTGTTAGAGGAAGCCTAAGACTGGTGAGATAAAGCGCGTTAGAGACTGGATATTGTAGGTACTGAGATTACTTGGGTTGTGTTCAGAGCGCAATTTCTATAGAAGTAATTTCCTAAGAATGTGCGCAGTAAGAAGGAGATCGAGTTCCTTGAGCTGAAACAAGGAAATTCGACAAATGCTGAGTATGCTGCGAAGTTCAATGAACTGGTAAAGTTTTGCCCTCATTATAACAGTGTTGCTGGTGATGGGTTGAACTGTATCAAGTTTGAGAGCAGCTTGAGACCCGAGATTAAGCAAGGTATTGGGTATAAGAAGATTCACCGATTTTCTATGCTAGTGAATAAGTGCAGAATATATGCTGAGGATAGTGGAGCCTGATCATCTCCCTATAAGAGTATTATTGAAAGTAAAGGGAAGATTCAGAATTGTGGGAAACCGTATAGTGTCTTAGCTGACAAGGGGAAGCAAAAGGCTGATCAAATGGCTGCAAGTGGGAAAGAGCGAAGTGGAGGAGGGACTCATACTTCTGTGGGATATTTCAAATGCGTTGAGTTTAGACATCGTGTTTCTGTGTGCAAGAGCACAACTATGAATTTATTCAAGTGTGGGAAGCCAAATCATCGAACTACTAACTGTAGGAGTAATAATCTGACTTGCTTTAATTATGCAGAGCATGGTCATATCAGTACTCGGTGTGAGAAACCTAAGAAGGCTCAATCTAGAGGGAAAGTTTTTTCTTTGTCTGGAACAGAGACTACTGCATCTAATAATTTGATTTGAGATACACGCTTTATTAATAGTATTCCGTTGATTACTATTATTGATACGGGTGTGACACATTCGTTTATATCTGCTGAGTGTGCGTCAAGATTGAATTTGAAAGTATCTGCTACGAGTGGTAGCTTAGTCATTGATACCCCAACTAATGGTTCAATGACTACTTTGTTGGTGTGCTTAAATTCTCCTTTGACAATTTATGGTCAAGATTTTGGAGTTGACTTAGTTTGTTTCCCTCTAATTAAACTTGATGTTATTTTGGGAATGAATTGGTTGGAGTTCAACCATGTGTTTATCAATTATTTTGATAAATCAGTGAAGTTCTTGAATCCGAGGAGAGTACGGAATCAAGTTTCATGACCGCGAGACAGGTAATGATGTCGTTTAGAGAGAGTGCTGAAATGTTCATGGTGTTTACTTCCTTGACATAAGGAATTGATAGAATGGTTATGGATCTACCTGTGGTGTGTCAGTTTCTTGAGGTATTCCCATATGACATTAGTGATTTATCGTCAGACCGCGAAGTTGAGTTTGCTAAAGACTTAGTACCAAGTCCTAGTCCTGTGTCGATAGCTCATTATAGGTTGTCTGCTTTAGAGCTGAGTGAGATGAAGAAATAGTTGATGGATCTGTTGGAGAAGAAGTTTGTTCGACCAAGTGTTTCATCGTGGGAAGTGTTGGTGCTATTAGTTAAGAAGAAAGATGGTAGCATGAGGTTGTGTATTGACTATCGACAACTGAATAAGGCTACTATCAAGAATAAGTATTCACTTCATATAATTAATGATTTGATGGATCAATTGGTTGGTGCTTGCATGTTTAGAAATATTGATTTGTGTTCGGGTTATCAGCAAATTCGTGTGAAGTCAGACGATATTCTGAAGACTGCATTTAGAACGAGATATGGTCACTATGAGTATTCTGTGGTGCCGTTTGGTGTGTCTAATGCGCATGGAGTGTTCACTGGGTACATGAATAGAATATTCCATCCGTACTTAGATTAATTTGTGGTTGTATTCATCGATGATATTTTGATATATTATAAGTATGATGAAGAGTATGCAGAGCATCTGAGAGTTGTGTCGCAGACCTTGAAAGAAAATAAGTTATATGCGAAGTTGTCTAAATGTGAATTCTAGTTGGAGTAAGTAAGTTTCCTTGGACATGTGATATATAGTGGTGGTATCATTATGAATCCACCGAAGATATATGTGTTGTTACAATGGGGGACTTCGAAGTTTGTTACTGAGATCAAAAGTTTTCTTGGTTTAACTGGTTACTACTAGAGGATTATCAAAGGCTTTTAGAAGTTGGCATTGCCTGTGACCCAGTTGACTCGAAAGGGTCAAACCTATGTGTGGAGTGTTTAGTGTGAAGAGAGTTTTCAAGAACTCAAGAGGAAGCTGACATCAACTCTAGTTTTGATTTTTCCAAGTCCAAGTGAATATTTTGTTGTGTATTATAATGCTTCAAAGATGAGACTAGGTGGTGTGCTGATGTAGAATGGTCAGGTTGTGGCTTATGCTTATTGTCGCAACGAGAAAATCATAGAGTCTCCACCATATTTTATTCATTCCTAAGGAATATGAGAAATAATGATAAAAGCCTAAAGGAAAGGATAAAACGGTCATCAATACCGAATATGGGTTCATGAGTCGGTTAAGTGAGAGGAAGGTGTTAGGCACCCTCACCTCCGTTGTACTCAATGGGAACCTTCTATAGCCTAGGGTTAAGTATTTATTAAGTGATGTTTGCGTGTTAATTATTTCTACTTACTTTTATTTACTTGATATTTAAAAAGGTTTAAAAGGATACAATTGGAGGGGAAAAAATAATTTTAATTAGGGGACTAGCCAGAGTTTCGCAACCTTCTGCCTACATATTCCTCATAGAGTGATGAGAAAAATCAGGGTCATCATAGTTCGTAGGTTTGTTGGTTGGTTGATTTTAATTTATGAAAATGATTTGTCTTGGTTTAGAATTAAATGCACAGGGAAAAAAATTGATTTATCGCACATGTCGAAAAAAACAAATTTGATTTGATGGGTGACATGGATTTTAGTTGTTTTGAATTGTGAAAAATATTAAGTTAGTTTAATTGAGAAAATATAGTCTGATTCCGTACGAGGTTTTGAATTTTTACAAGATGAGATTTTTTTTATATCTTTTGGCATTTTAAATAACCTAAAAGCTTAATCGGTATATTTATTATTGACGGAAATAAACTAAACGTATTAATTAAAATCAAAGACTAAAATAAAAATTAAATCAAATAAATTAAAAGAGTTAAAATTATGCTAATAATTAATCTACTAATTAGAACTACACCATAAAATAGAAATTAAGTTAAAATCACAAAGGGGTTGTATGGATGAAGCATGAGGGTGCGAATAGCTAGAATAATCTATTGGCTCTAGGCCCAACATCACAAAATACCATAAACCCTAATTTATAAATAATGCATGAAATAAAAAAATTAATTAAAAATGAATAAAAAAAAGTAAAATCAAAATCATAAAAAAAGTGCAGCACAAAAAAAGGGGAGGCGCCACATTACATTCAGTTTCAAAAAGTGTATTTTTTTTATCCCTTTTTGAATCACCTAATGGCTTCTTGTCACATGTCCATATTAAAAATAATAATAAAAAATAATAAAAAGGAGTCGGGACTTTTTATGGCAAAAAAAAAGGTTTTCTCTTAGTAATAAAAAAATATTTTTTTTTTTGTGTGAAAAAAAGCTTTTCTATATGCAATTAGAGTAACAAATTAATATTAGCTATTAAAAAAATGAACACTCACTTGTATGACTGATAAAAGAGAACTAAGTGTATTTGTATCAAATAAATTGAGAAAATAATATCAAGACAAAGAAATTCTAAACAAACAACAAATTCAAACTATAGCAAAACATCAAACATCAAATCAAAATAAAATATCCACCAAACATAAACAATTCAAGAAATTCTATAAATGAGGTATTAAGAGAGACCAACCTGTAGGGAGGAGATTGTCCTCGATGAATAAAAAAAGGTAAGATTCTTTTTTTTATATTTCTCCTTGCTCTTCACGTTTTTGATACCGTCTGTAAGACCCCAATTTTGACCCTAAGATCCCTCATGCATTTCATCATGAGCATTGGCATTGGGATCACATCTTGACATCCTCCTTACCCCTTTTGCATTGGGTTTGTTTTAAGAGATATCACCAAGAACTTTGTGATTATATCATACTTGTATTTTATCATTTCACTAACAAAATACCAAAAACATGTCTTTGTATTTATCTAACTCTTTTGTAGGTAGGGGACATGATTTCATTGATTCATTGATCACATCTAGGGTTTAAGACCCTCATGAACAAAGAGCACCATCAAGAATTGATTCAAGAATGGTTATGAGCATCATGTATGAGTCCCAATTGTTTCTACATGTTATATTGATTAAGTTTGCTTCAAGAGTTTGAGGATGATTTGCATTGGAAACCCTAGTTTGACTGGGTATCTTGAGTAACTTCTCCAACAAACTATCTCACCAATTGATCAAATTTCTCAAGGGACACCTCAAAATTCATCATCTTATTCATATATGATCTATAATGAGCCAAGAAATTCAAGTGAATTGGAAATTAGCAAGTTGGTTGATGATGGTTGACCAGATGAATTCATCTTATCAAAGCTGGGTCTCCCTAGACCCTATCTCCTATAATTTTCATCATATGAAAAAGATTCCAAGAGAAAAGTTACTCTAAATGATATTATAAACAACTTTCATATTGAGACCTAGAGCTAGGTTTGCTTGGAAAATCATTTTCTATATTGAAACATTATAGGTCATTTTGTCTAAACCCTAATTTAAAAGTCAACTTCCCAAGGCCATAACTTGCTCAATTTTTATGAGATGAAAGACTTACAAGTTGCACAATCAAATTCAATGTGTATACTTAAACTTTGATGTTTGGAGTGGGAGCTAATTCAACTTCTTTGCACATGTGATATGAGGCTACATTATAGGTCACTTTTGACCTATACCATTGATCAAGTGATTTTGCCAAACTTCAAAAATGCATAACTCTATCATTTCAAATCCAAATGACATGAAATTGGTGACCATTTTTAAGGTCTTTGAGATAGATACAACTTTGATGAAGACACTTTTCTCATTTGAAACTCCCATAAAAAGTTAAGTAAGGTGGAATATTGAGACACATGGCTTGACACTTAGAAAATTTTCAATATGTCAAATTTTTCCAAACTTCCAACTTAAATATCTCCAAGTTCCAAGCTCCAATTGAAAAAGTGTTCAACATCAAACTTGTTCCTCTTGATCTCACCTTTCCAAAGAGCTAAAATTGATGCATTTTGGATGAGAAATGCATAGGTTGCGCATGGCTTAAACAGGATGGCATCATGTGTCATGGATCAAACTTCAAATTCAAATTCTCAATTGCCTTGCATTCCAAGCTTGCTTCAACATATCTGAACTTCAAATTTGGACTTTTAGCAATCATTTGACGGGCCTAGGCGCGCCCATGCAGCTGTTTACCTCACTTTTCCAATTTTAGAAACTTGAATGGAGTGTGCATTTAACACTTGAATCCTCTATAAATTGAAGCTCAATTGCTCATAATCAGGACACACACTGCGCAAGCTTTGATTCCCCACAGAAAACCCTTCACATTGAGAGGATAAACCTGAAAAATTCAACTGAATTTGAGCTTGAATCTACACTGTTTTGGAATTCAATTCTCCAAGGGTCCTTTGATTCTAAGCCATTCCATTCCACTTCTCCAAGCAATTGGAGTGAAGCAAAGCACGATTCAGATCAAGATCTAGCAAGCTCAGACCTCCATTGAAGGTATTTTGCAGAATTTTTGATCTCTTCGATTCTCCTTGTTCCTTGCTCAATTCTCTCGATTATTGTGTTGGCTGAAGTCCTACCAATGTAGGCAAGGTGTTTGAGTTGTTTTGATGATGAATCGAAGCAACTCAGATCATGAACCTCATTTTTCAATTCCACATATCTCTCAATATAGTTGGAATTGGAAGAAATGGAGGTGATATTCTTGCTCAGTGATGTTTTCTCTTTAAAATCATGTCCCTGTTTGGAATTTTGGTGATGGTTGATGATGACCAGTCCGGCGAGGCTCGCCGGAGAAGACAACCGGAGCTCTGGCTCCGGTGATGATGTCTCTAAGGTCCAGACCGTGTGATCCAACTCCTGCGTTCTAATCTTGGTCGTGCATTGTGATTACCATATTTACAGCGCGCTTGACTAAGGTGTTGGTGGAACGCGCGCTGTGGATCATCAGATCTGCCACCTCAATTAATGAGGGAGATCTGATGGTCCACGTATTTTTACATTTTCTGATTTTCCATTTAATTCCATTATTTTCAATAATTCATAATAAATTTAATATTGATCCAAAAAATATGGGACTTTCACCAAAAATTCTCAAATATTTTTCTCTTTAATATTCTGAATTAAAATTATTTTTTGGATCATTATTAATATTTTTTATGAATTAATTGATTTTTCATTTGTTTTTAATTGTTTAAAAATACTTTTAGGTGTTCAAAAATTATGGAATTTTTTATCCAAGGTCCTTTGACCTTGTTTGACCTATGATAAATCACATGGCCATTTATTTGGTGTTTTGATGTGATTTTAGGATTTGGACAAAATATATTTGAATTTAATGTATTATTTTAATATTTTTAATTGAATAAATGCCATTATAATTGTGTTGACCATTTGGATGGACTTATTTGAGTTTCTTATTTGTTATTGAGCCTTGGTCAAGGTTGATTTGAACTTTTCAAGTTAATATTATTGGATTTAGGGGATTGATGGAATGTACATTCCATCTCCCAAAATGAATGAATAATATTAATTTGATAAAAGTCCTCATTTGACCAATTTTTGACGTCATTCATCCCTTTCCCTCTTCATCTGATTCTCCTTCTTTATCCATTCATTTTCAATTGGCCAATGATATCTCAAGGTCCTAATGCTAGTTAATTGAAAGATTAACATGAGTATGGATGAGATTAGGCCACACCTTTGCATATTTTGTGTGTGTGATATGTTTAATGAGTATAGTTTTTAATAATATGTCTCCAACATGCATTAACACCAAAAGTTTATTGCCCGACCTCAAATAGTTGTGACTTCTACATAAGTCCAATTACGATTGCTTAACATAGCGCTAAATTTGTGACATAAAAGGCATAAGCATTCTAGTTAGTGAGATTGTAAGTCTCCCCTCTTCCATGGTATTGTGTGGAAACTTGGCCTTCTTTCCTTTCTTTGGAAGATGTTTTGGTTCAAGGATCCATGCTTGTGGCAAGTGGGTTGAGTGTTCTCCAAAGAATGTCTTAACATCAAAAAGCAAAACAGAACTAACTATTGACTTACTAACCATTAACTTTTACTTTCAAGCCTTTACTTTTAATGCAATTTATTTTTATTGTTCTATTATCATTTGTCATTATACATATCATTCTAATTGTTTATGTTTATACAATTTTCACTTTGACCACTTGGACCATATTGTGTGATATACTTGGTTGCTTTGCTTGTCAGTTTGGTCTTTGACCACTAATGCACATAATTATAACAAAAACCCTAAAAGACTTTTGAGTGGACTGTTGTTTTGATCTCCCCAATTGGACTTAGAACTTAGGCAACATTCCTTTGATAATGGACTTGGCCAATGCCAATTTGTTGAAGAATCAAGTCTTGCAAGTTTGAATTCATCTGATACATCATTCTAGATCTCTCCAGATTCATCTGTAACATTGATCTTTGTAAAGCTGTTATGTTGAACTTGTGACTTGTGGATTTCATCTGCTACATGGACTATATTTGAAGGAGATATTTGAAGTGGATAAGCTTGGGATGAGGCCATCTTTATTTGATGCCTTTGCTCTTCAAGATTGATATAATTGTGCATTTGTGTGTTGCTTGATTCTAAAAAGTCCAAGGGGATTCTGGGTTTCTATTGACATACTTGTCTATTGGATTACTCTCATTTGGTCAGATCTTTTCAACTTTAAACTTTTAAATTTCTTGTATCTAGGGTAGTCTCTTCATCTTCTCCCCGCTTCTTTAATTTCAAAATCTCTCCGTCCATTTTCAAAACCTTCTTTGTGTGAACTATTTTGTTCTAAACTTTGACCACTTTCAAAAAGATAGAAACTTTGGCCTTATGTCATTGCCTTTTCAAACTTACTTTCTTAAATCAAAATTGTAAATGAACTTAACTATACTTGACTTAAACTTTCAAAAATCCAAAAAGAACTAACTCATTCAAACCATTTTTAGGCCCTTGTGCCTTTCAAACTTAAATTTTGTTAAAAACAACATACTCACTTTGAAATTTCTAGCACGAACTACGAGGTTTTGATCCCTCATGTATATGTTGGTACGTAGGCACGAGACCGAAGGTCTTGTCAAACACAAAAAATATAATTAACCAATTCTTTTTTCATCCCCCTATTCTATTTGTTTGTAAACATCACTTTGTACAAAATACATATGCACACAAAAAGGGCTTCCTAGGAGTACCTAGGACACTTGGGGTGCTAACACCTTCCCTCTGTGTAACCAACCCCCTTACCTGTGATCTCTGACTTTTATTAGTTTTTATTTGAAAACTTCTTACTATTTGGGTTTTGTTCGCATTTTTTCCCTTTTCCCTTGGAAACAATAAAATCGCGGTGGCGACTCTTGTTATCTGATCTCTAGCTTGTTAATAGTTCGATGATCATGAATTTCCCGCTACACCAGCCTTCTCGTAATTCTTCTTTTTTGCTCGCGTCTTTTTTTAAAAGATTGATGATGATGATGATGATGGATGCTTTAGGGTTTTGGTGTTGTTGTTCTTCAGTGTGAAGAGTAACAATTTTTTAGGCTATGGATTTTGTAAATTATGGATGCCAGAAAGTGTAGAAACTTTGGGCTATTTATAGATGAATTTCAGGGTTTGACATTGAATGTGGTTCACCTATTTTTGGCATGCTTTTCCAGTTGAGATTTGATTCATGTCTTGGTGAGCAAACTTATGATTCTAGATGGATTTGTGACTTTTCTCAATCTGTATCAATTTGTGATTGATTTGATTATTTTTTTTGGTTGGATTTTGGACCTTTTACTATTTTGTGCATAAAATTAAAGATTTGAAAATAAAAAATTAAAATATCCATAAATAAAAAAAAAGAAAATACTAATTAAATAATTAAAAAATGACTTTTTTACACCTTTTTTAATGAAAACGACAAAATAAGAAAATAAATACAAAAAGGAATGCAATGGGGTTTGGACCCGCGATCTTATTCTTGTACCTTAAACATGCTCTCTTGGAAAATGTGTCATTTCATTTATTCGAAATAAAGTGGTGTTAGAAAACATAAGAAGGGTGGGGAAATTTTGGGATATGACACTTCTAGACAGTTGAAAATTTATGAGAGGAATTATCCTACTCATGACCTAGAGTTGGTGTCGCAACGAGATTTTTGAATGCAATATATTGGATTATCTTGACTCAATTGAATCACTAAAGTAAGATTCGCCACCAAACTTTATTGTATCCAAAGACATGGAAAGGGAAAATATCGATAAAACCCTAAGAAAGAGATCTAGGTAAGCAAGTCATTTACGCAAAGGGAAGGTGTTAAGCACCCTTCGCATCCTTAGTACTCTAAGGGAACCATTGATCATATATGATGTTTGCCTTATTATGGGTATTTAGAAGGTGGGTGGGTTTAAAACAAGAAAAGGAGAAGGTGAGGTTGTATTTTTTTATTATGCTTGCAAATATTTGTGTGAACATCTCATGCCTCCGTACCCCTCAAGTGCAATAAATGATCAAAGCTTCGTAGTTCACCTAAAATGTTGTTTTTGTTTGTTGGTTGATTTTATTTGAGAAAGTGATAATAGGACTTCTCACTTAAGAGAATATCCATTATAAATCATTTTATTCTTGCTTGCTCTTTTGTGGTCCACCCTTGTGGACGGTTAATTGCGAGGCTAAAAGACACTCGGCTTACAATATTGGTTGGGTGCTTGGTATATGGACCAAGTAAATGCGGGGGTTAAAAGTAAAGTGAAATTTGTGTTTTCTAATATTTGATTAGATTAAAGCCTTTATTAGGTGTTTTACAAAGTGTTTTGACATGCGAAGAGGATGGTTTACTAAGTTATGGACAAAGGACGGTGAACAATTTTTCATGCAAGAAATTAACTTTAGTTTGGATGGTTGATTTTAGGTTGATTTTAGTTTAATTAATTAAAGCATACAACCTCTAACCTACCCCTCATGCAAAGTACCATACCCCTATTTGAGTATAGTATCCATAATATCCTTATTACATCACTTTGAAAAGCAAGAAAGATAAACTAGTCCTAAGGTGATATTTTCCTTCCATACATGAAATCTCAAAGACAAATAAAAGGAAATGTGAAAGCACAAAAACAAATGAAGAGATAAGGCATCTCTTGGTCTCTTGGTGGTCTCACTTGATTTGGAATGACTCTTCCTCTTTGCAATTTTATTTTTCACCATGCTTGAATGGAATACTCTCTTGAATGTAACAAGAAGAGAAATAATGCTAATGCAATGACTTAAAACTTTTTAAACTATAATATAGAATCAAAATTGTTAGTAAACTTCAAAAGATGAAATGGAGAAGTGTGAGTATATAATGACATATATTTTTTGGATATTTTTCTCAGGTAAGGAAGAGCACTTTGAGCATGATTATCAAGGAAAGTCACAAATGGAATGCAAACTAAACATGCTTTCTAAACAAAACGAAATGAAAATGAAAAAATATTAAAAGGCAAAAACAATTAACATATGAAATGGCACATAATGAAATCAGAATCAAATGCAATTGAGACACATCATTAATCGTGCAAGTTGGAAAAATGGGAATAAAAACAAGGCATGCTAGCAAGGTATAAACCCTAATCTACAACATGCTTGAACATTGAACCAAAAGTGCAAGATGTAAACATGATATCGAAAACATTTGGGAAGATGAAATGAAACAAAATGATATGGAAAACGAATAATGTTCATGAATTGCATTCATGATGAGTATCAAACAAGTTATGGTTCTAATCATATAATGTGTCACTTAAACATGTCAAAACTAAGTCAAATCAAACATGAAATCAAATGAAAATAAAAAGGACCAAAAAATGCAAAGCGGACAGATGCAAACATGTTCCAAAATGTCATACCAACATCAATATGGAAACACAAATCAGGCATAAAAAATGAAGGTTCATTCTCAAGTCAAAAACAAACATAAACATCAAAATCAACACCTAAATGAGAACTAGAGGAGAAAGAGTTCAAATGAAAACACCTTCAACATAAGAAAGTCTCCAAGTCTCATATTGAAACCAGGGGTGCAATCATTTCACATTGATCATGTATCAAGAACAAATTATAACTTGAATTAAGCAAAAAGGGCAAAAGGAAACCCCGCATTTTGAAATTTAAGAAATAAACTTCAAATGAAAAAGTGTTAAACATAAAAAATGTCACCAATCACCTATAGAAACCAAAAATGTAACTATATATCATTTATGAACCAATTTGAAACACTTAGGGTTTTCAAACTTTGGAAATGAATGAATAATAAACCCTAAGTTCAAACTAATTGAAAGATGTTTCAAAACAGAAAGCTCAAAAGAAGAGAAGTGTCATCTATTGCATAAGGATCATTCAAAATAAAAATTGGGATTTTTATCATGTAATTTGAAATTACTATGATTTAAATACATTAAAAATAATACATAAAAAGAGAAAAAAATGATTTTTAATTTTCTAATGGTCAGAAAAATAAACAAAAATAATATTATGGAAGAGAAAAATAATCCCAACAACTTTCATGTTGGACATTTTTTCAAATTCCAAATGGTTTGAGAAATATTAAATAAAAAAATAAATAGAATAAATAACAAAATAATAAAAATGCAATCCAGTGGAAATTAGGGGAAGACACACCATAACGTGTGTTTCTTAAAGCCTGCAGATCAATTGATTTTCCATATTAATGAGGTGGCTCAGTGTGAGTAACTAGATTCAATGAAGACACACCATAGCGTGTGTTTCTTAAAGTACAGGAACACAAACAGATTTCAAATTTTGGAGGGACCACACGTCACACTCCCATTGGTCCAATTTGAATTTCGGAGGGAGGGGCGTGTGGTCGCCTGAGAAGACGACCGGACCATTATGGACGGTGGCCGGTTTCTGGAAAAATGCAAAAAAAAGCTTCAAAATGGAAAACTCAAAAGAGCAAAGTTGCTCAGAATTTTATGGCGAGCAAGACTGTAGGATCAAAAATCATTTATGAACCAACAATGCAAATCAAAGCTGGTACCAAAATGAAACCCTAGACTACAAATCAAAATTAAATGCTACTCAGTTCATGAAAATGAAATTAAATGGTATAGTGATCATCAGGAACAAATTTCCAACAACATGGCATTAAGAAATTCATGATTTGGTTCAAGTTATATACCTCTTGAAGATCACTCGAATGGTTGACTTTAGAGTATTGGTTCTCCCTCCAAAGGTCACTATTCTACTTGCTTCAAGTTGTCACACCTCCACCACACTTCAGAGATCCTTGCTGAGCCAAAGGGAAAGCTTGAAGGTGCTTGAGTTTTGAAAATCGATTCAAAGCTCAGAGGTTCAAATGAGAATTTTGCAGAGGTTCAATGACTATCCAAGCTTAGAAATAGCAGTGCAATAACATTTATTTATAGAGGGGAGAAGTATTGGTCATTTGTTGAATGATTCTCATTAGGTTATAGGGCAAAATATAGTTTTGATCAATCTTTCCAACCATGTTTTGGTGAGGTGGCTTTTGTAGCTTGCAAAAGGCTTAGGCAAACGTAATACACTCTCCAACATTCTGTTTTGAATCCAAAATCGTGGCTAGTTGTCAATGTCCTTGCCTCTTTGTGTGATTTCCTTCAAAAATGTGAAAAATGAAAAATTGAGGAATGTGGGACTTTGGTCTGGTACAGGTCGTGGATGGGTGCAAACAACAAGTGTAAATGGGTTTTGCATGATTTGTTTGAAGTCCAATTGGAGCAAGAGAGATTGGTTTGAGAGAAATGAGCTTTTGGCCAAAAATTCATATGGCTCGGGTTGGAAGACAGGTCATGGTTTGAGCCCTCAACCATGGAATATCTTGATGCACACACACCACATAGTTGGTATATAACGGAATGACACAAAAAATGAGCTCAAAAGTGTGTAATTTGGAAAATGGCCATGTGACATAAATGGATAACTTGAAATGCAAGGTACAAGGTGGTTCAATTGAGTTTTTGGCTTGAATAAACCTCAAATAATGATGCGCAAAAGTCATATGAACCGTTTGAGCTGTTTGAGTTGGAAAAACACCCAAAGAGCCTTTAGATAAAAACCTAATTTTTTCACTTTTGGACAATTTTAGCAACTTTGAGGTTTGCACTACAGGTCCTTGATATATGCATTTTTGGATTTTTTTTTACAATGAATAAAAGTTGTAGATAATGGAAAAATAAGACCATAACAAAAAGAACCAACTTATTTGGGTCAAAAATGAGAAAGTTATGGGGTAGTGAAGTTGGCAATATGACCTATAATGTATGGACCTCATTCACCCTTCTCCACTCAAAATTGGACTTGAATGTGTGGATATCAAATGTTCAAAATGGTTGTGAGATTGAATTTTAAAAAAACCACCTCAATTGGCCAAAAATTGAGGGAATTATGATGTTTTGAAATTTGTCCCAAAATCAATAAAAACCAAAGATGACCTGTAATGGTTTCCCAAAATAAATGGGCTTCCACTCAAAATTAGACTTTGTGATCAAAAGAAAACTTGTTAGTAATGACCTCAATATTGATGTGGTGAAAATAACCACCTCATTTGGACAATAATTGACAAAGTTATGGTCAATTAAAGTTGGCGAAAATCAAGGTATTGCATATGTAGACCTCCAAACCCAACAACTAAATCAAGCAAAATCTATTCTTGATCAATGAATCAAAGTTGTAGAGGGTATCAATTGGAGAATATGAGAAAAATAATGGGCTCCATATGATAATTATTGCCCAATTTATGACCTTAGGAAGTTCATCTTGAAGATTAGGTCAAAACCCTAGACAACTTGAGATGTTTTGCCTTCAAAGATGGTTTTCCATCCACAATTGGCTCTTAAAATGTGAATAGAAGTTGTAGATGACGAATATTAGAGTCCAATGCCAAAAATAACCACACTCAAATCTTGCTTGATGAAAAAGTTATAACCTTTGGAAGTCAACCTAACCAGTCCTAGAGCCAATGAAACAATTCCTTGTGATAACTTGCACAAATAAAGGCCAGGGGATGTTGAGATCCATGCACATCATTATATCCAATGACAAATTATAATCTTTGAATGATTAAGACCACAATGCCATTTCTTTTGATATTCAAATCTCCCAAACCTTGCATCACCTAATTGCAAAAGATACAAGCACACTACAAGAGCAAAGATCTATCTAGATGCATTAAGTTAGTGATGGATGAACGTAGAAGCCAAGTACATACCTTTGAGCAAGTTAAATATAGCACAAGTAATAGTACAAAGCAAAGCAATGGGTGATATAATGAGTGAGATACCCAACCCTAGGTGAAGCAAACAAACAAGGAGAGGTTATCAAGACCAAAATCACTCAAATCCATGCTTGTGAACACATTAGGGTATTGAGGAATTGAAATTATGAATTAAATGCTTGATTAAAATGCTATGAAGCTTAGAGGTAAAAATTGGGGTATGACAATTTCCCCTATCTAAGTTCCTTCAGCCTTGAGATTCGAAGACTGAAATTCTCCGGGATTGAAAGGACTGAAGGTAGTTAGATACAGAATACCTTATTTTTATCCCTAAGATGAATGGATGATGATGAAAAAATACAAAGTGATGAAGAAATGTTATGCTATGTGAGACTCGATGAGGAAAAGATAACAAGATGTTGGACTCTCTAGGGAAAGGCCCACTACAAGGGATTCCACTGAGGAACAAACAATAATAAAAATTCTAATTGTTGTAAAAAGAACCTTCATAGTGAAATAAACACTATAGAGGCAACAAATAAGTCTGCCAGGATTCACACAGATCCATTGGCAGAGAAAATTAAGAGATATATTAACCTTTTTGAACTAAAGGTGCAGACCAGAACAAAATGTACTGGTTAACAAAGTGTAGGTCTGGACTCAGATGGATTTTTGAGAACGAGACCAAAGAACATATACTTCTGGACTCAGATGATGAGCTAAGAACAGAGAAAAAAGAAAGAAAATGTTAACGATACTCGATTGCTTTACCGAGCACTAGATGAAACAACATTTCTGGACTTAGATGGTAAGCTAAGAACAAAGAAAGATAAAATTATCGGTACTCGGTTGCTTTGCCGAATACTAGACAGAACTCATGCTTTTGGAATTAGATGGTGAGAAAAGAACAGAGAAAGATAAAATTGTCGGTACTCGATTGCTTTTCTGAGTACTAGACGAAACTCATGCTTCTGGACTTAGATGGTGAGCTAAGAATAGAGAAAGATATAATTGTCGTTACTCGATTGCTTTGTCGAGTACTGGACGAAACTCATGCTTCTGGACTTAGATGGTGAGCTAAGAACAGAGAAAGATATATGGCTTTGTCAACTTCACGTACAAGTGACTAATCCTCATTCTGCCATTTTTGATCCAGGTCTCTCTCCTAGAAAGGCATAGACAAATTTTACCTCAATCCCCATAGATTTGCGATCCATGAACGGTTATTCTTTGCCTGAAATAAGTTTCACTGCTTATCACATGAGCAACTACTCCTTCCTTTACTCTAAGTATTTCTCTTGGAAAAGGCTTAGATAATTCTATCCAACTCCTTGCACGAGTGGTTTCTTTTGTCCATTCCAAATTATCCCTTTGCTTACTGAGAGCGGTGATAATCTGATGTCATTGTATAATTGATGAAGGTTAAGCTTCCCAACTTTCTCGCCTTTCGCCTTGAAAGGGACTCAGCTTATTCCAAAAACCTCCCAACTTCCTTGACTTTCATCTAGAAAGGGACTCAGTTTAAATTTCCACTTGGTATGTCACCTGAAAAGGGGTTCCCTCTGTGGGGAAAATTGATCTGCTTTGTTGGTTATCGTAAGATTACTTTCCTTAGCTGGGCAAAACAATATCTGCTGCTTTGCATAATCTGTTGGGGAAACACTGATACAATGTTTCTCAAAAAAGGCCTTGAATGTATAATTCAAAACTGGTAAGCGACTAAAAGGGGACCAAAGTTCAATCCAGAAGCGAGTTGGAGAGAAAGGGTCAAACAAAACTTTAGCCGAGGAAACAAGCTCATCTGGGGGATATTCCTTCCTCATTTTTGGAAAGGAATGAAACAAGACTCGATTGGGGATTAGTTCGGACTAGAGATTTGACAGAGTAGGACTTAGCTGCAGACAAATGAATTCTGTAAAAATGAAAGATTCTGCCGGGAATCTTCACGAGACTGACTCTATTAGGGAGATCAATCACTGTGTATGTGAAAATCTACCAGAGTGTGACTCGGTGGGGGATGGTTTATTCCTCCACCATTCATATGAATCTGAGAATGATTATGTAATGATCCTACTGATGCATTATGATTGTTTAATGCATTCAAATGTTATGCACAGGGTGACAGAACTGACGCGATAAATAGGCAGTGATAATGAGAGACATTAAGGGTGTATTCCGATACAGGAACTCCGCCACTTCATACATCCATGAAAATCGACTTCAGGAATTCATTATATCATGCTCTGCGTTGCGGATGAGCTGCATCACTCTCCAATCTTCTTAGGAAGACGGTGTGACAAAACTCCGCTCTACTTGAAGAGGTAAAGGGGATAATGATGGAAAACCCTCGACTCTGCTTGTGGAAAACATAGATCCAACTTCTAGCCGCATGGCTCGAAGGATTTTACAGATTAATTTCCACAACTGTTGAGGATATATCCAAACTGGATCTACTGAGGATTCAAAGACTCTATTGAGGAGTATCTTGAGATATTTACCAGTGTTGACAAACATAGAAGAATTTTAAGTCTGCGGGAGATTCCTATCAAAAAGGTTTCTCTGTCCATGCAGATAATTCTTCAAGGGAAAAGATCCTTCAACATTGGTTCCTTTACTAGGTTATGCAAAGCCTGATCACTATATGGGGATAAGAGATATGATTTACTTCCACTGGGGAAACTCCAACAATCACTAACTGCTCTGGGGAAACGAAATGATCAAACTTTGAGCAACGAAACTTGAAGAATTTTACGGATACGGGCATCGTTTCTGGATTGTTAAAAAAATGGATGCTCCACACATGGCCTTTCGGCTAGCTTGGGTAATAATGATTAAGGTAGTACTAATCCTGGCGTGTAGCCATACTGAATCAGATTCCAACTATCTTCAAAAGTTAAATCGAGTCATAGGACCAATTCCATCATCTCGGACAAGTAGTATAAAGTCCTTTCGATCATGTTGTGTCAAGTTATTTGAATTAAATTCATTTTGAAAAACAACAGATAATTTTAAAATTTTGTCGTAAGAATTTACATCAAAGATAAAAGAAAATTTTGCACAGAATAAAAGTAAGAACATATATGAGCAAATGTTTAAGTTTTATTGCAAGAATGGTAGTTCGCAAAGGGCAGAGCTTCATGGATTTATACAAAAGTAGAAAATGGTAATTGGGAAGGGCTATATTGAATCACAATGACCACTATTCTCCCTCCTACTTTGAATACTCAAGTACAAAGTTGCTGTCTTGCATAGAAGTCTTGTCAAGAGGTAGTTACTAGTCATCCGTCCCTTTGTTTTGCGTAGATTTCCCCAAGGGGTATTCAATCTACCAGGATGATTATTCTATTTCTGTCTCTTTCATTTTGACTGGACCGCCCTTTCGGGTTTTCAACTTATCGAACGTTCTTTTATTTTTTAGGCATAGTATTTCTTGACTGCATCTGAATTAACTGGATACGGAAGCTCTTCTCCATCCATAGTCGTAAGAATTAGGGCACCGCCTGAGAAAGATTTCTTAACAACATATGGGCCTTCATAGGTTGGTGTCCATTTTCCCCTAGCATCATGTTTACCGGGCAATATCTTCTTTAGCACAAGATCCCCTTCGATGAATAAGCGAGATTTAACCTTCTTGTCAAAAGCTTTCTTCAACCGTTATTTGTACAACTGACCGTGGTATAGGGCTTTGAGGCCCTTCCCTTAAATTAAATTCAACTAATCATATCTGGTTTGACACCATTCTGCATCAGTCAACTTTGCTTCCATCAAGACTTGCATTGATGGGATCTCGACTTCTATTGGAAGTACTGCTTCTATACCGTATACAAAAGAAAATGGAGGTTTCCCCAGTTGAAGTGCGTACTGAGGTACGATATCCATGCAAAGCGTATGGCAACATCTCGTTCCAATCCTTGTAGGTGACAACCATCTTTTGAAGGATCTTATTGATATTCTTGTTTGCAGCTTCAACTGCCCCATTGTCATACCCCAAAATTCACCCTACCCCTATATAACTTTCATATAATCCATGACCCTATTACACATACATACATTCATTGCTCGATCATCATAATTGAATTAACATTCATAACCAAAGGCATATTGCATGGACTCAAGGCATGGTGTTTACACCTGCAAAAAAAACTGGGAAATCGATTACCCCAATTAGGAAAACTGATTTCCCCTGCGAAACCAGCAGTAGTAAGTCTATTTGTTACACAAAATACTTTTTCCCCCCACTTTATTTCCCTATAAATAGAGGAATTATTTCCCTTCATTTTGCATGCTTTCTATCCCCCAAAAGTTCTGAAAAAATATCATCCTACCCCTCTTCTCCAAACCAAAATCAAAACAAAAAAATCTGTCTCTCCCAAAAGTCACCCCCACCAACTTTTTTCCACTTCACATTTTTTTCTCAAAACTTCCCACTCTCTAACGCTCATAACTCAACCCCTTCACTAAGCTTCCATCATAAATATTGTCATCCCAAACACATTGCTCCACATTCAAGCTCAACACCATTTCAACCTAGCTTTTTCACATTTTTTGGATAATGATTTTAGCTTAAACTTTTTAACTTTTTGGTTATGTTTTTGATTGAAAAATGGTTGTTTGTTATTGGTTGGTCTTTTGATAGGGTTTTGATTCAAGCTTGTAAAAATGATTAACTTTGGTTTACACACTTTTTTTTAAAGATTTTTTGCTCTTACTACCTTTTTTATTCACCTTTTTGTGGTTGTTTTGTATTTGTTATCATTTACTTTTATTATTGATTTGTTGTTACATTTTTTTGGTTAATGAGGTCTATTAGATCATGACCATAGTTGTTTAGGCTTGATTAAATCTTAAATGTTTCAAACCTATTAATGATTGATCATTAGATCATTCATGATACTTTGAGGCATTGATAGATTGCCTCTATTTCAACCATATTTTAGTCATTTGATGCATAGATGAAATCATTTTCTTATTGTTATTCTACTAACCAGTAACTACTAACTTCTAACATTTATATTATTTCACTTTAATCCTTGCAATTTATTTTATTGTTTATTTTATTTCATTTACATTATGTTTATGTTCATTATTTACCTATTCCTAACATTTACATTATTGCACTTTACTTCCTTGCAATTTATTTTATTGTTCACTTTATTTCAAGTGCTTTATGTTTATATTTATTTTTATCTAACCATATCATTTATATTATGCTAATTTATTTACTCTTTTACTATCTTGCTAAATAAAAAAGGGGAGTAAAAACAAAAGAAAGAGAACAAATCATAATTGTTTAAAATATTGATGGATAAACTTAGAGTTGTATAACTTTCTTTGTTACAAATCTATTGTAAGTTGATTATTAATCATTTTCAATACTTTGCATCAATGATAAGTTATCCCTTAATGTGTCATATTTTGAGTTTTTGATCTATGGAAAAATAATCCTCAAAATGTCCATTTTTGCACATATTACTAACCATTAATTATACTTCACTAACTTTGTTTATCATTAACCTTTGTTATTGTAATTTTGGTACTACTAACTTGTTATTTATTTTAATATCATTTATATCCACTAACCATTATTGTGATATTGTCATTCTTTATCTTGTAATTTACTTTTATGTCATTACCTTGTAATTTACATTCAAGTATTCATTACCATCATCATTGTACAAACTCATCATGCATATCTATTTACTTGTTATTTATTTTATTATCATCAAACATTAAAAACGAAAAAAATATGATAAAATGATAAGATCAAAAATATTCACTCCACTCTTAATCAACTTGGACTTAGAGGATTTCATTTTAGGACCATTGCTTGGAGGCCTTTTTCTTATCTCTGTGATACTTTGTAAATGTTGGATTTTATTCGTAACTTACATGCATGTTGAAAGAATGGCATCATGACACCACCTTAGGGGGACATGTTTGTAAGATTATTATCCTTTGTTTAGATTAGGTCACTTTTGCACACACAAGGTTTTCTCTTGGGATACCTTAAAATGAGACCCTTTAGTTTTTTTGTTGGTTACTTTGCATTCATGTTGCATAAGTCAAATATCATAATCGAATAAACCAAACCCTTGATTCAACGTCAAGTGGCATTTTCATAATCAAATTCAAAATACAATAAAATTATTATTATTATTGTGCGCCACGAGCCTTAAGTGGTGGAAAATGAGTAAGAATGGAGCATTCCTACCCTTATTCTGATTATTTTGGACGCAAGACGCTTTGCTTGTTGTTTAGAATAACTGCCTCCGCCCATAGACTTTAGTGCAATATAATCACAAACATTCATTTCATAAAACCCTTATTCAAGGTAAAAATAATACAACTCACCAAACTCATTTTTGTGCCTTAGGGCATCATCCTGAAAACCCTTTTCTTAAAGGTAAAATCAACCAACACACAAACATTTTCTACTCCGAACTACGGAGCTCTGATTCCTCATCCCCGAATGAGTGATACATAGGCACAAATGCCCCAATCCTTGGTGAGCACTATAATACTAAAACACCCGCTCTTTCACACACATTCTTTTTAAAATAATACAATGATAGATAAATCCCCATGTATGTAAAACAACCCAAATGGTTTCCATGGAGTACCATGGACGTAAGAGATGCTAATACCTTCCCCTTGCGTAACCGACTTCCAAACCCAAACCTCGGTTGCGAGACCGATTCCTTATTCTCTTTTAGCGCTCCCCATGCACGTATGTTTTGAGGGTTTTATCGAATATTTCCCCTGCCTCTCCGATAGAGGTAAACTAAATAAAATTCGATGGCGACTCTTCTGATTTTTTCTCTCTTTGGCATCTCTTTAGTCCCGGTTTTGTTATCGTAAAATCCTGGTAATGACAACTGGCGACTCTGCTGGGGACTACCGTTTTTCCCTAAGCAAGTCTAGCCTAGTTTGGGTTGTACCTCTTTTATGCACGTGGAGATTTATCTATTATTTATTTTTTCTATGTATATTGCTTTTGTTGCTAACCTGTACATATTTTCTTTGTTTGACTATTGGTTCAAAACTTTGGCTTTATGACAAAGAATTTTGGAAGCAATAATGATTGCAAAGAAAAACCTTGTGTGAAAGACTCTCCTCCCGAGTCTGAGAGTTTTGCTTGAGATAGGAGAGGTTGAGTAGTATTGGGCCGCGAGGTGCCTTCCTCGTTAGGATCGTACGATAACTTCACTTAGTGGTAGATTCTCTTAAGGGGATTGATGACCGTCATGCTTTCGGCGTAAGCATATTTTATTTTACTAGAGTCAATAACCCTAAGACTCCTTTTAGAACCTTTAAAATATGGCTATCCTAGACCTATGGTCGGTAGTATAGGCCACCGAGGTTCTTTCCTCGTAAGGGTCGATACGAAGATCTCACTTTTAGAGTAGATGACTTTGATGAAGCAGTCGTCTGGCAAGTAAATTGACATAAGCGGCTGACAGTCAAGGAAGTCCATGACTCTAGGGGCAGTGTCTTACACCTAATTTTCCAAAAGCCTTAGATCATACAAAGTGAGAACCTTGGTTTACTAAGCAGTCATTATTAACTCCATGCTTCGTTACGATGGTCCAAAACCATGAACCCATGCCTAAAATTCGGTGGAAATAGTAAACCAATCATTCATTCATCATTAAATAATAAGCAAAACTCTTAAAATTTCCGTTTGTTCGAACGCAAAATTACAAGACTATTTTCCGACACAATCATGGATACTTCAACAAGGAAAAACACCTCTACTTTCTGCTTCAAGAGTCCCTATATCAGTTCATTAGAGGTCCTCTGCTCAAAGGTCGTAGCTCTTAAAGACAACAAGTTTAGATCCAATTTTGGGAACATCATAGATCTTCTAACTGAGAAGGTTGACTATGGTGTTATCACTACAATGGCCCAATACTATGACGTCCCTTTAAGATGCATCACTTTCCCCCACTTCCAATTCTCTCCAACCTTGGAAGACCTCGAGAGACTCCTCAACCGATCAATCAAATAATACAACCCTTTCTCGAAGTTGGAAGAAGGCTTCTGTTTGACTGAGCTCTCACTCACCTTGGGCATCAATGCCAACAAGCTAGTGGCCAATTGGGGCGTTAAAGGATCTATCAAAGGTTTAACCCAAAAGTTCCTCGAAACCCATGCTTGGGAAATGATTAAAAAAGGAAGACCGGACTTCTGTAGTGCAACCTTGGCACTTTTGATTCATGGAATTATCCTCTTCCCAAATATGGACAAGTTCGTGGATCATTTAGTAGTTGAAGTTTTTATAACAAAGAATCCGATGCCTTTTTTACTTGCCGACTTCTACCATACCGTTCATACAAGGCATGAGATGAAGGGAGATACTTTCCTCAGTTGTGATCCTATGTTAAATTTATGGCTGAGGGCCCGCATGCCTCAAAGTGGACTTTTTGCTCAAAACAAACTAACATCGTCGCAAAGGTTCGCATCTCTCTCTGCCAACTCAATTCTATGGTATAAGAGGGAATGGGATACAAAAGACGTTATCACAAGATGTGAAGAGTTCTCTAACATACCCTTAATAGGAACACACGGTTTCATCAACTACAACCCTGCTATACTCAAGAGACAACTAGGGTACGCCATGACGAGTCCTCTCGAGGAAAGAGATTTCATTCCATTCGTCATCAATATCGTGGATCCGCTTGATTTAAATGTGAAAAGAGTGCGAAAAGCTTGGACAAGCATATTTTGTATTGACCAAGAATGGGGTAAGAAAAACATCCTAGCCAAGGAACCCTACTATGTGTGGGTAAAAGAGAAGACTAGGGTTGTTAAAATGTCGTTTCTGTTTGACCCTTCTTCATTCATGTTGATGCCCGAGCCCGAGCCTATCCTATAAGAGCACATGGACAAACTTACCAGCCAAATCAAAGAGCTTGAGTTGGAAAACACTCAATTATGAGTCCAACTCAATCGAGCCAAGGAACATAACCACGTCTTGGAGGATAAGGGTAAGAAAGTTTGTGAAAAAATTAAAGATAGCAAGAAGAGGCTCCGATTAGCCGAGGGACAAAGAGTTTGGGTTGGTGGAGCTCTACAAGGAGCTAATTCTGAGCTAGACTTCCGCAATGACGAGTTGGATCAAGCGTCCCGAATCATCAAGGACCTTGAGAATACTTTCGAGAGGTCTAAAGCCATGACGAAAGAAGCGAGGGAAGATTATGAGGCCCAAATTCTCAAACTAAGGACCACTCTAAAAGAGTATAAGGACCTTCTGGCTAAGGAACACCTATAGAGAGAAAAGATTCACAGAAGCTTCTTGCGTGAGCAGTTCAACCTTGGACGAGCTTGCGAGAAAATCAAGAACTTGAAGAGGGGGATCTATGACCAAGCCTATGTAGAGTTGCAAAACAACTGTAGACATTGGGAGGAGCATTTCCATGGATCCGAAGCTGCCATTGCTCAAAGGGATATAATCATCCATAATCTCCAAGCTCTTTACAACGAGTGAAGGGACAAATACACCAACATGGCGGTATTAACTAACTATGTCCTTCAAGACTTTCCCGACAAGTTGAAGGAGGATGATATGATCATGTGCCCAGATAATACCTCCAAAGAGGTCTATCACTTCGTCAATTTCTGCAAGAAGACGATGGCCGAACTCATCACCGACATTGAGGCTCTCCGCAAGTCTCAAGGGGTCACTTTTAGGATGGATATCTAGTTGGTTTATTTGTTTCCATCACTTGTATTTTTGCAACTTCCATGTATTGCAATCTATTTTCACTTCAAAGGATGAATGAAAGCTTTGTGATTTTTTCTATTGTGTTGTCCTTTATCTATGATTGTGAACGTAAATTATCAAGTAGTTTTTGCAATGAATAAACACGAATAACTAAAAGAGCTTTGCTTTAACATAAAACAAAAAAAAACATTCATGCATCATTTGAATCTTTCAAAACATAAAAACATAAAAACTCATCCATCCACCCTTTTTTCTGACCAGAACCACTCTCCAAAGCTGACTTTTCAGTATGATACACGATGACGTTGACAAGCTGTCATGGAGAAACTTCAAGAAAACCAAGCTTCCCTTCAGGAGGAAGTATCCCAGGTGTGGTCCCAAATGCGGCGATTGATGGAGACTATTCAAGCGGTCGCAAGAGGCCAATAAATCATGGCAAAAATGCAAGAAGAAATGAACCAACGTGCTAGTGCTACCAATCCTCCTACCTCTCCAGCAGTCGAGACTCTGACTCTAGTTCCTCAAGTTGATCCTCCAATTAACATTAGTGCACCCGACAGTGTTTCAAACATCAATCCTCGTTCTCACGTTTTTGAAATAGACGACCAATATGATGCATTCTTCAGCCCAAAGGCTGCTTCTCAGTATGAGCTTTCGGTTCAGCAACCAACGAGGTGGAGAGGAAGGTAAAGGCTATCGAGGAGAAACTTAAGGCAATACAGAACACTGATGTTTTAGGCGTTAACGCGGCAGAAATGTGCCTAGTGCCCGGGGTCATCATTCCAGCCAAGTTCATAGTCGCAAACTTTGAAAAATATAAGGGAAATAGCGACCCTAGGACTCACATTAGGGCATACTGCCGAAAGATGGCTGCTTAATCCAGTGATGATAAACTATTAATGCATTTTTTCCAAGATTCTCTCAGTGGGGCATCTTTGGATTGGTATATGCAACTCGAGGGTAGCCATATTCACACATGGAGGGAAATGGGTGAGGCATTCCTCAAGCACTATCAATACAACACTGATATGATACCTAATCACACCTAGTTGCAAAATCTGACTCAAAGGTCTGAGGAGTCCTTCAAAGAGTATGCCCAATGGTGGAGGGAATTAGCTGCTATGATACAACCCCCATTGCTAGAGAGGGAACTGGTAGACATGTTTATGGGTAACCTGCAAGGCCCATACCTTGACAAAATGGTAGGGAGCACCTCCTCGGGCTTTTCCGACCTGGTCTTAGCCGGTGAAAGGATAGAAAATATGATTAAGATGGGCAAGATCTAGAACTCTTCCAGTACTTCCAGTGCATTGAAGAAACATTTTTTTCCTATGGTAAAAAGCATGAAGGATAGACCAATGCCACCTCCGTCATTCGAACAAGAAATCCCACTTATCTGCAAGTAGCCACCGTAGCTCCCGTCCAACCTAGTCAACAATAACCATTTACAATTCCTATTAAAACTCAACAACATCAATGCTACCAACAACCACAACAACAACAGTATCAACAACAACCGCAACGTCAACAACCACAATATCAACAACAACAACAAAGGGTGTGAACGTCCGAGAGAAGATTTGACACGGTTACCATGCCGTATATCCACATTCTACCATATTTATTGAGGAGATCACTTGTACAACTAAAGGAGTTAGGACCCCTACCAGCGGTTCTTCCTCCCGGTAAGAATGCAAATGCCCACTGTGAATTTCATTCTGGCGCTCCTGGGCATTCCATCGAGAATTGTAAAGCATTGAAGTACAAGGTTTAAGATCTTATTGATTCTAAGGCAATCACGTTCACCCCCAATGGGCTGAATTTAAATAACAACCCGATGCCCCCTCACAATAATTCAGCCGTGGATATGGTGGAAGTTGATAATGGAAAAAGATTGATGTCTTGTGTGGACGAGTTAAAAACACCACTCATCGATATCAAGAATGCTTTAATGAAGGATAATGCATTTCTTGTCTGTAGTAATGATTGGGAAAACTGTATGATTAATCCGCAACAATGTAAAACATTGAATTCTGTTATACAATGATTAATGGACCAAGGGATCTTGGTGGTAGACTGCCCCTCCAAAAAAGAAGATGTGCCTACCCTCGAGATACCATACGACGAAGTCACTCCTCTGCAAATTCCATATAACTTCTCTCAGTTAACTCTGTTAACAAATCCTGTTACTCTGATCATAATAACAGTTCCCACACCATTCCCGTATGTTAACACAGAAGCAGTCCCATGGGTGTATGACACCTCAATCTACATCCATGGTCAGAAGATTCAAGAAGAACCATTGAAGTCTAGTGATCCAATAATCAATATCACCGGCACTGGCAGAATCACGAGAAGTGGAAGGATATTTGCGCCAACACCCACTCCAATTGGAACTATCAATCCTTTAGGTTCAGACAAAGGCAAACAAATTGATGGCGCTCAGCAGACACAAGACCCTGCACCTTTCAATGAAGTAGAAGAGTTCTTACGCATTATAAAGAAGAGCGATTATCGAGTAGTTGATCAGCTTAACCAAACCCCCCCGAAGATCTCAATGTTGTCTTTATTAATGTGCTCGGAAGTCCATAGGGATGCTTTGGTAAAAAATTTGAGGACAACTCACGTACCGCAAGAGATCTCTGGTTGTCAGTTTGAAGGGGTAGTTAACAATATCGCTACTAGCTTAAGCTTGAGTTTCAGTGATGAAGAGCTTCCCGCCGAGGGAAGGAATCATAACAAGGCTCTCCATATTTCTATTGAGTGTGTGAACACAATCCTATCAAGAGTTTTGGTAGACATTGGGTATTCCCTCAATGTGATGCCTAAGAGCTCCCTTGCTAAGCTAACTGTTGAAGGACTCATAATGAAACCGAGTGAGCTTATAGTAAGAGCATTTGATGGGACTAGGAGGACTGTAATCGATGAGGTGAATTTGCCTATGAAGATTGGTCCCCATACTTTCTTTATCACTTTCTTCGTAATGAACATCTATCCAACCTACAGTTGTCTGCTTAGAAGGCCTTGGATCCATTCAGCTGGTGCAATCACTTCAATGCTCCACCAAAGATTTAAACTCTTAGCTGACGATAAACTGGTTGTTGTCGAGGGTGAGGAGGACATTATGGTAAGTCACCTCGCATCTTTCCATTAAGTTGAAGGAGAAGGGGGGATGAGAGAAATCCCATTCCAATCATTTGAAGTTATCAATGTTGAAATGGTTCTCCCAGCAAGGGATGAATCAAAAGATGTCGAATCTCCAATGGCCTCTTTTAAGGACTCCCTGACAATCATAAAGGATGGACACCCCTAAGGATGGGGAAGAATGCTTGAACTTCCTTCCAACAAGGACCGTACCGGTTTAGGATACAACTACCAGAAATTGAAGAAGCCCGCGCCGATAGCTACAAAGGGATTAGTGCTCCTGCTATCCGAAAACTTCTCAAGTGATGGTTACCTTGATGACAACCGTGTATGTTCCGTGGAAGAAGACGAAAAACAAGATGCTGGATTGATCTTCACAAAGACTGATGGAAAGGGTGCCACCAAATGGACCAAAATTGAAATACCTAAAGTGACCCTGATTAAAATTTAATTTCCAATGTTGTTTTCCTTCATTTTTATAAAAAGAACCCTTGTAAAGCCCAAGTCATGGGGGAATCATTTGTAGGGCCTCATCAAATTTCCTTATTAATCATTAATGAAAAAGGTTCATGTTCGCAATCAATTTCGAGATCCTTGTCTTTCATTTATTTATTTCACCTTTTTCAAAATGGCAATTTTCTTTAAAAAAAATTATTTTCAAATCTTCCTCTCTTTCATATCAATAAAAGCGTGGACCTTAAATCATGCAGATGACTCTTAACAACCACCAATGACAATTTTGCTATGATCTCATACGACTTTGACAACCCGATTAATTAAGACGATGAAGAGTGTGAGGAAGAGACCGAACTCCCCGAAGAATTGGCAAGGTTGCTCAAGCAAGAGGAAAAAGTCATCTAGTCGCACGAAGAATCAGTGGAAGTGATTAACCTTGAGACGGACAAGGAAGCAAAAGAAGTATGAGTCGGCTCTGCTCTATAAGATGAGGTGAAGGAAAAATTGATTGAGCTCTTGAATAAGTACAAAGATGTGTTTGCATGGTCATACCAAGACATGCTCAGCCTTGATACTGACATTGTAGTCCACCGTCTACCTCTTAAAGAAGAATGCCCTCCAGTAAAGCAAAAGCTATGAAGGACCTGTCCCGATATGGCTATGAAAATCAAGGAGGAGGTACAAAAACAACTCAACGCCGACTTCCTAGCGGTCTCCAATTATCCTCAATGGATTGCTAACATTGTGCTTGTACCTAAGAAGGATGGAAAAGTGAGAATGTGCATAGATTATAGAGATCTAAATATAGCAAGTCCCAAAGATGACTTTCCACTACCATACATTGACATGCTAGTAGATAATACCGCTCAGTTCTCTATTTTCTCTTTTATAGATGGTTTCTCCGGTTATAACCAGATTCACATGGCTCAAGAAGATATGGAGAAAACCACTTTCATAACACCATGGGGCACCTTCTGCTACAAGGTGATGCCTTTTGGATTGAAGAACACCAGTGCCACCTACCAACGAGCCATGGTCACTCTCTTTCACGATATGATCCATAAAGAGATTGAGGTCTACGTCGAATACATGATAGCCAAGTCTCAAACTAAAGAGGAATACCTTGTCAGTCTAGAAAAGTTGTTTGAGAGGATGAGTAAGTTTAAATTGAGGCTTAATCCCAACAAATGCACATTTGGGGTAAGATCCGGCAAGTTTCTAGGTTTCATCGTTAGCCAACATGGCAAAGAGGTAGATCCCGAGAAAGTGAAGGCCATACAAGCTATGTTTGCACCCAAAACCGAGAAGGAAGTCCGAGGATTCCTAGATAGATTGAACTACATTGCTAGGTTCATATCTCACCTCACTGCCACTAGTGATCCAATCTTAAAACTTCTTCGAAAGGATCAAGCCATCATTTGGAACGATAATTTCCAAGACGCATTTGAGAAAATAAAGGAGTATTTGTAAGAGCCCCCTGTGTTGATGCCTCGTATACCTGGTAGACCATTGATCATGTATCTCACCATTCTCGAAGGATCTATGGGGTGTGTCCTTGGCCAACATGATGATACTGGTAAAAAAGAACATGCAATATACTACTTGAGCAAGGAGTTCACTGATTGCGAGAGTAGGTATTCGATGCATGAAAAGACTTGTTGCGCACTAGCATGTGCTGCCAAACATTTAAGATAATACATGCTCACTCATACGACATTGTTGATCTCTAATATGGATCCTGTCAAATACATCTTTGAGAAGCCGACTTTAACCGGTAGAGTAACCCGATGGAAAATTACTTTAACCGAGTACGACATCCAACTTGTCACTCAAAAGGCCATCAAAGGGAGTGTATTGTCTGATTATCTTGCACAACATCCCTTGGAGGACTATCAGTCTATGCGTTTTGAATTCCCTGACAAGGATATCATGTTGATTAGGGATTACAACATCCCCGGTCCCGAGGAAGGACCCGAGCCTGGATCCCGATGGACCTTGGTTTTTGATGGAGCTTCTAATGCTCACGGCAATGGCGTTGGGGTAGTAATCACTTATCCACTAATTTCCACCTCCCCTTCACCGCCAGGTTATGTTTTGAATGTACAAACAGTATGGCCGAATAAGAGGCTTGTATCTTTGGTATTAAAGCTGATATCGATCTTAGGATCAAAATCCTGGAAGTCTATGGAGATTAAGCCTTGGTAATCATCCAAGTCAAAGGAGATTGGGATGCTAGAGATCATAAGCGCATTCCTTACAAAGAGCATGTCCTGAAGCTAGTCCCCTACTTCGATGAGATTACATTCCACCACGTCCCTCGAGAAGAGAATCAGCTAGCTGACGCCTTGGAAACTTTTGCATCCATGCTTGAAGTTAAATGGAAGAACGAAGCGCCATCCTTTCACCTCAACTACTTGGACGAACCTGCTTATTGTCTGGCAGCAGAAGACGAAGCTGATGGTCATCCTTGGTTCTATGACATCATGAAATTCTTAGAGAACCGAGAGTACCCTGTGGACACGTCCATCACCGATAAGAAGTATCTTCGGAAACTATCATCCAAATTCTTCTTAAATGGAGGGGTATTATACAAGAGAAATTATGATTCCGTTATGCTTAGATGTGTGAACAAGCAAGAAGAAAAACAGATTATAATGGAAATTCATGAAGGATCCTTTGGGACGCATGCTAGTGGAACACTATGGTTAAGAAAATCTTAAGGACTGGCTACTATTGGATGACTATGGAGGTTGATTGTCATCGCCACGTCCAAACCTGCCACAAGTGCCAGATCTACGCCAACAAGATCCATGTTTCGCCAACGCCGCTCAATATCCTAACATCACCTTGGCCTTTCGCCATGTGGGGCATTGACGTGATCGGACGCATAGAGCCAACTGCCTCGAATGGACACCGCTTCATCCTTGTAGCCACTGACTACTTCACAAAATGGGTAGAAGCAGCCTCGTACACCAACGTTACCAGACAAGTGGTGACTCGATTCCTCAGAAAAGAAATCATATGTCGTTATGGGGTCCCCAACAAGATCATTACTGATAATGGATCTAACCTCAATAATAAAATGATGAAAGAGCTATGCCAAAATTACAAGATCGACCACCACAACTCATCGCCTTATAGGCCTAAGATGAATGGCGTTGTTGAGGCAACTAATAGAAACAACAAGAAGATCGTGCAAAAGATGTTAGAAACCTACAAAGATTGGCACAAAATGCTCCCGTTCGCATTACACGGCTATCGTACTTCCGTACGTACTTCCATTGGGGCGACTCCCTTCTCCCTTGTGTATGGCATGGATGCAATCTTACCAGTCGAAGTAGAGATTCCTTCCTTAAGGATTTTGACCGATGTTAAGCTTGATGAGTTCGAATGGGTACAAGCTCTATTTGACCAACTAAACCTCATTGATGAGAAGCGCTTGACAGTCATCTGCCACAACCAACTCTATCAAAAACTCATCAAGAGGGCACATGACAAAAAGGTTTTCCCCCGCAGCCTAAAGGCCAGAGACCTCGTATTGAAAAAGATTCTTCCAATCCATACTGACCCAAGGGGAAAATGGACTCCAAACTACGAAGGCCCGTATATTGTAAGAAAGGTCTTCTCTGGAGGAGTCTTAATCCTTACAACTATGGATGGTGGAGATTTTCCATCCCTGGTGAATGCAGATGCAGCCAAAAAATACTACGCTTGAAAAAAAGAGAAAGCCTGATATGTTGAAAACCCGAAAGGGCGACTTATGCAAAAAATGGGTATCCTGGTAGACTGAAAACCCAAAAGGGCGGTCTAGGAAAAAATTAGGGATTTAATAAGAGAAAGAGGCTGCATCCCGCAAGGAATTCCTCTTCATTCCCCGGTAAGTCAATTTTGTGGGTCCCCTATCAAGTCAATCCTTTCACCCTCCTTCTGAAAGCAAGATCAAAGGACGACCAAAGGCATAAAGGCTATAGCAGAATTAGAATTTGGTGGAAACCCGAGATGTTTCATTGACATTACAATTATCATTTTCTTATTGCAATCACCTTTTTTAGGAATTGCTTCCTTTGTACAAAATCCCCTATTTTTTGGGACCACTTATCAGTAAAATCAATTCCCTTACATGTGCTCCATATTTTTACTCTTCCTGCTTTGTCTGCGAAATATGACTTTTTTCTAAATAAAATTACATTGGAAATTTCTGATTAAAAGATCTTTTTCAAAAAAACTATAAGGGAGACAACATCAAATTACATTTCTTTCAGAAATTTGTTAAAGGTAACCAAAACTCATTTGGAATTTCCAACCTGAGGGCGCCACACATTCCCTTGGACTTGGCCAATCATTTCTCCCCCCAATAGGAATTCTCAAACATTACATTCAACGCTTGCTTGGAGGTCGAGCTCAAATTTCTCAAGTACCGAAAAGTCAATACACCTTCCCCAATCACCCTTTTTTAAGCCCAATCACCATTGGAACTCCCAAAATACACTCCCCCGCAAAATCCACTCATACTTGGCATAACTTGCAAACCCTACATTTCATACATTCCCTCGTGAAAGCCCAAACATGCATTGGCATACATAACATCACATCATAAGTATCTCCTTAACTTACTCAAATTAACTCGTCAGAGTTCAGAATTTTCCAACCGTTGTTATGAATTTCCCCCAATAAAATCAAGTTCATCCTCAAAACATTTCCCAAGCACAACCGCGCATTCCAACCATTTCTGGGAATCGTTGCTAAACTGTTTTGTTTCATTTTCAAGTTTCCCCAGAGGAGTCGGGCATTCTAGCCATTGCTGAGAAACATCACTGTACTTCTTCTATCCCTAGAAAGTCATCACCATGTTTTCCCCTTTTCCCATAGAGTCAGGTACTCTTAGCCGTTGTTGAGAATTGTCATTGAACTCTCCTTTTTCAGACTAGAGGCATTTTAGATGAGAATCATCCTTGAATTTATTTCCCCGACATAAGTCAGGTATTCCGATCTTTCCAAGGGATCGACACTGAAGTGCTCATTTTCTCCAGCATATGTCAGGTATTCTAGCCATTGCTATTGATCGTCACTTGACTTATGTATTCTCCTCAGCAGAGTCAGGTATTCTAGATGTTGCTAAGAATCGTCACTGAACTGTTTGATCTTCCCGGCATATTTTAGGTATTCCAGTCATTGCTAGGAATCGTCACTTGACTTATGTATTTTCCTAAGAAGAGTCAGGTACTCTAGCCATTGCTAAGAATCATCATTGATTTGTTTGATCTTCCTGGCAGATTTCAGGTATTCTAGCCGTCGCTAAGAATCGTCAATGTACCTTCATGGAAAGTTGTATCTCCAGTCGAGTCAGGTATTCCAGTTGTTGCTAAGAATTGTCACTTAAAAACCTCTTTTCCCCTCAAGGGTTGGGTATTCTAGCCGTCGCTAGGAATTGTCACTGTACCTTGTCTTTTCTCTCCAACCGGTTCAAATGTTCCAGCCGTTGCTAGGCAATATCATTTAGAATCATTTATCATCCCCACTAAGTCAAGTATTCTAGCCATTGCTAAGAATCATCATTGAATTTGTTTGTTTGACCCCAAATAGATGTTAGGTGTTCCAGCCATTGCTAAGAAACACCGTGTTGTTTTTCCCCGACCGTTGCTAGGAGCAGTCACCCTTTTGCTCATTCCCTAGTGAAGTTTTATTCCCTTAATTTTCTTGGGATTTTCACATCAAACTTTTCTCATTAAGAAGATACTTAGGATGCATACATCACATTGCATGCATAATCATCATAACCATGCATAATCCTCAACAAATCCTAACATTCTCCGGCAGGGCAAATTCCTGGTTACTCCCATTAGTATTTAATCCTCTCTTACCTTGAACACACTAGAAGTCGTCGCTATGCATATATTCAAATCTGAGAAAATTAAATAGGGGCAGCTGTCATACCCCACCTACCCCCATATAACTTTCATCTGATCCATGACCCTATTACACATACTTACATTCATTGCTCCATCACCAAAATTGCATTAACATTCATAACCAAAGGCATATTGCATGGACTCAAGGCATGGTATTTACACCTGCAAAAAAAAAACTAGGAAATCGATTTCCCCTACGGAAACAACAGTAGTAAGTTTGTTTGTTACACAAAATGCTTTTTGTTTCCCCCGCTTACCCACTTGCTTTCCCTATAAATAGAGGCATTATTTCCCCTCATTTTTAATGCTTTCTAGCCCCCAAAAGTTCTGAAAAAATATCATCCAACCCCCTATTCTCCAAACCTAAATCAAAAACAAACAAAAAATCTTTCTCTCCAATAAGTCACCCCCGCCAGCGTTTTTCCACTTCACATTTTTTTCTCAAAACTTCCCACTCTCTAACACACATAACTCAGCCCCTTCACTAAGCTTCCATCATAAATAATTTCATCCCAAACACATTGCTTCACATTCAAGCTCAACACCATTTCAACCTAGCTTTTTCACATTTTTTGGGTAATGATTTTAGCTTAAACTTTTTAACTTTTTGGTTCTGTTTTTGGTTGAAAAATGACTGTTTGTTTTTGGTTGGTCTTTTAAGAGGGTTTTGATTCAAGCTTGCAAAAATGATTAACTTTGGTTTACACACTTTTTTTAAAAGATTTTTTTGCTCTTACTACCTTTTTGTTCACCTTTTTGTGGTTGCTTTGTATTTGTTATCATTTACTTTTATTATTGATTTGTTGTTACATTTTTTGGGTTAATGAGGTCTATTAGATCATGACCATAGTTATTTAGGGTTGATTAAATCTTCAATATTTCAAACCTATTAATGATTGATCATTAGATCATTCATGATACTTTGAGGCATTGATAGATTGCCTCTATTT
The DNA here is from genome assembly GCF_024323335.1 of Lathyrus oleraceus. NCBI lineage: Eukaryota > Viridiplantae > Streptophyta > Magnoliopsida > Fabales > Fabaceae > Lathyrus > Lathyrus oleraceus. The sequence continues at coordinate 213,178,342 of NC_066583.1, forward strand.
CAACCATATTTGAGTCATTTGATACATAGATGAAACCATTTTCTAATTGTTATTCTACTAACCACTAACTACTAACTTCTAACCTTTATATTATTGCACTTTAATTCCTTACAATTTATTTTATTGTTTATTTTATTTCATTTACTTTATGTTTATGTTTATTATTTACCTATTCCTAACATTTACATTATTGCACTTTACTTCCTTGCAATTTATTTTATTGTTCACTTTATTTCAAGTGCTTTATGTTTAAGTTTATTTTTATCTAAGCACATCATTTACATATGCTAATTTATTTAATCTTTTACTATCTTGCTAAATAAAAAAGCGGAGTTCAAACAAAAGAAAGAGAACAAATCATAATTGTTTAAAATATTGATGGATGAACTTAGGGTTGTATAACTTTCTTTGTTACAAATCTACTATAAGATGATGATTAATCATTTTCAATACTTTGTATCAATGATAAGATATCCCTTAATGTGTCACATTTTGAGTTTTTGACCTATGGAAAAATAATCCTCAAAATGTTCATTTTTGCACATATTACTAACCATTAATTATACTTCACTAACTTTGTTTATTATTAACCTTTGTTATTGTAATTTTGGTACTACTAACTTGTTATTTATTTTAATATCATTTATATCCACTAACCATTATTGTGATATTGTCATTCTTTTTCTTGTAATTTACTTTTATGTCATTACCTTGTAATTTACATTCAAGTATTCATTACCATCATCATTGTATAAACTCATCATGCATATTTATTTACTTGTTATTTATTTTATTGTCATCAAACATTAAAAACAACAAAAATATGATAAAATGTTAAGACCAAAAATATTCACTCCACTCTTAATCAACTTGGACTTAGAGGATTTCATTTTAGGACCTTTGCTTGGAGACCTTATCCTTATCTTTGTGATACTTTGTAAATGTTGGATTTTATTCGTAACTTACATGCATGTTGTAAGAATGGCATCATGGCGCCATCTTAGGGGGATATGTTTGTAAGACCATTATGCCTTGTTTAGCTTAGGTCACCTTTGCATACACAAGGCTTTCTCTTGGGCTACCTTACAATGAGACCCTTTAGTTTCTTGTTGGTTACTTTGCATTCATGTTGCATAAGCCAAATTTCATAATCGAATAAATTAAACCCTTGATTCAACATCAAGTGGCATTTTCATAATCAAATTCAAAATACAATAAAATTATGATTATTATTGTGCGCCACGAGCCTTAAGTGATGGAAAATGAGTAAGAATGTAGCATTCCTACCCTTACTCTGATTATTTTGGATGCGAGACGCTTGGCTTGTTGTTTAGAATAACCCCATCCGCCCATAGACTTTAGTGCAATATAATCATAAACATTCATTTCATAAAACCCTTATTCAAGGTAAAAATAATACAACTCATCAAACTCATTTTTGTGCCTTTGGGCATCACCCCGAAAAACCTTTTCTTAAAGGTAAAATCAACTAACACATAAACATTTTCTACTTCGAACTACGGAGCTCTGATTCCTCATCCCCGAATAAGTGATACGTAGGCACAAGAGCCCCAATCCTTGGCGAGCACTATAATAATAAAACACCCCCTCTTTCACACACATTCTTTTGAAAATAACACAATGATAGATAAATCCCCATGTATGTAAAATAAACCAAATGGTTCCCATGGAGTACCATGGATGTAAGGGGTGATAATACCTTTCCCTTGCGTAACTGACTTCCTAACCCGAACCTCGGTTGTGAGACTGATTCCTTATTCTCTTTTAGCGCTTCCCGTGCGCGTATATTTTGAGGGTTTTATCGACTATTTCCCCTCGCCTCTCCGATAGAGGTAAACTAAATAAAATTTGGTGGCGGCTCTTCTAATTTTTCCTCTCTTTGGCATCTCTTTAGTCCCGGTTTCATTATCGTAAAATCCTGGTAGCGACACTCATTCATCTTGGGTCTGTAAGGAGAAGAATTATGGTGCTCAATCTTGAATTCTTTGCAAAGCTCGGTGACAATGTTGTTATTCAAATTAGACCCATTATCTATGATGATCTTTCTCGGCACACCATACCTACTGATGATACTATTCTTCAAGAACTTGACTACCACCTGCTTGGTAACATTTGCATATGATGTGGCTTCAACCCGTTTAGTGAAGTAATCAATTGCCATAAGAATAAACTGGTGTCCCCTAGACGCCTTTGCTTCAATTATACTGATCATATCAATGCCCCGCATTGCAAAGGGCCATGGTGAAGAGATCACATTCAAAGGTGTAGGAGGTACGTGTACTCTGTCTGCATATATCTGACATTTATGGCATTTTCTAGCATATTGGTAACAATCTGAATCCATAGTCATCCAATAGTAATCGAATCTGAGCATCTTTATTGCCATAGAATGTCCATTGGCGTTTACCCTTCATGTACTTCTGCCATTAACATGTCAACTTCGTGTCTATCCACGCATTTGAGCAAGACCATGTCAAAGTTTCTTTTGTAGAGCACATCCCCATTCAAGAAGAAATTAGCTGACAACCGCCTTAAGGTTTTCTTATCTATGTTAGACGCCCTAAGCGGGTACTCTTGCTTCTCAAGAAAACACTTGATATCATAGAACCACGGTTTCTCATCTGACACAACTTCAGCATTGAAGATATAGGCAGGTTTATCACGGGTATGAATAGTGATGAAAGGAACTTCTCTATGCAAATTCACCCTATACATGGAGGACAATGTAATAAGAGCATCTGCTATCTAGTTCTCGTCTTGAGGGATGTGATGGAATTCTACTTTAGTAAAGAAAGTAGACAATCTTCTGGCATAATCTCTGTATGGGATCAAACCCAGACGACGAGTTTCCCACTCTCCTTTAATCTGATTGATGACAAGAGCTGAGTCACTGAACACTTCAAGAAATTTGATACGCATATCAATAGTCTCTTCCAAACCAAGGATGCATGCCTCGTACTCTACGATGTTGTTAGTGCAATCAAAATCCACCCTTGCTGCGAAAGGTATATGTGAACCTTGAGGAGTAATAATTACAGCTCCTACGCCATGTCCATACGCGTTGACAGCACCATCGAACACTAAACCCCAAATGGATCCAGGCTCAGGACCTTCTTCAATAGGTGGCTCATCATTGTCCTTCATTCTCAAAGCCATGACGTCTTCATCAGGAAAGTCAAACTGCACAAATTGAGGATCCTCAACAGGCTGATGTGCCAAATAATCATGGAGGACACTTCCTTTGATAGCTTTTTGTGTGTGATACTCAATATCGTATTCAGATAATCGCATTTGCGAACGAGAAATCCAGCCATTTAGGGTAGGTTTCTCAAAGATATACTTGATTAGATCCATTCTCAAGATCAACCAAGTAGTATGATTCACCATGTATTGGAGGAGGCGCTTAGCAGCCCATGCTAGTGCACAACAGATTTTCTCAAGCATCGAGTACCTTGTCTCATAGTCTATGAATTTCTTGCTCAAATAGTAAATGGCATGCTCCTTCTTACCTGTCTCATCTTGTTGACCAAGAATGTAACCCATGGATTCATCGAGCACGGTAAGATAATTTATCAAAGGTCTACCCTCAACATGTGGAAGCAGGATGGGAGGCTCTTGCAAATATTCTTGGATCTTATCAAAAGCAAATTGACAGCCTTCATTCCATACCACAACTTGATCTTTTCTCAACAACTTGAAAATCGGAGAGCAGGTTGCGGTCATATTTGAGATAAACCTAGAGATATAGTTCAACCTTCCAAGGAAACCTCATACTTGTTTTTCTGTCTTTGGTGCAGGCATATCTCTTATAACTTTTACTTTATCGGGGTCCACCTTAATACCCTTTTGGCTGACAATGAAACCAAGTAACTTACTAGACCGTACCCCAAATGTGCATTTGTTGGGATTTAGATGAAGTTGATATTTTCTCAGGCGCTTGAACAACTTCAAAAGATGATTCAAGTGGTCTACCTCTGTTTGAGATTTGGCTATCATATCATCCGCATAAACCTCGATCTCCTTATGCATCATATCATGGAGTAGGGTTGTCATGGCCCTCTAGTACGTTGCACCAGCGTTCTTAAACCCAAAAGGCATCACTCAATAACAGAATGTTCCCCACGGGGTTATAAACATTATGTTTTCCATGTCATCTTGCGCCCTTTTGATCTAGTTATAACCGGAGAAACCATCCATAAATGAAAAGACATTGAATTTTGCATTATTATCTACCAATATGTCTATGTGAGGTAGGGGAAAGTCGTCCTTCGGGCTGGCTCTATACAGATCCCTATAGCCCACGCACATCCTGACCTTTCCATCCTTCTTCAGCACAGGCACAATATTGGCAATCCACTGGGGGTAATTAGATCTGATCAGAAATCCAACATCAATCTGTTTTTGCACTTCTTCTTTGATTTGACAGCCATGTCAAGATGACTTCTTCTTAGCTTTTGCTTTACAGGTGGGCATTCGGGCCGAAGTGGCAGCTTGTGTTCAACGATATCAATGTCCAACCCTAGCATGTCTTGGTAGGACCAAGCAATCTGGAAATTTCGTCTGGGATCTCTTTGAACTCTTCTTCCTTTGCTTCATACACTGGGAAATTAAAGTCGGGAGAGGGCATAGGGTCATAGCGTTCAATTGGTTTATTGAGAAATCTGCAGATTTATTTATGTTTTTTATTTTTAGAACTGACCGAAATGAATTGCACATGCAAATAAAAGTTTATCATTATATTTTTAAAGGTTTTATTTTCTTTACCATTTTTTCGGATAAAGCAAAAAGGAAAAGGACATAATTGAAATCAAAATGAACTTTTATTTATGCCATTAAGAGTTACAACAAAATTCATGAAGCCCAAACAAAAACACCTCTGCCTTGGGCAGAGCAGAGGGAAACTTTTGAAAAACAAAAACAGAAAAAACAGCAAAACAAATTACTCTGGCCCATGCATGACTCCGGGAACATCCACAGATGTCCAATTAGGAGTCCTTTGGCTCGATCATCCCCTTATTACAAAGCTTGGTTCTTCATCTGCATCATCCTACAGGATAGCACATGACTGGTCCATAAATCCGCCATTTCTAAACGTCTCATAAATCAACTTCAACTCTTGAATAGTCCTTGGTGCCTAGGTCGACTGCTCATAGGGATTAAACCCTAGCTCACTACGGTATTTGTTATCATTGATTTGCACAATCTTTCCCTAACCCAAGGTTTGGGCACTGGCCACCACTTGATGTGCATCTTTCAAAGATGCCATAGAAGTTCCCACCTTCTCTTCATCGAGATCCTCAATCCGCACTGCATTTGCAATTTCAAGCCCTTGAAATTGGGTGATGACAGCGTCCTCTTCTATATCAATGTATCTGAAAGTAGATAATTGACTGATCATCAGGACTTGTTCACCATAAACAATAGCAAGTTTTCTATTTCGGATGAATTTCAATTTTTGGTGCAAGTTGGATGTGACGGTGCCTGCGTCATGAATCCACGGTCTCCCAAGCAAACAACTATAACCGGGATTAATATCCATCACCTGGAAGAGAATTTGAAACTGTTGCAGACCCACCATCATTGGCAGGACAATTTCACCCATTACAGTCCTCCTAGAACCATCAAAGGCCTTCACCAGAACCTCGCTTGGTCTAATATCAACATCAATATAGGATAACTTGGCAAGAGTAATCTTCGGCATCAAATTCAAAGAAGAGTCGGTATCAACCAAAACATGTGAAAAAGAGTATTTTTCATATCCCATGGATATGTAGAGAGCGTTGATATGCTTTTTGCCTTCGGCAGGCAACTCATTGTCAGAAAAGCTTAGTGTGTTGCAAGATGTAATGTTTCCAACTACATGGTCGAACTGATCAATCGTGACATCTGGATTTACGTAGGCTTTCCCCGGGACTTTCAACAGAGCCTTACGATGCGCTTCAGAGTTCAAGAGTAAATACATAACAGATATCTTCGAATGGGTTTGAAGGAGCTGATCCACCACCTTATAATCACTTCTTCGTATCAGGCGCACAAATTCTTCAGCCTCTACATCTTTTATGGGTCTACTCTCAGGAATGACCAATGGAGCTTTACCATTGTCGGGCTTTCCGACCACATGCTTACCACCTCTAAGATTAGCATGAGTGAAAACCCTACCGCTTCTTGTGAGACCGCTTGCATCAGCAATATTAGGGACAACTTTGTTGTTGACCAATGGCTTCTCAACTCCATTCACGATGGTAGTGGGCTCGTACCCCCATGGTACAAATTTATCATATTTGTAGGGGAAATGAGTTGTCATTTTGATGTTCAAGCACTTAGCAGAGTCAGCAGGAGGTGTACTTTCTTTGGGCGGGCAGAATATCTCAAAATCCTTGGGCTTGTTGAAGATAGGCACTATCACAGACACTTCATCATTCTTTTTCTTCCCACTAACCTGTAACACACCATTGGAAATCAGCATCTGTATATCTTTCCGCACATCGAAGTAACCTTTAGGGTACCTCAAACAAATAGAGCACTTCTCATGATCTTGCTTCAGAATACCGACTTTGAATAGCTTGAGGTGCACAGGCACCAACAGAGTCTTCACTTTCAAGACGTCCATAATAAAATTCTCATCTTCAATAATCATATTTACTGCCCCATGCTCAGGAAATTGGTTAGTAGCCACATTTGGCATATTACCGAACTTAAACATCCCCAATCTCACAAGCTCTTGGACCTTTCCTTTGAATACAAAGTAATTTTCAATGTCATGCCCTGGCGCATCAGAGTGGAAAGCACAACGTTCATTAGGTTTATACCATCTAGGAAACTTGTCAGGCATTGGTGGTGTGACACGCTTTTCTATGAGATTTTGGGCGAGCAGAGAAGGTAGTAGATCAGTGTACGTCATTGGGATTGGATCAAACTGGAACTGAGTCATCGGAGGACGTGGATTTTGCTGAATAGTAGATGTAGATGGTTGTTGTCTTTGTTGTTGTTGTTGTTGTTGTTGTTGTCGTTGCGGTTGATACTGAGGCGGTGGTTGTTGTAGATACTGTGGATAAGGATGATATTGTTGTGGCAACTGCGGATATGGTAAAGGATAAACAAGAAGCATCGGGTGCGGTGGCAAGGGAAGATTCGACATCATTGGTTCCCCTGGCGCCACTGCGGCTACCAAGGGTTATTGATAGTAGCCTGACATAGGCTGTTGCAATTGTGGAGCTGGAGCTGCTTGGGCAGCTGGTTGATTTTGTTGTCTTCTATTGCTTGGTCGGTGGTGGGAAACCGTGTTGGCATCTCCCTCTTTCTTTCTCAGCCATCCACCAAACTTCTTGGCGCTACTAGCAGATGCTGAATTATCACGAGCTATTCTTCCTTCTTTTACCCCTTCTTCGAGTTGTACACCAACTGCTACCATCTCGGTGAAGTCACGAGGCATACTTGAAATGAACTTGTTGTAGTAAAAGGAGTCTAAGGTCCTCAAGAATAGTTTGCACAATTCTTTCTCTTCAACAGGTGGAGTGACTTGGGCAGCAACTTCCCGTCACCTTTGTGTGTATTCTTTAAATGATTCGCATTCTTTTTGGGATATGTTGCCCAATTGAGTATGATCTGGTGCCATGTCCATATTATACTTGTAGTGTTGCACAAATGCCTCACCAAGATCGATAATATTTTGAATATTTGCACGCTCCAAGCTCATATACCATCTTAATGGAGCACCAGAAAAAAATGTCTTGGAAGTAGTGAATTAAAAGTTTATCATCATCTGTGTAGGCGGCCATCTTTCTGCAATACATTACCAGATTAGTCTGAGGATAGGTACTGCCTTTGTACTTCTCGAATTCTGGTACCTTGAACATAGCAGGGACCCTTACATTTAGAACGAGTCACATCTCGCATGCATTTTTGAAAAAAATATCCTTCCCTTAGAGGGCATTCAGTTTCTTGTTATGAGCTTGAATTTGACCTTACACTGCGTCTTCGGCAACGTCTGAGTGGATGCTCGAGCCATGATATAAATCCACAGGGTCTTCTTGAAGAGGGTAAGTAACCACGGCGGTAGGTGATACGGTATATCCAGGATTTCCCATGGGAATGGAAAGTTGAGCCCCATAGGGATTGGCGCCATAGTATTGCGAAGTGAGCGGCTGAGAAGCCAAAGGTTAGGGGCCATAAGGACCGTAGAGACCAAAAGGACCGGTGGAAAAGCCTTGAGTCAATTCTGACGGAGGAATGAATCCTTGAAATCCATGAGGGACATAAGGATGACCAAAGGAGTAAGCAAATCCGAATGACATACCGAATCCGGTAGTTGTATCATCGGTAAATACAGTTGTGATAGGAATTGTAGTAGGTATAGTATCAGAAACAACCGGAGAAGACACGGTTGTACTCAAAGCAGTTGAATGTATGAGCTCCAACCTTGCCATCAAGGTGTCAATCAATGCAGCTTGTCTCTCCTGGATGGCTCGGAGAGTAAAAATCTCTTCATGCAGTTCATGGTTCGCTTGTTCGAGAGCATCCATCCTCAACTGAATATTAGCTCTTGTTGGATATCTATGACGGGTAGCAGACACTTATGAAGAAGAGAATAGACAAGAATGAGACCTTTGAAAAGTATTTTATTTTGACAAAATATGAAAATAAATGATTCAAATGATGCATGGATGAACATGATTTCTTTTCACTTTATCTACTCTTACTTTCAAGGACTTGATAAGTTTTAAACATTTGCAAACTTCTTTCAAACTGAAAGTGACAATTGCATTACAAGGAAATTCAATAAGTGCTTACAAATAAAATCAATAAATAAAATTACAAACAAAGATACAACAAATCAAAGAATCCTAGACCTAGTCTTCAATTCAGCCTTCAGAGCGGTCTTCTCTTTCGATGCTCGTCCAAGAAGTCCTTCGGTATGTATCAACTTCTCCTTATGTTGATAGGAAGCAAACTAAGACGCCTTGAGATCTCTATCTAGCCTTTTCCTTTTAGTGACCTCTTCATCTAGAGCTACCTTTTGTCGAACAATCACATCCTCCTTCTCTTGCAGTTGACTACGAAGTTTAGAACATTCCCCATTAGGGAAATTTATTTTGTTCTCCCAAATGTCTCTATCCTTCACTAAATGGGCGTTCTCTTCCTTTAGCTTCTTGAATTCCTCAAAATAGACATGAGCAGGTTCCATAGGCTCGCTACTCAAAGGTGGTGGAGGGGGGTATGACATTTTGAGCTTGGAAGCCCAACTTTTAACCCAAGTAGTATAAGCCTAGTTTTCCACACAGTTTCAAGGACCTAACTCGGACTTTTTCTTGCGATAAATATGAGACCAAGCCTTCACAACATCCCTTCTAAGATTCACATTCTCCTTACCTTCTCGGATGACAACAGGAGTAACAAAAAGAGACTTAGGCTTATCATCCATGGAATAGCAAAGCTGACGGTATGCTAAAGATGGATTGTAGGTGATAACTCTCTTGGTACTAATAAGAGGTACGCTAGGGAATTATCCATAATTCACTATAATCGTCCCAATATCACAGGCTGCGTCATACCATACTATGTCCCTATTAGTAAGAGCCATAAGCCTTTTTGACCACACGAGATTGTCCTTACTGTATAGAGTGGATTGCGGCAAGTGCGAAATAAACCACTTGTACAATATAGGTGAACAACAATGGACCCATCCACCCCTCTTCTCGGTCCTAAATTGAATGGAGTAATAAACATCCCCTAGAAGAGTAGGAACCGGATTGCAAGTCACGAAAACCCGAATAACATCCATATCGACAAAGTCTTTGAAGCTTGGAAAGAGTAGAATCCCATAAATCATGAAGGTCAATATTTCCTCAAACACATCATTACTCCCCATGTTGGCATAATGTGAAGCTTTTTCCACCAAATACTTGATGGGGAAACCGGAAATTCCTACTTTGGTGATGACACCATTTTCTAACTCGACCTTTGGAACATGTAGAGATGCCCCAATAATGTGGGACTTTGGTACCTCCTCTCCTCGAATAAAAGGAATCTTATCACGGATTGGAATTCCCACGATGTAAGTGAATTCTTCGAGAGTAGGGGACAATTGATAATCGGGGAAAGTGAAACAATGATACATTGGGTCATAAAAATGCGAAAGAACCCTCAAAGCCATGTTGTCCACTTTCACTTTCATCAAAGATAAAATATTTCCATATCTCTTCCTAAAACCATCATAATATTCCACACAAGCGGTCAAGTCTTGTAATAGAGACAGATCTGGACCGGGGAAACTGAACTGGAACCGACTCCTAGTTTCTTTTTCCAAAGACATCCTCTAAACAAATGAAAGAAGTTTAAAAATGAATATACTTTAGAATCCCTGAAATTAAAAATGATAGCCAAAGTTTTTTTGATAATTTTCAATGCGAATGTTTCATCCATCTTCAAGGATTGTTACCCGATTTATTGCAAACTTGGAGAATAATTCGGACATCACAACTTTTAGGGACAAACCAGTATTTTTACCTAAGGGACATTAAGGGTCAAACCAGTATAATATTCCAAGGGACTTTCTTTGTCCAAGTTTGTAATAATCTGATTAATTTATCTTTGAAAGTAGGTAAAGGATGTTATGATGCATGAATGCATGAACACACAATGCAAGGTTATTGGTTTAGGATCACAAGCATGGAGCCAAGTTGGATAATGTCAAACCCCCCTTCCACAAGGTATGTGCTATAAGTTTAGGAGATAGAACAAGTAACCGGGTTCTACATAGGTGCTTGAATGTCAACGATCCATCTCAAAGTTATTACCGACTTATCACGTAATTGAGGGCTGATAATAACCTAAAGAGAATCTCGTTCAAGTGTGGTATCGCGCATCAATCCCAAGAGGCCTAGGCCAAAAGGGTATTATCACACCACGATTCCTAAATAGGAAAAGATGGACTAATTGGGTTCTATGGTTCTCGGTGTTCAGACCCTAGGGCCTTCCTCCTCTAATACCATTATGATTGGACCATAAGGTCTCGAGAAATCAGGGGGAGTCTCCACCAAATGTGAATCTCATGTCAACCCCACATCACCTAAGCCAAGGGGGTCTTCATGACTATATCACATCCTATTCTTATGTTTTTGCTCAAGCTTAGGTCAAAGCTTATCTCACCACATATGTATCACCCATAAAATAAATAACAATATATAAGTAATTTGGCTTGACTTTGCTATTGGGGGGTGCAAATAGTTTTCCCCAACAGAGTCTCCACTTGGTCGCGGCAGGATTTTTGAATGCAAGATATTGGGTTATCTTGACTCAATTGAATCACTAAAGCAAGAGTCGCCACTGAACTTTATTGTATCCAAATACATGGAAAGGGAAAATTTTGATAAAACCCTAAGAAAGAGATCTAGGTAAGCAAGTCAGTTACACAAAGGGAAGGTGTTAATCACCCTTCACATCCTTGGTACTCCAATGGAACCATTGATCATATATGATATTTGCCTTATTATGGGTATTTAAAAGGTGAGTGGGTTTAAAACAAGAAAAGGAGAAGGTGAGGTTGTATTTTTTTATTATTCTTGCAAAGATTTGTGTGAACATCTCATGCCTACGTACCCCCCAAGTGCAATGAAGGATCAAAGCTTCGTAGTTCACCTAAAAGGTTATTTTTGTTTGTTGGTTGATTTTATTTGAGCAAGTGATAATAGGAATTCTCTCTTAAGAGAATGTCCATTATACATCATTTTGTTCTTCCTTGCTCTTTTTTGGTACACCCTTGTGGCCGGTTAATTGCGAGGCTAAAAGGCACTCGACTTACAATATTGGTTGGGTGCTTGGTATATGGACCAAGTAAATATGGGGGTTAAAAGTAAAGTGAAATTTGTGTTTTTTAATATTTGATTAGGTTAAAGCCTTTATTATGTGTTTTACAAAGTGTTTTCACATGCGAAGAGGGTGGTTTACTAAGTTATGGACAAAGGATGGTGAACAGTTTTTCATACAAGAAATTAACTTTAGTTTGGATGGTTGATTTTAGTTTAAGGCATTAAATCATACAACCTCTAACCTAACCCTCATGCAAAGTCCCATACCCTTATCTGAGTATAGTATCCATAGTATCCTTATTACATCACTTTGAAAAGCAAGAAAGATAAACTAGTCCTAAGGTGACATTTCCCTTCCACACATGGAATCTCAAAGACAAATAAAAGGAAATGTGAAAGAACAAAAACAAATGAAGAGATAAGGCATATATTGGTCTCTTGCTGGTCTCACTTGATTTGGAATGACTCTTCCTCTTTTCAATTTTCTTTTTCACCATGCTTGAATGGAATACTTCCTTGAATGTAACAAGAAGAGAAACAATGCTAATGCAACGACTTAACAAATTTTAAACTATAACATAGAATCAAAATTGTTAGTAAACTTCAAAAGATGAAATGGAGAAGTATGAGTCCAGAATGACATATATTTTTTGGATATTTTTCTCATGTAAGGAAGAGCACATTTGAGCATGATTATCAAGGCAAGTTGCAAATGGAATGCAAACTAAACATGCTTTCTGAACAAAATGAAATGAAAATGAAAAAAATATGAAAATGCAAAAACACTTAACATGTGAAATGGCACATAATGAAATCAGAATCAAATGCAATTGAGATACATCATTAATTGTGCAAGTTGACAAAATGGGAATCAAAACAAGGCATGCTAGCAAGGTATAAACCCTAATCTACAACATGCTTGAACATTGAACCAAAAGTGAAAGATGTAAACATGATATCAAAAACATTTGGGAAGATGAAATGAAACAAAACGATATGGAAAACTAATAATGTTCATGGATTGCATTCATGATGAGTCTCAAACAAGTTATGGTTCTAATCATACAATGTGTCACTTAAACATGTCAAAACTAAGTCAAATCAAACATGGAATCAAATGAAAATGAAAAGGACCAAAAAATTCAAAGTGGACAGAAGAAAACATGTTCGAAAATGTCATACTAACATCAATATGGAAACACAAATCAAGCATAAAATATGAAGGTCCATTCTCAAGTCAAAAACAAACATAAACATCAAAATCAACACCCAAATTAGAACTAGATGAGAAAGGGTTCAAATGAAAACACCTTCAACATAAGAAAGTCTCTAAATCTTATATTGAAACCATGGGTGCAATCATTTCACATTGATCATGCATCAATACCAAATTATAACTTAAATCAAGCAAAAAGGGCAAAAGGAAAACCCTAATTTTCAATTCTAAGAAATAAGCTTCAAATGAAAAAGTGTTCAACATAAAAAATGTCACCATCACCTATGGAAACCAAATATGTAACTATATATCATTTATGAACCAATTTGAAAAACTTAGGGTTTTCAAACTTTGGAAATGAATTAATAATAAACCCTAAGTTCAAACTAATTGAAAGATGCTTCAAAACAGAAAGCTCAAAACAAGAGAAGTGTCACATATTTCATAAGATCATTCACACAAAAATTGGGATTTTTATTATGTAATTTGAAATTACTATGATTTAAATACATTAAAAATAATACATAAAAAGAGAAAAAATGATTTTTAGTTTTCTAATAGTCAGAAAAATAAACAAAAATCATATTATGGAAGAGAAAAATAATCCCAACAACTTTCATGTTGGACATTTTTTCAGATTCCAAATAGTTTGAGAAATATTAAATAAAAAAAATAAATAGAATAAATAATAAAAATAATAAAAATTCAATTCAGTGGAAATTAGGGGAACAAGGCCTATGGTAAGCCAGCGTGTAAATCAATTTATTTCCCTCATTAATGAGGTGGCTCAGTGTGAGCCACTAGATCGAATGAAGACACACCATAACGCGTGTTTCTTAAAGAACAAGAACACAAACAGATTTCAAATTTTGGAGGGACCACATGTCACACTCCCATTGGTCCAATTTGAATTTTGGAGGGAGGGGCGTGTGGTCGCCTGAGAAGATGACCGAACCACCATGGGCGGTGGCCGGTTTCTGGAGAAATGCAAAAAAGCTTTAAAATGGAAAACTCAAAAGAGCAAAGTTGCTCAGAATTTCATGGCGAGCAAGATGGTAGGATAAAAAATTATTTATGAATAACCAATAATGCAAATCGAAGATGGTACGAAAATGACACCCTAGACTACAAATCAAAATTAAATGCTACTCAGTTCATGAAAATGCAATTAAATGGTATAGTGATCATCAAGAACAAATTTCCAACAACATGGCATTAAGAAATTCACGATTTGGTTCAAGTTATATACCTCTTGAAGATCACTCGAATGGATGACTTTAGAGCACTGGTTTTCCCTTCAAAGGTCACTATTCTGCTTGCTTCAAGTTTTCACACCTCCATCACACTTCAAAGATCCTTGTTGAGCCAAAGGGAAAACTTGAAGGTGCTTGAGTTTTGAAAACTGATTCAAAGTTCAGAGGTTAGAATGAGAATTTTGCAGAGGTTCAATGGTTATCCAAGCTTAGAAATAGCAGTGCAGTAGCCTCTACTTATAGAGGGGAGAGGTATTAGTCATTTGTTGAATGATTCCCATTAGGTTAGAGGGTAAAATGGAGTTTTTATCAATCTTGCCAACCAAGTTTTGGTGAGGTGGCTTTTGTACCTTGAAAAAGGCATGTGCAGACACAATACACTCTTCATCATTCTGTTTTGCATCCAAAATCGTGGCCAGTTGTCAATGTCCTTGCCTCTTTGTGTGATTTGCTTCAAAAATGTGAAAAATGCAAAATTGAGGAATGTGGAACTTTGGCCTGGTACAAGTCATGGATGGGTGCAAACTGCAAGTGTAAATGGGCTTTGCATGATCTGTTTGAAATCCAATTAGAGCAAGGGAGATTGGTTTGGGAGAAATGAGCTTTTGGCCAAAAATTTAATATGGCTCGGGTTGGAAGACAAGTCATGGTTTGAGCCCTCAACCATGGCATATATTGATGCACACACACCACATAGTTGGTATATAATGGAATGGAACAAAAAAATGAGCTCAAAAGTGTGTAATTTGGAAAATAGCTATGTGACATAAATGAATAACTTGAAATGCAAGGTACAAGGTGGTCCAATTGAGTTTTTGATGAATATACCTCAAATAATGACACACACAAGTCATATGAACCATTTGTGACGTGTTTGAGTTGGAAAAAAACCCAAAGAGCCTTTAGATAAAAACCTCATTTTTTCACTTTTGGACAATTTTAGCAACTTTGAGGTTTGCACTACAACTCCTTGATCTATGCATTTTTGGCTTTGTTACAATGAATGAAATTTGTATATAATGTAAGTATAAGATCATATCAAAAAGAACCAGCTCATTTGGGTCAAAAATGAGAACGTTACAAGGTAGTGAAGTTGGCAAAATGACCTATAATGTATGGACCTCATTCACCCTTCTCCACTCAAACTTGTCCTTGTATGTATGAAGATAAAATGTTCAAAATGGTTGTGAGTTGACTTTGCAAAAAGAACCGCCTCAATTGGACAAAAAATGAGGGAGTTGTGATGTTTTGAATATTGGCCCAAAATCAATAAAAACCAAAGATGATCTGTAATGCTTTCCCAAAATAAATGGGCTTTCACTCAAAATTGGACTTTGTGATCAAAATAAAAACTTATTAGGATGACCTCAATATTGATGTGGTGAAAAGAACCACCTCATTTGGACAATAATTGACCAATTTATGGTCAGTTAAAGTTGGGCAAAAATTAAGGTATTGCATAGGGAGACCTCCAAACCCAATAGCTAAACCAAGCAAAATCTCTTCTTAAACAATGAATCAAAGTTGTATAGGGTCTCAATTTGAGAATATGAGAAAAATAATGGGCTCCATATGATAAGTATTGCCCAAGTTATGACCTTGGGAAGTTCATCTTGAAGATTAGGTAAAAACCCTAGACAACTTGAGATGTTTTGCCTTCAAAGATGAGTTTCCACCCACAATTGGATCTTTACATGTGAATAGAAGTTGTAGATGATGAACATTAGAGTCCAATGCCAAAAATAACCACACTCAAATCTTGCTTGATGAAAAAGTTATGACCTTTGGAAGTCAACCCAACCAGTCTTAGAGCCAATGAAACAGTTCCTTGTGATGACTTGCATAAATAAAGGCCAGGTGATGTTGAGAGCCATGCACATAATTATATCTAATGAAAAATTATAATCTTTGAATTATTAAGACCACAATGCCCTTTATTTTGATATTCAAATCTCCCAAACCTTGCATCACCTAATTGTAAAAGATACAAGCACACCACAAGAGCAAATATCTATCTAGATGCATGAAGTTAGTGATGGATGAATGTAGATACCAAGTACATACCTTTGATCCAAGTACATAATGATAAGAGACCAAGCAAGTTAAATATAGCATAAGTAATAGTACAAATCAAAGCAATGGGTGATCCAATGAGTGAGATACCCAACCCTAGCTTGAGCAAACAAACAAGGAGAGGTTATCAAGACCAAAATCACTCAGATCCATGCTTGTGAGAACATTAGGGTATTGATGAATTGAAAGTGTGAATGTAATGCTAGATTAAGATGCTATGAAGCTTAGGGGTAAAAATTGGGGTATGACAGTTGGCAGTCGTGGTATTCATGTTGAAAATTTAGAGGCATTATCTATTTGGTTCCAGATTTGAAGTGTTAAGTGATTACAAGAGTTTGAAGTACTTGTTCGATCAAAAAGAGTTGAATATGAGGCAGAGGAGGTGGCTCGAATTTCTGAAGGATTGTGAGTTTTGTTTGAGTTACCATTTGGGTAAAGCCAATCTCGTAGCCGATGCTTTAAGCATAAATTTGTTGCATATGTCGATGTTTATGATTCGATAATTGCAATGGATTGAGTAATTCCAATACATGAGCTTGGTGTGTAAAGAGACTCCTAACAATCTGAAGTTGAGCATGTTGAAGATGACTAGTGGTATCTTTGAAGAAATCAGAGAAGGTCATAAAGTCAAATTGGGATTGGTTGACCTACTAGTGTTGATCAATCAAGGTAAATGAGGTGATTTCGGGATTGATGAGAATGGTGTGATGAGATTCAGAGAAAGAGTTTGTGTACTTGATATCTCAGAGCTTAAGAAGAGCATTCTTGAGGAAGGTCATAGGAGTGGTCTGAGTATTCATTTCGGTGCTACTAACATGTATCAAGACTTGAATAACATGTTTTGGTGGCCAGGAATGAAGAAGGAAGTAACTAGTTTCTTTTATGCGTGTTTGATTTTCCAGAACTCGAAGATTGAACATCAGAAGTTGTTGGGTGTGATGCAACCGTTCAATATTCTTGAATGGAAGTGGGACATCATTTCGAAAAAAAAATTGGCGATCTTGCCAAATATGACAAAAGGATGTGATTCCATATGATTTATTAAAGATAGACTAACTAAACCGACTTATTTCATACCGTTTATGATCAGTTATCTTTTTCAGAAGTTAGCCGAGTTGTACTTTGAGAAGGTTGTTAGCTTGCCTAGTATTCCTTCGAGTATTGTGTCAGATAGGGATCTCAAGTTTATACCGAAGTTTTGGTAGAGTTTGTAGGAAGTAATGGGTACTAAAATGATATTGAGTTCTGCTTATCATCCATAGACAAATGGATAGACAGAGAGGATTATCTAGTCTTTGAAGGATTTGTTGAAGGCTTGTGTGCTAGAGCAAAAAGGTGTTTGTGATAGCTACTTTTTGTTGTTTGAGTTCACTTACAACAACAAATTCCGTTCTAGTATTGAAATTTCACTATTTGAAGCTTTGTATGGTAAGAGGTGTAGAACACCTTTGTGTTGGTATGATTCCGGTGAGAGTGTTGTCCTTGAACCTGACATTGTTCAACAGACTACAGAGAAAATCAAGATGATCTAAGAGAAGGTGAATGCTTCACAGAGCCTTAAGAAGATCTATCATGACAATATAAGGAAAACAACTGAGTTCCAAGAGGGAGATCATGTTTTCTTAAGAGTTACTCTGGTAAGTGGCGTTGGTCGTGCATTGAAGTGTAAGAAACTTACATCACATTTCATTGGTCCATTTCAAATTCTTCATAGGGTAGTAGAGTTTTCCTACCGAGTTGTGTTACCTCCATTTCTTTCAAATCTTCATGACATGTTTCAAGTGTCTCAGTTGAGGAAGTAAATGCATGACCTGTCTCATCTAATCCAGTTGGATGATGTGCAACTTAGAGAGAACTTGAAATTTGAGCCCTTGTCATTGAGGATTAAGGATCGTGAAGTGAAGCACTTGTGAGGCAAGGAGATTGCTTCAGTGAAGGTTTTTTGGCGAGGTCTTGCTGGTGGCAGTGTGGGGTGGGAGCTCAAGAGTAGGATGAGAGGGACTTATCCAGAGCTTTTCCTGTCAAGTGATATTCGAGGATGAAAATTCTTTAAGTGGGGGAGAGTTGTAACATCCCGACTTAATTAGCCTTTTATTTAATTATTTATTTGATTTAATTGATTAAATTATTTAAATATTTATTTTATGTGATTTATGACGTGGTTGGCCGGTGACGACATTTATTGTGAATTGTGCGGGAATAATTAGATTTTAGTGGAAGATAATTAATTGAACAACGGGAAATTAGTAGAAAGTTGAGAGAATGTTAAGAGTTGGGTAAAAAGTGTAAATAGTAGAAATTACATGGTTAGAGGAGAGAACCTATGTTTTAGCTGGGCTAAAAGCTTAATTAAGAGAGACTTAACTAGGTTAGTATATATTTGAGGAGAAATAGAGAAATGAGGATTTTAGAGCATTTTCCATTAAACACGAAATCGAGAAGAGAAAGAGATAGAGAGCCTTGAAAGGGAGATAAAGCTTGAGGAAGGGGACCCTATAGAAGGTTCTTGAATTGCTTTTGCTGGTTTTATAAGGTAATGAGGGGGAGAGATTGTTCATCTAAGGGTGCCTTAATCATGAAAGGGTAAAGAGGTTTCCCTTAAACTCCAATAGGATTTTCCCTTTTTCCATTGTGTAGCGGTAAATTCATGACCATCAAGCTATGGATAAGCTAGAGATCAAATAACAAGAGTCGCCATCGCGCTTTTATTGTTTCCAAGGGAAAAGGGAAAAAGTACGAACAAAACCCAAAAGTAAGAAGTTTTAAAATCAAAACTAATAAAATGTCAGAGATTACAGGTAAGGGGGTTGGTTACACAGAAGGAAGGTGTTAGCACCCAAAGTATCCTAAGTACTCCTAGGGAGCCCTTTTTGTATGCATATGTACTTGGTATGAAGTGATGTTTACAAACAAATAGAATGGGGGGAAGGGGTGAGAAAAGAATTCATTAATTATATTTTTGTGTTTGATAAGAACTTCAGACTTGTTCCTACGTACCAACATAAAAATGAGGGATCAAAACCTCGTAGTTCGTGATACAAATTTCAAAGTGGATGCATTGCTTTTAACAAAAATTAAGTTTGAGAGGCACTAAGGCCCAAAAATGGTTTGAATGAGTTAGTTTTTTTTTTTTTTTTGAAAGTTTAAGTCAAGTATAGTTAAGTTTATTTACAAGTTTGATTTAAGAAAAGAAGTTTGAAAATGCAATGGCATAAGGCCAAAGTTTCTATCTTTTTTACAAAGTGGTCAAAGTTTAGAACAAAATAAGTTCAATCAAAGAAGGTTTTGAAAAAAGAGAGGGAGAGATTTTGAAATTAAAGAAATGGGGGAAGATGAAGAGACTATCCTATGTACAAAATTAAAAGTTTAGAGTTGAAAAGATCTGACCAAATGGGTAGCAATCCAATAGACAAGAATGTCAATAGAAACCCAGAATTCCCTTGGACTTTTAGAATCAAGCAACACACAAATGCACAATTAAATTATCTTGAAGAGCAAGGCATCAAATAAAGATGGTCACATCCAAGCTTATCCATTCCATGATCTTCTTCAAGGTAGCCCATGTAACAGATGAATTCCACAAGTCATAGGTTCAAATGACAGCTTCACAATGATCATGTTGCAGATGAACTTAGAGAGATCTTGAATGATGTATCAGATGAAGTTTCAAATTGCAAGCACTTGTTTTCTCAAAAAGTTGGTATTAGCCAAGTCCTTTAGCTTAGGAAGATTGTCTAGATTCTGAGTCCATTTGTCTAAGATCAAGCCAACAGTCCACACAAAAGTCTTTTAGGGTTTTTGTTTTTATTATGTACATTAATGGTCAAAGACCATACAAACCAGCAAAGTATACACAAACAAAATATATCACACAATATGGTCCAAGTGGACAAAGTGAAAATTGCACTAAAATAAACAATTAGAATGATATGAACAATGGCAAATGAAATAGAGTGATAAAAGTAAATTGCATTAAAGTAAAGGCTTGAAATTAAAAGTTAGTAGTTAATAGGTTAGAAATTAGTATTGTTTTACTTTTTGCTTTTCATCTTAAGACATTCTTTGGAGAACACTCAACCCACTTATCACAAACATGAATCCTTGAGCCAAAACATCTTCCAAAGGAAGGAAATAAGGCCAAGTTTCGACAAAATACCATGAAAGAGGGGAGACTTACAATCTCACTAACTAGAATGCTTATGCCTTTTATGTCACAAATTTAGCGTTATGTTAAGCAATCTTAATTGGACTTATGTAGAAGTCACAACTATTTGAGGTCGGGCAATAGAATTTTGGTGTTAATGCATGTTAGAGACATAGTATAATGGACTATGCTCATGAAACATACCACACACAAAAAGAATATGCAAAAGGTGTGGCCTAATCTCATCCATACTCATGTCAAATTTTCAATCAACTAGCATTAGGACTTTGAGATATCATAGGCCAAATGAGATGAATGCATAAAGAAGGGGAATAAGATGAAGAGGGAGGGAAATGGATCAAAACACAAATTGGTCAAAGGAGGACTTTTACCAAATTAATATCATCCATTCATTTTGGGAGATGGAATGTACATTCCATCATTCCCCTAAATTCAATGATATTAATTTGACAAAGTCAAATCAACCTTGACCAAGGCCCAACAACAAGAGTCTAACATAAACAAGCCATCACAATTGGTCAACAAATTTATTTGGCATTTATTCAAATTAAAATACTAAAATAATGCGTTTAAACTAAATATGGTTTGTCTAATCCCTAAAATCTCATCAAAACACCAAACAAATGGTCATGAGATTTATCATAGGTCAAACAAGATCAAAGGACCTTGGAGAAAAAATTTCATAATTTTTGGACATTTAAAAATATTTTTAAACAATTAAAAACAAATGCAAAATTAATTATTTAATGAAAAATATTAATAATGAGCCAAAAAATAATTTTAATTCAGAATATGAAAGAGAAAAATATTTGAATTTTTTTGGTGAAAGTCCCATATTTTTTGGATCAATATTGAATTTAATATGAATTATTGAAAATAATGCAATTAAAATGAAAATTAAAATATCAGAAAAAACGTGGACCACTTGATCTCCCTCATTAATTGAGGTGGCAGATCAAGTGGCCAGAAACACGCATTCCACTGTGCACATGAGTCAGCGCGCCATAACATTGGTATTCAAAAGGAACGATCGTGATTAAAACAAATTACATGGATCCTGTGGTTGTGAGAGATGCCAACACATTGCCGGAGTTGTAGCTCCGGTCTTCTTCTCCGGTGGACCTCACCGGACTGGTCCACCATCAACCATCACCAAAATTAAAAACAAGGGCATGATTTCAAAGTAAAAATGACACTGAGCTTGAATCTGGCCTCAATTCACTCTAACTCCAAGTATATTGAGAGATACATGGAGTTGAAATTTGAGGTACATGAACTGAGTTGCTTCGATATGGCCTCAAAGCAACTCAATCTTCTTGCCTACATTGGTAGGACTTCAGACAATTATATTATCTTGGAGAGAAAGGCATCAAATAAAGATGGCCACATCCAAGCTTATCCATTCCATGATCTTCTTCAAATTAGCCCATGTAACAGATGAATTCCATAAGTCACAGGTTCAAAATAACAACTTCACAATGATCATGTTGCAGATGAACTCAGGGGGATCTTGAATGATGTATCAGATGAAGTTTCAAATTGCAAGCACTTGGTTTCTCAATAAGTTGGCATTGGCCAAGTCCTTTAGCATAGGAATGTTGCCTAAGTTCTAAGTCCATTTGTCCAAGATCAAGCCAACAGTTCACACAAAAGTTTTTTAGGTTTTTTGTTGTTATTATGTACATTAATGGTCAAATACCACACAACCAAGCAAAGCACAAACAAAATATATCACACAATATGGTCCAAGTGGACAAAGTGAAAATTGCATTAACATAAACAATTAGAATGATATGAACAATGGCAAATGTATAAAAGCTATAATTAAATGACATTAAAGTAAAGGGCTTGAAATTAAAAGTTAGTAGTTAATAGGTTAGAAGTTAGTATTGTTTTGTTTTTGTTTTTCATTCTTAGACATTCTTTGGAGAACACTCAACCCACTTATCACAAGCATGGATCCTTGAACCAAGACATCTTCCAAAGGAAGGAAAAAAGGCCAAGTTTCCACACAATACCATGAAAGAGGGGAGACTTACAATCTCACTAACTAGAATGCTATGCCTTTTATGTCACAAATTTAACGCTATGTTAAACAATCGTAATTGGACTTATGTAGAAGTCACAACTATTTGAGGTCGGACAATAGAATTTTGGTGTTAATGCATGTTAGAGACATAGTATTATGAACTATGCTCATGAAACATACCACACACAAAAAGAATATGCAAAAGGTGTGGCCTAATCTCACCCATACTCATGTTAATTTTTCAATCAACTAGCTTTAGGACTTTGAGATATCATAGGCCAAATGAGATGAATGCATAAAGAAGGGGAATGAGATGAAGTGGGAGGGGAATAGATGAAATCTCAAATTGATCAAAGGAGGACTTTTACCAAATTAATATCATTCATTCATTTTGGGAGATGGAATATACATTCCATCAATCCCCTAAATCCAATGATATTAATTTGACAAAGTCAAATCAACCTTGATCAAGGCCCAACAACAAGAGTCAAACATAAACAAGTCACCACAATTGGTCAACAAAATTATTCGGCATTTATTCCAATTAAAAATACTAAAATAATGCATTTAAATTAAATATGGTTTGTCAAATTCCTAAAACCTCATCAAAACACCAAATAAATGGCCATGAGATTTATCATAGGTCAAACAAGGTCAAAGGACCTTGGAGAAAAAATTTCAGAATTTTAGAAGACTTAAAAGTATTTTTAAACAATTAAAAACAAATGAAAAATCAATTAAATCATGAAAAATATTAATAATGATCCAAAAATTAATTTTAATTCAGAATATGAAAGAGGAAAATATTTGAAATTTTTTGGTGAAACTCTCATATTTTTTGGATCAATATTAAAATTAATATGTATTAATGAAAATAAAGCAATTAAAATGAAATTCAAATAATCAGAAAAAATGTGGACCACTTGATCTCCCTCATTAATTGAGGTGGCAAATCAAGTGGCCACCAACGCGCACTCCATGGTGCGCCTGAGTCAAACGTCCACACGCTTGGTAATTAAAACGTACGCTCACGATTAAAACAAATTAAACTCATCTAATGGCTCAGGACCATGCCACATCATTGCTGGAGCAAAGCGCCAGTCATCTTCTCAGGCGACCTTGGTAGGACTGGTCCATTCATCACCACATCAAAAATGAAAAAGGAGGACATGATCTGAAAGGAAAAATGGTGTAGATCACGAATATCACCTCAATTTTAACTAACTCCTCACATATAGAAAGATATGAGGAGTTGAAATTTGAGTTATGTCAACTGAGTTGCTTCAATTTGACCTCTAAGCAACTCAATCTTCTTGCCTACATTGGTAGGACTTCAGACAACCAAAGAATCAAGAGAATTGAGCAAGATTGAGAGAGAATCAAAGAGATGAAGTTTTCTGAAAATTACCTTCAATGCAATGCAATTCTTGATGTTTCTTGCTCCAAACACGATCTGATCACACTTGAGAAGCTAGCAGGAAGTGATTGATGAGGTTGCAAGGCTTTGGATCCTGGAGTTTTTGAATCTCCAACAGTTGAGATTCAAACTCAAATTTCAAGTTGAAATTTATCAGGTTTTCCTTTGGAATGAGAGGGTTGCAATAGGGGGCAAAGCTAGCGCGCAAGGTGTGTTCAATTCTGATGCTAGAGGGCTCTATTTATAGCTGCAGCTCATGATATTTGCACCTTCAAATTCACTTTCCAAAATTGGAAAATGATTATGCATGGGTGCATGGCCGTGTACAGGCCCATGAGATCATTGCTTAAGGTCCACAAATGAGTGTGAGAGGGTCTGAAATCAACTTGGATTGCAAGGCAAGTGTGTGTGAAAATTTAAAGTTTGATCTTTGCCAAATGATGATACCATGTTCATGCCATATGCAGCCCTAGCAATTCTTGTCCAAAATGGATGAACTTGGAATTTTTGGAAAGGTTAGATCAAGAGGAACAACTTTCATGTTCAATACTTTTCCATTTGAATCTTGTATCATGATGAATTTTGAGGTGAAAGTTTGGAAATTTCAACATGTTGAAATTTTTTCTAAGTGTCAAGCCATATATCTCAATTTTCCACCTTGCTTAACTTTTAATGTGAGCTTCAAATGAGAAACGTGTCTTCATAAAAGTTGTAGATCTTTAAAATACCTTCAAAATGGTCACCAATTTCATGTCATTTGGATTTGAAATGATAGAGTTGTGCATTTTTGAAGTTTGGAAAAATCACTTGTTCAATGGTATAGGTCAAAAGTGACCTATAATGTAGCCTCATATCACATGCTAATAAAAGTTGAATTATCTCTCACTCCAAACATCAAAGTTGAATTATACATCTTGAATTTGATTTTTCAACTTGGAAATCTTTCATCTCATAAAAATTGAGCAAGTTATGGCATTGAGAAGTTGACTTTCAAATTAGGGTTTAGACAAAATGACCTATAATGTTTCAACATAGAAAATGATTTTCCAAGCAAAACTAGCTCTAGGTCTCAACATGAAAGTTTTTGGAATGTCATTTAGAGTAAGTTTGCTCTTGGAATCATTTTCATATGGTGAAAATTGTAGGAGATAGGGTCTAGGGAGACCTAGTTTTGATCAGATGAATTCATCTGGCCAACCATCGTCAACCAACTTGCTAACCTTCAATTCTCTTGACTTTATAGGCTCATGGTAGATCATATATGCATAAGATTATGAATTTTGAAGGGCTCCTTGAGAAATTTGATCAATTGGTGAGATAGCTTGTTGGAGAAGTTACTCAAGATACCCAGTCAAACTAGGGTTTCCAAGGCAAATTACCCTCAAACTCTTGAAGAAAACTTGATCAATATAACATGTAGTAATCATTGGGACTTATATATGATGCATATAACCATTCTTGTATCAATTCAATGGTTTTGCTCTTTGTCATGGGGGTCTCAAACCCTAGATATGAACTTGATAGATCAATGGAGATCATGCCCTACCTACAAAAGAGTTAGGCAAATGCAAAGATATATTTTTGATATTTTGGTTAGTAAAAATGATAATATACAAGTACGATAAAATCACAAAGTACTTGGTGATCTCTCCCAAAACAAACCCAATGAAGGTGGGGTAAGGAGGATGCCAAGGTATGAACCCATTGCTAATGCTTATGATGAAATTGCATGAGGGATATTAGGGTCAAAATTGGGGGCTTACAGCTGCCCCTATTTAAGGACATTCTAACTGAGGAGGCGAAGGTTAAAATCTTCATGTCGACTCAGTAGAATGGGCTTAAATAACAACATATAGAAATAAATTTTGGTCCCTAAGAGACCTCATGATGCATATGATATGAATGCAAAAGTACATTCTTTGTGGGGAAATATTGCCAAAAAGGAAAAGAAATCGGAGAGACCGAAAGTTCGCAGGAGTAAAATGCATTCCGTAAGGAAAACTCACTAGGGAGACTGAGACTCTGGGGGGAAAATGAGGTATGCGTAGGCCAGGCTACGACTTAAAACTATTGGGGGACTCGAAGGATTCCATATAAACATGGAAAAGACTCAGTTGGGGAACTAACAACATCTGCAGGGGATACGAGTAAGTCAGGATAAAACTGAAATACTTGAATCATGCAGGGAAAAACAATTTCACTAAGGAAATGTGCACTCAACTCAACTAGGGAGAAAATAAACTTCATCACCAGAGGATCAGAAATCTATTATCTACTACCTGTTACTGGGTGAGGAGATAATAAAGATCTTACAGAAAGGACATTTGTCACCGATTAGGATGAACATATCAAGGATGACTCGCTGGGAAACAACAAAAGGGAATATTCATTACCAGTTACTGGGTAAGAACAGCCTTGCTGGGGAAAACTGCAGGAAATAGGATTTACAACTACCAGTTACTGGGCAGAAAACCAAAGGTGGGAGTATCCGTCATTGGTTAAGATGAACATATCACGGATAAACTCAACAGGGAAGAAAATCCGTCATCGGTTAGGATGAACATATCAAGGATATAATTTCCTGGGATTGTCAAGGAGGATACCCGTCATCGGTTAAGATGAACATATCAAGGATATACCAACTGAAAAAAAAGTAGGAATTACATCTATTAAATGCTGGATAGAATACCGTTAAAGAGAAAATCTGTCACTGGTTAAGATGAACATATCAAGGATAGACTCTGTGAGGAGATAAAATAAGAATTACATCTATCAGTTACTGGATAGAATACCAAGAGAGAGAATCCGTCATTGGTTAAAGTGAACATATCAAGGATCAACTCTACGGGGGAAAAAAGCAGGGTTTACAACTACCGGTTACTGGGTAGAAGACTGCAAAGAGAAGGAAACCCGTCATCGGTTAGGATGAACATATCAAGGATTAACTCTTTGGGAAACAAGAATAGGGATTACAACTACCTTTTTACTGGGTAGAATACCAAAAAGAGAATATCCGTCATCGGTTAGGATGAACATATCAAGGATAGATTCAAGCAGGAGAGAGAAAGATACCCGTCACCGGTTATGGTGAACATATCAAGGATATACTTCCTGGGGAATTAGATCCACTAGGGACTATACTGCTGGGATACTTTTGTCGGGTATTGGGCAAGAAGTACCAAACTGCAAACTAAGAAGAATATTACCAGTTACTGGGCAATAAACTCTTAGGGAACTCAAAGCATCTATCTAGGTAGGAGCTAGAAAGAAACAATCAATCAAGACTCAACCCAATGAGGACATAACTCAAGGGGGGTGGTTCCATCCAGGTAAACAACTGGGGAGGAAACTGAAGTAATAATCATCCACGAGGAAACAACTCAGTGGGGAGCAGGAGAAAGGTTAAAGTCTTTCTGCCTAAGTGGCTGACACTCTACAATTGAAGGAGGACAGACACCGAAATTTGTACGGGGATAAAGTACCGCCATACAGGGAATGAGAATCTCAAACCAACAATTTAATCAGATATGCGAATATGCAAATATGAAATTATATGAATGTATGTATATATGATGATTATTGTGACAAGAACGATCACAAAGGATACGAAGGTGTCGCAAAAAAATTGAATCATTGGTACAATCCTCGGTCAATCCACAAAATATGGAGACAACTGCTGGAGAATAGAGAGATCAACAATCCAAAAAGGCTCAACCCTAACTGGGTAAGGAGGAGATCTGCTGAGGAAAGAGAAAATATCACCGAGCCTGTGGGGAATTTTAGGTCAACACCATAAAAATGGAAGACAACCCTACAGGGAAAAATAAACTGCTCAGAAACCAAGAGGAAACTCTGACTAGGGAGCAAGTCGACTGGAAATTGGCAGGGAAACCAATGTGATCTACTAGGGAGATCAACCATTTCTGCTGAAGGAAACCAAAATCCACTGGGGAAGGCAGAAACTCTGCCGAGGGATACAAGTTACAAGGTACCTGAATCAACCAACTCAATTAAGAAAAAGGAACAAAGCTCTACCGGGGAATCAAAAACTCCTCCGAGGAACTGAATCAACACAAATGTCTAGGGATACCCGAAGGGTTAACTGCTTGGGGAACCTCTGATGTTTCGCACTCAAAGACTTGTTATCCATCAGAATGCAGTTGATATTTCTTTTAATTGCTATGGAAAATTCTTGCTTTTTATATGTTTTTAAGAAAAAGAGATTTTGATTAAAAAAATTAAATTTTCAAAAAAATGATCATAATAAAATTTAAACTATTGGCTGAAATAAATAAGAGTAGAAACAATTGGATAAAAGCTCAACTTTATTTGATAGAATGGTAGTCTGTAAATGACAAGACTCCATAGCTTTTACAAAGTTTAAAATGGTAATTTACATGGAAAAGGGTTACATTGAATACAAATGATCCTTAATCCTTCTACCAACTTTTGATTTCCGTTGTGCTCTCAACCACTGCGGAGGTGATGAATTGATGTCAACCCTTGTGCTCAATCAAATTTTCAAAACATCAGCAGACTGCAGTTACTTGCGATAATCCCTAATTTTTGCCTAAGTTGCCCCAGGGTGGGGTACTCAGCTTATCGGGAAATTCTTTCTGTTTTATGTCTCTAATTTTTGCTTGGATCGCCCTTTCGGGTTTTCAATCCACCGAGACGCTCATTTTTGCCTAAGCCACCCATTCGGGTTTTTAACTTAGCGAGTTGTTCTTTTCTTTTTTAGGCGAAGTATTTCTTGATTGCATATGCGTTCACAGGACGAGTGAACTCTTCACAATCCATAGTTGTAAGAATCAAGGCACTGCCTGAAAAGGCTCTCTTAACAACATATGGGCATTCATAATTAGGAGTACACTTTCCTCTAGAATCTGGTTTAAACGTCAAAATCTTCTTGAGCACAAGGTCACCTTCTCTGAACACACAAGGTTTGACCTTCTTATTAAAAGCTTTCTTCATCCTCTGCTGATATAAATGACCATGACACATGGCAATGAAGGAATCTCAACCTCTACGGAGAGCACTGCTTCCATACCATACACAAGAGAGAAAGGGGTATCCCCTGTTGAAGTGCGAATAGATGTACGATACCCATGCAAAGCAAATGGGAGAATCTCATGCCAATCCTTATATGTGACAACCATCTTCTGAATAATCTTCTTGATGTTCTTGTTCGCAGCTTCCACGGCCCCATTCATCTTAGGTCTGTAGGGAGAAGAATTATGATGTGCAATCTTGAAGTCTTTGCAAAGAGATTCCACCATATTATTATTCAAGTTCGATCCATTGTTAGTAATGATCTTACTTGGCATACCATAACGGCATATAATCTGATTCTTGATAAACCTTACAACAACTTGCTTGGTTACATTTGCATATGATGCCGCTTTAACCCATTTTGTGAAGTAGTCAATTGCCACGAAAATGAAACGATGTCCATTCGAAGTTCTGGGTTCAATCATATCAATTCCCCACATGGAGAAAGGCCATGGGGAAGAGATAACATTCAATAGTGTCGGAATAACATGAATCTTATCAGTATAAATTTGACACTTGTTGCATTTCTTCACAAATTTGCAACAGTCAGATTCCATTGTCATCCAATAGTAACTTGCTCGCAACATCTTCTTTGCCATTGCATGTCCATTGGAATGAGTACCAAAGGAACCTTCATGCACTTCAGTCATCAACAAGTCTGCTTCGTGTCTATCCACGCATCTGAGCAAAACCATATCAAAGTTTCTCTTGTATAGTATATCACTATTCAAGTAGAAATTACCGGCTAATCTTCTCAAAGTCTTCTTATCTTTCGAAGATGCCCTAGGTGGGTAAATCTGACTTTAGAGGAAACATTTGATGTCGTAATACCATGGCTTCTCGTCTTTAATCTCTTCAACAGCAAACACATGAGTTGGCCTATCATGACGCGTCAAAGATAAATTGGGACCTTCATTCTAATACTTCACTATAATCATTGATGCCAATGTTGCAAGAGCATCTGCCATCCGATTTTCATCTCGAGGGATATGATGAAACTCAACCGTTGTAAAGAAAATTGAAATCCTCCTCGCATAATCTCTATATGGTATTAAACCGGGTTGATTTTTCTCCCATTCTCCTTTGATTTGATTCACAACCAAAGCCAAATCACCGAAGAAATCCAAATACGTGATTCTGAGATTCATGGCCTCTTCAAGCCCCATAATGCAAGCTTCATATTCTGCCATATTGTTTGTACACTTGAAAGTCAATCTAGATGTAAATGATAGATGCGTGCCTTAAGGAGTAATAATCACTTCCCCAATGCCATTTCCATATTGATTAACAACTCTATCAAATACCATTCCCCAACAGGAACCAGGTTTTGGGCCTTCTTCAAGCAATGGTTCATCACAATCTTTCATTTTCAAGTACAAGATCTCTTCATCAGGAAAGTCATACTGCACTGACTGGTAATCTTCAATTGGTTGGTGAGCCAAATGGTCAGCCAAGATACTACCTTTGATCGCTTTTTGAGATCGGTATTCAATATCATACTCTGATAACAACATCTGCCAACGGGTAATCCTCCTAGTTAAAGCAGGCTTCTCAAATATATACTTGATTGGATCCATTTTGGATATCAACCAAGTGGTATGATTCAACATATATTGGCGTAGACGCTTAGCAGCCCAAGCCAATGCACAACAAGTTTTCTCAAGCATAGAATACCAAGTCTCACAGTTGGTGAACTTCTTACTCAGGTAGTAAATTGCAAATTCTTTCTTTCCAGTCTCATCTTGCTGACCAAGAACACAACCCATACTATCTTCGAGCACAGTCAAATACATGATCAACGGTCTTCCTTCAACAGGTAGAGGCAAAATCGGAGGTTCAAGCAAATATTCCTTGATACTGTCAAAAGCTTTCTGGCAATCTTCGGTCCAATCACAAGACTGATCTTTCCGAAGAAGCTTGAATATAAGCGCACATATGGCAGTCATATGGGAAATGAATCTGGAAATATAATTCAAGCGGCCGAGAAAACCTCTGACTTTCTTCTCAGTTTTGGGTGCAGGCATCTCTTGTATTGCTTTGACCTTAGCAGGATCAACTTCAATACCCTTCTCGCTGACAATAAAGCCCAACAACTTACCAGAACGAACACCAAAAGTACACTTATCGGGATTCAAGCGGAGTTTATATTTCCTCAAACACTGGAATAGCTTCAACAAATGCTCAACATATTCCTCTTCATTAATCGATTTAGAAATCATGTCATTGACATATACTTCAATCTCTTTGTTCGTCATATCATGAAAAAGAGTAGGCATTGCTCTCTGGTAAGTCGCACCAGCATTCTTTAAACCGAAAGGCATCACTCTATAATAGAATGTTCCCCAAGGTGTAATGAATGTGGTCTTCTCCATATCTTCGGGTGCCATCTTGATCTGATTATATCCGGAAAATCCATCCATAAACGAAAAAGACTTTGAATTTAGCAGTATTGTCTACCAACATAGCAATGTGTGGCAGGGGGAAATCATCTTTCGGACTGGCTTTATTCAAATCTCTATAGTCAACACACATGCATACTTTTCCATCTTTCTTCGGCACTAGCATAATATTGGCCACCCATTGCGGATACTCAGCGGTTACAAGGAAACCGACATCAATCTGCTTCTGCACTTCCTCTTTGATCTTCACAGCCATATCAGGATGCGTTCTTCTCAACTTCTGCTTGACTGGCGGGCATTCTGGCTTCAACGGCAATCTATGCTCCACAATCTCAGAATCCAAATCAGGCATGTCTTGATAGGACCAAGCAAACACATCTGAATACTCTCGAAGAAGATCAATCAACCCCTTCTTGACATCTGGACACAGTCGAGACCCAATCTTGACTTCCTTCACATCATCCTTGAAACCCAAATTGACTAACTCGACTTGCTCTTCGAACGGATGAATGGTCTTTTCATCTTGCTCAAGAAGACGAGATAATTCATCACTCATTTCTACATCACTTTCCTCCTCGGCCTCAAACACAGGGAATTCAAATTTTGGAGAAGGAGAAGGATCATTGTATTCAACGGGGTTAGGAACCAACTTACATAATGATTTGATATTTTTCTTTTAGATAAGTGAATTTGTGACCAAATATTATGCAGATGGACAATTATATTGTTTATTTATGTTTTTTTGTGATTACCATTTTCAGAATAAAGCAAAAAGTAAAAACAAACAGCATAGATGTGGATGAATAAAATTAATTTCATTGATGATCAATTTGAAAATGCCCAAACAATGTTCACTTATCCCTTAGGCATAGGAGAAGGATTTAAAAACATATAAAAGCAATTACTTAGATCGATGCAAAATAACAGGAATATCAACAGCAATCCAATTGTTGCAAGCCTTTCCATGCGTCACAAAATTGGTGTAGTCTTCCTCTTCGTCATCCTCTAGCACAGTAGTTAAGTGTTGTTCATTGCCATGAATGAACCCTCCGCTACGGAAGCTAAGTTGCATATCTTCATACCTTACAGTTGATGATCCTTTCTGGAACCCCAAGCCGGTTATACCTTTGTTGTCGGCGACCTCTACCATGCGCCCCCACTGATCAACATTGCCTTCTTCCACAATCTTTTGAGCATCTTTCAATGAGGACATAGGTGCCCCAACTCTCTTCTCATCAGTAATAGATAAGGCTCGGAACGAAGTTCCAACCTCATCCTCAACTTCCATATAAGAGAAAGATGACAAATGGCTAACCAACAATGCCTTCTCTCCTCCAACAATCACTAGCTTGCCATTCTTCGCAAATTTGAGCTTCTGGTGTAAAGTTGAAGTAACGGCTCCTGCCTCATGGATCCATGGCCTTCCCAACAAGAAACTGTAGGCCGGGTGGATATCCATTACTTGAAAACAAATTTGAAAATCACTCGGACCTATTTTAACTGGAAGGTCCACTTCACCAATAACCGTTTTGCGCGAACCATTAAAGGCTTTGACAATTACACCACTATACCTCATAGGCGCTCCTTGGTAAGATAGCTTTGACAAAGTTAACTTCGGAAGCACATTTAGTGACGAACCGGTATCAAAAAGCACATTTGACAAAGCATCCTCTAAGTCATTGAAAGTGTGAATGCTGGAACTGTCCAATCCCATGTACCAACGGAGCGCAGCGCCGGTCAGACTATCTTGGAAGTAGTGAATAAGCAATTGATCATTGTCGATCTGAGTAGACATCTTGCATGAATACATCACAAGATGACTGAGCGGACAAGAGTTCCCCTTATACTTTTCAAAGTCGGGCACTTTGAACTTCACCGGGATCTTGACGTTGAGCACCAAACACAACTCGACAACACTTTTCCCAAACAGATCTTTACCTCTCAGCGTCTTCAATTCCTTGCGCAACTCAAGAAATTGATCCTTCATTTCATCCATCTTTTCATAAACATCCGAACCCTCAGACGGCTCGAAATGATGAATGGTGTCCTCTACGCGAGGCAAGGTGTGCACAACGGGAGGTGGCACGGACATGACCGGGCTAGATGTCGGCATGGAAGCAAAGGTAGGCGCAAAGCCTTCAGGCAAAAAGTTGGACGACATTCCCCACGGGAATCTGGCAGGCATAGTTGGCGCGAAATGGGCGGCAGCAGCAGGCATAGTTGGCGCGAAATGGGCGGCAGCAGCAGGCACGGTAGAGGTAGCCATCTCTGAAATAATAGTCCTCGCAGGAGGAATTGCAGGCGTTGGAGAAGATTGACTCTGAGTGGCAAGAACTGACTCTACCATGGCAGTCAGGTGGGTGATTTCATCCTTCAGCTCTCTTTTCTCTTGCTTTAGGTGCTCCATGATTCTCAGATGATTGGCTCGGGTATTGTACCGGTGAGTCAGCTTGGCTAGAGCATAGAAGAAACACCAATCAGACATCTGGCAAAAACCTGCTTATGCAAATGATGCATGAAATGCAATGCTCAAGGAACTTACTATATCATTTGAAAATATATATATTTAAATAGAAATTGCAACAATTTGGATATGACCTATAATCTCTTTTTATTTATATAAAAAATTGGAAGGATTACACTGAGTACAATTTCAGAAACCAAATGAACAATACAAGAGAAAGGAGACTAGTCATCCTAAGGATCCCTAACAACAATGTCAGAAGATCTAGCTGTAGGCGCGTACTTTCTTCGAATACGACGTATCTCGGTCTCAAAAGAAGCCTTCATCTGAGTCTTCTCGAGGGAAAGTTCGTCAACAATCTTCTTCCAGGCAACAGAAGGTTGAGGCATGCTAGAAGATGAAACCTCTGGCTCTCTCTGTCTCTGCAACTCCTCGTGCTTCTTGCTCAAAGCACGGAAACGCTCTTCCCACATGTCCTTCTCTTGCTTCATCTTGATGAGTGAGTCTTCCAACTCCTCTACATCTTGGTTAGGCAGAGTTAATGGCTCAACCACATCCATAGACATAGGTTTTTCGCAAGGATAAGGCATCTTCAACTCCAAAGCTCTCTTATTCCCCCAAAGAGTGTAAGCTTCCAAAGCTACACAATTGCACGGACCAAGCTCGGATCTTCCTTTCCTATGCACATTACATCAAGCATACACAATCTTCTTCTTCAAATATTGGGGATTTTTACCCTCTTGATAGAAAAGACCTTCTAACAAAGTGTTATTAGGTTTGTCTCTCAAGGGGAACCCAAGTTGACGACGAGCCAAAGCAGGGTTGTAGTTAATTCCTCCTTGTGTACCAATGAGAGGCACATTAGAGAATTCACCACAACTATCAATAATCTCCAAACTGCTTAAAGACGGATCATACCAAACTATATCATCATTAGTGAAAGACATAAGTATCTAAGACCACCTTAGACATCGTTTGTTCTCCACAAAAGCAGGTGTCTGAGGCAAGTGCGAAATAAACCACTTGTACAGAAGAGGAATGCAACAGACAATAGTTCCACCACCTTTAGAATTCCTTAGATGTAAAGAGAAATACATATCACCCGACAAAGTAGGCACATGATTCCCAATCAAGAAAAGTCTAATGGCGTTAACATCAACAAAACCATCAATGTTAGGGAACAAAGCTAATCCATAAATAAGCAACACAAAGATAGCTTCAAAAGCATCCACACTACCGGCTTGAGCGAAAGCAGTAGCTTCCTTGATGACGAAATCAGATGGCAACCCAAATAACCCTCCTTTCTTGTTTATGGTATGGAAGTTGTGCTCCCATTAGGGGTTAAGATCCCGTCATTGTGTGTTTAGATGGAAGCCAAGTTGACAGAAACTGAATGATGCCAGACCAGACATGATCAGTTGAATTTGATTGAAGAGAAGAGATTGACTGCCATGTGTCATGGTCAGTTATATCAGTAGAGAATGAAGAAAGCTTTTGATAAGAAGGTCAAGCCTCGTGTGTTTAGAGAAGGTGACCTCATGCTCAAGAAGATTTTATCTTTCAAACCTGATGATAGGGGCAAATGGACTCCTATTTATGAAGGCCCATATGTTGTTAAGAGAGGCTTGGTGCTTTGATTCTTACAACTATGGATGGTGAAGATGTCACGCATCCTATGAATGCCGATGCAGTCAAGAAATACTTCGCCTAAAAAAGAAAAGAACAGCTTGCTAAGTTGAAAACCTGAAAGGGTGGCTTAGGCAAAAATGAGCATCTCGGTGGATTGAAAGCCCAAAAGGGCGATCCAGGCAAAAATTAGAGACATAAAATAGAAAATTTATCCCAGTAGATTGAGTACCTTTGGGCAATCTAGGCAAAAAATAGGGATTTTGACAAGTAACTGCATTTGGTTGGTCTTGATCATGGAAGAAGTTTTGAGCAAGTCATTTGGTTCTGATTCATTATTCTCAACCAAAGCCAAGAGCATAATGGATATTGAAGTTGGTAGGGAGAGTAGTGATCATTGTATTCAATGTAACCATTTTCCATGTAAATTACCATTTTTCAAGCTTTGTAAAAGATCTATGGAGTCTCGTCATTTACAGACTACCATTCTATTAAATAAAGTTGAGCTTTTATCCAATTATTTATATTCTTATTTACTTCTGCTAAATAAAATTGAATCTTTATGATGATAATTTTGAAATAAATTAATGAATAATAATTGTTTTTCTTAAAATAATAAAAACAATCACTTTAAGAATAATCAATTTCAGTAAGGAATGTCAACAGCAATCTGAGAATAGGTAAGTCTTGAAGAGTGAAGTCTTATTGGTCTTCCCCAAGCAGAGTCGAGCTGAGTTGGTGGGTCACATCCCCAGTAGAGTCGAGCTGAAGCGCTCATGTTTTGTATCCTCCTGGTTTGTGATTGGACCCTAGATATCCGGAACCTTTATTTGGTTCCCATTTTGCATTTTTTATTGTGTTGCATAACTTCGACAGTTTCTCCTTTGCGTGAATCGGATCCGATTATCTTTGCCTTGGAATTGGTTTATTTTGCAATTTCCAATAAGAGTTCTTTGATTGTTGAGGCATGTGACGATCTTGGTCATAGCATCCCCATCATTTTGCTTAGATCCATGTGCAAAGTTTTATCTCTTGTGTTCCCTGGCAGAGTTCATCTTCTGATATGAAGATCCCTTGTTCCTGGCAGTATTGGATTCTGAGTGGTGTTTGACTTTTTGGATCCTCAGCAGATTTTTTATCTATCCTCGGCATGTTTGGTTGATATTCCTTCAGCAATGCTCTCTTCTCCCCGCGGAGTTTTCCATGATTGATTGGAAGCATGATCTCCATGATTTTCCCATCCAAAGTTGATTTATGTAGAGCTAGATGATTTATTTTCATCCCCATCATTTTCTCCAGTTGGTGTTTCCATCCTGTTGAGATTAGCCGAGTGTTGCAGCAGTGATTCAAATCTTTGTTATTTGCATCCTTTGTGTGTTGTTTTGTCAACATAATCATAATCATATACATGCATAAAACACGGCATCATATATTTCATTATACATTTTATCGCATTTGATTCCTTTATTCTGATCCCCTGCTTCTATGATATCATTTACCTATGCAGATTTGGTGTGTCTGTCCTCCCTCAATTATAGAGTGTCAGCCCCTTAAGCAGAAAGAGTTTAACCTTTCTCATTTCCCCACTGAGTTATTTCCTCGTGGATGATTATTATTTCAGTTTCCTCCCCAACTAATTATCTAGATGGAGCCACTCCCCTTGAGTTATATCCTCAGTGGGTCGGGTCTTTGTTTGGCCATTTCTTTCTAGCTATTACCTAGATAGATATTTTGGTCCCTTGATAGTCTATTACCCGGTAA
The DNA here is from genome assembly GCF_024323335.1 of Lathyrus oleraceus. NCBI lineage: Eukaryota > Viridiplantae > Streptophyta > Magnoliopsida > Fabales > Fabaceae > Lathyrus > Lathyrus oleraceus. Next base: position 213,215,625 of record NC_066583.1, read on the forward strand.
CTGGTAATATTCTTCTCAATTTTTGAGTACTTTACTTTTGCCCAATACCCGGTAAATGTAATTTACTTCCGTTGTTTTCCCCAGCGGATTCGTTTTCACGTTTCCCCCCAGGCAGTCTATCCTTGATATGTTCATCCTAACTGATGACGAATATTCTTCCTTTTGTGGTTTTCTACCCAGTAAAAAGGTAGTTGTAATTCCTACTTTTATTCCCCAGATAGTTAATCCTTGATATGTTCATCTTAACCGATGACAGATTTTCTCCTCTTTGTGGTCTTCTGCCCTGTAACCGGTAGATATAAATCCTACTTTTTCCTTTAAGTTTATCCTTGATATGTTCACTTTAATTAGTGACAGACACTCTCTCTTTGGTCTTCTACCCAGTGACTGCTAGTTGTAATTCATATCCTATTTTTTCCCTCTGAGTCTATCCTTGATATGTCCATCCTAACCGGTGACGGATATTCTCTCTTTGGTATTCTATCCAGTAATTGATAGATATAATTCATATTTCTCCTGGAATTCTATCCTTGATATGTTCATCCTAACCGATGACGGATATTCTTCCTTTGAGTTTATCCTTGATATGTTCACTTTAATCAAGTGATGGATACTCTCTCTTTGGTTTTCTTCCTAGTAACCGCAGTTATAAACCCTATTTGAGTTCTCTCCCCAGTAGGTTATTCTTACCCAGTAACAGGTAATGAATACACCTCTTTCTCCTCAGCAAGCCATCCTTGATATGTTTACCCTAACCGGTAACGGATGTCCCTCTGTCAAAGTATATTATCTTTCTACCCAGTAATCAGTAATAGATAGTCTCTAGTACTCTTGTGTTGAAGTTCATTCTTCCCCAGTTGAAGTTTGAGTGCGTATTTCCTCGTGGAATCGCCTTTTCCTATTTGGTTTGAGTGTTTCAGCTTTGTTCTGATTTATCCGTTTCCCCTGCAGATTTTCCCTTATCCTTAACTGAGTCCTTCCATTGATTGTTTTTCATGGAAATTCCCTTTGTGTCTCCAGCAGTTTTTAAACGTAGCCTGGCCTACGCATAGCTTTTATCCCCAAAGTCTCTGTCTCCCCAGTGAGTTTTCCTTATGGAATGCCTTATACTCCTGAGGACTTTCAGTCTCTCCAGATTCTTTTCCTTTGTGGCAAAATATTCCCCACAAAGATTATCTTTTGCATACATATCATATGCATCATGAGGTCTCTTAGGGACCAAAATTTGTTTCTTGATGTTTTTATTTAAGTCCATTATACTGAGTTGATACGAAGATTTTAACCTTCACATTGTCAACTAGAATGTCCTTAAATAGGGGCAGCTGTAAGACCCCAATTTTGACCCTAAGATCCCTCATGTTATCTTATCATTTGTATTGGCTTTGGGAGCACACCTTGGCATCCTCCTTACCCCTCATTCATTGGTTTTACATTGGGAGAGATCACCAAGCACTTTTGATTGTATCATACTTTATTTTTTTATTATCTACTAACCAAAATAACAAAAATATGTCTATGTATAGTTTTACTTCTTCTATGGGTAGTGTGTGCATCCACCAATGCCTCATCAACCTCACATCTAGGGTTTGAGACCCTCAATGTAAGGAGATAAATAAATAGATGGTTCACATTGATTCTAGACATCATATATGGGTCCCCATGATCTTCATTTATCATTTTGATCAAGAATTCATCAAGAGTTTGAAGCTTATTTGCCTTGGAAGCCCTAATTCATCTAGGTATCTTGTGTGACTTCCTCAGCAAGTTTCTCCAACATTTGATTAAATATATCAAGGTATACTTCATTATACATAATATTATACATATATGATCCTCCATGAGTCCAATAGATCAAGATAACTTCAAGTTTGCAAGTTGGTTCATGGTGGTTGACTAGAGAAAGCCAATTGGTCAAAACTGGAGTTCACTAGACCCTATATCCTACAATTTTTGTCATATGAAAATGATTCATAGATAAAATTTACTCCTTATAACATTCCAAACAACTTTCATGTTGAGGTCAAGAGCTATTTTTTCTTGGAAAGTCATTTTTTATGGTGAACGATTACAGGTCATTTTGTTTGAACCCTAGTTAGGAGGTCAACTTCCAAAGACCATAACTTGCTCAATTTTTATGCGATGAAGGCCATCCAAGTTTCATGATAAATTTAAAGATATCCTCTACAACTTTTATTCTTTCATAAACTTCAAATTTAACATGAAAGGGCATGTGCCAAGAGGAAACATTATAGGTCATTTTGGACCATTACCATTGAACAAGAGATTTTCCTCAACTTCTAAAATGAATAACTCCTTCATGCCAAATCCAAATGAGGTCAAATTTGTTACCAAATTTAATAGGTTTGAGAGATATACAACTTTGATGAATAAATTGTTTCCATTTGAAGCCCATAGAAAAAGTTATTCAAGGTGGAAGAAGTGAAAATTTGGCTTGATACTTAGAAAAATTTCATTTATGTTTGATTTTCCTAACTTCCACCTCAAAATTTATCATGATCCAAGCTTCAAATGGAAAAGTGTTCAACATGAAAGTTGTTCCCCTTGATCTCAAATTTCCAAAAAGTCCAAGATCACCTCATTTGTACAAGGCTTGTATGACTTGCACATGGCTTTTCTTCAAGGTTCCGTTTGGATGAATCTCATTAACATTTCCCATTTCCAATTGCATGACTACATGACACACTTTCAGCATTGCTCATGATCAATTTTGGACCTTTTGACATCATTTGATGGGCCTATCACATGCCCATGCAGCCATGCAAGTGAGAATTACTATTTTTGGCATTTTGATGGAAGTGTGTGGAAATCAATTGCAATGCCTATAAATACAACCCCTTCTGCTCAGAATTGGGGACACCTTGCCCAAGCTTTGATCCTGCAACCCTACCCCTCACCATTAGAGGATAAACTTGAAGTTTTTTAATTGAAAATCGAGTTTCAATTTCACTTTTGTTTTGAATTTGAAACTCCAAGAAACCAAACCATTATTTGATCCAATTCACTTCCTGCAAGCTTCTGAAGTCAAGCCAAGGCCAATTGGAAGCATGATCAAGCAAGATTCAAGCTCCCTCAAAGGTGATTTTTTAAAAACTTCATCTCTTCGATTCTCTCTCAATTCTTCACCATTCTCTTTAATTTTTGGTTGGCTAAAGTCCTACCAATGTAGGCAACAAGATTGAGTTGCTTTGAGGTCAAATCGAAACAACTCAATTCATGATCCTCAAAATTCAAATCCCTGTATCTTTTAATATACTTAGAATTTGAGAAAATTGAGGCCAGATTCGAGCTCCTGAGCATTTTTCCTTTAAATCCATGTCCTTGTTTTTCATTTTAGTGGTGGTTGATGATGGACCAGTCCGGTGAGGTCCACCGGAGAAGAAGACTGGAGCCCTAGCTCCGGTGGTGTGTTGGTGCGCCTCCTGACCATCTGATTATGTTTAAATGTTTTAATCTGAGTCATTCCTTTTAAATACCATGTGTGTGCGTTGACTATAGCGCATCATGGATAACACACGCTTGGCCATCAGATCGGCCACCTCAATTAATGAGAGAGATCTGATGTCCCTTATTTTTTCTATTTTCTATTTTAATTCTGATTTTTCATTTAATCCATTTATTTTGTTTAATTCATATAAATTTCATTTTAATCCGAAAAATATGGGACTTTCACCAAAAATATTTAAATATTTTTCTCTTCCATATTCTGAATTAAAATTATTTTTTGGATTAACTTTGGTTTTTTCATGAATTAAATGTTTTTGTGCATATTTTTAATTGTTTAAAAATACTTCTGACTTTTTAAAAATTGTGTAATTTTTTGTCTAAGGTCCTTTGACCTTGTTTGACCTATGATAAATCCCTTGGCCATTTATTTGGTATTTTGAAGGGATTTTAAGTTTTGACCAAATTAAAATGTTTTTTAATTCATTTTTAAATTGATTTTTAATTGATTAAATATTTAAAAATGTTGTTGAGCCATTTTTATGGTCTTGTGATGTTTGACTTTCTGTTTGGGCCATGGTCAAGGTTGATTTGACTTTTGTTGGATCAAAACCATTGGATTTAAGGGATTGATGAAATGTACATTTCATCTCCCAAAATGAATGGTTGGTTTTGATTTGATAAAGTTCCTCCCATGAGCAATTTGTGTTTCTATCTTCCCCTCCCTCTTCATCTTCAACCCTATTCTTCCCCATTCCCTCATTTGGCCAATGAAATCTCTAATGTCTAAAGGCTAATTGGTTCATCAATGACCTTGTGTCAGATGAATCAATACAAGTATGATTGAGATAGGTCCCTCCCTCTTGATCTTTTCTTTTAGTGTGTGGTATGTTTTAGGAGTTTGGTTCTTCATACCAAATCTCTAACATGCATTAACACCTAAATTTTTATTACCCGGCCCCAGATAATTGTGACTTCTACATAAGTACAATTACGATTGCTTAACATAGAGGTAAATTTGACCCTAAAGGCGTAGAATTCTAGTAAGTGAGATTGTAAGTCTCCCATTCTTCATGAGAGCTAGTGGCATACTTGTTAAATTATCCAAGTTGGAGCCCTTCTCATGGAAGATGTCTTGGTTTAAGGATTCATACTTGTGAATGAATGGTTGAGTGTTCTCCAAAGAATGACTTAAATCAATTAAAAATCACCACTAACACTTGACTAACTTTTGACTAACATTTGACTAACCCTTGTTAATATTTCTTTACTTTCAAGTCCTTTACTTTATGCAATTTAAATTTCAGCCATTTAGTTCATATTTCTTTACTTTCAAGTCCTTTACTTTATGCAATTTAAATTTCAGTCATTTAGCATCCATTGCCATTTATATTTCATTTAATTTGTTTATGTTTATGGCATTTTCACTTTGCTCATTTGAGCCATATCTTGTGATTGTATATGTTGTTTCTGTGTTTTGGTTTTGTTTGTGGTCTTAGGACCTTAAAATACCTAATAATAACAAAAACACTAAAAACCATCTGGTGGACTGTTGATCTTGATCTGAACTTTTGGACTTAGGATTAGGCAACATTCCCTGTGCAAAAAGGACTTGGCCAATGCCAACATTTTAATACCAAGCTATTGTGAGCTTAGTATTCATCTGATACAAGCCTTGGAATCTGTTTGAATTCATCTGCTACTATGTCTTTGTGCTTAATTGTTATTTTGATCTTGTGTCTGATGCTTTGCTTTAAGTTGATCAAGGAATATTTCATCTGATACATGAGAAGATAAAGAAAACCTCTAGCTTTTGGATTGATTGTCTGGATGTGGTTATCTTTATTTGATGCCTTGATCTTCATGATGTTTGGATATTGCTCATTGCTTATTGACTATTGCTTGATTAAAGTCCAAAGGAAAATGGGTTTCTATATGACATTCTTGTCTGTTGGATTGCATCCCATTGGTCAGATCTTTTCAACTCTTAACTTGTAATTTGTGCTTAGGATAGCCTCTCCATCTCCTCCCACTTCTTAAATTTCAAATCTCTCCCTCTTTTCAAAAACTTTCTTTGTTTGTGATTTCATACTTAGACTTTGTTTTAATACTTAGAAACTTTGGCCTTATGCCATTGAATTTTCAAACTCTTTTCTTAAATCAAATTTGTGAATAAATTTAATCATATTGACTCAAAATTTCAAAAGACAAAAAGAACTAACAACTCCATTCAAACTTTTGGGCCCTTTGTGCCTTTTTTTGTTAAACTTTTGTTAAAAGCAATTCACCAACTTATTTGAAATTATTACCATGAACTACGAGGTTTTGATCCCTCATTTTTATGTCGGTACGTAGGCACAAGTTTGAAGATCTTGTCAAATACAAAAGTATAATAAATAAATTCATTTCTCATCCCCACAATCTATTTTTTCTCAAACATCTTTTATACCAAACACATATGCACACATAAAAAAGGCTCCCTATGACACTTTGGATGCTAACACCTTCCTTCTGTGTAACCAACCCCCTTACATGTAATCTCTGGCATTTTATTAGTTTTGATTTGAAAACTTCTTATCTTTGGGTTTTGTTCGTACTTTTCTCTTTTCCTTTGGAAACAATAAAAGCGCGGTGGCGACTCTGGTTTTATTGACGTTACGTTTATCCATAGCTTGATGGTCATGAATTTACCGCTACAAAGAGGTGTATGTCCATTAACCTCCTAGTTTTGAAAACTCAAAACTTCCATAACGTGTTTTTAAACTTAAAAAATCTCTTTATGGTTTGAAACAAGCTCCTAGAGCTTGGTATGAAAGACTTAGTTCATTCCTTCTGGAGAATGACTTTATCAGAGGCCAAGTGGACTCCACTCTCTTCTGTAAAAACATCAGAAATGGTCTTACAATTTGTTAGACATACGTTAATGACATGATATTTTGTTCTACTAACCCCTCTGTTTGCCAAGAATTTTCTAAGTTAATGCAGACAGAATTTGAGATGAGTCTAATGTAAGAACTAAAGTTCTTTTTAGGGATTCAAATCAACCAGACTTAAGAAGCCACGTACATATATCAAAGAAAATACATAAAATATATTCTGAAGAAATTCGACATGTCCGAAAGCAAACCAGCCAAGACTCCAATGCATCCTACTTGCATTCTGGAGAAAGAAGAGTTAAGTCAAAAGGTTTGTCTGAAACTCTATCGTGGTATGATAGGTTCTCTCCTCTATCTGACTGCTACACGTCTAGATATATTATTCAGTGTATATCTTTGTGCTAGATTTCAGTCAGATCCAAGGGAATCTCACTTAACTGCTGTTAAGAGAATCCTTAGGTATCTGAAAGGAACACCTAACCTTGGCCTGATGTATAGGAAAACATCAGAGTATATGCTTTATGAGTATTGTGATGCAGATTAAGTTAGAGACAGGTTGGAACGCAAAAGCACATTTGGGAACTGTCAGTTTCTGGGAGGAGACCTCATCTCATGGGAAAGCAAAAGACAATTAACTATTGCACTATCAATTGTAGAAGCGTAATACATTTCAACTTCACTGTGCAACACTCAGATGCTCTGGATGAAGAATCAGCTTGAGCACTTTCAGATTTATGAGAGTAACATCCCTATCTTTTGTGACAATATTGCTGCTATATGCTTAAGTAAGAATCCAATTTTATATTCCAGAGCAAAACATATAGAAATTAAACATCATTTTATCAGAGACTATGTTCAGAAAGGGATAATTACTTTTAAATTCATAGATACATACCATTAATGGGTTGATATATTTACAAAACCCTTAGCTGAAGATAGATTTCTTTTCATTCTGAAAAACTTAAATATGGCAGATTGCCCAGAATGAATCTGAACATGTGTTTCCCCTCTCTAATGTTTAACTAGACTCTGACTTAAACACATGTTAGTTGATTCTGATACTTCTACAAGTTAGAAGACATCTGGATCAGAAACCTTCTGAGTCAGAAACCTTTTGGTATTCTTGACTCTAGAAACATCAACATGTGGTTTATCAAACGTGTAGCCTTGGATCTTCTAGACAACTATCTACCTCAGAACTTAAGAGCTAAACTGTTGAGATCCCCTAGAGCAGTGTGAATATTTTTGAGATTAGACACCCATCATTAATGCATTTAATTCTACCCACGCTTGTCAACTCAGTTTTTAGCAATCATAATTACTTTTGTCCCCTCTTTAATCTAACGATGTCGTTTTGCATGTGTTTTGAACTTATATATATATATATATATATATATATATATATATATATATATATATATATATATATATATATATATATATATATATATATATATATATATATATATATATATTACCACGATTCCCATATTCACACTTTTCACTCTCACAACTTACACAAACCCTTGCTTTCAACTTCTCTGCAACTTTAACCTTCTATGCAACTTCATCTCCTTCAACAAACAGCAACATGAATCCTCAACAACAATAAGTGTTCGAATACTCACAACAAATGAATGCTGCTGAGAAAGAAGTTGAAGCTCCACAACCAGTTGTAACTCAAACTACTACACCTTCAACAACCTCATATCAAGAACCTTATGTTCTTGATCGTCCTCCTCACATCAATCTTGCCACACCTTTTGAAAAACTGGAAGTACCGTGTGAACTTTTGGTTGATTTCGACAACCTCAAGAAGAATGGCATAGATTTCACTGAAGAACTGGAGAACCAAGGGTGGGCAAACTACTTCAAACGTCTTTATGGCCCAGTCTACATATTCCTAGTGAAGTAATTATAGAGATTCATTGATTGTGATGATCATCGCATTGTATCTTATGCTTTGGGCGTCAAAACAGTGAGCACAGAAAAATCAATTGCCAAGCTTTTGGGCATGGAAAGAGCTAGGGGAAGAAGGATATACAATATCAACCCTAGGGAAAAATATATGTCCCGGGAAGTTATCCCTTCTATTTTCTCTCAGAACCTAGAAGGAAAATCTTCCAAGAACAAAGAACTCCACCAGAATCTGAGAGTTTGGCTGAAGATCATTCTTGGAATAATACATCATGGTCCTTCTTCCAGATCCTCTGACTACATCAACACTGGCCAAAAGTGCATTCTGTACTATCTACCTAAAGGGCTGAAGCCGAACCTTCCCTCCCTTCTCTTCAAGTATCTGAGGGACTCCGTCAGACACACCGGAAATAACATTAAGCCTAGAAATTACATTCCTCTGGGAAGATTAATTTATGAAGTGCTGATTGAGAGTGGTCTGGTGGACCATCTCATATATCTGAATATGATGGAAGACATCACTGTGGACATGAGGAAGCCTCTGAACACAAAGAATCTATTGAGCATGGGCATAATAGACAAGGTCATAGTCAAACCCACAAAGGACACCTCCTAGGAAACTCTGAAGGATTACATGGAGATATCATATGGAATGTACCTCTTCTCTAAGATTGATCCCCCAGAGTTCATCACCTGCTATCTTCAAGATCCGGAAGCCCAAGGAATAGACATTTATGGGTTCAGCTTGGATTGGCTACCAGACCAGCCACCAAACTACTTGAAGAGGAAGAGAAATCCCTCTAAGAAGAAGAAGAAGAAGAAGAAGAAGAAGAAGACTCTGAAGCTGGGAGAATCTTAAGCATCTCAGAAGCAACCTGTACCTCTAAGCTCCTTAGCACCTTGTAAGTCCCATATCTCAGAAGATCCTTTAGTTTTTGGTTCTAGGAAAATTCTCTTTTCTCTACCTCAACCACCTTCCATCATCTCTCCATCTGAATCAACCATCTCCATACCCATTCCTTCTGAACCCCATACTTCTGAACCAAACACATATTCACCTCCACTACCAAAATTCAATCTCACAACTACTTCAATCCCCGTATCTGAAGCCATCTTATTAAATGAACCCATATCACCTCCCACCTCTATCCCCAGTTCCCCTCCCTACTATGACCTAGCCTCAAATTTTGAACACTCTGACATCCCTGACCCAACCTCCCCAACACTTGCAGAACTTCAGGCCATAGCTGAATTTGAAAAGACTTAGTCTGCACCAGAACCTTCTAAAACCATACCCACTCCTTTTGAACCCACATCAGAACCTCCTGAAACCATTCCACCTCCCTCTGAACCCATCTCGGAACCTTCTGAACCTATACATAATCCCTTTGAACCCACCTCTCAACCATTTGAACCCACCTCTCAACCATCTGAACCTGACCTCACCTTTCCTACCATCGATGAGGTTTTTGCCAAGTTCTCAGAGGACTCTACTTCAAAACTCAGACAACTATCTGAAGAATCCAGACTCAGTGACAATCCTTCTGAAGTAAGGACTCACTAGAATGAATTTCTCGGGTGGATGACATTTGAGGTATTTAAGCTAAAAGGACTTTATGAACAAGTCAAAAATGACTACATCAGAGAAGCTGAAGAGAGGCTGGAGGCACGTCTAGTGTAGGAGGCTGCTGAAAAGGCCAAGAAGGAAGTTGAAGAAAGAGTTGATGTTGAAGCTACTACTGCAGAAGCTGACGCTAAATCAAAAGCTGAAGATGAAAAAGCAGCTTGCAAAGCTGCAGAAGAAGCTGCAAAGTCATCTGAGGTTGCTCTGACTCAAGGTGAGTCATCAACATCTGATCTAGGTCCTCTAGTTCTGAAGACTCTTGAAGAGCTACAAAAAGAAAAACAACTGGTCAGAGTCAGACTCGACCAGCAGGATCAAGTCAACTCCAGTATCTAAAACCTACTTGCTCAGCTACTTCAGAGGATGACTCCTCATCAAAACCCTTATGCACTCTAGGAATTTATTTGCTTGCATTTTTCTAAGAGTTTTTGTCTCTGAGGCCCCGTTTTCTTCTGTTTACTTCTCTCTGTAACTTTCCTTCTCTATCAATGAAAGCTTGCCCTTTATGTTTCTTTTTCTTATATCTTTTAACTTTTTGATTCTGACAAAAAGGGGGAGAAATAAATAATAGCCTTTCTGATGAAATACCATATCTAAACTCTCAGAAATGCATTGCATACATTCTAACATTAAAATCAATTGTGCAGTCTAAGTGGTTTTACAGGGGCCATCTGAACAAAGAAAACTGAATCAATATCTGAGAAACAAATAAAAACAAGGCAAGTAACCTAAGAAGATCTTGTAAAAAACTCTACCTCGGATACCCTTTTCTGATATAAATGTCTTTAAAGATTTTCTAAGTATCAGACTTAGGGGGAGATTGCTAATATCAGGGGGAGTCATACTCTATCTGACTCTGATTCATTTAAATTTCTATCTTTGTAAAGTACCATTGTTTCATCAAAAGTCTGAGTTTTTTTGTCATCATCAAAAAGGGGGAGATTGTTAGAACAAAATTTGGTTCTGCAATATATATCTATGTTTTGATGATAGCAAACAATAGTCTTCAAATAGTTTCTCTAAGTGTGCAGGCTTCTAAGGTAAGATGAATCTGAGGAAACTAATATTTGGCATATGACGCAGTCCAGAAAAGTTGATCCAGAACAAAGAAATCAGATCTAACTCTAAACAAGAACACTTCTAAGAAGCAATCACATACAGAATATGACGATGTAGTTCAACTGTGATATCTGAAGAACTATTCAAAAGAATCTATCTGAAGACTATTCAAGATAACATCTGAAGACTATTTAACAGAATATATCTGAATACTATTCAAAAGAATCTATCTGAAGACTATTCAAAAGAATCTATCTGAAGACTATTTAAGAGAAACTATTTGAAGACTATTCAAGAGAATCTATCTGAAGACTATTCAAGATAACATCTGAAGACTATTCAAGTCAACATCTAAAAACTATTCAAGATAACATCTGAAGACTATTCAAGATAACATCTGAAGACTATTCAAGATAACATCTGAAGACTATTCAAAAGAATCCATCTGAAGACTATCCAAGAGAATCACTGAAGACTGGAAGTTTCTACTAAAAGACTCTGACTCTGCTCACTCTGATTCATGCTCAACACTCTATCTGATATCACCAGATCATAAGACTTAATCAAGAAGCATTCTAAGTATGGTACAATTCTCTTTAAGGAAACTATGGATTATGTTCTAAGACTGCTATAAAAAGGATAAGAAAATTAATAACATTAATTCCCATAGTTTGCAAGAAATCTCCTTTGATTTCCTTACAACGGTATCATCTCAAAGCAATATATAAAGGCCTCATTACATCATACTGAATAAGACATTATTCAACAATATCTTCGCTCTACAATACTCAACATATTTTCATTGTAATATTCAGTAATCACACAAGAGTTGTTGCTCATATTGTATGGTCATTATCTTATTGTTCTAAATCATGTTTACACTGCTTATCTAGAAGCAATAAGACAAACACATGTATTTCTCTCAAATTGTTGATCCTCCTTAAGTGACTTGTTTAAGTGAGTAGACTTTAGAGGGCTAAGAGATTATTAAACTCTTAGACATTTTTGTAATCTATTGAGATTAGTGGATTAAGTCCTTATTGAAGGCGAAATCACCTTGGTCGGGTGGACTGAAGTAGCTTTGATTTTGAAGCGAACCAGGATAAACTTCTTGTGTTGTTAGCATTTACTTTTGTGTGTGTAGTGTAGCCAAAACTTTTGATTACTGTAAAAATAATTCAAACCCCCTTTCTTGTTTTTCTCTACCTTCACCCTCTATGAACTAGCAGACATGTCTATTGACACAACTCAATGATGCATGCTCATACACATCAAATCAATGCATTAAGACCCCTCTCTGATCTTAACATAATGCATTATATCGCGGCTGGAAAAAGGATCGAGTCTCCACCATATTTTTTTCGTTCCTAAGGAACAGGGAAATAATGATAAAAACCTATAAACTAAGGGTAAGATGCTAGGTTCGGGAGTCGGTTAAGTAAGGGGAAGGTGTCAAGCACCCCTTACCTCCATTGTACTCAATGGGATCCTCCTTTAATTCTAGGATTAGTGTGTGTTTAAAGATGTTTGATTGATTATTGATTAATTATTTATCGTATTTACAGAAAATATTTTATTTAAACAGATGGGAGAGCCAAAAAGATTTTTTATAATCGTACTTGCTAGAGTTTACAACTCTATGCCTAAGTACCTTCGCATTAGGCGAAGGATCAGAGTACTAGTTCTTGTAAAAAAATGTTGGTTTGTTTGTTGTTTTTATCCCTTGAAAAGTTCTCACGCATCGGGTGCGGGGAAATAATTGATTTTGGAAAAATGCCTCAATGCACTAGGACAGATGACTTATGATTTGAGGTGTGTTAGCTTGATTTTATCCTATTTGATTGATTGCAAAAATATAATAATTAACTTACGTAAAAATAAATAAATTATTAATGATATTATGTATTTACTAATAAAAATATTAAAAAGTTAATTATATAAACCCAAGTATTATATCCCTCATCCCCGAAATCCTAAAATTTCCTTAGAGATTTATCTCATGATTATCCTTATTGATTAAAAAAATATAATACTTAATTTATTTATGAAAATAAATATTATATTTATATGACATATCCCTTATCCGATTTCTATCCCTTGATTTATCCCTTATTTTATCCCTTGTTTTGCAAAAATATAATATTTGATTTATTTAAAAAAATGAATTAGTGATTATACTCGAATATTAGACATAACCATTATCCTTGATTTTATCCTTGATTTTATCCCTTAGACATAACCATTATCCTTGATTTTATCCCTTAGACATAACCATTATCCTTGATTTTATCCCTTAGACAACCCTAGAATTTTATCTCATATTTTATACCATTTTCTTCTCCCCTTGATTGTTATCTCATTTGATTGCAAAAAAATATAATGATTAATTTATTTAATAAAATAAATAAATGATAATATTAAGTATTAAATGATAAATAATATGTCCCTTATCCCTCATCTTTCATCCCTAAAATTCTAGATATATATCCCATAATTTTATCCCATAATTATCCATAATTATCTTATAGTTATCCCATAGATTAACCCCAATTTCTCAAATTAATTAATATTCCATAATTAATTCTATTATTATTTCTTATTTATATTAACCCATTTTTAAGAATTAATCACTAATTTCAACATGCCTAATTGTTCTAAAATTAATCCCTGAGATTAATTATATTTTTGTTAATTATAATTATCTAAGTAATTATTTAATTATATATTTTTTATTTAATCCCTAATTATATTAAACCCCTAAATTATTTTAACTAATTTTTATATTACAACCTTAACTAATGATTATTGTAAAAGTATTAATTAACCCTAATTATCCTAATAAAATTCTCTAATTAATCCCTAATTAATCATAAAATATAAAATATTAATTATATTTGCTTTGGAATTTTAATATTTGATTAGCAAAAAATGTTTTTTATTATTTGGATTTGGACTTCAGTTGTTTTTTTTAACAAAAAAATGTTACATATTTCTTTTTAATTTGAAATAGTTTAGAAATAGTTTATAATTTTTTTTAGAATGAATTTATTAGTTTTTATGATACTTTTAGTTTTGATTATGATACTAAAAAGATTTACTCACAATATTTGATTTTAAAAAAATTAAATTTATAATATTAACTTAGGAAAAAAAAGGATTCATGATATTTAGTTTTAAAAAAAGATTTATGATGTTTATTAAAAAAGGTTATTTATGATATTAGTTTTGAAAAAAGATTTGTGATATTAGTAAAAAAAGATTTGCTTAAAATAATTGACTTTCTGACATTTGTTAAAAAAATTGATTTAAAAAGTTGTTTTAGAAAAGTTGAATTAAAGGTTGATTTAAAAATAATTGATTTTTTTATATTAGTTAAAAATAAAGATTTTAAAAATTAGTTAAAATTTTGGTTTTGTGTTATAAAATAATTTGATTAAAAAATGATTTTAGAAAATAAATTTTATATTTTTATTTAAAAATTTATATAATTTTTGCTTGAATTTATTTAGAAAATGATCATGTTTTTTTTTTTGAAATAGTTTATTACATAGTACTAAAACACATTCAAAAACACACAAACACGGTATAAATAGACTTAAGACAATAAGGCACAACAAAAACTAAATTTTATGGCAAAGGTGTAATCATGAATGAGAGACCAACCTACACGGAGAATGATTTCCCATGTTTTCAACAAAGGTGTCGGTTCTTTTCTCATTCTTTCCAATTTGTTCTTCCATGTGAAGAACAACAACTTTAGGATAGTAGATTTGTAAATTGTGGATGAAAAAAAATGTAGAACATAGGTGCTATTTATAGATAAAATTATGGATTTATGGATTTAAATAAAATAAAAAATATTTTAAAAAAACAATCTAATAATCTAATAATGATAAAAGATTTTGATTTTTTTTAATAATTTTTTGAGATTTTATGCATAAAATAATGATTTTAATGAAAAAAATAATATTTTAAAAAATGCATTAATAATAAATACAAAAATTAATAATAAAATGATTTAAAAAAATGTTATTTTGATTTAATGTTTGGTGATAGTAATCTAGATAATTGATGATAATAAATCATTAATAATTAAAAGGATTCATACTAATAATAAATAGATTAATGGTATTCACAAAATCATTTATCTAATTAAAACTAGGCAAAAAAAATATAAAATATTTTTATGAATTTTTACTTATGAAGAAATAACAATTGATAATAATAAAAATAATCTATTTATAATAACAAAAAAGATTTTGATAATTTTTTTTAATAATTATAAGATATAATAATACTAATAATATATCACTAATAATGATAAAAAAAATAACATAAAGTGAAAATAGTAATAATAATAACTAGAGAATAATAATACTAAAAACAAAAACAAAACAAAAATAGAGATAAAAAGATAGAATAGAAAAGAACAGAAATCATAAAAAGAAATCAAAAGTAAAAAGGTGGATCTCATAATTTTCCAAATAACGATGAATTTTTATTTTATTTTTTCTAAGACAATTAGAAATGATCAATAATATTTTAATTCTTTTCTAATAATTATCTAATTAGTAGTAACTTAAATAAGAGCAAAGATTTTTGGAATGTTTGATTTAAATAGCATAATAATCATGATAAATAATTTTTTTCTATTTTTTCCTTTCTAAAACAAAACAAACATAATCTAATATTACCTAATAAATCCTAATTCTAAAATAACCTTAAATTATTTCAACAACTATTTTCAATTCTAATTTCAAAACTACTTCTAATCATAATAAACTTAATTCTATTAATTTAATAATAACTTGATAATTGATAATAATAAAATAAAAGTACAAGAAATGATCTAAATCTAATATAAATTTCTACTTCTATAAAATTTATTAACTATTCTAGGGCAGAAATAAAAATAAATATTAATTATCAAATTATTATTAAATTAAATACAAGAAAGTAAAAAAAAATAGAAAGGTGCAACTCGAACACAAGACCTTACACACTCTTGGAATCCTTACACATTTTTTTACTACAAAATGAGTCATTCTAATCATTTGAAATAGAATGTCATTGAAAATAATAATAATACTAGTAAGTTTTAATCTAGTAAAATGTTAAACTAACCATAGAATAATATTGATTTAACCAATAATAATTAAATTGTAACCATAGTAGATATTAAAACTCCTTAACTATAATTCTATAATGTTTTCCTTAAAAACTATTAAACTACATCTAAAAAAGCTATAACTAAAAAATGTTATCCTAGCTAACTAAATTAAGACTATATGTTAAATGCTAACAAGATTTAAAATAAACTCCTTAGAAAAGTCAAAATGGTCCCTTTTGACTTCTTGGGTCATTGCGGGCATCGGATGACTTGGAACGGGCTATGGATATGATATTGGTCTAGATCCTAAGTTAGATGAAAGGAAAAGAGGGAGTGGTCAAAATTTGGGATACGACACACTGACAACTGAAGTAATCTCCTCTCTGGATTACCACATTACAATAATTCATAGATGCACAACATCATATAATGCAGTGCAACTCAGGTATACAATCAATCTCGTCAGTTATATTATTACTCATACATGAAACAACACAATAGTCACAAATATCACCTCATAACATAATGACATCGTCACACTCTTATTTCACACGACAACATCATTATAAAAACATCATCATCAACATAACTCACCAACAAATAAGACTACACTCTCCTCATGTTTTCATACTTCAATCATTCATCAAGTAATTCATGAGGTATCTCTGCGTGTTAGCTTCCTAACACTTCGAACAACATCTCATTTGGACTTACGGAACGAAAGTTACGGCCAAAATCGTCGAACAGTGCAACAAAAGACAAAACAAACATTCTGGAATTCATGGGTCGAATCCCAACCTTTATGGATCGAATCCTATTGGCTAAGCTTCGACTCCCATCACGTATGGGTCGACTTCTACTGTGCAGTTTTTAAAATTTATTTTTTGTTGGTTTGGGGTCAACTCCCAACACGTATGGGTAGACTCTAACTTATGTTTTTGCCTAAAAACTAGTTTTTAAGGCACATGGAAAGTCTTTTACTGTTATAAAACCACTCATATACTTCTTAACACAAAGAAAAACTTATTTCAAACATTCATTTTCTCATAATCAAACCCCATTCTTATTAAGTCGTAATTCTATTAATCATTACAAAAATTTACCACCAATTCAACAAATACTCATATCTCTAATACCTTCTGTAAGACCCCAATTTTGTCCCTAAGATCCCTCATGGCATCATAACATTGCATTGCATAGCCTCAAGGATCATTGAGCATCTTGGCTCCTTTCCCTTTGGGTAGGGATCTCTTGTGAGTGATTTGATATCACCAAGCATGCTTGAATTGTATATCATTGTTTTTCTCATTTTGTTCACTAACCAAAAGCACAAAAATATGTCACTAACATTTTTTGTTGTAGCCTAAGCAATCACCAGGTCAAGAGTTTCAAGAGGATCCTTTGTGTAAGAGATGAGGTATTTTCTTGGGATGAGGATCACATGGTTATTATAAGGAGCATACATGAGCTAGGGTTTCATTTTGAAGCAATTTCACCAAGTGGTAGAGGCCCAGGTTAATAAAGACATTTCAAGGTCATCTGAGGACCACAAAGTCAACTGTGCAGTCAACTGAGGACTATGAGGTGTGGAAATGAGTTGAGACACCTCAATCATGTTCAAATGAG
This sequence comes from Lathyrus oleraceus, assembly GCF_024323335.1. Lineage (NCBI taxonomy): Eukaryota > Viridiplantae > Streptophyta > Magnoliopsida > Fabales > Fabaceae > Lathyrus > Lathyrus oleraceus. Next base: position 213,233,299 of record NC_066583.1, read on the forward strand.
GCCTATTCATCATTCTAAACATCCATCTTGAAGATTCAAAGTTCATGGAAAAAGTTACTAAAAATGGAAAGTGACCTGTAATTCAAAGTTTCCAAATTTGGCAAGTTTTTGGTCCACATTCAATTTGACTTTTCAACATCAAAGAAGTTTCAAATGGATTTTTGGTGAACATGAAAGTTGAAGATCTTTGTCTCCCCTTTCCAAAAAGTCCTAATTCATGTCCATATGATGAATGGTTGAGAAGTTATGGTCATTTGATCACAAGGTGTGCATGGAAATTCAAAATGGCCTAACTTTTGATGCAATGCTCCAATTTGGTTCATTCTTTTTGCAAAATGCTTCTCATGTTCAAGGCATCTCAAAATGACCTCATTTGGCTCAATTATGCAAAGGAATCATGGCTTGTATTCTCACTATTTCACACATGTTCATTTTGAAGAAAATATTCAACAATTCATTTTTGGCTTAAGGTGCAAGCAAATTGATCATCAAATCTTAACCATTGGATAATTTTGAGTGAATTCCAAGCCTTACATGGGAAAGATCACGTGGATTATGGCTTCATGAGCCAATTTTGAATTTTTGCATTTTGCTTCATAACTCCTTAATCATGATTAACCATTGGCTTAAGTGATTAGCATTGTGATTAGTATGGAGTATATAAGCTGAAACCCTAATCATAACTGCAATAACAAGCATTTTCAGATCCAAATTCAAAAACTCCCTCCAATTTTCTCTCTCTTTGGATTTTGATTTTCTTCACACAAACACCAAAAATTATTGCATATTCTTGATCATCATCATTCACTGATCAAGAATCATCATCTGTTTGGATCAATTAAGCCAGAATTCGAGCAGTTCATGTACATGAGCATGGCGATGGAATTTGAAAATTGAAGAAGAATCAAGTGGTTTCAAGTGTTCCTGTTTGCACAAAGCTTCAAGGCAAGTTCAATGGAGTAGATCTGGAGCTTATGAGCGCTTGAGAGCACGAATTCAACAACCTCCATTCCAAGGTGACTTCAAATTCATCATCTCTTTTTGCTGTTTTAAGGTCATAGATGTGTAGATCTTGATTAGTAGAGCTTGTAGATATGTTTAGATTTGATTTTGGTTGAGTATTGAGCATGATATATTGACTGAAAGTTTTGATTTCATAAATGTTTTGCTTCGATCTGGAAAATACATGAGGAATTAGGATGAATTGATAGCATATTTGGATTCTACATTGCAAGAGGTTTCGAATGATGTATGCCTTTTGGATTTCTGGAAAAAATTTGGTCGGAGTCCGCCGGAGTTGGCCGGGGAATACGACCGGAGCTACAGCTCCGGCGTCTGTAATTGCTAGGGTTTTAGTCCACGTGTGTTCCATGTGTGATGTTGCATGGATGATTGTTTGGCTGTGATTTCTTTGACCTTGCCACGCGAGCGTTGAAAAGCTGAATGTGCATGCTGGCCGTTTAAATGAAACGGTGTGTTTCAGGCTTTTGAATGTGGACCTTAGATCTTGATTGCGCGCCTTATCCAACGGCTGTGGTTATTTCTGATTTGATTCAAATTAATTCATTTCCCTCCAATTTTTCCATGTTATGTCAATTATTTTGCTTATTTTAGAAAATTCATTAAAAATTCAAAAATAGTCCAATTTAATCCCAATTTTTTTCATAGTTTTGTTTTGATGTCTAGTTTTTTATGGTATTAATTTCATGAATTGTTGATGTCTGGTTGGTGATGTGTGAATTTTTGAATCCATGTGGTGTTAATTTGATCTATTTCCTTCAATGCTTTGTGAAATTCTCTATGTTGAGCCAATTGATCCCATTTTATGCATGCTTAATATTCCAACATGATTTGAATTTTTGAGCACTGGTTTGGAATTTTTCTCACATGCTATCATTGTTTTTGACACATAGAGAAAAGTGTGACAATTTGTGTCACATTTTTGACATTGAATTGTTGCATTTTTGTTCATATATCATTTGAACCTTTCTGGATTTGATCTTTTGCATATTGATTGTTCATGACATGAGAAACTCATATAAAAAATTTCAAGGTTATTGCATGCATTTCTGATTTGATTTGAATTTTCTAAGTTGGAAGTTCATTTTTGTGCTTATTCTTGGTCATTGCATTACATAAGCCATTTGAGACACTTGCTTATTGATTTGATGTTGGTCCTTTTGAGGACATTTTGTGAAGTGTTTGAATGTGCATTGTGTAAAAGATTGGGTTCTGTTTTGGTCATTTGATTTGGTTTCTAATCTAGTATTTGCACTAGTTTTTTGTACATGAACTAACTTGGTTTTGTGTTTCAGGTTTGGACACTTAGCATTGATGGTTGATTTGTTCTCACTTTGTGAGATGCAAATGATTTGAGTTCTAACTTGTGTTTGTTTTGTAGAATTTTAAGTGATGTGCTTGAGTTCATGAGTTCATTTGAATGCTTGGGCATTGTTCATTGGATTGTGTAATTGTTGGAAGGATTCACTGTTTGTCTGTTGGTTTTATAACTGAAATATTAACTGTTTAGTCTTTGTACATGTACCTTAGTTGCTTGCTTGCTTTTGCTTTTGCTTAAGCTTTGGATTGTGGTTGATGCACCACTTAGGTAGTTATCTTCTTACTTCATGTAGTCTGGAAGTCCTGTCACCTTTTTGCCAGGCATTTTGCTGGCAAGTCCTCCTTCAGAGGCTCTGTTTGTGTTTGTTTACAATTGTGCCGAAGACCTCCAAGTGAGGCATGTGATACTTGATAAGACCTCCAAGAGTTGAGGCAATTGACGGATAAAAGGGATTAGTAGCCAATCCCCTGTTATTCAGTGAGTCGTTCTTTATGCTCGCTCTACGTGCTATTGCTTCTGAACATGTACCCAAGATCTTTGTCCAGTGTCTGTCAAGTGGAATAGGATCTCACTTTGTGGATCCCCACGCTTTCTTTGTCATGAGCTCACCCTGGCTAGGGTTAAGAGCACGAGGTCTCATCCTCATTACCATTTTTGATCACCTTCACCCTAACTTTCAATGTTAGTGGTTAAGAGCTCACTTGATTACCCATTACAATTTGGCTTGTTTGTCGAGGTTGACATGACCCCTCTTGACTAAAGCCCACCCATTGTTTGAGCCTCTTGTATGTATATAGTGTGTGATGATTGTTTACTTGTGAACTTTTGATGTGTGTGCTCTTGAACTAGGAGTTTCCATTTGAGCTTAATCTGAAAGATCATTACCATGTTCATCTAATTGGAGGATACAAGATACATTGAGGATCTCTTATGAGACTTGTTTGATTGCTTATGCCTTATGCTTGCTTATTCCAAAGGATGGGATCCACTTGGATCATCTATATGATCTCAAGAGAGGAACTCCTAGTGTGGTTTCATTTCTTAACCCTCACCTTTTGTTCTCTTTAGGACTTAAACCTCCTTCTTCATCTCTCCATGCTAACCCAAACTAAAACCTTTTGTGCAAACATTTGACTTTGTTTTCAACATTAGAAACCTAAGCCTTATGCTTTTGATTTTCAAACTTTCTTTTCATAACACTCATTTTGAATTGAATCTTTAAGTCAACTCTGGCCATCTTTTGTATATACTTCTAATTGGTAAATATAACCCATTCAAATTTCTTTTGTGGTTCCATATATCCACTTCTTAATCAAATCTTTCCACAATCTTTAGCTATTAGGTTTGAGTTATCTTTGTGGTAGATGTAATACTCACCTTTGTCCTTAGTGATGGACAATGTGCCTTCCATTCTTATTATAAGGTTAACCCCTCACTAGCATGTTGAAGCTATCCTCACATGGTGGACTTGTGGTTTTAGGTTGAGTTTTCTCCCTTTGATAACAAAAGACCTTAAGGCTTTTGGACCAATCAATCCACTCATTTGTTTTGAGATTTTTACCCCGAACTACGAGGTTTTGATCCTAATCTTTTTATAAGAGGGTACGTAGGCAATGGGTTTATCCATCCAAACACAAAATGTAAATAAACTTGTATATTCTCTTCTCATCTCTTCAATCATGTTTGCACAAATAATTTTTCACAAAAAACAATAACCTTCACAAGTGTGAAAAGGGCTCCCTAGGAGTACCTAGGATGTTTTGGGTGCCTAACACCTTCCCATTGCATAACCAACCCCCTTACCCAGATCTTTGTTTCTTTTTCTAGTTTTGTTTGTCAAACTTTTAGGTTTTTGTTCGCTTTCTAACCATTCCTTTGGATAAATAGAAGTGCGGTGGCGACTCGACTTTGTATGATTTACCTTGGATTTAGTCAATATCTCCAATGGTAACGAATACACCGCTACAGAAAAGTGGCGACTTCACTGGGGATTTGAGCTCCCTAGTGGGTTTTGCCAACTTTTCATGCTTGTTGTATATTTGTTTTGTGACATATTTTTGTGCAATTTGGGATTACTGTATTGTATGTAATGATTGATTTGCTTGATATATTAATTCCTTGCATGCTTGGTGATCTTTGTGAGATGAGTTCTATACCCGAACTCGAGTGCACTTAGGATAGGAGAATGGCATAGTCTTGTTGACTTGTGTGGAGTTATTCCTTAGCAAGTCGACTTGCGAGTCCATTCACTTGGTGGAGGTCATGTTGGGATCAATAATGTCACACAAGTAAGTTGTGGTTAGACATTACTCTTTCCAATATAGACCTTAGAAGCCAAGGACCTTAGTTTACCAAGCCTATCTTGGCTTATTTTTAGGATGTAGTGCAGAAGTCGTTCAAATGTAAGATTTGATACGATTGTTACGCGATACTACACTCATAAGAGTCTCTCTTGAGAATATTTTTGGAATACGAGTAGTCGTTTCTCCGATAATATTCGAAAGATGGGATGATGACTATGGGAACCTCTTGTAGAACATGTCTGGCAGGTTTAAACCCTAGTACACTCCCTTTGAGTGGTTCTTAACCGAGACTCCATGCTCGTGACTTGCAACAAATCCTTGATTCATGGTTGATCCGTTCATATATCCTTAATATCAATGGAACTTGGGTGTTGATAAGGTGTAAACCATAATCCACCAAAATGGATGATTGATATTAAGGATAATATGATCCATCCCATGACCTTTATTTGGTGTGCTTTGCTTGATCCTTGAGTGTGATTGTTGCATTCATGCATCCATGCATCCATTTGCATCCATATCATCAATAATGAAAGAAATTTTCAAGGAACTTAAGGGGTTTATTTGCAAAAATTTCAGACATGGAAAAACAAAGAAGGAATACAAAGAAGTACAGCTTCAGGCAGCCAGATTTGAAAGAGTTAAGGAATCTGACATCCTATGTAATAGATCCCTTGGGTTTCAAAGCTCGTTTTGGGAAGCTTCTTCCTCTTCTGACTACTCAGGTGGATGAAGGGTTGATGAGTGTACTGGTGCAGTTTTATGATCCCTTGTACCGTTGCTTCATGTTTCCGGACTTCCAGCTTTTGCCTACCCTTGAGGAGTATGCCTATCTCGTGGGTATACCTATCCTGGATCAGTTGCCGTTCAATGGCTTGGAGAGTATTCCTACTTCTCAAGAGATAGCTGACATGTTACACATAGATGAAGCTCTGGTTGGTGCTCATATGACTACCAAAGGTGGAATTCAAGGTCTCCCTTCTGAGTTCCTCATTGCTCAAGCTACTGTTTATGGGAAGGCTATGAGTGAGGATGCCTTTGAAGCCATATTTGTACTTCTCATCTATGGATTGGTATTGTTCCCCAACATCGACAAGTTTGTGGATGTGAACGCTATTAGGATCTTCTCTGCTCTTAATCCCGTTCCGACTCTGCTGGGTGATGCCTATTTCTCTTTGCATATGAGGAATGCAAAGGGTGGTGGTGCCATTATGTGTTGTTTGCCTTTGTTGTATAAGTGGTTTATTTCTCACTTACCTCAGACGGTCGCTTTCAAGGAGAACAAGGGATGTCTACGGTGGTCCACGAGACTTATGTCTCTCACTAATGATGATATCTCTTGGTATAACCATGTATATGACGATGTTCAGATTATTGACTCTTGTGGTGAATTCTCCAATGTGCCTCTTCTTGGTACATGTGGTGGGATTAACTACAACCCTGTTTTAGCACGTCGTCAGCTTGGGTTCTCCCTAAAGGATAAACCTAATAACATTCTGTTAGAGAGTGTGTTCTTTCAGGAGGGTAAAGATCCCCAAGGCTTGAAGGGCAGAATGGTTCGCGCTTGGCGCAATGTTCATAAGAAAGGAAGGAAGGAGTTGGGTCCTAAGAATTGTGTTGCTATGGAGCCTTACACTGCTTGGGTAAGGAAGAGAGCATCTGAGTATCTCATGCCTTACGAATATCCGAGACCTACACCTTTGGTTGTGGCTGGGCCTTCAACCCTCCCTAACCAAGGAGTAGATGAGTTGAGAGATGAAGACCTATCACGTGCCTGGATCCGTGAAAGGGAAGAGTTGCTTCAGCAGAAAGGAGAAAGATGCTTTGATAGAGTTCCTCGAGCATCAGGTTATTGATGACCCTGATGATGCATGGACTTCTCTACTTCCTCAGTCTTCCAAGTTTTGGAAGAGGAGGTATGATCGACTCGCCAAAGAAAAGGCAGATATGGAGGCAGCTTACGAGAGGGAGGTGAAGAGGCTTCGTGCAACCTATCTTCCTGTGTCTCGAGCATTAGATGATTGTTCCTAGGGATCCATAGGATGATTATTTTCCTTTTCTCTTGTATATGATTGACAAATGTTGTACTTCTTTTTCCCTGATGATATTTGATGAGATATTTCCATATGTGATTAACAGTTAATATTTCCAAAATTTGCAAATAAAACCCTAGAGTTCCTTTGAAATAAAAACAAATTATATGCACAAGCATTGCATGCATCATATGCATAAGCAGGTTTTGTTCCCGGCTTCTGGTCTTGTGGTCTAACTTTGTGCTCTTCATTTATTTTGAAGACAAGCTGACTCACCGATACTACACTAGAGCCAACTCTGCAAGACTGATGGATCATCTAGAGCAAGAGAACCGTGAACTCAAAGAGGAAGTCTCCAGACTGAGTGCTTTGATGGAATCGTTCTTGGCTGCTCAGAGCCAGTCTTCTCCAACGCCTTCAACTCCTCCCCAGAGGACAGTCATCTCTGAGATTGTTTCCTCAACTGTGCCTGCAGCCAGTGCACATTTTGCTTCAGCCATGCCAGCCGGATTCCCGTGGGGGATGCCTCCCAACTTCATGCCCGAGGGTCCCGCTCCCACTTTTGCTTCTCTACCGGCATCTAGTCCGGTCCTTGTCGTTCCTCCTCCTGTCGTGCATACTATGCCTAGGGTAGACGACACCATCTATCATTCTGAGCCATCTGAGGGCCCAAATGTCTATGAGAAGATGGAAGCTATGAATGATCAATTTCTTGAGCTTCGCAAGGAATTGAAAACTCTCAGAGGAAAGGATCTTTTTGGCAAGTCTGCTGCCGATCTGTGTTTGGTTCCCAATGTAAAGATTCCCATGAAGTTCAAGGTCCCTGACTTTGAAAAGTACAAAGGGAACACTTGTCCTCTCAGTCATCTGGTCATGTATGCCAGGAAGATGTCTACTCAGGCTGACAATGACCAGTTACTCATCCACTACTTTCAGGACAGTTTGTCCAGTGCTGCCCTGAGATGGTATATGGGGTTAGATAGTGCGAACATTCGATCCTTCAACGACCTTGGCGAAGCCTTCGTCAAGCAATACAAGTATAATGTGAATATGGCTCCCGATAGGGATCAGCTAAGGGCCATGTCCCAGAAGGACAAAGAAACATTTAAAGAATATGCCCAGAGGTGACGAGAGTTGGCAGCTCAGATTGTGCCTCCGCTGGAAGAGAAGGAAATGACCAAGATCTTTCTGAAGACCTTGAGTTCATTCTATTACGAGCGGATGATTGCTAGCGCTCCTTCTGACTTTACCGAGATGGTGAATATGGGGATGCGTCTAGAAGAAGGGGTTAGAGAAGGACGTCTAACCAAGGAAGAAGGCTCTTCTGCCAAACGTTATGGGGCGTTTGCAAAGAAGAAAGATGGAGAGGCACATGCTGTGACCTCCCATGTGAAACCTAGAAGACCCTCTGTGAGGAGGAAAACTGTGCGTCCCGCCAGTAATCAGCACCAGGTGGCTCACATAGCACCTGTTTTCAGAGACAATCAACAGTATCAGCAGCATAGCAACAATCAACAATCACCTCAGCAATATCAGCAGCAACAACATCGTTCACAACAGCAGGCCTACCAGCCTCGCAACAGTAATCAAGCCAGCACTAGTTACGAGAGGAAGAAGATCACTTTTGATTCGATTCCGATGACGTATGCAGAACTATATCCCTCTTTGATAGAGAGGAAGTTGATTACTCTGAGAGACCCGTCAGCTATACCTGCTAACCCTCAGTGGTGGTATAAGCCTGAATTGAATTGTGTATACCATTCTGGTGCTCCCAGCCACGACGTGGAGAATTGCTATCCTTTGAAGACCAAGGTTCAAGACCTTGTGAGGTGTGGCATTCTGTGCTTTGAGGACATAGGTCCTAATGTTAAGAAGAACCCATTGCCCGAGCATGGGAAATCTGTTAACATGGTCCAGGGCTGCCCTGGCAAGTACAAAGTCAAATATGTCAGTCATATCAGACAATCTCTGGTCGAGTTGCACCGTTTGCTGTGTGAGTACAGTCACTATGAACACGATCATGATAGATGCCGAATCTGCTCTGTTAACTGATTGGGTTGTCGCCAGGTGCACAACGATCTTTAGGAAATGCTGGACGAAGGAGTTATTGAGATTCTTCAAAACAAAAATGTTGACGAAGACGAGCCAGAGGTCAATGTGATTTCCCCATTGTTTTGGATGCCCGAGCCTGTTATCATTAAATATGATGGTAGCAAGCAGAAGGTTTCTCCTTCCCTGATCATTAAGCCTGCCGGTCCAGTACCGTATTCTTATGAAAAGGCAACTCCCTTTCGTTACAACGCTGTTGCTGTAGAAGATGGGAAAGAGGTGACTTTGCCTTCCTCCTCTGTTGTGAATATTGCTGACGTAAGTGGTTTGACCCGTAGCGGTCGCGTGTTTTCTGCACCACCGAAGCCTCAGGCTAATGCTGATTTTGTCGAACGCCCGATTGGGAATGCTGTGAGCACCCCGAATCCGGCACCTGTTGTTAAACCCTCCTCTGTACTAAAAACTCCTACTTCTGTTGGCCCTAGTGGCAATATGAAAGAAGACTGTGATGAGATGCTGAAGCTCATCAAGAAGAGTGAGTACAGTGTTGTAGACCAGCTTCTACAAACGCCATCCAAGATATCGGTGTTATCTTTGTTAGACGGTGTGGCTAGTGATCGAGAGGGGGGGGTGAATAGATCACCTCTTTTAAATTTAACGGATTTAAAGTTTTATCAGAGTTTTCAAAGTTGGCGGAAAAATCAGTCCCGAATCGACTTCCGTCTATTCTGAACCGCTACTAGAAAACCGGACACACGAGCTTAATGCTGGATTTGAATAAGAATGACAGAAATAATCCACACCAGAATTTTAGCTAATTGAATGCACTTTTCATTAAAGTCTATTTCCAATGAATAAAATCTAGCTAACCGTTTTGTCAAACAGTTGGTGTGTGTGTGATCAATGATAGACAGCAATGAAGTTTGCTTAAAAGTTTTCTTGCCACTGCTGTCTTACAAAAGGAACAATCACAACACACTAACTGGAATTGCTAAAACAGTTTTAAGACGTAAAGAGGAATAAGGTAAGAATACGATACGCAGAGATTTGGTAAGGAAGTTCCCCACGTCGTCCTCGCGTGTGGGTACGTCTCCCTCTCAATTTCAAATGAAATTGAGAACTTTGATTATCAATTATTGTCGAATCTGTTGATACAAGGTTATGATACAAAGACAGAATTCTAAACTCTAAGAACCTCTTCTTGTATGAACCTTCACTTGATCTGAGCACGATCAAGATTTTCCTGCACGAAATTGCAAACAATTCACCGGTTCCACGACCTGCTTGCGAAATCCCCCGATCTCCAAACGCAACGCTGCGGCTGAATATGTTCTGCAAACGTGACTCCCAAACCCTCAAGAACACTCCAGTTCTTGAAGGACAAACCAATAGGTTTTTCCTAGAAACCCCCTTCAATCTTTAACTCAGCTAGATCCTTGATCGTTCCACTGAAAACCACAGCTAGATCCTTGATCGCACCACTGAACGTTATCTCGATGCTTCTTTTTTTCAAAGAACAAGAATGGTTATGTGTAAATGTTCTTGAAGAAAAGTGATTGAGAAGATGAAGAAGATGAAGTCTCTTTCAGATTTCTATGTGCTCTCAAACAATTGCTCCAACACTGCTTTTTGATCTGGTGTTTAATTGTTTTTCCTCAATGAATTCATTCCTTTTGCTGCTGTCATAACCTGTCTTATATATGCAACCACAGGAACTGTTATAAAACAAAAACAGCTTTATGCATTGATACATGAGAGTATGCATCGATGCATACTGTAATATAAGTGAGTATTTGGTGAAATGAATTAATCATGTATCGATGCACAATTCGTATGTATTGATGCATGCTCCTTTTTCACTAGCATGTATCGATGCCTAATGCGTATGTATTGATACACAGGCTGTTTCAATTTGTCATGTATCAATGCCTAATGCGTATGCATTGATACACAGTCTGTTTCAATTGATCATGTATCGATGCAGGGATCGTATGGATTGATACATGGAGCCTTTTACCTTTCATGTATTGATGCATGACTCGTATGCATCGATGCATACTGAACAAAAGAAGTTTTGTGATATACCACATGCAGTATGTATCGATGCAGAGGCTTATGTGTTGATGCATACTGACATAAAATGGATTTTATGTGTTATTTTAAGAGATGTGTCAATGTAGGTCTTTTATGTAAAGTTATGCAACAATAGAATAGGATAGAAACACAATAAAAACACAAGTGTATCAAGTGATGTAATGCACAACCAACATTTGTATGATGATCACACAATTTGCTATCATTCAAAATTAATTCAAGTAAAGAATTCTCTCACAAACTCCCCCTTTTTGATGATGGCAAATTCTTGGCAGGATGTGTGATACTCCCCCTGAGTTTGTGCATGTCTGCATTTTCTCCCCCTTTGTCAACATCAAAAAGAGAGAGAAACAGGTTTATCAGGGTAGCATGGTGAAGCAGGTCATGGCAAAAAATTGATAAAAAGCTATCATTCACAAAGAAGGAAGCTTCAAGGTAAAGAATCATTCACAAAGAATGACAAATAAGGGTAAAAACAGTAGAGATAAACAGCAATAGAAAAGCATTTTAAAGATACGAGCGAGTTTAAGAATTACATAAGCTAAAGCATATATTGTGCAACAATAAAAAAACTTAAGCAACATGAAAAAAATGCATTTAATCCAAATAGCAGTCAGTATGCGTCGATGCATACATGTTTGGATCGATACATACTGATGCCAAACCAGATTTTAATGAATTTTTGTGCAGTATGGATTTGCATTATGCTCAGAAGTATGTCATGATAATTATGCCCAAGTATGATTCAAAGTCAGAATTTTTAATGTTCAAAAAAAACTTTTGTTCTAACATACACAATCATATAATTCTAAATGAGATATAGATAGGAGTGATATTACCTCTGTTGGTGTAACCTTGTGAGGAATAAGTGTAATCTAAAACAAATCTCATCAACCAAGGTGAGGCATAATAAAAATAAGAAGAAACATGCTTATCCTTATCCAGATTTCCGTTGGTAGGCATAGGGGTGTTAATTGATTTTGAGTCATTCATTCCAAAGCGCTTGAGTAGTTCTCTGCAGTATTTTGTTTGACATACTGTTGCACCCTCATCAAGTTGCTTTATCTGCATTCCTAGGAAGTAATTCAGCTCCCCCATGAGACTCATCTCAAATTCACCCTGCATAACCCTTAGAACGAGTCATTACTCCCTTTGAAATATCTCCCAAGATGTTGTCGATAGGATGGTCTTTTGAAGATTTCCAAGCTGGTGGAAGGTCATTCACTTCAGCTGTCCTTTCTTCCTCATCTTCTTCATGACTAGTATCTTCCTCCTTCTCATGGGAGGCTGTTCTGGACTGATCAGTTTCCGAAACAGCTTCCTTGAGTATGTCTTCTGTAGATACACCTGCATCATCAAAAGAAATACCTTTTCCGACACTTTTCGGATAAGACTCATCAACAGATACATGGACAGATTCTTCAACAGTAAGTAAACGCTTATTATATTATTTACTCTTACTCCTTTAAACACAATGTTCTGTTCAGCATGTTCAATTATGCAGCAAGTTTTTGTGAAAGAAACTTTATAACCCTTGTCACACAATTGACTTATGCTTAACAAGTTGTGTTTAAGCCCCTCTACTAAATGGACATCAGAAATAGTAGTGGTAGAGGGATTACTTACACTACCTTTGTCGAGTATAGCTCCTTCGTTATTGTCTCCATAAGTAACATATCCCTTCTTCTTTGCTTTGAAGTCTATGAAAAGCGATATGTCACCGGTCATGTGCCTTGAGCAGCCGCTGTCAAGAAACCATCTTCTATCTACGGAAGCAAGGCACTCATCCTACAATATCAAAAGAGAGAATTTGGTACCCAATTTTCATTGGGTCCGAGTGGGTAAGTGCTAACATGGTTGCCTTTTGGCTTCCATTGATAAATACCTTTAGGAACAAGAAATCTCCTAAACTTGCATTTCTCAATGGTATGGCCAGCACGACAACAATAATGACATAAACCATGATGATGCGTTTGTTTATTCATGTTCATTAAATCCTTTGGAATAAAAGAGTATTTTGCATATGGTGGATTTAACGACTTCTTAAACAACCTAGAGTCAACAGCATAAGTGACCTTAGGTTGCAACGCTTTTTCTAATTTGACCTTAAGAGTGTTTACCTCTTTTTGCCAAATATAACAAGCGTCACAATACCTAACTCTACTACATCCATCAATGTCAATATCTTTTGAATTTTCTGCAATACTATCTTTCAACGCTTCTAAATCAATTTGGGCTTTGTTTACTTTACCTTCCAAAAATGAAAAAATATGTTTGTCGGAAGATAGTCTTTTAAAAGCATCGACAGCTTCATTATGCAGTTTTTCAAAAGCTATTTTTAGTTCGGAAAAAGACATAGAGGAGAAATTATTGTAATAGGCTTGTTTTACCTTTTTGTCATTGTTTTTCTTCTTGTGGTAGGACAGATTTTTGGTGTGAGCCGTAAGGCACAGATTTGCGGTTTCATCACTATCACTTGAACTTTGTGTGCTTGATGAATCACTATCACTTTCCCATGCAATGTAAGCTCTTCTTTGTTTGTTGTACCCTTTTGGTGGAGCTTTTCCTTGATCCTTATACTTCATAGGACAATCTGTTTTATAATGTCCAAATTTACCACAATTAAAACAGGATCCTCTTCCTCTACTCTTCTTGTTCTCTTCTTGTTTTGAATTTGTATATTGTTTTCGAAACTTCATGAGATTTTTGTCGGAATGCTTGACTCCGTTCTTTCGAATGAATCTATTATATCTCCTCACAAAATGTCTCATTTCCTCATCATCCGAATCTTTGTCACTACTAGAATCATTGTCACTTTGCTCTTTTCTTGAGGACTTAGAGCTAGAGGCCACAAGAGCTATTGGCTTCTTCTCTCCCTCTTTGTCTCTTTTCTTCTCCTTTTCCTTCTTACTTTTATTCTCATATTTTTCAAGACTTTCCAATGCTTGCTGATGTTCTTCTAGCTTTCCAAACAGAGTTGTAATCGTAAGTGTCGTTAGATCGTTGGCTTCCTTAATAACTGTTACTTTAGGTAGCCATTCCCTGCTAAGACACCTCAGAATTTTATTAGTAGCAATTTCATTGGAAACAGGTTTTCCAAGTGCATTCAACCTATTAGTGAGATGAGTGAATCTCTTTTGCATGTCGGAGATAGATTCTCCTTGTTTCATGCGAAAGAGCTCAAACTCTTGATTAAGTGTGTTAATGCGGGACTGTTTTACTTCAGTCGTACCCTCATGGGCAACTTCTAAAGCATCCCACATTTCTTTAGCTGTCGTGCAATGGGATACTCGATAATACTCATCAACACCAAGTGCTGAAATTAGTATATTTCGAGCTTTCCAATCACACGACCACTTTTTCTCATCTTTCTCATTCCAATCAGCTTCTGGTTTAGGAACTATGGCGCCAGCCGCATTTGTCATTGTAATTTGAAAAGGACCATTTTCAATGGAAGCCCATACTAGCCTATTCACAGAATTTATATGAACTCGCATGCAGTCTTTCCAGTAGCCGTAATTTTCACCGTTGAAAATAGGCGCTCTATTATACGCCCCCTTTGGTTCAGAATCCATACTGTTACAGGCAGCCACAGAGCACCAGCGAACCGGCGCTCTGATACCACTTGTTAGACGGTGTGGCTAGTGATCGAGAGGGGGGGTGAATAGATCACCTCTTTTAAATTTAACGGATTTAAAGTTTTATCAGAGTTTTCAAAGTTGGCGGAAAAATCAGTCCCGAATCGACTTCCGTCTATTCTGAACCGCTACTAGAAAACCGGACACACGAGCTTAATGCTGGATTTGAATAAGAATGACAGAAATAATCCACACCAGAATTTTAGCTAATTGAATGCACTTTTCATTAAAGTCTATTTCCAATGAATAAAATCTAGCTAACCGTTTTGTCAAACAGTTGGTGTGTGTGTGATCAATGATAGACAGCAATGAAGTTTGCTTAAAAGTTTTCTTGCCACTGCTGTCTTACAAAAGGAACAATCACAACACACTAACTGGAATTGCTAAAACAGTTTTAAGACGTAAAGAGGAATAAGGTAAGAATACGATACGCAGAGATTTGGTAAGGAAGTTCCCCACGTCGTCCTCGCGTGTGGGTACGTCTCCCTCTCAATTTCACATGAAATTGAGAACTTTGATTATCAATTATTGTCGAATCCGTTGATACAAGGTTATGATACAAAGACAGAATTCTAAACTCTAAGAACCTCTTCTTGTATGAACCTTCACTTGATCTGAGCACGATCAAGATTTTCCTGCACGAAATTGCAAACAATTCACCGGTTCCACGACCTGCTTGCGAAATCCCCCGATCTCCAAACGCAACGCTGCGGCTGAATATGTTCTGCAAACGTGACTCCCAAACCCTCAAGAACACTCCAGTTCTTGAAGGACAAACCAATAGGTTTTTCCTAGAAACCCCCTTCAATCTTTAACTCAGCTAGATCCTTGATCGTTCCACTGAAAACCACAGCTAGATCCTTGATCGTACCACTGAACGTTATCTCGATGCTTCTTTTTTTCAAAGAACAAGAATGGTTATGTGTAAATGTTCTTGAAGAAAAGTGATTGAGAAGATGAAGAAGATGAAGTCTCTTTCAGGTTTCTATGTGCTCTCAAACAATTGCTCCAACACTGCTTTTTGATCTGGTGTTCAATTGTTTTTCCTTAATGAATTCGTTCCTTTTGCTGCTGTCATAACCTGTCTTATATATGCAACCACAGGAACTGTTATAAAACAAAAACAGCTTTATGCATTGATACATGAGGGTATGCATCGATGCATACTGTAATATAAGTGAGTATTTGGTGAAATGAATTAATCATGTATCGATGCACAATTCGTATGTATTGATGCATGCTCCTTTTTCACTAGCATGTATCGATGCCTAATGCGTATGTATTGATACACAGGCTGTTTCAATTTGTCATGTATCGATGCCTAATGCGTATGCATTGATACACAGTCTGTTTCAATTGATCATGTATCGATGCAGGAATCGTATGGATCGATACATGGAGCCTTTTGCCTTTCATGTATTGATGCATGACTCGTATGCATCGATGCATACTGAACAAAAGAAGTTTTGTGATATACCACATGCAGTATGTATCGATGCAGAGGCTTATGTGTTGATGCATACTGACATAAAATGGATTTTATGTGTTATTTTAAGAGATGTGTCAATGTAGGTCTTTTATGTAAAGTTATGCAACAATAGAATAGGATAGAAACACAATAAAAATACAAGTGTATCAAGTGATGTAATGCACAACCAACATTTGTATGATGATCACACAATTTGCTATCATTCAAAATTAATTCAAGTAAAGAATTCTCTCACAATCTTTGCTTCTGAATTCAGAACCCCATAGGGAGGCTCTGCAGAAAGTTTTGGATGTGGCATATGTAGATCACGATGTCACTATAGAACAATTCAATAGCATTGTTGCAAACATTACTGCTTGTAACAATTTGAGTTTTTTGACTCTGATCTCCCTGAGGAGGGAAGAGACCACAACTTGGCTTTACACATATCCATGAATTGTAAAGACGACGCCATATCCAATGTGCTGGTGGACACTGGGTCATCCCTGAACGTATAAATCCACTCTCTCAAGACTGTCATATCAAGGGCCTCCCATGAGGCAGAGTGGAGTTATTGTGAAAGCTTTTGATGGGTCGCGTAAGACTGTGATTGGGGAAGTTGATCTCCCTGTCAAGATTGGACCAAGTGATTTCCAAATTACCTTCCAGGTTATGGATATTCACACATCATACAGTTGTCTCTTAGGTAGACCATGGATTCACGAGGCTGGCGCCGTGACATCCACCCTACACCAGAAGCTGAAATTTGTGAAAAATAAGAAATTGGTAGTGGTAGGGGGAGAAAAGGCTCTCCTGGTTAGCCACTTGTCTTCCTTCTCATACATAGATGCTGAGGTTGAAGTTAGAACTCCTTTCCAAGCTTTATCTATAGTTGAGCCTGTTGAGAAGAGAACTCCTTCATTTGCTTCCTATAGAGATGCGAAATTGGCCATTGAGTGTGGTGCAATTGCTGGTTTAGGAAAAATGATTGAGTTGGAAGACAACAAGTCCCGGGATGGCATTGGCTTTTCTTCTGGGGTTTTCAACGAGAAAGGATTGTTCAAGAGTGGAGGTTTCATCCACACTGGTCAGGAGGAGGAAGCTACTGCTGTCTTGGAAGAGGATGCAGAGGACTCTGGCAATTTTGTTATCCCTGGTGGGATCTGCAACAATTGGGTCGCTGTGGATATTCCTACAGTTATCCACAAGTCAACGTAATGATCACTTTGTTTAAAAACCCTTCTCCCATGCCAAAAGGAGGAGTGATGACATTGTTGGCAACATAAATACAATGATATTTTCATTCAATAAATTCATGTTAAATGTTTGTTTTTCCAATTATTTTCCCTTTTCGCTTTTTGCATGAAATGGTGATCACATAAAACCCTAAAAGAGAATAAAATCAATCTTTTCATCTACATAATGATTTGCCTTGTTTGATTTCTAAAAAGATTTTCATATCCAAAATCATTATGCAGGTTGATTTCCAAACCCATTGAACATAATGATCCAACACCATCTCCCAATTTTGAGTTCCCTGTATTTGAGGCAGAGGAAGATGATGTTGAAGAGATTCCTGATGAGATTACCCGTCTACTTGAGCATGAAGAGAAGGTAATTCAGCCGCATCTTGAGAATCTGGAAACAGTCAACTTGGGGTCTGAGGATTGTGTGCGAGAGGTCAAGATTGGGGCACTCCTGGAAGAATCTGTTAAGAAGGGGTTGATTGAATTGCTACGAGAATATGCCGATGTCTTTGCTTGGTCATATGAAGACATGCCGGGTCTAGATACAAATATTGTGCAACATTTCCTACCCTTGAAGCCTGAGTGCGTGCCTGTGAAGCAGAAGCTCAGAAGAACTCATCCTGATATGGCAGTGAAGATCAAAGAGGAAGTTCAGAAGCAAATTGATGCGGGGTTTCTGGTGACTTCTACATATCCTCAATGGGTGGCCAATATTGTGCCCGTGCCTAAGAAAGATGGAAAAGTCCGAATGTGTGTGGACTATAGAGACTTGAATAAAGCTTGTCCGAAAGATGATTTCCCTCTACCACACATTGATATGTTGGTAGATAATACAGCTAAATTCAATGTCTTCTCATTTATGGATGGATTTTCCGGATATAATCAGATTAAGATGGCACCCGAGGATATGGAGAAGACAACATTCATCACACCTTGGGGAACATTCTGTTATCGAGTGATGCCCTTCGGTTTGAAGAACGCCGGAGCCACGTATCAACGAGCTATGACCACCTTGTTCCATGATATGATGCACAAGGAGATTGAGGTATATGTTGATGATATGATTGCTAAGTCAAGAACGGAAGTTGAACATGTAGAGCACTTGGTGAAGCTTTTTCAGCGTTTGAGGAAGTACAAGCTTCGTCTGAATCCTAACAAGTGTACATTTAGAGTCCGTTCTGGCAAGTTATTGGGCTTTATTGTCAGCGAAAGAGGTATTGAGGTTGATCCTGCAAAGGTCAAAGCAATACAAGAGATGCCTGCGCCCAAAACTGAGAAGCAAGTCCGAGGTTTTCTTGGCCGCTTGAATTATATTTCCAGATTCATATCCCACATGACTGCCACATGTGCGCCGATATTCAAGCTCCTCCGGAAAGATCAGTCTCATGATTGGACCGAGGATTGCCAGAAAACTTTTGACAGTATCAAAGAGTATCTGTCTGAACCTCCAATCCTATCCTCACCTGTAGAAGGAGGACCTTTGATCATGTATCTGACAGTTCTTGAAGACTCAATGGGTTGTGTCCTTGGTCAGCAAGACGAATCAGGGAAGAAAGAGTATGCTATTTACTACCTGAGTAAGAAGTTCACTGATTGTGAGTCTCGATACTCAATGCTTGAAAAAACATGTTGTGCTTTGGCTTGGGCTGCTAAGCGTTTACGCCAATATATGATAAATCATACAACTTGGTTGATATCCAGAATGGATCCAATCAAGTATATATTTGAGAAGCCTGCTTTAACCGGGAGGATTACCCGTTGGCAAATGTTGTTATCTGAGTATGATATTGAGTATCGAGCTCAGAAGGCTATTAAAGGTAGTATCTTGGCTGACCACTTGGCACATCAGCCTATTGAGGATTATCAGTCAGTTCAGTACGACTTCCCAGATGAGGAGATTTTGTATTTGAAGATGAAAGATTGTGATGAGCCTACACTCGATGAAGGGCCAGAGCCTGGTTCCAGATGGAGTATGGTATTTGATGGCGCTGTAAATCAGTATGGAAATGGTATTGGGGTGGTAATCATTACTCCTTAGGGCACATATATTCCTTTTACAGCAAGGCTAACTTTTAAATGCACGGATAATATGGCTGAGTATGAGGCCTGTATTAGGGGATTGGAAGAATGCATTGATCTAAGGATCAAGCATCTTGATGTTTATGGTGATTCGGCCCTTGTTGTTAATCAGATTAAGGGTGAATGGGAGATGAATCAGCCTGGTCTCATTCCATATAGAGATTACGTGAGGAGGATTTCAACGTTCTTTATTGAGGTTGAATTCCATCATATTCCTCGAGATGAGAATCGGATGGCAGACGCTCTTGCTACGCTTGCTTCGATGATTGTGGTTAAATATTGGAATGAAGTCCCCAATATCACTGTGATGCACTTGGATAGACCAGCTCATATATTTGCAGTTGAAGAAGTGAAGGATGATAAGCCGTGGTATTACGATATCAAGTGTTTCCTTCAGAACCAGGTTTACCCGCCTGGGGCATCTGTGAAAGATAGGAAAACTTTGAGGAGATTATCAGGCAGTTTCTACCTCAATGGCGAAGTGCTTTATAAGAGAAATTTCGACATGGTTCTGCTCAGATGCGTGGATAGACACGAAGCAGACCTGTTAATGACTGAGGTCCATGAGGGTTCATTTGGTAATCATTCCAATGGACATGCCATGGCTAGAAAGATGTTGAGAGCAGGCTACTATTGGCTGACAATGGAGTCTGACTGCTGCAAATATGTGAAGAAATGCCATAAGTGTCAGATTTATGCGGATAAGATTCATATTCCTCCGACACTTCTGAATGTGATTTCATCACCATGGCCTTTCTCTATGTGGGGAATTGACATGATCGGCATGATTGAGCCGAAAGCGTCCAATGGACACAGGTTTATTCTCGTAGCAATTGATTACTTCACTAAGTGGGTTGAAGCGGCGTCGTACGCAAATGTGACCAGGCAGGTGGTCGTGAAGTTTATCAAGAATCAACTCATATGCCGTTATGGTGTGTCAGATAAGATCATTACTGATAATGGATCTAATTTGAATAACAAGATGATGAAAGAGTTGTGTAGTGAGTTCAAGATTGCACACCATAATTCTTCTCCTTATAGACCCAAGATGAATGGGGCTGTTGAAGCTGCTAACAAAAATATCAAGAAGATTATCCAGAAGATGGTTGTTACATACAAAGATTGGCATGAGATGCTGCCATTCGCTTTGCATGGATATCGTACATCTGTCTGCACTTCAACAGGGGCAACCCCTTTCTCTCTTGTTTATGGCATGGAGGCCGTACTCCCAGTAGAGGTGGAGATCCCATCAATGAGAGTCTTGATGGAGGCCAAGTTGACTGATGCTAAATGGGTTCATAGTCGCTATGACCAGCTGAATTTGATAGAAGAAAAGAGATTGACTGCCATGTGTCATGGTCAGTTATATCAGCAGAGAATGAAGAAATCTTTTGATAAGAAGGTCAAGCCTCGTGTGTTCCGAGAAGGTGACCTTGTGCTCAAGAAAGTCTTATCTTTCGCGCCCGATTCCAGGGGCAAGTGGACTCCAAACTATGAAGGTCCATATGTTGTTAAGAGAGCCTTTTCAGGCGGTGCTTTGATACTTACAACTATGGATGGGGAGGATTTCACTCGTCCTGTGAATTCAGATGCAGTCAAGAAATACTTCGCCTAAAAATAAAAATAGAATAGCTCGCTAAGTTGAAAACCCGAAAGGGCGGCTTAGGCAAAAATGAGCGTCTCGGTGGATTGAAAACCCGAAAGGGCGATCCAGGCAAAAGTTAGAGACATAAAAAATGAATATATGCATCCCGCTAGATTGAGTACCTCATCCTGGGGCAATCTAGGCAAAAATTAGGGATTTGGCAAGTAACTGCATCCTGACAAGACTGTGTTCTACATCTGTCATCCATCAGAGATTCTTGTTCATTCTTCGTCAACCAAAGCTTCGAATACATCGAATTCAGAATTGGTAGAAAAATGGTCATTATGTTCAATGTAGCCCTTTTCCAATATATATCACCAATTTCAAACTTGTAAAAAATCTATGGGGTCTTGCCATTTGCAGGCTACCATTCCATCAAATAAATTCGAGCTTTTATCCAATTATTTGCACTCTTATTTGTTTCTATTTCAACAAATGTTTTGCATGTTTTAATTGAAGAAATATCATTGTTTTAAATGAATGAATTTTTCACAAATTGTTTTTAAACAAAGTGAACATTCACAATGACAAAAGGGATACTTAGGAGATCCTCAGTGCTCTCCCAAGGGTGGTATGATCCCCAATAGGGTAAGACATTTGTTCATATTCCTGGCATATTGGTGTACTCTTCTTCCTGAGCCTTTCTTGGCTTCTTCCCCTAGCAGAGTGTTGGGAGGATTTATCCACTCCCCTCCCATCAGCAGAGCAGTGATTCTTTCTTCCTCAGCAGATGTGTCCTCTCTGGAAGATTCGGTATTTGGTGGTTGATTCCCAGAATCCCTTCATTTCCTCAGATGGATTCCCCAGTGGAGTTGTTGGTGTGATGGACTTTATCTCTGATGATTCGTCCCCTGCTGAGATACTGCCATTTTCTGGTATCCATGATCCCCAACAGGCTAAGACATTTATGGTTCATCCCCGAGTGGTATGCTTGTTGAGATGTTCACTACTCTCCCCTTCAGCGGAAGAACGATCTTTTCTCCTCAGCAGGTGTGATCTCCTTGGTGAGTTTGGTACTTGGTGTTGGATCACCACTTTCCTCTTATATCCCTCAGATGGATTCCCCAGTAGAGTTGCTTTTGTGGCAGTTTCTGCCTGTGCAATGAGCTCTTTTCCCCAGCCGGATCGACTAATGATTCATCCCCAGAGATTTTATGATTTCCTGGTATCTCTGATTCCTGGCAGATTGGATACTCTCCTTGGAACTTTGGGCTTCCTCCCTTGAGATGTAGTACCGGATGGTTGTGTGCCTTTTTCCTTTGGACCTGTTTGTGTTAGATATGTCTGTTTGTCAGCATTTATCATACATAAACCACGCATATGCATAATCATAACATTCAGATATTCATGTTGCATTTTTTGCCATATATCTATTGTTTGTTGTCTCCTGTTATTTGGTGATATATATTTCCCCAAGAAGATGTGTGTCTGATCTCTCAATATTAGAGTTAGCCCCATAAGCAGAAAGCGTTTACCTTTTCTCCCATATTCCCCACTGAGATATATCCTCGTGGATGATGGTTGTTTCTGTTTCCTCCCAACACATATATTGGGATGGGTTCCCCTATTGAGTTATATCCTCATTAGGATGAGTCTCGATTCAGTTTGCCTTTTTGGTTTGATCCTAAATTGGCTTCTTGTGACTGTCTCTGGTGTTTCCCTGTGGTAAATGAATAATTGTTCAGTAATCAATAATTATTCACCTTATCCTCAACGGAGTTTGTGGTTTTCTACCCTTATACCGGTAGTTGTAAATCCTATCTTCCCTCCTCAGCGGAGTTTGTGGTTTTCTACCCTAATACCGGTAGTTGTAAACCCTATTTTCCCCCTTTGCAGAGTTAACCATTGTTGTTCATCCTAGTTGATGACTGTTACTCTTCCGTGGTTTTCTACCTAGTATCTGGTAGATGTAATCCCCTCTTTGACGGTTATCATTATCCAATATTCGATTTTGTTATTCCTTCCTTCTTTTGGATAATTGCTCTGGTTAAGTAATTTTATCCCCAGCGGATCCTCTTTCATTTACCGTTTGCCGGTGATGTTTGTTGCTCCCCTTGATTGGTCATCATTATATACCTCGTTTGGTATCCCGATGCCTTTCTCTGTTCGGTCGATTTATCCTTTATTAAACCAGTAATCGGTTGTGGATAATCTTCCATGCGAGTATATTATCTACGTTCCGACGGTAATAGATAATACATCTCATGCGCTCTTTGGCCGAAGCCTTTTGTGTTTCCCCAGTTGAGTAAGATTCGTGTCCCTTTTACGGAATCGAATATCTATCCTATTTTTCCCTCTCCAACGGAGTCTGTGGTTTTCTACCCTTATACCGGTAGTTTGAAAACCCTATTCTTTCCCCTTTGCAGAGTTAACCTTATGTTCATCATAATCGATGACGGTTGCTTTTCTGTGGTTTTCTACCCAGTATCCGGTAGATGTAATCCCCTCTTTGACGGTTATCATTATCCAATATTCGGTATTGATATTCCCTCTTCTCCCTTGATAGTTGCCCTGTTTACGCAATTCATCCCCAGCAGGTCATCTCTCGTCTACCCTTTGTTGTTTATGACGATTGTTTCTCCCTTGGATTGGTCATCATTATATACCTAGTTTGGTATCCTGATGCCTTCCTGTTCAGTTGATTTATCCTTTATTAACCCAGTAACCGGTTGTGGATAATCTTCCATGCGAGTATATTATCTACGTTCCGACGATAATAGATAATATATCTCATGCACTCTTTGGTCGAAGCTTTTGTTCTTCCCCAATCGAGTAAGATTCGTATCCTTATTTTGGAATCGAATATCCATCCCATAATCGAGTTTGCGTTCTGCCCTCTTTTTGGATGATGAGTGTTTTGGGAATATTCCCCAATTCACGCTTTGGTTGGTCACCTATTATGTGCCCAGTAACCGGTATCCTTGGTGTTCCTTCCTTCTGCTCCCTATTATGACTTTGGTCCCCTGTGGAGTCAGATTTTCCTGAGTTGAAATATACCTTTTAGGTCTTCCTCAGATGATTTGGTTGATTGATATCTCTCACCCTTATACCGGTCTTAGATATTCATTCTTCCCGAGCTTGTTGTTCTCTCACCCTTATACCGGTGATCCGATCACATGTCTCATTGAGCTTATTACCCAGTAACCGGTAACACCTCATCCCGCTGCTTCCCCAGGAGAGTCTTTTTAGACATCCCCAGCGAAGTATCTGTTGTGGTTCGCCTTTTGCTGTGTTGGCATATTCCCCAACACATGCACCTTCGAGTCAGCTCGAGTCGTTCCATTGGATTTTGTCCCTTTGGAAACTCTTTTCCCCAGCTTTGAGTCGTGACCTTCTCACGCATTTTTTATTCTTCTTCTTATCCCCATGAGAGTCCCCGGTAGAGTCTCTGTCCCATGGAGTGAATTACTCCTATGGATTTTTCAATTGTTCCTGATCTCTTTCTTTCTTTGTGGACACATATCCCCACAGAGTTTGTTTGTTTTGCATACATGCATTTGCATTATGAGGTCTCTTAGGGACCAAAATTTGTCTCTTTGTTATTATTTAAGCCCATTCTACCTCGTCGAGACGAAGATTTTAACCTTCATTTCTCCGGCTAGAATGACCTTAAATAGGGGCATCTGTAAGACCCCAATTTTGTCCCTAAGATCCCTTATGGCATCATAACATTGCATTGTATAGCCTCAAGGATCATTGAGCATCTTGGCTCCTTTCCCTTTGGGTAGGGATCTCTTGTGAGTGATTTGAGATCACCAAGCATGCTTGAATTGTATATCATTGCTTTTATCATTTTATTCACTAACCAAAAGCACAAAAATATGTCACTAACATTTTTTGTTGTAGCCTAAGCAATCACCGGGGCAAGAGTTTCAAGAGGATCCTTTGTGCAAGAGATGAGGTATTTTCTTGGGATGAGGATCACATGGTTATTATAAGGAGCATACATGAGCTAGGGTTTCATTTTGAAGCAATTTCACCAAGTGGTAGAGGCCCAGGTTAATCAAGACATTTCAAGGTCATTTGAGGACCACAAAGTCAACTGTGCAGTCAACTAAGGACTATGAGGTGGGGAAATGAGTTGAGACACCTAAATCATGTTCAAATGAGGCCTATTCATCATTCTAAACATCCATCTTGAAGATTCAAAGGTCATGGCAAAAGTTACTAAAAATGGAAAGTGACTTGTAATTCAAAGTTTCCAAATTTGGCAAGTTTTTGGTCCATATTCAATTTGACTTTTCAACATCAAAGAAGTTTCAAATGGATTTTTGGTGAACATGAAAGTTGAATATCTTTGTCTCCCCTTTCCAAAAAGTCCTAATTCATGTCCATATGATGAATGGTTGAGAAGTTATGGTCATTTGATCACAAGGTGTGCATGGAAATTCAAAATGGCCTAACTTTTGATGCAATGCTCCAATTTGGTTCATTCTTTTTGCAAACTGCTTCTCATGTTCAAGGCATCTCAAAATGACCTCATTTGGCTCAGTTATGCAAAGGAATCATGGCTTGTATTCTCACTATTTCACACATGTTCATTTTGAAGAAAATATTCAACAATTCATTTTTGGCTTAAGGCGCAAGCAAATTGATCATCAAATCTTGACCATTGGATGATTTTGAGTGAATTCCAAGCCTTACATGGGAAAGATCACGTGGATTATGGCTTCATGAGCCAATTTTGCATTTTTGCATTTTGCTTCATAACTCCTTAATCATGATTAACCATTGGCTTAAGTGATTAGCATTGTGATTAGCATGGAGTATATAAGCTGAAACCCTAATCATAACTGCAATAACAAGCATTTTCAGATCCAAATTCAAAAACTCCCTCCAATTTTCTCTCTCTTTGGATTTTGATTTTCTCCACACAAACACCAAAAATTATTGCATATTCTTGATCATCATCATTCACTGATCAAGAATCATCATCTGTTTGGATCAATTAAGCCAGAATTTGAGCAGTTCATGTACATGAGCATGGCGATGGAAGTTGAAAATTGAAGAAGAATCAGGTGGTTTCAAGTGTTCCTGTTTGCACAAAGCTTCAAGGCAAGTTCAGTGGAGTAGATCTGGAGCTTATGAGCGCTTGAGAGCACGAATTCAGCAACCTCCATTCCAAGGTGACTTCAAATTCATCATCTCTTTTTGTTGTTTTAAGGTCATAGATGTGTAGATCTTGATTAGTAGAGCTTGTAGATATGTTTGGATTTAATTTTGGTTGAGTATTGAGCATGATATGGTGACTGAAAGTTTTGATCTCATAAATGTTTTGCTTCGATCTGGGAAATTCATGAGGAATTAGGATGAATTGATAGCATATTTGGATTCTACATTGCAAGAGGTTTCGAATGATGTATGCCTTTTGGATTTCTGGAAAAAAATTAGTCGGAGTCCGCCGGAGTTGGCCGGGGAAGACGACTGGAGCTACAGCTCCGACGTCTGTAATTGCTAGGGTTTTAGTCCACATGTGTTCCATGTGTGATGTTGCGTGGATGATTGTTTGGCTGTGATTTCTTTGACCTTGCCACGCGAGCGTTGAAAAGCTGAATGTGCATGTTGACCATTTAAATGAAACGGTGTGTTTCAGGCTTTTGAATTTGGACCTTAGATCTTGATTGCGCGCCTTATCCAACGGTTGTGGTTATTTCTGATTTGATTCAAATTAATTCATTTCCCTCCAATTTTTCCATGTTATGTCAATTATTTTGCTTGTTTTAGAAAATTCATTAAAAATTCAAAAATAGTCCAATTTAATCCCATTTTTTTTCATAGTTTTATTTTGATTTCTAGTTTTTTATGGTATTAATTTCATGAATTGTTGATGTCTGGTTGGTGATGTGTGAATTTTTGAATCCATGAGGTGTTAATTTGATCTATTGCCTTCAATGCTTTGTGAAATTCTCTATGTTGAGCCAATTGATCCCATTTTTTGCATGCTTGATATTCATACATGATGTTAATTTTTGAGCACTGGTTTGGAATTTTTCTCACATGCTATCATTGTTTTTGACACATAGAGAAAAGTGTGACAATTTGTGTCACATTTTTGACATTGAATTGTTGCATTTTTGTTCATATATCATTTGAACCTTTATGGATTTGATCTTTTGCATATTGATTGTTCATGACATGAGAAACTCATATAAAAAATTTCAAGGTCATTGCATGCATTTCTGATTTGATTTGAATTTTCTAAGTTGGAAGTTCATTTTTGTGCTTATTCTTGGTCGTTGCATTACATAAGCCATTTGAGACACTTGCTTATTGATTTAATGCTCGTCCTTTTGAGGATATTTTGTGAAGTATGAATGTGCATTGTGTAAAAGATTGGGTTCTGTTTTGGTCATTTGATTTGGTTTTGAATCTAGTCTTTGCACTAGTGTTTTGTACATGAACTAACTTGGTTTTGTGTTTCAGGTTTGGACACTTAGCATTGATGGTTGATTTGTTCTCACTTTGTGAGATGCAAATGATTTGAGTTCTAACTTGTGTTTGTTTTGTAGGATTTTAAGTGATGTGCTTGAGTTCATGAGTTCATTTGAATGCTTGGGCATTGTTCATTGGATTGTGTAATTGTTGGAAGGATTCACTGTTTGTCTGTTGGTTTTATAACTGAAATATTAACTGTTTAGTCTTTGTACAGGTACCTTAGTTGCTTGCTTGCTTTTGCTTTTGCTTAAGCTTTGGATTGTGGTTGATACACCACTTAGGTAGTTATCTTCTTACTTCATGTAGTCTGGAAGTCCTGTCACCTTTTTGGCAGGCATTTTGCTGGCAAGTCCTCCTTCAGAGGCTCTGTTTGTGTTTGTTTACAATTGTGCCGAAGACCTCCAAGTGAGGCATGTGATACTTGATAAGACCTCCAAGAGTTGAGGCAATTGACGGATAAAAAGGATTAGTAGCCAATCCCCCGTTATTCAGTGAGTCGTTCTTTATGCTCGCACTACGTGCTGATGCTTCTGAATATGTACCCAATATCTTTGTCCAGTGTCTGTCAAGTGGAATAGGATCTCACTTTCTGGATTCCCACGCTTTCCTTGTCATGAGCTCACCCTGGCCAGGGTTAAGAGCATGAGGTCTCATCCTCATTACCATTTTTCATCAGCTTCACCCTAACTTTCAATGTTAGTGGTTAAGAGCTCACTTGATTACCCATTACAGTTTGGCTTGTTTGTCGAGGTTGACATGACCCCTCTTGACTAAAGCCCACCCATTGTTTGAGCCTCTTGTATGTATATAGTGTGTGATGATTGTTTACTTGTGAACTTTTGATGTGTGTGCTCTTGAACTAGGAGTTTCCATTTGAGCTTAATCTGAAAGATCATTACCATGTTCATCTAATTGGAAGATACAAGATACATTGAGGATCTCTTATGAGACTTGTTTGATTGCTTATGCCTTGTGCTTGCTTATTCCAAAGGATGGGATCCACTTGGATCATCTATATGATCTCAAGAGAGGAACTCCTAGTGTGGTTTCATTTCTTAACCCTCACCTTTTGTTCTCTTTAGGACTTAACCCTCCTTCTTCATCTCTCCATGCTAACCCAAACTAAAACCTTTTGTGCAAACATTTGACTTTGTTTTCAACATTAGAAACCTAAGCCTTATGCTTTTGATTTTCAAACTTTCTTTTCATAACACTCATTTTGAATTGAATCTTTAAGTCAACTCTGGCCATCTTTTGTATATACTTCTAATTGGTAAATATAACCCATTCAAATTTCTTTTGTGGTTCCATATATCCACTTCTTAATCAAATCTTTCCATAACCTTTAGCTATTAGGTTTGAGTTATCTTTGTGGTAGATGTAATACTCACCTTTGTCCTTAGTGATGGACAATGAGCCTTCCATGCTTATTATAGGGTTAACCCCTCACTAGCACGTTGAAGTTATCCTCACATGGTGGACTTGTGGTTTTAGGTTGAGTTTTCTCCCTTTGATAACAAAAGACCTTAAGGCTTTTGGACCAATCAATCCACTCATTTGTTTTGAGATTTTTACCCCGAACTACGAGGTTTTGATCCTAATCTTTTTATAAGAGGGTACGTAGGCAATGGGTTTATCCATCCAAACACAAAATGTAAATAAACTTGTATATTCTCTTCTCATCTCTTCAATCATGTTTGCACAAATAATTTTTCACAAAAAACAATAACCTTCACAAGTGTGAAAAGGGCTCCCTAGGAGTACCTAGGATGTTTTGGGTGCCTAACACCTTCCCATTGCATAACCAACCCCCTTATCCAGATCTCTGTTTCTTTTACTAGTTTTGTTTGTAAAACTTTTAGGTTTTTGTTCGCTTTCTAACCATTCCTTTGGATAAATACAAGTGCGGTGGCGACTCGACTTTGTATGATTTACCTTGGATTTAGTCGATATCTCCAATGGTAACGAATACACCGCTATACCTTCTACGTTCAACGATGGTGGAAACATACATATACAATATACTGAATTTTCAGACACTAATTCACACAAATTTTATATCAATAAAACTAGGAGAATATAAACTTATCAATTATAACCATAAGATTCATCACAATTAACATCCCTATTGGAGGTTAATGACTCCTCTACCCTACCCCTCATGTATAAGCCCTTATTAAAGTTTATTCACCCCCTTACCTTAGGTTTCTCTAGAAAAAATCTTCAAATCTCTTTCAATGGATGCTCTTTCTATGCCCTAGCCCTTGCATCTTCTCCTTTCCACCAAAATCTGATTTTACGTATGAAAACTCTCACAACTCCTTACTAACCTTTTTATTAGTAACCTAATCCCTCAATTAGAGACATCCAACATTATCCTCGCGTATCCCCCTATTCACCAAAATGCCCTTCTCAACTCTAATTTTATTTTAATAAAAATACTACTAATACTCCTTATTTTTCTATTACTCTATTTTCTCATTTTAATTAAATAATTCGATTAAAATATTATTATTTATTTAATGAAATAGACTCTAATAATTCTAGCCCACCTCCACCAATCTCTAATCACTCTCCACACTCTCACCTCAAGGTCACAGATCTCTGACACCCATATTAAATAAATTATCACACATAATAATTAAATTAAATCATGGTAATTTAAATAGTTCGATAAATCAAGAATTAGGGTGTTACACCTCTCCTTTTAGATTGCACTCAGTAGTTACATCTTTGAGTTTTTCTCTCTTTGCTGAGCGTTTTTCCTGGAGTAACCTCCATCACGCACTCAAAGCTTTAAAGTTTCAACTTTCATCCTTATCCTTCATTTCACTACCTTTGACCTTACACTTCAATGTACCTTCTTCCAACTTAAGCGTTTTTCTTCAAGAACTTATTGTTTCTTTGTTAAAATGAGTGATAACCCTATTAACATAGATAATGATTCCAAAGGTAGCATTGTTTCCTCTTCGAAAAAGGGAAATGGAATATGAATTGCATTCCATTTCTTCTGTCAATGGAGATTTTGAATCAGAGATCATCTCTCTGATTGATGATTCTAAAATGGAAGAAGTTTCTAGGGACTCCTTTTATGAAAGAGCTTCTTCTAGCGATTCTTTAGAGGCTATATTTTCAGTGAAGGGCGACAGAGGTGAGCTTCTTCTGTCTTGATTGAGGCAAAAATACAAGATGCTCAGTAAATGAGGGAATGTGTCGGTGACTTTGTCTGGATCTATCATGGGGTGAAAGATCTTGAGCCTAGCGACACTGAAATCGTAAGTCATTTAGAGTATGGGGGAAAATCCAATGTTGTATCTTGGATCAGACTTGGTGATCACTTTAAAGCTGATGAACTGAACCTAAAAGGGATTCGGTTAGTTAAATCAAATAATGCCAATAAATAGTATTGAGTGACCGTTGAAGTGATAAGGACTCCTTCCACTTTAGACATTATTGCAGCTATAACCAATGTTGATATTATGGCCAACATCTGATCGGATCGGTCAGTTCTTTCAGTAAATTTGGTGGAGAGGATATGAAGCTCTTTCGAGGATTTCTCAATTATTTTGTTTGAATGCATCTTTACCAGGTTGAGTTTATGGTTTCCCTTTTTTGATTCAATGTGGCTGTGATGAACCATCTGATAGTTTACCCCTCGCAACTTCATCTTGGAGCTTTAAGGAATCTAAAGCACTATTAAGATAATTAATTTCCTTTCAGGTTTTGAAATAAGTTTTCTTTTGAGATAGATTTTCTTAAAAAAACTTAGAGCATTTGTATACATTTCACTAAAAGCTTTCGATAATTATTTATAAGAAAGTTTAACTTCACGATCAAAAGTATATACCCCAGATTCTTCACCTTTCTTGTGTGCCACCAAGAATCGGTTGGTACATTCATCATCAAAACTTGAACCGAAAGACGAACGTGAGCTCTCATCTTCTTCTTCCCAAGAAATATTGGATCTACGACCTTTAGCATGTTTGCCTTTCGTCTTGTAAAATTCCTTATCCTTTTTCTTATAATATCTGTTAAGACTCTAACATGTGGTTCTAAGTGACCCGATTTTCAACATTCAAAGCTTTTGACATTTTATTCTTTTCTCTTATGTTCCTTCTTGTGCGGGTGTGACTTCTTGAAATTAATCAGATTTTTTCCAAAATGCTTGAGCTTATGTTTCCTCATATATTGATTGTAGGGCTAGACAAACAACCCCGACTCTTCTTCTTTAGAAGAGTCTTCGTCAGAATTAACACCTTCGTCCTTATTTTTATTTGTACTTGACGATAAATATTTCAAGGATATATCCCTCTTTTCTTCTTTTAACTTCTCTTTATTTTTCGATTTTACTTTGCTTTTAGCGAGTCGTTTTAGTTTATTCTCATATTCGGTCATCTTTCTAAACAATTTTGTGATATCCAAAGAGTTAAGATCATTTGATTCTTTTATGGCTGTTACCTTTGGTTGCCATTTCTTGCACATAGATCTCAAAAAAAATTAGCATAATTTTGTTAGAAAAGGTCTTTCCCAAGTTGTCTAACTTATTGATTAAATGGAGAAAATGAGTCTGCATGGATTTCAAGGATTCTCCGGGTTCCATATGGAAAAGTTCATACTCTTCTATCAACATATTTATTTTAGAATCTTTAACATCTTCAGTTCCTTTGTAAAGGACTTGAAGTGCATTCCACATAGTTTGTGTGTTCTTATGATATGAGATAGATTAATATACTTTAAGGTTTAACATGGAGATAAGTATATTCCTTGCCTTCAAACCATATGAATCCTTTTTGGTTTCATTATCTGTCAAATCTTTGGGAGTTTAACAACATCATCGACTTCGTTTGTAGGGATAAAAAGCTTGTCGGTAATTGCTACCCATAGATTCTTGTCAATTGGCATTAAGTGTACATACATGTTTTCCTTCCAATAAGCAGAATTTCCAGCTTTAAAAAGTCGTGCTCTATTATACGTTCCCTTTGGATCTTCGTCACCCATATTCCCAAACATTTAAGTCGCTTAGACCTTATCAAAAAGCTAGCTCTGAGGCTAGTTGTTGGGTGAGAATATGGACAATAAACGGTCTAGAGAGGGAAGGTTGATTAGAGCTCCCAAGTTAAAAATAATTTGAAAAATAGTTTGAAAACATTTTATTAGAGTTTCCAAAATAAAATTGTTTTTGCGTAGCGGAAACGATTTTTACAAATAGAGTAATTATGCTTATCGATTGGAGTTAACAAGTAGAGAATTAAAAAACTCACAATACAATAAAGATCAAAAATAGAATTAAACCAAAGAGACAAACTAGATTTGTATTGAATAATAGCTCAATTACATAAGTGGTTCTATCTACAATTACCAATACCAATAATTTCTACAACCGTAGTTTTCAGTTTAACTACAATAAGACAAATCGAATTGCCAGTTCTAATAAAACCTAAACTATATCGTTGTCAATGGAAATTATAATGGCATCCCATTCTATAAAGTAATAATAACAACTTACTCATGCAATTAACTAAGAAATTAAAATATGAGAGAGAGAGAGAGAGAGAGAGAGAGAGAGAGAGAGATTGTGTGTGTGTGTGTGTGAGAGAGAGAGAGAGAGACAGAGGGAGAGAGAGAAGAGAGTACGCCTGGATTTATAGTGAGAGATATAGAGAAATAAAAAAAGAGAAAGAAGAGAGTACACCCTTATTTATAGTGGTTTGGCACGTTCGTCCTCACTTTGTGCTAAATCCACTCTCTCTAATGGTTGTCCATTGAAAATTTGTTGGTCTTCCAAATGATTTGTAACAAAATTAAAATAGTTATTACAATCACAAGTCCAAAATAAATGACGAAAAAAATAAATTTCTTCTTTCTGGATCTTTAACTAGCACACAGCTACACGAACTGAACTCTGCAAAATCTTTACTCGAATTTGTATCTTAAATCTTCCAACTCCAACAACATGCTCCTAAGTCCTCGTCTGTGGAAATATTTACTTGAATACAATGGTATCTTGAATGTTGGTATATCCAAAGATTTATAAGAACTCATACCTTGTATATATCCTTTCACGCAGTACTACCATGGTCAACCTGGAGAGAAGAACCTCTTTCTTTTTTTACTAGAATTGTCAGAACCACTCACAATACAACACACCCTTGTGAACCTCTGAAATCTTAAGTAAATAATCCAAGAAATGTTAAATTAAAAAACAATCTCCTTAATCAATCACAAATCTTGAAAGATAAAATTCAGATCCATGCAAAAATGGAAAAAGAATGAGATAGAAGATGAAATAAATTGTTTGCAAGTGTTCACGAAAGATTCAAAACTCGTTTGAAAAATGAAGAACAAGTGGTTTCTGAGTTTTCAAATCATCAATGGAAGTATATGGTTTCTAACATTATGAATGATTTTGAGAAAAAAGATGATTTATAGGTGTTGGATATAAAGCACAAAAAGTAGTGAAAATCATGTTTGATTTGAGTCATGAACACTTGAGTGATTTGAGTCAAGTGACAAAGTAATGTGGAACAAGATCTACACTTAATGAGAAACTAATTTTTCTATGATTTTAATCAAGAGTAACATGTGATTTGACTCAAGATATATGTGATTATAGTCATGAAACAACCATGATTCGACTCAAACAAGACAGGGGATGATCTGAACTAGGTGATTTCACTCATGCATAAATTGTGATTCGAGTCACAAGGTTCCATGATTTGAATCATGTACAATATGTGACTCAGATCACATACTTACATAAACTCATGTTTTCCCTCTGTTTGATTTAATTCGACTCATAGGGTGTGTGATTTGAATCACACACCTAAAATCTCAAAGTTTGAAGTTCTTAAAGATATTTTGAGATTCTACTTGTGACATAATTTGAACCAATATCAAATATTGTTCTTGTCCCAAAAACTCGACTAATTATCTTAAAACATATTGTTCATACTCAAACACAAATAGTTTGAATTATGCATGCTAAAAATACATGCATCTAAAACTTGAACCTAAAAAATGCGCAATTGGAAAAGAGACTCAATGATATAAGACTAAAACAGAAATAAAGCTAAAAGACAAGCAAAAAAACCATATAGCAGAGACATGTATAGTATTCCCTTTAATGTAGCAGAGATATGCAATTTTAGCCCTGTAGAATGGGCCAGTTTGCACAAGCCCAAAATCGGCATTGGCTGAATCCCTATAATATATTATTTTTAAGTTGCTTGGTTATGAGTTTGTATTATCTAAGAAGTTGCTGTCGTTTTTTGAGTTATTTAGATATCTCGTGGTTAGGTCTAGAGTTATATTTAGATTAATTTTGGTCTTACACTCTATGGTGTAGGCCTTCTAAAAATGCTGAAATATTTCATTTTTTTACGATCTCATTTTTATGACCTCCTAGTCTAGTTCGTTCAAAAAACCTAGAATGGAAACAAGTAATGTGATGTTTCAGTTTTCTCTAAGGCTATGTTTGTGTTTGAAGGACTAGGGATGGAAGAGCTTTGAAAAAAGAGAAGGATTGAGTTAAAAGAATATAAGGATTTAGGTGGGGAATGTTTTAGGGAATTTTTTTTAATTCAAAAACCAAAATTTCCCTAAGTTGTTCAAATATAATTTATGTTATTATAGAATTTCAAAATTTCAAAATATGTTAATGATAAGCAATCTTTTATCATTCTATATAAATATTTTTTTTAAAAAATATATTAAAGATTTCTCTAGACTTTTTAAAAAAAAAATCCGAAGTCTTCTCTCCCTTCTCCTCCAAACTCTCAAGCAAAGGCTTAGATAAAATGATGGAATGTAATATTTTGATGGAATTTAAAATGATTTGGACAAAAAAATTCGTTTGAAATTCCTCTCTTACTCTGGAATATCAAATTAGTTATTTTTATTGTTTCAAATTTTGCAAGTAGGCCGTCATATTTTTAAAAAATTTAAAATTGACCCCTAAAATTTTGCAAAATATTACAAATTGTTCCTTAATATTTTTCAAAAATGTCAAATTGATTCTTTAAATTTTTATTGGTCCCTATTGTTAAAAAATTTAAATTTGACCAAATAATTAGAATAATTAGTGTAGAATAAGATGTTTTACTTGCGTACTCCGGCCTCTACCCACAATGTTAAAAATGTTGTTTATACATATCATATCCAATCTCATGGAGATTATTTCTTCCATCCAATTTCAAAGTTGTAGATGGAATGGGAATTGAAGAAAGAGATGATTCCCTTCTTCTTTATGATTTTGACATTATCAACACTGGGAAACTAACTACATACCTCTCTTAGTAAAATTGTCACATGTTGCACTTACATTATCAAGCAATCTCCAACCGACAAGGAATTTAGCTAGTAGAACACACTTTTGCAATAATTTTTTTAGCCATTAAATATTTGGGAGACGAAAGTTAAAAGAATAATAGACATATTTAAATGTTAGAACTTTGTGAGGCCATATTTGTTTGTGTTCCTCCATATCATTATAGGATGGATGCACTTACAAAATATCATTTACGATTTCAGGTGCATAACCTTAAGGAATGTTCCACCTGTGGTTCTACATTATGTTACTAAAAAAAATTATTGTGGACATTGTAGATTTTCTTAGAGAATCATGTATATGTCATTAATCTTTAATGGTAGCCATTTATCTAACCATAGATTAATCTTCTTGTGATTCCCAATTTTCCAGTATGTATGTTCATCGATGTATGATAGACTGTGTTTGATTTCATGTCACAATGAGAACGATATATTATGTTTTATTAGTATTTTGTCCCTAAACTATTTGTCCTCTAGAACTTGTGTCCACTAATTTGATGAGGAGATAGGTTCTCAAGCATGATATATGCATTCAACTTTATTGTTGGGCCTTATATTCCTAAATTATTTGTTGTAACAAAAGTTCAAACTTTAGGTTAGAAAATTCGGTAAAATTAAATGGATCCAGGACTGAATCGTGATTGAGAATCACTTTCCTTAAAAGTATTTCAAGCACTCTTTTATTATGTCTTAGAGTTGGAAAATGCAAGAACACTCAGGATAATATCAGCCTTAGTTTCGAGTCTGCACAAGACAAGTGAAGAACCCGAAATGCAAAGAAGGTTTTTCTGGAATTTTGGAAGAGAAATACGTTTTTAGTTCTTGTGTTATTTTTCTGAATAGAATCATATATTTATAGGAGATATGGATGTTGTTTCAAAAGTTTGCAACCTTTGATGAAACAACACCATTTCACCATAAAACACAATGTTTCATATATGACACTATTTCATGAAAAGATATGAAAATTGAATTCAAAATTCAAACAAAACAATAACTAAAATTCTGAGCACTAATAAAAACGCAGCCAGCCGCCGGAGAGCCGCCTCATTAACGCCGCGAATAGCCCGATCGCATGCGACGTGCTTAAGTGCTCAAGTGCCGCCTACAAGCCGCCACTAGCGCCTCTACGCCCACGCCCCCGGTCCCGGTCCCGGAGCCGGAGCCGGTGTCGCCGGTGGCAACACCGGCGAGGGTCCATTGGTTGTGTCAAGTGGCATAATGCTTGGGACCACCACATGTCCATGTGGCACCTTATTCTCTTTGTTCCTTTGGTGAGTTAAAGTTCCAAAGCATTTATAAATGCTTTAAAGGATGTCTCCACTTTCTATGTGGGACTTAAAACAAAGCATTAAATGCTATTTAACTCTTTTGTCATTTTGGAACTAATATTGCAAAACAATTTCCAACAATCCCCCACTAGTTCTAATAATGACAAAAATCATTCCAGATAGTGAAATATAAAAAGTGTTAATACAGTTAGGTATCTTTCGATTTTAAACTTAACCTTAGTGAGGATAACGCAAAGTTTAATCGGAATGTTTGGTAGCAAAGCTTTTAAACCATTAATCCATGGGATCAGACCGACGTTACCTTACACACACTCTTTAAAGGTTCTTCCTTTACATATCTCGCTTAGCACTTATTTATGGCCATATGCTATCCTTTTCATGAATTTTTCATGAGAGAAACTCCAACTCTCACTTTGAGACGACACCATCTCAAAATTCACATAGGTGAGGTTCATATAGCATCCTTTCCAATAGATACTCTTCTTCGTTAATGAACTTCATTAAGAGGTTTTGGAAACCTCAACCCTCAATTCAACACAGTCAACCTTATTTCCCAAATTCTTGACTTACATCCAATTCAACGACTTGTTGTTACCCATTGAATCTTGAAGTTAATGTTTTGTTAACATAAGATTGGGTTGCTGCCGCTGTCGGAACTTTTATTTAAGGAGTTTCAACCCCATTCCTCTCGAGGTTGTTCGTACTAAGTCTCTGGCCAGTGGCTTAGTAAACGGATCTGCTAAGTTATAGCATGTTCGTATGTAGGTGAGTGAAATGATTCCATCCTTAATCAATTTTCTTACGAACGAATGTCTAAGTCCTATATGTCTAGACTTTCCATTATACACTTCGCTGAATGCTCTTGCTAATGTGGCTTGGCTATCGCAATGTATCATCACTTTTGAGACATTGTCTTTAGCCAATGGAACTTCCAACAAAAGATCCCTCAACCATTCCGCTTCTTGACCGGAGGAAGCGAGAGCCACAAACTCTGATTCCATGGTCGAAAGTTTAATGCATGTTTGTTTCTTGCTCTTCCAAGAAATTGCTCCACCAGCAAGTGTAAATATCCATCCAGTTGTATATTTATGGTCTCCAATATTAGATATCCAACTCGCATCAGTGTATCCTTCTAATATGGCAGGGAACCTTCCATAGTGAAGACCAAGGTCCTTGGTTTTCAGTAGATAGCCAAAAATCCTTGTAATTGCCTTCCAATGTTCATTACTTGGATTACTAGTAAATCGACTCATTTTATTGACTGCAAATGATATGTCGGGTCTGGTACATTGCATTAGGTACATTAGACACCCTATTGCACTTGCATATTCCAATTGAGCCACTGATCTTCCATTATGCTTTTGAAGTTTGTTGGCATGATCAAATGGAGTGGTTACTTCCTTAAAGTTTAGATGTTTAAACTTATCAAGCATTTTCTCAATATAGTGGGTTTGACTAAGTTCATAACCCCCACTATTTCGCTTAACCTTGATCCCTAAAATTGTGTCAACAAGTCCAAGATCTTTCATCTTGAAAGTGGATGTTAGAAACTTCTTTGTTTCTAAGATTCCTTTTAAATCATTACTAATGATCAACATATCGTCGACATAGAGACAAAGGAATATTACAGTGGTTTTGCATGTCTTTGTGTATAAACACTTGTAACAAGAATTAGGAATAAATCCATTTGAGAGTATTACAGAGTCAAATTTTTGATGCCACTGTTTTGGTGCTTGTTTTAGTCCGTATAAGGATTTGACAAGTTTACACACCTTTTGTTCATTTCCAGGAAGCAGGTAGCCTTCCGGTTGTTCCATGTAGATTTCCTCATTGAGATCTCCATTTAGGAACGCTGTTTTAACATCCATCTGATGGATTATAAGATCATTCAAAGATGCTAAGGCAAACAACAATCTAATAGTAGTTGTTCTTGCTACTGGTGCGTATGTGTCGAAGTAATTTATGCCTTCTTTCTGTCTAAATCCTTTTGCCACTAATCTGGCTTTATAAGTGTTTAGAGTACCATCGCTATGGTATTTCTTCTTAAACACCCACTTGCATCCAATGGGCCTTGATCCCTTAGGTAAGTCAACAAGTTCCCAAGTGTGTTTTGATACAATTGAATCCATTTCATCTTGGATAGCATCTTTCCAAAAAGTGGAGTCCCTTGAAGTTATTGCTTCCTTATAAGTTTTTGGATCATCTTCCACTTGAAGAATAA
Organism: Lathyrus oleraceus; assembly: GCF_024323335.1. Classification (NCBI taxonomy): domain Eukaryota; kingdom Viridiplantae; phylum Streptophyta; class Magnoliopsida; order Fabales; family Fabaceae; genus Lathyrus; species Lathyrus oleraceus. The sequence continues at coordinate 213,272,472 of NC_066583.1, forward strand.
TCGGAATGCGTTGAACAAAGTTCTTACAATTTCCCTCAACAAGATAAAAGGAAATAGATTGAGAATCAATCTCATCTGGTCCTAGATTCTTTGTTTTCCGAATTCTCTTGCTTATCCTAGGCTCGGGTTGTGGTTCAATGATTATAGGAGTGCCTTCAGTTTGTATTTCTGCAATCCGAGAAGAGTTATCTTCATGAGATTCTTTATTAGTGGCCGACTCCGATCCTTTATCCTTTGTGATAAGGTTTTCAAAGAATTCTACATTCCGGGATTCAACAATTACATTAGATTCTAGATTTAAGAGTCTATATGCTTTACTGTGTTGTGCATATCCTACAAAAGCACATCTTATTCCTCGAGGATCCAACTTGGTTCTTTTAGGGTCCATGTTTTTGTAGTATGCCACACACCCCCACACTTTAAAGTAACCGATATTTGGCGCTCTGCCTTTCCATGACTCATATGGAGATATACCAGTTTTCTTTAACGGAATTCTATTGATTATATGACAGGCGGGCAATAATGCCTCACCCCACAAGTTAAGGGGTAATTTAGAATGCATCAACATGGCATTCATCATCTCTTGATATGTTCGATTCTTTCTTTCTGCCATGCCATTTTGTTGCGGTGTTCGTGGTGCCGAACATTCATGTATTATACCGTGCTCTTCACAGAATGCATCAAATTCAATTCAAAAGTATTCGCCGCCCCTATCACTTCTAAGGACCTTTATACCTTTATTTAATTGATTTTCGACTTCTGCTTTATAAGTCTTAAAGGCATTAAATGCATCATCTTTATGCTTTAAGAGATATACATGAGTGTATCTAGAGGAATCGTCTATGAATGTAATAAAGTATCTATTCCCTCCACGTGTCAACATGCCATTAAATTCGCACAAATCTGAGTGCACAAGATCAAGTAATTTCGTTTTCCTTTCAACACTTTTGAAAGGCTTCTTAATCATTTTTGATTCAACACATAATTCACATTTTTTGAAATCCTTTATATTACATGAAATTAGTCCAGATTTAATTAGTCTCTTCATAGAACTAATACCACAATGTGCTAATCTATTATGCCATAAGGAAACGGAATCAAGCATGTAAGCGGAATTAGAAATTTCATTAATAATATTATCATTAGTACATAGTTTGATCATTCCCTCTGCGGAATATCCTTTTCCAATGAATACACCATTACGGGTCAAAATAAGTTTGCCCGATTCATATACAGATTTAATACCCGGTTTTCCCAATAAATCCCCACTAACAAGATTCCTATTCATGTCTGGAACATGAAGCACATTTAGAAGTGTAACTTTCTTTCCAGAAGTGAAGTTAAGTTCGACCGAACCGGTTCCAACAACTTTAGAGCGGACTTCATTTCCCATTTGTACCTCTTGTCCATCAATTGCTTCAGAATAGGTTTTGAATGCAGCCTTGTCATAAGTAACATGCACCGTAGCACAAGTGTCATACCACCAACCTTGAACTTTTCCTTTGATTGCCATAATTTCGCTCACTGTAGCAATTATGTCATCATCTGATCGAATTGCATTGATCTCATTTTTTGCTTTATTTTATCTGCAATCTCGAGCATAGTGTCCAGGTTTACCGCATACGAAACATCCGTTCTTTGGACCTTTATGACCGCCAGAGTTCTTGAACTTGTTATGTTCTTTCTTTGGTCCAAGATGACTCTTCATGCCATCATGTCTCTTCTTTCCCTTGTTGGTCACAACGTTTGTTTTGAAATGAGTAGGGGGTTCTGATTTCTCCCTCTCCTTCGATTCCTCCTCGATTCGAAGATGTTTCTGAATTTTCTCCAAGGAGAAGTCCTCGGAACTGTGCAACAATTTCTTTCGGTAGCCTTTCCATGAAGGTGGTAATTTTGCAAAAATTGCACCGACTTGGAAGGTCTCAGGGATGTTTATTTTTACTGCCTTTATTTTATTGACCAGAACTTGCAATTCATGCACTTGGGGAAGAATGGGCTTAGAATCTAAGAATTTAAAATCGAAATATTTAGATATTAAGAACTTCTTCGTACCTTCCTCTTCAGCCTTGAACTTAAATTCTAGTGCCTTCCATATTTCTGTTGCCGATGGATTGTCTGTGTAGAGGTCGTAGAGACGATCAGATAAAGTATTCAGAATGTGTCCACGGCAAAGCAGTTCGTCCTCCCTGCGTTTCTTGCGCTCCTTCTTGAGTTCTTCCGAATCATTCTCTGTTGGTTCAGGTATTGGTTGTAGGTCGGGATCAAGAACATAGTGAACCTTCAGGGCAGTCAATAGGAATGTCATCTTGTCTTGCCATCTTGTGTAATTTGTTCCATCAAATCGATCTAACTTGACAAGATCCTGGTTCATCACTTTGATGCTTGAAACAGCAGCGTCTGAAGCCATTATGTTACTAATACTTTTAATATTGCAAAACAATTTCCAACACTTTACTCCATTTAACTAGTATCATTTTTCGATCATTAATGTTTACAGACCATTAATATTTCTAATCTTATATTCCTGCATGTTAAAATATATATTTTTTATTGTTTCAAAATTTATAAATTAGTCCTTATATTTTTCAAAATTTTAAAATTAACCCCTAAACTTTTATAAAAAATTGCAAATAGATCCTTATTATTTTTCAAAGTTTACAAATTGGTTTTTTAAATTTTTTTAAATTGCAAATTAGTCCTTATTTTTAGAATTTTAAATTTGACCAATTTTTTTTAAATATAATAAAAGTGACTCTAAAAATTAATCAAAGAATAACTTTAACATTCTATCCAAACAAATAAATTTAAAAATAAATGAATTTCAATTGAATAATTTAATTAATTAAAAATTTTAAATTTTTAAAAAATTTCAATTATCTCATCAAATACACTATAGTTTTTTTTTTACACCATGCAATTTAGAAGTGTGAAGGAGTAACCTTTTTCACATTGACTTTTATCATGCCTTTTTTTTAATTCATTGGGCGATCCATGTAGAATTTGATTGTTTCAATGTTAATTAGTTTGGCTGTAATTGTGTCTAAGTCATGTATAAGTGTCTCTAAGCATTGTATATGTGTACATTATTTAGCATAGTAGTTGATGTGAATGTTTATATTAATGCACATGTTGCTTTAGATTTGGTTCCCTCTTTAACTGTGGTTCCAAGGATTGTTCAAAGCAACATAAACCGTAGCCATGGCAGAAACATCATCAATTCCACTTCCTTTAAAATCGACCATATTAATCTTCGATTTAGAGTATAGTTCCTTCAAATTCTACTACACCGCCGTTGTTTCCTTTGAAATCGGCGACAATTGGCTTGGTTTTCGTTCTCCGGCGCCGATAACAGGTGGTCGTCGAAACACACCACACCTCTTGACGATGCCATGGGATAGAGGAAAAGAAAATAGGTCTCAGCTTGTAGGGCGGTACTAGGTGGGCTTACTATTGGGCTTAAAAAAATTTCTTTTCCTTTTTGGGCTTAGTATTTCTTTTTGGAAGTTTTTAATGCATATTTTATCTTTCTTAACCAACACGTGAAAATATACAAATGTCTCCCGATTTTGAAGATGCATTTTCGGATGCATTTAAGGATCAGTTAACATTAAAATATTTTGGAGATTCATCTCCGAAATATTTTGGAGGTTAAATTGCGTCAGACCATTATCTTTCTTGATTTCTTATTTTGTTTAAAACCAATTCAAAATCTCTCGAATTTTTTCTAATCACCAACTCAAAAATCAATCAACAAAGCTCAATGAAACTTCAATCAACATCAGAAACATCATCCAACCTTGAAGGTAATTTGAAATTTGTAAGTTTTTTGAGTTTTTGATAAGTTTTTGAGTTTTTGTGTAAATGAGTAGAATTTAATGATTAAGGTTAGAAATAAGTTTTAGTAAAAAAAAGGTTAGAAATAAATAGAAATTGCATGCATGATAGTTTAGACATAGTGTATTACACATTTGTTGACTGAAATGGATGATTAAAGCATTTTTTTTGTGATTTCATGTGCACATTGGCGCCATTGACGCAGTCTGAGTTGCAGAAAATTCAGGAGTTGTATCTACGGAAGTTTTCAACGTTTTGGTTTCCCAAATTCCGGAGATGCATTTCTGGAACTTTCTTAGTATTTGTTTTATTTTTTATTTTTCTTGCTTGTGGTGTTATTTGCCTGCACTAATTATCTGCTTTACTTTAACTTACAGGCATAATGGTTGATAGACACGATAGACTGAGGCACTAGAGGGTTACATAACACGCATCAGTGTTGCAGGAGAAGAGTCAACATGTTTCGGAGGCTTCTGGTCTCTCTGGCCATGGAGAGACATCTACTTATGAGGCTCGTGCTTCTCCTCATGCTTCTCCATCTTCTTCTTCCCGTAGAAGACAAGATTCACCTAATGATGCATCATTCCCTCCATCCTCTCAGAGACGCCAGGTTTTCCCTATTCAAACACCTGAGATACCTGATTCACCAGTGTCACCTCCTACTATAGATGCTTCTGAGCCCGTGTCACATCCTACTGCTGATACTGTTGATCAAGTGTTGAGTCTGCTGAGTCCGTGTCACATCCTACTGTTGATACTGTTTGAAATGAGGAGAAACCTTTTTTATGTAGAAAAAAGTTTGGCTAAAAATGGAAACAACCCATCGACCATTTTAATAAGTTAATCGATTAAATCCATGTATTAATCCATTAAACAAGATAAAATGGGAAAGTTTTAAATTCTACGTCACTTAATTGATTATTAGCTCCTTAATTGATTAAGAGGCATTACACATTGATTAATCGATTGTTAGATCTTATTAATTGATTAACCAAGTGTATTTTATCTTCCTGTCGCGGAGTGAAATATATCAGAGGGTAAGGAATGCTCGAAATATAAACAAAATAGAGTCGTCACCGAACTTTATTTATTCCCAAAAAGGACAGGGAAAATATCGATAAAACCCATGAAAAACAAAAAGAAATGATCGTCCCTGTTGGATAAATAAATCAAGCGTCACCCTTAGGGATTCGAATGGGCTTAACATCCCAACCCATGGCGCTTAGAGGGAGCTTACAAACCTCTCTTTAGGTGCAGCCCCTGAAAGGCTCATACTATAAGGAAATAAAGTTGCACCCTCACTAATAGCAATTGCTTTTAGCTCAGTGGTAAGCGCTTGATCCTACAGTCGCAACCAGATCGGGTTCGGGAGTCGGTTATGCAAGGGTAAAGTATTAGCACCCTCACATCCTTTGTACTCAACGGGACCCATTTAGTTAGTTTCGTGTAAGAGGGTTAGCGTGATATTAGTTTGCGACATCTACTTATCGAGTGAGAAAAAAGAAAGAAAGAAAAGTTTCCATAACACATGGAGATACGTAGGAGAAAGATTTTAAATCTTGTTAGGCACCCCTTTAATAAACAAATCTTTCATTTCTTTCACGCTAACACTCTTACATGAAACTAACTAAATGGGTCCCGTTGAGTACAACATATATGGTCGATGTTAATACATTCCCTTGCATAACCGACTCCCGAATCCGGTCTGATCGCAACGACCATTTCTTTTTGTTTTTCGTGGGTTTTATCAATATTTTTCCTTTCCCCCTTCGAGAATAAATAAAGTTCGGTGGCTACTTTTTTTTTTTTATATTTCGAGTATTCCTTACGCTCAAATATTTTTTGCGTTGCAACACTTCCTATCAAATTAAGTACTTTCTCGGATTGGTTTTCCGAAGATTTATCAAAAGAGAATAGGTTTGAAAATATTTGTGTGTGTGCGCGCGCGCGTGTGTGCGTGTGTGTAATTGCCTTAGAGCCATAAGACTTACTTTTAGTCCTTTTACAACAAAGTGATAAAGACTAGGAAAAACCCTAAGCGCCTGATCAAACGAGTTTTCACATTTTCACACCTTCAAGCCTTCATGCTTCAATATCATAACTTCAAGTCTTCGAGTTCTTTTGCTTGATTCAATAATTCTAGCACTAAACTTGATATCTTTGACTGATTAGGCTTGAGACATTTCTTCTTGATTCCATCATCAAGAACCATTGGAATGAAGTGTCGTGATCAAAACCTCTTGACAAGTGTCATCAATACTCTGAACAATTGTCATCAACATACTATATATGTCGCCGACATACTTCACGATTTCCATCATCAAAACCATAGTGTTACATGCACAACACATAAAACCACACATGTGTTCCAACACAAAGTTTTTGAGATCATAGTGATCTTATAAATAACTACAAATTAAGAACTTAGATTATAAATTTCTATAACAAAAATAAATTAAAATGTAAACCTAATATATTAATGCAATCATGATAAATCTTCCAAATGCAGGTGACCTTCATTTTGTGACTCTCAACTTAAGGTTTGTAGTACCAATGGAAGTGGGATAAGGTATGTAAGGTGGTGCAACCAACTTATCCATTAAGGTTTCTTTTTTATTTTATAGAAATTCCATCGGTGATTGGACAAAAACATACTTATCCATTAAAGTATATCCCAAATAATGAAACATATTTCTCTATGTGTACTAAGATAATACAACTCTACACATGGTGTGACAATTTATTTGTCATTTTCATTGCAACTTTCATCTTTGTCAATGTCTGGAACCCCATCAACAAAATTATTCCTTTGAAAGATCCTTAAGTCTCCGCTATTTATGTCACAAAAGTCTTCATCTTCTTCTAACATTTAAGTATGTTGAAATAACATGTGTATATCAATTTGTGACACCAAACATCGCCAAACTAACTATGCACAAGATAACACAAGTGAAATCCATAAAACACATCACCTAATCTTCTTTTCTCAAAATTACTCAACAATTTACCTTATTCTAATTAAAATATGACTAACCACCTATTTTCATTTATGAATTCAACTATTTAGAGCATAAAATAACTTATATAAATGAAGTTATCACTTCCCCTAACTTGAATAATTTCTTTTTATCGGGTAATGGCATAAAGGTTGCAAGAAATGTTTTCTACTAATATAATTGTAATGATAGTAGCACATTTAATAAATTAAATTCTAAGGACAGTATCTCATTTTAAATAATTTCACAATCTACATTAAATATATAAATATTACCTTGTGTGTCTACTACATCATATGATGCCAAAAGTCACTTCATCAAACATCTTTAAAGACACATAGTTGGCCAACTAGCCTATTTGAACCATCTTATAGTCCAAGGTTTGAGTTCAAACTTTTATGAGAGGGGAAACTATTTCTTTTATGGAACTCAAACTTTTAATTAATCATAAATACATGGCTACTGCTTGTATTCTCTTCATTTTTATTTTTCTCTTCTTCTTTCAAATATTATACCTTTTCATTTGAAGGAAAATCACTTGTAATGAGTTCAACTTATTACTCTTAGAAGAACATCTTATTTCTTCCTCCGATTTTGGTACATGAAGTTATCATCATTATTTTAAACATTTATCATATAAACTCCACCCCCGCCCCTCAATTCATTATTTTTGCTTAACCTATGTAAGTTATTTTCCCCATCCCACTCCTACAAACTTGGTTTAAATCATCCCCTTTCATATTCTCGGATCTAGATATTCCAGCCTATCATCTCTATACTTCTCAGACTTATGATAAAACAATTGGGGTCAACATAAGGTTAAAATGTGCAATAATTTTAACTTTTTAAATGTATTTTGGTTTAATACAACTTCTAAAAAATCAACAATCCACAACTCTATTCAACTTTACTCTAACAATTATGCTACTGAAAGAATAATATCTTTAAAATAACAAGTGAATATCAGGAGAAAAGGAAGAGGAAGATACGACAAGATTATAAATATATTGAGCGAGAGGACAACTGTATAGAGCTTAGTGGAGGTGGTGGAGATGAAGGAGGTAGGCATCTGGATATTAGAGCGGGAAGAGTAGTCCTCACCTTATGAGGAATAAGCAGTCTCGTAGTTTGTGTACTCTCCTTTGTAGAGGAGGTAGAATTGTTCATACCAAAGATCATGATGTTGAGTTAGATATTTTTATTATTGATGATGTTGAGGTTTAAGAAGAGATGACATCCCTGTATATTACAAAGGTTCTTGCTTAAACATATATGAAGGTTCGTGTTTTGGCTGAAATCGAGGTGTCGACTCAGGCTGATACAAATGTCACTACTACAAAAAAGACCATTTACCTCGGATGCGAAGGGTATTTTTCCTCTATTACACAAGCGAAGTAATGAAGGGTGACATGAAAACTTGCCACGTTACCCCTCGGTTTCGGAATAACCAAGGGGATAGTTGAAATGACCATTGGTTTAATCCACAACAACAACAAAAATTTATTTTCAAAACTATGTAGTGCACGCCACATTCGAAGGTTGAGGAAACACAAGAAATGGGGGATTAAACTGGGTTTCAAATATGACAAATTTTTGCGACCCAAAAACAATAACAACAATGATAAAAAGTGACAAGGTATTTTTATCCTGGTTCACCATTAACTAGGTTAGTCCAATCCACTCGTCAGAGTGATTTTTCCTTATCAATAGGACTTAATCCAATAATAAACTGATTACAATATCAAACACTATCTGTCAATGACTTCTCAAGGATTATGACTAAGCTTAGTCCCTTAAGGAATTACAACTCAAAGACTATCCCTCAATGAATTCTCAAGGATTATAACTAAACTTAGTCCCATAAGGAATTACAACTCAAAGACTACCCGTCAATGACTTCTCAAGGATTCTGATTAAACTTAGTCCCTTAAGGAATTTAACAACTCTTAAATACAAGGTTTGTGTTTACAATATTGCTTCTAAATAAGCAGATACATAAAGTGATAAATAAACTTTACACTTAAGAATATATGAAATTGAGTGCTAAGTGTTTCTCTATGTTTTCTCTTTCTCAATATTGATTTTCTCTATTGAAATTCTTTCAGCATCTTTCTTCAATGAAGTTCATCGTCGTCATATTTCTCGGTATTCTTTATCCGATTTATATAGATGATAAATAATAATGTTGGAGGATAAAAATGAAAACATCTTTAGTTCCACAGTTGTACTAGAGGTACGATGTTGTGCATTAAATCATGGATAGTGGAGAGAAAATCTTTGATAGCCATTGGCATTATAGTCCTTGAGAATATCAGCTTATATGTCCTTTTGATTTCGCTGCTCAAATTATACCATCTTCTAGAATATTCATTCAGTTATTTTCTCTAAATCATTGGCTTCCTATATGAGATATTTTAAAGCTTGATCAGAGTTCAGAGCCTTGAAGGTGGACTAAAGAGTCTACTGAAAATGAGGCTTGAATTTATCCGAGTAATTTTGGATTGTTTACTCTAAAAGTGTTGACTGAGATATCTAGAGTTGACTATCAGTTTAGCACTTTTTTGTATTCGGACTTTGGTTCAGAATCTGATGGTGCTTAGACTTCAGAGTCTGATGATGTCCAGAGTTTTGAGTCCAGAGTCTCATGATGTCAAGAGTTCATAGTTCATAGTTTGATGATGCCCATAATCCCTTTATCCAGAGTCCAGAGTCTGCCTTGTTCAACTTTGTTCAGCGTCTGGCTTATTTAGAGTCGGCTCTATTCAGTACCTAGCTTGTTCAAAGTCTGGTTTATTCAATATCTAACTTGTTTAAATTCTGCTCTCTTCAGCACGCGGCTTGTTCTGAGTCTACTCTATTCAGCATCTGGCTTGTTTAGATTCTGCTATATTCAGCATCTGGCTTGTTCAGAGTATACTCTATTCAGCATCTGGCTTGTTCAAATTCTACACACTTAGTAAACTATTAGAGTACAAAATTGTTCTTTATACTTTATTATCTTCAAAACTTAAGGATTGTAGATGTAAAACCAAACTTGTTCCAACAATCTCCCCTTTTTTATGATGACAAATATTATAATTTTGATGAACAATTTTGACTTAACAAATAATCAGCTAAAAATCATAGTTATTAGTTTTAAGCTCCCCCTGAGTTTTAGACTTCAAATTTTTTCTAGCTTAAGTTCACAGAGTAAGGTTTTCAAGCTCCACTCGAGTTTAAGACTTAGAAAAAAATTGATTTTCAATTAGCACATATAGTCTTATGATTTCCCAATAAACTTAACATGTTTAGGATTTGTCTTAGGATAAAAATGAATCAAAATCATATATTTTCTCCCCTTTGTCATCAATAAAAAAGAATAGATATCATTTAAAGACATTAACATTGAATTCTGATAGTGACACTACAAAATGATAAAAACATAATCACTCTAGCAAATAAGATTTTAAGATGGTGGTGGTAATTTGGCTAGAATGGTTGTTAACAACTCTTCAATTCTCGAGTTGGTCCAATCTTGTTCTAACAACTAAGAATTTGATAGAATCAATAGCAGTCAAAGTTGGGGAGATGTGCTTGAAGACCAAGAATATTTGTCTCTCCTATGTCCATTGGTGCATATTAAATAAAGATGATTTTTCTTTATCCCAAACTCTCTATATAAGCGAGGTTTCATTACTAGCAAGGTCACATTCCTCCAGGGACGTCGACAAGGCCATTGGGAGACTCAAATCTGATAGGTTCAATTCCTCTGATGATGCAAAAACACAAGTTGGCACATCTACCAGAGCATCTGTGTTATGAAGGACTTCAGTGACAAGGATGAAGAACCTCAAGAAGAAGAAGCCAGCTGATGAAACTTGATCAGAAGCTGATGACGACTATGGAAGTGGCAAGAAACATAAGAAATGGGGTTTGAATTGGATTTCTAAAATTAAAAGCTTTTTGAAACCAACATTATCAAACAATAACATGAACAATAAAAATAACACAATTATTTTTATCCTGGTTTGCTGTTAATAAAGCTACCTCCAGTCCACCCGCCAAGGTGATTTTGCCTTCTCAACAAGGACTTAATCCACTATAATCGAAACTGATTGTAGACAACACAAAGACAAACCGCATTTGTCTACTTGAGTCTATATGATAAAACCTAGTCACTCAAGGAATACACGCAAACAATTTGAGATTTACAAGACTGTGTTTACAATATTGCTTCTAAGAAAGTAGATTAACACAAGTTAAGTACCATGAATTTCTAACAATAACGAACAAAAGCTCTATGTGTGTTTACAAAGGCTATACACAAAAAATGTTTACTTCAGCAAAAGCTTTATGTATGAGCGTGAAAAGTAGCGTGAAATAGATATGAGAATTAGAAACTTGTCCAATCTTCTAAGTCTTCTTTATATAGGAAGTTAAAAGATCTGTTGGAGGATAGAATTGGAATAGAGAAATTGCAACTGTTTGGTATAACAGTTTGCATATAAGAGACAAAATGATACAATAGTATTGTCCTTAGCCCACAAAATCGGTGTAGTGAAAGGAAGGGTGATCTTGTACCGTGTACTATTTTCGTGATGCAAAACCTTTTAATCTTATCTTCTAATCTTCATAGGCTTCTGAATAAATGATGTTGAAGCATGCTTAGAAGGATCAAGAGACTAGTTGAGAGAATATTCAGAACCTTGGTCTTCAGAGTCTTGATACAGTTCCTCAGAACCTGGTCTTCAGAGTCTTCAGATCTTGTTCTTCAGAGTCTTCAAAAATTGAAAGCGCAAAATCTTGAAGGCTTGAAAATCCTTCAGAGGCTCATCAATCAGAGTCGCAGTCAGAATCTTTGGCACAAACGTTCATCAGAACCATTGTCTATGAGCTTTTTATAACTTGACAGCATCTTATAAACCACCTTGTATCTCTTTAGAGTCAGAGTGTGTTGAGTCGATTATTCAAAGTAAGGACCTATTAGAAAAAGCTACACACTAGACAAAAACCATTAGGATACAAAATTGTTCTCTTAGAAACAATGCATTATTATCATCAAAACTAAAGGCCAGATGCAGAACCAAAATTTGTTCTTAAAATCTTCCCCTTTTTTATGATGACAAAACCATGTATTTTGATGAACAAATTTTACTTGGTTTAATCACATAAAGTTATCAGAGTGAGGTTTGTGAGCTCCCCCTGAATTTTATTAAAAGTTATTTTTTAGCTTAGAATTATCAGAGTTATGTTTGCAAGCTCCCCCTGAATTTAAGACTTAAAATAATTTTAACACATATAAAAATTACAATGAGCATGAAAGAAATAACTTCCCATAAGGCAGAAGCCTGGTTACTATGAATGTAGTAACTTCCCAAAATGAAAATCTTGGGTACATAACTATTTCATTTCAGAAACGGCTTTGCTTGAGTGTCAGAAAGTCTGGTCATCGACCTCATTTCAAAGCATGATTTGTTTGAGCTTTCATATGCCTGGTTGATATCAGAACTTGTATACACCTTGTTCAAAACTTCGTCTAGTTCAGAACTTGTATACGCCTGGTTCAATACACACCTGGTTCACTTGAACCGAGTTTAGAACATGTATGCCTGGTTAAATGCAAATTTCTTAGATAACTATGCAGATCATATACCTGGTTCACTTGAACTCTAATCAACTTGGTTAATGCCTTAAAACCTGAAACACTTAGTTCTAGATTTGAGTGTTCAGTGACCACAAGAGTTTGAAGTATCGATTTAATCAGAAAGAGTTGAATATGAGGAAGAGGAGATGTCTCGAATTTCTTAATGACTATGATTTTGGCTTGAGTTACCATTCGGGTAAATCTAATGTCAGTGTTGATGGTGCGAGAATTAGACTTGACTGAGCAACTCAGAGATCTGAGTTTGGTATGTGAGGAGACTCATAATATTGTGTTGGGTATGTTAAATCTAACTAGTGGTATCCTCGAAGATATCAGAGAAGATCAGAAGATTGATGTGGGATTGGTTGTCGACTTGTGTTAATCAGTCATTGTAAGGGAGGTGATTTCATAATTGACGAGAATGGTGTGATGAGGTTCAGAGACAAAGTTTGTGTACGAGATGTACCAGAACTTAAGAAGAGTATTCTTGAGGAAGGTCATAGAAGTGGTTTGAGCATTTATCTCGATGCCACTAAGATGTATCAAGACTTTAGAAAAATATTTTGGTGGCCAGGAATGAAAAAGGAAGTAGCGGAGTTTTTATGCTTGTTTTACTTGTCAGAAGTCGAAGATTGAACATCAAAAGTCGCTGGTTCTAATGCAATCATTGAGTATTCTTTAGTGGAAATGGGGCATCATTTCCATGGATTTTATGATGAGTTTTCTGAAGACGATGAAGGGATGTCATTCCATTTGGTTTATTGTTTATAGACTGGCTAAATCGGCTCATTTCATACTGATTAAGATCAGTTATCCTTTGTAGAAGATGGTTGAGTTGTACATTGAGAAGGTTGTTAGCTTACATGGTCTTCCATCGAGCATTGTGTTAGATAGATATCTGAGATTCACATCTAGGTTTTGCCAGAGTTTGTAAGAGGCATTGGGTACTAAGCTGGAGTTTAGTTCGACTTATCATCCGCAGACAGACGGTCAGACGAAGAGGTATATTCAGTCTTTGGAGGATCTGTTGAGGGCTTGTGCGCTAGAACAAGGAGGTGCTTGGGGTAGCTAATTTTTGTCGAGTGATTTCACTTACAATAACAATTTACATTTGACTATTAGAATGGCTCCATTTGAGGCATTATGTGGTAGAAGGTGTAAGACACCTTTGTGTTGGTATGAATCAGGTGAGCGTGCGGTGATTGGACTGGATATTGTGCAATAAACTTGTGAGAAGATCAAGATGGTCCAAGAAAAAATGAAAGCTTTGGAAAGTCACTAGAAGAGCTACCATAATAAGAGGAGGAAAGCACTTGAGTTCCAAGAGGGAGACCATGTGTTTTTGCGAGTTACTTCAGTGATTGTTTTTTGTCGAGCTTTGAAGTCCCGAAAGCTTACGCCACATTTTTTTGGCATATATCAGGTCTTGCAGGGGATAAGAGAGGTGACCTATCAGATTGTGTTTCCACCACCGCTTGCTAATCTTCATGATGTGTTTCATGTGTCTCAGTTGAGGATATACATTCTAAATCCGTCTCATGTGATCAAAGTGGATGATGTGCATGTAAGAGAGAACCTAGTTGTGGAGGCATCGCCCATTCGGGTGGTGCATCGGGAAGTGAAGCAGTATTGTGGTAAGGAGATTGCCTTGGTGACGGTAATGTGGGGAGGACCTATTGGTGGGAGCATAACTTGGGAGCTAGAGAGCCGGATGAGAGAGTCATATCTAACTCAGTTCCTTTCAGGTAATTTTCAAGGGCGAAAATTATTTCAGTGGATGAGAGTTGTAACACCCCAAATTTGATTAATTAATTAAATTAAATTATTTAGAATGTTATTTGATTATTTGGTATTTTAATTAAAATAAAATTACGTGGTATGGAAGTGTAATGGTATTAGTAGGGTGTGATGAGAAATAAGTGTTTAGTAGAATAATTAGAAATTAACTAGAATATGGCATTTTAATTAATATTAGAATATGCTTATTTTATTTATTTAAATAAATAGAGAAGGAGGTAAGAAAATAAAAATAGTAGAAATAAGAAAGAATAATAGTAGTATTTTTATTAAAATAAAATTAGAGATGAGAAGAGTATGTTGGCAAATAAGAGGATAAGTGTGGGTAGTGTTGGAAGTCTCTAATTGAGGGAGATTAAGTTGCTAATAAAAAGGTTAGTAAGAGGGTTTTGGGGAATTTTTACGTAAAACATAATTTTGGTGAAAGAGGGAGAGACAAAGGCTAGGGCATAAAGAGAACAACCATTGAAGAAGCTTTAAAGAGTTTTGTTGGAAAAATCTATGGTAAGGGGGGATTACTCCTAATAGGGTGTATTTTTCATGTTTGGGTAGAGTGAAACCCTTAATCCCAATATATTTTCTTCACTTTATTCCTTTTGATGATTGTTGGATGAACATATGAAATCAATTATGTAATTATATGATTGTATATGGTGTTGTGTGAATTTCTTGCACTAGTTTACCATGAGATTTGTCTGTTCATGATTCATGATGCTTATATGTATGTGTGTTCATATGTTGTTGTGAAATTGATGGAAAAGCATGAAGTAATCCATGATTAATTAATGACATTTGATGGATAAATATTATATTGTTGCTATATGTTATTACCCCTGTTATTGATGTGCGATTTGGGGTTAAGGGATGAAAAATCGGAGTTCTTATGTGAACTCCATTGTAGAAACTGCAAATTATGTTCTAGTTTAGGGTGATGGGTGTCGCCCTACTGACGCCTTGGTAATCATTGATATGGAGACGATGACGGGAGTCAGTTGCCTAACGGGTAGACCGCTATGGTCCTCAGGCGTGTTTGGTTGGGACGGTCGTAACAGGTGTGACGTGTGGTATGTCGTGGAAGGTAACAGGCATCACCTTGGTGACAGATAACCTGTCACGCAACAAGAATGAGCGTTATTCGCTCATTTGCACATAATTGTTTTGCCATTACGATATTTTGTATTGTGTTATGTTTTAGGCTACTATTTGGCCACTGTTTGGAGATAAATTATGTTGTTATAAATTTAATCTACTTGTTTTGTCTGATGATTATGTTGTGGTTATTATAGTGATTGCATGGTGAACATTGTTTGTGATATTGCATGTTATAGTGAATCATGAATCATGGTGTACGAACTTCGGTCCAGTTTTGGTGTGCTCTGGTCCTATGATGGGGATTCAAGAGCGAGTAGCTGGTTCCATATGGGAATCGATAAAGAGTTACCTATGGTGATGGTAGCGATTTGGTGTGCTTTGGTCCTCTCGTGGATATTCAGGAGCGAGATGGACATGTGTTATCCATAATGGTACCACGTGCATTATTGAGTCTTGGTGTTGAGTTCATTGCATTCATTATTTGTATATATGTTGAATAACTATGTCGATGTTGGTGATTGAGAATGCTTTGGTGATGTATGGAATTAGATTGTGTTGAATAATTGTTGTTGTTTGTTTAGGTTACCCTGTATACTTTTGCACAGTTAATTATTATGAGCGAATTCTCACCCCTTTGTTGTTTGTGTGGTTCTGTGCTCCTTATTGGGGTACAAATGACAAAGTAACTAAGTAGTTGCTTAGAGGATGAAGGATGACATGGAGATTTTTCTTCCTTTTCCTGTTTTATGCATTTATTTAGTATTTCGTTGCTCTGATCTATAACACTGGGAGGGTGAACGATTCACTTGATTTTGTTACTTTTTGCAAAGCTGTCGATGTTTAAGGCATTTTACCATGACCATGTTTTATTCCTGAGACTCATTTATTTGTTGAACTATTTCTATTAATTGATTCTACTGCGATGAACCTATGTTAAGGCAAGCATGTGATGGCAGATGTTTAAATTGATGCATGTTTCTGATAACCCGTGTTACAGAGCATATTTTTATTGTGTTTGAATGACACCCTTGTTGTGTAATTGTCTTATTTTCGCATTATTTCTCCATTCAGGGTTTAGGGTGTTTCAGTTGATGGTGAGATTTGTCCTCTTGGATTAGTTGGTTATAAGACCGAATACCAAGATTTCAAAAAACAAAAACATAAAATAAAATGCATGAAGTAAATTGAACTTTGGCGTTAATAGTTGAGAATACTTATTGGAGTTAGATTTCAATGGCATATCCTTATGTATTATCATTGATCAATAATATGCATTTCTAATTAGCTATTAATATTACCGTCATCGCTCTGCATCGTAGCTCATGTCTAACTCAACAATGTGAGATTGATTTATTGCCTAATAGACGATGTCTCAGCCTATTAACGAATACAATAGCATTAAGCTTTGACAGTTCATACAGATACTAGACCTAAATCTATGTATAGGGTTTAACATATCTAATAGATGAAAAACTTGGATCTAATAATGACAAGTACCTTTTTTATATCAAATCAAACCATGAAAATATGTTTTAGGTAGCCAATCCAAGCATTACGAACAAAGAGTTCCTCATCATTAGAGTATAAGAATAATTTCATAGAACACCATGAATGTGATCAATACATGAGTATTAGGATGACTACATGTAACCCCAACAAAAGATAAATTAGCTATGTTTACTCATCGTAGCTTAACAATTAATACCTAGAAGAAAGAAGTTGAAAAGCATTTATAATCGTTCCCTCAAACAGCATTTCCGCCTCAAATATTTCTCTTTTTTCCTCTCTTATTTTTTTAGTATATAATGGATTTCTCTTAATTTCTATTAAAATTCCCACCAAGTTCTCTTTAATGCACTGACTGACACCCCTATTTATAGGATTTTTATCTGTAATTCTCGTTTAGCGCGCCTACTTTCCTCTCCCCTAATTTTTGCCAACTCACTACAAGTTTCCTTTATTTTTTCATCGCTTAGCGTGTAACGCCATAACTTATTATTTAAGTAATTTATTTAACTGTTACATGATTTGGTGATTATATGAGGATTGTAGTACTTTCGAAGTGTATGAGTAATTTGATAATTTACTAATTACCTGAGTTAAGAGTTGTGAGAGTAGATAAATAGTATTATTTTAATTATTACTTAATTTTTTTGTGATAAAATAAAATAATAGGAATAGGAGAATTGTGATTAAATAATTATTTAATTGAATATTTATTTAATTTAAATATTTATTTGATTCAAATAACTATTTAATTGATTAAATAAAAGAAATTATCAATTTTGTGATTAATGAGAAGTAGAAGGTAGAAGAAGAGAAACTTATATTTATTTGGGCAAAAAATATATATTAGTGCAAAAGCGGAATTTACACCCATTTTTATACATTTTACACCTGTTATTAAAGAGTGTAAATTCAAAGAGTGAGAAATGTCGGACGAATTTACACCCAATTTAAAATGGGTGTAAATAGAAGGTATATTACACCTCTACTTTAGAAAAAATGAGTGTAAATTATTACATATATACAATTAAATCAAACGAATTTACACCCTATTTGATAAAAATCGGGTGTAAAATAAATAATGCTTACTATCAATGTCAACAAATTTACAAAATATTTTCTTTAAATATGGTGTAAAAATACAATATATTACACACTATTTTAGTTATCACGGGTGTAAAATGTTTTATAATTATATTACATATAATTTCATTTACACCCTATTTCATTCTACCAAATATTTGTGTATACCACTGGATATTCAACAAACAAATTATTGTCATGCAGAGCATACCTTGAATTGCTGATGAAATGAGTCAAATAAATAACAGTTATATAATTTATCGTAACTCTTATAAATACCCCCATATTCACACTTGGGTCATTACATATAGAAGTTACAGATCAGTCACTGAAATAAAAGTCAGGATCCGTAAATATTGATAATTAAAAATAGAACACAACAACTAAATCTGGAAATGCAAATAATGTTATTAATAACTTTTTTATTTGTTATTCCGCATTTTGAATGATTTGGTATTCTCAGTGTTTATTCCTTGAGTGAAGGAGGGGGTAAGAGAAGGAATTATAAAACAACATAGAACTATACTTACTCAATCCTTGTGCTTCTGCATTTCAAGGAACTGTAATTGTCTGATGCATAGAAACAAATTGTGATAAGTGAGTTGTTATTTTTGTTATAAAGTAGACTCCTTATAACTTTATCTGGACTAACATTTAAAAAGCATATCATTTGGTTGGTTTCTACACAAGACGGATTAAATATGCAACACACATAATATATCAATTATAAGTTACAAAGATAACTAGAAAGAATATTAGTACTAGTAGTAAATAATTCTACCTCGGCTAAATGCTGCATAAAGACCAGATTGTGCAAGAGCAAAAACAATATCTTGTGCTGCCACAATCTCAATCATCTTTGACCTTCTTCTCAGAAATGACAATATCAAAGCCGAAGGATCTTTTGGATCACATATATTATATTTTTCCTATAAATAAATACATCAGACATGGCACAAAAAGTGAGGGAAATTTAACATACTTATAGCAAAATACAAATCTCACTGATCAAAACGGAAGGAGCAAATAAGACTTCAACATCAATGATTTGCAATGATTTTATTACACAACTAGAAGCATTAATTTTTAATGCTGACTAAACACAAAGTGAGGAATCACAATTGCTACAACCACAAACAAAAAACACACTTCATGAATTAACAATATTGCAGTAATACACGAAATCATTCCATTGCAAAAAAAAATAGTAATACATAAAATCAAAACCCCTCCTCCATACTCTCTCAACTCCTCTTGAATGACCATATCGTAACCTAAAAAGAACTCCATACACACTATGAAAATCACATTCCCTTACCTCGTGCTTCTTAATTCCCAATTACTAGAGGTATACAACATTCTATACCCAATAACCATTTGAGAAGAAAGAATTTTGCATTCCATCCATCAACAAACAAAAGCTACTTAGCTCAAATCTAAGTTAAGATAATAATAACAAACAAAACCATATTGAAAATCATGATAACAATGTCACATAACACTAAAACACAACTTCAAGTTCGATGCAAAACGAGTAAACCAAAACCCTCCACACTTCAACTCAACCCTAACCTAACAAACAAAACCTCATAACTTAGAAATTCAAGATGATTGTACAACAAAGTTCCTATACCAGTTCTCCATCAAAATCGTGTGAAAATAACAATCTTTTGACATAAGTTCTTATATTTGTAGTCTTGAAATTGACTAGTTCGACCTTCCCTAGTGGAGCATAGGCAAGAGCATAAAATATATATCTAAATTTTAGTTCACCTTGCAATGTCACCACTATATCCTATATCTTCACTTATGTAGCTTTCTTATTTATGAATCATGATAAATTAAATTAACAAAAACATTTTCAACTTTAGAGCCTATATTACATGCTATTTACTAGCATGCTTCTCAAACTCATACGCACTGAGTACCTGAGAAAACATTGACATTAGCTGTCTGGTAAACAAATAAAAAATACTGCTTCAAAATTCAACGGATTACTGCCACAAATATTCACTTGTCTTACCATTAGAATACTTTTCATGACATGCATTGTATTTGAGTCTTAGTATTATATGCTAGTGAACCCTTGATTTCACGACAAACATCATGATCCCCTAGGACATTACTATAATCTAAATTGAAAGCAAAATCGCACAGCCTTTCCCCCAAGAAAATCCGGTTCACGACCTCTAAAGAAAGAGGCTGAAGTTGCAGGAACTACTATGATGATATTGTAAGCAAGAGTGTGAGTCAATGTGACAATGATCATTTTGACACTTCCACCATGATTCCTAAATACTACCAGGCTTATATAGTCCTATAGTAATTTCTCTGGGAACTCTAAGCATAATTGTGTCATAGCAACCTATTGATTAGCTGAATCTAGAATCTAAAGTATGCACCTAAAAGTGGGATTAGGATTCACTGCAGTTCCTGCATTTCACTCACAAAATTGATCCTTTCAATTTTTTATGTTTGGAAATTTGTATTCTCTCTTCTTTTTAAAACAACACTCATCTCTCACAAATATATGTGACTGTGGTAACTGCGTGGATTTCCAACTGCTGAACGGTTGTTTATGCGTGGTTACATGGAGGTGAGTGAAAGGAAATGAGAGGAAGTCATTTACGGTGGTCGAGAGAGTGGCATATCAAGAAGGAAATAGCGGGGTTTTGTGCTAGCTCTCCGTGTTTGAAAATGGTTTCCCCCCCATATCACGTGAAGGGAGAGAGTATTGCTTTATGCTGCATTTGTTTTTTATTTTGTTGATCCCATGTAAACTGTTTGTGCTTTTGATGAGAGAGAGGGTACGCGTGGCAGCACTTGTGTGGGGACCTCCTCTTATTTTTTCTTTTAAAATAATTAATATTTTTAATTAAAATATTAAATTAATTAAAATTTTAAAAAATATACTAAAATAACTACTCCCTCCGTTCCTTTTTAAGTGTCACTTTTTTACTTTTTACACGTACCAAGGAAGCTAATCATTATTGTTACTTTTCAAATAATAATTCCTCTTTTACCTATAATACGCTTAATTATTTTTTACATTCACTTTACTTTTTCTCTCTCTGCAATCATTATATAGGGGTAATTTTGACAAAATAGCAATTAATACTACCTTGAACTTTGCAAGTGACAATTAAAAAGAAACAAATTTTTTGCAAAAAAATGACACTTATAAAGGAACGGAGGGAGTATTTTTTAACTAATGCGTCACTTGAACTAACACATCCAATTAAGATCCAAAGGAGGCGCCATTGGAGTTGAAGCATACTCCCAATGACATTTTACTCAGACGCCATGCTTCTTGGCGCATGTATGTGTGATTTAGTATGTGCGCCGATCATCTGACGCATGCATGTGTGTGCTATAAGACTCTAATTTTGATCCTAAGATCCTCCATGCTATCTCATCATATGCATTGACTTTGGGATCACACATTAACATCCTCCTTACCCCCTCATTCATTGGGTTTACATTGAGAGAGATCACCAAGCATATTTGATTACATCATGAAATTCTAGTTATCAGACTTTGGATGTCACACTGGTTGTTAAGACATCCAATTCTGCACAGACAGGGATTATGCAGAACTTAATAGTAAGTGCAGTAAATAACACAAGTAATTGTTCACCCAGTTCAGTCCAACATGACCTACATCTGGGGGCTACCAAGCCAGGGAGGAAATCCACTATTAGTAGTATCAATTCAAAGCTAAACTCACCCGTTTACAACTTATCACTTAATCCCTACCCAATGCAATTTCAATCTTAACCTAAGATCAGAGTTCCTACTCACTCCCCCTCAATCACCTCAGTGATATTAAAGACACTTTGAAGTCACACTTCAAAAACAACTCTTGATTATGTTTCACAGCTTAAATCAAGATACACAGCACTCACGCTTAAAAGCTTTGAGTGACACAACACTTACAACTCAATGAACACCCTATGCCAAAGCAATCATCTACTTGATAATGGCTTGGCTTACAAGATACGTCTAATACAAGACTCACAAAATACAGCAGTGAAGTATGATGGACACACTAACTCTTCACGCTTTAAAATCCCCGAAACTGAATGAAGGAATGCCTTCCTTTTTATATTGCAGCACCTGGGCTTTTGCACCTGTATTTCCCTGAATTTTAGGTCACACAAGTTCCCTCAAATTCAACATTTAGGTTGCTAACAAATAGGCTATTTGTTAGGTTCATTGAATGTAGCTTGGTTGTTGATTTCCTGGATTTTCTCTCAGCTGTTGAATCCCTAAAGAATAGCCTGAGAAAAAGCTGAAACAGAAAACTGAACAACCTACAATTTAGCATATGCTGTCAGGCACGAATGTCACGACATTCAGCTTGACATCAAGGTCCATATGCTGAGTCTATTTTTCCAGAAAACAGACTGTACAATTTGCTGACCTGTACATGATCAAAATGACCATACTACAGTAACAGCTTACATTAGTAAATGTCAAAGTGTCCAACTTAACATTTACACATTTGGCCTTAAGTTAGTTCTGTTATTCTCTTGAAGAACAAACTAAGTTATATGCTGAAGTATAGCAGAACACCACTCTGCCTAATCTTCACCAGCTGCTGTTAATGATGAATGTCACAACATCCAGTTTGACATTCAGTCAGTAGGCCTTATGCCAGGTCTGGTTCTTCCTTGATAACCAGACTGCAAATGAATACTAAGTTCTAACAGAACTTCTGTTCCTTAGTATCTGTTGACAGGTATGAATGTCACAGCATTCAATAATCCTGTGTTAGCTAGTCCTGCAGTAACTACAATGTAGTCACATATACATGTCATGACATCAGTCAAGACATTAGTGTTTTACCATATAATGCAGCCAATTTAAACACCTACAAACTCCCCCTTTGGCAAATTTTTGGCTAAAACACTTTGATCCCCATAACAGAGTTCATAGCAGCGGAATAATACTAGCTAATACACTCAGAGTGGCAGCACACTCACACACATGGAAGTTAAATAAAAACTTCACATAGCAGCACACACATATTAGAAGTTGCACCTAAACTTCAACATCAGCTGCAGGGGGGATCTTCAGATCTGTCATGAGAGTCTGTTGTGGAGACCCACTCTGTTTGTCAGGGGTATTGGTGATTATTACTCCCCCTTTTTGTCACAAATGTTGCCAAAGCCAACAACATAGTCAGAGCACAATGACAGAGATCCAGACTTGGTTTTACTTCACAGTTTCAACCAAGTTAACATCCACTTGATCTTGCTTCACAGCTTCGATCAAGTGATCACCCACTTTTGCTTTACAGTAGGTACCACCATATCAGATGCCATGATTTTGTTTCTGACATCCAGAACCACTCCTGCATGAACAACATCCTTGAACTCCTGCAGGTACAGAGCCCTTCTCTCTGTTGGGTGTCTCCTTACCCTCTTGTATACACCCTTGTTGCACGCAGCATAGCTATGATCTGTTGACCAATCATAGCCTAGTACAAATTGTTTAATAGATAGAGATATTAAACAATTTATCCCAAACATCAGTGGTTGCTATAAGGTCTCAGAGAGACATATTCCCAGTTTGCTCCTTAAGTTTTCAAACTGAGTAGCATCCAGAGCCTTTGTAAATATGTCAGCCAGTTGAAGATCCGTGGCTACATGTTCCAAAGTGATCACCTTGTCTTCCACCAGATCTCTGATGAAGTGGTGCCTAATGTCAATATGTTTGGTCCTGCTGTGTTGGATGGGATTCTTGGAGATGTTGATGGCACTGATATTATCACAGAACAATGTCATGACATTTTGAGTGACATTGTACTCAGTGAGCATTTGTTTCATCCAAACCAGTTGGGAGCAACTGCTTCCAGCAGCTATGTATTCAGCCTCTGCAGTGGACAGAGAGACACAGTTCTGCTTCTTGCTGAACCACGATATGAGGTTTTCTCCTAAGAAGAAACATCCACCTGATGTGCTTTTTCTGTCATCAGCACTTCCAGCCCAATCAGCATCACAGTATCCAGATAGGACAGGCTCAGACCCATGTGAGTACAACATCCCATAGTCACACGTCCCATTGATGTACTTGAGAATCCTTTTGACTTGATTCAAGTGGCTCACCTTGGGCTCTGCTTGGTATCTGGCACACACTCCAACTGCATAAGAAATGTCAGGTCTACTTGCAGTTAGATACAGCAGACTACCTATCATGCTTCTGTACAGGCATTGATCAACACTAGGCCCTCCATCATCTTTGGTTAACTTCAGATGAGTAGGAGCTGGAGTCCTCTTGTGCCTGGCATGATCCATACCAAACTTCTTAACTATGTTCTTGGCATACTTGCTTTGGGAGAGAAACATAGAGTCCTCCATTTGGTTTACTTGCATTCCAAGGAAATAGGTCAGTTCTCCCACTAGACTCATTTCAAACTTAGATTGCATCTGGTGAACAAATTTTTTAACCATTTGTTCTGACATTCCACCAAAGACTATATCATCAACATAGATTTGAGCTATCATGATTTTGCCTTCTTCATCCTTCACAAACAAGGTTTTATCTATGCCACCCTTTCTGTATCCATTTGAGGTCAGAAATTCAGTTAACCTTTCATACCAAGCTCTGGGTGCTTGCTTCAACCCATACAAGGCTTTCTTCAACTTGTATACATGCTCAGGTTGGTTAGGATCACAGAACCCTTTGGGTTGTTCCACATAGACTTCTTCATTCAGGTAGCCATTCAAGAATGCACTCTTCACATCCATTTGGAATAACTTAAACTTCAGGATGCATGCTACCCCCAACAGCAATCTGATGGACTCAAGTCTAGCCACAGGAGCAAATGTCTCATCAAAGTCTACTCCTTCAACTTGAGTGTATCCTTGAGCTACTAGTCTTGCTTTATTTCTAGTAATTACTCCTTTCTCATCAGATTTGTTTTTGTAGATCCACTTGGTACCAATGATGTTGGACCCTTCAGGTCTTGGAACCAGCTCCCATACTTCATGCCTTGTGAACTGCTCGAGTTCCTCTTGCATGGCAATGATCCAGTATTCATCAGTCAGGGCTTCTTTCACATTCTTTGGTTCAACCTTGGAAACAAAGCAGGAATTTGAGTTTATTCCTCTTGACCTGGTAGTTACACCACTGGTGGGATCCCCTATGATAAGATCCTTAGGGTGGTCTTTCTGAATTCTGATAGATGGCACTTTGGTGGGTGCTTCTACTTCACATTCAGGAGGAGGTTCCTGTACTTCTTCAGGCTTGACTGGACTGTCAGTTGGACTATCAAGGAATGTTTCAACATCCTCCATGACATCGGTTCCTTCCTCTTTATCATCCACAATGACATTTATGGACTCCATCAGGACATTGGTCCTGTAGTTGAACACTCTATAGGCTCTGCTGTTAGTGGAGTATCCTAGAAATACGCCTTCATCACTTTTGGGATCTAGCTTCCTTCTCTGTTCACGATTTGTGAGAATGTAGCATTTACTTCCAAAAATATGAAAGTACTTCACAGTGGGTTTTCTACCCTTCCATATTTCATACAGAGTGGAGGAGGTTCCTTTTCTCAAGGTGACTCTGTTGTGAACATAGCACGCGGTATTCATTGCTTCAGCCCAAAAGTGCATAGGGAGCTTCTTTGCATGAATCATTGCTCTGGCAGATTCTTGAATAGTTCTATTTTTTCTTTCAACTATTCCATTCTGCTGAGGAGTTATAGGGGAGGAGAACTCATGGCTTATTCCTTCAGATGAGCAAAACTCATCAAACTTGGAATTCTTGAATTCAGTACCATGATCACTTCTAATCCGGACCACACAACTGTCCTTTTCCCTTTGAAGTCTTATGCACAGATCTTTGAAGACATCAAATGTATCTGACTTCTCTCTGATGAAGCTTATCCACGTGTATCTAGAATGGTCATCAACCACCACGTAGGCATACTTCTTCCCACCAAGACTTTCAACCTGCATAGGTCCCATTAGGTCCATGTGCAGCAGTTCCAGAACTCTGGAGGTTGTGGAATGTCCCAGCTTTGGGTGTGACATCTTGGTTTGCTTGCCCACTTGGCATTCTCCACAGACTCTTCCTTCATCAATCAGAAGCTTTGGCATTCCTCTGACTGCTTCCTTGGATATGATCTTCTTCATTCCCCGTAAGTGGAGATGTCCAAGTCTTCTATGCCACAGCTTCACCTCCTGTTCTTCCTTGGCTGAGGAGCATGTTGTGGAAAAGTTAGAGGGATCAGGTTCCCACAGGTAGCAGTTGTCTTTGGACCTGGTTCCTCTCATAACTTCCTGATTGTCACCATTTGTCACAATGCACAGCTCCTTAGTAAACTGAACATGAAAACCTTGATCACACAGCTGACTTATGCTGATGAGGTTTGCAGTTAGTCCTCTTACTAACAGCACATTGTTCAGTTTTGGCACTCCAGAACAGTCCAGTTTGCCCACACCTCTGATTTTTCCTTTGGCACCATCACCAAAAGTCACATAGCTGGTGGTGTGAGGTTGAATGTCTACCAGTAGATTTTCCATACCAGTCATATGTCTTGAGCATCCACTGTCAAAGTACCAGTCTTCTCTGGAAGAAGCCCTTAGGGCAGTGTGTGCTATCCTAGCATACCATTGTTGCTTCTTAATGGGAACACATCGCTTACGTGTTTTATGCTTAGGTCTGACATGTGAGGCTCTGTTAGGGAAGCCATGAATCCAGTAGCAGAAGGCTTTTATATGTCCAAGCCTGCCACAGTGGTGACACCTCCAATTCTGGTATATTCTCTTCTGATGATCATTCATCCTAGCTCCTCGATGTTGAGACATTGGCTTTGACATCTGCTTGAACTTCTGAACTCTAGCCTTTGGGCGTTTGTGTTCAGCTCTTTTTCCAAATCCTAGCCCAGATTTGGTTCCAGACTGCTGTCCCACCTTTAGAATTTCTTCCAAGGTGTCAGTTCCCTTATTCATCATTCTGATGGATTTGGTCATCTGGTTCAGCTTGGAGGTCAGCAGGGCTATCTCATCATTTAGCCCCTCTATGGCAGACAGTTGCTTCTGTCTCTCATCTTCCAGTTCCTTGATGAGTTTCTTCTGCTTTTCTCCTTGTGCACGCACTTCTGCACTGGTGGTACACAGCTTCTTATATGCTGCAGCAAGTTCATCAAATGTCAGCTCATCTGCACTTGTGTCATCTTCAGAGACACACACACTGGTTAGTGCAGTGACATGTTTGGCAGATTCTCCTTCAGATTCACTTTCAGAATCTCCTTCAGACCATGTGATAGCTAGCCCCTTATTTTGCAATTTGAGGTAAGTAGGGCATTCAGCTCTGACGTGTCCATACCCTTCACAGCCATGACACTGGATTCCCTTCCCATGGTTGAACTTCTCCTCAGAAGTTGATCTTTTCTTAATGTCAGTCGGGATGTTCTTGACATTAGGTCTACCTCTTTGATCAATCTTCTTCATGAACTTGTTGAATTGCCTCCCAAGCATGGCTAAGGCTTCTGATATACTTTCATCACCTCCTGTATATCCTTCTTCTGACTCCTCTTCAGCATTTGATATAAAGGCTATGCTTTTCTTCTTCTCAGCATACTCACCTAAGCCCATTTCAAAGGTTTGGAGAGAACCAATGAGCTCATCTACCTTCATATTGCTGATGTCCTGAGCCTCCTCTATGGCAGTGACCTTCATAGCAAACCTCTTAGGCAAGGACCTGAGAATCTTTCTTACAAGTTTCTCTTCAGTCATTTTCTCACCTAGTCCACCAGAGGTGTTTGCAATTTCAAGAATATTCATGTGAAAGTCATGAATAGTCTCCTCCTCTTTCATCCTCAGATTTTCAAACTTGGTTGTCAACATCTGAAGTTTGGACATCTTCACCTTGGAAGTACCTTCATGGGTTACCTTGAGGGTATCCCAAACTTCCTTAGCTAGTTCACAATGGTGCACCAGCCTGAAGATGTTCTTAGTGATTCCATTGAACAGTGCATTCAAGGCTTTGGAGTTTCCAAGAGCTAATGCCTCTTGTTCCTTGTCCCAATCTTCTTCGGGAATCTGCACACTGACTCCATCTTCATCAGTCCTCGTTGGATCTTCCCATCCCTTGTTGACAGCTCTCCAGACTTTGCTGTCTAGAGACCTTAAGAAGGCTATCATGCGAGGCTTCCAGTCATCATAATTAGATCCATCCAACATGGGTGGTCTGTTTGAGTGTCCTAAATCCTTGTCCATGGTACTAGAAAGTAACTTCCCTAGATCTCACCCAGAACTTCACAGGCAGGGTGCCTGCTCTGATGCCAATTGAAATTCTAGTTATCAGACTTTGGATGTCACACTGGTTGTTAAGACATCCAATTCTGCACAGACAGGGATTATGCAGAACTTAATAGTAAGTGCAGTAAATAACACAAGTAATTGTTCACCCAGTTCAGTCCAACATGACCTACATCTGGGGGCTACCAAGCCAGGGAGGAAATCCACTATTAGTAGTATCAATTCAAAGCTAAACTCACCCGTTTACAACTTATCACTTAATCCCTACCCAATGCAATTTCAATCTTAACCTAAGATCAGAGTTCCTACTCACTCCCCCTCAATCACCTCAGTGATATTAAAGACACTTTGAAGTCACACTTCAAAAACAACTCTTGATTATGCTTCACAGCTTAAATCAAGATACATAGCACTCACGCTTAAAAGCTTTGAGTGACACAACACTTACAACTCAATGAACACCCTATGCCAAAGCAATCATCTACTTGATAATGGCTTGGCTTACAAGATACGTCTAATACAAGACACACAAAATACAGCAGTGAAGTATGATGGACACACTGACTCTTCACGCTTCAAAATCCCCGAAACTGAATGAAGGAATGCCTTCCTTTTTATATTGCAGCACCTGGGCTTTTGCACCTGTATTTTCCTGAATTTTAGGTCACACAAGTTCCCTCAAATTCAACATTTAGGTTGCTAACAAATAGGCTATTTGTTAGGTTCATTGAATGTAGCTTGGTTGTTGATTTCCTGGATTTTCTCTCAGCTGTTGAATCCCTAAAGAATAGCCTGAGAAAAAGCTGAAACAGAAAACTGAACAACCTACAATTTAGCATATGCTGTCAGGCACGAATGTCACGACATTCAGCTTGACATCAAGGTCCATATGCTGAGTCTATTTTTCCAGAAAACAGACTGTACAATTTGCTGACCTGTACATGATCAAAATGACCATACTACAGTAACAGCTTACATTAGTAAATGTCAAAGTGTCCAACTTAACATTTACACATTTGGCCTTAAGTTAGTTCTGTTATTCTCTTGAAGAACAAACTAAGTTATATGCTGAAGTATAGCAGAACACCACTCTGCCTAATCTTCACCAGCTGCTGTTAATGATGAATGTCACAACATCCAGTTTGACATTCAGTCAGTAGGCCTTATGCCAGGTCTGGTTCTTCCTTGATAACCAGACTGCAAATGAATACTAAGTTCTAACAGAACTTCTGTTCCTTAGTATCTGTTGACAGGTATGAATGTCACAGCATTCAATAATCCTGTGTTAGCTAGTCCTGCAGTAACTACAATGTAGTCACATATACATGTCATGACATCAGTCAAGACATTAGTGTTTTACCATATAATGCAGCCAATTTAAACACCTACACATCATACTTTTATTTTCCTTTGTCTACTAACCAAAATACCAAAATATGTCTATATATAGCTTTGATTCTTTTGTAGATAGTGTGTGTATCCACCAATGCCTCATCAAGCTCACAACTAGGGTTTGAGACCCTTAGTGCAAGTAAATCAATCAAGAGATGGTTCACAATGGTTCTAAGAATCATATATGGACCCCCATGTTCTTCATTTATCATTTGGATCAAGAAACCATCAAGGGTTTGAAGCTTGTTTGCCTTGGAAACCCTAGTTCATTTGGGTATCTTGTGTGACTTTCTCAACAAGTTTCTTCAACAATTGGTCCAATATATCAAGAGATACTTCATTTCACATTATCTTATGCATACATGATCTTCCATGAGTCCCAAAGATCAAGAGAACTTTAAGTTTGCAAGTTGGTTCAAATAGGTTGACCAGAGAAAGTCAACTCGTTAAAACTGGGGTTCCTTAGACCCTATCTCCAACAATTTTGGTTATATGAAAATTATTCCAAGAGCAAAGTTACTCCTTATGACATTCCAAACAACTTTCATGTTGACATCAAGATCTAGTTTTTCTTAGAAAGTCATTTTTTATGGTGAACGATTATAGGTAATTTTGTTTGTGCCCTAGTTAGGAGATCAACTTCTAAGGACCATAACTTGCTCAATATTTATGATATGAAGGCCATCCAAGTTTCATGATCAATTTCAAGATATCCTATCCAACTTTGGTTCTATTCAAATTGCAAGGGCATGTGCCAAGAGGAAACATTATAGGTCATTTTGGGCCATTACCATTGAACAAGTAATTTTCCTCAACTTCTAAAATGCATAACTCCTTCATGCCAAATCCAAATAAGGTCAAATTTATGACCAAATTGAATAAGATTAAAAGAGATACAACTTTGGTGAAGGAACCATTTCCATTTGAAACTCAAAGCAAAAGCTATTCAAGGTGGAAGAAGTGGATATTTCACTTGGTACTTAGAAAATTTTCAATTATGTTTGATTTCTCAAACTTTCACCTCAAAATTCATCAGGATCCAACCTTCAAATGGAAACGTGTTCAGCATGAAAGTTGTTCCCCTTGATTCCACCTTTCCAAAAAGTCCAATATCACTTCATTTGGATAAGATTTGAAGGACTTGCGCATGGTTACTCTTCTCGGTCCCATTTGGAGGAATCACATAATCATTTCTCAAGTACAATTGCATGGCTTCATATTAAGCTTTCAACATCATTCATGCTCATTTGTGGACCTATTTCAATCATCTCATGGGCCTATCATACGCCCATGCAAGCATGCACTAACATTTCCAATTTTGGCCAAATTTTCAAGTGTGTGAAAAGTAATGCAAAACCCTATAAATACATGACCATTGTGATCAGAATGAGGATCCTGCTGGCCCAAGCTTTTAACCACTGCCTCCCTAACCTCCATTAAAGGATAAACTTGAGGATTTTACTTGAAATCGAGTTTCAAATCTCCTTCTGTTTTGAGATTGAAACTCTAATAATCCAAGCCTCTCTTTGATCAATTTCACTTCCTGCAAGCTTCTAGAGTCAAGCCAAGCCAAATTGGAAACAAGATCAAGCTGGTTTGAAACTCCCCGAAGGTGAGATTTCAGAAACTTCTCTTCTTCGATTCTCCCTTATTTCTCATCTATTTTTGTTGATTTTTGGTTTGCTGAAGTCCTACAAATATAGGAAACAAGATTGAGTTGCATTGAGGTCAAATTGAAGCAACTCAGTTCATGATCCTCAAAATTTCAAATCCATGTATCTTTCAATACACTTGGAATTGGAAAACATTGAGGCCAGGTTCGAGCTCCTGAGCATTTTTCCTTTAAAACCATGTCCACACTTTTTATTTTCGTAAAGGTTGGTGGTGGACCAGTCCGGTGAGGTCCACTGGAGAAGAAGACCATAGTTAGGACTCCGGTGGTGCGTTGGCACTCTCCCAACCTTCATATTCATTTAAAATGTTTTAATCCTGACCGCTCCTTGTGATTACCATCCCTATGACGCATTGACTGAGGTGTATGTTGTGAAGCGCACACTTGACCATCAGATTTGCCACCTGTTTACATGTAATTTTGACACCATTAAATTAATAAGCAAAATAGTGTTTTAGACGAATGGGGGTGCTTGCAAAAAGGACTAGAAATATATACTTGAAGAGCATTTTTCGACAGTTTTAGTTGATAAGTGTTTTCGACACTTCGACAGATTGGTGGTTCGACATTTCGACAGAAGAAGATATCTGCAGATAAAAAAGACGTCTTTGACAAGTATGGATGATGTTATGAGATTTCGTCAATTCAACAAGTCTGAGGAGACGCGTCGTTTCGACGTAAAGCAGAAATTCAAATTCAAAAGAGTTATGACGTTTGGCAGAAGACGCGTGGAAGCACCTGGCGAAAGGAAGTTATGCAGAAAGCCAAGTGTCATAGTTTTAGGATTTATTCGTTAGTGACAGTTAATTTGTTTGTATATAAATAGGATAGTTGTTATCAGAAAAAATGTGTGAAAACTTGTACAAAAATTCCTGCTAAATACTCAAAGTACCCGTGTGAGAGAAAAGAGTCTTATCTGGAAAATGTACGTGTGAACAAACACCATTTCTTTAAAGTTTTACCTTATAAATTTCAAAGTTCTTTACCAATTTTCCTTTACATTTACCCGTCATTTATCCTTTGCATTTACTTTTCGACAATTTATTCTTCGCCATTTACTTTTCACCATTTACCTTAGTCTTGTTAAATTTTCTTTTTACTTAAGCACTTTTAGTCAGTATCTTTCGTACATGAAAGACTTCGTAAACCAAATAAAGGATACAAAGGTTGTTCTAAAGATTTACAAAGCTGTTTAAATTTGCACATGTCCTAGGATTTGTATGGTTGATCCTGCAAGTAATCCAATTCGACAAGTTTTGAAAAACCAGAGGTTGTTCGCCAAAATCAACAGCGAACAAATTGGCACGCCCAGTGGGACTAGTGCAAAATCTAAAACTTAAATAATCGTTAGTCAAGGTTTTTCTTCGTTGTATGAGACTAAGAAGCGGTAAATTAGTTGTATATGACGTAGAAAGACCAAAAAGAACGAGAGCAAGGAAAATGGCGAGTCAGCCAAATAATCCAAACAATCCTAATCCAAATGAAGTCGTCCCAGTATCCAACCCTATCCCTTCGACAGGAGGAAATGTGGGATCAGTCCCCGTGTCAGGGGCTATGCCTTAGTCAACAGGGTCAATACCAGCGGTTTCAATATCGTTAAATGCACCTAGTTCGTCCATTAGGGCGCAACAAATGCCTGTTGGGACACCTCCTCCTATAGGGAATACTTCTAGGCCTTTTGTGACAAATTTTACCATGCCTTTGCCTGGTAGGGAACAACCATTTGGAATGCCAACTTCGGTAATGACCAATCTACACAATTCGCCAATATTGTATTCTGATTCTATGGCCAATATGTCTTCACCATTACAAAGGTCGGGATATGGCGGAAACATGAATAGACTAAACCAACAACCACTTTACATGCCAGCAATAACAAATAATTATGCGCAAGTAATTAGACAACAAATGGACGAGAGTAATCATGATATGGTCCAAATGTTAACACAACAAATGGGGGCAGTGTTTAATCCTCTAATACAAAACACCACCCAAACAAACCAATTGTTGGCAGCGCAAATGACGCGCATTGCTGACTTTTTTGGGGTCCCTCAAACTCGACACAGAGAACAAGTGGTTCAGAACCCAGTGGTGGCGGTCCAAGAAGAGCCTACAATAAATCAAATACCGTTAGATAATCCCCAGGCAAACGTCAGAAACCAAGAGGATGTAGTCGAACAACCTCGTGTCGAAATCCCTGGTCCACAAGAGCCTAGAAGAATAGTAATCCAGAGAGGCCAAGACGCTGATGCTGTGTTGCAACAACAAATCCGGTATAATAACTTGCTTGCCGAAAACAATTTAGCGGCCATGGTCGAAAGGATAATGGCACAAAATGGGGTGAACATGGGATTACAAAGGCCCAGTTACGCTTCCCCACCGTCGGAATATATTCTGCAAGAAGAATTGCCCCCCAGATGGAAAGTTCGTAAGTTCACCAAATTCTCAGGGGATACTAGTGAATCCACCATAGAACATGTAGCACGTTATCTGATCGAAGCAGGAGAGATAGCCCGTAATGAAAATTTGAAAATAAAATACTTTCCTAGTTCCTTGACGAAAAACGCGTTTACTTGGTTTACAACTTTGCCTGCAAACTCAGTGTATACGTGGACCCAATTAGAGAGGTTATTCCATGAACAATTTTACATGGGACAAACCAAAATAAGTCTGAAGGAATTAGCCAGTGTTAAGAGAAAACACTCAGAACCGATAGATGATTATATAAATAGGTTCAGGTTGCTAAAGGCTAGATGTTTCACTCCGGTGCCAGAACATGAGTTAGTCGAAATGGCCGCAGGGGGTCTAGATTATTCTATAAGAAAGAAACTAGACACCCAGTATTTAAGGGATATGGCACAATTAGCAGATAGGGTGAGACAAGTCGAAAGGTTAAGGGATGAAAAATTCAGAGCATATAAGAATAAAAAAGAAAGGGTGGCCTATGTAGGGGTTTGTCAAGATGATGAATACGACGAAAACGAACCAAATAACTTCGACGAACAAGAGATTGACTTAGCAGAACTGAAGCAAGGCCCACCATATTCGTGTAAAGTACTAACTCCGTCGAACGGAAACCCAGTCGAAACTAATGATAAGTTTCCTAAAAGAACTTATACATTCGACATCACCAAGTGTGACGAGATTTTTGACTTATTGGTTAAAGATGGTCAATTGATAAAACCACCAGGCGCTATAGAACCGCCTGTGGAACAACAGAAAAAGAGAGGTTTTTGTAAATACCATAACTTTCTGGGCCATAAAACGTCTCGTTGTTTCCTTTTTAGGGATCTCGTTCAAAGTGCTATCCGTGACGGAAGGCTGAAGTTTGGTGATAAGCCAAAAGAACAGATGAGGATTGATTTGAATCCCATGCAGCCAGTCGAAGCCCATTATGCTGAACCATCCATTGTGAATATGGTGGAGGTCGAAGTTGCTCCTGACGACAATTTTGAAATGGTGGAAGCTGCTGGAGGTTTCGACACTAATATCAACATGGTTGAGATTGCTGATGATCTTGCAAACCAGAACAAAGTTGAAGTCACTGAAGGCTTTGACGACCGAAAAAAGAGTGAAACTACTGAAGGTTTCGACAAAAAGGAAAATGACAATATTGCTGAAGATGTTGTAGATCGACAAGGAGAAAATTGGGATTGCTTGGGACAGCCAAGTGGGAAGTACGATTATCTCGCGAAATACATTGCGCCTGCAAGTTCTAGTATCGACATCAACGCAATCCAGCCAACCGGTTGGGGGGATTTACCTTTGAGCAACAATGAAAAAACAACTGAGACAACTGACAATCTCCCTATCATCAAAAAGAAGGTTACTGAAGACCTCACTATTGAAAACAAGGCTACTAAAGGCCTTGATCCTGACCAAATGAAGGTAGCTGATGTCTCAAACTGCATCAACATTATGGGACCTTTCAACAAAGAAGTCGCAGGGATCCTACATAGGGTAATGGAAGACCCCAGAAGAAATTCGAACAAATGTTGCTGCAAACATGGCCCCAGGAACATATCTTGGTGTTGCTGCCCAGAAAAGGAGTTTGACCAGATACCAAGAGATGTCGAAGTCGAAGAAGAAAGACTTGTTAAAAAGGTGAACGAATTAAGCATTGCTGACGGACGAAATGTTGGGGTAAATATGGTGGAAGTGTCTCAGAGAAACCAGGAAGAAGTGGATGAAGATCGCCGTCGAAAGGAGTACCAAAGGCTGGCATATCGTAAAGAAGATGAAAATCTAGTGGAATTCATCGAGAGGTGCCAAAAGATGAGGACTGAAGTGATGTTATGCCCACGTTGCAGTGCAATCTTCGATAGGAAGGCAACAACCAATCTGGAAGTAGTGGATAAAGCCAAGAGAAAAGAAAATTGGGGGACAACAGGATATGACCCAAGAAAAAGTGATCATCACAAATGGAGGCGTGGAGAAAGACACCATAGCACTTACGAACCATCCAACAAAGCAACAAATGACAAATGGGTTCAACCCATTAGAGATGCTCAAGGACAGAAAAAATGGAGAAATTTTGAAGTTCAGAGAGGCACTTCGATGGAAGGCAAGAAGGAGTTGGAGAAGCACAAGCCAAGACCATATCCTTCGGAAAACTACAAAGGGAAAAATTCTATGTCAAGATCCCAATGGAGAAGATTCCAGAGGCAGAAGAGGGCAGAAAAAGAAGCTGCAGAAAAAAGCGTGATTGGAAAAGATGCTGACAGCAAAGATAAACCAGAATCAAGTAACAATGCTCAGATAGTAAACATAGAGGAGACCTCCCACCAGATCAATCCTGGCAGCGTGGTTGAACCAGTGGTGTCCAAAGAGAAGGTGCAAGAAGACGACGAAATAACTGACAACTTCAAATCTGACTCAGAAGCGTCCTTTAATGTAATCTGCAATGTGGTTTCTGTCCTCCCTAAAGATTATGATAGAATCATGGAGGTCGAAGACGAGGAAGATGAGATGGAAGAGGAAACAATGGTACATAGACCCGTTTGCTACTACGTCATGAACAATGGTTGCGTCGAAGAACAGAATGCTTTCTTCGAAAGGCCAGATGATTCCATGAAGGCACATCTAAAGCCTTTGTTCATAAAAGGAAAGGTTGAGAATGTTGGTGTAAACAAGATACTGGTAGATGGCGGAGCAGCAGTAAATTTGATGCCTCATTTCATGCTAAAGAAGATTGGGAAGGATGATTCAGACGCAAAACCTCACAACATGGTGTTGTCGAACTATGAAGGGAAAGTAGGAACCACTATGGGCGTTATCCAGGTGGATTTGACTGTTGGAACCATAACAAGGCCAACAATGTTCATGGTCATTGCTTCAAGGGAGAATGAAAACTTACTACTTGGAAGGGATTGGATTCATGGTGTAGGAGCCGTATCTTCTTCAATGCATCAGCGAATAGCCATCTGGAGACCAGACGGGATTGTCGAAAACATTGAAACTGATCAAAGTTATTTCATGACAGAAGTGAACAATGTCAACAGTGGAAGTTTCGACAAGAACCTGACTCACATACCTCTGTGCAGCCCAGCCGAGTTTGACCTAAAAGCAACAGACAACGCCTACTGCTCCATGTAGCTTCATCCTACACATGGTTTTCAGTGGGACAAAGAAGTAATTGGCGAATATTACATGTGGGGAACTACTCATATAGCGCCAACAGGATGGGGAAGTGAATTTTATGATGACGAGTAAAGAATCAGCGCTCGAAAGAATTACGGCTTACATAGCCGAAAGCAAACTCAAAGAGGCCCTTGAGGCCGAAGTAAAATATATGGTTGTCGAAGCCAACAAAGAAAATTCCAACGAACAATGTCTCCAAAGAGACGTTGTAGAAGATTATGATAACAACCAGATGGGCGAATGGCAACACCAAAAGCTTGACGCCATTTACGACGACGAACCTCTGGGGTTCGAAAAGGATCCAATATCAACTAACGTGAAGATGGTGGCGCATGATCCATTAGAAGAAATAAATCTAGGACTGGGGGCAGAAAGTAGACCAACTTACATAAGCGCAAAGATGGATCCCCAGTTCAAAGTCGAAATAGTCCAGTTGCTGAAAGAGTTCAAAGACTGCTTCGCATGGGATTACGACGAGGTGCCTGGTTTAGATAGAAGTTTGGTCGAATTGCAGCTGCCAGTAATGGAAGGAAAGAAGCCAGTAAAGCAGACTCCAAGACGCTTCGCACCAGAGATTCTGTCAAATATAAAAGAAGAGGTCGAAAGACTTCTAAAATGCAAGTTCATCCGCACAACTAGGTATGTCGAATGGATTGCAAATATAGTTCTTGTAATTAAGAAAAATGGCAAACTTAGGGTATGCATTGATTTTCGAGATTTAAATTCAGCTACCCCAAAGGATGAATATCTTATGCCAGTAGCAGAAATGCTTATAGATTCTACAGCAGGCCACGAGTATTTAAGTATGCTAGACGGATACTCTGGCTATAATCAAATATTTATTGCTGAAGAAGATGTTCCTAAAACAGATTTCCATTGTCCTGGAGCAATAGGAATGTACGAATGGGTAGTAATGCCCTTTGGTTTAAAAAATGCTGGAGCAACTTACCAACGGGCTATGAATTCCATCTTTCATGACTTTATCGAAACTTTCATGCAAATATATATTGACGATATTGTGATCAAGTCTGTTTCAGGAAAAAGTCATATCGACCATCTTCGACAATCCTTTGAAAGGATGAGGAAGTTTGGTCTAAAAATGAACCCCCTTAAATGTGCTTTTGGTGTGCAGGCGGGTGATTTCTTAGGTTTTGTGGTCCACAAGAAGGGGATCGAAATAAATGAAAACAAAGCCAAAGCCATAATGGAGGCGAAAACGCCATCAACGAAAAAGGGGCTGCAGTCTCTGTTGGGGAAAATCAACTTTCTCAGAAGGTTTATCTCCAACCTTAGTGGCAAAACGCAAGCTTTCTCTCCTCTACTTCGACTAAAGAAGGAAGACTTTGCATGGGGGCAAGAACAACAAGTTGCCTTCGACAAGATCAAGGAATACCTGGCCAGTCCCCCAATTCTGATGTCTCCTTGTAGAAAAAGAAGTATGAGATTGTACATTTCGGCATCAGACAAAACATTAGGAAGTATGTTGTGCCAAGAAGATGAGAATGGCGTCGGAAGAGCCATCTATTATCTCAGTAGAGTCCTAAATGATGTTGAAACTAGATATAGTATTATAGAAAAACTATGTTTATGTGTATAATTTGCTTGTATGAAACTAAAGCATTATATAAAGCCTGTTGATGTGTACATTTCTTCTCATTTCGACGTAATAAAATATATGTTATCTAAACCTATTTTACATAGTCGAATCGGAAAATGGGCTTTAGCATTGACAGAATATTCCTTGAAATATTTGCCTTTAAAGGCCGTGAAAGGCCAAGTGGTTGCTGATTTTATAGTTGACCACTCTTTAGATGAAAATGTAGAGTATGTCGAATTAGAACCATGGAAACTGTATTTCGACGGTTCCAGTCATAAGAATGGAACTGGTGTTGGGATGTTGATTATTTCTCCTGACAGAATTCCAACAAAATTCAAGTACAAAGTGGAAAGTCTGTGTTCCAATAACGAAGCAGAATATGAAGCTTTGATTGCTGGACTTGAAATATTGTTGAAATTGGGGGCAACAAGAGTCGAAATAATGGGTGACTCTGAACTGGTGATAAAGCAGTTGACTAAAGAATATAAATGTGTGAAAGAAAATTTAATCATGTACTTTGTAATAGCCAATAGACTTCTCAAGGAATTCGACAATGTGGCCTTTAGGCACATTCCCAGGGTGGAGAATCAAGAGGCAAATGACCTTGCTCAACTTGCGTCTAGATACAAAATGTCGAAGGAAAAGTTAGAAGAGGCCATTGAAGTCAGAGGAAAAGTCACATCTACCAAGTTGTCCCCATCAGATTTGGAGTCAATAAGATTAGGATATGGTGACGAAGAAAATTTTGAGATATTCAATATAGAGGATTCAGGAATTGAAGACTGGAGAAAGCCCATCAAGGATTATCTACAAGACCCAAATCAGAAAGCTGAGAGAAAGGTAAAATACAGAGCTTTAAGTTATGTACTTTTTGGAAACGAATTGTTCAAAAAGACTGTAGAAGGAGTCTTGTTGAAATGCTTAGGTGAAGATGAAGCTTACATAGCTTTGTCGAATGTGCACAGTGGAGCTTGTGGCGCACACCAAGCAGGTCATAAAATGAAATGGTTATTATGTCGACAAGGGATGTACTGGCCAACAATGCTGAAGGACTGTGTCGAATTTGCAAAAGGTTGTCAGGAATGTCAAGTACATGCAGGCATACCACATGTTCCTGCAAGTGAGTTGCATTCAATTATAAAGCCTTGGCCATTTAGAGGTTGGGCTTTAGACTTGTTTGGTGAAATTCGACCAGCCTCTTCAAAAGGGCAAAAGTACAGTTTGGTTGGAATAGACTATTTTACTAAGTGGATTGAAGCCATACCATTGGGAAATGTGGATCAAGAAGCAGTTATAGATTTTATTCAAAAGTACATAATTTATAAATTTGGGATACCAGAAACAATAACAACAGATCAAGGATCTGTGTTCACTGGTAAAAATATGTAGAAATTTGCACAAGAAACAGGATTTAAACTCCTTACTTCGACACCGTACTATGCTCAAGCCAATGGACAAGTCGAAGCAGCCAACAAGGTAGTGATAAATTTTATCAAAAGGCACGTGGGGAGAAAACCTAAAAACTGGCATAAAACTTTAGATCAAATTTTGTGGGCTTGTCGAACATCTCCAAAAGAAGCAACGAATTCGAAATATATTTGCAGTTTTACCAGTCGAAATATATTTGCAATCAGTTAGAGTTCAAAGGCATCATGAAATCCCATTAGATATATATTGGAGTATGATGATGGACGAATTAGTTGATTTAAACTAAGAAAGGTTGCGTGCGCTGGATTTAATAAAGAGACAAAAAGAAAGAGTCAAAAAGTTTTACAATAAGAAAGTAAAATTCAAGACCTTTTTAATTGGTGATCTTGTTTGGAAAGTAATCCTTCCTATGGATCGAAAAGATAGATTAATGGGAAAATGGTCTCCTAAGTGGGAAGGACCTTTCCAGGTTGTGAAAAGTTTTTCAAATGGTGCGTATGAGATTGAAGAGATAGGAAAAGACGAGAGAATCTTAAAGATAAATGGCAAGTATTTGAAAAAATATAAGCCAATATTGCAAGAAGTAAAAATAGCAGTAGAATAATTGTGAAAATAATTGTGATAGCGTTGCCAAACAAAAATGGCACAAAAAGTTATTACAATGAAAGCCTCAAAGGGTTGAGAATTGTTAAACTAATTCGACTACAATTTGATACTAGCAAAAGTTTCCTTCTATGTGGCCAATTTCTTTTTCTGAAACTGAAGTCGATGATCACAAAGATTTCTGTGGGTAGAGAGAGTCTCAATCTCTTGACTAAGCTGCTGAGCCCTTTCTGCATGTCGAATAGCCACCTTCAATTCGTCGTCAATCTCATTTTGCTTAGGCTGCTGTATGGATGCTCTGCGCATTTTCTCTTGGGAGATTTTTTCTTGAAGAGCAGCTATTTGTTTCTCCCATTTCTGGATATTATCATCACAAGCAGCAACTTCTTTGATGTAAGTTTCAGAAAGCTGCTGCAACTTTGAAACTTCGTTAGTCGAAGTAGCAACAACATCCCATTCAGCAACTTGAGCCTCGGATTTTATGGAGATTTGCTGGGAGAGATCTATTCGACGATGAAGGTTTGCAGTCGCCAAGTCAATGAGGGTCATCAGTTCCATCACAAAATTGCTGACCTCAGCAGAAGTTTCCAAGACGTTTATTTGTTTCAAAATCTTCTTGAGTTCAATGTGAGCAGTGGCGTTTTCTTCTAAAACTTTGAACAAATCAACATCAAGGATTTTCGTCTTAATCTTGGTCAAGAGGTTGTCAAGAGATTGCGCTTCAGAAGTGGCCTCAGAGGTAGTCGAACTGCTTTGCGAAGAATCTTGAAAATTAAAACGAGCGCTAAGCATGGCCTTCAGATATTCTAAAGGTTTCTGCACCTTGAGACTCTCAAGCTCTTCGCGAGAGAAACCAGTAGAACCAGTTGATATGGCACTTCCTTTGGTCTGGTTGGGAGCGGGTTGAGTGTTTCGTCCTAAAGTTTGCCTAGCATCTGGTTGTTTCGACTGGTCATCCTCATCTCTAGCAGTTTCTTCTTCATGGTCATCTTCGACTTCAGTTTCCATGTCAATGTCATCGCCCTTATTTGCAACATTTAATCCTGGATGAGGAGGAGAATCATCTCCAGAAGCTTCACTCATTGGAGGGTCGAATTCTGCTACAGTCTGCCTGTCATGATCATTCTTGGGGACATCTTCTTCTTGGACTGTCTCTTCCAAAGTTTTCTCAGGGTTTCCTTCAAAAACCATTTGTTTCTGAAAATAATTCTAAGTTAGAAGAAAGAAATGCAATGAATATGAACATAGATAGTCGAAATAAGGATTTACCTCAGGAATCTCAGTATTAAAACTAGATTTCCCACTCTCTGTATCCTTCGACTGAAGTTTGGCAGTTGGAGTACTTGAAGAATCTTTTTTAGCTGACTTGACAATGGATCTTTGGGAACAGACCCTATTGATTTTCTTCTTCTTCTGAGGAGGGGGGTTTGGCTCTGGAGATTCATCACCAGATTCTTCATTGGGAACTCTCTCCTCTTCTTTCTCCTCTTCTTTCTTTCTTTTTTGGACTGGTGGGGGTTTTCGAC
The DNA here is from genome assembly GCF_024323335.1 of Lathyrus oleraceus. NCBI lineage: Eukaryota > Viridiplantae > Streptophyta > Magnoliopsida > Fabales > Fabaceae > Lathyrus > Lathyrus oleraceus. The sequence goes on from NC_066583.1 coordinate 213,314,535, forward strand.
TTACCTAGTCATGCAGACCAAAGCCGGTTAATTTCTTAAAAAAGAAGAAGAATAAATGAAAAGAGTGAGGTTTGTACCTTTGTCGAAGGTTTCTTAGCAGCACTTGGTGACACTTCGACGGAAGCTTTCTTGGTAGGAATCTTTACGGCTAAGGAAAGAAAGGAAAATTAGAAACAAATATAAGAAATACATGATAATACAGTTAGAATAACAAAAGAAAAAACCGTGTTTCCTGCTAACACCTTCAAGAATGGGACTTTCCACGCGAACGTGTTCTATTCCAATATGAAGGTGTCCTTGGTAATCGTCCAGATGATACTTAGTCGGAACCACACGCTCAACAGGTTTTTTGTAATGTTGACGAAGAATTTTCACATAGTCCCCACAAACGAACCAATATGGAAATGGAGGGCTTAATGCCACGCCAAACTCAGCAGTTGGCAGAGGAGGAAATTTTGGTGGATGACAACAGAAAGCCAGGTCATAGCGCGCCTCTGGTCGAGCATGGGAAGGCAATGAAAATTTTTCAAACTTCTCCGTCAATTTACGTTTTAATTCTGCTGCTGCTTCGCGTATGGTTCGAATAAGATCATCAGGTCTATACGCAGTTTCGAAATATTTTTGAATTTTTTGTATTTCTTTAATGTGTCTTTGAATACCTTTTTTGGTCCGATCCTGCACGAAAGCAAAAGCATTTGTTAAATGTGTGGTGAAGGCTGCTATGTCAAAAAATCTGGTAGAATAATAATCCTTCCACCACTCATCAAACTCAGGAGTACAGAGAAAAGATTGTCGAAAGATCACTGGTCGAATATCAAGAGAGTCATCAGCTAGCTTCTTCGACAACTCTTTGCTCTCATCTTCATTATGAAGGGAGTTGTAAAAAATGATAGATCCTTTCTTTGGGAAGATGGGTCGAGGTTTTATTTGGATCAAGCCAAACTGTCTAGCAACGAGATTGGGTTGGTAGACTATCAAAGCTATTTGGGTTTTGGTTGCGTTACGATGGGAAAAAAGGAGCCTGGGGGATAAAAATGATTCCCACACATCCAAAAATATATTCTCATCCTTCTGCATTTCCAAGGGCAGTTGTTGGGTAAACCATTCAGGTCCAATCTTTCTACTAGCAAAGGGTGCCATGGTCGAAGTAAAATGATACCTTTTGGAAAACATCATAACATAACCCTTGAAAGCTTGTCGAAGGCTAATTCCTTCATCAGTTGGCGTTAGTTGCACCAACCTAGGCCATTCGATAGTCCTGTTCTTCACTTCTTCTTCGTTCACTTCGTGTTTTACAGGAAGAGAAGCTTCAAAGGTGGCATTGAGCCATAATTGTAAAATCCAGAAAGGTCCTGACAAATTGATTTTACCTTGGTCTTTGATGGTTTTCAAAAAACTTACACTCTCACTTAAGGATTCGTAAAGATTCGCCAAAATCATTTCACTTAGGCATAGTTTGGTTCCTCTATGAAGCTGATTGGCCATAATGATGAATCTTTTGGCAACTTGGAGGGAACGGGAGCAAAACACATATTTTGATAGCCATAGAGTCAAAAAGGCTATATGTTCGACATCCGAGACTGTTGTGGTATCCTCATCATGGTAATGAGACATGAATAAAGAATATGGAGCAAAGCTAGTGTCGAAAGCTATAGAATCTTTGTTTAGGTTGGTGGGGTCGAAATCTATCCCATTGGGGCGAAGGCCAACGATGGCTGCTGCGTCGAAGAGAGTGGGTGTGACCATCCCACAAGGAAGGTGAAAAGTGTTATAAGTGCTGTCCCAAAAATAGAGGGAAGCTAAAAGCATATTGGGGCAAATGTTGGGTCCTGCTCTCGACAATTGAATGAGATCGAAAATACCTATTTCCTTCCAGAAATCTCCTTTAATCTTTTCAACCTTATCTAGCCATGATAAATAGTCTGAAGGGTCTTTCGACCATGGACAAGTTCTAAAGATCCTAGTATAATTCAAATAAGTTAAATTCAACTCTCCATCATCAGTCGAACTTGGTGGGTCATTTTGTTCTACAGTTTTCTCTTGAGGTTGAGGTTTCACTCCAGCGCCTATGGGTTTGGTATGGAAATAGGTAGGAAAAAATTCTTTCAAACGATCTGGTTTAATATCTGGATTCGGGAGTGGACCTAACATAGCGTGACAAATTCCAGAAACAAGAACAGGAATTAATACCTGGGATTTATAGATACATTCCTTTTCTCTCTCATTGGGGGGTTCAGGAACATATTGTTGGTTTCCAATAGTCATTGGTCCCTTCAAATCATGCGCAGGATGAAGAGTTGAATCTTGTGTCTTCTTAGAATGTTTGCTGCTGGAAGATTTTGGAGGAGCCATTGTTGAGGAGAACACAAAAATTTTCTCAGGAAAGATTGAAGGTATGAAAATGGGTATGAAGAAGAAAGTTGAAGCGTAAAAAGGTTTCAGAGAAAATGGGTTGTGAATATTTATAAGGGAAGGTGATAAAAAAACGTTTGAGTTCTTGCTGATCATCGTGGGACACGTGGCTGAATCACAACGGTGATGATGAAGATGTGGAAGTTGAAAAAGGCCATGATGTTAGATGTAGGAAATGATGAAGGTAAAGCCTGAACGTGGGCTAGACATGACGTTTTCTGAAAGGTGTAATGATGAATCTGTCTGGGAACTTGAGATTATAGAAGCTTGGAAATAGTGGGATTAAATGACATGGCATCGAAATATTGGTTGACAACAAATGATTGTTTCTCCAGGGTAGTCGAAACATCTTTGCTGGGGGGCAATTTGTATACATGTAATTTTGACGCCATGAAATTAATAAGCAAAATAGTATTTTCGACGAATGGGGGTGCTTGCAAAAAGGACTGGAAATATATACTTGAAGAGCATTTTTCGACAGTTTTAGTTGATAAGTGTTTTCGACACTTCGACGGATTGGTGGTTCGACATTTCGACAGAAGAAGATATCTGTAGATAAAAAAGACGTCTTTGACAAGTATGGATGATGTTATGAGATTTCGTCAATTCGACAAGTCTGAGGAGATGCGTCGTTTCGACGTAAAGCAGAAATTCAAATTCAAAAGAGTTATGACGTTTGGCAGAAGACGCGTGGAAGCACCTGGCGAAAGGAAGTTATGCAGAAAGCCAAGTGTCATAGTTTTAGGATTTATTCGTTAGTGACAGTTAATTTGTTTGTATATAAATAGGATAGTTGTTATCAGAAAAAGTGTGTGAAAACTTGTACAAAAATTCCTGCTAAATACTCAAAGTACCCGTGTGAGAGAAAAGAGTCTTATCTGGAAAATGTATGTGTGAACAAACACCATTTCTTTAAAGTTTTACCTTATAAATTTCAAAGTTCTTTACCAATTTTCCTTTACATTTACCCGTCATTTATCCTTTGCATTTACTTTTCGACAATTTATTCTTCGCCATTTACTTTTCGCCATTTACCTTAGTCTTGTTAAGTTTTCTTTTTACTTAAGCACTTTTAGTCAGTATCTTTCGTTTTACTTAGGCTTTGTAAACCAAATAAAGGATACAAAGGTTGTTCTAAAGATTTACAAAGTTGTTTAAATTTGCACATGTCCTAGGATTTGTATGGTTGATCCTGCAAGTAATCCAATTCGACAAGTTTTGGAAAGCCAGAGGTTGTTCGCCAAAATCAACAGCGAACACCACCTCAATTAATGAGAGAGATCTAATGGCCATTTTTTTTATTTTCTGAATTCCATTTAATCCACTTATTTTATTTAATTCATAGAAATTTCATTTTGAGTCCAAAAAATATGGGACTTTCACAAAACATCTGTAAATATTTTTCTCTTCCATATTTTGAATTAAAATTACTTTTTTGGATTAACTTTGGTATTTTTCATGAATTTAATGTTTTTGTGCATATTTTTAATTGTTTAAAAATACTTCTGACTTTTAAAAAATTGTGAAATTTTTTGTCTAAGGTCATTTGACCTAGGATAAATCTCTTGGCCATTTATTTGATGTTTTGAAGGGATTTGAGGTTTTGACCAAATTAAAATGCATTTTAATTCATTTTTAAATTCATTTTGAAAATTATATTGAGCCATTTTTATGGTCTTGTGATGTTTGACTTTCTGTTTGGGCCTTGGTCATGGTTGATTTGACTTTTATTGGATCAAAACCATTGGATTTAAGGGATTGATGAAATGTACATTTCATCTCCCAAAATGAATGGATGGTTTTGATCAGATGAAATCTCTCTCATGATCAATTTGTGTTTCTATCTCTCCCACCCTCTTCATCTTCATCCTTATTCTTTCCCATTCCCTCATTGGACCAATGAAATCTCTAATGTATAAATGCTAGTTAATTCATCAATGGCCTTGTGTCAGATGAATCAATACAAGTATGACTGGGATAGGTCCCTCCCATATTTTTTAGTGTGTGGTATGTTTTAGGAGTTTGACTCTTTTTACCAAATCTCTAACATGCATTAACACCTATATTTTTATTGCCTGACCTCAGATAGTTGTGACTTCTACATAAGTCCAATTACGATTGCTTAACATAGAGCTAAATTTGACCCTCAAGGCATAACATTCTAGTAAGTGAGATTGTAAGTCTCCTATTCTTCATGACATTGTGTGGAGACTTGACCTTTTTCCTTTCATGAGAGTTAGTGGCATACTTGTTGAATTATCTAAGTTGGAGCCCTTCTCATGGATGATGTCTTGGTTCAAGGATCTATACTTGTGAATGAATGGTTGAGTGTTCTCCAAAGAATGACTTAATTAATTAAAACTCAACAGTAACATTTGACTAACCATTGACTAACTTTTATTTATTATGCTTTTACTTTAAAGCCATTTACTTAAAGGAATTTAAATTTCAGTCCTTTATCATTCATTGCTATTTATATTTCATATAACTTGTTTATGTTTCGGTCTTTTTTTTCACTTTGCTCATTTGAGCCATATTTTGTGAATGTATATACTTGTTTGTGTATTAATTTTGTTTGTGGTCTTAGGACCTTAAAACACCTAATAACAACAAAAACCCTAAAAAACATTTTGATGGACTGTTGGGACTTGATATGAGCTTTTGGACTTAGAATTAGGAAACTTTCCCTGTGCTAAAGGACTTGGCCAATGCCAACATTTGAGATTGAGTTATCCTTTACAGTGACTTTCATTTGATGCAAGACTTTGGATCTCTTTGGTTCATCTGCTATTTTGTCTTTGTGCTTAATTTTTACTTTGTTATGATCTTTATCCGATGTTTTATTCTGAGTTGATCAAGGAATATTTCATCTGATACATGGGAAGACAATGAAGACTGCTAGCTATTGGAATGCTTGCTTGGATATAGCTATCTTTATTTGATGCCTTGATCTTTATGATGTCTGGATATTGCTCATTGCTTATTGCTTATTGCTTGATCAAAGTCCAAAGGAAAATGGGTTTATATATGACATTCTTGTCTGTTGGATTGCATCCCATTGGTCAAATCTTTTCAACTCTTAACTTTTAAACTTTTGCTTAGGATAGTCTCTTCATCTCCTCCCACTTCTTAAATTTCAAAATCTCTCCCTCTTTTCAAAAACTTTCTTTGCTTGTGATTTCAACTTAGACATGTTTTATTAATTAGAAACTTTGGCCTTATGACATTGAATTTTTAAAGTCTTTTTCTTAATCAAGTTTGTAAATAAACTTTACTATATTGACTTAAATTTCAAAAGACAAAAAGAACTAACAACCCCATTCAAACTTTGGCCTTTTGTGCCGTCTTATTAAATTTTTGTTAAAATCAACTCACCAACTTATTTGAAATTTTTACCACGAACTATGAGGTTTTGATCCCTCATTTTTATGTTGGTATGTAGGCACAAGACCTAAGGTCTTGTCAAACACAAAAATATAATCAATAAATTCTTTTTCTCATCCCCACACTCTATATTTTATCAAACATCATTTATACCCAAAAACATATGCACACAAAAAGGGCTCTTTAGGAGTACCTATGACACTTTGGGTGCTAAAACCTTCCCTCTGTGTAACCAACCCCCTTACATGCAATCTCTGACATTTTATTAGTTTTGATTTGAAAACTTCTTATCCTTGGGTTTTTTCATACTTTTTCCTTTTCCTTTGGAAACAATAAAAGCACGGCGGCGACTCTGGTTTTATTGACATCAAGTTTATCCATAGCTCGATGGTCATGAATTTACCGCTACAACTTGCTATGTGTGTGTGGTGTCTAGGGAATTGGCGTATGCATTTCATGGTTCATCTATAAATAACATGCGCATCTCCCATATTTTTGCAGACAACTTCTTACCCTCAAACCCCATTTTCTTTCATTCTACTTCAATCTCCTTCATTTTTTATTCTTTATCCATGTCTGAATATATTCACAAAAGAAATGTTGATTTAATCTTTTCAGCAGTGCAACCTCCGATAAAGATTCGACTTTGGAATATAGAACCGTTTGAACATCTTAATCGGACATTGAACTATTGGGTAGATGGAGAAATTACATATAGTGAAAGGATTAGAAGAATTCAATGGATTGAGTCCATGTTCAACCAAAATGGAGAAGTGCGTGTATGAGTGGATATTAAGATTGACAGAGACGTTCACATGATGATGTATAATATGTTCAAAATTGGTTTGATGGTTGTAATCGCTTAGTTATAGTAATGATATTTTATTTGTTGTAGTTTGTTGTATTGTTGTTTATGTGTTGCTTCTATTTTGAATGTGTTGTATTTATTTGTGATGGTATTTCCTCACAAAGTTATCATATGAAATAAATATTATTTTTAATATAAAGCAAAAGAGGTACATGTAAAATTATCTTGTTATGCTTGTTCCAACACTGAGACAGTTAGTACGATTGTGACCAGGCTGGCGACATGAACTACATAATTGGACCATTTTGTTCACTGTCTCCATTTCGGTTCGAATACGGGTGCTGTTTGGGCAGTCATTTTTCTTTCTTCGTATAACTTCATTGTGCCAGAGAATGTCCCCTTGATATTCAGGCCAGTAATCCTCTTTTACAACAACTGAAAAGCTAATTTTGTAAACATTTGATAAACTTATAACTTTGTAAACGTTGGATATTAAGTAGGATGGATCCCTTTGAACCTTTGAACATGCCACAATGACATGGGAGAAGGGCATACGAAAGGCTTGGAACTTTCCCCAGTCGCACCAACCTCTATATACTTCCACTCTGTATTATCCCATCGACATGCCTTCATTGTGATCCATGGACTCGGCAACAATGTACCAACCTTTAGTGCGGTCAAACATCATGACCATGCGTGTTTTAGCTTTGGCAACTTTGTGTCTAATGAATTTCATTAAAGCATCACTGAACAACTGCCCAGATTGTAACACTGAACTCTATTTGGAACTTCTGGTCTCAAACAGTGCCCCTAGCCTGAAGTATGTTGCTCGACCTAAAGCGGTTATAGGTAGGTTTCAGATGCCTTTGAAGACAGAGTTTACTGATTCCACAAGATTTATTGTCATGTGGCCCCAATGTTTGTCATTGTCGTATGCCCTAGTCCACTTCTCCAATGGAATACTGCCCGATCCATCATATTGCATCTGCGTTAGACAATCTGATGTCTCCGCGGTAGTGTTTGAAAAAAGGTTATGTTAATGCATAACCTGCGTTGACAACCTTCTGTCATACCCCAAAATTCACATTACCCCCATACAACTTTCATATAATCCATGACCTTATTACACATACATACATTCATTGTTCCATCACCATAATTGCATTAACTTTGATAACCAAGAGCATATTTCATGGACTCAAGGCATGGTGTTTACACCTGAAAGAAAACTGGAGTTTTTCGGTAAAGCTCTAGAGAAAATACCTGCAAAAAAAAAATCTGGGTAATCGATTACCCTAATCATGGCAATCGATTACCCCTGCGAAAACAACATCAGTAAGTCTATTTTTTTTAACCAAAATGACTTTTGTTTCACTCACTTACCCACTTGTTTTCCCTATAAATAGAGGCATTATTTCCCCTTATTTTCCATACTTTCAACCTCCAAAAGTTCTGAAAAAATATCATTCAACCCCCTCTTCTCTAAACCTAAGACAAACAAAAAAAATCTTTCTCTCCCAAAAGTCACCCCCACCAACTTTTTTCCACTTCACCATTTTTTCCTCAAAACATCCCAATATTTAACACTCACAACTCAGCGTCTTCATTAAGCCTCTACCATAAACACTTTCATCCTAAACTCCTTGCTTCACATTCAAGCTCAACACCATTTCAACCTAGCTTTTTCACATTTTTGGATAATGATTTTAGCTTAAACTTTTTAATTTTTTGGTTCTATTTTGCATTGAAAAATAATTGTTTGTTCTTGGTTGGTCTTTGGAGAGGGTTTAGATTCAAGCTTACAAAAATGATTAACTTTGGTTTACACACTTTTTTGAGATTTTTTCTCTTACTACCTTTTTGTTCATCTTTTTGTGGTTGCTTTGTGTTTGTTATCATTTACTTTTATTATTGATTTGTTGTTATATTTGTTTGGTTAATAAGGTCTATTAGATCATGGTCATGGTTGTTTATGGTTGATTAAATCATCAATGCTTCAAACCTATTAATGATTGATCATTAGATTATTCATGATATTTTGAGGCATTGATAGATTGCCTCTATTTCAACCATATTTGAGCCATTTGATGCATAGATGAACCCATGTTCTCTACATTAACTTTCTAATCCATTTTCTTATTATTATTCTACTAACTACTAACTTCTAACATTTATATTATTGCACTTTACTTCCTTGCAATTTATTTTATTCTTCATTTTATTTCATGTACTTTATGTTTATGTTTATTGTTATCTAACCACATCATTTACATTATGCTAATTTATTTACTCTTTTACTATCTTGCTAAATAAAAGGGAGTAAAAACAAAAGAAAGAGAACAAATCATAATTGTTTAAAATATTGATAGATGAACTTAGGGTTGTATAACTTTCTTTGTTACAAATCTATTATAAGGTAATTATTAATCATTTTCAGTACTTTGCATCAATGATAAGTTATCCCTTAATGTGTCATATTTTGAGTTTTTATCCTATGAAAAATAGCCCTCAAAATGTTCATTTTGCACATAGTACTAACCATTAATTATACTTCACTAACTTTGTTTATCATTAACCTTTGTTATTGTAATTTTGGTACTACTAAATTGTTATTTATTTTAATGTCATTTATATCCGTCAACCATTATTATTGTGATATTGTCATTCTTTATCTTGTAATTTACTTTTATGTTATTACCTTGTAGTTTATATTCAAGTACTCATTACCATCATCATTGTACAAACTCATCATGCATGTTTATTTACTTGTTATTTATTTTATTATGATTAAGCATTAAAAATAACAAAAACATGATAAAAATGATAAGACCAAAAATATTCACTTCACTCTTAATCAACTTGGACTTAGAGGATTTCATTTTAGGACCTTTTCTTGGAGCTTTTTTCCTTACCTTTGTGATACTTTATAAACATTGGATTTTATCCGTAACTTACATGCATGTTGTAAGAATGTCATCATGGCACCACCTTAGGGGCACATGTTTGTAAAACCATTATCCTTTGTTTAGCTTAGGTCACTTTTGCACACACAAGGCTTTCTCTTGGGCTACCTTACAATGAGACCCTTTAGTTTCTTGTTGGTTACTTTACATTCATGTTGCATAAGCCAAATTTCATAATCAAATAAACCAAACTCTTGATTCAACGTCAAGTGGCATTTTAATAATCAAATTCAAAAATACAATAAAATTATGATTATCATTGTGTGCCACGAGCCTTAAGTGGTGGAGAATGAGTAATAATGGAAGATTCCTACCCTTACTCTGATTATTTTAGACGTAAGACGCTTGTCTTATTATTTAGAATAATCGCCTCCGCCCATAGACTTTAGTGCAATATAATCACAAACATTCATTTCATAAAACCCTTATTCAAGGTAAAAATAATACAACTCATCAAACTCATTTTTGTGCCTTAGGGAATCTTCCTGAAAACCCTTTTCTCAAAGGTAAAATCAACCAACACACAAACATTTTCTACTCCAAACTACGGAGCTCTGATTCCTTATCCTCGAACGAGTGATACGTAGGCACAAGGGTCCCAATCCTTGGCGAGCACTATAATAATAAAACACCTCCTTTTTCACACATATTCTTTTGAAAATAAAAACAATGATAAATAAATCCCATGTATGTAAAACAACCCAAATGGTTCCCACGGAGTACCTGCCAGCCATTATCAATGTTTTTATAGGAACTTACTATTGAAGGGTGTCAATCAGAGATCAAACATAAGTTAGGTTCAGGAACAACGTGCAATCGAATATTTTTTAGGAAAAAATTCCATCCCTCGGCAGTCTCCCCTTCAACTAGGACAAAGACGTTTGGAAAAATGTTATTGTTGCCATCTTGTGCCACTCTCATCAGTAGTGTTCCTTTATATTTCTCGTACAACCATGTCCCATCAATTTGTATAATAGGTTTTCAGAAAGTAGAACCTTTGATGCATGGTTGATACGCCCAGAAGAGACGGTGGAATATTCCATTTCCAATAGCACAAGTCCAGTCTGGGGTATACGCCAACAACATTTCCAACTTGACAATAGTCCCTGGAGCATACTGTATAAGAGCCACCAAGTATTTTGAAAGTTATTTGTAAGATTCCTCCCAATTGCCATACACTTTTTCAACCACCTTTGTTCTAGCTATCCAAGCCTTCCTGTATGATGGAGTATAGTTGTATTATGTTACAATATGCGAGATTATTGTACTCACCTTTAACGACGGATTGTCGCTAATGACATACAAAATGTCATCGCATATTAACTGAGAGCTAAGTTTGCGATGGTCTTACATTGGGTTCATGAACATGCATGTGTGAATTGGACCCATGGATCCAATCTCCCAAGAATCACTCCTCTTCCGTTAAGAAGCTGACAACCGGAAAAGGCAACGCTCATTTCGACAATAAATCTTATACCTCATTGCATTAGTTCGATCAACTATATAATCAGCTGATAGTTCCATGTGATACTTTTTAATGGCTTTTACACAGTCTTCTTTTGTGCGAAATGTGTCTCATTCTATCAATGATCCTTGAATTTGCACATAAGGATTGTAAAATATATCTGATGAAGGTTTATAGGCACCCAAATTCAAGCTTGTCATATGTTGAGGTGGAAAATATACATGACTAGTTGGTAATGGCTCCTCTTCTTCTTCATCGTTCACCATTAAATCAACCAATAACTCAACTTCTTCTTCTTCCTCATCAACAACATTGACTTTAGATTGTTCATCATCATCGGTTTCACAAAACACTTGTGACTAATGAATGAACTGAGACAGTTGTTATTTTTGTGGTAATATATATAACTCTATATCGTTGTACCGAGATTGTTCATGACTGACAAACATATGATGAACATTGTCGTCATCTCGAATCTTCAACTGATAAAACTTTACTTGGTTGTCTATAAACCACACCAGATTTTTATAGCTGATTTGGCCCACCTGACTATACTGCAATTTTTTTCTATTCTTTGTTTCAAATGTGAAAAATTTGATCTTTGATTTATTTTAAATCGAGTTACTTCTGTGTTGCAAAAACAAACACTGAATAATTGATGCTCAAATATTTCAACATCGGTATGGGCACTGATCATGTAATGTGGTGAGGAAGACATTTTTTAAATGTAAGCTTAGTGTTTAATGGTGAATGAATTGATCTATTATTCGCATGCAGTTAAATAGGGAAGATGGTGTATGTACTGATCACGCAATTAATCTGCAAAGACAAGACAAGACAATGCAAAGAATCCATGTAGAGACAAGACAATCCAAAGCATGCGCCTGCAAAAAATCTCTACCCTAATAATCCAACACTAGAAGCATGTGCCTACAAAGAAGATGCATCTTCCCTAATAATCCAAGGCAGACGCCCTTTTTAATGGCGCATAAAGCAAGGCATGCGCCACTTGCCTTGGCACCTCTTCCTTGCATGCATGCGCCACTAACCTTGGCGCATATGACCATGCATGTCTTAAACAAAGCATGTGCCCTAGCCTTAGGCGCCTACACCTATCCTCACATGCATGCACCATATCCCATTCTTCACATGCTGCATAGCTATTCACATGCTACAACACTATCTCATCTATAAATAGGGCAAAGCCTCACAACACTCAACATCTGCAACACTAACAATCAACATCTGCAACACTCAACCTCTGCAGCATTATATCTCTATTGACTATGGGTGATGAACATCGAGGAACAATCAACAATATCACGACATTTATATGTTATTACTTCTTCTTACTTATTTCGTACTTATTTCTTACTTATGTTTCTATTGTTTATTACTTCTTCTTACTTTATTTCTTACTTATGTTTTTATTAGGACCCAAAATGATTTTGATGTCGTGTACATGAATATGTACCCCACAATCCTTTGATAGAACCATATATTATAGGATAAGGTTTTGGTAATCTCCTCAACATAGTCTCATACTTGGTTGATTACAAAATTATTCTTGCTTTGTTAGAGAGATGGAGACCCGAGACTCACATATTTCACCTTCCTTTCGGTAAGTGTACCGTCACACTTGAGGACGTCTACATGTTGTTAGGTCTATGTATCAATGGTAAGACCGTGAATGGTAGAGTTAACCATGATAACTCTATATGCAATGAATTGTTGGATGCCCCTTTGTGTGACGACACAACTACGGGAGAGACTTCTGGTCAAGCTAGGGGTCAAGGTATTAACTTAAAATATCTCAAACAATATTATGCGAGTATAACATTAACCGAAGAATCTACCGAGTATGAAAAAATAATTAAAGCTCGGTTATATTTTGATTCGAGTCGGTAATTTTTTATTTCCTAAAAGTACTGGTAATACGGTAAATATTATGTATTTACCGTTGTTACGAAACATAAATAAGGTAATCACATATAGTTGTGGTTCATCTGTTTTGGCCCATCTATATAGTGCGTTGTGTAAAAATGCCAAAAAAAAAAAATACTTGTACGTTTTATTCATGCGCATATTTTCTACAAGGATGGGTTTGGTCAAGAATGTCGTCACTCGCCCCGGTAAACGAGAAGCCATTCATATTCCCCTTTGTAACAAAGTAAGTTTAAACCTTTACCATCTAATTTATTAGACTTTATATTACAACTAACTGTAAATAATATTTTTCAAATGTTTTTCATCTAGGTGGTCAGTTAAATGGATGAACTACAACAGGTGTCTGAAACACGCTGTAGTAGTCTATCACAATCTATTGGACCACATTGGACCAGACAATGTAATACTACTACACAACTCTACTTTTGATTTAAAAATAATTATCAAATTACATATCATCTAATCATGTCGTATTCTTGTACAGTTTATCTGGAGGTCATATCTGGGTCTTGATCATCACGTTAATCATGATGATGATGCAGTTTGGACAGCAAAAATACCAATTATCCGGTTCACTACCAATTAACCATGATGATGATGCAGTTTGGACAGCAAAAAAAAAAAATTAAAGGTGCATGTGCCACATGCATTGGCGCATACACTATGTAGTGTATGCATGCGCCAATGCATGTGGCACCAAGGCATGTATGCGTCAATGCATGTGGCGCATACATGCATTGGTTTTGCATGCATGCGCCTACACTATGGCGCCTCCTTTGGATCTTAATTGGATGCGCTAGTTCAACTGACGCATAAAAAAGGTGGTTATTTTGGTATATTTTTTGAAATTTTGGTTATTTTGGTATTTTAGTTGAAAATGTTGGATATTTTATAAAAAAAAATTAGAGATAGAGATCTTTTTTGTTCTCTAATTTTTTTATTTCCGTTTTGAAAATCAAATGAGAGAGAGATCCTTGGAGATTCTTGCTAGTTGGCAATAATTGGTTGGTGTACGTCTATGATTGGCAAAAGGGATCCAATGCAAGGGCATATCATCATCTTTTGTTTTGAACTATTTTATGTTTTTTTATTGCTAAAAAATGTTTAATAAATAAATTAAAAATAAATACTCTTAATCAAAACTTAAGCTAAACATTCAAAAAATTCTAATTAATTGTTCTGATTATCTTGATTATAAAACAAAAATAAATTGATAAAAAATAAATAAAGATCGGGGCAAAAATGCATGAAAAATTATAACGAATGCATCAAAATGATCAACACGAAATATACTTCTTGGAAACATACATGTTTTATTCAAATTTAAAATAAGAAATGACCGGTTAAAACACTCAGTAGGATAAAATTGTGACCAAAAAAGTAGTAGAATAAATAAATCGAGCACACAAGGTTAAACTACGCGAAACGTAGATTAATAAAACTCTGCAAGCTTGATTTAGAAATTTTTTGCCCACTAATTTAATACATATATGAAAATTGATTCAACCGGTCTGTCTGTAGATCAGACAATTTATTTTGACTTGCATTTTAGGCATTATGCGGCATAAAATGCATGTTATTCTATCCAGATGATGCGAATGTTGTGATGAATGTATTGATTCGACGATTCAGAGTCAAAATTGGGGTGTGACAAAGAGCAATAATCTAAGATGCTAGATTTTCAAATTCCCTTCCATGATCACTTTGAATTCTAACAATCTTCTCAATCTCCTTTCCTTTTTCATGTTGTAGTATTTAACACAATCTTGCAAAGGTGCCGAATGTATCTGATTTTTCTATGAGGAAGTCAACATAAACAAATCTTGAGTAATCATAAATGCACACAAAAACATATCACCTTCCACCCAAGATTTCAACTTGCATTAATCCCATGAGATCCATGGGAAATAACTCTAGTACTTTTTATGTGGTATGATGTTGGAGGTTTTTATGTGGCATCTTAGTATGTTTCTTGATATGGTAGTCTCCACATACTCTGACTTCTTCAATTTTGAGGTTGGGAAGTGTCGCATCTCGAAAAACGCGGTCCTTCGTGAGGCGCTCGCACACTTGCGGAAAAAATGTTCGAACAGAGTCGCCACCGAACTTTATTTATTCCAAAGGAGGAAAGGGAAAATATCGATAAAACCCACGAAAAACAAAAAGAAAACGGTTGTCGCAACCAAATTCCGGATTCGGGAGTCGGTTATGTAAGGGGAAGGTATTAGCACCCCTCACATTTGTACTTAACGGGAACCACTTAGTTAAATTTGTGATAGAGTGTTAGCTAATGTTAATGGTTATCTTCTACTTACTGAGCGAGAAAAAGAAGGAAAGAAATGAGAGACTTAGGGTTTTTTTAATATAAATGTGCCTGACAAGATTTCGCAATCCTACTCCTACGTATCTCCAGGTGCTATGAAGAACTCAAGGCATATATAGTTCTACCCAAAGAGAACTACTGGGTGGATTGCTTTTAAAGAGAGTGATGCTTGAATCATATTTTAGAGATTAAACCTTTACTTGCTGCTCACTCTTAGAGGCTGAAGTCTTTGTTTGTTTCGCATCGAAATGGATGTTGCATACTCTTTTCTAAAAAAAAAATCGGGGTCACACAAGGGCTGAAAGCAAGTTTGATGAGTTGAGTATTTTGTGGATGGCGATTACTCGAATGGACGAGTAAGGCTACTCGTATCCAAGTACTCGAGAAGAGGAATAAAAGGCTCCAGACCATCCCCCTTTTCATCCTTAATTGCAAAAATATCAAAATAAGCTTAATGTGTTTTAGAAGGACGACAAATACTTGAATGACCGAGTAAGGCTACTCGATCCAAGTACTTAGGGAAGGGAATGGAAGGCTCCATACCACCTTATTTTTCGTCCAAGTTTGTAACGAAAACGAGTTTGACTTAAGTTTGATTATGAAAATAATTTGGATGTGGAGGGGGTTAGAAGTTTTTAATAGATGATAATTGCTTGAATGATTGAGTAAGGCTACTAGTATCCGAGTTATTGAGGAGAGGAATTGAAGGCTCGAGACCATCTCCCTTTTCACATTTTTTGGAACAGTGTTTAAGTATAATTAGGTACTTTAGATTTGATTAGGGAAAAGGCATTCAACGTTGAGTCGAGGTTTTTATTATTTTTATTTTAATCGAAATAGATGGAATGATTTGAATGTTTTTGAAAATGGTAGAGAAGTGGATATGGAAACGGTTCTAATTTTTTATGAAAATTGCTCGACGTTGGATCGAGTATTTGTTTTGTTCTTTTTTTGAAAAATGTTGATTTTAATCTTTGAATTAACAATCTACTGATACAATAAAGTAAATGAAAACGGTAAATTTATTACATATTTTGGGAATGGGGGTACAGTGTACTGAATGAGGATACAACATAATAATTAAATGATACAAGTTTTGAAAGACAGTGAAGAAATGAAAGAATCTCGTTGTAAGAAGACTCAAGAGAAAGCCAAGGGACTCGAAGTAAAAATCAAGAAATTTAAACTAAAAGAAATTTAGCACTATGTTAAGCAATCGTAAAGCGATTCATGTAGGAATCAACCTATCTGAGGCCAGTCAACAAGACTATACTCGTGTAAACAATTTATGAAGTTAAATTGAATTTTTAACTTCAAAATTGCTACGCATCTGCGAAAAATCGACGGGACAATAAAATGGATTTTTTAAAGAATAAAATAAACAATTAAAATTAAATAACAATAATAAGAAACAAAATAAAAAATACTAAATAAATAATCAATAATAATTATTAACAAATAATAAGAATATTCAATAAAAAAATAATAATGATAATTAGCAATATTAATACTTAGTAACAATAATTAATTTAATAATGATAATTAAAATAATAATAATAATAATAATAATAATAATAATAATAGTAAATATTAATAATCAACAATAACAATAATAATAAATAATAGTAATATCAAATAAACTACAAATAATCACTCCTAATTAATATTAATAACAATAATAATAATGATAGTAATAATATACATAATGATAATAATAGTACTCATGGTAAATAATAATAATAATAATAATAATAATAATAATAATAATAATAATAGTAATAATAATAATAATAATAATAATAATAATAATATATAAAAAGTATAATAATAATTGTAATAAAAATAACAAAGCAAAACAAAAAAAATGAAATAAGTAAGGAGGACATGTTTCAGGAGAAATTAAGATTTTTAAAATTTTTCCAAAAGGCACCACCTAAACTCGGACATGTGGCAGTGTATAAGAAAAAATCAAAACAAAACAAAATACTCTTCTCCTTTCTCACTCGCAGAAAGAAACAACCAGAAGAACAAAATCATACAACATTTTTGGAAAACTAAAAAAAAAATCTTTCATCTCTCAAGCAAAATCATGAACAACAACAACCATAATACATTTCAAAAAAATGCAAGCATCTCATGAACAAACAACAAAATAAAATACATCATTCTCATGAATAAACTTTTTGTTGTGTTTGTTTTTTTAGTGAAGAAACAAAATGGTGTGGTGATATTGAAATTGTTGTAGTTGAAAAGCAGTAGAAAATGATGGATTCTTATATGGTCTTTTTTCATTTCTTATTATGTGTGATATTGAGGGAGATATGGAGTTAAGAAGTTATACTTGCTAGGTTGTGTCATGAAGGGAAAAGAGTATGAGATGTGTAGTAATGGTTTTTAGGAGTTCTATAGGTTGATATGTGTGGATTATATTTGTGATGGTTTATTTGTGGTGCAGAAGAAAGGAAGTGTTGAGTTTATGAGAGTTGAAGTGAGGTTGGAAAATGATGATGATGCAAGCTGTCTGTCAGAGCAAGGTGAAGAGAGAAAGTATGGTGGTTAGTGGTTTTGCACCGGAGTAAGGGAGAAGAAAGGTGAAAAAGTTATCCGAAAAAGAAGGGGAAGATGTTAACCTTTTTGTGTTAAAAAAATGAAGATAGACCTTATAAAAGTTTTTTTTTCTTCTTACTGAAAGTAAAAAACAAACCTTGATTTTAAAACAAAATAAATTTGTCTCTCCTGCCAGCATGTGCTGCGTGGTGAGTGGTTGTATGGTGAAAAAATGAGAGACGTGGCTTCATTGGGATAACAGAAAAAATGTTGGAAGAAAGATATTTTTTAATTTTTTTCTTAATTTAAAAAACTAAAATGTTAACAAATTAAAATAAAATTGAAAACACAAAAATAAAATCAAAATAAAACTGTGAAAAATTCTATTTAATTCCAACAATTATTTTGGTTAAAAAATAAAATTAATCGGATAAAAAATTAATAAAAACCGGGTGAAAATTATTAAAAAAATAAAATAATAATAAATTGACTGCACCAAAATTACCAGCACAAAATAAACTTCTCAGAAATTTACAAGTTTTGATCAAATTTATAAATAAAAAACCGACCGATAAAAAGGCTCAGACTAATTGAAATGCGACCGAAAAAGTAGTCGAAAAAATTAAAACAAGTACGCCGGGTTGAACTATGCGAATCATAGATCTATAAAAATGACGTCTACAAGTTCAATTTTGAATTTTTTTGCCCTCTAATTCGAAGCACTGTTGAAAAATCATTTGACCGATCTGTCTGTAGATCTGAAAAATTATTTTGAACGATATTTTAAGTGTTATGTGAAACAAAATACATGTTGTGACGAGTATAAAATGCAAATGTCTTGGAAATGGACTGAAATACCGACTGAATAATCGTGATCAGACAATCAAATGCAAATGAATCTCTCTTGAACCATTTACTTCAGTTCCTCAAATACAAACAAAAACCTAAGAAGATTCAGATGACGACAATACTCTCGATTGTCACCTTTTGAACCCCTGAAACATGATGCAATGGATATAAACAATGCATTGAGATTGAGAAATCAAGTCTTTTGACTTCTTAATCAAACAAAATAACTGAATGAATATCATCAAGACCAGATGGAATTCCAGAATTTCTAACTTTTCATCTAAACCCTGATGAATGCTTTTAACTGATGAAATGCACAAAAAAATGGACCGATTTATGCTATGTTGATGCAGATGAAAAACTCAGGGCAAAATTTAGGGTATGGCAGCTTCCCCTATTTAAATATCTTTAACATGAGGATATGAAGAACTCTTGTCTTCAAATAGTCATGGTGAAAGATAGTTTAAATACCAAACAGACCCAAATTTTGCCATTCTATGCAAAAGAAAGATATGCTTGTGATTACGAATGAATGCACACAGGTTAAAAAATAATCTCATTTTCTTAATCAGTAGATGATAATGCAAATGAATGTAACGATATTTAGGAAATACTCTTGATTTCCTAATCGTGAGCCGAGAGGGATGCAATGAAGGTTAATAAGTACTCTTGACTCCTTAAAAAATGAATGCAAATGAGTTAAGAAACACTCTTGATTTCTCAATTATATGAATGCCAAATGATATGGATGTTAAGAAGTACTCTTGACTCCTTAGAGATGAATGAATTAAGAAATACTTTTGATCTCTTAATCATATGGCTGAATGAAAATGTAGAAGAATTGAGAAATACTCTTGATTTCTTAGTCATGAATGTAAATGAAATGTATATGAGTTAAGAAATACTCTTGATTTCTTAATCATGAGAATGCAGATGAATTAAGAAATACTCTTGATTTCTTAATCGAAGAATGATAAATGATATGAGAAATGCTCTTGATTTCTCAGATGCTATGCAGGTTAAGAAGTAATTTTGACTTCTTAAATATGAAATGGTATGAGTTAAGAAATACTCTTGATTCCTTAATCATGAATGTAAATGAATTAAGAAATACTCTTGATTTCTTAGATGATATGAAGATGAGTTAAGAAATACTCTTGATTCCTTAATCATAAATGTAAATGTACTGAGAAATGCTCTTGATTTCTCAGAGGATATGCAAATGACTAGGGGTGAGAGAATCATGTTCAGTTGCTCTTGACTGATGGTAGATCTCCAGGGATGAATATGTTACAAATTAACATGCTCGACTGGTCTTCAGACGTTCTTTGCTGAAGGTAGACACTCTTGGGAGAACAAATGATCATATTCAGCTACTCTTGGCTAAAGATGTCATATTTAGCAACTCTTGGCTGAAACTAATGCATTCAACTGCTCTTGCTTGAAGAAAAAATTGTAAAATAAAAAATAGCATTCAACTGCTCTTGGTTGATGCAAACTGCATAAAATAAAATGGTGCCCAACTGCTTTTGACTGAAACCACTGCATTCAACGGCTCTTGGTTGAAGCAAACTGCTGAAAAATAAAATAGTATTCAGATGCTCTTGGCTGAAACTAATGCATTCAACTGCTCTTGGTTGAAGCAAACTGTTGAAAAATAAAATAGTATTCAACTGCTCTTGGCTGAAATCAATGCATTCAACTTCTCTTTGTTGAAGTATAAGTTATAAAATAAAAAATAGCATTCAACTGGTGCTGGTTGATGCAAGACTGGAAAAAAATGGTGTCCAACTGCTCTT
The DNA here is from genome assembly GCF_024323335.1 of Lathyrus oleraceus. Taxonomy (NCBI): domain Eukaryota; kingdom Viridiplantae; phylum Streptophyta; class Magnoliopsida; order Fabales; family Fabaceae; genus Lathyrus; species Lathyrus oleraceus. The sequence goes on from NC_066583.1 coordinate 213,335,032, forward strand.
GGCTGAAACCACTGCATTCAACTGCTCTTGGTTGACACAAATTGCTGTGAAATAAACAAAAGACTTTGTTTAGGGAATAGTTGCATGTTCAGCTGCTCTTGGCTGACAGAAGACTCCTTTGGTGAATGAGAAGATCCCAAATATTTGTTGGGGATGAAAGGTTAATGCTATCCAAAAGGATTAACATTAGTATCAACTATTGGACTGATAAATCCAATCTAATGCTTCTTCGGAGAGTAGATCAGTACGTAATACTAACTCTGTCGGGGATTGACTGAAATAAACCGTTGGGGAATACAAGAGACTCTATGGGAAATAAACACATAGGAGACTCGTTGGAGATATACCGAGAATCATTTAATAAAGACTTTCTATTCATGGAACTCTCGTCCATTAAACTCATTGGGAAGATTGCTAGATTATGAAGAGATATTTTTCTTAGATGACTACTTAAAAGAGATTTGCTGAAGATAATGTTATTAGGGATACCTTTCTTAAGGAATCCTGCTAGTATGAAACTCGCTTGGGGAGTTTATGAAATTTTGTTGGAGAAAATACAATATTGGAGAAACTCTATGGGGAGATATCTACTAGGGAAACCAAGCAGAAATTCCGTAGACACTAGAGTTCCAATGGGAGACCATCAATCACCTTGTTGGGGAAGAAACCTCATCTTGAGAAACATCACCAATATTAATGTTTTTTTGAAAGCAACTTGCATTGAAGAAGAGAACTCTTTTACTCTTGAGAAGAACTATTGAACCTTAATGTTGCTGAGGATTAACCTGGACTTCCTTGAAAAGTTGCTAAATCCAGTAGAGGTTTATGTATGATCTGTTTTGTACATGATATGCAAAATGAGTGTGAATGCATTAATATATTAGTTTATGCATTTTGTGGGTATCAAGATTTGATTCCCTAACACCACTGGCTTTGAATAGTTTTGACACCATGAAGATGATTTGCAAAATTCTGATTTATGCTTTGTCTCCATAAGGGCCTCAATGAGGGCGTCTGTCTTTGAAAAAAAAAACCACTACAAAGTTGCTTTAGATTACAATGATCCAGGAAATGTCCCACATCTTGTGAACCAGATGCATTGTTGTAAACTAACAAACATTCCTTTTATATTTTCAAAATCAAAACAAATTAAAGTTTTCAAAATCTTTGTCGTTTCCACTATTTTAATGTTTTTATCTTATCAAAAATAAAAGCGACATTAAGCAGAAAAACATAAATAATTGGTAAAGCAATGTTCAACTGAACAATTTTATTTGATGAGAATAATAACTCATACATGGGGTTTATGAAGATGTAAATCCCTCTAAGAGGAGATTACAAAGAAAAAAAGCAAGTAAATGGCAACAAAAATTTAACTGATTTTCCAACGAAATACAACTTTGCTACTTTCCCCTATGTCCTTTAGTACTCATTACTTTGCTTTTGGAGATGGTAACTGAACTATTTTCCTCCATCTGAGCTTTGTTGCAGTGTTGACTTGTGTCGCTGCAATATTATGCCTTTGGATATTCCCTAACTTTTGCGCGAACTTCTCCTTAAGAGTTTCAGTTCACCAGGAGATTTTACCTTTTTTTGCTTAAGCCTCCCTTTCGGGTTTTCGACTTATCGGGCTTAGTTTTTTGTTTATCCCTAATTTTTGCCTGAGTCGCCCTTTCGTGTTTTCAACTCACCAGGATGCTCATTTTTTGCCTAAGTCGCCCTTTCGGGTTTTCAACTTAGCGGAATGCTCATTTTTTGCCTAAGTCGCCCTTTTAGGTTTTCAACTTAGCGAGCTTTTATTATCCATCTCTTTTTCTTAGGCATAATACTTTCTAATTGCATCAAAATTGACGGGGTGTGTCACGTCTTCTCCATCCATGTTCATGAGAACCAAAGCTCCACCAGAGAAAGCTTTCTTCACCACAAACAGTCCATCATAATTCGGAATCCACTTGCCATGTGAATCCTTCTGGAGAGAGATTATCTTTTTCAAAATTAGTTCACCTACATTAAACTCTCGAGGTTGAACCTTCTTATCAAATTCCCGCTTGAGCCTCCTATAATATAACTGACTATGACACAATGATGTCATCCTCTTTTCTTCGATTAGATTGAGCTGGTCAAACCTGGTTTGAATCCATTCTGCTTCTTCTAATTCTGTCTCCATCAAGACTCTCAATGAGGGGATCTCAACTTCTATCGGTAGCACAAACTCCATGCCATAGACTAGAGAGAAAGGGGTTGCCCCTGTTGAAGTGCGAACAGCAGTTCGGTATCCGTGCAAAGCAAAGGGTAGCATCTCGTGCCAATCTTTGTAAGTTTTTACCATCTTCTGAATGATATTCTTGATATTTTTGTTAGATGACTCTACAGCTCCATTCATCTTTGGCCTATAAGGTAACGAGTTATGATGTTTAATATTGAAATTCTCGCACAACTCCTTCATCATCTTATTATTCAGATTTGATCCATTATCAGTGATAATCTTGCTAGGAGTTCCGTAGCGACAAATTATCTCTTCTTGATAAATTGACTTACTACTTGCTTCGTCACATTGGCATAAGAAGCTACTTCTACCCACTTAGTGAAGTAGTCAATGGAAACCAGAATGAACCGATGTCCATTTGCAGCTTTAGGCTCAATCATACCGGTCATGTATATGCCCCACATTGAGAATGGCCATAGAGCAGATAAAACATTCAGAGGAGTAGGTGGCACGTGCACCTTGTCATCATAAATTTGACACTTGTGACATTTCTTGACATAGTGGTAACAATCTGTTTCCATTGTCAACCAATAGTAACCAACTCTAAGGATTTTCTTTTCCATTGCATGTCCGTTTGCATGAATTCCGAAAGAACCTTCATGGATTTCTTTGATGAGTATGTCGGCTTTGTGTCTATCCACGCATCTGAGCAGAACTAAATCAAAGTTTCTTTTGTATAGAACACCACCACTTAGGAAGAAATTGGCTGATAACTTCCTCAAGGTCTTTTTGTCTGTGATGGATACATCATTTGGATACTCGTGCTTCTCAAGATATCATTTGATTTCAGAAAACCAAGGCTTGCCATATGTTTCTACTTCAACTACCAAGCAATGTGCTGGCTCGTCTAGACATTGAATTGTAATAGCAGGTGATTCATTAGCCCACTTGACCCTGAACATAGATGACAGAGTAGACAAGGCATCGATTAGCTGATTCTCCTCCCTAGGAATATGATGGAAATTAATCTCGTCAAAGTAGGGGATTAGCTTCATGACATGCTCTTGGTATGGGATCAAATTGGGATGACGAGTCTCCCAATCTCCTTTGATTTGATAGATGACAAGTGCTAAGTCCCCATACACTTCAAGAATCTTGATTTATAGGTCAATAGTTGCTTCAACTCCCAAGATACATGATTCATACTCCGCCATGTTATTGGTGCATTTGAAACATAACCTTACCGTGAAGGGAAGATGAAAATCCATTGGAGAGGTTATGAAAGCCCCAATTCCATTACCCAATGCATTTGAGGCACCATCAAACACGAGCGTCCACCGCGAACCTGGTCTGGGTCCTTCTTCTAGGCCTGGAATATCATAGTCTCTTATGTACATGATGTCTTCATCTGGGAAGTCAAGTCTCATCGATTGATAGTCCTTCACTGGCTGGTGCGCAAGGTACTCTGACAACACACTACCCTTAATGGCCTTCTGAGTTACATACTGAATGTCATATTCTGATGACAACATCTGCCAGCGAGCGATTCTTCCCGTTAATCCAGGTTTCTCGAAGATGTACTTGATGAGATCCATCTTAGATATCAACATCATTGTATGGAAGATCATGTACTGTCTCAGGCGAAGAGCAGCCCAAGCTAGTGCACAACAAGTCTTTTCTAGCATGGAGTACCTGATTTCACATTCCATAAACTTTTTGCTCAGGTAGTAGATATCATGCTCTTTTCTACCCGTCTCATCATGTTTCCCTAGTACACATCCCATGGATTCATCGAGTACTGTCAAATACATAATGAGAGGCCCTCCTGGAATAGGTGGCACCAAGATTGGTGGTTCTTGCAAGTATTGTTTGATTTTATCGAATGCATTTTGGCAGTCATCATTCCACCTAACAACTTGATCTTTTCTTAACAACTTGAATATTGGCTCGTAAGTGGTTGTTAGATGCGATATGAATATGGAAATATAGTTCAATCTGCCCAAGAAACCACGGACTTGCTTCTCTGTCCGAGGTGCTGGCATCTCTTGAATAACTTTGACTTTTTCGGGATCAACATCTATGCCTCTCTGGCTCACAATGAACCCTAGAAGCTTTCCAGATCTGACACCAAAAGTGCATTTATCAGGGTTTAAGCGCAATCTGTATTTCCTCAATCTTGCAAACAACTTCTTCAGATGAATAACATGTTCCTGTTATGTCTGAGACTTGGCAATCTTGTCATCCACGTAGACTTCAATCTCCTTATGTATCATATCATGGAAAAGAGTTACCATGGCCCTTTGATAGGGTGACCCAACATTTTTCAGGACGAAAGGCATTACCTTATAACAAAAAGTGCCCCATGGTGTAATAAAAGTTGTTTTATCCATATCTTTGGGAGACATTTTAATCTGATTATATCTTGAGAATCCGTCCGTGAAGGAGAATACATAGAACTGAGTTGTGTTATCCACCAATACATCAATGTGAGGTAAAGGAAAATCATCTTTTGGACTAGATCTATTCATATCTCTGTAGTCTACACACATTCAAACCTTGCCATCTTTTTTCAGAACTGACACAATATTAGCAATCCAGTGTGGGTAAGTTGCAACAGCTAGAAAACTTGCATCAAACTGTTTCTTTACCTCTTCTCTGATCTTGACATACATGTCTGGTCGAGTTCTTCTAAACTTTTGTTTGATGGGCGGGCATTCCGGCTTCAATGGTAGCTTGTGAATAACTATGTCGGTATCGAGTCCTGGCAAGTCCTGGTACGACCAAGAAAACACGTCCACATACTCATGTAACAGCTTGACCAACTCCTCCTTTACATTTTGCTCCAAGGCAACTCCAACCTTGACTTCCTTTCGATCCTCCTCAGTTCCCAGATTGATCACATCCACCGGTTCCTGATAAGGCTGGATCATTTTTTACTCTTGTTTCAAAAGTCTGGCCAACTCTTCTGGGAGTTCGCAATCTTCCTTACCACCCTCTTCAGCTTGATTAATCGGGAGGTCGAAGTCATAGGGAGTTATAACATTGTCGTGTTCAATGGAGTCAGTTATTAATGATCTGCATGACAATGATTTTTCTTTTTAGAGCAAGATTTTGAAAAATGAAAGTGATGTGAAATAAAAAAATTGCCATTTTTTTTTGTAATTTTGTTATTTATTTATATGTAAAAAAATTAAAAAGATGAAAGGCAAAGATCTCAAAAAAATGTGCTTTGTATTGATGATAAGGCTTAAATATTAACATAAAATGGGCCTTATAAAGCTATCCATATGCCTTGGGCATGACATTGGATGTTTTTTGGAAAACATTAAATTAATTTGAACAAGAAACTATCTCTGAAACATCGGTTGCCTTTCAGTTAGTGAGAGCAGCATCCGGAGGTCAATAAAACACCATCTTAGACAAATATGGATCTTTATCTTCAAGAGCATTCACTTGATCATCACTTCGAAAACCAACTTTGGAGATTATTTCTTGGATGCTAGGAACCTTCCCATGATGTATCTTCTGATCTTTGAACAGTTCAATAGACGACTGATATCCCAATCCACCCTTGTCTTTCTTCTCTGGTAAATCAATCATTGTGCCCCAACTTCCAGGGCACCCAGCTTCAATTGCAGCTTTCACACTCTTCCACGAGGACATGACCCCCTTGGGTTCTTCAACAGGCTTCGACTTAGTCTGGACCATGTTGACCACTTCAAGGGCCTGGAGAGGAGTTTCAACAATGTCTTCACCTACTTCAATGTATCTTAATGAAGTCAGATGGCTGACGAAAATATCTTCCTCTCTTGATACTGATACCAGCTTACCAGAAGTAACAAACTTCAGCTTCTGGTGGAGTGTCGAGCTGATAGCTCCAGCAGCATGGATCCAAGGTCTACCTAACAGACAAATATAAGAATGCCTAATATCCATTACCTGGAAGGTAATACATAAAGTTTGAGAGCTAATCAGGATTGGGAGGTCAATCTCCCCAATAACCGTTCACTTAGACCCATCAAAAGCTTTCACTATCAAAGCACTGGGTCTCATCTGCACCCCTTTAATATTCAACTATGCTAGGGTAGTCTTTGGCAACATATTCAAGGATGAACCTGTATCTACCAGTACTCGAGCCAAAGTAACATCTGTACACTGAATGGAGATATGAAGCGCCATATTATGTTCTCTCCTATTAGGGGGTAAATTATCATCAGTGAACATTAAACAACTACTGGCATTGAGGTTAGCAACCACATCATCAAACTGAATAACATTGATGTCTTCTGCCACATAAGCTTCGTTCAAGAACTTCAATAGAGAAGTCCTATGAGCCTTAGAACTCATAAGTAGAGAAATAATGGAGATTTTTGAAGGAGTCTGGTTGAGCTGATCTATGAACTTGTAATCACTCTTCTTGATGATCCTTAGTAATTCTCTATCCTCTTCAGCAGTCACTGCTTTCTTAGATGAGCCTTCTCCTATTTCTGGAGGATTAACCTCTTTCCCCTTTGTTGGTTCAACTGTTGATTCACTTTCTTTGCTTGGGATCACTTCAGGAGCAAAAACCCTTCCACCTCGAGTCACACCACTATCTCCAGTGATATCAGTCACATTTGGCTCTTTCAAGATGACTGGTTTGTTACCCACATAAACTATAGGCTCATAGTTCCAAGGAACTGCGTTGGTACTATCAAATGAGAATGGAGCGAGAACATAGATAACCATGGGCTCAATCTTCTTTGCTGGCTCTAGGTCAACATTTCTTTGATAAGGGACCACAAAAGGCCTGGGAAGCCTCTCTTGATCAAACACAGGCATAACCACAACAGCATCTTCATCAATCTTTGCTCTGGTGAACTGAATAAACCGTTGATCCATTAAACGTTGAAGATAAATTTTGAATTCACCACACTGACCAGGGTTGGATAAACACACCACACAATTATCATGTACTCCCTTCATCAATTCTGGTTCCATCAATCTAGCATGGACCACTGTTAAAAGAGTCTTCAACTTGAGCACATCCTTTATCAATCCATCACCAGTTGAACTTTTTATATCATTGACACCTGAACCATCATGTTTAGGCAAAGGATTGTTCCCCACATTTGGAACATCAACAAAAGATGATATTTTCTTATCTATCAACTCTTGGACCCGGAGCTTGAACACTTTGCAATTCTTTGTTGTATGACCCTCTGAATTAGCATGAAAGGCACATCTAGCATTCTCATCATACCAAGGCTTATGAGGCTTCGACATTGGAGGTAACGCCATAGGCACGACAGTCCTATTTTGAATTAGATACGGTAGCAATTGAGTGTAAGTCATTGGGATATGAGTGGTATTTGCATTATTGTATTGTTGATACGACCTTTGTTGGTTTGGTCGTTGCTGCTGAATTGGACGCGGTTGATTATTCTGTTGATTTCTTTGTTGATGTTGTGGTAGAGGAGCCTGGAACTGAGGTTGTGGAGCTTGATATTGAGGAACTAGAACTTGATACTGAGGTACCGGAGCTGGAATATGAACAGGAGAAACTGGACGATAACACATGGTTAAATATTTAGCAGATGCTACGTAAGGGTACTGATAATAAGGCACAGAAACAGGAGCCCTGGATGGTGCCCTCCTCCTTTGAGAAGAAATGGCAGTAGTATCACCCTCCTTCCTCTTGAATTCATTGAAAGGCTTCTTCAAGATTGGTTGGCTGCTGGAACCTCCCTGGATTTTACCACTCTTCAGTCCTTCTTCTACTCTTTCTCCCATGATCACCATGTCAGAAAATCCTGTGGACACACTACTACTCAACCTTTCATAATATTGGCCCTGTAAGGTACCCATGAAAATGTCAATCAATTCATGATCAACCAATGGCGGGTGCACCATTGCAGCCAATTCTCTCCAGCTTTATGCGTATTCTTTAAAAGATTCATTGTCTTTCTGGGTCATACTCTGAAGCTGAGTACAGTTTGGTGCCATGTCAGTATTATATTTGTATTGCTTTGCAAATACTTCAGCCAACTCATCCCAAGTGTGGATGTTGCTACATTCCAACTGCATATACCAGTCCAAAGATGCCCCAGTTAGACTGTCTTGAAAGCAATGGATCATGAGCTTATCATCTCTGGCATAAGCATCCTTCTTTCTGCAATACATTTTCAAATGTATGTTAGGACATGTGAGGCCTTTTGTTTCTTTCAAATTCCGGAGCTTTGAATTTTGGAGGAACCACCACGTCTGGGACCAGACACATCTCTGTAGCGGTAAATTCATGATCATCAAGCTATGGATAAGCTAGAGATCAAATAATAAGAGTCGCCACCGCGCTTTTATTGTTTCCAAGGGAAAAGGGAAAAAGTACGAACAAAACCCAAAAGTAAGAAGTTTTCAAATCAAAACTAATCAAATGTCAGAGATTACAAGTAAGAGGGTTGGTTACACAGAGGGAAGGTGTTAGCACCCAAAGTGTCTTAGGTACTCCTAGGGAACCCTTTTTGTGTGCATATGTATTTGATACAAAAATGATGTTTACAAACGAATAGAATGGGGGGATGAGGAAAGAATTCATTAATTATATTTTTTTGTGTTTGGCAAGACCTTCGGTCTTGTGCCTACGTACCAACATAAAAATGAGGGATCAAAACCTCGTAGTTTGTGATACAAATTTCAAAGTGGATGCATTGCTTTTAACAAAAATTAAGTTTGAAAGGTACAAAGGCCTAAAAATGGTTTGAATGAGTTAGTTCTTTTTGGCTTTTTGAAAGTTTAAGTCAAGTATGGTTAAGTTTATTTACAAGTTTGATTTAAGAAAAGAAGTTTGAAAATAGAATGGCATAAGGCCAAAGTTTTTATCTTTTTGCAAAGTGATCAAAGTTAGAACAAAATAAGTTCAATAAAAGAATATTTTTAAAAGGGAGGGAGATATTTTGAAATTAAAGAAATGGAGAGAAAGATGAAGAGACTAATCCTATATACGAAATTAAAAGTTAAGAGTTGAAAAGATCTGACCAAATGGGTAGCAATCCAATAGACAAGAATGTCAATAGAAACCCAGAATTCCCTTGGACTTTTAGAATCAAGCAACACAAAAATTCACATTTATATTATCTTGAAGAGCAAAGGCATAAAATAAAGATAGCCACATCCAAGCTTATCCATTCCACGATCTTCTTCAAGATAGCCCATGTAACAGATGAATTTCACAAGTCACAGGTTCAAAATAACAACTTCACAATGATCATGTTGCAGATGAACTCAGAGGGATCTTGAATGATGTATCAGATGAAGTTTCAAATTGCAAGCACTTGGTTTCTCAACAAGTTGGCATTGGCCAAGTCCTTTAGCATATGAATGTTGCCTAAATTCTAAGTCCATTTGTCTAGGATCAAGCCAACAGTCCACACAAAAGTTTTTTAGGTTTTTTGTTGTTATTATGTACATTAATGGTCAAAGACCGCACAAACAAGAAAAAAGTATACACAAACAAAATATATCCCACAATATGGTCCAAGTGGACAAAATGAAAATTGCATTAACATAAACAATTAGAATGATATGAACAATGGCAAATGTATAAAAGCTAGAATCAAATGACATTAAAGTAAATGGCTTGAAATTAAAAGTTAGTTGTTAATAGGTTAGAAGTTAGTATTGTTTTGTTTTTGCTTTTCATTCTTAGACATTCTTTGGAGAACACTCAACCCACTTATCACAAGCATGGATCCTTGAACCAAGACATCTTCCAAAGGAAGGAAAAAAGGCCAAGTTTCCACATAATACCATGAAAGAGGGGAGACATACAATCTCACTAACTAGAATGCTATGCCTTTTATCTCACAAATTTAGCGCTATGTTAAGCAATCATAATTGGACTTATGTAGAAGTCACAAATTTCAGAATTTTTAAAGACTTAAAAGTATTTTTAAACAATTACAAACAAATACAAAATCAATTAAATTATGAAAAATATTAATAATGATCCAAAAAATAATTTTAATTCAGAATATGAAAGAGGAAATTTTTTGGTGAAACTCTCATATTTTTTGGATCAATATTAAAATTAATATGAATTAATGAAAATAAAGCAATTCAAATGAAATTCAAATAATCAGAAAAAACGAGGACCACTTGATCTCCCTCATTAATTGAGGTGGCAGATCAAGTGGCCACTAGCGCGCATTCCATGGTAGACTTGAGTCAACGCGGCACATGCATGGTAATTAAAAACAACGCACAAGATTAAAACAATTTAAAAGGGATCGATGGCTCTGAACCGTGCCAACACATCACCGGCGTCCAAAGGCCGGTCATCTTCTCCGGTGACCCTGGTCGGACTGGTTCACTCATCACCATCAAAAAAATGAAAAAGGAGGACATGATGTGAAAGAAAAAATGGCGTAGAGCATGGAGCTGACCTCAATTTTAACTAACTCCACATATATAGAAAGATATGTGGTGTTGAATTTTGAGGTGTGTCAACTGAGTTTCTTCGATTTGACCTCTAAGCAACTCAATCTTCTTGCCTACATTGGTAGGACTTCAGACAACCAAAGAATCAAGAGAATTGAGCAAGATTTAGAGAGAATAGAAGAGATTAAATTTTCTGGAAAATACCTTCAATGTAGGTCTGGATTCAACTGTTCTTGGCTTGGCTCGTGCTTGATCTCACTCCGAATGCTTGCAGAAGTAGAATGAAATGCACAAAATATCTTGGATCCCTGGAGTTTTGAATCTCAAAATAGTGAGATTCAAACTCAATTTCAAGATGAAATTCCCAGGATTATCCTCTCAAATGGAAGGGTTAGGGGTCTAGGATCAAAGCTGGCGTGAATGTATGTTGAATTCTGAGCATATGGAGCTCTATTTATAGCTGGATCATGTGATATTTGCACCTTCCAAATGACTTTCCAAAATTGGCAATGTGTAGCGGGGTATTCGTTACCTTTAGATTTATTGACTAAATCAAAAGTAAATCATACCATTCGAGTCACCACCGCACTTGTATTTATCCAAAGGAAAGGTTAGAAAGCGAACAAAAACCGAGAAGTTTTATCAAATCAAAAACTAATAAAAATGTCAGAGATTTGGGTAAGGGGGTTGGTTATGCAACGAGAAGGTTTTAAGCACCCAAAACATCCTTAGTACTCTAAGGGAGCCTTTTTTTGCAAGTGTTGTATGGTAGGTTGGTATTTGTGAAAATATTTGTGCAAACATGATTGGGGAGATGAGAAAAGAATATACAATATTTACAATTTTTGTTGTTTGAATGGATAAACTCATTGCCTACGTACCATCACAAAGGTAGGATCAAAACCTCGTAGTTCGGGGTAAAAATCTCAAAATAAGTTGGTGAATTGATTGGTCAAAAGCCTTAAGGTCTTTTGTTATCAAAGGGAGAAAACTCAACCTAAACTACAAATCTACCATGTGAGGAGAGCTTCAACATACTAGTAAGGGATCCACCCTATAATAAGTATGGAAGACTTATAGTCCAATCACTAAGGATACAAGTGAGGTTTATATCAACCACTATGATAACTCAAACATAATAGCTAATGTTTATGAAAAGCTTTGGCAAAGGTGGTCATTGGAACCACAAAAAGAATTTGAGTGAGTTGGATTTACCAATTAGAAGTATTCACAAAAGGAAGTCAAAGTTGACTTAAAATTCAATTCAAAATAAGTATTATGAAAAGAGTTTGAAAAATCAAAGGTGTAATACCCCAAAATTTACCCTTCATTTTTCCTGGAGACATGGGATTATGTTTTACACCTCATTCATGCATTCATTTTTAGGTCATTTAACATTTCATATTGCATTTCATCATGTCAATCAGAATTAAATTCGAGAAGCTTGAATATCATCCAAGACACTTTGTGGGTTCTATTTAGATGATCAGTCAACACAAGGGAATGACTTGAGTTACTTCCAACATGTTCAAATGGGGCCTATTCATCATTCAAAACGCTAATCTCGAAGGAGCAAAAGTCTGTGCCTGAGCTGTCATGCTCGCTAGGCGAGCAGCATGGTTCGCTTAGCGAATCTGAACTGTCATGCTCGCTAGGCGAGCAAATTCTTCGCCTGGCGAAGCGCACGCGTTTTCAAAATATAACAGAAAATATTGGACTTAGACCTCTCTCATTTGAGCCCACAAAGCCACGAAAATTAGGTTATAAGTTCAGAATTTCATTGAGCCAAACTCTATTCTATTCCTATTACCCTGGCAGAACAGAGAGAGAAGAGCTAACAGAATTCAGAGCAGCCTCCAGAGACTGAAAGGAACTCATCTGCAAAGAACCAATTCCCTCTCATATAAACCCTAAGATTGTTTTGCAAACCCAACGGTGCAATTCAATTTCATTCGATCTCTCCAATCAGGTTTGCCTTATCTCCCTTATTTCGTGCTTTCAATTTGAAATTTCCAAATGTATGAGGTATTATGGTTAAATCCGGGAGAGTGGGTATCGTTAGGTTTCACATGTGGGTTTAGCTATGCATGAATGTGTAGAACAATGCTTTGAATGTTTGATCACTTAATTTCTGGAATCGGACTGTTATCAGAGAAGAATCCAAAACCCGCAGGCGTTCGCTAGCCGCATCGCTAGGCGAACATGTAGCGAAGCCTCGCTAAGCCTTCGCTAAGCGAAGCAGTAGCGATCGCGACAGTAGCTGTTCCTTTTCTGTTTGCTCTCCAATCTGTTTTATGTTTGTTATGACATGCTTTCTATTGCATCCGGGCACCTGTTTTTAGTATATATGTCATGTCTTGATGTGTGGATCCTTACCCCTTGACTTTGAGTTTTGATACCCTTTTGATGCATTTGTTTGACAAGAGGTTTAGGACTCTTACCCTTTGGTTGCTTTTGTGAATTTTAGTGGCATGATTCATGTGGTTACGTTTTTATTTGGTGCAACTCTGGATTGCACCCCATCTTGTTTTTCTAATCTGTTTGCTGAGTTTTTGTGAGTGCTCACATGGCTCTTGAAGAGATAGCTTGCTTGGTATTCCACTTTATTTGTGGGATACCATTTGGAGATTTATTTCGATTACTTTGCTGACTTACTTTCTTTGATGGTGCTAGCCTGAGAGATCACCGGGTTTCTTGCTTCTTTAGTAGTTATTACTTCAGATTTTTATCCGTGTGGTAGATCTCTTGATCCCTTTATCTTTCCCGCATTTTACCGCTTTCTTAGTTGGAAGACCTCAATAGGAGGCAATGTTTTCTTTTGATTGTTTTCTTTTGTTTGTTTACTTTTGTGCCTAAAGACCTCCATGAAGAGGCAATTGACGGATAAAAGGGATTAGTAGTCAATCCCCATTTATTCAGTGTGTCGTCCTTTATGCTCGCACTACGTGTCGATGCTTCAGAACAAAAGCCCAAAATCTTTTGTCCGGTCAGTCAGTGGAGAGGGTTCCACCTTTCTGAATCCCCACTTTTTGTCATGAGCTCACCCTGTCCAGGGTTAAGAGCTATGAGGTCTTATCCTCATTACCCTTTTGATCTGCTCACCCTGACGTTCAATGTCAGTGGTTAAGAGCCCATTTGATTACCTTTTCCATGGCTTGTTTGTCGAGGTTGATATGACCCCTCTTGACTAAAGCCCTACCCGTGTGTGTTTGAGCCCCTTGTTGGCGTGCTTTATGCATGTTTGTTTTGTATGGTGTGATCGTCTCCCCATAGGGTTGCTAGGCTTCGTATAGTCCCTCGTTTGCATGTCAATTAAGGTAGCACTGTTCCTTCGTCTAGGACTTCCTTTTTGCATGAGCATTCCTAAAACACAAACAAACTCATTGATTTTTCTTCTCCTAAGAACACGTTAACTCCTTCTACTACAGGCGAGTAAGTCTCCAAAGGTCGAGCATCCGGTAGATTACGTAGTAACGCCGTTCACCTAAAAAACACAACCCTTAACCCGTAGTTAGCCGAACTACGATTTGCTCTGATTCTCATTCCAGATGAGATACGTAGGCATAAGACGCGACGTCTTACCGAGCACACTCCTCTTTAACCCAATAGGTCAGCCGAGCTACGAAGACTCTGATTCTCATATTCATATGAGATACGTATGTAGTGGATGCGACATCCGTGCGAGTCATTTTCTTTTAACCCCCCTTTTAGTAAATAGTACATTAGATAAACCCACACCCTTTAGACAAGAACTACAAGAGTGGATCCCGTAGAGTACTACGGATGCGTAGGGGTGCTAATACCTTCCCTTTGCATAATCGACTCCCGAACCCAAGATTTGGTTGCGAGACCTTGTCTTTTCCTTTCCTTTTTCCAGGTTTACTTCGAGCGTTTCCTTTCCCTCCTTTGGGATAAATAATGCACGGTGGCGACTCTTCTGTCATTGCTTTTTTCGCCTGTTGTTTTTTTCGCACTTCTATTTTTTTAGGCTGCGACAAAAGGCATAATGCCCAGGTTTCTAATTTTGAAAATAATGTCAATGTTTGCACAAAAAGTTTGGCTTGGGTTAGAGTGGAGAGAAGAAGAGAAGAGCTAGGTCCTAAACATGCAAAGATGAGGGATGAGAAATAAAAGAACTCGGAGTTCCCTTCTTGAGATCATAAAGATGATCCAAGTTGCTCCCTTCCTTTGGACTTAGCAAATAATAAGCAATTAACTCAAGCAATCAAGCAAATATTCAATCAAGCTCCTAGGATCCTCCAATTTGGATTTGTCTCTCTCAACTTAGATGCTCATGACAATGGTCCTTCTAATTAGCTCAAGTTTAGGATCCCTATCACACAAGAACAAACAAATCAAAAAGTTCCACAATGCAATAGAAAGAATGGACAAGAGTGAGTTTAGAATAGGGGTCCTTTCAATTCAACTTCAAGATTAAGCATTCTAAAGGCATGAGGCCTAGTTGCTCTTCTACAATTATAGCATTCTAAAGGCATGAGGCCTAGTTGCTCTTGGACTCCATTTAGCATAGGTAAGGCCCTAATTCTAAGTCCTTTCTCCTTTTGCATTGGTTCACACAAACAAAACAAAACAAACACAAGGCAATAGTATATACACAATAATGTGCTCAAGTGAGCAAAAGGCAAATGGCATAAACATAAACGTGAGCTCAAGTGAGCAAAGGGCAAAGACAATATGAATAAATGAGCAAGAAATTAAATTGCATTAAAGTAAATTGCAAGAATTAAATGCTTGAATTAAAAGTTAGTCATTAGTAGTTAGTGTTAGTGTGCCATAAGGCAATTTAGCACTATGTTAAGCAATCGTAAGTGGACTAATGTAGTAGTCACACCTACCTGAGGCCGGTCAATAAAACTATAGGCAAATAAACACAAGTTAGAGATCATGACTAGTAAGTCAAGCTCCTATAACTTGCCATGCCAAAAGAAAAGAAGAATGACCTTGTATGGATTTCAGGTTCTTTGCTTGACCAAGAAGCAACCTATCTTGGACACAAAGCAATTCACTTGATCTTTGATCAAGATGAATTTGATTTGGATCAAAGAAGGTTAAGCCTCTCATGTGTCAAGGCTAACCACAAATCATTAACTCATTGGTCAAAAGAAAAAGAAGAAGATGAAGATGGAAATGGAATGTACAAAGTTGAGATTCAAATGACATAACCAAAACACATTGATCAAACATGAATGGAATCAACATCAATCAATGGTAAAAAAAAGTGAAATGAAGATTGGAAGTCAAGAAAGGTCAAACATATTTTTGGTAATTTTTAGAATTAAAATAATACATGAAATAAAATGAATAAATAAAGGTCAAACTTCAAATCCAATTCAAATCAACCTGGATAAGTCCAATTGGATCATCATAAGTCTAACATTGTCAAACAAGGTTTGACAAATTTTCTCAATATTTTTTTAAAACAGAAACTAATTTTAAACAATTAAAAATGAAGAAAAATAACATAATTGGACTAAAATCTCAAATAAATCTCATATAAATCTCAAATCAATTAAGAAATTGATGAGAATATTTTTTATGGATTCATCATCATCCAAAGATGTTAAGAAAATATTTTTTCCATTTTTGAATATCAAAAAGTATTTTAAATGAATTAAAAACACCCAGAAAAGAAATAATTCACAAAAAATATTAAATAGAATCACAAAAATAATTAAAAATCATTTTATGAAACTAGAATTTAAGAGATTTTTTTTGCAATTGGTCCCATATTTTTGTGATTCCAAATAAAGAAGTTATGAATTTTTAAAAATAATTGGAATAAAAGAAAATAAAATGGAAATTCAGAAATTTGAAAAATCCACAGGCGTCAGATCCACTTCATTAATTGACGTGGCTGATCACATGGCTAGAAAGCGCGCGCTCATGGTAAGGACAAGTCAAATGCGTGGTAGGATGCATTAAATAAAGTCATAACAACATATGGCCAGGATTAGATCTAGAAACACTCATCCAAGGGCTAGGATTTGGACGCGTGGGGACGGTGGTGGAAACCACCGTCTTCTCCGATGAGAAGGCCTCTTCCGGCCACCAGTTGCAGGTTTTGAAACCTCAACTAAAACACGTGATCCATATACCATTCGAAAGTTGGGGTGATGTACATCACCCCTGTGACCTTAGTTTCTTCTCAAGATTATTATGGAGGAAGAAATCTGAGGTTGAAATATGAGGTGTTTAATCTGAACTTAACCAATTCTCAAAATTAAAACCACAAATCAACTGCCTTTCACATGAGGACTTCACATAATGCCAACCAAACCAAGCACCGCACAATATTAAGAGAGATTCGAATCAAAACAGTTATGGTGAAAACCTTTGAAGTGAAGCTTTTAAGAGCTTGATCCAATCCAATCCTCGAGTGCAGCTTGATCTTGAAGTAACAATGAAGCAAGGCTAAGGAATTAGAAGTTGAAGATCAACCAAGGAAGTTGAAATTCAAGCTTGAAAAGTGAAGTGAAATTTCAGAAATCCTTTGAGTGAGAGGTTAGGGAATCAGTTCAGCAGAGTTTCAGGCGCCTTTAGGTTGAGAAATGAGCAAGGCAAGGCATTCTATTTATAGCCACAGCTGATGCAAGGCATGATCAAACTCGTGTGTGCATGAACTTGGGTCCTCCATGCATGGGCCTGTACAGGTGCATGTGAGGCCCAAAAGCAATTGTGATTGAGTGTTGAACATCAACCAAAGTGAAATGGACGTGCAGATTGCAATGCATTAGCTTGTGCATGGAAATTTAACATGTTATGCATAAATGATCACAAAACTTCACCTCTTCGAAAATGCCAATTGGAAAATTGAAACATAAGCATGTGGGTAATGGTTGGAGAGGTCTTGACATAAGGAACAAATGTTATGTTGAACAAAAATTCATTTGGAGTTTGGAAAATATTGAAAACAGGCCATGAAGTTCAAGGTACAAAACATGTATTTGAAAATTTTGCCAAAAATAACCAACTTCAAGCCCTTCTGTTTTAGTGATGCAAGCTTCAAATGACAAAACATTAAACATCAAATTTGTATATCTTTTCAAGAAAAGAAATGTGGACTTAAAATTTGCATCATTTGGATTTTTGATGAGAAAGTTATGGGCACTTGAAGTTGGACTTTTTCACATTTCAATGGCTTTGGTCCAAAGTGACCTATAATGTTTTGTATTATCACATGTGTTTCTTTTAGGATTATGAAATTTTGTCCAACATAACAATTGAAGTAGACATATTAAAATTTCCAATTCATTTGGTTTCACCTCAAAATCATAAAAAATGAAGGAGTTAGGTCCTTGGGAAGTTGACCTAAAATTAGGGTTTCAGTCAAAATGACCTATAATGTTTTGAAATGAATGATGACCTTCCAAGTTTCAAATGAATTTTTGATGAACATGAAAGTTGTCCATATGGTTCGTAAGAACATTTTAGATCTTGGGGTCATCATTATTTGACAAACAAATCAAAAGTTAGGTCTCAGTGGATTTCAAAATAGTCAAATGAATTGACTGATCAACTTCTCAAGTCCAAACTTCAAATCTTGATGAATGAATGATTGAGGATACTCACATAGGCTCATATATGCATTAAATGATGAATGAAATAACTTCCCTTGATTGTATTTGATCATAGGTTGAGGTTGCTTCATGAACAAGGCACAGTTAATGCACAGTTGAATTAGGGTTTCCTTAGGAAACAATCCTCAAGCCCTTTGGTTTATCTTGATCAAATTGACAAATTGAGATACTTGGGAGGCATATATGATATTTGATAGCTTTGGGAACCATTTTCATGCTTGCTTTCACCTTCATCTGGCCATTTCAATGAGCATAGGGGCCTCCTAGGAGCCTTGGATCACATGACTGCTTGAGCTTCAAAACAAAAGAAAGTTAGTGACATATTTTTGTGCTTTTGGTTAGTAAACAAAATAATAAAAGCAATAATATACAATTCAAGCATGCTTGGTGGTCTCAAACCACTCACACAAGTCCCAACCTAGTGTAAGGAGCCAAGATGCTATGATCCTTGAGGCAAATGCAAAGAGCAATGATGTGATGCCATGAGGGATCTTAGGGTCAAAATTAGGGTCTTACATAATGGATGATGCATGGGCGTGTACAGGCCCATGAGATCATTGCTTTAGGTCCACAAATGAGTGTGATAGAGTCTGAAATCAACTTGGATTGCAAGGCAAGTGTACATGGAAACTTGAAGTTTGATCTTTTCCAAATGATGATGCAATGTTCAAGCCATGCACATCCTATTCAATTATTGTCCAAAATGGATGAACTTGGACTTTTTGGAAAGGTGAAATCCATAGGAACAACTTTCATGTTCAACACTTTTCCATTTTAAGCTTGTATCATGATAAATTTTGAGGTGGAAGTTTGGAAATTTCAACATGTTGAAATTTTTTCTAAGTGTCAAGCCATATATCTCAATATTCCACCTTGCTTAACTTTTTATGTGAGCTTCAAATGAGAAAAGTGTATTAATAAAAGTTGTAACTCATTCAAATACCTTCACAATGGTCATAAATTTCATGTCATTTGGATTTGAAATGATAGAGTTATGCATTTTTGAAGTTTGGAAAAATCACTTGTTCAATGGTATAGGTCAAAAGTGACCTATAATGTGACCTTATATCACATGCTCATAAAAGTTGAATTAGCTCTCACTCCAAACATCAAAGTTTAATTAGACATCTTGAATTTGATAGTGCAACTTGGAAATATTTCATCTCATAAAAATTGAGCAAGTTATGGCCTTGGGAAATTGACATTCAAGTTAGGGTTTAGAAAAAATGACCTATAATGTTTCAACATAGAAAATGATTTTCCAAGCAAACCTAGCTCTAGGTCTCTACATGAAAGTTGTCTGAAATGTCATTTAGAGTAAGTTTTCTCTTGGAATCATTTTCATATGGTCAAAATTGTAGGAGATAGGGTCTAGGGAGACCCAGTTTTGATCAGATGAATTCATCTGGCCAACCACCATCAACCAACTTGCTAATCTTCAATTCATTTGACTTTCTAGGCTCATGGTAGATCATATATGCATAAGATGATGAATTTTGAAGTGTACCTTGAGAAATTTGATCAATTGGTAAGATAGCTTGTTGGAGAAGTTACTCAAGATACCCAGTCAAACTAGGGTTTCAAGCCAAATCATCCTCAAACTCTTGAAGAAAACTTGATCAAAATAACATGTAGAAATCATTGGGACTCATATATGATGCTTGTGACCATCCTTGTATCAATCCATGGTTGTTTTATTTGTTCATGAGGGTCTCAAACCCTATATGTGAACTTGATAGATCAATGGGATCATGCCCTACCTACAAAAGAGTTAGGCAAATACAAAGACATATTCTTGGTATTTTGGTTAGTGAAAATGATAAATTACAAGTATGATACAATCACATAGTGCTTGGTGATCTCTCCCAAAACAAACCCAATGAAAGAGGGGTAAGGAGGATGCCAAGGTATGATCCCAATGCTAATGCTTATGATGAAATTGCATGAGGGATCTTAGGGTCAAAATTGGGGTCTTACAGCTGCCCCTATTTAAGGACGTTCTAACTAAGGAAGAGAAGGTTAAAATCTTCATGTCGACTCAGTAGAATGGGCTTAAATAACAACATATAGAAACAAATTTTGGTCCCTAAGAGACCTCATGATGCATATGGTATGAATGTCAAAGTTAATGCTCTGTGGGAAAATATTGCCACAAAGGAAAAGAAATCAGAGAGACCGAAAGTCCACAGGAGTATAACATATTCCGTAAGGAAAACTCACTGGGGAGACAAAGCCTCTTGAGGGGGGAGGAATTATGCTTAGGCCAAGCTACGACTTAAAACTACTGTGGCACTCGAGGAATTCCATACAAACATGGAAAGACTCAGTCGGGGAAAGAACAACATCTGCAGGGATACGAGTAAGTCAGGACAAAACTAAAGTACTTGAATCATGCAATAAAAGCGATCTCATTAAGGAAATACACACTCAACTCAACTGGGGAGAAATAAACTTCCACACAGGAGGAGCAAAAATTTATCATCTACTACTTGTTACTAAGTAAGGAGATAATAAAGATCTGACAGAGAGGACATCCGTCACCGATTAGGATGAACATATCAAGGATGACTCGTTGGGAACCAACAGAAGGGAATATTCATTACCGGTTACTAGGTAAGAATAGCCTTGCTGGGGAGAACTGCAGAAAATTGGATTTACAACTACCAGTTACTGGGCAGAAGACCAAGGGTGAGAGTACCGTTCATCGATTAGGATGAACATATCAAGGATAAACTCAACAGGGAAGAAAATCCGTTATCGGTTAGGATGAACATATCAAGGATAGACTTGCCCGGGAAATATCAAGGAGGATATCCGTCATCGACTAAGATGAACATATCAAGGATAAACCTACTGAACAAAAAGTAGGAATTACATCTATCGAATGTTGGATAGAATACCGTCAAAGAGAAAACCTTTTATCGGTTAAGATGAACATATCAAGGATAGACTCTGAGAGGGGAGAAAATAGGGATTACATCTATCAGTTACTGGATAGAATACCAAGAGAGAGAATCAGTCACTAGTTAAAGTTAACATATCAATGATCAACTCTACGAAGGGGACAAAAGTAGGATTTACAACTACCGGTTACTGGGTAGAAGACCGCAAAGAGAAGGAAACCCGTCATCGGTTAGGATGAACATATCAAGGATTAACTCTCTGAGGAACAAAATAGGGATTAAAACTACCCTTTTACTAGGTAGAATAATAAAGGTGAGAATATCCGTCATCGGTTAGGATGAACATATCAAGGATAAACTCAGGCAGGGGAGAGAAATATATCCGTCACTGGTTAGGGTGAACATATCAAGGATATACTTCTAGGAGGATAGATCCACTGGGGACTCTACTGAGAAGAAAAACAGGGGTGCTTTTGCCAGGGATTGGGCAAGAAGTAACAAACTATAAACTAAGAAGAATACTACCAGTTACTGGGCAATAAACTCTTAGGAGACTCGAAGCATCTATCTAGGTGGGAGCTAGAAATAAATAGTCAATCAAGACTCAACCCAATGAGGACATAACTCAAGGGGAGTAGTTCCATCCAGATGAACAATTGGGGAGGAAACTGAAATAATAATCATCCACGAGGAAACAACTCAGTGGGGAAGAGGAGAAAGGTTAAAGTCTTTCTGCCTAAGGGGCTGACACTCTATAATTGAGGGAGAATAGACACCAAAATTTGTATGGTGATAAAGTACCGCCATACAGGGAATGAGAATCTCAAACCAACAAGTTAATCAGATATGCAAATATGAAATTATGAATTATATATATATATATATATATATATATATATATATATATATATATATATATATATATATATATATATATATGATGATTATGCTGACAAGGACGATCACAAAGGATACAAAGGTGTCCCAAAGAAATTGAATCATCAGTACAATCCTTGGTCAATCCACAAAATATGGAGACAACTGCTGGAGAACAGAGAGATCAACAATCCAAAAAGGCTTAAACCTAACTGGGGAAGGAGGAGATCTGCTGAGGAAAGAGACATATCATCGAACCTGTGGGGAATTTTAGTTCAACACCATAAAAATGGGAGACAACCCTATAGGAAAATAAACTGCTCAGAATCCAGGAGGAAACTCTGACTGGGGAGCAAGTCGAATGGCGATTGGCGGGGAAACCAATGCGATATACTGGGGAGATCAACCACTTCTATTGAAGGAACCCAAACTCCACTGGGGAAGGCAGGAACACTGACGGGGGAGACAAGCCCTAGGATACCTGAATCAACCAACTTAGCTAGGGAAAAGGAACAAAGCTCCACTGGGGAATCAAAAAATCCGCCGAGGAACTGAATCAACACAATCGTCTAGGGATACCCGAAGGGTTAACTGCTTGGGGAACCTCTGATGTTTCACACTCAAGGACTTGTTATCCATCGAAATGCTATTGATATTACTTTTCAATTGCTTTGGAAAATTCTTGCTTTTATGTGTTTTAAGAAAAAGAGATTTTGATTAAAAAATTTAAATTTTCAAAAATGATCATAATAAAATTTAAACTATTGGCTGAAATAAATAAGAGTAGAAACAATTGGATAAAAACTCAACTTTATTTGATAGATTGATAGTCTGTAAATGACAAGACTCCATAGATTTTTACAATGCTGGAAATGGTAATTTACATGGAAAAGGGCTACATTGAATACAAATGATCCTTAATCCTTCTACCAACTCTTGATATTAGAATCAAGCAACAAATAATGCATACAATATTAACTTGAAGAGCAAGGCGTGAAATAAAGATAGCCACATCCAAGCTTAGCCATTCCATGATCTTCTTTAGATTAAGCCCATGTAACAGATGAATTCTATAAGTCACAAATTCAAAATAACAGCTTCACAATGATCATGTTGCAGATGAACTCAAAGGGATCTTGAATGATGTATCAGATGAAGTTTCAAATTGCAATCACTTGGTTTCACAAAAGTTGGCATTGGCCAAGTCCTTTAGCATAGGCAGGTTGCCTAAATTCTAAGTCCAATTTGTCCAAGATCAAGTCAACAGTCCACACAAAAGTTTTTTAGGGTTTTTGTTCTTATTATGTACATTAATGGTCCAAGACCACACAAACAAACAAAATATACAAAAGCAAGATATATCACACAATATGGTCCAAATGGACAAAGGGAAAATGACATTAACATGAACAATTAGAATGGTATGAATAATGGCAAATGAATAGAACTTAAAAATTAAAGTGTATTAAAATAAAGGAATTGAAATTAAATGTTAGTTGTTAATGAGTTAGAAGTTAATATTGTTTTGCTTTTGCTTTTCATTTTAAGTCATTCTTTGGAGAACACTCAGCCCACTTATCACAAGCATGGATCCTTGAGTCAAGACATCTTCCAAAGGAAGGAAAAAAGGCCAAGTTTCCACACAATACCATGAAAGAGGGGAGACTTACAATCTCTAACTAGAATGCTACATTCCATCAATCCCCTAAATCCAAGGATATTAACTTAACAAAGTCAAATCAACCTTGACCAAGGCCCAACAACATGAGTCAAACTTAAATAAATCATCACAATAGGTCAACACAATTATTTGGCATTTATTCAAATTAAAAATACTAAAATAAGGCATTTAAATTAAATATGGTTTGTCAAATTCCTAAAACCTCATCAAAACACCAAAGAAATGCCCATGAGATTTATCATAGGTGAAACAAGTCAAAGAACCTTGGAGAAAAAATTTCAGAATTTTTAAAGACTTAAAAGTATTTTTAAACAATTAAAAATATTCACAAAATCAATTAAATCATAAAAAATATTAATAATGATCCAAAAAATAATTTTAATTCAAAATATGAAAGAGGAAATTATTTGAAATTTTTTGGTGAAACTCTCATATTTTTGGGATCAATATCAAAATTAATATGAATTAATGAAAATCAAAGGAATAAAAATTAAAATCAGAAAATCACAAAACATGGACCACTTGATCTCCCTCATTAATTGAGGTGGCAGATCAAGTGGTCTGAAACGCACGTTCCACCAAACACACGAGTCAGCACGCTGTACCAAGGGTAATCACAATGGGCACTCATGATTAAAACATTTTGAAAGGATCCTGTGGCTGGGAGACGTGTCAACGCACCGCCGGAACCAGAGCTCCGGTCTTCTTCTCCGGTGGACCTCACCGGAATGGGCCACCCTCAACCATCACCATAATAAAAAAGGAGGACATGATCTGAAAGAAAAAATAGCGTAGAGCACGAATCTGACCTCAATTTTAACTAACTCCACATATATAGAAAGATATGAGGAGTTGAATTTTGAGGTGTGTCAACTGAGTTGCTTCGATTTGACCTCTAAGTAACTTAATCTTCTTGCCTACATTGGTAGGACTTCAGACAACCAAAGATCCAAGAGAATTGATGAGAATTGAGTGAGAATCGAAGAGATGAAGTTTTCTGAAAATTACCTTCGATGATGTGCAAAACTTGAGGTTGCTTGCTTCTAACACGATCTGATCACACTTGAGAAGCTTGCAGGGAGTGGTTAGCAATGGTGCAAGGCTTTGGATCCTGGAGTTCTTGAATCTCCAAACAGTTGAGATTCAAACTCAATTTTTAGATTGAAAATTATCAGGTTTTCCTTTAGAATGAGAGGGTTTGAATTGGGGGGCAAAGCTGGCGCACGAGGTGTGCTAGAAATGAGCTCAGAGGCCATGTATTTATAGCATTTGGGATTGATAATTGCACACTTGAAAATTTGCTAAATTTGGAAATGTGATGCACAAGCTTGCATGGGCGTGTACAGGCCCACAAAGAAATCCATTTTGATCCAATTGCAACTGTACTGAAGTTCAAAAGATGCTTGATTGCCAAGGCAATGTAAAATGGAGTTTTGGATATTTGATTTCCTCCAATGGTGCAACTCTGTTAAAGCCATGCGCAGCCCTAGCAAACTTCATCCAAAATGCATGAACTTGGGTTCTTTGGAAAGCTTGGATCAAGAGGAACAAGTTTGATGTTGAACACTTTTTCAGTTGGAGCTTGGATCATGGGAAATTTGAAGGTGGAAGTTTTGAAATTTCAACATGTTGAAAAAGTTTCTAAGTGTCAAGCCATATATCTCAATATTCCATCTTGCTTAACTTTTTATGTGAGCTTGAAATGAGAAACGTGTCTTCATCAAAGTTTTAGCTCTTTCAAATACCTTCAAAATGGTCACCAATTTCATGTAATTTGGATTTATAATGATAAAGTTATGCATTTTTGAAGTTTTGAAAAATCACTTGTTCAATGGTATAGGTCAAAAATGACCTATAATGTATCCTCATATCACGTGCTCATAAGAGTTTATTTAGCTATCACTCCAAACATCAAAGTTGAAGTAGACATCTTGAATTTGATTATTAAACTTGGAAATATTTCATCTCATAAAAATTGAGCAAGTTATGGCCTTGGGAAGTTGAATTTCAAATTAGGGTTTACACAAAATGACCTATAATGTTTCAACATAGAAAATGATTTTCCAAGAAAAAAATAGCTCTAGGTCTCAACATGAAAGTTGTTTGGAATGTAATTTAGAGTAACGTTTCTCTTGGAATCATTTTCATATGGTGAAAAGTTTAGGAGATAGGGCCTAGGGAGACCCAGTTTTCATCAGATGAATTCATCTAGCCAACCACCATCAACCAACTTGCTAACCTTCAATTCTCTTGACTTTATTTGCTCATGGTAAATCATATATGCATAAGATGATGAATTTTGAAGTGTCCCTTGAGAAATTTGATCAATTGGTTAGATGGCTTGTTGTAGAAGTTACTTAGGATACCCAGTCAAACTAGGGTTTCCAAGACAAATAACCTCCAAACTCTTGAAAAAAACATGATCAATATAACATGTAGGAATAAATGGAACTCATATATGATGCTTATAACCATTATTATATCAAATTCATGGTTATGCTCTTTGTCATGAGTGCCTCAAACCCTAGATATGAACTTGATAAATCAATGTGATCATGCCCTACCTACAAAAGGGTTAGGCAAATGCAAAGACATATTTTGGTATTTTGGTTATTAAAATGATAATATACAACTATGATACAGTCACATGGTGCTTGGTGATCTCTCCTAAAATAAACCCAATGAGAGAGGGGTAAGGAAGATGCCAAGGTATGATCCCAATGCTAGTGCTTATGATGAAATTGCATGAGGGATCTTAGGGTCAAAATTGGGGTCTTACAGCTGCCTCTATTTAAGGACATTCTAACTGAGGAGGTGAAGGTTAAAATCTTCGGCTTGACTCAGTAGAATGAGCTTAAATAACAATAAATAGAAACAAATTTTAGTCCCTAAGAGACCTCATGATGCATATGATATAATGTAAAAGTTAATGCTCTGTGGGGAAATATTTCCATAGAGGAAAAGAAATCAGACAGACTGAAAGTCCGCAGGAGTATAATGTATTCCATGAGGAAAAATCACTGGGGAGCCAGAGACTCTGGGGGAAAAATGAGGTTATGCGTAGGCCAGAATGTGACTTAAAATTGTTGGGGGACTAGAGGAATTCCACACAAAATGGAAAGACTTAGTCGGGGAAACAAAACATCTGCAGGGAAAGCGAGTAGATCAGGATAACACTGAAGTACTCGAATCATGCAGGAGAAGCGTTTTCACTAAGTAAATACGCACTCAACTCAACTGGGGAAGAAATAAACTTCAACACAGGAGGAGCAGAAATCTATTATCTACTACCTGCTACTGGGTAGGGAGATAATAAAGATCTGACAGAGAATACATCTGTCATCTTTTAGGATGAACATATCAAGGATGACTCACTGGGAACCACCAGAAGGGAGTATTCATTACCGGTTACTGGGTAAGAATAGCCTTGCTGGGGAAAAACTGTAGAAAGTAGGATTTACAATTACCAGTTACTGGGTAGAAGACCAAATATGAGAGTATCTGTCATCGGTTAGGATGAACATATCAAGGATAAACTCAACAGGGAAGAAAATCCGTCATTAGTTAGGATGAACAAGGATAGACTAGCTTGGAAATGTCAAAGAGGATACCCGTCATCGGTTAGGATGAACATATCAAAGATATACCAACTGAACAAAAAGTAGGAATTACATTTATCAAATGCTGGATAGAATACCATCAAAGAGAAAATCTGTCACAGATTAAGATGAACATATCAAGGATAGACTCTGGTGAGGAGAGAAAATAGGATTTGCTTCTATCAGTTACTGGATAGAATACCATGAGAGGATATCCGTCATCAGTTAGGATGAACATATCAAGGATAAACTCTACAAAGGGGAAAAAAGCAGGATTTACAACTATCGGTTACTGGGTAGAAGACCACAAAGAGAAGGAAACCCGTCATTGGTTAGGATGAACATATCAAGGATTAACTCTCTGAGGAACAAAATAGGGATTAAAACTACCCTTTTACTGGGTAGAATACCATGAAAGAGAAAATCTGTCACCGGTTAAGATGAACATATCGAGGATAGAATCTTGGAAAATAATCCACTAGGGACTCTACTGAGGAGAAAAATAGGGATACCTTCGTCGGGTGTTGGGCAAGAAGTAACAAACTGCAAACTAAGAAGAATATTACCAGTTACGGGGTAATAAACTCTTAGGAGACTCAAAGCATCTATCTAGGTAAGATCTAGAAAGAAACGGTCAATCAAGACTCAACCCAATGAGGATATATCTCAAGGGGAGTGGTTCCATCCAGATAATCGACTAGGGAGGAAAAACTGAAACAATAATCATCCACGAGGAAATAACTTAGTGGGGAAAGGAGGAAGGTTAAAGTCTTTCTGCTTAAGGGGCCAACCTTCTATAATTGAGAGAGGACAGACACCGAACTTATATGGGGATAAAGTACCACCGTAACAGAGCATAAGAATCTCAAACACTGATTCAACAAATATGAATAATGCAAATATGCAAATATGAACTTACATGAGTGTATATGCATATATATATATATATATATATATATATATATATATATATATATATATATATATATATATATATATATATATATATGATTATGCTGACAAAACGATCTCGAAGGATGCAAAGGTGTCGTAAAATTTGAATCATCAGTACAATCCTCGGCTAATCCAGAAAAAAGGGAACCACTGCCAGAGAATAGAGAGATCAACATCCCAAGGGCTCAACCCTAGCTGGGGAAGGAGGAGATCTGCTAAGGAAGGGAAACATTATCGAGTCTGTGGGGAATTTTAGGTCAACACCATGTTAAATGGGAGACATCCATACAGAGGATAAATGCAAGATAGCTGCTCATAAACCAGGAGGAAACTCTGACTGGGAGCGAGTCGGATGGCGACTGATGGAGACACCAATGCGATCTACTGGGGAATAAAAATACTCCACTGAGGACCAAAACTGCTGATGAATACACAAAATCTATCTGGGATCTGTAGCGGGGTATTCGTTACCTTTAGATTTATTGACTAAATTAAAAGTAAATCATACAATTCGAGTCGCCACCGTACTTCTATTTATCCAAAGGAAAGGCTAGAAAGCGAACAAAAACCGAGAAGTTTTATCAAATCAAAAACTAATAAAAATGTCAGAGATTTGGGTAAGGGGGTTGGTTATGCAATGGGAAGGTTTTAAGCACCCAAAACATCCTTAGTACTCTAAGGAACCCTTTTTACAAATGTTGTATGGTAGGTTGGTATTTCTGAAAATATTTGTGCAAACATGATTGGGGAGATGAGAAAAGAATATACAAGTTATTTACAATTTTATTGTTTGAATGGATGAACCCATTGGGGTAAAAATCTCAAAATAAGTTGGTGAATTGATTGGTCATAAGCCTTAAGGTCTTTTGTTATCAAAGGGAGAAAACTCAACTTAAAACCACAAATCCACCATGTGAGGAGAGCTTCAACATACTAGTGAGGGATCCACCCTATAATAAGTATGGAAGACTTATAGTCCAATCACTAAGGATACATGTGAGGATTACATCAACCTCTATGATAACTAAAACCGAATAGCTAATGTTTGTAAAAAGCTTTGGCAAAAGTGGCCATTGGAACCACAAAAACAATTTGAGTGAGTTGTGTTTACAAATGAAAAGTATTCACAAAATAAAGTCAAAGTTGACTTAAGATTCAATTCAAAATAAGTTTTATGAAAAGATTTTTAAAAATCAAAGGCATAGTGCCTAGGTTTCTAATTTTTGAAAGCAATGTTAATGTTTGCACAAAAAGTTTGGCTTGGGTTAGAGTGGAGAGAAGAAGAGAAGGGCTAGGTCCTAAACATGCAAATATTAGGGAAGAGAAATAAAACCACTTGGAGTTCCCTTCTTGAGATCATAAAGATGATCCAAGTTGCTCCTTTCCTTTGGATTTAGCAAGCAATAAGCAAATAACTCAAGCAATCAAGCAAATAATCAATCAAGCTCCTAGGATCCTCCAATTTGGATTTGTCTCTCTTATCTTGGATGCTCATGACAATGGTCTTTCTAATAGCTCAAGTTTGGTCTCCCTATCACAAGAACACACAAATCAAAAAGTTCCACAATGCAATAAAAAGAATGGACAAGAGTGAGTTTAGAATTAGGAGTCCTTTCAATTCATCTTCAAGATTAAGCACTCTAAAGGCATGAGGCCTAGTTGCTCTTCAACATATCTAGCATTCTAAAGGCATGAGGCCTAGTTGCTCTTGAAACTCCATTTAGCATAGGTAAGGTCCTAAATCTAAGTCCTTTCTCCATTTGCATTGGGTTCACACAAACAAAACAAAACAAGGACAAGGCAATAATATATACACAATAAGGTGCTCAAGTGAGCAAAAGGCAAATTGCATAAGTGTAAGACCCCAATTTTAACCCTAAGATCCCTCATGGTATCATATCATAGCATTGCATAGCCTCAAGGATCTTTGAGCATCTTGCCTTCCTTTCCTTTGGGTTGGGATTTCCTGTGAGTGGTTTGAGATCACCAGGCATTGCTTGCATTGTATATCATTGCTTTCCTTGTTTAATCATTAACCAAAAGTACCAAAAATATGTCATCTAACATTTGTTTTGCAGTCTAAGCAGCCATCAAGCCAGGCAATTCAAGGTTTTCCTTTGTACAAGAGCTGATGGTATTTTCTTGGTATGAGGACCACATGGCATCATCTTGAGCTTATATGAGCTAGAGGTTCATTTTGTAGCAAATTCTCCAAGTGGTTAAAGCTCAAATTCATCAGGCATTGCCAAGGTCATCTGAGGACCATACAATCAACTGTACAGTCAATTGAAGGCTTTGAGGTGTGGGAAATGATCTGAGACATCCCATTCATGTTCAAACAAGGCCTATTCATCATGTCAAACATTTACCTTGAAGATTTTGAAGTCAAATCAAAAGTTTCCCAAAATGGAAAGTGACCTGTAATTTCAAGTTTCCAAAAATGGCAAGTTTTTGGTCCACATTCAACTTGACTTTCCAACATCAAAGAAGCTTAAAATGAGTTTTTGGTCAACATGAAATTTGAAGATCTTTCTCTGCCATTTCCAAAAAGTCCAAGATCATGATCATCGGATCAATGGTTGAGGAGTTATGGTCCAATGATTGCAAAGTGTGCTTGGAACTTCAAAATGCCATAACTTTTGCTACAAAACTCCAAATTGAGTCCCTCTTTTTGCATTATGCTTATCATGACCAATATTTTCCAAATCCATCATTACATTGCATGAAATTAAATCACATGACCATATGTCCATGCATGAATATTTTGGAGGGAAAATGCCTAATTCAAATTTGGTGCATTACATGAGCTAAATTCCAATTCTATGTTATTCATGAGCTGATTTTAAGTGATTTTACACCCTCACATGGCACTGTTCATGTGTGCTTTTGCCATGCATAGGTGTATTTGCTAATTTGGTCATACACCTCATATCTTCCTAATTACAATTAACCATTGCCTAATGACAATATCAGGGTGATTAGCAAATGGTATATAAGCTTAATTGTAACAGAATTTTCAAAAACAATCACATTCTAGATCTAAAATTTTCTTTCCCTCCAAATTTTTCTCTCAATTGAAACTTCAAATTTCTCCACATAATTCCTTGATTTTACTGCATAATCGTGTTCCTTGAGTATCATTGAGCAAGAATCAAGCATTGATTTGAAGAATTTGGCCAAGATTCGTGCACATCAAGATCATGAACATGAATATGGAAGCTTCAATTTGAGCTAGATCCAAGCCATTCCAAGTGATATTTCGTGCATAAAGCTTCAATACACAAGTTGAGGAGAAGATCTGGACACTTCTAAGGCCTTGAATCCACAAAATCACCACACTGTTCTTCAAGAAGGTTGGATTTCGACTCTCTCTTTTCTCCATTTTATGCACATGATCTTGTAGAGTTTTCATTGCTGATGATGTTGATGCTTTAAGATTTTGATTTGGTTAGAAAATGAGTGAGATATGTGAACTTGAACTTTTGATATGCATTATGTTTCTGTTCGATTCGCACGATTCGTTGAGAATTAGGCTTAGAAAATGTTAGATCCATGTTCCTGGTAGTGAGACGGTTCCATTGGTATAAAATATGCTGAATTCTAGAAAAAAAATTGTGCATCGCCGTCGATTTCATTGAGGAAGACGGTGGAAACCGCCGTCAACCACCGGCCATGAATAGTGACAGAAGCTCCTGGTTCAGCGCTAGGGTTTGGACTGTAGCGCGCGATAACCTTCCAAATCTCGGTTCGAATCTGGCCGTGCGCTTGTTTTCTCAAGTTATTTTCCATATTGAAACGATGTGTTTCAATTGAAACGCTCCTACAACCATAGCGTCTCCAGTTCGATTCCCTGGCATGGCTTTTTCTCATTTTTATTTTATTATTTTGTGAAGCGCCTGTGACCTGTTGTGCTAGGGTTCGAGCCTTGCTTTAGCGCTTTTCCATTTTATTTCCAGCGCCTTTTTGACCATTTCATCCTGTGTTCGAAACCTGGCTGTGACAATTGTGAATATTATTTTCCAGTGTTTTGTTAACCTTAGTGTCCTGGGTTCAATCCTCACCTATTGCAATTTCTATTTCATTCATTTCAATGTTTTCACATTTATTTTCATGTTAATTCATTTTATTCATGCAAAATTCAAAAATCATAAAAAATAGAAAACTAATCCAATTTAATTCAAATTTTTTGCTACATGTTCATTTGAATGTCTTTTATTTTGTGATGTGAATTTCTTGATTTGTGCCTTGCTGGAATTTTGAATATGCTTGGTTATTTGAACATGATGCAAATGTGATATGTTGTGTTATTTGATTTGTGAAATGCTCATTGTTTGTCCAAATGCCTTGAAATTTGACATGCTTATTCATGACATGTAACATGATCTTTTGGCTTGTGTTTGGCATTTTTATCATTTTCCATCTCTGTTTTGGACACGTGACTATATGGTGTGACAATTTGTGTCACCTATTGGATGTTTGTTTTTGTGCATTTTCATTTACATGTCATATTAGCTCTTCTGGATTTAATTTTTGGTATGATGCTTGTTCATAACATGTTGTATGCACATAAAAATTTTCATGATCATTGGATTCATTTCTGTTTTAATGTGGAATTTCTATGGTTGATATCCAAATGTGATCACATTGTTTGCCTTTGCCTTATCTTGTTTAATTGATGACTTTGCTTAATGATTTGGCTTCGGTCCTTTTGAGGCCTTCTTCTTGTTTGACTGAACATGCTCCATGTGGAATGTTAGCTTCTATTTTGGTTGTTTACCTTGCCTTTGACTCTAGTCTTTGCACTAGTGGTTTGTACTCACCAATTGTGTTTGTGTTTCAGGTATTAGCACTAATGATTGGTGTGGCCTCATCATTTGAGATGCCATTTGCTTTGATCACTAACTCCTGTTGTGTTGTAGGTCCATTGATGATGTGATGAACTCACTTGAGTACTTGCATTTGAGACTTACCTTGTGTATAACTGTTGGATGTTCCTCTGTTGTCTGCTTTGGTTTTCTAAATGTAAATATTGACTGTTTGGCTTTTGTACAGGTACATTAGTCGCTTTTAGCTCTTACTTGAGCTTTGCTTTGTTTGTGGTTGGTTTACCACTTAGGTAACCTCTCTTTCTCCATGTAGTCTGGAAGCCCTATCGTTTCTGTTTGGCAGGCATTTGGCTGAAGTCCTCCTTAAGAGGAAATGTTTGTGATTGTTTATATTTGTGCTAAAGACCTCCTTGTCGAGGCATGTTACTTAAGTCCTCCTAAGTGAAGAGGAAATTGACAGATAGAAGGGATTTGCAATCAATCCCCTGTTAATCGTTGAGTCGTTCATTATGCTCGCACTATGTGCTGATGCTCTTGAACCTAACCCAAGATCTTGTATAGAGTCAGTCATGTGGAATAGGGTCCCTTATTCTGGATCCCCACACCTTCTTTATCATAAGCTCACCCAGGCCAGGGTTAAGAGCATGAGGTCTAATCCTCATTTCCATTTCATCAGCTTCACCCTAACTCTCAATGTTAGTGGTTAAGAGCTCAAAAACACCCCTACAGTTTTGGCTTGTTTGTCGAGGTTGATATGACCCCTTGACTAAAGCCCAACATTTGTCTGAGCCTCTAGTTTGTGTATAGAGTGTGATACTTGATTGCTTGTTTGCTTATTTGTGAATCTTTCATATGTTTTCTTTTCATGCATGTTTGTTTGTTTGAGGAGTCAGATGTAAGACCATTGATTGGCTATCTGTTTCCTGTTTCTTTTGTGGAGTTAGATATAAGACCATATATTGGCATTCTGCATCCGTTTATTCTGTTGTTCAGGAGTTGGATGTAAGTCCATATATTGGCATTCCATTTCCATTTTATTGTTCAGGAGTTAGATGTAAGACCATTGATTGGCTATCCGTTTCCAGCTTGTTTTTGGAGTTGGATGTAAGACCATCGATTGACACTCCGTTTCCAGTTTTTGTTGTTCTCTTATGAGACCCTGCTTATTTGCTTATTGCTTTGTGTTGCCTAATTCCAAAGGAACTTCCTTGGATCATTTCTATGATCTCGAGAAAGCAACCCTGTTGTGTGGCTTTGTTCCCTTAATCCACCTCTTGCATGCTTAACCTTGATCCATTTTCTCATCCTTAACCCAAACCAGAAAAACTTTTGTGCAAACATCTGACTTGTTTTCAAAACTAGAAACCTAGGCCTTAGGCCTTTGATTTTTAAACTCTCATTTCTTAATACTCATTGTAATTGAACTCTAATTCATACTTTGACTTTATTTTGTGAATAATTCTAATTGGTTAATTCAACCCACTCAATTGTCTTTTGTGGCCCTTGTCCACTTGTTAATCAAATTTTCATGCATTAGCCATAGGTTTGAGTTATCTCATTGGTTGATGTAAATCTCACCGCATCCTTAGTGATTGAATTGTAAGACTTCCATGCTTATTATAGGGCATAATCCCTCACTAGCATGTCGAAGCTTTTCTCACATGGTGGATTGTTGGTTTAGGTTGAGTTTTCTCCCGTCGATAACGAAAGACCTTAAGGCTTTTGTTTAAAATCAATCCACTCATCTGTTTTGAAATTTTTTAGCCGAACTACGAGGTTTTGATCCTTATCTTTCATGAAAAGGTACGTAGGCAATGGGTTCATCCATCCAAACACAAAAAATGTAAATAAACTTGTATATTCTTATCTCATCTCTTCAATCAATGTTTGCACAATAAATATTTCATAAACAATAACCTGATACAAAAAGTTGTAAAAAGGGCTCCCTAGGAGTACCTAGGATGTTGTGGGTGCCTAACACCTTCCCATGACATAACCAACCCCCTTACCCAGATCTCTGACCCCTTTTGCTAGTTTTGTTTGTAAAACTTTATAGGTTTTTGTTCGCTTTCTAACCATTCCTTTGGATAAATAGAAGTGCGGTGGCGACTCGACATTGTATGATTTACCTTGGATCTAGTTAATATTTCCAATGGTGACGAATACACCGCTACAATAAGCATAAACATGAGCTCAAGTGAGCAAAGGGCAAATACAAATGAATTAATGAGCAAGACATTAAATTGCATTAAAGTAAATTGCAAGAATTAAATGCTTGAATTAAAAGTTAGTCATTAGTAGTTAGTGTTAGTGTGCCATAAGGCAATTTAGTGCTATGTTAAGCAATCGTAAGTGGACTAATGTAGTAGTCACACATATCTGAGGCCGGTCAATAAAACTATAGGCAAATAAACACAAGTTAGAGATCATGACTAGTAAGCCAAGCTCCTACAACTTGCCATGCCAAAAGAAAAGAAGAATGACCTTATATGGATTTAGGTTTTTTGCTTGACCAAGAAGAACCTATCTTCAATGCAAACTAATTCACTTGATATTTGATCAAGATGAATTTGATTTGAATTAAAGAAGGTTACGCCTCTCAAATGTCAAGGCTAACCACCAACCATTAACTCATTGGTCAAAAAGAAAAAGAAGAAGAAGAAGATGGAAATGGAATGTACATAATTGAAATTTAAGTGACATAAACAAAACACATTGATCAAACATGAATGGAATCAACATCAATCAATGGTAAACAGAAGTGAGATGAAGCTTAGAAGTCAAGAAATAACAAAAAATATTTTTGGTATTTTTTGGAATTAAAATAATACTTGAAATAAAATGAACAAATAAAGGTCAAACTTCAAATCCAATTCAAATCAACTTGGAAAAGTCCAATTGGATTATCATAAGTCTAACATGGTCAAACAAGGTTTGACAAAAAATTTCATCATTTTTTGAAAACAGAAACTAATTTTAAACAATAAAAAAATGAAGAAAAATAACATAATTGGACTTAAATCTCAAATCAATTAAGAAATTGATGAGAATATTTTTCATAGATCCATCATTATCCAAATATGTTAAGAAAATATTTTTGGCATTTTTGAATATTACAAAGTGTTTTAAATGAATTAAAAATAACCAGAAAAGAAATAATTCACAAAAAATATTAAATGGAATCACAAAAATAATTAAAAATCATTTTTAGAAACTAGAATTTAAGAGAAAATTTTTGCAATTGGTCCCATATTTTTGTGATTCCAAATAAAGAAGTTATGAATTTTTAAAATAAAATGGAATAAAAGAAATTAAAATGGAAATTCAGAAATTGGAAAAAATCAGGGAGCGTCTGATCAAAGCTCATTAAATGATGTGGCTGATCAGAAGGCTATGGAGCGCGCGCTCATTGTGTTCCTTGGTCAACATCGAAACACAATGCATTTAAAATAGTCAAAACAATCAAAGGACAAGATTATATCGTTCTAGTTGGATCCAAGGGCTATGAGGTCAGCCACGTGTGGACGGTGGTGGAAACCACCGTCTTCTCCGGTGAGAAGCCTTTTTCCGGCCACCAGTTGTAGGTTTTCAAACCTCAACAATAACACGCGATCCATACATCATTCGAAAGCTGGGGTGATGTACATCACCCCTGTAACCTTAATTTCTACTCAAGATCCCTATAGAGAAAGAAATCAGAGATAGAAAAATAAGGTGTTCAATTTGAACTTGTTCAATTCACAAAATTAAAAGCACAAATCAATTGCCTCTCACATGAGGACTTCAGAGGTACCAACCAAACCAAGCAATGCACTATAACAAGGGAGATTCGAAGGAAAACATTTGGAGAATCAACCTTTGAAGTGCAGCTTTTCAGTGCTTGATCCAATCCAAATCTTCAATGCAGCTTGATCTTGAAGTAACAAGGAAGCAAGGCTAAGGAATTGTAAGTCAAAGATCAACCAATGAAGTTGAAATTTGAGCTTGAAAAATGAAGAGAAAATTAGAATTCCTTTAATTAAGGGTTGGGTATTCAGTTGTGCAGAGCTTCAGGCGCCTTTAGGTTGAGATTCAAATGAAGCAAGCACGTGTATTTATAGCTAAGGCTGATGCAATGCAATGAAGAACTCGTGTGTGCATGAGCTTGGGTCCTCCATGCATGGGCCTGTACAGGCGCATGTGAGGCCCAAACTCAATTGCATTTGAGTGGTGATGATCAAACAAATGAATTTGGACGTGCAAATGGCAAGGCAATGTAGTATGCAAGAATATTTCACATGTTATGCATAATTGAACCTAAAACTTCACCTCTTCGAAAATGCCATTTGGAAAATTGAAACATAAGCATGTGGGTAATGGCTGGAAAGGTCTTGACATAAGGAACAAATGTTATGTTGAACAAAAATCCATTTGGAGTTTGGAAAATATTGAAAACTGGCCATGAAGTTCAATGTACAAAACATGTATTTGGGAAATTTGCCAAAATTGACCAACTTCAAGCCCTTCTGTTTCAATGATGCAAGCCTCAAATAACAAAACCTCCAACAATAAAGTTGTAGATATTTTTAAGACAGTCAATTTGGACTTAAATTTTGCATCATTTGGATTTTGGATAAGAAAGTTATGGGCACTTGAAGTTGGACTTTTTTGACATTTCAATGACTTTGGTCCAAAGTGACCTATAACGTTTTGTATTATCACATGTGTTTCTTTTAGGATTATGAAATTTTTTCCAACATAACAATTGAATTATACATCTTAAAAGTTCCAATGAACTTGGTCTCACCTCAAAATCATAAAAAAAGAAGGAGTTAGGTCCTTGGGAAGTTGACCCAAAATTAGGGATTCAGTCAAAATGACCTATAATGTTTTGAAATGAATGATGACCTTACAAGTTTCAAATGGATTTTTAATGAACATGAAAGTTGTTCATATGGTTCTTAAGAACATTTTTTCTCTTGGGGTCATCTTCATTTGACAAACACATCAAACGTCAGGTCTCAGTGGATTTCAAAATAGTCAGATGATTTGACTGATCAACTTCTCAAAGCCAAACTTCAAGTCTTGATGAATTAATGATTGAGGACACTCAAATAAGCTCATATAAGCATAAAATGATGAATTAATGCACATTTGAATTAGGGTTTCCTTGGGAAACAATCCTCAAGCCCTTTGGTTTATCTTGATCAAATTGAAAAATTGAGATACTTGGGAGGCATATATGATGATTGAGAGCTTTGGGAACCATTTTCATGCTTGCTTTCACTTTCATCTGGCCACTTGAATGGGCATAGGGGCCTCCTAGGAGCCTTGGATACAATTTAGTGACATATTTTTGTGCTTTTGGTTAGTAAACAAAATAAGAAAAGCAATAATATACAATTCAATCATGCTTGGTGGTCTCAAACCAAATCACACAAGTCCCAACCCAAGGGTAAGGAGCCAAGATGTTATGATCCTTGAGGTAAATGCTATGAGCAATGATATGATTCCATGAGGGATCTTAGGTTCAAAATTAGGGTCTTACAGGATCAAACTCAACTCTGCAGGGTACTGAATCAACCAACTTAGCTGGGAAACCTGAAGGGTTAACTGCTTGGGGAACCCTTAATGCTTCACACTAAAGACTTGCTGCTTTTGAAATGCTGTTGATATTTTATTTTAAATTTTCTTTGGAAAATTCTTGCTTTTATATATTTAAGAAAAATGATTTTGATTAAAATTTTAAATTTCAAAATGATCATAATAAAATTTAAAACTATTGGCTGAAGTAAATAAGAGTGAAAATAATTGGATAAAAACTCAACTTTATTTAATGGAATGGTAGTCTATAAATGACAAGACTCCATAGATTTTTACAAAGTTGAAAATGGTAATTTACATGGAAAAGGGTTACATTGAATACAAATAACCACTAATCCTTCTACCAACTCTTGATGTCCGTTGTGCTTTCGACCGCTATCGGGGATGATGAATTGATGTCAACCCTTGTGCTCAAAGTTTCTCCAAATTGAAGATCAACAGAATGCAGTTACTTGCCATAATCCCTAATTTTTGCATAAGTTTCCCCAAGGTGGGGTACTCAACTTATCGGGAAAGTTCTTTCTGTTTTATGTCTCTAACTTTTGCCTGGATCGCCCTTTCGGGTTTTCAATCCACCGAGACGCTCATTTTTGCCTAAGCCACCCTTTCGGGTTTTCAACTTAGCAGGTTGTTCTTTTCTTTTTTTAGGCGAAGTATTTCTTGACTGCATCTGCATTCACAGGACGAGTGAACTCTTCACCATCCATAGTTGTAAGAATCAAAGCACCACCTAAAAAGTCTCTCTTAACAATATATGGGTCTTCATAATTAGGAGTCCATTTGCCCCTAGAAACTGGTTTGAAAGATAAAATCTTCTTGAGAACAAGGTCACCTTCTCTTAACACACGAGGTTTGACCTTCTTCTTAAAAGCTTTCTTCATCCTTTGTTGATATAACTGACCATGACACATGGTAGTTAATCTCTTCTCTTCAATCAAACTCAGCTGGTCAAACCTGGTCTGACACCATTCAGCCTCAGTCAACTTGGCTTCCATGAGCACACGCAATGAAGGGATCTCAACCTCTACGGGGAGTGTTGCTTCCATACCATATACAAGAGAGAAAGGGGTTGCCCCTGTTGAAGTGCGGATGGATGCACGATACCCGTGCAAAGCAAATGGGAGCATCTCATGCCAATCCTTATATGTGACAACCATCTTCGTAATGTTCTTATTCGCAACTTCAACAACCCCATTCATCTTGGGTCTGTAGGGAGAAGAATTATGATGTGCAATCTTGAAGTCTTTGCAAAGAGCTTCCACCATATTATTATTCAAGTTCGATCCATTGTCAGTAATGATCTTACTTGGCACACCATAATGGCATATGATCTGATTCTTGATAAACCTTACAACCACTTGCTTGGTCACATTCGCATATGATGCCGCTTCAACCCATTTTGTGAACTAGTCAATTGCCACCAAAATGAAATAATGTCCATTTGAAGCTTTAGGCTCAATCATGCCAATCATATCAATTCCCCACACGGAGAAAGGCCATGGGGAAGAGATAACATTCAATAGTGTCGGAGGAACATGAATCTTATCAGCATATATTTGACACTTTTGGCATTTCTTCACAAACTTGCAACAGTCAGATTCCATTGTCATCCAATACTAACCTTCTCGCAACATCTTCTTTGCCATTGCATGTTCATTGGAATGAGTACCAAAGGAACCTTCATGCACTTCAGTCATCAACAAGTCTGCTTCATGTCTATCCATGCATCTGAGCAAAACCATGTCAAAGTTTCTCTTGTATAGTATATCACCATTCAAGTAGAAATTTTCGGCTAGTCTTCTCAAAGTCTTTTTATCTTTCAAAGATGCCTCAGACGGGTAAATCTGACTTTGAAGGAAACACTTGATGTCATAATACCATGGCTTCTCGTCTTTGATTTCTTCAACAACAAACACATGAGATGGCCTATCAAGACGCATCACAAACAAATTGGGAACTTCATTCCAATACTTCACTACAATCATAGACGCCAACGTTGCAAGAGCATCGGCCATCCGGTTTTCATCTCGAGGGATATGATGAAACTCATCTTTTGTAAAGAAAGTTGAAATCCTCCTTGCATAATCCCTATATGGTATCAAACCGGGTTGATTCATCTCCCATTCAACTTTGATCTGATTTATAACTAAAGCTGAGTCTCCGAAGACATCTAATACTTAATTCTGAGATACATGGCCTCTTCGAGCCCCATAATTCAAGCTTCATACTTTGCCATATTGTTTGTACACTTGAAAGTCAATATAGATGTAAAGGGAAAGTGCATGCCTTGAGGAGTAATAATCACCGCCCCAATGCCATTTCCATATTGATTAACAAGATTCTAGCCCTTCTTCAAGCAATGGTTCATCATAATCTTTCATTTTCAAGTACAAGATCCCTTCGTCAGGAAAATCATATTGTATTGACTGGTAATTTTCAATTAGTTGGTGAGCCAAATGGTCATCCAAGATACTACCTTTGATCGCTTTCTGAGATCGGTATTCAATATCATACTCTAATAACAACATCTGCCAACGGGCAATCCTCCCAGTTAAAGCAGGTTTCTCAAATATATACTTGATTGGATCCATTTTGGATATCAACCAAGTGGTATGATTAAACATATATTAACGCAGACGCTTAGCAGCCCAAGCCAATGCGCAACAAGTCTTCTCAAGCATAGAATACCGAGTCACACAGTTGGTGAACTTCTTACTGAGGTAGTTGAAATTCTGGTATAATATATGAGATGTCGAAGATAATGTCACGACACTAATATCTGAACAATACAAACAGGATAAAAGATAAAGAATAGTAATGCAAGAGACACAAACAATTGTTAACCCAGTTCGATGCAAACTCACCTACGTCTGGGGGCTACCAAGCCAAGAAGGAAATCCACTAAATAGAATCAGTTCAAAGACTCGTAGTAAACATCTTCAACTTACAGTCTTTTCACCTAATCTCTACCCATGTGACTTCTACCTAAGATCTCTTAGATATGAGATCCTACTCACTCCCCCTCAATCACAATAGTGATATAAAACAAGAATTACAATGAAAAGAAGACACTCTTTAAAGACACATACTTGATCTTACTTAAAAGCTTCAATCAAGTAAACACACACTCATGCTTCAAAGCTTAGAGTGACAAATTACAACTCAAAAATCAGACCACTATGGATGAATTGAATGGCTTACAAGTCACACGACCACACAAGACTAAAACCCTTATTCTCTCTCAATATTTCATTCGTTATTTCTTGTGTATAAAACCAGGTTTTCCATGTCCTTTATATAGAAGCATTTGGCTGGGCTTGGACATCATAAAAACCCTAAAACTATTTTCCATTCAAATCTTCTCATGACAGCTGGTTAGATCTCTTTGGAAAATAAGTAAATCTGGTTATAATTAATGATTGAATGCGCGTTTAAATCATCTCATCAATCATACATACATTTGCATTAAAAACGCAATCACATAATACATAACATTCAAACTGAATGTTCTGTATACATATGTCACGACATTGGGTCTGACATCTCAGTAAAATCCTGCATAATCACATTTTAAACATTCTGCAGGTACATGTTATCTTATGTCAAGACAACACATGTGAAAACTTGTGAACATTTTAGGTTTTACCAAAATTGTTGCCAACATATAGAACCAACAAACTCCCCCTTTGCCAACACATTAAACACATTTGAGCTTCTTCTCCCCCTAAGTCTGTTCAACACAGACATCTCCTTCAACAACACCTGTAACATTCAGAATCACCCCATCTGACATCTCCTTCAACATCACCTGTACAACACAAAACATTATTCTGTTCAACATCAGCTGTCATCTGTTTAGCCTAGCTACTTCAGCACATATTAACTGCAGCTCTCACACATTAACTGCAACTCTAACTTCTCCCCCTTTTT
Source organism: Lathyrus oleraceus (assembly GCF_024323335.1). NCBI lineage: Eukaryota > Viridiplantae > Streptophyta > Magnoliopsida > Fabales > Fabaceae > Lathyrus > Lathyrus oleraceus. Next base: position 213,377,603 of record NC_066583.1, read on the forward strand.
AGTGAAAATTGACCAAAGAGCCCAATTAGACAAAATAAATGTCAATTAGTCCAATAGAGAATGTCACATAGAATGTCATAACATATAAAATGTTAGAACATAATGTCAGGTGTTACAAAACCATAATTATACACAGCTATATCAGCTGAGATAAAAAGAAATCCAGAGAACTCATAAAGAGCCCAAAAATTACATCATGGCATCAAACATGACTGCCAAAAAAAACATCAAATCATCAAAGCATCCAGAACAGAAAATCATCATAACAGGGGGAACAATCTTCACCACAGCTCAGTCAGAGGAGCTAGCATCTTCATCAGCTTCAGATCCAGAACTGCCACTTGATTTGTCTTGAGATTCAGACCTTTCACTTGAGGTGTGGGCATCCGTTTCCTTGGCTTCACCAACATTATCCATATCTCCTTGCTCCAATCTATTAATTAGAACTTCTAAAGCTTCTTTCCTAGCCTTAGCCACCCTAATCCCAGTCCCCAATTCCTTATAGGTCTCTTTCAGTTCAGCAATTATGCCACCTTGAGAGGCTGGCTTCTTCATAGCAGATGTCATGACAATGTCATTGACATGACTGCCTTCAAATAACTTGTAATGAACTGACAATGGAGGTTTTCTTCTACTAGGGATATGACTTGTGCTCAAAATACCCAGTTGCTGGCTTAGGATTATCCCACAAATTATTGAGGGAAAAGCAATTGACAGCTTTACTGCATTTGTGGAAGCATGTTTGACAATTTGTTCAAACATGAACCTTCCATAATCAAAGTTAAGCTTGGTTCTAATAGCAAATATGATCCTTCCAAGAGCATTAGAGATTGTTGAGATGTGGTTTGTTGGTACCCAGTTGGTTGACCCTATCTTATGCAAGATAGCATATTTTACAGTTAATTTGCCAACATAGAGATGCTTTTTGCTTGGCCACTCCTTGACTTGTCCAACAGTTATTGTCCTACAGACTTCATTATATGTGGCCTCCTATTCAATAGCTCCTTCTGTTCCTCTTCCTAGGAACTTATTGATCACAGTTGGAGAGAACCTTACACACCTTCCTCTAGAAAACACCTTGCAAAATTCTTTGTTGTTCTTGTCAGCAATGTCCTCAGGGATGTTCACCATAAATTTCTTAACAAGACCTTCAAAACATTGGGGTAACCCACTAACTGTTTTCATTAAACCAGCAGACTTGATCAAATCCATAACCTCCTTAACTTCCACAACATCCTTTCCCAGTTCCCTTTCCACAGTTACTCTCCTCTGTATAACAAATTTCCACTTGGCTGCACCATCTTCCAGATGGAAGGAAATGTTATCCAAATGCAAAGCAACAACCTTAGCAGGGGATTTTCTAACAGTTTACTTTTTGATAGTGTAAGACCCCAATTTTGACCCTAATATCCCTCATGGCATCATAGCATTGCATTTGCATTGCCTCAAGGATCTTTAGCATCTTGGTTCCCTTTGCCTTTGGGTGGGACTCCTTGTGATTGGTTTGAGATCACCAAGCATGCTTGAATTATACATCATTATTTCTCTTACTTTTGTTTACTAACCAAAAGCACAAAAATGTGTCATTAACATCTTTTGTTTGAAGCTTGAGTATCATCCAAGACACTTTGTGGGTTCTATTTAGATGATCAGTCAACACAAGGGAATGGCTTGAGATACTTCCAACAGGTTCAAATGGGGTCTATTCGTCAGTCAAAACGTTATTCTTGAAGGAGCAAAAGTTTGTTCATGAGCTGTCATGCTCGCTAGGCGAGCAGAATGGGTCGCCTAGCGAGTCCCAAGAAAAGCCACCAGAATCACCTACGCTTAAAGGAATTTCTTGAACTGTCATGCTCGCTAGGCGAAGCCCACGCTTTAAAAAATAAATAAAAAAATAAAAATAAATAAATAAATAAATAAATAAATAAATAAAATATAACAGAAAATTTTTGGACTTGGGCCTCTCTCATTTGAGCCCACAGGTCCATAAAAATCAGGTTATAAATTCAGAGTTTCAGTGAAACAAAAATCATTCTATTCCTATTACCCTGGCAGGAAAAAGATAGTGAGAGAAGAGCTAACAGAGTTCAGAGCAACCCCCAGAGACTGAAGGGAACTCATCGGCAAAGAACCAATTCCCTCTCATATAAACCCTAAGAGTGCTTTGCAAACCCAACCGGGGCAATTCAATTTCATTCGATCTCTCCTATTATGTTTGCCTTATTCCCATTACTTTATGCTTTTAATTTGAATGCTCTGAATGTATGAGGTATTATGGGTGAATTTGATACCCTTTTGATGCATGTGTTTGACAAGAGGTTTAGGCCTCCTATCCTTGGTTGCTTTTTGTGAGCTTTTTGTGAATTTTAATGGCATGATTCATGTGGTTACATTTTGATTTGGGGGCAACTCTTGATTACCCTATCTTGTTTCTCTAACCTGCTTGTTGAGTTTTGTTTTGTGAGGGCTCATATGACTCTTGTAGAGATGGCTTGCCTGGTGTTCCACTTTATTTGTGGGGTACCACCTGGAGGTCTATTCCGATTACCTGTACTGACTCACTTTCTTTGATGGTGTTTAGCTTGGGAATCTCTGGTTTTCTTACCTTGTAAATTGATGTTGCTTCGGATCTTTATCCGTGTGGTACTTTATTTTTCCCGCATTTTACCGCTTTCTTAGGTTTCGCATAGCCTCTCGTGGCATGTCAATTAAGGTTGCGCGGTTCCTTCATCTAGGACTGCCTTTTTGCATGAGCATCCCTAAAACACCCCAAACTCATTGATTTTTCTTCTCCTAAGAACACGTCATCTCCTTCTACTACAGGCGAGTAAGTCTCCAAAGGTCGAGCATCCGGTAGATTGCGTAGTAACGTCGTTCACCCCAAAATACAACCCTTACCCCATAGGTGGTCGAACTACGTTTTGCTCTGATTTTCATCCCAGATGAGATACGTAGGCATAAGACACAATGTCTTAGTTAGCACACTCCTCTTTAACCCATAGGTAGCCGAGCTACGAAGACTCTGATTCTCAAATTCAGATGAGATACGTATGTAGTGGATGCGACGTCCGTGCGAGTCATTTTATTTTGACCCTTCTTTTAGTAAGTAGTACATTAGATAAACATACATGCTTTTCTCATCCCTTCAATCATGTTTGCACAAATAAATTTTCAAAAAAAAAACAACAACCTTTGCAACAAATGTGAAAAGGGCTCCCTAGGAGTACCTAGGATGCTTTGGGTGCCTAACACCTTCCCATTGCATAACCAACCCCCTTACCCAGATCTCTGACATTTTTACTAGTTTTTGATTCGATAAACCTTTTAGGTTTTTGTTCGCTTTCTAACCATTCCTTTGGATAAATAGAAGGGCGGTGGCAACTCGACTTGTATGATTTACCTTAGATTTAGTCAATATCTCTAATGGTAACGAATACCCCGCTACAGAAAAGTGGCGACTCTGCTGGGGATACTATCCTAGTGGGTTTTGCCTACTTTTCATATTTGTTGTATTGTATTGTATATTTTTTTTGTTTTGTGACACATTTTTGTGCAATTTGGGATTACTGTATTGTATGTAATGATTGAATTGCTTAAATATTAATTCCTTGTATGCTTCGTGATTTTTGTAAGATAAGTTCTATACCCGAACTCGAGTGCACTTAGGATAGGAGAATGGCATAGTCCTGTTGACTTGTGTGGAGTTATTCCTTAGCAAGTTGACTTGCAAGGCCATTCACTTGGTGGAGGTCATGTTGGGATCAATAATGTCACACAAGTAGTTGTGGTTGGACATTACTTTTTCCAATATAGACCTTAGAAGCCAAGGTCCTTAGTTTACCAAGCCCATCTTGGCCTATTCTTAGGATGTAGTGCGAAAGTCGTTCAAGTGTAAGGTTTGATACGATTGTTACGCGATACTACAATCATAAGAGTCTCTCTTGAGAATATTTTTGGAATACGAGTAGTCGTTTCTCCGATAATATCCGAAAGATGGGATGATGACTATGGGAACCTCTTGTAGAACATGTTTGGCAGGTTTAAACCCTAGTACACTCCCTTTATGGTGGTTCTTAACCTAACTCCATGCTCGTGACTTACAACAAACCCTTGATTCATGGTTGATCCGTTCATGAATCCTTAATATCAATGGAACTTGGGTGTTGATAAGGTGTAAACCATAATCCACCAAAATGGATGATTGATATTAAGGATAACATGATCCATCCCATGACCTTTGTTTGGTGTGCTTTGCTTGATCCTTGAGTGTGATTGTTGCATTCATGCATTCGTGCACCCATTTACATTCATATCATCAAAATAATAAGAAAATTATCAAGGAACTTAAGAGGTCTATTTGCAAAATTTTCAGACATGGAAAGATAAAGAAGGAATACAAAGAAGTACAGCTTCAGGCAACCAGATTTGAAAGAGTTAAGGAATCTGACATCCTATGTATTAGATCCTTTGGGTTTCAAGGCTCGTTTTGGGAAGCTTCTTCCTCTTCTGACTACTCAGGTGGATGAAGGATTGGTGAGTGTATTGGTGCAGTTTTATGATCCCTTGTACTGTTGCTTCACGTTTCCGGATTTCCAGCTTTTGCCTACCCTTGAGGAGTATGCCTACCTTGTGGGTATACCTATTCTAGGCCAGTTGTCGTTCAGTGGCTTAGAGAGTATTCCTACTTCTCAAGAGATAGCTGACATGTTACACATAGATGAATCTCTGGTTGGTGCTCATATGACTACCAAAGGTGGAATTCAAGGTCTCCCTTCTGAGTTCCTCATTGATCAAGTTACTATATATGGGAAGGCCATGAGTGAGGATGCCTTTGAAGCCATATTTGTACTTCTCATCTATGGATTGGTATTGTTCCCCAACATCGACAAGTTTGTGGATGTGAACGCTATTAGGATCTTCTCTACTCTTAATCCCGTTCCGACTCTGTTGGGCGATACCTACTTCTCTTTGCATATGAGGAACGCAAAGGGTGGTGGCGCCATTGTGTGTTGTTTGCCTCTGTTGTATAAGTGGTTTATTTCTCACTTACCTCAGACGGTCGCTTTCAAGGAGAACAAGGAATGTCTACGGTGGTCTACGAGACTTATGTCTCTCACTAATGATGATATCTCTTGGTATAACTGTGTGTATGATGGTGTGCAGATTATTGACTCTTGTGGCGAATTCTCCAATGTACCTCTTCTTGGTACATGTGGTGGGATTAACTACAATCCTGTTTTGGCACGTCGGCAACTTGGGTTCCCCTTAAAGGATAAACCCAATAACATTCTGTTAGAGGGTGTATTCTTTCAGGATGGTAAAGATCCCCAAGGCTTGAAAGCTAGGATGGTCCGTGCTTGGCGCAAGATTCATAGGAAAGGAAGGAAAGAGTTGGGTCCTAAGAATTGCATCGCTTTGGAGCCTTACACTGTTTGGGTTAGGAAGAGGGCGTCTGAGTATCTCATGCCTTACGAGTATCCGAGACCTACACCTATGATTATGGTTAGGCCTTCAACCCTCCCTAATCAAGGAGTAGAGGAGTTGAGAGACGAAGACCGTTCACGTGCCTGGATCCGTGAACGTGAAGAGTTGCTTCAGCAGATTAAGGAGAAGGATGCGTTGATTGAGTTTCTTGAGCATCAGGTTATTGATGACCCTGATGATGTATGGACTTCTCTACTTCCTCAGTCTTCTAAGTTCTAGAAGAGGAGGTATGATCGACTCGCCAAATAGAAGGCCGATATGGAGGCAGCCTACGAGAGGGAGGTGAAGAGGCTTCGCGCATCTTATCTTCCTGTGTCCCGAGCTTTAGTTGATTGTTTCTAGGGATCCATAGGATGATTATTTTCCTTTTCTCTTGTGTATGATTGACGATGCTGCACTTCTTTTCCCTGATATTATTTGATGAGATATTTCCATATGTGATAAAATGCTTAATATTTCCAGAATTTGCAAATAAAACTCTAGAGTTCCTTTGAAATAAAAAACAAATCATATGCAGAAACATTGCATGCATCATATGCATAAGCAGGTTTTGTTTCTGGTCCCTTGCCCTGTGGTCTAACTCTGTGTCCTTCATTTATTTATCCACAAGCTGACTCACCGGTACTACACTAGAGCCAACATTCCAAGACTGATGGATCACTTAGAGAAAGAGAACCGTGAGCTCAAAGAGGAAGTGGCCAAATTGACTGCCCTAATGGAGTCACTCATGGCTTCCCAGAGCCAGTCTTCTCCGACACCTTCAACTCCTCCCCAGAGGACAGTTATCTCCGAGATTGTCTCCTCTACTGTGCCCGCTGCCAGTGCACACTTTGTTCCAACAACCATTCCAACCGGGTTCCCATGGGGGATGCCTCCCAATTTCATGCTTGAGGGTCCTGTTCCTACCTTTGCTTCTCTGTCGGCATCTAGCCCGGTCCTTGCCGTTCCTTCTCCTGTCGTGCACACTTTGCCCAGGGTAGACGATACCATCTATCATTCTGAGCCGTCTGAGGGTCCAGATGTTTATGAGAAGATGGATGTTATGAACGATCAATTTCTTGAGCTTCGCAAGGAATTGAAAACTCTCAGAGGGAAGGATCTTTTCGGCAAGTCTGCTGCCGAACTCTGCTTGGTTCCAAATGTGAAGATCCCTGTGAAATTCAAGGTCCCTGATTTTGAAAAGTACAAAGGAAACACTTGTCCTATCAGCCACCTGGTCATGTATGCCAGAAAGATGTCGACTCAAACTGATAATGACCAACTACTCATCCACTACTTTCAGGACAGTCTGTCCGGTGTCGCTTTGCGTTGGTACATGGGTTTACGCGAACATCCGATCCTTCAATGATCTCGGCGAAGCCTTCGTCAAGCTGTACAAGTACAACATGGATATGGCTCCCGATAGAGATCAATTGAGAGCCATATCCCAGAAGGATAAAGAAACATTTAAGGAGTACGCCCAGAGATGGCGAGAGGTGGCAGCACAGATCGTGCCTCCGCTAGAAGAGAAAGAGATGACTAAGATCTTTTTGAAGACTTTAAGTTCTTTTTATTATGAGCGGATGATTGCTAGCGCTTCTTCTGACTTCACCGAGATGGTGAATATGGGGATGCGTCTAGAAGAAGGGGTCCGTGAAGGATGGTTAACCAGAGAAGAAGGCTCTTCTGCCAAACGTTATGAGGCATTTGCAAAGAAGAAAGATGGAGAGGCACATGTTGTGATCTCCCATGAGAAACCAAGAAGACCCTCTGTGAGGAGGAAGACTGTGCGTCCCGCCAGTAACCAGCACCAGGTGGCTCATATAGCACCTATTTTCAGAGACAATCCAGAGTATCAGCAACATAGAAACAATCAGCAACCACATCCGCAATATCAGCAACAACAGCACCGACCGCAGCAGCAGGCCTATCAGCCTCGAAACAGTAATTAAACCAGCACGAGTTACGAGAGGAAAAGGGTCACCTTCGATCCTATTCCTATGACGTACGCAGAGTTATATCCCTCTTTGATAGAAAGGAAGTTGATTACTCCGAGAGACCCACCGGCCATACCTGCTAACCCCCAGTGGTGGTATAAGCCCGAGTTACGTTGTGTTTATCATTCTGGTGCTCCCGGCAACGACGTGGAGAATTGTTACCCTTTGAAGACCAAGGTTCAAGACCTTGTGAGGTGTGGTATTTTATGTTTTGAGGATGTACGCCCTAATGTGAAGAAGAACCCATTGCCCGAACATGGGAAATCTGTCAACATGGTCCAGGGTTGCCCTGGAAAATACAAGGTCAAATATGTTAGTCATATTCAACAGTCTCTGGTCCAGATGCATCGTTTGTTGTGTGACTGCAGTCATTATGAGCATGACCATGATAGATGTCGAGTCTGCTCTATTAACCGATTGGGTTGTTGCCAGGTGCGCAAGGATGTTCAGGAAATGCTGGATGAAGGAGTCATTGAGATTCTTCAAAATAGGAATGTTGATGAAAATGAGCCTGAGGTCAATGTGATATCCCCAGTGTTCCGAATACCCGAGCCTGTTATCATCAAGTACAATGGTAGCAAGCAAAAGGCTTCTCCCGCTCTGATCATTAAGCCTGCTGGTCCTGTGCCTTACTCTTCTGAAAAGGCAGTTCCCTATCGCTACAACGCCATAGCAGTAGAGAATGGGAAAGAGGTGTCCTTGCCCTCTTCTTCTGTTGTGAATATTGCCGATGTTAGCGGTTTGACCCGTAGTGGCCGTGTATTTTCAGCACCGCCGAAGCCTCAAATTAATGCTGACTTTGTTGAACGCCCGATTGGGAACGTTGTGAATTCTCCGAATCCGGCGCTTGCTGTTAAGCCCCCCTCCGTACTAAAAACTCTTACTTCTGTTGGCCCGAGTGGCAATGTGAAAGAAGTCTGTGATGAGATGCTGAGACTCATCAAAAGGAGCGAGTACAATGTTGTAGACCAACTTCTACAAACGCCATCCAAAATATTTGTGTTTTCCTTACTCTTAAATTCAGAATCACACCGAGAGGCTCTGCAGAAGGTGTTGGATGTGGCATATGTGGATCACGATGTCACTTTGGAGCAATTCGATAGCATTGTTGCAAATATTACTGCTTGTAACAACCTGAGTTTTTGTGACTCTGATCTCCCTGAGGAGGGAAGAGACCACAACCTGGAATTACATATATCTATGGGTTGTAGAGACGATGCCATGTCCAATGTACTGGTGGGCACTGGGTCATCATTGAACGTATTGCCAAAGTCCACTCTCTCAAAACTATCATATCAAGGGCCTCCCATGAGGCAGAGTGGAGTAGTTGTGAAGGCTTTCGATGGGTCACGCAAAACTGTGATTGGGGAAGTTGATCTCCCAATCAAGATCGGACCAAGTGATTTCCAGATTACCTTCCAGGTTATGGACATTCACCCATCATATAGTTGTCTCTTAGACAGACCATTGATTCACGAGGCAGGCGCCCTGACGTCCACCCTACACCAGAAATTGAAATTCGTGAAAAACAAGAAGCTGGTGGTGGTAGGGGGAGAAAGGGCTCTCCTGGTTAGCCATTTGTCTTCCTTCTCTTATATAGATGCTGAGGTTGAAGTTGGAACTCCTTTCCAAGCTTTATCTATAGCTGAGCCTATTGAGAAGAGAACTCCTTCATTTGCTTCCTACAAAGATGCAAAGTTGGCCATTGAGCGTGGTGCAACCACTAGTTTAGGAAAAATGATTGAGTTAGAAGACAACGAGTCCCGGGCTGGCATAGGTTTTTCTTCTGGTACTTTCAACAAACAAGGGTTATTCAAGAGTGGAGGTTTCATCCACACTGGTCTAGATGAGGAGGCTGCTGCCGTTTTAGAAGAAGATGCAGAGGATTCTGGCAATTTCATCATCCCTGGAGGGGTCTGCAACAATTGGGTCGTTGTGGATATTCCAACAGTTGTCCATAAGTCAACGTAATGATCACTTTGTTTAAAAACCCTTCTCCCATGCCAAAAGGAGGAGTGATGACATTGATGGCGCATAAATACAATGATATTTTCATTCAATAAATTCATGTTAAATGTTTGTTTTTCCATTTATTTTCCCTTTTCGCTTTTGCATGAAATTGGTGATCACATAAAACCCTAAAAAATAAAATAAAATCAATCTTCTCATCTGCATAATGATTTGCTTTGTTTGAATTCTAAAATCTCTTTTATATCCACAATCATTATGCAGGCTGATCAAACCCATTGAACATAATGACCCAACACCATCTCCTAATTTTGAATTCCCTGTATTTGAGGCAGAGGAAGATGATGTTGAAGAGATTCCTGATGAGATTACCCATCTACTTGAGCATGATCATTCAGCCGCATCCTGAGAATCTGGAAACAGTCAACTTGGGGTCTGAAGATTGTGTGCGAGAGGTAAAGATTGAGGCACTTCTGGAAGAATCTGTTAAGAAGGGGTTGATTAAGTTGCTATGAGAATATGTTGACGGCTTTGCCTGGTCATATGAAGACATGCCTGGTCTAGATACTGATATTGTGCAACATTTCCTACCTCTAAAGCCCGAGTGCATGCCTGTAAAGCAGAAGCTCAAAAGAACTCATCCTGATATGGCAGTGAAGATCAAAGGAAGTTCAGAAGCAAATTGATGTGGGGTTCCTGGTGAATTCTACATATCCTCAATGGGTGGCCAATATTGTGCCCGTGCCTAAGAAAGATGGAAAAGTCCGGATGTGTGTGGACTATAGAGACTTGAATAAAGCTAGTCCGAAAGATGATTTCCCTCTACCACATATTGATATGTTGGTAGATAATACAGCTAAATTTAAAGTCTTCTCGTTTATGGATGGATTTTCAGGATATAATTAGATTAAAATGGCACCCGAGGATATGGAGAAGACAACATTCATCACACCTTGGGGAACATTCTGTTATCGAGTGATGCCCTTCGTTTTGAAGAACGCCGGAGCCACGTATCAACGAGCTATGACCACCTTATTCCATGACATGATGCACAAGGAGATTGAGGTATATGTCGATGATATGATCGCTAAATCAAGATCGGAGGCTGTACTCCCTGTAGAGATGGAGATCCCGTCAATGAGGGTCTTGATGGAAGCCAAGTTGACTGATGCTGAATGGGTTCAGAGTCGTTATGACCAGCTGAACTTGATAGAAGAAAAGAGATTGACTGCCATGTGCCATGGTCAGTTATATCAATAGAGGATGAAGAAAGCTTTTGATAAGAAGGTCAAGCCTCGTGTGTTCCGAAAAGGTGACCTTGTGCTCAAGAAAGTTTTGTCTTTCGCGCCCGATTCCAAGGGCAAGTGGACTCCGAATTATGAGGGTCAGTATGTTGTTAAGAGAGCCTTTTCAGGCGGTGCTTTGATACTTACAACTATGGATGGGTAGGATTTCACTCGTCCTGTGGATTCAGATGCAGTCAAGAAATACTTCGCCTAAAAAAATAATAACTGAATAGCTCGCTAAGTTGAAAACCTGAAAGGGCGGCCTTGGCAAAAATGAGCGTCTCGGTGGATTGAAAACCCGAAAGGGTGGTCCAGGCAAAAGTTAGAGACATGAAAAATGAATATAGTATCCCGCTAGATTGAGTACCTCATCCTGGGGCAATCTAGGCAAAAATTATGGATTTGGCAAGTAACTGCATCCTGACAAGACTTTGCTCTACAACTGTCGTCCGTCGGAGATTCTTACTCATTATCAACCAAAGCTTCAAATACATCGGATTCAGAATTGGTGGAGAAATGGTCATTATGTTCAATGTAGCCCTTTTCCAAAATATATCACCAATTTCAAATTTGTAAAGATCTATGGAGTCTTGCCATTCGCAGACTACGATTCTATCAAATAAATTTGAGCCTTTTATCCAATTATTGGCACTCTTATCTGTTTCTATTCAACAAATGTTTTGCATGTTTTGATTAATAAAATATCATTGTTTTAAACGATCAAATTTTTTATAATTTGTTTTTAAACAAAGTGAACATTCACAATGACGAAAGGATACTTAGGAGATCCTCAGTGCTCTCCCAAGGGTGGTACGATACCCAACAGGGTAAGATTTTTGTCCATATTCCTGGCATGACTGTATCTCCTCCCTCCGGAACCCCTTTTGGTTTATCCTACCAAGTGGATTGCTTGTTGAGAGTCACCTCTCTTCCCTTCAACAGAGTAGCAATCTTTCTTCCTCAGCAGCTTGGATCTCTTTGGGCAAGAGCGGTATTTGGTGGTTGATCCCGATAAATCCTTTATCTCCTCGGATACATTCCCTAGTAGAGTTGTTGGTGTGGTGGACCTTGTCTGTGATAACTCTCGTCCCCAGCTGGAATGATTGATGATTCATCCCTTGCAGAGTTCTTTGCTTCCTGGTACCTCTGATCCCCAGCAGATTGGATACTCTCCGATGAACTTGGCTTTCTCTCTTGAGATGTAGTACCGGGTGGTTGATTCCTGGACCTGGTTGTGTTAGATATGTCTGTTTGTCAGCATACGTCATACATAAACCACGCATATACATGCATAATTATAACATTCAGATATTCATGTTGCATTCTTTGCCATATATCGTTGTTTGCTGTCTCCTGCTATTTGGTGATATACTTCTCCAAGCAGACGTGTGTGTCTGATCTCTCCATATAGAGTCAGCTCCATAGGCAGAAAGCGTCTATCCTTTCTTCCATATTCCCCACCGGGTTATATCCTCATGGATGTTGATTGTTTTTGTTCCTTCCCAACACATATACTGGGATGGTTTTCCCCATTGAGTTATATCCTCACCGGGTCAAGTCTTGATTTGGTGTGCCTATCTAGTTTGATCCTAGATCGGTCTCTTGAGACTCTTTTCCTGTTTCCCCGTGGTAAATGAATAACTTCTCAATAATTAGTAATTATTATCCCCGGCGGAGTCTATGTTTCTCTACCCTCATACCGGTAGTTGTAAACCCTATTTCTTCCCTTTTTGTAGAGTAACTATTTTTGCTCATCTTTAATTGGTGACAGTTATCTTCATCCAATATTCGATGATGATATCCCCTCATCTGCTTGGATAATTGCCCTGATTACGCAATTTATCCCCAGTGGGTCATCTCTCGTCTACCTTGTTGTTGTTGGTAACGATTGTTTCTCCCCTGAATTGGTCATCATTATATACCTAGTTTCGGTATCCCGATGCCTTTTCTTTTCGGTCGATTTATCCTTTATTAACCCAGTAACCGGTTGTGGATAATCATCCATGCGAGTATATTATCTATGTTCTGACGGTAATAGATAGTATATCTCATGCACTCTCGGGTCTGAAGCCTTTTGTTCTTCCCCAGTTGAGTAAGATTCGTATCCCCTTTGTGGAGTCGAATATCCATCCTGTAATCGAGTTTGCTTTTAGCCCTCTTTTGGATGATGAGTGTTTTGGGAATATTCCCCAATTCACACATTGGTTGGTCACCTATTATATGCCCAGTAACCGGTATCCCTGGCGTTCCTTCCTATCTGCTCCTTATTATGACTTTTTGTCCCCTCTGGAGTCAGAATCCCTGAGTTGAAGTATACCTTTTGAAGGTGAGAAAAACAAGAAAGGGGGGTTTGAATTGTTTTGGAAAATAAGCGCTTTTGCAAAATAAAATCACACAGGATTTTATACTGGTTCGCTTATAACACAAAGCTACTCCAGTCCACCCGGCCGAGGTGATTTCTCCTTCAACAAGGACTTAATCCACTAATCTTGAAAGATTATTACAACCAACGTCTAAGAGAAAGATCTCTTAGTCCTCTCAAGTATACAGACTGCACAGAGTCACTTGAGGAATATAAAACAACTTAGATAAAAACAGAGTTTGTAATCTAGAGTGCTTCTAGGATAAAGCAAGTATTACAGCAGTAAGAGCAAATAGAATATTTCACGTTCTGAGCAAAAGCTCGTGAAAGATTGAGAGAGAGAGAGAGAGAGAGAGAATATTTCAGTGTGTTCAGGTGTGTCTCTCAAAGAGGTTCGCCGTTCTTTATATAGAGGTGAAAAGCGACCGTTTGTAGTAATGGCAGATGTTTAGTCTTGATGAGAGTTTAATGCCATAACTTCTTTGTTTCTTGCCAGAACAAGTTTGCCTCCCTGAATAACTTCTTTCCAATTATAGTTTCTTTCCATTTGAAGTGAAGTTACCGTTACTCTTTCTGGATAAGGAAATCCATTATCAGAGTCTGCGTTACTCTGTTAGACTCAGATCTTGAGATGTGGCTTTAGAGCTTCTGATAGTCCTCATCTTTTAGATTTCCAGTGTTGACTTCAGATGATCTTAAGACTTATGGAATTTCTGATATACCGTTGCTTAGAGTCAGAACTTCTAGAGCGCGCTTCTTCTTCAGATGCTTCTGATATTCTGATATGCTGTTTTGCTCAGAGTTAGAACTTCTAGAGCGCGTTTCTACTTCAGATGCTTCTGATCTTCTGATAATTTGTATCTGATTTGATTTTGTATCTGATGACGCAATCAGATTCCTTTCTTCTTGTTCAGAATCCTGCACACTTAGAAACTTTTCATTAGAGTGCTGTTTTTGGTTTCATCCTTTGTTATCATCAAAATCCTGGAATCTGTTGTAGAACAATTTTTGTTCTTACAATCTCCCCCTTTTTGATGACGACAAAACAAACTCAAATGACAGATGAAACATTAAAAAATTTAGAGTTAATCAGATCAAATAGAAATGAGCTCCCCCTGAGATAGGCTAGGGAGTTCAGAAGTTCTTACCAGAGCTTCCAAGCAATGAAGTTTCTCGATACCTTCTGCAATTTCTTAAGTCCAGTGTTAGATGAATTTATTTTAGAGAATAGTATGTTTGCAGAGTGCTTAAGGTATTAGGCATTTTTCATCAGAGCTATTTGATTTCTCCCCCTTTTTGTCAGAATCAAAAAGACTTAAACAAAATAATAAGCAGGAAGAAATAAATATATATTCAGATAAGACAAAACATCAGGGATAATGACAAGAGAAAGAAACATCAGAAACAAAGACAAGCAAAGCAACAAGCAAAAAAATCCTAAGTGCCTAAGGGTTGGGAGGAGGAGGCATTCTCTGAAGCAGTTGAGTCAGCAGGTTCTGGATGTTGGCGTTGACTGTGTCCTGTTGATCCAATCTGGCTCGGACTTCCTTCTGCTCTTTCTGAAGCTCCTCAAGGGTTCTGAGAACCAGAGGGGCAAAAGTGGAGGACTCCCCCTGAGTCAGAGCAGTCTGTTCTTCAGTGGCTTTAGCTTCAGCTTCGGCAGCAGCCTTTGCTTCAGCTTCAGCAGCAGCCTTTGCTTCAGCTTCAGCAGCAGCAGCAGCATCAACTAGAGTTTTGGCTTCAGCTTCCCGTACCTTTTGAAGTTCTTCTTGTCTTGCTCTTTCTTCTTCTATCCTTCTGGCTTCTTCTTCAGCTTCTCTGGCCAAGCGCTCCTGTAGTCTTGCCTCAGCGTCTTTGATGAAGTCATTTCTGACTTGCTCAGAGATGTGTTTCAGTTTAAAAGCTTCAGATGTCATCCAGCCAATGACTCTGTTCCAGTGTGTCCTAACAGAGTCAGGATCATCACTGATACCAGAGTTGATGGTCAGAGACTTGACCTTTTCAACTGATGCTCCTGCAAATAGCATAATTGCTTCCTCTTGGGTTGGCAGGGAATGTTCTGGTTCAGATGGTTGAGGTGGAGAGTTTGGGGGGCTTAGGTTGAGAGTTTGAGGTTCAGCGGAAGTGTTTGGAGGGGTGATGTTAGAGGTATTGAGGTCAGAGGGTTGAATTTCAGAGGGAGTGACGGTTGGTTGTTCTGTGGATGGTGAAGTTACTTCAGGTTCAGGTGGAGGTTGTTGTGGTTGTTGTGAATTACGGTTGAGAGATTGAATTTGGGCTAGAGTGGGAGAAGCAGGGTCAGAGGGTTCTGTGTCAGAAGAAAGGACAAAATAGGGAGGTGATTCTGGGGCTGAGGATGAGGAAGTGGTTTGATTCATTTCTTCAGCTTCAGAAAGTGGTAATGAGGTATTGGCAAGGTTGAATTTTGGTAGTGGTTGAGAGGTTCTGGTTGTTGAAGGAGGGGTTTCAGATGTGGTGTAGATGGGAGTTGGTAGAGGAGTAGAAGAAGCAACTTGCTGTATAGAGGGAGCAGTAGAGGCAGACTTACCAGAAGACTCTTGCAGAGGTGCTGGAGGTCTTGATTCAGAGGATTCCCCTAGCTTTGCTTTCTTCGCCTTTGATGCCTTCTCAGATGAACCTCTTTTAAACCTCACGAAGTCTGGAGCTGACTCTGGTAGATCGCTCATTCTGAAGTCTGAGATGTCCACTCCTTCATCCTTCAGACATTGAAGATAGTGGAGAATTGCTTCTTTGGGTTCATCCCTGTAGAACTTGCATAGACCATTTGGCATATCCCTCTGATCTTTTAAGGCTTCCCAAGAAGTATCCAGAGTAGGTTCAACGTGAATCTTTTCCAGAATCCCCATGCTCTTCAGATTCCTGGAGTTCAGAGGCCTTCCAGTTTCTATTGCCAAGTCATCCATAAGTTTGTGTTTTATCAGATGGTCCACGAGACCATTTTCTATCAGCACATCTGAGAGAAGTCTTCCCAAAGGAATGTAGGTTCTGGGTTTCATGTTATTCCTGGTTTCCCGTACAGAGTCTCTGAGGTATTTGAAGAGGAGGGCTGGGAGGCAAAGCTTCAGACCTTTATGAATACAATATAGAATACATTTCTGATCTGTATTGATGTAATCTGAGTTTGATGCTGGGCGATGATGAATAGTTCCCAGAATGATTTTGAGCCACACCCGGAGATTCTGATGTAGTTCCTTGTTCTTTGAGGGATTTCCTTCTGTGTTGAGTTTGAAGATTGTTGGGTTTATTTCATGAGCAATGTATTTGGCTCTGGGATTTATGTTGTAAATTCTTCTTCCTCCAGCTTTTTCCATGTTCAGCAGGGCAACAATTGACTTTTCAGTTATCACAATTTTGACGCCCAAGACGTAGGAGACGATGAAATGATCATCAGCATCAGCAAACCTCCAGAATTCCTTAATAAGGTTTGGGTAAACAGGGCCATAGAGGCGTTGAAAGTAGTTTTACCAACCTTGTTGATGAAGTTCTTCAGTTAGGTCTACTCCATTCCTCTTCATGTTGTTGAAATCCACCAGTGATTCACACAAAACGTCCAGTTTCTCGAAGGGAGTTGCAAGATTTATATGAGGCTCACGGTCAAGAATGTGAGGCTCCTTGTAAACTGGTGTTGTAGTTACGCCTGTAACGGTTGGAGTAGATGTGCTTTGAGCTGCGTTGCTGGAGTTCATTTGTTGAGAATAGTTGAATACAGATTGTTGTTGAGAATCCATTGTTGAAGAACTGAGATGACTATCAACTGTTTGCAGAAATGCCTGAGAGAACTAGGTTATAACAAGTGAGTGAGAGTAAAGTGTGTGTGAAGTGTGAGAGGAGTGTTTAAATACCCAAAAGAAACGCATGCAAAACGACACACAAATCAGAGTTAGCACAAAAACCAAGTTAACACGTTTAGAGGGAGAAATGATTATGGCTCATTAATGAATGTCTAATCCCAATAGTATGCACACTGCTCGAGGAGATCTCAAACGTCTGTCCTTTGAATTTCTTCTGGACAGTTGTCTAGAAGTTCCAAGGTTAGACGCAATTCACTCCACGTGTTTGCTTTATCTGATCTTCAGGAATACCCAAAAGAATGGTTCCTGGAGATTTCTAACTCAGATATCTTCTTAACTTGGTAGAAGTATCAGAGTCAGAGGCAGAAGCTCATTTGTTTATGTCAGAGTCTCATTTTACATCTTCAGAGGCACAATTTATTCAGGGCAATTTTGAATGTTCAAATTTTCTAAGATAAAAAGAAATCTATCTTCAGCTAAAGGCTTAGTAAAGATATCTGCCCATTGATGATCTGTATCAATGAACTTCAATGTTACTATCCCTTTCTGAACATAGTCTCTGATAAAATGATGTTTTATTTCAATGTGCTTGGCTCTGGAGTGTAGAATGGGATTCTTACTTAAACAAATGACAGCAATATTATCACAAAAGATAGGAATGTTACTCTCGAAGATTTGCAGATCTTCTAACTGATTCTTCATCCAGAGCATCTGAGTTGTGCACAGTGATGCTGAGATGTATTCAGCTTCTGCAGTTGATAGAGCGATAGTTGACTGTCTTTTGCTGACCCAGGATATCAGATTGTTTCCTAGGAGCTGACAATTTCCAGATGTGCTTTTTCGTTCCAATCTATCTCCTGCGTAATCTGAATCACAGTAACCCGAAAGTCTATACTCTGATGTTTTCTCATACATCAGGCCCAGGTTAGGAGTTCCTTTCAGATATTTGAAAATTCTCTTAACTGCTGTTAAGTGAGTTTCTCTAGGATCTGACTGGAATCTGGAACATAGACAGACACTAAAGAGAATATCAGGTCGAGTAGCAGTCAGATAGAGAAGGGAGCCTATCATACCACGATAGAGCTTCTGACAAACCTTTTTACTGACTTCTTCCTTTTCAAGAATGCATGTTGGATGCATGGGAGTCTTTGCAGAGTTGCATTCAGCCATGTCAAATTTCTTCAGAACATCTTTTATGTATTTGCTTTGATGAACGTACGTGACTTCTGAAGTTTGGTTTATTTGAATTCCTAGAAAGAACTTTAGTTCTTGCATTAGGCTCATTTCAAATTCTTCCTGCATTAACTCAGAAAATTCTTGACAAACAGAGGCGTTAGCTGAACCAAAAATAATATCATCGACATATATCTGGCATATCATGAGATCATCGTTAAGGTTCTTACAGAAGAGTGTGGAGTCAACTTTCCCTCTGATAAAATTGTGTTCCAGAAGAAAATTACTTAAACGTTCATACCAAGCTCTGGGAGCTTGTTTAAGTCCATATAGAGATTTTTTAAGTTTAAAAACATGTTCTGGAAAATTTAAATTTTCAAAACCTGGAGGTTGGTTGACATACACTTCTTCTGATATATAACCATTAAGGAATGCGCTCTTGACATCCATTTGATATAATTTAATAGAATGGTTTATAGCGAAAGATACAAGAAGACGAATAGATTCTAACCTTGCGACTGGAGCAAAGGTTTCGTTGTAGTCAATACCTTCTTGTTGAATGTAACCTTGAGCTACCAGTCGAGCTTTGTTTCTAACGACTTCTCCTTTCTCGTTCAGCTTGTTTCTGAATACCCTTCTAGTTCCGATAACGTGAGTGCCTCTGGGTTTGGGAACAAGATCCCAGACATCATTCTTTGTGATTTGATCTAATTCTTCTTGCATGGCTTGAACCCAGTCGTTATCTTGAAGTGCTTCATCACAGGACGTGGGCTCGATCAGAGACACTAATCCCAGAGGAGTCTCTTCAGAAGTCCTGAATGTAGATCTGGTTCTGACAAGTTCGTCCTTGTTGCCCAGAATCAATTCTTCAGACACGTTGAGGAGACTTTTAGATTTCTTGGGGATTAATGGAAGGTTAATTTCCTCAGAATTCTGAATGACAGTTGCTTCTGGAGCTTTGTCAGATCCTGCAAGAGTGATTTCTAAATCTGCAAAATTTTCAACTAGCTTTGACTATTCAGGGTCAAGCTTATCGTCAAATCTGACATGGATTGATTCTTCCACAATTTTGGTTTCTGTATTGCATACTCTGTAGCCTTTATAGCGTTCTGAGTATCCTAACATAATACCTTTCTGTGCTTTGGAATCAAACTTGTTCAGATGTTCTTTAGTGTTTAAAATAAAGCAAGAACATCCAAAAGGATGAAAATATGAAATGTTTGGTTTTCTTCCTTTACACAGTTCATAGGGAGTCTTTTCCAGAATAAGTCTTATGGATATTGTATTCTGAATATAACACACTGTATTTACAACTTCGGCCCAAAAGTGCTTAGCCACATTAGTTTCGTTGTTCATGGTTCTGGCCATCTCTTGGAGTGTCCTATTCTTCCTCTCTACAACTCCATTTTGTTGTGGAGTTCTAGGGCAGGAGAAATCATGGGATATTCCATTAGAGTCAAATAATTCCTCAAAGGATTTATTTTCGAATTCGCCACCATGATCACTTCTGACTCTGACAATTTTAGAGTCAAATTCTTTTTGCACTTTGGAGCAGAAACTAGTGAATACAGAGTGAGACTCACTCTTGTGTTTTAGGAATTTCACCCATGTCCAGCGACTGAAATCATCAACAATGACTAGTCCGTACTTCTTTCCATTGACTGATGCTGTTTTCACAGGACCAAATAGATAAATGTGAAGGAGTTCCAAAGGCTTAGAGGTAGTAACAATAGTTTTCTTTTTGAAATATGTTTTTGAAAATTTTCCTTTCTGACATGCTTCACATCGAGCATCTGAAGAGAACTTCAGTTTAGGTAGGCCTCTGACTAACTCGAGTTTATTTAGCTGAGATAATTTTCTCATGCTAATGTGGCCCAAGCGTCTATGCCATACCCATTGCTCTTCGTGAACAGACATCAGACATTTCACATTTTGTTCTTTTAAATCAGAAAGATTAATTTTATAAATATTGTTTTTCCTCTTGCCTGTGAATAGGACAGAATCATTGTTTTGATTTATGGCTTTACATGTTTTTTGATTAAAGATCACATCATAACCGTTATCACTTAATTGACTTATGGATAACAAATTATGCATTAATCCTTCTACGTAAAGGACATCAGATATAGAGGGAAGAGTACCATTACCAATAGTTCCGGAGCCTCTGATCATTCCTTTCTGATCTCCTCCGAAGCCTACGAATCCAGCGTCTTTAAGTTCCAGGCTTTGGAACATAGACTTTCTTCCCGTCATGTGTCGCGAGCATCCAGAGTCCAGGTACCATGACTGGTGTTTGAACTTTGCTGCATAAGATATCTGCAACATAAACAATCTTATCTTTTGGTACCCAGAGTCTCTTGGGTCCTTTTTGATTAGTTTTCCCAGAGTTTCTTATTACTTTGGGTTTTCTAGCATGTTCAAATTTTTGCTCTTGTGTGTGTGTATAGTGATATGAAAATGGAGATTTAAGTTGGTCACTAGTAGAAGTTTTATCTTCCTTAGGATGATACCCAATTCCTCTTCTATTGTTCTGACTGACTCCATAAATCATGGATGCCATTACACTTCTTCCTATCCCATTTTTCAGAAACTTTTGAAAGGCTTTTTCGTATTTATAAATTATCGTATTTGAAGTTTGTAGAGCTTGAGATAACGCTTCTTCTAGTTTTAAACAATTTTTCTTTGCTGCATCTTTTAGTGATGTTAAAACTTTGTTTTCATCTTTTAGTTCTAGAATTGTCATCTCAAGTTTGCCACATTCTTCAAATTTTTCTTCAAGGCAGCCTTTTATTGCTTTAAATTTTTGTTTTAGTTTCTGATATGAGTTAAGAGTTTCTGACAAACATGATTCTAGGTCAGATCTAGAGAGTTCAGAAAATACCTCTTCTGATTCAGATTCTTCATCTGAAGTGGTCCTGGATGTGGTAGCCATGAACGCCACATTGGCCTGTTCATCAGAGTCAGATTCTGATGATTCAGATTCGCTATCATCCCAGGTGGCCATTAACCCCTTCTTGGGTCTGAGGGAGTTTTTCTTGAAGCTCTCTTTTCTGGAGCTGTCTTTCTTTAACTTTGGGCATTCGTTCCTGTAGTGACCTGTTTCTTTACATTCATAACAAGTAACATCTTTGTTAGTTTTACCTTTAGACGTTGATTCTGATCGATCCCCTCTGGGTCTTGGTCTCCTGAAGTTATTGTTCCTCTTTTTCCAGAGTTGTTTAACTCTTCTGGTTAGGAGGGACAATTCTTCTTCATCATTAGAATCTTCCTGTTCAGAGTCATCAGCATCTTCTGTTTCGGCCTGGAATGCTTTGGTTCTATCAGATTTGCGTCTTTCAGATCTTGACTTTAATGCTACAGACTTGTTCTTCTTCTGAGGCTCATCTTCCTCTAGTTCTATCTCATGGCTTCTGAGGGAACTGACAAGTTCTTCAAGACTGATGTTGTTCAGATCCTTAGACAGCTTCAGAGCAGTGACCATGGGTCTCCACTTCTTTGGCAAGCTTCTGACTATCTTTTTGACGTGGTCTGCAGTTGTGTACCCTTTGTCCAGAACTTTGAGACCTGCAATAAGAGTTTGGAATCTAGAGAACATTACCTCTATGGCTTCGTCATCCTCTATTTTGAAGGCTTCATATTTCTGGATAAGCGCCAGAGCCTTTGTTTCTTTGACCTGAGAGTTTCCTTCAAGAGTCATCCTCAGAGAGTCAAGTATGTCTTTAGCTGTTTCTCTGTTGGTGATCTTTTCATACTCGTTGTAAGATATAGCATTGAGAAGTATGGTTCTGGCCTTGTGATGATTTTTGAAAACACGCTTCTGATCATCTGACATCTTACTTCTGGGAACTTCAACTCCATCCTCTGTGACAGGAGGTTTGTATCCATCTGTGACAATGTCCCAGAGATTAGCATCATAGCCTAGAAAGAAACTTTCAATTCTATCTTTCCAGTAATCGAATTTCTCTCCACCAAAGACAGGAGGCTTAGCATTGTAACTGTCTCTTTCATTTGTGTGGGCCATAATTTTTCTCGTTCTGGATCTCTCTACACGGTTAAGTGTTTGATTGGAAAATCAATAACAGAGCCGAAGCTCTGATGCCAATTGAAGGTGAGAAAAACAAGAAATGGGGGTTTGAATTGTTTTGGAAAATAAGCGCTTTTGCAAAATAAAATCACACAGGATTTTATACTGGTTCGCTTATAACACAAAGCTACTCCAGTCCACCCGGCCGAGGTGATTTCGCCTTCAACAAGGACTTAATCCACTAATCTTGAAAGATTATTACAACCAACGTCTAAGAGAAAGATCTCTTAGTCCTCTCAAGTATACAGATTGCGCAGAGTCACTTGAGGAATATAAAACAACTTAGATAAAAACAGAGTTTGTAATCTAGAGTGCTTCTAGGATAAAGCAAGTATTACAGCAGTAAGAGCAAATAGAATATTTCACGTTCTGAGCAAAAGCTCGTGAAAGATTGAGAGAGAGAGAGAATATTTCAGTGTGTTCAGGTGTGTCTCTCAAAGAGGTTCGCCGTTCTTTATATAGAGGTGAAAAGCGACCGTTTGTAGTAATGGCAGATATTTAGTCTTGATGAGAGTTTAATGCCATAACTTCTTTGTTTCTTGCCAGAACAAGTTTGTCTCCCTGAATAACTTCTTTCCAATTATAGTTTCTTTCCATTTGAAGTGAAGTTACCGTTACTCTTTCTGGATAAGGAAATCCATTATCAGAGTCTGCGTTACTCTGTTAGACTGAGATCTTGAAATGTGGCTTCAGAGCTTCTGATAGTCCTCATCTTTTAGATTTCCAGTGTTGACTTCAAATGATCTTAAGACTTCTGGAATTTCTGATATACCGTTGCTTAGAGTCAGAACTTCTAGAGCGCGCTTCTTCTTCAGATGCTTCTGATATTCTGATATGCTGTTTTGCTCAGAGTCAGAACTTCTAGAGCGCGTTTCTACTTCAGATGCTTCTGATCTTCTGATAATTTGTATCTGATTTGATTTTGTATCTGATGACGCAATCAGATTCCTTTCTTCTTGTTCAGAATCCTGCACACTTAGAAACTTTTTGTTAGAGTGCTGTTTTTAGTTTCATCCTTTGTTATCATCAAAATCCTGGAATCTGTTGTAGAACAATTTTTGTTCTTACACCTTTTAGGTTTTCCTCATACGTTTTGAAGTTTTGATATCTCTCACGCTTATACCGGTCTTGGATATTCATCTCTTCCTGAGCATGTTGTATCTCTCACCCTCATACTTGGCGTTCAGATCACATGTCTCCTTGAGCTTATTACCCAGTAACCGGTAATACCTCGTCCCGCTGCTTCCCCAGGAGTGTCCTTGTGGACATCCCCAGCGAAGTCCCTCAGTGGATTGTTTTCATTCGGATTTTATCCGAAGTATCCGCTATGGATAGTTTTTTGTTGTATTGGCATATTCCTCAATACATGCATCTTCGAGTCAGCTTGAGTCTTTCCATTGGATCTTTTCCCTTTGGAATTCTGTTCCCTACGCTTTGAGTCATGACCTGCTTGCGCATTTTTATCCCTTTTCTATCCCCAGGAGAGTCCCCAGGGTCTTGGTCCCATGGAGTGAATTGCTCATATGGATTATCAGTGGCTTCTGATTTCTTTGCTTTTGTGGACACATATCTCCACAGAGTGCTACCATTTTTCATACCTACATTTACATCATGAGGTCTCTTAGGGACCTAAATTCGTCTCTTTGTTATTATTTAAGCCCATTCTACCCCGTCGAGACGAAGATTTTAACCTTCACTTCTCTGGCTAGAATGACCTTAAATAGGGGCATCGGTAAGACCCCAATTTTGACCCTAAGATCCCTCATGGCATCATAATATTGCATTTGCATTGCCTCAAGGATCTTTAGCATCTTGATTCCCTTTGCCTTTGGGTGGGACTCCTTGTGATTGGTTTGAGATCACCAAGCATGCTTGAATTATACATCATTGTTTCTCTTACTTTTGTTTACCAACCAAAAGCACAAAAATGTGTCACTAACATCTTTTGTTTGAAGCTTGAGTATCATCCAAGACACTTTGTGGGTTCTATTTAGATGATCAGTCAACACAAGGGAATGGCTTGAGATACTTCCAACAGGTTCAAATGGGGTCTATTCGTCAGTCAAAATGTTAATCTTGAAGGAGCAAAAGTTTGTTCATGAGCTGTCATGCTCGCTAGGCGAGTAGAATGGGTCGCCTAGCGAGTCCCAAGAAAAGCCACCAGAATCACCTACGCTCAGAGGAATTTCTTGAACTGTCATGCTCGCTAGGCGAAGCCCACGCTTTTAAAAATAAAATAAAATAAAATAAAATAAAATAAATAAATAAATAAATAAAATATAACAAAAAAAATTTGGACTTGGGCCTCTCTCATTTGAGCCCACAGGTCCACAAAAATCAGGTTATAAATTCAGAGTTTCAGTGAAATAAAAATCATTCTATTCCTATTACCCTGGCAGGAAAAAGATAGTGAGAGAAGAGATAACAGAGTTCAGAGAAACCCCTAGAGACTGAAGGGAACTCATCGGCAAAGAACCAATTCCCTCTCATATAAACCCTAAGAGTGCTTTGCAAACCCAACCGGGGCAATTCAATTTCATTCGATCTCTCCAGTCAGGTTTGCCTTATTCCCATTACTTTATGCTTTTAATTTGAATGCTCTGAATGTATGAGGTATTATGGGTGAATTTGATACCCTTTTGATGCATGTGTTTGACAAGAGGTTTAGGCCTCCTACCCTTGGTTGCTTTTTGTGAGCTTTTTGTGAATTTTAATGGCATGATTCATGTGGTTACATTTTGATTTGGGGGCAACTCTTGATTACCCTATCTTGTTTCTCTAACCTGTTTGTTGAGTTTTGTTTTTTGAGGGCTCATATGACTCTTGCAGAGATGGCTTGCCTGGTGTTCCACTTTATTTGTGGGGTACCACCTGGAGATCTATTCCGATTACCTATACTGACTCACTTTCTTTGATGGTGTTTAGCTTGGGAGTCTCTGGTTTTCTTACCTCGTAAATTGATGTTGCTTCGGATCTTTATCCGCGTGGTACTTTATTTTTCCCGCATTTTACCGCTTTCTTAGGTTTCGCATAGCCTCTCGTGGCATGTCAATTAAGGTTGCGCGGTTCCTTCATCTAGGACTGCCTTTTTGCATGAGCATCCCTAAAACACCCCAAACTCATTGATTTTTCTTCTCCTAAGAACACATTATCTCCTTCTACTACAGGCGAGTAAGTCTTCAAAGGTCGAGCATCTGGTAGATTGCGTAGTAACGTCGTTCACCCCAAAACACAACCCTTACCCCATAGGTGGTCGAACTACGTTTTGCTCTGATTTTCATCCAAGATGAGATACGTAGGCATAAGACGCGATGTCTTAGCGAGCACACTCCTCTTTAACCCATAGGTAGCCGAGCTACGAAGACTCTGATTCTCAGATTCAGATGAGATACGTATGTAGTGGATGCGACGTCCGTGCGAGTCATTTTCTTTTGACCCTTCTTTTAGTAAGTAGTACATTAGATAAACATATATGCTTTTCTCATCCCTTCAATCATGTTTGCACAAATAAATTTTCAAAAAAACAACAACAACCTTTGCAACAAATGTGAAAAGGGCTCCCTAGGAGTACCTAGGATGATTTGGGTGCCTAACACGTTCCCATTGCATAACCAACCCCCTTACCCAGATCTCTGACATTTTTACTAGTTTTTGGTTCAATAAAACTTTTAGGTTTTTGTTCGCTTTCTAATCATTCCTTTGGATAAATAGAAGTGCGGTGGCGACTCGACTTGTATGATTTACCTTGGATTTAGTAAATATCTCTAATGGTAACGAATACCCCGCTACAGATAGGAGAGATGTCTGAGACATCGTCTTCAACATCATCCTCTGAATCAGAACTTTCTCTTATATACCTCTACTTTACTCCATGACTTTGAAGGACCTACAACAGTAGCCTTCTTACTAGTTCTAGCTGTCATCATCTCAACCACAGACTTGCCCTTCCTGGTCTTCATTCTCTTAGCAACCCTTGGCTCCAAGTGATGAAGCAAGTTATCATCTTCATCATCTGAGCTCTCTTCTTCCAGTTCAATCACCTTCTCAGCATAGTCATGCTTCTTAGACTGAGAATCATCTACATGTTTCTTACTAGGCAAGGTTTTCCCTAATGAGCACAGTCCCTCAACAGCTATATCTTTCTCAGATCTAGATGAATCATCATCTTTCTCATTGTGAGGTTCCACCTCAGGAGAGGGGCCCCTTCTAGATAAAGGATTCGAAACTCCCTTGACTGAGTGTCCTTCATTTAGGATCCTCGTTACAAGATTCCTAATGACACGATCAATATAATGCATGTCATCCTTAGAGGGAAGGTTATTAGAACTGTTACCTTGAGTATTTCCTGCAGTGGAAGATGGACCAGGGACGTCGCATGGGATGACTGATAGGGGAATAACTTCCAAAATGTCTTCATGAAGAAAATCCATGGAGGGTGTTCTTGCTGTGTGCGCAGGTTTAGAACCAGAAGATGAAGGATGTTGTGACATCTGATTGAGCTTGTGAAAGAATTTTTGTTGCCCTAGCAGAGATGGTCGATACAGTTTGATGAAGATGGAAGTGGTTGTGTTGAGGTTGCGTGTGATAATGCTATAGATGGTAGTTCCAATACTAGGTAATGATTTACCATAAATGGGGCACTTTCTTTTAAGTGGGCAGACAATATTTTTATTACCTTTTCCACTCCAAATTAATTGCTATAAATTCTCATGGATACAAATCCCTAAATTCCCTCTTAAATATTAAAATTGATTAGCATGCAAATCCTTTGTAAATATGTCAGCTAATTGCATTTCAGTAAGAACATGCTCTAGGGCTATGATTTTCTCTTCCACTAGTTCTCTAATGAAGTGATGGCGAATATCAATGTGCTTTGTCCTGCTGTGCTGAATAGGATTCTTAGAAATATTTATAGCACTCAGGTTGTCATAGTACAATGTCTTGACATCTTGTGTGATATTGTATTCAGTCAACATCTGTTTCATCCAAACCAGTTGAGAACAACTACTTCCAGCTGCTATGTATTCAGCTTCAGCAGTGGAAAGGAACACACAATTTTGTTTCTTACTAAAACATGATATTAAGTTGTTCCCCAAGAAGAAACATCCTCCTGATATGCTTTTCCTATCATCAGCACTTCCAGCCCAATCAGCATCACAATATCCAGTCATCATAGATCCAGAACCATGAGTGTACAACATTCCATAGTCACTGGTGCCATTGACATATTTCAGTATCCTCTTCACTTAGTTTATGTGACTGACTTTTGGTTTAGCTTGATATCTAGCACAAACACCTACTACAAAAGCAATGTCAGGTCTGCTTGCTATGAGATATAGCAAACTTCCTATCATGCTTATGTAGAGACTTTGATCTACACTAACACCATTTTCATCTTTGGAGACTCTCAGATGTGTAGGAGCCGGTGTTCTTTTATGACTTGCATTCTCCATGCCAAACTTCTTAACAATGTTTTTGGTATATTTGCTTTGAGATAGAAAGATAGAATCTTCCATCTGCTTGACTTGTAGCCCAAGAAAATAGGTCAGCTCTCCAACAAGGCTCATCTCAAATTCAGACTACATTTGTTTAACAAAATGTTTGACCATCTGATCTACATCCCACCGAACACAATATCATCCACATATATTTGAGCCACCATGAGTTTTCCTCCTTCATTCTTAACAAATAGGGTCTTGTCAATACCTCCCTTCCTGTATCCATTGTTAATGAGGAACACTGTGAGTCTATCATACCAAGCCCTAGGAGCTTGTTTCAAACCATAGAGGGATTTCCTAACTTGTACACATGCTTTGGAAGATTTGGATCTGTGAATCCTTTATGTTTTTCAACATAAACTTCCTCATTTAAATAGCCATTCAAGAAGGCACTTTTTACATCCATTTGGAACAGTTTGAACTTCAGAATACATGCCACTCCAAGCAATAGCCTAATTGACTCAAGGCGAGCTACAGGGGAAAATGTTTCATCAAAGTCAACTCCTTCAACTTGAGTATATCCTTGTGCTACTAATCTTGCTTTATTTTTAGTAACCACCCCTTGTTCATCAGATTTATTCTTATACACCCATTTTGTTCCTATGAAATTTATTCCTTCAGGTCTTGGAACCAGTTCCCATACTTCATTCCTCTTGAATTGACCTAACTCTTCCTGCATGGCATTGATCCAGCACTCATCAGTCAAGGCTTCCTTGACATTCCTAGGCTCAATATTGGACACAAAGCAGCCATGTGAGATCACATCCCTTAATCTAGTTGTGACCCCTTTATTTGGATCTCCTATAATAAGATCTTTGGGATGATCCTTCTGAATTCTGATGGAGGGTCCCTTGTTGATTTTGTCATCTTCAGGTTCAGCTTGAGGAGGTTCACTCTCATTATTTTTGTTTGAAAAATCAACTGGGGGATTAGTTAAAGATGTCTCTACATCGTCTACGACATCAGTCTGTTGATCATCAACCACAATATTGATAGATTCCATCATTACTTTTATTCTAGAATTAAAGACTCTATAAGCTCTGTTGTTTGTTGAGTAGCCCAGAAGTATTCCTTCATCACTTTTGGGATCCATTCACGATCAGTCAGGATATAACATTTACTACCAAACACATGGAAGTATTTGACTGTGGGTCTTCTCCCTTTCCAGACTTTATATAAGGTAGTAGGAGTTCCTTTCTTCAAGGTTACCCTGTTGTGAACATAGCAGGCTGTGTTCATAGCTTCAGCCCAAAAGTGGTAGGGCAATTTCTTGGCATGAATCATAGCTCTGGCTGATTCTTGGAGAGTTCTATTTTTCCTTTCTACCACACCATTTTGTTGGAGAGTAATGGGAGATGAGAACTCATGAATGATTCCTTCTCATGCACAGAATTCAGCAAATTTGTTGTTTTCAAATTCCTTCCCATGATCACTTCTGATTTTAATAACTTGACTTTCCTTTTCTCTTTGAAGTCTTAGACAAAGATCTTTGAAAACTTCAAATACATCAGATTTTTCTCTTATAAAATTAACCCAGGTGTATCTGGAGAAGTCATCCACCACTACATAAGCATACTTCTTCCCATCAAGACTTTCTACCTGCATGGGACCCATCAAATCCATATGGAGAAGTTCCAGCACTCTGGAAGTGGTGTCATGTCTGAGCTTCTGATGTGACATCTTTGTCTGTTTTCCAATCTGACATTCTCCATAAATTCTTCCTTCATCAATCTTCAAGTTGGGAATTCCTCTAACAGCTTCAACAGATATAATCCTCTTAATACCTTTAAGATGCAGATGGCCCAATCTTTGATGCCATATCTTCACTTCTTCTTCTTTAGCTAGAGCACACATTGAAGAATAACCAG
The DNA here is from genome assembly GCF_024323335.1 of Lathyrus oleraceus. Lineage (NCBI taxonomy): Eukaryota > Viridiplantae > Streptophyta > Magnoliopsida > Fabales > Fabaceae > Lathyrus > Lathyrus oleraceus. Next base: position 213,407,114 of record NC_066583.1, read on the forward strand.
TTTCTTGAGAACTCCACATGTAGCAGTTGTCCTTAGACCTGACTCCTTTCGTGATCACTTCATTTTCTTTATTAGTAATCAGACATTCAGTTTTAGTGAAGTTTACATTTAGGCCTTGGTTACATAGTTGACTGATGCTTATTAGGTTTGCAGTCAGTCCCTTAACAAGTAGGACATTGTCAAGATTAGGAACTCCAGGGCAGTTAAGCTTTCCAATTCCCTTGATTTCACCCTTTGCTCCATCATAAAAGGTTACATAGCTGGTGGCATGAGGATAAAGGCCTGTTAGTAGGTTTTTGTTTCTAGTCATGTGTCTGGAGCACCCACTGTCAAAATACCAGTCTTCTTTGGCTGAAACTCTGAAGGAAGTGTGGGCTATCAGGTTTGTAACACCAGTCCTAGGAACCCATTGTTTTCTGTTGACGGGTATGTGATGTTTGGGTTTAGGTTGATGATGAGAAGGACTAGGATAGCCATACAACTTATAGCAAAATGGTTTTATGTGGCCAAATTTTCCACACTAATGACATCTCCATCTTTGGTGTTTCTCTTTCTCCTGTCTTCCTTTATGATGTTGTGACATATGATGTGACATCTTTGGTTTACTACCAGTATGACGGAACTTAGGTTTGGATTTAGGTTTGCTACCAGTGTGACTGCATTCAGGTTTAGATTCATTGAACCCAATGCCAGATTTGTCTCCTGTCATTTGTCCAGTCTGGAGAATTTTGTCTAAGGTGTCAGATCCATTGTTTAACATCCTGACATACTTTGTCATCTCATCTAGTTTGGAATTCAGAAACACTGCTTCAATTTTTAATTTATAGATGGTTTCCAAGTGTTCTACCTTCTCATTCTCAAGTTGTGTTATCACCTTCTTCTGGCTTTCAACTTGTTGATACACTTCTGCACTTCTGTGACACAACTTTCTGTAGGTAGTGGCCAACTCTTAAAAGGTTACTTCATCATCACTTGAGTCTTCATCAGAACCCCATCTCTCAGTCAAGGCAGTCACAAGATTTGCAGATTCTTCTCTTTCACTTTCATCAGACCAAGTGGCAGCAAGACTCCTCTTTTGTTTCTTGAGGTAGGTTCCACATTCAGTTCTAATGTGTCCATACCCATCACATTCATGGCACTGAACTCCTTTTCCTTCTTTGGGCTTTTCATCTGATCTTGTTCTTCTTCCATCATTGTTGGATTTACTGATGTCAGATGAGATGTTCTTGACATTAGCCTTAGACCTTACATCCATCTTTTTCAGAAGTCTGTTGAACTGTCTTCCTAGTAATGCTACATCATTTTCCAGATCTTCATCAATATCTTGACCACTTTCCTCCTCTTTCTCCCCAGTGTTTGACATGAAGGCTATGATTTTGACTTTCTTTTCAGATCCATCACACATTCCCATCTCAAATGTTTGGAGGGATCCAATTAGCTCATCAACTCTCATATTGGAAATGTCTTCAGACTCTTCTATGGCTGTCACTTTCATGGCAAATCTCTTAGGGAGTGACCTGAGTATTTTCCTCACTAATTTTTCATCTGACATCTTCTCACCCAGGGCTCCGGAGCCATTAGCAATATCAAGGATATTCATATGAAATTCATGAATATTTTCATTTTCTTTCATCCTTAAATTTTCAAACTTGGTAGTGAGCAGCTGCAGTCTAGACATCTTCACTCTAGAGGTGCCTTCATGAGTGGTTTTGAGAATGTCCCAAGCATCTTTAGCCACCTCACAGTTGTTTACCAATCTGAAGATACTCTTATCTACTCCATTGGATATAGCATTCAATGCTTTAGAGGTCCCAAGGGCTAGATCATCCTCCACCTTGGTCCATTGTTCTTCAGCCTTCTTATCAGTTGTAGCTTCTCCATCCTTAGTAATAACTGGATGTTCCCAGCCTGTTAAAACAGCCTTCCAAGCCTTATTATCCAGAGATTTTAGGAAGGCTACCATTCGAGGTTTCCAGTAGTCATAGTTGGATCCATCCAGAATAGGTGGTCTGTGAACATATCCTCCGTCTCTATCCATAGTACCAGAAAGTAACGTCCCTAGATCTCACCCAGAACCAGAGCAGGATGCCTGCTCTGATACCAATTGAAATTTTGGTATCATATATGAGATGTCGAAGGTAATGTCACGACACTAATATCTGAATAATACAAACAGGATAAAATATAAAGAATAGTAATGCAAGAGACACAAGCAATTGTTAACCCAGTTCGGTGCAAACTCACCTACGTCTGGGGGCTACCAAGCCAGGAAGGAAATCCACTAAATAGAATCAGTTCAAAGACTCACAGCAAACAACTTCAAGTTATAGTCTTTTCACCTAATCTCTACCCATGTGACATCTATCTAAGAACTCTTAGATATGAGATCCTACTCACTCCCCCTTAATCACAACAGTGATATAAAACAAGAATTATAATGAAAAGAAGACACTCTTCAAGTACACATACTTGATGTTACTTAAAAGCATCAATCAAGTAAACACACGCTCATGCTTCAAAGCTTAGAGTGACAAATTACAACTCAAAAATCAAACCAATTGAATCATCTATGGATGAATTGAATGGCTTACAAGTCACACGACCACACAAGACTAAAACCCTTATTCTCTCTCAATATTTCATTCGTTATTTCTTGTGTATAAAACCAGATTTTCCATGTCCTTTATATAGAAGAATTTGGCTGGGCTTGGACATCATAAAACCCTAAAACTATTTTCCATTCAAATCTTCTCATGACAACATATTAGATCTCTTTGGAAAATAAGTAAATCTGGTTGTAATTAATGATTGAATGGGCGTTTAAATCATCTCATCAATCATGCATAGATTTGCATTAAAAACGCAATCACATAATACATAACATTCAGACTGAAGGTTCTGTATACAGATATCACGACATCGGGTCTGACATCTCAGTAAAATCCTGCATAATCACATTTTAAATATTCTGCAGGTACATGTTATCTTATGTCAAGACAACACATGTGATAACTTGTGAACATTTTAGGTTTTACCAAGATTGCTGCCAACACATAGAACCAACAATAGTAAATTGCAAATTCTTTCTTTCCAGTCTCATCTTGTTGACCAAGAACACAACCCATACTGTCTTCAAGCACAATCAAATACATGACCAATGGTCTTCCTTCAACAGGTGGAGACAAAATCGGAGGTTCAAGCAAATATTCCTTGAAACTATCAAAAGCTTTTTGGCAGTCTTTGGTCCAATCACAAGACTGATCTTTCCGAAGAAGCTTGAATATAGGCGCACATGTGGCAGTCATGCGGGAAATGAATCTTGAGATATAATTCAAGCGGCCAAGAAACCCTCTGACTTGCTTCTCAATTTTGGGCGTAGGCATCTCTTATATTGCTTTAACCTTGACAGGATCAACTTCAATACCCTTCTCGCTGACAATAAAGCCCAACAACTTACCAGAACAAACACCAAAAGTACACTTATTGGGATTCAAGCGAAGTTTATACTTCTTCAAACGTTAGATAGCTTCAACAAATGCTCAACATGTTCCTCTTCATCAATTGATTTATCAATCATGTCATCGACATAAACTTCAATCTCTTTATGCAGTATATCATGAAAAAGAGTAGTCATTGCTCTTTGGTAATTTGTACCATGTAATACCCCAAAATTTACCCTTCATTTTTCCTGGAAGCATACGCTTTACACCTCATGCATGCATTCATTTTTAGGTCATTTAACATTAGACACATTGCATTTCACCATGTCAATCAGAATTAGATCCAAGAAACTTAAAAATAAATAAATAAATAAATAAATAAATAAATAAATAAATAAATAAATAAATAAATAAATAAATAAATAAATAAATAAATAAAAATAATAATAAAAAAATAAATAAAATATAACAATTTTTTTTTTTTTTGGACTTGGGTCTCTCTCATTTGAGCCCACAAAGCCATGGAATTCAGTCTATAAATACCAAGGCTTCACTTGAGAAAAGGAGGGGGGCAAAATACTCTGAGGTTTCCTTGGAACAAAACCCTGAGGAAAAAGATAGTGAGAGAAGAACTAACAGAGTTCAGAGCAGCCTCCAAACCCTGAAGGGAACTCAACTGCACAGAATCACCTCTATCTCACATAAACCCTAAAGATTGTTTTGTAAACCTCACGGGTGCAACTCAATTTCAATCAAGCTCTCCAATCAGGTTTGCCCTATATATCCATCATCTTTATGTCTTTAATTTGAATGCTCTAAATGTATGAGGTATTATGGGTGAATTTGATACCCTTTTGATGCATGTGTTTGACAAGAGGTTTAGGCCTCCTACCCTTGGTTGCTTTTTGTGAGCTTTTTGTGAATTTTGATGGAATTATTCATGTGGTTACATTTTGATTTGGGGGCAACTCTTGGTTACCCTATCTTGTTTCACTAACCCTTTTGTTGAGTTTTTGTGAAGGCACATGACTTTTGCAGGGATAACTTGCGTGGTTTTCCACTTTATATGTGGGATAACCCCTGGAGGTTCATTCCGATTACCTGTACTGACCCACTTTCTTTGATGATGTTAGCTTGGAAGGATCTCAGGGTTTCCCATTCCTCTAATTGCTGTTACTTCGGATCTTTATCCGCGTGGTACTTTTACATTTTTCCCGCATTTTACTGCTTTCCTAGCTGGAAGACCTCGATAGGAGGCAATGTTTTTGTGTTTACTTTATGCAGGTTCCTTTGTCCAGGGTTAAGAGCTATGAGGTCTTATCCTCATTACCCTTTTTTATGCGCGTTCCTACAATGCAAACAAACCCTTCATTGAATTTTTTTCTCCATAACACACGTTTACTCCTTCTACTACAGGCGAGTAAGTCTCCAAAGGTCGAGCATCCGGTAGATTGCGTAGTGACGTCGTTCGTCCAAAACCCAATCCACAACCCCGTAGTTAGTCGAACTACGGCTTGCTCTGATTCTCATTCCAGATGAGATACGTAGGCATAAGACGCGATGTCTTAGCGAGCACACATCCCCCAACCCATAGGTTAGCCGAGCTACGAAGACTCTGATTCTCATATTCAAATGAGATACGTATGCAGTGGATGCGACATCTGCGCGAGTCATTTCTCTTAACCTTTTTAGTAAATAAACACATTAGGTAAACCCACACCCTTTAGACGAAAACCACAAAAGTGGATCCCGTAGATTACTACGGATGCGTAGGGGTGCTAATACCTTCCCTTCGCATAACCGACTCCCGAAACCAAGATTTGGTTGCGAGACCCCGTCTTGTCCTTTCCTTTTTCAGGTTTACTTCGAGCGTTTCCTTTCCCTCCTTTGGGATGAATAATGCACGGTGGCGACTCTCCTGTCTTTTTCTTTCGCCGGTTGTTTTTTCGCGCACTGTATTTTTCAGGTTGCGATAGCTGGCGACTCTGCTGGGGAATTAAGAAGTTGACCTCTTGCTGGTCCATCTTCCCTAAGCGCGTCCCTCCTAGCTTGTGTGATTTCTTGTTTATTGGGTGTTCTTGCTTTTGTACATTTATTTACTTACTTGCTTGCATTCATCTGCTGTATCTGTTGGAGCTGTTTGTTTGTTTGTTGGGATGGGATGTTCTACGAGACATAAGCCCATTACCCAGGCTTGAGTGCACACACAGGTTTTAGAGTGGATGATCATGAGGCTTGCGTGGCATGTTGCTACGTTAAGTCGTTCGTGAAGAACCACACCCAGACGAGGTTTCTCTTGGATATATTATGTCCTACGGATGTTCCGTAACGACATGATGTTCCTTTAGAAATCGTCGACTCTGGTGACCATTTCCCGAGAACTCAGTCGAGGCCTCTCCTCCGAGACGTGATTATGTTAGCTCTGGTGGGCGCATTCTCGCTGATCAATCCGAGGACCCCGAGACTGGGAACTTGCTTTAGGATGTCCTGTTGAGGAGAGTCAGTGGAGGTCTTTTATCCCATAATAATGCCAAACCTTCAGTGGTAAACGTATTATTCGCGACTGAAGGGCTGAAGTTGGCAAACTTCTGTTCTTAGAACCTACCAGTGAGGGGCGGGCTAAATTCAGGAAACCTTAACCTCCGACCAACCCGGTTTTCTGGAGCAGAGATCTGATCTTATATTATATTCTTCAGTGGGTTTTCTCTTCAGACAGTGCAACCTGACAAATGTTCAAGCGGATCCAGCAATCCTGATTGACATACCACTGCACTGCATTCACATCATCACATCATTTGCATTCATATCATTTAACACATGTTTATCCTTTTCAAGTGGGTTTAAATCTTCTTCTTGATTCTAGTCGGGGTTTTCTTCTTACATTGTTTATCAAATGTAAGACTGGAATCAAGGGGGTAGAATGCCTTTTGGAATTGATAAACATGTCATTGCATTTGCATAGTCATCCGCATGTTTTGCATAACAGGTACCGCCACAGTGTTCTCAGTTTGTTTGGTGTCCCACTAGCAGGATAGCTGACTCAGGCATTCACCGATACGGTACCCGAAGGAATCAACAGAGAGCGATGGAGAGCCTACAAGCAGAGCTCGCCGAGATGAAGATTCGCATGAATCAATTCATGGATTTGGTTCAAGGGGTGGCTCAAGGACAGCAGGAGCTTAGATTGTTGGTACAGAGGGATCCCCCTATTACTCAACCGGAGACGCTGGCTGATCCTCCAGCTAGAGAGGCTAATGGTCCCAATGGACCGGGGCCTATCCCGATCCCGCATGTCAACCTAGATCAACAACCCATTCAGGATGGTCAGGATGATCAGTTCCCCTTGCTTCAGGAAGACTTTGGCATGGACCCCATGTTTAGAAGATTGGAAGAGAGGTTGAAAGCAGTGGAAGGACAAAATTTTCTGGGAGTAGATGTTGCTGACTTGGGGCTGGTCCCAGGTGTGAGAGTGCCACCGAAATTCAAGGTCCCGATATTTGACAAATACCATGGCAACTCTTGCCCCAAAACTCACGTGCAAGCCTATTTCCGTAAAATGGTTGCATACTCTGATGACGAGAAGCTACTTATGTACTTCTTCTAGGATAGCCTAGCTGGGGCATCCTTGGAATGGTATATGAGGCTGGACAGAGCCCACATCCGTTGCTGGAGGGATTTGGCAGAGGCTTTCGTGAAGCAGTATCAGTATAATGCAGACATGGCTCCGGACAGAACTCAACTTCAGAATCTGTCTCTTAAAAGCAATGAGTGCTTCAGGGAATACGCTCAACCCTGGAGGGATACAGCTTCCCGTGTTCAGCCTCCTATGTTGGAAAAGGAAATGGCCAACATGTTCATGAACACTCTGCCTGGACCTTATCTGGAGCGTCTGGTGGGGTGCAATGCTTCCAACTTTGCTGATGTGGTCTCTACTGGAGAAAGGGTGGAGAATTACCTAAAGACCTATAAGAGCCAGAGTGGAGGTGGATCCTCATCAGGGGTGAAGAAGCCGTTCATTCAGGGACAGAAGAGGAGAGAAGGGGATGCAAATGCCATATCTTCTTATCAGAACAGGGATAACCGGAGGAATAATTTTCAGAATTATCATCAGCAACCGTATGTTGCGGCTGTGACCATTCCAGCTGCAGCGCCACTACAACAACAACAATCACAACGTCAACCAGCTCAGTATCAACAGCAGCAGCAACCGGGTAACAAACCCGCTTATCAACAGAGGCAAAGGATGATGGACCGGCGTTTCGACACCCTTCCAATGTCGTACGCTCGGTTGCTTTCTAGTCTTCAACAACTACAACTTGTGCAATTGCGCACTCTGGCTCCTCCTATTGGTAGACTTCCGGTGGGTTACGGCGCCAACGCTAGGTGTAGCTTCCACTCTGGGGCACCTGGCCACAATATTGAGAACTGCAAAGCTTTTAAGCACGTAGTTCAAGACCTCATAGATTCAAAGGCCATCGACCTTGCACCGGCTCCGAATGTCGTTAACAATCCCATGCCCCAGCATGGTGGTGCGAACGTTAACATGATAGAAGGAAAAGCCAAGTCCATTAAGGATGTGTTGAAGTTGAAGACTCCATTGTTGGATATCAAAGGATGCTTGCTGAAGGCCGATGTTTTCCCCGGTTGTGGGAAGGGTTGTTTGGATTGTGCCACTCAGAGTGGAGGTTGTTTGAAGCTACAGCAGGGTATCCAGGCCTTGCTCGACAAAGGTATCCTCCAGGTTGAAGATTTGTCTGTCCAAGAGTCTGTGGAAGGGGTTGAGGAAGAAGGGTTTGAAGATGCTACTAATGAATTTGCAGATGTTGTTCCTACTGATTCTGTAATCCATGATGATGTATTTAATTTTTCCAATGTGGTTGATTCTGATGTAATTGAACTTGATTCCGATGTTTCGGATGTGTGTACATCAATACTTCAGACTCATCAGGGGCCGATCACTTTCTCCAGTGATGGCATCATTCAGTATGGTCAAGTCTCTGCAGTCAACGAAGAAGATGGGGATAGTGATTGTGACATTGACAACTGGGTGCGTCCGAGGATCCCGGGTGAAGTCATCAACAATTGGTCTTCTGAAGAGATTATCCAAGTCACTCTTCTTGAAGAGTAATTTTCTTTGTTTATTCATGCATATCCAAGTCTTACGTTCCGCCCAGGGCGTAATGACTCATTGTAGGGCCCGTCTATGTGACACTTGCATTTTTATCATAAATAAAGGACGTATTTTTGCATTCAAATATTTCGTTCCCTGTCTTTCTATTTTTGCAGTTTTTCAAAAAAAAAAATGGCAATGTTTTGTTTAGTTTTCACTTCTTGTTCACACTCATAAGCACATACCATCACTCATGCAGATGCACATCACCGGATCCTATTGATAACGTTTCTGCTACGGCTCGCTTCGACTTTGAAAATCCAATCTTTCAAGCTGAAGAAGAGGATGATGAAGACTGTGAACTCCCTGAAGAGCTTACCAGGTTATTAAAACAAGAGGAAAGGGTTATTCAACCGCATCAAGAGTCTGTTGAAGTGATTAATCTCGGCACCGAGGACGCCAAGAGAGAAATCAAGATAGGGGCTGCTTTACAAGACAATGTGAAGAAAGGGCTGATTGAATTGCTGCAAGAATACGTTGACATCTTCGCCTAGTCTTATCAGGGCATGCCTGGGCTGGACACAGACATCGTGGTACACCGCTTGCCTCTCAAAGAAGGTTGTCCTCCGGTCAAGCAGAAGCTCAGAAGAACAAGACCAGAGATGGCTGTCAAGATAAAGGAAGAAGTACAAAAGCAGTTGGATGCAGGGTTTCTAGCAGTCACCAATTATCCGCCATGGGTTACAAACATCGTCCCAGTACCTAAGAAGGATGGAAAGGTACGGATGTGTGTCGACTACCGGGATCTGAACAGAGCTAGCCCTAAAGATGATTTCCCATTACCTCACATCGACGTTTTGGTGGATAATACAGCTCAGTTCTCGGTATTCTCCTTCATGGATGGCTTTTCTGGCTATAACCAAATCAAGATGGCACCAGAAGACATGGAAAAGACAACTTTCATAACCCATGGGGCACCTTCTGCTACAAGGTGATGCCGTTTGGTCTGAAAAATGCCGGAGCAACATATCAACGAGCTATGGTAACTCTGTTCCATGATATGATTCATCATGAAATCGAGGTTTATGTGGATGATATGATTGCCAAATCTCAGACAGAAGAAGAACATTTGGTGAATTTGCAGAAACTGTTTGAGCGTTTGAGGAAATTCAAACTGAGACTTAATCCGAACAAGTGCACTTTCGGGGTGAGATCGGGAAAATTGTTGGGTTTTATTGTTAGCGGAAACGGGATTGAGGTGGATCCCGACAAAGTGAAAGCGATACAGGAAATGCCTGAGCCAAGAACAGAGAAACAAGTCCGTGGTTTCTTAGGAAGGTTGAACTACATCGCAAGGTTCATCTCTCACCTAACAGCCATGTGTGAGCCAATTTTCAAATTGCTGAGGAAAGATCAGGCTATCAGGTGGAATGAAGATTGTCAAAGGGCTTTCGAGAAGATAAAAGAGTATCTACAGAAACCTCCGATCCTTATACCTCCAGTTCCTGGGAGACCTTTGATAATGTACCTATCAGTGATTGAGAACTCGATGGGGTGTGTATTGGGACAGCATGACGAGTTTGGTCGAAAAGAGCATGCCATATACTACCTTAGCAAAAAGTTTACCGACTGTGAAATCAAATATTCGCAGCTTGAGAAAACTTGCTGTGCTTTGGCCTGGGCTGCTCGCCGACTGAGACAGTATATGTTGAACCATACTACCTTGTTGATTTCTAAGATGGATCCAGTGAAGTACATCTTTGAGAAGCCGACTCTCACCGGACGTGTTGCCCGTTGGCAGATGATTTTAACAGAGTATGATATCCAGTATACATCCCAGAAAGCCATCAAAGGGAGTATTCTGTCAGACTATCTTGCTCAGCATGAAGTTTGATTTTCCAGATGAAGACATCATGTTCCTCAAGATGAAAGACTGTGAAGAGCCAGTTGTTGAGGAGGGACCTGATCCAAACGAAAAGTGGACTTTGTTGTTTGATGGGGCTATCAATGCTAGAGGAAGTGGAATTGGCGTTGTTATTACTACTCCGAAAGGTGCCCACATACCTTTCACCGCTCGTTTGACTTTTGAGTGCACAAATAATGAAGCTGAGTACGAGGCCTGTATCTTGGGTATTGAGCAAGCCATTGATTTGAGAATCAAGACTTTGGACATCTTCGGAGATTCAGCTCTAGTGATCAATCATGAGATGCTACCCTTCGCCTTGCATGGGTACCGCACTTCAGTACGTACATCGACCGGGGCAACCCCTTACTCCCTTGTGTATGGTATGGAAGCAGTCCTACCTGTCGAAGTGGAGATTCCTTCTCTAAGAGTCCTGTTGGATGTCAAGTTAGACGAAGCCGAATGGATTCGGACAAGGTTCAATGAGTTGAGTCTTATCGAAGAGAAGCGAATGACAGCCATTTGTCATGGGCAGTTGTATCAGAGTCGGATGAAGAGAGCCTTTGATCGGAAAGTGCGTCCTCGTTGTTTCCAAGTCGGAGATTTAGTGTTGAAAAGGATCCTTCCTCCTCAGACACATCAAAGGGGCAAGTGGACTCCTAACTATGATGGACCGTATATTGTCACCAAGGTTTTTGATGGTGGGGCCTTAATGCTTGCAACTATGGATGGTGAAAACTTCACTTCCCCTGTGAACTCAGACGCAGTTAAAAAATACTTCGCATAAAATAGACCCGCTGGACAGTAAAAAGAATAGTCCAGGAAAAAATGGGCATCCCGACGAACCAAGAAAATGAAAAGGTTCGGGCAAAAATTAGGGATTAAAAATGAAAAGATCGTACACCCGGTAAGTTGAAAACCTGAAAAGGCAACTTAGGCAAAAATGGGTATCCCGGTGGATTGAAAACCCGAAAAGGGCGATCCAGGAAAAAGTTAGGGATTAAGCGAATGACTGTGTTCTGAGTTAGTTCTGAATCTCATCTCATGTCGATGACTGGAAATTTTCGAAAGGTAGGAAACAGTCCAATCACCTTTTCAGAAAGCTGATCATCTGGAGGATCTTGAAGATGGGCAAGTCATAGCAGAATTGGAACCCAATAGAAATCCATTTCACATTGCAATTAGATTAATTTCTGTTTTTATCTTTTGTGCGATTACCTCTTTCCAGGGATTGCTTCCTGATGTAAATGCCTATTAAGAGGCCATTCAATCAATAAAATCATGTTATTCAGTGTATCTCTGTTTTCATTTTCATTTTACTGTTTCGTTTGCAAAAATGACGTCCGAATTTTTGATAAACATTGCATCATGACACATAAGGGCTTTACAGGTACATGCTTAATAAACATTTAAAATTGCTGTAAATTTTAAGTGCTTTGGATCGTCTATTCAGAACAGATACCCTCGGGGCATTTCCTTAAAATCCCCTGCAGATGATCGTGAATATCTTCCCCGGTGAATTCGCCAACAGACAAATCCGGTGTCTTATCCCTGCAGAGCTGATCAAAGTGTTGGATTCTTCAATCCCCAGCAGGTTCTCACCACTGTACTTCCCCAAGCGTTTGTTTCAGGACATACACTCCCCAATAGAGTTGACAGTGCCAAACTATATACCCCCAGCGGAGTTGACAGTGCCAGACTGTATCTTCCCAGCAGAAGTGGCTGCTCCTTAGAGTTCGAGGCCAGATCGATAATCCCAATGCCAGATACATGGTTTCTTTCCTTGAAGCAGAACCTCGGTACCGTATCAGTGTTTGCTTCCCCTGTTGAGTCATCTATCGCAGATCGTGGTTGCCAGAACCACTATCGCTTTCCCCAACAGCAGGTGTTCAGTGTCGTTCTCTCCCCAGTCAGAATCTCGGTATTTCGTCATTGCTAGAACACCGTGTGGCGGGTCATTTCCCCACAGAATTCTTTGCGCTGTGCATCTCCAACAGCCTTGCCAGGGTCCAGAAGATGGTGATCATTTCCCCAGTAGATCCCCTTGCCTCAGCTTGGCATTCTACCTAGCATTTCGCATCCCTGCATGTAGAATCATATTGCATTGCATCCTCCCAAATCGCATAGCATTTCCATTTTCATGGAGCATTACGCCATTAAAAGATTTAAACATACGCACGTAAGCATAAAACATTCTCGGTATCCCAAGTGATAAGCTAGAAGTTGTTTCCAGTACTCAGACTGAAGATTGTTCATGACCCACCTTGGTTATCCCTAGCAAGTGTCATTGGCCCATGCGTCGCCTTTATTATCATTCCCTATTTCTACCAATGCTGACAGGCATGAAGTTTTCCAATGTTCAGATCGAAGAAGTTTCCGACGTTCAGGTCGATGCAACTTGTGGCATTCATGCCAGTTTTCCGGTATCCAGACCGAAGTGGCATTCAGGCCAGTGTTCCGATGTTCAGATCGAAGAAGTTTCCGACGTTCAGGTCGATGCAACTTGTGGCATTCAGGCCAGTTTTCCGGTATCCAGATCGAAGTGGCATTCAGGCCAGTGTTCCGATATTCAGATCGAAGTGGCATTCAGGCCAGTTTTCCCGATATTCAGATCGAAGTGGCATTCAGGCCAAGTCTTTCCGATGTTCAGATCGAAGAAGTTTCCGACGTTCAGGTCGATGCGACTTGTGGCATTCAGGCCAGTGTTCCGATATTCAGATCGAAGGGGCATTCAGGCCAGTTTTCCCGATATTCAGATCGAAGTGGCATTCAGGCCAAGTCTTTCCGATGTTCAGATCGAAGAAGTTTCCGACGTTCAGGTCGATGCGACTTGTGGCATTCAGGCCAATTTTCCGAAGTTCAGATCGAAGTCCTTTCCAGTATTCAGACTGATGAGCGGCATTCAGGCCATGGTTATTTCTGCGTTACCATTTATTTTGGTATCCAGTTTAACATTCTTTTTCGATATTCAGACTGACTCTCACCGTACCAGACGGATTCTTCTTTCAAGACCACCTCTTTGCCGATTCTGATAGGCATTGTCACTTCACTTCACTTCAGTGCAAATTTTTGGGCTTTTATTGTATTCAATCCCTTGATACCTCGAAAGTACGAAAGCAGCTGCCATCTTCTTTCCGGGTCTCCAGTTGATTGAATAGGGGCAGCTGTAATACCCCAAAATTTACCCTTCATTTTTCCTGGAAGCATACGTTTTACACCTCATGCATGCATTCATTTTTAGGTCATTTAACATTAGATACATTGCATTTCATCATGTCAATCAGAATTAGATCCAAGAAACTTAAAAAAAAATAAAAATAATAAATAAATAAATAAATAAATAAATAAATAAATAAATAAATAAATAAATAAATAAAAATAATAATAATAAAATAAATAAAATAAAACAATTTTTTTTTGGACTTGGACTTGGACTTGGGTCTCTCTCATTTGAGCCCACAAAGCCATGGAATTCAGTCTATAAATACCAAGGCTTCACTTGAGAAAAGGAGGGAGGCAAAATACTCTGAGGTTTCCTTGGAACAAAACCCTGAGGAAAAAGATAGTGAGAGAAGAACTAACAGAGTTCAGAGCAGCCTCCAAACCCTGAAGGGAACTCAACTGCACAGAATCACCTCTATCTCACATAAACCCTAAAGATTGTTTTGTAAACCTCACGGGTGCAACTCAATTTCAATCAAGCTCTCCAATCAGGTTTGCCCTATATCCATCATCTTTATGCCTTTAATTTGAATGCTCTAAATGTATGAGGTATTATGGATGAATTTGATACCCTTTTGATGCATGTGTTTGACAAGAGGTTTAGGCCTCCTACCCTTGGTTGCTTTTTGTGAGCTTTTTGTGAATTTTGATGGAATTATTCATGTGGTTACATTTTGATTTGGGGGCAACTCTTGGTTACCCTATCTTTTTTCACTAATCCTTTTGTTGAGTTTTTGTGAAGGCACATGACTTTTGGAGGGATAACTTGCGTGGTTTCCCACTTTATTTGTGGGATAACCCCTGGAGGTTCATTCCGATTACCTGTACTGACCCACTTTCTTTGATGATGTTAGCTTGGAAGGATCTCAGGGTTTCCCATTCCTCTAATTGCTGTTACTTCGGATCTTTATCCGCGTGGTACATTTACATTTTTCCCGCATTTTACTGCTTTCCTAGCTGGAAGACCTCGATTGGAGGCAATGTTTTTGTGTTTACTTTATGCAGGTTCCTTTGTCCAGGGTTAAGAGCTATGAGGTCTTATCCTCATTACCCTTTTGCATGCGCGTTCCTACAATGAAAACAAACCCTTCATTGATTTTTCTTCTCCATAACACACGTTTACTCCTTCTACTACAGGCGAGTAAGTCTCCAAAGGTCGAGCATCCGGTAGATTGCGTAGTGACGTCGTTCGTCCAAAACCCAATCCACAACCCCGTAGTTAGCCGAACTACGGCTTGCTCTGATTCTCATTCCAAATGAGATACGTAGGCATAAGACGCGATGTCTTAGCGAGCACACATCCCCCAACCCATAGGTCAGCCGAGCTACGAAGACTCTGATTCTCATATTCAGATGAGATACGTATGTAGTGGATGCTAATACCTTCCCTTCGCATAACCGGCTCCCGAACCCAAGATTTGGTTGCGAGACCCCGTCTTGTCCTTTCGGTTTTCAGGTTTTCTTCGAGCGTTTCCTTTCCCTCCTTTGGGATGAATAACGCACGGTGGCGACTCTCCTGTCTTTTTCTTTCGCCGGTTGTTTTTTCGCGCACTGTATTTTTCAGGTTGCGACACACCAGCATTCTTTAAACCAAAAGGCATCACTCTATAACAGAATGTTCCCTAAGGTGTAATGAATGTGGTCTTCTCCATATCTTCGGGTGCCATCTTGATCTGATTATATCCGGGAAATCCATCCATAAACGAAAACACTTTGAATTTGTAAGACCCTAATTTTGACCCTAAGATCCCTCATGCAATTTCAACATAAGCACTAGCATTGGGATCATACCTTGGCATCCTCCTTATCCCTCTTTCATTGGGTTTGTTATGGGAGAGATCACCAAGCACTTTGTGATTGTATCATACTTGTATTTTATCATTTCACTAACCAAATACCAAAAATATGTCTTTGCATTATGTCTAACTCTTTTGTAGGAAGGGCATGATTCCATTGATTCATCAAGTTCACATCTAGGGTTTGAGACCCTCATGAACAAAAAGTACAACCAAGAATTGATTCAATAATGGTTATAAGCTTTATATGAGTCCCAATGTTCTCTACATGTTATATTTGATCAAGTTTTCTTCAAGAGTTTGAGGGTGATTTGCCTTGGAAACCCTAGTTTGACTAGGTATCTTGAGTAACTTCTCCAACAAGCTATCTCACCAATTGATCAAATTTCTCAAGGGACACTTAAAAATTCATCATCTCATGTATATATGATTTACCATGATCCAAGAAAGTCAATAGAATTGGAAGTTAGCAAGTTGGTTGATGGTGGTTGGCTAGATGGATTCATCTAATCAAAACTGGGTCTGCCTAGACCCTATCTCCTACAATTTTCACCTTATGAAAATGATCACAAGAGAAAACATACTCTAAATGACATTCCAAACAACTTTCATGTTGAGACCTAGAACTAGTTTTGCTTGGAAAATCATTTTCTATGTTGAAACATTATAGGTCATTTTGTCTAAACCCTAATTTGAAAGTCAACTTCCCAAGGCCATAACTTGCTCAAATTTTATGCGATGAAATATTTCCAAGTTTCAAAATCAAATTCAATGTGTCTACTTCAATGTTTATGTATAGAGTGGGAGATAATTCAACTTTTTTGAGCATGTGATATGAGGTTACATTATAGGTCACTTTTGACCTATACCATTGATCAAGTGATTTTTCCAAACTTCAAAAATGCATACCTCTATCATTTTAAATCCTAATGACATGAAATTTGTGACCATTTTGAAGGTATTTGAAATAGCTACAACTTTGATGAATACACATTTCTCATTTGAAGCTCATATAAAAAGTTAAGCAAGGTGGAATGTTGAGACATATGGCTTGACACTTAGAAAAATTTTGATATGTCAAAAATTTCCAAACATCCACCTAAAATTTATTCAAGTTCCAAGCTCCAAATGAAAAAGTGTTGAACATGAAAGTTTTTCCTCTTCATCTCACCTTTTCAAAGAGCTCAAATTCATTCATTTTGGACAAGGACTGCATAGGCTGCGCATGGCATGAACATGGTGTCATCACTTGGAAAAGATCAAACTTCAAATCCAAATTTACACTTGCCTTGCAATCCAAGCTGAATTCAGACTACCTAACATTCATTTGTGGACTTATTGCAATGATTTTATGGGCCTATGCGTGCTCATGCACCCATGCATCATCAATGACCAAATTTGGAAAGTGATTTCAAGTGTGCAAATATCAATGGTTTCAGCTATAAATAGAGCCTCATATGCTCAGCAATCAACACATATTCGCGCCAACTTTGATCCCCCATCTCTAACCCTCACTTTGCAAAGGATAAACCTGAGAAATTCATTTGAATTTGAGGTTGAATTTCCACTATTTTGAAATTCAAATCTCCAGGAATCCACAACCTTTTAAGCATTCAATCCTTCTTCTGCAAGCAAGTGGGGTGAGATCAAGCACAAGCAAGATCAAGATTAGTTGAATCCAGACCTCCATTGAAGATATTTCCTAGAAATTTTGATCTCTTCGATTCTCTCAAATTCTTTCTCAATTCTATTGATTCTTTGGTTGTCTGAAGTCCTACCAATGTAGGCAAGAAGATTGAGTTGCTTTGAGGCCAAATCGAAGCAACTCAGTTCATGTACCTCAAATTTCAACTCCATGTATCTCTCAATATACTTGGAGTTAGAGTGAATTGAGGCCAGATTCGAACTCAGTGCCATTTTTACTTTGAAATCATGTCCTTGTTTTTAATTTTTGTGATGGTTGAAGGTGGACCTGTCCGGTGAGGTCCACCGGAGAAGAAGACCAGAGCTACAATTCCGGCAATGTGTTGGCATCTCTCACAACCATATGATCCATCTCATTTGTTTTAATCTGGTTCGTTCCTTTTGAATACCAATGTTATGGCGCGCTGACTCAGGCGCACGGTGGAACGCATGTTTCTGGCCACTTGATCTGCCACCTCAATTAATGAGGGAGATCAAGTGGTCCATGTTTTTTCTGATATTTTAATTGAATTATTTTCAATAATTCATATTAAATTCAATATTGATCCAAAAAATATGGGACTTTCACCAAAAAAATTCAAATATTTTTCTTTTTCGTATTCTGAATTAAAATTATTTTTTGGATCTTATTAATATTTTTCATGAATTAATTGATTTTGAATTTGTTTTTAATTATTTAAAAATATTTTTAAATGTCCAAAAATTATGAATTTTTTTCTCCAAGGTCCTTTGACCTATGATAAATCTCATGGCCATTTCATTGGTGTTTTGATGAGATTTTAGGAATTGGACAAACCATATTTAATTTAAATGCACTATTTTAGTATTTTAATTTGAATAAATGCCAAATAAATTTGTTGACCAATTGTGATGACTTGTTTATGTTTAACTCTTGTTGTTGGGCCTTAGTCAAGGTTGATTTGACTTTGTCAAATTAATATCATTGGATTTAGGGGATTGATGGAATGTACATACCATCTCCCAAAATGAATGGATGATATTAATTTGGTAAAATTCCTCCTTTGACCAATTTGTGATTAATCCATTCCCCTCCCACTTCATCTTATTCCATTTCTTCCTTCATTCATTCCATTTGTCCTATGACATCTCAAAGTCCTAATGCTAGTTGATTGAAAAATTAACATGAGTATGGATGAGATTAGGCCACACCTTTTGCATATTCTTTTTGTGTGTGGTATGTTTCATGAGCATAGTCCATTATACTATGTATCTAACGTGCATTAACACCAAAATTCTATTGTCCGACCTCAAATAGTTGTGACTTCTACATAAGTCCAATTACGATTGCTTAACATAGCACTAAATTTGTGACATAAAAGGCATAAGCGTTCTAGTTAGTGAGATTGTAAGTCTCCCCTCTTTCATGGTATTGTGTGGAAACTTGGCATTCTTTCCTTCCTTTGGAAGATGTTTTGGTTCAAGGATTCATGCTTGTGATAAGTGGGTTGAGTGTTCTCCAAAGAATGTCTTGAAATGAAAAGCAAAAGCAAAACAATACTAACTTCTAACCAATTAAATACTAACTTTTAGTTTCAAGCCTTTATATTAATGCAATTTAATTTTAGCACTCTATTCATTTGCCATTATTCATATCATTCTAATTGTTTATGTTAATTCAATTTTCACTTTGTCTATTTGGACCATATTTTGTGATATATTTTGCTTGTGTATAATTTGCTTGTTTGTGTGGTCTTTGACCATTAATGTAGATAATAATAGCAAAAAACCCTAAAAAAAATTTGTGTGGACTATTGGCTTGATCTTGGACAAATGGACTTAGAATCTAGGCAAACTTCCTATGCTAAAGGACTTGGCCAATGCCAACTTATTGAGAAATCAAGTGCTTGCAATTTGAAACTTCATTTGATACATCATTCAAGATCTCTCTAAGTTCCTCTGCAACATGATCATTGTGAAGCTGTTATTTTGAACCTGTGACTGGTGGAATTCATCTGTTACATGGGCTACTTTGAAGAAGATCATGGAATGGATAAGCTTGGATGTGGCTATCTTTGTTTGATGCCTTGACCTTAAAGATAATATAATTGTGAATTTGTATGTTTCTTGATTCAAAATGTCCAAGGGAATTCTGGGTTTCTATTGGCATTCTTGTCTATTGGATTTCTACCCATTGGTCAGATCTTTTCAACTCTTAACTTTTAATTTTGTACATAGGATAGTCCCTTTATCTTCTCCCCATTTCTTTAATTTCAAAATCTCTCCCTCCATTTTTTAAAATCTTCTTTGTGTGAATTACTTTTGTTCTAAACTTTGACCACTTTTGCAAAAAAGATAGAAACTTTGGCCTTATGTCATTGCATTTTCAAACTTCTTTTCTTAAATCAAACTTGTAAATAGACTTAACTATACTTGACTTAAACTTTCAAAAAATCCAAAAAGAACTAACTCATTCAAACCATTTTAGACCTTTGTTCCTTTCAAACTTAATTTTTGTTAAAAGTAATGCATCCACTTTGAAATTTGTATCACGAACTACGAGGTTTTGATCCCTCATTTTTATGTTGGTACGTAGGCACAAGACCGAAGGTCTTGTCAAACACAAAAATATAATTAATGAATTCTTTTCTCATCCCCCCACTCTATTTGTTTGTAAACATCACTTTATACCAAGTACATATGCACACAAAAAGGTCTCCCTAGGAGTACCTTGGACACTTTGGGTGCTAACACCTTCCCTCTGTGTAACCAACCCCCTTACCTGTGATCTCTGACTTTTTATTAGTTTTGATTTGAAAACTTCTTACTTTTGGGTTTTGGTTGTACTTTTTCCCTTTTCCCTTGGAAACAATAAAAGCGCGGTGGCGACTCTTGTTATTTGATCTCTAGCTTATCCATAGCTTGATGGTCATGAATTTCCCGCTACAGAATTTAGCAGTATTGTCCACCAACGTATCAATGTGTGGCAAAGGGAAATCATCTTTCGGACTGGCTTTATTCAAATCTTTATAGTCAACACACATGCGGACCTTTCCATATTTCTTCAGCACATGCACAATATTGGCCACCCATTGCGGATACTCAGCGGTCACAAGGAAACCAGCGTCAATCTGCTTCTGCACTTCTTCTTTGATCTTCACTGCCATATCAAGATGTGTTTTTCTCAACTTCTGCTTGACTGGCGGACATTCTGGCTTCAACGACAATCTATGCTCCACAATCTCAGAATCCAACCCAGGCATGTCTTGATAGGACCAAGCAAACACATCTCAATACTCTTGAAGAAGATCAATCAAACCCTTCTTCGCATCTGAACACAGTTGAGACCCAATCTTGACTTCATTCATTTCATCCTCGGAGCCCATGTTGACTAACTCAATCTTCTCTTCGAACGGCTGAATGACTTTTTCATCATGCTCAAGGAGACGAGATCTTTCATCACTTACTCCTTCTTCACTTTCCTCCTCGGCCTCAAACACAGGGAATTCAAAATTTAGAGAAGGAGAAGGATCATTGTATTCAATGGGGTTAGGAACCAACCTGCATAATGATTTGATATTTTGATTTTAGAGAAGTGAATTTATGACCAAATATTATGCAGATGGACAATTATATTGTTTATTTATGTTTTTTCTGATTGCCATTTTCAGAATAAAGCAACAAGTAAAAACAAACATCATAGATGTGGATGAATAGAATTAATTTTATTAATGATCAATTTGAAATTGCCCAAACAATGTTCACTTCTCCCTTAGGCATAAGAGAAGTATTTTGAAAACATATAAAAACAATTACTTAGATCGATGCAAAATAACAGGAACATCAACATCAGTCCAATTGTTGCAAGCCTTTCCATGCGTCACACAATTGGTGCAGTCTTCCTCTTCGTCATCCTCTAGTACATCAGTTAAGTGTTGTTCATTGCCATGAATGAACCCTCCGCTACGGAAGCTAAGTTGCATATCTTCAGACCTTGCAGTTGATGAACCTCGTTGAAAACCTAGACCGGTTTTGCCTTTGTTGTCAGAGACCTCTACCATGCGCCCCCACTGATCAACATTGCCTTCTTCTACAATCTTCTTTGCATCCTTCAATGAGGACATTGGTGCCCCGACTCTCTTTTCAGTAGTAATAGATAAGGCTTGGAACGGATTTCCAATCTCGTCCTCAGCTTCAACATAAGAGAAAGATGATAGGTGGCTAACCAACAACGCCTTCTCCCCGCCAATGATGACAAGCTTTCCATTTTTCACAAATTTGAGCTTCTAATGTAATATGGAGGTAACAGCTCCCGCCTCATGGATCCATGGCCTTCCCAATAAGAAACTATAGGCCGGATGGATATCAATTACTTGAAAATTAATTTGGAAGTCACTCGGACCTATGTTAACTGGAAGGTCAACTTCACCTATCACTGTTTTGCGCGAACCGTCAAAAGCTTTGATGATTACACCGTGATATCTCATAGGCGCTCCTTGATATGATAGCTTTGACAATGTTAACTCCGGCAGTACGTTCAATGAAGACCCGATGTCAACAAGCACATTCGACAAAGCATCATCTTTGGAGTTCATAGAGATATGCAGAGCCAAGTTATGATTTCTGCCCTCCTCAGGGAGTTCTTTATCATGAAAGTTGAGATTGTTATAGGAAGTGATGTTAGCCACAATATGATCAAACTGATCCACTATAACATCATGTTCCACAAAATCTTGCTCGAGAACTTTCTGCAGTGCTTCTCTGTGCGCTTCTGAGTTCATGAGCAGAGACAACACTGAGATTTTTGAGGGGGTTTAGAGCAGTTTCTCCACCATATTAAACTCACTTATCTTGATCAATCAAAGTACCTCATCATCATCATTAGCCTTCAAATCGCTGGATTCACCAGACTTACCCTTTGAAGCACTAATCGGATCCATAACAGGCACTTCTACCTTCTTACTAACAACCAATTATTCTTTATCATTTGGGAACACCGACCCAAACACACGACTACTTCGGGTCACCTTGGTAACATCAGCAATGCTCACCACAGAACTGGTCGTCGGCAACGGGACCTCTTGACCATCCTTCATCATCGTAGCATTATATTAATATGGAACAACTTTATCAGATGAATACGGGACTGGACCCGCTAACCGTATAACCAATGGCGATACTGATCTATTGCTGACATTGTTACTGTTGCTGCTATCATATTGAAGAACGCATCTCTCTGGCTGCTTGAAAATGGGCACTATGACATTTACATCATCATCTACATGATGAGATTGAACAATCTGAATCATGCCTTCATCCACCAGTCATTGGATGTCCCTTTTCACAACTTCACAACCCCTTGAATTAACCTTGCAAACAATACAACCCTCGTGGTCATGCTCACAATCACTCACCAAGCAAATGTCCTTATGCATCTGCACTAAGGACCTCCGGATAAAACGAACATCAAAAAACTTAAACTCGCCAGGACAACCATCCACCATATTAACAGAAGATTTTCCATGGGCGGGTAATGGATTTTCTTTCACGTTCGGTGCATGGTCCTCAAAGGACACCATTCCACTCTTCATCAGCTTTTGAACCTCATACTTGAGTGGATATCAATTTTCTATATCATGTCCGGGTACCCCTTGATGAAAACCACAATGGTGTTGTGGTTTATACCACCACGGAAGTGGTTTTGGAATTTGCGAAGGGTTTCTTGGTTGGATTAGATTCTTGAGAACCTAAGATGGATAGAGTTCTGCGTATGACATAGGAATTAGGTCAAAAGAGACTTTCTTCCTCTCGAAGTTTTGTTGATGATGATTGTTAGTATTGTTGTTATTGTAGGTGTTTGCTCGTTGTTGTGGTTGTTGTTGATGTTGTTGTTGTTGAATTGGTACTGAAGATACTTGATGATGATGTTGTTATTGTAGGTGTTTGCTCGTTATTGATTATTAGAGAATACAGGGATAACTGAAGATACTTGATGATGATGTTGATGGGGTGGTTGACTCTTCCTGATTTGAGGCCTTCTATGCCTCCCATTGATTACTGCATTAGCTTCGCTGTCTTTCTTCTTCCTAAAGCTACTGTCGTACCTCTTACTTGATGATGCTTCATCTTTTGACAAACGTCCTTCTCGGACACCTTCCTCAAGCCTCATACCCATGTTTACCATTTCGATAAAGTCACTGGGGGCACTAGCAATCATAAGTTCATAATAAAATCAACTCAGGGTTTTTAGAAAGATCTTTGTCATCTCTTTTTCCTCCAAAGGATGAGTGATCTGAGCAGCCAATTCCCTCCATCTTTGCGCGTACTCTTTGGATGTCTCTTTATCCTTCTAAGACATAGATCTCATCTGGTATCTATCAGGCGCCATATCCATATTGTACTTATATTGCTTGACAAAAGCCTCCCCCAAGTCGTTGAAAGTGTCAATGCTTGCACTGTCCAACCCGATATACCAACGGAGCGCAACACCGGTCATAGTGTCAGTTTGGGTAGACATCTTGCGGGCATACATCACTAGATGACTGAGTGGACATATGTTCCCTTTATACTTTTCAAAGTCAAGCACTTTGAACTTCACCGGATCTTCATATTTGGCACTAAGCATAACTCAGCGACACTTTTCCCAAATAAATCCTTACCCCTTAGTGTCTTAAATTCCTTGTGCAACTCAAGAAACTGATCCTTCATTTTGTCCATTTTCTCGTAAACATTCGGACCCTCAGATGGCTTGGAGTGATAAATTGTGTCCTCTATACGAGGTAAGGTGTGCACAATGGGAGGTGGCACAAACATGACCGGGCTAGATGCCGGTATGGAATCAAAGGTAGGCGCGAAGCCTTCAGGCATAAAGTTGGACGGCATTCCCCACGGGAATCCGACGGGTATGGTAGGCGCGAAATGAGCGGTAGCAGCAGGCATGGTAAAGGTAGCCACCTCTGAAATAACCGTCCTATAAGGAAGAGTTTCAGACGTTGGAGAAGATTGGCTCTGAGCAGCCAACACTGACTCTATCATGGCAGTCATTCGGGCAATCTTATCCTTCAGTTCTTTGTTCTCTTACTCGAGATGTTCCATGATTCTCAAATGATTTGCGCGAGTGTTGTACCGATGAGTCAGCTTGGCTGAAGCACAGAAGAAACACCAATGAGACATCTGGTGAAAGAGAAACTTGCTTATGCAAATGATGCATGAAATGCAATGCTTGTTTGTTTATTTCTATTTTCAAGGAACTTACTATATCATTCGCAAATACATATATGATTGCAACAATTTTATATGACCAAAAATATCTTTTTATTTATATAAATTGGAAGGATTAGACTGGGTACAATTTCAAAAACCAAATAAAAATACAAGAGAAAATGAGACTAGTCATCCTAAGGATCCCTAACAACCATGTCAGAAGATTTGGCTGAAGACGCGTACTTCCTTCGAATGCGTCAAATCTCAGTCTCAAAAGAAGCCTTCATCTGAGCCTTCTCAAGGACAAGCTGATCTACAATCTTCTTCCAAGCAACGGTAGGCTGAGGCATGCTAGAGGAAGATGAAACATCCGACTCTCTCTGTCTCTTTGTCACTCGATCTTCAAGTAGCTCAATAAGTGTATCTTTGTCCTTAGACTCCAACTGCAACTCTTTATGCTTTTTGCTCAAAGCACAGAAACATTCTTCCCACATATCCTTCTCTTGCTTCATCTTGGCGAGTGCGTCTTCCAACTCCTCTATATCTTGGTTAGGAAGAGTTAATGGCTCAACCATAACCATAGACATAGGTCTTTCACAAGGATAAGGCATCTTCAACTCCAAAGCTCTCTTCTTCACCCAAAGAGTGTAAGCTTCCAAAGCTACACAATTGCACGGACCAAGCTCGGATCTTCCCTTCCTATGCACATTATGCCAAGCACGCACAATTTTTTGCTTCAAATGTTGGGGATCTTTACCCTCTTGATAGAAAAGACCTTCTAACAAAGTGTTATTCAGTTTGTCTCTCAAGGGGAACCCAAGGTTACGACGAGCCAAAGTAAGGTTGTAGTTAATTACTCCTTGTGTACCAATGAGAGTTACATTAGAGAATTCACCACAACTGTCAATAATGTCCAAGCTATTCAACGAAGAGTCATACTAAACTATATCATCATTAGTGAGAGACATAAGTCTCTGAGACCATCGTAGACATTGCTTGTTATCCATAAAAGTAGACGTCTGAGGCAAGTGAGAAATAAACCACTTATACAGAAGAGGAATGCAAAAGACAATCGTTCCACCACCTTTAGAATTCCTTAGATGCAAAGAGAAATACATATCACCCAACAAAGTAGGCACATGATTTCCCATCAAGGAGATTGTAATGGCGTTAACATCAACAAAACCGTCAATGTTAGGGAATAAAGCTAATCCATAAATGAGAAACACAAAGATAGCTTCAAAAGCATCCACACTACCAGCTTGAGCAAAAGCAATAGCTTCCTTGATGTGGAAATGAGATGGCAACCCAATCCTCCTTTCCTCACCCAATGAGCCTCTATCTCAGACTTCTTCAAGTGAAGAGCTTCATCAATAAGGTTAGATCGGGGGATCTCTTCCAATCCACTAAAAGGTACTCTACTAGAAACAGGTATCCCCAAGAGATGAGAATACTCCTCCAATGTAGGCACAAGCTGAAAATCTGGGAAAGTGAAGCAGCGGTAGAGGGGATCATAGAACTGCACTAGTACACTCAAAAGTCCTTCAACCACATCAGCAGACAAGATAGACAAAAGCTTTCATGACGTTATTTTAAGTCCAAAGGATCTAATACAAAAGATGCTAGCTTCCTTAACTCTTTCAAGTCGGGACATCTGAAATTGTACTTCTTAGTGTTCCTTCGACCATAATCCATGGTCTCAAAATATTTGAAAATAACACCGCAGTTCCTTGAAATTTTTATGTAATGAATGTTATGATGCGCATGAATGTAACAATCATAAATAAGGGATCACGCACAAGGCAACAAGCAAAGGTCAAGGGATGAATCAAGTCATTGTCAAGATCAATCATCCATTTTGGTGGATTATGGTTTACACCTTATCAACACCCAAGTTCAATTGATATTGACAAGACTTGATTGGATCAACCAAGAATCAAGGGTTTGTTGTAAGTCACGAGCATGAAGTCTGGGTAAGAACCATCCCAAAGGAGTGAAATAAGGATAAAGACCTGTAGATCATGTTCTAAAAAGTTCCCAGAGTCTTAATTCCATCTATCGAATATTACAGGTTAAGATGACTGACTCATCGACCCATAATATTCTCAAGAGAAACTCGTATGAGTGTAGTATCACGTAACAAATGTTATCAAGTCTACACTTAAACAGTCTCCGCACTACGTCCTAAATAGGCCAAGAGGGGGTAAATGTTCTACGATCCTCAGGTTCTCGGACCCAAATTAGAGATAATAATGCCTAACCATAAATACTTGTGTGACATTTCCAAATCCAAAAGGGTCTCCACTAAGCAAATGGATCTCAGGCCAACTTGTTAAGGACTACTCCACACAAGTTGAACATGACTATACCATCCTCCTATCTTAATTGCACTCAAGTTTAGGTTAGAACTTATCTCACCACTCAGAGATCACCAAGCCCAACAAGAAGATTATATCATACAAATATACATACATTAGATATAGACAATTATATACACACAAAAAAGTAGGATAAACCTACTGGAGACTACTCCCCAACAGAGTATCCACTTAATTTCTGTAGCGGTAAATTCATGATCATCAAGTTATGGATAAGCTAGACATCAAATAACAAGAGTCGCCACCGCGCTTTTATTATTTACAAGGGAAAAAGGAAAAGTACGAACAAAATCCAAAAGTAAGAAGTTTTCAAATCAAAACTAATAAAATGCCAGAGATTACAGGTAAGGGGGTTGGTTACACAGAGGGAAGGTGTTAGCACCCAAAGTGTCCTAGGTACTCCTAGGGAGCCTTTTTTTGTGTGCATATGTATTTTATACAAAAATGATGTTTACAAACAAATAGAGTGAGGGGATGAGAAAAGAATTCATTAATTATATTTTTGTGTTTGACAAGACCTTCAGACTTGTGCCTATGTACCAACATAAAAATGAGGGATCAAAACCTCGTAGTTCATGATACAAATTTCAAAGTGGATGCATTGTTTTTAACAAAATTAAGTTTGAAAGACATAGAGGCCTGAAAATGGTTTGAATGAGTTAGTTCCTTTTTGGCTTTTGAAATTTTAGGTCAAGTATAGTTAAGTCTATTTACTAGTTTGATTAAGAAAAGAAGTTTGAAAATGCAATGGCATAAGGCCAAAGTTTCTAGTTTGCAAAGTGGTCAAAATTTAGAAAATAACAAGTTCAAACAAAGAAGTTTTTTGAAAGGAGGAAGAGATTTTGAAATTAAATAAATGGGGAGGAGATGAAGAGACTAATCGTATGCACAAAATTAAAATTTAAGAGTTGAAAAGATCTGACTGATGGGTAGCAATTCAATAGGCAAGAATGCCATATAGAAACCCCAAATTCCCTTGGATATTAGAATCAAGCAAAAAACAATGCATACAATATTAACTTGAAGAGCAAGGCATGATAGCCACATCCAAGCTTAACCATTCCATGATCTTCTTCAGATTAAGCCCATATAAAAGATGAATTCCATAAGTCACAGATTCAAAATAATAGCTTCACAATGATCATGTTTTAGATGAACTCAAAAGGATCTTGAATGATGTATCAGATGAAGTTCCAAATTGCAATCACTTGGTTTCAAAAAGTTGGCATTGGCCAAGTCCTTTAGCATAGGGAGGTTGCCTAAATTCTAAGTCCAATTTTTCCAAGATCAAGTCAACAGTCCACAAAAAAGTTTTTTAGGGTTTTTGTTCTTATTATGTACATTAATGGTCCAAGACCACACAAACAAACAAAATATACACAATCAAGATATATTACACAATATGGTCCAAATGGACAAAGAGAAAATGACATTAACATACACAATTAGAATGGTATGAATAATGGCAAATGAATAGAACTTAAAAATCAAAGTGCATTAGAATAAACTACTTGAAATTAAATGTTAGTTGTTAATTGTCGCATCGCGCGAAAAACCGGCGGGAAAAGAAGAACAACAGAGCCGCCACCGTGCGTTATTTATCCCAAAAGAGGGAAAGGAAACGCTCAGAGTAAACCTAGGAAAGAACATGGTCTCGCGACCAAAGAGTATGGGTTCGGGAGTCGGTTATGCGAAGGGAAGGTATTAGCACCCCTACGCATCCGTCGTACTCGACGGGATCCACGCACAATAGGAAGGGAAAATTGTTGCTAAAAACACTGCTCACACACACACACTGGCTGAAAGAGACACAAGGAAACAAACAAGACTGACTCGGCAGGACATCGTGTCCTGGGCCTACTTAGTCTATCAAGCATAGACATCAGAGTCAAAGTAGTTCGAACTGGGGAAACAACACATGCTCGCTAGGATATCGCATCCTATGCATACGTATCTTCTCGGACGAGAGAAGAATCAGAGCATTCGTAGCTCGGCTGACACGCACGCAAACAAAACAAGACACAGGCAAACGTGGAGCCCGACTGCCAATCTCTGGACTTACATCAGCATCCGAACCAAAACACACTCAAGAAGGCAAACATGGAGCCTGAATGCCAATCACTGGGCTTACATCAGCATCCGAACCAAACACACGCACACTGGAACCCAAATACCACTTGATGGACTTACATCAGCTTCCAAGCACACAACAACATAACAAGTTAATAGGGAGTCGGGGACTCGAGCCTATAACTGTCAAGCACACACTCAAACGGACAAACAACAAATTGCTAAGGAGTCAGGCACTCGAGCCTAGCAACTGTCAAACAACACACACAAAAAGAAAAAGGGCGCCCGGAGAGATCAGCTCAATCTCCTGCCTACATACTTCATCTGGTATGAAGATCAGGGCGATGTAGTTCCCCTACAGAGGGATAAAGGACTAGCCTAACCAGATAACAGAGGGAGACACAACACTAGGGAGACTACGACTCGAGCCTAGATGTTATCATGCAAAATCAACCCTAAGTTAAGGTTTCTAACTAACTGGCACAGGGAGCCAACCTATCCTAAACATGACTTGCACAGGAAGCAAGCCACACACACACTTAACTTGCACAGGAAGCAAGCCAAGCAAAACCTAACTTGCACAGGAAGCAAGTCTAAACTAATCCTAACTTGCACAGGAACCAAGTCAAACAATCCTACAAGCACAGATAGCACACACTATACACAAGCAAGTGGCTCAAACAAGGGTTAGGTTTTAGTCGAGGGGTCATATCAACCTCAACAAACAAACCTCTGGAACTGGGTGAATGTGCTCTTAACCTTGCCATTGAGGGGCTAAGGTGAGGCAGATGAAAGGTGAGTGAAGGTAAGACTTCACAGCTCTTATCCCTAGCCTGGGAGAGCTCAAGACAAGAATGTGTGGGTTCAGAAAGTGGGAACCCTTCTACACGTTTGAAACTGACTCAACTGTACAATTGTACAAGATCTTGGGTTTGTATCCGCAATGCATCAACACAGTGGTGTCAGCAAAGCAGATGACACACTGAGTAGTGGGGGATAGATTGCATATCCCTACCTTCCACCAATTGCCTCTTCACTTAGGAGGACTTTGACTCTATGCAAGGACAAAATTAAACATACACAAGCATTGCCTCTTAAGGAGGACTTCAGACAGTTGCCTGGCCAAGTAACAGGCCAGGTCTTCCAGACTACATGAAGAAGAAGAGACATACCTCAATGCAAATTGCTTATACAAGCAAAGCAAAGCAAAAGTTCACAAGGAACTAAGCAACTAAAGTACCTGAAACAGTCAAGCAGATGTTAGTATACAAGTCAGAGTTAAATCAAAATGAAACAGACATCAACCAGTCAACACAAGCTAGTGAATGTGCAAGGCACAAAGCTTGAGGCATGTGAGCCAAGCCACCTACAAAACAAACAAGTTAGACAATGATATTTGAGCAAGCTCAATCAAATGAATTGGTCTCAATGGCCATTTGATGGTCAACCTGAAAACACAAACTCAAAGGTGAGTAACAGGACCACTAGGGCAAGCCTAGGGTCAAAAATGAATGAGAAAGTCAAAGCAGCAAAGGGCAAGTATCCAAAATCATGTTCAATCAATAAGAAAAACACAACCAATTGGGTTCACATCCATATTAATCACTATCATCATTTCATGAACAAATTAGGTCAAAACATGGCATTTAGAAGCTCATAGAAGTCAACAGCAAGACTTGCATCAAAAGCAATCTTAAACATTTCCAAAAATCACCAAATAAATCATGATCAATCCTAACACATAGCATGGTAAGCATGTCAAATTTCATCTCATTTGGACAAGTGGAAGGCAGTCAATGAAAATCAGAAAGTCAAAGCAATTTTGAACATGCTCAATGAAGTCAACCAAACATGCATCAACTTAGAAAAATCATAAATCAGAAATGGTGTATGATAAATGAATGGGACCAAAACCATGGCAAAGATGAGGATGTCTAGTTATCTCATGTAAAATTTCATGTCCATCCAATAAAGTATGAGGATTTCACAAATGAAATGGGAACATGTGTCACACAAAGTCAACAATTGACTAGGCAGGGGAGAAAATCTCAAACAATTAGGAAATGCCAGAAATAATTCCAAGAAAATTCACATATAAGCTAGACATACAAGAGTAGGTTCATGCAAAATTTCAATCCATTTGGAGGTCCAGAAGCATGGTAATGAAAATCATGAAGTTGGACATCAATGGTGTGACACAAATTGTCACACCCTAATTCAAAAAATCATAACTCACAAACCACAAATGATAAATTCACAAACTCTACACCAAAATCACCATGAGTGTGTCTAGTTTAAGCACAAAAAATTTGGGAGCCATTGGATACATTCTCATCATTTCACAATTGATTTGGCAAAGTGTACAAAAATTGGCCACATGTCACAAACCCTAGCAACATTTAAAAACCACTCATCCAAAAATTCTGGAAAAATAATGATAAAAAAGTAGAGATCATGATGAACACAACACAAAAAATCCCATTCAAATTGGATCAAAATTGGGCAAGTTATGAATTTTGCAAGAGAGCCATGGCAAATAAAATAAAAGTTACAAAATAAATGAATTGAAATGGATTTAAATAATGAAAATGGCATTTTTGTAATTCCTGAATCCACTAACTCAAACACGGTCGTTTTGGCCATTAAAATGAAATGATTCTATTGGTTGGTGACTAAAAGGCCATGCATGCACGTGAGATAAACAGAAAATCTGGAAAATGCAATTGGGAACTAGGGTTTCATGCTACAGTGCTCATTCATCATCTTCAAACACGATTTTTTCCAGAAATTAAAATTGGATATATGGAAATGACCAGCAAACAACAAGCAACATGAATCTATCACTGGTTTTCACTAAATCGAGCTAGGCAATGAAAAACAAACAAAACAAATTTGAATCATCAACATTCGTTTCAACATAACTTGCTACACACTAAACCATTCTTAAAACTACAAACACTGTTGAGCTCAGCATAAAAGGATCTTTTGAAAGCATGTATTGGTTTAAAAAAAGGGGGGGTCGAATCCATACCAAAAATTGAAGGACAGTCGTGTACAGATGCTTTTTGATGTTGCTGACTTGAAACAGATGATGCAAGGCCTTCCAAATGTTGATTGGCTGAAGAACTTTGGCTTAAGAGTGCTTGGAATAGCCTCCATTCAAATCTGCCATGGCTAATGCTTCTTTGAAAACAGTAATGGAAAAAGAGTTTACAGGTGGAGGAAAGTGATTGGAATGAACTCAAAATGCTGTTTGAATGATGTTTAGGCAAAGCAAGGTTCAGCCCCTTTGGAAGTTTTGGACTGTTTTGGAAAATGCACAAAATGAAAGTTTTTTTTAGAATGAGATGAACCAAGGCTTTTTACTGTGTGTGATGGCTGCCATTAGTTCAGAATGAGGAAAGGATAGTGAAAAACAAAGGCCAGGGTTTTGTTCTTTGGAAGTTCTTGAATGCTTTTGGAAAATGGCCAAAATGAGTTTTTTCATGAGTGAAGTTGGTTGGTCTGTGGCTGCAATTAGTGTACTCAAATGATGAAAGGATGGTGAAAATGCAATGGCTAGGCTCAGGTTCTTGGAAGCTCTTGACTGGTTTTGGAGAAGTGCATCAAAAATGAAACTTTAGAGAATGTGAAGTTGGTTGGTCTGCTGGGTTATGTTGGCTTGTGACATGACAGCAAAATGATCAAAACCTGCTCTTTGATGTTGCTTTGTGGTAGGGCAGTGTTTTTCTTTGGTGTTTTCACAAGTTTTTTAGACAATGCAAGTGAGATGATGCTTTAGAAAAAAATGAAGTTGGTTGGCTCTTTGGTGTTTTGGACAGAGTTTTTGGAACAAGTGCCAAGGATGAGTTCTTAGAAGATGGATGTGAAGTTCTGTTCCATGGATGCAATTGATGCTGCTGCTGGTTTCATTCTTGACAGAAAAATGATATTGAGGTTTTGCTATGTTGTTTTTGAACTGCCTTTGCCACTTGGAGAAAAGAATGCCTGCTGTTGAGTGTTGCTTTTTGGTTTGGAGTTTGACAGGTTTTAGAAAAATGGCCAAAGTGATTTTCAATGAATTTTCTGTTGGTTTTGTGCTGCCATTAGTGTTACTCATGACAGAAAAATGATGATAAAAGTCTGCTGGACAGTACAAGGCATGGCTCTTTTCTTTGGAGTCTTGACAGCTTTTCTTCTCAAATGCCAAAGCAAGGTGAATGAAGTTTTTTTAGGAACAGTCATTTTCTGTGCAATGTGGGCTGCTATTAGGGTCTGGCCATGACAGAAAATGATGGAAAATTCTGCTGTCTTGTGGCTCTAGGCATGGTTGTGGGATGTGGTGGTTTTGTTTGTCCTTTCTTCCTCATTTCAAGCCAGCTAGTATGGCCTTTTTTTCTGTTGGTTATGGCTGCTAAATGAGGTTTTAATGACAGCAATTGATCTCTTAATTTTCTGTCTTAAGAGTACAAAGCAAGGTATGGTCCATGGACATGGTGAAAGTGTACTCTTGGCCACATTCCAAGCAAGCTATCATGGATACATGTGTACTGCATAATTTGACTTGGCAACACATTTTAAATGATATTTCTGAGCTACTGCAATTGGCCCCAAGTGTAAAAAATGCATAATTCAAAAAGTCAACCATTGGTCAAACTTGCATTTAAATGAGATAAGTCAAAAAATGCCATTTTGATTGGTGAAGTTTTGGCTCATGAAATTTATATTTTTGGAAAGAGGGGATCAAATGTGACTTGTAGGAAAAAACCCCACCAAAATTGGCCAAATGGTTTGGGAGATATGGCCTTTTGAAGTTCAAGATTTTCTGAAATCGATTCGATCATAACTTGCCAACCACACATGGGAATTAAGAGTTCTTGGACTTTTTGGAAATGGGAGAACAAGATCTTCAACTTTCATGTTGGGCAAAAATTCATTTGAAGCTTGTATCATGATGTAAGTTTGAGGATCAAGACTTTCCATTTTTGGCAGGTTTCAGTTACAGGTCCAGTTTCCATTTTTGGAAATTTCTGATCTGGCTTCAAATTCTTCCATGATGGTGTTTGACATGATATATGAGGACTATTTGGACATGAATAAACTCCCTCAAACCATTTCTATTCATCAAATCACTGATTAAATGGACAGTTGACCAACAGTTGACTTTTAGGGTTTCTGACTGACTGAACCTCTTCTGATGAATTCCAAACCCTAATTCCTTGAGAGCTTGACTTTAAATGATGTCCCAAGACATATGAACTCTTGATTATTGATCATGGTGCCCAAATTCCACAAGAATGGCCACCATCCACTGCTTTGACTGACTTTTGACTGTCTAGGGTTCTTTGCCTGACTGTGTATGAACTGATGACCTCTGAGCCTTCAACCCTTGACTTGAACACTTCAAATAGACCTCCAAGTCATGTGAACTTGTTGGACAAACCCTAAGGCCTTGGCTCCTTGAGAAATGCACTTGCTTGCTTGACTGACTGATCTCCTGACCAGTTTGACCTAATTTCTTGATTGGCTTGCACTTGAGGCAAAAGAGGCAATGCTATGCTATGCAATGGACCATGATATGCTATGACCTAATATGAAAATGTATGTACAATGATAGGTGCAAATTTGAGGTGCTACAGCTGCCCCCATTCAATCAGCTGGGAACCCGAACGGATGAGAGCAACGGCTATCAGACCTTCAGGGTAAACAGGGATTGAATACCAAGAACCGTAGAATTTGCACAATACAGGGATCCACCAATGGAAACGTCCACTGGGATTTGATATTTATTGTTGGGTATATATATTTTTGTTTTTGTTTTCAAAGGGTACAGCCACGTCCAGACATCGCAACGACGATGAATGGGGGAAAGAAATCACAACTAGATGCCAACGGACAACTAGGAAAAACTCAACGTTTACCAAGACCAACGGAGAGGTAACCAACTGGGGACGACCAGGAAAAACTCGACGTCTATCGAAACCAACAGAGAGGTAACCAGACATTAATGAATGACTGGAAGGGAGGACTCGACCAGACATCGACGGATGAATGGGAGAAAACTCGACGTTTACAGACATCGGAAGATGATGTTTACAGACACCAAAAAAGATCGACCAGACATTTACTGATGAATGGGAGGACTCGACGTTTACAGACATCGAAAAATGATGTTTACAGACACCAAAAAGATCGACCAGACATTTACTGATGAATGAGAGGACTCGACGTTTACAGACATCGAAAGATGATGTTTACAGACACCAAAAAGATCGACCAGACATTTACTGATGAATGGGAGGACTCGACGTTTACAGACATCGAAAGATGATGTTTACAGACACCAAAAAGATCGACCAGACATTTACTGATGAATGGGAAAAAGAGAAACACAACCAGACGTCAACGGACGAATGGGAAAAACTCGTCGTTTATCAAAACCAACGGAGAGGTAAGTCCACATGGGGAGGGTACAACTAGACATCACCGGATGACTAGGAAAAACTCGACGTTTATCGACACCAACGGAGAGGAGGAATGGAGATAATGAACACAACCAAATCATCAACGGATGATCGGGAAAAACTCAACGTTTATCGACACCAACGGAGAGGAGGAATCTTCACTAGGGAAGGGATAACGATGTTACGAACATCGAAAGATGATGTTTACAGACATCAAAAAAGACCAGACACTTACGCACGACTGGGAATCACCGAGAGATGGTGTTTACCGACACCAAGGAAACAACACGCACGGGTGCTGACAGGGTATACTAACATTCTCAAGACGACAGGGCAAGGCTGAACACTTACAGGGGGTCTCACTGGGGAGAAACAAACTTTCTGTCACCAACGGGTGAGGTAATAAACCTTTGTGGGGATATAGACATCAAATGTTGACTGGAGCAACTGTAGCCAATGCGTTGTACAGGTTGAATAAAAAATCCGTCTCTGCAGGGGATACGGTTTGATGGGGTTTCGAACACATGAATGCATATGTTTGAATTTTTCTATGGCGTAATGCTCCATTTATGAATGGAAATGCTACGCGATTTTTGAGGATGCAATGATTACTACATGCAAAATGCAAATGAACCCTCGCTAGGGAGCCAAAATGATCAGATACTCTGACTCTGTGGGGAGACTCCTCTTGGGGAAATATTCTGCGGAGAACTCTGCTTGGGGAACGGTAAAGCGACTTCACACTCATGTTGGAAAATAGCACTGCTGCTGGGGAAAGGTAAACTCCGCTGGGAATATCCTTCAGTCCACAGATAGGATAAATGCTGGAGATAAAATTCAAAGAACCTGCCTCACTCGGGGAGGAAATTGGCAAATACAGGCCTGTTGGGGATAGGCAATCCTTAGATCTGTTGGGGAATAGAAGGCACTATCCACAGACGTCTTCGCAGGGGAACATAGCTCTGGTAGCTTCCAAACTTGCTTGGGGAAAATATCTGCTGAGGAAACGTCCTCACAGATGCCAATCTGAAAAACAGCACAACAAAATGCCCCCAGGGGATACATGGACAAGATACGCTCAAGTGTCCTCAACATTCAAAATGATTTTCAAATGTTTCGTCTTTCTGCACATTGTTGTGTAGCCTCCATGTTCTTATATGCAATGCTTATCAAAAATTCGGACATTTTGCAAACAAAACAGTAAAAATAAAAACAGAAAAGCTATTTATCTGAATAACGACTTTTATTGATTGAAAATGTGCCTGAAGAGGCAAATACATTGGGAAGCAATTCCTAGAAAGAGGTAATTGCGCACAAAAGGAAAAATCTATCCTAATGGCAATGTGAACACGGCATCCACTATTTCCCAATTCTGTTATAACTCACAGATCATCAGTTTTCCTCCCAACTCCTTGCTTTCCGAGAAGAATGACTGGACGGATCACATCTTTCGAGATGGCAGACGACAAAGCTTGATGAAGTACAGACAACTCAGACTGTAGTCTTCGCTTTAATCCCTAATTTTTGCCTGGATCGCCCTTTCGGGTTTTCAATCCACCGGGATACCCATTTTTGCCTAAGCCGCCCTTGCGGGTTTTCGACTTACCGGGTGTACAAATTCTTTTTCATTTTATCCCTAATTTTTGCCCGAACCTTTTCTTTCTGTTTTTTGGTTCGCCGGGATGCCCATTTTTTGCCTGGACTCTTTTATTCTTTTTGTCCAGCGGGTCAATTTATGCGAAGTATTTTTTGACTACATCTGAGTTGACAGGAGACGGAAAATCTTCACCATCCATAGTTGTAAGCATCAAGGCTCCACCGGAGAAGACCTTCTTCACAACATACGGACCTTCATAATTAGGAGTCCACTTGCCCCTGTTATCTGTACCGGGAGGGAGGATCCTCTTCAAAACTAGATCACCTATCTGATAGCTTCGAGGACGCACTTTCTGATCAAAGGCTCGCTTCATCCTTTTCTGATACAACTGTCCATGACATACAGCTGCTAGCCGTCTCTCCTCTATAAGGCTTAACTCATTAAACCTTGTTCGAATCCACTCGGCTTCGTCCAGCTTGACATCCAATAAAACTCTTAGAGAAGGAATCTCCACTTCAACAGGTAGGACAGCTTCCATACCATACACAAGGGAGTAAGGGGTTGCCCCGGTCGACGTACGTATTGAGGTACGGTACCCATGCAAAGCGTAAGGCAGCATCTCATGCCAATCCTTGTACGTAACGACCATCTTCTGCACAATCTTCTTGATATTCTTGTTCGCCGCTTCTACAGCACCATTCATCTTCGGTCTGTAAGGAGAAGAATTGTGATGTTCAATCTTGAAATCTTTACAAAGCTCTTTCATCATCTTGTTGTTGAGATTCGAACCATTGTCGGTGATGATTCTCTCAGGAACTCCATAACGACATATGATTTCTTTCTTGATGAACCGGGTAACCACTTGTTTGGTAACGTTAGCATAGGAAGCTGCTTCCACCCATTTGGTGAAATAGTCAATCGCAACCAAGATGCAGCGATGTCCATTCGAAGCAGTGGGCTCAATCTTCCCAATCATATCAATGCCCCACATGGCAAACGGCCAAGGCGAATTCATGATATTCAGAGGGCTTGGTGGTACATGCACCTTATCAGCATAGATTTGACACTTATGGCACTTCCGAGCATACTTGAAACAATCGGATTCCATAGTCATCCAGTAATAACCCGCTCTCAACAATTTCTTAGCCATTGCATGTCCGCCGGCATGAGTACCGAAGGAACCTTCATGAACTTCCTGCATTAACATGTCCGCCTCGGGTCTGTCCACGCATCTGAGCAAGACCATGTCAAAGTTTCTCTTATACAACACATCATCCTGATTCAAATAGAAGTTTCCAGCTAGCCTTCTCAGGGTTTTCTTGTCATTCTTCGACGTACCTTCAGGATACTCTTGAGTCTTGAGGAAATTCTTGATGTCATAATACCACGGCTTCTCATCAATCACAACAGACTCGGCTGCAAACACATACGCAGGCCTCTCAAGTCGATTCACCGCAACATGTGGCACATGATTCCACCAATGAACTTTGATCATAGATGACAAAGTAGCCAAGGCATCAGCCATTTGATTCTCATCCCGGGGGACATGATACAACTTCACCTTCTTGAAGAACGTCAGTATTCTTCTGGTGTAATCTCTATACGGAATCAAATGCGGCTGATTCGTATTCCAATCTCCATTGACTTGATTGACCACTAGAGCGGAATCTCCAAAGATATCAAGAGTTTTGATCCTCAGATCAATGGCTTCTTCTATCCCCATGATACAAGCCTCATACTCAGCTTCGTTGTTGGTGACGTCAAACGTCAATCTGGCAGAAAAAGGTATATGAGCACCTTTAGGATTGGTCAATACTGCACCGACACCGTTACCGTTCATATTCACAGCCCCATCAAACATCAGTGTCCATTTGTCATCCGGGTCCGGTCCTTCCTCGACAAGAGGCTCTTCGCAATCTTTCATCTTAAGATACATGATGTCTTCGTCAGGGAATTCAAACATCATAGGCTGATAATCTTCAATCGGTTGCTCGGCGAGGTAGTCTGACAGAATACTACCTTTGATGGCTTTTTGTGACGTGTACTGAATATCATATTCTGTTAGAATCATCTGCCAACGGGCAACACGTCCGGTGAGAGCTGGTTTCTCAAAGATGTACTTCACTGGATCCATCTTAGAAATCAATAAGGTAGTATGGTTCAACATATACTGCCTTAGTCGGCGAGCAGCCCAGGCCAAAGCACAGCAAGTTTTCTCGAGCAGTGAATATCTTGTTTCACAGTCGGTAAACTTTTTGCTAAGGTAGTATATGGCATGCTCTTTTCGACCAGACTCGTCATGCTGTCCCAATACACACCCCATCGAGTTCTCAGTCACTGACAGATACATTATCAGAGGTCTCCCTGGAACTGGAGGTATAAGGATTGGAGGTTTCTGTAAATACTCCTTAATCTTGTCAAAAGCTTTCTGACAATCATCATTCCACTTGATCGCTTGATTCTTTCTAAGCAGTTTGAAAATTGGTTCACACGTGGCAGTTAGGTGAGATATGAACCTTGCAATGTAGTTCAATCTCCCTAAAAACCCATGGACTTGCTTCTCCGTTTTCGGTTCAGGCATCTCTTGAATAGCTTTGACTTTCGCTGGATCTACCTCAATCCCTTTCTCACTGACAATGAAGCCTAAAAGCTTCCCTGATCTCACCCCAAACGTACACTTGTTCGGATTCAACCTTAGCTTGAACTTTCTCAACCGGTCAAACAGCTTCTGCAAATTAACCAGGTGCTCCTCTTCTGTCTGCGACTTCGCAATCATATCATCTACGTACACTTCAATTTCTTTGTGCATCATGTCATGAAAAAGAGTCGTCATTGCCCTCTGATAGGTAGCACCAGCATTCTTCAGCCCAAATGGCATCACCTTATAGCAGAACGTGCCCCAAGGTGTAATAAATGTCGTCTTTTCCATGTCCTCTGGCGCCATCTTGATCTGATTATAGCCTGAGAAACCGTCCATGAAAGAGAATACCGAGGATTGAGCCGTATTATCAACCAATACGTCAATGTGAGGTAATGGGAAATCATCTTTCGGACTCGCTCTATTCAAATCCCGGTAATCGACACACATTCTGACTTTGCCATCCTTCTTCGGCACAGGAACGATGTTGGCCACCCATGGGGGATAACTTGTAACAGCCAAAAAACCTGCATCCCACTGCTTCTGAACCTCTTCCTTGATCTTAGTTGCCATATCAGGGCTCGTTCTACGAAGCTTCTGCTTGACCGAAGGACATCCTTCTCTAAGAGGTAATCGATGCACCACAATGTCTGTATCTAACCCCGGCATATCTTGATATGACCAGGCGAATATCTCCACATATTCTCTCAGCATCTCAATCAGCCTCCTCTTGACAGAGTCCTCTAAAGCAGCCCCAATCTTGATTTCTCTTTTGGCGTCCTCCGTACCCAAATTAACAACTTCCAACTCCTCCTGATGAGGTTGGATGACCCTTTCCTCCTGCTTCAACAATCTGACCAATTCTACAGGGAGTTCACAGTCTTCCTCACTCTCCTCTTCAGCTTGGTAGATGGGATTGTCGAAATCATACTGAGCCATAACAGAACTGTTCATAGTGAATGCCATAAGATCGCTTCTGCATGTTTAATGCTTTGTTTTAGAAAAAGAGTTCAAAAAAGTCACAAAAAACAAAAACATTGCCATTTTTATTGTTTTGAAAAAAAGGTGAAAACAAAAATAGAAAGACAGGGATCACAAGGTTTGATTTCAAAAAATGTCCTTCATTAATGATAATCATTAAAACATGATGAGGCCCTACAAAATGAATCACTACGCCTTGGGCAGAACGTAGGATTTTCATGCAAAATGACAAAACAACAGAAAATTACTCTGTCAGAAGAGTAACTTGAACCACTTCTTCAGCCGTCCAGTTGTTGATAGACCCCCCTGGTGCACACGGGCGAACCCAGTTGTCCAAATCACAATCACTGTCACAGTCTTCACTACCGGTTGCAGAGACGTCGCCATGATTCATCAGCCCAGCGCTAATAAAGGTACTCGGACCCGCTTGACCATTCTGCTCTGCTTGGAGAGGCTCATAACCAACGCCAAATTTGTCTTCTTTAACAGGCAAGTCCACCATCTTGCCCCAGCCTTCAGCTTTGCCAGAATCAACAACCTCCTTAGCCTGCTTGTAAGAAGTGATTGAAGCACCTGGCTTCCTCTGCTCAGCGTATGCCACTTTCTCAAGAGCCACAGTCTCAAATGCCTGGCATAAGGTTTCGTGGATCTCGCCATCCACCTCAACATATTTGAACGAGGATAGATGACTCACCAGAATCTCTTCTTCACCGCACACAGTCACAATCTGACCGTTCCAGACATACTTGAGCTTTTGATGGAGAGTTGACGAGACTGCCCCTGCTGCATGAATCCATGGACGCCCCAATAAACAACTATAAGCGGGCTGGATGTCCATAACATAGAAGATGATATCGAATACCTCAGGACCTATCTTCACAGGCAAGGTAACTTCCCCACACACAGAACGTTTGGATCCGTCGAAAGCACGAACGATCAGGTCACTGGGATTAAGCACAAACCCTTCCGCATCAATCTTCCTCAGAATCTGCTTAGGCAACACATTCAGCGACGACCCGGTGTCTACCAATACGTGAGACAACACTGCCCCCTTGCACTCCATGGTGATGTGCAAGGCTTTGTTATGGTTTCGCCCTTCAGGCGGTAAGTCCAGGTTGGTGAATCCTACGCCATGCCTGGTGCTCACATTGGCCATCACACCCTCCAGTTGATTGACGGAAATCTCCTGAGGCACGTAAGCCAGATTCAACATCTTCAGCAAGGCATTACGGTGTGCCTCAGAGCACAACAACAGTGAAAGTATAGAAATCTTGGACGGAGTTTGATTCAACTGGTCTACAATCTTGTAGTCACTTTTCTTGATTATCTTCATAAACTCCTCCACGTCTTTCTCAAATGACCCCTCGGGCGCTTCCTTCTGGACAGGCTCTTCCTCAACCACAGCTTGCTTACCCTTTGCTTTGGCGAGAGCCTCAGCATTATTGTCCCTCAAAGGTTGCGGTGCGAACAGACGACCGCTTCTGGTAAAACCTCCTGGACCCCCTACATTATCCACAGCCGGACCAACAGTTGCAGGAACCCTATTCGGTAAACCAATTGTCACTGGAGCTTGATTCACTGGTCTTGTCTGACTTTCAGCCCTTCTGTAACTGCGATGAGCATTATCATACTTCCACGGCACGGCTCTACTATTCTCAACAGCCCTTCTTCCAGACGCAACGGTAGTAGTTGGAACACTGATGGTTACAGGCACGAGTATGGTAACTGGGGTACCATTTTTTGCAGGTGCACTAACGACCCTTGGTCCACGTTCTTCAGACGGTTTAAAGTAAATGGTGATAGTTGACACTGTTCCACGATCTTTTACAGCCCTACTGAATTGCAAACAACCTTCATCCATCATACCCTGGATACCGGCCCTTAACTGGTCGCAACCATTCTCTGATTCTGCACAGCCCAAACAATTCTCATCACAGCCCGAGTAGACACCCCCATTCAGCAGACGGCCCTTCACAACTAGCAGAGAAGTCTGAACATCATCAACATTAACAACCAGATCTTCAGCTTCCTTCCCCTCAATATTGTTCACTCTATGCCCACCATGCTGAGGCATAGGGTTGTTTACGACGTTAGGCACTGGAGCGAAGTTGATTGCTTTGGCATCGATCAAATCTTGGACCTTGTGCTGGAGAGCCCGACACTTCTCAGTATGGTGTCCTGGTGCCCCAGAGTGAAAGTCACAACGGACGTTGGCGTCGTACCCAGGAGGCAATACTGTAGGCGGAGCCATTGTACGCAACTCAACCATCCCCAACCTGAGTAATTCGGGCAGCAGCTCGGCGTACGACATGGGTATCGAATCAAAACGTCGATCAGGCATCTTTTGCTTGGGCTGATATGGACGTTGCTGTTGTTGTTGTTGTTGCGGTTGTTGAACTCTTTGTTGTTGTTGCTGACGAGGTTGAGGTGCCGGAATGGTCACTGCAGCAGCTTGACGGTATTCAATTCTGTTCTGATCTCTGCGGTGTTGAACAGCATTAGTTTCACCTTCTCTTCGACGAGGTGCCCCAGCAAACGGCTTCTTAGAAGAAGAGGAACCAGCATCTTGGATCTTCCCAGTTTTAATCAAACTTTCAGTCCTTTCTCCACAAATGACAACATCAGAAAAACTACCGAATGGGCAGCTCCCCATCCGGTCCATAAACACACCTTGAAGAGTACCGATAAACATATCTGTCAACTCCCTCTCCAGCATAGGGGGTTGAACTCTCGCAGCCAGTTCACGCCACCTCTGGGCGTACTCCTTGAAGCTTTCATTGGATTTCTGACAAAGACTCTGCAGCTGAGTCCGGCTCGGTGCCATGTCCATGTTGTGTTTGTATTGCCTCAAGAAGGCCTCACCCAGATCTCTCCAGCATCGGATCGAATCTCTCTTCAATTCCATGTACCAGTCCAAAGAAGCCCCAGATAGACTATCTTGGAAAAAATACATCCACATCTTTTCATCATCGGTATACGCAGAGATTTTTCGATAATAAGCCTGCACATGGGTGCGAGGGCAAGAAGTACCGTTGTATTTGTCAAAGGACGGTGCTTTGAACTTGTGCGGGATTCTCAAACCTTCCACCAACCCCATATTAGTAACATCAAAACCGAGAGAATTCTGACTTTCCATAGCACGGATCTTCTCAGCAAGAGCTTCAACTTTACGGTCTCTCTCATTAATCCTTCCCAGAACGTCTTCGTCTTCACTGAGCAGAGAGAACATATCCTCTTGTCTGTCAACAATCGGAACAGGATTACGGGCCGGGGCACGGACTACTCGGGCATTAGCGGCATCTGGAACAATAGGTTGACCGTTGATTCGAATACCCCCCAACTCATCACCTACAGCATAGTTGTTGATGGGTACAGCAGTAGCAACATTGTTATCATTGACCGGGCCTCCCTCTGGCGGAACATGGTTGACCGGTGGAATTGCAGCCTCTTGTCTCTGAACCATAGCTCGAAGTTCTTCTTGACCTTGCGCAACCCCTTGCATCATATTCATAAACTGGGCCATGCTAGCCTTCATCTCAGCCAACTCAGCTTGAAATTGATCCATACTTCTCTGTTGATTCAGTCTTGTTGAGTAGCGGTGCGGACGTTGATCAGCTATCCTGCCTAAAACAGGAACCAGTGTGAGAAGTCACGACCAAGAACACCTGTTATGCAAAATGATATGAGTATGATGCTAATGATGCGTATGATGCACATGATATGCTCATTTCTCAGGCATTCAAAGAGCCTGACCCATCCTGAAAAGATGGCAACCTGCAGCAACAAGAGAACAAACAGATACAAGGAAAATGAGAACAACAGGGAAATACTGACAACCTTATCCATACATAAAGGCAAAAAGGTCAATACCACCGAGTGAACAGAAAATTCGCGTAAACAGAGTACAAAGAAATGAATCCCATCCAACAAGCCTGGAGGTGATTCTCAACAATGAAGATCCCAAAGACGGAGTACAAGCAAATGAATCCCATCCAACAGGTCTGGAGGTGATTCTCAACAAAACACAAACAAAGA
Organism: Lathyrus oleraceus; assembly: GCF_024323335.1. NCBI lineage: Eukaryota > Viridiplantae > Streptophyta > Magnoliopsida > Fabales > Fabaceae > Lathyrus > Lathyrus oleraceus. The sequence goes on from NC_066583.1 coordinate 213,451,592, forward strand.
TACAAACTAAGACAGACGGTCCTCTGGAATGAGGGTCTTCAGGTAATGGCACTGGTCTATCAACAGTGTGCATTCTGAACATTCTGGTAGAGGGGTGATCTTCTCCTTCAACTGTCTTCTAAGCTCTAAGACTTCTCCTCCAAGACGGTTCTCTGATGCCTGTCTCAAATCTACTTCCTTCTTCAACTGGATGTCTTTACCTCTGAGTTGCTTCTCCAAGTCTCTGATCTTCTTCTGGTAGCTGGCCTCAAACCTCTGCAGTCTCAAGCACTCCCGGTGTTCTGCATCTAACATGCTCTCCATCTCCTCGTAGGATCTCTTCTTGCTTCTCAGTCTGCTAGCATCTTCTTCTCGCACTCCTCTGAGTTGATGAGCCAAGTTCAAACTATCAGCTTTGGCTTTGTACAGCTCCATCTGGGTATCTTGCTCCTTCCCTCTCAAACGGCGATTCTCCATCAGGGCTTGCTTGTAGTGCTCCGCGGGCACACTCTCAGCAAGAATCAAGGGTGGTTGCTCTTGCAACGGCTCCATCCTATCATAGGGTAGCAGCAAAGTTTCCACTCTCTTCTTTACCCAATCGGTGTAATCGGGCATTGCAATGGCAAACTTCTTCCCTAAGACGGATCCATCCTTCACTCCCACATCTCTCCAGGCTTTCCCTATCTGCTCCAACTTAGCAGGGTCATCCTTCTTCTCAAAACAAAAACTTTCGGCCATCTCAGCTTCGAGCGGTCTTTCACTCATAACAAACCCTAGCTGGCGAAGAGAAAGAATTGGATTGTAGTTGATGCAACCTTTGGTCCCTATGAGTGGCACGCTCCGGAATTCACCACAACTTATGATGACATCCTTCACATCCATCCGGTACGACTGCCACCTGATGTCATAGGAAGTGAGTGACATGACCCTCTGAGTCCACTTCAGAGTGCTCTGGGTATCCACAAATGGTCCACTGGCTGGCAGAAGAGACATGAACCATTTGAACAGAAGAGGCAGGCAGCACCTGATGGCTCCTCCCTTACCATGCCTGCTGTGAATGGCATAGTAAGTATCTGCTAGAAGAGTAGGGATGGGATTCCCTCTGATGAAAATGCTGATAGCAGTGAAGTCAATGAAATTTGGCATACTAGGAAATAGGATGATCCCATAGATCATGGCAGCTAGCTGTGCGTGAAAAACTTCCCAATTCCCCTTTTCTACTTCAACTCTGGCTACTCTCAACAGGAACTTCAATGGCAGACCTACAACCTCTCCACAGGGCTTCCAATTTTCACCAACTTCCTCAACACTCAACCGGAGAGCTCTGGCAATCAATCTGAAGTCGACCTCCTTTGGGACGTCCAAGAAGGGAGTCTGATGCTGAATAGGGATACTCAATAGGATAGAATACTCTTCGAGAGTGGGTGCAAGCTGATAATCCTGGAAAGTGAAGCACCTGAGCTCTGGGTCATAAAACTGAAGTAGTGTCTGCAGAGGCACTGGATCTACTACTGTCTTCAATACTGTCAAGATATCTCCGTACCGCTCAACAAAACTCTTCAGTCGGTCATCTATCACGAGGCTACCCAACTCAACTAGCGGAGTCAATGGCTCACGGTGGAAACTGTAGGAACAGGTCTTCCGCTTCGGCTCGGGGACCGTTGTCATCTCTATCAGTAGACAGACTCTGGAATGTACCTGAGAAATGATATGCATGCAGAGATTAGTTTTTTCTTTTTCTCTTTTTTTTTTTTGATGATTTTTTTTTGATTTTTTTTCAATGCGTTTCTTTTGAAAAAAAAATATGCTATGATGCACATGATGCAGACTGGACTGGCTGATTGTGCAAACTCTGATACTAGGTCGAAGCTTCAGTCAAAATCGGAACATAAATCCCACTTAAGGTTAACTGAACACTGTCTGAACACAAAGTCATCATCAGAACCAAGTCACCAACAGAACCGAGTCACCAACGGTACCTGTAATGAAATAACCCTTCCCCACTCACGGGTGTAGTCTAGGCCAGGGTAAAGCTGAGAGAAACGCAGCATAAATAACCTTTCGCAGAAATACTATCATATACACACCCGAAGTATGTAACGACAGTATCCCACCAGGGTCTGAACTGCTCGTGATATCAATGTTCCGCTAAGTGGCGCCATACCACCCGCTTCCCATGAATCACTCTATTCCTAATCATCCTAGATTTTCACTCATGGTCTGGGTATTGGACCTTTTACCTCAACTGACTCCCCCCCACACAGAGAAAAACAGACAACCAGCCAGGTGAACAGATGAATATGAATGCAAACATAATTACAAACATAAATGCAAACAACAGACAATGAATGCAAACAGTAAATAATGAATGCAATAAATAAACACAGCACAAAGCAACCAAAACCCTAACCTAGAGAGCGCTAGGAGAGACTCGCCTAGGGAAGATGGACCAGCAGAGGTCAACTTCTCTACATCCCCAGCAGAGTCGCCAGCTGTCGCATCGCGCAAAAAACCGGCGGGAAAAGAAGAACAACAGAGCCGCCACCGTGCGTTATTTATCCCAAAAGAGGGAAAGGAAACGCTCAGAGTAAACCTAGGAAAGAACATGGTCTCGCGACCAAAGAGTATGGGTTCGGGATTCGGTTATGCGAAGGGAAGGTATTAGCACCCCTACGCATCCGTCGTACTCGACGGGATCCACGCACAATAGGAAGGGAAAATGGTTGCTAAAAACACTGCTCACACACACACACTGGCTGAAAGAGACACAAGGAAACAAACAAGACTGACTCGGCAGGACATCGTGTCCTGGGCCTACTTAGTCTATCAAGCATAGACATCAGAGTCAAAGTAGTTCGAACTGGGGAAACAACACATGCTCGCTAGGATATCGCATCCTATGCATACGTATCTTCTCGGACGAGAGAAGAATCAGAGCATTCGTAGCTCGGCTGACACGCACGCAAACAAAACAAGACACAGGCAAACGTGGAGCCCGACTGCCAATCTCTGGACTTACATCAGCATCCGAACCAAAACACACTCAAGAAGGCAAACATGGAGCCTGAATGCCAATCACTGGGCTTACATCAGCATCCGAACCAAACACACGCACACTGGAACCCAAATACCACTTGATGGACTTACATCAGCTTCCAAGCACACAACAACATAACAAGTTAATAGGGAGTCGGGGACTCGAGCCTATAACTGTCAAGCACACACTCAAACGGACAAACAACAAATTGCTAAGGAGTCAGGCACTCGAGCCTAGCAACTGTCAAACAACACACACAAAAAGAAAAAGGGCGCCCGGAGAGATCAGCTCAATCTCCTGCCTACATACTTCATCTGGTATGAAGATCAGGGCGATGTAGTTCCCCTACAGAGGGATAAAGGACTAGCCTAACCAGATAACAGAGGGAGACACAACACTAGGGAGACTACGACTCGAGCCTAGATGTTATCATGCAAAATCAACCCTAAGTTAAGGTTTCTAACTAACTGGCACAGGGAGCCAACCTATCCTAAACATGACTTGCACAGGAAGCAAGCCACACACACACTTAACTTGCACAGGAAGCAAGCCAAGCAAAACCTAACTTGCACAGGAAGCAAGTCTAAACTAATCCTAACTTGCACAGGAACCAAGTCAAACAATCCTACAAGCACAGATAGCACACACTATACACAAGCAAGTGGCTCAAACAAGGGTTAGGTTTTAGTCGAGGGGTCATATCAACCTCAACAAACAAACCTCTGGAACTGGGTGAATGTGCTCTTAACCTTGCCATTGAGGGGCTAAGGTGAGGCAGATGAAAGGTGAGTGAAGGTAAGACTTCACAGCTCTTATCCCTAGCCTGGGAGAGCTCAAGACAAGAATGTGTGGGTTCAGAAAGTGGGAACCCTTCTACACGTTTGAAACTGACTCAACTGTACAATTGTACAAGATCTTGGGTTTGTATCCACAATGCATCAACACAGTGGTGTGAGCAAAGCAGATGACACACTGAGTAGTGGGGGATAGATTGCATATCCCTACCTTCCACCAATTGCCTCTTCACTTAGGAGGACTTTGACTCTATGCAAGGACAAAATTAAACATACACAAGCATTGCCTCTTAAGGAGGACTTCAGACAGTTGCCTGGCCAAGTAACAGGCCAGGTCTTCCAGACTACATGAAGAAGAAGAGACATACCTCAATGCAAATTGCTTATACAAGCAAAGCAAAGCAAAAGTTCACAAGGAACTAAGCAACTAAAGTACCTGAAACAGTCAAGCAGATGTTAGTATACAAGTCAGAGTTAAATCAAAATGAAACAGACATCAACCAGTCAACACAAGCTAGTGAATGTGCAAGGCACAAAGCTTGAGGCATGTGAGCCAAGCCACCTACAAAACAAACAAGTTAGACAATGATATTTGAGTAAGCTCAATCAAATGAATTGGTCTCAATGGCCATTTGATGGTCAACCTGAAAACACAAACTCAAAGGTGAGTAACAGGACCACTAGGGCAAGCCTAGGGTCAAAAATGAATGAGAAAGTCAAAGCAGCAAAGGGCAAGTATCCAAAATCATGTTCAATCAATTAGAAAAACACAACCAATTGGGTTCACATCCATATTAATCACTATCATCATTTCATGAACAAATTAGGTCAAAACATGGCATTTAGAAGCTCATAGAAGTCAACAGCAAGACTTGCATCAAAAGCAATCTTAAACATTTCCAAAAATCACCAAATAAATCATGATCAATCCTAACACATAGCATGGTAAGCATGTCAAATTTCATCTCATTTGGACAAGTGGAAGGCAGTCAATGAAAATCAGAAAGTCAAAGCAATTTTGAACATGCTCAATGAAGTCAACCAAACATGCATCAACTTAGAAAAATCATAAATCAGAAATGGTGTATGATAAATGAATGGGACCAAAACCATGGCAAAGATGAGGATGTCTAGTTATCTCATGTAACATTTCATGTCCATCCAATAAAGTATGAGGATTTCACAAATGAAATGGGAACATGTGTCACACAAAGTCAACAATTGACTAGGCAGGGGAGAAAATCTCAAACAATTAGGAAATGCCAGAAATAATTCCAAGAAAATTCACATATAAACTAGACATACAAGAGTAGGTTCATGCAAAATTTCAATCCATTTGGAGGTCCAGAAGCATGGTAATGAAAATCATGAAGTTGGACATCAATGGTGTGACACAAATTGTCACACCCTAATTCAAAAAATCATAACTCACAAACCACAAATGATAAATTCACAAACTCTACACCAAAATCACCATGAGTGTGTCTAGTTTAAGCACAAAAAATTTGGGAGCCATTGGATACATTCTCATCATTTCACAATTGATTTGGCAAAGTGTACAAAAATTGGCCACATGTCACAAACCCTAGCAACATTTAAAAACCACTCATCCAAAAATTCTGGAAAAATAATGATAAAAAAGTAGAGATCATGATGAACACAACACAAAAAATCCCATTCAAATTGGATCAAAATTGGGCAAGTTATGAATTTTGCAAGAGAGCCATGGCAAATAAAATAAAAGTTACAAAATAAATGAATTGAAATGGATTTAAATAATGAAAATGGCATTTTTGTAATTCCTGAATCCACTAACTCAAACACGGTCGTTTTGGCCATTAAAATGAAATGATTCTATTGGTTGGTGACTAAAAGGCCATGCATGCACGTGAGATAAACAGAAAATCTGGAAAATGCAATTGGGAACTAGGGTTTCATGCTACAGTGCTCATTCATCATCTTCAAACACGATTTTTTCCAGAAATTAAAATTGGATATATGGAAATGACCAGCAAACAACAAGCAACATGAATCTATCACTGGTTTTCACTAAATCGAGCTAGGCAATGAAAAACAAACAAAACAAATTTGAATCATCAACATTCGTTTCAACATAACTTGCTACACACTAAACCATTCTTAAAACTACAAACACTGTTGAGCTCAGCATAAAAGGATCTTTTGAAAGCATGTATTGGTTTAAAAAAAGGGGGGGGGGGTCGAATCCATACCAAAAATTGAAGGACAGTCGTGTACAGATGCTTTTTGATGTTGCTGACTTGAAACAGATGATGCAAGGCCTTCCAAATGTTGATTGGCTGAAGAACTTTGGCTTAAGAGTGCTTGGAATAGCCTCCATTCAAATCTGCCATGGCTAATGCTTCTTTGAAAACAGTAATGGAAAAAGAGTTTACAGGTGGAGGAAAGTGATTGGAATGAACTCAAAATGTTGTTTGAATGATGTTTAGGCAAAGCAAGGTTCAGCCCCTTTGGAAGTTTTGGACTGTTTTGGAAAATGCACAAAATGAAAGTTTTTTTTAGAATGAGATGAACCAAGGCTTTTTGCTGTGTGTGATGGCTGCCATTAGTTCAGAATGAGGAAAGGATAGTGAAAAACAAAGGCCAGGGTTTTGTTCTTTGGAAGTTCTTGAATGCTTTTGGAAAATGGCCAAAATGAGTTTTTTCATGAGTGAAGTTGGTTGGTCTGTGGCTGCAATTAGTGTACTCAAATGATGAAAGGATGGTGAAAATGCAATGGCTAGGCTCAGGTTCTTGGAAGCTCTTGACTGGTTTTGGAGAAGTGCATCAAAAATGAAACTTTAGAGAATGTGAAGTTGGTTGGTCTGCTGGGTTATGTTGGCTTGTGACATGACAGCAAAATGATCAAAACCTGCTCTTTGATGTTGCTTTGTGGTAGGGCAGTGTTTTTCTTTGGTGTTTTCACAAGTTTTTTAGACAATGCAAGTGAGATGATGCTTTAGAAAAAAATGAAGTTGGTTGGCTCTTTGGTGTTTTGGACAGAGTTTTTGGAACAAGTGCCAAGGATGAGTTTTTAGAAGATGGATGTGAAGTTCTGTTCCATGGATGCAATTGATGCTGCTGCTGGTTTCATTCTTGACAGAAAAATGATATTGAGGTTTTGCTATGTTGTTTTTGAACTGCCTTTGCCACTTGGAGAAAAGAATGCCTGCTGTTGAGTGTTGCTTTTTGGTTTGGAGTTTGACAGGTTTTAGAAAAATGGCCAAAGTGATTTTCAATGAATTTTCTGTTGGTTTTGTGCTGCCATTAGTGTTACTCATGACAGAAAAATGATGATAAAAGTCTGCTGGACAGTACAAGGCATGGCTCTTTTCTTTGGAGTCTTGACAGCTTTTCTTCTCAAATGCCAAAGCAAGGTGAATGAAGTTTTTTTAGGAACAATCATTTTCTGTGCAATGTGGGCTGCTATTAGGGTCTGGCCATGACAGAAAATGATGGAAAATTCTGCTGTCTTGTGGCTCTAGGCATGGTTGTGGGATGTGGTGGTTTTGTTTGTCCTTTCTTCCTCATTTCAAGCCAGCTAGTATGGCCTTTTTTCTGTTGGTTATGGCTGCTAAATGAGGTTTTAATGACAGCAATTGATCTCTTAATTTTCTGTCTTAAGAGTACAAAGCAAGGTATGGTCCATGGACATGGTGAAAGTGTACTCTTGGCCACATTCCAAGCAAGCTATCATGGATACATGTGTACTGCATAATTTGACTTGGCAAACACATTTTAAATGATATTTCTGAGCTACTGCAATTGGCCCCAAGTGTAAAAAATGCATAATTCAAAAAGTCAACCATTGGTCAAACTTGCATTTAAATGAGATAAGTCAAAAAATGCCATTTTGATTGGTGAAGTTTTGGCTCATGAAATTTATATTTTTGGAAAGAGGGGATCAAATGTGACTTGTAGGAAAAAACCCCACCAAAATTGGCCAAATGGTTTGGGAGATATGGCCTTTTGAAGTTCAAGATTTTCTGAAATCGATTCGATCATAACTTGCCAACCACACATGGGAATTAAGAGTTCTTGGACTTTTTGGAAATGGGAGAACAAGATCTTCAACTTTCATGTTGGGCAAAAACTCATTTGAAGCTTGTATCATGATGTAAGTTTGAGGATCAAGACTTTCCATTTTTGGCAGGTTTCAGTTACAGGTCCAGTTTCCATTTTTGGAAATTTCTGATCTGGCTTCAAATTCTTCCATGATGGTGTTTGACATGATATATGAGGACTATTTGGACATGAATAAACTCCCTCAAACCATTTCTATTCATCAAATCACTGATTAAATGGACAGTTGACCAACAGTTGACTTTTAGGGTTTCTGACTGACTGAACCTCTTCTGATGAATTCCAAACCCTAATTCCTTGAGAGCTTGACTTTAAATGATGTCCCAAGACATATTAACTCTTGATTATTGATCATGGTGCCCAAATTCCACAAGAATGGCCACCATCCACTGCTTTGACTGACTGTTGACTGTCTAGGGTTCTTTGCCTGACTGTGTATGAACTGATGACCTCTGAGCCTTCAACCCTTGACTTGAACACTTCAAATAGACCTCCAAGTCATGTGAACTTGTTGGACAAACCCTAAGGCCTTGGCTCCTTGAGAAATGCACTTGCTTGCTTGACTGACTGATCTCCTGACCAGTTTGACCTAATTTCTTGATTGGCTTGCACTTGAGGCAAAAGAGGCAATGCTATGCTATGCAATGGACCATGATATGCTATGACCTAATATGAAAATGTATGTACAATGATAGGTGCAAATTTGAGGTGCTACATTAATGAGTTAGAAGTTAATATTGTTTTTCTTTTGCTTTTCATTTTAAGTCATTCTTTGGAGAACACTCAACCCCCTTATCACCATCATGGATCCTTGAGCCAAGACATCTTCCAAAGGAAGGAAAAAAGGCCAAGTTTCTACATAATACCATGAAAGAGGGGAGACTTACAATCTCACTAACTAGAATGCTATGCATTTTGTGTCAAAAATTTAGCATTATGTTAAGAAATCGTAATTGGACTTATGTAGAAGTCACAACTATTTGAGGTCGGGCAGTAGAATTTTGGTGTTAATGCATGTTAGAGACATAGTATAATGGACTATGCTCATGAAACATACCACACACAAAAAGAATATGCAAAAGAGGTGAGCTTATGTTGATTTTGCCAAATGAGATGAATGCATAAAGAATGGGAATGAGATGAATAGGGAAGGGAATGGATCAAAACTCAAATTGGTCAAAGGAGGATATTTATCAAATTAATATCATTCATTTATTTTGGGAGATGGAATGTACATTACATCAATCCCCTAAATCCAATGATATTAACTTAACCAAGTCAAATCAACCTTGACCAAGGCCCAACAACATGAGTCAAACTTACACAAATCATCACAATAGGTCAACATAATTATTTGGCATTTATTCAAATTAAAAATACTAAAATAAGGCATTTAAATTAAATATCGTTTGTCAAATTCCTAAAACCTCATCAAAACACCAAAGAAATGGCCATGAGATTTATCATAGGTCAAACAAGATCAAAGGACCTTGGAGAAAAAAATTCAGAAGTTTTAAAGACTTAAAATTATTTTTAAACAATTAAAAATATTCACAAAATCAATTAAATCATAAAAAATATTAATAATGATCCAAAAAATAATTTTAGATCAAAATATGAAAGAGGAATATATTTTAAATTTTTTGGTGAAACTCTCATATTTTTTGGATCAATATTAAAATTAATATGAATTAATGAAAATCAAAGGGAAAAAATTAAAATCAGAAAATCTAAAAAACGTGGACCACTTGATCTCCCTCATTAATTGAGGTGGCAGATCAAGTGGTCTGAAATGCGCGTTCCACCAAACACACGAGTCAGCGCGCTGTACCAAGGGTAATCACAATGGGCGCTCAGGATTAAAACATTTTGAAAGGATCCTGTGGCCAGGAGACGTGCCAACGCACCGCCGGAGCCAGAGGTTGGTAATACGGTTGGCGGGTCCAGTTCCGTACGCATCCAATAAGGTTGTTCCTTATCAGTATAATGCAACTATGGTAAAGGATGGTCAAGAGGTTCCATTACCTACAACATATTCTGTCGTGAGCATTGCTGATGTTACCAAGGTGACCCGCATTGGTCGATTGTTTGGGCCGGTGTTCCCAAAAGATGTGGAAGATTCAACAATCAGAAAGAAAGTGGAAGTGCTTGCAACAGATCCAGTTAGTGCTTCAAAGCGTATGTCTGGTGAATCCAGCAATTTGAAGACTAATGACGATGATGAGGTACTTTGATTAATAAAGAAAAGTGAGTTTAATGTGGTGGAACAGCTGCTCCAAACCCCCTCAAAGATTTCAGTACTGTCTCTGCTTATGAATTCAGAGGCGCACAGAGAAGCACTGCAAAGAGTTCTTGAGCAAGCGTTCGAAGAACATGATGTTACGGTGGATCAGTTTGATCATATTGTGGCTAACATCACTTCTTGCAACAATCTCAGTTTCTGTGATGAAGAACTCCCTGAGGAGGGTAGGAATCATAATCTAGCTTTGCATATCTCGATGAATTGCAAAGGTGACGCTTTATCTAACATGTTGGTTGACACCAGATCTTTGTTGAATGTACTTCCAAAGTCAACATTGTCAAAGTCGTCATATCAAGGAGAGCCTATGAGATATAATGGCGTAATCGTCAAAGCTTTTGACGGTTCACGCTAGATAGTGATAAGTGAAGTGGACCTTCCAGTGAAGATAGGTCCGAGTGACTTCCAGATTACTTTTCAAGTAATGGATATCCACTCGGCCAACAGTTGTCTATTGGGAAGACCATGGATCCACGAGGCAGGAGCTGTTACATCCACGTTGCATCAGAAGCTCAAATTTGTCAAGAACGGAAAATTAGTCATTGTTGGCGGGGAGAAGGCATTGTTGGTTAACCACCTGTCATCGTTCTCTTATATTGAAGCTGAGGATAAGGTTGGAAATCCGTTCCAAGCCTTATCTATTGCTGCCGAGAAAAGAGTTGGGGCACCTATGTCCTCGTTGAAAGATGCAAGGAAGATTGTTGAAGAAGGAATTGTTGATCAGTGGGGACGAGTGGTAGAGGTCTCCGATAATAAGAATAGAACCCGTCTGGGTTTTCAGCAAGGGTTGTCAGCTACTAGATCAGAGGATATGCAACTTAGCTTCCGTAGAGGAGGGCTCATTCATGACAATGAACAACACTTAGCTGCTGTGCTAGAGGATGACGAAGAGGAAGACTGCACCAATTTTGTGACGCATGGAAAGGCTTACAACAATTGGACTGATGTTGAAATTCTTGTTATTATGCATCGATCTAAGTAACTGCTTTTATTTGTTTTCAAAAATACTTCTCCTATGCCTTAGGGAGAAGTGAACATTGTTTGGCATTTCAAATTGATCATTAATAAAGTTTAATTCTATTCATCCACATCTATGATGTTTTATTTTTACTTTTTGCTTTATTCTGAAAATGGTAATCACAAAAAAAAACAATATAATTATCCATTTGTATAATATTTGGTCACAAATTCACTTCTCTAAAATCAAAATATCAAATCATTATGCAAGTTGGTTTCTAACCCCATTGAATACAATGATCCTTCTCCTTCTCCAAATTTTGAATTCCCTATGTTTGAGGCTGAGGAGGAAACTGATGAAGAAGTAAGGGATGAATTGTCTCGTATTCATGAGCATGAAGGAAAAGCCACTCAGCCATTCGAAGCGCAAATTGAATTAGTCAACTTGGGTTCCGAAGATGATGTGAAGGAAGTCAAAATTGGGTCTCGACTGTGTCCAAACGTTAAGAAGGGGTTGATTGATCTTCTCCAAGAGTATTCAGATGTGTTTGCTTGGTCCTATCAAGACATGCCTGGGTTGGATTCTGATATTGTGGAGCATAAATTGCCGTTGAAGCTAGAATGCCCGCCAGTCAAGCAGAAGTTAAGAAGAACGCATCCTGATATGGAAGTGAAGATCAAAGAAGAAATGCAGAAGCAAATTGACGTTGGTTTCCATGTGACCGTGGAGTATCCACAATGGGTGGCCAATATTGTGCTTGTTCCAAAGAAAGATGGAAAAGTCTGCATGTGTGTTGATTATAGAGATTTGAATAAAGCCAGCCCGAAAGATGATTTCCCTCTGCCACACATTGATATTTTGGTAGACAATACTGCTAAATTTAAAGTCTTTTCGTTTATGGACGGATTTTCCGGATATAATCAGATCAAGATGGCACCCAAAAATATGAAGAAGACCACATTCATTACACCTTGGGGAACATTCTGTTATAGAGTGATGCCTTTCGGTTTGAAGAATGCTGGTGCAACTTACTAAAGAGCAATGACTACTCTTTTTCATGATATGATGCATAAAGAGATTGAAGTCTATATCAATGACATGATTTATAGATCAATTGATGAAGAGGAACATGTTGAGCATTTGTTGAAGCTATTCCAGCGTTTGAGGAAGTATAAATTCCGCTTGAATCCCAATTAGTGTACTTTTGGTGTTCGTTCTGGTAAGTTGTTGGGCTTTATTGTCAACGAGAAGGGTATTGAAGTTGATTCTGCCAAGGTCAAAGCAATACAAGAGATACCTGCGCCCAAAACTGAGAAGCAAGTCAGAGGTTTTCTCGGCCGCTTGAATTATATCTCAAGATTCATTTCACACATGACTGCCACATGTGTGCCTATATTCAAGCTTCTTTGGAAAGATTAGTCTTGTGATTGGACTGAAGATTACCATAAAGCTTTTGACAGTATCAAAGAATATCTGCTTGAGCCTCCGATTCTATCTCCACATGTTAAAGGAAGACCATTGATCATGTATTTGACTGTGCTTGAAGATAGTATGGGTTATGTTCTTGGTCAGCAAGATGAGATTGGAAAGAAAGAATATGCTATTTACTACCTCAGTAAGTAGTTCACCGATTGTGAGACTCGGTATTCTATACTTGAGAAGACTTGTTACACATTGGCTTGGGCTTCTAAGCGTCTGCGTCAATACATGTTGAATCATACCACCTGGTTGATATCCAAAATAGATCCAATCAAGTATATATTTGAGAATCCTACTTTAACCGGGAGAATTTCCCGATGGCAGATGTTGTTATCAGAGTATGATATCGAATACCGATCTCATAAAGTTATCAAAGGTAGTGTCTTGGCTGACCATTTGGCTCACCAACCAGTTTAAGATTACCGGTTAGTGCAGTTTTATTTTTCCTAATGAAGAGATCTTGTACTTAAAAATGAAAGATTGTGATGACCCATTGCATGAAGAAGGGCCAGAGCCTGGTTCCCATTGCGGCATGGTATTTGATGGAGCTGTTAATCAGTATGGTAATGGCATTGGGGCAGTAATCATTACTCCTTAAGGAACGCATTTTCCGTTTACAACTAGATTGACTTTCAAGTGTACAAACAATATGGAAGAATATGATGCTTGCATTATGGGGCTTGAAGAGGCCATTGATCTCAGAATCAAGCATTTAGATGTCTTTGGAGATTCAGCTTTGGTTTTGAATCAGATCAAAGGTGAATGGGATACGAATCAACCCAGTTTGATACCGTATAAAGATTATGTGAGGAGGATTTCAACTTTCTTTACCAAGGTTGAGTTTCATCATATCCCTCAAGATGAAAATCGGATGGCGGATGCTCTTTCAATGTTGGCATCAATGATTATAGTAAAGTATTAGAATGAGGTTCCCAATTTGAGTGTGATGCGTCTTGATAGGCCCGCTCATGTGTTTGTTGTTGAAGAGGTCAAAGACGAGAAGCCATGGTATTACGACATCAAATGTTTCGTCCAAAGTCATATTTATCCGTCTGAGGCAACTTGGAAAGATAAGAAGACTTTGAGAAGATTAGGCGGCAACTTCTACCTGAATGGTGATGTGCTGTACAAGAGAAACTTCGATATGGTTTTGCTCATATGCGTGGATAGACACGAAGCAAACCTATTAATGACTGAAGTCCATGAAGGTTCCTTTGGTACTCATTCCAATGGACATGCAATGGCGAAGAAGATGTTGCGAGCAGGTTACTATTGGCTGACAATGGAATCTGACTGTTGCGAGTTTGTAAAGAAATGCCATAAGTGTCAAATATATGCGGATAAGATTCATGTTCCTCCGACACTTTTGAATGTCATTTACTCCCCAATGGAGAATTGATATGATTGGCATGATTGAGCCCAAAGCTTCAAACGGACATTGTTTCATTTTAGTGGCAATTGATTACTTCACAAAATGGGTTGAAATGGCATTGTATGCGAATGTAACCAAGCAAGTTGTTGTAAGGTTTATCAAGAATTAGATTATATGTTGTTATGGTGTACCAAGTAAGATCATTACTGATAAGGGATCAAACTTGAATAATAATATGATGGAAGCTCTTTGCAAAGACTTCAAGATTGCATATCATAATTCTTCTCCCTATAGACCCAAGATGAATGGGGTTGTTGAAGCTGCAAATAAGAACATCAAGAAGATTATTCATAAGATGGTTGTAACATATAAGGATTGTATCGTACATCCATCCGTACTTCAACAGGGGCAACCCCTTTCTCTCTTGTACATGGCATGGAAGTAGTACTCCCTAAAGAGGTTGAGATCCCTTCATTGTGGCGCTCATGGAAGCCAAGTTGACTGAGGCTGAATGGTGTTAGACCAGGTATGACCAGCTGAATTGGATTGAAGAGAAGAGGTTAACTGCCATGTGTCATGGTTAGTTCTATCAATAGAGGATGAAGAAACCTTTTGTTAAGAAGGTCAGACCTCGCGTATTTAGAGAAGGTGACCTTGTGCTCAAGAAGATCCTATCTTTCAAGCAAGATTCTAGGGGAAAATGAACTCCTAATTATGAAGGCCCATATGTTGTTAAGAGAGCCTTTTCAGGCGGTGCTTTGATTCTTACAACTATGGATGGTGAAAAGTTCACTTGTCATGTGAACGCAGATGCAGTCAAGAAATAGTTCGCCTAAAAAAAGAAAAGAACAATTCACTAAGTTGAAAACCCAAAACGATAACTTAGGCAAAAATGAGCGTCTCGGTGGATTGAAAACCCGAAAGGGTGATCCAGGAAAAAATTAGAGACATAAAAACAGAAGAGAATTATCCTGATAAATTGAGTACCCCACCTTGGGGAAATTTATGCAAAAGTTAGGGATTATGGCAAGTAACTGCATCCTGATGATCTTCGATTTTTGAGACTTTGTTGAGCATAACGGTCGGTGATTCATCATCCCCAATAGCGGCCAAAAGCACAGTGGACATCAAGAGTTGGTGGAAGGATTAATGATCATTGTATTCAATGTAACCCGTTTCCATGTAAATTACCATTTTCAACTTTGTAAAGATCTATGGAGTCTTGTCATTTACAGACTACCAGGCTATTTAATAAATTTGAGCTTTTATCCAATTGTTTCTACTCGTTTTTATTTCAGCCAAATAGTTTTAAATTTTATTATGATCATTTTTGAAAATTAAAGTTTTAATCAAAACATGCTTTCTTAACAATATAAAAGCATTAATTTTAAACAATCGATTTCATTTAAAAGGAATATCAACAATGGTTCGAAAGCAATAAGCCCTAAATGTGGAGCAGTATTGGTTCACCCCAAACAGTAGGCGCAATTTCTCTTTCATCCCCGACAACATTATTCAGCTCTCGATGTTTGTTGATTCCTCCAGACGATTGACTGTTCTCTATTCCCTAATAAGGTAGCCAGCTGAGTTGGTTGATTAGCCCCCTGCGGAGTGTTCCTTCCCCAACCGAGTTTACGATTATTCCCAGATGAGTGCGGACATTTCATTACGATAATTTGTGTGATTTCGGAAGAACGATGGTTTCCCCATCAGTCGCCATCAGATTTGCTCCTAGTCGAAGTTTCCTCCTAGTTCCTGAGCAGCTATCTGCATTTGTCCCCCCCCCCACAGGGTTGTCTCCCATTTGATATGGTGTTGACCTAAAATTCCGTGTAGAGTTGGTAGCAGTTTCCTCAGCAGATCTCCTTTTTTCTTCCCCGACTAGGTTTGAGCCTTTGGGAAGTTGACGTCTCTTCTCTCCAGCAGTTGTCTCCCTCTTTTGTGGATTGACCGAGAATTGTATCGATGATTCAAAATTCTGAGACACCCTTGTATCCTTTGCGATCGTTTTGTCAGCATAATCATCATATATACATATACATATACACTCATATAATTTCATGATTGCATCATAGCACTTGTTGACTTATTCTTGCGATTCTTATTCTCTGTTATGGTGGTACTTTACCCCCATACGGGTTTGGTGAGTGTGTCCTCTTTTCAATTATAGAGTGTCAGCCCCTTAAGCAGGAAGACTTTAACATTTCTCTTTTCCCCACTGAGTTATTTCCTCGTGGATGATTATTATTTCAGTTTCCTCCCCAGTTGATTATCTGGATGGAACCACTCCCCTTGAGTTGTATCCTCATTGGGTGGAGTCTTGATTGACCGTTTCTCTCTAGATCTTACCTAGATAGATGTTTTGGGTCCCCTAAGAGTTTATTACCCAGTAACTGGTAATATTATTCTTAGTTTGAAGTTTGTTACTTCTTGCCCAATACCCGACAAAAGTACCCCTGTTTTCTCCCTAGTGGAGTCCCCAACGGATTCATTTTTTATGTTTCCCCAAGAAGTATATCCTTGATACGTTCATCCTAACCGATGAAGGATATTTTCTTCCCATTGTTTGAGTTTATCCTTGATACGTTCATCCTAACCGATGACGGATACTCTCATCTTTGGTACACTACCCAGTAATCGGTAGTTGTAAATCCTACTTTTTGTTCCCCTTGCAGAATTTATCCTTGATATGTTCACTTTAACCAGTGAAGGATATTCTCTCCTTCGGTATTCTATCAAGTAACTGATAGATGTAATTCCTATTTCTTTGTCGCAGAGTCTATCCTTGATATGTTCATCCTAACCGATGACGGATTTTCTCTTTGATGGTATTCTATCCAGCATTCGATATATGTAATTCCTACTTTTTATTCAGTTAGTTTATCCTTGATATGTTCATCTTAACCGATGACGGATATCCTCCTTGGCACCCCCAGACAAGTCAATCCTTGAGATGTTCATCTTAACCAATGGCGTATTTTCTTTCCTTTGAGTCTATCCTTGATATGTTCACTTTAACTAGTGACGGGTATTCTCATCTTTGGTCTTCTTCCCAGTAACTGGTAGTTGTAAGTCCTATTTATGTAGTTTTTCCCCAGCAAGACTATTCTTACCCAATAGCCGGTAATGAATACTCCCTCCTGGAGGTTCCTGGCGAGTCATCCTTGATATGTGTATCCTAACCGATGACAGGTGTCCTCTCTGTCAGATTTTTATTATCTCCTTACCCAGTAACAAGTAGTGGATAATAAATTTCTGCTCCTCTAGCGTTGAAGTCTATTTCTTCCCCAGTTGAGTTGAGTGCGCATTTCCTCAATGAAATCGCTTTTCCTGCATGAGTCGAGTACTTCAATTTTATCCTAATCTACTCGTTTCCCCTACAGATGTTTTTGTTTCCCCGGCTGAGTCCTTCCATTTTTTATGGAATTCCTCTGGTCCCCCTAGCAGTTTTTAAGTTGTAGCCTGGCCTACGCATAATCTTTTTATCCCCTCAGAGTCTCTGTCTCCCCGATGAGCTTTCCTTACGGAATGCATTATGCTCCTACGGACTTTCGGTCTCTCTGATTTCTTTTCCTCTGTGGCGACATTTCCCAACAGAGAATTTGCTTTTACAATCATATCATATGCATCATGAGGTCTCTTGGGGACCAAAATTTGTTTCTATATGTTATTATTTAAGACCATTCTACTGAGTCGATATGAAGATTTTAACCTTCACCTCCTCAGTTAGAATGTTCTTAAATAGGGGAAGCTGTAGGACCCCAATTTTGACCTAAGATCCCTCATGCAATTTCATCATAAGCATTAGCATTGGGATCATACCTTGGCATCCTCCTTACCCCTCTTTCATTGGGTTTGTTTTTGGAGAGATCACCAAGCACTATGTGATTGTATCATACTTGTATATTATCATTTCACTAACCAAAATACCAAAATTATGTCTTTGCATTTGCCTAACTCTTTTGTAGGTAGGGCATGATCACCATTGGTCTATCAAGTTCCCATCTTGGGTTTGAGACCCTCATGGATAAGATCACAACCAAGGAATGATCCACAATGTCTCTAAGCATCATATATGTGTCCCAATGATCTCTACATGTTATTTTGATCAAGCATTCTTCAAAAGTTTTGAGTTGGTTTGCCTTGGAAACCCTAGTTTGTTTGGGTATCTTAAGTAACTTCTTCAACAAGCTCCTTCTCTAATTGATCAAATTTATCAAGAGGCACTTCAAAATTCATCATCTTATGCATATTTGATCTACCATGAGCCTAAAAAGTCAAGAGAATTGCAAGTTAGCAAGTTGGTTGATGGTGGTTGGCCAGATGAATTCATCTGATCCAAACTGGGTCTCCCTAGACCCTATCTCCTATTATTTGCAGCATATGAAAATGATTCCAAGATCAAAGTTACTCTAAATGACATTCCAAACAACTTTCATGTTGAGGTCTAGACATACTTTTGCTTGGAAAGTAATTTTCCATGTTGAAACATTATAGGTCATTTTGGTTAAACCCTAATTTGAAAGTCAACTTCCCAAGGCCATAACTTGCTCAATTGTTATGATATGAAAGATTTCCAAGTTGAAAAATCAAATTCAAGATATCTACTTCAACTTTGATTTTTGTAGTGAGAGCTAAATCAACTTTTATGTGCATGTGATATGAGGATACATTATAGGTAATTTTGGACCAATACCATTGAACAAGTGATTTTCGTCAACTTCAAAAGTGCACCCCTACGCATCCGTAGTACTCTACGGGATCCACTTTTGTAGTTCTTGTCTAAAGGGTGTGAGTTTATCTTGTGCTGTTTACCAAAAAAAAGGGTTAAATGAAAATGACTCGCGCGGATGTCGCATCCACTGCATACGTATCTCATTTGAATATGAGAATCAGAGTCTTCGTAGCTCGGCTGACCTATGGGTTGGGGGATGTGTGCTCGCTAAGACATCGCGTCTTATGCCTACGTATCTCATCTGGAATGAGAATCAGAGCAAGCCGTAGTTCGGCTAACTACGGGGTTATGGAGTGGGTTTTGGACGAACGACGTTACTACGCAATCTACCGGATGCTCGACCTTTGGAGACTTACTCACCTGTAGTAGAAGGAGTAAACGTGTGTTTAGGAGAAGAAAAATCAATGAAGGGTTAGGGTTTGGTGAACTCATGCAAAAAGGCAGTCCTTGACGAAGGAACCTGTAAAAAAACACACAAAAACATTGCCTCCTATCGAGGTCTTCCAGCTAGGAAAGCAGTAAAATGCGGGAAAAATGTAAAAGTACCACGCGGATAAAGATCCGAAGTAACAGCAGTTAGAGGAATGGGAAACCCAGGGATCCTTCCAAGCTAAACACCATCAAAGAAAGTGAGTCAGTACAGGTAATCGGAATGAAACCTCCAGGGGGGTATCCCACAAATAAAGTGGAAAACCACGCAACTTATCCCTGCAAAAGTCATGTGAGCCATCACAAAAACTCAACAAACAGGTTAGAGACAAAAAAATAGGGTAATCAAGGGTTGCCCCCAAATCAAAATGTAACCACATGAATCATGCCATTAAAATTCACAAAAAAGACATGCATCAAAAGGGTATCAAATTCACCCATAATATCTCATACATTTAGAGCATTCAAATTAAAGGCATAAAGATGATGGATATAGGGCAAACCTAATTGGAGAGCTTGATTGAAATTGAGTTGCACCCGTGAGGTTTACAAAACAATCTTTAGGGTTTATGTGAGGCAGAGGTGATTCTGTGCAGTTGAGTTCCCTTCTGGGTTTGGAGGCTGCTCTGAACTCTGTTAGCTCTTCTCTCACTATCTTTTTCCTCAGGGTAATAGGAATAGAATCAATATTTGTTTCACTGAAACTCTAGTATTTATAGCCTAATATTGGTAGCTTAGTGGGCTTTTGAGAGAGGTCCAAGTCTGAGATTTTTTATTTTATTTATTTATTTATTTATTATTATTTTTATTTATTTATTTACTTTTTTTTTTGTTTTTTTTTGTTTTTTTTTATTTTTAATTTTTTAAATAAAGTTTCTTGGATCTAATTCTGATTGACATGATGAAATGCAATGTATCTAATGTTAAATGACCTAAAAATGAATGCATGCATGAGGTGTAAAGCGTATGCTTCCAGGAAAAATGAAGGGTAAATTTTAGGGTATTACATCTGCCCCTATTCAATCAACTGGAGACCTGGAAAGAAGATAGCAGCGGCTTTCGTGCTTTCGAGGTATCAAGGGATTGAATACAATAAAAGCCCAAAAATTTGCACTGAAGTGAAGTGAAGTAACAATGTCTGTCAGAATCGGCAAAGAGGTGGTCTTGAAAGAAGAATCCGTCTGGTACGGTGAGAGTCAGTCTGAATACCGAAAAAGAATGTTAACTTGGATACCAAAATAAATGGTAACACAGAAATAACCATGGCCTGAATGCCGCTCATCAGTCTGAATACTGGAAATGACTTCGATCTGAACATCGGGAGATATGAGATTATTAATATCGGTCTGAACACCGGGAGGCTGGCCTGAATGCCACAAGTTGCCTCGACCTGAACGTCGGAAACTTCTTCGATCTGAACATCAGAAAATTGGCTTGAATGCCACAAGTTGCATCGACCTGAACGTCGGAAACTTCTTCGATCTGAACATTGGAAAATTGACCTGAATGCCACATCGGTCTGAATGTCGGAAACTTCTTCGATCTGAACATCGGAAAACTGGCCTGAACGCCACTTCGGTCTGAATACCAGAAACTGGCCTGAACACCACTTCGATATGAATATCGGAAATTGGCCTGAATGCCACTTCAGTCTGAATACCGGAAAATTGGCCTGAATGCCACTTCGGTCTGAATACCGGAAAATTGGCCTGAATGCCACTTCGGTCTGAATACCGGAAAAACTTCATGCCTGTCAGCATCGGCAGAAATAGGGAAAGATAATGGAGGCGGCGCATGGGCCAATGACACTTGATGGGGATAACAAAGGTAAATCATGAACAATCTTCAGTCTGAGTACTGGAAATAACTTATAGCTTATCACTTGGGATACCGAGAATGTTTTATGCTTACATGCGTATGTTTGAATTTTTCAATGGCGTAATGCTCCATGAAAATGGAAATGCTACGCGATTTGGAAGGATGCAATGCAATATGATTCTACATGCAGGGATGCGAAATGCTGGGTAGAATGCCAAGCTGAGGCAAGGGGATCTGCTGGGGAAATGATCACCATCTTCTGGACCCTAGCAAGGCTGCTGAAGATGCACAGCGCAAAGAATTATGTGGGGAAATGACCCGGCACACGGTGTTCTAGCAATGACGAAATGCCGAGATTCAGACTGGGGAGAGAACGACACTGAAAACCTGCTGTTGGGGAAAGCGATAGTGGTTCTGGCAACCACGATCTGCGAGAGATGACTCAGCAGGGGAAGCAAACACCGATACGGTACCGAGGTTCTGCTTCAAGGAAAGAAACCATGGATCTGGCATTGGGATTATCGATTTGGCCTCGAACTCTAAGGAGCAGCCACTTCTGCTGGGAAGATACAGTCTGGCACTGTCAACTCCGCTGGGGATATATAGTCTGGCACTGTCAACTCTACTGGGGAGTGTATGTCCTGAAACAAACGCTTGGGGAAGTACAGTGGTGAGAACCTGCTGGGGATTGAAGAATCCAACACTCTGATCATCTCTGCAGGGATAAGACATCGGATTCGTCTGTTGGCGACTTCACTGGGGAAGATATTCACGATCATCTGCAGGGGATTTTAAGGAAATGCCCCGAGGGTATCTGTTCTGAATAGACGATCCAAAGCACTTAAAATTTACAGCAATTTTAAATGTTTATTAAGCATGTACTTGTAAAGCCCTTATGTGTCATAATGCAATGTTTATCAAAAATTCGGACGTCATTTTTGCAAACAAAATAGTAAAATGAAAATGAAAACAGAGATATACTGAATAACATGATTTTATTGATTGAATGGCCTCTGAATAGGCATTTACATCAGGAAGAAATCCCTGGAAAGAGGTAATCGCACAAAAGATAAAAATAGAAATTAATCTAATGGCAATGTGAAATGGATTTCTATTGGGTTCCAATTCTGCTATGACTTGCCCGTCTTCAAGATCCTCCAGATGATCAGCCTTCTGAAAAGGTGATTGGACTGTTTCCTACCTTTCGAAAATTTCCAGTCATCGACATGAGATGAGATTCAGAACTAACTCAGAACACAGTCATTCGCTTAATCCCTAACTTTTGCCTGGATCGCCCTTTTCGGGTTTTCAATCCACCGGGATACCCATTTTTGCCTAAGTTGCCTTTTCCGGTTTTCAACTTACCGGGTGTACGATCTTTTCATTTTTAATCCCTAATTTTTGCCCGAACCTTTTCATTTTCTTGGTTCGTCGGGAGGCCCATTTTTGCCTGGATTATTCTTTTTACTGTCCAGCGGGTCTATTTTATGCGAAGTATTTTTTAACTGCGTCTGAGTTCACAGGGGAAGTGAAGTTTTCACCATCCATAGTTGCAAGCATTAAGGCCCCACCATCAAAAACCTTGGTGACAATATATGGTCCATCATAGTTAGGAGTCCACTTGCCCCTGTGATCTGTCTGAGGAGGAAGGATCCTTTTCAACACTAAATCTCCGACTTGGAAACAACGAGGACGCACCTTCTGATCAAAGGCTCTCTTCATCCGACTCTGATACAACTGCCCATGACAAATGGTTGCCATTCGCTTCTCTTCGATAAGACTCAACTCATTGAACCTTATCCGAATCCATTCGGCTTCGTCTAACTTGACATCCAACAGGACTCTTAGAGAAGGAATCTCCACTTCAACAGGTAGGACTGCTTCCATACCATACACCAGGGAGTAAGGGGTTGCCCCAATCGACGTACGTACTGAAGTACGGTACCCATGCAAGGCGAAGGGTAGCATCTCATGCCAATCTCTGTACGTGACGACCATCTTCTGCACAATCTTCTTTATGTTCTTATTTGCCGCCTCAACAGCGCCGTTCATCTTAGGGCGGTAAGGGGAAGAATTGTGATGCTGAATGTTGAAGTTCTGACACAACTCCTTCATCATTTTGTTGTTGAGATTAGAACCATTATCAGTAATGATTCTTTCGGGAATCCCATAGCGACAAATGATTTCTTTCTTGATGAAACGGGCAACCACATGTCTGGTGACATTCGCGAACGACGCTGCCTCGACCCACTTGGTGAAATAGTCGATGGCAACAAGGATGAAGTGATGCCCATTGGAAGCAGTCGGCTCAATCTTTCCAATCATGTCAATGCCCCACATAGCAAACGGCCACGGCGAAGTCATCATATTCAGAGGATTTGGCGGCACATGCACCTTATCAGCATAAATCTGGCATTTATGACACTTCCGAGCATATTTGAAGCAATCTGATTCCATGGTCATCCAATAATAACCCGCTCTCAACAATTTCTTAGCCATTGCATGTCTGCCGGCATGAGTACCGAAGGAACCTTCATGAACTTCCTGCATTAACATGTCCGCCTCGTGTCTGTCCACGCATCTGAGAAAAACCATGTCGAAGTTCCTCTTATACAGCACATCGTCTTTGTTCAAGAAGAAACTGCCTGCCAATCTTCTCAAAGTCTTTCTGTCATTGTTGGATGCCCCTGTAGGGTACTCTTGATTCTTCAGAAAGCACTTGATATCGTGATACCAGGGCTTGTCATCGACTACCAGTTCAGCAGCAAACACGTACGCGGCCCTGTCAAGGCGCATCACATCGATCCTGGGAGCATGGTTCCAACGATTTACCTTGATCATGGAGGATAGAGTAGCAAGTGCGTCTGCCATCTGGTTCTCATCACGAGGTATATGATACAATTTTACTGTTGTGAAGAAAGTCAGCAGTCTTCTCGTGTAATCTCTGTAGGGGACCAGAGTGGGCTGGAGAGTATTCCAACCACCATTCACTTGATTGATCACCAGAGCTGAATCTCCGAAGATGTCCAGAGTCTTGATTCTCAGATCAATGGCTTGCTCAATACCCAAGATACAGGCCTCGTAATCAACTTCATTATTTGTGCACTCAAAAGTCAAACGAGCGGTGAAAGGCATGTGGGCACCTTTCGGAGTAGTAATGACAGCGCCAATTCCACTTCCTCTAGCATTGACAGCCCCATCAAACAACAAAGTCCACTTTTCATTTGGATCAGGTCCCTCCTCAACAACTGGCTCTTCACAGTCTTTCATCTTGAGGAACATGATGTCTTCATCTGGAAAATCAAACTTCATCGGCTCATAATCATCAATCGGCTGCTGAGCAAGATAGTTTGACAGAATATTCCCTTTGATGGCTTTCTGGGATGTATACTGGATATCGTACTCTGTCAGTACCATTTGCCAACGAGCCACCCTTCCGGTGAGAGCTGGCTTCTCGAATATGTATTTGACTGGATCCATCTTGGAGATCAGTAGGGTTGTGTGAGACAGCATGTATTGTCTCAATCGCTTAGCAGCCCATGCAAGTGCACAACATGTCTTCTCAAGCATTGAGTATCTCGACTCGCAATCTGTGAACTTCTTACTCAAGTAGTAGATGGCATGTTCTTTCCTACCTGTCTCGTCGTGTTGACCGAGAACACAACCCATAGAATTGTCAAGTACTGCCAAGTACATAATCAGCGGTCTCCCTGGGACTGGAGGCATAAGGATAGGAGGATTCTGCAAATACTCTTTTATCTTCTCGAAAGCCCTTTGACAATCTTCATTCCACCTGATAGCCTGATCTTTCCTCAACAATTTGAAAATTGGCTCACACGTGGTTGTTAGGTGAGAGATGAACCTTGCAATGTAGTTCAACCTCCCTAAGAAACTACGGACTTGTTTCTCTGTTCTTAGCTCAGGCATTTCCTGTATTGCTTTCACTTTGTCAGGATCCACCTCAATCCCTTTTCCGCTAACAATAAAACCCAACAATTTTCCCGATCTCACCCCGAAAGTGCACTTGTTCGGATTAAGTCTCAGTTTGAATTTCCTTAATCGTTCAAACAATTTCTGCAGATTCACCAAATGTTCTTCTTCTGTCTGAGATTTGGCAATCATATCGTCCACATAAACCTCGATTTCATGATGAATCATATCATGGAACAGAGTCACCATAGCTCGTTGATATGTTGCTCCGGCATTTTTCAGACCAAACGACATCACCTTGTAGCAGAAGGTGCCCCATGGGGTTATGAAAGTTGTCTTTTCCATGTCCTCTGGTGCCATCTTGATTTGGTTATAGCCAGAAAAGCCATCCATGAAGGAGAATACCGAGAACTGAGTTGTATTATCCACCAAAACGTCGATGTGAGGTAATGGGAAATCATCTTTAGGGCTAGCTCTGTTCAGATCCCGGTAGTCGACACACATCCGTACCTTTCCATCCTTCTTAGGTACTGGGACAATGTTTGCAACCCATGGCGGATAATTGGTGACTGCTAGAAACCCTGCATCCAATTGCTTTTGCACTTCTTCCTTTATCTTGACAGCCATATCTGGTCTTGTTCTTCTGAGCTTCTGCTTGACCGGAGGACAACCTTCTTTGAGAGGCAAGCGGTGTACCACGATGTCTGTGTCCAGCCCGGGCAAGTCCTGATAAGACCAGGCGAAGATGTCAACGTATTCTTGCAGCAATTCAATCAGCCCTTTCTTCACATCATCTCCCAAAGCAGCCCCTATCTTGATTTCTCTCTTGGCGTCCTCGGTGCCGAGATTAATCACTTCAGTAGGCTCTTGATACGGTTGAATGACCCTTTCTTCCTATTTTAAGAACCTGGCAAGTTCTTCAGGGAGTTCACAGTCTTCATCACCCTCTTTTTCAGCTTGAAAGATTGGATTTTCAAAGTCGAAGCGAGCCATAGCAGAACCGTTATCAATAGGATCCGGTGACGTGCATCTGCATGAGTGATGGTATGTGCTTATGAGTGTGAAAGAAAAAAGTGGAAACTAAACAAAACATTGCCATTTTTTTTATTTTGAAAAACTGCAAAAATAGAAAGACAGGGAATGAAATATTTGAATGCAAAAAGACGTCCTTTATTTATGATAAAAAATGCAAGTGTCACATAGATGAGCCCTACAATGAGTCATTACGCCCTGGGCGGAACGTAAGACTTGGACATGCATGAATAAACAAAGAAAATTACTCCTTCAGAAAAGTGACTTGGACAATCTCCTCAAAAGACCAATTGTTGATGACTTCACCCGGGATCCTCGAACGCACCCAGTTGTCGATGTCACAATCACTATCCCCACCCTCTTCATTGATTGCTGATACCTGGCCATACTGAAAGATGCCAGCGCTGGAGAAAGTAATCGGCCCCTGATGAGTCTGAAGTGTTGAAGTTGTAGAAGTCAGAGCTGGCTGGTACCCAATCCCGAACTTGTCGTCTTTCATTGGTAATTCCAACAGACGCCCCCAATTGGGAGCAGCACCTGAATCCACCACGGCCTGTGCTTGCTTAAAGGATGAGATAGAGGCACCCGCTTTAACCTCTTCCACCGAAGCTGCATTCTTGATTTGAACTGACTCAAAAGCCTGACACAGAGTCTTATGAATTTCACCTTCTACTTCTACATACTTGAATGTAGACAGGTTACTGACCAGGATGTCCTCCTCACCACAGACGGTGATAATTCGTCCGTTGACCGGAAACTTAATCTTCTGATGTAGAGTTGAAGAGACTGCCCCAACATTATGGATCCAAGGACGACCCAACAAGCAACTGTAGGAAGGACTGATATCCATCACGTAGAAGACAGTGTTGAAGGTTTGTGATCCAATCAGAATTGGCAATTCTACCTCTCCAAACACCGATCTCTTAGAACCATCGAAGGCTCTCACAATAAGATCTGAAGGTTTCAAGACCAAACCCTCTACTTCTAACCTCGACAGGGCTCTCTTGGGTAGCACATTGAGAGAGGAGCCTGTATCCACCAGAACATGCGATAACACGGTGTCTCTGTATTCCATCGAGATGTGCAGAGCCTTGTTATGATTGCGTCCGGCTGGTGTCAAGTCAGAATCGGTAAAACCCAACCCGTTGCTTGTATGCACATTGGCGACGATCCCTTCTAGTTGGTTTATCGAGATTTCTTGAGGTACATAGGCAGCATTAAGAACCTTCAGAAGTGCCTCCCTGTGTGCCTCCGAACACAACAGGAGTGAGAGAATGGATATCTTGGACGGAGTCTGAATCAACTGATCGACTACCTTGTAATTGCTTTTCTTTATGACTCTCAGAAGCTCGTCCACATACTTTGCAAAAGTGGGCTCAGAACCATCCTGGGGTGCAGAGGTACCCTCATTCACGACTTGCTTGCCTTTGGCTTTCGCCACAGCATCAGTATTATCAGCTTGGGTAACCGGTGGTGAGAACAATCTACCACTTCTGGTGAATCGCCCGATTCCACCAATATTATCCACTGCGGGACCGTCAAGTTCAGGCTTCTGACCTTCTTCTACTTTCAGTGGCCGTTCCACCCTATGATCGTGCGTGTATACGCTCCCCCCATAATGCCACGGAATGGCCCTTTCACTGGTGAAAGGTAAAGGACCAGGGGTTGTGATGGTCATAGTAGATTGTCGCACTGGTGGCACGGGTTGCGCTTCTGGAACACTGATCTGATTAGTTGGGTAGAAATTAGTGATAGTAGCAATATCACAGTCGTACTCAGAAATCTCATTCATTGAAATGCAAGCATCCGAAACATCGGAATCAAGTTCAATTACATCAGGATCAACCACAATGGAAAAAATAAATACATCATCATGGATTACAGAATCAGTAGGAACAACATCTGCGAATTCATCAGTAGCATCTTCAAACCCTTCTTCCTCAACCCCTTCCACAGACTCTTGGACAGACAAATCTTCAACCTGGAGGATACCTTTGTCGAGCAAGGCCTGGATACCCTGCTGTAGCTTCAAACAACCTCCACTCTGAGTGGCACAATCCAAACAATCCTTCCCACAACCGGGGAAAACATCGGCCTTCAGCAAGCATCCTTTGATATCCAACAGTGGAGTCTTCAACTTCAACACATCCTTAATGGACTTGGCTTTTCCTTCCATCATATTAATGTTTGCACCACCATGTTGCGGCATGGGAGTGTTGACGACATTAGGAGCCGGTGCAAGGTTGATGGTTTTTGAATCTATGAGGTCCTGAACTATGCGCTTAAAAGCTTTGCAGTTCTCAATGTTATGGCCAGGTTCCCCAGAGTGGAAGCTACACCTAGCGTTGGAGTTGTAACCCACCGGAAGTCTACCAACAGGAGGAGCCAGAGTGCGCAATTGCACAAGTTGTAGTTGTTGAAGACTAGAAAGCAACTGAGCGTACGACATTGGAAGGGTGTCGAAACGCCGGTCCATCATCCTTTGCCTCTGTTGATAGGCGGGTCTGTTACCCGGTTGTTGCTGTTGTTGGTACTGAGCTGGTTGAGGTTGTGGTTGTTGTTGTTGTAGTGGTGCTGCAGCTGGAATGGTCACAGCCGCAACATACGGTTGTTGATGATAATTCTGGAAACTGTTCCTTCTAACACCTCTGTTCTGATAGGAAGTCAAAGAATTCACTCCCCCCTCTCTCTGCTTATGCCCTCCAATGAACGACTTTTTTACCCCTGATGAAGATCCAACTCCATTTTGGATATTGCAGGTCTTCAGGTAATTCTCCACCCTCTCTCCGGTAGAGACCACATCAGCAAAGTTGGAGGCATTGCACCCCACCAGACGCTCCAGATAAGGTCCAGGCAGCGTATTCATGAACATGTTGGCCATTTCCTTTTCCAACATAGGAGGCTGAACACGGGAAGCTATCTCCCTCCAGCGTTGAGCGTATTCCCTAAAGCACTCATTGCTTTTAAGAGACAGATTCTGAAGTTGAGTTCTGTCCGGAGCCATGTCTGCATTATACTGATACTGCTTTACGAAAGCCTCCGCCAAATCCCTCCAGCAGCGGATATGGGCTCTGTCCAGCCTCATATACCATTCCAAGGATGCCCCAGCTAGGCTATCCTGGAATAAGTACATAAGTAGCTTCTCGTCATCAGAGTATGCAACCATTTTACGGAAATAGGCTTGCACATGAGTTTTGGGGCAAGAGCTGCCATTGTATTTGTCAAAGACCGGGACTTTGAATTTCGGTGGCACTCTCACACCTGGGACCAGCCCCAAGTCAGCAACATCTACTCCTAGAGGATTCTGTCCTTCCACAGCTTTCAGCCTCTCCTCTAATCTTCTAAACATGGGGTCCATGCCATGGCCCATGCCAAAGTCTTTCTGAAGAAGGGGGAATTGATCGGCCTGATCATCATGGACGAATTGTTGATCAAGGTTGACATGTGGGATCGGGATAGGCCCCGGTCCATTGGGACCATTAGCCTCTCCAGCTGGAGGATCATCCAATGTCTCTGGTTGAGTAGCGGCGGGATTCCTCTACATCATCTGCCTGAGCTCTTGTTGTCCCTGAGCCACCCCTTGAACCACATCCATGAATTGGGTCATGTGGATCCTCATCTCAGCGAGCTCTGCTTGTACACCTTCCATTGCTCTTTGTTGGTTTCTGCGGGTACCGTACTGGTGAATGCCTGGGTCAGCTATCCTGCTGATGGAACACCAAACAAACTGAGAACACTGTGGTGGTACCTGTTATGCTTGACATGCGGATGACTATGGAAATGCAATGACATGTTTATCAATTCCAAAAGGCATTCTACCCCCTTGATTCCAGTCTCACATTTGATAAACAGTGTAAGAAGAAAACCCCGACTAGAATCAATAAGAAGATATAAACCCCCTAGAAATGGATAAACATGTGTTAAATGATATGAATGCAGAATGATGTGATGCAATGATGTGAATGCAATGCAGTGGCATGGAAATCAAGATTGCTGTATCTGCTTGAACATCTGTCGGGTTGCACTGTCTGAAGAGAAAACCCACTGAAGAATATAATATAAGATCAGATCTCTGCTCCAGAAAACCGGGTTGGTCAGAGGTTAAGGTTTCCTGAATTTAGCCCGCCCCTCACTGGTAGGTTCTAAGAACAGAAGTTCGTCAGCTTCAGCCCTTCAGTCGCGAATAATACGTTTACCACTGAAGGTTTGGTATTATTACGGGACAAAAGACCTCCATTGACTCCCCTCAACAGGACATCCTAATAGCAAGTTCCCAGTCTCGGGATCCTCGGATTGAGCAGCGAGAATGCGCCCACCAGAGCTAACATAATCACGTCTCGAAGGAGAGGCCTCGACTGAGTTCTCGGGAAATGGTCACCAGAGTCGACGATTTCTAGAGGAACATCCTGTCGTTACGGAACACCCGTAAGACATAATATATCCAAAAGAAACCTCGTCTGGGTGTGGTTCTTCACGAACGACTTAACGTAGCAACACGCCACGCAAGCCTCATGATTATCCACTCTAAAACCTGTGTGTACACTCAAGCCTGGGTAATGGGCTTATCTCTCATAGAACACCCCATCCCAACAAACAAACAAACAGATCCAACAGATGCATGCAAGCAGGTAAACAAATAAATGTACAAAAGCATGAACACCCAATAAACAAGAAATCACACAAGCTAGGAGGGACTCGCTTACGGAAGATGGACCAGCAAGAGGTCAACTTCTTAGGGTCCCCAGCAGAGTCGCCAGCTGTCGCAACCTCAAAAATACAGTGCGCGAAAAAACAACCAGCGAAAAAAAATGACAGAAGAGTCGCCACCGTGCGTTATTCATCCCAAAGGAGGGAAAGGAAACGCTCAAAGTAAACCTGAAAAAGGAAAGGACAAGACATGGTCTCGCAACCAAATCTTGGGTTCGGGAGTCGGTTATGCGAAGGGAAGGTATTAGCACCCCTACGCATCCGTAGTACTCTACGGGATCCACTTTTGTAGTTCTTGTCTAAAGGGTGTGAGTTTATCTTGTGCTGTTTACCAAAAAAAAAGGGTTAAATGAAAATGACTCGCATGGATGTCGCATCCACTGCATACGTATCTCATATGAATATGAGAATCAGAGTCTTTGTAGCTCGGCTGACCTATGGGTTGGGGGGATGTGTGCTCCTTAAGACATCGCGTCTTATGCCTACGTATCTCATCTGGAATGAGAATCAGAGCAAGCCGTAGTTCGGCTAACTACGGGGTTATGGAGTGGGTTTTGGACGAACGACGTTACTACGCAATCTACCGGATGCTCGACCTTTGGAGACTTACTCACCTGTAGTAGAAGGAGTAAACGTGTGTTTAGGAGAAGAAAAATCAATGAAGGGTTAGGGTTTGGTGAACTCATGCAAAAAGGCAGTCCTTGACGAAGGAACCTGTAAAAAAAACACACAAAAACATTGCCTCCTATCGAGGTCTTCCAGCTAGGAAAGCAGTAAAATGCGGGAAAAATGTAAAAGTACCACGCGGATAAAGATCCGAAGTAACAGCAGTTAGAGGAATGGGAAACCCAGGGATCCTTCCAAGCTAAACACCATCAAAGAAAGTGAGTCAGTACAGGTAATCGGAATGAAACCTCCAGGGGGGTATCCCACAAATAAAGTGGAAAACCACGCAAGTTATCCCTGCAAAAGTCATGTGAGCCCTCACAAAAACTCAACAAACAGGTTAGAGACAAAAAAATAGGGTAATCAAGGGTTGCCCCCAAATCAAAATGTAACCACATGAATCATGCCATTAAAATTCACAAAAAAGACATGCATCAAAAGGGTATTAAATTCACCCATAATACCTCATACATTTAGAGCATTCAAATTAAAGGCATAAAGATGATGGATATAGGGAAAACCTAATTGGAGAGCTTGATTGAAATTGAGTTGCACCCGTGAGGTTTACAAAACAATCTTTAGGGTTTATGTGAGGCAGAGGTGATTCTGTGCAGTTGAGTTCCCTTCAGGGTTTGGAGGCTGCTCTGAACTCTTTTAGCTCTTCTCTCACTATCTTTTTCCTCAAGGTAATAGGAATAGAATCAATATTTGTTTCACCGAAACTCTAGTATTTATAGCCTAATATTGGTAGCTTAGTGGGCTTTGAGAGAGGTCCAAGTCTGAGATTTTTTTCTTTTATTTATTTATTTATTTATTGATTTATTTATTATTATTTTTATTTATCTATTTATTTATTTATTTATTTATTTATTCGTTTTTTTTTTATTTTTTTTTTTTTATTTATTTTTAAATAAAGTTTCTTGGATCTAATTCTGATTGATATGATGAAATGCAATGTATCTAATGTTAAATGACCTAAAAATGAATGCATGCATGAGGTGTAAAGCGTATGCTTCCAGGAAAAATGAAGGGTAAATTTTGGGGTATTACACCAATCACATCTCTCGCTATACCATACCTCACAAAACTCCATACTCTTTTTGTGAGAACTATCCCCAGACTCCTTTGATTGCTATAGATTCTCATACACACAGATCCCTAATTTTCTTCTTAAACATTCAAGTTGATTGGCATCCAAGGCTTTTGTGAATATGTCAGCTAACTGCCTCTCTGTAGGAACATGCTCCAGTGCTATGATCTTTTCTTCCACAAGTTCTCTGATGAAGTGATGCCTGATATCTATGTGCTTAGTCCTACTGTGCTGAATAGGATTCTTGGAAATATTTATAGCACTCAGGTTATCACAGTATAATGTCATGACTTCTTGTGTGACATTGTATTCAGACAATATTTGTTTCATCCAGACCAGTTGAGAACAACTACTTCCCGCTGCTATGTACTCAGCTTCAGCAGTGGATAGAGATACACAGTTCTGTTTCTTACTGAACCATGAAATCAGATTGTTCCCTAAGAAGAAGCATCCTCCTGATGTGCTCTTCCTATCATCAGCACTTCCAGCCCAGTCTGCATCACAGTATCCAGTCAACATAGATCCAAATCCATGAGTATATAGCATCCCATAGTCACTGGTGCCATTGACATATTTCAGTATTCTCTTTACTTGGTTTATGTGACTGACTTTTGGTTCAGCTTGATATCTAGCACACACACCAACAACAAATGCAATGTCAGGTCTGCTTGTTGTGAGGTATAGCAGACTCCCTATCATGCTTCTGTATAGACTTTGATCTACACTGATACCATTTTCATCTTTGGAGATTTTTACATGTGTAGGAACAGGAGTTCTTTTATGACTTGCATTCTCCATGCCAAACTTCTTCACAATGTTCTTGGCATACTTGCTTTGATATAAGAAGATAGAGTCTTCCATCTGTTTGACTTGTAGCCCAAGAAAGTAAGTTAGTTCTCCAACAAGGCTCATCTCAAATTCAGATTGCATTTGTCTAACAAAGTGTTCAACCATCTGCTCTGACATTCCACCAAATACTATGTCATCTACATATATTTGTGCCACCATGAGCTTCCCTCCTTCATTCTTCACAAACAGAGTTTTGTCAATACCTCCTTTCCTGTATCCATTGTTAGTGAGGAATATTGTGAGCCTCTCATACCAAGCCCTGGGAGCTTGTTTTAACCCATAGAGGGCTTTCTTCAATCTGTACACATGTTTAGGAAGGTTTGGATCTGTGAAGCCTTTAGGCTGTTCAACATATACTTCTTCATTTAGGTAGCCATTTAGAAAGGCACTTTTCACATCCATCTGAAACAGTTTGAATTTCAGAATACATGCCACTCCAAGCAGTAATCTAATGGACTCAAGGCGGGCTACAGGAGCAAAAGTTTCATCAAAGTCAAATCCTTCTACTTGAGTATATCCTTGGGCTACCAATCTAGCTTTGTTTTTAGTAACAACCCCTTGTTCATCAGATTTATTCTTGTATACCCACTTTGTACCTATGACATTTACTCCTTCAGGTCTAGGAACCAATTCCCATACTTCATTCCTTTTGAATTGACCTAGTTCTTCTTGCATGGCATTGATCCAGAACTCATCAATTAAGGTTTCCTTGATATTTCTGGGCTCAATCTTTGACACAAATCAACCATGTGAGATTACTTCTCTAGATCTAGTAGTGACTCCTTTATCTGGGTCTCCTATGATAAGGTCTTTGGGATGATCCTTCTGAATTCTGATAGAGGGTCCCTTGTTGATTTTGTCATCTTCAGGTTCAGTTTGAGGTGGTTCTTCTTCCTTATTCTTGTTTGAGGAGTCAGCTAGAGAATCATTCAGAGATGTCTCGACATCGTCTGTGACATCAGTCTGTTGATCATCAACAACTACATTAATGGATTCCATCAACACATTAGTTCTGGAATTGAAGACCCTGTAGGCTCTGTTGTTTGTTGAATAGCCCGAAAATATTCCTTCATCACTTTTGGGATCCATCTTCCTTCTTTGCTCACGATCAGCTAAGATATAGCATTTGCTACCAAATACATGGAAGTATTTTATTGTAGGTTTTCTTCCTTTCCAGACTTCATAGAGAGTTGTGGGAGTCCCTTTCTTTAATGTCACTCTGTTGTGGAGATAGCAGACTGTGTTCATGGCTTCAGCCCAAAAATGATAGGGTAACTTCTTAGCATGAATCATAGCTCTGGCTGATTCTTGCAGAGTCCTATTTTTCCTTTCCACCACACCATTTTGCTGTGGAGTGATGGGGGATGAGAACTCATGATGAATTCCTTCTGAAGAACAAAATTCAGCAAATTTGTTGTTCTCAAACTTCTTTCCATGATCACTTCTAATTTTGATAACAGGACTTCCTTTTTCCCTTTGAAGCTTCAGACACAGCTCCTTAAAGACTTCAAACACCTCAGATTTTTCTCTAATAAAATTGATCTAGGTGTATCTGGAGAAATCATCCACCATCACATATGCATATTTCTTACCACCAAGGCTTTCTACCTGCATGGGTCCCATTAAGTCCATATGAAGTAGTTCCAGGACTTTGGTAGTTGTGTCATGTCTGAGCTTCTGGTGTGACATCCTTGTCTGTTTTCTAATCTGACATTCCCCACAAATTTTTTCCTCATCAATCTTTAAGTTGGGAATCCCCCTAACTGCTTCTACTGATATGATTCTCTTCATACCTTTCAGGTGCAGATGGCCCAATCTTTGATGCCATATCTTCACTTCTTCTTCTTTGGCTAAGGTACACATTGAAGAGTATTCAGTTTCTTGAGAGCTCCACATGTAGCAGTTGTCTTTGGACCTAACTCCCTTCATGATTACTTTATTTTCTTTGTTAGTAATCAGACATTCAGTTTTTGTGAAGTTTACATTCAGACCTTGATCACATAGTTGACTGATGCTTATGAGATTAGCAGTTAATCCCTTAACAAGTAGAACATCATCAAGGTCAGGAACTCCATGGCAATCTAGCCTACCCATTCCCTTGATTTCCATTTTTGCACCATCACCAAAAGTAACATAGCTCATGGCATGAGGATGAAGTTCAGTCAACAGGTTTTTGTTCCCAGTCATATGTCTGGAGCAACCACTGTCAAAATACCAATCTTCTTTGGCTGAGACTCTGAGGGAAGTGTGGGCTATTAGACTTGTGACCTTTGTCTCAAGAGCCCATTGCTTTCTGCTGATAGTCTTGTGATGTTTGGACCTAGATTGGTGTTGAGACTGAACAGGACCAGGATAGCCATATAGCTTATAACAGAAGGGCTTCAGGTGGCCAAATTTTCCATAATATTGGCATTTCCATCTTTGATTGTTCCCTTTCTGTTATTGTGACATCTGATGTGACATCTCAAATTTGCTTTTACCATGACTGCTCTTAGGTTTGGATTTTGATTTGCAACTGCACTCACCCTTGAATCCACTGCCAGATTTGTTTGTAGTTATTTGCCCAGTCTGGAGAATCTTGTCTAGGGTGGTAGATCCATTGTTAAGCATTTTTACATACTTAATCATCTTATCAAGTTTGGAATTCAAGAATACAGCCTCAGTTTCCAATTTTGAGATGGTTTCCATATACTCTTTCTTCTCATTTTTCAACTGAGCTATCACTTCCTCCTATCTTTTAACTTGTCTGCACAATCCTGCCCTTCTGTGGCACCATTCTTTGTAGGTAGTGTCCAGCTCTTCAAAGGGTCTTTCATCATCAACCGACTCTTCCTCAGACCCCCATCTTCCTGTCAAAGCATTTACATGACTTGTAGCTTCTTCAGTTTCACTTCCATCTGACCAAGAGGCTACAAGACTCCTCTTTTGTTTCCCGAGATAGGTCCCACATTCAGTTTTAATATGACCATACCCATTACACTCATAGCACTGAACTTCTTTGGGCTTTTCTTCAGACTTTGTGGTCTTACCAAAGTTGTTGGATTTATTGATGTCAGATGTGATGTTTTTGACATTGCCCTTAGCTCTGACATCTACCATTTTCATTAGTCTGTTGAACTGTCTTCCCAGCATTGCTATCTCATTTGCCAGGTCTTCATCAATATCGTGACCACCTACCTCATCTTCCTCTTCGGTGTTTGACACAAATGCTATGCTCTTGGCCTTCTTTTCAGCTCCATCACATATTCCCGTCTCAAATGTTTGGAGGGACCCAATCAGCTCATCCACTCTCATATTTGAGATATCTTGAGATTCTTCTATGGCTGTGACTTTCATAGCAAATCTCTTGGGGAGTGATCTTAATATCTTTCTTACCAGTTTTTCATCTGACATCTTCTCGCCCAAGGCACCAGAGGCATTGGCAATTTCAAGAATGCTCATGTGAAATTCATGAATATTTTCATCTTCTTTTATTCTTAAGTTTTCAAACTTGGAGGTGAGCAGCTGAAGTCTAGACATCTTTACCCTAGATATGCCTTCATGAGTGATCTTGAGAGTGTCCCAAGCCTCTTTGGCTATTTCACAGTTATTTATCAGCCTGAAAATATTCTTGTCCACTCCATTGAAGATGGCATTCAGAGCTTTAGAGTTTCCAAGATCAAGATCATCCTCCTCCTTGGACCATTGTTCTTCAAGCTTCTTCTCAATGGTGACTTCTCCTTCTTTAGTAATGACAGGATGCACCCAACCTATTAGCACAGCTTTCCAAGCCTCGTTATCAAGGGATTTCAGAAACGCTACCATTCTAGGTTTCCAATAGTCATAGTTAGAACCATCCAAAATTGGTGGCCTATGAACAGATGCTCCATCTCTCTCCATTATACCAGAAAGTATTGCCCCTAGACCTCACCCAGAACCAGAGCAGGATGCCTGCTCTGATACCAATTGAAATTCTGGTATCAGATATAAGATGTCGAAGGTAATGTCACGACACTGATATCTGTTAATACACAATGGATAAATAAATAGAATTGAAAAGCAAACAACACAAGCAATCGTTAACCCAGTTCGGTGCAACTCACCTACGTCTGGGGGCTACCAAGCCAGGAAGGAAATCCACTATAATAGAATTAGTTCAAAGACTATCCGTACACTTCAACAAGTTACAGTCTTTATCACCTAATCTCTACCCGTGTAATTTCTACCTAAGCACTCTTAGATATGAGAACCCACTCACTTCCCTTACAATCACACACCCGTGATTGATTACAATAATCCCTTGTGAAAAGAAAATACTTTTCAATTACAATATTCTTGATTTTACTTCACAGTTTCAATCAAGAAGACACATTCTTGATCTTGCTTCAAAGCTTTGATCAAGAAGACAAATCAGTCCAATTCAATCATCTATGAATGACTTGAATGACCTACAGACACAAACCCTAGCTCTCTCTCTAAATTTCGCTCAGTCTTGGTTGTGTGTACAATCAGGTTTTCTAAGTCCCTTTTTATAGAAACATTGGACAACTTGAAAACCCTAAATATATTTTCCAATTAAATCTTTTCATATCAGCTGTAAAGATCTCCTTGGAAAATAAACAAATCTGGTTGATATCCCTGATATATTGCGCCAGCTAGCCATATCTTCAATCAACCAATGATTGCCACCAATTGTGCAATCACAAAACACCAGACATTCATACTGAATGTTCTGTGTACAGGATGTCATGACATCGGGTCTGACATCTGGAAAAATCCTGCATAATCCACTTTCCTTTTATAGCAGGTACAACCATATCAGTTACCATGACAATGAATATGTCAACTGAAGCAATCCTGCAGCATATGTCTTCCAATTTAGCTCCAGCAGGTACATCCAATATCAGAAGCCTTAACATTGTAAGTGGCATTTGTAGCACCTCAAATTTGCACCTATCATTGTACATACATTTTCATATTAGGTCATAGCATATCATGGTCCATTGCATAGCGTTGCATTGCCTCTTTTGCCTCAAGTGCAAGCCAATCAAGAATTAGGTCAAACTGATCAGGAGATCAGTCAACCAGTCAAGCAAGCAAGTACAATTCTCAAGGAGTAAAGGCCCTAGGGTTTGTCCAACTAGTTCACATGACTTGGGGGTCCATTTGAAGTATTTTGGTCAAGGGTTGAAGGCTCAGAGGTCATCAGTTTGTGCACAGACAGTCTAAAACCCTAGAAAGTCAACTGTCAGTCAAAGCAGTGGATGGTGGCCATTCTTGTGGAATTTGGGCACCATGATCAATAATCAAGAGTTCATATAACTTGGGACATCATTTGAAGTCAAGTTCTCAAGGAATTAGGGTTTGGAAGTCATCAGTCAATGCACAATCAGTCAGAAACCCTAAAAGTCAACTGTTGGTCAACTGTCCATTTAATCAGGGATTTGGTGATTGGAATTGGTTTGTGAGAGCTCATTCATGGCCAAATAGTCCTCATATATCATGCCAAACACCATCATGGAAGAATTCGAAGCCAGATCAAAAATTTCCAAAAATGGAAACTGGGCCTGTAACTGAAACCTGCCATAAATGGAAAGTCTTGATCCTCAAACTTACATCATGATACAAGCTTCAAATGAATTTTTGCCCAACATGAAAGTTGAAGATCTTGTTCTCCCATTTCCAAAAAGTCCAAGAACTCTCAATTCCCATGAGTGGTTGGCAAGTTATGATCGAATCGATTTTAGAAATTCTTGAACTTCAAAGGGCCATATCTCCCAAACCGTTTGGCCAATTTTGGTGGGGTTTTTTCCTACAAGTCACATTTGATCCCCTCTTTCCAAAAATATAAAATTCATGAGCCAAAACTTCACCAATCAAAATGGCATTTTTTGACCTATCTCACTTAAATGCAAGTTTGACCAATGTTTGACTTTTTGATATAAACTTTTTTTTTAACATTTGGCCAATTGGAACAGCTCAGAAATGTCATTTAAAACATGTTTGCAAGCTCATTTTATGCAGTACATGTGAATCCATACTTGGTTGCTTGAATTGGAAGAAAAGTACAAGTTACACTATGCTACTCCATACTCCCATGTACCTTGCCATGCTTGGTACTTCTAGCAGCATTGTGCATCATTTCTCTGTCAGTTTGAAGCTTCATTATGCAGCCAAAAACCAGCAAAACAAGGGGCCATTCACTACTTGCTTGAATTTTGGAACAAAAGGACAAATGCAATCCTACCACATCCATAAACCATGCTTTTACCACAGGACAGCAGATTAGTATTCATGATATTTCTGTCATTTTGAACACATTTTAGCAGCCTAAACCAACAGAAGAGCCATCCCTTGCTTGCTTGGATTGAGGGAAGGAGGTACATGTTCTCACCAAATGCATCTCATGAACCATACTTGTACCACATCACATTGCAGATTTTTTGCCCATGATTTTCTGTCATGAGAAGAGTAACAGCAGGCAAAACCAACAGAAATTGATTCATACAAAAAATCACTTTTGGCCATTTT
Organism: Lathyrus oleraceus; assembly: GCF_024323335.1. Taxonomy (NCBI): domain Eukaryota; kingdom Viridiplantae; phylum Streptophyta; class Magnoliopsida; order Fabales; family Fabaceae; genus Lathyrus; species Lathyrus oleraceus. The sequence goes on from NC_066583.1 coordinate 213,491,377, forward strand.
GCAAGGGGGCTGTCAAAAAACTCAAAAACCAAAAAGAAACTTCTAACTGCATCCAACTTGCCATGCTTGGTACTGCACATAGCAGTTTTGTTCCTGTCAAAAACCAACCCTATTAGCAGACACAAAAACCTCACTTTGACAGCAGGGGGGCATTGGTTTTCTCACTCTCTACTCTCACTTGCATTTACCAAACCTGGCCATTGCCACTTCACAATCTTTTCACCATTTGAGAACTGCTGCAGCCAAACATCCAACAGCAAGAAAACCTTGCTTGACTCACTCATCCTAAAACTGCCCTCACCTTGCTATTTGCATTTAAAATTTTTTCTGTCAAACTCCCAAAAAGAACAAAAAAGTAAGCTTGGCCCAATACCATATTCTTCATCACTTTCTGTCAGAATGAGAAACAAACTGCATAACACAAGCCATCATCTTGCAGACCATCATCATTCATTTCTCTAAGAACCTACACTTGGCTTTTGGCATTTCCCAAATTTCCTGTCAAACTGTCAAGAAGGCATGGCACAACACCAAACAGCAGGTCCTCTTCATCACATTTTTTTCTGTCATTTAGCATGACCAGCTGCAACCAACATAACACAGCAAAAAGCCATTGTTCACACCCTCTCAAACCTCACCTTGTTGTTTGCATTCCAGTTTTCTGTCCAAAGCACAAAAGCACCAAAAAACCCTGCAGGATCAGAAAAGGCAGCCATCCAACAGTAGAAGCATGGTTCACTCATCCTAAAAAGATGACCTTGCTTTTAAACCAGTCCAAACTTCCAATGAACAAAACCTTGGCTCACTTGCTCAAAAAAACTTGATTCTTGACCATTTCAAAAAAACCAGTCAAGACACTTCCAAGATAACAAAACTTTGCCTTGCCTAAACATCATTCCAACAGCATATTGAGTTGATTCCAATCACTTGCTTCCACCAGTAAGTACCTTTCCTAGCACTGCTTTGAAGAGGTGACAGCCATGGCAGAAGTTGTGTAAGCTCACTCCAAGCCATTGCAATCCAAGAAACCTTCACCATTCATCATCAGGAGGGCTCTAGGACAACTGTTTCACTTCAAAACCACCAAAGAGCATCTGTACACAACTGTCCTTCAAAAATAGGTATGGATTCGACCTCCCTCTTTTGTCAAATTGCTACATGCTTTCAAAAGGTCTATCCATGCTGATTGTCATGATGCTTTCACTTTTTGAAATGGTTGCTTATTCATGAAGATATATTGTTTTGAAGTTTGATGTCAAGTTTTGTTTTTGCTCGATTCTTGACTTGGATGTTGTTTTAATGAAAAATGATGATGGATTCTTGTTGACCTTGCCATGCTGATCATTTCCATATATTCAATTTTGATTTTTGGGCAAGTTTGTGAAATCATGATTTTTGAGAGGGATGAACAGTAAAACCCTAATCCCAGTTGTTCTTTCCCAGCTTTTCTTCCCCATTTTCGTGCTGCATGGCTTAAACTCCCTCATCCAATCAAAACATTTCCTTTAATGCCCAAAACGACATCACTTCATTAAGTGACCCAAGGAATTACCAAAATGCCATTCTTGCTTCATTTATTTCATTTTAATTTCACATTTTATAACCAATCTTGCAAAAATCATAACTTGCCCAATTTTGATCCAATTTGAATGGGATTTCTTGTGTTGTATTCATCATGATCTCCACTTTTTTATCATTATTTTTCCAGAATTTTTGGATGAATGGTTTTTTAAATGTTGCTAGGGTTTGTGACATGTGACCAAATTTTGTACACTTTGCCAAATCAATTGTGAAATGATGAGAATGTATCCAATGGCTCCCAAATTTTTTGTGCTTAAACTAGACACATTCATGGTGATTTTGGTGTAAAGTTTGTGAATTTATCATTTGTGGTTTGTGAGTTATGATTTTTTGAATTAGGGTGCGACAATTTGTGTCACACCATTGATGTCCAACTTCATGATTTTCATTACCATGCTTCCTTACATCCAAATGACCCCAAATTTTGCATGAACCTACTCTTGTATGTATAGTTTGCATGTGAATTTTCTTGGAATTATTTGTGGCATTTCCTAATTGTTTGAGATTTTCTCCCCTGCCTAGTCAAATGTTGACTTTGTGTGACACATGTTCCCACTTCATTTGTGAAATTCTCATACTTTATTAGATGGACATGAAATTTTACATGAGATAACTAGACATCCTCATCTTTGCCATGGTTTTGATCCCATTCATTTATCATACACCATTCTTGACTTATGATTTTTCTAAGTTGATGCATGTTTGGTTGACTTCTTTGAGCATGTTCAAAATTGCTTTGACTTTCTGATTTTCATTGACTGCCTTCCACTTGTCCAAATGGGATGAAATTTGACATGTTTACCATGCTATGTGTTAGGTTTGATCATGATTTATTTGGTGATTTTTGGAAAATGTTTAGATTGCTTTTGAGTTAAGTCTTTCTGTTGACTTCTATGAGCTTCTGTTTGCCATGTTTTGACCTAAATGGTTCATGAAATGATGATAGTGATTGATATGGATGTGAACCCAATTGGTTTTGTTTCCTAATTGTTTAAACATGATTTTGGATACTTACCCCTTGCTGTTTGGACCTTCTCATTCATTTTTGGCCCTAGGCTTGCCCTAGTGGTCCTGTTACTCACCTTTGAGCTTGTGTTTTCAGGTTGACCATCGAATGGCCATTGAGACCAGTTCTTTTTGATTGAGCTTGCTTGATTATCATTGTCTAACTTGTTTGTTTTGTAGGTGGCTTGGCTCACATGCCTTAAGCCTTGTGCCTTGCACATCCATGTGCCTCCAATTAACTGTTGGTGTCTGTTTCTTTTTGCTTTGTTTGAAGTTGCATACTAACATCTGCTTGACTGTTTCAGGTGCTTTAGTTGCTTAGTTCCTTGTGAACTTTTTGCTTTGCTTTGCTTGTATAAGCAATTTGCATTGAGGTATGTCTCTTTTACTTCATGTAGTCTGGAAGACCTGGCCTGTTACTTGGCCAGGCAACTGTCTGAAGTCCTCCTTAAGAGGCAATGTTTGTGACTGTTTACTATTGTCCTTGCATAGAGTCAAAGTCCTCCTAAGTGAAGAGGCAATTGGTGGAAGGTAGGGATATGCAATCTATCCCCCACTATTCAGTGTGTCATCTGTTTTGCTCACGCCACTGTGTTGATGCATTACAGATAAAAACCCAAGATCTTGTACAATTGTACAGTTGAGTCAGTTTCAAATGTGTAGAAGGGTTCCCACTTTCTGAACCCACACATTCTTGTCTTAAGCTCTCCCAGGCCAGGGATAAGAGCTGTGAAGTCTTATCTTCACTCACCTTTCATCTGCTTCACCTTAGCCCCTCAATGGCAAGGTTAAGAGCACATTCACCCCATTCCAGAGGTTTGTTTGTTGAGGTTGATATGACCCCCTTGACTAAAACCTAACCCTTGTTTGAGCCACTTGTTTGTGTATAGCGTGTGCTATCTGTGCTTGTAGGATTGTTTGACTTGCTTCCTGTGCAAGTTAGGATTGTTTGACTTGCTTCCTGTGCAAGTTAGGATTAGTTTAGACTTGCTTCCTGTGCAAGTTAGGTTTTGCTTGGCTTGCTTCCTGTGCAAGTTAAGTGTGTGTGGCTTGCTTCCTGTGTGAGCCATGCTTAGGATAGGTTGGCCTTTGTGCCATTTAGCTAGAAACCATAACTTAGGGTTGATTTTGCATGACAACATCTAGGCTCGAGTCGTAGTCTCCCTAGAGTTGTGTCTCCCTCTGTTATCTGGTTAGGCTAGTCCTTTATCCCTCTGTAGGGGAACTACATCGCCCTGATCTTCACACCAGATGAAGTATGTAGGCAGGAGATTGAGCTGATCTCTCCGGGCGCCCTTTTTCTTTTTTCACCTTTGTGTCTTAACCACCCTTGTGTGCGTTTTGGTTCGGATGCTGATGTAAGTCCAGTGATTGGCATTCAGGCTCCACGTTTGCCTTCTTGAGTGCGTTTTGGTTCGGATGCTGATGTAAGTCCAACGATTGGCATTCAGGCTCCACGTTTGCCTTTGCCTGTGTTTGTTTGTGTGCGTGTCAGCCGAGCTACGAGTGCTCTGATTCTTCTCTCGTCCGAGAAGATACGTATGCATAGGATGCGATATCCTAGCGAGCATGTGTTGTTTCCCCAGTCCGAACTACTTCGACTCTGATGTCTATGCCCGATAGACTAAGTAGGCCCAGGACGCGACATCCTGCCGAGTCAGTTTCAGTCAGTTTCTTTCGTTTCTTTCAGCCAGTGTGTGTGAGTATTTGAGCAGTGTTTAGCAACCATTTTCCTACCTATTGTGCGTGGATCCCGTAGAGTACTACGGATGCGTAGGGGTGCTAATACCTTCCCTTCGCACAACCGACTCCCGAACCCATTCTCTTTGGTCGCGAGACCATGTTCTTTCCCAGGTTTACTCTGAGCGTTTCCTTTCCCTCTTTTGGGATAAATAACGCACGGTGGCGGCTCTGTTGTTCTTGTTTTCCCGCCGGTTTTTCGCGTGATGCGACAGCTGGCGACTCTGCTGGGGACATAGAGAAGTTGACCTATGCTGGTCCATCTTCCCTGAGCGAGTCTCTCCTAGCGCCCTCTAGGATTAGGGTTTTGGTTGCTTTCTGCTTGTTGTATTTTATTGCATTCATTGTATATATGTACATTTATTGTTTGCATTGATTGTGTGCATTGATGTTTGCATTCATATTCATTATTCATTACTGGCTGGCTGTCTGTTTTTCTCTGTGTGGGGGGGGAGTCAGTTGAGGTAAAAGGTCCAATACCCAGACCATGAGTGAAAATCTAGGATGATTAGGAATAGAGTGATTCATGGGAAGCGGGTGGTATGGCGCCACTTAGCGGAACATTGATATCACGAGCAGTTCAGACCCTGGTGGGATACTGTCGTTACATACTTCGGGTGTGTATATGATAGTATTTCTGCGAAAGGTTATTTATGCTGCGTTTCTCTCAGCTTTACCCTGGCCTAGACTACACCCGTGAGTGGGGAAGGGTTATTTCATTACAGGTACCGTTGGTGACTCGGTTCTGTTGGTGACTTGGTTCTGATGGTGACTTTGTGTTCAGACAGTGTTCAGTTAACCTTAAGTGGGATTTATGTTCCGATTTTGACTGAAGCTTCGACCTAGTATCAGAGTTTGCACAACCAGTCAGTCCAGTCTGCATCATGTGCATCATAGCATATTTATTTTTCAAAAGAAACGCATTGAAAAAAAAAAATCAAAAAAAAATCATCAAAAAAAAAAGAGAAAAAAGAAAAAACTAATCTCTGCATGCATATCATTTCTCAGGTACATTCCAGAGTCTGTCTACTGATAGAAATGACAACAGTTCCCGAGCCGAAGCGGAAAACCTGTTCCTACAGTTTCCACCGTGAGCCGTTGACTCCGCTAGTTGAGTTGGGTAGCCTCGTGATAGATGACCGACTGAAGAGTTTTGTTGGGCGGTACGGAGATATCTTGACAGTATTGAAGACAGTAGTTGACCCGGTGCCTCTACAGACACTACTTCAGTTTTATGACCCAGAGCTCAGGTGCTTCACTTTCCAGGATTATCAGCTTGCACCCACTCTCGAAGAGTATTCTATCCTATTGAGTATCCCTATTCAGCATCAGACTCCCTTCTTGGACGTCCCAAAGGAGGTCGACTTCAGATTGATTGCCAGAGCTCTCCGGTTGAGTGTTGAGGAAGTTGGTGAGAATTGGAAGCCCTGTGGAGAGGTTGTAGGTCTGCCATTGAAGTTCCTGTTGAGAGTAGCCAGAGTTGAAGCAGAAAAAGGGAATTGGGAAGTTCTTCACGCACAGCTAGCTGCCATGATCTATGGGATCATCCTATTTCCCAGTATGCCAAATTTCATTGACTTCACTGCTATCAGCATTTTCATCAGAGGGAATCCAGTCCCAACTCTCTTAGCGGATACTTACTATGCCATTCACAGCAGGCATGGTAAGGGAGGAGCCATCAGGTGCTGCCTGCCTCTTCTGTTCAAATGGTTCATGTCTCTTCTGCCAGCCAGTGGACCATTTGTGGATACCCAGAGCACTCTGAAGTGGACTCAGAGGGTTATGTCTCTTACCTCTTATGATATCAGGTGGCAATCTTACCGGATGGATGTGCGTAACGTCATTATGAGCTGCGGAGGATTCCGTAATGTGCCACTCGTAGGGACTAAGGGTTGCATCAATTACAACCCGGTTCTTTCTCTTCGCCAGTTAGGGTTTGTGATGAAGGGAAGACCACTTGAGGCTGAGGTAGCTGAAAGTGTGTATTTTGAGAAGCAGAGTGACCCGGCTAGATTGGAGCAGATAGGGAGAGCTTGGAAATCTATTGGTGTGAGGGATGGATCTGTCTTAGGGAAGAAGTTTGCCGTTGCGATGCCCGATTACACTGATTGGGTCAAGAAGAGAGTAGAAACTTTGTTGTTACCCTATGATAGGATGGAGCCGTTGCAGGAGCAACCACCTTTGATCCTTGCTGAGAGTGTGCCTGCGGAGCACTACAAACAAGCCCTGATGGAGAATCGCCGTTTGAGAAGGAAGGAGCAAGATACCCAGATGGAGCTGTACAAAGCCCAAGCCGATAAGTTGAACTTGGCTCATCAACTCAGAGGAGTGCGAGAAGAAGATGCTAGCAGACTAAGAAGCAAGAAGAGATCCTACGAGGAGATGGAGAGCATGTTAGACGCAGAACATCGGGAGCGCTTGAGGCTGCAGAGGGTTGAGGCCAGCTATCAGAAGAAGATCAGAGACTTGGAGAAGCAACTCAGAGATAAAGACATCCAGTTGAAGAAGGAAGTAGACTTGAGACAGGCATCAGAGAACCGTCTTGGAGGAGAAATCTTAGAGCTTAGAAGACAGTTGAAGGAGAAGATTACCCCTCTACCAGAATGCTCAGAATGCTCACTGTTGATAGACCAGTGCCATTACCTGAAGACCCTCATTCCGAAAGACCGTCTGTCTTAGTTTGTATCTCTGATTGTATTCTGTTGAATCACCTCCAGGCTTGTTGGATGGGATTCATTTGCGTGTAAAGCCATCTCTTGGATCTTTTGTTAAGAATCACCTCCAGGCTTGTTGGATGGGATTCTTTTTCTTTGTACGTTGTTTATTCAGATATTCTGTTGACATTGGTTGTATGCCTTTTTACCCTTATGTATATATAAGGATGTCAGCATTTCCTTGTATCTGTTTGTTCTCTTGTTGCTGCAGGTTGCCATCTTTTCAGGATGGGTCAGGCTCTTTGAATGCCTGAGAAATGAGCATATCATGTGCATCATACGCATCATTAGCATCATACTCATATCATTTTGCATAACAGGTGTTCTTGGTCGTGACTTCTCACTCTGGTTCCTGTTTTAGGCAGGATAGCTGATCAACGTCCGCACCGCTACTCAACAAGACTGAATCAACAGAGAAGTATGGATCAATTTTAAGCTGAGTTGGCTGAGATGAAGGCTAGCATGGCCCAATTTATGAATATGATGCAAGGGGTTGCGCAAGGTCAAGAAGAACTTCGAGCTATGGTTCAAAGACAAGAGGCTGCAAATCCACCGGTCAACCATGCTCCGCCAGAGGGAGGCCCGGTCAATGATAACAATGTTGCTGCTGCTGTACCCGTCAACAACTATGCTGTAGGTGATGAGTTGGGGGGTATTCGAATCAACAGTCAACCTATTGTTCCAGATGCCGCTAATGCCAGAGTAGTCCGTGCTCCGGCCCGTAATCCTGTCCCGATTGTTGACAGACAAGAGGATATGTTCTCTCTGCTCAGTGAAGACGAAGACGTTCTGGGAAGGGTTAATGAGAGAGACCGTAAAGTTGAGGCTCTTGCTGAGAAGATCCGTGCTATGGAAAGTCAAAATTCTCTCGGTTTTGATGTTACTAATATGGGATTGGTTGAAGGTTTGAGAATCCCTCACAAGTTCAAAGCACCGTCCTTCGACAAATACAACGGTACTTCTTGCCCTCGCACCCATGTGCAGGCTTATTATCGAAAGATCTCTGCGTATACTGATGATGAAAAGATGTGGATGTATTTTTTCCAAGATAGTCTATCTGGGGCTTCTTTGGACTGGTACATGGAATTGAAGAGAGATTCGATCCGATGCTGGAGAGATCTGGGTGAGGCCTTCTTGAGGCAGTACAAACACAACATGGACATGGCACCGAGCCGGACTCAGCTGCAGAGTCTATGTCAGAAATCCAATGAAAGCTTCAAGGAGTATGCCCAGAGGTGGCGTGAACTGGCTGCTAGAGTTCAACCCCCTATGCTGGAGAGGGAGTTGACAGATATGTTTATCAGTACTCTTCAAGGTGTGTTTATGGACCGGATGGGGAGCTGCCCATTCGGTAGTTTTTCTGATGTTGTCATTTGTGAAGAGAGGACTGAGAGTTTGATTAAAACTGGGAAGATCCAAGATGCTGGTTCCTCTTCTTCTAGGAAGCCGTTTGTTGGGGCACCTCGTCGAAGAGAGGGTGAAGCTAATGCCGTTCAACACCGCAGAGATCAGAATAGAAGTGAATATCGTCAAGCTGCTGCAGTAACCATTCCGACACCTCAACCTCGTCAGCAACAACAACAAAGAGTTCAACAACCGCAACAACAACAACAACAGCAACGTCCTTTCCAGCCTAGGCAGAAATTACAGGCTGATAGAAGATTTGATCCTCTGCCTATGTCTTACGCAGAGCTACTACCCGAACTACTCCGGTTAGGGTTTGTAGAGTTGCGTACGATGGCCACTCCAACAGTGCTGCCTCCTGGCTATGATGCTAATGTTAGATGTGACTTTCACTCTGGGGCACCAGGGCATCATACTGAGAAGTGTCGGGCTCTCCAGCACAAGGTCCAAGATTTGATCGATGCCAAGGCAATCAACTTTGCTCTAGTGCCTAACGTCGTAAACAACCCTATGCCTCAGCATGGTGGGCATAGAGTGAACAACATTGAGGGGAAAGAAGCTGAAGATCTGGTTGTTAATATTGATGATGTTCAGACTTCTCTGCTAGTTGTGAAGGGCCGTCTGATGAATGGGGGTGTCTACTCGGGCTGTGATGAGAATTGTTTGGGCTGTGCAGAATCTGAGAATGGTTGCGACCAGTTAAGGGCCGGTATGCAGGGTATGATGGATGAGGGTTGTTTGCAATTCAGTAGGGCTGTAAAAGATCGTGGGACAGTGTCAACTATCACCATTTACTTTAAACCGTCTGAAGAACGTGGACCAAGGGTCGTTAGTGCACCTGCAGCAAATGGTACCCCAGTTACCATTCCTGTGCCTGTAACCATCAGTGTTCCAACTACTATCGTGGTGTCTGAAAAAAGGGCTGTTGAGAATAGTAGAGTCGTGCCGTGGAAGTATGATAATGCTCACCGCAGTTACAGAAGGGCTGAAAGTCAGACGAGACCAGTGAATCAAACTCCAGTGACAATTGGTTTACCGAATAGAGTTCCTGCAACTGTTGGTCCGGCTGTGGATAATGTAGGGGGTCCAGGAGGTTTTACCAGAAGCGGTCGTCTGTTCGCACCGCAGCCTTTGAGGGACAATAATGCTGAGGCTCTCGCCAAAGCAAAGGGTAAGCAAGTTGTGGTTGAGGAAGAACCTGTCCAGAAGGAAGCGCCCGAGGGGTCATTTGAGAAGGACGTGGAGGAGTTTATGAAGATAATCAAGAAGAGTGACTACAAGATTGTAGATCAGTTGAATCAAACTCCGTCCAAGATTTCTATACTTTCACTGTTGATGTGCTCTGAGGCACACCGTAATGCCTTGCTGAAGATGTTGAATTTGGCTTACGTGCCTCAGGAGATTTCTGTCAATCAACTGGAGGGTGTGATGGCCAATGTGAGCACCAGGCATGGTGTAGGATTCACCAACCTAGACTTACCGCCTGAAGGGCGAAACCATAACAAAGCCTTGCACATCACCATGGAGTGCAAGGGGGCAGTGTTGTCTCACGTATTGGTAGACACCGGGTCGTCGCTGAATGTGTTGCCTAAGCAGATTCTGAGGAAGATTGATGCGGAAGGGTTTGTGCTTAATCCCAGTGACCTGATCGTTCGTGCTTTCGACGGATCCAAACGTTCTGTGTGTGGGGAAGTTACCTTGCCTGTGAAGATAGGTCCTGAGGTTTTTGATATCATCTTCTATGTTATGGACATCCAGCCCGCCTATAGCTGTCTATTGGGGCGTCCATGGATTCATGCAGCAGGGGCAGTCTCGTCGACACTCCATCAGAAGCTCAAGTATGTCTGGAACGGTCAGATTGTGACTGTGTGCGGTGAAGAAGAGATTCTGGTGAGTCATCTATCCTCGTTCAAATATGTTGAGGTAGACGGCGAGATCCACGAAACCTTATGCCAGGCGTTTGAGACTGTGGCTCTTGAGAAAGTGGCGTACGCTGAGCAGAGGAAGCCAGGTGTTTCAATTACTTCTTACAAGCAGGCTAAGGAGGTTGTTGATTCTGGCAAAGCTGAAGGCTGGGGCAAGATGGTGGATTTGCCTGTCAAAGAAGACAAATTTGGTGTTGGTTACGAGCCTCTCCAAGCAGAGCAGAATGGTCAAGCGGGTCCGAGTACCTTTACCAGCGCTGGGCTGATGAATCATGGTGACGTCTCCGCAACCGGTATTGAAGACTGTGACAGTGATTATGATTTGGACAACTGGGTTCGCCCGTGTGCACCAGGGGGGTCTATCAACAACTGGACGGCTGAAGAAGTGGTTCAAGTTACTCTTCTGACAGAGTAATTTTCTGTTGTTTTGTCATTTTGCATGAAAATCCTACGTTCTGCCCAAGGCGTAGTGATTCATTTTGTAGGGCCTCATCATGTTTTAATGATTATCATTAATGAAGGACATCTTTTGCAATCAAACTTTGTGATCCCTGTTTTTGTATTTTTGTTTTCATTTTTCTTTTTTTCAAAACAATAAAAATGGCAATGTTTTTTGTTTTTGTGACTTTATTGAACTCTTTTTTCTAAAAACAAAGCATTAAACATGCAGAAGCGATCTTATGGCATTCACTATGAACAGTTCTGTTATGGCTCAGTATGATTTCGACAATCCCATCTACCAAGCTGAAGAGGAGAGTGAGGAAGACTGTGAACTCCCTGCAGAATTGGTCAGATTGCTGAAGCAGGAGGAAAGGGTCATCCAACCTCATCAGGAGGTGTTGGAAGTTGTTAATTTGGGTAATGAGGACGCCAAAAGAGAAATCAAGATTGGGGCTGCTTTAGAGGACTCTGTCAAGAAGAGGCTGATTGAGATGCTGAAAGAATATGTGGAGATATTCGCCTGGTCGTATCAAGATATGCCTGGGTTGAATACAGATATTGTGGTGCATCGATTACCTCTTAGGGAAGGATGTCCTTCGGTCAAGCAGAAGCTTCGTAGAACGAGTCCTGATATGGCAACTAAGATCAAGGAAGAGGTTCAGAAGCAGTGGGATGCAGGTTTTCTGGCTGTTACAAGTTATCCACCGTGGGTGGCCAACATCGTTCCTGTGCCGAAGAAGGATGGTAAAGTCAGAATGTGTGTCGATTACCGGGATTTGAATAGAGCGAGTCCGAAAGATGATTTCCCATTACCTCACATTGATGTATTGGTTGATAATACGGCTCAATCCTCGGTATTCTCTTTCATGGATGGTTTCTCCGGATATAATCAGATCAAGATGGCGCCAGAGGACATGGAAAAGACGACATTCATTACACCTTGGGGCACGTTCTGCTATAAGGTGATGCCATTTGGGCTAAAGAATGCTGGTGCTACCTATCAGAGGGCAATGACGACTCTTTTTCATGATATGATGCACAAAGAAATCGAAGTATATGTGGATGATATGATTGCAAAATCGCAGACAGAAGAGGAGCACCTGGTTAATTTGCAGAAGTTGTTTGACCGGTTGAGAAAGTTCAAGCTGAGGTTGAATCCGAACAAGTGTACGTTTGGGGTGAGATCAGGGAAGCTTTTAGGCTTCATTGTCAGTGAGAAAGGGATTGAGGTTGATCCAGCAAAAGTCAAAGCTATTCAAGAGATGCCTGAACCGAAAACGGAGAAGCAAGTCCGTGGGTTTTTAGGGAGATTGAACTACATTGCAAGGTTCATATCTCATCTAACTGCCACATGTGAACCAATTTTCAAACTGCTCAGAAAGAATCAAGCGATAAAGTGGAACGATGACTGTCAGAAAGCTTTTGACAAAATCAAGGAGTACCTACAGAAACCTCCAATCCTTATACCTCCAGTTCCAGGGAGACCTCTGATAATGTACCTGTCAGTGACTGAGAACTCGATGGGGTGTGTATTGGGACAGCATGACGAGTCTGGTCGAAAAGAGCATGCCATATACTACCTTAGCAAAAAGTTTACCGACTGTGAAACAAGATATTCACTGCTCGAGAAAACTTGCTGTGCTTTGGCCTGGGCTGCTCGCCGACTGAGACAGTATATGTTGAACCATACTACCTTATTGATTTCTAAGATGGATCCAGTGAAGTACATCTTTGAGAAACCAGCTCTCACCGGACGTGTTGCCCGTTGGCAGATGATCTTAACAGAGTATGACATTCAGTACACGTCTCAGAAGGCCATCAAAGGTAGTATTCTGTCAGACTACCTCGCCGAGCAGCCGATTGAAGACTATCAGCCTATGATGTTTGAATTCCCTGATGAAGACATCATGTATCTTAAGATGAAAGATTGCGAAGAGCCTCTTGTTGAGGAAGGACCGGACCCGGATGACAAATGGACACTGATGTTTGATGGGGCTGTGAATATGAACGGTAACGGTGTTGGGGCAATGCTGATCAATCCTAAAGGTGCTCATATACCTTTTTCTGCCAGATTGACGTTTGACGTCACCAACAACGAAGCTGAGTATGAGGCTTGTATCATGGGGATAGAAGAAGCCATTGATCTGAGGATCAAAACTCTCGATATATTTGGAGATTCCGCTCTAGTGGTCAATCAAGTCAATGGAGATTGGAATACGAATCAGCCGCATTTGATTCCGTATAGAGATTACACCAGAAGAATACTGACGTTCTTCAAGAAAGTGAAGTTGTATCATGTCCCCCGGGATGAGAATCAAATGGCCGATGCTTTGGCTACATTATCGTCCATGATCAAAGTTCATTGGTGGAATCATGTGCCACATGTTACGGTGAATCGACTCGAGAGGCCTGCGTATGTGTTTGCAGCCGAGTCTGTTGTGATTGATGAGAAGCCGTGGTATTACGACATCAAGAACTTCCTCAAGACTCAGGAGTATCCTGAAGGTGCATCGAAGAATGACAAGAAAACCCTGAGGAGGCTAGCTGGAAGCTTCTTTTTGAATCAGGATGATGTGTTGTATAAGAGAAACTTTGACATGGTCTTGCTCAGATGCGTGGACAGACCCGAGGCAGACATGTTAATGCAGGAAGTTCATGAAGGTTCCTTCGGTACTCATGCCGGCGGACATGCAATGGCTAAGAAATTGTTGAGAGCGGGTTATTACTGGATGACTATGGAATCCGATTGTTTCAAGTATGCTCGGAAGTGCCATAAGTGTCAAATCTACGCTGATAAGGTGCATGTACCACCAAGCCCTCTGAATGTCATGAATTCGCCTTGGCCGTTTGCCATGTGGGGCATTGATATGATTGGGAAGATTGAGCCCACTGCTTCGAATGGACATCGCTTCATCTTGGTTGCAATTGACTATTTCACCAAGTGGGTGGAAGCAGCTTCCTATGCTAACGTTACCAAACAAGTGGTTACCCGGTTCATCAAGAAAGAAATCATATGTCGTTATGGAGTTCCCGAGAGAATCATCACTGACAATGGTTCGAATCTCAACAACAAGATGATGAAAGAGCTTTGTAAAGATTTCAAGATTGAACATCACAATTCTTCTCCTTACAGACCGAAGATGAATGGTGCTGTAGAAGCGGCGAACAAGAATATCAAGAAGATTGTGCAAAAGATGGTCGTTACGTACAAGGATTGGCATGAGATGCTGCCTTTCGCTTTGCATGGGTACCGTACCTCAGTACGTACGTCGACCGGGGCAACCCCTTACTCCCTTGTGTATGGCATGGAAGTTGTCCTGCCTGTTGAAGTGGAGATTCCTTCTCTGAGAGTTTTGTTGGATGTCAAGTTAGACGAAGCCGAGTGGATTCGAACAAGGTTTAACGAGTTGAGCCTTATCGAGGAAAGACGGCTAGCAGCTGTATGTCATGGACAGTTGTATCAGAGAAGGATGAAGCAAGCCTTTGACCAGAAAGTGCGCCCTCGAAGCTATCAGATCGGTGATCTAGTTTTGAAGAGGATCCTCCCTCCCGGTACAAATAACAGGGGCAAGTGGACTCCTAATTATGAAGGTCCGTATGTTGTGAAGAAGGTCTTCTCCGGTGGAGCCTTGATGCTTACAACTATGGATGGTGAAGATTTTCCGTCTCCTGTCAACTCAGATGTAGTCAAAAAATACTTCGCATAAATTGACCCGTTGGACAAAAAGAAAAAATAGTCCAGGCAAAAAAAGGGCATCCCGGCGAACCAAAAAAACAGAAAGAAAAGGTTCGGGCAAAAATTAGGGATAAAATATAAAAAAATGTGTACACCCGGTAAGTCGAAAACCCGCAAGGGCGGCTTAGGCAAAAATGGGTATCCCGGTGGATTGAAAACCCGAAAGGGCGATCCAGGCAAAAATTAGGGATTAAAGCGAAGACTACAGTCTGAGTTGTCTGTACTTCATCAAGCTTTGTCGTCTGCCATCTCGAAAAATGTGATCCGTCCAGTCATTCTTCTCAGAAAGCAAGGAGTTGGGAGGAAAACTGATGATCTGTGAGTTATAACAGAATTGGGAAATAGTGGATGCCGTGTTCACATTGCCATTAGGATAGATTTTTCCTTTGTGCGCAATTACCTCTTTCTAGGAATTGCTTCCCAATGTATTTGCCTTTCAGGCACATTTTCAATCAATAAAAGTCGTTATTCAGATAAATAGCTCTTTGTTTTTTTATTTTTACTGTTTTGTTTGCAAAAATGTCCGAATTTTTGATAAGCATTGCATATAAGAACATGGAGGCTACACAATAACGTGCGAAAAGATGAAACATTTGAAAATCATTTTGAATGTTGAGAACACTTGAGCGTGTCTTGTCCATGTATCCCCTGGGGGCATTGTGTTGTGCTGTTTTTCAGGTTGGCATCAGTGAGGACGTTTCCTCAGCAGATATTTTCCCCAAGCAAGTTTGGAAGCTATCAGAGCTATGTTCCCCTGCGAAGACGTCTGCAGATAGTGCTTTCTATTCCCCAACAGATCGGAGGATTGCCTACCCCCAGCAGGCCTGTATTCGCCGATTTCCTCCCCAAGCGGGGCAGGTTCATTGGAATTTATCTCCAACATTTATCCTATCTGTAGACTGAAGGATATCCCCAGCGGAGTTTACCTTTTCCCAGCAGCAGTGCTATTCTTTAACACGAGTGTGAAGTCTCTTTACCATTCCTCAAGCAGGGTTCCCCGCAGAGTATTTCCCCAAGAGGAGTCTCCCCATAGAGTTAGAGTATCTGATCGTTTCGGCTCCCCAGCCGGAGTTTTTCATCATTTTGCATTTTGCATGTAGTAATCATTGCATCCTCAAAAATCGCGTAGCATTTCCATTCAATATGGAGCATTACGCCATAGAAAAATTCAAACATATGCATTTCATGTGTTAACTTCACCAGACCATATCCCCGGCAGAGGCGGATCATTTCATTAGCACAACAAGTCTGCTACAGTTGCTCTTGACAGCGTTCAGGATTGGTATCTCCACGAAGGTTTACTACCTCACCCGTTGGTGACAGAAAGTTTGTTTCTCCTCAGTGAGACCCCCAGCAAGTGGTCAACCTTGCCTTGACATATCTAAGATGTCGTTCTTGTGATACCGGTAAGTGTCGTGTTAGCACCCGCGTGTGTTTCTTTTGTTTGGTGTCGGTAAACACCATTGTTTCGGTGTCTGTAAACATCGGTATTCTCTCCAGTCATCAGTAAATGTCTGGTTATTATTGTTTGGTGTCGGTAAACACCATTGTTTCGGTGTCTGTAAACATCGGTATTCTCTCCAGTCATCAGTAAATGTCCGGTTATTATTGTTTGGTGTCTGTAAACACCATTGTTTCGGTGTCTGTAAACATCGAGTCTTTTCTCCAGTCATCAGTAAATGTCTGGTTATTATTGTTGGTGTCTCTAAACACCATTGCTTCGGTGTCTGTAAACATCGAGTCTCACCCCAGTCATCGGTAAATGTCTGGTCATTTTTGACGTCGGTAAACATCATCTTTCGATGACGGTAAACATCGAGTCTTTTCTGCAGTCATCGGTAAATGTCTGATAATCCCCAGCTAGAAATCCCCAGTAGAGTCATCGGTAAATGTCCTATCTGGTTTCCAGTTGCAAATATTTGTATCTCCCCAATAAATTTCTCATTCCCAGTCATCGGTAAATGTCTGGTCATTTTTTGGATGTCAGTAAACATCGTCTTTCGATGTCGGTAAACATCAAGTCCCATCCCAGTCATCGGTAAATGTCTGGTCATTCTTTGTTCTCTCGTTAATAATATCAGAATCCCCAGAAGTCGTCGGTAAACGTCTTGTCTGGTATCACCATAAAGATTTTGCTCCTCCCCAAGCGGAGATGCCATCGGTAAATGGCCCAGCTTTCTTCGATATCGGTAAATATCGAATTCCCATTTGCAGCAGCCATCGGTAAATGGTCTTGCTAAGTTGACATCGGTAAATGTCAAGTTTCTTTGAAGCCACCATCGGTAAATGGTCTTGCTTCCTTTCTACATCAAATTTGTTTCCCAGCAGCCATCGGTAAATGGTCTTGCTGAAATTGATATCGGTAAATATCAAGGTTTAACCATCGGTAAATGGTTTTGTTTTTCAGAAATTTGTGTCCCAGCAGCCATCGGTAAATGGTCGTGCTGAAGTTGATATCGGTAAATATCAAGGTCCCAGTTTTAACCATCGGTAAATGGTTTTGGTTTTTCAGAAGTTTGTTTTCCCCAGCCGCCGTCGGTAAATGGCCTCGCCGAAGTTGATATCGGTAAATATCAAGTTTCCAAGCTTTCTAACCATCGGTAAGTGGTTTCGCCTTTCTGAAGTTGTCAATTGCAGTCGTCATCGGTAAATGACGTGGTTCTTCTTGTATCATATCCAGTATTGTGCAAATTCTACGGTTTTTGGTATTCAATCCCTGTTTACCCTGAAAGTCTGACAGCCGTTGCTCTCATCCATTCGGGTACCCAGCTGATTGAATAGGGGCAGCTGTAGCACCTCAAATTTGCACCTATCATTGTACATACATTTTCATATTAGGTCATAGCATATCATGGTCCATTGCATAGCGTTGCATTGCCTCTTTTGCCTCAAGTGCAAGCCAATCAAGAATTAGGTCAAACTGATCAGGAGATCAGTCAACCAGTCAAGCAAGCAAGTACAATTCTCAAGGAGTCAAGGCCCTAGGGTTTGTCCAACTAGTTCACATGACTTGGGGGTCCATTTGAAGTATTTTGGTCAAGGGTTGAAGGCTCAGAGGTCATCAGTTTGTGCACAGACAGTCTAAAACCCTAGAAAGTCAACTGTCAGTCAAAGTAGTGGATGGTGGCCATTCTTGTGGAATTTGGGCACCATGATCAATAATCAAGAGTTCATATAACTTGGGACATCATTTGAAGTCAAGTTCTCAAGGAATTAGGGTTTGGAAGTCATCAGTCAATGCACAATCAGTCAGAAACCCTAAAAGTCAACTGTTGGTCAACTGTCCATTTAATCAGGGATTTGGTGATTGGAATTGGTTTGTGAGAGCTCATTCATGGCCAAATAGTCCTCATATATCATGCCAAACACCATCATGGAAGAATTCGAAGCCAGATCAAAAATTTCCAAAAATGAAAACTGGGCCTGTAACTGAAACCTGCCATAAATGGAAAGTCTTGATCCTCAAACTTACATCATGATACAAGCTTCAAATGAATTTTTGCCCAACATGAAAGTTGAAGATCTTGTTCTCCCATTTCCAAAAAGTCCAAGAACTCTCAATTCCCATGAGTGGTTGGCAAGTTATGATCGAATCGATTTCAGAAATTCTTGAACTTCAAAGGGCCATATCTCCCAAACCGTTTGGCCAATTTTGGTGGGGTTTTTTCCTACAAGTCACATTTGATCCCCTCTTTCCAAAAATATAAATTTCATGAGCCAAAACTTCACCAATCAAAATGGCATTTTTTGACCTATCTCACTTAAATGCAAGTTTGACCAATGTTTGACTTTTTGATATAAACTTTTTTTTTAACATTTGGCCAATTGGAACAGCTCAGAAATGTCATTTAAAACATGTTTGCAAGCTCATTTTATGCAGTACATGTGAATCCATACTTGGTTGCTTGAATTGGAAGAAAAGTACAAGTTACACTATGCTACTCCATACTCCCATGTACCTTGCCATGCTTGGTACTTCTAGCAGCATTGTGCATCATTTCTCTGTCAGTTTGAAGCTTCATTATGCAGCCAAAAACCAGCAAAACAAGGGGCCATTCACTACTTGCTTGAATTTTGGAACAAAAGGACAAATGCAATCCTACCACATCCATAAACCATGCTTTTACCACAGGACAGCAGATTAGTATTCATGATATTTCTGTCATTTTGAACACATTTTAGCAGCCTAAACCAACAGAAGAGCCATCCCTTGCTTGCTTGGATTGAGGGAAGGAGGTACATGTTCTCACCAAATGCATCTCATGAACCATACTTGTACCACATCACATTGCAAATTTTTTGCCCATGATTTTCTGTCATGAGAAGAGTAACAGCAGGCAAAACCAACAGAAATTGATTCATACAAAAAATCACTTTTGGCCATTTTGCAAGGGGGCTGTCAAAAAACTCAAAAACCAAAAAGAAACTTCTAACTGCATCCAACTTGCCATGCTTGGTACTGCACATAGCAGTTTTGTTCCTGTCAAAAACCAACCCTATTAGCAGACACAAAAACCTCACTTTGACAGCAGGGGGGCATTGGTTTTCTCACTCTCTACTCTCACTTGCATTTACCAAACCTGGCCATTGCCACTTCACAATCTTTTCACCATTTGAGAACTGCTGCAGCCAAACATCCAACAGCAAGAAAACCTTGCTTGACTCACTCATCCTAAAACTGCCCTCACCTTGCTATTTGCATTTAAAATTTTTTCTGTCAAACTCCCAAAAAGAACAAAAAAGTAAGCTTGGCCCAATACCATATTCTTCATCACTTTCTGTCAGAGTGAGAAACAAACTGCATAACACAAGCCATCATCTTGCAGACCATCATCATTCATTTCTCTAAGAACCTACACTTGGCTTTTGGCATTTCCCAAATTTCCTGTCAAACTGTCAAGAAGGCATGGCACAACACCAAACAGCAGGTCCTCTTCATCACATTTTTTCTGTCATTTAGCATGACCAGCTGCAACCAACATAACACAGCAAAAAGCCATTGTTCACACCCTCTCAAACCTCACCTTGTTGTTTGCATTCCAGTTTTCTGTCCAAAGCACAAAAGCACCAAAAAACCCTGCAGGATCAGAAAAGGCAGCCATCCAACAGTAGAAGCATGGTTCACTCATCCTAAAAAGATGACCTTGCTTTTAAACCAGTCCAAACTTCCAATGAACAAAACCTTGGCTCACTTGCTCAAAAAAACTTGATTCTTGACCATTTCAAAAAAACCAGTCAAGACACTTCCAAGAGAACAAAACTTTGCCTTGCCTAAACATCATTCCAACAGCATATTGAGTTGATTCCAATCACTTGCTTCCACCAGTAAGTACCTTTCCTAGCACTGCTTTGAAGAGGTGACAGCCATGGCAGAAGTTGTGTAAGCTCACTCCAAGCCATTGCAATCCAAGCAACCTTCACCATTCATCATCAGGAGGGCTCTAGGACAACTGTTTCACTTCAAAACCACCAAAGAGCATCTGTACACAACTGTCCTTCAAAAATAGGTATGGATTCGACCTCCCTCTTTTGTCAAATTGCTACATGCTTTCAAAAGGTCTATCCATGCTGATTGTCATGATGCTTTCACTTTTTGAAATGGTTGCTTATTCATGAAGATATATTGTTTTGAAGTTTGATGTCAAGTTTTGTTTTTGCTCGATTCTTGACTTGGATGTTGTTTTAATGAAAAATGATGATGGATTCTTGTTGACCTTGCCATGCTGATCATTTCCATATATTCAATTTTGATTTTTGGGCAAGTTTGTGAAATCATGATTTTTGAGAGGGATGAACAGTAGAACCCTAATCCCAGTTGTTCTTTCCCAGCTTTTCTTCCCCATTTTCGTGCTGCATGGCTTAAACTCCCTCATCCAATCAAAACATTTCCTTTAATGCCCAAAACGACATCACTTCATTAAGTGACCCAAGGAATTACCAAAATGCCATTCTTGCTTCATTTATTTCATTTTAATTTCACATTTTATAACCAATCTTGCAAAAATCATAACTTGCCCAATTTTGATCCAATTTGAATGGGATTTCTTGTGTTGTATTCATCATGATCTCCACTTTTTTATCATTATTTTTCCAGAATTTTTGGATGAATGGTTTTTTAAATGTTGCTAGGGTTTGTGACATGTGACCAAATTTTGTACACTTTGCCAAATCAATTGTGAAATGATGAGAATGTATCCAATGGCTCCCAAACTTTTTGTGCTTAAACTAGACACATTCATGGTGATTTTGGTGTAAAGTTTGTGAATTTATCATTTGTGGTTTGTGAGTTATGATTTTTTGAATTAGGGTGCGACAATTTGTGTCACACCATTGATGTCCAACTTCATGATTTTCATTACCATGCTTCCTTACATCCAAATGATCCCAAATTTTGCATGAACCTACTCTTGTATGTCTAGTTTACATGTGAATTTTCTTGGAATTATTTGTGGCATTTCCTAATTGTTTGAGATTTTCTCCCCTGCCTAGTCAAATGTTGACTTTGTGTGACACATGTTCCCACTTCATTTGTGAAATTCTCATACTTTATTAGATGGACATGAAATTTTACATGAGATAACTAGACATCCTCATCTTTGCCATGGTTTTGATACCATTCATTTATCATACACCATTCTTGACTTATGATTTTTCTAAGTTGATGCATGTTTGGTTGACTTCTTTGAGCATGTTCAAAATTGCTTTGACTTTCTGATTTTCATTGACTGCCTTCCACTTGTCCAAATGGGATGAAATTTGACATGCTTACCATGCTATGTGTTAGGTTTGATCATGATTTATTTGGTGATTTTTGGAAAATGTTTAGATTGCTTTTGAGTTAAGTCTTTCTGTTGACTTCTATGAGCTTCTGTTTGCCATGTTTTGACCTAAATGGTTCATGAAATGATGATAGTGATTGATATGGATGTGAACCCAATTGGTTTTGTTTCCTAATTGTTTGAACATGATTTTGGATACTTACCCCTTGCTGTTTGGACCTTCTCATTCATTTTTGGCCCTAGGCTTGCCCTAGTGGTCCTGTTACTCACCTTTGAGCTTGTGTTTTCAGGTTGACCATCGAATGGCCATTGAGACCAGTTCTTTTTGATTGAGCTTGCTTGATTATCATTGTCTAACTTGTTTTTTTTGTAGGTGGCTTGGCTCACATGCCTTAAGCCTTGTGCCTTGCACATCCATGTGCCTCCAATTAACTGTTGGTGTCTGTTTCTTTTTGCTTTGTTTGAAGTTGCATACTAACATCTGCTTGACTGTTTCAGGTGCTTTAGTTGCTTAGTTCCTTGTGAACTTTTTGCTTTGCTTTGCTTGTATAAGCAATTTGCATTGAGGTATGTCTCTTTTACTTCATGTAGTCTGGAAGACCTGGCCTGTTACTTGGCCAGGCAACTGTCTGAAGTCCTCCTTAAGAGGCAATGTTTGTGACTGTTTACTATTGTCCTTGCATAGAGTCAAAGTCCTCCTAAGTGAAGAGGCAATTGGTGGAAGGTAGGGATATGCAATCTATCCCCCACTATTCAGTGTGTCATCTGTTTTGCTCACGCCACTGTGTTGATGCATTACAGATAAAAACCCAAGATCTTGTACAATTGTACAGTTGAGTCAGTTTCAAATGTGTAGAAGGGTTCCCACTTTCTGAACCCACACATTCTTGTCTTAAGCTCTCCCAGGCCAGGGATAAGAGCTGTGAAGTCTTATCTTCACTCACCTTTCATCTGCTTCACCTTAGCCCCTCAATGGCAAGGTTAAGAGCACATTCACCCCATTCCAGAGGTTTGTTTGTTGAGGTTGATATGACCCCCTTGACTAAAACCTAACCCTTGTTTGAGCCACTTGTTTGTGTATAGCGTGTGCTATCTGTGCTTGTAGGATTGTTTGACTTGCTTCCTGTGCAAGTTAGGATTGTTTGACTTGCTTCCTGTGCAAGTTAGGATTAGTTTAGACTTGCTTCCTGTGCAAGTTAGGTTTTGCTTGGCTTGCTTCCTGTGCAAGTTAAGTGTGTGTGGCTTGCTTCCTGTGTGAGCCATGCTTAGGATAGGTTGGCCTTTGTGCCATTTAGCTAGAAACCATAACTTAGGGTTGATTTTGCATGACAACATCTAGGCTCGAGTCGTAGTCTCCCTAGAGTTGTGTCTCCCTCTGTTATCTGGTTAGGCTAGTCCTTTATCCCTCTGTAGGGGAACTACATCGCCCTGATCTTCACACCAGATGAAGTATGTAGGCAGGAGATTGAGCTGATCTCTCCGGGCGCCCTTTTTCTTTTTTCACCTTTGTGTCTTAACCACCCTTGTGTGCGTTTTGGTTCGGATGCTGATGTAAGTCCAGTGATTGGCATTCAGGCTCCACGTTTGCCTTCTTGAGTGCGTTTTGGTTCGGATGCTGATGTAAGTCCAACGATTGGCATTCAGGCTCCACGTTTGCCTTTGCCTGTGTTTGTTTGTGTGCGTGTCAGCCGAGCTACGAGTGCTCTGATTCTTCTCTCGTCCGAGAAGATACGTATGCATAGGATGCGATATCCTAGCGAGCATGTGTTGTTTCCCCAGTCCGAACTACTTCGACTCTGATGTCTATGCCCGATAGACTAAGTAGGCCCAGGACGCGACATCCTGCCGAGTCAGTTTCAGTCAGTTTCTTTCGTTTCTTTCAGCCAGTGTGTGTGAGTATTTGAGCAGTGTTTAGCAACCATTTTCCTACCTATTGTGCGTGGATCCCGTAGAGTACTACGGATGCGTAGGGGTGCTAATACCTTCCCTTCGCATAACCGACTCCCGAACCCATTCTCTTTGGTCGCGAGACCATGTTCTTTCCCAGGTTTACTCTGAGCGTTTCCTTTCCCTCTTTTGGGATAAATAACGCACGGTGGCGGCTCTGTTGTTCTTGTTTTCCCGCCGGTTTTTCGCGTGATGCGACAGCATTCTGAAACAATCCTGCTTGCATTTGTTCTTCAACTCCAACAGGTACATAGGATATCTCATGTTAAGACATCACACATAACATCTTGTGAACACTCTTTGTTTTACCAAAATTGCTGCCAACTCTTAGAAACAACAGTTCAACATAATAGTTGTTCCTCTTTATCTAAGCTTTCCAAAGAGTCCTAATTCATTCATTTTGGATGAGGTTTGCTAGGGTTGTGCATGATGTTAACAGGCCTGCATCAATTGGTAAAATCAAAACTTCAAATGATCATTTCATATTGCCTTGCCAATCAAGCTTGATTCAGACCTCATTTCAGTTGGTTTTGGACCTTAGTTTATTGCTTCATGTGCCTGTACACGCCCATTCAAGTTTAAACATGACATTGCCAAATTTGGAAGAAATTTCAAGTGTGCAAATAACACTTGAATTTGCTATAAATAGAGACCCTCTGAGCTCATTTCAAAGGATCCTGGCGCGCCAGCTTTGCCTCCACTCTTTAAACCCTTATAATTCAAAGGAAAACCTGATAATTTTCACTTGAAAATTGAGTTTGAATCTCACTGTTTGGAGATTCAAAAACTCCAGGATCCAAAGCTTCTTACCATTCCTAATCCACTTCTACAAGCTATTGGAGCTAGATCAAGCAAGAATTGAGGCAAGAGAGATCAAGTTTTGTACAACATTGAAGGTATTTTCCAGATTTTTTCTTCTCTTTGAATCTCACTCAATTCTCGTTAATTCTCTTGGATCTTTAGTTGTCTGAAGTCCTACCAATGTAGGCAAGAAGACTGGGTTGCTTTGAGGTCAAATCGAAGCAACTCAGTTGACACACCTCAAAATTCAACTCCTCATATATTTCTATATATTTGGAGTTAGTTAAAATTGAGGTCGGATTCATGCTCTATGCCATTTTTTCTTTCAGATCATGTCCTCCTTTTTCATTTATGTCATGGTAATGATTGGACCAGTCCGGCCAAGGTCGCTTGAGAAGACGACCGACGCTTTGCTCCGGCAATGACATGGCATGGTCCTGAACCATTGATCTAGTTTAAAATGTTTTAATCACAAGTGTTGGTTTGGATGACCAGTTGTGTGGCGCGCTGACTAAGTTCCATCATGGAACACGTGTTTGTGTTCACTTGATCTGCCACATCAATTAATGAGGGAGATCAAGTGGTCCATGTTTTTTTTGTATTTTCTGATTTTCATTTTATTCTTTTGATTTTCATTAATTCATATTAATTTTAATATTGATCCAAAGAATATGAGAGTTTCACCAAAATGATTTAAATAAAATCCTCTTTCATATTTTGAATTAAAATTATTCTTTGGATCATTATTAATATTTTTTATGATTTAATTGATTTTGTGAATATTTTTAATTGTTTAAAAATACTTTTAAGTTTCCAAAAGTTCTGAAATTTTTTCTCCAATGTCCTTTGACCTTGTTTGACCTACGATAAATCTCATGGCCACTTCTTTGTTGTTTTTATGAGGTTTTAGGAAATTGACCAACCATATTTAATTTAATGCATTTTTTTAGTATTTTTAAATTGAATAAATTCCAAATAATTGTGTTGAGCCATTTTGATTGACTTTGTAAGTTTGACTTGTATTGTTAGATCTTGGTCAAGGTTGATTTGACTTTGCTAGGTTAAGATCCTTGGATTTGACTTTGTAAGTTTGACTTGTATTGTTAGGTCTTGGTCAAGGTTGATTTAACTTTGCTAGGTTAAGATCCTTGGATTTAGGGGATTGATGGAATGTACATTCCATCTCCCAAAATGAATGAATGATCTTAATTTGGTAAAATTCCTCCTTTGTTCAATTTGAGTTTGATCTATCTTCCTTCCCTCTTCATCTCATTCCCCTTCTTTATGCATTCATGTCATGGGCCTATGATATCTCTACATCATAAGGCTAGTTGATTATAAAATAAACATAAGTATGGATGAGATTAGGCCACCACTTTTGCATATTATTTTTGTGTGTGGTATGTTTCATGAGTATAGTCCATTATACTATGTCTCTAACATGCATTAACACAAAAATTCTATTGCCCGACCTCAAATAGTTGTGACTTATACATAAGTCTAATTATGATTGCTTAACTTAGCGCTAAATTTTGACACAAAAGGCATAGCATTCTAGTTAGTGAGATTGTAAGTCTTCCCTCTTTCATGGTATTGTATGGAAACTTGGCATTTTTTCCTTTTTTTGGAATATGTCTTGGTTCAAGGATCCATGTTTGTGATAAGTGGGTTGAGTGTTCTCCAAAGAATGACTTAAAAATAAAAGCAAAAGCAATACTAACTTCTAACTCATCAACAACTAACATTTAATTTCAAGTCATTTACTTTAATGCACTTTATTTTTTTTAAGCATTATTCATTTGCCATTATTCATACCATTGTTTATGTTAATGTCATTTTTTACTTTGTCCACTTGGACCATATTTGTGTGATATATTTTGTTTCTCTATATTGTGTTTGGTTGTTTGGTCTTTGACCATGAACGTACATGATAAGAACAAAAACCCTAAAAAATGTCTTGTGTGGACTGTTAGTTTGACCTGAGACAATTGGACTTAGAATTTCGACAACACTCCTTATGCAAAGGACTTGGCCTATGCCAACTTTCATGTAACCCAGTGCTTGTAATTTGAAACTTCATCTGATACATCATCGAAGATCCATTTGAGTTCATCTGCAACATGATCAGTGTGAAGCTGTTATTTTGAACCTGTGACTTATGGCATTATGGAATTCATCTACTACATGGGAAAATTTGAAGAAGATCGTGGAGTTACTAAGATTGGATATGGCTATCTTTATTTGATGCCTTGCTCTTCAAGTTGTTATATTGTGCATTGTTTATTGCTTGATTCTAATGTCCAAGGGAATTTGGATTTCTATATGACATTCTTGTCTATTGGATTGCATCCCATTGGTCAGATCTTTTCAACTCTTAACTTTTAAATTTATGCTTAGGATTAGTCCCTTCATCTCCTCCCCATTTCTTTAATTTCAAAATCTCTCCCTCCTTTTAAAAAACTTATTTGATTGTGCTTGTTTTTCTAAACTTAGACCCTTCGCAAATTAGAAACTTTGGCCTTATGCCATTGTATTTTAAAACTTCTTTTCTTAATCAAACTTATAAATAAACTTAATTATACTTGACTTAAAATTTTCAAAAAAACCCAAAAGTAACTAACTCATTCAAACTATTTTTAGGTCTTTGTGTCTTTCAAACTTAATTTTTGATTAAAAGCAATGCATTCACTTTGAAATTTACACCACAAACTACGAGGTTTTGATCCCTCATTTTTATGCTGGTACGTAGGCACAAGTCTGAAGGTCTCGTCAAACACAAAAATATGATTAATGAATTCTTTTCTCATCCCCCCATTCTATTTGCTTGCAAACATCATTTGTACAAAATACATATGCACACAAAAAAGGGCTCCCTAGGAGTACCTAGGACACTTTGGGTGCTAACACCTTCCGTCTGTGTAACCAACCCCCTTACCTGTAATCTCTGGCATTTTATTAGTTTTGATTTGAAAACTTCTTATTTTTAGGTTTTGTTCGTACTTTTCTCTTTTCCTATGGAAATAATAACAGCGCGGTGGCGAATCTGGTTTTATTGATGTCTTGCTTATCCATAGCTTGATGATCATGAGTTTACCGCTACAAGCTGGTCAAATCTCGTTTGACACCATTCAGACTCAGTCAACTTGGCTTCCATCAGCACACGCAATGATGGGATCTCAACCTCTACTAGTAGCACAACTTCCATACCATAAACAAGTGAGAAAGGGGTTTCCCCTGTTGAAGTGCGGATGGATGTACGATACCCATGCAAAGAAAATGGGAGCATCTCATGCCAATCCTTGAACGTCACAACCACCTTTTGGATAATCCTCTTGATGTTCTTGTTTGCAGCTTCAACAACCCCATTCATCTTAGGTTTGTAGGGAGAAGAATTATGATGTGCAATCTTGAAGTCTTTGCAAAGATCTTCCACCATATTATTATTCAAGTTCGATCCATTATTTGTGATGATCTTACTTGGCACACCATACCGGCATATAATCTGATTCTTGAGAAACCTGACAACCACTTGCTTGGTTACATTTGCATACGATGTCACTTCAACCCACTTTGTGAAGTAGTCTATTGCCACCAAAATGAAATGATGTCCATTCGAAGCTTTGGGCTCAATCATACCAATCATATCAATTCCCCACATGGAGAAGGGTCATGAAGAGGAGATGACGTTCAACAGTGTCGGAAGAACATGAATCTTATCTTCATATATTTGACACTTGTGGCATTTCTTCACAAACTTGCATCAGTCAGATTACATTCCCAGCCAATAGTAACCTGCTCGCAACATCTTTTTAGCCATAGCATGTCCATTGGAATGAGTACCAAAGGAACCTTCATGGACTTCAGTCATCAATAAGTCTGCTTTGTGTCTATCCACGCATCTGAGCATAACCATATCAAAGTTTCTCTTGTAAAGCATATCACCATTCAGGTAGAAATTATCGGCTAATCTCCTCAAAGTATTCTTATCTTTCAAAGATACCCCAGGCGGGTAAATATGACTTTGGAGGAAACACTTGATATCAAAATACCACGTCTTCTCATCTTTGGCTTCTTCAACAGCAAACACATGAGCTGGCCTATCAAGACGCATCACAGTCAGATTGGCAACCTCATTCCAATACTTCACCATTATCATTGAAGCCAATGTTGCGAGAGCATCTTCCATCCGGTTTTCATCTCGAGGGATATGATGAAACTCAACCTTTGGAAAGAAAGTTGAAATCCTCCTCGCATAATCTCTATATGGTATCAAACTGGGTTGATTTGTCTCTCATTCACCTTTGATCTGATTCACCACCAAAGCTGAATCTCCATAGACGTCCAAATACTTGATTTTGAGATCAATGGCCTCTTCAAGCCCCATAATGCAAGCTTCATACTCAGCCATGTTATTTGTACACTTGAAAGTCAATCTAGCTTTAAACAGAAAATGAGTGCCTTGAGGAGTAATAATCACTGCCCCAATGCCATTACCATACTGATTAACAACTCCATCAAATACCATGCCCCAACGGGAACCAGGTTCTGGCCCTTCTTCAAGCAATGGTTCATCATAATCTTTCATTTTCAAGTACAAGATCTCTTCATCAGGACTATCATACTGCACTGACTGGTAATCTTTAATCAGTTGGTGAGCCAAATGGTCAGCCAAGACACTACCTTTGATCACTTTCTGAGATCGGTATTCAATATCATACTTTGATAACAACATCTGCCAACGGGAAATCCTCCAAGTTAAATCAGGCTTCTAAAAAATATACTTGATTGGATCCATTTTGGATATCAACCAAGTGGTATGATTCAGCATATATTGACGCAGACGCTTAGCAGCCCAAGCCAATGCACAACAAGTCTTCTCAAGCATAGAATACCGAGTCTCACAATCGGTGAACTTCTTACTGAGGTAGTAAATTGAAAATTCTTTCTTTCCAGTCTCATCTTCCTAATCAAGAACACAACCCATACTCTCTTCAAGCACAATCATATACATGATCAACGGTCTTCCTACAACAGGCGAAGACAGAATCGAAGGCTCAAGCAGATATTCTTTGATACTGTCAAAATCTTTCTGGCAATCTTTGGTCCAATCACAAGATTGATCATTCCGAAGAAGCTTGAATATAGGCGCACATGTGGCAGTCATGTGTGAAATGAATCTTGATAAATAATTCAAGCGGCCGAGAAAACCTATGACTTGCTTCTCAGTTTTGGGTGCAGGCATTTCTTTTATTGCTTTGACTTTGGCAGGATCAACTTCAATACCCTTCTCACTGACAATAAAGCCCAATAACTTACCAGGACGAACACCAAAAGTACACTTATTGGGATTCAAGCGGAGTTTGTACTTCCTCAAACGCTGGAATAGCTTCAACAAATGCTCAACATGTTCTTCTTCATCAATAGATTTGGCAATCATATCATCAACATAGACTTTAATCTCTTTATGCATCATATCATGAAAAAGAGTAGTCATTGCAATTTGGTAAGTTGCACCAGCATTCTTTAGACCGAAAGGCATCACTCTATAACAAAATGTTCCCTAGGGTGTAATGAACGTGGTCTTGTCCATATCCTCAGGTGCCATCTTGATCTGATTACATCTGGAAAATCTGTTCATAAATGAAAAGACTTTGAATTTAGCTGTATTTTCTACCAACATATCAATGTGTGGCAGAGGGAAATCATCTTTCAGACTAGCTTTATTCAAATATCTATAATCAATACACATACGTACTTTTCCATCCTTCTTCAAAACAGGCACAATATTGGCCACCCATTGCGGATACTCAGCGGTAACAAGGAAACCCGCATCAATCTGCTTCTGCACTTCTTCTTTGATCTTTACTTCCATATCAGGATGAGTCCTCCTCAACTTCTGCTTGACTGGAGGGCATCATGGCTTCAACGGAAATCTATGCTCCACAATCTCAAAATATAACCCAGGCATGTCTTGATAGGACCAAGCAAACACATTTGAATACTCTCGAAGAAGATCAATCAACCCCTTCTTAACTTCTGGACACAGTCGAGACCCAATCTTGACTTTCTTCACATCATCCTCAGATCCCAAGTTGACTAACTTAATCTGCTCTTTGAATGGCTGGATGGATTTCTCCTCGTGCTCAAGTAGACGAGGCAATTCATCAGATACTTCTTCATCATTTCCTTCCTCGGCCTCAAACACAGGGAATTCAAAGTTTGGCTAAGGAGTAGGATCATTGTATTCAATGGGTTTAGAAACCAACCTGCATAATGATTTGATATTTTGATTTTAGATAAGTGATTTGGTGACCAAATATTATGCAGATGACAAATTATTTTTTATTTAAGTTTTTTGTGATTACCATTTTTCAAAAAAAGTAAAAAGTAAAAATAAAACATCATAGATGTGGATGAATAGAATTATATTTTATTAATGATCAAATTTGAAAATGCCAACAATGCTCACTTATCCCTTAGGTATAGGAGAAGGATTTTCAAAAACAATAAAAGCAATTACTTAGAACAAATCATAATAACAGGAACATCAATAGCAGTTCAATTGTTGCAAGCTTTTCCATGTGTCACAAAATTGGTGCAGTCTTCATCTTCATCCCCCTCGATCAAAGCAGCTAAGTGTAGTGGGGTATTCGTTACCTTTAGATTTATTGACTAAATCAAAAGTAAGCATACAATTCGAGTCGCCACCGCACTTTTATTTGTCCAAAGGAAAGGCTAAAAAGCGAACAAAAGCCAAGTAAGAAGTTTTATCAAATAAAAAACTAATAAAAATGTCAGAGATCTAGGTAAGGGGGTTGGTTATGAAATGGGAAGGTTTTAAGCATCCAAAACATCCTTAGTACTCTAAGGGTGCCCTTTTTGCAAGTGTATATTGTAGGTTGGTATTTTTGAAAAGATTTGTGCAAACATGAGTGGGGAGATGAGAAAAGAATATACATTATATTT
This sequence comes from Lathyrus oleraceus, assembly GCF_024323335.1. NCBI lineage: Eukaryota > Viridiplantae > Streptophyta > Magnoliopsida > Fabales > Fabaceae > Lathyrus > Lathyrus oleraceus. The sequence goes on from NC_066583.1 coordinate 213,522,416, forward strand.
ATAATTTTGTTGTTTGAATGGATGAACCCATTTCCTACGTACCATCACAAAGGTAGGATCAAAACCTCGTAGTTCGGGGTAAAAATATCAAAAGATTGGTGAATTGATTTGATCAAAAGCCTTAAGGTCTTTTGTTATCAAAGGGAGAAAACTCAACCTAAACCAACAATCCACCATGTAAGGAGAGCTTCAACATACTAGTGAGGGGTTAACCCTATAATAAGTATGGAAGACTTATAGTCCAATCACTAAGGATAAGGTGAGGTTTACATCAACCACTATGATAACTCAAACCTATGGGTAATGTTTATGAAAAGTTTTAACAAAGGTGGCCATTGGAACCATAAAAACAACTTGAAGCGAGTTATATTTACAAGTTAGAAGTATTTATAAAATGAAGTCAAAGTTGATTTAAGGTTTATTCACAATGAGTATTAATGAAAAGATTTTGAAAAAAAATCAAAGGCATATGGCCTAGGTTTCTAATTTGAAACAAAGTCAAAGTTTGCACATAAATGAGTTTGGCTTGGGTTAGATTAGCGAGAAGAAGAGAAGGGCTAATCCTAAACATGCAAAGATAAGAGAAGAGATAAAACCCTTGGAGTTCCTTTTCTTGAGATCATAAAAATGATTCAAGATGCTCCTTTCCTTTGTGTCGCAACCTGAAAAATACAGTGCGTGAAAAAACAACCGGCGAAAGAAAATGACAGAAGAGTCGCCACCGTGCATTATTCATCCCAAAGGAGGGAAAGGAAACGCTCGAAGTAAACCTGAAAAAGGAAAGGACAAGACGGGGTCTCGCAACCAAATCTTGGGTTCGGGAGTCGGTTATGCGAAGGGAAGGTATTAGCACCCCTACGCATCCGTAGTACTCTACGGGATCCACTTTTGTAGTTCTTGTCTAAAGGGTGTGAGTTTATCTAATGTGTTATTTACTAAAAAAAAAGGGTTAAATGAAAATGACTCGTGCGGATGTCGCATCCACTGCATACGTATCTCATCTGAATATGAGAATCAGAGTCTTCATAGATCGGCTGACCTATGGGTTGGGTAATTGTGCTCGCTAAGACATCACGTCTTATGCCTACGTATCTCATCTGGAATGAGAATCAGAGCAAGCCGTAGTTCGGCTAACTACGGGGTTATGAAGTGGGTTTTGGACGAACGACGTCACTACGCAATCTACCGGATGCTCGACCTTTGGAGACTTACTCGCCTGTAGTAGAAAGAGTTAACGTGTTGCTTTGGGTTTTAGGGTTTGGGATGCTCAAGGGCAAAAAGCCAGTCCTTGACGAAGGAACCGCACTACCTGGAGGGATACGAACACATACAAAACAAACATGTATAAAGTAAATGTGACAACAAGGGGCTCAGAAGTAAATAAACAAAAGAAAACAAATGCCTCCTATCGAGGTCTTCCAGCTAAGAAAACGATAAAATGCGGAAAAGAGGTAAAAGTACCACACGGATAAAGATCCGAAGCAACAGCAATTAAAGGAGTAAGAAACCCAGGGATCTCCCAAGCTAATGCCATCAAAGAAAGGTGAGTCAGTACAGGTAATCGGAATGAACCTCGAGGGGTTATCCCACAAATAAAGTGGGAAAACCACGCAAACCATCTCTGCAAGAGTCTGTGAGCCCTCATAAAAACTCAACAAAAGGGTTAGTGAAACACGATAAGCATTTTTTTCATGGATAACAGTATGGTTTCAGAAACCTCGAACCCTGATGGGAGAGACCGGTTGAAATCAAATGGCACGGCTGGGTTTGCAAGGCAATGTTAGTGTGTGAGTTAGATTGAATTTTTCAGAGCTGCCTGGGGGTTGCTCTGAGTTCTCTGTCAGGTTTTCTCTCCAGGTTTTGTCAAGGGTTTTGTTTCAAGGAAACCTCAGAGTATTTTGCTTCTCTTCCTTTTTCTGTCTGATCTCCGTCTTTTATAACCTGATTTTCATGGCTTTGTGGGCTCAAATGAGAGAGGTCCAAGTCCAAGTTTTTCTATTATATTTTATTTATTTTTTTATTATTATTTTTATTTATTTATTTATTTTTTGTAAAAAATTATTATTATTATTTTTTATTTTTTTATTTTTTAAAAGTTTCTTGGATCTAATTCTGATTGACATGATGAAATGCAATATGAAATGCTAAATGAATGCATGAATGAGGAGGGCAAATTTTGGGGTGTTACAGCTGCCCCTATTCAATCATCAGCTAACCCGAGTAGGATGAAAGCGAACAGCTTATTAGACAAACGGGGTGAGCTGTGATTGAATACCAAAGACAGACCGAAAATTTGCGCTCCGAGAACACCACAAAAATGCGGAAATACACCGCGTTGTTTATTTTTCTTCCGATCCTCTGGCTGAATCTGAATCAGTCTTCTGGCTTAATCTGGAGTTTCGATCCTCTGGCTGAACCTATACTCAATTTAGTCCTCTGGTTGGATATTAATTTTGATCCTCGGACTGGATACGATTTTGATCTTCTGGCTAGATCTTCTTCGATCTACTGGCTAGATCTCCTTCGTTTCGATTCTCTGGCTGAATCTATTTCCTTTGATTCTCTGGCTGAATCTACTTTGATCTTTTGGCTAGATCTGAATTGTTTCGATTCTCTGGCTGAATCTATTTCCGGTCTTCGGGCTAGACCTGACTTCGATCTTCTGGCTAGATCTTCTTCGATCTTCTGGCTAGATCTCCTTTGTTTCGATTCTCTGGCTGAATCTATTTTCTTTGATTCTCTGGCTGAATCTACTTCGATCTTCTGGCTAGATCTGAATTATTTCGATTCTCTGGCTGGATCTATTTCCGATCTTCGGGCTAGACCTGACTTCGATCTTCTGGCTAGATCTTCTTTGATCTCCTGGCTAGATCTCCTTTGTTTCGATTCTCTGGCTGAATCTATTTTCTTTGATTCTCTGGCTGAATCTACTTCGATCTTCTGGCTAGATCTGAATTGTTTCGATTCTCTGGCTGAATCTATTTCCGGTCTTCGGGCTAGACCTGACTTCGATCTTCTAGCGAGATCTGGATTGTTTTGATGACAAATTCCCATCATTAGGATCCCGCATCTAAGGCATGCGCTGGTTGACCCTCTTTTGAAATCTACACCCAACCTTCATATTAGATATGCAGCTTCGAGAATATTCCACTTTTGGGCTTCGTACATATTCTTCGGGCTTGAACATGGTGTAACGACTCCTCAATTAGACTTGGGCTTGCTGGGGAAATAAAGCTTGTAGGCGACTTCACTGGGGAATCTTCAAATTGAGCCTTAGGCTGGCTTACTGGAACACGATTCTAAGGCTGAATCTTCGAAATGACCCTCAGGCTGGATCACTGGAACACGATTCTCAGGCTGAATCTTCGAAATGACCCCTAGGCTGGATCATTGGAACACGATTCTCAGGCTGAATCTTCAAAATGAACCTCAGGCCGGATCACTGGAAAACGATTCTCAGGCTGAATCTTCGAAATGACCCTCAGGCTGGATCACTCACGCTTGATCCTCTGGCTGGATCTCATGACCTTGGTTGTAAAGTAATTCTTCAGTCTGCTTGGAAGAACCTGTTTATCAGCTTATGTGCATGCTTGATATGATATGCATGCAAATGCAAATGTTATGCATGGTGTAAAAAGAAATCTGCTTGGGGAAGCAAACTCCGGTAGGGAACAGATCGCTGTATCAATCCTTGAATGCTCTGTGGGGAATGATCCGTCTGTCGGGACCAATGAGCCACCAAAAATAAATTGGCTGCTTGAAAAGTTGACCTTGCGGAGGGAGTATCAACTATGGAAACTTTGTTCGGCGAGGCTCTGTGAGAAGAGTCTGTGGGGAAAACACTTCCTGGGGAAATGTCGTAGGAAACGACCTTTGCTGGGGATATGAACTTGCTAATCGCCCTCAAGCTGGGGATTAACAAATCTGTTAAAAATAATATGCTGGGGAATGAGATGAACACTGGGAACACCACCCTCTCATCTGTTGGTTATGCAACCACTCCGCTGTTGCTAGGAAGATACAGTCTGACACTGTCAACTCCGCTGGGGATATATAGTCTGGATACTGTCAACTCTGCTGGGGAACATGCTCTGCTGAGGAGAGACTTTGTCAATCGCTTGGGGATTAGGATTCATGACTTGGCATTCGGTTCCTGTGACCTGCAACCAAAAATACACGTATGCCTCGGGGGAATTACTCGGTTTGAATTCACCGTCCGGGATTAAGCACATTCAAAGCAATTTTAAATGTTTTCCTGTGCAAATCATCTGCAAAAGCCACCATTATGTTCATATGCAATATGTTTTATCAAAAATTCGGACATTTTTGCAAACAAATTGATAAATGAAAAATAAAGAGGCTCTTTAACTGAATTATTCGACTCTTACTGGGGAGAAAATTTGTGCCAGGAATAGGCGAGGGTATCAGGAAGCTGATCCCTATAAAAAGAGAACTATCCTAATGGCAATGGGGATACGGGGTCCCACCGAGTTTCGACTCTATGTCCTCAAGACGCTCTGCTCATCTTTCTTTCTGAAGTGGATGATTAGTCGATCTTTAACCTTCGAAGATTGCCGGATTGAATGAAACGGTGATATAACACTGATGAACTCAGATCACAGTCATTCGCTTATTCCCTAACTTTTGCCTGGATCGCCCCCTTTTCGGGTTTTCAATCCACCGGGATACCCATTTTTGCCTGAGCCGCCCTTTTGGGTTTTCGACTCACCGGGTGTACTCTTTTTTATATCCCTAATTTTTGCCCGAACCTCTTTATTCTTTTTTTTTTGGTTCGTCGGTATGCCCCTTTTTTGCCTGGACTATTCTTTTTACTGTCCAGCGGGTCTATTTTATGCGAAGTATTTTTTAACTGCGTCTGAGTTAACAGGGGACGGGAAGTCTTCGCCATCCATGGTTGTTAGCATCAAAGCTCCGCCATAGAAAATCCTTTTAACCACGTACGGGCCCTCATAGTTCGGTGTCCATTTGCCCCTATGATCTGTGTTGGGAGGAAGAAATCTTTTGAGTACCAATTCACCAACTTGATACCCCTGAGGGCGCACTTTCTGACCAAATGCTTTCTTCATTCGTCTCTGACCGAGATACGTCAATTCTGGGTACGTAGTTCCAGCATAGCACCTTAATCATCGAAGACAAGGTAAGCAAAGCATCAGCAAATTGGTTTTCTTCAAAAGAAAGTCAACAATCTTCTCGTGTAGTCTCTGTAAGGAGCCAGATGAGGCTGAGGTGTATACCATTTCCCGTTGGTTTGATTGATGACCAAAGCTGAATCCCCGTATACATCCAGGGTTTTAATCTGTATATTGACGGCTTCCTCAAGTCTTAGGATACAAGCTTCGTATTCGGCTTCATTGTTGGTGCAAGGAAAAGTTATTCTGGCACCAAATGGCATATGAACCCCCTTCCGGTGTGATCAACAGTGCACCAACTCCGCGACCATTGACGTTGACCGCCCCATCAAACATCATAACCCATTTGGATTCAGGGTCAGGCCCCTCCTCCGGGAGTGGTTCCTCTCAATCTTTCGATTTGAGAAACATGATGTCTTCATCAGGAAAGTCAAACCTCATAGGTTGGTATTCATCAATCGGTTGCTCTGCAAGATAGTCTGACAAGACACTTCCCTTGATGGCTTTTTGTGAAGTGTATTGGATGTCATACTCTGTCAGTATCATTTGTCACCTAGTAACCTTTCCGGTAAGTGCTGGCTTTTCAAAAATATACTTGACTGGATCCATTTTTGATATCAATAGAGTCGTGTGAGTCAACATATACTGTCTTAGTCGGCGAGCAGCCCATGCCAAAGCGCGGCAAGTTTTCTCGAGCAATGAGTATCTTTGTTCACAGTCGGTAAACTTTTGCTAAGGTAGTATATTGCATGCTCTTTTCGACCTGACTCGTCATGCTGACCGAGCACACAACCCATTGACCTTTCTAACACAGTCAAGTACATGATCAACGGTCTTTCCTCTCAGCCTGTAGACTTGCCCCAATCTTGATCTCTTTCTTGTTGTCTGCGGTACCGATGTTGACGGTCTCAATCACCTCCTGATAAGGTGTAATAGCTCGGTCCTCCTGTTTCAACAATCTGGCTAACCCTTCAGGCAATTCACAATCTTCCTCAACCCCTTCTTCGGCTTAATAGATAGGATTGTCGAAGTCATACTTGGCCATAGCAGTGTCGTTAGTAGTGAGATCCGGGTGGTCCGCTCTGCATGATGGAGGATCATGCTTTACCTTAGAATGAGAGATTTTTTTTTGGAAAGAAAGAAAAAACGAAAAAAGAAACATTGCCATTTTTTTGTAAAAGTAGAAAAAACTGAAAGAAAGAGAACACAAAATTGTTTGCAAAAGCCGTCCTTTATTGATGATAAAAATAATTGCGAAATGTAACTAAATGGATGGCCCTACAAATGAGCCATTACACCTTGGGAAAAGTGTAAGACTTTATTATTCATGTTGTAGCGGTGTATTCGTCACTTTATGATTTATTGACTAAACCAAAAGCAAAGTATACAAAGAATCGAGTTGCCACAGCACTTTTATTTATCCAAAGGAATGGCTAAAAAGCGAACAAAAGCCTAAGAATTTTTACACATAGAAAACTAATGAAAAGATCAGAGATCGGGGTAAGGGGTAAATTACGCAATGGGAAGGTGTTAGGCACCCAAAACGTCCTAGGTACTCCTAGGGAGCCCTTTTCACACTTGTTGAATGAAATGTTATTTGTTTATGGAATATTTATTGTGCAAACATGGATTGAAGAGATGAGAAAAGAATATACAAGTTATTATTTTTGTGTTTGGACGGATGAACCCGTTGCCTACGTACCTTTACAGGATCAAAACCTCGTAGTTCGGCTAAAAGATTCCCAAAATATGAGTGGGTTCATTTTAAAACAAAAGCCCTAAGGTCTTTCATTATCCACAGGAGAAAACTCAACCTTATACAAACAACAAGTCCACCATGTGAGAAAAGCTTCAACTTGCTAGTGAGGGGTTAACCCTATAATAAGCAAGGAAGTCTTACAATTCAATCACTAAGGACAAAAGGTGAGATTAACATCAACCAACTAGGATAATTAAGATCTATGGCTAATGTATGAAAACTTATCAAGAATGGACAAAGCCACAAAACAATTGAATGAGTTGGATTAACCAATTAGGATTTATTCACAAAAGATGGTCAAAGTATGATTAGAATTCAATTCAAAAAGAAGTATTGTGAAAATGAAGTTTGAAAATCAAAGGCTTAAGGCCTAAGTTTCTAATTTGAAAAGGAGATGAAAATGTTTGCACAATAGTTTTCAAGTTTCGGTTAACATGCAAATGGAGGTTTAAAGAAACAAAAGGTGGGAGGGTGAGGGAGTGTAAAACTTTTTAGATGTTCACCTCTTGAAATCATATGTAGATGATCCAAGTGATTCCTTTGGAACAGGCAATGAGCAATGACAGATAAACAAAGCAAATGGATACCGGATGCCAATCAATGGACTTACACCAATCTCACAAACAAAGGTAGATACCGGATACCAATCAATGGATTTACACCAATCTCCTCAAGCAAACATGGATACCAGATGCCAATATATGGACTTATACCAATCTCCTCAAGCAAACATGGATAATAGATGCCAATATATGGACTTATACCAATCTCCTAAAGCAAAACAAAACATGGATATCAGATGCCAATCTATGGACTTATTCCAATCTCCAAAGGATGATCATAGGAAACAACTGCCAATAAATGGGCTTACAATTGACTCCTCACATACAACAAACAACAAATGCAATAAGCAATAGGAACAAGTTGCCAATAAATGGTCTTACACTCGACTCCTTCCACATCATAGGAAACAAAGACCAACATATGGACTTACAATTGAATCCTCAATGGACAAACAAAGATGTCACAAAGATATGAACAATGATCATGCAATGATGTACAATTAATGATGATAAATGCACAGAGGCACACATAAGCAGATATGCACAGATGAATCAAGTAATCAGACAAACAAGTCAATTAGCACACACTATACACAAGCAATTAGGCTCAAACAAGGTTAGACTTTAAAGTCAACTGGAATAGGGTAATATGAGCTCTTAACCCTAACATTGAGAGTTAGGGTGAAGCAGATGAAATGGAGATGAGGAGTATGCTTCATAGCTCTTATCCCTGGCCTGAGAGAGCTTTAAAACAATAGAAGGTGTGGGAGTTCAGAAAGTAGGAACTCTTCTCCACAAATGATTTGACTCTATAAGATCTTGGGTTAATATCCACAATGCATCAACACATTGTGTGAGCAAAGTAGATGACACACTGAATAGCAGGAGATGGATTACACATCTCTTTTATCTGCCAATTGCCTCATAAGAGGACTTTTCCTGCTTGGCACAAAAAGTAAACAATCACAAGCATTGCCTCTTAAGGAGGACTTCAGACAGGTGCCTGCCCATATAACAGGACAGGTCTTCCAGACTACATGAAGAAGAGAGGTTATACCCAAGTGGTTAAGCAACCAAGCAAAAACAAAGTTCAAATGAACTTAAAGCAACTTATGTACCTGTGGAAACATCAAACAAATCAGTACAAAGTTCAGACAACTAAACAACAGTCAATAAGCAACAATCAATCCCAATGTACAAAAGGTGTAAGCCAAAAGTCAAACTCAAATGAGCTAACATCAACCTACAAAACACACAAATATTAGTAATCAAAGGCAAACATCAATGCTCAAGTGATGGAGCATCAATAACTATGGAACTTGGATGTTCAACCTGAAATCAAAGCTCAAATGTTAGAGGCAAACCACTAGGTCAAAGCCTAGGGTCAAAGATGGAGAAAAAATTCAAAACAGAAGCTGAAAATTAACATGAATCAACTTCAAACACATCTTGAGACAATCCAAAAGGTCTCACATCAATATCATATACCAAAAGCATTTCCTGATCAATTGAAGTTCAAGGCAATTTTAAAGCTCAAATATGACCAACCAGAATGAAAAATCTCAATTAAATCATAAATGATTCAAATAATTCCAAGAAAATTCATGAGCAATCACAACATTCATAATATGCATCATACAAAAATCAGGACAATTGGAGATCATTTGGCATGGCAAACTCATCACATAAGTTGGACAAGCAAAGGTGTGACACAAATTGTCACACTAACTTAACATGATCATAAAACAGAAACGATAAATGGTAAAAATACCAAATCAACACCAAAATTTCAAGCAATGAGTCTAGTTTCATCATGTAAATTTTCAAATTCATTGGATCAAAGACCAGCATTTCACAAATGTATAAGCAAGGCAAGGTACAAAAAGCATACATGTTCACATACCCTAGCACAAAATGAAATCCAGCCAAGCACAATTTTTGGAAAAATGATCAAAAATTAATAGACAAAATAAGGAATGCAGTGCAAAAAACCTCATAATTTTTGGATGATTTTTCAATTATATATGAATTTTGTAAGATGATGAAAAATTAAAAAAATGTATGTGAAGCATGCACATGAATACATGGAGGGAAAAGGAAAATCATATGGCATTTTGAAATATATGCTACAGGCCGGAATTGAACTAAGGCGCAATTTGAATTATGGCGCCAGGCTGCATGAAACGCAGCGTTCCATTTAAACGTTGGCAGGTCAACATGCATGGTCAACAAAACGGACCAATAAGAACGCAACATGGCCATTTGAATTAACCAATCACAAGCGAGCCCTAAACTAACACCTACAGCAATGGATTTATGCTTCAGAAAGATCAAAAGCATGGCCTAATTATGAACAACATCATCTTCATCGCGAATGCATGAACAGTAAGATGCAGCAAGAACAATTTTTCCAAAATTCATAATCAAGCATACTAACACGTAGATCCTTCATTCTAGGTCACGAATCCATGCATGGTTTAGCCTAATTCTAACTATCATCAGCAAATCGAAGCCAAGAACATTCATGCACAAAACTTTAAACAACCCTAACTAACTCAATTTTGCATGGAATTTCATGATTTAAAGCTCAGATTAACCAGCATCACAAGATCTACAACAATAGCATAAGAATTTTGAGAAAAAGAGAGATCGATTTGGAACCTCTTTGAAGTGCAGAACTGGAATTCGTGTGGTTCAAGGCCTTGTGATGCTCGACAGTTCTTCTATGATGCTTGTACAAGTAATTGGATGAGAGATCTAAGCTCAATTGCTCTTGATTCCACCAGAATTTGGATTCATCATGGATGAGTTCAAGCTTGCATATGCTTCAAACAGGCACGATTTCATGTGAATTTTCTTCCAAACTTGCTCAAGGATGCTTCCAGATGATGAATCAAGCAATGGAATGTGATTTGTTTGAAGAAATTGAGAGAAAGTTTTGAGAGAAAAGTTTGATGAATTTGATCTAGATCTGAAATTATGAAGCCTCCCCTGAAAAACAGTTAGGGTTTTTGTATATATATGCCATGCTAATTACCCTTTAATCATGTTTAAGCCAAATGTTAAGTGGATTAATCATTTTGGAGTGTAAGTGCAAATTTGGTTTTCACCCTTATGCATGAAAATGCATGTGAACAGTGCACGAAAATTGTATTCATTTTCACTCAAAATCCTGTTTTGGAGCCAATGGTGGTGGTGGAATGCTCAAATGGTGCACAAAATTTAAACTACATGTTTTCCCTCCAAAAATCAAGTGAATTGGCAAATGTTCATGTGATGATAATTGGTGTAATGCAATGCATGATTTGGAAACTAGAGGTCCAAAGGAGAATTTAGCAAAAAGAACCACTTGAATTGGAACTTTGGTTGAGAAGTTATGGCCATTTGAATCTTCAAGTACACTTTGCCATGTTTTGATCATATCTCCTTAACCACACATGAGAAATTGATGATCTTGGACTTTTTAGAAATGGGAGAGAAAGATCTACAACTTTCATGTTCAACAAAATTTCAGTTGAAGCTTTCTTGATGATGTAATTTGAAGTTGAAGTTAGGTTAAAACCTTTCCATTTTTGGCAAGTTTGAATTATAGGTCACTTTCTATTTTTGGAAAGTTTTGACCTGACTTTATTCTCTTCAATGTTGATGTTTGAAATGTCAAATGAGACTTGTTTGAACATGAATGAAGTATTTCTAATCACTTCCCACCTCCAAATCCACAGTTGACTTTGCAGTTGACTTTCTAGGCCTTCAGATGACTTGGCAATGTTCTGATGAAATTCAAGTCTCTACCACTTGGGATTTTGATTCAAAATGACATCATAGCTCATATGAACTCTTGTGAATGATTGTGGGGTCCAAATTCTCAAGAATGGCCACCATCTATTGCTCAATGAATGCCTTTGACAGTCTTGACCTGAGGTTGCTTCATCTGCAAGACAAAGGTTAGATGACATATTTTTGTACTTTTTGTTAGTGGTAAAAAGAAAAGAAATGATATACAAATGCAAAACATGCTTGGTGATCAAGAATCGCTCTCAAAAAGATAACCCACCCACAGGGAAGGAGGCAAGGTGCACAATGATCCTTGAGGTAATGACATGTTATGATATGATGCCATGAGGGATCTTAGGGACAAAATTGGGGTCTTACAGATGCCCCTATTTAAGGTCATTCTAGCCGGAGAAGTGAAGTTTAGAAATCTTCATCTCGACGCGGTAGAATGGGCTTAAATAACAGTAATGAGACAAATTTTGGTCCCTAAGAGACCTCATGATGCAAATGTATGCATGCAAAACAAAAACAAACTCTGTGGAGAATAATGATCCACAAAGAAGAAAAGACGATCCATCGGAGTAATACACTCATCAGGCACGGAGACTCTAACAAGACTCTCATGGGGAAAAGAAAAAATAAAAAGAATGCGTGAGCAGGACACGATTCTGAATTAGGGTAAAACTGACGCGGCGTGAACAGGACACGACTGGACTGGAGACCTCACTGGGGAGTGAAGGACTCAAACTGGGGAAAGACGAATTCCAAAGGAAGACACATCCATTGGAAAGACTCAAGTTGACTCAAACTATCCATAAAGGATACTTCAGATGAAAATCCGGACTCGGACTGGGGAAAAGGTTCACACAGAACCTCCCTGCCGGGGAAAAATTGCATATATTGGGGAAAACATCAATACAGCAAAAGGGTAAAAATCACAACAGGAAACTCCACTGGAGAAGGTCTAACAAAAGACTCTCCTGGGGAAGCAACAAAGAAATAAGGTGTTACCGGTATAAGGGTAACAAGCTCAGGAAGAATGAATATCTAAGACCGATATAAGGGTGAGAGATATCAATCAACCAAACACCTGAGAATGACCTGAAAAAGGTACACCAACTCAGGAAAAACTGACTCCACAGGGGACCAAGGTCATAATAGGGAGCAGAAAGGAAGGAACACCAGGGATACCGGTTACTGGGTATATAATAGGTGACCGACCAAAGCGTGAATTGGTATATATGCCAAAACACTCATCATCCGAAAGGAGGGCTTGAAAAAGCAAATCGACTTACAGGATGGGCATTCGAATCCGCAATGGGAAAACGAATCTTACTCAGTTGGGAAAGCAAACCCAAAGAGCGCATGAGATATAATATCCATTACCGTCAGAACGTGGATAGTATACTCGCATGAGATATATTATCTATTACCGTCAGAACGTAGACAATATACTCGTATGGAAGGAAACACCAGGGATACCGGTTACTGGGTATATAATAGGTGACCTACCGAAAACGTGAATTGGTATATATGCCAAAACACTCATCATCCGAAAGGATGGATATTCGATTCTACAAAGAATACGAATCTTACTCTACTGGGGAAAATCAACAAAGGACTCCAACCAAAGAGCGCATGAGACATATTATTCATTACCGTCAGAACGTGAATAACATACTCGAAAAGGAAGAGACACCAGAGATACCGGTTACAGGGTATATAATAGGTGACCAACCAAAAAGAGAGACAATCTCTACCAACAACAACATGGTAGACGAAAGATAACTCACAGGGGATTAATTTCAAGCATCCGACAATTATCCAAGAAACAAAGAATATTCGATTCCGCAAAAGGAACACGAATCTTACTCGACTGGGGAAACACAACAGGCTTCACCTGAAGAGGGCATGAGATATATTATCCATTACCGTTAGAACGTGGATAACATACTCGCATGGAAGATTATCCACAACCGGTTACTGGGTTAATAAAGGATAAATTGACCGAAAAGAAAGGCATCGGGATACCAAAACTAGGTATATAAAGATGACCGATCAAAGGGAGCAACATCATTACCACAAAAGGGTAAATGAAAGACGACCCGCTGGGGATGAATTGCATAAACAACAATTATCCACAAGGACTTGCTGGGGATGAATTGCTAGCAAACGACAATTACCCAGGAGCAAGGAGGGAATATCAACATCGAATATTGAATGAAGATAACCACAAAAAGTAACCATCATCGGTTAGGATGAACAACCAGATTAACTCTGCAAAGGGGAGAAATTAGGGTTTACAACTACCGAATACGGGGTAGAAGACCAAAACTCTGGCTAAGGATAAAATTGCTAGCATCCGGCAATTATCCACAAGAAAGCACAGACTCCGTTGGGGATAAAACCACAACAACATAGGATTTACAACTACCGAATACAGGGTAGAAAACCATCGACTCTTGCCGAGGAATAAAAGGTATATAACCACAAATTCCGCCAAGAGGCAAAGGAACATAGGACTTACAACTAACGGTTACTAGGTAGAGGCCCAAAAGATTCCGCTGGGGATAAGAAGAATTTTTGCCGGTTACTGGGCAAATTATTCATTTATTCCACAGGGAAGCACAAGAAACAGTTGAAAAATGCCTATTCAGGATCAAACTGAAAAGACAGACTGAATCAAGACTCGTCCTATGAGGATATAACTCAATAGGAAGATCCATCCCAATATATATGTTGGGAGGAAACGAAAAAACCGTCATCCACGAGGGTATATCTCAGTGGGGAACTGCAGAAGGAAAGACAAACACTTTCTGCTTCTGGGGCTGACTCTATATTGAGACATTTAAACACCCGACATCTGCTTGGGGAGATCTATTGGAGAGATCTATATCACCATAGCAGGAGACAACAAACAAAAGATATATGGCAAAAAAATGCAACATGAATATCTGAATGTTTATGATTATGCATGAATATGCGTAACTTATGTTTGATGAATGCTGACAAAACAAACATATCTAACACAAACAGGTCTAGGAATCAAACGCCCGATACTACACTTCCAGAGGAAAACAACCAAAGAGGTCCAACTGGAAAGCCAATCTGCTGGAGATCTTCAAGCTGAAAAGCAAAGATCTGCGGGGAGGCAAGAGATCAGAGATATCAAGGAAATCACAAAACTCTGAGTGATGGATCAACAATCAACCCAACTGGGGAACAGAAAGTCACAACAGGCATAAACAACCACAAAGACAAATCTGTTGGGGAAATGAAGAAATCCCAAGATATATGCAGGGGGATTCTCAGTATCAACTGGGAAACAAGAGTCAACTGCACAAGCAAGAACCGCTAAAGAGAACAAAACACACAAGTAGAATCTAGCCGCACAAGCAACTCTTCTAGGGAATACTGTCAGCCACTCCATTGGGGATAAACCCACTGACTGAAAATAGATCACACAATTAGATTCTGCAATAAGCCACTCTACTAGGGATCAAAAGCATCAGGGAATCAACCAAATCTATGGATGATAGATCACCAACCGACCCTACTAGGGAAACAAAGATTTCAACAGGCAGAAACTGCCACAAAAACAACTCTGTTGAGAATACCAACTCTTGGCGGGGATCCTGACTCTATTGGGGATACCAACTCTATTTAGGGATCACATAGATACAATCCACCATACCACAAATCTACTGGCGGTTCAACTGGGGATGAGGAGGAGAGCTGGGGATCAACCACCAAATACTGAACCTTCCAAGAGAAATCAACAATCGCTGAGGAGGAACATAACCACTGCTCTGCTGAAGGGATAAGAGGTGACAACCTCAACAAGCTCTCTGATGGGGAGGAATATAGCATACATATCAACAAACCCTGCTAGCGACTGTGCTGAGGAAAGTGGTAAAGTACCGGGACGTCAACCCACCAACCACTGAATCTTCAAAAGAAAGCACCCATGCTGGGGAGAGAATACTATTGGAGAGGATTGTAAAATCTTAACCAACATTCTGCTTGGGGAACAACCCCAACAAAAGCTCTGCTTGGGGAACAACCCCAACAACAAATCTGGAGAAAGAGGATACAACCATGCCAGGAATATGAACAAATGTCTTACCTGTTGGAAATCATGCCACCCTTGGGAGAGCACTGAGAAATCCTTAAGTATCCTTTCATCATTGTGAATGTTCACTTTGTTTAAAACAACAATTTGAAAAATTCATTTGTTTAAACAATGACATTTTATCAATTAAAACATGCAAAACATTTGTTGAATTGAAACAAATAAGAGTGCAAATAATTGGATAAAAGCTCAAATTTATTTGATGGAATGGTAGCCTGCAAATGGCAAGACTCCATAGATCTGTACAAATTTGAAATCAGTGATATATATTGGAAGAGGGCTACATTGAACATAATGATCCTTTCTCTACCAATTTGAATCTCGATGTATTCGAAGCTTCAGTCGATAACGAATCGAGAATCTCTGACGAACAGACGGCTGTGGAACAGAAAGTCTTGTCAGGATGCAGTTACTTGCCAAATCCCTAATTTTTGCCTAGATTGCCCCAGGGTGAGGTACTCAATCTAGCGGGATACAAATATTCTTTTTTTTTAAGTCTCTAATTTTTGCCTGGATCACCCTTGCGGGTTCTCCACCGAGACGCTCATTCTTGCCTAAGCCGCCCTTTCGGGTTTTCAACTTAGCGAGCTATTCTGTCTTTCTTTATATACTTTTTCTAGGCAAAGTATTTCTTGACTGCATCTGAATTCACAGGACGAGTGAAATCCTCCCCATCCATTGTTGTAAGCATCAAAGCTCCGCCTGAAAAGGCTCTCTTAACAACATATGGACCCTCATAGTTTGGAGTCCACTTGCCCCTGGAATCGGGCGCGAAAGACAAGACTTTCTTGAGCACGAGGTCACCTTCTCAGAACACACGCGGCTTGACCTTCTTATCGAATGCTTTCTTCATTCTCTGCTGATATAACTGACCATGGCACATGGCAGTCAATCGCTTCTCTTCAATCAAATTCAGCTGGTCATAACGACTCTGAATCCATTCAGCATCAGTCAACTTGGCTTCCATCAAGACTCGCGTTGATGGGATCTCCACCTCTACTGGGAGCACAACTTCCATGCCGTAAACAAGAGAGAAAGGGGTTGCCCCTGTTGAAGTGCGGACAGATGTACGATAACCATGTAAAGCAAATGGCAGCATCTCATGCCAATCTTTGTACGTAACTGTCATCTTCTGGATAATCTTCTTGATGTTCTTGTTAGCAGCTTCAACAGCCCCATTCATCTTAGGTCTGTAAGGAGAGGAATTATGGTGTGCAATCTTGAATTCAGCACACAACTCATCCATCATCTTATTATACAGATTAGATCCATTATCAGTAATGATCTTATCTAGCACACCATAACGGCAAATCAGCTGGTTCTTGATAAACTTCACGACCACC
Source organism: Lathyrus oleraceus (assembly GCF_024323335.1). Classification (NCBI taxonomy): domain Eukaryota; kingdom Viridiplantae; phylum Streptophyta; class Magnoliopsida; order Fabales; family Fabaceae; genus Lathyrus; species Lathyrus oleraceus. Next base: position 213,539,137 of record NC_066583.1, read on the forward strand.
TGCCTGGTCACACTCGCATACGAAGCGGCTTCAACCCATTTGGTGAAGTAATCAATTGCTACGAGAATAAACCTGTGTCTGTTGGACGCTTTCGGTTCAATCATGCCGATCATGTCAATTCCCCACATAGAGAAAGGCCATGGTGACGAAATCACATTCAGAAGTGTTGGAGGAATATGAATCTTGTCCGCATAAATCTGACACTTGTGGCATTTCTTCACATATTTGCAGCAGTCAGACTCCATTGTCAACCAATAGTAGCCTGCTCTCAACATCTTTCTAGCCATGGCATGTCCATTGGAATGAGTACCAAATGAACCCTCATGGACCTCAGTCATCAACAGGTTTTCTTCGTGTCTATCCACGCATCTGAGCAAAACCATGTCAAAATTTCTCTTGTACAGCACTTCACCGCTGAGGTAGAAACTGCCTGACAACCTTCTCAGAGTTTTCCTATCTTTCACAGATGCCCCAGGCGGGTAGACCTGGTTCTGAAGGAAATTCTTGATATCAAAATACCAAGGCTTGTCATCATTCACTTCTTCAACTGCAAATACATGAGCTGGTCTATCCAAGCGCATCACGGCAATGTTGGGAACTTCATTCCAATACTTGACCACAATCATTGAAGCAAGCGTAGCGAGAGCATCTGCCATCCGATTATCCTCTCGAGGAATGATCAAAATCAACTTCTGTAAAGAACGTTGAAATCCTCCTCGCATAATCTCTGTACGGAATGAGACCTGACTGATTCGTCTCCCATTCACCCTTGATCTGATTAACAACCAGGGCCGAATCACCATACACATCAAGATGCTTGATTCTCAAATCAATGCATTCTTCCAATCCCATAATACAGGCCTCATACTCAGCCATGTTATTCGTGCATTTGAAAGTTAGCCTTGCTGTAAATGGAATATGTGTGGCATGAGGAGTAATGATTACTGCCCCAATTCCATTTCCATACTGATTCACAACGCCATCAAACACTATCGTCCATCTGGAACCAGGTTCCGGACCTTCATCAAGTGTAGGCTCATCACAATCTTTCATTTTCAAATACAGAATCTCCTCATTTGGGAAGTCGTACTGAACAGACTGATGATCTTCAATCGACTGGTGCGCTAAATGGTCAACCAAGATACTACCTTTGATAGCTTTCTGAGCTCGATACTCGATATCATACTCAGATAACAACATCTGCCAACGAGTCTTCCTCCCAGTTAAGGCAGGCTTCTCGAAAATATACTTGATTGGATCCATTCGGGATATCAACCAAGTCGTATGATTTATCATGTACTGGCGCAAACGCTTAGCAGCCCAAGCCAAAGCACAGCACGTCTTCTCAAGCATAGAGTATCGAGACTCACAATCAGTAAACTTTTTACTGAGGTAGTAAATAACAGATTCTTTCTTCCCTGATTCATCTTGTTGACCGAGTACACAACCCATCGAGTCTTCAAGAACAGTTAAATACATGATCAGAGGTCTTCCTTCTACAGGCGGAGACAAGATCGGAGGTTCAGATAGATACTCTTTGATACTGTCAAAAGCTTTCTGGAAATCCTCGGTCCAATCATGAGATTGATCTTTCCGGAGGAGCTTGAATATCGGCGCACATGTGGCAGTCATGTGGGATATAAATCTGGAAATATAGTTCAAGCGGCCAAGAAAACCTCGGACTTGCTTCTCAGTTTTGGGTGCAGGCATCTCTTGTATTGCTTTGACCTTGGCAGGATCAACTTCAATACCTCTTTCGCTGACAACGAAACCCAACAACTTGCCAGAACGGACTCCAAATATACATTTGTTCGGATTCAGACGAAGCCTGAACTTCCTCAGACGCTGAAAAAGCTTCAACAAATGCTCAACATGTTCAACTTCCGTTCGGGACTTAGCAATCATATCATCAACATAGACATCTATCTCCTTGTGCATCATATCATGAAACAAGGTAGTCATGGCTCGTTGATACGTGGCTCCGGCGTTCTTCAGACCGAAGGGCATCACTCGATAACAGAATGTTCCCCAAGGTGTGATGAATGTTGTCTTCTCCATATCTTCGGGTGCCATCTTGATTTGATTATAACCGGAAAATCCGTCCATAAACGAAAAGACTTTGAATTTAGCTGTATTGTCTACCAACATATCCATATGTGGTAGAGGGAAATCATCTTTCGGACTAGCCTTGTTCAAATCTCTGTAATCAACACACATACGGACTTTTCCGTCCTTCTTAGGCACGGGCACAATGTTGGCCACCCATTGAGGATATGTGGAAGTCACTAGAAACCCCGCATCAATTTGCTTATGAACTTCCTCTTTGATCTTCACTGCCATATCTGGATGAGTTCTTCTGAGCTTCTGCTTCACAGGCACGCACTCAGGCTTCAAAGGCAGGAAATGTTGCACAATATCTGTATCTAGACCCGGCATGTCTTCATACGACCAAGCAAATATATCGGAATATTCTCGTAGCAAACTGATCAACCCCTTCTTGACAGACTCTTCAAGAAGTGCCCCAATCTTCACCATACGAACACAATCCTCAGACCCCAGGTTGACTGTTTCCAGATCTTCGAGATGCGGCTGAATGATCTTCTCCTCGTGCTCAAGGAGACGGGTAATCTCATCAGGAATCTCTTCAACATCATCTTCCTCTGCCTCGAATACAGGGAATTCAAAATTGGGAGATGGCGTTGGATCATTATGTTCAATGGGTTTTAGGATCAACCTGCATAATTATTTTGGTTAATAAAAACTTCAGAATTTAAACAAGCAAACCATTATGCAGATGAAAAAGATTGCTTTTATTCTTGTTTTTTAGGGTTCTTTGTGATCACTGATTTCATGCAAAAGCAAAAAGTGAAAACAAATGGAAAAACAAATGTTTAACAATGCATTAATTGAATGAAATATCATTGTATATATGCTTTGCCAACAATGTCATCACTTCTCCTTTTGACATGGGAGAAGGGTTTTGAACAAAGTGAACCATTACTCTGATCTATGAATGACTGTAGGAACATCTACAGCGACCCAATTGTGGCAGACACCGCCAGGTATGATGAAGTTGCTCAAGTCCTCTGCATCCTCTTCTAGAATAGCATCAGCTTCCTCAGCTTGATCAGCATGGATGAAACCTCCGCTCTTGAACAACCCTTGCTCGTTGAATTCCCCAGAAGAATAGCCAATGCCAGCCCGGGATTTGTTGTCTTCAAGCTCGATCATCTCCCTAAACCAGCGACTGCACCACATTCAATGGCCAGTTTCGCATCACGATAGGAAGCAAATGAAGGAGACTTCTTCTCAATCGGCTCAGCAATAGACAAAGCTTGGAAAGGAGTTCCAACTTCATCCTCAGCATCAATATACGAGAAAGAAGACAAGTGGCTAACCAGGAGAGCCTTTTCTCCCCCTACCACAACCAATTTCTTATTCTTGACAAATTTCAGTTTCTGGTGTAGGGTGGATGTCACGGCGCCAGCCTCGTGAATCCATGGTCTACCAAGGAGACAGCTATAAGATGGGTGGATATCCATAACCTGAAAGGTAACTTGGAAATCACTTGGTCCAATCTTGATTGGGAGATCAACTTCCCCAATCACAGTCTTACGCGACTGTAGCACCTCAAATTTGCACCTATCTTTGTACATACCATTCTCATATTAGGTCATAGCATATCATGAATCCATTGCATAGCATTGCATTGTCCTCAGTTGCCTCAAGAGCAAGCAAGCAAGAATTAGGTCAAACTGATCAGGAGATCAGTCAACCAATCAAGCAAAGGTGTTTCTCAAGGAGCCAAGGCCCTAGGGTTTGTCCAACAAGTTCACATTACTTGGAGGTCCATTTGAAGTGTTTAAGTCAAGGGTTGGATGTTCAGAAGCCATCAGTTCATGCACAGACAGTCAAAAAACCCTAGACAGTCAACAGTCAGTCAAAGCAGTGGATGGTGGCCATTCTTGCAGAATTTGGGCACCATGATCAATCATCAAGGGTTCATATATCTTGAGACATCATTTGGAATCAAGATATCAAGGAATTAGGGTTTGGAATTCATCAGAAGGTGCTTCAGTCAAGCAAAACCCTAGAAAGTCAAAGTTGGTCAACTGTGGTTGATTTTATGGTTTTGATGGATGGAAATGGTTTGAGAGAGCTTATTCATGTCCTAATAGGCCTCATATATCATGGCAATCAACATCATTGAAGAACTTGAAGCTAATCAGAAAATTTCCCAAAATAGAAAGTGGACCTGTAATTTTAACTGCCAAAAATGGAAACTTCTTGATCCTCAACTTGCATCATGATACAAGCTTCAAATGAATTTTTGCCCAACATGAAAGTTGAAGATCTTGTTCTCTCATTTTCAAAAAGTCCAAGAACTCTCAATTCCCATGCATGGTTTGCAAGGTATGGTTAAATCATTTTCACAAAATCTTGAACTTCAACAAGCCATATCTCTCAAACCATAAGGCCAAATTTGGTGGGGTTTTTTCCTACAAACCACATTTTTCCTCCTCTTTCCAAAAATGTAAACATCATGTACCTAAACCTTGCCAGTCAAAATGGCATTTTTTGACCTATTTCATTTAAAAATCAAGTTTGACCAACCATTGACTTTTTGAATTATTGATTTTCACACCATTTGGCCAATTGAGATTTGTTTCATATGGTATTTGCAACATGTTCCAAGCTTAAAATCATGCTCATGCTTTCATCATATCACCATTTTGTGCATAGGTGCAAAATTGGCAAATTTAGCAATATGGATTCATAAGAGCAAAGCAAGTTCAGCACTCCATTGGCAACTTAAAACAGATGAATTATAGGTCATTGGCAGCCTGTTTGAGGCCCATTTCGTGGCAGCACTACACCTCCACTTTCCATATGACCAAACTTAGCATTTTTTGCAAATGGTTCATTAAGTTAAACTTGGATTAGCATGTTATTAGGCAAGCTTAAACAGATGCATATAAGCAATTTTCTGTCCATTCCAAACCCTAGTAGCAGCCTAAAAACCACAGAATATTCTCTTCTCTCTCAATTGGCATTTTGCACATTTGGGATTTCTGACCAACCCTTCAAAGAACCCGAGCATCTCTTCATTGCTTCACCATCTAGGCATCATTTGAGATTGATTTCCACCATTCTTCTCCAGCTGGAAGGAGTTTTTATCCAACTGTTATTCCAAAGCTCAGCCATGGCAGATGGAGTTTCGAACAAAGATAAGCTACATTGAACCAAGGCATCTTCACCAGTCATCCTTTGGAGAACTTTTGCTCATCTGTTTAAGCTTATAACAGCCAAAACATCACTGCATATCAGATTTCTTCAAGAATAGGTAAGTTTTCGAATCACACTATTCCCAAATTCGTGCCATGTTTTAAATAGATTACATCTTGCTGAGTCCAAAGAGCCTTAGATTGTTGAAAATGGTTAAGTATGGAGTGAGTATTTTGATTTTGAAGATTGGTGTTCAAATGATTTTCTGTCTGATTCTTCCATGTGAGCTTGGATTGATGGTAATGGATGTTATATTATGTTTGTGTTTGTTTTGCTAAAGCTTTTGATATGCTTGTTATCGTTTTCTGGGGAATTTGTTCTTGGTCGATTTTGATGAAGGTGATAATACCCTGTTGCTCATGCCTTTGAATCTGCCCAGAATTTGCATGAAATTAGGTGTGTTGTGGCTAGCTGATGTCTGCATGAGTTTTTATTTGCCATGTTGGTTGTGAATTATTGCTTTTGAAATTCGTGTTATGATGTTGAAGATGATGAATTGCATGCTGTTTAGCCAAACCCTAGGTTGTATGAACATGAATGTTGCCCAGAAAGATGAGCTTCGATTGGCTGCTGTTGTTGTTTGCCCTACATGTATACTGTTCTATTGAAAGCCAACCAATGAGGTTATTTCGTTTGGCCACTTGAAACGCAGGCGTTTTGGTTAGTGGTGCGCTATATTACAAAATTGCCATGCAGTCAATTACTTTGACCATTTGATTCATCCTTTTTGTTCATGTTATCCCATTTATTCACTCAACTTCCATAATTCATATTTAATTCATTTCAACTCCAAAAATTGTGGGAATTTTTGCATCTTGATCATGAAAATGTCTAGTTTTTTATCATTATTTTTAATATTCTTTCTGATCATTGGATATTAATTGGCTCTAGGGTTTGTGTTATGTGACCAAAAATGATACCTCTTGCCATTTCAATTGTGAAATACTCATGTTGCATCCTTTGGTTTTGAAATTTTTTGTGGTGAAACTAGACACATTCACCTTCATTTTGATATAAAGTTTGTGCATTTATCATATGTGGTGTGTGAGCTTTGATTTTCTGAAGTAGGGTGTGACAATTTGTGTCACACCATGAATGTGCATTTTCCCAATTTTGGTTGACATGTTTCCTTACATCCAAATGACCCCAAATTTTGCATGATCCCTCCCATACATGTCTAGTTCATGTGTGATTTTTCCTGGATTTAATTGTGCGATTTTCCATTTTGATTGTGAATTTTCTTCCCTGCCTAGTCAATGGTTAACTTTATGTGATACATGTTGCCAAATCCTTTGGGAAATTCTCATACCATATTGTATGATCATGAAATTTCATATGTGATAACTAGACATCTTGAGCTTTGCATTGGTGTTAATCTCATTCATTTTTCATCTGTTTTCAATTTGATATGATTTTTTGAAGTTGACCCATGTTTGTTGACCTTCATTGTGCATGCCTGAATTTGGTTTGACTTCTTGATTTTAATTGACTGCCTTCCTCTCATCCAAATGCCATGAAATTTGACATGCTTGCCATGCTAGATGTTAGGATTGAATGTGATTTATTTGATGATTTTTGAGATTGTTTGGGTTGACTTTTGATGCAAGTCATTCTGTTGACTTTTTTGTGCTTTCATTTGCCTTACTTTGACTTCAAATGTTCATGAAATGATAATAATGCATGATTTGAATGTGGGCCCAATTGTGATTGCTTACTAAATGTTTGACCTTGACTTTGGTTGACTTTTCTTTGCTGTTTTGACTTTTTCTTTCATCCTTGACCCTAGGCTAGTCCTAGTGGTCTTTTGAGCTTACAATTGAGTTCTTGTTTCAGGTTAAGCACCAATGCCTCAAAGATCATTCAAACTTGTTTGAACTTGATTGTTTACCATATGCTAACCTTTGTTTTGTAGGTTTGACTCATGTGTTTGAGTCTTGTGCCTTGCACAGTTGATCATCTGTTTTGTTTGTGAATCCCATTCCTTTGCTTTTACTGTTTAATTGCATACTGATCTGTTTGACTTTTCTCAGGTACCCTTTAGTTGCTTTATTTGCTTGCTTTGCTATTTAGCAATTGCTTTTGAGGTATAATTACTCTCTCTTCATGTAGTCTGGAGACCCGGTCTGTTATTTGACCGGGCAAACTGTCTGAAGTCCTCCTTAAGAGGTCATGCTTGTGTGTGTTTAAAATTGTCCCAAGCAGGAAAAGTCCTTCAAGTAAGGCAATTGGTAGATCAAAGGGATAAGCAATCTATCCCCTACTATTCAGTGAGTCCTCTCCTTGCTCCCATTACATGGTTGTAGCATTGAGATAAAAACCCAAGATCAATCGAGTCAATAATGGGGAGAGAGTTCCATCTTTCTAAACTCCCCCACTTTCTGATATGCTCTCCCTGATCAGGGATAGAAGCAATGAGGCACACCCCTCATCTCCTTTCATCTGCTTCACCTTAGCCTCTCAATGGCAAGGTTAAGAGCGACCTTCACCCATTACAGTGGACTTTCATAGTCAAACCCTCTTGTGTGAGCCCCCTTGCTTGTATGTTATGCATTTACCATCATCAATTGCCACTAGTGCATGATCATATCATTGGTTTGTGTGACATTTATTATTGCTGTTTGCCCATTGAGGACAACTGTAAGTCCATTGCTTTGGCATTTGTTCCTATGACATGGAAGTGAGTATAAGACCATCACATTGGCCACTCATCTTATCTTTGCTTGATTTGTTTGTATGTGAGGATACAACTGTAAGTCCCACGAGTTGGCATTTGTTTTCCTAGGATCATACTGTGTGTTAGAATAAGTCCCACAAGTTGGTATCTGACACCCCTGTTTTTGCTTTCTTTGTTTGTATGTGAGGATACAATTGTAAGTCCCACGAGTTGGCATTTGTTTTCCTAGGATCATACTGTGTATGTTAGAGTAAGCCCAGACAGATTGGCATCTGACATCTATTGTTTTGTTTTATTTGTTTATGAGAGGATGCAATTGTAAGTCCCACAAGTTGGCATTTGCTTTCCTATGATCATGTTTGGAATTAACCTAAGTCCCGCTAGATTGGCAGTTTAATGCCCATATTTCAGTCTTGTTTTCTTTTTGAGGAGATTAGTGTAAGACCATTGAGTGGCCTCTGATATCCATTTCTGTTTTAGGAGATTGGTGTAAACCCAGCAATTGGTATCCGATATCCGCTTTTGTTTGTGAGATTGGAGTAAGACCATTGAGTGGCATCCGGTATCATTTGTTTGTTTATTTTATCATTACTTATTTTCCATTCCAAAGGACACACTTGAATCATCTCCCATATGATTTCAAGAAGTGAACCTCCTGAGAAGTTTTACTATCCATCCTCATTCATTCATCTCTCATTGTGTCCTAAACCTTTTCACACTTTGATTTCGAACTTAACATAAGTGTTGTGCAAACATCTTCATGTTTTCCAAACTACAAACCTGGACCCAAGTCCTTGACTCTTTTTTCAAACTCCATTTCATAATACTTCTTTGAATCAATCTTAATCATACTTTGACTTCACTTTTCATAATCACAATCAATTAACTTCACTCATTCACTTGTTTTGGCTTTGTCCATTAATATTTTCATGCATTAGCCATAGGTTTCAATTATCATTGTGGTTGATGTAAACCTCACCTTATCTTTAGTGAGTCGACGGTAAGACTTCCGTACTGAAAACAGGGTTAACCCCTTTAGTGCGTCGAAGCTATCCTCACATGGTGGATGTTGGTCTTGGTCGAGTTTTCTCCCGTTGATAATGAAAAACCTCAGTGCTTGTGTTTAAAATTGAATCCACCAACTTTTGGAAATCTTTTAGCCGAACTACGGCGTTTTGATCCTTACCTTTGATGGAAGGTACGTAGGCAACGGGTTCATCCGTTCAAACCCAATAAAAAATGTATATTCTTTTCTCACCATCCCAATCATGTTTGCACAATACTTATGTCATAACAAATAACAATCTTTTACAACAAGTGTGAAAAGGGCTCCCTATGAGTACCTAGGACGTAGTGGGTGCCTAACACCTTCCCATTGCGTAACTTACCCCTTACCCAGACTCTCTGATCTTTTATTAGTTTTCTACGTGTAAAACTTCTTAGGCTTTTGTTCGCTTTTTAGCCAGTCCTTTGGATAAATAAAAGTGCGGTGGCGACTCGAAAATTTCCATGTATCTCTTGCTTATGGTTTAATCGATAAATCATATAGCGACGAATACACCGCTACAGAAAAGTGGCGACTCTGCTGGGGATAAACACATCCTTGGCGGTAGTGCCTACTTTTCACCTTTGTTGTGCTATATCGTTATTTGTTATTCGACTTATTCTTGTACAATTTGGGGATCACTGTATTGATTGTAATGTGTGAATTGCTTGATATACATTTGCTGTTTGCTTTGGTGATCTGTGAGATGAGTTCTGTACACGAACTCGAGTGCACTCTAGGATAGGAGAATGGCATAGTCTCGTCGATTGGTGTGGAGTAGTCCTTAGCCAGTTGACTTGCGAGCCCATTCACTTGGTGGAGGTCATGTTGAACTAATAATGTCACACAAGTTATTTGTGGTTAGGCATTATTCTTTCAATCATGTGCCGCAGAAGCCAAGGACCTTAGTTTACCAAACCCATCTTGGCCTATTTTTAGGACCGTAGTGCGGAGGTCGTTCAGATGTCAGTTCTGATACGATTGTTACGCGATACTACACTCATAAGAGTTTCTCTTGAGAATATTCTTGGAATACGAGTATTCGTTCCTCCGATAATATTCGAAAGATGGAACGATGATTATGGGAACCTCTGATAGAACATGTCCGGCAGGTTTAAACCCTAGTACACTCCCTTTTGGGTGGTTCTTAACCGAGACCCCATGCTCGTGACTCTCAACAAACCCTTGACTCGTGGTTGAGTCGTTCAAGCATTGTTAATATCAATGGATCCCGGATCAGGTGTAAAACCTAAATCCACCAAAGCGGCTGGTTGATATTAAGAATGTCTGAACCGGTTCATGTACCGTTAATATCAATGGAACTTGGGTGTCGATAAGGTGAAAACCTAAATCCACCAAAATGGATGATTGATATTAGGGATACATAGAGCTTTCCCACGACCTTTGTTTGGTGTGCCTTGCTTGACCCTTGAGTGTGTTTGTTGCATTCATGCATTCATGCATTCATGCATTCATCCGCATACATGTCATCATCAGAAAAAGAAAATTTTCAAGGAACTTAAAGGGTTTATTTGCAAAATTTTCAGACAATGGAAAAACCAAAGAGGCATACAAAGAAGTACAGCTTTAAGCAGCCCGACGTAAAGGAGTTAAGGAATCTGACATCATATGTATTAGATCCTTTGGGTTTCAAAGCTCGTTATGGGAAGCTCCTACCTCTGCTCACCACTCAGGTTGACGAAGGGTTGATGAGTACTCTGGCTCAGTTCTATGATCCGCTCTACCATTGCTTCTTATTTCCGGACTTCCAGCTACTGCCGACTTTGGAGGAATATTCTCACCTTATTGGGATTCCTATTCTGGAACAAGTGCCGTTCAGTGGCTTAGAGAGTATTCCATCTGCTCGAGAGATTGCTAGTCTGTTGCACATAGATGAAGATTTGATTAGAGCTAATCTGACTACCAAAGGCGGAATTCAGGGTTTTCCTTCCGAGTTCCTCATTGCCCAAGCTACCTTTTATGGGAAGGCCATGAGTGAGGATGCCTTTGAGGCTCTATTTGTGCTGCTCATCTATGGATTGGTGCTGTTTCCCAACTTCGACAAGTTCGTGGACATGAACGCTATTAGGATCTTCTCAGTTCTTAATCCAGTTCCGACTTTGTTGGGTGATGCGTATGTCTCCATGCACCTGAGGAATATGAAGAATGGAGGAGTTATTGTCTGCTGTTTACCCCTGCTGTACAAGTGGTTTATTTCGCACTTGCCGCAGACAGTCGCTTTCAAGGAGAACAAGGGATGTCTACGGTGGTCTCAAAGACTCATGTCTCTCACCAATGATGATATCACCTGGTATGATCGCGTGTATGATACCGTTCAGATCATCGACTATTGTGGGGAATTCCCTAATGTGCCTCTTCTTGGCACATGTGGTGGGATTACCTACAATCCTATTCTTGCACGTCGTCAGCTTGGGTTCCCCCTAAAGGATAAACCTAATAACATTCTGTTAGAAGGTGTGTTCTTCCAGGAGGGTAAAGATCCCCAAGGCCTGAAAGCCAGATTTGTCCGTGCATGGCGCAGTATTCACAAGAAGAGTAGGAATGAGTTGGGTCCAAAGAACTGCATTGCTTTGGAGCCATACACTTCTTGGGTCAGACAGAGAGCTGCCACCTACCTGATGCCGTATGATCATCCGAGACCTACACTGTTGGATGTGGCTAGGCCTTCAACCCTCCCTACCCAACGTGTAGAGGAGTTGAGAGAGGAGGACCTTTCGCGTGCCTGGATCCGTGAGAGGGAGGAATTGCTGCAGCAGCTCAAGGAGAAGGATGCTATGATTGAATTTCTCGAGCACCGAGTGATCGACGATCCGAACGACACTTGGACTTCTCTGCTTCCTCAGTCATCCAAATTCTGGAAGAGGAAGTATGATCGACTTGCTAAAGAGAAAGCTGACATGGAGGCTGCCTATGAGAGGGAGATCAAGAAGTTGTGCACTTCCCGTCTTCCAGCATCCCGAGCTTCTAGGGATCCATAGGATGTCATTTACCTTTTCTCTTTGTAATGAATCAAAAATGCTGTATTTCTTTGTCTCAATATATTGAATAAAATATTTTCCATGAGCAATTAAAATGTTTAAATATTCAAAATATTGCAAGTAATACCCTAAGAGTTCCTTGAAAACAAAGCATTTGCACAAGCATTGCATGCATCATCTTTGCATAAGCAGGTGTTCTCAGGCCGTCTTCTCACTTTGATTCCTGTGTCCAGACAGGATAGCTGATCAAAGGCCGCACCGCTACTCAACAAGGCTCAACCATCAACGCAATATGGACCAGGTTCAAGCCGAGTTAGCTGAGATGAGGGCTAGCATGGCCCAGTTTATCCATATGATGCAAGGGGTTGCGCAAGGCCAGGAGGAACTCCGAGCACTGGTCCAGAGGCAAGAAGCTGCATTGCCACCGCCCAACCAGCCTCTGCAAGAAGGAAATCCAGTTCCTGACACTCCTGCTGCTGCTATTCCCGTCAACAACTATGCTGTGGGTGAAGAGTTGAGGGGTATCCGAGTTGACGGTCAACCAATTGCTCCAGATGTTGCTAGTGCCAGAGTCATTCAGGTTCCAGCCCGTAACAGAATTCCGATTGTTGACAGACAAGAGGATTTGTTCACTATGCTCAGTGAAGACGACGACATTTTGGGTAGAAATGATGCGAGAGATCGCAAAGTTGAGGCCCTTGCTGAGAAGATCAGGGCAATGGAATGTCAAAACTCCCTCGGTTTTGATGTTACAAACATGGGATTAGTTGAAGGACTGAGAATCCCGCATAAATTCAAGGCACCGTCATTCGACAAATACAACGGTACCTCCTGCCCTCGCACCCATGTGCAGGCATATTACCGAAAGATATCCGCATATACTGACGATGAAAAAATGTGGATGTATTTCTTCCAAGACAGCCTATCTGGGGCGTCTTTGGATTGGTATATGGAGTTGAAGCGGGATTCCATTAGATGCTGGAGAGACCTGGGTGAGGCGTTCCTCAGGCAGTATAAGCATAACATGGACATGGCTCCGACCAGGACTCAACTGCAGAGTCTTTGTCAGAAGAACAACGAGAGCTTCAAAGAGTACGCCCAGAGATGGCGCGAACTAGCTGCAAGAGTCCAACCCCCTATGCTGGAAAGGGAGTTGACTGACATGTTCATCAGTACTCTTCAGGGTGTGTACATGGACCGGATGGGAAGCTGCCCATTCGGAAGTTTTTCTGACGTCGTTATCTGCGGCGAAAGAACTGAGAGTCTAATCAAGGCTGGGAGGATCCATGATGCAGGTTCCTCATCCTCTTCCAAGAAACCCTTCTCTGGGGCACCTCGCCGTAGAGAAGGAGAGACTAATGCTGTACAGCACAGAGGGGGTGTGTACAGAGCAAAAGCTACTCGAGATCAGTATCGTCCAGTGGCTGCAGTGACCATTCCTGCACCTCAACCTCGTCCGCAACAACAGAGGGTTCAGCAACAACAACCACAACAACAACAACAACAGCAACGTCCTTTCCAGCCTCAGCAGAGACAGAGGTTGAATCCTGATAGAAGATTTGACCCTCTGCCTATGTCTTACGCAGAGCTACTACCCGAACTACTCCGGTTAGGGTTTGTAGAGTTGCGTACGATGGCTACTCCAACAGTGCTGCCTCCTGGCTATGACGCAAATGTTAGATGTGACTTTCATTCTGGGGCACCAGGCCACCATATCGAAAGATGCCGAGCTTTGCAGCACAAGGTTCAGGACTTGATCGATGCTAAGGCGATCAACTTCTCTCCAGTCCCAAATGTGGTGAACAATCCTATGCCTCAGTGGCGGGCATAGGGTTAACAATGTTGAAGATGGGGAGGCTGAAGACTTGATTGTGAATGTTGATGAAGTTCAGACTTCTTTGTTAACAATCAAGGGCCGATTGTTGAAGGGGGGTGTTGACCCAGGTTGTCAAGAAGAGTGTTTGGGCTGTTCAGAAGCTGTGAATGGTTGTGACCAGCTGAGGGCTGGAATTCAGAAGATGATGGATGAGGGCTGTCTGCAGTTCAGCCGGGCCATTAAGGATGTTGAGGTAGTATCTACTGTCACCATATTTTACAAGCCGTCTGAAGGACGAGGGCGTGGGACTGTCAGTGCACCCACAACGAGCAATACTCCGGTTACCATTCCAGCTCCGGTAACCATCCGTGCACCAACTACTATTGTTGCGCCTGGCAGAAGGCAAATTGAAAATAGTAGAGCAGTTCCCTGGAGTTATGACAACGCCTATCGCCGAGACAGAAGGGCCGGTAACCAAACAAGACCAGTTGTGCAAGCACCTGTTACGATCAGTGCTCCTGTGAGGACTCCTGTGGTTGCAAGTCCAGTAGTGGACAATGTTGGAGGGCCAGGAGGTTTCACTAGGAGCGGACGACTGTTTGCTCCTCAGCCTTTGAGGGATGCTGCTGCTGAGACATCCGCAAGAGCTAAGGGCAAACAAGCAGTGGTTGATGAAGAACCGGCTCAGAAGGAGGCTGAGGGTTCTTTTCAAAAAGACGTTGAGGAGTTCATGAAGATCATCAAAAAGAGTGACTACAAGATCGTAGATCAGCTCAATCAAACTCCGTCAAAGATTTCGATACTCTCTTTGCTGATGTGTTCTGAGGCACATCGGGATGCTCTGCTGAAGATGCTGAATATGGCATACGTCCCGCAAGAGATATCAGTCAACCAGTTGGAGGGTGTACTAGCCAACGTGAGCACCAGGCACGGTGTGGGTTTCACTGACCTAGACCTAACGCCTGAGGGTCGTAATCATAACAAAGCCTTGCACATCACTATGGAGTGCAAAGGTGCTGTTTTATCTCATGTGCTAGTGGACACCGGGTCGTCCCTGAATGTCCTGCCGAAGCAGATATTGAAGAAGATCGATGTCGAGGGAGTCGTGCTCACTCCCAGTGACCTGATTGTGCGCGCTTTTGATGGATCCAAACGGTCTGTGTTTGGTGAAGTCACTTTGCCGGTAAAGATAGGTCCGGAGGTGTTCGACATCGTGTTCTACGTGATGGACATTCAGCCTGCTTATAGCTGTCTGTTGGGGCGTCCTTGGATACACGCCGCTGGAGCAGTCTCGTCAACTCTCCACCAAAAACTCAAGTATGTCTGGAACGGTCAGATCGTGACTGTCTGTGGCGAAGAAGAAATTCTGGTGAGTCATCTCTCCTCATTCAAATATGTTGAGGTGGATGGCGAGATCCACGAAACCCTGTGCCAGGCATTTGAGACCGTGGCCTTAGAAGGGGTGGCTTGTGCAGAGCAGAGGAAGCCGGGCGCTTCGATATCGTCGTACAAACAAGCCAAAGAAGTTGTGGACTCCGGCAGAGCTGAGGGCTGGGGCAAGATGGTTGACTTGCCAATCAAAGAAGACAAATTCGGCATTGGGTACGAGCCTCTCCAAGCAGAGCAGCATGTACAAGCGGGTCCGAGTACCTTCACCAGCGCTGGGCTGATGAACCATGGGGATGTCTTCGCTACTGATGGTGAAGACAGTGATTGTGATTTGGACGTCTGGGTCCGCCCTTGTGCACCAGGCGAGGTTATCAACAATTGGACAGCCGAGGAAGTAGTCCAAGTTACTCTACTGACAGAGTAATTTTCTTTTGTTTTTTTCATTTTGCATGAAAACCCTACGTTCTGCCCAAGGCGTAGTGGTTCATTGTAGGGCCTCATCATGTTCACAATGTTTATAAATAAAGGACGTTTTTTCAATCAAATCTTGAGATCTTTGTCTTTCTATTTTTGTTTTCCACTTTTTCAAAACAATAAAAATGGCAATGTTTTTGTTTTTTGTGACTTTATTGAAATCTTTTTCTAAAAAACAAAACATTAAACATGCATAGATGATCTTTTGGCATCCACTGTGAACGACTCTGTTATGGCTCAGTATGATTTCAACAATCCCATCTACCAAGCTGAAGAGGAGAGTGAGGAAGACTGTGAACTCCCTGCAGAATTGGTCAGACTACTGAAGCAAGAGGAAAGGGTCATCCAACCTCATCAGGAAGAGTTGGAAATTGTCAATCTGGGTACTGAGGACGCCAGAAGAGAAATCAAGATTGGGGCTGCTTTAGAAGACTCTGTCAAGAGGAGGCTAATCGAGATGCTGAAAGAATATGTGGAAATATTCGCCTGGTCATACCAAGATATGCCTGGGCTGGATACGGACATTGTGGTGCATCGGTTACCTCTCAGAGAAGAATGCCCGTCGGTCAAACAGAAGCTTCGCAGAACTAGTCCTGATATGGCTATCAAGATCAAGGAAGAGGTTCAGAAGCAGTGGGATGCAGGTTTCCTGGTTGTTACTAGTTACCCACCGTGGGTTGCCAACATTGTTCCCGTGCCAAAGAAGGATGGCAAAGTTAGGATGTGTGTCGATTACCGAGATCTGAATAGGGCGAGTCCGAAAGATGATATCCCATTACCTCACATCGATGTATTGGTTGATAATACGGCTCAGTCCTCGGTATTCTCTTTCATGGACGGTTTCTCGGGCTATAACCAGATCAAGATGGCGCCAGAGGACATGGAAAAGACGACATTCATTACACCTTGGGGCACGTTCTGCTACAAAGTGATGCCATTTGGGCTGAAGAATGCCGGTGCTACCTATCAGAGGGCAATGACGACTCTCTTTCATGACATGATGCACAACAAAATCGAAGTGTACGTGGATGATATGATTGCGAAGTCGCAAACAGAAGAGGAGCACCTGATAAATTTGCAGAAGTTATTCGACAGACTGGTCAAGTTCAAGCTGAGGCTGAATCCGAACAAATGTACGTTTGGGGTGAGATCCGGGAAGCTCTTAGGCTTCATTGTCAGTGAAAAAGGGATTGAGGTTGATCCAGCTAAAGTCAAAGCTATTCAAGAAATGCCTGAACCGAAGACGGAAAAGCAAGTCCGTGGGTTTTTAGGGAGGTTGAACTACATTGCAAGGTTCATATCTCATCTAACTGCTACATGTGAACCAATTTTCAAACTACTCAGAAAGAATCAGGCGATCAAATGGAATGATGACTGTCAGAAAGCTTTTGACAAAATCAAGGAGTACTTACAGAAACCTCCAATCTTGATACCTCCAGTTCCAGGGAGACCACTGATCATGTACCTATCAGTTACCGAGACTTCAATGGGGTGTGTATTGGGTCAGCATGACGAGTCTGGTCGAAAAGAGCATGCCATATACTACCTAAGCAAAAAGTTTACCGACTGTGAAACAAGATATTCACTGCTCGAGAAAACTTGCTGTGCTTTGGCCTGGGCTGCTCGCCGACTAAGGTAGTATATGTTGAACCATACTACTATGTTGATTTCTAGGATGGATCCTGTGAAATACATCTTTGAGAAGCCAGCTCTCACCGGACGTGTTTCCCGTTGGCAGATGATCCTAACCGAGTATGACATTCAGTACACGTCACAGAAGGCCATCAAGGGTAGTATTCTGTCAGACTATCTCGCCGAACAACCGATCGACGACTATCAGCCTATGATGTTTGAATTCCCTGATGAAGACATCATGTATCTGAAGACGAAAGATTGTGAAGAGCCGCTTGTTGAGGAAGGACCGGATCCTGATGACAAATGGACGCTGATGTTTGATGGGGCTGTGAATATGAACGGTAATGGTGTTGGTGCAGTGCTAATCAATCCCAAAGGTGCTCATATACCTTTTTCTGCCAGATTGACATTCGACGTCACCAACAATGAAGCTGAGTACGAGGCTTGTATCATGGGGATAGAAGAAGCCATTGATCTGAGGATCAAAACACTTGACATATTCGGAGATTCTGCTCTAGTGATCAATCAGGTCAATGGAGATTGGAATACAAACCAGCCACATTTGATTCCGTATAGAGATTACACCAGAAGAATACTGACGTTCTTCAAGAAGGTGAAGTTGTATCATGTCCCTCGGGATGAGAATCAAATGGCTGATGCTTTGGCTACTTTATCTTCCATGATAAAGGTTCATTGGTGGAACCAGGTGCCACATGTTGTTGTGAATCGACTCGAGAGGCCTGCATATGTGTTTGCAGCCGAGTCTGTTAATGCTATTGATGATAAACCGTGGTATTATGACATCAAGAACTTCCTCAAGACTCAAGAGTATCCTGAGGGTGCATCGAAGAATGATAAGAAGACCTTGAGAAGGCTGGCTGGAAGCTTTTATCTGAATCAGGATGATGTGCTATACAAGAGGAACTTTGACATGGTCTTGCTCAGATGCGTGGATAGACACGAAGCAGACATGTTAATGCAAGAAGTGCACGAGGGTTCGTTTGGTACCCACGCTGGTGGTCATGCAATGTCGAAGAAATTGCTGAGAGCCGGATATTACTGGATGACTATGGAATCCGATTGCTTCAAATATGCTCGGAAATGCCATAAGTGTCAAATCTATGCTGATAAGGTGCATGTACCACCAAGCCCGTTGAATGTCATGAACTCGCCTTGGCCGTTCGCCATGTGGGGCATTGATATGATTGGGAGGATTGAACCAACTGCTTCTAATGGACATCGCTTCATCTTGGTTGCGATCGATTACTTCACCAAATGGGTAGAAGCAGCTTCTTATGCCAACGTCACCAAACAAGTGGTTGCCCGGTTCATCAAGAAAGAAATCATCTGTCGCTATGGAGTCCCCGAGAGAATCATCACTGACAATGGTTCGAATCTCAACAACAAGATGATGAAAGACTTGTGCAGAGATTTCAAGATCGAACATCACAACTCTTCTCCTTACAGACCAAAGATGAATGGGGCTGTTGAGGCAGCTAACAAGAACATCAAGAAGATTGTGCAGAAGATGGTCGTTACGTACAAAGATTGGCATGAGATGCTGCCTTTCGCTTTGCATGGATATCGTACCTCAGTACGTACGTCGACCGGGGCAACCCCCTACTCCCTTGTGTTTGGTATGGAAGCAGTCCTACCAGTTGAAGTGGAGATCCCTTCTTTGAGGGTATTATTAGATGTCAGGCTGGACGAAGCCGAGTGGATTCGTACAAGGTTTAATGAGTTAAGCCTTATCGAAGAGAGACGGTTAGCAGCTGTTTGCCATGGGCAGTTGTATCAGAGAAGGATGAAGCGAGCCTTTGATCAGAAAGTGCGTCCTCAGACATTTCAAACTGGCGATCTGGTTTTGAAGAGGATCCTTCCTCCCGGTACAGATAACAGGGGCAAGTGGACTCCTAACTACGAAGGTCCATATGTTGTGAAGAAGGTCTTCTCCGGTGGAGCCTTGATGCTTACAACAATGGATGGTGAAGACTTTCCTTCCCCTGTTAACTCAGATGTAGTCAAAAAATACTTCGCATAAATTGACCCGCTGGACAAAAAGAACAAAAGAGTCCAGGCAAAAATGGGCATCCCGGCGAACCAAAAACAGAAAGAAAAGGTTCGGGCAAAAGTTAGGGATAAAAATGAAAAAATTGTACACCCGGTAAGTCGAAAACCCGCAAGGGCGACTTAGGCAAAAATGGGTATCCCGGTGGATTGAAAACCCGAAAGGGCGATCCAGCCAAAAGAGGGATTAAAGCGAAGACTACAGTCTGAGTTGTCTGTACTTCATCATGCTTCGTCAGCTACCATCTCGACAGATGTGATCGGTCCAGTCATTCTTCTCAGAAAGCAAGGAATTGGGAGGAAACTGATGATCTATGAGTTATAACAGAGTTGGGAAACAGTGGATGTCGTGTTCACATTGCCATTAGGATAGTTTATTTTTCCTGTTGTGCGCAATTACCTCTTCCTAGGAATTGCTTCCCAATGTATTTGCCTCTTCAGGCACACTTTCAATCAATAAAAGTCGTTATTCAGATAAATTGCTCTCTTGTTTTTACTTTTACTGTTTTGTTTGCAAAAACGTCCGAATTTTTTGATAAACATTGCATATAAAAACATGAAGGCTAAACAATGACGTGCAGAAAGATTAAAACATTTGAAAATCATTTTGAATGTTGAGGACACTGGACCGTGTCTTGTCCATGTGCTCCCTGGGGCATCTGTTGTCCCGATTTGCAGGTCGTCACCTGTGAATATTTTCTCCAGTAAGGTCGTCACCTGTGAGCATTCCCCAGCAGTGCTTTCCCCAGACGGATTCATTCTCCTAACTATGGTTTGCTTAAGCCTTCCCCAGCGAAGCAGTTATCTCTCCAGCAGAGTTCATCCTATCAGTGGATTGGACAGGTGTCCATGGCAGACGGATACCTACTTCCCCAGCTGAGTCATTGCTACTTGTGGATATTGCGGGTCGTCCCCGGCAGAGTAACAGTTATTCCCCAAGGCATAGTTTTTTTTTTTTTTTTTTTTTTTTTTTATCTGAGGTTTGTATGAGCCTTATCCCCAGAGAGTTGCCTGGTTTAGTTTTCCCCAGCGGAGCTTTCATTTCCCCAAGCGGAATTTTTGTGGATTGATTGGGCTATCCCCAGCAGTTTACCTTTGCTTTCCCCTAGCAGAGTTGCTTTTTTACTCCCCAGCGAGTTGCTTTGTCTTCCCCTAGCGGAGTTGTATTGTTGGTTCCCCAGCAGTTGTTTTGTTGTCCCCCAGCAGTGGATTTATCTTGAAGATTTCTCAGCACAGTCGTCCTGTGTACTTCTCCCGCAGAGTTCTTATCATATTGCATTGCATATAGTAATCATTGCATCCTCAAAACTGCGTAGCATTTCCATCCCATATGGAGCATTACGCCATAGAAAAATTCAAACATATGCATTCATGTGTTCGAAACCCCATCAGACCGTATCCCCGGCAGAGGCGGATCATCCTTATTCAACATCAGCACAGCAAATCAGCTACTGTTGCTTCGACAGTATTCAGATTTGATTATCCCCACAGAGGTTTATCTCCTCACCCGATGGTGACAGAGGTTTATTTCCTCACCCGATGGTGACAGAGGTTTATTTCCTCACCCGATGGTGACAAAAGTTTGTTTCTCCCCCGGTGAGACCCTCCTAGCAAGTGATCAGTCTTGCTTTGACATATCTCAGATATCGTTCTTGTGATACCAGTAAGTGTCATGTCAGCACCCGCGTGTGTTTCTTTGTTTGGTGTCGGTAAACACCATTGTTTCGGTGTCGGTAAACATCGAGCTCCACCCAGTCATTGGTAAATGTCTGGTCATTCTTTTTGGTGTCGGTAAACGCCATTGTTTCGGTGTCGGTAAACATCGAGTCCCACCCAGTCATCGGTAAATGTCTGGTCATTCTTTTTGATGTCGGTAAACATCATCTTTCGATGTCGGTAAAACATCGAGTTCCACCCAGTCATCGGTAAATGTCTGGTCATTTTTTGGTGTCGGTAAACGCCATTGTTTCGGTGTCGGTAAACATCGAGTCTTTCTGTCAGTCATCGGTAAATGTCTGATAATCCCCCAACAAAAATCCCCAGTAGAGTCATCTGTAAATGTCCTATCTGGTTTCCAGTTGCAAATATTTGTTTGTCTCTCACCAATAAATTTCTCACCCCAGTCATCGGTAAATGTCTGGTCATTCTTTTTGATGTCGGTAAACATCATCTTTCGATGTCGGTAAACATCGAGTCTCACCCCAGTCATCGGTAAATGTCTGGTCATTCTTTTTGATGTCGGTAAACATCATCTTTCGATGTCGGTAAACATCGAGTCTCACCCCAGTCATCGGTAAATGTCTGGTCATTCTTTTTGATGTCGGTAAACATCATCTTTCGATGTCGGTAAACATCGTGTCTCATCCCAGTCATCGGTAAATGTCTGGTCATCCTTTGTTATCTTGCTAATAAAATCAAAACCCCCAGAAGTCGTTGGTAAACGTCTTGTCTGGTATCACCACAAAGATTTTGTTCCTCCCCAAGCGGAGATGCCATCGGTAAATGGCCCAGTTTTCTTCGATATCGGTAAATATCGAATTCCCAGTTGCAGCAGCCATCGGTAAATGGTCTTGCTAAGTTGACATCGGTAAATGTCAAGATGCTCTGAAGCCACCATCGGTAAATGGTTTTGCTTCTTTTCTACATCCAATTATTTCCCAGCAACCATCGGTAAATGGTTTTTGCTGAAGTTGATATCGGTAAATATCAAGTTTTTAACCATCGGTAATTGGGTCTGTTTTTCTCAAGTTATTTCCCAGCAACCATCGGTAAATGGTTTTTGCTGAAGTTGATATCGGTAAATATCAAGTTTTTAACCATCGGTAAACGGTTTTGTTTTTCAAAGGTTTGTTTTCCCCAGCAACCATCGGTAAATGGTTTTTGCTGAAGTTGATATCGGTAAATATCAAGTTTTCAACCATCGGTAAATGGTTTTGTTTTTCAAAGGTTTGTTTTCCCCAGCCGCCATCGGTAAATGGTCTTGCTGAAGTTGATATCGGTAAATATCAAGTTGCCAGTTTTCCAACCATCGGTAAAGGGTTTTGCTTTTCTGAAGCTGTCATGCAGTTGTCATCGGTAAATGACGTGGTTCTCTTTGTAACATATCTAGTCGGTGCAAATTTCTACGGTTCTTTGGTATTCAATCCCTGTTTACCCTGAAAGTCTGACAGCCGCTGCTATCATCCGTTCGGGTTCCCCGCTGATTGAATAGGGGCAACTGTAGCACCTCAAATTTGCACCTATCTTTGTACATACCATTCTCATATTAGGTCATAGCATATCATGAATCCATTGCATAGCATTGCATTGTCCTCAGTTGCCTCAAGAGCAAGCAAGCAAGAATTAGGTCAAACTGATCAGGAGATCAGTCAACCAATCAAGCAAAGGTGTTTCTCAAGGAGCCAAGGCCCTAGGGTTTGTCCAACAAGTTCACATTACTTGGAGGTCCATTTGAAGTGTTTAAGTCAAGGGTTGGATGTTCGGAAGCCATCAGTTCATGCACAGACAGTCAAAAAACCCTAGACAGTCAACAGTCAGTCAAAGCAGTGGATGGTGGCCATTCTTGCAGAATTTGGGCACCATGATCAATCATCAAGGGTTCATATATCTTGAGACATCATTTGGAATCAAGATATCAAGGAATTAGGGTTTGGAATTCATTAGAAGGTGCTTCAGTCAAGCAAAACCCTAGAAAGTCAAAGTTGGTCAACTGTGGTTGATTTTATGGTTTTGATGGATGGAAATGGTTTGAGAGAGCTTATTCATGTCCTAATAGGCCTCATATATCATGGCAATCAACATCATTGAAGAACTTGAAGCTAATCAGAAAATTTCCCAAAATAGAAAGTGGACCTGTAATTTTAACTGCCAAAAATGGAAACTTCTTGATCCTCAACTTGCATCATGATACAAGCTTCAAATGAATTTTTGCCCAACATGAAAGTTGAAGATCTTGTTCTCTCATTTTCAAAAAGTCCAAGAACTCTCAATTCCCATGCATGGTTTGCAAGTTATGGTTAAATCATTTTCACAAAATCTTGAACTTCAACAAGCCATATCTCTCAAACCATAAGGCCAAATTTGGTGGGGTTTTTTCCTACAAACCACATTTTTCCTCCTCTTTCCAAAAATGTAAACATCATGTACCTAAACCTTGCCAGTCAAAATGGCATTTTTTGACCTATTTCATTTAAAAATCAAGTTTGACCAACCATTGACTTTTTGAATTATTGATTTTCACACCATTTGGCCAATTGAGATTTGTTTCATATGGTATTTGCAACATGTTCCAAGCTTAAAATCATGCTCATGCTTTCATCATATCACCATTTTGTGCATAGGTGCAAAATTGGCAAATTTAGCAATATGGATTCATAAGAGCAAAGCAAGTTCAGCACTCCATTGGCAACTTAAAACAGATGAATTATAGGTCATTGGCAGCCTGTTTGAGGCCCATTTCGTGGCAGCACTACACCTCCACTTTCCATATGACCAAACTTAGCATTTTTTGCAAATGGTTCATTAAGTTAAACTTGGATTAGCATGTTATTAGGCAAGCTTAAACAGATGCATATAAGCAATTTTCTGTCCATTCCAAACCCTAGTAGCAGCCTAAAAACCACAGAATATTCTCTTCTCTCTCAATTGGCATTTTGCACATTTGGGATTTCTGACCAACCCTTCAAAGAACCCGAGCATCTCTTCATTGCTTCACCATCTAGGCATCATTTGAGATTGATTTCCACCATTCTTCTCCAGCTGGAAGGAGTTTTTATCCAACTGTTATTCCAAAGCTCAGCCATGGCAGATGGAGTTTCGAACAAAGATAAGCTACACTGAACCAAGGCATCTTCACCAGTCATCCTTTGGAGAACTTTTGCTCATCTGTTTAAGCTTATAACAGCCAAAACATCACTGCATATCAGATTTCTTCAAGAATAGGTAAGTTTTCGAATCACACTATTCCCAAATTCATGCCATGTTTTAAATAGATTACATCTTGCTGAGTCCAAAGAGCCTTAGATTGTTGAAAATGGTTAAGTATGGAGTGAGTATTTTGATTTTGAAGATTGGTGTTCAAATGATTTTCTGTCTGATTCTTCCATGTGAGCTTGGATTGATGGTAATGGATGTTATATTATGTTTGTGTTTGTTTTGCTAAAGCTTTTGATATGCTTGTTATCGTTTTCTGGGGAATTTGTTCTTGGTCGATTTTGATGAAGGTGATAATACCCTGTTGCTCATGCCTTTGAATCTGCCCAGAATTTGCATGAAATTAGGTGTGTTTGTGGCTAGCTGATGTCTGCATGAGTTTTTATTTGCCATGTTGGTTGTGAATTATTGCTTTTGAAATTCGTGTTATGATGTTGAAGATGATGAATTGCATGCTGTTTAGCCAAACCCTAGGTTGTATGAACATGAATGTTGCCCAGAAAGATGAGCTTCGATTGGCTGCTGTTGTTGTTTGCCCTACATGTATACTGTTCTATTGAAAGCCAACCAATGAGGTTATTTCGTTTGGCCACTTGAAACGCAGGCGTTTTGGTTAGTGGTGCGCTATATTACAAAATTGCCATGCAGTCAATTACTTTGACCATTTGATTCATCCTTTTTGTTCATGTTATCCCATTTATTCACTCAACTTCCATAATTCATATTTAATTCATTTCAACTCCAAAAATGTGGGAATTTTTGCATCTTGATCATGAAAATGTCTAGTTTTTTATCATTATTTTTAATATTCTTTCTGATCATTGGATATTAATTGGCTCTAGGGTTTGTGTTATGTGACCAAAAATGATACCTCTTGCCATTTCAATTGTGAAATACTCATGTTGCATCCTTTGGTTTTGAAATTTTTTATGGTGAAACTAGACACATTCACCTTCATTTTGATATAAAGTTTGTGCATTTATCATATGTGGTGTGTGAGCTTTGATTTTCTGAAGTAGGGTGTGACAATTTGTGTCACACCATGAATGTGCATTTTCCCAATTTTGGTTAACATGTTTCCTTACATCCAAATGACCCCAAATTTTGCATGATCCCTCCCTTACATGTCTAGTTCATGTGTGATTTTTCCTGGATTTAATTGTGCGATTTTCCATTTTGATTGTGAATTTTCTTCCCTGCCTAGTCAATGGTTAACTTTATGTGATACATGTTGCCAAATCCTTTGGGAAATTCTCATACCATATTGTATGATCATGAAATTTCATATGTGATAACTAGACATCTTGAGCTTTGCATTGGTGTTAATCTCATTCATTTTTCATCTGTTTTCAATTTGATATGATTTTTTGAAGTTGACCCATGTTTGTTGACCTTCATTGTGCATGCCTGAATTTGGTTTGACTTCTTGATTTTAATTGACTGCCTTCCTCTCATCCAAATGCCATGAAATTTGACATGCTTGCCATGCTAGATGTTAGGATTGAATGTGATTTATTTGATGATTTTTGAGATTGTTTGGGTTGACTTTTGATGCAAGTCATTCTGTTGACTTTTTTGTGCTTTCATTTGCCTTACTTTGACTTCAAATGTTCATGAAATGATAATAATGCATGATTTGAATGTGGGCCCAATTGTGATTGCTTACTAAATGTTTGACCTTGACTTTGGTTGACTTTTCTTTGCTGTTTTGACTTTTTCTTTCATCCTTGACCCTAGGCTAGTCCTAGTGGTCTTTTGAGCTTACAATTGAGTTCTTGTTTCAGGTTAAGCACCAATGCCTCAAAGATCATTCAAACTTGTTTGAACTTGATTGTTTACCATATGCTAACCTTTGTTTTGTAGGTTTGACTCATGTGTTTGAGTCTTGTGCCTTGCACAGTTGATCATCTGTTTTGTTTGTGAATCCCATTCCTTTGCTTTTAACTGTTTAATTGCATACTGATCTGTTTGACTTTTCTCAGGTACCCTTTAGTTGCTTTATTTGCTTGCTTTGCTATTTAGCAATTGCTTTTGAGGTATAATTACTCTCTCTTCATGTAGTCTGGAGACCCGGTCTGTTATTTGACCGGGCAAACTGTCTGAAGTCCTCCTTAAGAGGCCATGCTTGTGTGTGTTTAAAATTGTCCCAAGCAGGAAAAGTCCTTCAAGTAAGGCAATTGGTAGATCAAAGGGATAAGCAATCTATCCCCTACTATTCAGTGAGTCCTCTCCTTGCTCCCATTACATGGTTGTAGCATTGAGATAAAAACCCAAGATCAATCGAGTCAATAATGGGGAGAGAGTTCCATCTTTCTGAACTCCCCCACTTTCTGATATGCTCTCCCTGATCAGGGATAGAAGCAATGAGGCACACCCCTCATCTCCTTTCATCTGCTTCACCTTAGCCTCTCAATGGCAAGGTTAAGAGCGACCTTCACCCATTACAGTGGACTTTCATAGTCAAACCCTCTTGTGTGAGCCCCCTTGTTTGGCTATAGAGTGTGCTGTTTTGTTTTTTTCATGGACTGATTGATTGCTTCATATGCATCTGTTTGCTTGTATGTTATGCATTTACCATCATCAATTGCCACTAGTGCATGATCATATCATTGGTTTGTGTGACATTTATTATTGTTGTTTGCCCATTGAGGACAATTGTAAGTCCATTGCTTTGGCATTTGTTCCTATGACATGGAAGTGAGTATAAGACCATCACATTGGCCACTCATCTTATCTTTGCTTGATTTGTTTGTATGTGAGGATACAACTGTAAGTCCCACGAGTTGGCATTTGTTTTCCTAGGATCATACTGTGTGTTAGAATAAGTCCCACAAGTTGGTATCTGACACCCCTGTTTTTGCTTTCTTTGTTTGTATGTGAGGATACAATTGTAAGTCCCACGAGTTGGCATTTGTTTTCCTAGGATCATACTGTGTATGTTAGAGTAAGCCCAGACAGATTGGCATCTGACATCTATTGTTTTGTTTTATTTGTTTATGAGAGGATGCAATTGTAAGTCCCACAAGTTGGCATTTGCTTTCCTATGATCATGTTTGGAATTAACCTAAGTCCCGCTAGATTGGCAGTTTAATGCCCATATTTCAGTCTTGTTTTCTTTTTGAGGAGATTAGTGTAAGACCATTGAGTGGCCTCTGATATCCATTTCTGTTTTAGGAGATTGGTGTAAACCCAGCCATTGGTATCCGATATCCGCTTTTGTTTGTGAGATTGGAGTAAGACCATTGAGTGGCATCCGGTATCATTTGTTTGTTTATTTTATCATTACTTATTTTCCATTCCAAAGGACACACTTGAATCATCTCCCATATGATTTCAAGAAGTGAACCTCCTGAGAAGTTTTACTATCCATCCTCATTCATTCATCTCTCATTGTGTCCTAAACCTTTTCACACTTTGATTTCGAACTTAACATAAGTGTTGTGCAAACATCTTCATGTTTTCCAAACTACAAACCTGGACCCAAGTCCTTGACTCTTTTTTCAAACTCCATTTCATAATACTTCTTTGAATCAATCTTAATCATACTTTGACTTCACTTTTCATAATCACAATCAATTAACTTCACTCATTCACTTGTTTTGGCTTTGTCCATTAATCTTTTCATGCATTAGCCATAGGTTTCAATTATCATTGTGGTTGATGTAAACCTCACCTTATCTTTAGTGAGTCGACGGTAAGACTTCCGTACTGAAAACAGGGTTAACCCCTTTAGTGCGTCGAAGCTATCCTCACATGGTGGATGTTGGTCTTGGTCGAGTTTTCTCCCGTTGATAATGAAAAACCTCAGTGCTTGTGTTTAAAATTGAATCCACCAACTTTTGGAAATCTTTTAGCCGAACTACGGCGTTTTGATCCTTACCTTTGATGGAAGGTACGTAGGCAACGGGTTCATCCGTTCAAACCCAATAAAAAATGTATATTCTTTTCTCACCATCCCAATCATGTTTGCACAATACTTATGTCATAACAAATAACAATCTTTTACAACAAGTGTGAAAAGGGCTCCCTAGGAGTACCTAGGACGTAGTGGGTGCCTAACACCTTCCCATTGCGTAACTTACCCCTTACCCAGACTCTCTGATCTTTTATTAGTTTTCTACGTGTAAAACTTCTTAGGCTTTTGTTCGCTTTTTAGCCAGTCCTTTGGATAAATAAAAGTGCGGTGGCGACTCGAAAATTTCCATGTATCTCTTGCTTATGGTTTAATCGATAAATCATATAGCGACGAATACACCGCTACAGCGACCCATCAAAAGCTTTCACAACAACACCACTCTGCCTCATGGGAGGCCCCTGATATGACAATCT
Source organism: Lathyrus oleraceus (assembly GCF_024323335.1). Classification (NCBI taxonomy): domain Eukaryota; kingdom Viridiplantae; phylum Streptophyta; class Magnoliopsida; order Fabales; family Fabaceae; genus Lathyrus; species Lathyrus oleraceus. The sequence continues at coordinate 213,567,783 of NC_066583.1, forward strand.
CGAAAGAGTGGTCTTTGGCAATACATTCAAAGATGATCCAGTGTCCACCAGCACGTTGGACATGGCATCAGTCTTGCAATTCATGGAAATATGTAGAGCCATGTTGTGGTCTCTTCCCTCCTCAGGGAGATCAGCGTCACAGAAACTCAAAGTGTTGCAAGCAGTAATGTTTGCAACGATACTGTCAAACTGTTCAATCGTGACATCATGATCGACATAAGCCAGGTCCAAAACTTTCTGTAGAGCCTCCCTATGGGTTTCTGAATTCAGAAGCAAAGATAGCACGGAGATCTTGGACGGCGTTTGTAGAAGCTGGTCTACAACGTTGTACTCACTCCTCTTGATGAGCCTCAGCATCTCATCGCATTCTTCATTCACAGTGCCACTAGGGCCAACAGAAGAAGCAGGAGTCTTTTGTACAGAGGAGGGTTTGGCAACAGGTGCCGGGTTCGGAACATTCACCGCAGTCCCAACCGGGCGCTCAGCAGAATCAGAAGCAACAGCTCTAGCCTGAGGCTTAGGTGCTGAAAACACGCGACCACTACGGGTCAATCCACTCACGTCAGCAATATTAACAACGGAAGTCGAAGGCAACGACACTTCTTTCCCATCTTCCACAGCAACGGGATTATATCGGAAGGGAATCGCTCTATCTGAAGCATAAGGCACAAGGCCTGCATGCTTGATTACCAGAGAAGGAGAGACCTTCGGCTTGCTACCATCATAACGGATGACAACAGGCTCGGGCAATTTGAACACAGGAGAAATCACATTTACTTCTGGTTCGTCTTCATCAACATTTCGATTCGGAAGAATTTCTATGGCACCCTCATCCAACAGATCTTGAAGCTCTCTTCGCACTTGGCGGCAGCCCAATCTATTGACAGAACAGATACGACATCTGTCATGGTCGTGCTCCATATGACTGTACTGACATAGCAGACGATGCAACTCGACCAATGACTGTCGAATATGGCTTAAATATTTGACTTTGTATTTTCCAGGGCAACCCTGGACCATGTTCACCGACTTCCCATGCTCGGGCAATGGGTTCTTCGTAACATTGGGGTCTGAGTCCTCAAAGCTCAGAATGCCGCATCGCATAAGGTCTTGAACCTTAGTTTTCAACGGATAGCAGTTCTCAATATTGTGTCCCGGAGCTAATGCCATCAAAGAAAGGTGAGTCAGTACAGGTAATCGGAATGAACCTCCAGGGGGTATCCCACAAATAAAGTGGGAAAACCACGCAAACCATCTCTGCAAGAGTCTGTGAGCCCTCATAAAAACTCAACAAAAGGGTTAGTGAAACACGATAAGCATTTTTTTCATGGATAACAGTATGGTTTCAGAAACCTCGAACCCTGATGGGAGAGACCGGTTGAAATCAAATGACACGGTTGGGTTTGCAAGGCAATGTTAGTGTGTGAGTCAGATTGAATTTTTCAGAGCTGCCTGGGGGTTGCTCTGAGTTCTCTGTCAGGTTTTCTCTCCAGGTTTTGTCAAGGGTTTTGTTTCAAGGAAACCTTAGAGTATTTTGCTTCTCTTCCTTTTTCTGTCTGATCTCCCTCTTTTATAACCTGATTTTCATGGCTTTGTGGGCTCAAATGAGAGAGGTCCAAGTCCAAGTTTTTCTATTATATTTTATTTATTATTATTTATTTTTTTTGTAAAAAATTATTATTATTATTATTATTATTATTTTTAAAAAGTTACTTGGATCTAATTCTGATTGACATGATGAAATGCAATATGAAATGCTAAATGAATGCATGAATGAGGAGGGCAAATTTTGGGGTGTTACAGCTGCCCCTATTCAATCATCAGCTAACCCGAGTAGGATGAAAGCGAATAGCTTATTAGACAAACGGGGTGAGCTGTGATTGAATACCAAAGACAGACCGAAAATTTGCGCTCCGAGAACACCACAAAAACGCGGAAATACACCGCGCTGTTTATTTTTCTTCCGATCCTCTGCCTGAATCTGAACCAGTCTTCTGGCTTAATCTTGAGTTTCGATCCTCTGGCTGAACCTATACTCAATTTAGTCCTTTGGTTGGATATTAATTTTGATCCTCGGGCTGGATATGATTTTGATCTTCTGGCTAGATCTTCTTCGATCTTCTGGCTAGATCTCCTTCGTTTCGATTCTCTGGCTGAATCTATTTCCTTTAATTCTCTGGCTGAATCTACTTCGATCTTCTGGCTAGATCTGAATTGTTTCGATTCTCTGGCTGAATCTATTTCCGGTCTTCGGGCTAGACCTGACTTCGATCTTCTGGCTAGATCTTCTTCGATCTTCTGGCTAGATCTCATTTGTTTCGATTCTCTGGCTGAATCTATTTTCTTTGATTCTCTGGCTGAATCTACTTCGATCTTCTGGCTAGATCTGAATTGTTTCGATTCTCTGGCTGAATCTATTTCCGATCTTCGGGCTAGACCTGACTTCGATCTTCTGGCTAGATCTTCTTCGATCTTTTGGCTAGATCTCCTTTGTTTCGATTCTCTGGCTGAATCTATTTTCTTTGATTCTCTGGCTGAATCTACTTCGATCTTCTGGATAGATCTGAATTGTTTCGATTCTCTGGCTGAATCTATTTCCGGTCTTCGGGCTAGACCTGACTTCGATCTTCTGGCTAGATCTGGATTGTTTTGATGACAAATTCCCATCATTAGGATCCCGCATCTGAGGCATGCGCTGGTCGACCCTCTTTTGAAATCTACACCCAACCTTCATATTAGATATGCAGCTTCGAGAATATTCCACTTTTGGGCTTCGTACATATTCTTCGGACTAGAACATGTTGTAACGACTCCTCAATTAGACTTGGGCTTGCTGGGGAAATAAAGATTGTAGGCGACTTCACTGGGGAATCTTCAAATTGAGCCTTAGGCTGGCTTACTGGAACACGATTCTCAGGCTGAATCTTCGAAATGACCCTCAGGCTGGATCACTGGAACACGATTCTCAGGCTGAATCTTCGAAATGACCCTCAGGCTGGATCACTGGAACACGATTCTCAGGTCGAATCTTCGAAATGACCCTCAGGCTGGACCATTGGAACACGATTCTCAGGCTGAATCTTCAAAATGAACCTCAGGTCGGATCACTGGAAAACGATTCTCAGGCTGAATCTTCGAAATGACCCTTAGGCTGGATCACTCACGCTTGATCCTCTGGCTGGATCTCATGACCTTGGTTGTAAAGTAATTCTTCAGTCTGCTTGGAAGAACCTGTTTATCAGCTTATGTGCATGCTTGATATGATATGCATGCAAATGCAAATGTTATGCATGGTGTAAAAAGAAATCTGCTTGGGGAAGCAAACTCCGGTAGGGAACAGATCGCTGTATCAATCCTTGAATGCTCTGTGGGGAATGATCCGTCTGCCGGGACCAATGAGCCACCAAAAATAAATTGGCTGCTTGAAAAGTTGACCTTGCGGGGGGAGTATCAACTATGGAAACTTTGTTCGGCGAGGCTCTGTGAGAAGAGTCTGTGGGGAAAACACTTCCTGGGGAAATGTCGTAGGAAACGACCTTTGCTGGGGATATGAACTTGCTAATCGCCCTCAAGCTGGGGATTAACAAATCTGTTAAAAATAATCTGCTGGGGAATGAGATGAACACTGGGAACACCACCCTCTCATCTGTTGGTTATGCAACCACTCCGCTATTGCTAGGAAGATACAATCTGACACTGTCAACTCCGCTGGGGATATATAGTCTGGATACTGTCAACTCTGCTGGGGAACATGCTCTGCTGAGGAGAGACTTTGTCAACAGCTTGGGGATGAGGATTCATGACTTGGCATCCGGTTCCTGTTACCTGCAACCAAAAATACACGTATGCCTCGGGGGAATTACTCGGTTTGAATTCACCGTCCGGGATTAAGCACATTCAAAGCAATTTTAAATGTTTTCCTGTGCAAATCATCTGCAAAAGCCACCATTATGTTCATATGCAATATGTTTTATCAAAAATTCGGTCATTTTTGCAAACAAATTGATAAATGAAAAATAAAGAGGCTCTTTAACTGAATTATTCGACTCTTACTGGGGAGAAAATTTGTGCCAGGAATAGGCGAGGGTATCAGGAAGCTGATCCCTGAAAAGAGGTGATCGCTATAAAAAGAGAACTGTCCTAATGGCAATGGGGATACGGGGTCCCACCGAGTTTCGACTCTGCTATGGCTCGTATGTCCTCAAGACGCTCTGCTCATCTTGCTTTCTGAAGTGGATGATTAGTCGATCTTTAACCTTCGAAGATTGCCGGATTGAATGAACTGGTGATATAACACTGATGAACTCAGATCACAGTCATTCGCTTATTCCCTAACTTTTGCCTGGATCGCCCCCTTTTCGGGTTTTCAATCCACCGGGATACCCATTTTTGCCTGAGCCGCCCTTTTGGGTTTTCGACTCACCGGGTGTACTCTTTTTTATATCCCTAATTTTTGCCTGAACCTCTTTATTCTTTTTTTTTGGTTCGTCGGAATGCCCCTTTTTTGCCTGGACTATTCTTTTTACTGTCCAGCGGGTCTATTTTATGCGAAGTATTTTTTAACTGCGTCTGAGTTGACAGGGGACGGGAAGTCTTCGCCATCCATGGTTGTTAGAATCAAAGCTCCGCCATAGAAAATCCTTTTAACCACGTACGGACCCTCATAGTTCGGTGTCCATTTGCCCCTGTGATCTGTGTTGGGAGGAAGAAATCTTTTGAGTACCAATTCACCAACTTGATACCCCTGAGGGCGCACTTTCTGACCAAATGCTTTCTTCATTCGTCTCTGACCGAGATACGTCAATTCTGGGTACGTAGTTCCAGCATAGCACCTTAATCATCAAAGACAAGGTAAGCAAAGCATCAGCAAATTGGTTTTCTTCAAAAGAAAGTCAACAATCTTCTCGTGTAGTCTCTGTAAGGAGCCAGATGAGGCTGAGGTGTATACCATTTCCCGTTGGTTTGATTGATGACCAAAGCTGAATCCCCGTATACATCCAGGGTTTTAATCTGTATATTGACGGCTTCCTCAAGTCTTAGGATACAAGCTTCGTATTCGGCTTCATTGTTGGTGCAGGGAAAAGTTATTCTGGCACCAAATGGCATATGAACCCCCTTCCGGTGTGATCAACACTGCACCAACTCCGCGACCATTGATGTTGACCGCCCCATTAAACATCATAACCCATTTAGATTCAGGGTCAGGCCCCTCCTCCGGGAGTGGTTCCTCTCAATCTTTCGATTTGAGAAACATGATGTCCTCATCAGGAAAGTCAAACCTCATAGGTTGGTAATCATCAATCGGTTGCTCTGCAAGATAGTCTGACAAGACACTTCCCTTGATGGCTTTTTGTGAAGTGTATTGGATGTCATACTCTGTCAGTATCATTTGTCACCTAGTAACCTTTCCGGTAAGTGCTGGCTTTTCAAAAATATACTTGACTGGATCCATTTTTGATATCAATAGAGTCGTGTGAGTCAACATATACTGTCTTAGTCGGCGAGCAGCCCATGCCAAAGCGCGGCAAGTTTTCTTGAGCAATGAGTATCTTTGTTCACAGTCGGTAAACTTTTGCTAAGGTAGTATATTGCATGCTCTTTTCGACCTGACTCGTCATGCTGACCGAGCACACAACCCATTGACCTTTCTAACACAGTCAAGTACATGATCAACGGTCTTTCCTCTCGGCCTGTAGACTTGCCCCGATCTTGATCTCTTTCTTGTCGTCTGCGGTACCGATGTTGACGGTCTCAATCACCTCCTGATAAGGTGTAATAGCTCGGTCCTCCTGTTTCAACAATCTGGCTAACCCTTCAGGCAATTCACAATCTTCCTCAACCCCTTCTTCGGCTTAATAGATAGGATTGTCGAAGTCATACTTGGCCATAGCAGTGTCGTTAGTAGTGAGATCCGGGTGGTCCGCTCTGCATGAAGGAGGATCATTCTTTACCTTAGAATGAGAGATTTTTTTTTTTGGAAAGAAAGAAAGAAAACCCATTTTTTTTGTAAAAGTAGAAAAAACTGAAAGGAATGGCTAAAAAGCGAAGTATACAAAGAATCGAGTCGCCACCGCACTTTTATTTATCCAAAGGAATGGCTAAAAAGCGAACAAAAGCCTAAGAAGTTTTACACATAGAAAACTAATGAAAAGATCAGAGATCGGGGTAAGGGGTAAATTACGCAATGGGAAGGTGTTAGGCACCCAAAACGTCTTAGGTACTCCTAGGGAGCCCTTTTCACACTTGTTGAATGAAATGTTATTTGTTTATGGAATATTTATTGTGCAAACATGGATTGAAGAGATGAGAAAAGAATATACAAGTTATTATTTTTGTGTTTGGACGGATGAACCCGTTGCCTACGTACCTTTACAGGATCAAAACCTCGTAGTTCGGCTAAAAGATTTCCAAAATATGAGTTGGTTCATTTTAAAACAAAAGCCCTAAGGTCTTTCATTGTCCACAGGAGAAAACTCAAACTTATACAAACAACAAGTCCACCATGTGAGAAAAGCTTCAACTTGCTAGTGAGGGGTTAACCCTATAATAAGCAAGGAAGTCTTATAATTCAATCACTAAGGACAAAAGGTGAGATTAACATCAACCAACTAGGATAATTAAGATCTATGGCTAATGTATGAAAACTTATCAAGAATGGACAAAGCCACAAAACAATTGAATGAGTTGGATTAACCAATTAGGATTTATTCACAAAAGATGGTCAAAGTATGATTAGAATTCAATTCAAAAAGAAGTATTGTGAAAATGAAGTTTGAAAATCAAATGCTTAAGGCCTAAGTTTCTAATTTGAAAAGGAGATGAAAATGTTTGCACAATAGTTTTCAAGTTTCGGTTAACATGCAAATGGAGGTTTAAAGAAACAAAAGGTGGGAGGGTGAGGGAGTGTAAAACTTTTTAGATGTTCACCTCTTGAAATCATATGTAGATGACCCAAGTGATTCCTTTGGAACAGGCAATGAGCAATGACAGATAAACAAAGCAAATGGATACCGGATGCCAATCAATGGACTTACACCAATCTCACAAACAAAGGTGGATACCGGATACCAATCAATGGATTTACACCAATCTCCTCAAGCAAACATGGATACCAGATGCCAATATATAGACTTATACCAATCTCCTCAAGCAAACATGGATACCAGATGCCAATATATGGACTTATACCAATCTCCTAAAGCAAAACAAAACATGGATATCAGATGCCAATCTATGGACTTATTCCAATCTCCAAAGGATGATCATAGGAAACAACTGCCAATAAATGGGCTTACAATTGACTCTTCACATACAACAAACAACATATGCAATAATCAATAGGAACAAGTTGCCAATAAATGGTCTTACACTCGACTCCTTCCACATCATAGGAAACAAAGACCAACATATGGACTTACAATTGAATCCTCAATGGACAAACAAAGATGTCACAAAGATATGAACAATGATCATGCAATGATGTACAATTAATGATGATAAATGCACAGAGGCACACATAAGCAGATATGCACAGATGAATCAAGTAATAAGACAAACAAGTCAATTAGCACACACTATACACAAGCAATTAGGCTCAAACAAGGTTAGACTTTAAAGTCAACTGGAATGGGGTAATATGAGCTCTTAACCCTAACATTGAGAGTTAGGGTGAAGTAGATGAAATGGAGATGAGGAGTATGCCTCATAGCTCTTATCCCTGGCCTGAGAGAGCTTTAAAACAATAGAAGGTGTGGGAGTTCAGAAAGTAGGAACTCTTCTCCACAAATGATTTGACTCTATAAGATCTTGGGTTAATATCCACAATGCATCAACACATTGTGTAAGCAAAGTAGATGACACACTGAATAACAGGAGATGGATTACACATCTCTTTTATCTGCCAATTGCCTCATAAGAGGACTTTTCCTGCTTGGCACAAAAAGTAAACAATCACAAGCATTGCCTCTTAAGGAGGACTTCAGACAGGTGCCTGCCCATATAACAGGACAGGTCTTCCAGACTACATGAAGAAGAGAGGTTATACCCAAGTGGTTAAGCAACCAAGCAAAAGCAAAGTTCAAATGAACTTAAAGTAACTTATGTACTTGTTGAAACATCAAACAAATCAGTACAAAGTTCAGACAACTAAACAACAGTCAATAAGCAACAATCAATCCCAATGTACAAAAGGTGTAAGCCAAAAGTCAAACTCAAATGAGCTAACATCAACCTATAAAACACACAAAGATTAGTAATCAAAGGCAAACATCAATGCTCAAGTGATGGAGCATCAATAACTATGGAACTTGGATGTTCAACCTGAAATCAAAGCTCAAATGTGAGAGGCAAACCACTAGGTCAAAGCCTAGGGTCAAAGATGGAGAAAATATTAAAAACATAAGCTGAAAATTAACATGAATCAACTTCAAACACATCTTGAAACAATCCAAAAGGTCTCACATCAATATCATATACCAAAAGCATTTCATGATCAATTGAAGTTCAAGGCAATTTTAAAGCTCAAATATGACCAACCAGAATGAAAAATTTCAATTAAATCAGAAATGATTCAAATAATTCCAAGAAAATTCATGAGCAATCACAACATTCATAATATGCATCATACAAATGATCAGGACAATTGGAGATCATTTGGCATGGCAAACTCATCACATAAGTTGGACAAGCAAAGGTGTGACACAAATTGTCACACTAACTTAACATGATCATAACACAGAAATGATAAATGGTAAAAATACCAAATCAACACCAAAATTTCAAGAAATGAGTTTAGTTTCATCATGTAAATTTTCAAATTCATTGGATCAAAGACCAACATTTAACAAATGTATAAGCAAGGCAAGGTACAAAAAGCATACATGTTCACATACCCTAGCACAAAATGAAATCCAGCCAAGCACAATTTTTGGAAAAATGATCAAAAATTAATAGACAAAATAAGGAATGCAGTGCAAAAAACCTCATAATTTTTGGATGATTTTTCAGTTATATATGAATTTTGTAAGATGATGAAAAATTAAAAAAATGTATGTGAAGCATGCACATGAATACATGGAGGGAAAAGGAAAATCATATGACATTTTGAAATATATGCTACAGGCCGGAATCGAACTAAGGCGCAATTTGAATTATGGCGCCAGGTTGCATGAAACGCAGCGTTCCATTTAAACGCTGGCAGGTCAACATGCATGGTCAACAAAACGGACCAATAAGAACGCAACATGGCCATTTGAATTAACCAATCACAAGCGAGCCCTAAACTAACACCTACAGCAACGGATTTATGCTTCAGAAAGATCAAAAGCGTGGCCTAATCATGAACAACATCATCTTCATCGCGAATGCATGAACAGTAAGATGCAGCAAGAACAATTTTTCCAGAATTCATAATCAAGCATACTAACACGTAGATCCTTCATTCTAGGTCACGAATCCATGCATGGTTTAGCCTAATTCCAACTATCATGAGCAAATCGAAGCCAAGAACATTCATGCATAAAACTTTAAACAACCCTAACTAACTCAATTTTTCATGGAATTTCATGATTTAAAGCTCAGATTAACCAGCATCACAAGATCTACAACAATAGCATAAGAATTTTGAGAAAAAGAGAGATCGATTTGGAACCTCTTTGAAGTGCAGAACTGGAATTCGTGTGGTTCAAGGCCTTGTGATGCTCGACAGTTCTTCTATGATGCTTGTACAAGTAATTGGATGAGAGATCTAAGCTCAATTGCTCTTGATTCCACCAGAATTTGGATTCACCATGGATGAGTTCAAGCTTGCATATGCTTCAAACAGGCACGATTTCATGTGAATTTTCTTCCAAACTTGCTCAAGGATGCTTCCAGATGATGAATCAAGCAATGGAATGTGATTTGTTTGAAGAAATTGAGAGAAAGTTTTGAGAGAAAAGTTTGATGAATTTGATCTAGATCTGAAATTATGAAGCCTCCCCTGAAAAACAGTTAGGGTTTTTGTATATATATGCCATGCTAATTACCCTTTAATCATGTTTAAGCCAAATGTTAAGTGGATTAATCATTTCGGAGTGTAAGTGCAAATTTGGTTTTCACCCTTATGCATGAAAATGCATGTGAATAGTGCACGAAAATTGTATTCATTTTCACTCAAAATCCTGTTTTGGAGCCAATGGTGGTGGTGGAATGCTCAAATGGTGCATAAAATTTAAACTACATGTTTTCCCTCCAAAAATCAAGTGAATTGGCAAATGTTCATGTGATGATAATTGGTGTAATGCAATGCATGATTTGGAAACTAGAGGTCAAAAGGAGAATTTAGCAAAAAGAACCACTTGAATTGGAACTTTGGTTGAGAAGTTATGGCCATTTGAATCTTCAAGTACACTTTGCCATGTTTTGATCATATCTCCTTAACGACACATGCGAAATTGATGATCTTGGAGTTTTTGGAAATGGAAGAGAAAGATCTATAACTTTCGTGTTCAACAAAATTTCATCTGAAGCTTTCTTGATGATGTAATTTGAAGTTGAAGTTAGGTTAAAACCTTTCCATTTTTGGCAAGTTTGAATTATAGGTCACTTTCTATTTTTGGAAAGTTTTGACCTGACTTTATTTTCTTCAATGTTGATGTTTGAAATGTCAAATGAGACTGGTTTGAACATGAATGAAGTATTTCTAATCACTTCCCACCTCCAAATCCACAGTTGACTTTGCAATTGACTTTCTAGGCCTTCAGATGACTTGGCAATGTTCTGATGAAATTCAAGCCTCTACCACTTGGGATTTTGATTCAAAATGACATCATAGCTCATATGAACTCTTGTGAATGATTGTGGGGTCCAAATTCTCAAGAATGGCCACCATCTATTGCTCAATGAATGCCTTTGACTGTCTTAACCTGAGGTTGCTTCATCTGCAAGACAAAGGTTAGATGACATATTTTTGTACTTTTGGTTAATGGTAAAAAGAAAAGCAATGATATACAAATGCAAAACATGCTTGGTGATCAAGAATCACTCTCAAAAAGATAACCCACCCACAGGGAAGGAGGCAAGGTGCACAATGATCCTTGAGGTAATGACATGTTATGATATGATGCCATGAGGGATCTTAGGGACAAAATTGGGGTCTTACACATGTAATAAAGGAAAACAATAAAAATCACTCTTTCAATAGAGTAACCCGGACGGTTTTTTCAGACGACCAATTGTCGAGCTTTTCTCCCGGGACACACGGGCGAATCTAGCTATCTAAGTCACAGTCGCTGTCAGCCTTGTCTTCATTTGCAGCATTGACGATGTGGGGAGAAACCAAACCCCCGCTGGAGAGAGTACCGGTTTCATTCTTTTGAGATCCCAGAGCATACCCCTATCCAAAGTTGTCTTCTTTGATGACTGGCTCCATAAATTTGCCCCAGCCTTGGGCATTACCACCTTTAACCACTTCGACATCTTGCTTGTATGAAGAGATAGAAGTCCCGACCTTCTCAAACTCAGGTGAAAAGACAGCTTCGGGCGCGACCTCATTGATGTTTATGGCTTCGAATCCCTGACACAGCATCTCGTGCATCTCGCCGTCCATCTCTACATACTTAAATGTAGACAGGTGGCTAACAAAAATATCATCTTCACCACAAACAGTGACGACCTGACCTTCTAGTTCATATTTGAGCTTCTGGTGGAGGGTAGAAGTAACAACACCAGCAACATGAATCCAAGGCCAACCTAGCAGACAGCTGTAGGCAGGCTGGATATCCATCACATAAAAGGTACTCTTGAATACCTACGGTCCAATCTTAACTGGCAACTCAACTTCACCAAAGACAGCTCTCTTAGAGCCATCAAAAGCCCTCACAACTAAGTTACTTGGCCTCAGGATGGTGTCATCGCAATCCAACTTTGTTAAGGCTTTCTTTGGAAGAACATTCAGAGAAGAGCCTGTATCAACCAAAACATGGGAAAGCACCACCCCTTTGCACTCCATTGTGATATGCCAGGCTTTGTTGTGATTCCTGCCCTCAGATGTCAGGTCATTATCGGTGAAACCTAGCCCCCGGCTAGCGTTTACATTGGAAACTACCGACTCCAGCTGGTTAACAGTTATCTCCGGTGGAACATAGGCCATATTCAGTACTTTCAACAAGGCTGCTCTGTGTGCCTCAGAGCACAGCAATAGTGAGAGAATGGAGGTCTTTGAGGGTGTCTGATTTAGCTGGTCGACTACCTTGTAGTCACTTTTCTTGATAATCCTCATAAACTCATCCACTTCCTTCTCGAATGCGGTCTTAGAAGGATCCCTCAGTAGTAACCTCTTCGGCGACCATCTCTTTCCCTTTAGCCTTGGCAGCTGCCTCGGCTTCAGTATTCGCGCGTAATATTGATGGTGCAAATAGGCGTCCACTACGAGTGAAGCCACCAACCCCTCCAACATTGTCTACAGCGGAGCTACCAATGTCAATGTCTTCTTCGTTAACTTTCTGCCCCTAGCAGTAGATATCAGCCCCATAGTGCCACGGGATAGCACTGTCTTTCTCATACGGAACGGGTCCTGGTATTGTGATGGTGATCGGACCAACCAAAGTCGGTTGAGGGCTGTCAGAGTAAATTGCAACTGGTGCTGAACTTTCGATGTTCACCGTTGTTGGTTCTGTACTTTCTGGGAAATATATTGTTGTCGGAGCGAGTCTCTCGGGAACATATATTTCTTCAGGAGTGAAATAAAACGTCACCGTCGATACATCATTCTTCACTGGACGGGCCTGATCAAACTGAAGACAACCTTCATCTATCAGTTACTGAATACCCCTTCTCAAACTGTCACATCCGTTTTCGACAGCTTGACAATTTCTGCATTCTTCCCTACAGCCCAGGAAAATCTGTCCTTTCAGAAGTCGGTCTTTAACCACCGATAGCGAAGTCTTCACCTTAGTCACATCAGAAACCAAATTCAAAGTTTCCCCACTATCAACAACATTAATCCTCTGCCCGCCGTGAGCCGGCATCGGGTTCTGGATAATATTAGGCACCAGAGCAAAATTGATAGCCTGGGCATCTCTCAAATCTTGTTCCTTTAACTGGAGAGCCTTGCAATTATCTGTAGTATGGCCAGGTGCGTTGGAGTGAAAAGCACATCTGGCGTTGACATCATAACCTCTAGGAAAATTATTGGGATCGATTGGTGGGGCCAGAGTTCTCAACGTAACCAGATTCATGTCAATCAGCTTGGGAAGTAATACTGAATAACGCATTGGGATTGGCTCGATGACCCGGTCCGTCTGCCTTGGACGTTGTTGATAGTGTCTCTGTTGACCCGAATTACCTCCTTGTTGTTGATTGTTATGTAAGAACAAAATTGTTCTACAACAGATTCCTTGATTTTGATGATAACAAAGGATGAAACCAAAAATGGCACCCTAACAAAAAGTTTCTAAGTGTGCAGGGTTCTAAAGAAAGAAGTAATGAATCTGATGATGTCATCAGATGCACAACAAGATCAGATACAAATTCCAAAGTATCAGAAGCATCTGAACATGAAGTAAAGTCTAGAAGCTCTGATTCTGGAGAAACGTTATCTGTATATTCTGAAAGTTATCAGCGCCATCTGAACTCTCAAGAGATCAACATCAGAAGCAAGATTCCAAGATTCTCCAGAAACACAAATACTCTGATTATGGATTTGCTAATCATGAAGAAGTAACGTTCAAGTCAAGTAAAGATTTTCAAATAGATTTCCTAAACAGAGAAAGAGACGTTAATCTCCACTTCCAAGAGAGAAGATACTACTTGTGGTAAGTAGTCACTTCAAAGATGAAAAGTTAAACTGCAGAAGCTATTTAAGTGATGGAGTAAACTCAGTTTAATATCCACCAGATTCAACCACTACTTCAACTCATATATAAATAGAGCTGCAATCAACATTCAGTGACAAGAAATCAACTAGCCAAAACTATACTGAATTATTTCACGCTCAAGAAAATCATCTTTGCTCTCAAAGCATTTCACTAAGCTTTTGCTTACTAAGTGAAAAATCTGTTCTTAAGTTTGTAATACTTGCTTTCTTAGAAGCACTCTAGATTACATATCTTGTATCTTTTATTTGTTTGATTTCCTCAAGTGACTTTGTGTGGTCAGTAGACTTGAGAAGACTAAGAGATTTTCTTCTCTCTTAGGTGTTGTTTGTAATCTTTCAAGATTAGTGGATTAAGTCCTTGTTGAAGGCGAAATCACCTTGGCCGGGTGGACTGGAGTAGCTTTGTGTTATAAGCGAACCAGTATAAAATCATTGTGTGATTTTCATTTTGGAAAAACGCTTATTTTTCAAACAATTCAAACCCCCCCTTTCTTGTTTTTCTCACCTTCAATTGGTATCAGAGCTCCGGCTCTGTTATTGATTTTCTAATCATACACTTAACCGTGTAGAGAGATCCAGTACGAGAAAAACAATGGCCCACTCAAATGAAAGAGATTCTTACAATGCCAAGCCTCCTGTTTTTGATGGAGAAAAATTTGATTACTGGAAGGACAAAATCGAAAGTTTCTTTCTGGGTTATGATGCTGACCTCTGGGACATTGTCACAGATGGATACAAACCTCCAGTCTTAAATGGAGCTGAAGTTCCCAGAAGCAAAATGTCAGAAGATCAGAAACGTGTTTTCAAAAATCACCACAAGGCCAGAACAATACTTCTAAATGCTATATCATACAATGAATATGAAAAGATCACCAACAGAGAGACTGCCAAAGATATACTTGACTCTCTGAAGATGACCCATGAAGGAAACTCCCAAGTCAAGGAGACGAAGGCTCTGGCACTTATCCAGAAATATGAAGCCTTCAAAATGGAAGACGACGAAGCTATAGAGGCTATGTTTTCTAGATTTCAAACTCTTATTGCAGGTCTTAAAGTGTTAGACAAAGGATACACGACTGCAGATCATGTTAAGAAGATAGTCAGAAGTCTGCCAAAGAAATGGAGACCTATGGTTACTGCTCTGAAGCTGTCAAAGGATCTGAACAATATCAGCCTTGAAGAACTTGTTAGTTCTCTCAGAAGCCATGAGATAGAACTAGAGGAGGATGAGCCTCAGAAAAGGAACAAGTCAGTAGCGCTGAAGTCCAGATCTGAAAGACGGAAACCTGACAGAACCAAAGCTCTCCAGGCAGAAGCTGAAGATACTGACGATTCTGAACCAGAAGACTCTGATGATGAAGAAGAGTTGTCCCTACTAACCAGAAGAGTCAAGCAACTCTGGAAAAAGAGGAACAACAACAACTTCAGAAGATCAAGACCCAGAGGGGATCGATCAGAGTCAACGTCAAAAGGTAAAGCTAACAAAGATATTACCTGCTATGAATGTAAAGAAACAGGTCATTACAGAAATGAATGCCCCAAGTTGAAGAAAGACAACCCTAGAAAAGAAAGCTTCAAGAAAAACACTTTCAGAACAAAGAAAGGACTGATGGCCACCTGGGACGATAGTGAATCTGGATCATCAGAATCTGACTCTGATGAACAGGCCAACGTAGCACTTATGGCTATCACATCCAGTAGCTCAGATGAAGAATCTGAAGAGGTATTTTCTGAACTTTCTAGATCTGACTTAGAATCATGTTTGTCAGAAACTCTTACTTCTTATCAGAAATTAAAACAAAAGTTTAAAAACGTTAAAGGCTGTCTTAAAGCTAAATTTGAAGAGTGTAGTGAACTTGAGATAACAATTCTATCACAAGAAGATACAATCAAATCTTTAATGTTAGAAAGAGATGAAGCAAAAATAAAATTAGAAGAAACGTTATCTCAAGCACCACAAACTTCAAATGAAATTATTTATAAATATGAAGAAGCCTTTCAAAAATTTCTGAAGAATGGAATAGATAGGAGTATTATGGCATCCATGATTTATGGAGTAAGTCAGAATAATAAAAGGGGAATTGGGTATGATCCTAAGGAAGATGAAACCTCTACCAGTAACCAAATTAAATCGCCTTTTTCATATCACTACACACACACACAAGAACACAAATTTAAAAATGCTAGAAGACCCAAAGTTGTAAGAAACTCTGGGAAAACTAATCTGAAAGGACCCAAGAGATTCTGGGTACCGAAAGATAAGATTATCTATGTTGCAGATATCCTATGCAGCAAAGTTCAGACACCAGTCATGGTACCTGGACTCTGGATGCTCGCGACATATGACGGGAAGAAAGTCTATGTTCCAAAGCCTGGAACTTAAAGACGCTGGATTTGTAGGCTTCGGAGGAGATCAGAAAAGAAGGATCAGAGGCTCCGGAACTATTGGTAATGGTACTCTTCCCTCTATATCTGATGTTCTTTATGTAGAAGGATTAATGCATAACTTGTTATCCATAAGTCAATTAAGTGATAACGGTTATGATGTAATCTTTAATCAAAAAACATGTAAAGCCATTAATCAGAACGATGGCTCTGTCCTTTTCACAGGCAAGAGGAAAAACAACATTTATAAAATAAATCTTTCTGATTTAAAAGATCAAAATGTTAAATGTTTAATGTCAGTTCACGAAGAGCAATGGGTATGGCATAGACGCTTAGGCCACATTAGCATGAGAAAACTTTCTCAGCTAACTAAACTTGAGTTAGTCAGAGGCTTACCTAAATTGAAGTTTTCTTCAGATGCTCTGTGTGAAGCTTGTCAGAAAGGAAAGTTTTCAAAAACATCTTTTAAAAAGAAAAATGTTGTTTCTACCTCTAAGCCTCTGGAGCTTCTTCACATTGACTTATTTGGCCCTGTGAAAACAGCATCAGTCAATGGAAAGAAGTATGGACTAGTAATCGTTGATGATTACAGCCGCTGGACATGGGTAAAATTCCTAAAGCACAAGAGTGAGTCTCACTCTGTATTCACCAGTTTCTGTTCTAAAGTGCAAAAAGAATTTGACTCTAAAATTGTTAGAGTCAGAAGTGATCATGGTGGAGAATTTGAAAACAAAGATTTTGAGGAATTATTTGACTCTAATGGAATATCCCATGATTTCTCCTGCCCTAGAACTCCACAACAAAATGGAGTTGTAGAGAGGAAGAATAGGACACTCCAAGAGATGGCCAGAACCATGATCAATGAAACTAATGTAGCAAAGCACTTTTGGGCAGAAGCTGTAAATACAGCGTGTTACATTCAGAATAGAATCTCTATTAGACCTATTCTGGAAAAGACTCCCTATGAACTGTGTAAGGGAAGAAAACCCAACATCTCATATTTTCATCCTTTTGGATGCATTTGCTTTATATTAAATACTAAAGAACATCTGAACAAGTTTGATTCCAAAGCACAGAAAGGTATTATGTTAGGATACTTAGAACGCTCTAAAGGCTATAGAGTATACAACACAGAAACCAAAATTGCGGAGGAATCAATTCATGTCAGATTTGATGATAAGCTTGACCCTGAAAAGTCAAAGCTAGTTGAAAAGTTTGCAGATTTGGAAATCACTCTTGTAGAATCTGAGAAAACTCCAGAAGCAACTGTCACTCCAGACTCTGAAGAAATTAAATCTCCAGAAATTCCAAGGAAAGTTAAAAGTCGTATTAACGTATCTGAAGATTTGATTTTGGGAAACAAAGATGAACCTGTTAGAACCAGATCTACCTTCAGAACTTCTGAAGATATTCCTCTGGGACTAGTGTCTCTGATTGAGCCTACGTCCTGTGATGAAGCTCTTCAAGATAACGATTGGGTGGCAGCTATGCAAGAAGAGTTAAATCAATTCTCCAAGAATGATGTCTGGGATCTCGTTCCTAAACCCAGAGGCACTCATGTCATTGGAACCAGATGGGTTTTTAGAAACAAGCTGAACGAAAAAGGAGAAGTTGTCAGAAACAAAGCACGACTGGTAGCTCAAGGTTATAGTCAACAAGAAGGTATTGATTATAATGAAACCTTTGCTCCAGTCGCGAGGTTAGAATCTATTCGTCTTCTTGTATCTTTTGCTATTAATCATTCTATCAAATTATACCAAATGGATGTCAAGAGTGCATTTCTTAATGGTTATATTTCAGAAGAAGTGTATGTCAATCAACCTCCAGCTTTTGAAAATTCAAACTTTCCAGAACATGTTTTTAAACTTAAGAAATCCTTATATGGACTTAAACAAGCTCCCAGAGCTTGGTATGAACGCTTAAGCAATTTTCTTCTGGAACAAAATTTTATCAGAGGGAAAGTTGATTCTACACTCTTCTGTAAAAACCTTAATAATGATCTCATGATATGCCAAATTTATGTTGATGATATTATTTTTGGTTCTGCTAATATCTCTGTTTGCCAAGAATTTTCTAAGTTAATGCAGGCAGAATTTGAAATGAGTCTAATGCAAGAACTAAAGTTCTTTCTGGGAATTCAAATTAATCAAACTCCAGAAGTCACGTACGTCCATCAAAGTAAATACATTAAAGACGTTCTGAAGAAGTTTGACATGACTGAATGCAACTCTGCAAAGACTCCCATGCACCCAACTTGCATTCTGGAGAAGGAAGAGGTAAGCAACAAAGTTTGTCAGAAGCTCTATCGAGGTATGATAGGCTCTCTTCTCTATCTGACTGCTACTCGTCCTGATATTCTCTTTAGCGTCTGTCTTTGTGCCAGATTCCAATCAGATCCTAGAGAATCTCATTTAACAGCTGTTAAGAGAATTCTTAAGTATCTGAAAGGAACTCCTAACCTGGGCCTGATGTATGAGAAAACATCAGAGTATAGACTTTCTGGTTACTGTGATGCAGACTACGCAGGAGATAGAATAGAACGAAAAAGTACTTCTGGAAATTGCCAGCTTCTGGGAAACAATCTAATCTCCTGGGCTAGCAAAAGACAGTCAACTATCGCTCTATCAACTGCAGAAGCAGAATACATCTCAGCATCACTGTGCACAACTCAGATGCTCTGGATGAAACATCAGCTAGAAGATCTTCAGATATTTAAGAGTAACATTCCTATCTTTTGTGATAATACTGCTGCTATTTGTTTAAGTAAGAATCCTATTCTATATTCCAGAGCCAAACACATAGAAATAAAACATCATTTTATCAGAGACTATGTTCAGAAAGGGATAGTAACATTGAAGTTCATTGATACAGAACATCAATGGGCAGATATCTTTACTAAGCCTCTAGCTGAAGATAGATTTCTTTTTATCTTAGAAAATCTGAACATTAAAAATTGCCCTGAGTAAAATTTGGCTCTGAACATGTAAAATGAGACTCTGATAAAAACAAATACACTTCTGCCTCTGACTCTGATACTTCTACAAGTTAAGAAGATATCTGAGTTAGAAATCTTCAGAAACCAATCCTTTGGTATTCCTGAAGATCAGATACATCAACACGTGGAGCATTAAATGTCTAACCCTAGAACTTCTAGACAACTATCAATGGAAATCAAAGGTCAGAACGTTTGAAATCTCCTAGAGCAGTGTGCGTACTGTTGGGATTAGACATTCATTTATTAGCTGTAATCATTTTTCCCCCCAAGCGTGCTATTTTGAGTGTTGTGTCTAACACATTCTGAGGTGTCGTTTTGCATGTGTTTTACTTAGAGTATATAAACACTTTCTCTCACATTTCACACTTATCACTCTCACTCACTCTAAAACCCTAAACCCTCTCTCGAAGCATTCTCTGCAAGTTTCTTCATCTTCATCAATCTTCATCTTCTTCTTTACAATGGATGCTCAACAACAACAACTGTTCAACTACTCACAGCAAATGGAGTCAAGTTCCACCGCTCAAACCTCTAGTATTTCAACTCCAACCGTCACCGGTGTTTCTATAACCCCTGTTTATCAAGAACCCCACATTCTTGACCGAGAATGCCACATAAACCTTTCAACTCCCTTTGAAGGTTTGGATGTTTTGTGTGAATCTTTGGTTGATTTTGACAACCTAAGAAGAAATGGCGTTGATCTTACTAAGGAACTTCGTCAACAAGGATGGGAAACCTACTTCAACAGGCTTTATGGTCCTATCTACCCTCTTCTTGTCAAGGAGTTCTGGAGACATGCTGATGCAGATGACCAATTCATTGTCTCTTTTGTTCTAGGGGTAAAGATTATTATCACTGAAGCATCAATTGCCTCCTTGCTGAACATGGAGACAACTGGAGGAAAAAGGATTTACAACATCCCTCCTAGGTCTAAACGCATCACTGAAGTTATCAACCCAACAATATTCAAACCAAATGTTGAAGGAAACCCCTCTAAGAATAAAGAGCTACACCAGAACCTCCGAGTATGGCTAAAAATCATTCTGGGTACTATTCACCATCGCCCAGCCTCCAACTCCTCTGATTACATAAATGCTGATCAAAAATGCATTTTATACTGTATTCAGAAGGGTATCCAGATCAACCTCCCTGTTCTTCTCTTCAGATATCTGAGGGATTCTGTCAAAGAAACCAGAAACAATATGAAGCCAAGGTCTTACATCCCTCTGGGAAGATTGCTTTCTGATGTCTTCATTGAGCATGGATTGGTTGACCAACTGGAAAAGACCAGATGTATGGATTATCTGGCAATTGATGTGGGAAAGCCTCTGAATGCCAGAAACCTCAAAAGCATGGGAATCATCAAAGAGATTAGAGTCAAGCCCACTCTGGATACAACCTGGGAATCTCTAAAAGATCAGAGGAAGATGCCTCATGGCCTTGCCAGATTCTTCAAGAACGAGCCAAGAGATGCTGTTGCCATCTATCTTCAGCGTCTACTGAATGATGGTGTGGATATATCTGATTTCAGCCTCGATGACTGTCTGGATTCAGAAGAAGATCTAGTCAAATACAAGAGAGGTGTCTCTGAGAAACAAATAGCTGCTGAGGCAAGGAAAGCAAAGAAAGCCAGACTTGAAGGAGCTTCTAGAAGCGGATCTTCAGCTCCTCTGCAAATCTCAACTGGTAAGTCTGTTCCTCCTGTCTCCTCTAATCTTCAGATGGCTTCCTCTAACCCTCTCTCCTCTCAACCCATTTATACTACATCTGAAATCCCACCCTCAATCACCAGAACCTCCCAACCTACACCAGTTCTAAACATAGCCAGAACCTTCATTCCTCCCTCTATACCTGCACAAACTCACCACAGCACTTCTTCTTCTTCATCATCCTCTATGCCAGAATCACCTCCCTACGTTACTGTTTCCTCTGACCATGAACCTTCTGATCCTGACTCTCCAACAATAGCCACTATATATGCTCATAGACTTGCTTCACAACAACCACAAACCACAGAACCTGAAACAACTTCACTACCACCACAACAAACAACCACCATACCCTCTAAAACTCAACCCTCTGACATTCAACCATCTGATCCCCACACCTCTGATATCACCCCACCAATCCTTCCCGCTGTCCCAGAACCAGAATCCGAACCCTTAGATTTAAACCCACTTTATGCTTCATCCCCCAGTCTTCAACCAGAAGCAGAATCTGAACCCCAACCTGAGTCAGAATCTGAACCTCAAACCTTGAATCTCAGCCCTCCACCTCATACCTCTGAACCAGAACCTGAACCTGAGCTTTCTAAACCTACCCTTAAGGAAGCCATCTTTATGATTGCAGAGGCTTCAGCTCAAAAGGTTGATTCTCTGGTCATTAACTCTGAAATCAGTGATGATCCTGATTCTGTAAGGACACATTGGAACAGAGTCATTGGCTGGATGACATCAGAGTCATTTAGGCTGAAGAGCATATCTGAACAAGTCAGAAATGACTACATCAGAGATGCTGAGGCAAGACTCCAGGAGAGACTTGCCAGAGAAGCTGAGGCCAAAAGACTTGAGGAAGAGAGGTTGGCCAGAGAAGCAGAAGAAGCAAGAAGAATAGAAGAGGAAAGAATTGCTCAGGAAGCAGAAATCCTAAGGCAACAAGAAGCTGAAGCTAAGGCTCTGGCAGATGCAGAAGCTCAAGCTGCTGCAGAAGCTGAAGCCCAGCAGGCTCTGACTCAGGGGGAGTCTTCAACTGCTGTTCCCATGATCCTTCAGACTCTGAAGGACCTTAAGGAAGATCAGAACATCCTCCGAGACAGAATGGACAAGCAAGATACGGTCAATGAGAACATCCAGAAGATGCTTGCCATGATCTTGCAGAAATTGCCTCAGAACCCTTAGGCACTTAGGATTTTATGTTTTGCTTGCCTTTTGTTGTTTTTGCTTCTGTCTTCTTTTTGGATCTGATGTTTTGTTCTTGATCTTTTTGAATCTGATGTTTTGTGTTTCTACTTTTAATGAAATGTTTTTCTCTTTAATTCAATTTTTATTACTATGTCTTTTTGATTCTGACAAAAAGGGGGAGAAATCATTAAATAGCTCTGATGAAAATTGTCTAAAAACCTTATGCACTCTGCAACAATTGTAGAAATGGCTCTGATAAAAATAACTCTGATTAAATAGCTCTAACATTAAATTTAAGAAATTGCAGAAAGTTTTCAGAAATCTCATTACTTGGAAAGCTCTGGTAAGAACTTCTGAACTCCCTAGCACTAACTCAGGGGGAGCTTTTGTCTATCTGATCTTATTTTATTCATGTTTCATCTGCTATTTTAAGTTGTTTTGTCATCATCAAAAAGGGGGAGATTGTAAGAACAAAATTGTTCTACAACAGATTCCTTGATTTTGATGATAACAAAGGATGAAACCAAAAATGGCACCCTAACGAAAAGTTTCTAAGTGTGCAGGGTTCTAAAGAAAGAAGTAATGAATCTGATGATGTCATCAGATGCACAACAAGATCAGATACAAATTCCAAAGTATCAGAAGCATCTGAACATGAAGTAAAGTCTAGAAGCTCTGATTCTGGAGAAACGTTATCTGTATATTCTGAAAGTTATCAGCGCCATCTGAACTCTCAAGAGATCAACATCAGAAGCAAGATTCCAAGATTCTCCAGAAACACAAATACTCTGATTATGGATTTGCTAATCATGAAGAAGTAACGTTCAAGTCAAGTAAAGATTTTCAAATAGATTTCCTAAACAGAGAAAGAGACGTTAATCTCCACTTCCAAGAGAGAAGATACTACTTGTGGTAAGTAGTCACTTCAAAGATGAAAAGTTAAACTGCAGAAGCTATTTAAGTGATGGAGTAAACTCAGTTTAATATCCACCAGATTCAACCACTACTTCAACTCATATATAAATAGAGCTGCAATCAACATTCAGTGACAAGAAATCAACTAGCCAAAACTATACTGAATTATTTCACGCTCAAGAAAATCATCTTTGCTCTCAAAGCATTTCACTAAGCTTTTGCTTATTAAGTGAAAAATCTGTTCTTAAGTTTGTAATACTTGCTTTCTTAGAAGCACTCTAGATTACATATCTTGTATCTTTTATTTGTTTGATTTCCTCAAGTGACTTTGTGTGGTCAGTAGACTTGAGAAGACTAAGAGATTTTCTTCTCTCTTAGGTGTTGTTTGTAATCTTTCAAGATTAGTGGATTAAGTCCTTGTTGAAGGCGAAATCACCTTGGCCGGGTGGACTGGAGTAGCTTTGTGTTATAAGCGAACCAGTATAAAATCATTGTGTGATTTTCATTTTGGAAAAGCGCTTATTTTTCAAACAATTCAAACCCCCCCTTTCTTGTTTTTCTCACCTTCATGTTATACCTGGGTTGTTGTTGCGGATGATATTGCGGTTGAGGAACAGGTGTTGGAATAGTGACTGCGACCACTTGATCTTGATAATAATTAGGGCGTCCTCTACCCCTGCCTCTGCCGGCATACACAACCCTTGCCTCGCCTTCTTTTCTTCGCTGATCGTTACCAGCAAACGGTCTTTTGGGACCTGATGAGTTGGAAGCACTATTGTCTTGAATTCGGCCCATCTTCAACAGACTCTCGATTCTTTCTCCAGCAATTACTATCTCTGCAAAGCTGATTGACGGGCAAGCAACCAATTTCTCAATATAATTGCCTTGAAGAGTGTTCATGAACATGTCCGCCATCTCCCTTTCAGACATAGGGGGTTGGACGGACACAACAATCTGTCTCCAGCGCTGAGCATACTCTCTAAAGGTTTCCTTGGCAGTCTGAGACATACCTTGCAACAAGGTCCGATTTGGATCCATGTCCAAGTTGTATTGATATTGCTTGACAAAAGCCTCTGCCAAGTCTTTCCAGCTCTTGATGGTAGTACGAGACAAATGAGAATACCATTCACGAGAAGCTCTAGTTAGGCTGTCTTCAAAATAGTACATCCACAACTTTTCATCTTCCGTGTGAGCTCCCAACCTTCCCAGATAAGATTGGAGATGAGTGCGTGGGCAAGAAGCCCCGTTGTATTTCTCAAAAGTAGGGGGTTTGAACTTGTGAGGAATCCTTACTCCCTGAACCAGACCAAGATTTGTGACATCAAAGCCTAAGGAATTTTGAGACTCCAAAGATTTGAGCTTCTCAGCAAGCTCATCCATACGGCGAGTGGTCTCGAGGGCCTCGTCGTGCAAAGAAAATTGATCATACTGATAATCTTCAGTAACGGGGTGCCCGTTAATCCGAATTCCTTGATTCACATTGTACCTTCCGCCAATACCATTTCCAACATTCCCTGTGTTGCCAACATTACCCGGGTTTCCATCAGCATTTGCGTTACCAGCGTTACCAATGTTCACAGGGTTATCAGCGTTCCCAGGGTTACCAGGGTTTCCCTCAGCATTTGGTATCTCCACCTCCGGATCGGGTCTCGGTTGCTCAACCAATTCCCTCAGCCTTTCCTGGCCTTCTGCCATACCAGTCATCAATGTCATGAACTGATCCATACTTTCACGCATATCAGCCAGCTCTTTCTATACTTGGTCCATCGCTAGCTGTGGACGATTTTCCTTTGTCGGGTACCTGTGGACTCGCTTGGGACCAATAACTGCCTGATACAGGGAACAAACATTAGACACTGTGGTGACACCTGCAAAACAGACAAGGGTTAATATGCATGGTATGCGATGCACTGCTAGTTCAGTTTTAAGGCACCCCCGTTTTGAAAGGGAATACCCTGCAAATGAATAAGCATGAGATGTTGGATGCAAATATGCAGATGATGTATGCAATGCAAAGGCATGTCAATCAGAATTGATGGATCCGCTTGAACATCTGTCAGGTTGCACTGCCTGGAGAGAAATTCACTAAGGAATATAATACAAGACCAAAACTCTGCTCCAGAAAACCGGGTTGGTTGGAGGTTAAGGTTTCCTGAATTTAGCCCGCCCCTCACTGGTAGGTTCTAAGAACAGAAGTTCGTCAGCTTCAGCCCTTCAGTCGCGAATAATACGTTTACCACTGAAGGTTTGGTATTATTACGGGACAAAAGACCTCCATTGACTCCCCTCAACAGGACATCCTAATAGCAAGTTCCCAGTCTCGGGATCCTCGGATTGAGCAGCGAGAATGCGCCCACCAGAGCTAACATAATCACGTCTCGGAGGAGAGGCCTCGACTGAGTTCTCGGGAAATGGTCACCAGAGTCGACGATTTCTAGAGGAACATCCTGCCGTTACGGAACACCCGTAAGACATAATATATCCAAAAGAAACCTCGTCTGGGTGTGGTTCTTCACGAACGACTTAACGTAGCAACACGCCACGCAAGCCTTATGATTATCCACTCTAAAACCTGTGTGTACACTCAAGCCTGGGTAATGGGCTTATCTCTCATAGAACACCCCATCCCAACAAACAAACAAAAAGATCCAACAGATACAACAGATGCATGCAAGCAGGTAAGCAAATAAAGGTACAAAAGCATGAACACCCAATAAACAAGAAATCACACAAGCTAGGAGGGACTCGCTTAGGGAAGATGGACCAGCAAGAGGTCAACTTCTCTCATTCCCCAGCAGAGTCGCCAGCTGTCGCAACCTGAAAAATACAGTGCGCGAAAAAACAACCGGCGAAAGAAAATGACAGAAGAGTCGCCACCCTGTGTTATTCATCCCAAAGGAGGGAAAGGAAACGCTCGAAGTAAACCTGAAAAAGGAAGAGGCAAGACAGGGTCTCGCAACCAAATCTTGGGTTCGGGAGTCGGTTATGCGAAGGGAAGGTATTAGCACCCCTACGCATCCGTAGTACTCTACGGGATCCACTTTTGTAGTTCTTGTCTAAAGGGTGTGAGTTTATCTAATGTGTTATTTACTATAAAAAAAAGGGTTAAATGAAAATGACTCGCGCGGATGTCGCATCCACTGCATACGTATCTCATCTGAATATGAGAATCAGAGTCTTCGTAGCTCGGCTGACCTATGGGTTGGGTAATTGTGCTTGCTAAGACATCGCGTCTTATGCCTACGTATCTCATCTGGAATGAGAATCAGAGCAAGTCGTAGTTCGACTAACTACAGGGTTATGGAGTGGGTTTTGGACGAACGACGTCACTATGCAATCTACCGGATGCTCGACCTTTGGAGACTTACTCGCCTGTAGTAGAAGGAGTTAATGTGTTGCTTTGGGTTTTAGGGTTTGGGATGCTCAAGGGAAAAAAGGCAGTCCTTGACGAAGGAACCGCGCTACCTGCAGGGATACGAACACATACAAAACAAACATGTATAAAGTAAATGTGCCAACAAGGGGCTCAGAAGTAAATAAACAAAAGAAAACAAATGCCTCCTATCGAGGTCTTCCAGCTAAGAAAATGATAAAATGCGAAAAAGAGGTAAAAGTACCACACGGATAAAGATCCGAAGCAACAACAATTAAAGGAGTAAGAAACCCAGGGATCTCCCAAGCTAATGCCATCAAAGAAAGGTGAGTCAGTACAGGTAATCGGAATGAACCTCCAGGGGGTATCCCACAAATAAAGTGGGAAAACCACGCAAACTATCTCTGCAAGAGTCTGTGAGCCCTCACAAAAACTGAACAAAAGGGTTAGTGAAACACGATAAGCATTTTTTTCATGGATAACAGTATGGTTTCAGAAACCTCGAACCCTGATGGGAGAGACCGGTTGAAATCAAATGGCACGGCTGGGTTTGCAAGGCAATGTTAGTGTGTGAGTCAGATTGAATTTTTCAGAGCTTCCTGGGGGTTGCTCTGAGTTCTCTGTCAGGTTTTCTCTCCAGGTTTTGTCAAGGGTTTTGTTTCAAGGAAACCTCAGAGTATTTTGCTTCTCTTCCTTTTTCTGTCTGATCTCCCTCTTTTATAACCTGATTTTCATGGCTTTGTGGGCTCAAATGAGAGAGGTCCAAGTCCAAGTTTTTCTATTATATTTTATTTATTTATTTTTTATTATTTTTATTTATTTATTTTGTAAAAAAATATTTTATTTTATTTTATTTTATTTTATTTTTTTAAAAGTTTCTTGGATCTAATTCTGATTGACATGATGAAATGCAATATGAAATGCTAAATGAATGCATGAATGAGGAGGGCAAATTTTGGGGTGTTACACTTTGGACTTAGCAATCACTCAAGCAATCAAACAAATATTATATTCAAACTTCTAGGATCTCCATTTGACTTGTCTCTCTTAACTTGGCTACTCATGACAATGGTCCTTCTTATTAGCTTAAGATGGGATCCCTATCACACAAGAGCAAACATCAAAAAGTTCACAACACAATAAGAGGAATAGACAAAGAAGGAGTTTAGATTAGGGGTCCTTTGAAGTCAACTTTTCAATTTAGCATTCTAAAGGCATGAGGCCTAGTTGCTCTTTAACAAGTTTAGCATTCTAAAGGCATGAGACCTAGTTGCTCTTGAACTCCTTTAAGCATAGGTAAGGTCCTAATTCTAAGTCCTTTCTCCTTTTGTCATTGGATCCACACAAACAAAGACAAAACAAACACAAAGCAACAATATATTTATATACCATAATGAGCTCAAATGAGCAAAAGGAAAATGACATAAACATAAAATATGAGCTCAAGTGAGCAAAGTAAAAAAGCAATATGAATAAATGAGCAAGAAAGTAAATTGCATTAAAGTAAATTGCAAGAAATTAAATGTTTGAATTAAAGTTAGTAGTTAGTATGGTTAATGTTAGTGTGTCATAAGACAATTTAGCGCTATGTTAAGAAATCGTAAGTGGACTAACGTAGTAGTCACACCTATCTGAGGCCGGTCAATAAAATTATAGGCAAATAAATACAAGTTAGAGATCATGACTAGTAAGCCAAGCTCCTACAACTTGCCATGCCAAAAGAAAAGAAGGAAAGGCCTTGTATGGACTTTAGGTTTTTTGCTTGATTAAGAAGCAACCTATCTTGGACACAAAGCAACTCATTTGATCTTTGATCAAGTTGAGTTTGATTTGGATCAAAGAAGGTTAAGCCTCTCATATGTCAAGACAAACCACAAATCATTAACTCATTGGCCAAAATAAAAGAAGAACTGAGATGAAGATGAAATGAACAAAATGAGAATTCAAATGAAATATCAAAACACAATGATCAAATGTGAATCAAATCATCATCAACCAATGTAAAACAGAAGAGAAATGAACATTAGAAGTCAACAAGTCAAGTATATTTTTTGGTATTTTTTGGAATTAAAATAAATGCAAAATTAAAATGATTAAAATATGGTCAAACCTCAAATTCAATTCAAATCAACTTAGACAAGTCCTATTGAATCATCATAGGTTTAACATGGTCAAACAAGGTTTGACAAAAAATTTCAACATTTTTTGAAAACAGAAACTATTTAAAATCAATTAAAAAGCAATAAAATCTAACACAAATGAATTAAAATCTCAAATAAATCTGAAATCAATTGAGAAATTGATGAGACTATTTTTCAAAGACTTATCATGATCCATATGTGTTAAGAAAATATTTTTGGAATTTTCAGATATCAAAAAGTACTTAAAATGAATTTAAAAACTATTAAAAACAAAGTAATTCATAAAATATATTAAATGAAGTCACAAAATAATTAAAAATCAGATTATGAAACTAGATTTTTCAAGAATTTTTTGGCCATTGGTCTCATATTGTTATGACTTCAAATAAAATAGTTATGAATTTTTGAAAATAAATGGAATTAAAAGAAAATAGAACAGAAAATAGAAAATGCCAAAAATCAGGAGCGCTTGGATCTAGTTCATTAATTGACGTGGCGTCATCCAAGGGCCCAGAGGCGCTGATGTACCATGGTCTCCAGTCAAACGCGTGACACAATGGATTAAAATAAGTCAAATGAACACGACCATGATTAGAACAAATGAGAGAGATCCAAAGGCTTGGAGTCATCCACGTGGGGATGGTGGTGGAAACCACCATCTTCTCCGGCCAGAGAACGAACTTCGGCCACCACGCGCAGGTTTTTGAACCTTAACCAAAATAAGCAAACGTCGTACCAAAATGAAGCTGGGGTGATGTACATCACCCCTGTAACCTTGGACTGTGCTCAATGTTTCTATCAAGTGAGAAATCTGAGCTTGAAAATCCAGGTATGCAAACTAAAATGCTTCAAATCATGAAATCAAGACCACCACTGGCCTGCCTCTTGCTCGAGGACTTCAGAAAACAGTTTAAACACAAGCAATTCACACTGTATAGCAAGCTTTAGATCAAAAAAGTTTGGTGTTATACCTTTGAAGAGCAGCTTTGAACAACACGATTCCTTCAAACTTTTGCTTCCAATTTGCTCTTGAGATGTGATATGAATGCAAGGCTAAGGAATAAGACTTGAAGATCAACTTATTGTGTTGAAATTCAAGCTTGAATTTGAGAAACAAAAATTGGAATTCCTTTTAGTGAGGTTAGGTTTTGATTTCAGCAGAGCTTCAGATTAACATAAGGTTGATTTTTGAATGAGCATGGCAATGTATTTATAGCTGAGATGGATGCAAGCAAGTGAAGAACTCGTGTGCATGAAGCTTTGGGTCCTCCATGCATGGGCCTGTACAGGCGTATGTGAGGCCCAAAAGTGAATGGAATAGCATGCTAATATCATTTGAAGTTGAAATGGATGTGCAAATGGCCTGTTGTTAGCTTATGCATCAAGTTACAAAGTGAATTGCATATTTGGACCTAAACATTCACCTCTTCGAAAGTCACACATAGAAAATTCAAACATGGTGGTGTGGGTAATGGTTGTAAAGGTCTTGACATAAGGAACAAAAGCTATGTTGGGAAAAATCCATTTGGATTTTGGAAATTTGTGAAAATTGGCCTTGAAGTTTGAGGTACAAAACATGTCTAGGTTTACTTTGAAATTTTTTCCCAAAAGTGACCAACTTCAAGCCCTTCTGTTTCAATGATGCAAGCCTCCAATGGAAACACCTCCAACATCAATGTTGTAGATATTTTCAATATGATCAATTTGGACTTATATTATGCATCATTTGGATTTTTTATGAGAGAGTTATGGGCACTTGAACTGGGACATTTTTCACATTCAATTGTTTTGGTCCAAAGTGACCTATAATGTTTTGTATTATCACATGTGTTTCTTTTAGGATTATGAAATTTTGTCCAACATAATATTTGAAGTAGACATCTTATGCTTTCTAATTAAATTTGTCTCAACTCAAAATCATAAAAAATAAGGAAGTTAGTTCCTTGGGAAGTTGACCCAAAATTAGGGTTTCAGTCAAAATGACCTATAATATTTTGAAATGAATGATGACCTTACAAGTTTCAAATGGATTTTTGATGAACATGAAAGTTGTTCATATGGTTCTTAAGAAAATGTTTTCTCTTCGGGTTATCTTCATTTGACAAACACATCAAAAGTTAGGTCTCAGTGGATCTCAGTTTGGTCGGATGACTTGACTGGTCAACTTCTCAAGGCCAAACCCAAATCTTGATGAATGAATGATTGAGGATACTCAAAAAGGCTCATATATGTATAAAATAATGAATGAAAGAACTTAACTTAATTTAATTTGATCATAGGTTGAGGTTGCTTCATGAGCAAGGCACAATCAATGCACAGTTGAATTAGGATTTCCTTGGGAAACAATCCTCAAGCCCCTTTGGTTTATCTTGATCAAATTGGAAAATTGAGATTCTTGGGAGACATATATGGTAATTGAGATCTTTGTGTACCATTGTCATTCTTGCTTTCATCTTCATCTAGCCACTTCATTGAGCATAGGAGCCTCCTAGGAGCAGGGGATCACAAGGTCACTTGAGCTTCAAAAACAAAAGAGTTAGTGACATATTTTTGTGTTTTTGGTTAGTAAACAAAATAAGGAAAGCAATAATATACAATTCAAGCATGCTTGGTGGTCTCAAACCAACTCACACAAGTCCCAACCCAAGGGTTAAGGAGTCACACATGCTATGATCTTTGAGGACTATACATTGAGAAATGATATGATTCCATGAGGCATCTTAGGGTCAAAATTATGGTCTTACACTAAGTGATATTCATTATCATGAATGAACCCTCCGCTACGGAAACTGGGTTGCATATCTTCAGCTCTAAACTTTGATGAACCTTGTTGGAATCCCAAACCGGCTCTGCTCTGGTTCTTGGTGACCTCTACCATCCGACCCTAGTGATCAGAAATACCGTCTTTAACAATCTTCTTAGCGTCTTTAAAGGAGTACATAGGTGCCCTAAATTTCTTTTCCTTAATAATAGATAGAGCTTGGAACGGAGTTCCAACCTCATCCTCAGCTTCTACATCAGAGAAAGATGACAGGTGGCTTACCAAGAAAGCCTTCTCCACACTGACGATAACAAGCTTACCATTCTTGACAAACTTCAAATTCTGATGTAGTGTTGATGTAACGGCTCCTGCATCATGTATCCATGGCCTTCCTAACAAGCATCTATAGGCCGGGTGGATATCCATTACTTGGAAAGTAATTTGGAAATCACTCGGACCTATCTTCACAGGAAGGTTCACCACACCAATCACAGTCTTGCGAGAACCATCAAATGCCTTGACAATCACGCCACTATATCTCATCGGAGCTCCTTGATATGACAATCTGGATAAAGTTGACTGGGGAGTACATTCAATGAAGAGACAGTGTCAACCAACACATTTTACAAATCATCCTCCTTACAGTTCATTGAAATGTGCAACGCCAGATTGTGATTTATACCCTTCTCAGGGAGTTCTTCTTCACAAAAGCTCAGATTGTTGTAGGAAGTGATGTTACCCACAATATGATCAAACTAATCCATCGTAACATCACGTTCCATATAAGCTTGCTCCAACACCTTTTGCAATGCTTCTCTGTGCGCTTCAGAGTTCATAAGCAGAGACAACACTGAAATCTTGGAGGGAGTTTGGAGCAGCTACTCCACCATATTAAACTCTCTCTTCTTGACTAACCGGAGTACCTCATCATCATCATTAGGCTTCAAACCGCTGGATTCACCAGACTGACACTTTGGAGTGCTAACCGGATCAACTACAGGCACTTCAACTTTCTTACTGGCAGATACGTCTTCTACATTCTTTGGGAACACAAGCCCAAAAACATGACCGCTACGGGTCACCTTCGTAAAATCAACAATGCTCACAACAGAACTGGTCTTAGGTAAAGGAACCTCTTGACCATTCTCTAACATAGTAGCATTATACTGATACATAACAGCTCTATCAAATACATATGGGACTGGGCCCACTAACTGTATTACCAATGGCGATACCGATCTATTGCTGACATTGTTACTACTGATGCTATCAAACTGAATCACCACTCTCTCCGGTGTCTTGAACATAGGAACTATTACATTCACATCGTCACCCAAGTGACAGGACTGAAGAATCTGAATCATACCCTCATCCATCAACCTCTGGATGTCTCTCTTCACAACTACATAACCTCGGGGGTTAACACTACAAATTGCACAACCATCATGGTCATGCTCACAATCACTTACCAAACAGATATCTTTGTGCATCGTCACCAAGGACCTTCTAATGAAACGAACATCATATACCTTGAACTCCCTAAGATAACCATCTACCATGTTGACAGAAGGATTACCATGAGCGGGTAGTGGGTTAGCTTTGACATTTGGCACACGGTGCTCGAAGGACACCATCCCACTTTTGACCAACTTTTAGACTTCGTACTTCAGGGGGTAACAATTCTCAATATCATGGCCAGGAGCCCCTTGGTGAAAGGCACAATAAAGATCTGGCTTGTACCACCATGGAAGTGATTCAGGAATTTGTGGAGGATTTCTTGGTTGCAGAAGGTTCTTGAGAACTAATGATGGGTACAATTCAGCATAAGTCATAGGAATCGGATCAAAAGACACCTTCTTCCTCTCGAAATTATGTTGTTGTTGATGATTGTTGGTGTTATTGGTGTTGTAGTTGTTTGTTCTTTGCGGTGGATGTTGTTGACGTTGTTGTTGAACTGGCGTTGATTGATTGTTGGAAAATACTGGAATAACAGATGATACTTGACGATGGTGTTGACGGGGTTGTGGACTTCTTCTAACATGAGGCCCCCTCTGCCTCCCAACCAATATTTCATTAGTCTCGCCTTCTTTCTTTATGGAAAACCCATTGTCGTACTTCTTGCTAGACGAAACCTCCTACTTAGATAATCGTCCCTCTCAGACACCTTCTTCTAGTCTCATCCCCATGTTTACCATTTGGTAAAATCATTGGGGGTACTGGCAATCATGCGCTCATCGTAAAATGAGCTCAGGGTCTTGAGAAAAATCATGGTCATCTCCTTTTCTTCCAAAGGAGGGATAATCTGATCGACAAGCTCTCTCCATCGCTGAGCATACTCTTTGAATGTCTCTTTATCCTTCTGAGATAATGACCTCAATTGATCCCTATCTGGCGCCATATCCATATTATACTTGTACTGCTTTACGAAAGCCTCACCCAAATCATTGAACGTGTGGACACTCACACTATCCAAACCCATGTACCACCTCAGAGCGGCACCAGTCAGACTGTCTTAGAAATAATTAATCAGTAACTGATCATTATCAGTTTGCATCAACATCTTTCTAGCATACATGATGAGATGACTGAGTAAACAGGTATTCCCTTTATACTTTTCAAAGTCGGGGACTTTGAATTTTATCGGGATTTTAACATTAGGAACCAAGCAAAGTTCCGCAACACTCTTACCAAACAAATCTTTTCCCCTCAAGGATTTAAACTCCTTTCACAGCTCAAGGAATTGGTCTTTCATTTCATCCATCTTTTCATAAACATTCGAACCCTCAAACGACTCAGAATGATAGATGGTGTCCTCAACACGAGGCAGAGTGTGAACAACCGGTGGTGGCACAGACATGACCGTCCTCTAAGGAGGAGGAGTTGCAGGCGTTGGAGAAGATTGACTTTGAGCAGCTAGGACTGACTCCATCATGGAAGTTGTAAGACCCTAATTTTGACCCTAGTATCCCTCATGCTATCTCATCATATGCATTGACTTTGGGATTCCAAGGAATTCATCTAATCAAAACTGGGGTCCCCTAGACCCTATCTCCTACACTTTTTATCATATGAAAATAATTCCAAGAGAAAAGTTACTCTAAACGACATTCCAAACAATTTTCATGTTGAGGTCTAAAGCTAGTTTTTCTTGGAAAGTCATTTTTTATGGTGAAAGATTATAGGTCATTTTGTCTAAACCGTAATTTGGAGGTCAACTTCCCAAGGCCATAACTTGTTCAATTTTTATGAGATGAAAGATTTCCAAGTTGAACAATCAAATTCAAGGTATCTACTTCAACTTTGATGTTTGGAGGAAGAGCTAATTCAACTTTTATGAGCATGTGATATGATGATACATTATAGGTCATTTTGGACCAATGCCATTGAACAAATGATTTTCCTCAACTTCAAAAATTCATAACTCATTCATCTCAAATCCAAATGAGGTCAATTTGGTAACCATGTTGAAGTATTTTGAAAGAGCTACATGTAAGACCCCAATTTTGACCCTAAGATCCCTCATGCAATTTCATCATAAGCATTAGCATTAGGATCATACCTTGGCATCCTCCTTACCCCTCTTTCATTGGGTTTGTTTTGGGAGATATCACCAAGCATTATGTGATTGTATCATACTTGTATTTTATCATTTTACTAACCAAGATACCATATGTCTTTGTATTTGCCTAACTCTTTTATAGGTAAGGCATGGTCTCATTAATTTACCAAATTCATATCTAGGGTTTGAGACCCTCATGACAAAGAGCATAACCATGAATTGATCCAATAATGGTTATGAGCATCATATATGAGTTTCATTGATTCCTGCATGTTATATTGATCAAATTTTCTTCAAGACTTTGAGGGTGATTTGCCTTGGAAACCCTAGTTTGACTGGGTATCTTGAGTAACTTCTCCAACAAGCTATATTACCAATTGATTAAATTTCTCAAGGGACACTTCAAAATTCACCATATTATGCATATATGATCTACCATGAGCCAAGAAAGTCTAAAGAATTGAAGGTTAGCAAGTTGGTTGATGGTGGCTAGCCAGATAAATTCATCTGATCAAAACTGGGTCTCCCTAGACCCTATCTCCTACAATTTTCACCATATGAAAATGATTCCAAGAGAAACGTTACTCTAAATTACATTCCAAACAACTTTCATGTTGAGACCTAGAGCTATTTTTTCTTGGAAAATCATTTTCTATGTTGAAACATTATAGGTCATTTTGTCTAAACCCTAATTTGAAAGTCAACTTCTCAAGGCCATAACTTGCTCAATTTTTAGGAGATTAAATATTTCCAAGTTGCAAAATCAAATTCAAGATGTCTACTTGAACTTTTAGGTATGGAGTGAGAGCTAATTCAACATTTATGAGCATGTGATATAAGGATACATTATAGGTCATTTTTGACCTATACCATTGAACAAGTGATTTTTCCAAACTTCAAAAATGCATAACTTTATCATTCTAAATCCAAATGATATGAAACTAGTAACCATTTTGAAGGTCTTTGAAAGAGCTACAACTTTGATGACGACACTTTTCTCATTTGAAGCTCACATAAAAAGTTAAGCAAGGTGGAATATTGAGATATATGGCTTGACACTTAGAAAAAATTTCAACATGTTGAAATTTCCAAACTTCCACCTCAAAATTCTCCATGTTCCAAGCTCCAAATGAAAAAGTGTTGAACATAAAACTTGTTCCCCTTGATCCAAGCTTCCCAAAGAACCCAAGTTCATGCATTTTGGATGAGGTTTACTAGGTCTGCATAAGGCTTTAATAGGGCTTCATAATTGGAAAGAATCAAACTTCAAAACTTCAGTTTACTTTGCCTTGCCAATCAAGCTTCCATTCAGACCTCAATTGAAATCATTTTGGACCTTTTTGCATTGCATCATGGGCCTATACATGCCCATGCACTCGTGCCACTCACATTGCTAATTTTGGACAGATTTTGAAGTCTGCAAATATCATTCCATTTGACTATAAATTGCATGGTTATGAGCTCATTTGAACAACCCTTGACACGCCAGCTTTTCCCCTTATTGAAGCCCTCTCATTCTAAAGGAAAACCTGAGAAATTTCAATTTGAAATTTGAGTTTGAATCTCAACTGTTGGAGATTCAAGAACTCCAGGATCCAAAGCCTTGCAACCTCTCTAATCACTTCCTGCTAGCATCTCAAGTGTGATCAGATCGTGTTTGGAGCAAGCAACATCAAGAACTGCATAACATTGGAGGTAATTTTCAGAAAACTTCATCTCTTCGATTCTCTCTCAATTCTACTCAATTCTCTTGGATCTTTGGTTGTCTGAAGTCCTACCAATGTAGGCAAGAAGATTGAGTTGCTTAGAGGTCAAATCGAAGCAACTCAGTTGACACACCTCAAAATTCAACTCCTCATATCTTTCTATATATGTGGAGTTAGTTAAAATTGAGGTCAGATTCGTGCTCTACGCAATTTTTTCTTTCAGATCATGTCCTCCTTTTTCATTTTCTTGATGACGATGAGTGAACCAGTCCGGCCAGGGTCATCGGAGAAGATGATCGGCCTTTGGACTCCGGCGATGAGTTGGAAGTGTTCAGAGCCATTGATCTGTTTAAAAATGTTTTAATCTCATGCGTCCATTGTGATTACCAAGCCTATGCCGCGTTAACTGCAGTGCATCATGGAACGCGCATTCTAGGCCACTTGATATGCTACCTCAATTAATGAGGGAGATCAGGTGGCTCACGCTTTTTCATATTTTCATATTTTTATTTTAATCCTTTTATTTTTATTAATTCATATTAATTTTAATATTGATCCAAAAACTATGAGAGTTTCACCAAAAAATTTCAAAAAATTTCCTCTTTTATATTATGAATTAAAATTATTTTTTGGATCATTATTAATATTTTTCATGATTTAATTGATTTTGTGATTATTTTTAATTGTTTAAAAATACTTTTAAGACTTTAAAAATTCTGAATTTTTTTCTCCAAGGTCCTTTGACCTTGTTTGACCTATGATAAATCTCATGGTCATTTCTTGGGTGTTTTGAGGAGGTTTTAGGAATTTGACAAACCATGTTTAATTTTAATATTATTTTAGTCTTTTTAATTTGAATAAATGCCAATTAATTGTGTTGACCAATTGTGATGACTTGTTTGAGTTTGACTCTTGTTGTTGGGCCTTGGTCAAGGTTGATTTAACTTTGTCAAGTTAATATCATTGGATTTAGGGGATTGATGGAATGTACATTCCATCTCCCAAAATGAATGGATGATATTAATTTGGTAAAATCCTCTTTTGACCAATTTGAGTTTTGATCCATTCCCTTCCCTCTTCATATCATTCTCCTTCTTTATGCATTCATCTCATTTGGTCTATGATATCTCAAAGTCCTAAAGCTAGTTGATTGAAAAATCAACATGAGCATGGATGAGATTAGGCCACCTCTTTTGCATATTCTTTTTGTGTGTGGTATGTTTCATGAGCATAGTCCATTATACTATGTCCCAAACATGCATTGAAACCAAAATTCTATTGCCCGACCTCAAATAGTTGTGACTTCTACATAAGTCCAATTACGATTACTTAACATAGCGCTAAATTTGTGACACAAAAGGCATAGCATTCTAGTTAGTGAGATTGTAAGTCTCCCCTCTTTCATGGTATTGTGTGGAAACTTGGCCTTTTTTCCTTCCTTTGGAAGATGTCTTGGCTCAAGCATTCATGCTTATGATAAGTGGGTTGAGTGTTCTCCAAAGAATGACTTAAAAAATGAAAAGTAAAAGCAAAACAATATTAACTTCTAACTCATTAACAACTAAATTTTAATTTCAAGTCATTTACTTTAATGTCATTTAATTTTAGTCTTTATTCATTTGCCATTGTTCATACCATTCTAATTGTTTATGTTAATGTAATTTTCAATTTGTCCATTTGGACCATATTGTGTGATATATATTGTTTGTGTATACTTTGCTGGTTTGTGTGGCCTTTGACCATTAATGTACATAATAATAACAAAAACCCTAAAAAACTTTTGTGTGGACTGTTGGTTTGATCTTGGATAAATGGACTTAGATCTTAGGCAACATTCCTATGCTAAAGGACTTGGCCAATGCCAACATTTGTGGAATCAAGTGCTTGAAATTTGAAATTTCTTCTGATACATCATTCAAGATCCCATTGAGTTCATCTACAACATGATCATTGTGAAGTTGTTATTTTGAACCTGTGACTTGTGGAATTCATCTGTTACATGGGGTAATTTGAAGAAGATCATGGAATGGCTAAAGCTTGGATGTGGCTATCTTTATTTGATGCCTTTGCTCTTCAAGATTGATATAACTGTGCATTTATGTGTTGCTTAATTCTAAATGTGCAAGGGAATTTGGGGTTTCTATATGGCATTCTTGCCTATTGGATTGCTACCCAATGATCAGATCTTTTCAACTTTTAAATTTTAATTTTGTGTAGAGGATTAGTCTCTTCATCTTCTCCCCATTTCTTTAATTTCAAAATCTCTCCCTCCTTTTAAAAAATCTTCTTTGTTTGAACTAGTTCTTTTCTAAATTTTGACCACTTTGCAAACTAGAAACTTTGGCCTTATGCCATTGCATTTTCAAACTTCTTTTCTTAATCAAACTTGTAAATAGACTTAACTATACTTGACCTAAACTTTCAAAAGCCAAAAAGAACTAACCCATTCAAACCATTTTTAGGCCTTCAAACTTAATTTTTATTAAAAGCAATATACCCACTTTGAAATTTGTATCACGAACTACGAGGTTTTGATCCCTCATTTTTATGTTGGTACGTAGGCACAAGTCCGAAGTTCTTGTCAAACAAAAAATATAATTAATTGAATTCTTTTCTCATCCCACCATTCTATTTGTTTGTAAACATCATTTTTGTACCAAATACATATGCACACAAAAAGGGCTCCCTAGGAGTATTTAGGACACTTTGGGTGCTAACACCTTCCCTCTGTGTAACCAACCCCCTTACCTGTAATCTCTGACATTTTATTAGTTTTGATTTTAAAACTTCTTACTTTTGGGTTTTGTTCGTACTTTTTCCCTTTTCCCTTGGAAAACAATAAAAGCGCGGTGGCGACTCTTGTTATTTGATGTCTAGCTTATCCATAGCTTCATGATCATGAATTTACCGTTATACTACAGCTTTGATGAAGACATGTTTCTCATTTGAAGCTCACATAGAAAGTTAGCTAAGGTGGAATAAGTGAACACATGGTTTGACACTTAGAAAAACATTTCATATGTTAAAATTTGCAAACTTCCACCTCAAAATTCATCATGATACAAGCTTCAAATGGGAAAATGTTCAAAATAAGAGTTGTTCCTCTTGATCTAACCTTTCCAAATAGTCAAATTTCATGCATTTTGGACAAGGTTTGAGTGGTCTTTGCATGGCTTAAACAGGGCATCATCATTTGGCAAAGATCCAACTTCAAACAACTTTACACATTTGCTTTGCATTCCAATTCACTTTCAGATTCATTCACACTTGATTATGGACCTAATTGAGTGACTTCATGGGCTTGTACACGCCCATTCAAGCATGCATCATCCATTTCCAAATTTGGAAGTTGAATTTGAAGGTGCAAATATCACAAGTTGCAACTATAAATAGAGACCTCTAACATCATAATTAAGGACCCTTGCGCGCCAGCTTTGCTCCAATACCGCAAACCCTCACATTTGAAAGGATAAACCTAAGAATTTTCTTTGAAAATTGAGTTTGAATCTCACTGTTTGGAGATTCAAAACTCCAAGGATCCAAAGCTTTTGTTCCATTCTAATATACTTCTGCAAGCTTCCTGAGTGAGATCAAGCAAGAATTGAAGCAAGAGCAATCGAATTCTACACATCATTGAAGGTATTTTCCAGATTTTTTATTCTCTTTTCTCTCTCAATTCTCATCAATTCTCTTGGATCCTTGTTTTTCTGAAGTCCTACCAATGTAGGCAAGGAGATTGAGTTGCTTTGTGGTCAAATCGAAGCAACTCAGATCATGTACCTCAAATTTCAACTCCATGTATCTCTCAATATACCTGGAGTTAGGATGAATTATGGTCATATTCGTGATCAGTGTCATTTTTACTTTGAAATCATGTCCTTCTTTTTTATTTTTGTGATGGTGATGAGTGAACCAATCCGACCAGGGTAGCCTGAGAAGATGACCGGCGTTTTACTCCGGTGATGAGCTGGAATGGTTCAGAGCCACATGATCATTTCATTTTGTTTTAATCACGAGTGTTGGTTTGGAATACCGTTTATGTGGCGTGCTCACTCAAGTGCATTGTGGAACGCGCGTTTGGATTCTCTTGATCTGCCACCTCAATTAATGAGGGAGATCAAGTGGTCCACGTTTTTTCTGATTAATGGATTTTCATTTTAATTATGTTATTTTCATTAATTCATATTAAATTTAATATTGATCCAAGAAATATGAGAGTTCACCAAAAAAATTTAAATAAATTCCACTTTTATTTTCTGAATTAAAATTATTTTTTGGATCATTATTAATATTTTTCATGATTTAATTATTTTTATGAATATTTTTAATTGTTTAAAAATACTTTTAAGTTTCCAAAAATTATGAAATTTTTTCTCCAAGGTCCTTTGACCTTGTTTGACCTATGATAAATCTCATGGCTATTTCTTTGGTGTTTTGATGAGGTTTTAGAAAATTGATCAACCATTATTTAATTTAATGCATTTTTTTATTATTTTTAATTGTTTAAATGCCAAATTAATTATGTAGAGCCATTTTAATTGACTTTGTGAGTTTAACTTGTGTTGTTGGGCATTTGTCAAGGTTGATTTGACTCTGTTAGATTAAGATCATTGGATTTAGGGGATTGATGTAATGTACATTCCATCTCCCAAAATGAATGAATGATCTTAATTTGGTAAAAGTCCTCCTTTGACCAATTTGTGTTGAATCCATTCCCCCTCCCTCCCCATCTAATTCCCCTTATTTATTCAATCATGTCATGGATCTATGGCATCTCTATATCCTAAGGCTAGTTGATTGCAAAATCAACATGAGTATGCATGAGATTAGGTCCACCTCTTTGCATATTATTTTTGTGTGTGGTATGTTTCATGAGCATAGTCCATTATACTATGCCTCTAACATGCATTAACACCAAAATTATATTGCCCGACCTCAAATAATTACGACTTCTACATAAGTCCAATTACGATTGCTTAACATAACGCTAAATTTGTGACACAAAAAGGCATAACATTCTAGTTAGTGAGATTGTAAGTTTCCCCTCTTTCATGGTATTGTGTGGAAACTTGGCCTTTTTTCCTTCCTTTGGAAGATGTCTTGGTTCAAGGATCCATGCTTGTGATAAGTGGGTTAAGTGTTCTCCAAAGAATGACTTAAACAAAACAAAAGCAAAAACAATACTAATTTCTAATCAACTAACAACTAACATTTAATTTCAAGTCATTTACTTTTATGAACTTTAATTTTTAAGTTTTTATTTCATTTCCCATTATTCATACCATTCAACTTGTTTATTTTAATGTCATTTTCACTTTTCCCACCTGGATCATATTTTGTGATACATTGTGTTTGTATATACTTGTTTGTCTGTTTGGTCTTTTGACCTTAATGTATCTAATAAGAATAAAAACCCTAAAAAACATCTTGTGTGGACTGTTGGTTTGATCTAAGACTATTGGACTTAGAATTTAGGCAACATTCCCTATGCAAAAGGACTAGGCCAATGCCAACTTTCATGAAACCAAGTTGCTTGTGAAGTGAACATTCATTTGATACAATATTGAAGATCCATTTGAGTTCATCTGCAACATGATCATTGTGAAGCTGTTATTTTGAATATGTATCTCGTGCCACCTTTGAAGTCATCTGATACATGGGGAATTTCGAAGAATATCATGGAGTTGCTAAGCTTGGATGTGGCTATATTTATTTGATGCCTTGCTCTTCATCTTGCTATTTGTGTATTGATTATTGCTTGATTCTAAAGTCCAAGGGAAATTTGGGTTTCTATATGACATTCTTGTCTAGTGGATTGCAGCCCATTGGTCAAATCTTTTCAACTCTCAACTTTTAAAGTTTGTGCTTAGGATTAGTCTCTTCATCCCTTCCCCATTTCTTTAATTTCAAAATCTCCCCCCCTTTTTAAAATCTTCTTTGCTTGTGTTTGTTTTCTAAACTTTGACCATATTGCAAATTAGAAACTTTGGCCTTATGCCAATGCATTTTCAAACTCATTTTCTTAAACAAATTTGTAAATAAACTTAACTATACTTGACTTAAAATTTTCAAAAGACAAAAAGAACTAAGACCCATTCAAACCATTTTTTAGGCATTGGTGCCTTTGATAAACTTAAATTTTTGTTAAAAGCAATGCACTCATTTTGAAATTGATACCACGAACTACGAGGTTTTGATCCGTCAGTTTTATGTTGGTACATAGGCACAAGTCCGAAGGTCTTGTCAAACACAAAAATATAATTAATGAATTCTTTTCTCATCCACCCATTCTATTTATTGCAAACATCATTTGTACAAAAACACATATGCACACAAGAAAAGGCTCCCTAGGAGTACCTAGGACACTTTGGATGCTAACACCTTCCCTCTATGTAACCAACCCCCTTACCTGTAGTCTCAGGAATTTTATTAGTTTTGATTTGAAAACTTCTTATCTTTTGGGTTTTGTTCGTACATTTCCCTTAGAAACAATAAAAGTGCGGTAGCGACTCTGGTTTTATTGACGTCTAACTTATCCGTAGCTTGATGGTCATGAATTTACCGCTACAACACTCATACGGGCAATCTCGTCCTTCAAGTCTTTGTTCTCTTGCTCTAGATGTTCCTTATTCTTAGATGATTGGCGTGAGTATTGTATCAATGAGTCAGCTTGGCTGAAGCACATAAGAAATACCAATAAGACATCTGGCAAAAGAGAAACGTGTATGCAAATGATGCATGAAATGCAATGCTTGATTATTTTTATTTTCAAGGAACTTACTATTTTATTTGCAAATATATAATAATAACAATTGCATAATTTGATTGACCATAAAAAATCTCTTTTATTTATATAATTGGAAGGA
Source organism: Lathyrus oleraceus (assembly GCF_024323335.1). Taxonomy (NCBI): domain Eukaryota; kingdom Viridiplantae; phylum Streptophyta; class Magnoliopsida; order Fabales; family Fabaceae; genus Lathyrus; species Lathyrus oleraceus. The sequence continues at coordinate 213,611,239 of NC_066583.1, forward strand.
TTACACTGAGTACAATTTCAGAAACCGAAATACAAAGTACAAGAGATAAGGAGACTACTCATCCTAAGGATCCCCTAACAATATTGGCGTCAGATGATCAGGCCGCAGGCGCATACATCCTTCGGATGCGTCGAACCTCTGACTCAAAAGAAGTCTTCATCTGAGTCTTCTCGAGGACAAGCTGATCAACAATCTTCTTCCAAGCAACGGAAGGCTGAGGCATACTAGAGGAAGATGAAACCTCTGGCTCTATCTGCCTCGTCACTACTCGGTCTTCAAAAAGCTCAATAAGTGCATCTTTGTCCTTAGACTCTAGCTGTAACTCCTCATGCTTTCGACTCAAAGCATGAAAATGCTTTTCCCACGTATCCTTCTCTTGCTTCATCTTGGTGAGTGTGTCTTCCAACTCCTCTACATCTTGGTTAGGGAGAGTTTATGGCTCAACCACAACCATAGACATAGGTCTCTCACAAGCATAAGGCATCTTCAATTCCAAAGCTCTCTTCTTCACCCAAAGAGTGTAAGCTTCCAAAGCTACACAGTTTCACGGACCAAGCTCGGATCTTTCTTTCCTATGCACATTATGCCAAGCATGCACAATCTTCTGCTTCAAATGTTGGGGATCTTTACCCTCTTGATAAAATAGACCTTTTAACTGAGTGTTATTAGGTTTGTCTCTCAAGGGGAACCCAAGTTGACGATGGGCCAAAGCAGGGTTATAGTTGATTCCTCCTTGTGTACCAATGAGAGGTACATTAGAGAATTCACCAAAACAATCAATAATTTCCAAGCTACTCAATGAAGAATCATACCAAACTATATCATCATTAGTGAGAGACATAAATCTCTCAGACCATCGTAGACATTGTTTGTTCTCCATAAAAGCATGCGTCTGAGGCAAGTGTGAAATAAACCACTTGTACAGAAGAGGAACACAACACACAATAGTTCCACCACCTTTAGAATTCCTTAAATGCAAAGATAAGTACATATCTCCTAACGGAGTAGGCATTAGATTCCCAATCAAGAAAATTTTAATGGCGTTGACATCAGCGAAACCATCAATGTTAGGGAACAAAGCCAATCTATAAATGAGCAACACAAAGATGGCTTCGAAAGCATCCACACTACCGGCTTGAGCAAAGGTAGTAGATTTCCCAATAAGAAAATTAGAAATCAACCCAAATATTCCTCCTTTCTTCACCCAATGAGCCTCAATCTCAGACTTCTCCAGATGAAGAGTTTCAGCTATGATGTGAGATCTGGGAATCTCCTCCATTCCACTAAATGGTTCTTTGCTAGAAACAGGTATTCCCAAGAGATGGGCATACTCCTCTAACATAGGCACAAGCTGATAATCAAGAAAAGTAAAGCAACGGTAGAGATGGTCATAAAACTGAACCAACACACTCAAGAGTCCTTCAACCACATCAGCAGATAACATAGATAGAAGTTTCCCATGATGTTGTTTGATATCCAAGGGATCTAATACAAAAGATGATAACTTCCTTAACTCTTTCAAATCTGGACATCTGAAGCTATACTTCTTAGTGTTCATTCGTCCACAATCCATGGTCTGAAAATATTTGCAAATAAGACCTCAACTCCTTGAAATTATTTTTTTGGTGTGATGAATGTTATGATGCGCATGAATGCATGAATGCAACAATCACAAATAAGGGATCACACACAAGGTAAACAAACAAAGGTCAGGGGATGAATCAAGTCATTGTCAAAATCAATCATCCATTTTGGTGGATTATGGTTTTCACCTTATCAACACCCAAGTTCCATTGATATGACAAGACTCGATTGGATCAACCAATAATCAAGGGTTTATTGTGAGTCACGAGCATGGAGTCTGGTTAAGAACCATCCCAAAGGAGTGTAATAAGGATAAAAACCTGTAGATCATGTTCTAAAAAGGTCCCAGAGTCTTAAATCCATCTATCGGATATTACAGGTTAAGATTACTGACTCATCAACCCATAACATTCTCAAGAGAAACTCGTCTGAGTGTAGTATCGCATAATAACTGTTATCAAGTCTACACTTGGACAGTCTCCGCACTACGTCCTAAATAGGCCAAGATGGGGTAAATGTTCTACGGTCCTCAGCTTCTCGAACCCCAAATCAGAGAGAGTAATACCTAACCACAAATAACTTGTGTGACATCAATAAACCCAAAGGGGTCTCCACTTAGTAGATGGGTCTCAAGCCAACTTGTTATGGACTACTCAACACAAGTCGAACATGAGTATACCATCCTCTTATCTTAATTGCACTCAAGTTCGGGTTAGAACTTATCTCACCACTCAGAGATCACCAAGCACAAGAAGCAGAATATATCATACAAATAAATATACATACATCAAATAGTAGGCTGAACCCACTGGAGACTACTCCCCAGTAGAGTCTCCACTTAATTTTTGTAGCGGTAAGTTCATGACGATCAAGCTATGGATAAGCTAGACGTCAATTAAACCAGAGTCGCCACCGAGCTTTTATTATTTCTAAGGGAAAAGGGAAAAGTACGAACAAAACCCAAAGATAAGAAGTTTTCAAATCAAAACTAATAAAATGCCAGAGATTACAGGTAAGGGGGTTGGTTACACAGAGGGACGATGTTAGCACCCAAAGTGTCCTAGGTACTCCTAGGAAGCCCTTGTTAGACGGTGTGGCTAGTGATCGAGAGGGGGGGTGAATAGATCACCTCTTTGAAATTTAACGGATTTAAAATTTTATCAGAGTTTTCAAAGTTGGCGGAAAAATCAGTCCCGAATCGACTTCCGTCTATTCTGAACCGCTACTAGAAAGCCGGACACACAAGTTTAATTGCTGGATTTTAATGAGAATGACAGAAACAATTCACACCAGAATTTTAACTAATTGAATGCACTTATCATTAAAGTCTATTTCCAATGAATAAAATCTAGCTAACCGTTTTGTCAAACAGTTGGTGTGTATGTGATCGATGATAAACAGCAATGGAGTTTGATTAAAAGTTTTCTTGCCACTGCTGTCTTGCAACAGGAACAATCACCACACACTAACTGAAATTGCGAAAACAGTTTTAAAACGTAAAGAGGAGAAAGGTAAGAATATGATACGCAGAGATTTGGTAAGGAAGTTCCCCACGTCGTCCTCGCGTGTGGGTACGTCTCCCTCTCAATTTCAAATGAAATTGAGAACTTTGATTATCAATATTTGCCGAATCCGTTGATACAAGGTTATGATACAAAGACAGAATTCTAAACTCTAAGAACCTCTTCTTGTATGAACCTTCACTTGATCTGAGCACAATCAAGATTTTCCTGCACGAAATTGCAAACAATTCACCGGTTCCACGACCTGCTTGCGAAATCCCCCGATCTTCAAACGCAACGCTGCGGCTGAATATGTTCTGCAAACGTGACTCCCAAACCCTCAAGAACACTCCAGTTCTTGAAGGACAAACCAGTAGGTTTTTCCTAGAAACCACCTTCAATCTTCAACTCAGCTAGATCCTCGATCGTTCCACTGCAAACCACAGCTAGATCCTTGATCGTACCACTGAACGTTATCTCGATGCTTCTTTAATCCAAAGAACAAGAATGGTTATGTGTAAATGTTCTTGAAAAAAAGTGATTGAGAAGATGAAGAAGATGAAGTCTCTTTCAGGTTTCTAATTGCTCTCAAACAATTGCTCCAACACTGCTTTTGATCTTGTGTTCAATTGTTTTCCCTCAATGAATTCGTGGTTTTCACTGCTGTCATAACCTGTCTTATATATGCTACAAAAACAGTTACTGTTATAACATAAAACAGCTTTATGTATTGATGCATAAGATTGTGTATCGATGCATACTGTAAGATATGTGAATTTTTGGTGAAATTTATTAATCATGTATCGATGCATAATTCATATGTATCGATGCATGTGATTATTTCACTAGTATGTATCGATGCCTAATGCGCATGTATTGATACACAGGCTGTTTCAATTGGTCATGTATCGATGCAGGGATCGTGTGGATCGATGCATAGAGTCTTTAGCCTTCCATGTATTGATGCATGACTCGTATGCATCGATGCATACTGAACAGAAAGGTTTTGTGATTTATCACATGCTGTATGTATCGATGCAGAGGCTTATGTATTGATGCATACTGACATAAAATGCATTTTAATTGTTATTTTAAGGGAAGTATCAATGTAGGTTTATATGTACAGTTATGCAACAGTAGAGTGGGATGGAAAACATAATAAAAACACAAATGTATCATGTAATGCAATGCACAACCAACATTTGGATGATGATCACACAATTTGCTATCATTAAAAATTAATTCAAGGTAAAGAATTCTCTCACAGCCCTTTCTTGTCTGCATATGTGTTTTTGTATAAAATTATGTTTGCAATAAAATAGAATGGAGGGATGAGAAAAGAATTCATTAATTATATTTTTGTGTTTGACAAGACCTTCGGGCTTGTGCCTACGTACCAACATAAAATGAGGGATCAAAACCTTGTAGTTCGTGGTAACAATTTTAAAGTGAATGCATTGCTTTTAATAAAAAAAATTAAGTTTAACAAAGGCAGAAAAGGCCTAAAAAGGTCTGAATGAGTGTTAGTTCTTTTTGTCTTTTGAAATTTTAAGTCAAGTATAGTTAAGTTCATTTACAAGTTTGATTAAGAAAAGAGTTTTTAAAATGCAATGGCATAAGGCCAAAGTTTCTAATTTGCAATATGGTCTAAGTTTAGAAAACACAAGCAACGAAGATTTTAAAAGGAGGGAGAGATTTGAAATTAAAGAAGTGGGGAGGAGATGAAGAGACTAATCCTAAGCAAAAATTTAAAAGTTAAGAGTTGAAAAGATCTGACCAATGGGATGCAATCCAATAGACAAGAATGTCATATAGAAACCCAAATTTCCCTTGGACTTTAGAATCAAGCAATATCAATACACAAATAGCAAGACGAAGAGTAAGTCATCAAATAAAGATAGCCATATCCATGCTTAGCAACTCCATGATCTTCTTCATAATTCCCATGTATTAGATGAAATCAGAGATATATTTTTGACACAGGTTCAAAGTAACAGCTTCAATAAGACCATGTAGCATATGAACTCAAATGGGATCGCAATACTTACATCAGATGAAGTTCACTTCACAAATAGCACTTGGTTTCATGAGAATTGGCATTGGCCAAGTCCTTTTGCATAGGGAGTGTTGCCTAATTCTAATTCCAATGTCTCAGATCAAATCCAACAGTCCACACAAATGTCTTTTTTAGGGTTTTCGTTGTTATTATGTATATTAAGGTCAAAAGACCACAAAAAAATACACAAAAAAATATATACAATCACAATATAATCACAAAATATGGCTCAAGTGAGCAAAGTGAATATGGCATTAAAGTAAACAAGTTAAATGGTATGAATAATGACAAATGAATAAAGAGTTAAAATTAAAGTGCATAAAAGTAAATGGCTTGAAATTAAATGTTAATTGTTAGTTGATTAGAAGTTAGTATTGGTTTTGCTTTTATTTTGTCGAAGTCATTCTTTGGAGAACACTTAACCCACTATTCACAAGCTGTTGGAAGATCATTCACTTCAGCTGTCTTTTCTTCCTCAATTTCTTCATGACTAGTATCTTCCTCCTTCTCATGGGCAGCTGTTTTGGACTGATCAGTTTCCTCAACAGCTTCCTTGAGTATGTCTTCTGTAGATACACCTGCGTCATCAAAAGAAATACCTTTTCCGACATTTTTCGGATAAGACTCATCAAAAGAAACATGAACAGATTCTTCAGCAGTAAGTAAACGCTTATTATACACTCTATATGCTTTACTTGACAGTGAGTAACCAAGAAAGATACCTTCATCTGCTTTTGCATCAAACTTCCCAATGTTTTCCTTACCGTTATTCAAAACAAAACATTTACAACCGAATACGTGAAGATGTGACAAGTTTGGTTTTCTTCCTTTCAAAAGTTCATTAGGAGTTTTGTTTAAAATAGGGCGAATTGAGATTCTGTTTAGAACATAACAGGCTGTGCTGACAGCATCAGCCCAAAAGTATTTTGGTAATCCACCCTCATTAAGCATTGTTCTTGCCAACTCCTCTAAAACACGATTTTTACGCTCCACAACGCTATTTTGTTGTGGAGTGCGAGGGGCTGAAAAGTTATGCTCAATACCATACTTGTCACAAAACTTCTCAAAGTGATAATTTTGAAACTCACCACCATGATCGCTACGAATTGTAACTATTTTGGAATTCATTTTGTTTTGGGACAGATTTGCAAAAATTTTAAAAGCAGAAAAAGTTTCATCTTTGCTATGAAGGAATATAGTCCAAATGAATCTAGAGTAGTCATCAACTATTACAAAGCCATAGTAATTTCCACCTAGGCTCTTTGTCCTAGAAGGTCCAAAGAGGTTCATATGGAGAAGCTCAAGGGGTCGTGAAGTTGAAATTACATTTTTAGATTTAAAAGACACCCTTGTTTGCTTTCCCATTTGGCACGCGTCACATAGGTGGTCTTTTGAAAATTTTATTTTTGGTAGACCGACTACTAGATCCTTAGATACAACCTTATTTAGCAAATCGAAGTTAACATGCGCTAAACGTCTATGCCAAAGCCAAGAATCATCATTCAAGGTGACTAGACATTTAGTATTTGTTAAAGGTACATCAAACAAGTCAAGCATATAGATATTGTTTACTCTTACACCCTTAAACACAATGTTTTGTTCAACATGTTCAATTATGCAGCAAGTTTTTGTAAACGACACTTTATAGCCCATGTCGCATAGTTGACTTATGCTTAACAAATTGTGTTTAAGTCCCTCAACTAAATGGACATTTGAAATAGTAGTGGTGGAGGGATTACCTACACTACCTTTGCCGAGTATAGCTCCTTTGTTGTTGTCTCCATAAGTGACATATCCCTTCTTCTTTGCCTTGAAGTCTATAAAGAGCGATATGTCACCGGTCATGTGCCTCGAGCAGCCGCTGTCAAGAAACCACCTTCTATCTGCGGAGGCAAGGCACTCATCCTACAACATCAAAAGAGAGAAGTTGGTACCCAATTTTCATTGGGTCCAAGTGGGTAAGTGCTAACATGGTTGCCTTTTGGCTTCCATTGATAAATGCCTTTAGGGACAAGAAATCTCCTAAATTTGCATTTCTCAATGTTATGGCCAGCATGGCAACAATAATGACATAAACCATGATGATGTGTTTGTTGTTTCTTGTTCATTGAATCCTTTAGAATAAAAGAGTATTTTGCATATGGAGGATTCAATGACTTCTTAAACAACTTGGGGTCAACGGCATAAGTGACTTTAGGTTGTAGCGCTTTCTCTAATTTGACCTTAAGAGTGTTTACCTCTTTTTGCCAAATATAACAAGCGTCACAATACCTAACTCTACTACATCCGTCAATGTCAATAATTTTTGAATTTTCTGCAATACTAGCTTTCAACGCTTCTAACTCAATTTCAGCTTTGTTTACTTTACCTTCCAAAAATGAAAAAATATGTTTGTCGGAAGATAGTCTTTTAAAAGCATCTACAGCTTCGTTATGCAGTTTTTCAAAAGCTATTTTTAGTTCCAAAAAAGACATAGAAGAGAAATTATTGTAGTAGGCTTGTTTTACCTTTTTGTCATTGTTTTCCTTCTTGTGGTAGGACAGATTTTTTGTGTGAGCCATAAGGCACAAATTTGCTGCTTCATCATCATCACTTGAGCTTTGTGTGCTTGATGAATCGCTATCACTTTCCCATGCAATGTACACTCTTCTTTGTTTGCTGTACCCTTTTGGTGAATCCTTTCTTTGATCCTTATACTTTATAGGGCAATCCGTTTTATAATGTCCAGATTTACCACAATTAAAACAGGATCCTCTTCCTCTACTCTTCTTGTTCTCTTCTTGTTTCGAATTTGTAGATTGTTTTCGAAACTTCATGAGATTTTTGTCGGAATGCTTGACTCCATTCTTTCGAATGAATCTATTGTATCTCCTTACAAACAGTCCCATTTCCTCTTCATCTGAGTCTTTGTCACTACTTGAATCATTGTCGCTTTGCTCTTTTCGTGAGGACTTAGAGCTAGAGGCCACAAGAGCTATTGGCTTCTTCTCTCCCTCTTTGTCTCTTTTCTTCTCCTTTTCCTTCTTACTTTTGTTCTCATATTTTTCAAGACTTTCCAATGCTTGCTGATGTTCTTCCAGCTTTCCAAACAAAGTTGTAATCGTAAGTCTTGTTAGATAGTTGGCTTCCTTGATTGCTGTTACTTTAGGTTGCCACTCCCTGCTAAGACACCTGGGAATTTTATTAGTAGCAATTTCATTGGAAATAGGTTTTCCAAGAGCATTCAATCGGTTAGTTAGATGAGTGAATCTCTTTTGCATGTCGGAGACGGATTCTCCTTGTTTCATGCGAAAGAGCTCAAACTCTTGATTGAGTGTGTTAATGCGGGACTGTTTTACTTCAGTAGTACCCTCATGGGCAACTTCTAAAGCGTCCCACATTTCTTTAGCTGTCATGGAATGGGATACTCGATAATACTCATCAACACCAAGTGCTGAAATTAACATGTTTCGAGCTCTCCAATCACACGACCACTTTTTCTCATCTTTCTCATTCCAATCATCTTCTGGTTTAGGTACTATGGCGCCAGCTGCATTAGTTATAGTAATTTGAAACAGACCGTTTTCAATGGCAGCCCATACTAGCCTATCCACAGAATTTATATGAACTCGCATGCAGTCTTTCCAGTAGCCGTAATTTTCACCGTTGAAAATAGGCGCTCTATTATACGCCCCCTTTAGTTCAGAATCCATACTGTTACAGGCAGCCACAGAGCACCAGCGAACCAGGCTCTGATACCACTTGTTAGACGGTGTGGCTAGTGATCGAGAGGGGGGTGAATAGATCACCTCTTTGAAATTTAACGGATTTAAAATTTTATCAGAGTTTTCAAAGTTGGCGGAAAAATCAGTCCCGAATCGACTTCCGTCTATTCTGAACCGCTACTAGAAAGCCGGACACACAAGTTTAATTGCTGGATTTTAATGAGAATGACAGAAACAATTCACACCAGAATTTTAACTAATTGAATGCACTTATCATTAAAGTCTATTTCCAATGAATAAAATCTAGCTAACCGTTTTGTCAAACAGTTGGTGTGTATGTGATCGATGATAAACAGCAATGGAGTTTGATTAAAAGTTTTCTTGCCACTGCTGTCTTGCAATAGGAACAATCACTACACACTAACTGAAATTGCGAAAACAGTTTTAAAACGTAAAGAGGAGAAAGGTAAGAATACGATACGCAGAGATTTGGTAAGGAAGTTCCCCACGTCGTCCTCGCGTGTGGGTACGTCTCCCTCTCAATTTCAAATGAAATTGAGAACTTTGATTATCAATATTTGCCGAATCCGTTGATACAAGGTTATGATACAAAGACAGAATTCTAAACTCTAAGAACCTCTTCTTGTATGAACCTTCACTTGATCTGAGCACAATCAAGATTTTCCTGCACGAAATTGCAAACAATTCACCGGTTCCACGACCTGCTTGCGAAATCCCCCGATCTCCAAACGCAACGCTGCGGCTGAATATGTTCTGCAAACGTGACTCCCAAACCCTCAAGAACACTCCAGTTCTTGAAGGACAAACCAGTAGGTTTTTCCTAGAAACCCCCTTCAATCTTCAACTCAGCTAGATCCTCGATCGTTCCACTGCAAACCACAGCTAGATCCTTGATCGTACCACTGAACGTTATCTCGATGCTTCTTTAATCCAAAGAACAAGAATGGTTATGTGTAAATGTTCTTGAAGAAAAGTGATTGAGAATATGAAGAAGATGAAGTCTCTTTCAGGTTTCTAATTGCTCTCAAACAATTGCTCCAACACTGCTTTTGATCTTGTGTTCAATTGTTTTCCCTCAATGAATTCGTGGTTTTCACTGCTGTCATAACCTGTCTTATATATGCTGCAAAAACAGTTACTGTTATAACATAAAACAACTTTATGTATTGATGCATAAGATTGTGTATCGATGCATACTGTAAGATGTGTGAATTTTTGGTGAAATTTATTAATCATGTATCGATGCATAATTCGTATGTATCGATGCATGTGATTATTTCACTAGTATGTATCGATGCCTAATGCGCATGTATTGATACACAGGCTGTTTCAATTGGTCATGTATCGATGCAGGGATCGTGTGGATCGATGCATAGAGTCTTTAGCCTTCCATGTATTGATGCATGACTCGTATGCATCGATGCATACTGAACAGAAAGGTTTTGTGATTTATCACATGCTGTATGTATCGATGCAGAGGCTTATGTATTGATGCATACTGACATAAAATGCATTTTAATTGTTATTTTAAGGGAAGTATCAATGTAGGTTTATATGTACAGTTATGCAACAGTAGAGTGGGATGGAAAACATAATAAAAACACAAATGTATCATGTAATGCAATGCACAACCAACATTTGGATGATGATCACACAATTTGCTATCATTAAAATTAATTCAAGGTAAAGAATTCTCTCACAAACTCCCCCTTTTTGATGATGGCAAATTCTTGGCAAGATGTGTGATACTCCCCCTGAGTTTGTGCATATCTGCATTTTCTCCCCCTTTGTCAACATCAAAAAGAGGAAGAAACAGGTTTATCAAGGTAGCATAGTGTAGCAGGACATGGCAAAAAATGGATAACAGGCTATCAACCACAAAGAATGAAGCTTCAAAGTAAAGAATCATTCACAAAGAATGACGAATAAGGGCAATAACAATAGAGATAAACAGAAATAGAGAAGCGTTTTAAAGATACGAACGAGTTTAAGAGTTACATAAGCTAAACCATATATTGTGCAACAAAATAAAACTTGAGCAATATGAAATGAAATGCAGTGAGATGAAAAGATGGTTGGTTAATTTGGATTGTGGCCACCACAGGACTCCTCATCATGTCTGTCAGGATCTCTGTAGCTTGGCGGAGGCGGAGGAGGAGGCATTGTGTCTGGATTTTGGCCCATGAAGGAGTATTGCCTAAATCGGTTCTGAACTTCAATGCTTCTAAAGTTGTCCATAATACCAGGATTTTCACGGCAGTCGTCCATAAAGCCGGACATTTCGTTGTAGAAAACCTGATGCCATTTAACCAAGTCTTGGTGCCAAGCGTGTTGATTCTGATACATCTGTGTATGCTGATCATGCCAGTCCCGATGCTCGTTGTGCCATTCAGATTGTTGAACATGCCAGTACCGTGCTTCTTCATGGCGTTCTTTGTTGACAATTTCCATCTGTTGAAGCATATGAGTGATGTCCGCATTTGGTGTTGAGGCTGAAGTGCCACCGGAGAATGGAGGGGCTGTAGATTCAGGTACATAGTTGGTAGGAGACCACCTTCGTGGCACCCAATCACCCCAACCAGCATTGGCCTCAGCTTGTGGTGGATCTGTTTCAGCCGCATCCTGCATTTCTTCATCAGGCTGATCTTCAGCAACATGGATGCGTTCCGAGGGCACGTCAAAGTTGTAAATTCTGGTTTTGGATTTTCTTTCGAAGAAATAGAAACATTTGCGGTCCTTGTCCCACCGATATCCCATATGCGATAGAGTGGCAGAGTCAAACTCTTGAGCAGCAGATGGAGATAGGAGAGGAACAATAGGTATTGCAACTTTCCAAAACTTAAGAATTTTCATTATTTGAGAGGCATAACCTAGAGCCACATTCTTGGAGTTGTCTCACACGAAAAATAGACGTTTTACAAAGTAATTAGCCCAATTTAAGAGCACCTTATTTTGCAAAATGTAGAGAAGATGTATGCTGGGCCTGTCCAACCGTGAATGTCCACTGTTTGTTGGACGCAGAATATGTGTAATAATCCAATGAAGAATACGCGGAGTTTGCTTGATCATACCAGACGTGACGTGTTCATCATCACTCAACGGTCTGTCTATCTTTAGGATAGAAGGAGTAAAGTCCTTCATGTCAAATTCAGGATCAAAATGCAGGTCATGCCAGCACTTGAAAGCCATCGACGGAGGCGGTATTTGAAATACCGTTTCCCAATCAGAGGCTTCAAAGGTATATGTTCTGACTCCGATAGAACACCGGAACATATAGCCTCTACCAGTTTGTAAGCCAGCATAAAAGACCCAAATGAAATCCTCATGATAATCATCCTTTGTGGACAGAAACGACCCAAGTCTTTGTGCATGTAGGAGTTCAACCACTTCATTTAGGTGTAGGTGAATAGCATCTGTTTTATCAAAGACGTGAGGTTTCATGACTAACCTTGTCTTGAAGGATTCCTCAAATTCAGCAGCAACAGCAGGATGAAGTAGCTCTAAGGCATTTGAAGGAACGTCTGGTGGTTGCTGAGATGTACCGGCTGTTTCCTTTCCCTTTCCTTTTCCTTTGGCTCTGGCTGGAATAGTGCGTGGAGGCATGGTGATGTGAGATTTAGGGTTTTAGAGAGAGAGTGAAGATGAGGAGGATTAGGGTTAGCCACTGGTTTTGGGGTTTTTGAGGGCAGATGATATGAAGTCTTGAGATAGGAAGTGATATGATTGGCTGATGTGTCGATGCATGAGAGAGAAAGAAATGCATTTAATTCAGATAACATCAGTATGTATCGATGCAGATGGTCATGCGTCGATGCCAAATATTCACAATGGGCATGTGTATCGATACATGCGATGGATGCATCGATGCATCCTAAAGCAGTTTTAAAAAAATTTGAATTTCAGAATGTATGGATCGATGCTTGCTTCGTTTGTGTCGATGCATACTGATGCTGAACTAGCTTTTAATGAATTTTAATGCAGTATGAATATGCATTATGCACTATGTCATGATGATTATGCTCAAGAGAGATTCAGAAGTCAGATTGTTAATGTGCACACAATATGGACAAGGAGTATATGCAATCAAATTTTATATCAACTAGAGTAAGAACATTTGTTCTAACATACACAATCACTTAGCAATAAGAAAATTGTAGAAAGGATTGATATTACCTCTGTTGGAGAACTCTTGTGATGGATGATTGACATCTAAAACAGCTCTTATCAACCATGGTGAGGCATAATATAATTAAGAGGTAACATGCTTATGACATCAATTGAGAAAGATCTAAGATTCCCAATTCGCGACGAATGTTGAAGAAAGGTTCCGTTGCCAACAGTTTAGTGAAAATATCAGCAAGCTGATTTTTGGAATCAACGTGCTCAAAGACAACGTCTTCTTTTTCAACATGATCACGAAGGAAATGATGTCTAATCTCTATGTGTTTAGTGCGTGAGTGTAAAACAGGGTTTTTAGTAAGGTTTATGGCACTAGTGTTGTCACATTTGATAGGAATACGTTTGAGTTGAATGTTGAAGTCTTGTAGTTGCTGTTTCAGCCATAAAATCTGAGCGCAACAACTACCGGCTGCAACGTATTCTGCCTCTGCAGTTGACAAAGCCACAGAAACTTGCTTTTTGCTATGCCAACTGACCAAGGAGTTTGAAAACAGGTGACATGTACCACTTGTGCTTTTCCTATCTGATTTGCAGCCAGCAAAATCAGAATCGGAGTACCCTACTAAGCTACAATCACTTCCTTTGGAATACCAAAGCCCATATTTAGGTGTTCCGTGAAGATATCTAAATATGCGCTTCACCGCTTTTAGGTGCGATTCCCTAGGATTTGATTGATAGCGTGCACACATACAAACACTAAACATGATGTCAGGTCTAGAAGCAGAAAGATACAAGAGAGATCCAATCATACCTCTGAACCTTTTGACATCTACACACTTACCGTGCTCATCCTTATCTAGATTTCCGTTGGTAGGCATTGGGGTGTCGATTGATTTTGAGTCATTCATTCCAAAGCGCTTGAGTAGTTCCCTGCAGTATTTTGTTTGACATACTGCTGTACCCTCATCAAGTTGCTTTATTTGCAGTCCTAAGAAGTAGTTCAGCTCCCCCATTAGACTCATCTCAAATTCACCCTGCATAACCTTAGAAAATTCTTCGACCAAGTGTATGTTAGTTGAACCAAATATAATATCGTCGACATAAACTTGAACTAAAAGAATGTGCTTCCCTTTGTGTTTAATAAAGAGAGTATTGTCCACTTTACCTCTTGAATATCCATGATCAATCAGGAATTTGCTAAGCCTTTCATACCAAACCCGAGGGGCTTGTTTAAGGCCATACAAAGCTCGTTTTAATTTGTAAACATGATCTGGATTTTCAGCATTTTCAAAACCAGGAGGTTGTGAAACATATACTTCTTCATTTATGACACCATTGAGAAAGGCACTCTTTACATCCATTTGGTAAAGCTTAAAATCCTTAGAACACGCATAGGCAAGCAAAAGACGTATAGCTTCAAGGCGAGCAACTGGAGCATAAGTTTCCTTATAGTCTATGCCCTCCTCTTGGTTATACCCTTGTGCTACTAAACGTGCCTTGTTCCTAGTAATCACTCCGTTTTCATCAAGCTTGTTCCTCAAAACCCACTTAGTGCCTATGATATGATGATCTCGCGGACGAGGGACAAGTTCCCAAACGTCATTTCTTTTAAATTGATTAAGCTCTTCTTGCATGGCCATTAGCCAAAATTCATCAATCAAGGCCTCTTTGGCATTCTTAGGTTCTACTTGTGAAACAAACGCGAAGTGAGAACAAAAATTACTTATCTTAGAGCGAGTCATTACTCCCTTTGAAATGTCTCCCAAGATGTTGTCAATGGGATGGTCTTTTGAGGATCTCCAAGCTGTTGGAAGATCATTCACTTCAGCTGTCTTTTCTTCCTCAATTTCTTCATGACTAGTATCTTCCTCCTTCTCATGGGCAGCTGTTTTGGACTGATCAGTTTCCTCAACAGCTTCCTTGAGTATGTCTTCTGTAGATACACCTGCGTCATCAAAAGAAATACCTTTTCCGACATTTTTCGGATAAGACTCATCAAAAGAAACATGAACAGATTCTTCAGCAGTAAGTAAACGCTTATTATACACTCTATATGCTTTACTTGACAGTGAGTAACCAAGAAAGATACCTTCATCTGCTTTTGCATCAAACTTCCCAATGTTTTCCTTACCGTTATTCAAAACAAAACATTTACAACCGAATACGTGAAGATGTGACAAGTTTGGTTTTCTTCCTTTCAAAAGTTCATTAGGAGTTTTGTTTAAAATAGGGCGAATTGAGATTCTGTTTAGAACATAACAGGCTGTGCTGACAGCATCAGCCCAAAAGTATTTTGGTAATCCACCCTCATTAAGCATTGTTCTTGCCAACTCCTCTAAAACACGATTTTTACGCTCCACAACGCCATTTTGTTGTGGAGTGCGAGGGGCTGAAAAGTTATGCTCAATACCATACTTGTCACAAAACTTCTCAAAGTGATAATTTTGAAACTCACCACCATGATCGCTACGAATTGTAACTATTTTGGAATTCATTTTGTTTTGGGACAGATTTGCAAAATTTTTAAAAGCAGAAAAAGTTTCATCTTTGCTATGAAGGAATATAGTCCAAATGAATCTAGAGTAGTCATCAACTATTACAAAGCCATAGTAATTTCCACCTAGGCTCTTTGTCCTAGAAGGTCCAAAGAGGTCCATATGGAGAAGCTCAAGGGGTCGTGAAGTTGAAATTACATTTTTAGATTTAGAAGATACCCTTGTTTGCTTTCCCATTTGGCACGCATCACATAGGTGGTCTTTTGAAAATTTTATTTTTGGTAGACCGACTACTAGATCCTTAGATACAACCTTATTTAACAAATTGAAGTTAACATGCGCTAAACGTCTATGCCAAAGCAAAGAATCATCATTCAAGGTGACTAGACATTTAGTATTTGTTAAAGGTACATCAAACAAGTCAAGCATATAGATATTGTTTACTCTTACACCCTTAAACACAATGTTTTGTTCAACATGTTCAATTATGCAGCAAGTTTTTGTAAACGACACTTTATAGCCCATGTCGCATAGTTGACTTATGCTTAACAAATTGTGTTTAAGTCCCTCAACTAAATGGACATTTGAAATAGTAGTGGTGGAGAGATTACCTACACTACCTTTGCCGAGTATAGCTCTTTTGTTGTTGTCTCCATAAGTGACATATCCCTTCTTCTTTGCCTTGAAGTCTATAAAGAGCGATATGTCACCGGTCATGTGCCTCGAGCAACCGCTGTCAAGAAACCACCTTCTATCTGCGGAGGCAAGGCACTCATCCTACAACATCAAAAGAGAGAAGTTGGTACCCAATTTTCATTGGGTCCAAGTGGGTAAGTGCTAACATGGTTGCCTTTTGGCTTCCATTGATAAATGCCTTTAGGGACAAGAAATCTCCTAAATTTGCATTTCTCAATGTTATGGCCAGCATGGCAACAATAATGACATAAACCATGATGATGTGTTTGTTGTTTCTTGTTCATTGAATCCTTTAGAATAAAAGAGTATTTTGCATATGGAGGATTCAATGACTTCTTAAACAACTTGGGGTCAACGACATAAGTGACTTTAGGTTGTAGCGCTTTCTCTAATTTGACCTTAAGAGTGTTTACCTCTTTTTGCCAAATATAACAAGCGTCACAATACCTAACTCTACTACATCCGTCAATGTCAATAATTTTTGAATTTTCTGCAATACTAGCTTTCAACGCTTCTAACTCAATTTCAGCTTTGTTTACTTTACCTTCCAAAAATGAAAAAATATGTTTGTCGGAAGATAGTCTTTTAAAAGCATCTACAGCTTCGTTATGCAGTTTTTCAAAAGCTATTTTTAGTTCCAAAAAAGACATAGAAGAGAAATTATTGTAGTAGGCTTGTTTTACCTTTTTGTCATTGTTTTTCTTCTTATGGTAGGACAAATTTTTTGTGTGAGCCATAAGGCACAAATTTGCTGCTTCATCATCATCACTTGAGCTTTGTGTGCTTGATGAATCGCTATCACTTTCCCATGCAATGTACGCTCTTCTTTGTTTGTTGTACCCTTTTGGTGAATCCTTTCTTTGATCCTTATACTTTATAGGGCAATCCGTTTTATAATGTCCAGATTTACCACAATTAAAACAGGATCCTCTTCCTCTACTCTTCTTGTTCTCTTCTTGTTTCGAATTTGTAGATTGTTTTCGAAACTTCATGAGATTTTTGTCGGAATGCTTGACTCCATTCTTTCGAATGAATCTATTGTATCTCCTTACAAACAGTCCCATTTCCTCATCATCCGAGTCTTTGTCACTACTTGAATCATTGTCGCTTTGCTCTTTTCGTGAGGACTTAGAGCTAGAGGCCACAAGAGCTATTGGCTTCTTCTTTCCCTCTTTGTCTCTTTTCTTCTCCTTTTCCTTCTTACTTTTGTTCTCATATTTTTCAAGACTTTCCAATGCTTGCTGATGTTCTTCCAGCTTTCCAAACAAAGTTGTAATCGTAAGTCTTGTTAGATTGTTGGCTTCCTTGATTGCTGTTACTTTAGGTTGCCACTCCCTGCTAAGACACCTGAGAATTTTATTAGTAGCAATTTCATTGGAAATAGGTTTTCCAAGAGCATTCAATCGGTTAGTTAGATGAGTGAATCTCTTTTGCATGTCGGAGACGGATTCTCCTTGTTTCATGCGAAAGAGCTCAAACTCTTGATTGAGTGTGTTAATGCGGGACTGTTTTACTTCAGTAGTACCCTCATGGGCAACTTCTAAAGCGTCCCACATTTCTTTAGCTGTCGTGCAATGGGATACTCGATAATACTCATCAACACCAAGTGCTGAAATTAACATGTTTCGAGCTCTCCAATCACACGACCACTTTTTCTCATCTTTCTCATTCCAATCATCTTCTCGTTTAGGTACTATGGCGCCAGCTGCATTAGTCATAGTAATTTGAAACAGACCGTTTTCAATGGCAGCCCATACTAGCCTATCCACAGAATTTATATGAACTCGCATGCAGTCTTTCTAGTAGCCGTAATTTTCACCATTGAAAATAGGCGCTCTATTATACGCCCCCTTTGGTTCAGAATCCATACTGTTACAGGCAGCCACAGAGCACCAGCGAACCAGGCTCTGATACCACTTGTTAGACGGTGTGGCTAGTGATCGAGAGAGGGGGTTAATAGATCACCTCTTTGAAATTTAATGGATTTAAAATTTTATCAGAGTTTTCAAAGTTGGCGGAAAAATCAGTCCCGAATCGACTTCCGTCTATTCTGAACCGCTACTAGAAAGCCGGACACACAAGTTTAATTGCTGGATTTTAATGAGAATGACAGAAACAATTCACACCAGAATTTTAACTAATTGAATGCACTTATCATTAAAGTCTATTTCCAATGAATAAAATCTAGCTAACCGTTTTGTCAAACAGTTGGTGTGTATGTGATCGATGATAAACAGCAATGGAGTTTGATTAAAAGTTTTCTTGCCACTGCTGTCTTGCAACAGGAACAATCACCACACACTAACTGAAATTGCGAAAACAGTTTTAAAACGTAAAGAGGAGAAAGGTAAGAATACGATACGCAGAGATTTGGTAAGGAAGTTCCCCACGTCGTCCTCGCGTGTGGGTACGTCTCCCTCTCAATTTCAAATGAAATTGAGAACTTTGATTATCAATATTTGCCGAATCCGTTGATACAAGGTTATGATACAAAGACAGAATTCTAAACTCTAAGAACCTCTTCTTGTATGAACCTTCACTTGATCTGAGCACAATCAAGATTTTCCTACACGAAATTGCAAACAATTCACCGGTTCCACGACCTGCTTGCGAAATCCCCCGATCTCCAAACGCAACGTTGCGGCTGAATATGTTCTGCAAACGTGACTCCCAAACCCTCAAGAACACTCCAGTTCTTGAAGGACAAACCAGTAGGTTTTTCCTAGAAACCCCCTTCAATCTTCAACTCAGCTAGATCCTCGATCGTTCCACTGCAAACCACAGCTAGATCCTTGATCGTACCACTGAACGTTATCTCGATGCTTCTTTAATCCAAAGAACAAGAATGGTTATGTGTAAATGTTCTTGAAGAAAAGTGATTGAGAATATGAAGAAGATGAAGTCTCTTTCAGGTTTCTAATTGCTCTCAAACAATTGCTCCAACACTGCTTTTGATCTTGTGTTCAATTGTTTTCCCTCAATGAATTCGTGGTTTTACTGCTGTCATAACCTGTCTTATATATGCTGCAAAAACAGTTACTGTTATAACATAAAACAGCTTTATGTATTGATGCATAAGATTGTGTATCGATGCATACTGTAAGATATGTGAATTTTTGGTGAAATTTATTAATCATGTATCGATGCATAATTCGTATGTATCGATGCATGTGATTATTTCACTAGTATGTATCGATGCCTAATGCGCATGTATTGATACACAGGCTGTTTCAATTGGTCATGTATCGATGCAGGGATCGTGTGGATCGATGCATAGAGTCTTTAGCCTTCCATGTATTGATGCATGACTCGTATGCATCGATGCATACTGAACAGAAAGGTTTTGTGATTTATCACATGCTGTATGTATCGATGCAAAGGCTTATGTATTGATGCATACTGACATAAAATGCATTTTAATTGTTATTTTAAGGGAAGTATCAATGTAGGTTTATATGTACAGTTATACAACAGTATAGTGGGATGGAAAACATAATAAAAACACAAATGTATCATGTAATGCAATGCACAACCAACATTTGGATGATGATCACACAATTTGCTATCATTAAAAATTAATTCAAGGTAAAGAATTCTCTCACAGCCCTTTCTTGTCTGCATATGTGTTTTTGTATAAAATTATGTTTGCAATAAAATAGAATGGAGGGATGAGAAAAGAATTCATTAATTATATTTTTGTGTTTGACAAGACCTTCGGGCTTGTGCCTACGTACCAACATAAAATGAGGGATCAAAACCTTGTAGTTCGTGGTAACAATTTTAAAGTGAATGCATTGCTTTTAATAAAAAAAATTAAGTTTAACAAAGGCAGAAAAGGCCTAAAAAGGTCTGAATGAGTGTTAGTTCTTTTTGTCTTTTGAAATTTTAAGTCAAGTATAGTTAAGTTCATTTACAAGTTTGATTAAGAAAAGAGTTTTTAAAATGCAATGGCATAAGGCCAAAGTTTCTAATTTGCAATATGGTCTAAGTTTAGAAAACACAAGCAACGAAGATTTTAAAAGGAGGGAGAGATTTGAAATTAAAGAAGTGGGGAGGAGATGAAGAGACTAATCCTAAGCAAAAATTTAAAAGTTAAGAGTTGAAAAGATCTGACCAATGGGATGCAATCCAATAGACAAGAATGTCATATAGAAACCCAAATTTCCCTTGGACTTTAGAATCAAGCAATATCAATACACAAATAGCAAGACGAAGAGTAAGTCATCAAATAAAGATAGCCATATCCATGCTTAGCAACTCCATGATCTTCTTCATAATTCCCATGTATTAGATGAAATCAGAGATATACTTTTGACACAGGTTCAAAGTAACAGCTTCAATAAGACCATGTAGCATATGAACTCAAATGGGATCGCAATACTTACATCAGATGAAGTTCACTTCACAAATAGCACTTGGTTTCATGAGAATTGGCATTGGCCAAGTCCTTTTGCATAGGGAGTGTTGCCTAATTCTAATTCCAATGTCTCAGATCAAATCCAACAGTCCACACAAATGTCTTTTTTAGGGTTTTCGTTGTTATTATGTATATTAAGGTCAAAAGACCACAAAAAAATACACAAAAAAATATATACAATCACAATATAATCACAAAATATGGCTCAAGTGAGCAAAGTGAATATGGCATTAAAGTAAACAAGTTAAATGGTATGAATAATGACAAATGAATAAAGAGTTAAAATTAAAGTGCATAAAAGTAAATGGCTTGAAATTAAATGTTAATTGTTAGTTGATTAGAAGTTAGTATTGGTTTTGCTTTTATTTTGTCGAAGTCATTCTTTGGAGAACACTTAACCCACTATTCACAAGCATGGATCCTTGAATGAAGACATCTTCCAAAAGAAGGAAAAAAGGCCAATTTTCCACACAATACCATGAAAGAGGGGAGACTTACAATCTCACTTACTATAATGTTATGCCTTTGGTTCAAAATGTAGCGCTATGTTAAGCAATCGTAATTGGATTTATGTAGAAGTCACAATTATTTGAGGTCGGACAATAGAAATTTTAGTGTTAACACATGTTATAGATATGGTATTATGAATCATACTCCTAAAACATACCATACTTAAAAAAATGCAAAAGGGATGGACCTAATCTCATCCATACTTAGGTTGATTTTGCAATCAATTAGCCTTAGGATATAGAGATATCATAGGTCTATGAAATGAATGAGAAGAGAATGAGATTGAGATGAAGAGGGAGGGGGAATGGAATCAACACAAATTGGTCAAAGGAGGACTTTTATCAAATTAAAATCATTTATTCATTTTGGGAGATGAAATGTACATTTCATCAATCCCCTAAATCCAATGATTGTAACTCAACAAAAGTCAAATCAACCTTGACCGAGGCCCAACAACACAAGTTAAACTCAATAAGTCAATATCAAAAGCTCAACACAATTTTTTGCATTTAAACAATTAAAATCAATTAAAATACACATTAAATTCAATTATGGTTGGTCAAAATCCTAAAACCTCATAAAAATACCAAATATATGGCCATGAGATTTATTATAGGTCAAACAATGTCAAAGGACCTTGGAGAAAAAATTTCATTATTTTTGGAAACTTAAAACTATTTTTAAACAATTAAAAATATTCACAAAAACAATTAAATCATGAAAAATAATAATAATGATCCAAAAAATACTTTTAATTCAGAAAATGAAAGAGGAATTTATTTAATTTTTTTTGGGGAAAGTCTCATATTTTTTGGATCAATATTAAAATTAATATGAATTAATGAAAATAAGCTAAATAAAATGAAAATCAGAAAATAGCAAAAAACGTGGACCACTTGATCACCCTCATTAATTGAGGTGGCAGATCAAGTGGTCCTTAGTGCACGTTCCACAATGGACACTAGTCAATGTGCTGTAGGGATGGTAATTAAAACCAATGCACGAGATTAAAACGTTTTGCAAGGATCCTATGGTCTGAGACGTGCCAACTGTAGCACCTCAAATTTGCACCTATCATTGTACATACATTCTCATATTAGGTCATAGCATAACATGGTCCACTGCATAACATTGCATTGTCCTATTTGCCTCAAGTGCAAGCCAATCAAGAGAATTAGGTCAAACTGGTCAGGAGATCAGTCAGTCAAGCAAGCAAGTGCATTTCTCAAGGAGCCAAGGCCCTAGGGTTGGTCCAACATGTTCACATGACTTGGGGATCCATTTGAAGTGTTTTGGTCAAGGATTGGACGTTCAGAAGTCATCAGTCAATGCACAGTTTGCCAGAAACCCTAAAAGTCAACTGTTGGTCAACTGTCCATTTAATCAGTGATTTGATGATGGAAATTGGTTTGAGAGGTCTCATTCATGTCCATATAGTCTTCATATATCATGTCAAACACCATCATGGAGGAATTTGAAGCCGGATCAGAAATTTCCAAAAAGGGAAACTTGACCTGTAACTGAAATTTACCAAAAAGGGAAAGTCTTGATCCTCAAACTTACATCATGATACAAGCTTCAAATGAATTTTTGCCCAACATGAAAGTTGAAGATCTTGTTCTCCCATTTCCAAAAAGTCCAAGAACTCTCAATTCCCATGCATGGTTGGCAAGTTATGATCAATTCATTTTCAGAAATTCTTGAACTTCAAAAGGCCATATCTCTCAAACCATTTGGCCAAATTTGGTGAGGTTTTTTTCCAACAAGTCACATTTGACCTCCTCTTTCCAAAAATGTAACTTTCATGTACCAAAACTTTATGGATCAAAATGGCACTTTTGAACCTACATGGATTATTTTCAAGTGAGGTGAAAAATTGAACTTTCCAAATAATCATTCCCAACCATTTCTACCATCCAAACATGTTCTGAAATGTTATTTGAGACTTGTTGGAAGCCCATTTTCATGCAGTACACACACCCATCACCTACTTGCTTGAAAATTGGCCAAAAGTACACTTTTTTTACCAACTCCATCCCACATTTTCATGGACCTGGATTCAGTACCACAAAACAGCAGATATATATCATTTTTTCTGCCAATTGAAAACCCTAGCAGCCACAAGATATCACAAAAAAACACTTGCTCTCAAAAAACTCATTTTCTTCATCTTTTCAAAATCTGCTAAAAAACTCCAAATAACCCGACCTTGTCTTTGTTGATTCATCATCCAAACAACATCTTGAGCTCATTCCAACATTGTTTCTCCACCTGTAGAAGCCTCTTGCCCGACTGTTTTCCCAAGGTGTCATCAATGGCAAAGTGTGGTTGAAGTCTTTTCAAGCTGTTGCAAGCCAAAGCATCTTCACCATTCATCATTAGGAGGGTTTTAAAGCATCTATTTCACGTTAACATGGCCAAATAACAACCGAATCGACACTGCTCTTCCAACTTGGTAAAATTTCGACTCTCACCTTTTCCAAAACCATGATACACACTTTGTAGATCACCTTTCCCTGATCATTATGAGCTTTGAATGGTTGAAAATGG
This sequence comes from Lathyrus oleraceus, assembly GCF_024323335.1. NCBI lineage: Eukaryota > Viridiplantae > Streptophyta > Magnoliopsida > Fabales > Fabaceae > Lathyrus > Lathyrus oleraceus. Next base: position 213,634,893 of record NC_066583.1, read on the forward strand.
TTTAGTATTTAGCAAGTTATGTTGAAATGAATGTTGATGATTCAAACTTGTTTTTGCTTGTTTCTTATTGTCCAGCTCGATTTAATGAAAATTATTGTTGGATTTATAATGTGTGATGTTTGCTGAGTTGAATGGTATGTTTACATTCCATTTCTGGAAAATTTTGGTTTCACGATTTTGGAGAGGATGAAGATATTTACTGTACACGAACCCTAGTTCTTCATTTTCCAGATTTTTTCCATTTTTCACGTGCATGAGCTTGTGTTTACTGTGTCATTAGCCAACAACCAATCAGTTTATTTCGTTTGCATGGCCTAAACGCCGCGTTTTGATTAGTTGGTGGGGTAATTACAAAACTGCCATTCCCGTGCCCCATGTCCCACTAAATCCATGTTGTTTTATTTGTTTATTTCATTTTGATACATCATCTTACAAAAATCATGGCGCATCCAATTTTAATCCAAATTTCATGGGATTTTTTGCATCATGTTCATCACAATCTCTAGTTTTTTATCATGATTTTTCCAGATTTTTTTGATGAGTGGATTTTAATTGGTATTAGGGTTTGTGACATGTGCTCATATTTTGTACACTTTGCCAAAACATTTGTGAAATGGTGATACTTTATCCAATACCTCCCAAATTTTTTGTGCTTAAACTAGACACACTCATGGTGATTTTGGTGTAGAGTTTGTGAATTTATCATTGCTGGTTTGTGAGATATGATTTTTTGAATTGGGGTGTGACAATTTGTGTCACACCATTGATGTCCAACTTCATGATTTTCATTACCATGCTTCTTGAACTCAAATTGGTTTGAACTTTTGCATGAATGTACTCTTGGATGTCTAGTTTACATGTGAAATTTCTTCGAATTATTTGTGGCATTTCCTAATTGTTTGAGATTTTCTCCCCTGTTTAGTCATATGTTGACTTTTTGTGACACATGTTCCCATTTCATTTGTGAAATTCTCATACTTTATTGGATGAACATGAAATTTGACATGTAATTAGTAGACATCTTAAGGTTCATCATGGTTTTAGTCCCATTCATTTCTCATTTGCCATCACTGATTTATGATTTATTCAAGTGGATGCATGTTTGGTTGACTTCTTTGAGCATGTTTAAACTTGCCTTGCCTTTCTGATTTTCATTGACTATCTTCCACTTGTCCAAATGAGATGAAATTTGACATGCTTACCATGCTGTGGGTTATTATTGATCATGATTTATTTGATGATTTTTGGAAATGTTTAAGATTGCTTTTAAGCTAAGTCTTGTTGTTGACTCCTATGAGCTTCTGTTTGCTATACCTTGACCTAAATTGTTCATGAATTGGTAATGATGTTTGGTATGAATGTGAGCCCAATTGGTTTTGTTTCTTGATTGTTTGAACATGATTTTGGATACTTGCCCTTTGCTGTTTTAACTTTTTCATTCCTTTTTGACCCTAGGCTTGCCCTAGTGGCCCTGTTACTCACTTTTGAGCTTGTGTTTTCAGGTTGACCAACAAATGACCAATGAGACCAATTCTTTTTGATTGAGCTTGCTTAAATATCATTGTCTAACTTGTTTGTTTTGTAGGTGGCTTGGCTCACATGCCTTAAGCCTTATGCCTTGCACATCCATTTGCTTATGATTAACTGTTAATGTCTGTTTCCTTTTGCTTTGTTTTGAAGTTGTATACTAATGTCTGCTTGACTATTTCAGGTGCTTTTAGTTGCTCAGTTCCTTGTGAACTTTTGCTTTGCTTTGCTTGTATAAGCAATTTGCATTGAGGTATATTTTTCATCTTCATGTAGTCTGGAAGACCTGGCCTGTTACTTGGCCAGGCAACTGTCTGAAGTCCTCCTTAAGAGGCAATGTTTGTGACTGTTTACTTTTGTCCTTGCATATCCAAAGTCCTCCTAAGTGAAGAGGCAATTGGCAGAACCCAAGGGATAAGCAACCTATCCCCTGCTATTCTGTGTGTCATCTGCTTTGCTCACACCACTGTGTTGATGCATTGCAGATACAAACCCAAGATCTTGTACAATTGTACAGTTGAGTCAGTCCTAAATGTGTAGAAGGGTTCCCACTTTCTGAACCCACACATTCTTGTCTTAAGTTCTCCCAGGTCAGGGATAAGAGCTGTGAAGTCTTATCTTCACTCACCTTTCATCTGCTTCACCTTAGCCCCTCAATGGCAAGGTTAAGAGCTAACATTACCCAGTTCCAGAGGTTTGTTTGTTGAGGTTGACATGACCCCTCGACTAAAACCTAGCCTTGTTTGAGCCCCTTGCTTGTGTATAGTGTGTGCTACCTGTACTTGTATGTTTGTTTGGCTTGCTTCCTGTGCAAGTTAGGGTTAGTTTAGACTTGCTTCCTGTGCAAGTTAGGTTTTGCTTGGCTTGCTTCCTGTGCAAGTTAAGTGTGTGTGTGGCTTGCTTCCTGTGCAAGTCACGACTAGGATAGGCTGGCTCCCTGTGCCAGTTAGCTAGAAACCTTAACTTAGGGTTGATTTTGCATGATAACATCTAGGCTCGAGTCGTAGTCTCCCTAGTTGTGTCTCCCTCTGTTATCTGGTTAGGCTAGTCCTTTATCCCTCCGTAGGGGAACTACGTCGCCCCGATCCTCATACCAGATGAGGTACGTAGGCAGGAGATGAGCAGATCTCTCCGGGCGCCTGTGTCTTTGTTTTGTTCTGTTGTGTGCTTGGAAGCTGATGTAAGTCCATCGAGTGGCATTTGGGTTCCAGTGTGCGTGTGTTTTGGTTCGGATGCTGATGTAAGTCCAGTGATTGGCATTCAGGCTCCATGTTAGCCTTCTTGAGTGCGTTTTGGTTCGGATGCTGATGTAAGTCCAGTGATTGGCATTCAGGCTCCACGTTTGCCTTTGCCTAGTTTTGTTTGTGTGCGTGTTAGCCGAGCTACGAATGCTCTGATTCTTCTCTCGTCCGAGGAGATACGTATGCATAGGATGCGATATCCTAGCGAGCATGTGTCGTTTCCCCAGTCCGAACTACTTCGACTCTGATGTCTATGCCTGATAGACTAAGTAGGCCCAGGATGCGGTATCCTGCCGAGTCAGTCTCGTTTGTTTTCTTGTGTCTCTTTCAGCCAGTTTGATGTGTGTTTGAGCAGTGTTTTAGCAACCATTTTCCTTCCTATTGTGCGTTGATCCCGTCGAGTACGACGGATGCGTAGGGGTGCTAATACCTTCCCTTCACATAACCGACTCCCGATCCCATCTCTCTCTGGTCGCGAGACCATGTCTTTTCCAGGTTTACTCTGAGCGTTTCCTTTCCCTCTTTTGGGATAAATAACGCACGGTGGCGGCTCTGTTGTTCTTGTTTTCCCGCCGGTTTTTCGCGTGATGCGACAGCTGGCGACTCTGTTGGGGATAATAGAGAAGTTGACCTGTGCTGGTCCGTCTTCCCTAAGCGAGTCTCTCCTAGCGCTCTCTAGGATAGGGTTTGGTTGCTTTTGCTGTTATTTATTGCATTCATTTATTTATTGTTTGCATTCATGTTTGCACTTATGTTTGCATTCATTCACATTCATTATTCATCTGGCTGGTTGTCTGTTTCTCTCTGTTGGGGTGGGAGTTACATGAGGTAAAAGGCCCAATACCCAGGCCATGAGTGAAATCTAGGATACTTAGGAATAGAGTGATTCATGGGAAGCGGGTGGTATTGCGCCACTTAGCGGAACATTGATATCACGAGCAGTTCAGACCCTGGTGGGATATTATCGTTACATACTTCGGGTGTGTATATGATGATGTTCTGCGAAAGGTTATTTATGCTGCGTTTCTCTCGACCTTACCCTGGCCTAGATGACACCCGTGAGTGGGGAGGGAATGATCATTATTACAGGTACAGTTGGTGATCAGTTGGTGACTTGTTGGTGACTTGTGATCCTGTCGGTGACTATTGGTTCAGAATTTTGGGGTCTCAGATGACTTTGGGTTTCAGATGAATTTGTGGTTCCGAGTTCAAGCCGAAGCTTTGATCCTGTGTTCTGAGAGACACAGCCAACCAGTCGAGTCTGCATCATTTGCATCATAGCATATTTATTTTTCAAAAGAAACGCAATAAAAAAAAGATACAAAAAAAAAAAGAAAGAAAAGAAAAAAAACTAATCCCTGCATGCATATCATTTCTCAGGTACATTCCAGAGCTTGTTCACTGATAGAGATGGCAACAGTCCCAGAGTTGAAGCGGAAGACTTGTTCCTACAGCTTTCACCGTGAACCTTTGACGTCTCTGATTGAGTTGAGCAACCTTATGACCAGTGGTAACCAGAAGGGGTTTGTTGACCAGTATGGAGATATTCTGACACTGTTGAAGATGGTAGTCGATCCGGTGCCGTTGCAGACTCTTCTACAATTCTACGACCCAGAGCTTCATTGTTTCATCTTTCAAGATTATCAGTTGGCGCCTACTCTTGAGGAGTACTCCATTCTGCTGAGTGTCCCGGTCCGGTATCAGGTTCCTTTCTTGGATGTGCCCAAGGAGGTTGATTTCAGAGTTGTTGCCGGAGCTCTCCATTTGGGTATCAAGGAAGTCAGTGATAGTTGGAAGTCCAATGGGGATGTTGTAGGATTGCCTTTGAAGTTTCTGTTGAGGGTAGCTAGAGAAGAGGCAGAGAAGGGAAGTTGGGAAGCCTTTCATGCTCAGTTGGCCGTCATGATCTATGGGATCGTCCTGTTTCCGAGTATGCCCAATTTTGTTGACTATGCTGCAGTCAGTATTTTCATTGGAGGAAATCCAGTTCCTACTCTGTTAGCTGACACTTACTATGCTATTCACAGTAGGCATGGTAAGGGTGGGGCTATCAGGTGTTGTCTCCCGCTTTTGCTCAGATGGTTCTTGTCTCTTCTGCCAGTCAGTGGACCTTTTGTGGATGCTCAGAGCACGCATAAGTGGACTCAGAGGGTTATGTCTCTTACTTCCTATGATATCAGATGGCAATCTTACCGGATGGATGTGCGTAACGTCATTATGAGCTGTGGAGGATTCCGCAATGTGCCACTCGTAGGGACTAGTGGTTGCATCAATTACAACCCGGTTCTTTCTCTTCGCCAGTTGGGGTTTGTGATGAAGGGAAGACCATTTGAGGCTAAGGTAGCTGAAAGTGTGTATTTTGAGAAGCAGAGTGACCCGGCCAGATTGGAGCAGATAGGGAGAGCTTGGAAGTCTATTGGTATGAAGAATGGATCTGTCTTAGGGAAGAAGTTTGCCGTTGCTATGCCCGATTACACTGATTGGGTCAAGGAGAGAGTAGAAACTTTGTTGTTACCCTACGATAGGATGGAGCCGTTGCAGGAGCAACCACCTTTGATCCTTGCTGAGAGTGTGCCTGCGGAGCACTATAAGCAAGCCCTGATGGAGAATCGTCGTTTGAGAGGGAAGGAGCAAGATACCCAGATGGAGCTGTACAAAGCCAAAGCTGATAGTTTGAACTTGGCTCATCAACTCAGAGGAGTGCGAGAAGAGGATGCTAGCAGACTGAGAAGCAAGAAGAGATCCTACGAGGAGGTGGAGAGCATGTTAGATGCAGAACACCGGGAGTGCTTGAGGTTGCAGAGCGTTGAGGCCAGCTATCAGAAGAAGATCAGAGACTTGGAGAAGCAACTCAGAGATAAAGACATCCAGTTGAAGAAGGAAGTAGACTTGAGACAGGCATCAGAGAACCACCTTGGAGGAGAAGTGGTAGAGCTTAGACGACAACTGAAGGAGAAGATCACTCTTTTGCCAGAATGTTCAGAATGTGACCTGTTGATAGACCAGTGTCAGTACTTGAAGACTCTCATTCCGGGAGGCCGTTTGTCTTAGCTTGTATCTTTGATATGTATGTTGAGAATCACCTCCAGGCTTGTTGGATGGGATTGATTGTTGTACTCCGATTGTTTGGACTTTCTTTGTCGACTTTGTTGTATGATCCTGTTACTCATATAGATGAGGTTGTTGGTTTCACCTTGTACTCATCACTCTTGTATATGTTGTTTCTGTGCTTCTATGTTGTTCTTGCTGCAGGTTGCCATCTTTTGAGGATGACTCAGGCTCTTTGAATGCCTGAGAAATGAACATATCATGTGCATCATACGCATCATTAGCACCATACTCATATCATTTTGCATAACAGGTGTTCTTGGTCGTGACTTCTCACTCTTGGTTCCTGTTCAAGCAGGATAGCTGATCAACGTCCGCACCGCTACTCAACAAGACTGAATCAACAGAGAGATATGGATCAAGTTCAAGCTGAGTTGGCTGAGATGAAGGCTAACATGGCCCAGTTTATGAATATGATGCAAGGGGTTGCACAAGGTCAAGAAGAACTTCGAGCCTTGGTTCAGAGACAAGAGGCTGCAATTCCACCGGTCAACCATGCTCCGCCAGAGGGAGGCCCGGTCAATGATAATAATGTTGCTGCTGCTGTACCCATCAACAACTATGCTGTAGGTGATGAGTTGGGGGGTATTCGAATCAACGGTCAACCTATTGCTCCAGATGCTGCTAATGCCAGAGCAGTCCGTGCCCCAGCCCGTAATCCTGCTCCGATTGTTGACAGACAAGAGGATATGTTTTCTCTGCTCAGTGAAGACGAAGACGTTCTGGGAAGGGTTAATGAGAGGGATCGTAAAGTTGATGCCCTTGCTGAGAAAATTAGAGCTATGGAATGTCAGAATTCTCTCGGTTTTGATGTTACCAATATGGGGTTGGTGGAAGGTTTGAGAATCCCTTACAAGTTCAAAGCACCGTCCTTCGATAAATACAACGGTACTTCTTGCCCTCGCACCCATGTGCAGGCTTATTATCGAAAAATCTCTGCGTATACAGACGATGAAAAGATGTGGATGTATTTTTTCCAAGATAGTCTATCTGGGGCTTCTTTGGACTGGTACATGGAATTGAAGAGAGATTCTATCCGCTGTTGGAGGGATCTGGGTGAGGCCTTCTTGAGGCATTATAAACATAACATGGACATGGCACCGAGCCGGACTCAGCTGCAGAGTCTACGTCAGAAGTCCGGAGAGAGCTTCAAGGAGTACGCCCAGAGGTGGCGTGAACTGGCTGCTAGAGTTCAGCCTCCTATGCTGGAGAGGGAGTTGACAGACATGTTTATCGGCACTCTTCAGGGTGTGTTTATGGACCGGATGGGGAGCTGCCCATTCGGCAGTTTTTCTGATGTTGTCATTTGTGGAGAGAGGACTGAGAGCTTGATTAAAACTGGGAAGATCCAAGATGCTGGTTCCTCTTCTTCTAAGAAGCCATTTGCTGGGGCACCTCGTCGAAGAGAGGGTGAAACTAATGCTGTTCAATACCGCAGAGATCAGAACAGAAGTCAACGCTGTCAGGTTGCTGCAGTGACCATTCCGGCACCTCAACCTCGTCAACAACAACAACAAAGAGTTCAACAACCGCAACAACAACAACAACAGCAACGTCTGTATCAGCCCAGACAAAGGATGCCTGATCGACATTTTGATTCTCTACCCATGTCGTACGCCGAACTGCTGCCCGAACTACTCAGGTTGGGGATGGTTGAGTTGCGTACAATGGCTCCGCCTACAGTATTGCCTCCTGGGTACGACGCCAACGTCCATTGTGACTTTCACTCTGGGGCACCAGGGCATCATACTGAGAAGTGTCGGGCTCTCCAGCACAAGGTCCAAGATTTGATCGATGCCAAAGCAATCAACTTCGCTCCAGTGCCTAACGTCGTAAACAACCCTATGCCTCAGCATGGTGGGCATAGAGTGAACAATATTGAGGGGAAAGAAGCTGAAGATCTGGTTGTTAATGTTGATGATGTTCAGACTTCTCTGCTAGTTGTGAAGGGCCGTCTGCTGAATGGGGGTGTCTACTCGGGCTGTGATGGGGATTGTTTGGGCTGTGCAGAATCTGAGAATGGTTGCGACCAGTTAAGGGCCGGTATTCAGGGTATGATGGATGAGGGTTGTTTGCAATTCAGTAGGGCTGTAAAAGATCGTGGAACAGTGTCAACTATCACCATTTACTTTAAACCGTCTGAAGAACGTGGACAAAGGGTCGTTAGTGCACCTACAACAAATGGTACCCCAGTTACCATTTCCGTGCCTGTAACCATCAGTGCTCCAACTACTATCGCCGCGTCTGGAAGAAGGGCTGTTGAGAATAGTAGAGCCGTGCCGTGGAAGTATGATAATGCTTACCGCAGTAACAGAAGGGCTGAAAGTCAGACGAGACCAGTGAATCAAGCTCCAGTGACAATTGGTTTACCGATTAGAGTTCCTGCAACTGTTGGTCCGGCTGTGGATAATGTAGGGGGTCCAGGAGGTTTTACCAGAAGCGGTCGTCTGTTCGCACCGCAGCCTTTGAGGGACAATAATGCTGAGGCTCTCGCCAAAGCAAAGGGTAAGCAAGCTGTGGTTGAGGAAGAACCTGTCCAGAAGGAAGCGCCCGAGGGGACATTTGAGAAGGACGTGGAGGAGTTTATGAAGATAATCAAGAAGAGTGACTACAAGATTGTAGATCAGTTGAACCAAACTCCGTCCAAGATTTCTATACTTTCACTGTTGTTGTGCTCTGAGGCACACCGTAATGCTTTGCTGAAGATGTTGAATCTGGCTTACGTGCCTCAGGAGATTTCTGTCAATCAACTGGAGGGCGTGATGGCCAATGTGAGCACCAGGCATGGTGTAGGATTCACCAACCTGGACTTACCGCCTGAAGGGCGGAACCATAACAAAGCCTTGCACATCACCATGGAGTGCAAGGGGGCAGTGTTGTCTCACGTATTGGTAGACACCGGGTCGTCGCTGAATGTGCTGCCTAAGCAGATTCTGAAGAAGATTGATGTGGAAGGGTTTGTGCTTACTCCCAGTGACCTGATCGTTCGTGCTTTCGACGGCTCCAAACGTTCTGTGTGTGGGGAAGTTACCTTGCCTGTGAAGATAGGTCCTGAGGTATTCGATATCATCTTCTATGTTATGGACATCCAGCCCGCCTATAGTTGTTTATTGGGGCGTCCATGGATTCATGCAGCAGGGGCAGTCTCGTCGACTCTCCATCAAAAGCTCAAGTATGTCTGGAACGGTCAGATTGTGACTGTGTGCGATGAAGAAGAGATTCTGGTGAGTCATCTATCCTCGTTCAAATATGTTGAGGTGGATGGCGAGATCCACGAAACCTTATGCCAGGCGTTTGAGACTGTGGCTCTTGAGAAAGTGGCGTACGCTGAGCAGAGGAAGCCAGGTGCTTCAATCACTTCTTACAAGCAGGCTAAGGAGGTTGTTGATTCTGGCAAAGCTGAAGGCTGGGGCAAGATGGTGGATTTGCCTGTCAAAGAAGACAAATTTGGCGTTGGTTACGAGCCCCTCCAAGCAGAGCAGAATGGTCAAGCGGGTCCGAGTACCTTTACCAGCGCTGGGCTGATGAATCATGGCGACGTCTCTGCAACCGGTAGTGAAGACTGTGACAGTGATTGTGATTTGGCCAACTGGGTTCGCCCGTGTGCACCAGGGGAGTCTATCAACAACTGGACGGCTGAAGAAGTGGTTCAAGTTACTCTTCTGACAGAGTAATTTTCTGTTGTTTTTTCATTTTGCATGAAAATCCTACGATCTGCCCAAGGCGTAGTGATTCATTGTAGGGCCTCATCATGTTTTAATGATTATCATTAATGAAGGACATTTTTTGAAATCAAACTTTGTGATCCCTGTCTTTCTATTTTTTGTTTTCATCTTTTTTCAAAACAATAAAAATGGCAATGTTTTTGTTTTTTGTGACTTTATTGAACTCTTTTTCTAAAACAAAGCATTAAACATGCAGAAGCGATCTTATGGCATTCACTATGAACAGTTCTGTTATGGCTCAGTATGATTTCGACAATCCCATCTACCAGGTTGAAGAGAAGAGTGAGGAAGACTGTGAACTCCCTGCAGAATTGGTCAGATTGCTGTAGCAGGAGGAAAGGGTCATCCAACCTCATCAGGAGGAGTTGGAGGTTGTTAATTTGGGTACTGAGGACGCCAAAAGAGAAATCAAGATTGGGGCTGCTTTAGAGGACTCTGTCAAGAGGAGGCTGATTGAGATGCTGAGAGAATATGTGGAGATATTCGCCTGGTCATATCAAGATATGCCTGGGTTAGATACAGACATTGTGGTGCATCGATTACCTCTTAGAGAAGGGTGTCCTTCGGTCAAGCAGAAGCTTCGTAGAACGAGTCCTGATATGGCAACTAAGATCAAGGAAGAGGTTCAGAAGCAGTGGGATGCAGGTTTTTTGGCTGTTACAAGTTATCCCCCATGGGTGGCCAACATCGTTTCTGTGCCGAAGAAGGATGGTAAAGTCAGAATGTGTGTCGATTACCGGGATTTGAATAGAGCGAGTCCGAAAGATGATTTCCCATTACCTCACATTGATGTATTGGTTGATAATACGGCTCAATCCTCGGTATTCTCTTTCATGGATGGTTTCTCTGGATATAATCAGATCAAGATGGCGCCAGAGGACATGGAAAAGACGACATTCATTACACCTTGGGGCACGTTCTGCTATAAGGTGATGCCATTTGGGCTAAAGAATGCTGGTGCTACCTATCAGAGGGCAATGACGACTCTTTTTCATGACATGATGCACAAAGAAATTGAAGTGTACGTAGATGATATGATTGCGAAGTCGCAGACAGAAGAGGAGCACCTAGTTAATTTGCAGAAGCTGTTTGACCGGTTGAGAAAGTTCAAGCTGAGGTTGAATCCGAACAAGTGTACGTTTGGGGTGAGATCAGGGAAGCTTTTAGGCTTCATTGTCAGTGAGAAAGGGATTGAGGTTGATCCAGCAAAAGTCAAAGCTATTCAAGAGATGCCTGAACCGAAAACGGAGAAGCAAGTCCGTGGGTTTTTAGGGAGATTGAACTACATTGCAAGGTTCATATCTTATCTAACAGCCACGTGCGAACCAATTTTCAAACTGCTTAGAAAGAATCAAGCGATCAAGTGGAATGATGATTGTCAGAAAGCTTTTGACAAGATTAAAGAGTATTTACAGAAACCTCCAATCCTTATACCTCCAGTTCCAGGGAGACCTCTGATAATGTACCTATCAGTGACTGAGAATTCGATGGGGTGTGTATTGGGACAGCATGACGAGTTTGGTCGAAAAGAGCATGCCATATACTACCTTAGCAAAAAGTTTACCGACTGTGAAACAAGATATTCACTGCTCGAGAAAACTTGTTGTGCTTTGGCCTGGGCTGCTCGCCGACTGAGGCAGTATATGTTGAACCATACTACCTTGTTGATTTCTAAGATGGATCCAGTGAAGTACATCTTTGAGAAACCGGCTCTCACCGGACGCGTTGCTCGTTGGCAGATGATTCTAACAGAATATGATATTCAGTACACGTCACAAAAGGCCATCAAAGGTAGTATTCTGTCAGACTACCTCGCCGAGCAACCGATTGAAGATTATCAGCCTATGATGTTTGAATTCCCTGATGAAGACATCATGTATCTTAAAATGAAAGATTGCGAAGAGCCTCTTGTCGAGGAAGGACCGGATCCGGATGACAAATGGACACTGATGTTTGATGGGGCTGTGAATATGAATGGTAACGGTGTTGGGGCAGTATTGATCAATCCTAAAGGTGCTCATATACCTTTTTCTGCCAGATTGACGTTTGACGTCACCCACAACGAAGCTGAGTATGAGGCTTGTATCATGGGGATAGAAGAAGCCATTGATCTGAGGATCAAAACGCTTGACATTTTTGGAGATTCAGCTCTAGTGGTCAATCAAGTCAATGGAGATTGGAATACGAATCAGCCGCATTTGATTCCGTATAGAGATTACACCAGAAGAATACTGACGTTCTTCAAGAAGGTGAAGTTGTATCATGTCCCCCGGGATGAGAATCAAATGGCTGATGCTTTGGCAACTTTGTCGTCTATGATCAAAGTTCATTGGTGGAATCATGTGCCACATGTTGCGGTGAATCGACTCGAGAGGCCTGCGTATGTGTTTGCAGCCGAGTCTTTTGTGATTGATGAGAAGCCCTGGTATTATGACATCAAGAACTTCCTCAAGACTCAGGAGTATCCTGAAGGTGCGTCGAAGAATGACAAGAAAACCCTTAGAAGGCTAGCTGGAAGCTTCTATTTGAATCAGGATGATGTGCTGTATAAGAGAAACTTTGACATGGTCTTGCTCAGATGCGTGGACAGACCCGAGGCGGACATGTTAATGCAGGAAGTTCATGAAGGTTCCTTCGGTACTTATGCCGGCGGACATGCAATGGCTAAGAAATTGTTGAGAGCGGGTTATTACTGGATGACTATGGAATCCGATTGTTTCAAGTATGCTCGGAAGTGCCATAAGTGTCAAATCTATGCTGATAAGGTGCATGTACCACCAAGCCCTCTGAATGTCATGAATTCGCCTTGGCCGTTTGCCATGTGGGGCATTGATATGATTGGGAAGATTGAGCCTACTGCTTCGAATGGACATCGCTTCATCTTGGTTGCGATTGACTATTTCACCAAATGGGTGGAAGCAGCTTCCTATGCTAACGTTACCAAACAAGTGGTTACCCGGTTCATCAAGAAAGAAATCATATGTCGTTATGGAGTGCCTGAGAGAATCATCACTGACAATGGTTCGAATCTCAACAACAAGATGATGAAAGAGCTTTAGAAAGATTTCAAGATTGAACATCACAATTCTTCTCCTTACAGACCGAAGATGAATGGTGTTGTAGAAGCGGCGAACAAGAATATCAAGAAGATTGTGCAGAAGATGGTCGTTACGTACAAGGATTGGCATGAGATGCTGCCTTTCGCTTTGCATGGGTACCGTACCTCAGTACGTACGTCGACCGGAGAAACCCCTTACTCCCTTGTGTATGGTATGGAAGCTGTCCTACCTGTTGAAGTGGAGATTCCTTCTCTGAGAGTTTTATTGGATGTCAAGCTGGACGAAGCCGAGTGGATTCGAACAAGGTTTAACGAGTTAAGCCTTATCGAAGAGAGACGGCTAGCAGCTGTATGTCATGGACAGTTGTATCAGAGAAGGATGAAGCGAGCCTTTGATCAGAAAGTGCGTCCTCGAAGCTATCAGATCGGTGATCTAGTTTTGAAGAGGATCCTCCCTCCCGGTGCAGATAACAGGGGCAAGTGGACTCCTAATTATGAAGGTCCATATGTTGTGAAAAAGGTATTCTCCGGTGGAGCCTTGATGCTTACAACTATGGATGGTGAAGACTTTCCGTCTCCTGTTAACTCAGATGTAGTCAAAAAATACTTCGCATAAATTGACCCGCTGGACAAAAAGAAAAAAAAAAGTCCAGGCAAAAATGGGCATCCCGGCGAACCAAAAAACAGAAAGGAAAGGTTCGGGCAAAAATTAGGGATAAAATAAAAAGAATTTGTACACCCGGTAAGTCGAAAACCCGTAAGGGCGGCTTAGGCAAAAATGGGTATCCCGTTGGATTGAAAACCCGAAAGGGCGATCCAGCCAAAAGAGGGATTAAAGCGAAGACTACAGTCTGAGTTGTCTGTGCTTCATCGAGCTTTGTCGTCTGCCATCTCGAAAGATGTGATCCGTCCAGTCATTCTTCTTTGAACGCAAGGAGTTGGGAAGAAAACTGATGATCTGTGAGTTATAACAGAATTGGGAAATAGTGGATGCCGTGTTCACATTGCCATTAGGATAGATTTTTTCCTTTTGTGCGCAATTACCTCTTTCTAGGAATTGCTTCCCATGTATTTGCCTTTTCAGGCACGTTTTCAATCAATAAAAGTCGTTATTCAGATAAATGGCTCTTTTGTTTTTATTTTTACTGTTTTGTTTGCAAAAATGTCTGAATTCTTGATAAGCATTGCATATAAAAACATGAAGGCTAAACAATAGTTTGCAGGATGACAAAACATTTGAAAATCATTTTGAATGTTGAGGACACTTGAGCGTATCTTGTCCATGTATCCCCTGGGGGCATTTTGTTGTGCTGTTTTTTTAGGTTGGCATCTGTGAGGACGTTTCCTCAACAGATATTTTCCCCAAGCAAGTTTGGAAGCTATCAGAGCTATGTTCCCCTGCGGAGACGTCTGTGGATAGTGCCTTCTATTCCCCAACAGATCTAAGGATTGCCTATCCCCAGCAGGCCTGTATTTACCGATTTCCTCCCCGAGTGAGGCAGGTTCATTGAAATTTATCTCCAGCATTTATCCCATCTGTGGACTGAAGGATATCCCCAGCGGAGTTTACCTTTCCCCAGCAGCAGTGCTATTCTCCAACATGAGTGAGAAGTCGTTGCTCCCCTTGCAGAGTCTCCCCGCAGAGTTGGAGTACCCGATCAGTTTTGGCTCCCCAGCCGGAGTTTTTCATCATTTTTGCATTTTTGCATTTTAGTAATCATTGCATCCTCAAACTGCGTAGCACTCCCATTCAATATGGAGCATTACGCCATAGAAAAATTCAAACATATGCATTCATGTGTTAACCTCACCAGACCGTATCCCCGGCAGAGGCGGATCATTTCATTCAACATCAGCACAGCAAGTCTGCTACAGTTGCTCTTGACAGCATTCAGGATTGATATCCCCACAGAAGTTTATTACCTCACCCGTTGGTGACAGAAAGTTTGTTTCTCCCCAGTGAAACCCCCAGCAAGTGGTCAACCTTGCCTTGACATATCTAAGATGTCGTTCTTGTGATACCGGTAAGTGTCATACTAGCACCCGCGTGTGTTTCTTTATTTTTGGTGTCGGTAAACACCATTGTTTCGGTGTCTGTAAACATCGGGTATTCTCCCCCAGTCATCAGTAAATGTCTGGTCGTCATTTTTGGTGTTGGTAAACACCATTGTTTCGGTGTCTGTAAACATCGGGTTTTCTCCCCAGTCATCGGTAAATGTCTGGTCATTTTTTTGATGTCGGTAAACATCATCTTTCGATGTCGGTAAACATCGAGTCTTTTCTGCAGTCATCGGTAAATGTCTGGTAATCCCCAGCTAGAAATCCCCAGTAGAGTCATTTGTAAACGTCCTAACTGGTTTCCAGTTGCAAATATTTGTTTTCCTTTAGTGAAGTGTTCCCCGGTCATCGGTAAATGTCTGGTCGTTTATGGATGTCGGTAAACATCATCTTTCGATGTCGGTAAACATCGAGTCTCATCCCAGTCACCGGTAAATGTCTGGTCATGCTTTGTTTCCTTGTTGATAAAATCAAGATCCCCAGAAGTCGTCGGTAAACGTCTTGTCTGATTGCACCGCAAAGATTTTGTTCCTCCCCAAGTGGAAACGCCATCGGTAAATGGCCCCGTATGCTTCGATATCGGTAAATATTGAATGCCCAGTTTTATCCGCCATCGGTAAATGGCCCCGTTTTCTTCGATATCGGTAAATATCGGATCCCCAGTTGCAGTAGCCATCGGTAAATGGTCGAGTTGAAGTTGATATCGGTAAATGTCAAGTTTCTTTGAAGCCACCATCGGTAAAAGGTCTTGCTTCCTTTTACATCAGAAGTTGTTTCCCAGCAGCCATCGGTAAATGGTCTTGCTGAAGTTGATATCGGTAAATATCAAGTTTCCAGCTTCTAACCATCGGTAAATGGTTTCGCCTTTCTGAAGTTGTCAATTGCAGGCGTCATCGGTAAATGACGTGGTTCTCCTTGTATCATATCCGACAGAGTGCAAATTTCTACGGTTCTTGGTATTCAATCCCTGTTTACCCTGAAAGTCTGACAGCCGTTGCTCTCATCCATTCGGGTTCCCAGCTGATTGAATAGGGGCAGCTGTAGCACCTCAAATTTGCACCTATCATTGTACATACATTCTCATATTAGGTCATAGCATAACATGGTCCACTGCATAACATTGCATTGTCCTATTTGCCTCAAGTGCAAGCCAATCAAGAGAATTAGGTCAAACTGGTCAGGAGATCAGTCAGTCAAGCAAGCAAGTGCATTTCTCAAGGAGCCAAGGCCCTAGGGTTGGTCCAACATGTTCACATGACTTAGGGATCCATTTGAAGTGTTTTGGTCAAGGATTGGACGTTCAGAAGTCATCAGTCAATGCACAGTTTGCCAAAAACCCTAAAAGTCAACTGTTGGTCAACTGTCCATTTAATCAGTGATTTGATGATGGAAATTGGTTTGAGAGGTCTCATTCATGTCCATATAGTCTTCATATATCATGTCAAACACCATCATGGAGGAATTTGAAGCCAGATCAGAAATTTCCAAAAAGGGAAACTTGACCTGTAACTGAAATTTACCAAAAAGGGAAAGTCTTGATCCTCAAACTTACATCATGATACAAGCTTCAAATGAATTTTTGCCCAACATGAAAGTTGAAGATCTTGTTCTCCCATTTCCGAAAAGTCCAAGAACTCTCAATTCCCATGCATGGTTGGCAAGTTATGATCAATTCATTTTCAGAAATTCTTGAACTTCAAAAGGCCATATCTCTCAAACCATTTGGCCAAATTTGGTGAGGTTTTTTCCAACAAGTCACATTTGACCTCCTCTTTCCAAAAATGTAACTTTCATGTACCAAAACTTTATGGATCAAAATGGCACTTTTGAACCTACATGGATTATTTTCAAGTGAGGTGAAAAATTGAACTTTCCAAATAATCATTCCCAACCATTTCTACCATCCAAACATGTTCTGAAATGTTATTTGAGACTTGTTGGAAGCCCATTTTCATGCAGTACACACACCCATCACCTACTTGCTTGAAAATTGGCCAAAAGTACACTTTTTTTACCAACTCCATCCCACATTTTCATGGACCTGGATTCAGTACCACAAAACAGCAGATATATATCATTTTTTCTGCCAATTGAAAACCCTAGCAGCCACAAGATATCACAGAAAAACACTTGCTCTCAAAAAACTCATTTTCTTCATCTTTTCAAAATCTGCTAAAAAACTCCAAATAACCCGACCTTGTCTTTGTTGATTCATCATCCAAACAACATCTTGAGCTCATTCCAACATTGTTTCTCCACCTGTAGAAGCCTCTTGCCCGACTGTTTTCCCAAGGTGTCATCAATGGCAAAGTGTGGTTGAAGTCTTTTCAAGCTGTTGCAAGCCAAAGCATCTTCACCATTCATCATTAGGAGGGTTTTAAAGCATCTATTTCACGTTAACATGGCCAAATAACAACCGAATCGACACTGCTCTTCCAACTTGGTAAAATTTCGACTCTCACCTTTTCCAAAACCATGATACACACTTTGTAGATCACCTTTCCCTGATCATTATGAGCTTTGAATGGTTGAAAATGGTTTAGTATTTAGCAAGTTATGTTGAAATGAATGTTGATGATTCATTTGAGAAATTCTCATACTTTATTGGATGAACATGAAATTTGACATGTAATTAGTAGACATCTTAAGGTTCATCATGGTTTTAGTCCCATTCATTTCTCATTTGCCATCACTGATTTATGATTTATTCAAGTTGATGCATGTTTGGTTGACTTCTTTGAGCATGTTTAAACTTGCCTTGCCTTTCTGATTTTCATTGACTATCTTCCACTTGTCCAAATGAGATGAAATTTGACATGCTTACCATGCTGTGGGTTATGATTGATCATGATTTATTTGATGATTTTTGGAAATGTTTAAGATTGCTTTTGAGCTAAGTCTTGTTGTTGACTCCTATGAGCTTCTGTTTGCTATACCTTGACCTAAATTGTTCATGAAATGGTAATGATGTTTGGTATGAATGTGAGCCCAATTGGTTTTGTTTCTTGATTGTTTGAACATGATTTTGGATACTTGCCCTTTGCTGTTTTAACTTTTTCATTCCTTTTTGACCCTAGGCTTGCCCTAGTGGTCCTGTTACTCACTTTTGAGCTTGTGTTTTCAGGTTGACCAACAAATGACCAATGAGACCAATTCTTTTTGATTGAGCTTGCTTAAATATCATTGTCTAAATTGTTTGTTTTGTAGATGGCTTGGCTCACATGCCTTAAGCCTTATGCCTTGCACATCCATTTGCTTATGATTAACTGTTAATGTTTGTTTCCTTTTGCTTTGTTTTGAAGTTGTATACTAATGTCTGCTTGACTATTTCAGGTGCTTTTAGTTGCTCAGTTCCTTGTGAACTTTTGCTTTGCTTTGCTTGTATAAGCAATTTGCATTGAGGTATATTTCTCATCTTCATGTAGTCTGGAAGACCTGGCCTGTTACTTGGCCAGGCAACTGTCTGAAGTCCTCCTTAAGAGGCAATGTTTGTGACTGTTTACTTTTGTCCTTGCATATCCAAAGTCCTCCTAAGTGAAGAGGCAATTGGCAGAACCCAAGGGATAAGCAACCTATCCCCTGCTATTCTGTGTGTCATCTGCTTTGCTCACACCACTGTGTTGATGCATTGCAGATACAAACCCAAGATCTTGTACAATTGTACAGTTGAGTCAGTCCTAAATGTGTAGAAGGGTTCCCACTTTCTGAACCCACACATTCTTGTCTTAAGTTCTCCCAGGTCAGGGATAAGAGCTGTGAAGTCTTATCTTCACTCACCTTTCATCTGCTTCACCTTCGCCCCTCAATGGCAAGGTTAAGAGCTAACATTACCCAGTTCCAGAGGTTTGTTTGTTGAGGTTGACATGACCCCTCGACTAAAACCTAGCCTTGTTTGAGCCCCTTGCTTGTGTATAGTGTGTGCTACCTGTACTTGTATGTTTGTTTGGCTTGCTTCCTGTGCAAGTTAGGGTTAGTTTAGACTTGCTTCCTGTGCAAGTTAGGTTTTGCTTGGCTTGCTTCCTGTGCAAGTTAAGTGTGTGTGTGGCTTGCTTCCTGTGCAAGTCACGACTAGGATAGGCTGGCTCCCTGTGCCAGTTAGCTAGAAACCTTAACTTAGGGTTGATTTTGCATGATAACATCTAGGCTCGAGTCGTAGTCTCCCTAGTTGTGTCTCCCTCTGTTATCTGGTTAGGCTAGTCCTTTATCCCTCCGTAGGGGAACTACGTCGCCCCGATCCTCATACCAGATGAGGTACGTAGGCAGGAGATGAGCAGATCTCTCCGGGCGCCTGTGTCTTTGTTTTGTCCTGTTGTGTGCTTGGAAGCTGATGTAAGTCCATCGAGTGGCATTTGGGTTTGTGCGTGTGTTTTGGTTCGGATGCTGATGTAAGTCCAGTGATTGGCATTCAGGCTCCATGTTTGCCTTCTTGAGTGCGTTTTGGTTCGGATGCTGATGTAAGTCCAGTGATTGGCATTCAGGCTCCACGTTTGCCTTTGCCTAGTTTTGTTTGTGTGCGTGTTAGCCGAGCTACGAATGCTCTGATTCTTCTCTCGTCCGAGGAGATACGTATGCATAGGATGTGATATCCTAGCGAGCATGTGTCGTTTCCCCAGTCCGAACTACTTCGACTCTGATGTCTATGCCTGATAGACTAAGTAGGCCCAGGATGCGGTATCCTGCCGAGTCAGTCTCGTTTGTTTTCTTGTGTCTCTTTCAGCCAGTTTGATGTGTGTTTGAGCAGTGTTTTAGCAACCATTTTCCTTCCTATTGTGCGTGGATCCCGTCGAGTACGACGGATGCGTAGGGGTGCTAATACCTTCCCTTCGCATAACCGACTCCCGATCCCATCTCTCTCTGGTCGCGAGACCATGTCTTTTCCAGGTTTACTCTGAGCGTTTCCTTTCCCTCTTTTGGGATAAATAACGCACGGTGGCGGCTCTGTTGTTCTTGTTTTCCCGCCGGTTTTTCGCGTGATGCGACACCAACACACGGCCAGAGTTGTAACTCCGATCTTCTTCTCCGGTGGACCTCACGGACTAGTCCACCTTCAACCATCACCAAAATAAGAAAATAGGACATAAATTTAAAGAGAAAATGCTCAGGAGCTCGAATCTGGCCTCAATTTCTCCTAACTCCAAGTATATTAAAAGATACAGGGAGTTGAATTTTGAGGATCATGATCTGAGTTGCTTCGATTTGACCTCAAAGCAACTCAATCTTGTTACCTACATTGGTAAACTTCAGACAACCAAAAAACAAGAAGAATTATGGAGAATTAAGTGAGAATCGAAGAGATGAATTTTTTTGAAAATCACCTTCAATGCAGGTCTGTATGAACACGGTCTTGCTTCCAATTTCACTTGGCCTTGCTCTGGATACTTGATGGAATTGGATTGAATCAATAAAAGTAACAGGACTCTTGGAGATTTGAATCTCAAAATAGTGGATATTCAAACTCGATTTCCAATGGAAATCCTCAAGGTTATCCTTTGAGTGAGAGGGTTTGGAGCTGGGGATTCAAAGCTGGTGCGCAGAGTCCTACATTTAGATTGCAAGGGTCTCCATTTATAGGCCAAATGATTGTTCTTTGCACACTTGAATCAAAGTTCCAAAAATAGCAATGTTTATTGCATGGATGCATGGGCGTGTGATAGGCCCATGTAATCATCCCTTTAGGTCCAAAAATGAGTACAAACATTGCTGAAGTCACATTTGTAAGTCATGCAATTGTGTGTGAGGAATGCAAGTTCAATTATGCCAAATGGTGATCCAGGTTCAAGCCATGCGCAAGTCACTCATACTTTGTCCAAATGGGATGAAATTTGACTTTTGGAAAGGTTAGATCAATAGGAACAACTTTCATGTTGAACACTTTTTCATTTGAAGCTTGGATCATAATTATTTTTGAGGTGTAAGTTGGGAAAATCAAACATATCAAAAAATGTATAAGTGTTAAGCCATATGTTCACTTATTCCACCTTGACTAATTTTTTATATGAGCTTAAAATGAGAAAAGTTCCTTCATAAAAGTTGTAGCTCTCTCAAATCAATTCAAAATGGTCACAAGTTTGACCTTATTTGGATTTATCATGAAGGAGTTATGCATTTTTGAAGTTGAGGAAAATCACTTGTTCAATGGCATTGGTCCAAAATAACCTATAATGTCTCCTCATATCACATGCATATAAAAGTTGAATTTTGTCTTCCTCCAAACATCAAAGTTTGTTTATACATCTTGAATTTGATCATGCAACTTGAATGGATTTCATCTCATAAATATTGAGCAAGTTATGGTCTTGGGAAGTTGACCTTCAAATTAGGGTTTAAACAAAATGACATATAATCTTTCACCATAAAAATTGACTTTCCAAGAAAAACTAGCTCTAGAACACAACATGAAAGTTGTTTGGAATGTTATTTAGATTAACGTTTCTCTAGGAATCATTTTCATATGATAAAACTTGTAGGAGATAGGGTATATGCAACCCCAGTTTTGACTAGTTGACTTTCTCTGGTCAACCACCATGAACCAACTTGCTAGCTTGATAGTCTCTTGACTTTTGGGACTAATGGAGGACAATATAAGTATAAGATGATTAAATTTGAAGTATCCCTTGAAATATTTGATCAATTGGTGAAGAAGCTTGTTGAAGAAGTTACACAAGATACCCAGATATATTAGGGTTTCCAAGGAAAACCAACTTCAAACTCTTGATGATTTCTTGATCAAAATAAAATATGAAGATCATGAGGATTCATATATGATGCTTAGAGCCATAGTAAATCAATTCTTGATTGAACTCCTTGCACTGACGGTCTTAAATCCTAGATGTGAGCTTGATAGATCAAAGGTGAGCATACATACTACCTACAAAAGCAACAAACTATACATTGCATATTTTTGGTATTTTGGTTAGTAAAAATGATAAAATACAAAGTATGATACAATCAAATGATGCTTGGTGATCTATCCAAATGCAAACCCGATGAATGAGGGATAAGGGGGTGCCAAGATGTGATCCCAATGTTAATCCATATGATGAGATATCATGAGGGATCTTAGGGTCAAAATTGG
This sequence comes from Lathyrus oleraceus, assembly GCF_024323335.1. Taxonomy (NCBI): domain Eukaryota; kingdom Viridiplantae; phylum Streptophyta; class Magnoliopsida; order Fabales; family Fabaceae; genus Lathyrus; species Lathyrus oleraceus. The sequence continues at coordinate 213,656,685 of NC_066583.1, forward strand.
GGTCTTACACCAATGTTAATGCATATGATGAGAATAGAATTAGGGATATTAGGGTCAAAATTGGGGTCTTACAGCTGCCCCTATTTAAGGACGTTCTATCTGAGGAGATGAAGGTTAAAGCCTTCACATCGACTCAGTGGAATGGACTTAAATAACAACATATAGAAATAAATTTTGGTCCCTAAGAGACCTCATGATGCAATATGATTGAATGTTAAAATAATATCTGTGGGGAAATGTTGCCACAAAGGAAAAGAATCTGGAGAGACCGAAAGTCTGCAGGAGTATAACACATTCCATAAGGAAGACTCACTAGGGAGACAAAGACTCTGGGGGGAAAAGGTTGTGCGTAAGCCAGACTACGACTTTTAAAAATGTTGGGGGACTCGAGGGATTCCACGAAAATAAATCTATGGAAAGACTCCACCGTGGAAGAAGTGATCTTCAACACAGGAGCAACAGAAGTATAGTATCCACTACCGGTTACTGGGTAAGGAGATAACATAGTCTGTCAGAGAGGACATCGGTTACCAGTTAGGGTAAACATATCAAGGATGACTCGTTAGGGGAAACCCAGAGATGTATTCATTACTAGTTACTGAGTAAGAATAACCTGTTGGGGAAAAGCCAAATAAGGTTTACAACTACCGGTTATTGGGCAGAAGACTGGAAAGAAAGAGAATATTTGTCACTAATTAAAGTGAACATGTCAAGGATATACTCAAAAGGGGAATTATATCCATCATCGGTTAAGATGAACGTATCAAAGATAGACTCACCTGGGGACATTAGGAAGGATATCCGTCACCGGTTAAGATGAACATATCAAGGATAAACTGCCTGAAAAAAGTAGGAATATTATCTATCGGCTATTGGATAGAATACCGAAAAGAGAATATTTGTCACCGGTTATGATGAACATATCAAGGATAAACTCCGAGGGGAAGTAGGATTTATAACTACCTGTTAATGAGCAGAAGACCGCAATGAAGAGGAAATTTGTCACCGGTTAGGATGAACATATCAAGGATTAACTCTCTGGGGAAAGGAAATATGGATTACAACTACCTTTTTACTAGGTAGAATACCAAAAAGAGAATATTTGTCATCGGTTAGGATGAACATATCAAGGATAGACTCAACTGCGGGGGAAGAAAATATATGTCATTGGTTAGGATGAACATATCAAGGATAGACTTCCTGGGAAACGTGGAAACAAATCTGCCGGGGAGAAAAGGGTTACTTTTTCCAGGTATTGGGCAAAAGTGAAATACTTGCAAATTGAGAAGAGTATTACTAGTTACTAGGTAATAGACTCTCAGGGGATCAAAAGCATCTATCTAGGTAAGATCTAGAAATAAACGATAATCAAAGACTCAACTCGATGAGGATATAATTCAGGGGGGGGGGCAATTCCATCCAGATAATCAACTAGGGAGGAAACTGAAATAATGATCATCCACGAGGAAGTAACTCAGTGGGGAATGAGAAAGGTTAAATTCTTTCTTCTTAAGGGGGCTGACACTCTACAATTGAAAGAGGGCATACATACCAAATTTGCATGGGGGCAAAGTATACCACCGTAGCAGAGGATCAGATAAATAATGGATCACAAAGTGCATGCAAATAATGAAATCTTTGAATGTATATGTAGACGTATATATGATGATTATGCTGACAAAATGATCACAAAGGATATAAATGTCACTGGTCTAAATCATCGATACAATTCTCATCTAATCCTCACATGAGGAAAACATCTGCTGGAGGGAATCATCCACCTCAAAGGCTCAAACCTGGCTGGGGAGAAGGAAAAGGTTTGCCGAAAATCTGCGTTATCAACTCTGTGAGGATTTTAGGTCAACACCATATCAAATGGGAGACAACCTTGTAGAGGATCGAAAATACTTCTCAAGAGTCGAGGCTAACAGAGGTTAGGGATAACTCTGATGGCGACTTGCGGGGGAAACAAAATTTGTTGAATCTATGCAACCTACTGCAATAATACGCCTATAACTTAAGGGAGGCAATTACAAACTCAGCTGGGGAAACCAATAACTCGACTAGAGATGCTGAAAAACAGCTGAGAATAAACGGAGATTGCACCAACTGCTTGGAGAAAACCAACACTGCTTCGCATTTAGGGCTTATCGTTTTTCAAACCGCTGTTGATATTCCTTTAATTACTTTTTTAAAGTAACTGCTTTTATTATTTAAGAAAACATGCTTTTTATTTTAAAACTTTAATTTCAAAATGATCATAATAAAATTTAATTCTATTTAGCTTAATAAATAAGAGTAGAAACAATTGGATAAAAAGATCAATTTTATTTAATGGAATGGTAGTCTGTAAATGACAAGACCCCATAGATCTTTACAAAAGTTTGAAAAGCGGTAGTTTACATGGAAAAGGGCTATATTGAATACAATGATCACTAATCATTCTACAAATTTTGATATCCACCATGCTCTTGGCTTTGGCTGAAGATGAATCAGAACCAAACATTGTGCTCAAGAAAGTCTTCAAGACTGGGGATCAACAACTTACAGTTACTTGTAATAATCCCTAATTTTTGCATAAATTGCCCCAAGGTGGGGTACTCAATTTATCAGGATAGTTTTTCTGTTTTATGTCTCTAACTTTTGTGTGGATCGCCCTTTCGGGTCTTCAATCCACCAAGACGCTCATTTTTGCCTAAGTCGCCCTTTCAGGTTTTCAACTTAGCGAGTTGTTCTTTTCTTTTTTAGGTGAAGTATTTCTTGACTGCATCGGCATTCACAGAACGCGTGAACTCTTCACCATCCATAGTTGTAAGAATCAAAGCACCGCCTGAAAAGGCTCTCTTAACAACGTATGGGCCTTCATAATTAGGAGTCCACTTGCCCCTCGTATCTGGTTTGAAAGATAAGATCTTCTTGAGCACAAGATCACCTTCTCTGAATACACGAGGTCTCACCTTCTTATCAAAAACTTTCTTCTTTCTCTACTGATACAACTGACCATGACACGTGGCAGTTAACCTCTTCTCTTCGATTAAATTCAGCTGATCATACCTGGTGTGACACCATTCATCTTCTGTCAACTTGGCTTCCATCAACACATGCAATGATGGGATCTCAACCTTTACCGGGGGACACAACTTCCATGCCATAAACAAGTGAGAAAGGGGTTGCCCTTGTTGAAGTGTGGATGGATGCACGATACCCATGAAAAGCAAATGGGAGAATCTCATGCCAATCCTTGTACGTCAAAACCATCTTCTGAATGATCTTCTCGATGTTCTTGTTTGCAGCTTCAACAGCCCCATTCATCTTAGGTCTGTATGGAGAAGAATTATGGTGTGCAATCTTGAAGTCTTTGCAAAGAGCTTCCACCATATTATTATTCAATTTTGAAACATTATCAATAATGATCTTACTTGGCACACCATAACGGCATATAATCTGATTCTTGATGAACCTCACAACAAGTTGCTTATTTACATTCGCATACGATGTCGCTTCAACCCACGTTGTGAAGTAGTCAATAGCCACCAAAACGAAACAATGTCCATTCGACGCTTTGGGCTCAATCATGCCAATCATATCGATTTCCCACATAGAGAAGGGCCATGGGGAGGAAATGACGTTCAACAGTGTCGGAGGAACATGAATCTTATCTGCATATATTTGACATTTCTGGCATTTCTTCAAAAACATACAACAGTCAGATTCCATTGTTATCTAAGAGTAACCTGCTCGCAACATCTTCTTAGCCATAGCATGTCCATTGGAGTGAGTACCAAAGGAACCTTCATGGACTTCGGTCATCAATAAGTCTGCTTCATGTCTATCCACGCATATGAGCATAACCATATCAAAATTTCTCTTGTAAAGCACATCACCATTTAGGTAGAAGTTGCCAGCTAATCTCCTCAAAGTCTTCTTATCTTTCAAAGATGCCCAAGGTGCGTAAATCTGACTTTAGAGGAAACACTTGATATTAAAATACCACGGATTCTCATCTTTGACTTCTTTAACCGCAAACACATGAGTTGGCCTATCAATATGCATCACAATCAGATTAGGAACTTCATTCCAATACTTCACCATGATCACTGAAGCCAACGTTGCAAGAGCATCTGCCATCCGACTTTCATCTCAAGGGATATGATAAAATTACATTTGCGTAGCCTCAAGGATCTTTGAGCATCTTGGTTCCTTTTCCCTTTGGGTAGGACTTCTTGAGAATGGTTTGAGATCACCAAGCATGCTTGAATTGTATATCATTGATTTTCTCATTTTTGTTTACTAACCAAAAGCACAAAAATATGTCACTAACATCCTTTGTTTGTAGCTTGAGCAATCACAAGGTCAAAAGCTTCTAGGAGATCCTTTGTGCAATGACATGACCAAGAGGAGATGAAAGCAAGCATGGTAATGGTTCCGAAGGCTCTCATCCATAAAATATGCCTCCCTAGAATCTCAATCCATCATTTTGATCAAAGTAAGTCAAGGGTTTGAGATCTTGTTCTTCAGAGAAACCCTAATTCATTTGTGTACCACAATGCCTTGCTCATGAAGCAACCTCATCCCATGATCAAATATAATCAAGGTAAGTTCTTTAATTATTCATTTCATACATCATTGAACTTATTTGAGTGTCCTCAATCATCAATTCATCAAGATATGAGTCATAGACTTGAGAAGTTGATCAATCAATTCATCTGACTATTTTGAAATACACTGAGACCTAACTTTTTATGTGTTGATCAAATGGAGATGGTTCCAAATGAAAAAATGTTCTTAAGGACGATATGAACAACTTTCATGTTCATAAAAAGTTGATTTGAAGCTTGGAAGACCATCTTCCATTCCAATACATTATAGGTCATTTTGACTGAAACCCTAATTTTGGGTCAACTTCCCAAGGACATAACTCATTCATTTTTTATGATTTTGAGGTGGGATCAAATGCATTGGAAATATTAAGATGTCTACTTCAAATGTTATGTTGAACAAAATTTCAAAATCTCAAAGGCAATACATGTGATAATGCAAGACATTATAGGTCCTTTTTGACCAAATGCATTAAAAGTCAAAAAAATCCAACTTCAGGTGCCCATAACTCTTTCATCAAAAATCCAAATGATGCAAAATTTAAGTCCATTTTGATTTTCTTGAAACGATATACAACTTTGATGTTGGAGGCTTTTTCATTTGAATCTTGCATCATCAAAACAGAAGGGCTTAAAAGTTGGCCAATTTTAGAAACTTTGCATTGACATGTTTTGCACCTCACACTTTAAACTCAAATTTCATAAATTTCCACATTCCAAATGGACTTTTGACCAACATAGCATTTGTTCCTCATACAAAAACCTTTCCATCCATTACCCATATGCCTATTCTTGGATTTTCTAAATGGCACTTTCGAAGAGATGAGTATTTAGGTACAAATGGAGAATTCACATTGAATCTTGAAATACAAGCTATTGCAAGGCAAATTACACGTCCAATTCCCTTTGGTCATTGCTCAGAGTTCATTTGGCATTGCTTTTGGGCCTTGTGCATGATCATGCAAGCCCATGCAACTGATATCCAAATTCATGCACACGGTTTCCTTCACACTTCCCTTGCCAATTCCTCTATAAATAGAAGCTTCATTCCCTCCATTTCACACCCAATTTTTGACCTGAAATGCTGCTGAAATCATTCCCCAACCATCACTAAAGAAGCAATTGCATTTTCTTCAAAAAAATTCAGATCTTGAATTCAGCTTCATCTGGTTGTATTCATAGATCTAATGCTTCTAGACCTTCACCATACACTTCATTGAACTTCTATTTTGACAAAGCAAGCAAGGTTTCAAGCTCAAATCACCAGAACTCAAGCTTGAACTCCAACTGGTATTTGCTTCGATTCTCTTAATTCATTGACCTATTGGCTGTGGTTTTGTGTTGACTGAAGTCCTCTCAATGGAGGCATCATGTTTATGCTTTTAATTTTTGCAATTCATTGAGTTCATGATGAACACCAGATTTTTCCATCTTTGATTTCTCAAATCATAGAGATCTAGAGTGGAAATGGATGGTACAGGGATGATGTACATCATCCCAGCTTTCTATTGATGTATAGATCGCTTGATTTGGTTAAGTTTTGAGGTTCTGCATTTTGGCCAGAATCTGGAAGCTCACCGGAGAAGACGGTGGCTCCGGTGGCTTCATTAAGTCCAGTTCAAATCCTGGCCGTTGGATCCATTCTCCAGATTTAATCTCGTCCCTTCATTGTTATGACTTTTAATTCTTTTCCATACGCGTGCATTGACCGTGGATCACCATAGGCGCACGCTTCTTGGCCTCATGATTTGCCAGCTCAATTAATGAGCTTAGGTCAGACGGTCCACGCTTTTTTGCATTTTTTATTTTCTGATTTAATTTCTTTAACTCCAATAATTTTCAAAAATCAATATCTTCTTCATTTTTAATCCAAAAATTATGGGACCAATTCCATTATTTCCCAAATAAATTCTAGTTTCTATTTCTGATTTTTAATTTTTTTTATTTTGTCATTTGGTATTTTTTGTGAATTCTCTCTTTTCTGGTTATTTTTAATTCATTTTAAACAGTTTTTGATATTCAAAAAATACAAAAATATTTTCCTAACCTATTTGAATGATGATGGATCTATGAAAAATATTCTCATCAATTTTTGAATTTATTTGAGATTTATTTGAGATTTATTTGAGATTTATTTGAGATTTAAGTTCAATTAGGTTACTTTTATTCATTTTTAATTGATTAAAAATAGTTTCTGACTTTTAAAAATGCTGAAATTTTTTGTCAAACCTTGTTTGACCTTGTTGAACTTAGGATAAATCACTTGGACCTTTCAAGGTTGATTTGAAGTGATTTTGAAGTTTGACCTTTCCATTTATTTTAATTCAAGTTTATTTTTAATATTAATAAAATGCCAAAAATATTCTATTCATTTCTTGACTTCCAATCTTCATCTCACTTCTGTTTTTGATTGTTTGACCTTGACTTTCAATGTTATTGGTCAACATAAGACGATTGGTACATTTTATTCCATTAATGCATTTTATTTTGTCATTTCCATTTCTCTTATTCATCTCCTTCTTCTTCTTCTTCTTCTTCTTTTTTTGATCAATGAGTTGAAGGTTGATAAGTTAGCATTGATTAGAGGGATTTAACCTTCCTTGATTCAAATCTAATTCATCTTGATCAATTGATCAAGTGAATGGCTTTGCATTAAGGATAGGTTATCTTTTAAATCATGCATAAGGCTTAAACCAATACAAGATCAATTCTCATTTTTCTTTTTGGCATGGCAAGTTGTTGGGACTTGGTTCACTAATCAAGACTCCTAACTTATGTTTGTTGCCTACGTTATTATTGACCGGCCTCAGATAGTTGTGACTTCTACATAAGTTCAATTACGATTGCTTAACATAGCGCTAAATTTGCCTTATGGCACCTTAACTACTAACACTAACTATTGACAATTAACATTTACTTTATGCAATTTACTTTATGCAATTTATTTTAATGCAATTTATAATTCTTGCACATATTATTCATTTGCTTTTTCCTTTGCTCATTGGAGCACATGTTTATGTTAATGCCATTTGCTTTTTGCTCACTTGAGCACATAATCGTGTATATATTATATTGCTTGTATTTTGTTTTGATTGTTGTGGACCTATACAAAGAAATGGACTTAGTTTCTAGGACTTTCCCTATGCAAAGAAATGGAGAATTGGACTTAGTTTCTAGGACCTTCCTTATGCAAAAATTGGAGTGAAAGGATCTTAATGATGAAAGTGGAATTAGAAGGACCAAATCTCTAAACTCTCTCTTGTCCATTCCTGTTTTACTTCATGGAACTTTTGATGTGTGTGCTTTTGTGCTAGGAGTTTCCATTTGAGCTTAATTGGAGGACCATTTCCATGTTCATCCAAGTGGAAGATACAAGATACATTGAGGATCTTTTAAGAGACTTGTTTGATCGCTTATACTTTGTGGTTGCTTTATTCCAAAGGATGGGAGCTACTTGGATCATCAATATGATCTAAAGAGAGGAACTCCTAGTGTGGTTCATTTCTTATCCCTCACCTTTTATTTTCCTTAGGACTTAGCCTTTCTTCTTCATCTCTCCACTCTAACCCCAAGCCAAAACTTTTGTGCAAACATTTCACTTGTTTTCAACATTAGAAACCTAAGCCTTATGCTTTTGATTTTCAAACTTTCTTTTCATAACACTTATTTTGAATTGAACTTTTAAGTCAACTTTGACCATTTTTGCATATACTTCTAATTGGTAAATATGACCCACTCAAATTTCTTTTGTGGTTCCAATGGCCACTTTCTTAATCAAATTTTCCATAACCTTTAGCTATTATGTTTGAGTTATCCTTGTGGTAGATGTAATACTCACCTATATCCTTAGTGATGGACAATGAGCCTTCCATGCTTATTATAGGGTTAACCCTTCACTAGCATGTTGAAGCTATCCTCACATGGTGGATTTGTGGTTTGGTTGAGTTTTCTCCCTTTGATAACAAAAGACCTTAAGGCTTTTGGACCAATCAATTCACCAACTTGCTTTGAAATTTTTACCCCGAACTACGAGGTTTTGATCCTAATCTTTTTATAAGATGGTACGTAGGTAATGGGTTTATCCATCCAAACACCAAAATGTAAATAACTTGTACATTCTCTTCTCATCCCTTCAATCATGTTTGCACAAACAAAATTTTCACAAAATACCAACCTTACAGCAAATATGAAAAGGGCTCCCTAGGAGTACCTAGGATGTTTTGGGTGCTTAAAACCTTCCCATTGCATAACCAACCCCTTACCCAGATCTCTGTTCTCTTTTATTAGTTTTTGTTAAAACTATTAGGTTTTTGTTCGCTTTCTAACCATTCCTTTGGATAAATAGAAGTGCGGTGGCGACTCGACTTGTATGATTTACCTTGGATTTAGTCAATATCTCTAATGGTAACGAATACCCCGCTACAATATGGTATCAAACCGGGTTGATTCGTCTCCTATTCACCTTTGATCTGATTCACGACCAAAGTTGAATCTCCATAGATGTCCAAATAATTGATTCTGAGAACAATGGCCTCTTCAAGCCCCTTAATGCAAGCTTCATACTCAGCCATGTCATTTTTATACTTGAAAGTCAATCTAGTTGTAAACGGAAAATGAGTTCCTTATGGAGTAATAATCACTGCCCCAATGCCATTACCATACTGATTAACAACTCTATCAAATAGCATGCCCCAACAAGAACCAGGCTCTGACCCTTCTTCAAGCAATGGTTCATCAGAATCTTTCATTTTCAAGTACAAGACCTCTTAAATTGGAAGTCATACTACACTGACTGGTAATCTTAAATTGGTTGGTGAGCCAAATGGTCAGCCAAGACACTACCTTTGATCGCTTTTTGAGATCGGTATTCAATATCAGATTCTAATAACAACATTTACCAACGGGCAATCCTCCCAGTTAAAGCAGGATTCTCAAAAATATACTTGATTGGATGCATTTTGGATATCAACCAAGTTGTATGATTCAACATATATTGACGCAGACGCTTAGCAGCCCAGGCCAATGCGCAACAAGTCTTCTCTAGCATAGAATACCGAGTCTCACAGTCGGTGAATTTCTTACTGAGGTAGTAAATAGCATATTATTTCTTTCTAATCTCGTCTTGCTGACCAAGCACACAACCCATACTCTCTTCAAGCACAGCCAAATACATGATTAATGGTATTCCTTCAACAGGCGGAGACAGAATCAGAGGTGTAAGTAGATACTCTTTGATACTGTCAAAAGCTTTCTGGAAATCTTCGTTCCAATCACAAGACTGATATTTCCAAAGAAGCTTGAATATAGGCGCACATGTGGTCGTCATGTGTGAAATGAATCTTGAGATATAATTCAAGCGGCCGAGAAAACCTCTGACTTGCTTCTCAGTTTTAGGCGCAAGCATCTTTTGTATTGCTTTGACCTTGGCAGGATCAACCTCAATACCCTTCTCACTGACAATAAAGCCCAACAACTTACAAGAACGAACACATAAAGTACACTTATTGGGATTCAAGCGGAGTTTGTACTTCCTCAAATGCTGAAATAACTTCAACAAATGCTTAACATGTTCTTCTTCATCACTGGATTTAGCAATCATATCATCAACATAAACTTTGATCTCTTTGTGCATCATATAATGAAAAAGAGTGGTCATAGCTCTCTGGTAGGTTGCACCAACATTCTTTAGACCGAAAGGCATCACTCTATAACAGAATGTTCCCTAGGGTGTAATGAATGTGGTCTTCTCCATATCCTCGTGTGCCATCTTGATCTGATTATATCCAGAAAATCCATCCATAAATGAAAAGACTTTGAATTTAGTTGTATTGTCTACCAACATGTCAATGTGTGACAGAGGGAAATCATCTTTCGGACTAGCTTTGTTCAAATCTCTATAATCGACGCACATACAAACTTTTCTATCCTTCTTCAAAATATGCACAATGTTGGCCACCCATTACGGATACTCAGCAGTAACAAGGAAACCAGCATCAATCTTCTTCTGCACTTCTTCTTTGATTTTTCACTGCCATATCAGGATGAGTTCTCCTTAATTTCTGCTTGACTTGCGGGCATTCTGGCGTCAATGGAAATCTATGCTCCACAATCTCATAATCCAAACCAGGCAGGTCTTGATAGGACCAAGCAAACACATCTGAATACTCTCGAAGAAGAACAACCAACCCCTTCTTAACCTCTGGACATAGTCGATACCCAATCTTGACTTCCTTCACATCATCTTCGGAACCCAAGTTGACTAACTCAATCTGCTATTCGAATGGCTGAATGGCATTTTCCTCGTGCTCAAGTAGGCGAGACAATTCATCAGACACTTCTTCATCATTTTCCTCCTCAGCCTCAAACACAGGGAATTCAAAGTTTGGAGGAGTAGGATCATTGTATTCAATGGGTTTAGAAACCAACCTGCATAATGATTTGATATTTTGATTTTAGAGAAGTGAATTGTGCCAAATATTATGCTGATGGACAATTATTTATTTATTTATTTATGTTTTTTGTGATTACCATATTTCAAAAAAGCAAAAAGTAAAAGTAAAACATCATAGATGTGGATGAATAGAATTGCATTTTATTAATGGTCAATTTGAAAGATGCCAAACAATGTTCACTTCTCCCTTAGGCATAGGAGAAGGATTTTCAAAAAACAATAAAGCAATTACTTAGAGCGATGAATAATAACAGGAACGTCGACAGTGATCCAATTGTTGCAAGCTTTTCCATGCGTCACAAAATTGGTGCAATTTTCATCTTCATCATCCTCAATCACTGCAGTTGAGTGTTGTTCATTACCATGGATGAACCTTCCTCCACGGAAACTAGGTTTCACATCTTCAACTTTGGCAACAGACGACCCTTGCTGAAATCCCAAACCAGCACGATTCTTTTTCTCGACGACCTCTACCATCCGGCCCCACTGATCAAAACTACCATCTTCAACAACTTTTTGTTCGTCTTTAAAAGAGGACATAGGTGTCCCAACTCTCTTTTCTTCAGCAATAGATAAAGCTTGGAATAGAGTTCCAAACTCATCCTCAGCTTCAACATATGAGAAAGACGACAGATGGCTCACCAACAGAGCCTTTTCTCTACCAACGATGACAAGCTTTCTGTTCTTCACAAATTTCAATTTCTGATACAGAGTGGATGTCACAGCTCCTTCCTCATGTATCCATGGCCTTCCTAACAAACAGCTATAGGCCGAGTGGATATCCATTACCTGGAAAGTAATTTGGAAATCACTCAGACCTATCTTCACTGGAAGGTCCACCTCACCAATAACAGTCTTGTGAGAACCATCAAAAGCTTTGACAATCACGCCACTGTATCTCATCGGAGCTCCTTGGTAGGATAATCTTGACAGAGTTGACTTGGGGAGTACATTTAAAGAAGAGCCGGTATCAACCAACACATTGAACAATGCATCCTCCTTGCAATTCATTGATATGTGCAATGCCAAATTTTGATTCCTACCCTCCTCGGGGAGTTCTTCATCACAGAAGCTCGGAGTATTGCAGGAAGTAATGTTAGCCACAATGTGATCAAACTGATCCACTGTCACATCATGTTCAACATAGGCTTGCTCCAATACCTTTTGCAATGCTTCTATGTGTGCTTCAGAGTTCATGAGCAGAGACAACATTGAAATCTTGGAAGTAGTCTGGAGCAGCTGCTCCACCATATTGAATTCACTCTTTTTAATCAAATGAAGCACCTCATCATCATCATTAGGCTTCAAATTGCTGGATTCACCATACTGACACTTTAGAGCACTAACCGGATTTACTACAAGCACTTCCACCTTCTTACTGACATCCTCTACATCTTTTGGAAAACAGGACCAAAAAGACAACCACTACGGGTTACCTTCGCTATATCGGTAATATTCACAATAGAATTAGTCGTAGGCAACTGAACCTCTCGACCATTGCCGTATTATACTGATACAAAATAGCTATATCGGATGCATACGGGACTGGACCCGCTAACCATATTACCAACGGCGATACTGATATGTTGTTGTTGTTACTGCTGCTATCAAACTGAATTACCACCCGCTCAGGGGTCTTGAACACTGGCACTATTAGATTGATATCATCTATATCCCTTGACTGTTGGATTTGGATTACATTCTCATCCATCAACTTCTGAATATCTCTCTTGACAACCGAACACCAACAAGGGTTCACACTGTAAATTGTACAACTGTCATGATCGTGCTCACAATCACTGATGGTGCACAGGGTCATATGCATCTCAACCAAGGATCGACAGATACGTCTCACATCAAATACTCGGAAACTTCCTAGACAGCTATCTACCATATTAATAGAGGAATTACCATGAGCAGGCAATGAGTTTGCTTTTACATTCGGCGCATGGTCCTCAAGGACACCATCCCACTCTTTACTAGCTTCTAGACCTCGTATTTCAACGGATAGCAATTCTCAATATCATGGCTATAAGCCCCTTAATGAAAGGCACATCGGAGTTCTGGCTTATACCACCATGGAAGTGGTTCTGGAATTTATGGAAAATTTCTTGGTCGGAGAAGGTTCTTGAGAACCAAAGATGGGTACAATTCAGCATAGGACATAAGAATAGGGTCGAAAGAGACCTTCTTCCTCTCAAAATTCTATTGTTGTTGATTATTGTTGGCGTTGTTTTTGTTGTTGTAGTTATTTGTTCTTTGTTGCAGTTGTTGTTGACGTTGTTGTTGAACTGGTACTGATTGATTGTTGGAAAACACTGGAATTACAAATGATACTTAATGATAATGTTGACGGGGTTGCGGACTTCTTCTGACATGAGCCTCCTCTGCCTCCCAACTGACACTGCATTAGTCTCGCCTTCCTTCTTCCTAGCGAAACTGTTACCATACTTCTTGCTTGAAGACACCTCTTCCTTAGATAATCGTCCCTCACGGACACCTTCTTTTAATCTCATCCCCATATTTACCATTTCGATAAAGTCACTGGGGGCACTAGCAATCATTTGCTCATAGTAAAACGAGCTCATGGTCTTGAGAAAAATCTTGGTCATCTCCTTTTCTTCCAACGGAGGGTTGATCTGAGCAGCAAGCTCTCTCTATCTTTGGACGTACTCTTTGAATGTCTCTTTGTCCTTCTGAGACATCGACCTCAGCTGCTCCCTATCTGGCGCCATATCCATATTGTTTTTGTACTGCTTCACGAAAGCCTCACCCAAATCATTGAACGTGCGAACACTCGCACTATCCAAACCCACGTACCACCTTAGAGTGGCGCCAGTCAAACTGTCTTGAAAGTAATGAATCAATAACTTATCATTACCAGTTTGTGTCGACATTTTCCTGGCATACATGACAAGATGGCTAAGTGGACAGGTGTTTCCCTTATACTTTTCAAAGTCAGGGACTTTGAACTTCAACGGGATCTTGACGTTGGGCACCAAGCAAAGCTCCATAGCACTCTTACCAAACAAATCTTTTCTCCTCAAGGTCTTCAACTCCTTTCGCAACTCAAGGAATTGGTCTTTCATCTTGTCCATCTTTTCATAAACATCCGGACCCTTAGACGGTTCGGAATGGTAGATGGTGTCCTTAACACGAGGCAGCGTGTGAACAACTGGAGGCGAAACAAACATGACCGGGCTAGATACCGGCATGGAAGCAAAAGTGGGCACGAATCCTTCGGGCACAAATTTCGGCGGCATCCCTCACAGGAATCCGGCAGGCCTAGTAGGCGCAAACTGAGTGGCAGGCACGGTTGAAGTAGCAATCTCTGAAATGACAGTCCTCTGAGGGGGAGTAGTTGCAGACATTGGAGACGACTGACTCTGAGCAGCTAAAACAAACTCCATCATGGAAGTCAAGCGGGAGATCTCGTCCTTCAACTCTTGATTCTCTTGTTCCAAGTGTTCCATGATTCTCTGATGATTGGCGCGAGTATTGTATCGATGAGTCAGCTTGGCTGAAGCACAAAAGAATAACCAATAAGACATCTGGCGGAAGAAAAACCTGTTATGCAAATGATGCATGAAATGTGATGTTTTTATTTTCAAGGAATATACTATTTTATTTGCAAATATATAATAATAACAATTGTACAATTTGACCATAAAAAATCTCTTTTATTTATATAATTTGGAAGGATTACACTGAGTACAATTTCAGAAACCAAAATACAAAATACAAGAGAAAAGGAAACTAGTCATTCTAAGGATCCCATAACAACAGTGTCAGATGATTTGGATGCAGGCGCGTACTTCCTTCGGATGCGTCGAATCTCGGACTCAAAAGAAGTCTTCATCTGAGCCTTCTCGAGGACAAGTTGATCAACAATCTTCTTCCAAGCAACGGAAGGCTGAGGCATACTAGAGGAAGATGAACCCTCTGGTTCTCTCTGTCTCTTCATTGCTCAGTTTTCTAGAAGCTCAATAAGTGCATCTTTGTCCTTAGACTCAATCTGCAACTCCTCATGCTTTCTGCTCAAAGCATGGAACCGTTCTTCCCACATATCCTTCTCTTGCTTCATCTTGGCGAGTGTGTCTTCCAACTCCTCTACATCTTGGTTAGGGAGAGTTAATGGCTCAACCACAACCATAGACATAGGTCTTTCACAAGCATACGACATCTTCAAATCTAAATATCTCTTCTTCACCCAAGAAGTGTAACCTTCCAAAGCTACACAGTTGCACGGACCAAGCTCGGATCTTCCTTTCCTATGCACATTATGCCAAACATGCACTATCTTCTGCTTCAAATGTTGGGGATCTTTACCCTCTTGATAGAAAAGACCTTTTAACTGAGTGTTATTAGGTTTGTCTCTCAAGGGGAACCAAAGTTGACGACGAGCCCAAGCAGGGTTGTAGTTGATTCCTCCTTGTGTACCAATAAGAGGCACATTATAGAATTCACCACAACTATCAATAATCTCCAAACTATTCAATGAAGAATCATACCAAACTATATCATCATTAGTGAGAGACATGAGTCTCTGAGACCACCTTATACATTGTTTGTTCTCCATAAAAGCAGGCATCTGAGGCAAGTGCGAAATAAATCACTTGTACAGAAGAGGAAGACATCATACAATAGTTCCTCCGCCTTTAGAATTCCTTAGATGCAAAGAGAAATACATATCACCTAATAGAGTAGGCACATGATTTCCAATCAAGAAGATTTTAATGGCATTAACATCAACAAAACCATCAATGTTAGGGAACAAAGCCAACCCATAGATGACCAACACAAACACAGCTTCAAAAGCATCCACACTACCGGCTTGAGCAAATGAAGTAGCTTTCCCAATAAGGAACTCAGAAGTCAACCCAAAAATTCCTCCTTTCTTCACCCAATGAGCCTCAATCTCAGACTTCTTCAGATGAAGAGCTTTAGTTATAATATGAGATCTGGGAATCTCCTTCAATCCACTAAAAGGAACTATGTCAGAAACAGGTATTCCCAAGATGTGGGCATACTCTTCTAACATAGGCATAAGCTGATAATCGGGAAAAATGAAGAGTCCTTCAACTATATCAGCATGAAGTTTCCCATGAAGTTGCTTGAAGTCCAAGGGCTTTAATACAGAAGATGATAACTTCCTTAGCTCTTTCAAATCCGGACATCTGAAATTGTACTTCTTAGTTTTCCTTCGTCCATAATCCACGGTCTGAAAATATTTGCAAATAAAACCCCAATTCCTTGAAGTTATTTTTCGTGTGATGAATGTTACGATGCGCATGAATGCATGAATGCAACAATCATAAGTAAATGATCACACACAAGGAAAACAAACAAAGGTCAAGGGATGAATCAAGTCATTGTCAAGATCAATCATCCATTTTGGTGGATTATGGTTTTCACCTTATCAACACCCAAGTTCCATTCATATTGACAAGACTTGATTGGATCAACCAAGAATCAAGGGTTTGTTGTGAGTCACGAGCATGGAGTCGGGTTAAGAACCATCCCAAAGGAGTGTACTAAAGATAAAACCTGTAGATCATGTTCTAAAAAGTTCCTAGAGTCTTAATTCCATCTATCGGATATTACAGGTTAGGATTACTGACTCATCAACCCATAATATTCTCAAGAGAAACTCGTCTGATTGTAGTATCGCATGACAACTGTTATCAAGTCTACACTTGAACAATCTCCGCACTACATCCTAAATAGCCAAGTTGGGTTAAATGTTCTATGGTCCTCAGCTTCTCGGACCCCAAATTAGAGAAAGTAATGCCTAACCACAAATAACTTGTGTGACATCAATAGCTTCAAAAGGATCTCCACTGAGTAGATGGGTCTCAAGCCAACTTGTTAAGGACTACTCCACACAAGTCGAACATGACTATACTATCTTCCTATCTTAAGTTCACTTAAGTTCGGGTTAGAACTTATCTCTCCACTCATAGATCACCAAGCACAACAAGCAGATTAGAACTTACAAACAAATATACAAACATCAAATACACAATTATATACACATGAAAAAGTAGGCTAAACCCACAGAGGACTACTCCCCGACAAAGTTGCCACTTAATTTCTGTAGCGGTAAATTCATTACCATTAAGCTATGGATAAACTTAACGTCAATTAAACCAGAGTCGCCACCGCGCTTTTATTGTTTCCAAGGGAAAGGGTAAAAGTACGAACAAAACCCAAAGATAAGAAGTTTTCAAATCAAAACTAATAAAATGCCAGAGATTACAGGTGAGGGGGTTGGTTACACAGAGGGAAGGTGTTAGCATCCAAAGTGTCCTAGGTACTCCTAGGGAGCCCTTTTTTATGTGTACATGTGTTTTGGTATAAAATGATGTTTGCAATAAATAGAGTGTGGGGATGAGAAAAGAATTCATTAATTATATTTTTTGTGTTTGACAAGACCTTCGGACTTGTGCCTACGTACCAACATAAAAATGAGGGATCAAAACCGCGTAGTTCGTGGTATCCATTTCAAAGTGAGTTGCTTGATTTTAACAAAATTTTAAGTTTAAAAGAGGCACCAAAGGCCTAAAAGAGTTTGAATGGGTGTTATTTCTTTTTGTCTTTTGAAATTTCAAGTCAATATGGTTAGATTCATTTACAAATTTGATTAGGAAAAAAAGTTTAAAAAATGCAATGGCATAATGCCAAAGTTTCTAATTTGCAATAAAGAGTTTATGTTTAGAAATCATAAGTAAAGAAAAATTTAAAAGGAGGGAGATATTTGAAATTAAAGAAGTGAGAGGAGATGAAGAGACTAATCCTAAGCAAAAATATAAAAGTTAAGAGTTGAAAAGATCTGACCGATGGGATGCAATCTAATAGACAAGAATGGCATATAGAAACCAATTTTCCCTTGGACTTTAGAATCAAGCAGTAACAATACACACATAGCAAGATGAAGAGCAAGATATCAAATAAAGACAGCCACATCCAAGCAAGAAACTCCATAGTCTTCTTCATAATCTCTCATGAATCCGATGACATACTCCTTTAATGGCTCAAAATAAGGCATTATACATAGGTTCAAAGTAGCAACTTCATCAAGACCATGTAGCAGATAAACTCAAATGGATCTCAACACTTGCATCAGATGGAAATTTAATTCACAAGCACTTGATTTCAGAAAATTTGGCATTGGCCAAGTCCTTTTGCATAGGGAGTGTTTCCTAATTCTAAGTCCATGTCACAGATGAAATCCAACAGTCCACACAAATCTTTTTTAGAGATTTTTGTTGTTATTATGTACATTAAGGTCAAAAGACCATAAATACAAACAAAATGCACAAACAAGTATGTACAATCACAATATATGGCTCAAATGAGCAAAGTGAAAATGGCATTAAGATGAACAAGTTAAATGACATGAATAATGGCAAATGATAAAAGACTTGAATTTAAAGTGCATAAAAGTAAATGGCTTGAAATTAAAAGTTAGTTAAATGTTAGTTGATTAGAAGTTAGTATTGTTTTTGCTCTTCAATTATTTAAGTCATTCTTTGGAGAACACTCAACCCTTTATTCACAAGCATGGATCCTTGAACCAAGACATCTTCCAAAGGAAGGAAAAAAGGCCAAGTTTCCACACAATACCATGAAAGGGGGGAGACTTACAATCTCACTTACTAGGATGTTATGCTTTTGGGTCAAAATTTAGCGTTATGTTAAGCAATCGTAATTGGACTTATGTAGAGGTCACAACTATCTATGGTTGGGCAATAGAAATTTTAGTGTTAATGCATGTTAGAGATATGGTATAATGAACCATACTCCTAAAACATACCACACTTAAAAGGAAATGCAAAAAGGGTGGACCTAATCGCATCCATACTTGTATTGGTTTATGAAACAATTAGCCTTAGGATATAGAGATATCATAGGTCAATGAAATGGATGGGATAAAAGGGGATTGAATATGAAGAGATAAGGGAAATAAGACAAACACAAATTGGTCATGGGAGGACTTTTATCAAATTAAAATCATTCATTCATTTTGGGAGATGATATGTACATTTCATCAATCCCCAAAATCCAATGATTTTAATCCAACAAAGTCAAAGCAACCTTGACCAAGGCCTAACAACAAATAGTCAAACTCAACAAGTCAATGGAAATAGCTCAACACAATTTATTCACAATTAAACAATTGAAAATCAATTAAAAATGCATTAAATTAAATTATGTTTGATCAAAATCCTAAAACCTCTTCAAAGCACCAAATAAATGGTCAAGAGATTTATCATATGTCGAACAAGGTCAAAGGACCTTGGAGAAAAAATTTCATGATTTTTGGAAGCTTAAAAGTATTTTTAAACAATTAAAGATATGCACAAAAACAATTAAATCATAAAAAATATTAATATTGATCCAAAGAATAGTTTTAATTCAGAAAGTGAAAGAGAAAAATATTTGAAATTTTTTGGTGAAAGTCTCATATTTTTTGGATCAATATTAAAATTAATATGAATTTATGAAAATAAGGCAATTAAAATAAAAATCAGAAATTACAAAAAACATGGACCACTTGATCTCCCTCATTAATTGAGGTGGCAGGTCAAGTGGATCAGAGGGTGCTATCCATGTGTTCCCTAGTCAAATGTCCCACACATGTGGTAATCATTTCGGACGCTCAAGATTAAAACAATTTAAACTGATCATGTGGTTCAGAAGGATGTCACCGCATCGCCGGAGCCAGAGCTCCAGTCTTCTTCTCCGGTGGACCTCACCGGATTGATCCACCCTCAACCATCACCAAAATGAAAAAGGAGGAAATGAATTTAAAGAAAAAATGCTCAGGAGCTCGAATTTGGCCTCAATTTTGTCTAACTTCAAGTATATAGAAAGATACAGGGAGTTGAGATTTGAGGATCATGATCTGAGTTGCTTCGATTTGACCTCTAAGCAACTCAATCTTGTTTCCTACATTGGTAGGACTTCAGACAACCAAAAATCAACAAGACTAATGGAGAATTGAGTGAGAATCAAAGAGATGAAAAATTCTGAAAATCACCTTCAATGTAGCTTCAGATTGGCATGATCTTGCTCTCAATTGTGCTTGGCCTTGCTTCAGATGCTTAATGGAGTGGAAAAGGATTAAAGAGAAGGAAGTACTCTTGGAGTTTGAATCTCAAAAATAGTGAGAGATTCAAACTCAATTTTCAAAGAAAATCTTCAAGCTTATCCTTTTAATGTGAGGGTTTAGGGTTGCTGATTCAAAGCTTGTGCGTCAGGGTCCTTAATTCTGAGCAAGAGGACCTCTATTTATAGCCAAGCAGATTGATAATTGCACACTTCCGTTTTTGGCCAAAGTTGGAAATCTCACTTGCATGCATGCATGGCCGTGTGATAGGCCCATCAAATGATGCACTTAGATCCAAAATCATGTGTAAGCACTACTGAAATCATATGGAAAGGCCATGCAATCGTGTATGAAAAGTGGAACTTCAAATCTTCCAAATGGTCCTTCAAATTTAAGCCATGTGCAAGTCATTCATACTTTGTCCAAATTAGATGAATTTGGACTTTTTGAAAAGGTTAGATCAAGAGGAACAACTTTCATGTTGAACACTTTTTTATTTGAAGCTTGGACCATGATGAATTTTAAAGGGGAAGTTTGGAAAATCAAACATATAAAAAAAAAAATTCTAAGTATCAAGCCATATGTTCACTTCTTCCACCTTAAGTAACTTTTTTATGGAATTAAAATGATAAAGGTTACTTCATAAAAGTTGTATCTCTTTCAATTTCCTTCAAATTAGTCACAAATTTGACATCATTTGGATTTAGCATGAAGGAGTTATGCATTTTAGAAGTTGATGAAAATCAGTTGTTCAATGGTATTGGCCCAAAATGACCTACAATGTTTCCCTTTATCACATGTATTAGAAAGTTGAGTTTGCACTTCCTCCAAACATCAAAGTTGAAGTAGAAATCTTGAATTTGATCATGCAATTTGAATGGCTTTTATCTCATAAACATTGAGCAAGTTATGGTCTTGGGAAGTTGACCTCCAAATTAGGGTTTAGACAAAATGACCTATAATCTTTCACCATAAAAAATGACTTTCCAAGCAAAACTAGCTCTTGACCTCAACATGAAAGTTGTTTGGAATGTCATTTAGAGTAAATTTTCTCTTGGAATCATTTTCATATGTATATCGGGGTTTTTGTTACCTTTAGGTTTATTGACTAAACCAAAAGTCAACATATAATTCGAGTCGCCACCGCACTTTTATTTGTCCAAAGGAAAGGCTAAAAAGCGAACAAAAGCCAAGTAAGAAGTTTTTCAAATCAAAAACTAATAAAAATGCCAGAGATCTAGGTAAGGGGGTTGGTTATGAAATGGGAAGGTTTTACGAACCCAAAACATCCTTAGTACTCTAAGGGAACCCTTTTTGCAAATATGTTTTGTAGGTTGGTATTTGTGAAAAGATTTGTGCAAAAAGATTAGGGGGATGAGAAAAGAATAGATTATATTTACAAATTTTGTTGTTTGAATGGATGAACCCATTGCCTACGTACCATCACAAAGGAGGACCAAAACCCCGTAGTTCGGGGTAAAAATCTCAAAGATTGGTGAATTGATTTAACCAAAAGCCTTAAGGACTTTTGTTATCAAAGGGAGAAAACTCAACCTAAACCAACAATCCACCGTGTGAGGAAGGCTTCAACATGCTAGTGAGGGGTTATCCCTGTAATAAGCATGTAAGACTTATAATCCAATCACTAAGGATGAGGTGAGATTTACATCAACCACTATGATAACTCAAACCTATGACTAATTTTTTGAAAAGTTTTGACAAAGTGGCCATTGGAACCACAAAAACAACTTGAAGTGGGTTATATTTAGAAGTTAGATTTATTTACAAAATGAAGTCAAAGTTTGGATTAAGATTTATTCATAATGAGTATATATGAAAGGAGTTTTGAAAAGTCAAAGGCTTAAGGCCTAGGTTTCTAATTTGAAACGAAGTCAAAGTTTAGAAAATGATTTTTGGCTTGGTTAGAGTGGAGAGAAGAAGAGAAGGGCTAGTCGTAAAGCATACAAAGATAAGAGGGGAAAGATAAACCCTTGGAGTTCCTTTTCTTGAAGTCATATAGATGACTCAAAATGCTCCTTTCCTTTAGACTTAGCATACAAACAAGCAATCAAACAATTTGAATTCAAGCTCCTAGGATTTCCATTTGGCTTGGCTCTTAACTTGGCTACTCATGACAATGGTCCTCTTTCACATTCTTAAGATGCGATCCCTAACACACAAAAGCAAACATCAAAAAGTTCACAACACAATAAGGGGAATGGACAAAGAATAAGTTTTGAGGAGAAGTCCTTTGAGGTCAACTTTGGATTTTATCATTCTAAAGGCATGAGGCCTAGTTGCTCTTGAACTCCTTTAAGCATAGGTAAGTCCTAATTCTAAGTCCTTTCTCCTTTTTGCATTTGGTTCACACAAAAACAAACACAAAGCAAACACAAGATAGCAATATATTTATATACAATAATGGGCTCAAATGAGAAAAAGGAAAATGACATAAACATAAAATATGTGCTTAAGTGAGAAAAGGGAAAATCAATATGAGTAATGAACAAGAAATAAATGGCAAGAAATTAAATGCTCAAATTAAAGTTAGTAATTAGTGAGGTTATGTTAACTTGTCATAAAACAATGTAGCGCTATGTTAAGTAGTCGTAAGTGGACTAATGTAGTAGTCACACCTATCTGAGGCCGGTCAATAAAAATATAGGCAAAGAACACAAGTTAGAGACCATGACTAGTAAGCCAAGCTCCATAAACTTGTCATGCCAAAACAAAAGGGGAAGAGCCTTGTATTGACTTTAGGTTATTTGCTTGACCAAGAAGCAACCTATCTTTGACATAAAACAACTCACTTGATCATGGATCAAGTTGAATTTGGTTTGGAATAAAGAAGGTTAAACTTCTCATTTGTCAAGACCCACCATAAGACCTTAACTCATTGGCCATTGATGGAAGGAAAGGGATGAAGATGAAAGGGAGGGGAAAATAAGACCACAACCAAATCCAATTGATCAAATGTGAATCAAATAAACATCAACCAACACCAAACAGAAAAGAAATGAAGATAACAAGTCAACAAGTCAATAATATTTTTTTGGTATTTTTTGAGTTAAAATAAAATGCAAATAAAAAATAAACAAATAAGGTCAAACCTCAAATTCAATTCAAATCAACTTCAAAGAGTCCAATTAAATTTTCATAGGTTCAACATAGTCAAACAAGCTTTGACTAATTTTCTCATCAAATTTTGAAATCAGAAAGCAATTAAAAACAATTAAAAACAATTAAAATTAGCACAATATGAATTAAAATCTCAAATAAATCTCAAATGAAATAAGAAATTGATGAGACTATTTTTCATTAACTTATGATGATCCATAGATGCTAGGAAAATATTTTTGGATTTTTCAAAAGTCATAAAGCATTTTAAAATGAATTAAAACTATTAAAAATCAAATAATCCAAGAAAAATATCAAATTAAGTCACAAAAAAAATTAAAAATTAAATTATGAAACTAGATTTTTCAAGAAAATTTTTGTAGTTGGTCTCATATTTTTATGAATTCAAATGATTTTTTTATGAATTTTTGAAAATGAAATGAATTAACTGAAAATAAAAGAAAATAGAATAAATGGAAAAAACCAGCGCCACAGGATGAAGCTCATTAATTGACGTGGCATGGATAGATGGTCTAGATCATGAGGAACACGGTATGTCCAAGTCAAACGCGCCACATAAGGTATTAAATGAAGTAAGCACAATGGATGATCAAGATTAAAATGTGATATCCAGATCCAATGGCCAGGAGACAAGACATGTAGTGGTGGTGGTGGAAACCACCGTCTTCTCCGGCGAATCAACAGAATCCGGCCACCAGTTGCAGAGAAAAAAAAGTTTAATGAAAATGGAAAACAAGGACATGGAAATGAAGCTCGTGTGATGGAGATCATCACTGTATCCGTGGATCTTCCTCACTCTTCCTATATTGAGAGAAATGTGAAGGAGAAGATCATGGTGTTCAAGTGTGAGGACTTCAGAAAACCACACAAACATAAGAATGCTACATTGAAATGAGAGTTCTAGATCCAAAAAGTTTGAATGTATACCTCTGAATTGAAGCACCACTGGCCACGAAACCTCCAAGTTCTTTGCTCCTTTTTGATCTATGGATGTAGTGGAAGTGAAAGGCTAAGGAATTAGGCTTTGAAGATCACCTAATGATGCTGAATTTCAAGCTTGAAAGTGATAAATATTTCTGAAAAATTCCTTTGGTATGGTTATGATTTCAATGCTGCAGCAATTCAGATCTCTAAAAGGTTGATGAATGAAGCTCAAGGTGCCTCTATTTATAACTGAATGTGGCTAAATCCCACGCTTCTTTCATGTGCATGCCAATTTGAAATTGGATGCATGGGCCTGTACAAACGTGTGGAAGGCCCAATGATGGATGCAAAATCATGCTGAGATCATGTGAAGAGCAAATGGTCGTGTGCATTGGCCTGGACAAGCTTGCATTTCAAGTTATATAATAAAAATACCAAAATGCACATAAATGGAAAGGTCTTCGAAACTCCCAAATGGTAGATCCAAAATGGTAATATGAGTAATGGTTGGAAAGCCCTTGAAATAAGGAACAAAAGTCATGTTAGATAAAAATTCATTTGGCATATGGAAATTGATGAAAACTGGCTGTGAAAATCCAAGTACAAAACATATTCAAAGTACTTTGAAATTTTTTCCCAAAAGCAAGCTTAATCAAACCCCTCTGTTTTCATGATGTAAGCTTCAAATGAAAAAACCTACAACATAAAAGTTGTATATCTTTTCAAGATGATCAATTTAGACTCAAATTTTGCATCATTTAGATTTTCTATGACAAATTTATGGGCATTTGAAGTTGGGTACTTTTTTTAAATTCAATGAATTAGGTCCAAGTGACCTATAATGTTTTGTATTATCACATGTATTTCTTTTAGGATTATGAAATTTTATCTAACATAACATTTGAATTATACATCTCAAGATTTCCAATGCATTTGGTCGCACCCAAAAATCATAAAAATTAAGGAAGTTATGCCCTTGGTAAGTTTACCTAAAATTAGGATTTCAGTCAAAATGGCCTATAATGTCTTGAAATGCATGATGACCTTCCAAGTTTCAAATGGATTTTTGATGAACAGGAAAGTTGTTCATGTGGTTATTAAGAACATTTTTCATCTTAGGGTCATCTTCATTTGACAAACACATCAAAAGTTGTATCTCAATGGACCTCAGTTTAGTCAGATGACTTGACTGGTCAACTTTTCAAGGCCAAACTTCCAATCTTGATGAATAGATGATTGAGGGGCCTCACTTGGGCTCACATATGCATAAAATTATTAACGAAAGAAACTTCCCTTGATTAAATTTGATCATAGGTTGAGGTTGCTTCATGGGCAAGGCAGAGTCAAAGCACAATGGAATTAGGGTTTCCTTGGGAAACAATCCTCAAGCCCATTGGGTTATCTTGATCAAATTGGCAAATTGAGATACTTGGGAGACATATATGATGACTAGGAGCTTTGTGGACCATTGTCATGCTTTTTCTCATCTTCATCTAGTTATTTCATTGGGCTTAGGAGCCTCCTAGGAGCATTGGAGCACATGATCACTTAGCTTCAAAACAAAAAGAGTTAGTGACATATTTTTGTGCTTTTTGGTTAGTAAACAAATAAAAAAAGCAATAATATAAAATACAAGCATGCTTTGTGGTCTCAAACCACTCACACAAGTCCCAACCTTAGGGTTAAGGAGCCAAACATGCTATGATCTTTGGGGCAATGCACTTGTGCAATAACATGATGCCATGAGGGATCTTAGGGTCAAAATTAGGGTCTTACAGATGCCCCTATTTAAGATCGTTATAGCCGGAGATATGAAGGTTAAAATCTTCATCTCGACGAGATAAAATGAGCTTAAATACTAACAAAGAGACTAACTTTGGTCCCTAAGAGACCTCATGATGCAAAATGTATGCATGCAAAATAGAATCTTCATGGTGAATAATTTCCACGAAGGAAAAGAAATCGGGAGAAACTGAAGATCCATAGAAGTAACATACTCACTAGGGAGGCAGAGACTCTGAGGGAAATAAGGTAAAAATGTGTGAGTAGGTCACGACTTGAAAACTCGATGGAACACACGAAGGAATTCCATGAAAATAAATCGATGGAAAGACTCGAGACGAAAAGATGCATGTATTAGGGAATATGCCGATATAGAAAAACTATCCACAAAGGATACATCGGATAAAAATCTGGACTCAGACGGAGACGTCCACAAAGGACTCATCTGAGGAGGAAACAACGAGATATTACCAGTTACTGGGTAATAAACTCAAAGAGAGACATGTTATCAAAACACCGGTTACTGGGTGAGAGAACAACACGATCAACGAGAAAGAATATTTAAGACCGGTATAAGGGTGAAAGATATCAATCATCCGAAACATCTGAGGACGACTAAAAGGCACATCTCAACTCAGGAAAGTCTGACTCCACAGGGGACAAAAGTCATAATAGGGAGCATAAGGAAGGAACACCAGGGATACCGGTTATTGGGCATATAATAGGTGACCAACCAGGCGTGAATTGGGAATAAATCCGAGACACTCATCATCCGAAAGGAGGGCTGAAGCAGCAAACTCAACTTACAAGATGGGCATTTGATTCCACGAGGAAATACGAATCTTACTCGACTGAGGAAGAAAAAGACTTCAACTGAAGAGTGCGTGAGTCATATTATCTATTACCGTTATAACGTAGATAACATACTCGCATGGAAGATTATCCACAACCGGTTACTGGGTTAATGAAGGATAAATCGACCGAAAAGAAAGGACATCGGAATACCGGTTATTGGGTATAAAATGATGACCAATCAGGAAGAGAAACAATCACTACGAAACAAAGGTAAATGAAAGATGACCCGCAAGGGATAAATTACCTGACAAAAGCAATTATCCAAGAGATATATCACCGGTTACTGGGTAGTATACTCTAAAACGAAGGAATATCAAAACCGGTTACTGCGTAAAGATTACCAACAAATAGGGGATTACATCTACCGATTACTGGGTAGAAAACCCCAGAAATAGGACTTACAACTATCGGTTACTGGGTAGAAGGCCACAAAATCCGCTGGGGAAAAAGATGAACAATTACTGGTTACTGAACAATTGAACAACTGAACCACATGGAACTGCAGGGGAATAACAAGAAAGGAATCAATCTAGGAACAAACTAGAAAGACACAATCAAACAAGACTCAACCCGATGAGGATGTATCTCAGGGGAGTAATTACATCCCGGTACATAACTAGGGAGGAAACTGAAACAATAATCATCCACGAGGACAAAACTCAGTGGGGAAAAAGGAAGAAAAGATAGACACTTTCTGCCTATGGGGGGTGACTCTATATGGAGAGATCAGACACAAACATCTGCTTGGGGAAGAACATTTCACCAATAGCAGAAGATAACAAGCAAAGATATATGGCAAAGAAATGCAATCATGAATATCCAAATGCTATGATTATGCATGTATGTGATTTGTGTATGATTAATGCTGATAAACAGACATGTATAACACAAACAAGTCCAAGAATCACGAACGGACACCCGACAAACATCTCAACAAGAAGGGCAAAGCCTACGAGAGAGCTCAATTTGGGAACAACCCGAGCAGGGAGAGAATAAATCATCAGGGATATCAAACCCTATCCCAAAGCTACACTTGATGAGGATACAAAGAAGATGTATTCAAGAGCAACGAAAGAAGATGATCAAACAGAGAACTAAACTCTGATGGGGATAGGCGGTTGAATAACAGTAAGACCCGCCGGAGAAGAAACTCTACTAGGGCATCTTATCAAGGAATGATATGAAACTCTGTGGGGAACAACCACCAACCAGATGCATATCAAACCAAACACTCCCTTCTATCAGCTGGAGAGGAAACTCTGCTAAGGGGAGAAATAGCATTTTGCTACATTGGGGAAGGAAATAAACATCTTTTACACCAGCTCTCAATGCTAGAAGAAATCTTCAGATCTGAAGAAGATACCAACATCAAACTTGGATCAGGCAACCCTATTGGGGACAAGCTACAAATGTTCTCGAAGGAACTACCCTGGTTGAGGAAATTAGAAATGAATCCTTCGTCAACAAGCGACATGCTGGGGACGAAAAGGGAGACAAACCCATCGTCAATTGCTCTAGGCAACTTCCTGCTGAGGAGACAAATATCTGGAAAGATAGCTCTGCAGGGAACACATGATTACTTCGCTGGGGACTTCTACTCATGCTGGGGAATGACAAACTTCCTCGTGAGTAAAATAGCATATCAACTTTTATCAATATATAAGGGATTTTAGGTCAGCCCATCCAAGGGATGACAACCATATAATTGATAAAACACAAATGCTAGTGCCTGATATAGAGGGATACACGTCTCCAAAAGATCAAGGCAAGAACTAGAACAAAAGGGATCATCCACAGATCAAACATACAAACAATTATAGATTGCTAAGACTCCTCGGGGGGAAACAGGCATGTATGCACAACCGAACTATCCGGGAATGCGTTGGATGAAAATCCACAAATTCTGCTAGGAGAAAACAATCCATAAGACCGATCAATCTACTGCCATCAAGGAAAACTTCTCATACCAGACTCTCTGGGAAGCTGATAATGTATCATTCTTTCAGTGCTCGCTGGGGAGACAACTTGAAAGCTGATGAAGAGGACGTAAAAATGCCAGAATATGAACAAATGTCTTACCTTTTGGTAATCATACTATCCTTGGGAAAGCACTAAGGACATTCCACTTGTCCTTTCAGTCATTGTGAATGTTCATTTTGTTTAAAACAGTTTATTTATGAAAACTTTATTTGTTTAAAACAATGATATCTATCAATTAAAACATGCAAACATTTGTTAAACAGAAACAAATAAGAGTGCAAAGAATTGGATAAAGGCTCAAATTCATTTAAGAGAATGGTAGTCCGCAAATGGCGAGTGTAACACCCTTCTAAACTACCCCAAATATTTAATTAAAATAACAACATATATCAATCAGAGTAAAATATGCAATTAAGGGTGTCACACAATCACTTCACACCATTCACCATAATAACTGTCATGCTCTTTTATTAATTCAAAACATAAAACATTTGCACAATACGCAGCGGATAGAAATCAAATCAATCTTGCAAAACATGTAACACATTACATGTAAACTGGTTCACAACCAACAATAAAACATTTAAAACATCCCATCCCGATGTTACATCTACCAGAGCATGACCCACTAAGGGACTACACTAGACTCCAAGCACTAGCTCCTACTCAATCACTGCTCGTTACCTGAAAAATAGTTGTAAGGGTGAGTTCCTCAATCGATATAATAAGCATTATAAAATATCATGCAATGTTAAGTAATTTAACACATTAATCACCCTAATCATATCACACATTCAGTAACGGCACATCAACTCATATATCATACTCAATACCAACACAATTCATACTCATACTCAATGCCAACACAAACACACGCATAATATTGGAATACATCCATTCATATTATACGCCATACATACATTATGCAATGAGACTCCATGCATGCGGTACCGACTATTCGTGAACATATAGTTCAACTTCACCGACCAAATCCAGGTACGGCTACCAAGCTCACTAGTCCCACTCATTTGAGACCTAGTGACTCACATCACTAATTCCTCACCATGGGAATTAGCTACCACCCCAAGGGCCATGCTATGCACGCTAATCACCTAGCATGCAAACATCAACAACAGTCCAAAATGACTAACATCACTAATTCCTCACCATGGGAATTAGCTACCACCATAAAGGCCACATTATGCTATGCCAATCACCTAGCATGCAACATCAACAACAATCCACAATGGACATATGCTCACACTCTAAGCCATAAAACAGTCCATCCACAATTACATACATAATATATACATTCACAACATTATGCATATTTTCACACATCATCAGCATATTTATCACATAATCATATCATGTCATGCCAAATAATTCAATCACAGTATTAGCACACTCTACTAATACCTATCCTACTCAAAACAACGGGAAATAATCCCTACTATATCACACACCGATATAGGCCAATCACCAATAATGTTCACAACATTAAAATATCAATTTTTCCAATTTCCAACAGTGTTAACCGGTTAACGCCCTGGGTTAACCGGTTAACGCAACACAGAACACGCTTTCTGGCAAAATTCAACAGTGTTAACCGGTTAACGCCCTGGGTTAACCGGTTAACGCAGACAGAACATCAATTTCTCAGAAATCACAACAGTGTTAACCGGTTAACGCCCTGGGTTAACCGGTTAACGCAAGCAAAACAGCAATACTTCACAAATCCTAACAGTGTTAACCGGTTAACACCCTAGGTTAACCGGTTAACGCAAGACAGAAAGCTGTTCCTGCGCTAACACGAAGCAGAATGCAGAATTCTCCGCATTTTTCGCCGTTGGAGGACTTTCGGACCTCCGATTCCGATTCCGTAAAAAGCTATACGTTCGGGAAATCACTACCCATCCAATTACAGATTCAATTTCATTTTTAACACAACTCATCCAACAAAAATTTTCAACATTCAACATCCCAATTAGGGTCAATTCAACGGTTTATCACTACCCATCACATGTTAACCCATAATACCCATTAAACGACGATAAACCCCCCTTACCTGAGTTAATCCGGCGAATCTTTAAGCTTCAAGCTTTCTCTTCTCCAACCTTCTTCCTCTTGCTCTGTCTCTTTGCTCTTTTCCTCTTTTCAGCCGCTTCTCTGCTTTCACGTGAAAACTCTTTTTACCAAAATGGAACTCTTTTTCCTTATTTCCAACTTATATATATATTCCAATAATTATTATTCCAATAATAATAATAATAATATTCCAATAATTCCAATTATTTAATTAAATTAATAAATATAATATTAACTTAAATTAAATAATTATCTTATTTTTTTATCGGGGTGTTATAACTCTCCCCCACTAAAAGAGTTTTCGTCCTCGAAAACATACCTCAAGCGAATAATTCCGTATAAGACTCCTTCATCTGACTCTCAAGTTCCCAAGTCACATTGCCACCTGCTGGTCCTCCCCAAACTACCTTTACCAAAGCAATCTCTTTACCCCGCAACTGCTTCAACTCTCGATCCTCGATCCTCATAGGTGATGCTTCAACAGTCAGGTTATCTCTCACCTGTACATCATCTATTTGGACCACATGCGACGGATCAGGAATGTACCTCCTCAACTGAGACACATGAAAAACCTCATGCAAATTCGCAAGTGATGGCGGTAAAGCGATACGATAGGCTACCTCCCTTATCCTCTCCAAAATCTGATAAGGACCAATAAATCGAGGTGTCAACTTCTTCGACTTCAAAGCTCGACCAACTCCAGTTATCGGAGTAACACGAAGAAACACATGATCCCCCTCTTGAAACTCAAGTGACTTCCTCCTCTTGTCGTGATAACTCTTCTGACGACTCTGAGCAATTCTCATCTTCTCCTGAATCATCTTAATCTTTTCCGAAGTCTGTTGAACAATCTCCGGTCCAACCACAGCACTCTCACCGGACTCATACCAACATAAAGGCGTCCGACATCTCCTACCATACAAAGCTTCAAACGGTGCCATACCAATGCTCGAATGAAAACTATTGTTGTAGGTAAACTCAATCAAAGGTAAGTAACAATCCCAAGCACCTCCCTTTTCCAAAACACAAGCTCTCAAAAGATCCTCTAGTGACTGAATCGTCCTCTCAGTCTGACCATCAGTCTGCGGATGATATGCAGAACTCAATCTCAGCTTAGTTCCTAAAGCCCTCTGCAAACCTTCCCAGAACTTCGATGTAAATCTATGATCTCTGTCCGAAATAATACTCGACGGAATACCATGCAAACTTACAATTTTCTCAATATACAACTCAGCTAATCTCTCTAACGGATAATCCATTCTGATTGGAATGAAATGAGCCGATTTCGTCAATCTGTCGACAATCACCCAAATAGCTTCAAAATTCTTAATTGTCCTCGGTAAACCAAAAACAAAATCCATACTAATATTATCCCACTTCCACTCTGGAATAGCCAACGGTTGCATTAGCCCAAACGGCTTATGATGCTCAATCTTTGACTTCTGACAAGTCAAACAAGAATAAACAAAACTCGCAATTTCTCTTTTCATTCCCGGCCACCAAAATAACTTTTTCAAGTCATGATACATCTTCGTAGCCCCAGGATGAATACTCAGGCCACTACGATGTCCTTCCTCAAGAATACTCTTCTTAAGTTCGGTAACATCCGGAATACACACCCGATTACCAAATTTCAAAACACCATTCTCATCAACTCTGAATTCACCACCTTGACCTTGATTCACTAGAGTCAACTTATCAACCAAAAGCATATCGGATTTCTGACCCTCTCTAATCTCATCCAGAATACCACTCGTTAACTTCAACATTCCCAATTTAACACTATTGTGAGTACTCTCACACACCAAACTCAAGTCTCTAAACTGCTCAATTAAATCCAATTCCTTAACCATTAACATAGACATATGCAATGATTTCCGACTCAATGCATCAGTCACTACGTTTGCTTTACCCGGATGGTAATTCAACCCAAAGTCATAATCCTTCAAAAACTCTAACCATCTCCTCTGTCTCATATTCAGTTCTTTCTGATCAAACAAATACTTTAAACTTTTATGGTCACTGAAAACCTCAAATCTTGACCCGTACAAGTAATGCCTCCATAACTTCAGAACAAAAACCACAGTTGCCAACTCTAAATCGTGTGTCGGATAGTTCCTCTCATGAACCCTCAGCTGTCTCGAAGCATAAGCTATAACCTGCTTATTCTGCATCAAAACACCACCCAAGCCCAACAATGAAGCATCACAGTAAACCTCAAATGGTTCCGACGGACTTGGTAATATCAGAATAGGAGCAGTAGTTAATCTTCTCTTTAACTCTTGGAAACCTTCTTCACACTTTGAGTCCCAAACAAACGCTTGCCCCTTTCTAGTCAACATCGTCAACGGTAACGCCAACTTAGAAAATCCCTCAATGAATTTCCTATAATAACCTGCAAGTCCAAGAAAACTCCTTATCTCAGAAACTGACTTCGGAGCTTCCCACTTAGATACCACTTCTATCTTAGAAGGATCAACAGCAACACCATCTCTTGAAATCACATGACCAAGAAAACTAACCTCTTCTAACCAAAATTCACACTTTGACAGTTTAGCAAATAACTTCTTTTCTCGTAGAACTCCTAAAACCAATCTCAAATGCTCAGCATGCTCTTCTTCAGATTTCGAATACACCAAAATATCATCAATAAACACCACAACAAACTTGTCTAGGTACGGATGGAAAATCCTATTCATATATTCCATAAATACCCCAGGCGCATTAGTCACACCAAAAGGCATTACAGAATACTCATAATGTCCATACCTTGTTCTGAAAGCAGTCTTCTGAATATCCTCAGTTTTCACACGTATCTGATGATACCCCGACCTCAAATCTATTTTGCTGAACACACTCGCACCAACTAACTGATCCATCAAATCATCAATCCTCGGCAAAGGATACCGATTCTTGATCGTCACTTTATTCAGTTGCCTATAGTCCACACACAACCTCATAGTACCTTCTTTCTTCTTAACCAATAACACTGGTGCACCCCACGGTGACACACTCGGACGAATAAACTTCTTATCCAATAAATCTTCCAACTGACTCTTCAATTCAGTTAACTCAACAGCAGACATACGGTACGGAGCCATCGACACCGGCCTAGTACCAGGTACCAAATCAATCGAGAACTCAACTTCACGCTTTAGCGGTAATTCATTCACTTCTTCAGGAAACACATCAGGAAAATCACACACCACGGCTAGATCGCAAATCACTAGTTTATCTTTAGCCTCCAAAGTCGCTAACAGCATAAACAACTCTGCCCCATCTGCTACTGCCTCATTCACCTGCCTCGCTGATAGCAACAAACTCTTTCCTTCCTCAATCTCAGGAAAAATCACAGTCTTATCAAAACAGTTGATATAAACTCGGTTAACCACCAACCAGTTCATACCCAAGATAACATCAATCTGCACTAGTGGAAGACACACTAGGTCCATTCCAAAGTCTCTACCAAAAATACTCAAAGGGCAATTTAAACAAACTGAAGTAGTAGTCACTGAACCCTTCGCAGGAGTATCAATCACCATACTTCCATGCATCTCAGATATCTCTAACTTAAGTTTCACAGCACAATCCAAAGATATAAAGGAATGAGTCGCACCTGTGTCGATAATAGCTACAAGAGGAAAGCCATTAATATAACACGTACCTCGGATCAAACGATCATCTGCAAAAGTCTCAGAACCCGATAAAGCAAAGACCTTGCCTCCTGACTGGTTCTCTTCCTTCGGCTTAGGACACTGTGGGCTGATATGACCCACCTCTCCACAGTTAAAACAAGTCATAGTCTTCAACCGGCACTCTGCAGCCAAGTGACCACCTTTGCCACACTTGAAACACTTCTTCTCAGCACTGGTACACTCATGGAAATGATGTCCAGCCTGACCACATCTGTAACACTTAGCAGGGGCACTAGAGTCTCCCCCACTAGGCCTCTTCATCCCACTCTGTCTCTGGAAACCTCTGCCAACTGCATACGGTTTCCCACGATCATTCTGATTCTTGCCTTTCCTATCAACCCTCTGCTGATAGCTCTCCGCTCTGGCCTTGGTATCCTGTTCAAAGATCCTGCAACAGTCAACCAAGTCAGAAAACACTCTGATCCGCTGATACCCAATAGCCTGCTTGATCTCGGGACGTAACCCGTTCTCAAACTTCACACATTTTGAAAATTCCCCAGTAGCCTCATCATAGGGAGTGTAATACTTCGACAGCTCTGTGAACTTAGCAGCATACTCAGTAACAGACCGGTTGCCCTGCTTCAATTCTAAGAACTCTATCTCTTTCTTTCCTCTAACATCCTCTGGAAAATACTTCCTCAGGAATCTCTCTCTAAACACAGCCCAAGTGATCTCAGCATTCCCAGCAGATTCCAACTCAGTGCGGGTAGCAACCCACCAATCATCTGCTTCTTCCGACAGCATATGCGTACCGAACCTGACCTTCTGGTTCTCGGCACACTCAGTCACTCGGAAGATTCTCTCGATCTCCTTCAACCACTTTTGAGCGCCATCTGGATCGTATGCTCCCTTAAACATTGGAGGATTGTTCTTCTGGAACTCACTCAGTTGACGAGCAGCTCCCATTCCCACAACATTCGGATTCCCTCCAAGTACTCCAGCTAGCATACCCAGAGCCTCAGCAATCGCAGCATCATCTCTACCTCTTCCAGCCATCTCTATTCTGAAAACCCAACAAGCTAAAACAATAAGTACTGATAGGGTTACACAACACCTATCCCGTACAGGGAAAACAGAATAATTACGACTCGACTCGACCGACTATGCTCTGATACCACTAATGTAACACCCTTCTAAATTACCCCAAATATTTAATTAAAATAACAACATATATCAATCAGAGTAAAATATGCAATTAAGGGTGTCACACAATCACTTCACACCATTCACCATAATAACTGTCATGCTCTTTTATTAATTCAAAACATAAAACATTTGCACAATACGCAGCGGATAGAAATCAAATCAATCTTGCAAAACATGTAACACATTACATGTAAACTGGTTCACAACCAACAATAAAACATTTAAAACATCCCATCCCGATGTTACATCTACCAGAGCATGACCCACTAAGGGACTACACTAGACTCCAAGCACTAGCTCCTACTCAATCACTGCTCGTTACCTGAAAAATAGTTGTAAGGGTGAGTTCCTCAATCGATATAATAAGCATTATAAAATATCATGCAATGTTAAGTAATTTAACACATTAATCACCCTAATCATATCACACATTCAGTAACGGCACATCAGCTCATATATCATACTCAATACCAACACAATTCATACTCATACTCAATGCCAACACAAACACACGCATAATATTGGAATACATCCATTCATATTATACGCCATACATACATTATGCAATGAGACTCCATGCATGCGGTACCGACTATTCGTGAACATATGGTTCAACTTCACCGACCAAATCCAGGTACGGCTACCAAGGTCACTAGTCCCACTCATTTGAGACCTAGTGACTCACATTACTAATTCCTCACCATGGGAATTAGCTACCACCCCAAGGGCCATGCTATGCACGCTAATCACCTAGCATGCAAACATCAACAACAGTCCAAAATGACTAACATCACTAATTCCTCACCATGGGAATTAGCTACCACCATAAAGGCCACATTATGCTATGCCAATCACCTAGCATGCAACATCAACAACAATCCACAATGGACATATGCTCACACTCTAAGCCATAAAATAGTCCATCCACAATTACATACATAATATATACATTCACAACATTATGCATATTTTCACACATCATCAGCATATTTATCACATAATCATATCATGTCATGCCAAATAATTCAATCACAGTATTAGCACACTCTACTAATACCTATCCTACTCAAAACAACGGGAAATAATCCCTACTATATCACACACCGATATAGGCCAATCACCAATAATGTTCACAACATTAAAATATCAATTTTTCCAATTTCCAACAGTGTTAACCGGTTAACGCCCTGGGTTAACCGGTTAACGCAACACAGAACACGCTTTCTGGCAAAATTCAACAGTGTTAACCGGTTAACGCCCTGGGTTAACCGGTTAACGCAGACAGAACAACAATTTCTCAGAAATCACAACAGTGTTAACCGGTTAACGCCCTGGGTTAACCGGTTAACGCAAGCAAAACAGCAATACTTCACAAATCCTAACAGTGTTAACCGGTTAACACCCTGGGTTAACCGGTTAACGCAAGACAGAAAGCTGTTCCTGCGCTAACACGAAGCAGAATGCAGAATTCTCCGCATTTTCCGCCGTTGGAGGACTTTCGGACCTCCGATTCCGATTCCGTAAAAAGCTATACGTTCGGGAAATCACTACCCATCCAATTACAGATTCAATTTCAGTTTTAACACAACTCATCCAACAAAAATTTTCAACATTCAACATCCCAATTAGGGTCAATTCAACGGTTTATCACTACCCATCACATGTTAACCCATAATACCCATTAAACGACGATAAACCCACCTTACCTGAGTTAATCCGGCGAATCTTTAAGCTTCAAGCTTTCTCTTCTCCAACCTTCTTCCTCTTGCTCTGTCTCTTTGCTCTTTTCCTCTTTTCAGCCGCTTCTCTGCTTTCACGTGAAAACTCTTTTTACCAAAATGGAACTCTTTTTCCTTATTTCCAACTTATATATATATTCCAATAATTATTATTCCAATAATAATAATAATAATATTCCAATAATTCCAATTATTTAATTAAATTAATAAATATAATATTAACTTAAATTAAATAATTATCTTATTTTTTTATCGGGGTGTTACAGCGAGAATCCATGGGTCTTTACAAATTTGAAATTGGTGATATACATGGAAAAAGGGCTACATTGAACATAATGACCATTTATCCACCAACTCTGAATCCACTGTATTCGAAACTTCAGTTGATGATGACTGAGCGAGAATCTTTGACAGATGACAGTTGTAGAACAAAGTCTTGTCAAGATGCAGTTACTTGCCAAATCCCTAATTTTTTCCTAGATTGCCCTAGGGTGAGGTACTCAATCTAACGGGATACATATATTCATTTTTTCAGGTCTCTAACTTTTGCCTGGATGGCCCATTCGGGTTTTCAATCCACCGAGATGCTCATTTTTGCCTAAGCCGCCCTTTCGGGTTTTCGACTTAGCGAGCTATTCTATTTTTATTTTTAGGCGAAGTATTTCTTGACTGCATCTGAATTCACAGGACGAGTGAAATCCTCCCCATCCATAGTTGTAAGCAACAAAGCACCGCCTGAAAAGGCTCTCTTAACAACGTATGGACCTTCATAGTTTGGAGTCCACTTGCGCCTGGAATCGGGCGCGAAAGACAAAACTTTCTTGAGCACGAGGTCACCTTCTCGGAACACACGAGGCTTGACCTTCTTATCAAAGGCTTTCTTCATCCTCTGCTGATACAACTGACCATGGCACATGGCAGTTAATCTCTTCTCTTCAATCAAATTCAGTTGGTCGTAACGACTCTGAACCCATTCAGCCCCAATCAACTTGGCTTCCATCAAGACTCTCATTGATGGGATCTCGACCTCTACGGGGAGCACAACCTCCATGCCATATACAAGAGAGAAAGGGGTTGCCCCTGTTGAAGTGCGAACAGATGTACGATAGCCATGCGAAGCAAATGGCAGCATCTCATGCCAATCTTTGTACGTAACAACCATCTTATAAATAATCTTCTTGAAGTTCTTGTTAGCAGCTTCAATAGCCCCATTCATCTTGGGTCTATAGGGAGAAGAATTATGATGTGCAATCTTGAACTCACTACACAACTCTTTCATCATCTTGTTTTTCAAGTTAGATCCATTATCAGTAATGATCTTGTCTGGCACACCATATCGGCATATGAGTTGGTTCTTGATAAACCTCACAACCACCTGCATGGTCACATTTGCATACGATGCCGCTTCAACCCACTTAGTGAAGTAATCAATGGCTACGAGAATAAAACGGTGGTTGTTCGACGCCTTAGGGTCAGTCATGCCAATCATGTCAATTCCCCACATGGAGAAGGGCCATGGTGAGGAAATAATGTTCAGAAGTGTCGGGGGAACATGAATTTTATCCGCATAAATCTGACACTTGTGGCATTTCTTCACATACTTGTAGTAGTCAGACTCCATTGCCAGCCAATAGTAGCCTGCTCTCAACATCTTCTTAGCCATAGCATGTCCATTGGAATGAGTACCAAATGAACCCTCATGGACTTCAGTCATCAACATGTCTGCTTCGTGTCTATCCATGCATCTGAGCAAAACCATGTCAAAATTCCTCTTGTAAAGCACATCACCATTAAGGTAGAAACTGCCAGATAATCTCCTCAAAGTCTTCTTATCTTTAACAGATGCCCCAGACGGGTAAATCTGACTTTGAAGAAAACACTTGATATCATAATACCACGGCTTATCATCTTTCACTTCCTCAACTGCAAACACATGAGCTGATCTATCCAAGCGCATCACAGTAATACTTGGGACTTCATTCCAATAATTGACAGCAATCATTGAAGCAAGCGTAGCAAGAGCATCCGCCATCCGATTCTCATCTCGAGGAATATGATGGAAGTCAACTTTAGTAAAGGAAGTTGAAATCCTCTTCGCATAATCTCTATATGGGATGAGGCCAAGTTGATTCATCTCCTATTCACCCTTAACCTGATTAACAACAAGGGTTGAATCGCCATAAACATCAAGATGTTTGATCCTAAGATCAATAGACTCTTCCAAATCCATAATACAAGCCTCATACTTCGCCATATTATTCATGCATTTGAAAGTTAGCCTTGCTGTAAAAGGAAAATGTGTGCCTTGAGGAGTAATAATCACTGCCCCAATACCATTTCCATACTGATTGATAGCGCCATCGAACACCATACCCCATCGGGAACCAGGCTCCGGCCCTTCATCGAGCGTAGGCTCATCACAATCTTTCATCTTCAAATACAGAATCTCTTCATCAGGGAAGTCGTATTGCACAGACTGATAATCTTCAATAGGTTGATGTGCCAAATGGTCAGCCAAGATACTACCTTTAATAGCTTTTTGAGCTCGATATTCAATATCATACTCAGATAACAACATCTGCCAACGGGCAATCCTCTTAGTTAAAGCAGGCTTCTCAAAGATATACTTGATTGGATCCATTTTGGATATCAACCAAGTCGTATGATTTAACATATAATGGCGTAAGCGCTTAGCAGCCTAAGCCAAAGCACAGCATGTCTTCTCAAGCATTGAGTACCGAGATTCACAATCAGTGAACTTCTTACTCAAATAGTATATCGCATATTCTTTCTTTCCTGATTCATCTTACTGACCAAGGACACAACCCATGGAATCATCAAGCACAGTCAAGTACATGATCAACGGTCTTCCTTCAACAGGCGGAGACAGAATCGGAGGCTCAGACAAATACTCTTTGATACTGTCAAAGGCTTTTTGGCAATCCTCGGTCCAATCATGACGCTGATCTTTCTGGAGGAGCTTGAATATAGGCGCACATGTGGCAGTCATGTGGGATATAAATCTCGAAATGTAATTCAAGCGGCCAAGAAAACCTCGGACTTGCTTCTCAGTTTTGGGCGCAGGCATCTCTTGTATTGCTTTGACCTTGGCAGGATCAACTTCAATATCTCTCTCGCTGACAATAAAGCCTAATAACTTGCCGGAACGGACTCCAAATGTACACTTGTTCGGATTCAAGCGGAGTTTATACTTCCTCAAACACTGGAAAAGCTTCATCAGGTGTTCTACATGTTCAACTTCCATTTTCGACTTTGCAATCATATCCTCAACATACACCTCGATCTCCTTGTGCATCATGTCATGAAACAAGGTAGTCATAGCTCATTGATACGTGGTTCCGGCGTTCTTCAAACCAAAGGGCATCATTCGATAACAGAATGTTCCCCAAGGTGTGATGAATGTTGTCTTCTCCATATCCTCGGGTGCCATTTTAATCTGATTATAACAGGAAAATCCGTCCATAAACGAAAAGACATTGAATTTAGTTGTATTGTCTACCAACATATCAATGTGTGGTAGAGGAAAATCATCTTTTGGACTAGCTTTATTCAAGTCACGGTAATCCGTACACATTCGGACTTTTCTATCTTTCTTAGGCACGGGCACAATATTGGCCACCCATTGAGGATATGTAGAAGTCACCAGAAACCCCACATCAATTTGCTTCTAAACTTCTTCTTTAATCTTCACTGCCATATCATGATGAGTTCTTCTGATCTTTTGCTTCACAGGCACACACTCAGGCTTCAACGGCAAGAAATGTTGCACGATATCAGTATCTAAACCAGGCATGTCTTCATACGACCAAGCAAAGACGTCGACATATTCTCATAGCAATTTAATCAACCCCTTCTTAACAGACTCTTCTAGGAGTGCCTCAATCTTTACTTCACAAATGCAGTCTTCAGACCCCAAGTTGACTATTTCTAGATTCTCAAGATGTGGCTGAATGATCTTCTCCTCGTGCTCAAGCAGACGGGTAATCTCATCAGGAATCTCTTCAACATCATCTTCTTCTGCCTCAAATACAGGGAACTCAAAGTTGGAAGATGGTGTTGAATCATTATGTTCAATGGGTTTGATCAATCTGTATAATGATTTTGAGTATAAAAGAGATTTCAGAATTCAAACAAGGCAAATCATTATGCAGATGAAAAGATTGATTTTATTCTCTTTTTTAAGGCTTTATGGTGATCACCAATTTCATGCAAAAAGCAAAAAGGAAAAATAATTTGGAGAAAACAAACATTTAACATGCGACTATTGAATGAATATCATTGTATTAATCAAATTATGCCAACAATGTCTTCACTTCTCCTTTTGGCATGGGAGAAGTGTTTTTAAACAAAATGAACAGATTACGTTGACTTATGGATAACTGTTGGAACATCAACAACGACCCAATTATTACAGATTCCTCCGGGTATGACAAAGTTGCCAAGGTCTTCCTCTTCATCTTCTTCAACGATGGCAACAACTTCCTGATCTCCAACGGTGTGGATGAAACCTCCACTCTGAAACAACCCAAGATCATTGGAAACACTAGAAGAGTACCCTATACCAGCCCGGTACTTGTTATCTTCCATCTTGATCATTTTCCCCAAACCAGTAGTTGCACCATGCTCAATGGCCAACTTCGCATCATTATAGGAGACAAATGAATAAAGTCCTTTCCTAGAAGGCTCAGCAATAGATAAGGCTTGGAACGGAGTTCCAACCTCATCCTCAGCATCAATATAGGAGAAGGAAGATAAATAGCTGACCAAGAGAGCCTTCTCTCCCCCTATCACCACCAACTTTTTGTTCTTAACGAACTTCAACTTTTGGTGCAGGGTGAATGTCACAACGCCTGCCTCGTGAATCCATGGCCTACCAAGCAAACAACTGTATGACGGATGTATATCCATGACCTGGAAAGTGATATAGAAATCACTAGGTCCAATCTTGATCGGGAGTTCTAATTCACCAATCACAGTTTTACGCGGTCCATCAAAAGCTTTCATTACCACTTCACTTTGCCTCATGGGAGGCCCCTGATATGAAAGTTTGGCAAGAGTGGATTTCGGCAATACATTGAGTGATGACCCTGTGTCCACCAACACATTGGACAGGGCATCGTCCTTACAATTCATGGAGATATGTAAAGCCAAATTGTGGTCTTTTCCCTCCTCGGGAAGATCATCATCACAGAAGCTCAAATTGTTGCAGGCTATTATATTTGCAACAATGCTATCAAACTGCTCAATCGTGACATCGTGATCCACGTATGCGACGTCCAACACCCTCTACAATGCTTCACGGTGTGGCTCTAAATTCATCAACAAACATAAGACAGATATCTTTGATGGAGTTTGAAGCAACTGATCCACAACATTATACTCACTCCTCTTGATGAGCCTCAACATCTCATCACCATCCTCTCTCAACATGCCAGACTGGCAAACCAGAATAGGAGCTTTAACAGATTCATCAATAACGGGGTTAACACCCTTCACAACAGGAACATACTGATTTGAAGAAGAAGTCCCCATAGGACCAGCAGGATTGACAACAACGTCTTCATGGGATTTCGGATGAGCCGAGAAAACACGACCACTACGGGTCACTCCACTAATGTCAGAAATGCTCATAACAGAGGTTGAGGGAAACAACACCTCCTTCCTATCTTCCAGCATAACAGTGTTATAACGGCAGGGAACTGTTTTATCTGATACATACGGGGTAGGGCCCGCTGGCTTGATCACAAGAGTTGGTGACACTTTCTTCTTGCTGCCATCATATTTAATGACGATAGGGTCAGGAATTTTGAATACGGGAGTAATAACATCGACTTCATCCTCATTACAATTCTGAAGTATCTCAATCATCCCTTTATCCAACATCTCTTGGATGTCCTTTCTCACTTGACGACATCCCCTTTCACTGATAGTGCACACCTGGCACCTATCATGATCATGTTCATAATGATTGTGTTCCCACAACAGTCTATGCATCTCTACCAAGGACTGCCTTATGTCATTCACATAAAGGACTTTGTACTTGCCAGGGCATCCCTGAACCATATTAACAACTGCCTTCCCATGTTCGGGAAATGGGTTCTTCTTCACATTTGGGCCTACGTCCTTAAAGAACAGTATCCCACTCCTCACAAGGTCTTGTACCTTGGTCTTCAAAGGAAAACAGTTCTCCACGTCATGTCTGGGCGCACCAGAGTGATACACACAGTGAAATTCAGGCCTGTACCACCATTGGGGACTGGCTGGCATAGTAGGAGGATCACGAGGAGTTATCAACTTCCTATCGATTAAGGAAGGATAAAGTTCGGCATAAGTCATAGGAATTGGGTCGAATTACCCTCTTCCTCTCATAGTTGTTGGTTCTGGCGTTGTTATTGTTGCGAGACCGGTAAGCTTGTTGTTGTTGACGATGTTGTTGTTGT
Organism: Lathyrus oleraceus; assembly: GCF_024323335.1. Taxonomy (NCBI): domain Eukaryota; kingdom Viridiplantae; phylum Streptophyta; class Magnoliopsida; order Fabales; family Fabaceae; genus Lathyrus; species Lathyrus oleraceus. Next base: position 213,700,654 of record NC_066583.1, read on the forward strand.
GGTTGTTGTTGAACTTCTCTGAAAGCAAGTGATATATGAGCCACCTGGTGTTGGTTAACAATTGGAGGGACTTCTTTCCTCTTCAAAGAGGGCCTTCTCTTAACATGGGAAGAAATAACATGAGTCTCCCCTTCTTTCTTCCTGGCAAATCCCCCATACTTCTTTGTCGAGTTGCCATCATCACGAGACAAGCGTCCTTCACGGACCCCCTCTTCTAGCCTCATCCCCATATTCACCATTTCGGTGAAGTCCGAGAGAGCACTAGCAATCATACGCTCATAGTAGAAAGAGCTCAAAGTCTTCAAGAAGATCTTTGTCATCTCCTTCTCCTCCAAGGATGGCACTATCTGAGCTGCCAATTCTCGCCACCTCTGGGCATATTCCTTGAAGGTCTCCTTATCCTTCTGGGACATTACCCTCGGCTGATCCCTGTCTGGAGCCATGTCAACATTATATTTATACTGTTTCACAAAGACCTCGCCTAGATCGTTGAAAGTGAGGATGCTTGCACTCTCCAGCCTCATATACCACCGGAGCGCAGCACCTGTCAGGCTATCCTGAAAGTAGTGAATCAGCAGTTGATCCTTATCTGTTTGGGTCGACATCTTGCGAGCATACATTACAATATGGCTGAGTGGGCACATGTTTCCCTTGTACTTCTCAAAGTCAGGCACTTTGAATTTAACTGGGATTTTAACATTGGGCACCAAGCACAACTCAGCAACACTCTTCCCAAAAAGGTCCTTACCTCTCAAAGTCTTTAGTTCCTTGCGCAGCTCAAGGAATTGATCTTTCATCTCATCCATTTTCTCATATACGCCCAGGCCCTCAGATGAATCAAAATGATAAATGGTGTCTTCCACACGAGGTAAGGTGTGCACAACGGGAGGTGGCACAGACAGGACCGAGGTAGATGCCAGTATAGAAGCAAGAGTGGGAGAAAAACCCTCTGGCATGAAGTTAGATGGCATTCCCCAAGGGAATCCAGCAGGCATACTAGGAGCGAAGTGGGCGGGGGCAGTAGGCACTGTTGAGGTAGCCACTTCAGAAATAATCGTTCTCGCGGGAGGAGTTGTAGGATTTGGTGAAGCTTGACTTTGTGCAGCAATGACTGACTCCATCATGGCAGTCAGTCTGGCAATCTCTTCCTTCAGGTCTATGTTCTCTTGTTAGAGGTGTTCCATGATCTTCTGATGATTTTCCCAGGTGTTATACCGGTGCGTCAGCTTGTCTTCAAAATAAATGAAGAGCAAAGAGTTAGACCACTGATCAAGAGCTCGGAACAAAACTTGCTTATGCATATGATGCATGCCATGCTTCTGCACATGATTTATTTTTTATCAGAGGAACTTTATAGAGATCTATTTGCAAATATTTTAAAAATATTGAACTTTTTAAGACATATATGGAATACTCATATAATATTTGGAAACTTTTTGCACCAAGGAAGTAGTACAGTCTCGGTAACCAAATACAATACAAGAGAAAAGGAGAATAAACATCCTATGGAGCCCTAGAAGCATTCGTCCAAAGCCTTCGAGATCGGAAGATAAGTCGCACGAAGCCTCCTCACCTCTATCTCATAAGTTGCTTCCATATCGGCCTTCTCCTTGGCGAGATGATCATACTTCCTCTTCCAAAACCTAGACGAGTGAGGAAGAAGAGAAGTAACCACATCATCAGGCTCATCAATAACCTGATGCTCTAGAAACTCAATCACTGCATCCTTATCCTAACGCTGCTGAAGAAGCTCCTCACGCTCACGAACCCAAGCACGTGAATGGTCTTCGTCTCTCAACTCCTCTACTCATTGATTAGGGAGGGTTGAAGGCCCAACCATAACCATAGGGGTAGGTCTCGGATACTCGTACGGCATGCGGTACTCAAGAGCTCTCTTCCTCACCCAAGAGGTGTAAGGTTCTAAAGCAACACAGTTATTCGTACCAAGCTCATTCCTCCCATTCCTATGAACTTTGCGCCAGGCACGGACCATCCTGTCCTTCAAGTTTTGGGGATCTTTACCCTCTTGAAAGAACAAGCCTTCCAACGAAATGTTGTTAGGTTTATCCTTTAAGGGGAACCCAAACTGACGGCGAGCCAAAGCAGGGTTGTAGTTAATTCCACCACATGTACCAAGAAGAGGTACATGGGAGAACTCACCACAAGAATCAATAATTTGAACGCCATCAAAAACACGATTATACTAAGAGATATCATCATTAGTGAGAGACATAAGTCTCGTGGACCACCATAGACATCCCTTGTTCTCCTTGAAGGCAAGCGTCTGAGGCAAGTGCGAAATAAACCACTTGTGCAACAAAGGCAGACAACACATAATGGAACCACCACCCTTTGCATTCCTCATATGCAAAGAGAAATAAGTGTCACCCAACAGAGTCGGAATAGGATTAGGGGAAGAGAAAATCCTAATAGCATTCACATCCACGAAGTTGTCGATGTTGGGAAATAACACTAGCCCATAGATGAGGAGTACAAATATGGCTTCAAAAGCTTCATTACTCATGGCCTTCCGAAACAAGGTAGCTTTGGCAATCAGAAAATCAGACGGGAGACCTTGAATTCCACCTTTGGTAGTCATATTAGTAACAATGTCAGATACATCCATATGAAGCATATCATCAATCTCTTGAGAAGACGAAATCTTCTCCAAGCCACTGAACGGCAACTGGTCCAGAATAGGTATACCCACATGACAGGCATACTCCTCCAACGTAGGCAAAAGCTGGAAATCCGGAAAAGTGAAGCACCGATATAGAGGATCGTAGAATTGTACCAACACACTCATCAGTCCCTCATCCACCTTGGTAGAAAGAATAGACAGAAGCTTCCCATGGCGAGCTTTGAATTCAAAAGGCTCTAATACATAAGATGCCAAACTCCTTAACTCTTTCAAGTCGGGTTGTCTGAAACTGAACTTCTTCCTATTCCTTCTTTGCTTATCCATGTCTGAAAATTTGCAAATAGACCTCTTAAGTTCCTTGTAAAATCTTTATTGTTGATGACATGAATGTGAATGAATGCATGGATGCATGGATGCAACAAACACACTCAAGGTTCAAGCAAGTCACACCACACAAAGGTCATGAGATGGCTCATGTCATCGTCAATATCAATCATCCATTTTGGTGGATTATGGTTTACATATTATCAACACCCAAGTTCCATTGATATTGAGGATATACGAGAACGGATCAACCGCGAATCAAGGGTTTGTGGTAAGTCACGAGCATGGAGTCTCGGTTAAGAACCACCCAACGGGAGTGTACTATGGTTAAACCTGACAATCATGTTCTATAAGAGGTTCCCATAGTCATCATCCCATCTTTCGGATACTATCGGATAAACGACTACTCGTATTCCAAAAATATTCTCAAAAGAGACTCTTATGAGTGTAGTATCGCGTAACAATCTCTAGTGGGGTATTCATTACCTTATGATTTATTGACTAAATCAAAAGTAAGCATACAATTCGAGTCGCCACACACTTCTATTTATCCAAAGGAAAGGTTAGAAAGCGAACAAAAACCAAGAAATTTTATCAAATCAAAAACTAATAAAAATGTCAGAGATCTGGGTAACGGGTTGGTTATGCAATGGGAAGGTTTTAAGCACCCAAAACATCCTTAGTACTCTAAGGGAGCCCTTTTTGCAAAGTTGTATGGTAGGTTGGTATTTATGAAAATATTTGTGCAAACATGATTGGAGAGACGAGAAAAGAATATACAAATTATTTAGAATTTCGTTATTTGAATGGATAAACCCATTTCCTACGTACAATCACAAAGGTAGGATCAAAACCTCGTAGTTCGGGGTAAAAAATCTCAAAAATGATTGGTGAATTGATTTGATCAAAAGTCTTAAGGTCTTTTGTTATCAAAGGGAGAACACTCAACCTAAACCAACAATCCACCATGTGAGGAGAGCTTCAACATACTAGTGAGGGATCCATCCTATAATAAGTATGGAAGACTTATAGTCCAATCACTAAGGATAAGGTGAGGTTTACATCAACCACTATGATAACTCAAACCTATGGCTAATGTTTATGAAAAAAAATTAACAAAGGTGGTCATTGGAACCACAAAAACAACTTGAGTGAGTTGTATTTACAAATTAGAAGTATTCACAAAATGAAGTCAAAGTTGACTTAAGGTTCATTCAACATAAGTATTAATGAAAAGAGTTTCAAAAATCAAAGGCATATGACCTAGGTTTCTAGTTTTGAAAACAATGTCAATGTTTGCACAAAATGAGTTTGGCTTGGGTTAGAGTGGAGAGAAGAAGATAAGGGTTAATCCTAAACATGCAAACATGAGAGAAGAGAATAAAACCCTTGGAGTTTCTTTCTTAAGATCATAAAGATGATTCAAGATGCTCCTTTCTTTTACACTTAGCAAGCAACAAACAATTAACTCAAGCAATCAAGCAAATATTCAATCAAGCTCCTAGGATCTCCATTTGGCTTGTCTTTCTCTTAACTTTGATGTTCATGACAATGGTCCTTCTAACTACTCAAGTTTGGAATCCCTATCACACAAGAACAAACAATCAAAAAGTTCACAATGCAATAAGAGGAATGGACAAAGAGAGTTTGGATTAGGGGTCCTTTCAAGTCAACTTCAAGATTAAGCATTCTAAAGGCATGAGGCCTAGTTGCTCTTCAAAAATTTTAGCATTCTAAAGGCATGAGGCCTAGTTGCTCTTGAACTCCATTAAGCATGGGTAAGGTCCTAAATCTAAGTCCTTTCTCCTTTTTGCATTGGATTCACACAAACAAAGACAAAACAAACACAAGGCAATAATATATTTACACAATAATGTGCTCAAGTGAGCAAAGGAAAATAGCATAAACATAAACATGAGCTCAAGTGAGCAAAGGAAAAAGACAATATGAATAAATGAGCAAGAAATTAAATTGCATTAAAGTAAATTGCAAGAATCAAATGCTTGAATTAAAAGTTAGTAATTAGTAGTTAGTGTTAGTGTACCATAAGGAAATTTAGCGCTATGTTAAGCAATCGTAAGTGGACTAATGTAGTAGTCACACCTATCTGAGGTCGGTCAATAAAACTATAGGCAAATAAACACAAGTTAGAGACCATGACTAGTAAGCCAAGCTCCTACAACTTGCCATGACAAAAGAAAAGAAGAATGACCTTGTATGGCTTTTAGGTTTTTTTCTTAACCAAGAAGCAACCTATCTTGGACACAAAGCATTTCACTTGATCTTTGATCAAGTTGAATTTGATTTGGATCAAAGAAGGTTAAGCCTCTCATATGTCAAGGCTAACCACAAATCATTAACTCATTAGTCAAAATAAAAAGAAGAAGATGAAGATGGAAATGAAATGTACAAAATGAAAGCTCAAATAACATAACCAAACCACAATGATCAAATGTGAATGGAATCAACATCAATCAATGGTAAACAAAAGTGAAATGAAGATTAGAAGTCAAGAAAGGTCAAACATATTTTTGGTATTTTTTTTTGGAATTAAAATAATGCATAAAATAAAATGAACAAATCATGTTCAAACTTCAAAACCAATCCAAATCAACTTGGATAAATCCAATTGGATCATCATAAGTCTAACATGGTCAAACTAGGTTTTATAAATTTTCTCAACATTTTTTGAAAACAAAAACTATTTTTAAACAATTAAGAATGAAGAAAAAATAATACAAATGGACTAAAATCTGAAATATATCTCAAATCAATTAAGAAATTGATGAGAATATTTTTCATAGACTTATCATCATCCATATGTATTAAGAAAATATTGTTGGCATTTTTGAATATCAAAAAGTATTTAAAATGAATTAAAAACAATCAAAAATAAAATAATTCACAAAAAATATTAAATGGAATCACAAAAATAATTAAAAATCAGATTATGAAACTAGAATTTAAGAGAAAAAATTTGCAATTAGTCCCATATTTTTGTGATTCCAAATAAAAGAGTTATGAATTTTTGAAAATAAATCGAATTAAAGAAAATAAAACAGAAATTAGAAAAAATAGAAAAATCAGGAAGCGTAGGATCATCATTCATTAATTGAAGTGGATGATCCTAAGGCCATGAAGTGTGCGCTCATTGTGTTCCCCAATCAAACGTGAAGCAAACACAATTAAATAAAGTCAAACATAATAAAGGCTCAGATTAGATCATGGCTAATGGATCCAAGGGCCAAGGGACCTCCACGTGGGGACGGTGGTGGAAACCACCGTCTTCTCTAGTGAGCTCACTAAATCCGGCCACTAGTTGCAGGTTTTGCAACCTCAACCAAATCAAACGATCTTTATACCAAATTAAAGCTGGGGTGATGTACATCACCCCTGTAACCTTAGTTTTCACTCAAGATCTTTATGGAAGGAGAAATCTGAGCTTAAAAATCTAGGTGTTCAATCTGCAGAGCAACAATTCATGAAATTAAAGCCACCAGTGGCTTGCCTCTCACACGAGGACTTTAGAAAACCAAACCAACACAAGAAATGCACAATATATGGTGAGATTCGAAGCAAAACAGTTCAGATGTAAACCTTTGAAGTGCAACTTTGATGAACACGATCCACTCCAATTCTTGATTGCAGCTTGATCTTGAAGTGATGATGATGCAAGGCTTAGGAATTGGAAGCTGAAGATCAACCAAGGAAGTTGAAATTCAAGCTTGAAAAGAGAGGTGAAAATTCAAAATTCCGTTGGAGTGAGGTTAGGATTCAATTCCAGCAGGGTTTCAGGCGCCCTCATGTTGATCATTCAATGAAGCAATGCATCTATTTATAGCTGAAATCCAAAGCAAGGTGGAAAGGAACTCGTGTGCATGCTCATTGGGTCATCCATGCATGGGCCTGTACAGGCGCATGTGAGGCCCAAAAGCTAATGGTTTTGCAAGCTGAAATGATTTGAAGCAAGTTTGGACGTGCATATTAAATGGCATTGGTTTGTGCATGAAGGTTTCACTTGGATTCCATAAATGGTCACAAATGTTCTCCTTTTCGAAAGTCATACATAGAAATTCCAAACATAGGCATGTGGGTAATGGTTGGAAAGGTCTTGACATAAAGAACAAAAGCTATGTTGGAAAAAAATCCATTTGGAGTTTGGAAAATTGTGAAAACTAGCCATGAAGTTCAAGGTACAAAACATGTATTTGAAAAAATTGCCAAAAAAGGACCAACTTCAAGCCCTTTTGTTTCAATGATGCAAGCCTCAAATGGAAAAACCTCCAACATCAAAGTTGTATATATTTTCAAGAAAATCAATTTGGACTTAAGTTTTTCATCATTTGGAGTTTTAATAAGTTATGGGCACTTGGAGTTGGACTTTTTCAAGATTCAATGGCTTTGGTCCAAAGTGACCTATAATGTTTTATATTATCACATGTGTTTATTTTAAGATTATAAAATTTTATCCAACATAAAAATTTAAGTAGACATCTTAAAATTTCCAATGCACTTTGTATCACCCCAAAATCATAAAAAATGAGTGAGTTATGTCCTTGGGAAGTTGACCTAAAGTTAGGGTTTCAGTCAAAATGACCTATAATATTTTGAAATGAATGATGACCTTAAAAGTTTCAAATGGATTTTTTACGAACATGAAAGTTGTTCATATGGTTCTCAAGAAAAGTTTTTCTCTTGGGGTCATCTTCATTTTACAAACACATCAAAAGTTAGGTCTCAGTGGATATCAAAATAGTTAGATGATTTCACTGATCAACTTCTCAAAGCCAAACTTCAAATCTTGATGAATAAATGATTGAGGATACTCACATAGGCTCATATATGCATAAAATGATGAATGAAATAACTTCCCTTGATTGAATTTGATCATAGGTTGAGGTGGCTTCATGAGCAAGGCACAGTCAATGCACAATTGAATTAGGGTTTCCTTGGGAAACAATCCTCAAGCCTTTTGGTTTATCCTGATCAAATTGACAAATTTAGATACTCGGGAAACATATATGATGATTGCGAACTTTGGGAACCATTGTCATGCTTGCTTCCATCTTCATCTGGCCATTTCAATGGGCATAAGGGCCTCCTGGGAGCCTTGGATCACATGACTGCTTAAGCTTCAAAACAAAACAAGTTAGTGACATATTTTTATGCTTTTGGTTAGTAAACAAAATAAGAAAAGCAATAATATACAATTCAAGCATGCTTGGTGGTCTCAAACCAACTCACACAAGTCCCCAAACCTAGGGTAAGGAGCCCAGATGCTATGATCCTTGAGGCCAAATGCAATGAGCAATGATGTGATGCCATGAGGGATCTTAGGTTCAAAATTAGGGTCTTACAAATGCCCCTATTTAAGGTCATTCTAGCCGGAGATATGAAGGTTAAAATCTTCATCTCGACGTGGTAGAATGGGCTTAAATAATAACAAAGAGACGAATTTTGGTCCCTAAGAGACCTCATGATGTAGATGTATGCATGCAAAAGTTAATGCTCTGTGGGGATATATGGCCACAAAGAAAAATAAATCAGGAGAAACTGAAAATCCAAAGGAGTAATACACTCACTAGGAAGACAAAGACTCTGGGGGAGAAGTAAGGGTAAAAATGTGTGAGCAGGTCACGACTTGAAACTTGCTAGGAGACACGAAGGGATTCCATAAAAATAAATTAATGGAAAGACTCGAGCTGACGCAAAAAATGCATGTATTGTGTAATATACCAATACAGCAAAACTATCCATAAAGGATACTTCGGATAAAAATCCGGACTTAGGTGGGGATGTCCATAAAGGACTCAACTGAGGAAGAAACAAACGAGATATTATCGGTTACTGGGTAATAAACTCAAAAAGAGACATGTGATCAAACACCGGTATAAGGTTGAGAGAACAACATGCTCAGGGAGAAAGAATATCTAAGACCGGTATAAGGGTGAGAGATATCAATCATCCAAAACATCTGAGGAAGACCTAAAAGGTATATTTCAACTCAGGGAAATCTGACTCCACAAGGGACAAAAAGTCATAATAGGGAGCAGAAGGAAGGAACACCAGGGATACCGGTTACTGGGCATATAATAGGTGACCTACCAGGCGTGAATCGGGAAATATTTCCAAGACACTCATCATCCGAAAGGAGGGATGAAAAAGCAAACTCGATTTACAGGATGGGCATTCGATTCCATAAGGAAATACGAATCTTACTCAACTGGGGAAGGAAATACTTCGACTAAAGAGCGCATGAGATATATCATCTATTACCGTCAGAACATAGATAACATACTCGCATTGAAGATTATCCACAACCGGTTACTAGGTTAATAAAGAAAAGTCGACCGAAAAGAAAGGACATCGGGATACCGGCTACATGGCATAAAATGATGACCGGTCCAAAGGAGAAACGATCATTACCAAACAAGAGTAAGAGAAAGATGACCCGTGGGGGATACATCGACAAAAGCAATGATCCGGGAGATATATCACAGGTTACTGGGTGGTATACTCAAATAATGAAGGAATATCAATACCGAATATTGGATAAAGATAACCAACAAAGAGGGGATTACAACTACCGGTTACTGGGTAGAAAACCACAGAAATAGGACTTACAACTACCGGTTACTGGGTAGAAGGCCACAGAAGATCCACTGGGGAGAGAATGCACAATTACTGTTTATTGAGTAATTGATCACCTGAACCACAGGGAACTACACGGGAAATAACAAGAAAGGAGTCAATCTAGGAACAAACTAGAGAGACGCGATGAAACAAGACTCAACCCAATGAGGATATAACTCAGGGGAGTAATTCCATCCCAATACATATTTTGGGAGGAAACTGAAACAAAAATCATCCACGAGGACATAACTCAATGGAGAATATAGAAGGAAGGATAGACACTTTTTGCCTATGGGGCTGACTCTAAATGGAGAGATCAGACACAAACATCTGCTTAGGGAAGAATATTTCACCAATAGCAGGAGATAACAAGCAAAGATATATGGAAAAGGATGCAACATGAATATACATATATATGCGTGGTCTATGTATGATTAATGCTGACAGACAGACATATCTAACACAAACAGGTCCAAGAATCAATGGACAGACATCTGGTATAACATCTCAAAGGAGAAAAGCAGGCCCGCAGGAGGAAATCCCATCTGGTGGGGAGCAACAAATACCAGGAAACACCAATCACAGCTGGGGGCCAAGCAGAGTCACTACCGGGGACAAAGACCACTGCTGAGGATCAGAGACCGCTGTTGGGGATTTGCAAACAGGTCATAACTACCAAATGTTGGGGATCTTCAAACAATACGCAGAGATATTGATAAGATCTGTCAGAGAAGAAATTTTACAGGGGATCTTATCAGGCAATAATGCGAAATTCTGTGGGGAACAACCACCAAACAGAAACACATCAATCAAGCATTCACTTCTAACCACTGAAGGGACATCTCTGTTGCGGAGAAAAGGAAGCAATTTACTCCATCGGGAAAGATATATAGTCACCGCCAGGGGTTTGCTGTTGAACAGACGAAAGATCCGAAGCAAAGCAAACTCTACCGGAGAGCTCAACACGGATAAGATCCATCGTAGAAGAAGCTCTACTAGGGAACTTATCAAGGAAAGATATGAAACTCTATGGGGAACAACCATCAAACATAAATTCTAATAATCAACATACTTTCTCATATCTGCTGGAGAAATATCTCTGCTAGGATGAGAGAGAACCACTGCTCCGCTGGGGAAGGGAATAAACATCTTCAACACCAGCTCTGCTAGGAGGAAACTATCCAATAAGGAGGGAAGAACAAATATATCATGCTCTGATCAGGCAACTCCACTGGGGAAAGACTGTTGGTGACTGAATTGGGAATAACCTATAGGCGACCCAACCGGGGGAAGTCTAATGCGAGCAACCCTATTGAAGATGAGTGGTAAGCAAACTTGCTGGGGAAAATTGCAAGCCAACCTGCTGAGAATTTCCACTCATGCTGGGAATTCCTGCTCATTCTGCGGGAGATTTCAATTCACAATGAGGGAAGACCAACTTCCTCGAAGAGATAGCATACCAACTTTTATCAATCTATAAGGGATTTTAGGTTAGTCCACACAAGGGATGACAACCATATATTTGATAAAACACAGATGCTAAACTCAAACTCTCTGGGGATCTGAGGACGGGGGTATATACATCTCCAAAAGATCAATGGCCAAAACTCCAGATTCCCTGGGGACCTGATGACGTATCACCCTCTCTGTGCTCACTGAGGAGACAACCTGAAAGATGATGAAGAGGATACAAATATGCCAGAAATATGAAAAAATGTCTTACCCTTTTTGAGATCGTACTATCCTTGGGAGAGCACTGAAGACGTTCCATTTATCCTTTAAATCATTGTGAATGTTCACTTTGTTTAAAAACAGTTTATAAAAACTTTATTTAAAACAATGATATTTATCAATTAAAACATGCAAACATTGGTTAAACAGAAACAAATAAGAGTGCAAAGAATTGGATAAAGGCTCAAATTTATTTGATGGAATGGTAGTCCGCAAATGGCGAGACTCCATGGATCTTTACAAATTTGAAATTGGTGATATATATTGGAAAAAGGCTACATTGAACATAATGACTGTTTTCTCCACCAACTCTGAATCCGATGTATTCAAAGCTTCAATTGACAATGACTGAGCGAGAATCTTTGACAGACGACAACTGTAGAACAAAGTCTTGTCAGGATGCAGTTACTTGCCAAATCCCTAATTTTAGCCTAGATTTCCCCAAGGTGAGGTACTCAATCTAGCGGGATATATTCATTTTTTTCATGTCTCTAACTTTTGCCTGGATCTCCCTTTCGGGTTTTCAATCCACCGAGACGCTCATTTTTTGCCTAAGCTGCCCTTTCAGGTTTTCAACTTAGCGAGCTATTCTGTTTTTATTTTAGGCGAAGTATTTCTTAACTGCATCTGAATTCACAGGACGAGTGAAATCCTCCCCATCCATAGTTGTAAGTATCAAAGCATCGCCTGAAAAGGATCTCTTAACAACATATGGACCATCATAGTTTTGAGTCCACTTGCCCCTAGAATCGGGCGCGAAAGACAAAACTTTATTGAGCACGAGGTCGCCTTCTCGGAACACACGAGGCTTGACCTTCTTATCAAAGGCTTTCTTCATCCTTTGCTGACACAACTGACCATGGCACATGGCAGTTAATCTCTTCTCTTCAATTAAATTTAGTTGGTCATAACGACTCTGAACCCATTCAGCCTCAGTCAACTTGGCTTCCATCAAGATTCTCATTGATGGGATCTCAACCTCAACGGGGAGCACAGTCTCCATGCCATAAACAAGGGAGAAAGGGGTTGCCCCTATTGAAGTGCGGACAGATGTACGATAACCATGTAAAGCAAATGGCAACATCTCGTGCCAATCTTTGTACGTAACAACCATCTTTTGGATATTCTTCTTGATGTTCTTGTTAGCAGCTTCAACATCCCCATTCATCTTGGGTCTGTAGGGAGAAGAGTTATGATGTGCAATCTTGAACTCGCTACACAACTCTTTCATCATCTTGTTATTCAAGTTAGATCCATTATCAGTAATGATCTTGTCTAGCACACCATATCGGCATATGAGTTGATTCTTGATAAACTTCACAACCACCTGCCTGGTCACATTTTCATACGATGTCGCTTCAACCCACTTGGTGAAGTAATCAATATCTACGAGAATAAAACGGTGATCGTTCGACGCCTTTGGCTCTATCATGCCAATCATGTCAATTCCCCGCATGGAGAAATGCCATGGTGATGAAATAACATTCAAAAGTGTCGGGGGAATATGAATCTTATCCGCATAAATTTGACACTTATGGCATTTCTTCACATATTTGCAGCAGTCAGACTCCATTGTCAGCCAATAGTAGCCTGCTCTCAACATCTTCTTCGCCATGGCATGTCCATTGGAATGAGTACCAAATGAACCCTCATGGACTTCAGTCATCAACAGGTCTGCTTCGTGTCTATCCACGCATCTGAGCAGAACCATATCAAAAATCCTCTTATAAAGCACATCACCATTGATGTAGAAACTGCCAGATAATCTCCTCAATGTCTTCTTATCTTTAACAGATGCCCCAGGCGGGTAAATCTGACTCTGAAGAAAATGTTTGATGTCATAATACCATGGCTTATCATCTTTCACTTCTTCAACTGCAAATACATGAGCTGGTCTATCCAAGTGCATCATAGTAATATTGGGGACTTCATTCCAGAATTTCACCACAATCATCGAAGCAAGCGTAGCAAGAGCATCTGCCATCCGATTCGCATCTCGAGGAATATGATGGAAGTCAACCTTGGTAAAGAAAGTTGAAATCCTCCTCACATAATCTCTATATGGAATAAGGCCAGGCTGATTCGTCTCCCATTCACCCTTAATCTGATTAACAACAAGGGTCGAATCACCATATACCTCAAGATGCTTGATCCTAAGATCAATACACTCTTCCAATCCCATAATATAGGCCTCATACTCCGCCATATTATTTGTGCATTTGAAAGTTAGCCTTGTCGTAAAAGGAAAATGTGTGTCCTGAGGAGTAATAATCATTGCCTCAATACCATTTCCATATTGATTTACAGCGCCATCGAACACCATACCCCATCGGGAACCAGGCTCTGGACCTTCATCGAGCGTAGGCTCATCGCAATCTTTCATCTTCAAATACAGAATCTCCTCATCAGGGAAGTTGTACTGAACTGACTGATAATCCTCAATTGGTTGATGTGCCAAGTGGTCAACCAAGATACTATCTTTAATAGCCTTCTGAGCTTGATACTCAATGTCATACTCAAATAACAACATCTGCCAACGAGAAATCCTCCCAGTTAAAGCAGGCTTCTCAAAGATATACTTGATTGGATCCATTTTGGATATCAAACAAGTCGTATGATTCAACATATACTGGCGTAAGCGCTTAGCAACCCAAGCCAAAGCACATCACGTTTTCAAAAGCATCGAGTCTCGACACTCACAATCAGTGAACTTCTTACTCAGATAGTATATAGCATACTCTTTCTTCCATGATTCGTCTTGCTGACCCAAGACGCACTCCATAGAATCATCAAGCAGAGTCAAGTACATGATCAACGGTCTCCCTTCAACAGGCAGAGACAAAATCGGAGGCTCAGACAAATATTCTTTGATACTGTCAAAGGCCTTTTGGCAATCCTCGGTCCAATCATGACGCTGATCATTCCGGAGGAGCTTGAATATAGGCGCACATGTGGCAGTTGTAATACCCCAAAATTTACCCTTCATTTTTCCTGGAAGCATACGCTTTACACCTCATGCATGCATTCATTTTTAGGTCATTTAACATTAGATACATTGCATTTCATCATGTCAATCAGAATTAGATCCAAGAAACTTTATTTAAAAATAAAAAACAAAAAAACAAAAAAAAAACGAAAAATAAAAATAAAAAAATAAAAAAAAATGAAAAAAAAAACAAATAATAATAATAATAATAAATAAAAATAATAATAAATAAATAAATAAAAGAAAAAATCTCATACTTGGACCTCTCTCAAAAGCCCACTAAGCTACCAATATTAGGCTATAAATACTAGAGTTTCAGTGAAACAAACATTCATTCTATTCCTATTACCCTGAGGAAAAAGATAGTGAGAGAAGAGCTAACAGAGTTCAGAGCAGCCCCCAAACCCTGAAGGGAACTCAACTGCACAGAATCACCTCTGCCTCACATAAACCCTAAAGATTATTTTGTAAACCTCACGGGTGCAACTCAATTTCAATCAAGCTCTCCAATTAGGTTTGCCCTATATCCATCATCTTTATGCCTTTAATTTGAATGCTCCAAATGTATGAGGTATTATGGGTGAATTTGATACCCTTTTGATGCATGTCTTTTTTGTGAATTTTAATGGCATTATTCATGTGGTTACATTTTGATTTGGGGGCAACCCTTGATTACCCTATTTTTTTGTCTCTAACCTGTTTGTTGAGTTTTTGTGAGGGCTCACATGACTTTTGCAGGGATAACTTAAGTGGTTTTCCATTTTATTTGTGGGATACCCCCTGGGGATTTCATTCCGATTACCTGTACTGACTCACTTTCTTTGATGGTGTTTAGCTTGGAAGGATCCTTGGGTTTCCCATTCCTCTAACTGCTGTTACTTCGGATCTTTATCTGCGTGGTACTTTTACATTTTTCCCGCATTTTACTGCTTTCCTAGCTGGAAGACCTCGATAGGAGACAATGTTTTTGTGTGTTTTTTTTACAAGTTCCTTCGTCAAGGACTGCCTTTTTGCATGAGTTCACCAAACCCTAACCCTTCATTGATTTTTCTTCTCCTAAACACACGTTTACTCCTTCTACTACAGGTGAGTAAGTCTCCAAAGGTCGAGCATCCGGTAGATTGCGTAGTAACGTCGTTCGTCCAAAACCCACTTCATAACCCCGTAGTTAGCCGAACTACGGCTTGCTCTGATTCTCATCCAGATGAGATACGTAGGCATAAGACGCGATGTCTTTGCGAGCACACATCCCCCCAACCCATAGGTCAGCCGAGCTACGAAGACTCTGATTCTCATATTCAGATGAGATACGTATGCAGTGGATGCGACATCCGCGCGAGTCATTTTCATTTAACCCTTTTTTTTTGGTAAACAGCACAAGATAAACTCATTCCCTTTAGACAAGAACTAGAAAAGTGGATCCCGTAGAGTACTACGGATGCGTAGGGGTGCTAATACCTTCCCTTCGCATAACCGACTCCCGAACCCAAGATTTGGTTGCGAGACCCCGTCTTGTCCTTTCCTTTTTCAGGTTTACTTCGAGCTTTTTCTTTCCCTCCTTTGGGATGAATAACGCACGGTGGCGACTCTTCTGTCATTTTCTTTCGCCGGATGTTTTTTCGCGCACTGTATTTTTCAGGTTGCTACAGCTGGCGAATCTGCTGGGGACACTAAGAAGTTGACCTCTTGCTGGTCCATCTTCCCTAAGCGAGTCCCTCCTAGCTTGTGTGATTTCTTGTTTATTGGGTGTTCATGCTTTTGTACATTTATTTGCTTACCTGCTTGCATGCATCTGTTGTATCTGTTGGATCTGTTTGTTTGTTTGTTAGGATGAGGTGTTCTATGAGAGATAAGTCCATTACCCAGGCTTGAGTGTACACACAGGTTTTAGAGTGGATAATCATGAGGCTGCGTGGCGTGTTGCTACGTTAAGTCGTTCGTGAAGAACCACACCCAGACGAGGTTTCTTTTGGATATATTATGTCTTACGGGTGTTCCGTAACGGCAGGATGTTCCTCTAGAAATCGTCGACTCTGGTGACCATTTCCCGAGAACTCAGTCGAGGCCTCTCCTCCGAGATGTGATTATGTTAGCTCTGGTGGGCGCATTCTTGCTGCTCAATCCGAGGATCCCGAGACTGGGAACTTGCTATTAGGATGTCCTGTTGAGGGGAGTCAATAGAGGTCTTTTGTCCCGTAATAATACCAAACCTTCAGTGGTAAACGTATTATTCGCGACTGAAGGGCTGAAGCTGACGAACTTCTGTTCTTAGAACCTACCAGTGAGGGGCGGGCTAAATTCAGGAAACCTTAACCTCCGACCAACCCGGTTTTCTGGAGCAGAGATCTGATCTTATATTATATTCTTCAGTGGGTTTTCTCTTCAGACAGTGCAACCCGACAGATGTTCAAGCAGATACAGCGATCCTGATTCCCATGCCACTGCACTGCATCCACATCATTTTGCATCACATCATTTTGCATTCATAATCATTCACACATGTTTATCCATTTCTGTGGGGTTTATATCTTCTACTTGATTCTAGTCGGAATTTTCTTGGTTCTCATCAACGGCTTAGTCTCTTTTTTTTTTACATCGTTTATCTATTGAGAGACTGGAATCAAGGGGGTAGAATACCTTTGGAATTGATAAACATGTCATTGCATTTACATATTCATTAGTATGTCTTGCATAACAGGTACCGCCACAGTGTTCTCAGTTTGTTTGGTGTTCCATCAGCAGGATAGCTGACCCAGGCATTCACCGGTACGGTACCCGCAGAAACCAACAGAGAGCAATGGAAGGTGTACAAGCAGAGCTCGCTGAGATGAGGATCCGCATGACCCAATTCATGGATGTGGTTCAAGAGGTGGCTCAGGGACAGCAAGAGCTCAGACAGATGATGCAGAGGAATCCCGCTGCTACTCAACCAGAGACATTGGATGATCCTCCAGCTGGAGAGGCTAATGGTCCCAATGGACCGGGGCCTATCCCGATCCCACATGTCAACCTTGATCAACAGCTCGTCCATGATGATCAAGCCGATCAATTCCCCCTACTTCAGGAAGACTTTGGCATGGGCCATGGCATGGACCCCATGTTTAGAAGATTGGAAGAGAGGTTCAAGGCAGTGGAAGGACATAATCCTCTGGGAGTAGATGTTGCTGACTTGGGGCTGGTCCCAGGTGTGAGAGTGCCACAGAAATTCAAGGTCCCGATATTTGACAAGTACAATGGCAACTGTTTCCCGAAGACCCATGTGCAAGCCTATTTCCGTAAAATGGTTGCATACTCCGATGACGAAAAGTTGTTTATGTACTTTTTCCAGGACAGCCTAGCTGGGGCATCCCTGGAATGGTATATGAGGCTGGACAAAGCCCATATCCGCTGCTGGAGGGATTTGGCGGAGGCTTTCGTAAAGCAGTATCAATATAATGCAGACATGGCTCCGGACAGAACTCAACTTCAGAATCTGTCTCTTAAAAGCAATGAGTGCTTCAAAGAATACGCTCAACGCTGGAGAGAAACAGCTTCCCGTGTTCAACCTCCTATGTTGGAGAAGGAAATGGCTAACATGTTCATGAACACTCTGCCAGGACCTTATTTGGAGCGCCTGGTGGGTTGCAATGCCTCCAATTTTGTTGATGTAGTCTCTACCAGAGAGAGGGTGGAGAATTACCTGAGGACATACGAGACCCAGAGTGGCGGTGGATCCGCAACAGGGGTGAAGAAGCCGTTCATCCAGGGACAGAAGAGGAGAGAAGGGGATGCAAGTGCCATATCTTCTTATCAGAACAGGGATAACCGGAGGAATAACTTTCAGAATTATCATCAACAACCGTATGTTGCGGTTGTGAGCATTCCAGCTGCAGCACCACTACAACAACAACAACCACAACTTCAACCAGCTCAGTACCAACAGCAGCAACAACCGGGTAACAGACCCGCCTATCAACAGAGGCAAAGGATGATGGACCGGCGTTTCGACACCCTTCCAATGTCGTACGCTCAGTTGCTTTCTAGTCTTCAACAACTACAACTTGTGCAATTGCGCACTCTGGCTCCTCCTGTTGGTAGACTTCCGGTGGGTTACGACGCCAACGCTAGGTGTAGCTTCCACTCTGGGGCACCTGGCCATAACATTGAGAACTGCAAAGCTTTTAAGCACGTAGTTCAAGACCTCATAGATTCAAAAGCCATCAACCTTGCACCGGCTCCTAATGTCGTCAACAATCCCATGTCGCAGCATGGTGGTGCAAACATTAATATGATGGAAGGAAAAGCCAAGTCCATTAAGGATGTGTTGAAGTTGAAGACTCCATTGTTGGATATCAAAGGATGCTTGCTGAAGGCCGATGTTTTCCCCGGTTGTGGGAAGGATTGTTTGGATTGTGCCACTCAGAGTGGAGGTTGTTTGAAGCTACAGCAGGGTATCCAGGCCTTGCTCGACAAAGGTATCCTCCAGGTTGAAGATTTTTCTGTCCAAGAGTCTGTGGAAGGGGTTGAGGAAGAAGGGTTTGAAGATGCTACTGATGAATTCGCAGATGTTGTTCCTACTGATTCTGTAATCCATGATGATGTATTTATTTTTTCCAATGTGGTTGATCCTGATGTAATTGAACTTGATTCCGATGTTTCGGATGCTTGCATTTCAATGAATGAGATTTCTGAGTACGACTGTGATATTGCTACTATCACTATTTTCTACCCAACTAATCAGATCAGTGTGCTAGAAGCGCAACCCGTGCCACCAGTGCGACAATCTACTATGACCATCACAACCCCTGGTACTTTACCTTTCACCAGTGAAAGGGCCATTCCGTGGCATTATGGGGGGAGCGTATACACGCACGATCATAGGGTGGAACGGCCAATGAAAGTAGAAGAAGGTCAGAAGCCTGAACTTGATGGTCCCGCAGTGGATAATGTTGGTGGAATCGGGCGATTCACCAGGAGTGGTAGATTGTTCTCACCACTGGTTACCCAAGCTGATAATGTTGATGCTGTGGCGAAAGCCAAAGGCAAGCAAGTCGTGAATGAGGGTACCTCTGCACCCCAGGATGGTTCTGAGCCCACTTTTGAAAAGGATGTGGACGAGCTTCTGAGAATCATAAAAAAAAGCGATTACAAGGTAGTCGATCAGTTGATTCAGACTCCGTCCAAGATATCCATTCTCTCACTCCTGTCGTGTTCGGAGGCACACAAGGAGGCGCTTTTGAAGGTTCTTAATGCTGCCTATGTACCTCAAGAAATCTCGGTAAACCAACTAGAAGGGATCGTCGCCAATGTGCATGCAAGCAACGGGTTGGGTTTTACCGATTCTGACTTGACACCAGCCGGACGCAATCATAACAAGGCTCCGCACATCTCGATGGAATGCAGAGACACCGTGTTATCGCATGTTCTGGTGGATACAGGCTCCTCTCTCAATGTGCTACCCAAGAGAGCACTGTCGAGGTTAGAAGTAGAGGGTTTGGTCTTGAAACCTTCAGATCTTATTGTGAGAGCCTTTGATGGTTCTAAGAGATCGGTGTTTGGAGAGGTAGAATTGCCAATTCTGATTGGATCACAAACCTTCAACACTGTCTTCTACGTGATGGATATCAGTCCTTCCTACAGTTGCTTGCTGGGTCGTCCTTGGATCCATATTGCTGGGGCAGTCTCTTCAACTCTACATCAGAAGATTAAGTTTCCGGTCAACAGACGAATTATCACCGTTTGTGGTGAGGAGGACATCCTGGTCAGTAACCTGTCTACATTCAAGTATGTAGAAGTAGAAGGTGAAGTTCATGAGACTCTATGTCAGGCTTTTGAGTCAGTTCAAATCAAGGATGCAGCTTCGGTGGAAGAGGTTAAAGCGGGTGCCTCTATCTCATCCTTTAAGCAGGCACAGGTCGTGGTGGATTCAGGTGCTGCTCCCGGTTGGGGGCGTCTGTTGGAATTACCAATGAAAGACGACAAGTTCGGGATTGGGTACTAGCCAGCTCTGACTTCTACAACTTCAACACTTCAGACTCATCAGGGGCCGATTACTTTCTCCAGCGCTGACATCTTTCAGTATGGCCAGGTATCAGAAATCAATAAAGAGGGTGGGGATAGTGATTGTGACATCGACAACTGGGTGCGTCCGAGGATCCCGGGTGAAGTCATCAGCAATTGGTCTTCTGAGGAGATTGTCCAAGTCACTTTTCTGAAGGAGTAATTTTCTTTGTTTATTCATGCATGTCCAAGTCTTACGTTCCGCCCAGGGCGTAATGACTCATTGTAGGGCTCATCTATGTGACACTTGCATTTTTTATCATAAATAAAGGACGTCTTTTTGCATTCAAATATTTCGTTCCCTGTCTTTCTATTTTTGCAGTTTTTCAAAATTAAAAAAATGGCAATGTTTTGTTTAGTTTCCACTTTTTTCTTTCACACTCATAAGCACATACCATCACTCATGCAGATGCACGTCACCGGATCCTATTGATAACGGTTCTGCTATGGCTCGCTCGACTTTGAAAATCCAATCTTTCAAGCTGAAAAAGAGGGTGATGAAGACTGTGAACTCCCTGAAGAACTTGCCAGGTTCTTAAAACAGGAAGAAAGGGTCATTCAACCGTATCAAGAGCCTACTGAAGTGATTAATCTCGGCACCGAGGACGCCAAGAGAGAAATCAAGATAGGGGCTGCTTTGGGAGATGATGTGAAGAAAGGGTTGATTGAATTGCTGCAAGAATACGTTGACATCTTCGCCTGGTCTTATCAGGACATGCCCGGGCTGGACACATAAATCGTGGTACACCGCTTGCCTCTCAAAGAAGGTTGTCCTCCGGTCAAGCAGAAGCTCAGACGAACAAGACCAGAGATGGCTGTCAAGATAAAGGAAGAAGTGAAAAAACAGTTGGATGTAGGGTTTCTAGCAGTCACAAATTATCCGCCATGGGTTGCAAATATCGTTCCGGTACCTAAGAAGGATGGAAAGGTACAGATGTGTGTTGACTACCGGGATCTGAACAGGGCCAGTCCTAAAGATGATTTCCCCTTACCTCACATCGACGTTTTGGTGGATAACACAACTCAGTTCTCGGTATTCTCCTTCATGGATGGTTTTTCTGGCTATAATCAAATTAAGATGGCACCAGAAGACATGGAGAAGACAACATTCATAACCCCATGGGGCACCTTCTGCTACAAGGTGATGTCGTTTGGTCTGAAAAATGCCGGAGCAACATATCAGCGAGCGATGGTGACTCTGTTCCATGATATGATTCATCTTGAAATCGAGGTTTATGTTGATGATATGATTGCCAAATCTCAGACAGAAGAAGAACATTTGGTGAATTTGCAGAAACTGTTTAAGCGTTTGAGGAAATTCAAGCCGAGGCTTAATCCGAACAAGTGTACTTTTGGGGTGAGATCTGGAAAACTACTGGGTTTTGTTGTTAGCGGAAAAGGGATTGAGGTGGATCCGGCCAAAGTGAAAGCGATACAGGAAATGCCTGAGCCAAGAACAGAGAAACAAGTCCGTGGTTTCTTAGGGAGGTTGAACTACATTGCAAGGTTCATATCTCACCTAACAGCCACGTGTGAGCCAATATTCAAATTGTTGAGAAAAGATCAGGCTATCAGGTGGAATGATGATTGTCAAAGGGCGTTCGAGAAGATAAAAGAGTATTTGCAGAATCCTCCTATCCTTATGCCTCCGGTCCCAAGGAGACCGCTGATTATGTATTTGACAGTACTGGACAATTCTATGGGTTGTGTTCTCGGTCAACACGACGAGACAGGTGGGAAAGAACATGCCATCTACTACTTGAGTAAGAAGTTCACAGATTGTGAGTCGAGATACTCAATGCTTAAGAAGACATGTTGTGCACTTGCATGGGCTGCTAAGCGATTGAGACAATACATGCTGTCTCACACAACCCTACTGATCTCCAAGATGGATCCAGTCAAATACATATTCGAGAAGCCAGCTCTCACCGGAAGGGTGGCTCGTTGGCAAATGGTACTGACAGAGTACGATATCCAGTATACATCCCAGAAAGCCATCAAAAGGAGTATTCTGTCAGACTATCTTGCTCAGCAGCCGATTGATGATTATGAGCCGATGAAGGTTGATTTTCCAGATGAAGACATCATGTTCCTCAAGATGAAAGACTGTGAAGAGCCAGTTGTTGAGGAGGGACCTGATCCAAACGAAAAGTGGACTTTGTTGTTTGATGGGGTTGTCAATGCTAGAGGAAGTGGAATTGGCGCTGTCATTACTACTCCGAAAGGTGCCCACATGCCTTTCACCGCTCGTTTGAGTTTTGAGTGCACAAATAATGAAGCTGAGTACGAGACCTGTATCTTGGGTATTGAGCAAGCCATTGATCTGAGAATCAAGACTCTGGACATCTTCGGAGATTCAGCTCTGGTGATCAATCAAGTAAATGGTGATTGGAATATTCTCCAACCCACTCTGGTCCCCTACAGAGATTACATGAGAAGACTGTTGACTTTCTTCACAACACTAAAATTGTATCATATACCTCGTGATGAGAACCAGATGGAAGACGCACTTGCTACTCTATCCTCCATGATCAAGGTAATTCGTTGGAACCATGCTCCCAGGATCGATGTGATGCGCCTTGACAGGGCCGCGTACGTGTTTGCTGCTGAACTGGTAGTCGATGACAAGCCCTGGAATCACGATATCAAGTGCTTTCTGAATAATCAAGAGTACCCTACAGGGGCATCCAACAATGACAGAAAGACTTTGAGAAGATTGGCAGGCAGTTTCTTCTTGAACAAAGACGATGTGCTGTATAAGAGGAGCTTCGACATGGTTTTGCTCAGATGCGTGGACAGACACGAGGCGGACATGTTAATGCAGGAAGTTCATGAAGGTTCCTTCGGTACTCATGACGGCGGACATGCAATGGCTAAGAAATTGTTGAGAGTGGGTTATTATTGGATGACCATGGAATCAGATTGCTTCAAATATGCTCGGAAGTGTCATAAATGCCAGATTTATGCTGATAAGGTGCATGTGCCGCCAAATCCTCTGAATGTGATGACTTCGCCGTGGCCGTTTGCTATGTGGGGCATTGACATGATTGGAAAGATTGAGCCGACTGCTTCCAATGGGCATCGCTTCATCCTTGTTGCCATCGACTATTTCACCAAGTGGGTCGAAGCAGCGTCGTTCGCGAATGTCACCAGACATGTGGTTGCCCGTTTCATCAATAAAGAAATCATTTGTCGCTATGGGATTCCCGAAAGAATCATTACTGATAATGGTTCTAATCTCAACAACAAAATGATGAAGGAGTTGTGTCAGAACTTCAACATTCAGCATCACAATTCTTCCCCTTATCGCCCTAAGATGAACGGTGTTGTTGAGGCGGCAAATAAGAACATAAAGAAGATTGTGCAGAAGATGGTCGTCACGTACAGAGATTGGCATGAGATGCTACCCTTTGCCTTGCATGGGTACCGTACTTCAGTACGTACATCGATTGGGGCAACCCCTTACTCCCTGGTGTATGGTATGGAAGCAGTCCTACCTGTTGAAGTGGATATTCCTTCTCTAAGAGTCCTGTTGGATGTCAAGTTAGACGAAGCCGAATGGATTCGGACAAGGTTCAATGAGTTGAGTCTTATCGAAGAGAAGCGAATGGCAGCCATTTGTCATGGGCAGTTGTATCAGAGTCGGATGAAGAGAGCCTTTGATCAGAAGGTGCGTCCTCGTTGTTTCCAAGTCGGAGATTTAGTGTTGAAAAGGATCCTTCCTCCTCAGACAGATCACAGGGGCAAGTGGACTCCTAACTATGATGGACCGTATATTGTCACCAAGGTTTTTAATGGTGGGGCCTTAATGCTTGCAACTATGGATGGTGAAAACTTCACTTCCTCTGTGAACTCAGATGCAGTTAAAAAATACTTCGCATAAAATAGACCCGCTGGACAGTAAAAAGAATAGTCCAGGCAAAAATGGGCATCCCGACGAACCAAGAAAATGAAAAGGTTCGGGAAAAAATTAGGGATTAAAAATGAAAAGATCGTACACCCGGTAAGTTGAAAACCTGAAAAGGCAACTTAGGCAAAAATGGGTATCCCGGTGGATTGAAAACTCGAAAAGGGCGATCCAGGAAAAAGTTAGGGATTAAGCGAATGACTGCGTTCTGAGTTAGTTCTGAATCTCATCTCATGTCGATGACTGGAAATTTTCGAAAGGTAGGAAACAGTCCAATCACCTTTTCAGAAGGCTGATCATCTGGAGGATCTTGAAGACGGACAAGTCATAGCAGAATTGGAACCCAATAGAAATCCATTTCACATTGCCATTAGATTAATTTCTGTTTTTATCTTTTGTACGATTACCTCTTTCCAGGGATTGCTTCCTGATGTAAATGCCTATTCAGAGGCCATTCAATCAATAAAATCATGTTATTTAGTATATCTCTGTTTTCATTTTCATTTTACTGTTTTGTTTGCAAAAATGACGTCCGAATTTTTGATAAACATTGCATCATGACACATAAGGGCTTTATAGGTACATGCTTAATAAACATTTAAAATTGTTGTAAATTTTAAGTGCTTTGGATCGTCTATTCAGAACAGATACCCTCAGGGCATTTCCTTTAAATCCCCTGCAGATGATCGTGAATATCTTCCCCAGTGAAGTCGCCAACAGACGAATCTGGTGTCTTATCCCTGCAGAGCTGATCAGAGTGTTGGATTCTTCAATCCTCAGTAGGTTCTCACCACTGTACTTCCCCAAGCGTTTGTTTCAGGACATACACTCCCCAGTAGAGTTGACAGTGCCAGACTATATATCCCCAGCGGAGTTGACAGTGCCAGACTGTATCTTCCCAGCAGAAGTGGCTGTTCCTTAGAGTTCGAGGCCAGATCGATAATCCCGATGCCAGATCCATGGTTTCTTTCTTGAAGCAAAACCTCGGTACCTTATCGGTGTTTGCTTCCCCTGCTGAGTCATCTCTCGCAGATCGTGGTTGCCAAAACCACTATCGCTTTCCCCAACAGTAGGTTTTCAGTGTCGTTCTCTCCCCAGTCTGAATCTCGGCATTTCGTCATTGCTAGAACACCGTGTGGCGGGTCATTTCCCCACATAATTCTTTGCGCTGTGCATCTCCAGAAGCCTTGCCAGGATCCAGAAGATGGTGATCATTTCCCCAGCAGATCCCCTTGCCTCAGCTTGGCATCCTACCCAGCATTTCGCATCCCTGCATGTAGAATCATATTACATTGCCTCCTTCCAAATCGCGTAGAATTTCCATTTTCATGGAGCATTACGCCATTGAAAAATTCAAACATACGCATGTAAGCATAAAACATTCTCTGTATCCCAAGTGATAAGCTAGAAGTTGTTTCCAGTACTCAGACTGAAGATTGTTCATGACTTACCTTTGTTATCCCCAGCAAGTGTCATTGGCCCATGCGCCGCCTCTATTATCTTTCCCTATTTCTGCCGATGCTGACAGGCATGAAGTTTTTCCGGTATTCAGACCGAAGTGGCATTCAGGTCAATTTTCCGGTATTCAGACCGAAGTGGCATTCAGGCCAATTTCCGATATTCAGATCGAAGTGGCGTTCAGGCCAGTTTCCGGTATTCAGACCGAAGTGGCGTTTAGGCCAGTTTTCCGATGTTCAGATCGAAGAAGTTTCCGACGTTCAGGTCGATGCAACTTGTGGCATTCAGGTCAATTTTCCGATGTTCAGATCGAAGAAGTTTCCGACGTTCAGGTCGATGCAACTTGTGGCATTCAGGCCAATTTTCTGATGTTCAGATCGAAGAAGTTTTCGACGTTCAGGTCGATGCAACTTGTGGCATTCAGGTCAATTTTCCGATGTTCAGATCGAAGAAGTTTCCGACGTTCAGGTCGATGCAACTTGTGGCATTCAGGCCAATTTTCCGATGTTCAGATCGAAGAAGTTTCCGACGTTCAGGTCGACGCAACTTGCGGCATTCAGGCCAGCCTCTCGGTGTTCAGATCGATATTAATAATCTCATATCTCCCGATGTTCAGATCGAAGTCATTTCTAGTATTCAGACTGATGAGCGGCATTCAGGCCATGGTTATTTCTGTGTTACCATTTATTTTGGTATCCAAGTTAACATTCTTTTTCGGTATTCAGACTGACTCTCACCGTACCAGACGGATTCTTCTTTCAAGACCACCTCTTTGCCGATTCTGACAGACATTGTTACTTCACTTCACTTCAGTGCAAATTTTTGGGCTTTTATTGTATTCAATCCCTTGATACCTCGAAAGCACGAAAGCTGCTGCTATCTTCTTTCCAGGTCTCCAGTTGATTGAATAGGGGTAGCTGTAATACCCCAAAATTTACCCTTCATTTTTCCTGGAAGCATACGCTTTACACCTCATGCATGCATTCATTTTTAGGTCATTTAACATTAGATATATTGCATTTCATCATGTCAATCAGAATTAGATCCAAGAAACTTTATTTAAAAAAAAAACAAAAAAAAATAATAATAAATAAAAATAAAAATAAATAAATAAATAAAAGAAAAAATCTCAGACTTGGACCTCTCTCAAAAGCCCATTAAGCTACCAATATTAGGCTATAAATACTAGAGTTTTAGTGAAACAAATATTCATTCTATTCCTATTACCCTGAGGAAAAAGATAGTGAGAGAAGAGCTAACAGAGTTCAGAGCAGCCCCCAAACCCTGAAGGGAACTCAACTGCACAGAATCACCTCTGCCTCACATAAACCCTAAAGATTGTTTTGTAAACCTCACGGGTGCAACTCAATTTCAATCAAGCTCTCCAATTAGGTTTGCCCTATATCCATCATCTTTATGCCTTTAATTTGAATGCTCTAAATGTATGAGGTATTATGGGTGAATTTGATACCCTTTTGATGCATGTCTTTTTTGTGAATTTTAATGGCATGATTCATGTGGTTACATTTTGATTTGGGGGCAACCCTTGATTACCTTATTTTTTTGTCTCTAACCTGTTTGTTGAGTTTTTGTGAGGGCTCACATGACTTTTGCAGGGATAACTTGCGTGGTTTTCCACTTTATTTGTGGGATACCCCCTGGAGATTTCATTCCGATTACCTGTACTGACTCACTTTCTTTGATGGTGTTTAGCTTGGAAGGATCCCTAGGTTTCCCATTCCTCTAACTTCTGTTACTTCGGATCTTTATCCGCGTGATACTTTTACATTTTTCCCGCATTTTACTGCTTTCCTAGCTGGAAGACCTCGATAGGAGGCAATGTTTTTGTGTGTTTTTTTACAGGTTCCTTCGTCAAGGACTGCCTTTTTGCATGAGTTAACCAAACCCTAACCCTTCATTGATTTTTCTTCTCCTAAACACACGTTTACTCCTTCTACTACAGGTGAGTAAGTCTCCAAAGGTCGAGCATCCGGTAGATTGCGTAGTAACGTCGTTCATCCAAAACCCACTCCATAACCCCGTAGTTAGCCGAACTACGGCTTGCTCTGATTCTCATTCCAGATGAGATACGTAGGCATATAACGCGATGTCTTAGCGAGCACACATCCCCCCAACCCATAGGTCAGCCGAGCTACGAAGACTCTGATTCTCATATTCAGATGAGATACGTATGCAGTGGATGCGACATCCGCGCGAGTCATTTGCATTTAACCCTTTTTTTTGGTAAACAGCACAAGATAAACTCACACCCTTTAGACAAGAACTACAAAAGTGGATCATGTAGAGTACTACGAATGCGTAGGGGTGCTAATACCTTCCCTTCGCATAACCGACTCCCGAACCCAAAATTTGGTTGCAAGACCCTGTCTTGTCCTTTCCTTTTTCAGGTTTACTTCGAGCTTTTCCTTTCCCTCCTTTGGGATGAATAACGCACGGTGGCGACTCTTCTGTCATTTTCTTTCACCGGTTGTTTTTTCGCGCACTGTATTTTTCAGGTTGCTACAACCGTCATGTGGGATATAAATCTGGAAATATAATTTAAGCGGCCAAGAAAACCTCGGACTTGCTTCTCAGTTTTAGGCGCAGGCATCTCTTGTATTGCTTTGACCTTGGCAGGATCAACTTCAATACCTCTTTCACTGACAATAAAGCCCAGTAACTTGCCAGAATGGACTCCAAATGTACACTTGTTAGGATTCAGGCGGAGTTTGTACTTCCTCAAACTCTGAAAAAGCTTCAACAAGTGCTCTACATGTTCAACTTCAGTTCTCGACTTTGCAATCATATCATCAACATATACCTCGATCTCCTTGTGCATCATATCGTAAAACAAGGTAGTCATAGCACGTTGATACATGTCTCCGGCGTTCTTCAAACCGAAGGGCATCACTCGATAATTGAATGTTCCCCAAGGTGTGATGAATGTTGTCTTCTCCATATCCTCGGTGCCATTTTGATTTGGTTATAACCGGAAAATCCATCCATAAATGGGAAGACATTTAATTTAGTTGTATTATCTACCAACATATCAATGTGTGGTAGAGGAAAATCATCTTTCGAACTAACTTTATTCAAGTCTCTATAGTCCACACACATTCGGACTTTTCCATCTTTTTTAGGCACGGGCACAATATTGGCCACCCATTGAGGATATGTAGAAGTCACCAGAAACCCCGCATCAATTTGCTTCTGAACTTCTTCTTTAATCTTCACTGCCATATCAGGATGAGCTTTTCTGAGCTTCTGCTTCACAGGCACACACTCAGGCTTCAAAGGCAGGAAATGTTGCACAATATCTATATCCAGACCAGACATGTCTTCATACGACCAGGCAAAGACGTCGACGTATTCTCGTAGCAACTCAATCAACCCCTTCTTTACAGACTTTTCCAGGAGTGCCACAATCTTCACTTCACGAACACAATCCTTAGACCCCAAGTTGACTGTTTCCAGATTCTCAAGATGTGGCTTAATGATCTTCTCTTCGTGCTCAAGCAGACGGGTAATCTCATCAGGAATCTCCTCAACATCATCTTCTTCTGCCTCAAATACAGGGAACTCAAAGTTGGGAGATGGTGTTGGATCATTATGTTCAATGGGTTTGATCAACCTACATAATGATTTTGGATATAAAAGAGATTTTAGAATTCAAACAAGGCAAATCATTATGCAGATGAAAAGATTGATTTTATTTTCTTTTTAGGGTTTTATATCACCAATTTCATGCAAAAAGCAAAAAAGTGAAAATAATTTGGAAAAACAAACATTTAACATGTAATTATTGAATGAATATCATTGTATTAATGTGCCAACAATGTCATCACTTCTCCTTTTGGCATGGGAGAAGGGTTTTTTAAACAAAAGTGAACACATTACGTGGACTTATGGACGACTGTTTGAACATCAACAGCGACCCAATTTTTGCAAATTCCTCCAGGGATGACAAAATTGCCAGAATCTTCTTCTGCATCATCTTCCACTATAGCAGCAGCCTCTTGGTCTTTGACCGTGTGGATGAAACCACCACTCTGGAACATCCCAAGCTCATTGAAAGTGCCTGGAGAGTACCCTATTCTAGCCCGGGATTTATTGTCTTCCAGCTTGGTCATTTGTCCTAAACCAGTAGTTGCGCCATGCTCAATGGCCAACTTCGCATCATTAAAGGAAGAAAATGAAGAAGGTCCTTTCCTTAACGGCTCAGCAATAGATAAGGCTTGGAACAGAGTCCCAACCTCATCCTCAGCGTCTATGTAAGAAAAGAAAGACAAATGGCTTACCAAGATAGCCTTCTCTCCCCCTATCACCACCAACTTCTTGTTCTTGACGAACTTCAATTTTTGGTGTAGGGTGGATGTCACGACGCCTGCCTCGTGAATCCATGGTCTGCCAAGCAAGCAGCTATATGATGGGTGAATATTCATGACCTGGAAAGTGATATGGAAATCACTACGTCCTATCTTGATTGGAAGTTCAACTTTGCCAATCACAGTTTTCCTTGATCCATCAAAAGCCTTGACTACCACTGCACTCTACCTCGTGGGAGGCCCCTGATAAGACAGTTTGGCCAGAGTGGATTTTGGCAACACATTTAGCGACGATCCTGTGTCTACCAGCACATTAGACAAGGCATCATCCTTGCAATTCATGGAAATGTGCAGAGCCAAATTGTGGTCTTTTCCCTCCTCGGGAAGATCAGCACCGCAAAAGCTCAAATTGTTACAAGCAGTAATATTTGCAACAATGTTATCAAATTGTTCAATAGTGACATCATGATCTACGTATGCCACGTCCAACACCCTCTGCAAAGCTTTGTGGTGTGGCTCAGAACTCATCAGCAAAGATAGGATAGATATCTTTGATGGAGTTTGAAGCAACTGATCAACAATATTATACTCGCTCCTCTTGATGAGCCTCAGCATCTCATCACAGTCCTCTTTCAAAATGTCATTCTGGCCAACAGGGACAGGAGCTTTAGCAACAATGGCAGGTTTATCAATAACAAGTGCCAGATTCGAAGAAGAAGTACCCACAGGGGTGGCAGAGTTATTAACATCATCAGTTCTTCTCATGTCATCTTGGGGTTTCGGCGGCGCCGAGAAAACACGACCACTCTGGGTCACACCACTGACGTCTGATATACTTACAACAGAAGTGGAGGGCAACGGCACCTCCTTCACATCTTCTATTGCAACTGCCTTATATATGTAGGGAACAGCTCTATCTGAAGAATACGGGACAGGGCCCGCTGGCTTGATAATAAGAGATGGAGAAACCTTCTTCTTGCTGCCATGATATCTGATAACAACGGGTTCTGGTATTCTGAAAATAGGGGATATAACATTCACTTCATCCTCATCACAATTTTGAAGTATCTCGATCACACCCTGATCCAGCATCTCTTGGATGTCCTTCTTGACTCGGCGACATCCCCTCTCGTTGACAGTGCACACACGGCAGTTGTCATGGTCATGCTCATAATGACTGTATCCACATAATAGTTTGTGCATCTCGACCAACGATTGTATGATATGACTGACATACATGACTTTGTACTTGCCAGGGCAACCCTAAACCATATTAACTACAGCCTTCCCATGCTCGGGCAATGGGTTCTTCTTTACATTTGGACCTACGTCCTCGAAAAACAAGATCCCACTTCTAACAAGGTCTTGCACCTTGGTCTTCAGGGGATAACAGTTGTCCACATCATGTCCAGGAGCACCGGAATGATAAACACAATGAAGCTCGGGCTTGTACCACCACTGGGGGTTGGCCGGTACAGCAGGTGGGTCACGTGGAGTGATCAGCTTTTTGTCTATCAATGAAGGATAGAGCTTAGCATAGGTCATTGGAATTGGATCAAAAGTGACCCTCTTCCTATCATAGCTAGTGTTGGTATTGTTGTTGTTTCGAGGCTGGTAGGCATGCTGTTGCGGACGATGTTGTTGTTGTTGATATTGTTGATGCTGATAATGTTGAGCTTCCCTGAAGGCAGGTGCTATATGAGCCACCTGGTGCTGGTTACCGGCACGGAGATCAGTCTTCCTCTTCACAGAGGGCCTTCCTTTAGTATGGGAAGACATGGCATGTGCTTCTCCCTCCTTCTTCTTTGCAAAAGCCCCATAACGCTTTGCAGAAGAGCCTTCATCTCTGGTCAGGTATCTGTAATACCCCAAAATTTACTCTTCATTTTTTCTTGGGAGCATAGGATTATATTTCACACTCCATTAGCATCATACTAGGTCATACTCATTGCATACTGCATTAGTGACTTGGAAATCAAGGTTTGATTGATCACTCCTTAACAGAAGGAGCCCACACAAAGCAATATTGAGAATTGGTTTTCATTTTCTAAATATACAAGTCTCAAGGGTATCAGGGGGCTCCAAGTATCTTATTATAGTCCTCAGTTCATCAATGAAGGATTCAGAGCTATCAGAGTGCTCATCTGGATTTAACCAGAAATTAGGGTTTCTTGGCTACCTGCAACAGGCAATGTTTGGTTGGAAGTAGAGGGGATCATCCATGTCATGATTATATAGGCATATTGGCCTAGGAAGACTCACAATTATCTCAGAAAGATCCATTGGCAATCAGTGCAATCAGTTCCTAATCAATTTTGCCCTAAATTAGGGTTTGGTATAAAATCAGTTTATTTCTAATTCTTTGGGTGAAACTCTTTTCCATGGACTTCCGTATGTCCACAAGGGTCTACATACAAAAAATCAACTCTTTATTTGAGCCAGAGGTGCTTCAATTGATCACTGGAATCGGTAATCAGACAGTTTGGGAAAAGTCAACTGTGGGGCGAGAAAAGTCAACTCCTGACATTTTGAGAGTGGAATCTCAAAATCCATCCTAAGGGAGCCTACATGTGAAATTTGATCAAGGTTGGATCATGGATTCATCATTTAATCAGGAATTGGAAAAGTTACTTAATTTAGAAATGGTTGACTTTCCATTTAGGGCAAGTTTTCATGATTGTTGCACTCACTTTGAGCCCATTTTCCATCAAGATAAAAGCTCCATTTGAACATTTCTCCAACATGAACGTTGTTCCTATTGTTCCAAGCTTTCTAGAAATATAATGTTTGTTCCATTTGGATTAAGATTGAGAAAGTTATGCTTAGTCAAAGTGAGACATTTTTTTAGGACACTTAGAAAATTTTCTAAGTCCCAAAATCTTCAAAGTTTGTCAAGACTTCTTGGCCAGATTTCTTGCACTTCAAGGCACCAATTGGAAATGTTTTCTTCACAACAATTATACCTTGCCATTTCCTCTTTCACCTCCTATTGGAATCATCTCATTTGGATCCATGGTTTGAGAGATGCATTCATCTAAAGTTGGCATCATGAATTGAATTTCTAGGCAGCATGTTAGGCCAAACTGGCCCAACCATTTTGGCATGGTGAAACCTGATCTTGAAGCCCATTTTTCACCTTCTTCCATTAATCATTTCCATTTGTGCTCAACATGAAAGATGCTAAGCTCCATGAAATCTTCCTACTGTTTGCATTGTTTTACCAATTGGTCATGTTCTCATTAAGATACATAGTCACAAAGTCATCACCTTGGAATGTTCCCTTGCTAGCCAAACCAAGCCATGACATGCTGGAAAACCAACCAGCCCACGTTTTTACCTCTTTTGTCCATGCACTTTTATTTCCACTCACTTGAATTTTGCCAAAATAAGCAATTTGCTCACACCACCTCACTTTTGCTCCAAATGCACATAACCAAATCAGATTGGATTTCAGCCCATTAAGACATTTAGACCCACATACTTAAGCACTAAAACCCTAAATCTGAAAGGGGCATTGTGATCCCTTCGAGCAAAGCAAGGCAAGTTTCATCAAGATCAGATTTCATTCAAGCTCTTGAGTTGAAATTTTTTGAAGCACCAAAGCATTATTCTTCTTCCATCTTCTCCACTACCAAGAAGCAGTGGACTGACTTCCATTAGGTAAGCCTTCTACTCCATCTTCCATGGCCATGTATATCATGCTTGTTCATTACAGTTTTTCATGCCATTTCCATGCTCATCATCATGTTGTTTTCCATGTTAATGTTATGCCATGCTTGCTTTTGAAGTCCTTAGTATGAGGCATTGTTTGTGTTGCTTGATTTATGTTATTGATTTCTCCATGCCCGTGTTCATGTGGTTATCTTGTGGTCAACATTTCACCATTTTTAAGTCACCATTTTACCTAAAACAAGATACCATGTTACTCTACTCGTTCCATACTTGAACTTTGGTTTTTATTTCATGATGTTTGGTGCACTATGGCATGAGCATTATTGGTTGGAAGTTGGAGAAAATCCACTGTTTTCACGTGTTCCTGCATGGTTATGGAGTTAGGGCATGGTTTGGTGAAGGAGACGATGACGTGGCATTTTGGAAACCGTTAGATCTGTCATGCATGTTTTAATCATATTCGCCCATGCGTTTTTGTCCTCTAGTGTTTTAATGAAACTTGACCTATTGACATCATGTTACATGTTATTTTTTAATTAAACGTTCATTTTAATATTTGTCACGCGCCCTGAATAAATCACTTCCATTTTCATTTTCTTTTTTTTAATTCACATTTTATTTTCTGTTTTGCTTTTAATTATTTTAAAATATTTTCTTTATTCATAAAAATGTCCAAAAATATTTTCCATATTTCTTAATGTCTTATTTAATTTTATTTAATTTTTATTTTCGTATTTATTTAATACTAATATTTTATTTTAATTGTTTATTCTAAATGGTCCATTTTAACACACTTACTTTTATTAATTTTATTTTCATAGCTTAAAATTATTTTTAACTTTTGATTTTTGGGATGAAGGTTAACCAATGTACCATGGTCAACCTGACCTTTTCTTGGAATTTTATTTCCCATTTTTAATTTATTTTGGATTTATTTTTTACCTAGTTTGTTTGGTTGACTTTTCATTTGACTTCTGTTTTATTTCAATTAATTTATACACTAATTTTCATTATTTTTAAAATCTTTTTGGGGGATGATGATGTCCTGACCCCGCCTTTTCATAATTTTCTTGATTAATTTGCTATTTATTTCATATTTTTTAAGTTGACTTGATTTTTTTTCAGTTGACTTTTCTATGATTGATGTTTGACTTAGGGATTGCTTATGGCAATTGAAGAGATCTTTTGATCCTCTCTTATTCATCTCATATGCCATATATTAGAGGCCTTTCATCTTGATTTTTATTTGATCCTTGCATTATTTCCTGATTAAATTATTCATTGATCCTTTGTGTGCATAGTTTCATCTGTCCGATTCATCTGATATTTGTTATACTTGTTTCTTTCATTCATGCATACTATGCTTGATTGTTTAACATGTTCATACTTCTCATGCCTTGTTTAATGCTCCTTTATCTCATTCTTTAAGTCTTGGACTTAATTATATACTTGTTTATTTATCTGATCTGATTAATGACTGTTGCCTACTTGTATGATGTATGAGGCATATATATTCTTATTGTTTGATCGCCATGAACAATCCCCATTCATAACAAATGTACCCCTCTCCCATGAAGTGTATAATATTTATTCTTTCATTCTTTATTCATCTGTTAATACAAGAATTAAAACGAACATCCGATAATCATTTCAAAACAAGATCAAAAGCTCGATCCAACGTCGAGTAATCATTTTCAAAACTTAACAGAACCAACACATATTCATCCATCTTCTTGTAAGTCAATTGCCTCAGGCATCGCCATTTCTCTTGTAAGTCGATTGCCTCAGGCATCGCCATTTCTCTTGTAAGTCGATTGCTTCATGCATCACCATTTACCTGTAAGTCGATTGCTTCTGGCATCGCCATCTACCCTTATCCGTGGCTCCTCTCTTTGCTCCATTCGTAGACTCTTGTTCCATTTAGGTAGCACCCATTAGGTAGAACCCTTTGTATGATAACATAGGTAGAATTCCCTTATTCTTTGCATGCTAACATTAGGTAGATGTTCCTATTTGTAAATCCTAACACATAGGTCCACATTGCATGATAACTCTAGGGCAGAGCTTCCCCACTTTTAGACCTTCCGTGCATCCCCGATCTTGTGGCATGTCAGTCCATTCTATTGCAAAGAGGTAACTGCCTAAGACTAGATTCAACGAGCTGCGACACCTACTGCTAGGACGTTGAACACATTGCCCACTTTCCTTTAACACAGCTGGTGTCCTCTTTTGTAAGTCCATGTTCAGATGGCAATCCTTAACCCCTAGTTAGCCGAGCTACGAAGACTCTGATTCTCATACTCAGATGAGATGCATAGGCAGTGGATGCGACATCCTTGCTATAGTGGGGTATTCGTTACCATTAGAGATATTGACTAAATCCAAGGTAAACCATACAAGTCGAGTCGCCACCGCACTTCTATTTATCCAAAGGAATGGTTAGAAAGCGAACAAAAACCTAAAAGTTTTAACAAAACTAGTAAAAGAAAACAGAGATCTGGGTAAGGGGGTTGGTTATGCAATGGGAAGGTGTTAGGCACCCAAAACATCCTAGGTACTCCTAGGGAGCCCTTTTCACACTTGTGAAGGTAGTTGTCTTGTGAAAATTTTGTTTGTGCAAACATGATTGAAGAGATGAGAAAAGAATATACAAGTTTATTTACATTTTGTTGTTTGGATGGATAAACCCATTGCCTACGTACCATCTTATAAAAAGATTAGGATCAAAACCTCGTAGTTCAGGGTAAAAATTTCAAAGCAAGTTAGTGAATTGATTGGTCCAAAAGCCTTAAGGTCTTTTGTTATCAAAGGGAGAAAACTCAACCAAACCACAAATCCACCATGTGAGGATAGCTTCAACATGCTAGTGAGGGGTTAACCCTATAATAAGCATGGAAGGTTCATTGTCCATCACTAAGGATATAGGTGAGTATTACATCTACCACAAGGATAACTCAAACCTAATAGCTAAAGGTTATGGAAAATTTGATTAAGAAAGTGGCCATTGGAACCACAAAAAAGAATTTGAATGGGTTATATTTACCAATTTGAAGTATGTACAAAAATGGTCAAAGTTGACTTAAAAGTTCAATTCAAAATAAGTGTTATGAAAGGAAAGTTTGAAAATCAAAAGCCTAAGGCTTAAGTTTCTAATGTTTGAAAACAAAGGTTAAATGTTTGCACAAAAAGTTTTGGCTTGGGTTAGAATAGAGAGATGAAGAAGAAGGGCTAAATCCTAAGGAAAGCAAAAAGATAAGGGATAAGAAATGAACCACACAAGGAGTTCCTCTCTTGAGATCATATTGATAATCCAAGTAGCTCCCATCCTTTGGAATAAGCAATCACAAGCAAATGTTTCAAGTAATTAACAAGCAAAGAATGCTTCTAAGAAACCTCCAATGGATTTTGTTTCTTTCACTTTAGATGCTCATGGTAATGGTTCCTCAAAGTTACTCAAGGTTGGAATCCCCTATCACAAGAAAACACACATCAAAAAGTTCTATAAATAATCAAAGAATGGACAAGAGGGAGTTTAGAATATAGTCCTTTCAAAGTTCATCTTCATCATTAAGGTCCATTTACTCCAAATTTTCACAAAGAAGGTCATAAAATCTAAGTCCAATTCTCCATTTCTTTGCATAGGGAAAGTCCTAGAAACTAAGTCCATTTCTTTGCACTTGGTCCACAACAATCAAAACAAAAACACAAGCATAATAATATATACACAGTTATGTGCTCAAGTGAGCAAAAGGCAAATGGCATTAACATAAACATGTGCTCAAGTGAGCAAAGAGAAAAGCAAATGGATAATATGTGCAAGAATAGTAAATTGCATAAAAGTAAATTGCATAAAGTAAATGTTAATTGTCAATAGTTAGTGTGCCATAAGGCAAAATTTAGCGCTATGTTAAGCAATCGTAATTGGACTTATGTAGAAGTCACAACTATCTCAGGCTGGTCAATAATAATGTAGGTAACAAACACAAGTTAGGAGTCTTAATTAGTGAACCAAGTCCCAACAACTTGCCATGCCAAAAAGGAGAAGAGAATTGATCTTGTATTGGTTTAAGCCATTTGCATGATTTAGAAGATAACATATCCTTAATGCAAAGCCATTCACTTGATCAATTGATCAAGATGAATTAGATTTGAATCAAGGAATGTTAAATCTCCCTAATCAATGCTAACTTATCAACCTTCAACTCATTGATCAAAAAGAAAAGAAGTAGAAGGAGAAGAAAGAAAAGATGGATAAGAGAAAATGGAAATGACAAAATAAAATGCATTAAATGGAATAAAATGTACCAATCCTCATATGTTGACCAATAACATTGAAAGTCAAGGTCAAACAATCAAAAACAAAAGTGAGATGAAGATTGGAAGTCAAGAAAAGAATAAAATATTTTTGGCATTTTTTTAATATTAAAAATAAACTTGAATTAAAATAAATGGAAAGGTCAAACTTCAAAATCACTTCAAATCAACCTTGAAAGGTCCAAGTGATTTATCCTAAGTTCAACAAGGTCAAACAAAGTTTGACAAAAAATTTCAGCATTTTTAAAAGTCAGAAACTATTTTTTATCAATTAAAAATGAATAAAAATAACCTAATTGAACTAAAATCTCAAATAAATCTCAAATCAATTCAAAAGTTGGTGAGAATATTTTTCATAGATCCATCATCATTCAAATAGGTTAGGAAAATATTTTTGTATTTTTTGAATATCAAAAACTATTTAAAATGAATTAAAAATAACCAGAAAAGAGAAAATTCACAAAAAATATCAAATGATGAAATAAAAAATATTAAAAATCAGAAATAGAAACTAGAATTTATTTGGGAAATAATGCAATTGGTCCCATATTTTTTGGAATTAAAATGAGAGAGATATGATTTTTTGAAATAAAAGGAAATAAACAAAATAAAAACAGAAATTAGAAAAATGCAAAAAAACGAGAGCCCTTGGATCTGAGCTCATTAATTGAGTTGGCAGCTCCAAGGATCCAGAGGCGCGCGCTCACGAAACACCACAGTCAATGCCACCACATGGAAAAGAATAAAAGGTCATAACAAGCAATGGCTAAGATTGAATCTGGAGATCACATCAAACGGTCCAGATTCAAACTGGACATGAAGAAGCCACCGGAGCCTTCATCTTCTCCGGCGAGCTTCCCAGATTCCGGCCAAGTTGCAGAAAATAAAAAGGCAACCAAAACGTGCGATCTATATATCAATCGAAAGAGGAAGTGATGTACATCACTCCTATGCCATGCACTTCCACTCTAGATCCCTATAAATGGAGAAATCAGAGCTGGAAGTATGATGGTGTTCATCATGAACTTCATGTTTTTGCAAAATTGAAAGCACAAATCAAATGCCTCTATTGAGAGGACTTCAGCCAACAGTAGATCCAAGCAAAAAGTCCATGGATGAATAGAATCAAGGAAATTACCAGTTGGAGTGCAAGCTTGAGTTCTGGTGAATGGAGCATGAAACCTTGCTTGCTTTATCAAAATAGAAGTCCAATGGATCAAGGTGAAGAGGTCTAGGAACTTTTAGATCAAAGAAAACAGTCGAGGAAACTGAATTCTAGATCTGAAATTTTTAGAGAAAAGAGAGAGTTTCTTTGAGTGTGGTTGAGGATTTAATTCAGCAGAGATTCAGGCGCCTTCAGGTTAGTGAAATGAAGCTCATATGCAATGTATTTATAGGCAAGGCAATGTTGAATGCATGATTTCAAATTTGCATGAATGGAAAGGGCCTCCATGCATGGGCCTGTACAGGCGCATGGAGGGCCCAATTCCACTTGGTTTTGGCAGCTGATCATCATCATGTACAAATTGGACGTGCAGATTGTGTATTAATGGATCATGCATGGCAATTGATATGATTTTCACAAAATGCACTATTCCATTGAAGCCTTCGAAAATGCCATGTCTAAAATCAAAATGCAAGCGTATGAGTAATGGTTGGAAAGCTTATTGCATAAGGAACAAATGTCATGTTGATCAAAATGTCATTTGGGCCTTGGAAATTAGTGAAATTTGAGCTTGAAGGGTGATGTGCAAAACATGTCAAGGCAAGGTTTCTAAAATTGGCCAACTTTCAAGCCCTTCTGTTTTGATGATGCAAGCTCCAAATGGAAAAACCTCCAACATAAAAGTTGTAGATCGTTTCAATACAATCAAAATGGACTTAAGTTTTGCATCATTTTGATTTTTTATGAAAGAGTTATGGGCACTTGAAGTTGGACTTTTTTTACTTTTAATGCATTTGGTCAAAAAGGACCTATAATGTCTTGCATTATCACATGCATTTTCTTTGAGATTTTCAAATTTTATTCAACATAACATTTGAATCAGACATCTTAAGCTTTCCAATGCATTTGATCCCACCTCAAAATCATAAAAAATGAATGAGTTATGTCCTTGGGAAGTTGACCTAAAATTAGGGTTTCAGTCAAAATGACCTATAATGTATTGGAATGGAAGATGGTCTTCCAAGCTTCAAATCAAATTTTGATAAACATGAAAGTTGTTCATATTGTACTTAAGAACATTTTTGATTTTGGAACCATCTCCATTTTATCAACACATAAAAAGTTAGGTCTCAGTGTATTTTAAAATAGTCAGATGAATTGACTGATCAACTTCTCAAGTCTATGACTCATATCTTGATGAATTGATGATTGAGGACACTCAAATAAGTTCAAATATGTATGAAATGAAGAATTAAAGAACTTCCCTTGATTGTATTTGACCATGGGCTGAGGTTGCTTCATGAGAAAGGCATTGTGGTGCACAAATGGATTAGGATTTCTCTGAAGAACAAGATCTCAAACCCTTGACTTGCTTTGATCAAAATTATGGATTGAGATGCTAGGGAGGCATATTTGTTGGATGAGAGCCTTGGGAACCATTACCATGCTTGCTTTCATCTCCTCTTGGCCAATGTCTTTGTACCAATGATCTCCTAGAAGCTTTTGACCTTGTGATTGCTCAAGCTGCAAACAAAAGATGTTAGTGACATATTTTTGTGCTTTTGGTTAGTAAACAAAAATGAGAAAAGCAATGATATACAATTCAAGCATGCTTGGTGATCTCAAACCACTCACAAGAGATCCCACCCAAAGGCAAAGGGAACCAAGATGCTCAAAGATCCTTAAGGCTATGAAAATGCAATGTTATGATGCCATGAGGGATCTTAGGGACAAAATTGGGGTCTTACACTTGCGAGTCATTTTCTTTTGACCTTATTTTAGCATATACTACATTAGATATACCTACACCCTTTACACTAGAACAACAAGAGTGGATCCCGTAGAGTACTACGGATGCGTAGGGGTGCTAATACCTTCCCTTTGCATAATCGACTCCCGAACCCTAGATTTGGTTGCGAGACCTTGTCTTTTCCTTTTTTCTTCAGGTTTCTTCGATTGTTTCCTTTCCCTCCTTTGGGATAAATAACGAACGGTGGCGACTCCTCTGTTTTCTTTTTTTGCCGGTTGTTTCATTTCGCACCAGTTGCGGCAGTGTCCTTCCCTGACTCCTTCCTCTAGCCTCATCCCCATGTTCACCATTTCGGTGAAGTCCGAGGGAGAACTAGCAATCATCTGCTTGTAGTAAAATGAACTCAAGGTCTATAGAAAGATCTTGGTCATTTCCTTCTCTTTGAGTGGGGGCACAATCTGTGCGGCCAATTCACGCCACCTCTGGGCGTACTCCTTGAACGTTTCCTTCTCCTTCTGGGACATAGCCCTCAGTTGGTCCCTATCAGGAGCCATATCAACGTTGTACTTGTACTGCTTGACAAAAGCTTCGCCAAGGTCGTTGAAGGAACGAATGTTCACACTATCCAGACCCATATACCGTCTGAGTGCGGCACCGGACAGGCTGTCCTAGAAATAGTGGATGAGGAGTTGATCATTGTTAGTCTGAGTTGACATCTTACGTGCGTACATCATAAGATGGATGAGAGGGAAAGTGTTTCCTTTGTACTTTTCAAAGTCAGGCACTTTGAACATGATAGGAATCTTGACGTTGGGCACAAGGCACAACTCAGCAGCAGATTTATCGAAGAGGTCTTTCCCTCTTAGAGTCTTCAGTTCCTTGCGCAGCTCAAGGAATTGGTCATTCATAGCATCCATTTTTTCGTAGACATTTGGGCCCTCAGATGGCTCAGAATGATAAATGGTGTCGTCGACTCTCGGTAACGTGTGCACAACGGGAGGTGGCACAGCAAGGACCGGGCTAGATGCCGGCATAGAAGCAAAGGTTGGAGCGAGACCCTCTGGCATAAAGTTCGTGGGCATCCCCCAGGGAAACCCGGTTGGAATAGCAGACGAAGCGAAATGAGCAGTGGCGGCAAGCACAGTAAAGGAAGCTACCTCTGAGATGATCGTCCTCGCGGGAGGAGTTGCAGGCGTTGGATAGGACTGACTTTGGGTGGCCAGGAATGACTCCATCAGGGTAGTCATCCTAGCCACTTCCTCCTTAAGTTCTCTATTCTCTTTTTCAAGATGATCCATCAGCTTTGAAGAATTGGCCCTGGTGTTGTACCGGTGCGTCAACTTGTCTTTGAAATAAATGAAGAACACAGAGTTAGACCACTGATCAAGAAGCCCTGAACAAAACCTGCTTATGCATATGATGCATGCAATGCTTGTGCTTATGATTTTATTTTTATTTGAGGAAATTTTAGAGATCTATTTGCAAATACTTGGAAATATTAATCTTTTAGACATATAACGGAATATTCATATCAATAATATCTGGAAAAAATTTTACACCAAAGAAGTACAGTCTTGGTAACCAAATATAATACAGGAGAGAAGGAAAATGAACATCCTATGAAACCCTAGAAACAATTGTCCAAAGCTCTTGAGACCGGAAGATAAGCTGCACGAAGCCTCTTCACCTCTCTCTCATAGGCTGCCTCCATATCTGCCTTCTTCTTGGCAAGTCGATCATACCTCCTCTTCCAAAACTTGGATGACTGAGGAAGAAGAGAAGTAACCACATCATCAGGCTCGTCGATAACCTGATGCTCCAGAAATTCTATCAAAGCATCCTTATCTCTGAGTTGCTGAAGTAGCTCCTCTCGCTCACGGACCCAAGCACGCGAATGGTCTTCATCTCTCAACTCCTCTACTCCTTGGTTAGGGAGGGTTGAAGGCCCAACCATAACCATAGGTGTAGGTCTCGGATAGTCATGGGGCATGCGGTACTCAAAAGTTGTCTTCCTCACCCACGAGGTGTAGGGTTCCAAAGCAATACAATTCTTCGGACCAAGCTCTTTCCTTCCCTTCCTATGAACCTTGCACCAAGCGTGGACCATCCTGCCCTTCAAGTTCTGGGGATCTTTACCCTCTTGAAAGAACACACCTTCTAACATAACGTTATTAGGTTTATCCTTTAAGGGGAACCCAAGCCGACGGCGTGCCAAAATAGGGTTGTAGTTAATCCCACCACATGTACCAAGAAGAGGCACATTGGAGAATTCACCACAAGAGTCAATAATCTGCACACCATCATACACACGGTTGTACCAAAAGATATCATCATTAGTGAGAGACATAAGTCTCGTAGACCACCGTAGACATCCCTTGTTCTCCTTGAAGGTAAGCGTTTGTGGCAAGTGCGAAATAAACCACTTGTACAACAGAGGAAAACAACACACAATGGTACTGTAAGACCCCAATTTTGTCCCTAAGATCCCTCATGGCATCATAACATTGCATTTGCATTACCTCAAGGATCATTAGCATCTTGGTTCCCTTTGCCATTGGGTAGGACCTCTTGTGAGTGGTTTGAGATCACCAAGCATACTTGAATTGTATATCATTGATTTTCTTAGTTTTTTTTACTAACCAAAAGCACAAAAATATGTCACTAACATGTTTTGTTTGTTGCTTGAGCAATCACCAGGTCAAGAGCTTCAAGGAGATCCTTTGTGCAATGATAAGGTCAAGAGGAGATGATAGCAAGCATGGTAATGGTTCCCAAAGCTTTCATCCATCAAATATGCCTCCCTAGCATCTCAATTCATAATTTTTATCAAAGAAAGTCAAAGGGTTTGAGGTTGGTTCCCCAAAGAAACCCTAATTCATCTGTGCACCACAATGCCTTGCTCTTGAAGCAACCTCAGCCTATGATCAAATGCAATCGAGGGAAGTTCTTTAATTCATCATTTCATGAATATTTGAACTTATTTTAGTATCCTCAATCATCAATTCATCAAGATATGAGTCATGGCCTTGAGAAGTTGATCAGTCAATTCATCTGACTATTTTGAAATGCACTGAGACCTAACTTTTTATGTGTTGGTAAAATGGAGATGGTTACAAAAGAAACAATGTTCTTAAGGACAATATGAACAACTTTCATGTTCATCAAAAATTGATTTGAAGCTTGGAAGGCC
This sequence comes from Lathyrus oleraceus, assembly GCF_024323335.1. Lineage (NCBI taxonomy): Eukaryota > Viridiplantae > Streptophyta > Magnoliopsida > Fabales > Fabaceae > Lathyrus > Lathyrus oleraceus. The sequence continues at coordinate 213,744,789 of NC_066583.1, forward strand.
ATCTCCCATTCCAATACATTATAGGTCATTTTGATTGAAACCCTAATGTTGGGTCAACTTCCCAAGGACATAACTCATTCATTTTTTATGATTTTGAGGTGGGATAAAATGAATTGGAAAGCTTAAGATGTCTAATTCAAATGTTATGTTGAATAAAATTTCAAAATCTCAAATTAAATACATGTGATAATGCAAGACATTATAGGTCCTTTTGGGTCAAATGCATTAAAACGCAAAAAAGTCCAACTTCAAGTGCCCATAACTTTCTCATAAAAAATCCAAATGATGCAAAATTTAAGTCCATTTTTATTGTCTTGAAAAGATCTACAACTTTGATGTTGTAGGTTTTTTCATTTGAGGCTTTCCTCATCAAAACAGAAGGGCTTGAACATTGGCCAAATTTAGAAACATTGCCTTTGCATGTTTTGCACCTTGCACTTTAAACTCCAATTTTACCAGTTTCCACACTTCAAATGGATTTTTTCCCAACCTAACAATTGTTCCTTACATCAAAACCTTTCCAACCATTACTCACATGCCTATGTTTGGATTTTCCAAATGGGACTTTCGAAGGAGGGAACATTTAGGTCCAAATATGGAATTCACATGAAATCTTGGTACACAAGCAAATGCCATTCAAATTACACGTCTAATTCAATTTGGTTTGTGTTCAGCATTCATTTGCATCAGCTTTTGGGCCTCACATGCGCCTGTACAGGCCCATGCATGGAGGACCCAATTCTCATGCACACGAGTATTATTTGGCATTGCTTCAAACTCAGCTATAAATACATGTTCCTCTTCATTCAATTCTCAACCTAATGGCGCCTAAGATGGTGCACAACTGAATCCATAACCATTACCAAAGAAGCTATTTCATTTTTCTTCAAAATTTTCAGATCCAAAATTCAATTACATCTGGTTGAATCCTTGGATCTAGAGCTTCTAAACCTTCATCCTTCAGCTCATTGATCTTCTGTTTTGGCAAAGCAAGCAAGGAATCGAGCTCAAATTTCCAGAATTCAAGTTTGTTCTCCAACTGGTATTTTCTTCAAAACTCATCATATATTGATCCATTTGCCTGGCCAAAGTGTTTTCTGAAGTCCTCACTTGAGAGGCAAGCTAGTGGTAGCTCCAATTTTGTTTTTCTTTGATCTGCATTTTTCATACCTGAATCTTCCACCTCATATTTCTTAACATATAGGAATCTTGAGTGTGATTCAAGGTTACGGGGTGATGTACATCACCCCAGCTTCATTTTGGTATAAGGATCGTGCAAAATGGTGAAGGTTTGAAAACCTGAAAATCTGGCCGGAATTTGGAAGCTCACCGGAGAAGAAGGTGGCTCCGGTGGTCGCCCATTGCCAGTTTAAATCTGGATCGTTGGATCTCATCTCCAGATTCAATCCTAACCTTTAGATGTTATGACTTTTGTTTAATCAGCGTGTGGTTGCATTGACCTAGACTCACCATGAGAGCACGTTTCAGGACCATCAGATTGGCCACGTCAATTAATGAACGTAATCCAACGCTTCCTGATTTTCCATCTTTTTTTATTTTCTGATTTTTATTTTCTTTATTTCCTTTTATTTAAAAAATTCATATCTCTCTCATTTTTAATCTAAAAATTATGGGACCAATTGCATTAGTCTCCAAATAAATTCTAGTTTCTGATTCTGATTCTTAATTTTTTTATTTTGCCATTTGATATTTTTTGTGAATTTTCTCTTTTCTGGTCATTTTTAATTCATTTTAAATAGTTTTTGATATCCAAAAAATACAAAAATATTTTCCTAACCTATTTTAATGATGATGGATCTATGAAAAATATTCTCATCAATTTTTTAATTGATTTGAGATTTATTTGAGATTTTAGTTCAATTAGGTTATTTTTATTCATTTTTAATTGATTAAAAATAGTTTTTGACTTTTAAAAAATGCTTAAATTTTTTGTCAAACTTTGTTTGACCTTGTTGAATTTGAGATAAATTACTTGGACCTTTCAAGGTTGATTTGAAGTAATTTTGAAGTTTGACATTTCTTTTATTTTTAATTCAAGTTTATTTTAATATTAAAAATGCCAAAAATATTTTGCTTATTGTTTGACCATCCAATCTCCATCTCATTTCTGATTTCTTATTATTTGACTTTGACTTTCAATGTCATTTGGTCAATACATATGGATTGGTACATCTTATTTCACTTGATGCATTTTGATTTTTCCATTTCTTTATCCATTTTTCATCTCTTTCTTCTTCTTCTTCTTTTTCTTTTTGATCAATGAGTTGAAGGTTGATAAGTTAGCATTGATTAGGGAGGCTTAATATTCCTTAATTCAAATCTAATTCATCTTGATCAATTGATCAAGTGAATGGCTTTGCATTAAGGATATGTTGTTTTCTAAATCATGCAAAAGGCTTAAACCAATATGTAACACCCCAAAATTTGCCCTCCTCATTCATGCATTCATTTAGCATTTCATATTGCATTTCATCATGTCAATCAGAATTAGATCCAAGAAACTTTAAAAAAAAAAAAAACGAGAAAAAAAATAAATAATTTTTTACAAAAATAAATAAATAAATAAAAATAATAATAAAAATATATATATATATATATATATATATATATATATAATAGAAAAACTTGGACTTGGACCTCTCTCATTTGAGCCCACAAAGCCATGAAAATCAGGTTATAAAAGAGGGAGATCAGACAGAAAAAGAGAGAAGCAAAAATACTCTGAGGTTTCCTTGAAACAAAACCCTTGATAAAACCTGGAGAGAAACCTGACAGAGAACTCAGAGCAACCCCCAGGCAGCTCTGAAAAATTCAATCTGACTCACACACTTTCATCTCATGCAAACCCTAACATTGCCTTGCAAACCCAGCCGTGCCATTTGATTTCAACCGGTCTCTCCCATCAGGTTTGCCTCATTCCCATGATTTTATGCTCTTAATTTGGATCATCTGAATGTATGAGGTATGATGGATGAATTTCATTATGTTTTTGCCCACGGGTTTAATTATGCATGAATGCCTCATTCCCAGTGTTTATCTCATTCCCCAGCAGATTATTTTTAACAGGGTTTGAGGTTTCTGAAACCATACTGTTATCCATGAAAAAAATGCTTATCGTGTCTCACTAACCCTTTTGTTGAGTTTTTGTGAGGGCTCACATGACGTATCTCGGTCAGAGACGAATGAAGAAAGCATTTGGTCAGAAAGTGCGCCCTCGGGGGTATCAAGTCAGTGAATTGGTACTCAAAAGATTTCTTCCTCCCAACACAGATCACAGGGGCAAATAGACTCCTAACTATGAGGGTCCGTACGTGGTTAAAAGGATTTTCTATGGCGGAGCTTTGATGCTAACAACCATGGAAGGCGAAGGATTCCCGTCCCCTATTAACTCAGACGCAGTTAAAAAAAAAATACTTCGCATAAAATAGACCCGCTGGATGATAAAAAGAATAGTCCAGGCAAAAAAGGGCATCCCGATGAACCAAAAAAAAAAGATAAAGAGGTTCGGGCAAAAATTAGGGATATAAAAAAAGAGTACACCCGGTGAGTCGAAAACCCAAAAGGGCGGCTCAGGCAAAAATGGGTATCCCGGTGGATTGAAAACCCGAAAAGGGGGCGATCCAGGCAAAAGTTAGGGAATAAGCGAATGACTGTGATCTGAGTTCATCAGTGTTATATCACCGTTTCATTCAATCCGGCAATCTTCGAAGGTTAAAGATCGACTAATCATCCACTTCAGAAAGCAAGATGAGCAGAGCGTCTTGAGGACATACGAGCCATAGCAGAGTCGAAACTCTGTGGGATCCCGTATCCCCTTTGCCATTAGGATAGTTCTCTTTTTATAGCGATCACCTCTTTTCAGGGATCAGCTTCCTGATACCCTCGCCTATTCCTGGCACAAATTTTCTCCCCAGTAAGAGTCGAATAATTCAGTTAAAGAGCCTCTTTATTTTTCATTTATCAGTTTGTTTGCAAAAATGTCCGAATTTTTGATAAAACATATTGCATATGAACATAATGGTGGCTTTTGCAGATGATTTGCACAGGAAAACATTTAAAATTGCTTTGAATGTGGTTAATCCCGGAAGGTGAATTCAAACCGAGTAATTCCCCCGAGGCATACGTGTATTTTTGGTTGCAGGTCACAGGAACCGGATGCCAAGTCATGAATCCTCATTCCCAAGCGGTTGACAAAGTCTCTCCTCAACAGAGCATGTTGCCCAGCAGATTTGACAGTATCCAGACTATATATCCCCAGCGGAGTTGACAGTGTCAAACTGTATCTTCCTAGCAACAGCGGAGTGGTTGCATAACCAACAGATGAGAGGGTGGTGTTCCCAGTGTTTATCTCATATCCCCAGCAAAGGTCGTTTCCTACGACATTTCCCCAGGAAGTGTTTTCCCCACAGACTCTCCTCACAGAGCCTCGCTGAACAAAGTTTCCATAGTTGATACTCCCCCCGCAAGGTCAACTTTTCAAGCAGCCAATTTATTTTTGGTGGCTCATTGGTCCCGGCAGACGGATCATTCCCCACAGAGCATTCAAGGATTGATACAGCGATTTATTCCTTACCGGAGTTTGCTTCCCCAAGCAGATTTCTTTTTACACCATGCATAACATTTGCATTTGCATGCATATCATATCAAGCATACACATAAGCTGATAAACAGGTTCTTCCAAGCAGACTGAAGAATTACTTTACAACCAAGGTCATGAGATCCAGCCAGAGGATCAAGCGTGAGTGATCCAGCCTGAGGGTCGTTTTGAAGATTCAACCTGAGAATCGTTTTCCAGTGATCCAGCCTGAGGGTCATTTCAAAGATTCATCCTGAGAATCGTTTTCCAGTGATCCGGCCTGAGGTTCATTTTGAAGATTCAGCCTGAGAATCGTGTTCCAGTGATCCAGCCTGAGGGTCATTTCGAAGATTCAGCTTGAGAATCGTGTTCCAATGATCCAGCCTGAGGGTCATTTCGAAGATTCAGCCTGAGAATCGTGTTCCAGTAAGCCAGCCTAAGGCTCAATTTGAAGATTCCCTAGTGAAGTCGCCTACAAGCTTTATTTCCCCAGCAAGCCCAAGTCTAATTGAGGAGTCGTTACAACATGTTCTAGCCCGAAGAATATGTACGAAGCCCAAAAGTGGAATATTCTCGAAGCTGCATATCTAATATGAAGGTTGGGTGTAGATTTCAAAAGAGGGTCAACCAGCGCATGCCTCAGATGCGGGATCCTAATGATGGGAATTTATCATCAAAACAATCCAGATCTAGCCAGAAGATCGAAGTAGATTCAGCCAGAGAATCGAAACAAAGAAGATCTAGCCAGAAGATCAAAAATCGCAACAATTCAGATCTAGCCAGAAGATCGAAGTAGATTCAGCCAGAGAGTCAAAGGAAATAGATTCAGCTAGAGAATCGAAACGAAGGAGATCTAGCCAGAAGATCGAAGAAGATCAAGCCAGAAGATCAAAATCGTATCCAGCCCGAGGATCAAAATTAATATCCAACCAGAGGACTAAATTGAGTATAGGTTCAGCCAGAGGATCGAAACTCCAGATTAAGCCAGAAGACTGATTCAGATCCAGCCAGAGGATCGGAAGAAAAATAAATAGCGCGGTGTATTTCCGCGTTTTTGTGGTGTTCTTGGAGCGCAAATTTTCGGTCTGTCTTTGGTATTCAATCACAGCTCACCCCGTTTGTCTGATAAGCTGTTCGCTTTCATCCTACTCGGGTTAGCTGATGATTGAATAGGGGCAGCTGTAACACCCCAAAATTTGCCCTCCTTATTCATGCATTCATTTAGCATTTCATATTGCATTTCATCATGTCAATCAGAATTAGATCCAAGAAACTTTAAAAAAAAATAAAAAAAAAAACGAAAAAATAAAATAAAACGAAAAATTAAAAAATTAAAAAAAATTTACAAAAAAGATAAATAAATAAAAATAATAATAAAAATATATATATATATATATATATATATATATATATATAATAGAAAAACTTGGACTTGGACCTCTCTCATTTGAGCCCACAAAGCCATGAAAATCAGGTTATAAAAGAGGGAGATCAGACAGAAAAAGAGAGAAGCAAAAATACTCTGAGGTTTCCTTGAAACAAAACCCTTGACAAAACCTGGAGAGAAACCTGACAGAGAACTCAGAGCAACCCCCAGGCAGCTCTGAAAAATTCAATCTGACTCACACACTTTCATCTCACGCAAACCCTAACATTGCCTTGCAAACCCAGCCGTGCCATTTGATTTCAACCGGTCTCTCCCATCAGGTTTGCCTCATTCCCATGATTTTATGCTCTTAATTTGGATCTTCTGAATGTATGAGGTATGATGGATGAATTTCATTATGTTTTTGCCCACGGGTTTAATTATGCATGAATGGGTGAAACCTATGCCTTGAATGTTTAATCACATGATTTCTGAAATGTATGCCACAGGGTTTGAGGTTTCTGAAACCATACTGTTATCCATGAAAAAAATGCTTATCGTGTTTCACTAACCCTTTTGTTGAGTTTTTGTGAGGGCTCACATGACGTTTGCAGGGATAACTTGCGTGGTTTCCCACTTTATTTGTGGGATACCCCCTGGAGGTTCATTCCGATTACCTGTACTGACCCACTTTCTTTAATGACATTAGCTTGGGAGATCCCTGGGTTTCTTACTCCTTTAATTGCTGTTACCTCGGATCTTCATCCGTGTGGTACTTTTACCTCTTTTCTGCATTTTATCGCTTTCTTAGCTGGAAGACCTCGATAGGAGGCATTTGTTTTCTTTTGTTTATTTACTTCTGAGCCCCTTGTTGGCACATTTACTTTATACATGTTTGTTTTGTATGTGTTTGTATCCCTGCAGGTAGCGCGGTTCCTTCGTCAAGGACTGCCTTTTTGCCCTTGAGCATCCCAAACCCTAAAACCCAAAGCAACACGTTAACTCCTTCTACTACAGGCGAGTAAGTCTCCAAAGGTCGAGCATCCGGTAGATTGCGTAGTGACGTCGTTCGTCCAAAACCCAATCCATAACCCCGTAGTTAGTCGAACTACGGCTTGCTCTGATTCTCATTCCAGATGAGATACGTAGGCATAAGACGCGATGTCTTAGCGAGCACAATTACCCTTAACCCCTAGGTAGCCGAGCTACGAAGACTCTGATTCTCATATTCATATGAGATACGTATGCAGTGGATGCGACATCGGCGCGAGTCATTTTCATTTAACCCCCTTTTTTAGTAAATAACACAAGATAAACTCACACCCTTTAGACAAGAACTACAAAAGTGGATCCCGTAGAGTACTACGGATGCGTACGGGTGCTAATACCTTCCCTTCGCATAACCGACTCCCGAACCCAAGATTTGGTTGCGAGACCCCGTCTTGTCCTTTCCTTTTTCAGGTTTACTTCGAGCGTTTGCTTTCCCTCCTTTGGGATGAATAACGCACGGTGGCGACTCTTCTGTCATTTTCTTTCGTCGGTTGTTTTTTCGCGCACTGTATTTTTCAGGTTGCGACACAATACAAGATCAATTCTCTTCTTCTTTTTGGCATGGTAAGTTATTGGAACTTGGTTCTCTAATCAAGACTTCTAACTTCTGTTGTTGCCTACATTATTATTGACCGGCCTCAGATAGTTGTGACTTCTACATAAGTCCAATTACGATTGCTTAACATAGCGCTAAATTAGCCTTATGGCACACTAACTACTAACACTAACTATTAACAATTAACATTTACTTCTTGCTCTTTACTTTTATGCAATTTACTATTCTTGCACATATTATCCATTTGCTTTTCCCTTTGCTCACTTGAGCACATGTTTATGTTAATGCCATTTGCCTTTTGCTCACTTGAGCACATAATTGTGTATATATTTGTATGCTTGTGTTTTGTTTTGATTGTTGAGAACCAAATGCAAAGAAGTGGACTTATATTCTAGGACATACCCTATGCAAAGAATGGAGAAATGTGTAGCAACTCAAATTTGCCCTCCTCATTCATGCATTCATTTTAGGTCATTTAACATTTCATACTGCATTTCATCATGTCAATCAGAATTGGCTCCAAGAGTTTGTCTTCCAAGAAGCTTGTATTCATCTGGGTATCAAGGTCAAAGTAGGGTTCCTCAAGGATTGAGATGCATTCTTGGTTTGAAGGTCTTATGGATGTTATGTAGAGCTCTTGGGAGCCAAGGCTTCATTTTCAGAGGTTTTCTTTAAAGGATCAAGCTTAATGGGCTCAGTACAATTCAAAATTCAACTATGAAGCCAAAAGTCAACTTTCGGTCAACTGAAGGTTAAATGGCTAGGGAATGACTTGAGATACTTCCAACATGTTCAAATGGGGTCTATTCATCATTCAAAACGTTCATCTTGAAGGGACAAAGGTCTGTTCCTGAACTGTCATGCTCGCTAGGCGAGCAATCCTTCGTTAGGCGAAGCCCACGCTTCCTCCTTCGCTCTAGCGAACCTTGATGATGTTGCTACTGGAATTGCTCGCTAACCTGCTCGCAGGATGCTCGCCTAGCGAGTAAGTGCTAGCTATGTTTTTACCCAAGTCTGGGAGTGTTTGATGGAACCTTGTTGAATTGTGCTTTGCATGCTGTTTTGAAAAAAACAAAATCCTATCGTGTTCGCTAGCTGCTCGCTAGGCGAAGACAGTAGTGAGATGATTCGGTAGCTGCTCGCTAGGCGAAGACAGTAGCAAGCGTGGCAGAAACCCATTTAATTTTTAGAGGGCCACTCATTTGGGCCCAAAAAACCATTTTAAATTATTTTAGTCTCACTCTCACTCTCACTCTGACTCACACACTTTTCACTGCCATCTGACACTTTTCACTTCCATCTCACACAAACCCTAACTGTTGCATTGCAAACCCTAACCGTTACATTTCAAAATCAATCAACCTCTTCAATCAGGTTTATTCTGTCTCCATTCTTTTATGCTTTCAATGTTGTAAATTCTGTAGAATGAATCATTAGGGTTGAATTTGGGAGATCGGGTTTTTAGGTTTCCATGAATGTGTAGAACAATGTCTTGAATGTTTAATCACTTAGTCTCTGAAATGGGTACCATAGGATTTGGGGTTTTCTGAAATTGGATTGTTATCAAGGAAGAACCCATAACCCGTAGGCATTCGCTGCCACTTCGCTAAGCGAAGCAGTAGCGAAGCTTCGCTAAGTCTTCGCTAAGCAAAGTAGTAGCGATCATAACAGTAGTTGGTTTTTCTGTTTGCTCTCTAATATGTTTTGTGTTTGTTGTGACATGTTTTCTATTGCATCCGTGCACTGTTTACCTGACACTGTTGTTGCTATGATTCTTTTGTTTGGTGCAACTCTTGATTGCACCCCATCTTGTTATTCTAACTTGTTTGTTGAGTTTTTGTGAGGGCTCACATGACTCTTGAAGAGATAGCTTGCATGGTATTCCACTTTATTTGTGGGGTACCATTTAGAGATTTATTCTGATTGCTTTGCTGACTTGCTTTCTTTGATGGTGCTAGCTTGAGAGATCTTTGGGTTTCTTATTTCTTTAGTTGCTGTTACTTCGGATCTTTATCCGTGTGATAGATCTCTTGATCCCTTTTACATCTTTCCAGCATTTTACCGCTTTCTTAGTTGGAAGACCTCGATAGGAGGCAATGTTTTGTGTGTTTACTTTTGTGCCCAAAGACCTCCAAGAAGAGGCACCAGTGCTAAAGACCTCCATGAAGAGGCAATTGACGGATAAAAGGGATTAGTAGTCGATCCCCCATTATCCAGTGTGTCGTTCTTTATGCTCGCATTACGTGTCGATGCTTCAGAACAAAAGCCCAAGATCTTTTGTCCGGTCAGTCAGCGGAGAGGGTTTCATCTTTCTGAACCCCCACGCTTTGTCATGAGCTCACCCTTTCTAGGGTTAAGAGCTACGAGGTCCTATCCTCATTACCCTTTTGATCTGCTCACCCTGACGTTCAATGTCAGTGGTTAAGAGCCCGTTTGATTATCTTTCCATGGCTTGTTTGTCGAGGTTGATATGACCCCTCTTGACTAAAGCCCTACCCACGTATGCTTGAGCCCCCTTGTTGGTGTGTTTACTTTATGTTATATGTTTTTGTATGGTGTGATCGTCTCCCCATAGGACTGCTAGGCTTCGTATAGTCTCTCGTCTGCATGTCAATTAAGGTAGCACGGTTCCTTCGTCTAGGACTTCCTTTTTGCATGAGCATTCCTAAAACACAAACAGACGCTTTGATTTTCTTTTCTTAAGAACACGTTAACTCCTTCTACTACAGGCGAGTAAGTCTCCAAAGGTTGAGCATCCGGTAGATTGCGTAGTAACGTTGTTCATCTGAAAAACACAAAACAAACAAAAATAGGTTAGTCGAGCTACGGTGCTCTGATTCTCAATCCTTCTTGAGATACGTATGCAGCAGGGTAGGGCCTGTGCGAGCAATAACTCTTTTTATTCCCTACTTTGATTTTCTCTCTTTCGCATCGCATATAGGACTTTTTATACACACACTTTAGACATAAATAGCAAGCATGGATCCTGTGGAGTACCATAGACGTGAAGGGGTGCGATAACCTTCCCTTCACGTAACCGGCCCCCTTACTCAGTTTTCTTTGGTTCGAGACTTTGTCTTATCTATTCCCTCTTGGTTATGCAGTACTACCTTTCCCTCCTCTTGGGATAAAAGTACATAGCTGGCGACTCTATTCTTCTTTTCCGCCACTCTTTTTTGCGTTTGTACTTGGAAATCCGGGGAGCGACAGCTGGCGACTTTGCTGGGGATTTATTTTCCCTAGTGGGCCTTTCCTAGCGTTTGTTTATTTATTGTCTATTGTGTGTTATTTATTTATTGCTTTGCATACTTATCTGCTTGCACTGCATCCTATGTGCGCTTTACTGTCTCATGCATACTGTGCTGGCTGTGTATCTGTTTCGCTGTTGGGTGGGAGTCACAAGAGGTAAAAGGCCCAATACACAGGCTATGAGTGAACTTTAGGACACCTAGGAATAGTGATTCATGGGAAGCGGGTGGTATGGCGCCACTTAGCGGAACATGGTATCACGAGCAGTTCAGATTCTGATGGGGTATTATCGTTGCATACACCTGGTGTGCATATGATGATATTCTTGAAAGGATTGTTTATCCTGCGTTTCTCTTGACCTTACCCTGGCCTAGATTACACCCGTGAGTGGGGCGGGAATGAATCATTTACAGGTACTGACGGTGACTTGTTCTGATGGTGACTTGTTCTGTTGGTGACCGTGTCCTGTTGGTGACTTTTGCAGACTCTCTTACAGTTCTATGATCCGGAGCTTCGTTGCTTACTTTTCAGGACTACCAGCTAGCTCCCACTCTTGAAGAGTATTCCATCCTTATGAATGTTCGAATCAAAAATCGAGTACCTTTCCTGGATGTGCCAAAGGAGGTGGATTTCAAAGTTGTCGCTAAGGCTCTGTACTTGAGCATCAAGGAAGTGAGCGATAATTGGAAACCAAGCGGTGATGTTGTGGGCTTATCCTTGAAGTTCTTGGTAAGGATGGCTAAGGAAGAAGCAAAGAAAGGAAATTAGGTAGCTTTCAACGCTCAATTGGCTGTCATGATTTATGGAGTTATTCTGTTCCCTAGTATGCCTAGTTTCGTGGACCTGGCAGCAATCACTATTTTCATTGGAGGAAACTCGGTGCCTACCTTATTAGCTGACACCTATTATACAATACACAGCAGGCATGGTAAGTGTGGAGCTATCAGGTGTTGTCTCCCGTTGCTTCTCAAGTGGTTCTTGTCTTTTCTACCAACCAATGGACCATTTGTGGATACTCAGAATACTCACAAATGGACTCAGAGGATCATGTCGCTCATATCTTATGATATCAAGTGGCAAGCTTATAGGATTAATGTGCACAACATCATTATGAGTTGTGGAGAGTTTCGCAATGTTCCACTCATAGGAACTAGGGGTTGCATCAGGTGTTGTCTCCCGTTGCTTCTCAACCCGGTTCTTTCTCTCCATCAATTGGGTTTTGTCATGAATGAAAGGCCGCAAGATGTCGAGATAGCTGAAAATGTGTACTTTGAGAAACGGAGCGATCCAGCAAGATTGGAGCAAGTGGGAAAAGCTTGGGAGAATATTGGTATAAAAGATGGATCTATTTTAGGGAGGAAGTTTGCAATTGTTATGCCTGCTTACATTGAGTGGGTCAAGGAAAGAGTTCGGACTTTGTTGCTACCATATGACCGGATGGAACCATTACAGGAGCAACCGCCTTTGATCCTTTCTGAGAGTGTGCCTGTTGAATATTACAAACAAGCCTTAATAGAGAATCGCCAGTTGAAAGAAAATGAACAAGAGATCCGAATGGAGTTTTACAAAGAAAAAGCTGATAGGCTGAATTTGGCTCATAAACTCAAAGGAATGCAAGGTTAAAGTTCTAGTAGATCAAGAAACAAAAAGAGGTCCTATGATGAGATAGAAACAATGTTGGATGAAGAACACCATGAACGCTTGAGATTACAAAAAGCGGAAGCCAATTACAAAAAGAAGATACGAGACTTGGAAAGACAGCTTAAGGACAAAGATACTCAGTTGAAGAAAGAAGTAGATCTGAGGCATGCAGTAGAGAGCCAGCTCAGAGGAAGTGACTTCCGTGCATCTCATTTCTGAGAGGAAGTTGTTGAACTCAGGGTGCAACTGAAAGAGAAGCTCACCCTTCTACCTGAGTGTTCAGAGTGTAACCGATTGATGGATCAGTGCCAGTATTTGAAGACTCTCATTCCTGAAGGACGACTTCCTTAGTTTGTCTTGTTGTTTATTTTGAGAATCACCTCCAGGATTGTTGGATGGGATTCCTTGTTCTACACTGATGAACTGAATCTTTGCTTGAACCATGTTTGTATGAATCTTATTTCTTATGTCCATGGAGGAGATTATTGATGTTTCACTTTTGCTTGTCGTCCAGTGTATGTTGCTTCTTTGTTGTTTATGTTCCGCTTACAGGTGCAGGTTGCCATTTTTCAAAGGTGGACGAGACTCTTGAATACCTGAGAAATGATAAAACATAGCATACGCATCATACACATATCATTCTTGCATCATTACAGGTGTTCTTGAAGAGGATTTCTCATCCTTGTTCCCATTTCAGGCAGGATTGCTGAGTATCGTCTGCACCGTTACGCAACAAGGCAGAATCAATAGAAGACCATGGATCAATTTCAAGCAGATCTAGCAGAGATGAGGACCAACATGGCCCAATTCATGAGTATGATGCAAGGGGTAGTGCAAGGGCAAGAGGAACTCCGAGCCTTGGTCCAGAGACAAGAAACTGTGATTCCCCCTGTCGGTCAGAATCCGCCAGAAGGGACCCCTGTCGATGACGCTGTTGTTACCAACCCTGTCAACAACTATGCTAATGGTGACGAATTGCGTGGTATTAGGATCGATGGCCAACCCATCATTACAGAGGTTGCTAATGCTCGAGCGGCACATGCTCCAGTTCACCATCCTTCTCATTTGGTTGACAAGCAAGAAGATATGTTCACTATTCCCAATGATGATGATGAATTTGGAAAGGCGGAAGAGAGAGATAGAAAGGTTGACGTCCTTGCTGAAAAGATTCGCGCCATGGAGTGCCAGAATTCTTTGGGTTTTGATGTTACTAACATTGGGTTTAGTTGATGGTTTAAGGATCCCATACAAGTTCAAAGTGCCATCTTTCGACAAGTACAATGGCACTTCTTGTCCCCAAACTCATATGCAAGCTTACTACCGAAAGATATCCGCTTATACTGATGATGAAAAAATGTGGATGTACTTTTTCCAAGACAGCTTGTCTGGAGCCTCTTTGTATTGGTACATGGACTTGAAAAGAGAATCTGTTAGAAGCTGGAGAGAGTTAGGTGAAGCTTTTCTGAGGCAATACAAGCATAACATGGACATGGCCCCGAGCAGAACCCAGTTGCAGAGTTTGTTTCAAAAGACCGGTGAGAGTTTCAAGGAATACGCACAGAGGTGGCGTGAACTAGCTGCGAGAGTACAACCTCCGATGTTGGAGAGAGAATTGACTGATATGTTCATTGGAACCCTGCAAGGTGTATTCATGGATCATATGGGAAGTTGCCCATTTGGTAGTTTTTCGGATGTTGTGATTTGCGGAGAAAGAACTGAAAGTCTTATCAAAGCGGGAAAAATCCAAGACCCTGGTTCTTCAAGTTCTTCAAGTGCTAAGAAACCATTTTCAGGGGCACCCAGATGGAGAGAGGGTGAGACAAATGCTATACATAATCAGAGAAATGGAAACAGAGGACAACAAGACCGTTAAGTTGCTGCTGTGACTATTCCAGCAACCCAACCTCAACAACAACAAAGAGGACAACCACAACAACAACAACAACGCCAATTCCAACCAAGACAAAGAATGCCGGATCGTCATTTTGATCCGTTGCCAATGACTTATGCTGAATTACTCCTTGAACTGCTCACGTTAAAGTTTGTTGAACTTCGCACTATGGCTTCATTAACAAGGATTCCCGCTGGTTATGATGCTAATGTCCGTTGCGATTTTCATTTTGGTGCGCCAGGGCACCACATCGAGAATTGTCGGGCTTTTCACCATAAAGTTCAAGATTTGATTGATGCCAAGACGATTAACTTTGCTCCTACTCCGAATGTGGTGAATAATCCTATGCCTCAGCATGGAGGGCCCAGAGTAAATAGTGTGGAAGATGGGGAGAATTTGAACTTGGTAGTCAATGTTAATGATGTTCAGACTTTGTTGTTTGTAGTGAAGGAACGTCTGCTTAGAGGGGGAGTATTCCCGGGATGTGACAAAAATTGTTCAGACTGTCGTAATCATGAAAACGGTTGTGTGAAATTGAAAGAAGGTATCCAGGAATTGATGAATGAAGGTTGTTTACAATTTGATCGAGTAGTGAAAGACCGTGAAGAGGTATTGACTGTTACCATTTACTTTACACCGTCAGAAGGTCCTGTACGTGCTCTAAGAACTATTAGCGCGCCTGTGACTATTGGTACTCCTGTGACCGTAGCTGCGCCCGCGACCATATCTGCTCAGGTGACTGTTGGTGTTCCCGCGATTATTAATGCTCCAGTAACTATCAGTACTCCTACCACCATTGTTGCTTTTAGTGGAAGACTTTTTGAGAATAGTAGAGCAATTCCGTGGCAATATGACAATGCTTCTTGCAGAAATAGAAGACCAGAGAATCAGACCAGATCAGTAAATCATACTCCAGTGACGATTGGTTCGTCAAACAAGACTCCAATAACAATTGGTTCGGCTGTGGGTAATGTGGGAGGACCCGGAGGATTTACGAGAAGTGGTCGTTTGTTTGCACCACAGGTTCCGAAGGATAACAATGCTGAGGCTCTTGCTAGAACAAAAGGAAAACAAGTTGTAGTTGAAGAAGAACCAGTGCGAAAGGAAGTGCCTGAGAGTTCTTTTGAGGAGGACGTGGAGGAATTTATGAGAATCATCAAGAAGAGTGATTACAAGATCGTGGATCAGTTGAACCAGACACCGTCAAAAATCTCTATTCTCTCTCTGTTGATGTGTTCTGAGGCTCATCGTAACGCCCTGTTGAAAATGTTGAATATGGATTATGTGCCTCAAGAGATTTCTGTTAACCAGCTTGAAGGTGTTATTGTAAATGTTAACACGAGACATGGTTTGGGATTCATGGATCTAGACTTGACACCTGAGGGTCGCGGTCACAATAGAGCTCTGCATATCACGATGGAATGCAAAGGCACCGTTTTGTCGCATGTTTTGGTTGATACCGATTCTTCTTTGAATATGTTGCCCAAAAAGGCTCTGAGTAAGCTTGATGCCGAAGGGGTTGTTCTCACACCAAGTGATCTTGTTGTCCGTGCTTTTGATGGATCCAAGCGATCGGTTTTTGGTGAAGTCACGTTGCTTGTGAAGATCGGGCCGGAAGTGTTTAATATTGTCTTCTATGTGATGGATATTCAACCAACATATAGTTGTCTGCTGGGGCGTCCCTGGATACATGGAGCCGGAGCAGTTTCTTCGACTCTCCACCAAAAGCTAAAATATGTGTGGGATGGTCAAGTTGTGACCGTGTATGGCGAAGAGGACATCTTTGTGAGCCATTTATCCTCCTTCAAATATGTGGAGATGGATGGAGAAATTCATGAAACTCTATGTCAAGCTTTTGAGACTGTCAGTATTGAGAAGGTGGCTTTTGTTGAACAGAAGAAACCAGGTACCTCGATCGCGTCCTATAAACAAGCTCTGGAGGTCATTCATTCAGGTAACGCAGAAGGTTGGGGCAAGGTGATTGATGTGCCCGTAAAAGAAGACTTGTTTGGCATTGGTTATCAGCCTTTTCAATCATCAGAGCAGGATGTCCAGAATCAGAAAGGGCCGTGTACTTTCACTAGTGCTGGGTTGATGAATCACGGGGATGTCTTTGCAACAGATAATGAAGATGGTGACAGTGATTGTGATATGGATAATTGGGTGCGCCCGTATGCTCCAGGGGAGAAGATCAACAACTGGACTGCTGAAGAAATAGTCCAAGTTACTCTTCAGACAGAGTAATTTTCTTCTGTTTTTCATTTTGCATGAAAGCCCTACGCTCTGCTCAAGGCGTAGTGGTTCATTGTAGGGCCACATCATGTTTTAAATTTTCAATGATTATCATCAATAAAGGACGTTTTGCAATCAAATTTGTGTTCACTGTCTTTCTGTTTTTATTACTTTCATTTTCAAAACAATAAAAATGGCAATGTTTTTTTCGTGACTTCCTTGAACTCTTTTCTAAAATAAAGCATGAAACATCGTTCGTGCAGAATTGATCTTGCGGATTCCATTAAAAACAGTTCTGTTATGGCTCAGTATGACTTTGATAATCCCATTTACCAAGCCGAAGAGGAGAGTGAAGAAGATTGTGAACTCCCCAAAGAATTGGCCAGACTACTGAAACAGGAGGAAAGGATCATTCAACCTCATCAGGAAGAGTTGGAAGTCGTTAACCTTGGTACTAAGGATGCAAAGAAAGAGATCAAGATAGGGGCTGCTTTAGAGGAAAAGGTGTAGCACCTCAAATTTGCACCTACCTTTTGTACATACATTCTCATATTAGGTCATTAACATAACATAGTCCATTGCATAGCATTGCATTGTCCTTTGCATAGCATTGCATTGTCCTTTGCCTCAAATTTGCAGACCCTTCTTCAGTTCTACGACCCAGAGCTTCATTGTTTCACCTTTCAAGATTATCAGTTGGCGCCTACTCTTGAGGAGTATTCCATTCTGTTGAGTGTTCCGATTCAGCATCAGGTTCCTTTCTTGGACGTACCGAAGGAAGTTGATTTCAGAGTTGTTGCCAGAGCTCTCCAGTTGAGTGTCAAAGAAGTCTGTGATAACTGGAAGCCCAGTGGGGATGTTGTGGGTCTTCCGTTGAAGTTTCTGCTGAGAGTTGCCAGAGGAGAAGCAGAGAAGGGGAATTGGGAAGCTTTTCATGCCCAGCTTGCTATTATGATCTATGGGATCGTCCTGTTCCCGAGCATGCCCAATTTTGTTGACTATGCTGCGGTCTGTATCTTCATTGGAGGGAATCCAGTTCCTACTCTGTTAGCTGACACTTACTATGCTATTCACAATAGGCATGGTAAGGGTGGAACTATCAGATGTTGTTTACCTCTCTTGCTCAGATGGTTCATGTCTCTCCTTCCAGTTAGTGGACCCTTTGTGGATGCTCAGAGCACTCATAAGTGGACTCAGAGGGTTATGTCTCTTACCGCTTATGATATCAGATGGCAGTCATATCGGATGGATGTGCGGAATGTTATTATGAGCTGTGGAGAGTTCCGGAACGTGCCACTGGTAGGGACTAAGGGTTGCATAAATTATAATCCAGTTCTCTCTCTTCGTCAGTTAGGGTTTGTAATGAAGGGAAAACCACTAGAAGTTGAGGTAGCTGAAAGTGTGTATTTTGAGAAGCAGAGTGACCCAGCTAGATTGGAGCAGATAGGAAGAGCTTGGAAGTCTGTTGGTGTGAAGGATGGATCTGCCTTAGGGAAGAAGTTTGCCATTGCTATGCCTGATTACACTGATTGGGTCAAGAAGAGAGTGGAAACTTTGTTGCTACCCTACGATAGGATGGAGCCGTTGCAGGAGCAACCACCTTTGATCCTTGCTGAGAGTGTGCCCGCTGAGCACTACAAGCAAGCCCTGATGGAGAATCGTCGGTTGAGAGAGAAGGAGCAAGATACCCAAATGGAGCTCTACAAAGCCAAGGCTGATAGGTTAAACTTTGCTCATCAACTCAGAGGAGTGTAGGGAGAGGATGCTAGTAGACTGAGAAGCAAGAAGAGATCCTACGAGGAAATGGAATCCATGTTGGATGCAGAACACCGAGAGTGTTTGAGGCTGCAGAAAGCTGAAGCCAGTTACCAAAAGAAGATCAGAGACCTGGAGAAGCAACTCAGAGACAAAGACATCCAGTTGAAGAAGGAGGTTGATTCGAGACAGGCATTAGAGACCCATCTTGGAGGAGAAGTTATAGAGCTTAGAAGACAATTGAAGGAGAAGATCACCCCTCTACCAGAATGTTCAGAATGCGCCCTGTTGATAGACCAGTGCCAGTACCTGAAGACTCTCATTCCGGAAGACCGTTTGTCTTAGTTTATTTCTTTGATGTGTATGTTGAGAATCACCTCCAGGCTTGTTGGATGGGATTCATTGTTGTATTCCGATTGCATGGATCTTTGTTGACTCTGTTGTATGAGCCTGTTGCTCTTATCTATAGATACGGTTGTTGGTGTTTCATTCTGTTCTCAGTTACCTTGTATGTTGTTCCCTTGTTGCTGCAGGTTGCCATTTTTTGAGGATGAGTCAGGCTCTTTGAATGCCTGAGAAACGAACATATCATGTGCATCATACGCATCATTAACATCATACTCATATCATTTTTGTATAACAGGTGTTCTTGTTCGTGACTTCTCACTTTGATTCCTGTGTTCAGGCAGGATAGCTGATCAAAGACCGCACCGCTACTCAACGAGACTCAACCATCAAAGGAATATGGATCAAGTGCAAGCTGAGTTAGCTGAGATGAGGGCTAACATGGCCCAGTTCATGCACATGATGCAAGGGGTCGCGCAAGGTCAAGAAGAACTTCGAGCTCTAGTTAAGAGGCAAGAAGCTGTAATTCCACCGGCCAACCAAGCTTTGCCAGAGGGAGGCCCGATCAATGACAACCCTACTGCGGATGTGCCCATCAACAACTATGCTGTAGGGGATGAATTAAGAGGTATTCGAGTCAACGGTCAACCGATTGCTCCAGAGACCGCCAATGCCAGAGTAGTCCATGCTCCGGCCCGTAATCAGGCTCCGATGGTGGACAGACAAGAGGATATCTTCACTATGCTCAGTGAAGACGAAGACGTTCTGGGAAGGGTCGATGAGAGAGATCGTAAAGTTGATGCCCTTGTTGAGAAAATCCGGGCTATGGAATGTCAGAACTCTCTCGGTTTTGATGTTACTAATATGGGGTTAGTGGAAGGCTTGAGAATCCCGTATAAATTCAAGGCACCATCTTTTGACAAATACAACGGTACTTCCTGCCCTCGCACCCACGTGCAGGCCTACTATCGGAAGATCTCTGCCTACACGGATGATGAAAAGATGTGGATGTACTTTTTCCAAGATAGTCTATCTGGGGCTTCTTTGGACTGGTACATGGAGTTAAAAAGGGATTCTATCCGCTGCTGGAGGGATCTGGGAGAAGCTTTCCTCAGACAATACAACCACAACATGGATATGGCACCGAGCCGGACTCAGTTGCAGAGTCTGTGCCAGAAAAACAATGAAAGCTTTAAAGAGTACGCCCAGAGGTGGCGTGAGCTTGCTGCGAGAGTTCAACCCCCTATGCTGGAGAGGGAGTTGACAGACATGTTCATCGGCACTCTTCAGGGTGTATTTATGGACCGGATGGGAAGTTGCCCCTTCGGTAGTTTTTCTGATGTCGTCATCTGTGGCGAGAGAACTGAAAGTCTGATCAAGGCCTGCAAAATTCAAGATGTGGGTTCTTCCTCGTCATCCAAGAAACCTTTCTCTGGGGCACCTCGCCGTAGAGAAGGTGAAACCAATGTTGTACAACACCGAGGGAATTTGTATAGAGGAAGTGTGAATAGAGATCAGTATCGCCCGGTTGCTGCAGTGACCATTCCTGCACCTCAACCTCGTCAACAACAACAAAGAGTTCAACAACCGCAACAACAACAACAACAACAGCGTCCGTATCAGCCCAGGCAAAGGATGCCTGATCGACGGTTTGACCCGCTTCCCATGTCATACGCCGAATTGCTGCCCGGACTACTCAGGTTGGGATTTGTAGAGTTGCGTACAATGGCTCCACCAACAGTATTGCCTCCTGGATACGACGCCAACGTCCGTTGTGACTTTCACTCCGGGGCACCATACTGAGAAATGTCGGGCTTTCCAGCACAAAGTCCAAGATTTGATCGATTCTAAGGCAATCAATTTCTCTCCTGTGCCTAACGTTGTGAACAATCCTATGCCTCAGCATGGTGGGCATAGGGTGAACTGTGTCGAAGGGGAAGAAGCTGAAGATCTTGTTGTCAGTGTTGATGAGATTCAGACTTCTCTGCTTGTGGTAAAGGGCCGTCTGTTGAAGAGTGGTGTTCACCCGGGCTGTGATGAAGACTGCTTGGGCTGTGCAGGGACAGATAATGGTTGCTCACAGTTGAGGGTTGGTGTTCAAAAGTTGATAGACGAGGGCTGTGTTCAATTTGCTAGGGCTGATAATGGAGGTCGTGGGGCAGTGTCAATTGTTACCATCTACTTTAAACCGTCTGAAGGACGAGGTCAAAGGGTTGTTAGTGCGCCTGCAAATAGTGGTACCCCAGTTACCATTTCCGCGCCTGTAACCATCAGTGCTCCAACTACTGTCGTTGCGTCTGGAAGCAGACCAGTTGAGAATAGTAAGGCTGTGCCTTGGAGGTACGGAAATGCCTACCGGAATAACAGAAGGGCCGAGAATCGGGTCAGACCGACCAATCAAGCTCCGATAACTATTGTGGCACCTAGTAGAACTCCGGCCGTTGTAAGTCCAGTTGTGGACAATGTTGGTGGTCCGGGTGGTTTTACTAGAAGCGGACGACTGTTTGCGCCTCAACCGTTGAGGGATGCAAATGCTGAGGCATCTGCTAGATCAAAGGGCAAACAGGCTGTGGTTGGAGAGGAACCGGCTCAGAAGGAGGCTGAGGGTTCATTTGAAAAGGACGCAGAGGAGTTTATGAAGATCATAAAGAAGAGTGACTACAAGATCGTCGATCAACTTAATCAGACTCCGTCCAAAATCTCTATTCTCTCTTTGCTGTTGTGCTCTGAGGCACGTCGCAACGCTTTGTTGAAGATGCTAAACATGGCGTATGTACCTCAAGAGATTTCTGTCAATCAGCTGGAGGGTGTGATGGCCAATGTGAGCACCAGGCATGGTGTGGGGTTCACTGACCTGGATTTAACGCCTGAAGGGCGCAATCATAACAAGGCCTTGCACATCACGATGGAGTGTAAGGGGGCTGTGCTGTCTCACGTATTGGTAGACACCGGGTCGTCGCTGAATGTGCTGCCTAAACAGATTTTGAAGAAGATTGACGTGGAAGGGGTCGTACTCACTCCTAGTGACCTTATTGTGCGCGCATTTGACGGATCCAAACGTTCTGTATTTGGTGAAGTTACCTTGCCGGTGAAGATAGGTCCGGAAGTGTTTGATATAATCTTCTATGTTATGGACATTCAACCCGCCTATAGTTGTTTGTTGGGGCGTCCGTGGATTCACGCAGCAGGGGCAGTCTCGTCGACTCTCCACCAAAAGCTCAAGTATGTCTGGAACGGTCAGATTGTGACCGTGTGTGGCGAAGAAGAGATTCTGGTGAGTCACCTATCCTCGTTCAAGTATGTCGAGGTGGATGGCGAGATCCACGAAACCTTATGCCAGGCATTTGAGACTGTGGCTCTTGAAAAGGTGGCGTACGCTGATCAGAGGAAGTCGGGTGCTTCGATTGCTTCGTACAAGCAAGCCAAGGAGGTTGTTGATTCCGGAAAAACTGAGGGCTGGGGCAAGATGGTGAACTTGCCTGTCAAGGAAGACAAATTCGGCATTGGTTATGAGCCTCTCCAAGCAGAGCAGATTGGTCAAGCGGGTCCGAGTACCTTTACCAGCGCTGGGCTGATGAATCATGGCGACGTCTTTGCAACTGGTAGTGAAGACTGTGACAGCGACTGTGATCTAGACAACTGGGTTCGCCCGTGTGCCCCAGGGGAGTCTATCAACAACTGGACGGCTGAAGAAGTGGTCCAAGTTACTCTTCAGACAGAGTAATTTTGTTTTGTTTTTTCATTTTGCATGAAAACCCTACGTTCTGCCCAAGGCGTAGTGGTTCATTGTAGGGCCTCATCATGTTTTAATGATTATCATTAATAAAGGACGTTTTGCAATCAAATTTTGTGATCCCTGTCTTTCTATTTTTATTTTCGTTTTTTCAAAACAATAAAAATGGCAATGTTTTTGTTTTTTTCGTGACTTTATTGAACTCTTTTTCTAAAACAAAACATTAAAACATGCAGAAGTGACCTTATGGCATCCACTATGAACAATCCTGTTATGGCTCAGTATGATTTTGATAATCCCATCTACCAAGCTGAAGAGGAGAGTGAGGAAGACTGTGAACTCCCTGCAGAATTGGTCAGATTGCTGAAGCAGGAGGAAAGGGTCATCCAACCTCATCAGGAGGAGTTAGAGGTCGTTAATCTGGGTACTGAGGACGCCAGAAGAGAGATCAAGATTGGGGCTGCTTTAGAGGACTCTGTCAAGAGGAGGCTGATTGAGATGCTGAGAGAATATGTGGAGATATTCGTCTGGTCATATCAAGATATGCCTAGGTTGGATACAGACATTGTGGTGCATCGACTACCCCTCAGAGAAGAGTGTCCGTCGGTCAAGCAGAAGCTTCGCAGAACGAGTCCTGATATGGCTGTCAAGATCAAGGAAGAGGTTCAGAAGCAGTGGGATGCGGGTTTTCTGGCTGTTACCAGTTATCCACCGTGGGTGGCCAACATTGTTCCTGTGCCGAAGAAGGATGGCAAAGTCAGAATGTGTGTCGATTACCGGGATTTGAACAGAGCGAGTCCAAAAGATGATTTCCCATTACCTCACATCGATGTATTGGTGGATAACACGGCTCAATCCTCGGTATTCTCTTTCATGGATGGTTTCTCAGGCTACAATCAGATTAAAATGGCGCCAGAGGACATGGAAAAGACGACATTCATTACACCTTGGGGCACGTTCTGCTATAAGGTGATGCCATTTGGGCTGAAGAATGTTGGTGCTACCTATCAGAGGGCAATGACGACTCTCTTTCATGACATGATGCACAAAGAAATTGAAGTGTACGTGGATGATATGATTGCGAAGTCGCAGACAGAAGAGGAGCACCTGGTTAATTTGCGGAAGTTGTTTGACAGATTGGTCAAGTTCAAACTAAGGCTGAATCCAAACAAGTGTACGTTTGGCGTGAGATCAGGGAAGCTGTTAGGCTTTATTGTCAGTGAGAAAGGGATTGAGGTTGATCCAGCTAAAGTCAAAGCTATTCAAGAGATGCCTGAACCGAAAACGGAAAAGCAAGTCCGCGGGTTTTTAGGGAGGTTGAACTACATTGCAAGGTTCATATCTCACTTAACCGCCACGTGTGAACCAATTTTCAAATTGTTGAGAAAGAATCAGGCAATCAAGTGGAATGATGATTGTCAGAAAGCTTTTGACAAGATAAAAGAGTATTTACAGAAACCTCCAATCCTGATTCCTCCCGTTCCAGGGAGACCATTGATAATGTACCTATCAGTAACCGAGAACTCGATGGGGTGTGTATTGGGACAGCATGACGAGTCTGGTCGAAAAGAGCATGCCATATACTACCTTAGCAAAAAGTTTACCGACTGTGAAACAAGATATTCACTGCTCGAGAAAACTTGTTGTGCTTTGGCCTGGGCTGCTCGCCGACTGAGGCAGTATATGTTGAACCATACTACCTTATTGATTTCTAAGATGGATCCAGTAAAGTACATCTTTGAGAAGCCGGCTCTCACCGGGCGCGTTGCTCGATGGCAGGTGATTTTAACAGAATATGACATTCAGTACACATCACAAAAGGCCATCAAGGGTAGTATTCTGTCAGACTACCTCGCCGAGCAACCAATCGATGATTATCAGCCGATGACGTTTGAATTCCCTGATGAGGACATCATGTATCTCAAGACGAAAGATTGCGAAGAGCCGCTTGTCGAGGAAGGACCGGATCCTGATGACAAGTGGACACTGATGTTTGATGGGGCTGTGAATATGAACGGTAATGGTGTTGGGGCAGTGCTCATTAATCCTAAAGGGGCTCATATACCTTTCTCTGCCAGATTGACTTTTGACATCACCAACAATGAATCTGAGTACGAGGCTTGTATCATGGGGATAGAAGAAGCCATCGACCTGAGAATCAAGACTCTTGACATCTATGGAGATTCCGCTCTAGTGATCAATCAGGTCAATGGAGATTGGAATACGAACCAGCCGCATTTGATTCCGTATAGAGATTACACTAGAAGAATATTGACGTTCTTCAAGAAGGTGAAGTTGTACCATGTCCCCCGGGATGAGAATCAAATGGCTGATGCCTTGGCTACATTGTCATCCATGATCAAAGTTCATTGGTGGAATCATGTGCCACATGTTGCGGTGAATCGACTCGAGAGGCCTGCGTATGTGTTAGCAGCCGAGTCTGTTGTGATTGATGAGAAGTCGTGGTATTATGACATCAAAAACTTCCTCAAGACTCAGGAGTATCCTGAAGGCGCGTCAAAGAATGATAAGAAGACCCTGAGAAGGCTAGCTGGAAGCTTTTATTTGAATCAGGATGACGTGTTGTACAAGAGGAACTTTAACATGGTCTTGCTCAGATGCGTGGATAGACACGAAGCAGACATGTTGATGCAAGAAGTGCACGAAGGTTCGTTTGGTACCCATGCTGGTGGTCATGCAATGTCCAAGAAACTGTTGAGAGCCGGTTATTACTGGATGACTATGGAATCCGACTGTTTCAAGTATGCTCGGAAGTGCCATAAGTGCCAGATATATGCTGATAAGGTGCATGTACCACCAAGCCCGTTGAATGTCATGAACTCGCCTTGGCCGTTTGCCATGTGGGGCATTGATATGATTGGGAAGATTGAGCCTACTGCTTCGAATGGACATCGCTTCATCTTGGTTGCGATTGACTATTTCACCAAATGGGTGGAAGCAGCTTCCTATGCTAATGTTACCAAACAAGTGGTTGCCTGGTTCATCAAGAAGGAAATCATCTGTCGTTATGGAGTTCCTGAGAGAATCATCACTGACAATGGTTCGAATCTCAATAACAAGACGATGAAAGAGCTTTGCAAAGATTTCAAGATTGAACATCACAATTCTTCTCCTTACTGACCAAAGATGAATGGTGCTGTGGGTTATAACAGAATTGGGAAATAGGGGATGCCGTGTTCACATTGCCATTAGGATAGTTTATTTTTCTTTTGTGCGCAATTACCTCTTTCTAGGAATTGCTTCCCAATATATTTGCCTTTTCAGGCACATTTTCAATCAATAAAAGTCGTTATTCAGATAAATAGCTCTCTTGTTTTTATTTTTACTGTTTTGTTTGCAAAAACGTCCGAATTTTTGATAAGCATTGCATATAAGAACATGAAGGCTAAACAATAACGTGCAAAAAGATAAAACATTTGAAAATCATTTTGAATGTTGAGGACACTTGAGCGTATCTTGTCCATGTATCCCCTGGGGGCATTTGTTGTGCTGTTTTGCAGGTCGTCATCTGTGAGCAGTCCCCAGCAGTTATTTCCCTGAGCCTGTATGGAAGCTATCAGAGCTATGTTCCCATGCAGAGGTGTCTGCGGATAGCACCTTCTATTCCCCAACAGATCTAAGGGTTGCATATCCCCAGCAGGCCTGTATTTGCCGATTTCCTCCCCGAGCGGAGCGGGTTCAATGAAGTTTATTTCCAGAGCTTATCCTAGCTGTGGATTGGTTGGGTCGTCCCCAGCGGAGCGTTTTATTTCCCAGAGCAGAGTTTATTCTACTTATGGATTGGTTGACTCTCCCCAGTGAAGTCGCCGGTTTTGTCCCTAGCAAGTCGCTTTATTACTCCCCGGCGAGTTGCCTTGTTTCCCCCAGTAGAGTTGTATTGATGGTTTCTCAGCGCAGTCGTCATGTGTATTCCCCGGCGGAGTGTTCATCCTTTGCATTTTGCATATAGTGATCATTGCATCCTCAAACTGCGTAGCATTCCCATTCCATATGGAGCATTACGCCATAGAAAAATTCAAACATATGCATTCATGTGTTAACCCAACCAGACCTTATCCCCGGCAAAGGCGGATCATTTTTGTTCAAATGTCTGTACAGCTCGTTTGCTACAGTTGCTCCTGATAGCATTCATGATTGATATTCCCCAGAGAGATTTACGTCCTCACCCGTCCACGAGCGGAAAGCTTGTTTCTCCCCAGTGAGACCCCAGCAAGTGTTTAGCCTTGCCTTGACGTACCTAAGATGTCATTCTTGTGATACCGGTAAGTGTCATGTCAGCACCCGCGTGTGTTCTTTCTTTGGTGTCGATAAACACCATTGCTTCGGTGTCAGTAAAACATCTAGTCCTACCCCAGTCATCGGTAAATGTCTGGTCCTTTTTTTTCCGATGTCGGTAAACATCATCTTTCGATGTCGGTAAACATCGAGTCTCATCCCAGTCATCGGTAAATGTCTGGTCGCCTTTGTTTGATGTCGGTAAACATCATCTTTCGATGTCGGTAAACGTTGAGTTCTTTCCGGTCATCAGTAAATGTCTGGTAATTCCCCAGCTAGAGATTCCCAGTAGAGTCGTCGGTAAATGTCCTGTCTGGTTTCCTGTTACAAGTATTTGTTTTTACTTCCCCGGTAAAGTGTTCACCTCTCTGTTGGTGTCGATAAACATAGTCTCACCCCCCAGTCATCGGTAAATGTCTGGTCGTTTTTGGATGTCGGTAAACATCATCTTTCGATGTCGGTAAACATCGAGCCTCATCCCAGTCATCGGTAAGTGTCTGGTCGTGCGTTTGTCCTTTGATAAAATCGAGATCCCCAAGAGTCGTCGGTAAACGTCTTGTCTGATTCCATTACAAATATATCTTTATCCTCCCCCAAGTGGAGACTCCATCGGTAAATGGCCCCGTTTGCTTCAATATCGGTAAATATCGAATGCCCTGTTTTAGCCGCCATCGGTAAATGGCCCCGCTTTCTTCGATATCGGTAAATATCGAGTCCCCAGTTGGAGCAGCCATCGGTAAATGGTCTTGTTGAAGTTGATATCGGTAAATATCAAGTTGCTTTGAAACCACCATCGGTAAATGGTCTTGCTTCCTTTTAAACATCAAGTTGTTTCCCAGCAGCCATCGGTAAATGGTCTCGCTGAAGTTGATATCGGTAAATATCAAGTTTCCAGTATTTAGCCATCGGTAAATGGTTTCGCTTTCCTGAAGTTGTCATGCAGCCGTCATCGGTAAATGACTTTGCTTTCCTTTGTATCATATCCCGCCATGTGCAAATTTCTACGGTTCTTTGGTATTCAATCCCTGTGTACCTTAAAAGTCTGACAGTCGTTGTTCTCATCCGTTCAGGTTCCCAGCTGATTGAATAGGGGCAGCTGTAGCACCTCAAATTTGCACCTAACTTTTGTACATACATTCTCATATTAGGTCATTAACATAACATAGTCCATTGCATAGCATTGCATTGTCCTTTTCCCAAGTGCAAGTCCTCTGACAAAAATTAGGTCAAACTGGTCAGGAGATCAGTCAATCAAGCAAGCAAGTGCAATTTCCATTGAGACAAGGCCCTAGGGTTGGTCCAACATGTTCACATGACCTAGGGGTCCTCTTGAAGTGTTTTGGTCAAGGATTGGGTGCTCAGAAGTCATCAGTCATTATTCAATCCACCAGAAACCCTAGAAAGTCAACTATGGTCAACTGTGGTCAACTGTGCTTGAAATCAAGGATTTGAAGGTGGAAGATGGTTTGAAAGGCTTCATTCATGTCCATACAAGTCTAATTTGGCATTTCAAAGATCAAGATTGAAGAATTTGAAGTCAGACAAAAAGTTTCCTAAAATGGGAGGTGACCTGTAATTGGAAACTGCCAAAAATAGAAAGTTTTTCTCCTCAAATTTACATCATCATACAAGCTTCAAATGAAATTTTGTCCAACATGAAAGTTGAAGATCTTGCTCTCACCTTTCCAAAAAGTCCAAGAACACTCATTTCTCATTTGTGGTTGGCAAGTTATGATCAAATCATTTTCAGAAAATGTTGAACTTCAAAGGACCATATCTCACAAACCATTTGGCCAAATTGAGTGAGGTTTTTTGCTACAAGTCACATTTGACATGCTCTATCCAATTTATTCATCACATTTTACCAAAAATCATCCAATCAAAATGGCCTTTTTCAAGTGGTTTGAATTAAAAAGGGGAGAGTTGAAAAATGGACTTTCAAATTAAGCTTTGCCTACACTTTCTACCAATTGCCAATGTTCAGAAACCATATTTGGGATGTGTTTAGGCCCATTTTCGCACTGTAGCATGCACCCCATGCATTATGAGTTGTTTTTAGCAAAATTGTCCAAATATGCATTTTCACTAATTACAAAAGTTTGGCTTAAGTTCAATTAACAAGGTTCATTAACAGAGAGTATATATGGTTAATCAAAACAGAAAATACACGGAGCATTGCATTTCAACTCAGATCTAGATCTGAAAAGGAAACCCTCTCATTTTTCTTCATCTGAATTTTTCTGAAAAATCTTCAAAGGACTCGTGCTCTTGTCCATTGTGCCATCATCTACCAACATCTTGGAAGCCTTTGCAAGCATTGTTTCACAACTGTAGAGCCAAGAACTAGCACTGTTCCATTGAATCTCTCCCATGGCAGTCGAGCTTTTGAGCTAGAATCAAGGCAACTGAGCTTTCAATACTCTTCCATTCACTTTCTGGAGCTTGAAGGAGCTGCTGTTTCAACTCGTCACAGCCAAACAACCACGAAATCCATACTGTTCTTCAAATCAGGTAAAGATTCGAACCATGCCATTGTTAAAATCATGATATGCTTCTTGTAGATCCTGTTGCCATGAGTACAATGAGCTTTGAATCGTGAAAAATGGTTGAGAGTTAAGGGAGATACACTGATTTAAAGTTTGTTTATCAAATGTTGTTGTGCTTATTTCTTCCATGCTAGCTCGAATTAGGGTTAATGATTGTTGTTTTGATGATGTACATGATTACGCGAGCACATTGATAGGTCATTTGTCCATTTTTGTGAACTTTGTTCTTGAACTGAAAATCTGGAAAACGATGATGAACGCATTCTAAAACCCTAGCCAGTACATTTCCAGATCGCGATTGGCCATGTTTTTGCATGAATTTCCTGTTTCATTGGCCATGCACCAATCGCTGCTTGACACACCCTTAAGTGAAACGCGGCGTTTCACTTAAGGGACTCCCAAATTACAATAATGCCACTGTCCGTTTAATATTTAATTAAATCATTTCCTTTTTTCAATATTTATTTCATTTGGCATGGCAATCTTAGAAAATTCATAAGTCACTCAATACTTGGCCAAATTACATGGGATTTTTTGTGAATTGCTCCTCATGATCTCTAGTTTATTATGGTGATTTTTCCAGATTTTTTGCACGTGTGGATTTTTAAATGTGCTAGGGTTTGTTCATGTGTGTCCATTTTGTGTATGCCTTGCCAATTGGCTTGTGAAATGATGATACATAATCCAATGCCTCTCAAATTTTTTGTGCTTAAACGAGACATGTTCTTGGTGATTTTGGTATAGAGTTTGTAATTTTATCATTGCTGGTTGATGAGATATGATTTTTTGAATAGGGGTGTGACAATTTGTGTCACACCATTCATGTCCAACTTTCTGATTTTTGTTACCATGCTTATTAAACTCAAAATGGTCTGGATTTTTGCATGAAGATACTTGTGAATGTTGAGAATGCTTGTGAATTTTCCTGGAATTTTTGAATGCATTTCCTATTTGTTTGACAATTTCTCCCCTGTTTGACTAAATGTGAACTTCTTGTGACACATGATGTTATTTGATTTGTGAAATTCTAATGCTTAATGGGATGGACTTGAAATTTGACATGTGAATTGTAGACATCTTAAAGTTTGTCATGGTTTTAGTCCCATTCATTTATCATGTGTTGTTTCTGTTTTATGATTAATTGAAGTTGGTGCATGTTTTGATGCTTTGTATGAGTTTGCTTGAACTTGCTTTGACTTTCTGATTTTCATTGACCTACTTCCCTTGATCCAAATGAGCTGAAATTTGGTATGCTTCTCATGTTATGGATGATGTTTAACCATGAATTATTTGAGGATTTTTTGAAATGTTTGTGATTGGATTTGAGTTGAATCATTCTGTTGACTTCTATGAGCTCTTATTTGCATGCTTTGTGCTATTTTGATCATGAAATGATAATGATGAATGATATGAACATGGGACCAATTGGGTTTGATTTTTAATTGTTTGATCTTGATATTGGATAAGTTTCATGTTCTGTTTTGATGATTTGATCTCATTTTGACCCTAGTCTTGGACTAGTGGTTTGTGCTCTTACTTTTAAGTTGTGTTTCAGGTTAATAGCACAAATGCTTATGCCTGATGGTGGGCCTTGTAACACCCCGATAATAATAAAATCATTATTTAAATTGAGTTAATAATATATTTATTAATTTAATTAAATAATTGGAAATTTTATTATTATTATTATTGGATTATTATTATTATTATTGGAAAATATATAAGTTGGAATAAGAGAAAAGAGTTTTCATTTTGTAAAAGGGTTTTACGTGAAAACTGAGAAGCTGCAGAGAAGAGGAGAAAGGGGCAAAGAGGAAGAACCAGAGAGCAAAGGTTGGAGAAGAGCTTGGAGCATAGAGATTTTGCCGGATTAACTCAGGTAAGGGGGGTTTATCGTCGTTTAATGGGTATTATGGATTAGCATGTACTGGGTAGTGATAAGCCATGGAATTGACCCTAATTGGGATTACGAATGCTGAAAAATTATGTTGGATAAATTGTGTTTAGGCTGTAATTGAATTTGTGTTTGAGTTAGTTGTGAATTTCCGAACGTATAGCTTTTTACGGAATTGGACTCGGAGGTCCGGAAGTCCTCCAACGGCGGAAAATGCGGAGAATTCTGCATTCTGCCTTGTGTTAGCGCAGGAACAGCTTCTGTCTTGCGTTAACCGGTTAACCCAGGGTGTTAACCGGTTAACACTGTGTTGAATTGTGTAAATTGCTGTTTTGTCTGCGTTAACCGGTTAACCCAGGGTGTTAACCGGTTAACACTGTTGTGATTGCTGAGATATTGCTGTTTGTGCTGCGTTAACCGGTTAACCCAGGGCGTTAACCGGTTAACACTGTTAAGTTTTGGGACAGGAAGCGTGTTTGTGCTACGTTAACCGGTTAACCCAGGGCGTTAACCGGTTAACGCTGTTGCAGAAGGGAAAAAGTGTTAATTAAAATGTTGTATGCCTAATTGATGGTTGCCTATACCCGTGTGTGATATAGTAGGGATTATTTCCCGCTGTTTTGAGCAGTATCGGTATTAGTAGAGTGTGCTAATACTGTGATTGAATTAATTGACATGATATGATGTTTTGATACATGTGTTGATGATGTGTGATGGTATGCATAATATTGTGAATGTATATGTTATGCATGTGTTGTGAATGGACTGTTTTATGGCTTAGAGTGTGAGCATATGTCCATTGTGGATTTTGTTGTGATGTTGCATTGCTAGATGATTAGCATGCATATTGTGGCCTTTATGGTGGTAGCTAATTCCCGTGGTGAGGAATTAGTGATGTTAGTCGTTTTGGACTGTTGTTGATGTTTGCATGCTAGGTGAATTAGCGTGCATAGCATGGCCCTTGGGGTGGTAGCTAATTCCCATAGTGAGGAATTAGTGATGTGAGTCATTAGGTCTCAAATGAGTGGGACTAGTGAGCTTGGTAGCCGTACCTGGATTGGTCGGTGAAGTTGAACTATATGTTCAAGAATAGTCGGTACCGCATGCATGGAGTCTCATTGCATAAATTTTGTATGGCGTATAATATGAATGGATGTATTCCAGTATTATACGTGTGTTGTGTGTTTGTGTTGGCATTGAGTATGAGTATGAAGTGTGTTGGTGTTGAATATGATATTTGAGTTGATGTGTCGTTACTGAATAAGTGATATGATTAGGGTGATTAATGTGTTATTTACTTAACAATACATGAGATTTTATAATGCTTGTTATATCGATTGAGGAACTCACCCTTACAACTTTATTTTCAGGTAACGAGCAGTGATTGAGTAGAAGCTAGTCCTTGGAGTCTAGTATAGTTCCTTAGGGGGGGTCATGCTCTGATAGATGTAACATCGGGACGGGATGTTTTACTTGTTTTCCATTAATGATTGTTGAATAAGCTTACATGTATTGTGTTACATGTTTTGTATTGATGTTGGATTTTATTCCGCTGCGAATTATGCAAATGTTTTATTTGATTAAATAAATGAGCATGACAGGATAATTTGGAACATGGTGTGAAGTGTTTGTGTGACACCCTTAAATGGCATAATTACTCTGATCTATATATGTTGTTTTAATTAAATATTTGGGGTATTTTAGAAGGGTGTTACATTAGTGGTATCAGAGCATAGTCGGTCGAGTCGAGTCGTAATTATTCTGTTCCCCTGTACGGGATAGGTGTTGTGTAACCCTATCAGTACTTATTGTTTTAGCTTGCTGGGTTTTCAGAATAGAGATGGCTGGAAGAGGTAGAGACGACGCTGCGATTGCTGAGGCTCTGGGTATGCTAGCTGGAGTACTTGGAGGGAACCCGAATGTTGTGGGAATGGGAGCTGCTCGTCAACTGAGTGAGTTCCAGAAGAACAATCCTCCAATGTTCAAAGGAGCATACGATCCAGATGGCGCTCAGAAGTGGTTGAAGGAGATCGAGAGAATCTTCCGAGTGACTGAGTGTGCCGATAACCAGAAGGTCAGGTTCGGTACGCATATGCTGTCAGAAGAAGCTGATGATTGGTGGGTTGCTACCCGCACTGAGTTGGAATCTGCTGGGAATGCTGAGATCACTTGGGTTGTGTTCAGAGAGAGATTTCTGAGGAA
This sequence comes from Lathyrus oleraceus, assembly GCF_024323335.1. Taxonomy (NCBI): domain Eukaryota; kingdom Viridiplantae; phylum Streptophyta; class Magnoliopsida; order Fabales; family Fabaceae; genus Lathyrus; species Lathyrus oleraceus. The sequence continues at coordinate 213,778,142 of NC_066583.1, forward strand.
GTATTTTCCAGAGGATGTCAGAGGAAAGAAAGAGATAGAGTTCTTGGAATTGAAGCAGGGTAACAGGTCTGTTACTGAGTATGCTGCTAAGTTCACAGAGCTGTCAAAGTATTATACTCCCTATAATGAGGCTGCTGGAGAATTTTCAAAATGTGTGAAGTTTGGGAACGGGTTGCGTCCCGAGATCAAGCAGGCTATTGGATATCAGCGGATCAGAGTGTTTTCTGACTTGGTTGACTGTTGCAGGATTTTTGAACAGGATTCCAAAGCCAGAGCGGAGAGCTATCAGCAGAGGGTTGATAGAAAAGGCAAGAATCAGAATGACCGTGGAAAACCGTATGCAGTTGGCAAAGGTTTTCAGAAGCAGAGTGGGATGAAGAGGCCTAGTGGGGGAGACTCTAGTGCTCCTGCTAAGTGTTACAGATGTGGTCAGGCGGGACATCGTTTCCATGAGTGTGCTAGTGTTGAGAAGAAGTGTTTCAAGTGTGGTAAAGGTGGTCATTTGGCTGCAGAGTGCCGGTTGAAGACTCTGACTTGCTTCAACTGTGGAGAGGTGGGCCATATCAGTCCACAGTGTCCTAAGCCGAAGAAAGAGAATCAGTCGGGAGGAAAAGTCTTTGCTTTATCGGGTTCTGAGACTTCTGCAGATGATCGTTTGATCCGAGGTACGTGTTATATTAATGGCTTTCCTCTTGTAGCTATTATTGACACCGGTGCTACTCATTCCTTTATATCTTTGGATTGTGCTGTGAAACTTAAGTTAGAGATATCTGAGATGCGTGGAAGTATGGTGATTGATACTTCTGCGAAGGGATCAGTGACTACTACTTCAGTTTGTTTGAATTGTCCCTTGAGTATTTTTGGTAGAGACTTTGGGATGGACCTTGTGTGTCTTCCATTAGTGCAGATTGATGTTATCTTGGGTATGAACTGGTTGGTGTTTAACCGAGTTTATATCAACTGTTTTGATAAGACTGTGATATTTCCTGAGATTGAGGAAGGAAAGGATTTGTTTCTATCAGCCAGGCAGGTGAATGAGGAAGTAGCAGATGGGGCAGAGTTGTTTATGCTGTTAGCGACCTTGGAGGCTAAAGATAAACTGGTGATTCGTGATCTAGCAGTGGTGTGTGACTTTCCTGATGTGTTTCCGGAAGAGGTGAATGAATTACCGCCAGAGCGTGAAGTTGAGTTCTCGATTGATTTGGTACCTGGTACTAGGCCAATATCGATGGCTCCGTACCGTATGTCTGCTGTTGAGTTAACTGAATTGAAGAGTCAGTTGGAAGATTTGTTGGATAAGAAGTTTATTCGTCCGAGTGTGTCACCGTGGGGTGCACCAGTGTTGTTGGTTAAGAAGAAAGAAGGTACTATGAGGTTGTGTGTGGACTACAGGCAACTGAATAAAGTAACGATCAAGAATCGGTATCCTTTGTCGAGGATTGATGATTTGATGGATCAGTTGGTTGGTGCGAGTGTGTTCAGCAAGATAGATTTGAGATCTGGGTATCATCAGATACGTGTGAAAACTGAGGATATTCAGAAAACTGCTTTCAGAACAAGGTATGGACATTATGAGTATTCCGTAATGCCTTTTGGTGTGACTAATGCGCCTGGAGTATTCATGGAGTATATGAATAGGATTTTCCATCCGTACCTAGACAAGTTTGTCGTGGTGTTTATTGATGATATTTTGGTGTATTCGAAATCTGAAGAAGAGCATGCTGAGCATTTGAGAGTGGTTTTAGAAGTCCTACGAGAAAAGAAGTTATTTGCTAAACTCTCTAAATGTGAATTTTGGTTAGAAGAGGTTAGTTTTCTTGGTCATGTGATTTCAAGAGGTGGTGTTGCTGTGGATCCTTCTAAGATAGAAGCGGTATCTAAGTGGGAAGCTCCGAAGTCAGCTTCGGAGATAAGGAGTTTTCTTGGACTTGCAGGTTATTATAGGAAGTTCATTGAGGGATTTTCTAAGTTGGCGTTACCGTTGACGATGTTGACTAGAAAGGGGCAAGCGTTTGTTTGGGACTCAAAATGTGAAGAGGGTTTCCAAGAGTTAAAGAGAAGGTTGACTACTGCTCCTATTCTGATATTACCGAGTCCGTCGGAACCATTTGAGGTTTACTGTGATGCTTCGTTGTTGGGTTTGGGTGGTGTGTTGATGCAGAATAAGCAGGTTATAGCTTATGCTTCGAGACAACTGAGGGTTCATGAGAGGAACTATCCGACACATGATTTAGAGTTGGCAGCTGTGGTTTTTGTTCTGAAGTTGTGGAGGAATTACTTGTATGGGTCAAGATTTGAAGTTTTCAGCGACCATAAAAGTTTAAAGTATTTGTTTGATCAGAAAGAGCTGAATATGAGACAGAGGAGATGGTTAGAATTTCTGAAGGATTATGACTTTGGTTTGAATTACCATCCGGGTAAAGCAAACGTAGTGGCTGATGCATTGAGTCGGAAATCATTACATATGTCTATGTTAATGGTTAAGGAATTGGATTTGATTGAGCAGTTTAGAGACTTGAGTTTGGTGTGTGAGAGTACTCACAAGAGTGTTAAATTGGGAATGTTGAAGTTAACGAGTAATATTTTGGATGAGATTAGAGAGGGTCAGAAATCCGATATGCTTTTGGTTGATAAGTTGACTCTAGTGAATCAAGGTCAAGGTGGTGAATTCAGAGTTGATGAGAATGGTGTTTTGAAATTTGGTAATCGGGTGTGTATTCCGGATGTTACCGAACTTAAGAAGAGTATCCTGGAGGAAGGACATCGTAGTGGCTTGAGTATTCATCCTGGAGCTACGAAGATGTATCATGATTTGAAGAAGTTATTTTGGTGGCCGGGAATGAAAAGAGAAATTGCGAGTTTTGTTTATTCCTGTTTGACTTGTCAGAAGTCGAAGATTGAGCATCAGAAGCCGTCTGGGCTAATGCAACCGTTGGCTATTCCAGAGTGGAAGTGGGATAGTATCAGTATGGATTTTGTTTCTGGTTTACCGAGGACAAGTAAGAATTTTGAAGCTATTTGGGTGATTGTGGATAGATTGACGAAATCGGCTCATTTCATTCCGATCAGGATGGATTATTTGTTAGAGAGGCTAGCCGAGTTGTATATTGAGAAGATTGTAAGTTTGCATGGTATTCCGTCGAGTATTGTGTCAGACAGAGATCCTAGATTTACATCGAAGTTCTGGGAAGGTTTGCAGAGGGCTTTGGGAACTAAGCTGAGATTGAGTTCTGCATATCATCCGCAGACTGATGGTCAGACTGAGAGGACGATTCAGTCACTAGAGGATCTTTTAAGGGCTTGTGTTTTGGAAAAAGGAGGTGCTTGGGATTGTTATTTGCCTTTGATTGAGTTTACCTACAACAATAGTTTTCATTCGAGCATTGGTATGGCACCGTTTGAAGCTTTGTATGGTAGGAGATGTCGGACACCTTTATGTTGGTATGAATCCGGTGAGAGTGCTGTGGTTGGACCGGAGATTGTTCAACAGACTACGGAAAAGATTAAGATGATTCAGGAGAAGATGAGGATTGCTCAGAGTCGTCAGAAGAGTTATCATGATAAGAGGAGGAAGTCACTTGAGTTCCAAGAGGGAGATCATGTGTTTCTTCGTGTCACTCCGATAACTGGTGTTGGTCGAGCTTTGAAGTCGAAGAAGTTGACACCTCGATTTATTGGTCCTTATCAGATTTTGGAGAGGATAGGGGAGGTAGCCTATCGTATCGCTTTACCGCCGTCGCTTGCGAATTTGCATGAGGTTTTTCATGTGTCTCAGTTGAGGAGGTACATTCATGATCCGTCGCATGTAGTCCAAGTAGATGATGTACAGGTGAGAGATAACCTGACTGTTGAAACATCGCCTATGAGGATCGAGGATCGAGAGTTGAAGCAGTTGCGGGGTAAAGAGATTGCCTTGGTGAAGGTAGCTTGGGGAGGACCAGCAAGTGGCAATGTGACTTGGGAACTTGAGAGTCAGATGAAGGAGTCTTACCCAGAGTTGTTCGCTTGAGGTATGTTTTCGAGGACGAAAACTCTTTTAGTGGGGGAGAGTTGTAACACCCCGATAATAATAAAATCATTATTTAAATTGAGTTAATAATATATTTATTAATTTAATTAAATAATTGGAAATTTTATTATTATTATTGGATTATTATTATTATTATTGGAAAATATATAAGTTGGAATAAGAGAAAAGAGTTTTCATTTTGTAAAAGGGTTTTACGTGAAAACTGAGAAGCTGCAGAGAAGAGGAGAAAGGGGCAAAGAGGAAGAACCAGAGAGCAAAGGTTGGAGAAGAGCTTGGAGCTTAGAGATTTTGCCGGATTAACTCAGGTAAGGGGGGTTTATCGTCGTTTAATGGGTATTATGGATTAGCATGTACTGGGTAGTGATAAGCCATGGAATTGACCCTAATTGGGATTACGAATGCTGAAAAATTATGTTGGATAAATTGTGTTTAGGCTGTAATTGAATTTGTGTTTGAGTTAGTTGTGAATTTCCGAACGTATAGCTTTTTACGGAATTGGACTCGGAGGTCCGGAAGTCCTCCAACGGCGGAAAATGCGGAGAATTCTGCATTCTGCCTTGTGTTAGCGCAGGAACAGCTTCTGTCTTGCGTTAACCGGTTAACCCAGGGTGTTAACCGGTTAACACTGTGTTGAATTGTGTAAATTGCTGTTTTGTCTGCGTTAACCGGTTAACCCAGGGTGTTAACCGGTTAACACTGTTGTGATTGCTGAGATATTGCTGTTTGTGCTGCGTTAACCGGTTAACCCAGGGCGTTAACCGGTTAACACTGTTAAGTTTTGGGACAGGAAGCGTGTTTGTGCTGCGTTAACCGGTTAACCCAGGGCGTTAACCGGTTAACGCTGTTGCAGAAGGGAAAAAGTGTTAATTAAAATGTTGTATGCCTAATTGATGGTTGCCTATACCCGTGTGTGATATAGTAGGGATTATTTCCCGCTGTTTTGAGCAGTATCGGTATTAGTAGAGTGTGCTAATACTGTGATTGAATTAATTGACATGATATGATGTTTTGATACATGTGTTGATGATGTGTGATGGTATGCATAATATTGTGAATGTATATGTTAGGCATGTGTTGTGAATGGACTGTTTTATGGCTTAGAGTGTGAGCATATGTCCATTGTGGATTTTGTTGTGATGTTGCATTGCTAGATGATTAGCATGCATATTGTGGCCTTTATGGTGGTAGCTAATTCCCGTGGTGAGGAATTAGTGATGTTAGTCGTTTTGGACTGTTGTTGATGTTTGCATGCTAGGTGAATTAGCGTGCATAGCATGGCCCTTGGGGTGGTAGCTAATTCCCATAGTGAGGAATTAGTGATGTGAGTCATTAGGTCTCAAATGAGTGGGACTAGTGAGCTTGGTAGCCGTACCTGGATTGGTCGGTGAAGTTGAACTATATGTTCAAGAATAGTCGGTACCGCATGCATGGAGTCTCATTGCATAAATTTTGTATGGCGTATAATATGAATGGATGTATTCCAGTATTATACGTGTGTTGTGTGTTTGTGTTGGCATTGAGTATGAGTATGAAGTGTGTTGGTGTTGAATATGATATTTGAGTTGATGTGTCGTTACTGAATAAGTGATATGATTAGGGTGATTAATGTGTTATTTACTTAACAATACATGAGATTTTATAATGCTTGTTATATCGATTGAGGAACTCACCCTTACAACTTTATTTTCAGGTAACGAGCAGTGATTGAGTAGAAGCTAGTCCTTGGAGTCTAGTATAGTTCCTTAGGGGGGGTCATGCTCTGATAGATGTAACATCGGGACGGGATGTTTTACTTGTTTTCCATTAATGATTGTTGAATAAGCTTACATGTATTGTGTTACATGTTTTGTATTGATGTTGGATTTTATTCCGCTGCGAATTATGCAAATGTTTTATTTGATTAAATAAATGAGCATGACAGGATAATTTGGAACATGGTGTGAAGTGTTTGTGTGACACCCTTAAATGGCATAATTACTCTGATCTATATATGTTGTTTTAATTAAATATTTGGGGTATTTTAGAAGGGTGTTACATTAGTGGTATCAGAGCATAGTCGGTCGAGTCGAGTCGTAATTATTCTGTTCCCCTGTACGGGATAGGTGTTGTGTAACCCTATCAGTACTTATTGTTTTAGCTTGCTGGGTTTTCAGAATAGAGATGGCTGGAAGAGGTAGAGACGACGCTGCGATTGCTGAGGCTCTGGGTATGCTAGCTGGAGTACTTGGAGGGAACCCGAATGTTGTGGGAATGGGAGCTGCTCGTCAACTGAGTGAGTTCCAGAAGAACAATCCTCCAATGTTCAAAGGAGCATACGATCCAGATGGCGCTCAGAAGTGGTTGAAGGAGATCGAGAGAATCTTCCGAGTGACTGAGTGTGCCGATAACCAGAAGGTCAGGTTCGGTACGCATATGCTGTCAGAAGAAGCTGATGATTGGTGGGTTGCTACCCGCACTGAGTTGGAATCTGCTGGGAATGCTGAGATCACTTGGGTTGTGTTCAGAGAGAGATTTCTGAGGAAGTATTTTCCAGAGGATGTCAGAGGAAAGAAAGAGATAGAGTTCTTGGAATTGAAGCAGGGTAACAGGTCTGTTACTGAGTATGCTGCTAAGTTCACAGAGCTGTCAAAGTATTATACTCCCTATAATGAGGCTGCTGGAGAATTTTCAAAATGTGTGAAGTTTGGGAACGGGTTGCGTCCCGAGATCAAGCAGGCTATTGGATATCAGCGGATCAGAGTGTTTTCTGACTTGGTTGACTGTTGCAGGATTTTTGAACAGGATTCCAAAGCCAGAGCGGAGAGCTATCAGCAGAGGGTTGATAGAAAAGGCAAGAATCAGAATGACCGTGGAAAACCGTATGCAGTTGGCAAAGGTTTTCAGAAGCAGAGTGGGATGAAGAGGCCTAGTGGGGGAGACTCTAGTGCTCCTGCTAAGTGTTACAGATGTGGTCAGGCGGGACATCGTTTCCATGAGTGTGCTAGTGTTGAGAAGAAGTGTTTCAAGTGTGGTAAAGGTGGTCATTTGGCTGCAGAGTGCCGGTTGAAGACTCTGACTTGCTTCAACTGTGGAGAGGTGGGCCATATCAGTCCACAGTGTCCTAAGCCGAAGAAAGAGAATCAGTCGGGAGGAAAAGTCTTTGCTTTATCGGGTTCTGAGACTTCTGCAGATGATCGTTTGATCCGAGGTACGTGTTATATTAATGGCTTTCCTCTTGTAGCTATTATTGACACCGGTGCTACTCATTCCTTTATATCTTTGGATTGTGCTGTGAAACTTAAGTTAGAGATATCTGAGATGCGTGGAAGTATGGTGATTGATACTTCTGCGAAGGGATCAGTGACTACTACTTCAGTTTGTTTGAATTGTCCCTTGAGTATTTTTGGTAGAGACTTTGGGATGGACCTTGTGTGTCTTCCATTAGTGCAGATTGATGTTATCTTGGGTATGAACTGGTTGGTGTTTAACCGAGTTTATATCAACTGTTTTGATAAGACTGTGATATTTCCTGAGATTGAGGAAGGAAAGGATTTGTTTCTATCAGCCAGGCAGGTGAATGAGGAAGTAGCAGATGGGGCAGAGTTGTTTATGCTGTTAGCGACCTTGGAGGCTAAAGATAAACTGGTGATTCGTGATCTAGCAGTGGTGTGTGACTTTCCTGATGTGTTTCCGGAAGAGGTGAATGAATTACCGCCAGAGCGTGAAGTTGAGTTCTCGATTGATTTGGTACCTGGTACTAGGCCAATATCGATGGCTCCGTACCGTATGTCTGCTGTTGAGTTAACTGAATTGAAGAGTCAGTTGGAAGATTGTTGGATAAGAAGTTTATTCGTCCGAGTGTGTCACCGTGGGGTGCACCAGTGTTGTTGGTTAAGAAGAAAGAAGGTACTATGAGGTTGTGTGTGGACTACAGGCAACTGAATAAAGTAACGATCAAGAATCGGTATCCTTTGTCGAGGATTGATGATTTGATGGATCAGTTGGTTGGTGCGAGTGTGTTCAGCAAGATAGATTTGAGATCTGGGTATCATCAGATACGTGTGAAAACTGAGGATATTCAGAAAACTGCTTTCAGAACAAGGTATGGACATTATGAGTATTCCGTAATGCCTTTTGGTGTGACTAATGCGCCTGGAGTATTCATGGAGTATATGAATAGGATTTTCCATCCGTACCTAGACAAGTTTGTCGTGGTGTTTATTGATGATATTTTGGTGTATTCGAAATCTGAAGAAGAGCATGCTGAGCATTTGAGAGTGGTTTTAGAAGTCCTACGAGAAAAGAAGTTATTTGCTAAACTCTCTAAATGTGAATTTTGGTTAGAAGAGGTTAGTTTTCTTGGTCATGTGATTTCAAGAGGTGGTGTTGCTGTGGATCCTTCTAAGATAGAAGCGGTATCTAAGTGGGAAGCTCCGAAGTCAGCTTCGGAGATAAGGAGTTTTCTTGGACTTGCAGGTTATTATAGGAAGTTCATTGAGGGATTTTCTAAGTTGGCGTTACCGTTGACGATGTTGACTAGAAAGGGGCAAGCGTTTGTTTGGGACTCAAAATGTGAAGAGGGTTTCCAAGAGTTAAAGAGAAGGTTGACTACTGCTCCTATTCTGATATTACCGAGTCCGTCGGAACCATTTGAGGTTTACTGTGATGCTTCGTTGTTGGGTTTGGGTGGTGTGTTGATGCAGAATAAGCAGGTTATAGCTTATGCTTCGAGACAACTGAGGGTTCATGAGAGGAACTATCCGACACATGATTTAGAGTTGGCAGCTGTGGTTTTTGTTCTGAAGTTGTGGAGGAATTACTTGTATGGGTCAAGATTTGAAGTTTTCAGCGACCATAAAAGTTTAAAGTATTTGTTTGATCAGAAAGAGCTGAATATGAGACAGAGGAGATGGTTAGAATTTCTGAAGGATTATGACTTTGGTTTGAATTACCATCCGGGTAAAGCAAACGTAGTGGCTGATGCATTGAGTCGGAAATCATTACATATGTCTATGTTAATGGTTAAGGAATTGGATTTGATTGAGCAGTTTAGAGACTTGAGTTTGGTGTGTGAGAGTACTCACAAGAGTGTTAAATTGGGAATGTTGAAGTTAACGAGTAATATTTTGGATGAGATTAGAGAGGGTCAGAAATCCGATATGCTTTTGGTTGATAAGTTGACTCTAGTGAATCAAGGTCAAGGTGGTGAATTTAGAGTTGATGAGAATGGTGTTTTGAAATTTGGTAATCGGGTGTGTATTCCGGATGTTACCGAACTTAAGAAGAGTATCCTGGAGGAAGGACATCGTAGTGGCTTGAGTATTCATCCTGGAGCTACGAAGATGTATCATGATTTGAAGAAGTTATTTTGGTGGCCGGGAATGAAAAGAGAAATTGCGAGTTTTGTTTATTCCTGTTTGACTTGTCAGAAGTCGAAGATTGAGCATCAGAAGCCGTCTGGGCTAATGCAACCGTTGGCTATTCCAGAGTGGAAGTGGGATAGTATCAGTATGGATTTTGTTTCTGGTTTACCGAGGACAAGTAAGAATTTTGAAGCTATTTGGGTGATTGTGGATAGATTGACGAAATCGGCTCATTTCATTCCGATCAGGATGGATTATTTGTTAGAGAGGCTAGCCGAGTTGTATATTGAGAAGATTGTAAGTTTGCATGGTATTCCGTCGAGTATTGTGTCAGACAGAGATCCTAGATTTACATCGAAGTTCTGGGAAGGTTTGCAGAGGGCTTTGGGAACTAAGCTGAGATTGAGTTCTGCATATCATCCGCAGACTGATGGTCAGACTGAGAGGACGATTCAGTCACTAGAGGATCTTTTAAGGGCTTGTGTTTTGGAAAAAGGAGGTGCTTGGGATTGTTATTTGCCTTTGATTGAGTTTACCTACAACAATAGTTTTCATTCGAGCATTGGTATGGCACCGTTTGAAGCTTTGTATGGTAGGAGATGTCGGACACCTTTATGTTGGTATGAATCCGGTGAGAGTGCTGTGGTTGGACCGGAGATTGTTCAACAGACTACGGAAAAGATTAAGATGATTCAGGAGAAGATGAGGATTGCTCAGAGTCGTCAGAAGAGTTATCATGATAAGAGGAGGAAGTCACTTGAGTTCCAAGAGGGAGATCATGTGTTTCTTCGTGTCACTCCGATAACTGGTGTTGGTCGAGCTTTGAAGTCGAAGAAGTTGACACCTCGATTTATTGGTCCTTATCAGATTTTGGAGAGGATAGGGGAGGTAGCCTATCGTATCGCTTTACCGCCGTCGCTTGCGAATTTGCATGAGGTTTTTCATGTGTCTCAGTTGAGGAGGTACATTCATGATCCGTCGCATGTAGTCCAAGTAGATGATGTACAGGTGAGAGATAACCTGACTGTTGAAACATCGCCTATGAGGATCGAGGATCGAGAGTTGAAGCAGTTGCGGGGTAAAGAGATTGCCTTGGTGAAGGTAGCTTGGGGAGGACCAGCAAGTGGCAATGTGACTTGGGAACTTGAGAGTCAGATGAAGGAGTCTTACCCAGAGTTGTTCGCTTGAGGTATGTTTTCGAGGACGAAAACTCTTTTAGTGGGGGAGAGTTGTAACACCCCGATAATAATAAAATCATTATTTAAATTGAGTTAATAATATATTTATTAATTTAATTAAATAATTGGAAATTTTATTATTATTATTATTGGATTATTATTATTATTATTGGAAAATATATAAGTTGGAATAAGAGAAAAGAGTTTTCATTTTGTAAAAGGGTTTTACGTGAAAACTGAGAAGCTGCAGAGAAGAGGAGAAAGGGGCAAAGAGGAAGAACCAGAGAGCAAAGGTTGGAGAAGAGCTTGGAGCTTAGAGATTTTGCCGGATTAACTCAGGTAAGGGGGGTTTATCGTCGTTTAATGGGTATTATGGATTAGCATGTACTGGGTAGTGATAAGCCATGGAATTGACCCTAATTGGGATTACGAATGCTGAAAAATTATGTTGGATAAATTGTGTTTAGGCTGTAATTGAATTTGTGTTTGAGTTAGTTGTGAATTTCCGAACGTATAGCTTTTTACGGAATTGGACTCGGAGGTCCGGAAGTCCTCCAACGGCGGAAAATGCGGAGAATTCTGCATTCTGCCTTGTGTTAGCGCAGGAACAGCTTCTGTCTTGCGTTAACCGGTTAACCCAGGGTGTTAACCGGTTAACACTGTGTTGAATTGTGTAAATTGCTGTTTTGTCTGCGTTAACCGGTTAACCCAGGGTGTTAACCGGTTAACACTGTTGTGATTGCTGAGATATTGCTGTTTGTGCTGCGTTAACCGGTTAACCCAGGGCGTTAACCGGTTAACACTGTTAAGTTTTGGGACAGGAAGCGTGTTTGTGCTGCGTTAACCGGTTAACCCAGGGCGTTAACCGGTTAACGCTGTTGCAGAAGGGAAAAAGTGTTAATTAAAATGTTGTATGCCTAATTGATGGTTGCCTATACCCGTGTGTGATATAGTAGGGATTATTTCCCGCTGTTTTGAGCAGTATCGGTATTAGTAGAGTGTGCTAATACTGTGATTGAATTAATTGACATGATATGATGTTTTGATACATGTGTTGATGATGTGTGATGGTATGCATAATATTGTGAATGTATATGTTATGCATGTGTTGTGAATGGACTGTTTTATGGCTTAGAGTGTGAGCATATGTCCATTGTGGATTTTGTTGTGATGTTGCATTGCTAGATGATTAGCATGCATATTGTGGCCTTTATGGTGGTAGCTAATTCCCGTGGTGAGGAATTAGTGATGTTAGTCGTTTTGGACTGTTGTTGATGTTTGCATGCTAGGTGAATTAGCGTGCATAGCATGGCCCTTGGGGTGGTAGCTAATTCCCATAGTGAGGAATTAGTGATGTGAGTCATTAGGTCTCAAATGAGTGGGACTAGTGAGCTTGGTAGCCGTACCTGGATTGGTCGGTGAAGTTGAACTATATGTTCAAGAATAGTCGGTACCGCATGCATGGAGTCTCATTGCATAAATTTTGTATGGCGTATAATATGAATGGATGTATTCCAGTATTATACGTGTGTTGTGTGTTTGTGTTGGCATTGAGTATGAGTATGAAGTGTGTTGGTGTTGAATATGATATTTGAGTTGATGTGTCGTTACTGAATAAGTGATATGATTAGGGTGATTAATGTGTTATTTACTTAACAATACATGAGATTTTATAATGCTTGTTATATCGATTGAGGAACTCACCCTTACAACTTTATTTTCAGGTAACGAGCAGTGATTGAGTAGAAGCTAGTCCTTGGAGTCTAGTATAGTTCCTTAGGGGGGGTCATGCTCTGATAGATGTAACATCGGGACGGGATGTTTTACTTGTTTTCCATTAATGATTGTTGAATAAGCTTACATGTATTGTGTTACATGTTTTGTATTGATGTTGGATTTTGTTCCGCTGCGAATTATGCAAATGTTTTATTTGATTAAATAAATGAGCATGACAGGATAATTTGGAACATGGTGTGAAGTGTTTGTGTGACACCCTTAAATGGCATAATTACTCTGATCTATATATGTTGTTTTAATTAAATATTTGGGGTATTTTAGAAGGGTGTTACAGGCCTCATTTGGAGTTGCTTTCTTGATTGTTTATGACTAATCATTGGTTTGTTTTGTAGGTTTTAAAACTTGGTCTTGTGCCTTAAGGCTTGCACCTTTGTGCATTGACTTGTGTTTGACTGTGAATAATTAACTGTTAACCATTTGCTGTTTAATGTTGGTTTGTCTGAGTACTGATTATATTTGATTGATTTCAGGTACATTAGTTGCCTTAGTTCTATTAAGAACTTGCTTTGCTTTGCTTAAAAGCATTTGCGTTGAGGTATAACATCCTAACTCCATGTAGTCTGGAAGACCTGGCCTGTTACTTGGCCAGGCACCTGTCTGAAGTCCTCCTTAAGAGGCAATGTTTGTGTTTGTTTACATTTGTCCTTGTACATATTCAAAGACCTCCTAAGTGAAGAGGCATTGGCAGATACAAGGGATGTGCAATCCATCCCCTGCTATTCTGTGTGTCATCTGCTTTGCTCACACCACTGTGTTGATGCATTGCAGATATTAACCCAAGATCATTGTACATTGAGTCAGTGTCATATGTGTAGAAGGGTTCCCACTTTCTGAACCCACACATTCTTGTCTTAAGCTTTCCCAGGCCAGGGATAAGAGCTGTGAAGTCTCATCTTCACTCACCTTTCATCAGCTTCACCCTAACTCTCAATGTTAGAGTTAAGAGCTAACATTACCCTGTTACAGTGGTTTGTTTGTTGAGGTTGATATGACCCCTCGACTAAAACCTAACCTTGATCGAGCCCATTGATTGCATATAGTGTGTGCTATTTGTGCTTGTGTGTTTGTTTTTTAGCTTGCTTCCTGTGCAAGTTAGGTTTAGTTTGGCTTGCTTCCTGTGCAAGTCATGTTTAGGATAGGCTTGCTCCTTGTGCAAGTTAGCTAGAAACCTTAACTTAGGGATGATTTTGCATGATAACAACTAGGCTCGAGTCGTAGTCTCCCTAGTTGTGTCTCCCTCTGTTATCTGGTTAGGCTAGTCCTGTATCCCTCCGTAGGGGAACTACGTCGCCCTGATCCTCATACCAGATGAGGTACGTAGGCAGGAGATGAGCTGATCTCTCCAGGCGCCTGTTTTGTTTTGTGTTGTGTGTGTCAGGAGATGGATGTAAGACCAGCGATTGGCATTCCACATCCTCTTGTTGTGTGCTTAGAGTCCGGTATAAGTCCATCAAGTGGCATCTGGTTTCAAGTGTGGGTGTGTTTTGGTTCGGAAGCTGATGTAAGTCCAGCGATTGGCATTCGGGTTCCACGTTTGCCTGTGTTTGTTTGTGTGCGTGTTAGCCGAGCTACGAATGCTCTGATTCTTCTTCGTCCGAGAAGATACGTATGCATAGGATGCGACATCCTAGCGAGCATGTGTCGTTTCCCCGGTCCGAACTACTTTGACTCTGATGTCTTTGCTTGACAGACTAAGTAGGCCCAGGATGCGATATCCTGCCGAGTTCAGTCTTGTTTGTTTTCTTGTGTCTCTTTCAGCCAGTGGTGTGTGTGTTTGAGCAGTGTTTTAGCAACCATTTTCCTTCCTATTGTGTGTGGATCCCGTCGAGTACGACGGATGCGTAGGGGTGCTAATACCTTCCCTTTGCATAACCGACTCCCGATCCCATTCCCTTTGGTCGCGAGACCATGCTTTTTCCCAGGTTTACTCTGAGCGTTTCCTTTCCCTCTTTTGGGATAAATAACGCACGGTGGCGGCTCTGTTGTTCTTGTTTTCCCGCCGGTTTTTCGCGTGATGCGACAGCTGGCGACTCTGCTGGGGACAAAGAGAAGTTGACCTTCTGCTGGTCCATCTTCCCTAAGCGAGTCTCTCCTAGCGCTCTCTAGGTTAGGGTTTTGGTTGTTGTTTGTTGTTATTTATTGCATTCGTTATTTATTGCTTGCATTTATTGTGTGCATTTATGTTTGCACTTATGTTTGCATTCATTCACATTCATTGTTTATCTGGCTGGATGGTTGTCTGTTTCTCTCTGTTGGGGTGGGAGTTACTTGAGGTAAAAGGCCTAATACCCAGGCCATGAGTGAAATCTAGGATACTTAGGAATAGAGTGATTCATGGGAAGCGGGTGGTATTGCGCCACTTAGCGGAACATTGATATCACGAGCAGTTCAGACCCTGGTGGGATATTATCGTTGCATACTTCGGGTGTGTATATGATGATATTCTGCGAAAGGTTATTTATGCTGCGTTTCTCTCGACCTTACCCTGGCCTAGACGACGCCGTGAGTGGGGAGGGGTTGATCATTATTACAGGTACCGTTGGTGACTTGTGGTCCTGTTGGTGACTTTGAGTTCAGATGACAGTTCTCAGTTGACTTTGGGTTTCAAATGGATTTGGGGTTCTGAGTTTAAACCGAAGCTTCGACCTTGTGTTCAGAGATGCACGGCCAGCCAGTTGTGTCTGCATCATGTGCATCATAGCATGTTTATTTTCAAAAAAATACGCAATATAAAAAAAAAGAGAAAAGAAAAAAGAAAAAGAAGAAAAAAGAAAAAAAACTAATCTCTGCATGCATATCATTTCTCAGGTACATTCCAGAGCTTGTTCACTGATAGAGATGGCAACAGTCCCAGAGCCGAAGCGGAAGACTTGTTCCTACAGCTTTCATCGTGAGCCGTTGACTTCATT
The DNA here is from genome assembly GCF_024323335.1 of Lathyrus oleraceus. Classification (NCBI taxonomy): domain Eukaryota; kingdom Viridiplantae; phylum Streptophyta; class Magnoliopsida; order Fabales; family Fabaceae; genus Lathyrus; species Lathyrus oleraceus. The sequence goes on from NC_066583.1 coordinate 213,793,398, forward strand.
GATCGAGTTGAGTAGCCTGATAACCAGTGGTAACCAGAAGGGGTTCGTTGACCAGTATGGGGATATTCTGACACTGTTGAAGATGGTAGTCGATCCGGTGCCGTTGCAGACCCTTCTTCAGTTCTACGACCCAGAGCTTCATTGTTTCACCTTTCAAGATTATCAGTTGGCGCCTACTCTTGAGGAGTATTCCATTCTGTTGAGTGTTCTGATTCAGCATCAGGTTCCTTTCTTGGACGTACCGAAGGAAGTTGATTTCAGAGTTGTTGCCAGAGCTCTCCAGTTGAGTGTCAAAGAAGTCTGTGATAACTGGAAGCCTAGTGGGGATGTTGTGGGTCTTCCGTTGAAGTTTCTGCTGAGAGTTGCCAGAGGAGAAGCAGAGAAGGGGAATTGGGAAGCTTTTCATGCCCAGCTTGCTGTTATGATCTATGGGATCGTCCTGTTCCCGAGCATGCCCAATTTTGTTGACTATGCTGCGGTCTGTATCTTCATTGGAGGGAATCCAGTTCCTACTCTGTTAGCTGACACTTACTATGCTATTCACAGTAGGCATGGTAAGGGTGGAGCTATCAGATGTTGTTTACCTCTCTTGCTCAGATGGTTCATGTCTCTCCTTCCAGTTAGTGGACCCTTTGTGGATGCTCAGAGCACTCATAAGTGGACTCCGAGGGTTATGTCTCTTACTGCTTATGATATCAGATGGCAGTCATATCGGATGGATGTACAGAATGTTATTATGAGTTGTGGAGAGTTCCGGAACGTGCCACTGGTAGGGACTAAGGGTTGCATAAATTATAATCCATTTCTCTCTCTTCGTCAGTTAGGGTTTGTAATGAAGGGAAAACCACTGGAAGCTGAGGTAGCTGAAAGTGTGTATTTTGAGAAGCAGAGTGACCCATCTAGATTGGAGCAGATAGGAAGAGCTTGGAAGTCTGTTGGTGTGAAGGATGGATCTGCCTTAGGGAAGAAGTTTGCCATTGCTATGCCTGATTACACTGATTGGGTCAAGAAGAGAGTGGAAACTTTGTTGCTACCCTACGATAGGATGGAGCCGTTGCAGGAGCAACCACCTTTGATCCTTGCTGAGAGTGTGCCCGCTGAGCACTACAAGCAAGCCCTGATGGAGAATCGTCGGTTGAGAGAGAAGGAGCAAGATACCCAAATGGAGCTCTACAAAGCCAACGTTGATAGGTTAAACTTGGCTCATCAACTCAGAGGAGTGCAGGGAGAGGATGCTAGTAGACTGAGAAGCAAGAAGAGATCCTACGAGGAAATGGAATCCATGTTGGATGCAGAACACCGGGAGTGTTTGAGGCTGCAGAGAGCTGAAGCCAGTTACCAAAAGAAGATCAGAGACCTGGAGAAGCAACTCAGAGACAAAGACATCCAGTTGAAGAAGGAGGTTGATTCGAGACAGGCATTAGAGACCCATCTTGGAGGAGAAGTTATAGAGCTTAGAAGACAATTGAAGGAGAAGATCACCCTTCTACCAGAATGTTCAGAATGCGCCCTGTTGATAGACCAGTGCCAGTACCTGAAGACTCTCATTCCGGAAGACCGTTTGTCTTAGTTTATTTCTTTGATGTGTATGTTGAGAATCACCTCCAGGCTTGTTGGATGGGATTCATTGTTGTATTCCGATTGCATGGATCTTTGTTGACTCTGTTGTATGAGCCTGTTGCTCTTATCTATAGATAAGGTTGTTGGTGTTTCATTCTGTTCTCAGTTACCTTGTATGTTGTTCCCTTGTTGCTGCAGGTTGCCATTTTTTGAGGATGAGTCAGGCTCTTTGAATGCCTGAGAAACGAACATATCATGTGCATCATACGCATCATTAACATCATACTCATATCATTTTTGCATAACAGGTGTTCTTGTTCGTGACTTCTCACTTTGATTCCTGTGTTCAGGCAGGATAGCTGATCAAAGACCGCAACGCTACTCAACGAGACTCAACCATCAAAGAAACATGGATCAAGTGCAAGCTGAGTTAGCTGAGATGAGGGCTAACATGGCCCAGTTCATGCACATGATGCAAGGGGTCGCGCAAGGTCAAGAAGAACTTCGAGCTCTAGTTAAGAGGCAAGAAGTTGTAATTCCACCGGCCAACCAAGCTTTGCCAGAGGGAGGCCCGATCAATGACAACCCTACTGCGGATGTGCCCATCAACAACTATGCTGTAGGGGATGAATTAAGAGGTATTCGAGTCAACGGTCAACCGATTGCTCCAGAGACCGCCAATGCCAGAGTAGTCCATGCTCCGGCCCGTAATCAGGCTCCGATGGTGGACAGACAAGAGGATATCTTCACTATGCTCAGTGAAGACGAAGACGTTCTGGGAAGGGTCGATGAGAGAGATCGTAAAGTTGATGCCCTTGTTGAGAAAATTCGGGCTATGGAATGTTAGAACTCTCTCGGTTTTGATGTTACTAATATGGGGTTAGTGGAAGGCTTGAGAATCCCGTATAAATTCAAGGCACCATCTTTTGACAAATACAACGGTACTTCCTGCCCTTGCACCCACGTGCAGGCCTACTATCGGAAGATCTCTGCCTACACGGATGATGAAAAGATGTGGATGTACTTTTTCCAAGATAGTCTTGTAGCGGTGTATTCGTCGCTATATGATCTATCGATTAAACCATAAGCTAAGAGATACATTGAAATTTCGAGTCGCCACCGCACTTTTATTTATCCAAAGGATTGGCTGAAAAGCGAACAAAAGCCTAAGAAGTTTTACACGTAGAAAACTAATAAAAAGATCAGAGATTCTGGGTAAGGGGTAAATTACGCAATGGGAAGGTGTTAGGCACCCACTACGTCCTAGGTACTCCTAGGGAGCCCTTTTCACACTTGTTGTAAAAAATTGTTATTTGTTATGACATAAATATTGTGCAAACATGATTGGGGTGATGAGAAAAGAATATACAATTTTTATTATTGGGTTATTGGGTTTGAACGGATGAACCCGCTGCCTACGTACCTTCCATCAAAGGTAAGGATCAAAACGCCGTAGTTCGGCTAAAAGATTTCCAAAAGTTGGTGGATTCAGTTTTAAACACAAGCACTGAGGCTTTTCATTATCAATGGGAGAACACTCGACCAAGAACAACATCCACCATGTGAGGATAGCTTCGACGCACTAGAGGGGTTAGCCCTGTTTGAAGTACGGAAGTCTTACTGTCGACTCACTAAGGATAGGCAAGATTTACATCAACCACAAAGATAATTGAAACCTATGGCTAATGTGAAAAGATTAACAATGGACAAAGCCAAAACAAGTGAATGGGTGTAGTTAATTGATTGTGATTATGAAAATGAAGTCAAAGTATGATTAAGATTGATTCAAAGAAGTGTTATGAAATGGAGTTTGAAAAAAAGAGTCAAGGACTTGAGTCCAGGTTTTTAGTTAGAAAAGCATGGAGATGTTTGCACAACACTTATGTCAAGTTTGAAAGATAAAGTGTGAAAAAGTCTAGGACATAATGAATGATGAATGGATGAGGATGGATAATAAAACTTCTTAGAAGGTTCACTTCTTGAAATCATATGGCAGATGATTCAAGTGTGTCCTTTGGAATAGCAATGAATAACAAACAAACAAAGCAAAAGAAAGACGGATACCGGATGTCAATCAATGGTCTTATACCAATCTCCTAAAACAAAACGGGATATCAGAAGCCACTCAATGGACTTACACTAATCTCCTAAGAAGAAAACAAAAAAATGAGAAATGAAAGTTAACTGCCAATCTGTCTGGACTTAGGTTAACCCCACAGTATGGTCCTAGGAAAACAAATGCCGACTTGCAGGGACTTACAGTTGTATCCTCACATACAAACAAACAAAACAACATGTGATCATAGGAAAGCAAATGCCAACTAGCAGGGACTTACAGTTGCTTCCTCACATACAATCAAACAGATCAAATTATGATCATAGGAAAACAGATGCCAACTTACAGGGACTTATAACTGTATCCTCACATACAAACAGATAAGGCAGAAGATATGAGTGACCAATGAGGTCTTACACTCTATCCTTCCATATCACAGGAGCAAATGCCAAAGCAATGGACTTACAATTGTCCTCAATGGGTAAACAACAATAACAAAAGTCACACAGACAAATGATATGATCATGCACTAATGGCAATTGATGATGATGATAAATGCATAACATATAAGCAAACAAGTGCATATGAAGCAATCAATCAAGCAATGAATATCAAACAGCACACTCTATAGCCAAACAAGGAGGCTCACACAAGAGGGTTAGGCACTGAGGCCAACTGGAATAGGGTAAAAGATTGCTCTTAACCTTGCCATTGAGAGGCTAAGGTGAAGCAGATGAAAAGAGATGAGGGGTGTGCCTCATTGCTTCTATCCCTGATCAGGGAGAGCATCAAATAATAGAAAGTGGGGGAGTTCAGAAAGATGGAACTCTTTCCCCATTATTGACTCGATTAGATCTTGGGTTTTTATCTCAATGCTTCAACCATGTAATGGGAGCAAAGAGAGGACACACTGAATAGTGGGGGATAGATTACTTATCCCTACCTTCCACCAATTGCCTTACTTGAAGGACTTTTCCTGCTTGGGACAATTTTAAACAAACACAGGCATTGCCTCTTAAGGAGGACTTCAGACAGTTTGCCCGGTCAAATAACAGACCGGGTCTCCAGACTACATGAAGAAGAAAGGTTTATACCTCAAAGCAAATGCTAAAAAGCAAAGCAAGCAACTAAAGCAACTAAAGTGTACCTGAAAAAGTCAAACTCATTAGTAAACAAGTCAACAATCAAAATCAAAAGAAAATGAACCAATAGTCAACCACAGAGGGACCAATTGTGCAAGGCACAAAGACTCAAGTATGTGAGTCACACCTACAAAACAAGGGTTAGCACAATATATAATCGAACTCAATCCAATTTGAATGATCATTGGGGCATTGGTGCTTAACCTGAAACAGATGAACTCAACATAAGCTTAGAAGACCACTAGGACTAGCCTAGGGTCAAAGATGAAAGAAAAAGTCAAGGCAGCAAGGAAAAGTCAACCCAAACCAAGTTTAAACATTCAAGAAGCATTCTCAATTGGATTCATAATTATATCATGCATCATGGTCATTTCATGTGCAAAAGGATGCAAAGCATGGCAAGAGAAGCATACAAAAGTCAACAGCAAAGACTTTATTCAAAAGTAAATTCAAACAATCTCAAAAATTATGAAATAAATCACACTCAATCCTAACATCTAACATGGTAGACATGTAAAATTTCATGGCATTTGGATGAGAGGAAGGCAGTCAAGTAAAATCATGAAGTCAAACCAAATTCAAGTAAGCATGGTGAAAGTCAACAAGCATGGGTCAACTTCAAAAAAAATCATATCAATTTGAAAACAGAAGAGAAATGAGTGAAATTAACACCAATGCAAAGCTTGAGATGTCTAGTTATCACATATGAAATTTCATGGTCATGTGATATGGTATGAGGATTTCACAAAAGATTTGGCAAGGCATAGCACAAAAAGTCAACAAATGACCAAATATGGAAGAAAATTCTCAATCAAATGGAAAACAGCATGATAAATTCCAAGAAAATTCATACAAAAACTAGACATGTGATAGGTCATTCATGCAAAATTTGGGATCATTTGGATGTAGGGAAGCATGTGAACAAAATTTGGGAAAATGCATGTTCATGTTGTGACACCAAATGCAACACATAACTTCAGAAAATCATAACTCTCAATCCACAAATGATAAATGCACAAACTTTATATGGAAATGAAGGTGAATGTGTCTAGTTTCACCACAAAAAAATCCAGGCTCATAAGATGCAACATGAATATTTCACAATTGAAATGGTAAGATGTACCAATTTTGCATACATGTTGGAAAACCAATTATCAATAAAAATCCAGCCAATCAAAAAAATGATTAAAAATCATGATTAAATAATAGACATCTTTGTGATCATCATGCAAAAAATTTCAGGATTTTTGGAATTAAATTGAATGAGAAATAATTTATTGAAGTTGGATGAAATATGGAGGCAAGCATGAACAAAATGCATGGCATATGGGGTCAACATGTGGTCAACCGATGGCAGAGTTGTAAATAGCGCGCCACTAATCGAAGTGCTGCGTTTTGGCCTTGCGAAATGAAATGTTCTGATTGGCTCCCAGCCAATAGAACAGTAACTTTGGCCAATGGTTGTAATTTCTGGGTTTAAGACATAAACCCTAGGGTTTTAGCAACATGGTTTCAGCATTGTAAGCATCGAATCATGAACAACAACATCAAGCAGACAGCATGGCATATGCATCAAGTTCATCATGCAACATTAACCAACAACAACCAAACACGACAAGCACAATTCAAAGGATTTTTCTGGGCAGCTTACAATAGCAAAACAGCAGGGCTTCATGTTCAACTCATAAGAGCAAGCTTCAAACAACATCACACAATAACATGGCATTGGTACAGCAGGTTCATGTAACACACAAACAGCAGTCAATCAACTTTGAATTTTCTGGGTTTTCATGCAATACTAGGTTTCACATACAGCATACAATTCCAGCATCAATTGTTCATCATTCAAGCATCAACTGTAACCAATATCAACAATCAAAACAAAGCAATGTAACCTCATCATTAAACAACATCAGCTAACAACCAAACAAACACAAACATGGGAAATCTGGGCAGGGCAAGGTTGCAGCAGCAGCATAAATTCATCATCAGTCTACAGCATGGCCAACAGCATAGCAGCAAATACAAACAACAATAGCAGGCAACACTAGCAATATGTGAACAGGGCAAGTTTGCTGGAAAATTACTAGGGTTTCAACAACAGCATGGCCATGGAATCTTCATGTTATCATCAACATCAAAACCAAATTCGACCAGCACACAAACAACACATTATTCAGCCACAAACAAATACAAGCATGAAAAATTTCTGGGCAAGTAATGTTTAACATGAACAGCATACATTCATCATCATCATGCATCTTGAAAATTCGAAATGTCCAGAAGTCCAAATCAAGTATACCAATAGCATCATCATGCATCATATAACCTAAATATGCTATTCATTTTCATCAAATCAGCCTGAACCAACCAAATCGATAGGAAACACATTTGTACATGAAAATGAGATTTCAGATTTAAAGCAATATAGTCAACCATTTAACATGATTCAAGCTACAATGGAACAAGCATGGGAAGGACTACAAGACACATGGCATGTTTTGGTGAAAAGAGAAGGTCGAGGGCTTACTTGTTTTTGAAGAAAAACTGGAAATAGTGATGGAATGATGTTGCTGTGCTTGAAAAGATGCAGGTCCAAGTTGGTAATGATGATTGTTTGAAGCAACTTGACTTAATCAGCTCAAATCCGGCTCGAGTTCACAAATGCCATGGCTGATGCTTGGTAAAAAACAGAGTGAGAAAATGAAGCTCCAGCTGGTGATTAAAGACCCAAAAGGTTTCCAAAGGTTGGTAGGATGTTGAAGGATGCAAGGGAACTCGTGGTCTTTGAGGGTTTCTTTCAAATCGAGCCAAAATGCAAAGTTGCAAGAGAGTAGAGAATGGAGTTTTTCTGTTTGGTGGCTGTGATTCCCTAGGGTTCAAATGACAGAAAACTTCCCTTATGTAGTCTGTTTAAAGCCCTTTAATCAAATGGTAAGCTAGCTTAGTGTGAAATGAAGTATTGGCCATTTTGCTAATTGTACCAAAGTGGATAATGGAGGTGTGTTTGGTCGAAATGGGCCTCACAACAGGCTGCTACTGACCCTTGCCAATTGCTGTTTGTTGTTGCTCATAAAGTGATGCACTTTGTTTTGTCTAAAATGAAGTAATTGCTTTATTTGCCAATTTTCAAGTTTTGCAATTTGGTCCATAATGATGGTAAAATGGTGGTATGGTTATGATTTTAGGCTTGGAGCAAACCACAAATATGATTTACAACATTTCCAAATTGGCCAAATCAAGAAAAAGTCAAAGAAGCCAAAAGTCAAAGTTTGGTCAAACTTTGAATTTAAATGAAAAAGGTCCAAAAATGCCATTTTGATTGGTAGGGTTTTGATGAATGAAATTTATATTTTTGGAAAGAGGATGAAAAATGTGGTTTGTAGGAAAAAACCCCACCAAATTTGGCCTTATGGTTTGAGAGATATGGCTTGTTGAAGTTCAAAAATTGGTGAAAATGATTTGATCATATCTTGACAACCACACATGGGATTTGAGAGTTCTTGGACTTTTTGAAAATGGGAGAACAAGATCTTCAACTTTCATGTTGGGCAAAAATTCATTTGAAGCTTGTATCATGATGTAAGTTTAAGATCAAGAAGTTTCCATTTTTGGCAGTTGAAATTACAGGTCCACTTTCTATTTCTGGAAAATTTCTGATTGACTTGATTTTCTTCCATGATGAGGTTGAACATGATAGATGAGGCTTATACAAGCATGAATGAGCTCCTTCAAATCAATTCTATCCATCAAATCCTTGATTAAATCCACAGTTGACCAAGTTTGACTTTTCTAGGGTTTTGAGTGACTGGACCACTTCTGATGAATTCCAAACCCTAATCCCTTGAGAACTTGACTTCAAATGATGTCCCAAGATGTATGAACCTTTGATTATTGATCATGGTGCCCAAATTCTGCAAGAATGGCCACCATCCATTGCTTTGACTGACTGTTGACCGACTTTGACCTAATTGCTGATGATTGCTTCAACTGCAAGCAACAAGGTTAGACTGACAATATTTTTGTACTTTTTGGTTAGTAAACATATGAAAAGCAAAGATATACAAATGCAAAGTATGCTTGGTGATCAAGAAATCAACCCACAAGGCAAACTACCCACTAGGAGGGGACAAAGGCATGCAATGATCCTTGAGGTTATGATATGAATGATATGGGCCATGAGGGATCTTAGGGCCCAAAATTGGGGTCTTACAGATGCCCCTATTTAAGGTCATTCTAGCCGGAGAAGTGAAGTTTAGAAATCTTCATCTCGACGCGGTAGAATGGGCTTAAATAACAGTAATGAGACAAATTTTGGTCCCTAAGAGACCTCATGATGCGAATGTATGTATGCAAAAGACACAAATTCTGTGGGGAGTATGATTCACACAGAAGAAAAGACGATCCATCGGAGTAATACACTCACCAGGAACAGAGACTCTGACAAGACTCTATGGGGATAATAAAAGAAATGAGAGATGTGTGGACAATACACGACTCCAAACTGGGGAAGATAAACTGACATAACGTGAACAAGACACGACTCTGATTAGAAGAATAGAAAACAGACTGGAGAACTCACTGGGGAGTGAAGGACTCACACTGGGAAAAAGGATTCCAAAGGAAAATAAATCCATTGGAGAGACACAAGCTGACTCCTGAGGAGAAGCAAAAGAAAACTCCACTGGGGAAGTAACAAGCAAAATGAGATGCTACCGGTAAGAGTAACAAACTCAGGAAGGAACACCAAGGATACCGGGTTGTAGGTATGTAACAGGTGACCGACCAAAGACGTGAATTGGTGTGTGTTCCAAAACACTCGTCATCCTGAAGTGAGCGAAAGCAAACTTGTTTAAAGGATGGATATTCGATTCTACAAAGAATACGAATCTTACTCTGAGGGGAAAGCAACAAAGGATTGACCCAAGAGTGAACGAGACATATTATTCATTACCGGCAGACCGTGAATAATATACTCGAAGGGAAAATTATCCTGAACCGGTTACTGGGTTGTTTATAGGATAAGGTCCAAAATCGTGAATTGGTTTGTGTTCCAAGACACTCATCATCCGAGCGAAAGCGAAAGCAAACTTGTTTAAAGGATGGACAAAAAAACGTGAATTGGTGTGTGTTCCAAGACACTCATCATCCGAAAGAAAGCTAGAACAGCAGACTTGTTTAAAGGATGGACAAAAAAGCGTGAATTGGTGTGTATTCCAAAACACTCATCATCCGAAAGAAAGCTAGAACAGCAGACTTGTTTAAAGGATGGTCAAAAAGCGTGAATTGGTGTGTGTTCCAAAACACTCATCATCCAAAACGCAAACTGGTTAAAGGATGGGCAAAAAACGTGAATTGGTGTGTGTTCCAAGACACTCATCATCCGAAAGAAAGCTAGAACAGCAGACTTGTTTAAAGGATGGACAAAAAGCGTGAATTGGTGTGTGTTCCAAAACACTCATCATCCAAAACGCAAACTGGTTAAAGGATGGGCAAAAAAGCGTGAATTGGTGTGTGTTCCAAGACACTCATCATCCGAAAGAAAGCTAGAACAGCAGACTTGTTTAAAGGATGGACATTCGATTCTACAAAGAATGCGAATCTTGCTCAGCTGGGGAAAATCAACAAAGGATTCCAACTAAAGAGCGCATGAGACATATTATTCATTACCGGCAGACCGTGAATAATATACTCGCATGGAAGATTATCCTGAACCGGTTACTGGGTTGTTTAAGGATAAAAATCCGAAAAGAAAGGCATCGGGATACCAGAATAGGTATATAGTGATGACCAATCAAAAGGGAGCAACAGACATTACCAACAAAAGGGTAAATGAAAGGCGATCTGCTGAGGATAATTTGCAAGCATCCGGCAATTATCGACAGGGACTAGCTGGGGATGCATTGGTAAATAACCAATGATCCGGGGAACAAATCACGAGCATACGGTGAAAAGACCCACTGGGGATAAAATTGCTAGCATACGGCAATTATCCACAAAAGACTTGCTGAGAATATAAGTGCTGATCTGAGCAACTTACACAAGCAAAGGAAAATCATCATCAAAGACTAGATGAAGATAACCACAAAATTAGGGTTTACATCTACCGAATACGGGGTAGAAGACCAAAAACTCCGCGTGGGGATAGAACAAATCACAAATCCGCATGGGAAACCAAAATAGGGTTTATAACAAACCACAAACTGCTGAAAAGCAGGAAAATACGATTTTACAACTACCGGGTAGTAGGTAGAAAACCAAAAACTCTGGCTGGAGAATAAAAGGTGTATAACCATAAATTCTGTTAAGAAAGCCAGGAAAAGTAGGACTTATAACTACCGGGTATGAGGGTAGAGGCCCAAAAACATTCCGCTGGGGAACAACCCACTGGGAAACACAAGACATTTGACAAATAGTCAATTCGGGAACGATCCGAAAGGACAGACTGAATCAAGACACGTCCTAATGAGGATATAACTCAAATAGGAAAATCCATCCCAATATATGTGTTGGGAGGAAACGGAAGAAACCGTCATCCACGAGGATATATCTCAGTGGGGAACTGCAGAAGGAAAAACAACATTTTCTGCTTATGGGGGTTGACTCTATATGGAGAGATTTTAAACACCCGACATCTGCTTGGGGAGATCTGTAAAGAGATCTATATCACCATAGCAGGAGACACGACAAACAAAAGATATATGGCAAAAAATGCAACATGAATATCTGAATGTTTTATGAATATGCATGAATATGCGTGATTTATGTTTGATGAATGCTGACAAAACAGACAATTCTAACACAACAGGCCCAGGAACTGAACGTCCGGTATTATACTTCCAGGGGAAAAACCAGCTGGAGAGCCAATCTGCGGAGATCTACATGTTGAGAAGCAAAGATCTGCAGGTACTGCTGAAGAAGCAGAGAATCAGAGATATCAGGGAACAACCCAATCAGGGTACAGAAAGTCACAACGGGCACAACAGCCACCAAGACGAATCTGTAGGGGAACAAGAGAAAACCCAAGATATCTGCAGGGGATCCCCAGTGTCAATTGAGAAACAAAAGAGTGCATAAGCACGAACTGCTGTAGAAGCAAATCCATGTAACTCCGCTGGGGAACAACCCACCGAGGGAGAATGATATCATCCAAATAGAATCTTAACTGCATAAGTAACTCTACTGGGGAAAACTGTCGGCTACTCTCTTGGGAACAAACCACCGAGGGAGGACAGATCAAACAAGTAGATTCTGCAACGAACCACTCCACTTGGGGAGAATATACAGCAAACTGATCACAACAAGTAGATTCTGCAATATAAGCCAACTCTACCGGGGATCACAAACAGTCAGGAAATCAGTCCGTTCACTGGAGGCCAAAGCCATCATCCGACCATATTGGGGATTGAAAGAGCATCCAACTGGCAAAACTGCCACAACAAACAATCTTGCAGACTAAGCTGAGGAAAAGATGGTTGCAATATACTGGGATGTCAACCCAAGTCAAACACCGAGTAGGAAAATAAATCCTACTCTGCTGAGGAGAAAAAGCACTCTGATGGAGAGATAGCAATAATTCCGCAGACGACTTCGCCGGGGGAAAAGGTAAAGTACCAGGTATCAAACCACTGACTTACCGAGTCTTCAAAAGAAAACAAACGTGCTGAGGAAACAGACAAATCCTGCTGGCACACTGCATGGGGGAAAGAGGTAACAACTCTGCTTGCGAATCCTGGTGGGGATATCAATAACAGCTCTACTCGCGACTCCGAGGGGAGTATCAGTCAATGGCTATACTCATGACTGCTGAGGAGATAAATAAAGTCTGGGGCATACGACCCACTGGAGAAAGTGACGGGGCACCAAGATGACAAACCATCAACCGCCGAAACTTCACAATAAAACACCCATGCTAGGGAAAACTGCTGCTGGAGAAAACAAAGTCTTCAACAACAGATCACTTGCGACTGTACTGGGGAACAGCCCCAACAACAACTCTGTTTGAGGAACAGCCTCAACAAAGGTCTGAAGAAAAAAGATACCACCAAACCAGGAATATGAACCAATGTCTTACCTATTGGAAATCATGCCACCCTCGGGAGAGCACTGAGATATTCTTGAGTATCCTTTCAATCTTGTGAATGTTCACTTTGTTTAAAACAAAAATTTTGAAAAAATTGATTTGTTTAAAACAATGACATTTTATCAATTTAAAACATGCAAAACATTTGTTGAATTGAAACAAATAAGAGTGCAAATAATTGGATAAAAAGCTCAAATTGATTTGATGGAATGGTAGCCTGCAAATGGCAAGACTCCATAGATCTGTACAAATTTGAAATCAGTGATATATATTGGAAGAGGGCTACATTGAACATAATGATCCTTTCTCTACCAATTTGAATCTCGATGTATCCGAAGCTTCGGTTGACGACGAATCGAGAATCTTCTGACGAAATGACGACTGATGAACCAGAAAGTCTTGTCAGGATGCAGTTACTTGCCAAATCCCTAATTTTTGCCTAGATTGCCCCAGAGTGAGGTACTCAATCTAGCGGGATGCAAATATTCTTTTTTCAAGTCTCTAATTTTTGCCTGAATTACCCTTGCGGGTTTTCCACCGAGACGCTCATTTTTGCCTAAGCCGCCCTTTCGGGTTTTCAACTTAGCGAGCTATTCTGTTTTTTCATTTGTTTTTTCATTTTTTTTCATTTGCATGTACTTTTTTTTTTTTTAGGCAAAATATCTCTTAACTGCATCTGAATTCACAGGACGAGTGAAATCCTCCCCATCCATTGTTGTAAGCATCAAAGCACCGCCTGAAAAGGCTCTCTTAACAACATATGGACCCTCGTAGTTTGGAGTCCACTTGCCCCTGGAATCGGGCGCGAAAGACAAGACTTTCTTGAGCACAAGGTCACCTTCTCGGAACACACGAGGCTTGACCTTCTTGTCGAATGCTTTCTTCATTCTCTGTTGATATAACTGACCATGGCACATGGCAGTTAATCGCTTCTCTTCAATCAGATTCAACTGGTCATAACGACTCTGAACCCATTCAGCATCAGTCAACTAGGGACTTGAGGGTATAATTTTCTTTTTTTCCTTTGGAAAATTTTGAAAAAATTTTCCTGGTTTTTGATTTTTTTCTTATTTTTTACCCTCTTCTTTTTGATTGATTTTTTCTTCTTTTTTTTTTTTTTTTTTTTTTTTTTTTTGATTGATTTTTGATTGCATTTGCAATGCCCCAGTTTGACTGTTTTGCTGATTCTCATGATACAGCTGAATGAGCTTCTCTTTGTGCTCAAGAAGGCGGGTAATCTCGTCAGGAATTCCCTTCAACATCATCTTCCTCTGCCTCAAATACAAGGACTTCAAGATTGGGAGATGGCGTTTGATCATTATGTTCAATGGGTTTAGAAATCCCTGCATAATGATTCTGGATAATGAAAAGCTTTTGATATTTAAACAAGCAAATCATTTATGCAGATGAAAAATGTTTGCTTTTATTTTTCATGGTTTTTTGTGATCACTGATTTCATGCAAAAGCAAAAAGTGAAAACAAATGGAAAAACAAATGTTTGACAATGCATTAATTGAATGAAAACATCATTGTATTAAAATGCTGCCAACAATGTCATTACTTCTCCTTTTGGCATGGGAGAAGGGTTTTAAACAAGATGAACAAATCACGCTGATTTATGAATGACTGTAGGAACATCCACAGCGACCCAATTGTGGCAGACACCACCAGGAATGATGAAATTGTTCAGCTCTTCTGCATCTTCTTCAATGATAGCGGCAACCTCTTCTTCTTCAGGTTAATCAGCATGAATGAAACCTCCACTTGTGAACAAACCTTGCTCATCAAATGTCCCAGAACAGTAGCTAATGCCAGCCCGGTATTGGTTAATCAGGAATAAATCCATCAACAGGAATAAATCCATCAGCAGGAATAAATCCATCAACAGCACTAGGGCTGGCAAAATCCTCCTTGAGTTCACAACTCTCTTGCTCAGGATGATCCATCAATCTGGCAGAGTCGGCTCTGGTATAATACCGGCGAGGTGCGTCTTCAAAATAAATGAAGATCGCAGGGTCAGGCCACAGGACGGGAGACCGGAATAAAACACCTGCTTATGCAAATGATGCATGAAGTGTTTATGCATATGCTTGTTTTTATATCAAAGGAACCCGAGGGTTTTATTTGCAAACTTTGAAATATTTAAGCATTTTGATCTTATATGAGAATATCTCATCAGATATATCAGGTGAAAAAAAAAATTCCGGTTTTTTCATGTTTTGAAAAGTTTTGCAAATAAACTCCTTTGAGTTCCTTGAAAATTTTCTTTTTTTCTGATGATATGGATGCAGATGAATGCATGAATGTATGAATGCAACAAACACACTCAAGGATCAAGCAAGGCACACCAGACAAAGGTCGTGGGAAAGCTCATTGTATCCCTAATATCAATCATCCATTTTGGTGGATTTAGGTTTTCACCTTATCGACACCCAAGTTCCATTGATATTAACGGTACATGAACCGGTTCAGACATTCTTAATATCAACCAGCCGCTTTGGTGGATTTTAGGTTTTACACCTGATCCGGGATCCATTGACATTAACAATGTTTGAACGACTCAACCACGAATCACGGGTTTGTTGAGAGTCACGAGCATGGAGTCTCGGTTAAGAACCACCCAAAGGGAGTGTACTAGGGTTTAAACCTGCCAGACATGTTCTATCAGAGGTTCCCATAATCATCGTTCCATCTTTCGAATATTATCGGAGGAACGAATACTCGTATTCCAAGAATATTCTCAAGAGAAACTCTCATGAGTGTAGTATCGCGTAACAATCGTATCAGAACTGACATCTGAACGACCTCCGCACTACGGTCCTAAAAATAGGCCAAGATGGGTTTGGTAAGCTAAGGTCCTTGGCTTCTGCGGAACATGATTGAAAGAATAATGCCTAACCACAAATAACTTGTGTGACATTATTAGTTCAACATGACCTCCACCAAGTGAATGGGCTCGCAAGTCAACTGGCTAAGGACTACTCCACACCAGTCAACGAGACTATGCCATTCTCCTATCCTAGAGAGCACTCGAGTCCGGGTATAGAACTCATCTCACAGATCACCAAGCAAACAGCAAATGTATATCAAGCAATTCAAACATTACAATCAATACAGTCATCCCAAATTGTACAAGAATATGTCAAATGACAAATAAAAATATAGCACAACAAGGGTGAAAAGTAGGCAATACCACCAAGGATCGATGTTTGATTCCCCAGTGGAGTCGCCACTTTTCTGTGACTTCTCCCCAGCAGAGTCGCCACTTTTCTGTAGCGGTGTATTCGTCGCTATATGATCTATCGATTAAACCATAAGCTAAGAGATACATTGAAATTTCGAGTCGCCACCGCACTTTTATTTATCCAAAGGATTGGCTGAAAAGCGAACAAAAGCCTAAGAAGTTTT
This sequence comes from Lathyrus oleraceus, assembly GCF_024323335.1. NCBI lineage: Eukaryota > Viridiplantae > Streptophyta > Magnoliopsida > Fabales > Fabaceae > Lathyrus > Lathyrus oleraceus. Next base: position 213,809,647 of record NC_066583.1, read on the forward strand.
ACACGTAGAAAACTAATAAAAAGATCAGAGATTCTGGGTAAGGGGTAAATTACGCAATGGGAAGGTGTTAGGCACCCACTACGTCCTAGGTACTCCTAGGGAGCCCTTTTCACACTTGTTGTAAAAAATTGTTATTTGTTATGACATAAATATTGTGCAAACATGATTGGGGTGATGAGAAAAGAATATACAATTTTTATTATTGGGTTATTGGGTTTGAACGGATGAACCCGCTGCCTACGTACCTTCCATCAAAGGTAAGGATCAAAACGCCGTAGTTCGGCTAAAAGATTTCCAAAAGTTGGTGGATTCAGTTTTAAACACAAGCACTGAGGCTTTTCATTATCAATGGGAGAACACTCGACCAAGAACAACATCCACCATGTGAGGATAGCTTCGACGCACTAGAGGGGTTAGCCCTGTTTGAAGTACGGAAGTCTTACTGTCGACTCACTAAGGATAGGCAAGATTTACATCAACCACAAAGATAATTGAAACCTATGGCTAATGTGAAAAGATTAACAATGGACAAAGCCAAAACAAGTGAATGGGTGTAGTTAATTGATTGTGATTATGAAAATGAAGTCAAAGTATGATTAAGATTGATTCAAAGAAGTGTTATGAAATGGAGTTTGAAAAAAAGAGTCAAGGACTTGAGTCCAGGTTTTTAGTTAGAAAAGCATGGAGATGTTTGCACAACACTTATGTCAAGTTTGAAAGATAAAGTGTGAAAAAGTCTAGGACATAATGAATGATGAATGGATGAGGATGGATAATAAAACTTCTTAGAAGGTTCACTTCTTGAAATCATATGGCAGATGATTCAAGTGTGTCCTTTGGAATAGCAATGAATAACAAACAAACAAAGCAAAAGAAAGACGGATACCGGATGCCAATCAATGGTCTTATACCAATCTCCTAAAACAAAACGGGATATCAGAAGCCACTCAATGGACTTACACTAATCTCCTAAGAAGAAAACAAAAAAATGAGAAATGAAAGTTAACTGCCAATCTGTCTGGACTTAGGTTAACCCCACAGTATGGTCCTAGGAAAACAAATGCCGACTTGCAGGGACTTACAGTTGTATCCTCACATACAAACAAACAAAACAACATGTGATCATAGGAAAGCAAATGCCAACTAGCAGGGACTTACAGTTGCTTCCTCACATACAATCAAACAGATCAAATTATGATCATAGGAAAACAGATGCCAACTTACAGGGACTTATAACTGTATCCTCACATACAAACAGATAAGGCAGAAGATATGAGTGACCAATGAGGTCTTACACTCTATCCTTCCATATCACAGGAGCAAATGCCAAAGCAATGGACTTACAATTGTCCTCAATGGGTAAACAACAATAACAAAAGTCACACAGACAAATGATATGATCATGCACTAATGGCAATTGATGATGATGATAAATGCATAACATATAAGCAAACAAGTGCATATGAAGCAATCAATCAAGCAATGAATATCAAACAGCACACTCTATAGCCAAACAAGGAGGCTCACACAAGAGGGTTAGGCACTGAGGCCAACTGGAATAGGGTAAAAGATTGCTCTTAACCTTGCCATTGAGAGGCTAAGGTGAAGCAGATGAAAAGAGATGAGGGGTGTGCCTCATTGCTTCTATCCCTGATCAGGGAGAGCATCAAATAATAGAAAGTGGGGGAGTTCAGAAAGATGGAACTCTTTCCCCATTATTGACTCGATTAGATCTTGGGTTTTTATCTCAATGCTTCAACCATGTAATGGGAGCAAAGAGAGGACACACTGAATAGTGGGGGATAGATTACTTATCCCTACCTTCCACCAATTGCCTTACTTGAAGGACTTTTCCTGCTTGGGACAATTTTAAACAAACACAGGCATTGCCTCTTAAGGAGGACTTCAGACAGTTTGCCCGGTCAAATAACAGACCGGGTCTCCAGACTACATGAAGAAGAAAGGTTTATACCTCAAAGCAAATGCTAAAAAGCAAAGCAAGCAACTAAAGCAACTAAAGTGTACCTGAAAAAGTCAAACTCATTAGTAAACAAGTCAACAATCAAAATCAAAAGAAAATGAACCAATAGTCAACCACAGAGGGACCAATTGTGCAAGGCACAAAGACTCAAGTATGTGAGTCACACCTACAAAACAAGGGTTAGCACAATATATAATCGAACTCAATCCAATTTGAATGATCATTGGGGCATTGGTGCTTAACCTGAAACAGATGAACTCAACATAAGCTTAGAAGACCACTAGGACTAGCCTAGGGTCAAAGATGAAAGAAAAGTCAAGGCAGCAAGGAAAAGTCAACCCAAACCAAGTTTAAACATTCAAGAAGCATTCTCAATTGGATTCATAATTATATCATGCATCATGGTCATTTCATGTGCAAAAGGATGCAAAGCATGGCAAGAGAAGCATACAAAAGTCAACAGCAAAGACTTTATTCAAAAGTAAATTCAAACAATCTCAAAAATTATGAAATAAATCACACTCAATCCTAACATCTAACATGGTAGACATGTAAAATTTCATGGCATTTGGATGAGAGGAAGGCAGTCAAGTAAAATCATGAAGTCAAACCAAATTCAAGTAAGCATGGTGAAAGTCAACAAGCATGGGTCAACTTCAAAAAAAATCATATCAATTTGAAAACAGAAGAGAAGTGAGTGAAATTAACACCAATGCAAAGCTTGAGATGTCTAGTTATCACATATGAAATTTCATGGTCATGTGATATGGTATGAGGATTTCACAAAAGATTTGGCAAGGCATAGCACAAAAAGTCAACAAATGACCAAATATGGAAGAAAATTCTCAATCAAATGGAAAACAGCATGATTAATTCCAAGAAAATTCATACACAAACTAGACATGTGATAGGTCATTCATGCAAAATTTGGGATCATTTGGATGTAGGGAAGCATGTGAACAAAATTTGGGAAAATGCATGTTCATGTTGTGACACCAAATGCAACACATAACTTCAGAAAATCATAACTCTCAATCCACAAATGATAAATGCACAAACTTTATATGGAAATGAAGGTGAATGTGTCTAGTTTCACCACAAAAAAATCCAGGCTCATAAGATGCAACATGAATATTTCACAATTGAAATGGTAAGATGTACCAATTTTGCATACATGTTGGAAAACCAATTATCAATAAAAATCCAGCCAATCAAAAAAATGATTAAAAATCATGATTAAATAATAGACATCTTTGTGATCATCATGCAAAAAATTTCAGGATTTTTGGAATTAAATTGAATGAGAAATAATTTATTGAAGTTGGATGAAATATGGAGGCAAGCATGAACAAAATGCATGGCATATGGGGTCAACATGTGGTCAACCGATGGCAGAGTTGTAAATAGCGCGCCACTAATCGAAGTGCTGCGTTTTGGCCTTGCGAAATGAAATGTTTTGATTGGCTCCCAGCCAATAGAACAGTAACTTTGGCCAATGGTTGTAATTTCTGGGTTTAAGACATAAACCCTAGGGTTTTAGCAACATGGTTTCAGCATTGTAAGCATCGAATCATGAACAACAACATCAAGCAGACAGCATGGCATATGCATCAAGTTCATCATGCAACATTAACCAACAACAACCAAACACGACAAGCACAATTCAAAGGATTTTTCTGGGCAGATTACAATAGCAAAACAGCAGGGCTTCATGTTCAACTCATAAGAGCAAGCTTCAAACAACATCACACAATAACATGGCATTGGTACAGCAGGTTCATGTAACACACAAACAGCAGTCAATCAACTTTGAATTTTCTGGGTTTTCATGCAATACTAGGTTTCACATACAGCATACAATTCCAGCATCAATTGTTCATCATTCAAGCATCAACTGTAACCAATATCAACAATCAAAACAAAGCAATGTAACCTCATCATTAAACAACATCAGCTAACAACCAAACAAACACAAACATGGGAAATCTGGGCAGGGCAAGGTTGCAGCAGCAGCATAAATTCATCATCAGTCTACAGCATGGCCAACAGCATAGCAGCAAATACAAACAACAATAGCAGGCAACACTAGCAATATGTGAACAGGGCAAGTTTGCTGGAAAATTACTAGGGTTTCAACAACAGCATGGCCATGGAATCTTCATGTTATCATCAACATCAAAACCAAATTCGACCAGCACACAAACAACACATTATTCAGCCACAAACAAATACAAGCATGAAAAATTTCTGGGCAAGTAATGTTTAACATGAACAGCATACATTCATCATCATCATGCATCTTGAAAATTCGAAATGTCCAGAAGTCCAAATCAAGTATACCAATAGCATCATCATGCATCATATAACCTAAATATGCTATTCATTTTCATCAAATCAGCCTGAACCAACCAAATCGATAGGAAACACATTTGTACATGAAAATGAGATTTCAGATTTAAAGCAATATAGTCAACCATTTAACATGATTCAAGCTACAATGGAACAAGCATGGGAAGGACTACAAGACACATGGCATGTTTTGGTGAAAAGAGAAGGTCGAGGGCTTACTTGTTTTTGAAGAAAAACTGGAAATAGTGATGGAATGATGTTGCTGTGCTTGAAAAGATGCAGGTCCAAGTTGGTAATGATGATTGTTTGAAGCAACTTGACTTAATCAGCTCAAATCCGGCTCGAGTTCACAAATGCCATGGCTGATGCTTGGTAAAAAACAGAGTGAGAAAATGAAGCTCCAGCTGGTGATTAAAGACCCAAAAGGTTTCCAAAGGTTGGTAGGATGTTGAAGGATGCAAGGGAACTCGTGGTCTTTGAGGGTTTCTTTCAAATCGAGCCAAAATGCAAAGTTGCAAGAGAGTAGAGAATGGAGTTTTTCTGTTTGGTGGCTGTGATTCCCTAGGGTTCAAATGACAGAAAACTTCCCTTATGTAGTCTGTTTAAAGCCCTTTAATCAAATGGTAAGCTAGCTTAGTGTGAAATGAAGTATTGGCCATTTTGCTAATTGTACCAAAGTGGATAATGGAGGTGTGTTTGGTCGAAATGGGCCTCACAACAGGCTGCTACTGACCCTTGCCAATTGCTGTTTGTTGTTGCTCATAAAGTGATGCACTTTGTTTTGTCTAAAATGAAGTAATTGCTTTATTTGCCAATTTTCAAGTTTTGCAATTTGGTCCATAATGATGGTAAAATGGTGGTATGGTTATGATTTTAGGCTTGGAGCAAACCACAAATATGATTTACAACATTTCCAAATTGGCCAAATCAAGAAAAAGTCAAAGAAGCCAAAAGTCAAAGTTTGGTCAAACTTTGAATTTAAATGAAAAAGGTCCAAAAATGCCATTTTGATTGGTAGGGTTTTGATGAATGAAATTTATATTTTTGGAAAGAGGATGAAAAATGTGGTTTGTAGGAAAAAACCCCACCAAATTTGGCCTTATGGTTTGAGAGATATGGCTTGTTGAAGTTCAAAAATTGGTGAAAATGATTTGATCATATCTTGACAACCACACATGGGATTTGAGAGTTCTTGGACTTTTTGAAAATGGGAGAACAAGATCTTCAACTTTCATGTTGGGCAAAAATTCATTTGAAGCTTGTATCATGATGTAAGTTTAAGATCAAGAAGTTTCCATTTTTGGCAGTTGAAATTACAGGTCCACTTTCTATTTCTGGAAAATTTCTGATTGACTTGATTTTCTTCCATGATGAGGTTGAACATGATAGATGAGGCTTATACAAGCATGAATGAGCTCCTTCAAATCAATTCTATCCATCAAATCCTTGATTAAATCCACAGTTGACCAAGTTTGACTTTTCTAGGGTTTTGAGTGACTGGACCACTTCTGATGAATTCCAAACCCTAATCCCTTGAGAACTTGACTTCAAATGATGTCCCAAGATGTATGAACCTTTGATTATTGATCATGGTGCCCAAATTGTGCAAGAATGGCCACCATCCATTGCTTTGACTGACTGTTGACCGACTTTGACCTAATTGCTGATGATTGCTTCAACTGCAAGCAACAAGGTTAGACTGACAATATTTTTGTACTTTTTGGTTAGTAAACATATGAAAAGCAAAGATATACAAATGCAAAGTATGCTTGGTGATCAAGAAATCAACCCACAAGGCAAACTACCCACTAGGAGGGGACAAAGGCATGCAATGATCCTTGAGGTTATGATATGAATGATATGGGCCATGAGGGATCTTAGGGCCCAAAATTGGGGTCTTACAAGTCTATCTGGGGCTTCTTTGGACTGGTACATGGAGTTAAAAAGGGATTCTATCCGCTGCTGGAGGGATCTGGGAGAAGCTTTCCTTAGACAATACAAGCACAACATGGATATGGCACCGAGCCGGACTCAGTTGCAGAGTCTGTGCCAGAAAAACAATGAAAGCTTTAAAGAGTACGCCCAGAGGTGGCGTGAGCTTGCTGCGAGAGTTCAACCCCCTATGCTGGAGAGGGAGTTGACAGACATGTTCATCGGCACTCTTCAGGGTGTATTTATGGACCGGATGGGAAGCTGCCCATTCGGTAGTTTTTCTGATGTCGTCATCTGTGGCGAGAGAACTGAAAGTCTGATCAAGGCCTGCAAAATTCAAGATGTGGGTTCTTCCTCGTCATCCAAGAAACCTTTCTCTGGGGCACCTCGCCGTAGAGAAGGTGAAACCAATGTTGTACAACACCGAGGGAATTTGTATAGAGGAAGTGTGAATAGAGATCAGTATCGCCCGGTTGCTGCAGTGACCATTCCTGCACCTCAACCTCGTCAACAACAACAAAGAGTTCAACAACCGCAACAACAACAACAACAGCAGCGTCCGTATCAGCCCAGGCAAAGGATGCCTGATCGACGGTTTGACCCGCTTCCCATGTCATACGCCGAATTGCTGCCCGGACTACTCAGGTTGGGATTTGTAGAGTTGCGTACAATGGCTCCACCAACAGTATTGCCTCCTGGATACGACGCCAACGTCCGTTGTGACTTTCACTCCGGGGCACCAGGGCACCATACTGAGAAATGTCGGGCTTTCCAGCACAAAGTCCAAGATTTGATCGATTCTAAGGCAATCAATTTCTCTCCTGTGCCTAACGTTGTGAACAATCATATGCCTCAGCATGGTGGGCATAGGGTGAACTGTGTCGAAGGGGAAGAAGCTGAAGATCTTGTTGTCAGTGTTGATGAGATTCAGACTTCTCTGCTTGTGGTAAAGGGCCGTCTGTTGAAGAGTGGTGTTCACCCGGGTTGTGATGAAGACTGCTTGGGCTGTGCAGGGACAGATAATGGTTGCTCACAGTTGAGGGTTGGTATTCAAAAGTTGATAGACGAGGGCTGTGTTCAATTTGCTAGGGCTGATAATGGAGGTCGTGGGGCAGTGTCAACTGTTACCATCTACTTTAAACCGTCTGAAGGACGAGGCCAAAGGGTTGTTAGTGCACCTGCAAATAGTGGTACCCCAGTTACCATTTCCGCGCCTGTAACCATCAGTGCTCCAACTACTGTCGTTGCGTCTGGAAGCAGACTAGTTGAGAATAGTAAGGTTGTGCCTTGGAGGTACGGAAATGCCTACCGGAATAACAGAAGGGCCGAGAATCGGGTCAGACCGACCAATCAAGCTCCGATAACTATTGTGGCACCTAGTAGAACTCCGGCCGTTGTAAGTCCAGTTGTGGACAATGTTGGTGGTCCGGGTGGTTTTACTAGAAGCGGACGACTGTTTGCGCCTCAACCGTTGAGGGATGCAAATGCTGAGGCATCTGCTAGATCAAAGGGCAAACAGGCTGTGGTTGAAGAGGAACCGGCTCAGAAGGAGGCTGAGGGTTCATTTGAAAAGGACGCAGAGGAGTTTATGAAGATCATAAAGAAGAGTGACTACAAGATCGTCGATCAACTTAATCAGACTCCGTCCAAAATCTCTATTCTCTCTTTGCTGTTGTGCTCTGAGGCACATCGCAACGCTTTGTTGAAGATGCTAAACATGGCGTATGTACCTCAAAAGATTTCTGTCAATCAGCTGGAGGGTGTGATGGCCAATGTGAGCACCAGGCATGGTGTGGGGTTCACTGACCTGGATTTAACGCCTGAAGGGAGCAATCATAACAAGGCCTTGCACATCACGATGGAGTGTAAGGGGGCTGTGCTGTCTCACGTATTGGTAGACACCGGGTCGTCGCTGAATGTGCTGCCTAAACAGATTTTGAAGAAGATTGATGTGGAAGGGGTCGTACTCACTCCTAGTGACCTTATTGTGCGCGCATTTGACGGATCCAAACGTTCTGTATTTGGTGAAGTTACCTTGCCGGTGAAGATAGGTCCGGAAGTGTTTGATATAATCTTCTATGTTATGGACATTCAGCCCGCCTATAGTTGTTTGTTGGGGCGTCCGTGGATTCACGCAGCAGGGGCAGTCTCGTCGACTCTCCACCAAAAGCTCAAGTATGTCTGGAACGGTCAGATTGTGACCGTGTGTGGCGAAGAAGAGATTCTGGTGAGTCACCTATCCTCGTTCAAGTATGTCGAGGTGGATGGCGAGATCCACGAAACCTTATGCCAGGCATTTGAGACTGTGGCTCTTGAAAAGGTGGCGTACGCTGATCAGAGGAAGCCGGGTGCTTCGATTGCTTCGTACAAGCAAGCCAAGGAGGTTGTTGATTCCAGCAAAACTGAGGGCTGGGGCAAGATGGTGAACTTGCCTGTCAAGGAAGACAAATTCGGCATTGGTTATGAGCCTCTCCAAGCAGAGCAGATTGGTCAAGCGGGTCCGAGTACCTTTACCAGCGTTGGGCTGATGAATCATGGCGACGTCTTTGCAACTGGTAGTGAAGACTGTGACAGCGACTGTGATCTAGACAACTGGGTTCGCCCGTGTGCCCCAGGGGAGTCTATCAACAACTGGACGGCTGAAGAAGTGGTCCAAGTTACTCTTCAGACATAGTAATTTTGTTTTGTTTTTTCATTTTGCATGAAAACCCTACGTTCTGCCCAAGGCGTAGTGGTTCATTGTAGGGCCTCATCATGTTTTAATGATTATCATTAATAAAGGACGTTTTGCAATCAAATTTTGTGATCCCTGTCTTTCTATTTTTATTTTCGTTTTTTCAAAACAATAAAAATGGCAATGTTTTTGTTTTTTTCGTGACTTTATTGAACTCTTTTTCTAAAACAAAACATTAAAACATGCAGAAGTGACCTTATGGCATCCACTATGAACAATCCTGTTATGGCTCAGTATGATTTTGATAATCCCATCTACCAAGCTGAAGAGGAGAGTGAGGAAGACTGTGAACTCCCTGCAGAATTGGTCAGATTGCTGAAGCAGGAGGAAAGGGTCATCCAACCTCATCAGGAGGAGTTAGAGGTCGTTAATCTGGGTACTGAGGACGCCAGAAGAGAGATCAAGATTGGGGCTGCTTTAGAGGACTCTGTCAAGAGGAGGCTGATTGAGATGCTGAGAGAATATGTGGAGATATTCGTCTGGTCATATCAAGATATGCCTGGGTTGGATACAGACATTGTGGTGCATCGACTACCCCTCAGAGAAGAGTGTCCGTCGGTCAAGCAGAAGCTTCGCAGAACGAGTCCTGATATGGCTGTCAAGATCAAGGAAGAGGTTCAGAAGCAGTGGGATACGGGTTTTCTGGTTGTTACCAGTTATCCACCGTGGGTGGCCAACATTGTTCCTGTGCCGAAGAAGGATGGCAAAGTCAGAATGTGTGTCGATTACCGGGATTTGAACAGAGCGAGTCCAAAAGATGATTTCCCATTACCTCACATCGATGTATTGGTGGATAACACGGCTCAATCCTCGGTATTCTCTTTCATGGATGGTTTCTCAGGCTACAATCAGATTAAAATGGCGCCAGAGGACATGGAAAAGACGACATTCATTACACCTTGGGGCACGTTATGCTATAAGGTGATGCCATTTGGGCTGAAGAATGTTGGTGCTACCTATCAGAGGGCAATGACGACTCTCTTTCATGACATGATGCACAAAGAAATTGAAGTGTACGTGGATGATATGATTGCGAAGTCGCAGACAGAAGAGGAGCACCTGGTTAATTTGCGGAAGTTGTTTGACAGATTGGTCAAGTTCAAACTAAGGCTGAATCCAAACAAGTGTACGTTTGGCGTGAGATCAGGGAAGCTGTTAGGCTTTATTGTCAGTGAGAAAGGGATTGAGGTTGATCCAGCTAAAGTCAAAGCTATTCAAGAGATGCCTGAACCGAAAACGGAAAAGCAAGTCCGCGGGTTTTTAGGGAGGTTGAACTACATTGCAAGGTTCATATCTCACTTAACCGCCACGTGTGAACCAATTTTCAAATTGTTGAGAAAGAATCAGGCAATCAAGTGGAATGATGATTGTCAGAAAGCTTTTGACAAGATAAAAGAGTATTTACAGAAACCTCCAATCCTGATTCCTCCCGTTCCAGGGAGACCATTGATAATGTACCTATCAGTAACCGAGAACTCGATGGGGTGTGTATTGGGACAGCATGACGAGTCTGGTCGAAAAGAGCATGCCATATACTACCTTAGCAAAAAGTTTACCGACTGTGAAACAAGATATTCACTGCTCGAGAAAACTTGTTGTGCTTTGGCCTGGGCTGCTCGCCGACTGAGGCAGTATATGTTGAACCATACTACCTTATTGATTTCTAAGATGGATCCAGTAAAGTACATCTTTGAGAAGCCGGCTCTCACCGGGCGCGTTGCTCGATGGCAGATGATTTTAACAGAATATGACATTCAGTACACATCACAAAAGGCCATCAAGGGTAGTATTCTGTCAGACTACCTCGCCGAGCAACCAATCGATGATTATCAGCCGATGATGTTTGAATTCCCTGATGAGGACATCATGTATCTCAAGACGAAAGATTGCGAAGAGCCGCTTGTCGAGGAAGGACCGGATCCTGATGACAAGTGGACACTGATGTTTGATGGGGTTGTGAATATGAACAGTAATGGTGTTGGGGCAGTGCTCATTAATCCTAAAGGGGCTCATATACCTTTCTCTGCCAGATTGACTTTTGACGTCACCAACAATGAAGCTGAGTACGAGGCTTGTATCATGGGGATAGAAGAAGCCATCGACCTGAGAATCAAGACTCTTGACATCTATGGAGATTCCGCTCTAGTGATCAATCAGGTCAATGGAGATTGGAATACGAACCAGCCGCACTTGATTCCGTATAGAGATTACACTAGAAGAATACTGACGTTCTTCAAGAAGGTGAAGTTGTACCGTGTCCCCCGGGATGAGAATCAAATGGCTGATGCCTTGGCTACGTTGTCATCCATGATCAAAGTTCATTGGTGGAATCATGTGCCACATGTTGCGGTGAATCGACTCGAGAGGCCTGCATATGTGTTAGCAGCCGAGTCTGTTGTGATTGATGAGAAGCCGTGGTATTATGACATCAAAAACTTCCTCAAGACTCAGGAGTATCCTGAAGGCGCGTCAAAGAATGATAAGAAGACCCTGAGAAGGCTAGCTGGAAGCTTTTATTTGAATCAGGATGACGTGTTGTACAAGAGGAAATTTGACATGGTCTTGCTCAGATGCGTGGATAGACACGAAGCAGACATGTTGATGCAAGAAGTGCACGAAGGTTCGTTTGGTACCCATGCTGGTGGTCATGCAATGTCCAAGAAACTGTTGAGAGCCGGTTATTACTGGATGACTATGGAATCCGACTGTTTCAAGTATGCTCGGAAGTGCCATAAGTGCCAGATATATGCTGATAAGGTGCATGTACCACCAAGCCCGTTGAATGTCATGAACTCGCCTTGGCCGTTTGCCATGTGGGGCATTGATATGATTGGGAAGATTGAGCCTACTGCTTCGAATGGACATCGCTTCATCTTGGTTGCGATTGACTATTTCACCAAATGGGTGGAAGCAGCTTCCTATGCTAATGTTACCAAACAAGTGGTTGCCTGGTTCATCAAGAAGGAAATCATCTGTCGTTATGGAGTTCCTGAGAGAATCATCACTGACAATGGTTCGAATCTCAATAACAAGACGATGAAAGAGCTTTGCAAAGATTTCAAGATTGAACATCACAATTCTTCTCCTTACTGACCAAAGATGAATGGTGCTGTAGAGGCGGCAAACAAGAATATCAAGAAGATTGTGCAAAAGATGGTCGTAACGTACAAGGATTGGCATGAAATGTTGTCTTTCGCTTTGCACGGGTACCGTACCTCAGTACGTACGTCGACCGGGGCAACCCCGTACTCCCTTGTGTATGGTATGGAAGCAGTCCTACCAGTTGAAGTGGAGATCCCTTCTCTGAGGGTTTTGTTGGATGTCAAGCTGGATGAAGCCGAGTGGATTCGGACAAGGTTTAATGAGTTGAGCCTTATCGAAGAGAGACGGCTAGCAGTTGTGTGCCATGGGAAGTTGTATCAGAGAAGGATGAAGCGAGCCTTTGATCAGAAAGTGCGTCCTCGGAGCTATCAAACTGGTGATCTAGTTTTGAAGAGGATCCTTCCTCCCGGTACAGATAACAGGGGCAAGTGGACTCCTAATTATGAAGGTCCATATGTTGTGAAGAAGGTCTTCTCCGGTGGAGCCTTGATGCTTACAAATATGGATGGTGAAGATTTTCCGTCCCCTGTTAACTCAAATGTAGTCAAAAAATACTTCGCATAAATTGACCCGCTGGACAAAAAGAATAAAAGAGTCCATGCAAAAAAGGGCATCCCGGCGAACCAAAAAAAACAGAAAGAAAAGGTTCGGGCAAAAATTAGGGATAAAATGAAAAGAATTTGTACACCCGGTAAGTCGAAAACCCGCAAGGGCGGCTTAGGCAAAAATGGGTATCCCGGTGGATTGGAAACCCGAAAGGGCGATCCAGCCAAAAGAGGGATTAGAGCAAAGACTACTGTCTGAGTTATCTGTACTTCATATCGCTTCGTCGGCTGACATCTCGAAAGATGTGATCCGTCCAGTCATTCTTCTCGGAAAGCAAGGAGTTGGGAGAAAAACTAATGATCTGTGGGTTATAACAGAATTGGGAAATAGGGGATGCCGTGTTCACATTGCCATTAGGATAGTTTATTTTCCTTTTGTGCGCAATTACCTCTTTCTAGGAATTGCTTCCCAATATATTTGCCTTTTCAGGCACATTTTCAATCAATAAAAGTCGTTATTCAGATAAATAGCTCTCTTGTTTTTATTTTTACTGTTTTGTTTGCAAAAACGTCCGAATTTTTGATAAGCATTGCATATAAGAACATGAAGGCTAAACAATAACGTGCAAAAAGATAAAACATTTGAAAATCATTTTGAATGTTGAGGACACTTGAGCGTATCTTGTCCATGTATCCCCTGGGGGCATTTGTTGTGCTGTTTTGCAGGTTGTCATCTGTGAGCAGTCCCCAGCAGTTATTTCCCTGAGCCTGTATGGAAGCTATCAGAGCTATGTTCCCATGCAGAGGTGTCTGCGGATAGCACCTTCTATTCCCCAACAGATCTAAGGGTTGCATATCCCCAGCAGGCCTGTATTTGCCGATTTCCTCCCCGAGCGGAGCGGGTTCAATGAAGTTTATTTCCAGAGCTTATCCTAGCTGTGGATTGGTTGGGTCGTCCCCAGCGGAGTGTTTTATTTCCCAGAGCAGAGTTTATTCTACTTATGGATTGGTTGACTCTCCCCAGTGAAGTCGCCGGTTTTGTCCCTAGCAAGCCGCTTTATTACTCCCCGGCGAGTTGCCTTGTTTCCCCCAGTAGAGTTGTATTGATGGTTTCTCAGCGCAGTCGTCCTGTGTATTCCCCGGCGGAGTGTTCATCCTTTGCATTTTGCATATAGTGATCATTGCATCCTCAAACTGCGTAGCATTCCCATTCCATATGGAGCATTACGCCATAGAAAAATTCAAACATATGCATTCATGTGTTAACCCAACCAGACCTTATCCCCGGCAAAGGCGGATCATTTTTGTTCAAATGTCTGTACAGCTCGTTTGCTACAGTTGCTCCTGATAGCATTCATGATTGATATTCCCCAGAGAGATTTACGTCCTCACTCGTCCACGAGCGGAAAGCTTGTTTCTCCCCAGTGAGACCCCAGCAAGTGTTTAGCCTTGCCTTGATGTACCTAAGATGTCATTCTTGTGATACCGGTAAGTGTCATGTCAGCACCCGCGTGTGTTCTTTCTTTGGTGTCGATAAACACCATTGCTTCGGTGTCAGTAAAACATCTAGTCCTACCCCAGTCATCGGTAAATGTCTGGTCCCTTTTTTTCCGATGTCGGTAAACATCATCTTTCGATGTCGGTAAACATCGAGTCTCATCCCAGTCATCGGTAAATGTCTGGTCGCCTTTGTTTGATGTCGGTAAACATCATCTTTCGATGTCGATAAACGTTGAGTTCTTTCCGGTCATCAGTAAATGTCTGGTAATTCCCCAGCTAGAGATTCCCAGTAGAGTCGTCGGTAAACGTCCTGTCTGGTTTCCTGTTACAAGTATTTGTTTTTACTTCCCCGGTAAAGTGTTCACCTCTCTGTTGGTGTCGATAAACATAGTCTCACCCCCCAGTCATCGGTAAATGTCTGGTCGTTTTTGGATGTCGGTAAACATCATCTTTCGATGTCGGTAAACATCGAGCCTCATCCCAGTCATCGGTAAGTGTCTGGTCGTGCGTTTGTCCTTTGATAAAATCGAGATCCCCAAGAGTCGTCGGTAAACGTCTTGTCTGATTCCATTACAAATATATCTTTTTCCTCCCCCAAGTGGAGACGCCATCGGTAAATGGCCCCGTTTGCTTCAATATCGGTAAATATCGAATGCCCAGTTTTAGCCGCCATCGGTAAATGGCCCCGCTTTCTTCGATATCGGTAAATATCGAGTCCCCAGTTGGAGCAGCCATCGGTAAATGGTCTTGTTGAAGTTGATATCGGTAAATATCAAGTTGCTTTGAAACCACCATCGGTAAATGGTCTTGCTTCCTTTTAAACATCAAGTTGTTTCCCAGCAGCCATCGGTAAATGGTCTCGCTGAAGTTGATATCGGTAAATATCAAGTTTCCAGTATTTAGCCATCGGTAAATGGTTTCGCTTTCCTGAAGTTGTCATGCAGCCGTCATCGGTAAATGACTTTGCTTTCCTTTGTATCATATCCCACCATGTGCAAATTTCTACGGTTCTTTGGTATTCAATCCCTGTGTACCTTAAAAGTCTGACAGTCGTTGCTCTCATCCGTTCAGGTTCCCAGCTGATTGAATAGGGGCAGCTGTAGCACCTCAAATTTGCACCTAACTTTTGTACATACATTCTCATATTAGGTCATTAACATAACATAGTCCATTGCATAGCATTGCATTGTCCTTTTCCCAAGTGCAAGTCCTCTGACAAAAATTAGGTCAAACTGGTCAGGAGATCAGTCAATCAAGCAAGCAAGTGCAATTTCCATTGAGACAAGGCCCTAGGGTTGGTCCAACATGTTCACATGACCTAGGGGTCCTCTTGAAGTGTTTTGGTCAAGGATTGGGTGCTCAGAAGTCATCAGTCATTATTCAATCCACCAGAAACCCTAGAAAGTCAACTATGGTCAACTGTGGTCAACTGTGCTTGAAATCAAGGATTTGAAGGTGGAAGATGGTTTGAAAGGCTTCATTCATGTCCATACAAGTCTCATTTGCCATTTCAAAGATCAAGATTGAAGAATTTGAAGTCAGACAAAAAGTTTCCTAAAATGGCAGGTGACCTGTAATTGGAAACTGCCAAAAATAGAAAGTTTTTCTCCTCAAATTTACATCATCATACAAGCTTCAAATGAAATTTTGTCCAACATGAAAGTTGAAGGTCTTCCTCTCACCTTTCCAAAAAGTCCAAGAACACTCATTTCGCATTTGTGGTTGGCAAGTTATGATCAAATCATTTTCAGAAAATGTTGAACTTCAAAGGACCATATCTCACAAACCATTTGGCCAAATTGAGTGAGGTTTTTTGCTACAAGTCACATTTGACATGCTCTATCCAATTTATTCATCACATTTTACCAAAAATCATCCAATCAAAATGGCCTTTTTCAAGTGGTTTGAATTAAAAAGGGGAGAGTTGAAAAATGGACTTTCAAATTAAGCTTTGCCTACACTTTCTACCAATTGCCAATGTTCAGAAACCATATTTGGGATGTGTTTAGGCCCATTTTCGCACTGTAGCATGCACCCCATGCATTATGAGTTGTTTTTAGCAAAATTGTCCAAATATGCATTTTCACTAATTACAAAAGTTTGGCTTAAGTTCAATTAACAAGGTTCATTAACAGAGAGTATATATGGTTAATCAAAACAGAAAATACACGGAGCATTGCATTTCAACTCAGATCTAGATCTGAAAAGGAAACCCTCTCATTTTTCTTCATCTGAATTTTTCTGAAAAATCTTCAAAGGACTCGTGCTCTTGTCCATTGTGCCATCATCTACCAACATCTTGGAAGCCTTTGCAAGCATTGTTTCACAACTGTAGAGCCAAGAACCAGCACTGTTCCATTGAATCTCTCCCATGGCAGTCGAGCTTTTGAGCTAGAATCAAGGCAACTGAGCTTTCAATACTCTTCCATTCACTTTCTGGAGCTTGAAGGAGCTGCTGTTTCAACTCATCACAGCCAAACAACCACGAAATCCATACTGTTCTTCAAATCAGGTAAAGATTCGAACCATGCCATTGTTAAAATCATGCTATGCTTCTTGTAGATCCTGTTGCCATGAGTACAATGAGCTTTGAATCGTGAAAAATGGTTGAGAGTTAAGGGAGATACACTGATTTAAAGTTTGTTTATCAAATGTTGTTATGCTTATTTCTTCCATGCTAGCTTGAATTAGGGTTAATGATTGTTGTTTTGATGATGTACATGATTAGGCGAGCACATTGATAGGTCATTTGTCCATTTTTGTGAACTTTGTTCTTGAACTGAAAATCTGGAAAACGATGATGAACGCATTCCAAAACCCTAGCCAGTACGTTTCCAGATCGCGATTGGCCATGTTTTTGCATGAATTTCCTGTTTCATTGGCCATGCACCAATCCCTGCTTGACACACCCTTAAGTGAAACGCGGCGTTTCACTTAAAGGACTCCCAAATTACAATAATGCCACTGTCCGTTTAATATTTAATTAAATCATTTCCTTTTTTCAATATTTTTTTCATTTGGCATGGCAATCTTAGAAAATTCATAAGTCACTCAATACTTGGCCAAATTACATGGGATTTTTTTTGAATTGCTCCTCATGATCTCTAGTTTATTATGGTGATTTTTCCAGATTTTTTGCACGTGTGGATTTTTAAATGTGCTAGGGTTTGTTCATGTGTGTCCATTTTGTGTATGCCTTGCCAATTGGCTTGTGAAATGATGATACATAATCCAATGCCTCTCAAATTTTTTGTGCTTAAACTAGACATGTTCATGGTGATTTTGGTATAGAGTTTGTAATTTTATCATTGCTGGTTGATGAGATATGATTTTTTGAATAGGGGTGTGACAATTTGTGTCACACCATTCATGTCCAACTTTCTGATTTTTGTTACCATGCTTATTAAACTCAAAATGGTCTGGATTTTTGCATGAAGATACTTGTGAATGTTGAGAATGCTTGTGAATTTTCCTGGAATTTTGAATGCATTTCCTATTTGTTTGACAATTTCTCCCCTGTTTGACCAAATGTGAACTTCTTGTGACACATGATGTTATTTGATTTGTGAAATTCTAATGCTTAATGGGATGGACTTGAAATTTGACATGTGAATTGTAGACATCTTAAAGTTTGTCATGGTTTTAGTCCCATTCATTTATCATGTGTTGTTTCTGCTTTATGATTAATTGAAGTTGGTGCATGTTTTGATGCTTTGTATGAGTTTGCTTGAACTTGCTTTGAATTTCTGATTTTCATTGACCTACTTCCCTTGATCCAAATGAGCTTAAATTTGGTATGCTTCTCATGTTATGGATGATGTTTAACCATGAATTATTTGAGGATTTTTTGAAATGTTTGTGATTGGATTTGACTTGAATCATTCTGTTGACTTCTATGAGCTCTTATTTGCATGCTTTGTGCTATTTTGATCATGAAATGATAATGATGAATGATATGAACATGGGACCAATTGGGTTTGATTTTTAATTGTTTGATCTTGATATTGGATAAGTTTCATGTTCTGTTTTGATGATTTGATCTCATTTTGACCCTAGTCTTGGACTAGTGGTTTGTGCTCTCACTTTTGAGTTGTGTTTCAGGTTAATAGCACAAATGCTTATGCCTGATGGTGGGCCTCATTTGGAGTTGCTTTCTTGATTGTTTATGACTAATCATTGGTTTGTTTTGTAGGTTTTAAAACTTGGTCTTGTGCCTTAAGGCTTGCACCTTTGTGCATTGACTTGTGTTTGACTGTGAATAATTAACTGTTAACCATTTGCTGTTTAATGTTGGTTTGTCTGAGTACTGATTATATTTGATTGATTTCAGGTACATTAGTTGCCTTAGTTCTATTAAGAACTTGCTTTGCTTTGCTTAAAAGCATTTGCGTTGAGGTATAACATCCTAACTCCATGTAGTCTGGAAGACCTGGCCTGTTACTTGGCCAGGCACCTGTCTGAAGTCCTCCTTAAGAGGCAATGTTTGTGTTTGTTTACATTTGTCCTTGTACATATTCAAAGACCTACTAAGTGAAGAGGCATTGGCAGATACAAGGGATGTGCAATCCATCCCCTGCTATTCTGTGTGTCATCTGCTTTGCTCACACCACTGTGTTGATGCATTGCAGATATTAACCCAAGATCATTGTACATTGAGTCAGTGTCATATGTGTAGAAGGGTTCCCACTTTCTGAACCCACACATTCTTGTCTTAAGCTTTCCCAGGCCAGGGATAAGAGCTGTGAAGTCTCATCTTCACTCACCTTTCATCAGCTTCACCCTAACTCTCAATGTTAGGGTTAAGAGCTAACATTACCCTGTTACAGTGGTTTGTTTGTTGAGGTTGATATGACCCCTCGACTAAAACCTAACCTTGATCGAGCCCATTGATTGCATATAGTGTGTGCTATTTGTGCTTGTGTGTTTGTTTTTTAGCTTGCTTCCTGTGCAAGTTAGGTTTAGTTTGGCTTGCTTCCTGTGCAAGTCATGTTTAGGATAGGCTTGCTCCTTGTGCAAGTTAGCTAGAAACCTTAACTTAGGGATGATTTTGCATGATAACATCTAGGCTCGAGTCGTAGTCTCCCTAGTTGTGTCTCCCTCTGTTATCTGGTTAGGCTAGTCCTGTATCCCTCCGTAGGGGAACTACGTCGCCCTGATCCTCATACCAGATGAGGTACGTAGGCAGGAGATGAGCTGATCTCTTCGGGCGCCTGTTTTGTTTTGTGTTGTGTGTGTCAGGAGATGGATGTAAGACCAGCGATTGGCATTCCACATCCTCTTGTTGTGTGCTTGGAGTCCGGTATAAGTCCATCAAGTGGCATCTGGTTTCCAGTGTGGGTGTGTTTTGGTTCGGAAGCTGATGTAAGTCCAGCGATTGGCATTCGGGTTCCACGTTTGCCTGTGTTTGTTTGTGTGCGTGTTAGCCGAGCTATGAATGCTCTGATTCTTCTTCGTCCGAGAAGATACGTATGCATAGGATGCGACATCCTAGCGAGCATGTGTCGTTTCCCCAGTCCGAACTACTTTGACTCTGATGTCTTTGCTTGACAAACTAAGTAGGCCCAGGATGCGATATCCTGCCGAGTTCAGTCTTGTTTGTTTTCTTGTGTCTCTTTCAGCCAATGGTGTGTGTGTTTGAGTAGTGTTTTAGCAACCATTTTCCTTCCTATTGTGCGTGGATCCCGTCGAGTACGACGGATGCGTAGGGGTGCTAATACCTTCCCTTCGCATAACCGACTCCCGATCCCATTCCCTTTGGTCGCGAGACCATGCTTTTTCCCAGGTTTACCTGAGCGTTTCCTTTCCCTCTTTTGGGATAAATAACGCACGGTGGCGGCTCTGTTGTTCTTGTTTTCCCGCCGGTTTTTCGCGTGATGCGACAAAAGGTCAAGAGAGGGCTGATTGAAATGCTGCAAGAATATGTGGATGTATTTTCATGGTCGTATCAAGATATGCCTGGTTTGGATACAGATATTGTGGTGCACAGGCTACCTCTCAAAGAAGATTGTCCTTCGGTAAAGCAGAAGCTTCGCAGAACTAGTCCTGATATGGCTGTCAAGATCAAAGAGGAGGTTCAAAAACAGTTGGATGCAGGTTTTCTAGCAGTTACCAATTATCCCCCTTGGGTAGCCAACATCGTACCCGTGCCGAAGAAGGATGGTAAAGTCAGGATGTGTGTCGATTACCGAGATTTAAACAGAGCCAGTCCGAAAGATGACTTCCCATTACCTCACATTGATGTATTGGTCGATAACACTGCTCAGTCCTCGGTTTTCTCTTTCATGGATGGATTTTCTGGCTATAATCAGATCAAGATGGCGCCAGAAGACATGGAGAAGACGACATTCATTACACCTTGGGGCACATTCTGTTATAAGGTAATGCCATTTGGGTTGAAGAACACCGGTGCTACCTACCAAAGAGCTATGACGACTCTCTTTCATGACATGATGCACAAAGAAATTGAAGTGTACGTGGATGACATGATTGTGAAGTCTCAGACAGAAGAGGAGCACTTGGTAAACTTGCAAAAGTTGTTTGAAAGATTGAGAAAGTTCAAACTGAGGCTGAATCCAAACAAGTGTACATTTGGAGTGAGATCTGGAAAGCTGTTAGGTTTCATTGTCAGTGAGAAAGGGATTGAGGTTGATCCAGCGAAAGTAAAAGCTATTCAAGAAATGCCTGAACCAAGAACGGAGAAGCAGGTTCGTGGGTTTTTAGGGAGGCTAAACTACATTGCACGGTTCATATCTCACCTAACAGCTACGTGCGAACCGATATTTAAATTGCTAAGAAAAGATCAAGGAATCAGGTGGAACAATGATTGTCAAAAGGCTTTTGATAAGATAAAAGAATATTTGCAGAAACCTCCAATTCTTATACCTCCAGTTCCTGGGAGGCCTCTGATAATGTACCTTTCAGTAACAGAGAATTCGATGGGGTGTGTATTGGGACAGCATGACAAGTCTGGTCGAAAAGAGCATGCAATATACTACCTTAGCAAAAAGTTTACCGACTGTGAAACAAGATATTCGCTGCTCGAGAAAACTTGTTGCGCTTTGGCATGGGCTGCTCGCCGACTAAGACAGTATATGTTGAACCATACTACCTTGTTGATTTCTAAGATGGACCCAGTAAAGTATATCTTTGAAAAGCCGGCTCTTACCGGACGAGTGGCTCGTTGGCAGATGATTTTGACAGAGTATGATATCCAGTACACGTTGCAAAAGGCCATAAAGGGTAGTATTCTGTCTGATTACCTTGCCGAGCAACCAATTGATGACTATCAGCCGATGATGTTTGAATTCCCCGATGAAGATATCATGTACTTAAAGATGAAGGATTGCGAAGAGCCTCTTGTAGAGGAAGGACTGAATCCCGATGACAAGTGGACACTGATGTTTGATGGGGCGGTAAATGTGAATGGAATTGGTGTTGGGGCAGTACTCATTAATCCTAAAGGTGCACACCTACCTTTTTCTGCCATATTGACTTTCGAAGTAACCAACAACGAAGCTGAGTACGAGGCCTATATCATGGGGATTGAGGAAGCCATCGATCTAAGGATCAAAACTATGGACATTTATGGAGATTCTGCTCTAGTGATTAACCAAGTCAATGGAGACTGGAATACTCATCAGCCGCATTTGATTCCTTATAGAGATTACACCAGAAGGATCCTGACTTTCTTCAAGATAGTAAAGTTGTATCATGTACCCCGAGATGAAAATCAAATGGCTGATGCCTTAGCCACATTGTCTTCCATGATTAAAGTTCATTGGCAGAATCATGTGCCATACGTTGTTGTGAATCGACTCGAGAGGCCTGCGTATGTGTTTGCAGCCGAGTCTGTTGCTGATGAGAAGCCGTGGTTTTATGATATTAAGAATTTCCTCAAAAGCCAAGAGTATCCTGAAGGAGCGTCAAAGAATGACAAGAAGACACTGAGAAGGCTAGCTGGAAGCTTTTACTTGAACAAGGATGATGTGTTGTACAAGAGGAACTTTGATATGGTTCTGCTCAGATGTGTGGTTAGACACGAAGCAGACATGTTAATGCAGGAAGTACACGAGGGATCTTTCGGTACCCATGCTGGTGGTCATGCAATGGCCAAGAAGTTGTTAAGAGCCGGTTATTACTGGATAACCATGGAATCCGATTGTTTCAAATACGCTCGGAAGTGCCACAAATGTCAGATCTATGCAGATAAAGTGCATGTACCACCAAACCCTCTGAATATTATGAATTCTCCTTGGCCATTCGCGATGTGGGGCATCGATATGATTGGAAAGATTAAACCTACTGCTTCTAATGGACATCGCTTCATCCTAGTTGCGATTGATTACTTTACCAAGTGGGTGGAAGCAACTTCCTACGCCAGTGTTACCAGACAAGTGGTTGCTCGATTCATTAAGAAGGAAATTATCTGTCGTTATGGGGTTCCTGAGAGAATCATCACTGATAATGGTTTGAATCTCAATAACAAGATGATGAAAGAGCTTTGCAAAGACTTTAAGATCGAACACCACAATTCTTCTCCTTACAAACCAAAGATGAATGGTGTTGTAGAGGCGGCGAACAAGAACATTAAGAAGATTGTGCAAAAGATGGTTGTGACGTACAAGGATTGGCACGAGATGTTGCCTTTCGCTTTGCATGGGTATCGTACCTCAGTGCGTACGTCAACCGGGGCAACTCCGTTTTCACTTGTGTATGGCATGGAGGCGGTCTTGCCAGTAGAAGTTGAAATCCCTTCTTTGAGGGTGATGATGGATGTAAAACTTGATGAGGCTGAGTGGGTTCAAGCCAGGTTTGATGAGTTAAATTTAATTGAGGAAAAGCGATTAGCAGCCGTGTGCCATGGACAACTATATCAGAGAATGATGAAGAAGGCCTTTGATCAGAAAGTGCATCCTCGAAGCTATCAGATAGGTGACTTAGTTTTGAAGAGGATCCTTCCTCCCGGTACAGATAACAGGGGAAAGTGGACTCCGAATTATGAAGGTCCGTATATTGTTAAAAAGGTCTTTCCTGGTGGAGCCTTGATGCTTACAACTATGGATGGTGAAGATTTTCCGTCTCCTGTGAATTCAGATGTAGTCAAACAATACTTCGCATAAACTGACCCGCTGGACAAAGAAAGAAAGTCCAGGCAAAAAAGGGCATCCCGGCGAACCAAGAGAAAAAGAAAAGAAAAAGGTTCGGGCAAAAGTTAGGGATAAAGAATAAAAATAATATGTACACCCGGTAAGTCGAAAACCTGCAAAGGCGGCTTAGGCAAAAATGGGTATCCCGATGGATTGAAAACCTGAAAAGGCGGTTCAGGCAAAAGAGGGATTAAAGCGAAGACTACAGTCTGAGTTATCTGTACTTCATCGCGTTTCAGTGTCTACCATCTTGAAGGATATGATCGGTCCAATCACTCTTCTCAGAAAGCAAAGAATTTGGGGGAAAGTTAAGATCTATGAGTCATAACAGAATTGGAAAATAGTGGAATGTCGTGTTCACATTACCAATAGGATAGTTTATTTTCTCTTTTGGCGCAATTACCTCTTCCTAGGAATTGCTTCCTGATGTATTTGCCTTTATAGGCCATTTCAATCAATAAAAGTCGTTATTCAGTCAAATTGCTCTCTTGTTTTTTTATTCTACTATTTTGTTTGCAAAAAACGTTCGAACTTTTGATAAACATTGCATCTAAAAACATGAAGGCTAGACAATGACATGCGGAAAGATAAAACATCTGAAAATCATTTTGAATGTCGGGTACACTTGAGTATATTTTGTCCATACGATCTTCTGGGGCATGTATGTCCTGCCGTTTTGCAGATTACTATCTTTGATTGATGGCTAAAGCAGATGAGCCAAAGTTTGTTCGAAGGAAGACCCTGTTGTTTCAACGCTATCCAGTCGTGTAAGAAGTTGGGTCGTCTAAGTCGAGTTCAGAATTTGTTTCCCCAGCATGGTCGAGAGGTTGGTGTTTTCCCAACAAGTGACTCCCCAGTTGAGTTGTTTTCTCTACAGTTCTGAGAATGTCAGATCAGTAAGTATCCTCAGCAGAATTGTTGTATGTCCCCACAGAGTTGGAAGATCGAATCAGAAATTGTATGCTCAGTAAAGTGATCATTTGCTTTCCCAGCAGGAGTTTTCCTCCCTTTGCATCTTGCATGTAGTAATCATCATTTGCATTCGCATTCTCAAATCGCGTAGTATTTCCATTCAGTATGGAGCATTACGCCATAGAAAACCCAAACATATGCATACATGTATTAAACCAGATTGGATCATATCTCCGGAAGAGACGGATCATTTTTCAACATCAGTGTAGCACATTTGCAGCAGTTGCTCTGGGCAACATTCAGAATCGATAATCCCAGTGAGATTTATTTTCTCACCAGTCCGTGAAAGGAAAGCTTGATTCTCTTCCGATTTAGTCACCAGTAAGTGTCTGCCGTATTTCGACATATGTAAATATCATCCTTGCGATACCGGTAAGTGTCGTGTTGATCCCCGTAAATGTCTGTGCTTTTCTTTGATGTCGGCGAACATCATCTTTCGATGTCGGTAAACGTCGAGTTCCAATCGTTGGCCATCAGTAAATGGCATGTCTCTCATGGTGTCTAACAAAAATCGTTCTGTCAAAACCCGTGTGTGTCCTTTCCGTTTTTGGTGTCGGTAAACATCATTGATTCGATGTCGGTAAACATCAGCCGCTTGTTAACCATCGGTAAATGGTTTTGTCGTTCAAATAACTGTGTGTTTTCGCTATCCGTAAATATCGAGTATTTCATTTTCGCCATCGGTAAATGGTTTCGTTTCATAAATGTATTCTTTCCTTGATGTCGGTAAACATCGAGTTCCTTCCCAGTCATCGGTAAATGTCTGGTCTTGTTTCACTTATAAACATCTTTGTTCGATGTCGGTAAACATCGAGTTCCTTCCCAGTCATCGGTAAATGTCTAGTCGTGTAGCGCTTTCTTTGATATCAGTAAATATCAAATCTGTTTTGAAGCCGCCATCAGTAAATGGCCTCGCTTTCTTTGATATCGGTAAATATCAAATCTGTTTTGAAGCCGCCATCGGTAAATGGCCCCGCTTTCCTTGATATCGGTAAATATCAAATTTGTTTTGAAGCCGCCATCGGTAAATGGCCCCGCTTTCCTTGATATCGGTAAATATCAAATTTGTTTTGAAGCCACCATCGGTAAATGGCTCCGCTTTCCTTGATTCGTCACATACAGAGTGCAAATTCTCCAATTCTTTTGGTATTCAATCCCTATTTACCTTGAAAGTCTGATAGTTGTTGCTTTCATCCGTTCAGGTTCACAGTTGATTGAATAGGGGCAGCTGTAGCACCTCAAATTTGCCCTCCTCATTCATGCATTCATTTTAGGTCATTTAACATTTCATACTGCATTTCATCATGTCAATCAGAATTGGCTCCAAGAGTTTGTCTTCCAATAAGCTTGTATTCATCTGGGTATCAAGGTCAAAGTAGGGTTCCTCAAGGATTGAGATGCATTCTTGGTTTGAAGGTCTTATGGATGTTATGTAGAGCTCTTGGGAGCCAAGGCTTCATTTTCAGAGGTTTTCTTTAAAGGATCAAGCTTAATGGGCTTAGTACAGTTCAAAATTCAACTGTGAAGCCAAAAGTCAATTGTCGGTCAACTGAAGGTCAAATGGCTAGGGAATGACTTGAGATACTTCCAACATGTTACAAATGGGGTCTATTCATCATTCAAAACGTTCATCTTGAAGGGACAAAGGTCTGTTCCTGAACTGTCATGCTCGTTAGGCGAAGCCCATGCTTCCTCCTTCGCTCCAGCGAACCTTGATGATGTTGATACTGGAATTGCTCGCTAACCTGCTCGCTGGATGCTCGCCTAGAGACTAAGTGATAGCTATGTTTTTACCCAAGTCTAGGAGTGTTTGATGGAACCTTGCTGAATTGTGCTTTGCGTGCTGTTTTGAAAAAAACAAAATCCTGTCATGTTTGCTAGCTGCTCGCTAGGCGAAGACAGTAGCGAGATGATTCGCTAGCTGCTCGCTAGGCGAAGACAATAGCGAGCGTGGCAGAAACCCATTTAATTTTCAGAGGGCCACTCATTTGGGCCCAAAAAACCATTTTAAATTATTTTAGTCTCACTCTCACTCTCACTCTGACTCACACACTTTTCACTGCCATCTGACACTTTTCACTTCCATCTCACACAAACCCTAACTGTTGCATTGCAAACCCTAACCGTTACATTTCAAAATCAATCAACCTCTTCAATCAGGTTTGTTCTGTCTCCATTCTTTTATGCTTTCAATGTTGTAAATTCTGTAGAATGAATCATTAGGGTTGAATTTGGGAGATCGGGTTTTTAGGTTTGCATGAATGTGTAGAACAATGCCTTGAATGTTTAATCACTTAGTCTCTGAAATGGGTACCATAGGATTTGGGGTTTTCTGAAATTGGACTGTTATCAAGGAAGAACCCAGAACCCGTAGGCATTCGCTGCCACTTCGCTAAGCGAAGTAGTAGCGAAGCTTCGCTAAGCGAAGCAGTAGCGATCATAACAGTAGTTGGTTTTTCTGTTTTCTCTCTAATCTGTTTTGTGTGTGTTGTGACATGTTTTCTATTGCATCCGTGCACTGTTTACCTAACATTGTTGTTGCTATGATTCTTTTGTTTGGTGCAACTCTTGATTGCACCCCATCTTGTTATTCTAACTTGTTTGTTGAGTTTTTGTGAGGGCTCACATGACTCTTGAAGAGATAGCTTGCATGGTATTCCACTTTATTTGTGGGGTACCATTTGGAGATTTATTCTGATTGCTTTGCTGACTTGCTTTCTTTGATGGTGCTAGCTAGAGAGATCTCTGGGTTTCTTATTTCTTTAGTTGCTGTTACTTCGGATCTTTATCCGTGTGGTAGATCTCTTGATCCCTTTTACATCTTTCCAGCATTTTACCGCTTTCTTAGCTGGAAGACCTCGATAGGAGGCAATGTTTTTGAGTGTTTACTTTTGTGCCCAAAGACCTCCAAGAAGAGGCACCAGTGCTAAAGACCTCCATGAAGAGGCAATTGACGGATAAAAGGGATTAGTAGTCGATCCCCCGTTATCCAGTGTGTCGTTCTTTATGCTCGCATTACGTGTCGATGCTTCAGAACAAAAGCCCAAGATCTTTTGTCCGGTCAGTTAGTGGAGAGGGTTTCATCTTTCTGAACCCCCACGCTTTGTCATGAGCTCACCCTGTCCAGGGTTAAGAGCTATGAGGTCCTATCCTCATTACCCTTTTGATCTGCTCACCCTGGCGTAAAATGTCAGTGGTTAAGAGCCCGTTTGATTACCTTTCCATGGCTTGTTTGTCGAGGTTGATATGACCCCTCTTGACTAAAGCCCTACCCACGTATGCTTGAGCCCCCTTGTTGGTGTGTTTACTTTATATTATATGTTTTTGTGTGGTGTGATCATCTCCCCATAGGACTGCTAGGCTTCGTATAGTCTCTCGTCTGCATGTCAATTAAGGTAGCACGGTTCCTTCGTCTAGGACTTCCTTTTTGCATGAGCATTCCTAAAACACAAACAGACGCTTTGATTTTCTTTTCTTAAGAACACGTTAACTCCTTCTACTACAGGCGATTAAGTCTCCAAAGGTCGAGCATCCGCTAGATTGCGTAGTAACGTTGTTCATCTAAAAAACACAAAACAAACAAAAATAGGTTAGCCGAGCTACGGTGCTCTGATTCTCAATCCTTCTTGAGATACGTATGCAGCAGGGTAGGGCCTGTGCGAGCAATAACTCTTTCTTTTCCCTACTTTGATTTTCTCTCTTTCACATCGCATATAGGACTTTTTATACACACACTTTAGACATAAATAGCAAACGTGGATCCTGTGGAGTACCACAGACGTGAAGGGGTGCGATAACCTTCCCTTCACATAACCGGCCCCCTTACCCAGTTTTCTTTGGTTCGAGACTTTGTCTTATCCGTTCCCTCTTGGTTATGCAGTACTATATTTCCCTCCTCTTGGGATAAAAGTACATAGCTGGCGACTCCATTCTTCTTTTCCGCCACTCTTTTTCGCGTTTGTACTTGGATTCAGGAAATCTGGGGAGCGACAAAATGGACTTAGATTCTAGGACATTCCTTATGCAAAATTGGAGTAAAAGGACCTTAATGATGAATATGGACCAAATCTCTAAACTCATTCTTGTCCATCCTTGATTTACTTCATGAAACTTTTGATGTGTGTGCTTTTGTGCTAGGGAATTCTATGAGAGCTCAAATTGGAGGGCCATTGCCATGTTCATCCAAAGTGAAAGACACAAGATACATTGGGGATCTCTTAAGAGACTTGTTTGATTGTTTGAGCTTACTATTATTGTGATTGCTTATTCCAAAGGATGGGATCTACTTGGATCATCAATATGATCTCAAGAGAGGGACTCCATTGTGGTTTTGATTCTTCATCCCTCATCTTTTTTCTTTATTTAGGACCTTATTCATTCTTCTTCTTCTTCCCTACACTCTAACCCAAGCCAAAAAACATTGTGCAAACATTTAACCATTGTTTTCAAACATTAGAAACCTAAGCCTTATGCTTTTGATTTTCAAACCTTCTTTTCATAACACTTATTTTGAATTGAATCTTTAAGTCAACTTTGACCATTTTTGCATATACTTCTAATTGGTAAATATAACCCACTTAAATGTCTTTTTGTGGTTCCAATGGCCACTTTCTTAATCAAATTTTCCATAACCTTTAGCTATTAGGTTTGAGTTATCCTTGTGGTAGATGTAATGCTCACATGTATCCTTAGTGATGGACAATGAGTCTTCCATGCTTATTATAGGGTTAACCCCTCACTAGCATGTTGAAGTTATCCTCACATGGTGGATTTGTGGTTTTAGGTTGAGTTTTCTCTCTTGGATAACAAAAGACCTCAAGGCTTTCGGACCAATCAATTCACCAACTTGTTTTGAGATTTTTACCCCGAACTACGAGGTTTTGATCCTAATCTTTTTATAAGATGGTACGTAGGCAATGGGTTTATCCATCCAAACATAAAATGTAAATAACTTGTATATTCTCTTCTCATCTCTTCAATCATGTTTGCAGAAATAATTTTTTTCACAAAAACAAACACCTTTACAACAAGTTTGAAAAGGGCTCCCTAGGAGTACCTAGGATGTTTTGGGTGCCTAACACCTTCCCATTACATAACCAACCCCCTTACCCAGATCTCTGTTTCTCTTTTACTAGTTTTTGTTAAAACTTTTAGGTTTTTGTTCGCTTTCTAACCATTCCTTTGGATAAATAGAAGTGCGGTGGCGACTCGACTTGTATGATTTACCTTGGATTTAGTCAATATCTCTAATGGTAACGAATACCCCGCTACAGGTACCACCACCCTTTGCATTCCTCATATGCAAAGAGAAATAAGTGTCACCCAACAGAGTCGGAACAGGATTAAGAGTAGAGAAAATCCTAATGGCGTTCACATCCACAAAATTTTCGATGTTGGGAAATAACACTAGCCCATAGATGAGAAGCACAAATATGGCCTCAAAGGCGTCCTCACTCATGGCCTTCCTAAACAAAGTAGCTTGAGCGATGAGGAAATCAGATGGGAGACCTTGAATTCCACCTTTGGTAGTCATATGAGCACCAATATCAGATACATCCATGTGCAACAGATCAGCAATCTCTTGGGAAGAAGGAACTCTCTCCAAGCCACTGAACGACAACTGATCTAAGATAGGGATACCCACAAGATAGGCATACTCCTCAAGCGTAGGCAAAAGTTGGAAATCCGAAAAAGTGAAGCAACGGTACAGAGGATCATAGAACTCCACCAACACACTCATCAGACCTTCATCCACCTGAGTAGCAAGAATAGACAGAAGCTTCCCATGGCGAGCTTTGAACTCCAAAGGATCTAATACATAAGATGTCAAGCTCCTTAACTCTTTCAAGTCGGGTTGTCTGAAACTGTACTTCTTCGTATTCCTTCTTTGCTTATCCATGTCTGAAAATTTGCAAATAGACCTCTTAAGTTCCTTGAAAATTTTCTCATTGTTGATGATATGGGTGCAAATGAATGCATGAATGCATGGATGCAACAATCACACTCAAGGATCAAGCAAGTCACACCATAAAAAGGTCACGGGATGGATCAAGTCATCCTTAATATCAATCATCCATTTTGGTGGATTACGGTTTACACCTTATCAACATCCAAGTTCCATTGATATTAAGGATATACGAGAACGGATCAACCGCGAATCAAGGGTTTATTGCAAGTCACGAGCATGGAGTCTCGGTTAAGAACCACCTAAAGGGAGTGTACTATGGTTAAACCTGACAATCATGTTCTAAAAAAGGTCCCCATAGTCATCATCTCATCTTTCGGATATTATCGGATAAACGACTACTCGTATTCCAAAAATATTCTCAAGAGAGACTCTTATGAGTGTAGTATCGCGTAACAATCATCTCAAATCTTACACTTGAACAACCTTCGCACTACGTCTTAAAATAGGCCAAGATGGGCTAGGTAATCTAAGGTCCTTGGCTTCTAAGGTCTATATTGGAAAGAGTAATGCCTAACCACGACTACTCGTGTGACATTATTGATCCCAACAAGACCTCCACCAAATGAATGGGCTTGCAAGTCAACTTGCTAAGGAATAACTCCACACATATCGACAAGACTATGCCATTCTCCTATCATAAGTGCACTCGAGTTCGGGTATAGAACTCATCTCACAAGAGACCACCAAGCACACAAGCAATTGATATATATCAAGCAATTCATACATTACAAACAATACAGTTATCCCAAATTTGCACAAAAATATGTCACAAGAAATATAAACATACAATACAACAAGCAAAAAGTAGGCTAAACCCACTAGGAAAACATCTCCCCAGCAGAGTCGCCACTTTTCTGTAGTGGGGTATTCGTTACCTTATGATTTATTGACTAAATCAAAAGTAAGCATACAATTCGAGTCGCCACCGCACTTCTATTTCTCCAAAGGAAAGGTTAGAAAGCAAACAAAAACCAAGAAGTTTTATCAAATCAAAAACTAATAAAAATGTCAGAGATCTGGGTAAGGGGGTTGGTTATGCAATGGGAAGGTTTTAAGCACCTAAAACATCCTTAGTACTCTAAGGGAGCCCTTTTTGCAAAGTTGTATGGTAGGTTGGTATTTATGAAAATATTTGTGCAAACATGATTGGAGAGACGAGAAAAGAATATACAAATTATTTACAATTTTTTTGTTTGAATGGATAAGCCCATTTCCTACGTACCATCACAAAGGTAGGATCAAAACCTCGTAGTTTGGGGTAAAAAATCTCAAAAAAGATTGGTGAATTGATTTGATCAAAAGCCTTAAGGTCTTTTGTTATCAAAGGGAGAACACTCAACCTAAACCAACAATCCACCATGTGAGGAGAGCTTCAACATACTAGTGAGGGATCCACCCTATAATAAGTATGGAAGACTTATAGTCCAATCACTAAGGATAAGGTGAGGTTTACATCAACCACTATGATAACTCAAACCTATGGCTAATGTTTATGAAAAAAAAAGTTTTTAACAAAGGTGGTCATTGGAACCACAAAAACAACTTGAGTGAGTTGTATTTACAAATTAGAAGTATTCACAAAATGAAGTCAAAGTTGACTTAAGGTTCACTCAATATAAGTATTAATGAAAAGAGTTTGAAAAATCAAAGGCATATGGCCTAGGTTTCTAGTTTTGAAAACAATGTCAATGTTTGCACAAAATGAGTTTGGCTTGGGTTAAAATGGAGAGAAGAAGAGAAGGGTTAATCCTAAACATGCAAAGATGAGAGAAGAGAATAAAACCCTTGGAGTTTCTTTCTTGAGATCATAAAGATGATTCAAGATGCTCCTTTCATTTGGACTTAGCAAGCAACAAACAATTAACTCAAGCAATCAAGAAAATATTCAATCAAGCTCCTAGGATCTCCATTTGGTTTTCCTTTCTCTTAACTTGGATGTTCATGACAATGGATCTTCTAATTATCTCAAATTTGGAATCCCTATCACACAAGAACAAACAATCAAAAAGTTCACAATGCAATAAGAGGAATGGACAAAGAGAGTTTGGATTAGGGGTCCTTTCAAGTCAACTTCAAGATTAAGCATTCTAAAGGCATGAGGCCTAGTTGCTCTTCAACAATTTTAGCATTCTAAAGGCATGAGGCCTAGTTTCTCTTCAACAATTTTAGCATTCTAAAGGCATGAGGCCTAGTTGCTCTTGAACTCCATTAAGCATAGGTAAGGTCCTAAATCTAAGTCCTTTCTCCTTTTTGCATTGGATTCACACAAACAAAGACAAAAAAAACACAAAACAAACACAAGGCAATAATATATTTACACAATAATGTGCTCAAGTGAACAAAAGGAAAGTAACATAAACATAAACATGAGCTCAAGTGAGCAAAGGAAAAATACAATATGAATAAATGAGCAAGAAATTAAATTGCATTAAAGTAAATTGCAAGAATCAAATGCTTGAATTAAAAGTTAGTAATTAGTAGTTAGTGTTAGTGTGCCATAAGGCAATTTAGAGCTATGTTAAGCAATCGTAAGTGGACTAATGTAGTAGTCACACCTATCTGAGGCTGATCAATAAAACTATAGGCAAATAAACACAAGTTAGAGACCATGACTAGTAAGCCAAGCTCCTACAACTTGCCATGCCAAAAGAAAAGAAGAATGACCTTGTATGGATTTTAGGTTTTTTGCTTAACCAAGAAGCAACCTATCTTGGACACAAAGCAATTCACTTGATCTTTGATCAGGTTGAATTTGATTTGGATCAAAGAAGGTTAAGCCTCTCATATGTCAAGGCTAACCACAAATCATTAACTCATTGGTCAAAAGAAAAAGAAGAAGATGAAGATGGAAATGAAATGTACAAAATGAAAGTTCAAATAACATAACCAAAACACAATGATCAAATGTGAATGGAATCAACATCAATCAATGGTAAACAAAAGTGAAATGAAGATTAGAAGTCAAGAAAGGTCAAACATATTTTTGGTATTTTTTTGGAATTAAAATAATGCATAAAATAAAATGAATAAATCATGGTCAAACTTCAAATCCAATTCAAATCAACTTGGATAAGTCCAATTGGATCATCATAAGTCTAACATGGTCAAACTAGGTTTGACAAATTTCCTCAATATTTTTTTAAAATAGAAACTACTTTTAAACAATTAAAAATGAAGAAAAAATAATACAAATGGACTAAAATCTCAAATAAATCTCAAATCAATTAAGAAATTGATGAGAATATTTTTCATAGACTTATCATCATCCATATGTATTAAGAAAATATTTTTGGCATTTTTTAATATCAAAAAGTATTTAAAATGAATTAAAAACAATCAAAAACAAAATAATTCACAAAAAATATTAAATGGAATCACAAAAATAATTAAAAATCAGATTATGAAACTAGAATTTAATAGAAACTTTTTGCAATTGGTCCCATACTTTTGTGATTCCAAATAAAAGAGTTATGAATTTTTTAAAATAAATGGAATTAAATAAAATAAAACAGAAATTAGAAAAAATAGAAAAATCAGGAAGCGTAGGATCATCATTCATTAATTGACGTGGACGATCCTAAGGCCATGAAGCGCGCGCTCATTGTGTTCCTCAGTCAAACGTGAAGCAAACACAATTAAATAAAGTTAAACATAATAAAGGCTCAGATTAGATCATGGCTAATGGATCCAAGGGCCAAGGGACCTCCACGTGGGGATGGTGGTGAAAACCACAGTCTTCTCCGGTGAGCTCACTAAATTTGGCCACTAGTTGCAGGTTTTGCAACCTCAACCAAATCAAATGATCTTTATACCAAATTAAAGCTGGGGTGATGTATATCACCCCTATAACCTTAGTTTTCACTCAAGATCTCTATGGAAGGCGAAATCTGAGGTTGAAAATCTAGGTGCTCAATCTGCAGAGCAAATATTCATGAAATTAAAGCCACCAGTGGCTTGCCTCTCACACGAGGACTTCAGAAAACCAAACCAACACAAGCAATGCACAATATATGGTGAGATTCGAAGAAAAATAGTTCAGATGTAAACCTTTGAAGTGCATCTTTGATGAACACAATCCACTCCAATTCTTGATTGCAGCTTGATCTTGAAGTGATGATGATGCAAGGCTTAGGAATTGGAAGCTGAAGATCAACCAAGGAAGTTGAAATTCAAGCTTGAAAAGAGAGGTGAAAATTCAAAATTCCTTTGGAGTGAGGTTAGGATTCAATTCCAGCAGGGTTTCAGGCGCCTTCAGGTTGATCATTCAATGAAGCAATGCATCTATTTGTAGCTGAAATCCAAAGCAAGGTGGAAAGGAACTCGTGTGCATGTTCATTGGGTCCTCCATGCATGGGCCTGTACAGGCGCATGTGAGGCCCAAAAGCTAATGGTTTTGCAAGCTGAAATGATTTGAAGCAAGTTTGGACGTGCAGATTGAATGGCATTGGTTTGTGCATGAAGGTTTCACTTGGATTCCATAAATGCTCACAAATGTTCTCCTCTTTGAAAGTCATACATAGAAATTCCAAACATAGGCATGTGGGTAATGGTTGGAAAGGTCTTGACATAAAGAACAAAATCTATGTTGGACAAAAATCCATTTTGAGTTTGGAAAATTGTGAAAACTATCCATGAAGTTCAAGGTACAAAACATGTATTTGAAAAAATTGCCAAAAAAGGACCAACTTCAAGCCCTTATGTTTCAATGACGAAAGCCTCAAATGGAAAAACCTCCAATATCAAAGTTGTATATCGTTTCAAGAAAATCAATTTGGACTTAAGTTTTTCATCATTTGAATTTTTAATGAGAAAGTTATGGGCACTTGGAGTTGGACTTTTTCAAGATTCAATGGCTTTGGTCCAAAGTGACCTATAATGTTTTGTATTATCACATGTGTTTCTTTTAAGATTATGAAACTTTGTCCAACATGGAAATTTAATTAGACATCTTAAACTTTCCAATTCGCTTTGTCTCACCCAAAAATCATAAAAAATGAGTGAGTTATGTCCTTGGGAAGTTGACCTAAAATTAGGGTTTCAGTCAAAATGACCTATAATGTTTTGAAATGAATGATGACCTTCCAAGTTTCAAATGGATTTTTTATTAAAATTAAAGTTGTTCATATGGTTCTTAAGAACACTTTTACTCTTGGGGTCATCTTCATTTGACAAACACATCAAAAGTTAGGTCTCAGTGGATTTCAAAATAGTAAGATGATTTGACTCATCAACTTCTCAAAGCCAAACTTCAAATCTTGATGAATAAATGATTGAGGATACTCAAATAGGCTCATATATGCATAAAATGATGAGTTAAATAACTTCCCTTGATTGAATTTGATCATAGGTTGAGGTGACTTCATGAGCAAGGCACAGTCAATGCACAGTTGAATTAGGGTTTCCTTGGGAAACAATCCTCAAGCCTTTTGGTTTATCCTGATCAAATTGACAAATTGAGATACTTGGGAAACATATATTATGATTTAGAACTTTGGGAACCATTGTCATGCTTGCTTCCATCTTCATCTGGCCACTTCAATAGGCATAGGGGCCTCCTAGGAGCCTTGGATCACATGACTGCTTAAGCTTCAAAACAAAACAAGTTAGTGACATATTTTTGTGTATTTGGTTAGTAAAAAAAATAAGAAAATCAATAATATACAATTCAAGCATGCTTGGTGGTCTCAAACCAACTCACACAAGTCCCCAAACCTAGGGTAAGGAGCCAAGATGTTATGATCCTTGAGGCCAAATGCAATGAGCAATGATGTGATGCCATGAGGGATCTTAGGGTCAAAATTAGGGTCTTACACAATCACCTCAAATCTTTCACTTTAACGATCTTTGCACTACGTCCTAAAATAGGCTAAGATGGGCTAGGTATCTAAGGTCATTGGCTTCTAAGGTTCCTATTGGAAAGAGTAATGCCTAACCACGACTACTCGTGTGACATTATTGATCCCAACAAGACCTCCACCAAGTGAATGGACTTGCAAGTTAACTTGTTAAGGAATAACTCCACACAAGTCAACAAGACTATGCTATTCTCCTATCACAAGTGCACTCGAGTTCGGGTATAGAACTCATCTCACAAGAAATCACCAAGCATACAAGCAATTAATATATCAAGAAATTCATACATTACAAATAATACATTCATCCCAAATTTGCACA
Source organism: Lathyrus oleraceus (assembly GCF_024323335.1). Classification (NCBI taxonomy): domain Eukaryota; kingdom Viridiplantae; phylum Streptophyta; class Magnoliopsida; order Fabales; family Fabaceae; genus Lathyrus; species Lathyrus oleraceus. Next base: position 213,846,050 of record NC_066583.1, read on the forward strand.
AAAATATGTCACAAATAAATATAAACATACAACACACATAAGCAAAAAGTAGTCTAAACCCACTAGAGAGTGTAGTCCCTAGCAGAGTCACCACTTTTCTGTAGCGGGGTTTTCGTTACCTTTAGGTTTATTGACTAAACCAAAAGTCAACATACAATTCGAGTCGCCACCGCACTTTTATTTGTCCAAAGGAAAGGCTAAAAAGCGAACAAAAGCCAAGTAAGAAGTTTTTCAAATCAAAAACTAATAAAAATGTTAGAGATCTAGGTGAGGGGGTTGGTTATGAAATGGGAAGGTTTTACGCACCCAAAACATCCTTAGTACTCTAAGGGAACCCTTTTTGCAAATATGTGTTGTAGGTTGGTATTTGTGAAAAGATTTGTGCAAACATGATTGAAGAGACGAGAAAAGAATAGATTATATTTACAAATTTTGTTGTTTGAATGGATGAACCCATTACCTACGTACCATCACAAAGGAGGATCAAAACCTCGTAGTTCGGGGTAAAAATATCAAAGATTGGTGAATTGATTTGACCAAAAGCCTTAAGGACTTTTGTTATCAAAGGGAGAAAACTCAATCTAAACCAACAATCCACCATGTGAGGAAGGCTTCAACATGCTAGTGAGGGGTTATCCCTATAATAAGCATGGAAGATTTATAATCCAATCACTAAGTATGAGGTGAGATTTACATCAACCACTATGATAACTCAAACCTATGACTAATGTTTTTGAAAAGTTTTAACAAAGTGGCCATTGGAACCACAAAAACAACTTGAAGTGGGTTATATTTACAAGTTAGATTTATTTACAAAATGAAGTCAAAGTTTGGATTAAGATTTATTCATAATGAGTATATATGAAAGGAGTTTTGAAAAGTCAAAGGCTTAAGGCCTAGGTTTCTAATTTGAAACGAAGTCAAAGTTTAGAAAATGATTTTTGGCTTGGTTAGAGTGGAGAGAAGAAGAGAAGGGCTAGTCCTAAAGCATACAAAGATAAGAGGGGAAAGATAAACCCTTGGAGTTCCTTTTCTTGAAGTCATAGAGATGACTCAAGATGCTCCTTTCCTTTGGACTTAGCACACAAATAAGCAATCAAACAATTTGAATTCAAGCTCCTAGGATCTCCGTTTGGCTTGGCTCTTAACTTGGCTACTCATGACAATGGTCCTCTTTCACATTCTTAAGATGGGATCCCTATCACACAAAAGAAAACATCAAAAAGTTCACAACACAATAAGGGGAATGCACAAAGAATAAGTTTTGAGGAGAAGTCCTTTGAGGTCAACTTTGGATTTTAGCATTCTAAAGGCATGAAGCCTAGTTGATCTTCAACATATTTTAGCATTCTAAAGGCATGAGGCCTAGTTGCTCTTGAACTCCTTTAAGCATAGGTAAGTCCTAATTCTAAGTCCTTTCTCCTTTTTGCATTTGGTTCACACAAAAACAAACACAAAGCAAACACAAGATAGCAATATATTTATATACAATAATGGGCTCAAATGAGCAAAAGGAAAATGACATAAACATAAAATATGTGCTCAAGTGAGAAAAGGGAAAATCAATATGAATAATGAGCAAGAAATAAATGGCATTAAAAGTAAATGGCAAGAAATTAATTGCTCAAATTAAAGTTAGTAATTAGTGAGGTTATGTTAGCTTGTCATAAGACAATGTAGCGCTATGTTAAGCAATCGTAAGTGGACTAATGTAGTAGTCACACCTATCTGAGGCCGGTCAATAAAAATATAGGCAAAGAACACCTAGCTTGTCATAAGACAATGTAGCGCTATGAAACTTGATTTTTCAAGAAAATTTTTGGAGTTGGTCTCATATTTTTATGATTTCAAATGAACTTTTTATGAATTTTTGAAAATCAAATGAATTAACTGAAAATAAAAAAAAAGAATAAATGGAAAAAACCAGCGCCATAGGATGAAGCTCATTAATTGACATGGCATGGATAGATGGTTCAGATCATGAGGAACACGGTATGTCCAATTAAAATGCCACATAAGGTATTAAATGAAGTAAACACAATGGAGGATCAAGATTAAAACGTGGTATCCAGATCCAATGGCCATGAGACAAGACACGTAGTGGTGGTGGTGGAAACCGCCGTCTTCTTCGGCGAGTCAACAGAATCTGGCCACCAATTGCAGAGAAAAAGAAGTTTAATGAAAACGAAAAACAAGGACATGGAAATGAAGCTTGTGTGATGGAGATCATCACTGTATCCATGGATCTTCCTCACTCTTCTTATATTGAGAGAAATGTGAAGGAGAAGATCATGGTGTTCAAACTGAAAGTTCATGAAATGGAAAATTGAAAGCATCACAAGCTTGCCTCAAGTGTGAGGACTTCAGAAAACCACACAAACACAAGAATGCTACATTGAAATGAGAGTTCTAGATCCAAAAATTTTGAATGTATACCTCTGAATTGAAGCACCTCTGGCCATGAAACCTCCAAGTTCTTTGCTCCTCTTTGATCTATGGATGTAGTGGAAGTGAAAGGCTAAGGAATAAGGCTTTGAAGATCAGCTAATGATGCTGAATTTCAAGCTCGAAAGTGAGAAAATTTTCTGAAAAATTCCTTTGGTATGGTTATGGTTTCAATGCTGCAGCAATTCAGATCTTCAAAATGTTGATGAATGAAGCTCATGGTGCCTCTATTTATAACTGAATGTGGCTGAATCCCGCTCTTCTTTCATGTGCATGGCAATTTGAAATTGGATGCATGAGCCTGTACAGGCGTGTGGAAGGCCCAATGATGGCTACAAAATCATGCTGAGATCATGTGAAGAGCAAATGGTCGTGTGCATTGGCCTGGACAAGCTTGCATTTCAAGTTATATCATAAAAATACCAAAATGCACATAAATGGAAAGGTCTTCGAAACTTCCAAATGGTAGATCCAAAATGGTAATATGAGTAATGGTTGGAAAGCCCTTGAAATAAGGAACAAAAGTCAAGTTGGGCAAAAATTCATTTGGCATTTTGAAATTGATGAAAACTGGCTATGAAAATCCAAGTACAAAACATATTCAAAGTACTTTGAAATTTTTTCCCAAAAGCAAGCTTAATCAAACCCCTCTGTTTTCATGATGCAAGCTTCAAATTAAAACACCTCCAACATCAAAGTTGTATATTTTTCAAGATGATCAATTTAGACTCAAAGTTTGTATAATTTGGATTTTCTATGACAAAGTTATGGGCATTTGAAGTTGGGTACTTTTTCAAATTCAATGAATTAGGTCCAAGATGACCTATAACGTTTTGTATTATCACATGTATTTATTTTAGGATTATGAAATTTTATATAACATAACATTTTAAGTAGACATATCAAGCTTTCCAATTCATTTGGTCTCACCCAAAAATCATAAAAATTAAGGAAGTTATGCCCTTGGTAAGTTAACCCAAAATTAGGGTTTTAGTCAAAATGACCTATAATATCTTGAAATGAATGATGACCTTCCAAGTTTAAAATGAATTTTTGATGAATATTAAAGTTGTTCATATGGTTCTTAAGAACAGTTTTTCTCTTGTGGTCATCTTCATTTGACAAACACATCAAAAGTTGTATCTCAATGGACCTCAGTTTAGTCAGATGACTTGACTGGTCAACTTTTCAAGGCCAAACTTCCAATCTTGATGAATAGATTATTGAGGGGCCTCACATGAGCTCACATATGCATAAAATGATGAATGAAATAAACTTCCCTTGATTAAATTTGATCATAGGTTGAGGTTGCTTCATGGGCAAGGCACAATCAAAGCACAATGAAATTAGGGTTTCCTTGGGAAACAATCCTCAAGCCCCTTGGGTTATCTTGATAAAATTGGAAAATTGAGATACTTGGGAGACATATATGATGATTAGGAGCTTTGTGGACCATTGTCATGCTTTTTCTCATCTTCATCTAGCCATTTCATTGGGCTTAGGAGCCTCCTAGGAGCATTGGAGCACGTGATCACTTGAGCTTCAAAACAAAAAGAGTTAGTGACATATTTTTGTGCTTTTGGTTAGTAAACAAATAAAAAAGCAATAATATACAATACAAGCATGCTTGGTGGTCTCAAACCACTCACACAAGTCCCAACCCTAGGGTTAAGGAGCCAAACATGCTATGATCCTTGAGGCAATGCACTTGTGCAATAACATGATGCCATGAGGGATATTAGGGTCAAAATTAGGGTCTTACAATATGATGAAAATTGTAGGAGATAGGGTCTAGGGAACCCCAGTTTTGACCAGTTGAAATCCTTTGGTCAACCATCATGAACCAACTTGCTAGCTTGATATTATCTTGACTTTTGGGACTCACGGAGGATCATATATGCATAAGATGATGAAATTTGAAGTATCCATTGAAATATTTGACCAAGTGGTGAAGAAACTTGTTGAAGAAGTCACATAAGATACCTAGATGAATTAGGGTTTCCAAGGCAAACCAACTCCAAACTCTTGATGATTTCTTGATCAAAATAACATGTGAATATCATGGGAATCCATATATGATATTTAGAGCCATAGTAAACCACTTCTTGATTGAGCTCCTTGCAATGAGGGTCTTAAACCCCATATATGAGCTTGATAGGTCAAAGATGAGCATGTGCACTACCTACAAAAAGAGTTACACCATACAATGACATATTTTTGGTATTTTGGTTAGTAAACAAGGAAAAAATGAAGTATGATACAATCAAATATGCTTGGTGATCTCTCCCAATGCAAACCCAATGAATGAGGGGTAAGGGGGATGCCAAGGTGTGATCCCAATGTTAATTCATATGATGAGAATAGCATGAGGGATCTTAGGGTCAAAATTAGGGTCTTAAACAACACAAGTGCGATAAATATTACAAAGAATTCGGTCATGCACTCAAGAACCAAACATATTGACATTCGACATCCGACATCATTTTCTTCGTGATCACGTGCTTCAAGGAGATATCGAAGTCACATTTGTGGATACTCATAATCAACTCGTCGACATTTTCACAAAACTATTAGCACGAGAACCGTTTTACAAAATTCGAAGGGAACTTGGAATTTTAGATGATTGTGACATTTGATTCTTCAAAAACTAAGCAATTCAAATATAAAGGTATACTCTCTTCTTACCCAATATTTTTTTTAATGTATATATGTGTTTTCTTACATGAGTTTGAAGAAAAGTCAATTTTGTGTGTCCTTACAATGTTTGTATTACTTGTTTGCTTCACATAAAGTTTCCAAAGGATATGTTAGATCATATGCAACTGTTGACATTTTAAATTTCATAGCATGGTAATCTTGGTGAAGTCACTATTTTTTTTGTTAAGGTAATCAATTACCATTTTGGGTGTAATCCATTACATCCCTGATTATGTGATTCACTATTGTTTCTGTTTTTGATGTAATCGGTTGCAATTTTGGGTGTAATCGATTACATCCCTGTTTAAGTGACTCTCTTCTATCTCTGTTTATGGTGTAATCGATTACACCTCCCAGGGTAATCGATTACACCTGATCGTTTCAGATTTTTTAATTAAATATGTGTCATTTGGATAAGTGTTTTTTCAATTAAATATTTTTACTCAACTTTCATTTATCACTTTCCAATATTCTCTTGTTCTAAACCCGTTCACTCTTCATCTACCCTACACCTTCAAACTTCTCCTCTCTCATTTGTCTCCATAACCTAAACTCCATTAAACTCCATTAAAACCCCACTTACAAACCTTTCTATATTTTCAGTCTCTCTTCCCCAAACTCTATTCTAAAGTCCTTCCAAACCCCAAATCGAAAATATTTCCTAAAAAACCCTAACTCTTCCAGCTCCCATAGCTCCATCAAGAAAAGATAAAGGAAAACCCCAAATTGATGAAGGTAGCTCAGAACATCAAGAAGTTGCTCAACATGCACCATTCCTCAAAACCAGGAGACTTACGTTTGATTTCTAGAATCGACCCTTATGTCGGTGAAATATGGTAACCTCTCCTCTTTCCCTTCTTATAGTTTTGATTTTCTGGAACTTTTGAGATGACAAGGAGTATACTCTATGGTTTCCGACTGTGGAAATTTTTACCCGAATTTGGCTAGAGATTTTTATGCAAATCTGGTTACTATTCCTGGTGATAAGGATGTTTTAACTTTTAAGGTTAAGAATACTGAAATCATCTTGGATTTAGAAGCTTTTGGGAACTGTTTGGGAATTCCGTATAAGGGTCAAGCTTTTCATCATGGGTTAGTCCCGGAATGGGAAGGTTATAGTAAGATGGATTATTTCTTTCATATTTATCGTGTCTCTCAGCAAGCTATTCTTGGTAAGAAGAATCCAGCTTCTTCCTAGGTACTTTTGTTTTCAAAGAATTTGACCGTAAGCGATATGATGCTTCATTACTTAATTTTTTATGTTTTGATGCCTAAACACTCAAATCACTCTCAACTTGGTGATCTGGAATTATAACTTATATATGCTATCAAAAATAATATTCAGGTTAATTGGGCATATACCATCATGTACCACATGAAGCATCAATAATCCCTAACTGATGGATTACCCTATGCTAGGCTAATCACCAAAATCTTGGAAGGATGTGATATTGATCTAAAAAGGGAACCAAAGAAGAAGATGACTGTAAAAGAATGTGAAATCAACGCTTCAACATCAGTTACGAATACCGGTATCTTTTTGGACATGGATGATATGTATAAATACAAGGATGAATCCTCAACCTCTTCAAATGTTCCTCCACCGACTCTGGAAGGCGGATATTCAAATGAAGTCCTCTACAACAAAATCTGCTCAGTTGAGACTACTATGATGAAAAATTATCGTGAGCAAAAATTTGAAATGGCTTCTATCAAAAGACTTTTGGAAAACCTTACCAAACCCCAAATCTCAGTGATGATTGATGAAGAAGAAAGTGGTGAAGATCAAGGAGAAGATGATGAGGATATGGGAATATCGAAAAGTGACTAAAGTGTTTTAAAAACAATTATTATGTTTTGTTTCGTGTCTTCTTTTGCTATGCTGAATTTCTCTCTTTAGAGTTATGTTTTAATTATTATGTATGAACAATTTGGTTGTGTATTAAGTTATATGTGTTGTGTTTTTTTATTTATATGTTCATATTATATGCCTTATCATCATACAACATATATGTGTTTTATTATTTTCGTCTTTCCCATCCTTTTTGCTAATGAAAAAGGGGGAGAAGATATATTTTTGGTTGTTGTATATTATTTGCCTCTCTAACATTGTAGCTAGCAAATCACTTTAAAAATCCCCCAATCTTGGATCAAAGGGGAGTTTTCATTTGTTAGAGAAAGCAAGATTGGATCAAATTTTCAATAAAGAGTTGTCATCATCAAAAAGGGGGAGAATATGAAGACAAGCTTCTCAAAGTATTTTGATGAAGACATTCTCTACAAGCAAATATGCATTGCAAAAAGAATTCCTCAAGACTCAAGCACAAGCTTCTCTTTTAAAGGCATTTCAAAGTCTTGAAGAGTGCTATTGATTTGATCAAAGTGTTAAGATATTAAGTTCTCAATCTCTCTATGATAAGTCAAGTGCTCTAGTTTTTTCATCCATACATATCTTGGTTGTTTAGGTCTCTTAAACTTTTATGTTTGGCATTACACTCCACTTTCAAATGCATTCTGCTATTCTGTTTGTGTGGTAATCGGTTACCAGTATTAAGGTAATCGATTACCAGCTATGCGTGTTGTCCTGTGAGACAAATTTTACAGCATGTAATCGATTACATCTTTTGGGTAATCGATTACACGTTTCATTTTTTCAAAATTTTTAAACATTGGCTCAGGTGTAACCGATTGCACCATATTGGGTAATCGATTACCACTAAACCAGTGGCAGAAAACATTGCATTCTTTCATGAAAATTCTTTCTGAAATATGTTCTTGAAGCATGACATCCTTTCATGTATCATAACCATTAAGAGAGGTGTCTAAGGGTTATATATAACACATTTCTGCATAATTTGAAGACACCGCCTTTTCACAAATATTTTCAAACAATCTTCTTCATTCATCTTTTCAAATTATTTCAAGTGTTCTTGATTAAATTTTCTGGTGAAACTTTTTACACCGAATTTTCATACACATTCATATAGTTTCATCCATATCATCATTAGAGCACTTGTTTGTCATAAAGAAGTTTGATTAGTTTAAAGGATAAGATCAATAGATTGATATATTATTCCATTTGTCAAAAACTTATAAAAACTCATATTGTTATTTTTTCCTTGTTGTCCAGGATTGTTGGAAACAAGAGGTTCATTAAAAGGGAGGATTGTTCTCTTTCTGAACTTAGTGAAAAATCTAAGAGGATTGTTCTTAGTGTGATTGTTAGTGTCTATATAGAAATACTAGGAAAAGTCTTGTAAAAGTCCTAACAATAGTAAAATCTCTTTCATGTTGAAAGGGGACTAAAGTACTCTTGATTTGTGAGGGAAACTAGGATATATCTTCATGTTCTTTACTTTCTGCACTTTACCGTTCATTGCATAACCAAACCAGAAAAGAAAGAACAAGTTTTCATAAAACCAGAGAAAGGTTTCAAAGAACCCAATTCACCTCCCCTCTTAGGCGCATACTCAACTTACATATATTGCCCAGAAGTTCCCATCGTCGTCGGCGTCGGCGTTTGAGGTTGACGCGGTGTTAGAATTGGCCCATTATACGCAGTCGAAATTGCAGGTATAGCGCTGGAACCAACATCGGTTATTTGTGATGCGGCTGTGTTCCCCCCATAATATTTTCTTTGTGTGGTCGTGGTGACACTACGTAGTTGCATATACTGAACACAATGTGTTCCACCGGATGTGCCAATTTGTTCATGCAACAATCTCTAGCCTTCCTATCGAGGTTTACTTGCAAGACCGACTACAAAGTCCTAGACTAATGTGTTTTAAGTATATATTGGTTTAAATGGAAAAGTATTTGGAACACTAGAAAAATAATTAAAGTGATTGCAAAATAGAAATGCAATAAAAGTAAGGAAGGACAAAAGACAAGATACATATGTAAATAAACGAAGTAAATGAAAATAACTTGATAAGTTAAATGACTTGAAAATAAAGGTGGAAGCAGAAGTACATTTTCATAGGAAGTTAACTTTTTTCTCTCAAACGCTTGATACTTCAAGTGTATTCCTATTGCAATGTTAAAAATGTCACCCTTTGAAATGAAAATTACATCTACTTAAATAGTAGTAAGAAGTAACTGCTAGGAGATTATGGCCCATTCATGATGTGCCACGTGTTAGAGCCTATCACCCAGGTTACTAGTAACTTCCCACTCTCTACTTCCCACGATTAATTCCCCCCATGGTAAGCTAACCTTCGACTTTGAAAGACTCGCCTCCTTCGTCGACCCAACTCTCTTAGTTTTCCCTTCGTCGACCTTGCTTCCGACCTCTCATTGGTCGACCTAGCTTCATGTTGTTCAGTTCAAATTTTTCCAGCTAACACACTGCAAATGACACTGAATTCTTTTTCTACTAGACACAACAAATACAATGTTAGCTCATTTTGGGGACACCGTATCTTGAAATAAAACCCTTAAGGGTCTCCATAGTCTTAGTGGTATTACTAACAACATATTCTCAACTCAAAACATAATAACTCCATATACTTTGCAAATCCTCAACACACTTATTCATAAACTTTAAATACTTAACACTCATTTACATCAATATTCTTGAATACATTAGTCTAAGGTACCATCTGATTCTCCATCCAAACCTTATTGAACAAAATCACCAGATAAAATATCAATCTTCTGAGGGACTATACTAAAAATTATGTTAATTTTGTTAAACTATTTAAAATGTCCACCCTATATCGGCGTTTATCAGCTTTTAAGAGACAATTAAAGACTACATTTACACCATCTCTCAATATTCTCATACTCCATGTTTCCAATGTTATTTTATAATGTCTTACACCTCACTACTTAACTAAATCTCTCATGTCCACGCAAAATTTTCTTTCGAATTACACTCACTCACCATATTTTACTCAGAGTTTCATCTAAAATCAACATCTACACTTATTATCCTCAATAATACATCGGGGGTTGTCACTTACCAACCGACTATTTGGTCTACACTCTAAATAAACACAAGATCCATCCTTAATTTTCTAGTTCATTAGTATCATCTTGCTTGAACACTTAACATTACCATTCAAGACAATATATATCCTTCTCAAGTGTCCAATATTTAACACGAGGTTCCCTCATTCTTAATGCACGATTCCTTTTGACTTCAATACAAGACCATTTTGTCATAATCCAAATTTCATAACTCATTATGAATGTTAGCTTAGTCTTCTCTTTAATTCCATAGTGACTACATTTATTTTTGACAATCATCACACTTCATCTGGACTGATCTAGAAACTTATCGGATGATCATCCAATACCATTCTCGAAAAATTCTCTAATCAATTTTTCACCCATTCTCCGTTATTACATCCCTTTATCCATACTTATAATCTCCGAGTGACTACGAAACATCATGGCTTCCATAAACAACTTTCATAACTAAGACAAAAGTTGCACCAAACATAAATTATTATAGTTAGAATGATAATTTCATTGAGCGTTCACCATCTTTTTTTTAGCATGTTGACTCTTTACATTCAGATAAATAATCTTCACAGACAAAATCATCATACCCAATAAAAAAATTGTATGTAGTAACTAATCACCTAACTCTCTATTAGTGTGATACAATTTTATGAATTACCTAAGATGTAATGGTATATGAAAATGATTATTGATCAAATTATATTAAAAAAATTATAATTGTGTAACACTACCTTACCTTTGAACCATATACTTAGCCTATTCTATTTTATTTTAAATTATAAAGATACATCTTATCCGAACTATCAAATATGCTACAAAAAGAGAAAAAAATATGCCCTAATTTTATATTGTCAGCTAATCACCACTATGTATTCGGCCAAATTACCCTGATATTTTTAAGTTAATTATGTGACATAACTTATTGATAAATATTTATCAGATGACAATGTAAAACTGTCAATGCACTATCTCTAATCTCTCAAAATTAATAATCATTTCAAATTGGAATAAATTTAAATTAAAAAAAAATGAATTATTAATTATAATTTTATTAAACAAAATATTTGTGCCTTAACACTTGTAAGCAAGTAGTAATAAAGCATAGTAATTTCAACTTAGTTGGCAAAGTGACAAATCACCATCAACAACACCTCATAATAAATCACAAACATAATATTAATAATATAAAAAATGGAAAGAAAATAAAAGAGGATAAAAGCTAAAATTATGCATTCTATTCTATCTCATTCATTCACTCTCAAAAAAAAACTCATTTTTCTCTCCTTCAATCTCTCAACCTCCTCCTCATCATATTCCAAACACCACACCACACAACACACAGTCCAACGTTAATCGATCAAAAACCCATCTCTGTCGATGTTTCTTTGACCCAAAAAACTTCACAAAAATCTCATCCGATTCTCTTTTCTTCTCTTCCACCGATGCAGATTGAGTTTCAAAATTCCTTCCTATTTCTTATATGTAATCACTCTTTCCATCGTTTTCTATAATTCGATCTGTACCGATTGTAATGCCACTCATCGGAAACTTTTTCAGATTCTGTTCTGTTTCCTTGAATTCTCTGTTTGTGTTTTTTTTCCTTCTTTTTTGGACTTTTTTTGGTTGCGTATACCGCAAGTGTTCTTGTTGAATTGGATTACCCTAATAATTCTCTGATCTGAAAAAGTCACAAAATTTACTGTTTTCAATTTCAACCTACCCTTTTTGTGGTTCCGATTACAATCCCCTGTTTCTTGGTATTCATCCATGGAGAACGATTTTTCTGGTTTCATTTTTCATTTTGATTTTGATTGTGATGATCTCACTTTGATGAATCACGATGACTTCACGTGATTGAAGTTTTTAACTTTGATCACAAAAATTGAAGAAATTCCTTTCTTTTTTTTGGGAATATCCCTTGTCTTAGGAGAATGAATGAATACTATACTTCTCCTCAAAGTTTTCGTCTTTTGAATTAACCTTATAAATACCCTTTACTTTTTTCAGTTTTTTCATGATTTTTGTTCATCTGGGTCATCATCATCAGACATCTTAACAAACCTTTTATGAAAGGATCGGTGTTGATTTTGTTTCTTAATTTGTTATTTATGAAGTGATTTTGTTCATGATTTTGCGTGTCGAAAATCTTAATGCATGTCTTTTTGTGGTTATACTTCATGATTAATAATGTTATAATCAACTTCAACCTAGACATTTGATCATATAGTTCGTTTTTTTTCTTTTCATTTTTGTGTCGCATAATAATGAGTTTATGTTAAGTATGTTTTTCTTTGTAGGTTTGAGACCTGAGATTTGCTAGTCAATTATATTTTTGAGGTACACACTTTTTGCAAGTTAGTAGTAAAATGATATGAAAATTGAAAAGTCTAGCATGCTATAATTAGCGAAACATAGAAATGGATTAATTGAATGTGGTAATAATAGATTTGCACATATTTTGGTAACTTAGATATTTTCTTCTGCAAAGTTTGGGGCACTGCGTAAAGTTTTTTGCAGTGCCCAATGGATGCCACAACCAGCGGAACCCCGACTATTCAATACCATAACATCACTGACCAGACAATTACTGCCATTGTTGTTGCCACACCACTTCCGACTTTCCAAAGGCAACAGCGACATTGCTTTGGGAACTCTACTCCCGGAGAGTTTCCTTTGTCTGCTAATCCCTCTATTGTCCTCCATGTTCTTACCGCGTGTAATTTGGATCCTCAAGACCTTGCTAAACTAGAGGCAAGTGCTATACTTATCTGCATTTCACTTATGAAGTTGTTGTTCTTGATTTGAATGCGAATAATGCTTCTGGTTTTGTTTTTTATGTTTATGTTGCAGGCAACATGCTCTTTCTTCAGGCAGCCAGCAAACTTTGCTCCGGATTTAGCGCTGTCATTATCCGAGCTTGCTGCATTTGACATGTGCCGAAAGAGAGCCATCTTTAAGCCAATGACAACAGAAGAAAGGCAAGATTTGAAGCAAAGATGTGGAGGCTCTTGGAAGTTGGTTCTAAGGTATTTATTGGCTGGAGAAGCATGTTGCAGGAGGGAGAAATCACAGGCAATAGCAGGTCCTGGTCACAGCATTGCTGTGACATCTAAAGGGGATGTTTATTCGTTTGGATCCAACAGTTCAGGACAACTCGGGCACGGCACCACCGATGAAGAATGGCGACCGCGGCCAATAAGGTTGTGAACATGTAGACTTAAGGTTAACTTGAAGTGAACTAGTACTAGTTGATTATAAGTTAATGGAAGTTCATTATGTTTCAGAACTTTGCAAGGCATTCGAATTATACAAGCTGCTGCCGGTGCTGGGAGGACAATGTTGATCACTGATTCCGGACAAGTCTATGCATTTGGAAAAGATTCTTTTGGAGAAGCTGAATACGGAGGTCAAGGATCCAAAGTTGTCACAAGTCCACAGTTGGTGGAGTCTTTGAAAAACATATTTGTTGTCCAAGCTGCAATTGGTAACTTTTTTACCGCGGTATTGTCAAGAGAAGGCAGGGTTTATACATTTTCTTGGGGTAACGATGGAAAACTCGGCCACCACACTGATCCAAATGATATGGAACCTCATCCTTTATTAGGAGCTTTGGAAGACATACCAGTAGTGCAAATTGCCGCGGGATATTGCTACCTTCTTTGTTTGGCTTGTCAACCTAGTGGAATGTGAGTTCCAAATCACATATCTTAATCTAATTCTTTTTCCTACGTTAGCTAGTCTATACATGTAACTTCATTCTTGTTGTATTGCTTATTTGAATGTTTTGCATGTCGTGATTCTTTGAAAACATACAGGTCAGTATACTCCGTTGGGTGTGGCTTGGGAGGCAAGCTAGGACACGGAACAAGAACTGACGAAAAGTTCCCTCGTTTGATCGAACAGTTCCAGACGCTAAACATTCAACCCATGGTGGTGGCAGCCGGTGCATGGCACGCTGCAGTTGTAGGACAGGATGGCCGTGTTTGCACATGGGGATGGGGCCGATACGGTTGTTTGGGACACGGGAATGAAGAATGTGAAGCAGCACCTAAGGTAGTAGAAGCATTGACCAATGTCAAAGCTGTTCATGTCGCAACAGGAGATTACACAACCTTTGTGGTCTCTGAAGATGGTGACGTTTATTCATTCGGTTGTGGAGAATCTGCTAGTCTCGGTCATAACGCAGTAAATGACGAACAGGTCAGCTTTGTTCATTCATTTTTTCAACTAACATCTATGAAGGGCACATTGTTCTCTACACTAACAAAAATCATAACATTTTTTTTGTTAATGTTATAATTACAGGGAAACAGGCATGCGAATGTGTTAAACCCCGAGCTCGTGACATCGCTGAAGCAGATCAATGAAAGGGTGGTACAGATTAGTCTGACAAATTCGATATACTGGAACGCCCATACCTTTGCTCTAACTGAATCAGGGAAGCTTTATGGATTTGGGGCAGGAGACAAAGGACAGCTAGGAATTGAACTTGTTGCGAACCAGACAGAAAGGGTAAATCCGGAACGGGTTGACATTGATCTCGGCTAACTATATCGGCCTCTAATCACCAATTCTTTAAACCGTTTTATATCGTCTAATTAACGATCATGCATAGCATTTAGTGTTTAAGTTTCCTTGTCTATTTTGTAAATATAATCAAAAGAATGCAGTGTGATGAAGGTCCAAGGTAGGTAAATCAGCTAACAAGGGCTTCAGCTACTACTGTCTTTATTTATGGTCTTTCATATCATATCTTAGGCTTCAACTGTTTGTTGATAGTTTATTTATACGCTGTTGAAGGTTACTTTATTTATGGTTTAGTTTCTCTTGAATTTGTTTTCGTAGCATCATTTGCTTTGAATTTGTTTGTCAAATTTATCATTCATTTATTTATCATCATGAACACTATCCTGGTTTGGATTATTCTCTTTGTACTTGAAAGAATGTGCCGTTCTCTTTTTTCTTGATTTTAACTTCTCATTTTTCTTGATTTTTCTTGCTAAGTTTAATACTTAAGGCAAACATTTGTTTGTAGGATAGTGTGGTTACCTCATGGTCATTCTCTTTTTAAGTAGCTTCAAAATAAACGTTTACCTCGCCATCCTCTATTTAAGTAGCTTCAAAAGAAACGTATACCTCGCCATCCTCTTCTAGAAGATGTTTGGAAGACGAAGATGTTTCTTTAATTGATCATGCACGTATTGCTTTTTCATGTGATGCTACAAAATTTTAATACGTTGAAAGAATTTTTGATATGATAATTCTTCATATGATTTCTCCTATGATGACTCTCTAGAAGATCCCTTCATTTATAGTGATTGTTATTTTATATGATACTTCCGATGATGATCTCTTGAAAACTTCTTCTTCTGAAAGAAGATGGTTCTTCAGTTAATGATGAAGATTCTTCGAATGTATCTAAATTATTTTCTTCATTCTTAAGTAATTTAATTAATTATCTAAGTTTCATGATGATTTTTGTTTTGTTTGATATTTCTGTAAATTCATCCAGAGTTTCTATCTTCGAAGTCAAGTATTGAATCATGTTTCTACGTCACTTCTTGAATATTAGATATTTCTTAGAAGAAAAAAAAATTAGATTAGTTCCAATATTTGAGAACCATCATTCACTTATATTTGGTGTCTCATTTTCTTTGATACATGTGTTTACCCTTTCAATCTCAGTTGAAACTTCATTGATTTCCTTAAGGGTGTACTACACTTCTTTAGTCGTGTTATAGTTAAAAACATAACATGACTCTCTAGTTCTTAACACATTTGTCATCAAGTACTTAGTTTGAAACTCAAGTTGCATTTTTTCTTTTCTTCTCTAGTCCATAAATAATTTGATTTGTCTACTACTTCATTATTAACAAAATGAATATGTACAAAGCGATAATCTAAAACAAAATTCCATAGATCGGAATCAATAAAAAATTGTATATTCTTCCTTTCCATATATTAAACCTTACACGATCAAACGATTGATGTGTATTTATTTAAAGTCCTTTATTAAAAGAAGAAATATTTTAAATCATCATACTTTCTCATAATATGATTAGTCATATAATAGAAGTTAGGCTATAATGCCACTTATTGAGCAAGTGACTCAAAACACAAGAGAGAGAAAATAGGGAGGGGGGAGGAGAAGGTGAATTGTGTTGATTAAAAATTGAAACCAAATTATAAAATGTGTGTTCTTGAAAACAATTTTGTTTAGTTGTGTTAAACACGTAGAGAAAAGAAAGTAGAAATGAAAAAAGAAGATGGAGAAGAAGAGAGATATGCAACAAAAATAACATAAACAACGAAAACTAAAGAGTGAAGAGATAGAGACAGTGCATTAGAGATTTATACGGGTCCGATCTAACCACTCAATGTACTTCTTTTTGCAAGAATTTCCTCTTTTTAGTTTCAGTAAAATCACACTTGAGCTTTTTACATGAATTTCCCATGAGCCTTCAACAATAAACAAATAGAGATAAAAGAAGAAAGATAAAATGATTTATGTACTAGTAAAAAAATATAGATGTGTGTGTGTGTCCCCCCTACAAGGGCAGAGAGACTCAGAGGTCTTAGTAGGTGTATAATACATTTTGGTGGTGAGAGCTTGCTCACGACAGCGAGAAGCCAAGTACAATAGTGTTTTAGGCTATTTTAGGGGACTATATCACGTGAGATGAGAGACCCTGTTGGTGGCCTACGATACTAGATTGTAGGCGGGTGATTAGGCTAGTCACGTGTGTTAAGGAAGTAGAGAGTGTGGTCCTCTTTGAGTGGTGTAGAGAGTGTCTAACTTAGATGTAAGAATAAGATTTAGTTCTGCATCTCGCATTTAGTTTTGATGATAACAATGCATTGTTTCTTAGAGAATAATTTGGTATCCTAATGGTTTGTCTAGTTTGTAGTTTTTGCTAACATGTTCTGATTCTGAAGATTTGGTGTGTGACGTCATCAGATTCTGAACTCAAGACACTTTGACTCTGAAGAGATACAAAAGTGAACTTTACAAGATTATGACAAGTTTTGGAACGCTCTTAAACAACGGTTATGATGAATGTTTGTGTTAAAGCTTTTGACTATGACTCTGATAGAAGAGCCTCTGAAGGTTTGTCAAGCTCCCAAGATCCTACGCTCATCCAAAGCTTTGCAACTTCAATGCTTCTGATGCTGATATGCTCTGAATCCCTGCTCTCTCAACATTTTGAACTGCGTCACCAGACGTTGAAGACCAGGGTCTGATGAACTGGATCAAGACTCTGAAGACCAAAGTTCTGAAGTTTCTCTCTACCAGATTCTTAATCTTCTCTTATGCATGCTTCATCACCTATTTCTCAGAAGCCTGGGAATATTGAAGATAAGATCAAAATGTTTTACGTAAGAAAAATAGTACACATTACAAGATCAAATATTCCTTCCACTATGCTAATTATGTGGGCTAAGGATTGTACTATTGTATCATTTTTGTATTCCTTGAGTGATTAGGGTATAGTCATAATTATTCAAGAAGACATTGACAATTTGTCTTTGTGTGTATGTAATCATTTGATTATAGTAGACTAAGTCCTTATTGATAAGGATAAATCACCTTGGCGGATGGACTGGGGTAGCTTAGTTAACAGCAAACCAGGATAAAAATAATTGTTTCATTATTTTTGTTCCTTGTTTATTATTTGTTGTGTTAGAATAAAAAGCTTTCATTTGTAGAAACCTAATTCAAACCCCCCATTTCTTGTGTTTCTTGCCACCTTCAATTAGCATTAGAGTCTGGTTATGGTATTGATACGATTATCAAACACTTAACCGTGTCATATAAAGATCCAGTTTGTGTAACACAATGGCTACTATCCCACCTACAGCTGCTCCTGTTGTTGATAGAGATCACTATAACACTAAACCTCTTGGTTTCGATGAAGAAAGATTTGATTACTAGAAAGATAGAATATAAAGCTTATTTCTAGGTTATGATGTAGATCTGTGGGATATAATAGTCAATGGCTACGTACATCCTATTGACGCCAGCGAAAACAAAATAGCAAGAAGAGTGATGACAGAGCAACAAAAGAAAGATTATAAAAATCATCACAAATCTAGAACTATCTTGTTGAATCTCATCTCATATACTGAGTACGAGAAGATAAAAAATAGAGACTCTACAAAGTCGATATTTGATTCTTTGAGGATGATTCGCGAAGGAAACACCCAAGTCAAAGAAACCAAGACACTTACCTTGATTCTAAAATATGAAATGTTCAAGATGGAAGATGATGAAACTGTTGAGAATATCTCAAGGTTTCAAACTCTTGTTGAATGACTGAAGGTCCTGAACAAAGGGTATTCTACTGCTGATCATGTGAAGAAGATCAACAAAAGTCTACCTAAAAGATGGATACTTATGGTAACTGCATTGAAGTTATCAAAGGATCTAAACAACACATCTCTTGAAGAACTTATTAGTTCTTTAAGAAGTTGCAAAATTGAGCTTGAAGAAGATGAGCCCTAGAGAAAGATAAAATTTATTGCTCTGAGTCTTTAGGAAATTTTGAAAACACTAGATCTTTTCAAGAAGAAGAAGATAAAGATTTATAAAAGGGTTCAAAAGAAGAAGATGTATTGTCTCTTCTTTCCAGATGTGTTAATAAACTCTAGAAGAAAAGACAAGGCAAGTTCAGAGACTCCATAAGTACAGGTTTCGTTCTAAGTCTACTTATGGATTCAAGAAATGTGGATCCAACAAAGGCATCACATGCTTTGAGTGCAAAGATCCAGGTCATTACAAGAATGAATGTCCCAAGATGAAGAAAAACAGACCAAAGAAAAAAGACTTTAGAGGGAAGAAGAAGGGTATGATGGCTACCTGGGATGATTCAGAATCCTCAAAATATAACTTTGAGGAAGAGCAAGCTAATGTGGCGCTGATGGCATGCACAAAAGCTCCCGTTGAGAATATTCAATCAGAATCTGAGCCATACTCTGAAGAGGTATTCGCTGAACTCTCTCGCTCTGAACTTGAATCCAGTTTAATAGAAATTCTGGATAAGTATCATAAGCTTCTGAACAAATACAAGTATCTGAAAAGGGTTCATGTATTTGAGTCAAAAGCATACTATAAGCTTAAGGAATATTTCTCAAGTTTAAATGAAGAAAACTTTATTTTGAAAAATGATAAGTTTATGCTTCATAGCAAGAGTTCCAAACTTGAAAAGGAAAATCTTTTAGAAGCCTCTATAGACTCTAATGATGTCATTAAGAAATATGACAAATCCTTCTAGAAATTTCTTTCTAAAAGCCTAAATAGAATTGTAATGGCTTCACGATTTATGACATAAGCAGAAACGGAACAAGAGGAATTGGTTATGATTCTAATGAAGAACTTACTTATGAAAAAGATTATAAACCAAAACCTCTTCATTCCCATTTTGTTCCTTCTGGTAAACAAAATGGTGTTGGGCCTAAAGGTAAAACCTAAGTCTAAATAAGAATATCATTCTCGTTTCAACTATGCATACATTTATACAATCCTTCACAGAAACCCAAGTTTGTTAAAAACTCTGGGAAGACTAACCAAAAAGGACCCAAAAAGTTGTGGGTACCTAAGGATAAGATAATATATGTTGCATACTTTCTTAATAACACAGTTAAGACACCAATTATGGTACCTAAACTCAGGCTGCTCACGACACATTACAGGAAGAAGGTATATGTTCCAAAGCCTGGAACTTAATCCTAGAGGCGTCGTTAATTTCAGAGGTGATAAAAAAGGGAAGATCATTGGATCCGGAACAGTAGGTAAGAATTATCTCCCTTCTCTTACTAATGTTTTATTAGTTGATGGATTAATGCATAAACTTAAGTCCATAAGTCAATTAAGTGACAATGCTTATGACATTATTTTTAATCAAAAGTCATGTAAAGTTGTCAGTCAGAAGGATGACTCAGATATTTTCAGTGGAAAGAGGAAGAATAATATTTACAAAATTAGACTTTCTGATTTAAAAAGTCAAAACGTAAAATGTCTAATGTCTATAAATGAAGAGCAATGGACGTGACATAGAGGATTGAGACATGTTAGCATGAGAAGGATTTCTCAGCTAAATAAGCTTAATTTAGTCAGAGGCCTGCCAAATCTGAAGTTCTCTTCAGATGCTCTTTGTGAAGCATGTCAGAAATGCAAGTTTTCTAAAACTTCTTTCAAGGCTAAAATTGTTGTTTCAAACTCCAGACCATTGGAGTTTCTTCATATTGACTTGTTTGGTTCAATGAAAATTGCCTCTGTCAATGGTAAGAAGTATGGAATAGTTATTGTTGATGACTACAACAGATGTACATGGGTAAAATTTCTCAGAAACAAGGATGAGTCACATTCTATGTTTTCTACCTTCTGCTCTCAAGTGCAAAATGAGAAGGATCTCAAAATTGTGAAAGTCATAAGTGATCATGGTGGAGAATTTGAAAGAGAGATTTTGAAAAACCTTTTTATGAAATTGGCATTTCCCATGATTTCTCCTGCCTTAGAACTCCACACCAAAATGGAGTTGTAGAGAGGAAGAATAAGACTTTGCAAGAAATGGCCAAAACCATGATCAATGAGACTCATATGGCTAAGCACTTATGGGCAGAGGAAGACAACACAATGTGTCACATTCAGAATACGATCTCTATAAGATGTATTCTGGGTAAGACTCCATATGAATTGTGGAAGAATGGAAAACCCAACATTTCATATTTTCATTCTTTTGGATGTGATTGTTTTATGTTGAACACTAAGGACAATCTGAACAAGTTTGATTCTAAGACACAAAAGTGTATTATGTTAGGATACTCTGGACTCTCTAAAGGTTATAAAGTATACAACACATAAACATGAATTATTGAGGAATCAATTCATGTTAAATTTAATGATAAACTTGACCATGAAAAGTCAAAGCTGATTGAGAAGTTTGCAGATCTGGAGATCACTTATTCAGTTTCTGAAGGTAAAACTTCAGAAGCAAAAGATGCTGAGGCAAAAGACTCTGATACTATTCAACCAAAAGCTATTGAAGTTCAGACTCCTCTGAGGAAGCATAGACAAAGATCGTCACACTTTGAAGAATTGATTATGAGAGATAAATCTAAACCAGTCAGAACCAAATACACATTCAAACCTTATGAAGATACGCTTATGGGTTTGGTGTCCCTTATAGAACCTACATATGTTGATGAAGCACTTCTGGACACTGAGTTGATTCTAATAATGCAACAAGAACTGAACCAATTCTCTAGAAATGATGTGTGGACTCTTGTGCCTAGACCCAAAGGAACTCATGTCATTGGGATAAAGTGGGTCTTCAAAACCAAGCTGAAAGAACAGGGAAAGGTAGTAAGAAATAAAGGCATATTGGTTGCAAAAGGCTATAGTCAACAAGAAAGGATTGACTATACTGAGATCTTTGCACTAGTTTCTAGGAATTTTCTAAGTTTATGCATGCATAATTTGAGATGAGTCTGATGGGAGAACTCAAGTTCTTTTTGGGAATTTAGATTAATCAAAGTCCAGAAGGAACAGATATCCATCAGATTAAATATGCTAAAGAACTTTTGAAGAAGTTTGACATGTCAGAATGCAAGATAGAAAAGACTCTTATGCATCTTACATGTATCCTTGAGAAGGATGAGGTAAGTGCAAAGGTAGATCAAAAGGTATGCAGAGGCATGATTGTTTCTCTCTTATAGATAACTTATTCTAGACCTGACATTTTGTTTAGTCTCTGTTTGTTTGCTTCCAATAAGATATTAGAGAATCCCACTTAATAGTTGTTAAGAGGGTCTTCAAGTATCTGAAAGTTACTATTAACCCTGGCTTTAGTTATAGAAATTCTAAAGAGTACAAGCTAGTGGGTTATTATGATGTTAATTATGCTAGAGATAGAATTGAAATAAAAAGCACTTCTGGAAGATGTCAGTTTCTGGGAGACAACTTGATCTCATGGTCTAGCAAGAGACAATAAACCATAACATTATCAACTGCTGAAGCTGAATACATTGCAGCTTCTGGATACAGCACTCAGATGCTCTAGATGAAAAGTCAGCTAGAATATTTTTAGATATGTCAGAGTAACATTCCTATTCTTTTTTATAATACTTCTACTATTTATTTATCTAAGAATCCCATTTTACATTCTAGAGCTAAACATATTGAGATGAAACCTCACTTTATACATGACTGTATTTAGAAGGTAATTTTAAACTTAAAATTTATTTATACAAACCATCAATGGGCTAATATCTTTACAAAACCCCTTTCTGAAGATATTTTTATTTTCATTCTGGAGGATTTAAATATGGCTTTATGTCCATAATGAAAAATATGATTATCTCATAATGTTTAATTTGTCATAATGGTTTAACGAGACTCTGAGATATTTTGACTCTGAACATTTGAGTGTTCTGAAGTGAGAAGGTTTCATCAGTTCAAAAGTGTCCAGTCAGAACTTGTTTGGTTAAACACTCTGCCTTATGGATACTGAATAATTTTTTCATTAATAGTTGTCAATCAGTCTTGATTAGTGGAATAATTTTAAAGACAACTGTTTTAGAAAACTGAAATGCTTCTGAACGGGTGAGTGACACATTGGGTGAAGAAATTTCTTGGGATTATGTAAAATCTTCACGCCTTAGCCCTTGTTAGATTTGTGCACTATTCAAGATTTTATTCATGATTGCAAAACCCTTATATAAACCCACTTCACACACTTTCTCTACATTCACTTCCTACACTTTCTCTCTTTCAAGCTAAAAACTCTCTGCAACCCAAACCTTGTTCTTCATCAACAATGGCACAAGCTTAACAAAAACTTGTTTTAACTGCTCAAAGAATTGTCTGTGGTTCGTCTTCACAACAACAACAATAAACTTCTCATCTCCTTCAAACTAGTTCTTTGAAATCGGCTTCAGGATCTGCTCAAGAAGTGTTCTCTTAAGAACTTTATGAGACCCCTGAAATCAGCTTAACTACTCCTGTAACCAAATTGGAAGTTCTTTTTGAACTCATTGCTGATTTTGAGATTCTGAAAGAAAATGGATTCGACCTTTTGATTGTGTAAGACCCCAATTTTGACCCTAAGATCCCTCATGCAATCTCATCATATGCATTAGCATTGGGATCATACCTTGGCATCCTCCTTACCCCTCTTTCATTGGGTTTGTTTTGGGAGAGATCACCAAGCACCATGTGATTGTATCATACTTGTATATTTATCATTTTACTAACCAAAATACCAAAAATATGTCTTTGTATTTGCCTAACTCTTTTGTAGGTAGGGCATGGTCCCCATTGGTCTATCAAGTTCATATCTAGGGTTTAAGACCCTCATGTTTAATAGCACAACCAAGGATTGATCCACAAAGTCTCTAAGCATCATATATGAGTCCCCATGACCTCTACATTTTATTTTGATGCAGTTTTCTTCAAGATTTTGGAGTTGATTTGCCTTGGAAACCCTAGTTTGTTTAGGTATCCTGAGTAACTTCTTCAACAAGCTTCATCACCAATTGATCAAATTTCTAAAGGGACACTCCAAAATTTATCATCTTATGCATATATGATCTAATATGATCATAAAAAGTCAATAGAATTCCAAGTTAGCAAGTTGGTTGATGGTGGTTGGCCAGATGAATCCATCTGATCAAAACTGGGTCTCCCTAGACTCTATCTCCTACAATTTTCACCATATGAAAATGATTCCAAGAGAAACGTTACTATAAATGACATTAAAAACAACTTTCATGTTGAAGTCTAGAGCTAATTTTGCTTGGAAAGTCATTTTCTATGTTGAAATGTTATAGGTCATTTTGTCTAAACCCTAATTTGAAAGTCAACTCCTCAAGGCCATAACTTGCTCAATTTTTATGAGATGAAAGATTTACAATTTGAAAAATAAAATTAAATATGTATACTTAAACTTTTATGTTTGGAGTGAAAGCTAAATCAACTTTTATGAGCATGTTATATGAGGATACATTATAGGTCATTTTGGACCAATACCATTGAACAAGTGATTTTCCTCAACTTTAAAAATGCATAACTCTCTCATTCTAAATCAAAATGATGTCAAATTAGTGACCATTTTTAAGATCTTTGAAATATATACAACTTTTATGAAGACACTTTTCTCATTTGGAGCTCACATAAATTTTTTTGTAAGGTGGAACATTGAGGTATATGGCTTGACACTTAGAAAATTTTTCAACATGTTGAAATTTCCAAACTTCCACCTCAAAATTCACCTTGATCCAAGTTCGAAATGGAAAAGTGTTCAACATAAGAGTTGTTCCTCTTGATCTAAGCTTTTCAAAGACTTCTAATTTATTCATTTTGGACCAAGTTTTCTAGGGATGCGCATGGTTTTAACAGGCCTGCATCATTGGTGGAAATCAAAGTTCAAATGATCACAAAACATTGCCTTGCCATTCAAGCTTCATTCCAACCTCATTTCAGATGCATTTGGACCTAATTGGATTGCTTCATGAGCCTGTATACGCCCATGCAAGCTTGTGCATGACATTGCTAAATTTGGAAGAAAATTCAAGTGTGCAAATAACACTTCCAAATGCTATAAATATGGACCCTCTGAGCTCATTTGAAAGGATCCTTGCGCGCCAGCTTTGCCCCCTCTCTTCAAAACCTCACAATTCAAAGGAAAACCTAATAATTTTCACTTGAAAATTGAGTTTGAATCTCACTGTTTGGAGATTCAAAAACTCCAAGATCCAAGGCTTCTTTACATTCCTAATCCACTTCTACAAGTCATTAGAGCAAGATCGAACAAGAATTGAAGCAAGGAAGAGCAAGTTTTGCACAACATTGAAGGTATTTTCCATAAATTTTCTTCTCTTCGATTCTCACTCAATTCTCATCAATTCTCTTGGATCTTTGGTTGTCTGAAGTCCTACCAATGTAGGAAAGAAGATTGAGTTGCTTTGAGGTCAAATCGAAGCAACTCATTAGATTCGTGCTCTACGCCATTTTTTCTTTCAGATCATGTCCTTCTTTTTCATTTATGTGATGGTGATGACTGAACCAGTCAGGCGAGGTTCGTCTAAGAAGGTGACCGGAGGTTTAACGCCGGTGATGTGTTGGCATGGTTCAAAGTCATTGATCCTTTTCAAATTGTTTAATCTCGTGTGTTGCTTGTAAATACCACTTGTGTTACGTGTTGACTAGTGACTATGGTGGAAAGCGCGCTTGTGACCACTTGATCTGCCACCTCAATTAATGAGGGAGATCATGAGGTCCACGTTTTTTTGTATTTTCTGATTTTCATTTTATTCCTTTGATTTTCATTAATTCATATTAATTTTAACATTGATCCAAAAAATATGAGAGTTTCACCAAAAAAATTTAAATAAAATCCTCTTTCATATTTTGAATTTAAATTATTTTTTGGATCATTTTTAATGTTTTTCATGATTTAATTGATTTTATGATTATTTTTAATTGTTTAAAAATATTTTTAAGTCTCTAAAAATTCTGAAATTTTTTCTCCAAGGCCCTTTGACCTTGTTTGACCTATGATAAATCTCATGGCCATTTCTTTGGTGTTTTTGATGAGGTTTTAGGAATTTGACAAACCATATTTAATTTAATGCATTATTTTTACTATTTTTAAATTGAATAAATTCCAAATAATTGTGTTGAGCCATTTTGATTGTTTGTATAAGTTTGACTTGTGTTGTTGGGCCTTGGTCAAGGTTGATTTGACTTTGTTAAGTTAAGATAATTGGATTTAGGGGATTGATGGAATGTACATTCCATCTCCCAAAATGAATGAATGATCTTAATTTGGTAAAAGTCCTCCTTTGTCCAATTTGAGTTTTGATCCATTCCCCTCCCTCTTCATCTCATTCCCCTTCTTTATGTATTCATATCATGGACCTATGATATCTCCATATCCTAAGGCTAGTTGATTGCAAAATCAACATAAGTATGGATGAGATTAGGCCACCACTTTTGCATATTCTTTTTGTGTGTGGTATGTTTCATGAGCATAATCCATTATACTATGTCTCTAAGATGCATTAACACCAAGATTCGATTGCCCGACCTCAAATAGTTGTGACTTCTACATAAGTCCAATTACGATTGCTTAATATAGCGCTAAATTTTTGATACAAAAGGCATAACAATCTAGTTAGTGAGATTGTAAGTCTCCCCTCTTTCATGGTATTGTGTGGAAACTTGACCTTTTTTCCTTCCTTTGGAAGATTTCTTGGTTCAAGATTCCATGCTTGTGATAAGTGGATCGAGTGTTCTCCAAAGAATGACTTAAAATAAAAAGCAAAAGCAATACTAACTTCTAACTCATTAACAACTAACATTTAATTTCAAGTCATTTACTTTAATGCACTTTATTTTTAAGCCTTATTCATTTACCATTGTTCATACCATTCTAATTGTTTATGTTAATGTCATTTTCACTTTGTCCATTTGGACCATATTTTGTGATATATTTTGCTTGTGTATATTGTGCTTGTTTGTGTGGTCTTTGACCATTAATGTACATAATAAAAAACCAAAACCATAAAAAAACATTTTATGTGGACTGTTGGTTTGGTATGAGACAATTGGACTTAGAATTTAGGCAGCACTCCCTATGCAAAGGATTTGGCCAATGCCAAATTTCATGTAACCAAGTGCTTGTAATCTGAAACTTCATCTGATACATCATTGAAGATCCATTTGAGTTCATCTGCAACATGATCCTTGTGAAGCTGTTATTTTGAACCTGTGACTTATGACATTGTGGAATTTATCTGCTACATGGGCAAATTTGAAGAAGATCATGGAGTTGCTAAGCTTGGATGTGGATATCTTTATTTGATGCCTTGCTCTTCAAGTTAATATTGTGTGCATTGTTTGTTGCTTGATTCTAATTTCCAAGGGAATTTGGGTTTCTATATGACATTCTTGTCTATTGGATTGCAGTCCATTGGTCAGATCTTTTCAACTTTTAACTTTTAAATTTATGCTTAGGATTAGTCTCTTCATCTCCTCCCCACTTCTTTAATTTCAAAATCTCTCCCTCCTTTTAAAAAAACTTCTTTGTTTTTTACTTGTTTTTTTTTTCTAAACTTAGACCATTCTGCAAACTAGAAACTTTGGCTTTATGCCATTGCATTTTAAACTTCTTTTCTTAAATAAACATGTAAATAAATTTAACTATACTTGACTTAAAGACTTCAAAATACAAAAAGAACTAACTCATTCAAACCATTTTTTAGGCCTTTGTGCCTTTAAAACCTATTTTTTGTTAAAAGCAAAGCATCCACTTTGAAATTTGTATCACGAACTACGAGGTTTTGATCCCTCATTTTTATGTTGGTACGTAGGCACAAGTCCGAAGGTCTTGTCAAACACAAAAATATAATTAATGAATTCTTTTCTCATCCCCCCATTCTACTTACTTACAAACATCATTTGTACAAAATACATATGCACACAAGAAAGGGCTCCCTAGGAGTACCTAGGACACTTTGGGTGCTAACACCTTCCCTCTGTGTAACCAACCCCTTACCTGTAATCTCTGGCATTTCATTAGTTTTGATTTGAAAACATCTTATTTATGGGTTTTGTTTGTACTTTTTCCCTTTTCCCTTGGAAACAATAAAACCGCGGTGACGACTCTTGTTATTTGATGTCTTGCTTATCCATAGCTCGATGATCATGAATTTACCGCTACAGAAATTAAGTGACGACTCTACTAGGGAGTAATCTCCAGTGGGTTTAGCCTACTTTTGTGCGTGTATATAATTGTATGTTTGATGTATGTATATATGTTTGTGTGATATAATCTATCTGCTTGTTGTGCTTGGTGATCTCATAGTGGTGAGATAAGTTCTAACCCTAACTTGAGTGCAATTAAGATAGGAGGATGGTATAGTCATGTTCGACTTGTGTGGAGTAGTCCTTAACAAGTTGGCTTGAGATCCATCTGCTTAGTGGAGACCCTTTTGAATTTGGCAATGTCACACAATTATTTATGGTTAGGCATTACTATCTCTAATTTGGGGTCCGAGAAGCTGAGAACCGTAGAACATCTAACCCCACTTGGCCTATTTAGGACGTAGTGCGGAGATTGTTCAAGTGTAGACTTGATAATAGTTGCTACGCGATACTACACTCATACGAGTTTCTCTTGAGAATATTATGGGTCGATGAGTCAGTCATCTTAACCTGTAATATCCGATAGATGAAATTAAGACTCTGGGAACTTTTTAGAACATGATCTATAGGTTTTATCCTTAGTTCACTCCTTTGGTATGGTTCTTACCTAAACTCCATGCTCGTGACTCACAACAAACCCTTGATTCTTGGTTGATCCAATCAAGTCTTGTCAATATCAATGGAACTTGAGTGTTGATAAGGTGTAAACAATAATCCACTAAAATGGATGATTGATCTTGACAATGACTTTATTCATCCCTTGACCTTTGTTTGTTTGCCTTGTGTGTGATACCTTATTTGTGATTGTTGCATTCAGGCATTCATGCACATCATAACATTCATCACACGAAAATTTCAAGGAATTGAGGTGTTATTGGCAAATATTTTCAGACCATGGATTATGGACGAAGGAACACTAAGAAGTAAAGTTTCAGATGTCCCGACTTGAAAGAGTTAAGGAAGCTAGCATCTTTTGTATTAGATCCCTTGGACTTCAAACGACGCCATAGGAAGATTTTGTCTATTCTGTCTGCTGATGTGGTTGAAGGACTTTTGAGTGTATTGGTGCAATTCTATGATCCTCTATACCGTTGCTTCACTTTCCCTGGTTATCAACTTGTGCCTACGTTGGAGGAGTATGCCCATCTCTTGGGAATACATGTTTCTAACAAAGTGTCATTTAGTGGATTGGAAGAGATTCTCAGATCTCATCTTATAGCTGAAGCTCTTCACTTGAAGAAGTCTGAGATAGAGGCTCATTGGGTGAAGAAAGGAGGGTTGTTTGGGTTGCCAGCTGATTTCCTCATCAAGGAAGCTACTGCCTTTTCTCAAGCTGGTAGTATGGATGCTTTTGAAGATATCTTTGTGTTGCTCATCTATGGATTAGCTTTGTTTCCTAACATTGACGGTTTTGTTGATGTTAACGCCATTAGAATTTTCTTGATTGGGAATCCTGTGCCTACTTTATTGGGTGATATGTACTTCTTTTTGCATCTAAGGAATTCTAAGGATGGTGGAACGATTGTGTGTTATGTTCCTCTTCTGTACAAGTGGTTTATTTTGCACTTGCCTCAGACACCTGCTTTTGTGGAGAACAAACAATGTCTACGGTGGTCTCAGAGACTCATGTATCTAACTAATGATGATATAGTTTGGTATGATCCTTCATTGAGTAGTGTGGAGTTATTGATGGTTGTGGTGAATTCTCTAATGTGCCTCTCATTAGTACACAAGGAGGAATTAACTACAACCCTGCTTTGGCCCGTCGTGAACTTGGGTCCCCTTGAGAGACAAACCTGATAACATTTTGTTAGAAGGTCTTTTATATCAAGAGGGTAAAGATCCCCAACATTTGAAGCAGAAGATTGGGCATTCTTGGCATAATGTGCATAGGAAAGGAAGATCCGGGCTGGGAACGCGCAATTGTGTAGCTTTGGGAGCTTACACTCTTTGGGTGAAGAAGAGAGCTTTGGAATTGAAGATGCCTTATCCTTGTGAGATACCTATGTCTATGGTTGTGGTTGAGCCATTAACTCTCCCTAACCAAGATATAGAGGAGTTTGAAGACGCACTCGCCAAGATGAAGCAAGAGAAGGATATGTGGGAAGAGCATTTCCATGCCTTGAGCAAAAAGCATGAGTAGTTGCAGCTTGAGTCTAAGGACAAAGATGCACTTATTGAGCTACTTGAAGACCGAGTGACAAAAAGACAGAGAGAGCCGGAGGTTTCATCTTCCTCTAGCATGCCTCAGCCTTCCGTTGTTTGGAAGAAGATTGTTGATCAGCTTGTCCTCGAGAAGACTCAGATGAAGGCTTCTTTTGAGACCGAGATCCGACGCATTCGAAGGAAGTACGCGCCTAGAGCCAGACCTTCTGATGTTGTTGTTAGGGATCCTTAGGATGACTAGTCTCCTTTTCTCTTGTATTTTACATTTGGTTTTTAAAATTATACTCAGTGTAATCCTTCCAATTACATAAATAAAAGATATTTTTTATGGTCATATCATATTGTTGCAATTGTTGTTATATATATATATATATATATATATATATATATATATATGTATATATATATATATATATATATATATATATATATATATATATATATATATATATATATATATATATATATATATATACATACAAATAATATAGTAAGTTCCTTGAAAATAAAAATAAGCAAACATTGCATTTCATGCATTATTTGCATAAGCAGGTTCCTCTTTTGCCAGATGTCTCATTGGTGTTTCTTCTGTGCTTCAGCCAAGCTGACTCATCGGTACAATACTCGCACCAATCACTCCAGAATCATGGAACATCTTGAGCAAGAGAATAAAGACCTGAAAGAGGAGATCGCCCGCCTGACTACCATGATGGAGTCAGTTCTAGCCGCGTAGAGCCAGTCCTTTCCAATTCCTCCTCCTCAGAGGACTGTCATTTCAGAGGTGGCCAGCTCTATTGTTCCTGCAACTGCCACTCATTTCGCGCCTGCCATGACCGCTGGATTCTCGTGGGGAATGCCGCCAAACTTCATGCCTGAAGGTTTTGCACCTACATTTGCTTTTATGCCGACATCCAGCCCGGTCATATCTGTGCCACCGCCTGTAGTGCATACCCTACCTCGTGTGGAAGGCACCATTTATCATTCTGAGCCATCAGAGGGCCCGGACGTTTATGAGAAAATGGATTAAATGAAAGATCAATTTCTTGAGTTGCGCAAGGAGTTGAAAACTTTGAGAGGTAAGGACCTTTTTGGGAAGAGTGCTGCTGAATTATGTTTGATGTCGAATGTGAAGATTCCAGTAAAGTTCAAAGTCCCTGACTTTGAAAAATATAAAGGGAACACATGTCCGCTCAGTCATTTAGTGATGTATGCCCGTAAGATGTCTACCCAAACAGACAACGATCAGCTGTTAATCCACTACTTTCAAGACAGTCTGACCGGCGCTGCGCTAACATGGTATATAGGGTTGGATAGTGCGAGCATTCACACTTTCAACGATTTGGGTGAAGCATTTGTTAAGCAGTACAAGTACAACGTTGATATGGCTCCCGACCGAGATCAGTTGAGATCGCTGTCTTAGAAGGACAAGGAAACGTTTAAAGAGTATGCTCATAGATGGAGGGAACTTGTTGCTCAAATCAACCTTCCTTTAGAGGAAAAGGAGATGACCAAGATTTTCCTAAAGACCCTTAGCTCATTTTACTATGAGAAGATGATCGCCAGTGCCCTTAGTGACTTTACCGAAATGGTAAACATGGGGATGAGGCTAGAAGAAGGTGTCCGAGAAGGACAGTTGTCAAAGGAGGAGGTATCATCCAGCAAGAGATACGACAGCAGTTTCGGTAAGAAGAAAGACAATGAAGCCAATGCAATAACTAGTGGGAGGAAGAGGAGGCCTCAGATCATAAGAAGTTAACCACCCCATCAACATCATCATCAAGTATCTTTAGTAATTCCCATTTTTTCAGCTAGTCAATCAGTACAAGTTCAACAACAACCACAATAACGAACAAACACCCACAACAACAACAATACCAACAATCATCAATAACAAACTTTCGAGAGGAAGAAGGTCTCTTTCGACCTGATTCCTATGATATATACAGAAATCTATCCATCATTGCTTCTCAAGAACCTGCTACAACTGAGAAATCCACCGCAAATACCTAAACCACTTCCATGGTGGTACAAGCCCGACCTCCTTTGTGATTTTCATCAAGGAGCACCCGGACATGACATTGAGAACTGCTACCCTCTCAAATATGAAGTCCAGAAGCTAGTAAAAAGTTGAATGGTGTCTTTTAAGGACCGCACACCCAACGTGAAGGCTAACCCACTGCCCGTTCATGGAAATTCATTTGTCAACATGGTAGATGGATGCCCTGGGGAGTTCAAAGTGTTTGATGTCCATTGTATTCGAAGGTCCTTGGTGACGATGCACAAGGATATTTGTTTGGTGAGTAATTGTGAGCATGACCATGATGGTTGTGCCATCTGCAGTGTTAACCCAAGAGGTTGTAAGATTATGAAAAGGGACATCCAGCGGTTGGTGGATGAGGGTATGATCTAGATTGTACAATCCTGTCACGTAGATGACGATGTGAATGTGATCGTTCCTATGTTTCAGAATCCCGAGAAAGTGGTGATTCAATATGATAGCAGTTACAACAACAACATCAGCCAAAGATCGGTATCGTTGTTGATCATATGGTTGGCAGGTCCAGTCTCGTACGTATCCGATAAGGATGTTCCTTATTAGTATAATGCAACTATGGTGAAGGATGGTCAAGAGGTTCCATTACCTACAACCAATTCTGTCATGAGCATTGCTGATGTTACCAAGGTGACCCGCAGTGGTCGAGTGTTTGGGTCGGTGTTCCCAAATGATGTGGAAGATTCAACAGTTGGTAAGAAGGTAGAAATGCTTGCAGCAGATCCAATTAGTGCTTCAAAGCGTCAGTTTGGTGAATCCAACAATTTAAAGACTAATGATGATGATGAGGTACTTCGGTTAATAAAGAGAAGTGAGTTTAATGTGGTGGAGCAGCTGCTCCAAACCCCCTCAAAGATTTCAGTACTGTCTCTACTTATGAATTCAGAAGCGCACAGAGAAGCACTGCAAAGAGTTCTAGAGCAAGCGTTTGCGGAACATGATGTTACGGTGGATCAGTTTGATCATATTATGGCTAACATCACTTCTTGTAACAGTCTCAGTTTCTGTGATGAGGAACTCCCTGAGGAGGGTAGGAATCATAACTTGGCTTTGCATATCTCGTTGAATTGCAAAGATGACGCTTTATCCAATGTGCTTGTTGACACCAGATCTTCGTTGAATATGCTGTCGAAGTCAACATTATCAAAGTTGTCATATCAAGGAGCGCATATGAGGTATATTGGCGTAATCGTTAAAGCTTTTGACGGTTCACGCAAAACAGTGATAGGTGAAGTGGACCTTCTAGTAAAGATAGGTCCGAGTGACTTCCAGATTACTTTCCAAGTAATGGATATCCACCCGGCCTACAGTTGTCTATTGGGAAGGCCATGGGTCCACGATGCGGGAGCTGTTACCTCCATGTTGCATCAGAAAGTCAAACTTGTCAAGAATGGGAAATTAGTCATTGTTGGCGGGGAAAAGGCGCTGTTGGTTAGCCACCTATCATCTTTCTCTTATGTTGAAGCTGAGGATGAGGTTGGAACTCCATTCCAAGCCTTGTCTATTGCTGTTGAAAAGAGAGTTGGGGCACCTATATCCTCATTGAAAGATGCAAGGAAGATTGTTGAAGAAGGAATTATTGATCAGTGGGGGCGAGTGGTAGAGGTCGCCGATAACAAAAACAGAACCGGTCTAGGTTTTCAACAAGGATCGTCAACTGCTAGATTAGAGGATA
The DNA here is from genome assembly GCF_024323335.1 of Lathyrus oleraceus. Taxonomy (NCBI): domain Eukaryota; kingdom Viridiplantae; phylum Streptophyta; class Magnoliopsida; order Fabales; family Fabaceae; genus Lathyrus; species Lathyrus oleraceus. The sequence continues at coordinate 213,879,758 of NC_066583.1, forward strand.
TGCAACTCAGATTCCGTAGTAGAGGGTTCATTCATGGCAATGAACAACACTTAGCTGTTGCGCTAGAGGATGACGAAGAGGAAGACTGCACCAATTTTGTGACGCATGGAAAGGCTTGCAACAATTGGACTGCTGTTGATATTCCCGTTATCATGAATTGATCTAAATAATTGCTTTTATCTATTTTTTGAAAATCCTTCTCATATGCATAAGGGAGAAGTGAACATTATTGGGCATTTTCAAATTTGATCATCAATAAAATATAATTCTATTCGTCCACATCTATGATGTTTTGTTTTTACTTTTTGCTTTATTCTGAAAATGGTAATCATAAAAAAACATAAATAAATAAATAAACTTGTTCATCTGCATAATATTTGGTCACAATTCACTTCTCTAAAATCAAAATATCAAATCATTATGCAGGTTGGTTCCTAACCCCATTGAATACAATGATCCTTCTCCTTCTCCAAATTTTGAATTCCCTGTGTTTGAGGCCGAAGAGGAAAGTGATGAAGAAGTGAGTGATGAATTGTCTCGTCTTCTTGAGCATGAAGGAAAATCCATTCAGCCACTCGAAGAGCAGATTGAGTTAGTCAACTTGGGGTCCGAAGATGATGTGAAGGAAGTCAAGATTGGGTCTCGACGGTGTCCAGATGTTAAGAAGGGGTTGATTGATCTTCTTCGAGAATATTCAGATGTGTTTGCTTGGTCTTATCAAGACATGCCTGGTTTAGATTCTGAGATTGTGGAGCATAGATTCCCGTTGAAGCCAGAGTGCCTGCCAGTCACGCAAAAGTTGAGAAGAACGCATCCTGATATGGCAGTAAAGATTAAAGAAGAAGTGCAAAAGCAGATTGATGCTGGTTTCCTTGTGACCACCGAGTATCCACAATGGGTGGCCAATATTGTACCTGTTCCGAAGAAAGATGGAAAAGTTCGCATGTGCGTTGATTATAAAGATTTGAATAAAGCCAGTCTGAAAGATGATTTCCCTCTACCACACATTGATATGTTGGTACACAATACTGCTAAATTCAAAGTCTTTTCGTTTATGGATGGATTTTTCGGATATAATCAGATCAAGATGGCACGCAAAGATATGGAGAAGACCACATTCATTACACCTTGGGGAATATTCTGTTATAGAGTGATTCCTTTCGGTTTGAAGAATGCTGGTGCAACTTACCAAAGAGCAATGACTACTCTTTTTCATGATATGATGCATAAAGAGATTGAAATTTATGTCTATGACATGATTGCTAAATTAATTGATGAAGAGGAACATGTTGAGCATTTGTTGAAGCTTTTCCAACGTTTGAGGAAGTATAAACTCCGCTTGAGTCCCAATAAATGTACTTTTGGTGTTCGTTTTGGTAAGTTGTTGGGCTTTATCGTCAGCGAGAAGGGTATTGAAGTTAATCCGACTAAGGTCAAAGCGATACAAGAGATGCCTGCGCCCAAAACTAAGAAGCAAGTCAGAGGTTTTCTCGGCCGTTTGAATTATATCTCAAGATTCATTTCACACATGACTGCCACATGTGCGCCTATATCCAAGCTTCTTTGGAAAGATCCGTCATGTGATTAGACCGAAAACTGCCAGAAAGCTTTTGATAGTATCAAAGAATATCTGCTTGAACCTCCAGTTTTGTCTCCACCTGTTAAAGGAAGACTATTGATCATGTATTTGACTGTGCTCGAAGATAGTATGGGTTGCGTTCTTGGTCAACAAGATGAGACTGGAAAGAAAGAATTTGCAATTTACTACCTCAGTAATAAGTTCACCGACTGTGAGACTTGGTATTTTATGCTTGAGAAGACTTGTTGCGCATTGGCTTAGGCTGCTAAGCGTCTGTGTTAGTATATGTTGAATCATACTGTAAGACCCCAATTTTGACCCTAAGATCCCTCATGCAATTTCATCATAAGCATTAGCATTGGGATCATACCTTGGCATCCTCCTTACCCTCCTTCATTGGGTTTATTTCGGGAGAGATCACCAAGAACCATGTGATTGTATCATACTTGTATATCATCATTTTACTAACCAAATTACAAAAATATGTCTTTGCATTTGCCTAACTCTTTTTGTAGGTAATGCATGATCACCAAGTTCATATCTAGGGTTTGAAACCCTCATGACAAAGAGCACAACCATGAATTGATCCAAGAATGGTTATGAGCATCATATATGGGTTCCATTGATTCCTACATGTTATATTTATGAAGTTTGCTTCAAGAGTTTGAGGGTGATTTTCCTTGGAAACCCTAGTTTGACTGGGTATCTTCAGTAACTTCTCCAACAAGCTATTGTAACACCTCAAAATTTGCCCTCCTCTCTTGGGACTAGCTTAGCATATTGCATTTCATTTTGTAGGACATTAGGCATTACATCTTTGCATATCATGTGAAGACAATGAGCAAGTCATCCTCCTAGGTCTTTCTCAGAAGATGGAGAGGTTAAAAGATTCAAGCTTGAGGGTCTCATGAGTTGATCACTAATCATCTGAGGTTTGTGCTTCAATTAGGGTTTCTTGGTTCCTCAAGGAGATTGGGTATTATCTTGGTTGCAAGGGTACATCATCATCATCATGGTTATGTCCTTAGCAAAGATTTCATTGTTTCTGATCAGATTCCTTAGGATTAGGGTTTTGACCTCTGGTCAACCCTAATCAGTTGCATTATACCAATCAGGGTTTTTCAAGGAGATGAGGTCTTTATTGAGATGGAGATTATCATGTGGTTTTGTTGAGCTTGTCTAAGCTAGGGTTTCATTTTGGAGTTATTTCATCAAGAGATTGAGGCTCAAATTCATCTGTGCATGGCCAAGTCCTCTATCAATCACAAATGTCAACTGCAAGTCAACTGTTGGATTTGGAGGTGGGAAGTGATTAGAAATACTTCATTCATGTTCAAACAAGTCTCATTTGACATTTCAAACATCAACTTTGAAGAATTTAAAGTCAGGACAAAACTTTCCAAAAATAGAAAGTGACTTGTAATTCAAATTTGCCAAAAATGGAAAGGTTTTCAACTCAAGATTACATCATCAAGAAAGCTTCAAATGAAATTTTGTTGAACATTAAAGTTGTAGATCTTTCTCTCCCATTTCCAAAAAGTCCAAGATCATCAATTTCTCATGTGTGGTTAAGGAGATATGATCAAAACTTGACAAAGTGTACATTGAACTTCAAATGGGCATAACTTCTCAACCAAAACTCCAATTCAAGTGGTTCTTTTTGCTAAATTCTCCTTTTAACCTCTAGCTTCCAAAACATACATTGCATTACACCAATTGTCATCATATGATCATTTGCATTTCATTTGATTTTTGGAGGGAAAAATTGGAATTTAAAATTGGTGAATTATTTGAACTTTTGGCCATTGCAAATGATTTCAAAACAGCATTTTAAGTGAAATTCAATCCAAATTCGTGCACTATTCACCATGCATTTCATTCATAGGGTGAAAAACTCATTTTTGCCAAAACACCTCATATTTGTTAATTCCATTAGCATTTGGTTTAAAGTTTAATTAAACATGATTAGCATTGCATATATAAGTCTAATCTCTAACTGTTTTTCACAATTCCCAATTTTAGATCTAGAATCACCAAAATTCATCAAAATTTTCTCTCAATTTTTCTCTCAATTTCTTCAAACAATTTGCATTTCCTTTGCTTAATTCATGACTCTGAAGCATCACTGATCAAGATTGAACCTAGATCCAAGAAAATTCGTGCACATTGAAGCATATGCAAGCTTGAGCTCAACTATGGTGAAATCCAATTCTGGTTGAATCAAGAACAATTGAGCTTTGATCTTTCATCCAATCAACCATACAAGCATTGTAGAAGAACATTGGAGCATTGCGAGGCTTGAATCCATCAAAATCCAAAGCTGCACTTCAAGAGGTCACAAAATTGATTCTCTTAATTCTCGATTATGCTATGCTAATGTTGTAGATCTTGTTGTTGTGATCATTCTGAGCTTCGAATCATTAATTTCCATGCATTATCGTGATAGATATGGTAGATTAAAGTTTTGATGATGAAATTTGTTTTGCTCGATTCACTTGATGTGTGATGATCCATGCTTAATCAATGCTTGATTCATGTTCTGTGATGTTTATGCTATGTGTACATGTGCTTATTTTTGAAAACTGGGAAATTTGTTCTTGAGTTCTTGATGATGCTCACTGTTCATATGATGAACACGATGAAGATGAAGTGCAGGATTTTAGAGAACGGTTTTTAATTCATTCTGCCATGGAAAAGCATTGCCATATGTGTTTGGTTAGGGCTGGAACGTGATTGGCTGCATGAGACGCCCATGCGCGTGTTCTGATTGGGCCAGCGCATTAGTGAAACGAAGCGTTTCACTGCCTGGCGCCAAATCATTTCAAATTAATATATTATTTCATTTTAATTCATTTAATTGTCACATTTTATTTCATTTCATTTTTCATCTTTAAAAATTCATAACTAATTGAATATTGCTCCAAAAAAATACCAGGTTTTTTGCATTGTGTTGCATTTTCTCTCTAGTTTTTTATCATCCTTTTTCCATAAATTGTGCCTGGTCTGAAAATTATTTTGCCTAGGGAGATTGAATACATGTCCATTTTGTACCTTGCCTTGATCATACTCTTGTGAAATGCTGAGATTTTATCCAATGCTCATGGAATTTTACATGTTGAAACTAGACATCTTGCTTGAAATTATGGTGTTGATTTGGTATTTTTATCATGTGTCATTTCTGTTTTATGATTTTTCTAAGTTAGGTGTGACAATTTGTGTCACACCTTGTGATGTCCAACTTGATTGATGTATTTGCCATGCCAAATGATCTCCAATTGCCCTGATTTTTTGTGTGATGCATGACATAGATGTTGTGATTGCTCATGAGTTTTGTTGGAATTTTTGAGATCATTTCTGATTTAATTCAGATTTTTCATTCTGGATGGTCACATTTGAGCTTTTGAATTTCCTTGATCTTCATTTGATTGTGAAATGCTTGTGGATTATCCAATGAATGTGAAACTTTGCACACTATTTCTAGACATGTTTAGTGTTGTTTTGGCTTTGGTTTGAGGTTTTTACTATAATTCATCTCTGTTTTAGGCCTATGCTAAGTTGGTGTGACAATTGGTGTCACACATGTGCTTGTTATGCTTGCCTTGACTTATGCAATATGATTACCATGCCTAATGTTGTCCAAATGCTCTAATTTTTTATGTGATGATGATGTTGTATGTCCTGTTTACTCATGAATTTTGTCAAGATTATTTGAATCATTTTTGATTTAATGCGCATTTGTTCATTCTGATGTCACAATGTGGTCACAATTTGCATACCTTGCTATGTTGGGTTCATGAAATGAATTTGGTAATTGATATTGATGTGAGACCTTTTGGATTGTTTCAAGATGTGTTTGAAGTTGATTCATGTTAATTTTCAGCTTCTGTTTTGGATTTTTTCTCTATCTTTGACCCTAGGCCTTGGCCTAGTGGTTAGTTGCTTATGTTTGAACTTTGATTTCAGGTTGAGCATTCAAGTTCCATAGTTGTTGGGGCTCTATCACTTGAGCCTTTGATGTTTACTTTTGACTACTAACCTTGTGTGTTTTGTAGGGTTGTTAACTCATTTGAGTTTGACTTGTTGGCTTATGCCTTTGCTCATTGAGTTTGACTGTTTGATATTCATGATTGTCTGTCTGTTTGTACAGTTGAACTGATTTGTTTGATGTTTCAACAGGTACATAAGTTGCTTAAGTTCTTTGAACTTGCTTTTGCTTGGTTGCTTAACCATTGAGGTATAACTCTTGTGACTTCATGTAGTCTGGAAGACCTGTCCTGTTATGGGGGCAGGCACCTGTCTGAAGCCCTCCTTAAGAGGCAATGCTTGTGAATGTTTATTTTTGTGCCAAGCAGGAAAAGTCCTCTATGAGGCAATTGGCAGATAAAAGAGATGTGTAATCCATCTCCTGCTATTCAGTGTGTCATCCACTTTGCTCACACCTTGTGTTGATGCATTGTGGATATTAACCCAAAATCTTTGTTGTGTCAGTCATATGTGGAGAAGAGTTCCAACTTTCTGAACTCCCACACTTTCATTTGTCTGAAGCTCTCCCAGGCCAGGGATAAGAGCTGTGGGGTCTTACCCTCACTTCCCATTTCATCTGCTTCACCCTAACTCTCAATGTTAGGGTTAAGAGCTAACTACACCCGATTCTAGTTGGCTTGTGTTTCACAGCCTAACCTTGTATGAGCCCAATTGATTGCATATAATGTGTGTGATTGTTTATGGTGCTTGTGATTGTGTGACTGTGCTGTTTAGGATAGCTTGCTGCCTGTGCAAGTTAGATAGAAACCTCAACCTAGGACCATTGTGGATTACATGATAACTATTAGGCTCGAGTCAGGCTCCCTTCTAGTTTGTCATTTCCCAGTCTCTGGTTAGGTTAGAAGTTCTTTCCCTATTAAGAGGAACTACGTCGCCCTGATCCTCATACCAGATGAGGTACGTAGGCAGGAGATCGTACGAGATCTCTCCGGACACCCTTTTCCTTTTTTGGTGTGTGTTTACTTGACAGCTAGCAGGCTCGAGTACCAGACTCCCTGTTAGCTTGTTTGTTCAACCTTTTTTGTTGTTTTTTGACGACTCATCGTCCGGTTAACCTTTCGTTTGTTGGAGTCTGACGTAAGCCCAGCGATTGGCAGTTGGTTTCCTGTGTGTGTTTGTTGGTTCGGAGTCTGATGTAAGTCCAGCGATTGGCATTCGGTTTCCATGTTTGCCTGTTTGTGTGGAGTCTGACGTAAGCCCAGCGATTGGCAGTCGGTTTCCTGTGTGTGTGTTTTGTTTCGGCGTGCGTGAGCCGAACTACGGTAGCTCTGATTCTCATTCCAGATGAGATACGTAGGCATAGGATGCGATATCCTAGAGAGCCCGTTCCCTTCTTCTCCCACCTGTATCTTATTCCAGTGTGTGTGTGCATTCTTTTGAGTAGTGTTTAGCAACCTTCCTTCTATCTTTCTGAGCGTGGATCCCGTCGAGTACGACGGATGCGTAGGGGTGCTAATACCTTCCCTTCGCATAACCGACTCCCGATCCCATCTCTCTTTGGTCGCGAGACCATGTCTTTTCCAGGTTTACTTCGAGCATTTCCTTTCCCTCTTGTGGGATAAATAACGCACGGTGGCGGCTCTGTTTGTTTTGTTTTTCCCGCCGGTTATTTTTCGCGGATGCGACAGCTATCTCACCAATTGATCAAATATCTCAAGGGACACTTCAAAATTCATCATATTATGCATATATGATCTACCATGAACCAAGAAAGTCCAAATAATTGAAGGTTAGCAAGTTGGTTGATGGTGGTTGGCCAGATGAATTCATCTGATCAAAACTGGGTCTCCTTAGACCCTATCTCGTACAATTTTCACCATACTAAAATGATTTCTAGAGAAAAGTTACTCTAAATGACATTTAAAACAACTTTAATGTTGAGACCTAGAGCTAGTTTTGCTTGGAAAATCATTTTCTATGTTGAAACATTATAGGTCATTTTGTCTAAACCCTAATTTGAAAGTCAACTTCCCAAGGCCGTAGCTTGCTCAATTTTTATGAGATGAAATATTTCCAAGTTGCACAATCAAATTCAAGATGCCTACTTCAACTTTTATGTTTGGAGTAAGAGCTAACTCAACATTTATGAGCATGTGATATGAGGTTACATTATACGTCATTTTTTACCTATACCATTGAACAAGTGACTTTTACAAACTTAAAAAATGAATAACTCTATCATTCTAAATCCAAATGACATGAAATTGGTGACCATTTTGAAGGTTTTTAAAATAGATACAACTTTGATGAAGACACTTTTCTCATTTGAAGCTCACATAAAAAGTTAAGTAAGGTGGAACATTGAGATATATGGCTTGACACTTAGAAAAAATTTCAACATGTTGAAATTTCCAAACTTCCACCTCAAAATTCACCATGTTCCAAGCTCCAAATGAAAAAGTGTTGAACATCAAACTTGTTCCCCTTGATCCTATCTTTTCGAAGAAGCCAAGCTCATGCATTTTAGATGAGGTTGGTTAGGTCTGCACATGGCTTTAACAGGGCTGCATAATTGGAAAGAATCAAACTTCAAAACTTCAGTTCACTTTGCCTTGCCAATCAAGCTTCCATTCAGACTTTATTTGGAATCATTTTGGACCTTTTTGCATTGCAGCATGGGCCTGCACATGCCCATGCACTCGTGCCATCAACATTGCTAATTTTGGATAGATTTTGAAGTGTGCAAATATCATTCATTCATGCTATAAATACATGACCTCTGTGCTCATTTGAATCACACCTTGCGCGTTTGCTTTGCCCCCCATTGAAACCCTCACATTCTAAAGGAAAACCTGAGTAATTTCAATTTGAAATTTGAGTTTGAATCTCAATTTTTGGAGATTCAAGAACTCCAGGATCCAAAGCCTTGCAACCTCTCTAATCACTTCCTGCTAGCTTCTCAAGTGTGATCAGATCGTGCTTGAAGCAAGCAACATCAAGAACTGCATAGCATTGAAGGTAATTTTCAGAAAACTTCATCTCTTCGATTCTCTCTCAATTCTACTCAATTCTCTTGGATCTTTGGTTGTCTAAAGTCCTACTAATGTAGGCAAGAAGATTGAGTTGCTTAGATGTCAAATCGAAGCAACTCAGTTGACACACCTCAAAATTCAACTCCTCATATCTTTCTATATATGTGGAGTTAGTTAAAATTGAGGTCAGATTCATGCTCTACGCCATTTTTTCTTTCAGATCATGTCCTCCTTTTTCATTTATGTGATGGTGATGACTGAACCAGTCCAGTGAGCCTCGCCTGAGAAGGTGACCGGAGGTCCAGCGCCGGTGGTGTGTTGGACAGGTTCTGAGCCACATGATCATTCCAAAATGTTTTAATCTCACGCGTCCATTGTGAATACCAGGCGTGTGGATGAGTTGACTAGCGTGCATCATGGAACGCACGTTCTAGGCCACTTGATCTGCCACCACAATTAATGAGGGAGATCAAGTGGCTCACATTTTTTGCGATATTCTGATTTTTGTTTTAATCCTTTTATTTTCATTAATTCATGTTAATTTTAATATTGATCCAAAAAATATGAGAGTTTCACCAAAAAATTTCAAAAAATTTCCTCTTTCATATTCTGAATTAAAATTATTTTTTGGATCGTTATTAATACTTTTCATGATTTAATTGATTTTGTGATTATTTTTAATTGATTAAAAATACTTTTAAGTCTTTAAAAATTCTGAAATTTTTTCTCCAAAGTCCTTTGACCTTGTTTGACCTATGATAAATCTCATGGCCATTTCTTTGGTGTTTTGATGAGATTTTAGGAATTTGACAAACCATATTTAATTTAAATGCCTTACTTTAGTATTTTTAATTTGAATAAATGCCAAATAATTTTGTTGACCAATTGTAATGACTTGTTTGAGTTTGACTCTTGTTGTTGGGCCTTGGTCAAGGTTGATTTGACTTTGTCAAGTTAATATAGTTGGATTTAGGGGATTGATGGAATGTATATTCCATCTCCCAAAATGAATGGATGATATTAATTTGGTAAAACTCCTCCTTTGACCAATTTGAGTTTTGATCCATTCCCTTCCCTCTTCATCTCATTCCCCTTATTTATGAACCTATTTCATTTGGCCTGTGATATCTCAAAGTCCTAAGGCTAGTTGATTGAAAAATCAACATAAGTGTGGATGAGATTAGGCCACCTCTTTTGCATAATCTTTTTGTGTGTGGTATGTTTCATGAGCATAGTCCATTATACTATGTCTCTAACATGCATTAACATCAAAATTCTTTTGCCCGACCTCAAATAGTTGTGACTTCTACATAAGTCCAATTACGATTGCTTAACATAGTGCTAAATTTGTGACATAAAAAGTATAGCATTCTAGTTAGTGAGATTGTAAGTCTCCCCTCTTTCATGGTATTGTGTGGAAACATGGCCTTTTTTCCTTCCTTTGGAAGATGTCTTGGCTCAAGGGTCCATTCTTGTGACAAGTGGGTTGAGTGTTCTCCAAAGAATGTCTTAAAATGAAAAGCAAAAGCAAAACAATACTAACTTCTAACTCATTAACAACTAACTCTTAATTTCAAGCCATTTACTTTAATGTATTTAATTTTAGCCTTTACTCATTTGCCATTATTCATATCATTCTAATTGTTTATGTTAATGAAATTTTCAGTTTGTCCATTTGGACCATATTGTGTGATATATCTTATTTGTGTATACTTTGCTTTCTTGTGTGGTCTTTGACCATTAATGTACATAATAACAACAAAAACCCTAAAAAACGTTTGTGTGGACTGTTGGCTTGATCTTGGACAAATGGACTTAGAACTTAGGCAACATTCTTATGCTAAACGACTTGGCCAATGCCAACTTTCTGTGAAACCAAGTGCTTGCAATTTGAAACTTCATCTGATACATCATTCAAGAACCCTCTAGGTTCATCTGCAATATGATCACTGTGAAGCCTTTATTTTGAATCCGAGACTTGTGGAATTCATCTGTTACATGGGTTAATTTGAAGAAGATCATGGAGTGGCTAAAGCTTGGATGTGGCTATCTTTATTTGATGCCTTTGCTCTTCAAGATTGATATAATTGTGCATTTGTGTGTTGCTTGATTCTAAATGTCCAAGGGAATTCTGGGTTTCTATTGACATTCTTGTCTATTGGATTGCTACCCATTGGTCAGATCTTTTCAACTCTTAACTTTTAATTTTTTGCATAGGATTAGTCTCTTCTTCTTCTTCTCCCCATTTCTTTAATTTCAAAATCTCTCCCTCTCTTTTCAAAATCTTCTTTGATTGAACTTATTTTGTTCTAAACTTTGACCACTTTGCAAAAAGATAAAAACTTTGGCCTTATGCCATTGCATTTTCAAACTTCTTTTCTGAAATCAAATCTGTAAATAAACTTAACTATACTTGACATAGACTTTCAAAAAGCCAAAAAAGAACTAACTCATTCTAACCATTTTTAGGCCTTTGTGCCTTTCAAACTTAAATTTTGTTAAAAGCAATGCATCCACTTTGAAATTTGTATCACGAACTACGAGGTTTTGATCCCTCATTTTTATGTTGGTACGTAGGCACAAGTCCGAAGGTCTTGTCAAACACAAAAATATAATTAATTGAATTCTTTTCACATTCCCCCATTCTATTTGTTTGTAAACATCATTTTATACCAAATGCATATGCACACAAAAAGGGCTCCCTAGGAGTACCTATGACACTTTGGGTGCTAACACCTTCCCTCTATGTAACCAACACCCTTTACCTATAATCTCTAACATTTTATTAGTTTTGATTTGAAAACTTCTTACTTTTGGGTTTTGTTCGTACTTTTCCCTTTTCCCTTGGAAACAATAAAAGTGCGGTGGCGACTCTTGTTATTTGATCTCTAGCTTATCCATAGCTTGATGATCATGAATTTACCGCTATACATACCACTTGGTTGATATCCAAAATGGATCCAATCAAGTATATATCTGAGAAGCCTGCTTTAACTGGGAGGATTTCCCGTTGGCAGATGTTGTTATCAGAGTATGATATTGAATACCGATCTCATAAAGCAGTCAAAGGTAGTGTCTTGGCTGACCATTTAGCTCACCAACCGATTGAAGATTACTAGTCAGTGCAATATGACTTTCCTGATGAAGAGATATTATACTTGAAAATGAAAGATTGTGATGAACCATTGCTTGAAGAAGGGCCAGAACTTGGTTCCCATTGGGGCATGACATTTGATGGAGCTGTTAATCGATATGGTAATGGCATTGGGGCAGTGATTATTACTCCTCAAGGCACGCATTTTCCATTTACATCTAGATTGACTTTCAAGTGTACAAACAATATGGCAGAATATGAAGCCTGCATTATGGGGCTTGAAGAGGCCATTGATCTCAGAATTAAGCATTTAGATGTCTTTGGAGATTCATCTTTGATTGTGAATCAAACCAAAGGTGAATGGGAGACGAATCAACCTGGTTTGTTACCATATAGAGACTATGCGAAGAAGATTTCAACTTTCTTTACAAAGGTTGAGTTTCATCATATCCCTCAAGATGAAAACTGGATGGCAGATGCTCTTGCAACATTGGCATCAATGATTATAGTGAAGTATTGGAATGAGGTTCCCAATTTGACTGTGATGCATCTTGAAAGGCCAGCTCATGTGTTTGCTGTTGAAGAGATCAAAGACGAGAAGCCTTGGTATTATGACATCAAGTGTTTCCTCCAAAGTCAGATTTACCCGCATGGAGCATCTTTGAAAGATAAGAAGACTTTGAGAAGATTAGCCGGAAATTTCTACCTGAATGGTGATGTATTGTACAAAAGAAACTTCGATATAATTTTGCTCAGATGCGTGGATAGACACGAAGCAGACTTATTGATGAGTGAAGTCCATGAAGGTTCCTTTGGTACTCATTCCAATGGGCATGTTATGGCGAAGAAGATGTTGCAAGCAAGTTACTATTGGATGACAATGGAATCTGAGTATTGCAAATTTGTAAAGAAATGCCACAAGTGTCAAATATATGCGAATAAGATTCATGTTCCTCCGACACTATTGAACGCCATTTCCTCCCCATGGCCCTTCTCCATGTGGGGAATTAATATAATTGGCATGATTAAGCCCAAAGCTTCGAACAAACATCGTTTCATTTTGGTGGCAATTGACTACTTAACGAAATGGGTTGAAGTGGCATCGTACGCAAACGTAACTAAGCAAGTTGTTGTGTGGTTTATCAAGAATCAGATTATATGTCGTTATAGTGTGCCAAGCAAGATCATTACTGATAATGGATCGAACTTGAATAATAATATGGTGGAAGCTCTTTGTAAAGACTTCAAGATTGCACACCATAATTCTTCTCCCTACAGACCCAAGATGAATGGGGTTGTTGAAGCTGCGAACAAGAACATTAAGATGATTATCCAGAAGATGGTTGTGACATATAAGGATTGGCATGAGATGCTCCCATTTGCTTTGCATGGGTATCGAACATCCATCCACACTTCAACAGGGGCAACCCCTTTCTCTCTTGTATATGGTATGGAAGTAGTGCTCCCCGTAGAGGTTGAGATTCCTTCATTGTGTATGCCCATATAAACCAAGTTGATTGAGGCTGAATGGTGTCAGACCAGGTTTGAGCAACTGAATTTGATCGAAGAGAAGAGATTGACTGCCATGTGGCATGCTCAGTTATATCAACAGAGAATGAAGAAAGCTTTTAATAAGAAGGTCAAACCTCGTGTGTTCAGAGAAGGTGACCTTGTGCTCAAGAAAATTCTATCGTTCAAACTAGACTCTATGGGAAAATGGACTCCTAATTATGAAGGCCCATATGTTGTTAAGAGAGCCTTTTCAGGTGGTGCTTTGATTCTTACAACTATGGATGGTGAAGAGTTTACTCGTCCTGTGAATGCAGATGCAGTCAAGAAATACTTCGCCTAAAAAGAAAAGAACAGCTCGCTAAGTTGAAAACCCGAAAGGGAGGCTCAGGAAAAAATGAGCGTCTCGGTGGATTGAAAACCCGAAAGGGCGATCCATGCAAAAGTTAGAGACATAAAACAGAAAAATTATCCCGATAAATTGAATACCCCACCTTGGGGAAATTTATGCAAAAATTAGGGATTATGGCAAGTAACTGCATCCTGCTGATCTTCATATTTTGAAGACTTTGTTGAGCACAACGGTCGATGGTGATTCATCATCCCTAGTAGCGGCCAAAAGCACGGTGGACATCAAGAGTTGGTGGAAGGATTTGTGATCATTGTATTTAATGTAACCCTTTTCCATGTAAATTACCATTTTTCAACTTTGTAAAAATCTATGGAGTCTTGTCATTTACGGACTACCATTCCATTAAATGAAGTTGAACTTTTATCCAATTGTTTCTACTCTTGTTTACTTAAGCAAATAGTTTTAAATTTTATTATGATCATTTTGAAATTAAAATTTTTAATCAAAATTATTTTTCTTAAACATATAAAAGCATGAATCTTAAAGCAATTGATTTCATTTAAAAGAAATATCATTAGTGGTTCAAAAGCAATAAGCCCTTAGTGTGGACCAGTATTCGTCCTCCCCGAGTAGTAGGCGCAATTTCTCTTTCATCCTCAACAACATTTTTAGCATTCAGCAATCGTTGTTCGCTATTCCCCAGTAGGGTAGCCTGCAGAGTTGGTTGATTCAGTCCCATGCGGAATGTTTATTCCTCAGCAGTTCGAGTGGTTGCGGTAGAACTTTGGTTTCCTCACCAATTGCCATTCGATTTGCTCCCAGTCAGAGTTTCCTCCTGGTTTCTGAGCAGCTATTTACGTTTATCCTCTTCATGGTTGTCTCCCATTTGATATGGTGTGGACCTAAAATTCCCCGCAGACTCGATAACGGTTTTTCTCAGCAGATCTCTTCTTTCCCCGGCTAGGTTTGAGCCTTTGGGATGATGATCTCTCTTTTCTCCAGCAAGTCGTTTCCCTCTTTTGTGGATTGACCGAGAATTGTATTGATGATTCAAATTTGTGACACCTTTGTATCCTTTGTGATCATTTTGTCAGCATGATCATCACATATACATATGCATATACATATACATAGACATATGCATGTACATATATACTCATATATTTCATCATCATTTTTGTTAATTCACTAATGAGATTCTTATTCTCCGTTATGGCGGTACTTTATCCTCATACAAGTTTGATGTTTGTCCTCTTTCCATTGTAGAGTGTCAGCCCCTTAAGCAGAAAGACTTTAACCTTTCTCCTCTCCCCACTGAGTTGTTTCCTCATGGATAATTATTATTTCAGTTTCCTCCCCAGTTGATTATCTGGATGGAATCACTACCCTTGAAGTTATATCCTCATTGGGTGGAGTCTTGATTGACTGTTTCTTTCTAGATCTTACCTAGATAGATGCTTTGGGTCCCCTAAGAGTTTATTACCCAGTAACTGGTAAAGTTCTTCTTAGTTTGCAGTTTGTTACTTCTTGCCCAATACCCGACAAAAGTACCCCTGTTTTCTCCGCAGTGGAGTCCCCAGTGGATTCATTTTTATGATTCCCCAGGAAGTATATCCTTGATATGTTCATCCTAACCTATGACAAATATTTTCTTCCCTTGTTTTGAGTTTATCCTTGATATGTTCATCCGAACCGGTGATAGATATTCTCATCTTTGGTATTCTACCCAGTAAAAAGGGTAGTTATAATCCCTATTTTCATTCCTCAGAGAGTTAATCCTTGATATGTTCATCCTAACAGATGACGGGTTCCTTCTATTTGCGGTCTTCTACCCAGTAGCTGGTAGTTGTAAATCCTGCTTTTCATTCCCCTTTGCAGAGTTTATCCTTGATATGTTCATCCTAACCAGTGACGGGTACTCTCTCTTGTGGTATTCTATCCAGTAACTAATAGATGTAATTCCTATTCCTTCCTCACAGAGTCTATCCTTGATATGTTCATCCTAATCGATGACAGATTTTCTCCTTGATGGTATTCTATCCAGCATTTGATAGATGTAATTCCTACTTTTTGTTCAGTGAGTATATCCTTGATATGTTCATCCTAGCCAATGATGGATATCCTCCTTAACATCCCAAGGCAAGTCTATCCTTTATATGTTCATCTTAATCGATGACAGATTTTCTTTCTTTTGAGTTTATCCTTGATATGTTCACTTTAACCGGTGACGGATATTCTCATCTTTGGTCTACTGCCAGTAACTGGTAGTTGTAAATCCTATTTCTGTAGTTCTCCCCAGCAAGGTTATTCCTACCCAGTAACCGGTAATGAATATTCCCTCCTGGCGTTTCCCAACGAGTTTATCCTTGATATGTTCATCCTAACCGGTGACGGGTACTCACTCTTGTGGAATTCTATCCAGTAACTGATAGATGTAACTCCTATTCCTTCCTCACAGAGTCTATCATTGATATGTTCATCCTAACCGATGATGGATTTTCTACTTGATGGTATTCTATCCAGTATTCGATAGATGTAATTCCTACTTTTTATTCAGTGAGTATATCCTTGATATGTTCGTCCTAACCGATGATGGATATCCTCCTTAACATCCCCAGGCAAGTCTATCCTTTATATGTTCATCTTAACCGATGACGGATTTTTTTTCCTTTGAGTTTATCCTTGATATGTTCACTTTAACCGGTGACATATATTCTCATCTTTGGTCTTCTTCCCAGTAACTGGTAGTTGTAAATCCTATTTCTGTAGTTCTCCCCAGCAAGGTTATTCCTACCCAGTAACCGGTAATGGATATTCCCTCCTGGCGTTTCCCAGCGAGTCATCCTTGATATGTTCATCTTAACAGGTGACAGATGAACTCTCTGTTATATTTTTATTATCTCCTTACCCAGTAACAGGTAGTGGATAATAGATTTCTGTTCCTCCTGTGTTGAAATTTATTTCTTCCCTAGTTGAGTTGAGTGCGTATTTCCTTAGTGAAATCACTTTTCCTGCGTGATTCAAGTATGTCGATTTTATCCTGATCTACTTGTTTCCCCTACAGATGTTTTGTCCTCCCGGCTAAGTCTTTCCATTTTTATGGAATTCCTCTAGTCCCCAGCAGTTTTTAAGTCGTAGTCTGGCCTACGCATAACCCTTTTTATCCCCCATAGTCTCTGTCTCCCTAGTGAGTTTTCCTTACGGAATGCATTATACTCCTACGGATATTCAGTCTCTCTGATTTCTTTTCCTGTGTGGCAACATTTCCCTATAGAGAATTTGCTTTTACATTCATATCATACACATCATGAGGTCTCTTAGGGACCAAAATTTGTTTCTATATGTTGTTATTTAAGCCCATTCTACTGAGTCGATACGAAGATTTTAAACTTCACCTCCTCAGTTAGAATGTTCTTAAACAGGGGCAGCTGTAAGACCCCAATTTTGACCCTAAGATCCCTCATGCAATCTCATCATATGCATTAGCATTGGGATTATACCTTGGCATCCTCCTTACCCCTCTTTCATTGGGTTTGTTTTGAGAGAGATCACCAAGCACCATGTGATTGTATCATACTTGTATATTTATCTATTTACTAACCAAAATACCAAAAATATGTCTTTGTATTTGCCTAACTCTTTTGTAGGTAGGGCATGGTCCCCATTGGTCTATCAAGTCCATATCTAGGGTTTACGATCCTCATGTTTAAGAGCACAACCAAGGATTGATCCACAAAGTCTCTAAGCATCATATATGAGTCCCCATAACCTCTACATGTTATTTTGATCAAGTTTTCTTCAAGATTTTGGAGTTGATTTTCCTTGGAAACCATAGTTTGTCTGGGTATCCTAAGTAACTTCTTCAACAAGCTTCCTCACCAATTGATCAAATTTCTCAAGGGACACTCCAAAATTCATCATCTTATGCATATATGATCTACCATGAGCCTAAAAAGTCAATAGAATTGCAAGTTGTCAAGTTTGTTGATGGTGGTTGGCCAGATGAATTCATCTGATCAAAACTGGGTCTCCCTAGACTCTATCTCCTACAATTTTCACCATATGAAAATGATTCCAAGAGCAACGTTACTCTAAATGACATTACAAACAACTTTCATGTTGAAGTTTGTAAGACCCCAATTTTGACCCTAAGATCCCTCATGCAATTCCATCATAAGCATTAGCATTGGGATCATACCTTGGCATCCTCCTTCCCCCCCTTCATTGGGTTTGTTTTGGGAGAGACCACCAAGCATTTTGTGATTATATCATACTTGTATAATATCATTTTTACTAACTAAAATACCAAAAATATGTCTTTGCATCTATCTAACTCTTTTGTAGGAAGGGCATGATCTCCACTGATCTATCAAGTTCACATCTAGGGTTTGAGACCCTCATGAACAAAGAGCACAACCAAGAATTGATTCAAGAATGGTTATGAGCATAATATATAAGTCCCAATGTTCTCTACATGTTATATTGATCAAGTTTTCTTCAAGTGTTTGAGGGTGATTTGCCTTGGAAACCCTAGTTTGACTAGGTATCTTGAGTAACTTCTCCAACAAGCTATCTCACCAATTGATCAAATTCATCAAGGTACACTTCAAATTTCATCATATTATGCGTATATGATCTACCATGAACCATGAAAGTCAAGAGAATTGGAAGTTAGCATGTTGGTTGATGGTGGTTGGCCAGATGAATTCATCTAATCAAAACTGGGTCTCCCTAGACCCTATCTCCTACAATTTTCACCATATGAAAATTATACCAAGAGCAAACTTACTCTAAATGACATTACAAACAACTTTCATGGTGAGACCTAGAGCTAGTCTTGCTTGGAAAATCATTTTATATGTTGAAACATTATATGCCATTTTGTCTAAACCCTAATTTGAAAGTCAATTTCCCAAGACCATAACTTGCTCAATTTTTATGAGATAAAATATTTCCAAGTTTCATAATAAAATTAAATGTGTATACTTCAACTTTGATGTTTGGAGTGGGAGCTAATTCAACTTTTTTGAGCATGTGTTATGAGGCTACATTATAGGTCACTTTTGACCTATACCATTGATCAAGTGATTTTTCCAAACATCAAAAATGCATAACTCTATTATTTCAAATCCAAATGACATGAAATTGGTGACCATTTTTAAGGTCTTTAAGAGAGCTACAACTTTCATGAAAACACTTTTCTAATTTGCAGCTCCCATAAAAGGTTAAGCAAGGTGGAATGTTGAGACATATGGCTTGACACTTAGAAAATTTTTGATATGTCAAATTTTTCCAAACTTCCACCTCAAATTTCTCCAAGTTCCAAGATCCAAATGAAAAAGTGTTCAACATCAAACTTGTTCCTCTTGATATCACCTTTCCAAAGAGCTCAAATTCATCCATTTTGGATTTGAAATGCATAGGCTGTGCATGGCTTAAACAGGCTGATATCATTTGGCATGGATCCAACTTCAAACAACAATGCACAATTGCCTTGCATTCTAAGCTAGCTCCAACACATCTGATCATTCATTTTGGACTTCATGCTATCAGTTTATGGGCCTATGCATGCCCATGCACCATGCTATGATCATTTGCAAAATTTGGAAGGTTGAAAAGAGTGTGCAAATATCACATGGATTTGGCTATATATACAACTACATTTGCTCAGAAATCAGACATTGCACCAGCTTTGAATCTCCATTGAAAACCCTTCACTCTCATAGGATAACCCTGAAAAATTCATTTGAATTTGAGCTTGAATCTCCACTGTTTTGGAATTGAATTCTCCAGGAGTCCATTGCTTCTAAACCTTTCCATTCCTCCCAAGCAATTGAAGTGAAGCCAAGCACAATTCAGATCAAGATCCACCGTGTTCAGACCTCCATTGAAGGTAATTTGCAGAAAATTTAAACTCTTCGACTCTCTTAAATTGTTGCTCAATTCCGTTGATTCTTTGGTTGTCTGAAGTCCTACCGTTGTAGGCAAGAAGATTGAGTTTCTTTGAGGTCAAATCGAAGCAACTCATATCATGTACCTCATTTTTCAATTCGACATATCTCTTAATATATTTGGAACTGGAGGAATTGGAGGTGATATTCGAACTCAATGATGCTTTTTCTTTAAGATCATGTCCCTGTTTGTAATTTTGGTGATGGTTCATGTTGACCAGTCCGGTGAAGCTCATCGGAGAAGACAACCAGAGCTCTGGATCTGGTGATGAGGTGTCTTGTGTTTGAACCACTTGATCCAAGTCTCACGTTCTAATCTTAACCGTTCCTGGTGATTACTCCATTTGCCACGCGGTTGACTCAAGTCTTGGTGGAACGCGCGTTTTGGATCATCAGATCTGCCACCTCAATTAATGAGGGAGATCTGATGGTCCACGTATTTTTGGATTTTTCTGAATTTTATTTTTAATTGCCTTTTCTTCAATAATTCATATTAAATTCAATATTGATCCCAAAAATATGGGACTTTCACCAAAAATTTCCAAATACTTTTCTCTTTCATATTCTGAATTAAAATTATTTTTTGGATCATTATTAATATTTTTCATGAATTAATTGATTTTGCATTTGTTTTTAATGGTTTAAAAATATTTTTAAATGTCCAAAAATTATGAAGTTTTTTCTCCAAGGTCCTTTGACCTTGTTTGACCTATGATAAATCTCATGGCCATTAATTTAGTGTTTTGATGAGAATTTAGGATTTGGACAAAACATATTTGAATTTAATGCGTTATTTTCTTATTTTTAATTGAATAAATGCCATTTTAATTGTGTTGACCATTTGTATTGACTTAATTGAGTTTGATTGTTTGTTGTTGGGCCTTGGTCAAGGTTGATTTGACTTTGTCAAGTTAATATCATTGGATTTAGGGGATTGGTGGAATGTACATTCCATCTCCCAAAATGAATGAATGATATTAATTTGGTAAAAGTCCTCATTTGACCAATTTGTGATCTCATTCATCCCCTTCCCACTTCATCTAATTCCCCTTCTCCATCCATTCATTTCCATTTGGCCAATGACATCTCAAAGTCCTAATGCTAGTTGATTGAAAGATTAACATGAGTATGGATGAGATTAGGCCACACCTTTTACATATTTTTGTGTGTGGTATGTTTAATGAGCATAGTTCTTAATACTATGTCTCCAACATGCATTAACACCCAAAGTCCATTGCCCGACCTCAAATAGTTGTGACTTCTACATAAGTCCAATTACGATTGCTTAAAATAGCGCTAAATTTGTGACACAAAAGGCATAAGCATTCTAGTTAGTGAGATTGTAAGTCTCCCCTCTTCCATGGCATTGTGTGGAAACTTGGCCTTCTTTCCTTCCTTTGGAAGATGTTTTGGTTCAAGAATCCATGCTTGTGGCAAGTGGGTTGAGTGTTCTCCAAAGAATGTCTTGAAATGGAAAGCAAAACAAAACTAACTACTAACTTACTAACTATTAACCTTTAATTTCAAGCTTTTACTTTAATGCAATTTACTTTTAGCACTTTGTATCATTTGCCATTATACATATCATTCTAATTGTTTATGTTAATGTAATTTTCACTTTGTCCACTTGGACCATATTGTGTGACATTATTTTGTTTGTGTATACTTTGCTTATTTGTGTGGTCTTTGACCATTAATGCACATAATAATAACAAAAACCCTAAAAGACTTTTGAGTGGACTGTTGGTTTGATCTTGCCCAATTAGACTTAGAACTTAGGCAACATTCCTTTGCTAATGGACTTGGCCAATGCCAATTTGTTGAAGAACCAATTACTTGCAATTTGAAATTCATCTGATACATCATTCTAGATCTCTCAAGATTCATCTGCAACATTGGTCATTTGTGAAGTTGTTATTTTGAACCTGTGACTTGTGGAATCCATCTGTTACTTGGGCTATTCTGAAGAAGATCAATCGAGTGGATAAGCTTGGATGAGGCCATCTTTATTTGATGTCTTTTCTCTTCAAGATAATATAATTGTGCATTTGTGTGTTGCTTGATTATAAAAGTCCAAGGGAATTCTGGGTTTCTATTGACATACTTGTCTATTAGATTGCTACCGATTTGGTCAGATCTTTTCAACTTTAAACTTTTAATTTTGTGCATAGGGTAGTCTCTTCATCTTCTCCCCATTTCTTTAATTTCAAAATCTCTCCCTCCATTTTCAAAACCTTCTTTGTGTGAACTACTTTGTTCTAAACTTTGACCACTTTCATAAAAAAGATAGAAACTTTGGCCTTATGCCATTGCATTTTTAAATTTATTTTCTTAAATCAAACTTGTGAATGAACTTAACTATACTTGACTTAAACTTTCAAAAAGTCAAAAAAGAACTAACTCATTCAAATCATTTTCAGGCCTTTGTGCCTTCCAAACTTAAATTTTTGTTAAAACCAACACACCCATTTTCAAGTTTATAGCACGAACTACGAGGTTTTGATCCCTCATTTTTATGTTGGTACGTAGGCATAAGACCGAAGGTCTTGTCAAACACAAAAAAATATAATTAATGAATTCTTTTCTCATCCCCCCATTCTATTTGTTTGTAAACCTCACTTTATACAAAATACTATGCACACAAAAAGGGCTCCTTAGGAGTACCTTAGACACTTTGGGTGCTAACACCTTCCCTCTGTGTAACCAACCCCCTTACCTGTGATCTCTGACTTTTATTAGTTTTTATTTGAAAACTTCTTACTATTTGGGTTTTATTCGTACTTTTTCCCTTTTCCCTTGGAAACAATAAAAGCGCGGTGGAGACTCTTGTTAATTGATCTCTAGCTTATAAATAGCTAGATGATCATGAATTTCCAGCTACAAAGTCTAGAGCTAATTTTTCTTGGAAAGTCATTTTCTGTGTTGAAACATTATAGGTCATTTTGTCTAAACCCTAATTTGAAAGTCAACTTCCCAAGGCCATAACTTGCTCAATTTTTATGAGATGAAAGATTTTCAAGTTGAAAAATCAAATTCAAGATATCTACTTCAACTTTTATGTTTGGAGTGAAATCTAAATCAACTTTTATGAGCATGTGATATGAGGATACATTATAGGTCATTTTGGACCAATACCATTGAACAAGTGATTTTCCTCAACTTCAAAAATGCATAACTCTCTCATTCTAAATCCAAATGATGTCAAATTAGTGACCATTTTTAAGGTATTTGAAAGATATACAACCTTGATGAAGACACTTTTCTCATTTGGAGATCACATAAAAAGTTTAGTAAGGTGGAACATTGAGGTATATGGCTTGACACTTAGAAAAATTTTCAACATGTTGAAATTTCCAAAGTTCCACCTCAAAATTCACCTTGATCCAAGTTCCAAATGGAAAAGTGTTAAACATAAGAGTTGTTCCTCTTGATCTAAGATTTCCAAAGAGTCCTAATTCATTCATTTTGGACCAAGTTTGCAAGGGCTGCACATGGTTTTAACAGGCCTGCATCATTGGTGGAAATTAAAGTTCAAATGATCACATAACATTGCCTTTCCATTCAAGCTTCATTCCAACCTCATTTCAGATGCATTTGGACCTAATTGAATTGCTTCATGGGTGTGTACACGCCCATGCAAGCTTATGCATGACATTGCCAAATTTGGAAGAAAATTCAAGTGTGCAAATAACACTTCCAAATGCTATAAATATGGACCCTCTGAGCTTATTTGAAAGGACCCTTGCGCGCCAGCTTTGCCCCTTCTCTTCAAACCCTCACAATTCAAAGGAAAATCTGGTAATTTTCACTTGAAAATTGAGTTTGAATCTCACTGTTTGGAGATTTAAAAACTCCAGGATCCAAAGCTTCTTTCCATTCCTAATCCATTTCTGCAAGTCATTGGACAAGATCAAACAAGAATTGAAGCAAGGAAGAGCAAGTTTTGCACAACATTAAAGGTATTTTCCAGAAATTTTCTTCTCTTCGATTCTCACTCAATTCTCATCAATTTTCTTGGATCTTTGGCTGTCTGAAGTCCTACCAACGTAGGCAAGAAGATTAAGTTGCTTTGAGGTCAAATCGAAGTAACTCAATTGACACACCTCAAAATTCAACTCCTCATATCTTGCTATATATTTGGAGTTAGTTAAAATTGAGGTCAGATTCGTGCTCTACGCCATTTTTTCTTTCAGATCATGTCCTTCTTTTTCATTTATGTGATGGTGATGACTTAACCAGCCAGACGAGTTTCGCCTGAGAAGGTGACCAGAGGTTTAACACCGGTGATGTGTTGGCATGGTTCACAGCCATTGATCCTTTTCAAATTGTTTTAATCTCGTGCGTTGCTTGTAAATACCACTTGTGTTACGCGTTGACTAGTGACTATGGTGGAAAGCGCGCTTGTGACCACTTGATCTGCCACCTCAATTAATGAGGGAGATCAAGTGGTCCATGTTTTTTTTGTATTTTCTGATTTTCACTTTATTCCTTTGATTTTCATTAATTCATATTAATTTTAATATTGATCCAAAAAATATGAGAGTTTCACCAAATTTTTAAAAATAAAATCCTCTTTCATATTTTGAATTAAAATTATTTTTTGGATCATTATTAATATTTTTCATGATTTAATTGATTTTGTGATTATTTTTAATTGTTCAAAAATACTTTTAAGTCTAAAAATTCTGAAATTTTTTCTCCAAGGTCCTTTGACCTTGTTTGACCTATGATAAATCTCATGGCCATTTATTTGGTGTTTTGACGAGGTTTTAGGAATTTGAAAATTCATATTTAATTCAATGCATTATTTTTAGTATTTTTAAATTTAATAAATGCCAAATAATTGTGTTGAGCCATTTTGATTGTTTGTATAAGTTTGACTTGTGTTGTTGGGCCTGTAGGCAACAGTTAATCAAACAATGAGATATATAAACAAGTATATGATCAAGTCAAATAATCAAATAATGAAATGAATGAGCATTAGACAATGCATAAGAAGTATAAACATGTTAAGCAATCAAACAATAGAGGCATGGATGAAAGAAACAAGTATAAAAAATATCAGATGAATCAGACAGAGGCAACTATGCACACAAAGGATCAATGAATAATTTAATCGAGAAATGATGCAAGGATCAATTAAAATCAAGATGAATAGCCTCTAATACATGGCATATGAGATGAATAAGGGAAGATCAAAAGATCTCTTCAATTGCCATAAGCAATTCCTAAGTCAAACATCAATCATGGAAAAGTCAACTATACAGTCAAGTCAACTTGAAAATTACCAAATAAATAGTAAATTAATCAAAAAATTATGAAAAATTAAACTAAGTAAGGCGGGGTCAGGACATCATCATCCCCCAAAAAGATTTTAAAAATAATGTGAATTAGTGTATAAATTAATTGAAATGAAACAGAAGTCAAAGGAAAAGTCAACCAAGCAAACTAGGTCAAAAGTAAATCCAAAATAAATTGAAAATAGGAAATAAAATTCCCATAAAAGGTCAGGTTGACCATGAGACATTGGTCAACCCTCATCCCAAAAATCAGAAGTTAAAAATAATTCTAAGTCATGAAAATAAAATTAATAAAAAAGGTGTATTAAAATGAGCCATTTGAAATAAATAATTAAAATAAAATATTAACATTAAATAAAATATGAAAATAAAAATTAAATAAAACATTAAGGAAAGTGAAAAATATTTTTTGGTATTTTAATGAATAAAGAAAATATTTTTATTAACTAAAATGAAAACAGAAAAATAAAATGAATTAAAAAAAAGGAATGGAAATAAAATGAATGATGTGAGTGGGCCATGAATGGAGGTGGGAACAGTATATGGAGCGCCAAGCCCAGTCCGGTCCAAGTGAATATCCCAGGCGTGACATGAATAAAAAAGTAACATTTTAATATTATGTGAACATGTGCCTCAATTGGGCAAGGCTGGAGTAAGTCGCTAGAGGACAAAATGAACGCGAGCGGCCAGGATTTAAAGCGTGCGCCCAGATCTGAAGGTCTACAGGCTGCCACGCGTCCTCTTTTTTCATGCAAACTAAAAAAACCCTACAGTCATGCAACTAGAACCCGTGAAACGCAGGCAGCTTCTTCCATCTTTCAACCAACATATCTCATGCTATGGTGCTCCAAATGAGATGATACAAAAAGCAAAGTTCAAGTTCTAAATGAGTAGAACACAATGGTACTTTGTTTCGATGAAAATAATGGCCTTAGCATGTAGAAAAGCGAACAACAAGGGACCCTCATGAACATGTATACAACGAAAATCAATGTCACAAAACTCCAACTTAAAGACAATGCCTCATGGTGAGGGCTCATAAGCATGCATAGCATAGTATTAACATGGAAAATAAGCATAGAAAAGCATGGCATAAATGAAAAATAACATGAAGTATGGATGGTAAGCATGAAAACAATAGTGACCAAGCATGATATTCATGGCCATGGAAGGTTGGGATAAGGAGGTTACCTAGTGGAAAAGAGTCCACTGCTTCTTGGTAGTGGAGAAGATAAAAGGAAATGAGATGCTCTTTGAAACTTCAAGAACTTGTGGAAATGTAATGGAATGAAACTTGGTCTTTTCCTCTTGCCTTGCTTGCTTGAAAATAGTGGCAGCCTCTGCCCTTCAGATTAGGGTTTGGATGTCTTAAATATGTTGGATTAAAGTGGTCTTAATGGGCTTAAATGTATGGTTTGGATTCATGAGCAAAAAGTGCAAAAGGTGAGGTGTGTAAGCAAGTTTTAAATGTGGCAAAACTTAAGTGAGTGAACATAAAAGTACATGGCCAAATGAGGCAAAAAGTGTGTTGGTTGGTTTTGTGGTCTGACTTGGTTTTCTTGTGCAGCATAAAAACAAACCAAGTAGGTGACTTTGTGACCTTGTATCTTGATGTATACATAACCGAATGACAAAGTAATGCAAACAGTAGGAAGAGGGCATGGAGCTTAACATCTTTCATGTTGAACACAAATTGAAATGATGAGTGGAAAGAGTTGAAAAATGGCCATGAAATCGTGTCTCACCATCTGCAAAATGGCTGGGCCAGTTTGACCTAAACGCTGTCAAAACATTCAATCCATGATGCCAACTTTAGATGAGTGTATCTTTCAAACCAATCATCCAAATGGGATGATTCCAAAAGGATGTGAAATAGGACATGGCAAGGTGAAATTGTCATGAAGAAAGTATTTTCAAAATATGCCTTGAAGTGCAAGAAAACTGGCCCATAAGTCTTGACAAATTTTGCAAATTTTGGACTTAGAAAATTTTCTAAGTGTTCTAAAATAATGTCTTACTTTGACCATGCATAACTTTCTCAATATTAATCCAAATGAAGCAAACTTTATATCTCTAGAAAGATTGGAACAAGAGGAACAACTTTGATGTTGGAAAATGGGCTTAAAATGGGTGCAAAAATCCTAAAAACTTGCCCTAAATGGAAAGTCAACTATTTCCAAATTTAGTAACTTTTCCAACTCCTGATTAAATGATGAATCCATGATCCAACCTTGATCAAATTTCACATGTAGGCTCCATTAGGCATGAATTTTGAGATTCCACTTTCAAAATGTTAGGAGTTGACTTTTCTGGCCCCACAGTTAACTTTTCCCAAACTGTCTGATTCCCGATTCCATTGATCAATTGAAGCACCTCTGGCTCAAATAAAGAGCTGATTTTTTGTATGTAGACCCTTGTGGACATATGGAGGGCCATGGAAATGAGTTTCAAATAATTAATCATAAATAAACCGATTTTATACCAAACCCTAGTTTTAGGGCAAAATGATCAAGAACTGATTGCACTGATTGCACTGATCAAGAACCGGTGACGGATATTCTCATCTTTGGTCTACTGCCAGTAGCTGGTAGTTGTAAATCCTATTTCTGTAGTTCACCCCAGCAAGGTTATTCCTACCTAGTAACCGGTAATGAATATTCCCTCCTGGCGTTTCCCAACGAGTTTATCCTTGATATGTTCATCCTAACCGGTGACGAGTACTCTCTCTTGTGGAATTCTATCTAGTAACTGATAGATGTAATTCCTATTCCTTCCTCACAGAGTCTATCATTGATATGTTCATCCTAACCGATGATGGATTTTCTACTTGATGGTATTCTATCCAGTATTCGATAGATGTAATTCCTACTTTTTATTCAGTGAGTATATCCTTGATATGTTCATCCTAACCGATGATGGATATCCTCCTTAACATCCCCAGGAAAGTCTATCCTTTATATGTTCATCTTAACCGATGACGGATTTTTTTCCTTTGAGTTTATCCTTGATATGTTCACTTTAACCGGTGACATATATTCTCATCTTTGGTCTTCTGCCCAGTAACTGGTAGTTGTAAATCCTATTTCTGTAGTTCTCCCCAGCAAGATTATTCCTACCCAGTAACCGGTAATGGATATTCCCTCCTGGCGTTTCCCATCGAGTCATCCTTGATATGTTCATCTTAACAGGTGACAGATGAACTCTCTGTTATATTTTTATTATCTCCTTACCCAGTAACAGGTAGTGGATAATAGATTTCTGCTCCTCCTGTGTTGAAATTTATTTCTTCCCCAGTTGAGTTGAGTGCGTATTTCCTTAGTGAAATCACTTTTCCTGCGTGATTCAAGTATGTCGATTCTATCCTGATCTACTTGTTTCCCCTACAAATGTTTTATCCTTCCCGGCTAAGTCTTTCCATTTTTATGGAATTCCTCTAGTCCCCAGCAGTTTTTAAGTCGTAGTCTGGCCTATGCATAACCCTTTTTATCCCCCATAGTCTCTGTCTCCCTAGTGAGTTTTCCTTATGGAATGCATTATACTCCTACGGATATTCAGTCTATCTGATTTCTTTTCCTGTGTGGCAACATTTCCCCATAGAGAATTTGCTTTTACATTCATATCGTACACATCATGAGGTCTCTTAGGGACCAAAATTTGTTTCTATATGTTGTTATTTAAGCCCATTCTACTGAGTCGATACAAAGATTTTAACCTTCACCTCCTCAGTTAGAATGTTCTTAAACAGGGGCAGCTGTAAGACCCCAATTTTGACCCTAAGATCCCTCATGCAATCTCATCATATGCATTAACATTGGGATTATACCTTGGCACCCTCCTTACCCCTCTTTCATTGGGTTTGTTTTGAGAGAGATCACCAAGCACCATGTGATTGTATCATACTTGTATATTTATCATTTTACTAACCAAAATACCAAAAATATGTCTTTGTATTTGCCTAACTCTTTTGTAGGTAGGGCATGGTCCCCATTGGTCTATCAAGTTCATATCTAGGGTTTACGATGCTCATGTTTAAGAGCACAACCAAGGATTGATCCACAAAGTCTCTAAGCATCATATATGAGTCCCCATAACCTCTACATCTTATTTTGATCAAGTTTTCTTCAAGATTTTGGAGTTGATTTTCCTTGGAAACCCTAGTTTGTCTGGGTATCCTAAGTAACTTCTTCAACAAGCTTCCTCACCAATTGATCAAATTTCTCAAGGGACACTCCAAAATTCATCATCTTATGCATATATGATCTACCATGAGCCTAAAAAGTCAATAGAATTGCAAGTTGTCAAGTTTGTTGATGGTGGTTGGCCAGATGAATTCATCTGATCAAAACTGGGTCTCCCTAGACTCTATCTCCTACAATTTTCACCATATGAAAATGATTCCGAGAGCAACGTTACTCTAAATGACATTACAAACAACTTTCATGTTGAAGTTTGTAAGACCCCAATTTTGACCCTAAGATCCCTCATGCAACTCCATCATAAGCATTAGCATTGGGATCATACCTTGGCATCCTCCTTCCCCCCCTTCATTGGGTTTGTTTTGGGAGAGACCACCAAGCATTTTGTGATTATATCATACTTGTATAATATCATTTTTACTAACTAAAATACCAAAAATATGTCTTTGCATCTATCTAACTCTTTTGTAGGAAGAGCATGATCTCCACTGATCTATCAAGTTCACATCTAGGGTTTGAGACCCTCATGAACAAAGAGCACAACCAAGAATTGATTCAAGAATGGTTATGAGCATAATATATAAGTCCCAATGTTCTCTACATGTTATATTGATCAAGTTTTCTTCAAGAGTTTGAGGGTGATTTGCCTTGGAAACCCTAGTTTGACTAGGTATCTTGAGTAACTTCTCCAACAAGCTATCTCACCAATTGATCAAATTCATCAAGGTACACTTCAAATTTCATCATATTATGCGTATATGATCTACCATGAACCATGAAATTCAAGAGAATTGGAAGTTAGCATGTTGGTTGATGGTGGTTGGCTAGATGAATTCATCTAATCAAAACTGGGTCTCCCTAGACCCTATCGCCTACAATTTTCACCATATGAAAATTATACCAAGAGCAAACTTACTCTAAATGACATTCCAAACAACTTTCATGGTGAGACCTAGAGCTAGTCTTGCTTGGAAAATCATTTTATATGTTGAAACATTATATGCCATTTTGTATAAACCCTAATTTGAAAGTCAATTTCCCAAGACCATAACTTGCTCAATTTTTATGAGATAAAATATTTCCAAGTTTCATAATAAAATTAAATGTGTATACTTCAACTTTGATGTTTAGAGTGGGAGCTAATTCATCTTTTTTGAGCATGTGATATGAGGCTACATTATAGGTCACTTTTGACCTATACCATTGATCAAGTGATTTTTCCAAACTTCAAAAATGCATAACTCTATCATTTCAAATCCAAATGACATGAAATTGGTGACCATTTTTAAGGTCTTTAAGAGAGCTACAACTTTCATGAAAACACTTTTCTAATTTGAAGCTCCCATAAAAGGTTAAGCAAGGTGGAATGTTGAGACATATGGCTTGACACTTAGAAACTTTTTGATATGTCAAATTTTTCCAAACTTCCACCTCAAATTTCTCCAAGTTCCAAGATCCAAATGAAAATTGTTCAACATCAAACTTGTTCCTCTTGATCTCACCTTTCCAAAGAGCTCAAATTCATCCATTTTGGATTTGAAATGCATAGGCTGTGCATGGCTTAAACAGGCTGATATCATTTGGCATGGATCCAACTTCAAACAACAATGCACAATTGCCTTGCATTCTAAGCTAGCTCCAACACATCTGATCATTCATTTTGGACTTCATGCTATCAGTTTATGGGCCTATGCATGCCCATGCACCATGCTATGATCATTTGCAAAATTTGGAAGGTTGAAAAGAGTGTGCAAATATCACATGGATTTAGCTATATATACAACTGCATTTGCTCAGAAATCAGACATTGCACCAGCTTTGAATCTCCATTGAAAACCCTTCACTCTCATAGGATAACCCTGAAAAATTCATTTGAATTTGAGCTTGAATCTCCACTGTTTTGGAATTCAATTCTCCAGGAGTCCATTGCTTCTAAACCTTTCCATTCCTCCCAAGCAATTGAAGTGAAGCCAAGCACAATTCAGATCAAGATCCATCGTGTTTAGACCTCCATTGAAGGTAATTTGCAGAAAATTTAAACTCTTCGATTCTCTTAAATTGTTGCTCAATTCCGTTGATTCTTTGGTTGTCTGAAGTCCTACCGTTGTAGGCAAGAAGATTGAGTTTCTTTGAGGTCAAATCGAAGCAACTCATATCATGTACCTCATTTT
Organism: Lathyrus oleraceus; assembly: GCF_024323335.1. Lineage (NCBI taxonomy): Eukaryota > Viridiplantae > Streptophyta > Magnoliopsida > Fabales > Fabaceae > Lathyrus > Lathyrus oleraceus. The sequence goes on from NC_066583.1 coordinate 213,910,926, forward strand.
TCAATTCGACATATCTCTTAATATATTTGGAACTGGAGGAATTGGAGGTGATATTCGAACTCAATGATGCTTTTTCTTTAAGATCATGTCCCTGTTTGTAATTTTGGTGATGGTTCATGTTGACCAGTCCGGTGAAGCTCACCGGAGAAGGCAACCAGAGTTCTGGATCTGGTGATGAGGTGTCTTGTGTTTGAACCACTTGATCCAAGTCTCACGTTCTAATCTTAACCGTTCCTTGTGATTACTCCATTTGCCACGCGGTTGACTCAAGTCTTGGTGGAACGCGCGTTTTGGATCATCAGATCTGCCACCTCAATTAATGAGGGAGATCTGATGGTCCACGTATTTTTGGATTTTTCTGAATTTTATTTTTAATTGCCTTTTCTTCAATAATTCATATTAAATTCAATATTGATCCCAAAAATATGGGACTTTCACCAAAAATTTCCAAATACTTTTCTCTTTCATATTCTAAATTAAAATTATTTTTTGGATCATTATTAATATTTTTCATGAATTAATTGATTTTGCATTTGTTTTTAATGGTTTAAAAATATTTTTAAATGTCCAAAAATTATGAAGTTTTTTCTCCAAGGTCCTTTGACCTTGTTTGACCTATGATAAATCTCATGGCCATTTATTTAGTGTTTTGATGAGAATTTAGGATTTGGACAAAACATATTTGAATTTAATGCGTTATTTTCTTATTTTTAATTGAATAAATGCCATTTTAATTGTGTTGACCATTTGTATTGACTTAATTGAGTTTGATTGTTTGTTGTTGGGCCTTGGTCAAGGTTGATTTGACTTTGTCAAGTTAATATCATTGGATTTAGGGGATTGGTGGAATGTACATTCCATCTCCCAAAATGAATGAATGATATTAATTTGGTAAAAGTCCTCATTTGACCAATTTGTGATCTCATTCATCCCCTTCCCACTTCATCTAATTCCCCTTCTCCATCCATTCATTTCCATTTGGCCAATGACATCTCAAAGTCCTAATGCTAGTTGATTGAAAGATTAACATGAGTATGGATGAGATTAGGCCACACCTTTTACATATTTTTGTGTGTGGTATGTTTAATGAGCATAGTTCTTAATACTATGTCTCCAACATGCATTAACACCCAAAGTCCATTGCCCGACCTCAAATAGTTGTGACTTCTACATAAGTCCAATTACGATTGCTTAAAATAGCGCTAAATTTGTGACACAAAAGGCATAAGCATTCTAGTTAGTGAGATTGTAAGTCTCCCCTCTTCCATTGCATTGTGTGAAAACTTGGCCTTCTTTCCTTCCTTTGGAAGATGTTTTGGTTCAACAATCCATGCTTGTGGCAAGTGGGTTGAGTGTTCTCCAAAGAATGTCTTGAAATGGAAAGCAAAACAAAACTAACTACTAACTTACTAACTATTAACCTTTAATTTCAAGCTTTTACTTTAATGCAATTTACTTTTAGCACTTTGTATCATTTGCCATTATACATATCATTCTAATTGTTTATGTTAATGTAATTTTCACTTTGTCCACTTGGACCATATTGTGTGACATTATTTTGTTTGTGTATACTTTGCTTATTTGTGTGGTCTTTGACCATTAATGCACATAATAATAACAAAAACCCTAAAAGACTTTTGAGTGGACTGTTGGTTTGATCTTGCCCAATTAGACTTAGAACTTAGGCAACATTCCTTTGCTAATGGACTTGGCCAATGCCAATTTGTTGAAGAACCAAGTACTTGCAATTTGAAATTCATCTGATACATCATTCTAGATCTCTCAAGATTCATCTGTAACATTGGTCATTTGTGAAGTTGTTATTTTGAACCTGTGACTTGTGGAATCCATCTGTTACTTGGGCTATTCTGAAAAAGATCAATCGAGTGGATAAGCTTGGATGAGGCCATCTTTATTTGATGTCTTTGCTCTTCAAGATAATATAATTGTGCATTTGTGTGTTGCTTGATTATAAAAGTCCAAGGGAATTCTGGGTTTCTATTGACATACTTGTCTATTAGATTGCTACCCATTTGGTCAGATCTTTTCAACTTTAAACTTTTAATTTTGTGCATAGGGTAGTCTCTTCATCTTCTCCCCATTTCTTTAATTTCAAAATCTATCCCTCCATTTTCAAAACCTTCTTTGTGTGAACTACTTTGTTCTAAACTTTGACCACTTTCATAAAAAAGATAGAAACTTTGGCCTTATGCCATTGCATTTTTAAATTTATTTTCTTAAATCAAACTTGTGAATGAACTTAACTATACTTGACTTAAACTTTCAAAAAGTCAAAAAAGAACTAACTCATTCAAATCATTTTCAGGCCTTTGTGCCTTCCAAACTTAAATTTTTGTTAAAACCAACACACCCATTTTCAAGTTTATAGCACGAACTACGAGGTTTTGATCCATCATTTTTATGTTGGTACGTAGGCATAAGACCGAAGGTCTTGTCAAACACAAAAAAAATATAATTAATGAATTCTTTTCTCATCCCCCCATTCTATTTGTTTGTAAACCTCACTTTATACAAAATACTATGCATACAAAAAGGGCTCCCTAGGAGTACCTTAGACAGTTTAGGTGCTAACACCTTCCCTCTGTGTAACCAACCCCCTTACCTGTGATCTCTGACTTTTATTAGTTTTTATTTGAAAACTTCTTACTATTTGGGTTTTATTCGTACTTTTTCCCTTTTCTCTTGGAAACAATAAAAGCGCGGTGGAGACTCTTGTTAATTGATCTCTAGCTTATAAATAGCTAGATGATCATGAATTTCCAGCTACAAAGTCTAGAGCTAATTTTTCTTGGAAAGTCATTTTCTGTGTTTGTAAGACCCCAATTTTGGGCCCTAAGATCCCTCATGGCCCATAACATATCATATCATGGCCTCAAGGATCATTGCATGCCTTTGTCTCCTCCTAGTGGGTAGATTGCCTTGTGGGTTGATTTCTTGATCACCAAGCATACTTTGCATTTGTATATCTTTGCCTTTCATATGTTTATCATTCAAAAAGTACAAAAATATTGTCAGTCTAACCTTGTTGCTTGCAGCTGAAGCAATCGTCAGCAATTAGGTCAAAGACAGTCAACAGTCAGTCAAAGCAATGTATGGTGGCCATTCTTGCAGAATTTGGGCACCATGATCAATAATCAAGAGCTCATATATCTTGGTACATCATTTGAAAACAAGTTCTCAAGGAATTAGGGTTTGGAATTCATCAGAAGTGGTCCAGTCATCCAAAACCCTAGAAAAGTCAAACTTGGTCAACTGTGGATTTAATCAGAGATTTGATGGATAGAACTGATCTGAAGGAGCTCATTCATGCTTGTATAAGTCTCATCTATCATGTCAAACCTCATCATGGAAGAAAATCAAGCCAATCAGAAATTTTCCAGAAATAGAAAGTGGACCTGTAATTTCAACTGCCAAAAATGGAAACTTCTTGATCTTAAACTTACATCATGATACAAGCTTCAAATGAATTTTTGCCCAACATGAAAGTTGAAGATCTTGTTCTCCCATTTTCAAAAAGTCCAAGAACTCTCAAATCCCATGTGTGGTTGTCAAGATATGATCAAATCATTTTCACCAATTTTGAACTTCAACAAGCCATATCTCCCAAACCATAAGGCCAAATTTGGTGGGGTTTTTTCCTACAAACCACATTTTTCATCCTCTTTCCAAAAATATAAATTTCATGACCTAAAACCTTACCATTCAAAATGGCATTTTTGGACCTTTTCATTTAAAATCAAAGTTTGACTCACAGTTGACTTTTTGATTTATGGACTTTTTCATCATTTTGCCAATTGGGAAATGTGTTAAACCATATTTGAAACTTGCTCAAAGTCCTAAACCATCATCATATCACCATGTTACTACCATTTTGGACCAAGGTACAAAGTTGGCATTTTTATGCATTTTGGTTCAAAAAGCAAAATCAGTACAGCAGTACATGTACAACCAACAAACAACAATTGTGCAAGCCACTAGCAGTCTGTACCAAGGCCCATTCGCAGCAAAAACACACCTCCACTTCCATTTGCTCACACTTAGCAATTTGCAAAATGCATCATTACACACAAAACCAGCTTACCATTTAATTAAGTGATGTTAAACAGGTGATATATAAATGTTTTTCTGTCCAAACCAACCCTAGTTGAGAGCGGCAGCCACACGAAAATCCTTTCATTCCCTCATTGTGCATTTTTGCAAAAGGTGATATTCTGAGCAAACCATCACAAACCACAACAAGTTCTTGTTTCCTTCACCACTTGAACAGCATTTTGAGTCCATTTTCACCATCATTTCCTTGCTGTAAAGCTTGCCTTGGTTCTGTTTTCCTCAAGCTACTTCCAATGGTGAATCAAGTTTCGAAGAAAAACAAGAGTTGCTGAGCTAACAAACTTCAAGGATCTATCATTGTAGAGCACGAGGAAGGTCTGTTTGAGTTTGAATCGACCAAAGCAACACTGCACATCAGTTTTCTTCAAAAATAAGTAAGTGATCGATCTCCATTATTTGCTGTGCCATGATATGTTTATGAAAGATTTTCTTGAGTTGATTCCAACAAACCATAGCATGCTTAAAATGGTAGTGTCCTGGCCAAGAAATTTGGATTTTCATTTGTGTGTATGAACATGTTTCCTTTCGATTTGATTGGTTCAGGCTGATTTGTTGAAAATGAACAGCATGTTTAGGTTGTATGATGCATGATGATGCTATTGGTGCAATTAATTTTGAGTTCTGAGCATTTTGATTTTTGTGCTTACATGAAGATGATGACATGCTGCTGTTAACTACCTGTCTGTCCAGAAATTTTTTCATGCTCGTGTTTTGTTTGCTTATGTTGATGCTACATGTGTACCAATGCCATGTCAGTTGTGTGTTGTTGGAATTTCAATTGCCATGACCTCAATGTTGATTACATGAACCATGCTAGTTAAACCCTGCTGTTGTGATTGCTTGCTCAAATTTTGTGTTATGATGTTGATGACATGATGCTGCTAAGCCATGCTGTTTATGTGCTGTTATTTGATTTGCTTGTTTCGAGTGTTAGTTGATGTTTATGAGCATGAGATGTGGATGATGAATGCTGTTGTTATTTAAACCAATTACTTTGTCCATGATTATGCTATGCTGTTGTATGCTTGGTCTAGTTCTGTTCATGATGCTGATAGCTTGAACATACATGCTGCTGTTCATAAACCCCAGCATATTTTCCAGGAACCATGTACATGTGCATATATGTTGGCCATTATTTCTGCTTGTGATCCCATGATGCATGATGATTGTATGATACTTGATTGAGTTTTGTTTGTGGATTACATGAATGTGCCCTGCTATTAAACAATGAACATGCCCTGCTGCTGTTATGCTTGAACCATGCCATGCCTATAAAATCCACATGGATTGTGCTCTGTTGTTTGTGTTAGGATGCCTTTTGAGTGATAATGCTAGGCTATTACATTGTGTTTGGTCTGCTATTGAATTTTGACATACCATTGCTGTTGTTGAACCCTGTTTGCTGTATGAACATTTCCAATGCCATGCCGTGGTTTGTTTTGTTTGGTTGTTGATGAACACATGATACCATTGCTACCATGACCACTGCTGTTTTGAATCTCATGAATATGCTTGTTTGTTGTTGGTTAATACTGCATGATGTTGATGCTGCATGACCATTTTGGTTTCTTGATGCTGTTCATGTATTTGTCGATTTAATGATGAATGATGAGGAATGAATGCTGTTGCCATGTGAGACCCCAATGCTGCATGAATTTCCAGAAAATCTATGTGAATGATGATTACATGATGTTGATTGTTTGCTGCTGTTGTTGCCAATGCCATGTGGTATGCTGTTGATTGCTTGATGAGTAAACATTGCCAAATGCTATGCTGATTGTGTGTTTGCTGTTTGATGCTGTTTGGATGTTGGCTGAATTTGTTTGAAGTTTACCATGAGCCATGCTGTGTTAGAAACCCTAAGGGTTTATGTGAAAACTCAAAATTTGAACCATTGGCCAGTACACTGTTTCATTGGTTTAGGACCAATGAAAACATTTCGTTTTGCCTTGCCAAAACGCACAGCTTTGATTAGTGGACTCAGAATTACAAGACTGCCACTGCGTTGACCATGTTGACCCCATTTGCCATGCCTTTTGTTCATATTGCATCCATTATATCATCCAACTTCCACAATTCATTTCTAATTCATTTTAACTCCAAAAATTGTGGGATTTTTTGCATTAAACTCATGAAGATGTCCTCTATTTTATGGTGAATTTTAATTAATTTTTCATTGGCTGGATTTTTAATGATAATTATTTTCTTCACATGTATGCTAAAATGACACCCTTTGCCATTCTCTTTGTGAAATTCTCATGTCATATCCTTTGAGCCTGAAATTTTTTGTGGTGAAACTAGACACATTGACCTTCATTTCCATATAAAGTTTGTGCATTTATCATTTGTAGATTGAGAGTTATGATTTTCTGAAGTTATGTGTTACATTTGGTGCTATACCATGATCATGTATTTTCCCAATTTTTGTTCACATGCTTCCTCTTATCCAATTGACCTCAAATTTTGCATGAATCATCAATCACATGTCTAGTTTATGTATGAATTTTCTTGGAATTAATCTTGCTGTTTTCCATTTGATTGAGAATTTTCTTCCATATTTGGTCATTTGTTGACTTTTTGTGCTATGCCTTGCCAAATCTTTTGTGAAATTCTCAAATCTTATTGTATGACCATGAAATTTCATATGTGATAACTAGACTCTTTGAGCTTTGCATTGGTGTTAATCTCATTCATTTCTCTTCTGTTTTCAAATTGATATGATTTTTTGAAGTTGACCCATGCTTGTTGACTTTCACCATGCTTACTTGAATTTGATTTGACTTCATGATTTTACTTGACTGCCTTCCTCTCATCCAAATGCATTGAAATTTGACATGTATACCATGTTAGATGTTAGGATTGAGTGTGATTTATTTCATGATTTTTGAAAATGCTTGAGTTGACTTTTGAATGAAGTCTTTGCTGTTGACTTTTGTATGCTTCTCTTGCCATGCTTTGCATCCTTTTGCATATGAAATGACCATGATGCATGATATAATTATGAATCCAATTGAGAATGCTTCTTGAATGTTTGAACTTGGTTTGGGTTGACTTTTCCTTGCTGCCTTGACTTTTTCTTTCATCTTTGACCCTAGGCTAGTCCTAGTGGTCTTCTAAGCTCATGTTGAGTTCATCTGTTTCAGGTTAAGCACCAATGCCTTGAGGATCATTCTAATGTGCTTGAGTTTGATTGTTTAATGTGCTAACATTTGTTTTGTAGGTGTGACTCATATACTTGAGTCTTTGTGCCTTGCACAATTGGTCCCTCTGTGGTTGACTATTGGTTCATTTTCTTTTGATTTTGACTGTTGACTTGTTTACTAATGAGTTTGACTTTTTCAGGTACTTTAGTTGCCTAAGTTCTTTGAACTTGATTGCTTGCTTTGCTTTTTAGCATTTGCTTTGAGGTATAAATACTTCTTCTTCATGTAGTCTGGAGACCCGGTCTGTTATTTGACCGGGCAAACTGTCTGAAGTCCTCCTTAAGAGGCAATGCCTGTGTTTGTTTAAATTTGTCCTAAGCAGGAAAAGTCCTTCAAGTGAGGCAATTGGTGGAAGGTAGGGATAAGCAATCTATCCCCCACTATTCAGTGTGTCCTCTCTTTGCTCCCATTACATGGCTGAAGCATTGAGATAAATACCCAAGATCTAATCGAGTCAATAAAGGGGAAAGAGTTCCATCTTTCTGAACTCCCCACTTTCTATTTGATGCTCTCTCTGATCTGAGATAGAAGCAATGAGGCACACCCCTCATCTCCTTTTCATCTGCTTCACCTTAGCCTCTCAATGGCAAGGTTAAGAGCAACCTTCACCCATTACAGTGGACTTTTAAAGTCAAACCCTCTTGTGTGAGCCCCCATTGTTTGGCTATAGAGTGTGTTGTTTGCTATTCATTGATTGACTGTTTGCTTCATGTGCACTTGTTTGCCTGTATGTTATGCATCTATCATCATCAATTGCCATTAATGCATGATCATCTCATTTATCTTTGTGATGCTATCATTGTTGTTTGCCCATTGAGGACAATTGTAAGTCCATTGCTTTGGCATTTGCTCCTGTGATATGGAAGGATAGAGTGTAAGACCTCATTGGTCACTCATATCTTCTGTTTATCTGTTTGTATGTGAGGATACAGTTATAAGTCCCTGCAAGTTGGCATCTGTTATCCGGTGATCATAGTTTGATCTGTTTGATTTGTATGTGAGGTTGCAGTTATAAGTCCCTGTAAGTTGGCATCTGCTTTCCTGTGATCATAGTTTGTTCATCTGTTTGTGTGAGAGGATACAGTTATAAGTCCCTGTAAGTTGGCATCTGTTATCCTGTGATCATAATTTGATTTGTCTGTTTGTATGTGAGGTTGCAATTATAAGTCCCTGTAAGTTGGCATTTGCATTCCTGTGATCATGTTGTTGCTTTTGTTCTTGTATGTGAGGATCCATTGTAAGTCCCTGTAACGTGGCATTGGCATTCCTAGGACCATACTGTGGAGTTAACCTAAGTCCAGACAGATTGGCAGTTAACTTCCATCTCTCATCTTTGTTTTTCTTCTAAGGAGATTAGTGTAAGTCCATCGAGTGGCTTCTGACATCCCTTCTGTTTTAGGAGATTGGTATAAGACCATTGATTGGCATCCGATATCCGCTTTTTCATCTTTGTTTGTTTTCTATTATCCATTGTATTCCAAAGGACACACTTGAATCATCTGCTATATGATTTCAAGAAGTGAACCTTCTAAGAAGTTTTACTATCCATCCTTCATCCATTCATCATTCATTATGTCCTAGACTTTTCACACTTTATCTTTTAAACTTGACATAAGTGTTGTGCAAACATCTTCATGTTTTCAAATTAAAAACCTGGACTCAAGTCCTTGACTTTTTTCAAACTTCATTTTCATAATACTTCTTTGAATCAATCTTAATCATACTTTGACTTCATTTTCATAATCACAATCAATTAACTTCACTCATTCACTTGTTTTGGCTTTGTCCATTAATCTTTTCATGCATTAGCCATAGGCTTCAATTATCTTTGTGGTTGATGTAAATCTTGCCTATCCTTAGTGAGTCGACAGTAAGACTTCCGTACTTCAAACAGGGCTAACCCCTCTAGTACGTCGAAGCTATCCTCGCATGGTGGATGTTGTTTTTGGTCGAGTGTTCTCCCATTGATAATGAAAAGCCTCAGTGCTTGTGTTTAAAACTGAATCCACCAACTTTTGGAAATCTTTTAGCCGAACTACGGCGTTCTGATCCTTACCTTTGATGGAAGGTACGTAGGCAACGGGTTCATCCGTTCGAACCCAATAACCCAATAACCCAATAAAAACTTGTATATTCTTTTCTCATCATCCCAATCATGTTTGCACAATACATATGTCATAACAAATAATAATTTTGCATAACAAGTGTGAAAAGGGCTCCCTAGGAGTACCTAGGACGTAGTGGGTGCCTAACACCTTCCCATTGCGTAATTTACCCCTTACCCAGAATCTCTGATCTTTTTATTAGTTTTCTACGTGTAAAACTTCTTAGGCTTTTGTTCGCTTTTTAGCCAATCCTTTGGATAAATAAAAGTGCGGTGGCAACTCGAAATTTCAATGTATCTCATAGCTTATGGTTTAATCGATAGATCATATAGCGACGAATACACCGTCACAGAAAAGTGGCGACTCTGCTGGGGAAAATGACCCGAATCCCTGGTGGTAGTGCCTACTTTTCACCCTTGTTGTGCTATACTATTATTCTTTATCTGACATATTTTTGTACAATTTGGGATAACTGTATTGATTGTAATGTGTGAATTGCTTGATATACATTTGCTGTTTGCTTTGGTGATCTGTGAGATGAGTTCTATACCCGAACTCGAGTGCACTCTAGGATAGGAGAATGGCATAGTCTTGTTGACTGGTGTGGAGTATTCCTTAGCCAGTTGACTTGCGAGCCCATTCACTTGGTGGAGGTCATGTTGAACTAATAATGTCACACAAGTTATTTGTGGTTAGGCATTATTCTTTCAATCATGTTCCGCAGAAGCCAAGGACCTTAGTTTACCAAACCCATCTTGGCCTATTTTTAGGACCGTAGTGCGGAGGTCGTTCAGATGTCAGTTCTGATGCGATTGTCACGCGATACTACACTCATAAGAGTTTCTCTTGAGAATATTCTTGGAATACGAGTATTCGTTCCTCCGATAATATTCGAAAGATGGAACGATGATTATGGGAACCTCTGATAGAACATGTCTGGCAGGTTTAAACCCTAGTACACTCCCTTTGGGTGGTTCTTAACCGAGACTCCATGCTCGTGACTCTCAACAAACCCATGATTCGTGGTTGAGTCGTTCAAACATTGTTAATATCAATGGATCCCGGATCAGGTGTAAAACCTAAAATCCACCAAAGCGGCTGGTTGATATTAAGAATGTTAGAGCCGGTTCATGTACCGTTAATATCAATGGAACTTGGGTGTCGATAAGGTGAAAACCTAAATCCACCAAAATGGATGATTGATATTAGGGATACAATGAGCTTTCCCACGACCTTTGTTTGGTGTGCATTGCTTGATCCTTGAGTGTGTTTGTTGCATTCATGCATTCACGCATTCATCCGCATCCATATCATCAGAAAAAAAGAAAATTTTCAAGGAACTCAAAGGAGTTTATTTGCAAAAAATTTCAAAACATGAAAAAACCGGGAAAATTTTTTCACCTGATATATCTGATGAGATATTCTCATGTATGATCAAAATGCTTAAAATTTCAAAGTGTGCAAATAAAACCCTCGAGTTCCTTTGAAATAAAAAACAAGCATATGCATAAACACTTCATGCATCATTTGCATAAACAGGTGTTTCGTTCCGGTCTCCCGTCCTGTGGTCTGACCCTGCGATCTTCATTTATTTTGAAGACGCACTTTGCCGGTATTATACCAGAGCCAACTCTGCCAGATTGATGGATCATCCTGAGCAAGAGAGTTGTGAATTCAGAGAGATTTTGCCAGACTAAGTGCTTTTAATGGATTTATTCCTGTTGATGGATTTATTCCTGGTTAACCAATCCCGGGCTGGCATTGGCTGATGTTCTGGGGCACTTAAGGAGCAAGGTTCGTTCGCGAGTGGAGGATTCATCCATGACGATCAACCTGAAGAAGAGGCTGCTATTTTAGAAGAAGATGCAGAAGATCTGAACAATTTCATCATTCCTGGTGGTGTCTGCCACAATTGGGTCGCTGTGGATGTTCCTACGGTCATTCATAAGTCAGCGTGATTTGTTCATTTTGTTTAAAACCCTTCTCCCATGCCAAAAGGAGAAGTGATGACATTGTTGGCAGCATTTAATACAATGATGTTTTCATTCAATTAATGCATTGTTTAACATTTGTTTTTCCTTTGTTTTCACTTTTTGCTTTTGCATGAAATCAGTGATCACAAAAAACCCTGAAAAACAAAAACAGCTTTTTCATCTGCATAAATGATTTGCTTGTTTAAAAATCAAATGCTTTTCATTATCCAGAATCATTATGCAGGGACTTCTAAACCCATTGAACATAATGATCCAACGCCATCTCCCAATCTTGAATTCCTTGTATCTGAGGCAGAGGAAGATGATGTTGAAGGGGATTCCTGACGAGATTACCCACCTTCTTGAGCACGAAAAGAAGCTCATTCAGCTGTATCATGAGAATCAGCAAAACAGTCAAACTGGGGATTACAAAAGAAAAAAATCAAAAAAAAAAAAAAAAAAAAAAAAAAAAAAAAAAAAAAAAAAAGAAAAAAAAAAGAGGGTGAAAAAGATGAAAAATCAAAAAACCAGGAAAATTTTTTCAAAATTTTTCCAAAGGAAAAAAGAAAAAATTATACCCTCAAGTCCCTAGTTGACTGATGCTGAATGGATTCAGAGTCGTTACGACCAACTGAATTTGATTGAAGAAAAGCGGTTGACTGCCATGTGCCATGGTCAGTTATATCAGCAAAGAATGAAGAAAGCATTCGACAAGAAGGTCAAGCCTCGTGTGTTCCGAGAAGGTGACCTTGTGCTCAAGAAAGTTTTGTCTTTCGCGCCCGATTCCAGGGGCAAGTGGACTCCAAACTACGAGGGTCCATATGTTGTTAAGAGAGCCTTTTCAGGCGGTGCTTTGATGCTTACAACAATGGATGGGGAGGATTTCACTCGTCCTGTGAATTCAGATGCAGTCAAGAGATACTTTGCCTAGAGAAAAAGTATATGCAAATGAAAAAGAATGAATAAAAAACAGAATAGCTCGCTAAGTTGAAAACCCGAAAGGGCGGCTTAGGCAAAAATGAGCGTCTCGGTGGAGAACCCGCAAGGGTAATCCAGGCAAAAATTAGAGACTTGAAAAAAAGAGATATATTTGCATCCCGCTAGATTGAGTACCTCACCCTGGGGCAATCTAGGCAAAAATTAGGGATTTGGCAAGTAACTGCATCCTGACAAGACTTTCTGGTTCATCAGTCGTCATTTCGTCAGAAGATTCTCGATTCGTCGTCAACTGAAGCTTCGGATACATCGAGATTCAAATTGGTAGAGAAAGGATCATTATGTTCAATGTAGCCCTCTTCCAATATATGTCACTGATTTCAAATTTGTACAGATCTATGGAGCCTTGCCATTTGCAGGCTACCATTCTATCAAATCAATTTGAGCTTTTTATCCAATTATTTGCACTCTTATTTGTTTCAATTCAACAAATGTTTTGCATGTTTTAAATTGATAAAATATCATTGTTTTAAACAAATTAAATTTTTCAAATTTGTTTGTTTTATACAAAGTGAACATTCACAAGATCGAAAGGATACTCAAGAATATCTCAGTGCTCTCCCGAGGGTGGCATGATTCCCAACAGGTAAGACATTTGTTCATACTCCTGGTTTGGTGATATTTTCTTTCTTCAGATCTTTGTTGAGGCTGTTCCGCGAACAGAGTTGTTGTTGGGGCTGTTCCCCAGTACAGTCGCAAGCAGAGTGTTGTTGAAGACTTCGTTTTCTCCAGCAGCAGTTTTCCCCTAGCATGGGTGTTTTCTTGAGAAGTTTCGGCGGTTGATGGTTTGTCACCTTGGTGCCCCGTCACTTTCTTCAGTGGGTCGTATGCCCCAGACTTTATTTATCTCCTCAGCGCAGCCATGAGTATAACTGATTGATTGATACTCCCCTCGGAGTCGCGAGTATAGCTGGTATTAACATCCCCACCAGAGTTGCAAGTGGAGTTGTTACCGCTTTTCCCCATGCAGGTTGCCAGCGGATTTGTCTGTTTCCTCACCACGGTTGTTTTCTTTTTGAAGATTCGGTAAGTCAGTGGTTTGATACCCGGTACTTTACCTTTTCCCCGGCGAAGTCGTCTGCGGAATTGTTGCTGTCTCTCCATCAGAGTTTTTCTCTTCAGCAGGGCAGGATTTATTTTCCTACTCAGTGGTTGATTGGGTTGACATCCCAGTATATTTGCAACCATCTTTTCCTCAGCTTAGTCTGCAGAGTGTTTGTTGTGGTAGCTTTGCCTGTTGAATACTCCTTCAATCCCCAATATGGTCGGATGATGGCTCTAGCCTCCAGTGAACGGATTTGATTTCCTGTCTGTTTGTGATCCCCTGTAGAGTGGCTTATATTGCAGAATCTACTTGTTGTGATCAGTTTGCTATGTATATTCTCCCCAAGTGGAGTGGTTCGTTGCAGAATCTGCTTATTTGATCTGTCCCCCCTCAGTGGGTTGTTCCCAAGAGAGTAGCCGACAGTTTTCCCCAGTAGAGTTGCTTATGCAGTTGAATTCTATTTGGATGATATCTTTCTCCCTCAGTGGGTTGTCCCCCAGCGGAGTTGTGTGGATTTGCTTCTACAGCAATTCGTGCCGATGCACCTTTGTTTCTCAGTTAACCCTGGGATCCCCTGCAGATATACTTTGGGACTTCTCTTGTTCCCCTACAGATTCGTCTTAGTGGCTGCTTTGCCCGTTGTGACTTTCTGTACCCTGTTTGGGATGTTTCCTGATATCTCTGATTCTCTGCTTCTTCAGCAGTACCTGCAGATCTTTGCTTTACAGCATGTGGATCTCCGCAGATTGGCTCTCCAGCTGGTTTTTCCCCTGGAAGTATAATACCGGACGTTTGGTTCCTGAACCTGTTGTGTTAGAATTGTCTGTTTTGTCAGCATTTCATCAAACATAAATCACGCATACTCATGCATATTCATAAACATTCAGATATTCATGTTGCATTTCTTGCCATATATCTTTTGTTTGTCGTGTCTCCTGCTATGGTGATATAGATCTCTCTACAGATCTCCCCAAGCAGATGTCGGGTGTTTATAAATCTCTCCATATAGAGTCAACCCCATAAGCAGAAAATGTCTGTCTTTCCTTCTGCAGTTCCCCACTGAGATATACCCTCGTGGATGACGGTTTCTTCCGTTTCCTCCCAACACATATATTGGGATGGATTTTCCTATTTGAGTTATATCCTCATTAGGACGTGTCTTTATTCAGTCTGTCTCTTCGGATCATTCCCGAATCGGCTATTTGTCAAATGTCTTGTGCTTCCCGGTGGGTTGTTCCCCAGTGGAGTAGTTTTTGGGCCTCTGCCTACAAACCAGCAGTTGTAAGTCCTATCTTTCCTGGTTTCTTAACAGAATTTGTGGTTATACACCTTTTATTCTCCAGCCAGAGTTTTTGGTTTTCTACCTACTACCCGGTAGTTGTAAATCCTATTTTTCCTGCTCTTCAGCAGTTTGTGGTTTGTTATAAGCCCTATTTTGGTTTCCCGTGCGGATTTGTGATTTGTTCTATCCCCACGCGGAGTTTTTGGTCTTCTACCCCGTATTCGGTAGATGTAAACCCTAATTTTGTGGTTATCTTCATTCAATATTCTTGATGTTGATTTTCCTTTGCTTGGATAAGTTGCTCAGATCAGCACTTATATCCCCCAGCAAGTCTTTTGTGGATAATTGCCGTATGCTAGCAATTTTATCCCCAGTGGGTCTTTTCACCGTATGCTAGTGATTTGTTCCCCGGATCATTGATTCTTTATCAATGCATCCCCAGCTATTTCTTTTGTCGATAATTGCCGGATGCTTGCAATTTATCCTCAGCAGATCGCCTTTCATTTACCCTTCTGTTGGTAATGTCTGTTGCTCCTTTTGATTGGTCATCATTATATACCTATTCTGGTATCCCGATGCCTTTCTTTTCGGATTTTTATCCTTAAACAACCCAGTAACCGGTTCAGGATAATCTTCCATGCGAGTATATTATTCACGGTCTGCCGGTAATGAATAATATGTCTCATGCGCTCTTTGGTTGGAGTCCTTTGTTGATCTTCCCCAGTCGAGTAAGATTCGTATTCTTTGTAGAATCGAATAACCATCCTTTAAACAAGTCTGCTGTTTTAGCTTTCTTCAGGGTGATGAGTGTCTTGGAACACACACCAATTCACGTTTTTTTGGCCATCCTTTAACCAGTTTGTGTTTAGGGTGATGAGTGTTTTGGAACACACACCAATTCACGTTTTGTGACCATCCTTTAAACAAGTCTGCTATTCTAGCTTTCTTTCGGATGATGAGTGTTTTGGAACACACACCAATTCACGTTTTTTCAGCCATCCTTTAAACAAGTCTGCTGTTCTAGCTTTCTTCAGGGTGATGAGTGTTTTGGAACACACACCAATTCACGTTCTTTTTATCCATCCTTTAACCAGTTTGTGTTTAGGATGATGAGTGTTTTGGAACACACACCAATTCACGCTTTTTTGTCCATCCTTTAAACAAGTCTGCTGTTCTAGCTTTCTTTCGGATGATGAGTGTCTTGGAACACACACCAATTCACGTTTTTTGACCATCCTTTAAACAAGTCTGCTGTTCTAGCTTTCTTTCGGATGATGAGTGTCTTGGAACACACACCAATTCACGTTTTTTGCCCATCCTTTAACCAGTTTGTGTTTAGGATGATGAGTGTTTTGGAACACACACCAATTCACGCTTTTTTGTCCATCCTTTAAACAAGTCTGCTGTTCTAGCTTTCTTTCGGATGATGAGTGTTTTGGAACACACACCAATTCACGTTTTTTGACCATCCTTTAAACAAGTCTGCTGTTCTAGCTTTCTTTCGGATGATGAGTGTCTTGGAACACACACCAATTCACGTTTTTTGACCATCCTTTAAACAAGTCTGCTGTTCTAGCTTTCTTTCGGATGATGAGTGTCTTGGAACACACACCAATTCACGCCTTTTTGTCCATCCTTTAAACAAGTTTGCTTTCGCTTTCTTTCGGGTGATGAGTGTTTTGGAACACACACCAATTCACGTTTTTTGTCCATCCTTTAAACAAGTCTGCTTTTCTAGCTTTCTTTCGGATGATGAGTGTCTTGGAACACAAACCAATTCACGATTTCGGATTTTATCCTTAAACAACCCAGTAACCGGTTCAGGATAATTTTCCTTTTGAGTATATTATTCACGGTCCGCCGGTAATGAATAATATGTCTCGTTTCACTCTTGGGTCGATTCTTTGTTGCTTTCCCCTCAGAGTAAGATTTGTATTCTTTACAGAATCAAATAGCCATCCTATAAACAAGTTTGCTTTCGCTCTCTTCAGGATGATGAGTGTTTTGGAACACACACCAATTCACGGCTTTGGTCGGTCACCTATTATATACCCAGTAACCGGTATCCTTGGTGTTCCCTCCTTTCTGCTCCCTATTATGATCTCGGTCCCCTTGTGGAGTCAGATTTTCCTGAGTTTGTTACCCGTATGCCTGGTAACATCTCATTTCTTTGTTACTTCCCCAGTGGAGTTTTCTTTTGCTTCTCCTCAGGAGTCAGCTTGTGTCTCTCCAATGGATTTATTTCCTTTGGAATCCTTTTTCCCAGTGTGAGTCCTTCACTCCCCAGTGAGTTCTCCAGTCTGTTTTTCTGTTTCCTTTAATCAGAGTCGTGTTTTGTTCACGTTATGTCAGTTTCGTCTTTCCCCAGTTTGGAGTCGTGTCTTGTTCACACATTTCCTTTTCTTTTGTTTATCCCCATAGAGTCTTGTTAGAGTCTCTGTTCCTGGTGAGTGTGTTACTCCGATGGATCGTCTTTTCTTCTGTGTGAATCACATTCCCCACAGAGTTTGTGTCTTTTGCACGCATACATTTGCATCATGAGGTCTCTTAGGGACCAAAATTTGTCTCATTACTGTTATTTAAGCCCATTCTACCGCGTCGAGATGAAGATTTCTAAACTTCACTTCTCCGGCTAGAATGACCTTAAATAGGGGCATCTGTAAGACCCCAATTTTGGGCCCTAAGATCCCTCATGGCCCATAACATATCATATCATGGCCTCAAGGATCATTGCATGCCTTTGTCTCCTCCTAGTGGGTAGATTGCCTTGTGGGTTGATTTCTTGATCACCAAGCATACTTTGCATTTGTATATCTTTGCCTTTCATATGTTTATCATTCAAAAAGTACAAAAATATTGTCAGTCTAACCTTGTTGCTTGCAGCTGAAGCAATCGTCAGCAATTAGGTCAAAGACAGTCAACAGTCAGTCAAAGCAATGGATGGTGGCCATTCTTGCAGAATTTGGGCACCATGATCAATAATCAAGAGCTCATATATCTTGGGACATCATTTGAAAACAAGTTCTCAAGGAATTAGGGTTTGGAATTCATCAGAAGTGGTCCAGTCATCCAAAACCCTAGAAAAGTCAAACTTGGTCAACTGTGGATTTAATCAGAGATTTGATGGATAGAACTGATCTGAAGGAGCTCATTCATGCTTGTATAAGTCTCATCTATCATGTCAAACCTCATCATGGAAGAAAATCAAGCCAATCAGAAATTTTCCAGAAATAGAAAGTGGACCTGTAATTTCAACTGCCAAAAATGGAAACTTCTTGATCTTAAACTTACATCATGATACAAGCTTCAAATGAATTTTTGCCCAACATGAAAGTTGAAGATCTTGTTCTCCCATTTTCAAAAAGTCCAAGAACTCTCAAATCCCATGTGTGGTTGTCAAGATATGATCAAATCATTTTCACCAATTTTTGAACTTCAACAAGCCATATCTCCCAAACCATAAGGCCAAATTTGGTGGGGTTTTTTCCTACAAACCACATTTTTCATCCTCTTTCCAAAAATATAAATTTCATGACCTAAAACCTTACCATTCAAAATGGCATTTTTGGACCTTTTCATTTAAAATCAAAGTTTGACTCACAGTTGACTTTTTGATTTATGGACTTTTTCATCATTTTGCCAATTGGGAAATGTGTTAAACCATATTTGAAACTTGCTCAAAGTCCTAAACCATCATCATATCACCATGTTACTACCATTTTGGACCAAGGTACAAAGTTGGCATTTTTATGCATTTTGGTTCAAAAAGCAAAATCAGTACAGCAGTACATGTACAACCAACAAACAGCAATTGTGCAAGCCACTAGCAGTCTGTACCAAGGCCCATTCGCAGCAAAAACACACCTCCACTTCCATTTGCTCACACTTAGCAATTTGCAAAATGCATCATTACACACAAAACCAGCTTACCATTTAATTAAGTGATGTTAAACAGGTGATATATAAATGTTTTTCTGTCCAAACCAACCCTAGTTGAGAGCGGCAGCCACACGAAAATCCTTTCATTCCCTCATTGTGCATTTTTGCAAAAGGTGATATTCTGAGCAAACCATCACAAACCACAACAAGTTCTTGTTTCCTTCACCACTTGAACATCATTTTGAGTCCATTTTCACCATCATTTCCTTGCTGTAAAGCTTGCCTTGGTTCTGTTTTCCTCAAGCTACTTCCAATGGTGAATCAAGTTTCGAAGAAAAACAAGAGTTGCTGAGCTAACAAACTTCAAGGATCTATCATTGTAGAGCACGAGGAAGGTCTGTTTGAGTTTGAATCGACCAAAGCAACACTGCACATCAGTTTTCTTCAAAAATAAGTAAGTGATCGATCTCCATTATTTGCTGTGCCATGATATGTTTATGAAAGATTTTCTTGAGTTGATTCCAACAAACCATAGCATGCTTAAAATGGTAGTGTCCTGGCCAAGAAATTTGGATTTTCATTTGTGTGTATGAACATGTTTCCTTTCGATTTGATTGGTTCAGGCTGATTTGTTGAAAATGAACAGCATGTTTAGGTTGTATGATGCATGATGATGCTATTGGTGCAATTAATTTTGAGTTCTGAGCATTTTGATTTTTGTGCTTACATGAAGATGATGACATGCTGCTGTTAACTACCTGTCTGTCCAGAAATTTTTTCATGCTCGTGTTTTGTTTGCTTATGTTGATGCTACATGTGTACCAATGCCATGTCAGTTGTGTGTTGTTGGAATTTCAATTGCCATGACCTCAATGTTGATTACATGAACCATGCTAGTTAAACCCTGCTGTTGTGATTGCTTGCTCAAATTTTGTGTTATGATGTTGATGACATGATGCTGCTAAGCCATGCTGTTTATGTGCTGTTATTTGATTTGCTTGTTTCGAGTGTTAGTTGATGTTTATGAGCATGAGATGTGGATGATGAATGCTGTTGTTATTTAAACCAATTACTTTGTCCATGATTATGCTATGCTGTTGTATGCTTGGTCTAGTTCTGTTCATGATGCTGATAGCTTGAACATACATGCTGCTGTTCATAAACCCCAGCATATTTTCCAGGAACCATGTACATGTGCATATATGTTGGCCATTATTTCTGCTTGTGATCCCATGATGCATGATGATTGTATGATACTTGATTGAGTTTTGTTTGTGGATTACATGAATGTGCCCTGCTATTAAACAATGAACATGCCCTGCTGCTGTTATGCTTGAACCATGCCATGCCTATAAAATCCACATGGATTGTGCTCTGTTGTTTGTGTTAGGATGCCTTTTGAGTGATAATGCTAGGCTATTACATTGTGTTTGGTCTGCTATTGAATTTTGACATACCATTGCTGTTGTTGAACCCTGTTTGCTGTATGAACATTTCCAATGCCATGCCGTGGTTTGTTTTGTTTGGTTGTTGATGAACACATGATACCATTGCTACCATGACCACTGCTGTTTTGAATCTCATGAATATGCTTGTTTGTTGTTGGTTAATACTGCATGATGTTGATGCTGCATGACCATTTTGGTTTCTTGATGCTGTTCATGTATTTGTCGATTTAATGATGAATGATGAGGAATGAATGCTGTTGCCATGTGAGACCCCAATGCTGCATGAATTTCCAGAAAATCTATGTGAATGATGATTACATGATGTTGATTGTTTGCTGCTGTTGTTGCCAATGCCATGTGGTATGCTGTTGATTGCTTGATGAGTAAACATTGCCAAATGCTATGCTGATTGTGTGTTTGCTGTTTGATGCTGTTTGGATGTTGGCTGAATTTGTTTGAAGTTTACCATGAGCCATGCTGTGTTAGAAACCCTAAGGGTTTATGTGAAAACTCAAAATTTGAACCATTGGCCAGTACACTGTTTCATTGGTTTAGGACCAATGAAAACATTTCGTTTTGCCTTGCCAAAACGCACAGCTTTGATTAGTGGACTCAGAATTACAAGACTGCCACTGCGTTGACCATGTTGACCCCATTTGCCATGCCTTTTGTTCATATTGCATCCATTATATCATCCAACTTCCACAATTCATTTCTAATTCATTTTAACTCCAAAAATTGTGGGATTTTTTGCATTAAACTCATGAAGGTGTCCTCTATTTTATGGTGAATTTTAATTAATTTTTCATTGGCTGGATTTTTAATGATAATTATTTGCTTCACATGTATGCTAAAATGACACCCTTTGCCATTCTCTTTGTGAAATTCTCATGTCATATCCTTTGAGACTGAAATTTTTTGTGGTGAAACTAGACACATTGACCTTCATTTCCATATAAAGTTTGTGCATTTATCATTTGTAGATTGAGAGTTATGATTTTCTGAAGTTATGTCTTACATTTGGTGCTATACCATGATCATGTATTTTCCCAATTTTTGTTCACATGCTTCCTCTTATCCAATTGACCTCAAATTTTGCATGAATCATCAATCACATGTCTAGTTTATGTATGAATTTTCTTGGAATTAATCTTGCTGTTTTCCATTTGATTGAGAATTTTCTTCCATATTTGGTCATTTGTTGACTTTTTGTGCTATGCCTTGCCAAATCTTTTGTGAAATTCTCAAATCTTATTGTATGACCATGAAATTTCATATGTGATAACTAGACTCTTTGAGCTTTGCATTGGTGTTAATCTCATTCATTTCTCTTCTGTTTTCAAATTGATATGATTTTTTGAAGTTGACCCATGCTTGTTGACTTTCACCATGCTTACTTGAATTTGATTTGACTTCATGATTTTACTTGACTGCCTTCCTCTCATCCAAATGCATTGAAATTTGACATGTATACCATGTTAGATGTTAGGATTGAGTGTGATTTATTTCATGATTTTTGAAAATGCTTGAGTTGACTTTTGAATGAAGTCTTTGCTGTTGACTTTTGTATGCTTCTCTTGCCATGCTTTGCATCCTTTTGCATATGAAATGACCATGATGCATGATATAATTATGAATCCAATTGAGAATGCTTCTTGAATGTTTGAACTTGGTTTGGGTTGACTTTTCCTTGCTGCCTTGACTTTTTCTTTCATCTTTGACCCTAGGCTAGTCCTAGTGGTCTTCTAAGCTCATGTTAAGTTCATCTGTTTCAGGTTAAGCACCAATGCCTTGAGGATCATTCTAATGTGCTTGAGTTTGATTGTTTAATGTGCTAACATTTGTTTTGTAGGTGTGACTCATATACTTGAGTCTTTGTGCCTTGCACAATTGGTCCCTCTGTGGTTGACTATTGGTTCATTTTCTTTTGATTTTGACTGTTGACTTGTTTACTAATGAGTTTGACTTTTTCAGGTACTTTAGTTGCCTAAGTTCTTTGAAC
The DNA here is from genome assembly GCF_024323335.1 of Lathyrus oleraceus. Taxonomy (NCBI): domain Eukaryota; kingdom Viridiplantae; phylum Streptophyta; class Magnoliopsida; order Fabales; family Fabaceae; genus Lathyrus; species Lathyrus oleraceus. The sequence goes on from NC_066583.1 coordinate 213,932,990, forward strand.
TTGATTGCTTGCTTTGCTTTTTAGCATTTGCTTTGAGGTATAAATACTTCTTCTTCATGTAGTCTGGAGACCCGGTCTGTTATTTGACCGGGCAAACTGTCTGAAGTCCTCCTTAAGAGGCAATGCCTGTGTTTGTTTAAATTTGTCCTAAGCAGGAAAAGTCCTTCAAGTAAGGCAATTGGTGGAAGGTAGGGATAAGCAATCTATCCCCCACTATTCAGTGTGTCCTCTCTTTGCTCCCATTACATGGCTGAAGCATTGAGATAAATACCCAAGATCTAATCGAGTCAATAAAGGGGAAAGAGTTCCATCTTTCTGAACTCCCCCACTTTCTATTTGATGCTCTCTCTGATCTGAGATAGAAGCAATGAGGCACACCCCTCATCTCCTTTTCATCTGCTTCACCTTAGCCTCTCAATGGCAAGGTTAAGAGCAACCTTCACCCATTACAGTGGACTTTTAAAGTCAAACCCTCTTGTGTGAGCCCCCATTGTTTGGCTATAGAGTGTGTTGTTTGCTATTCATTGATTGACTGTTTGCTTCATGTGCACTTGTTTGCCTGTATGTTATACATCTATCATCATCAATTGCCATTAATGCATGATCATCTCATTTATCTTTGTGATGCTATCATTGTTGTTTGCCCATTGAGGACAATTGTAAGTCCATTGCTTTGGCATTTGCTCCTGTGATATGGAAGGATAGAGTGTAAGACCTCATTGGTCACTCATATCTTCTGTTTATCTGTTTGTATGTGAGGATACAGTTATAAGTCCCTGCAAGTTGGCATCTGTTATCCGGTGATCATAGTTTGATCTGTTTGATTTGTATGTGAGGTTGCAGTTATAAGTCCCTGTAAGTTGGCATCTGCTTTCCTGTGATCATAGTTTGTTCATCTGTTTGTGTGAGAGGATACAGTTATAAGTCCCTGTAAGTTGGCATCTGTTATCCTGTGATCATAATTTGATTTGTCTGTTTGTATGTGAGGTTGCAATTATAAGTCCCTGTAAGTTGGCATTTGCATTCCTGTGATCATGTTGTTGCTTTTGTTCTTGTATGTGAGGATCCATTGTAAGTCCCTGTAACGTGGCATTGGCATTCCTAGGACCATACTGTGGAGTTAACCTAAGTCCAGACAGATTGGCAGTTAACTTCCATCTCTCATCTTTGTTTTTCTTCTGAGGAGATTAGTGTAAGTCCATCGAGTGGCTTCTGACATCCCTTCTGTTTTAGGAGATTGGTATAAGACCATTGATTGGCATCCGATATCCGCTTTTTCATCTTTGTTTGTTTTCTATTATCCATTGTATTCCAAAGGACACACTTGAATCATCTGCTATATGATTTCAAGAAGTGAACCTTCTAAGAAGTTTTACTATCCATCCTTCATCCATTCATCATTCATTATGTCCTAGACTTTTCACACTTTATCTTTTAAACTTGACATAAGTGTTGTGCAAACATCTTCATGTTTTCAAATTAAAAACCTGGACTCAAGTCCTTGACTTTTTTCAAACTTCATTTTCATAATACTTCTTTGAATCAATCTTAATCATACTTTGACTTCATTTCATAATCACAATCAATTAACTTCACTCATTCACTTGTTTTGGCTTTGTCCATTAATCTTTTCATGCATTAGCCATAGGCTTCAATTATCTTTGTGGTTGATGTAAATCTTGCCTATCCTTAGTGAGTCGACAGTAAGACTTCCGTACTTCAAACAGGGCTAACCCCTCTAGTACGTCGAAGCTATCCTCGCATGGTGGATGTTGTTTTTGGTCGAGTGTTCTCCCATTGATAATGAAAAGCCTCAGTGCTTGTGTTTAAAACTGAATCCACCAACTTTTGGAAATCTTTTAGCCGAACTACGGCGTTCTGATCCTTACCTTTGATGGAAGGTACGTAGGCAACGGGTTCATCCGTTCGAACCCAATAACCCAATAACCCAATAAAAACTTGTATATTCTTTTCTCATCATCCCAATCATGTTTGCACAATACATATGTCATAACAAATAATAATTTTGCATAACAAGTGTGAAAAGGGCTCCCTAGGAGTACCTAGGACGTAGTGGGTGCCTAACACCTTCCCATTGCGTAATTTACCCCTTACCCAGAATCTCTGATCTTTTTATTAGTTTTCTACGTGTAAAACTTCTTAGGCTTTTGTTCGCTTTTTAGCCAATCCTTTGGATAAATAAAAGTGCGGTGGCGACTCGAAATTTCAATGTATCTCATAGCTTATGGTTTAATCGATAGATCATATAGCGACGAATACACCGTCACAGTGTTGAAACATTATAGGTCATTTTGTCTAAACCCTAATTTGAAAGTCAACTTCCCAAGGCCATAACTTGCTCAATTTTTATGAGATGAAAGATTTTCAAGTTGAAAAATCAAATTCAAGATGTCTACTTCAACTTTTATGTTTGGAGTGAAATCTAAATCAACTTTTATGAGCATGTGATATGAGGATACATTATAGGTCATTTTGGACCAATACCATTGAACAAGTGATTTTCCTCAACTTCAAAAATGCATAACTCTCTCATTCTAAATCCAAATGATGTCAAATTAGTGACCATTTTTAAGGTATTTGAAAGATATACAACCTTGATGAAGACACTTTTCTCATTTGGAGATCACATAAAAAGTTTAGTAAGGTGGAACATTGAGGTATATGGCTTGACACTTAGAAAAATTTTCAACATGTTGAAATTTCCAAAGTTCCACCTCAAAATTCACCTTGATCCAAGTTCCAAATGGAAAAGTGTTAAACATAAGAGTTGTTCCTCTTGATCTAAGATTTCCAAAGAGTCCTAATTCATTCATTTTGGACCAAGTTTGCAAGGGCTGCACATGGTTTTAACAGGCCTGCATCATTGGTGGAAATTAAAGTTCAAATGATCACATAACATTGCCTTTCCATTCAAGCTTCATTCCAACCTCATTTCAGATGCATTTGGACCTAATTGAATTGCTTCATGGGTGTGTACACGCCCATGCAAGCTTATGCATGACATTGCCAAATTTGGAAGAAAATTCAAGTGTGCAAATAACACTTCCAAATGCTATAAATATGGACCCTCTGAGCTTATTTGAAAGGACCCTTGCGCGCCAGCTTTGCCCCTTCTCTTCAAACCCTCACAATTCAAAGGAAAATCTGGTAATTTTCACTTGAAAATTGAGTTTGAATCTCACTGTTTGGAGATTTAAAAACTCCAGGATCCAAAGCTTCTTTCCATTCCTAATCCATTTCTGCAAGTCATTGGACAAGATCAAACAAGAATTGAAGCAAGGAAGAGCAAGTTTTGCACAACATTAAAGGTATTTTCCAGAAATTTTCTTCTCTTCGATTCTCACTCAATTCTCATCAATTTTCTTGGATCTTTGGCTGTCTGAAGTCCTACCAACGTAGGCAAGAAGATTAAGTTGCTTTGAGGTCAAATCGAAGTAACTCAATTGACACACCTCAAAATTCAACTCCTCATATCTTGCTATATATTTGGAGTTAGTTAAAATTGAGGTCAGATTCGTGCTCTACGCCATTTTTTCTTTCAGATCATGTCCTTCTTTTTCATTTATGTGATGGTGATGACTTAACCAGTCAGACGAGGTTCGCCTGAGAAGGTGACCGGAGGTTTAACACCGGTGATGTGTTGGCATGGTTCACAGCCATTGATCCTTTTCAAATTGTTTTAATCTCGTGCGTTGCTTTTAAATACCACTTGTGTTACACGTTGACTAGTGACTATGGTGGAAAGCGCGCTTGTGACCACTTGATCTGCCACCTCAATTAATGAGGGAGATCAAGTGGTCCATGTTTTTTTTGTATTTTCTGATTTTCACTTTATTCCTTTGATTTTCATTAATTCATATTAATTTTAATATTGATCCAAAAAATATGAGAGTTTCACCAAATTTTTAAAAATAAAATCCTCTTTCATATTTTGAATTAAAATTATTTTTTGGATCATTATTAATATTTTTCATGATTTAATTGATTTTGTGATTATTTTTAATTGTTCAAAAATACTTTTAAGTCTAAAAATTCTGAAATTTTTTCTCCAAGGTCCTTTGACCTTGTTTGACCTATGATAAATCTCATGGCCATTTATTTGGTGTTTTGATGAGGTTTTAGGAATTTGAAAATTCATATTTAATTCAATGCATTATTTTTAGTATTTTTAAATTTAATAAATGCCAAATAATTGTGTTGAGCCATTTTGATTGTTTGTATAAGTTTGACTTGTGCTGTTGGGCCTGTAGGCAACAGTTAATCAAACAATGAGATATATAAACAAGTATATGATTAAGTCAAATAATCAAATAATGAAATGAATGAGCATTAGACAGTGCATAAGAAGTATAAACATGTTAAGCAATCAAACAATAGAGGCATGGATGAAAGAAACAAGTATAAAAAATATCAGATGAATCAGACAGAGGCAACTATGCACACAAAGGATCAATGAATAATTTAATCGAGAAATGATGCAAGGATCAAATAAAATCAATATGAATGGCCTCTAATACATGGCATATGAGATGAACAAGGGAAGATCAAAAGATCTCTTCAATTGCCATAAGCAATCCCTAAGTCAAACATCAATCATGGAAAAGTCAACTATACAGTCAAGTCAACTTGAAAATTACCAAATAAATAGTAAATTAATCAAAAAATTATGAAAAATTAAACTAAGTAAGGCGGGGTCAGGACATCAACATCCCCCAAAAAGATTTTTAAAATAATGTGAATTAGTGTATAAATTAATTGAAATGAAACAGAAGTCAAAGGAAAAGTCAACAAGGCAAACTAGGTCAAAAGTAAATCCAAAATAAATTGAAAATAGGAAATAAAATTCCCATAAAAGGTCAGGTTGACCATGAGACATTGGTCAACCATCATCCCAAAAATCAGAAGTTAAAAATAATTCTAAGTCATGAAAATAAAATTAATAAAAAAGGTGTATTAAAATGAGCCATTTGAAATAAATAATTAAAATAAAATATTAACATTAAATAAAATATGAAAATAAAAATTAAATAAATTAAATAAAACATTAAGGAAAGTGAAAAATATTTTTTGGTATTTTAATGAATAAAGAAAATATTTTTATTAACTAAAATGAAAACAGAAAAATAAAATGAATTAAAAAAAAGGAATGGAAATAAAATGAATGATGTGAGTGGGCCATGAATGGATGTGGGAACAATATATGGAGCGCCAAGCCCAGTCCGGTCCAAGTGAATATCCCAGGCGTGACATGAATAAAAAAGTAACATTTTAATATTATGTGAACATGTGCCTCAATTGGGCAAGGCTGGAGTAAGTCGCTAGAGGACAAAATGAACGTGAGCGGCCAGGATTTAAAGCGTGCGCCCAGATCTGATGGTCTACAGGCTGCCACGTGTCCTCTTTTTTCATGCAAACTAAAAAAACCGTACAACCATGCAACTAGAACCCGTGAAATGCAGGCAGCTTCTTCCATCTTTCAACCAACATATCTCATGCTATGGTGCTCCAAATGAGATGATACAAAAAGCAAAGTTCAAGTTCTAAATGAGTAGAACACAATGGTACTTTGTTTCGATGAAAATAATGGCCTTAGCATGTAGAAAAGCGAACAACAAGGGACCCTCATGAACATGTATACAACGAAAATCAATGTCACAAAACTCCAACTTAAAGACAATGCCTCATGGTGAGGGCTCATAAGCATGCATAGCATAGTATTAACATGGAAAATAAGCATAGAAAAGCATGGCATAAATGAAAAATAACATGAAGTATGGATGGTAAGCATGAAAACAATAGTGACCAAGCATGATATTCATGGCCATGGAAGGTTGGGATAAGGAGGTTACCTAGTGGAAAAGAGTCCACTGCTTCTTGGTAGTGGAGAAGATAAAAGGAAATGAGATGCTCTTTGAAACTTCAAGAACTTGTGGAAATGTAATGGAATGAAACTTGGTCTTTTCCTCTTGCCTTGCTTGCTTGAAAATAGTGGCAGCCTCTGCCCTTCAGATTAGGGTTTGGATGTCTTAAATATGTTGGATTAAAGTGGTCTTAATGGGCTTAAATGTATGGTTTGGATTCATGAGCAAAAAATGCAAAAAGTGAGGTGTGAAAGCAAGTTTTAAATGTGGCAAAACTTAAGTGAGTGAACATAAAAGTACATGGCCAAATGAGGCAAAAAGTGTGTTGGTTGGTTTTGTGGTTTGACTTGGTTTTCTTGTGCAGCATAAAAACAAACCAAGTAGGTGACTTTGTGACCTTGTATCTTGATGTATACATAACCGAATGACAAAGTAATGCAAAAAGTAGGAAGAGGGCATGGAGCTTAACATCTTTCATGTTGAACACAAATTGAAATGATGAGTGGAAAGAGTTGAAAAATGGCCATGAAATCGTGTCTCACCATCTGCAAAATGGCTGGGCCAGTTTGGCCTAAATGCTGTCAAAAAATTCAATCCATGATGCCAACTTTAGATGAGTGTATCTTTCAAACCAATCATCCAAATGGGATGATTCTAAAAGGATATGAAAGAGGACATGGCAAGGTGAAATTGTCATGAAGAAAGTATTTTCAAAATATGCCTTGAAGTGCAAGAAAACTGGCCCATAAGTCTTGACAAATTTTGCAAATTTTGGACTTAGAAAATTTTCTAAGTGTTCTAAAATAATGTCTTACTTTGACCAAGCATAACTTTCTCAATATTAATCCAAATGAAGCAAACTTTATATCTCTAGAAAGATTGGAACAAGAGGAACAACTTTCATGTTGGAGAAATTTCCAAATGGAGCTTTCATCTTGATGGAAAATGGGCTTAAAATGGGTGCAAAAATCATAAAAACTTGCCCTAAATGGAAAGTCAACTATTTCCAAATTTAGTAACTTTTCTAACTCCTGATTAAATGATGAATCCATGATCCAACCTTGATCAAATTTCACATGTAGGCTCCCTTAGGCATGAATTTTGAGATTCCACTTTCAAAATGTTAGGAGTTGACTTTTCTGGCCCCACAGTTAACTTTTCCCAAACTGTCTGATTCCCGATTCCATTGATCAATTGAAGCACCTCTGGCTCAAATAAAGAGCTGATTTTTTGTATGTAGACCCTTGTGGAAATATGGAGGGTCATGGAAATGAGTTTCAAACAAGTAATCATAAATAAACCGATTTTATACCAAACCCTAGTTTTAGGGCAAAATGATCAAGAACTGATTGCACTGATTGCCAATGGATCTTTGAGAGATGATTGTGAATCTTCCTAGGCCAAGATGCCTCTCTAATCATGACATGAATAAGCCCCCTTTACTTCCAACCAAACATTGCTTGTTGTAGGTAGCCATGAAACCCTAATTTCTGATTAAATGCAGATGCACATTCTAAGAGCTCTGAATCCTCCAATGATGAACTATAGACCATAATGAGATACCTGGACCACCTTGAGACCCTTGAGACTTGTATGTTTGGAGAATGAAGTTCAATTCTCAGTCTTGCCTTGTGTGGGCTCCTTCTATTAAGGAGTGGTCAATCAAACCCTGATTTCCCAAGTCACTGATGCAGTATGCAATGAGTATGACCTAGTATGATGCTAATGCAATGTGAAACATAATTCCATGCTTCCATGAAAAATGAAGGGGTAAATTTTGGGGTATTACAACTGCCCCTATTCAATCAACTGGAGACCCGAAAGGAAGATAGCAACGACTTTCGCGCTTTCGAGGTATCAAGGGATTGAATAAAATAAAAACCCGGAAATTTACACTGAAATGTAATGAAGTAACAATGCCTGTCAGAATCGGCAAAGAGGTGGTCTCGAACAAGAATCCGTTTGGTACGGTGAGAGTCGGTCTGAACATCGAAAAAGAATGTTAAATTGAATACCAAAATAAATGGTAACACAGAAATAACCATGGCCTGAATGCCGCTCATCAGTCTGAATACTGGAAATGACTTCGATCTGAACATCGGACGATATTAGATTATCAAACATCGGTCTGAACACCGGGAAACTGGCCTGAGCACCACTTCGGTCTAAATACCAGAAACTGGCCTGAATGCCACTTCGGTTTGGATACCGGAAACTTGGCCTGAATGCCACTTCGGTCTGAATACCGGAAACTGGCATGAATGCCACTTCGATTTGGATACCGGAAACTTGGCCTGAATGCCACTTCGGTCTGAATACCGGAAATTGGCCTGAATGCCACTTCGGTCTGAATACCGGAAACTGGCCTGAATGCCACTTTGGTCTGAATACCGGAAACTGGCCTGAATGCCACAAGTTGCATCGACCTGAACGTCGGAAACTTCTTCGATCTAAATATCGGAAAATTGGCCTGAATGCCACTTCGGTCTGAATACCGGAAACTGTGTAGCACCTCAAATTTGCACCTACCATTTTGTACATACATTTTCATTTTAGGTCATTAACATTACTTTGTCCACTGCATAGCATTGCATTGTCCATTTGCCTAGTGCAAGTCATGAGTCAAGACTGGTCAGGAGTTCCAGTCAAACAAGCAAGCAAGTGCATTTCCTATTGAAGCAAAGCCCTAAGGTTGGTTCATCAAGTTCATATGACCTAGGGATCATTTTGAAGTGGTTTGGCCAAGGATTAGATGTTCAGAAGTCATCAGTCATTGCACAATGCATCTGAAACCCTAGAAAGTCAACCAAAGTCAACTGTGCATGAAATCATGGATTTGAAGGTGGGAGATGGTTAGAGAGGCCTCATTCATGTCCATACAAGTCTCATTTGACATTGCAAACATCAACAATGAAGAATTTGAGGTTAGATGAAAACTTGCCAAAAATAGTAAGTGACTTGTAATTGGAAATTGCCAAAAATAGAAAGGTTTTCTCCTCAAGTTTACATCATCAAGCAAGCTTCAAATGAAATTTGTCCAACATGAAAGTTGAAGATCTTGCTCTCACCTTTCCAAAAAGTCCAAGAACATGAATTTCTCATGTGTGGTTGAGAAATTATGGATCAATCATGGTCATTGGAATTTGAACTTCAAACATGCATAACTTTTGAACCAAAAGGCCAAATGGAGTGGTTCTTTTTTGCACATTCATGTATTAATATGCACTATCCAAATCATGCATCACAAGTCATGCATTCTCATCACATAATTATGTGATTTTTCACTTGTTTTTTGAATGGAATTTTCAAATCTTAAAATAATGCATTGTTTACACTTGGCAACATTTCCATTGGCTTACAAACAGAACTTTGAGTGGATTTAGGCCCAATTTCGTGTACTGTTCCATTCATACCATGCATAGAGGTGGAAATATCATTTTTGCATAAACACTTGTTTTCACTAATTCCACTTGCCAAATGCCTAAGCATGTTTAAGAACTTGATTAACAGATGATATATAAGTGAAACCCTAGAAGATTTCAGCATTAACACATCCAAATTTCAGATCTAGAGCCACTTTTGCATTTTTCACAAACTTTTTCTCTCAACTTTTCATCCATTTTCTGCACAAGCATTGCATTGATTCTTCATTGATTCACCATCCACAAGCTTTTCTGAAGAAGATTGAAGCAAGATTTCATCACTTTCGTGTTGTTTTAAGAACTGTTGCATCAAGCTTCATCCATGGCAAATGAGGATTTGAGCTACATCAAGCAAGATTGAGCTATCCTGTTGCATTCATTCATCTACCTGAGCCTTGAGGATCATCTGTTTCAACATCACCAGGCCAGAAAACCACGATTTCACATCTGCACTTGATTGAAGGTACCTTAGTTGCTATAGTTCCTTTGTGAACTTGCTTTTGCTTTGCTTGGTTGCATAAGCATTGAGCTATAACATCTCTTCTTCATGTAGTCTGGAAGACCTGGCCTGTTACTTGGCCAGGCACCTGTCTGAAGTCCTCCTTAAGAGGCAATGTTTGTGATTGTTTATCTTTGTCCCCTGTACATATCAAAGACCTCCTAAGTGAAGAGGCATTGGCAGATACAAGAGATGTGTAGTCCATCTCCTGCTAATCAGTGAGTCATCCACTTTGCTCACACACCTTGTGTTGATGCATTGTGGATAAGAGCCCAAGCTCTTGTGTTGTGTCAGTCATGTGGATAGAAGAGTTCCAACTTTCTGAACTCCCACACTTTCATTTGTCTGAAGCTCTCCCAGGCCAGGGATAAGAGCTGTGAGGCACACCCCTCACTTCCTATTTCATCTGCTTCACCCTAACTCTCAATGTTAGGGTTAAGAGCTAACATTACCCTGTTACAGTGGTTTGTTTGTCGAGGTTGATATGACCCCTTGACTAAAACCTAACCTTGATTGAGCCAACTGATTGCATATAGTGTGTGCTATTTGTGCTTGTGTGTTTGTGTTTTTTAGTTTAGCTTGCTTCCAGTGCAAGTTAGGGTTAGTTTGGCTTGCTTCCTATGCAAGTCATGTTTAGGTTAGCTTGCTTCCTGTGCAAGTTAGATAGTAACTTTAACTTAGGGATGATATGCATGATAACATCTAGGCTCGAGTCGTAGTCTCCCTAGTTGTGTCTCCCTTTGTTATCTGGTTAGGCTAGTCCTTTGTCCCTGCATAGGGGAACTACGTCGCCCTGATCCTCATACCAGATGAGGTACGTAGGCAGGAGATGAGCTGATCTCTCCGGGCGCCCTTTTGTTTTATTTGTGTGAGTTATTTCTCCTTTTCTGGTTGGAGTCCGATGTAAGTCCAGCGATTGGCATTCAGTTTCCAGTTTCTTTGTTGGAGTCTGACATAAGTCCAGCGATTGGCAGTCGGTTTCCTGTGCGTGTGTTTGTTGGTTTGGAGTCTGATGTAAGTCCAGCGATTGGCATTCGGTCTCCATGTTTGCCTGTTTGTGTGGAGTTTGACGTAACTCCAGCGATTAGTAGTCGATTTCCCGTGTTTGTTTGTTTGGCGTGCGTGAGCCGAGCTACGAGTGCTCTGATTCTTCTTTAGTCCGAGAAGATACGTATGCATAGGATGCAATATCCTAGCGAGCACGTTTTCCCCCTGTCCGAACTACGTCGACTCTGATGTCTATGCCTGATAGACTACGTAGGCCCAGGATGCGATATCCTACCGAGTTAGTTTCTTTTGTTTTTTGTGTCTCTTTCAGCCAGTGTTTGATGTGTGTTTGAGCATTGTTTTAGCAACCATTTTCCTTCCTTTTGTGCTTGGATCCCGTCGAGTACGACGGATGCGTAGGGGTGCTAATACCTTCCCTTCGCATAACCGACTCCCGATCCCATTCTCTTTGGTCGCGAGATCATGTCTTTTCCAGGTTTACTTCGAGCGTTTCCTTTCCCTCTTTTGGGATAAATAACGCACGGTGGCGGCTTTGTTGTCTTGTTTTCCCGCCGGTTTTTTCGCGTAATGCGACAAACTGGCCTGAATGTCACAAGTTGCATTGACCTGAACGTCGGAAACTTCTTCGATCTGAATATCGGAAAACTGGCCTGAATGCCACTTCGGTCTGAATACCAGAAAAATTGGCCTGAATGCCACTTCGGTCTGAATACCGGAAAACTGGCTTGAATGCCACTTCGGTCTGAATACCGGAAACTGGCCTGAATGCCACAAGTTGCATCGACCTGAACATCGGAAACTTCTTCGATCTGAAAATCGGAAAACTGGCCTGAATGCCACTTTGGTCTGGATACCGGAAACTGGCGTGAATGCCACAAGTTGCATCGACCTGAACGTCGGAAACTTCTTTGATCCGATTATTGGAAAATTGGCCTGAATGCCACTTCGGTCTGAATACCGGAAACTGGCCTGAATGACACTTCGGTCTGAATACCGGAAAATTGGCCTGAATTCCACTTCGGTCTGAATATCGGAAACTTGACCTGAATGCCACAAGTTGCATCGACCTGAACGTCGGAAACTTCTTTGATCTGAACATCGGAAAATTATCCTAAATGCCACTTCGGTCTGGATACCGGAAACTGGCCTGAATGCCATAAGTTGCATCGACCTGAACGTCAGAAACTTCTTCGATCTGATTATCGGAAAATTGGCCTGAATGCCACTTCGGTCTGAATATCGGAAAATTGGCCTGAACGCCACTTCAGTCTGAATACCGGAAAACTGGCCTGAATGCCACTTCGGTCTGAATACCGAAAAATCTTTTCATGCCTGTCAGCATCGGCAGAAATAGAGAACATGATAATTGAGGCGGCACGTGGGCCAATGACCTATGCTGGGGATAATAAGTCATGAACAACCTTCAGTATGAGTACTGGAAACAAGCTTCTAGTTTATCACTTGGGATACCGAGAATGTCTTATGTATACATGCGTATGTTTGAATTTTTCGATGGCGTAATACTCCACGAAAATGGAAATGCTACACGATTTGGGAGGATGTAATGCAATATGATTCTACATGCAGGGATGTGAAATGCTAGGTTAGAGAGAACGCCAAGCCGAGGCAAGGAATCTTGCCGGGGAAATGATTACAATCTTCTGGACCCTGGCACTGCTGTTGGAGGTACACAACACCATGAACTTTGTGGGGAAATAACCAGCCACGCGGTGTGCTGGCAATAACAAAATACCAAGACTCTGACTGGGGAGAGAATGGGACTGAAAGCGTGCTGCTGAGGGAAGCGACGGTGGTTCCGGCAACCATAATTTGCGAGAGAGACGACTCAGCAGGGGAAGCAAACACCGATACGGTACCGAGATTCTGCTTCAAGAAAAGAGATCATGGATCTAGCATCGAGATCATCGATCTGGCATCGAACTCTGAGGAGCAGCTGCTTCTGCTGGGAAAATACAGTCTGACACTATCAACTCCGCTAGGGATATACAGTCTGGCACTGTCAACTCTACTGGGGAGTGTACAATCTGAGACAACCGCTTGGGGAAGTACAGTAGTGAGAACCTGCTGGGGATTGAAGAATCCAATGCTAGGACCAGCTCTGCAGGGATTGTCGCTCCCCGGATTTCCCGAATCCAAGTACAAACGCGAAAAAGGAGTGGCGCGGAAAAAGAGTAGAGTCGCCAGCTATGTACTTTTATCCCAAGAGGAGGGAAAGGTAGTAATGCATAACCAAGAGGGAACGGATAAAACAAAGTCTCGAACCAAAGAAAACTGAGTAAGGGGGCCGGTTACGTGAAGGGAAGGTTATCGCACCCCTTCACGTTTGTGGTACTTGTAAGAACAAAAATAGTTCTACAACAGATTCCAAGATTTTGATGATAACAAAGGATGAAACCAAAAATGGCACTCTAACGAAAAGTTTCTAAGTGTGCAGGACTCTAAACAAGAAGAAAGGAATCTGACCGCGTCATCAGATACAGAATCAAATCAAATACAAATTACCAGAAGATCAGAAGCATCTGAAATAGAAACGCGCTCTAGAAGTTCTGACTCTGAGCAAACAGCACATCAGAATATCAGAAGCATCTAAAGAAGAAGCGCGCTCTAGAAGTTCTGACTCTGAGCAACTGTATATCAGAATTCTAGAAGCTCTCAATGTCATCTAAAGACAACACTGGAAATCTAAAAGATCAAGACTATCAGAAGCTCTGAAGCCACATCTCAAGATCTCAGATTAACAGAGTAACGCAGACTCTGATAATGGATTTCCTTATCCAGAAATGGTAACGGCAACTTCAACTTCAAATGGAAAGAAACTATATTTGGAAAGAAGTTATTCAGGGAGACAAACTTGTTCTGGCAAGAAACAACGAAGTTATGGCATTAAACTCTCATCAAGACTAAATATCTGAAATCACTACAAACGGTCGTTTTTCACCTCTATATAAAGAACGGCGAACCTCATTGAGAGATACACCTGAACGCACAAAATTACTCTACTCTCTCTCTAAATCTTTCACGAGCTTTTGCTCATAACGTGAAACTTCTTATCTTCTCTAATTGTTGTAATACTTGCTTTATCCTAGAAGCACTCTAGATTACAAATTCTGTTTTTACCTCAATTGTTTTAATTCCTCAAGTGACTCTGCGCAGTCTGTATACTTGAGAGGACTAAGAGATCTTTCTCTTAGACGTTGGTTGTAATAATCTTTCAAGATTAGTGGATTAAGTCCTTGTTGAAGGCGAAATCACCTTGGCCGGGTGGACTGGAGTAGCTTTGTGTTATAAGTGAACCAATATAAAATCCTAGTGTGGTCTTATTCTGAAAAAGCGCTTATTTTCCAAAACAATTCAAACCCCCCTTTCTTGTTTTTCTCACCTTCAGTACTCCACAGGATCCACGCTTGCTATTCATGTCTAAAGTGTGTGTATAAAAAGTCCTATATGCGATGTGAAAGAGAGAAAATCAAAGTAGGGAAAAGAAAGAGTTATTGCTCGCACAGGCCCTACCCTGTTGCATACGTATCTCAAGAAGGATTGAGAATCAGAGCACCGTAGCTCGGCTAACCTATTTTGTTTGTTTTGTGTTTTTAGATGAACGACGTTACTATGCAATCTACCGGATGCTCGACCTTTGGAGACTTACTCATCTGTAGTAGAAGGAGTTAACGTGTTCTTAAGAAAAGAAAATCAAAGAGTTTGTTTTGTGTTTTAGGAATGCTCATGCAAAAAGGAAGTCCTAGACGAAGGAACCGTGCTACCTTAATTGACATGCAAACGAGAGACTATACGAAGCCTAGCAATCCTATGGGGAGACGATCATACCACACAAAAACATATAGCATAAAGCAAACACACCAACAAGGGGGGGCTCAAATATACATGGGTAGGGCTTTAGTCAAGAGGGGTCATATCAACCTCGACAAACAAGCCATGGAAAGGTAATCAAATGGGCTCTTAACCACTGACATTGAACGTCAGGGTGAGCAGATCAAAAGGGTAATGAGGATAAGACCTCATAGCTCTTAACCCTGGACAGGGTGAGCTCATGACAAAGCGTGGGGGTTCAGAAAGATGGAACCCTCTCCACTGACTGACCGGACAAAAGATCTTGGGATTTTGTTCTGAAGCATCGACACGTAGTGCGAGCATAAAGAACGACACACTGAATAATGGGGGATTGAGTACTAACCCCTTTTATCCGTCAATTTCCCCTTCATGTAGGTCTTTAGCACTGGTGCCTCCTCTCGGAGGTCTTTGGGCACAAAAGTAAACACACAAAAAATTGCCTCCTATTGAGGTCTTCCAGCCAAGAAAGAAGTAAAATGCTTGAAAGATGTAAAAGGGATCAAGAGATCTACCACACAGATAAAGATCCGAAGTAACAACAACTAAATAAGCAAGAAACCCAGAGATCTCTCAAGCTAGCACCATCAAAGAAAGCAAGTCAGCAAAGCAATCAGAATAAATCTCCAAATGGTATCCCACAAATAAAGTGGAATACCAAGCAAGCTATCTCTTCAAGAGTCATGTGAGCCCTCACAAAAACTCAACAAACAAGTTAGAATAACAAGGTGGGGTGCAATCAAGAGTTGCACCAAACAGAAGAATCATAGCAACAACAGTGTCAGGTAAACAGTGCACGGATGCAATAGAAAACATGTCACAACAAAGCATGAATGATGAAGGAAGGATACAATAGCACCAAGTCAGAAGTGACATCAATTCAATAAGTGTCCCAAGAATTCAACTCAACAAGATCAAAGCAAAAGCACTAAACATCAAAAGATGCACCAAATTAACATATTTCATTGCATAAGTTTGATGTTTAGTGCTTTTGCTTTGATCTTGTTGAGTTGAATTCTTGGGACACTTATTGAATTGATGTCACTTCTGACTTGGTGCTATTGTATCCTCCTTTCATCATTCATGCTTTGTTGTGACATGTTTTCTATTGCATCCGTGCACTGTTTACCTGACACTGTTGTTGCTATGATTCTTCTGTTTGGTGCAACTCTTGATTGCACCCCACCTTGTTATTCTAACTTGTTTGTTGAGTTTTTGTGAGGGCTCACATGACTCTTGAAGAGATAGCTTTCTTGGTATTCCACTTTATTTGTGGAATACCATTTGGAGATTTATTCTGATTGCTTTGCTGACTTGCTTTCTTTGATGGTGCTAGCTTGAGAGATCTCTGGGTTTCTTGCTTCTTTAGTTGTTGTTACTTCAGATCTTTATCCGTGTGCTAGATCTCTTAATCCCATTTACATATTTCCAGCATTTTACCGTTTTCTTAGCTGGAAGACCTCAATAGGAGGCAATGTTTTGTGTGTTTAGTTTTGTGCCCAAAGACCTCCGAGAGGAGGCACCAGTGCTAAAGACCTCCATGAAGAGGCAATTGACGGATAAAAGGGATTAGTAGTTAATCCCCCGTTATTCAGTGTGTCGTTCTTTATGCTCGCACTACGTGTCGATGCTTCATAACAAAAGCCCAAGATCTTTTGTCCGGTCAGTCAGTGGAGAGGGTTCCATCTTTCTGAACCCCCACGCTTTGTCATGAGCTCACTCTGTCCAGGGTTAAGAGCTATGAGGTCTTATCCTCATTACCCTTTTGATCTGCTCACCCTGACGTTCAATGTCAGTGGTTAAGAGCCCATTTGATTACCTTTCCATGGCTTGTTTGTCGAGGTTGATATGACCCGTCTTGACTAAAGCCCTACCCATGTATGTTTGAGCCCCCCTCCCCCCTTGTTGGTGTGTTTGCTTTATGCTATATGTTTTTGTGTGGTGTGATCGTCTCCCCATAGGACTGCTAGGCTTCGTATAGTCTCTCGTTTGCATGTCAATTAAGGTAGCACGGTTCCTTCGTCTAGGACTTCCTTTTTGCATGAGCATTCCTAAAACACAAAACAAACTCTTTGATTTTCTTTTCTTAAGAACACGTTAACTCCTTTTACTACAGATGAGTAAGTCTCCAAAGGTCGAGCATCCGGTAGATTGCGTAGTAACGTCGTTCATCTAAAAAACACAAAACAAACAAAATAGGTTAGCCGAGCTACGGTGCTCTGATTCTCAATCCTTCTTGAGATACGTATGCAGCAGGGTAGGGTCTGTGCGAGCAATAACTCTTTCTTTTCCCTACTTTGATTTTCTCTCTTTCGCATCGCATATAGGACTTTTTATACACACACTTTAGACATGAATAGCAAGCGTGGATCCTGTGGAATACCACAGACGTGAAGGGGTGCGATAACCTTCCCTTCACGTAACCGGCCCCCTTACTCAGTTTTCTTTGGTTCGAGACTTTGTTTTATCCGTTCCCTCTTGGTTATGCAGTACTACCTTTCCCTCCTCTTGGGATAAAAGTACATAGCTGGCGACTCTACTCTTTTTCCGCGCCACTCCTTTTTTGCGTTTGTACTTGGATTCGGGAAATCCGGGGAGCGACAGGGATAAGGTACCAAATACCAACTGTTGTAGAAAAGCAATCGCGATCGTCTACTGGGAACCTTAAGGAAATGCCCCGAGTGTACCTGTTCTGAATGGACGATCCAAAGCACTTAAAATTTACAGCAATTTTAAATGTTTATTAAGCATGTACCTGTAAAGCTCTTATGTTTTATGATGCAATGTTTATCAAAAATTCGGACGTCATTTTTGCAAACAAAACAGTAAAATTAAAACGAACACAAAGATATATTGAATAACATGATTTTATGGATTGAATAGCCTTTGAATAAGCATTTACATCAGGAAACAATCCCTGGAAAGAGGTAATTGCACAAAAGATAAAAACATAAATTATTCTAATGGCAATGTGAAATGGATTTCTATCGGGTTCCAATTCTGCTATGACTCGCTCGTCTTCAAGATCCTCCAGATGATCAGCTTTCTGAAAAAGGTGATTGGACTGTTTCCTATCCTTCGAAAGTTTCCAGTTATTGACACGAGATGAGATTCAGAACGCAGTAATTCGCTTAATCCCTAACTTTTGCTTGGATCGCCCTTTTGGGTTTTCAATCCACCGGGATACCCATTTTTGCCTAAGTTGCCTTTTTAGGTTTTCAACTTACCGGGTGTACAATCTTTTCATTTTTAATCCCTAACTTTTGCCCGAACCTTTTTCATTTTCTTGGTTCGCCGGGATGCCTATTTTTTGCCTGAACTATTCCTTTTATTGTCCAGCGGGTCTATTTTATGCGAAGTATTTTTTAACTGCGTCTGAGTTCACAGGGGAAGTGAAGTCTTCACCATCCATAGTTGCAAGCATTAAGGCCCCACCATCAAAAATCTTGGTGACAATATATGGTCCCTCATAGTTAGGAGTCCACTTGCCCCTGTGATCTGTCTGAGGAGGAAGGATCATTTTCAACACTAAATCTCCAACTCGAAAACACCGAGGACGCACTTTCCGATCAAAGGCTCTCTTCATCCGACTCTGATACAACTGCCCATGACAAATGGCTGCCACCCTCTTCTCTTCGATAAGACTTAACTCATTGAACCTTGTCCGAATCCATTCAGCTTCATCTAACTTGACATCCAACAAGACTCTTAGAGAAGGAATCTCCACTTCAACAGGTAGGACTGCTTCCATACCATACACAAGGGAGTAAGGGGTTGCCCCGGTCGATGTACATACTGAAGTGCGGTACCCATGCAAGGCGATCTCATGCCAATCTCTGTACGTAACGACCATCTTCTGCACAATCTTCTTTATGTTCTTATTTGCTGCCTCAACAACACCGTTCATTTTAGGACGATAAGGGGAAGAATTGTGATGTTGAATGTTGAAGTTCTGGCACAACTCCTTCATCATTTTGTTATTGAGATTAGAACCATTATCAGTAATGATTCTTTCGGGAACCCCATAACGATAAACGATTTCTTTCTTAATGAAACGGGCAACCACATGTCTGGTGACCTTCGCAAATGACGCGGCTTCGACCCACTTGGTGAAATAGTCAATGGCAACAAGGATGAAGTGATGCCCATTGGAAGCAGTCGGCTCAATCTTTCCAATCATATCAATGCCCCACATAGCAAACGGCCACGGCGAAGACATCACATTCAGAGGATTAGGCGGCACATGCACCTTATCAGCATAAATCTGGCATTTATGACTTTTCCGAGCATATTTGAAACAATCTGATTCCATGGTCATCCAGTAATAACCCGCTCTCAACAATTTCTTGGCCATTGCATGTCCACCGACATGAGTATCAAAGGAGCCTTCATGAACTTCTTGCATTAACATGTCCGCTACGTGTCTATCCACGCATCTGAGTAAGACCATGTCAAAGTTCCTCTTATACAGCACATCGTCTTTGTTCAAGAAGAAACTGCCTGCCAATCTTCTCAAAGTCTTTCTATCATTGTTGGATGCCCTTGCAGGGTATTCTTGATTCTTCAGAAAGCACTTGATGTCGTGATACCAGGGCTTGTCATCAACTATCAGTTCAGTAGCAAACACATACGCGGCCCTATCAAGGCGCATAACATCGACCTTGGGAGTATTGTTCCACCGAATCACCTTGATCATGGAGGATAGAGTGGCAAGAGCATCTGCCATCTGGTTCTCATCACGAGGTATATGATACAACTTTACTGTTGTGAAGAAAGTCAACAGTCTTCTCGTGTAATCTCTGTAGGGGACCAGATTAGGCTGGAGAGTATTCCAATCACCATTCACTTGATTGATCACCAGATCTGAATCTCCGAAGATGTCCAAAGTCTTGATTCTCAAATCAATGGCTTGCTCAAAACCCAAGATACAAGCCTCATACTCAGCTTCATTATTGGTGCACTCAAAAGTTCGACGAGCGGTGAAAGGCATGTGGGCACCTTTCGGAGTGGTAATGACAACACCAATTCCACTTCCTCTGGCATTGACGGTCCCATCGAACGTCAAAGTCCATTTCTCATCTGGATCAGGTCCCTCTTCAACAACTGGCTCTTCACAGTCTTTCATCTTGAGGAACATGATGTCTTCATCCGGAAAATCAAACTTCATCGGCTCATAGTCTTCAATTGGCTGCTGAGCAAGATAGTCTGACAGAATACTCCCCTTGATGGCTTTCTAGGATGTATACTGGATGTCGTACTCTGTCAGTACCATCTGCCAATGAGCAACCCTTCCGGTGAGAGCTGGCTTCTGGAATATATACTTGACTGGATCCATTTTGGAGATTAGTAAGGTTGTGTGAGTCAGCATGTATTGTCTCAATTGCTTAGCAGCCCATGCAAGTGCATAACATGTCTTCTCAAGCATTGAGTATCTCGACTCGCAATCTGTGAATTTCTTACTCAGGTAGTAGATGGCATGCTCTTTCCTACCTGTCTCGTCGTGTTGACCGAGAACACAACCCATGGAATTGTCAAGTACTGTCAAGTACATAATCAGCGGTCTCCCTGGGACTGGAGGCATAAGGATGGGAGGATTCTGCAAATACTCTTTTATTTTCTCAAAAGCCCTTTAACAATCGTCATTCCACTTGATAGCCTGATCTTTTCTCAATAACTTGAAAATTGGCTCACACGTGGCTGTTAGGTGAGAGATGAACCTCGCGATATAGTTCAACCTTCATAAGAAACCACGGACTTGTTTCTCTGTTCTTGGCTCAGGTATTTCCTGTATTGCTTTCACTTTTTCAGGATACACCTCAATCCCTTTTTCTCTAACAATAAAACCCAACAGCTTTCCAGATCTCACCCCGAAAGTACACTTGTTCGGATTAAGCCTCAGCTTGAATTTCCTCAACCGTTCAAATTGTTTCTGCAGATTCACCAAATGTTCTTCTTCTGTCTGAGATTTGGCAATCATATCATCCACATAAACCTCGATTTTATGATGAATCATATCATGGAAAAGAGTTACCATAGCTCATTGATATGTTGCCCCAGCGTTTTTCAAACCAAACGACATCACCTTGTAGAAGAAGGTTCCCCATGGGGTTATGAAAGTTGTCTTCTCCATGTCTTCTGGTGCCATCTTAATTTGATTATAGCTAGAAAAGCCATCCATGAAGCAGAATACCGAGAACTGAGCTGTGTTATCCACCAAAACATCGATGTGAGGTAATGGGAAATCATATTTAGGACTAGCTCTGTTAAGATCCCGGTAGGCAACACATATCCGTACCTTCCCATCCTTCTTAGGTATTGGAACGATGTTTTCAACCCATGGCGGATAATTCGTAACCGCTAGAAATCCTGCATCCAACTATTTCTGCACTTCTTCCATTATCTTGACAACCATCTCTGATCTTGTTCTTCTGAGCTTCTGCTTGACCGGAGGACAATCCTCTTTGAGAGGCAAATAGTGTACCACAATGTCCGTGTCAAGCCCTGGCATGTCCTGATAAGACCAAGCGAAGACGTCAACAAACTCTTGCAGCAATTCAATCAGCCCCTTCTTCACATCGTCTTCCAAAGCAGCCCCTATCTTGATTTCTTTCTTGACGTCCTCGGTGCCAAGATTAATCACTTCAGTAGACTCTTGATGCGGTTGAATGACCCTTTCCTCTTGTTTTAACAATCTGACAAGTTCTTCAGGGAGTTCACAATCTTCATCACCCCCTTCTTCAGCTTGAAAGATTGGATTTTCGAAGTCGAAGTGAGCCATAGCAGAACCGTTATCAATAGGATCCAGTGACGTGCATCTGCATGAGTGATGGTATGTGCTTATGAGTGTGAACAGTGAGTGAAAACTACACAAAACATTGCCAAATATTTTTGATTTATGGTTTTTGAAAACTGCAAAAATAGAAAGACAGTGAACAAAATATTTGAATGCAAAAAGACGTCCTTCATTTATGATAAAGAATGCAGGTATCACATAGATGAGCCATACAATGAGTCATTACGCCCTGGGCGGAACGTAAGACTTGGACATGCATGAATAAACAAAGAAAAACTACTCCTCCAGAAAGGTGACTTGGATAATCTCCTCAGAAGACCTATTGTTGATGACTTCACCCGGGATCCACGGACGCACCCAGTTGTCTATGTCGCAATCACTATCCCCATTTTCTTCGCTGATTGCGAAGATCTGGCCATACTGAATGACGCCAGCACTGGAGAAAGTAATCGGCCCCTGCCGAGTCTGAGGCATTGAAGTTGTAGAAGTAAGAGCTGGCTGATACCCAATCCCGAACTTGTCTTCTTTCATCGGTAACTCCAACAGACGTCCCCAAGTGGGAGCAACACCTGAATCTACCAAGGCCTGTGCCTGCTTGAAGGATGAGATAGAGGCACCTGCTTTAACCTCTTCCACCGGAGCTGCATCCTTGATCTGAACTGCCTCAAAGGCCTGACACAGGGTCTCATGAATTTCACCTTCTTACCTCTACATACTTGAATGTAGACAGATTACTGACCAGAATGTCCTCCTCACCACAGACAGTGATAATTCTTCCATTGACTGGGAATTTGATCTTCTGATGCAGAGTCGAGGAGACTACCCCAGCATTGTGGATCCAGGGACGACCCAGCAAACAGCTATAAGAGGGACTGATATCCATCACATAGAAGACGGTGTTGAAGGTTTGTGATCCAATATGAATTGGCAATTCTACCTCTCCAAACACCGACCTCTTGGAACCATCGAAGGCTCTCACCACGAGATCGGAAGGCTTCAAGATCAAATCTTCCACTTCTAACCTTGACAGGGCTCTCTTGGGTAGCACATTGAGAGAGGAACCTGTATCCACCAGAACATGTGATAATACGGTGTCTTTACATTCCATCGAGATGTGCAAAGCCTTGTTATGATTGCGTCCAGCTGGTGTTAAGTCAGAATCAGTAAAACCCAACCCATTGCTTGCATGAACATTTGCAACGATCCTTTCTAGTTGGTTTACTGAGATCTCCTGAGGCACATATGCAACATTTAGGACTTTCAGCAGTGCCTCCCTGTGTGCCTCCGAACACAGCAGGAGTGAGAGAATAAATATCTTAGACGGCGTCTGAATCAGCTGATCAACTACCTTGTAGTCGCTTTTCTTTATGATCTTCAAGAGCTCGTCCACATCCTTCGTGAAAGTAGGCTCAGAACCAGCCTGGGGTGCAGAGGTACCCTCATTCATAGCTTGTTTGCCCTTGGCCTTTGCCGCGGCGTCAGCACTATCGGGTTGAGTAACCGGCGGTGAGAACAGTCTTCCACTTCTGGTGAATCGCCTGATTCCACCAACATTGTCCACTGCGGGATCTATTATTTCCACTTCAGATTCCGACTTCTGATCCTGCACCTCTTCTGCTTTCAATGGCTGTTCCATCCCATGATCGTGCGTGTATACACTCCCCCCATAATGCCAAGGAATGGCCCTTTCGCTGATGAAAGGTAAAGGACCAGGGGTAGTGATGGTCATCGTGGATGGTCGCACTGGTGGCACCGGTTGCGCTTCTGGCACACTGATATGAGCAGTTGGATAGAAAATGGTGATAGTAGCAACATCACAGTCATACTCAGAAATCTCATTCATTGAAACATAAACGTCTGAAACATCGGAATCAAGTTCAATTACATCAGAATCAACCACATTGTTTGGGATATCAACAACAACATTGGAAAAATTAAATACATCAACAGGAATTACACAATCAACAGGATCAACATTTGTAAATTCATCAGCAGCATCTTCAAACACCTCTTCCTCAACCCCTTCAACAGCCTCTTGGACAGACAAGTCTTCGACTTGGAGGATACCATTGTCAAGCAAGGCCTAGATACCTTGCTGTAGTTTCAAACAACCTCCACTCTGTGTAGCACAGTCTAAACAACCATTCACACAACCGGGGAAAACATCGGCCTTCAGCAAGTAGTCTTTAATCTCCAACAGCGGAGTCTTCAACTTTAACACATCCTTGACGGATCTGGTTTCTCCTTCCACCATATTAACATTTGCACCACCATGCTGCGACATGGGGTTGTTGACGACATTAGGAGCCGGCGCAAAGTTAATGGCCTTTGAATCTATGAGGTCCTGAACTACGTGCTTAAAAGCTTTGCAGTTCTCAATATTATGGCCAGGTGCCCCAGAGTGGAAGTTACACCTAGCGTTGGCATCATATCCTACTGGAAGCCTGCTAACAGGAGGAGCCAAAGTGCGTAACTGCACAAGTTGTAGTTGTTGAAGGCTAGGAAGCAACTGAGCGTACGACATTGGAAGAGTGTCGAAACGCCTGTCCATCATCTTTTGCCTCTGTTGGTAGGCGGGTCTATTACCCTGCTGTTGCTGGTACTAAGTTTATTGACGTTCTGGTTGTTGTTGTTGTACTAGTGCTGCAGCCGGAATGGTCACAGCTGCGACATACGGTTGTTGATGGTAGTTTTGAAAACTGTTCCTTCTGATACCCCTGCTCTGATATGAAGACAAAGAATTAACATCCCCTTCTCTCCTTTTCTGTCCCTACATGAACGACTTCTTCACCCCTGATGAAGATCCACCTCCACTTTGGATCTTGGACGTCTTCAAATAGTTCTTCACCCTCTCACCGGTAGAGACTACATCAGCAAAGTTGGAAGCGTTGCAACCCACCAGACGCTCCAAGTAAGACCCGGGCAGAGTGTTCATGAACATGTTAGACATTTCCTTCTCCAACATCGGAGGCTGAACATGGGAAGCTGTCTCTCTCCAGCGTTGAGCATATTCTCTGAAGCATTCATTGCTTTTGAGAGACAGATTCTGAAGTTGGGTTCTGTCCGGCGCCATGTCAGCATTGTACTGATACTGCTTTACAAAGGCCTCAGCCAAATCTCTCTAGCAACAGATGTGGGCTCTGTCCAGCCTCATATACCATTCTAGGGATGCCCCAGCTAGGATGTCCTGGAAAAATTACATAAGCAGCTTCTCGTCATCGGAGTATACAACCATCTTGCGGAAGTAGGCTTGCACATGGGTCTTCGGGAAAGAGTTGCCATTGTACTTGTCAAATATCGGAACTTTGAATTTTGGTGGCACCCTCACACCTGGGACCAACCCCAAGTCAGCAACGTCTACTCCCAGAGCATTCTGTCCTTCTACCGCCTTCAACCTCTCCTCCAATCTTCTAAACATGGGGCCCATGCCAAAGTCCTCCTGCATCAAGGTGAACTGATCCTCCTGATCATCATGAATGGGTTATTGATCAGGGTTAGCACGTGGGATCGGGACAGGCCTGGTCCACTGGGTCCGTTAACTTCTCCAACTGGAGGATCAGTTACCGTCTCTGGTTGAGTAGTGGTGGGATTCCTTTGCATCATCTATCTTAGTTCCTGCTGTCCTTGAGCCACCCCCTGAACCACATCCATAAACTGAGTCATGCGGATCCTCATCTCGGCAAGTTCTGCTTGTAGGCCCTCCATAGCTCTCTGTTGGTTTCTGCGAGTACCGTACCGGTGAATTCCTGAGTCAGCTATCCTACTAGTGGAACACCCAACAAAATGAGAACACCGCGGCGGTACCTGTTATGCAAGACATGCTATGGATATGCAAATGCAATGACATGTTTATCAATTCCAAAAGGTATTCTAAACCCTTGATTCCAGTCTCTCGTCAGATAAAAATTGTAAGAAAAACCCCGACCAGAATCAAGAAGGAGATATCAGCCCCTGGGAATAGATAAACATGTGTTGAATGATGTGAATGCAAAATGATGTGATGCAATGTAGTGACATGGAAATCAGGATCGCTGTATCTGCTTGAACATCTGTCGGGTTGCACTGTCTGAAGAGAAACCCACTGAAAAATATAATACAAGATCAAAACTCTGCTCCAGAAAACCGGGTTGGTTGATGTAGCGGGGTATTCGTTACCATTAGAGATATTGACTAAATCTAAGGTAAATCATACAAGTCGAGTCGCCACCGCACTTCTATTTATCCAAAGAAATGGTTAGAAAGCGAATAAAAACCTAAAAGTTTTATCGAATAAAAAACTAGTAAAAATGTCAGAGATCTGGGTAAGGGGGTTGGTTATGCAATGGGAAGGTTTTAAGCACCCAAAACATCCTAGGTACTCCTAGGGAGCCCTTTTCACATTGGTTGTAAGGTTGGTATTTTGTGAAAATTTATTTGTGCAAACATGATTGAAGAGATGAGAAGAGAATATACAAGTTATTTACATTTTGTGTTTGGATGGATAAACCCATTGCCTACGTACCATCTTAAAAAAGATTAGGATCAAAACCTCGTAGTTCGGGGTAAAAATCTCAAAATGAGTGGGTGGATTGATTGGTCCAAAAGTCTTAAGGTCTTTTGTTATCCAAGGGAGAAAACTCAACCTAAAACCACAAATCCACCATGGGAGGATAGCTTCAACATGCTAGTGAGGGGTTAACCCTATAATAAGCATGGAAGACTCATTGTCCATCACTAAGGATATAGGTGAGTATTACATCTACCTCAAGGATAACTCAAAATAAGTGTTATAAAAAGGAAGTTTGAAAATCAAAAGCATAACGCTTAGGTTTCTAATGTTTGAAAACAAGTGTTAAATGTTTGCACAAAAGTTTTGGCTTGGGTTAGAGTGGAGGGAAGAAGAAGAATGGCTAAAGTCCTATTCATACAAGAGGTAAGAGATAAGAGAACAAGACCACAAATGGAGTTCTTCTCTTGAGATCATATTGATGATCCAAGTAGCTCCCATCCTTTGGAATGTGCAAGCAAGATAAACAAACATTCAAGCAACCAAGCACACAAGCACAACATGCTCCTAGGAATCTTCCAATGGCTGTTAGATCTCTCTCTCTTAGAAGCTCATGGCAATGGTTCCTCAATTTGGCTCAATGTTGGAATCCCTAGCACAAGAACACACGCATCAAAAAGTTCTATAATGCAAACAAAGAATGGACAAGAGGGAGTTTAGAATTTGGTCCTTTCAATGTTCATCTTCAATCTTTAAGCATTCTAAAGGCATGAGGCCTAGTTGCTCTTTGATATTTTAAGCACTCTAAAGGCATGAGGCCTAGTTGCTCTTCAAATTCCATTAGCTTGGGTAATATCCTAACATCTAAGTCCTTTTGTCCATTTCTTTGTATTTGGTCCACAACAATCAAGACACAAACACAATGATATATACACAATTATTTGCTCAAGTGAGCAAAAGGCAAATTTCATTAACATAAATATGTGCTCAAGTGAGCAAAAGGTAAAGCAAATGAATAATATGTACAAGGATAATAAATTGCATAAAAGTAAAGTGCAAGAAGCAAATGTTAATGGTTAATGGTTAATGTTAGTAATTAGTGTGCCATAAGGAAAATTTAGCACTATGTTAAGCAATCGTAATTGGACTTATGTAGAAGTCACAACTATCTGAGGTCGGTCAATAATAATGTAGGCAACAAACACAAGTTAGAAGTCTTGATTAGTGAACCAAGTTCCAACAACTTGCCATGCCAAAATAAAAGGAGAAATGATCTTGTATTGGTTTAAGTCCTTTGCATGGTTTAGAAAGCAATCTATCCTTAACGCAAAACCATTCACTTGATAAATTGATCAAGATGAATTAGATTTGAATCAAGGAAGATTAAACCTTCTTAATCAATGCTAACTTATCAACCTTTAACTCATTGATCAAAAGAAAAGAAGAAGAAGAAGAAGATGGATAATGGAAATGGAGAGAATAAAGTGCATTAAATGAAATGGAATATACCAATCAACAAGAGTTGACCAATGACATTGAGGATCATGGTCAAACTATCAAAAACAGAAGTGGGAAGAAGATCGGAAGTCAAGAAATAATCAAAGTATTTTTGGTCAAACTTGAAAATCACTTCAAATCAACTTTGAAAAGTCCAAGTGATTTATCCCAAGTTCAACAAGGTCAAACAAAGTTTGACAAAAAATTTCAACATTTTTAAAAGTCAGAAACTATTTTTAATCAATTAAAAATGAAGAAAAAATAACCTAATTGAACTAAAATCTCAAATAAATCTCAAATCAATTAATAAATTGATGAGAATATTTTTCATAAATCCATCATCATTCAAATAGGTTGGGAAAATGTTTTTGTATTTTTTGAATATCAAAAACTATTTAAAATGAATTAAAAATAACCAGAAAAGAGAAAATTCACAAAAAATATCAAATGAGGAAATAAAAAATATTAAAAATCACTTTTAGAAACTAGAATTAAAAAGAGAAATAACGCAATTGGTCCCATATTTTTTGGAATTAAAATGAAAGAGTTATGAATTTTTGAAATAAAATGGAATTAAAGAAAATAAAACAGAAATTAAGAAAATAGAAAAATCAGGATGCGTTGGATGAGATTTCATTAATTGACGTGGAGGATCTAATGGTCATGAGCTGCATGCGCACCATAGTCCAAGGTCAATGAGAAACACAAGGAATTAAATAAAGTCATAAAGATGGAAGGCCATGATTAGATCTGGAGAACTCATCCAATTGCTCAGATTCAATCTGGCACGGGGACGGTGGTGTACACCACCGTCTTCTCCGACGAACATGAAGATTCCGGTGACATTTGCAGGTTCAAAAATCTTAATAAAAATGGGCGATCCTCATATCATTGGAAAGCTAGGGTGATGTACATCACCCCTGTACCATTAGTTTCTCTTCTAGATCTCCATAGTAAGAGAAATCAGAAAGAGAAAATGATGGAGTTCAAACTGAACTTGATGTTTTTGCAAAATTGAAAGCACAATTCAAATGCCTCTAATGAGAGGACTTCAGTCAGGCCAAGAAACTCAAGAAATAAGCAAGAAATAATGAGTTTCAAAGAAAAAAAGTTTGAGCATCAACCTTCAAAATGCAGAACTATGGAATACAATTCTTCACCACTCTTTCTTGCAACTTGCTCTGGAGATGGAGAGGAGAGGAGGTTAAGGAATTATAGGTCCGAAAATCAACCAAGGTAGTTGAAATTCAGATCTGAATTTTTAAGAAGAAAATGGAAATTCCTTTGAGTGTGGTTATGGATTCAATCTTGCAGGATTTCAGGCGCCTTCAGGTTGCCTTAGAATGAATCCGAGCAGCTTTATTTATAGCACAAAGTGATGCAAGGCATGTAGAATTCGTGTGCATGAAGTGAGGGGGCCTCCATGCATGGGCCTGTACAGGCGCATGGGAGGCCCAAATGCAATGGAAAATGAGTGTTCAGATGTAGGCAAGATGAAATGGACGTGTACATGTGATTGAATTGGCTTGTGTAATGAGTTTCAACATGTTATGCATAAATGAACCTAAAACTTCACCTCTTCGAAAATGCCACTTGAAAAATTGAAACATAGGCATGTGGGTAATGGTTGGAAAGGTCTTGGTATAAGGAACAAATGTTATGTTTAACAAAAACTCATTTGGAATGTGGAAATTTATGAAAACAGGCCATGAAGTTCAATGCACAAAATATGCCTTTGAGAAATTTGTCAAAATGAACCAACTTCAAGCCCTTCTGTTTTGATGAAGCAAGCTTCAAATGGAAAAACCTCCAACATCAAAGTTGTACATATTTTCAAGGAAATCAATTTGGACTTAAATTTTGCATCATTTGGATTTTTGATGGAGAAGTTATGGGCACTTGAAGTTGGACTTTTTTACATTTCAATGCATTTGGCCCAAAGTGACCTATAATGTTTTGCGTTATCACATGTATTTCTTTTGAGATTTTGAAATTTTTATCAACATAACATTTGAGGTAGACACAATAAGATTTCCAATCCATTTGGTTCCACCCCAAAATCATAAAAAATGAATGAGTTATGTTCTTGGGAAGTTGACCCAAAATTAGGGTTTCAGTCAAAATGACCTATAATGTCTTGGAGTGGAAGATGACCTTCCAAGATTAAAATAAAATTTTGATGAACATGAAAGTTGTTCATATTGTTATTAAGAATATGTTTTCTCTTGGGGTCATCTCCATTTGATCAACACATAAAAAGTTAGGTCTCAGTGCATTTCAAAATAGCCAGATGAATTGACTGATCAACTTCTCAAGTCCACAACCCATATCTGGATAAATTGATGATTGAGGGCACTTAAATAAGTTTAAATGTGCATGAAATGATGAATTAAAGAACTTCCCTTGATTGTATTTGACCATGGGCTGAGGTTGCTTCATGAGCAAGGCACACTTGGTACACAGATGAATTAGGGTTTTTTTTGGGAACAAACCTCAAACCCTTTGATTTGCTTTGATCAAAATGATGAATTGAGATACTTAGGGAGGCATATTTGATATATGAGAGCCCTGGGAACCAATGCCATGCTTGCTTTCATCTCCTTTTGACCTTATCATTGCACAAAGGATCTCCTAGGAGCTTTTGACCTTGTGACTGCTCAAGCTACAAACAAGAAATGTTAGTGACATGTTTTTCTACTTTTGGTTAGCAAATAAAAAGGAGAAAAGCAATAATATATAATTCAAGTATGCTTGGTGATCTCAAACCACTCACAAGAGGTCCCACCCAAAGGTAAGGAACCAAGATGCTCATGATCCTTGAGGCTATGCAAATGTCATGTTATGATGCCATGAGGGATCTTTGGGCCAAAATTGGGGTCTTACAAATATGGTGGACGGTTGTCCTGGTGAGTACAAAGTTTTTTATGTGCGTTTTTCCTTGGATCCTTGGTGTAAATACACAAGGGCATCTGTTTGGTGAATGAATGCGAACATGATCACGAAGGTTGTGATATTTGTAGTGTGAACCCAAGGGGGTGTGTTGTTGTGAAAAGGGAAATCCAGCGTCTGATGGATGAAGGCATGATTCAAATTTGTCAATCCTGTCATGAAGATGACGATGTTAATGCCATTGTTCCCGTTTTCAAGCAACCAGAGCGGTTGGTGATTCAGTATGATAGCAGTAGTAACAAGAAACTCATCAATTGATCAGTTTCACTGTTAGTAATACGGTTAGCGGGCCCAGTCCCGTCTGCATCTGATAAGGTTGTACCATATCAATACAATGCTACGATGGTAGAGAATGGTCAAGAGGTCTCGTTGCCTACGACCAGTTCAGTGGTAAGCATTGCAGATGTTACGAAGGTGACCCGTAGTGGTTGAGTTTTTGGACTGGTTGTCCATGAGAATAAGGAAGAATTGATTGTTGGTAAGAAGGCGGAGTTGCCTAGTGTAGATTCTGTTGGTTGTTCAAGAGATAAGTCTGGTAAATCCAACAATTTGAAATCCAATAGTGATGATGATGAGGTACTCCGACTGATTAAGAGGAGTGAATTCAATGTGGTTGAGCAGTTGCTCCAGACTCCCTCTAAGATTTCCGTGATGTCTCTGCTTTTGAATTGTGAAGCGCACAGAGAAGCACTCCAGAGATTTCTTGAACAGGCATACATGGAGAAAGATGTTACTGTGGCTCAATTTGATCATATTGTAGCTAACATCACTTCATGCAACAATTTGAGTTTTTGCGACGGAGAACTCCCTGAGGAGGGAAGAAATCATAATCTGGCTTTGCATATTTCGATGAATTGCAAGGGAGAAGCTTTGTCAAACGTGCTAGTTGACACCGGTTCGTCACTCAGTGTGCTTCCGAACTCAACATTGTCAAAGTTATCTTATCAAGGAGCTCCCATGAGGTATAATGGAGTAATTGTCAAAGCCTTCGATGGCTCTCGCAAGACTGTCATTGGAGAAGTGGACCTTCCAGTCGAGATAGGTCTGAGTGATTTTCAAATTACTTTCCAGGTAATGGATATTCACCCGGCCTACAACTGTTTATTGGGAAGGCCATGGATTCACGAAGCAGGAGCTGTTACTTCCACACTGCACTAAAAGCTCAAATTTGTTAAGAATGGCAAGCTGGTAATTGTTGGTGGAGAGAAAACACTGTTAGTCTGCCATCTGTCATCTTTCTCGTATGTAGAAGTTGAGGATGAGGTTGGAACTCTGTTCCAAGCCTTATCTATTGCTGCTGAGAAGAGAGTTGGGGCACTTATGTCCTCTCTGAGAGATGCGTAGAAGATTGTAGAAGAAGGTCCTGTTGATCAGTGGGGGCGTGGTAGAGGTCGCCGACAACAAAGGAAGAACTGATTTGGGGTTCCAGAAGGGCTCGCCAACCGTTCGATCTGAAGAGATGAAACTCAG
Source organism: Lathyrus oleraceus (assembly GCF_024323335.1). Classification (NCBI taxonomy): domain Eukaryota; kingdom Viridiplantae; phylum Streptophyta; class Magnoliopsida; order Fabales; family Fabaceae; genus Lathyrus; species Lathyrus oleraceus. The sequence goes on from NC_066583.1 coordinate 213,964,863, forward strand.
CTTCCGTAGCGGAGGGTTCATTCATGGGAATGAATAACACTTAGCTGTTGTGCTAGAGGATAATTAAGAGGAAGACTGCACCAACTTTGTGACGCATGGACAGACATGCAACAATTGGACTGCTGTTGATATTCTCGTTATTTTGCATCGATCTAAGTAATTGCTTTTATATTTTAAAATCCTTCTCCTATGCCTAAGGAGGAAGTGAACATTGTTTGGGCATTTTGAAATTGATCATCAATAAAATTAATTCTATTCATCCACATCTTTGATGTTTTGTTTTTACTTTTTGCTTATTTCCGAAAATGGTAATCACAAAAAACATAAACAAACAATATAATTGTCCATCTGCATAATATTTGGTCACAAATTCACATCTCTAAAATCAAAATATCAAATCATTATGTAGGTTGGTTCCTAACCCCATTGAATACAATGATCCTTCTCCCTCTCCAAATTTTGAATTCCCTGTGTTTGAGGCCGAGGAGGAAAGTGATGTAGAAGTGAGTGATGAATTTACTCGTCTTCTTGAGCAAGATGAGAAGATTATTCAGCCGTTTGAAGAGCAGATTGAGCTGGTCAACTTGGGTTCCAAAGACGATGTGAAGGAAGTCAAGATTGGGTCTCGACTGTGTCCAGATGCTAAAAAGGGGTTTATTGATCTTTTTCGAGAATATTCAGATGTGTTTGCTTGGTCCTATCAACACATGCCTGGTTTGGATTCTGATATTGTGAAGCATAGATTGCCGTTGAAACCAGAATGCCCTCCAGTCAAACATAGGTTGAGAAGAACGCATCCTGATATGGCTGTGAAGATCAAAGAGGGAGTTCAGAAGCAGATTAATGTGGGTTTCTTTGTGACTGCTGAATATCTGCAATGGGTGGCCAATATTGTGCCTGTGCCGAAGAAGGATGGAAAAGTCCGCATGTGCGTCGATATAGAGATTTGAATAAAGCCAGTCTGAAAGATGATTTCCCTCTACCGCACATTGATATGTTGGTAGACAATACTACTAAATTCAAAGTCTTTTCGTTTATGGATGGATTTTCCGGATATAATCAGATCAAGATGGAACCCAAAGATATGGAGAAGACCACATTCATTACACCCTAGGGAACATTCTGTTATAGAGTGATGCCTTTCGGTTTAAAGAATGTTGGTGCAACTTACCAGAGAGCAATGGCTACTCTTTTTCATGATATGATGCATAAAGAGATTGAAGTTTATGTCGATGACATGAATTCTAAATCAATTGATGAAGAAGAACATGTTGAGCATTTGTTGAAGTTATTCCAGCGTTTGAGGAAATATAAACTCCGTTTGAATTCCAATAAGTGTACTTTTGGTGTTCGTTCTGGTAAGTTGTTGGGCTTTATTGTCAGCGAGAAGGGTATTGAAGTTGATCCTGCCAAGGTCAAAGCAATACAAGAGATGCATGCGTCCAAAACTGAGAAGCAAGTTAGAGGTTTTCTCGGCCGCTTGAATTATATTTCCAGATTCATTTCCCACATGACTGCCACATGTACGCCTATACTCAAGCTTCTTCAGAAATATCAATCTTGTGATTGGACCGAAGACTGCCAGAAAGCATTTGATAGTATCAAAGAGTATTTGCTTGAACCTCCAATTTTGTCTCCACCTGTTGAAGGAAGGCCGTTGATCATGTATTTGACTGTGTTATAAGATAGTATAGGTTGTGTTCTAGGTCAGCAAGATGAGACTGGAAAGAAAGAATTTGTAATTTACTACCTCAGTAAGAAGTTCACCGACCTTGAGACTCGTTATTCAATGCTTGAGAAGACTTTTTGCGCATTGGCTTGGGCTGCTAAGCGTCTGCGTCAGTATATGTTGAATCATACCACCTGGATGATATCCAAAATGGATCCAATCAAGTATGTATTTGAGAAGCCTGCTTTAACTGGGAGGATTGCCTGTTGGCAGATGTTGTTATCAGAGTATGATATCGAATACCGATCTCAGAAAGCGATCAAAGGTAGTATCTTGGCTGACCATTTGGCTCACCAACCGATTGAAGATTATCAGCCAGTACAATATGATTTTCCTGATGAATAGATTTTGTACTTGAAAATGAAAGATTGTGATGAACCATTGCTAAAAGAAGGGCCAGAACCTGGTTCCCGTTGGGGCATGGTATTTGATGGAGCTGTTAATCAATATGGAAATGGCATTGGGGCAGTGGTTATTACTCCTCAAGGCACGAATCTACCATTTACAGCTAGATTAAATTTCAAGTGTACAAATAACATGGCAGAATATGAAGCTTGCATCATGGGGCTTGAAGAGGCCATGAATCTCAGAATCAAGTATTTGGATCTCTTCGATGATTCGGCTTTGGTTGTGAATCAAATCAAAGGAGAATGGGAGACGAATCAGCCCGATTTGATACCATATAGAGATTATGCGAGGAGGATTTCAACTTTCTTTACAAAGGTTGAATTTCATCATATCCCACGAGATGAAAACCGGATGGCGGACGCTCTTGCAACGTTGGCATCAATGATTATAGTGAAGTATTGGAATGAAGTTCCCAATTTGTCTGGGATGCGTCTTGATAGGCCAGCTCATGTGTTTGTTGTTGAAGAGATCAAAGATGAGAAGCCGTGGTATTACGACATCAAGTGTTTCCTCCAATGTCGGATTTACCCGCCTGGGGCATCTTTGAAAGATAAGAAGAATTTGAGAAGATTAGCCGGTAATTTCTACTTGAATGGTGATATACTATATAAGAGAAACTTCGACATGGTATTGCTCAGATGCGTGGATAGACACGAAGCAGACTTGTTGATGACCGAAGTGCATGAAGGTTCCTTCGGTACTCATTCCAATTCGCATGCAATGACGAAGAAGATATTGCGAGCAGGTTACTATTGGTTGACAATGGAATCTGATTGTTGCAAGTTTGTGAAGAAGTGCCACAAATGTCAAATTTATGCTGATAAGATTCATGTTCCTCCAACACTATTGAATGTTATCTCTTCCCCATGGCCCTTCTCCATGTGGGAAATTGATATGACTGGGATGATCGAGCCCAAAGCTTCGAATGGACATCGTTTCATTTTAGTGTCAATTGATTACTTCACAAAATGGGTTGAAGCGGCATCGTATGCAAAGGTGACCAAGCAAGTTGTTGTAAGGTTTATCAAGAATCAGATTATATGTCGTTATGGTGTGCCAAGTAAGATCATCACTGATAATGGATCGAACTTGAATAACGATATGGTGGAAGCTCTTTGCAAAGACTTCAAGATTGCACATCATAACTCTTATCTCTATAGACCCAAGATGAATGGGGATGTTGAAGCTGCGAATAAGAACATCAAGAAGATTATCCAGAAGATGGTTGTCACGTATAAGGATTGGCATGAGATGCTCCCATTTGCTTTGCATGGGTATCGTACATTTGTCCGCACTTCAACATGGGCAACCCCTTTCTCTCTGATATATGGTATGGAAGCAGTGCTCCCCATAGAGGTTGAGATTCCTTATTTGCATGTGCTCATGGAAGCCAAGTTGATTGAAGTTGAATGGTGTCAGACCAGGTTTGACCAGTTGAATTTGATTGAAGAGAAGAGATTGACTGCCATGTGTCATGGTCAGTTATATCAGCAGAGGATGAAGAAAGCTTTTGATAAGAAGGTCAAGCCTTGTGTGTTCAGAGAAGGTGACCTTGTGCTCAAAAATATTTTATCGTTCAAGCCAGATTCCAGAGGAAAATGGACTCCCAATTATGAAGGCCCATATGTTGTTAAGAGAGCCTTTTCAGGCGGTGCATTGATTCTTACAACTATGGATGGTGAAGAGTTCACTAGTCCTGTGAACGCAGATGCAGTCAAGAAATACTTCGCCTAAGAATAATAATAAAAGAACAGCTCGCTAAGTTGAAAACCCGAAAGGGCGGCTTAGGCAAAAATGAGCGTCTCAGTGGATTGAAAACCCGAAAGAGCGATTCAGGCAAAAATTAGAGACATAAAAACAGAAAATAATTTCCCGATAATTTGAGTACCGCACCCTGGGGCAACTTATGCAAAAATTAGGGATTATGGCAAGTAACTGCACTTTGCTGATCTTCGGTGATTTCGAGGACTTGTTTGAGCACAAGGGTTGACATCGGTTCATCTCCAGCAGCGGTCAAGAGCACAGTGGATATCAAGATTTGGTAGAAGGATTAAGGATCATTTGTATTCAATGTAACCCTTTTCCATGTAAATTACCATTTTCAACTTTGTAAAAATCTATGGAGTCTTGTCATTTACAGACTACCATTCTATTAAATAAAGTTGAGCTTTTATCCAATTGTTTCTACTCTTATTTACTTCAGCTAATAGTTTTAAAATTTTATTATGATCATTTTTAAATTAAATTTTTAAACCAAATCCAGTTTTCTTTAATATATAAAAGCAAGAACTTTTTCAAAGCAAGTAACAATAATATCAATAACATTTCAGTTAGAAGCAAGTTCTTAAATGCGAAGTATCTGAGGTTCCCCAAGCAGTAACTCTTCGGGTATCCCTAGTGATCAGTGTTGACTCTTTTCCTCAAAAGAGTGTTGTTGTCCCCAGGTAGCAGATTCAGTCCCCTAGTGGTGTATTTGATTCCCCAGTGGAGCTTCTTTCTTTATCCCCAGCTGAGTTGGTTGTGGCGTGTCCTTGTCCCCATCAGAGTTTCGGCCTTCCCAGCGGAATTCATTTCCTCAGCAGATAGATCGTCATTAGAGATGTTTGATCTCTCCCCAGTAGATCGCTTTGGTGTCCCCAACGACCGTTGTATCTTGGCTCCCAGTCAGAGTGTTCTCCTGGTTTTTTTAGCAACTTTTTGATTTGTTCCCTAGTAGGGTTATCTCCCATTTTTATGGTGTTGACCTAAAATCCCTACAAGTTTGGATGTTTTATTCTTAGCAAATCTCTTTCCCCAGCCAGGTTTGAGCCTTTGAGATGTTGATCTCTCTGTTCTCCAGTAGTTTGTCTCCATGATTTTGAAGATTGACCGAGGATTGTACCGGTGGTTCAATTTCTTTGCGACACCTCTGTATCCTTCGTGATCATTCTGTCAGCATAATCACCATATATACATACGCATATACATTCATATAAATTCATGATTTGCATATCATGCATCTTCATATTTGATTTGTTTGAGATTCTCATTCTCTGTTATGGCAGTACTTTATCCCCATACTGAATCTGGTGTCAGTCCTCTTTCAATTGTAGAGTGTCAGCCCCTAAGCAGAAAAGACTTTAACCTTTCTCTGTTTCCCCATTGAGTTTGTTCCCTCGTGGATGATTGTTATTTCAGTTTCCTCTCCAGCAAATATTCTGGATGGAATTACTCCCCTTGAGTTATGTCCTTATTGGGTTGAGTCTTGTTTGACCGTTTCGTTCTAGCTCTTACCTAGATAGATATTTTTGGGTCCCCTAAGAGTATATTACCCAGTAACTGGTAATATTCTTCTTAGTTGGCAGTTTGTTACTTCTTACCCAATACCCGACAAAAGTACTCTTTTTCTCTCCAGTAGAGTCCCCTGAAAGGATATCCTTGATATGTTCATCCTAACCGGTGACGGATATCTTTCCTTCCCCCCGCAGGAGTCTATCCTTGATATGTTCACTTTAACTAGTGACATATATTCTCTCCTTTGGTATCCTAACCAGTAAAAAGGTAGTTGTAATTCCTATTTTTGTTCCTCAGAGAGTTAATCCTTGATATGTTCATCTTAACCGATGATGGGTTTTCTTCTCCTTGTGGTATTCTATCCAGTAACTGGTAGATATATTCCTATTCTATCTCCTCAACAGAGTCTATCCTTGATATGTTCACCCTAATCGGTGACGGATTTTCTCTTCTTTGGTATTATATCCAGTAACTGATAGATGTAATCCCTACTTTCATTCCCCTTTTCAGAGTCTATCCTTGATATGTTCACTTTAACCAGTGACAAATATTTTCTTTGAGTGGTCTTCTACCCAGTAACCGGTAGTTGTAAATCCTATTTTGTCCCCTCACAGAAATAATCCTTGATATGTTAATCCTAACCGATGACGGATTTTCTCTCCGACGATTTTCTATCCAGTTTTTGATAGATGTAATTCTTATCCCTTTTTGGTCAGTTGGTATATCCTCGATATGTTCATCCTAACCGATGACGGATATCCTCCTCGACATTTCCCAGGCAAGATAATCCTTGATATGTTCATCCTAACCGATGACGGGTTTTCTTCCCTATCGAGTTTATCCTTGATATGTTCGTCTTAACCGATGACGGATACTCTCATCCTTTTGGTCTTCTGCCCAGTAATTGGTAGTTGTAAATCCTATTTTCAGCAATTTTCCCCAGCAAGGCCATTCTTATCCAGTAACCGGTAGTGAATATTTCCTCCTGGCGGTCCTCAGCGATTCATCCTTGATGTGTTCATCCTAACCGATGACGGATGTTCTCCCTGTCAGATCTTTATTATCTTCCTACTCAGTAACAGGTAGTAGATAATAGATTTCTGCTCCTCCTGTGTTGAAATTTTATTTTTCTCCCCAGTTGAGTTAAGTGCGTTTTCCTTAGTGAAATCGTTGTTCCCCTGCATGAGTCGAATACTTCAGTTTTATCCTGACTTATTCATGTCCCCTGCAATTGTTGTTGTTTTCCGTGGCTGAGTCTTTCCATTGTTATATGGATCCCCTCGAGTCCCCCAGCAGTTTTCAGTCGCAGTTTGGCCTATGCATAAGTCCCTTTTATCCCCTCAGAGTCTCTGTCTCCCCAGTTAGTTTTCCTTATGGAATGCATTGTGCTCCTGCGGATATTCGGTCTCTCTGATTTCTTTTACTTTGTGGCAATATTTCCCCATAGAGCATTAACTTTTGAATTCACATCATATGCATCATGAGGTCTCTTAGGGACCAAAATTCGTTTCTCTAAGTTGTTATTTAAGCCCATTCTACTGAGTCGACATGAAGATTTTAACCTTCGCCTCCTCAGCTAGAATGTCCTTAAATAAGGCAGCTTTAAGACCCCAATTTTGACCCTAAGATCTCTCATGCATTTCCCTCATAAGCATTAGCATTGGGATCATACCTTGGCATCCTCCTTACCCATTTTCATTAGGTTTGTTTTGGGGGAGATCACCAAGGACTTTGTGATTATATCATACTTGTATTTTATAATTTCACTAACCAAAATACCAAAAATATGTCTTTGCATCTATCTAACTCTTTTTGTAGGAAGGGCATGATCTCATTGATTCATTGATTACATTTAGGGTTTAAGACCCTCATGAACAAAGAGCACAATCAAGAATCAATTCAAGAATGGTTATGAGCATCATATATGAGTTCCATTGATCTCTACATGTTATTTTGATCCAAAATTCTTCAAGAGTTTGAGGGTGATTTGCATTGGAAAACCTAGTTTGATTGGGTATCTTGAGTAACTTCTCCAACAAGCTATCTCATCAATTGATCAAATTTCTCAAGGGACGCTTCAAACTTCATCATATTATGCATATATGATCTAAACTGGGTCTCCCTAGAATTGTAAATTAGCAAGTTGGTTGATGGTGGTTGGCGAGATGAATTCATCTAATCAAAACTGGGTCTCCCTAGAGCCTATCTCCTACAATTTGCACCATATGAAAATTATTCCAAGGGAAAACTTATTGTAAATGACATTCCAAACAACTTTGATGTTGATACCTAGAGCTAGTTTTGCTTGTAAAATCATTTTCTAAGTTGAAACATTATAGGTCACTTTGTCTAAACCCTAATTTAAAAGTCAACTTCCCAAGGCCATAACTTTCTCAATTTTTATGATATGAAAGATTTCCAAGTTGCAAATTCAATGTGTCTGTTTCAACTTTTATGTTTGGAGTCAGAGCTAATTCAACTTCTTTGAACATGTGATATGAGGCTACATTATAGGTCACTTTTAACATATACCATTGATCAAGTGATTTTGCCAAACTTCAAAAATACATAACTCTATCATTTCAAATCCAAATAACATGAAATTGGTGACCATTTTGAAGGTCTTTGAGAGAGCTACAACGTTGATGAAGACACTTTTCTTATTTGAAGCTCCTATAAAACGTTAAGCAAGGTGGAATATTGAGACATGTGGCTTGACACTTTGAAAAATTTTGATATGTCAAATTTTTCCAAACTTGTTCTTCTTGATCTCACCTTTCCAAAGAGCTAAAATTCATGCATTTTGGATGAGAAATGCATAGGCTGCATATGGCTTAAATAGGTTGGTATCAAGTGGCATGGATCAAACTTCAAATGACAATGCACAATTACCTTGAAATCCAATCCATCTCCAATGCATCTGAACTTCATTTTGGACTTTCAAACAATCATTTCATGGGCCTATGCGCGCCCATGAAGCCATGCTTTAATCATTTTGCCAAATTTGGAAAATTGAGAGAGTGTGCAAATATCATTTGAATTCTCTATAAATTGAAGCCCTCAAGCTCAGAAATCACACACACCTGGCGCCAGATTTTAATCCCCACAGAAAACCCTTCACATTAAGAGGATAAACCTGAAAAATTCAGTTGAATTTGAGCTTGAATCTCCAGTATTTTGGAATTCAATTCTCCAGGAGTCCATTGATTCTAAGCCTTTCCTTTCCTCTTCTACAAGCAATTGAAGTGAAGTAAAGTACGATTCAGATCAAGATCTAGCAAGCTAAGACCTCCATTGAAGATTGTGTTGGATGAAGTCCTACCAATGTAGGCAAGGTGTTTGAGTTGCTTTGAGGTCAAATCGAAGCAACTCAGATCATGAACCTCATTTTTCAATTCCACATATCTCTCAATATAGTTGGAATTAGAAGAAATAGAGGTGATATTCGTGCTCAGTGATGTTTTCTCTTTATAATCATGTCCCTGTTTGAAATTTTGGTGATGGTTCATGTTGACCAGTCCGGCGAACCATCACCAAAATTTTGGTGATGAGGTGTCTTAGGTCTGAGCCATAGGATCCAACCTCCACGTTATAATCTTAGCTGTTCCTTTTGATTACCATGTCTGCAGCGCACTTGACTAATGAGTTGGTGGAACGCGCGCTGTGGATCATTAGATTTGTCACCTCAATTAATGAGGGAGATCTGATGGTCCACGTATTTTTGATTTTTCTGATTTCATTTTAATTCCATTTTCTTCAATAATTCATAATAAATTTAATATTGATCCAAAAAAATATGGGACTTTCACCAAATATTTTCAAATATTTTCCTCTTTCATATTCTGAATTAAAATTATTTTTTAGATCATTATTAATATTTTTCATGAATTAACTGATTTTTCATTTGTTTTTAATTGTTTAAAAATATTTTTAAGTGTCCAAAAATTATGATTTTTTTTATCCAAGGTCCTTTGACCTTGTTTGACCTATGATAAATAAAATGGCATTTATTTGGTGTTTTGATGTGATTTTAGGATTTGGACAAAACATATTTGAATTTAATGCATTATTTTAATATTTTTAATTGAATAAATGCCATTTTAATTATATTGACCATTTGTATTGACTTGTTGGAGTTTCTCATTTGTTGTTGGGCCTTGATCAAGGTTGATTTGACTTTGTCAAGTTAATATTATTGGATTTAGGGGATCGATGGAATGTACATTCCATCTCCCAAAATGAATGAATAATATTAATTTGGTAAAAGTCCTCCTTTGACCAATTTGTGATCTGATTCACCCCTTTCCCTCTTCATCTAATTCCCCTTTTTCATCCATTCATTTCAATTGGCCAATGACATCTCAAAATCCTAATGCTAGTTGATTGAAAGATTAACATGAGTATGGATGAGATTAGGCCACTCCTTTTGCATATTTTTTGTGTGTGGTATGTTTAATGAGCATAGTTCTTAATACTATGTCTCCAACATGCATTAACACCAAAAGTTTATTGCCCGGCCTCAAATAGTTGTGACTTCTACATAAGTCCAATTACGATTGCTTAACATAGCGCTAAATTTGTGACATAAAAGGCATAAGCATTCTAGTTAGTGAGATTGTAAGTCTCCCCTCTTCCATGGTATTGTATGGAAACTTGGCCTTCTTTCCTTCCTTTGGAAGATGTTTTAGTTCAAGGATCCATGCTTGTGGCAAGTGGGTTGAGTGTTCTCCAAAGAATGTCTTGAAATCAAAAAGCAAACAAAACTAACTATTGACTTACTAACCATTACCTTTTACCTTCAAGCTTTTACTTTTAATGCAATTTACTTTTATTGTTTTATTATAAGTGTCATTTTACATATCATTCTAATTGTTTATGATTATGAAATTTTTATTTTGTCCACTTGGACCATATTGTGTGATATACTTTGTTTCTTTGCTTATTTGTGTGGTCTTTGACCATTAACGCACATAATAATAACAAAAACCCTAAAAAATATTTGAGTGGACTGTTGGTTTGATCTTTCCCAATTGGACTTAGAACTTAGGCAATATTCCTTTGCTAATGGACTTGGCCAATGCCAATTTGTTGAAGAACCGAGAACTTGCAAGTTTGAATTCATCTGATACATCATTCTAGACCTCTCCAGATTCATCTGCAACATTGATCATTTATAAGATGTTATGTTAAACCTGTGACTTGTGGAATTCATCTGCTACATAGTTTCTTTTGAAGAAGATCTTTGAAGTGGATAAGCTTGGATGAGACCATATTTATTTGATGCCTTTGCTATGCAAGATTGATATAATTATGCATTTTGGTGTTGCTTGATTCTAAAAGTCCAAGGGAATTCTGGGTTTTTATTGACATACTTGTCTATTGGATTGCTCCCATTTGGTCAAATCTTTTCAACTTTAAACTTTTAAATTCTTGTATATAGGGTAGTCTCTTCATCTTCTCCCCATTTCTTTAATTTCAAAATCTATCCCTCCATTTTCAAAATCTTATTTGTGTGAACTATTTTTGTTCTAAATTTTGACCCCTTTTGCAAAAGGTAGAAACTTTGGCCTTATGCCATTGCATTTTCAAACTTATTTTCTTAAATCAAACTTGTAAATGAACTTAACTATACTTGACTTAAACTTTCAAAAAGCCAAAAAGAACTAACTCATTCAAATCATCTTAGGCCCTTGTGCCTTTCAGACTTAAATTTTTATTAAAACCAACATACTCACTTTGAAATTTATTGCACGAACTACGAGGTTTTGATCCCTCATTTTTATGTTGGCACGTAGGCACAAGACCGAAGGTCTTGTCAAGCACAAAAATATAATTAATGAATTCTTTTCTCATCCCCCTATTCTATTTGTTTGTAAACATCACTTTATACCAAGTACATATGCATACAAAAAGGGCTCCCAAGGAGTACTAGGACACTTTGGGTGCTAACATCTTCCCTCTGTGTAACCAACCCCCTTACCTGTGATCTCTGAATTTTATTAGTTTTTATTTGAAAACTTCTTACTATTTGGGTTTTGTTCGTACTTTTTCCCTTTTCCCCTTGAAAACAATAAAAGCGCGGTGGCGACTCTTGTTAATTGATCTCTAGCTTGTCAATAGCTTGATGATCATGAATTTCCCGCTACACATACTAACTTCTAACCTATTAACTACTAACTTTTAATTTCAAGCCCTTTACTTTAATGCCATTTAATTCTAGCTTTTATACATTTGCCATTGTTCATATCATTCTAATTGTTTATGTTAATGCAATTTTCACTTTGTCCACTTGGACCATATTGTGTGATATACTTTGTTTTGTATATATTTTGCTTGTTTGTGTGGTCTTTGACCATTAATGTACATAATAACAACAAAAACCCTAAAAAACAATTGTGTGGACTATTGGCTTGATCTTGGACAAATGGACTTAGAACTTAGGCAACATTCCTATGCTAAAGGACTTGGCCAATGCCAACTTATTGAGAAACCAAGTGCTTGCAATTTGAAACTTCATCTGATACATCATTCAAGATCTCTAAGTTCATATGTAACATGATCATTGTGAAGCTGTTATTTTGAACCTGTGACTTGTGGAATTCATCTGTTACATGAGCTACCTCGAAGAAGATCATGGAATAGATAAGCTTGGATGTGGCCATATTTATTTGATGCCTTGCTCTTCAAGATAATATAATTGTGCATTTGTGTGTTGCTAGATTCTAAAAAGTCTAAGGGAATTCTGGGTTTCTATTAACATTTTTGTCTATTAGATTGCTACCCACTTGGTCAGATCTTTTTAACTCTAAACTTTTAATTTTGTACATAGGATTAGTCTCTTCATCTTCTCCCCATTTCTTTAATTTTAAAATCTCTCCCTCATTTTTCAAAACCTTATTTTATTGAACTTATTTTGTTCTAAACTTTGACCACTTTATAAAAAAGATAGAAACTTTGGCCTTATGCCATTGCATTTTCAAACTTCTTTTCTTAAATCAAACTTGTAAATAAACTTAACTATACTTGACTTAAACTTTCAAAAAAGCCAAAAAGAACTAACTCATTCAAACTATTTTTAGGCCTTTGTGACTCTCAAACTTAATTTTTGTTAAAAGCAATGCATCCACTTTGAAATTTGTATCACAAACTACGAGGTTTTTGATCCCTCATTTTTATGTTGGTATGTAGGCACAAGACCGAAGGTCTTGCCAAACACAAAAATATAATTAATGAATTCTTATCTCATCCCCTCATTCTATTTGTTTGTAAACATCACTTTATACCAAATACATATACACACAAAAAGGGCTCCCTAGATGTACCAAAGACACTTTGGGTGCTAACACCTTCCCTCTGTGTACCCGACCCCCTTACCTGTAATCTCTGACATTTTATTATTTTTGATTTGAAAAGTTCTTACTTTTGGGTTTTGTTCGTATTTTTTCCCTTTTCCCTTGGAACAATAAAAGCGTGGTGGTGACTCTTGTTATTTGATCTCTAGCTTATCCATAGCTTGATGATCATGAATTTACCGCTACAATAGTGCTTGGTGATCTCTCCCAAAACAAACCCAATGAAAAAGGGGTAAGGAGGATGCCAAGGTATGATCCTAATGCTAATGCTTATGATGAAATTGCATGAGGGATCTTAGGGTCTTACAGCTGCCCCTATTTAAGGATATTCTAACTAAGGAGGTGAAGGTTAAAATCTTCATATCGACTCAGTAGAATGGGCTTAAATAACAACATATAGAAACAAATTTTGGTCCCTAAGAGACCTCATGATGCTTATGATATGAATGCAAAAGTTAATGCCCTGTGGGGAAATATTGCCGCAAAGGAAAAGAAATCAGAGAGGCCGAAAGTCCGCAGGAGTATAATGTATTCCGTAAGGAAAACTCACTAGGGAGACAAAGACTCTGGGGGATAAAGGAGTTATGCGTAGGTCATGCTACGACTTAAAACTGCTGGGGGATTCGAGGAATTCCATAAAAATGGAAAAGACTCAGCCGGGGAACAGTAACATCTGCAGGGGATACGAGCAAGTTAGGATAAAATTGAAGTACTTGAATCATACAGGAAAAGCGATTTCGCGAAGGAAACGCGAACTCAACTCGACTGGGGAAGAAATAAACTTCAACACAGGAGGAGCAGAAATCTATTATCTACTACTTGTTACTGGGTGAGGAGATAATAAAGATCTGATAGAGAGGAAATCTGTCATCGGTTAGGATGAACATATCAAGGATGACTCACTGAGAATCGCCAGGAGAGAGTATTCATTACCGGTTACTGGATAAGAATAGCCTTGCTCGGGAAAACTGCAGAAAATAGGATTTACAACTACCAGCTACTGGGCAGAAGACCAAAGGTGAGAATATCCATCATCGGTTAGGATGAACATATCAAGGATAGACTCAACAGGGAAGAAAATCCGTCATCGGTTAAGATGAACATATCAAGGATAGACTTGCCTGGGACTGTCAAGGAGGATACCCATCATCGGTTAGGATGAACATATCAAGGATATACCAACTGAACAACAAGTAGGAATTATTTCTATCGAATGCTGGATAGAAGACCATCAAAGAGAAAATCCGTCACCAATTAAGATGAACATATCAAGGATAGACTCTGTGAGGGGAGAAAATAGGAATTATATCTATCAGTTACTAGATAGAATACCATCGAAGAGAAAATCCGTCACCGGTTAGGATGAACATATCAAGGATAGACTCTGAGGGATAAAGTAGGGTTTAAAACTACCGGTTACTGGGTAGAATACCATAAAGAGGAGGAAACCCATCATCGGTTAGGATGAACATATCAAGGATTAACTCTCTGGGGAACAAAATAGGGATTACAACTATCTTTTTACTGGGTAGAATACCAAGGATGAGAATATCCGTCATCGGTTAGGATGAACATATCAAGGATAGACTCAGGTAGGGGAAAGAAAGATATCTGTCACTGGTTAGGATGAATATATCAAGGATATACTTCCTTGGGAATCAGAAACAAATGAATCTACTAGGGACTCCACTGCTGGGAAAACTGGGATACTTTTGTCGGGTAATGGGCAAGAAGTAACAAACTGCCAACTAAGAAGAATATTACCAGTTACTGGGTAACAAACTCTTAAAGGACCAAGGGTATCTATCTAGGTAAGATCTAGAAATAAACGGTCAATCAAGACTCAACCCAATGAGGATATAACTCAAGGGGAGTGGTTCTATCCAGATAAACAACTACGGAGGAAACTGAAGTAATAATCATCCACGAGGAAACAACTCAGTGGGGAAGAGGAGAAAGGTTAAAGTCTTTCTGCCTAAGGGGTTGACACTCTACAATTGAGGGAGGACAGACACCAAGATTCGTATGGGGATAAAGTACCACCATAACAGAGAATGAGAATCAACAAGCTAATCAGATAAGATGATGCAAATATGCAATTATGAAATTATATGAATGTATATGTATATGTATATATATATGATGATTATGTTGACAAAACGATCACAAAGGATACAAAGGTGTCGCAAAGAATTTGAATCATCGATACAATCCTCGGTCAATCCACAAAAGAGGGAGACAACTGCTGGAGAACAGAGAAATCTACATCCCAAAGGCTCAAATCTAGCCAAGGGAGGAGATCTGCTGAGGAGAGGAATCATTATCGAGTCTGTAGGGAATTTTAGGTCAACGCCATATCAAATGGGGAACAACCATGCAGAGGATAAACACACAATAGCTGCTCAGAAACTAGGAGGAAACTCTGACTGGGAGCGAGTCGGGTGATCACTGGTGGAGAAACCAATGTGATCTATTGGAGAATAACATCTGCTCTGCTGAAGGTCAACCCTGCTGAAAAACACGAACTCCATTGAGGAACACAGAAACTCTGCCGGGGAAATAACACGCCGCAAGGTACTGAATCAACCAACTCAACTGGGGAAAAGAATCGGAACTCCACTAAGGAACAAACACTCCGTAGGGGAACCGGATCAACACAAACAACTAGGGATACCCGACGAGTTAACTGCTTAGGGAACCTCTGATGTTTAACACTTAAGGACTTTCTGCTCTTTGAAGTGTTGTTGATACTTCTTTTTAATTGCTTTGAAAATTTCTTGTTTTTATATGTTTTAAGAAAAATTATTTTGATAAGATTTTAAATTTCCAAAATGATCATAATAAAATTTAAATTATTGGATGAAGTAAATAAGAGTAGAAACAAATGGACAAAAGCTCAACTTTATTTAATAGGATGGTAGTCTGTAAATGACAAGACTCCATAGATTTTTACAAAGTCGAAAAATGGTAATATACATGGAAAAGGGTTACATTGAATACAAATGATCCTTAATCCTTCTACCAATTCTTGATATCCACTGTGCTCTTCACCGCTACTGGGATGATGAATCGACGTCAACCTTTGTGTTCAACTAAGGTCTTTCCGATACTGGTCGATCAACAGAATGCAGTTACTTGCCATGATCCCTAATTTTTGCATAAGTTTACCAAAGGTGGGTGACTCAACTTATCGGGAAATTCTTTTTGTTTTTATGTATCTAATTTTTGCCTGGATCGCCCTTTCGGGTTTTCAATCCACCGAGATGCTATTTTTTTCCTAAGTCGCTCTTTCGGGTTTTCAACTTAGTGAGCTGTTCTTTTCTTTTTTTTAGGCGAAGTATTTCTTGACTGTATCTGTGTTCACAGGACGAGTGAACTCTTCAGCATCCATAGTTGTAAGAATCAAAGCGCCACTTGAAAAGGATCTCTTAATAACATATGGGCCTTCATAATTAGGAGTCCATTTTCCCCTAGAATATGGTTTGAACGATAGAATCTTCTTGAGCACCAGGTCACCTTCTCTGAACACACGAGCTCTGACCTTCTTATCAAAAGCTTTCTTCATTCTCTGTTGGTATAACTGACCATTACACATGGCAGTCAATCTCTTCTCTTCAATTAAATTCAACTGATCAAACCTGGTATGACACCATTCAGCCTCAGTCAACTTGGCTTCCATGAGCACACGTAATAAAGGAATCTTAACCTCTACGGGGAGCACTGCTTCCATGCCATATACAAGAGAGAAAGGGGTTTCCCCTGTTGAAGTGCGGATGGATGTTAGATACCCATGCAAGGCAAACGGGAGCATCTCATTCCAATCCTTATATGTGACAACCATCTTTTGAATGATCTTCTTGATGTTCTTATTTGCAGCTTCAACATCCCCGTTCATCTTGGGTCTGTAGGGAGAAGAACTATGGTGTGCGATCTTGAAGTCTTTGCAAAGAGCTTCCACCATATTGTTGTTCAAGTTTGATCCATTGTCAGTAATGATCTTACTTGGAACACCATAACGACATATGATCTGATTCTTGATAAACCTTACAATAACTTGCTTGGTTACATTTGCATACGATGCCGCTTCAACCCATTTTGTGAAGTAGTCAATTGCCACTAAAGTGAAACAATGTCCATTCGAAGCTTTGGGCTCAATCATCCCAATCATATCAATCCCCCACATGGAGAAGGGCCATGGGGAAGAAATAACATTCAATAGTGTCGGAGGAACATGAATCTTATCAGCATATATTTGACACTTGTGGCATTTCTTCACAAACTTGCAACAATTAGATTCCATTGTCAGCCAATAGTAACTTGCTCGCAACATCTTCTATGCCATTGCATGTCCATTGGAATGAATACCAAAGGAACCTTCATGCACTTTAGTCATCAACAGGTATGCTTCATGTCTATCCATGCATCTGAGTAAAACGATGTTGAAGTTTCTCTTGTACAGTATATCACCATTCAAGTAGAAATTGCCAGCTAATCTTCTCAAAGTCTTCTTATCTTTCAATGATGCCCCAGACGGGTAATTTTGACTTTGGAGGAAACATTTGATGTCATCATACCACGACTTCTCGTCTCTGACTTCTTCAACAGCGAACACATGAGCTGGTCTATCAAGACGCATCACCGACAAATTGGGAACCTCATTCCAATACTTCACTATAATCATTGATGCCAACGTTAAAAGAGCATCTGCCATCCGGTTCTCATTTCGAGGAATATGATGAAACTCAACCTTTGTAAAGAAAGTCGAAATCCTCCTCGCGTAATCTCTATATGGTATTAAACCGGGTTGATTTGTCTCCCATTCACCTTTAATCTGATTCATAACCAAAGCTGAATCTCCAAAGACATCTAAATGCTTGATTCTGCGATCAATGGCCTCTTCTAGCCTATAAGACCCTAATTTTGACCCTAAGATCCCTCATGGCATCATATCATTTTCTCATTGCATTGCCTCAAGGATCATAGCATGTGTGGCTCCTTAACTCTAGGGTGGGACTTGTTTGAGTTGGTTTGAGATCACCAAGCATGCTTGTATTGTATATTACTGCTTTTCTTATTTTGATTACTAACCAAAAGCACAAAAATATGTCACTAACTCTTTTGTTTTGTAGCTCAAGTGATCATGTGTGCCAATGCTCCTAAAAGGCTCCTAAGCTCAATGAAATGGCCAGATGAAGATGAGAGCAAGCATGACAATGGTCCACAAAGCACCTAATCATCATATATGTCTCCCAAGCATCTCAATTTGTCAGTTTGATCAAGATAAACCAAAGGGCTTGAGGATTGTTTCCCAAGGAAACCCTAATTCAACTGTGCATTGATTGTGCCTTGCTCATGAAGCAATCTCAACCTATGATCAAATTAAATTAAGGGAAGTTATTTCACTCACTATTTTATGCATATATGAGCTTATGTGAGTATCCTCAATCATTCATTCATCAAGATTTGAAGTTTGGCCTTGAGAAGTTGACCAGTCAAATCATCTAACTAAGCTGAGGATCACTGAGAGACAACTTGTGATGTGTTTGTCAAATGAAGATGACCCCAAGAGAAAATATGTTATTAAGAACCATATTAACAACTTTAAGGTCCATTAAAAATCCATTTGAAACTTGGAAGGTCATCATTCATTTCAAAACGTTATAGGTCATTTTGACTGAAACCCTAATTTTAGGTCAACTTCCCAAGGACCTAACTTCCTAATTTTTTATGATTTTAAGGTGAGAACAATTGCATTGGAAAGATTAAGATGTATACTTAGAATGTTATGTTGGGAAAATTTTCATAATCCTAAAATAAACACATGTGATAATACAAAACATTATAGGTCACTTTGGACCAAAACCATTGAATTTGAAAAATGTCCAAATTCAAGTGCCCATAACATTCTCATTAAAAGTCCAAATGATGCAAAATTTAAGTCCAAATTGATCATATTGAAAATATCTACAACTTTGATGTTGGAGGTTTTTCCATTATAGGCTTGCACCACTAGAACAGAAGGGCTTGAAGTTGATCACTTTTGGTAAAAAAATTCAAAGGAAACCTAGACATGATTTGTACCTCAAACTTCAAAGCCAGTTTTCATAATTTTCAAAACACCAAATGGATTTTTGTCCAACATAGCTTTTGTTCCTTATGTCAATAGCTTTCCAACCATTACTCACACCACCATGTTTGGATTTTCCATGTGGGACTTTCGAAGAGGTAAATGTTTATGATCAATTATGCAATTCACATTGAAACTTCATATGAAAGCAAATGCCAGGCCTTGTGCACGTCCATTTCACTTCAGAATGATTTCAGCTTGCATTTCCATCCACTTTTGGGCCTCACATGCGCCTGTACAGGCCCATGCATAGAGGACCCAATTCTCATGCACACGAGCATTTCACTTCCTTGCTTCATCTTCAACTATAAATAGAGGGCCTTGCTTATTCAAATTTCAACCTCAAGGTGATCTGAAACCCTGCTGAATTGGAAACCCAACCTCACTCAAAGGAATTTCAGTTTTCCATTTCTCAATTTCAAGCTTGAATTTCAACATCCTTAGTTGATCTTCAAGTCTTAATTCCTTAGCCTTGCATCCTCATTACCTCAAGATCAAATTGGAATCAAAAGCTTAAAGAGATCGTGTTGTTTAAAGCTGCACCTCAAAGGTATATCACTCAACTGTTTTGATCTAGATCTTGTTCAACAATGTGAATTTCTTGCATTTGAACATTTTTCTGAAGTCCTCGAGCAAGAGGCAGGCCAGTGGTGGTCTTGATTTCATGAATTGAGACATTTTAGTTTGTGCACCTTGATTTTCAAGCTCAGATTTCTCATCCAATAGAAACATTGAGGAAAATCCAAGGTTACAGGGGTGATGTACATCACCCCAGCTTCATTTTGGTACCATTGTTTTGCATTTTCATCAAGGTTGAAAACCCTGCGCGTGGTGGCCGGAGTTTGTTCTCTGGCCGGAGAAGATGGTGGTTTTCACCACCATCCCCACGTGGGCGCTTCCAGGCCATTGGATTTGGACAAAATGTTATAATCTCAACCATTGACTTGTTTGACTTATTTTAATTCATTATGTTACGCGCTTGACCAAGGGATATGGTGCATCAGCGCTTCTGGACCTTTGGATGATGCCACGTCAATTAATGAAACTCATCCAAGCGCTCCTGATTTTTCCTATTTTCTATTTTCTGTTTTAATTTCTTTTAATTCCTTTTATTTTCAAAAATTCATAACTATTTTATTTGAAGTCACAAAAATATGAGACCAATGGAAAAAAAATTCTTGAAAAATCTAGCTTCATATTTTGATTTTTAATTATTTTTGTGACTTCACTTAATTTTTTTTGTGAATTATTTTGTTTTTGATAGTTTTTAATTCATTTTAAGTACTTTTTGATATCTGAAAATTCCAAAAAATATTTTCTTAACACATATGGATCATGATAAGTCTATGAAAAATAGTCTCATCAATTTCTTAATTGATTTGAGATTTATTTGAGATTTTAATTCATTTGTGTTATTTTTTCATTATTTTTAATTGTTTTAAAATAGTTTATGATTTCAAAAATTGTTGAGAAAATCTGTCAAACCTTGTTTGACCATGTTAGACCTATGAGAATTGAATTGGACTTATCCAAGTTAATTTGAATTGAATTTGAGGTTTGACCATATTTTGTCCATTTTAATTTTGCATTTATTTTAATTCCAAAAATACCAAAAAAATATGTTTGATTTGTTGACTTCTAATCTTCCTTTCTCTTCTGTTTTACATTGGTTGATGATGATTTGGTTCACATTTGACCATTGTGTTTTGATATGTCATTTGGATTCTCCTTTTATTTATTTCATCTTCATCTCATTTCTTCTTTTTATTTTGGCCAATGAGTTAATGATTTGTGGTTGGTCTTGACATATGAGAGGCTTAACCTTTTTTGATCCAAATCAAACTCAACTTGATCCAAGATCAAGTGAGTTGCTTTGTGTCCAAGATAGGTTGCTTCTTGGTCAAGCAAAAAACCTAAGGTCCATACAAGGCTTTCCTCTTTTCTTTTGGCATGGCAAGTTGTAGGAGCTTAGCTTACTAGTCATGATCTCTAACTTGTGTTTATTTGCCTATAGTTTTATTGACCGGCCTCAGATAAGTGTGACTACTACATTAGTCCACTTACGATTGCTTAACATGGCGCTAAATTGCCTTATGACACACTAACATAACCAATAACTATTAACTTTAATTTGAGCATTTAATTTCTTGCAATTTACTTTCTTGCTCATTTATTCATATTGCTTTTCATTTTTCTCACTTGAGCACATATTTTATGTTTATGTTATTTTCCTTTTGCTCATTTGAGCTCATTATTGCATATAAATATATTGTTTCCTTGTGTTTGTTTTGTCTTTGTTTGTGTGAACCCAATGCAAAAAGGAGAAAGGACCTAAAATTAGGACTTTACCTATGCTTAAAGGAGTTCAAGAGCAACTAGGCCTCATGCCTTTAGAATGCTAAACTTGTTGAAGAGCAACTAGGCCTCATGCCTTTAGAATAATAAATCTTAAAGTTGACTTCAAAGGACCCCTAATCTAAACTCATTCTTTGTCCATTCCTCTTATTGTGTTGTGAACTTTTTGATGCTTGTTCTTGTGTGATAGGTATTCCATCTTGAGATAGTAAGAAGGACCATTGTCATGAATAGCCAAGTTAAGAGATACAAGCCAAATGGAGATCCTTAGGAGCTTGAATATAATATTTTTTTTATTGCTTGTTGCTTGCTAAGTCCAAAGGAAAGGAGAATATTGAATCATCTTTATGATTTCAAGAAAAGGAACTCCAAGGGTTTTATCTCTTCTCTTATATTTGCATATTTAGGATTAGCCCTTCTCTTCTTCTCTCCACTCTAACCCAAGTCAAACTTATTTATGTGCAAAATTTGACTTTGTTTCAAATTAGAAACCTAGGCCTTATGCCTTTGATTTTTCAAACTCTTTTCATTAATACTCATTGTGAATGAATCTTAATCATGTTTTGACTTCATTTTTGTAAATACTTATAACTTGTAAATACAATTCACTTCAAGTTGTTTTTGTGGTTCCAATGGCCACCTTTGTTAAAACTTTTTCATAAAAATTAGTCATTAGGTTTGAGTTATCATAGTGGTTGATGTAAACCTCACCTTGTCCTTAGTGATTGGACTATAAGTCTTCCATACTTATTATAGGGTTAACCCCTCACTAGTATGTTGAAGCCTTCCTCACATGGTGAATTGTTGGTTTAGGTTGAGTTTTCTCCCTTTGATAACAAAAGACCTTAAGGCTTTTGGCAAATCAATTCACCAATATTTTGAGATTTTTTACCCCGAACTACGAGGTTTTGATCTTACCTTTGTGATGGTACGTAGGCAATGGGTTTATCCATTCAAAAAACAAATTGTAAATATAATATATTCTCTTCTCATCCCCCCCAATCTTTTGCACATATTTTCACAAATACTAACCTACAACACATATTTGGAAAAAGAGGTTCCCTTAGAGTACTAAGGATGTTTTGGGTGCGTAAAACCTTCCCATTTCATAACCAACCCCCTTACCTAGATATCTGACATTTTTATTAGTTTTTGACTTGATAAAACTTCTTACTTGGTTTTTCTTCGCTTTTTAACCTTTCCTTTGGATAAATAAAAGTACGGTGGCGACTCGAATTGTATGTTTACTTTTGGTTTAGTCAATAAACCATAAGGTAACGAATACCCCGCTACCGAAAAGTGGCGACTCTGCTGGGGAAAGCTTCTTCCTAGTGGGTTTAGCCTACTTTTTGCTTGTTGTATTGTATGTTTATGTTTATTTGTGACATATTTTTATGCAAATTTGGGATGACTGTATTATTTGTAATGTATGAATTGCTTGATATATCAATTGCTTGTGTGCTTGGTGGTCTCTTGTGAGATGAGTTCTATAGCCGAACTCGAGTGCACTTATGATAGGAGAATGGCATAGTCTTGTTGACTTGTGTGGAGTTATTCCTTAGCAAGTTGACTTGCAAGCCCATTCACTTGCTGGAGGTCTTATTGGGATCAATAATGTCACACGAGTAGTCGTGGTTAGGCATTACTCTTTCCAATATAAACCTTAGAAGTCAAGGACCTTAGATTACCTAGCCCATATTGGCCTATTTTAGGACGTAGCGAGAAGGTCGTTCAAGTGTAAGATTTGATACGATTGTTACGCAATACTACACTCATAAGAGTCTCTCTTGAGAATATTTTTAGAATACGAGTAGTCGTTTATTCGATAATATCCGAAAGATGAGATGATGACTATGGGGACCTCTTTTAGAACATGATTGTCAGGTTTAACCATAGTACATTCCCTTTAGTTGGTTCTTAACCGAGACTCCATGCTCATGACTTACAACAAACCCTTGATTCGTGGTTGATCCGTTCTCGTATATCCTTAATATCAATGGAACTTGGGTCTTGATAAGGTGTAAACCATAATCCACCAAAATGGATGATTGATATTGAGGATGACTTGATCCATTCCGTGACCTTTGTGTGGTGTGACTTGCTTGATCCTTGAGTGTGGTTGTTGCATCCATGCATTCATGCATTCATTTGCATCCATATCATCAACAATGAAAATTTTCAAGGAACTTAAGAGGTCTATTTGCAAATTTTCAGACATGGATAAGCAAAGAAGGAATACGAAGAAGTACAGTTTCAGACAACCCGACTTGAAAGAGTTAAGGAGTTTGACATCTTATGTATTAGAGCCTTTGGAATTCAAAGCTCGCCATGGGAAGCTTCTGTCTATTCTTTCTACTCAGGTGGATGAAGGTCTGATGACTGTGCAGTTCTATGATCCTCTATATTGTTGCTTCACTTTCCCGGATTTCCAGATTTTGCCTACACTTGAGGAGTATGCCTATCTTGTGGGTATCCCTATCTTGGATCAGTTGTCGTTCAGTGGTTTGGAGAGGGTTGCTTCTTCCCAAGAGATTGCTGATCTGATTCACATAGATGTATCTGAGATTGTCACTCATATGACTACCAAAGGTGGAATTCAAGGTCTCCCATATGATTTTCTCATTGCCTAAGTTACTCTGTTTGGGAAGGCCATGAGTGAGGACGCCTTTGAAGCCATATTTGTACTTCTCGTCTATGGGCTAGTGTTATTCCCCAACATCGACAATTTTGTGGATATGAACGCTATTAGGATTTTTTCTACTCTTAATCCCATTCCTACTCTGTTGGGTGACACTTATTTCTCTTTTCATATGAGGAATGCAAAGGGTGGTGGATCCATTGTGTGTTGTTTGCCTCTGTTGTACAAGTGGTTTATTTCTCACTTTCCACAGACGTTCTCCTTCAAGGAGAACAAAGGATGTCTACGGTGGTCTACGAGACTTATGTCTCTCGCTAATGATGATATCTTTTGGTATAACCGTGTGTATGATGGTGTCCAGATTATAGACTCTTGTGGTGGTTTCTCCAATGTGCCTCTTCTTGGTACATGTGGTGGAATTAACTACAACCCTGTTTTGGCTCGCAGTCAGCTTGGGGTCCCCTTAAAGGATAAACCTAATAACATTTTGTTAGAAGGTGTGTTCTTTCAAGAGGGTAAAGATCCCCAAAATTTGTAGGAGAGGATGGTCCGCGCCTGGCACAAAGTTCATAGGAAGGGAAGGAAGGAGCTTGGTCCAAAGAATTGTATTGCTTTGGAACCCTATACCGCTTGGGTGAGGAAGAGAGCTCTTGAGTACCGCATGCCCTATGATTATCCGAGACCTACCCCTATGGTTATGGTTGGACCTTCAACCCTCCCTAACCAAGGAGTAGAGGAGTTGAGAGATGAAGATCGGTCGCGTGCTTGGGTTAGTGAGCGAGAAGAACTTCTTCAGCAGCTCAGAGATAAAGATGCTGTGATAGAGTTTCTAGAGCATCAGGTTATTGATGAGCCTGATGACGTGGTCACTTCTCTTCTTCCTCAGTCATCCAGGTTTTGGAAGAGGAAGTATGATCGACTTGCCAGGGAGAAGGCCGACATGGAAGCAACTTATGAGAGAGAGGTGAAAAGGCTTCGTGCAGCTTATCTTCCGATCTCGAGAGCTTTGGACGATTATTTCTAGGGCTCCATAGAATGTTGTTTCTCCTTTCCTCTTGTATTGTATTTGGTTACCAAAACTGTACTACTTCATTAGTGTAAAAAATTTCCAAATATTATTGATATGTGCATTCCATATATGTCTTAAAAGATTAATATTTTCAAATATTTGCAAATAGATCTCTATAAAGTTCCTCTGATAAAAATAAAACATATGCACAAACATTGCATGCATCATATGCATAAGCAGGTTTTGTTCAGCTCAGTGGTCTAACTCTTTGCTCTTCATTTATTTTGAAGGCAAGCTGACGCACCGGTATAACATAAGAGCTAATCTTCCAAGGATCATGGAGCATCTAGAACAAGAGAACCGGGAACTGAAGGACGAGATAGCTAGGCTGACTGCCATGATGGAGTCAGTGTTGGCTGCACAGAGCCAATCGTCGCCAACGCCTTCAACTCCTCCCACGAGGACTGTTTTATCGGATGTAGCTTCTTCAACTGTGCCTGCAGCAACGGCCCACTTTACGCCATCCATGCCAGCCGGGTTCCCTTGAGGAATGCCTGCCAACTTTGTGCCCGAGGGTTTTGCTCCAACTCTCGCTTCTCTGTTGGCATCTAGCCCGGTCCTTTCTGTGCCACCTTCTGTTGTGCACACTTTACCTAGAGTTGAAGACACCATCTATCATTCTGAGCCATCTGAGGGCTCAGATGTTTATGAGAAGATGGACAAAATGAAAGACCAATTCTTTTAGTTGTGCAAGGAACTAAAGACTCTGAGGGGTAAGGACCTCTTCGATAAGAGTGTTGTTGAGTCGTGCCTTATGCCCAACGTGAAAATCCCTATTAAGTTCAAAGTGCCTGACTTTGAGAAATATAAGGGAAACACATGCCCACTCAGCCATCTTGTGATGTATGCTCGCAAGATGTCAATGCAAACAGATAACGATCAACTGCTTATCCACTACATCCAGGACAGTCTGTCTGGTGCCGCTCTCCGGTGGTACATGGGTTTGGAGAGTTCGAACATCTGCTCCTTCAATGATCTTGGCGAAGCTTTCGTCAAGCAATATAAGTATAATATGGATATGGCTCCCGATAGGGACCAGTTTAGGGCGATGTCCCTGAAAGAAAGGGAGACTTTCAAAGAGTACGCCCAGAGATGGCGCGAGTTGGCAGCTCAAATAGTGCCACCCCTTGAAGAGAAAGAAATGACGAAGATCTTTTTGAAGACTTTGAGTTCTTTCTACTATGAGAGTATGATAGCCAGTGTTCCCTCGGACTACACCGAAATGGTGAATATGGGAATGAGACTGGAAGAGGGGGTCCGAGAGGGACATCTATCCAAGGATGAAGGCTCTTCAACAAAGAGATATGGTTGCTTTGCAAAGAAGAAGGAAGGAGAGGCACATGCCATGTCCTCCCATATCAAGAGAAGACCCCCAGTGAAGAGGAAGAATGTTCACCCTGCCGTCAAAATACACAAGGTGGCTCATATAGCACCTGCCTTTAGAGAAGTTCATCATCAACAACAACAACAATATCAACAACAACATCATCCGCAACAGCAGGCCTACCATCCTCGAAACAACAATAACACCAGCACCAGCTACGATAGGAAGAGGGTCACTTTTGATCCAATTCCAATGACTTATGTTGAACTCTATCCTTCCCTGATTGATGGAAAATTGATTACTCCACGAGACCCTCCTGCTGTACCGACCAACCCTCAGCGGTGGTACAAGCCAAAATTACATTGTGTATATCATTCCGGTGCTCCCGGACATGACGTGGAAAATTGTTATCCCTTGAAGACCAAGGTGCAAGACCTTGTGAGAAGTGGGATTTTGTTTTTCGAGGATGTAGGTCCTAATGTGAAGAAGAACCCATTGCCCGAGCATGGGAAAGCGGCTGTGAATATGATTCAGGGTTGTCCTGGCAAATATAAAGTCCTGTATGTTAATGATATCAGGCAATCTTTGGTCGAGATGCATAAACTGTTGTGTGAATACAGTCACTATGAGCATGACCATGATAGGTGCCAGGTGTTCACTATCAACGAGAGAGGATACCGACAAGTAAGGAAGGACATCCATGAGATGCAGGATCAGGGAATGATCGAAATACTTCAGAATCGTAATGAGGACGAAGTTGATGTTAGTTCTCCTGTATTCAGAATTCCAGAGCCTGTTGTCGTCAAATATGATGGTAGCAAGAAGAAAGTGTCACCATCTCTTGTGATAAAGCCAGCGGGTCCGGTCCCGTATTCATCGGACAAAGTTGTTCCTTACAGGTACAATGCAGTCATGTTAGAAGATGGAAAGGAGGTGCCTTTTCCCTCAACTTCCATAGTGAGAATTTCTGACATCAGTGGTGTGACCCGTAGTGGTCGTGTTTTCTCGGCTCCTCCGAAACCCCATGAAGACGTATTGAAGAAGGCTATGGTTAATCATGTCGGTCCCGTGGGGACTTCTTCTTCTAATCCTGCTATGAAGGGTGTTGACTGTAGCGGGGTATTCGTTACCTTTAGATTTATTAACTAAATCAAAAGTAAGCATACAATTCGAGTCGCCACCACACTTCTATTTAACCAAAGGAAAGGTTAGAAAGCGAACAAAAACCGAGAAGTTTTATCAAGTCAAAAACTAATAAAAATGACAGAGATCTAGGTAAGGGGGTTGGTTATGCAATGGGAAGGTTTTAAGCACCCAAAACATCCTTAGTACTCTAAAGGAGCCCTTTTTGCAAAGTTGTATGGTAGATTGGTATTTGTGAAAATATTTGTGCAAACATGATTGGGGAGATGAGAAAAGAATATACAAATTATTTACAATTTTATTGTTTGAATGGATGAACCCATTGCCTACGTACCATCACAAAGGTAGGATCAAAACCTCGTAGTTCGGGGTAAAAATCTCAAAAGAAGTTGGTGAATTGATTTGTCAAAAGCCTTAAGGTCTTTTGTTATCAAAGGGAGAAAACTCAACCTAAACCAACAATCCACCATGTGAGGAGAGCTTCAACATACTAGTGAGGGATCCATCCTATAATAAGTATGGAAGACTTATAATTCAATCACTAAGGATAAGGTGAGGTTTACATCAACCACTATGATAACTCAAACCTATGGCTAATGTTTATGAAAAGTTTTAACAAAGGTGGCCATTGGAACCACAAAAACAACTTGAAGTGAGTTATATTTACAAGTTAGAAGTATTCACAAAATGAAGTCAAAGTTGACTTAAGATTCAATTCAAAATAAGTATTAAATGAAGAAGAGTTTGAAAAATCAAAGGCATATGGCCTAGGTTTCTAGTTTTGAAAACAATGTCAATGTTTGCACAAAAATGAGTTTGGCTTGGGTTAGAGTGGAGAGAAGAAGAGAATGGCTAGTCCAAAACATGCAAAGATGAGGGAAGAGAATAAAACCCTTGGAGTTCCTTTCTTGAGATCATAAAGATGAATCAAGATGATCCTTTCCTTTGGACTTAGCAATTAACTCAAGCAATCAAACACATATTCAATCAAGCTCATAGGATCTTCATTTAGCTTGTCTCTTAACTTGAATGCTCATGACAATGGTCCTTCTAACTATATCAAGTGTGGAATCCCTATCACACAAGAACAAACAATCAAAAGGTTCACAATGCAATAATAGAAATGGACAAAGAGAGAGTTTAGATTAGGGGTCATTTCAAGTCAACATCAAGATGTAAGCATTCTAAAGGTGTGAGGCCTAGTTGCTCTTCAAAAATTTTAGCATTCTAAAGGCATGAGGCCTAGTTGCTCTTGAACTCCATTAAGCATAGGTGAGGTCCTAATTCTAAGTCCTTTATCCTTTTTGCATTGGGTTCACACAAACAAAGATAAAACAAGCACAAGGCAATAATATATTTACACAATAATGTGCTCAAGGGAGCAAAAGGCAAATGGCATAAACATAAACATGAGCTCGAATGAGCAAAAGGAAAAGAAAATATGAATAAATGAGCAAGAAATTAAATTGCATTTAAGTAAATTGCAAGAATTAAATGCTTAAATTAAAAGTTAGTAATTAGTAGTTAGTGTTAGTGTGCCATAAGGCAATTTAGCGTTATGTTAAGCAATCGTAAGTGGACTAATGTAGTAGTCACACATATCTGAGGCCGGTCAATAAAACTATAGGCAAATAAACACAAGTTAGATACCATGACTAGTAAGCCAAGCTCCTACAACTTGCCATGCCAAAAGAAAAGAAGAATGACCTTGTATGGATTTCAGGTTCTTTGCTTGACCAAGAAGCAACCTATCTTGGACACAAAGCAATTCACTTGATCTTTGATCAAGTTGAATTTGATTTGGATCAAAGAAGGTTAAGCCTCTCATATGTCAAGGCTAACCACCAATCATTAACTCATTGGTCAAAAGAAAAAGAAGAAGATGAGAGATGAAGATTAAATGTACAAAATGAAAATTCAAATGACATACCCAAAATAAAATGATCAAATGTGAATGGAATCAACATAAATCAATGGTAAACAAAAGTGAAATGAAGATTAGAAGTCAAGAAAGGTCAAACATATTTTTGGTATTTTTTTGGAATTAAAATAATACATAAAATAAAATGAACCAAGTAAGGTCAAACTTCAAATCCAATTCAAATCAACTTGGATAAGTCCAATTGGATCATCATAAGTCTAACATGGTCAAACTAGGTTTGACAAATTTTCTCAACATTTTTTGTAAATAGAAACTATTTTAAAATCAATTAAAAGCATCAAAATATAACACACATTGAATTAAAATCTCAAATAAATCTCAAATCAATTAAGAAATTGAAGAGAATATTTTCATAGACTTATCATGATCCAAGTATGTTAAGAAAATATTTTTGGAATTTTTGAATATCAAAAAGTATTTAAAATGAATTAAAAACTATCATAAAACAAAATAATTCACAAAAAATATTAAATGGAATCACAAAAATAATTAAAAATCAGATTATGAAACTAGAATTTAAGAGAAAATTTTTGCAATTGGTCCCATATTTTTGTGATTCCAAATAAAGGAGTTATGAATTTTTGAAAATAAATGGATTTAAAGAAAATAAAATAGAAATTATAAAAAGGGAAAAAATCTGGAGCGCATGATCCAACCTCATTAATTGATGTGGACCATCATGTGGCTCAGATACGCGCGCTCACCATGTTCCCCAGTCAAACGCGAAGTAAACATAATTAAAAGAAGTCAAATGAAATAAAGGTTCAGATTAGATCATAGCAATTGAATCCAACGGCCAAAGAGAGTTCTACGTGGGGACGGTGGTAGAAACCACCGTCTTCTCCGGTGAGCAAACGAATTTCGGCCACCAGTTGCAGGTTTTGCAACCTCAACCAAACCAAACGTCCCTTATACCAAATTAAAGTTGGGGTGATGTACATCACCCCTGTAACCTTGGATTTCTCTCAAGATCTCTATGGAAGGAGAAATCTGAGATGGAAAATCCAGGTGTTCAATCTGCTGTTCATCAATTCATGAAATTAAAGCCACCATTGGCTTGCCTCTCACACGAGGACTTTAGAAAACCAAGCAAACTCAAGCAAAGCACAATATATGATGAGATTTGACGCAAAACAGTTGAGATGTAAACCTTTGAAGTGCAACTTTGATGAGCACGATCCAACCAATCTCTTGCTTGCAGCTTGATCTTGAGGTATGGTATGAGTGCAAGGCTTAGGAATTAGTATTGAAGATCAACTGATGTTGTTGAAAATCAAACTTGAAAAGTGAAATGAAAATGCAAAATTCCTTTGGTGTGAGGTTGGGATTCAATTCCAGCAGAGTTTTAGGCGCCTTCAGGTTGATAATTGAATAAAGCAATGCATCTATTTATAGCTGAAGCTGCAAGGAGAGTGAATGGAACTCGTGTGCATGATCATTGGGTCCTCCATGCATGGGCTTGTACAGGTGCATGTGAGGCCCGAAACCAATTGGAATTGCAAGCTGAAGTGATTTGGAGAAGGTTTGGACGTGCAGGTTGAATGGCAATTGCTTGTGCATGAAGGTTTCATGTGAAATGCATAAATGGTAACAAATGTTCCTCTCTTTGAAAGTCCCATTTGGAAAATCCAAACATAGGAATGTTAGTAATGGTTGGAAAGGTCTTGACATAAGAAATAAAATCTATGTTGGAAAAAAGTCCATTTGGAGTTTGGAAATTTGTGAAAATTGGCCATGAAGTTTGATGTACAAAACATGTCTTTGAAAATTTTGCCAAAAATGACCAACTTCAAGCCCTTCTGTTTCAATGATGCAAGCTTCAAATGGAAAAACCTCCAACATAAAAGTTGTAGATATTTTCAAGACAATCAACTTGGACTTAAATTTTGCATCATTTGGATTTTTAATCAGAACGTTATGGGCACTTGAAGTTGGACTTTTTCAAGATTCAATGGCTTTAGTCCAAAGTGACCTATAATGTTTTGTATTATCACATGTGTTTCTTTTAGGATTATGAAATTTTGTACAAAATAACAATTGAATTAGACATCTCAAACTTTCCAATTCAATTAGTCTCACCTCAAAATCATAAAAAGTGAAGGAGTTAGGTTCTTGGGAAGTTGACCCAAAATTAAGGTTTCAGTCAAAATGACCTATAATGTTTTGAAATGAGTGATGACCTTCCAAGTTTCAAATAGATTTTTGATGAACATGAAAGTTGTTAATATGGTTCTTAAGAACATTTGTGCTCTTGGGGTCCTCTTCATTTGACAAACACATAAAAATTTAAGTCTTAGTGGATTTCAATTTAGTCAGATGACTTGACTGGTCAACTTCTCAAGTCCAAACTTCAAATCTTGATGAATAAATGATTGAGGAAACTCACATAAGCTTATATATGCAAAAAAAAATGAACTGAAGACCTTCCCTTGATTGAATTTGATCATAGGTTGGGGTTGCTTCATGAGCAAGGCACAGTCAATGCACAACTGAATTAGGGTTTCCTTGGGAAACAAGCCTCAAGCCCTTTGGTTTATCTTGATTAAATTGGAAAATTAAGATACTCGTGAGACATATAAGATGATTGAGAGCTTTGGGGACCATTGTCATGCTTGCTTTCATCTTCATCTGGTCATTTCATTGAGCATAGGGGCCTCCTAGGAGCCTTGGATCTCATGATTGCTTGAGCTTCAAAACAAAAGATGTTAGTGACATATTTTTGTGCTTTTGGTTAGTAAACAAAATAAGAAGAGCAATAATGTACAATTCAAGCATGCTTTGTGGTCTCAAACCACTCACACAAGTCCCAACCCTAGGGTAAGGAGCCAAGATGCTATGATCCATGAGGCAAATGCAATGAGCAATGGTATAATGCCATGAGGGATCTTGGTGTTAGACGGTGTGGCTAGTGATCGAGAGGGGGGGGGGGGTGAATAGATCACCTCTTTGAAAATAAATGGATTTAAAATTTTATCAGAGTTATTGAAACTTAGCGGAAAATTTCAGTCCCGAATCGACTTCCGTCTATTCTGAACCGCTACTAGAAAACCGGGCACGCAAATTTATTGCTGGATTTGAATTAAAATGACAGAAATTATTAACACTAGAATCTTATCAAATTGAATGCACTTATCACTAAATCCTAATTCAAATGAATAAAATTCAGCTAAAAGTTTTGTCAAACAGTTGGTGTGTATGTGATCAATGATGAACAACAGTAGACTTTAGTTAAAGAAGTTTTCTTGCCACTATTGTATCGCAAAAAGTACAGCCACAACACACTAACTGAAATTGCGAGACCGTTAAAAAACGTAAAGAGAGATAAGGAAAGAATACGATACGCGGAGATTTGGTAAGGAAGTTCCCCACGTCGTCCTCGTGTGTGGGTACGTCTCCCTCTCAATTTCAAATGAAATTGAGAACTGTGATTATCAATAATGCTGAATTCGTTGATACAAGGTTACAATACAAAGACAGAATTCTAAATTCCAAGAACTTCTTCTTGTATGAAACCTCCACTTGATCTGAGCATGATCAAGAATTTCCTGCAAGAAATTGCAAACAATTCACCGGTTCCACGACCTGTTTGCGAAATCCCCCGATTTCCAAACGCAACGCTGCGGCTGAATCTGTTATGCAAACGTGACTGACAAACCCGCAAGAACACTCCAGTTCTTGAAGGACAAACCAATTGGTTTTTCTTCGAAACCCCCTTCAATCTTCAACTCAGCTAGATCCTCGATCGTTCCACTGAACACCTCAGCTAGATCCTTGATCGTTACCACTGAACGTTATCTCGTTGATCCTTTAATCCAAAGAACAAGAATGATTATGTGTTGATGTTCTTGAAGAAAAGAGATTGAGAAGATGGAGAAGATGAAGTCTCTTTCAGGTTTCTAACTGCTCAAAACAATTGCTGCTACACACTCCTTTGATTGGTGTTTCAACTGTTTTTCCCTCTCAGAATTCGTATGTGTCACTGCTGTCACAAATACTACTTATATATGAAAAACATAAGCTGTTAGTAGATTATATAGACTTATGTATTGATACATGAAGTTATGCATCGATACATACTGTAAGGTTGATGAATTTTAGAGAATTTATGTAAGCATGGATCGATACAAAATGCGTATGTATTGATACATAGATCATTTCAACTAACATGGATCGATGCAAGGCTCGTATGGATCGATCCATAGAGCATTTTGCCTGTCCATGTATCGATACATGACTCGTATGGATCGATACATACTGAACAAAAGTGTTTTTTGGTTTTCAACATATTTTATGGATCGATGCATAGGAGTATGTATTGATACATACTGACACAAAATAGTTTTTATGAGTTCTTTTTAAGAGATGTATCAATGTGGATCTTTATGTACAGTCATGAAACAATAGTATGGGATAAAAACACAAATGAATCATGTAAAATAATGCACAACCAACACTTGGATGATGATCACACAATTTGCTATCATTCAAAATTTATTCAAAGTAAAGAATTTGCTCAGAAACTCCCCCTTTTTGATGATGGCAAATTTTTGGCAAGATGTGTGATACTCCCCCTGAGTTTGTGCATATCTGTCAACATATCTGCATTTCTCCCCCTTTGTCAACATCAAAAAGAAGAGGAAACAGGTTTATCAAGGCAACATGTTGTAGCAGGACATGGCCAAAAATGATAAAGAAGCTAACCATCACAAAGAAGGAAGCTTAAAGGTAAAGAATCACTCACAAAGAATGACAAATAGGGGCAATAGCATCAGAAGTAAACAGAAAGTGATAAGCATTAAGTAGTAGAACGCGTTTAAGAATTACAGAAGCTAAACCATATATTGTGCAACAATTCAAAAAAACTTAAGCCACATGAAATGAAATGCAGTGAAATGAAATGATGATGGTTTAATGTGGATTGTAGCCACCACAGGACTCCTCATCATCTCTATCAAGATCTCTGAATCTTGGCGGAGGCGGAGGAGGAGGCATTGTGTCTGGATTTTGGCCCATGAAGGAGTAGTGCCTAAACCGGTTCTGAACTTCAACACATCTAAATCTGTCCATAATACCAGGATTGGCACGGCAGTCGTCCATAAAGCCAGACATTTCATTATAGAAGACTTGGTGCCACTTAACCAAGTCTTGGTGCCAAGAGTGTTGGTTATGGTACATCCGTGTATGCTCATCATGCCACTCACGGTGCTCCTTATGCCACTCATTTTGTTGTACATGCCAAGACCGTGCATCGTCAGGACGTTCCTTGTTGGCAAGCTCCATTTGTTGAAGCATTTGAGTGAGGTGCGCAGTAGGTGTTGAAGATGAAGCACCGCCGGAGAACAGAGGAACCGTAGGTTCAGGTACATAGTTGGTTGGAGACCACCTTTGTGGCACCCAATCACCCCAACCAGCATTGTCCTCAGCTGGAGGCACATCTGCTTCTTGCGCATCATGCATTTCTTCATCAGGTTGGTCTTCAACAACATGGATTCATTCAGAAGGCACATCAAAATTATAGATCCTTGTTTTGGATTTCCTTTCATAGAAATAGAAACATTTACGGTCCTTGTCCCACCGATATCCCATATGAGATAAAGTGGAAGAGTCAAACTCTTGAGCAGTAGATGGAGATATGAGAGGAACTAGAGGGATTGCAACTTTCCAAAACTTAAGAATTTTCATTATTTGAGAAGCATAACCAAGAGCGACATTCTTGGAGTTGTTACGCACGAAAAATAGACGCTTCACAAAGTAATTAGCCGAATTCAAAGGAACCTTATTTTGCAGAATATACAGGAGATGTATGCTTGCCCTGTCTAATCGAGAATGTCCACTGTTTGCTGGACGCAGAATGTGCGAGATAATCCAATGAAGAATACACGGAGTTTTCTTAATCATGCCAGACGTGACGTGTTCATCTTCACTCAGCGGTCTGTCCAGTTTCAAGATAGATGGAGTAAACTCCTTCATGTTAAATTCAGTATCAAAATGCAGGTCATGCCAGGACTTGAAATTAAGCGACGGAGGCGGAATTTGAAACACTGTTTCCCAATCAGCAGCTTCAAAAGTATATGTTCTGACACCCATAGAACACTTAAACAAATATCCTCTACCAGGTTGTAGGCCAGCATAAAATGCACGGATAAAATCCTCATGATAATCATCCTTTGTAGACAAAAATGACCCAAGTCATTGTGCATGTAGAAGTTCAACCACATCATTGAGATGCAGATGAATAGCATCAATATATGCAAACAAATTTACATCAACGAGAGTAAGAACTTTTGTTCTAACATACACAATCACTTAGTTGTAAAAGAATTATAGAAAGGAGTGATATTACCTCTGCTGACGTAATCTTGTGATGTATAAATGACATCTAAAACAAATCTCATCAACCAAGGTGAGGCATAATATAAATAAGAACCAACATGCTTAAGACATCAATTGAGAAAGATCTAAGATCCCTAATTCACGACGAATGTTGAAGAACGGTTCCGTTGCCAAAGGTTTAGTGAATATATCAGCAAGCTAACCTTTGGAGTCAACATGCTCAAATACAACGTCTTCTTTTTCAACATGGTCGCGAAGAAAGTGATGTCTAATCTCTATGTGTTTAGTGCGTGAGTGTAAAACAGGGTTTTTATTAAGGTTTATGGCACTAGTGTTGTCACATTTTATTGGAATACGTTTGAGTTGAATATTAAAGTCTTGTAGTTGTTGCTTTAGCCACAAAATCTGAGCGCAACAACTACCGGCTGCAACGTATTTAGCCTCTGCAGTTGACAAAGCCACAAATACCTGCTTTTTGCTATGCCAACTTACCAAGGAGTTTGAAAACAGGTGACATGTACCACTCGTGCTTTTCCTATCTGATTTGCAGCCAGCAAAATCAGAATCAGAGTAACCTACTAAGCTACAATCACTTCCTTTGGAATACCAAAGCCCATATTTAGGTGTACCATGAAGATATCTAAATATGCGCTTAACAGCTTTAAGATGTGATTCCTTAGGATTTGATTGATATCGTGCACACATACAAACACTAAACATGATGTCAGGTCTAGAAGCAGAAAGATACAGAAGAGATCCAATCATACCTCTGAATTTTTTGACATCGACGCACTTACCATGCTCATCCTTATCTAGATTTCCGTTGGTAGGCATAGGAGTGTCAATTGGTTTTGAGTCATTCATTCCAAAGCGCTTGAGTAGTTCTCTGTAGTATTTTGTTTGACATACTGCTGTACCCTCATCAAGTTGCTTTATCTGCAGTCCTAGGAAGTAATTCAGCTCCCCCATGAGACTCATTTAAAATTCACCCTGCATAACCTTAGAGAATTCTTCGACCAAGTGTATGTTAGTTGAACCAAAAATTATATCGTCTACTTAAACTTGAACTAAAAGGATGTGCTTTCCCTTGTGTTTAATAAAGAGAGTATTATCCACTTTACCTCTTGAGTATCCATGATCAATTAGAAATTTGCTAAGCCTTTCATACCAAACCCGAGGGGCTTGTTTAAGACCATACAATGCTCGTTTTAATTTGTAAACATAATCTGGATTTTCAGCATTCTCAAAACCAGGAGGTTGTGAGACATATACCTCTTCATTTATGACACCATTAAGGAAAGCACTCTTTACGTCCATTTGGTAAAGCTTAAAATTGTTAGAACACGCATAGGCAAGCAAGAGACGTATAGCTTCAAGGCGAGCAACGGGAGCATAAGTTTCCTCATAGTCTATGCCCTCCTCTTGGTTATACCCTTGTGCTACTAAACGTGCCTTGTTCCTAGTTATCACTCCGTTTTCATCAAGCTTATTTCTAAAAATCCATGTAGTACCTATGATATGATGATCTTGCGGACGAGGGACAAATTCCCAAACGTCATTTCTTTTAAATTGATTAAGCTCTTCTTGCATGGCCATTAGCCAAAATTCATCAATCAAGGCCTCTTTGGCATTTTTAGGTTCTACTTGGGAAACAAAAGCGAAGTGAGAACAAAAATTACTTATCTTGGAACGAGTCATTACTCCCTTTGAAATATCTCCCAAGATGTTGTCGATAGGATGGTCTTTTGAAGATTTCCAAGCTGGTTGAAGGTCATTCACTTCAGCTGTCCTTTCTTCCTCATCTTCTTCATGACTAGTATCTTCCTCCTTCTCATGGGCAGCT
Organism: Lathyrus oleraceus; assembly: GCF_024323335.1. Lineage (NCBI taxonomy): Eukaryota > Viridiplantae > Streptophyta > Magnoliopsida > Fabales > Fabaceae > Lathyrus > Lathyrus oleraceus. Next base: position 214,002,399 of record NC_066583.1, read on the forward strand.
GTTCTGGACTGATCAGTTTCCGCAACAGCTTCCTTGAGTATGTCTTCTATAGATACACATGCGTCATCAAAAGAAATACCTTTTCCGACACTTTTCGGATAAGACTCGTCAAAAGAAACATGGACAGATTCTTCAACAGTAAGTAAACGCTTATTATACACTCTATATGCTTTACTTGATAGTGAGTATCCAAGAAAGATACCTTCATCCGCTTTTGCATCAAACTTCCCAATATTTTCCTTACCATTATTCAAAACAAAACATTTACAACCGAACACGTGAAGATGTGACAAGTTTGGCTTTCTTCCTTTTAAAAGCTCATAAGGGGTTTTGTTTAAAATAGGACGGATTAAGATCCTGTTTAAAACATAACAGGCTGTGCTAACAGCATCAGCCGAAAAGTATTTTGGTAATCCACCCTCATTTAGCATTGTTCTTGCCAACTCCTCCAAAACACGATTTTTACGCTCCACAACGCCATTTTGTCGTGGAGTTCGAGGAGCTGAAAAGTTATGCTCAATACCATACTTGTCACAGTACTTATCAAAGTGATAGTTTTGAAATTCACCACCATGATCGCTACGGATTGTAACTATTTTGGAATTCATTTTGTTTTGGGACAGATTTGCAAAATTCTTAAAAGCAGAAAAAGTTTCATCTTTGCTATGAAGGAATATAGTCCAAGTAAATCTAGAATAGTCGTCAACAATTACAAAACCATAATAATTTCCACCTAAGCTCTTTGTCCTAGAAGGTCCAAAGAGATCCATATGGAGAAGCTCAAGGGGTCGTGAAGTTGAAATTACATTTTTAGATTTGAAAGATACCCTTCTTTGTTTTCCCATTTGGCACGCGTCACATAGGTGGTCTTTTGAAAATTCGACTACTAGATCCTTAGATACAACCTTATTAAGCAAATCGAAATTAACATGCGCTAAACGTCTATGCCAAAGCCAAGAATCATCATTCAAGGTAACTAGACATTTAGTACTTGTTAAAGATACATCAAAAAGGTCAAGCATATAGATATTGTTTACTCTTACACCCTTAAACACAACGTTCTGTTCAGCATGTTCAATTATGCAGCAAGTTTTTATGAAAGAGACTTTATAGCCCTTGTCACACAATTGACTTATGCTTAACAAATTGTGTTTAAGTCCCTCTACTAGATGGACATTAGAAATAGTAGTGGTAGAGGGATTACCTACACTACCTTTGTCGAGTATAGCTCCTTTGTTATTGTCTCCATAAGTAACATATCCCTTCTTCTTTTCCTTGAAGTCTATGAAAAGCGATATGTCACCGGTCATGTACCTTGAGCAACCGCTGTCAAGAAACCATCTTCTATCTACGGAAGCAAGGCACTCATCCTACAATATCAAAAGAGAGAAGTTGGTACCCAATTTTCATTGGGTCCAAGTGGGTAAGTGCTAACATGGTTGCCTTTTGGCTTCCATTGATAAATACCTTTAGGAACAAGAAATCTCCTAAACTTGTATTTCTCAATGGTGTGGCCAGCACGACAACAATAATGACATAAACCATGATGATGTGTTTGTTTATTCTTGTTCATTAAATCCTTTGGAATAAAAGAGTATTTTGCATATGGTGGATTTAATGACTTCTTAAACAACCTAGAGTCAACGGCATAAGTAACCTTAGGTTGTAACGCTTTTTCTAATTTGACCTTGAGAGTGTTTACCTCTTTTTGCCAAATATGACAAGCGTCACAATACCTAACTTTACTACATCCATCAATGTCAATATCTTTTGAATTTTTTGCAATACTAGCTTTTAACGATTCTAAATCATTTTCAGCTTTGTATACTTTACCTTCCAGAAATGAAAAAATTTGTTTATCGGAAGATAATCGTTTAAAAGCATCTACAGCTTCGTTATGCAGTTTTTCAAAAGCTATTTTCAGTTCAGAAAAAGACATAGAAGAGAAATTATTATAATAAGCTTGTTTTACCTTTTTGTCATTGACTTTCTTCTTGTGGTAGGACAGATTTTTGGTGTGAGCCATAAGGCACAGATTTGCGGTTTCATCACTATCACTTGAGCTTTGTGTGCTTGATGAATCACTATCACTTTCCCATGCAATGTAAGCTCTTCTTTGTTTGCTGTACCCTTTTGGTGAAGCTTTTCTTTGATCCTTATATTTCATAGGACAGTCTGTTTTATAATGTCCAGATTTACCACAATTAAAACAAGATCCTCTTCCTCTACTCTTCTTATTCTCTTCCTGTTTCGCATCTGTAGATTGTCTTCGAAACTTCATGAGGTTTTTGTCGGAATGCTTGACTCCATTCTTTCGAATGAATCTATTATATCTCCTTACAAACAATCCCATTTCCTCATCATCTGAATCTTTGTCACTACTAGAATCATTGTCACTTTGCTCTTTTCGTGAGGACTTAGAGCTAGAGGCCACAAGAGCTATTGGCTTCTTCTCTCCCTCTTTGTCTCTTTTCTTCTCCTTTTCCTTCTTACTTTTGTTCTCATATTTTTCAAGACTTTCCAATGCTTGCTGATGTTCTTCCAGCTTTCCAAACAGAGTTGTAATCGTAAGTCTCGTTAGATCGTTGGCTTCCTTAATTGCTGTTACTTTAGGTTGCCATTCCCTGCTAAGACACCTCAGAATTTTATTAGTAGCAATTTCATTGGAAACAGGTTTTCCAAGTGCATTCAACCTATTAGTGAGATGAGTGAATCTCTTTTGCATGTCGGAGATAGATTCTCCTTGTTTCATGCGAAAGAGCTCAAACTCTTGATTTAGTGTGTTAATGCGGGACTGTTTTACTTCAGTAGTACCCTCATGGGCAACTTCTAAAGCATCCCACATTTCTTTAGCTGTCGTGCAATGGGATACTCGATAATACTCATCAACACCAAGTGCTGAAATTAGCATAGTTCGAGCTTTCCAATCACACGACCACTTTTTCTCATCTTTCTCATTCCAATCAGCTTCTGGTTTAGGAACTATGGCGCCAGCCGCATTTGTCATAGTAATTTGAAAAGGACCATTTTCAATGGCAGCCCATACTAGCCTATCCACAGAATTTAAATGAACTCGCATGCCGTCTTTCCAGTAGCCGTAGTTTTCACCGTTGAGAATCGGCGCACTATTATACGCCCCCTTTGGTTCAGAATCCATATCGTTACAGGCAGCCACAGAGCACCAGCGAACCGGCGCTCTGATACCACTTGTTAGACGGTGTGGCTAGTGATCGAGAGGGGGGGGGGGGTGAATAGATCACCTCTTTGAAAATAAATGGATTTAAAATTTTATCAGAGTTTTTGAAACTTAGCGGAAAATTTCAGTCCCGAATCGACTTCCGTCTATTCTGAACTGCTACTAGAAAACCGGACACGCGAATTTATTGCTGTATTTGAATTAGAATGACAAAAATTATTAACACTAGAATCTTATCAAATTGAATGCACTTATCACTAAATCCTAATTCCAATGAATAAAATTCAGCTAACAGTTTTGTCAAACAGTTGGTGTGTATGTGATCAATGATGAACAACAGTGGACTTTAGTTAAAGAAGTTTTCTTGCCACTATTGTATCGCAAAAAGTACAGCCACAACACACTAACTGAAATTGCGAGACCGTTAAAAAACATAAAGAGAGATAAGGAAAGAATACGATACGCAGAGATTTGGTAAGGAAGTTCCCCACGTCGTCCTCGCGTGTGGGTACGTCTCCCTCTAAATTTCAAATGAAATTGAGAACTGTGATTATCAATAATGCCGAATTCGTTGATACAAGGTTACAATACAAAGACAGAATTCTAAATTCCAAGAACTTCTTCTTGTATGAAACCTCCACTTGATCTGAGCACGATCAAGAATTTCCTGCAAGAAATTGCAAACAATTCACCGGTTCCACGACCTATTTGCGAAATCCCCCGATTTCCAAACGCAACGATGCGGCTGAATCTGTTCTGCAAACGTGACTGACAAACCCGCAAGAACACTCCAGTTCTTGAAGGACAAACCAATTGGTTTTTCTTCGAAACCCCCTTCAATCTTCAACTCAGCTAGATCCTCGATCGTTCCACTGAACACCTCAGCTAGATCCTTGATCGTTACCACTAAACGTTATCTCGTTGATACTTTAATCCAAAGAACAAGAATGATTATGTGTTGATGTTCTTGAAGAAAAGAGATTGAGAAGATGGAGAAGATGAAGTCTCTTTCAGGTTTCTAACTGCTCAAAACAATTGCTGCTACACACTCCTTTGATTGGTGTTTCAACTGTTTTTCCCTCTCAGAATTCGTATGTGTCACTGCTGTCACAAATACTACTTATATATGAAAAACATAAGCTGTTAGTAGATAAAACAGACTTATGTATTGATACATGAAGTTATGCATCGATACATATTGTAAGGTTGATGAATTTTAGAGAATTTATGTAAGCATGGATCGATACAAAATGCGTATGTATTGATACATAGATCATTTCAACTAACATGGATCGATGCAAGGCTCGTATGGATCGATCCATAGAGCATTTTGCCTATCCATGTATCGATACATGACTCGTATGGATCGATACATACTGAACAAAAGTGTTTTGTGGTTTTCAACATATTTTATGGATCGATGCATAGGAGTATGTATTGATACATACTGACACAAAATAGTTTTTATGAGTTCTTTTTAAGAGATGTATCAATGTGGATCTTTATGTACAGTCATGAAACAATAGTATGGGATAAAAACACAAATGAATCATGTAAAATAATGCATAGCCAACACTTGGATGATGATCACACAATTTGCTATCATTCAAAATTTATTCAAAGTAAAGAATTTGCTCACACTTGGGATCAAAATTAGGGTCTTACATTGACCCTGTTGTTGTTCAAAATAAAGACACTCCTATCCTAGTTGGCCAGCATGGCATTTTGATAGAGGACTGTGATGAGATGCTTAGGCTCATCAAAAGGAGTGAATACAATGTTGTTGATCATCTGCTACAAACTCCATCAAAGATATTTGTGCTATCTTTGTTGATGAATTCTGAGCCACACCACGAAGCTTTGCAGAGGGTGTTGGTTGTGGCATACATGGATCACGATGTCACTATTGAACAGTTTGGTAGCATTATTGCAAACATAACCGCTTGCAAAAATTTGAGCTTCTGTGATGCTGATCTTCCCGAGGAGGGAAAAGACCACAATTCGGCTCTACACATTTCTATGAACTGCAAGGATGACGCCTTGTCTAATGTGTTGGTGGACACAGGGTCATCCCTCAATATGTTGCCAAAATCCACTCTGGCTAAACTTTCTTATCAGGGGCCTCCCATGAGGCAGAGTGGAGTGGTAGTTAAAGCTTTTGATGGATCATGGAAAACTGTGATCGGTGAAGTAGAACTCCTGATCAAGATTGGACCTAGTGATTTCCAGATCACTTTCCAGGTCATGGATATCCATCAATCATACAGCTGTTTGCTTGGCAGACCATGGATTCACGAGGCAGGCGCCGTGACATCCACCCTACACCAGAAGTTGAAATTCGTTAAGAATAAGAAGTTGGTGGTGATAGGGGGAGAGAAGGCTCTCTTGGTTAGCCATTTATCTTCCTTTTCCTACATTGATGCTGAGGATGAGGTTGGAACTCCGTTCCAAGCCTTATCTATTGCTGAGCCTTCAAGGAAAGGACTTTCTTCATTTGCTTCCTATAATGATGCTAAGTTGTCCATTGAGCATGATGCGACTACTGGTTTGGGGCAAATGATCAAGATGGAAGATAATAAATCCTGAGCTGGCATAAGGTATTCTTCAGGTATTTCCAATGAGTGCGGGTTGTTCCAGAGTGAAGGTTTTATCCACACTGTTGAAGATCAAGAGACTACTGCCATAGTGGAAGATGATGAAGAGGAGGACCTGAGCAACTTTGTCATTCCAGGCGGAATCTGCAATAATTGGGTCGCGGTTTATGTTCCAACAGTTATCCACAAGTCCACGTAATGTGTTCATTTTGTTTGAAAACCCTTCTCCCATGCCAAAAGGAGAAGTGATGACATTGTTGGCACATTTTGATTAATACAATGATATTCATTCAATAATTACATGTTAAATGTTTGTTTTTCCAAATTATTTTTGCTTTTTGCTTTTTTGCATGAAATTGGTGATCACCATAAAACCCTAAAAAAGAGAATAAAATCAATCTTTTCATCTGCATAATGATTTCCCTTGTTTGATTTCTGAAATCTCTTTTATACCCAAATCATTATGCAGGTTGATCAAACCCATTGAACATAATGATCCAACACCATCTCCCAACTTTGAGTTCCCTGTATTTGAGGCAGAAGAAGATGATGTTGAAGAGATTCCTGATGAGATTACCTGTCTGCTTCAGCACAAGGAGAAGATCATTCATCCGCATCTTGAGAATCTGGAAACAGTCAACTTGGGGTCTGAAGACTGCTTTCGTGAAGTGAAGATTGGGGCCCTCCTTAAAGAGTCTGTGAAGAAGGGGTGATTAAGTTGCTACGAGAATATGTCGACGTCTTTTCCTGGTCGTATGAAGACATGCCTGGTCTAGATACTAATATCGTGCAACATTTCTTGCCATTGAAGCCTGAGTGTGTGCCCGTGAAGCAGAAGCTCAGAAGAACTCATCCTGATATGGCAGTAAAGATTAAAGAAGAAGTTCAGAAGCAAATTGATGCAGGGTATCTGGTAACTTCTACATATCCTCAATGGGTGGCCAATATCGTGCTTGTGCCTAAGAAAGATGGAAAAGTCTGAATGTGTGTGGACTATCGAGACTTGAATAAAGCTAGTCCGAAAGATGATTTTCCTCTACCACACATTGATATGTTGGTAGACAATACAGCTAAATTCAATGTCTTTTCATTTATGCACGGATTTTCCGGTTATAATCAGATTAAAATGGCACCCGAGGATATGGAGAAGACAACATTCATCACACCTTGGGGAACATTCTATTATCGAGTGATGCCCTTCGATTTGAAGAACGCCGGAGCCACGTATCAACGAGCTATGACTACCTTGTTTCATGATATGATGCACAAGGAGATTGAGGTGTATGTTGATGATATGATTGCAAAGTCGAAAATGGAAGTTGAACATGTAGAACAGTTGTTGAAGCTTTTTCAGCGTTTGAGGAAGTACAAACTCCGCCTGAATCCAAACAAGTGTACATTTGGAGTCCGTTCTGGCAAGTTATTGGGCTTTATTGTCAGTGAAAGAGGTATTGAAGTTGATCCTGCCAAGGTCAAAGCAATACAAGAGACGCCTGCGCCCAAAACCGAGAAGCAAGTCCGAGGTTTTCTTGGCCGCTTGAATTACATTTCAAGATTTATATCCCACATGACTGCCACATGTGCGCCTATATTCAAGCCCCTCCGGAAAGATCAGCGTCATGATTGGACCGAGGATTGCCAGAAAGCTTTTGACAGTATCAAAGAGTATTTGTCTGAGCCTCCGACTCTGTCTCCGCCTGTTGAAGGGAGACCGTTGATTATGTACCTAACCGTGCTTGATGATTCCATGGGTTGTGTATTGGGTCAGCAAGATGGATCAGGAAAGAAAGAGTATGTCATCTACTATTTGAGTAAGAAGTTCACCGATTATGAGTCTCGGTACTCAATGCTTGAGAAGACATGTTGTGCTTTAGCTTGGGCTGCTAAGCGCCTACGCCAGTATATGTTGAATCATACGACTTGGTTGATATCCAAAATGGATTCAATCAAGTATATCTTTGAGAAGCCTGCTTTAACTGAGAGGATTGCCCATTGGCATATGTTGTTATCGGAGTATGATATTGAGTATCGAGCTCAGAAAGTTATTAAAGGTAGTATCTTGGCTAACCATTTGGCACATCAACCAATTGAAGATTATCAGTCTGTTTAGTACGACTTCCTAGATGAGGAGATTCTGTATTTGAAGATGAAAGATTGCGATGAGCCTACGCTCGAGGAAGGGCCAGAGCCTGGTTCCTGATGGGGTATGGTATTCGATGGTGCTGTTAATCAATATGGAAATGGTATTGGGGCAGTGATTATTACTCCTCAGGGCACACGTTTTCCTTTTACAGCAAGGCTAACTTTCAAATGCACGAATAATATGGCAGAGTATGATGCTTGTATTATGGGTTCGGAAGAGTGTATTGATCTTAGGATTAAACATCTGGATGTTTATGGTGATTTGACCCTTGTTGTTAATCAGATTAAGGTTGAATGGGAGACGAATCAGCCTGGCCTCATCCCATACAGAGATTATGCGAGGAGGATTTCAACTTTCTTTACTGAGGTTGACTTCCATCATATTCCTCGAGATGAGAATCGAATGGCAGATGCTCTTGCTACGCTTGCTTCGATGATTGTGGTGAAATATTGGAATGAAGTCCCCAATATTACTGTGATGCGCTTGGGTAGACCAGCTCATGTGTTTGCAGTTGAAGAAGTAAAAGATGATAAGCCATGGTATTATGATATCAAGTGCTTTCTCCAAAGTCAGACTTACCAGCCTAGGGCATCTGTTAAAGATAAGAAGACTTTGAGGTAATTATCTGACAGTTTCTACCTCAATGGTGATGTGCTTTATAAGAGGAATTTTGACATGGTTCTTGTAAGACCCCAATTTTGACCCTGAGATCCCTCATGGCATCATAGCATTGCATTTTTGCATCTTGCCTCAAGGATCATAAGCATCTTGGCTCTTATCTTTGGGTGGAATCTCTTTAGAGTTGGTTTGAGATCACCAAGCATGCTTGAATTGTATATTATTGATTTTCTCATTTTTATTGACTAACCAAAAGCATAAAAATATGTCACTAACATCTTTGGTTTGTAGCTTGAGCAATCACAAGATCCAAAGCTTCTAGGAGATCCTATGTACATAGATATGGCCAAGGAGAGATGAAAGCAAGCATGGAAATGGTTCCCCAAAGCTCTCATCCATCAAATATGCCTCCCAAGTGTCTCAATTCATCCTTTTGATCAAAGCAAACCAAAGGGTTTGAGGTTTGTTTCCCAAGGAAACCCTAATTCATCTATGTACCAATTGTGTCTTGCTCATGAAGCAACCTCAACCTATGATCAAATGCAATCAAGGGAAGTTCTTTAATTCATCATTTCATGCATATTTGAACTTATTTGAGTGTCCTCAATCATCAATTCATCAAGATATGAGGCATAGACTTGAGAAGTTGATTAGTCAATTCATCTGACTATTTTGAAGTGCATTGAGACCTAACATTTGATGTGTTTGTCAAATGGAGATGACCCTAAGATGAAAACAATTCTTAAGAATCATATGAACAACTTTCATGTTCATCAAAAATTTATTTGAAGCTTGCAAGGTCATCATCCATTTCAAAACATTATAGGTCATTTTGACTGAAACCCTAATTTTGCGTCAACTTCTCAAGGACATAACTCATTCATTTTTCATGATTTTTATGTGGTATCTAATGTATTGGAACGCTTAAGATGTCTACTTAAAATGTTATGTTGAGAAAAATTTCAAAATCCTAATATAAATACATGTGATAATGCAAAACATTATAGGTCACTTTGGACCAAAGGCATTGAAATGTGAAAAAGTCCAACTTCAAGTGCCCATAACTTCTTCATCAAAAATCTAAATGCTGCAAAATTTAAGTCCAAATTGATTTTATTGAAAAGATCTACAACTTTTATGTTTAAGATGTTTTCATTTGGAGCTTGCATCATTGAACCAGAAGGGCTTGAACTTTGGCCATTTTTGAAGTTCTCACATGTACATGTTTTGCACCCTACACTTCATGACCAGTTTTTATCAATTTCCAAGTTTCAAATGAAGTTTTGATCAACATAACAAATGATCCTCATGCAAAAAGACTTCCAACCATTACTCATAAGGTTGTGTTTCAAGTATGGACATGGCATTTTCGAAGACATGAACATATTGGTGCATTTTTGAAGATCCATTAAATTTGCATTGCATGAGCCAATACTACACCATCTACACGTCCAGTTTGCATATGCTGATGATTAGCTGCCAAATCCAAGTGGAATTGGGCCCTCCATGCGCCTGTACAGGCTCATGCATGGAGGCCCTTTCCATTCATGCAACACTTTGATCATGCATTTCAGCCATGCTTTTCCTATAAATACAATGCTCATGCTTCTCATTTCAGCAACCCAAAGGCGCCCTAAATGGTGCACGACTGATCCCTCAACCACACTCAAAAGGAACTCACCAATTTTCTCTCAATTTTTCAGATCTAGAATTCAATTTCATTGATTATTTTTTAGATCTAAAGTTCCTTAGCCTTGCTCACTTTGATCCCTAGAGTATACTGCAAGCATCCATAGCAAGAAATTATGCTCTCAAACTCTACAAATCAGAGGTTTACTTCAAACTTTATTTTCTTCGAATCATCTCATATACTGGTTGTTTCTTGTTATTGTTGTGTGATCTGAAGTCCTCTTCATAGAGGCAGTTGATTTGAGCTTTAAATTTTGAAATTCTATCAAGTTCAGTTGAACACCACAGAAATTCCATCTCTGATTTCTCTCAATGTAGAAACCTAGAGTGGATTTGATTGGTACAGGGGTGATGTACATCACCCCAGCTTTCGATTGGTACCTAGATCGTGGCATTTGGTGCACATTTATTTCTCTGTAAATTTTGCCTTCGCCGGAAGCTGGCCGGAGAAGACGATGGCGCAGGTCATCGTCCAATCTCCAGATTGAATCTGAACCATCCATTTGATTTTCCAGATCTAATCACAGTCGTCCCATGTTATGACTTATTTAAATGCTACATGTGATGCATTGACCAAGGAACATGGTAGGCGCGCGCTCAAGAGCCACACGATTTGCCAGCTCAATTAATGAGCTCAGATCAAACGCTCCACGCTTTTTGCAATTTTTAATTTCTGATTTTTATTTTCTTTTATTTCTTTTAATTCCATTTCATTTTAAAAAATTCATATCTCCTTCATTATTGGTCCAAAAAATGTGAGACCAATTGCATTTTTCTTCTTTTAATTTCTAGTTTCTAAAAATGATTTTTAATATTTCTTATTTTATAATTTGATATTTTTTAAGAATTTTTTCTTTTCTGCTTATTTTTAATTCATTTTAAATAGTTTTTGATATTCAAAAAATACAAATATATTTTTCCAATCTCTTTGAGTGATGATAGATCTATGAAAAATATTCTCATCAATTTATTAATTGATTTGAGATTTATTTGAGATTTTAATTTAATTAGGTTGTTGTTATGCATTTTTAATTGATTAAAAATAGTTTATGACTTCTAAAAATGTTGACATTTTTTGTCAAACTTTGTTTGACCTTGTTGAACTTAGGACAATTCACTTGGACTTTTCAAAGTTGATTTGAAGTGAGTTTGAAGTTTGACCTTTCTTTATTATTTTAATTCAAGTATTATTTTAATTTTGAAAAATACCAAAAATATTTTATTTGTTTCTTGACTTCTAATCTTCTTTTTGCTTCTGCTTACTATTGTTTGATCTTGATCTTCTCTATCTTTGGTCAATGCTTGTTGATTATCTCATTCCATTTCCATTAATGGACTTGAATATTCTTCTTCTTCTTTTTCTTTTTTGATCAATGAGTTAAAGATTGGTGGTTAGCCTTGATACATGGGAGGTTTAACCTTCCTTGATTCAAATCTAATTCATCTTGATCATGGATCAAGTGAATTGCTTTGCATTAAGGATAGGTTGCTTCCTAATCAAGCAAAGAACCTAAATCAGTATAACATTATTTCTCATCTTCTTTTTGGCATGGAAAGTTGTAGGAGTTTGATTCACTAATCAAAATCCCTAACTTGTGTTGTTGCCTACATTATTATTGACCGGCCTCAGATAGTTGTGACTTCTACATAAGTCCAATTACGATTGCTTAACATAGCGCTAAATTTCCTTATGGCACACTAACTCTAACACTAACCATTAACCATTAACATTTAATTCTCGCACTTTACATTTATGCAATTTACTATTCTTGTACATATTATTCATTTGCTTTTGCTCATTGCTCATTTGAGCACATGTTTATGTTAATGCAATTTGCCTTTTGCTCACTTGAGCACATAATTGCGTATATATTATTGTGCTTGTGTTTTGCTTTGATTGTTGTGGACCAAATGCAAAAATGGACAAAATGGACTTAGATTCTAGAATATTCCCTATGCAAAATGGAGTAAAAAGGCCTTAATGTTGAAGATCGATTAGAAGGACTAAACCTCTAAACTCACTCTTGTCCATTCTTGATTTACTTCATGGAACTTTTTGATGTGTGTGCTTTTGTGCTAGGGAATCCTATTTGAACCAAATTGAAGAACCATTGTCATGTGCTTCAAAAGAGAAAGATACAAGAGCCATTGGGGATCTTCTAAGAGCTTGCTTGATTGATTTGATTGCTTGAGTATACACTTATTTGCTTGCTTATTCCAAAGGATGGGAGATACTTGGATCATCAATATGATCTCAAGAGAGGAACTTCATTTGTGGTCTTGTTTCTTATCCTTCATCTCTTGTATGATTAGGACTTTAGCCATTCTTCTTCTTCCCTCCCCTCTAACCCAAGCCAAAACTTTTGTGCAAACATTTAACACTTGTTTTCAAACATTAGAAACCTAAGCATTATGCTTTTGATTTTCAAACTTTCTTTTCATAACACTTATTTTGAATTGAATATTTAAGTCAACTTTGACAATATTTTGTAAATACTTTTCATTGGTAAATATAACTCATTCAAATACTTTTTGTGGTTTCAATTGCGACTTCTTAACAAAAACTTTTCATAACCTTTAGCTATTAGGTTTGAGTTATCCTTGAGGTAGATATAATAGTCACCTATATCCTTAGTGATGGACAATAAGTCTTCCATGCTTATTATAGGGTTAACCCCTCACTAGCATGTTGAAGTTATCCTCACATGGTGTATTTGTGGTTTTTGGGTTGAGTTTTCTCCCTTGGATAACAAAAGACCTTAAGGATTTTGGACCAATCAATTCACCAACTTGTTTTTTTTCAGATTTTTACCCCGAACTACGAGGTTTTGATCCTAATCTTTTTTAAGATGGTACGTAGGCAATGGGTGTATCCATTCAAACACAAATTATAAATAACTTGTATATTCTCCTCTCATCTCTTCAATCATGTTTGCACAAACAAATTTTTCATAAAATACCAACCTTACAACAAGTGTGAAAAGGGCTCCCTAGGAGTACCTAGGATGTTTTGGGTGCTTAAAACCTCCCCATTGCATAACCAACCCCCTTACCCTGATCTTTGACATTTTTACTAGTTTTTGATTCGATAAAACTATTAGGTTTTTGTTCGCTTTCTAACCATTCCTTCGGATAAATAGAAGTGCGATGGCGACTCGACTTGTATGGTTTACCTTGGATTTAGTCAATATGTCTAATGGTAACGAATACCCCGCTACAGAAAAGTGGCGACTCTGCTGGAGACATTTGCCTAGTGGGTTTTGCCTACTTTTCACATTTTGTGTTGTATTGTATTGTATATTATTTTGTGACATATTTTTTGTGCAATTTGGGATTACTGTATTGTATGTAATGATTGAATTGCTTGAATATTAATTCTTTGTATGCTTGGTGATCTTTGAGAGATGAGTTCTATACCCGAACTCGAGTGCACTTAGGATAGGAGAATGGCATAGTCTTGTCAACTTGTGTGGAGTTATTCCTTAGCAAGTTGACTTGCAAGCCCATTCACTTGGTGTAGGTCATGTTGGGATCAATAATGTCACATGAGTAGACGTGGTTAGACATTACTCTTTCCAATATAGACTTTAGAATCCAAGGACCTTAGTTTACCAAGCCCATCTTAGCCTATTTTTTAGGACGTAGTGCGAAGGTCGTTCAAATGTAAGATTTGATACGATTGTTACGCGATACTACACTCATAAGAGTCTCTCTTGAGAATATTTTTGGAATACGAGTAGTCGTTTATCCGATAATATCCGAAAGATGGGATGATGACTATGGGGACCTCTTGTAGAACATGTTTGGCAAGTTTAAACCCTAGTACACTCCCTTTGGGTGGTTCTTAACCGAGACTCCATGCTCGTGACTTACAACAAACCATTGATTCATGGTTGATTCGTTCTTGTGTATCCTTAATATCAATGGAACTTGGGTGTTGATAAGGTGTTAACCATAATCCACCAAAATGGATTATTGATATTAAAGATGACTTGATCCATCCCATAACCTTTGTGTGGTGTGCTTTGTTTGATCCTTGAGTGTGATTGTTGCATCCATGCATTCATGCACCCATTTGCATCCATATCATCAATAATGAGAAAATTTTCAAGGAACTTAAGAGGTGTATTTACAAATTTTCAGAGACATGGATAGACAAAGAAGGAATACAAAGAAGTATAGTTTCAGACAACTCGACTTGAAAGAGCTAAGGAATTTGACATCCTATGTATTAGATCCCTTGGGTTTTAAGGCTCGTCATGGGAAGCTTCTATCTATTCTGGCTACTCAAGTGGATGAAGGATTGATGAGTGTATTGGTGCAGTTCTATGATCCCTTGTACCGTTGCTTCACATTTCCGGATTTCCAGCTTTTTCCTACACTTGAGGAGTATGCCTATCATGTGGGTATACCTATCCTAGACCAGTTGCCGTTCAGTGGCTTAGAGAGGATTCCTACTTCTCAAGAGATAGCTGATATGTTGCATATAGATGAATCTCTGGTTGGTGCTCATATGACTACTAAAGGTGGAATTCAAGGTCTCCCTTCTGAGTTCCTCATTGCTCAAGCTACTATGTATGGGAAGGCCATGAGTGAGCGCTATTAGGAATTTCTCTACTCTTAATCCCGTTCCGACTCTGTCGGGTGACACTTACATCGACAAGTTTGTGGATGTGAACGCTATTAATCCCGTTCCGACAAGTTTGTATGGGAAGGCTAGTGTTATTCCCCAACATCGACAAGTTTGTGGATGTGAACGCTATTAGGATTTTCTCTACTCTTAATCCCGTTCCGACTCTGTCGGGTGACACTTACTTCTCTTTGCATATGAGGAATGCAAAGGCTGGTGGTACCATTGTGTGCTATTTGCCTTTGCTGTACAAGTGGTTTATTTCGCACTTGCCGCAGATGGTCGCCTTCAAGGAAAACAAAGGATGTCTATGGTGGTCCACGAGACTTATGTCTCTCACTAATGATGATATCTTTTGGTACAACTGTGTATATGATGGTGTGCAGATTATCGACTCTTGTGGTGAATTCTCCAATGTGCCTCTTCTTGGTACATGTGGTGGGATTAACTACAACCTTATTTTGGCACGTCGTCAGCTTGGGTTCCCCCTAAAGGATAAACCTAATAACATTCTGTTAGAAGGTGTATTCTTCCAGGAGGGTAAAGATCCCCAAGGCTTGAAGGGCAGGATGGTTCACGCTTGGTGCAAGATCCATAGGAAGGGAAGGAAAGAGCTTGGTCCGAAGAACTGTATTGCTTTGGAACCCTATACCTCTTGGGTTAGGAGGAGAGCTTCCGAGTACCTCATGCCTTATGAGTATCCAAGACCTACACCTTTGGTTGAGGCTGGGCCTTCAACCCTCCCTGACCAAGGAGTAGAGGAGTTGAGAGACGAAGATCGTTCACGTGCCTGGATCCGTGAACGAGAGGAGTTGCTTCAGCAGCTTAGAGAGAATGATGCTTTGATAGAGTTCCTTGAGCACCAGGTTATTGATGAGCCTGATGATGCATTAACTTCTCTTCTTCCTCAGTCTTCCAAGTTCTGGAAGATGAAGTATGCTCGACTCGCCAAGGAGAAGGCAGATATGGAGGCAGCCTATGAGAGAGAGGTGAAGAGGCTACGTGCAGCTTATCTTCCAGTCTCCAGAGCTTTAGATGATTGTTTCTAGGGTTCCATAGGATGTTCATTTTCCTTCTCTCTTGTATTGTATTTAGTTACCAAGATTGTACTTCTTTGGTGTAAAAAATATATGATTGATATGTTATTTCCATACATGTCTAAAATGATTAATGCTTTCAAAATATTTGCAAATAGGACTTTAAAGTTCCTCTGATAAATAAAATAAATCATATGCACAAGCATTGCATGCATCATGTGCATAAGCAGGTTTTGCTCCAGGCTTATTTTTCTATGGTCTAACTCTGTGTTCTTCATTTATTTTGAAGACAAGCTGACTCACCGGTACTACACTCGAGCCAACGCTTCAAGACTGATGGATCATCTAGAGCAAGAGAACCGTGAACTCAATGAGGAAGTGGCCAGATTGACTGCCCTGATGGAGTCTTTCATGGCCGCCCAGAGCCAGTCGTCTCCGACACCTTTAACTCCTCCCCAGAGGATAGTCATCTCTGAGATTGCCTCTTCAACGGTGCTTGCGGCCAGCGCCCACTTTGCCCCAACTGCCATGCCAGCCGGGTTTCCCTGGGGGATGCCTGCCAACTTTGTTCCTGAGGGTCTTGCCCCCACATTTTCTTCTCTGCCGGTATCTAGCCCGGTCCTTGCTGTTCCACCTCCTGTCATGCATACTATGCCCAGAGTAGACGACGCCATCTACCACTCTGAGTCGTCTGAGGGCCCAGATGTCTATGAAAAGATGGATGCTATGAACGATCAATTTCTTGAGCTTCGCAAGGAATTGAAAACACTCAGAGGAAATGACCTCTTCGGCAAGTCTGCTGCTAAACTCTTCTTGGTCCCAAATGTCAAAATCCCTATAAAGTTCAAAGTGTCTGTCTTTGAAAAATACAAGGGAAATACTTGCCCTCTCAGCCACCTGGTTATGTATGCAAGGAAGATGTCGACTCAAACCGATAACGATCAACTTCTTATTCACTATTTCCAGGACAATTTGTCCGGTGCTGCCCTGAGATGGTATAAGGGCTTGGACAACGCAAACATCCGATCCTTCAACGACCTTGGCGAAGCTTTCGTCAAGCAATACAAGTATAATATGGATATGGCTCCCGATAGGGATCAATTGAGAGCTATATCCCAAAAGGACAAGGAAACTTTCAAAGAGTACGTCCAGAGGTGGCGAGAGCTAGCAACCCAGATTGTGCCTCCGCTGGAGGAGAAAGAAATGACCAAGATCTTCTTGAAGACCTTGAGCTCATTTTACTATGAGCGGATGATTGCCAGCACTCCTTCTGATTTCAACGAGATGGTGAACATGGGGATGCGTCTGGAGGAAGGAGTCAGGGAAGGGCGCCTGACCAGAGAAGAAGGCTCTTCTACTAAACGATATGGGGCGTTTGGAAAGAAGAAAGATGGTGAGGCACATGCTGTAACCTCCCATGTTAAACCAATAAGACCCTTAGTAAGGAGGAAGATCGTGTTTCCTGCAGATAATCAGCATCGGGTGGCTCACATAGCACCTGTTTTCAGAGAAAATCAGCACTATCAGCACAACAATAACCAGCAACAGCAACATCAACAATATCAATAACAACAACACCATTCTCAACAGCAGGCCTACCAACCTCGAAACAACTCTCAGACTAGTACAAGCTATGAGAGGAAATGGGTCACCTTTGATCCTATTCCTATGACATACGCAGAGTTGTATCCCTCTTTGATAGAGAGGAAGCTGATTACTCCACGCGATCCACCGGCTATACCAACCAACCCTCAGTGGTGGTATAAGCCCGAGGTACATTGTGTTTATCATTCCGGTGCCCCCGGACATGACGTGGAGAATTATTACCCGCTGAAGACCAAGGTTCAAGACCTTGTGAGATGTGGTATCTTGTGTTTCGAGGACGTAGGTCCCAATGTGAAGAAGAACCCATTGCCCGAGCATGGGAAATCCTCTATCAACATGGTCCAGGGCTGCCCTGGTAAATATAAGGTCAAATATGTCAGCCATATTCGACAGTCGTTGGTCCAGATGCACAGATTGTTATGTGAATACAGTCATTATGAGCATGACCATGACAGATGTCGAGTTTGCACTGTCAATCAAAGGGGATGTCGCCAAGTCCGTAAAGACATCCAAGAAATGCTGGATGAAGGTGTAATTGAAATACTTCATAATCAAGATGTTGATGATGATGAAGTCAATGTGATATCTCCAGTGTTTCGGATCCCTGAGCCTGTTGTCATCAGGTATGATGGCAGCAAGCAGAAGGCTTCTCCCTCTTTGATTATTAAACCAGTTGGCCCTGTGCCATACTCTTCTGATAAAACGGTCCCCTATCGTTACAATGTTGTGGCATTGGAAGATGGGAAGGAGGTGCCCCTGCCCTCTACTTCTGTTGTTAATATTGCCGATGTCAGCGGCTTGACCCGTAGCGGTCGTGTTTTCTCGGCTCCGCCGAAGCCCCAGGCTGACACCAGAAGGGCTGATGTTACTGATTATGTTGAACGCCCAGTTGGGGATGTTGTTATTACTCTGAATCCAGCACTTGTCGCCAATAAACCTGTCGCCGTTGTAAGAACTCCTATCTCTGCTGGCCAGAGTGGAACAATGAAGGAAGACTGTGATGAGATGCTAAGGCTCATCAAAAGGAGTGAATACATCGTTGTAGATCAGCCTCTACAGACGCAATCAAAGATCTCTGTGCTATCTTTATTGATGAATTCAGAACCACACCGTGAAGCTCTGCAAAAGGTGTTGGATGTGGTGTATGTAGATCATGACGTCACAATAGAACAATTTGATAGTATTGTTGCGAACATTACCGCTTGTAACAATTTGAGTTTTTGTGATGCTGATCTCCCTAAGGAGGGAAGAGACCACAATTTGGCACTTCACATATCCATGAGTTGTAAGGATGATGCCATGTCTAATGTGCTGGTAGACACTGGATCATCACTGAATGTGTTGCCGAAATCCACTCTTGCTAGATTGTCATACCAGGGGCCTCCCATGAGGCAGAGTGGAGTAGTGGTTAAAGCTTTTGATGGGTCCCGCAAAACTGTGATTGGAGAGGTTGAACTCCCAGTCAAGATCGGACCGAGTGATTTCTAGATGACTTTTCAGGTCATGGATATCCACCCATCATATAGTTGTCTGTTGGGCAGACCATG
Organism: Lathyrus oleraceus; assembly: GCF_024323335.1. Lineage (NCBI taxonomy): Eukaryota > Viridiplantae > Streptophyta > Magnoliopsida > Fabales > Fabaceae > Lathyrus > Lathyrus oleraceus. The sequence continues at coordinate 214,021,458 of NC_066583.1, forward strand.
GATTCACGAGGCAGGCGCCGTGACATCCACCTTACACCAGAAACTGAAATTTGTCAAAAACAAGAAGCTGGTGGTGGTAGGGGGAGAAAAGGCTCTCCTGGTTAGGCATTTGTCTTCCTTTTCTTACATAGATGCTAAGGATGAAGTTGGAACGCCGTTCCAAGCTTTATCTATTGCTGAGCCTACTAAGAAAGGAACTTCTTCATTTGCATCCTACAATGATGCTAAGTTGGCCATTGAGCATGGCACAACTACCGGTTTAGGACAAATGATCAAGCTGGAAGACAACAAATCCCGGGCTGGCATAGGGTATTCTTCTAGCGTTTTCAACAAGCATGGGCTGTTTCAGAGTGGTGGATTCATCCACACTATTCAAGACGAGAATGTTGCTGCTATTATGGAAGAGGACACAGAGGAAGATCCTGGCAATTTTATCATCCCTGGAGGGGTCTGCAATAACTGGGTCGCTGTTGATGTTCCAACAGTTGTCCATAAGTTAACGTAATGTTCATTTTGTTCAAAAAAACCCTTCTCCCATGCCAAAAGGAGGAATGATGACATTGTTGGCTCATAAATACAATGATATTTTCATTCAGTAAATTCATGTTAAATGTTTGTTTTTTCCAATTATTTTCACTTTTTGCTTTTTGCATGAAATTGGTGATCACATAAAACCTTAAAAAATAGAATTAAATCAATCTTTTTATTTGCATAATGATTTTCCTTGTTTGAATTCTAAAATCTCTTTTATATCCCAAATCATTATGCAGGTTGATCAAACCCATTGAACATAATGATCCAACACCATCTTCCAACTTTGAGTTCCCTGTATTTGAAGCTGAAGAAGATGATGTTGAAGAGATTCCTGACGAGATTACCCGTCTGCTTGAGCACAAAGAGAAGATCATTCAGCCACATCTTGAGAATCTGGAAACATTCAACTTGGGGTCTGAAGATTGTGTGCGAGAAGTGAAGATTGGGGCACTCCTGGAAGAATCTGTCAAGAAGGGGTTGATTGAGTTGCTACGAGAATACATCGACGTCTTTTCCTGGTCATATGAAGACATGTCTGGTCTAGATACTGATATCGTGCAACATTTCCTGCCTTTGAAGCCTGAGTACGTGCCTGTGAAGCAGAAGCTCAGAAGAACTCATCCTGATATGGCAGTGAAGATCAAAGAAGAAGTTCAGAAGCAAATCGATGCGGGGTTTCTAGTGACTTCTACATATCCTCAGTGGGTGGCCAATATTGTGCCCGTGCCTAAGAAAGATGGAAAATTCCGAATGTGTGTGGACTATAGAGACTTGAATAAAGCTAGTCCGAAAGATGATTTCCTTTTACCACATATTGATATGTTGGTAGATAATACATCTAAATTCAATGTCTTCTCATTTATGGATGGATTTTCCAAATATAACCAGATTAAAATGGCACCCGAGGATATGGAGAAGACAACATTCATCACACCTTGGGGAACATTCTGTTATCGAGTGATGCCCTTCGGTTTGAAGAACGCCGGAGCCATGTATCAACGAGCTATGACTACCTTGTTTCATGATATGATGCACAAGGAGATCGAGGTGTATGTTGATGATATGATTGCAAAGTCAAGAACGGAAGTTGAACATGTAGAGCACTTGTTGAAGTTGTTTCAGCGTTTAAGGAAGTGTAAGCTTCGCCTGAATCCTAACAAGTGTACATTTGGAGTCCGTTTTGGCATGTTATTGGGTTTTATTATCAGTGAAAGAGGTATTGAGGTTGATCCTGCAAAGGTCAATGCAATACAAGAGATGTCTGCGCCCAAAACTGAGAAGCAAGTCTGAGGGTTTCTTGGCCGCTTGAATTATATTTCCAGATTTATATCACACATGACTGTCACATCTGTGCCGATATTCAAGCTCCTCTGGAAAGATCAGTATCATGATTAGACCGAGGATTGCCAAAAAGCCTTTGACAGTATCAAAGAGTATATGTCTGAGACGTCGATTCTGTCCCTACCCGTGGAAGGGAGACCATTGATTATGTATCTGACAGTTCTTGAAGACACTATGGGTTGTGTCCTTGGTCAGCAAGACGAATCAGGGAAGAAAGAGTATGCTTATTACTACCTGAGTAAGAAGTTCACTGATTGTGAGTCTCGATACTCGATGCTTGATAAAACATGTTGTGCTTTGGCTTGGGCCGCTAAGCGCTTACGCTAGTATATGTTGAATCATACGACATGGTTGATATCCAAAATGGATCCGATCAAGTATATCTTTAAGAAGCCTGCTTTAACTGGGAGGATTGCCCGTTGGCAGATGTTGTTATCTGAGTACGACATTGAGTATCGAGCTCAGAAAGCTATTAAAGGTAGTATCCTGGCTGACCACTTGGCACATCAACCAATCAAGGATTATCAGTCAGTTCAGTATGACTTCCCAGACGAGGAGATTCTATATTTGAAAATGAAAGATTGTGATGAGCCTACGCTTGATGAAGGGCCAAAGCCCGGTTCCCGATGGAGCATGGTGTTTGATGGCGCTGTAAATCAGTATGGAAATGGTATTGGGGCAATGATTATTACTCCTTAGGGCACACATTTTCCTTTTACAGAAAGGACAACTTTCAAATGCACGAATAATATGGCTGAGTGTGAGGCCTGTATTATGGGATTAGAAGAGTGTATTGATCTTAGGATCAAACATCTTGATGTTTATGGTGATTCAGCCCTTGATATTAATCAGATTAAGTGTGAATAGGAGACGAATCAGGTTGGCCTCATCCCATATAGAGATTATGCGAGGAGGATTTCAATGTTCTTTACTGAGGTTGACTTCCATCATATCCCTCGAGATGAGAATCGGATGGCAGATGCTCTTGCTACACTTGCTTCGATGATCGTGGTGAGACTCTGGAATGAGGTTTCCAATATCAATGTGATGCTCTTGGACCGACCAGCTCATGTATTTGCAGTGGAAGAAGTGAAAGATGATAAGCCATGGTATTATGATATAAAATGTTTTCTGCAAAGTCAGATTTACCCGCCTGGGGCATCTGTGAAAGATAGAAAGACTTTGAGGAGATTATCAAGCAGTTTCTACCTCAATGGCGATATGCTTTATAAAAGGAATTTTGACATGGTTCTGCTCAGATGCGTGGATAGACACGAAGCAGACCTGTTAATGACTGAGGTCCGTGAGGGTTCATTTGGTACTCATTCCAATGGACATGCCATGGCTAGAAATATGTTGAGAGCAGGCTACTATTGGCTGACAATGGAGTCTGACTGCTGCAAATATGTGAAGAAATGCCACAAGTGTCAGATTTATGCGGATAAGATTCATATCCCCCAACACTTCTGAATATGATTTCATCACCATGGCCTTTCTCTATGTGGGGAATTGACATGATTGGCATGATAGAGCCAAAAGCGTCCAACGGTCACAGGTTTATTCTCGTAGCAATTGATTACTTCACCAAGTGGGTCGAAGCGGCGCCATATGTGTAACACCCCAAAATTTGCCTTCCTCATTCATGCATTCATTTTTTAGGTCATTTAACATTTCATATTGCATTTCATCATGTCAATCAGAGTCGGATCCTAGAAGCTTGAACATCATCCGAGACTTTGTAGGTTCTATCCGGGTGATCAGTCAACACAAGGGAAAGACTTGAGTTACTTCCAACAGGCTCAAATGGGGCCTCTTCACCATGCAAATGCCAAGCTTAAGGAGCAAAAAGCAGAGCCTGAGCTATCATGCTCGCTAGGCGAGCAGCAGGGTTCGCTTAGCGAAGAGACATGTCATGCTCGCTAGGTGAGCAGATCCTTCGCTAGGCGAAGCACGCGTATTTCAGAAAGTAACAGACAGTAAAAGAGACTTGGACCTCTCTCAAAAGCCTACTAAGCTACCAATATTAGGCTATAAATACTAGACTTTTCATTGAAACAAAACCCTGGATAAAACCTGGAGAGAAACCTAGACAGAGAGAGTGAGAATTAATCTGCAGCAACCTCCAGGCAATTCTGAAAGGTTCATTCTGACTCACACACTTTCAGCTCAAGCAAACCCTAACATTGGTTTGCAAATCCAGCCGTGCCATTTGATTTCAACCGATCTCTCCAATCAGGTTTGCCCTTATTCCCATTACCTTTGTGCTTTGAAGTTGAATACTCTGAATGTTTGAGGTATGATGGATGAATTTCATTAGGTTTTTGCCCACGGGTTCATAATTATGTATGAATGTATAAATAATGCCTTGAATGCTTAATCGTTTAATTTCTGAAGTGTATGCCACAGGGTTTGAGCTTTCTGAAACCATACTGCTATCCATGAAAAATCCAAAACCCGCAGGCGCTCGCTAGCACCTTCGCTAGGCGAGCACGCAGCGACGCTTCGCCAAGCCTTCGCTAGGCGAGACAGTAGCGATCGCGACAGTAGCATTTGCTTTTTTCTGTTTTGCTCTTATCTGACTTACGTTTGTCATAGCATGTTTTCTCCTAATCCTTATCGTGTTTCACTAACCCTTTTGTTGAGTTTTTGTGAAGGCTCACATGACTTTTGAAGGGATAGCTCGCTGAATATTCCACTTTGCTTGTGGGATACCATTTGGGAGATTTATTCTGATTGCCTTGTTGGCACGTTTACTTTATACATGTTTGTTTTGTATGTGTTTGTACCCCCACAGGTAGCGCGATTCCTTCGTCAAGGACTGCCTTTTTGCATGAGCATTCCTAACCCTACCAACTCATTGATTTTTCTTCTCCTAAGAACACGTTAACTCCTTCTACTACAGGCGAGTAAGTCTCCAAAGGTCGAGCATCCGGTAGATTGCGTAGTAACGTCGTTCGTCCAAAACCCAATCCATAACCCCGTAGTTAGCCGAACTATGGCTTGCTCTGATTCTCATTCCAGATGAGATACGTAGGCATAAGACGCGATGTCTTAGCGAGCACAATTACCCTTAACCCCTAGGTAGCCGAGCTACGAAGACTCTGATTCTCATATTCATATGAGATACGTATGCAGTGGATGCGACATCTGTGCGAGTCATTTTCTTTTGACCCCTTTTTTTAGTAAATAACACATTAGATAAACCCACACCCTTTAGACAAGAACTACAAAAGTGGATCCCGTAGAGTACTACGAATGCGTAGGGGTGCTAATACCTTCCCTTCGCATAATCGACTCCCGAACCCAAGATTTAGTTGCATGACCCTGTCTTGTCCTTTCCATTTTCCAGGTTTACTTCGAGCGTTTCCTTTCCCTCCTTTGTGATAAATAACGCACTGTGGCGACTCTCCTGTCTTTCTTCGCCGGTTGTTTTTTTTCGCATTCCATTTTTCAGGTTGCGACAGTTGGCGACTCTACTGGGGACCCTTGTTTCCCTAAGCGAGTCCCTCCTAGTTTTTGTAGGTTGTTTGTTTATTGGGTGTTTATTCTTTTGTACAATTATTTATCTTTCAGCATTTACCTGCTTTATTGCATTATGTACATATGACTGCCGTATCTGCTGGTTCTGTTTGTGAGATGAGTTCTATACCGGAACTCGAGTGCACTTAGGATAGGAGAATGGCATAGTCTTGTTGACTTGTGTGGAGTTATTCCTTAGCAAGTTGACTTGCAAGCCCATTCACTTGGTGGAGGTCATGTTGGGATCAATAATGTCACACAAGTAAGTTGTGGTTAGACATTACTTTTTCCAATATAGACCTTAGAAGCCAAGGACCTTAGTTTATCAAACCCATCTTGGCCTATTCGTAGGACGTAGTGCGAAAGTCGTTCAAGTGTAAGATTTGATGTGATTGTTACGCGATACTACACTCATAAGAGTCTCTTTTGAGAATATTTTTGGAATACGAGTAGTCGTTCCTCCGATAATATCCGAAAGATGGGATTATGACTATGGGAACATTTTGTAGAACATGTTTGGCAGGTTTAAACCTTAGTTCACTCCCTTTGGGTGGTTCTTAACCTAAACTCCATGCTCGTGACTTGCAACAAACCCTTGATTCATGGTTGATCCGTTCAGGTATCCTTAATATCAATGAAACTTGGGTGTTGATAAGGTGTAAACCATAACCCACCAAAAATGGATGGTTGATATTAAAGATAACATGATCCATCCCATGACCTTTGTTTGGTGTGCTTTGCTTGATCCTCTTAATTTCTCTCCAGGCAGTGCAACCTGACAGATGTTCAAGCGGATCCAGCAATTCTGATTGACATGCCATTGCATTGCATAACATCATCTGCATATTTGCATCCAACATCTCATGCTTATTCATTTGCAGGGTATTCCCTTTTTAAGGGGGGGCCTTAAAATCGAATAAGCAGTGCATCGCATACCATACATACTAACCCTTGTTTGTTTTGCAGGTGTCACCGCAGTGTCTAATGTTTGTTCCCTGTTGCAGGAAGTTATTGGTCCCAAGCGAGTTCACAGGTACCCAACAAAGGAAAACCGTCCACGACTAGCAATGAACCAGATACAGAAAGAACTGGATGATATGCATGAAAGGATGGATCAGTTCATGACATTGATGACTGGTATGGCAGAAGGCCAGGCGAAGCTGAAGGAATTGGTTGAGCAACCGAGGCCCGATCCAGAGGTGGAAATACCATATGCTAAGGGGAACGCTGATAACCTTGTGAACACTGGAAACGCGGGTAACGCAAATGTTGATGGAAACCCGGGTAATATTGGCAACATGGGAAATGTTGGGAATGGTATTGGCGGAAGGTACAATGTGAATCAAGGGATTCGGATTAACGGGCGCCCCGTTACTGAAGATTGTCAGTATGATCAATTTTCTTTGCACGACGAGGCCCTCGAGACCACTCGCCGTATGGATGAGATTGCTGAGAAGCTCGAATCTTTGTAGTCTCAAAATTCCTTAGGTTTTAATGTCACCAATCTTGGTCTGGTTCAGGGAGTAAGGATCCCTCACAAGTTCAAACCCCATAATTTTGAGAAATACAACGGGGCTTCTTTCCCACGCACTCATCTCCAATCTTATCTGGGAAGGTTGGGAGCTCACACTAAAGATGAAAAGCTGTGGATGTACTATTTTGAAGACAGTTTAACTGGAGCTTCTCGTGAATGGTATTCTCATTTGTCTCGTACTACCATCAAGAGCTGGAAAGACTTGGCAGAGGCTTTTGTCAAGCAATATCAATACAACTTGGACATGGCTCCAAATCGGACCTTGTTGCAAGGAATGTCCCAGACTGCCAAGGAAACCTTTAGAGAATATGCTCAGCGTTGGAGACAGATTGTTGCATCCGTCCAACCCCCTATGTCTGAAAGGGAGATGGCGGACATGTTCATGAACACTCTTCAAGGCAATTATATCGAGAGATTGGCTGCTTGCCCGTCAATCAGCTTTGCAGAGATATTGATTGCTGGAGAAAGGATCGAGAGTCTGCTGAAGATGGGCCGAATTCAAGACAACAGTGCTTCCAACTCATCAGTTCCCAAGAAACCGTTTGCTGGTAACGGTCAGCGAAGAAGAGAAGGTGAGACGAGCGTTGTATATGCCGATAGAGGCAGGGGCAGATGACGCCCTAATTATTATCAAGATCAAGTGGCCGCAGTCACTATTCCAACACCTGTTCCTCAACCGCAGAATCATCCGCAACAGCAACCCAGGTACAACAATCAACAACAAGGAGGTAATCCGGCTCAGCAGAGACCCTATCAACAACGTCCAAGGCAGGTGGACCGGGTCATTGAGCCAATCCCAATGCCTTATTCTGTATTACTTCCCAAGCTGATTGACATGAATCTGGTTACGTTGAGAACTCTGGCCCCACCGGTCGATCCCAACAATCTGCCTAGAGGTTATGATGTCAACGCCAGATGTGCTTTTCACTCCAACGCACTTGACCATACTACAGATAATTGCAAGGCTCTCCAGCTAAAGGTACAAGATTTGAGAGATGCCCAGGCCATCAATTTTTCTTCGGTGCCTAATGTTATCCAAAACCCGATGCCAGCTCACGGCGGGCAGAGGATTAATGCTGTTGATAGTGGGGAAACTCTGAATTTGGTTTTTGATGTGACTAAAGTGAAGACTTCGCTATCGGTGGTCAAAGACCGACTCTTGAAAGGACGAATTTTCCCGGGCTGTGGGGAAGAGTGTAGAAATTGTCAAGACGCCGAGAACGGATGTGATAGTTTGAGAAGGGGTATTCAGCACCTGATAGATGAAGGTTGTCTTCAGTTTGATCAGACTCGTTCAGTGAAGAATGATGTGTCGACAGTAACGTTTTATATCACTCCTGAAGAAATATATGTTCCCGAGAGACCCGCTCTGACAACAATATATTTCCTAGAAAGTCCAACACCAATTTACTCTGACAACCCTCAACCGACTTTGATTGGTTCGGTCACCATCACGGTACCAGGACCTGTTCCGTATGAGAAAGACAGTGCTATCCCGTGGCAATATGGGGCTGATATCTACTTCCAGGGGCAGAAAGTTAGCAAAGAAGACATTGACATTGGTAGCTCCGCTATAGACAATGTTGGAGGAATTGGTGGCTTCACTCGCAGTGGACGCCTATTTGCACCATCAACATTGCGCACGAATGCTGAAGCTGAGGCAGTTGTCAAGGCTAAAGGAAAACAGGTATCCACCGAAGAGGTTACTACCGAGGAAGCTCCTCCTAAGACCGCATTCGAGGAGGAAGTGGATGAGTTTATGAGGATTATCAAGAAAAGCGAATACAAGGTAGTCGACCAGCTAAATCAGACACCCTCAAAGATCTCCATTCTCTCACTATTGATGTGCTCTGGTGCACACAGAGCATCCTTGTTGAAAGTACTGAATATGGCTTATGTTCCCCCAGAGATAACTGTTGACCAGCTGGAGTCAGTAGTTTCGAATGTACACACTAGCCATGCGCTAGGTTTCACCGATTATGACCTAACATCTGAGGGCAGGAATCACAACAAAGCCTTGCATATCACAATGGAATGCAAAGGGACGGTGCTTTCCCATGTTTTCGTTGATACAAGTTCTTCTCTGAATGTTCTCCCAAAGAAAGCCTTAACGAAGTTGGATTGCGATGACGCCACCCTGAGGCCGAGTAATTTAGTTGTAAGGGCTTTTGATGGCTCTAAGCGAGCTGTTTGTGGCGAAGTTGAGTTGCCAGTTAAGATTGGACCGCAGGTATTCAAGAGTACCTTTTATGTGATGGATATCCAGCCTGCATATAGCTGTATGCTAGGTCGACCCTGGATTCATGCTGTCGGTGTTGTTACTTCTACTCTCCACCAGAAGCTCAAATATGGACTAGAAGGTCAGATCGTCACCGTCTGTGGTGAAGAGGATATTTTTGTTAGCCACCTGTCTACATTTAAGTATGTGGAGATGGATGGCGAGATGCATGAGATGCTGTGTCAGGGCTTCGAAGCCATAAACATCAGTGAGGTCGCGCCCAAAACTGTCTTTTCACCTGAGTCTGAGAAGGTCGGGATTTCTATCTCTTCATACAAGCAAGCTGTTGAAGTGGTTAAGGCTGGTAATGCCCAAGGCTGGAGCAAATTTGTGGAGCCAATCATAAAAGAAGACAAGTTTGTATACTCCGGGGTCTCAGAAGAATGAAGCCGGTACTTTCTCCAGCGAGGGTCTGGTTTCTCCCCACATCGTCAATGATGCAGATGAAGACAAGGCCGATAGCGACTGTGACTTAGATAACTGGATTCGCCCGTGTGTCCCAGGAGAAAAGCTCGATAATTGGTCGCCTGAAAAAGTCGTTCGGTTTACTCTACTAAAAGAGTGATTTTTATTATTTTCCTTTTATCACATGCATAACAAAGTCTTACACCTTGACCAAGGTGTAATGACTCATCGATAGGGCCATCCATTTAGTTACATTTCGCAATTATTTTCATCATCAATAGAGGACAGCTTTTGCAAACAATTTTGTGTTCTCTTTCTTTCAATTATTTTTTTACTTTTACAAAAACAGCAATGTTTCTTTTTTATGTTTCTTTTTCGTTTTCTTTCCAAAAAATCATCCATCATGATCACCCGGATCTCACTGCTAACGACACTGCTATGGCCAAGTATGACTTCGACAATCCTATCTATCAAGTCGAAGAAGGGGTTGAGGAAGATTGTGAATTTCCTGAGGAGTTAGCCAGGTTGTTGAAACAGGAGGACCGAGATATCACACCTTATCAGGAGGTGGTTGAGACCATCAACATTGGTACCGAAGACGACAAGAAAGAGATCAAGATCGGGGCCAGTCTATAGGCAGAGAGGAAAAGACTGTTGATCATGTACTTGACTGTGTTAGAAAGGTCAATGGGTTGTGTGCTCGGTCAGCATGACGAGTCAGGTCGAAAAGAGCATGCAATATACTACCTTAGCAAAAGTTTACCGACCGTGAACAAAGATACTCACTGCTCGAGAAAACTTGACGCGCTTTGGCATGGGCTGCTCGCCGACTAAGACAGTATATGTTAACTCACGCGGCTCTATTGATATCAAAGATGGATCCAGTCAAGTGTATTTTTGAAAAGCCAGCGCTTACCGGAAGGGTTGCTAGGTGGCAAATGATACTGACAGAGTATGACATCCAATACACTTCACAAAAAGCCATCAAAGGAAGTGTCTTGTCAGACTATCTTGCCGCGCAACCAATTGATGATTACCAACCTATGAGGTTCGACTTTCCTGATGAGGACATCATGTTTCTCAAATCGAAAGATTGCGAGGAACCACTCCCGGAGGAGGGGCCTGACCCTGAATCCAAATGGATTATGATGTTTGATGGGGCGGTCAACGTCAATGGTCGCGGAGTTGGTGCAATGTTGATCACACCGGAGGGGGTTCATATGCCATTTTGTGCCAGAATAACTTTTTCCTGCACCAACAATGAAGCCGGACGAAGCAGAATGGGTCCGTTCTCGATACAATCAGCTAAGCCTAGTTGAGGAAAAGAGACTAGCAGCTATATGCCATGGCCAGCTATATCAGAGACGGGCGAAGAGAGCGTTTGATCAGAAAGTGCGCCCTCAGGAGTATCGAGTCGGTGAATTGGTACTCAAAAGAATTCTTCCTCCCAACACAGATCACAGGGGCAAATGGACACCGAACAACGAGGGTCCATACGTGGTTAAAAGAGTTTTCTCTGGCGGAGCTCTGATGCTAACAACCATGGATGGCGAAGACTTCCCGTCCCCTGTCAACTCAGACGCAGTTAAAAAAATACTTCGCATAAAATAGACCCGCTGGACAGTAAAAAGAATAGTCCAGGCAAAAAAGGGGCATCCCGACGAACCAAAAAAAAGAATGAAGAGGTTTGGGCAAAAATTAGGGATATAAAAAAAAATGTACACCCGATGAGTCGAAAACCCAAAAGGGAGGCTCAGGCAAAAAAGGGTATCCCGGTGGATTGAAAACCCAAAAGGGCGGTCCACGCAAAAGTTAGGGAATAAGCGAATAACTGCGATCTGAGTTCATTCGTGTTATATCACCGTTTCATTAAATCCGGCAATCTTCGAAGGTAAAAGATCGACTAATCATCCACTTCAAAAAGCAAGATGAGCAGAGCGTCTTGAGGACATACGAGCCATAGCAGAGTCGAAACTCGGTGGGACTCCGTTTCCACATTGCCATTAGGATAGTTTCTCTTGTTCAATTTATAGCGATCGCCTCTTTCCAGGGATCAGCTTCCTGATGCACTCGCCTATTCCTGGCACAAATTTTTCACCCCAATAAGAGTCGAATAATTCAGTTAAAGAGCCTCTTTATTTTTCATTTATCAGTTTGTTTGCAAAAGATGTCTGAATTCTTGAGGAAGCATATTGCATCTGAATATAATGGTGGCTTTTGCAGATGATTTGCACAGGAAAACAGTCAAAATTGCGTTGAATGTGCTTAATCCCGGACGGTGAATTCAAACCAAGTAATCCCCCGGGGCATACGTGTATTTTTTGGTTATAGGTCACAGGAACTGGATGCCAAGTCATGAATCCCCATCCCCAAGCGATTGACAAAGCCTCTCCTCTGCAGTAGAGTTGACAGTATCCAGACTGTATATCCCCAACGGAGTTGACAGTATCCAAACTGTACATCCCTAGCGGAGTTGACAGTGCCAGACTGTATCTTCCCAGCACCAGCTTGAGGACGATTAGCAAGTTCATATCCCCAGCAAAGGTTGATTCATACGACATGTCCCCAGGAAGTGCTTTCCTCACAAACTTTCCTCACAGAGTCTCGCCAAACAAGGTTCCCATAGTTGATACTCCCCCATCAAGGTCAACTTTTCAAAAAGCCAATTTATTTTTGGTGGCTTAGTGGTCCCGGCAGACGGATCATTCCCCACAGAGCATTCAAGGATTGATACAGCGATCCGTTCCCTACTAGAGTTTGCTTTCCCAAGCAGATTTCTTTTTACACCATGCATAACATTTGCATTTGCATGCATATCATATCAAGCATACACATAAGCTGATAAACAGGTTCTTCAAAGCAGACTGAAGAATTGCTTTACAACCAGAGTCACGAGATCCAGCCAGAGGATCAAGTGTGAGTGATCCAGCCTGAGGGTCATTTTTGAAGATTCAGCCTGAGAATTGTTTGCCAGCGATCCAGCCTGAGGGTCATTTTTGAAGATTCAGCCTGAGAATCGTTTGCCAGTGATCCAGCCTGGGGGTCATCTTTGAAGATTCAGCCTGAGAATCGTTTGCCAGTGATCCAGCCTGAGGGTCATTTTTGAAAATTCAACCTGAGAATCGTCTTCCAGGGATCCAGCCTGAGGGTAATTTTTGAAGATTCAGCCGGAGAATCGTTTTCCCAAGAGTCAGCCAGAGATTCGACTACGAGCGTTGTTTCCCCAGCAAGCCGGCTAGAGGAATAGATTGACAGCTCAACAGAAAATCAGCTTACAAGAGGATCCAGCCCGCGGATCGCATTTAAAAAACAAAGTCTAATTGAAGAGTCGTTATAACATGTTCTAGCCTGAAGAATATGTACGAAGCCCGAAAGTGGGATATTCTCGAAGCTGCATATCTAACATGAAGACTGTAGATTTCGAAAGAGGGTCAACCAGCGCATGCCCCAGATGCGAGATCGTGATGATGGGAATTTATCATCAAAACAATTCAGATCTAGCCAGAAGATCGAAATAGATTCAGCCAGAGAATCAAAACAAAGGAGATCTAGCCAGAAGATCGAAGAAGATCTAGCCAGAAGATCGAAGTCAGGTCTAGCCCGAAGACCGAAAATAGATTCAGCCAGAGAATCGAATCGAAGTAGATCTAGCCAGAAGATCGAAGTCAGGTCTAGCCCGAAGACCGAGAATAGATTCAGCCAGAGAATCAAAACAAAGTAGATCTAGCCAGAAGATCGAAGCCAGGTCTAGCCCGAAGACCGAATATAGATTCAGCTAGAGAATCAAAGAGAATAGATTCAGCCAGAGAATCGATCCCCAGTGAAGTCGCCCGAAGACCGAATATAGATTCAGCCAGAGAATCAAAGCGAATAGATTCAGCCAAAGAATCGTTCCCCAGTGGAGTCGCCCGAAGACCGAAAATTGTATCCTGCCAGAGGATCAAAATCGTATCCAGCTCGAGGATCAAAATTAATATCCAACCAGAGGATTAAGTTGAGTATAGATTCGGCCAGAGGATCGAAACTCCAGGTTAAGTCAGAAGACTAATTCAGATTCAGCTAGAGGATCGGAAGAATAAACAACGCAGTGTATTTCAACATTTTTGTGGTGTCCTCAGAGTGCAAATTTTCGGTTTGTCTTTGGTATTCAACCACAGCTCACCCCGTTGGTCTGATGAGTTGTTCGCTTTCATCCTGCTCGGGTTAGTTGATGATTGAATTGGGGCAGCTGTAACACCCCAAAATTTGCCCTCCTCATTCATGCATTCATTTTTTAGGTCATTTAACATTTCATATTGCATTTCATCATGTCAATCAGAGTCGGATCCTAGAAGCTTGAACATCATCCGAGATTTGTGGGTTCTATCCCGGTGATCAGTCAACACAAGGGAAAGACTTGAGTTACTTCCAACAGGCTCAAATGGGGCCTATTCACCACGCAAATGCCAAGCTTAAGGAGCAAAAAGCAGAGCCTGAGTTGTCATGCTCGCTAGGCGAGCAGTAGGGTTCGCTTAGCGAAGAGACCTGTCATGCTCGCTAGGCAAGCAGATCCTTCGCTAGGCGAAGCACACGTATTTCAGAAAGTAACAGACAGTAAAACAGACTTGGACCTCTCCCAAAAGCCCAATAAGCTACCAATATTAGGCTATAAATACTAGAATTTTCATTGAAACAAAACCCTGGACAAAACCTGGAGAGAAACCTAGACAGAGAGAGTGAGAATTAATCTGTAGCAACCTCCAGGCAATTCTGAAAGGTTCATTCTGACTCACACACTTTCAGCTCAAGCAAACCCTAACATTGGTTTGCAAATCCAGCCGTGCCATTTGATTTCAACCGATCTCTCCAATCAGGTTTGCCCTTATTCCCATTACTTTTGTGCTTTGAAGTTGAATACTCTGAATTTTTGAGGTATGATGAATGAATTTCATTAGGTTTTTGCCCACGGGTTCATAATTATGTATGAATGTATAAATAATGCCTTGAATGCTTAATCATTTAATTTCTGAAGTGTATGCCACAGGGTTTGAGGTTTCTGAAACCATACTATTATCCATGAAAAATCCAAAACCCGCAGGCGCTCGCTAGCACCTTCGCTAGGCAAGCACGCAACGACGCTTCGCCAAGCCTTCGCTAGGCGAGACAGCAGCGATCGCGACAGTAGCATTTGCTTTTTTCTGTTTTGCTCTAATCTGACTTACGTTTGTCATAGCATGTTTTCTCCTAATCCTTATCGTGTTTCACTAACCCTTTTGTTGAGTTTTTGTGAAGGCTCACATGACTTTTGCAGGGATAGCTCGCTGGATATTCCACTTTGCTTGTGGGATACCATTTGGGAGATTTATTCTGATTGCCTTGTTGGCACGTTTACTTTATACATGTTTGTTTTGTATGTGTTCGTATCCCCATAGGTAGCGCGGTTCCTTCGTCAAGGACTGCCTTTTTGCATAAGCATCCCTAACCCTACCAACTCATTGATTTTTCTTCTCCTAAGAACACGTTAACTCCTTCTACTACAGGCGAGTAAGTCTCCAAAGGTCGAGCATCCGGTAGATTGCGTAGTAACGTCGTTCGTCCAAAACCCAATCCATAACCTCGTAGTTAGCCGAACTACGGCTTGCTCTGATTCTCATTCCAGATGAGATACGTAGGCATAAGACACGATGTCTTAGCGAGCACAATTACCCTTAACCCCTAGGTAGCCGAGCTACGAAGACTCTGATTCTCATATTTAGATGAGATACGTATGCAGTGGATGCGACATCCGTGCGAGTCATTTTCTTTTGACCCCTTTTTGTAGTAAATAACACATTAGATAAACCCACACCCTTTAGACAAGAACTACAAAAGTGGATCCCGTAGAGTACTACGGATGCGTAGGGGTGCTAATACCTTCCCTTCGCATAATCGACTCCCGAACCCAATATTTGGTTGCGAGACCCTGTCTTGTCCTTTCCTTTTTCCAGGTTTACTTCGAGCGTTTCCTTTCCCTCCTTTGGGATAAATAACGCACGGTGGCGACTCTCATGTGTTTCTTCGCCGGTTGTTTTTTTTCGCATTCCATTTTTCAGGTTGCGACAATATGCAAACGTGACCAGGCAGGTGGTTGTGAAGTTTATCAAGAATCAACTCATATGCCGTTATGGTGTGCCAGATAAGATCATTACTGATAATGGATCTAACTTGAACAACAACATGATGAAAGAGCTGCGTAGGGAGTTCAAGATTGCACATCATAATTCTTCTCCTTATAGACCCAAGATGAATGGGGTTGTTGAAGCTGCTAATAAGAATATCAAGAGGATTGTCCAAAAGATGGTCGTTACGTACAAAGATTGGTATGAGATGCTGCCATTTGCTTTGCATGGATACCGTACATTTGTCCGCACTTCAACAGGGGAAACCCCTTTCTCTCTTGTTTACGGCATGGAGGCTGTACTCCCAGTAGAGGTGGAGATCCCATCAATGAAAGTCTTGATGGAATCCAAGTTGACTGATGCTGAATGGGTTCAGAGTCGTTATGACCAACTGAATTTGATAGAAGAGAAGAGATTGACTGCCATGTGCCACGGTCAGTTATATCAGCAAAGGATGAAGAAAGCCTTTGATAAGAAGGTCAAGCCTCGTGTGTTCCAAGAAGGTGACCTCATGCTCAAGAATGTTTTATCTTTCACGCTCGATTCCAGGGGCAAGTGGACTCCAAACTATGAAGGTCCATATGTTGTTAAGAGAGCCTTTTCAGGCGGTGCTTTAATACTTACAACTATGGATGGGGAGGATTTCACTCGTCTTGTGAATTCAGATGCAGTCAAGAAATACTTCGCCTAAAAATAAAAACAGAATAGCTTGCTAAGTTGAAAACCCGAAAGGGCGGCTTAGGGAAAATGAGAGTCTCGGTGGATTGAAAACCCGAAAGGGCGATCCAGGCAAAAGTTAGAGACATAAAAAATATATATATATCCCGCTAGATTGAGTACCTCACCCTGTGGCAATCTAGGCAAAAATTAGGGATTTGGCAAGTAGTTGCATCCTGGCAAGACTTTGTTCTACAACTGTCATCTGTCAGAGATTCTCGCTCAGTCATCGTCAACTGAAGCTTCAAATACATCGGATTCAGAGTTGGTGGAGAAATGGTCATTATGTTCAATGTAGCCCTTTTCCAATATATATCACCAATTTCAAATTTGTAAAGATCCATGGAGTCTTGCCATTTGCAGACTACCATTCCATCAAATAAATTTGAGCCTTTATCCAATTCTTTGCACTCTTATTTATTTCTATTCAAACAAATGTTTTGTATGTTTTAATTGGAAAATATCATTGTCTTAAATAAATAAAATTTTCTTAAATTTGTTTTTAAACAAAGTGAACCTTCACAACGGCAAAAAGGATACTTGGGACATCTTCAGTGCTCTCCCAAGGATGGTATGATTCTCAAAAGGGTAAGACATTTGTCCATATTCCTAACATACTTGTATCCTCTTCATTATCTTTCAGGTTGTCTCCTCCGCGAGTGCAGAAGAAAATTGAACATCCCACCAAATCCCCAGAGAGTTTGGAGTTTTTGATGCGCTCTCAATCTTCTAGACCTTAGAGTTGGTCGTCCCTCACTTCGAGTTAGAAATTTCACCGCCAGAGTGAGCCTGAAATTCCCCATCATAAGCGGAGTCATCATCAAGTTTGATTTATAGCTCTTCCCCTGTGGACTTGTCCACTTTTGATCTCCAGCAAATTTTCTCCTCGACCATCCTCAGCAGGGTTGATCCCACTTTTACTCCCCCGTATGGTCCTCATCAGGGTATCCCCAGTAGTTGCCTACGGGTAATCCCCGATTCGGTCGTCAGAAGTGTTTCCCTAGTGGAATCGTCTGATCACACTACGCCAAAAAGCGCTTTTAACAGCGCATCTTAGACAACGCTTTTAACAGAAAGCGCTGTCTAAGGTTAAAATTAAAATAAAGCGCTGAAAATGTTCCAAGAAAATACTAAAAGCGCTGTCTAAGGGGGGGTCTTAGACAGCGCTTTTTAAAAGCGCTGTCTAAGACCCCCCCTTAGACAGCGCTTTTAGGAAGCGCTTTTAAATATAGACCTTAGACAGCGCTTTTGATAAAGCGCTGTCTAAAGTCTTTAAATTAAAAAAAAAATTAAAACCAAAAGCGCTGTCTAAGGGGGGCTTTAGAAAGCGCTTTTGGAAAGCGCTGTCTAAGGCATACCTTAGAAAGCGCTTTACACAAAAGCGCTTTCTAAGGTCTTATTAAAATAAAATTTCAGACCACAAAAGCGCTTTCGTGTTCTGTTCTTTTGTTTTCCCTCTTCTTCAGTCACCTCAAAAACTTACGCCATTTCCACAAAAGCCCTACCTTCTCACTCTCGGCGGCCGTGCTCACGTATTTCTCTCTGGAAACAAACCGGCGGTGCGTATTTCTTTGGTACCGGCGGCGCGTATTTCTTCTCACTATACCGGCAGCGAAACAAACCCTTCCTTCTCACTGTACTGGCGGCGCGTATTTCTTTGGTAAGTCTCTTTCTCAAACCCTAAATAACTTTGGTACCACATGCATGTTGAAGTAGAGGTTTCGACTACATTGTATTCATTCTTGCATATGTGAATGTTTATGGTTTGTGAGTGATATTTGATTTTATATAATGTGTTATAGATGAACATTATGTGTGAAAACTCTTGCCCCATTTTATATTTTTCTGTATTTTTCTGTATCACCAATGTTGGTTCTGTTGAAAACTCAGTCATATTTTTCTGTATCACCAATGTTGGTTCTGTATTATGTGTGAAAACTCAGTCATATAAAATGACCCAAATTTTGAGATTTTGAAGTTTATTCTGTTGCCTTAGGGTTGAATGTTGGTTTTGAAGTTGAATCAGTTAGTGTTTAGGGAATTAAAGTGTTAGTTTGAAATGTTAGTTAAGTTAGTAAGTTAGTGAAAAGTAGTTAGTTGGTTATTGATAATATGATTGTTAGTTGAGTTGATTCGATAGTTAGCTATGAAACTGTTAATTATGTGTCAGAGATTGTTAGAGATTAATTAGAGATTAATTAGAACAGTTTTGTTAGTAGGACTGTTATGAAATTTGAAATGTGATTCAGTTAGTTATTTAGGAAAGTTGGTTAGTCATGTTTGAATTGGCAAATAAAGTTAGTAAGTTAGTTAATATTGAATGGACAAGGTTTATTAGTGTATTTTGAAATCAGTTATTGAAATGCTAATAGGAGTTAAAGTAGTAGTTAGTGTATCAATTTAGTAACTCATGCTAGTCTGAAAAGAACAAGCTACAAAGTTTGGTGACAGGTGAATACTATTTAGGATGTTAAATGGATTTTGGTGAATGTATTTTGAAATCAATTTGAATGTTCATTGAAACTACTATGGAATAATAGTTTTGACCAGTTGAATGTTCAAAGATACTACCTTAGTTATGTATTTTCGTCTGGATTAATTGTTTACTTAAATAAGTAGGAAAACCATGGATAAAACATGGATCTGTGCCGATCGAATGACCAAAGAGTACGAGAGTGGGGTTTTGGAATTCGTTAAGTATGCTGTTCAACACGCTGAAAACCCCAGACGAATGCATTGTCCTTGCTTGCGTTGTTGTTATATTGGTAAGGTTGACGCACATGGATTGAAATCGCATTTGCTGAGGCATGGAATTGATCAAAGTTATCAGTGTTGGATATTTCATGGTGAGAAAATTAACGAGAATGTTGAATCGAGTGGAAAAAGTAGTACGACCTATGCTTCATACGACAAAGACACGGAAACATACGATTGTGATCGAGTTGAAGAGATTGTAGAAGCACTGGAAGAAGATCTTCATGATTGTCCTGAAATGTTTGAGAGGGTGGTAAGCGATGCTGAGAAACCGTTGTACAAAGGTTGCACTAAATTCTCAAGACTTTCTGCGGTATTAAAGTTGTACAACTTAAAGGCGGGTAATGGATGGTCGGATAAAAGTTTCACAGAGTTGTTGGCCCTTATGAGAGAAATGCTACCGGATGATAATGTTCTTCCTAATCGAACCTATGAGGCAAAAAAAATGTTGTGCTCTATTGGCATGAGCTATGATAAGATACATGCTTGTCCTAACGATTGCATTTTGTTTCGTAACGAATATGCAATGTTAACTGAGTGCCCTAAATGCGGTTTGTCTCGATATAAGAAAAGATTATCTCCCGCAAAAGTCTTATGGTATTTTCCGATAATTCCGAGATTTAGGCGCATGTTTCGTAGTGAAACCGATGCAAGACATCTTACTTGGCATGCAGATGAAAGAATTATTGATGGAATGTATCGGCATCCGGCTGATTCACCACAGTGGTCGAAGATTGATAATGATTATCCTGAGTTTGGATCAGAAGCAAGAAACCTTCGATTGGCATTATCTACTGATGGAATGAACCCACATGGTCTTCAAAGTATCTCACATACCACATGGCCTGTGATTCTTATGATTTATAACCTACCTCCGTCACTATGTATGAAGCGTAAGTACATGATGTTATCTATGTTAATCTCTGGGCCTAAACAACCAGGGAATGACATAGACGTATACTTGACACCTCTGATCGAAGATTTAAAGATTTTGTGGGAGAACGGTGTGGAGGTTTATGATGGATATAGGAAAGAAAGTTTCAATTTGAGGGCGATGTTGTTTGGCACAATTAATGATTTTCCAGCATACGGGAATCTATCTGGGTATAGCATTAAAGGTCAACGTGCGTGTCCTGTTTGTGAAGACGGAACCGATACGATTCGATTGGAACTTTGCCAGAAGAATGTGTTTCTCGGTCATCGTAGATTCTTACATTCTAAACATCACTACCGTGGGTGGAGAAAAGCATTCAATGGAGACACCGAACATCGTAGAGCTCCACCCGCATTGTCAGGTGAACAAGTTTTTGAAAAGGTGAAAGATGTGCGTACTGAGTTTGGCAAGCCTTTTGCACATAAGATTGTGAAAGGTGGGTGGAAGAAAAGGTCGATATTTTTTGAATTGCCATATTGGAAGTCTTTGTACGTGAGACATTTTCTCGATGTTATGCATATTGAAAAAAACGTATTTGAAAGTGTTATCGGTACATTACTCAATATAAAAGGCAAGTCTAAGGATGACCTTAAAGCAAGGGAGGACATGTTAAAAATGGGAATGAGAACTGAATTAGCACCCGTGAAGAAAGGAAGACGAACATATCTACCACCTGCTGCTTTTACTTTATCTAGAAAGGAGAAAAAAAATTTGTGTAAGTCCCGGGAAGAGTGGTTGATAAAGATGTTTATCTTTCCTTCCCCAATGGATTAGTGTCCCTTTCTCCTCGGCAGATATGATCTCTTCCGTAGTGACAGAAATATGACAGCATTGGAACCTTCTGATTGGTGGTTGTTCCCCATAAAGTTTCGTTTCCCTCTTCGATAGTTTCCCTAGTAGATTACTTCGACGGTGGATTTTATCCTTGTTTAGATCCCTGCAGAGATCTTTGCTTCCTGGTATATGTTGCCCCCATCAGTTTGGATGTTCTCTAGTGGGTCTGGCTTTTTCTCTTGAGATGTAGTACCGGATGTCTGTCCATTGATTCTTGGACCTGTTTGTGTTAGATATGTCTGTTTGTCAGCATTCATCATACATAAACTACGCATATACATGCATATTCTTAACATTCAGATATTCATGTTGCATTCTTTGCCATATATCTTTTGATTGTTGTCTCCTGCTAGTTGGTGATATATTTCCCCGAGCAGATGTTTGTGTCTGATCTCTCCATGTAGAGTCGGCCCCATAGGCAGAAAGTGTCTACCCTTTCTCCCATATTCCCCACTGTGTTATGTCCTCGTGGATGATTGTTATTTTTAGTTTCCTCCCAACACATATATTGGGATGGAGTTTTCCCCTGAGATACATCCTCATTGGGTCGCGTTTTGTTTCATTGTGTCTCTCTAGCTTGTTCCTAGATCGACTCCTTCTGATTTCCCCTGCAGTTCCCCGCAGTCTGGATGA
The DNA here is from genome assembly GCF_024323335.1 of Lathyrus oleraceus. Taxonomy (NCBI): domain Eukaryota; kingdom Viridiplantae; phylum Streptophyta; class Magnoliopsida; order Fabales; family Fabaceae; genus Lathyrus; species Lathyrus oleraceus. The sequence continues at coordinate 214,043,078 of NC_066583.1, forward strand.
ATGATTGCTCCGTAACCAGTAATTGTCCATTTATTCCCTGGCGGAGTCTGTGGCCTTCTACCAAGTAACCGGTAGTTGTAAGTCCTATCTTTGTGGTTTTCTACCCTCATACCGGTAGTGGTAAACCCCATTTTATCCCCTTGCAGAGTTAACCTTGTTTTGTTCATCCCAACCAATGACGGTTACTCTTCCGCGGTTTTCTACCCAGTATCTGGTAGATGTAATCCCCTCTTTGTTGGTTATCTTTATCCAATATTCGGTACTGATATTCCTTCACTTTTTGAGTATATCTCCCAGTAACCGGTGATATATCTCCCGGATCATTGCCTTTGTCAATGTATCCCCAACGAGTCATCTTTCATTTACCCTTTACTGGTAATGATCGTTTCTCCCTTTGATTGGTCATCATTTATACCTAGTATTCGTTATCCGATGTCCTTTCCTTTCGGTCGATTTATCCTTTATTAACCCAGTTACCGGTTGTGGATAATCTTCCATGCGAGTATATTATCTATATTCTGAAGGTAATAGATAATATATCTCATGCGCTCTTTGGTCGAAGTCTTTTCTTCTTCCCCAATCGAGTAAGATTCGTATTTCCTTATGGAATCCAATGCCCATCCTATAATCGAGTTTAATTTTCATCCCTCCTTTCGGATTTTGAGTGTCTTGGAAATATTCCTCAGTTCACGCTTGGTTGGTCACCTATTATATGCCCAGTAACCGGCATCCCTGGTGTTCCTTCCCTTCTGCTCCCTATTATGACTTTTCGTCCCCTTGTGGAGTCAGATTTCCTGAGTCGAAATATACCTTTTTAGGTCTTCCTCGGATGTTTTTGGATGTTTGATATCTATCACCCTCATACCAGTCTTAGATATTCATTCTCCCCGAGGGTGTTGTTCTCTCACCCTCATACCGGTGTTTTGAGCACATGTCTCCTTGAGCTTATTACCCAGTAATCGGTAATACCTCATTATGTTGTTTCCTCAGATGAGTCCTGTTTGGACATTTCCCCAGTGAAGTCCCTTAGTGGATTTTCCCCATCTGAGTTTGGATTTTCATCCGAGGTATCCTTTATGGATAGTTTTTGTTGTATTGGCATATTCCCAAATCATGCATCTATGAGTCAGCTCGAGTCCTTCCGTTGATTTATTTTCATGGAATTCCTCTCGTGTCTCTCAGCAAGTTCTAAGTCGTGACCTGCTCATGCATTTTATTCCCTTTCTTATCCCCATTAGAGTCCCCAGAGTCTCTGTCCCATTGAGTGTATTACTCATATGGATTGTCAGTTTCTCCTGATTTCTTTTCTCTTTATGGACACATATCTCCATAGAGTATTACCTTTTTCATACATACATTTGCATCATGAGGTCTCTTAGGGACCAAAATTCGTCTCTTTGTTATTATTTAAGCCCATTCTACCTCGTCGAGACGAAGATTTTAACCTTCACTTCTCCGGCTAGAATGACCTTAAATAGGGGCATCTGTAAGACCCCAATTTTGACCCTAAGATCCCTCATGGCATCATAGCATTGCATTTTTGCATCTTGCCTCAAGGATCATAAGCATCTTGGCTCTTATCTTTGGGTGGGATCTCTTGAGAGTTGGTTTGAGATCACCAAGCATGCTTGAATTGTTTATTATTGCTTTTCTCATTTTTATTTACTAACCAAAAGCACAAAAATATGTCACTAACATCTTTTGTTTGTAGCTTGAGCAGTCACAAGATCCAAAGCTTCTAGGAGATCCTATGTACATTGATATGGCCAAGGAGAGATGAAAGCAAGCATGGCAATGGTTCCCCAAAGCTCTCATCCATCAAATATGCCTCCCAAGTGTCTCAATTCATCCTTTTGATCAAAGCAAACCAAAGGGTTTGAGGTTTGTTCCCAAGGAAAACCTAATTCATCTGTGTACCAATTGTGCCTTGCTCATGAAGAAACCTCAACCTATGATCAAATGAAATCCAGGTAAGTTCTTTAATTCATCATTTCATGCATATTTGAACTTATTTGAGTGTCCTCAATCATCAATTCATCAAGATATGAGGCATAGACTTGAGAAGTTGATCAGTCAATTCATCTGAATATTTTGATGTGCACTGAGACCTAACCTTTGATGTTTTTGACAAATGGAGATGACCCAAAGAGAAAACATGTTCTTAATAACCATATGAACAACTTTCATGTTCAGCAAAAATTGATTTGAAGCTTGTAAGGTCATCATCCTGTTCAAAACATTATAGGTCATTTTGATTGAAACCCTAATTTTGGGTCAACTTCCCAAGGACATAACTCATTCATTTTTCATGATTTTGAGGTGGGATCAAATGCATTGGAAATATTAAGATGTCTAATTCAAATGTTATGTTGAGAAAAATTTCAAAATCCTAAAATAAATACATTTGATAATGCAAAACATTATAGGTCACTTTGGACCAAAGACATTGAAATGTGAAAAAGTCCAACTTCAAGTGCCCATAACTTCTTCATAAAAAATCCAAATTATGCAAAATTTAAGTCCAAATTGATTGTCGTGAAACGATATACAACTTTGATGTTGAAGATTATGTCATTTGGAGCTTGCATCATTGAAAAAAAAGGGCTTGAACTTTGGCCATTTTTGAAATTCTCACCTGTACATGTTTTGCACCCTACACTTTATGCCCACTTTTCATCAATTTCCAAGTTTCAAATGAAGTTTTTATCAACATAACAAACGATCCTCATGCCAAAATCCTTCCAACCATTACTCATAAGGTTGTGTTTCAAGTATGGACATGGCATTTTCGAAGACATGAACATATTGGTGCATTTCTGAAGATCCATTAAATTTGCATTGCATGAGCCAATACTACATCATCTGCACGTCCAGTTTGATATGCTGGTGATTAGCTGCCAAATCCAAGTGGAATTGGGCCCTACATGCGCCTGTACAGGCCCATGCATGGAGGCCCTTTCCATTCATGCAACACTTTGATCATGCATTTCAGCCATGCTTTTGCTATCAATACAATGCTCATGCCTCTCATTTCCGCAACCTAAAGGCGCCCTAAATGTTGCACGACTGATCCCTCAACCACACTCAAAAGGAACTCACCAGTTTTCTCTCAATTTTTCAGATCGAGAATTCAATTTCATTGATTATTTTTTAGATCTAAAGTTCCTTAGCCTTGCTCACTTTGATCCCTAGAGTCTACTGCAAGCATCCATAACAAGAAATTGTGCTCTCAAACTCTGCAAATCAGAGGTTTACTTCAAACTTTATTTTCTTCGAATCATCCCATATACTGGTTGTTTCTTGTTATTGTTGTGTGATCTGAAGTCCTCTTCATTGAAGCAGTTGATTTGAGCTTTAAATTTTCAAATTCTATCAAGTTCAGTTGAACACCATAGAAATTCCATCTCTGATTTCTCTCAATGTAGAAACCTAGAGTGGATTTGGTTGGTACAGGGGTGATGTACATCACCCCAGCTTTCGATTGGTACCTAGATCGTGGCATTTGGTGCACATTTATTTCTCTGTAAATTTTGCCTTCGCCGGAAGCTGGCCGGAGAAGACGATGGCGCAGGTCACCGTTCAATCTCTAGATTGAATCTGAACCATCCATTTGCTTTTCTAGATCTAATCACAGTCGTCCCATGTTATGACTTATTTAAATGCTACGTGTGATGCATTGACCAAGGAACATGGTAGGCGTGCGCTCAGGAGCCACACGATTTGCCAGCTCAATTAATGAGCTCAGATCAAACGCTCCACGCTTTTTGTAATTTTTAATTTTTGATTTTTATTTTCTTTTATTTTTTTAATTCCATTTCATTTTAAAAAATTCATATCTCCTTCATTATTGGTCCAAAAACTGTGAGACCAATTGCATTTTTGTTCTTTTAATTTCTAGTTTCTAAAAATGATTTTTAATATTTCTTATTTTATCATTTGGTATTTTTTAAGAATTTTTTCTTTTCTGCTTATTTTTAATTCATTTTAAATAGTTTTTGATATTAAAAAATACAAAAATATTTTTCCAATCTCTTTGAATGATGATAGATCTATGAAAAATATTCTCATCAATTTATTAATTGATTTGAGATTTATTTGAGATTTTAATTCAATTAGGTTGTTTTTATGCATTTTTAATTGATTAAAAATAGTTTATGACTTCTAAAAATGTTGACATTTTTTGTCAAACTTTGTTTGACCTTGTTGAACTTAGGATAATTCACTTGGACTTTTCAAAGTTGATTTGAAGTGAGTTTGAAGTTTGACCTTTCTTTATTATTTTAATTCAAGTATTATTTTAATTTTGAAAAATACCAAAAATATTTTATTTGTTTCTTGACTTCTAATCTTCATTTTGCTTCTGCTTACTATTGTTTGATCTTGATCTTCTCTATCTTTGGTCAATGCTTGTTGATTATCTCATTCCATTTCCATTAATGGACTTGAATATTCTTCTTCTTCTTTTTCTTTTTTGATCAATGAGTTAAAGATTGGTGGTTAGCCTTGATACATGGGAGGTTTAACCTTCCTTGATTCAAATCTAATTCATCTTGATCATGGATCAAGTGAATGGCTTTGCATTAAGGATAGGTTGCTTCCTAATCAAGCAAAGAACCTAAATCAGTATAACATTATTTCTCATCTTCTTTTTGGCATGGAAAGTTGTAGGAGTTTGATTCACTAATCAAAATCCCTAACTTGTGGTGTTGCCTACATTATTATTGACCGGCCTCAGATAGTTGTGACTTCTACATAAGTCCAATTACGATTGCTTAACATAGCGCTAAATTTCCTTATGGCACACTAACTCTAACACTAACCATTAACCATTAACATTTAATTCTCGCACTTTACATTTATGCAATTTACTATTCTTGTACATATTATTCATTTGCTTTTGCTCATTGCTCATTTGAGCACATGTTTATGTTAATGCAATTTGCCTTTTGCTCACTTGAGCACATAATTGTGTATATATTATTGTGCTTGTGTTTTGCTTTGATTGTTGTGGACCAAATGCAAAAATGGACAAAATGGACTTAGATTCTAGGACATTCCCTATGCAAAATGGAGTAAAAAGGCCTTAATCTTGAAGATGGATTAGAAGGACTAAACCTCTAAACTCACTCTTGTCCATTCTTGATTTACTTCATGGAACTTTTTGATGTGTGTGCTTTTGTGCTAGGGAATCCTATTTGAACCAAATTGAAGAACCCTTGTCATGTGCTTCAAAAGAGAAAGGTACAAGAGCCATTGGGGATCTTCTAAGAGCTTGCTTGATTGATTTGATTGCTTGAGTATACACTTATTTGCTTGCTTATTCCAAAGGATGGGAGCTACTTGCATCATCAATATGATCTCAAGAGAGGAACTCCATTTGTGGTATTGTTTCTTATTCTTCATCTCTTGTATGATTAGGACTTTAGCCATTCTTCTTCTTCCCTCCCCTCTAACCCAAGCCAAAACTTTTGTGCAAACATTTAACACTTGTTTTCAAACATTAGAAACCCAAGCATTATGCTTTTTATTTTCATACTTTCTTTTCATAACACTTATTTTGAATTGAATCTTTAAGTCAACTTTGACCATATTTTGTAAATACTTTTCATTGGTAAATATAACTCATTCAAATACTTTTGTGGTTTCAATGCCCACTTCTTAACAAAAACTTTTCATAACCTTTAGCTATTAGGTTTGAGTTATCCTTGAGGTAGATATAATACTCACCTATATCCTTAGTGATGGACAATGAGTCTTCCATGCTTATTATAGGGTTAACCCCTCACTAGCATGTTAAAGTTATCCTCACATGGTGGATTTGTGGTTTTTGGGTTGAGTTTTCTCCCTTGGATAACAAAAGACCTTAAGGCTTTTGGACCAATCAATTCACCAACTTGTTTTTTAGAGATTTTTACCCCGAACTACGAGGTTTTGATCCTAATCTTTTTTAAGATGGTACGTAGGCAATGGGTTTATCCATTCAAACACAAATTGTAAATAACTTGTATATTCTCCTCTCATCTCTTCAATCATGTTTGCACAAATTTTTTTTCACAAAATACCAACCTTACAACAAGTGTGAAAAGGGCTCCCTAGGAGTACCTAGGATGTTTTGGGTGCTTAAAACCTTCCCATTGCATAACCAACCCCCTTACCCCGATCTCTGACACTTTTACTAGTTTTTAATTCGATAAAACTATTAGGTTTTTGTTCGCTTTCTAACCATTCCTTCGGATAAATAGAAGTGTGGTGGCGACTCGACTTGTATGGTTTACCTTGGGTTTAGTCAATATGTTTAATGGTAACGAATACCCCGCTACAGTTCTGCTCAGATGCGTGATAGACACGAAGCATACCTGTTGAGGACTGAAGTCCATGAGGGTTCATTTGGTACTCATTCCAATGGACATGCCATGGCGAAGATGATGTTGAGAGCAGGCTACTATTGGCTGACAATGGAGTCTGACTGCTGCAAATATGTGAAGAAATGCCACAAGTGTCAGATTTATGCGGATAAGATTCATATTCCCCTGACACTTCTGAATGTTATTTCCTCGCCATGGCCTTTCTCCATATGGGGAATGGACATGATTGGCATGATTGAGCCAAAGGCGTCAAACGGTCACTGTTTCATTCTCGTAGCAGTTGATTACTTCACTATGTGGGTTGAAGCGGCATCATATGCGAATGTGACCAGGCAGGTGGTTGTGAAGTTTATCAAGAACCAACTCATATGCCGATATGGTGTGCCAGACAAGATCATTACTGATAATAGATCTAACTTGAACAACTGGATGATGAAAGAGTTGTGTAGCAAGTTCAAGATTGCACATAATAATTCTTCTCTTTACAGGCCCAAGATGAATGGGGCTATTGAAGCTGCTAACAATAAAATCAAGAAGATTATCCAGAAGATGGTTGTTACGTACAAAGATTGGCATGAGATGCTGCCATTTGCTTTGCATAGTTATCGTACATCTGTTCGCACTTCAACAGGGGTAACCCCTTTCTCTCTTGTATATGGCATGGAGGTTGTGCTCCCCGTAGAGGTTGAGATCCCATCAATGAGAGTCTTGATGGAAGCCAAGTTGACTGAGGCTGAATGGGTTCAGAGTCGTTATGACCGGCTGAATTTGATTGAAGAGAAGAGATTAACTGCCATGTGCCATGGTCAGTTATATCAGCAAAGGATTAAGAAAACCTTTGATAAAAAGGTCAAGCCTCGTGTGTTCAGAGAAGGTGACCTCGTGCTCAAGAAAGTTTTGTCTTTCGCGCCCGATTCTAGGGGCAAGTGGACTCCAAACTATGAAGGTCCATATGTTGTTAAGAGAGCCTTTTCATGCGGTGCTTTGATACTTACAACTATGGATGGGGAGGATTTCACTCGTTCTGTGAATTCGGATGCAGTCAAGAAATACTTCGCCTAAAATAAAACTAGACTAGCTCGCTAAGTTGAAAACCTGAAAGGGCGACTTAGGCAAAAATGAGCGTCTCGGTGGATTGAAAACCCGAAAGGGCGGTCCAGGAAAAAGATAGAGACATGAAAAATTAATATATACATCCCGCTAGATTGAGTACCTCACCCTGGGGAAATCTAGGCAAAAATTAGGGATTCGGCAAGTAACTGCATCCTGACAAAACTTCGTTCTACAATTGTCTCCTATCAGAGGTTCTCGCTCAGTCATCGTCAACTAAAGCTTCAAATACATAGGATTAAGAGTTGGTGGAGAAATGGTCATTATGTTCAATGTAGCCCTTTTTCCAATATATATCACCAATTTCAAATTTGTAAAGATCCATGGTGTCTCGCCATTTGCGGACTACCATTCTATCAAATAAATTTGAGCCTTGATCCAATTCTTTGTACTCTTATTTGTTTCTGCTTAACAAATGTTTGCATGCTTTAATTGATAAATATCATTGTTTTAAACAAACAAAGTTTTATAAAACTGTTTTTAAACAAAGTGAACATTCGTAGTTGACTAAAAGGATAGTTGGAATGTCTTCAGTGCTCTCCCAAGGATAGTATGATCTCCCCAAGGGTAAGACATTTGTTCATATTCTAGCATGTTTGTATCCTCTTCATCATCTTTCAGGTTGTCTTCCCAGCGAGCGTAGAGAAGAGCAATGCATCCTCAATTCCCCAGAGAGTCTGGAGTTTTGGCCTCGATTTTTTAGAGAGGTGTATACCTCTATATCAGGCACTAGCATTTGTGTTTTATCAATTATATGGTTGTCATCCCTTGTGTGGACTGACCTAAAATCCCTTATAGATTGATAAAAGTTTGACATGCTATCTATTCATGAGGAAGTTTGTCTTTCCCTAGTGAGCAGAAATTCCCAGCTTGAGTAGAAATTCTCGGCAGAGTAAGCATGTGTTCCCTGCAAAGCTATCTTTCAGATATCTCCTCAACAGTAGTTTCTGAGAGCAGTTGGTGAAGGGTTTGTTCCCCTTTTCATCCCCAACATGGCATGCACCGACGTAGGATTCTTTTCTGATTCCCTCAACCAGGACAGTTCCCCTAGAGGTACCTGTAGTTTCTCCCCAGCAGGTTTGCCTATGACTCATCCCCAGTAAGGTTGCTTACAGCAGACTATCCCGAGTTGGGTCGCCTATAGTCCATCCTCTGTTGAGTTTCCTTATCCTAGCTTGGCGTTTGTATCCCCCCATGGTTGAAGATTTCTTCCAGTATTGGACGACGATTAAGGAAGATGTATTATTTCCTTCCCCAACGGAGCCAATGGTTCTCTCTCCCCTCAGCAGAGATGTTTCTCCAGCAGTTAGAAGGGAGCGTTTGATTGATGTGTATTTGTTTGGTGGTTGTTCCCCACAGAATTTCACATCATCCCCTGATAAGATCCCCAGTAGAGTTCCTCTACGACAGATCTTATTGATATCTCTGCATGTTCCCCGGCTAAGACTTTGCCTATCCCCAGCGGTGGTCCATGACTCTTGGTATTTGATGTATCCCCACCAAAATTGATTTCTCCTGTGGGCCTGGCCCTTCTCTTTCGAGATGTTATACCGGATGTCTGTCCATTGATTCTCAGACTTGTTTGTGTTAGATATGTCTGTCTGTTAGCATTGATCATACATAAACCACGCATATGCATGCATAATTACAACATTCAGATATTCATGTTGCATTCTTTGCCATATATCTTTGCTTTTTATCTCCTGCTATTGGTGAAATATTCTTCCCCAAGTAGATTTTTGCATCTGATCTCTCCATATAGAGTCAGCCCCATAGGCAGAAAGTGTCTATCTTTCTTCCATATTCCCCACTAAGTTATGTCCTCGTGGATGATTATTGTTTCAGTTTCCTCCCCAATTATATATAGGGATGGAATTGCTCCCCTGAGTTATATCCTCATTGGGTTGAGTCTTGTTAATTGTGTCTTTCTAGTTTGTTCCTAGATTGACTCCTTTCTTGTTATTCCCCTGCATTTCTCTGGTGGTTTAGTTGTTCAATTGCTTAGTAACCAGTAATTGTTCATCCTTTCCCTAGTGAACTATGTGGCCTTCTACCCAGTAAACGTTAGTTGTAAGTCCTATTTCTGTGGTTTTCTACCCAGTAACCGATAGATGTAATCCCCTCTTTGTTGGTTATCTTTATCCAATATTCGGTATTAATATTCCTTCGTTTTTGAGTATTTCACCCAGTAACCGGTGAAATATCTCTTGGATGATTGTTGTTTCAAGCAATTTATCCCCCCGAGAGTCATCTTTCATTTACCTTATTGTTTGGTAATGATTGTTTCTCCTTCTGATTGGTCATCATTTTATACCTAGTAACCGGTATCCCGATGTCCTTTCTTTTCGGTCGATTTATCCTTTATTAACACAGTAACCAGTTGTGGATAATCTTCCATGCGAGTATGTTATCTACGTTATGATGGTAATAGATAATATATCTCGTGCGCTCTTCAGTCGAAGTCTTTTTTTTCCCAAGTCGAGTAAGATTCGTATTTCCTTATGGAATCGAATACCCATCCTGTAAATCGAGTTTGCTTTTTTCAGCCCTCCTGTCGGATGATGAGTGTCTTGGATATGTTCCCAATTCACACCTGGTTGGTCACCTTTTATATGCCCAGTACCCGGTATCCCTGGTGTTCCTTCCTTATGCTCCCTATTATGACTTTTTTGTCCCCTGTGGAGTTAGATTTCCTGAGTTGAGATATGCCTTTTAGGTCCTCCTCAGATGTGTCGGATGATTGATATCTCTCACCCTTATACCGGTCTTAGATCTTATTTCTCCCTGAGCATGTTATTCTCTCACCCTTATACCGGTGTTTTGATGACATGTCTCTCTTTGAGTTTATTACCCAGTAACCGGTAATATCTCATTGTTTTTTCCTCAGCTGAGTCCTTCGTGGACATTCCCGCCTGAGTCCGAATTTTCATCCGAAGTATCCTTTGCGGATAGTTCTAATGTATTGGCATATTCCCCAATACATGCATCTTTGCGTCAGCTCGAGTCTTTCCATCAATTTATTTTCATGGAATCCCTTCGTGTCTCCCAGCAAGTTTTAAGTTGTGACCTGCTCACGCATTTTTACCCTATTTTCCCTGGAGTCTCTGTCTCCCTAGTGAGTGTGTTACTCCTGTGAAATTTTCAGTCTTCCTCTTCCTTTGTGGCCACATTTCCCCACAGAGTATTTTATTTTTGCATCATGAGGTCTCTTAGGGACCAAAATTCGTCTCTTTGTTATTATTTAAGCCCATTCTACCTTGTCGAGACGAAGATTTTAACCTTCATATATCCGGCTAGAATGACCCTAAATAGGGGCATCTGTAAGACCCTAATTTTGACCCTGCGATCCCTCATGGCATCATATCATTTTCTCATTGCATTGCCTCAAGGATCATAGCATGTGTGGCTCCTTAACCCTAGAGTGGGACTTGTGTGAGTTGGTTTGAGATCACCAAGCATGCTTGTATTGTATATTCTTGCTTTTCTTATTTTGATTACTAACTGTAGCACCTCAAATTTGCACCTCGCATTTTGTATATACATTTTCATTTCGGGTCATTAACATTGCATTGTTCATGGCATAGTCCATCAAGTCATCAAGCAAGACTGGTCAGGAGATTCAACTGTGCAAGCAAGCAAGTGCATTTTCTATGGAATCAAAGTCCTAGGGTTGGTACAATGGGTTCATGTGACCTAAGTATCATTTTGAGGTGATTTGGCCAAGTATTGAAGGCTCAAAGCTCATCAGTCAATGTGCAATTCATTTGAAACCCTAAAAAGTCAACAGAAGTCAACTGTCAGTTCAACTATGGATTTGGAGGTGGGAGATGGTTAGAGATTCATGTGTGAACAAGTCTCATTTGACATTTCAAACCTCAACATTGAAGAATTTGAGGTCAGATCAAAACTTTCCAAGAATAGCAGGTGACCTGTAATTTGAATTTGCCAAAAATGGAAAGGTTTTCAACTCAAGCTTATATCATCAAGAAAGCTTCAAATGAAATTTTGTCCAACATGAAAGTTGAAGATCTTTCTCTCCCATTTCCAAAAAGTCCAGTATCATGGATTTCTCATGTGTGGTTAAGGAGATGTGATCAAAACTTGGCAAAGTGTGGTTTGAACTTCAGATGTGCATAACTTTCAAACCAAAACTCCAAATTGAGTGGCTGTTTTTGCATTGCTCTTATTTTGACCTCTAGTTTCCAAATCTTGCATTACATGCCATGCATTATCATCACATGAACATTTGGTAATTCACTTGATTTTTGGAGGGAAAAATTAAAGTTTAAATTTGGTGCATTGTTCACACACTCTATCATTGCCTTTAGCTCCAAAACAGATTTTTAAGTGAAATTCAATCCAAATTTGTGCACTATTCACCATGCATTTCATGCATAGGGTGAAAATTCCAATTTGCCAAAACACCTTGAAACTTGATCCATTCCATTAGCATTTGGTTTAGGCTTAATTAAACATGATTAGGGAGAGGTATAAAAGGAAAACCCTAACTGTTTTCAGCATAACAAGCTTCATAATTTCAGATCTAGAAAATTTTTCACAAAATTCTCTCTCAATTTTTCTTCAAATTTCTTCAAACAAGTTGCATTTCCTTTGGTTGAATCATCATCTGGAAGCATCATGGAGCAAGTTTGGACGTGGAAAGGAGCAAAATCGTGCTTGTTCTGTTCATGCTAGCAGCTTGGAAGCAACAATGGTGATGCAAAGTTCTGGTAGATTCGTGTACAATTGAGGTGCAACTTCTCTTCCAATCACTTGCACAAGCATTCTAGAGGAACATTAAAGCCATTACAAAGATCGAATCTCTCCAATTCCAGATCTGGTCTTCAAGAGGTCATGAATCGCATCTCATAATTTTGATTTTTCTTGCTATAATGTTGTAGATCTAAGTACACTGATCATGCTGAGCTTTGAATCGTGATTTTTCATGCGATATTGAATAAGTTATGGTTGTTTAAAGTTTCATGTGCAAATGATAATTGCTTCGATTCTCCTTGTGTGTGTTGAATTAGACTTAGCCATGCATATATTCGTGACCTAGGATGAAGGATCTACACATTGGTGTACTTGATTTCCATTTCTGGAACAATTGTTCTTGAGGCCTTGTTACTGTTCATGAACGCGATGAAGAAGATGATACAGAGCTTTGGCCACGGTTTCTGATCACAATTACCACGCAAATCCGTTGCATTAGGTGTTTGTTAGGGTTGGCACGTGATTGGTGCATGAGAAGCTCCATGCGCGTTTCTGATTGGCTCATGCGTGCTGAGCGTGCCATTGGCTGCCACCTAGGTTTAGTGAAACACTGCGTTTAGCAGCCTGGCGCCAATTATTTCAAATGATCACTCGGTTCGATTCCCAGCCAATGCCATATTTCAAATGCTTTCTTATATTTTTCATTTCCCTCCATATATGTTCATGAATGGCTTCATGTTGATTTTTAATTTTTTCTTCATCTTCAAAAATTCATAACAAATTGAATATTGCTCCAAAAAATACCATGTTTTCTGCATTATGTTGCATTTTTTGTCTATTATTTTTTGATCATTTTTCCATAAATTGTGCATGGCTGGATAATTTTTTGCCCTAGAATGTTTGGACATGTATGCTATCTTTACCTTGCTTTGCCATATCATTTGTGAAATGTTTGGTTCTCATCCAATGCTCATGAAATTTTGCATGCTATAACTAGACTCATGGCTTGAAATTATGGTGTTGATTTGGTATTTTTATCATGTGTCATTTCTATTTTATGAATGTGTTAAGTTAGGTGTGACAATTTGTGTCACACCTTGTGATGTTCAACTTGATTGATGAGTTTGCCATGTCAAATGATATCCAATTGCCTTGATTTCTTGTATGATGCATGCCATAGATGTTGTGATTGCTCATGAATTTTGTTGGAAGTTTTGAAATCATTTCTGATTTAATTGAGATTTTTCATTCTGGTTGGTCACATTTGAGCTTTTAAAATGCCTTGAACTTCATTTGGTAATGAAATGCTTGTTCTTTATCCAATGAATGTGGAATTTTGCACACTATTTCTAGACATGTTGAGTGTTGTTTTGGCTTTGGTTTGGGGTTTTTACCATAATCCATCTCTGTTTTATGCCTATGCTAAGTTGGTGTGACAATTTGTGTCACACATGTGCTTGTTGTGTTTGTCTTAATTTATGATATGTGATTGCCATGCCTAATGATGTCCAATGCCTCTAATTATTTGTGTGATGACCATGTTGTATGTCCTGTTTGCTCATGAATTTTGCCAAGATTATTTGAATCATTTTTGATTTAATGTGCATTTGTTGCTTCTGATGTCACAATGTGGTCACAATTTGCATACCTTGCCATGTTTGGTTCATGAAATACTTTTGGTTAATGATATTGACATGAGACCTTTTGGAATGTGTTCTTGATTGAATGAGGTTGATTCATGTTAAATTTCATGTTCTGTTTTGAATGTTTGACCCCCTTTTTTGACCCTAGGCTTTGACCTAGTGGTTTGGACTCACTGTTTGGATTGTGGATTTCAGGTTAAGAAGCATATTGCCATAGTTGATGATGCTTCCTCACTTGAACATTGATGTTTGCTCTAGATGTTGGCTAACTTTGAGTTGTTTTGTAGGTTGATGCCAAGTTATTTGTGTTGTGCCTATTGGCTTGTGGCTTGCACATTGTTGCTCAATGCCTTATCTGTCTGATTGTGTGATTGACTGTCTGTTTGATTCTTTGAATTGTATACTGATTGGGTTAGATTTTTTCAGGTACCTAAGCTGCTTTGAGTTCTTTTGAACTTGCTTTTGTTTTTCTTGGTTGCTTAACCACTGAGGTATAACTCTCTGACTTCATGTATTCTGGAAGACCTGTCCTGTTATGTGGGCAGGCACCTGTCTGAAGCCCTCCTTAAGAGGCAATGCTTGTGTTTGTTTACTTTTGTGCCAAGCAGGAAAAGACCTCTATGAGGCAATTGGTAGATAAAACAGATGCGTAATCCATCTCCTGCTACTCGGTGTGTCATCCACTTTTCTCACACACCTTGTGTTGATGCATTGTGGATAATAGCCCAAGATCTTTGTTGTGTCAGTCATATGTGGAGAAGAGTTCCTACTTTCTGAACTCCCACACTTTCATTTGTCTGAAGCTCTCCCAGGCCAGGGATAAGAGCTGTGAGGTCTTACCCTCACTTCCCATTTCATCTGCTTCACCCTAACTCTCAATGTTAGGGTTAAGAGCTAATTACACCCGATTCCAGTTGGCTTGTGTTTCACAGCCTAACCTTGTATGAGCCCAATTGTGTGCATATAGTGTGTGTGCTTGCTTTGTGTGCTTGTATGGATTTGCTTGTGCTGTTTAGGATAGCTTGCTTCCTGTGCAAGTTAGATAGCAACCTCAACATAGGGATCGTATGCATGACAACTTCTAGGCTCGAGTCGTAGTCTCCCTAGTAGTTTGTGTCTCCCTTTGTTTCTGGTTAGGACAGAAGTTCTTTCCCTGTTTAGGGGAACTACGTTGCCCTGATCCTCATACCAGATGAGGTACGTAGGCAGGAGATGAGCTGATCTCTCCGGGCGCCCTTTTGCTTTTTCAACTCTTTTGTGTGTGTTTGGAGTCTGACGTAAGTCCAGCGATTGGCAGTTGGTTTCCTGTGTGTGTTTGTTGGTTCAGAGTCTGATATAAGTCCAACGATTGGCATTCGGTTTCCATGTTTGCTTGTTTGTGTGGAGTCTGACGTAAGCCCAGCGATTGGCAGTCAGTTTCCTGTGTGGTTTTGTTTGGCGTGCGTTAGCCGAGCTATGAGTGCTCTGATTCTTCTCCAGTCAGAGAAGATACGTATGCATAGGATGCGACATCCTAGCGAGCACGTTTCCCTTGTCCCGAACTACGTCGACTCTGATGTCTGTGCCTGACAGACTACGTAGGCCCAGGATGCGATATCCTGCCGAGTTAGTTTCTTTTGTCTTCCTGTGTCTCCTTTCAGCCCGTGTGTGCAATTTGTTTGAGCAGTTTTTAGCAACCTTATCCTTTCTTTTGTGCGTGGATCCCGTCGAGTACGACGGATGCGTAGGGGTGCTAATACCTTCCCTTCGCATAACCGACTCCCGATCCCATCTCTCTCTGGTCGCGAGACCATGTCTTTTCCAGGTTTACTTCGAGCGTTTCCTTTCCCTCCTTTGGGATAAATAACGCACGGTGGCGGCTCTGTTGTTTCTTTTTCCCGCCGGTTTTTCGCGTAATGCGACAGCTGGCGACTCTGCTAGGGATATAGAGATGTTGACCTCTTGCTGGTCCATCTTCCCTAAGCGAGTCTCTCCTAGCGCTCTCTAGGTTAGGGTTTGGTTTCTTTTGTTGTTTCATTTATTGTATTTATTTGTTTATATTTGCATTTATGTTTGCATTTATGTTTGCATTCCTCATCATAAATTCATCTGGCTGTGGTGTGTTTGTCTCTCTGTTTGGGTGGGAGTTACATGAGGTAAAAGGCCCAATACCCAGGCTATGAGTGAAATCTAGGATACCTAGGAATAGAGTGATTCATGGGAAGCGGGTGGTATTGCGCCACTTAGCGGAACATTGATATCACGAGCAGTTCAGACTCTGATGGGGTATTATCGTTACATACTTCGGGTGTGTACATGATGATATTCTATGAAAGGGTTATTTATGTTGCGTTTCTCTCGACCTTACCCTGGCCTAGATGACGCCCGTGAGTGGGGAGGGAATGATCATTATTACAGGTACAGTTGGTGACTTGTCGGTGACTTGTTGGTGACTTGTGGTCCTGTTGGTGACTTGGTTCTTCAGATAAGGGTCTCAGATGACTTTGGGTTTCAGATGAATTGGTGGTTCCGAGTTCAAGCCGAAGCTTTGATCCTGTGCTCCGAGATACACAACCATCCAGTCTTGTCTGCATCATTTGCATCATAGCATGTTTATTTTCAAAAAATATGCAATAAAAAAAATTGAGAAAAGAAATGAAAAAAGAAAAGAAAAGAAAAAGCTAATCTCTGCATGCATATCATTTCTCAGGTTCATTCAGAAGTCTATTCACTGTGAGATATGGCAACCGTTCCAGAGTTGAAGCGGAAGACTTGCTCCTACAGCTTTCACCGTGAGCCTTTGACATCCCTGATAGAGTTGAGCAACCTTGTGACCAGTGGTAACCAGAAGATGTTTGTTGATCAGTATGGGGACTTGTTGACACTGTTGAAGATGGTAGTAGATCCAGTGCCGTTGCAGACTCTTCTACAGTTCTACGACCTAGATCTTCGCTGCTTCACCTTTCAGGACTATCAGTTGGCGCCCACTCTTGAGGAGTACTCCATTCTGCTGAATGTCCCGATCCGGTATCAGGTTCCTTTCTTGGATGTTCCAAAGGAGGTTGATTTCAGGGTTGTTGCCAGAGCTCTTCATCTGAGTGTCAAAGTAGTCAGTGATAATTGGAAGTCCAGTGGGGAGGTTGTGGGTTTGCCTTTGAAGTTCTTGTTGAGGATAGCTAGAGAAGAAGCAGAGAAGGGAAATTGGGAAGCTTTTCATGCTCAGTTGGCCATCATGATTTATGGGATTGTCTTATTCCCGAGTATGCCCAACTTTGTGGACTATGCTGCTGTCACTATTTTCATTGGAGGAAACCCAGTTCCTACTTTGTTAGCTGACACTTACTATGCTATTCACAGTAGGCATGGTAAGGGCGGAGCTATCAGATGCTGTCTCCCACTTTTGCTCAGATGGTTCTTGTCTCTCCTGCCAATCAGTGGACCTTTTGTGGATGCTCAGAGCACTCATAAGTGGACTCAGAGGATTATGTCTCTTACCTCTTATGATATCAGGTGGCAGTCTTACCGAATGGATGTGCGTAATGTCATCATGAGTTGTGGAGAATTCCGTAACGTGCCACTTGTAGGGACTAAGGGTTGCATCAATTACAACCCGGTTCTTTCTCTTCGCCAGTTGGGGTTTGTAATGAATGGAAGACCACTTGAGGCTGAGATAGCTGAAAGTGTGTATTGTGAGAAGCGGAGTGACCCTGTTAGTGTGGAGCGAGTAGGAAGAGCTTGGAAGACCATTGGTGTTAAGGATGGAGCTGTCCTAGGGAAGAAGTTCGCAGTTGCTATGCCTGACTACACTGAGTGGGTCAAGAAGAGAGTGGAAACTTTGTTGTTGCCCTATGATAGGATGAAGTCATTGCAAGTGCAACCACCTTTGATCCTTGCTGAGAGTGTACCTGCTGAGCACTACAAGCAAGCCCTGATGGAGAATCGTCGGTTGAACGAGAAAGAGCAAGATACCCAGATGGAGCTCTACAAAGCCAAAGTTGATAAGTTGAACTTGGCTCATCAAATCAGAGACATGCAAGGTGAAGATGCTAGTAGAATGAAGAGCAAGAAGAGATCTTATGAAGAGATGGAGAACTTGTTGAATGCAGAACACCGGGAGTGTTTGAGGTTGCAGAGAGTTGAGGCCAGTTACCAGAAGAAGATAAGAGACTTGGAGAAGCAACTCAGAGACAAAGACATCCAGTTGAAGAAGGAAATTGACTTGAGACATGCATCAGAGAGCCAACTTGAAGGAGAAGTTGTAGAGCTCAGAAGACAACTGAAGGAGAAGCTCACTCCCTTGCCAGAATGTTCAGAGTGTGACCTGTTGATAGACCAGTGTCAGTACTTGAAGACTCTCATTCCTGGAAGCCATTTGTCTTAGCTTGTATCTCTGTTGTTTATGTTGAATCACCTCCATGCATGTTGGATGGGGTTCATTGTTGTACTCCGGTTATTTGGATCTTTGTTGACCTTGTTGTATGATCTTTGTTGCTCTTATCTATAGATGAGGTTGTTGGTGTTTCACCGTGTGCTCATTATCTTGTGTAGCTTGCTGTGTTTGTGTTGCAGGTTGCCATTTCTTGAAGATGAATCAGGCTCTTGAATGCCTGAGAAATGAACATATCATGTGCATCATACGCATCATTAACATCATATACATATCATCTTGCATAACAGGTGTTCTTGTTCGTGACTTCTCACTCTGGTTCCTGTGTCAGGCAGGATAGCTGATCAACGTCCGCACCGCTACGCAACCAGATTGAATCATCAGAGGAATATGGACCAGGTTCAAGCAGAATTGGCTGAGATGAAGGCTAACATGGCCCAATTTATGACAATGATGCAAGGGGTTGTTCAAGGGCAAGGGGAGCTGCGTGCCTTAGCCCAGAGACAGGAAGCTGTGATTCCGCCATCCAACGGTGCTTCACCAGTGGGTGTACCCGTTCATGAGAATGTTGCTGCTACTGCTCCCGTTAATGACTACGCCGTAGGGGATGAATTGAGGGGTATCAGAATCAACGGACAGCCTCTTGCTGCAGAGACTGTTAATGCCAGAGCTACCCGGGCTCCGATTCGTCATCCTGCTCCGTTGGTTGACAGACAGGAGGACATGTTCACCTTGCTCAGTGAAGACGATGATGTAGTGAGAGTTGAAGAGAGGGACCGTAAAGTTGATGCCCTTGCTGAGAAAATCCGAGCTATGGAATGTCAGAACTCCCTTGGGTTTGATGTGACCAACATGGGTTTGGTGGAAGGTTTGAGAATCCCCTACAAATTCAAAGCACCCTCATTCGATAAATACAACGGTATTTCTTGTCCTCGCACCCACGTGCAGGCCTATTATAGGAAGATCTCTACTTACACCGATGACGAGAAAATGTGGATGTATTTTTTCCAGGATAGCTTGTATGGGGCTTCCTTGGATTGGTACATGGAACTGAAGAGAGATTTTATCCGTAATTGGAGAGATTTGGAGGAGGCCTTCTTGAGGCAGTATAAACATAATATGGACATGGCGCCGAGTCGGACTCAGTTGCAGAGTCTTTGTCAAAAATCTGGAGAAAGCTTCAAGGAGTACGCCCAGAGGTGGCGGGAATTGGCTGCAAGAGTACAACCCCCTATGCTGGAGAGGGAGCTGACTGACATGTTTATCGGTACCTTACAGGGTGTATTCATGGACCGGATGGGAAGTTGCCCATTCGGTAGCTTCTCAGATGTTGTGATTTGTGGGGAGAGGACTGAAAGCCTGATTAAAGCGGGGAAGATTCAGGATGCTGGTTCCTCATCTTCCAAGAAACCATTTGCTGGGGAACCTCGCAGGAGAGAAGGTGAAACCAATGCGGTGCAACACCGAAGGAGTACAAACAGAAATCAATATCGCCAGGTTGCTGCTGTAACAATTCCAGCACCTCAACCACGTCAACAACAACAACAGAGAGTTCAACAACAACCGCCACAACAACAACAACAACAGCAACGTCCTTATCAGCCTAGACAGAGGATGCCTGATCGACGTTTTGACCCGTTACCGATGACCTATGCTGAGTTGCTACCTGAGTTGCTCAGACTAGGGTTCGTGGAGTTGCGAACAATGGAACCGTTGACAAAAGTACCACCTGGGTATGATGCCAACGTGCGTTGTGATTTCCACTCTGGTGCACCGGGGCACCACATTGAGAATTGTCGGGCTTTTCATCATAAGGTCCAGGACCTAATTGACGCTAAAACTATCAATCTTGCTCCTGTGCTGAATGTTGTGAATAACCTTATGCCTCTGCATGATGCACACAGAGTGAACAATGTTGAAGACGGTGAAGCTGAAGACTTGGTGGTCAGTGTTGAGGAGATTCAGACTCCGTTGGGTGTTGTGAAGGATTGTTTGTTGAGTGGGGGAGTGTTCCCGGGCTGTTGTGAGGGTTGTGAAGAATGACCTGGTTCAGAAAATGGTTGCATACAGTTGAGGGCTGGTATTCAGAATCTGATCAATGAGGGCTGTTTACAGTTTAGTCGGGCCGTTAGAGATTATGGGGTGGTATCAACCGTCACCACTTATTTCAAACCGTCTGAGGGACGTGGCCAGAGAGCTGTTAATGCACCTATAGCTAGTGGTATTCCTGTCACCATTTCTGCTCCTGTAACCGTCAGTGCTCCAACTACTATTGTTGTGTCTGGTAGAAGACCTGTTGAGAATAGTAGGGTTGTACCATGGAAATATGACAACGCTTATCGCAGCAACCGAAGGGCTGAGAGTCAGATTAGGCCGGTAAATCAGTCTCCTGTGACTATTGGTGTGACTGGTAGAACTCCTGTGATTGTAAGCCCAGTGGTGGACAATGTTGGGGGACCCGGAGGTTTTACCAGAAGTGGTCGCTTGTTTGCTCCGCAACCTTTGAGAGACAATAATGATGAGGCTCTCGCTAAAGCTAAGGGTAAACAGGTTGTGGTTGAGGAAGAACCGACTCAGAAGGAGGCGCCTGAGGGTTCGTTTGAGAAAGACGTGGAGGAGTTTATGAAAATAATCAAGAAGAGTGACTACAAGATTGTAGATCAGCTGAATCAGACTCCGTCCAAGATCTCTATACTCTCATTGTTGCTATGCTCTGAGGCGCCCCGTAATGCCCTGTTGAAGATGCTGAATCTGGCTTACGTGCCTCAAGAGATCTCTGTCAATCAGTTGGAGGGTGTGATTGCCAACGTGAGTAACAGGCATGGTGTGGGGTTCACAGATTTGGACTTAACGCCTGAGGGTCGTAACCATAACAAGGCCTTGCATATCACCATGGAGTGCAAGGGGGCAGTGTTGTCTCACGTGTTGGTAGACACTGGCTCTTCGTTGAATGTGCTGCCTAAGAAGATTTTGGGTAAGATTGATGTTGAAGGGGTTATCCTCACTCCGAGTGATCTGATTGTGCGTGCCATTGATGGATCCAAATGGTTTGTTTTTGGTGAAGTCACATTGCCGGTGAAGATTGGCCCGGAGGTGTTCAATATTGTCTTCTATGTGATGGACATCCAACCAGCATATAGTTGCTTATTGGGGCGTCCTTGGATTCACGCAGCTGGGGCAGTTTCGTCAACTCTCCACCAGAAGCTGAAGTATGTCTGGAACGGCCAGATTGTGACAGTGTGCGGTGAAGAAGATATTCTGGTGAGTCACCTATCCTCTTTCAAGTATGTAGAGGTTGATGGTGAGATCCATGAAACCTTATGCCAGGCATTCGAGACTGTTGCTCTTGAGAGGGTGGCTTTTGCTGAGCAGAAGAAGCCAAGTGCCTCAATTGCATCGTATAAGCAAGCTGTTGAGGTTGTCAACTCTGGTAAAGCAGAAGGCTGGGGCAAGATGGTGGATTTGCCTGTTAAAGAAGATAAGTTCAGAATTGGTTATCAACCTCTGCAGGCGGAGCAGGGTGTGCAGACAGGTCCGAATACCTTTACCAGCGCTGGGCTGATGAATCACGGTGACGTCTTTGCAGCCAGTAGTGAAGACAGGGACAGTGATTGTGATCTGGACAACTGGGTTCGCCCGTGTGCACCAGGGGAGTCGATCAACAACTGGACAGCAGAAGATGTGGTCCAAGTTACTCTTCAAACAGAGTAATTTCCTTTTGTTTTTCATTTTGCACAAAACCCTACGTTCTGCCCAGGGCGTAGTGGTTCATTGTAGGGCCTCATCATGTTTTTTTCAATAATATCATTAATAAAGGATGTTTTGCAAACAATTTTGTGATCCCTGTCTTTCTATTTTGTTTTCATTTTTCAAAAAAAATAAAAATGGCAATGTTTTTGTTTTTGTGACTTTCTTGAATTCTTTTTCTAAAACAAAGCATTAAACATGCAGAAGTGATCTCACGGAATCCACTATGAACAGTTCTGTTATGGCTCAGTATGATTTCAATAATCCCATCTACCAAGCTGAAGAGGAGAGTGAGGAAGACTTGGAACTCCCTAAAGAATTGGTCAGATTGTTGAAGCAGGAGGAAAGGGTCATCCAACCTCATCAGGAGGAGTTGGAGATTGTCAACCTTGGTACTGAGGACGCCAGAAAAGATATTAAGATCGGGGCTGCTTTGAAGGAAGATGTCAAGAGAAGGTTGATCGAGATGCTGAGAGAGTATGTGGAGATATTCTCCTGGTCGTATCAAGATATGCCTAGGTTGGATACCGATATTGTGGTGCATAGACTACCTCTCAGGGAAGAGTGTCCTTCAGTCAAGCAGAAGCTTCGGAGAACGAGTCCTGATATGGCGGTTAAGATCAAGGAAGAGGTTCAGAAGCAGTTCGATGCGGGTTTCTTGTCATTGACGACTTATCCCCCGTGGGTGGCCAACATTGTTCCCGTGCCGAAGAAGGATGGCAAAGTCAGGATGTGTGTCGATTACCGGGATTTGAACAGAGCGAGTCCGAAAGATGATTTTCCATTACCTCACATTGATGTATTGGTTGATAATACGGCTCAATCCTCGGTTTTCTCTTTCATGGACGGTTTTTCTAGTTATAATCAGATTAAGATGGTGCCAGAGGACATGGAAAAGACGACATTCATTACACCTTGGGGCACGTTCTGCTATAAGGTGATGCCATTTGGGCTGAAGAATGCCGGTGCTACCTATCAGAGGGCTATGACGACTCTCTTTCATGACATGATGCACAAAGAGATTGAAGTGTACGTAGATGATATGATTGCGAAGTCGTAGACAGAAGAGGAGCACCTGGTTAATTTACAGAAGTTGTTTGACCGATTAAGAAAATTCAAACTGAGGTTGAATCCGAACAAGTGTACGTTTGGTGTGAGATCTGGGAAGCTGTTAGGCTTCATTGTCAGTATAAAAGGGATTGAGGTTGATCCAGCAAAAGTCAAAGCTATTCAAGAGATGCCTGAACCGAAAACAGAAAAGCAGGTTCGTGGGTTTTTAGGGAGATTGAACTACATTGCAAGGTTTGTATCTCACCTAACTGCCACGTGTGAACCGATATTCAAATTGCTAAGAAAGAATCAAGCAATCAGGTGGAATGATGACTGTCAAAAAGCTTTTGACAAGATAAAAGAGTATTTACAGAAACCTCCAATCCTTATACCTCCAGTTCCTGGGAGACCTCTGATAATGTACCTGTCAGTGACTGAGAACTCGATGGGGTGTGTATTGGAACAACATGACGAGTCTGGTCGAAAAGAGCATGCCATATACTACCTTAGCAAAAAGTTTACCGACTGTGAAATTAAATGTTCACAGCTTGAGAAAACTTGTTGTGCGTTGGCCTGGGCTGCTCGCCGACTGAGGCAGTATATGTTGAACCATACTACCTTGTTGATTTCTAAGATGGATCCAGTAAAGTACATCTTTGAGAAGCCGGCTCTCACCGGACGTGTTGCCCGTTGGCAAATGATTCTAACAGAATATGATATTCAGTACACGTCGCAGAAGGCCATCAAAGGTAGTATTCTGTCAGACTACCTCGCCGAGAAACCGATTGATGATTATCAGCCGATGATGTTTGAATTCCCTGATGAAGACATCATGTATCTGAAGTTGAAAGATTGTGAAGAGCCTCTTGTCGAGGAAGGACCGGATCCTGATGACAAGTGGACACTGATGTTTGATGGGGCTGTGAATGTGAACGGTAATGGTGTTGTTGCGGTGCTTATCAATCCTAAAGGTGCTCATATACCTTTTTCTTCCAGATTGACTTTTGACGTGACCAACAACGAGGCCAAGTATGAAGCTTGCATAATGGGGATAGAAGAAGCCATCGATCTGAGAATCAAAATGCTTGACATTTATGGAGATTCCGCTCTAGTGATTAATCAGGTCAATGGAGATTGGAATACCAACCAGCCGCATTTGATTCCTTACAGAGATTACACCAGAAGGATATTGACGTTCTTCAAGAAGGTGAAGTTGTATCATGTCCCCCGAGACGAGAATCAGATGGCTGATGCTTTGGCTACTTTGTCTTCTATGATCAAGGTTCATTGGTGGAATCATGTGCCACATGTTGCAGTGAATCGACTCGAGAGGCCTGCTTATGTGTTTGCAGCCGAGTCTGTTGTTGATGAGAAGCCGTGGTACTATGATATCAAGAACTTCCTCAAGAGCCAGGAGTATCCTGATGGTGCGTCAAAGAATGACAAGAAAACCCTGAGAAGGCTAGCTGGAAGCTTTTATTTGAATCAGGATGATGTGTTGTACAAGAGAAACTTTGACATGGTTCTGCTCAGATGCGTGGATAGACACGAAGCAGACATGTTGATGCAGGAAGTGCACGAGGGTTCGTTTGGTACCCATGCTGGTGGTCATGCAATGTCCAAGAAGTTGTTGAGAGCCGGTTATTACTGGATGACTATGGAATCCGATTGTTTCAAATACGCTCGGAAATGCCATAAGTGTCAAATCTATGCTGATAAGGTGCATGTACCACCAAGCCCTCTGAATGTCATGAATTCGCCTTGGCCGTTCGCGATGTGGGGCATTGATATGATTGGGAAGATTGAGCCTACTGCTTCGAATGGACATCGCTTCATCTTGGTTGCGATTGATTACTTCACCAAATGGGTGGAAGCAGCTTCCTATGCTAACGTTACCAAACAAGTGGTTGCCCAGTTCATTAAGAAGGAAATGATCTGTCATTATGGGGTTCCCGAGAGAATTATCACTGATAATGGTTCGAATCTCAATAACAAGATGATGAAAGAGCTTTGTAGAGATTTCAAGATTGAACATCACAATTCTTCTCCTTACAGACCGAAGATGAATGGTGCTGTAGAGGCGGCGAACAAGAATATCAAGAAGATTGTGCAGAAGATGGTCGTGACGTACAAGGATTGGCATGAGATGCTGCCTTTCGCTTTGCATGGGTACCGTACCTCAGTACGTACGTCAACCGGGGCAACCTCGTACTCCCTTGTGTATGGTATGGAAGCTGTCCTACCTGTCGAAGTGGAAATTCCTTCTCTGAGAGTCATGTTGGATGTCAAGCTTGACGAAGCCGAGTGGATCCGAACAAGGTTTAATGAGTTAAGCCTTATCGAAGAGAGACGGCTAGCAGCTGTGTGCCATGGGCAGTTGTATCAGAGAAGGATGAAGAGAGCCTTTGATCAGAAAGTGCGTCCTCGAAGCTATCAGACTGGTGATCTAGTTTTGAAGAGGATCCTTCCTCCCGGTACTGATAACAGGGGCAAGTGGACTCCTAATTACGAAGGTCCATATGTTGTTAAGAAGGTTTTCTCCGGTGGAGCCTTGATGCTTACAACTATGGATGGTGAAGATTTTCCGTCCCCTGTTAACTCAAATGTAGTCAAAAAATACTTCGCGTAAATTGACCCGCTGGACAAAAAGAATAAAATAGTCCAGGAAAAAAGGGGCATCCCGACGAACCAAGAAAAAAAAAAGGTTCGGGCAAAAGTTAGGGATAAAAATGAAAAGAATTTGTACACCCGGTAAGTCGAAAACCCGCAAGGGCGGCTTAGGCAAAAATGGGTATCCCGGTGGATTGAAAACCCGAAAGGGCGATCCAGGCAAAAGAGGGATTAAAGCGAAGACTAAAGTCTGAGTTATCTGTATTTCACCACGCTTCATCGTCTGTCATCTCGAAAGATGTGATCGGCCCAATCATTCTTCTCAAAAAGCAAGGAAGTTGGGAGGAAAACTGATGATATGTGAGTCATAACAGAATTGGGAAATAGTGGATGCCGTGTTCACATTGCCATTAGGATAGATTTTTCCTTTTGTGCGCAATTACCTCTTTCTAGGAATTGCTTCCCGATGTATTCGCCTTTTCAGGCCCATTTTCAATCAATAAAAGTCGTTATTCAGATAAATTGCTCTCTTGTTTTTATTTTTACTGTTTTGTTTGCAAAAACGTCCGAATTTTTGATAAACATTGCATATAAAAACCTGAAGGCTAGACAATAACGTGCAGAAAGATAAAACATTTGAAAATCATTTTGAATGTTGAGGACACTTGAGCGTATCTTGTCCATGCAACCCCTGGGGCATGTTTGTCGTGCTATTTTGCAGGTCGTTACCTTTTGATTCCTGGCTGAAGCAGTTAAGCCACGGGTGATTCCCCAGCGGATTGAAGATGTTTCCCCAAGCAAGTCTGAAGGCTATCAGAACTATTCTTATCCCCTACAGAGACGTCTGTGGATAGTGCCTTCTATCCCCAGTAGGTCTAAGGATTTATTTATCCCCAGCTAGGCGGAAAGCTATCGAATTCCCATCTGAGTCTGAAGATTGTTAATCCCCACTGAGTTGGAAGGGTGTTGTTATCCCCAGCAAAGGTGTCAGTAGAGTTTTATTCCCCAGCAGTCTGGTTTGAAGTACTGCTATCCCCAGCGTGGTCTGGTATGTTATTTCCCCAACAGAGTTATGCCTTTCCCCACCAGAGTTGTGCAGGTTTTCCCCAGCAGGTTCCCCGAGTGGATCAGGTTCGGTGAAAATTATCTTCAGCAGAGTTTATCCTACCTGTGGAGTGGATTGGCAGCTCTCCCCAGCGAGGTCGCTTTGGTTGTTTCCCTAGCAGAGTCCCCGAGTGGATTGGGATCCTTTCCCCAGCAACAATGTTATTCTCCAGCATGAGGGAGAAGTTGGTGCTACTCCCCGCAGAGTATTCCTCAGACAGAGTCTCCCCACAGAGTTGGAGTATCTGATCAGTTTTGTTCCCCAGTAGGAGTTCGTCATTTTGCATTTTGCATGTAGTGATCATTGCATCCTCAAATCGCGTAGCATTTCTATTCGATGTGGAGCATTACGCCATAGAAAAATTCAAATATATGCATTCATATGTCAAACCTAATTGGACCATATCCCCGGCAGAGGCGGATCTTTGTTCAACATCTGTACGACACGTTTGCTACAGTTGCTCCTGGCAGCATTCAGGATTGATGACTTCCCAGAGAGATCCCCAGCAAGTGTTTAGCCTTGCCATGACATATGTAGATGTCGTCCCTGTGATACCGGTAAGTGTCATGTCAACACCCGTGTGTGTTCTTTCTTTGGTGTCGGTAAACATCATTCTTTCGGTGTCGGTAAACATCGAGTCCCACCCCAGTCATCGGTAAATGTCTGGTTTTCTTTGTTAATGTCGGTAAACATCATCGTCCGATGTTCGTAACATATATTCTTTCCCTAGTGGTCACCTCTCCGTTGGTGTCGATAAACGTTGAGTTTTTCCTATTCGTCCGTTGACGTATAGTTGTACCCTTCCCCAGTGGTCACCTCTCCGTTGGTGTCGATAAACGTTGTGTTTTTCCTATTCTTCCGTTGACGTCTGGTTGTATCCTCCCCACAGGTCATCCGTTGATGTCTGGTCACCTCTCCGTTGGTGTCGATAAACGTTGAGTTTTTCCCAATCGTCCGTTGACGTTTGGTTGTGATTAGCTTTTCCCCAGTGTTTCACCTCTCCGTTGGTGTCGATAAACGTTGAGTTTTTGCCTGGTCGTCCGTTGACGTCTGGTTGCACATACTATTCTCCAGTCATCGGTAAATGTCTGGTCGTCTTTCTTTGATGTCGGTAAACATCATCTTTCGATGTCGGTAAACATCGAGTCTCACCCCAGTCATCGGTAAATGTCTGGTAATTCCCCAGCCAGAGATTCCCAGTGGAGTCGTCGGTAAACGTCCTATCTGGTTTCCGGTTGCAAGTATTTGTTTTCCTTCCCTAGTGAAGTTTTCACCTCTCCGTTGGTGTCGATAAACGTCGAGCTTCTCCCTTTCGTCCGTTGACGTCTGGTCGAGTCTTTCCCATTCATCCGTTGATGTCTGGTCACCTCTCCATTGGTGTCGATAAACGTCGAGCTTCTCCCGTGCGTCCGTTGACGTCTGGTCGAGTCTTTCCCAGTCATCCGTTGATGTCTGGTCACCTCTCTGTTGGTGTCGATAAACGTCGAGCTTCTCCCGTTCGTCTGTTGATGTCTGGTCGAGTCTTTCCCAGTCATCCGTTGATGTCTGGTCACCTCTCCGTTGGTGTCGATAAACTTCGAGCTTCTCCCGTTCGTCCGTTGACGTCTGGTCGAGTCTTTCCCAGTCATCCGTTGATGTCTGGTCACCTCTCCGTTGGTGTCGATAAACGATGAGTTTTTCCCATTCGTCCGTTGACGTTTGTTTGTATCTTTCCTTTGATGAAAATAAAAATCCCCAGTAGTTTCGTCGGTAAACGTCTTGTCTGGTCACTATTGCAAATATCTTGTATCATTCCCGCAGAGTGCAAATTTCTACGGTTCTTTGGTATTCAATCCCTGTTTACCCTGAAGGTCCGGCAGTCGTTGCTCTCATCCGTTCGGGTTCCCAGTTGATTGAATAGGGGCAGCTGTAGCACCTCAAATTTGCACCTCCCATTTTGTATATACATTTTAATTTCAGGTCATTAACATTGCATTGTTCATGGCATAGTCCATCAAGTCATCAGGCAAGACTGGTCAGGAGATTCAACTGTGCAAGCAAGCAAGTGCATTTTCTATGGAATCAAAGTCCTAGGGTTGGTACAATGGGTTCATGTGACCTAAGGATCATTTTGAGGTGATTTGGCCAAGTATTGAAGGCTCAAAGCTCATCAGTCAATGTGCAATTCATCTGAAACCCTAAAAAGTCAACAGAAGTCAACTGTCAGTTCAACTATGGATTTGGAGGTGGGAGATGGTTAGAGATGCCTCATTCATGTGTGAACAAGTCTCATTTGACATTTCAAACCTCAACATTGAAGAATTTGAGGTCAGATCAAAACTTTCCAAAAATAGCAGGTGACCTGTAATTTGAATTTGCCAAAAATGAAAAGGTTTTCAACTCAAGATTATATCATCAAGAAAGCTTCAAATGAAATTTTGTCCAACATAAAGTTGAAGATCTTTCTCTCCCATTTCCAAAAAGTCCAAGATCATGGATTTCTCATGTGTGGTTAAGGAGATGTGATCAAAACTTGGCAAAGTGTGGTTTGAACTTCAAATGTGCATAACTTTCAAACCAAAACTCCAAATTGAGTGGCTCTTTTTGCATTGCTCTTATTTTGACCTCTAGTTTTCAAATCTTGCATTACATGCCATGCATTATCATCACATGAACATTTGGTAATTCACTTGATTTTTGGAGGGAAAAATTAAAGTTTAAATTTGGTGCATTGTTCCCACACTCTACCATTGCCTTTAGCTCCAAAACAATTTTTTAAGTGAAATTCAATCCAAATTTGTGCACTATTCACCATGCATTTCATGCATAGGGTGAAAATCCCAATTTGCCAAAACACCTTGAAACTTGATCCATTCCATTAGCATTTGGTTTAGGCTTAATTAAACATGATTAGGGAGAGGTATAAAAGGAAAACCCTAACTGTTTTCAGCATAACAACCTTCATAATTTCAGATCTAGAAAATTTTTCACAAAATTCTCTCTCAATTTTTCTTCAAATTTCTTCAAACAAGTTGCATTTCCTTTGGTTGAATCATCATCTGGAAGCATCATGGAGCAAGTTTGGACGTGGAAAGGAGCAAAATCGTGCTTGTTCTGTTCATGCTAGTAGCTTGGAAGCAACAATAGTGATGCAAAGTTCTGGTAGATTCGTGTACAATTGAGGTGCAACTTCTCTTCCAATCACTTGCACAAGCATTCTAGAGGAACATTAAAGCCATCACAAAGACTGAATCTCTCCAATTCCAGATCTGGTCTTCAAGAGGTCATGAATCGCATCTCATAATTTTGATTTTTCTTGCTATAATGTTGTAGATCTAAGTACACTGATCATGCTGAGCTTTGAATCGTGATTTTTCATGCGATATTGAATGAGTTATGGTTGTTTAAAGTTTCATGTGCAAATGATAATTGCTTCGATTCTCCTTGTGTGTGTTGAATTAGACTTAGCCATGCATATATTCGTGACCTAGGATGAAGGATCTACACATTGGTGTACTTGATTTCCATTTCTGGAACAATTGTTTTTGAGGCCTTGTTACTGTTCATGAACGCGATGAAAAAGATGATACAGAGCTTTGGCCACGGTTTCTGATCACAATTACCACGCAAATCCGTTGCATTAGGTGTTTGTTAGGGTTGGCACGTGATTGGTGCATGAGAAGCTCCATGCGCGTTTCTGATTGGCTCATGCGTGCTGAGCGTGCCATTGGCTGCCACCTAGGTTTAGTAAAACGCTGCGCTTAGCAGCCTGGCGCCAATTATTTCAAATGATCACTCGGTTCGATTCCCAGCCAATGCCATATTTCAAATGCTTTCTTATATTTTTCATTTCCCTCCATATATGTTCATGCATGGCTTCATGTTGATTTTTAATTTTTTCTTCATCTTTAAAAATTCATAACAAATTGAATATTGCTCCAAAAAATACCAGGTTTTCTGCATTATGTTGCATTTTTTGTCTATTATTTTTGGATCATTTTTCCATAAATTGTGCATGGCTGGATAATTTTTTGCCCTAGAATGTTTGGACATGTATGCTATCTTGACCTTGCCTTGCCATATCATTTGTGAAATGCTTGGTTCTCATCCAATGCTCATGAAATTTTGCATGCTATAACTAGACTCATGGCTTGAAATTATGGTGTTGATTTGGTATTTTTATCATGTGCCATTTCTGTTTTATGAATGTGTTAAGTTAGGTGTGACAATTTGTGTCACACCTTGTGATGTTCAACTTGATTGATGAGTTTGCCATGCCAAATGATATTCAATTGCCTTGATTTTTTGTATGATGCATGCCATAGATGTCGTGATTGCTCATGATTTTTGTTGGAAGTTTTGGAATCATTTCTGATTTAATTGAGATTTTTCATTCTGGTTGGTCACATTTGAGCTTTTAAAATGCCTTGAACTTCATTTGGTCATGAAATGCTTGTTCTTTATCCAATGAATGTGGAATTTTGCACACTATTTATAGACATGTTGAGTGTTAGTTTGGCTTTGGTTTGGGGTTTTTACCATAATCCATCTCTGTTTTATGCATATGCTAAGTTGGTGTGACAATTTGTGTCACACATGTGCTTGTTGTGTTTGTCTTGAATTATGATATGTGATTGCCATGCCTAATGATGTCCAATGCCTCTAATTTTTTGTGTGATGACCATGTTGTATGTCCTGTTTACTCATGAATTTTGCCAAGATTATTTGAATCATTTTTGATTTAATGTGCATTTGTTGCTTCTGATGTCACAATGTGGTCACAATTTGCATACCTTGCCATGTTTGGTTCATGAAATACTTTTGGTTAATGATATTGACATGAGACCTTTTGGAATGTGTTCTTGATTGAATGAGGTTGTTTCATGTTAAATTTCATGTTCTGTTTTGAATGTTTGACCCCCTTTTTTGACCCTAGGCTTTGACCTAGTGGTTTGGACTCACTGTTTGGATTGTGGATTTCAGGTTAAGAAGCATATTGCCATAGTTGATGATGCTTCCTCACTTGAGCATTAATGTTTGCTCTAGATGTTGGCTAACTTTGAGTTGTTTTGTAGGTTGATGCCAAGTTATTTGTGTTGTGCCTATTGGCTTGTGGCTTGCACATTGTTGCTCAATGCCTTATCTGTCTGATTGTGTGATTGACTGTCTGTTTGATTGTTTGAATTGTATACTGATTGGGTTAGATTTTTTCAGGTACCTAAGCTGCTTTGAGTTCTTTTGAACTTGCTTTTGTTTTGCTTGGTTGCTTAACCACTGAGGTATAACTCTCTGACTTCATGTAGTCTGGAAGACCTGTCCTGTTATGTGGGCAGGCACCTGTCTGAAGCCCTCCTTAAGAGGCAATGCTTGTGTTTGTTTACTTTTGTGCCAAGCAGGAAAAGACCTCTATGAGGCAATTGGCAGATAAAAGATATGCGTAATCCATCTCCTGCTACTCGGTGTGTCATCCACTTTGCTCACACACCTTGTGTTGATGCATTGTGGATAATAGCCCAAGATCTTTGTTGTGTCAGTCATATGTGGAGAAGAGTTCCTACTTTCTGAACTCCCACACTTTCATTTGTCTGAAGCTCTCCCAGGCTAGGGATAAGAGCTGTGAGGTCTTACCCTCACTTCCCATTTCATCTGCTTCACCCTAACTCTCAATGTTAGGGTTAAGAGCTAATTACACCCGATTCCAGTTGGCTTGTGTTTCACAGCCTAACCTTGTATGAGCCCAATTGTGTGCATATAGTGTGTGTGCTTGCTTTGTCTGCTTGTATGGATTTGCTTGTGCTGTTTAGGATAGCTTGTTTCCTGTGCAAGTTAGATAGCAACCTCAACATAGGGATCGTATGCATGACAACTTATAGGCTCGAGTCGTAGTCTCCCTAGTAGTTTGTGTCCCCCTTTGTTTATGGTTAGGACAGAAGTTCTTTCCCTGTTTAGGGGAACTACGTTGCCCTGATCCTCATACCAGATGAGGTACGTAGGCAGGAGATGAGCTGATCTCTCCGGGCGCCCTTTTGCTTTTTCAACTCCTTTGTGTGTGTTTGGAGTCTGACGTAAGTCCAACGATTGGCAGTTGGTTTCCTGTGTGTGTTTGTTGGTTCGAAGTCTGATATAAGTCCAGCGATTGGCATTCGGTTTCCATGTTTGCTTGTTTGTGTGGAGTCTGACGTAAGCCCAGCGATTGGCAGTCGGTTTCCTGTGTGGTTTTGTTTGGCGTGCGTTAGCCGAGCTACGAGTGCTCTGATTCTTCTCCAGTTAGAGAAGATACGTATGCATAGGATGCGACATCCTAGCGAGCACGTTTCCCCTGTCCCGAACTACGTCGACTCTGATGTCTGTGCCTGACAGACTACGTAGGCCCAGGATGCGATATCCTGCCGAGTTAGTTTCTTTTGTCTTCCTGTGTCTCCTTTCAGCCCGTGTGTGCAATTTGTTTGAGCAATTTTTAGCAACCTTATCCTTTCTTTTGAGCGTGGATCCCGTCGAGTACGACGGATGCGTAGGGGTGCTAATACCTTCCCTTCGCATAACCGACTCCCGATCCCATCTCTCTCTGGTCGCGAGACCATGTCTTTTCCAGGTTTACTTCGAGCGTTTCCTTTCCCTCCTTTGGGATAAATAACGCACGGTGGCGGCTCTGTTGTTTCGTTTTCCCGCCGGTTTTTTGCGTAATGCGACACTAACCATAAGCACAAAAATATGTCACTAACTCTTTTGTTTTGTAGCTCAAGTGATCATGGGTGCCAATGGTCCTAGGAGGCTCAAAAGCTCAATGAAATGGCCAGATGAAGATGAGAGCAAGCATGACAATGGTCCAAAAATCTCCCAATCATCATATATATCTCCCAAGCATCTCAAGTTTTCAATTTGATCAAGATAAACCAAAGGGCTTGAGGATTGTTTCCCAAGGAAACCCTAATTCAACTCTGCATTGACTGTGCCTTGCTCATGAAGCAATCTCAACCTATGATCAAATTAAATTAAGGGAAGTTCTTTAATTAACTCTTTTATGCATATATGAGCTTATGTGAGTATCCTCAATCATTCATTCATCAAGATTTGAAGTTTGGCCTTGAGAAGTTAACAAGTCAAATCATCTTACTAAGCTGAGGATCACTGAGATACCATTTGTGATGTGTTTGTCAAATGAATATGACCCTGAGAGAAAAAATGTTCTTAAGAACCATATTAACAATTTTCATGTTCATCAAAAATCCATTTGAAACTTGGAAGGTCATCATTCATTTCAAAACATTATAGGTCATTTTGACTGAAACCCTAATTTTGGGTCAACTTCCCAACGACCTAACTTCCTTATTTTTTATGATTTTGAGGTGAGACCAATTGCATTGGAAAGCTTAAGATGTCTACTTCAAATGTTATGTTAGGAAAAATTTCATAATCCTAAAATAAACACATGTGATAATACAAAACATTATAGGTCACTTTGGACCAAAACCATTGAATTTGAAAAATATCCAACTTCAAGTGCCCATAACTTTCTCATTAAAAATCCTAATGATACAAAATTTAATTCCAAATTGATCATATTGAAACGATATACAACTTTTATGTTGAAGGTTTTTCCATTTGAGGTTTGCATCATTGAGACAGAAAGGCTTGAAGTTGATCACTTTTGGTAAAAAAATTCAAAGGAAACCTAGACATGTTTTGTACCTCAAACTTCAAAGCCAGTTTTCATAATTTTCCAAACTCCAAATGGATTTTTGTCCAACATAGCTTTTGTTCCTTATGTCAAGAGGTTTCCAACCATTACTCACACCACCATGTTTGGATTTTCCATGTGGGACTTTTGAAGAGGTAAATGTTTATGATCAATTATGCAATTCACATTGAAACTTCATATGCAAGCAAATGCCAGGCCTTGTGCATGTCCATTTCACTTCAGAATGATTTTAGCTTGCATTTCCATCCACTTTTGGGCCTCACATGCGCCTGTACAGGCCCATGCATGGAGGACCCAATTCTCATGCACACGAGCATTTCACTTCCTTGCTTCATCTCCATCTATAAATAGAGGGCCTTGCTCATTCAAATTTCAACCTCAAAGTGATCTAAAACCCTGCTGAATTGGAAGCCCAACCTCACTAAAAGGAATTTCAGTTTTCTATTTCTCAATTTCAAGCTTGAATTTCAACATCCTTAGTTGATCCTCAAGTCTTAATTCCTTAGCCTTGCATCCTCATTACCTCAAGATCAAATTGGAATCAAAAGCTTGAAGAGATCGTGTTGTTTAAAGCTGCACTTCAAAGGTATATCACTCAAATGTTTTGATCTAGATCTTGTTCGACAATGTGAATTGCTTGCATTTGAACTATTTTCTGAAGTCCTCGAGCAAGAGGCAGGCCAGTGGTGGTCTTGATTTCATGAATTGAGACATTTCAGTTTGTGCACCTTGATTTTCAAGCTCAGATTTCTCATCCAATAGAAACATTGAGGAAAATCCAAGGTTACAGGGGTGATGTACATCACCCCAGCTTCATTTTGGTACCATTGTTTTGCATTTTCATCAAGGTTGAAAACCCTGCGCGTGGTGGCCGGAGTTCACGTGGGTGCTTCCAGGCCATTGGATCTGGACAAAATGTTATAATCTCAACCATTGACTTGTTTGACTTATTTTAATTCATTATGTTACGCGGTTGACCAAGGCATATGGTGCATCAGCGCTTCTGGACCTTTGGATATTGCCACGTCAATTAATGAAACTCATCCAAGCGCTCCTGATTTTTCCTATTTTCTATTTTCTGTTTTAATTTCTTTTAATTCCTTTTATTTTCCAAAATTCATAACTATTTTATTTGAAGTCACAAAAATATGAGACCAATGGCAAAAAATTTCTTGAAAAATCTAGTTTCATATTTTGATTTTTAATTATTTTTGTGACTTCATTTAATTATTTTTATGAATTATTTTGTTTTTGATAGTTTTTAATTCATTTTAAATACTTTTTGATATCTGAAAATTCCAAAAAATATTTTCTTAACACATATGGATCATGATAAGTCTATGAAAAATAGTCTCATCAATTTCTTAATTGATTTGAGATTTATTTAAGATTTTAATTCATTTGTGTTATTTTTTTTATTGTTTTTAATTGTTTTAAAATAGTTTCTGGTTTCAAAAATTGTTGAGAAAATTTGTCAAACCTTATTCGACCATGTTAGACCTATGATAATTTAATTGGACTTGGCCAAGTTGATTTGAATTGAATTTGAGGTTTGACCATATTTTATCCATTTTAATTTTGCATTTATTTTAATTCCAAAAATACCAAAAAAATATGTTTGCTTTGTTGACTTCTAATCTTCCTTTCTCTTCTGTTTTACATTGGTTGATGATGATTTGATTCACATTTGACCATTGTGTTTTGATATGTCATTTGAATTCTCCTTTTATTCATTTCATCTTCATCTCATTTCTTCTTTTTATTTTGGTCAATGAGTTAATGATTTGTGGTTGGTCTTGACATATGAGAGGCTTAAACTTCTTTGATCCAAATCAAACTCAACTTGATCCAAGATCAAGTGAGTTGCTTTGTGTCCAAGATAGGTTGCTTCTTGGTCAAGCAAAAAACCTAAAGTCCATACAAGGCTTTCCTCTTTTCTTTTGGCATGGCAAGTTTTAGGAGCTTGGCTTACTAGTCATGATCTCTAACTTGTGTTTATTTGCCTATAGTTTTATTGACCGGCCTCAGATAGGTGTGACTACTACATTAGTCCACTTACGATTGCTTAACATAGCGCTAAATTGTCTTATGACACACTAACATAACCACTAACTACTAACTTTAATTTGAGCATTTAATTTCTTGTAATTTACTTTAATGCAATTTACTTTCTTGCTCATTTATTCATATTGCTTTTCCTTTTTGCTCACTTGAGCACATACTTTATGTTTATGTCATTTTCCTTTTGCTCATTTGAGCTCATTATTGTATATAAATATATTGTTGCCTTGTGTTTGTTTTGTCTTTGTTTGTGTGAACCCAATGCAAAAAGGAGAAAGGAATTAGAATTAGGACTTTACCTATGCTTAAAGGAGTTCAAGAGCAACTAGGCCTCATGCCTTTAGAATTCTAAACTTGTTGAAGAGAAACTAGGCCTCATGCCTTTAGAATGCTAAATCTTAAAGTTGACTTCAAAGGACCCCTAATCTAAACTCATTCTTTGTCCATTCCTCTTATTGTGTTGTGAACTTTTTGATGTTTGTTCTTGTGTGATAGGGATTCCATCTTGAGATGGTAAGAAGGACCATTGTCATGAATAGCCAAGTTAAGAGATACAAGCCAAATGGAGATCCTAGGAGCTTGAATATAATATTTGTTTTGATTGCTTGTTGCTTGCTAAGTCCAAAGGAAAGGAGCATCTTGAATCATCTTTATGATTTCAAGAAAAGGAACTCCAAGGGTTTTATCTTTTCTCTTATCTTTGCATGTTTCGGACTAGCCCTTCTTTTCTTCTCTCCACTCTAACCCAAGCCAAACTCATTTATGTGCAAAATTTGACTTTGTTTCAAATTAGAAACCTAGGCCTTATGCCTTTGATTTTTCAAACTCTTTTCATTAATACTCATTGTGAATGAATCTTAATCATGCTTTGACTTCATTTTTGTAAATACTTCTAACTTGTAAATACAACTCACTTCAAGTTGTTTTGGTGGTTCCAATGGCCACCTTTGTTAAAACATTTTCATAAAAATTAGTCATTAGGTTTGAGTTATCATAGTGGTTGATGTAAACCTCACCTTGTCCTTAGTGATTGGACTATAAGTCTTCCATACTTGTTATAGGGTTAACCCCTCACTGGCATGTTGAAGCCTTCCTCACATGGTGGATTGTTGGTTTAGGTTGAGTTTTCTACCTTTTAAAACAAAAGACCTTAAGGCTTTTGGAAAATCAATTCACCAATATTTTGAGATTTTTTACCCCGAACTACGAGGTTTTGATCCTACCTTTGTGATGGTACGTAGGCAATGGGTTTATCCATTCAAACAACAAATTGCAAATATAATATATTCTCTTCTCATCCCCCCAATCTTTTGCAGATATTTTCACAAATACCAACCTAAAACACATATTTGCAAAAAGAGGTTCCCTTAGAGTACTAAGGATGTTTTGGGTGCGTAAAACCTTCCCATTTCATAACCAACCCCCTTACCTAGATCTCTGACATTTTTATTAGTTTTTGACTTGATAAAACTTCTTACTTGGTTTTTGTTTGCTTTTTAACCTTTCCTTTGGATAAATAAAAGTGCGGTGGCGACTCGAATTGTATGTTTACTTTTGGTTTAGTCAATAAACCATAAGGTAACGAATACCCCGCTACAGAGCCCCATAATGCAAGCTTCATATTATGCCATGTTGTTTGTACACTTGAAAGTCAATCTATCTGTAAATGGTTAATACGTGCCTTAAGGAGTAATGATCACTGCCCCAATGTCATTTCCATATTGATTAATAGGTCCATCAAATACCATGCACCAACGGGAACCAGGTTCTGGCCCTTCTTCAAGCAATGGTTCATCATAAATCTTTAATTTTCGAGTACAAAATCTCTTCAATCGGTTGGTGAGCCAAATGGTCAACCAAGATACTACCTTTGATCTCTTTCTGAGATCGGTATTCGATATCATACTCTGATAACAACATTTGCCAACGGGAAATCCTCCCAGTTAAAGAAGGCTTCTCAAACATATACTTGATCGGATCCATTTTGGATATCAACCAAGTGGTATGATTCAACATATATTGGCGCAGACGCTTAGCAGCCCCAGCTAGTGCGCAACAAGTTTTCTCAAGCATAGAATACTGAGTCTC
The DNA here is from genome assembly GCF_024323335.1 of Lathyrus oleraceus. Classification (NCBI taxonomy): domain Eukaryota; kingdom Viridiplantae; phylum Streptophyta; class Magnoliopsida; order Fabales; family Fabaceae; genus Lathyrus; species Lathyrus oleraceus. The sequence goes on from NC_066583.1 coordinate 214,081,614, forward strand.
ACAGTCGGTGAACTTCTTACTGAGGTAGTAAATTGCAAATTCTTTCTTTCCAGTCTCATCTTGCTGCCAAGAACACAACCCATACTCTCATCAAGCACAGTCAAATACATGATCAACGGTCTTCCTTCAACAGGCAGAGACAAAATCGGAGGTTCAAGAAAATATTCTTTGATACTATCAAAAGATTTCTGGAAATCTTCGGTCCAATCACAAGATTGATCTTTCCGAAGAAGCTTGAATATAGGCGCACATGTGGCAGTCATGTGTGAAATAAATCTGGAAATATAATTCAAGCGGCCGAGAAAACCTCTGACTTGCTTCTCGGTTTTGGGCGCAGGCATCTCTCATATTGCTTTGACCCTGGCAGGATCAACTTCAATACCTTTCTCGCTGACAATGAATCCTAACAACATACCAGAATGAACACCAAAAGTACATTTATTGGGATTTAAGCGGAGTTTATACTTCCTCAAACTCTGGAATAGCTTCAACAAATTCTCAACATGTTCCTCTTCATCAATTGATTTAGCAATCATGTCATTGACATATACTTCAATTTCTTTATGCATCATATCATGAAAAAGAGTAGTCATTGCTCTTTGGTAAGTTGCACGAGCATTCTTTAAACCGAAAGGCATCACTCTATAACAGAATGATCCCCAAGGTGTAATGAATGTGGTCTTCTCCATATCTTCGGGTGCCATCTTGATCTGATTATATCCGGAAAATCCATCCATAAACAAAAAGACATCGAATTTAGCAGTATTGTCTACCAACATATCAATGTGTGGCAAAGGTAAATCATCTTTCAGATTGGCTTTATTCAAATCTCTATAGTCGACACACTTGTGGAATTTTCCATCTTTCTTTGGAACGGGAACAATATTGGCCACCCATTACGGATACTCAGTGGTTACAAGGAAATCCGCATCAATCTGGTTCTGCACTTCCTGTTTGATCTTCACAGCCATATCAGGATGCGTTCTTCTCAACTTCTGCTTGACAGGCGGGCATTCTGGCTTCAACGACAATCTATGCTTCATAATCTCATAATCCAAACCAGGCATATCTTGATAGGACGAAGCAAACACATCTTAATACTCTTGAAGAAGATCAATCAACCCCTTCTTGACATCTAGACAGAGTCGAGACCCAATCTTGACTTCCTTCACATCATCCTCGGAACCCGAGTTGACTAGCTCAATCTGCTCTTCAAACGACTGAATGATCTTTTCATCTTACTCAAGAAGACGAGATAATTCATCACTCGCTTCCTCATCACTTTCCTCTTTGGCCTCAAACACAGGGAATTCAAAATTTGGAGAAGGAGAAGGATCATTGTATTCAATGGGGTTAGAAACCAACCTACATAATGATTTGATATTTTGATTTTAGTGAAGTGAATTTGTGACCAAATGTTATGCAGATGGACAATTATATTATTTATTTATGTTTTTTGTGATTACCATTTTCAGAATAAAGCAAAAAGTAAAAATAAACATCATAGATGTGGATGAATAGAATTAATTTTATTAATGATCAATTTGAAAATGCCCAACAATGTTAGCATCTCCCTTAGGCATAGGAGAAGGATTTTAAAAACATATAAAAGCAATTACTTAGATCGATGCAAAATAACATGAATATCAACAGCAGTCCAATTGTTGCAAGCCTTTCCATGCGTCACAAAATTGGTGCAGTCTTCCTCTTCGTCATCCTTTAGCACAGCAGCTAAGTGTTGTTCAATTCCATGATCAAATTCAATCAAGGTAAGTTCTTTCATCCATTATTTTATGCATGTATGAGCCTATGTGAGTATCCTCAATCATTCATTCATCAAGATTTGAAGTTTGGACTTGAGAAGTTAACCAGTCAAGTCATCTGACTATTTTGAGATCCATTGAGACCTACCTTTTGATGTGTTTGTCAAATGAAGATGACCCCAAGAGACAAAGTGTTCATAAGAACCATATGAACAACTTTCATGTTCATAAAAAATCCATTTGAAACTTGTAATTTCAACATTCATTTCAAAACATTATAGGTCATTTTGACTGAAACCCTAATTTTAGGTCAATTTCCCAAAGACCTAACTTCTTCATTTTTTATGATTTTGAGGTGAGACCAATTGCATTGGAAATATTGAGATGTCTACTTAAAACTTTATGTTGGACAAAATTTCATAATCCTAAAACAAGTACATGTGATAATACAAAACATTATAGGTCACTTTGGACCAAAACCATTGAATGTTGAAAATGTCCAACTTCAAGTGCCCATACCTTACTCATCAAAAATCCAAATGATGCAAAATTTGAGTCTAAATTGATCATCTTGAAAAGCTATACAACTTTAATGTTTGAGATATTTCCATTTGAGGCTTGCATCATTGAAATAGAAGGGCTTGAAGTTGATCATTTTTGACAAATTTTCCTTATACATGTTTTGTACCTCAAACTTCATGGCCAGTTTTCATAAATTTTCAAACTCCATATGGATTTTTTCCCAACATAGATTTTGTTCCTTATGTAAATACCTTTCCAACCATTACTCACATGCCTATGTTTGGATTTTCTATATGGGACTTTCGAAGAGATGAATGTGTAGGTCCAAATATGCAATTCACATGGAATCTTCATGCATAAGCCATTGCGGTTCAAATTGCACGTCCATTTCAACTTGGTATGATCTCAGCTTGTGATTACAATCAATTTTGGGCCTCACATGCGCCTGTACAGGCCCATGCATGGAGGACCCAAAGCTTCATGCACACGAATTCTACACTTGCTTGCTTGCAGTTCAGCTATAAATTCAATGCCTCCCTCATTCAAATCTCAACCTTAAGGCAATCTGAAGCTCTGCTGAAATCCATACCCAACCTGTAAGACCCCAATTTTGTCTCTAAGATCCCTCATGGCACCATATCATAACATTGCATTGCCTCAAGGATCATTGGACACCTTGCTTCCTTCCCTGTGGGTGGGATATCTTTCTTGAGAGTGGTTCTTGATCACCAAGCTTTGCTTGCATTTATGTATCATTGCTTTTCTTTTAATCACTAACCAAAATGTACAAAAATATGTCATTAACCTTTGTTACTTGCAGCTTAAGAAGTCAACAGGTCAAGGCCATCAAGTGAATCCTTTGTGCAAGAGATGAGGTTTCCATTGAGATGTGGATCATGTGATCATTATTTTGAGCTTATGTGAGCTAGAGTTTCATCTTGGAGCAAATTCCCCAAGTGGCAAAGGCTCAAAGTTCATCAGAACATTTTCAGGTCATCTAAGGGCTAATGCAGTCAACTGAAAAGTCAACTGTGGGTTTTGAATTGAGAAATTGAGTTTCTTCATCCCATTCATGTTCTAACAATGCTTATTCATCATGTCAAACATCAACATTGAGGAATTTGAAGTAAGTGCAAATGTTTCCAAAAATGGAAAGTGACCTATAATTTCAAGTTTCCAAAAATGGAAAGTTTTTGGACCAACTTCAACTCAACTTTCCAACATCAAAGAAGCTTCAAATGAATTTTGTTCAACATAAAAGTTGAATATCTCTCTCTCCCATTTCCAAAAAGTCCAAGATCATGAGCATCTGATGAATGGTTGAGGAGATATGATCAAATTATTGCTAAGTGTGCATGGAACTTCAAAAGGCCATAACTTTTGATTCATAATTCCAAATTGAGTGCTCCTTCTTGCATTTTTCTTCTCATGACATGAACTTTCCAAATCATTCATCACATTGCATAAAATGTTATCAAATGATCATTTGCTATTTCATGTCCTTTTTGGAGGGAAATTTGAAAATTTAAAAATGGTGCATTACATGAACTAATTTCCATTGCCATTGTGTTGATAAAATGATTTTAAGTGCATTTGAGCTTACATTGGGTACTGTTCACGCATGCATTTGCCATGCACCTCCAATTTTCAATTTTTTGCCATACACCTTATCTTGCTTAATCTCAACTAAACCATGTTTAATTTTGATTAGGAGGTGATTAGCACAGAGTATATAAACTAATCCTAACAAAATTTTAGGGGGATTCACCATTTTTAGATCTAGTTTTCATCTCACACCAAATTTTTCTCTCAATTGAAATTCCATTTTCTTCCAGATAGCAACTTGATTTTATTGAAGAATCATGATCAGTGAGCTTGATTGAGTGTGGATCCAGCTTCTGTTTGAAGAATTCGAGCCATAATATTGCACTTGAATCTCAAGAACACAAACATGGAAGTGGTGAATTGAGCTGGATCTAGGACGTGCCAAGCCTCAATTATTGCACAAAGCTTCAAGACATCACTTCAGAAGTAGATCTGCAGCTTGCAAGGCCTTGAATCGTGCGCTTTCAAGAACTGCTCTTCAAGAGGTTCAGTTTTCGAATCTCATAATTCTTCAATCCATTGACATGTTATTGTAGATCTTTGAGTGTTGATCAATCTGATATAAAATTCGTGTGAAATGGATGAGAAATGGATGAGTTATGCTTGATTAAAGTTTTGTGCATCAAAATGTTTTTGCTCGAATCTCTCTATTCATGGTTTGTTTTGATGAAATGTTGCTTGATCTGTATTGTACGTGCCAAGAGCTTTCCGTTGATGTCATTTTAAGTGAGTTCTGGAAAATATTTCTGAGCTTGCTACTGTACAACCACCTTCTTCGCGAGGAAGACGGTTGTTTCCTCCATGAGCTCCACCGCCTACAACTAGCAGTGCTGGCGTTAGGGTTTTGTGACTGTGCATGCCATATGCGCGCTTTGTGGCAAAATGATTAGCCAGCATTTGTTGACTAAGCCACGCATATACCTGGACCGCTGACGTGTAACGCCACCTCAATTAGTGAAACTCAGCGTTTCACCCAATACTCACTTCGATTCCATGCTGTGACGTTTTGGATATTATTTTCTCTTTCAGCGCATTTTTGAATTGCAACGTGGTTCGATCCTGGCTGACTCCATTTTTTCAAATTTTGCTTCACATTTAACCTTTCCCTCCAATTTCCATATGCATTGTCCATTTTATTTCAACATTTTTTCCAAACTTCAAAAATTCATATAAAATTGAAAAATGCTCCAATTAATACCATTCTTTTTGCTACATGATCCTTGAAATGTCTAGATTTTATTGGTTTTGATTTTAGGATTTTACCATTGCTGGATTTTGAATTGTGGCTGATTATGTGAACATGTATGCTTTTATGACATTGCCTCATTCTTCCTATTGTGAAATGCTTGATATTGATCCAAAGCCATGAAATTTTGTGTGATGATTCCTAACATGTTCCCTGGATGCTTGAGGCTTGATTGTGCATTTTTACCATTTTTCATCTCTGTTTTAGACACATAGACATTGTTGTGCAACATTTGGTGTCACATTCTTGGTCTCATACTTGTGCATTTTTGTTTCCATGTCAAATGAGCTTCTCTGTTTATGATTTTTGGCATGATGATTGTATTGGACATGTTGTATGCACATAAAAATTTCCAGAATTGTTTGACTCATTTCTGTTTTGATATGGAATTTTGATTCATGATGATCATTTGTGAGCTTTGAATTTGCCTTTGCCTTTTCTTGCACATGAAATGATGTTGCTTGATGATTTTGACTTGGTCCTTTTTAGGACATGTTCATGATTGACTAAAGATGATTCATGTTGAGTTTTAGCTTCTGTTTTGAATTTTTTCTCCACCTTTGACCCTAGGCTTTGACCTAGGGGTTTGAACTCACAATTTAAGCTTTGCATTTCAGGTTTCAAGCAATTAGCCACATTGGTTGATATGATCTCATCACTTGAGATACAAGTTATTTTGGTTGACTAACCTTGCTGTTTTGTAGGTCTTTTGGATGGTGAATCAATTTAGTTTGTTTGCATCTTATGCCTTGCACCATTGTTGTCTAATATTGGGATTGTCTGTTGGTTGTTAACTGTTGTCTGTTTGTCTGAACACTATACTGATTGTTTCGTTGTTTGCACAGGTACTTTAGTAGCTTTAACTCTTTGTTTGAGTTTCTTTGCTTTGCTTGTGGTTGGCATACCACTTAGGTAAACCCCTACTCTCCATGTAGTCTAGAATACCTGCCATGTTATTTTGGCAGGCACCTGTCTGAAGCCCTCCTTAAGAGGCCATGTCTTTTCTTGTTTAATTTTGTGCCAAGCAGGTTAAGTCCTCTTAAGAGGCAATTGGCAGATAGAAGGGATGTGCAATCCATCCCCTGCTATTCAGTTGAGTCTTTCATTTCGCTCACACCATGTGTTAATGCACTTTGAATAAAAAACACAAAATCTTGTATATAGAGTCAGTCATTATGGAATAGAGTTCCTCATTCTGGACTTCCACACATTCTTTGATTCAAGCTCACCCAGGCCCGGGTTAAGAGCTATGAGGTCTAACCCTCATCTCCCATTTCATCTGCTCACCCTAACTCTCAATGTTAGAGGTTAAGAGCCCAAACACCCTTACATATATGGCTTGTTTGTCGAGGTTGATATGACCCCTTGACTAAAGCCCAACCTTGCTTGAGCCTATTGATTGTGTATAGTGTGTGATAATTGACTGCTTGTTTGCTTATTTGTCCATCTGTGCATAATTGTTTGTGTGTGCCTTTGTGCATTGTTTTCATCTTTGAGCATTAATTGTATATCATTTCATGATCATTGTTCATACTTCGTGACATTCTGTTTTGTCCATTGAGGAGTCAATTGTAAGTCCAGCTATTGGCATTTGTTTCCTATGATCTGGTAGGAGCTGGAACTAAGACCATTGATTGGCATTCCATTTCCTGGGAGTCGAGTGTAAGACCATTTATTGGCAACTTGTTTCCCCTTGCTTATTGCATTTTGTTTTCTTTGCTTTGTGAGGCTAGTGTAAGTCCATTGATTGGCATTTGGTTTCCATCTTTATTTTGTGGAGGTGGACATAAGACCATTGATTGGCACTCCATTTCCTATTTTATTTTGTCTTGTGAGGAGTCAGATGTAAGACCATTGATTGGCTATCTGTTTCCTGTGATCATTTTGTGGAGTCGGGTATAAGACCATTGATTGGCAACTTGTTTCCTATTTTGTTCCTTGTTGTGGAGTTGGATATAAGACCATTTATTGGCCATCTGTTTCCATCTTTATTTCTTTTGAACTTTGTTCATTTGCTTTGCTTTGTGCTTGTTGCCTTTTCCAAAGGAATCACTTGGATCATCTACATATGATCTCAAGAGGTGAACTCCTAAGAAGTTTTACTCCTCATCCCCACCTTCTTGTTATTTAAACCTCCACTTGAATTTGTAACCCAAACCAGAAAATTTTTGTGCAAACATTTTCACTTGTTTTCAAAACTAGAAACCTAGGCCTTAAGCCTTTGATTTTCAAACATCATTTTCACAATACTTCTTCTGAATTGAGTCTAATGTCAACTTTGACCATTTTAGTGAATACTCCAATTGGTTAATTTCACTCACTCAATTGCTTTTTGTGACCCTTGTCCACTTCTTGATAAGCTTTCATACATTAGCCATAAATCTCAATTATCTTAGTGGTTGATGTAAATCTCACCTTTTGTCCATAGTGATTGAATTGTAAGACTTCCTTGCTTATTATAGGGCATAATCCCTCACTAGCAAGTTGAAGTTGTTCTCACATGGTGGACTTGTGGTTGTATAGGTTGAGTTTTCTCCTGTGGATAATGAAAGACCTTAGGGCTTTTGTTTAAAATCAATCCACTTACTTGTTGGAAATCTTTTAGCCGAACTACGAGGTTTTGATCCTGTAAAGGTACGTAGGCAATGGATCTTTCCATCCAAACACAAAAATAATAAAAATTGTATATTCTTCTCTCATCCTCCCAATCAATGTTTGCACAATAAATATTTTCATAAACAATCATCTGATACAACAAGTTGTGAAAAAGGGTTCCCTAGGAGTACCTAGGATGCATTGGGTGCCTAACACCTTCCCTTTGCATAATTACCCCCTTACCCAGATCTCTATACCCCTTTTATTAGTTTTCTTCGTAAAACTTCTTAGGCTTTTGTTCGCTTTTTAGCCATTCCTTTGGATAAATAGAAGTGCGGTGGCGACTCTATCTTTGTATGCTTTGCTTTTGATTTAGTCAATAAATCATAAAGTGACGAATACACCGCTACAGAAAAGTGGCGACTCTGTTGGGGACCAAAGAGTTTCCTAGTGGGTTTGCCTACTTTTCACACTTGTTGTGATATATTATTTATGACATATTTTTGTGCAATTTGGGATTACTGTATTGTTTGTAATGATTGATTTGCTTGTTATATCAATTGCTTGCTTGCTTGGTGATCTCTGTGAGATGAGTTCTATACCCGAACTCGAGTGCACCCTATGATAGGAGAATGGCATAGTCTCGTCGACTTGTGTAGAGTTATTCCTTAGCAAGTTGACTTGTGAGTCCATTCACTTGGTGGAGGTCATGTTGGATTAATAATGTCACACAAGTTATTTGTGGTTAGGCATTATTCTTCCAATATGTGCCTTAGAAGCCAAGGACCTCAGTTTACCAAGCCCATCTTAGCCTATTTTTAGGACGTAGTGCGGAGGTCGTTCAGATGTAAGATCTGATGCGATTGTTACGCGATACTACACTCATAAGAGTCTCTCTTGAGAATATTTTTGGAATACGAGTATTCGTTCCTCCGATAATATTTAAAAGATGGGATGATGACTATGGGAACCTCTGGTAGAACATGTTCGGCAGGTTTAAACCATAGTACACTCCTTTTGGGTGGTTCTTAACCGAGACTCCATGCTCGTGACTCACAACAAACCCGTGATTCATGGTTGATCCGTTCAACTATCGTTAATATCAATGGAACTTGGGTGTTGATAATGTGAAAACCATAATCCACCAAAATGGATGATTGATATTAAGGATGGTTGAACCATTCGTATATCATTAATATCAATGGAACTTGGGTGTCGATAAGGTGAAAACCATAATCCACCAAAATGGATGATTGATATTAAGGATAATACGGGCTATCCCATGACCTTTGTCTGGTGTGCTTTGCTTGATCCTTGAGTGTGATTGTTGCATTCATGCATTCATCTGCATCCATATCATCAGATAAAAAGAAAATTTTCAAGGAACTTAAGGGGTTTATTTGCAAAATTTTCAGATATGGAAAGACAAAAAAGGCATACAAAGAAGTACAGCTTTAGACAACCCGATCTGAAAGAGTTAAGGAATCTGACATCCTATGTATTAGATCCCTTGGGTTTCAAAGCTCGTTATGGGAAGCTTCTGCCTCTTCTAACTATTCAGGTTGACGAAGGATTGATGAATACTTTGGCGCAGTTCTATGATCCTCTGTATCACTGCTTCTCTTTTCCAGACTTTCAGCTGTTGCCTATCCTTGAGGAGTATGCTCATCTTGTGGGTATTCCGATTCTGGATGAGTTGTCGTTCAGTGGCTTGGAGAGTATTCCCACTTCTCAAGAGATAGATGACATGTTGCACATAGATGAATCCTTGGTTAAAGCTCATATGACTACCAAAGGTGGAATTCAAGGTCTTCCTTCTGAGTTCCTCATCGCTCAAGCTACCGTTTATGGGAAGGCCATGAGTGAGGATGCCTTTGAAGCCATATTTGTGCTTCTCATCTATGGATTGGTATTGTTCCCCAACATCGACAAATTCGTGGATGTGAACGCTATTAGGATCTTCTCTGCTCTTAATCTCGTTCCGACTCTGTTGGGTGATGCCTATGTCTCTTTGCACTTGAGGAATGCAAAGGGTGGTGGCGCTATTGTGTGATGTTTGCCTCTGTTGTATAAGTGGTTTATTTCTCACTTGCCTCAGACGGTTGCTTTCAAGGAGAACAAGGGATGCCTACGGTGGTCCACGAGACTCATGTCTCTCACTAATGATGATATCTCTTGGTATGATCGTGCATATGATGGTGTCCAGATCATTGACTCTTGTGGTGAATTCTCCAATGTGCCTCTTCTTGGTACATGTGGTGGGATTAGCTACAACCCTGTGTTAGCACGACGTCAGCTTGGGTTCCCCCTAAAGGATAAACCTAATAAAATTCTGTTAGAAGGTGTGTTCTTTCAGGAGGGTAAAGATCCCCAAGGCCTGAAAGCAAGGATGGTCCGCGCTTGGCGCAAGATTCACAAGAAGGGTAGAAGTGAGTTGGGTCCGAAGAATTGCATTGCTTTGGAGCCGTATACTACTTGGGTGAGGAAGAGAGCATCCGAGTATCTCATGCCTTATGATTATCCGAGACCTACACCTTTGGTTGTGGCTGGGCCTTCAACCCTTCCTAACCAAGGCGTAGAGGAGTTGAGAGAAGAAGACCTTTCACGTGCCTGGATCCGTGAAAGAGAAGAGTTGCTTCAACAGCTTAAGGAGAAAGACGCTCTGATCGAGTTCCTCGAGCATCAGGCGATTGACGATCCGAATGATGCATGGACTTCTCTACTTCCTCAGTCTTCCAAGTTCTGGAAAAGGAGGTATGACAGACTCGCCAAAGAGAAGGCGGATATGGAAGCAGCATATGAGAGGGAGGTTAAGAGGCTTCGTGCAGCTTATCTTCCAGAATCCCGAGATTCTAGGGTTCCATAGGATGTTTATTTTCCTTTTCTCTTGTAATAATTGACAATGTTGTACTTCTTTTTCTCCAATATATTTGATGAGATATTTTCCATATGCGATTAAAATGCTTAATATTCAAAATTTGCAAATAATACCCTAAAAGTTCCTTCGAAAATAAAAACAAATCATATGCACGAGCATTGCATGCATCATTTGCATAAGCAGGCGTTTGTTTCGGTCTTCTTGTCTGTGGCCTAACTCTGTGCTCTTCATTTATTTTGAAGACAAGCTGACTCATCGGTACTACACCAGAGCCAACTCTACAAGATTAATGGATCATCTCGAACAAGAGAATCGTGAGCTGAAAGAGGAAGTCGCCAGACTGAGTGCTCTGATGGAGCAATTCCTAGCTGCCCAGAATCAGCCGTCTCCAACACCTGCAACTCCTCCTCAGAGGACTGTTATTTCTGAGGTTGTTTCTGCTATAGTGCCAGCTTCCAGTGCCCATTTTGTGCCAACAGCCATGCCAGCCGGGTTTCCGTGGGGTATGCCTCCTGGTTTTATGCCTGATATTCCTGCACCAACATTTTCTTCCATGCCGGCATCTAGCCCGGTCCTTGTCGTGCCTCCTCCTGTCGTGCATACCGTTCCTAGGGTAGACGACACCATCTATCATTCTGAGGGCCCAGATTTTCATGAGAAGATGGATGCCATGAACGACCAATTTCTTGAACTCCGCAAGGAATTGAAGACCCTTCGAGGAAAGGATTTGCTCGGCAAGTCTGCAGCCGAGCTCTGTTTAGTTCCCGATGTGAAAATACCTGTCAAATTCAAAGTCCCAGACTTCGAGAAGTATAAGGGGAATACCTGCCCGCTCAGCTACCTGGTTATGTATGCCAGGAAAATTTCTACTCAAACAGATAATGATCAGCTGCTGATTCATTATTTCCAGGACAGTTTGTCTGGAGCTGCACTGCGTTGGTATATGAGTTTGGACAGTGCAAACATTCGTTCCTTCAATGATCTTGGCGAAGCTTTCGTCAAGCAATACAAATACAACATGGATATGGCTCCCGATCGGGATCAGCTCAGAGCCATGTCCCAGAAGGACAAAGAGACATTTAAAGAGTACGCCCAGAGGTGGCGAGAGCTGGCAGCTCAGATTACTCCTCCGCTGGAAGAGAAGGAAATGACCAAGATCTTTCTGAAGACCTTGAGTCCATTTTATTACGAGCGGATGATTTCTAGCGCTCCCTCTGATTTCACCGAGATGGTGAACATGGGGATGCGTCTAGAGGAGGGAGTCCGTGAAGGACGACTGACCAAAGATGAAGGCTCTTCTAGTAAGCGATATGGGGCGTTTGCGAAGAAGAAAGATGGGGAGGCACATGTTGTGCAATCCCATGTCAAACCCAAAAGACCCTCTGTTAGGAGGAAGCCTGTGCGTTCGGCCAGCAACCATCACGAGGTGGCTCACATAGCACCTGTTTTCAGGGATAATTCACAATATCAGCACATCAATCAGCAATCAGCTCAACAGTATCAACAACAGCATCGTCCTCAGCAGCAGGCTTACCAACCTCGCAACAGCAGTAATCAAGCTAGTACGAGTTATGAGAGGAAGAAGATCACTTTCGATCCGATTCCAATGTCATATGCAGAGCTGTATCCCTCTTTGATAGAGCGGAAATTGATTACTCCCAGGGACCCACCGGCTGTACCTGCTAACCCTCAGTGGTGGTACAAGCCTGATCAGCATTGTGTTTATCACTCTAGTGCTCCGGGTCATAATGTGGAAAATTGCTTTCCGTTGAAGACTAAGGTTCAAGACCTTATGAGATGCGGTATTCTGAGCTTTGAGGACTCAGGCCCTAATGTTACGAAGAACCCATTGCCCGAGCATGGGGAGTCTGTTAACATGGTCCAGAGTTGCCCTGGCCAATACAAGGTCAAATATGTGAGCCATATTCGACAGTCACTTGTTGAGTTGCACCGTCTGTTGTGTCAGTACAGTCATTTGGAGCATGATCATGATAAGTTCCGAATTTGTTCTGTCAACAGATTGGGTTGTCGCTTAGTGCGTAAAGATCTGCAAGAATTGCTAGATGATGGGACTATTGAGATTCTTCAGAACAGGAATGTTGATGAAGACGAACCAGAGGTGAATGTGATTTCTCCTGTGTTCAAGATACCTGAGCCTGTTGTTATCCGATATGATGGTAGCAAGCAGAAGGTTTCTCCTTCCCTGATTATCAAGCCTGCAGGCCCTGTGCCTTATTCTTCCGACAAATCAGTTCCCTTCCGCTATAATGTTGTTGTTGTTGAAGATGGGAAAGAAGTGACGTTGCCTTCATCCTCTGTTGTGAATATAGCTGATGTGAGCGGATTGATACGTAGTGGTCACGTGTTTTCACCTCCGAAGCCTCAAACCAGGGCTGATTCTGTTGAGCGTCCGGTTGGGAATGCGGTTAATCCTCCGAACCCGACACCTGTTGTTAAAACCTCCTCTGTACAAAAGACTCTTACTTCTTCTGTTGGCCCTAGTGGCACTGTGAATGAAGACTGTGATGAGATGCTGAGGCTCATCAAGAAGAGTGAGTACAACGTTGTAGACCAGCTTCTACAAACGCCGTCCCAAATCTCTGTGTTATCTTTGCTTCTGAATTCAGAACCCCATAGAGAGGCTCTGCAGAAAGTTTTGGACTTGGCTTATGTTGATCATGATGTCACTATTGAACAGTTTGACAACATTGTTGCAAACATCACTGCTTGCAACACTTTGAGTTTTTGTGACGCTGATCTCCCTGAGGAGGGAAGAGACCACAACATGGCTTTACATATATCCATGAATTGCAAGAGCGACGCCATGTCCAACGTGCTGGTGGACACTGGGTCATCTTTGAATGTATTGCCGAAATCCACTCTCTCTAGATTGTCATTTCAAGGGCCTCCCATGAGGCAGAGTGGAGTTATTGTGAAAGCTTTTGATGGGTCGCGTAAGACCGTGATTGGGGAAGTTGATCTCCCAATCAAGATTGGACCAAGTGATTTCCAAGTTACCTTTCAGGTTATGGATATCCACCCAGCTTATAGTTGTCTCCTTGGTAGACTATGGATTCACGAGGCTGGCACCGTGACATCCACCCTACACCAGAAGCTGGAATTTGTTAAGAACAAGAAACTGGTTGTGGTAGGGGGAGAAAAGGCTCTCCTGGTTAGCCATTTGTCTTTTTTCTCATACATTGATGCTGAGGATGAAGTTGGAACGCCTTTCTAAGCTTTGTCTATAGCCGAGCCTGTTAAGAAGAAGTCTCCTTCATTTGCTTCCTACCGTGATGCGAAACTGGCCATTGAATGTGGTGCAGTTGCTGGTTTAGGAAAAATGATCGAGCTTGAAGACAATAAATCCCGGGCTGGCATTGGCTATTCTTCTGGGTCTTCAATGATAAAAGGATGTTCAAGAGTGGAGGTTTCATCCACGCCGATCAAGCTGAGGAAGCTGCTGCTATTCTGGAAGAGGATGCAGAGGATACAGACAACTTTGTCATCCCTGGCGGGATCTGCCACAATTGGGTCGTTGTGGATGTTCCTACGGTCATTCATAAGTCAGCGTAATATGTTTGCTTTGTTTAAAAACCCTTCTCCCATGCCAAAAGGAGAAGTGATGACATTGTTGGCGTCATATATACAATGATATTTCATTCAATAAAGTCATGTTAAATATTTGTTTTTCCATTTGTTTTCACTTTTTGCTTTTGCATGAAATTGGTGATCACAAAAAACCCTGAAAACAAGAATAAAAGAAATCTTTTCATCTACATAATGATTTGCTTGTTTAAATTCTAAAGTTTTTCGTTATCCCAAATCATTATGCAGCTTGATTCTTAAACACGTTGAACATAATGATCCAACGCCATCTCCCAATTTTGAATTCCCTGTATTCGAGGCAGAAAAAGATGATGTTGAAGAGATTCCTGATGAGATTACCCGTCTTCTTGAGCACGAAGAGAAGATCATTCAGCCGCACCTTGAGAATCTGGAAACAGTCAACTTAGGGTCTGAAGATTGTGTTCGGATAGTGAAGATTGGGGCACTCCTTGAAGAGTCTGTCAAGAAGGGGTTGATCAGTTTGCTACGAGAATATTCTGATATCTTCGCTTGCTCGTATGAAGACATGCCAGGTCTAGATACAGAGATTGTGCAACATTTCCTGCCTCTGAAGCCTGAGTGCGTGCCTGTGAAGCAGAAGCTCAGAAGAACTCATCCAGATATGGCAGTAAAGATCAAAGAGGAAGTGCAAAAGCAAATTGATGCGGGGTTTCTGGTGACTTCCACATATCCTCAATGGGTGGCCAATATTGTGCCTGTGCCTAAGAAAGACGGAAAAGTCCGTATGTGTGTTGATTACAGAGATTTGAATAAGGCTAGTCCGAAAGATGATTTCCCTCTACCACACATTGATATGTTGGTAGACAATACAGCCAAATTCAAAGTCTTTTCGTTTATGGACGGATTTTCCGGATATAATCAAATCAAGATGGCACCCGAGGATATGGACAAGACAACATTCATCACACCTTGGGGAACATTCTGTTATCGAGTGATGCCCTTCGGTTTGAAGAACGCCGAAGCCACGTATCAACAAGCTATGACTACCGTGTTTCATGACATGATACACAAGGAGATTGAGGTCTATGTTGATGATATGATTGCTAAGTCACGAACGGAAGTTGAACATGTTGAGCATTTGTTGAAGCTTTTTCAGCGTTTGAGGAAGTTCAGGCTTCGTCTAAATCCGAACAAATGTACATTTGGAGTCCGTTCTGGCAAGTTATTGGGTTTTGTTGTCAGCGAAAGAGGTATTGAGGTTGATCCTACAAAGGTCAAAGCAATACGAGAGATGCTTGCGCCCAAAACTGAAAAGCAAGTCCGAGGTTTTCTTGGCCGCTTGAACTATATTTCCAGATATATATCCCACATGACTGCCACATGTGCGTCGATATTCAAGCTCCTCCGGAAAGATCAATCTCATGATTGGACTGAGGATTTCCAGAAAGCTTTCGACAGTATCGAAGAGTATCTGTCTGAACCTCCGATCTTGTCTCCGCTTGTAGAAGGAAGATCTCTGATCATGTATCTGACTGTTCTTGAAGACTCGATGGATTGTGTACTCGGTCATCAAGATGAATCAGGGAAGAAAGAATCTGCTATCTACTACCTGAATAAGAAGTTCACTGATTGTGAGTCTCGATACTCTATGCTTGAGAAGACGTGTTGTGCTTTGGCTTGGGCCGCTAAGCGTTTACGCCAGTACATGATAAATCATACAACTTGGTTGATATCCAGAATGGATCCAATCAAGTATATCTTCGAGAAGCCTGCTTTAACCGGGAGGATTGCCCGTTGGCAAATGTTGTTGTCTGAGTACGATATCGAGTATCGAGCTCAGAAAACTATCAAAGGTAGTATCTTGGTTGACCATTTGGCACATCAGCCGATTAAAGATCATCAGTCTGTTCAGTACGACTTCCCAGACGAGGAGATTCTGTATTTGAAAATGAAAGATTGCGATGAGCCTACACTTGGTGAAGGTCCGGAACTTGGTTCCAGATGGACGATGGTGTTTGATGGCGCTGTAAATCAGTACGCAAATGGAATTGGGGCAGTAATCATTACTCCTCAAGGCACACATATTCCGTTTACAGCAAGGCTAACTTTCAAATGCACGAATAATATGGCTGAGTACGAAGCCTGCAATATGGGATTAGAAGAATGCATGGATCTAAGGATCAAGCATCTTGATGTGTATGGTGATTCGGCCCTGGTTGTCAATCAAATCAAGGGTGAGTGGGAAACGAATCAACCCAGTCTCATTCCATACAGAGATTATGCGAGGAGGATTTCAACGTTCTTTACTGAAGTTGACTTTCATCATATTCCTCGAGAGGATAATCGGATGGCAGATGCGCTTGCTACGCTTGCTTCGATGATTGTGGTCAAGTATTGGAATGAAGTTCCCAACATCACCGTGATGCGCTTGGACAGACCAGCTCACGTGTTTGCAGTTGAAGAAGTGAATGATGACAAGCCTTGGTATTATGATATCAAATGTTTCCTCCAGAACCAGGTCTACCCGCCTGGGGCATCTGTGAAAGATAGGAAAACTCTGAGAAGGTTGTCAGGCAGTTTCTACCTCAGTGGAGAAGTGTTGTATAAGAGAAATTTTGACATGGTTTTGCTCAGATGCGTGGATAGACACGAAGCAAACCTGTTAATGACTGAGGTCCATGAGGGTTCATTTGGTACTCATTCCAATGGACATGCCATGGCTAGAAAGATGTTGAGAGCAGGCTACTATTGGCTGACAATGGAGTCTGACTGCTGCAAATATGTGAAGAAATGTCACAAGTGTCAGATTTACGCGGATAAGATTCATATTCCTCCGACACTTCTGAATGTGATTTCATCACCATGGCCTTTCTTTATGTGGGGAATTGACATGATCGGCATGATTGAACCTAAAGCGTCCAACGTGCACAGGTTTATTCTCGTAGCAATTGACTACTTCACCAAATGGGTTGAAGCGGCGTCGTATGCTAATGTGACCAGGCAGGTGGTCGTGAAGTTTGTTAAGAATCAGCTGATATGCCGTTATGGTGTGCCTGATAAGATCATTATTGATAATGGATCTAACTTGAACAATAAGATGATGGAAGAGTTGTGCGCTGAGTTCAAGATTGCACACCATAATTCCTCTCCCTACAGACCCAAGATGAATGGGGCTGTTGAAGCTGCTAATAAGAACATCAAGAAGAGTATCCAGAAGATGACAGTCACGTACAAAGATTGGTATGAGATGTTGCCATTTGCTTTGCATGGATATCATACATCTGTCCGCACTTCAACAGGGGCAACCCCTTTTTCTCTTGTTTACGGCATGGAGGTTGTTCTCCCAGTAGAGGTGGAGATCCCATCAATGAGAGTCTTGATGGAAGCCAAGTTGACTGATGCTGAATGGATTCAGATTCGTTATGACCAACTGAATTTGATTGAAGAGAAGCGATTGACTGCCATGTGCCATGGTCAGTTATATCAGCAGAGAATGAAGAAAGCATTCGATAAGAAGGTCAAGCCTCGTGTGTTCCGAGAAGGTGACCTCGTGCTCAAGAAAGTTTTGTCTTTCGCGCCCGATTCCAGGGGCAAGTGGACTCCAAACTATGAAGGTCCATATGTTGTCAAGAGAGCCTTTTCAGGCGGTGCTTTGATGCTTACAACAATGGATGGGGAGGATTTCACTCGTCCTATGAATTCAGATGCAGTCAAGAAATACTTTGCCTAAAAAGAAAAACAGAATAGCTCGCTAAGTTGAAAACCCGAAAGGGCGGCTTAGGCAAAAATGAGCGTCTCGGTGGATAACCCGAAAGGGCGATCCAGGCAAAAATTAGAGACTTGAAAAAATGTATTTGCATCCCGCTAGATTGAGTCCCTCACCCTGGGGCAATCTAGGCAAAAATTAGGGATTTGGCAAGTAACTGCATCCTGACAAGACTTTCTGTTTCACAACCGTCTTTTCGTTAGAGATTCTCGCTCAGTCATCATTAGCTGAAGCTTCAAATACCTCGGATTAAAATTGGTAGAGAAATGGTCATTATGTTCAATGTAGCCCTCTTCCAATATATATCACCGATTTCAAATTTGTACAGATCTATGGAGTCTTGCCATTTGCAGGCTACCATTCCATCAAATAAATTTGAGCTTTTATCCAATTATTTGCACTCTTATTTGTTTCCATTCAACAAATGTTTTGGATGTTTTAATTGATAAAATGTCATTGTTTTAAACAATTAAATTTTTTCAAATTTGTTGTTAAACAAAGTGAACATTCACAATGATGAAAAGGATACCTAAGAATTTCTCAGTGCTCTCCCAAGGGTGGCATGTTTTCCAACAGGGTAAGACATTTGTTCATATTCCTGGCATGGCTGTATCCTCTTTCTCCAGATTATTGTTGGGGTTTCTCCCCAAGCAGAGCTTCTGTTGAGATTTTGTCCCCTAAGCAGGGTATTTGTTGGGGTTTCTCCCGAACATTTTTTGTTGAGCAGAGCCTTTGTTAGGACTCTCCCCATCAGAGTGCTTGTTGAGGTTTTCACCTCCCCTCCCTTCAGCAGAGCAGTGTTTCTTTCCTCCTCAGCAGTTGTGGTTCCTTTTGGAAGGTTCAGTTTTTGGTGGTTGATCCCCAGTTCTCCTTCTCTGCCTCAGATAAATCCCCAGTAGATGTGTGGCATGGTGGATTGTATCTGTAATGATTTTCTCCCCTGCAGAGATTTGGTTGATTTCCTGATACCTCAAATCCCCAGTAGAGTTGCTTGTGTGGCAGAATCTACTTACGTGATCTTTTTTCCCTCGGTGGATTTGTCCCCAATGGAGTTGCTGACAGTATCGCCAGCATAGTTGCTTGTGCGGCCAGATTCTACTTGTGTGGTCTGTTTCCGTAGAAGTTCTTGTCTGCGCAGTGAGCTCCTATTTCCCAGCTGGGACTGATGATCCATCCTTGCAGAGATCTTGTTGTTTCCTGATCCCGTCAGAATTGTTTATTCTCCGGTGATCCTGGCTTTCTCTCATGTGGTGTAGTACCGAGTGTTTGATTCCTGGACTTGTTGGTGTTGGAAATGTCTGTTTTGTCAGCATTCATCAAACATAAATCACGCATATTCATGCATATTTTCAACATTCAGATATTCATGTTGCATTTTTTTGCCATATATCTTTTGTTTGTTGTCTCCTGCTAATTGGTGATATAGATTTCCCCAGTAGATCTCCCCAAGCAGATGTCGGGTGTCTAATCTCTCAATATAGAGTCAGCCCCTTAAGCAGAAAGTGTTTGTCATTCCTTCTGCATTTCCCCACTGAGATATATCCTCGTGGATGACGGTTGTTTCCGTTTCCTCCCAACATATATATTGGGATGGGTTTTCCCTTTTGAGTTCTTTCCTCATTAGGACGAGTCTTGATTCAGTTTGCCTTTTTGGTTTAATCCTGAATTGTCCTTTTCGCAACTGTCTCTTGTGATTCCCTGTGGAATAAATGAATAAATTGCCCAGTAACCGACGATAGTTCATCTTATCCCCAACGGAGTCTTTGGGCCTTCTACCCAGTAACCGGTAGTTGTAAGTCCTATCCTTTTTGGTCTTCTACATAGTAATCGGTAGTTGTAAATCTTATATACCTTTTTTCCCTCTTTGCAGAATCTGTGGTTGTTTACCCAGAGATTGGTATTTGTGTACTCGTTGTTCCTCAGCAAGAGTTTGTGGCTTCTACCCAGTATTCGGTAGTTGTAAGTCCTATCTTTGTGGTTTTCTACCCAGTGACAGGTAGTTATAAATCCTACTTTCATCCCCTAGCAGAGGTAACCTTTGTGGTTCATCCTGGTTGATGGCGGATTTTGTGGTTTAATACCCAGTATTCGGTAGTTGTAAATCCTATGTTGTTGTTGTCTCCCTATCGGAGTCGGTGTTTCCTTGTGGAATAGTTGGGTGTTTGCTCAGTAACCGGCAATCATTCACTTTATCCTCAGTTGAGTTTTTGGTCTTCTACCCAGTATTCGGTAGTTGTAAATCCTTTTTTTTTCTTGCTCTTCAGCAGAGTTTGTTGGTTTTCTACCCAGTAACTGGTAGTTATAAACCCTATTTGTTCCTCGTGCGGAATTGTGATCCTTTCTCTCCCCACGCAGAGGTTGGTCTTCTACCCAGTATTCGGTAGTTGTAAACCCTATGTTTTACCCTCATCAGAGTTGATGGTTTCTACCCAGTATTCGGTGGTTGTAAATCCTAATCTCTCCCCTTTGCAGAGTTAACCTTTTGTGGTTCATCCTAGTTGATGACGGTTACTCTTGGTGGTTATCAATATCCAGTATTCGATGTTGATCTTTCCCCACCCTCTTCTGGGTAATTGCTTTGAGTAAGCAATTGTATTCCCTACTTTTTGTGGATAATTGCCGTATGCTAGCAATTTTATCCTCAACGGGTCCTTTCACTGTTTTCTAGTGATATGTTCCCCGGATCATTGATTTTTTATCAATGCATCCCCGGTGAGTCTTCTTTCATTTACCCTTGTGTTGGTAATGACTCTTGCTCCCTTTGATCGGTCATCATTATATACCTAGTTTGGTATCCCGATGCCTTTCTTTTCGGATGATTTATCCTTTATTAACCCAGTAACCGGTTGTGGATAATCTTCCATGCGAGTGTATTATCCACGTTCTAACGGTAATGGATAATATATCTCATGCACTCTTCAGTCGAAGCTTGTTGTGTTTCCCCGGTCGAGTAAGATTCGTGTTTCCTTGGCGGAATCGAATATTCATTCCTATCCCTTTTTGAGCGTATCTCCCAGTAACCGGTGATATGACTCATGGATAATTGCCGTATGCTTGCAATTTATCCCCAGCGAGTTATCTTTCGTCTACCCTGTTGTTGCTAGGTAACGATTGTTTCTCTTTTCGATCGGTCACCTATTATATATCCAGTAACCGGTATCCCTGGTGTTCCTTCCGTGCGAGTATATTATCCATGTTCTGACGGTAATGGATAATATATCTCATGCGCTCTTTGGTTGAAGCCTTTTTTCCTTCCCCATTTGAGTAAGATTCGTTTTCCCGTTGCGGAGTCGAATGTCCATCTTATAAGTCGATTTGCTTTTTCAAGCCCTCCTTTCGGATGATGAGTGTTTTGGTAGTAAACCCCAATTCACGTTTTTGGTTGGTCACCTATTATATACCCAGTAACCGGTATCCCGGGTGTTCCTTCCTTTCTGCTCCCTATTATGACCTTGGTCCCCTGCGGAGTCAGATTTTCCTGAGTTGATATACCTTTTTCAGGTCTTTCTCAGATGTTTTGGTTGATTGATATCTCTCACCCTTATACCGGTCTTAGATATTCATTCTTCCTGTGCTTTTTGTTCTTTCACCCAGTAACCGGTGTTCAGATCACATGTCTCTTTGAGCTTGTTACCCAGTAACCGATAACACCTCACCCTTTTGCTTCCTCTGGAGAGTCTTTGTTAGACTTTCCCCAACGGAGTTTCTGTTGTGATTTTTACCCTTTTGCTGTATTGGCATAACTCCCCAATATATGCATTTTCCCCGGCAGGGAGGTTCTGTGTGAATCTTTCCCCAGTTTGAGTCCGGACTTTTATCCGAAGTATCCTTGGAGGATAGTTTTTGCTATATTGGCGTTTTTCCCAATACACGCATCTTTGAGTCAACTTGAGTCTTTTCATTGGATTTGTCTTCCTTTCGAATTCTTTTCCCCAGTTTGAGTCCTTTACTCCCCAGTAAGGTCTCCAGTCGAGTCGTGTCCTGCTCACGCAGTGTCAAGTTCTTCTTTCCCCTAATTCAGAGTCGTGTCCTGCTCATGCATTCTTTTTTTCCTTATCCCCATAAGAGTCCTGTTAGAGTCTTTGTTCATGGTGAGTGTATTACTCCGATGGATTGTCTTTTCTTTCTTGTGGACCCATATTCCCCACAGAGTTTGTTTCTTTTGCATTCCTACATTTGTATCATGAGGTCTCTTAGGGACCAAAATTTGTCTCATTATTATTATTTAAGCCCATTCTACCGCGTCGAGGCGAAGATTTTAACCTTCACTTCTCCGGCTAGAATGACCTTAAATAGGGGCATCTGTAAGACCCCAATTTTGTCCCTAAGATCCCTCATGGCACCATATCATAACATTGCATTGCCTCAAGGATCATTGAACACCTTGCTTCCTTCCCTGTGGGTGGGATATCTTTCTTGAGAGTGGTTCTTGATCACCAAGCCTTGCTTGCATTTGTGTATCATTTCTTTTCTTTTAATCACTAACCAAAATGTACAAAAATATGTCATTAACCTTTGTTACTTGCAGCTTAAGCAGTCAACAAGTCAAGGTCATCAAGTGAATCATTTGTGCAAGAGATGAGGTTTCCATTGAGATGTGGATCATGTGATCATTATTTTGAGCTTATGTGAGCTAGAGTTTCATCTTGGAGCAAATTCCCCAAGTGGCAAAGGCTCAAAGTTCATCAGAACATTTTCAGGTCATCTAAGGGCCAATGCAGTCAACTGAAAAGTCAACTGTGGGTTTTGAATTGAGAAATTGAGTTTCTTCATCCCATTCATGTTCCAACAATTCTTATTCATCATGTCAAACATCAACATTGAGGAATTTGAAGTCAGTGCAAAAGTTTCCAAAAATGGAAAGTGACCTATAATTTCAAGTTTCCAAAAATGGAAAGTTTTTGGACCAACTTCAACTCAACTTTCCAACATCAAAGAAGCTTCAAATGAAATTTTGTTCAACATGAAAGTTAAAGATATCTCTCTCCCATTTCCAAAAAGTCCAAGATCATGAGCATCTGATGAATGGTTGAGGAGATATGATCAAATCATTGCCAAGTGTGCATGGAACTTCAAAAGGCCATAACTTTTGATTCATAATTCCAAATTGAGTGCTCCTTCTTGCATTTTTCTTCTCATGACATGAACTTTCCAAATCATTCATCACATTGCATAAAATGTTATCACATGATAATTTGCTATTTCATGCCCTTTTTGGAGGGAAATTTGAAAATTTAAAAATGGTGCATTACATGAACTAATTTTCATTGCCATTGTGTTGATAAAATGATTTTAAGTGCATTTGAGCTTACATTGGGTACTGTTCACGCATGCATTTGCCATGCACCTCCAATTTTCAATTTTTTGCCATACACTTTATCTTGCTTAATCTCAACTAAACCATGTTTAATTTTGATTAGGAGGTGATTAGCACAGAGTATATAAACTAATCCTAACAAAATTTTAGGGGGATTCACCATTTTTAGATCTAGTTTTCATCTCACACCAAATTTTTCTCTCAATTGAAATTCCATTTTCTTCCACATAGCAACTTGATTTTATTGAAGAATCATGATCAGTGAGCTTGATTGAGTGTGGATCCAGCTTCTGTTTGAAGAATTCGAGCCATAATCCAGCACTTGAATCTCAAGAACACAAACATGGAAGTGGTGAATTGAGCTGGATCTAGGACGTGCCAAGCCTCAATTATTGCACAAAGCTTCAAGACATCACTTCTGGAGTAGATCTGCAGCTTGCAAGGCCTTGAATCGTGCGCTTTCAAGAACTTCTCTTCAAGAGGTTCAGTTTTCGAATCTCATAAAATCCATTGACATGTTACTGTAGATCTTTGAGTGCTGATCAATCTGATATAAAATTCGTGTGAAATGGATGAGAAATGGATGAGTTATGCTTGATTAAAGTTTTGTGCATCAAAATGTTTTTGCTCGAATCTCATTATTCATGGTTTGTTTTAATGAAATGTTGCTTGATCTGTATTGTACGTGCCAAGAGCTTTCCGTTGATGTCATTTTAAGTGAATTCTGGAAAATATTTCTGAGCTTGCTACTGTACAACCGCCTTCTTCGCGAGGAAGACGGTTGTTTCCTCCATGAGCTCCGCCGCCTGCAACTAGCAGTGCTGGCGTTAGGGTTTTGTGACTGTGCGTGCCACATGCGCGCTTTGTGGCAAAACGATTGGCCAACGTTTGTTGACTAAGCCACGCATATACCTGGACCGCTGACGTGTAGCGCCACCTTATACTCACTTCGATTCCATGTTGTGACGTTTTGGATATTATTTTCTCTTTCAGCGCATTTTTGAATTGCAACGTGGTTTGATCATGGCTGACTCCATTTTTTCAAATTTTGCTTCACATTTAACCTTTCCCTCCAATTTCCATATGCATTGTCCATTTTATTTCAACATTTTTTCCAAACTTCAAAAATTCATATAAAATTGAAAAATGCTCCAATTAAATCCATTCTTTTTGCTACATGATCCTTGAAATGTCTAGATTTTATTGGTTTTGATTTTAGGATTTTACCATTGCTGGATTTTGAATTGTGGCTGATTATGTGAACATGTATGCTTTTATGACATTGCCTCATTCTTCCTAATGTGAAATGCTTGATATTGATCCAAATGCCATGAAATTTTGTGTGATGATTCCTAACATGTTGCTGGATGCTTGAGGCTTGAGTGTGCATTTTTACCATTTTTCATCTCTGTTTTAGACACATGGACATTGTTGTGCAACATTTGGTGTCACATTCTTGGTCTCATACTTGTGCATTTTTGTTTCCATGTCAAATGAGCTTCTCTGTTTATGATTTTTGGCATGATGATTGTATTGGACATGTTGTATGCACATAAAAATTTCCATAATTGTTTGACTCAGTTCTGTTTTGATATGGAATTTTGATTCATGATGATCATTTGTGAGCTTTGAATTTGCCTTTGCCTTTTCTTGCACATGAAATGATGTTGCTTGATGATTTTGACTTGGTCCTTTTTAGGACATGTTCATGATTGACTAAAGATGATTCATGTTGAGGTTTAGCTTCTATTTTGAATTTTTTTCTCCACCTTTGACCCTAGGCTTTGACCTAGGGGTTTGAACTCACAATTTAAGCTTTGCATTTCAGGTTTCAAGCAATTAGCCACATTGGTTGATATGATCTCATCACTTGAGATACAAGTTATTTTGGTTGACTAACCTTGTTGTTTTGTAGGTCTTTTGGATGGTGAATCAATTTAGTTTGTTTGCATCTTATGCCTTGCACCATTGTTGTCTAATATTGGGATTGTCTGTTGGTTGTTAACTGTTGTCTGTTTGTCTGAACACTATACTGATTGTTTGGTTGTTTGCACAGGTACTTTAGTAGCTTTAACTCTTTGTTTGAGTTGCTTTACTTTGCTTGTGGTTGGCATACCACTTAGGTAATCCCCTACTCTCCATGTAGTCTGGAAGACCTGCCATGTTATTTTGGCAGGCACTTGTCTGAAGCCCTCCTTAAGAGGCCATGTCTTTGTTTGTTTAATTTTGTGCCAAGCAGGTTAAGTCCTCTTAAGAGGCAATTGGCAGATAGAAGGGATGTGCAATCCATCCCCTGCTATTCAGTTGAGTCTTTCATTTTGCTCACACCATGTTTTGATGCACTTTGAATAAAAACCCAAAATCTTGTATATAGAGTCAGTCATTGTGGAATAGAGTTCCTCATTCTGGACTCCCACACATTCTTTGATTCAAGCTCACCCAGGCTCGGGTTAAGAGCTATGAGGTCTAACCCTCATCTCCCATTTCATCTGCTCACCCTAACTCTCAATGTTAGAGGTTAAGAGCCCAAACACCCTTACATATATGGCTTGTTTGTCGAGGTTGATATGACCCCTTGACTAAAGCCCAACCTTGCTTGAGCCTATTGATTGTGTATAGTGTGTGATAATTGACTGCTTGTTTGCTTATTTGTCCATCTGTTCATAATTGTTTGTGTGTGCCTCTATGCATTGTTTTCATCTTTGAGCATTAATTGTATATCATTTCATGATCATTGTTCATACTTCGTGACATTCTGTTTTGTCCATTGAGGAGTCAATTGTAAGTCCAGCTATTGGCATTTGTTTCCTATGATCTGGTAGGAGCTGGAACTAAGACCATTGATTGGCATTCCATTTCCTGGGAGTCGAGTGTAAGACCATTTATTAGCAACTTGTTTCCTCTTGCTTATTGCATTTTGTTTTCTTTGCTTTGTGAGGCTAGTGTAAGTCCATTGATTGGCATTTGGTTTCCATCTTTGTTTTGTGGAGGTGGACATAAGACCATTGATTGGCACTCCATTTCCTATTTTATTTTGTCTTGTGAGGAGTCAGATGTAAGACCATTGATTGGCTATCTGTTTCTTGTGATCATTTTGTGGAGTCAGGTATAAGACCATTGATTGGCAACTTGTTTCCTATTTTGTTCCTTGTTGTGGAGTTGGATATAAGACCATTTATTGGCCATCTGTTTCCATATTTATTTCTTTTGAACTTTGTTCATTTGCTTTGCTTTGTGCTTGTAGCCTTTTCCAAAGGAATCACTTGGATCATCTACATATGATCTCAAGAGGTGAACTCCTAAGAAGTTTTACTCCTCATCCCCACCTTCTTGTTCTTTAAACCTCCACTTGCATTTGTAACCCAAACCAGAAAATATTTGTGCAAACATTTTCACTTGTTTTCAAAACTAGAAACCTAGGCCTTAAGCCTTTGATTTTCAAACTTCATTTTCACAATACTTCTTCTGAATTGAATCTAATGTCAACTATGACCATTTTTGTGAATACTCCAATTGGTTAATTTCACTCACTCAATTGCTTTTTGTGGCCCTTGTCCACTTCTTGATAAGTTTTCATACATTAGCCATAAATCTCAATTATCTTAGTGGTTGATGTAAATCTCACCTTTTGTCCTTAGTGATTGAATTGTAAGACTTCCTTGCTTATTATAGGGCATAATCCCTCATTAGCAAATTGAAATTGTTCTCACATGGTGGACTTGTGGTTGTATAGGTTGAGTTTTCTCCCGTAGATAATGAAAGACCTTAGGGCTTTTGTTTAAAATCAATCCACTTACTTTTTGGAAATCTTTTAGCCGAACTACGAGGTTTTGATCCTGTAAAGGTACGTAGGCAATGGATCTTTCCATCCAAACACAAAAATAATAAAAATTGTATATTCTTCTCTCATCCTCCCAATCAATGTTTGCACAATAAATATTTTCATAAACAATCATCTGATACAACAAGTTGTGAAAAAGGGTTCCCTAGGAGTACCTAGGATGCATTGGGTGCCTAACACCTTTCCTTTGCATAATTACCCCCTTACCCAGATCTATGTACCCCTTTTATTAGTTTTCTTCGTAAAACTTCTTAGGCTTTTGTTCGCTTTTTAGCCATTCCTTTGGATAAATAGAAGTGCGGTGACGACTCTATCTTTGTATGCTTTGCTTTTGATTTAGTCAATAAATCATAAAGTGACGAATACACCGCTACACAATCATACCAAAGGAATTCTGATTTTTATTTTCTCAATTCAAGCTTGAATTTCAACAAAATTAGTTGATCTTCAAGACTTATTCCTTAGCCTTGCATTCATATCACATCTCAAGATCAAATTGGAAGCAAAAGTTGGAAGGAATCGTGTTGATCAAAGTTGCTCTTCAAAGGTATATGATCCAACTGTTTTGATCTGAATCTCATCATACAATGTGAATTGCTTGTGTTCAAATGGTTTTCTGAAGTCCTCGTGCAAGAGGCAAGCCAGTGGTGGCTTTGATTTCATGTTTTAGAGCTTTTCGGTTTGCATACCTGGATTTTCAAGCTCAGATTTCTCACTTGATAGAGATCTTGAGGACAATCCAAGGTTACAGGGGTGATGTACATCACCCCGGCTTCATTTTGGTACCAGGCTCGTGTGTTTTGGTTGAGGTTCAAAAACCTGCATTTGGTGGCCGGAATTAGTTGGTCCACCAGGGAAGACGGTGGTTTCCACCACCGTCCCCACGTGGATGAGTCTGTGCCTTTGGATGAGGCTCACACGATCTAATCTTGGCCATGCATTCTATTGACTTTTTTTAATTCAGTTTGTGGCGCGCTTGACTCATGACTATGGTATGCCAGCGCTTCTGATCCATTGGATTTGTCCATGTCAATTAATGAGGTTAATCCAAGCGCCCTGGATTTTTGGCATTTTCCAATTTCTGTTTTAATTTCTTTTATTCCTTTTTATTTCAAAAATTCATAGCTATTTTATTTGGAATCACAAAAATATGAGACCAACACTAAAAATTTTCTTGAAAAATCTAGTTTCATAATCTGATTTTTAATTATTTTTGTGATTCCATTTATTATTTTTTGTGAATTATTTTGTTTTTAATAGTTTTTAATTCATTTTAATTACTTTTTGATATCCAAAATTTCCAAAAATATTTTGCTAACACATATGGATCATGATAAGTCTATGAAAAATAGTCTCATCAATTTCTTAATTGATTTGAGAATTATTTGAGATTTTAATCCATTTGTGTTATTTTTCTTGATTTTTAATTATTTTAAAATAGTTTCTGTTTTCAAAAAATGTTGAGAAAATTTGTCAAACCTTGTTTGACCATGTTAACCCTATGATGATTCAATTGGACTTGTTAAAGTTAATTTGAATTGAATTTGAGGTTTGACCATACTTTGTTCATTTTATTTTATGTTTTATTTTAATTCCAAAAAATACCAAAAAAAATATGTTTGACTTTGTTGACCTCTAATATTCATTTCTCTTTTGTTTACCATTGGTTGATGATGACTTGGTTCACATTTGATCATTGTGTTTTGATTATGTCATTTGAATTCTCCTTTATCCATTTCATTTCATCTTCATCTTCTTCTTTTTATTTTGGCCAATGAGTTAATGGCTTGTGGTTGGTCTTGACATATGAGAGGCTTAACCTTATTTGATCCAAATAAAACTCAACTTGATCAAAGATCAAGTGAGTTGCTTTGTGTCAAAGATAGGTTGCTTCTTGGTCAAGCAAAAAACCTAAAATCCATACAGGCTTTCCCTCTTTTATTTTGGCATGGCAAGTTGTAGGAGCTTGGCTTACTAGTCATGACCTCTAACTTGTGTTTGTTTGCCTATAGTTTTATTGACCGGCCTCAAATAGGTGTGACTACTACATTAGTCCACTTACGATTGCTTAACATAGCGCTAAATTGTCTTATGACACACTAACATTAACCATTAACTACTAACTTTAATTCAAGCATTTAATTCTTGCAATTTACTTTAATGCAATTTAATTTCTTGGTCATTTATTCATATTGCTTCTTACTTTGCTCACTTGAGCTCATATTTTATGTTTATGTCATTTTCCTTTTGCTCACTTGAGCACATTATTGTATATAAATATATTGTTGCTTTGTGCTTGTTTTGTCTTTGTTTGTGTGAACCCAATGCAAAAAGGAGAAAGGACTTAGAATTAGGACCTTACCTATGCTTAAAGGAGTTCAAGAGCAACTAGGCCTCATGCCTTTAGAATGCTAAACTTGTTGAAGAGCAACTAGGCCTCATGCCTTTAGAATGCTAAAATTGAAAAGTTGACTATAAAGGACCCCTAATCTAAACTCATTCTTTGTCCATTGCTCTTATTGTGTTGTGAACTTTTTGATGTTTGCTTTTGTGTAATAGGGATTCCATCTTGAGATAGTAAGAAGGACCATTGTCATGAATAGCCAAGTAAAGAGAGACAAGCCAAATGGGGATCCTAGGAGCTTGAATATAATATTTGTTTGATTGCTTGAGTTGCTTGTTAAGTCCAAAGGAAAGGAGCATCTTGAATGATCTTTATGATCTCAAGAAAAGGAACTCCGAGGGTTTTATCTCTTCTCTTATCTTTGCATGTTTAGGACTAGCCCTTCTCTTCTTCTCTCCACTCTAACCCAAACCAAACTCATTTTGTGCAAACTTTGACATCATTTTCAAATTATAAACCTAGGCCTTAGGCCTTTGATTTTTCAAACTCTTTTCACTAATACTTATTTTTAATAAATCTTAAGTCAACTTTGACTTTATTTTGTGAATACTTCTAGCTTGTAAATACAACTCACTTCAAGTTAAGTTTTGTCGTTCCAATGGCCACCTTTGTTAAAACCTTTTTCATAAACATTACCCATAGATTTGAGTTATCATAGTGGTTGATGTAAACCTCACCTTATCCTTAGTGATTGAACTATAAGTCTTCCATACTTATTATATGGTGGAACCCTCACTAGTATGTTGAAGCTCTCCTCACATGGTGGATTGTTGGTTTAGGTTGAGTTTTCTCCCTTTGATAACAAAAGACCTTAAGGCTTTTGATCAAATAAATTCACCCATAGTTTGAGATTTTTACCCCGAACTACGAGGTTTTGATCCTACCTTTGTGATGGTACGTAGGCAATGGGTTCATCCATTCAAACAACAAAATTGTAAATAATATGTATACTCTCTTCTCATCTCCCCAATCTTGTTTGCACAAATATTTTCATAAATACCAACCTACAATACACATTTGCAAAAAGGGCTCCCGTAGAGTACTAAGTATGTTTTGGGTGCTTAAAACCTTCCCATTTCATAACCAACCCCCTTACCCAGATCTCTGACATTTTTATTAGTTTTTGATTTGATAAAACTTCTTACTTGGTTTTTGTTCGCTTTCTAACCTTTCCTTTGGATAAATAGAAGTGCGGTGGCGACTCGAATTGTACGCTTACTTTTGATTTAGTCAATATATCATAAGGTAATGAATACCCCGCTATAAAAAAGTGGCGACTCTGCTGGGGAAGAAAATCTTTTCCTAGTTGGGTTTAGCCTACTTTTTGCTTATTGTATTGTATGTTTATATTTATTTGTGACATATTTTTGTGCAAATTTGGGATGACTGTTTTGTTTGTAATGTATGAATTGCTTGATATATATCAATTGCTTGTGTGCTTGGTGGTCTCTTGTGAGATGAGTTCTATACCCGAACTCGAGTGCACTTATGATAGGAGAATGGCATAGTCTTGTTGACTTGTGCGGAGTTATTCTTTAGCAAGTTGACTTGCAAGCCCATTCACTTGGTGGAGGTCTTGTTGGGATCAATAATGTCACACGAGTAGTCGTGGTTAGGCATTATTCTTTCCAATATATACCTTAGAAGCCAAGGACCTTAGATTACCTAGCCCATCTTGGCCTATTTTAGGACGTAGTGCAAAGGTCGTTCAAGTGTAAGATATGATACGATTGTTACGCGATACTACACTCATAGGAGTCTCTCTTGAGAATATTTTTGGAATACGAGTAGTCGTTTTATCCGATAATATCCGAAAGATGAGATGATGACTATGGAAACCTCTATTAGAACATGATTGTCAGGTTTAACCATAGTACATTCCCTTTGGGTGGTTCTTAACCGAGACTCCATGCTCGTGACTTGCAACAAATCCTTGATTCACGGTTGATTTGTGCTCATATATCCTTAATATCAATGGAACTTGGGTGTTGATAAGGTGTAAACCATAATCGACCAAAATGGATGATTGATATTGAGGATGACTTGATCCATCCCGTGACCTTTGTGTGGCGTGACTTGCTTGATCCTTGAGTGTGATTGTTGCATCCATGCATTCATGCATTCATTTGCATCCATATCATGAACAATGAGAAAATTTTCGAGGAACTTAAGAGGTCTATTTGCAAATTTTCAGTCATGGATAAGCAAGGAAGGAATACGAAGAAGTACAATTTCAGACAACCCAACTTGAAAGAGTTAAGGAGTTTGACATCCTATGTATTAGATCCCTTGGAGTTCAAAACTCGTTATGGGAAGCTTCTGTCTATTCTTTCTACTCAGGTGGATGAAGGTCTGATGAGTGTGCCAGTGCAGTTCTATGATCCTCTGCATTGGTGCTTTACTTTTCCGGATTTCCAGCTTTTGCCTACACTTAAGGAGTATGCCTATCTTGTGGGTATACCTATCTTGGATCAGTTGTCGTTCAGTGGTTTGGAGAGAGTTCCTTCTTCCCAAGAGATTGTTGACCTCCTTCACATAGATGTATCTGATATTGGTGCTCATATGACTACCAAAGGTGGAATTCAAGGTCTCCCATCTGATTTTCTCATCGCTCAAGCTACTTTGTTTGGGAAGGCCATGAGTGAGGACACCTTTGAAGCCATATTTGTACTTCTCATCTATGGGCTAGTGTTATTCCCCAACATCGAGAATTTTATGGATGTGAACTCTATTAGGATTTTCTCTACTCTTAATCCCGTTCCGACTCTGTTGGGTGACACTTATTTCTCTTTGCATATGACGAATGCAAAGGGTGGTGGTACCATTGTGTGTTGTTTGCCTCTGTTGTACAAGTGGTTTATTTCGCACTTGCCTTCAAGGAGAACAAAGGATGTCTACGGTGGTCTACGAGACTTATGTCTCTCACTAATGATGATATCTTTTGGTATAACCGTGTATATGATGGTGCCCAGATCATTGACTCTTGTGGTGAATTCTCCAATGTGCCTCTTCTTGGTACATGCGGTGGAATTAACTACAACCCTATTTTGGCTCGCCGTCAGCTTGGGTTCCCCTTAAAGGATAAACCTAACAACATTCTGTTGGAAGGTGTGTTCTTTCAAGAGGGTAAAGATCCCCAGAACTTGAAGGGCAGAATGGTTTGCGCTTGGCGCAAGATTCATAAGAAGGGAAGGAAAGAGCTTGGTCTGAAGAATTGTATTGCTTTGGAACCCTACACCGCTTGGGTGAGGAAGAGAGCGCTTGAGTACCACTTGCCCTATGACTATCCGAGACCTACCCCTATGGTTATGGTTGGGCCTTCAACCCTCCCTAACCAAGGAGTAGAGGAGTTGAGAGATGAAGATCGTTCGCGTGCTTGGGTTCGTGAGGGAGAGGAACTACTTCAGCAACTCAGAGATAAGGATGTTGTGATAGAATTTCTAGAGCATTAGGTTATTGATGAGCCTGATGATATGGTTACTTCTCTTCTTCCTTAGTCATCCAGGTTTTGGAAGAGGAAGTATGATCGACTTGCCAAGGAGAAGGCCGATATGGAAGCAGCTTATGAGAGAGAGGTGAAGAGGCTTCGTGCAGCTTATCTTCTGATCTCGAGAGCTTTGGACGATTGTTTCTAGGGCACCATAGGATGTTCATTCTCCTTTCCTCTTGTATTGTATTTGATTACCAAAACTGTATTTCTTCTTTGGTGTACAAATTTTTCCAAATATTATTGCTATTGAGTATTCCATATATGTCTTAAAAGATTAATATTTCCAAATATTTGCAAATAGATCTCTATAAAGTTCCTCAAACAAAAATAAATCATATGCACAAACATTGCATGCATCATATGCATAAGCAGGATTTGTTCAGAGCTTCTTGATCAGTGGTCTAACTCTTTTCTCTTTATTTATTTTGAAGACAAGCTGACGCACCGGTATAACACTAGAGTGAATCTTCTGAAGCTAATGGATCATCTGGAGCAAGAGAACAGAGAGCTGAAATAGGAGGTAGCTAGGCTGACTGCCATGATGGAGTCACTGCTGGCTGCTCAGAGCCAATCATCTCCAACTCCTGCAACTCCTCCTGTGAGGATTGTCATCTCAGAGGTAGCTTCCTCAACTGTGCCTGCCGCAACAGCTCACTTTGCGCCAACTATGCCAGACGGGTTCCCCTGGGGAATGCCCGCCAACTTTGTACCCGAGGGTTCTGCTCCAACTCTCGCTTCTCTTCCAGTATCTAGCCCGGTGCTTTCTGTGCCACCTCCCGTTGTGCACATTTTACCAAGAGTTAAAGACACCATCTATCATTCTGAGCCATCTGAGGGCCCAGATGTTTATGAGAAGATGGACGCGATGAACGACCAATTCCTTGAGTTGCGCAAGGAACTGAAGACTCTAAGGGGTAAAGACCTCTTTGGTAAGGCTGTTGCTGAGTTGTGCCTCGTGCCCAACGTCAAGATCCCTATTAAATTCAAAGTACCTGACTTTGAGAAATACAAGGGAAACACTTGCCCACTCAGCCATCTTGTGATGTACGCTCGCAAGATATCAACACAGGCAGAGAATGATCAACTCTTTATCCACTACTTCCAGGACAGCCTGTCCGGTGCTGCATTCAGATGGTACATAGGTCTGGATAGTGCGAACATCCGCTTCTTCAATGATCTTGGTGAAGCCTTCGTCAAGCAATACAAGTACAATGTTGATATGGCTCCTAACAGGGACCAGCTAAGGGCGATGTCCCAAAAAGAGAAGGAGACATTCAAAGAGTATGCCTAGAGATGGCGTGAGTTGGACGCTCAGATCGTGCCACCCCTTGAAGAGAAAGAAATGACCAAAATCATTTTGAAGACTTTGAGTTCTTTCTACTACGAAAGGATGCTTGCTAGTGCTCCCTCGGACTTTACCGAAATGGTGAATATAGGAATGAGGCTAGAGGAAGGAGTCCGTGAAGGACGTTTTTCCAGGGATGAAGGCTCTTCAGCAAAGCGATAGGGGGGCTTTGGGAAGAAGAATGAGGGAGAGGCACATGCCGTGTCTTCCCATATCAAGAGAAGACCCTCTGTGAAGAAGAAGACTGTTCGCCCTGCCGTCAGCCAACACAAGGTGGCTCATATAGCACCTGCCTTTAGGGAAGCTCATCATCAACAACAACAACAATATCAACAACAACATCGTCCACAACAGCAGGCCTACCAGCCTCGAAACAACAATAACACCAGCACCAGCTACGATAGGAAGAGGGTCACTTTTGATCCAATTCCAATGACCTATGTTGAACTCTATCCGTCTTTGATTGATAGAAAATTGATCACTCCACGTGACCCACCTGTTGTACCTACCAACCCTCAATGGTGGTAAAAGCCTGAGCTACACTGTGTTTATCATTTCGGTGCTCCCGGACATGATGTGGAGAATTGTTATCCCCTGAAGACCAAGGTGCAAGACCTTGTGAGAACTGGGATTTTGTTTTTTGAGGATGTAGGTCCTAATGTCAAGAAGAACCCATTGCCCGAGCATGGGAAAGCTGTTGTGAACATGGTCCAGGGTTGCCCTGGCAAATATAAAGTCCTGTATGTTAATGATATCAGGCAATCTTTGGTCGAGATGCACAGACTATTGTGTGGATACAGTCATTATGAGTATGACCATGACAGGTGCCAGGTGTGCACTGTCAACGAAAGAGGATGCCGACAAGTAAGGAAGGATATCCAAGAGATGTTGGATCAGGGTATGATCGAGATACTTCAGAATTGCAACGAGGATGAAGTTGATGTTATTTCTCTTGTATTCAGAATACCAGAGCCTGTTGTCGTCGAATATGATGGCAGCAAGAAGAAGGTTTCTCCATCTCTTGTAATCAAGCCAGCGGGCCCTGTCTTGTATTCCTCTGATAAAGCAGTGTCATACAGATATAATGCAGTTATGTTAGAAGATGGGAAGGAGGTGTCGTTGCCCTCCACCGTTGTTGTGAGTATCTCAGATGTTAGTGGTGTGACCCGTAGTGAGAAGAACTGCTGCTGTTAATGCTTTCGGTCCTGTGGGGACTTCTTCTTCTTCGAATCCGGAACTTGTTGTTAATAAATCTGTGAAAGCTCCTATCCCTGTTGGCCAGCATGGCATTTTTGAAAGAGGACTGTGATGAGATGCTGAGGCTCATCAAAAGAAGCGAGTATAATATTGTGGATCAGCTGCTACAAACTCCATCAAAGATATATGTGCTATCTTTGTTGATGAATTCTGAGCCACACCGCGAAGCTTTGTAGAGGGTGTTGGACGTGGCATACGTGGACCACGATGTCACAATTGAACGGTTTGATAGCATTGTTGCAAACATAACTGCTTGTAACAATTTGAGCTTCGGTGATGCTGATCTTCCTGAGGAGGGAAAAGACCACAATTTGGCTCTACACATTTCCATGAATTTTAAGGATGATGCCTTATCTAATGTGTTGGTAGACACAAGATCATCTCTCAATGTGTTGCCAAAATCCACTCTGGCCAAACTTTCTTACCAGGGGCCTCCCATGAGGCAGTGTGGAGTGGTAGTCAAGGCTTTTGATGGATCGAGGAAAACTGTGATCGGCGAAGTTGAAATCCCGATCAAGATTGGACCTAGTGATTTTCATATCACTTTCCAGGTCATGGATATCCACCCATCATATAGCTGTTTGCTTGGCAGACCATGGATTCACGAGGCAGGCGCCGTGACATCCACCCTACACCAGAAGTTAAAGTTTGTTAAAAACAAGAAGTTGGTGGTGATAGGGGGAGAGAAGGCTCTCTTGGTAAGCCATTTATCTTCCTTTTCCTATATATATGCTGAGGATGAGGTTGGGACTCCGTTCCAAGCCTTATCTATTGTTGAGCCTTCAAGGAAAGGACCTTCTTCATTTGCTTCCTACAATGATGCTAAGTTGGCCATTGAGCATGGTGCAACTACTGGTTTAGGACAAATGATTAAGATGGAAGATAATAAATCTCGGGCTGGCATAAGGTATTCTTCAGGAATTTCCAATGAGCATGGGTTGTTCCAGAGTGGTGGTTTCATCCACGCTGTTGAAGACCAAGAGGCTGCTGCCATAGTGGAAGATGATGAAGAGGAAGATCTGGGAAACTTCGACATCCTTGGAGGAACCTGGAATAATTGGGTCGTTGTTGATGTTCCAACAGTTATCCACAAGTCAACGTAATATGTTCATTTTGTTTGAAAACCCTTCTCCCATGCCAAAAGGAGAAGTGATGACATTGTTGGCACATTTAATTAATACAATGATATTCATTCAAAAATTACATGTTTAATGTTTGTTTTTCCAAATTATTTTCCCTTTTCGCTTTTTGCATGAAATTGGTGATCATCATAAAACCCTAAAAAAGAGAATAAAATCAATCATTTCATCTGCATAATGATTTACCTTGTTTGAGTTCTGAAATCTCTTTTATACTCAAAATCATTATGCAAGTTGATCAAACCCATTGAACATAATGATCCAACGCCATCTCCCAACTTTGAGTTCCCAGTATTTGAGGCCGAAGAAGATGATGTTGAAGAGATTCCTGATGAGATCACCCGTTTTCTCGAGCAAGATGAGAAGATCATTCAGTCGCATCTTAAGAATCTGGAAACAATCAACTTGGGGTATGAAGATTGTGTTCGTGAGGTGAAGATTGGGGCACTCCTTGAAGAGTCTGTGAAGAAGGGGTTGATTGAGTTGCTACGAGAATATGTCGACGCCTTTGCCTGGTTGCATGAAGACATGTCTTCTCATTTATGGACGGATTTTCTGGTTATAACCAAATCAAAATGGCACCCGAGGATATGGAGAAGACAACATTCATCACACCTTGGGGAACATTTTGTTATCGAGTGATGCCCTTCGGTTTGAAGAACGTCGGAGCCACGTATCAACGTGCTATGACTACCTTGTTTCATGATATGATGCACAAGGAGATCGAGGTGTATGTTGATGATATGATTGCCAAGTCGAAAACGGAAGTTGAACATGTAGAGCACTTGTTGAAGCTTTTTCAGCGTTTGAGGAAGTACAAACTCCGCCTGAATCCGAACAAGTGTACATTTGGAGTCCGTTCTGGCAAGTTATTAGGATTTATTGTCAGTGAAAGAGGTATTGAAGTTGATCCTGCCATGGTCAAAGTAATACAAGAGATGCCAGCGCCCAAAACGGAGAAGCAAGTCCGAGGTTTTCTTGGCCTCTTGAATTATATTTCCAGATTTATATCCCACATGACTGCCATATATGCGCCAATATTCAAGCTCCTTCGGAAAGATCAGCGTCATGATTGGACCGAGGATTGCCAGAAGGCCTTTGACAGTGTCAAAGAGTATTTGTCCGAGCCTCCGATTTTGTCTCCGCCTGTTGAAGGGAGACCATTAATTATGTACTTGACCGTGCTTGATGACTCTATGGGTTGTGTATTGGGTCAGCAAGATGAATCAGGGAAGAAAGAGTATGCTATATACTACTTGAGTAAGAAGTTCACTGATTGTGAGTCTCGATACTCAATGCTTGAGAAAACATGTTGTGCTTTGGCTTGGGCTGCTAAGCGCTTACGCCAGTATCTATTGAATCATACGACTTGGTTGATATCCAAAATGGATCCAATAAAGTATATCTTTGAGAAGCCTGCTTTAACTAGGAGGATTGCCCGTTGGCAGATGATGTTGTCTGAGTATGACATTGAGTATCGAGCTCAGAAACCTATTAAAGGTAGTATCTTGGTTGACCACTTGGCACATCAACCAATTGAGGATTATCAGTCTGTTCAATATGACTTCCCAGATGAGGAGATTCTGTATTTGAAGATGAAAGATTGCGATGAGCCTACGCTCGATGAAGGGCCGGAGCCTGGTTCCCGATAGGGCATGGTGTTCGATGGCGCTGTTAATCAGTATGGAAATGGTATTGGGGCAGTGATTATTACTCCTCAAGGCACCCATTTTCCTTTTACAGCAAGGCTAACGTTCAAATGCACGAATAACATGGAGGAGTATGAGGCATGTATTATGGGTTTGGAAGAGTGTATTGATCTTAGGATCAAACATCTTGATGTTTATGGTGATTCAGCCCTTGTTGTTAATCAGATTAAGGATGGATGGGAGACGAATCAGCCTAGCCTCATCCCATACAGAGATTATGCGAGAAGGATTTCAACTTTCTTTACTGAGGTTGACTTCCACCATATTCCTCGAGATGAGAATCGGATGGCAGATGCTATTGCTACACTTGCTTCTATGATTGTGGTGTAATATTGGAATGAAGTCCCCAATATCACTGTGATGCGCTTGGATAGACCAGCTCATGTATTTGCAGTTGAAGAAGTGAAAGATGATTAGCCATGGTATTATGATATCAAATGCTTTCTCCAGAGTCAGGTTTACCCGCTTGGGGCATCTGTTAAAGATAAGAAGACTTTGAGGAGATTATCTGGCAGTTTCTACCTCAATGGTGACATGCTTTATAAGAGGAAGTTTGACATGGTTTTGCTCAGATGCGTGGATAGACACGAAGCAGACCTGTTGATGACTGAAGTCCATGAGGGTTCATTTGGTACTGATTCCAATGGACATGCCATGGCAAAGAAGATGTTGAGAGCAGGCTACTATTTGTTGACAATGGAGTCTGACTGCTGCAAGTATGTGAAGAAATGCCACAAGTGTCAGATTTGTGCGGATAAGATTCATATTTCCCCTACACTTCTGAATGTTATTTCCTCACCATGGCCTTTCTCCATGTGGGGAATTGACATGATTGGCATGATAGAGCCAAAGGCGTCAAACGGTCATCATTTTATTCTCGTAGCAATTGATTACTTCACCAAGTGGGTTGAAGCGGCATCATATGCAAATGTGACCAGGCAGGTGGTTGTGAAGTTTATCAAGAATCAACTCATATGTCGATATGGTGTGCCAGACAAGATCTTTACTAATAATGGATCTAACTTGAACAATAAGATGATGAAAGAGATGTGTAGTGAGTTCAAGATTGCACATCATAATTCTTCTCCCTATAGACCCAAGATGAATGGTGTTGTTGAAGCTGCTAACAAGAACATCAAGAAGATTATCCAGAAGATGGTTGTTACGTACAAAGATTGGCATGAGATGCTGCCATTTACTTTGCATGGCTATCGTACATCTGCCCGCACTTCAACAGGGGCAACCCCTTTCTCTCTTGTATATGGCATGGAGGTTGTGCTCCCCGTTGAGGTTGAGATCCCATCAATGAGAGTCTTGATGGAGGCCAAGTTGACTGAAGCTGAATGGGTTCAGAGTCGTTATGACCAATTGAATTTAATTGAGGAGAAGAGATTAACTGCCATGTGCCATGGTCAGTTGTACCAATAAAGGATGAAGAAAGCCTTTGATAAGAAGGTCAAGCCTCGTGTGTTCCGAGATGGTGACCTCGTGCTCAAGAAAATCTTATCTTTCGCGCCCGATTCCAGGGGAAAGTGGACTCCAAACTATGAAGGTCCTTATGTTGTTAAGAGAGCCTTTTCTGGCGGTGCTTTGATGCTTACAACTATGGATGGGGAGGATTTCACTCGTCCTGTGAATTCAGATGCAGTCAAGAAATACTTCGCCTAAAAATAAAAACAGAATAGCTCGCTAAGTTGAAAACCCGAAAGGGCGACTTAGGCAAAAATGAGCGTCTCGGTGGAAAACCCGAAAGGGCGGTCCAGGCAAAAGTTAGAGACATAAAAAATGAATATATGTATCCCGCTAGATAGAGTACCTCACCCTAGGGCAATCTAGGCAAAAATTAGGGATTTGGCAAGTAACTGCATCCTGACAAGACTTTGTTCTACAAGCCGTCTTCTGTCAAAGATTCTCACTCAGTCATCGTCAACTGAAGCTTCAGATACATTGGATTCAGAGTTGGTGAAGAAATGGTCATTATGTTCAATGTAGCCTTTTTTCCAATATATATCCCCAATTTCAAATTTGTAAAGATCCATGGAGTCTCGCCATTTGCGGACTACCATTCCATCATATAAATTTGAGCCTTTAGCCAATTCTTCGCACTCTTATTTGTTTCTGCTTAACAAATGTTTGCATGTTTTAATTGATAAATATCATTGTTTTAAACAAATAAAGTTTTCTATAAACTATTTTTAAACAAAGTGAGCATTCACAATGACTGAAAGGATAAATGGAATGTCTTCAGTGCTCTCCCAAGGATAGTATGATCTTCAAAAGGGTAAGACATTTGTTCATATTCTAGCATGTTTGTATCCTCATCATCATCTTTCAGGTCGTCTCCTCAGCAAGCGCATAGAAGGGTGGTACATCCTCAAATCCCCAGAAAGTCTGGAGTTTTGGCCTTGATTTTTTTAGAGATGTGTATACCTCTATTCTCAACTCCCCAGAGAGTCTAAGTCTAGCATTTGTGTTTTATCAACTATATGGTTGTCATCCCGTGTGTTGACTGACCTAAAATCCCTCATAGATTGATAAAAAATTGATATGCTACCTATTCCTAAGGAAATTTGTCTTTTCCCAATGAGCAGAAATTCCCAGCATGAGTAGAAATCCTCAGCAGGAGTAAGCATGTGTTCCCTGCAAAGCTATCTTTCAGATATCTCCTCAGCAGTATTTGCTTAGAGCAGTTGGCAAAGGGTTTGTTCCCCTTTTTATCCCTAGCATAGCACGTGTTGGCGAAGGATTC
The DNA here is from genome assembly GCF_024323335.1 of Lathyrus oleraceus. Lineage (NCBI taxonomy): Eukaryota > Viridiplantae > Streptophyta > Magnoliopsida > Fabales > Fabaceae > Lathyrus > Lathyrus oleraceus. The sequence goes on from NC_066583.1 coordinate 214,122,807, forward strand.
GTTTCCGATCCTCTTAGCCAGGACAGTTCCTCCGGAGATGCTTGTAGTTATCCCTGTAAGACTCTAATTTTTACCCTAAGATCCCTCATGGCATCATATCATTGCACATTGCATTTGCCTCAAGGATCATAGCATCTTGGCTCCTTACCCTTGGGTTGGGACTTGTGTGAGTTGGTTTGACACCACCAAGCATGCTTGAATTGTATCTTATTGCTTTTCTTATTTTGTTTACTAACCAAAAGCACAAAAATATGTCACTAACTTGTTTTGTTTTGAAGCTTGAGCAATCATGTGATCCAAGGCTCCTAGGATGCCCATATACTCATTGAAATGGCCAGATGAAGATGAAAGCAAGCATGATAATGGATCATAAAGCTCTAAATCATCATATATGCCTCCCATGTATCTCCATTTGTCAATTTGATCAAGATAAACCAAAAGGCTTGAGGATTGTTTCCCAAGGAAACCCTAATTCAGCTGTGCATTGACTGTGCCTTGCTCATGAAGCAACCTCAACCCATGATCAAATACAATCAAGGTAAGTTCTTTCGTTCATCATTTCATGCATATTTGAGCTTATTTGAGTGTCCTCAATCATCCATTCATTAAGATTTGAAGTTTGGACTTGAGAAGTTGGTCAGTTAATTCATCTGACTATTTTGAAATCCACTGAGACCTAACTTTTGATGTGTTTGTCATATGAACAACTTTCATGTTCATTAAAATTTCATTTGAAACTTGGAAGGTGATCATTCATTTCAAAACATTATAGGTCATTTTGACTGAAACCCTAATTTTGGGTCAACTTCCCAAGGACCTAACTCACTCATTTTTTATGATTTTGAGATGGGACCAAATGCATTGGAAACTTTAGGATGTCTACTTCAATTGTTATGTTGTACAAAATTTCATAATCCTAAAAGAAACACATGTGACAATACGAAACATTATAGGTCACTTTGGACAAAAGTCATTGAAATGTGAAAAAGTCCAACTTCAAGTGCCTATAACTTTCTCATCAAAAATCCAAATGATGTAACATTTAAGTTCAAATTGATTTTATTGAAAAGATCTACAACTTTGATGTTGAAGGTTTTGTCATTTGAGACTTGCATCATTGAAACAGAAGGGCTTGAAGTTGGTCCATTTTGGCAACATTTCCATATACATGTTTTGCACCTTGAACTTCATGGCCTGTTTTCAATAATTTCCCAACACCAAATGGATTTTTGTTCAACATAACATTTGTTCCTCATGTCAAGACTTTTCCAACCATTACCCACATGACCATGTTTCAATTTGGAAAATGGTATTTTCGAAGAGGTGAAGATTTGTGTTCATTTATGCATAACATATCAAAACTCCATGCACAAGCTAATTCAATCAAATATGCACGTCCAAAACACCTCACTTGCATTTCAGCTTGCATTTGCAATTACACTTGGGGCTCCCATGCGCCTATACAGGACCATGCATGGAGGACCCAACTTCACATGCACATGAGTATTTCATTGCTTGCATCATGTTTGGCTATAAATAGAAGCTCCATTCCTCTTCAAAAGCAAACCTCAAGGCGCCAGAATTGCTGCAGAAGTAAAATCCTAACCTCCATTAAAAGGAATTCTGAGTTTTCTTTTCCAATTTTCAAGTTCAATTTTCAACTTCATTGGTTGATCATTGAACTTCAATTTCTTAACCTTGCTTCCTTGCTATCTCAAGAACACACTGCATCAAAGAATTGGAGTGGATCAAGTGTTTGAAAGCTGCTCTTCAAAGGTTTTCCCTCAAACTGTTTTGATTCGAAACTCCTTGGATATTGATCATTTCTTGTGTTTGTTGGTACCTCTGAAGTCCTCATGTGGGAGGCAATTGATCTGTGCATTTAATTTCATGAATTGAGCAAGTTCAGTATGAACACCATAAATTTCTATCTCAGATTTCTCTCTCTATAGAGATCTTGAGTGGAAACCAATGGCAGAGGGGTGATGTACATCACCCCAGCTTTCTAAAGATATATAGATCGTGCATTTTGATGAAGTTTTGAAAACCTGCAAGTTTTGGCCGGAACTGTGAATCTCGCCGGAGAAGACGGTGGTGTACACCACCGTCCCCCCGTGGATGAGTTCTGGACCATTGGATGTTGTTTCCAGATTTAATCCCAGCCTTTGAACATTATGACTTTCATTTAATATTTGTGTTTCGCTGCTAACTGTGGTCTACCATGCGTGCGCACTTATCAACCATTTGATACGCCACGTCAATTAATGAGATAAGATCAGACGCTCCTTGTTTTTCCTATTTTTTGATTTTTCATTTTATTTTCTTTTATTTCATTTTATTTCAAAAATTCATAACTTCTTCAGTTTTAATCATAAAAATATGGGACTAATTGCATAATTTTCCTCTTAATTTCTAGTTTCCAAAAATGATTTTTAATATTTTTTATGTTTCCATTTAATATTTTTTGTGAATTTTCTCTTTTTTGGTTATTTTTAATTCATTTAAAATACTTTCTAATATTAAAAAATGCCAAAAATATTTTCTAATATCTTTGAATGATGATGAATCTATGAAAAATATTCTTATCAATTTCTTAATTGATTTGAGATTTATTTGAGATTTTAGTTCAATTATGTTATATTTTCTTTATTTTTATTTGTTTAAAATTAGTTTCTGTTTTCAAAAAATGATGGAAAATTTTGTCAAACCTTGTTTGACCATGTTGAACTTATGATGATCCAATTGGACTTTTCCAAGTTGATTTGAATTGGATTTGAAGTTTGACCTTTATTTGTTTATTTTAATTCCAAAAAAATACCAAAAATATTTTTATTGTTTCTTGACTTCTAAGCTTCATCTCACTTCTGTTTACCATTGATTGATGTTGATTCCATTCATGTTTGATCAATGTGTGTTGGTTATGTCATTTGAATTCCATTTATGTACATTCCATTTCTTCTTCTTCTTCTTCTTCTTTTTCTTTTTTGATCAATGAGTTAATGATTGGTGGTTAGCCTTGACATATGAGGGGCTTAACCTTCTTTGATTCAAATCAAATTCATCTTGATCAAAGATCAAGTGAATTGCTTTGCATTAGAGATAGGTTGCTTCTTGGTCAAGCAAAAAACTTAAATCAATACAAGGTCATTCTTTCTTTTCTTTTGGCATGGCAAGTTGTAGGAGCTTGGCTTACTAGTCATGGTCTCTAACTTGTGTTTGTTGCCTATAGTTTTATTGACCGGCCTCAGATAGGTGTGACTACTATTAGTCCACTTACGATTGCTTAACATAGCGCTAAATTGCCTTATGGCACACTAACACTAACTACTAATGACTAACTTTTAATTCAAGCATTTAATTCTTGCAATTTACTCTAATGCAATTTAATTTCTTTCACATTAATTCATTTGTCTTTTCCCTTTGCTCACTTGAGCTCATGTTTATGTTAATGCAATTTGCCTTTTGCTCACTTGAGCACATTATTGTGTATATACTATTGTATTTGTTTTGTTTGTGTGAACCCAATGCAAATGGAGAAAGGACTTAGATTCAGGACCATACCTATGCTAATGGAGTTTGAAGAGCAACTAGGCCTCATGCCTTTAGAATGCTAAAATTATCAAAGAGCTACTAGGCCTCATGCCTTTAGAATGCTTAATCTTGAAGATGAATTGAAAGGACTCCTAATTCTAAACTCACTCTTGTCCATTCTTTCTATTGCATTGTGGAACTTTTTGATTTGTGTGTTCTTGTGTGCTAGGGATCCCAAACTTGAGCCAATTAGAAGAACCATTGTCATGGACATTCAAGATAAGAGATACAAAAGCCAATTGGAAGATTCATAGGAGCTTGATTGATTGTGTGCTTGATTGCTTGAATTAATTGCTTATTGCTTGCTAAGTCCAAAGGAAAGGAGCAACTTGGATCATCTTTATGATCTCAAGAAGGGAACTCCAAGTGGTTTTATTTCTCTTCCCTCATCTTTGCATGTTTAGGACCTAGCCATTCTCTTCTTCTCTCCACTCTAACCCAAGCCAGGCCTTTTGTGCAAACATTAACATTGTTTTCAAAATTAGAAACCTAGGCATTATGCCTTTGATTTTTTTTTCAAACTCTTTTCATAACACTTATTTTGAATTGAATCCTAAGTCAACTTTGACCTTATTTTGTGAATACTTTTCATTTGTAAATACAACTCACTCAATTGTTTTATGGTTCCAATGACCATTTGTGTTAAAGCTTTTCATAAACATTAGCTATTAGGTTTGAGTTATCCTAGAGGTTGATATAATGCTCACCTGTATCCTTAGTGATGGACTATAAGTCTTCCATGCTTATTATAGGGTTAACCCCTCACTAGCATGTTGAAGCCTTCCTCACATGGTGGGTTTGTGGATTTAGGTTGAGTTTTCTCCCTTTGATAACAAAAGACCTTAAGGCTTTTGACCAATCAATCCACCAACTTATTTTGATATTTTTACCCCAAACTACGAGGTTTTGATCCTACCTTTTTTAAGATGGTACATAGGCAATGGGTTTATCCATTCAAACACAAAATTGTAAATAACTTGTATATTCTTCTCTCATCTCCCCAATCATGTTTGCACAAATATTTTTTCACAAATACCAACCCACCTTACAACATTTTTAAAAAGGGCTCCCTTAGAGTACTAAGGATGTTTTGGGTGCTTAAAACCTTCCCATTGCCTAACCAACCCCCTTACCCAGATCTCTGACATTTTTATTAGTTTTTGATTTGATAAAACTTCTCGGTTTTTGTCCGCTTTCTAACCTTTCCTTTGGATAAATAAAAGTGTGGTGGCGACTCGAATTGTATGATTTACTTTTGATTTGGTATATAATTCTAAAGGTAACGAATACCCCGCTACAGAAAAGTGGCGACTCTGATGGGGAGCTATGTCTTTTCCTAGTGGGTTTAGCCTACTTTTTACCTTTGTTGTATTGTATGTTTATATTTATTTATGACATATTTTTGGGAAAAATTGGGATGACTGTATTATTTGTAATGTATGAATTGCTTGATATATATTAATTGCTTGTGTGCTTGGTGGTCTCTTGTGAGATGAGTACTATACCCGAACTCGAGTGCACTTATGATAGAAGAATGGCATAGTCTTGTTGACTTGTGTGGAGTTATTCCTTAGCAAGTTGACTTGCAAGCCCATTCACTTGGTGGAGGTTATGTTGGGATCAATAATGTCATACGAGTAGTCATGGTTAGGCATTACTCTTCTCAATATATGCCTTAGAATCCAAGGACCTTAGATTACATAGCCCATCTTGGCCTATGCTAGGAAGTAGTGCGAAGGTCGTTCAAGTGTAAGATTTAATACGATTGTTACGCGATACTACACTCATAAGAGTCTGTCTTGAGAATATTTTTGGAATACAAGTAGTCATTTATCTGATAATATCCGAAAGATGGGATGATGACTATGGGAACCTCTTGTAGAACATGATTGTCAGGTTTAACCATAGTACACTCCCTTTGGGTGGTTCTTAACCGAGACTCCATGCTCGTGACTTACAACAAACCCTTGATTCATGGTTGATTTGTTCTTGTATATCCTTAATATCAATGGAACTTGGGTGTTGGTAAGGTATAAACCATAATCCACCAAAATGGATGATTGATATTAAGGATGACTTGATCCATCCCGTGACCTTTGTGTGGTGTGTTTTGCTTGATCCTTGATTGTGATTGTTGCATCCATGAATTCATGCATTCATACACATCCATATCATCAACAATGAGAAAATTTTCAAGGAACTTAAGAGGTCTATTTGCAAATTTTCAAACATGGATAAGCAAAGAAGGAATACGAAGAAGTACCGATTCAGATAACCCGACTTGAAAGAGATAAGGAGTTTGACATCCTATGTATTAGACCCCTTGGAGTTCAAGGCTCGTCATGGGAAGCTTCTATCTATTCTTGCTACTCAGGTGGATGAAGGTCTGATGAGTGTGTTGGTGCAGTTCTATGATCCCTTGTACCGTTGCTTCACATTTACGGATTTCCAGCTTTTGCCTACGCTTGAGGACTATGCCTATCTTGTGGGTATACCTATCCTAGATCAGTTGTCGTTCAGTGGCTTGGAGAGAATTCCTTCTTACCAAGAGATTGTTGATTTGTTGCATATAGATGAATCTATTGTTGGTGCTCATATGACTAACAAAGGTGGAATTCGAGGTCTCCCTTCTGATTTCCTCATTTCTTAAGCTACTATGTTTGGGAAGGCCATGAGTGAGAATGCCTTTGAGGCCATATTTGTATTTCTCATCTATGGGCTAGTGTTATTCCCGAACATCGATAATTTTGTGGATGTGAACGCTATTAGGATTTTCTCTACTCTTAATCCCGTTCCGACTCTGTTGGGTGACACTTATTTCTCTTTGCATATGAAGAATGCAAAGGGTGGTGGTACCATTGTGTGCTGTTTGCCTCTGTTGTACAAGTGGTTTATTTCGCACTTGCCACAGGCGCTCGCCTTCAAGGAGAACAAAGGATGTCTACGGTGGTCCACGAGACTTATGTCTCTCACTAATGATGATATCTTTGGGTATAACCGTGTATATGATGGTGTGCAGATTATTGACTCTTGTGGTGAATTCTCCAATGTACCTCTTCTTGGTACATGTGGTGGAATTAACTACAACCCTATTTTGGCACGTCGTCAGCTTGGGTTCCCATTAAAGGATAAACCTAATAACATTTTGTTAGAGGATGTATTCTTTCAAGAGGGTAAAGATCCCCAAAACTTGAAGGGCAGAATGGTCCGCGCTTGGCGCAAGATTCATAGGAAGGGAAAGAAAGAGCTTGGTCCGAAGAATTGTATTGCTTTGGAACCCTATACCTTGTGGGTTAGGAGGAGAGCTTCTGAGTACTGCATGCCTTATGATTACCCGAGACCTACACCTATGGTCATGGCTGGGCCTTCAACCCACCCTGACCAAGGATTAGAGGAGTTGAGAGATGAAGACCGTTCGCGCGCTTGGGTTCGTGAGCGAGAAGAGCTACTTCAGTAGCTTAGAGATAAGGATGCATTGATAGAGTTTTTGTAGCATCAGGTTATCGATGAGCCTGATGATGTGGTGACTTCTCTTCTTCCTCAGTCTTCCAGGTTTTGGAAGAGGAAGTACGATCGACTCGCCAAGGAGAAGGGAGATATGGAGGCAGCCTATGAGAGAGAGGTGAAGAGGCTTCGTGCAGCTTATCTTCCAGTCTCGAGAGCTTTGGAAGATTGTTTCTAGGGTTCCATAGGATGTTCATTTTCCTTCTCTCTTGTATTGTATTTGGTTACCAATACTGTACTTCTTTGGTGTAAAAAATTTCCAGATATTATTGATATGATTATTCCATATATGTCTAAATGATTAATATTTTCCAAATGTTTGCAAATGGATCTCTAAAGTTCCTCTGACTAAAAAATAAAATCATATGCACAAGCATTGCATGCATCATGTGCATAAGTAGGTTTTGTTTCAGGGCTTCTTGTTCAATGGTTTAACTCTGTGTTCTTCATTTATTTTGAAGACAAGCTGACGCATCGGTACTACACCAGAGCCAACTCATCAAAGCTAATGGATCACCTAGAGCAAGAGAACAGAGAACTGGAGGAGGAAGTGGCAAGATTGATTGCCCTGATGGAGTCATTCTTGGCTGCCCAAAGCTAGTCTTCTCCAACGCCTTCAACTCCTCCCCAGAGGACGGTCATTTCAGAGGTAGCTTCCTCTACCGTGCCTGCTGTTAGTGCTCACTTCGCTCCATCTTCTATGCCAGCCGGGTTTCCCTGTGGGATGCCCACTAACTTTCTTCCAGAGGGTCTCGCCCCTACATTTGCTTCTCTTCCGGCATCTAGCCTGGTCCTCTCTATGCCACCTATAGTCGTGCATACATTGCCGAGAGTAGATGACACCATTTATCACTCTGAGCCATCTGATGGCCCATACGTGTATGAGAAAATAGACGCTATGAATGATCAATTCCTTGAGCTGCGCAAGGAACTTAAACCTCTCAGAGGGAAGGACCTTTTTGGAAAATCTGCTGCTGAGCTATGTCTCGTACCCAATGTCAAGATTCTTGTCAAATTCATAGTGCCTGACTTTGAAAAGTACAAAGGAAACACTTGCCCGCTCAGCCATCTTGTGATGTATGCACGCAAGATGTCGACTCAGACTGACAATGATTAACTCCTGATCCACTACTTCCAGGACAGCCTATCCGGTGCCGCTTTGAGATGGTACATGGGCCTGGATAGTGCGAACATTCGCTCCTTCAACGACCTTGGCGAAGCTTTCGTCAAGCAGTACAAGTATAATGTTGATATGGCTCTCAATAGGGACCAACTGAGGGCCGTGTCCCAGAAGGAGAAAGAAACTTTTAAGGAGTACACCCAGAGGTGGTGTGAATTGGCTACATAGATTGTGCCCCCGCTCGAAGAGAAGGAGATGACGAAGATCTTTCTCAAGACTTTAAGCTCTTTTTACTATGAGCGGATGATTGCTAGTGCTCCTTCTGATTTCACCGAGATGGTGAACATGGGGATGCGTCTAGAAGAGGGAGTCTGGGAAGGGCGCCTGACCAGAGAAGAATTCTCTTCTGCCAAACGTTATGGGGCGTTTGCCAAGAAGAAAGATGGAGAGGCGCATGTTGTGTCCTCCCATGTTAAGTCAAGAAGACCCTCTATGAAGAGGAAGACTGTGCGTCCAACCAGTAATCAGCATTAGGTGGCTCATATAGCACCTGCATTCAGAGAAAACCAACATTATCAGCATCAGAACCAGCAACAGCAACATCAACAGTATCAACAACAACAACATCGTCCTGAACAGCAGGCCTACCAGCCTCGAAAAAACGATCAAACCAGCACTAGCTATGACAGGAAAAGGGTCACTTTTGATCCTATTCCAATGACCTACGCTGAATTATATCCTTCATTGATTAAAAGGAAACTGATAACTCCACGTGACCCACCTGCTATACCGACTAACCCTCGGTGGTGGTATAAGCCTGAGCTTCATCGTGTTTATCATTCTGGTGCTCCCGGACATGATGTGGAGAACTGTTACCCTCTCAAGACCAAGGTTCAAGACGTTGTTAGAAGTGGTATTCTGTTTTTCGAGGACGTAGGTCCTAATGTGAAGAAGAACCCATTGCCCGAGCATGGGAAATCTGCTGTTAATATGGTTCAGGGTTGCCTTGGCAAATACAAGGTCAGATATGTCAGCCATATCAGACAATCACTGGTCGAGATGCATAGACTCTTATGTGGATACAGTCATTACGAGCATGACCACGACAGTTGCCGTGTTTGCACTGTCAATAAGAGAGGATGTCTTCAAGTCATAAAAGACATCCAAGAAATGTTGGATCAGGGTGTGATAGAGATACTTCAGAATCGTGATGAGGACGAAGTTAATGTGATATCCCCTGTGTTCAGGATACCTGAGCCTGTTGTTGTCAGATACGATGGTAGCAAGCAGAAGGCTTCTCCTACTCTCATAATTAAGCCAGCTGGCCCTGTTCCATACTCTTCCGACAAGGCTGTTCCCCATCGATATAATGCGGTTTCATTGGAAGATGGGAAGGAGGTGCCTCTACCCTCCACTTATGTTGTGAATATTGCTGATGTTAGTGGTTTGACCCACAGTGGTCATGTATTCTCGGCGCCGCCGAAACCCCAGGCTGACACCAGAAGGGCTGATGTTGCTGATAGTGCTACCCGTCCTTTAGGGAATTCTTCTTCTACTTATCTGAATCCGGCACTTGCTGTTGACAGACCTGCCATTGTTGCTAGAGCTCTTGTCCCTGCTGGCCAGAATGGCATGATAAGAGAGGACTGTGATGAGATGCTGAGGCTTATCAAGAGGAGCGAGTATAATGTTGTAGATCAGCTGCTACAAACGCCTTCAAAGATATCAGTGTTGTCTTTGTTGATGAACTCTGTCTTTGTTGCTCGAAACAACAATCAAACCAGCACTAGCTATGACAGGAAAAGGGTCACTTTTAATCCTATTCCAATGAACTACGATGAATTATATCCTTCATTGATTAAAAGGAAACTGATTACTCCACGTGACCCACCTGCTATACCGACCAACCCTCAGTGGTGGTATAAGCCTGAGCTTTATTGTGTTTATCATTCCGGTGCTCCCGGATATGATGTGGAGAACTGTTACCCTCTCAAGACCAAGGTTCAAGACCTTGTTAGAAGTGGTATTCTGTTTTTCGAGGACGTAGGTCCTAATGTGAAGAAGAACCCATTGCCCGAGCATGGGAAATCTGCTGTTAATATGGTTCAGGGTTGCCCTGGCAAATACAAGGTCAGATATGTCAGCCATATCAGACAATCACTGGTCGAGATGCATAGACAGTTATGTGGGTACAGTCACTACGAGCATGACCACGACAGTTGCCATGTTTGCACTGTCAATGAGAGAGGATGTCGTCAAGTCAGAAAAGATATCCAAGAAATGTTGGATCAGGGTGTGATAGAGATACTTCAGAATCGTGATAAGGACGAAGTTAATGTGATATCCCCTGTGTTCAAGATACTGAGCCTGTTGTTTTCAGATACGATGGCAGCAAGCAGAAGGCTTCTCCTACTCTCATAATTAAGCCAACTGGCCCTGTTCCATACTCTTCCGACAAGGTTGTTCCCCATCAAGATAATGCGGTTGCATTGGAAGATGGGAAGGAGGTGCCTCTACCCTCCACTTATGTTATGAATTTTGTTGATGTCAATGGTTTGACCCGCAGTGGTCGTGTATTCTCGGCGCCGCTGTAAGACCCCAATTTTGGCCCTAAGATCCCTCATGGCATCATAACATGACATTTGCATAGCCTTAAGGATCATGAGCATCTTGGTTCCTTACCTTTGGGTGGGACCTCTTGTGAGTGGTTTGAGATCACCAAGCATACTTGAATTATATATTATTGCTTTTCTACTTTTTATTTGCTAACCAAAAGCACAAAAATATGTCACTAACATTTCTTTTTTGTAGCTTGAGCAGTCACAAGGTCAAAAGCTCCTAGGAGATCCTTTGTGCAATGATAAAGTCAAAAGGAGATGAAAGCAAGCATGGCATTGGTTCCCAGAGCTCTCATCTATCAAATATGCCTCCCTAAGTATCTCAATTCATCATTTTGAGCAAAGCAAATCAAAGGGTTTGAGGTTTGTTCCCAAAGAAACCCTAATTCATTTGTGTACCAATTGTGCCTTGCTCATGAAGCAACCTCATCCCATGGTCAAATAAAATCAAGGGAAGTTCTTTAATTCATCATTTCATGCATATTTTAACTTATTTAAGTGCCCTCAATCATCAATTTATCAAGATATGGGTTGTGGACTTGAGAAGTTGATCAGTCAATTCATCTGGCTAATTTGAAATGCACTGAGACCTAACGTTTTATGTGGTGATCAAATGGAGATGACCCCAAGATAAAAAATATTCTTAAGAAGAATATGAACAACTTTCATGTTCATCACAATTTGATTTGAAGCTTGTAAGGTCATCTTCCACTCCAAGACATTATAGGTCATTTTGACTGAAACCCTAATTTTGGGTCAACTTCCCAAGAACATAACTCATTCATTTTTTATGATTTTGGGGTGGAACAAAATTAATTGGAAAGCTTATTGTGTCTAATTAAAAGGTTATGTTGAGAAAAATTTCAAAATCTCAAAAGAAATACATGTGATAATGCAAAACATTATAGGTCACTTTGGGCCAAATGCATTGAAATGTAAAAAAATCCAACTTCAAGTGCCCATAACTTCTTCATCAAAAATCCAAATGATGCAAAATTTAAGTCCAAATTGATTCTCTTGAAAAGATATACAACTTTGATGTTGGAGGTGTTTCCATTTGAAGCTTGCATCATCAAAACAGAAGGGATTGAAGTTTGTTCATTTTGACAAATTTCTCAAAGGCATATTTTGTGCATTGAACTTCATGGCCTGTTTTCATAAATTTCGACATTCCAAATGAGTTTTTGTTCAGCATAACATTTGTTCCTTATACCAATACCTTTCCAACCATTACCTACATACCTATGTTTCAATTTTTCAAGTGGCATTTTCGAAGAGGTGAAGTTTTAGGATCATTTATGGATAACATGTTGAAACTCATTACACAAGCCAATTCAATCACATGTACACGTCCATTTTATCTTGCTTACATCTGAACACTCATTTGCCATTGCATTTGGGCCTCCCATGCGCCTGTACAGGCCCATGCATGGAGGCCCCTTCACTTCATGCACACGAATTCTACATGCCTTGCATCACTTTATGCTATAAATAAAGCTGCTCAGATTCATTCTAAGGCAACCTGAAGGCGCCTGAAATGCTGCAAGATTGAATCCATAACCACACTCAAAGGAATTTCCATTTTCTTCTTAAAAATTCAGATCTGAATTTCAACTACCTTGGTTGATTTTCAGACTTATAATTCCTTAACCTCCTCTCCTCTCCATCTCCAGAGCAAGCTGCAAGCAAGAGTGGTGAAGAATTGTATTCCATAGATCTGCATTTTGAAGGTTGATGCTCAAACTTTTTTTCTTCGAAACTCATTATTTCTTGCTTATTTCTTGAGTTTCTTGGCCTGGCTGAAGTCCTCTCATTAGAGGCATTTGAATTGTGCTTTCAACTTTGCAAAAACATCAAGTTCAGTTTGAACTCCATCATTTTCTCCTTCTTATTTCTCTTACTATGGAGATCTAGAAGAGAAACTAATGGTACAGGGGTGATGTACATCACCCCAGCTTTCCAATGATATGAGGATCGCCCATTTTTATTAAGATTTTTGAACCTGCAAATGTCACCGGAATCTTCATGTTCGTCGGAGAAGACGGTGGTGTACACCACCGTCCCCGTGCCAGATTGAATCTGAGCCATTGGATGAGTTCTCCAGATCTAATCATGGCCTTCCATCTTTATGACTTTATTTAATTCCTTGTGTTTCTCATTGACCTTGGACTATGGTGCGCGCGCAGCTCATGACCATTAGATCCTCCACGTAAATTAATGAAATCTCATCCAACGCATCCTGATTTTTCTATTTTCTTCATTTCTGTTTTATTTTCTTTAATTCCATTTTATTTCAAAAATGCATAACTCTTTCATTTTAATTCCAAAAAATATGGGATCAATTGCATTATCTCTCTTTTTAATTCTAGTTTCTAAAAATGATTTTTAATATTTTTTATTTCCTCATTTGATATTTTTTGTGAATTTTCTCTTTTTTGGTTATTTTTAATTCATTTTAAATAGTTTTTGATATTCAAAAAATACAAAAATATTTTCCCAACCTATTTGAATGATGATGGATGTATGAAAAATATTCTCATTAATTTATTAATTGATTTGAGATTTATTTGAGATTTTAGTTCAATTAGGTTATTTTTTCTTCATTTTTAATTGATTAAAAATAGTTTCTGACTTTTAAAAATGCTGAAATTTTTTGTCAAACTTTGTTTCACCTTGTTGAACTTGGGATAAATCACTTGGACTTTTCAAAGTTGATTTGAAGTGATTTTGAAGTTTGACCTTTCTTTAATATTTTAATTCAAGTTTATTTTCAAATATAAAAAATGCCAAAAATACTTTGATTATTTCTTGACTTCCAATCTTCATCCCACTTCTGTTTTTGATAGTTTGACCATGATCCTCAATGTCATTGGTCAACTCTTGTTGATTGGTATATTCCATTTCATTTAATACACTTTATTCTCTCCATTTCCATTATCCATCTTCTTCTTCTTCTTCTTCTTCTTCTTCTTTTCTTTTGATCAATGAGTTAAAGGTTGATAAGTTAGCATTGATTAAGAAGGTTTAATCTTCCTTGATTCAAATCTAGTTCATCTTGATCAATTGATCAAGTGAATGGTTTTGCATTAAGGATAGATTGCTTTCTAAACCATGCAAAGGACTTAAACCAATACAATATCATTTCTCCTTTTATTTTGGCATGGCAAGTTGTTGGAACTTGGTTCACTAATCAAGACTTCTAACTTGTGTTTGTTGCCTACATTATTATTGACCGGCCTCACATAGTTGTGACTTCTACATAAGTCCAATTACGATTGCTTAACATAGCGCTAAATTTGCCTTATGGCACACTAATTACTAACATTAACCATTAACCATTAACCATTAACATTTGCTTCTTGCACTTTACTTTTATGCAATTTATTATCCTTGTACATATTATTCATTTGATTTTTCTTTTGCTCACTTGAGCACATATTTATGTTAATGCAATTTGCCTTTTGCTCACTTGAGCACATAATTGTGTACATATCATTGTGTTTGTGTTTTGATTGTTGTGGACCAAATGCAAAGAAATGGACAAAAGGACTTAGATGTTAGGACATTACCCAAGCTAATGGAATTTGAAGAGCAACTAGGCCTCATGCCTTTAGAATGCTTAAAATGTCAAAGAGCAACTAGGCCTCATGCCTTTAGAATGCTTAAAGCTTGAAGATGAACATTGAAAGGACCAAATTCTAAACTCCCTCTTGTCCATTCTTTGTTTGCATTATAGAACTTTTTGATGTGTGTGTTCTTGTGCTAGGGATTCCAACATTGAGCCAAATTGAGGAACCATTGCCATGAGCTTCTAAGAGAGAGAGAGATCTAATAGCCATTGGAAGATTCCTAGGAGCATGTTGTGCTTGTGTGCTTGGTTGCTTGAATGTTTGTTTATCTTGCTTGCACATTCCAAAGGATGGGAGCTACTTGGATCATCAATATGATCTCAAGAGAAGAACTCCATTTGTGGTCTTGTTCTCTTATCTCTTACCTCTTGTATGATTAGGACTTTAGCCATTCTTCTTCTTCCCTCCACTCTAACCCAAGCCAAAACTTTTGTGCAAACATTTAACACTTGTTTTCAAACATTAGAAACCTAAGCCTTATGCTTTTTGTAGCGGGGTATTCGTTACCATTAGAGATATTGATTAAATCCAAGGTAAACCATACAAGTCGAGTCGCCACCGCACTTCTATTTATCCAAAGGAATGGTTATGCAATGGGAAGGTTTTAAGCACCCAAAACATCCTAGGTACTCCTAGGGAGCCCTTTTCGTATTGGTTGTAAGGTTGGTATTTTGTGAAAATTTATTTGTGCAAACATGATTGAAGAGATGAGAAGAGAATATACAAGTTTATTTACATTTTGTGTTTGGATGGATAAACCCATTGCCTACGTACCATCTTAAAAAAAAATTAGGATCAAAACCTTGTAGTTCGGGGTAAAAATCTCAAAATGAGTTGGTGAATTGATTGGTCCAAAAGCCTTAAGGTCTTTTGTTATCCAAGGGATAAAACTCAACCTAAAACCACAAATCCACCATGTGAGGATAGCTTCAACATGCTAGTGAGGGGTTAACCCTATAATAAGAATGGAAGACTCATTGTCCATCACTAAGAATATAGGAGAGTATTACATCTACCTCAAGGATAACCCAAACCTAATAGCTAAAGGTTATGAAAAAGTGATTTAAGAAAGTGGCCATTGAAACCACAAAGGCATTTTAATGGGTTATATTTACCAATGAAAAGTATTTACAAAAATGGTCAAAGTTGACTTAGAAGTTCAATTCAAAATATGTGTTATGAAAAGAAAAGTTTGAAAATCAAAAGCATAAGGCTTAGGTTTCTAATGTTGAAAAGAAGTGTTAAATGTTTGCACAAAAGTTTTGGCTTGGGTTAGAGTGGAGGGAAGAAGAAGAATGGCTAAATCCTAAACATACAAGAAGGTAAGGGATAAAGAAGTAAAACCACAAATGGATTTTCTCTCTTGAGATCATATTGATGATCCAAGTAGCTCCCATCCTTTGGAATAAGCAATCACATAAGCATAAACTCAAGCAATCAACAATCAAATGAACTCTTGGAAAGATCCTCAATGTATCTTGGGTCTCTCTCTCTTGGAAGCTCATGGTAATGGTTCCTCGATTTGGCTCAATGTTGGAATCCCTAGCACAAGAACACACACATCAAAAAGTTCTAACAAACAAAACCAAGAATGAACAAAGATGGAGTTTAGAAATTGGTGTTTCCAAAGTTCTCTTCAAGATTTATAGCACTCTAAAGGCCCAATGCCTAGTGGCTCTTTGACTTTTATAACACTCTAAAGGCCCAATGCCTAGTTGCTCTTTGACTCCAAATTTGCATAGGAAAAGTCCTAAAGTCTAAGTCAACTTTGTCCAATTCTTTGCATTGTGGTAAACAACAATCAAACAAAGCACAAGCACAAAAATATATACAAAATCATATGCTCAAGTGAGCAAAAGGCAAATTGCATTAACATAAACATGTGCTCCAATGAGCAAAGGGAAAAGCAAATGAATAATATGTACAAGAATAGTAAATTGCATAAATGTAAAGTGCAAAAAGTAAATGTTAATGGTTAATGATTAGTGTTAGTAGTTCGTGTGCCATAAGGCAAATTTAGCGCTATGTTAAGCAATCATAATTGGACTTATGTAGAAGTCACAACTATCTGAGGCCGGTCAACAATAATGTAGGCAACAACACAAGTTAGAAGTCTTGATTAGTGAACCAAGTTCCAACAACTTGCCATGCCAAAAGAAAAAAAGGGAATTGATCTTGTATTGGTTTAAGTCTTTTGCATGATTTAGGAAGAAACTTATCCTTAATGCAAAGCCATTCACTTGATCATTTGATCAAGATGAATTAGATTTGAATCAAGGAATATTAAACCTCCCTAATCAATGCTAACATATACACCTCTAACTCATTGATCAAAAAGAAAAAAGAAGAAGAAGAAGAAAGAGATGAATAATGGATTATGAAATGGACAGATTAAAATGCATAAGGTGAAATAAAATGTACCAATCCATGTGTGTTGACCAAATGACATTGAAAATCAAAGTCAAACAATGAGAAACCAGAAATGGGATGAAGATTGGAGGTCAAACAATAAGCAAAATATTTTTGGCATTTTTAATATCAAAATAAACTTGAATTAAAAATAAAAGAAAGTTCAAACTTCAAAATCACTTCAAATCAACCTTGAAAGGTCCACGTGATTTATCCCAAGTTCAGCAAGGTCAAACAAAGTTTGACAAAAAATTTCAGCATTTTTAAAAGCCAGAAACTATTTTTAGTCCATTAAAAATGAATAAAAATAACCTAATTGAACTAAAATCTCAAATAAATCTCAAATTAATTAAAAAATTGATGAGAATATTTTTCATACATCCATCATCATTCAAATAGGTTAGGAAAATATTTTTGTATTTTTTTGAATGTCAAAAACTATTTAAAATGAATTAAAAATAACCAGAAAAGAGAAAATTCACAAAAAATATCAAATGACAAAATAAAAAATATTAAAAATCGTTTTTAGAAACTAGAAATTATTTGGAGAAGAATGCAATTGGTCCCATATTTTTTGGAACTAAAATGAAGAGGTTATGAATTTTTGAAATAAAAGAGAATAAAAGAAATAAAATCAGAAAAATAGAAAAATCAAAAAAACAAGGAGCGTCTGATCAAACCTCATTAATTGACGTGGTTGATCAAACGCTCCACATGCGCGCTTCCATGGTAGGCTTCAGTCCACGCGTAACACAATGAATTACTAAAAGTCATAAGAAGCAAAGGCCAGGATTAGATCTGGAAATAAGAATGGATGGCCACAATTGGATCTGGAGACCAGACGGTGGCCAGTGCCACCGTCTTCTCCGGCTAGCTCCGGTGAGAGCTCAAATTTGCAGAAGAGCAAATGTGCACCAAAACACACGATCCAGGCATCAATCGAAAGAGGAAGTGATGTGCATCACTCCTATACCACTCACTTCCACTCTAGATTCCTATTAAGAGAGAAATCAGAGATGGAAGCTTGATGGTGTTCATCATGAACTTCCTTGATTTTGAAAATTGAATACACAATAATGATGCCTCTATGGAGAGGACTTCAGACAACAGAATATCCATGCAAATAGATCAAAGAATAGTGAGTTGCGAAGAAAAAACCAGTTGGAGAGAACCTTTGAATTGTGGTGATCTGAGCTTGCTTCCTTGCTTCCTTTGGCCAAACAGAAGTACAATGGACTATAGGATAAAGGTCTAGGAACTTTAGATCTAGAGATTCAACCAGATTTAGTTGAATTTCAAATCTGAAAAATTTGAATGAAAACGAAATAGTTCCTTTGGTGAGAGGTTTGGTTTTCAATTCAGCAGCATTTCAGGTTGATTCCTCTCTCCAAATTGAATGGAATGGTGCTTCTATTTATAGCCAATCATGGTGCAAGCAATGAGAAATCCGTGTGTGCATGGCAAGTGGATACTCTTTGCATGGGCTTGTATGATCATGTAAAAGGCCCAAATGCAATCTGCAGTATAATTGAGCTGAAATGGACGTGTAATTGGCAATGCACAAGCTTGTGTAATGAGTTCCAACATGTTATGCACAGTTATGCCTAAAACTTCTCCTCTTTGAAAATGCCATTTGCCAAATCTAAACATGAGCATGTGAGTAATGATTGGAAAGATCTTGATGTAAGGAACAAATGTTATGTTGGGAAAAAATCCATTTAAAGTGTGGAAATTAGTGAATTTTGAGTTTAAAGTGTAAGGTGCAAAGCATGCAAAGGTGAGATTTCCAAATTTGGCCAATGTTCAAGCCCCTGTGTTTTGATGATGCAAACCTCAAATGAAAAAACCTCCAACATAAAAGTTGTAGATATTTTCAAGACAATCAAAATGGACTTAAATTTTGCATTATTTGGATTTTTGATGAAAGCGTTATGGGCACTTGAAGTTGGACTTTTTTGCCTTTCAATGCATTTGGTCCAAAGTGACCTATAATGTTTTGCATTATCACGTGTATTTCCTTTGAGATTTTGAAATTTTATTCAACATAAAATTTGAATTAGACATCTTAAGCTTTCCAATGCATTTGATCCCACCTCAAAATCATAAAAAATGAATGAGTTGTGTTCTTGGGAAGTTGACCCAAAATTAGGGTTTCAGTCAAAATGACCTATAATGTCTTGGAATGGGAGATGATCTTCCAAGCTTCAAATCAATTTTTGATGAACATGAAAGTTGTTCATATTGTCCTTAAGAACTATTTTTTTTGTGATAATCTCCATTTGACCAACACATAAAAAGTTAGGTCTCAATGCATTTCAAAATAGTCAGATGAATTGACTGATCAACTTTCCAAGTCCACAACTCATATCTTGATGAATTGATGATTGAGGGCACTCAAATAAGTTCCAATATGCATGAAATGACGAATTAAATAACTTCCCTTGATTGTATTTGATCATGGGCTAAGGTTGCTTCAGGAGCAAGGCATACTTGGTACACAGATGAATTAGGGTTTCTTTGGGAAACAAGCCTCAAACCCTTTGACTTGCTTTGATCAAAATGATGAATTGAGATACTTGGGAGGCATACTTGATGGGTAAGAGCTTTGGGAACCATTACCATGCTTGCTTTCATCTTCTCTTGACCATATATTTGCACTCATGATCTCCTAGAGGCTTTGGACCTTGTGATTGCTCAAGCTACAAACAAGAAATGTTAGTGACATATTTTTGTGCTTTTGGTTAGTGAATAAAGATGAGAAAAGCAATGATATACAATTCAAGGCATGCTTGGTGATCTCAAATCACTCACAAGAAGTCCCACCCAAAGGCAAAGGGAACCTAGATGCTTATGATCCTTGAGGTTTTTGCAAATGCAATGTTAGGATGCCATGAGGGATCTTAGGGCCAAAATTGGGGTCTTACAGATGCCCCTATTTAAGGTCATTCTAGCCGGAGAAGTGAAGGTTAAAATCTTTGTCTCGACGAATTTTAAATAATAACAGAGACCTCATGATGCAGATGTATGTTATGCAAGAGGTAATACTCCGTGGAGATATGTGTCCACAAAGAAAGAAAAGAAATCAGGAGAAGTTGATAATCCATATGAGTAATTTACTCCATGGGACAGAGACTCTGGGACTCTCATGGGGATAGAAGAGGGGATACATTGCGTGAGCAGGGAACGACTCAAAGCTTGGGGAGCAGAATTCCAAAAGGAGTAAATCCATGGAAAGACTCGAGCTGACTCGAAGATGCATGTATTGGGGAATATGCCAATACAGCAAAAATTATCCACTTCCGATACTTCGGATGAAAATCCGGACTCAAATGGGGAAAATCCACTACGGGGCTCCACTGGGGAAACACCAGGATGAGGTATTACCGGTTATTGGGTAATAAGCTCAAGGAGACATGTGATTCGAACACCGGTATAAGGGTGAGAGATATCAACCATTCGAGATCATCTGAGGAAGACCTAAAAAAAAGGTACACTTCAGCTCAAGAAAATCTGACTCCGCAAGGGACAAAGGTCATAATAGGGAGCAGAAGGGAAAGAACACCAGGGATGCCGGTTACTGGGCATATAATAGGTGACCAACCAAAGCGTGAATTGGGGAATATTCCCAAGACACTCATCACCAAAAGAGGGCTAAAAGCAAACTCTAACATAGGACGGACATTCGACTTCGTTGCGGGATACGAATCTTACTCAACTGGGGAAGAACAAAAGGCTTCGACCAAATAGTGCATATGATATATTATCTATTACCGTCAGAACGTAGATAATATACTCGCATGGAAGATTATCCACAACCGGTTACTGGGTTAATAAAGGATAAATCGACCGACAAAGAAAGGCATCGGGATACCGAGACTAGGTATATAATGATGACCATTCAAAGGGAGCAACAACCATTACCGGCAATCGGTATATGAAAGATGACTTGTTGGGGATAAACTGCCTAATCAGAGCAATTATCCAAGAGATATATCACCGGGGGTGAAGGACTTATAAATACCGAATATTGGATAAAGGATAACCGTCAAGGAAGGGGATTACATCTACCGGATACTGGGTAGAAACCCACGAAAGAGTAACTGTCATCGATTAGGATGAACAAGAGGTTAACTCTGCAAGGGGATGAAATAGGATTTACAACTACCGGTATAAGGGTAGAAAACCACAGACTCTGCCGGGGATAAGATGAATGATTACTGATTACTGAGCAATTATTCATTTATACCACAGGGAAGCGCAGGAAACAGTCACAAGAAGCCAATCTAGGATCAAACTAAAAAGACAGGCTGAATCAAGACTCGTCCCCGTGAGGATATAACTCAATAGGGAATCCTATCCCAATATATGTGTTGGGAAGAAACAGAAACAACCATCTTCCACGAGGATATAACTCGGTGGGGAATATGGAAGGAAAGATAAACACTTTCTGCTTAAGGGGCTGACTCTATATGGGGAAATCAGACACCGACATCTGCTTGGGGAAATGTATTACCAATTAGCAGGGGATAGCAAACAAAGATATATGGCAAAGAATACAACATGAATATTATCAGTATGCACATATGCATGGTTTATGTATGATGAATGCTGACAAACAGACGTTTCTAACACAAACAAGTCCAACGATCGATGGACAAACATCCGGTACTACATCTCGAGAGAGAAAGCCAGACCCACTGGGGAACATCAAATCTGATGGAGACCAGAGATACTAGGAAATAAAAAATCTCTGCAGGGGAATGAGCGTCAGTCATCCCAACCGGGGATGGGAGCCACACATGGATAAAATCCACTGTGGGAGCAACTCTACTGGGGAAATCATCAGAGGGGATAATGGAACTCTGTGGGGAACAACCACCAATCAGAAGTCTCTAGGGTCACCACCATAAACTGTACTTCCGAAGAGTTCGCATCTGCTGAGGAGGAAGGATCATTATTCTTCTGAAGGAAATACAAACCTCTTCATCAACCACTCTGCTTGGGATGAACCCACAAAGGCTCCAATATGTTGAGGATATGAACAAATGTCTTACCCTGTTGAGAATCTTACTATCTTTGGGAGAGCACTGCAGGCATTCCCAGTATCCCTATGTCATTGTGAATGTTCACTTTGTTTAAAAACAAATTATGAAAAATTTGATTATTTAAAACAATGATATTTTTTTTTAATTAAAACATGCAAAACATTTGTTGAATAGAAACCAATGAGAGTGCAAATAATTGGATAAAGGCTCAAATTTATTTGATGGAATGGTAGTCTGCGAATGGCGAAACTCCATAGATCTTTACAAATTTGAAATTGGTGATATATATTGGAAAAGGGCTACATTGAACATAATGACCATTTCTCCACCAACTCTGAATCCGATGTATTTGAAGCTTTAGTTGACGATGACTGAGCGAGAATCTCTGACAGATGACAAATTGTAGAACAAAGTCTTGTTAGGATGCAGTTACTTGCCAAATCCCTATATATTTTTTGCCTAGATTTCCTCAAGGTGAGGTACTCAATCTAGCGGGATATATATTCATTTTTTTCATGTCTCTAACTTTTGCCTGGATCGCCCTTTCGGGTTTTCAATCCACCGAGACGCTCATTTTTGCCTAAGTCGCCCTTTCGGGTTTTCAACTTAGCGAGCTATTCTGTTTTTATTCATTTAGGCGAAGTATTTCTTGACTGCATCTAAATTCACAGGACGAGTGAAATCCTCCCCATCCATAGTTGTAAGTATCAATGCACCGCCTGAAAAGGCTCTCTTAACAACATATGGACCTTCATAGTTTGGAGTCCACTTGCCCCTAGAATCGGGCGCAAAACACAAGACTTTCTTGAGCACAAGGTCGCCTTCTCGGAACACACGAGGCTTGACCTTCTTATCAAAGGCTTTCTTCATTCTTTGTTGATATAATTGACCATGGCACATGGCAGTCAATCTCTTTTCTTCTATCAAATTCAACTGGTCATAACGACTCTGAACCCATTCAGCATCAGTCAATTTGGCTTCCATCAAGACTCTCATTGATGGGATCTCCACCTCTACTGGGAGCACAGCCTCCATGCCATAAACAAGAGAGAAAGGGGTTGCCCCAGTTGAAGTGCAGACAGATGTACGATATCCATGTAGAGCAAACGGCAGCATCTCATGCCAATCCTTATACGTGACAACCATCTTCTGGATAATTCTCTTGATATTCTTATTAGCAGCTTCAACAGCCCCATTCATCTTGGGTCTGTAAGGAGAGGAATTATGATGCGCAATCTTGAACTCACTACACAGCTCTTTCATCATTTTGTTGTTCAAGTTAGAACCATTATCAGTAATGATCTTATCTGGCACACCATATCGGCATATGAGTTGAATCTTGATAAACTTCACAACCACCTGCCTGGTCACATTTGCATATGATGCCGCTTCAACCCACTTAGTGAAGTAATCAATTGCTACGAGAACAAATCTATGACCGTTGGACGCTTTCGGCTCTATCATGCCAATCATGTCAATTCCCCACATAGAGAAAGGCCATGGTGATGAAATCACGTTCAGAAGTGTCGGAGGAATATGAATCTTATCCGCATAAATCTGACACTTATGGCATTTCTTCATGTATTTGCAGCAGTCAGACTCCATTGTCAGCCAATAGTAGCCTGCTCTCAACATCTTTCTAGCCATGGCATGTCCATTGGAATGAGTACCAAATGAACCCTCATGGACCTCAGTCATTAACAAGTATGCTTCGTGTCTATCCACGCATCTGAGCAGCACCATGTCAAAATTTCTCTTATAAAGCACATCACCATTGAGGTAGAAACTACCCGATAATCTCCTTAGAGTCTTCCTATCTTTCACATATGCCCCAGGCGGGTAAATCTGGATCTGAAGAAAACATTTGATATCGTAATACCATGGCTTATCATCTTTTACTTCTTCTACTGCAAATACATGAGCTGGTCGGTCCAAGCGCATCACAGTGATATTGGGAACTTCATTCCAAAGTCTTACCACAATCATTGAAGCAAGGGTAGCAAGAGCATCTGCCATCCGATTCTCATCTCGAGGAATATGATGGAAGTCAACCTCATTAAAGAATGTTGAAATCCTCCTCGCATAATCCCTATATGGAATGAGGCCAGGCTGATTCGTTTCCCATTCACCCTTAATCTGGTTAACAACGAGGGCCGAATCACCAAATACATCAAGATATTTGATCCTAAGATCAATACATTCTTCCAATCCCATGATACAGGCCTCATATTCAGCCATATTATACATGCATTTGAAAGTTAGCCTTGTTGTAAAAGGAAAATGTGTGCCCTGAGGAGTAATAATCACTGCCCCAATACCATTTCCATATTGATTCACAACGCCATCAAATATCATGCTCCATCGGGATCCGGGCTCTGGCCCTTCATCGAGCGTAGGCTCATCACAATCTTTCATTTTCAAATACAGAATCTCCTCATCTGGGAAGTCATACTGAACTGACTGATAATCCTCAATCGGCTGATGTGCCAAGTGGTCAGCCAAGATACTACCTTTAATAGCCTTCTGAGTTCGATACTCAATATCATACTCAGATAATAACATCTGCCAACAGGAAATTCTCCCTGTTAGAGCAGGCTTCTCGAAGATATACTTGATTGGATCCATTTTTGATATCAACCAAGTCGTATGATTCAACATATACTGGCGTAAGCGCTTAGCAACCTAAGCCAAAGCACAGCATGTCTTCTCAAGCATTAAGTATCGAGACTCACAATCAGTGAACTACTTGCTCAAGTAGTAAATAGCATATTCCTTCTTTCCTGATTCGTCTTGCTGACCAAGGACACAACCCATTGAGTCTTCAAGCACACTCAGATACATAATCAATGGTCTTCCTTCCACGGGCGGAGACAGGATCGGAGGCTCAGACAAATACTCTTTAATACTATCAAAAGCCTTTTGGCAATCCTTGGTCCAATCATGGGACTGATCTTTTTGGAGAAGCTTGAATATCGGCGCACATGTGGCAGTCATGTGGGATATGAACCTGGAAATGTAATTCAAGCGGCCAAGAAAACCTCAGACTTGCTTCTCAGTTTTGGGTGTAGGCATCTCTTGTATTGCTTTGACCTTTGCAGGATCAACCTCAATACCTCTTTCACTAACAATAAAGCCCAATAACTTGCCGGAACGGACTCCAAATGTACACTTGTTGGGATTCAGACGAAGCTTGTACTTTCTCAAACGCTGAAAAAGCTTCAACAGGTGCTCTACATGCTCAACTTCCGTTTCTGACTTGGCAATCATATCATCGACATATACCTCGATCTCCTTGTGCATCATATCATGAAACAAGGTAGTCATATCTCGTTGATACGTGGCTCCGGCGTTCTTCAAACCGAAGGGCATCACTCGATAACAGAATGTTCCCCAAGGTGTGATGAATGTTGTCTTCTCCATATCCTCGGGTGCCATCTTAATCTGATTATATCCGGAAAATCCGTCCATAAATGAGAAGACCTTGAATTTAGTTGTATTATCCACCATCATATCAATATGTGGTAGAGGGAAATCGTCTTTCGAGCTAGCTTTATTCAAGTCTCTATAGTCCACACACATCCGGACTTTTCCATCTTTCTTAGGCACGGGCACAATATTGGCCACCCATTGAGGATATGTAGAAGTCACCAGAAACCCCGCATCGATTTGCTTCTGAACTTCCTCCTTGATCTTTACTGCCATATCGAGATGAGTTCTTCTGAGCTTCTGCTTCACATGCACACACTCAGGCTTCAAAGGTAGGAAATGTTGCACGATATCAGTATCTAGACCAGGCATGTCTTCATATGACCAGGCAAAGACGTCAACATATTCTCGTAGCAACTCAATCCACCCCTTCTTAAAAGACTCTTCCAGGAGTGCCCCAATCTTCACTTCTCGCACACAATCTTCAGACCCCAAATTGACTGTTTCCAGATTCTCAAGATGCGGCTGAATGATCTTCTCTTCATGCTCAAGTAGACGGGTAATCTCGTCAGGAATCTCTTCAACATCATCTTCTTCTGCCTCAAATACAGGGAATTCAAAGTTGGGAGATGGTGTTGGATCATTATGTTCAATGGGTTTGATCAACCTGCATAATGATTTTGGATATAAAGAGCTTTTAGAATTCAAGCAAGGTAAATCATTATGCAGATGAAAACATTGATTTTATTCTATTTTTGAGGTTTTATGTGATCACCAATTTCATGCAAAAGCGAAAAGGGAAAATAATGGGAAAAACAAACATTTAACATGAATCTATTGAATGAAAATATCATTGTATTTATGCGCCAACAATGTCATCACTTCTCCTTTTGGCATGGGAGAAGGGTTTTTAAACATAATGAACATTACTTTGACTTATGGATAACTGTTGGAATATCCACAGCGACCCAATTATTGTAGATCCCTCCAGGGATGACGAAGTTGCCAGAATCCTCTTCATCCTCTTCCAAAACGGCAGCAGCCTCTTCATCTTGACCGGTGTGGATGAATCCTCCACTCTTGAACAAACCTTGCGCGTTGAAAACCCCAGAAGAAAAGCCTATGCCAGCCTGGGACTTGTTGTCTTTCAACTATATCATTTGCCCGAAACCGGCAGTTGCACCATGCTCAATGGCCAACTTCGCATCTTTGTAGGAAGCAAATGAAGGAGTTCCTTTCTTAATAGGCTCAGCAATAGATAAAGCTTGGAACGGAGTTCCAACTTCATCCTCAACATCTATATAAGAGAAGGAAGACAAATGGCTAACCAGGAGAGCCTTTTCTCCCCCTACCACTACCAGCTTCTTATTCTACACAAATTTCAATTTTTGGTGTAGGGTGGATGTCACGGCGCCAGCCTCGAGAATCCATGGTCTACCTAGGAGCAGCTATTCGATGGGTGAATATCCATAACCTGGAAGGTAATCTGGAAATCACTGGGTCCAATTTTGACTGGGAGATCAACCTCACCAATCACAGTTTTGCGAGACCCATCGAAAGCCTTCACAACTACTCCACTCTGCCTCATGGAAGGCCCTTGATATGATAACTTCGCAAGAGTGTTCTTCGGCAATACATTTAATGATGATCCAGTGTCCACCAACATATTGGACATGGCGTCATCCTTGCAGCTCATAGATATATGTAATGCCAAGTTGTGGTCTCTTCCCTCCTTGGGGAGATCAGCGTCAGAAAAACTCAAGTTGTTACAAGCGGTGATGTTTGCAACAATGCTATCAAACTGTTCTATCATGACATCATGATCCACATATGCCACATCCAACACCTTCTGCAGAGCTTCTCGGTGTGGTTCTGAATTCAATAGTAGTGATAACACAGATATTTTGGATGGCGTTTGTAGAAGCTGGTCTACAACATTGTACTTGCTTCTCTTGATGAGCCTTAGCATCTCATCACAATCTTCTTTCGTATTGCCACTCGGGCTAACAGAAGCAGGAGTTTTCAAAGTAGAGGAGGGCCCAACTCGTACGACATGAGATACTCAGACGCTCTCTTCCTAACCCAAGCAGTGTAAGGCTCCAAAGTGACACAGTTCTTAGGGCCCAACTCATTCCTTCCTTTCCTATGAACCTTGCGCCAAGCACGAACCATCCTGCATTTCAAGCCTTGGGGATCTTTACCCTCCTGAAAGAACACACCCTCCAACAGAATGTTATTGGGTTTATCCTTTAGGGGGAACCCAAGCTGACGACGTGCCAAAACAGGGTTGTAGTTAATCCCACCACATGTACCAAGAAGAGGTACATTGGAGAATTCACCACAAGAGTCGATAATCTGCACACCATCATACACACGGTTGTACCAAGAGATATCATCATTAGTGAGAGACATAAGTCTCGTGGACCACCGTAGATATCCCTTATTCTCCTTGAAGGAGACCGTCTGCGGTAAGGGAGAAATAAACCACTTGTACAACAGAGGCAAACAGCACACAATGGCACCACCACCCTTTGCATTCCTCATATGCAAAGAAAAATAAGCATCACCCAACAAAGTCGGAACGGGATTAAGAGTAGAGAAAATCCTAATAGCGTTCACATCCACAAACTTGTCGATGTTGGGGAACAACACTAACCCATAGATGAGAAGTACAAATATGGCTTCAAAGGCGTCCTCACTCATGGCAACTGGTCTAGAATAGGTATACCCACAAGGTAGGCATACTCCTCAAGCGTGGGCAAAAGCTGAAAATCCGGAAATGTGAAGCAATGGTACAAAGGATCATAAAACTGCACCAATACGCTCATCAACCCTTCATCCACCTGAGTAGTCAGAAGAGGAAGAAGCTTCCCGAAACGAGCTTTGAAACCCAAGGGATCTAATACATAGGATGTCAAATTCCTTAGCTCTTTCAAATCTGGTTGTCTGAAGTTGTACTTCTTTGTATTTCTTCTTTGTCTTTCCATGTGTGAAAATTTGCAAATAGACCTCTTAAGTTCCTTGAAAATTTCCTTATTATTTTGATGATATGGATGCAAATGGGTGCATGAATGCAACAATCACACTCAAGGATCAAGCAAAGCACACCAAACAAAGGTCATGGGATGGATCATGGCATCCTTAATATCAATCATCCATTTTGGTGGATTATGGTTTACACCCTATCAACACCCAAGTTCCATTGATATTAGGGATACATGAACGGATCAACCACGAATCAAGGGTTTGTTGCAAGTCGAGAGCATGGAGTCTTGGTTAAGAACCACCCAAAGGGAGTGTACTAAGGTTTAACCTGCCAGACATGTTCTATAAGAGGTTCCCATAGTCATAATCCCATCTTTCGGATATTATCGGAGAAACGACTACTCGTATTCTAAAAATATTCTCAAGAGAGACTCTTATGAGTGTAGTATCGCGTAACAATCGTATCAAATCTTACACTTGAACGACTTTCGCACTACATCCTAAGAATAGGCCAAGATGGGCTGGGTAAACTAAGGTCCTTGGCTTCTAAGGTTCATATTGGAAAGAGTAATGTCTAACCACAACTACTCGTGTGACATTATTGATTCCAACATGACCTCCACCAAGTGAATAGATTTGCAAGTCAACTTGCTAAGGAATAACTCCACACAAGTCAACAAGACTATGCAATTCTCCTATCCTAAGTGCACTCGAGTTCGGGTATAGAACTCATCTCACAAAGATCACCAAGCATACAAGGAATTAATATTCAAGCAAATCAATCATTACATATAATACAGTAATCCCAAATTGCACAAAAATATGTCACAAAGCAATAATACAATACAATACAACAAATATGAAAAGTAGGCAAAACCCACTAGGAAAGATGATTTCCCCAGCAGAGTCGCCACTTTTCTGTAGCGGGGTATTCGTTACCATTAGAGATATTGATTAAATCCAAGGTAAACCATACAAGTCGAGTCGCCACCGCACTTCCATTTATCCAAAGGAATGGTTAGAAAGCGAACAAAAACCTAAAAGTTTTATCGAATCAAAAACTAGTAAAAATGTCAGAGATCGGGGTAAGGGGGTTGGTTATGCAATGGGAAGGTTTTAAGCACCCAAAACATCCTAGGTACTCCTAGGGAGCCCTTTTCATATTGGTTGTAAGGTTGGTATTTTGTGAAAATTTATTTGTGCAAACATGATTGAAGAGATGAGAAGAGAATATACAAGTTTATTTACATTTTATGTTTGGATGGATAAACCCATTGCCTACGTACCATCTTAAAAAAAGATTAGGATCAAAACCTCGTAGTTCGGGGTAAAAATCTTAAAATGAGTTGGTGAATTGATTGGTCCAAAAGCCTTAAGGTCTTTTGTTATCCAAGGGATAAAACTCAACCTAAAACCACAAATCCACCATGTGAGGATAGCTTCAACATGCTAGTGAGGGGTTAACCCTATAATAAGCATGGAAGACTCATTGTCCATCACTAAGAATATAGGAGAGTATTACATCTACCTCAAGGATAACCCAAACCTAATAGCTAAAGGTTATGAAAAAGTGATTTAAGAAAGTGGCCATTAAAACCACAAAAGCATTTGAATGGGTTATATTTACCAATGAAAAGTATTTACAAAAATGGTCAAAGCTGACTTAGAAGTTCAATTCAAAATATGTGTTATGAAAAGAAAAGTTTGAAAATCAAAAGCATAAGTCTTAGGTTTCTAATGTTGAAAAGAAGTGTTAAATGTTTTCACAAAAGTTTTGGCTTGGGTTAGAGTGGAGGGAAGAAGAAGAATGGCTAAATCCTAAACATACAAGAAGGTAAGGGATAAAGAAGTAAAACCACAAATGGAGTTTCTCTCTTGAGATCATATTGATGATCCAAGTAGCTCCCATCCTTTGGAATAAGCAATCACATAAGCATAAACTCAAGCAATCAACAATCAAATGAACTCTTGGAAAGCTCCTCAATATATCTTGGGTCTCTCTCTCTTGGAAGCTCATGGTAATGGTTCCTCGATTTGGCTCAATGTTGGAATCCCTAGCACAAGAACAGACACATCAAAAAGTTCTAACAAACAAAACCAAGAATGAACAAAGATGGAGTTTAGAAATTGGTGTTTCCAAAGTTCTCTTCAAGATTTATAGCACTCTAAAGGCCCAATGCCTAGTCGCTCTCTGACTTTTATAGCACTCTAAAGGCCCAATGCCTAGTTGCTCTTTGACTCCAAATTTTCATAGGAAAAGTCCTAAAGTCTAAGTCCATTTTATCCAATTCTTTGCATTGTGGTCAACAACAATCAAACAAAGCACAAGCACAAAAATATATACAAAATCATATGCTCAAGTGAGCAAAAGGCAAATTGCATTAACATAAACATGTGCTCCAATGAGCAAAGGGAAAAGAAAATGAATAATATGTACAAGAATAGTAAATTACATAAATGTAAAGTGCAAAAAGTAAATGTTAATGGTTAATGATTAGTGTTAGTAGTTAGTGTGCCATAAGGCAAATTTAGCGCTATGTTAAGCAATCGTAATTGGACTTATGTAGAAGTCACAACTATATGAGGCCGGTCAATAATAATGTAGGCAACAACACAAGTTAGAAGTCTTGATTAGTGAACCAAGGTCCAACAACTTGTCATGCCAAAAGAAAAAAAGAGAATTGATCTTGTATTGGTTTAAGTTTTTTGCATGATTTAGGAAGCAACCTATCCTTAATGCAAAGCCATTCACTTGATCATTTGATCAATATGAATTAGATTTGAATCAAGGAAGATTAAACCTCCCTAATCAATGCTAACATATACACCTCTAACTCATTGATCAAAAAGAAAAAAGAAGAAGAAGAGAAAGAGATGAATAATGGATTATGAAATGGAAAGATTAAAATGCATAAGGTGAAATAAAATGTACCAATCCATGTGTGTTGACCAAATGACATTGAAACCCAAAGTCAAACAATGAGAAACCAGAAATGGGATGAAGATTGGAGGTCAAACAATAAGCAAAATATTTTTGGCATTTTTAATATCAAAATAAACTTGAATTAAAAATAAAAGAAAGTTCAAACTTCAAAATCACTTCAAATCAACCTTGAAAGGTCCAAGTGATTTATCCCAAGTTCAACAAGGTCAAACAAAGTTTGACAAAAAATTTCAGCATTTTTAAAAGCCAGAAACTATTTTTAGTCCATTAAAAATGAATAAAAATAACCTAATTGAACTAAAATCTAAAATAAATCTCAAATCAATTAAAAAATTGATGAGAATATTTTTCATAGATCCATCATCATTCAAATAGGTTAGGAAAATGTTTTTGTACTTTTTTGAATATAAAAAACTATTTAAAATGAATTAAAAATAACCAGAAAAGAGAAAATTCACAAAAAATATCAAATGACAAAATAAAAAAATATTAAAAATCGTTTTTAGAAACTAGAAATTATTTGAAGGAGAATGCAATTGGTCCCATATTTTTTGGAATTAAAATGAAGAAGTTATGAATTTTTGAAATAAAAGGGAATAAAAGAAATAAAATCAGAAAAATAGAAAAATCAAAAAAACAAGGAGCGTCTGATCAAGCCTCATTAATTGACGTGGCTGATCAAACGCTCCACATGCGCGCTTCCATGGTAGGCTTCAGTCCACGCGTAACACAATGAATTATTAAAAGTCATAAGAAGCAAAGGCCAGGATTAGATCTGGAAATAAGAATGGATGGCCACAATTGGACCTGGAGACCAGACGGTGGCCAGCGCCACTGTCTTCTCCGGCTAGCTCCGGTGAGAGCTCAAATTTGAGAAGAGCAAATGTGCACCAAAACACACGATCCAGGCATCAATCGAAAGAGGAAGTGATGTGCATCACTCCTATACCACTCACTTCCACTCTAGATTCCTATTAAGAGAGAAATCAGAGATGGAAGCTTGATGGTGTTCATCATGAACTTGCTTGATTTTGAAAATTGAATACACAGCAATGATGCCTCTATGGAGAGGACTTCAGACAACACAATATCCAAGCAAATAGATCAAAGAATAGTGAGTTTCGAAGAAAAAACCAGTTGGAGAGAACTTTTGAATTGTGGTGATCTGAGCTTGATTCCTTGCTTCCTTTGGCCAAACAGAAGTACAATGGACTATAGGATGAAGGTCTAGGAACTTTAGATCTAGAGATTCAACCAAATTTAGTTGAATTTCAGATCTGAAAAATGTGAATGAAAACGAAATAGTTCCTTTGGTGAGAGGTTTGGTTTTCAATTCAGCAGCATCTCAGGTTGATTCCTCTCTCCAAATTGAATGGAATGGTGCTTCTATTTATAGACAAGCATGGTGCAAGCAATGAGAAATCCGTGTGTGCATGGCAAGTGGATACTCTTTGCATGGGCTTGCATGATCATGTAAAAGGCCCAAATTCAATGCCAAATGCAATCTGCAATATAATTGAGCTGAAATGGACGTGTAATTGGCAATGCACAAGCTTGTGTAATGAGTTCCAACATGTTATGCACAATTTTGCCTAAAACTTCTCCTCTTCGAAAATTCCATTTTCCAAATCCAAACATGAGCATGTGAGTATTGATTGGAAAGGTCTTGATGTAAGGAACAAATGTTATGTTGGGCAAAAATCCATTTGAAGTGTGGAAATTAGTGAATTTTGAGTTTAAAGTGTAAGGTGCAAAGCATGCAAAGGTGAGATTTCCAAATTTGGCCAATGTTCAAGCCCCTCTGTTTTGATGATGCAAACCTCAAATGAAAAAACCTCCAAAATCAAAGTTGTAGATATTTTCAAGAAAATCAAAATGGACTTAAATTTTGCATCATTTGGATTTTTTATGAAATAGTTATGGGCACTGGAAGTTGGACTTTTTTGCCTTTCAATGCATTTGGTCCAAAGTGACCTATAATGTTTTGCATTATCACATGTATTTCCTTTGAGATTTTAAAATTTTGTTCAACATAATATTTGAAGTAGACATCTTAATATTTCCAATGCATTTGATCCCACCACAAAATCATAAAAAATGAATGACTTATGTTTTTGGGAAGTTGACCCAAAATTAGGGTTTCAGTCAAAATGACCTATAATGTCTTGGAATGGGAGATGATCTTCCAAGCTTCAAATCAATTTTTGATGAACATGAAAGTTGTTCATATTGTCCTTAAGAACATTTTTTGTTTGGGATCATCTCCATTTGACCAACACATAAAAAATTAGGTCTCAGTGCATTTCAAAATAGTCAGATGAATTGACTAATCAACTTTCCAAGTCCACAACTCATATCTTGATGAATTGATGATTGAGGGCACTCAAATAAGTTCCAATATGCATGAAATGATGAATTAAAGAACTTCCCTTGATTGTATTTGATCATGGGCTGAGGTTGCTTCAGGAGCAAGGCATACTTGGTACACAGATGAATTAGGGTTTCTTTGGAAAACAAGCCTCAAACCCTTTGACTTGCTTTGATCAAAATGATGAATTGAGATACTTGGGAGGCATACTTGATGGGTAAGAGCTTTGGGAACCATTACCATGCTTGCTTTCATCTTCTCTTGCCCATATCTTTGCACTCATGATCTCCTAGAGGCTTTGGACCTTGTGATTGCTCAAGCTACAAACAAGAAATGTTAGCTGTCGCATTACGCGAAAAAACCGGCGGGAAAACGAAACAACAGAGCCGCCACCGTGCGTTATTTATCCCAAAAGAGGGAAAGGAAACGCTCGAAGTAAACCTGGAAAGAACATGGTCTCGCGACCAGAGATTGCAAGGATCGGGAGTCGGTTATGCGAAGGGAAGGTATTAGCACCCCTACGCATCCGTCGTACTCGATGGGATCCACGCTCGAAAAGAATAGAAGAAAGGTTGCTAAAGACTGCTCACACACTGCACACACGCTGGAATCAAACACAGAAAAGACGGAAGAAACAGACTCGGCAGGATATCGCATCCTGGGCCTACGTAGTTTGTCAGACACAAACATCAGAGTCGACGTAGTTCAGGAACGGGGGAAACGTGCTCGCTAGGATGTCGCATCCTATGCATACGTATCTTCTCTAACCAGAGAAAGAATCAGAGCACTCATAGCTCGGCTAACGCACGCCAAACAAAACACAAATAGGAAACCGACTGCCAATCGCTGGACTTACGTCAGACTCCACACAAACAGGCAAACCTGGAAACCGAATGCCAATCGCTGGACTTACATCAAACTCCAAACCAACAGACACACACCCACACAGGAAACCAACTGCCAATCGCTGGACTTATGTCAGACTCCAAACAAAAAACACACACAGGAAACCGACTGCCAATCGCTGGACTTATGTCAGACTCCGAATAGAAAAGGATAACAAACACACACAAAAGGAAAAGAAAGTGCCCAGAGAGATTAGCTCAATCTCCTGCCTATGTACCTCATCTGGTATGAGGATCAGGGCGACGTAGTTCCCCTTAACAGGGAAAGAACTTCTAACCTAACCAGAGACAAAGGGAGATAACAAGCTACTAGGGAGACTACGACTCGAGCCTAGAAGTTGTCATGCATATGATCCCTATGTTAAGGTCTCTATCCTAACTTGCACAGGAAGCAAGCTAGCCTAAACAACACATCATCAAACACAAGCACAAGTAGCACACACTATATGCAAACAATTGGCTCACACAAGGCTGGGCTTTAGTCAAGGGGTCATGTCAACCTCGACAAACAAGCCAACTGGAATGGGGTGTGGTTAGCTCTTAACCCTAACATTGAGAGTTAGGGTGAAGCATATGAAATGAGAATGAGGGTAAGACCTCATAGCTCTTATCCCTGGCCTGGGAGAGCTTCAGACAATGAAAGTGTGGGAGTCCAGAATGTGGGACTCTACTCCACATGACTGACACAACAAGATCTTGGATTCTTATTCAAAGTGCATCAACACAATGGTGTGAGCAGGATGAATGACACAACTGAATAGCAGGGGATGGATTGCACATCCCTTTTATCTGCCAATTGCCTCTTAAGAGGTCTTTACCTGCTTGGCACAAAATTAAACATCCACAAACATTGCCTCTTAAGGAGGGCTTCAGACAGGTGCCTGCCAAAGTAACATGACAGGTCTTCCAGACTACATGAAGATCAAGGGATTATACCTCAGTGGTAAGAAAACCACAAGCAAGCAAAGCAAAGTTCAAATGAACTTAAAGCAACTTAGGTACCTGTGAAAACATCTAAACCTATCAGTACAAAATCCAGACAAACAATCAAAAGTCAATATTCAAACAGACAGACAAATCCAATGTGCACAATGAGCAAACACAAGTGAACCCTCATCAAGGCCTACAAAACAGCAAGTGTTAGCCAACAATAACAAATGATCAAGCTCAAATGAAGGAGCAACATCAACCAAGGAGATGCACACTTGAACCTGAAATTCACAACTCAAATGTAAGTAGCAAACCACTAGGTCAAAGCCTAGGGTCAAAAGTGGATCAAAAAACCAAAACAGAACTTGATATTCAACATAGATCATATTTAATCAATCAAGAACAATTCCTAAAAAGTACCAAAGCCAAATCATCATGCAAGTTCATGTAATAGGCAAGAGAAGTCAATGACCAATTCAAAGCACACATTTGAACATTAAGAATGAAAATTCCCAATCAAAACAGAAATGATTCAAATAATTCTGGAAAAATTCATGGGCATTCAACACATCTAACATGATCATCACACAAAAAATCCGAAGCATTAGAGGTCATTTGATATGGAAATTAAATTGCACAAGTTGATCATCCAAAGGTGTGACACAAATTGTCACACCATGCAAACACAAGCATGAAACAGAATTGGTACATGAGAAAAATACCAAACCAAGCCTCAAAGGTCCATCAATGTGTCTAGAATCAGCATGTAAAATTTCAAATCCATTGGATTAAAAACAAGCATTTCATGATAGAAAGAGTAAGGCAATGTCACAAATGCACATGTGTTCAATAAACCTAGAGAAAATAAAATTCCAGCCATGCACAACTTTTGAAATCATGATCATAAAAAACTAGACATAACAAGGATCATTTTTCAAAAAATTGGGAGTGATTTGGTGCATTTTTCAATTTGTTATGATTTTTACAAGTTAGCATAAAATGAAATTCAAACATGTGAACATGGCATAGCAAAGTGGAGGGAAAGATGAAAAAATGATGAACATTTGAACTATTGCGCTCGGCCAGATTCGAACCGTGTAGGAATTCAAATGAAATACGCGCTAACACCTGAAACGACACCGTTTCCATTCAAACCCTAAACTACATGCAAAAAAATCCAGAAAACGTCGCTTGAAACCGTCGCTATTCTCCAGAAACCGACGTTATTCTCCAGAACGCATGAATCTTCATCTTCTTCATGATGAAGAAGATGAACAGTGGCATGAACACTCATACAAATTTCCAGATTTTCCAGATTCGCCCAGAAATCCATAAAAACTATATCATTCAAATCCTTATTCCATGGTGAGCACGAATCAAACAACAATTAAGCCTAAAACATCAAGATCAAAGAGAATCGTGCATGAACATTTTTGCATCTCAAACTTCAAATGCACATAACTTAGTCAATACTACACCATTTCACTTGAGTTTTCTACCAGAATTCTCAGTAAACAAGGATCTACACAATTATGTTCATGGATTTGAGAATAATTGAGATCGAAAATCATACCTCTTGAAGAGCAGAATCTTGTTTTGCACGTTCCAAGGCTTGTAATGGCCCAAAGCTCCTCTATAATACTTGTGGAGATGATTGATGAAGAATTGGAAGCTTAAACACGTGTGAATCCAACTGAATTTGAAAACTCCATTGATGCTTTCAAGCTTCAAGTATGGTTGAATCTAGCACGAATTCTTCAAAGTGTACGTTGAATCTTACTCAAAACCACTCCATGATCATGAATTATGCAAGGAAATGAGTGTTTGTGTGAAGAATTTGGAAGTTCTTTGTGAGAGAAAATTTTGATCAAAATTCAAGATCTAGATCTGAAAATGTGTATTCTGAATGAAACAGTTGTGATTAAGCTTTTATATCCCTTGCTAATTAATCTGAAATCACCCTTAAGCCAAAACTAATTGGGATTAGAAAGAAATAAGGTGCATGCACAAATTTGCATTTTCACCTCATGCATGAGATGCACACGTGAACAGTACACCAAGCTCGTCATTTTCACTCAAAATCCTTTTTTAAACTCAATGGTAATGGTAGAAAGTCCATACAATGCACCATTTTTAAATTTCCACTTTTCCCTCCAAAATTGACTTGGATATGCAAATGCTCATGTGATAACATTTCAAGCAATGTGATGGTTGGTTTGGAAACCTCATGACATGAGAAGAACAATGCAAAAAGAACCACCAAATTTGGAGTTTTGGTTCAAAAGATATGGCCATTTGAAGTTTCAAGCATACTTTGCAATGCTTTGATCATAACTCCTTAACCATTCAATAGAAATTCATGATCTTGGACTTTTTTGAAATTGGAGAGAAAGATCTTCAACTTATATGTTGGACAAAATTTCATCTGAAGCTTATTTGATGTTGGAAAGTTAAGTTGAAGTTGGTCCAAAAACTTGCCATTTTTGGAAACTTGAAATTACAGGTCACTTTCCATTTTTGGAAACTTTTGATATGGCTTCAAATCCTTCAAGATAAGCATTTGACATGATGAATGAACCTCTTTGGGACATGAATGAAGTGTCTCAAACCATTTCTCCATCCCCTAGCCCTCAGTTGACTTGCAGTTGACTTTTATGGGCCTCAGATGACTTGATCATGCACTGTGGACTTTGAGCTTTCAACACTTGGCCAAATTGCTTCAAAATGAACCTTGGATCATGTAAGATCTCTATAACAACCCTAGGGATTTTATCTCATGGAAAAACCCTTGCTCTCTTGCATAGATGGATTCTCCTTATCAGTTTTGACTGCTGAAATGCAATGCACTATGCAATGACAATGCCATGTTAATGACCTAAAAATGAAATGAATGTACAAATGGGGGGTGCAAATTTGAGGTGCTACATTAGTGACATATTTTTGTGCTTTTGGTTAGTGAATAAAGATGAGAAAAGCAATGATATACAATTAAAGGCATGCTTGGTGATCTCAAACCACTCACAAGAAGTCCCACCCAAAGGCAAAGGGAACCTAGATGCTTATGATCCTTGAGGTTTTTGCAAATGCAATGTTATGATGCCATGAGGGATCTTAGGGCCAAAATTGGGGTCTTACACTTTTGATTTTGAAACTTCCTTTTCATAACACTTATTTTGAATTGAATCTTTAAGTCAAACTTTGACCATATTTTGTAAATACTTTTCATTGGTAAATATAAACCATTCAAATGTCTTTTTTGTGGTTTCAATGGCCACTTTCTTAATCAAACTTTTCATAACCTTTAGCTATTAGGTTTGAGTTATCCTTGAGGTAGATGTAATACTCACCTATATCCTTAGTGATGGACAATGAGTCTTCCATGCTTATTATAGGGTTAACCCCTCACTAGCATGTTGAAGCTATCCTCACATGGTGGATTTGTGGTTTTAGGTTGAGTTTTCTCCCTTGGATAACAAAAGACCTTAAGACTTTTGGACCAATCAATCCACCCACTCATTTTGAGATTTTTACCCCGAACTACGAGGTTTTAATCCTAATCTTTTTTAAGATGGTACGTAGGCAATGGGTTTATCCATCCAAACACAAAATGTAAA
The DNA here is from genome assembly GCF_024323335.1 of Lathyrus oleraceus. Lineage (NCBI taxonomy): Eukaryota > Viridiplantae > Streptophyta > Magnoliopsida > Fabales > Fabaceae > Lathyrus > Lathyrus oleraceus. Next base: position 214,161,895 of record NC_066583.1, read on the forward strand.
TAACTTGTATATTCTCTTCTCATCTCTTCAATCATGTTTGCACAAATAAATTTTCACAAAATACCAACCTTACAACCAATGTGAAAAGGGCTCCCTAGGAGTACCTAGGATGTTTTGGGTGCTTAAAACCTTCCCATTGCATAACCATCCCCCTTACCCCGATCTCTGAAATTTTTACTAGTTTTTGATTCAATAAAACTTTTAGGTTTTTGTTCGCTTTCTAACCATTCCTTTGGATAAATAGAAGTGCGGTGGCGACTCGACTTGTATGATTTACCTTAGATTTAGTCAATATCTCTAATGGTAACGAATACCTCGCTACAGCCGCCGAAACCCCAGGCTAACACTAGAAGGGTTGATGTTGCTGATAGTGCTACCCGTCCTTTGGGGAATTCTTCTTCTACTTATCTGAATTCGGCACTTGCTGTTGACAGACCTTCCACTATTGCTAGAGCTCTTGTCCCTGCTGGCCAGAATGGCATGATAAGAGAGGACTGTGATGAGATGTTAAGGCTTATCAAGAGGAGCGAGTATAATGTTTTAGATCAGCTACTACAAACGCCTTCAAAGATACAGTGGTGTCTTTGTTGATGAACTCTGAGCCACACCGTGAGGCTTTGCAGAAGGTGTTGGACGTGGCGTACTTAGATCATGACGTGACCATAGAACAATTTGATAGCATTGTTGCAAACATTACTGCTTGTAACAACCTGAGCTTCTGTGATGCTGATATTCCCGAGGAGGGAAAAGACCACAATTTGGCACTTCACATCTCTATGAACTACAAGGATGATGCCTTGTCTAATGTGCTGGTAGACACTGGATCATCGCTGAATGTGTTGCCAAAATCCACTCTGGCGAAACTTTCATATCATGGGCCTCCCATGAGGCAGAGTGGAGTGGTTGTGAAAGCTTTTGATGGATCGCGCAAAACTGTGATTGGCGAGGTTGAGCTCCCAATCAAGATAGGACCTAGTGATTTCCATATCACTTTCTAGGTCATGGATATCCACCCATCATATAGTTGTTTGTTAGGCAGACCATGGATTCACGAGGCAGGCGCCGTGACATCCACCCTACACCAAAAGTTGAAGTTCGTGAAGAACAAGAAGTTGGTGGTGGTAGAGGGAGAGAAGGCTCTATTGGTAAGCCATCCGTCTTCCTTTTCTTACATTGATGCTGAGGATGAGGTTGGGACTCCGTTCCAAGCCTTGTCTATTGCTGAGCCTTCTAAGAAAGGAACTTCTTCATTTGTGTCCTACAATGATGCGAAGTTGGCCATTGAGCATGGCGGGACTACTGGTTTAGGACAAATGATCAAGCTGGAAGACAATAAATCCCGGGCTGGCATAGGGTATTCTTCAGGCACTTTTAACAAGCACGGTTTGTTTCAGAGTCGTGGTTTCATCCACACGGTCGAAGACCAAGAAGCTGCTGCTATAGTGGAGGATGATGCAGAGGAAGATTCTAGCAACTTTGTCATCCCTGGAGGGGTCTGCAATAATTGGGTCGCTGTTGATGTTCCAACAGTTGTCCATAAGTCCACGTAATATGTTCATTTTTGTTTAAAAACCCTTCTCCCATGTCAAAAGGAGAAGCGATGACATTGTTGGCACATAAATACAATGATATTCATTCAATAATTACATCTTAAATATTTGTTTTTCCAAATTATTTTCATTTTTTGCTTTTTTGCATGAAATTGGTGATCACATAAAACCCTAAACAAGAGAATAAAATCAATCTTTTCATCTGCATAATGATTTGCCTTGTTTGAATTCTAAAATCTCTTTATATCCAAAATCATTATGCAGGTTGATCAAACCCATTGAACATAATGATCCAACACCATCTCCCAACTTTGAGTTCCCTGTATTTGAGGCCGAAGAAGATGATGTTGAAGATATTCCTGATGAGATTACCCGTCTACTTGAGCACGACAAGAAGATCATTCAGCCGCATCTTGAGAATCTGGAAACAATCAACTTGGGGTCTGAAGATTGTGTTCGCGAAGTGAAGATTGGGGCACTCCTGGAAGAATCTGTGAAGAAGGGGTTGATTAAGTTGCTACGAGAATATGTTGACGTCTTTGCCTGGTTGTATGAAGACATGTCTGGTCTGGATACTGATATTGTGCAACATTTTCTACCTTTGAAGCCTGAGTGTGTGCCTGTGAAGCAGAAGCTCAGAAGAACTCATCCTGACATGGCAGTGAAAATTAAAGAAGAAGTTCAGAAGTAAATTGATGCGGGGTTTCTGGTGACTTCTACATATCCTCAATGGGTGGCCAATATTGTGCCCGTTCCTAAGAAAGATGGAAAAGTCCGAATGTGTGTGGACTATAGAGACTTGAATAAAGCTAGTCTGAAAGATGATTTTCCTCTACCACATATTGATATGTTGATAGATAATATAGCTAAATTCAATGTCTTCTCATTTATGGACGAATTTTCCGGATATAATCAGATTAAAATGGCACCCAAGGATATGGAGAAGACAACATTCATCACACCTTGGGGAACATTCTGTTATCGAGTGATGCCCTTCGGTTTAAAGAACGCCGGAGCCACGTATCAACGAGCTATGACTACCTTGTTTCACGATATGATGCACAAGGAGATCGAGGTATATGTTGATGATATGATTGCCAAGTCGAAAATGGAAGTTGAACATGTAGAGCACTTGTTGAAGCTTTTTCAACGTTTGAGGAAGTACAAACTCCGTCTGAATCCGAACAAGTGTACATTTGTTGTACGTTCCGGCAAGTTGTTGGGCTTTATTGTCAGTGAAAGAGGTATTAAAGTTGATCCCGCCAAGGTCAAACCAATACAAGAGATGCCTGCGCCCAAAACTGAGAAGCAAGTCCGAGGTTTTCTTGGCCGCTTGAATTATATTTCCAGATTTATATCCCACATGACTGCCACATGTGCGCCTATATTCAAGCTCCTCCAGAATGATCAGCGTCATGATTGGACCGAGGATTTCCATAAGGCCTTTGACAGTATCAAAGAGTATTTGTCCGAGCCTCTGATTCTATCTCCGCATGTGGAAGGGAGACCCTTGATTATGTATCTGACTATTCTTGAAGACTCTATGGGTTGTGTATTGGGTCAGCAAGATGAATTAGGGAAGAAAGAATATGCCATCTACTACTTGAGTAAGAAGTTCACTGATTGTGAGTCTCGATACTCAATGCTTAAGAAGACATGTTGTGCTTTGGCTTGGGCTGCTAAGCGTTAACGCCAGTATATGTTGAATCATACGACTTGGTTGATATCCAAAATGGATCCAATTAAGTATATCTTTGAAAAGCCTGCTCTAACTAGGAGGATTGCCCGTTGGCAGATGTTGTTGTCTGAGTATGATATTGAGTATCGAGCTCAGAAAGCTATTAAAGTTAGTATCTTGGCTGACCACTTGGCACATCAACCAATTGAGGATTATCAGTTTGTTCAGTATGACTTCCCTGATGAGGAGATTCTGTATTTGAAAATGAAAGATTGGGATGAGCCTACGCTCGATCAAGGGCCAAAGCCTGATTCCCGATGGACCATGGTGTTTGATGGCGCTGTAAATCAATATGGAAATGGTATTGGGGCAGTAATTATTACTCCCCAGGACACGCATTTTCCTTTTACAGCAAGGCTAACTTTCAAATGCACGAATAATATGGCAGAGTATGAGGCTTGTATTATGGGTTTGGAAGAGTGTATTGATCTTAGGATCAAGCATCTTGATATTTATGGTGATTCGACCCCTGTTGTTAATCAAATTAAGGGTGAATGGGAGACGAATCAGCCTGGCCTCATCCCATACAGAGATTATGCGAGGAGGATTTCAACATTCTTTATTGAGGTTGACTTCCATCATATTCCTCGAGATGAGAATCGGATGGCAGATGCTCTTGCTACACTTGCTTCTATGATTGTGGTGAAATTCTGGAATAAAGTCCCCAATATCACTGTGATGCGCTTGGATAGACCAGCTCATGTATTTGCAGTTGAAGAAGTAAAAGATGATAAGCCGTGGTATTATGATATTAAGTGTTTTCTTCAGAGTCAGATTTACCCGCCTGGGGCATCTGTTAAAGATAAGAAGACTTTGAGGAGATTATCTGGCAATTTCTACCTCAATAGCGATGTGCTTTATAAGAGGAATTTTGACATGGTTCTGCTCAGATGCGTGGATAGACACGAAGCAGACCTATTGATGACTGAAGTCCATGAGGGTTCATTTGGTACTCATTCCAATGGACATGCCATGGCAAAGAAGATGTTGAGAGTAGGCTACTATTGGTTGACAATGGAGTCTGACTGCTGCAAGTATGTGAAGAAATGCCATAAGTGTCAGATTTATGCGGATAAGATTCATATTCCCCCGACACTTCTGAATGTGATTTCATCACCATGGCCTTTCTCTATGTGGGGAATTGACATGATTGGCCTGATAGAGCCAAAGGCGTCCAACGGTCACAGATTTATTCTCGTAGCAATTGATTACTTTACCAAGTGGGTTGAAGCGGCATCATATGCAAACGTGACCAGGCAGGTGGTTGTGAAGTTTATAAAGAATAAACTCATATGCCGTTATGGTGTGCCAGATAAGATCATTACTGATAATGGATCTAACTTGAACAACAAAATGGTGAAAGAGCTGTGTAGTGAGTTCAAGATTGCACATCATAATTCTTCTCCTTATAGACCCAAGATGAATGGGGCTGTTGAAGCTGCTAACAAAAACATCAAGAAGATTTTCCAGAAGATGGTTGTTACGTACAAAGATTGGCATGAGATGCTGCCATTTGCCTTGCATGGTTATCGTACATCTGTCCGCACTTCAACAGGGGAAACCCCTTTCTCTCTTGTTTATGGCATGGAGGTTGTGCTCCCCGTGGAGGTTGAGATCCCATAAAATGAGAGTCTTGATGGAAGACAAGTAGACTGATGCTGAATGGGTTCAGAGTCGTTATGATCAGCTGAATTTAATTGAAGAGAAGAGATTGACTGCCATGTGCCATGGTCAGTTTTATCAACAAAGGATGAAGAAAGCCTTTGATAAGAAGGTCAAGCCTCGTGTGTTCCGAGAAGGTGACCTTGTGCTCAAGAAAGTTTTGTCTTTCGCGCCCTATTCTAGGGGCAAGTGGACTCCAAACTATGAAGGTCTATATGTTGTTAAGAGAGCCTTTTCAGGCGGTGCTTTGATACTTACAACTATGGATGGGGAGGATTTCACTCGTCCTGTGAATTCAGATGCAGTCAAGAAATACTTCGCCTCAAATAAAAACAGAATAGCTCGCTAAGTTGAAAACCTAAAAGGGCGACTTAGGCAAAAATGAGTGTCTCGGTGGATTGAAAACCCGAAAGGGCGATCCAAGCAAAAGTTAGAGACATGAAAAAATGAGTATATGTATCCCGCTAGATTGAGTACCTCACCTTGGGGCAATCTAGGCAAAAATTAGGGATTTGGCAAGTAGCTGCATCCTGACAAGACTTTGTCCTACAGCTGTTTTCTGTCAAAGAATTTCGCTCAGTCATCGTCAACTGAAGCTTCAAATACATTGGATTCGGAGTTGGTGGAGAAATGGTCATTATGTTCAATGTAGCCTTTTTCCAATATATATCACCAATTTCAAATTTGTAAAGATCCATGGAGTCTTGCCATTTTGCAGACTACCATTCCATCAAATAAATTTGAGCCTTTATCCAATTCTTTGCACTCTTATTTGTTTCCGTTCTACAAATGTTTGCATATTTTAATTGATAAATATCATTATTTTAAATAAATAAAGTTTTTATAAAATTGTTTCTAAAAAAGTGAACATTCACAATGACTAAAAGGATAATTGGAATGTCTTCAGTGCTCTCCCAAGGATAGTATGATCTTCAAAAGGGTAAGACATTTGTTCATATTCCTAGCATATCGGTTATCCTCTTCATCATATTTCAGGTTGTCTCTTTAGCGAGTGCAAAAGAAAGTGATACACCACCAAATTCCCCAGAATGTCTGGAGTTTGGTCTCGGTCTTCTAGCTCACTAGTGAGTCTGGATTTAGCATTTGTGTGTTATAAATTATATGGTTTCCATCCCTTGTGTGGATTGACCTAAAATCCCTTACAGATTGATAAATTGACATGCTATCTTGTAGCCTATCCCCGGCAGATTCGCATACATTGATCTCCAGCGGGTTTGCCTACCGTTCATCCTCAGCAGAATTACTCATCTTAGACTTCCCCAGTTTGATCACTAACAGGTTATCTCCAACCGAGCGCCTACAGGTTATTCCCGGTTCAGTCATCAGCAGTTGTTCCCCTAGTGGAGTTGCTTGATCGGAGCCTGATTGTTGTTGCTTCCTCCTTCTCGGATGATTTTCCTCCTAGCAGAGCGGGTGATGAAAATGTTTATTCTCTATCCCCGACGGAGCAGTGTTTCCCTTTTCCTCGACAGAGATTTGTTTCTCCAACAGTTAGAGGAAATGTGATGGTTTTTAGAACTTTTGTTCAGTGGTCATTTCCCCGCAGAGTTTCTTATCCTTCCTTGGTTTTTCCCCAGTAGAGTTACTTTTAGTGGTGGATCTCATCTATGTTTAGTTCCCCCAGCTAAGGCTCTGCCTGATATTAGTTTGGCATTGGAACTTCGAGGAAGATGTGTTGATTCCTTCCCCATTGGAGTGACTATTTCTCCTTCTCCACAGCAGAGATGTTTCCTTCCGTGGTTAGAAGTGAATGTTGTTTGATGTGCTTTTGTTTGGTGGTTGTTACCCACAAAAGTCCACATCATCGCCTGATAAGATTCCCAGTAGAGTCCTTCTTTGATCAATCTTATCCCTGTCTCTGCATAGTGTTGGAAGATCCCCAACTTTGGTGGTTGTGATTCCTTGCCTATTCCCAACAGCGGTCTCTAATCCCCGGTGATCCTGCTTGTTCCCCAACATTGGTCCTTATCCCCTGCAGAGATTGATGTTTTCTGGGCATTGTAGCCCCCCACCAGATTGGATGTTCTCCAATGGGCCTGGCTTTCTCTCTTGAGATGTAGTACCGGATGTCTGTCCATTGATTCTTGGACCTGTTCGTGTTAGATATGTCTGTTTGACAGCATTAATCATACATAAACCACGCATATACATGCATAATTATAACATTCAGATATTCATGTTACATTCTTTGCCATATATCTTTATTTGTTATCTTCTGCTATTTGGTGATATATATTTCCCTAAGCAGACGGTCGTGTATGATCTCTCCATATAGAGTCAGCCCCATAGGCAGAAAGTGTTTATCTTTTCTTCCACATCCCCACTGAGTTATGTCCTCGTGGATGATTATTATTTCAGCTTCCTCCCAAAACATGTATTGGAATGGAATTACTCCCCTGAGTTATATCCTCATTGGGTTGAGTCTTGTTTCATTGTGTCTCTCTAGTTTGTTCCTAGATTGACTCCTCTTGTTATATCCCCTGCACTTCCCTGTGGTTCAGGTGACCAATTGCTCAGTAAACAGTAATTGTTCATTCTCTCCCCAGTGGATGTTGTGGCCTTCTACCCAGTAACCGGTATTTGTAAGTCCTATTTCTGTGGTTTTCTATCCAGTAACCGGTAGTAATAAACCTCATTTTTATCCCCTTGCAGAGTTAACCCTTGATTTTTGTTCATCCAAACCGATGACGGTTACTCTTTTCTTTGGTTTTCTACCCAGTAACCGGTAGATGTAATCCCCTTCTTGTTGGTTATCTTTATCCAATATTCGATATTGATATTCCTTCGTTTTTGAGTATATCTCCCAGTAACCGGTGATATATCTCTTGGATAATTGCTTTGATCAAGTAATTTATCCCCAGCGAGTTATCTTTCATTTACCCTTGTTTGGTAATGATTGTTGCTCCCCTTTGATTGGTCATCATTTTATACCCAGTAGCCGGTATCCTGATGTCCTTTCTCTTCGGTCGATTTATCCTTTATTAACCCAGTAACCGGTTGTGGATAATCTTCCATGCGAGTATGTTATCTACGTTCCGACGGTAATAGATAATATATCTCATACGCTCTTCAGTCGAAGTCTTTGTTCTTCCCCAGTCGAGTAAGATTCGTATTTCCTTATGTAATCGAATGCCCATCCTGTAATCGAGTTTGCTTTTTCAGCCCTCCTTTTGGATGATGAGTGTCTTGGAAATATTCCCCAATTCACGCCTGGTTTTTCACCTATTATATGCCCAGTAACCGGTATCCCTGGTGTTCCTTCCTTCTGCTCCCTATTATGACTTTTGTCCCCTGAGGAGTCAGATTTTTCCTGAGTTGAAATATACCTTTCAGGTCTTAGATATTCATTCTCCCCGAGCGTGTTGTTCTCTCACCCTTATACCGGTCTTAGATATTCATTCTCCCCGAGCGTGTTGTTCTCTCACCCTTATACCCGTGTTTTGATCACATGTCTCTTTGAGCTTATTACCCAATAGCTGGTAATACCTCATTTTTGCCTCTTCCTCAGTTGAGTCCTTTGTGGATGTTCCCAACCTGAGTCCCTTAGTGGATTTTATCCCCATCTGAGTCCGGATTTGTATCTGAAGTATCCTTTGTGGATAGTTTTGCTGTATTGGCATATTCCTCAATACATGCATCTTTGTGTCAGCTCGAGTCTTTCCATTGATTTATTTCCATGGAATCCCTTCGTGTCTCGGCAAGTTTCAAGTCGTGACCTGCTCACGCATCTTATCCCCCTTTTATTCCCCAGTAAAGTCCCCAGAGTCTCTGTCCCATTTATGAGTGTATTACTCATATGGATTTTTAGTTTCTCCCGATTTCTTTTTCCTTTGTGGACATATATCCCCACAGAGTATTAACCTTTGCATACGTACATTTGCATCATGAGGTCTCTTAGGGACCAAAATTCGTCTCTTTGTTATTATTTACGCCCATTCTACCTCGTCGAGACGAAGATTTTAACCTTCATATCTCCGGCTAGAATGACCTTAAATAGGGGCATCTGTAAGACCCTAATTTTGACCCTAAGATCCCTCATGGCATCATATCATTGCACATTGCATTTGCCTCAAGGAACATAGCATCTTGGCTCCTTACCCTTGGGTTGGGACTTGTGTGAGTTGGTTTGAGACCACCAAGCATGCTTGAATTGTATATTATTGCTTTTATTATTTTTTTTACTAACCAAAAGCACAAAAATATGTCACTAACTTGTTTTGTTTTGAAGCTTGAGCAATCATGTGATCCAAGGCTCCTAGGAGGCCCCTATACTCATTGAAATGGCCAGATGAAGATGAAAGCAAGCATGACAATGGTTCACAAAGCTCTCAATCATCATATATGCCTCCCAAGTATCTCAATTTGTCAATTTGATCAAGATAAACCAAAGGGCTTGAGGATTGTTTCCCAAGGAAACCCTAATTCAGTTGTACATTGATTGTGCCTTGCTCATGAAGCAACCTCAACCCATGATCAAATACAATCAATGTAAGTTCTTTAATTCATCATTTCATGCATATTTGAGCTTATTTGAGTGTCATCAATCATCCATTCATTAAGATTTGAAGTTTGGACTTGAGAAGTTGGTCAGTTAATTCATCTGACTATTTTGAAATCCACTGAGACCTAACTTTTGATGTGTTTGTCAAATGAAGATGACCCCAAGAGAAACAATGTTCTTAAGAACCATATGAAAAACTTTCATGTTCTTTAAAATTTTATTTGAAACTTGGAAGGTCATTACAAAACATTATAGGTCATTTTGACTGAAACCCTAATTTTAGGTCAACTTCCCAAGGACCTAACTCACTCATTTTTTATGATTTTGAGATGGGACCAAATGCATTGGAAATTTTAGGATGTCTAATTCAATTTTTATGTTGTACAAAATTTCATAATCCTAAAAGAAACACATGTGATAATACGAAACATTATAGGTCACTTTGGACCAAAGTCATTGAAATGTGAAAAAGTCCAACTTAAAGTGCCCATAACTTTCTCATCAAAAATCCAAATGATGTAACATTTAAGTCCAAATTGATTTTATTGAAAAGATCTACAACTTTTATGTTGAAGGTTTTGTCATTTGAGACATGCATCATTGAAACAGAAGGGCTTGAAGTTGGTCCATTTTGGCAAAATTTCCATATACATGTTTTGCACCTTGAACTTTATGGCCTGATTTCAGTAATTTCCCAACACCAGATGGATTTTTGTTCAACATAACATTTGTTCCTCATGTCAAGACCTTTCCAACCATTACCTACATGACCATGTTTCAATTTGGCAAATGGTATTTTCGAAGAGGTGAAGATTTGTGTTCATTTATGCATAACATATCAAAACTCCATGCACAAGCTAATTCAATCAAATCTGCATGTCCAAAACACCTCACTTGCATTTCAGCTTGCATTTGCAATTGCACTTGGGCCTCCCATGCACCTGTACAGGCCCATGCATGGAGGACCCAACTTCACATGCACATGAGTATTTCATTGCTTGCATCATGCTTGGCTATAAATAGAAGCTCCATTCCTCTTCAAAAGCCAACCTCAAGGCGCCAGAATTGCTGCAAAAGTAAAATCCTAACCTCCATTAAAAGGAATTCTGAGTTTTCTTTTCCAATTTTCAAGTTCAATTTTCAACTTCGTTGGTTGATCATTAAACTTCAATTCCTTGACCTTGCTTCCTTGCTATCTCAAGAACACATTGCATCAAAGAATTGGAGTGGATCAAGTCTTTGAAAGCTGCTCTTCAAAGGTTTTCCCTCAAACTGTTTTGATTCGAAACTCCTTGGATATTAATCATTTCTTGTGTTTGTTGGTACCTCTGAAGTCCCCATGTTAGAGGCAATTGATCTGTGCATTTAATTTCATGAGTTGAGCAAGTTCAGTATGAACACCATAAATTTCTATCTCAGATTTCTCTCTCTATAGAGATCTTGAGTGGAAACCAATGGCAGAGGGGTGATGTACATCACCCTAGCTTTCTAAAGATATATAGATCGTGCATTTTGATGAAGTTTTGAAAACCTGCAAGTTTTGGCCAGAACTGTGAATCTCGCTGGAGAAGACGGTGGTGTACACCACCGTCCCCACGTGGATGAGTTCTGGACCATTGGATGTTGTTTCCAGATTTAATCTCAACCTTTGAACATTATGACTTTCATTTAATATTTGTGTTTCGCTGCTGACTTTGATCTACCATACGCACGCGCTTATCAACCATTTGATGTGCCACGTCAATTAATGAGATAAGATCAGACGCTCCTTGTTTTTCCTATTTTCTGATTTTTCATTTTATTTTCTTTTATTTCATTTCATTTCAAAAATTCATAACTTCTTCATTTTTAATCATAAAAATATGGGACCAATTGCATAATTTTCCTCTTAATTTCTAGTTTCCAAAAATGATTTTTAATATTTTTTATGTTTCCATGTAATATTTTTTGTGAATTTTCTCTTTTATGGTTATTTTTAATTCATTTAAAATACTTTCCAATATTTATAAATGCCAAAAATATTTTCTTAACATCTTTGAATGATGATGAATCTATGAAAAATATTCTCATCAATTTCTTAATTGATTTGAGATTTATTTGAGATTTTAGTTCAATTATATTATATTTTCTTCATTTTTAATTGTTTAAAATTAGTTTATGTTTTCAAAAAATGATGGAAAATTTTGTCAAACCTTGTTTGACCATGTTGAACTTATGATGATCCAATTGGACTTTTCCAAGTTGATTTGAATTGGATTTGAAGTTTGACCTTTATTTGTTTATTTTAATTCAAGTATTATTTTAATTCCAAAAAATACCAAAAATATTTTTATTGTTTCTTGACTTCTAAGCTTCATCTCACTTCTGTTTACCATTGATTGATATTGATTCCATTCATGTTTGATCAATGTGTGTTGGTTATGTCATTTGAATTCCATTTATGTACATTCCATTTCTTCTTCTTCTTTTTCTTTTTTGATCAATGAGTTAATGATTGGTGGTTAGCCTTGACATATGAGGGGCTTAACCTTCTTTGATTTAAATCAAATCCATCTTGATCAAAGATTAAGTGAATTGCTTTGCATTAGAGATAGGTTGCTTCTTGGTCAAGCAAAAAACCTAAATTAATACAAGGTCATTCTTTCTTTTCTTTTGGCATGGCAAGTTGTAGGAGCTTGGCTTACTAGTCATGGTCTCTAACTTGTGTTTGTTGCCTATAGTTTTATTGACCGGCCTCATATAGGTGTGACTACTACATTAGTCCACTTACGATTGCTTAACATAGCGCTAAATTGCCTTATGGCACACTAACACTAACTACTAATGACTAACTTTTAATTCAAGCATTTAATTCTTGCAATTTACTTTAATGAAATTTAATTTCTTGCACATTAATTCATTTGTCTTTGCCCTTTGCTCACTTGAGCTCATGTTTATGTTAATGCAATTTACCTTTTGCTCACTTGAGCAAATTATTGTGTATATACTATAGTATTTGTTTTGTTTTGTTTGTGTGAACCCAATGCAAATGGAGAAAGGACTTAGATTTAGGACCTTACCTATGCTAATGGAGTTTGAAGAGAAACTAGGCCTCATGCCTTTAGAATGCTAAAATTGTCAAAGAGAAACTAGGCCTCATGCCTTTAGAATGCTTAATCTTGAAGATGAATTGAAAGGACTCCTAATTCTAAACTCACTCTTGTCCATTCTTTCTATTGCATTGTGGAACTTTTTGATTTGTGTGTTCTTGTGTGCTAGGGATCCCAAACTTGAGCCAATTAGAAGAACCATTGTCATGGACATTCAAGATAAGAGATACAAAAGCCAATTGGAAGATTCCTAAGAGCTTGATTGATTGTGTGCTTGATTGCTTGAATTAATTGCTTATTGCTTGCTAAGTCCAAAGCAAAGGAGCAACTTGGATCATCTTTATGATCTCAAGAAGGGAACTCCAAGTGGTTTTATTTCTCTTCCCTCATCTCTGCATGTTTAGGACCTAGCCATTCTCTTCTTCTCTCCACTCTAACCCAAGCCAAACCTTTTGTGAAAACATTAACATTGTTTTCAAAATTAGAAACCTATGCATTATGCCTTTGATTTTTTTTTCAAACTCTTTTCATAACACTTATTTTGAATTGAATCCTAAGTCAACTTTGACCTTATTTTGTGAATACTTTCCATTTTTTTAAATACAACTCACTCAATTGTTTTATGGTTCCAATGACCATTTGTGTTAAAGCTTTTCATAAACATTAGCTATTAGGTATGAGTTATCCTAAAGGTTGAAATAATGCTCACCTGTATCCTTATTGATGGACTATAAGTCTTCCATACTTATTATAGGGTTAACCTCTCACTAGCATGTTGAAGCTCTCCTCACATGGTGGATTTGTGGTTTTAGGTTGAGTTTTCTCCCTTTGATAACAAAAGACCCTAAGGTTTTTGACCAATCAATCCACCAACTTATTTTGAGATTTTTACCCCGAACTACGAGGTTTTGATCCTACCTTTTTTAAGATGGTACGTAGGCAATGGGTTTATCCATTCAAACACAAAATTGTAAATAACTTGTATATTCTTCTCTCATCTCCCCAATCATGTTTGCACATATATTTTTTCACAAATACCAACCTACCTTACAACCTTTGTAAAAAGGGCTCCCTTAGAGTACTAAGGATGTTTTGGGTGCTTAAAACCTTCCCATTGCATAACCAACCCCCTTACCCAGATCTCTGACATTTTTATTAGTTTTGATTTGATAAAACTTCTCGGTTTTTGTTCGCTTTCTAACCTTTCCTTTGGATAAATAGAAGTGCGGTGGCGACTCGAATTGTATGATTTACTTTTGATTTGGTCAATAAATCTAAAGGTAACGAATACCCCGCTACAATCCCCCAACAGGTTGGCTTAAAACTCATCCTCAGTAGGGTTGCTCACAACAGACTGTCCCCAGTTGGATCGCCTATAGTCTACCCCTAGTGGAGTTGCCTGATCAGAGCCTGTTAATTTGTTTTCCCCTCCATATTGGAAAGCGTCCGAGTTGAGCTAGTGGTCAAGATGTTTATTTCCTTCCCCAGCGGAGCAGTTGGTTCTCTCCCCTTAGCAGAGGTGTTCCTCCAGCAGATGAGAGGAAGTGTTTTGATTGTTGAAACTTCTGTTTGGTGGTTGTTCCCCACAGAGTTTCATATCATTCCTTGATAAGTTCCCCAATAGAGTTTCTTCTATGATGGATCTTATCCGTGTTGAGCTCCTCAGTAGAGTTTCCTCTATGATGGATCTTTTGTCTGTTAAACAGCAAATCCCTGGCGGTAACTCTGTTCGTTCCCCAACTGAGACTTTGCCTGATCGCCGTTGGACATTGGTATCCTCTCCGAGTGGAAGACATTTTCCAGTTTTGAGGAATTTTATGGAAGATATGTCGTTTCCTACCCCAGCGGATCAATTTCTTCCTTCTCCAGGTAGCAGAGATGTCTCTTCAGCAGTTAGAAGAGAATGCTTGATTATGAGTCTGTTTGGTGGTTGTTCCCCACAGAATTTCACATTATCCCCTGATAAGATCTCCAGTAGAGTTCTTCTATGTTAAGATCTTACTGATATCTCTTCATGTTCCCAGGAATTGTAGGAAGATCCCTAGCAATCGGTAGCTGAGCCTTTGCTTATCCCCGACGGTGGTCTTTGTCCCCAGCGGTGATTGGTGTCTCCTGGTATTTGATGCTCCCCACCAGATTTCATTTCTCCCGTGGGCATGGCCTTTCTCTTTTGAGATGTTATACCGGATGTCCGTCCATTGATCATCGGACCTGTTTGTGTTAGATTTGTCTGTTTGTCAGCATTAATCATACATAAACCACGCATATACATGCATAGTCATAGCATTCAGATATTCATGTTGCATTCTTTGCCATATATATTTGCTTGTTATATCCTGCTATGGGTGAAATGTTCTTCCCCAAGCAGATGTTTGTTCTGATCTCTCCATATAGAGTAAGCCCCTTAGGCAGAAAATGTCTATCTTTCTTTCTACATTCCCCATTGAGTTATATCCTCGTGGATGATTATTGTTTCAGTTTCCTCCTAAATTATATATTAGGATGGAATTACTCCTCTGAGTTATATCCTCATTGGGTTGAGTCTTGTTTCATTGTGTCTCTCTAGCTTGTTCCTAGATTGACTCCCTTCTTGTTATTCCCATGCAGTTCCCTGTGGTTCAGGTGACCAATTGCTCAAAAACCAGTAATTGTACATCTTCTCCCCAGTGGACCTTGTGGCCTTCTACCCAGTAACCGGTAGTTGTAAGTCCTATTTCTGTGGTTTTCTACCTGTAGCGGGGTATTCGTTACCATTAGAGATATTGACTAAATCCAAGGTAAACCATACAAGTCGAGTCGCCACCACACTTCTATTTATCCAAAGGAATGGTTAGAAAGCGAACAAAAACCTAAAAGTTTTATCGAATCAAAAACTAGTAAAAATGTCAGAGATCTGGGTAAGGGGGTTGGTTATGCAATGGGAAGGTTTTAAGCACCCAAAACATCCTAGGTACTCCTAGGGATCCCTTTTCATATTAGTTGTAAGGTTGGTATTTTGTGAAAATTTATTTGTGCAAACATGATTGAAGAGATGAGAAGAGAATATACAAGTTTATTTACATTTTGTGTTTGGATGGATAAACCCATTGCCTACGTACCATCTTAAAAAAGATTAGGATCAAAACCTCGTAGTTCGGGGTAAAAATCTCAAAATGAGTTGGTGAATTGTTTGGTCCAAACGCCTTAAGGTCTTTTGTTATCCAAGGGAGAAAACTCAACCTAAAAGCACAAATCCACCATGTGAGGATAGCTTCAACATGCTAGTGAGGGGTTAACCATATAATAAGCATGGAAGACTCATTGTCCATCACTAAGGATATAGGTGAGTATTACATCTACCTCAAGGATAACTCAAACCTAATAGCTAAAGGTTGTGAAAAATTTTGATTTAAGAAAGTGGCCATTGAAACCACAAAAAGGACATTTGAATGGGTTATATTTACCAATGAAAAGTATGTGCAAAATGATCAAGGTTGACTTAGAAGTTCAATTCAAAATAAGTGTTATGAAAAGAAAAGTTTCAAAATCAAAAGCATAAGACTTAGGTTTCTAATGTTGAAAAGAAGTGTTAAATGTTTGCACAAAAGTTTTGGCTTGGGTTAGAGTGGAGGGAAGAAGAAGAATGGCTAAATCCTAAACATACAAGAAGGTAAGGAGTAAGAAGTAAAACCACAAATGGAGTTCCTCTCTTGAGATCATATTGATGATCCAAGTAGCTCCCATCCTTTGGAATAAGCAATCACATAAGCATAAACTCAAGCAATCAACAATCAAATGAACTCTTGGAAAACTCTTCAATGTATCTTGGGTTCCTCTCTCTTAGAAGCTCATGGTAATGGTTCCTCAATTTGACTCAAGTTGGAATCCCTAGCACAAGAACACACACATTAAAAAGTTCTATAAAACAAAACCAAGAATGAACAAAGATGGAGTTTAGAAATTGGTGTTTCCAAAGTTCTCTTCAAGATTTATAGCACTCTAAAGGCCCAATGCCTAGTTGCTCTTTGACTTTTATAGCACTCTAAAGGCCCAATGCCTAGTTGCTCTTTGACTCCAAATTTGCATAGGGAAAGTCCTAAAGTCTAAGTCCATTTTATCCAATTCTTTGCATTGTGGTCAACAACAATCAAAACAAAACACAAACACAATGATATATACACAATTATGTGCTCAAGTGAGCAAAAGGCAAATTGCATTAACATAAACATGTGCTCCAATGAGCAAGGGGAAAAGAAAATGAATAATATGTACAATAATAGTAAATTGCATAAATTCAAAGTGCAAAAAGTAAATGTTAGTGGTTAATGATTAGTGTTAGTAGTTAGCGTGCCATAAGGCAAATTTAGCGCTATGTTAAGCAATCGTAGTTGGACTTATGTAGAAGTCACAACTATCTGAGGCCGGTCAATAATAATGTAGGCAACAACACAAGTTAGAAGTCTTGATTAGTGAACCAAGTTCCAACAACTTGCCATGCCAAAAAGAAAATGAGAATTGATCTTGTATTGGTTTAAGTCTTTTGCATGATTTAGGAAGCAACCTATCCTTAATGTAAAGCCATTCATTTGATCAATTGATCAAGATGAATTAGATTTGAATCAAGGAAGATTAAGCCTCCCTAATCAATGCTAACTTATCAACCTTTAACTCATTGATCAAAAAGAAAGAAGAAGAAGAAGAAGGAGATGAATAATGGATAATGAAATGGAAAGAATAAAGTGCATTAAATGAAATGGAATGTACCAATCAACAAGTGTTGGCCAATGACATTGAGGATCATGGTCAAACAATCAAAACCAGAAGTGGGATGAAGATTGGAAGTCAAGAAATGAACAAAATATTTTTAGGCATTTTTTTAATATTCAAAATAAACTTGAATTAAAATATTAAAGAAAGGTCAAACTTCAAAATCACTTCAAATCAACTTTGAAAAGTCCAAGTGATTTATCCTAAGTTCAACAAGGTCAAACAAAGTTTGACAAAAAATTTCAGCATTTTTAAAAGTCAGAAACTATTTTTAATCAATTAAAAATGAATAAAATTAACCTAATTGAACTAAAATCTCAAATAAATCGCAAATCAATTAATAAATTGATGAGAATATTTTTCATAGACCCATCATCATTCAAATAGGTTGAGAAAATATTTTTGTATTTTTTGAATATCAAAAACTATTTAAAATGAATTAAAAATAACAAGAAAAGAGAAAATTCACAAAAAATATCAAATGATGAAATAAAAAATATTAAAAATCATTTTTAGAAACTAGAATTAAAAAGAGAAATAATGCAATTGGTCCCATATTTTTTGGAATTAAAATGAAAGAGTTATGAATTTTTGAAATAAAAGGAAATAAAGAAAATAAAAATCAGAAAATAAGAAATTACAAAAAAGGAGAAGCGTTGGATGGGATTTCATTAATTGACGGAGGATCTAATGGCCATGGCATGCGCGCGCACCAAAGTCCTCAGTCAATGCAACCACACACTGAATTAAAATAAGTCATATCATTGGAGGGTAGAGATTAGATCTGGGAATCAGATCCAAGGGCTCACATTCAATCTGGCAATGAGACGGTGGCCAGCGCCACCGTCTTCTCCGGTGAGCTCCGGCGAGGGTCAAAAAACACTGAGTTTCAAATGCTAACTAAAATGAGCGATCTAGGCACCGTTCGAAAGAGGAAGTGATGTACATCACTCCTATACCACTCACTTCCACTCTAGATTCCTATTAAGAGAGAAATCATAGATGGAAGCTTGATGGTGTTCATCATGAACTTGCTTGATTTTGAAAATTGAGCATACAACAATGATGCCTCTATAGAGAGGACTTCAGACAACACAATATCAAGGCCAATAGATCAAGGAATAAGGAGTTTCGAAGAAAAAACCAGTTGATGCACACCTTTGAACTATGGAGCTTTGAGTCTCTTTCCTTGCTTCCTTTTGCCAAACAGAACTTTAATGGACTAGATGATGAAGGTTTAGGAACTTTAGATCTGAAGATTCAGCCAAATTCAATTGAATTTCAGATCTGAATTTTTTGAAGAAAATGGATTTAGTTCCTTTGGTATGGTTGGGAATCCACTCTTGCAGCATTTCAGCCGCCCTTAGGTTGGTTGAGAATGAATCTGAGCAGCTCTATTTATAGCACAAAGTGATGCAAGGCATGTAGAATTCGTGTGCATGGCAAATGGATTTTCCTTGCATGGGCTTGTATGATCATGTGGAAGGCCCAAACTCAATTGTATTTGCATGCTGATGACCAAACAACTTGAAATGGACGTGTAATTTGCAAGGCAATGGCTTGTGCATGAAGTTTCAACATGAATTTCATAATTGTGCCTAAAACTCCAGCTCTTCGAAAATGCCAATTAGAAAATCCAAACATAAGGATGTGGATAATGGTTGGAAAGGTCTTAACATAAGGAATAAATGTTATGTTGGACAAAAAATCATTTGAAGTGTGGAAATTTATGAAAACAGGTCATGAAGTTCATAGTGCAAAACATGCCTTTGAGAATTTTGCCAAAATGATCCAAATTCAATCCCTTCTGTTTTGATGATTCAAGCCCCAAATGGAAAAACTTCCAAAATCAAAGTTGTAGATCCTTTCAATACAATCAAAATGGACTTAAATATTGCATTATTTGGATTTTTGATGAAGGAGTTATGGGTACTTGAAGTTGGACTTTTTTGCCTTTCAATGCATTTGGTCCAAAGTGACCTATAATGTTTTGCATTATCACATGTATTTCTTTTGAGATTTTGAAATTTTGTTCAACATAACATTTGAGGTAGACACAATAATCTTTCCAATTCATTTGATCCCACCTCAAAATCATAAAAAATTAATAAGTTATGTTCTTGGGAAGTTGACCAAAAATTAGGGTTTCAGTCAAAATGACCTATAATGTCTTGGAATGGGAGATGACCTTCCAAGCTTCAAATCATTTTTTTATGAACATGAAAGTTGTTCAAATTGTCCTTAAGAACATTTTTTCTTTTTAGATCATCTCCATTTGACCAACACATAAAACGTTAGGTCTCAGTGCATTTCAAAATAGTCAGATGAATTGACTGATCAACTTTCCAAGTCCACAACTCATATCTTAATGAATTGATGATTGAGGGAACCCAAATAAGTTCAAATATGCATGAAATGATGAATTAAAGAACTTCCCTTGATTGTATTTGACCATGGGCTGAGGTTGCTTCATGAGCAAGGCATACTTGGTACATAGATGAATTAGGGCTCTTTGAGGAACAAACTTCAAACCCTTTGACTTGCTTTGATCAAAATGATGAATTGAGATACTAGGGAGGCATATTTGATGGATAATAGCCTTGGGAACCATTACCATGCTTGCTTTCATCTTCTCTTGGCCATATCTGTGCACTCATGATCTCCTAGAGGCTTTGGGCCTTGTGATTGCTCAAGCTGCAAACAAGAAATGTTAGTGACATATTTTTGTGCTTTTGGTTAATGAACAAAATGAGGAAAGCAATGATATACAATTCAAGGCATGCTTGGTGATCTCAAACCACTCACAAGAGGTCCCACCCAAAGGCAAAGGGAACCAAGATGCTTATGATCCTTGAGGCTTTGCAAATGCAATGTTATGATGCCATGAGGGATCTTAGGGCCAAAATTGGGGTCTTACAGATGCCCCTATTTAAGGTCATTCTAGCCGGAGAAGTGAAGGTTAAAATCTTCGTCTCGACGAGGTAGAATAGGTTTAAATAATAACAGAGAGACGAATTTTGGTCCCTAAGAGACCTCATGATGCAGATGTATGTTATGCAAAAGGTAACACTCTGTGGAGATATGTGTCCACAAAGGAGGAAAGAAACCAGGAACAACTGAAAATCCACTAGAGTAACATACTCACGAATGGGACAGAGACTCCAGGGATTCTACTGGGGAGTAGAGGGATAAGAATGCATGAGCAGGTCACGACTTGAAACTTGCTGAGAGACTCGAAGGAAATCCATGAAATAAATCGATGGAAGGACTCAAGCTAACTCAAAAATGCATGTATTGGGGAATATGCCAATACAGCAACAACTTATCCGTAACGGATACTTCGGATAAACATCCGGACTCAGGCTGAGAGAATCCACTAAGGGACCTCGCTGGGGAAACACCCAAACAAAATTCCTATGGGGAAGCAACTGGATGACATATTACCGGTTACTGGGTAATAAGCTCAAAGAGACATGTGATCCGAACACCGGTATAAGGGTGAGAGAACAACATGTTCTGGGAGAATGAATATCTAACACCGGTATAAAGGTGAGAGATATCAAACATCCGAAAATCATCTGAGGAAGTCCTAAAAAGGTAACTTCAGCTCATGAGAACCTGACTCCGCAAGGGGACAAAAAGTCATAATAGGGAGCAGGGAGGAAGGAACACCAGGGATACCGGTTACTGGGCATATAATAGGTGACCAACCAAAGCGTGAATTGGGGAATATTCCCAAGACACTCATCATCCAAAAGAGGGCTAAAAGCAAAACTCGATTATAGGATGGACATTCGATTCCAATAAAAAGGATACGAATCTTACTCGACTGGGGAAGAACCCAAAGGCTTCGACCAAAGAGTGCATGAGATATGTTATCTATTACCGTCAGAACATAGATAATATACTCGCATGGAAGATTATCCACAACCGGTTACTGGGTTAATTAAGGATAAATCGACCGAAGAGAGAGGACATCGAGATACCGAATACTAGGTATACAGTGATGACCAATCCAGGGGGAGGAAACAATCATTACCAATCAAATGGGTAAACGAGAGATGACTTGCTGGGGATAAATTCCTTCATCAGAGCCATTATCCAAAAGACATATCATCGGGGGTGAAGGACATTATCAATACCGAATATTGGATAAAGATAACCGCCAAGGAGGGGATTACATCTACCGGATACTGGGTAGAAAACCACGGAAAAGTAACTGTCATCGATTAGGATGAACAAAAGGTTAACTCTGCAAAGGGGATGAAATAGGATTTACAACTACCAGTATAAAGGTAGAAAACTACAGACTCCACTGGGGCAAAGATGGATAACTACTGGCTACTGAGCAACTATTCATCTATACCACAGGGGAGTGCCGGAAACAGACATGAGAGGCCAGTCTAGGATCAAACTAGATAGGCACGATGAAACAAAGCTTGTCCATATGAGGATATAACTCAATGGGGAATTCCATCCCGATATGTGTGTTGGGAGGAAGCAGAAACAACCATCATCCCCAAGGATATAACTCGGTAGGGAATATGGAAGGAAGGATAGACACTTTCTGCTTAAGGGGCTGACCATATATGGGGAGATCAAACACCGACATCTGCTTGGGGAAATGTATTACCAATCAGCAGGGGATAACAAACAAAGATATATGGCAAAGAATGCAATCATGAATACTAGAATGTTATCACTATGCATATATGCATGGTTTATGTATGATGAATGCTGACAAACAGACATTTCTAACACAAACAGGTCCAACAATCGATGGACAAACATCCGGTACTACATCTCGAGAGAGAAAGCCAGACCCACTGGGGAACATCCAATCTGATGGGGACCAGAGATACTAGGAAACACAAATCTCTGTAGGGGAATGAGCATCAGTCATCCCAGTCGGGGATGGGAGCCACACATGGATAAAATCCGTTGTGGGAGCAACTCTACTGGGGAAATCATCAGAGGGGATAATGGAACTCTGTGGGGAACAACCACCAATCAGAAGTTTCCAGGGTCACCACCATAAACTGTACTTCCAAAGAGATCGCATCTGCTGAGGAGGAAGGATCATTATTCTGCTGAAGGAAAGACAAACCTCTTCATCAACCATTCTGCTTGGGATGAACCCACAAAGGCTCCAACATGCTGAGGATATGAACAAATGTCTTACCCTGTTGAGAATCTTACTATCCTTGGGAGAGCACTGCAGGCATTCCCAGTATCCCTATGTCATTGTGAATGTTCACTTTGTTTAAAAACAAATTATGAAAAATTTGATTATTTAAAAAAATGATATTTTTTCAATTAAAACATGCAAAACATTTGTTGAATAGAAACAAATAAGAGTGCAAATAATTGGATAAAGGCTCAAATTTATTTGATGAAATGGTAGTCTGAAATGGCGAAACTCCATAGATCTTTACAATTTTGAAATTGGTGATATATATTGGAAAAGGGCTACATTGAACATAATGACCATTTCTCCACCAACTCTGAATCCGATGTATTTGAAGCTTTAGTTGACGATGACTGAGCGAGAATCTCTGACAGATGACAAATTGTAGAACAAAGTCTAGTTAGGATGCAGTTACTTGCCAAATCCCTATATATTTTTTTTGCCTAGATTGCCTCAGGGTGAGGTACTCAATCTAGCGGGATATATATATATTCATTTTTTCATGTCTCTAACTTTTTTCTGGATCGCCCTTTCGGGTTTTCAATCCACCGAGACGCTCATTTTTGCCTAAGTCGCCCTTTCGGGTTTTCAACTTAGCGAGCTATTCTGTTTTTATTCATTTAGGCGAAGTATTTCTTGACTGCATCTGAATTCACAGGACGAGTGTGTCATACCCCGATTTTGCTCCTGAATTTTTTATGTTTGTTGGGCATGCTTGGCCTAACCTAATTCTGGTTTTACATGAGGTTTGGTTTTGATTCAAAGTCATGGTGTTGTGATTGTGGATACATCTATGGTCTGGGTCATCTGAACAACCAAGTTTCTTGTGTTTCTAGCCACTTGTCAGTCATGTTATTGGTTCATGGATATCCCTTTCAAGTCCTAACCTTATGGTCTTATTTCATGGTTTTGTTCATACACATTATCAGTCAAGTTATTTTCTTTTCAAGAGTCAAACATTCAAGTTATGATTAAACCAATTGTGAAACCAACTTCAAACCATTTTGTTAATCCATTTCAATTTTATTTCATTACATGTGAGTCCATACAAGAAAATACAAAGATTGGACATTTTTGACCAACTGTTGACTTTGGTCAACAGTTGACTTTTTGGTCAACTTTGACCAAAGTCAACCATAAACCCAAAAACTCTAAAATTACCCATGACCATTAATTCAATGTCCATTTACAAAGAAAAAAAAGAAAGAAGAAAATGGGATCGTTGAAGAGGATGGAGCACGATTTGTAGAGATATAGGTCTTACGGGGACTAAACTAGGTTGCGGTGAAGGTGGTTGTGGGGCTTGCACTGTTATGGTTTCTCATTATGATACAAATTTGAGGAAAAGCTTGGATGCATGTGATTACAGTGGAGGGACTTGGAAGCTGCAGGCGTGGTTTGCATCCTATCCAGGAATCTCTGGCTCGTACTCACGGTTCACAATGTGGATTTTGTACACCGGGTTTTGTTATGTCCATGTATGCGTTATTGCAGTCAAGTCAAACACCGCCTACTGAAGAACAAATTGAAGAATGTCTTGCTGGAAATTTATGCCGGTGCACAGGTTACAGAGCAATACTTGAAGCATTCCGCGTCTTTGCCAAAACTAGTAATATCTTATATACTGGCGTTTCTTCACTGAACCTTCAAGATGGCCAGTCTGTTTGCCCATCAACCGGGAAACCCTGTTCGTGTAATTTAAACAGTATAAGTGAAATGTGTAGACAGTGTTAATGATAAATTCGTAGACAGTGTTGATAGACATAAACCTACTTCCTATAATGAAGTTGATGGGACTAAATATACAGAAGAGGAACTTATTTTTCCTCCTGAACTGTTGTTAAAGAAACCAACCTTCTTAAATTTGACTGGATTTGGTGGGCTAATGTGGTATCGGCCCATAACACTTCAACACGTATTGGATTTAAAAGCCAAATATCCTAATGCAAAGTTGATAGTCGGTAATACTGAGGTAGGAATTGAGACGAGACTAAAGAGAATACAATATCAAGTTCTGGTTTCTGTAATGCATGTGCCAGAACTAAATGTTTTGGAAACTAGGGAGGATGGCATAGAAATAGGTGCTGCAATGAGATTATCCATTCTCTTGAATTTTTTCCGGAAGGTTGTGACTGAGCGAGCTGCTCATGAAACTTCATCTTGTAAAGCCTTTATTGAGCAACTGAAATGGTTTGCTGGATCACAGATAAGAAATGTTTCGTCAATTGGTGGGAATATATGTACTGCCAGCCCAATATCAGACTTGAATCCTCTCTGGATGGCAGCTAGAGCAAAGTTTCGAATTATTGACTCAAAAGGAAACATCAAAACAGTACTGGCAGAAAATTTCTTCCTTGGTTATCGCAAGTTGGATTTGGCGTATGATGAAATCTTGCTCTCAGTATTCTTGCCATGGGATAAGACCTTTGAGTTTGTGAAAGAATTTAAACAGTCCCATAGAAGGGATGATGATATTGCAATTGTAAATGCTGGTATTCATGTTCATCTTCAGGAACATAGTGATAACTGGGTTGTTGCCGATGCATCGATTGTTTATGGTGGGGTGGCACCATGTTCACTTTCTGCCATTAAAACTAAGGAATTTCTCATTGATAAGATTTAGAGACCAAGTCTTGGACCCAAATCATGCCCCGGTTTTGAAGTCATCCGCAGCTACTGGCCACTCACAGGGTTGGAGCAATTTCGTTCTGGTACACAGAATCCACAACCTTCCTGCTACAAGAGTTTCACTGCAGTAAAAAGGTAAAGGTTAATTAGCTCACAGTAATTTTTAAAAACATCAGAAAATTCAAGAGTTCCCAATTTGGCATCCAGACAAAATTAAAAGGAAAAGCACAGATTCAGATTACCTTTTCCTGAACAAGCATCAAAGAGGCAATCCGTTTCTGAGCAGCAAAAGGACTTTGCAGAGATGTTTGTTTTAATCGACCATACAACAACGAAACCCTAATCTGTAGAGGATAAAAGGAGAAGGAAACGAAATCAAAGGGGGGCGGAGAGAAAAAAAGAGAGCACAAGAACAAAACCCTAGAAAACGAGCAATCGGAGGCGGACCAAACCCACCAAATCAAAACCCTAAAATCCCAAATCAAAACCACCAACGAAAAACTTGGAAGCGGAATTGAAACTTGAAATCAAAGACAAACCTATTTGGAAGAGTTGAAGGAGGAGGTTTGAGCTTCATCACTGCCGTCTTCACCGCCGGAGGTGACCCCCTTTTGCTTCAACCTTGTTTTTTTGTATGATTCTGAAGCGATTAAGTGAAGCGCGATCAAGAGAGAGGGATTCTTGAGGGCGTGTTTGAGTGAGGTTAAGCGAAGGGTACGCGAGAGAGAGGTTTGAGAGATGATGATTGAGCGATTTTGAGAGAGAGAGGGTTGGACGCGATTGAGAAGGGTGAGAGATGATGGGCGTTTTTTTTTTTTGAGAGCAGAGAAAGATTTCGATTGAGAGATGCTGTTTGTTTGAGAGAGTGAGTTTGTGAGATTGGGAAGAGAGTGAGGGGGAGAACGAGTCTGCTGTTCCAATTTTTTTTTTTATTTCATTTTAAACAGAATAGGTTTTTTAAAACATTAAACTTTTTGCTTAGAATTCCTAGGTTTAGTTAATAATTGTTTTTTATGTTTTCAACTTATTCCCCATTGAAAAACCCAACAGCCAAGCGGCTGGGTTTAACTACTGGTAGTCCAATAGACTTTTTTATTTTAAGTTTTTTATTCTAATGTTTAATCTATTTGGGTTTATATATTTAAATTAGCACTGTAAATAATAACTAATGATAAATGGCCTGGTGGAGAGAGGGTAGTTCCATAGTTTCAAAAGAAGGGGGTTCAACACTCACATGTAGCATCTTTTAGCATTTTTATTTTCTCTTAACATTTTATTTTCTTTTAGCATTTTATTTTCTCTTAACATTTTATTTTCTTTTAGCATTTCGTTTCTTTTAATATTTTTATGTCTATGTTTTTATTAAGTTCATCATGCATGCAAAACCATTTTTAAACTTATAAAAATCATACTTTTCTCGATTTAATATCGAGCCCATTTTTACACCCTTGTAAGTCGATTGCTTTTTAAGCATCGCCATCAACCTCACATAGCTTACTCTTGGGCTTTCTTACAATGAGCCGTTTCCTTTGCACTTACACTCATACATTGTTTAATGCTTTATTATTTCATTCTTTGATTATTTGATTCGATTATATACTTGTTTATATCTTAACTGTTTGATTAACTGTGGCCTATTTGTATGGTGTATGAGGCATATACTTATATTGCTTGATTGCCATGTCAACCCCCATTCATAACAAATGTATCCCTCTCCCATGAAATGTATAATATTTACTCTTTCATTCTTTATTCACCTGTTAATACAAGAATTAAAATGAACATTCGATAACCATTTCAAAACAAGACCAAAACCTCGATCCAACGTCGAGTAATCATTTTTTCAAAACCTAACAGAACCAGCACGTATTCATCCGCCCTTGTAAGCCGATTGCTTTATGCATCGCCATCAACCTTGTAAGTCGATTGCTTCATGCATCGCCATCTACCCTTATCCCTAACACTTCTCCTTGCTCCATTCGTCGATTCTTGTTCCGATTAGGTAGCACCCATTAGATAGAACCCTTTGTATGATAACATAGGTAGGATTCCCATATCCTTTTGTATGATAACATAGGTAGGATTCCCATATCCTTTGTATGATAACATAGGTAGAATTTCCTTATTCTTTGCATGCTAACATTAGGTAGATACTCCCATTTGTAAATCCTAACACTTAAGTACATATTGCATGACAACTCTAGGGCAGAGCTTCCCCACTTCTAGACCTTTCCGAGCGTCTCCGATCTTGTGGCATGTAGTCCGTTCTATTGCAAAGAGGTAACTGCCTAAGACTCGATTCAGCGAGCTGCGACACCTACTGCTAGGACGTGAACACATTGCCCACTCTCCTTTGACACAACTGGTGTCCTCCTTTTGTAAGTCCATGTTCAGATGGCAACCCCTATGTAGGGGAACTACATCGCCCTGATCCTTGTTCCAGACGAGGTATGTAGGCAGGAGATCGTGCGAGATCTCTCCGGGCACCCTTTTCTTTTTTTGCGTGTGTTTTGTTTGACAGCTATCAGGCTCGAGTTCCCGACTCCCTGTTAGTCTGTGTGTTCATCCTTTCCCCTATGTAGGGGAACTACATCGCCCTGATCCTTGTTCCAGACGAGGTATGTAGGCAGGAGATCGTGCGAGATCTCTCCGGGCACCCTTTTCTTTTTTTGCGTGTGTTTTGTTTGACAGCTATCAGGCTCGAGTTCCCGACTCCCTGTTAGTCTGTGTGTTCATCCTTTCCCCTATGTAGGGGAACTACATCGCCCTGATCCTTGTTCCAGACGAGGTATGTAGGCAGGAGATCGTGCGAGATCTCTCCGGGTGCCCCTTTTTCTTTTTCAACTTTTTGTGTCTCAACCCCCTTGTGTGTGCTCGGAAGCTGATGTAAGTCCATCGAGTGGCATTCGGGTTCCAGTGTGAGTTTTGTTGGGTTCGGATGCTGATGTAAGTCCAGTGATTGGCAGTCGGGCTCCACGTTTGCCCCTTTGTGTTTGTTGGGTTCGGATGCTGATGTAAGTCCAGTGATTGGCAGTCGGGCTCCACGTTTGCCCTTTTGTGTGTGTTTTGGTTCGGATGCTGATGTAAGTCCAGTGATTGGCAGTCGGGCTCCATGTTTGCCACCTTTTTGTGTGTAGGTGTCTTGTTTTGTTTGGCGTGCGTGAGCCGAACTACGGCAACTCTGATTCTCATGTTCAGATGAGATACGTAGGCACAAGACGCGATGTCTTGCCGAGTTTGACTAACAACTAACGACTAATCCTTGTTTGCTTTCGCCCTCGTTGCGATCCTTTCTCTCGCCCTCGTTGCGATCGAGACCTTCCCTTTCTCTTGCCCTAGTTGCAATCGAGACCTTTATTCCCGTAGTTAGTTGAACTACGTTTTGCTCTGATTCTCATTCCCGATGAGATACGTAGGCACAAGACGCGATGTCTTAGCGAGCACACTTACCCTTAACCCATAGGTACCCGAGCTACGAAGACTCTGATTCTCATTCCAGATGAGATACGTATGCAGTGGATGCGACATCTGTGCGAGTCATTTCTTTGACCCCTTTCTTTTAGTAAATAGTACATTAGATAAACATACACCCTTTAGACAAGAAACAAACAAGAGTGGATCCCGTAGAGTACTACGGATGCGTAGGGGTGCTAATACCTTCCCTTCGCATAATCGACTCCCGAACCCAAGATTTGGTTGCGAGACCTTGTCTTTTCCTTTCCTTTCTCTAGGTTTACTTCGAGCGTTTCCTTTCCCTCCTTTGGGATAAATAACGCACGGTGGCGACTCTTCTGTCATTTCTTTCTCGCCGGTTGTTTTTTCGCACACCGTATTTTTCGGGTTGCGACAGCTGGCGACTCTGCTGGGGATATACTTTCCCTAAGCGAGTCCCTCCTAGCGTTTGTAGGTTTCTTGTTTATTGAGTGTTTATTCTTTTGTACAGTTATTTACTTTCCGCATTTACCTGTTTTACCTTATTGCATTCATGTACATATGCTTGCTGTATCTGGGGGTTGTTTGTTTGTTGGGTTGGGACTGTTCTATGAGAGATAAGCCCATTACCCAGGCTTGAGTGTACACATAGATTTTAGAGTGGATGTTCATGAGGCTTGCGTGGCATGTTGCTACGTTAAGTCGTTCGTGAAGAACCACACCCAGACGAGGTTTCTCTTGGATATATTATGTCCTACGGATGTTCCGTAACGACATGATGTTCCTTTAGAAATCGTCGACTCTGGTGACCATCTCCCGAGAACTCAGTCGAGGCCTCTCCTCCGAGACGTGATTATGTTAGCTCTGGTGGGCGCATTCTCACTGCTCAATCCGAGGACCCCGAGACTGGGAACTTGCTTTAGGATATCCTGTTGAGGGGAGTTAGCAGAGGTCTTTTATCCCGTAATAATGCCAAACCTTCAGTGGTAAACGTATTATTCTCGACTGAAGGGCTGAAGCTGACAAACTTCTGTTCTTAGAACCTACCTGTGAGGGGAGGGTTTGATCTCTACAGATACGGTTTCTGCCGGTGGTGCTGTGATGGTGACTTTGGTTCAGCCGAATTTATGGACGTTTATTTCTGGGACGTCGGAGTTCTGTCCGTGGTTTATCAGCAGGTTCCGTTTATTTCGGATCCCTGGGCTGAATCTGTGGGTGCTCACTCAGATGGTGACTCAGTTCTCCAGACATGGGTTCAGATGCCAGTTGATCAGATTGACTTTGGGTTTCAGATGGTTGTGATCAGAGTTCAAGCCGAAGCTTCGGATCCTGTGTGCCGAGATGCACAACCTGCCAGTCTTGGCTCCATCATTTGCATCATAGCATGTTTATTTTCCAAAAAAATAATAATGCATAGAAAAAAGTTAACTCGCATGTGCATATCCTTTTCAGGATCATTCATGATAAAATAGCATCCGCATCATATGCATATCATGCACATATCATCCTTGCATTGCAGACATGCTTGGGAAAGACTTCTCACTCTGGGTTTTGACTGAGACGGGATTGTTGATCATCGTCCGCACCGCAACCAGATTGAATCATCAGAGGAGTATGGATCAAGTTCAAGCTGAGTTGGCTGAGATGAGGGCAGAACATGGCCCAGTTCATGACCATGATGCAAGGAGTTGTTCAGGGGCAAGAGGAGCTGCGTGCCTTAGCCCAGAGATTGGAAGCCGTGATTCCACCAGTCCACCGTGCTTCACCAGTGGGTGTACCCGTTCATGAGAATGCTGCTGTCACTATTCTCGTCAATGATTATGTCGTGGGTGATGAATTGAGGGGGATCAGAATCAGTGGACAGCCCCTTGCTACAGAGACTGTTAATGTCAGAGCAACCCTTGCTCCGGTTCGCCATCCTGGCTCTTCAAATCCTTCAAGTTCTAAAAAGCCATCCTCTGGGGCACCCAGAAGGGGAGAGGGTGAAACAAACGTTGTGCACCGTCGGAGGAGTGTGAACAAAGGACAGTATCGGCAAGTTGCTGCCGTGACTATTCCAGCCACTCAGACTCAACAACAACAGAGAAGACCAACTCAGCAATATCAGCATCAACAACATCGTCCTCAGCAGCAGGCTTCCCAGCAAGCCAGTACGAGTAATGAGAGGAAGAAGATCATTTTTGATCCAATCCCCATGTCCTACGCCGAACTGTATCCCTATCTGTTAGAGCGGAACTTGATTACTCCCAGAGACCCGCCGGCTATACCCGTCAACCCTCGATGGTGGTATAGGCCTGAGTAGCATTGTGTGTATCATTCGGGTGCTCCTGGTCATGACGTGGATAGTTGTTTCCAGCTGAAGATGAAGGTTCAAGACCTCGTGAGGTCAGGTATTCTGAACTTGGAAGACTTGGGCCCCCGTGTTAATCAAGCTTGAAGATAACAAGTCCCGGGCTGGCGTTGACTTGTCTTCTGAGGACTTCAACGAGAAGGGTTGTTCAAAAGTAGAAGCTGCTGATGCAAAGGATAATGACAGTTGTCATCCCTGGAGGGATCTATCGCAATTGGGTCACTGTGGGCTTTCCTACAGTTGTTCACAAGTCAGAGGAATAATCACTTTGTTTAAAAAAACCCTTCTCCCATGCCAAAAGGAGAAGTGATGACATTGTTGGCAACATTTTGTGCAATGATATTTTCATTCAAATAAATTCATGTTAAAACATTTGTTTTTCCATTTGTTTTCCCTTTTCGCTTTTCGCATGAAATTGGTGATCACAAAAAACCTTAAAAACAGGAATAAAAACAATCTTTTCATCTGCATAACGATTGTCTTGTTTGATTTCCAAAAAGCTTTTCATATCAAAATCATTATGCAGGTTGTTTCTTAAACCCATTGAACACAATGATCTGACGTCATCTCCCAATTGTGAATTCCCTGTATTTGAAGCGGAAGAAGATGATGTTGAAGGGATTCCTGACGAGATTTCCCGACTTCTTGAGCAAGAAAAGAAGATCACTCAGCTGTATCTCGAGAATCAGCAGAACAGCCAACTGGGGCATAAAAGAAAAAGAAAAAAGAAAATACAAAGAAAGAAGAGGGTGCAAAATCAAAAGAAATCAGAATCAAAAGAAAGAAAGAAAGAAACAAAAGAAAAATAGCACCCTCAAAGTCCCAAGTTGACTGATGCTGAATTCGATCGAAAAGAAGAGATTAACTGCCATGTGTCATGGTCAGTTATATCAGCGGAGAGTGACGAAAGCACGCTATAAGAAGGTCAAGCCTCGTGTGTTCCGAGGGACCCTGTGCTCAAGAAAGTCTTGTCTTTCGTACCCGATTCCAGGGGCAAGTGAACCCTAAGCTATGAACGCCCATAGGTTGTCAAGAGAGTCTTTTCAGGCGGTGCTCTGAGACTTACAGCAATGGATGAAGAAGTTCACTCGTCCTGTGAATTCCCGATGCAGTCACGAAATACTTCGAAAAAAAACAAAAAGAACAAAAGCTCGCTAAGTCGAACACCCCAAAGGGCAACTTAGGCAAAAAGGAGCGTCTCGGTGGATTGAAAACCCGAAAGGGCGATCCAGGCAAAAGTTAGAGACATTGAAAAAAAAGAATTCGCATCCCGCTAGATTGAGCACCTCACACTGGGGCAATCTAGGCAAAAATTAGGGATTTGGCAAGTAACTGCATCTTGACAAGACTGTGTTCTATATCTGTCATCCGTCAGGAATCCTCGATGCGTCATCGACTGAAGCTCTGAATACATCGAAATTCAGAATGGTAGAGGAAAGGTCATTATGTTCAATGTAGCCCTCTCCAATATATATCACCGATTTCAAACTTGTACAGATCTATGGAGTCTCGCCCTTTGCAGACTACCATTCCATCACATCAATTTGAGCTTTTATCCAATTATTTGCACTCTTATTTGTTTCAACTCAACAAACGTTTTGCATGTTTTAATTGATAAAGTATCATTGTTTTTCAAAATAAATAAATTTTTCAAAATTGTTCTCAAACTAAGTGAATATTCACAATGATGGAAGGATACTTAGGAGACCCACAGTGCTCTCCCAAGGGCGGTATGATTACCAACAGGTAAGACAATTGTTCGTATCTCGAGCATGACTGTATCCTTTCCCTGTAGAACCTCTCATGGTTTCTCCTCAGCGAGATTGCCCAGTGTAGTGTTGGTTGAAGTTGTTCATCTTCATGTCCCCGGCAGTGCAGTTTTTTTTTCTTCCAAGTCCCTATTAGCACCTATAGTGGGGCATCCCCAGTAGAGTGTTGGTTGAGCCCTATTGTGGGGCATCCCTAGCAAGTTTGCTGTTTGGACGCTTTTTGTGGGGCAGTCCTAGGCAGAGCATTTATTGAAGACTTCAACTTTCCTCTCTCCAGCAGAGCAGTCTTCCTCCCTCCCCCAGCATGGGTGCTATTCTTGGAAGATTCAGTATTTGGTGGATTGACATCCAGTACTCCATCATGTCCTCAGATAGATCCCCAGCGGAGTTGTTGGCATGATGAGCTTTACCAGTGCCTATCTATCCTCATCAGAGATCTGGTTGCTTCATGGCATCTCTGATCTCCAGCACGAGTGGTCATGGCGCGTCCGCCTGTATGCTGAACTCTGTTCTCCGGTTGTGACCGACGATCCCTCCGGAAGCCTCTGGTGGTCTTCCTCCCCTGCAGGATGGTGTTGCTCCCTGATATCCCAGTCTCCAGTGGATTTTCTCGGCTCTCTGGTGACTTTGGTTTTCCCTCCGGAAGAGTGGTACTGGATGGTTGATTCCCGGACCTGTGTGTTGAGCACGTCTGTTTGTCAGCATTCATCATACATTTTTAGGTATCATGCATACATGCATAATCATAGCATTCAGATACTCATGATGCAGCTGTTGCCGTGTATCTGTTGATGGTTGTCTCCTGCTATTTGTTGATACAGATCTCTCCAGTAGATCCTCCCTAACAGATTTGAGATCAGTGTCTCCTCAGCGAGCCTGAAGGTTACTGCCTTCCCAGTAGGGTTTGTGTTGATGGTTTTCCCTCAGTGAGATCCCCAAGCGGATCGGGTTCGGAGAAAATCATCCCCAGTAGAGATAAGAATGGGTTGCCTCCCCTAGTAGGGCAATCTCCAAGCAGTTCGGGTTCGATGGAGTGCATCCCCAGCAAGGTTTGTCTTTCCCCAGCAGGATGGAAGTTGACATGGTTATAGGATCCTCAGCACAGTTCCTGGAGTTCCCCGGTGTTGTCTCTGGAGGAGACGTGTGTTTATGCATTCATCATTTAGATAAGCATAGCATATTGCATCATTAGTGCATAGCATTTCCAGGATCATGGGGCATTGTGTAAAACAAAAAAACTCATGCATCAACATTGCAAACATATCCATTAGCCCTAGGCCATGGTGACCAACCGAGTTTGGGTTGTTGGAAAGAGTTTAGCATCGCGCCATTGGATCGGCTTCAGAATTGGGTTCATCAGCATGGTTGAGAAGTTGGTGTTTTCCCAACAAGTGACTCCTTAGTTGAGTGGGTATCCCCAGCAGTGTTACTCCCCGAAGTTGGCAGCATCTCGCAAGCTTGGGTCCATTCCCTTAGCAGAAGTGGGTGTGTCTGATCTCTCCATGTAGAGTCTACCCCTTAAGCAAAAAGTGTCTACCATTTCCTTCTGCGCTCCCCACTGAGTTACACCCTCGTGGATGACGGTTGTTTCCGTTCCCTCCCTAATGGGATGGGTTTTCCCTATTGAGTTCTTTCCTCATTAGGATGAGTCCTGATTCAGTCTGCCTTTTTGGATCGATCCTAAACTGGCTTCCTGTTGGCTGTCGCCCGTGCTTCCCTGGGGCATAAATGAATAGTCGCTCATTAACCGGCACTCATTCATCTTATCCTCGGCAGAATTTGTGGCTTCTACCAACGAACCGGTAGTTGTAAGTCCCATCTTTGTGGTTTTCTACCTACTAACTGGTAGTTGTAAAATCCCACTTTCATCCACTAGCAGAGGTAACCTTTGTGGTTCATGCTGTTTGTTGGCTTCTACCTACAAACCAGTAGTTGTAAGTCCTATCTTTGTGGTTTTCTACCTACTAGCTGGTAGTTGTAAAATCCCACTTTCATCCCTAGCAGAGTTAACCCTTTGTGCTCATCCTGGTCGATGACTGGTTGCTTTTCTGTGGTTTTCTGCCTACAAACCGGTAGATGTAATCCCCTCTTTGTGGTATTGATAGTATTATCCCCTTTGGATACTTGCCTTGATCAAGCAGTATTATCCCCAGTGGGTCTTCCCCTTTCTTTTGGGTATTTGCTCCAAGTCAGCAACTTTATCCTCTTTTGATTGGTCGTCTTTGGCATGCGTGCCAGCTCACGTATCACTGTTTTGTTATCTTCGCCGATGATGATAGACATGAAGAAGTTTTCCCGGTATCCAGACCGATGTGGCATTCAGGCCAGTTTCCGATTCCAGATCGAAGAAGTTCTCAACAATCAGGACGAAGAACTTGTGGTGTTCAGACCAGTTTTCCGGTGTTCAGACCGAGGCGGTATCCAGACCGATGTGGCATTCAGGCCAGTTTCCGATTCCAGATCGAAGAAGTTCTCAACAGTCAGGACGAAGAACTTATGGTATTCAGACCAGCATTCCGGTGTTCAGACCGAGGCGGTATCCAGACCGATGTGGCGTTCAGGCCAATTTCCGATTCCAGATCGAAGAAGTTCTCAACAATCAGGACGAAGAACTTATGGTATTCAGACCAGCATTCCGGTGTTCAGACCGAGGCGGTATCCAGACCGATGTGGCATTCAGGCCAGTTTCCGATTCCAGATCGAAGAAGTTCTCAACAGTCAGGACGAAGAACTTATGGTATTCAGACCAGCATTCCGGTGTTCAGACCGAGGCGGTATCCAGATCGATGTGGCATTCAGGCCGGTTTCCGATTCCAGATCGAAGAAGTTCTCAACAGTCAGGACGAAGAACTTGTGGTATTCAGGCCAATTTTCCGGTGTTCAGACCGAGGCGGTATCCAGATCGATGTGGCATTCAGGCCGGTTTCCGATTCCAGATCGAAGAAGTTCTCAACAGTCAGGACGAAGAACTTGTGGTATTCAGGCCAATTTTCCGGTGTTCAGACCGAGGCGGTATCCAGACCGAAGTGGCGTTCAGGCCAGTTTCCGATTCCAGATCGAAGAAGTTCTCAACAATCAGGACGAAGAACTTATGGTATTCAAACCAGTTTTCCCGGTATCCAGACCGAAGTGGCATTCAGGCCAGTTTCCGATTCCAGATCGAAGAAGTTCTCAACAATCAGGACGAAGAACTTGTGGTGTCCAGACCAGTTTTCCCGGTATCCAGACCGAAGTGGCATTCAGGCCAGTTTCCGATTCCAGATCGAAGAAGTTCTCAACAATCAGGACGAAGAACTTGTGGTGTCCAGACCAGTTTTCCCGGTATCCAGACCGAAGTGGCATTCAGGCCAGTTTCCGATTCCAGATCGAAGAAGTTCTCAACAATCAGGACGAAGAACTTATGGTATTCAAACCAGTTTTCCCGGTATCCAGACCGAAGTGGCATTCAGGCCAGAGTTCCCGGTATCCAGACCGAAGTGGCATTCAGGCCAGAGTTCCCGGTATCCAGACCGAAGTGGCATTCAGGCCAGTTTTTCCGGTATCCAGACCGAAGTGGCATTCAGGCCAGTTTTTCCGATATCCAGATCAAAGTGGTGTTCAGACCAGATTCCCGGTGATCAGACCAACATTGATACTCTCATATTCCGATGCTTAGTGCGGCGTTCAGGCCATGGGTATTCCTGTGTTACCATTTATTTTAGTATTCAGGTCAACTTCCTGTTTCGGTACTCAGGCCGATTTTCACCGTACCAGACGGATTCTTCTTTTGGGATTGCTTCTTTGCCGTTTCTGACAGGCATGGTTAATTATCTCATAGGGATTCAGGATCAAAATTCGGGTTTTCTTAGTATTTAACCATCTCCCACTATGATCATATGAAGAACATCCTGCTTCATATTCTCTAGTTGAAGACGCTTAAATAGGGGCAACTGTCATACCCCGATTTTGCTCCTGAATTTTTTATGTTTGTTGGGCATGCTTGGCCTAACCTAATTCTGGTTTTACATGAGGTTTGGTTTTGATTCAAAGTCATGGTGTTGTGATTGTGGATACATCTATGGTCTGGGTCATCTGAACAACCAAGTTTCTTGTGTTTCTAGCCACTTGTCAGTCATGTTATTGGTTCATGGATATCCCTTTCAAGTCCTAACCTTATGGTCTTATTTCATGGTTTTGTTCATACACATTATCAGTCAAGTTATTTTCTTTTCAAGAGTCAAACATTCAAGTTATGATTAAACCAATTGTGAAACCAACTTCAAACCATTTTGTTAATCCATTTCAATTTTATTCATTACATGTGAGTCCATACAAGAAAATACAAAGATTGGACATTTTTGACCAACTGTTGACTTTGGTCAACAGTTGACTTTTTGGTCAACTTTGACCAAAGTCAACCATAAACCCAAAAACTCTAAAATTACCCATGACCATTAATTCAATGTCCATTTACAAAGAAAAAAAGAAAGAAGAAAATGGGATCGTTGAAGAGGATGGAGCACGATTTGTAGAGATATAGGTCTTACGGGGACTAAACTAGGTTGCGGTGAAGGTGGTTGTGGGGCTTGCACTGTTATGGTTTCTCATTATGATACAAATTTGAGGAAAAGCTTGGATGCATGTGATTACAGTGGAGGGACTTGGAAGCTGCAGGCGTGGTTTGCATCCTATCCAGGAATCTCTGGCTCGTACTCACGGTTCACAATGTGGATTTTGTACACCGGGTTTTGTTATGTCCATGTATGCGTTATTGCAGTCAAGTCAAACACCGCCTACTGAAGAACAAATTGAAGAATGTCTTGCTGGAAATTTATGCCGGTGCACAGGTTACAGAGCAATACTTGAAGCATTCCGCGTCTTTGCCAAAACTAGTAATATCTTATATACTGGCGTTTCTTCACTGAACCTTCAAGATGGCCAGTCTGTTTGCCCATCAACCGGGAAACCCTGTTCGTGTAATTTAAACAGTATAAGTGAAATGTGTAGACAGTGTTAATGATAAATTCGTAGACAGTGTTGATAGACATAAACCTACTTCCTATAATGAAGTTGATGGGACTAAATATACAGAAGAGGAACTTATTTTTCCTCCTG
Organism: Lathyrus oleraceus; assembly: GCF_024323335.1. NCBI lineage: Eukaryota > Viridiplantae > Streptophyta > Magnoliopsida > Fabales > Fabaceae > Lathyrus > Lathyrus oleraceus. Next base: position 214,199,663 of record NC_066583.1, read on the forward strand.
AACTGTTGTTAAAGAAACCAACCTTCTTAAATTTGACTGGATTTGGTGGGCTAATGTGGTATCGGCCCATAACACTTCAACACGTATTGGATTTAAAAGCCAAATATCCTAATGCAAAGTTGATAGTCGGTAATACTGAGGTAGGAATTGAGACGAGACTAAAGAGAATACAATATCAAGTTCTGGTTTCTGTAATGCATGTGCCAGAACTAAATGTTTTGGAAACTAGGGAGGATGGCATAGAAATAGGTGCTGCAATGAGATTATCCATTCTCTTGAATTTTTTCCGGAAGGTTGTGACTGAGCGAGCTGCTCATGAAACTTCATCTTGTAAAGCCTTTATTGAGCAACTGAAATGGTTTGCTGGATCACAGATAAGAAATGTTTCGTCAATTGGTGGGAATATATGTACTGCCAGCCCAATATCAGACTTGAATCCTCTCTGGATGGCAGCTAGAGCAAAGTTTCGAATTATTGACTCAAAAGGAAACATCAAAACAGTACTGGCAGAAAATTTCTTCCTTGGTTATCGCAAGTTGGATTTGGCGTATGATGAAATCTTGCTCTCAGTATTCTTGCCATGGGATAAGACCTTTGAGTTTGTGAAAGAATTTAAACAGTCCCATAGAAGGGATGATGATATTGCAATTGTAAATGCTGGTATTCATGTTCATCTTCAGGAACATAGTGATAACTGGGTTGTTGCCGATGCATCGATTGTTTATGGTGGGGTGGCACCATGTTCACTTTCTGCCATTAAAACTAAGGAATTTCTCATTGATAAGATTTAGAGACCAAGTCTTGGACCCAAATCATGCCCCGGTTTTGAAGTCATCCGCAGCTACTGGCCACTCACAGGGTTGGAGCAATTTCGTTCTGGTACACAGAATCCACAACCTTCCTGCTACAAGAGTTTCACTGCAGTAAAAAGGTAAAGGTTAATTAGCTCACAGTAATTTTTAAAAACATCAGAAAATTCAAGAGTTCCCAATTTGGCATCCAGACAAAATTAAAAGGAAAAGCACAGATTCAGATTACCTTTTCCTGAACAAGCATCAAAGAGGCAATCCGTTTCTGAGCAGCAAAAGGACTTTGCAGAGATGTTTGTTTTAATCGACCATACAACAACGAAACCCTAATCTGTAGAGGATAAAAGGAGAAGGAAACGAAATCAAAGGGGGGCGGAGAGAAAAAAAGAGAGCACAAGAACAAAACCCTAGAAAACGAGCAATCGGAGGCGGACCAAACCCACCAAATCAAAACCCTAAAATCCCAAATCAAAAACCACCAACGAAAAACTTGGAAGCGGAATTGAAACTTGAAATCAAAGACAAACCTATTTGGAAGAGTTGAAGGAGGAGGTTTGAGCTTCATCACTGCCGTCTTCACCGCCGGAGGTGACCCCCTTTTGCTTCAACCTTGTTTTTTTGTATGATTCTGAAGCGATTAAGTGAAGCGCGATCAAGAGAGAGGGATTCTTGAGGGCGTGTTTGAGTGAGGTTAAGCGAAGGGTACGCGAGAGAGAGGTTTGAGAGATGATGATTGAGCGATTTTGAGAGAGAGAGGGTTGGACGCGATTGAGAAGGGTGAGAGATGATGGGCGTTTTTTTTTTTGAGAGCAGAGAAAGATTTCGATTGAGAGATGCTGTTTGTTTGAGAGAGTGAGTTTGTGAGATTGGGAAGAGAGTGAGGGGGAGAACGAGTCTGCTGTTCCAATTTTTTTTTTTATTTCATTTTAAACAGAATAGGTTTTTTAAAACATTAAACTTTTTGCTTAGAATTCCTAGGTTTAGTTAATAATTGTTTTTTATGTTTTCAACTTATTCCCCATTGAAAAACCCAACAGCCAAGCGGCTGGGTTTAACTACTGGTAGTCCAATAGACTTTTTTATTTTAAGTTTTTTATTCTAATGTTTAATCTATTTGGGTTTATATATTTAAATTAGCACTGTAAATAATAACTAATGATAAATGGCCTGGTGGAGAGAGGGTAGTTCCATAGTTTCAAAAGAAGGGGGTTCAACACTCACATGTAGCATCTTTTAGCATTTTTATTTTCTCTTAACATTTTATTTTCTTTTAGCATTTTTATTTTCTCTTAACATTTTATTTTCTTTTAGCATTTCGTTTCTTTTAATATTTTTATGTCTATGTTTTTATTAAGTTCATCATGCATGCAAAACCATTTTTAAACTTATAAAAATCATACTTTTCTCGATTTAATATCGAGCCCATTTTTACACCCTTGTAAGTCGATTGCTTTTTAAGCATCGCCATCAACCTCACATAGCTTACTCTTGGGCTTTCTTACAATGAGCCGTTTCCTTTGCACTTACACTCATACATTGTTTAATGCTTTATTATTTCATTCTTTGATTATTTGATTCGATTATATACTTGTTTATATCTTAACTGTTTGATTAACTGTGGCCTATTTGTATGGTGTATGAGGCATATACTTATATTGCTTGATTGCCATGTCAACCCCCATTCATAACAAATGTATCCCTCTCCCATGAAATGTATAATATTTACTCTTTCATTCTTTATTCACCTGTTAATACAAGAATTAAAATGAACATTCGATAACCATTTCAAAACAAGACCAAAACCTCGATCCAACGTCGAGTAATCATTTTTTCAAAACCTAACAGAACCAGCACGTATTCATCCGCCCTTGTAAGCCGATTGCTTTATGCATCGCCATCAACCTTGTAAGTCGATTGCTTCATGCATCGCCATCTACCCTTATCCCTAACACTTCTCCTTGCTCCATTCGTCGATTCTTGTTCCGATTAGGTAGCACCCATTAGATAGAACCCTTTGTATGATAACATAGGTAGGATTCCCATATCCTTTTGTATGATAACATAGGTAGGATTCCCATATCCTTTGTATGATAACATAGGTAGAATTTCCTTATTCTTTGCATGCTAACATTAGGTAGATACTCCCATTTGTAAATCCTAACACTTAAGTACATATTGCATGACAACTCTAGGGCAGAGCTTCCCCACTTCTAGACCTTTCCGAGCGTCTCCGATCTTGTGGCATGTAGTCCGTTCTATTGCAAAGAGGTAACTGCCTAAGACTCGATTCAGCGAGCTGCGACACCTACTGCTAGGACGTGAACACATTGCCCACTCTCCTTTGACACAACTGGTGTCCTCCTTTTGTAAGTCCATGTTCAGATGGCAACCCCTATGTAGGGGAACTACATCGCCCTGATCCTTGTTCCAGACGAGGTATGTAGGCAGGAGATCGTGCGAGATCTCTCCGGGCACCCTTTTTTTTTTGCGTGTGTTTTGTTTGACAGCTATCAGGCTCGAGTTCCCGACTCCCTGTTAGTCTGTGTGTTCATCCTTTCCCCTATGTAGGGGAACTACATCGCCCTGATCCTTGTTCCAGACGAGGTATGTAGGCAGGAGATCGTGCGAGATCTCTCCGGGCACCCTTTTCTTTTTTTGCGTGTGTTTTGTTTGACAGCTATCAGGCTCGAGTTCCCGACTCCCTGTTAGTCTGTGTGTTCATCCTTTCCCCTATGTAGGGGAACTACATCGCCCTGATCCTTGTTCCAGACGAGGTATGTAGGCAGGAGATCGTGCGAGATCTCTCCGGGTGCCCCTTTTTCTTTTTCAACTTTTTGTGTCTCAACCCCCCTTGTGTGTGCTCGGAAGCTGATGTAAGTCCATCGAGTGGCATTCGGGTTCCAGTGTGAGTTTTGTTGGGTTCGGATGCTGATGTAAGTCCAGTGATTGGCAGTCGGGCTCCACGTTTGCCCCTTTGTGTTTGTTGGGTTCGGATGCTGATGTAAGTCCAGTGATTGGCAGTCGGGCTCCACGTTTGCCCTTTTGTGTGTGTTTTGGTTCGGATGCTGATGTAAGTCCAGTGATTGGCAGTCGGGCTCCATGTTTGCCACCTTTTTGTGTGTAGGTGTCTTGTTTTGTTTGGCGTGCGTGAGCCGAACTACGGCAACTCTGATTCTCATGTTCAGATGAGATACGTAGGCACAAGACGCGATGTCTTGCCGAGTTTGACTAACAACTAACGACTAATCCTTGTTTGCTTTCGCCCTCGTTGCGATCCTTTCTCTCGCCCTCGTTGCGATCGAGACCTTCCCTTTCTCTTGCCCTAGTTGCAATCGAGACCTTTATTCCCGTAGTTAGTTGAACTACGTTTTGCTCTGATTCTCATTCCCGATGAGATACGTAGGCACAAGACGCGATGTCTTAGCGAGCACACTTACCCTTAACCCATAGGTACCCGAGCTACGAAGACTCTGATTCTCATTCCAGATGAGATACGTATGCAGTGGATGCGACATCTGTGCGAGTCATTTCTTTGACCCCTTTCTTTTAGTAAATAGTACATTAGATAAACATACACCCTTTAGACAAGAAACAAACAAGAGTGGATCCCGTAGAGTACTACGGATGCGTAGGGGTGCTAATACCTTCCCTTCGCATAATCGACTCCCGAACCCAAGATTTGGTTGCGAGACCTTGTCTTTTCCTTTCCTTTCTCTAGGTTTACTTCGAGCGTTTCCTTTCCCTCCTTTGGGATAAATAACGCACGGTGGCGACTCTTCTGTCATTTCTTTCTCGCCGGTTGTTTTTTCGCACACCGTATTTTTCGGGTTGCGACAGAGTGAAATCCTCCCCATCCATAGTTGTAAGTATCAATGCACCGCCTGAAAAGGCTCTCTTAACAACATATGGACCTTCATAGTTTGGAGTCCACTTGCCCATGGAATCGGGCGCGAAAGACAAGACTTTCCTGAGCACAAGGTCGCCTTCTCAGAACACACGAGGCTTGACCTTCTTATCAAAGGCTTTCTTCATTCTTTGCTGATATAACTGACCATGGCACATGGCAGTCAATCTCTTTTCTTCTATCAAATTCAACTGGTCATAACGACTCTGAACCCATTCAGCATCAGTCAACTTGGCTTCCATCAAGACTCTTATTGATGGGATCTCCACCTCTACTGGGAGCACAGCCTCCATGCCATAAACAAGGGAGAAAGGGGTTGCCCCTGTTGAAGTGCGAACAGATGTACGATATCCATGTAGAGCAAATGACAACATCTCATGCCAATCTTTATACGTGACAACCATCTTCTGGATAATTTTCTTGACATTCTTATTAGCAGCTTCAATAGCCCCATTCATCTTGGGTCTGTAAGGAGAAGAAATATGATGTGCAATCTTGAACTCACTACACAGCTCTTTCATCATCTTGTTGTTCAAGTTAGATCCATTATCAGTAATGATCTTATCTGGCACACCATATCGGCATATGAGTTGATTCTTGATAAACTTCACAACCACCTGCCTGGTCACATTTGCATATGATGCCGCTTCAACCCACTTAGTGAAGTAATCAATTGCTACGAGAATAAATCTGTGTCCATTGGACGCTTTCGGCTCTATCATGCCAATCATGTCAATCCCCCACATAGAGAAAGGCCATGGTGATGAAATCACATTCAGAAGTGTCAGAGGAATATGAATCTTATCCGCATAAATCTGACACTTATGGCATTTCTTCACGTATTTGCAGCAGCCAAACTCCATTGTCAGCCAATAGTAGCCTGCTCTCAACATCTTTCTAGCCATGGCATGTCCATTGGAATGAGTAGCAAATGAACCCTCATGGAACAGGTTTGCTTCGTGTCTATCCACGCATCTTAGCAGCACCATGTCAAAATTTCTCTTATAAAGTACATCACCATTGAGGTAGAAACTGCCTCATAATCTCCTCAGAGTCTTCCTATCTTTCACATATGCCCCAGGCGGGGAAATCTGGCTCTGAAGAAAACACTTAATATCATAATACCATGGCTTATCATCTTTCACTTCTTCAACTGCAAACACATGAGCTGGTCTATCCAAGCGCATCACAGTGATGTTGGGAACTTCATTCCAAAGTCTTACCATAATCATTGAAGCAAGGGTAGCAAGAGAATCTGCCATCCGGTTCTCATCTCGAGGAATATGATGGAAGTCAACCTCAGTAAAGAATGTTAAAATCCTCCTCGCATAATCCCTATATGGAATGAGGCCAGGCTGATTCGTTTCCCATTCACCCTTAATCTGATTAACAACAAGGGTCGAATCACCATACACATCAAGATGCTTGATCCTAAGATCAATGCACTCCTCCAATCCCATAATACAAGCCTCATACTCAGCCATATTATTCGTGCATTTGAAAGTTAGCCTGGCTGTAAAAGGAAAATGTGTGCCCTGAGGAGTAATAATCATTGCCCCAATACCATTTCCATATTGATTTACAGCGCCATCAAATACCATACTCCATCGGGAACCAGGCTCTGGCCCTTCATCGAGCGTAGGCTCATCACAATCTTTCATTTTCAAATACAGAATCTCCTCATCTGGGAAGTCATACTGAACTGATTGATAATCCTCAATCGGCTGATGTGCCAAGTGGTCAGCCAAGATACTACCTTTAATAGCTTTCTGAGCTCGATACTCAATATCATACTCAGATAATAACATCTGCCAACGGGCAATCCTCCCTGTTAGAGCAGGTTTCTCGAAGATATACTTGATTGGATCCATCTTGGATATCAACCAAGTCGTATGATTCAACATATACTGGCGTAAGCGCTTAGCAGCCCAAGCCAATGCACAACATGTTTTCTCAAGCATTGAGTATCGAGACTCACAATCAGTAAACTTCTTACTCAAATAGTAGATGCATGCTCTTTCTTTCCTGATTCGTCCTGCTGACCAAGGACACAACCCATTGAGTCTTCAAGAACTGTCAGATACATAATCAAGGGTCTTCCTTCCACAGGCGGAGACAGGATCGGAGGCTCAGACAAATATTCTTTAATACTATCAAAAGCTTTTTGGCAATCCTCGGTCCAATCATGGGACTGATCTTTCCGGAGGAGCTTGAATATCGGCGCACATGTGGCAGTCATGTGGGATATGAACCTGGAAATGCAATTCAAGCGGCGAAGAAAGCCTCAGACTTGCTTCTCAGTTTTGGGCGCAGGCATCTCTTATATTGCTTTGACCTTTGCAGGATCAACCTCAATACCTCTTTCACTAACAACAAAGCCCAATAACTTGCCGGAACGGACTCCAAATGTACACTTGTTGGGATTCAGACGAAGCTTGTGTTGGTGTAAGCCCTAGAGGCCAATACTTTTGGTACTTGTATCGAATTATTTATTAATAATAAAAGGCATTTTCTTTATTATGGTTGATTAATAAAGTTCCTGGAATAGGTAGTCCGTTTAATGTATTAAGTGTGACTTAATCATGAGAGCATATTAAACATAAGGACACTATTCTTAAAGTATCCGTAGTCGAGCTTTAGTGTGAAGTGGGATAACATTAAAGCATTAAGACTATTATGTTTGTAGACTGATGATCACATCTCATGGATCATGGATAAAGAGTTATCAAGTCTTAAACATAGGTATGAATATTAGGAGTAATATTTATACCGGATTGACCCGCTATGAGAATACTATATAGAAAGTTATGCAAAGTGTCATAAGTTATTCTCATGGTGATAATAGTGTATTCCACTCTTCGACCTAAAACCACTATGGATCCTAGATGTAGAGTCGAGTGCTTTATTGCTGATCCAACATTGTCCGTAACTGGATAACCATAAAGACAGTTGATGGGTACTCCACAAAGCATGCTGAGGGACATGAGTGTCCTAGATGGAATTTTCCCATCCTGCGTAACAGGATAAATGTCTATGGGCCCAATATTGAACTGGACAAGGGTGACACGGTCTATACCTTGTGTTCAATATAGACATAAGGGAAAAGGGGTAACTATACACATAATTATTATCACAGGAGGTTTTGTCAGATCACATGACATTTTCGTGTCTTGGGTAGCAGTGATGGGTTGCTAGATACCGCTCACTGTTTATTATGTTAAATGCGTGATTTAATATAATTGCCAACGTCGCGAAAACCTACAGGGTCACACACAAAGGACGGATTGATGAGACATAGAATAACTAAGGAACACCGTAAGGTATGGTGCACTTAAGTGGGAGACAAAATATGGTAAGGTACCAAATACTTAAGTGATTTTGGCATATTATGAGATATGGGCCAAAATACACTTAAGTGGGCTTTTTAGCTTGAGGCCCACACAAGTGGTTCTATAAATAGAACCCCTTGGGTAGAAGCATTGTCACTCCACTCAGACTGAAATTCAAGTAGAGACTTGGAATTTCGTTTCCCTCTTTCTCTCACTCAAAGCCTTCATTCATAACAGCTAGCACTGTGATTGAAGGAATCCGTTGGACTGAGTAGAGACGTTGTCATCGTTCAACGTTCGTGATCGCTCCGTGGATTTGTATCCAAGGTTTTGATCGTTTCAAGAGATCTGCACCAAAGGTTTGAATCGCCACAAGAGGTAATGATTCTATCACTGATCATGCCCATTCGTAAGGATCACTAAATGGAGAAATTTTTAAATTCCGCTGCGCCTTGGATGGCAATTCTCCTTCAGTGGTATCAGAGCCACTTACGAAACCATGAATCTGATAACTATTTTTGTTCTGTAATAATATGATTAAAGACAGAATGAATCAAAGATTAAATTGAGATCGATCAAGTTACATATATGTGATATATGTAATTCTGATGCAAAATACATTATATATGATATAGTGTTCTCGTTTCGTTCATTCAAACACTCAATGATTGTTTTCCTTTGAGTGATCAATGGTCATTTGCTTCTTGATCCGACATTAGTATGGTGAAGCAATGACGTGTTGATCAATCATACTGAATCAACAATCGAGATATGTTTGATGGTCTGAAATTGGTGCATCAGGGTTAGTGACGGCACAAGGGTTGTGTTGTCAGAGAGTTATGTGATTGGGGTTTGACTGCATAAGAGTTGTGCTTTCTAAACACTTTTTGGAACAGTGTTAACCGGTTAACACAACACGAAATAAAAAAAAAATATGTTTTCAAACAGTGTTAACCGGTTAACGCATTTGGTTAACCGGTTAACGCAAGACGGAAAACAGTTTTCCAAGAGATTTTTCAATAGTGTTAACCGGTTAACGCATATGGTTAACCGGTTAACGCAAGGCGGAAAATAGTTTTCCAAGACATTTTCAAACAGTGTTAACCGGTTAACGCATTTGGTTAACCGGTTAACGCAAGACGAAAAACAGTTTTCCAAGAGATTTTTCAATAGTGTCAACCGATTAACGCATATGGTTAACCAGTTAACGCAAGGCAGAAAAGAATTTTCTAACAGTTTTCAAACAGTGTTAACCGGTTAACGCATATGGTTAACCGGTTAACGCAAGGCAAAATTTTCCCGTTCGGCTAACTCAGTGCTTTAAAAGTATCAAGTGTTGATGCGAAAAGCGACATTGATTTTAAATGAATTGTTCATTAAAATGTGGTGATCGGTCGTCGAGATTTAATTTGATTTTAATTAATTAAAGGAATTAATAATAATAAAGTGTTTATTATTGTCTTGTGGTGATCGGTTATGGCCTTAGTTTTCCTTTGTTTTGTTTTGGGTTTTAAATACGACCTGCGTGTCGTGCCTCTCTCTTAATCTCCCAAATGTAACTTCTTTTCTCATCTCACTCCCTCGTATGTAAAACGAGTTTCTTTTATGTAATGTAATGATATGAAGAAAGCAAAGAAGTCAGTTCCAAAGGAGGACAGCCTTGAAGATCTTGCTTGGAGAAGCTTAGATCGTTGTTAGGTTAGCTTAGGTTCTCTCATTGGCTTGGGAGAACAATTGCGCTAGGGGCCATAACTGTTTCATTGTGTTTGTATGTATGTTGATGCATGTGAATGTATGTTGATGCATGTGAGAGACGGTTTATATGATAAACAAGCCGGTGAGATCAGAAAATTGCAATTCCCTCAAATTAAATATTAAGTTTATGCTTTCCAAGTTTTAACACTCATCAAGACTAGTAATGGATAATGTAGGTTTCGCCTACGCGAGGTGCATGATCTATATATTAGTAAGGTGCGATGGGATAATTGTAATATCCAACTGTTAAAACAATGGGTCAAACTTAACTAAACAAATTATAATAAGATTATATATATGTTTAGAAGCAAGAGTTGGGAATGATCCATATGATGGATTGGAATAAGGAGTTATTCACCCAACTGAAATTTTCGAGAGTTGTATGAGATACAACTGGAAGGAGTTCCTACCTAAATAACCTAGTTTTGTGTAATCCGCCTACGCGACTTAGAACGAAGTGAAATATGGATCTCGACCCACTAGAAAATCTTCCAACGGGATTTTCCGAATCAAATGATGAGGGTCATTTGTTTTGAATAAAATAGTGGGAGCATATTTAATTAAAGGCCTAATTAAATATGTCAATGATACTTATATTTTCATTAATCCTTGTGTAGATAACCATGACAGCAAACACCTCTAACAACATCCTGCGATCAATCCTTGATAAAGAAAAATTGTCTGGGACAAATTTTCTGGATTGGCACCAAAACCTGAGGATTATCCTCAAACATGATAAAAAGTTGTATGTCTTGGAGATGCCTGTTCCTGAAGAGGAACCTCCTAGTTCTGCACCTAAGGCAGAAAGAGATGCTTATAAGAAGCATGTCGATGGTGCCAATGAAAGTGCTTGTCTCATGCTAGCTACCATGAACTCAGAATTGCAAAAGCAACATGAGAACATGTCAACGTTCGATATGATCGAACACCTGAAAATGCTCTATCAAGAGCAAGCAAGGCATGAGAGGTTTGAAGTTTCAAAAGCCCTTTTTCAAGGCAAGTTGGCTGAGGGAGCCCCTGTAGGTCCCCATGTACTCAAGATGATTGGGTATGTGGAAAACCTTGAAAGATTGGGTTTTCCCCTCGAAAAGGAACTTGCGACTGATTTGATCTTGCAATCGTTGCCAGATAGTTTCAGTCAATTTGTCCTAAATTTCAATATGATTGATATGGACAAATCTCTTCCTGAACTGCTCGCCATGTTGAGAACTGCCGAGCAGAATCTGAAGTCAAAAGGGAAGTCCATTCTGATGATCGGAAATGGAAAGAGACAGAACAAAAGGCCCACTAAGCAGGGTGATAAAGGGAAAGGCAAGGAAGTTGCCAAACCCAAACCCACCGTTGCTGCTTTAAAGCCTAGTGAAGGTATAGCAAAATAAGGCACCTGCTTCCATTGCGGTAAGACCGGACACTGGAAGAGGAACTGCCCAAAGTACCTGGAAGATAAGAAGAATGGAGTAGAGACTTCAACTTCAGGTATTTTTATTATTAATTTATCTACTTCTGCATCATGGGTATTAGATACTGGATGCGGTTCTCACATTTGTACAAATGTGCAGGGACTAAAAAGGAGTAGAGAATTGGCATAAGGTAAAGTCGACCTACGAGTTGGAAATGGAGCAAAGGTTGCTGCCTTAGCCGTAGGAACTTATGTATTGACTTTACCTAGTGGTTTAATAATTCAGTTAGAGAACTGTTATTATGTACCTGCAATTAGCAGGAATATTATTTTCGTTTCTTGTTTGGACAAGTTTTGGTTTTTCATTTATAATAAAGAACAATTGTTGTTCAATTTATTTGAATGATATATTCTATGTTACTGCTCAAATGAACAATGGATTATATGTCCTTGATCTTGAAATATCAGTTTATAACATTAATACTAAAAGGATGAAACCTAATGAGTTAAATCCAACTTGCCTTTGGCATTGTCGATTAGGCCACATAAATGAGAAACGCATTTCCAAACTCCATAAAGATGAACTGTTGGACTCTTTTGATTATGAATCATATGAGACATGCAGATCTTGTTTAATTGGAAAGATGACAAAGTCTCCATTCACAGGAAAAGGTGAAAGAGATAATGATCTTTTGGCCCTCATACATACTGATGTATGTGGACCACTGAACATGCCGGCCAGAGGAGGTTTTCAGTACTTCATCACATTCACTGATGATTTCAGTAGATATGGTTATGTGTATTTAATGAAATACAAATCAGAGTCCTTTGAAAAGTTCAAAGAATTCAAGAATGAAGTACAAAAACCAACTAGGTATGAATATTAAAACTCTTCGATCAGATCGAGGTGGTGAATATTTAAGCCTAGAGTTTGATGACCATCTGAAAGAGTGTGGGATCCTATCCCAACTCACTCCTCCTGGAACACCCCAATGAAATGGTGTATCTGAGAGAAGAAATCGAACCCTGTTGGACATGGTCCGATCCATGATGAGTCACACCGATCTTCCAAACTCCTTTTGAGGACATGCACTATTGACATCAGCTTACACACTTAACCGTGTTCCATCCAAAAGGGTTGATAAGACACCATATGAGATATGGAGTGGTAAGAGACCACATATGTCTTACATGAAGATTTGGGGTCGCGAAGTTTATGTGAAACGAAAAATTTCAACTAAGCTTGAGCCCAAATCTGACAAATGCTTATTTATGGGGTATCCTAAAGAAACAAGAGGGTATTACTTCTAGAATCCTTCTGAGGGCAAAGTGTTTGTCGCTCGAACTGGAGTTTTCCTATAAAGGGATTTTATTTCCAAAGGAACCAGTGGGACGAAAGTAGAGCTTGAAGAAATTCAAGAATCACAAGGCATTGATACACCTATGGATGAATAAGAGCAGGAAACACAAATAATTGTGTAAGAGCAACCTGCTCAAGTAGAACAAGACCTGCATAGGTCAGGCAGGATACGTCACCTACCTGAGATATATGGATATCTCATCAAGGTGATGTATTACTCATGGATCAAGTACGAACATGAGCCCTGTGTCTACAAGAAGGTTAGTGGGAGCATGATCGTTTTCCTGGTATTATATGTAGATGACATATTACTCACTAGAAACGATATCCCTACCCTGCAACAAGTAAAGTCTTGGTTGGGGAAATGCTTTTCTATGAAGGACCTAGGTGAAGCAGCCTATATATTAGGAATCAGAATCTATAGAGATAGATCACAAAACTGCTTGGCCTAAGTCAGAATACATACATAGACAAAGTGCTGAGACGCTATAATATGCATGATTCAAATGGTTATGTGTTTTGCTTAAATGGTGGCACTGTGAGCTTGAAAAGTTCAAAGCAAGATGCAGTTGCTGATTCTACAACCGAGGCCGAGTATATTGTTGCCTTGAGTGCAGCAAAGGAAGTTGTTTGGATCAATAAACTTGGCATAGTCCCTAGCATTGTGGATCCCACTGGTCTCTATTATGATAACAATGGTGTTATCGCACAAGCTAAGGAGCCTAGATCTCACCAACGATCCAAACACATACTTAGGCGTTATGTGAAAATATGTAAAGTACCTACACTTGACAATATACCTTACCCACTGACAACGCCTCTTGCACAGCAGAAGCATCGAATTATTTATTAATAATAAAAGGCATTTTCTTTATTATGGTGGATTAATAAAGTCCCTGGAATAGGTAGTCCGTTTAATGTATTAAGTGTGACTTAATCATGAGAGCACATTAAACATAAGGACACTATTCTTAAAGTATCCGTAGTCGAGCTTTAGTGTGAAGTGGGATAACATTAAAGCATTAAGACTATTATGTTTGTAGACTGATGATCACATCTCATGGATCATGGATAAAGAGTTATCAAGTCTTAAACATAGGTATGAATATTAGGAGTAATATTTATACCGGATTGACCCTCTATGAGAATACTATATAGAAAGTTATGCAAAGTGTCATAAGTTATTCTCAAGGTGATAATAGTGTATACCACTCTTCGACCTAAAACCACTATGGATCCTAGATGTAGAGTCGAGTGCTTTATTGCTGATCCAACGTTGTCCGTAACTTGATAACCATAAAGACAGTTGATGGGTATTCCACAAAGCATGCTGAGGGACATGAGTGTCCTAGATGGAATTTTCCCATCCTGCGTAACAGGATAAATGTCTATGGGTCCAATATTGAACTGGACAAGGGTGACACGGTCTATACCTTGTGTTCAATATAGACATAAGGGCAAAGGGGTAATTATACACATAATTTTTATCACAGGAGGTTTTGTCAGATCATATGACATTTTCGTGTCTTGGGTAGCAGTGATGTGTTGCTAGATACTGCTCACTGTTTATTATGTTAAATGCGTGATTTAATATAATTGCCAACGTTGCGAAAACCTACAGGGTCACACACAAAGGACGGATTGATGAGAAATAGAATAACTAAGGAACACCGTAAGGTACGGTGCACTTAAGTGGGAGACAAAATATGGTAAGGTACCAAATACTTAAGTGATTTTGGCATATTATGAGATATGGGCCAAAATACACTTAAGTGGGCTTTTTAGCTTGAAGCCCACACAAGTGGTTCTATAAATAGAACCCCTTGGGTAGAAGCATTGTCACTCCACTCAGACTGAAATTCAAGTAGAGACTTGGAATTTCGTTTCCCTCTTTCTCTCACTCAAATCCTTCATTCATAACAGCTAGCACTGCAATTGAAGGAATCCATTCGTGTGGACTGAGTAGAGACGTTGTCATCGTTCAACGTTCGTGATTGTAGCGGTGTATTCGTCACTTTATGATTTATTGACTAAATCAAAAGCAAAGTATACAAAGATAGAGTCGCCACCGCACTTTTATTTATCCAAAAGAATGGCTAAAAAGCGAACAAAAGCCTAAGAAGTTTTACACATAGAAAACTAAAAAAAAGGTCAGAGATCTGGGTAAGGGGGTAATTATGCAAAGGGAAGGTGTTAGGCACCCAATGCATCCTAGGTACTCCTAGGGAACCCTTTTCACAAATTGTTGCAAAAGATATTGTTTATGAAAATATTTATTGTGCAAACATTGATTGGGAGGATGAGAAAAGAATATACAATTTTATTATTTTTGTGTTTGGATGGATAACCATTGCCTACGTACCTTTACAGGATCAAAACCTCGTAGTTCGGCTAAAAGATTTCCAAAATATAAGTGGATTGATTTTAAAACAGAAGCCCTAAGGTCTTTCATTATCCACGGGAGAAAACTCAACCTATACAACCACAAGTCCACCATGTGAGAAAAGCTTCAGCTTGCTAGTGAGGGACCATGCCCTATAATAAGCAAGGAAGTCTTACAATTCAATCACTAAGGACAAAAGGTGAGATTTACATCAACCACTAAGATAATTGAGATCTATGGCTAATGTATGAAAACTTGATTAAAGAATGGACAAAGCCACAAAACAATTGAATGAGTGAAATTAGTCAATTAGAGTATTCACAAAGATGAAGTCAAAGTTGACATTAGATTCAATTCAGAAGAAGTATTGTGAAAATGAAGTTTCAAAATCAAAGGCTTAAGGCCTAGGTTTCTAATTTGAAAACAGGTGAAAATGTTTGCACAAAGTTTCTGGTTTTGGGTTAACGTGCAAATGGAGGTTTAGAAACAAAAGGTGGGGATGAGGAGTAAAACTTCTTAGGAGTTCACCTCTTGAGATCATATGTAGATGATCCAAGTGATTCCTTTGGAATAAGGCAACTGGCAAAGCAAATAAGCAATGTATCAGAAACAAGTCAACATAAATGGAACCCAAATGCCAATCAATGGACTTATACCAGACTCACAAAACAAAGGTGGATACCAGATGCCAATCAATGGACTTACACCAATCTCACAAAACAAAACAAAGTAGGAAACAAGTTTCCAATCAATGGTCTTATACCTGACTCCACAAAATGATCACAGGAAACAGATAGCCAATCAATGGTCTTACATCTGACTCCTCACAAGACAAAATAAAATAGGAAATGGAGTGCCAATCAATGGTCTTATGTCCACCTCCACAAAACAAAGATGGAAACCAGATGCCAATCAATGGGCTTGCACTAGACTCCTAGGAAATGGAATGCCAATCAATGGTCTTAGTCCCAACTCCTACCAGATCATAGGAAACAAATGCCAATAAATGGACTTACAATTGACTCCTCAATGGACAAAACAAAATGTCACAAAGTATGAACAATGATCACAAAATGATATACAATTAATGCTCAAAGATGAGAACAATGCACAAAGGCACACAAAACATTTATGCACAGAGGGACAAGTATGCAAACAAGCAGTCAATTATCACACACTATACACAACCAAGGGGCTCAAGCAAGGTTGGGCTTTAGTCAAGGGGTCATATCAACCTTGACAAACAAGCCAAATACTGGAATGGGTAGTCAGGCTCTTAACCTCTAACATTGAGATTTAGGGTGAGCAGATGAAATGGAGATGAGGGTTATGCCTCATAGCTCTTTTCCTTGGCCTGGGAGAGCGTTAATCAACAGAAAGTGTGGGAGTTCAGAATGAAGGAACTCTTCTCCACAAATGACTGACTCTATGGACAAGATTTTGAGTTTTTATTCAAATTGCATCAACACATGGTGTGAGCAAGATGAAAGACACAACTGAATAACAGGGGATGGATTGCACATACCTTTTATCTACCAATTGCCTCTTAAGAGGACTTTACCTGCTTGGCACAAAATTAAACAAACAAAAACATGGCCTCTTAAGGAGGGCTTCAGACAGGTGTCTGCCAAAGTAACATGACAGGTCTTCCAGACTACATGAATATTAGGGGTTATACCTAAGTGGTATGCCAACCACAAGCAAAAGCAAAGCAAAGTTCTAATGAACTTAAAGCAACTTAAGTACCTGTGGAAACAACTAAACAAATCAGTACAATACTCAGACAAACAGACAACAGTCAATAACAAATAGACGATCCCAATGTACAACACATAAGCCATAAGGCAAACTCAAGTGACTTATCATCAACCTACAAAACAGCAAATGTTAGCAATCAAAAGCAAATATCAACATTCAAATGATGAAGCAACATTAACCATGGAATTTGGATGCTTGAACCTGAAATTCAAAGCTCACATGTAAGTCCAAACCACTAGGTCAAAGCCTAGGGTCAAAGGTGAAGAAAAAATCCGAAACAGGAGCTAATATTCAACACAATGCAACTTCAAACACATATTAACATGTCCTAAGAAGGACCAAAACAAAATCATCAAGCAAGTCCATGTAATAAGCAAGAGAAGTCAAAGACCATTTCAAAGCTCACATTTGATCATTGAGAATGAAAATTCCAAATCAAAACAGAAATGATTCAAATAATTCTGGAAAAATTCATAAGCATTCAACACATCCAACATGATCATTATACAAAAAATCAGAAGCATTAGAGGTCATTTGATATGGAAATAAAATTTCATAAGTTGATCAACCAAATGTGTGACACAAATTGTCACACCATGGAAACATGTGTATAAAACAGAAATGGCAAATGAGAAAAAATACACAATCAAGCCTCAAATATCCATCAACATGTTAGGAATCATCATGCAAAATTTCATGTCCATTGGATTAAAATCAAGCATTTCACAATAAGATGAATGGAGCAAGGTCACAAATGTACACATGATCACAAATTCTAACACCATTCAACATCCAGCCATGCACAACTTCTAAAATTAACATCCTAAAAATCTAGACATTCTAAGGAACAAGTAGCAAAAAACCAGGCATTTTTTGGAGCATTTTTCAATTTTATATGAATTTTTAAAGTTGACATAAAAAATGAAAATCAAAGTGAATCATGTAGGTGAAATATGGAGGGAAATCATAAAGATGTAAATGAATTTGAATAATTGCATGCGCCAGGAATCGATCCATGTATGAATTCAAAAATGAGGCGCGCCACAACGAAACGGCGCCGTTTCACCTGTAAACCCTAGCCAAACCAGAATGGACGCTAAACCGTCACAAAGCCGACGCTAGGATGAAGATCTTCATCTTCCTCACGAAGATGAAGATGAACAGTAACACAGTCCAGAAATTTTTTCCAGAAATCCAAAACAAGTACATCATTTCAAAGATCTTTCCATGGTGATTACAGATCAACTCATATCTAAGCCTAATTCCACAAGATCAAAGAGAATCGAGCAAAAGAATATTGGTGCACAAAACTTGAATCACACCTATCTCAGTCAATAATGCATCATTTTTCATGAAATTTTGCTCAGAATCATCAGCAAGACTAGATCTACAAGAATATGGCAATGAATTGCAAAATTAAGAGATTCGAAACTTGACCTCTTGAAGAGCAGATCCTTGAAGATGCACGATCCAAAGCCTTGAATGATCCAAATCCACTCTATAACACTTGTAATGATGTTTGATGAAGAAATTGAAGCTTGGCAGGTGCTGGATCTAGCTCAAAACAGAATTTCCATCTTCACCTTCATGAGCTTGCTACACTTGATTCTTGCACGAATTCACCAATCTAAAGCTTGATCTGCACAAAATCAAAGCCAGGGAACAAGAATATGGAAAGAAAAAGCAATGTTATATGGAGAAAATTTGAATTATGCTTGGAAGAAAATTTTGGAGGGAGAGAGAATTTGGATCTTGAAATGGTGAAAAATGATTAACCTCCCCCAAATTCTGTTAGATTAGAGTATTTATATGCTTTCTTAATCACCTTGCTAATCCATACTTAACTTAGTTAATTAAAATAAGGTGTTTTGCAAAATTTCAAAAAGGCATGGTGCATGGACTAATCCCACGTGAACAGTACCATTGGCTTGATCAATTACACTTAAAATCATTTTTTAAACCCAATGGCAATGGTAGAAAGTTCCCATGATGCACCATTTTTGAATTTTGCAATTTCCCTCCAAAAAAGGCATGGAGTAGCAAATGATCATGTGATAACAATTCATGCAATATGGTGAATGTTTTGAAAAGCTCATGTCATGAGAAGCATTTTAGAAAAAGAGGCACCAAATTTGGAGTTATGGATCAAAAGATATGGCCATTTGAAGTTCCATGTACACTTGGCAATGATTGGACCATATCTCCTCAACCATTCATCAGATGCTCATGATCTTGGACTTTTTGGAAATGGGAGAGAGAGATCTTCAACTTTCATGTTGGACAAAATTTCATTTGAAGCTTTTTTGATGTTAGAAAGATGAGTTGAAGTTGAACCAAAAACTTTCCATTTTTGGAAGCTTGAAATTATAGGTCACTTTCCATTTTTGGAAACTTTTGACTTGACTTCAAATTCTTCAACCTTGATCTTTGACATGATGGATAAGCATGATTTGGACATGAATGGGATGAAGACACTCAATTCCCACACTCAAAACCCACAATTGACTTTTCAGTTGACTGCATTGGCCCTTAGATGACCTGAAATTGTTCTGATGAATTTAGGGCCTTTGCCACTTGGGAACTTGCTCCACAATGAACATATAGTTCACATAAGCTCAATGAAATGATCACATGATCCATATCTCAATGGAAACTTCATCTCTTGCACACAAGATTCACTTGAATTGTCTTGACTGTTGACTGCTTAAGCTGCAAGTAACAAAGGTTAATGACATATTTTTGTACATTTTTGGTTAGTGATTAAAAGAAAAGCAATGATATACAAATGCAAGCAATGCTAGGTGATCAAGAATCACTCTCAAGAAATGTCTCACCCACAGGGAAGGAAGCAAGGTGTCTAATGATCCTTGAGGCAATGCAATGATATGATATGATGCCATGAGGGATCTTAGGGACAAAATTGGGATCTTACAGTGATCGCCCCATGAATTTGTATCCAAGGTTCTGATCGTTTCAAGAGATCTGCACCAAAAGTTTGAATCGCCACAAGAGGTAACGATTTTATCACTGATCATGCCCATTCGTAAGTCGAGTCGCCACCGCACTTCTATTTATCCAAAGGAATGGTTAGAAAGCGAACAAAAACCTAAAAGTTTTATCGAATCAAAAACTAGTAAAAATGTCAGAGATCTGGGTAAGGGGGTTGGTTATGCAATGGGAAGGTTTTAAGCACCCAAAACATCCTAGGTACTCCTAGAGAGCCCTTTTCATATTGGTTGTAAGGTTGGTATTTCGTGAAAATTTATTTGTGCAAACATGATTGAAGAGATGAGAAGAGAATATACAAGTTTATTTACATTTTGTGTTTGGATGGATAAACCCATTGCCTACGTACCACCTTAAAAAAGATTAGGATCAAAACCTCGTAGTTCGCGGTAAAAATCTCAAAATGAGTTGGTGAATTGATTGGTCCAAACGCCTTAAGGTCTTTTGTTATCCAAGGGAGAAAACTCAACCTAAAACCACAAATCCACCATGTGAGGATAGCTTCAACATGCTAGTGAGGGGTTAACCCTATAATAATCATGGAAGACTCATTGTCCATCACTAAGGATATAGGTGAGTATTACATCTACCTCAAGGATAACTCAAACCTAATAGCTAAAGGTTGTGAAAAAAATTGATTTAAGAAAGTGGCCATTGAAACCAAAAAAAGGACATTTGAATGGGTTATATTTACCAATGAAAAGTATGTACAAAATGGTCAAGGTTGACTTAGAAGTTCAATTCAAAATAAGTGTTATGAAAAGAAAAGTTTGAAAATCAAAAGCATAAGGCTTAGGTTTCTAATGTTGAAAAGAAGTGTTAAATGTTTGCACAAAAGTTTTGGCTTGGGTTAGAGTGGAGGGAAGAAGAAGAATGGCTAAATCCTAAACATACAAGAAGGTAAGGAATAAGAAGTAAAACCACAAATGGAGTTCCTCTCTTGAGATCATATTGATGATCCAAGTAGCTCCCATCCTTTGGAATAAGCAATCACATAAGCATAAACTCAAGCAATCAACAATCAAATGAACTCTTGGAAAGCTCCTCAATGTATCTTGGGTTCCTCTCTCTTAGAAGCTCATGGTAATGGTTCCTCAATTTGAATCAAGTTGGAATCCCTAGCACAAGAACACACACATTAAAAAGTTCTATCAAACAAAACCAAGAATGAACAAAGATGGAGTTTAGAAATTGGTGTTTCCAAAGTTCTCTTCAAGATTTATAGCACTCTAAAGGCCCAATGCCTAGTTGCTCTTTGACTTTTATAGCACTCTAAAGGCCCAATGCCTAGTTTCTCTTTGACTCCAAATTTGCATAGGGAAAGTCCTAAAGTCTAAGTCCATTTTGTCCAATTCTTTGCATTGTGGTCAACAACAATCAAAACAAAACACAAACACAATGATATATACACAATTATGTGCTCAAGTGAGCAAAAGGCAAATTGCATTAACATAAACATGTGCTCCAATGAGCAAGGGGAAAATAAAATGAATAATATGTACAATAATAGTAAATTGCATAAATTCAAAGTGCAAAAAGTAAATGTTAGTGGTTAATGATTAGTGTTAGTAGTTAGTGTGCCATAAGGCAAATTTAGCGCTATGTTAAGCAATCGTAGTTGGACTTATGTAGAAGTCACAACTATCTGAGGCCGGTCAATAATAATGTAGGCAACAACACAAGTTAGAAGTCTTGATTAGTGAACCAAGTTCCAACAACTTGCCATGCCAAAAAGAAAATGAGAATTGATCTTGTATTGGTTTAAGTCTTTTGCATGATTTAGGAAGCAACCTATCCTTAATGTAAAGCCATTCATTTGATCAATTGATCAAGATGAATTAGATTTGAATAAAGGAAGATTAAGCCTCCCTAATCAATGCTAACTTATCAACCTTTAACTCATTGATCAAAAAGAAAGAAGAAGAAGAAGAAGGAGATGAATAATGGATAATGAAAATGGAAAGAATAAAGTGCATTAAATGAAATGGAATGTAGCAATCAACAAGTGTTGGCCAATGACATTGAGGATCATGGTCAAACAATCAAAACCAGAAGTGGGATGAAGATTGGAAGTCAAGAAATGAACAAAATATTTTTAGGCATTTTTTTAATATTCAAAATAAACTTGAATTAAAATATTAAAGAAAGGTCAAACTTCAAAATCACTTCAAATCAACTTTGAAAAGTCCAAGTGATTTATCCTAAGTTCAACAAGGTCAAACAAAGTTTGACAAAAAATTTCAGCATTTTTAAAAGTCAGAAACTATTTTTAATCAATTAAAAATGAATAAAAATAACCTAATTGAACTAAAATCTCAAATAAATCTCAAATCAATTAATAAATTGATGAGAATATTTTTCATAGATCCATCATCATTCAAATAGGTTGAGAAAATATTTTTGTATTTTTTGAATATCAAAAACTATTTAAAATGAATTAAAAATAACCAGAAAAGAGAAAATTCACAAAAAATATCAAATGATGAAATAAAAAATATTAAAAATCATTTTTAGAAACTAGAATTAAAAAGAGAAATAATGCAATTGGTCCCATATTTTTTGGAATTAAAATGAAAGAGTTATGAATTTTTGAAATAAAAGGAAATAAAGAAAATAAAAATCAGAAAATAAGAAATTACAAAAAAGGAGAAGCGTTGGATGGGATTTCATTAATTGAAGTGGAGGATCTAATGGCAATGGCCTGCGCGCGCACCAAAGTCCTCAGTCAATGCAACCACACACTGAATTAAAATAAGTCATATCATTGGAGGGTAGAGATTAGATTTGGGAATCAGATCCAAGGGCTCACATTCAATCTGGCAATGAGACGGTGGCCAACGTCACCGTCTTCTCCGGTGAGCTCCGGCGAGGGTCAAAAAACACAGAGTTTCAAATGCTAACTAAAATGAGCGATCTAGGCACCGTTCAAAAGAGGAAGTGATATACATCACTCCTATACCACTCACTTCCAGTCTAGATTCCTATTAAGAGAGAAATCAGAGATGGAAGCTTGATGGTGTTCATCATGAACTTGCTTGATTTTGAAAATTGAGCATACAGCAATGATGCCTCTATAGAGAGGACTTCAGACAACACAATATCAAGGCCAATAGATCAAGGAATAAGGAGTTTCGAAGAAAAAACCAGTTGATGCACACCTTTGAACTGTGGAGCTTTGAGTCTCTTTCCTTGCTTCCTTTTGCCAAACAGAACTTTAATGGACTAGATGATGAAGGTTTAGGAACTTTAGATCTGAAGATTCAACCAAATTCAATTGAATTTCAGATCTGAATTTTTTGAAGAAAATGGATTTAGTTCCTTTGGTATGGTTGGGAATTCACTCTTGCAGTATTTCAGGCGCCCTTAGGTTGGTTTAGAATGAATCTGAGCAGCTCTATTTATAGCACAAAGTGATGCAAGGCATGTAGAATTCGTGTGCCTGGCAAATGGATTTTCCTTTCATGGGCTTGTATGATCATGTGGAAGGCCCAAACTCAATTGTATTTGCATGTTGATGACTAAAAAACTTGAAATGGACGTGTAATTTGCAAGGCAATGGCTTGTGCGTGAAGTTTCAACATGAATTTCATAATTGTGCCTAAAACTTTAGCTCTTCGAAAATGCCAATTAGAAAATCCAAACATAAGCATGTGGGTAATGGTTGGAAAGGTCTTGACATAAGGAACAAATGTTATGTTGGACAAAAACTCATTTGAAGTGTGGAAATTTATGAAAACAGGTCATGAAGTTCATAGTGCAAAACATGCCTTTGAGAATTTTGCCAAATTGATCCAACTTCAAGCCCTTCTGTTTTGATGATGCAATCCCCAAATGGAAACACTTCCAACATCAAAGTTGTAGATATTTTCAATACAATCAAAATGGACTTAAATTTTGCATTATTTGGATTTTTTGTGAAGGAGTTATGGGTACTTGAAGTTGGACTTTTTTGCCTTTCAATGCATTTGGTCCAAAGTGACCTATAATGTTTTGCATTATCACATGTATTTATTTTGAGATTTTGAAATTTTGTTCAACATAACATTTTAAGTAGACACAATAAGCTTTCCAATTCATTTGATCCCACCTCAAAATCATAAAAAATGAATGAGTTATGTTCTTGGGAAGTTGACCCAAAATTAGGGTTTCAGTCAAAATGACCTATAATGTCTTGGAATGGGAGATGACCTTCCAAGATTCAAATAAATTTTTGATGAACATGAACGTTGTTCATATTGTCCTTAAAAACATTTTTTCTTTTCGTATCATCTCCATTTGACCAACACATAAAAAGATAGGTCTCAATGCATTTCAAAATAGTCAGATGAATTGACTGATCAACTTTCCAAGTCCACAACTCATATCTTAATGAATTGATGATTGAGGGAACCCAAATAAGTTCAAATATGCATGAAATTATGAATTAAAGAACTTCCCTTGATTGTATTTGACCATGGGTTGAGGTTTCTTCATGAGCAAGGCATACTTGGTACACAGATGAATTAGGGCTCTTTGAGGAACAAACTTCAAACCCTTTGAATTGCTTTGATCAAAATGATGAATTGAGATACTAGGGAGGCATATTTGATGGATAAGAGCCTTGGGAACCATTATCATGCTTTCTTTCATCTTCTCTTGGCCATATCTTTGCACTCATGATCTCCTAGAGGCTTTGGGCCTTGTGATTGCTCAAGCTGCAAACAAGAAATGTTAGTGACATATTTTTGTGCTTTTGGTTAGTGAATAAAATGAGGAAAGCAATGATGTACAATTCAAGGCATGCTTGGTGATCTCAAACCACTCACAAGAGGTCCCACCCAAAGGCAAAGGGAACCAAGATGCTTATGATCCTTGAGGCTTTGCAAATGCAATGTTATGATGCCATGAGGGATCTTAGGGCCAAAATTGGGGTCTTACACTACCCAGTAACCGGTAGATGTAATCCCCTCTTTGTTGGTTATCTTTATCCAATATCCGGTATTGATATTCCTTCATTTTTTAGTATACCACCCAGTAACCGGTGATATATCTCTTGGATAATTGCTGTTGTTAAGCAATTTATCCCCCGCGAGTCATCTTTCATTTACCCTTTGTTTGGTAATGATTGTTTCTCCTTTGGATTGGTCATCATTTTGTACCCAATAATCGGTATCCCGATGTCCTTTCTTTTCGGTCGACTTATCTTTTATTAACCCAATAACCAGTTGTGGATAATCTTCCATGCGAGTATGTTATCTATGTTCTGACGGTAATAGATAATATATCTCATGCGCTCTTCAGTCGAAGTCTTTTTCTTCCCCGGTTGAGTAAGATTCGTATTTCCATGTGGAATCGAATGTCCGTCCTGTAAATTGAGTTTGCATTTTCAGCCCTCCTTTTCGGATGATGAGTGTCTTAGATATTTTCCCAATTCACGCCTGGTTGGTCACCTATTATATGCCCAGTAACCGGTATCCCTGGTGTTCCTTCCTTCTGCTCCCTATTATGACTTTTTGTCCCCTATGGAGTCAGATTTTCCTGAGATGAGATATGCCTTTTAGGTTCTCCTAAGATGTTTCAGATGATTGATATCTCTCACCCTTATACCGGTCTTAGACATTCTTTCTCCCTGAGCGTGTTGTCCTCTCACCCAGTAACCGGTGTTTTGATAACATATCTCCCTTTGAGTTTATTACCCAATAGACAGTAATATCTCGTTGTTTCTTCCTCAGTTTTGTCCTTTGTGGACATCCCCGTCTGAGTACGGATTTTTATCCGAAGTATCCTTTTGTGATTAGTTTTGCTGTATTGGCATATTCCCTGATACATGCATCTTTGCGTCAACTCGAGTCTTTCCATCGATTTATTTTCGTGGAATCCCTTCGTTGTCTCCCAGCAAATGTCAAGTCGTGACCTGCTCACGCATTTTACCCTTATTTCTCCCTAGAATCTCTATCTCCCTAGTGAGTGTATTACTCCTATGGATTTTCAGTTTCTCCTGATTTCTTTTTTCTTTGTGGTCGTATTTCCCCACAGAGTATTGACTTTTGCATGCATACATCTGCATCATGAGGTCTCTTAGGGACCAAAATTCGTCTCTTTGTTATTATTTAAGCCCATTCTACCTCTTCGAGACGAAGATTTTAACCTTCATATCTCCGGCTAGAGTGACCTTAAATAGGGGCATCTGTAAGACCCTAATTTTGACCCTAAGATCCCTCATGGCATCATATCATTGCTCATTGCATTGCCTTAAGGATCATAGCATGTGTGGCTCCTTAACCCTAGGGTTGGGACTTGTGTGAGTTGGTTTGAGACCACCAAGCATGCTTGAATTGTATATTATTGCTTTTCTTATTTTGTTTACTAACCAAAAGTACAAAAATATGTCACTAACTTCTTTTGTTTTGAAGCTCAAGTGATCACATGTGCCTTTGCTCCTAGGAGGCTCCTATGCTCATTGAACTGGCTAGATGAAGGTGAAAGCAAGCATGACAATTGTTCACAAAGCTCTCAATCATCATATATGTCTCCCAAGCATCTCAATTTGCCAATTTGATCAAGATAAACCAAAGGGCTTGAGGATTGTTTCCCAAGGAAACCATAATTCATTTTTGCCTTGACTGTGCCTTGCTCATGAAGCAACCTCAACCTATGATCAAATTCAATCAAGGGAAGTTCTTTCATCCATTATTTTATGCATATATGAGCCTATGCGAGTATCCTCAATCATTCATTCAACAAGATTTGAAGTTTGGACTTGAGAAGTTGACCAGTCAAGTCATCTGACTATTTTGAGATCCACTGAGACCTAACTTTTGATGTGTTTCTCAAATGAAGATGACCTAAAGAGAAACAATGTTCTTAAGAACCATATGAACAACTTTAATGTTCATAAAAAATCCATTTGAAACTTTGAAGGTCATCATTCATTTCAAAACATTATAGGTCATTTTGACTGAAACCCTAATTTTGGGTCAAATTCCCAAAGACCTAACTTCTTCATTTTTTATGATTTTGAGGTGAGACCAATTGCATTGGAAAGATTAAGATGTATAATTCAAACTTTATGTTGGACAAAATTTCATAATCCTAAAATAAGTACATGTGATAATACAAAACATTATAGGTCACTTTAGACCAAAACCATTGAATGTTGAAAATGTCCAACTTCAAGTGCCCATAACTTGCTCATAAAAATTCCAAATTATGTAACATTTGAGTCTAAATTGATCATATTGAAAATATATACAACTTTCATGATGGAGGTTTTTCAATTTGAGGCTTACATCATTGAAACAGAAGGGCTTGAAGTTGATCATTTTTGACAAATTTTCCTTATACATGTTTTGTACCTCAAACTTCATGGCCAGTTTTCATAAATTTCCAAACTCCAAATGGATTTTTTCCCAACATAGATTTTGTTCCTTATGTCAAGACCTTTCCAACAATTAGTCACATGCATATGTTTGGCTTTTCTATATGGGACTTTCGAAGAGATGAATGTGTAGGTCCAAATATGCAATTCACATGGAATCTTCATGCACAAGCCATTGCAGTTCAAATTGCACGTCCATTTCAACTTGGTATGATCTCAGCTTGTGATTACAATCAATTTTGGGCCTCACATGCGCCTGTACAGGCCCATGCATGGAGGACCCAAAGCTTCATGCACACGAATTCTACACTTGCTTGCTTGCAGTTCAGCTATAAATACAATGCTTCCCTCATTCAAATCTCAACCTTAAGGCAATCTGAAGCTCTGCCGAAATCCATACCCAACCATACCAAAGGAATTCTGATTTTTATTTTCTCAATTTAAGCTTGAATTTCAACAAAATTAGTTGATCTTCAAGACTTATTCCTTAGCCTTGCATTCATATCACATCTCAAGATCAAATTGGAAGCAAAAGTTGGAAGGAATCGTGTTGATCAAAGCTGCTCGTCAAAGGTATATGATCCAACTGTTTTGATCTGAATCTCATCATACAATGTGAATTGCTTGTGTTCAAATGGTTTTCTGAAGTCCTCGTGCAAGAGGCAAGCCAGTGGTGGCTTTGATTTCATGTTTTAGAGCTTTTCAGTTTGCATACCTGGATTTTCAAGCTCAGATTTCTCACTTGATAGAGATCTTGAGGACAATCCAAGGTTATAGGGGTGATGCACATCACCCCAACTTCATTTTGGTACCAGACTCGTGTGTTTTGGTTGAGGTTCAAAAACCTGCAACTGGTGGCCGGAATTAGTTGGTCCACCGGAGAAGACGGTGGTTTCCACCAGCGTCCCCACGGGGATGAGTCTGTGCCCTTGGATGAGGCTCACACGATCTAATCTTGGCGATGCATTCTATTGACTTTTTTTAATTCAGTTTGTGGCGCGCTTGACTCATGACTATGGTATGCCAGCGCTTCTGATCCATTGGATTTGTCCACGTCAATTAATGAGGTTAATCCAAGCGCCCTGGATTTTTGGCATTTTCCAATTTCTGTTTTAATTTCTTTTATTCCTTTTTATTTCAAAAATTAATAACTATTTTATTTGGAATCACAAAAATATGAGACCAACACTAAAAATTTTCTTGAAAAATCTAGTTTCATAATCTGATTTTTAATTATTTTTGTGATTCCATTTAACATTTTTTGTGAATTATTTTGTTTTTAATAGTTTTTAGTTCATTTTAATTACTTTTTGATATCCAAAAATTCCAAAAATATTTTCCTAACACATATGGATCATGATAAGTCTATGAAAAATAGTCTCATCAATTTCTTAATTGATTTGAGAATTATTTGAGATTTTAATCCATTTGTGTTATTTTTCTTGATTTTTAATTGTTTTAAAATAGTTTCTGTTTTCAAAAAATGTTGAGAAAATTTGTAAACCTTATTTGACCATGTTAAACCTATGATGATTCAATTGGACTTGTTAAAGTTGATTTGAATTGAATTTGAGGTTTGACCATACTTTGTTCATTTTATTTTATGTTTTATTTTAATTCCAAAAAATACCCAAAAAAATATGTTTGACTTTGTTGACCTCTAATATTCATTTCTCTTCTGTTTACCATTGGTTGATGATGACTTGGTTCACATTTGATCATTGTGTTTTGATTATGTCATTTGAATTCTCCTTTATCCATTTCATTTCATCTTCATCTTCTTCTTTTTATTTTGGCCAATGAGTTAATGATTTGTGGTTGGTCTTGACATATGAGAGGCTTAACCTTCTTTGATCCAAATCAAACTCAACTTGATCAAAGATCAAGTGAGTTGCTTTGTGTCCAAGATAGGTTGCTTCTTGGTCAAGCAAAAAACCTAAAATCCATACAAGGCTTTCCCTCTTTTCTTTTGGCATGGCAAGTTGTAGGAGCTTGGCTTACTAGTCATGATCTCTAACTTGTGTTTGTTTGCCTATAGTTTTATTGACCGGCCTCAAATAGGTGTGACTACTACATTAGTCCACTTACGATTGCTTAACATAGCGCTAAATTATCTTATGACACACTAACATTAACCATTAACTACTAACTTTAATTCAAGCATTTAATTCTTGCAATTTACTTGAATGCAATTTAATTTCTTGCTCATTTATTCATATTGCTTTTTACTTTGCTCACTTGAGCTCATATTTTATGTTTATGTCATTTTCCTTTTGCTCACTTGAGCACATTATTGTATATAGATATATTGTTGCTTTGTCTTTGTTTGTGTGAACCCAATGCAAAAAGGAGAAAGGACTTAGAATTAGGACCTTACCTATTCTTAAAGGAGTTCAAGAGAAACTAGGCCTCATGCCTTTAGAATGCTAAACTTGTTGAAGAGCAACTAGGTCTCATGCCTTTAGAATGCTAAAATTGAAAAGTTGACTTCAAAGGACCCCTAATCTAAACTCATTCTTTGTCCATTGCTCTTATTGTGTTGTGAACTTTTTGATGTTTGCTTTTGTGTAATCTAAACTCATTCTTTGTCCATTGCTCTTTGTCCATTGCTCTTATTGTGTTGCTCTTATCATGTTCTCAACTAGAATGACTGATGCTCGTTCCCCTGCAGAGATCTTTGTTGTCCTGGCTTTCTCTCTTGAGATGTAGTACCGGATGTTTGTGTATTGTTCGTTGGACCTATTTGTGTTAGAAATGTCTGTTTGTCAGCATTCATCATACATAAACCACACATGAGTGCATATTAATTTTAAACATCTAGATATTCATGTTGCATTCCTTGCCATGTATTTTTGTTTGTTATCTCCTGCTAGTTGGAAACACTTTTCCCCAAGCAGATATCTGTGTCTGATCTCCCTGTATAGAGTCAGCCCCAAAAGCAGAAAGTGTTCATCTTTCCTTCCATATTCCCCACCGAGTTATATCCTCGTGGATGATGGTTGTTTTTGTTCCCTCCCAACACATATATTGGGATGGAAGTCCCCATTGAGTTATATCCTCGTAGGGACAAGCTTTGTTTCATCGTGCCTATCTAATTTGATCCTAGACTAGCCTCTTATGACTGTTTCCTGCACCCCCTGTGGTATAGATGAATGATTGCTCAGTAACTAGTAATCGTCCACCTTTTCCCCGGCGGAGTCTGTGGTCTTCTACCCTTATATCGGTAGTTGTAAATCCTATTTTTATCCCCTTACAGAGTTAACCGATTTGCTCATCGATGACGGTTACTTTTCCGTGGTTTTCTACCCAGTATCCGGTAGATGTAATCCCCTCTTTGACGGTTATCTTTATCCAATATTCGATATTGATATTCCTTCGTTTCTGAGTTACCGCCCAGTAACCGACGATATATATCTTGGATAATTGCTCTGATCCCCAGCGAGTCATCTTTCATTTACCCTTTTTGATTGGTAATGATTGTTTCTCCCCTCGATTGGTCATTATTTTATACCCTGTAGCCGGTATCCCGATGTCCTTTCTTTTTCGGTCGATTTATCCTTTATTAACCCAGTAACCGATTATGGATAATCTTCCATGCGAGTATGTTATCTACGTTCTGACGGTAATAGATAATGTATCTCATGCGCTCTTCAGTCGAAGTCCTTTTCTTCCCCAGTCGAGTAAGACTCGTATTTCCTTGTGGAATCGAATGTCCATCCTATAATCGAGTTTGCTTTTAGCCCTCTTTTGGATGATGAGTGTCTTGGTAATATTCCCCAATTCACGCTTTGGTTGGTCACCTATTATATGCCCAGTAACCGGTATCCCTGGTGTTCCTTCCTCCCTGCTCCCTATTATGGCTTTTTGTCCTTTGCGGAGTCAGAATTTCCTGAGCCAAAATATACCTTTCTAGGTTTTCCTCAGATGGTTGCGGATGTTTGATATCTCTCACCTTTATACCGGTCTTGGATATTCATTCTCCCCGAGCATGTTGTTCTCTCACCCTTATGCCGGTGTTCAGATCACATGTCTCTTTGAGCTTATTACCCAGTAACCGGTAATACCTCATCCCGTTGCTTCCCCAGAGGAGTCTTGTTTGGGTGTTTCCCTAGCAAAGTCCTTTAGTGGGCTCTCCCAGCCTGAGTCCGGATTTTTATCCGAAGTATCCGTTACGGATAAGTTTTGTGGTATTGGCATATTCCCCAATACATGCACCTTTGAGTCAGCTCGAGTCTTTCCAATCGATTTATTTTCATGGAATTCCTCTCGTGTCTCAGCAAGTCTCAAGTCGTGACCTGCTCACGCATTTTATCCCTTTACTCCCTAGTAAGGTCCCTAGAGTCTTTGTCCCATTTATGAGTGTGGTACTCTAGTGGATTTTCATTATTCCTGATTTCTTTCTTTGTGGACACATATCCCCACAGAGTGTTACCGTTTGCATGCATACATTTGCATCATGAGGCCTCTTAGGGACCAAAATTTGTCTCTTTGTTATTATTTAAGACCATTCTACCTCGTCGAGACGAAGATTTTAACCCTCACTTCTCCGGCTAGAATGACCTTAAATAGGGGCATCTGTAAGACCCCAATTTTGGCCCTAAGATCCCTCATGGCATCATAACATTACATTTGCAAAGCCTCAAGGATCAGAAGCATCTTGGTTCCCTTTACCTTTGGGTGGGACCTCTTATGAGTGGTTTGAGATCACCAAGCATACTTGAATTATATATAATTGCCTTTCTCATTTTTATTTGCCAACCAAAAGCACAAAAATATGTCACTAACATTTCTTGTTTGTAGCTTGAGCAATCACAAGGTCCAAAGCTTCTAGGTGATCCTTTGTGCAATGATATGGCCAAGAGAAGATGAAAGCAAGCATGGCAATGGTTCCCAAAGCTCTCATCCATCAAATATTGCTCCCTAGTATCTCAATTCATCCTTTTGATCAAAGCAAGTCAAAGGGTTTGAGGTTTGTGTTCCAAGGAAACCCTAATTCATCTGATCATCCACAATGCCTTGCTCATGAAGCAACCTCAGCCCATGGTCAAAAACAATCAAGGGAAGTTCTTTAATTCATCATTTCATGCATATTTGAACTTATTTGAGTATCCTCAATCATCAATCTATCAAGATATGAGTTGTGGACTTGGAAAGTTGACTAGTCAATTCATCTGACTATTTTGAAAGGCACTGAGACCTAACTTTTTATGGGTTGGTCAAATGGGGATGATCCCAAATGCAAATATGTTCTTAAGGACAATATGAACAACTTTAATGTTCATCAAAAATTGATTTGAAGCTTGGAAGGTCATCTCCCATTCCAAGACATTATAGGTCATTTTGACTGAAACCCTAATTTTGGGTCAACTTCCCAAGAACATAACTCATTCATTTTTTATGATTTT
Organism: Lathyrus oleraceus; assembly: GCF_024323335.1. NCBI lineage: Eukaryota > Viridiplantae > Streptophyta > Magnoliopsida > Fabales > Fabaceae > Lathyrus > Lathyrus oleraceus. The sequence continues at coordinate 214,232,128 of NC_066583.1, forward strand.
GAGGTGGGATCAAATGCATTGGAAATTTTATTGTGTCTACTTAAAATGTTATGTTGAACAAAATTTCAAAATATCAAAGGAAATACATGTGATAATGCAAAACATTATAGGTCACTTTGGACCAAATGCATTGAAAGGCAAAAAAGTCCAACTTCAAGTACCCATAACTTCTTCATCAAAAATCTAAATGATGCAAGCTCATGCACACACGAGTTCTCCACCTCCTTGCATCACCTTGTGCTATAAATACATGCCATGCTTCATTCATTTCTCATCCCTGAATCAACCTGAAACTCTGCAGAAATCATTCCAAACCATACTCTAAAGGAATTTTGCTTTTTCACTTGAAATTTTCAGATCCAATTCTCAACTTCCTTGGTTGATTATTGGATTCTAATTCCTTAGCCTTGCCTCATTTTCATCTCCAGAACAAGCTGCAAGGAAGTGTGTTGAAGGATCGTGCTCCACAGATCTGCATTTAGAAGGTTGATGTTCAAACTTATTTGCTTCGAAACTCTTCATTCATAGCTTGTTTCTTGTGTCCTTTTGCTTGGCTGAAGTCCTCTCAACGAGGCAACTTGTTGGTGCTTTTAATTTTACAAATCCATGAAGTTTCAGTTGAACACCATATATTTCAACCTCTGATTTCTCTTACCATGGAGATCTAGAGTGAAAATAGATGGTACAGGGGTGATGTACATCACCTTAGCTTTCCAATGATATGAGGATCGCTCGTTTTCATCAAGTTTTTAGAACCTGCTACTCTGGCCGGAATCTCCATGTTCACCGGAGAAGACTGTGGTGTACACCACCGTCCGTTTGCCAGTTTGAATCCTAGTCGTTGATGATGATTTCCAGATTGAATCATGGCTCTTGGATCTTATGACTTTTTTTAATTCCACATGTTACTCAGTTGACTTGGGACCATCGTGCGCGCGCATATCTCCACCTCTGGATGTGCCAGCTCAATTAATGAGCTTAGATCTAACGCCTCTCATTTTTTCTGATTTTTCTAATTTCCATTTTATTTCTTTTATTTCATTTAACTTCAAAAATTCATAACTCTCTCATTTTAAATCCAAAAAATATGGGACCAATTGCATTATTTCTCTTTTTAATTCTAGTTTCTAAAAATGATTTTTAATATTTTTTATTTCATCATTTGATATTTTTTGTGAATTTTCTCTTTTTTGGTTATTTTTAATTCATTTTAAATAGTTTCTGATAGTCAAAAAATACAAAAATATTTTCTCTACCTATTTGAATGATGATGGATCTATGAAAAATATTCTCATCAATTTTTTAATTGATTTGAGATTTATTTGAGATTTTAGTTCAATTAGGTCATTTTTATTCATTTTTAATTAATTAAAAATAGTTTCTGACTTTTAAAAATGCTGAAATTTTTTGTCAAAGTTTGTTTGACCTTGTTGAACTTGGGATAAATCACTTGGACTTTTCAAAGTTGATTTGAAGTGATTTTGAAGTTTGACCTTTCTTTAATATTTTAATTCAAGTTTATTTTCAAATATTAAAAATGCCAAAAATATTTTGTTCATTTCTTGACTTCCAATCTTCATCTCACTTCTGTTTTTGATTGTTTGATTATGATCCTCAATGTCATTGTTCAACACTTGTTGATTGGTACATTTCATTTCATTTAATGTACTTATTTCTTTTCATTTCCATTATCCATCTTCTTCTTCTTCTTCTTCTTCTTTTCTTTCTTTGATCAATGAGTTGAAGGTTGATAAGTTAGCATTGATTAGGGAGATTTAATATTTCTTGATTCGAATCTAATTCATCTTGATCAAATGATCAAGTGAATGACTTTGCATTAAGGATAGATTGCTTCTTAAATCATGCAAAGGACTTAAACCAATACAAGATCATTTCTCTTCCTCTTTTTGGCATGGCAAGTTGTTGGAACTTGGTTCACTAATCAAGACTTCTAACTTGTGTTGTTGCCTACATTATTATTGACCGGCCTCAGATAGTTGTGACTTCTACATAAGTCCAATTACGATTGCTTAACATAGCGCTAAATTTGCCTTATGGCACACTAACTACTAACCATTAACCACTAACATTTACCTTTTGCACTTTACATTTATGCAATTTATTATTCTTGTACATATTATTCATTTGCTTTTTCCTTTGCTCATTGGAGCACATGTTTATGATAATGCAATTTTCCTTTTGCTCACTTGAGCATATAATTGTGTATATATCATTTGTGTTTGTGTTTTGTTTTGTTTGTTGTGAACCAAAATGCAAAGAATTGGGCAAAATGGACTTAGACTTTAGGACTTTCCCTATGCAAATTTGGAGTCAAAGAGCAACTAGGCATTGGGCCTTTAGAGTGCTATAAAAGTCAAAGAGCAACTAGGCATTGGGCCTTTAGAATGCTTAATGTTGAAGATGACTTTGAAAGGACCAACTTCTAAACTCTTCTTGTCCATTCCTTGTTTGTTTGCTAGAACCTTTTAATGTGTGTGTTCTTGTGCTAGGGATTCCAACTTGATCCAAATTGAGGAACCATTACCATGAGCTTCTAAGAGAGAGGGATCAAAGATACATTGAGGAGTTTTTCCATGAGTTCATTTGATTGTTGATTGCTTGAGTTTATGCTTATGTGATTGCTTATTCCAAAGGATGGGAGCTACTTGGATCATAAATATGATCTCAAGAGAGGAAATCCATTTGTGGTTTTACTTCTTATCCCTCACCTCTTGTATGATTAGGACTTTAGCCATTCTTCTTCTTCTCTCCACTCTAACCCAAGCCAAAACTTTTGTGCAAACATCTAACACTTGTTTTCAACATTAGAAACTTAAGCCTTATGCTTTTGATTTTCAAACTTTCTTTTCATAACACTTGTTTTGAATTGAATCTTTAATCCACTTTGACCATATTTTGTAAATACTTTTCATTGGTAAATATAACCCATCCAAATATCTTTTTGTGGTTTCAATGGCCACTTTCTTAATCAAATTTTTCATAACCTTTAGCTGTTAGGTTTGAGTTATCCTTGAGGTAGATATAATGCTCACCTATATCCTTAGTGATGGACAATGAGTCTTCCATGCTTATTATAGGGTTAACCCCTCACTAGCATGTTGAAGCTATCCTCACATGGTGGATTTGTGGTTTTAGGTTGAGTTTTCTCCCTTAGATAACAAAAGACCTTAAGGCTTTTGGACCAATCAATTCACCAACTCTTTGAGATTTTTACCCCGAACTACGAGGTTTTGATCCTAATCTTTTAAGATGGTACGTAGGCAATGGGTTTATCCATCCAAACACCAAAGTGTAAATCAACTTGTATATTCTTTTCTCATCTCTTCAATCATGTTTGCACAAACAAATTTTCATAAAATACTAACCTTACAACAAATGTGAAAAGGGCTCCCTAGGAGTACCTAGGATGTTTTGGGTGCTTAAAACCTTCCCATTGCATAACCAACCCCCTTACCCAGATCTCTGACATTTTTACTAGTTTTTGATTCGATAAAACTTTTAGGTTTTTGTTCGCTTTCTAACCATTCCTTTGGATAAATAGAAGTGCGGTGGCGACTCGACTTGTATGATTTACCTTAGATTTAGTCAATATCTCTAATGGTAACGAATACCCCGCTACAGAAAAGTGGCGACTCTGCTGGGGATCATTTGCCCAGTGGGTTTTGCCTACTTTTCATATTCGTTGTATTGTATTATGTACTTGTTTTGTGACATATTTTTTGTGCAATTTGGGATTACTGTATTGTATGTAATGATTGAATCGCTTGAATATTAATTCCTTGTATGCTTGGTGATCTTTGTGAGATGAGTTCTATACCCGAACTCGAGTGCACTTAGGATAGGAGAATGGCATAGTCTTGTTGACTTGTGTGGAGTTATTCCTTAACAAGTTGACTTGCAAGTCCATTCACTTGGTGGAGGTCATGTTGGGATCAATAATGTCACACAAGTAGTTGTGGTTAGACATTACTCTTTCCAATATAGACCTTAGAAGCCAAGTACCTTAGTTTACCAAGCCCATCTTGGCCTATTCTTAGGATGTAAGGCGAAAGTCGTTCAAGTGTAAGATTTGATACGATTGTTAGGCGATACTACACTCATAAGAGTCTCTCTTGAGAATATTTTTGAAATACGAGTAGTCGTTTCTCCGATAATATCCGAAAGATGGGATGATGACTATGGGAACCTCTTGTAGAACATGTTTGGCAGGTTAAACCCTAGTACACTCCCTTTGGGTGGTTCTTAACCGAGACTCCATGCTCGTGACTTGCAACAAACCCTTGATTCGTGGTTGATCTGTTCATGTATCCTTAATATCAATGGAACTTGGGTGTTGATAAGGTGTAAGCCGTAATCCACCAAAATGGATGATTGATATTAAGGATGCCATGATCCATCCCATGACCTTTGTTTGGTGTGCTTTGTTTGACCCTTGAGTGTGGTTGTTGCATTCATGCATTCATGCACCCATTTGCATCCATATCATCAAAATAATAAGAAAATTTTCAAGGAACTTAAGAGGTCTATTTGCAAATTTTCAGACATGGAAAGGCAAAGAAGGAACACAAAGAAGTACAGCTTCAGACAACCAGACTTGAAAGAGCTAAGGAATTTGACATCCTATGTATTAGATCCTTTGGGTTTCAAGGCTCGTTTTGGGAAGCTTCTTCCTCTTTTGACTACTCAGGTGGATGAAGGGTTGATGAGTGTATTGGTGCAGTTTTATGATCCCTTGTACCATTGCTTCACATTTCCGGATTTCCAGCTTTTTCCTACTGTCGCATCGCGAAAAACAACCGGCGGGAAAAGACACAGAGCCGCCACCTTGCGTTATTTATCCCAAAGGAGGGAAATGAAACGCTCGAAGTAAACCTGAAAAAGGGAAAGGAACGGTCTTACAACCAAAGATTGCAAGGTACGGGAGTCGGTTACGCAAGGGGAAGGTATTAGCACCCCTCACGTTCGTCGTACTCGACAGGATCCACGCTCAAAAGAATAGAATAAGGTTGCTAATAAACTGCTCAAAGAATGCACACATGCTGGAATAAGCAAACAGGTGAAAGGAGATGGAGGAAGGGGACTCGGCAGGATGTCGCATCCTGGGCCTACGTAGTTTGTCAGAAACAAACATCAGAGTCAACATAGTTCGGGGAACTGGGAAACGTGCTCGATAGGATATTGCATCCTATGCCTACGTATCTTCTCTATCCGGAGAAAGAATCAGAACACTCATAGTTCGGCTAACGCACGCCGAAACAAACACCGAAACAAAGACGTTGAGACGTCAATAGAAAAACTCAACAAGGAAACAGAATGCCAATAGCTGGACTTATATCTAACTCCTCAAAGCAAACAGGAAACAAGGAAACAGAATGCCAATAGCTGGGCTTACATCTGACTCCAAACAAACACCACAAACAAGGAAACAGAATGCCAAACCTGGACTTACATCCGACTCCAAACAAGCACACGCTAACCAGCGAACACCGAAGCAAAAGGGTATCAGATTGAAAAACTAATAGGGAGTCTGGAACTCGAGCCTAATAGTTGTCACCCAAACTCAAAGATACGTTGAGACATCAAAAGAAACAAACAGACTAATAGGGAGTCGGGAACTCGGACCTAATAGTCGCCACAACAACACATACAAAAAAGAAAAAGGATTGCCCGGAGAGATCTCGCACGATCTCCTGCCTACGTATCTCATCTGGTATGAGAATCAGGGCGACGTAGTTCCCCTAAACAGGGGAGAAACTCTCTCCTAACCAGAGACCGGGGAATAACAAACTAAAAGGGAGACTAACTCGAGCCTAATAGTTGTCATGCAATCCATAATAGCCCTAGGTTGAGGTATCTAAACAGAACCTAACTCGCACAGGAAGCAAGTCAAATAAACAGCAAATAGACATGTATGAAAAGCAAACACACAAGCAATCATCACACTCTATATACAAACAAGAGGCTCAGGCAAATGGTTGGGCTTTAGTCAAGGGGTCATATCAACCTCGACAAACAAGCCAAAACTGTAGGGGTGTGCTGAAGCTCTTAACCACTAACATTGAGAGTTAGGGTGAAGCTGATGAAATGGAAATGAGGATTAGACCCCATGCTCTTAACCCTGGCCTGGGTGAGCTTAAGAAAAAGAATGTGTGGGGGTCCAGAATGAGGGACCCTATTCCACTTGACTGACACTGTACAAGATCTTGGGTTAGGTTCAAGAGCATCAGCACGTAGTGCGAGCATAATGAACGACACAACGACTAACAGGGGACTGGCTACTAGTCCCTTCTATCTGTCAATTGCCTCTTCACTTAGGAGGACTTAACAAGTAACGTTCCTCGACAAGGAGGTCTTTGGCACAAATATAAACAATCACAGTCATTGCCTCTTAAGGAGGACTTCAGCCAAATGCCTGCCAAAAGAAACGACAGGGCTTCCAGACTACATGGAGTTAGAGAGTGATTACCTAGGTGGTATACCAACCACAACCAAAGCAAAGCTCAATCAAGAGCTAAAAGCAACTAATATACCTGTACAAAAGCCAAACAGTCAATATCATATTCAGACAAATCAAACAGACAATCAACAGTGGGACATTTCCAATATGTACATAATGCAAGTCCTAAATGCAAGCATTCAAGTGATTCCATCACATCAATGGACCTACAACACAACAAGGATTAGTGTACAAAGTAATTGGCATCTCAAGTAGTGAGATTACATCAACCATTAGAGTTAGATGCTTGAACCTGAAATACAAAGCTCAATTGGTGAGTACAAACCACTAGTACCAAGACTAGGGTCAAAGGCAAAGCAAAAAGTCAAAACAGAAGTTGATATTTCACATGAAGAACATCTAATCAAACAAGAACATGTCCTAAAAAGGATCAAAGCCAAATCAAAAGGCAAAGCCATCAAATGATCAAAATAAATCAAAGGCAAACAAAGTGCACACAATTGGACAATCAAACTAGAAAATCCAAATTAAAACAGAAATGAATCCAATGATCATGAAATTTTTTATGTGAATTCAACAAGTTATGAACAAGCATCATACAAAAATTCAACTCCAGAAGATATCAAATGGCATATGAATGAAAATGTATAAATGCAACATCAAATATTGTGACACAAATTGTCACACCAAATGTCCATGTGTCTAAAACAGAGATGGAAAATGATAAAAATGCCAAACCAATCCCCAAAAATCAAGTCACATGTTAGAATTAAGCATGTCAAATTTCAAGGCAATTGGACAAACAATGAGCACTTCACAATCAATTGAATGAAGCATGGTAAATTTGCATACATGTTCAAACACACAATCTCAATTAAAAAACCAGAAGCAATCAAATCACAAAAATGACATCTAAAAATAATAGACATCAATATAATTAGGTGAAAAAAATTGGGAGCAATTTGGATTTGTTTCCTATTTTTAGTGATTTTTGCAAGTTGAAGAAAATATATTGAAATAATGAACAAATGCATGGCAAAATATGGAGGGAAATGAAAATGTTGGATAAAATTTGAAAATATGTGGAACTCAGGGATTGAACCCAGGACACCAAGGTCACATGAGGCGCTGGAAAAAAATAATATCACAAATTGCTCTCGCCTGGAATCGAACAGAGGAAACCAAGGTAAATGGAGCACTTGGCAAAATTAATTCACAAAAAGCCTTCGCCTGGAATCGAACAGAGGAAGCGAAGGTAAATGGAGCGCTTGAAAAAACAATTTAGAAAAGCCACGCCCAAGGATCGAACAGAGACACGCTTGGTTGAAGGTGCGCTTGGCCAAAACGATGTCGTTTTGGTCTTTAAAACCCTAGGCCACACCAGGCGGTGGCGGACGGCTGAAACAGCCGTCTTCTCCGGCCAGCCAGGCGGAGCGCCACCGTCCAATTTTGCAGAATTTACCATGCCTTATATCAATGGAAAGATCTTTCAACGTACATTCCAAATATCCTATTATCTAAACCTAATTCATCATACATTTTTCAAATCGATCCAAAGAAGTTTCATGCACCAAACTTAAAATCATCATATCTCACTCAATATTTCACCAAATCAAGATCTATTTACATCAGAATTCTCAGCACATCATGATCTACAAGATTATATACATGGAAAGGCAAATAGTGAGATTCAAATTTCAAGCTTACTTGATGTGCAGTGACCAAATTCACGTCCTCAAGCTTCCTCCAGCTCCAGATCTCCTTCTTCAATCTTGTTATGAAGCTTTATGTAGGAATTGGCACTTGAATTGACCTAGATCCAGCTGAAATTCAAACTTCCATGTTCATGTTCAAGCTTTGAATGTGCACGAATCTTGATGGAATTCTTCAAACCAAAGCTCAAATCCTACTCAATGATACATGATAAGCCAGAATATGCAAGTATTTTGTGGAATTGGATCAAGAAATTTGTAAATTGAAGAGAGAGAAATTTGAGAGGGAATGTGAATTTCTAGATCTAGAATTGTGTTTATGGCAAATTCTGGTAGGGTTTGTCTTATATACCATGTGCTAATCCTATTGCAATCACAATTAGGCATGTGCTAATCATAATTAAGGAGATTTGGAAATGAATTGCAAAATTGGAAAGTGAGGGTGCATGGCTTAATTCACACGTGAACAGTAGCATGCAAAGCTTCACATTCACTTAAAATCAGCCAATGGACAAATTTTGAATGGTATTTGGCATGCATGATGAGCCAATTTTGAATTATCACTTTTCCCTCCAAAATGCACATGAATGGGCACATGATCATATGAACTTTTTTCATGCAATGCAATGCTTGATTTGGAAAATATAGGTCATGAGAAGTATGTTGCAAAAAGAGTGGACCAATTTGGAGTTTTGAGTCAAAAGTTATGCCACGTTGAACTTCCATGTATGCTTTGTGATCATTTGGCCATAACTCCTCAACCATTCATCATAAATTCATGAAATAGGACTTTTTGGAAAGAGGAGAGAAAGATCTTCAACTTTCATGTTCAACAAAAATTCATTTGAAGCTTCTTTGATGATGTAAAGTCAAGTTGAATTTGAACCAGAATCTTTCCATTTTTGGAAACTTGAAATTACAGGTCACTTTCCATTTTTGGAAACTTTTGCACTGACTTCAAAATCCTCAAGATATACGTTTGAAATGACAAATGAACCTCTTTTGAACATGAATGAAATGTTGAAACTCATTTCTCCACGTCCTAGCCCTCAGCTGACTTTACAATTGACTTGTATGGTCCACAGATGACCTAGAAATGCCCTGATCAGCTTGAGCCTCAACCACTTGGGGAAATTGCTCAGAAATGAAACCCTAGCTTATATAAGCCTAATATAATACTCATGTGATCTTCATCTCAATAGAATACCTCATCTCCTTGAGAAACCCTGGTTGGAAGAATATCACTGATTAGGGTTGACCAGAGGTCAAAACCCTAATCCAAAGGGACTTGAGAATGCCATGAAACCCTTGATGAGGATGAAACCATGATGATGGTGATATACCCTTGCAATAAGATAATGCATAAGACCATTGAAGGATCAAGAAAACCCTGACTGAAGCACAAACCCTCAGACGGTTGACAATCAATCCACAGAAACCCTCAAGCTTGAATCATGTCACTTCCCATCTTCTGAAAAGACTTTGGAGGATGATCTTCTTATTATCAAATTATATGCAAGATGAAATGCCTAATGTCCTAAAATATGAAATGCAATATGCTAAACTAGTCCCAAGAAGAGGAGGGCAAATTTTGAGGTGTTACACCTACGCTTGAGGAGTATGCCTATCTTGTGGGTATACCCATCCTAGATCAGTTGCCGTTCAGTGGCTTGGAGAGTATTCCTACTTCTCAAGAGATAGTTGATATGTTGCATATAGATGAATCTCTGGTTGGTGCTCATATGACTACCAAAGGTGGAATTCAAGGTCTCCCTTCTGAGTTCCTCATTGCTCAAGCTACTGTGTATGGGAAGGCCATGAGTGAGGACGCCTTTGAGGCCATATTTGTACTTCTCATCTATGGGTTAGTGTTATTCCCCAACATCGACAAGTTTGTGGATGTGAACGCTATTAGGATTTTCTCTACTCTTAATCACGTTCTGACTCTATTGGGTGACACTTATTTTTCTTTGCATATGAGGAATGTAAAGGGTGGTGGTGCCATTGTGTGTTGTTTGCCTCCGTTGTATAAGTGGTTTATTTCTCACTTACCGCAGACGGTCGCCTTCAAGGAAAACAAGGGATGTATACGGTGGTCCACGAGACTCATGTCTCTCACCAATGATGATATCTTTTGGTACAACCGTGTGTATGATGGTGTGCAGATTATCGACTCTTGTGGTGAATTCTCCAATGTACCTCTTCTTGGTACATGTGGTGGGATTAGCTACAACCCCGTTTTGGCACGTCGTCATCTTGGGTTCCCTCTAAAGGATAAATCCAATAACATTCTGTTAGAGGGTGTGTTCTTTCAGGAGGGTAAAGATCCCCAAGGCTTGAAGTCCAGGATGGTCCGCGCTTTGCGCAAGGTTCATAGGAAAGGAAGGAAGGAGCTGGGTCCGAAGAACTGTGTCGCTTTGGAGCCTTACACTGCTTGGGTTAGGAAGAGAGCTTCTGAGTACCTCATGCCTTACGAGTATCCGAGACCTACACCTTTGGTTATGGCTGGGCCTTCAACCCTCCCTAACCAAGGAGTAGGGGAGTCGAGAGATGAAGACCGTTCACGTGCTTGGATCCGTGAACGAGAAAAGTTGCTTCAGTAGATCAAGGAGAAGGATGCTTTGATTGAGTTTCTCGAGCATCAGGTTATTGATGATCCTAATGATGCATGGACTTCTCTGCTTTCTCAGTCTTCTAAGTTTTGGAAGAGGAAGTACGATCGACTCGCCAAGGAGAAGGCAGATATGGAGGCAGCCTATGAGGAGGAGGTGAAGAGGCTTCGTGCATCTTATCTTCCCGTATCCCGAGCTTTAGATGATTGTTTCTAGGGATCCATAGGATGATTATTTTCCTTTTCTCTTGTATTTGGTTACCAATGTTGTACTTCTTTGGTGTAAAAAAATATTTTCCAGATATTATTGATGAGATGTTTCCGTATATGATAAAAGCACAATAGTTTCCCAAAATTTGCAAGTAGAACTCTAGAGTTCCTCTAAAATAAAAAAACAAATCATGTGCACAAGCATTGCATGTATCATGTGCATAAGCAGGTTTTGCTCCAGGCTTCTTATCCTATGGTCTAACTCTGTGTTCTTCACTTATTTTGAAGACAAGCTGACTCACCGGTACTACACTAGAGCCAACTCTGCAAGACTGATGGATCATTTGGAGCAAGAGAACCGCGAGCTGAAAAAGGAAGTAGCCAGACTGACTGCCTTGATGGAATCATTTTTGGCCGCTCAGAGCCAGTCTTCTCCAACACCCTCAACTCCTCCCTAGAGGACGGTCATTTCTGAGATCGTGACTTCTATTGTGCCTGCTGCAACCGCTCACTTTGCGCCATCTATGCCAGCCGGGTTCCCTTGGGGAATGCCCGCCAACTTTGTTCCAGAGGGTTTTGCTCCTACTCTTGCTTCTTTGCCGGCATCTAGCCCGGTCCTCTCAATGCCACCTCCTATCGTGCACACGCTACCAAGGGTCGAAGATACCATCTATCATTCTGAGCCATCTGAGGGCCCAGACGTTTATGAAAAGATGGATGACATGAAAGACCAATTCCTTGAGCTTCACAAGGAACTGAAAACTTTGAGGGGGAAGGACCTCTTTGGTAAAACTGCTGCTGAGTTGTGCCTTGTGCCCAACGTGAAGATCCCTATTAAATTCAAAGTGCCTGACTTTGAGAAGTATAAGGGAAACACATGCCCTCTCAGTCATCTTGTGATGTATGCTCGCAAGATGTCGACACAAACTGATAATGACCAGCTCCTCATCCACTATTTCTAGGACAGTCTGTCCGGTGCCGCTCTCCGTTGGTACATGGGTCTGGAAAGTTCGAACATCCGCTCTTTCAACAATCTTGGCGAGGCCTTCGTCAAGCAATATAAATACAATGTGGATATGGCTCCTGATAGGGACCAGTTGAGGGCAATGTCCCAAAAAGAGAAAGAGACCTTCAAAGAGTACGCCCAGAGGTGGCGCGAGTTGGCAGCTCAGATAGTGCCTCCCCTTGAGGAGAAAGAGATGACCAAGATCTGCTTGAAGACCTTGAGCTCGTTTTACTACGAGAGAATGATAGCCAGTGCTCCGTCAGACTTCACCGAGATGGTGAATATGGGAATGAGACTGGAAGAGGGGGTCCGTGAAGGACACTTAACTCGAGATGAAGGATCTTCAGCAAAGAGATATGGAAGCTTTGCGAAGAAGAAGGAGGGAGAGGCACATGCTGTGTCTTCCCATGTCAAGAGAAGACCCTCTATGAAGAGGAACATTGCTTGACCGGTCAACAACCAACATCAGGTGGCTCATATAGCACCTGTTTTCAGGGAAGCTCAGCATTATCAACAACAACCACAAACTCAGCAATATCAGCAACAACAACAGCGTCCACAACAGCAGGCCTACCAGCCTCGAAACAACAACAACAATGCCAACACCATCTACGAGAGGAAGAGGGTCACTTTCGATCCAATTCCAATGACTTATGCTGAACTCTATCCATCTTTGATCGATAGAAAGTTAATCACTCCGCGAGACCCTCCCGCTGTACCTGCTAACCCCCAGTGGTGGTAATAGCCTGAGCTTCACTGTGTGTATCATTCCGGTGCTCCCGGACATGATGTGGAGAATTGTTATCCCCTGAAGACCAAGGTGAAAGACCTTGTAAGAAGCGGGATTTTGTTTTTCGAGAACTGTAGCACCTCAAGTTTGCACCCCCCCAGTCATGCATTCATTTTCATTTTTTAGGTCATTAACATTACATATAACATTGCATCATATCAACAAGAACTGGCATCAAGAGGATTCATCAGTGAAAAAGGCAAGGTTTTCCTTGAGTTGAAGGCCACATGAGTATTCTAGAGAGCTTATATGAATCAAGGTTCATTTTTAAGCAACTTGACCAAGTGTTAGAGGCTCAAAAGTCATCAGTGCATTGCCAGGTCATATGGGCCCCATAAAAGTCAACTGAAAGTCAACTAAGGGCTAGGAGGTGGAGAAATGGTTTGAGACACTTCATTCATGTCCAAAAGAGGTTTATTCATCATGACAAACATCTACATTGAAGAATTTGAAGCCAGATCAAAAGTTTCCAAAAATGGAAAGTGACCTGTAATTTCAAGTTTCCAAAAATGGCAAGTTTTTGGACCACTTTCAACTTGACTTTCCAACATCAAAGAAGCTTCAAATGAAATTTTGGGCAACATGAAAGTTGAATATCTTTCTCTCCCATTTCCAAAAAGTCCAAGATCATGAGCATCTGATGAATGGTTGAGGAGTTATGAGCAAATGATCACCAAGTGTGCATGAAACTTCAAAGTGCCATAACTTTTGATCTAAAACTCCAATTTAGGCCACTCTTTTTGCAAATTGCTTCTCATGACCTATATTTTCCAAATCCATCATTGCCTTGCATGAAATAATATCATATAATCATTTGGCCATGCATGTACTTTTTGGAGGTAAAATGAAGAATTTGAAATGGGTTGATGCTACAAGCTTTTTGATCATTCCATCATGCTCATGAGATGATTTTAAGTGTAATTGGACCATGCATGTGCACTGTTCACGTTCATATTGCCATGCATAAGGTGAATTTTCCAATTTGGTCATACACCTCATTTTTCATTAAATTTTCATTAGCCAAGCCTAATTGTCATTAGCAAAGTAATTAGCATGTGGTATAAAGGCTTAATCATAACAGAATTGTTCATTCTTGCAAGTTCTAGATCTAGATCTCATTTCCCTCCATTTTTGCTCTCATCTCAAATTTGAATTTTCTCCACATAACACCTTGATTTTACTGCATAATCATGTTCAGCAAGTGTTATTGATGAAGGATCAAGCTCTGGATTGAAGCTTTTGGCCAGGATTCATGCACATCAAGCTCAAGAACATGAAGATGGAAGTTGCAATTTGATCAAGATTTAAGCCATTTCAAGCATCCATTCGTGTTTAAAGCTTCAATATACAAGTGAAGGAGAAGATCTGGACATTACTAGGCCTTTGAATCTATTGTTTTCATCCACTACTCTCAAAGAAGGTTGGAATTCGAAACTCCTAATTCTTCATTTTGTTACCATAATGTTGTAGATCTTGGATTGCTGATTACACGGATAAAAAATTCATTGAAAATGGATAAGAATTGCATGAGATATGTTCATTTAAAGTTTTGTTGTCAATAATGTTTTCATTCGATTCTCAAGATTCATTGAGTTATATGCCTAGATATTGTTAGATTTGTATTCTACTCATCGTGACGGTTCCAACCATGTATATATTGCTGGAATCTGGAAAAAAATTGTGAAGAGTTACTGTAGAGCCACCGTCTCATTGAAGAAGACGGTGGAAACCACCGTCCCTCCACCGCGCGTGTACAGTAGCTAGGGTTCCTGGTTCAACGTGTGAAATGTACTGTTTGAGCGCTATTCATTGCTTTGTCCTGTGTTCGATCCTCATGGCGTGCGTTTCTTTTTCTTTTTAATTCCTTTTCCTTGAAACGACGGCGTTTTGGTAGCACTTAGACCTTACCTTCGCCTGTTCGATCCTTGCTGTGTAATTTTGGATTGTTTAATTGTTTTTACTGAGCGCCTATTTGAACTTCATGTACATGAGTTCGAATCTGGCCAAGCGCTCTTTATTTTTCAATTGCCAGCGTCTTTTGGAACCTCTTGTACCTGTGTTCGAGTCTCCATTATGCATGTGCCATTTTCATATTCAAGCTTTATTTTCCAATTGATTTTCACATTTATTCCATTTATTTTTATGTTAATTCAAAAAATCACTAAAAATAGAAAATGAGTCCAAATTGATCCAATTTTTTTTGCTACATGTTCATCTTGATGTCTATTATTTTGTGGCATTTATTTCATAATTTTTGCATTGCTGGAATTTGAAATATGCTTGATTGTTTGAATGTGTTGCAAAGTGTGACATGTTGTGTTATTTCTTTTGTGGAATGCTCATTATTTGGCCAATTAACTTGAAATTTGGTATGCTGATTCCTAACATGTTGTAGGATGTTTGAGCTTTTGTTTGGTATTTTTAGCATGTTCCATTTCTGTTTTAGGCACATGGATATTTGGTGTGACAATGTGTGTCACACATTTTGATGTTAATCTTGTTCATTTTCATTGACATGCCAATTGATGTCTTCTGATTCTATTTTTTTGCATGATGCTTGTGTTTGACATGTTGAGCTTGTATCTAAATTTTCATGATCATTGGATGTGTTTCTGATTTAATATGCATTTTCTCATTTGAATGTCCAATTGTTGATCACACTGTATGCCTTTGCCTTAGCATGATCATTAGATGGATTTGCCTTAGGATTTGACTTTGGTCCTTTTTAGGACATGTTCTTACTTGAATAAATGTGCTTCATGTAGAAAATCAACTTCTGTTTTGACTTTTTGCTTTGCCTTTGACCCTAATCTTTGCACTAGTGGTTTGTACTCACCTTTTGAGCTTTGCATTTCAGGTTCAAGCTTCTAGTCCTAATGGTTGATGTTGATCTCATGACTTGAGATACAAATTACTTTGTCCACTAACCCTTGCTGTTTTGTAGGTCATTTGAAATGATGAAACAATTTGAGTGCTTGCACTTATGCTTTGCTTGGTGTAACACTGTTGATTGGTTTTGTCTGTTTTCTGTTTGTTTGTCTGAGTTACTAATTGACTAGCCTTTTGTACAGGTACTTTAGTAGCTTTAACTAATTGCTTGAGTTTTGCTTTGCTTGTGGTTGGCATACCACCTAGGTAACCATCCTCTAACTCCATGTAGTCTGGAAGCCCTGTCGTTTCTTTTGGCAAGCATTTGGCTGAAGTCCTCCTTAAGAGGCAATGACTGTGATTGTTTATATTTGTGCCATGCACTTGAAGTCCTCCTAAGTGAAGAGGAAATTGACAGATAGAAGGGATTAGCAGTCAATCCCCTGTTATTTGTTGAGTCGTTCATTATGCTTGCACTACGTGCTGATGCTCTTGAACCTAACCCAAGATCCTTGTATCTAGAGTCAGTCAAGTGGAGTAGGGTCCCTCATTCTGGATCCCCACGTTTTCATTGATTGAAGCTCACCCCGGCCTGGGTTAAGAGCTATGAGGTTATCCTCATTATCCTTTCATCTGCTCACCCTAACGATCAATGTCAGTGGTTAAGAGCGTCTTCAGATACCCTTCCAGTGTTGGCTTGTTTGTCGAGGTTGATATGACCCCTTGACTAAAGCCCAGCCTTGTATGAGCCACTTGTTTGCATATAGTGTGTGGTACCTGTTCAACTGTTACTTGTTGTGTGGTTGACTTGCTTCCTGTGCGAGTTAGGTTCCGATTAGAGACCTCAACTTAGGGATCGTTTGCATGACAACTTCTAGGCTCGAGTCGTAGTCTCCCTAGTAGTTTGTGATCTCCCTAGTCTCTGGTTAGGAGAGCTTTTTCCCTGTTAAGGGGAACTACGTCGCCATGATCCTCATACTAGATGAGGTACGTAGGCAGAAGATTGGGCTGATCTCTCCGGGCAACCTTTTTGTTTTGTTTGTGTTTGTTGGTTCGGAGTCTGATGTAAGTCCAGCGATTGGCATTCGGTTTCCTGTTTGTGTTTGTTGGTTCGGAGTTTGATGTAAGTCCAGCGATTGGCATTCGGTTTCCTGTTTGTGTTTGTTGGTTCGGAGTCTGATGTAAGTCCAGCGATTGGCATTCGGTTTCCTGTTTGTGTTTGTTGGTTTGAAGTCTGATGTAAGTCCAGCGATTGGCATTCGGTTTCCTGTTGGTTCGTTTTGTGTGGAGTCGGATGTAAGTCCATTGATTGGCATTTCGTTTCCTGTTGTGTGTTTCGCTTGATGTCTCAGCGTCTAGATTCAGTGTTTTGTTTCGGCGTGCGTTAGCCGAGCTATGAGTGCTCTGATTCTTTCTTTGGTTAGAGAAGATACGTATGCATAGAATGCGATGTCCTAGCGAGCATTTTCCCCATTTCCCCGAACTACGTCGACTCTGATGTTTGTGTCTGACGAACTATGTAGGCCCAAGATGCGACATCCTGCCGAGTCCCTTTCCTCCGTCTTTCACCTGTGTTTTTATTCCAGCTTGGTGCAGTGTTTGAGCAGTTTTATTAGCAACCTTATTCTATTATTTTGAGCGTGGATCCCGTCGAGTACGATGGATGCGTAGGGGTGCTAATACCTTCCCTTCGCATAACCGACTCCCGATCCCTGCATCTCTGGTCATGAGACCATTCCTTTCCCTTTCTTAGATTTACTTCGAGCGTTTCCTTTCTCTCCTTTGGGATAAATAACGCACGGTGGCGGCTCTGTGTCTTTTCCCGCCGGTTGTTTTTCGCGTATGCGACAAGGACGTAGGTTTGAATGTGAAGAAGAACTCATTGCCCGAGCATGGGAAATCTGTTAATATGGTCCAGGGCTGTCCTGGCAAGTACAAAGTTAAATATGTCAGTCATATCCGACAATCGCTTGTTGAGATGCATCGCTTGTTGTGTGATTATAGCCATTATGAGCATGACCACGATAGATGTCGAGTCTGTTCTGTTAATCAGAGAGGGTGTCGCCAGGTGTGCAGGGATGTTCAAGAGATGTTGGACGAAGGAGTCATTGAGATCCTTCAAAACAGAAATGTTAACGAAGATGCTGTCGAAGTCAACGTGATTTCTCCAGTATTCCGGATACCTAAGCCTGTTGTCATCAAGTATTATGGTAGCAAGAAGAAGGCTTCTCCTACTCTCGTCATCAAGCCAGCCGGACCTGTACCGTTTTCCTCCGAGAAGGCGGTCCCTTATCGCTACAATGTTGTAGCAGTGGAAAACGGGAAAGAGGTGTCCCTGCCCTCTTCATCTGTTGTTAATATTGCCGACGTCAGCGGTTTGACCCGCAGCGGTCGTGTATTTTCAACTCCGTTGAAGCCTTAAGCTGATGCTCGAGGAAGTGTTGATGCTGATTTTGTTGAGCGCCCGATTAGGAATACTGTGAGCGCTCCGAATCCGGCACTTGTTGCTAAGCCCTCCTCTACGTTAAAAACTCATGCTTCTGCTGGCCCGAGTGGCAACACAAAAGAAGAATGTGATGAGATGTTGAGGCTCATCAAAAGAAGCGAGTACAACGTTGTAGACCAGCTTCTATAAACGCCATCCAAAATATCTGTATTATCACTACTATTGAATTCAGAACCACACCGAGAAGCTCTACAGAAGGTGTTGGATGTGGCGTACGTAGATCACGACATCACAATAGAGCAATTTGACAGCATTGTTGCAAACATCACCGCTTGTAACAACCTGAGTTTTTGTGACGCTGATCTCCCCGAGGAGGGAAGAGACCACAACTTGGCATTACATATATCTATGAGCTGCAAGGATGATGCCATGTCCAATGTGTTGGTGAACACTAGGTCATCATTGAATGTATTGTCGAAGATCACTCTCGCGAAGTTATCGTATCAGGGGCCTCCCATGAGGCAAAGTGGAGTAGTTGTGAAGGCTTTCGATGGGTCTCGCAAAAATGTGATTGGTGAGGTTGATCTCCCAGTCAAAATCGGACCAAGTGATTTCCAGATTACTTTCCAGGTTATGGACATTCACCCATCGTATAGCTGTCTCCTAGGCAGACCATGGATTCACGAGGCTGGCGCCGTGACATCCACCCTACACCAGAAACTGAAATTTGTAAAGAATAAGAAGCTGGTGGTGGTAGGGGGAGAAAAGGCTCTCCTGGTAAGCCATTTGTCTTCCTTCTCCTATATAGATGCTGAGGATGAAGTTGGAACTCTGTTCCAGGCTTTATCTATTGCCGAACCTGTTGAGAAGAGAACTCCTTCATTTGCTTCCTACAAAGATGCAAAGTTGGCCATTGAGCATGGTGCAATTGCTGGATTAGGGCAAATGATCAAGTTGGAAGACAACAAGTCCCGTGCTGGCATAGGCTATTCTTCTGGGGTCTTCAACAAGCAAGGTTTGTTCAAGAGTGGAGGTTTCATCCACAAGGGTCAAGACGAAGAGGTTGCTGCCATTTTGGAAGAGGACGAGGAAGATTCTGGCAATTTCATCATCCCTGGAGGGATCTGCAATAATTGGGTCGTTGTGGATATTCCAACAGTTATCCATAAGTTAAAGTAATGTTCATTGTGTTTAAAAACCCTTCTCCCATGCCAAAGGGAGAAGTGATGACGTTGTTGGCACATAAATACAATGATGTTTTCATTCAATAAATTCATGTTAAATGTTTGTTTTTCCAATTATTTTCCCTTTTTGCTTTTGCATGAAATTGATGATCACATAAAACCCTAAAAATAAAATAAAATCAATCTTTTCATCTACATAATGATTCGCCTTGTTTGAATTCTAAAAATTCTTTATATCCAAAATCATTATGCAGGTTAATCAAACCCATTAAACATAATGATCCAACATCATCTCCCAACTTTGAATTCCCTGTATTTGAGGCAGAAGAAGATGATGTTGAAGAGATTCCTGACGAGATTACCCGTCTACTTGAGCATGAAGAGAAGATCATTCAGCCGCATCTTGAGAATCTAGAAACAGTCAACTTGGAGTCTGAAGATTGTGTGCGAGAAGTAAAGATTGGGGCACTCCTAGAAGAGTCTGTTAAGAAGGGGTTGATTGAGTTGCTACGAGAATATGTTGACGTCTTTGCCTGGTCATACGAAGACATGTCTGGTCTAGATACTGATATCGTGCAACATTTCCTGCCTTTGAAGCCTGAATGTGTACCTGTGAAGCAGAAGCTCAGAAGAACTCATCCCGATATGGCAGTAAAAATCAAAGAGGAAGTTCAGAAGCAAATTGATCCGGGGTTTCTGGTGACTTCTACATATCCTCAATGGATGGCCAATATTGTGCCCATGCCTAAGAAAGATGGAAAAGTCCGAATGTTTGTGGACTATAGAGACTTGAATAAAGCTAGTCCGAAAGATGATTTCCCTCTACCACATATTGATATGTTGGTAGATAATACATCTAAATTCAAGGTCTTCTCATTTATGAACGGATTTACTGGATATAATCAAATCAAAATGGCACCCGAGGATATGGAGAAGACAACATTCATCACACCTTGGGGAACATTCTGTTATCGAGTGATGCCCTTCGGTTTGAAGAATGTCGAAGCCACGTATCAACGAGCTATGACTACCTTGTTTCATGATATGATGCATAAGGAGATCGAGGTGTATGTTGATGATATGATTGCGAAGTCAAGAACGGAAGTTGAGCATGTAGAGCACCTGTTGAAGCTTTTTCAGCGTTTGAGGAAGTACAAGCTTCGTCTAAATCCCAACAAGTGTACATTTGGAGTCCGTTCTGGAAAGTTATTGGGCTTTATTGTTAGCGAAAAAGGTATTGAGGTTGATCCTGCAAAGGTCAAAGCAATACAAGAGATGCCTGCGCCCAAAACTGAGAAGCAAGTCCGAGGTTTTCTTGGTCGCTTGAATTACATTTCCAGATTCATATCCCACATGACTGCCACATGTGCGCCGATATTCAAGCTCCTCCGGAAAGATTAGTCTCATGACTGGACCGAAGATTGCCAAAAAGCGTTTGACCGCATTAAAGAGTATTTGTCCGAACCTCCAATTCTGTCTCCGCCTGCGGAAGGGAGACCATTGATTATGTATCTGACTGTTCTTGAAGACTCAATGGGTTATGTCCTTGGTCAGCAGGACGAATCAGGAAAGAAAGAGCATGTTATCTACTACTTGAGTAAGAAGTTTACTGATTGTGAGTCTCGATACTCAATGCTTGAGAAGACATGTTGTGCTTTGGCTTGGACTGCTAAACGCTTACGCCAGTATATGTTGAATCATACGACTTGGTTGATATCCAAAATGGGTCCAATTAAGTATATCTTTGAGAAGCCTACTTTAACTGGGAGAATTTCCCTTTGGCAGATGTTTCTATCTGAGTATGACATCGAGTATCGAGCTCAGAAGGCTATTAAAGGTAGTATCTTGGCTGACCACTTGGCACATCAACCAATCGAGGATTATCAGTCAGTTCAGTTTGACTTCCCAGATGAGGAGATTCTGTATTTGAAAATGAAAGATTGCGATGAGCCTACACTCGATGAAGGGCCAGAACCTGGTTCCAGATGGAATATGGTGTTTGATGGCGTTGTAAATCAATATGGAAATGGTATTGGGGCAGTGATTATTACTCCTCAGGGCACACATTTTCCTTTTACAGCAAGGCTAACTTTCAAATGCACGAACAATATGGTTGAATATGAAGCCTGTATTATGGGATTAGAGGAGTGCATTGATCTTAGGATCAAGCATCTCGATGTTTACGGTGATTCTGCCCTTGTTGTTAATCAGATAAAGGGTGAATGGGAAACGAATCAGCCTGGCCTCATCCCATATAGGGATTATGCGAGGAGGATTTCAAAATTCTTTACTGAGGTTGACTTCCATCATATTCCTCGAGATGAGAATCGGATGGCGGGTGCTCTTGCTACACTTGCTTCAATGATTATGGTCAGACTTTGGAATGAACTTCCCAATATCACTGTGATGCGCTTGGACAAACCAGCTCATGTATTTGCGGTAGAGGAGGTGCAAGATGATAAGCCGTGGTATTATGATATCAAGTGTTTCCTTCAGAGCCAGATTTACCCGCCTGGGGCATCTGTGAAAGATAGGAAGACTTTGAGGAGATTGTCAGGCGGTTTCTACCTCAATGGCGATGTGCTTTATAAAAGGAATTTTGATATGGTGCTGCTCAGATGCATGGATAGACACGAAGCAGGCCTGTTAATGACTGAGGTCCATGAGGGTTCGTTTGGTACTCATTCCAATGGACATGCCATGGCTAGAAAGATATTGAGAGCAGGCTATTATTGGCTGACAATGGAGTCTGACTGCTGCAAATATGTGAAGAAATGCCATAAGTGTCAAATTTATGCGGATAAGATTCATATTCCTCTGACACTTCTGAATGTGATTTCTTCACCATGGCCTTTCTCCATGTGGGGAATCGACATGATTGGCATGATAGAGCCAAAAGCGTCTAATGGTCACAGATTTATTCTCGTAGCAATTGATTACTTCACTAAGTGGGTTGAAGAGGCATCATATGCAAATGTGACCAGGTAGGTGGTTGTGAAGTTTATCAAGAATCAACTCATATGCCGTTATGGTGTGCCAGATAAGATCATTACTGATAATGGATCTAACTTAAACAATAAGATGATGAAAGAGCTGTGCAGCGAGTTCAAGATAGCACATCATAACTCTTCTCCTTATAGACCCAAGATGAACGGGGCTGTTGAAGCTGCTAATAAGAATATCAAGAAGATTACCCAGAAGATGGTTGTCACGTACAAAGATTGGCATGAGATGCTGCCATTTGCCTTGCATGGATATCGTACATCCGTCCGCACTTCAACAGGGGCAACCCCTTTCTCTCTTGTTTATGGCATAGAGGTTATGCTCCCAGTAGAGGTGGAGATCCCATCAATGAGAGTCTTGATGGAAGCCAAGTTGACTGATACTGAATGGGTTCAGAGTCGTTATGACCAGTTGAATCTGATTGAAGAAAAGAGATTGACTGCCATGTGCCATGGTCAGTTATATCAGCAAAGGATGAAAAAAGCCTTTGATAAGAAAGTCAAGCCTCGTGTGTTTCGAGAAGGTGACCTTGTGCTCAAGAAAGTCTTGTCTTTCGCACCCGATTCCAGGGGCAAGTGGACTCCAAACTATGAAGGTCCATATGTTGTCAAGAGAGCGTTTTCAGGCGGTGCTTTGATACTTACAACTATGGATGGGGAGGATTTCGCTCGTCCTATGAATTCAGATGCAGTCAAGAAATACTTCGCCTAAAAAATAAAAACAGAATAGCTCGCTAAGTTGAAAACCCGAAAGGGCGATCCAGGCAAAAAGTTAGAGACATAAAAAGGGAATATATGTATCCCGCTAGATTGAGTACCCCACCCTGGGGCAATCTAGGAAAAAACTAGGGATTTGGCAAGTAATTGCATCCTGACAAGACTTTGTTCTACAACTTTCATCCGTCAGAGATTCCCGCTCAGTTATCATCAACCAAAGCTTCAAATACATCGGATTCAGAATTGGTGGAGAAATGGGTATTATGTTCAGTGTAGCCCTTTTCCAATATATATCACCAATTTCAGATTTGTAAAGATCTATGGAGTCTTGCCATTTGCAGACTACCATTCCATCAAATAAATTTGAGCCTGTATCCAATTATTTGCACTCTTATTTGTTTCTATTCAACAAATGTTTTGCATGTTTTAATTGAAAAAATATCATTGTTTTAAATAATCAAATCTTTCATAATTTGTTTTTAAACAAAATGGACGTTCACAATGATGAAAGGATACTGGGGAGATCTTCAATGCTCTCCCAAGGATGGTAGGATTTTCGACAGGGTAAGACATTTGTTCATATTCCTTGCATGTTTGTATCCTCTTCCTCCGAAACCTTTTTGAGGTTTCCTCTCCCGAGCAGAAGATATGCACCTCCTTTTCCTCCTCGGCAGATGAGACCCTGGGTAGGGACAATATTTGGTTGACCCTTGGAAGCTTCTGGTTGGTGTTTTTATCCCCACAAGGATCCATCATCCCCTTTGATAGTTTCCCCAGTGAAGTCGTCGTGATCATGTTCTCAACTGGAATGACTGATGCTCGTTCCCCTGCAGAGATCTTTGTTGTCCTGGCTTTCTCTCTTGAGATGTAGTACCGGATGTTTGTGTATTGTTCGTTGGACCTATTTGTGTTAGAAATGTCTGTTTGTTAGCATTCATCATACATAAACCACACATGAGTGCATATTAATTTTAAACATCTAGATATTCATGTTGCATTCCTTGCCATGTATTTTTTTTTATTATCTCCTGCTAGTTGGTAACACTTTTCCCCAAGCAGATATATGTGTTTGATCTCCCTGTATAGAGTCAGCCCCATAAGCAGAAAGTGTTCATCTTTCCTTCCATATTCCCCACCGAGTTATATCCTCGTGGATGATGGTTGTTTCTGTTCCCTCCCAATACATATATTGGGATGGAAGTCCCCATTGAGTTATATCCTCGTAGGGACAAGCTTTGTTTCATCGTGCCTATCTAGTTTGATCCTAGACTGGCCTCTTATGACTGTTTCCTGCACCCCCTATGGTATAGATGAATGATTGCTCAGTAACTAGTAATCGTCCACCTTTTCCCCGGCAGAGTTTGTGGTCTTCTACCCTTATACCGGTAGTTGTAAATCCTATTTTTATCCCCTTACAGAGTTAACCGATTTGCTCATCGATGACTGTTACTTTTCCGTGGTTTTCTACCTAGTATCCGGTAGATGTAATGCCCTCTTTGACGGTTATCTTTATCCAATATTCGATATTGATATTCCTTCGTTTCTGAGTATACCGCCCAGTAACCGGCGATATATCTCTTGGATAATTGCTCTGATCCCCAGCGAGTCATCTTTCATTTACCCTTTTTTATTGGTAATGATTGTTTCTCCCCTCGATTGGTCATTATTTTGTACCCTATAGCCGGTATCCCGATGTCCTTTCTTTTTCGGTCGAATTATCCTTTAATAACCCAGTAACCGATTATGGATAGTCTTCCATGCGAGTATGTTATCTACGTTCTGACGGTAATAGATAATGTATCTCATGCGCTCTTCGGTCGAAGTCCTTTTCTTCCCCAGTCGAGTAAGACTCGTATTTCCTTGTGGAATCGAATGTCCATCCTATAATCGAGTTTGCTTTTAGCCCTCTTTTGGATGATGAGTGTCTTGGTAATATTCCCCAATTCACGCTTTGGTTGGTCACCTATTATATGCCCAGTAACCGGTATCCCTGGTGTTCCTTCCTCCCTGCTCCCTATTATGACTTTTTGTCCTTTGCGGAGTCAGAATTTCCTGAGCCAAAGTATACCTTTCTAGGTTTTCCTCAGATGGTTGCGGATGTTTGATATCTCTCACCTTTATACCGGTCTTGGATATTCATTCTCCCCGAGCATGTTGTTCTCTCACCCTTATGCCGGTGTTCAGATCACATGTCTCTTTGAGCTTATTACCCAGTAACCGGTAATACCTCATCCCGTTGCTTCCCCAGAGGAGTCTTGTTTGGGTGTTTCCCTAGCAAAGTCCTTTAGTGGGCTCTCCCAGCCTGAGTCCGGATTTTTATCCGAAGTATCCGTTACGGATAAGTTTTGTGGTATTGGCATATTCCCCAATATATGCACCTTTGAGTCAGCTCGAGTCTTTCCAATCGATTTATTTTCATGGAATTCCTCTCGTGTCTCAGCAAGTCTCAAGTTGTGACCTGCTCACGCATTTTATCCCTTTACTCCCCAGTAAGGTCCCTAGAGTCTTTGTCCCATTTATGAGTGTGGTACTCTAGTGGATTTTCATTATTCCTGATTTCTTTCTTTGTGGACACATATCCCCACAGAGTGTTACCGTTTGCATGCATACATTTGCATCATGAGGCCTCTTAGGGACCAAAATTCGTCTCTTTGTTATTATTTAAGCCCATTCTACCTCGTCGAGACGAAGATTTTAACCTTCACTTCTCCGGCTAGAATGACCTTAAATAGGGGCATCTGTAAGACCCCAATTTTGGCCCTAAGATCCCTCATGGCATCATAACATTACATTTGCAAAGCCTCAAGGATCAGAAGCATCTTGGTTCCCTTTACCTTTGGGTGGGACCTCTTGTGAGTGGTTTGAGATCACCAAGCATACTTGAATTATATATCATTGCCTTTCTCATTTTTATTTGCCAACCAAAAGCACAAAAATATGTCACTAACATTTCTTGTTTGTAGCTTGAGCAATCACAAGGTCCAAAGCTTCTAGGTGATCCTTTGTGCAATAACTTCAAGTACCCATAACTTCTTCATCAAAAATATAAATGATGCAAGCTCATGCACACACGAGTTCTCCACCTCCTTGCATCACCTTGTGCTATAAATACATGCCATGCTTCATTCATTTCTCATCCCTGAATCAACCTGAAACTCTGCAGAAATCATTCCAAACCATACTCTAAAGGAATTTTGCTTTTTCACTTGAAATTTTCAGATCCAATTCTCAACTTCCTTGGTTGATTATTGGATTCTAATTCCTTATCCTTGCCTCATTTTCATCTCCAGAATAAGCTGCAAGGAAGTGTGTTGAAGGATCGTGCTCCACATATCTGCATTTAGAAGGTTGATGTTCAAACTTATTTGCTTCGAAACTCTTCATTCATAGCTTGTTTCTTGTGTCCTTTTGCTTGGCTGAAGTCCTCTCAACGAGGCAACTTGTTGGTGCTTTTAATTTTACAAATCCATGAAGTTTCAGTTGAACACCATATATTTCAACCTCTGATTTCTCTTACCATGGAGATCTAGAGTGAAAATAGATGGTACAGGGGTGATGTACATCACCTTAGCTTTCCAATGATATGAGGATCGCTCGTTTTCATCAAGTTTTTAGAACCTGCTACTCTGGCCGGAATCTCCATGTTCACCGGAGAAGACGGTGGTGTACACCACCGTCCGTTTGCCAGTTTGAATCTTAGTCGTTGATGATGATTTCCAGATTGAATCATGGCTCTTGGATCTTATGACTTTTTTTAATTCCACATGTTACTCAGTTGACTTGGGACCATCGTGCGCGCGCATCTCTCCACCTCTGGATGTGCCAGCTCAATTAATGAGCTTAGGTCTAACGCCTCTCATTTTTTCTGACTTTTCTAATTTCCATTTTATTTCTTTTATTTCATTTAACTTCAAAAATTCATAACTCTCTCATTTTAAATCCAAAAAATATGGGACCAATTGCATTATTTCTCTTTTTAATTCTAGTTTCTAAAAATGATTTTTAATATTTTTTATTTCATCATTTGATATTTTTTGTGAATTTTCTCTTTTCTGGTTATTTTTAATTCATTTTAAATAGTTTCTGATATTCAAAAAATACAAAAATATTTTCTCTACCTATTTAAATGATGATGGATCTATGAAAAATATTCTCATAAATTTTTTAATTGATTTGAGATTTATTTGAGATTTTAGTTCAATTAGGTCATTCTTATTCATTTTTAATTAATTAAAAATATTATCTGACTTTTAAAAATGCTGAAATTTTTTGTCAAACTTTGTTTGACCTTTTTGAACTTGGGATAAATCACTTGGACTTTTCAAAGTTGATTTGAAGTGACTTTGAAGTTTGACCTTTCTTTAATATTTTAATTCAAGTTTATTTTCAAATATTAAAAATGCCAAAAATATTTTATTCATTTCTTGACTTCCAATCTTCATCTCACTTCTGTTTTTGATTGTTTGACCATGATCCTTAATGTCATTGGTCAACACTTGTTGATTGGTACATTCCATTTCATTTAATGTACTTATTTCTTTTCATTTCCATTATCCATCTTCTTCTTCTTCTTCTTCTTCTTCTTTTCTTTCTTTGATCAATGAGTTGAAGGTTGATAAGTTAGCATTGATTAGGGAGGTTTAATCTTCCTTGATTCAAATCTAATTCATCTTGATCAAATGATCAAGTGAATGGCTTTGCATTAAGGATAGATTGCTTCTTAAATCATGCAAAGGACTTAAACCAATACAAGATCATTTCTCTTCCTCTTTTTGGCATGGCAAGTTGTTGGAACTTGGTTCACTAATCAAGACTTCTAACTTGTGTTGTTGCCTACATTATTATTGACCGGCCTCAGATAGTTGTGACTTCTACATAAGTCCAATTACGATTGCTTAACATAGCGCTAAATTTGCCTTATGGCACACTAACTACTAACCATTAACCACTAACATTTACCTTTTTCACTTTACATTTATGCAATTTATTATTCTTGTACATATTATTCATTTGCTTTTTCCTTTGCTCATTGGAGCACATGTTTATGATAATGCAATTTGCCTTTTGCTCACTTGAGCATATAATTGTGTATATATCATTTGTGTTTGTGTTTTGTTTTGTTTGTTGTGAACCAAAATGCAAAGAATTGAGCAAAATGGACTTAGACTTTAGGACTTTCCCTATGCAAATTTGGAGTCAAAGAGCAACTAGGCATTGGGCCTTTAGAGTGCTATAAAAGTCAAAGAGCAACTAGGCATTAGGCCTTTAGAATGCTTAATGTTGAAGATGACTTTGAAAGGACCAACTTCTAAACTCTTCTTGTCCATTCCTTGTTTGTTTGCTAGAACCTTTTAATGTGTGTGTTTTTGTGCTAGGGATTCCAACTTGATCCAAATTGAGGAACCAATACCATGAGCTTCTAAGAGAGAGGGATCCAAGCTACATTGAGGAGTTTTTCCAAGAGTTCATTTGATTGTTGATTGCTTGAGTTTATGCTTATGTGATTGCTTATTCCAAAGGATTGGAGCTACTTGGATCATCAATATGATCTCAAGAGAGGAACTCCATTTGTGGTTTTACTTCTTATCCCTCACCTCTTGTATGATTAGGACTTTAGCCATTCTTCTTCTTCTCTCCACTCTAACCCAAGCCAAAACGTTTGTGCAAACATCTAACACTTGTTTTCAACATTAGAAACTTAAGCCTTATGTTTTTGATTTTCAAACTTTCTTTTCATAACACTTGTTTTGAATTGAATCTTTAATCCACTTTGACCATATTTTGTAAATACTTTTCATTGGTAAATATAACCCATCCAAATATCTTTTTGTGGTTTCAATGGCCACTTTCTTAATCAAATTTTTCATAACCTTTAGCTGTTAGGTTTGAGTTATCCTTGAGGTAGATATAATGTTCACCTATATCCTTAGTGATGGACAATGAGTCTTCCATGCTTATTATAGGGTTAACCCCTCACTAGTATGTTGAAGCTATCCTCACATGGTGGATTTGTGGTTTTAGGTTGAGTTTTCTCCCTTGGATAACAAAAGACCTTAAGGCTTTTGGACCAATCAATTCACCAACTCTTTGAGATTTTTACCCTGAACTACGAGGTTTTAATCCTAATCTTTTAAGATGGTACGTAGGCAATGGGTTTATCCATCCAAACACCAAAATGTAAATCAACTTGTATATTCTTTTCTCATCTCTTCAATCATGTTTGCACAAACAAGTTTTCACAAAATACCAACCTTACAACAAATGTGAAAAGGGCTCCCTAGGAGTACCTAGGATGTTTTGGGTGCTTAAAACCTTCCCATTGCATAACCAACCCCCTTACCCAGATCTCTGACATTTTTACTAGTTTTTGATTCCATAAAACTTTTAGGTTTTTGTTCGTTTCTAACCATTCCTTTGGATAAATAGAAGTGCGGTGGCGACTCGACTTGTATGATTTACCTTAGATTTAGTCAATATCTCTAATGGTAATGAATACCCCGCTACAGATAGTAAGAAGGACCGTTGTCATGAATAGCCAAGTAAAGAGAGACAAGCCAAATGGGGATCCTAGGAGCTTGAATATAATATTTGTTTGATTGCTTTAGTTGCTTGCTAAGTCCAGAGGAAATGAGCATCTTGAATCATCTTTATGATCTCAAGAAAAGGAACTCCAAGGGTTTTATCTCTTCTCTTATCTTTGCATGTTTAGGACTAGCCCTTATCTTCTTCTCTCCACTCTAACCCAATCCAAACTCATTTTGTACAAACTTTGACATCATTTTCAAATTAGAAACCTAGGCCTTAGGCCTTTGATTTTTCAAACTCTTTTCACTAATACTTATTTTGAATGAATCTTAAGTCAACTTTGACTTCATTTTGTGAATACTTCTACATTGTAAATACAACTCACTTCAAGTTAAATTTTGTGGTTCCAATGGCCACCTTTGTTAAAACCTTTTTCATAAACATTAGCCATAGGTTTGAGTTATCATAGTGGTTGATGTAAACCTCACCTTATCCTTAATGATTGGACTATAAGTGTTCCATACTTATTATAGGGTGGATCCTTCACTAGTATGTTGAAGCTCTCCTCACATGGTGGATTGTTGGTTTAGGTTGAGTTTTCTCCCTTTGATAACAAAAGACCTTAAGGAGTTTGATCAAATCCATTCACCCATAGTTTGAGATTTTTACCCCGAACTACGAGGTTTTGATCCTACCTTTGTGATGGTACGTAGGCAATGGGTTCATCCATTCAAATAACAAAATTGTAAATAATATGTATATTCTCTTCTTATCTCCCCAATCTTGTTTGCACAAATATTTTCATAAATACCAACCTACAATACACATTTGCAAAAAGGGCTCCCTAAGAGTACTAAGGATGTTTTGGGGGCTTAAAACCTTCCCATTTCATAACCAACCCCCTTACCCAGATCTCTGACATTTTTATTAGTTTTTTATTTGATAAAACTTCTTACTTGGTTTTTGTTCGCTTTCTAACCTTTCCTTTGGATAAATAGAAGTGGGGCGGCGACTCGAATTGTATGCTAACTTTTGATTTAGTCAATAAATCATAAGGTAACGAATACCTCGCTACAGCAACCCCTTAACAACCATCATGGGCACTATGATAACCATCACGGTCATGCTCACAATCACTCACCAAACAAATGTCCTTATGTATCTGCACTAAGGATCTCCGGATAAAACGCACATCAAAAACCTTAAACTCGCCAGGACAACCAACCACCATATTCACAGAAGAATTCCCATGGGCGCGTAATGGATTTGCTTTCACATTCGGCGCGCGGACCTCAAAGGACACCATTCCACTATTCATCGGCTTTTGAACCTCATACTTGAGCGGATAGCAGTTCTCTATATCATGTCCGGGTTCCCCTTGATGAAAAGCACAACGGAGTTCAGGCTTGTACCACCATGGAAGTGGTTCTGGAATCTACGACGGGTTTCTTGGTTGAAGTAGGTTCCTGAGAACCAAAGATGGATACAACTCGGCATATGACATAGGAATCGGGTTGAAAGAGACCTTCTTCCTCTCAAAGTTTTGTTGATGATGATTGTTGTTGGTATTGGTGTTGTTGTAGGTGTTTGTTTGTTGTTGTGGTTGTTGTTGTTAACGTTGTTGTTATTGAACTGGTGTTGATTGATTATTAGAGAAAACTGGAATGAACGAAGATACTTGATGGTGATGTTGACAGGATGGTTGATTCCTTCTGATCTGAGGCCTCCTCTGCCTCCCATTGATTACTGCATTAGCTTCATTGTCCTTCTTCTTCCCAAAACTACTGCCATACTTCTTACTTGACGATGCTTCATCTTTTGACAATCGTCCTTCTCGGACTCCTTCCTCAAGCCTCATCCCCATGTTTACCATTTTGATAAATTCACTAGGGGCACTGGCAATCATCTTCTCATAATAAAAAGAGCTAAGGGTCTTCAGAAAAATCTTTGTCATCTCTTTTTCCTCCAAGGGAGGAGTGATCTGGGCAGCCAATTCCCTCCATCGTTGCGCATACTCTTTAAATGTATCCTTATCTCTCTGAGACATACACCTCCACAGGTCTCTATCAGGCGCCATATCCAAGTTGTACTTATAACTCTTGACAAAAGCCTTTCCCAAGTCATTGAAGGTGTGAATGCTTGCACTGTCCAACCCCATATACCAGACGAGTGCAGCACCGATTAAGCTGTCTTGGAAGTAGTGGATTAACAATTGATCATTGTCAGCCTGAGTAGACATATTGTGAGCATACATCACTAGATGACTAAGTGGACATGTGTTCCCTTTATACTTTTCAAAGTCAGGAACTTTGAACTTCACCAGGATCTTGACGTTGGGCACTAAACACAACTCAGCAGCACTCTTTCCAAACAAGTCCTTACCCCTTAGCGTCTTCAATTCCTTGCGCAACTCAAGAAACTGATCCTTCATTTCATCCATTTTCTCGTAAACATCCAGACCCTCAGATGGCTCAGAATGATAAATGGTATCCTCTGCACGAGGTAAGGTGTGCATAATGGGAGGTGGCACAGACATGACCGGGCTAGATGCCGGCATGGAAGCAAAGGTAAGCGCGAAGCCTTCAGGCATGAAGTTCGGCGGCATTCCCCACGGGAATCCGGCAGGCATAGTAGGTGTGAAATAGGCGATAGCAACAGGCATAGTAGAGGTAGCCACCTCTGAAATAACTGTCCTCTGAGGAGGAGGAGTTATAGGCGTTGGAGAAGCTTGCCTCTGAGCAGCCAACACTGACTCCGTCATGGCAGTCAGTCGGGCGATATCTTCCTTCAGTTCTCTGTTCTCTTTCTCTATATGCTCCATAATTTTGAGATGATTGGCGCGGGTGTTGTACCGATGAGTCATCTTGGCTAAAGCACAGAAGAAACACCAATGAGATATCTGGCGAAAGAGAAACCTGCTTATGCAAATGATGCATGAATTGCAATGTTTATTTATTTGTTTTTGTTTTCAAGGAACTTACTATATCATTTGCAAATATATATATATCAACAATTGCAATAATTTTTATATGACCAAAAATCTCTTTTCATTTATATAATTTGGAAGGATTACACTTAGTACAATTTCAGAAACCAAATGAAAATACAAGAGAAAAGGAGACTAGTCATCCTACGGATCCCTAACAACAATGTCAGAAGATCTGGATGAAGGCGCGTACTTCCTTCGAATGCGACAGATCTCGTTCTCAAAAGAAGCCTTCATCTGAGTCTTCTCGAGGACAAGCTGATCAATAATCTTCTTCTAAGCAACGGAAGGTTGAGGCAGGCTAGAAGATGAAACCTCTGGCTCTCTCTATCTCTTTGTCATTCAGTCTTCAAGTAAATCAATAAGTGCATCTCTGTCCTTAGACTCCAACTGTAACTCTTCATGCTTCTTGCTCAAAGCACGAAACGCTCTTCCCACATATCCTTATCTTGCTTCATCTTGACGAGTGTGTCTTCCAACTCCTCTACATCTTGGTTAGGGAGAGTTAATGGCTCAACTACAACCATAGACATAGGTATTTCACAAGGATAGGGCATCTTCAACTCCAAAGCTCTCTTCTTCAACCAAAGAGTGAAAGCTTCCAAAGCTACACAATTGAGCGGACCAAGCTCGGATCTTCCCTTCCTATGCACATTATGCCAAGCATACACAATCTTCTGCTTCAAATGTTGGGGATCTTTACCCTCTTGATAGAAAAGACCTTCTAACAAAGTGTTATTAGGTTTGCCTCTCAAGGGGAACCCAAGTTAACGACGAGCCAAAGCAGAGTTATAGTTAATTCCTCCTTGGTTACCAATGAGAGGCACATTAGAGAATTCTCCATAATAATCAATAACACCCAAACTTCCCAAAGAAGGATCATACCAAACTATATCATCATTAGTGAGAGACATAAGTCTCTGAGACCACCGTAGACATTGTTTGTTCTCCACAAAAGCAGGTGTCTGAGGCAAGTGTGAAATAAACCACTTGTACAGAAGAGGAATGCAACAGACAATCGTTCCACCACCCTTAGAATTCCTTAGATGCAAATAGAAATACATATCACCCAACAAAGTAGGCACAGGATTCCCAAACAAGAAAAGTCTAATGGCGTTAACATCAACAAAATCGTCAATGTTAGGGAACAAAGTTAATCCATAAATGAGCAACACAAAGACAACTTCAAAAGCGTCCACACTACCAGCTTGAGCAAAAGCAGTAGCTTCCTTGATGAGGAAATCAGATGGCAACCCAAATAATCCTCCTTTCTTCACCCAATGAGTCTCTATCTCAGACTTCTTCAAGTGAAGAGCTTCAGAAATAAGATTAGATCGGGGAATCTCCTCCTATCCACTAAAAGGTACCCTACTAGAAACAGGTATCCCCAAAAGATGAGAATACTCATCCAAGGTAGGCACAAGCTGAAAATCTGGGAAAGTGAAACAGCGGTAGAGAGGATCATAGAACTGCATCAATACACTCAAAAGTCCTTCAACCACATCGGAAGACAAGATGGACAGAAGCTTCCTATGGCGTTGTTTGAAGTCCAAGGTATCTAATACAAAAGATGCTAGCTTCCTTAACTCTTTCAAGTCGGGACATCTGAAACTGTACTTCTTAGTGTTCCTTCATCCACAATCCATGGTCTGAAAATATTTGCAAATAATACCTCAGTTCCATGAAATTTTCGTGTGATGAATGTTATGATGCGCATGAATGCATGAATGCAACAATCACAAATAAGGGATCACACACAAGGCAGACAAACAAAGGTCAAGGGATGAATCAAATCATTGTCAAGATCAATCATCCATTTTGGTGGATTATGGTTTACACCTTATCAACACCCAAGTTCCATTGATATTGACAAGACTTGATTGGATCAACCAAGAATCAAGGGTTTGTTGTAAGTCACGAGCATGGAGTCTGGGTAAGAACCACCCCAAAGGAGTGAACTAAAGATAAAAACTTGTAGATCATGTTCTAAAAAGTTCCCAAAGTCTTAATTCCATCTATCGGATATTACAGGTTAAGATGATTGACTCATCGACCCATAATATTCTCAAGAGAAACTCGTCTGAGTGTAGTATCACGTAACAACTGTTATCAAGTCTACACTTGAATAGTCTCCGCACTACGTCCTAAATAGGCCAAGAGGGGATAAATGTTCTACGGTCCTCAGCTTCTCGGACCCAAATTAGATATAGTGTAAGACCCTAATTTTGACCCTAAGATCCCCCATGGCATCATAACATTGCATTTGCATAGCCTCAAGGATCACAAGCATCTTGGTTCCCTTTGCCTTTGGGTGGGACTCCTTGTGATTGATTTGAGATCACTAAGCATGCTTGAATTATATATCATTGTTTCTCTTATTTTTTGTTTACCAACCAAAAGCATAAAAATGTGTCACTAACATCTTTTGTTTGAAGCTTGAGTATCATCCAAGACACTTTGTGGATTCTATTCGGGTGATC
The DNA here is from genome assembly GCF_024323335.1 of Lathyrus oleraceus. NCBI lineage: Eukaryota > Viridiplantae > Streptophyta > Magnoliopsida > Fabales > Fabaceae > Lathyrus > Lathyrus oleraceus. The sequence goes on from NC_066583.1 coordinate 214,267,143, forward strand.
AGTCAATACAAGGGAATGACGTGGGTTACTTCCAACATGTTCCAATGGGATCTATTCATCATTCAGAATGCTAATCTTGAAAGAGTAAAAATCTGTTTCTGAGCTGTCATGCTCGCTAGGCGAGCAGCATGGTTCGCTAAGCGAACTGAAATGTCATGCTCGCTAGGCGAGCAGATCCTTCGCTAGGTGTTGATTGTAATTTTTAGTGTCGGGTTTTTGTTATCGTCTCCACGGGGATTGTGAGATATCACCGCCTTTCGACAGTTGTTTTAATTCTTAGCTTAAGGTAACAATGGGGTTTGGTGTTTGTCACGGTATCTTGCATAAAAGTGTAATAAAATGCGGTAAAAGTTTTGGTTTGAATATTTGAGAAATATTGCCAAAGTTAGGGTTCGACGATCACTTTGCATGTATATGTTCGATCAACAAAAATTATAAACTCCTTTAGATGATAAACTATTTCACAAAGTCCTCCCAATGTGTTTATCTCTAACACACATTGTGAGTTTTCCCATTTTGATCCATTGTTTATCTCTAACACAATCTATCAAAATGACAACTTTTTGGTTCAACCTTATGGTGAACAAAATCATTCATTACTATCTCTAGCTAACAAACAAGATTGGATGAAAACCTAGGTTAAGAGTTGGTAAACATCTCTCGATCATAAACCAACACAAAGAGTTTTCAATAAGAACAAAGTTTTCACCATATATTCACCATTAAAGAGTTTACAAATGAAGATCCTTACATTTACACACAAAGCTAATGATCATCTACATCTAACCTTGACAAAATGAAGGACTTAGCTACTCATTTTCATGGTAGCTTGTTCAACAAGTTTCGGAAGAAGGTTGATCAACATCCGAGTCGAATAATCGAGATTGGATGGGAATCCACCTTCTTTTTGTGAAAGATTGTTAAGAGATGAAGAGAAATGGTTTCTAGGTCACAAAAGATCCTTAGAGCAATGCTGGAAAATATCTAAAAAAGTACGAAAGTATGGAAAGTAAGTTATGGCTCCAAAAAGTAGCCCTTGCTACTTATAGAGCTGCTACTGAGCTGTCATGCTCGCTAGGCGAGCAGAATGGCTCGCCTAGCGAGCCCCTAAATGAGGCACCTGAGGCACCTGCGCTCAGAGAAACAACCATTGCCAGACTGTCATGTTCGCTTAGCGAACAAAACCTTCGCCTAGCGAAGGTCACGCTCCAACCTTCGCTCAAGCGAGCTTGAGAGGTTTTGCTACTGGAATGCTCGTTGGGAGCTCGCTAAAGGCTCGCCTAGCGAGTGAGTGCTTGCTGCGCTTTTCACCAAGTCTGGACGTGTTCGCCACATACCTCGCTGGAAGCTCGCCTAGCGAGTGTGGTGATGTTTGCCACTGTAAAATACTGGAGCTTTCCGCTGGGCTCTCGCTGGACGCTCGCCTAGCGAGTCCTTCGCCACAGCCCTCGCCTAGCGAGCAAGCTGATGAATGCTTGTTTTCTTTGATCCCTTTGCCAAATTTCTTGTGTCTTCATTTTCTATTATTTCATGCATACTTCCTGCACAATAACACACAAATCAAAGGTACCAAGATCGTTTATCATTGTATTGCATTTCATCAAAAACAAAGGTGGTTTCGAACACATTAGCAAGGAAATGGAGTGAAAGATACCCATATTTGATAGCTCCAATAAGCACTTTTGGGTATCTAACACTAGGCGAAGAGCACGCGTTTTCAGAAAATAACAGAAAGTTTTGGGCTTGAGTTGCCCTCATTTGAGCCCACAAAGCCAGGAAATCAGTTATAAATACTAGGGAGCTGGAGACAAATAGAAAGGAGATAGAAGGGAGAAAAAGGGAGAGCAGAGAGGAAGAGAAGGGGAAAGACCTAGGGACTAATCTGCAGCCTCCATGCAGCTCTGAAAGGTTCACTCTGACTCACACACTTTTTCACCTCCGTCTCACGCAAACCCTAACAGTGCTTTGCAAACCCAGTCGTGCCATTTGATTTTAATCGATCTCTCCAATCAGGTTTGCCTTATTCCCATTACTCTATGCTTTCAATTTGAATGCTCTGAATGTATGAGGTATCGTTAGGTTTTGCCCACGGGTTTATATGTGCATGAATGTATAGAACAATATCTCGAATGTTTAACCGTTTCGTTTCTGAGATGGATACCACAGGGTTAGGGTTACCGAAATCATACTGTTATCAGATGCAGAACCCAGAACCCGCAAGCGTTCGCTAGCATCATCGCTAGGCGAGCCTGTAGCGAAGCCTCGCTAAGCCTTCGATAGGCGAAGCAGTAACGAGCGTGACAGTAATTGATTTTCTTTCTCTGTTTGCTTTAATCTGTTTTGTGTTTGTCATGGCGTTGTTTTCCCCTGTTACTCTAACCTGTTTGTTGAGTTGATGTGAGGGCTCACATGACCTTAGAAGAGATGGCTTTCTTGGTATTCCACTTTATTTGTGGGATACCACCTGGAGGTTTATTCCGATCACCTGTACTGACCTACCCTCCGTTGGCGTGTTTACCTTATGCATGTTTGTTTTGTATTCCCTCGTTGCAGGTCTAGTAAGGTAGCGCGGTTCCCTAGCCTAGGAATGCCCTTTTGCATAAGCATCCCTAAAACCCAAACCAACTCATTGATCTTTCTTCTCCTAAGAACACGTTTACTCCTTCTACTACAGGCGAGTAAGTCTCCAAAGGTCGAGCATCCGGTAGATTGCGTAGTAACGTCGTTCACCCCAAAACCCAACCCTTAACCCGTAGTTAGTCGAACTACGTTTTGCTCTGATTTTCATCCCATATGAGATAAGTAGGCATAAGACGCGATGTCTTAGCAAGCACACTAACCCCTAACCCCTAGGTAGCCGAGCTACGAAGACTCTGATTCTCAGATTCAGATGAGATACGTATGCAGTGGATGCGACATCCGTGCGAGTCATTTTCTTTTGACCCCTCTTTTAGTAAGTAGTACATTAGATAAACATACATGCTTTTCTCATCCCTTCAATCATGTTTGCACGAATAAATTTTCACAAAAACAACAACCTTTGCAACAAATATGAAAAGGGCTCCCTAGGAATACCTAGGATGCTTTGGGTGCCTAACACCTTCCCATTGCATAACCAACCCCCTTACCTAGATCTCTGACATTTTTACTAGTTTTTGATTCGATAAAACTTTTAGGTTTTTGTTCGTTTTCTAACCATTCCTTTGGATAAATAGAAGTGCGGTGGCGACTCGACTTGTATAATTTACCTTGGATTTAGTCAATATCTCTAATGGTAACGAATACCCTGCTACAGAAAAGTGGCGACTTTGCTGGGGAGAATTTGTCCGAGTGGGTTTTGCCTACTTTTCATTTTTGTTGTATTATATTGTATATTTGTTTTGTGACACATTTTTGTGCAATTTGGGATTACTGTATTGTATGTAATGATTGATTTGTTTGAATATTAATTCCTTGTATGCTTGGTGGTCTTTGTGAGATGAGTTCTATACCTGAACTCGAGTGCACTTAGGATAGGAGAATGGCATAGTCTTGTCGACTTGTGTGGAGTTATTCCTTATCAAGTTGACTTGCAAGCCCATTCACTTGGTGGAGGTCATGTTGGGATCAATAATGTCACACAAGTAGTTGTGGTTAGACATTACTTTTTCCAATATAGACCTTAGAAGCCAAGGACCTTAGTTTACCAAACCCAACTTGGCCTATTCGTAGGATGTAATGCGAAAGTCGTTCAAGTGTAAGATTTGATACGATTGTTACGCGATACTACACTCATAAGAGTCTCTCTTGAGAATATTTTTGGAATACGAGTAGTCGTTCCTCCGATAGTATCCAAAAGATGGGATGATGACTATGGGAACCTTTTGTAGAACATGTTTGGCAGGTTTAAACCTTAGTACACTCCCTTTGGGTGGTTCTTAAACCAAGACTCCATGCTCGTGACTTGCAACAAACCCTTGATTCATGGTTGATCCGTTCAGGTATCCTTAATATCAATGGAACTTGGGTGTTGATAAGGTGTAAACCATAATCCACCAAAATGGATGGTTGATATTAAGGATAACATGATCCATCCCATGACCTTTGTTTGGTGTGCTTTGCTTGATCCTTGAGTGTGATTGTTGCATTCATGCATTCATGCACCCATTTGCATTCATATCATCAAATAATGAGAAAATTTTCAAGGAACTTAAGAGGTCTATTTGCAAAATTTTCAGACATGGAAAGACAAAGAAGGATAACAAAGAAGTACAGTTTCAGACAACCAGACTTGAAAGAGTTAAGGAATCTGACATCCTATGTATTGGACCCCTTGGGTTTCAAAGCTCGTTTTGGGAAGCTTCTTCCTCTTCTGACTACTCCGGTGGATGAAGGATTGATGAGCGTATTGGTGCAGTTTTATGATCCTTTGTACCATTGCTTCACGTTTCCAGACTTTCAGCTTTTACCTACACTTGAGGAGTATGCCTATCTTGTGGGTATACCTATTCTGAATCAGTTGTCGTTCAGTGGCTTGGAAAGGGTTCCTACTTCTCAAGGGATAGCAGACATGTTACACATAGATGAATCTCTGGTCGATGCTCATATGACTACCAAAGGGGGAATTCAAGGTCTCCCTTCTGAGTTCCTCATTGCTCAAGCTACTATGTATGGGAAGGCCATGAGTGAGGACGCCTTTGAGGTCATATTTGTACTTCTCATCTATGGGCTAGTGTTATTCCCCAACATCGACAAGTTTGTGGATGTGAACGCTATTAGGGTTTTCTCTACTCTTAATCCCGTTCCGACTCTGTTGGGAGATACCTATTTCTCTTTGCATATGAGGAATGCAAAGGGTGGTGGCGCCATTGTGTGTTGTTTGCCTCTGTTGTATAAGTGGTTTATTTCTCACTTACCTCAGACGGTCGCTTTCAAGGAGAACAAGGAATGTCTATGGTGGTCCACGAGACTTATGTCTCTCACTAATGATGATGTCTCTTGGTATAACCGTGTGTATGATGGTGTGCAGATTATTGACTCTTGTGGCGAATTCTCCAATGTACCTCTTCTTGGTACATGTGGTGGGATTAACTACAATCTTGTTTTGGCACGTCGGCAGCTTGGGTTCCCCCTAAAGGATAAACCCAATAACATTTTGTTAGAGGGTGTATTCTTTCAGGATGGTAAAGATCCCCAAGGCTTGAAAGCTAGGATGGTCCGCGCTTGGCGCAAGATTCATAGGAAAGGAAGGAAAGAGTTGGGTCCTAAGAATTGCATCGCTTTGGAGCCTTACACTATTTGGGTTAGGAAGAGGGCGTCTGAGTATCTCATGCCTTACGAGTATCCGAGACCTACACCTATGATTATGGTTGGGCCTTCAACCCTCCCTAATCAAGGAGTAGAGAAGTTGAGAGACGAAGACCGTTCACGTGCCTGGATCCGTGAACGTGAAGAGTTGCTTCAGCAGATTAAGGAGAAGGATGCGTTGATTGAGTTTCTTGAGCATCAGGTTATTGATGACCCTGATGATGTATGGACTTCTCTACTTCCTCAGTCTTCTAAGTTCTGGAAGAGGAAGTATGATCGACTCGCCAAAGAGAAGGCCGATATGGAGGCAGCCTACGAGAGAGAGGTGAAGAGGCTTCGTGCATCTTATCTTCCTGTGTACCGAGCCTTAGATGATTGTTTCTAGGGATCCATAGGATGATTATTTTCCTTTTCTCTTGTATATGATTGACGATGCTGCATTTCTTTTCCCTGATATTATCTGATGAGATATTTTCATATGTGATAAAATGCTTAATATTTCCAAAATTTGCAAATAAAACTCTAAAGTTCCTTTGAAATAAAAAACAAATCATATGCACAAGCATTGCATGCATCATATGCATAAGCAAGTTTTGTTTTCGGTCCCTTGCCCTGTGGTCTAACTCTGTGTCCTTCATTTTTTTTGAAGACAAGCTGACTCACCGGTACTACACTAGAGCCAACATTTTAAGACTGATGGATCACTTAGAGCAAGAGAACCGTGAGATGAAAGAGGAAGTTTCCAGATTAACTGCCCTAATGAAGTCATTCATGGCTGCCCAGAGCCAGTCTTCTCCGACACCTTCAACTCCTCCCCAGAGGACAGTTATCTCCGAGATTGCCTCCTCTACTGTGCCTGCTGCCAGTGCACATTTTGTTCCAACAGCCATGCCAACCGGGTTCCCGTGGGGGATGCCTCCCAATTTCATGCCTGAGGGTCCTGTTCCCACCTTTGCTTCCCTGCCAGCATCTAGCCCAGTCCTTGTCGTTCCTCCTCCTATCATGCATACTTTGCCCAGGGTAGACGACACCATCTATCATTCTGAGTTGTCTGAGGGTCCAGATGGTTATGAGAAGATGGATGCTATGAACGATCAATTTCTTGAGCTTCGCAAGGAATTGAAAACTCTCAGAGGGAAGGATCTTTTCGGCAAGTCTGCTGCCGAACTCTGCTTGGTTCCAAATGTGAAGATCCCTGTGAAATTCAAGGTCCCTGATTTTGAAAAGTACAAAGGAAATACTTGTCCTCTCAGCCACCTGGTCATGTATGCCAGGAAGATGTCGACTCAAACCGATAATGACCAACTACTCATCCACTACTTTCAGGACAGTCTGTCCGGTGCCGCTTTGCGTTGGTACATGGGTTTAGACAGCGCGAACATTCGATCCTTCAATGATCTCGGCGAAGCCTTCGTCAAGAAATACAAGTACAACATGGATATGGCTCCCGATAGAGATCAATTGAGAGCCATGTCCCAGAAGGATAAAGAAACATTTAAGGAGTACGCCCAGAGGTGGCGAGAGGTGGCAGCACAGATCGTGCCTCCGCTAGAAGAGAAAGAGATGACTAAGATCTTTTTGAAGACTTTAAGTTCTTTTTATTATGAGCGGATGATTGCTAGCGCTCCTTCTGAATTTACCGAGATGGTAAATATGGGGATGCGTCTAGAAGAAGGGGTCCATGAAGGACGGTTAACCAGAGAAGAAGGCTCTTCTGCCAAACGTTATGGGGCGTTTGCAAAGAAGAAAGATGGAGAGGCACATGCTGTGACCTCCCATGAGAAACCAAGAAAACCCTCTGTGAGGAGGAAGACTGTGCGTCCCGCCAGTAACCAGCACCAAGTGGCTCATATAGCACCTGTCTTTAAAGATAATCAACAACAACAACATCGTCCATAACAACAGGCCTACCAGCCTCGCAACAGTAATCAGACCAGCCCAAGTTACGAGAGAAAAAGGGTCACCTTCGATCCTATTCCCATGATGTACGCAGAGTTATATCCCTCTTTGATAGAGAGGAAGTTGATTACTCCGAGAGACCCCCCAGCTATACCTGTTAACCCTCAGTGGTGGTATAAGCCCGAGTTACATTGTGTTTATCATTCTGGTGCTCCCGGCCACGACGTGGAGAATTGTTACCCTTTGAAGACCAATGTTCAAGACCTTGTGAGGTGCGATATTCTATGTTTTGAGGACGTAGGCCCTAATGTGAAGAAGAACCCATTGCCCGAATATGGGAAATCTGTCAACATGGTTCAGGGTTGCCCTGGCAAATACAAGGTCAAATATGTCAGTCATATTCAACAATCGCTGGTCGAGACGTATCGTTTGTTATGTAACTACAGTCATTATGAGCATGACCATGATAGATGCCGAGTCTGCTCTGTTAACCGATTGGGTTATTGCCAGGTGCGCAAGGATGTTCAGGAAATGCTGGACGAAGGAGTCATTGAGATCCTTCAAAACAGGAATGTTGATGAAAATGAGCCTGAGGTCAATGTGATCTCCCCAGTGTTCCGGATACCCGAGCCTGTTATCATCAAGTACAATGGTAGCAAGCAGAAGGCTTCTCCCACTCTGATCATTAAGCCTGCTGATCCTATGCCTTACTCTTCTGAAAAGGCAGTTCCCTATCGCTACAACGCCGTAGCAGTAGAGAATGGGAATGAGGTGTCCTTGCCCTCTTCTTCTGTTGTGAATATTGCCGATGTTAGCGGTTTGACCCGTAGTGGCCGTGTATTTTCAGCACCACCGAAGCCTCAAATTAATGTTGATTTTGTTGAACGCCCGATTGGGAACGTTGTGAATTCTCTGAATCCGGCACTTGCTGTTAAGCCCTCCTCCGTACTAAAAACTCCTACTTCTGTTGGCCCTAGTGGCAATAAGAAAGAAGACTATGATGAGATGATGAGACTCATCAAAAGGAGCGAGTACAATGTTATAGACCAACTTCTACAAACGCCATCCAAAATATCTGTGTTATCCTTACTCTTAAATTCAGAACCACATCGAGAGGCTCTACAGAAGGTGTTGGATGTGGCATATGTGGATCACGATGTCACTTTGGAGCAATTCGATAGCATTGTTGCAAACATTACTGCTTGTAACAACCTGAGCTTTTGTGACTCTGATCTCCCTAAGGAGGGAAGAGACCACAACTTGGCATTACATATATCTATGGGTTGTAGAGACGACGCCATGTCCAATGTACTGGTGGACACTGGGTCATCATTGAACGTATTGCCAAAGTCCACTCTCTCAAAGCTATCATATCAAGGGCCTCCCATGAGGCAGAGTGGGGTAGTTGTGAAGGCTTTCGATGGGTCTCGCAAAACTGTGATCGGGGAAGTTGATCTACCAATCAAGATCGGACCAAGTGATTTCCAGATTACCTTCCAGGTTATGGACATTCACCCATCGTATAGTTGTCTCTTAGGCAGACCATGGATTCACGAGGCAGGCGCCGTGACGTCCACCCTACACCAAAAATTGAAATTCGTGAAAAACAAGAAGCTGGTGGTGGTAGGGGGAGAAAGGGCTCTCCTGGTTAGCCATTTGTCTTCCTTCTCTTATATAGATGCTGAGGTTGAAGTTGGAACTCCTTTCCAAGCGTTATCTATTGCTGAGCCTATTGAGAAAAGAGCTCTTTCATTTGCTTCCTACAAAGATGCAAAGCTGGCCATTGAGCGTGGTGCAACCACTGGTTTAGGGAAAATGATTAAGTTAGAAGACAACGAGTCCCGGGCTGGCATAGGTTTTTCTTCTGGTACTTTCAACAAGCAATGGCTATTCAAGAGTGGAGGTTTCATCCACACTGGTCTAGATGAGGAGGCTGCTGCCGTTTTAGAAGAAGATACAAAGGATTCTGGCAACTTCATCATCCCTGGTGGGGTCTGCAACAATTGGGTCGCTGTGGATATTCCAACAGTTGTCCATAAGTCAATGTAATAATCACTTTGTTTGAAAATCCTTCTCCCATGCCAAAAGGAGGAGTGATGACATTGTTGGCGCATAAATACAATGATATTTTCATTCAATAAATTCATGTTAAATGTTTGTTTTCCAATTATTTTCCCTTTTTGCTTTTGCATGAAATTGGTGATCACATAAAACCCTAAAAAATAGAATAAAATTGATCTTTTTCATATGCATAATGATTTGCCTTGTTTGAATTCTAAAGCTTTTCATATCCAAAATCATTATGCAGGTTGATTTCTAGACCCATTGAACATAATGACCCAACATCATCTCCCAATTTCGAATTCCCTGTATTTGAGGTAGAGGAAGATGATGTTGAAGAGATTCCTGATGAGATCACCCGGCTACTTGAGCATGAAGAGAAGATCATTCAGCCACATCTTGAGAATCTGGAAGCAGTCAACTTAGGGTCGGAAGATTGTGTGCGAGAGGTAAAGATTGGGGCACTTCTGGAAGAATCTGTTAAGAAGGGGTTGATTAAGTTGCTACAAGAATATGTTGACGTCTTTGCCTGGTCATATGAAGACATGTCTGGTCTAGATACTGATATTGTGCAACATTTCTTACCTTTGAAGCCTGAGTGCATGCCTGTGAAACAGAAGCTCAGAAGAACTCGTCCTGATATGGCAGTGAAGATCAAAGAGGAAGTTCAGAAGCAAATTGATGCGGGGTTTCTGGTGACTTCTACATATCCTCAATGGGTGGCCAATATTGTGCCCGTGCCTAAGAAAGATGGAAAAGTCTGGATGTGTGTGGACTATAGAGACTTGAATAAAGCTAGTCCGAAAGATGATTTCCCTCTACCACATATTGATATGTTGGTAGATAATACAGCTAAATTCAAAGTCTTCTCGTTTATGGATGGATTTTCCGGATATAATCAGATTAAAATGGCACCTGAGGATATGGAGAAGACAACATTCATCACACCTTGGGGAACATTCTGTTATCGAGTGATGCCCTTCGGTTTGAAGAACGCCGGAGCCACGTATCAACGAGCCATGACTACCTTGTTCCATGACATGATGCATAAGGAGATTGAGGTGTACGTTAACGATATGATCGCTAAGTCAAGATCGGAGGTTGAACATATAGAGCACCTATTGAAGCTTTTTTAGCGCTTGAGGAAGTACAAGCTTCGTCTGAATCCCAACAAGTGTACATTTGGAGTCCGTTCCGGAAAGTTATTGGGCTTTATTGTCAGTGAGAAAGGTATTGAGGTTGATCCTGCAAAGGTCAAAGCAATACGAGAGATGCCTACGCCCAAAACTGAGAAGCAAGTCCGAGGTTTTCTTGGCCGCTTGAATTACATTTCCAGATTCATATCCCACATGACTGCCACATGTGCGCCAATATTCAAGCTCCTCCGGAAAGATCAGTCTCATGATTGGACCGAGGATTGCCAGAAAGCTTTCGATAGTATTAAAGAGTATCTGTCTGAGCCTCCGATTCTGTCTCCGCCCGTGGAAGGGAGACCATTGATCATGTATCTGACTGCTCTGGAAGATTCTATGGGTTGTGTCCTTGGCCAGCAAGATGAATCAGGGAAGAAAGAGTATGCTATCTACTACTTGAGTAAGAATTTCACCGATTGTGAGTCTCGATACTCAATGCTTGAGAAGACATGTTGTGCTTTGGCTTAGGCCGCTAAGCGCTTACGTCAGTATATGTTGAATCATACCATTTGGTTGATATCCCGAATGGACCCAATCAAGTATATATTTGAGAAGACTGCTTTAACTGGAAGGATTGCCCGTTGGCAGATGTTGTTGTCTGAGTATGATATTGAGTACCGAGCTCAGAAAGCTATTAAAGGTAGTATTTTGGCTGACCACTTGGCACATCAACCCATTGAGGACTATCAGTCAGTTCAGTATGACTTCCCAGATGAGGAGATCCTGTATTTAAAAATGAAAGATTGTGATGAACCCACACTTGATGAAGGGCCAGAGCCTGGTTCCCGATGGAGTATGGTATTTGATGGCGATGTAAATCAATATGGAAATGGTATTGGGGCGGTAATTATTACGCCTCAGGGCACACATATTCCTTTTACAGCAAGGCTAACTTTCAAGTGCACAAATAATATGGCTGAGTATGAGGCATGTATTATGGGATTGGAGGAATGCATTGATCTTAGAATCAAGCATCTTGATGTATATGGTGATTCGGCCCTCGTTGTTAATCAGATTAAGGGTGAGTGGGAAACGAATCAGCCTGGCCTCATCCCATACAGAGATTATGCGAGGAGGATTTCAACGTTCTTTACTGAGGTTGACTTCCATCATATTTCTCGAGATGAGAATCGGATGGCAGATGCCCTTGCTACACTTGCTTTAATGATTGTGGTCAGACTTTGGAATGAAGTTCCCAATATTACCGTGATGCGCTTGGATAGGCCGGCTCATGTATTTGCAGTTGAAGAAGTAAAAGATGACAAACCATGGTATCATGATATCAAGTGTTTCCTTCAGAACCAGACTTACCCACCCGGGGTGTTTGTGAAAGATAGGAAGACTTTGAGGAGATTGTCAGGCAGTTTCTACCTCAATGGTGATGTGCTTTATAAGAGAAATTTTGACATGGTTCTGCTCAGATGCGTGGATAGACACGAAGTAGACCTGTTAATGACTGAGGTTCATGAGGGTTCATTTGGTACTCATTCCAACGGACATGCCATGCCTAGAAAGATGTTGAGAGCAGGCTACTATTGGCTGACAATGGAGTCTGACTGCTGTAAATATGTGAAGAAATGCCATAAGTGTCAAATTTATGCGGATAAGATTCATATTCCCCCGACACTTTTGAATGTGATTTCATCACCATGGCCTTTCTCTATGTGGGGAATTGACATGATTGGCATGATAGAGCCGGAAGCATCCAATGGACACAGATTTATTCTCGTAACAATTGATTACTTCACCAAGTGGGTTGAAGCGGCATCATATGCAAATGTGACCAGGCAGGTGGTCGTGAAGTTTATCAAGAATCAACTCATATGCCGATATGGTGTGCCAGATAAGATCATTACCGACAATGGATCTAACTTGAATAACAAGATGATGAAAGAACTGTGTAGTGAGTTCAAGATCGCGCATCATAACTCTTCTCCTTACAAACCCAAGATGAATGGGGTTGTTGAAGCTGCTAATAAGAACATTAAGAAAATTATCCAGAGGATGGTTGTTACGTACAAAGATTGGCATGAGATGTTGCCATTCGCTTTGCATGGATATCGTACATCTGTCCGCACTTCAACAAGGGCAACCCCTTTCTCTCTGGTTTATGGCATGGAGGTTGTACTCCCTATAGAGGTGGAGATCCCATCAATGAGAGTCTTGATGGAAGCCAAGTTGACTGATGCTGAATGGGTTTAGAGTCGTTATGACCAGCTGAATTTGATTGAAGAGAAGAGATTGACTGCCATGTGCCACGGTCAGTTATATCAGCAAAGGATGAAGAAAGCTTTTGATAAGAAGGTCAAGCCTCGTATGTTCCGAGAAGGTGACCTTGTGCTCAAGAAAGTCTTGTCTTTCGCGCCCGATTCCAGGGGCAAGTGGACTCCAAACTATGAGGGTTTGTATGTTGTTAAGAGAGCCTTTTCAGGCGGTGCTTTGATACTTACAACTATGGATGGGGAGGATTTCACTCGTCCTGTGAATTCAGATGTAGTCAAGAAATACTTCGCCTAAAAAATAAAAACTGAATAGCTCGCTAAGTTGAAAACCCGAAAGGGCGGCTTAGGCAAAAATGAGCGTCTCGGTGGATTGAAAACCCGAAAGGGTGATCCAGGGAAAAGTTAGAGACACAAAAATATAATATAATGATATATGTATCCCGCTAGATTGAGTACCTCATCCTGGGGCAATCTAGGCAAAAATTAGGGATTTGGCAAGTAACTGCATCCTGACAAGACTTTGTTCTACAACTGTCGTTCGTCAGAGATTCTTGCTCATTATCAACCAAAACTTCAAATACATCGGATTCAGAATTGGTGGAGAAATGGTCATTATGTTCAATGTAGCCCTTTTCCAATATATATCACCAATTTCAAATTTGTAAAGATCTATGGAGTCTTGCCATTCGCAGACTACCATTCTATCAAATAAATTTGAGCCTTTTATCCAGTTATTGACATTCTTATTTGTTTCTATTCAACAAATGTTTTGCATGTTTTGATTAAGAAAATATCATTATTTTAAACAATTAAAGTTTTCATAATTTGTTTTTAAACAAAGTGAACATTCACAATGACGAAAGGATACTTAGGAGATCCTCAGTGCTCTCCCAAGGATGGTACGATCCCCAACAGGGTAAGATTTTTCTCCATATTCCTGGCATGACTGTATCTCCTCCCTCCGGAACCTTTTGTGGTTTATCCTACCAAGAGGATTGCTTGTTGAGAGTCACCTCTCTTCCCTTCAGTAGAGTAGCAATCTTTCTTCCTCAGCAGCTTGGATCTCTTTGGGCAAGAGCGGTATTCGGTGGTTGATCCCGATAAATTCTTTATCTCCTCGGATAAATTCCCCAGTAGAGTTGTTGGTGTGGTGGACCTTGTCTGTGATAACTCTCGTCCCCAGCTAGAACGACTGATGTTCATCCCCTGCAAGGACAGTCGCCCTTAGGAGACTTGGCTTTCTCTCTTGAGATGTAGTACCGGGTAGTTGATTCCTGGACCTGGTTGTGTTAGATACGTCTGTTTGTCAGCATACATCATACATAAACCACGCATATACATGCATAATTATAACATTCAGATATTCATGTTGCATTCTTTGCCATATATTCGTTGTTTGTTGTCTCCTGCTATTTGGTGATATATTTCCCCAAGCAGATGTGTGTGTCTGATCTCTCCATATAGAGTCAGCTCCATAGGCAGAAAGCGTCTATCCTTTCTTCCATATTCCCCACCGGGTTATATCCTCGTGGATGTTGATTGTTTTTGTTCCTTCCTAACACATATATTGGGATGGTTTTCCCCATTGAGTTATATCCTCACCGGGACAAGTCTTGATTTGGTATGCCTATCTAGTTTGATCCTAGATCGGTCTCTTGAGACTCTTTTCTTGTTTCCCTATGGTAAGCGAATAATTGCTCAATATTTAGTAATTATTATCCCCGGCGGAGTCTGTGGTTCTCTACCCTCATACCGGTAGTTGTAAACCCTATTTCTTCCCTTTTTGCAGAGTAACTATTTTTTTGCTCATCTTTAATTGGTGACAGTTATCTTCATCCAATATTCGGTGATGATATCCCCTCATCTGCTTGGATAATTGCCCTGATTACGCAAATTATCCCCAGCGGGTCATCTCTCGTCTACCCTGTTGTTGTCGGTGATGATTGTTTCTCTCCTGAATTGGTCATCATTATATACCTAGTTTCGGTATCCTGATGCCTTTTCTTTTCGGTCGATTTATCCTTTATTAACCCAGTAACCGGTTGTGGATAATCGCCCATGCGAGTATATTATCTACGTTCTGACGGTAATAGATGATGTATCTCATGCACTCTTTGGTCAAAGCTTTGTTCTTCCCCAGTCGAGTAAGAGTCGTATCCCCTTGACGAAGTCAAATATCCATCCTATAATCGAGTTTGATTTTTAGCCCTCTTGTGGATGATGAGTGTCTTGGGAATATTCCATAATTCACGTCTTGGTTGGTCACCTATTATATGCCCAGTAACCGGTATCCCTGGTGTTCCTTCCTCTCTGCTCCCTATTATGACCTTTTAGTCCCCTGTGGAGTCAGAATCCCTGAGTTGAAGTATACCCTTTTAGGTCTTCCTCGGACGTTTTGGAGGCTTTGATATCTCTCACCCTTATATCGGTCTTAGATATTCATTCTCCCAGAGCATGTTTTTTCCCTCACCCTGACCGATGGAATCACATGATTTCTCTTTGAACTTATTACCTAGTAACCGGTAATACCTTGTCACTACTACTTCCCCAGGAGAGTCTTTTTGGACATTCCCAGCGAAGTCCCTTAGTGGATTGTCCTCATCCGAATTTTTATCCGAAGTATCCGATGTGGATAGTTTTTGCTGTATTGGCATATACCCCAATACGGGCGTCTTCGAGCCAGCTCGAGTCTTTCCAATGGATTTATTCCCTTTAGAATTCTTTTCCCCAAGCTTTGAGTCGTGACCTGCTCGCGCACTTTTATCCCTTTTCTATCCCCAGGAGAGTCCCCAGGGTCTTGGTCCCATGGAGTGAATTGCTCATATGCATTATCAGTGGCTTCTGATTTCTTTGCTTTTGTGGATACATATCTCCACAGAGTGTTACCATTTTTCATACCTACATTTGCATCATGAGGACTCTTAGGGACCAAAATTCGTCTCTTTGTTATTATTTAAGCCCATTCTACCCCGTCGAGATGAAGATTTCAACCTTCGCTTCTCCGGCTAGAATGACCTTAAATAGGGGCATCTGTAAGACCCCAATTTTGACCCTAAGATCCCCCATGGCATCATAACATTGCATTTGCATAGCCTCAAGGATCACAAGCATCTTGGTTCCCTTTGCCTTTGGGTGGGACTCTTTGTGATTGGTTTGAGATCACCAAGCATGCTTGAATTATATATCATTGTTTCTCTTATTTTTTGTTTACCAACCAAAAGCACAAAAATGTGTCACTAACATCTTTTGTTTGAAGCTTGAGTATCATCCAAGACACTTTGTGGGTTCTATTCGGGTGATCAGTCAATACAAGGGAATGACGTGGGTTACTTCCAACATGTTCCAATGGGATCTATTCATCATTCAGAATGCTAATCTTGAAAGATTAAAAATCTGTTTCTGAGTTGTCATGCTCGCTAGGCGAGCAGCATGGTTCGCTAAGCGAACTGAACTATCATGCTCGCTAGGCGAGCAGATCCTTCGCTAGGCGAAGAGCACGCGTTTTCAGAAAATAACAAAAAGTTTTGGGCTTGAGTTGCCCTCATTTAAGCCCACAAAGCCAGGAAATCAGTTATAAATACTAGGGAGCTGGAGACAAATAGAAAGGAGATAGAAGGGAGAAAAGGGGAGAACAAAGAGGAAGAGAAGGGGAAAGACCTAGGGACTAATCTGCAGCCTCCAGGCAGCTCTGAAAGATTCACTCTGACTCACACACTTTTTCACCTCCGTCTCACGCAAACCCTAACAGTGCTTTGCAAACCCAGCCGTGCCATTTGATTTTAATCGATCTCTCCAATCAGGTTTGCCTTATTCCCATTACTCTATGCTTTCAATTTGAATGCTCTGAATGTATGAGGTATCGTTAGGTTTTGCCCACGGGTTTATATGTGCATGAATGTATAGAACAATATCTCGAATGTTTAACCGTTTCGTTTCTGAGATGGATACCACAGGGTTAGGGTTACCGAAATCGTACTGTTATCAGATGCAGAACCCAGAACCCGCAGGCGTTCGCTAGCACCATCGCTAGGCGAGCCTGTAGCGAAGCCTCGCTAAGCCTTCGCTAGGCGAAGCAGTAGCGAGCGTGACAGTAATTGATTTTCTTTCTCTGTTTGCTCTAATCTGTTTTGTGTTTGTCATGGCGTTGTTTTCCCTTGTTACTCTAACCTGTTTGTTGAGTTTTTGTGAGGGCTCACATGACCTTAGAAGAGACGGCTTTCTTGGTATTCCACTTTATTTGTGGGATACCACCTGGAGGTTTATTCCGATCACTTGTACTGACCTGTCCTCCGTTGGCGTGTTTACCTTATGCATGTTTGTTTTGTATTCCCTCGTTGCAGGTCTAGTAAGGTAGCGCGGTTCCCTAGCCTAGGACTGCCCTTTTACATACGCATCCCTAAAACCCAAACCAACTCATTGATCTTTCTTCTCCTAAGAACACGTTTACTCCTTCTACTACAGGCGAGTAAGTCTCCAAAGGTCGAGCATCCAGTAGATTGCGTAGTAACGTCGTTCACCCCAAAACCCAACCCTTAACCCGTAGTTAGTCGAACTACGTTTTGCTCTGATTTTCATCCCAGATGAGATACGTAGGCATAAGACGCGATGTCTTAGCGAGCACACTAACCCCTAACCCCTAGGTAGCCGAGCTACGAAGACTCTGATTCTCAGATTCAGATGAGATAGGTATGCAGTGGATGCGACATCCGTGCGAGTCATTTTCTTTTGACCCCTCTTTTAGTAAGTAGTACATTAGATAAACATACACGCTTTTCTCATCCCTTCAATCATGTTTGCACGAATAAATTTTCACAAAAACAACAACCTTTGCAACAAATATGAAAAGGGCTCCCTAGGAATACCTAGGATGCTTTGGGTGTCTAACACCCTCCCATTGCATAACCAACCCCCTTACCTAGATCTCTGACATTTTTACTAGTTTTTGATTCGATAAAACTTTTAGGTTTTTGTTCGCTTTCTAACCATTCCTTTGGATAAATAGAAGTGCGGTGGCGACTCGACTTGTATGATTTACCTTGGATTTAGTCAATGTCTCTAATGGTAACGAATACCCCGCTACAGATAGTAATGCCTAACCATAAATACTTGTGTGACATTTCCAAATCCAAAAGAGTCTCCACTGAGCAGATGGATCTCAAGCCAACTTGTTAAGGACTACTCCACACAAGTCGAATATGACTATACCATCCTCCTATCTTAATTGCACTCAAGTTCGGGTTAGAACTTATTTCACCACTCAGAGATCACCAAGCACAACAAGCAGATTATATCACACATACATATATACAAATATCACATATACACAAATATATACACACAAAAAGTAAGATAAACCCACTGGAGACTAGTCCCCAGCAGAGTCGCCACTTAATTTCTGTAGCGGTAAATTCATGATTATCAAGCTATGGATAAGCTAGACATCAAATAACTAGAGTCGCCACCGCGCTTTTATTGTTTCCAAGGGAAAAGGGAAAAAGTATGAACAAAACCCAAAAGTAAGAAGTTTTCAAATCAAAACTAATAAAATGTCAGAGATTACAAGTAAGGGGGTTGGTTACACAGAGGGAAGGTGTTAGCACCCAAAGTGTCCTAGGTACTTCTAGGGAGCCCTTTTTGTGTGCATATGTATTTAGTAAAAAATGAGGTTTACAAACAAATAGAATGGGGGGATGAGAAAAGAATTCATTAATTATATTTTTGTGTTTGACAAGACCTTCGGACTTGTGCCTACGTACCAACATAAAAATGAGGGATCAAAACCTCGTAGTTCGTGATACAAGTTTCAAAGTGGATGAATTGAATGAGTTAATTTGAAAGGCATTGGCTTTTTGAAAGTTTAAGTCAAGTATAATTAAGTCTATTTACAAGTTTTATTAAGAAAAGGAAGTTTGAAAATTCAATGGCATAAGGCCAAAGTTTCTATCTTTTTGCAAAGTGGTCAAAGTTTAGAACAAAACTAGTTCAAACAAAGAAAATTTTAAAAAAATGAGGGAGAGATTTTGAAATTAAAAAACTGGGGAGGAGATGAAGAGACTAATCCTATGCACAAAATTAAAAGTTAAGGGTTGAAAAGATTTGACCAATGGGTAGCAATCCAATAGACAAGAATGTCAATAGACACCCAAATTCCCTTGGACATTTAGAATCAAGCAACACACAAATGCACAATTATATCAATCTTGAAGAGAAAGGCATCAAATAAATATAGCCACATCCAAGCTTAGCCACTCCATGATCTTCTTCAAGATAGCCCATGTAATAGATGAATTCACAAGTCACAAGTTCAAAATAAAAGTTTCACAATGATTATATTACAGATGAACTCAAATGGATCTTCAATGATGTATCAGACGAAGTTTCAAATTGCAATCACTTGGTTTCACAAAAGTTGGCATTGGCCAAGTCCTTTAGCATAGGGAGGTTGCCTAAATTCTAAGTCCAATTGGTCCAAGATCAAGTCGACAGTCCACACAAAAGTTTTTTAGGATTTTTGTTATTATTATGTACATTAATGGTTAAAGATCACACAAACAAACAAAGTATCCACAAAAAGGAATATATTACACAATATGGTCCAAGTGGACAAAGGGAAAATTGCATTAACATAAACAATTAGAATGGTATGAATAATGGCAAATGAATAAAGACTAAAATTAAATGGCATTAAAGTAAATGGCTTGAAATTAAAATTTAGTTGTTAATGAGTAAGAAGTTAGTATTGTTTTGCTTTTGCTTTTTATTTTTTAGTCATTCTTTGGAGAATACTCAACCCACTTATCACAAGCATGGATTCTTGAACCAAGATATCTTTCAAAAGAAGGAAAAAAGGCCAAGTTTCCACACAATACCATGAAAGAGGGGAGACTTACAATCTCACTAACTAGAATGCTATGCCTTTTTGTGTCACAAATTTAGCGTTATGTTAAGCAATCGTAATTGAACTCATGTAGAAGTCACAACTATTTGAGGTCGGGTAATAGAATTTTGGTGTTAATGCATGTTAAAGACATAGTATAATGGACTATGCTCATGAAACATACCACACACAAAAGAATATGCAAAAGAGGTGGCCTAATCTCATCCATACTTATGTTGATTTTTCAATCAACTAGCCTTAGGACTTTGAGATATCATAGGCCAAATGAGATGAATGCATAAAGAATGGGAATGGGATGAAGAGGGAGGGGAATGGATCAAAACTCAAATTGGTCAAAGGAGGACTTTTACCAAATTAATATCATCCATTCATTTTGGAAGATGGAATGTACATTCCATCAATCCCCTAAATCCAATGATATTAACTTGACAAAGTCAAATCAACCTTGACCAATGCCCAACAACAAGAGTCAAACTCAAATAAGTCATCATAATTGGTCAACACAATTAATTGGCATTTTTTCAAATTAAAAAGACTAAAATAATACATTTTAATTAATATATGGTTTGTCAAATTCCTAAAACCTCATCAAAACACCAATGAAATGGCCATGAGATTTATCATAGGTCAAACAAGGTCAAAGGACCTTGGAGAAAATATTTCAGAATTTTTAAAGACTTAAAAGTATTTTTAAACAATTAAAAACAAACACAAAATCAATTAAATCATGAAGAATATTAATAATGATCCAAAAAATAATTTTAATTCAAAATATGAAAAAGGAAATTATTTTAAATTTTTTGGTGAAACTCTCATATTTTTTGGATCAATATTAAAATTAATATGAATTAATGAAAATAAAAGGAATAAAGTAAAATCAGAAAATATTAAAAATACATGAGCCACTTGATCTCCTTCATTAATTAAGGTGGCAGATCAAGTGGCCTGAAATGCGCATTCCACCAAACACACGAGTCAGCACGCTGCAGGGATGGTAATCACAATGAGCGCTCTGGATTAAAACAAATTGGATGGATCCTATGGCTGGGAGACGTGTCAACGCACCGCCGGAGCTGTAACTCCGATCTTCTTCTCTGGTGGACCTCACCGGACTAGTCCACCCTCAACCATCACCAAAATAAAAAAGGAGGACATTATCTGAAAGAAGAATGGCGTAAAGCACGAATCTGACCTTAATTTTAACTAACTCCACATATATAGAAAGATATGAGGAGTTCAATTTTGAGGTGTGTCAACTGAGTTGCTTAGATTTGACCTCTAAGCAACTCAATCTTCTTGCCTACATTGGTAGGACTTCAAACAACCAAAGATATAAGAGAATTGAGTAGAATTGAGTGAGAATCGAAGAGATGAAATTTTCTGAAAATTACCTTCAATGTTATGTAGAACTTGATGTTGCTTGCTTCAAACACAGTCTGATCACACTTGAGAAGTTAGCAGGAAGTGATTGGAGAGGTTGCAAGGCTATGGATCCTGGAGTTCTTGAATCTCCAACAGTTGAGATTCAAACTCAAATTTCAAATTGAAATTTCTCAGGTTTTCCTTTAGAATGAGAGGGTTTGAATTGGGGGGCAAAGTTGGCGCGCAAGGTGTGATTCAAATGAGCTCATAAGCCTTCTATTTATAGCCAAAGGGAATGATATTTGCACACTTCAAAATCTGTCCAAAATTGGCAATGTGAATGGCATGAGTGCATGGGCATGTACAGGCCCATGATGCAATGCATTAAGGTCCAAAATGATTCATGTTGAAGTCTGAATAAAGCTTGAATGGCAAGGCAATGTGAATTGAAGTTTGTACATTTGATTCTTTCCACTGATGCAGCCCCGTTAAAGCCATGCGCAGACCTAGCAATCTTCATCCAAAATGCACGAACTTGGGCTCTTTGGAAATCTTGGATCAAGGGGAACAAGTTTTATGTTCAACACTTTTTCATTTGGAGCTTGGAACATGGAGAATTTTGAGGTGGATGTTTGGAAATTTCAACATGTTGAAATTTTTTCTAAGTGTAAAGTCATATATCTCAATATTCCACCTTAGTTAACTTTCTATGTGAGTTTCAAATGAGAAATATGTCTTTATAAAAGTTGTAGCTATTTCAAAGACCTTCAAAATCATCACCCAGTTCATGTCATTTGGATTTAGAATGATAGAGTTATGCATTTTTGAAGTTTGGAAAAATCACTTGTTCAATGGTATAGGTCAAAAATGACCTATAATGTATCCTCATATCACATGCTCATAAAAGTTGAATTTTCTTCCACTCTAAACATCAAAGTTAAAGTAGACATCTTGAATTTGATTGTGCAACTTGAAAATCTTTCATCTCATAAAAATTGAGCAAATTATGGCCTTAGGAAGTTGACTTTCAAATTAGGGTTTAGACAAAATGACCTATAATGTTTCAACATAGAAAATGATTTTCCAAGCAAAACTAGCTCTAGGTTACAACATGAACATGGTTTGAAATGCCATTTAGAGTAACTTTTCTCTTGGAATCATTTTCATATGGTGAAAATTGTAGGAGATAGGGCCTAGGAAGACCCAGTTTTGATCAGATGAATTCATCTGGCCAACCACCATCAACCAACTTGTGAACCTTCAATTCTCTTGACTTTCTAGGCTCATGGTAGATCATATATGCATAAGATGATGAATTTTGAAGTGTCCCTTGATAAATTTGATCAATTGGTGAGATAGCTTGTTGGAGAAGTTACTCAAGATACCCCGTCAAACTAGGGTTTCCAAGGCAAATCACCATCAAACTCTTGAAGAATACTTGATCAATATAACATGTAGGAACAAATGTAACTCATATATGATGCTCATAACCATTCTTGGATCAATTCATGGTTGTGCTCTTTGTCATGAGGGTCTCAAACCCTAGATATGAACTTGATAAATCAATGGGATCATGCCTTTCCTACAAAAGAGTTAGGCAAATGCAAAGACATATTTTTGGTATTTTGGTTAGTAAAATGATAATGTACAAGTATGATACAATCACATAGTGCTTGGTGATCTCTCCCAAAACCAACCCAATGAAAGAGGGGTAAGGAGGATGCCAAGGTATGATCCCAATACTAATGCTTATGATGAAATTGCATGAGATGGAGGGAATTGGCTGCTCAGATCACTCCTCCCTTAGAGGAAAAAGAGATGACAAAGATCTTTCTGAAGACCCTAAGTTTATTTTATTATGAATGTATGATTGCTAATGCCCCCAATGACTTTACCGAAATGGTAAACATGGGGGTGAGGCTTGAGGAAGGAGTCCGAGAAGGACGATTGTCAAAAGATGAAGCATCGTCAAGTAAGTGGTGCGACAATAGTTTTGGGAAGAAAAAAGACAACGAAGCTAATGCAGTAATCAGTGGGAGGCAGAGGAGGCCTCAAATCAGGAGGAGTCAACCATCCCGTCAACATCATCATCAAGTATCTTCAGTCATTCCAGTATTCTCTAATAATCAATGAAGACCAGTTCAACAACAACAACGTTAACAACAACCGCAACAACGAACGAACACCTACAACAACAACAATACCAACAACAATCATCGTCAACAAAACTTTAAGAGGAATAAGGTCTCTTTCGACCCGATTCCTATGTCATATGCAGAACTGTCATCTTTGGTTCTCAAGAACCTAATCCAACCAAGAAACCCGTCGTAGATTCCAAAACCACTTCACTGGTGGTACAAACCTGAACTTCGTTGTGCTTTTCATCAAGGGGCACCCGGACATGATATAGAGAACTGTTATCTGCTCAAGTATGAGGTTCAAAAGCTAATGAAGAGTGGAATGGTGTCCTTTGAGGTCCGAGTGCCGAATGTGAAAGATAATCCATTACCCACCCATGGAAATTCTTCTGTGAATATGGTGGATGGTTATCCTGGTGTTACCACGAAATATCCCTAAGGCAGGTTGAAAGCACAAGTAATGGAAGAGTCCTATGATTATGGGGATCATACCCTACCCAAAGATAAAAGATGTCGAACGCAATCAAGAAAGAAAAGCAGACTAAAAGAGAAGGTCGACAGGAAACGACGGCTCCGTCGGCAGGTCATTTTGTCGACCAACGCTAGGTTTGGGACTTAAGGAATTCTAAGCAAAGGTGCAGAAGACAGCTTCGCCCTAACATCTGGGCGGGAGAAATTTGAAATTTAAAATAAAATAGCAGTTCCAAAAGGAAAAAGAGCGCCACAATGTGGAGCAGTTAGGAAGACATGAGTGCAGCGGTTATGCAAATCGTGGGTCATAACATCTGCTAGCTTCTAGGAAATTATTTTAGGAGTAGTTCCTCTAGTTTAGTATAAATAGGAGTATCCCACAAGGGGATAGAGGTGTTCACTTTGTACTACGAAATCCCTTGTAAGAAAACTTCCCATTCCCAGCGCGAGGAAGCAAGAGTTTCTCTGAGAGTGTTATGTACGTGAATCACCACATTTATTTCAATGTAACTTCCCTACTTTTCAATTGTTCCCGTTGAACATTTTATCTTAATTTATTTTGTTTTTGAGTTATCATTTTACGTTGTCGTTTACGCTGTCGACACCGACTCTATCACGATCATAGAGTTTACCAAAAGCGTGTTCGTAGTATACATCTTTTGAATGTTATAGCGCTGTCGGTCACGAGTCACCTACAGGCGGTAACATTGTCTAAAACCGTTCGTGTGGAAAACCCTTGTTCGACACTTTGTTGGGAGCCATTCCTCACAAAGTCATTTCGTCGAAAGTTGAACAAGTATCACTTGCACTAGCACATGTCCTAGGATCAACTGGTCGATCCTGCAAGTAACCCTTCGTTTTAAGACCAGGGAGGACCAGCAGTTGTTTACCAATTTCCAAAGTAAACAAAATGGCACGCCCACTGGGACGGTGCTAGAGCAGTTGCGAAATTGCATGAAACTTAGAATTGGCAAGCTGTATAGTAAGCCACGAAGTAGTGTGAAAATGTCAGAAACTAACACTGATGAAGTTCCACGAGGAACTTTATCCAATACATAAACAGTAGTTTCACAAGTTGTCACTTTGCCGCCGATGACAAATGCAACCTTAACCATGTCGACTACGGGTGCGGTTGGAACATCAATTCCTCAGCCTCCACTGGGGGGTTCAGGATCAACGATAACGACGTTCAGACCTTATGTGCCTCGCTTTGGCACCACAGATCCGCTTTATGGAATGCCGTATTCCTTAATGCCAGGATATCAGTCAACATCCAGTGCAACACTGTTTTCAGAAACAAATCCTCTCTTGCCAGGATCAGCGCAAGGGGGCAACATAAGAAACACTACACAGAACAGAACCATGCCACTGTCGAACACTTCAGTAGCGGTGTTGAGACAGGAAATGGACGATAGTAACCATGAATTGGTTAACATGTTGACTAACTAGATGGGCACAGTCTTCAATCCACTAATCCAAGAATCTGCTGAAACAAACAGGCAGGTGGCGAACCAATTGACGCGTCTATGCAATTTTCTGGGGGCACCGGCCCGACAGATAACGCCAACGATTAGACCGACGGTTCCTGTGCAGATAGAGATAGGGGCAGCAGAGGAGGAGACAGTCCAAGAAGGACAAGTCATTAGACCCCTCCAACATCAAGGCGTCGAATCAGGAGTTGTGGGACGTAACCAGGTGGTAATGGTCAACCGACAGCAGGATGCTGATCAAATCGTCGATCAACACCGACAAGAAGACTTGGCGGTGGAAAATAATTTGACAACTATTGTCGAAAGGATTATGGCTAGAAATGGCATGAGTGCTACATTACAAAGGCCATTGTACGTGTCCCCGTTAGCCGAATTTATTCTCCAAGTTGAGGCGCCTAGGGGGATGAAAGTGCCAAAATACACAAAATTTGGGGGAGAGTCTGGTGAATCGACAATAGAGCATGTCGCCAGATACTTAACAGAGTCAGAGGATTTAGCTCATAACGAATGTTTAAGAGTAAAAAACTTCCCCTCCTCTCTAACCAAGGCTGCCTTCACATGGTTTACTTCGTTGGCCCCTAGTTCAATCGACTCATGGGCCAAATTAGAAAAGAAGTTCCATGAACAGTTTTACGAAGGACATTCCAAAATCAGTTTGGCAGAATTGTCTAGTATTAAGAGAAGGTTCGCTGAGAGCGTAGATGATTATCTGAATCGGTTTAGGTATTTAAAAGCTAGGTGTTTCATACAAGTGCCAGAACATGAACTAGTTCAAATGGCCCTAGGAGGATTAAATTACTCCATTAGGAAGAAAATAGATCCAACTTTTGTGAAAAGTATGTCACAATTGGCTGACAGAGTCTGACACCTAGAACGATTGAGGCTAGAGAAAGTTAGGCACAATAAGTCTAAGAAGGAAAAGGTAGCGTTTGTCGAATACGACGCGACGGACCCAATATGTGAGGCAGATTATGCTTCATCGACCGAATTAGAAATCGACGTGGTTGAACTAAAGCCAGGATCCACTTATGAGTGTCGCTCATTGTTGCCTGCGCAAGGCAAGAATCCTGTCGAAAACAACCCAAAATTCCCTTCGAAAACTTACACTTTCGACGTGTCGAAGTGTGAGGAAATTTTTGACTTATTAGTCAAAGATGGACAGATGGTAGTGCCGCCTGGTACTAAAATGCCACCGTTGGAACAAAGACAGAAAAGAGGGTTTTGTAAATATCAAAACTATCTTGGTCATAACACCTCTAATTGTTACCTTTTCAGGGATTTGGTTCAAAAAGCGATTCAAGAAGGCAGGCTGAAGTTTGCTGGCCGCAGGATGAAGGTCAACACTGACCCTCTTCACCAGGAGGAAGCCCTGTTCGTGGAACCAGTCGAGATCAACATGGTCGAGATCAGCGAATATGATGAGGCCAACATGCTGGACCAAACTAGGGAAAGCCCAGATGTTGATATGGCCGAAATTTACCCAAGAGCTGATGAAGACTTGGTAGATTTTCTGTATCGCTGCAAGAACAAGGGTTCACGGGTGTGCCTGTGCCCAAGGTGTGGAGCTGTCACCGACAAAATAGCAGCAGAGAATTTCCAGAAGCTGCAGCTGGGTAAGAGCAAAAGAAATGTGCCAACCCGGGGTTATCAGAATGAAAGAGGCTCAAAAAAGGCTGTGGGAAATAACTCAACAAGGCCCAGGAGCTTCGTGCCGTCGGCCAGTACTCCTCGAGGTACTTGGATCAAACCTCAGGGAAGACAAGACACCCCACAAGGGGCCGCCGCTGAGGCTAGAGGAAGTCTAGTAGTTAACTACCGGCGTGAATTTAAGTCTGAAAAGAGGACTCATATCTCTGAAAACTATTTGGGAAAAAATCCCATGACGAGGACTTAATGGAGACAATTTCAGAGGCGTAAACAGGCTGAAAGAGACGATGTGAGGGGCATGACCAGTGAGGCAAATGCTGGGAAGAAAATGGTTATGAAAGTCGACACAGCGGCGAAGGAACGGATAAGAGAGTACGTCTGTCGACCAGCAGAAAAATGTTTTGATGGTGTAACTGACGACTTCAATTCAGAATCTGAAGCAAGCCTCGACATCTTGGTCAACATGGTATCAATTTTACCACAAGAATACAAATGTGTAACTGAAGTCGAAGGGTCAGTGGACAATGATGAAGCTGAAGAAATGGCTTTTCATCAACCAAGATGCTATTTTATGATGAACGATGGTTCTGCTGAAAGCCAAGAGGCAGTGTTCGAAAGACCTATGATGAACATGAAGAACCATCTGAAACCACTGTTGATCAGGGCAAAGGTGGAAGGCATAACCATCAACAAAATTTTAGTCGACTGTGGTGCCACAGTAAACATTATTCCACACCATATTCTGAGGAAGATTGGAAAGTACGACACCGACATCAGGTCTAATAACGTGGTTTTGTCGGACTATGGAGGGAAAACGAAAAGCACCATGGGAGTAATTATGGTGAATGTTACGGTGTGACCAGACCGACACTATTCATGGTGATCAACACAAAGCCAAGTTACAACTTGCTACTTGGCAGAGAGTGGCTACATGGCGTCGGAGCTGTGCCCTCTTCAGCACACCAAAGACTGGTGATTTGGAGAGAGGATGGGGTGGCCGAAAACATCGAGGCCGACCAATGATATATTTTGTGGCCGATGTTAATAATGTCAGCAAGAAGGAGTTTGAAAGAAAGTTGGCCAACATCTCTCCTTGCTTCCCAACTGAGGATGTTTATGCTAATCTGAGTGAAGCTTTCGTCTCGCTGACGCTACATGAAACCCATGGTTTCGTTTGGGATATGGAACGCCTAGATGATCCACCATACACAGGTATCCGGCCGACAGGCTGGGGGGATGCCAGTGATGATGTCTGAGTTAGAAGCTTTGAGAAGGATTTCGGCATACGTTGCCGAAAACAAAATAAAGTCGGCCATAGAGGCTGAAGAAAACATGGCTGTTGAGGCCTATGCGTTGAGTAAAGGGGACTTCGACATGCAGCGTCTAGATTGCATTTACGACAGTGAACCTTTAGGGTTCGAAAAAGACCCAAAGGCACCAGAGAGAATCCGACCAAAAGATCCCTTGGAAGAAGTCGACCTTGGCGAGAATGGAGAGAAAAGGCCAACATATATAAGCGCTAACATCAACAACAAACTAAAGTCTGAGGTAATATCCATACTTAAATAATTTAGAGATTCTTTTGCTTGGGATTATAATAAAATGCCTGGTTTAAGTAGAGATTTGGTCAAGTTAAAGTTGCCCATAAAAGCTGGTAGAAAGCCAGTGAAACAAACGCCCAGGCGTTTCGCCCCAGAGATTATGGCAAAGATAAAAACAGAAATAGAAAGACTCTTGAAAAGCAAGTTCATCCAAACTGCAAGGTACGTCGAATGGTTGGCTAATATTGTGCCAGTCATAAAGAAAAATGGGTCTTTAAGGGTATGCATTGATTTCAGAGATCTAAATGTTGCCACCCCAAAAGATGAATATGCCATGCCCGTGGGTGAAATGCTAGTCGATTCGGCCGCTGGTTTTGAATATCTAAGCATGTTAGATGGTTATGCTGGATATAACCAAATTTTTATTGCAGAAGAAGACGTGTCAAAGACGGTGTTTCGATGTCCAGGAGCCTTAGGGACATATGAATGGGTGGTTATGCCATTCGGCCTGAAAAATGCCGGAGCAACATACCAGAGGGTAATGAACTCAATGTTCCATGACTTCATTAAAGATTTCATGCAAGTCTACATTGATGACATTGTGATAAAATCAAATGGACAACATACTCATGTCGACCATCTACGAAAAGCCTTCCTAAGGATGAGGAAATGTGGATTAAAAATGAATCCATTAAAATGCGCTTTTTGTGTGCAAGCGGGCGACTTCCTTGGTTTTGTGGTGCACAAAAAGGGCATTAAAATGCGCATTATGGACGTCAGGCCTCCGTCGACCAAAAAGGAGCTGCAATCCTTTTTGGGAAAAATCAATTTCCTTAGAAGATTCATATCAAATCTAAGTGGCAAAACAAAAGCGTTCTCCCCGCTACTTCGACTGAAGAGCGAAGAGTTCAAATGGCAGGATGCACACCAAGAGGCTTTCGACAAAATCAAAGAATATTTGACTAAGCCTCCAGTATTGGCCCCTCATGTTAGGCATAGGCCAATGAGGTTGTATATTGCAGCCTCACAATCGACTATAGGAAGCATGTTAGTCCAAGAGGATGAAAATTGTGTCGAAAGACCTGTGTATTACCTTAGTCGAATGTTGAATGATCCTGAAACTAGGTACAGTGACATTGAAAAACTATGCTTGTGCCTGTATTTCTCTTGTACGAAATTAAAGCAATATATTAAGCCTGTTGATGTTTACGTATCTTCTCATTTTGATATTATTAAACATATGTTATCTAAACCAATTTTGCATAGTCGAATTGGAAAATGGGCTTTAGCGTTACAGAATACTCCCTGACATACGTACCCTTGAAAGCAATGAAAGGGCAGGTAGTAGCAGACTTCCTGGTCGACCATTCAATGGTCGAAATGGCGCAGGATTGCGTGGATTTAGCACCATGGAGGCTATACTTCAATGGATCAAGACATAAGCATGGAGTTGGGATAGGAGGAGTCATAATTTCTCCAAATGGAATTCCAGCAGACTTCAAATACAAAATCGAAGGGATATGCACCAATAATGAAGCAGAATACGAGTCATTGATCACCGGACTTGAACTACTGCTGGAATTGGGGGCAAGGAATGTCGAAATTATGGGAGATTTGGAGTTAGTTATTAAACAAGTATCAAAAGAGTATAGGCGTGTTAAAGAAAATCTGATTATGTACTTCGTGGTTACCATAAGACTGCTCAAGAGATTTGAGCAAGTCAATCTCCAACACATACCGCGGCAGGAAAACCAAAGAGCAAATGATTTGGCACAGGAAGCTTCAGGGTATAAAACGTCGAGAAACCAGGACGAAGAGATCCAAGTAAGAAAGAAAATACAGGCGACGACACTGTCACCATCAGATCTGGCGATCATGAAGCTAGGGGCAGTAGATAAAAATCATTTTGAAATTCTGACTGTCGACGACGAAGGAAGGAGTGATTGGCGTAGACCGTTAGTCGACTACTTACGTAATCCCGTGGGGTCGACAGATCGAAAGATAAAATATAGGGCCCTTAGCTATGTCTTGGTAAATGATGAATTATTCAAGAAGACAGTCGAAGGAGTGTTATTAAAATGCCTGGGGGAAAGTGAAGCGTACGTGGCTGTGTCGAGCACACACAGCGGGGCATGTGGGGCGCATCAAGCAGGTTTGAAGATGAAATGGCTTTTGATGCGTTCAGGAGTTTATTGGCCTTCAATGTTGAAAGATTGCATTGAATTTGCCAAAGGTTGTCAAGAATGCCAAGTGCATGGGGGCATACAGCATGTGCCTGCAAGTGAGCTACACACAATTGTGAAACCTTGGTCATTTTGAGGATGGGCTTTGGACGTTATAGGAGAAATAAAGCCAGCCTCGTCGAAACAACAAAGGTATGTGTTAGTCGGCATCAACTATTTCACAAAATGGGTCGAAGCCATAGCATTACAAAATGTAAACCAAGAAAATGTGATAGATTTTGTCCAGAGTTACATCATTTGCAGATTTGGCATCCCAGAAACTATTACAACCGACCAGGGGTCAGTCTTCACTGGTCAAAAAGTGCAAGAGTTTGCAAAAGAAATGGGAATTAAGCTACTGACATCTACTCCCTATTACGCACAGGCAAATGGCCAAGTAGAAGCTGCTAATAAGGTAATCATTAGCCTAATAAAGAAACACATAGGACAGAAGCCAAGAAATTGGCACAAGACGTTAGACCAAGCCCTGTGGGCATGTCGAACATCACCAAAGGAGGCAACTGGAACAACCCCATTTCGACTGACTTATGGGCATGACGCAGTACTGCCAGTAGAAATTCAGGTTTAGGCGGTCAGAACCCAAAGGCAGTGTGAAATACCCTCTGAAGATTACTGGAGCATGATGACAGACGGACTAGTCGACGTAGACGAAGAAAGAATGCTAGCACTAGACTCTCTACAAAGGCAGAAAGAGAAAGTCGCTCGAGCCTACAACAAAAGGGTGAAAGGGAAAATGTTTGTTGTCGACGATTTGGTTTGGAGGGTGATCTTGCCTATGGACAGAAACGATAAAACGTTGGGTAAGTGGTCCCCAAATTGGGAAGGACCGTTTAAGGTTGTCCAGGTTTTTTCTAATAACGCCTACGAGGTCGAAGAGTTGGCACCAGACAGACGAATTTTAAGAGTGAATGGAAAATACTTGAAAAAATATAGGCCTCTCCTTCAAGAGGTCAGAATTTTGGCAGAATAAAATAAATGTCGAAAAATAAAGTTGGAAATAATTATGTTAGATACCAGCTGCAAAGGTACGGAAAATAAATAGAAAATGCTATAGGGCAAGAAAGATAACATTAAGGTGGCGAGAAGCCATTGTTTAAACATTACAATAATTTTTTGTACAATCAATGAAACCGGTCAAAGCTGGCCGAACTTGGATTGGAAGGATTTGAGTTCGAAATTGTAGTGCATAGACGCGGGCTCCAGGGTGTCGGCATAGGCTTTAAGCTTCTCGAGTTTCCCTTCGACGGCCATAAGTTCCTCACCGACCAATAAGGCATCATTGGAAGTCTGTTCCACAGTAGCTTGAGCAGGCTGTAGCACTTCGTCGACAAAACGGGACTCTTCCTTAACAATTGAGTCCAACTCATTATCCAAGGCAGCAATTTGACGCCGAAGGGCGTCGATTTATCGACGCAGCTCAGCGGCTCTTGTTTGCTTCAAAGTCAATTCCTTCTGCCGCTCCTCCATAGCCTTCAACATACTGGTAACCTTCGTGTCGGCACGCATCACCAATTCCCATTTTTCCTTCACAGAGGCATCAGTATCAGCAATTTGGCGCTCAGTGTCCCGAACGCTGTCAATATGCCGCAACATAGGCACTAAGATTTCTTCTAGAGCCACCATTGCACGTCTGGCATAATCAGAGATGTGGAGATCCTTTAGCTGGGCGAGTGCACTCAAGATTTCTGGACCGACAGCAGGTTCATGCATAAGCACGAAGGGAAGGTCAGAGTTCAAAGCGTGCACACGGATTTTGTCCATAAGAGCCTTAGTTTTCGTCGCCTCAGGGCCCACTTTGCCAGAATGGAGTTGCTCAGAGTCCGAAGAAATATCATGCGATTTCACCAGATTGCGTAGCCTGGCAATTGCTTCCAAAGTAGAAGGTTTGATCGCCAGCCCCTGGAAGGTCGTAGAAGAAACTGCTGACGGAGTAGGTTGAAGGGGAGAAGCAGTTGACAATGGAGTAGCTTGGGAGGATTGTTGTTTGTTGGTGTCGACACCGACTGGCTCCCGTAAATCCTGCAAGGAAGCTGAGGAGAGACTCGAGTCAGAACTAGTCGAACTGGAATCCAGATGTGTTGCAGGACTAGTGACTGAGTCAGAATCACTGTCACTAATTTGGAGAGGAAATTCGATGGACTCACCAGTAGTGTCGACGGATTGAAAGGGACAATTTGAAGAAGAGACCGGCGACGCAGGAGTATAATCAGCAACAGGCTGAGTCGGTTCAGTAGAAATATCAGCCTGTAGAAGGAAGAATTGAGTAAGAAAAGCGCAACAAAGAATCCAAAGGAATAAATAGGAATACGGATAATACCTGTATTGATGCATGGGAAACTACATCCTGATGTGTGTCCCCCAAGGAAGTAGCAGGGGAAGGACCAATCGACGGCGAAGCTCCCACGACTGGAACAGGGGCCGCACCGAGGGCTGAAGCGTCGACTAGAGGAGTGTCGGCATCTTGGACAGGAAGCTCTGAGGGAGGCGTTACATGACGCCTCTTCCTTTTATGGTCGCCACTCTTGGAAGGAGAATCATGTTTCTTCCTCTTATGGCCATGATGACTTTTGGATTTGTGTTGCAAGGTGTGCTGAAGACACGAAGAGAGGTTATAAGCAAATAGTCTAGCCAAAAGAGCAGACGTGCCGACAAGAAATACCTCAGAGCCCGCGGGAGCAGAACGCTTATGTTTTTTTGGATTTTTTGGAGGAGGGAGAGACAGTAGGTTCTGTCGAATGGGGTTGACCCTGCACATAAACAAAATATTAGCAATCACGTAATGTTCCCCCTCCAGAAGGCAAAGGCAAATAGAAATGCTTTAGAGGAGTATACAGAAGAACTGGTTTTTCTCAAGACTTGGGAAATGGGGCGCCTATCATCGTCAGAAGATTGCTCAAGAGCATCCTGCAAGAAGAGAAAGATGGTTAAGGATAAAGTCAAGATAAGAAGAAATAGTACTTCAGCCAGAGTCAAACCTGAGCCTTCTGTGTCGAAGGAGTAGGTTGGTCAGCAGATGCAGAGTATGCAGGTTTCAGAGGGAGCGCTGCAAATAAATGAGAGAAACGTAAGTGAGCGAGGAAGTCCGGGTGGAAAGGAGTGTTCAAATTTCCAAGAAAGTGTTACCAAGTTGCGTGGTTTCGAACACGCTAACATATCGAGGATCGATATGGAGCGGCCCTGAGTAGTCAGGCAGATAATACTTCGTGGGGACCACTCTGTCGGCCTTTTTTCTCTTGGAGGCGTTTTGTACGTATGAAATAGGACAGTAAAACCACACCGGAACCAAATGACCAAAGGCCAAAGCCAAAGGACTAGATGGCAGAGGAGGGAACTTTATTTTTCCAAAATGAAGGGCATACAAATATTTGCCTTTCACATGATCAGGGATTTTGAGTTTTGGAAGTTGATCGATTATTTTCGCTTTCAGTTTGACAGCAGCCTCTCGGATGGTCCCACGAAGATTATCTGGTCGATACACAACTTGGAAGTAGTTCTGGAAGGCACGAATTTGTTTAACATGAAGAGCCTTACATTTAGTCGACTTCGCCTGCAAACAAACAAAAGCCTCAGTCAATTCAACAAGTTTGGCATCAGGATCGCCAACATAAAGGGAAAAATAGGACTACCACCAATCATAAAATTCTTTGGTACAATAGTGGGTTGGTCGAAAAGAAAAGGAAGGGAGACGGGGTCAGTTTTTCCAAATGTTTTCTAGTTCCTCTTCAACTTCGCTCCAAGGTTGGCCGCAAAGGATATTGACAAGTAACTCTTGAGAAGAAAACAGAGGTTTGGGGATAAATTGGCAAAGACCAAATTGCCTGGCCACAAGGTTAGGCTGGTAAGCTACTAGACCTGGATTGTTGCTGGCAGTCTCCGTCGACAAGAAGCGAGGGACCAAAAATCGCCTCCAAATGAGGAAGGATTCAGTCTTTATTTCTTCGTCAGTCGGAGGGAAAGGTCTGGTAAGCCACTCAGGACCCTCAGTTCGATGGCAAAAAGGGGCCATAGAGGGTAGGAAGTCGACACGAGTCAACATTATTTCGAAGATAAGTCGAAACACTCGAAGGTCTGGAAAGTTCTTATCGATGGGTGTCAAGGGAATCAACCTTTTCCAGATAACATGGCGTTCCTCTGGGGGACATGCAACCCTCTTCATCCCATATGGGGCTATCTCTTTGGAGAAAGTGGCATTGAGCCACAACTGTAGGAACCAGAAAGGACCATGAACCAATACGTTCTTCTTTCTAGAGTTCTCAGAGTCGAAGAGTCTAATCTGGCAGACAACCTCGGATAGAGACTCGTAGAGAGAGGCTAATATCAGTTGGCCTAAAGCGACATCACGTCCTTGGTGCAACTAAGTCGCCAGGAGGGCAAAATGCTTGGCTACTTGCATCGACCGTGAGCAGAAGACGAAACGGGACAGCCAAAGGGTCAAGAAAGCCATGTGTTCCTCGTCGGTCACAGGACCTGCAGAAGTGGCATGATGGTCAACGAAGTTGTTGTATGTTGGTTTGCGAGAGTCGCCAACGTCGAATTTCAAAGAAACTGGCGCCACAGCTTCGCAGTCGAAGACCTCACCAGACGGTCTCAAGCCAGTTATGGCAGCGATGTCTAGGAGTGTTGGCGTGATCATGCCACATCTAGTATGGAAGGAGTTGGTCGAACTCTCCCAAAATTGAAGGGCGACTAATAACATGCCACAATACTGGGGAGGGCCACAGCGGGCAATCTGTAAGAGGGTATAAATGCATGTTCTTTTCCAGTGGTCGAGTTTCTCCATTTCCAACCGGTCCATCCAAGCATAAAACTTAGGACAATTCCTGGGGGGAGCGGCTCTGAAGTTCCTATCGACGTATCGAAGGGAGAAGGGTTGTTGAGCAGATATCACAGGTTCAGAAATGTGACTGGCGGGAAAAAGGGAAGAATCATTTTTGGTGATCTCTGGGTGTCGGTTTTCTGGGAGAGGACCTAGAAACGCTAAGGGTTCATTAGCCAGAGAAAAAGGAATCAATACCTGAGAATGCCATATTTTCTCCTTTTCTTCTACCAATGGAGGCTCAGGGACATATTCCCTGCCATCAATGTTGATAGGGCGCGAGAGTTCAGCAGCTGAAGGTTTGTTGGAGGTGGCCATGGAGATAACAAGAGGGTTCTTCATTATGGAGTAGAAGATGTTTTCATAGAAAAAGCAGAAGACAAATGAGGACAAATGAATACTGAATCAAGAATGCCAAAAAAGAGAAGAAGAAAGAAGAATGAGGGTATTATAGCCCTTAAACCCTGAGCAAAGAAGAGGGAGCGGTTACACTTCCATGGCCGACACATACACTCACGTTCCCACGCCTACAGACACGTGGAGGAGAGAGGGTAAACAAAGAGACAAAACACGTTCAGTTTGGAGACGTGAAGTGATGTAGACGTGATTTTGTGCGTCTCGAGGAGAAGTAGAAACACTCGCCATGATTGTCTAACATCACCTACGTGGGATACACAGAGGCCCCACTAAGTAGAAGCGGGAACAATAAAGGGTAAGCCGACAATTTCAGAGATGCCATCATCTCATCATCATCATCAACAGTCGAAAATGGCATCTCTGGGGGGCATATTGTTACCATGAAATATCCCTAAGGCAGGTTGAAAGCACAAGTAATGGAAGAGTCCTATGATTGTGGGGATCATACCCTACCCAAAGATAAAAGATGTCGAACGCAATCAAGAAAGAAAAGCAAACTAAAAGAGGAGGTCGACAGGAAACGACGGCTCCGTCGGCAAGTCATTTTTTCGACCAACGCTAGGTTTGGGACTTAAGGAATTCTAAACAAAGGTGCAGAAGACAGCTTCGCCCTAACATCTGGGCGGGAGAAATTTGAAATTTAAAATAAAATAGCAGTTCCAAAAGGAAAAAGAGCGCCACAACATGGAGTAGTTAGCAAGACATGGGTGCAACGGTTATGCAAATCGTGGGTCATAACATCTGCTAGCTTCTAGGAAATTATTTTAGGAGTAGTTCCTCTAGTTTAGTATAAATAGGAGTATCCCACAAGGGGCTAGAGGTGTTCACTTTGTACTACGAAATCACTTGTAAGAAAACTTCCCATTCCCAGCGCGAGGAAGCAAGAGTTTCTCTGAGAGTGTTATGTACGTGAATCACCACATTTATTTCAATGCAACTTCCCTACTTTTCAATTGTTCCCGTTGAACATTTTATCTTAATTTCTTTTGTTTTTGAGTTATCATTTTACATTGTCGTTTACGCTGTCGACACTGACTCTATCACGATCATAGAGTTTACCAAAAGCGTGTTCGTAGTATACATCTTTTGAATGTTATAGCGCTGTCGGTCACGAGTCACCTACAGGCGGTAACATTGTCTAAAACCGTTCGTGTGGAAAACCCTTGTTCGACACTTTGTTGGGAGCCGTTCCTCACAAAGTCATTTCGTCGAAAGTTGAACAAGTATCACTTGTACTAGCACATGTCCTAGGATCAACTGGTCGATCCTGCAAGTAACCCTTCGTTTTAAGACCAGGGAGGACCAGCGGTTGTTTACCAATTTCCACAGTAAACACCTGGCGAATTTAAAGTTTTTGATGTTCTCTTTATCCGGAGGTCCTTAGTGCAGATGCATAAGGACATTTTTTTGGTGAGTGATTGTGAGCATGACCATGATGGTTGTGTTGTTTGAAGTGTTAATTCAAGGGGTTGCGAGGTTGTGAAGAGGGACATCCAACGTCTGATGGACGAAGGCATGATTCAGATTGTTCAATCTTGTCATGTAGAAGATGATGTAAATGTCAAAGTGCCCATTTTTAAGCAACCAAAAAGATTGGTAATTCAATACAACAGTAGAAACAGTAACAATGTGAGCAATAGATCAGTATCGTCGTTGGTTATACGATTAGCGGTTGCAGTCCTGTATTCATCTGATAAAGTTTTTCCATATCAGTATAATGCTACAATGATGAAGGATAGTCAAGAGGTCCCATTGCCTACGATCAGCTCTGTAGTGAGCATTGCTGATGTTACCAAGGTGACCCGCAGTAGTCGTGTGTTTGGGTCGGTGTTCCCAAAGGATAAAGAAGAATCAGTTGTTAGTAAGAAGGTAGAAGTGCCTGCTGTGGATCCGATTAGTGCTTCAAAGAGTAAGTCTGGTGAATTCAGCGATTTGAAGGCTAATGGTGATGATGAGGCACTTCGATTGATTAAGAGGAGCGAGTTTAATGTGGTGGAGCAGCTGCTCCAAACCCCCTCAAAGATCTCAGTGTTGTCTCTGCTCATGAACTCAGAAGCACACAGAGAAGCACTGCAGAGAGTTCTAGAGCAAGCGTTTGTAGAACATGATGTTACAGTGGATCAATTCGATCATATTGTGGCTAACATCACTTCCTGTAACAATCTTAGCTTTTGTGATGAAGAACTCCCTGAGGAGGGCAGAAATCATAACTTGGCTTTGCATATCTCCATGAATTGCAAAGAGGATGCTTTGTCTAATGTGCTAGTTGACATCGGGTCTTTGTTTAATATGCTACCAAAGTCAACTCTGTCAAAGCTATCGTACTAAGGAGCGCCTATGAGGTATAGCGGTGTAATTGTTAAAGCTTTTGACGGTTCGCACAAAACAGTTATTGGTGAAGTGGACCTTCTAGTTAAGATAGGTCCGAGTGATTTTGAAATTACTTTTCAAGTAATGGATATCCACCCGGCCTACAGTTGCTTTTTGGGAAGGACATGGATCCATGAGGCGGGAGCTGTTACCTCCACATTGCATCAGAAGCTCAAATTTGTAAAGAATGGAAAGCTTGTAATCGTTGGTGGGGAGAAGGCGTTGTTGGTTAGCCACCTATCATCTTTCTCTTATGTTGAAGCTGAGGATAAGGTTGGAAATTCGTTCCATGCCTTATCTATTGCTTCTGAAAAGAGAGTTGGGGCACCTATGTCCTCATTGAATGATACAAAGAAGATTATTGAAGAAGGCAATGTTGATCAATGGGGGCGCATGGTAGAGGTCTCCGACAACAAAGGCAGAACCGGTTTGGGTTTTCAATGAGATTCATGAATTGCAAGGTCTAAAGACGTGCAACTTAGCTTTCGTAGCGGAGGGTTCATTCATGGCAATGAACAACACTTAGCTGTTGTGCTAGAGGATGACGAAGAGGAAGACTGCACCAATTTTGTGACGCATGGAAAGGCTTGCAACAATTGGACTGCTGTTGATATTCCTGTTATTTTGCATCGATCTAAGTAATTTCTTTTATATGTTTCTAAAATCCTTCTCCTATGCCTAAGGGAGAAATGAACATTGTTTGGGCATTTTCAAATTGATCATTAATTAAATTAATTATATTCATCCACATTTATGATATTTGTTTTTACTTTTTACTTTATTATGAAAATGGTAATCACAAAAAACATAAATAAACAATACAGTTGTCCATCTGCATAATATTTAGTCACAAATTCACTTCTCTAAAGTCAAAGTATCAAATCATTATGCAGGTTGGTTTCTAACCCCATTGAATACAATGATCCTTCTCCTTCTCCAAATTTTGAATTCCCTGTGTTTGAGGCCGAGGAGGAAAGTGATGAAGAAGTGAGTGATGAATTATCTCGCCTTCTTGAGCAAGATGAAAAGACCACTCAGCTGTTCGAAGAGCAGATTGAGCTAGTCAACTTGGGTTCTGACGATGATTTGAAGGAAGTCAAGATTGGGTCTCAACTTTGTTCAGATGTCAAGAAGGGGTTGATTGATCTTCTTCGAGAGTATACGGATGTGTTTGCTTGGTCCTATCAAGACATGCCTGGTTTGGATTCTGAGATTGTGGAGCATAGATTTCCTTTGAAGCCAGAGTGCCCGCCAGTAAAGCAAAAATTGAGAAGAATGCACCCTGATATGGCTGTGAAGATCAAAGAAGAAGTGCATAAACATATTCACATCGGTTTCATTGTAATCAGTGAGTATCCTCAATGGGTGGCCAATATTGTGCCTGTACCGAAGAAAGATGGAAAAGTCCACATGTGTGTCGATTATAGAGATTTGAATAAAGCCAGTCCGAAAGATGATTTCCCTCTGCCACACATTGATATGTCGGTAGACAATACTACTAAATTCAAAGTCTTTTCATTTATGGATGGATTTTCCGTATATAATCAGATCAAGATGGCACCCGAAGATATGGAGAAGACCATATTCATTACACCCTGGGGAATATTCTGTTATAGAGTGATGCCTTTCGGTTTAAAGAATGCTGGTGCAACTTTCCAAAGAGCAATGACTACTCTTTTTCATGATATGATGCATAAAGAGATTGAAGTATATGTCGATGACATGATTGCTAAATCAATTGATGAAGAGGAACATGTTGAGCATTTGTTGAAGCTATTCCAGCGTTTGAGGAAGTATAAACTCCACTTGAATCCCAATAAATGTACTTTTGGTGTTCGTTCTGGTAAGTTATTTGGCTTTATTATCAGCGAGAAGGTTATTGAAGTTGATCCTGCCAAGGTCAAAGCAATACAAGATATGTTTGCGCCCAAAACTGAGAAGCAAGTCAGAGGTTTTCTCGGCCGCTTGAATTATATTTCCAGATTTATTTCACACATGACTACCATATGTGCACCTATATTCAAGCTTCTTCGGAAAGATCAGTCTTGTGATTGGACCAAAGATTGCCAGAAGCTTTTGACAGTATCAAAGAATATCTGCTTGAACCTCCAATTTTGTCTCCACCTGTTGAAGGAAGACCGTTGATCATGTATTTGACTGTGCTCGAAGATAGTATGGGTTGTGTTCTTGGTCAGCAAGATGAGACTAGAAAGAAAGAATTTGCAATTTACTACCACAGTAAGAAGTTCACCGACTGTGAGACTCGGTATTCTATGCTTGAGAAGACTTGTTGCACATTGGCTTGGGCTGCTAAGCGTTTGCGTCAGTATATGTTGAATCATACCACTTGGTTGATATCCAAAATGGATCCGATCAAGTATATATTTGAGAAGCCTGCTTTAATAGGGAGAATTACCCGTTGGCAGATGTTGTTATCAGAGTATGATATCGAATACCGATCTTAGAAAACGATCAAAGGTAGTATCTTGGCTGACCATTTGGCTCACCAACCTATTGAAGATTATCAGTCAGTGCAGTATGATTTTCCCGATGAAGAGATCTTGTACTTGAAAATGAAAGATTGTGATGAACCATTGCTTGAAGAAGGGCCAGAACCTGGTTCCCGTTGGGGCATGGTATTTGATGGAGCTGTTAATCCATATGGTAATGATATTGGGGTAGTGATTATTACTCCTCAAGGCACGCATTTTCCATTTACAGCTAGATTGACTTTCAAGTGTACAAACAATATGGCAGAATATGAAGCTTGCGTTATGGGGCTCGAAGAAGCCATTGATCTCAGAATCAAGCATTTAGATGTCTTTGGAGATTCAGCTTTGACTGTGAATCAGATTAAAGGTGAATGGGAGACAAATCAACCCGGTTTAATACCATACAGAGATTATGCGAGGAGGATTTCAACTTTCTTTACAAAAGTTGAGTTTCATCATATCCCTCAAGATGAAAACCGGATGGCAGATGCTCTTGCAACGTTGGCATCAATGATTGTAGTGAAGTATTGGAATGAGGTTCCCAATTTGTCTGTGATGCATCTTGATAGGCCAACTCATGTGTTTGTTGTTGAAGAAGTCAAATATGAGAAACCGTGGTATTACGACATAAAATGTTTCCTCCAAAGTCAGATTCACCCATCTGGGGCATCATTGAAAGATAAGAAGACTTTGAGAAGATTAGTTGGCAATTTCTACTTGAATGGTGATATACTGTACAAGAGAAACTTCAACATGGTTCTGCTCAGATGCGTGGATAGACACGAAGCATACTTGTTGATGACTGAAGCGCATGAAGGTTCCTTTGGTACTCATTCCAATGGACATGTGATGGCGAAGAAGATGTTACGAGCAGGTTACTATTGGCTGACAATGGAATCTGACTGTTGCAAGTTCGTGAAGAAATGCCACAAGTGTCAAATATATGCTGATAAGATTCATGTTCCTTTGACACTATTGAATTTTATTTCTTCCCCATGGCCCTTTTCCATGTGGGGAATTGATATGATTGGGATGATTGAGCCTAAAGCTTCGAATGGACATCGTTTCATTTTAGTGGCAATTGACTACTTCACAAGTGGGTTGTGAGGTTTATCAAGAATCAGATCATATGCCGTTATGGTGTGCCAAGTAAGATCATTACTGATAATGGATCAAACTTGAACAACAATATGGTGGAAGCTCTTTGTAAAGACTTCAAGATTGCACATCATAATTCTTCTCCCTACAGACCTAAGATGAATGGGGCCGTTTAAGCTGCGAATAAGAACATCAAGAAGATTATTCAGAAGATGGTTGTCACGTATAAAGATTGGCATGAGATGCTCCCATTTGCTTTGCACGGGTATCGTACATCCATCTGCACTTCAACAGGGGCGACCCCTTTCTCACTTGTTTATGGCATGGAAGCTGTCCTCCCAGTAGAGGTTGAGATTCCTTCATTGCGTATGCTGATGGAAGCCAAGTTGACTGAAGCTGAATGGTGTCAGACCAGGATTGATTAGCTAAATTTAATTGAAGAGAAGAGATTAACTTCCATGTGTCATGGTCAGTTATATCAGCAAAGGATGAAGAAAGCTTTTGATAAGAAGGTCAGACCTCGTGTGTTCAGAGAAGGTGACCTTGTGCTCAAGAAGATTCTATCTTTCAAACCAAATTCTATGGGCAAATGGACTCCTAATTATGAATGCCCATATGTTGTTAAGAGAGCCTTTTCAGGCGGAGCCTTGATTCTTACAACTATGGATGGTGAAGAGTTCACTTGTCCTGTGAATGCAGATGCGGTCAAGAAATACTTCGCCTAAAAAGAAAAGCACAACTCGCTAAGTTGAAAACCCGAAAGGGCGGCTTAGGCAAAAATGAGCGTCTCGATGGATTGAAAACCCGAAAGGGCGATCCATGCAAAAATTAGAGACATAAAACAGAAAGAATTTCCCGATAAGTTGAGTACCCCACCTTGGGGCAACTTATGCAAAAATTAGGGATTATGGCAAGTAACTACATTCTGCTGATCTTCAAATTTTGGAGAAACTTTAAGCATAAGGGTTCACGTTGATTCATCATCCCGACAGTGGTCAAGAGCATAGAGGACTTCAAAAGTTGGCAGAAGGATTAAGGATCATTTGTATTCAGTGTAATCCTTTTCCATGTAAGTTACCATTTTCAACTTTGTAAAGATCTATGGAGTCTTGTCATTTACAGACTACCATTCTATTAAATAAGGTTGAGCTTTTATCCAATTATTTCTACTCTTATTTACTTCAGCCAATAGTTTTAAATTTTATTATGATCATTTTTGAAATTGAAATCTTTAATCAAAATCATTTTCTTAAACATATAAAAGCAAGTATTTTCCAAAGCAACTAAAAAGAAGTATCAACAGCATTTCAAAGAGCAGCAAGTCTTAAGTGTGAAGCATTAAGGGTTCCCAAAGCAGTTAACCCTTCGGGTATCCTTAGCCGAGTTTGTTGACCCGGTTCCCTTGCGGAGTTGTGTTTGATCTCCAGTGGAGCTTCATTTCTTTTCCAACTGAGTTGGTTAATTCAGTGCCCTGTAGTGTGTTATTTCCCTGACAGAGTTTCTGCGTCCCCCGATTGAATTTGTGTATTCCTCAGCATTTTTTGATCCTCAGTAGAGTAATGAGACTCCCCAATAGATCGCGTTGGTTTCTCCACCAGTCGTCATCCGACTTGCTCCCAATCAGAGTTTCCTCCTAGTTTCTAAGAAGCTACTTGTGTTTATCCTCTGTATGGTTGTCTCCCATTTTGATATGGTGTTGACCTAAAATTCCCAACAGATTTGGTAAAATTTCCTCTCCTCGGTGGATCTCCTCCTTCCTCAGCTAGAGTTGAGCCTTTGGGTTGTTGATCTCTCTCTCTTTGTTTTCTAGCAGTTATCTCCCTCTTGTTGTGGATTGACCGAGGATTGTATCGATGATTCAAATTCTTTACGACACCTTTGTATCCTTTGTGATCGTTTTGTCAGCATAATCATCATATATACATATACACCCATATAATTTCATAATTGCATCATCATATTTGATTGATTTATTTGAGATTCTTATTCTCTGTTATGGCGGCACCTTATCCCCATACAAATTCGGTGTCTGCCCTCCCTCAGTTGTAGAATGTTAGCCCCTTA
This sequence comes from Lathyrus oleraceus, assembly GCF_024323335.1. NCBI lineage: Eukaryota > Viridiplantae > Streptophyta > Magnoliopsida > Fabales > Fabaceae > Lathyrus > Lathyrus oleraceus. The sequence goes on from NC_066583.1 coordinate 214,310,851, forward strand.
GGAAGAAAGACTTTAATCTTTCTCCTTTTCCCCACTGAGTTATTTCCTCGTGGATGATTATTACTTCAGCTTCCTCCCTAGTTGTTTTTCTGGATGGAATCGCTCCCCTTGAGTTATATCCTCATTGGGTTGAGTCTTGATTGACCGATTCTTTCTAGCTCTTGCCTCGATAGATGCTTTAAGTCTACTAAGAGCTTATTACCCAGTAACTGGTAATATTCTTCTTAGTTTGCAGTTTGTTACTTCTTGCCCAATACACGACAAAAGTATCCCTGTTTTTCTAGCAGTAGAGTCCCCAGTGGATTCGTTTTTCCTGATTCCCCAGGAAGTATATCCTTGATATGTTCATCCTAACCGGTGACAAATATCTTTCTTTCCCCTGCGTGAGTTTATCCTTGATATGTTCATCCTAATCGATGACAGATACTCTCATTTGTGGTATTCTACCCAGTAAAAAGGTAGTTGTAATCCCTATTTTGTTCCCCATAGAGTTAATCCTTGATATGTTCATCTTAACTGATGACAAATTTTCTTCTCCTTGTGGTATTCTACCCAGTAACTGATAGTTGTAAACCCTACTTTCTCCTCACAGAGTCCATCCTTGATATGTTCAACCTAACCAGTGACGGATTTTCTCTTTGATGGTATTCTATCTAGTAGTCGATAAATGTAATTCCTACTTTTTGTTCAGTTGGTATATCCTTGATATGTTCATCCTAACCGATGATAGATATCCTCCTTGACATTCCCGGGCAAGTCTATCCTTGATATGTTCATCCTAACTGATGATGGATTTTCTTCCCTATTGAGTTTATCCTTGATATGTTCATCCTAACCGATGACGGATACTCTCACCTTTGATCTTCTGCCTAGTAACTGATAGTTGTAAATCCCATTGTTCTGCAATTTCCCCCAGCAAGGTTATTCTTACCCAGTAGCCGGTAATGAATACTCCCTCCTGGTGGTTCCAAGTGAGTCATCCTAGATATGTTCATCCTAACCGGTGGGGAGTGTCCTCTCTATCATATCTCTATTATCTCCTTACCCAGTAACAAATAGTGGATAATAAATTTCTACTCCTCCTGCATTGAAGTTTATCTTCCCCAGTCGAGTTAAGTGTGGATTTCCTTAGTGAAATTGCTTTTCCTGCATGATCTAAGTACTTCAGTGTTATCCTGATTTACTTGTATCCCCTACAGATGTTTTGTTTCCCTGGCTGAGTCTTTCCATTTTGTATGGAATTCCTCTAGTCCCCCAGCAGTTTTAAGTTGTAGCTGGCCTATGCATAACTCTTTTCCCCCTTAGAGTCTTTGTCTCCTCAGTGAGTTTTTCTTATGGAATGCATTATACTCCTGCGGATTTTCGGTCTCTCTAATTTCTTTTCCTTTGTGGCAATATTTCCCCCACAGAGAATTAACTTTTACATTCATATCATATGCATCATGAGGTCTCTTAGGGACCAAAATTTGTTTCTTTCTTTGTTGTTATTTAAGCCCGTTCTACTGAGTCGAGCCGAAGATTTTAACCTTCACCTCTCAGTTAGAATGTCCTTAAATAGGGACAGTTGTAAGATCCCAATTTTGACCCTAAGATCCCTCATGCAATTTCATCATATGCATATGCATTGGGATCACACCTTGGCATCCTCCTTACCCCTCTTTCATTGGGTTTGTTTTGGGAGAGATCACCAAGCATCATGTGATTGTATCATACTTGTATATTATCATTTTACTAACCAAAATACCAAAAATACGTCTTTGTATTTGCCTAACTTTTTGTAGGTAGGGCATGATCTTCATTGATCTATCAAGTTCATATATAGGGTTTGAGACCCTCATGACAAAGGGCACAACCATGAATTGATCCAAGAATGGTTATGAACATCATATATAAGTCCCAATGATTCATACATGTCATATTGATCAATTTTTCTTAAAGTGTTTAGAGGTGATTTGCCTTGGAAACCCTAGTTTGACTAGGTATCTTGAGTAACTTCTCCAACAAGCTATCTCACCAATTGATCAAATTTCTCAAGGGACACTTAAAATTTCATCATTTTATGCATACATGATCTACCATGAGCCAAGAAAGTTAAGAGAATTGAAGGTTGACAAGTTAGTTGATGGTGGTTGGCCAGATGAATTCATCTGATCAAAACTAGGTCTCCCTAGACCCTATCTCCTACAATTTTCACCATATGAAAATGATTTCAAGAGAAACTTTACTCTAAATTACATTTCAAACAACTTTCATGTTGAGACCTAGAGCTTGTTTTGCTTGGAAAATCATCTTCTATGTTGAAACATTATAGGTCATTTTGTCTAAACCATAATTTGAAAGTCAACTTCCCAAGGCCATAACTTGATCAATTTTTATGAGATGAAATATTTCCAAGTTGCAAAATCAAGTTAAAAATGTCTACTTCAACTTTTATGTTTATAGTGGAAGCAAATTCAACTTTTATGAGCATGTGATATGAGGATACATTATAGGTCATTTTTTACCTATATCATTGAACAAGTGATTTTTCCAAACTTCAAAAATGCATAACTCTATCATTCTAAATCCAAACAACATGAAAATGGTGACCATTTTTTGAGGTATTTGAAAGAGTTACAACTTTGATGAAGACATTTTTCTCATTTGAAGCTCACATAAAAAGTTAAGTAAGGTGGAATATTGAGATATATGACTTGTCACTTAGGAAAATTTTTAACATGTTGAAATTTCCAAGCTTCCACCTCAAAATTCACCATGATCCAAGCTCCAAATGAAAAAGTGTTCATCATCAAACTTGTTCCTCTTGATCCAAGATTTCTAAAGAATCCAAGGTCATGCATTTTGGATGAGGTTTGCTAGGGTTGCGCATGGCTTTAACAAAGCTGCATCATTGGAGGAAATCAAATGTACAAACTTCATTTCACATGGCCTTGCCATTCAAGCTTCATTCAGACTTCAACATGATTGATTTTGGACCTTAATGCATTGCCTCATGGGCATGTACATGCCCATGCACTCGTGCCATTCACATTGCTAAATTTGGACAAAATTTCAAGTGTGCAAATATCACTCCCTCATGCTATAAATACATGACCTCTGTGCTCAATTCAAACAAACCTTGCGCGCCATCTTTTACCCCCAATTCAAACCCTCTCATTCTAAAGGAAAACCTGAGAATTTTCAATTTGAAAATTGAGTTTGAATCTCAACTGTTGGAGATTCAAAAACTCCAGGATCCGAAGCCTTGCACCCTTGCTAATCACTTCCTGAAAGCTTCTCAAGTGTGATCAGATCGTGTTTGAAGCAAGCAACATCAAGTTCTGCACAACATTGAAGGTAATTTTCAGAAAACTTCATCTCTTCGATTCTCACTCAATTCTCATCAATTCTCTTGGATCTTTGGTTGTATGAAGTCCTACCAATGTAGGCAAGAAGATTGAGTTGCTTAGAGGTTAAATCGAAGCAACTCAGTTGATACACCTCAAAATTCAACTCCTCATATCTTTCTATATATGTGGAGTTAGTTAAAATTGAGGTGATATTCGTGATATACACCATTTTATCTTTTAGATCATGTCCTCTTTTGTCATTTATGATGTGGTGATGATTGAACCAGTCTGACCAGGATCATCGGAGAAGATGATCGGGCTTTGGCTCCGGCGATGAGCTGGAAGTGTTCAGAGCCATTAGATGAGTTTGAAATGTTTTAATCTCGTGCGTTGTTTTTAAATACCAAGCCTATGCCGCGTTGACTGCAGTGCACCATGGAACGCGCGCGTTGGTCCACTTGATCTGCCACCTCAATTAATGAGGGAGATCAAGTGGTCCACGTTTTTTGATATTTTCTGATTTCTCTTTTATTCCTTTTATTTTCATTAATTCATATTAATTTTAATATTGATCCAAAAAATATGAGAGTTTCACCAAATAATTTCAAATAATTTCCTCTTTCATATTTTGAATTAAAATTATTTTTTGAATCATTATTAATATTTTTCATGATTTAATTGATTTTGTGATTATTTTTAATTGTTTAAAAATACTTTTGTCTTTAAAAATTTTGAAATTTTTTCTCCAAGGTCCTTTGACCTTGTTTGACCTATGATAAATCTCATGGTCATTTCTTTGGTGTTTTGATGAGGTTTTAGGAATTTGACAAACCATATTTAATTTAAATGTATTATTTTAGTATTTTTAATTTGAATAAATGCCAATTAATTGTGTTGACCTATTGTGATGACTTGTATAAGTTTGAATCTTGTTGTTAGGCCTTGGTCAAGGTTGATTTGACTTTGTCAAGTTAATATCATTGGATTTAGGGGATTGATGGAATGTACATTCCATCTCCCAAAATAAATGGATGATATTAATTTGGTAAAAGTCCTCCTTTGACCAATTTGAGTTTTGATCCATTCCCCTCCCTCTTCATATCATTCCCATTCTTTATCATTCATCTCATTTGGCCTATGATATCTCTAAGTCCTAAGGCTAGTTGATTGCAAAATCAACATAAGTATGGATGAGATCAGGCCACCTCTTTTGCATATTCTTTTTGTGTGTAGTATGTTTCATGAGCATAGTCCATTATACTATGTCTCTAACATGAATTAACACCAAAATTCTATTGCCCGACCTCAAATAGTTGTGACTTCTACATAAGTCCAATTACGATTGCTTAACATATCGCTAAATTTGTGACACAAAAAGGCATAGCATTCTAGTTAGTGAGATTGTAAGTCTCCCCTCTTTCATGGTATTGTGTGGAAACTTGGCCTTTTTTCCTTCCTTTGGAAGATGTCTTGGTTCAAGGATCCATGCTTGTGATAAGTGGGTTAGGTGTTCTCCAAAGAGTGACTTAAAATGAAAAGCAAAAGCAAAACAATACTAACTTCTAACTCATTAACAACTAACATTTAATTTCAAGTCCTTTATTTTAAGGCACTTTAATTTTTAAGCTCTATTCATTTGCCATTATTCATACCATTCTAATTGTTTATGTTAATGTCATTTTCACTTTGTCCATTTGGACCATATTGTGTGCTATACCTTGTTTATATATATTTTTGTTTGTTTGTGTGGTCTTTGACCATTAATGTACATAATAAGAACAAAGAACCCTAAAAAACTTTTGTGTGGACTGTTGGCTTGATCTGGGACAAATTGGACTTAGAATTTAGGCAACCTTCCTATGCTAAAGGACTTGGCCAATGCCAGCATTTGTGTAACCAAGTGATTTAAATTTGAAACTTCATCTGATACATCTTTGAAGATCCCTTTGAGTTCATATGCAACATGATCATTGTGAAGCTGTTATTTTGAACCCGTGACTTGTGGAATTCATCTGTTACATGACCAAATTTGAAGGAGATCATGGAGTGGCTAAAGCTTAGATGTGACTATCTTTATTTTATGCCTTACTCTTCAAGTTAATATTGTATGCATTGTTTGTTGCTTGATTATAATATCCAAGGGAATTTAGGGTTTCTATATGACATTCTTGCCTATTGGATTGCTACCCATTGGTCAAATCTTTACAACTCTTAACTTTTAATTTTGTACATAGGACTAGTCTCTTCATCTCCTCACCATTTATTTAATTTTAAAATCTCTCCCTCCTTTTAAAAAAAACTTCATTGTTTGAACTTGTTATTTTCTAAATTTTGACCACTTTGCAAACTAGAAACTTTGGCCTTATGCCATTGCATTTTCAAACTTCATTTCTTAATCAAACTTGTAATAAACTTAACTATATTTGACTTAAAATTTTCAAAAGCCAAAAAGAACTAACTCATTCAAACCATTTTTAGGCCTTTGTGCCTTTCAAACTTAATTTTTGTTAAAAGCAATGCACCCACTTTGAAATTGGTATCTCGAACTACGAGGTTTTGATCCCTCATTTTTATGTTGGTACGTAGGCACAAGTCTGAAGGTCTTGTCAAACACAAAAACATAATTAATGAATTCTTTTCTCATCCCCTCACTCTATTTGTTTGTAAACATCATTTTTGTACGAAACACATATGCACACAAAAAAGGGCTCCCTAGGAGTACCTAGGACACCTTGGGTGCTAACACCTTCCCTCTGTGTAACCAACCCCCTTACCTGTAATCTCTGACATTTTTTTAGTTTTGATTTGAAAACTTCTTACTTTTTGGGTTTTGTTCATACTTTTTCCCTTTTCCATTGGAAACAATAAAAGCGCGGTGGCGACTCTGGTTTTATTAATCTCTAGCTTGTCAATAGCTTGACGATCATGAATTTACCGCTATAGTAATTATTCTTTTTCATCCTCATAGCACCTAGATCTAACTTGTTTGAATCATTAGATGTTTTAGGAGGGAAAGTCAAGTGTCAGGTCCTTAGGCTAGGTATGACCAACACCCCAATTACTTGAATGTTGTGTACAAACACGTACACCCCATTTGGCATTCCAATTTGTTATGAAAATAGTTTTGAAAAAAGGTACTTGACGTTGGATCAAGCAGTTGAATTTATTATGAAAATAGTGAGTGAAGCATGAGTTTGAGAAGAGAGTGGAGAAGAGATGATAGAATTGATCATGGAGTGGATGGAGGACGCTTGATGTTAGATAAAGCATTTACGTTGCAATGGTGTGAGTTTTATTCGGAAAACAACTTGACGTTGAATTAAGTACCTTTTGTTTCTTTTGAAATGCTTTGTTTATCATTTTGTATTTTATCTTTGATTACTAACATGCATGGTGAACTAACTAGAAAGCAATAAAGCTAAGCTATTACATGACTAAAGGGTGGGTTAACATTTAACCCACGATGGGGGGATGGATCCATACAATACAACATGAGGGAATGAACGAAAAATACAAGTTACAAACTATTAACTATGTACCATGCCTATGGCATACAAGTGACATGGTACTTCAAACAATACAAAACTATTGACTGAAAATGAAATGGTTAGGAGCATGGCTAGCTAGGAGTGAACTTGAATCTCCAAGTCACATGTGGACACAAAACTACAAACGAGTTAGCATGAGATAAAGCCGAATGAATGAGAATGAAACAAAAACGTGTAAGTGCATACAATGGTTAGAATCGATTCAAAGGTAATGGATTAATCAATGAAAAACCATCAAAGATATATCCTATGATCATGGAAAATGAAATTAGACATATAAAGTATTCATGACCTAAATTGAAATGGGATTTTCAATTTAATCAAAATGATCATAAACCAAAGGAATCGATTAAATGGACAATTAAAGTGACTATTAATTCTAAGAATTAAAATCTACCTAAACACGAATTAGGAATTACTAATCAATCAAATGGAAAATTCACAATCTAATCAAGAATTGAATTCTAATCTACATGATCACACAAATCAAATTGAGTGGAAATTTAACATAAAGTCTAACCATGGCAAAATCAACAATTAGCCATATAAAATCCACACAAAACCCATAAAAAGAAATAACGAGATTAAATGACTAAAAATTAATCATGGCAAGGTTAATCAGTCAGAAATTAATTCTGGAAAATTAAGAAACTAAACCTAATCTAGAAATTGATTAAACCTAATTTCTAAATCCTAATCACCTAATTAAACCTAATTAAGAATTAAGCTAAAAAGTGAATTAATCCTAATATTTAAAATCAAGAACTAACCTAAATCCTATAACTTAACCAACCAGCACAAAGATTAATCACAAAAAATAGGAATTAACACCGATTAATAATAATTACGTCTGGGTTAAAGGGAGGATTTAAGAACTAATTCTAATATTGGGCCTGGGGGTACAATCCATGAACTGGGGGTGTAATGAGGAGGTATGGATAGAAGATTCACTTGTGCCTGAGCCCAAGCTTCACTCGTCCTCCACCGGGTTCAACACGTGATAAGGAAACCCTAAAAGAAATCCATATCCGCGCGGAGAAATCCCTAGTTCCAAATGCTCGACGTGTAAAGCTTTGCCCAGAAAAATTCAGGGATTCGATTTCTCATCTCCAAAATCCCGAATCCAAACATGTTGAATCTAGGTCGAAACGAAAAGGGTGTTCCTTCATGAACCAAGAATTCTGCTTTAACAAGATTCAAGCTCCACCCTCAAACGAAGAATCAAGGATGAATCCTCGGAACACAATCACAACCAAAATCGAAATCGCTTAAGGCTCGTTCTTGCGTACGGGCGAAATCGACCGGAGAACGAATGGCGTACCCGGTTCGTGCGCGCTTGCGATGGTTGTTGAAGCGAGGAAGGTGAAGACGATGAATGAAGAGGTTGATGCGTCACGATTGGTGAAGGTGGATGACGCGTCGCGATCGACAAAGAGCCTATGATGCGGTGCGATTGATGAAGATCTTTGAGAAATCCTTGGTATGCTTCTGTTTGATTTTCTCTCTTCTGTTTTCTGCTATTGTTCCGTTTTTCTGCTAATGTTAGCAGTTGGTTTCGTCTTCTGTCATAATCGTCGCGCGTGGATTGGAACGAGGAGCGAAGGTGATATTCGATTCGTGTCGGCTTCAAAGTTCCAAAACGGTTTCCAGGTGACAAGCTTCCTTCTTCTTCCTTTTCTTCCAACGTCTTGTTCCTCTTTTCTTCTGTTTCTGCTCTGCGTGAGTTTTGAGTTCCTTTTTTGGTATTATGCACGGTGATGGAAAGGGAGAAGAGGATTTTGTTACTCCATGGTTGTTGCAGGTTAGAGATGGTTATGAAGGGTTGTTGAAAGGGAAGTTTAGGGTGGAGAAATGAAGTTTTGCAGGGTTAAAGTGTTGGTTGAAGAAGATGGATCTATGAGTGAAGTGAGGGTGAATGTGGTTTTTGATTGTGATGGAAGATTGTTGGAGAGTGAGGGTGAAGAAGTGCAGTGAGGTTTTGAAGAATAAGGAGTGGAAAATCCTGAATCAGAATGGTGAGTTATATATAGACTTCTCTCCTTCCAAATTCTGTTAGGAAAATCGGTTAGGAACTGTTATGAGTTGGTTAGATTCAATGGGAGTTTAGGTTATATTAGTTATGAACTGGTTAGATCCAATATAAATTTCTATTAGAGTTTTTGTTGAGTATTAATTGAATTCGGATGTTTTTATGCTTATACAGGTCTTTAGCTTCGGTAATATCAGCAGGCAGGTTTCTCACATAGACAGATGTTACTTCTTCATGGTCAAATTTGTAGCCATCCACTGCTGCATCGGCCCTTGACTCTGAAGTATATGCAGATACTAAGCTTGACTGCTGATAAACAGGCTTCACCACAGCCTGCTGAGTAGCAGGCTGTGTCACATGATTAAACTCTGAAGGAGGAGAACTTTGAAAAGAATGATGTGGGGCATGTTCGAGTGCAACGTGCAACACTGATTGGCCTTTGGAGACACATAAAATAGATGCATAAGTTTTCTTAGCAGGCTCCTCAAAAGACTCTTCCATAAGAGTGACAGGGGTTTCACGGATAGTATGAGCAACATTAGGCACCGGTGGATATGCCTCCCGTGTAGGAGTTTTCTCAACCACAACTTCAGTCTCAAGATCTTCTTGTAGTTGTTGTTGCTGCTCAGGAAGACTATACTTGTCCACTGGATCATCATCTATATGAACTGAGTTGAGATATTCTCTTGCCTCTTCCTCAAACCCATAGTCCGAAACTGGTGGTTCAGCATAAGAAGCAGAAACATGTGGTTGTGATTCAAGATTAAACCAAATTCCACTTATTTTGCTATACCCAATGTATTTCATGATTACATGAATTCTATATGAGATGGATGTCATAGATTGTGTTCAATGCCTTTTACTTCCACACAAACTTTGGTTCATGGATTCTATCATTTTTCTATGTGCAAGGATTCACAATTTGACTTGTTGGTGATTTGGTTTATGGAAATGTAATGGTCTATGTGTGGTATTTGGAAACCTTGAATAAGTTTGGAATTTGTATGGAATTTATTTGTAAATGGATTCAAAAAGGTTTATTGGAAATGAATGTGAAATTATGTAATAGCTAAAAATGTTTATGGATATTTGGATATTGACATATTAGGTTAGGAATTTTGGTTAATGGACATATGGTTAATGAAATGGGTTTGGATAACTATATATTGATGGGATTTAATGTGGTAGTGGCTAAACTCTATTTCGTACTAAACTCTATTTAAGCTCTATTTAAATAAATTACCTATCTTTAAATGACAAAATGAATTTTTTTTAATAATAAATATTACCGTTATTTTATTGTTGTTGCAATCTTATCATTCCAAAATGAAATCAATATTCTGAAATTAAATTAATTATTATTGTAATTTTTTTTGCCAAATATTATCGTTACTTGATTTTCTTTAAATGACAAAATAAAATTTTTTAATAATAAATATACTGATTTTTTAAGTGGTCTTTCTGAGATGTCAAACCGAGAATATGAAAAGAGGGAGAAGTAATATGAAACGGTTTGATGAAAATTAGGGTTTTATTTAATTGAATAAATTGATATTATTATTATTATTATTATTAATATTGTTATTTATTAATATTTATTATCATAATTATTAATCCCATTTATCCACTTAATAACTCAAAATATTCCAAAACCACTATTCCAAAACCACTGACAATATTATACCATTTTAACTAACTCTACCATTTTACAATTTAATAGAAATATATATTTAATTGTATAATTATATGTTATTAAATTATAACTTTAAATTAAAAATAACTATTTAATATAATTGATTAATATTAATTGAGTAATTTAATATTATTGTTAATTTACCTACCAATTAATTATTATTATTGTTATTATTATTATTGATATTTACCCGTCATATATGATAAGAATATTTTTAAAATTTAAATAGTATATTTATTATTTGATTTGATTTGATTTAATTGAGATCCAAACTCTATAAATTAAAATCGGTTACTTATTATGAACAATAATATAGGGTCATTTCAATGTCAATCTATTATTAATTGAATTTTACATAGATGTACTTTTGCAATAACACGTTGGCATATTGAATCTTATACCGCTGTTATTTTTGCACTAACATATTTTATCCTTTCAACAGAATAATTATAGTAAATACGTACATTCTGTATACCGAATTATAATAAAAATGTATTAAAATCAAAAGCAATAAAACTGTTTACAGTAAATAAAAATATAGAATAACATCTTAAAATTCTATTCTATTTGATTATTCATTTACTTATTACTAATTTATTTATTATATAAAAATATATCAAATAAAATTTTAAATATATGTTGTGTCATTAGCATTTATTTCAACTTTTGATTTATTATTGATTTTTTATTTCAATGAATTTTTCTTTAAATATTTATGATCATGAAGAAATTAGACTATATTTTTATTTACTGTAAACAGTTTTATTGTTTTTGATTTTAATACATTTTTATTATAATTCGGTATACAGAATGTACGTATTTACTATAATTATTCTGTTGAAAGGATAAAATATGTTAGTGCAAAGATAACAGCGGTATAAGATTCAATATACCAGCGTGTTATTGCAAAATTACATATACGTAAAATTCAATTAATAATAGATTGACATTGGAATGACCCTATATTATTGTTCATAATAAGTAACCGATTTTAATTTATAGAGTTTGGATCTCAATTAAATAAAATAAAATCAAATAATAAATATACTATTTAAATTCTAAAAATATTCTTATCATATATGGCGGGTAAATATCAATAATAATAATAATAACAATAATAATAATTAATTGGTAGGTAAATTAACAATAATATTAAATTACTCAATTAATATTAATCAACTATATTAAATAGTTATTTTTAATTTAAAGTTATAATTTAATAACATATAATTATACAATCAAAACGATGTTATATATGTGTAACATCAAAGGTTGGATCATTTTCAGCATTTTGCCACACACCTCAATCAAATTTATATACTCTCTTTTTTTCCAGGTTATTAGGTTTGTAATTTTATAGTCATCTAAATTTGCAGTTACATTAATTTTTGAATTTTTTTTCAGTGAAAATGAGTAGAAAGGTTGATTCTGCGAAAGACATCAATGACTCAAAAGAAACTTGGCGTCTTGCTGTTAGAATAATGGATGTTTGGAGTGTTGTGAATAATAAGGGTATTGAACATTTGAAGATGATTGTTATGGATTCCTTGGTAAATTGCTTTTCTTTTTTTAAGTATAGATTTTTGTATGATAGTTAATAATTACAACAAAATGCTTTTTTGTATAACATATAAAAAGAAGATTATTTTCATTTTGTTAGGGTGATCGGATTTAGGTCCTTATTCGTCATGACCATTTACTGAAATGGAAAAAGGTCATTAAGAAGAATATGACCTGTATTATAAACAATGGCAGTGTTTATAACAATGATTTTCAGTGGAAGGTATGTGATCATTCAAAAAAATTTTGTTTTTCTTGGTGGTACCACAATGAAGGCAATCGAACTTCAAAATATTCCACCTAAAGGATATTTCTTTAAAGATTTTGGTGAGATACTTCAAGGCAAATGCAAAACCGATAGACTGGAAGGTAATTTAAATTCTATTATAACTTATATAACTTATATATTTGCAAACACATTCAATAATGAACCTTACTTTAATGTAGATATTATTGGTGCTGTTAGTGAGATAAACCATATCCAATCCAACACTCCGGGGAAGAAAGTTGTTGTTTCTGTTGTGCTGAAAGATTTGAAGTAATGCGCATTGTTTTCATAACTTATGTGTTTGATAAATTTATATATTTTGCGTCACTGAATCCCATCATATAATATTGTTTATTTATATTGCAAAATAGGGGTAATTGCATAAATTGCAATTTATGGGAAATCTATGGATCAAATTTTTTGGCTTACTACAATGATCCTAAAAACAATGGAGCTATTGTAATTCTGCTCACTCATGCAATGGTAAAAGATGGCCAAGGTATTACACTATCAGACTTTATAAATACATAGCTGATTTGTATTTTTCATTATACGTTCAATAATTTTTATATTAATTATATAATTTACAGTGTCAAATGCATGGAGTGGTTCCAAATTATTGATAAATGAAGACATCCCTAAAATTCAAGATTTTATGTCTAAGTATGGATTTTATTTATTTATTTATATTCAGATTATTATACATAATTTTTAATTTCAAAAACAATCTTATTTCTATAGGTTGCCTACTAATGAACTGAAGGAGAAGCCTACTCAATCTGCAAAATCTCTTTCTAATTGGTCTGGTGGTTCTCAGTATTCGTCAGTAGAAAGGTTTGTTCATAATGCGAAATGTATGTCCTTAAGTCAGTTCTGCAAAATCAAACATGTAAGTTGAATACTATAGAGCCGAATTTATCTTTACTATTACAATTATATTGTTTGCTTTTTGAAATTAATATCATTTTTGATTTGCTTTTAGGAAACTTTATGTGTTACTGTAGCAACCACATTGAAATTTGCTGTCTCAAAGTATGGATGGTTTTATTATGGCTGCACAAGGTGTTCTTCGAAGACACCTAATCCTGAAAAAGCTTATGAATGTTCATGTGGGCAAAAAGTCGAACAGCCTATACCAAGGTACATATAATCTAGATGAATTGCAAATAAATTTTGTAATGGATTTGTTATTAATCATATTATTTTCTTCGTTTAAAATACTATAGGTACAAGATTGAGATATATGTTAGCAATGGTGAATCAAAATATCGATTTGTATTCTGGGATTCCAAATGTGCTGCTATACTTGGAATGACTGCTGAATTTATGCATAACTCTATGGTGGAGGTACATTGTTATACATAAGTTAAAATGTTAATAGTTTATCGAGTTGTAAAGTTCAGATTATCACTCATGGTTGATATTTTATTTTTCCATTAGAATGGAGAAGATGATCCAATGGTTTATCCTGATGAACTTGAAATGCTGTTGAATAAGAAAATGGCTTTTAGAGTTAAGGTGCAGCCAACGTTTTCCCAAGCGTCTGTTTGGAAGCTTTGTGATGATGAAGTCTTTGTTAAAGAGATTGAAAATGACTACATAGTAGAAGACATATAATATTCACTTAATTCATGTATTATTTAAACATTTAACAAGTATAATAAATATTCGATGTTTCAATGTGCAGAATCAGTCTAAAACTGAATATGCAAAGTTGGTCCATAACAAAGAAAATTTGGAAACTTCCGCAGTAAGTATCTTCATTTGTTAACATAATAATTTTATATGATAAATATTGTATTATTATAATTCATTTTATATCTGACAATTAATTTTTTATATTGCAAGCAAACATTATCTACATCTGGTGAAAATGATCCAGAATCAATCATTCTAATGACTCCGGCTAAGGATGTTGTAATTGCTGACAAGGGTAAAGAAGTTGATTTTGAAGTGTCTGGCGCTACGCAATTATCAGACACCAAACCATCCAAGAAATTAAATATAGAACCATCTTCTTAATTAGAATTTTCGGAAATTTGATATTGAAATATACTTTATGAACTTTTTAGCACCAGAATGAGTTTAAGTATGAAGTTGTTAAGAACATGATATGTTTTGGTTGTAGGATGTGTTCTTACTTTTTTGAAGTGTTTATTTTGTGGGATTACAATTGACATTTATATTTCATGTATGGCTTAAAGGATGATAATGAGTATTTAATTCATGTGTGTGAAATTATTCAAAATCCTATGTTGTTATGTTGAACATTGTGTTTTGTGTGTTCTTTCAACTACAAAATTTATATGAGTATCATATCTTCAAATGTTAATAAGTATTTTAGATTGATAACAAAATACGTTGTCATCTTATGAAATATGTGTATACGACTAAATTATAAATAGATTATTGCATGTCATGTTTGGTTTCAGCATGCCTAATGGTGTTAGAAATTAAAAAAACAATTACATAAAAATTTATTATGAAATCCTTCAAAACTAATTATAGAAAACACATAGAAACACATTTTTTTACAATTTTTTTCAAAGTCTAATACATATGTTAAAATTGCAGGTACTTCAGAAATGTTGGAGCAATGTTTGAATCTTGCATTCAACTGAATTAAGGATTTATAAAAATAACAAGGTATAATTATCATATATAGTGAATTGTCTTTTGATTGGTAATGGAAAATCTACATTGTTTGTTTGAAATGATTAAGTTAAGCATGCAACTATACTTTTTACCAATCTCACGTCATCATATATAGTATTATAACTCAACATATTTAAATTATTTATTTGCCAAAATATAGTTGGGGGTTGAAATGAATAATTATGTCCACTGCCTCCTTTCTATTGGCTAGGTCAGTGGAGTATTAAAATAATTCAGCCGTAAGATAATTAATGTTATGCATGATTTGTAATAAATCAATAAGAATATCAATTCTTTATACATTTAGTTGTAGAAGAAAATGATTGTAAATAATTAAAGTGGGCTAAGAAAATGGGCCGCACTAAATCTAACTATATATTATATAAAATATAATTAAAAAATTGATTCAAATATATCAAAATACATTAAAAGAGAGTTTTTCATTGGGTAAGGTGATGTATGATATGAGTAATTTCCAATGGGTGAATTATTTTATGGATTTGGGATAAAAAGAGAATTTTGAAATCTTGAATTATGGTGTGGATTTGGAATAAGAGGTGGATTTCCAAAATATGGGGTGTTTTGTTGATTTGGGATACAAAGAGGACTTCCATCATTTTGCATAAAATTGGAGCATGTGTTATGTTGATTGAGGTTCATTTTCAAATGAAATGTGTACACACAAAAATTAAAATTAAATAAAATAAATTGGTCAAATTTAGACTAAATGTGAGTGAAAAATGTGATAAAATAAATTACCTATTTATACTACTAAAAAATATTACCGTTATTTTATTGTTGTTGCAATCTTATCATTCCAAAATGAAATCAATATCCTGAAATCAAATTAGTTATTATTGTAGTTTTTTAAGGTTGCGGACAAATTTTGAATCATCACTTCCTAAAAGGTTACGGGCAGGTTTTGTATAAACCCAGTTTTTTAAGGACCAAAGAATTGTACGAAGTTAAATCATTTTTGTTGCTGAACTTATTTCTCACAATTTTAACTAAAATTGTGAACCTTTTGTTTCAATATCTTTTGTTGCATTAAACCTTACTGTATCAATTGCAATTAATTTCAATATTTGGTAGTATTCATTACTATATTTTAAAACAAATGAGGTTCTGGTATTTCTTTTACATGGTTTATGTATTTTGGTTAAATAATCATTTATTATGTAGGTTAATATTTGCGCTTTTATACCTCAAATTAGTAACAGATTGGAAAATTTCATCCATTACTAAATAAATATATTTTTATTTCTTATGTCCAAAATCTCAATGATAAATGAAATGTTTATTCATAACATTAACAATGAAATGTTTATTATATATCAATATATCAATAAATTGTAAAAATATTTTTGTATTATATTTTTTGATTATTTCCTTAATATAGTATACAAAAAAATTAAGCAAATTATATTACTATAAATTAATAATGTTTTACTTTATTATGTCCCAAACTGGAAAAAGTTATTTGTGGAAATTTTTTGAACCCATTTATTGATCATTTAACATCCATTACATTAAAAAAAACTCTTATGCAATAAATTTGTGTACGTTGATTCAACCATATATATATATATGTAAGAACAAAAATTGTTCTACAACAGA
Source organism: Lathyrus oleraceus (assembly GCF_024323335.1). Taxonomy (NCBI): domain Eukaryota; kingdom Viridiplantae; phylum Streptophyta; class Magnoliopsida; order Fabales; family Fabaceae; genus Lathyrus; species Lathyrus oleraceus. The sequence goes on from NC_066583.1 coordinate 214,327,550, forward strand.
TTCCTTGATTTTGATGATAACAAAGGATGAAACCAAAAATGGCACCCTAACGAAAAGTTTCTAAGTGTGCAGGGTTCTAAAGATAGAAGAAATAAATCTGATGATGTCATCAGATGCACAACAAGATCAGATACAAATTATCAAGTATCAGAAGCATCTAAAGTGGAATCTCGTTTCAAGAAGCTCTGACTCTGGACAAAACTGCAAAGTATCAGAAGCATCTGAACATGAAGTAAAGTCTAGAAGCTCTGACTCTGAACAAATGCCTTCTGTAAACTCTGAAATTTATCAGCGCTATCTGAACTCTCAAGAAATAACATCACAAGCCAGATCCCAAGATTCTCCAGATACATGAAGACTCTAATCAGATTTGTTAATCATGATGAAGTAACGTTTAAGCCAAGTTAAAGTTCTGCAAATGGATTTCCTCAATTAGAAAGAGACGTTAATCTCCTCTTCCAAGAGAGAAGATACTACTTGTGGTAAGTAGTCACTTCTAAAAGAAAAAGTCTCCTGCAGAAGCTATTTATGGAATGGCGTAATTACATCTCATTATCCAGCAGATTTAACTCTACTTCAACTCTATTTCAACACTACTTCAACTCCTATATAAATAGAGAAGAAATCAACTTTCAGTAGGCAAGAAATCAACTAGCCAAAACTATACTGAATTATTTCACGCTCAAGAAAATCATCCTTGCTCTCAAAGAATTTCACTAAGCTTTTGCTTATTAAGTGAAAAATCTGTTCTTAAGTTTTGTAATACTTGCTTTCTTAGAAGCACTCTAGATTACATATCTTGTAACTAATTTTTTATTTGATTTCCTCAAGTGACTCTTTGTAGTCTGTAGACTTGAGAGGACTAAGAGATTTTCTTCTCTCTTAGGGGTTGTTTGTAATCTTTCAAGATTAGTGGATTAAGTCCTTGTTGAAGGCGAAATCACCTTGGCCGGGTGGACTGGAGTAGCTTTGTGTTATAAGCGAACCAGTATAAAATCATTGTGTGATTTTCATTTTGGAAAAGCGCTTATTTTTCAAACAATTCAAACCCCCCCTTTCTTGTTTTTCTCACCTTCAATTGGTATCAGAGCTCCGGCTCTGTTATTGATTTTCAAATCAAACACTTAACCGTGTAGAGAGATCCAGTGCGAGAAAAACAAATGGCTCACTCAAATGAAAGAGATTCTTACAATGCTAAACCTCCTGTTTTTGATGGAGAAAAATTTGATTACTGGAAAGACAGAATCGAAAGTTTCTTTCTGGGTTATGATGCTGACCTCTGGGACATTGTCACAGATGGATACAAACCTCCAGTCTCAAATGGAGCTGAAGTTCCCAGAAGAAAAATGTCAGAAGATCAGAAACGTGATTTCAAAAATCACCACAAGGCCAGAACAATACTTCTAAATGCTATATCATACAACGAATACGAAAAGATCACCAACAGAGAGACGGCTAAAGATATACTTGACTCTCTGAAGATGACCCATGAAGGAAACTCCCAAGTCAAGGAGACGAAGGCTCTGGCGCTGATCCAGAAATATGAAGCCTTCAAGATGGAAGATGACGAAGCTATAGAAGCTATGTTTTCCAGATTCCAAACTCTTATTGCAGGTCTTAAAGTGCTAGACAAAGGATACACGACTGCAGATCATGTTAAGAAGATTGTCAGAAGTCTGCCAAAGAAATGGAGACCAATGGTTACTGCTCTGAAGTTATCAAAGGATCTGAACAATATCAGCCTTGAAGAACTTGTTAGTTCTCTCAGAAGCCATGAGATAGAACTAGAGGAGGATGAGCCTCAGAAAAGGAACAAGTCAGTGGCGCTGAAGTCCAGACCTGAAAGACGGAAGTCAGACAGAACCAAAGCCCTTCAAGCAGAAACTGCAGACACTGATGACTCTGAATCTGAAGACTCTGATGATGAAGAAGAACTGTCCCTACTAACCAGAAGAGTTAAGCAACTCTGGAAAAGGAGGAACAACAACAACTTCAGAAGATCAAGACCCAGAGGGGATCGATCAGAGTCAACTTCAAAAGGTAAACCTAACAAAGATATTACCTGTTTTGAATGTAAAGAAACAGGTCATTACAGAAATGAATGCCCCAAGCTGAAGAAAGATAACTCTAAGAAAGAAAGCTTCAAGAAAAATACCTTCAGAACAAAGAAGGGATTAATGGCCACCTGGGACGATAGTGAATCCGAATCATCAGAATCTGACTCTGATGAACAGGCCAACGTAGCTCTTATGGCTACCACATCCAGCAGCTCAGATGAAGAATCTGAAGAGGTATTTTCTGAACTTTCTAGATCTGACTTAGAATCATGTTTATCAGAAACTCTTACCTCTCTTCAGAAATTAAAACAAAAAGTTAAAGACATTAAAGGCCTTCTTAAAGCAAAATCTGAAGTATGTAGTAGACTTGAGACAACAATTCTAGCACGAGATGATACTATCAGATCTCTAACGATAGAAAGAGATGGAGCTAAAACAAAAAGCTTAGAATTAGAAGAAACGTTGTCTCAAGCACCACAAACTTCAAATGAAATTATTTATAAATATGAAGAAGCCTTTCAACAATTTCTGAAGAATGGGATAGATAGGAGTATTATGGCATCCATGATTTATGGAGTAAGTCAGAATAATAAAAGGGGAATTGGGTATGATTCTGAGGAAAATAAAACCTCTACCAGTAACCAGCTTAAATCTCCGTTTCATATCATTACACACACACACAAGAACAAAAATTTAAGAATGCTAGAAGACCCAAAGTTATAAGAAACTCTGGGAAGACTAATCTAAAAGGACCCAAGAGATTCTGGGTACCGAAAGATAAGATTATCTATGTTGCAGATATCCTATGCAGCAAAGTTCAGACACCAGTCATGGTACCTGGACTCTGGATGCTCGCGACATATGACGGGAAGAAAGTCTATGTTCCAAAGCCTGGAACTTAAAGACGCTGGATTTGTAGGCTTCGGAGGAGATCAGAAAGGAAGGATCAGAGGCTCCGGAACTATTGGTAATGGTACTCTTCCCTCTATATCTGATGTTCTTTATGTAGAAGGATTAATGCATAACTTGTTATCCATAAGTCAATTAAGTGATAACGGTTATGATGTAATCTTTAATCAAAAAACGTGTAAAGCCATTAGTCAGAACGATGGCTCTGTCCTTTTCACAGGCAAGAGGAAAAACAACATTTATAAAATAAATCTTTCTGATTTAAAAGATCAAAATGTTAAATGTTTAATGTCAGTTCACGAAGAGCAATGGGTATGGCATAGACGCTTAGGCCACATTAGCATGAGAAAACTTTCTCAGCTAACTAAACTTGAGTTAGTCAGAGGCTTACCTAAACTGAAGTTTTCTTCAGATGCTCTGTGTGAAGCTTGTCAGAAAGGAAAGTTTTCAAAAACATCTTTTAAAAGGAAAAATGTTGTTTCTACCTCTAAGCCTCTGGAGCTTCTTCACATTGACTTATTTGGTCCTGTGAAAACAGCATCAGTCAATGGAAAGAAGTATGGACTAGTAATCGTTGATGATTACAGCCGCTGGACATGGGTAAAATTCCTAAAGCACAAGAGTGAGTCTCACTCTGTATTCACCAGTTTCTGTTCTAAAGTGCAAAAAGAATTTGACTCTAAAATTGTTAGAGTCAGAAGTGATCATGGTGGAGAATTTGAAAATAAAGATTTTGAAGAATTATTTGATTCTAATGGAATATCCCATGATTTCTCCTGCCCTAGAACTCCACAACAAAATGGAGTTGTAGAGAGGAAGAATAGGACACTCCAAGAAATGGCCAGAACCATGATCAATGAAACAAATGTAGCAAAGCACTTTTGGGCAGAAGCTGTAAATACAGCGTGTTACATTCAGAATAGAATCTCTATTAGACCTATTCTGGAAAAGACTCCCTATGAACTGTGTAAGGGAAGAAAACCCAACATTTCATATTTTCATCCTTTTGGATGCATTTGTTTTATATTAAATACTAAAGAACATCTGAACAAGTTTGATTCCAAAGCACAGAAAGGTATTATGTTAGGATACTCAGAACGCTCTAAAGGCTATAGAGTATACAACACAGAAACCAAAATTGTGGAGGAATCAATTCATGTTAGATTTGATGATAAGCTTGACCCTGAAAAGTCAAAGCTAGTTGAAAAGTTTGCAGATTTAGAGATCACTCTGGTAGAATCTGAGAAAACTCCAGAAGCAACTGTCACTCCAGACTCTGAAGAAATTAAATCTCCAGAAATTCCAAGGAAAGTTAAAAGTCGTATTAACGTATCTGAAGATTTGATTTTGGGAAACAAAGATGAACCTGTTAGAACCAGATCTACCTTCAGAACTTCTGAAGATATTCCTCTGGGACTAGTGTCTCTGATTGAGCCTACGTCCTGTGATGAAGCTCTTCAAGATAACGATTGGGTGGCAGCTATGCAAGAAGAGTTAGATCAATTCTCCAAGAATGATGTCTGGGATCTCGTTCCTAAACCCAGAGGCACTCATGTCATTGGAACCAGATGGGTTTTCAGAAACAAGCTGAACGAGAAAGGAGAAGTTGTCAGAAACAAAGCTCGACTGGTAGCTCAAGGTTATAGTCAACAAGAAGGTATTGATTATAATGAAACTTTTGCTCCAGTCGCGAGGTTAGAATCTATTCGTCTTCTTGTATCTTTTGCTATTAATCACTCTATCAAATTATACCAAATGGATGTCAAGAGTGCATTTCTAAATGGTTATATTTCAGAAGAAGTGTATGTAAATCAACCTCCAGGTTTTGAAAATTCAAACTTTCCAGAACATGTTTTCAAACTTAAAAAATCTTTATATGGACTAAAACAAGCCCCCAGAGCTTGGTATGAACGTCTAAGCAATTTTCTTCTGGAACAAAATTTTATCAGAGGGAAAGTTGATTCTACACTCTTCTGTAAAAACCATAAAAATGATCTCGTGATATGCCAGATTTATGTTGATGACATTATTTTTGGTTCTGCTAATATCTCTGTTTGCCAAGAATTTTCTAAGTTAATGCAGGCAGAATTTGAAATGAGTTTAATGCAAGAACTAAAGTTCTTTCTGGGAATTCAAATTAATCAAACTCCAGAAGTCACGTACATTCATCAAAGCAAGTACATTAAAGACGTTCTGAAGAAGTTTGACATGACTGAATGCAACTCTGCAAAGACTCCCATGCATCCAACTTGCATTCTGGAAAAGGAAGAGGTAAGCAACAAGGTTTGTCAGAAGCTCTATCGAGGTATGATAGGCTCTCTTCTCTATCTGACTGCTACTCGTCCTGATATTCTCTTTAGTGTCTGTCTTTGTGCCAGATTCCAATCAGATCCTAGAGAATCTCATTTAACAGCTGTTAAGAGAATTCTTAAGTATCTGAAAGGAACTCCTAACCTGGGCCTGATGTATGAGAAAACATCAGAGTATAGGCTTTCTGGTTATTGTGATGCAGATTATGCAGGAGATAGAATAGAACGAAAAAGCACATCTGGAAATTGCCAGCTTCTGGGAAACAATTTGATCTCCTGGGCTAGCAAAAGACAGTCAACTATCGCTCTATCAACTGCAGAAGCAGAGTATATCTCAGCATCACTGTGCACAACTCAGATGCTCTGGATGAAGCATCAGCTAGAAGATCTTCAGATATTTGAGAGTAACATTCCTATCCTTTGTGATAATACTGCTGCTATTTGTTTGAGTAAGAATCCTATTTTACATTCCAGAGCCAAACACATAGAAATTAAACATCATTTTATTAGAGACTATGTTCAGAAAGGGATAGTAACGCTGAAGTTCATTGATACAGAACATCAATGGGCAGATATCTTTACTAAGCCTCTAGCTGAAGATAGATTTCTTTTCATCTTAGAAAATCTGAACATTAAAAATTGTCCTGAATGAAGTATGGCTCTGAAAAATATAAAATATGATTCTGATAAAAACAAATATGATTCTGCCTCTGACTCTGATACTTCTACATTGTTAAGAAGATATCTGAGTTAGAAATCTTCAGAACCAATCTCTTGGTATTCCTGAAGATCAGATACATTAAACACGTGGAGCTCTGAGCGTCAAACCTTAGAACTTCTAGACAGCTGTCAAGAAATTCAAAAGGCAGACGTTTGAGTTTTCCTCGAGCAGTGTGCAAACTGTGGGATTAGACATTCATTTATGAGCTGTAATCATTTTTCCCCCCAAGCGTGCCTTTTTGAGTTTTGTGTCTAACGCTTTCTGAGGTGTCGTTTTGCATGTGTTTACTTAGAGTATATAAACACTTTTCCCTCACATTTCACACTTATCACTCTCAGTCACTCTAAAACCCTAAACCCTCTCTCGAAGTTTTCTCTGCAACTCTTTCAAATCTTCATCTTCTTCATCTCAATGGATGCTCAACAACAACAACTGTTCAACTACTCACAGCAAATGGAGTCAAGTTCCACCGCTCAAACATCTTCTGTTCCAACTCCAACCGTCACCGGTGTTTCTATAACCCCCGTTTATCAAGAACCTCACATTTTGGACTGTGAACGCCACATTCATCTTGCAACCCCCTTTGAAAGTTTGGATGTACTGTGTGAATCGCTGGTAGATTTTGAAAACTTGAAAAGAAACGGTGTTGATCTTACTGAAGATCTTCGCAAGCAAGGTTGGGAAAACTACTTCAACAGGCTTTATGGTCCCATTTACCCTCTTCTTGTCAAAGAATTCTGGAGACATGCAGATGCAGATGACCAGTTCATTGTTTCTTTTGTTCTGGGAGTGAAGATTGTAATCACTGAAGCTTCAATTGCCTCCCTGCTGAACATGGAGACTACTGGAGGAAAGAGGATTTACAACATTCCTCCTAGGTCAAAACGCATCACTGAGGTTATCAACCCAACTATCTTCAAGCCAAACGCTGAGGGAAACCCTTCTAAGAACAAGGAATTGCATCAGAACCTCCGAGTATGGTTGAAAATAATTCTGGGAACCATTCACCATCGCCCAGCCTCCAACTCCTCTGATTATATAAATGCTGATCAGAAATGCATTTTATATTGCATTCAGAAGGGTATCAAGATCAATCTCCCTGTTCTTCTTTTCAAATATCTGAGGGATTCTGTCAAAGACACCAGAAACAGTTTGAAGCCAAGATCTTATATTCCTCTGGGGAGATTGCTTTCTGACATCTTCATTGAGCATGGCTTGGTAGATGATCTGGAGAAGACCAGATGTATGGATGATCTGGCAATCGATGTAGGGAAGGCTTTAAATGCCAGAAACCTCAAGAGCATGGGAATCATCAAAGAGATTAGAGTCAAGCCAACTCTGATTACATCTTGGGAATCTTTGAAGGATCAGAGGAAGATGCCTCATGGCCTTGACAGGTTCTTCAAGAATGAACCCAGAGATGCCATTGCTATCTACCTTCAGCGTCTGCTGGATGAAGGTATTGATGTTTCTGACTTCAGAATTGAAGACTGTCTGGATTCAGAAGAAGATCTTGTCAGATACAAGAGAGGTCTTTCTGAGCGAAAGATAGCTGATGAAGCAAGAAAGGCAAAGAAAGCCAGACTTGGAGAAACCTCTGGAAACAAATCTCCAGCTCCTCTGCAAATTTCCTCTTCTGGTAAGTCTTTTCCTCCCGCTACTTCTGTACCTATAATGGCTTCTTCTACTCCTCTCCCAACACCTCCCATCTTTACAACCTCTGACATTCCTCCTTCAACCATCAGAACCTCACAATCTCCACCTGTTTTAAAAATTGCACGTAATTTCATACCACCCTCTGAACCTAAACAACTATATCACCACAGCCCTTCCTCTTCATCATCCTCAGCACCAGAATCACCCCCATACAATAGTGTTTCATCATCATCATCAGAACCTTCTGACCCTAAATCCCCAACAATAGCTGAAATTTATGCTAGAAAATTCGCCCCACAAACTCAAACACAATCTGAAGTAACCTCAACCCTCCGAACTTCTCTTCCACAACAAACAACCACCATCTCCCTTGAAAATCAAACTTCCCTTCCACCACAAACAACCACCATACCCTCTGAAACTCAACCATCTGATCCTTTCACCTCTAATATCACTCCACCAATTATTCCCGCTGTACCTGGACCAGACTCTGACCCATTAGACCTAAACCCACTCTATGCTTCATCCCCCAGTCTTCAACCAGAAGCAGATTCTGAACTTCAAGCAGAATCTGAACCTCAACCAGAATCAGAAACTGAACCTCCCTCTCTAAATCTCAGCCCTCAAAACTCTCCACCTCATTCACCTGAACCTGAACCTGATCTTACCATACCTACCCTTGAGGAGGCCATTATACAGGTTGCAGAAGCTTCAGTCCAGAAGGTCAAGTCTCTGGCTAAAAACTCTGAAGTTAGTGATGATCCTAAATCTGTTAGGACACACTGGAACAGAGTCATTAGTTGGATGACCTCTGAGTCTTATAGGCTGAAGAGTATCTCTGAACAAGTCAGAAATGGCTACATCAGAGATGCTGAGGAACGGCGCCAAGAGAGATTGGCCAGAGAAGCTGAGGCCAGAAGATTAGAGGAGGAAAGATTGGCTAGGGAAGCTGAAGAAGAAGCAAGAAGGTTAGAAGAAGAAAGACTGGCAAAGGAAGCAGAACTTCTAAGGATTAAGGAAGCTGAAGCCAAGGCTCAGGCGGATGCAGAAGCCCAAGCTGCTGCTGAAGCTGAAGCTCAGCAGGCTCTGACTCAGGGGGAGTCTTCCTCTGCGATCCCTATGATTCTTCATGCTCTGAAAGAGATCAAGCAAGATCAGAAAGAAATCAAGCAAGATCAGAATGAGCTCCGTGCCAGGATGGACAAGCAAGATGCTTTGAATGAAAACATCCAGAACATGTTTGCCATGTTGCTTCAGAGACTTCCTCAACCTCCAAACCCTTAGGCACTTAGGATTTCTTTTGTTTGCTTGCCTAGTGTCTTTGCTTCTGTCTTCTTTAGCTCTGATATTCTCTTGGATCTGATGTTTTGAATGCCTTTGTGCTTTTGTGCTTCTGATTAATGAAATGTTTTTCTCTTTATTATCTTGATATTTTTTTTATCTACCTTTTTGATTCTGACAAAAAGGGGGAGAAATCATTAAATAGCTCTGATGAAAATTTAAGCACTCTGCAACATTTGTAGAAATAGCTCTGATAAAAATAGCTCTGATTAAATAACTCTAACATTAAATTTAAGAATTTGCAGAAAGTTTCAGAAATCTCATTACTTGAAAAGCTCTGGTAAGAACTTCTGAACTCCCTAGCACTAACTCAGGGGGAGCTTCTGTCTATCTGATCTTATTTATTTCATGTTCCATCTGCTATTTTAAGTTGTTTTGTCATCATCAAAAAGGGGGAGATTGTAAGAACAAAAATTGTTCTACAACAGATTCCTTGATTTTGATGATAACAAAGGATGAAACCAAAAATGGCACCCTAACGAAAAGTTTCTAAGTGTGCAGGGTTCTAAAGATAGAAGAAATAAATCTGATGATGTCATCAGATGCACAACAAGATCAGATACAAATTATCAAGTATCAGAAGCATCTAAAGTGGAATCTCGTTTCAAGAAGCTCTGACTCTGGACAAAACTGCAAAGTATCAGAAGCATCTGAACATGAAGTAAAGTCTAGAAGCTCTGACTCTGAACAAATGCCTTCTGTAAACTCTGAAATTTATCAGCGCTATCTGAACTCTCAAGAAATAACATCAGAAGCCAGATCCCAAGATTCTCCAGATACATGAAGACTCTAATCAGATTTGTTAATCATGATGAAGTAACGTTTAAGCCAAGTTAAAGTTCTGCAAATGGATTTCCTCAATTAGAAAGAGACGTTAATCTCCTCTTCCAAGAGAGAAGATACTACTTGTGGTAAGTAGTCACTTCTAAAAGAAAAAGTCTCCTGCAGAAGCTATTTATGGAATGGCGTAATTACATCTCATTATCCAGCAGATTTAACTCTACTTCAACTCTATTTCAACACTACTTCAACTCCTATATAAATAGAGAAGAAATCAACTTTCAGTAGGCAAGAAATCAACTAGCCAAAACTATACTGAATTATTTCACGCTCAAGAAAATCATCCTTGCTCTCAAAGAATTTCACTAAGCTTTTGCTTATTAAGTGAAAAATCTGTTCTTAAGTTTTGTAATACTTGCTTTCTTAGAAGCACTCTAGATTACATATCTTGTAACTAATTTTTTATTTGATTTCCTCAAGTGACTATTTGTAGTCTGTAGACTTGAGAGGACTAAGAGATTTTCTTCTCTCTTAGGGGTTGTTTGTAATCTTTCAAGATTAGTGGATTAAGTCCTTGTTGAAGGCGAAATCACCTTGGCCGGGTGGACTGGAGTAGCTTTGTGTTATAAGCGAACCAGTATAAAATCATTGTGTGATTTTCATTTTGGAAAAGCGCTTATTTTTCAAACAATTCAAACCCCCCCTTTCTTGTTTTTCTCACCTTCAATATACATATATATATATATATATATATATATATATATATATATATATATATATATATATATATATATAAACAAAAAATATATTATATTTTAATTTTTTTAAAATAAATTATTGCACTTGCGCGACCCGTGCGAACGCACGAGTCCTTTACTAGTTTGGTTTTGAAATGTGGATATGAATTATGGGTTAGATGGTTGACTTTGGTCAACCGGTTGACCAAAAAGTCAACAGTTGACCAAAAGTCAACTTAGGTAAAATGTTCATTTTCTTGTGTAACGAATGTGGATATGATTGAAAAACCCAATGTTCTTAAACCAAATAAAAAATGTCAATCCGAGACTCCGAATACAATCAAGCAAAGCCAACCAAATGATACTTAATCAAGCAACCGATTGTAGCACCTTAAACGAATCTTAACCAATAAACCAGAATCAAGAATCTTAAACAAACCATTGAATCATTTAATGAACCAGACGAATCAGATGCAACTTTCCTGAATTAGGGTTTCCACTATGCTCCCTGAACCCATGATTTTATATTTTTTCAGATGCAAGTGGAATGTGTTATGATACGATGGATATGTATATGAGATGAATGCAAATCAAGAAATGCAAATGCTTAGGGTTAATGACCTAGATGAAATTGTGAAAGGTAGGGTGAATTTTAGGGTATGACTGTTGCCCTATTTAATCTTCTCACACCTGAATGTATGGATAGTAACAACTTCCAGCCATTCAAGGTATGAGAGGATTACATACTAAAATATCGAAAAATTTGCCCACCAGGATCAAATGAAATGTGAAGATAGGTCACGAAGGAATTCTCTATTGAGGTATAGGATGAACAAGATAGCTTTTATGCAAGGAAACTACTGGGGGATTGAAAAGTTATTTTGGTGAAATGAATAGTTATAAGAGGTTAGATGTGTATGACGTATGCAAGATGCTAATGCACTATTATTATTCCTTTTTTTTCACAACAAGCTCTCGGTAATTTTATGAACAATCCTTTCTTTTTATTTTGTTTTTTTCAAAACTCCCTGGCAAGCGTTGAGAAAAATTTTCCATTGGGGAGAAATGGGTGAAAGATGACTCCTCTGGGGAAGACAATTTGAGAGTAGATAGTTGGTCGTCAAATCCGAGGTTGGGGGCAGAAACATGACCAACACTGATTGTTGGGGGTTGAAATACTTTGGCCTCAATACTGCAACTGGGGTAAATCTAGATATTCTCAACTCTGTGGTTGGAAACAAATTATGATCAACATCGGCTCTAAGGCTGAAGAAGGGATGAGCGTCAACTCTGAGGTCGGGTACAATGGGATGAACGTCGACTCTAAGGTTGGGAACAAAGGTGGGCGTCAACTCTGAGGTTGGATTCATAGACATCAGCTCTGAAGTCGGGTGATAAGAAGGGGTTCAACAACTCGAATGTTGGGAAAAAGGTGGGCATTCAACTCTGAGGTTGGGGATAAAAGGTTCATCAACTCCACGGTTGGAAAAAGGTAGACGTTCAACTCTGAGGCTGAAAAACATAGACCTTCAACTCTAAGGTTGAGGGTGGGAAATGGCAGACGTCAAATCTGAGGTTGGACAAAGGTAGATATTCAGCTCCGAGGATAGAAAAAGAGATACATCAAATCCGGAGTTGAAAAAAATGCAGTTGCTCAACTCTGAGGCTGGGAGAAAAAAATGGTAAACGTCAACTCCGAAGTTGGAAACAAGTAGATATTCAACTCTGATGTTGGAAGATAAATGGTAAACAACAACTCTGAGGTTGAAAAAGGTGGCAGCAACACCGAGGTTGGAAAAGGGGAAACAACACTGAGGTTGGAAAAGAGGCAACAACACTGAGGTTGGAAAAGGGGCACCAACACTGAGCTTGGAGGAAGGGCGACAACATTGAGGTTGGAGAGGGGGCGACAACACTGAGGTTGGGAGAAGGGGCGACAACACTGAGGTTGGGAAAGGGCGACAACACTGCGGTTTGAAAAGGGGCGACAACACTGAGGTTGGAGTAGGAATTGACATCAACTCTGAGATTGGGTATAGAATGGTCTCTCGACTCTAGGGTTAGAGGTAACAACATCGTAACATTTGAAACTGAAAAAAGGTGATTATCTACAACTCTGTGGTTGGAGGAAGGTTATATCAACACCGACAGGTATTGAAAAAAGTGATTGACACTGACGAGTGAAGGGGTATCAATACCTGAAGGTATTGAAAAAAGGTGATAGACACTGCTGATTGCTTAATTGGTTTTTCGATAGGGATATGAATCACCACAGACATGAGTTGGGTTTAAAAAGGGATTTTTCCAATGGGGATTGTACTTTGCAAGAGGTTTGCCAAACAAGGTATGGGATTTAGTAGGCTGTGTCAATTGGGTAATTTGTTGTAGGCACGAAAACCTCAGGGGATCTCACAGGCACAACGGCGGGGATGAAGTTTTCGAAACATGGCTACGCTTCCTAAGACTCACCAAACCTACATTGGGTATTTAGAAACAAATCAAAAGGAAAAGTATTGAGAGAGACAACCTTCTCGTGCGAAAGGCAACGAGGGGGGAGACGTGATTTCGTGCACTAAACGACGACGTAAACTCATGAAAGGAGAGTTATCTCAATGGAATCATCTCCATGGAGGAGGCTAACAAGCTTACGACAGGTAAGCGAAAAAGGAATGACTTTGAAAAATCCTGTCGGGGTTGCCAATTATGAGCTTTACAAGGGTCAAAAAGGTCATTTATTTTCTATTTTGTAATGCCAATGGGGTGGATTATGGAAAGATGCCAACGAAAATGGGTTGTTGAATAGTGCCAAGGGAGTTTTGGGCTTTCTTCTTTCTTGTTAGAGAGCTTCATGCTATGATGGACGATATGCATGAGTAGAATGGTATGTCTTATGCATGACATGTTTATGCAATGATACAAGGGTCTATGACTGCCCCAATCTTAGGCACAATGAGTGTTGAGAAAAATTAGCTTGGGTTGCAAGACTTCTAATTTAGGGTATGGGCTGCATCTCACATGACTTCCTGACACCTGATTTCTTGATATTGCTGGAGGAAGAATTTGACATGGGCCTGCTGATGCCCCAGGCTGGGTCTGAAAAGCTTTCACATGCAGGGACATAACCTTCCTCTCTTTGGATCGTCTTGCCCCAATCTGTTGGGTATCTGCACGAATTACCCTAGTCACAAGCTATGAATCGACTTTATCGTAGATTGTCTCAATCTGACTTACCCCCAGTGTCTTGGAACTGCATTCCTTTAATTGACCATCTCGGAGGGATTCACTTCTTGTGCTCTTGGGGTGGCCTACCCCAGTATGAGCCTCGAAATAACTTTGCCTCTGGCTGGCTGATCTTTGAGGGAATGCCCCTGACTAACTGGTCTTCAGAGAGATTTATCGAATCTCGACGTGACTACTTATGATCGATTGAATCTTGCATCAGTTTTATCTTTCTGCTCGATAGAGTCTTTAGAATTCTGCTTTGGTAGGATCAAGAGAAATGGCTCTCCCTTGCTCAACAGATGTCTCAGGCGTTCTTCACTTTTGAATCATCGAGTTTCTCAATTCATGTTCTTTTGTAGCAAATTTCTGGATGTCAGATGCTTACTCATGAGTAAAACAAGTTCATTTTGGAAATGATAATGCAAATGTCACATTTATGCTAGTTTTGAAATCCCATTATGTTCATTGGAATTATGGCATATAGTGAACGAATCGCTAATGAGAATGCCCTATCGATACCAACATAAATTATAAGCAAATCATTAATGTCTCAGTTTAACACGATTATACTGATTATAGTACGCTTTCGAACTAAAACCTGCTTCAATTAGGTCTTTTGAGGGTTGTAACGTGGCCTGGTTCACAATTTCAGAAAGAAAAGGATTTAAGGCTTAAACCTATCCTAACCCACCCACACTTCATGATGTTCTCCAGTCCCACGAGGTTTTTTAGAGTGGCATTCATGCACCTTCTATTTGGTTTGTTTCCACACGATTTTTTTCTCGCTGAGGATTTTCTTATAATTCCTCTTTGTTGATTTGTTTTTCCATTTCCCTACTTTTGCTGGATTGACTCTGATTTGTAATCTACAGTGATGCCCTCATTTTTTCCTAAGTCACTTGTTCTCAAGCTTCGACTCAGCGGGCTTTCATTTCCTTTGATTTTGATTTTTTTGACTTTTGGGAACAAATTGTGTGACATTTGTTTGATTGATTGGAAGGGTTGTGACTGCCTCATGCCTCTATGGGTGAGGTACAACCAATGTATACTTATTGTTTCTGACCTCTTATGAGGGATAAGATATGGTTGATCCGCAGATAGGACACTCCTCTTTTGAAGTTTGAACGTCTGGTCAAACTAATTGACGACTACCCTACCCCAGGTTAAGATTGATGGTTTTATATTCATAAAGAAACTCCTACTCCTTGGCTTGAAGGGTTTAACTAGGGATTATCTTCCTTATAACTCCAGTGTTTAGGATTTGAAACAATGCCTTACATCATCAGCAGGGTTCTATTCAAAAGCGTACGTGCAATGATATTGTGTTTTCATTTTCATCATTCTCCTTTTGATTTCGCTTAACAAAAGTTTGATATCGATGGAAAATATGAGTGGACACGAATGGATTTATTCAAAACAATGCATATTTATTTCAATGTCATTATTGTTCAAAAACAAACGAGTTTATTACAAGTGAATGTTACAAATGACAAACAAGAAAAATTACACATGAGAAATGATTGAACAAACTAATGATTGCTGGAGTGATCATCCTTATTCTTCCCACAACTTGGGGTCTTGGTACTTGAAGAAGCCGGCGGGGTAGTCATATAGAGGGAACTTCTCCAAATCTACCACTGATTTGACAATGGCACTGCAGATGTACTGGCTTGCGCGGGGTTGTTCGTGACATTTGGAACAACTGGCATGAACGATATAGCTTTCGAGTGAATCAAGTCTTGTACTTTATGCTTGAAGATATTACAATTCTCGATCGAGTGCCCTGGCGTCCTAGAGTGATACTCAAAACTAACGTTCATGTCAGACCCGGTCGGGAGAGGTACTGGAGGAACCTTAGCTTCTCTTAGCTGAACCAATGAGCTCTTGAGAAGATAAGCTAGCAACTGATCATAAGGCATGGGAACTAGATCAAACCTTCTGGGAGGATTCCTTGGTCCATGTCTACCCTGCTATAGTAGTTTGGCTGTTGCGAAGCAATAGGTTGCTGAGGTTCATAAGGTTGCTGATATTGCCTTCCTGGAGGACCAGTTGGGATAACATATATCGGCTGCTGATACGGATTAGGCGCTACTGCTGCCACCGGATAGTATGGCATTCGGTAGGCTTCAGCTTCTCTTTTGGCTATCATGGCAACATTGGCCTCCACTTCCTTCTTTTTGGGGAATCCGGAATGGGATTTCTTTGCTCCACTAGCCGCAAATGTTGTATCTTGTATCTTGCCAATTTTTAGGTTGTTCTCAATTTGTTCCCCAGCGATGACCAGGTTTATAAATCCTGAGGTAGTGCTTCTAATCAATATATCAAGGTATGCTCCTTGAAGGTTGTCCATGAACATACCTACCAATTCCTTTTCGAGAAAAGGGGGTTGGACCCTGGCAGCTAGATCTCTCTAACATTGGGCGTATTCTTTAAATGATTCATCCGACTTTTGAACAAGACTTTGAAGTTGAGTTCGATTGGGAGCCATGTCTGAATTATACTGATAATGCTTTAAGAAGGCTTCAGCAAGTTCCCTCCAGGTTCATATATGCGTGCACTCAAGCTGCATATACCATTCCAGAGAAGCCCCACTAAGACTATCTTCGAAAAAGTGCATTAAAAGTTTCTCTTCATCCGAATAAGAAGCCATCTTTCTGCAAAAATCTCGGATGTGAGTCTTAGGACAGGTGATCCTTTGATACTTTTCAAAGTTTGGAACCTTTAAATTCATAGGAATCTTTACACCTTGCACTAGGCACATGTCGGAAGCATCTAACCCAAAGGTATCGGGACCTTCTATTGCCCTTAGCTTGTCCTCCATCATACAAAATCTGCGTTCGAGGTCAGCAGGAGAAGGACCAAACGCATCATATACTGAATCAGCCCTTATAGTGAAGAAGGCATCCCGATGATCGTCCATCTCAGGTTGAACTCACTCATTGACAGGGATGTTGAATGTCTGAGCAGTATTTTGATACACTGGGACTCTCTCGGGAGGTGGTTGAGTTATAACAGGAGTACCAGCACCTCCTGGGGGATTCACTGGTATTGTCACAACAACAGGGTTGGCAGCGGCAACTCTCAAATTAGCCCGACACATCTCCTTTTGTCCTCTAGCCAAAGCTTGTATGGCTTGAAGAAGTTAACCCATCTGAGCTTTCACTGCAGTCATATCTTCCCTCATAATAGCTTTATTCTACTCCCACTGATCCATGAGAAGCTTCTGATTAAGACGCGTGTTGTATGAATGTCGGGAAGTCAGCTTGACCGTAGCAAGTTTTGGACAAAGGCCAAACAACAGTGAGTCTTCTCGAGTAGGTATGATGAAACGCAATTATGAATGCAACATGTTTTTATGTTCCCAAAGGAATGCATATGCTGAATGATGTGATGATATGGCATGCAACATCATGGATCCAAGGGTTCATAATATCTTGGAGGATCTGATCATGAAGCTCAAGGTAGGTTGAAGGTTTATTTGCCTGCAAGAAACAACCATGTCCCCTCGCAAGGTGAGTACTAAGACTTATGAAGATGCTTAGATTCACGGATCATGAGGCGAAAGTATCGTTATTGCCACAAGACAGCTTGTGAGTTAACAATACCCTCGGGATGATCTCCTCTAAGTGAGATTTCCCTCAACTTCGAAAGCCAGGGGTTGTCTAAGGTCCTTGGAGTCATGGACTCTCTTTGGAAGAATGGTTGTCAGCACGAACGTGACTCACGTGCCAGGAAAACTCCAAAAAGAATCTATTCCAAGTGGGATGTTCGTGTCTCCTTCTCAAGACAACTACGTCCGATAGGTCAACACGAAGTCCTTCCTATCTTATGTATACTCTGTAAGCCTGTGTATTGGGCTTCTTGCTCTATACTACCTATCCCACAAGATCAAAGCAGGATAATATATAACAGGAATACATAACAGGAATGGATAAATAAAGCAAGTAATAACAAAGATAAACATCCAAGGAAAAGAATATATGCAAGCTAAGCTTGACTCGCTTATGGGAACTCCATATTGTCCCCAACAGAGTCGCCAGTTGAAGCGCCGCAAAAAATACAAAGTCACCACCAGATTTTATTTATCCCAAAGGAAAGAGAAAATAGCGATAAAACCCCAAATGAGAGAAACGGTCTCGCAACAAAGAGCGCATTCAGAAGTCGGTTATGCTAGGGGAAGGTATTAGCACCCCTCACATCCATGGTACTCCATGGGAACCACTTGCTCGTATCAAATGCGTATGGATGTTTATTTTCTGTAAGTTTCTTTCTATCGGGAATGAGATAAAAGAATAAGGCGGGGAGAAAATAAGTTTTAAGTTAGTGTGCTCGCCAAGAATTTGGGCCCTCGTGCCTACGTATCCCCATACGTGCAATAGGGAAGTCAGAGCTTCGTAGTTCGGCTCAAAATGGCGTATTTGTTTGGTTGTATTTACTGAACAGTATTGACGTTCATGCGCTACTACTCACTTGCTTGTATACTCTGTCATGGGAGCGGAAAGTATTATCTTGTTTGCGGTAAAGTGGATACGCTTGGTTCGCACTCTAGCAGTTAAACATTACTTGCTCGCACATGGAGGCTTAAGCTTCGTTCACGGTAGAATGGAAGTAACATGTCCTTTTTGAAAGGTTTTGAATAGAAAGCCCTAAGGAAAAATATGATTTGATATGTTGGGGTTGATTTTATGTACGGAGACAAGCATCACACCCTTGGCTAGATACAGTCAATGGTCCTATAATTCGGGAGTTGAGAGGATAATGTTGTCCTAACCGCTCTTTTTCATCCAAAAAAGAGGTTTGAATTGTGAAAAGAATTTCGCAGGTCTAATCATTGGAACTTAGAGGGCGACAAGTATTCGACCCTTGACTAAGTACAGTCAACGATCAAAGTACTTGGGAATTGAGAGAACAATGAAGTCCTAACTATTCTTTTTAATCCTCATAGCACCTAGATCTAACTTGTTTGAATCATTAGATGTTTTAGGAGGGAAAGTTAAGTGTTGGGTCCTCAGGATAGGTACGGCCAACAACCCAATTACTTGAATGTTGTGTACAAACACGTACACCCCATTTGGCATTCCAATTTGTTATGAAAATGGTTTTGAAAAAAGGTACTTGGCGTTGGATTAAGCATTTGAATTTATTATGAAAATAGTGAGGGAAGCATGAGTTTGAGAAGAGAATGGATCATGGAGTGGATGGAGGACGCTTGATGTTGGATCAAGCATTTACATTGCAATGGTGTGAGTTTTATTCAGAAAACAACTTGATGTTGAATCAAGTACCTTTTGTTTCTTTTAAAATGCTTTATTTATCGTTTTGAATTTTATCTTTGATTACTAACATGGATGGTGAACTAATTAGGAAGCAATAAAGCTAAGCTATTACATGACTAAGAGGTGGGGGAACATTTATCCCACAATAGGGGGATGGATCCACACAATACAACATGAGGGAGTCAACGAAAAATACAAGTTACAAACTATTAACTATGTGCCATGCCTATGGCATAGAAGTGACATGTAACTTCAAACAATACAAAGCTATTAAATGAAAAGGAAATGGTTCGGAGCATGGCTAGCTAGGAGTGAACTTGAATCTCCAAGTCACATGTGGACACAAGACAATAAATGAGTTAGCATGAGATAAAGCCGAATGAATGAGAACGATGCAATAATGTGTAAGTGCATACAATGGTTAGAATCGATTCAAAGGTAGTGGATTAATCAATGAAAAACCATCAAAGATATATCCTATGATCACGACAAATGAAATTAGACATATAAAGTACTCATTACCTAAATTGAAATGGGATTTTCAATTTAATCAAAATGATCATAAACCAAAGGAATAGATTAAATGGACATTTAAAGTGACTATTAATTCTAAGAATTAAAATCTACCTAAACACGAATTAGGAATTACTAATCAATCAAATGGAAAATTCACAATCTAATCAAGAATTGAACTCTAATCTAAATGATCACACAAATCGAATTAAGTGGAGATTTAGCCTTAAATCTAACCATGGGAAAATCAACCATTAGCCATATAAAATCTACACAAAACCCATAATAATAAATAACGAGATTAAATGACTAAAAATTAATCATGACAAGGTTAATCAATCACGAATTAATTCTGGAAAATTAAGAAACTAAACCTAATCTAGCAATTGATTAAACCTAATTTCTAAATCCTAAACACCTAATTAAACCTAATTAAGAATTAAGCTAAAAAGTGAATTAATCCTAATATTTAAAATCAAGAACTAACCTAAATCCAATAACTTAACCGACAAGCACCAAGATTAATCACAAAAAATAGGAATTAACACCGATTAATAATAATTAAGTATGGGTTAAAAGGAGGATTTATGTACGAATTCTAATATTGGGCCTGGGGGTACTGTAACACCCTTCTAAAATACCCAAATATGTAATTAAAATAACAGCAACAAATATCAGAGTAATTATGCACCAAGGGTGTCACACAACACTTAACAACATCATAACTGTCATGCTCATTATTTAATCAAAATAACATTTTTGCACAATTCGCAGCGGATATAAATCAACTCAACCATTCCACAAACATATAACGTATTACATGAAAAATAGTTCAACAACCGACAATAAACAATTAAAACATCCCGTCCCGATGTTACATCTATCAGAGCATGACCCACTACGGTGACTACACTAGACTCCAGGCACTAGCTTCTACTCAACTCATTGCTCGTTACCTGAAAAATAATTGTAAGGGTGAGTTCCTCAATCGATGTAACAAACATTATAAATTATCATGTTATGTTAAGTAATTTAACTCATTAATCACCCAATGTCAACACAACTCATATACATACTCAAGATCAATACCACTGATACACACACAACAAACCAACAGAATGCAACTCTAATGAGACTCGACTCGTCATGCATGTGGTACCATTCGGAGTAAAACTCCCAACTTAAAATCATTGCCATTTTAGTGGGCATCAAGGCATAAGCCTTCAACTTTCAACTTAAAATTTTGCCAATCCAGGCCAACGTGGTGTGAGCAAAGCTCCGACTTAATGCATATGAATGTACATGGCATACACGACTTTAAACTGTCAACAACATAATAATAATATCAACACAACAACGTTTTCAACAAAAATCAACTTATAATCAACTTTGGCTCATCAAGCCTCCAACTCAGTATTTTCAACAACTCTAACACAACTAATCAACATATTTGGATCAACATTTCATAACATAAACCCAACAGAATCACTCCTCACAATCAACTAAAATAGGCCAATCACCAATTACGTTCACAACATTAAAATACCAATTTTTCTAATTTCCAACAGTGTTAACCGGTTAACGCCCTGGGTTAACCGGTTAACGCAGGCAAAAATACATTTTCTGGCAAAACGCAACAGTGTTAACCGGTTAACGCCATGGGTTAACCGGTTAACGCAGGCAAAACAGCACATTTCCACAAAATATAACAGTGTTAACCGGTTAACACCCTGGGTTAACCGGTTAACGCAGACAAAACAGCAGTTCCTGCGCTAACACAAGGCAGAATGCAGAGTTTCCGCATTTTCCGCCATTGGAGGACTTCCGGACCTCCGATTCAATTTCCGTAAAAAGCTACACGTTCGGGGAAACACGACTCACACAATTACGGACTCAATTACAGCTTAAACTCAGTTTATTCATCACAATCTTTCAGCATTCAACAATCCCAATTAGGGTCAATTCAACGGTTTCTCACTACCCATGACATGTTAATCTATAATACCCATTAAGCGACGATAAACCCCCCTTACCTGAGATAATTCGGCAATCTCTAAGCTTCAAGCTTTTCCGTTCTTCAACCTTTGCTCTTTCTCCCCTTTTCACCTTTCAGCCGCTTTCTCTGTTTCACGTGAAAGCTCTTTACCAACAATGAACCCTTTTTTCCATATTCCAACTTATATATTTTCCACTAATTATTATTCCAATTAATAAAATAATAATAATCCAATAATTCAATTTATTTTAATTAAATTAATAAATATATTATTAACTTAATTTAAATAATTCTCTTATTTTATTCGGGGTGTTACAACTCTCCCCTACTAAAAGAGTTTTCGTCCTCGAAAACATACCTCAAGCAAATAACTCCGGATAAGACTCCTTCATCCGACTCTCAAGTTCCCATGTCATACTTTCGCCCGTAGCTCCCAACCAAACGACTTTAACCAACACAATCTCTTTTCCTCGAAGAGTCTTTGTTTCACGATCTTCAACTCGTACAGGCTTTGTCTCTACTGTTAAATTATCTCGCACTTGCACATCATCCATACTAACCACATGAGACGGATCTGAGATGTACTTCCGAAGCTGCGACACATGGAATACATCATGCAAATTCGAAAGATTAGGTGGTAATGCCATCCGATAAGCAACTCTTCCAACCCGTTCTAAGATTTGATACGGACCAATGAAGCGAGGAGTGAGCTTTTTAGACTTCAAAGCCCTCCCAACTCCGGTCACAGGCGTGACTCTCAAAAACACATGGTCACCAGCTTGAAATTCTAAATCCTTCTTCCGCTTGTCATGGTAACTCTTCTGCCTACTCTGAGAAGCTTTCATCTTCTCCCGGATAAACTTCACTTTCTCGGTAGTTTCTCGAACTAACTCTGGTCCAAGTACTACACTCTCACCAGATTCGTGCCAACACAACGGAGTTCTACATCTACGACCATATAATGCTTCAAAAGGCGCCATTCCGATACTAGAATGGTAACTATTATTGTATGTGAACTCGATCAATGGAAGATAAGCGTCCCACGAACCTCCTTGTTCCAGAACACAAGCTCTCAGTAAATCTTCCAATGACTGAATAGTTCTCTCAGTTTGGCCATCAGTCTGAGGATGATATGCCGAACTCAACCTCAACTTAGATCCCAACGAATCTTGCAAACTTTTCCAAAAACCCGATGTAAACCTCGGATCTCTGTCCGACACAATACACAGAGGAACACCATGCAACTTTACAACTACTCGGATGTAAATCTCTGCCAACTTCGCAATTGGGTAAGTGATGTTAATAGGTATGAAGTGAGCCGACTTCGTGAGCCTATCAACGATCACCCAAATCGAATCATGCCCTCGTAAGGTAGCAGGCAGCCCCGTTACAAAGTCCATAGAAATGCTATCCCATTTCCATTCTGGAACGTCTAACGGTTGCATCAACCCAGCAGGCTTCTGATGCTCAATCTTCGACTTCTGACAAGTTAAGCACGCATACACAAAACGAGCCACATCTTCTTTCATTCCGGGCCACCAAAATAATTTCTTTAAATCCTGATACATTTTAGTAGCTCCTGGATGAATACTCAAGCTGCTTCTATGACCCTCCTCTAGAATACTTCTCTTCAAAATTGCATCATCAGGAATACAAATTCTTTCCCCTAATTTCAACACACCTCTCGCATCAACCTTAAAGTCACTTTTCTCTGATTGACCACAACGATTAAGGATATCTACTAATTTCACATCCAATTTCTGTGCCTCTCGGATATTATCCATAAAATCATTATTAATCTTTAGCATTCCTAGCATCACACTCTGCGGTGTTACTTCGCAAACCAAATTCATATCCCGAAATTGCTCAATTAATTCCAACTCCTTAATCATCATTGCTGACACATGCAAGGTCTTTCTACTTAAAGCATCGGCCACAACATTTGCTTTTCCTGGATGATAATTCAAACCGAAATCATAATCCTTAAGCAATTCGAACCACCTACGTTGCCTCATGTTCAGCTCCTTCTGATCAAATAGATACTTTAAACTTTTATGATCGCTGAAAACTTCGAATCTGGAACCATAAAGGTAATGCCTCCAAAGTTTTAGCGCAAACACTACAGCAGCAAGTTCAAGATCATGCGTAGGATAGTTCTTTTCATGAATTCTCAACTGTCGCGACGCATAAGCAATTACTTTATTATCCTGCATGAGCACACCTCCCAAACCCATCAATGAAGCATCACAGTAAATTATAAACGGTTCCTCCGGATTTGGCAGAGTCAAAACCGGCGCCGACGTCAATCTCCTCTTTAATTCATTAAAACTCTCTTCGCACTGAACATCCCACACGAAAGCTTTACCTTTGCAAGTTAATTTAGTCAACGGAAGTGCTAACTTAGAAAATCCTTCAATAAATCTTCTATAATATCCAGCTAATCCCAAAAAGCTTCTAATCTCGGTAACCGACTTAGGAGTTTCCCATTGCAATACCGCCTCTACCTTGGAAGGATCTACAGCAATACCTTTTCCTGAAATTACATGGCCGAGAAAACTGACTTCTCTTAACCAAAACTCACACTTGGACAACTTTGCATACAATTTCTTATCTTTCAAAACCTCCAATACTAATCTCAAATGTTCCTTGTGCTCTCCTTCGGACTTAGAGTAAATCAAAATATCATCAATAAATACTACCACAAAATGATCCAGATAAGTATGGAAAATACGATTCATGTATTCCATAAATACTCCCGGCGCATTAGTCACACCGAAAGGCATCACAGAATACTCATAATGTCCATACCGAGTTCTGAACGCTGTCTTCTGGATGTCTTCATCTTTCACTCTGATCTGATGATAGCCCGATCTCAAGTCAATTTTACTGAACACACAAGCACCCACTAATTGGTCCATCAAATCATCTATCCTCGGTAGTGGATACTTATTCTTGATCGTTACTTTATTCAATTGTCTATAATCAATACAAAGCCTCATACTACCCTCTTTCTTCTTTACTAGCAACACTGGAGCTCCCCACGGCGACACACTTGGTCTTATAAACTTCTTCTCAAGTAAGTCTTCCAATTGCTTCTTTAATTCATACAATTCAGATGCCGACATTCTATACGGTGCCATCGAAACAGGCCTAGTACCAAGTACCAGATCAATAGTGAATTCAACTTCCCTCTCTGGCGACACACTAGGAATTTCATCAGGAAAAACTTCAGGGAATTCTTTCACCACTAACAGTTCCTCTATCTTAGCTTTACTTTCAACCGACAACGTCGCCATCAAAGAAAACATCTGAGCTCCCTCTTTCATCAATTTTCGCAATTCTCTGAAAGGTAATAAGTCAACTCCTTCCTCTTCAGGAGTGGAAAACCTCACCGACTTATGATGACAATTTATATGAACATAATTATACTCTAACCAGTTCATACCAAGAATTACATCCATCCCATCCAACTGCAAACATACTAAATCAACATAGAAATCTTTATCGAAGATCGACAAAGGACATTTTAAACATACCAAAGAAGTAGTTACTGATCCCTTAGCTGGGGTCTCAACAATCAATTCACCATCCAAAGCGGACAATTTTAAACCCAGTCTTCGAGCACAGTTAGCAGAAATAAAACAGTGGGTAGCACCGGTATCAATAATAGTAATTAAAGGGGTACCATATATGAAACATGTACCTCGGATAAGTCTGTCCTCACAGGAGGTTTGAGTTCCGGTCAATGCGAACACCTTCCCAGTCTGAGATTTCTTTGGCTTCTGACACTGACTTCCAATATGCCCTTCTTCGCCACAATTAAAACAAATCATTTCCTTGTGCTTGCAATCAGCCATTGCATGACCAGTCTTACCACAGCGAAAACACCTCTTTACTTCAGCAGTGCATACATTACTCTTATGACCAGCCTGACCACATTTGAAGCAAACTATACCAGCAGGAGCACCTCCCCTACTAGTCCTCTGAGCCGGAGCAGCTCCTTGTTTCCCTTTTCCCCCTGGGGCATCATACGGCTTGCCACGATTTTGATGTTGCTTGCCCCTGCGGTCACTGACAATCTTGTAATGAGCATTATTGTCTTCTTCAAATATCCTGCAGCTATCCACCAATTCAGTAAAAATGCGTATCTTCTGATACCCAACAGCCTTCTTAATTTCAGAGCGCAATCCGTTCTCAAACTTGATGCACTTTGAAAATTCAGCACCAGCACCAGTGTAATGAGGATAAAATTTGGACAGCTCCACAAATTTCGCAGCATAATCAGTGACAGACATGTTTCCTTGCTTCAGCTCAAGGAACTCGATTTCCTTCTTACCACGGACATCTTCCGGATAATACTTTCTCAGGAATTCCCTACGGAATACATCCCAAGTAATGTCTTCACCTGCCACGGTCAACTTCTCGTGAGTCTCTAGCCACCAGTCATCAGCTTCGACTGCTAGCATGTGAGTACCATACCGAACCTTCTGAGCTGGAGTGCAATCCATAACACGGAAGATTCTCTCAATCTCTTTCAACCATCCCAAGGTTGCATCTGGATCATGCTTCCCTTTAAACACCGGCGGATTCTCTCTTTGAAAAGTCGCCAAGCTACGTGATCCAGCATCTCCACCAGCATTTGGCAAGTTCTGCACAGCTTGTGCCATCGCTTGCATTGCGGCAGCCATTGCAGCGTCATTCCTTCCAGCCATTTCAACTTATCACTACAACACAACTTAAAAGTTAGACTAATAACAATTACACAATTGTTAGATAGTAACGACACGACAACTGGCCGGACAGACCGACCTGCTCTGATACCACTAATGTAACACCCTTCTAAAATACCCAAATATGTAATTAAAATAACAGCAACAAATATCAGAGTAATTATGCACCAAGGGTGTCACACAACACTTAACAACATCATAACTGTCATGCTCATTATTTAATCAAAATAACATTTTTGCACAATTCGCAGCGGATATAAATCAACTCAACCATTCCACAAACATATAACGTATTACATGAAAAATAGTTCAACAACCGACAATAAACAATTAAAACATCCCGTCCCGATGTTACATCTATCAGAGCATGACCCACTACGGTGACTACACTAGACTCCAGGCACTAGCTTCTACTCAACTCATTGCTCGTTACCTGAAAAATAATTGTAAGGGTGAGTTCCTCAATCGATGTAACAAACATTATAAATTATCATGTTATGTTAAGTAATTTAACTCATTAATCACCCAATGTCAACACAACTCATATACATACTCAAGATCAATACCACTGATACACACACAACAAACCAACAGAATGCAACTCTAATGAGACTCGACTCGTCATGCATGTGGTACCATTCGGAGTAAAACTCCCAACTTAAAATCATTTCCATTTTAGTGGGCATCAAGGCATAAGCCTTCAACTTTCAACTTAAAATTTTGCCAATCCAGGCCAACGTGGTGTGAGCAAAGCTCCGACTTAATGCATATGAATGTACATGGCATACACGACTTTAAACTGTCAACAACATAATAATAATATCAACACAACAACGTTTTCAACAAAAATCAACTTATAATCAACTTTGGCTCATCAAGCCTCCAACTCAGTATTTTCAACAACTCTAACACAACTAATCAACATATTTGGATCAACATTTCATAACATAAACCCAACAGAATCACTCCTCACAATCAACTAAAATAGGCCAATCACCAATTACGTTCACAACATTAAAATACCAATTTTTCTAATTTCCAACAGTGTTAACCGGTTAACGCCCTGGGTTAACCGGTTAACGCAGGCAAAAATACATTTTCTGGCAAAACGCAACAGTGTTAACCGGTTAACGCCATGGGTTAACCGGTTAACGCAGGCAAAACAGCACATTTCCACAAAATATAACAGTGTTAACCGGTTAACACCCTGGGTTAACCGGTTAACGCAGACAAAACAGCAGTTCCTGCGCTAACACAAGGCAGAATGCAGAGTTTCCGCATTTTCCGCCGTTGGAGGACTTCCGGACCTCCGATTCAATTTCCGTAAAAAGCTACACGTTCGGGGAAACACGACTCACACAATTACGGACTCAATTACAGCTTAAACTCAGTTTATTCATCACAATCTTTCAGCATTCAACAATCCCAATTAGGGTCAATTCAACGGTTTCTCACTACCCATGACATGTTAATCTATAATACCCATTAAGCGACGATAAACCCCCCTTACCTGAGATAATTCGGCAATCTCTAAGCTTCAAGCTTTTCCGTTCTTCAACCTTTGCTCTTTCTCCCCTTTTCACCTTTCAGCCGCTTTCTCTGTTTCACGTGAAAGCTCTTTACCAACAATGAACCCTTTTTTCCATATTCCAACTTATATATTTTCCACTAATTATTATTCCAATTAATAAAATAATAATAATCCAATAATTCAATTTATTTTAATTAAATTAATAAATATATTATTAACTTAATTTAAATAATTCTCTTATTTTATTCGGGGTGTTACAACTCTCCCCTACTAAAAGAGTTTTCGTCCTCGAAAACATACCTCAAGCAAATAACTCCGGATAAGACTCCTTCATCCGACTCTCAAGTTCCCATGTCATACTTTCGCCCGTAGCTCCCAACCAAACGACTTTAACCAACACAATCTCTTTTCCTCGAAGAGTCTTTGTTTCACGATCTTCAACTCGTACAGGCTTTGTCTCTACTGTTAAATTATCTCGCACTTGCACATCATCCATACTAACCACATGAGACGGATCTGAGATGTACTTCCGAAGCTGCGACACATGGAATACATCATGCAAATTCGAAAGATTAGGTGGTAGTGCCATCCGATAAGCAACTCTTCCAACCCGTTCTAAGATTTGATACGGACCAATGAAGCGAGGAGTGAGCTTTTTAGACTTCAAAGCCCTCCCAACTCCGGTCACAGGCGTGACTCTCAAAAACACATGGTCACCAGCTTGAAATTCTAAATCCTTCTTCCGCTTGTCATGGTAACTCTTCTGCCTACTCTGAGAAGCTTTCATCTTCTCCCGGATAAACTTCACTTTCTCGGTAGTTTCTCGAACTAACTCTGGTCCAAGTACTACACTCTCACCAGATTCGTGCCAACACAACGGAGTTCTACATCTACGACCATATAATGCTTCAAAAGGCGCCATTCCGATACTAGAATGGTAACTATTATTGTATGTGAACTCGATCAATGGAAGATAAGCGTCCCACGAACCTCCTTGTTCCAGAACACAAGCTCTCAGTAAATCTTCCAATGACTGAATAGTTCTCTCAGTTTGGCCATCAGTCTGAGGATGATATGCCGAACTCAACCTCAACTTAGATCCCAACGAATCTTGCAAACTTTTCCAAAAACCCGATGTAAACCTCGGATCTCTGTCCGACACAATACACAGAGGAACACCATGCAACTTTACAACTACTCGGATGTAAATCTCTGCCAACTTCGCAATTGGGTAAGTGATGTTAATAGGTATGAAGTGAGCCGACTTCGTGAGCCTGTCAACGATCACCCAAATCGAATCATGCCCTCGTAAGGTAGCAGGCAGCCCCGTTACAAAGTCCATAGAAATGCTATCCCATTTCCATTCTGGAACGTCTAACGGTTGCATCAACCCAGCAGGCTTCTGATGCTCAATCTTCGACTTCTGACAAGTTAAGCACGCATACACAAAACGAGCCACATCTTCTTTCATTCCGGGCCACCAAAATAATTTCTTTAAATCCTGATACATTTTAGTAGCTCCTGGATGAATACTCAAGCTGCTTCTATGACCCTCCTCTAGAATACTTCTCTTCAAAATTGCATCATCAGGAATACAAATTCTTTCCCCTAATTTCAACACACCTCTCGCATCAACCTTAAAGTCACTTTTCTCTGATTGACCACAACGATTAAGGATATCTACTAATTTCACATCCAATTTCTGTGCCTCTCGGATATTATCCATAAAATCATTATTAATCTTTAGCATTCCTAGCATCACACTCTGCGGTGTTACTTCGCAAACCAAATTCATATCCCGAAATTGCTCAATTAATTCCAACTCCTTAATCATCATTGCTGACACATGCAAGGTCTTTCTACTTAAAGCATCGGCCACAACATTTGCTTTTCCTGGATGATAATTCAAACCGAAATCATAATCCTTAAGCAATTCGAACCACCTACGTTGCCTCATGTTCAGCTCCTTCTGATCAAATAGATACTTTAAACTTTTATGATCGCTGAAAACTTCGAATCTGGAACCATAAAGGTAATGCCTCCAAAGTTTTAGCGCAAACACTACAGCAGCAAGTTCAAGATCATGCGTAGGATAGTTCTTTTCATGAATTCTCAACTGTCGCGACGCATAAGCAATTACTTTATTATCCTGCATGAGCACACCTCCCAAACCCATCAATGAAGCATCACAGTAAATTATAAACGGTTCCTCCGGATTTGGCAGAGTCAAAACCGGCGCCGACGTCAATCTCCTCTTTAATTCATTAAAACTCTCTTCGCACTGAACATCCCACACGAAAGCTTTACCTTTGCAAGTTAATTTAGTCAACGGAAGTGCTAACTTAGAAAATCCTTCAATAAATCTTCTATAATATCCAGCTAATCCCAAAAAGCTTCTAATCTCGGTAACCGACTTAGGAGTTTCCCATTGCAATACCGCCTCTACCTTGGAAGGATCTACAGCAATACCTTTTCCTGAAATTACATGGCCGAGAAAACTGACTTCTCTTAACCAAAACTCACACTTGGACAACTTTGCATACAATTTCTTATCTTTCAAAACCTCCAATACTAATCTCAAATGTTCCTTGTGCTCTCCTTCGGACTTAGAGTAAATCAAAATATCATCAATAAATACTACCACAAAATGATCCAGATAAGTATGGAAAATACGATTCATGTATTCCATAAATACTCCCGGCGCATTAGTCACACCGAAAGGCATCACAGAATACTCATAATGTCCATACCGAGTTCTGAACGCTGTCTTCTGGATGTCTTCATCTTTCACTCTGATCTGATGATAGCCCGATCTCAAGTCAATTTTACTGAACACACAAGCACCCACTAATTGGTCCATCAAATCATCTATCCTCGGTAGTGGATACTTATTCTTGATCGTTACTTTATTCAATTGTCTATAATCAATACAAAGCCTCATACTACCCTCTTTCTTCTTTACTAGCAACACTGGAGCTCCCCACGGCGACACACTTGGTCTTATAAACTTCTTCTCAAGTAAGTCTTCCAATTGCTTCTTTAATTCATACAATTCAGATGCCGACATTCTATACGGTGCCATCGAAACAGGCCTAGTACCAAGTACCAGATCAATAGTGAATTCAACTTCCCTCTCTGGCGGCACACTAGGAATTTCATCAGGAAAAACTTCAGGGAATTCTTTCACCACTAACAGTTCCTCTATCTTAGCTTTACTTTCAACCGACAACGTCGCCATCAAAGAAAACATCTGAGCTCCCTCTTTCATCAATTTTCGCAATTCTCTGAAAGGTAATAAGTCAACTCCTTCCTCTTCAGGAGTGGAAAACCTCACCGACTTATGATGACAATTTATATGAACATAATTATACTCTAACCAGTTCATACCAAGAATTACATCCATCCCATCCAACTGCAAACATACTAAATCAACATAGAAATCTTTATCGAAGATCGACAAAGGACATTTTAAACATACCAAAGAAGTAGTTACTGATCCCTTAGCTGGGGTCTCAACAATCAATTCACCATCCAAAGCGGACAATTTTAAACCCAGTCTTCGAGCACAGTTAGCAGAAATAAAACAGTGGGTAGCACCGGTATCAATAATAGTAATTAAAGGGGTACCATATATGAAACATGTACCTCGGATAAGTCTGTCCTCACAGGAGGTTTGAGTTCCGGTCAATGCGAACACCTTCCCAGTCTGAGATTTCTTTGGCTTCTGACACTGACTTCCAATATGCCCTTCTTCGCCACAATTAAAACAAATCATTTCCTTGTGCTTGCAATCAGCCATTGCATGACCAGTCTTACCACAGCGAAAACACCTCTTTACTTCAGCAGTGCATACATTACTCTTATGACCAGCCTGACCACATTTGAAGCAAACTATACCAGCAGGAGCACCTCCCCTACTAGTCCTCTGAGCCGGAGCAGCTCCTTGTTTCCCTTTTCCCCCTGGGGCATCATACGGCTTGCCACGATTTTGATGTTGCTTGCCCCTGCGGTCACTGACAATCTTGTAATGAGCATTATTGTCTTCTTCAAATATCCTGCAGCTATCCACCAATTCAGTAAAAATGCGTATCTTCTGATACCCAACAACCTTCTTAATTTCAGAGCGCAATCCGTTCTCAAATTTGATGCACTTTGAAAATTCAGCACCAGCACCAGTGTAATGAGGATAAAATTTGGACAGCTCCACAAATTTCGCAGCATAATCAGTGACAGACATGTTTCCTTGCTTCAGCTCAAGGAACTCGATTTCCTTCTTACCACGAACATCTTCCGGATAATACTTTCTCAGGAATTCCCTACGGAATACATCCCAAGTAATGTCTTCACCTGCCACGGTCAACTTCTCGTGAGTCTCTAGCCACCAGTCATCAGCTTCGACTGCTAGCATGTGAGTACCATACCGAACCTTCTGAGCTGGAGTGCAATCCATAACACGAAAGATTCTCTCAATCTCTTTCAACCATCCCAAGGTTGCATCTGGATCATGCTTCCCTTTAAACACCGGCGGATTCTCTCTTTGAAAAGTCGCCAAGCTACGTGATCCAGCATCTCCACCAGCATTTGGCAAGTTCTGCACAGCTTGTGCCATCGCTTGCATTGCGGCAGCCATTGCAGCGTCATTCCTTCCAGCCATTTCAACTTATCACTACAACACAACTTAAAAGTTAGACTAATAACAATTACACAATTGTTAGATAGTAACGACACGACAACTGGCCGGACAGACCGACCTGCTCTGATACCACTAATGTAACACCCTTCTAAAATACCCAAATATGTAATTAAAATAACAGCAACAAATATCAGAGTAATTATGCACCAAGGGTGTCACACAACACTTAACAACATCATAACTGTCATGCTCATTATTTAATCAAAATAACATTTTTGCACAATTCGCAGCGGATATAAATCAACTCAACCATTCCACAAACATATAACGTATTACATGAAAAATAGTTCAACAACCGACAATAAACAATTAAAACATCCCGTCCCGATGTTACATCTATCAGAGCATGACCCACTACGGTGACTACACTAGACTCCAGGCACTAGCTTCTACTCAACTCATTGCTCGTTACCTGAAAAATAATTGTAAGGGTGAGTTCCTCAATCGATGTAACAAACATTATAAATTATCATGTTATGTTAAGTAATTTAACTCATTAATCACCCAATGTCAACACAACTCATATACATACTCAAGATCAATACCACTGATACACACACAACAAACCAACAGAATGCAACTCTAATGAGACTCGACTCGTCATGCATGTGGTACCATTCGGAGTAAAACTCCCAACTTAAAATCATTGCCATTTTAGTGGGCATCAAGGCATAAGCCTTCAACTTTCAACTTAAAATTTTGCCAATCCAGGCCAACGTGGTGTGAGCAAAGCTCCGACTTAATGCATATGAATGTACATGGCATACACGACTTTAAACTGTCAACAACATAATAATAATATCAACACAACAACGTTTTTAACAAAAATCAACTTATAATCAACTTTGGCTCATCAAGCCTCCAACTCAGTATTTTCAACAACTCTAACACAACTAATCAACATATTTGGATCAACATTTCATAACATAAACCCAACAGAATCACTCCTCACAATCAACTAAAATAGGCCAATCACCAATTACGTTCACAACATTAAAATACCAATTTTTCTAATTTCCAACAGTGTTAACCGGTTAACGCCCTGGGTTAACCGGTTAACGCAGGCAAAAATACATTTTCTGGCAAAACGCAACAGTGTTAACCGGTTAACGCCATGGGTTAACCGGTTAACGCAGGCAAAACAGCACATTTCCACAAAATATAACAGTGTTAACCGGTTAACACCCTGGGTTAACCGGTTAACGCAGACAAAACAGCAGTTCCTGCGCTAACACAAGGCAGAATGCAGAGTTTCCGCATTTTCCGCCGTTGGAGGACTTCCGGACCTCCGATTCAATTTCCGTAAAAAGCTACACGTTCGGGGAAACACGACTCACACAATTACGGACTCAATTACAGCTTAAACTCAGTTTATTCATCACAATCTTTCAGCATTCAACAATCCCAATTAGGGTCAATTCAACGGTTTCTCACTACCCATGACATGTTAATCTATAATACCCATTAAGCGACGATAAACCCCCCTTACCTGAGATAATTCGGCAATCTCTAAGCTTCAAGCTTTTCCGTTCTTCAACCTTTGCTCTTTCTCCCCTTTTCACCTTTCAGCCGCTTTCTCTGTTTCACGTGAAAGCTCTTTACCAACAATGAACCCTTTTTTCCATATTCCAACTTATATATTTTCCACTAATTATTATTCCAATTAATAAAATAATAATAATCCAATAATTCAATTTATTTTAATTAAATTAATAAATATATTATTAACTTAATTTAAATAATTCTCTTATTTTATTCGGGGTGTTACAGGTACAATCCATGGACCTGGGGTGTAATGAGGAGGTATGGATAGAAAATTCACTTGGGCCTGAGCGCAAGCTTCACTCATCCTCCTCCGGGTTCAACACGTGATAAGAAAACCCTAAAAGAAATCCATATCCGTGCGGCGAAATCCCTATTTCCAAATGCTCGACGTGTAAAGCTTTGCCAAGAACACGGTTGATGCCAGAAAAATTCAAGGATTCGATTTCTCATCTCCAAAATCCGGAATCCAAACATGTTGAATCTTGGTCGAAACAAAAAGGGCGTTCCTTCATGAACCAAGAATTCTGCTTTAACAAGATTGAAGCTCCACCCTCAAACTAAGAATCAAGGATGAATCCTCGGAACACAATCACAACCAAAATCAAAATCGCTTAAGGCTCGTTCTTGCGTACGGGCGAAATCGACTGGAGAACGAATGGTGTACCCGGTTTGTACGTGCTTCCGATGGTTGTTGAAGCGACGCATGCGAAGACGATGAATGAAGACGTTGATGCGTCGCGATTGGTGAAGGTGGATGACTTGTCGCGATCGAAAAAGAGACTCCGATGCGTTGCGATTGATGAAGATCTTTGACAAATCCTTGGTATGCTTCTGTTTGATCTTCTCTCTTCTGTTTTCTGCTATTGTTTCGTTTTTCTAATAATGTTAGCAGTTGGTTTCGTTTTATGTCGGAATGGTCGAAGAGGTTTAGATTGTGATGAGATTACACATGGATTGGAATAAGGACCGATGGCGATATTCGATTTGTGTTGGCTTCAAAGTTCCAAAGCGGTTTCCAGGTGAAAAGCTTCCTTCTTCTTCCTTTTCTTCCAACGTCTTCTACCTCTTTTCTTCTGTTTCTGCTCTGTGTGAGTTTTGAGTTCCTTTTTTGATATTATGCAGGGTGATGGAAAAGGAGAAGAGGATTTTCGCGGTGTCGCCATGGTTGTTGCAGGTTAGAGATGGTTATGAAGGGTTGTTGAGAGGGAAGTTCAGGGTGGAGAAATGAAGTTTTGCAGAATAAGAGTGTTGGTTGAAGAACATGGACCCATGAGTGAAGTGAGGGTGAAGGTGGTTTTTGATTGTGATGGAGGATTGTTGGAGAGTGAAGGTGAAGAAGTGAAGTGAGGTTTTGAAGAATGAGAAGCGGAAAATCCGGAATCAAAATGGTGAGTTATATATAGACTTCTCTCCTTCCATATGCTGTTATGAAAATCGGTTAGGAACTATTATGAGTTGGTTAGATTCAATGCGAGTTCCAGTTATATCAGTTATGAATTGGTTAGATCCAATATGAATTTCTATTAGAGTTTTTGTTGAGTATTGATTGAATTCGGGTGTTTTTATGTGTAAGACCCTAATTTTGACCCTAAGATCCCTCATGGCATCATAACATTGCATTTACATTGCCTCAAGGATCATAAGCATCTTGGCTCCTTACCTTTAGGGTGGGATCTCTTATGATTTGGTTTGAGATCACCAATCATGTTTGAATTATACATTATTGCTTTTCTCATTTTTATTTACTAACCAAAAGCACAAAAATATGTCACTAACATCTCTTATTTGTAGCTTGAGCAGTCACAAGGTCAAAAGCTTATAGGAGATCCTATGTGCATTGATATGGCCAAGAGAAGATGAAAGAAATCATGGCTATGGTTCTCAAAGCTCTCATTCATCAAATATGCCTCCCAAGTATCTCAATTCTTCATTTTGATCAAAGCAAATCAAAGGGTTTGAGGTTTGTTTCCCAAGGAAACCTTAATTCATCTGTTCATCAACTGTGCCTTGCTCATGAAGAAACCTCAACCCATGGTCAAATGCAATCAAGGTAAGTTATTTAATTCATCATTTCATGCATATTTGAACTTATTTGAGTGTCCTCAATCATCAATTCATCAAGATATGAGGTGTGGACTTGAGAAGTTGATCAGTCAATTCATCTGCTCATTTTGAAATACATTGAGACCTAAATTTTGATGTGTTTGTCAAATGGAGATGACCCCAAGATAAAAAATGTTCTTAAGAACCATATGAACAACTTTCATATTCATCAAAATTTTATTTGAAGCTTAGAAGGTCATCATCCATTCTAAGACATTATAGGTCATTTTGACTGAAACCCTAATTTTGGGTCAACTTCCCAAGGACATAACTCCTTCATTTTTCATGATTTTGAGGTGAGACTTAATGAATTGGAAAGATTAAGATGTCTAATTCAAATGTTATGTTGATAAAAATTACAAAATCTCAAAAGAAATACATGTGATAATGCAAAACATTATAGGTCACTTTGGACTAAATGCATTGAAATGTGAAAAAGTCTAACTTCAAGTGCCCATAACGTCTTCATAAAAAATCCAAATGATGCAAAATTTAAGTCCAAATTGATTGTTTTGAAAAGATCTACAACTTTCATGTTGAAGGGTTTATAATTTGGAGCTTTCATCATTGATACATAAGGGCTTGAACTTTGGCCAATTTTGAAAATTCCACATATGCATGTTTTGCACCCTACACTTCAAGTTCAATTTTCACTAATTTCCAAGGCCCAAATGGAGTTTTGATCAACATGACATTTGTTCCTTATGCAACAAGCTTTCCAACCATTACTCATAAGGTTGCATTTCAAGTTTGGACATGGTATTTTCGAAGGCTTGAACATTATGGCACATTTTGGAAAATCATTTAAATTTGCATTGCATGATCTATTAATACACAATCTGCACGTCCAAATTGCTTCTATCATGCATCAGCTACCAAATCCAAGTAGAATTGGGCCCTCCATGCGCCTGTACAGGCCCATGCATGGAGACCCTTTCCATTCATGCAAGGAATTTTTCATGCACTTCAGCCATGCCTTGCCTATAAATACATTGCATATGAGCTTCATTTCACGAACCTGAAGGCGCCCCAAATGCTGTGCAATTGAAACCTCACCCTCACACCAAAGGAACTCTCTCATTTTTCTCTCAATTTTCAGATCTAGATTTCAGTTTCCTCGACTATTTTCTCAGATCTTAAAGTTCCTAAACCTCATCACCTGGATCCTGAGAGTGAACTGCAATCTTTAGCACCAAGGAATTGCGAATCCAAGCTCTGCAAATCAGAGGTTTACTCCTGATTTTAATTTCTTCGAATCAACTCATATTGTGCTTGTTTCTTGTTGTTGTTGTTGTTGTGTGATCTGAAGCCCTCTGCATAGAGGCAACATTATTGAGCTTTGAATTTTTGAAATTAAGCAAGTTCAGTTGAACACCATTAAAATTTCATCTCTGGTTTCTCTTAATGTAGAAACCTAGAGTGGATTTGGTTGGTACAGGGGTGGTGTACATCACCCCAGCTTTAGATTGGTACAAGGATCGTAGCATTTGGTTAATATTTTTTCCCTCTGCAATTTTGAACTTGGCCGGAAGTTGGCCGGAGAAGACGGTGGTGCTGGCCACCGTCTGGTCTCCAGATTGAATCTGAGTCATCCATTTACGTTTCCAGATTTAATCCAGGCTGTCCAACATTATGACTTATTTTAACGCACTATGTGATTCAATTGACTAGGGTGTATGCTGAGCGTGCGCTTCCTGGCCACGTGATGATCCACGTCAATTAATGAAAGTGCATCAAACGGTCCACGCATTTACATCATTTTTAATTCTGATTTTAATTTCCTTATATTTCTTTTAATTCCATTTCTTTTTAAAAATTCATATCTCCTTTATTATTGGTCCAAAAAATGTGAGACCAATTGCATTATTTCTCTTTTAATTCTAGTTTCTAAAAATGATTTTTAATATTTTTTATTTTATCATTTGATATTTTTCATGAATTTTCTCTTTTCTGCTTATTTTTAATTCATTTTAATTAGTTTTTGATATCCAAAAAATACAAAAATATTTTTCCAACCTCTTTGAATGATGATAGATCTATGAAAAATATTCTCATCAATTTATTAATTGATTTGAGATTTATTTGAGATTTTAATTCAATTAGGTTATTTTTATGCATTTTTAATTGATTTAAAATAGTTTCTGACTTTTAAAAATGCTTAAATTTTTTGTCAAACTTTGTTTGACCTTGTTGAACTTGGGATAATTCACTTGGACTTTTCAAAGTTGATTTGAAGTGAATTTGAAGTTTGACCTTTCTTTATTATTTTAATTCAAGTTTTATTTTAAGTATTAAAAATGCCAAAAATATTTTATTTGTTTGTTGACTTCTAATTCTCATTTTGCTTCTGTTTTCCATTGTTTGACCTTGATCTTCTCTATCTTTGGTCAACACTTGTTGATTAGTACATACCATTTCCATTAATGCACTTTAATTCTTCATATTCTTCTTCTCCTTGTTTTTTGATCAATGAGTTAAAGATTGGTGGTTAGCATTGGTTAGGGAGGTTTAATCTTCCTTGATTCAAATCTAATTCATCTTGATCATGGATCAAGTGAATGGCTTTGCATTAAGGATAGATTTCTTCCTAAATCATACAAAAGACCTAAATCAATACAAGATCATTTCTCATCTTCTTTTTGGCATGGCAAGTTGTTGGAGTTTGATTCACTAATCAAGACCTCTAACTTGTGTTGTTGCCTACATTATCATTGACCGGCCTCAGATAGTTGTGACTTCTACATAAGTCCAATTACGATTGCTTAACATAGCGCAAAATTTGCCTTATGGCACACTAACTACTAACATTAACCATTAACCATTAACATTTACTTCTTGCACTTTACATTTATGCAATTTACTATTCTTGTACATGTTATTCATTGGCTTTTTCCTTTCCTCATTTGAGCACATGTTTATGTTAATGCAATTTTCCTTTTGCTCACTTGAGCACATAATTGTGTATATATTATTGTGCTTGTGTTTTATTTTGATTGTTGTGGACCAAGTGCAAAGAAATGGACAAATGGACTTAGACTTTAGGACTTTCCCTATGCAAATTTGGAGTCAAAGAGCAACTAGGCATTGGGCCTTTAGAATGCTATAAATGCTAAAGAGAACTTTGAAGAGACCACTCTCTAAACTCCTTATTGTTTAATTCTTGGTTTGTTTGATAGAACTTCTTAATGTGTGTGTTCTTGTGCTAGGGATTTCAACATTGAGCCTAAGTGAGGAACCATTGCCATGAGCTTCTAAGAGAGAGAGATCTAAGAGCCATTGAGGATATTCCAAGAGCTTGCTTGATTATGTTGATTGCTTGAGCTTACTATTATTTTGCTTGCATATTCCAAAGGATGGGAGCTACTTGGATCATCAATATGATCTCAAGAGAGGAACTCCATTTGTGGTCTTGTTTCTTATCCCTCATCTCTTGTATGATTATGAATTTAGCCATTCTTCTTCTTCCCTCCACTCTAACCCAAGCCAAAACTTTTGTGCAAACATTTAACACGTGTTTTCAAACATTAGAAACCTAAGCCTTATGCTTTTGATTTTCAAACCTTTTCATAACACTTATTTTGAATTGAATCTTTAAGTCAACTTTGACCATATTTTGTAAATACTTTTCATTGGTAATATAACTCATTCAAATACTTTTTGTGGTTTCATTGGCCATTTTCTTAATAAAACTTTTCATAACCTTTAGCTATTAGGTTTGAGTTATCCTTGAGGTAGATGTAATACTCACCTATATCCTTAGTGATGGACAATGAGTCTTCCATGCTTATTATAGGGTTAGCTCCTCACTAGCATGTTGAAGCTATCCTCACATGGTGGATTTGTGGTTTTAGGTTTAGTTTTCTCCCTTGGATAAAAAAAGACCTTAAGGCTTTTGGACCAATCAATTCACCAACTTCTTTTGAGATTTTTACCCCGAACTACGAGGTTTTGATCCTAAGATGGTACGTAGGCAATGGGTTTATCCATCCAAACACAAAATGTAAATAACTTGTATATTCTCTTCTCATCTCTTCAATCATGTTTGCACAAACAAATTTTCACAAAATACCAACCTTACAACAAATAATGAAAAGGGCTCCCTAGGAGTACCTAGGATGTTTTGGGTGCTTAAAACCTTCCTATTGCATAACCAACCCCCTTACCCAGATCTCTGACATTTTTACTAGTTTTTGATTCGATAAAACTTTTAGGTTTTTGTTCGCTTTCTAACCATTCCTTTGGATAAATAGAAGTGTGGTGGCGACTCGACTTGTATGGTTTACCTTAGATTTAGTCAATATCTCTAATGGTAACGAATACCCCGTTACATTATGCTTTTGCAGGTCTTTAGCTTTGGTAATATCAGCAGGCAGGTTTCTCACATAGACAGATGTTACTTCTTCATGGTCAAATCTGTAGCCATCCACTGCTGCATCGGCCCTAACTCTGAAATATATGCAGATGTTGAGCTTGACTGCTGATAAACAGGCTGCACCATAACCTGCTGTGCAGCAGGATGTGTCACATGATTAAACTATGAAGAAGGAGCACTTTGAAAAGAATGATGTGGGACATGTTCGGGTGCAGCGGGAAACACTGATTGGCCTTTGGAGACACGTAAAATAGATGCATAAGTTTTCTTAGCAGGCTCCTCAAAAGACCTTCCACAAGAGTGACAGGGGTTTCACGGATAATATGAGCAATATTAGGCACCGGTGGATATGCCTCCTATGTAGGAGATTCCTCCACCACAACTTCAGTCTCGAGATCTTCTTGTAGTTGTTGTTGCTGCTCAGGAAGACTATACTTGTCCACTGGATCATCATCTATATGAACTGAGTTGAGATATTCTCTTGCTTCTTCCTCAAACCCATAGTCTGAAACTGGTGGTTCAGCATAAGAAACAGAAACATGTGGCTGTGATTCAAGATTAAACCAAATTCCACTTATCTTGCTATACCCAATGTATTTAATGATTACATGAATTCTATATGATATGATGTCATAGCTTTTGTGTTCAATGCCTTTTACTTCCATACAAACTTGGGTTCATGGATTCTATCATTTTTCTATGCGCAAGGATTCACAATTTGACTTGTTGGTGATTTGGTTTATGGAAATGTAATGGTCTATGTGTGGTATTTGGAAACCTTGAATAAGTTTGGAATTTTTATGGAATTTATTTGTAAATGGATTCAAAACGGTTTATTGGAAATGAATGTGAAATTATGTAATTGCCAAAAATGTTATGGATACTTGGATATTGACAAATTGGGTTAGGAATTTTGGTTAATGGATATATGGTTAATGAAATGGGTTTGGATAACTAGATATTGATGGGATTTAATGTGGTAATGGCTAATGGATAATTGGATGGATAATTTGGTTTTGAAATGTGGATATGAATTATGGGTTAGATGGTTGACTTTGGTCAATTAGTTGACCAAAAAGTCAACTTAGGTAAAAATGTTCGTTTTCTTGTGTAACGAATGTGGATATGACTGAAAAGCCCAATGTTCTTAAACCAAATAAAATATGCAAATCCGAGACTCTGAATCCAATCAATCAAAGCCAACCAAATGATACTTAATCAAGCAACCGATTGTAGCACCTTGAACGAATCTTAACCAATGAACTAGAATCAAGAATCTTGAACAAACCACTGAATAATTTAATGAACCAGATGAATCAGATGCAACCTTCCTGAATTAGGGTTTCCATTATGCTCCCTGATGAATACTCTTGAAACCATGATTTTATATTTTTTCAGATGCAAGTGGAATGTGTTATGATACGATGGATATGTACATGAGATGAATGTAAATCAAGAGATGTAAATGCTTAGGGTTAGTGATCTAGACGAACTTTTGAATGGTAGGGTGAATTTTATGGTATGACAGCTACCCCTATTTAATCTTCTCACACCTGAATGTATGGATAGTAAGAGCTTCCAGCCATTCAAGGTAGGAGAGGATTGAATACTAAAATATCGAAAAATTTGCCCACCAGGAACAAATGAAATATGAAGATAGCTCACGAAGGAATTCTCTATTAAGGTATAGGGTGAACAAGATAGCTTTTGTGCAAGGCACTTGCTGGGGGATTGAAAAGTTATTTTGGTAAAATGGATAGTTATAAAATGTTAGATGTGTATGATGTATGCAAGATGCTAATGCACTATGATTATTCCTTTTATTTTTTCATAACAAGCTTTCGGTATTTTTATGAACAAGCCTTTTTTTTATTTTGTTTTTTTCAAAACTCCCTGGAAAGCGTTGAGAATAATTTTCCATTGGGGAGAAAGGGGTGAAAGATGACTCCTCTAGGGAAGACAATTTGAGAGTAGATAGTTGGTCGTCAAATCCGAGGTTGGGGGTAGAAACATGACCAACACTGATTGCTGGGGGTTGAAATACTTTGGCCTCAATACCGCGACTAGGGTAAAGCTATA
Source organism: Lathyrus oleraceus (assembly GCF_024323335.1). Classification (NCBI taxonomy): domain Eukaryota; kingdom Viridiplantae; phylum Streptophyta; class Magnoliopsida; order Fabales; family Fabaceae; genus Lathyrus; species Lathyrus oleraceus. The sequence goes on from NC_066583.1 coordinate 214,370,120, forward strand.
TATTCTTAACTCTGTGGTTGGAAACAAATTATGATCAACATCGGCTCTGAGGCTAAATAAGGGATGAGCGATAACTCTGAGGTCGGGTACAATGGGATGAACTTCGACTATAAGGCCGAGAACAAAGTTAGGCATCAACTCTGACGTTGGATTCATAGACATCAACTCTGACGCCGGGTGATAAGAAGGGGTTAAACAACTCGAAAGTTGGGAAAAAAGGTGGACGTTCAACTCTGAGGTTTGGGATAAAAGGTTCATCAACTCCACGATTGGAAAAAGGTTGACGTTCAACTCTGATGTTGAAAAAGATAGACCTTTAACTTTGAGGTTGGGGGTGGGAAATGGAAGACGTCAACTCTGATGTTGGACAAAGGTAGATATTCAGCTCCGAGGCTAGAAAAAGAGATACATCAACTCCGGAGTTGAAAAAAATGCAGCTGCTCAACTCTGAGGCTGAGAGCAAAAAATGGTAAACGTAAACTCCGAAATTGGAAACAAGCAGATATTCAACTTTGAGGTTGGAAGATAAACGGCAAACAATAACTCTGAGGCTGAAAAAGGTGGCAACAACACCGAGGTTGGAAAAGGGGAAACAACACTGAGGTTGTAAATAGGGAAACAACACTGAGGCTGTGATAGGGGAAACAACACTGAGGTTGGAGGAAGGGCGACAACACTGAGTTTGAAGAGGGGGCGACATCACTGAGGTTCGGAGAAGGGGTGACAACACTTAGGTTTGGAAAGGGAGACAACACTGCGGTTGGAAAAAGGGAGATAACACTGAGGCTGCAAAAAGGGGGCGACAACACTACAATTAGAAAAGGGGAAACAACCCTGAGGTTGGAAAAGGGGAACAAAACTGCGGTTGGAAAAGGGGAACAAAACTGCGGTTGGAAAAGGGGCGACAACACTGAAGTTTGGAAAGGGAGACAACACCGCGGTTGGAAAAGGGGGCGGCAACATTGAGGTTGGGAGAAGGGGCAACAACACTGAGGTTGGGAAAGGGCGACAACACTGCGGTTGGAAAAAGGGCGACAACACTGAGGCTGCAAAAGGGGGGCGACAACACTGCAGTTGGAAAAGGGGCGACAACACTGAGGTTGGAAAAAGGGAACAACATTGAGGTTGGAAAAGGGGGCGGCAACACTCAGGTTGGAAAAGGGACGACAACACTGAGGTTGCAAAAGAGGAAACAACGCTGAGGCTGCAAATAAGAAAGATTATCATCAACTCTAGGGTTGGGAATGAGAAACATACAACTCTGAGGTCGGAGAAAGACAATAACTCTGAGGTTGGAAACAAGGGAGGGGCAACAACTCTGAGGTTGGAGAAGGAATTGACATCAACTCTGAGATTGGGTATAGAATGGTCTCTCGACTCTGGGGTTAGAGGTAACAACATTGTAACATTTGAAACTGAAAAAAGGTGATTATCTACAACTCTGTGGTTGGAGGAAGGGTACATCAACACCGACGGGTATTGAAAAAAGTGATTGACACTGACGAGTGAAGGGGTATCAATACCAAAGGGTACTGAAAAAAGGTGATAGACACTGCTGATTGCTTAACTGGTTTTTCAATAGGGATAGGAATCACCACATACATGAGTTGGGTTTAAAAAGGGGTTTTGCCAATGGGGATTGGACTTCGCAAGATGTTTGCCAAATAAGGTATGGGCTTTGGCAGGCTGTGTCAATTAGGTACTTTGTTGTAGGCACGAAAACCTTAGGGGATCCCACAGGCACAACGACGGGGATGAAGTTTTCGAAACACGGCTACCCTTTCTAGGACTCACCAAACCTACATTGGGTATTTCGAAACAAATTAAAAGGCAAAGTCTTGACAGAGACAACCTTCTTGTGCGAAAGGCAACGAGGGGGGAGACGTGATTTCGTGCACCAAGCGACAAAGTAAACTCACGAAAGGAGAGTTATCTCCATGGAATCATCTCTATGGAGGAGGCAACAAGCTTACGACATGTAAGCAAAAAAGGAATGACTTTGAAAAATCTTGTCGGGGTTGCCAACTAGGAGCTTTACAATGGTCAAAAAGGTCATTTATTTTCTATTTTGTAATGCCAATGGGGTGGATTATGGAAAGATGCCAACGGAAATGGGCTGTTGAATAGTGTCAAGGGAGTTTTGGGCTTGCTTTTGTCATGTTAGAGAGCTTCATGCTATGTTGGATGATATGCATGAATAGAATGGTATGTCTTATGCATGACAGGTTTATGCAATGATACGAGGGTCTATGACTCCTCCAATCTTAGGCACAATGAATGATGAGAAGAATTATCTTGGGTTGCAAGGCTTCTGATTTAGGGTATGGGATGCGTCTGAAAAGCTTTCACAGGCAGGGAAAGAACCTTCCTCTCTTTGGATCGTCTTGCCCAGTTTGTTGGGTATCTGCACGGATTGCCCTAGTCACAAGCTATGAAGCGATGTTGTCATAGATTGTCTCAACCTGACTTGCCCCAGTGTCTTGGAATTGCATTCCTTTAATTGACCGTCTCGGAGGGATTGACTTCTTGTGCTCTTGGGGTGGCCTGCCCTAGTATGAGCCTTGAAATAACTTTGCCTTCGGCTGGCTGATCTTTGAGGGAATGCCGCTGACTAACTGGTCTTCAGAGAGATTTATCGAATCTCGACGTGACTACTTTCGATCGATTGAACCTTGTAGAGATCACTCGACGTGACTACTTCTGATCGATTGAATCTTGCAGCTGTTTTGTCTTTCTGCTCGACAGAGTCTTTAGAATTCTGCTTTGGTAGGATCAAGAGAAGTGGCTTGCGCTTTCTCAACGAATGTCTCAGGCGTTCTTCACTTTAGAATCATCAAGTTTCTCAATTCATGTTCTTTGTAGAATTTTTTTGGATGTCAGATGCTTACTCACGAGTAAAACAAGTTCATTTTGAAATCCCATTATGTTCACTAGAATTATGGCATATAGTGAACAACTCAATAATGAGAATGCTCTATAGATACCAACACAAATGATAAGTAAATCATTAAGGAGTCAGTTTAACACAATTATATTGACTATAGTACTCTTTCAAACTAAACCCCGCTTCATTTAGGTCTTTTGAGGGTTGTAACATAGCCTGGTTCACGGTTTCAGAAAGAAAAGGATTTAAGGCTCAAACCTATCATACCACACCCACACTTCGAGATGCTCTCCAGTCCTATGTTCAGCTAGTTCGATACAAGCTCTCTTCTTTAAAAAGGGATTTGGGGAGTGAAATGAACCAACGAGGTTTTTTAGAGTGGCAGTCATGCACCTTCTGTTTGCTTTGCTGCCACACGATTTTTTTCTCGTTGAGGATTTTCTTATGATTCCTCTTTGTTGATTTGTTTTTCCATTTCCCTACTTTTGCTGGATTGACTCTGATTTGTAATCCACAGGGATGCCCTCATTTTTTCCAAAGTCATTTGTTCTCAAGCTTCGACTTAGTGGGCTTTCATTTCTTTTGATTTTGATTTTTTTGACTTTTGGGAACAAATCATGTGACATTTGTTCGATTGATTGGAAGGGTTGTGACTGCCTCGTGCCTCTGTTGGTGAGGGACAACCAATGTAGACTTATTGTTTCCGACCTCTTATGAGGGATAAGATATGGTTGATCCTCAGATAAGACACTCCTCTTTTTAAGTTTGAACACCTGGTCAAACTAACTGACGACTACCCTACCCCGGGTTAAGATTAATGGTTTTATATTCAGAAAGAAACTCCAACTCCTTGGCTTGAAGGGGTTAACTAGGGATTATCTTCCTTATAACTCCAGTGTTTAGGATTTGAAACAATGCCTTACATCATCAGTAGGGTTCTATTCAAAAGCATACGTGCAGTGATATCGTGTTTTCAATTTCATCATTCTCCTTTTGATGTCACTTAACAAAAGTTTGATATCGATGGAAAATATGAGTAAACACGAATAGATTTATTCAAAACAATGCATATTTATTTCAATGTCATTATTATTAAAAAACAAACGAGTTTATTACAAGTGAATGTTACAAATGACAAACAAGAAAAATTACACATGAGAAATGATTGAACAAACTAATGATTGCTGGAGTGATCAGCCTTATTCTTCACACAACTTGGGGTCTTGGTACTTGCAGAAGCCGATGGGGTAGTCACATAAAGGGAACTTCTCCAAATCTACCACTGCTTTGACTACGACACTGCAAATGTACTGGCCTGTGCGGGGTTGTTCATGACATTTGGAACAGATGGCGTGAATGATATAGCTTTCGACTGAATCAAGTCTTGTACTTTATGCTTGAAGATATTACAATTCTCGATCGAGAGCCCGGGCGTCCCAGAGTGATACTCACAGCCAACGTTCATGTCATACCCAGGCGGGAGAGGTACTGAAGGAGCCTTAGCTTCTCTTAGCTGAACCAATGAGCTCTTTAGCAGATAAGCTAGCAACTGATCATAAGGCATGGGAACTGGATCAAACCTTCTGGGAGGCCTCCTTGGTCCCTGTCTACCCTGCTGATAGTAGTTATGCTGTTGCGAAGCAATAGGTTGCTGAGGAGCATAAGGTTGCTGATATTACATTGCTGGAGGACCAGTTGGGATAACATATGTCGGTTGCTGATACGGATTAGGCGCTACTGCTGCCAGCGGATAGTATGGAATTCGGTAGGCTCTAGCTTCTCTTTTGGATATCATGGTAGCATTGGCCTCCCCTTCCTTCTTTTTGGGGAATTCGGAATGGGATTTCTTTGCTCCACTAGCCGCAGATGTTGTATCTTGTATCTTGTCGATTTTTATATCGTTCTCAATTCGTTCCCCAGTGATGACTAGGTATGAGAATCATGAGGTAGTGCTTCCAATCAATTTATCAAGGTATGGTCCTTGAAGGGTGTTCATGAACATACCTACCAATTCCTTTTCGAGAAGAGGGGTTGGACCCTGGCAGCTAGATCTCTCTAACATTGGGCGTATTCTTTGAATGATTCATCTGGCTTCTGAACAAAACTTTGAAGTTGAGTCCGATTGGGAGCCATGTCTAAATTATACTGATAATGCTTTAGGAAGGCTTCAGCAAGTTCCCTCCAGGTTCATATATGCGTGCGCTCAAGATGCATATACCATTCCAGAGAAGCCCCACTAAGACTGTCCTGGAAAAAGTGCATTAAAAGTGTCTCGTCATCCTAATAAGCAACCATCTTTCTACAAAAAGCTCGGATGTAAGTCTTAGGACAGGTGATCCTTTGATACGTTTCAAAGTTTGGAACCTTGAACTTCAGAGGAATCTTCACACCTTGCACTAGGCACATGTCAGCAGCATCTAACCCAAAGGTATCGGGACCTTCTATTGCCTTTAGCTTGTCCTCCATCATACGAAATCTGTGTTCGAGGTCAACAAGAGAAGGACCAAACACATCATATATTGAATTAGCCCTTGTAGTTAAGAATGCATCCTGATGATCATCCATCTCAGGTTGAACTCTCCCATTGACAGGGATGTTGAATGTCTGAGCAGTATTTTGATACACTGGGACTCTCTTGGAAGGTGGTTGAGTTACAATAGGAGTACTAGCTCCTCCTGGGTGATTCACTGGTATTATCACAACAACAGGGTTGACAGCGGCAACTCTCAGATTATCCTGACGCATCTCCTCTTGTCCTCTAGCCAAAGCTTGTATGGCTTCAACAAGTTGACCCATCTGAGCTTTCACTGCGGTCATATATTCCTTCATAACAGCTTTATTCCGCTCCCATTTATCCATGAGAAGCTTCTGATTACAACGCATGTTGTGTGAATGTCGGGAAGTCAGCTTGACCGTAGTAGGTTCTGGACAAAGGACAAACAACCGTGAGTCTTCTCGAGTAGGTCTAATGAAAAGCAATTATGAATGCAACATGTTTTTAGGTTCCCAAAGGAATGCATATACTGAATGATGTGATGATATGGCATGCAACATCATGGATCCAAGGGTTCACAGTATCTTGGAGGATCTGATCGTGAAGCTCAAGGTAGGATGAAGGTTTATTTCCCTGCACGGAACAACCATGTCCCATCGCAAGGTGAGTACTAAGACTTATGAAGATGCTTAGATTCACGGATCATGAGGCGAAAGTATCGTTATCGCGATAAGACAACTTGTGAGTTAACAATACCCTCAAGATGATCTCCTCTAAGTGAGGGTTCCCATAACTTCGAAAGCCAGTGGTTGTCTAAGGTCCTTGAAGTCATGGACTCTCTTTGGACGAATGGCTGTCAGCACGAACGTGACTCACGTGCCAGCAAAACTCCAAAAAGAATCTATTCCAAGTGGGATGTTCGTGTCTCCCTCTGAAGACAACTACATTTGATAGGTCAAAACGAAGTCCCTCATATCTTATGTATACTCTCTAAGCCTGTGTATTGGTCTTCTCGCTCTATACTACCTCTCCCACAAGATCAAAGAAGGATAATATATAACAGGAATAAATAACAAGAATGGATAAATAAAGCAAGTAATAACAAAGATAAACATCCAAGGAAAAGGATACATGCAAGCTAGGCTTGACTCGCTTATGGGAACTCCATATTGTCCCCAACATAGTCGCTATCTGAAGCGCAGTGAAAAATACAAAGTCGCCACCAGATTTTATTTATTCCAAAGGAAAGGGAAAATAGCGATAAAACCCCAAATGAGAGAAACGGTCTCGCAACAAAGAGCGCATTCAGAAGTCGGTTATGCAAGGGAAAGGTATTAGCACCCCTCACATCCATGGTACTCCATGGGAACCACTTGGTCGTATCAAATGCGTATGGATGTTTATTTATCTGTAAGTTGCTTGCTATCGGGAATGAGATGAAAGAATAAGGTGGGGAGAAAATAAGTTTTAAGTTAGTGTGCTCGCCAAGAATTTGGGCCCTCGTGCCTACGTATCCCCATACGTGCAATAGGGAAGTCAGAGCTTCGTAGTTCGGCTCAAAATGGCGTATTTGTTTGGTTGTTTTTACTGAACAGTATTGACAAGCTTCTTTCTTCTTCCTTTTCTTCCAACGTCTTGTTCCTCTTTTCTTCTGTTTCTGCTCTGTGTGAGTTTTGAGTTCCTATTTTGATGCAGGGAGAAGAGGATTTTTGCTGTTACTCCATGGAGATGGTTATGAAGGGTTGTTGAGAGGGAAGTTCAGGGTGGATAAATGAAGTTTTGTAGGGTTAGAGTGTTGGTTGAAGAAGATGGATCCATGAGTGAAGTGAGGGTGAAGGTGGTTTTTGATTGTGATAGAGGATTGTTGGAGAGTGAGTGCGAAGAAATGCAGTGAGGTTTTTAAGAATGAGGAGCGGAAAATCCTGAATCAGAATGGTGAGTTATATATAGACTTCTCTCCTTCCAAATTTTGGTAGGAAAATCGGTTAGGAACTGTTATGAGTTGGTTAGATTCAATGTGAGTTTTGGTTATGAATTGGTTAGATCCAATATGAATTTCTATTAGAGTTTTTGTTGAGTATTGATTGAATTCGTGTGTTTTTATGCTTATGCAGGTCTTTGGCTTCGGTAATATCAGCAGACAGGTTTCTCACATAGACAAATGTTACATTTTCATGGTCAAATCTTTAGCCACCCATTGCTGCATCAGCCCCTGACTCTGAAATATATGCAGATGTTGAGCTTGACTGCTGATAAACAGGCTGCACCACAGCCTGCTGAGCAGCAGGCTGTGTCACATGATTAAACTCTGAAGGAGGAGCACTTTGAAAAGAATGATGTGGGCATGTTCGGGTGCAGCAGGCATTACTGATTGGCCTTTGGATACACGTAAAATAGATGCATAAGTTTTCTTAGCAGGCTCCTCAAAAGACTCTTCCACAAGAGTGACAGGGGTTTCACGGATAATATGAGCAATATTAGGCACCGGTGGATATGCCTCCTATGTAGGAGATTCCTCCACCACAACTTCAGTCTCGAGATCTTCTTGTAGTTGTTGTTGCTGCATAGGAAGACTATACTTGTCCAATGGATCATCATCTTCTATATGAACTGAGTTGAGATATTCTCTTGCTTCTTCCTCAAACCCATAGTCTGGAACTGGTGGTTCAGCATAAGAAACAGAAACATGTGGCTGTGATTCAAGATTAAACCAAATTCCACTTATTTTGCTATAACCAATGTATTTAATGATTACATGTATTCTATATGATATGGATGTCATAGCTTTTGTGTTCAATGCCTTTTACTTAAACTTGGGTTCATGGATTCTATCATAGTTAAATTTAGTTAAATTTAGTTTGGTCAAAACCTAAAACCTTTTCAAATCACCAAATAAATGGCCAAGAGATTTATCCTAGGTCAAACAAGGTCAAAGGACATTAACAAAAAAATCATAATTTTTGAAAAGTCAAAAGTATTTTTAAACAATTAAAAATATGCACAAAAATAATAAATTCGTGAAAAATATCAAAATTAATCCAAAAGAATATTTTAATTTAGAGAATAAAAGAGGAAAATATTTAAAGATTTTTGGTGAAAGTCCCATATTTTTTGGATTAAAAATAAAATTGATATGAAATAATTAAAATAAAAGGATTAAATGAAAAACAAGGGACATCTGATCTCCCTCATTAATTGAGGTGGCAAATCTGATGGCCAAGCGCACGATCCCACCAAACACTGTAGTCGATGCATGTACACGTATGATAATCACTTTGGACACTTGATATTAGAACATGGGAACCAGATCAGATGGCCTGGATTGATCCATCGCACCACCGAAGCCCTAGCTCCGGTGATCACCACCGGTATGGTTCAAGCTTAACTTCATGAAAAATGAAAAGTGAATACACTAATTTGAAGGAAAAATTCTCAGGAGCATGAATCTGGCCTCAATTTTCTCCATTTCCAAGTATATAAAAAGATACAAGGATTTGGATTTTGAGGATCATGAATTGAGTTGCTTCGATTTGACCTCAAAGCAACACAATCTTCTTGCCTACATTGATAGGACTTCAGACAACCAAAAATCACAAAGAATGGTGAAAAATTGAGGGAGAAACGAAAAGATGAAGTTTCTGAAAATTTACCTTCGAGGGAGTTTCAAACTTGCTTGATCTTGATTCCCATTGTGTTTGGCCTTACTTCAGAAGCTTGTTGGAAGTTATTAGGATCAATAAAAGGCCTGGACTCTTGTATTTTCAATCTCAAAACAGATGGAGATTTTTAACTTGATTTTAAAATGAAAACCTTCAAAATTTTCCTTTAATGGAGAGGGTTTGGATTGCAGGTTCAAAGCTTGGGCACGAGGTCCTTAATTCTGAGCAATGAGGGTTGTATTTATAGCCAAAGAGATTCATTTCCACACATTTCCAAAAATGGAAAAATTGAGTAATTCTCTTTGCATGCTTGCATAGGCGGGTGATATGCCCATTAAGTGATGTATTCAGGTCCAAAAATGAGTAATAATCATGCTGAAATCATGTCATGTGGCCATGCATTTGTGTATGAAATGTGGAAGTGAAAATCATCCAAATGGTACCTCACATTTCACCCATGTGCAAGTCCTTCATTATTTGGCCAAATTAGATGATCCTAGACTTTTTGGAAAGGCGAAATCAAGTGGAACAACTTTCATGTTGAACACTTTTTCATTTGAAGCTTGGATAATGATGAATTTTGAGATGGAAGTTTGGGAAATCAAACATATTTGAAAATTTTCTAATTCCCAAGTCAAATGTTCACTTCTTCCACCTTGAATAACTTTTTCTATTACTTCATAAATTTGACCTCATTTGGATTTGGCATGAAGGAGTTATGCATTTTAGAAGTTGGGGGAAATCACTTGTTCAATGGTATTAGCCCAAAATGGCCTATAATGTTTCCTCTTGGGACATGCATTTGCAAGTTGCATTTGAACTTTATCCAAACATCAAAGTTGAAGTAGACATCTTGAATTGTATCGTGGAATTTGAAAGGATTTCATCTCATAAACATTGAGAAAGTTTTGGTCTTAGGAAGTTGACCTCCAAACTAGGGTTCAGACAAAATGACCTATAATCTTTCCCCATGAAAAATGATTTTTCAAGCAAAACTAGCTCTTATCTTCAACATGAAAGTTGTTTGGAATGTCATTATGAGTAAATTTTCTCTTGGAGATAGGGTCTAGGAAACCCCAGTTTTGATCAGTTGACTTTCTCTGGTCAACCACCATGAACCATCTTGCTAGCTTGATATTCTCTTGACTTTTTGGACTCATGGAGGATCATATATGTGTAGGATTATGTAATGTGAAGTATCCCTTGAAATATTTTATCAATTGTTGAGGAAACTTGTTGAATAAGTCACACAAGATACCCAGATGAATTAGGGTTTCCAAGGCAAACAAATTCCAAACTCTCGATGATTTCTTGATCAAAATGATATGTGAAGACCGCGGGGATCCATATATGGTGCCTAGAACTAATGTGAACCATTTATTCATTGAACTCCTTGCATTGAGGGTCCCAAACCCTTGACATATTTTTGATATTTTGGTTAGTAAATAATGAAAAACAAAGTATGATACAATCAAATGTGATTGGTGACCTCTCCCAATGCAAACCCAATGCCAAGGTGTGATCCCAATGCCAATGCATATGATGAGATGGCATGAGGGATCTTAGGGTCAAAATTGGGGTCTTGCAGGCATTTTCCTTATTATCATCAATAAAATACAATTTTATTCATCCACATATATGATGCTTTTTTTTTACTTTTTGCTTTATTTTGAAAATGGTAATCACAAAAAACATAAATAAATAATAAACTTTCCATCTGCATAATATTTGTTTGCACTCCATTTCTATAAAATCAAAATATCAAATCATTATGCAGGTTGGTTCTAAAACCCATTGAATGTAATGATCCTACCCCCTCTCCAAATTTTGATTTGCCTGTGTTTGAAGCTGAGGAAGAGAATGATGATGAGTAAGTATCTGATGAGTTATCCCGTTTTCTTGAAAACGAGGAAAAATCCATTCATCCGTTTGAAGAGCATATTAAACTAGTTAACTTGGGTTCCGAGGATGATGTGAAGGAAGTCAAGATTGGGTCTCAACTATGTCCAGAAGCTAAGAAGGGGTTGGTTTATCTTCTTTGAGAGTATTCTGATGTGTTTTCTTGGTCCTATCAAGATATGTCTGGTTTGGATTCTGAGATTGTGGAGCATATATTGCCTTTGAAACCAGAATGCCCGCCGGTCAAGCATAAATTGAGAAGAACTCATCCCGATATGGCAGTGAAGATTAAGGAGGAAGTGCATAAGCAAATTGATATAGGATTCCTTGTTACCACCGAATATCCGCAATGGATGGCCAATATTGTGCTTGTTCCTAAGAAGGATGGAAAAGTCCGTATGTGTGTTGATTACAGAGATTTGAATAAATCCAATCCGAAAGATGATTTTCCTCTACCAGACATTGATATGTTGGTAGACAATACGGCTAAATTCGAAGTCTTTTCCTTTATGGAAGGATTTTCCGATTATAATCAAGCTGCAACTTTGTCCTTAGACTTAAGCTGCAACTCCTCATGCTTTTGGCTCAAGGCATGGAACCGCATTTCCCACATATCCTTTTCTTGCTTCATCTTGGAGAGTGCGTCTTCCAACTCCTCTACATATTTGTTAGGGAGAGTTAATGGCTCAGCCACACCCATAGACATAGGTCTCTCACAAGCATAAGGCATCTTCAACTCCAAAGCTCTCTTCTTCACCCAAGTAGTGTAAGCCTCAAAAGCTACACAGTTGCACGGACCAAGCTCGGGTCTTCCTTTCCTATGCACATTATGCCAAGCATTAATCAATCTTCTGCTTCAAATGTTGGGGATCTTTAACCTCTTGATAGAAAAGACCTTCTAACTGAGTGTTATTAGGTTTGTCTCTCAAGGGGAACCCAAGTTGACGACGAGCCAAAGCAGGGTTGTAGTTAATTCCTCCCTGTGTACCAATGAGAGATCACCAAGCACAACAAGCAAATTATATCACACAAACAAATATACAAACATCAAAGATACAATTATATACACATAAAAAAGTAGGCTAAACCCACTGGAGACTACTCCCCAGCAGAGTCGCCACTTAGTTTCTGTAGCGGTAAATTCATGACCATCAAGCTATGGATAAACTTAAGGTCAATAAAATCAGAGTCGCCACCGCGCTTTTATTATTTCCAAAGGAAAATGGAAAAGTAAGAACAAAACCCAAAGATAATAAGTTTTCAAATCAAAACTAATAAAATGCCAGAGATTACAGGTAAGGGGGTTGTTTACACAGAGGGAATGTGTTAGCACCCAAAGTATCCTAGGTACTTCTAGGGAGCCCTTTTATGTGTGTATGTGTTTTGGGATAAAATGATGTTTACAACAAATAGAGTCTGGGGATGAGAAAAGAATCCATTAATTATATTTTTGTGTTTGACAAGACCTTCAGACTTGTGCCTACGTACCAACATAAAAATGAGGGATTAAAACCTCGTAGTTCATGGTATCAATTTCAAAATGAGTGAATTGCTTTTAATCAAAAGTTAAATTTAAAAGAGGCACAAAGGGCCCAAAAATGTTTGAATGAGTGTTAGTTCTTTTTGTCTTTTGAAATTTTAAGTTAATATGGTTAAGTTCATTTACATGTTTGATTAAGAAAAGAGTGTAAAAATGCAATGGCATAAGGCCAAGGTTTCTAATTTGCAAGAGAGTCTAAGTTAGAAATCACAAGAAAAGAAGATTTTAAAAAAAGGGGGAGATATTTGAAATTAAAGAAATGGGAGGAGATGAAGAGACTAATCATAAACAAAAATTTAAAAGTTAAGAGTTGAAAAGATCTGACCAATGGGATGCAATCCAATAGACAAGAATATCATATAGAAACCCACTTTTCCTTTGGACTTTAAATCAAGAAATATCAATAAGAAAGTAGAAAAATAAAGAGAAAGGCATCAAATAAAGATAGCCACATCCAAGCAGGATTGTAGTTAATTCCTCCTTGTGTACCAATGAGAGGCACATTAGAGAATTCCCCATAACTATCAATAATATCCAAACTACTAAACAAAGAATCATACCAAACAATATCATCATTAGTGAGGGACATAAGTCTTTGAGACCACCATAGACATTGTTTGTTTTCCACAAAAGCAGGCGTCTGAGGCAAGTGCAAAATAAACCACTTGTATAGAAGAGGAACACAACACATAATAGTTCCACCACCTTTATAATTCCTCAAATGCAAAGAGAAGTAGATATCACCCAACATAGTAGGCGCATGATTCCCAATCAAGAAGATTCTAATGGCGTTAACATCAATAAGACCATAGATGAGAAACACAAAGATAGCTTCAAAAGCATCCACACTACTGGCTTGAGAAAAGGCAATAGCTTTTCCAATAAGGAATTCAAAAGTCAACCCAAACATTCCTCCTTTCTTCATCCAATGAGCCTCAATCTCATACTTCTTCAAATGTAGAGCTTCAGCTATAATATGAGATCTGGGAATCTCCTCCAATCCACTAAAAGGCCCCTTGTCAAAAATAGGTATTCCCAAGAGATGGACATACTCCTCTAACATAGGCAGCTGATAATCGGGAAAAGTGAAGCAGGGGTAGAGAGGGTCATAGAACTGAACTAAAACACTCAAGAGTCCTTCAACCACATCAACAGATAATACAGACAGAATCTTCCCATGATGTTGCTTGAGGTCCAAGGGATCTAATACAAAAGATGATAGCTTCCTTAGCTCTTTCAAATCAGGACATCTGAAATTGTACTTATTAGTGTTCCTTCTTCCATAATCCATGGTCTGAAAATATTTGCAAATAAAACCTCAGTTACTTGAAGATATTTCTCGTGTGATGAATGTTATGATGCACATGAATGCATGAATGCAACAATCATAAATAAGGGATCACACACAAGGCAAACACAAACAAAGGTCAAGGAACGGATCAAGTCATCATCAATATCAATCATCCATTTTGGTGGATTATGGTTTTCACCTTATCAACACCCAAGTTCCATTGATATTGACAAGACTTGATCGGATCAACCAAGAATCAAAGAGTTTGTTGTGAGTCACGAGCATAGAGTCAGGTTAAGAACCATCCCAAAGGAGTGTACTAATGATAATACCTATAGATCATGTTCTAAAAACGTTCCCAGAGTTTTAATTCCATCTAACGAATATTATAGGTTAGGTTGACTAACTCATAAACCCATAACATTCTCAAGAGAAACTCGTCTGAGTGTAGTATCGTGTAACAACTGTTATCAAGTCTACACCTGAACAATCTCTACACTACGTCCTAAATAGGCCAAGTGGGGTTAAATGTTCTACGGTTCTTAGCTTCTCGGACCCCAAATCAGAGAAACTAATGTCTAACAACAAATAACTTGTGTGACATCAATAGCTCCAAAAAGGTCTCCACTGAGTAGATGGGTCTCAAGCCAACTTGTTAAGGACTACTCCACACAAGTCAAACATGAATATACCATCCTCCTATCTTAATTGCACTCAAGTTCGGGTTAGAACTTATCTCACCACTCAGAGATCACCAAGCACAACAAGCAAATTATATCACACAAACAAATATACAAACATCAAAGATACAATTATATACACATAAAAAAGTAGGCTAAACCCACTAGAGACTACTCCCCAGTAGAGTCGCCACTTAATTTCTGTAGCGGTAAATTCATGACCATCAAGCTATAGATAAACTTAACGTCAATAAAACCAAAGTCGCCACCGCGCTTTTATTATTTCCAAAGGAAAAGGGAAAAGTAAGAACAAAACCCAAAGATAAGAAGTTTTCAAATCAAAACTAATAAAACGCCAGAGATTACAGGTAAGGGGGTTGGTTACACAGAAGGAAGGTGTTAGCATCCAAAGTATCCTAGGTACTTCTAGGGAGCCCTTTTATGTGTGTATGTGTTTTGGTATAAAATTATGTTTACAACAAATAGAGTTTGGGGATGAGAAAAGAATCCATTAATTATATTTTTGTGTTTGACAAGACCTTCAGACTTGTGCCTACTGCCGCATTATGCGAAAAACCGGCGGGAAAAGACACAGAGCCGCCACCGTGCGTTATTTGTCCCAAAAGCGAGAAAGGAAACGCTCGAAGTAAACCTGGAAAGGAAATGGTCTCGCGACCAGAGATTGATAGGATCGGGAGTCGGTTATGCGAAGGGAAGGTATTAGCACCCCTACGCATCCGTCGTACTCGACGGGATCCACGCTCAGAAAGAATATAAGAAAGTTGCTAAAGAAACTGCTCAAACACTGCACAAAACTGGAATAGAACACAGATGAAAGACGGAAGAAGGGGACTCGACAGGATATCGTATCCTGGCCTACGTAGTTTGTCAGACACAAACATCAGAGTCGACGTAGTTCGGGGGGAAAGCGGAACGTGCTCGCTAGGACGTCGCATCCTATGCATACGTATCTTCTCTAACCGGAGAAAGAATCAGAGCACTCGTAGCTCAGCTAACGCATGCCAAACAAGGACACTAAACGGAGACGCTGAGACGTCAAACGAGACACACAACTGGAAACGGAATGCCAATCAATGGGCTTACATCCAACTCCAGACACACAAAGCAAAACAGGAAACCGACTGCCAATCGCTGGGCTTATGTCAGACTCCTAACACACACACACAGGAAACCGAATGCCAATCGCTGGACTTATATCAGACTCCTACCAGAAAAGGAAAACAAACACACACAAAAAGAAAAGAAAGGGTCGCCCGGAGAGATCAGCTCAATCTCCTGCCTACGTACCTCATCTGGTATGAGGATCAGGGCGACGTAGTTCCCCTTAACAAGGAAAGAACTTCTATCCTAACCAGAGACTAGGGAGATAACAAGCTACTAGGGAGACTACGACTCGAGCCTAGAAGTTGTCATGCATACGATCCCTATGTTGAGGTCTTTAATCCTAACTTGCACAGGAAGCAAGCTAGCCTAAACAGCATATGAGAAAACACAAGCACAAGTATCACACACTATATGCAAACAATTGGCTCACACAAGGCTGGGCTTTAGTCAAGGGGTCATATCAACCTCGACAAACAAGCCAACTGGAAAGGGTGTTTTGAGCTCTTAACCCTAACATTGAGAGTTAGGGTGAAGCAGATGAAATGGGAATGAGGGTATGACCTCATAACTCTTATCCCTGGCCTGGGAGAGCTTGAAACAATGAAAGTGTGGGAGTCCAGAATCAGGAACTCTACTCCACATGACTGACACAACAAGATCTTGGGTTCTTATTCAAAGTACATCAACACATGGTGCGAGCAAAATGAATGACACAATTGAATAGCAGGGGATGGATCACACATCCCTTCTATCTGCCAATGCCTCTTCACTTAGGAGGTCTTTGAATGTTACAAGGCACAAAGGTAAACAACCACAAACATTGCCTCTTAAGGAGGGCTTCAGACAGGTGCCTGCCAAAGTAACATGACAGGTCTTCCAGACTACATGAAGATCAGGGACTATACCTAGGTGGTATGCCAACCACAAGCAAAGAAAGGCAAAGTTCAAATGAACTTAAAGTAACTTAGGTACCTGTGTAAACAACTAAACAAATCAGTACAATGTTCAGACAAACAGACAACAGTCAACAACACACAAACAATCCAATATGCAACATATAAGCCATAAGGCAAACTCAAGTGAATTATCCTCAACCTACAAAAACAACCAAATGTTAGCAATCAATAGCAAATATCAACTTTCAAATGATGAAGCAACATCAACCAAGGAGATTAGATGCTTGGACCTGAAATTCAAAGCTCACATGTAAGTACAAACCACTAGGTCAAAGCCTAGGGTCAAAGGTGAAGAAAAAATTCAAAACAGGAGCTAATATTCAACACAATGCAACTTCAAACACATATTAACATGTCCTAAAAAGGACCAAAACAAAATCATCAAGCAAAGGCATTTCATGTGCAAGGGAAGTCAAAGACAATTTCAAAGCATTCAAATGGACATTGAGAATGAAAATTCCAAATCAAAACAGAAATGATTCAAGTAATTCTGGAAAAATTCATGAGCATTCAACACATTCAACATGATCATCATATAAAAAATCAGAAGCATCCAAGTTCAACTGATATGGAAATTAAATTGCACAAGTTGAACAATCAAATGTGTGACACAAATTGTCACACCATACAAACATGTGTGCGAAACAGAAATGGTAAATGAGAAAAATACCAAACTAAGCCTAAAACATCCATTAACATGTCAATAACAATCATGCAAAATTTCATGGCATTTGGATCAATATCAAGCATTTCACAATAGAAAGAGCAAGGCAAGGTCATAAAAGCACATATGTTCAATCATCCTAACATAATTCAAAATCCAGCCATGGTAAAAATCAGGAGATTACACCAAAAAATCCTAGACATCACAAGGATCATTTGGCAAAAAATTGGGGATCATTTGGATTAATATTAAATGAGTTATGAATTTTTGAAGTTGGAATAAAAATTTGAAATCAAAAGGATCATGTGCATGGAAAATAAGGAGGGAAATGCATAAATGATGAAAACATTTGAAATATGGTTGCACCAAGGATCGAACACGGTACGAATTTGAAATGCGCGCGCCAGCATGAAACGCTGCCGTTTTGGGCAAAAACCCTAGCGAATCCAGAATGGACGCTAAACCGTCACAAGATGGACGCTAAGATGAAGATCTTCATCTGCCTCACGAAGATGAAGATGAACAGTACATGCTCACACAAATTTTTTCCAGAACTTCAAAACTCTTACATCAACATGAAGCTCTTTCAATGGTGAATGCAGATTAACTAATATCTAAGCTCAATTCCACACGATCAAAGAGAATCGATGCAAAACATTTTTGTGCAACAAACTTGAAGCACACATAACTCCCTCAATAATGCGCTATTTTTCATGAAATTTAGCTCAAAATTCTCAGGGTTAAAAGATCTACACAAATATGTACATGGATTTGAGAATTATGAAGGTCGAAAAACCTACCTCTTGAAGAGCAGGTTCTGGATTCGCACGATTCAACGCTTGTAATGATCCAAATCAGCTCCAGAATACTTGTAGTTATGATTGATGAAGAATTTGAGGCTTGGAAACGTGTAGATCTAGCTCACCAATCAACTTCCATGGCAATGTTCTTGAACTTCAAATGCTCGATTATGGCTCCAATTCTTCAAACAAATGCTGGATTCACACTCAATCACACTCACTGATCATGAATCTTCAACAAAAACAAGGTGTTATGTTGAAGAAATTTGAATTTTGATTATGAGAAAAATTTGGAGGGAGAGGAAATTGTGAGATCTAGATCCAGAATTCTCTCAATTCTGTTGTGATTATGAATATATATGCTTAACTAATCCACTCTTAATCCAAATTAGGCATGGTTTAGTTAAAATTAATCAAGATAAGGTGCATGGCAAAAAATGACAAATTGGAGGGTGTGTGAAGCATGCACACGTGAACAGTAACCATTTCAAACTAAAATGCACTTAAAATCATTTTCTTAACACATTGGCAATGGTAAAAAGTTCACGTAATGCACCATTTTTAAATTTTGCAATTTCCCTCCAAAAAGGGCATGGATATGCAAATGATCATGTGATAACATTTTATGCAATGTGATGATTGATTTGGAAACTTCATGACATGAGAAGCATTTTAGAAAAAGAGGCACCAAATTTGGAGTTTTGGTTCAAAAGATATGGCCATTTGAAGTTTCAAGCACACTTTGCAATGATTTGATCATATCTCCTCAACCATTCATCAGATGCTCATGATCTCCTCAACCATTCAAGCACACTTTGGAAATGGGAGAGAGAGATATTCAACTTTCATGTTGGACAAAATTTCATTTGAAGCTTCTTTGATGTTGGAAAGTTGAGTTGAAGCTGGTCCAAAAACTTGCCATTTTTGGAAACTTCAAATTACAGGTCACTTTCCATTTTTGGAAACTTTTGATCTGGCTTCAAAATCTTCAAGGTAGATGTTTGACATGATGAATAAACCTCTTTGGGACATGAATGAAGTGTCTCAAACCATTTCTCCACCTCCTAGCCCTCAGTTGACTTGCAATTGACTTTTATGGACCTCAGATGACTTGGACATGTACTGATGACTTTGAGCTTTCAACACTTGGCCAAATTGCATCAAAATGAACCTTGGGTTCACATAAGCTCATTGGAACACCCATAGGGCCTTCATCTCATGGAAATGCTTGGTTCCTCTGCACAGATGAACTCTCTTGATGCCAGTCTTGACTGATGAAATGCAACATGGTATGCAATGACAAGGTAATGTTAATGTGATGTTAGTGCAATGTCAATGACCTAAAAATGAAATGAATGTACAAATGGGGGGTGCAAATTCGAGGTGCTACACCTACGTACCAACATAAAAATGAGGGATCAAAACCTCGTAGTTCGTGGTATCAATTTCAAAATGAGTGGATTGCTTTTAATCAAAAGTTAAATTTAAAAGAGGCACAAAGGTCCCACAAATGTTTGAATGAGTGTTAGTTCTTTTTTTCTTTTGAAGTTTTAAGTCAATATGGTTAAGTTCATTTACATGTTTGATTAAGAAAAGAGTGTAAAAATGCAATGGCATAAGACCAAGGTTTCTAATTTGGAAGAGAGTCTAAGTTAGAAATCACAAGAAAAGAAGATTTTAAAAAAAGGGGGAGATATTTGAAATTAAAGAAATGGGAGGAGATGAAGAGACTAATCCTAAGCAAAAATTTAAAAGTTAAGAGTTAAAAAGATCTGACCAATGAGATGCAATCCAATAGACAAGAATATCATATAAAAACCCAATTTTCCTTTGGAATTTAAATCAAGAAATAACAATAAGAAAGTAGCAAAATGAAGAGAAAGGCATCAAATAAAGATAGCCACATCCAAGCTAGCAATTTCATAGTCTTCTTCTTAATCTTTCCATGTATCAGATGACATACTCCTTGAATAGCTCAAAATAAGGAATTAGACACAGGTTCAAAGTAACATTTGCATCAAGACCATGTAGCAGATGAACTCAAATGGATTCCAATACTTGCATTAGATGAAAGCTCAAATCATAATCACTTGGTTTCAGAAATGTTGGCATTGGCCAAGTCCTTTTGCATAGGGAATGTTGCCTAATTCTAAGTCTAAAGCTCATATTAAATCCAACAGTCCACACAATTTTTTATAGGGTTTTTTATTGTTTATTAGGTATTTTAAGTTCCTAAGACCACAAACACAAACAAGATACACGAGCAAATATATACAATCACAATATGTGGCTCAAGTGAGCAAAGTGAAAATGGTATAAACATAAACAAGTTAAATGATATGTAAAATGGAAAATGAAATGGTAAATGACTTGAATTTAAATTTCATAAAGTAAATGACTTGGAATTAAAAGCAATAATAAAAAAAGCTATTCAAATGTTAGTTGATTAGATGTTAGTGAAGTTTTGCTTTTTAATTGATTAAGTCATTCTTTGGAGAACACTCAACTCTCTATTCACAAGCATGGGTCCTTGAACCAAGACATCTTTCAAAGGAAGGAAAAAAGGCCAAGTTTCCACACAATACCATGAAAGGGGGGAGACTTGAAATCTCACTTTCTAGAATGCTTTGCCTTTTAGGTCAAAATTTAGCGCTATGTTAAGCAATCGTAATTGGAGTTATGTAGAAGTCACAACTATCTGGGGCCCGGAAATAGAAATTTTGGTGTTAGTGCATGTTAGAGATATGGTATAATGAACCATACTCATAAGACATACCATACACAAAAATAAAATGATCAAAGGATGAACCTAATCTCATCTATACTTGTATTGATTCATCTAACCTGAAGTTATTGATGAACCAATTAGCCTTAGGATATTGAGACTTCATTGGTCAATGAAAGGGATGTGATAGAATGGGATTGAAGATGAAGAGGAAGGGGAGATGAGACAAACACAAATTGGTCATGGGAGGAATTTTATCAAATTAAAATCATTCATTCATTTTGGGAGATGAAATGTACATTTCATCAATCCCCTAAATCCAATGATTTTAATCCAACAAAAGTCAAATCAACCTTGACCAAGGCCCAAACACATAGTCAAACTTCACAAGTCAACATAATTTCTACACAATTAATCAATTAAAAATCTAATTAAAATGCATTTTAATTAAATGATATTTGATCAAAAACCTAAAACCTCTTCAAAACACCAAATAAATGGCAAAGAGATTTATCCTAGGTCAAACAAGGTCAAAGGACCTTAGACAAAGAATTTCATTATTTTTGAAAAGGCAGAAGTATTTTTAAGCAATTAAAAATACGCAAAAAAACAATTAATTCATGAAAATATCAAAATTAATCCAAAAAATAATTTTAATCAGAAAATGAAAGAGAAATATTTTTGATTTTTTTTTGTGAAAGTCCCATATTTTTTGGATTAAAAATGAAATTGATATGAATTAATTAAAAATAAAAGATTAAATAAAATAATCAGAAATTCAAAAAAGGAGAGCCATCTGATCTTCCTCATTAATTGAGGTGGCAGATCAGATGGTAGGAAACGCGCGTTCCACATGTCCTCCAATCAACTGTCCCACAAGCGTGGTAATTAGAAGCAATGCACGAGATTAAAACATTTCAATTGGATCCTATGGCTGAGATGTGTGACAACACATCACCGGAGCTAGGGCTCCGGTCTTCTTCTCTGGTGGACCTCACTGGACTTGTCCACCATCAACCATCACCTAAATGAAAAATAAGAACATGGAGTTAAAGAAAAAATGCTCAGGAGCTCGAATATGGCCTTAATTTTGTCTAATTCCAAGTATATAAAAAGATACAAGTATTTGAATTTTGAGGATCATGAACTGAGTTGCTTCGATTTGACCTCAAAGCAACTCAATCTTCTTACCTACATTGATAGTACTTCAAACAACCAAAAATCAACAAGAACAGTGAAGAATTGAGGGAAAATCGAAGAGATGAAAATTCTAAAAATTCACCTTCAATGGAGATTTAGATTCGCACGATCTTGCTTTCAATTATGCTTGGCCTTGCTTCAAATGCCTGATGGAATGGAAATGGATCAAAGAAAGGATGGACTCTTGGAGTTTCAATCTCAAAACAGATGGAGAATTGGAACTCAATTTTTAAATAAAATCTTCAAGTTTATCCTTCAATGGTGAGGGTTTGAGGTTGCAGGTTCAAAGCTTAGGCATGAGGTCCTTAATTCTGAGCAAGAGGGTCTTATTTATATGCCATGAGATTGATTTCCACACACTTCCAATTTTGGAAAAATTTGAAATTTTCCCTTGCATGGTTGCGTGGTCGTGTGCTAGGCCCATGAGATGATGTGATCTGATCCATAATTGAGTGTACACGATGCTGAAATCATGTTAGAAGTCCATGCAAATGAGTATGAAAAATGGAAGTTGAAATTATCCAAATGGTCCCTTAACTTACACCCATGCGCAAGTCCTTCATAATTTGGCCAAATGAGATGATATTTAACTTTCTGGAAAAGTGAGATCAAGGGGAACAACTTTCATGTTGAACACTTTTTCATTTGAAGCTTGGATCATGATGAATTTTGATGTGGAAGTTTGGGAGTGTTATTCAAATGTTCACTTCTTCCACCTTGAATAACTTTTCCTATGGACTTCAAATGAGAAAATTTCCTTCATCAAAGTTGTAGCTATTTCAAACCTCTTCAATTTGGTCACAAATTTGATCTTATTTGGATTTGGAATCAAGGAGTTATGCATTTTAGAAGTTGAGGAAAATCATTTGTTCAATGGTATTAGCCCAAAATGACCTATAATGTTTCCTCTTGGCACATGCATTTGCAAGTTGAATTTTCACTTCCTCCAAACATCAAAGTTGAATTAGACATCTTGAATTTGATCATGAAATTTGAATGGCTTTCATCGCTGGAAGACCCCAGTTTTGACCCTAAGATCCCTCATGACACCTCATCATATGCATTAGCATTGGGATCATACCTTGGCATCTTCCTTACCCCTCTTTCATTGGTTTTGTTTTGGGAGAGATTACCAAGCACCATGTGATTTTATCATACTTGTTATTTTGTCCTTTACTAACCAAAATACCAAAAATATGTCTTTGTATTTGTCTAACTCTTTGGTAGGTAGGGCATGATCACCATTGATCTATCAAGTTCACATCTAGGGTTTAAGACCCTCATTGCTAAAATCTCAACCAATAAATGATCCATAATGGTTCTAGGCATCATATATGAGTCCCATTGATATCTACATGTTATTTTGGTCAAGCATTCTTCAAGAGTTTGGAGTTGGTTTGCCTTGGAAACCCTAGTTTATCTGGGTATTTTGAGTAACTTCTTCAACAAGCTTCTTCACCCATTTATCAAATACTTAAAGGGACACTTCAAATTTCATCATATTATGCATATATGATCTCCCATGAGTCTAAAAAATCAATAAAATTACAAGTTAGCAAGTTGGTTGATGGTGGTTGACCAGAGGAATTCATCTGATCAAAACTCAGCCTCCCTAGACCCTATCTCCTACAATTTTCATCATATGAAAATGATTCGAAGAGAAAAGTTACTCTACATTACATTAAAAACAACTTGCATGTTGAAGTCTAGATCTACGTTTGCTTAGAAAGCAATTTTTTATGTTGAAAGATTATAGGTCATTTTGTCTAAACCCTAATTTGAAAGTCAACTTACCAAGACCATAACTTGCTCAATTTTTATAAGATGAAAGATTTCCAAGTTTCACAATCAAATTCATGATTTCTACTTCAACTTTTATGTTTGGAGGAAGAGCTAAATCATCTTTTGTGAGCATGTCATATGAGGATACATTATAGGTCATTTTGGACCAATACCATTGAACAAGTGATTTTCCTCAACTTCAAAAATGCATAACTCATTCATCCCAAATCCAAATGATGTCAAATTCGTGACCATTTTGAACGTTTTTAAAAGAGATACAACTTTGATGAATACACGTTTCTCATTTGGAGCTCACATAAGAAGTTAGCCATGGTGGAATAATTGAACATATGGCTTGACACTTAGAAAATATTTTGACATGTTGAAATTTCCAAACTTCCACCTCAAAATTCACCATGATACAAGTTCCAAATGGAAAAGTGTTCAACATAAGAGTCGTTCCTCTTGATCTAACCTTTCCAAAGAGTCCAAGTTCATTCATTTTGGACAAAGTTTGAGGGGTCTGCGTATGGCTTGTACAAGGCTATATCAGTTGGCAAGAATCATGCTTCAAACATCAAAACATCTTTGCCTTGAAATCCAATTCTCATTCAGACTTCATTTCATTTGTATTTGGACCTCATTGAGTTGCTTCATGGGCATGTACATGCCCATGCAAGCGTGCACTTCACATTGCCAATTTTGGAAGCATTTCCAAGTGTGCAAATATCACTTACATTTTGCTATAAATAGAGGTCCATTGCATCAGTTTGAAGGACCTTGCACGCCAACTTTGCCTCCAACCATTGAAACCCTCACAATTCAAAGGAAAACCTGATAAATTTCACTTGAAATTTGAGTTTGAATATCACTGTTTGGAGATTCAAGAACTCCAGGATCTAAAGCCTTGTACCATTCCTAATCTACTTCTGCAAGCTCCATAAGCAAGATCAAGCACGAATTGAGGCAAGAGAGATCCAGTTCTGCACAACATTGAAGGTATTTTTCCAGATTTTTCTTTTCTTCGATGCTCCCTCAATTCTCATCAATTCTCTTGGATCCTTGGTTGTCTGAAGTCCTACCAATGTAGGCAAGAAGATTGAGTTAATTTGAGGTCAAATCGAAGCAACTCAGTTCATACACCTCAAAATTCAACTTCATGTATCTCTTAATACGTGGAGTTAGGTTAAATTGAGGTGATATTCGTGATCTACGCCATTTTTTCTCTAAGATCATGTCCTCTTTTTTCATTTATGTGATGGTGATGAGAGAACCAGTCCGACCAAGGTCATCGGAGAAGATGACCGGCACTTGGCTCCGGCGATGCGCTGGATGTGTTCTGAACCATTGAATCAATTCAAAATGTTTTAATCATGAACGTTGCTTGTGATGACCAGTTGTGTAGCGCGCTGACTAGTGTGTACCATTGAATGCGGGTTCTCCACCACTTGATCTGCCACCTCAATTAATGAGGGAGATCAAGTGGTCCACGTTTTTCTGATTTAATTAATTTTCATTTTATTCCTTTTATTTTCACTAATTCATATTAAATTTAATATTGATCCAAAAAATATGAGAGTTTCACCAAAAAAATTTAAATAAAATCCTCTTTCATTTTCTGAATTAAAATCATTTTTTGGATCATTATTAATATTTTTCATGATTTAACCGATTTTATGAATATTTTAATTGTTTAAAAAATGCTTTTTATGTTTCCAAAAATTTTGAAATTTTTTCTCCAAGGTCCTTTGACCTTGTTTGACCTATAATAAATCTCATGGCCATTTCTTTGGTGTTTTGATGAGGTTTTAGGAAATTGACCAACCATATTTAATTTAACGCTTTATTTTTATTATTTTTAATTGATTAAATGCCCAATAAATTGTGTAGAGCTATTTTAATTGACTTTGTGAGTTTGACTTGTGTTGTCTGGCCTTGGTCAAGGTTGATTTGACTTTGTTAGGTTAAGATCATTGGACTTATGGGATTGATGGAATGAACATTCCATCTCCCAAAATGAATGAATGATCTTAACTTAGTAAACGTCCTCCTTTGTCCAATTTGTGTTTGATCAATTCCCCATCCCTCTTCATCTCATTCCCATTCTTTATGCATTCATGTCATGGACCTATAATGTCTCTATATCCTAAGGCTAGTTGATTGCAAAATCAACATAAGTATGGATGAGATTAGGTCCCCCACTTTTCATATTCTTGTTGTGTGTGGTAAGTTTCATGAGCATAGTTCATCATACTCGTAAGTGTAATGTGAAGTATCCCTTGAAATATTTGATCAATTGTTGAAGAAACTTGTTAAAGAAGTCACACAAGATACCTAGATGAATTAGGGTTTCCAAGGCAAACAAACTCCAAACTCTTGATGATTTCTTGATAAAAATAACATGTGAAGATCATGGGGATCCATAAATGATGCTTATAGCCAATTTGAACCAACTCTTGATTGTAATCCTTGCATTGAGGGTCTTAAACCTTATATATGAGCTTGATAGAGCATAGGTGAGCATACACACTACCTACAAAAGCAACAAACTATACATAGACATATTTTTGGTATTTTGGTTAGTAAAATAATGAAAAACAAAGTATGATACAATCAATTTATGCTTGGTGATCTCTCCTAATGTAAACCCAATGAATGAGGGGTAGGGAGGATGCTAAGGTGTGATCCTAATGCTAATGCATATGATGAGATAACATGAGGGATCTTAGGGTCAAAATTGGGGTTTTACAGATCCCATACATCATTATTGGCAAATTGATCAATTTCTTCTTTCATGGCCAGAATCCATTCCTTGTCTTGAAGAGATTCTTTACAGGATGTTGGCTCTATTAGAGATACTAGTCCCAAAAATGTTCCTTCAGAGACTTTGAATGTTCATCTTATTCTGACAGGTTCATTCTTGTTTCCCAGAATCAGTTCTTCAGAAACATTTTGTCTATCTCTTAATATTTTCTGATTGATTGTAACTTCAGGTGCTTATGATGTTTATTTTTTTGCTTCTTCATATTATTTGGTCTTTTCGTCAGAACCTGCAAGAGTTATCTCCAAATCTACAAAATTTGAACTAGCTTTGACTTTTCAGAGTCTATCTTATCATCAAATCTGACATGTATTGAATCATCCACAATTTTTGTTTCTATATTGCATACTCTATAGCCTTTAGAGCGTTATGAGTATCCCTACATAATACACTTGTGTACTTTAGATTCAAACTTTTTATCAGATTATATGTAGTATTCAGAATAAAACAACAACATCCAAAAGGATGAAAATAAGAAATGTTGGGTTTTCTTTCCTTACACGGTTCATAAGGAGTCTTATCCAGAATAGGTCTAATAGAGATTCTATTTTGAATGTAACACGTTGTATTCACAGCTTCAGCCTAAAAGTGCCTAGCCACATTTTTTTCATTGATCATGGTTTTGGCCATTTCTTGGAGAGTCCTATTCTTCCTTTCTACAACTCCATTTTGTTGTGGATTTCTAGGATAGGAGAAATCATAGGATATTCCATTTGAGTCAAAAATCTCTTCAAAAAGTTTGTTTTCAAATTCACCATCACGATCACTTCTGACTCTGATGATTTTAGAGTCAAATTCATTTTGCATTTTTGAGCAGAAATTAGTGAACACAGAATGTGACTCATTCTTGTGTCTTAGTAATTTTACCCATGTCGAACGACTATAATCATCAACAATGACAAGTCCATAATTATTATCATTTACTGACGCTGTCTTAACAGGTCCAAATAGGTCAATGTGTAAAAGTTCCAAAGGCTTAGAGGTAGAAACAACATTTTTGTTTTTGAAGGTTGTTTTAGAAAATTTTCCTTTCTGACATGCTTCACAAAGAGAATCTGAAGAAAACATCATCTTAGGTATGCCTCTAACTAACTCAAGTTTATTTAGCTGAGAAATCCTCCTCAAGCTAACATGACCCAAACGATTATGCCACACCCATTGCTCTTCACTTATAGACATTAAACCTTTTACATTTTGATATTTTAATTATGAAAGCTTAATTTTGTAAATGTTGTTCTTCCTCTTACCAATGAAAAGGACCGTCCCATTTTTATGATTAACAACTTTGCACAATTTTTTGTTAAAGACTATATCATAATAATTATCACTTAATTGACTTATGGATAACAAGTTATGCATTAATCCTTCAACATAAAGGACATCAGAAATAGAGGGAAGATATCCATTACCAATTATTCCAGATCATCTGATTCTTCCTTTCTGATTTCCTCCAAAGCCTACAAAGCCAGCATCTTTAAGTTTCAGGCTTTGAAACATATGCTTTCTCCCCGTCATGTGTCACGAGCATCCAGAGTCCAGGTATCATGATTGATGTTTTAACTCTGCTGCACAAGATATCAGCAACATATAATATTTTATCTTTTGGTACCCAGAATCTTTTGGGTCCTTTAGGATTAGTTTTCCCAGAGTTTGTGAAAACTTTAAGTTCTCTAGCATTATTAAATTTATGTGTTTGTGCATGTGTGTAATGATAAGAAAAAGGAGATTTCAATTTGTTTTCTGTAGAAGGTGTTAAGTCATCTTCATCAGAGTCATATCCAATTCCTCTTTTCTTATTGTTATTAACACCATAAATCACATAAGCCATCTTGCTTCTTTCAAGTCCATTTTTCAGAAATTTCTAGAATGCTTTTTCATATTTATATATGATGGTGTTACAAGTAGGTGGAGCTTTAGAAAGAGTTTCTTCAAGTTTTGAACATTTTTTGGTTGAAATTTCATTTTCTTTTTCAAGGATAAAGTTGTTTTCTTTAAGTTCAGAAACTTCTTTCTCAAGCTTATCACACCCTTCAACAGTCTCTTCATGAACCTTTTTCAGGATCTTGAATTTCTTTTGAAGCTTCTGATAAGATCTCAGAGATTCTGATAAACAGGCTTCCAGATCAAAACGAGAAAAGTCAGAGAATACCTCTTCAAAGTTAGATTCTCCTTCAAATGAACTCTCAGATGTAGTGGCCATGAGTGCAACATTTGCTTTTCCCTCTTCAGAATCAAATTCCGAAGCTTTAGATTCAGAGTCATCCCATATTTCCATGAGTCCCTTCTTATTTGCTTTGGACGAGTTTTTTCTTGAAACCTTCCTTTCTGGAGTTGTCTTTCTTGAGCTTTGGACATTATTTTATGTTGTGTCCAGGTTCTTTGCATTCATAATAGGTCATTTCTTTGTTGGATTTTCCTCTGGAGGTTGACTCTGGACGATCTCCCTTATGCCCGGGTCTCCTGAAGTTGTTATTTCTTTTTCTCCATAGTTGTTTGATTCTTCTGGGTTGAAGAGATAACTCCTCTTCATCATCAGAATCTTCCTTCTCAAAGTCATCGTCGTCTTCTTCTTCAGCTTGAAATGCTTTGTTCCTTTTTGGATTTCTTCTTTCTGATCTAGACCTTATAGCTACTAATTTGCTTTTCTTCTGAGGTTCATCTTCCTTTGTCTCTATCTCATGACTTTTGAGGGAGCTGATGAGTTATTCAAGGCTTATGTTGTTCATATCCTTGGATAACTTTAAAGTAGTAACCATAAGTCTCCACTTCTTTGGAAGACTTCTGATTATCTTCTTGACATGATCTGCTGTAGTGTATCCTTTGTCCAGAACCTTGGTTCCTGAAACTAAGGATTGGAATCTAGAGAACATTACCTTAACAACTTCATCATATTCCATTCTGAAGGCTTCATAGTTTTGGATTAAAGCCATAGGCTTAGTCTCTTTGACTTGATTATTGCCTTCGTGAGTCATCTTCAAGGAATCAAATATTACTTTAGTTGTTTCCCTATTGGTGATCTTTTTGTACTCATTGTAGGATATTGCGTTCAACAGAATAGTTCTGATAGTTCTGGATTTATGATGATTCTTGAAATCACGCTTTTGATCATCACTCATTATGCTCCTTGGAATAGTGATACTAAGAGCAGAGATGGGTGGTTCATAACCATTTGTAACAATCTCCCATAGGTCAGCGTCGTAGCTTAAGAAGAAGCTTTCAATTATGTCCTTCCAGTAATCAAATTTTTCTCCACCAAAAACTGGAGTTTTAGCGTTGTAGCTATCTCTTTCATTTGAGTTATCCATGATGTTTTTCTCACACTAGATCTCTCTACACTGTTAAGTGTTTAATTCAAAAATTAATAATAGAGCAGAAGCTCTGATACCAATTGAAGGTGGAGAAAAACAAGAAAGGGGGGTTTGAATTGTTTGCACAGAAAATAAAAACTTTTGCAACACCATACACACGAAAGTAAAAGCAGATAATACAAGAAATTTATCCTAGTTCGCTTGAAAATCAAAGCTACTCCAGTCGACCCGACCAAGGTGATTTTGCCTTCAATAAGGTCTTAATCCAATAATCTTGAAAGATTACAACAATCATCTAAGAGTTCAACAATCTCTTATCCCTCTCAAGTCTACAGACTTCACAAGTCACTTGAGGAACCACAACAACTATAGAAAATTACGAGTGTGTGTTTAGTGCTTCTAGACAAGCGGTATGAACATGATTAAGAACATATGATCAATGATCACACTATGAGCAATAATTCTTGTGTGATTACTGAATTTTACAATAACAAGTATTTAGTATATGGTTCAAGGTGTTTTGTAGAATTCTTGTGTAATTGCTTCGCTTATTGGTATGATGGTAGTGAGGCCCTTATATAGAGCTTGGAGATGATACCGTTGGAGAGAAAATATATGGAGATATCATGCCAATTATGGGGCTTAATGACATTAATTTTCTTGTCCTTTCCATAACAATCTTGGAGTGTAGTCAATATTATCCTTATATAGATTCATACCATACCTAGAATACTTCTTGATTAAATTTCTGATTTTGATGAGTCAGATGATTTGTTGGGCGTGGATCAAAGTGAGCGGAGTTTAGAGTCTTTGAGCAGAGCTTGCATTCTTCAGATAGTTGTTTGATAAGTAGTCTTCAGTGTTAACATGTCTGTTCTTCTGATCGAGTGTCTTCTGATGTGAAGTTTTCAGAGTCTTCATATGTAGAGTCTTGAGAGTCTTCATATGTGTAGTCTTCATATGTAAACTTCAATGACAGATTATGTGTAATTCTTTCAGAAGAGTTCTTGTTCAGAGCTAGATATAGTATCTTCATTTCTGGATCAACTTTTCTGGACTATATTAGGAACCAAATATTGTTTTCCTCGGGTTCATTTTTCCTTAGAAATTTGCACACTTAGAGAAAATTATTAGGGTACCAAATTGTTTCATTCTTTGTTATCATCAAAAGTTAGAGATATATTGTAGAACTAAAATCTTGTTCTAACATAATCAAATAGTTAGTTATTTCATGATAGTTAGTGATTAACAAGGCTAACTAAGTGATTAGTATTGGACTTTTAATGGGATGCTATGAATTGCTAGGTATTTAGTTATTGACTTGGAATGTCTTATTACAGGTACACATACAAGATGGCCTGGTGTGTAAGGCTTCTTCAACATGGGCAGTGATGACCAAGGTATGAATTATGAAGAAACCTATTGCATGAAGATATGTTGAATGACTTGTAAATAAATGAACAAGTAGGATAGGGTTTAGGTTTAGGTAGTTGACTTTGGTCAACTGGTTGACCAAAAGTCAACAGTTGACCAAAGTCAGGTATAGGTCAAAGTTGTATTTTTTTTGTAGGTTTTGGGTTTTTGCAATGATTTGTGTTGTAATTCGATATTGGGAAATGCAAACCTTGAGGACTTTGTAATGAAATAAAATGGATTTGCAACTTAATCTTTGAATGAGTTTTCTCTAAATGTTTGACCTTGTATTAATACCTGGAAAACTAACTTGATCCAATGTCTGGAAAATGAACTTACAATATCTTGAATGGACCTTGATGAACTATCTTGAACAAACCTAAAACACTTAAAGGAAAAAATATTGCCAATGAATCCACTGCTAGCCTCCATAAATGATCACAATGATCCTTGTACGTCCTGATCAAATCCAAACCAATAAATGCAACACATATGGTCCATCGGTACCTAAAACCAAGAATTAGGGTTTCATGATCAAATCAAATACCAGGATGCAATCCACATAAACTAAGATCCAAGCACCAATAATTAGGGTTTCGTGATCAAGATCTCAATGAAAATCCTCCTTACTTAGATGCACCACCCAAGACCCCTAGGCTTGATTCCTGGGAAAAACCCTAGCTCCTTATCAACCATAAGTTAAAAAAACCTTTGAATCTAAGATGCTTAATGAAAATGGTATAATGAATGTGTTAGGATGCTAATTCATATGTGTAAGACCCCAATTTTGTTCCTAAGATCCCTCATGGCACCATAACATTGCATTTGCATAGCCTCAAGGATCATAAGCATCTTGGTTCCCCTTGCCTTTGGGTAGGTGATCGCGACTTTATGAGTCTATTGGGGTATTAACTGCAAGTGCACAGTTCTATCGCTTAGTTTTAAAAGATATCGATCCCACAGGGACTTATGAATCGATATACCGTTTTTCTAGGGTTACTTCGTAAAGCTAAGGCGGATGATACTTTGATGATTAGGGGGAAAAGTAAAACTAAAATAAGATCTAGATTAAATATCAAATATAGCGGATATCGGTATGTAGTTCGTCGTAATTAGGGAATCAAATCTTCGTTAGTTTCTTAGTTTTAAAATAAATCTTTTCAGTAGACACTATTGATTAAAAGTCTTTTCTCAAACTCTCGCTCTGTTGAATAAACTATGACTTTATATTAACGTGCGCTGTCACTAATTAGTTAAGTCCAAAATCACTTTTTGAAAACAATAGAATCTATAGAAACTCTTTTTAAGAAAATACTAACCATTTAAACACCCTTGTCTCAAACTCTCGCTCTGTTGACTTAGATTATATAATTAAACTTAAATGCTTAACTCTCGTCCTCACATTTAACCTTTAAAAATACTTTTTGAAAATGATTAGAATTTAATTAACTCTAAAAATTGCTTTCGCCCTAATTTAAAATTAATGTCCAATTTACACTGTCCAGTTAAAAGCTCAAACTTTCGTTCTATTGATTTTAACTTCTTTATGTCTTTTACTCTCGTACAAAAACTTTGGTGTTAATTCTGTAAATTGAGACCATAAAAAGAGTGATTGTATTTTTAAATAAATTTAAACCAACTTAGTTTTGATTCCTTCATTCCACTTACTTTACATACCGATATCTAAGTTTATTTAGCCAGACATGCTAAACAAGCCTAAACAATAATTATGCTTACATACAGCCATATCAGACAAACAATATAAATAAATAACAGTGCAGAGCATATATAAATTAAAACAATAAATTAAAGAACCTGTAAAATTAATAGAAATCTTGATTGTTCTCTAACTTCGATGTTTGAACACTCCACCACAAGCCGGTTGGATTTGTTCTTCACAATCTTCGATCAGACAGTAAAATAAAGGCGAAGGAATAAAATACTATGATCTAACGTAAGGTTAGACCCAGTAAAAATTACACAATAGTTTCCGGTGTAGAAACTATTGTGAGAAAATTAATTGAATGCTTGAAAGATTGACTGGAAAAGGAAAGAAATAAAAATTGCTAGGAAAGTAAAGTGCTGAATGAATTAAAAAGGCAGTAAAATAAATGCAGTGCCGAAAACTGGAAAATTGAGAGGGATCCGAGAGAGAGCTCCTTAGGGTTCCATAATTGGTCCTATTTATACCAATGCATTAAGTGACCGTTTTCCATCCAGTAGGTTTCTCACGTTAATTGGTCAAGCGAAGGAATTGGCTTGAAGTTCTAGTACATAAGTTGGATAACTTCGTTATTTAGTCCATCGCAAATTGCGGGGGATCGGACCGTAGTCCGCCCTACCAAGTTCAGCACCAGAAACCGCTGAACCAACTCATAATGGATCGTTCTTACAATGTTTTTGTAGGGTCCGCAACCTTTGGATTAAATGATCTGGTAAGGATCACCTACCTTAATTAGTGCATTTCCTGATATATATATTTTTTGTTATTTTGGGAATCATTCACTTATATTCATCGGCTCTCCACGTAGTTTGCTATTAAGATGGTGCTGACTTCTCGTATAAACTACTCGGGGTTACTATAAAACTAAAAGTTCAAGGAATTGGTATAATAGGTACTTATCCTGATCTAACATGTTGAGGTTCTCAGAGCGTTGTTATGGTAATAATTTTGTCTTGATTTCACTCAAGTTTTTGTAAAGTAAGCAACCTTTATACTTATTCAGTGTGTTAAATTTTTGTTATGGCTCACGAAAATTGAGGGGAATAGATACTACAAAATTTTCACACTAGGGACTTGACTTAAGATAAATTATTATATATATATATATATATATATATATATATATATATATATATATATATATATATATATATATATATATATATATATATATATATATATATATATTTATATGAAAGGGAAATAACAATGAAGGGAAAGATAACATACTTGAAAGGAAGAGAAATAATAATAACTGCAACAAAGTTTTCCCTCCCCCATACTTAAATGAAACATTGTCCCCAATGGTTCAAAAGAAAGACAAAAGAAAATGAAAAGAAAAAGAAAAGAAAAAGGAAACCAAAAGTCAATGCTGCCTTCCGCCTCGTGTTCTTGGACCTGGTGATCGTTGACGTACTCCCAAGTCGTCAAACCTGCTGAGCAAGTCAGTGAACCGCTGGTCGGTTATTGCATTCCTTGCTTCCTGTTGTTGTTGCATCTGGCGCATCAGTTGCATTACTTCGAGATTCTGCGCCTGCATAGTATCAATAGCATCCATAATGTCGTCGTTGGTTGCTGGCCTTCTTCTTCGACGACGTCGGGAGGATGGACCAGTTGCATTATCGGAAGGGTTGAGCGGGGAGGATTGTTGTTCGGGACCTTGATCACCATGCTCCATTTGCTCAAACTCGTCCTGGGGCGGTGATCGGTCACCATTTTACTTGATTTTCATCATGTTCTCGGCCAAAATTCATCAATGTGGTAACCCTTTATTTTGAGTTTTAGTGTTTGAATTTTAAGTATTTCATATTTGAGTAGTTTTATGTTTATTTTGCTTTTGGTGTTAATTTAAGTTTTTAGATGCGTTGATGTCGTTTCCATGGTATTGTGCATGTTTCAGAAGTAGTTGAAGAGTCGGAAGTGCCAAGGCAACAATGGAAGAGTGAAAGAAAAAAAAAATAGAATAAAAATCCTGGAACCAAACACGGCCCGTGTCTCCTGACACGGCCCGTGCTGCAAGAAGAACTTCTTCCCATACAAAAACCAGAGAGCCAACACGGCCGGCCGTGTTGCTTGGCACGGCCCGTGTTGGCTAGCGCGCTGAATTTTTCTGATTTTCTATTTTCACTCATGAAGTGATCCCGAAGGGCAATTTTGACTTTTTGGCTTGGCTGTAATGTGTATTGTACTATTTAGACCTAAGAAGAGAAGAAAAGAGGGGACGGAACAAAGAGAACGAGAGAATCAAGATTATTGGAGAACGGAGATCATCAAGCGCGGAAGCAATTGAAGATCGAAGCTATCTAATCTCTTGTAATGTCTAATCTTATATTTGTACCTTCTTTGAATATTATCATGAGCTAAACCCCCCAATGCTAGGGGGGTGTCCCTGAATTGCGTTTGTAATGAACCTTTTTCCTACAATGTTATGAATGTCTATGTTTTTATGAAATCAATTTGTTATAACACAAGTGTAATGCTTACCGTATTGGAAAATTAGGTATTGAATTGGAGGTAAAGGAGGTCTGACAAATCCCTTTATCACTATGTGTATAACAACATCGCTAATTTCTCTTAGGAATGAGGATCTAATAGTGATGATGGGAAATTCTTGATATTCATACATGGGATTAATATTCTTTTGAATGGCTAAGGAATTGGGATTTAAAATTGAATGTTAATGGTTTCTGGCTAAGGAATTAGGGGAAACTTCTCTTGAGAACCATATTGAATCATTCGAACATAGATATCATAATATAAGGATTAAGTTTATTTCAGAGCAATTCATACACCCTTGATCTAGCATGTTTAACTTTTCTGAATTCAAAATCTCTATTTTGCCTTTATATTTTACAAAGCAAATTCACTCTTCACTTACCAACCTAAGGTTATTTTGTTTAATTGAATCATTATCAACACTGATAGTTCCTACACAGTCCTCGAGATCGATACTCAGGATAATTCCTTTTATTACTACATCGGTAAAATAGTACACTTGCTATTTTCTCGATCAGGCGGGTTTGCTTGTGTAGGCTCGGTAGATTCGGGAGAATTTAGATCGTAGATGAAGCGGTTGGGATTGGTGACATCTGTGAGGGCAATGATGGGCAGAACAACGCTTGGGACTTCTTGGTTATTCACCATAAGGTAATACCTTCCGCCTACCCTAGTTTTGATTAAGCGGCTGGAGCGACAATAGCTTATATCCATAAATAGGGGTGGTAGAGATTGTAAATTTTGAAGGCGGTCCCCTAGATCAAACCAAGTGCTATGGTGGTGATTAGTCCACCAATCATAAAAGATTGGCGGCCTCGAGCACATAGGGAGCGGATATGGTGAAATAAGAAGGAGACAGCGTTTACCTTTGTATCCATTGCAAAGACGCAGTGGAGGAAGAATAATTTCTTTGCGTTGACTTTGCTGTTGTTGGGTCGGCCAAAAATGGTGTTTTGCAGAATGCGAATAAAGTACCGGATGGTTGGGTTATGTATATGCGAAGCAAGTAGTACATCCCAGTTGTTGGTTTCTACACCGGATATTTTTCTAAAGAGGTCGAAGGCGTTTATGTGCCACTGGGAGTTCGGAGGGATCCTTGGGTGGACTTGGCCTTCTGTAGGGAATTGTAGCATGGCACTCAATTGGTTCTGGGATAGCGAGTACTCGGTGTTGAACATGCGGAAAGTGGAGGTACCGGTTAAGTACTCGTCGTCACCGGTTGGGGTGGAGTAGGAATAAGAACTTAAAAATTCAAAGGTGAGTAATGGATAGGTAGGTTGATTGTGTGTGCAAAGAAAGGTTAAATCAGCAAGCCTAAACATCCATTGCACTCCTTGAAGTAATCCTAATTCTTGTAAACAATTTAAATCAGGATACCTGGTAGAGGCGACACCTCGTTGTTGAAACCTCTCGAACTGCTCCCGTTGATAATTATCATCTTCAGATCGGAAGATAATATTTCCGAATTGTTGGTTTTCCGCCATACTGATAAGTGGGTTGAAAGAAGGACAAGGGATGAAAATGGATTTTTATAGAGTGGTTTGTTGGAATGATGTAGAAAGAAAGGTATGGTAGGTATTTATAGGAAAAGTTTTGGAAGTTGGAAGGGGAGTGGATGAGAAAAAAAAATAAAAAATAAATGTGGATTAATGTGAGTAAATGGGTGAGTGAATGGGGAAGGTAAAAAGTGGGGTGGTGTAACGGTCGTGTCCCCAACGGTTACTAACGATCACCTATTCTGAAGCTGTCACGCTCGTGACAGAAGGTGTTACGGGCGTCACATGCACTTGGTGTGACGACCGTGACGGCGTGTGTGACGCTCGTCACACAGTCAGCTTGCAACGGTCACTGCTTGCGTGTTTCATAATTATTTTTATTATTTTATTTTATTTTGTTATTTTGGTTTGCTTATGTTTATTTTATTTTACTATTGCTATATTTTTAGAAATACCATGTATTCTACTACTCATCATAGTGCATAAATATATTTTTCTCTAATAGGCTATGTAAGTAGCATACAATAAAGAGCACTATTGATAATTGTAGATATTGCATAAAATAAAATAAAATAAACCAATAATGCAATAGCTTCATAAAATAATCATAATGTAACATTGGAAGGAAAAAGCAAATATGCGAAAAACAAATACTAAGATTAAAAGTAATGTGAAAAAAAACTATAAATAACCTAAACTAAAACTAATTAACTAAAAACTTCTAGCCACTTGCAGGATCTCTGGCCGGAGGAACAAAGGAATTCACACGGTGTAGCAACTCATGAAATTGATTTGTCATACTACTCATGTATCCCAGAAATTCATGTCCCATATTAGTTAACTCTTTTCTGATGGCTTCTTGTTCTGACATCAAGGCTTGAATGGCAGTGTTATAATCAGTTCCGGGCATATGATGTCTAAGATCGGGTATAGCCGACTCTGCGGTCGGGGTAGGATGAGATGGAGAGGTAACATCATGGTATCCAGTAGGTGTCTGTGGGTCAGACTCAGCATAAGGAATTGGGTCATCACAAATCTCATAGTCTTGGATGGATTCGATAGATCTAACAGGGGAGGGTGTTTCGTTCAGGTTGTAGAGCCAGTTATTTCGGTTATGAACACTAGTCATCGGACTAGGCAAGGTGAATAGGCAAAGAACTTGGTTGTTAATTATAAGCTCAAACTCTTCAGGCCCGAGATTTCCTATAAACATAGTGTTGAAGAGGAAAGGTATACTCATAGGCGCAATGCCACAAAAAGGGCTCAAGTCGAGCATGGGTTGGCGCAATCCAATAGCATTAGCAATCATGGTTATCAAACCTCCTATTTGAATTGGTGCTCGGTCATCCTGAATAAGACGGTCAAAATTTGCCAACATATAAGTGGCACCATTCACAGGACGGTTTTGGGAAGCCCAAAATATTATGAAGAGCTCATCACGTGATACTATGGTATTGTTTGATTTCTTCCCAAAAAGAGTGTGTGCTAGGATTTTATGGAAATAGCGAAATGCTAGGTTATGAATGTTTCCAGAAAGAAACTCATGTTCCTCAGGGTCGTCATTTCCCGTCAAACTTCCCCAAAAATGTTCAAGTTCTCTATATTCAAAAAGGTCTTCTTGGCTCATGGTGAATGTATCAAAAGAGGTAGGGAACCCTAAAAGGTTAGTAAATTCTTGAATGTTAAATTGATACTCCATGTTGAACATCTTGAACTGAATGAAACCTCTGCTTATTCCTTTTCCATGGCTGGGTAGGTAGATCAGGGAGCTAAGGAATTCTAGAGTTAGCCTCCGGTAAGTGACAAATTGTCTTCGAATAGGTGTGGTTTCCCACCCTATTTGACTCAGCAGATACATGACACTCTCTCTTAGTCCAAGGGCAGTCATTGGCCAATCATCAGCATAGAAACTTGGGTGCATCTCTCTCTCTGCCAGTTCTTCGAACTTTTGTTTCTGAGCTTTCCCTCTGAATTTGATACCCATACGATCAATTTGTCCCATCAGGTTAGTGTTAACTAAAGAAAAGAAAAACAAGAATTTAGTCAGGATTTGGCCAGATGCCGAAAGAAGAGAAGAAGAAAAGTTTTATAAAATAAAATTACTGAAGAATGAATACTAAATAAGATCAAAAAGAACAATCAAAGAAAAGATAGTATATAAAAAAAAATAGAAAAAGAGAAAATTGTGGGTTGTCTCCCACGAAGCGCTTTGTTTAATGTCGCAAGCTCGACAAAAAACTATTAAATATAATCTATAAATTCTGGAGGCATTACGTCTAAGTGCAGGACTTGCGGATCTTCATTGCTCTTAGCATAATGATAATGTTTTAGACGCTGCCCGTTTACGATAAATGGTTCAATAGATTTTCCT
This sequence comes from Lathyrus oleraceus, assembly GCF_024323335.1. NCBI lineage: Eukaryota > Viridiplantae > Streptophyta > Magnoliopsida > Fabales > Fabaceae > Lathyrus > Lathyrus oleraceus. The sequence continues at coordinate 214,409,447 of NC_066583.1, forward strand.
TTAATTTCCACAACTCCACTGGGAAAGACATTGGTGATTTGGAAAGGGCCTGACCATCTAGAACGTAGTTTTCCTGGGAATAACTTAAGTCTAGAGTTGAACAGAAGGACTACATCGCCTTGTTTGAAGGTTTTTCTTGATATACGTTTATCATGCCATTTTTTCGTTCTTTCTTTGTAGATTCTGGCATTTTCGTAGGCGTCTTGTCGAAGTTCCTCTAATTCGTTTATGTCAAGGATTCGCTTTTCACCAGCGGCCTTATAGTTTAAATTTATATTTTTAATAGCCCAATAGGCCTTATGTTCTAATTCTACCGGGAGGTGGCAAGATTTTCCATAAATAAGCTTAAATGGGGTTGTCCCTATGGGAGTTTTGTAAGCGGTTCGATAAGCCCATAAAGCTTCAGGTAATTTTGATGACCAGTCTTTTCTTGATGTAGCGACTGTCTTTTCCAATATTTGTTTAATTTCTCTATTGGACACTTCCACTTGTCCACTAGTTTGAGGATGGTAAGGTGTTGCTACTCGATGCTTTACACCATACTTAAACAACAATTTTTCGAATATCCTAGATATGAAATGTGATCCTCCGTCACTGACGACTATTCTTGGGACACCAAATCTTGGGAAAATTATATTCTTAAAGAGTTTAGTTACCACTCGTGTGTCGTTTGTTGGAGAAGCTATAGCTTCAATCCATTTTGATACGTAGTCAACCGCCACGAGTATGTACTTGTTACCAAAAGAAGGTGGAAAAGGTCCCATGAAATCTATTCCCCACACGTCGAAAATCTCTACTTCCAAAATGCCCTTTTGTGGCATCTCGTCACGTCTAAATATGTTTCCTGTGCGTTGACATCTATCACATTTCTTGACAGCAGCATGCACATCCCTCCATATGTTTGGCCAATAAAGACCGGCTTGTAGGATTTTAGAGCAGGTCTTGGATGTACTTGCGTGTCCACCATAAGGAGCGGAGTGACAATGTCGGATTATATTTTCTATCTCTTCTTCAGGTATACACCGACGGAAAATACTGTCGGGGCCTCTTTTGAAAAGTACAGGGTCGTCCCAGTAATAATGTTTCAAGTCATGGAAGAATCGTTTCTTTTGCTGGTAGGATAAATTAAGTGGAACTATTCCGGCGGCTAAATAATTGACAAAGTCGGCGTACCATGGTGTAACGCATATAGCCAAGGCGGCCCCTACCTGTTTATCAGCTCTATTTTCTTCCAAATTAGCTATAAGTTTATCGTACGAGAAGTCATCATTGATCGATGTTCTTTCCGGTTCCAGATTTTCAAGTCTAGAAAGGTGATCTGCCACTACGTTTTCAGTTCCTTTTTTTATCTTTGATTTCCAAATCAAATTCTTGTAATAACAAGATCCACCTTAGGAGTCTAGGTTTAGCGTCCTTTTTTGTTAAGAGGTACTTAATGGCAGCGTGGTCAGTGTAAATGATTATTTTAGCTCTGACCAAGTAAGAACGAAATTTATCTAGCGCAAACACTACTGCTAAAAGTTCTTTCTCGGCCGTGGCATAATTCATCTGCGCTTCATCTAAAGTTCTACTTGCATAGTATATGACGTGAAGTTTTTTATCTTTTTGTTGTCCTAAGACAGCACCTACGGCGTAGTCACTTGCGTCACACATTATTTCGAATGGTTCATTCCAATCCGGAGTCTGCGTTATGGGCGCGGAGATCAATGCCTGTTTAAGTGTTTGAAACGCTTCTAAGCATTTACTGTCGAATATGAATTCAGCATATTTCATTAATAGTCCGGTTAAAGGTTTAGTTATTTTAGAGAAATCTTTAATAAATCGTCGGTAAAAACCGACATGTCCTAGGAAGCTTCGTACCTCTCTCACAGTTTTCGGAGGTTGAAGGTTTTCGATTACTTCTATTTTGGCTTTGTCTACTTCAATTCCTCTATTTGATATGATGTGTCCTAAAACAATTCCTTCTTGTACCATAAAGTGACATTTTTCCCAATTAAGTACTAGGTTTACTTTTACACACCGTTCTAGAACTCTTTCTAGGTTTTCAAGACATTCTTCGAAACTTTGTCCGCATACGGAAAAGTCATCCATAAAGACTTCCATGATGTTTTCGAGAAAATCGGCGAATATTGCCATCATGCACCTTTGGAGGGTTGCAGGAGCATTGCACAAGCCAAACGACATTCGTCGGTAAGCGAAGGTACCAAAAGGACATGTGAACGTTGTCTTTTCTTGGTCATCAGGATGTATTGGTATTTGAAAGAAGCTTGAGTAGCCGTCCAGATAGCAGAAATGAGAATGTTTTACTAATCGTTCTAACATCTGGTCTATGAATGGTAAAGGAAAATGATCTTTTCGGGTTGTTTTGTTTAGTTTCCTATAGTCAATGCATATTCTCCATCCCGATTCGATTCGTTTGGTTATAGTTTCTCCTTTTTCATTTTCGATCACTGTTATACCTTCTTTCTTCGGTACTACGTGTACAGGGCTAACCCATTTGCTATCGGATATAGGATATATGATACCTGCCTCTAATAACTTCGTTACTTCCTTTTTCACTACCTCACTCAGGATCGGGTTTAGTCTCCTCTGATGTTCCCTAGAAGTTTTACAGTCTTCTTCTAGCATAATGCGGTGCATACAAATAGAAGGACTTATCCCTTTAAGATCGGTGATGTCGTATCCTAGTGCGGTTGGATATTTTCTTAAGATATGTAGGAGTTTTTCGGTTTCGAGTTTTCCTAGGTCTGCATTAACTATCACTGGTCGTTCAAGTTCTAAGTCTAGGAATTCATATCTCAGATTTTTGGGAAGTGTTTTCAGGTCGAGGTTCGGTTTCTTGAGGCATTGCGTAGGATCCGGTGTTATTGCTAAACAATGGTTCAGTCCGTCTTCTACGCGATAGTCAGACAATTTGTCATTTTCTAATTCTGTTTCTTTTATGCATTCGTCGATGATATCCATGAAGTAACATGTGTCATCTATTGCAGGTGCTTTCAAAAATTGGGAAAGAATGAACTCAATTTTCTCTTCTCCTACTTCGAAAGTGAGTCGTCCTCGTTTTACGTCTATGATAGCACCGACTGTTGCTAAGAATGGTCTTCCCAATATAATGGGTGTAACTTCATCCTCTCTTATGTCCATAATTATAAAATCGGTTGGGATGTAGAATTGGCCTATGCGCACGGGAACGTTTTCAAGAATTCCTACAGGATATCTTACGGAACGATCTGCTAATTGCACAGACATTTTAGTTGGTCTTAATTCTCCCATTTCCAGTTTCTTGCATATGGATAAAGGCATAACACTGATACCGGCTCCTAAATCGCATAGAGCTTTGTCTATGACGAATTTTCCTATGTGACAGGATATAGAGAAACTACTAGGATCTTTAAGTTTAGGAGGCATATTCTGGATTATAGCGCTGCACTCAGCAGTGAGTGTAACGGTTTCGCTATCTTCAAGTTTCCTTTTATTAGAAAGAATTTCTTTTAAGAACTTAGCATATGAGGGCATCTGTGTAATAGCTTCTGTAAAAGGAATTGTGACGTTTAATTGTTTCAGTAGGTCAACGAATTTTTTAAATTGGCCCGCATCTTTGGTTTTAATAAGCCTTTGAGGATAAGGGATAGGTGGTTTATAAGGCGGTGGAGGTATATAAGGTTATTTATTTTCTACGGTTTCCTTATTACTCTCATCCTTTTCCTTAGGTTTATTTTCTTCCTCAGTTGACTTTTTAGAGTTTTGGTTTTCAATCCTTGGATCAGATGGTCCTTCTACCTCTGTTCCACTTCTTAATATAATTGCATGAGCGTGGCTTTTCGGGTTAGGTTGGGGTTGTCCAAGAAATGTACCAGTAGGGGTAGAAGTAGGCGCTTGTTGTTGAGCTACTTGTGATATTTGCGTTTCCAGCATTTTGTTATGGGTAGCCAGGGCATCTACTTTACTTGCTAGTTGTTTAATCTGTTCGCTAGTGTGTACATTCTGGTTTAAGAAATCTTTATTGGTTTGCTGTTGAGAAGCTATGAAGTTCTCCATCATGATTTCCAAGTTGGATTTTCTAGGAACATTATTGTTAGGCGTAGATGGGGTCGGCTTTTGATATCCGGGAGGTATAGCTGGGGCTTGACTGGGAGCTTGTCCTGGTGCGTACAAAGCATTATTACTCTTATATGAAAAATTAGGATGGTTCTTCCAGTTTGAGTTATAGGTATGCGAGTAGGGATTTCCTTGAGCATAGTTCACTTGCTCTGCTTGGATTCCTGTTAGGAGTTGACAATCTGTAGGGGTGTGGCCTTGGATTCCACAGACTTCGCAATTTTGAGTTACGGCAACCACGGTGGCTGGAGGTGATACATTTAGATTTTCAATTTTCTGGGCAAGAGCATCTACTTTTTCATTAACATGATCAAGGCTACTTATCTCGTACATGCCACTTTTCGTTTGAGGTTTTTCTACCATTGTTCGGTCGCTTCCCCACTGATAATGGTTTTGGGCCATGCTTTCAATAAGTTGATAAGCATCGGCGTAAGGTTTATCCATAAGCGCACCACCTGCGGCGGCGTCGATTGTTAACCTTATGTTGTACAGGAGACCATTATAGAAGGTATGAATTACTAACCAGTCCTCTAGACCATGGTGTGGACAAAGTCTCATCATGTCTTTGTATCTTTCCCAAGCTTCGAAAAAAGACTCGTTATGTTTCTGTTTAAATCCATTTATTTGGGCTCTCAACATAGCTGTTTTGCTTGGAGGAAAATATCGGGCAAGAAAGACTTATTCAACTCGTTCCATGTGGTGACTGAGTTGGAAGGAAGAGACTGAAGCCATCTTCTAGCTTTATCTCTTAACGAGAACGGAAAAAGACGAAGTCAAATTGCCTCTGAAGTGACACCATTAGCTTTAACAGTATCGGCGTATTGGACAAATACGGATAAATGAAGGTTTGGATCCTCGGTAGGATTTCCAGAGAATTGATTTTGTTGCACTGCTTGTAACAGCGAAGGTTTAAGTTCGAAATTGTTTGCTTCGATTGCCGGTGGAGCAATACTCGAATGCGGCTCATCTTGCGATGGAGCGGCGTAATCTCGAAGAGCACGAGCTGGTTCTGCCATCTCGGGTATCGGCGAAGGAAGAAGATTTTTGAGATCAGGAATTTCGATTGGAGGGAGATTGTTTGCAGCACGATACTCCCGAATTCGTTGTAAGACTCGGAGATATCGTTCAACGTCGTTGATTTGTAAGTAGTACGGTTCGCCTTGTGAGCGAGTGTGTGGCATACAAATCAACGAAAGACAAGGGAAAAAATGCCTTAGTCTCTACAGCGTAACAGAAGAGTTACGATATCGACTAAATAAAAGTCCCCGGCAACGGCGCCAAAAACTTGGCCGCGACTTTATGAGTCTATTGGGGTATTAACTGCAAGTGCACAGTTCTATCGCGTAGTTTTAAAAGATATCGATCCCACAGGGACTTATGAATCGATATACCGTTTTTCTAGGATTACTTCGTAAAGCTAAGGCGGATGATACTTTGATGATTAGGGGGAAAAGTAAAACTAAAATAAGATCTAGATTAAATATCAAATATAGCAGATATCGGTATGTAGTTCGTCGTAATTAGGGAATCAAATCTTCGTTATTTTCTTAGTTTTAAAATAAATCTTTTCAGTAGACACTATTGATTAAAAGTCTTTTCTCAAACTCTCGCTCTGTTGAATAAACTATGACTTTATATTAACGTGCGCTGTCACTAATTAGTTAAGTCCAAAATCACTTTTTGAAAACAATAGAATCTATAGAAACTCTTTTTAAGAAAATACTAACCATTTAAACATCCTTGTCTCAAACTCTCGCTCTGTTGACTTAGATTATATAATTAAACTTAAATGCTTAACTCTCGTCCTCACATTTAACCTTTAAAAATACTTTTTGAAAATGATTAGAATTTAATTAACTCTAAAAATTGCTTTCGCCCTGATTTAAAATTAATGTTCAATTTACACTGTCCAGTTAAAAGCTCAAACTTTCGTTCTATTGATTTTAACTTCTTTATGTCTTTTACTCTCGTACAAAAACTTTGGTGTTAATTCTGTAAATTGAGACCATAAAAAGAGTGATTGTATTTTTAAATAAATTTAAACCAACTTAGTTTTGATTCCTTCATTCCGCTTACTTTACATACCGATATCTAAGTTTATTTAGCCAGACATGCTAAACAAGCCTAAACAATAATTATGCTTACATACAGCCATATCAAACAGACAGTATAAATAAATAACAGTGCAGAGCATATATAAATTAAAACAATAAATTAAAGAACTTGTAAAATTAATAGAAATCTTGATTGTTCTCTAACTTCGATGTTTGAACACTCCACCACAAGCCGGTTGGATTTGTTCTTCACAATCTTCGATCAGACAGTAAAATAAAGGCGAAGGAATAAAATACTATGATCTAACGTAAGGTTAGACCCAGTAAAAATTACACAATAGTTTCCGGTGTAGAAACTATTGTGAGAAAATTAATTGAATGCTTGAAAGATTGACTGGAAAAGGAAAGAAATAAAAATTGATAGGAAAGTAAAGTGCTGAATGAATTAAAAAGGCAGTAAAATAAATGAAGTACCGAAAACTGGAAAATTGAGAGGGATCCGAGAGAGAGCTCCTTAGGGTTCCATAATTGGTCCTATTTATACCAATGCATTAAGTGACCGTTTTCCATTCAGTAGGTTTCTCACGTCAATTGGTCAAGCGAAGGAATAGGCTCAACGTGCCTCTGCTGCACGTCAAAAGCCAAAAATATAGGAGTGGAGTGTGACGTTTGTCACACCATGTGTTACGCTCGTAACACAAGGTAAATGGGCGTGACGCTCATCACACCATGCGTGGCGCTCGTCACAGCTTCAGCGCTTAGGCAATTTTGGGCTGGGCTTTAGTGGAATTGTTTCTCATACTTTTTGCACCTCCTTTTCTTTGTTTTTTCACGCATGCTTCAAATAATGTTGCCTGAAATAAATAGAAGGAAATACCAAGTAATATCAAATAAAATGAAATAAATCGAATCAAATAATAATATAATTTAATTAAATCGAGTCCAAAAATGTGATATTATTTCATGTTATCAGTAGGACTCCTTGTGAGTGGTTTGAGATCACCAAGCATGCTTGAATTGTATATCATTGCTTTTCTCATTTTTGTTTATTAACCAAAAGCACAAAAATATGTCACTAACATCTTTTGTTAGTAGCTTGAGCAATCACAAGGTTCAAAGCTTCTAGGAGATCCTTTATGCAATGACATGGCCAAGTGAAGATGAAAGCAAGCATGGTAATGGTTCCCAAATCTCTCATCCATCAAATATGCCTCCCTAATATCTCAATTCATCATCTTGATCAAAGCAAGTCAAAGGGTTTGAGGTCTTGTTCTTCAAGAAACCCTAATTCATCTGTGCATCACAATGCCTTGCTCATGAAGCAACCTCAGCCCATTGTCAAATACAATCAAGGGAAGTTCTTTAACTCATCATTTCATGCATATTTGGACTTGTTTGAGTGTCCTCAATCATCAATCCATCAAAATATGGGTTGTGAACTTGAAAAGTTGTTCAGTCAATTCATCTGACTATTTTGAAATACACTGAGACCTAACTTTTGATGTGTTGGTCAAATGGAGATGATTCCAAAAGAAACAATGTTCTTAAGGACAATATGAACAACTTTCATGTTCATGAAAAAATGATTTGAAGCTTGAAAGTTCATCATCCATTCCAAAACATTATAGGTCATTTTGATTGAAACCCTAATTTTGGGTCAACTTCCCAAGGACACAACTCATTCATTTTTTATGATTTTGAGGTAGGATCAAATTCATTGGAAATATTAAGATGTCTACTTCAAATGTTATGTTGAACAAATTTTCAAAATCGCAAAGGAAATACATGTGATAATGCAAAATATTATAGGTCCTTTTTGACCAAAGGCATTAAAAGGCAAAAAAAGTCCAACTTCAAGTGTCCATAACTCTTTCATAAAAAATCCAAATGATGCAAAATGTGAGCCCATTTTGATTGCCTTGAAAAGATCTACAACTTTGATGTTGAAGGTGTTTTCATTTAAGGCTTGCATCATCAAAACAGAGGGGCTTGAAAATTGGCCAAAATTAGAAACCTTGCCTTGACATGTCATGCACCTTGCACTTTAAACTCAAATTTCATAAATTTCCACACTTCAAATGTATTTTTGCCCAACATAACAATTGTTCTTTACATCAAGACTTTTCCAACCATTACTCACATGACTATATTTGGATTTGGAAAATATCATTTTCGAAGAGGAGAACTTTTAAGGCATTTTTGGGAAACTTGATTCAATTGCCATGCATGAGCTGATTACATCTATGTTGCACGACCATTTCATTCATTTGTGATCTCAGCTTGCCAAATCAATTGGAATTGGGCCCTCCATGTGCCTGTATAGGCCCATGCATGGAGGTCCTCTCCATTCATGCAAATTTGAAATCACACTTTCAACATGGCATTGGCTATAAACGCATGGCATGTAAGCTTCCATTCAACACCCTGATTCAACCTGAAATGCTGCAGAATTCTCTCCATAGCCATTATTAAAGAAGCTAGTTCATTTTCTCTAAATTTTTCAGATCCAAAATTCAACTACATCTGGTTGAATTCTTGGATCTAGAGCTTCTAAACCTTCATCATTCATCTCACTGATCTTCTGTTTTGGCAAAGAAAGCAAGGAATCGAGATCAAGTTTCCAGAAATCAAGCTTATTCTTCAACTGGTATTTCCTTCGAATCTTATCATCCTTTGATCTATTTGCTTGGATCTTGTGTTGGCTGAAGTCCTCTCAATAGAGGCATCATGATTATGCATTCAATTTTTGAAATCCATTGAGTTCATGATGAACACCAGATTTTTCAACCTCTAATTTCTTACACCATGGAAGTCTAGAGTGAAAATGGATGGTACAGGGGTGATGTACATCACCCCAGCTTTAATTTGATGTATAGATCATGCATTTTCATTAAGGTTTGGATCTCTGCAATTCTGGCCGGAAAATGCATGCTCACCGGAGAAGACGGTGGCTCCGGTGGCTGCTTCATTGCCAGATCCAATCTGGACCGTGTGATGACATTTCCAGATCCAATCCAGGCCATTCATTGTTATGACTTTTATTTAATCCATGTGTGGTTGCATTGACCAGGGTCTACCATGCGCGCGCGTCTCCCAGCCTTGTGATCTGCCAGCTCAATTAATGAGCTCAGATCCAAGCGCAGTGGATTTTTCTCATTTTTTTATTTCTGATTTTATTTTCTTTAATTCCATTTTATTTCAAAAATCAATATCTCTCTCATTTTTAATCCAAAAATTATGGGACCAATTACACTAGTCTCCAAATAATTTCTAGTTTCTATTTCTGATTTTTAATATTTTTTATTTTGTCATTTTCCTAGCCTATTTGAATAATGATAAATCCATGAAAAATATTCTCATCAATTTTTTAATTGATTTGAGATTTATTTGAGATTTTAGTTCAATTAGGTTATTTTTATTCATTTTTAATTGATTAAAAATAGTTTCTGACTTTTAAAAATGCTGAAATTTTTTGTCAAACTTTGTTTGACCTTGTTGAACTTAGGATAAATCACTTGGACTTTTCAAAGTTGATTTGAAGTGATTTTGAAGTTTGACCTTTTCTTTTATTTTAATTCAAGTTTATTTTAAATATTAAAAAATGTCAAAAATACTTTGTTCATTTCTTGACTTCCAATCTTCATCTCACTTATGTTTTTGATTGTTTGACTTTGACTTTCAATATCATTGGTCAACATATGTGGATTGGTACATGTTATTTCATTTAATGCACTTTAATTTTGTCATTTCATTTCTCTTATTCGTCTCCTTCTTCTTCTTTTTCTTTTTCTTTTTGATCAATGAGTTGAAGGTTGATAAGTTAGCATTGATTAGGGAGACTTAATCTTCCTTGATCCAAATCTAATTCATCTTGATCAATTGATCAAGTGAATGGCTTTGCATTAAGGATAGGTTGTTTCCTAAATCATGCAAAAGGCTTAAACCAATACAAGATCAATTTTCTTCTTCTTTTTGGCATGGCAAGTTGTTGGGACTTGATTCACTAATCAAGACTCCTAACTTGTGTTGTTGCCTACATTATTATTGACCGACCTCAGATAGTTGTGACTTCTACATAAGTCCAATTACGATTGCTTAACATAGCGCTAAATTTGCCTTATGACACACTAACTATTAACCACTAACAACTAACTTTTACTTTATGCACTTTACTTTTATGCAATTTTACATTTCTTGCACATATTATTCATTTGTTTTTTCCTTTGCTCATTGGAGCACATGTTTATGTTAAAGTCATTTGCCTTTTGCCCACTTGGGTATATAATTGTGTATATATCTTTTGTGCTTGTGTTTGTCTGTTTGTTGTGGATCAAATACCAAGAATTGGACAATATGGACTTAGAATTTAGGACCTTACCCAAGCAAATGGAATTTGAAGAGAAACTAGGCCTCATGCCTTTAGAGTGCTTAAATGTCAAAGAGCAACTAGGCCTCCTGCCTTTAGAGTGCTTAAAGCTTAAGGAAGAACTTTGAAAGGACCATATTCTAAACTCCCTCTTGTCCATTCTTTGTTTGTTATTAGAACTTTTTGATGTGTGTTTTCTTTGTGCTAGGAGTTCCCACTTGAGCTTAATTGGGGAACCATTACCATGAGCTCCTAAGAGAGAGATCCAAGATGCCTTGAAGAACCTTACCTCAAATTCATTGCTTGTTAATTGCTTGAGTTCATGCTTGTGATTTGCTTATTCCAAAGGATGGGAGCTACTTGGATCATCAATATGATCTCAAGAGAGGAACTCCTTGTGTGGTTTTATTTCTTTATCCCTCACCTTTTATTTTGCTTAGGATCTTAGCCATTCTTCTTCTTCTCTCCATTCTAACCCAAGCCAAAATGTTTGTGCAAACATTTAACCTTTGTTTTCAACATTAGAAACCTAAGCCTTATGCTTTTGATTTTCAAACTTTCTTTTCATAACACTTATCTTGAATTGAATCTTTAAGTCAACTTTGACCATTTTGTAAATACTTTTCATTGGTAAATATAACCCATTCAAATACTTTTTGTGGTTTCAATGGCCACTCCTTTAAGCAAATTTTTCATAACCTTTAGCTCTTAGGTTTGAGTTATCTTTGTGGTAGATGTAATACTCACCTATATCCTTAGTGGTGGACAATGAGTCTTCCATGCTTATTATAGGGTTAACCCCTCACTAGCATGTTAAAGCTATCCTCACATGGTGGATTTGTGGTTTTAGGTTGAGTTTTCTCCCTTGGATAACAAAAGACCTTAAGGCTTTTGGACCAATCAATCCACTCACTCATTTTCAGATTTTTTACCACGAACTACGAGGTTTTGATCCTAATCTTTTAAGATGCTACGTAGGCAATGGGTTCATCCATTCAAAACAAAATGTAAATAAACTTGTATATTCTCTTCTCATCTCTTCAATCATGTTTGCACAAATAAATTTTCACTAAATACCAACCTTACAACAAATATGAAAAGGGCTCCCTAGGAGTACCTAGGATGTTTTGGGTGCTTAAAACCTTCCCATTGCATAACCAACCCCCTTACCCAGATCTCTGGCATTTTTACTAGTTTTTGATTCGATAAAACTTTTAGGTTTTTGTTCGCTTTCTACCCTTTCCTTTGGTTAAATAGAAGTGCGGTGGCGACTCGGTTTGTATGATTTACCTTGGATTTAGTCAATATCTCTAATGGTAACTGTCATACCCCAATTTTGTCCGGGCATTTTTAATATTTCGTAGAATTAATCTCATTCTTAATTTGCATCATATGCATAGCATTACATACATTGCATCATGAATAAACACCTAAAATGTCAGTCGGAACGAATTTATTTGAGGATACAGACAAATCGGTCGAATCGTTAAAATTTGAGGAAGCAGTGTATTTTTTTAAAAGTAAAGGGTTTTGTGCTGACAATTTTAGTGTGATTGGTTTAATTTTTCCAGATAAAATTTGTACTCGATTTTTATTGTTTAATTGGTCAAATATTTTTTTTTGATATTTAATTAAAGAAATTAGAATGATATTAATTTAAATATTAGTTAGTTTTTTTTAAAATATTAGTTAGTTTTTTTAATATTAGCTATTTAATTAAATATTAGTTAGTTTTTTTTTAAAATATTAGTTAGTTTAAATTAAGTATTAGTTAGTTTTTTTTAAGATTTGTTATTTAAGTAAATAATAATTAATAAATATATATATATATATATATATATATATATAAATATATATATATATATATATATATATATATATATATTGTGCATTGGATCCCTCTCATATCTCTCACTCTCATCATCAGACACTCACTCTCGCTCTCCACCCTCACGCCCATCATCATCATCCTTCAAACCTTTCTCCACCGCAAACCACTGTCGCCTCGCCGTCACCATCATCTCCACCATCACGAGCTCACACTCGCACAACGCCTCCTTCAAACCCTTAAACCACCTTCGAAACACCGTCAAAACTGCTGTTGCTCTCGCCGGCAAACTCTCTCCATCTACCTTCAAATCGCGCTCTCACCGACAAACCCTTCATCGCTCACCCATCCAAAAACTCCGCCGCCGTTCATCTACCTCAGCAACCTTCAAATCCACCAAAACCCTCCATCGCTCAAATCGACAAAATCCCTTCATCCGCCGTTAACCTCCACAAATGTCGTCACCTTCAACCATCGGACCACCACCACAACTCAACGGCGCCACGTTTCCATAACCCTAAACCCTTTGACCACCAACCCTCACGAAAACCCTTCATTTTCCTTCATACCCGCCGCCACACATTTTCAACAAATCCTCATATCACCATCGACCAAAACCCTCGCTTTAATGGCTGTTTGGACATTTGATGGGTTGTGAATTCATTTCTATTTTGCAGGTCAAACCATTGCGGTGATTTCGGTCTCGCAAGCCTTGAGGACAGGTCGATGATCATTGTGGCCATAGAGCCGAAATCAAAACCGGGACAAATCGCAGGAGGAAGCTTTGAGTGAGCGGAGGCGATAAAACAACAGTAAGAGCTAGCAGCAACGGCAAATGCATCAGTAGCTGGTAATACCGGAAGAGTCGTATTTCGGTAACAATCTCGAGTTCTCTTCAAAAATGTCCATTACGGTTTGGCTTTAATCATGTAGTTGTTTTGGTTAGGTTGCTATGAGATTCATTGTTATATGCCATAGTTTTGCTAGTGAAAGGCTGTTTGTAGAAAGTTCTGTTGTATATATGTTGTGGCTGTTATGGTTTTCGATTCATGATTCTAGAATAGCTACTCTAATTTACATGATGGCGTGTGTGGGTTGTGTTTGTGTGCTGCTACGGTTTCATTTCAATTGCAATTTCATTGAAATCACAGGTTTTGGAAACTAGCATGATTAACTTTTTTGTTGTTGCTTTTGATTATTCGGGTTATGTATCTATTACCTTAGGAAGTTGATGTTGAGTTCAAGTTAAGGATGACGTTTGGATGGATTAGTTTTTTTGTTTAAAATTCATTGATGTTTGTATTGCTGTTTGTTTCAAGTGACATTAATTCTCATCTAAATCCTTTTCTTTTCTTCTCTCGCATTAGTACTTGAATCAATCATGAGAAAACAAGATTTCCGTGCTAGTTTGCTTTGTTCTTCTTGAAATCCCTATCCATGGGGAGTTAGCATTATCTCTATTATGTCTCCTCTTCCTATTGCTACAAATTTGCAAATATTAAACAATATTGAAACAAATTTTTGCTGATTACATTGGATTGTTATAAACAAATTTGTAAATATTAAATAATATTGGATTGATTATGTTTACATTTGATGCATAAGTCAGAAGCACATTTTGTGACTACCATGATTCGAGTTTTGTAAATCAATATTATCATATATTTCTTTTTTTAATTAATCAATTTAAATGTTGTTTAATTAATTAATTAATATTAATTAATTTTAATTAACATGATTATTTTTTAAGTAAATAATTTTGGTAATTAGTTTTAGTTAAATTAATTAATTGATTCAATCAAATTTTGAGAAATTAATTTGGTTAATTAGAAAACCATTTCATTTCATTCCAATTCCAAACCATCACTTAATAAATCATTTTCAATTTTAATTCATCAACAACACAAACCAATTTCCAAAAAGCACAAATCATACAATTCTCGATTTAACATCGAGCCCATTTTAAAAATACCTTGTAAGTCGATTGCTCTTAGCATCGCCATCAACCTCACATAGCTTACTCTTGGGCTTCCTTACAATGAAACCTACTTGGTTATTAATTAATCGAGTAGATGAAATAATACACAAAACAATCTTTCATTTCATTCTTAAACATGAATTCAAACATTTTTCCAAACCAACTCAATTTCAAAAGAATGTTCTCTTTTAAACATAAACTTGGGATGAAAAGGAGATAGTAAGCGTACGCTTCACTATTTCTCAAGCACTTGAATAATTGGCGTACGCCATATTGCGCGAGTTCTTGTCACCCGATTAAACCTTAACCATATACACTTCAAATTACTTTTCAAAATCAAATATAATTTCCAAATTCAAATCATTTCTCAAACTATTCAACTTCAAAAGGATTTTCTCTTTTAAACATAAACACTGGGATGAAAAGGAGAATAGTAAGCTTCCGCTTCACTATCTCTCGACTATTCGAATAATTGGCGTACGCCATATTGCTCGGATTTTCGTCATTCAAATCAAACCCTTTCAATCAATACACTCCTCAAATCCTTTTAATTAATCTTTGAATGAAAAGGAGAATAGTGAGCATCCGCTTCATTATCTCTCGATGATTCGAATAATTGGCGTACGCCATATTGCTCGGATTTTCGTCATTCAAATTAAAACCCTAATAATCATACAAGTTCAAATCACATCTTCTAAATCAACTACAAATCCTAAATCCTTTTAATTCCACATTTCAGATGAAAAGGAGAATAGTGAGCATCCGCTTCATTATCTCTCGATTATTCGAATAATTGGCGTACACCATATTGCTCGAATCTTCGTCATCAATTCAAAACCACAATCGAATAAACTCAAATCATCTTCAAATCCAAACCTACCAATTCAAATACAACTTATTTTCACAAATCAAATACAACATCCAAACATATCTTTTACAATTTAAACTTCGGATGATAAAAGAGATAGGAGGCGTACGCCTCACCATCTCTCGATTATTTGAATAATTGGCGAACGCCATATTGCACAAATTATCGACTTCTGACTAAAAACACGCTAAATAAACTTGGATAAGGGAATAAGTGGCGTACGCCTCATTATTCCTTGAATAAGCAAGTAGGAGGCGTACGCCTCACTACCGTGCATATTCAACATCCACAAACAAACTTTCAAAATAATTCGAATGAAAAAGGAATAGAAGGCGGACGCCTTATTACTCCTCGAAAGAATTGGACGATTGGTGAACACCACATTGCTCAATCTTTCGTCATTCTCCAAAACATCTCCAACAAATCAAACTAACTTCTCGCCCCCGAGCGATCGAAACCAATCAAACCCAAACACATCAAATCAACTTGTCACCCCCGCGTGACCAAAACCCTTTTCAAAAGAACACTGTTAATCCTTTCTAATGCGCACAACAAACCAGTGCTAGAGCCTCCCCCGAGAGTAGACAAGCCAACGTTTAGCCGTTAGAACGCCGACTAACACAGTCGTTCATCAAAACAAAACACACCCAAATATTCGTAGTAGCCCGAACTGCGAATGCTCTGATTTCCTTATTGCACTATAAGGATACGTAGGCAGGAGATTGCTGTATCTTCGCGAGCACACTAATAAAAAACCTCCCATTTTCCCCCTCCTGAGGTCTTCATCCATATCTATCATCAATTCTAATCACTCGAAGCAAGCAGATAAACAGTCAATTAACAATCAAATAGCAAAATCAGACTAAAAGGTTCCCATTGAGTACAACGGACGTAAGGGGTGCTAATACCTTCCCCTTGCGTAATCGACTCCCGAACCCGAATATGGTTGCGACGACCATTATTCTTATTTATAAAGGTTTTCTCGATATTTTCCTATTCCTTCATTGGAATAAATAAAGTTCGGTGGCGACTCTGTTTCGAACATTTTTTCCGCGTCCTATCGCGAGGGATCGCATTATCACATTTTTTGAGGTGCGACAGACTGGCGACTCTGCTGGGGAGACCTGCTCCAAGCAAGAGAGAGTCTAGCCTAACTTAGTCTGATTTTGCTATGATTGTTGGAAGATATTATTTCTTTGTATTTTATGTTGATTACTTGTGTTGTATATAATGTGTTGATACTTTGATATGGGGCTTGATGTATGCTGTGAGATAAGCTTCATACCCGAGCTTCGAGAATAAACATAGAACCCGGAGTTGTGTAGTATTGAACCGGGGGGTGCACACCTCATTGGGACAATACGAAGACTCCACCTAGAGTAGATCTGTTTGGAGTTTCCATCACAATATGGCTAGCCCATCATTGCGGGGAGGTTCTAAATACGATCCGTGACTCTAGGGACCTCGCCTTAAACCCAAGTTTTGTTTTCATGATTGGCGATTGTGTAGTATTGAACCAAAGGGTCTACACCATGTTCGTACAATACAAGAATCCCACTTAGATTAGATCATTTCAGAACTCCCATCACGATGTGGCTAGCCCACCATTGCGAGGAAGTTTTGAACTTGATCCGTGAGTCTAAGTTCCTTCCTTAAAAACATAACTTTAGAACTTACCTTTGGGGATTTCTAGTAATCAGAGAAACCTGTACTTCTTCCTATTATCCCAACGTACCTAACGTGTGAATAATCTTGAGTCTGTATTCCTCTGTAAAAAACATGGCAGAATTTCATGCATTTGCATATCATCAACATGCATTGCATATCATTGTCCAGAACAAAAACTTACACCATATTCTCCCCTTGTCCAGTAACGCTGACTACTCGACACCGGTACGAGACACGCCGCAACTACAAGATGACACTTGAACAGTTGGAAGCAAACCAGGTTTCGATGAGAACAGACATTGATTCCATGCAGGCAAAGATGGACCGTCTTCTCGAGACCATGTTACTCTTGGCCCAGAAGGAGAAAGATGCTGAGACTAATGCCGAAGCTAGGAAAGTTGCTGCCGAGTTTGGATCGCCATCGCTCAGTATCCCTGGAGTGATTGACCTTGATGGTAACCCTAATCAGCCTAGATGAGGACCGATCCCTATTCATGTTCCCATGGTCAACATGAACCCCCATGAGCACTCTGCTACATCTGCTCGCCATGGATCCACGATGGGTGATGAAGATCCGTATGACGCTTTCTTCATGCCACAACCCGCCAAACCTGCTGTTGAAGGTCTCCCAGACCCAGCTGTTGATAGACTCCATGCTTTGGAGGAAAAGTTTAAGTCCTTGGAGGTTCACGCTACTCCCGGTTTGGACGCCGTTGATATGTGCTTGGTGCCAGGCCTCGTGATTCCCCAGAAATTCAAAGTCCCAGACTTTGACAAGTACAAAGGGATCAGCTGTCCGAGAACTCACCTTAGAGCTTATTGCCGCAAAATGGCTGCCCACATCAGTAATGATCAACTCCTGATTCATTACTTCCAAGATAGTCTCAGTGGGGCATCCTTGGAGTGGTACATGCAACTGGAGAGAGGACAGGTCCAATCTTGGAGAGACCTTGCTGAAGCCTTCCTTAGGCATTATCAGTACAATACTGATCTAGCGCCCAACCGCACCCAACTGCAAGACATGACTCAACGCAACAACGAGTCATTCAAGGAATACGCGCAGCGTTGGAGAGAGCTTGCAGCTCGCGTCCAACCTCCTCTCCTTGACAAAGAGCTAATTGACATGTTTATGGGAACCTTGCACACCCAATACATGGAGAAGATGGTAGGATCCAGTTTCCCGACCTTTGCTGAGGTTGTCTCTGTGGGAGAACGAATTGAAAGCCAGATCAAGAAGGGAAAGCTACCTTGTGCTGCTAATGCTTCAAGTGGGATGAAGAAACCTTATCCTAATCTCCCAAAGAAGCCAGAAGGTCAAACCAATGCCATAATGGGAGGAGGAGGATATAGGGCACGTCCGTATGCTTCTATGCCTTACAATCAGGTTGCTGCTGTCATCCCAACGCCATATCAGACTCCACATCAGCAACCATATCAACAACAGTATCAACAGCCTTATCAACAACCGGCTTACCAGCAGCCGCATCAAAATCAACAGCAACGTTCTCCACAACGTCAGCCAAACCAGTAGAGGGCAAGGGAAAGACATTTCGATCCTTTGCCAGTATCATATAGCAAGATCCTCCCCTACCTGCTAAAGGATGGATCGGTCGTTCTGAAGGAGATAACACCTGTAACTCCATCATATCCTCCAGGCTACGACACCAATGCTCACTGTGAGTATCACATGGGTGCTCCAGGGCACACAATAGAGAACTGTAAGGCTTTCAAGCACAAGGTTCAGGATTTGATTGACAGTAAAGCACTTACATTCACGCCAGTGAGGCCAAACGTTGCAACAAATCCCATGCCGGCGCATGCAGAGTCAAGTGAAGCTCGAAGGTAAAGCTTCCCACCGGCCTGAACAAGCAGAGCGATTCCTCACAAAGAATCAAGAGATGAAGGCCTATTCATTTGAATGAAGGAAATCCTGATGCCATTTTTACCATTTTGCATTCTTGTAATTTGATCTTGTTTGTTTAAGTACTGCGTGCTTTAAAAATTGTTATCTGTACTTGGTTTTATTAATGGGATGATTATGCATGCTTTGAATCAATTTTTCATATTCACTCATCTATCACAATTACAAATCACAAACACATACTTTTCCACCTCACTTTCTTTCATCACATTATTGTTAGTAAATGTTGGAAGGAGGATGACGAAAACAAAATACTCATAATTGCTGATTGAATGCTTTCGGATAAAACCTTGTTGATGATGTACATGCATTGTTTCAAATCCCTAAACACTGGAGAGATAAGGAGTTAATCCCTAGTCAACCACTTCGAGCCTAGAAGTAGGAGTTTCTTTCGGATTTGAAAAACCCTTACGCTTAACCTGGGGCAGGGTAGTGTTCAGTTGATCTGACTACACATTCAAATTACAAGATGAAATATCCCATACAAGGATCAATCACATGATATTCTTCGCACACATCTTGAAGTGTCGAAGAAACCATACAAATCCAAATTTTATGTATGTTGTTCTTCAATGACCAATGACTTGGCAGTCACAATAAAAAAAATCAAAAAAGGAGCCCGCTAAGTCGAACACCTGAAAGGAGACTTAGGCAAAAACAGGGGCAATCCCGATGGATTAAAGCTTCAACAAGCGGTCCATGCAAAAGTTAGGGATCAAAACAAAAATCGAAAGAGACAATGAAAGTCTCTAACAAAACAAAACAAGATTCAGTGACCACCATACCAAAATCAAAGGGTCACCGACATCCAAAAAACGAAATAAGGTGGTTGCCATTCCAAGAGACCTTGAATCACCATCTTTATCCTTACACCTGCAAAAGACGAATGTGTGTGAATTAACTGAACATAGGATTGGAGATCATCATGAAGAAGGGGTGGGTTAAAAAAACTTTGAGTCTTATATCCTTTTGTTTCAATAACCATGAACCAAGCCACGTTACAACCTTCAAAAGACCTAATTGAAGTAAGGTTTGTTCTAAAAACATACTATAGCAAGGTTGAGTAAACTGACTCCTAAAGATTTGCTAATTTCTCTTCTCACTATATCACTCACACGCTAGCTAAATCAGCACCGTGTTTGGACTCATGGTCCACTCGCCACACACTATCACAATACTCCAAATGAATGATTGTTTTTCAAAACTTGCATAACTATTGCATCAAAATCACCATTTTTCGGATAACAATTCTTAATTGTCAATCAGTACTTGACATCGAGAAAATTCCAACAAGGGGCAATTCAAGGGGCACTTGATTGTTGGTGCTGACGCGAATCAAGACCATCCTATGAATCAGGGGCATGGCATATTTTGATCATATTGACCTAAGAAGTAGTCAGCATGAGACAAATCTCCAAGCATCGGTTGATCAAAGAAAAAAACACTTCAATACTCAGTATGTCTGGGGCAAGTCCCTCAAAGGCTAATCAGGGGCAGACCATTGCAAGATTCAGGAGCTGAAAAAAACAAACTCAGACCACGTCATCGGATAATAACTCCCAAGGTTTCCTTTCAAGGAGAATTCCTTTGAACACCCTACAGTCAGGGGCAATACAAGTTGCAAGGGGCAAGTTCCCTTCATATCTTCAAGTCAGTCAAGCAGATTGCATCAGACGGTAGTGACTACTTGAATTCACAACCAAGATGTCGAAAGTTCGTACAAGTATAACATCATATCTTGACAAGAAACCTTGCGGCACATCAAAAGCATAATCATCATGCGTTGATCACGTCGTTATGCTCAGTTACAGGCTGGCCATACCTCTCAGAAGAAAACTGAGATCTTCTCAAAGACAAATACACAACATATCAGCAAGAGATCAAACTTGGGGCACCAAGAATATCCACATCCATTACGTGTTCATCACATCATCAACTACCGAGTGTCGGGAAGTCAGATACCTCCATCAACCAACCAACAGTCCAATCCACAGTGACAATTTCCAGAAAAAACCAAAGCCCACCTTGGTGGCACCTTCACAAAAAACAAATACAACCAACACTGGTTTCCACAAAATACATGGCCTTTGAAAGGGGGGGCCAATCCCAAACAAACCAAGCATCCTTTGCATTCAAACATGCATCTCATGCATTACATGCATCACCTCATACATCTTCGCATACATATCATTCATGTACATAACACGAATCAAAATCCAAGGTTTAGTCGTAGGCATCCAGGCCAACCCTCAGTTGAGTCGTTGTTTTTCTCTGAGTGAGTTCCTACCCTACTATCGGGCGTTCCCCATTGAGTTACATCCTTCCACCTTTTGTTGATAAGATGTTATCCTCAGTTTAGTCAAACAATGTTTCTCCAAACACTTACCTTGTTTCACATTGAGCATTCCTCAATGAGTTGTCTCTTGTAACCTTTTGTTGACAGAAACTACATCTCCCCAGAGAATACTTGTTCTGCAACCTTTTGTTGTCAATACCTCAAGCAAGTCTTAACCAGCAATGTTCCAACACTACCCAGCAAATCAGGTTTACTGAACTTTGACAATAAGCCTTAATTTTCCAATATTTTTCTCACTATCATCCTTTTGGTGAAAGTCCATTGAGGAATAATATTAATCATCACCTTGTTTACGATCACCGTTATCCTTTTGGTAATGGTAAACCCTTGACATTTGTGATCTTACCGTCATCCTTTTGGTGTCGAAGAGCCTTGGAGTTTTGGTTCAACGTTCATCCTTTTGGTGAATGGCGACCTCTGCAATTATTACAGCCTACCGTCATCCTTTTGGTGTCGACGATCCTTATGGTGATAAGCGATCCTTGTCATTTTGGTTCAACCATCATCCTTTTGGTGATGACGTCCAGTTTAATCTAAAATCATCCTTTTGGTGATAGAGATTACGGAGTTTGGTTTAAGCTATCATCCTTTTGGTGATGGTGACATTTGGAAAGTCCAACCCCACTGTCATCCTTTTGGTGTCAGCAATACTTGAAGTTAGTATAACTTATTATCATCCTTTTGGTGGTAACGAGTTTCGAAGTTATGATCTCACCTTCATCCTTTTGGTGATGGTGATTGTGGATTCATTATCATCCTTTTGGTGATAACGAGTTTTGTTGTTTGTAGTACCTTCATCCTTTTGGTGATGGTGACTATTGACTTATTATCATCCTTTTGGTGATAACAAGTTTTGTTGATTGGTCTTACCTTCATCCTTTTGGTGACGGTAACCATTTGAGTTATGGGCTCATTATCATCCTTTTGGTGATAACGAGTTTTGTTTTGATCTTACCCTCATCCTTTTGGTGATGGCGATCATTGAGTCTGTTTCAGCTTATTATCTTCCTTTTGGTGATAACAAGTTTTGAAGTTCTGTCCTTAATATCATCCTTTTGGTGATAAGAAGTTCGGTTTTTTTGACCTTACTGTCATCCTTTTGGTGTCAGTGATATTTAAGGTTATTGGCTTATTATCATCCTTTTGGTGGTAACAAGTTTTGTCGTTTGGCAATACCTTCATCCTTTTGGTGATGGTGATTGTTGACTTATTGTCATCCTTTTGGTGATAACAAGTCTGTGTCTTGATCCTACCTTCATCCTTTTGGTGATGGTGATCAATTGCGTGTGTGCTTATTATCATCCTTTTGGTGGTAACGAGTTTGTCGTTTGACAACACCTTCATCCTTTTGGTGATGGTGATTGTTGACTTATTGTCATCCTTTTGGTGATAACAAGTTTGTATCTTGATCCTACCTTCATCCTTTTGGTGATGGTGATTGTTTTGACTTATTATCATCCTTTTGGTGATAACAAGTTTGTGTCTTGACCTTACCTTCATCCTTTTGGTGATGGTGATCAATTGTGTTGTGTGCTTATTATCATCCTTTTGGTGGTAACAAGTTTTGTTTTTAATTATACCTTCATCCTTTTGGTGATGGTGATTGTTTTGACTTATTATCATCCTTTTGGTGGTAACAAGTTTTGTCTTGTACTATACCTTCATCCTTTTGGTGATGGTGATCATTGAAGTTATTTGACTTATTATCATCCTTTTGGTGATAACAAGCTTTGTTGTTGGATCTTACCTTCATCCTTTTGGTGACAGTGATCTTTGAAATTGATGAGTCAACTGTCATCCTTTTGGTGATATCCTTGATACTACACTCTCGGTACTGGGAAACTTTATCAGAATAACCATCATCCTTTTGGTGACGGACATCATCCTTTTGGCGATGGAAATCTTTGGACTGTGTCTAAATTTCATCCTTTTGGTGATAGCGAGACTTGTTATTGATCTTACCATCATCCTTTTGGTGATGACGATCTTTATTGTAGCCACTGTAACCATCATCCTTTTGGTGATGACTACTTTTGAAGCTCGGCTTATCCATCATCCTTTTGGTGATGATGATCCTGGAAATCATGGTGAATTTCTGTCATCCTTTTGGTGATAGCAATTAATTCTACTGTCATCCTTTTGGTGTCAGAAAACCAGTCCCACATTTGTCTTTACATCAAAAAAGACCTGTGCAATACTTGTATGTCGACTCGAGGGTTGGCATTGACTTGACATTCTACCCCTATTACCTTGGTGTCCATTGCATTTTCATCTGCACCATTCCATTGCATTTCAAAGGACAAAATTTGGATCATTTCGTATTTAATTACCTTCCACCACGAATGTATGATGACCGTTGTCATTCTTACCTTCTAATTCAAGATAATTAAATAGGGGCAGCTGTCATACCCCAATTTTGTCCGGGCATTTTTAATTTTTCGTAGAATTAATCTCATTCTTAATTTGCATCATATGCATAGCATTACATACATTGCATCATGAATAAACACCTAAAATGTCAGTCGGAACGAATTTATTTGAGGATACAGACAAATCGGTCGAATCGTTAAAATTTGAGGAAGCAGTGTATTTTTTTAAAAGTAAAGGGTTTTGTGCTGACAATTTTAGTGTGATTGGTTTAATTTTTCCGGATAAAATTTGTACTCAATTTTTATTATTTAATTGGTCAAATATTTTTTTTTGATATTTAATTAAAGAAATTAGAATGATATTATTTTAAATATTAGTTAGTTTTTTTTTAAATATTAGTTAGTTTTTTTAATATTAGCTATTTAATTAAATATTAGTTAGTTTTTTTTTAAAATATTAGTTAGTTTAAATTAAGTATTAGTTAGTTTTTTTAAGATTTGTTATTTAAGTAAATAATAATTAATAAATATATATATATATTGTGCATTGGATCCCTCTCATATCTCTCACTCTCATCATCAGACACTCACTCTCGCTCTCCACCCTCACGCCCATCATCATCATCCTTCAAACCTTTCTCCACCGCAAACCACCGTCGCCTTGCCGTCACCATCATCTCCACCATCACGAGCTCACACTCGCACAACGCCTCCTTCAAACCCTTAAACCACCTTCGAAACACCGTCAAAACCGCCGTTGCTCTCGCCAGCAAACTCTCTCCATCTACCTTCAAATCGCGCTCTCACCGACAAACCCTTCATCGCTCACCCATCCAAAAACTCCGCCGCCGTTCATCTACCTCAGCAACCTTCAAATCCACCAAAACCCTCCATCGCTCAAATCGACAAAATCCCTTCATCCGCCGTTAACCTCCACAAATGTCGTCACCTTCAACCATCGGACCACCACCACAACTCAACGGCGCCACGTTTCCATAACCCTAAACCCTTTGACCACCAACCCTCACGAAAACCCTTCATTTTCCGTCATACCCGCCACTACACATTTTCAACAAATCCTCATATCACCATCGACCAAAACCCTCGCTTTAATGGCTGTTTGGACATTTGATGGGTTGTGAATTCATTTCTATTTTGCAGGTCAAACCATTGCGGTGATTTCGGTCTCGCAAGCCTTGAGGACAGGTCGATGATCATTGTGGCCATAGAGCCGAAATCAAAACCGGGACAGATCGCAGGAGGAAGCTTTGAGTGAGCGGAGGCGATAAAACAACAGTAAGAGCTAGCAGCAACGACAAATGCATCAGTAGCTGGTAATACCGGAAGAGTCGTATTTCGGTAAAAATCTCGAGTTCTCTTCAAAAATGTCCATTACGGTTTGGCTTTAATCATGTAGTTGTTTTGGTTAGGTTGCTATGAGATTCATTGTTATATGCCATAGTTTTGCTAGTGAAAGGCTGTTTGTAGAAAGTTCTGTTGTATATATGTTGTGGCTGTTATGGTTTTCGATTCATGATTCTAGAATAGCTACTCTAATTTACATGATGGCGTGTGTGGGTTGTGTTTGTGTGCTGCTACGGTTTCATTTCAATTGCAATTTCATTGAAATCACAGGTTTTGGAAACTAGCATGATTAACTTTTTTGTTGTTGCTTTTGATTATTCGGGTTATGTATCTATTACCTTAGGAAGTTGATGTTGAGTTCAAGTTAAGGATGACGTTTGGATGGATTAGTTTTTTTGTTTAAAATTCATTGATGTTTGTATTGCTGTTTGTTTCAAGTGACATTAATTCTCATCTAAATCCTTTTCTTTTCTTCTCTCGCATTAGTACTTGAATCAATCATGAGAAAACAAGATTTCCGTGCTAGTTTGCTTTGTTCTTCTTGAAATCCCTATCCATGGGGAGTTAGCATTATCTCTATTATGTCTCCTCTTCCTATTGCTACAAATTTGCAAATATTAAACAATATTGAAACAAATTTTTGCTGATTACATTGGATTGTTATAAACAAATTTGTAAATATTAAACAATATTGGATTGATTATGTTTACATTTGATGCATAAGTCAGAAGCACATTTTGTGACTACCATGATTCGAGTTTTGTAAATCAATATTATCATATATTTCTTTTTTAATTAATCAATTTAAATGTTGTTTAATTAATTAATTAATATTAATTAATTTTAATTAACATGATTATTTTTTAAGTAAATAATTTTGGTAATTAGTTTTAGTTAAATTAATTAATTGATTCAATCAAATTTTGAGAAATTAATTTGGTTAATTAGAAAACCATTTCATTTCATTCCAATTCCAAACCATCACTTAATAAATCATTTTCAATTTTAATTCATCAACAACACAAACCAATTTCCAAAAAGCACAAATCATACAATTCTCGATTTAACATCGAGCCCATTTTAAAAATACCTTGTAAGTCGATTGCTCTTAGCATCGCCATCAACCTCACATAGCTTACTCTTGCGCTTCCTTACAATGAAACCTACTTGGTTATTAATTAATCGAGTAGATGAAATAATACACAAAACAATCTTTCATTTCATTCTTAAACATGAATTCAAACATTTTTCCAAACCAACTCAATTTCAAAAGAATGTTCTCTTTTAAACATAAACTTGGGATGAAAAGGAGATAGTAAGCGTACGCTTCACTATTTCTCAAGCACTTGAATAATTGGCGTACGCCATATTGCGCGAGTTCTTGTCACCCGATTAAACCTTAACCATATACACTTCAAATTACTTTTCAAAATCAAATATAATTTCCAAATTCAAATCATTTCTCAAACTATTCAACTTCAAAAGGATTTTCTCTTTTAAACATAAACACTGGGATGAAAAGGAGAATAGTAAGCTTCCGCTTCACTATCTCTCGACTATTCGAATAATTGGCGTACGCCATATTGCTCGGATTTTCGTCATTCAAATCAAACCCTTTCAATCAATACACTCCTCAAATCCTTTTAATTAATCTTTGAATGAAAAGGAGAATAGTGAGCATCCGCTTCATTATCTCTCGATGATTCGAATAATTGGCGTACGCCATATTGCTCGGATTTTCGTCATTCAAATTAAAACCCTAATAATCATACAAGTTCAAATCACATCTTCTAAATCAACTACAAATCCTAAATCCTTTTAATTCCACATTTCAGATGAAAAGGAGAATAGTGAGCATCCGCTTCATTATCTCTCGATTATTCGAATAATTGGCGTACACCATATTGCTCGAATCTTCGTCATCAATTCAAAACCACAATCGAATAAACTCAAATCATCTTCAAATCCAAACCTACCAATTCAAATACAACTTATTTTCACAAATCAAATACAACATCCAAACATATCTTTTACAATTTAAACTTCGGATGATAAAAGAGATAGGAGGCGTACGCCTCACCATCTCTCGATTATTTGAATAATTGGCGAACACCATATTGCATAAATTATCGACTTCCGACTAAAAACACGCTAAATAAACTTGGATAAGGGAATAAGTGGCGTACGCCTCATTATTCCTTGAATAAGCAAGTAGGAGGCGTACGCCTCACTACCGTGCATATTCAACATCCACAAACAAACTTTCAAAATAATTCGAATGAAAAAGGAATAGAAGGCGGACGCCTTATTACTCCTCGAAAGAATTGGACGATTGGTGAACACCACATTGCTCAATCTTTCGTCATTCTCCAAAACATCTCCAACAAATCTAACTAACTTCTCGCCCCCGAGCGATCGAAACCAATCAAACCCAAACACATCAAATCAACTTGTCACCCCCGCGTGACCAAAACCCTTTTCAAAAGAACACTGTTAATCCTTTCTAATGCGCACAACAAACCAGTGCTAGAGCCTCCCCCGAGAGTAGACAAGCCAGCGTTTAGCCGTTAGAACGCCGACTAACACAGTCGTTCATCAAAACAAAACACACCCAAATATTCGTAGTAGCCCGAACTACGAATGCTCTGATTTCCTTATTGCACTATAAGGATACGTAGGCAGGAGATTGCTGTATCTTCGCGAGCACACTAATAAAAAACCTCCCATTTTCCCCCTCCTGAGGTCTTCATCCATATCTATCATCAATTCTAATCACTCGAAGCAAGCAGATAAACAGTCAATTAACAATCAAATAGCAAAATCAGACTAAAAGGTTTCCGTTGAGTACAACGGACGTAAGGGGTGCTAATACCTTCCCCTTGCATAATCGACTCCCGAACCCGAATATGGTTGCGACGACCATTATTCTTATCTATAAAGGTTTTCTCGATATTTTCCTATTCCTTCATTGGAATAAATAAAGTTCGGTGGCGACTCTATTTCGAACATTTTTTCCGCGTCCTATCGCGAGGGATCGCATTATCACATTTTTTGAGGTGCGACAATAACGAATACCCCGCTACAGGTAAAAGTGGCGACTTCACTGGGGAAAAACGCCTAGTGGGTTTTGCCTACTTTTCATATTTGTTGTATTGTATTGTATATTTGTTTTGTGACATATTTTTGTGCTATTTGGGATTACTGTATTGTATGTAATGATTGAATTGCTTGAATATTAATTCCTTGTATGCTCGGTGATCTTTGTGAGATGAGTTCTATACCCGAACTCGAGTGCACTTAGGATAGGAGAATGGCATAATCTTGTTGACTTGTGTGGAGTTATTCCTTAGCAAGTTCACTTGCAAGTCCATTCACTTGGCGGAGGTCATGTTGGGATCAATAATGTCACACAAGTAAGTTGTGGTTAGACATTACTCTTTCCAATATAGACCTTAGAAGCCAAGGACCTTAGTTTACCAAGCCCATCTTGGCCTATTCTTAGGATTGTAGTGCGAAAGTCGTTCAAGTGTAAGATTTGATATGATTGTTACGCGATACTACACTCATAAGAGTCTCTCTTGAGAATATTTTTGGAATACGAGTATTCGTTTCTCCGATAATATCCGAAAGATGGGATGATGACTATGGGAACCTCTTGTAAAACATGTTTGGCAGGTTTAAACCCTAGTACATTCCCTTTGGGTGGTCCTTAACCAAGGCTCCATGCTCGTGACTTGCAACAAACCCTTGATTCATGGTTGATCCGTTCATTTATCCTTAATATCAATGGAACTTGGGTGTTGATAAGGTGTAAACCATAATCCACCAAAATGGATGATTGATATTAAGGATAATATGATCCATCCCATGACCTTTGTTTGGTGTGCTTTGCTTGATGCTTGAGTGTGATTGTTGCATTCATGCATTCATGCACCCATTTGCACCCATATCATCAAAATAATAAGAAAAGTTTTCAAGGAACTTAAGAGGTCTATTTGCAAAATTTTCAGACATGGAAAGACAAAGAAGGAATACAAAGAAGTACAGTTTCAGACAACCAGACTTGAAAGAGCTAAGGAATTTGACATCCTATGTAGTAGATCCCTTGGGTTTCAAAGCTCGTTTTGGGAAGCTTCTTCCTCTTCTGACTACTCAAGTGGATGAAGGACTGATGAGTGTATTGGTGCAGTTTTATGATCCTTTGTACCGTTGCTTCACGTTTCCGGATTTCCAGCTTTTGCCTACACTTGAGGAGTATGCCTATCTTGTGGGTATACCAATTCTAGACCAGTTGCCGTTCAGTGGCTTGGAGAGTGTTCCTACTTCTCGAGAGATAGCAGACATGTTAAACATAGATGAATCTCTGGTTGGTGCTCATATGACTACCAAAGGTGGAATTCAAGGTCTCCCTTCTGAGTTCCTTATTGCTCAAGCTACTATGTATGGGAAGGCCATGAGTGAGGATGCCTTTGAGGCCATATTTGTACTTCTCATCTATGGGTTAGTGTTGTTACCCAACATCGACAAGTTCGTGGATGTGAACGCTATTAGGATCTTCTCTACTCTTAATCCCGTTCCGACTCTGTTGGGTGATGCTTTTTTCTCTTTGCATATGAGGAATGCAAAGGGTGGTTGTGCCATTGTGTGTTGTTTGCCTCTGTTGTATAAGTGGTTTATTTCTCACTTACCGCAGACGGTCGCCTTCAAGGAGAACAAGGGATGTCTACGGTGGTCCACGAGACTTATGTCTCTCACTAATGATGATATCTCTTGGTACAACCGTGTGTATGATGGTGTCCAGATTATTGACTCCTGAAGTGAATTCTCCAATGTGCCTCTTCTTGGTACATGTGGTGGGATCAACTACAACCCTGTTTTGGCATGTCGTCAGCTTGGGTTCCTCCTAAAGGACAAACCTAATAACATTCTGTTAGAGGGTGTGTTCTTTCAGAAGGGTAAAGATCCCAAAAACTTGAAAGCTAGAATGGTCCACGCTTGGCGCAAGATTCATAGGAAAGGAAGGAAGGAGTTGGGTCCTAAGAATTGCATCGCTTTAGAGCCTTACACTGCTTGGGTGAGGAAGAGAGCGTCTGAGTATCTCATGCCTTACGAGTATCCGAGACCTACACCTATGATTATGGCTGGGCCTTCAACCCTCCCTAATCAAGGAGTTGAGAGACGAAGACCGTTCACGTGCTTGGATCCGTGAACGTGAAGAGTTGCTTCAGCAGATTAAGGAGAAGGATGCTTTGATAGAGTTTCTCGAGCATCAGGTTATTGATGATCCTGACAATGCATGGACTTCTCTACTTCCTCAGTCTTCCCGGTTTTGGAAGAGGAAGTACGATCGACTCGCCAAGGAGAAGGCAGATATGGAGGCAGCCTATGAGGAGGAAGTGAAGAGGCTTCATGCATCTTATCTTCCTGTATCCCGAGCTTTAGATGATTGTTTCTAGGGGATCCATGGGATGATCATTTTCCCTTTTCTCTTGTATTGTATTTTGGTTATCAATGATGTACTTCTTTGATGTAAAAATATTTTCCAGATATCATTGATGAGATATTTTCACATGCGATACAAATGTAATATTTCCCGAAATTTGCAAATAGAACTCTAAAAGTTCCTCTGAAATAAAAAACAAATCATGTGCACAAGCATTGCATGCATCATGTGCATAAGCAGGTTTTGTTTTCGGCTTCTTGTCCTGTGGTTTAACTCTGTGCTCTTCATTTATTTTGAAGACAAGTTGACTCACCGGTACTACACTAGAGCCAACACTTCAAGACTGATGGATCATCTAGAGTAAGAGAACCGAGAACTCAAGGAGGAAGTGACCAGATTGACTGCCCTGATGGAGTCATTCATGGCCATCAACTCCTCCCCAGAGGACAGTTATCTTTGAGATTGTCTCCTCTACTGTGCCTGCAGCCAATGCACACTTTGCTCCGACAGCCATGCCAACCGGGTTTCCGTGGGGGATGCCTCCCAACTTCTTGCCCGAGGGTCCTGCTCCCACCTTTGCTTCTATGCCGACATCTAGCCCGGTCCTTGCTGTTCCTCCTCCTGTCGTGCATACTCTGCCTAGAGTAGACGGCACCATCTATCATTCTGAGCCGTCTGAGGGTCCAGATGTTTATGAGAAGATGGATGCTATGAACGATCAATTTCTTGAGCTTCGCAAGGAATTGAAAACTCTAAGAGGAAAGGATCTTTTCGGCAAGTCTGCTGTCGATCTCTACTTGGTTCCAAACATGAAGATCCCTGTAAAATTCAAGGTCCCTGACTTTGAGAAGTATAAGGGAAATACTTGTCCTCTCAGCCACCTGGTCATGTATGCCAGGAAGATGTCAACTCAAACCGATAATGACCAGTTACTCATCCACTACTTTCAGGACAGTCTGTCCGGTGCCGCCTTGAGATGGTACATGGGGTTAGACAATGCGAACATCCGATCCTTCAACGACCTTGGCGAGGCCTTCGTCAAGCAATACAAGTACAACATGGATATGGCTCCCGATAGGGACCAATTGAGAGCCATGTCCCAGAAGGACAAAGAAACATTTAAAGAGTTCGCCCAGAGGTGGCGAGAGGTGGCAACACAGATCGTGCCTCCGCTAGAAGAGAAAGAGATGACTAAGATCTTTTTGAAGACCTTAAGTTTTTTTTATTATGAGCGGATGATTGCTAGCGCTCCTTCTGACTTCACCGAGATGGTGAATATGGGGATGCGTTTAGAAGAAGGGGTCAGAGAAGGACGTCTGACCAGAGATGAAGGCTCTTCTGCCAAACGTTATGGGGCGTTTGGAAAGAAGAAAGATGGAGAGGCACATGCTGTGACCTCCCATGTGAAACCAAGAAGACCCTCTGTGAGGAGGAAGACTGTGCGTCCAGCCAGTAACCAGCACCAGGTGGCTCATATAGCACCTGTCTTTAGAGACAATCAACAGTATCAGCATCACAACAACAATCAGCAACCACCTCAGCAATATCAACAACAGCAACATCGTCCGCAACAGCAGGCCTACCAGCTTCGAAACAGTAATCAAACCAGCACGAATTACGAGAGGAAAAGGGTCACCTTTGATCCTATTCCAATGACGTACGCAGAGTTATATCCCTCTTTGATAGAGAGGAAGTTGATTACTCCGAGAGACCCACCGACTATACCTGCTAACCCCCAGTGGTGGTATAAGCCCGAATTACATTGTGTTTACCACTCTGGCGCTCCCGGCCACGACGTGGAGAATTGCTACCCTTTGAAGACCAAGGTTCAAGACCTTGTGAGGTGTGGTATTCTGTGTTTCGAGGACGTAGGTCCTAATGTGAAGAAGAACCCATTGCCCGAGCATGGGAAATCTGTCAACATGGTCCAGGGTTGCCCTGGAAAATACAAGGTCAAATATGTCAGTCATATTCGACAGTCTCTGGTCGAGATGCATCGTTTGCTGTGTGATTACAGTCATTATGAGCATGACCATGATAGATGCCGAGTCTGCTCTATTAATAGATTGGGCTGTCGCCAGGTGCGCAAGGACATTCAGGAAATGCTGGATGAAGGAGTTATTGAGATCCTTCAAAATAGGAATGTTGATGAAGATGAGCCCGAGGTCAACGTGATCTCCCCAGTGTTTTGGATACCCGAGCCTGTTATCATCAAGTATGATGGTAGCAGGCAGAAGGCTTCTCCTGCTCTTATCATTAAGCCTGCCGGTCCGGTGCCTTATTCTTCTGAAAAGGTAGTTCCCTATCGCTATAATGCTGTAGCAGTAGAGAATGGGAAATAGGTGTCCTTGCCCTCTTCTTCTGTGGTGAATATTGCTGACGTAAATGGTTTGACCCGTAGCGGTCGTGTATTTTCAGCACCACCAAAACCTCAAGCTATTGCTGATTTTGTTGAACGCCCGATTGGGAATGCTGTGAGCTCCCCGAATACGGCACTTGCTGTTAAGCCCTCCTTTGTACTGAAAACTCCTACTTTTGTTGGCCCTAGTGGCATTGAGAAAGAAGACTGTGATGAGATGCTGAGGCTCATCAAAAGGAGCGAGTACAATGTTGTAGACCAGCTTCTACAAACGCCATCCAAAATATATGTGTTATCATTGCTTCTGAATTCAGAACCACACCGAGAGGCTCTGTAGAAGGTGTTGAATGTGGCATATGTGGATCATGATGTCACTATAGAGCAATTCGATAGCATTGTTGCAAACATTACTGCTTGTAACAATTTGAGCTTTTGTGACTCTGATCTTCCTGAGGAGGGAAGAGACCACAACTTGGCATTACATATATCTATGGGTTGTAGAGACGATGCCACGTCCAATGTGCTGGTGGACACTGGGTCATCCTTGAACGTATTGCCAAAGTCCACTCTCTCAAAACTATCATATCAGGGGCCTCCCATGAGGCAGAGTTGAGTAGTTGTGAAGGCTTTCGATGGGTCTCGCAAAATGGTGATTGGGGAAGTGGATCTCCCAATCAAGATTGGACCAAGTGATTTCCAGATTACCTTCCAGGTTATGGACATTCACCCATCATAGAACTGTCTCTTAGGCAGACCATGTATTCACGAGGCTGGCGCCGTGACATCCACCCTACACCAGAAACTGAAATTTGTGAAGAACAAAAAGCTGGTGGTGATAGGGGGAGAAAGGGCTCTCCTGGTTAGCCATTTGTCTTCCTTCTCTTATATAGATGCTGAGGATGAAGTTGGAACTCCTTTCCAAGCTTTATCTATAGCTGAGCCTATTGAGAAGAGAACTCCTTCATTTGCTTCCTACAAAGATGCAAAGTTGGCCATCGAGCGTGGTGCAACCGCTGGTTTAGGAAAAATGATTGAGCTAGAAGACAATAAATCCCGAGATGGCATAGGCTTTTCTTCTGGGGTCTACAATGAGCAAGGGATATTCAAGAGTGGAGGTTTTATCCACACCGGTCAGGATGAAGAAGCTGCTGCTGTCTTGGAAGAGGATACAGAGGATTCAGGCAATTTCATCATCCCTGGAGGGATCTGCAACAATTGGGTCGCTGTGGATATTCCTACAGTTATCCACAAGTCAACATAATGATCACTTTGTTTAAAAACCCTTCTCCCATTGTCCCATTACGCGAAAAACCGGCAGGAAAAAGACACAGAGCCGCCACCGTGCGTTATTTATCCCAAAGGAGGGAAAGGAAACGCTCGAAGTAAACCTGGAAAGGACATGGTCTTGCGACCAGAGATTGATAGGATCGGGAGTCGGTTATGTGAAGGGAAGGTATTAACACCCCTACGCATCCGTCGTACTCGACGGGATCCACGCTCAGAAAGAATAGAAGAAAGGTTGCTAAAAACTGCTCAAAACTGCACACATACTGGAATCAAACACATATGAAAGACGGGGGAAAGGGACTCGGCAGGATATCACATCCTGGGCCTACGTAGTCTGTCAGACACAAACATCAGAGTCGACGTAGTTCGGGGGGGGGGGGGGGGGGGGGGAACGGGACGTGCTCGCTAGGATGTCGCATCCTATGCATACGTATCTTCTCTGACCAGAGAAGAATCAGAGCACTCGTAGCTCGGCTAATGCACGCCAAACAAAACACAGACAGGAAACCGACTGCCAATCGCTGGACTTATGTCAGACTCCAACACACAACCACACACAGGAAACCGACTGCCAATCGCTGGACTTACGTCAGACTCCGAACAAACAAACAAGACACCGGAAACCGACTGCCAATCGCTGGACTTACGTCAGACTCCAACAAGCAAACAAGAGGGTTAAAAAGAAAAAAGGGCGCCCGGAGAGATCAACTCATCTCCTGCCTACGTACCTCATCTGGTATGACGATCAGGGCGACGTAGTTCCCCTTAATAGGGAAAGAACTTCTATCCTAACCAGAGATAAGGGAGATAACAGACTACTAGGGAGACTACGACTCGAGCGTAGAAGTTATCATGCATACGATCCCTATGTTGATGTCTCTATCCTAACTTGCACAGGAAGCAAACTAGCCTAAACAACACATCAACCAACACAAGCACAATATATCAAGCACACATACTATATGCACACAAGGGGGCTCATACAAGGCTAGGTTGTAGAAACAATCCAACTGGAATGGGGTGTTTTTAGCTCTTAACCCTAACATTGAGAGTTAGGGTGAAGCAAATGAAATGGGAATGAGGGTAAGACATCACAACTCTTATCCCTGGCCTGGGAGAGCTTGACTCAAATAGAAAGTGTGGGAGTTCAGAATGAAGGAACTCTTCTCCACATATGACTGACACAACAAGATCTTGGGTTCTTATTCAAGATGCATCAACACATGGTGTGAGCAAAGTGAATGACACAACTGAATAACAGGGGATGGATTGCACATCCCTTTTATCTGCCAATTGCCTCTTAAGAGGACTTAACCTGCTTGGCACAAAATTAAACAACCACAAACATTGCCTCTTAAGGAGGGCTTCAGACAGGTGCCTGCCAAAGTAACATAGCAGGTCTTCCAGACTACATGAAGATCAAGGAATTATACCTCAGTGGTATGCTAACCACAAGCAAAGCGAAGCAAAGTTCAAATGAACTTAAAGCAACTTAGGTACCTGTGGAAACAACTAAACCAATCAGAACAAAATTCAGACAACAGTCAAGAACAGTTAATATCAAACAGACAACCCAATATGCAACACATAAGCCATAAGGAAAACACTATCCTCAACCTACAAAACACACAAATGTTAGCCAACAACAACAAATGATCAAGCTCAAATGAAGGAGCCACATCAATCATGGAGATGCCTACTTGAACCTGAAATTCACAACTAAAATGTAAGTAACAAGCCACTAGGTTAAAGCCTAGGGTCAAAAGTGGATCAAAAAGCCAAAACAGAACTTGATATTCACCACAAAGCATGTTTATTCAATCAAGAACAAGTCCTAAAAAGGACCAAACCAAAATCAACAAGCAAGTCCATTTCATGTGCAAAGGAAGTCAAAGACCAATTCAAGGCATACATTTGATCATCATGAATGAAAATTCCAAATCAAAACAGAAATGATTCAAATAATTCTGGAACAATTCATGAGCATTCAACACATCCAAAACATCCATCATACAAAAAATCAGAAGCAACAGAGGTCATTTGATATGGAAATGAAATTGCACAAGTAAGACAACCAAATGTGTGACACAAATTGTCACACCATGCAAACATGTATGTAAAACAGAATTGGCAAATGATAAAAATGCACCATCAAGCCTCAAAGGTCCAGCAACATGTCAAGAACACTCATGCAAAATTTCAAGCAATTTGGATTAAAATCAAGCATTTCACAATAGAAAGGGTAAGGCAAGGTCATAAATGCACCTATGATCAATCAACCTAGAGCAAACAAAATTCTAGCCATGCACAACTTCCAAATTCATCATCATAAAAAACTAGACAATCATAGGATCATTTTGCAAAAAATTGGGTGTGAATTGGATTAATATTCAAAGAGTTATGGATTTTAGAAGTTGGAAAAAAAATGAAATCAACATGAAGCATAGCATGTGGAAATAAGGAGGGAGAAGTGAAATGATGAAATAATTTGAAGTATTGCACACGCTGGGAATCGATCCCTGTACGCATTCAAATGTGAGAGCGCGCCTTGCCTGAAACGCACCGTTTCATTAAACAGGTGGCAGGTCAGCGCTTGCATGGCAGTAGTCAAACAATTCTGAACCAATCAATTTGCAAGCGAGGCATAACGTGGACCAATAGGACACAAGCCCTAGGCCAGCATGGACAAAACCAGAGTTCGTCGCTAACGTCCAGAATCCGTCGCTACCAGGATGATCTTCATCTTCTTCATGAGGAAGAAGATGAACAGTAGCAATGTTCATACGCAATTTCCAGATTTTCCAAAACTTTTCCAGATTTCATCAAAAAGCATATCATTAGAAAGATCTTTCAATGGAGATCAAGGATCAACCAACAACTAAGCCTAAATCCACATGATTAAAGAGAATCGAGCAAAACATTTTTTGTGCACCAAACCTCAATCATACATAACTCAGTGAATAATGCTCTATTTCATGTGATTTCTTCACCAGATTCATCAGCAAACAAAGATCTACACAAATATACACATGGATTTGAGAATTGTGAAGGTCAAAAAACTCACCTCTTGAAGAGCAGGTTCTTGATTCACACGATTCATCACTTGTTATGGTCCAAATCAGCTCCAGGATCCTTGTAGTGATGATTGATGAAGAATTGGAGGCTTAGAAACATGTAGATCCAGCTTAATAATCAACTTCCATGGCAAGGTTCTTGAACTTCAAGTGCTCGAAAATGGCTCCAAATCTTCAAACAATTGATGGATTCACACTCAATTACACTCACTGATCATGAATCTTCAACAAAAACAAGGTGTTATGTTGAAGAATTTTGAAATATGATTTGAAGAAAATTTTGGAGGGAGATGAAAACTAGATCTAGAAATGGTGAATTGTGATTAACTTTTTCAAATTCTGTTAGATTAGAGTATTTATATGAAGTCCTAATCAACTTGCTAATCCATAATTAGTTTGGTTAATGAAAATAAGGTGTTTTGCAAAAAATCAAAATTGCATGGTGCATGTAGTAAACCCACGTGAACAGTACCACTTCCTTCATCAAAGTCACTTAAAATCATCTTTTAAACACAATGGCAATGGTAGAAAGTCCAAACAATGCACCATTTTTGAATTTTGCAATTTCCCTCCAAAAAGGCATGGATTAACAAATGATCATGTGATGACAATTCATGCAATGTGATGAGGTATTTGGAAAGTATGAGTCAAGAGGAGAACAATGCAAGAAGAGCCACTCAATTTGGAGTTTTGGTTCAAAAGATATGGCCATTTGAAGTTTCAAGCACACTTTGCAATGATTTGATCATAACGTCTTAACCATTCATCATAAATTCATGATCTTGGACTTTTTGGAAATGAGAGAGAAAAATATTCAACTTTCATGTTGGACAAAATTTCGTTTGAAGCTTCTTTGATTTTGGAAAGTTGAGTTTAAGTTGGTCCAAAAACTTGCCATTTTTGGAAACTTGAAATTACAGGTCACTTTCCATTTTTGGAAACTTTTGATCTGGCTTCAAAATCTTCAAGGTAGATGTTTGACATGATGAATGAACCTCTTTTGGACATGAATGAAGTGTCTCAAACCATTTCTCCATCTCCTAGCCCTCAATTGACTTGCAGTTGACTTTTGTGGGCCTCAGATGACCTGGACATGCACTATGGACTTTGAGCCTTCAACACTTGGCCAAATTGCATCCAAAAGAACCTTGGGTCATGTAAGCTTTCTAGAACAACCATAGGGCCTTCATCTCATGGAAATGCTTTGTCTCTTGCATAGTTGACTTCTCCTGATGCTAGTCTGGATTGATGCAATGCAAGGTACTATGCAATGTTAATGCAATGTTAATGACCTAAAAATGAAATGAATGTACAAATGGGAGGTGCAAATTTGAGGTGCTACAGCTGCCCCTATTCAATCAATTGGGAACCTGAACGGATGAGAGCAACGACTGTCAGACCTTCAAGGTAAACAGGGATTGAATACAAAAGAACCGTAGAAATTTACACTCTGCGGGATATGAACGAAAATAGACAGTCGAATTGATGTACACTGACATCAAGGAAAGCGAGGACATTTACCGATGGCGGCTTGAACAGTCGACTTGATGTACACTGACATCAAGGAAAGCGAGGCCATTTACCGATGGCGGCTTCGACTGGGGAGGAAGAAGATGTCCACAATTGGAACCAGACAAGATGTTTACCGACGACTCTACTGGGGATTTTGAAAAGATACACGACCAGACATTGACCGATGACTGGGGAAACAAGATATACAAACAGACGTCAACGGACGAATGGGAAAAACTCGACGTTTACCGACATCGAAAGATGATGTTTACCGACACCACAGGAAGGACGACCAGACATTTACCGATGACTGGAATAAGGATATTCAACCAGACGTCAACTGACGAATGGGAAAAACTCGACGTTTACCGACACCAACGGAGAGGTGACCAGACATCAAACGGATGACCGGGAAGACTCAACCAGACATCAACGGATGAATGGGAGAAACTCGACGTTTACCGACACCAACGGAGAGGTGACCAGACATCAACGGATGACTGGGAAGACTCAACCAGACATCAACGGATGAATGAGAGAAACTCGACGTTTACCGACACCAACGAAGAGGTGACCAGACATCAACGGATAACTGGAAAAAGATACAACCAGACATCAACGGACGAATGGGAAAAACTCGACGTTTACCGACACCAACGGAGAGGTGACCAGACATCAACGGATGAACGGGAGAAGCTCGACGTTTACCGACACCAACAGAGAGGTGACCAGACATCAACGGATGAATGGGAAGACTCAACGTTTACTGACACCAACGGAGAGGTGACCAGACATCAACGGATGACTGGAAAAAGATACAACCAGACGTCAACGGACGAATGGGAAAAACTCGACGTTTACCGACACCAACAGAGAGGTGACCAGACATCAACGGATGACTGGGAAGACTCGACCAGACATCAACGGATGAATGGGAGAAAGAGGCTGATGTTACGGACATCGAAAGATGATGTCTACAGACACCAAAAAGGACCCGCACGGGGATTGGTATCGTAAGGATGACACCTACATATGTCAAGACCAGGCCAAACACTTGCCGGGGACTACTCTGGGGAGTCAAACTTTCCTTTCACTGACGGGTGAGGAAATAAACCTCTCTGGGGAATTATCAATCCTGAATGCTGTCAGGAGCCACCACTACAAATATGCCATACAGACGTTGAACAATGGTCTGCCTCTGCTGGGGATATGGTCCAATCAGGTTTGACACATGAATGCATATGTTTGAATTTTTCTATGGCGTAATGCTCCATGTCGAATGGAAATGCTACGCTATTTGAGGATGCAATGATTACTATATGCAAGATGCAAATGAAGAAAACTCCTGCTGGGGAGGAAACGATCGCTCTGCTGAGCACACAATTCTGGTTTGATTCTCCAGCTCTGTAGGGAGACGCACTGCTGGGGGTGCTTTGCTGATCTGATACTCTGGGGATAGCAGAGAAACCAAGTCAACTGGGGAGACTCTATCTGGGGAACACACCAACCTCTCCACCATGCTGGGGAATAGCATTGCTGCTGGAGAAAGAATAAATCCCACCGGGGATAAATTTCACTGAATCCGATCCACTTGGGGACTCCGCCAGGGGAAACAACCAATGTTCACCTCTACTGAGGATAACTCACCAACCCACAGGGAAGATAAACTCTACTGGGGACAATTTTCACCGAACATGATCCGCTTGGGGACTTCGCTGGGGAAAACAATCAACGCAAACCTCTGCTGGGGAGACCTGCTAGAGGAAAACAATCACAACCCTGCTAGGGAAACTGCAAACTCGACCCTGCTGGGGATTACAATACTTCATACCCGACTGCTGAGGAACAAACTACCCACGGACACCTCCGCTAGGGGATATGGCAACCTTCAGACTCAGTGGGGATTAACAATCTTCAGACCAGCTGGGGATAAATCAACTTTCAGGCCTGCTACCCGACTGCTGGGGAAACATCCTCACCCTGCTGAGGAATC
The DNA here is from genome assembly GCF_024323335.1 of Lathyrus oleraceus. Lineage (NCBI taxonomy): Eukaryota > Viridiplantae > Streptophyta > Magnoliopsida > Fabales > Fabaceae > Lathyrus > Lathyrus oleraceus. The sequence continues at coordinate 214,449,986 of NC_066583.1, forward strand.
CCTGATCTTGAATATGCTGAAGAGACAAGTTCTGAACTTGCTTTAGACAACCCAACCTCTCACACTACTAGACAGTGGGGAAACATCTCTGAACAAACCATGGCCTGCTTCAGCTAGGAATCAAAGGTAACAACCTGCAAAACAACAAGACATACATGCCCCAGGGGACTGTATGGACAAGATACACCCAAGTGTACTCAACATTCAAAATGATTTTCAAATGTTTTATCCTTCTGCATGTTACTGTCTAGCCTTCATGTTTTTTTTATATGCAATGTTTATCAAAAATTCGAACGTTTTTGCAAACAAAACAGTAAAATAAAAACAAGAGAGCAATTTATCTGAATAACGACTTTTATTGATTGAAAATGGGCCTGAAAAGGCAAATACATCAGGAAGCAATTCCTAAGAAGAGGTAATTGCGCACAAAAGGAAAATAAACTATCCTAATGGCAATATGAACACGACATCCACTATTTCCCAATTCTGTTATGACTCACAGATCATCAATTTCCTCCCAAATTCCTTGCTTTCTGAGAAGAACGATTGGACCGATACTATCCTTCGAGATGGTAGACGATGAAGCGCGGTGAAGTACAGATAACTCAGACTGTAGTCTTCGCTTTAATCCCTCTTTTGCCTGGATCGCCTTTTCGGGTTTTCAATCCACCGGGATACCCATTTTTGCCTAAGCCGCCCTTGCGGGTTTTCGACTTACCGGGTGTACATATTCTTTTCATTCTTTATCCCTAACTTTTTCCCGAACCTTTGCTCTTTTTTTTTTGGTTCGCCGGGATGCCCTTTTTTGCCTGGACTATTTTATTCTTTTCGTCCAGCGGGTCAATTTATGCGAAGTATTTTTTGACTACATCTGAGTTAACAGGGGACGGAAAATCTTCACCCTCCATAGTTGTAAGCATCAAGGCTCCACCAGAGAAAACCTTCTTAACAACGTATGGACCTTCATAATTAGGAGTCCATTTGCCCTTGTTATTTGTACCGGGAGGAAGGATCCTCTTCAAAACCAAATCACCAGTCTGATAGCTTCGAGGATGCACTTTCTGATACACAGCCACTAACCGCCTCTCTTCGATAAGGCTCAACTCGTTAAACCTTGTTCGAATCCACTCAACTTCATCTAGCTTGACATCCAACAAGACTCTCAGAGAAGGAATCTCCACTTCAACTGGTAGGACTGCTTCCATACCATACACAAGGGAGTAGGGGGTTGCCCCGGTCGACGTACGTACTGAAGTACGGTACCCATGCAAAGCGAAAGGCAGCATCTCATGCCAATCCATGTACGTCACGACCATCTTCTGCACAATCTTCTTGATATTCTTGTTTGCTGCCTCTACAACACCATTCATCTTTGGTCTGTAAGGAGAAGAATTGTGATGTTCAATCTTGAAATCTTTGCAAAGCTCCTTCATCATCTTGTTATTAAGATTCGAACCATTATCAGTAATAATTCTCTCGGGAACCCCATAACGACAAATAATCTCCTTCTTGATGAATCGGGCAACCACTTGTTTGGTAACATTGGCATAGGAAGCTGCTTCCACCCACTTGGTGAAGTAATCAATCGCAACCAGGATGAAGCGATGTCCATTAGAAGCAGTAGGTTCAATCTTCCCAATCATATCAATGCCCCACATCGCGAATGGCCAAGGCGAATTCATGACATTTAGAGGGCTTGGTGGTACATGCACCTTATCAGCATAGATTTGACATTTATGGCACTTCCGAGCGTATTGGAAACAATCAGATTCCATAGTCATCCAGTAATAACCGGCTCTCAACAACTTTTTGGACATTGCATGACCACCAGCGTGGGTACCAAAAGATCCTTCATGCACTTCCTGCATCAACATGTCTGCTTCGTGTCTATCCACGCATCTGAGCAGAACCATGTCAAAGTTCCTCTTGTACAACATATCATCCTGATTCAAATAAAAGCTTCCAGCTAGCCTTCTCAGGGTTTTTTTGTCATTCTTTGACGCTCCTTCAGGATACTCCTGACTCTTGAGGAAATTCTTAATGTCAAAGTACCACGGCTTCTCATCCACAACAGACTCGGCTGCAAACACATACGCAGGCCTCTCGAGTCGATTCACAGCAACATGTGGCACATGATTCCACCAATGGACTTTAATCATTGAAGACAAAGTAGCCAAGGCATCAGCCATCTGATTTTCATCTCGGGGGACATGATACAACTTCACCTTTTTGAAGAAAGTCAGGATCCTTCTGGTGTAATCTCGATAAGGAATCAAATGCGACTGATGAGTATTCCAGTCTCCATTGACTTGGTTAATCACTAGAGAGGAATGTCCATAGATGTCCAGAGTTTTGATCCTTAGATCGATGGCTTCTTCAATCCCCATGATACAAGCCTCATACTCAGCCTCATTGTTGGTTACGTCAAAAGTCAATCTGGCAGAAAAAGGTATATGAGCACCTTTAGGATTAATAAGCACTGCCCTAACACCGTTGCCATTCACATTCACAGCCCCATCAAACATCAATGTCCATTTGTCATCAGGATCCGGTCCTTCCTCGACAAGAGGCTCTTCACAATCTTTCATCTTTAGATACATGATGTCTTCATCAGGGAATTCAAACATCATCGGCTGATAGTCATCGATTGGTTGCTCGGCAAGGTAGTCTGACAAAATACTACCTTTGATGGCCTTCTGCGACGTGTACTGGATATCATACTCTGTTAAAATCATCTGCCAACGAGCAACACGCCCGGTAAGAGCCAGCTTCTCAAAGATGTACTTCACTGGATCCATCTTAGAAATCAACAAGGTAGTATGGTTCAACATATACTGCCTCAGTCGGCGAGCAGCCCAGGCCAAAGCACAACAAGTTTTCTCGAGCTGCGAATATCTTATTTCACAGTCGGTAAACTTTTTGCTAAGGTAGTATATGGCATGCTCTTTTCGACCAGACTCGTCATGCTGTCCCAATACACACCCCATCGAGTTCTCAGTCACTGAAAGGTACATTATCAGAGGCCTCCCAGGAACTGGAGGTATAAGGATTGGAGGTTTCTGCAAATACTATTTTATCTTATCAAAAGCTTTTTGACAGTCACCATTCCACCTGATTGCTTGATTTTTCCTTAGCAATTTGAAAATTGGTTCACACGTGGCCGTTAGGTGAGGTACAAACCGTGCAATGTAGTTCAATCTCCCTAAGAAACCACGAACCTCTTTTTCTGTTTTTGGTTCAAGCATCTCTTGTATAGCTTTTACTTTCGCCGGATCAACCTCAATCCCTTTCTCACTGACAATGAAACCCAACAGCTTACCGGATCTCACCCCAAACGTACACTTGTTCGGGTTCAGCCTCAGTTTGAATTTTCTCAGCCTTTCAAACAACTTCTGCAAGTTTACCAGATGCTCCTCTTCTGTCTGAGACTTCGCAATCATATCATCCACGTACACTTCAATTTCTTTGTGCATCATGTCATGAAAGAGAGTCGTCATAGCCCTCTGATAGGTAGCACCGACATTCTTCAGCCCAAATGGCATCACTTTATAGCAGAACGTGCCCCAAGGTGTAATGAATGTCGTCTTTTCCATGTCTCCTGGCGCCATCTTGATCTGATTATAGCCAGAAAATCCATCCATGAAAGAGAAAACCGAGGATTGAGCAGTATTATCAACCAATACATCAATGTGATGTAGTGGGAAATCATCTTTTGGACTGGCTCTATTTAGATCTCGGTAATCGACACACATCCTGACTTTACCATCCTTCTTCGGCACGGGAACGATGTTGGCCATCCAAGGGGGATAAATTGGTCACTGCCAGAAAACCCGCATCCAACTGCTTCTGAACCTCTTCTTTGATCTTGACAGTCATATCAGGGCTAGTTCTGCGAAGCGTCTGCTTTACTGAAGGACAATCTTCTCTGAGAGGTAGCCTATGCACCACAATGTTTGTATCCAACCCAGGCATATCTTGATACGACCAGGCGAATATCTCCACATATTCTCTCATCATTTCAATCAACCCTCTCTTGACATCTTCCTTCAGAGCAACCCCTATCTTGATCTCTCTTCTGGCGTCCTCAGTACCCATGTTAACAACTTCCAACTCCTCCTGATGAGGTTGGATGACCCTTTCCTCCTGCTTCAATAATCTGACCAGTTCTTTAGGGAGTTCACAATCTTCCTCACTCTCCTCTTCAGCTTGGTAGATGGGATTATAGAAATCATACCGAGCCATAACAAAACTGTTTATAGTGGAGTCCGTAAGATCGATTCTGCATGTTTAATGCTTTATTTTAGAAAAAAGAGTTCAAGAAAGTCACAAAAACAAAAACATTGCCATTTTTATTGTTTTGAAAAATGAAAAACAAAAACAGAAATACAGTGAGCACAAAATTTGTTGGCAAAACGTCCTTTATTAATGATATCATTGAAAACATGATGAGGCCCTACAATGAACCACTACACCTTGGGCAGAACATAGGGTTTTGTGCAAAATGAAAAACAAAAGAAAATTACTCTGTTTGAAGAGTAACTTGGACCACTTCTTCGGTTGTCCAATTGTTGATTGACTCCCCTGGAGCACACGGGTGCACCCAGTTGTCCACATCATAGTCACTGTCACCATCTTCACTACCGGCTGCAAAGACGTCACCATGATTCATCAGCCCAGCGCTGGTGAAGGTACTCGGCCCTTTCTGATCTTGAACACACTGCTCCGCCTGCAGAGGTTGATAGCCAATACCAAATTTGTCTTCTTTGACGGGCAGGTCCACCATCTTGCCCCACCCTTCTGCATTGCCCGAGTTGACAACCTCCATAGCTTACTTGTATGACGCAATTGAGGCACTTGGCTTCTTCTGCTCGGCAAAAGCCACCTTCTCAATAGCAATGGTATCAAACGCCTGGCACAGAGTTTCATGGATCTCGCCATCCACCTCCACATACTTGAAAGAGGATAAATGACTCACCAGAATGTCCTCCTCACCGCACACAGTCACGATCTGACCATTCCATACATACTTCAGCTTCTGATGGAGAGTTGACGAAACTGCCCCAGCCCCATGTATCCAGGGACGCGCTAATAAGCAACTATATGCTGGCTGAATATCCATCACATAGAAGGTAATATCAAATACCTCAGGGCCAATCTTTACTGGCAAAGTGACTTCACCAAAAACCGACCGTTTGGATCCATCAAATGCACGAACAATGAGATCGCTTGGAGTGAGGACAACCCCTTCAACATCAATCTTGCTCAAAGTCTTCTTGGGCAACACGTTCAACGAGGAGCCAGTATCCACCAACACATGCGACAATACGGCGCATTTACACTCCATGGTGAAATGCAGGGCTTTGTTATGGTTGCGACCCTCAGGCGTCAGATCCAAGTTTGTGAACCCCAATCCATGCCTTGTACTGACGTTAGCAATAACACCCTCCAACTGGTTGATAGAGATCTCCTGAGGTACGTAAGCCAAATTTAACATCTTCAGCAAGGCATTATGGTGTGCCTTAGAGCACAATAACAGAGAAAGGATAGAAATCTTGGACGGAGTTTGATTCTGCTGATCTACAATCTTGTAATCACTCTTCTTAATAATCTTCATAAACTCCTCCACGTCTTTCTCAAATGAACCCTCAGGCGCTTCCCTCTGTACAGGTTCTTCATCAACCACAGCTTGCTTACCCTTTGCTTTGGCAAGAGCCTCAACATTGTTGTCTCTCAAAGCCTGCGGTGCGAACAGACGACCACTTCTTGTAAAACCTCCAGGTCCCCCCACATTGTCCACAGCAGGACCAACAGTCACTGGAGCTCGACTTGGCAAACCAATAGTTACAGGAGTCTGATTTACCGGTCTGGTCTGACTTGCTGACCTTCTGCTACTACGATAAGCATTATCATACTTCCACGGAACCGCCTTACTATTCTCAACCAGTCTTCTATTAGAAGCAACAATAGTAGCAGGAGCACCGACAGTTACTGGAGCAAATATAGTAACAAGAGTAGCAACGGTTACTGGTGCATTAGCAGTTATTGGCACACGTCTGGAACCCTCAGACGGCTTGAAATAAATGGTGACAGTTGACACCACTCCACGATCTTTCACAGCCCTAGCAAACTGCAGACAACCCTCGTCAATCAGTCCTTGGATACCATTCTTCAACTGCATACAACCATTCTCTGAATCTTCACAATCTGGACAACCCTTATAACAACCCGGGAACACTCCCCCTTTCAATAGATGCTCTTTCACAACCAGCAATGACGTCTGAACCTCATCGACATCAACTACCAGATCCACAGCTTCTCCATCTTCCACATTATTCACCCTGGGCCCACCATGTTGAGGCATATGGTTGTTCACAACATTCGGAACAGGAGTAAAATTGATGGTTTTGGCGTCAATCAAGTCCTGGACCTTATGATGAAAAGCCCGACAGTTTTCAATATGGTGCCCCGGTGCACCAGAATGGAAGTCATAGCGAACATTGGCATCATACCCAGCAGGTATCTTCGTCAAAGGAGCCATAGTACGTAATTCGACAAACCCTAATCTGAGCAATTCGGGAAGAAATTCAGCATATGTCATAGGTAACGGGTCGAAACGACGATCCGACATTCTTTGTCTCGGCTGAAACGGACGTTGCTGTTGTTGTTGTTGTGGTGGTGGTGGTCCTCTTTGTTGTTGCTGTTGTCGTGGTTGAGGTGCTGGGATAGTTACAACAACAATCTGACGGTAATGCCCTTTGTTCACATTTCTCCGACTGTGTACGACATTAGTCTCACCCTCCCTCCTTCGGGGTGCCCCAGAAAATGGCTTCTTTGAAGACGAAGAGCCATCATCCTGAATCTTCCCTGCTTTAATAAGGCTCTCTGTCCTCTCTCCACAAATAACCACATCAGAGAAACTACCAAACGGGCAACTCCCCATCTGGTCCATAAACACTCCTTGTAAGGTTCCAATAAACATATCGGTCAACTCCCTCTCCAGCATAGGAGGTTGCACCCTTGCAGCTAATTCTCGCCATCTCTGGGCGTACTCTTTGAAGCTTTCGCCTGACTTCTGACACAAGCTCTGTAACTGTGTTCGGCTCGGAGCCATATCCATATTATGCTTATATTGCCTCAAGAAGGCTTCCCCCAGATCTCTCCAGCTTCTAATGGACTCCCTTTTCAGCTCCATGTACCAGTCCAAGGAAGCTCCAGACAAGCTATCCTGGAAAAAGTACATCCACATTTTCTCGTCGTCTGTGTACGCGGAGATTTTTCTGTAATAGGCCTGCACATAGGTGCGAGGGCAGGAAGTACCATTGTATTTGTCAAAGGAAGGCACTTTGAACTTGTAAGGAATTCTCAATCCCTCCACCAAACCTATATTCGTCACGTCAAACCCCAAAGAGTTCTGACACTCCATGGCTCTGATCTTCTCAGCTAGGGCATCAACCTTTCTGTCCCTCTCTTCAATTCTTCCCACATCGTCTTCATCACTGAGCAGGGTGAACATATCTTCCTGCCTGTCAACCAACAGAGCAGGATGGCGAACCGGAGCACGGGCTGCTCTAACATTACCAGTCTCTGCAGCAAGAGGCTGTCCATTAATTCTGATACCCCTCAACTCATCACCCACGGCATAATCATTGACGGGAATAGTAGCAGCAGCAGCGTTATTAACAAGGACACCCACTGGTGAAGCACGACTGGTAGGTGGAATCACAGCTTCCTGTCTCTGGGCTAAGGCACGCAGCTCCTCTTGCCCTTGAACAACTCCTTGCATCATGGTCATGAATTGGGCCATGTTAGCCCTCATCTCCGCTAACTCAGCTTGAACTTGATCCATATTCCTCTGTTGATTCAGTCTGGTAGCGTAGTGGTGCGGACGTTGATCAGTAATCCTGCCTAAAACAGGAACCAGAGTGAGAAGTCTCGTTCAAGAATACCTGTAATGCAAAATGATATGTGTGTGATGCTTATGATGTGTATGATGCATATGATATGTTCATTCCTCAGGCATTCAAGAGCCTAATTCATCTTTGAAAAATGACAACCTGCAACAATGAACAACAAAGAAGCAACCTACACAGGATGATGAGCACAAAATGAAACCTCAACAATCTCATCTATAGACATGAGCAACAAGGATCAATACAACAAAGGTTCAAATCAGCAGAGTACAACAATGAATCCCATCCAACAATCCTGGAGGTGATTCTCAACATAAACAACAGATATAATCTAAAAAAAATGTCCTCCAGAAATAAGAGTCTTCAGGTACTGGCACTGGTCTATCAACAGGTCACACTCTGAACACTCAGGCAGAGGGGTGAGCTTCTCCTTCAGTTGTCTTCTGGCTCCACAACTTCTCCTCCAAGCTGGCTCTCTGATGCACGTCTTAGGTCTACTTCCTTCTTCAACTGAACATCTTTGTCCCTAAGCTGTTTTTCCAAGTCTCTTATCTTCTTCTGGTAATTGGCTTCCACTCTCTACAACCTCAAGCACTCATGGTGTTCTTCATTCAACAATGCTTCTATCTCCTCATAAGACCTCTTCTTGCTCTTCAATCTGCTAGCATCTTCCCCTTGCATGCCTTTGAGTTGATGAGCCGAGTTCAACTTATCAGCTTTGGCTTTGTAAAGCTCCATTTGGATATCTTGTTCCTTCTCTTTCAACCGACGATTCTCCATTAAGGCTTGTTTGTAATGCTCAGCAGGCACATTCTCAGAAAGGATTAAAGGTGGTTGTTCTTGCAATGGCTCCATTCTATCATAGGGCAACAACAAAGTTCCAACTCTCTCCTTGACCCAATCAAGGTAAGCAGGCATAGCAACTGCAAACTTCTTCCCTAGAACAGATCCATCCTTGACACCAATGTTCTTCCAAGCCCTTCCCACTTGCTCTAATCTAGCTGGGTCACTCCGTTTCTCAAAATACACGCTCTCAGCTATCTCAGCATCTAGCGGTCTTCCATTCATAACAAACCTCAACTGACGAAGAGAAAGAACCGGATTGTAATTGATGCAACCCTTAGTCCCTATGAGTGGCACATTACGAAACTCTCCACAGCTCATGATGACATTACGCACATTCAACCTGTAAGCTTGCCACTTGATATCATAGGATGTGAGAGACATGATCCTCTGAGTCCACTTTTGAGTGCTCTGGGTATCCACAAAAGGTCCACTGGTTGGCATAAAAGACAAGAACCATCTGAGTAGCAACGGGAGACAGCATCTGATAGCTCCACCTTTACCATGCCTGTTGTGTATAGCATAATAAGTGTCTGCTAACAAGGTAGGAACTGGGTTTCCTCCAATGAAAATAGTGATAGCAGCAAGATCCACAAAACTAGGCATACTCGGGAACAACACCACCCCATAGATCATGATAGCCAACTGAGCATTGAAAGCTTCCCAATTTTCTTTCTTTGCTTCCTCCTTAGCCATCCTCACCAGGTACTTCAAAGGCAACCCCACAACATCACCACTTGACTTCCAATTATCACTCACTTCTTTGATACTCAAATAAAGAGTCTTGGCAACAACCCTGAAATCAACCTCCTTTGGCACATCTAAGAAGGGAACATGATATCTGATCGGGACATTCATCAGAATGGAATACTCTTCAAGAGTAGGAGCTAACTGATAATCCTGAAAGGTGAAGCAACGGAGCTCTGGGTCATAGAACTGTAGGAGAGTCTGCAACGACACTGAATCTACCACCATCTTCAACAGTGTCAGAATATCTCCATACTGATCATCAAACACCTTCTGATTACCACCGGTCACAAGATTGCTCAACTCTACCAAAGATGTCAATGGCTCGCGGTGAAAACTGTAGGTGCAAGTCTTCCTCTTCAACTCTGGAACGATTGCCATCTCTCACAGTGAACAAACTCCTGAATGAACCTGAGAAATGATATGCATGAGGGGATTAGCTTTTTCTTTTCTTTTTTTTATTATTATTTTTTTGCATTATTTTTTTGAAAATAAACATGCTATGATGCAAATGATGCAAACACGACTGGTTGCTGTGTATCTCAAGGCACAGGATCAGAGCTTCAGTATGAATTTGGAACCACAAAGTCATCTGAAACCCAAAGTCATCTGAGACCCACACTTCTGAACCAAGTCACCAACAGGAACCAAGAGTCACCAACAGATATAGTCACCAACAAATCAAGTCACCAACGGTACCTATAATGATTCATTCCCTCCCCACTCACGGGTGTCATCTAGGCCAGGGTAAGGTCAAGAGAAACGCAGGATAAATAACCCTTTCAAGAATATCATCATATACACACCAAATGTATGCAACGATAATACCCCATCAGAGTCTGAACTGCTCGTGATATCATGTTCCGCTAAGTGGCGCAATACCACCCGATTCCCATGAATCACTCTATTCCTAGGTGTCCTAAAATTCACTCATAGCCTGGGTATTGGGCCTTTTACCTCTTGTAACTCCCACCCCAATCAGAGAAACACACAGCCAGCACAATGAAAGTATGATGCGTGCAAACATAAATGCGAACATAAATGCAAACATAAACAATCACGGCAAAATCATAAAGGCAATAAATAAAATAGTAAAAGCAACCAAACCCTATCCTAAAGAGCGCTAGGATTGACTCGCTTAGGGAAGATGGACCAGCAAGAGGTCAACTTCTCGTAGTCCCCAGCAGAGTCGCCAGCTGTCGCATTACGCGAAAAACCGGCAGGAAAAAGACACAGAGCTGCCACCGTGCGTTATTTATCCCAAAGGAGGGAAAGGAAACGCTCGAAGTAAACCTAGAAAGGACATGGTCTTGCGACCAGAGATTGATAGGATCGGGAGTCGGTTATGCGAAGGGAAGGTATTAGCACCCCTACGCATCCGTCGTACTCGACGGGATCCACGCTCATAAAGAATAGAAGAAAGGTTGCTAAAAACTGCTCAAAACTGCACACATACTGGAATCAAACACAGATGAAAGACGGGGGAAAGGGACTCGGCGGGATATCGCATCCTTGGCCTACGTAGTCTGTCAGACACAGACATCAGAGTCGACGTAGTTCGGGGGGGAAAGGGGACGTGCTCGCTAGGATGTCGCATCCTATGCATACGTATCTTCTCTGACCAGAGAAGAATCAGAGCACTCGTAGCTCGGCTAACGCACGCCAAACAAAACACAGACAAGAAACCGACTGCCAATCGCTGGACTTATGTCAGACTCCAACACACAACCACACACAGGAAACCAATTGCCAATCGCTGGACTTACGTCAGACTCCGAACAAACAAACAAGATACCGGAAACCGACTGCCAATCGCTGGACTTACGTCAGACTCCAACAAGCAAACAAGAGGGTTAAAAAGAAAAAAGGGCGCCCGAAGAGATCAGCTCATCTCCTGCCTACGTACCTCATCTGGTATGTGAACCAGGGCGACGTAGTTCCCCTTAACAGGGAAAGAACTTCTATCCTAACCAGAGACAAGGGAGATAACAGACTACTAGGGAGACTACGACTCGAGCCTAGAAGTTGTCATGCATACGATCCCTATGTTGAGGTCTCTATCCTAACTTGCACAGGAAGCAAACTAGCCTAAACAGCACATCATCAAACACAAGCACAATATATCAAGCACACACACTATATGCACACAAGGGGGCTCATACAAGGCTAGGCTGTAGAAATAAGCCAACTGGAATGGGGTGTTTTTAGCTCTTAACCCTAACATTGAGAGTTAGGGTGAAGCAGATGAAATGGGAATGAGGGTAAGACATCACAGCTCTTATCCTTGGCCTGGGAGAGCTTGACTCAAATAGAAAGTGTGGGAGTTCAGAATGAAGGAACTCTTCTCCACATATGACTGACACAACAAGATCTTGGGTTCTTATTCAAGATGCATCAACAGATGGTGTGAGCAAAGTGAATGACACAACCGAATAGCAGCGGATGGATTGCACATCCCTTTTATCTGTCAATTGCCTCTTAAGAGGACTTAACCTGCTTGGCACAAAATTAAACAACCATAAACATTGCCTCTTAAGGAGGGCTTCAGACAGGTGCCTGCCAAAGTAACATAGCAGGTCTTCCAGACTACATGAAGATCAAGGAATTATACCTCAGTGGTATGCTAACCACAAGCAAAGCAAAGCAAAGTTCAAATGAACTTAAAGAACCTTAGGTACCTGTGGAAACAACTAAACCAATCAGTACAAAATTCAGACAACAGTCAACAACAGTTAATATCAAACAGACAACCCAATATGCAACACATAAGCCATAAGGCAAACACTATCCTCAACCTACAAAACACACAAATGTTAGCCAACAACAACAAATGATCAAGCTCAAATGAAGGAGCCACATCAATCATGGAGATGCCTACTTGAACCTGAAATTCACAACTCAAATGTAAGTAACAAGCCACTAGGTCAAAGCCTAGGGTTAAAAGTGGATCAAAAAGCCAAAACAGAACTTGATATTCACCACAAAGCATGTTTATTCAATCAAGAACAAGTCCTAAAAAGGACCAAACCAAAATCAACAAGCAAGTCCATTTCATGTGCAAAGGAAGTCAAAGACCAATTCAAGGGATACATTTGATCATCATGAATGAAAATTCCAAATCAAAATAGAAATGATTCAAATAATTCTGGAAAAATTCACGAGCATTCAACACATCCAAAACATCCATCATACAAAAAATCAGAAGCAACAGAGGTCATTTGATATGGAAATGAAATTGCACAAGTAAGACAACCAAATGTGTGACACAAATTGTCACACCATGCAAACATGTATGTAAAACAGAATTGGCAAATGAGAAAAATGCACCATCAATCCTCAAAGGTCCAGCAACATGTCAAGAACACTCATGCAAAATTTCAAGCAATTTGGATTAAAACCAAGCATTTCACAATAGAAAGGGTAAGGCAAGGTCATAAATGCACCTATGATCAATCAACCTAGAGCAAACAAAATTCCAGCCATGCACAACTTCCAAATTCATCATCATAAAAAACTAGACAATCATTGGATCATTTTGCAAAAAATTGGGAGTGAATTGGATTAATATTCAAAGAGTTATGGATTTTAGAAGTTGGAAAAAAAATGAAATCAACATGAAGCATAGCATGTGGAAATAAGGAGGGAGAAGTGAAATGATGAAATGATTTGAAGTATTGCACACGCTGGGAATCGATCCCTGTACGCATTCAAATGTGAGCGCGCGCCTTGCCTGAAACGCACCGTTTCATTAAACAGGTGGCAGGTCAGCGCTTGCATGGCAGTAGTCAAACAATTCTGAACCAATCAATTTGCAAGCGAGGCATAACGTGGACCAATAGGACACAAGCCCTAGGCCAACATGGACAAAACCAGAGTCCGTCACTAACGTCCAGAATCCGTCGCTACCAGGATGATCTTCATCTTCTTCATGAGGAAGAAGATGAACAGTAGCAATGTTCATACGCAATTTCCAGATTTTCCAAAACTTTTCCAGATTTCATCAAAAAGCATATCATTAGAAAGATCTTTCAATGGAGATCAAGGATCAACCAACAACTAAGCCTAAATCCACATGATTAAAGAGAATCGAGCAAAACATTTTTTGTGCATCAAACTTCAATCATACATAACTCAGTGAATAATGCTCTATTTTATGTGATTTCTTCACCAGATTCATCAGCAAAGAAAGATCTACACAAATATACACATGGATTAGAGAATTGTGAAAGTCAAAAAACTCACCTCTTGAAGAGCAGGTTCTTGATTCACACGATTCATCACTTGTAATGGTCCAAATCAGCTCCAGGATCCTTGTAGTGATGATTGATGAAGAATTGGAGGCCTAGAAACGTGTAGATCCAGCTTAATAATCAACCTCCATGGCAAGGTTCTTGAACTTCAAGTGCTCGAAAATGGCTCCAAATCTTCAAACAATTGATGGATTCACACTCAATTACACTCACTGATCATGAATCTTCAACAAAAACAAGGTGTTATGTTGAAGAATTTTGAAATTTGATTTGAAGAAAATTTTGGAGGGAGATGAAAACTAGATCTAGAAATGGTGAATTGTGATTAACTTTTTCAAATTCTGTTAGATTAGAGTATTTATATGAAGTCCTAATCAACTTGCTAATCCATAATTAGTTTGGTTAATGAAAATAAGGTGTTTTGCAAAAAATCAAAATTGCATGGTGCATGTAGTAAACCCACGTGAACAGTACCACTTCCTTCATCAAAGTCACTTAAAATCATCTTTTAAAAACAATGGCAATGGTAGAAAGTCCATACAATGCACCATTTTTGAATTTTGCAATTTCCCTCCAAAAAGGCATGGATTAACAAATGATCATGTGATGAAAATTCATGCAATGTGATGAGGTATTTGGAAAGTATGAGTCAAGAGGAGAACAATGCAAGAAGAGCCACTCAATTTGGAGTCTTGGTTCAAAAGATATGGCCATTTGAAGTTTCAAGCACACTTTGCAATGATTTGATCATAACTTCTTAACCATTCATCATAAATTCATGATCTTTGACTTTTTGGAAATGGGAGAGAAAAATCTTCAACTTTCATGTTGGACAAAATTTCATTTGAAGCTTCTTTGATGTTGGAAAGTTGAGTTGAAGTTGATCCAAAAACTTGCCATTTTTGGAAACTTGAAATTACAGGTCACTTTCCATTTTTGGAAACTTTTGATCTGGCTTCAAAATCTTCAAGGTAGATGTTTGACATGATGAATGAACCTCTTTTGGACATGAATGAAGTGTCTCAAACCATTTCTCCATCTCCTAGCCTTCAGTTGACTTGCAGTTGACTTTTGTGGGCCTCAGATGACTTGGACATGCACTGTGGACTTTAAGCCTTCAACACTTGGCCAAATTGCATCCAAATGAACCTTGGGTCATGTAAGCTTTCTAGAACAACCATAGGGCCTTCATCTCATGGAAATGCTTTGTCTCTTGCATAGTTGACTTCTCCTGATGCTAGTCTGGATTGATGCAATGCAAGGTACTATGCAATGTTAATGACCTAAAAATGAAATGAATGTACAAATGGGAGGTGCAAATTTGAGGTGCTACACCCATGCCAAAAGGAGGAGTGATTACATTGTTGGCACATAAATACAATGATATTTTCATACAATAAATTCATGTTAAATGTTTGTTTTTTCCAATTATTTTCCCTTTTCGTTTTTTTTGCATGAAATTGGTGATCACATAAAACCCTAAAAAATAGAATAAAATCAATCTTTTCATCTGCATAATGATTTGCCTGGTTTGAATTCTAAAGCTTTTCATATCCAAAATCATTATTGTAGCACCTCAAATTTGCACCTATCATTGTACATACATTTTCATATTAGGTCATATCATATCATGGTCTCAAGGATCATTGCATGCCCTAGCTCCCCTCCTAGTGGGTAGGTTGCCTTGTGAGTTTGATTCTTGATCACCAAGCATGTCTTGCATTTGTATATCTTTGCCTTTCACATGTTTATCAATCAAAAAGTACAAAAATATTGTCAGTTTAACCTTGTTGCTTGCAGTTGAAGCAATCATCAGCAATTAGGTCAAAGTCAGTCAAAGTCAGTCATTTGCAGTGGATGGTGGCCATTCTTGCAGAATTTGGGCACCATGATCAATAATCAAGAGTTCATATAGCTTGGGACATCATTTGGAATCAAGTTCTCAAGGAATTCGGGTTTGGAATGCATCAGAAATGCTCCAGTCAGGCAAAACCCTAGAGAAGTCAACAGAAAGTCAAACTTGGTCAACTGTTGATTTAATCAGTGATTTGATGGATGGAATTGATTTGAAGGAGCTCATTCATGTCTATACAAGCCTCATACATCATGTCCAACCTCATCATGGAAGAATTCAAAGCAAAATCAGAAATTTCCCAAAATAGAAAGTGGACCTGTAATTTTAACTGCCAAAAATGGAAACTTCTTGATCCTCAACTTGCATCATGATACAAGCTTCAAGTGAATTTTTGCCCAACATGAAAGTTGAAGATCTTGTTCTCCCATTTTCAAAAAGTCAAAGAACTCTCAAATCCCATGAATGGTTTGCAAGATATGGTCAAATCATTTTCACATTTTCATGAACTTCAAATGGCCATATCTCATGATTCCTTTGGCCAAATTTGATGGGGTTTTTTCCTACAAACTCCATTTAATCCCCTCTTTCCAAAAATTCATTCATCATTCACCAAAACCTTGCCAATCAAAATGGCCTTTTTTGACTTGTTTCATTTAAAATTCAAGTTTGACCAAAGGTTGACTTTTTGATTTAATTGTTTTCAGCACATTTGGCCATTTGGAATTGATTTAGAATGTCATTTGCAACATGTCCCAAGCCCAAATTCGTGCACTTGCTATCATATACCACCATTTTGGCCAAAAGTGCAAAATTAGCAATTTGATTAAAATGAGCAAAGTTTGGTTAGCACTTGATTAAGCTTTGTTAAACGGCAAATATAAAGTGTTTTTTCTGTCATTCTAAACCCTAGCCACAGCCTCCTATCACACAGAATTCCTTCTTCTCTCATTCTTGCATTTTCACACTTTGAGAATTTCTGACCAAAAGCTTCAAAGTGCTCGAGCAACACTTGATTGTTTCATCACTTGGCCAACCTTTGGAAGCTATTTTGGACCTTGTTCCTCGACTGTAAGCAGAGGAAACTCACTGTTCTATTGCAAGCTCTCTCATGGCAGATTATGGTTCAAGCTATCTCGTGCATTCTTGAGCTGAAAGAACTTCATTATCCATCATTTCAAAGCATAAAGCACATCTGTTTCAAGCTTTGAAGGCCAAATAACCATTACAACTCAACTGTTCTTCAATCTTGGTAACATTTCGAATCTCACCTTTTACCAAATTATGCTATGCTTAGGATAGGTCTTCGTATGCTGATTCCATTGCAACTTGTATCATTCAAAATGGTTATGATATGCGTGAGAAATCTGAATTTCCATTTGTGTGCTCAAACTTATTTTCACTCGATTTGCCTTGCTTAGGATGAGTTAGTGAGATTGGTTGTCATATTTGTGTTGTATGTGGTCTGATGATGCCATTGATGTATGTGATTTGCTGTTCTGGGCATAAAAAATTTCGAGTTGATTTGAAGATGATGAAGTATACTGTAGCGTTAAAACCCTAGGTGCCATTCCAATTTTCTGGGTTTTTCACGTATCATGCACGCCGTGTTACTGTTGTATTGAAGCTGACCAATCAGAATATTTGTTTCCTTGAGCCTGTACGCTGCGTTTAGTTAAGTGGATATGGTATTTACCAAATTGCCACGCTGGTCAACCTTTGACTCATTAAATCATGTTCTTTGTTCATGTTTGCTCCAATTTGTTCATCATCTTTCCAAATTCATTTCTCACTCAATTTAACACCAAAAATCATGAAATTTTTTCTATCATTTTCACATGAATGTCTATTATTTAATCATGATTTTTGCTGAATTTTTGGTTGGCTGGATTTTAAATGGTATTAGGTTTCTTGTCATGTATGCTCATTTGATACCTTTTGCCAATCCTTTTGTGAAATGATGATGATGTATCCAATGCCCCTGAAATTTTTTGTGGTGAATCTACACTCATTCATGCTTGTTTCCATGTAGAGTTTGTGCATTTATCATTTGTGGTTTGTTAGATATGAATTTTTGAACTAGGGTGTGACAACTTGTGTCACACCAATGATGTGCATTTTCATGATTTTTGTTGACATGCTTCCTGACCTTCAATTAATTTGAAATTTTGCATGATCCTTCTCTTATATGTCTAGTTGACTTGTGATTTTTCCTGGAATTATTTGAGCCATTTCTTAATTGTTTGAGATTTTACTTCCCTGCCTAGTCAATTGTTGACTTTGTGTGATACATCTTGCCATTTCATCTGGAAAATTCTCATACTTTGTTGGATGATTATGAAATTTTACATGTGCATACTAGACATCTTGAGCTTTGCATTGGTGTTGATCCCATCCATTTCTCATCTGTTTTCATTTAGTTATGATTTTTTGAAGATGACACATGTTTTGTTGACTTCTTTGTGCACACTTGAAATTGTGTTGACTTCCTGATTTTAATTGACTATCTTCCCATGATCCAATTGAGCTGAAATTTCATATGCATGCTATGTTATGGATTGTGATTGAGTATGAATTATTTCATGATTTTTGGAATTGATTATGTTTGCTTTTGAGCTTGGTCTTGCTGTTGACCTTTTGTGTGCTTTCATTTGCCATGCCTTGCCTTCTTTGGTCTATAAAATGATGATGGTGCATGATATGAACATGAATCCAATTGTGTTTGCTTCCTAAATGTTTGAACTTGACTTTGGTTGACTTTCATTTGCTGTTTTGACTTTTTCATTTGTTTTTGACCCTAGGCTTGTCCTAGTGGTCTTTTGGGCTTATGACTAAGTTTATGTTTCAGGTTAAGCAACAATGCCTCAAAGATCATACAAATGTGATTGAGTTTGATTACATATCATGTGCTAACCCTTGTTTTGTAGGTGGCATGACTCATTTGACTTGAGTTTGTGCTTTGCACATTGGTTCCTCTGTGTTGACTTTTGTTTACCAATCCCTTTTGTTTTAAACTGTTGAACTGTTTACTGATTGGTTTGACTTTTTCAGGTACCTTTAGTTGCTTAAGTTCTTTGAACTTGCTTTGCTTTGCTTTTTTAGCAACTTGCTTGAGGTATAATCTCTTTTACTTCATGTAGTCTGGAAGACCTGGCCTGTTACTTGGCCAGGCAACTGTCTGAAGTCCTCCTTAAGAGGCAATGCTTGTGTATGTTTAATTTGTCCTTGTACAGAGTCAAAGACCTCCTAAGTGAAGAGGCAATTGGCAGAACCAAGGGATAAGCAATCTATCCCCTGCTATTCAGTGTGTCTTCTGTCTTGCTCACACCACTGTGTTGATGCATTTCAGACAAAAACCCAAGATCTTGTGCAATTGCACAGTCGAGTCAGTATCAAATGTGTAGAAGGGTTCCCACTTTCTGAACCCACACATTCTTGTCAAATGCTCTCCCTGGCCAGGGATAGAAGCAATGAGGCACACCCCTCATCTCCTTTCATCTGCTTCACCTTAGCCCCTCAATGGCAAGGTTAAGAGCAACACTCACCCCATTCCAGAGGTTTGTTTGTTGAGGTTGATATGACCCCTCGACTAAAACCTAACCCTTGTTTGAGCCACTTGCTTGTGTATAGTGTGTGCTATCTGTGCTTGTATGTTTGTTTGACTTGCTTCCTGTGCAAGTTAGGTTTAGTTTAGAGTAATCCTTGTTTGCTTTCGCCCTCGTTGCGATCCTTTCTCTCGCCCTCGTTGCGATCGAGCCTTTTTCCTTTCTCTCGCCCTCGTTGCGATCGAGCCTTTTTCCTTTCTCTCGCCCTCGTTGCGATCGAGCCTTTTCTTTTCTCTTGCCCTCGTTGCGATTGAGACCTTCCCTTTCTCTTGCCCTAGTTGCAATCGAGACCTTTGTCCCTCCGTAGCCGAACTACGGCAACTCTGATTCTCATGTTCAGATGAGATACGCAGGCACGAGATGCGATGTCTTGTCGAGTTTGACTAACCACTAACATCTAATTCTTTTCTCTCGCCCTCGTTGCGATTGAGACCTCCCCTTTCTCTTGCCCTAGTTGCAATCGAGACCCTTGCTTCCTGTGCAAGTTTGGTGTGTGTGTGGCTTGCTTCCTGTGCAAGTCATGTCTAGGATAGGTTGGCCCTTGTGCCATTTAGCTAGAAACCTTAACTTAGGGTTGACTTTGCATGACAACATCTAGGCTCGAGTCGTAGTCTCCCTAGTGTTGTGTCTCCCTCTGTTATCTGGTTAGGCTAGATCCTTTATCCCTGCGTAGGGGAACTACATCGCCCTGATCTTCATACCAGATGAAGTATGTAGGCAGGAGATTGAGCTGATCTCTCCGGGCGCCCTTTTTCTTTTTCAACCCTTTGTGTCTTAACCACCCTTGTGTGTGTTCTGGTTGGAGTCCGACATAAGTCCAGCGATTGGCAGTTGGTTTCCTGTGTGCGTTTAGGTTCGGATGCTGATGTAAGTCCAGTGATTGGCATTCGGGCTCCATGTTTGCCTTTGCCTGCTTTTGTTTGTGTGCGTGTCAGCCGAGCTACGAATGCTCTGATTCTTCTCTCGTCCGAGAAGATACGTATGCATAGGATGCGATATCCTAGCGAGCATGTGTCGTCTCCCCAGTCCGAACTACTTCGACTCTGATGTCTATGCCTGATAGACTAAGTAGGCCCAGGATACGATGTCCTGCCGAGTCAGTTTCAGTCAGTTTCTTTTGTCTCTTTCAGCCAGTGTGTGTGTGTTTGAGCAGTGTTTTAGCAACCAATATTCCTTCCTTTTGTGCTTGGATCCCGTCGAGTACGACGGGTGCGTAGGGGTGCTAATACCTTCCCTTCGCATAACTGACTCCCGAACCCATCCTCTTTGGTCGCGAGACCATGTTCTTTTCCTAGGTTTACTCTGAGCGTTTCCTTTCCCTCTTTTGGGATAAATAACGCACGGTGGCGGCTCTGTTGTTTCTTCTTTTCCCGCCGGTTTTTCGCGTGATGCGACAGCTGGCGACTCTGCTGGGGAAATTCAGAAGTTGACCTGTGCTGGTCCATCTTCCCTGAGCGAGTCTCTCCTAGCGCTCTCTAGGTTAGGGTTTTGGTTGCTGTTTGCTGTTGTACTTTATTGCATTCGTTTGTATATATTTGCATTTACTGTTTGCATTTATTGTGTGCATTAATGTTTGCATTCATATTCATTATTCATTCTGCCTGGCTGTGCTGTCTGTGTTTCTCTGTTTGGGGGTGGGAATTACTCGAGGTAAAAGGCCCAATACCCAGGCTATGAGTGAAATCTAGGAAACCTAGGAATAGAGTGATTCATGGGAAGCGGGTGGTGTACGCCACTTAGCGGAACATTGATATCACGAGCAGTTCAGACCCTGGTGGGATATTATCGGTGCATACATCGGGTGTGCACAGGATGATATTCTGCGAAAGGTTATTTATGCTGCGTTTCTCTCGACCTTACCCTGGCCTAGATGACACCCGTGAGCGGGGCGGGATTGATCATTTTAACAGGTACAGTTGGTGACTCCTGGTACTGATGGTGACTACGAGTTATATTTCTGGACGCCGGAGGTTTGACCCTGGTTTTGATCAGAGGGTTCCGTTTATTTCGGATCCCTGGGCTGAATTTGAAGATGAATTGCGACTCCGAGTTCAAGCCGAAGCTTCGATCCGGTGTTCTGAGATACACAGCCTGCCAGTCTTGGCTCCATCATTCGCATCATAGCATGTTTATTTTCTAAAAAATAATAATGCATGAAAAAAGTTAACTTGCATGCGCATATCCTTTATCAGGATCATTCATGACAAAATAGCATCCGCATCATGCATATCATGCACATATCATCCTTGCATTACAGACATGTTTGGGGGCGTGACTTCTCACTTTGGGTTTTGACTGAGACAGGATTGTTGATCATCGTCCGCACCGCGACCAGACTCAATCATCAGAAGATTATGGACCAGGTTCAGACAGAGTTGGCCGAGATGAGGGCAAACATGGCCCAGTTCATGACGATGATGCAAGGAGTTGTTCAGGGGCAAGAGGAGCTGCGTGCCTTAGCCCAAAGACTGGAAGCCGTGATTCCACCGGTCCACCGTGCTCCACCAGTGGGTGTACCCGTTCATGAGAATGCTGCGGTCACTATTCTCGTTGATGATTGTGCCGTGAGTGATGAATTGAGGGGGATCAGAATCAGTGAACAGCCTCTTGCTGCAGAGACCGTTAATGTCAGAGCAACCCGCGCTCGGGTTCGCCATCCTGGCTCTTCAAGTTCTTCCAGTTCTAAGAAGACATACTCTGGGGCACCCAAAAGGGGAGAGATTGAAACAAATGCTGTGCACCGTCGGAGGAGTGCAAACAGAGGACAGTATCGTCAGGCTGCTGCTGTGACTATCCCAGCAACTCAAACTCAACAGCAACAGAGAAAACCAGCTCAGCAGCATCAGCGTCAGCAACATCGTCCTCAGCAGCAGGCTTCCCAGCCTCACGATGGTAATCAAGCTGGTATAAGTAACGAGAGGAAGAAGATCATTTTTGATCCAATCCCCACGTCCTACGCCGAACTGTATCCCTCTCTGTTAGAGCGGAACTTGATCACTCCCAGAGACCCGCCGCCCATACCCGTCAACCCTCGGTGGTGGTATAGGCCTGAACAGCATTGTGTGTATCACTCGGGTGCTCCTGGTCATGATGTGGACAGTTGTTTCCAGCTGAAGATGAAGGTTCAAGACCTTGTGAGGTCGGGTATTCTGATTTTGGAAGACTTAGGTCCCAATGCTAATCGAGTTTGAAGATAACAAGTCCTGGGCTGGCGCCGACTTTTTCTTCAGAAGGGTTGTTCAGAAAGCAGAAGCTGCTAATGCAAGAGATATTGACAGTTGTCATCCCTGATGGGATCTATCACAATTGGGTCACTGTGGGCTTTCCTACAGTTGTTCATTAAGTCAGAGTAACAATCACTTTGTTTAAAAACCCTTCTCCCATGCCAAAAGGAGAAGTGATGGCATTGTTGGCAACATTTTGTGCAATGATATTTTCATTCAATAAGTTCATGTTAAACATTTGTTTTTCCATTTGTTTTCCCTTTTCGCTTTTTGCATGAAATTGGTGATCACAAAAAACCTTTAAAAAACAAGAATAAAAGCAATCTTTTCATCTGCATAACGATTGTCTTGTTTGATTTTCAAAAAGCTTTTCATATCAAAATCATTATGCAGGTTGTTTCTCAAACCCATTGAACATAGTGATCGGACGTCATCTCCCAATTTTGAATTCCCTGTATTCGAAGCAGACGAAGATGATGTTGAAGGGATTCCTGACAGTATTTCCCGACTTCTTGAGCGAGAAAAAGAAGATCACTCAGCTGCATCTCGAGAGTCAGCAGAACAGCCAACTGGGGCATCAAAAAAAAAAGAAGAAGATCAAAAAAAAAAAGAGAAAAAAGAAAAAGAGGAGGGTGCAAAGTCAAAAGAAATCGAAAGAAAGCAAAATCAAAAGCAAAATCAAAAGAAAAAAAAACAAAAGAAAGATAGCACCCTCAAAGTCCCAAGTTGACTAATGCTGAATTCGACGGAAAGAACGAAAAGATCAACTGCCATGTTTTATGGTCAGAAAGCATTCGACAAGAAGATCAAGCCTCGTGTGTTCCGAGGGACCTTGTGCTCAAGAAAGTCTTGTCTTTCGTGCTCGATTCCAGGGGCAAGTGAACTCCAAGCTATGAAAGTCCATGTGTTGACAAGAGAGCCTCTCCAGGCAATGTTTCGACACTTACAACAATGGATGGAGAAGTTCACTCGTCTTGTGAATTCCAGATGCAGTCAAGAAATACTTCGCCTAAAACAAAAAAAGCAAAACAGCTCGCTAAGTTGAACACCCCAAAGGGCGACTTAGGCAAAAAGGAGCGTCTCGGTGGATTGAAAACCCGAAAGGGCGATCCAGGCAAAAGTTAGAGACATTGAAAAAAAAAGAAAGAAAAGAAAGAGAATTTGCATCCCGCTAGATTGAGCTCCTCACACTGGGGCAATCTAGGCAAAAATTAGGGATTTGGCAAGTAACTGCATCTTGACAAGACTGTGCTCTATATCTGTCATCCGTCAGAGATTCTCGATTCGTCGTCGACTGAAGCTCCGAATACATCGAAAATTCAGAATGGTAGAGGAAAGGTCATTATGTTCAATGTAGCCCTCTCCAATATATATCACCGATTTCAAACTTGTACAGATCTATGGAGTCTCGCCCTTTACAGACTACCATTCCATTACATCTATTTGAGCTTTTACCCAATTATTTGCACTCTTATTTGTTTCAACTCAACAAACGTTTTGCATGTTTTAATTGATAAAGTATCATTGTTTTCAAAATAAACAAATTTTTCACAAAAATTGTTCTTAAACAAAGTGAACGTTCACAATGATGGAAGGATACTTAGGAGATCCACGGTGCTCTCCCGGGGGTGGTATGATTACCAACAGGTAAGACAATTGTTCGTATCTCGAGCATGACTGTATCTTTGTCCTGCAGAACCTCGTATGGTCTCTCCTCAGTGAATTTGCCTGACGCAGTGTCGTTTGAAGTTATTCATCTTCATGTTCCCGGCAGTACAGATTCTTCCTCCAAGTCCCTGTTAGCTCTATTATGGGGCATCCCCAGTAGAGTGCTGTTTGAGCCCTATCGTGGGGCATCCCCAGCAAGTTTGCTGTTTCGGACATTATTGTGGGGCAGCTCCCCTAGCAGAGTGTTTACTGAAGACCTCAACTTTCGCCTCTCCAGCAGAGCAGTCTTCATCTCCCCCCAGCATGGGTGCTTTTCTTGGAAGACTCAGTATTTGGAGGATCGACATCCCCGTAATCCGGCATTCCCTCAGATAGATCCCCCAGTGGAGTTGTTCGCGTAAGGAGCTTTATCAATGCTTTTGTATTTCTCATCAGAAATCTGGTTGCTTCTCGGTATCTCAGATTTTCATCACAAGTTGTTGTGGCGCATCCGCCTGTATGTTGAACTCTTTTCTCCGGTTATGACTAACGATCCCTCCGGAAGCCTCTTGTGGCTCTTCCTCCCTTGCAGGATGATGACTTTGGTTTTCTCTCCGGACGGTTGATTCCCGGACCTGTGTGTTGAGCATGTCTGTTTGTCAGCATTCATCATACATTTTCAGGTAGAATGCATACATGTATAATCATAGCATTCGGATACTCATGTTGCAGCTGTTGCCATGTATCTGTTGATTTTTGCCTCCTGCTGTTTGGTGATAAGAATCTCTCTAGTAGATTTTCCTCTAGCAGAAGTGGGCGTGTCTGATCTCTCCATGTAGAGTCTACCCCTTAAGCAGAAAGTGTCTATCCTTTCCTGACATTTCCCCACTGAGATACATCCTCGTGGATGACGGTTGTTTCCGTTTCCTCCCTACACGGGATGGGTTTTCCCTATTGAGTTCTTTCCTCATTAGGATGAGTCTTGTTTCAGTCTGCCTTTTTGGATCGATCCTAAATTGGCTTCCTGTTGGCTGTCTCCTGTGCTTCCCTAGGGCATAAATGAATAGTCGCTCACTAACCGGCACTCATTCATCTTATCCTCAGCGGAATTTATGGGCCTCTACCTACAAACCGGTAGTTGTAAGTCCTATCTATTTGGTTTTCTACCCACAAGCTGGTAGTTGTAAAATCCCACTTTCATCCCATGGCGGAGTTTGTTTGTTGGCCTCTACCTACAAACCGGTAGTTGTAAGTCCTATCTTTGTGGTTTTCTACCCACAAGCTGGTAGTTGTAAAATCCCACGTTCTCCCCTTGGTGGAGTTAACCCTTTGTGCTCATCCCGATGATGACTGGTTACTTTTTCTGTTGGCCTCTACCTACAAACCGGTAGTTGTAAGTCCTATCTTTGTGGCTTTCTACCCACAAGCTGGTAGTTGTAAAATCCCACTTTCATCCCATGGCGGAGTTTGTTTGTTGGCTTCTACCTACAAACCGGTAGTTGTAAGTCCTATCGTCGTGGTTCTCTACCCACTAGCTGGTAGTTGTAAAATCCCACTTTCATCCCCTTGGTGGAATTAACCCTTTGTGCTCATCCCGATGATGACTGGTTACTTTTCCATTGGCTTCTACCTACAAACCGGTAGCTGTAAGTCCTATCTTTGTGGCTTTCTACCCACAAGCTGGTAGTTGTAAAATCCCACTTTCATCCCCTTGGTGAAGTTAACCCTGTGTGCTCATCTTATCGATGACTGGTTACTTTTCCGTGGTTTTCTGCCTACTAACCGGTAGATGTAATCCCCTCTTTACAGTTATCAGTATCCGGTTTGTGATATTGATATTCTTTCCCCTCTGGATACTTGCCTTGATCAAGCAGTATTGTCCCCATTGGGTCTTCCCCTTCTTTTTGGATATTTGCTCCGAGTTAGCAACTTTATCCTCTTTTGATTGGTCATCTTTTGCATACCTATTCCTGGTACCCTGATGCCTTTCTTTTCGGTCGATTATTCATTTAACAACCTACAACCCGGTTATGGATAATCTTCCATGCGAGGTTATTATCTACGTTTTGACGGCTGTAGATAATATGTCTCATGCACTCTTTGGTCAATCTTTCGATTGTTATCTCCAGCAGAGTAAGATTCGTGTTCCTTATGGAATCGAATGTCCATCCTTTAACAAGACTGCTTTTCTAGCCCTCTTCAGGATGTTGAGTGTTTTGGAACACAAACCAATTCACGCTTTGGCGCTCAGGCCAATTTTTCCGGTATTCAGACCGAAGAAGTTTCCGACGATCAGGTCGATGTACTTATATATGTTTTTTCCGGTATTCAGACCGAAGAAGTTTCCGACGATCAGGTCGATGTACTTATATATGTTTTTTCCGGTATTCAGACCGAAGAAGTTTCCGACGATCAGGTCGATGTACTTATGTTTTTTCCGGTATTCAGACCGAAGAAGTTTCCGACGATCAGGTCGATGTACTTATGTTTTTTCCGGTATTCAGACCGAAGAAGTTTCCGACGATCAGGTCGATGTACTTATGTTTTTTCCGGTATTCAGACCGAAGAAGTTTCCGACGATCAGGTCGATGTACTTATGTTTTTCCGGTATTCAGACCGAAGAAGTTTCCGACGATCAGGTCGATGTACTTATGTTTTTCCGGTATTCAGACCGAAGAAGTTTCCGACGATCAGGTCGATGTACTTATGATTTTCCGGTATTCAGACCGAAGGAGTTTCCGACGATCAGGTCGATGTACTTATGATTTTCCGGTATTCAGACCGAAGGAGTTTCCGACGATCAGGTCGATGTACTCATGGCACTCAGGCCAATTTTCCGGTATTCAGACCGAAGTGGCGTTCAGGCCAATTTCCGATTTTCAAATCGAAGAAGTTTTTCTCCCTTTCGTCCTATTACGTCTGGCTGAGTTTTCCTCCTCTCCGTTGGTGTCGATAAACGTGAGTCTCCCTTTCGTCCTATGACATCTGGCTGAGTTTTCCTCCTCTCCGTTGGTGTCGATAAACGTGAGTCTCCCTTTCGTCCTATGACGTCTGGCTGAGTTTTCCTCCTCTCCGTTGGTGTCGATAAACGTGAGTCTCCCTTTCGTCCTATGACGTCTGGCTGAGTTTTCCTCCTCTCCGTTGGTGTCGATAAACGTGAGTCTACCTCTCGTCCTATGACGTCTGACTGAGTTTTCCTCCTCTCCGTTGGTGTCGATAAACGTGAGTCTTCCTATTCGTCCTATGACGTCTAGTTTGTACCTGTCCCCTTGTGGATTTACCTCTCCGTTGGCCTTGGTAAACGTTGAGTTTTTCCTAGTTGTCCGTGGGCATCTAGTTGTGTTTTCTTTTCCCATTCATCGTCATTGCGATGTCTGGATGTGGCCGTACCTTTTGAAAACAAAAAAAAAAAAAAAAAAAAAAAAAAAAAAAAAAAAAAACAAAATACCCAGTGATAAGTATCAGGTCCCAGTGGACGTTTCCATTATTGGATCCCTACATTGTGCAAATTCTACGGTTCTTTTGTATTCAATCCCTGTTTACCCTGAAAGTCTGACAGCCGCTGCTATCATCCGTTCGGGTTCCCAGCTGATTGAATAGGGGCAGCTGTAGCACCTCAAATTTGCACCTATCATTGTACATACATTTTCATATTAGGTCATATCATATCATGGTCTCAAGGATCATTGCATGCCCTAGCTCCCCTCCTAGTGGGTAGGTTGCCTTGTGAGTTTGATTCTTGATCACCAAGCATGTCTTGCATTTGTATATCTTTGCCTTTCACATGTTTATCAATCAAAAAGTACAAAAATATTGTCAGTTTAACCTTGTTGCTTGCAGTTGAAGCAATCATCAGCAATTAGGTCAAAGTCAGTCAAAGTCAGTCATTTGCAGTGGATGGTGGCCATTCTTGCAGAATTTGGGCACCATGATCAATAATCAAGAGTTCATATAGCTTGGGACATCATTTGGAATCAAGTTCTCAAGGAATTCGGGTTTGGAATGCATCAGAAATGCTTCAGTCAGGCAAAACCCTAGAGAAGTCAACAGAAAGTCAAACTTGGTCAACTGTTGATTTAATCAGTGATTTGATGGATGGAATTGATTTGAAGGAGCTCATTCATGTCTATACAAGCCTCATACATCATGTCCAACCTCATCATGGAAGAATTCAAAGCAAAATCAGAAATTTCCCAAAATAGAAAGTGGACCTGTAATTTTAACTGCCAAAAATGGAAACTTCTTGATCCTCAACTTGCATCATGATACAAGCTTCAAGTGAATTTTTGCCCAACATGAAAGTTGAAGATCTTGTTCTCCCATTTTCAAAAAGTCAAAGAACTCTCAAATCCCATGAATGGTTTGCAAGATATGGTCAAATCATTTTCACATTTTCATGAACTTCAAATGGCCATATCTCATGATTCCTTTGGCCAAATTTGATGGGGTTTTTTCCTACAAACTCCATTTAATCCCCTCTTTCCAAAAATTCATTCATCATTCACCAAAACCCTTGCCAATCAAAATGGCCTTTTTTGACTTGTTTCATTTAAAATTCAAGTTTGACCAAAGGTTGACTTTTTGATTTAATTGTTTTCAGCACATTTGGCCATTTGGAATTGATTTAGAATGTCATTTGCAACATGTTCCAAGCCCAAATTCGTGCACTTGCTATCATATACCACCATTTTGGCCAAAAGTGCAAAATTAGCAATTTGATTAAAATGAGTAAAGTTTGGTTAGCACTTGATTAAGCTTTGTTAAACAGCAAATATAAAGTGTTTTTTTCTGTCATTCTAAACCCTAGCCACAGCCTCCTATCACACAGAATTCCTTCTTCTCTCATTCTTGCATTTTCACACTTTGAGAATTTCTGACCAAAAGCTTCAAAGTGCTCGAGCAACACTTGATTGTTTCATCACTTGGCCAACCTTTGGAAGCTATTTTGGACCTTGTTCCTCGACTGTAAGCAGAGGAAACTCACTGTTCTATTGCAAGCTCTCTCATGGCAGATTATGGTTCAAGCTATCTCGTGCATTCTTGAGCTGAAAGAACTTCATTATCCATCATTTCAAAGCATAAAGCACATCTGTTTCAAGCTTTGAAGGCCAAATAACCATTACAACTCAACTGTTCTTCAATCTTGGTAACATTTCGAATCTCAACTTTTACCAAATTATGCTATGCTTAGGATAGGTCTTCGTATGCTGATTCCATTGCAACTTGTATCATTCAAAATGGTTATGATATGCGTGAGAAATCTGAATTTCCATTTGTGTGCTCAAACTTATTTTCACTCGATTTGCCTTGCTTAGGATGAGTTAGTGAGATTGGTTGTCATATTTGTGTTGTATGTGGTCTGATGATGCCATTGATGTATGTGATTTTCTGTTCTGGGCATAAAAAATTTCGAGTTGATTTGAAGATGATGAAGTATACTGTAGCGTTAAAACCCTAGGTGCCATTCCAATTTTCTGGGTTTTTCACGTATCATGCACGCCGTGTTACTGTTGTATTGAAGCTGACCAATCAGAATATTTGTTTCCTTGAGCCTGTACGCTGCGTTTAGTTAAGTGGATATGGTATTTACCAAATTGCCACGCTGGTCAACCTTTGACTCATTAAATCATGTTCTTTGTTCATGTTTGCTCCAATTTGTTCATCATCTTTCCAAATTCATTTCTCACTCAATTTAACACCAAAAATCATGAAATTTTTTCTATCATTTTCACATGAATGTCTATTATTTAATCATGATTTTTGCTGAATTTTTGGTTGGCTGGATTTTAAATGGTATTAGGTTTCTTGTCATGTATGCTCATTTGATACCTTTTGCCAATCCTTTTGTGAAATGATGATGATGTATCCAATGCCCCTGAAATTTTTTGTGGTGAATCAACACTCATTCATGCTTGTTTCCATGTAGAGTTTGTGCATTTATCATTTGTGGTTTGTTAGATATGAATTTTTGAACTAGGGTGTGACAACTTGTGTCACACCAATGATGTGCATTTTCATGATTTTTGTTGACATGCTTCCTGACCTTCAATTAATTTGAAATTTTGCATGATCCTTCTCTTATATGTCTAGTTGACTTGTGATTTTTCCTGGAATTATTTGAGCCATTTCTTAATTGTTTGAGATTTTTCTTCCCTGCCTAGTCAATTGTTGACTTTGTGTGATACATCTTGCCATTTCATCTGGAAAATTCTCATACTTTGTTGGATGATTATGAAATTTTACATGTGCATACTAGACATCTTGAGCTTTGCATTGGTGTTGATCCCATCCATTTCTCATCTGTTTTCATTTAGTTATGATTTTTTGAAGATGACACATGTTTTGTTGACTTCTTTGTGCACACTTGAAATTGTGTTGACTTCCTGATTTTAATTGACTATCTTCCCATGATCCAATTGAGCTGAAATTTCATATGCATGCTATGTTATGGATTGTGATTGAGTATGAATTATTTCATGATTTTTGGAATTGATTATGTTTGCTTTTGAGCTTGGTCTTGCTGTTGACCTTTTGTGTGCTTTCATTTGCCATGCCTTGCCTTCTTTGGTCTATAAAATGATGATGGTGCATGATATGAACATGAATCCAATTGTGTTTGCTTCCTAAATGTTTGAACTTGACTTTGGTTGACTTTCATTTGCTGTTTTGACTTTTTCATTTGTTTTTGACCCTAGGCTTGTCCTAGTGGTCTTTTGGGCTTA
Source organism: Lathyrus oleraceus (assembly GCF_024323335.1). Classification (NCBI taxonomy): domain Eukaryota; kingdom Viridiplantae; phylum Streptophyta; class Magnoliopsida; order Fabales; family Fabaceae; genus Lathyrus; species Lathyrus oleraceus. The sequence continues at coordinate 214,480,786 of NC_066583.1, forward strand.
TGATTGAGTTTATGTTTCAGGTTAAGCAACAATGCCTCAAAGATCATACAAATGTGATTGAGTTTGATTACATATCATGTGCTAACCCTTGTTTTGTAGGTGGCATGACTCATTTGACTTGAGTTTGTGCTTTGCACATTGGTTCCTCTGTGTTGACTTTTGTTTACCAATCCCTTTTGTTTTAAACTGTTGAACTGTTTACTGATTGGTTTGACTTTTTCAGGTACCTTTAGTTGCTTAAGTTCTTTGAACTTGCTTTGCTTTGCTTTTTTAGCAACTTGCTTGAGGTATAATCTCTTTTACTTCATGTAGTCTAGAAGACCTGGCCTGTTACTTGGCCAGGCAACTGTCTGAAGTCCTCCTTAAGAGGCAATGCTTGTGTATGTTTAATTTGTCCTTGTACAGAGTCAAAGACCTCCTAAGTGAAGAGGCAATTGGCAGAACCAAGGGATAAGCAATCTATCCCCTGCTATTCAGTGTGTCTTCTGTCTTGCTCACACCACTGTGTTGATGCATTTCAGACAAAAACCCAAGATCTTGTGCAATTGCACAGTCGAGTCAGTATCAAATGTGTAGAAGGGTTCCCACTTTCTGAACCCACACATTCTTGTCAAATGCTCTCCCTGGCCAGGGATAGAAGCAATGAGGCACACCCCTCATCTCCTTTCATCTGCTTCACCTTAGCCCCTCAATGGCAAGGTTAAGAGCAACACTCACCCCATTCCAGAGGTTTGTTTGTTGAGGTTGATATGACCCCTCGACTAAAACCTAACCCTTGTTTGAGCCACTTGCTTGTGTATAGTGTGTGCTATCTGTGCTTGTATGTTTGTTTGACTTGCTTCCTGTGCAAGTTACGTTTAGTTTAGAGTAATCCTTGTTTGCTTTCGCCCTCGTTGCGATCCTTTCTCTCGCCCTCGTTGCGATCGAGCCTTTTTCCTTTCTCTCGCCCTCGTTGCGATCGAGCCTTTTTCCTTTCTCTCGCCCTCGTTGCGATCGAGCCTTTTCTTTTCTCTCGCCCTCGTTGCGATTGAGACCTTCCCTTTCTCTTGCCCTAGTTGCAATCGAGACCTTTGTCCCTCCGTAGCCGAACTACGGCAACTCTGATTCTCATGTTCAGATGAGATACGTAGGCACGAGATGCGATGTCTTGTCGAGTTTGACTAACCACTAACATCTAATTCTTTTCTCTCGCCCTCGTTGCGATTGAGACCTCCCCTTTCTCTTGCCCTAATTGCAATCGAGACCCTTGCTTCCTGTGCAAGTTTGGTGTGTGTGTGGCTTGCTTCCTGTGCAAGTCATGTCTAGGATAGGTTGGCCCTTGTGCCATTTAGCTAGAAACCTTAACTTAGGGTTGACTTTGCATGACAACATCTAGGCTCGAGTCGTAGTCTCCCTAGTGTTGTGTCTCCCTCTGTTATCTGGTTAGGCTAGATCCTTTATCCCTGCGTAGGGGAACTACATCGCCCTGATCTTCATACCAGATGAAGTATGTAGGCAGGAGATTGAGCTGATCTCTCCGGGCGCCCTTTTTCTTTTTCAACCCTTTGTGTCTTAACCACCCTTGTGTGTGTTCTGGTTGGAGTCCGACATAAGTCCAGCGATTGGCAGTTGGTTTCCTGTGTGCGTTTAGGTTCGGATGCTGATGTAAGTCCAGTGATTGGCATTCGGGCTCCATGTTTGCCTTTGCCTGCTTTTGTTTGTGTGCGTGTCAGCCGAGCTACGAATGCTCTGATTCTTCTCTCGTCCGAGAAGATACGTATGCATAGGATGCGATATCCTAGCGAGCATGTGTCGTCTCCCCAGTCCGAACTACTTCGACTCTGATGTCTATGCCTGATAGACTAAGTAGGCCCAGGATACGATGTCCTGCCGAGTCAGTTTCAATCAGTTTCTTTTGTCTCTTTCAGCTAGTGTGTGTGTGTTTGAGCAGTGTTTTAGCAACCAATATTCCTTCCTTTTGTGCGTGGATCCCGTCGAGTACGACGGGTGCGTAGGGGTGCTAATACCTTCCCTTCGCATAACCGACTCCCGAACCCATCCTCTTTGGTCGCGAGACCATGTTCTTTTCCTAGGTTTACTCTGAGCGTTTCCTTTCCCTCTTTTGGGATAAATAACGCACGGTGGCGGCTCTGTTGTTTCTTCTTTTCCCGCCGGTTTTTCGCGTGATGCGACAATTATGCAGGTTGATTTCTAGACCCATTGAACATAATGACCCAACACCATCTCCCAATTTTGAATTCCCTGTATTTGAGGCAGAGGAAGATGATGTTGAAGAGATTCCTGATGAGATTACCCGTCTACTTGAGCATGAAGAGAAGATCATTCAGCCACATCTTGAGAATCTGGAAACAGTCAACTTGGGGTCTGAAGATTGTGTGCGAGAGGTAAAGATTGGGGCACTCCTGGAAGAATTTGTTAAGAAGGGGTTGATTGAGTTGCTACGAGAATATGTTGATGTCTTCGCCTGGTCATATGAAGATATGCCTGGTCTAGATACAAATATTGTGCAATATTTCCTGCCTTTAAAGCCTGAGTGCGTCCCTGTGAAGCAGAAGCTCAAAAGAACTCATCCTAATATGGCAGTAAAGATCAAAGAAGAAGTTCAGAAGCAAATTGATGCGGGGTTTCTGGTGACTTCTACATATCCTCAATGGGTGGCCAATATTGTGCTCGTTCCTAAGAAAGATGGAAAAGTCCGGATGTGTGTGGACTATAGAGATTTGAATAAAGCTAGTCCGAAAGATGATTTCCCTCTACCACATATTGATATGTTGGTAGATAATACAGCTAAATTCAAAGTCTTCTCGTTTATGGACGGATTTTCCGGATACAATCAGATCAAAATGGCACCCGAGGATATGGAGAAGACAACATTCACCACACCTTGGGGAACATTCTGTTATCGAGTGATGCACTTCGGTTTGTAGAACTTCGGAGCCACGTATCAACGAGTTATGACTACCTTATTTCATGATATGATGCATAAGGAGATTGAGGTGTACGTTGACGATATGATTGCTAAGTCAAGAACGGAAGTGGAACATGTAGAGCACCTGTTGAAGCTTTTTCAGCGTTTGAGGAAGTACAAGCTTCGTCTGAATCCCAACAAGTGTACATTTGGAGTCCGTTCTGGAAAGTTATTGGGCTTCATTGTCAGTGAAAGAGGTATTGAGGTTGATCTTGCAAAGGTCAAAGCAATACCAGAGATGCCTGCGCCCATAACTGAGAAGCAAGTCCGAGGTTTCCTTGGCCGCTTGAATTACATTTCCAGATTCATATCACACATGACTGCCACATGTGCGCCAATATTCAAGCTCCTCCGGAAAGATCAGTCTCATGATTGGACCGAGGATTGCCAGAAATCCTTTGATAGTATTAAAGAGTATCTGTCTGAGCCTCCGATCCTGTCGCCGCTTGTGGAAGGGAGACCATTGATCATGTATCTGACCGTCCTTGAAGATTCGATGGGTTATGTCCTTGGCCAGCAAGATGAATCAGGAAATAAAGAGTATGCCATCTACTACTTGAGTAAGAAGTTCACTGATTGTGAGTCTTGATACTCAATGCTTGAGAAAACATGTTGTGCTTTGGCTTGGGCTGCTAAGCACTTACGCCAGTATATGTTGAATCATACGACTTGGTTGATATCCAGAATGGATCCAATCAAGTACATATTTGAGAAGCCTGCTTTAACTCGGAGGATTGCCCGTTGGCAGATGTTGTTATCTGAGTATGATATTAAGTATCGAGCTCAGAAAGCTATCAAAGGTAGTATATTGGCTGACCACTTGGCACACCAGCCGATCGAGGATTATCAATCAGTTCAGTATGACTTTCCGGATGAGGAGATTCTGTATTTGAAAATGAAAGATTGTGATGAGGCTACACTCAATGAAGGGCCAGAGCCTGGTTCCAGATGGAGTATGGTATTTGATGACGCTGTAAATTAATATGGAAATGGTATTGGGGCAGTAATTCTTACCCCTCAGAGAACACATATTCCTTTTACAACAAGGCTAACTTTCAAATGCACGAATAATATGGCTGAGTATGAGGCCTGTATTATGGGATTGGAGGAATGCATTGATCTTAGGATCAAGCGCCTTGATGTATATGGTGATTCGACCCTCGTTGTTAATCAGATTAAGGGCGAATGGGAAACGAATCAGCCTGGTCTTATTCCATATAGGGATTATGCAAGGAGGATTTCAACGTTCTTTACTGAGGTTGACTTCCATCATATTCCTCAAGATGAGAATCGGATGGCAGATGCTCTTGCTATACTTGCTTCAATGATAGTAGTCAAACTTTGGAATGAAGTTCCCAATATCACTGTGATGTGCTTGGATAGACCAGCTCATGTGTTTGTAGTTGAGGAAGTGAAGGATGATAAGCCATGGTATTATGATATCAAATGTTTCCTTCAGAGCCAGATTTACCCACCTGGGGCATCTGTGAAGGATAGGAAAACTTTAAGGAGATTGTCAGGCAGTTTCTACCTCAATGGCGAAGTGCTGTACAAAAGAAACTTTGACATGGTTCTGCTCAGATGCGTGGATAGACACGAAGCAGACCTGTTGATGACTGAGGTCCATGAGGGTTCATTTGGTACTCATTCCAATGGGCATACCATGGCTAGAAAGATATTGAGAGCAGGCTACTATTGGTTGACAATGGAGTCTGACTGCTGCAAGTATGTGAAGAAATGCTATAAGTGTCAGATTTATGCGGATAAGATTCATATTCCCCCGACACTTCTGAATGTGATTTCATCACCATGGCCTTTCTCCATGTGGGGAATTGACATGATTGGCGTGATAGAGCCGAAAGCGTCTAATGGACACATATTTATTCTCGTAGCAATTGATTACTTCACCAAGTGGGTTGAAGCAGCGTCATATGCAAATGTGACCAGGCAGGTGGTAGTGAAGTTTATCAAGAATCAACTCATATGCCGATATGGTGTGCCAGATAAGATCATTACAGATAATGGATCTAACTTGAACAACAAGATGATGAAAGAGCTATGTAGTGAGTTCAAGATTGCACATCATAATTCTTCTCCTTACAGACCTAAAATGAATGGGGCTGTTGAAGCTGATAATAAGAATATCAAGAAGATTATCCAAAAGATGGTTGTTATGTACAAAGATTGGCATGAGATGCTGCCATTTGCTTTGCATGGATATCGTACATTTGTCCGCACTTCAACAGGGGCAACCCCTTTCTCTCTTGTTTATGGCATGGAAGTTATACTCCCAGTAGAGGTGGAGATCCCATCAATGAGAGTCTTGATGGAAGCCAAGTTGACTGATGCTGAATGGGTTCAGAGTCGTTACGACCAGTTGAATTTGATAGAAGAGAAGAGATTGACTGCCATGTGCCACGATCAATTATATCAGCAAAGGATGAAGAAAGCTTTTGATAAGAAGGTCAAGCCTCGTGTGTTCCGAGAGGGTGACCTTGTGCTCAAGAAAGTCTTGTCTTTCGCTCCCGATTCCAGGGGCAAGTGGAATCCAATCAATGAAGGTCCATATGTTGTTAAGAGAGCCTTTTCAGGCAGTGCTTTGATACTTACAACTATGGATAGGGAGGATTTCACTCGTCCTGTGAATTCAGATGCAGTCAAGAAATACTTCGCCTAAAAAAAAAAGAATAGCTCGCTAAGTTGAAAACTCGAAAGGGCGGTTTAGGCAAAAATGAGCGTCTCGGTGGATTAAAAACTCGAAAGGGCAATCCAGGCAAAAGTTAGAGACATATAAAAAAAATGATGACATGTATCCCGCTAGATTGAGTACCTCATCCTGGGGCAATCTAGGCAAAAATTAGGGATTTGGCAAGTAACTGTAGCCTGACAAGACTTTGTTCTACAACTGTCATCCGTCAGAAATTCTTGCTCATTCATCATCAACCAAAGCTTCAAATTCATCGGATTCGGAATTAGTGGAGAAATGGTCATTATGTTCAACGTAGCCCTTTTTCCAATATATATCACCAGTTTCAAATTTCTAAAAATCTATGGAGTCTTGCCATTTACAGACTACCATTCCAGCAAATAAATTTGAGCTTTTAATCCAATTATTTGCACTCTTATTTGTTTCTATTCAACAAATGTTTTGCATGTTTAATTGAGAAAATATCATTGTTTTAGACAATCAATTTTTTTTCATAATTTCTTTTTAAACAAAGTGAACATTCACAATGACGAAAGGATACTTAGGAGATCCTCAGTGCTCTCCCAAGGATGGTATGATCTCCAACAGGGTAAGACATTTGTTCATATTCCTGGCATGACTGTATCTTCTTCCTCCGGAGCTGTTTTATGGTTTATCCCACCGAGTGGAATGCTTGTTGAGATATTCGTCTCTCTTCCCTTCAGCAGAGTAGCGATCTTTCCTCCTCAACATATGTGTTTTCTTTGGAATATTCGGTTTTGGCGGTTGGTCCCCAGAACTCCTTTATCTCCGGATAGATTCCTCAGTAGAGTTGTTCTTATGGTGAACTTCATCTGTGATGATCCCTGTCCCCATCCGGAATGACTGATGTTCATCCCTCGATGATCTTCGCTTCCCAGCACCGATTGCCCTTAGTGGACTTGGCTTTCTCTCTTGAGAAGTAGTACCGGGTGGTTGATTCCTGGACCTCTTTGTGTTAGTTTGTCTGTTTGTCAGCATTCATCATACATAAACCACGCATATACATGCATAATTATAATATTCAGATACTCATGTTGCATTCTTTGCCATATATCGTTGTTTGTTGTCTCCTGCTATTTGGTGATATATATCTCCCCAAGAAGATGTGTATGACTGATCTCTCCATATAGAGTCAGCTCCATAAGCAGAAAGCGTTTATCCTTTCTTCCATATTCCCCACCGAGATATATCCTCGTGGATGATAGTTGTTTCTGTTCCTTCCCAACACATATATTGGGATGGGTTTCCCTATTGAGTTATATCCTCACTAGGACGAGTCTTGATTCAGCGCGCCTCTTTGGTTCGACCCTAAAGTGGCGTCTTGTGACTGTTTCCTTTGCTTCCCCGCGGTATAAATGAATAATTGCTCAATAATTAGTAATCATTCACATTATCCCCGGTGGAGTCTGTGGTTTTCTACCCTTATACCGGTAGTCGTAAACCCTATTATCTTTCCCCTGCAGAGTTAACCTCTTGTTCATTGCAATTGATGATGGTTACTTTTCTGTGGTTTCCTACCCAGTATCCGGTAGGTGTAATCCCCTCCTTGGCAGTTATCTTCATCCAATATTTGGTGTTGATATCCCCTCATTTGCCTGGATAATTGCTCTGATTACGCAATTTATCCCCAGCGAGTCATTTCTCGTCTACCCTGTTGTTGTTGGTAAATGATTGTTTCTCTCGTGAATTGGTCATCATTATATACCCAGTTTCGGTATCCCGATGCCTTTTCTTTTCGGTTGATTTATCCTTTATAAACCCAGTAACCGGTTGCGGATAATCTTCCATGCGAGTATGTTATCTATGTTTTGACAGTAATAGATAATATATCTCATGCGCTCTTTGGTCGAAGCCTTTTGTTCTTTCCCAGTAGAGTAAGATTCGTATCCCCTTTGCGGAGTCGAATATCCATCCTATAATCGAGTTTGCTTTTAGCCCTCTTTTGGATGATGAGTGTCTTGGAAATATTCCCCAATTCACGCCTTGGTTGGTCACCTATTATATGCCTAGTAACCGGTATCCCTGGTGTTCCTTCCTTTCTGCTCCCTATTATGACTTTTAGTCCCCTGTGGAGTCCGAATCCCTGAGTTGAAATATACCTTTTAGGTCTTCCTCAGATGTTTTGGAGTTTTGATATCTCTCACCCTTATACCGGTCTTAGATATTCATTCTCCCCGAGCATGTTGTATCTCTCGCCCTTATACCGGTGTTCAGATCACATGTCCCTTTGAGCTTATTACCCAGTAACCGGTAATACCTCATCCCGCTGCTTCCCCAGGAAGGTCTTTTTTAGACATCCCCAGCGAAGTCCCTTAGTGGATCGTCCTCGTCCGGATTTTTATCCGAAGTACCCGTTGTGGTTAGTTTTTGTTGTATTGGCATATTCCCCAATACATGCACCTTTGAGTCAGTTCGATGTCTTTCCATTTGATTTACTCCTTTTGGAAATTCAACTCCCCAAGCTTTGAGTCGTGCCCTGCTCGCGCATTTCTTTCTTATCCCCATTAGAGTCCCCAGAGTCTCTGCCCCATGGATTGAATTATTCATGGGAATTGTTAATTTTCTCCTGATCTTTGCCTTTGTAGACGCATACCCCCACAAAGTGTTACCATTTTGCATACATACATTTGCATCGTGAGGTCTCTTAGGGACCAAAATTCGTCTCTTTGTTATTATTTAAGCCCATTCTACCTCGTCGAGACGAAGATTTTAACCTTCACTTCTCCGACTAGAATGACCTTAAATAGGGGAATCTGTAAGACCCCAATTTTGTCCCTAAGATCCCTCATGGCACCATAACATTGCATTTGCATAGCCTTAAGGATCATAAGCATCTTGGTTCCCCTTGCCTTTGGGTAGGACTCCTTGTGAGTGATTTGAGATCACCAAGCATGCTTGAATTGTATATCATTGCTTTTCTCATTTTTGTTTACTAACCAAAAGCACAAAAATATGTCACTAACATCTTTTGTTTGTAGCTTGAGCAATCACAAGGTTCAAAGCTTCTAGGAGATCCTTTGTGCAATGACATGGCCAAGTGAAGATGAAAGCAAGCATGGTAATGGTTCCCAAAGCTCTGATCCATCAAATATGCCTCCCTAATATCTCAATTCATCATCTTGATCAAAGCAAGTCAAAGGGTTTGAGGTCTTGTTCTTCAAGAAACCCTAATTCATATGTGCACCACAATGCCTTGCTCATGAAGCAACCTCAGCCCATGGTCAAATAGAATCAAGGGAAGTTCTTTAACTCATCATTTCATGCATATTTCGACTTGTTTGAGTGTCCTCAATCATCAATCCATCAAAATATGGGTTGTGGACTTGAGAAGTTGATCAGTCAATTCATCTGACTATTTTGAAATACATTGAGACCTAACTTTTGATGTGTTGGTCAAATGGAGATGATTCCAAAATAAAAAATGTTCTTAAGGACAATATGAACAACTTTCATGTTCATAAAAAAATTATTTGAAGCTTGGAAGATCATCCATTCCAAAACATTATAGGTCATTTTGACTGAAACCCAAATTTTGGGTCAACTTCCCAAGGACACAACTCATTAATTTTTTTATGATTTTGAGGTAGGATCAAATTAATTGGAAAGCTTAAGATGCCTACTTCAAATGTTATGTTGAACAAATTTTCAAAATATCAAAGGAAATACATGTGATAATGCAAAACATTATAGGTCCTTTTTGACCAAAGCCATTAAAAGGCAAAAAAAGTCCAACTTCAAGTACCCATAACTCTTTCATAAAAAATCCAAATGATGCAAAATTTGAGCCTATTTTGATTGTCTTGAAAATATCTATAACTTTTATGTTGAAGGTTTTTTCATTTAAGGCTTACATCATCAAAGAAGGGGGGCTTGAAAATTGGCCAAAATTAGAAACCTTGCCTTGACATGTCATGCACCTTGCACTTTAAACTCAAATTTCATAAATTTCCACACTTCAAATGGATTTTTGCCCAACATAAAAATTGTTCCTTACATCAAGACCTTTCCAACCATTAGTCACATGACTATATTTGGATTTGGAAAATATCATTTTCGAAGAGGAGAACTTTTAAGGCATTTTTGGGAAACTTGATTCAATTGCCATGCATGAGCTGATTACATCTATGTTGCACGACCATTTCATTCATTTGTGATCTCAGCTTGCCAAATCAATTGGAATTGGGCCCTCCATGCGCCTGTATAGGCCCATGCATGGAGGCCCTCTCCATTCATGCAAATTTGAAATCACACTTTCAACATGGCATTGGCTATAAATACATGGCATGTAAGCTTCCATTCAACACCCTGATTCAACCTGAAATGCTGCAGAATTATCTCCATAGCCATTACTAAAGAAGCTAGTTCATTTTCTCTAAATTTTTTAGATCCAAAATTCAACTACTGGTTGAATTCTTGGATCTAGAGCTTCTAAACCTTCATCATTCATCTCACTGATCTTCTGTTTTGGCAAAGAAAGAAAGGAATCGAGCTCAAGTTTCCAAAAATCAAGCTTATTCTTCAACTGGTATTTCCTTCGAATCTCATCATCCTTTGATCTATTTGCTTGGATCTTGTGTTGGCTGAAGTCCTCTCAATAGAGGCATCATGATTCTGCATTCAATTTTTGAAATCCATTGAGTTCATGATGAACACCAGATTTTTCAACCTCTGATTTCTTACACCATGGAAGTCTAGAGTGAAAATGGATGGTACAGGGGTGATGTACATCACCCCAACTTTAATTTGATGTATAGATCGTGCATTTTCATTAAGGTTTGGATCTTTGCAATTCTGGCCGGAAAATGCATGCTCACCGGAGAAGACGGTGGCTCCGGTGGCTGCTTCATTGCCAGATCCAATATGGACCGTGTGATGACATTTCCAGATCCAATCCAGACCATTCATTGTTATGACTTTTATTTAATCCATGTGTGGTTGCATTGACCAGGGTCTACCATGCGCGCGCGTCTCCCAGCCTTGTGATCTGCCAACTCAATTAATGAGCTCAGATCCAAGCGCTGTGGATTTTTCTCATTTTTTATTTCTAATTTTATTTTCTTTAATTCCATTTTATTTCAAAAATCAACATCTCTCTCATTTTTAATCCAAAAATTATGGGACCAATTGTATTAGTCTCCAAATAATTTCTAGTTTCTATTTCTAATTTTTAATATTTTTTATTTTGTCATTTGATATTTTTTGTGAATTTTCTCTTTTCTGGTTATTTTTAATTCATTTTAAATAGTTTTTGATATTCAAAAAATACAAAATATTTTCCTAGCCTATTTGAATGATGATGAATCCATGAAAAATATTCTCATCAATTTTTTAATTGATTTGAGATTTATTTGAGATTTTAGTTCAATTAGGTTATTTTATTCATTTTTAATTGAGTAAAAATAGTTTCTAACTTTTAAAAATGCTGAAATTTTTTGTCAAACTTTGTTTGACCTTGTTGAACTTAGGATAAATCACTTGGACTTTTCAAAGTTGATTTGAAGTGATTTTGAAGTTTGGCCTTTTCTTTTATTTTAATTCAAGTTTATTTTAAATATTAAAAAATTCCAAAAATACTTTGTTCATTTCTTGACTTCCAATCTTCATCTCACTTCTGTTTTTGATTGTTTGACTTTGACTTTCAATGTCATTGGTCAACATATGTGGATTGGTATATGTTATTTCATTTAATGCACTTTAATTTTGTCATTTCATTTCTCTTATTCATCTCCTTCTTCTTCTTTTTCTTTTTCTTTTTGATCAATGAGTTGAAGGTTGATAAGTTAGCATTGATTAGGGAGACTTAATCTTCCTTGATCCAAATCTAATTCATCTTGATCAATTGATCAAGTGAATGGCTTTGCATTAAGGATAGGTTGTTTCACTACGCCAAATAAGGGAAAAGAGGGCGCTTATTTTGACCTATAACAGCGCTTTTAAGCGCCCTCTAAAGTGGCGCTGGCATACGTAAAGACAGCGCTTTGTTTTCCTGGAGAAAGCGCTGTCTAAAGTGGCCCTTTAAGGGCCACTTTATAGTGCGCTTTCAGAAAAAAGCGCCCTCTGGAGTAGTCCATAAAGGGACACCTTAGAGGGCGCTTGCTGGAAAAAGCACCCTCTAAAGTTGTCAATGTAAAGTGTTTAGAGGGCGCTTTCTGGACAAAGCGCCCTCTAAAGTTGTCAATGTAAAATGTTTAGAGGGCGCTTCCTACATAAAGCGCCCTCTAAAGTGTTAAGCGCCCTCTAAAGTTGTCAATGTAAAGTGTTTAGAGGGCGCTTTCTGGATAAAGCGCCCTCTAAAGTTGTCAATGTAAAATGTTTAGAGGGCGCTTCCTACAGAAAGCGCCCTCTAAAGTGTTAGTTGTTTTAAAAAAATTTGTTTGAAAAACAGTGGATATTTAATTGGTAACCTGTTCGCATGCTGCAAAAGTGTAAAATTCATATTGATTTCATCCTTTAATCCAATGTTATACACCATTAATCCATTGATATATACAACATGAATCCATTTATATACAACATTAATCCTCCATATATACAACATAATATATGATTCTTTGATCAACAATATACAACAACATATTCATCAGTTAGTAAAAGTACAACAACAATATACAACATATATACAACAACAGCATACAACAACAACATTCCATACATATATGTACAACAATATACAACCTAGCTATATGATTCTTTGATCAACAATGAATTGACACAATTCATCCTTCATTTCATCCAAATGAGCTCTTGAGTAAGATTTGTATTCCTCAAAGTACTACAATTAAGAGAATAAAACATATTCATGATTTAGTAACAAATTAGATGAAATATCCGATAATATTAAAATAAACCCTAAGTTATTATTCCATACCATTTTTGGGATATCTATATGATTCAACGCAATGATATCTCTCATAAATCTCAATACAAAAAATCCGCAATCGACCGAATTATTTTGCTGAGGACACTACACAGAAAAACAAACAATATATATATAGTTAATTTCTTACAAACACTATTATAAGCAAAAAAACAAACACTATTATAAGCAAAAATAAGATACTTAATATATACCTGAACTCTGATCCAGGTAATGTCCTTCCTATTGCGATAATTCTTTTTCGATCTAAATTTTATTATTGCCCTAACAAAATAAAAACGTATATTGAGATCAATCTGACAGACATAATTAAATATACAAATACACATGAATATTTAGGGGAATTTCACTTATGCGTCAACCGTCTTCTTCATACTCGGATATTTACTCCAATCACCCGATAACGAATCGAGATAATACACTATTAGTCTCGAAAGATCCATAGCAACCAACACCCAGTGACCACTGTAAAATAAAACAAAAATTTAGATGAATGAAAATTTTCTATGTAAAAGATATACATAGATTAGAATTAAATTATTAGAAAGAAAATCTAACCCGTTGCCAGAATTAAACGGTAAAAAATACAAACTGGGTGTAGTCTTATCGCCGGCCGCCATGAATCTATCGACTAGATCATTCTTTACGGATGTTGGATTTTTCGTTATTAACGTTGCGTTGATACGGGAAGCAGCAATAAAATTGAAACGGTTACACAATTCAGTTCCCCGCAGCAATGTTACATACATATACCTTAAATAGAAACATAATAAACATTAGACTACTCATTGAAATGTGTAAATAAATTGTTCAACTAAGTAAATTATAGATTGATCGGAGTACCATATGTATGTATGAATGACAGCGATGCCCAATTCGTCGTGTTCAAAAAGTTGTTGCATGTCCTCCTTTGCAATTATTTCGAAATGAGCAGCTCCGAAAACACCTTCATCAAAATCTATAGTACGAATGGCCCCTTGCATAATATCGGACTCATTCACCATTTTCTCAAGACGCATCATAATTTGAGATTTTGTCCCGGACGTCGTTGGAGGAATATCGTTACCAGCTTTTTTCAACTTTCGACCGGGAACCTAAAAATTCATATAAATTAAATCATGACTTTTTGTGATGCAATAGAATCGTTGCGTATATAATTCAATAGGTATATATATTTGTACCTCTTTTAGAGATGCAACCGACTCGATGCGTCTTGAAATCCCTTTACCAGCTTTATGCGTGGGTCTTGTAGGAGTCTAACATTACCATGTAATAAGGATTGATTAAATATCATAATTGTAGCTGAATTGAAATGTGAATACTAAAGATTCATAATCATTTAGAACATATATACCTCGGCATCTGGGAAAATTAGATCTGACGGCCATCCAACAAAGGATCCGACTGCTTCTCGCATCAACGTTGTCTCTGAAACAACGTCAGGTAATGGTAGAAGCGCGTCGGTATCTAATACAAGGTCAACCGAAACTTTCATATATCCCACCGGGAGGGGATTATGGTGAAGTAATTCACCCGAAGTGTTGTGCACTTTTCCCTTGCCAACCATGCGATAAGTTGGTGACGATAGATACAGCTGACAAGGTGAAATGCCCTAAACCAATAATAAATGTTATTGTTAACGTGTATATGTGTCAAGTAAAAAAGTGCTATTTTAATTTCATAATAACATATATAATTACCTCAGGAAATTTCGGTTGACAATTGATACTAGCTCGGTCACTAGTATCTTTTGCCTCGGAGGCGCACCTTTCCTCTCTATACCTTGCATTCTCGTTTTGCAGTTGGAGTACTTGTGCCCTTAACTCCGCCAAGGTCTCCATCACCTCTTTGTTGGTAGGATTTTTTGTTTTTGGTTTTTTATAAAATGACGACGGAGTCACACCAAAACCCTTACCCCTCACACGACCGGAATACTCAGGAACATTTAGTACTCGACTAAGTACGCTCCTGCAATTCTGGACCTCGGTTGAAGGTACGGTTTGGGATAAAGTCTCCTGAAATATTATTAGAGGAGATTAAAAATGAATTATATGTCTAACAAAATTTTCGATATAATTAAAGAAATAATGTTACATATACTTACACATTCGTCATAAAATGTTTGGACCGCTTCAACGACAGCCCCATCCTTCCCAACCCGAGCAGCCTTCCATAATACGTGCTCCGGAAGAGATGTTGCGTCACTTTTCTCATCGGCTAGCTACACATTGAATTAGATTATAAGATCATCAATTATAACATATTGTGACAATGTATAAGCTCATAGCATTTGAATATACTCACAATTCTTTGTTGTAACCGTGCATATCCCGTACGCCCTTTTTTGTACGGATACGCGGGTTTTGATGCCCTTTTCCGATTTATGTCGCTTACTTCCTGGATAAAAAAGTTTAAGGCATATTAGAACCAAGTAACTTAACAATTGTATAATACCATAATTAATAGACATTACATGGAATTTTTCGTTTCTTCGTTTGGCGACAAAGTTATTCCATTCATCGACTGAAATAATCTCGGCATACTTCATTGGCCGTTCTGCTTCAACAAATTTTCCTTCCTCATCCTTGAGAAATTTGTTGGACAAAAAGGATCGAAATCCTCGGAGTCTTTTTCCAGCCAATTGAATACAATATTTTTGCCGGCTTTCATCGATGTGAAAGGATCTCTAAAAAACATCCACATGGAGTGTGTTATTATAAAGTAATATTATAACAATATATGGTCAACAAATAGTCAACAAAAAAACATATAACAATATATGGTAAGTACCTGTATCTCCGACCATATTTTTCTTTGCCAACCTTCAAGTCCGGACTTCTCCAATTATCACATGTAATCGGAATATGTTGTCGAACAAGGAAACCAATGTAACTTGCCAACATTGAACCGTTAGGCTCAATTAGTTGGTCTTCAGCACTCCAATGTACTTCAAATTTTACACCCTTGTCTCTTGCACGAATGATTGACTTCATAACAGTCAATCCTCGTTTGATTTCTTTTTTAACATTGTTACGTGATCCATTCGCGTCATGGGTATCGTCTTGGTTAGCCATTTTATCTGTAATATAGAAATGATTCAATAAGACCCAAGTAAGACAATTATTCAATACGTGAACACATTCATATACCTTCCATTTCTCATGCAAAAGACCTACTGCATGCAAAAGACCAATGCAAACTCACACACACCTACTGCATGCAAAAGACCAATGCAAACTTATGATGTTTGGAACATGAACAAACTTGCATCCATAATCATCAAACTTCCAAGCACAAGCTCAAACACACTTCAAATGATATCAGTTTTCAATAAGAAATAAAAAACTCAGTTTGCCCTAAACAACAATAATCAACATAATGCACAAAATGTAAAACTAAGTTTAGAAAATGCCCTAATCAAACACATGAAGAAAGTGAACGGTAAAGATGGAGAAGAGAAATACCTTCAAGGTGACGGTAACGATGGAGAAGAAAGTGAACAGTGACGGTGGACGTGAACGTGAACGTGAACGCAGCAGCAGAAAAAGGCGACGGCGACGACGACGGTGAGGGAGGGAGAACGAACGGAGGACGAGAGTAATCGCAGTAGACGGTGGACGCAGTAGAGAGAAAACCCAGTTACGTAAACGAAATAGCTTGTAGAGAGGGAAAATAAAGAGACATGTAGTATATGTTATAATTTTAATGTTTACTAAAGGGGGCCTTAGAGGGCGCTTTTGTAAAAAAAGCGCCCTCTAAAGGGGGCCTAAGAGGGCGCTTCTGAAAGCGCTCTCTAAGGCTTTCCAAAAGTGCCTTCTAAACTGGAAATGTACATGGACTTAGAGAGCGCTTTTTTAAAAGCGCCCTCTAAGGGTAACCTTAGAGGGCGCTTTCACTAAAGCGCCCTCTATTGTTGTCCCTCCATTTCCTCATTATTTTTTTTTTGGCTTTACTTTAGAGGGCGCTTTGTTACAAAAGCGCCCTCTAAAGGGGGCCTAAGAGGGCGCTTCTAAAAGTGCTCTCTAAGGCTTTCCAAAAGCGCCTTATAAACTGGAAATGTACATGGACATAGAGAGCGCTTTTTTAAAAGCGCCCTCTAAGGTTACCCTTAGAGGGCGCTTTCAATAAAGCGTCCTCTATTGGTGTCCCTCCATTTCCTCATTATTTTTTGGCTTCACTTTAGAGGGCGCTTTGTTACAAAAGCGCCCTCTAAAGGGGGCCTAAGAGGGCGCTTCTAAAAGCGCTCTCTAAGGCTTTCCAAAAGCGCCTTATAAACTGGAAATGTACATGGACATTGAGAGCGCTTTTTTAAAAGCGTCCTCTAAGGTTACCCTTAGAGGGCGCTTTCAATAAAGCGTCCTCTATTGGTGTCCCTCCATTTCCTCATTATTTTTTCGCTTCACTTTAGAGTGCGCTTTGTTACAAAAGCGCCCTCTAAAGTGCGCTGTCTATTCCAATAGTATGCTCCTTATTTTCTCTCTTCACTTTAGAGTGCGCTTTTGTAATAAAGCGCCCTCTAAGGGGCGCTGTCTATTCCAGTTTTTGGCGTAGTGTTTCCTAAATCATGCAAAAGACTTAAACCAATACAAGATCAATTTTCTTCTTCTTTTTGGCATGGCAAGTTGTTGGGACTTGATTCACTAATCAAGACTCCTAACTTGTGTTGTTGCCTACATTATTTTTGACCGGCCTCAGATAGTTGTGACTTCTACATAAGTCCAATTACGATTGCTTAACATAGCGCTAAATTTGCCTTATGGCACACTAACTATTAACCACTAACAACTAACTTTTACTTTATGCACTTTACTTTTATGCAATTTTACATTTCTTGCACATATTATTCATTTGTTTTTTCCTTTGCTCATTGGAGCACATGTTTATGTTAAAGTCATTTGCCTTTTGCCCACTTGGGTATATAATTGTGTATATATCTTTCGTGCTTGTGTTTGTCTGTTTGTTGTGGATCAAATACCAAGAATTGGACAATATGGACTTAGAACTTAGGACCTTACCCAAGCAAATGGAATTTGAAGAGTAAATAGGCCTCATGCCTTTAGAGTGCTTAAATGTCAAAGAGCAACTAGGCCTCCTGCCTTTAGAGTGCTTAAAGCTTAATGAAGAACTTTGAAAGGACCATATTCTAAAGTCCCTCTTGTCCATTCTTTGTTTGTTATTAGAACTTTTTGATGTGTGTTTTCTTTGTGCTAGGAGTTCCCACTTGAGCATAATTGGGGAACCATTACCATGAGCTCCTAAGAGAGAGATCCAAGATGCCTTGAAGAACCTTACCTCAAATTCATTGCTTGTTAATTGCTTGAGTTCATGCTTGTGATTTGCTTATTCCAAAGGATGTGAGCTACTTGGATCATCAATATGATCTCAAGAGAGGAACTCCTTGTGTGGTTTTATTTCTTTATCCCTCACATTTTATTTTTCTTAGGATCTTAGCCATTCTTCTTCTTCTCTCCATTCTAACCCAAGCCAAAATGTTTGTGCAAACATTTAACCTTTGTTTTCAACATTAGAAACCTAAGCCTTATGCTTTTGATTTTCAAACTTTCTTTTCATAACACTTATCTTGAATTGAATCTTTAAGTCAACTTTGACCATTTTTTAAATACTTTTCATTGGTAAATATAACCCATTCAAATACTTTTTGTGGTTTCAATGGCCACTCCTTTAAGCAAAGTTTTCATAACCTTTTGCTATTAGGTTTGAGTTATCTTTGTGGTAGATGTAATACTCACCTATATTCTTAGTGGTGGACAATGTGTCTTCCATGCTTATTATAGGGTTAACCCCTCACTAGCATGTTGAAGCTATCCTCACATGGTGGATTTGTGGTTTTAGGTTGAGTTTTCTCCCTTGGATAACAAAAGACCTTAAGGCTTTTGGACCAATCAATCCACTCATTTGTTTTGAGATTTTTACCCCGAACTACGAGGTTTTGATCCTAATCTTTTTTAAGATGGTACGTAGGCAATGGGTTTATCCATTCAAACACCAAAATGTAAATAACTTGTATATTCTTTTCTCATCTCTTCAATCATGTTTGCACAAATAAATTTTCACAAAATACCAACCTTAAAACAAATATGAAAAGGGCTCCCTAGGAGTACCTAGGATGTTTTGGGTGCCTAACACCTCCCCATTGCATAACCAACCCCCTTACCCAGATCTCTGACTCTCTTTTACTAGTTTTTGTTAAAACTTTTAGGTTTTTGTTCGCTTTCTAACCATTCCTTTGGATAAATAAAAGTGCGGTGGCGACTCGGCTTGTATGATTTACATTGGATTTAGTCAATATCTCTAATGGTAACGAATACCCCGCTACAATATGCATATGAAATCACAAACCAAAAGACAGATGAAAATGAAAGGGGAGAGCAAATTTTGGGGTATGACAGTCGTCATGCTCTGATTCTGTAACATTGGGGGAGAACAATGTGTTCTTTTATTATGTTGGGTTTTGAAGTACATGTTTTCTTGTGATTTAATAATTGTTAAGGAGTTATTTTGAAGTTAGCATGTTTTATTCCCATGATATAAGTGATTCTGCTGCGATGATACCCTAAGTAGAGGTGAGCATGTGATGACAAGTGTTGTATGTTGATTATTTTCTGGTGGGTGGTTTCTAAATGAATATGTTTCTGGTGAGCTTGTGTATGATTCTTTTAGATATGTATCAGGGTTAGGGTGTTACAAGATTCATCAAGGGGCTTGTGGCAGTCATATTGGTGGGTGAGCCTTCACCCACAAGCTGTTAAGAGTAGGTTATTACTGACCCTCCTTAATGAGAGACAACATAACTTTCATTAAGAAGTGTGACAAATGCTAGAGACATGCTAATCTACACCATACACCACTCGAGCTCCTTCATTCTGTACCAACACCTTAATCGTATAATCAGTGGGGTATTGGCATTATACGGATTTTTCCTATAACTCCTGACCAACTGAAATTTTATAGTGTAGGATCAGAATACTTTACAAAGTGGATAGAAGCAGAGGGTTTCTCTAAGACAATGATAGAGAGAGTTTGTTTCTTTTACTAGCAGAAGACCGTGCGTAGGTTTAATTTACCAGGAATCATTATCTCAAACTGTGGAACTCATTTCTCTAGTGCCTTCGTAATCATTTTCTACAAGGACATTGGAGTAAATCCAACTTTGTATACTTCATTCACCCACATGCGAACCATTAAGAAGAGTCGACCAACAAGGTAATATTTAAATAGATCAAGAAGAATTTGGATGAGGCCAAAGGCTTGTGGGTCGAGTAGTTAAACGAAGTGTTGTGGTCATACCAAAATACCTTTCATTCCACCATCGGGGAAAACCCTTTTACATTAGTAATATGGGGCAGATGTCACGCTACCAGTCAACATTGACACGCCAACATTACAATACTCCCTTTTCAACAAATTAGAAACTGAGGAAGTGCTTAGATGTAGTGTTATCCTAATGGACAATACAAGAGATGCCACCCACATTCGAGAGTTCATCGCTAAGAAGGGTCATATTGCATGTATATATTTGAATTCTCATAATAAAGCCTACAAGCTCGAGGAATTGGAAGGACGGCTTATCCACAAAAATATGGAACTCATCCAATCTGAGATATTATTATAATTAAGTGGTAGGACAACAAATCTTTTGTTTACAAAAAAAACTCTTTTAACAGATAATAATGGCATTGGCAATAAGCTATTATGGTTTGATTGTCAAATTATCATACTAGACTTTTACAGGAAGATCTTTACCATCCTATAGGATGATTATACAACTAGACTTCCAGCGAAAGATTCCTTCCATCATATGGGATAATTATATTGCTTGACTTCTACACGAAGAACCATTATGCCTAAGGGTAATTATATTGTTGGACTTCTACAAGACGATCCTTTCTATAAGTGTCACACCCTAATTTTTAACCCTAATATCCCACATATCATTTTCATCATTTGCACATAAAAAAAGTCTCTTCTTGGTCCCTCTCCCTCCCATCCGTGGGCTTTGCTTATACAGGGATCATCAAACACCTTTTTGTTGGTTTGTTTTACCTTTGTGTTTACATGATTATCTAACCAATAATCAAAATAGAAAAACTACGTCTTGTTTCCCTTAATTTTATTTTGCAAGGTAGGGCTTTTCAATCAAGAGCATCTAAAATTTTCCTGGCTTACTTCTCAAAGAAAGTCAAAGGTTCATGTGTTTATTTCCATGCCTTCTTCAATAAGAAATTTCATGTTTTGAGAATTTTTTTCAAGAGACAATGAATGACACTTTATCTTGAGTTCATATGATCACCGTGTGCTTTGAAATGCAAGGAAAGTCCATGTACACAAGCTAGTTCCAAGTGGTTTGACCAAAAAGTCAACATTTATGAATGCTTATTTTTGCATATTACTCTTCTCAACATCCCCTATAAATCCTATTTACATTACATGATCCAATTATGCTTGGAGGATCATCAAACGTTTGGAGACATTATAGGTCATATGTAGACTTAGTGAAATTTTACCTATTTTCAAGTGACTTTTTCCCAACTTTCAAAGATCATAACTTATTCAATTTTCAACATTTAGGGCTGATTTGCACAATGTCATTTGTGGTACCCTCTACAAGTTTTCTTCAAGTACCAAGGTCAAAATATGCTTGGAAGGCTATGGAGTTCATTGAGACATTACATGTCATTTTCAGCCATGAAGCACTCAAACTTTTCTATGTTATATGGTCAGTTTTTCATGCCAACTTCAACATGACATAAGTTTGTGCTCAAACTTCCAAATGCAACATTTCTTGGCACATTGTAATCTTTTCCATGATGTTAACACATTGAAAAAAGAATGGGATCAAAATGCCTCCTGAGTAGGGTGCCCCATTATGTTGAACATGGTGACTTCTAACTAAAGAAATTGCCATTGCCTGAGTTTTGAACTTCACTAATCTCAATTCCAAGCCAAATTATCATGTGTTTTGGATCTAAACCTGTTTAACCAAGTCTCAAAAAGTTAATTGACCCTTAAAACACATCATTTGGCTGAGTTTTGATGAGTTTCAAGTCACCATTTTCTCATATTCTGATCAAATTCATTTTGCAAGAACTTGCATCATTTCACATGTATTTGGATCCAATCACATTCCCTATAAATAAAGGGAGCAATTGCATTCATTTCCAAGCTTTGGAGAGCCAAGAAATCCTTGTTGCAACTTGAAATTTTTCCAGAAAATTCAACTATCATGTTTTGAGTTTCAGCTTGTTTCAATCCAATATCTTGATTCCATTAGCATCTTCGGCATCCTCTGAAACTTTTGCAACGTATCCCAAGCTCTGCTACCTTCTGAAGTTCTGTAACTAGATCAAGCTTCATCAACTTGATCACCATTTGGAAAAGGTAGTTTTGAGCATCATTTGAACTCAAACAAGTTACCACAATCTAGTTTTTCACTCTCTCATGCTTTCCCCTAACTTATTTGGTGTTGATTGATCGTGTTCATCATTTAGTTTAACTTTTCATGGCTTGCTTGTTATGAAACTTCTATGAAATTCACTTTGCTCAATTTAGATAAATGAATTTAAGGCATAAGGTTGAATTCAGGATGAGAAGAGGATCACAATGGTGGTGGTCTCGTGTTCTGAATTTACCAAACAATGAAACTCTGGTGAGAGCTCACCGGAGAAGACGATCGGAGTTTTCTCAGGTTGTCTGAGTTTGGTCAGATACGTTGGAGGAACGAAATATTTTGATTGGTTGGATTTAAACTGGATCTTGTGTTTGGCTTGTAGTGTGTTCCATCGTGTTCTCTAACATGTGGAGTGTTCGATCTGTCACGTCAATTAATGAGGCATCATCCGACGCTCCGTATTTTTTCTGATTTTAGTTCTTTTTCTTTTATTATTTTTAATTTCTTTTTCTTTTAAAATTCATAGTAATTTCATTTTTTATCCAAAAAATCCCAGAATAATTTCTAAAATTCTCTTTTATTTTTCTTCATCTGATTTTTAGTTTTTTCACATTTTATTTCACTCTTTTTCTATTTTTCATTAAATTTCTCTATTCTCCTCTTTTTTAATTAGTTTTAAAATATTTTTCTGCATTTTTAAATTCTGAAAATTTTATTATATTCTTCTTATTTTATTTCCAGCCTTCCATAATTTTCTTGGCCATTTATTTGGTGTTTTGAGGGACTTTATGGATTTTTCATTTTATTTCTATTTTAAAATTCATTTAAAATGTACTTTTGGTGCATTTTTGTTTCATTTAATTGATTTTATATTTGTGAACCCTTGTGAACTTCTATTGGTCTTGGATCATGATGGTTTGGAATTCAAGTCTCATCAAACTCAATGGATCTTAAGTGTTGATGGGTGAAAACCTTAATCCATTAAAATGGATGATTTATTTTGATAATGACTTGATCCATCCCGTGACCTTTGGGTGTGACCTCTTTTGTCCCGTTCTTCTTTATCTCTTCCTTTTCCCTTTGATCAATTGGATGACTTGTGTCTATCTTGTTCATGATGTGTGGATTGTTGCTTGATGGACTTTCATCATTTCAGATCTACCTCCTAATTGATTATGGATTATTTAAGGTACTTTGGATTTATGCATAAGTTTGTCCTAAGTGTCCTGAAGTATGGATTGAAGTAATGGACCATTCTTCTAGCCTTTGTGCTTGATCATCCCTTTTCTTTCTTTCTTGTATGTGGTATGACTTTAGGATAATGACTTACATATCATTTCTCTAGCATGCATTAGCATAAACATTATTATTGATCGGCCTTAGATAGTTGTGTCTTCTACATAAGTCTAATTACGATTGCTTAACATAACCCTAAATTTGTACCAAAAGAAAAAGAATTTTTATAAGTGAGATTGTAAGTCTCTTATTCCTCATGATATTGTGTGAAAATGTTGCTCATTTTCCATTTATGAGAGCTAGTGGCATACTTGTTGATTTTATCCAAGTTGGAGGCCTTCTCATAAATGATGTATAGGTTCATATTTTCATGCTTGTGAATGGATAGTTGAGCGTTCTCCAAAAAATGACCAAACCATCTTTCATCTTTGATTACTAACATCTTTTACTAACACTTTATTGTATTAACTTTTACCTCAAATGTCATTTACTTTATGCCTTTATTTTATGCCATTTACTTTAGACTTTATATTTAGCATTCCATATCATATTATTTACTATTTTGTCATTTGTTTTTTGTCCATTTGAACTTTATAGACATCATTGTAAAGAAGATATTAAGAAAGAAAAAACCTAAAAAAGGAATGAAGGTACAGAAAAACAAGAATGGGGGGGGGGGTGAATTGTTTTAGGAGAATAAAAACTTTTTCGAATTGAGACACACGCAGAAACAAAAGAATTCAACACATAATTTTATACTGGTTTGCTTGAAATTCAAAGTTACTCCAGTCCACCCGACCAAGGTGATTTCGCCTTCAAAAAGGACTTAATCCACTAATCTTGAAAGATTACACAAACAACTGTCTAAGAGAATAATGATCCCTTAGCCCTTTCAAGTTTTCAGAATTCACAAGTCACTTGAGGAAATATCTTAGCAATATAGTATGATTACAGTAATGAATAGTGCTTCTAAAATAAGCAGAATTTATACAAGATAAGAACAAGAAATATTCTCACGTTTAGAGCAACAACTCGTGAGAGAATGAATAATGAATGGTCGAAGTATTGTATTCTCATGTCTTTTTGGGTTCTCCTTTGGGTGGCATTCCATCCTTTATATAGGAGAGTGAGAAGACCGTTCGGTGATGTTGATGTCAGAATCTTGGGCATTGATGGATGATTAATGTCATTAATCTCCGTGTTCTTTCCAAAGAAATATTTGGATCGTCATAACATCCTTATAAAAATAGCTTCTTTCCATAAGTGAGTTTCTTCAAGGTTAAGCTTTTTTGAAGGATCCTAAAGTCAGAGTCTTCATTACGTGATTGTAACTTCAGAAGATGCTTTTTGCTGACTGTCTTCAGAGTTTATCTTTACTTTACTTTAGCAGAGCGCACATCTTCAGATCCTAGAGTCATTCTTCCACTTCAGAGTGTCTGACTTCTTTAGTTTAGCTTGCGCTTGCGTTTGATCAGAGTCAGAGCTTTTGGTTGTGTATCTTCAGAATGGTATTTTAGTGCTTGATTTTGTATCTGATGATTGTCTATCTGACTGTTTTGATTAGAGTTCTGCACACTAAGAAATATTTCGTTAGGGTGACACTTTACTATCATCCTTTGTTATCATCAAAATCCTAGAGATACATTGTAGAACTCAACCTGTTCTTACAATCTCCCCCTTTTTGATGATGATAAAACAAGTCAGAGTGATGATGAAACTGTTAATACCTTAGGATTGGCATTAATTTTGTAAAACAAATAATGTAATCACCTCTGTTGTTTTAATATGTTGGGTTGAATAAGTTCAACATCTGGACCAACATGTCATGTACGATGTCATGACATCATGCCTGTGACATCGTACATGTGTAGAAAACTGAATTAATTAATTCAGTATATATTATGGGATTAGTGAGGATATTTGGTGAATATCGTAACTCCCATGTGGAGGTCTTAAAGACTCAATCAGAATATATATCGGCTCCAAATATGGAGATATATATGGAGAGATTTTAGGATTGAAGACCTTGTTTGTAGCAGAATTTTTCTGCTGTATTTGTAACAGCAAAAAACTAGTTTGCTGCGATTTCTGAAGGCCCAAATCCAGTTGGGTGATTAGGTTATAAATAGCATATTGTAACCTAGTTTTTGTAAGCCTCATAGAATGAAAATTTAGGGGTGTGTGTGAGGTAAACCTCCCAATCTGTGGGAAGGTTACCATGTGTTTCTAAGTGTTCAAAACTGAGAGTATTTGTAACTCAAAGCCTGTAGGCAAGAGTTGTTATGGTCTTGAACGAAGTTGTGACGCAAGTTCAAGTTGTTTTAACATTACATTGTATTTGTAGTGATAGGAATGGAAACTGGAGGTTTCTATCTAGGAGTTCCTAGGTATAGATTGCATTGGGTAGGGATTAAGTGAAGAGTTGTAAACGGGGGAGTTTAACTCTGAATTAATACTGCTGATAGTGAATCTTCTTCCTGGCTTGGTAGCCCCCAGTTGTAGGTCATGTTGGACCGAACTGGGTTAACAATTTCCTGTGTTTGTTTTCCTTCTGCATGTTATAATCCTTTGCCATAACTCAACTGGTATTTCAGTATGCTTATCAAAATAATAACAGACCTGGGATATAGCCTTCTGTTTGAATGTCAATCAGAATGTTATGACATTCATCAGTGAAAGCCTATACTGAATAATAGGCAGGTTGGTTTCAGTTCAGTATTTACTTAAGTCTGGTCTTCACGAGGATAACAAACCTGGCCAAAGGATCATTATGAAACTGTCAAACTGGATGTCTTGACAGTTGTTCCTGTAGGATGATACTGAGGTAGAGACTGGTTGATCTTTTCACAGTACAACATATTTAGCATTGTCCGTTTTCAGGAACATATCAGAATCAGCATATGTTCTGGCTGTCGAACTGAATGTTGTGACATTCATTCTCAACAGCATGTGCTAAAGTGTAGGATGATTGGTTTTTTTGTTCAGTATTTTTCTCTGGCTATTCTTTAGGAATCCAACAGCTGAGCTATAATCCAGGAAACCAACTACTAACCTACAATTAATGAACCTAACAAATAGTCTATTTGTTTGCAATCTAATAAGTGGAAATTAGATTAAAGTGTTCAACCTTTGTTTTAGGAAATACATGTACAAGACCAGCAAACTGGAATAATGTAACAGTTGATGTTCAAATCACTATTTAGACATCTTGCTGATGACTGTGTAGGAAGATAATAGAATTTAGTGCTATGGATGATCTCTGCTGAGTCTTTCTACCAGATTCACAGAACTAGGTGTTCCTCCATTCTAGGGTGATATAGAAGCAGATGTCGTGACATCTGTGAACGTGTGCATATTAGTACATGGTTTAATAACTGTCTTGCAGTATTAATTACAATTTTGGATAAGATGTCATGACTTGGAGTAGAACATCTGAAATCTGACTATGCCAGAATTTCAATTGGTATCAGAGCTGGCATCCTGTCTGTTTCTAGATGAGATCCATGTGTGATACTTTCTGGTATCTTGCAAGGAGGTATGTTAGTACTGATGCTGGAACCTGTGAAAGGGTCTGTAATTTCCCTGAATGGTCCCTTGAAGTAGGTGGATGGACTGTTCATGACGGGAATGGTGTGTACCTGTCTCTGGAGGTTGGCAATTGGCCTTTGTGTGGGACAGCTGTGCCAGTATTGAATCACATTCAAACTTGGTATGGTCTTGGAGGCTGATCTGGTGAAGTGTGTGTTCATAGGTTGAGTTGTATTATGATTTCCGCTGCATAATACCTGGAAAAACTCAAACTCTGATGTAGTTTACCCTCATGTGGATGAAAGGCTGCTGTATTCAAGATTTCATCATAATCTATTGAAGATGTCAAAGATACTCGAGTCTCCTCAAGACCACTCATCATGACGCTCTCACTTCAGGATGGTAAGAATCAACTGATCACTGATTCTTTTACTCTTTTGGGTAATGTATATGAAGACCTTGAAGAAGTTCAAGGAAAGCTTGTTCCAAGAAGGTGGAACTAATGTTCTATGTGATGTTAGAACATGTTGTTCAACACGTATGCAGCTACTGGTTGAAGAGCAGATGTTTTTAGGTGTCAAACAAAGGGAGACCGTGTTTGGAACCTACTCCTGACCTAGAAGAGGAGACATTTGTGTGTGCTAAGTTGACAAGGGTAGGGTCAACTGTGTGTATGCTCAAGAAGGTCACATGTAGAGGTCTGGTCTCTAGAAGTGGAGCTGGCTGAGATGTGACATTGTGCAATTTCCTGTTGCTTGTCCTACTCCTGTAGATTGATCAGGGCTGGATAGCTGTTCTCTGGAGTACTAGGGTGCATTGGAAGACAAGTCCTCTGGATGTTATAAGTCAATAATGCGGTAACCTGATTGCTATTTCATTTAAGAGGATTGGAACCATGAGTCTTGTTATTCAAACACCTCGCTCAGAAGTGGCAGTTCTTTCAAGAAGTGAGAATATGAAGATTCAGAGGTTGGTTGAGGTAGTATGCTCTGGCAATGCATCTCTACTATTGACTGGTGCTGTTTGTCTCACTAGTACTTATAGTCAGCTGGAGTCTGATTGGTGTGATTGGAGTATGCATAGGTATAACTCATAGAGTTAGTTGCCACTGGTAGGGATAGTGTATGTCATGTTGAGACACTTGTGTACAATGCATGGATATTGGTGTGGAGTTTCCATGATTGGTAATTTGAGGGGGAGTTTTGGTTAACCTCCTCACGGTTGGTCAGCCTAGGGTCTGTTTGGCTGTTAACCTGTGTCACATGGGTTCTGGTTGTTGTGTGACACATCTGCAAGGAAGGATTCATCTCTCTCATTCCTAAGGGTGAATCTAATCTGGAAAGATTCTCAAATCTGTTGAGGTGCTTGCAAGCAGAAGATGCTGACACAAGAAGAGTATTTTCAAAATATTATTTTGATGGAAGTATCTGAAAGGATAATTGGGAAATGATTTAAGATCAATGTCTACGTGTGCCAAGTACAAGTATTTAATTGATTATCCTTAGAGCTCAAGATAACTGATGTTCTTAAAGATGTTGGAACATCTCTTCTTCAAGACCCTGTGCAGAACCATAGGAAGGATAGTACATTGGTTTATGGTTTATTTCTTTGGTGGCAGCAAAAGCATATGATCTCTGAAAAGGTTTCCTGGCAAGAAACATGTTCAGCCTTGGTGTGTACAAGAAGAAGAAGACATCATAGTCTTGATGGTGGTTACTTGGATCAGTTTATTTCTGATCTAGGTAAGGAAGTGCATTGGCTAATGCACACTGTGGAGTTAAGAACAAGTGGCAACATTCTTGACATCATGCAAACAGCCTTGCTTTAGGAAGTGGAATCCTTGGTATAGCTAAAGGGTTAGTTTCTAACAGGTCCTTCTGAAGACTCATGCATCAGAGTGTCTGATGTCTTTGGAGAAGAAGCAGGGATTCATCAAGGTGTGAGCTTGGATGACTTAACTGCAAACCTGCAGGATGGAGGTTGTTTACTCAAACTTGGTTCCACAATCAAGTCTATGAGAGCATTGAACTCTTGTTCTGTGAAGGGAGGAAGTTCTTTCAAGTGACAGAAGAAGGAGCTGAATTCAACAGCTAGATGTTAAAGCACAATCTTGTGACATTTGGTTCAACATCAGAATCTTAGTTGGTGAAGTGGCACATCAACTTAAGATAGAAGGATCTATAGAGGTGTAGATTGGGTACTTCAAAAGCTTGAAGTTCAAGTCTCACTTGGAAGGTCAGAATATCTTTGGGAGAAGTCTGATAAACGTGGAGAGGTCAAAAAGTGGCATTTGACTTTTTCTTATGAGGATTCATGAAGGAGGTAATCAACCAGAGGCATTTGATCTATCTCAGATGTGAGTTCGAAGAATCAAGATAATCAACGTATGGCAGCTGATTATTCTTGAGGGAAGTCTGAGACAAATTACTTTTGAGCAGAAAAGTAGTAAGTTGAAGACAAAAGGAGGTGTTTTCTATTAGAGTTTGTGGTAGGAGTTCTGAGCTATCTATTGAAGATTATCTCTTGTAATGGGATGAGAATGTATATGTCCCAAATTGTGTCTGGTTTCTTCTGATCAAGCTGGTGACTCAGTGATATCTGAAGATTATCAGATGGTGTTCTGTGGTATATTGTGAAAGATGTCCTAACTTATGTTAGAACATTTTGTGAAGTGGCTGTCTGTTCTGGTTAGAAGAGAGATTGACACAGAGTGTGGATGTGTTCATCTAAGAGGGTTGAACAGAGGGTGTGCTCTTGAAGACATGAAGGTGCGTCTTATGTTTTCCATTCATCAAGTGGTCTGGGTTCTCTTTGAATCAGGAAGTATGTGAAGGTCCAACCTTGGGGTGTTGGATATGTTCATGTGTGATCTCCAAGTTTCAAGAGGAGAGTTGGTTGTTCATGACAGGGGGAGTTCTGTCTTTGTGCTGCAAGTAATCATCAAGCTTGTGGTCTATGTGTTCTCGAATAACTGGGTATGGCACCTTTTTAGTTATCAGGATGATGCGGTGTATGTCAAGGCTAAGTGAGCAGAAGAATGTCTGACCGGATGTCATGACATTGCCTTGGACAATGTTGTTATTTCCTTCTGAACATTAAAGTCATGAGGAATTATGGACGTGGTGTGTCTAATTATGATAAATTAGAATAAGCCTGATTGTTACAGTTGTGTGGTACAGGGGGAGTAACCATCTACTGGTGTTTGTGATTTTGGCTTTAGTGATGTCAGATGTCAAGTTTCTACTGGAGGTACGAAAGTGATCTTAGGAAATGTTGATAGGAAGAATACTTGAAGAATGCAGGCAAAAGCCACTTTGAATGTTACGACATCGCGTGCAATGTGTCTGACTGCATATATGGAATAGTCTCCATGCACTGGAACTGGTGTTTTGGAAAAGAAACAGTCAAGAGCTATAAAAGGTATTCAAAGATAGTCTGAGATTTTGTTGGTGATTCTCTGACTGTTTCTCAGCAAACATTAATGAATCTTGACCAAGCATTTATTCCTACCGTTAATTCCTAAGCACGGGCTGGATTATTTAAAGGAGGTAACATCACTCCTCTTCTCACAACAGCACTCCCTCCAAACCATGGGGTATGTTAAGGTTTGGGAAAACTGCGCCTGGATCTGGTTTTGTGAAGGGTTCATTTACAAATGTTTAGCTAAAAACGGGGAGAGAAATATTGTCCTAAGAATGTACCAGAAGCAAGCAAAATATTATGCTTCGCAGCAGAAGTTGGGTTCAGGCACAAAAGTCACTAACAGGGTATACCTCTTGTGTCTTGTGATCTGAGTTAAGAGGACAGTTGTGTCTTGTGATCTGAGTTACATTATCTATGAGCTCAGCATTACATGCTCTTCAGGAAGCTCTACCGTTGAGGGGAAGGGTTCTGATGCAACTGATTCGTGTACCTCTACTTCCTCATGTACACCAACTTTGGTGTTTGTGGTGGTGGAGATAATGACAGAGGATTATTTGTTTTAGCTAAAATTTGCCAAAGGTGGAGATTGTTAATACCTTAGGATTGGCATTAATTTTGTAAAACAAATAATGTAATCACCTCTGTTGTTTTAATATGTTGGGCTGAATAAGTTCAACATCTGGACCAACATGTCATGTACGATGTCATGACATCATGCCTATGACATCGTACATGTGTAGAAAACTGAATTAATTAATTCAGTATATATTATGGGATTAGTGAGGATATTTGGTGACTATCATAACTCCCATGTGGAGGTCTTAAAGACTCAATCAGAATATATATCGGCTCCAAATATGGAGATATATATGGAGAGATTTTAGGATTGAAGACCTTGTTTGTAGCAGAATTTTTCTGCTGTATTTGTAACAGCAAAGAACTAGTTTGCTGCGATTTCTGAAGGCCCAAATCCAGTTGGGTGATTAGGTTATAAATAGCATATTGTAACCTAGTTTTTGTAAGCCTCATAGAATGAAAATTTAGAGGTGTGTGTGAGGTAAACCTCCCAATCTGTGGGAAGGTTACCATGTGTTTCTCAGTGTTCAAAACTGAGAGTATTTGTAACTCAAAGCCTGTAGGCAAGAGTTGTTATGGTCTTGAACGAAGCTGTGAAGCAAGTTCAAGTTGTTTTAACATTACATTGTATTTGTAGTGATAGGAATGGAAACTGGAGGTTTCTATCTAGGAGTTCCTAGGTATAGATTGCATTGGGTAGGGATTAAGTGAAGAGTTGTAAACGGGGGAGTTTAACT
Source organism: Lathyrus oleraceus (assembly GCF_024323335.1). Lineage (NCBI taxonomy): Eukaryota > Viridiplantae > Streptophyta > Magnoliopsida > Fabales > Fabaceae > Lathyrus > Lathyrus oleraceus. Next base: position 214,512,268 of record NC_066583.1, read on the forward strand.
CTGAATTAATACTGCTGATAGTGAATCTTCTTCCTGGCTTGGTAGCCCCCAGTTGTAGGTCATGTTGGACCGAACTGGGTTAACAATTTCCTGTGTTTGTTTTCCTTCTGCATGTTATAATCCTTTGCCATAACTCAGCTGGTATTTCAGTCTGCTTATCAAAATTATAACAGACCTGGGATATAGCCTTCTGTTTGAATGTCAATCAGAATGTTATGACATTCATCAGTGAAAGCCTATACTGAATAATAGGCAGGTTGGTTTCAGTTCAGTATTTACTTAAGTCTGGTCTTCACGAGGATAACAGACCTGGCCAAAGGATCATTATGAAACTGTCAAACTGGATGTCTTGATAGTTGTTTCTGTAGGATGATACTGAGGTAGAGACTGGTTGATCTTTTCACAGTACAACATATTTAGCACTGTCCGTTTTCAGGAACATATCAGAATCAGCATATGTTCTGGCTGTCGAACTGAATGTTGTGACATTCATTCTCAACAGCATGTGCTAAAGTGTAGGATGATTGGTTTTTCTGTTAAGTATTTTTCTCTGGCTATTCTTTAGGAATCCAACAGCTGAGCTAAAATCCAGGAAACCAACTACTAACCTACAATTAATGAACCTAACAAATAGTTTATTTGTTTGCAATCTAATAAGTGGAAATTAGATTAAAGTGTTCAACCTTTATTTTAGGAAATACATGTACAAGACCAGCAAACTGGAATAATGTAACAGTTGATGTTCAAATCACTATTTAGACATCTTGCTGATGACTGTGTAGGAAGATAACAAAATTTAGTGCTATGGATGATCTCTGCTGAGTCTTTCTACCAGATGCACAGAACTAGTTGTTCCTCCATTCTAGGGTGATATAGAAGCAGATGTCGTGACATCTGTGAACGTGTGCATATTAGTACAGGGTTTAATAACTGTCTTGCAGTATTAATGACAATGTTGGATCAGATGTCATGACTTGGAGTAGAACATCTGAAATCTGACTATGCCAGAATTTCAGAAACAATAAGTAATATCTCAGAGTCAGATAAAAACAGTGGATTCCCTCTGAATTAGATCGTCATATTTATCAAAAGTTCTTACCGGACCTTCCTTGGGTGGTAGTTGGTTTTGTACCTTAGCTGTTATCCTGCATAACTTTAGTTCTCATAAGTCATTAGGATATTAATGTTCATAGAGCATTAAGAGATTTAGATATGTATTTTCATCAGAGCTGCTTTAGTTCTCCCCCTTTTTGTCAGACTAAAAAGGACATAGAAATTTAGGCAGGAAATGGGGATTCATATATAAGAAAAAAACTGGTACAGATATGCAGCAATGAAAGCATATATTAGAAAGCATAAGAAAAACATCAGAAGAAAAACAATAAGCAAAGGGCTTAAGTGCCTAAGGGTTTGGGGGCGGAGGCATCCTTTGGAGCAGCTGAGTGAGCAGGTTCTGAATGTTGTTGTTGACGGAATCCTGTTGATCCAACCTTGCTCGCACAACTTGTTGTTCCTTTTGCAGTTCCTCCAGAGTTTCAAGACCAGAGGGGGTAAACCAGAGTTATATTGCTACCCCTGAGTCAGAGCATCAACACTGGCCTTTACATCTTCCTCTGCAGCAATGCGTGCTGCCTCTTTAGCTTTGGCTTTTGCTTTTGCCTCGGCCTCAGCAACAACCGCAACAACATCAGCCTTCTCTTCAGCTTCTCTGATTCGTTGCTCTTCTTCCTGGCGAGCTTTCTCTTCTGCTTCCTTCCTGGCCTTTTCCCCAGCCTCTCTGACCAAGCGAGCCTGTAGCCTTACTCCAGCATCTCCGATAAAGTCGTTGCGGACTTGTTCAAAGAGGCCTTTCAGTCTGAAGGCTTCAGAGGTCATCCATCTGATCACTCTGTTCCAGTGGATCCTCACTACAGAGGGATCATCACTGATGCCAGAGTTGATAGACATAGACTTAATCTTCTCCACTGAAGACTCTGCAAATAAAGTTATTGCTTCTTCTAATGTGGGGAAGGCGGTTTCTGGTTCAGGGTTAGAGGATCGGGAAGATGGTGGAGTTGGGTTGGTGTCAGCGGGATTTAGAGGAGTGGTGATGTCTTCAGAGGTTGGTAGTGGAGGAATATCAGAGGGAGGTGATATTGTTTGTTCAGGTGGTGGACTAGGTTGATGTTCAGAGGGTGAAGGTGTTGGTTGTTCAGGAGGTGGTGTTTGTGGTTGTTCCGATGTATGTGGATTTTGTTGTTCAGGGGGTGGAGGGGTGACTTCTTGCTCATGCTGTGGTGGTTGCTGTGAGGCCAGAGCATGTGCCTGAAGTTGAGCTTGTGTGGGGATTGGGGGTCAAAGGGTTCGTTGTCTGATGAGAGAATGTAGTATGGTGGGGATGAAGGTGTGGAAGATGACAGTGAGGTGGTTTCGTTCAGCATTTTTGCTTCAAAAACGGGTAAGGTAGTGGTTGCGAGATTAAATTTCAGAGATGATGGGTTAGAGGATCTGGTGGTGGAAGGTGGTGTTTATGATTGGATGTAGATGGGGGTGGTTTGGGGAAGAGAATAAGAAATGGGATTTAGTTTAACAGAGCGAGAGGGAGGCAGAGACTTACTTGGAGAATCAGCCAGAGGGACTGGATGTCTTGACCCATAAGTTTCTCCCAATTTAGCCTTTTTGTCCTTCTTTGACTTTTCAAAAGGCTCTCGCATCCTCTTCATGAAGTTTGGTGGATGCTCAGGCAGCCAGTCCATAGAGAACTCAAAAATATCCACCCCTTGGCTTGCAAGGTCTTTCAGATAGTGAGCCACTACTTCTGGTGGGTTAATCTTAGAGAAAAGGTAGAGACCATTGGGAATCTTCCTCTGATCCTTGAGTGCTTCCCAGGAAGTGTCAAGAGTTAGTTTAGCTCTGACTTGCTCAATCATCCCCATACTCTTCAGATTCCGAGCATTCAAAGGTCTTCTAGTGTCAAGAGTGACATCTTCCATTAGATTGTGACGGATCAGGTGATCCACCAACCCACTCTTGATCAGAACATCAGAGCTAAGTCTTACCAGAGGAATGTAGGTTCTGGGCTTCATATTGTTTTTGGTATCTTTGACAGAACCTCTGAGATACTTGAAGAGCAGTGCTGGAAGATTCAATTTCAACCCTTTGTGGATGCAGTAAAGGACGCACTTATGATCCGTGTTGATGTAGTCATAAGAGTTTGAAGTAGGGCGGTGATGGATGGTCCCCAGGATGATCTTCAGCTAGACACAGAGATTCTGATGAAGTTCTTTGTTCTTGGAGGGTTTGCCCTTAGTGTTCTGTTGAAAGATAATGGGGGCTATTTCTTGGGACAAATACTTTGCCCTAGGATTGATGTTGTAGATTCTTCTTCACCCCGTCTTTTCCATGTTCAGAAGGGAGACTATTGACTTCTCACTGATGACTATTTTGACTCCCAGAACGTGAGAGAGGATATAGTGATCATTTGAGTCTGTGAAGCGCCATAATGCCTTTACCATATAGGTGTACACCGGACCATAGAGTATCGGAAAGTAGGTTTCCCAACCTTGCATTCTTAACTCCTCAGTGAGGTCTATGCCATTTTGCTTCATATTGTGGAAATCTACCAGTGATTCGCACAGTACCTCAAGCTTCTCAAATGGCGTTGAAAGATGAATGTGAGGTTCACGGTCAAGAATGTGTTGTTCAATGTAGATGGGGGTTGAAACGACACCAGTGGTTGCAGTTGTTTGTTGAGTAGAAATGGGTGTTTGATCAATTGATTCCATCTGCTGTGAGTAGTTGTAGATGGATTAATGTTGAGAGTCCATGTAGAAATTATTGAAATGGTTTGAAGGATGAAGAAATCTGCTTGAAGATGATGAAGAACTTGATAACAATGATGAATTGAGAGAGAGAAGGGTTTGTGTAGGGAGTAAGTGTAAAAGTGTGAGTTTGTGATGAGTGAAAAGTATAAGTATCCAAGGAAATGCATGCAAAAAGACAGCGTTAGAGGTAATTTATAAGTAATGAAATTAATCCCCAAATCAACACACTGCTCGAGGAGATCTTAAGGGGTTTGTCTCTTGATTTCTTCTAGACAGCTGTCTAGAAGATCCAAAGTCAGACGCATGATACCCCACGTGTTGATTTATCTGATCTTCAAGAATACCAAAAGATTGGATCCTAAGGATTTATGATTCAGATAACTCCTAACTGGTAGAAGGATCAGAGTCAGATCCAGATATCAGATGTTTATTTCAGAGCCTTATTTTGCTATTTCAGAGAAGCACATTTGGTTTATTCTGACCAAATTTCAATTTTTAAAATTTTCAGAATAAAGGAGAATTTGTCTTCAGCGAGGGGTTTAGTGAAAATATCAGCCCATTGATGGTATGTATTAATAAATTTTAATGATATTACCCCTTTCTGAACATAGTCTATGATGAAATGATGTTTTATTTCTATGTGCTTAGCTTTGGAATGCAAGATAGGGTTCTTACTTAAACATATGGCAGCAGTATTATCACAGAAGGTAGGAACGTTACTCTCAAAGATATGAAAGTCTTCTAGTTGATTTTTCATCCAAAGCATCTGAGTAGTGCAAAGTGAAGCTGAAATATATTCTGCTTCTGTAGTAGACAGGGCGATGGTTGACTGTCTTTTGCTGGCCCATGATATAAGATTATTTCCCAAGAACTAACAATTCCCAGATGTACTTTTATGTTCCATTCTGTCCCCTGCATAATCTGCATAGCAATAACTAGAGAGCCTATACTCTTATGTTTTCTCATACATCAAGCCAAGGTTAGGGGTTTCTTTCAGATACCTTATGATTCTTTTAGCGGTTGTTAAATGAGATTCCCTAGGATCTGATTGGAATCTGGCACAAAGACATACACTAAAAAGAATATCAGGGCTTGTAGCCGTCAGATAGAGAAGAGACTATTATACCACGATAGAGCTTCTGAAAAACCTTCTAACTAGCCTCTTCTTTCTCCAGAATGCAGGTTGGATGCATGGGTGTCTTAGCATGTTTGCATTCTGGCATTTCGAATTTCTTTAGAATGTCTTTTATCTATTTACTTTGATATACATAGGTAGCTTCTGGAGCTTGATTAATTTGAATTCCCAGAAGGAACTTTAGTTATTGCACTAAGCTCATTTCAAATTCTGCCTACATTAGCTCAGAGAATTCTTTACACATAGAGGGGTTAGCTGAACCAAAAATAATGTCATCAACATATATCTGGCATATCATGAGATCATTTCTAATGTTTTTACAGAAGAGTGTAGAGTCAACCTTTACTCTAATAAAATCATGTTCCAAGAGAAAGTTGCTTAGTCTTTCATACCAAGCTCTAGGAGTTTGTTTTATTCCATATAGTGATTTTTTTTAGTTTAAAAACATGTTCTTGACATTTAGAATTTTCAAAACCTGGAGGTTGATTGACATACATTTCTTCTGATATATAACCATTAAGGAATGCGCTCTTCACATCCATCTGATATAATTTAATGGAATGATTTACAACAAACGAAACAAGTAAGTGAATAGATTCTAACCTGGCTACTGGAGAAAAAGTTTCATTGTAGTCAATGCCTTCTTATTGACTGTAACCCTGTGCCACCAATCTGTCGCTCCCCAGGATTTCCCGAATCCAGGTACAAACGCGAAAAGAGGCGGCGAGAAGGAAAAGAATAGAGTCGCCAACTATGTACTTTTATCCCAAGAGAAGGGAAATGTAGTACTGCATAACCTAGGGGGGAATGGATAAAACAAGTCTCGAACCAAAGAAATCTGGGTAAGGGGACCGGTTACGTGAAGGGAAGGTTATCGCACCCCTTCACGTCTATGGTACTCCACAGGATCCACAATTGCTAGTCTATGTCTAAAGTGTGTAAAACGTCCTATATGCCATGCAAAAGAAAGAAACTCAAAGTAGGGAAAACAAAGAGTTATTGCTCGCACATGCCCTACCCTGTTGCATACGTATCTCAAGAAGGATTGAGAATCAGAGCACCGTAGCTCGGCTAAACTATTTCTATTTGTTTTGTGTTTTTTAGATGGACGACGTTACTGCTCAATCTACCGGATGCTCGACCTTTGGAGACTTACTCACCTGTAGTAGAAGGAGTCAATGTATCCTTAAGGGAAGACGGAGTTTGTCTGTGTTTTAGGATGCTCATGCAAGAAAGGAAGTCCTAGACGAAGGAACCGTGCTACCTTAATTGACATGCAAATGAGAGACTACGCGGAGTCTAGCAATCCTATGGGGATACAACAAGCAAGTCTCAAGAGAGAACAACGAAACTGGAAATGGAATGCCAATCACTGGGCTTACATCTAACTCCATAAAGCAAACGGGAAACAGACAGCCAATCGCTGGTCTTACGTCTAACTCCACGCAAACAACAACACACGGGAAACCGAATGCCAATCGCTAGGCTTACATCAGACTCCAAACAAACAAAACACACGGGAAACCGAATGCCAATCGCTGGGCTTACATCAGACTCCAAACAAACAAAACAAATAACAAATGCAAACACACGAAATGCAATCATCACGCTCTATACGCAAACAAGAGACTCATACAAGGTTGGGCTTTAGTCGAGGGGTCATATCAACCTCGACAAACAAGCCGACACTGAAAGGGGTGTCTGAGGGCTCTTAACCACTGACATTGACCGTAAGGGTGAGCAGATGAAAGGTAATGAGGATAAGACCTCATAGCTCTTAACCCGGGCCTGGGTGAGCTTCAATTAATGAAAACGTGGGAGTCCAGAATGTGGGACTCTACTCCACTTGACTGACACTATATACAAGGATCTTGGGTGTTTACTCAAAATGCATCAACACGTAGTACGAGCAAGATGAAAGACTCAACTGAATAGCAGGGGATTGATTTCAAATCCCTTCTATATTCCAATAGCCTCTTCACTTAGGAGGTCTTGAAGTACATGGCACAAATATAAACAATCACAGACATTGCCTCTTAAGGAGGGCTTCAAACAGGTGCCTGCCAAAAGAAATGACAGGTCTTCCAGACTATATGGAGGATAGAATGGTTACCTAAGTGGTATGCCAACCACAAGCAAAGCAACTCAAGCAATGAGTTAGAGCGACTAAAGTACCTGTAAGAAAGTCAAAACAATCAGTACTATATTCAGACAAACAACCAACAGTCAACAATGTTACAACTCAATATGCACACAAGTCATGCTTTATGACTCAAGAAGTCAAGTGATTCCACCACACTCCATGAACCTACAACACAAAGGATTAGTGCACAAAGTAGTTTGCATCTCATGAAGTGAGATCAACATCAACCATTAGGACTATAAGCTTGAACCTGAAATACAAAGCTTAACAAGTGAGTACAAACAACTAGCCCCAAGGCTAGGGTCAAAGGTAGGGCAAAAAGTCAAAATAGCAACCAATATTCAACATGAAGCTCATTTAATTAATCATGAACATATCCTAAAAAGGACCAAGTCTAAATCATAAGGTAAAGTCATCAACCAATCAAGATGAGACAAAGACACACAATATGATCATCAATTGGACATACAAGTGAGAAAATTCCATATTAAAACAGAAATGAATCAAACAATCATGAAGTTTTATACACAAGCTCAACATGTTGAACACAAGCATGGTGCAAAAAATTAGAACCAGAGGAGCTTAATTTGCATGTATAAGAAAATGAATGAGATCAACATCCAATTGTGTGACACACATTGTTACACCTAACATTCATGTGCCTAAAATAGAAATGAAAAATGCTAAAAATGCACAACCAAGCCTAAAAAATCATGTAACCTGTTGAGAATCATCACACCAAATTTCAAATCAATTGGCCAAAGTATGAGCATTTCCCAATAGAATGAATGAAGCATGTCACATTTGCATACATGTTCAAAGAAGCCAACACAATTAAAAATCCAGAAGTGATAAAATCAGGAAAATCACATCATAAAATAATACACATTTCAAGGAGCATGTGAGAAAAAATTGGGAATGATTTGGATGCATATTCAATTTTTTAGGATTTTTTCAAATATCATGAAAGAAATGAAATAAATGGAAAAAACATGAAAATATTATGAAAAAGAAACAGAAATTGGAAACAACATCAGGCAGATTCGAACACAGGATATGAGGCTCACAGGCGCCTCATCAAAACGACCGCGTATTGGCATGGCAAAGGGAAAATGAAATGAATTCATAAATGCGTACCCATGGTATCGAACCCGCGAGGCATGGGATAATAGCGTTCAAACAGTAACAATGGCGCGCTGAACCAGAGATGCCCTAGCACTGTACAGGCACGGCAAGGCACGGTGGTTTCCACCGTCTTCTTCGTGAAGACAGTGTTACACGCTTAGGGGAGAAATGATTACAGCCAATGATAGAGGAGAGGATAATCCTTACCGGGGACGACCTCCACTGAACTCGATCCGCTTGAGGATTCCGCTGGGGAAAACAAACAACGCCTACCTCCGCTGGGGAAACAAAAAACTCAACCCTGCTGGGGATTTCAGCAATCTCAACTCTGCTAGGGGAAACTGCCAACTCCAGACCAGGCTGCTGAGGAACAAACTACCCGCTGTCCTCCGCTGGGGGAACAATCTCAGACTTGCTAGGGGTTACATTCTCAACCCTGCTGGGGATTGCAACAACCTTCAGGCTCTCTGGGGAATTGACAGTCCTCCGACTTGCTGGGAAAAGGGCAACCTTCGAGCCCGGCTGCTGAGGGAATACTGATCTCGGACTCGCTGGGGAGACAAGCCTTGAACTTGCTTCGGACAACCCCACTTCTCACAATACTGGACAGTATTGAAACATCCTTGTACAAACTGTGGCTTACCTGCTTTAGCCAGCAATCAAAGATAGTAACCTGCAAACAGCAAGACATATATGCCCCAGGGGATTGTATGGACAAGATATACCCAAGTGTACTCAACATTCAAAATGATTTTCAAATGTTTTATCTTTCTGCACGTCATTCTCTAGCTTTCATGTTTTTAGATGCAATGTTTATCAAAAATTCGGACGTTTTTGCAAACAAAATAGTAAAATAAAAAACAAGAGAGCAATTTAACTGAATAACGACTTTTATTGATTAAAAATGGGCCTATAAAGGCAAATACATCAGGAAGCAATTCCTAGGAAGAGGTAATTGCGCCAAAAAGAGAAAATAATCTATCCTACTGGCAATGGGAACACGACATCCACTATTTTCCAATTCTGTTATGACTTGTATATCCTCAATTTCCCCCAAATTCCTTGCTTTATGAGAAGAACGATTGCACCGGTCATATCCTTCAAGATGATAGACGTTGAAGCGCGATGAAGTACAGATAAACTCAGACCATAGTCTTCGCCTTAATCCTTCTTTTGCCTGGATCGCCTTTTCAGGTTTTCAATCCACCGGGATACCCATTTTTGCCTAAGCCGCCTTTTCAGGTTTTCAACTTACCGGGTGTACATATTTTTTCATTCTTTATCCCTAACTATTGCCCGAACCTTTTTCTATTTTTTTCTTTTTGGCTCGCCGGGATGCCCTTTTTTGCCTGGACTTTTTTATTCTTTTCGTCCTGCGGGTCAATTTATGCGAAGTATTTTTTGACTACATCTGAGTTCACAGAGGACGGAAAATCTTCACCATCCATAGTTGTCAGCATCAAGGCTCCACCAGAGAAAACCTTTTTAACAACATATGGACCTTCATAATTCGGAGTCCACTTGCCCCTGTTATCTGTACCGGGAGGAAGGATCCTCTTCAAAACCAAATCACTTGTCTGATAGCTTCGAGGACGCACTTTCTGATCAAAGGCCTTCTTCATCCTTCTCTGATACAGCTGCCCATGGCACACAGCTGCTAATCGCTTCTCTTCAATAAGGCTCAACTCATTAAACCTTGTCCGGATCCATTCAGCTTCGTCTAGCTTGACATCCAACAGGACTCTTAGAGAAGGAATCTCCACTTCAACAGGTAGGACTGCTTCCATACCATACACAAGGGAGTAAGGGGTTGCCCCGGTCGACGTATGTAATGAGGTACAGTACCCATGCAAAGCAAAAGGCAGCATCTCATGCCAATCCTTGTACGTCACGACCATCTTTTGCATAATCTTCTTAATATTCTTGTTTGCCGCCTCTACAACACCATTCATCTTTGGTCTGTAAGGAGAAGAGTTGTGGTGTTCGATCTTGAAATCTTTGCAGAGTTCTTTCATCATCTTGTTATTGAGATTCAAACCATTGTCAGTAATGATTCTCTCGGGAACCCCATAACGGCAGATAATTTCCTTCTTAATGAATCGGGCAACCACTTGCTTGGTAACATTAACATAGGAAGCTGCTTCCACCCACTTGGTGAAGTAATCAATCGCAACCAGGATGAAACGATGTCCATTAGAAGCAGTAGGTTCAATCTTCCCAATCATATCGATTCCCCACATCGCGAACAGCCAAGGGGAATTCATAACATTCAGAGGGTTTGGTGGTACATGCACTTTATCTACATAGATCTGACACTTGTGGCACTTCCGAGCGTATTTGAAACAATCGGATTCCATGGTTATCCAGTAATACCCGACTCTCAACAATTTCTTGGCCATTGCATGACCACCAACATGGGTACCGAAAGACCCCTCGTGTACTTCCTGCATTAACATGTCTGCTTCATGTCTATCCACGCATCTGAGCAGAACCATGTCAAAGTTCCTTTTGTACAACACATCATCCTGATTCAAATAAAAGCTTCCATCTAGCCTTCTCAGGGTTTTCTTGTCGTTCTTTGACGCTCCTTCAGGATACTCCTGGCTTTTGAGGAAATTCTTAATATCATAGTACCACGACTTCTCCTCAACAACAGACTCGGCTGCAAACACATACACAGGCCTCTCGAGTCGATTCACAACAATGTGTGGCACGTGATTATGCCAATGGACTTTAATCATAGAAGACAACATAGCTAAGGCATCAGCCATCTGATTTTCATCCCGGGGTACATGATACAACTTCACTGTCTTGATGAAAGTCAGGATTCTTCTGGTGTAATCTCTGTAAGGAATCAAATGCGGCTGATGAGTGTTCCAGTCTCCGTTGACTTGGTTAATCACTAGAGCGGAATCTCCGTAAATGTCCAGAGTCTTGATCCTTAGATCGATGTCTTCTTCAATCCCCATGATACAAGCCTCGTACTCAGCTTCGTTGTTGGTTACTTCAAAAGTCAACCTGGCAGAAAAAGGTAAGTGCGCACCTTTAGGATTGATAAGTACTGCCCCAACACCGTTTCCATTCACATTAGCCGCCCATCAAACATCAGTGTCCACTTGTCATCAGGATCCGGTCCTTCCTCGACAAGAGGCTCTTCGCAATCTTTCATCTCTAGATACATGATGGCTTCATCAGGGAATTCAAACATCATCGGCTGATAATCATCAATCGGTTGCTCGGCAAGGTAGTCAGACAGAATACTACCCTTGATGGCCTTCTGCGACGTATACTGGATATCATATTCTGTTAAAATCATCTGCCAACGAGCCACTCGTCCGGTGAGAGTCGGCTTTTCAAAGATGTACTTTACTGGATCCATCTTAGAAATCAACAAGGTAGTATGGTTCAACATATACTGTCTCAGTCGGCGAGCAGCCCATGCCAAAGCGCAACAAGTTTTTTCGAGCTGCGAATATCTTATTTCACAGTCGGTAAACTTTTTGCTAAGGTAGTATATCGCATGCTCTTTTCGACTAGACTCGTCATGCTGTCCCAATACACACCCCATCGAATATAAGGATTGGAGGTTTCTGCAAATATTCTTTTATCTTATCAAAAGCTTTTTGACAGTCATCATTCCACCTGATTGCTTGATCTTTTCTTAGCAATTTGAATATTGGTTCACACGTGGCATTTAGGTGAGATACGAACCGTGCAATATAGTTCAATCTCCCTAAAAACCCACGAACCTGCTTTTCAGTTCTCGGTTCAGGCATTTCTTGAATAGCTTTTACTTTTGCTGGATCAACCTCAATCCCTTTCTCACTGACAATAAAACTCAACAGCTTTCCGGATCTCACCCCAAACGTACACTTGTTTGGATTCAGCCTCAGTTTGAATTTTCTCAGCCTTTCAAACAACTTCTGCAGGTTTACCAAGTGCTCCTCTTTTGTATGAGACTTCGCAATCATGGCATCCACGTACACTTCAATTTCTTTGTGCATCATGTCATGAAAGAGAGTCGTCATAGCCCTCTGATAAGTAGCATCGACATTCTTCAGCCCAAATGGCATCACCTTGTAGCAGAACGTGCCCCAATGTGTAATGAATGTCGTTTTTTCCATGTCTTCTGGCGCCATCTTGATCTGATTATAGCCAGAAAATCCATCCATGAAAGAGAAAACCGAAGATTGAGTAGTGTTATCAACCAATACATCAATGTGAGGTAATGGGAAATCATCTTTCGGACTAGCTCTGTTTAAATCTCGGTAATCGACACACATCCTGACTTTACCATTATTCTTTGGCACGGGTACGATGTTGGCCACCCACGGGGGATAATTGGTAACTTCCAGAAAACCCGCATCTAACTGCTTCTGAACCTCCTCTTGATCTTGACAGCCATATCAGGACTAGTTCTGCGAAGCTTCTGCTTTACCGAGGGACAATCTTCTTTGAGAGGTAGCCTGTGCACCACAATATTTGTATCCAACCCAGGCATATCTTGATACGACCATGCGAATATCTCCACATACTCTCGCAACATTTCAATCAGCCCTCTCTTGACATTCTCCTCTAAAGCAGCCCCGATCTTGATCTCTTTTCTGGCGTCCTTAGTACCAAGGTTAACAATTTCCAACTCTTCCTGATGAGGTTGGATGACCCTTTCCTCCTGCTTCAACAATCTGACCAATTCTTTGGGGAGTTCACAGTCTTCCTCACTCTCATCTTCGGCTTGGTAAATGGGATTATTGAAATCATACTGAGCCATAACAGAACTGTTTTTAATGGAGTCCGCGAGATCAATTCTGCACGAATGATGTTTAATGTTTTGTTTTAGAAAAGAGTTCAAGAAAGTCACAAAAACAAAAAACATTGCCATTTTTATTGTTTTGAAAACGAAAATAAAAACAGAAAGACAGTGAGCACAAATTTGTTTGCAAAATGTCCTTTATTAATGATAATCATTTCAAAACATGATGTGGCTCTACAATGAACCACTACGCCTTGGGCAAAGCGTAGGGCTTTCATGCAAAAATGAAAAACAAGAGAAAATTACTCTGTCTGAAGAGTAACTTGGACTATTTCTTCGGCTGTCCAATTGTTGACCATCTCCCCTGGAGCACACGGGCGCACCCAGTTGTCCAGATCACAGTCACTGTCACCGTCTTCACTACCGGCTGCAAAGACGTCACCATGATTCATCAATCCAGCGCTGGTGAAGGTACACGGCCCCTTCTGAACATCCTGCTCTGCCTGAAGAGGCTGATAACCAATGCCGAATTTGTCTTCTTTCACGGGCATGCTAACCATCTTCCCCCAGCCTTCTGCGTTGCCTGAGTTAACAACCTCTAAAGCCTGCTTGTAGGACGCAATTGAGGCACTTGGCTTCTTCTGCTCAACAAAAGCCACCTTCTCAATCTCAATGGTCTCAAAAGCTTGGCACAGAGTTTCATGGATCTCGCCATCCATCTCCACATACTTGAAGGAGGATAGATGACTCACAAGAATGTCCTCCTTGCCACACACAGTTACAACCTGACCATTCCATACATACTTCAACTTCTGATGGAGAGTTGACGAAACTGCCCCAGCCCCATGTATCCAGGGACGCCCCAATAGGCAACTATATGCTGGTTGAATATCCATCACATAGAAGACAATGTTGAACACTTCTGGGCCTATCTTCAAGGGCAATGTGACTTCACCAAAAACGGATCGCTTGGATCCATCAAAAGCATGGACGATGAGATCACTCGGAGTGAGAACAACCCCTTCAACATCAATCTTGCTCAAAATCTTCTTGGGCAACACATTCAAAGACGAGCTAGTATCCACTAACACATGTGACAACACTGCGCCTTTGCACTCCATGGTGATATGTAGAGCTTTATTATGGTTGCGACCCTCAAGCGTCAAATCCAGATCTGTGAACCCCAACCCATGTCTCGTGCTCACATTCGCAATAACACCCTCGAGCTGGTTGACAAAAATCTCTTGAGGCACGTAAGCCAAATTCAACATCTTCAGCAAGGCGTTACGGTGTGCCTCAGAACACAATAACAACGAGAGGATAGAGATTTTTGACGGAGTTTGATTCAACTGGTCCACAATATTATAATCACTTTTCTTAATAATCTTCATGAACTCCTCTACATCTTTCTCAAAAGACCCTTCAGGAACCTCTTTCTGCACAGGTCCTTCTTCAACCATAACTTGTTTCCCTTTTGCTTTGGCAAGAGCCTCAGCATTGTTATCCCTCAGAGTCTGCGGTGCAAACAGACGACCACTCCTTGTAAACCCTCTAGGTCCTCCCACATTGTCCACAGCTGGTCCAACAGTTACGGGAGTTTTAACTAGCACACCAATGGTCACTGGAGCCTAATTCATCGGTCTGGTCTGATGTTCTGGTTTTCTGTTACTGCGGAAAGCATTGTCATACCTCCACGGGACCGCTCTACTATTCTCAACAGGTCTTTTATCAGAAGCAACAATGGTGACATGAGTACCCACAGTCACTGGTGCAGATATAGTCACCGGAGTACCAACAGTCACAGGTGCATTAACAGTTCTTGGGGCACGTCCGGAACCCTCAGACGATTTAAAGTAGATGGTAACAGTTGATACCACCCCACGATCTTTCATAGCCCGACTAAACTGTAAGCAACCCTCATCCATCAAGCCCTGGATACCTCTTCTCAACTTTTCACAACCATTCTCTTGATCACCACAATCTGAACAACTTTCATCACAACCCGGGAACACTCCCCCTTTCAGCAGACGTTCTTTTACCACAAACAACGAAGTTTGAACATCATCAACATCCACTACCAAATCTACAGCTTCCCCATCTTCCACATTGTTCACCCGGGGCCCACCATGCTGAGGCATAGGATTGTTCACAACATTTGGAACAGGAGCAAAGTTGATTGTCTTGGCGTCAATCAAATCTTGGACCTTATGATGGAAAGCCCGACAATTTTCAATATGATACCCAGGTGCGCCGGAATGAAAGTCACACCGGACATTGGCATCCTACCCAGCATGTATCTTCGTTAACGGCGCCATGGTGCGAAGTTCAACAAACCCCAACCTGAGCAGTTCGGGAAGAAACTCAGCATATGTCATTGGCAACGGGTCGAAACGACGATCCGGCATCCTCTGTCTTGGCTGAAATGGGCGTTGCTGTTATTGTTATTGTTGTCTTGGATGTTGTTGTTGAGCTTGAGGTTGGGGTGCTGGGATAGTCACAGCGGCAACTTGACGATACTGTCCTCTGTTTACATTTCTCAGATTGTGCACAACATTAGTCTCACCCTCCCTCCTTTGGGGTGCCCCAGAAAATGGCTTCTTCGAACTTGAAGAGGAAGAACCAGAATCTTGAATCTTACCTGCTTTGATAAGACTTTTAGTCCTCTCTCCGCAGATAACAACGTCAGAAAAGCTACCGAACGGGCAACTTCCCATACGGTCCATAAACACACCCTGCAATGTTCCAATAAACATGTCAGTCAGCTCTCTCTCAAACATCAGAGGTTGCACTCTTGCCGCTAATTCACGCCACCTCTGGGCGTACTCTTTGAAGCTCTCACCAGACTTTTGACACAAGCTCTGTAACTGAGTTCGGCTCGGAGCCATATCCATGTTGTGCTTATATTGTCTCAGAAAGGCTTCACCCAAATCCCTCCAGCTTCTAACAGATTCTCTCTTCAGGTCCATGTACCAGTCCAAAGATGCTCCAGACAAGCTGTCCTGGAAAAAGTACATCCACATCTTCTCGTCATCAGTGTATGCAGAGATCTTTCTGTAATAAGCCTGCACATGAGTGCGAGGGCAAGAAGTGCCATTATATTTGTCAAAGGATGGCGCCTTGAATTTGTAAGGGATTCTCAGCCCATCAACCAAGCCCATATTGGTTACATCAAAGCCCAAAGAGTTCTGACACTCCATGGCACGGATTTTCTCAGCAAGGGCATCAACTTTTCTATCCCTCTCTTCAGTCCTTCCCACCTTATCATCATCACTAAGGAGAGTGAACATATCCTCTTGTCTATCAACCAACGGAGCAGGATGGCAAACCGGAGCACGGGTCCCTCTAGCATTAACAGTCTCTGGAGCGATAGGTTGTCCGTTGATTCTGATACCCCTCAATTCATCACCCATATCATAGTTATTGACGGGAATGGTAGCAGCAACATTATCATTAACAAGGACTCCCTCTGGCGAATTACGGTTGACAGGTGGAATCACAACTTCCTGTCTCTGGGCCAAGGCTCGCAGCTCCTCTTGACCTTGCACGACCCCCTGCATCATGCTCATAAATTGGGCCATGTTAACCCTCATCTCTGCCAATTCAGCCTGAACTTGATCCATGCTTCTCTATTGATCCAGTCTTGTCGCGTAACGGTGCGGACGACGATCAACAATCCTGCCTAAAACAGGAACCAAAATGAGAAGTCTCTTCAAGAACACCTGTAATGCAAGAATGATATGGGTATGATGCGTATGATGCATATGCTATGTTCATTTCAGAGGCATTCAAGAGTCTCGTCCATCTTTGGAAAATGGCAACCTGCAATATAAACACCAAAGAAGCAACCTACACAGGATGATGGGCACAAGGGAAACATTAACAATCTCATCTATAAATCATGAGCAAATAAAGATCATACAAACATGGTTCCAGCAAAGATTCAAATCACCAGAGTAAAACAAGGAATCCCATCCAACAATCCTGGAGGTGATTCTCAAAGTAAACAACAAGACAAGCTAAGAAAGTCGTCCTCCAGGAATGAGAGTCTTCAGATACTGGCACTGATCCATCAACAGGTCACACTCTGAACACTCAGGTAAAGGAGTGAGCTTCTCCTTCATTTGCACTTTGAGTTCCACAACTTCCTCTCTGAGCAGGTTCTCTAATGCATGCCTTAGGTCTACTTCCTTCTTCAACTGAGCATCTTTGTCCCTAAGCTGTTTTTCCATGTCTCGTATCTTCTTTAGGTAATTGACTTCTGCTTTTTGTAGCTTCAAGCGTTCACGGCGTTCTTCATTCAACATTGTCTCTATCTCCTCATAGGACCTCTTCTTTCTTCTTGATCCACCAGCGCTTTCACCTTGCACTCCTTTGAGTTTGTGAGCCAAATTCAACTTATCAGCTTTGGCTTTGTACAACTCCATCTGGATCTCTTGTTCCTTTTCTTTCAAACTGCGATTCTCCATCAAGGCTTGTTTGTACTGCTCAGCAGGCACATTCTCAGAATGTATCAAAGGTGGTTGCTCTTGCAATGGTTCCATCCTATCATAGGGTAACAACAAAGTCTCAACTCTATCCTTGACCCATTCACTGTAGGCAAGCATAGCAATAGCAAACTTCTTCCCCAAAACAGATCCATCCTTGACACCCATAGTCTCCCAAGCTTTTCCCACTTGCTCCAATCTAGCTGGGTCACTCCGTTTCTCAAAGTACACGCTCTCAGCTATCTCAGCATCTAGTGGCCTTTCATTCATGACAAAACCCAACTGACGGAGAGAAAGAATCGGGTTGTAGTTGATGCAACCCTTAGTTCCTATGAGTGGAACATTACGAAACCTTCCACAACTCATAATGACATTGCACACATTCATCCTGTAAGCTTGCCACTTGATATCATAAGAGGTGAGTGACATAATCCTCTGAGTCCACTTATGAGTATTCTGAGTATCCACAAACGGTCCACTGGTTGGTAGAAAAGACAAGAACCACTTGAGTAGCAATGAGAGACAACACCTGATAGCTCCACCCTTACCATGCCTGCTGTGTATAGCATAATAAGTGTCAGCTAACAAGGTAGGAACCGGGTTTCCTCCAATGAAAATAATGATTGCTGCAAGGTCCACAAAATTAGGCATACTCGGGAACAAAACAACTCCATAAATCATGACAGCTAACTGCGCGTTGAAAGCTTCCCAATTCCCTTTCTTTGCTTCTTCCTTAGCCATTCTCACCAGGTACTTCAAGGGCAAACCCACAACATCACCACTTGGTTTCCAATTGTCACTCACTTCTTTGATACTCAAATAAAGATCCTTGGCAACAACTCTGAAATCCACCTCCTTTGGCACATCTAGGAAGGGTACTTGGTATCTGATTCAGACATTCATAAGGATGGAGTACTCTTCAAGAGTGGGCGCTAACTGGTAGTCCTGAAAAGTGAAGCAACGGAGCTCTGGGTCATAGAACTGCAAGAGAGTCTGCAAAGGTACCGGGTCAACCACCATCTTCAACAGTGCCAGAATATCCCCATACTGACCATCAAACACCTTCTGATTACAACCGGTCACAAGATTACCCAATTCTTCCAAAGATGTCAACGGCTCACGGTAAAAACTGTAGGTGCAAGTCTTCCTCTTCAACTCTGGAATAGCTGCCATCTCTCAATGTGAACTGACTCCTGAATGAACCTGAGAAATGATATGCATGCAAGTTAGCTTTTTTCTTTTCTTCTCTCTTTTTTTGCATTATTTTTTCTTGAAAATAAACATGCTATGATGCAAATGATGAAACCATGAATGGTTGCCTGTGTATCACAAGGCACAGGTTCAAAACTTCGGCACGAATACGGAACCGGAAACCACAGACCAAGTTCATCTGGAACCCATACTTCAGAACCAAGTCACCAACAAGAACCAAAGTCACTGACAGAACACGGTTACCAACAGCACAAGTCACCATCAGTACCTGTAAATGATTCAATCCCGCCCCACTCACGGGTGTCATCTAGGCCAGGGTAAGGTCAAGAGAAACGTAGGATAAACAACCCTTTCAAGAATATCATCATATACACACCAGATGTATGCAATGATAATACCCCATCAGAATCTGAACTGCTCGTGATACCATGTTCCGCTAAGTGGCGCCATACCACCCGCTTCCCATGAATCACTCTATTCCTAGGTGTCCTAAAGTTCACTCATAGCCTGGGTATTGGGCCTTTTACCTCTTGTAACTCCCACCCAACAGAGAAACAGATACACAGCCAACACAGTATGCATGAAACAGTAAAGCGCACATAGGATGCAGTGCAAGCAGTTAGTATGCAAAGCAATAAATAACTAACACACAATAGACAGTAAACAAACAAACGCTAGGAAAGGCCCGCTAGGGAAAATAAGTCCCCAGCAGAGTCGCCAGCTGTCGCAATGCGAAAAACAACCGGCGGAAAAAGACACAAAGTCGCCACCGTGCGTTATTTATCCCAAAGAAGGGAAAGGAAACACACGAAGTAAACCTGAAAGAGGGAAAGGAATGGTCTTACGACCAGATATTGCTAGGATCGGAAGTCGGTTACGCAAGGGGAAGGTATTAGCACCCCTCACGTCCGTCGTACTCGACGGGATCCACGCTCAAAAGAATAGAATAAGGTTGCTGATAAACTGCTAAAAAAGAATGCACACACACTGGAATAAAACACCGATGGAAGAAGACGAAAGCGGACTCGGCAGGATGTCGCATTCTAGGCCTACGTAGCTTGTCAGAAACAAGCATCAAAGTCGACGTAGTTCGGGGAAATGGGAAACGGGCTCGCTAGGATATCACATCCTATGCCTACGTATCTCATCTGGAATGAGAATCAGAGCTACCGTAGTTCGGCTAAACTATTTCTATTTGTTTTGTGTTTTTTAGATGGACGACGTTACTGCGCAATCTACCGGATGCTCGACCTTTGGAGACTTACTCACCTGTAGTAGAAGGAGTCAACGTATCCTTAAGGGAAGATAGAGTTTGTCTGTGTTTTAGGATGCTCATGCAAGAAAGGAAGTCCTAGACGAAGGAACCGTGCTACCTTAATTGACATGCAAACGAGAGACTACGCGGAGTCTAGCAATCCTATGGGGATACGACAAGCAAGTCTCAAGAGAGAACAACGAAACTGGAAATGGAATGCCAATCGTTGGGCTTACATCCAACTCCACAAAGCAAACGGGAAACAGACAGCCAATCGCTGGGCTTACATCAGATTCCAAACAAACAAAACACACGGGAAACCGAATGCCAATCGCTGGGCTTACATCAGACTCCAAACAAACAAAACAAATAACAAATGCAAACACACGAAATGCAATCATCACGCTCTATACGCAAACAAGAGGCTCATACAAGGTTGGGCTTTAGTTGAGGGGTCATATCAACCTCGACAAACAAGCCGACACTGAAAGGGGTGTCTGAGGGCTCTTAACCACTGACATTGATCGTCAGGGTGAGCAGATGAAAGGTAATGAGGATAAGACCTCATAGCTCTTAACCCGGGCCTGGGTGAGCTTCAATCAATGAAAACGTGGGAGTCCAGAATGTGGGACTCTACTCCACTTGACTGACACTATATACAAGGATCTTGGGTGTTTATTCAAAATGCATCAGCACGTAGTGCGAGCAAGATGAAAGACTCAACTGAATAGCAGGGGATTGATTGCAAATCCCTTCTATCTGCTAATTCCCTCTTCACTTAGGAGGTCTTGAAGTACATGGCACAAATATAAACAATCACAGACATTGCCTCTTAAGGAGGGCTTCAGACAGGTGCCTGCCAAAAGAAATGACAGATCTTCCAGACTACATGGAGGATAGAATGGTTACCTAAGTGGTATGACAACCACAAGCAAAGCAACTCAAGCAATGAGTTAGAGCGACTAAAGTACCTGTAAGAAAGTCAAAACAATCAGTACTATATTCAGACAAACAACCAACAGTCAACAGTGTTACAACTCAATATGCACACAAGTCAAGCTTTATGACTCAAGAAGTCAAGTGATTCCACCACACTCCATGAACCTACAACACAAAGGATTAGTGCACAAAGTAGTTTGCATCTCATGAAGTGAGATCAACATCAACCATTAGGACTATAAGCTTGAACCTGAAATACAAAGCTTAACAAGTGAGTACAAACCACTAGCATCAAGGCTAGGGTCAAAGGTAGGGCAAAAAGTCAAAACAGCAACCAATATTCAACATGAAGCTCATTTAATCAATCATGAACATGTCCTAAGAAGGACCAAGTCTAAATCATAAGGTAAAGTCATCAACCAATCAAGATGAGACAAAGACACACAATATGATCATCAATTGGACATACAAGTGAGAAAATTCCATATTAAAACAGAAATGAATCAAACAATCATGAAATTTTATACACAAGCTCAACATGTTGAACACAAGCATGGTGCAAAAAATTAGAACCAGAGGAGCTTAATTGGCATGTATAAGAAAATGAATGAGATCAACATCCAATTGTGTGACACACATTGTCACACCTAACATTCATGTGCCTAAAACAGAAATGAGAAATGCTAAAAATGCACAACCAGACCTCAAAAATCATGTAACCTGTTGAGAATCATCACACCAAATTTCAAATCAATTGGCCAATGTATGAGCATTTCACAATAGAATGAATGAAGCATGTCACATTTGCATACATGTTCAAAGAAGCCAACACAATTAAAAATCCAGAAGTGAGAAAATCAGGAAAATCACATCATGAAATAATAGACATTTCAAGGAGCATGTGAGAAAAAATTGGGAATGATTTGGATGCATATTCAATTTTTCAGGATTTTTGCAAATATCATGAAAGAAATGAAATAAATGGAAAAAACATGAAAATATTATGAAAAAGAAACAGAAATTGGAAACAACATCAGGCAGATTCGAACACATGATATGAGGCGCACAGGCGCCTCATCAAAACGACCGCGTATTGGCATGGCAAAGGGAAAATGAAATGAATTCATAAATGCGTACGCATGGTATCGAACCCGTGATGCATGGGATAATAGCGTTCAAACAGTAACAATGGCGCGCTGAACCAGAGATGCCCTAGCACTGTACAGGCACGGCAAGGCACGGTGGTTTCCATCGTCTTCTTCGTGAAGACGAAGGAGCTACAATGTTCATCATCAAAATTTTTGCAGAATTGCACAAACTTCATACCAAACGAAAGGTTATCACATGTAGATCACGAATCCAGCAACATTTTAGTCTAATTCACCACGTATCATGCAAATCGAACAAAAAACTTTTATGCATTCAAAACTTTAATTCCAGATATCTCAACCAATACTCAACCATTTCAAATTCTGAAAGCATCATGATTATCAGCATGAAAGGATCTACATAAACATGTGCATAGAATCAAGAAAGGTGATAATCGAATTGTGACCTCTTGAAGAGCAGAATGATGAAATCGTGGCCTTGAGCTCTTGCAAGTATCCAGATCTTCTCCTATGTTGATATTATGAAGCTTGATGCAATAATTGAAGCTTGAGATAGCTTGGATCTAGCTCAGATTTCAGTTTCCATCTTCATGTTCTTGAGCTTGCACACCTTGATTCTGGCTCGAATTCTTCAATCAAGAGCTTGATCTATACTCAATGATGATCAGAGAACCAGAATATCCAATAAAATCAATGGCTTATGTGAAGAAAATTGAAGTTTCAAATTTGGAGGAAAAATGGAGGGAAAAGAAAATTTGGATTTAGAATCTTCAAAAACTGAAAAATTCTGTTATGATTAGCCTTTTATATGCTTCCCTAATCACTTTGCTAATTACACTTAGGCATGGCTAATGAAAGTTTAATGAAAAATGAGGTGTAAGGCAAAATTGAAAATTTCACCCTATGCATGGCCATATGAACGTGAATAGTAGCATGCATGGTGTATTTTCCCTTAAAATGAGCTTATGAACATGATGGAATGGTTAAAAAACTTGTAGCATGCACCAAATTCAAATTGATGATTTTCCCTCCAAAAAACACATGCATGGCAAAATGATCATGTGAAAAAATTTCATACAATGCAATGAATTATTTGGAAAATATGAGTCATAAGGAGCAAAGTGCAAAAAGAGTGGTCTAAATTGGAGTTTTGGTTCAAAAGTTATGGCTCTTGGAAGTTCCATGCACACTTTGCAATCATTTAGTCATAACTCCTCAACCATTCATCAGATGCCCATGATCTTGGACTTTTTGGAAATAGGAGAGAAAGATATTCAACTTTAATGTTGGACAAAATTTCATTTGAAGCTTCTTTGATGTTGGAAAGTCAAGTTGAATATGGTCTAAAAACTTGCCATTTTTGGAAACTTGAAATTACAGGTCACTTTCCATTTTTGGAAACTTTTGATCTGGCTTCAAAATCTTCAAGGTAGATGTTTGACATGATGAATAGGCTTCTCTTAGACCTGAATGAAGTGTCTCAAACCATTTCTCCACCTCCTAGCCCTCAGTTGACTTGCAGTTGACTTTTATGGGCCTCAGATGACCTGGAAATGCACTGTGGACCTTGGGCCTCTAACACTTGGCAAAAGTTGCTTCAAAATGAACCCTTGGTTCATATAAGCTCTTTAGAATAGTCATGTAGCCTCCATCTCAAGGAAATGCTTGGTCTCTTGCACTGAGGAATTCTCCTGATGCCAGTCTTGACTGATAAGATGCAATGTGATATGCAATGATATGTAATGTTAATGACCTAAGAATGAAATGAATGCATGAGTGGGGGGTACAAATTTGAGGTGCTACACAATCGTGCTTTGTTTCTTACTACTTCTCCTTTTTCGTTCAGTTTGTTTCTAAATACCCATCTTGTTCCAATAATATGAGTTCCTTTAGGCTTTAGAACAAGATCCCAGACATCATTCTTTGAGAATTGATCCAGTTCTTCTTTCATTGCCAGAACCCAGTCATTGTCTTGAATTGCCTCATCACAAAAAGTAGGCTCGACTAGAGATGTTATTCCTACAGGAGTTTCTTCAGATACTTTGAATGTTGACCTGGTTCTGACAGGTTCATCCTTGTTTCCTAGAATCAAATCTTCAGAGATGTTAGGGCGACTTCTTGATCTTTTCTGGATAGTTGAAACTTCAGTTGCATCTGAACTTCGTTTCTCTGATTCTTCTGATGCTTTG
This sequence comes from Lathyrus oleraceus, assembly GCF_024323335.1. Taxonomy (NCBI): domain Eukaryota; kingdom Viridiplantae; phylum Streptophyta; class Magnoliopsida; order Fabales; family Fabaceae; genus Lathyrus; species Lathyrus oleraceus. The sequence continues at coordinate 214,536,415 of NC_066583.1, forward strand.
ATCTAAACTGCAAGTCTGAGTATCCTAAACTGCAAGTCAGAGTATCCTAAACTCCAGTTCTTCTGATGCTTTGGTCAGAGCCTGCAAGAGTTATCTCCAAATCTGCAAGTTTCTAAACTAGCTTTGACTTTTCAGGGTCAATCGTATCATTAAATATAACATGTATTGATTCTTCCATAATTTTGGTTTCTGTGTTGTATACTCTATAGCCTTTAGAGCGTTTTGAGTATCCTAACATAATACCTTTTTGTGCTTTTGAATCAAACTTCTTCAGATGTTCTTTAGTATTGAGAATAAAACAAGAGCATCCAAAAGGATGGAAATAAGAAATGTTGGGTTTTCTTCCCTTACACATCTCATAGGGAGTCTTTTCCAGAATAGGCCTTATAGAGATTCTATTATGAGTATAACACGCTGTATTTACTGCTTCATCCCGAAAGTGCTTAGCCATATTTGTTTGATTAATCATGGTTCTGGCCATTTCTTTGAGTGTCCTATTCTTCCTTTCTACAACTCCATTTTGTTGTGGAGTTCTAGGGCAGGAGAAATCATGGGATATTCCATTAGAATCAAACAGTTCTTCAAAGAACTTATTTTCGAATTCGCCACCATGATCGCTTCTGACTCTGATAATTTTAGAGTCATGTTTGTTTTGCACTTTAGAATAGAAGCTAGTGAGTACAGAGTGAGACTCACTCTTGTGCTTTAGGAATTTTACCCATGTCCAGCGACTAAAATCATCAACAATGACCAGTCCATACTTCTTTCCATTGACGACGCTGTCTTAACAGGCCCAAAAAGGTCAATGTGAAGAAGTTCTAGAGGCTTAGAGGTGGAAACAACATTTTTCTTTTTAAAAGATGTTTTAGAAAATTTTCCTTTCCGACATGCCTCACACAGAGCATTTGAAGAAAACTTCACCTTAGGTATACCTCTGACTAACTCAAGTTTATTTAGCTGAGAGAGTTTTCTCATGCTAATGTGGCCCAAGCGTCTACGCTATATCCATTGCTCTTCGTGAACAGAAATCAAACATTTTACATTTTGAACTTTTAGATTTGAAAGATTTATTTTGTAAATGTTGTTTTTACTCTTGCTAGTGAATAAAACTGTTCCATTATTCCTATTAATTGCTTTACATGTTTTTTGATTGAAGATTACATCATAACCGTTATCATTTAATTGGCTTATTTATAACAGGTTATGCATTAACCCTTCTATGTAGAGAACATCAGATATATAGGGAAAAGTTCCATTACCAATAGTTCCGGAGCCTCAGATTCTTCCTTTCTGATTTCCTCGGAAACCTACCAAGCCAACATCTTTAAGATCTAGGATTTGGAACATGTACTTTATTTCTGTCATGTGTCACGAGCATCTAGAGTCAAGGTACCATGATTGGTGTCTTAACTCTACTGAATAAGATATCTGCAACATAAACAATCTTATCCTTTGGTACCCAGAATCTTCTGGGTCCTTTGTGATTAGTTTTCCCAGAGTTTCTTAGAACTTTGGGTTTTCTAGCATTATCAAAATGTTTTCGCTTGTGCATGTGTGTAGTGACAAGAGAAAGGAGATTTGGGTTTGTCATCTGTGGAAGATTTATCTTCACTAGGATCATACCCTATTCCTCTTTTATTATTCTGACTGACTCCATAAATCATGGATGCCATTCTGCTTTTTTCTATCCCATTTTTCAAAAACTTTTGAAAAGATTTTTCATATTTATATATCATTGTGTTAGAAGTTTGTGGGGCTTGAGATAAAGCTTCTTCAAGTTTTAAACATTGTTTATTTGTGGAGTCTCTTTCTTTTGTCAGAGTTATATTTTCATCTTTTAGTTCTGAAACTGTCATCTCAAGCTTATCACATTCTTTGATGGTTCCTTCAATAACCCTTTTTAGTGCTTTAAATTTTTGTTTAAGTTTCTTATATGAGTTCAAAGATTCAGAAATGCATGATTTATGGTTAGAGCGAGAAAGGTCAGAAAATACCTCTTCAGGATCGGATTCTCCATCTGATGTGTTTCTATAGGTGGTAGCCATGAATGGAACATTTGCATGTTCTTCATAATCTGATTCAGATGAGTCAGATCCACTATCGTCCTAGGTGGCCATCAATCCCTTTTTGGTTTTGAAGGAGCTTTTCTTGAAACTTTCTCTTCAAGAGCTTTCTTTCTTTCTTTCTTCAGTTTCTGTAATGACATGTTTCCTTACATTCATAACATGTTATTTCTTTGTTTTATTTACCTTTGGAAGTTGATTTTGAGAGATCTCCCTTGGGTCTTGGTCTTATGAAGTTATTATTCCTTTTTCTCCAGAGTTGTTTTACTCTTCTAGTCAAAAGGGATAATTCTTCTTCATCGTCAGAGTCTTCCTTTTTAGAGTCATCATTGTCTTCCTCTTTAGCTTGAAAGGCTTTGTTCCTTTCTGGTTTGTGTCTTTCAGATTTGGACTTTAGTGCTACAGATTTGATCTTCTTTTGGGGCTCATCTTCCTCAAGTTCTATCTCATGACTTCTGAGTGAACTAACGAGTTCTTCAAGGTTGATATTGTTCAAATCCTTTGACAATTTTAATGTTGTGACCATGGGTCTCCACTTCTTTGGCAAGCTTCTGACTATCTTTTTCACATGATCTGTAGTTGTGTAGCCTTTCTCTAGAACCTTGAGTCTTGCAATTAAAGTTTGAAATATAAAAAACACTACCTCTATAGCTTCATCGTCCTCCATCTTGATGGCTTCGTACTTCTGAATTAGAGCTAGAGCCTTTGTCTCTTTCACTTGAGAATTTCCTTCGTGAGTCATCCTCAGGGAGTCAAGTATTTCTTTAGTTATTTCCCTGTTGGTGATCTTTTCATATTCATTGTAGGAAATGGCATTCAACAGTATTGTCCTGGCTTTGTGATGGTTTTTGAAGTCGCGCTTCTGATCATCTGTCATCTTGCTTCTGGCAATGGCAACGCCGGCGTCAGATACATGAGGTATGTAGCCAATAGTAACTATGTCCAACAGATTAGCATCATAGCCCAGAAAGAAACTTTCAATTCTATCTTTCCAGTAATCAAAATTTTCTCCATCAAATATTGGAGGTTTAGCATTGTAACTATCTCTTTCATTGGTGTTGGCTATAGTGTTTTTCTCACGCTGGATCTCTCTACACTGCTAAGTGTTTGATTATAAAATCAGAAACAGAGACGAAGCTCTGATACCAATTAAAGGTAGAGAAAAACAAGAAAGGGGGGGTTTGAATTATTTAGGAGAATAAAAACTTTTTCGAATTGAGACACACGCAGAAACAAAAGAATTCAACAGAGAAATTTATGTTGGTTCCCTTGAAATTCAAAGGTACTTCAGTCCACCCGACCAAGGTGATTTCGCCTTCAAAAAGGACTTAATCCACTAATCTTGAAAGATTACACAAACAACTGTCTAAGAGAATAATGATCCCTTAGCCCTCTCAAGTTTTCAGACTTCACAAGTCACTTGAGGAAATATCTTAGGAGTATAGTATGATTACAGTAATGAAAAGTACTTCTAAAATAAGCAGAATTTATAAAAGATAAGAACAAGAAATATTCTCACGTTTAGAGTAGAAGCTCGTGAGAGAATGAATAATGAATGGTGGAAGTATTGTATTCTCGTGTTTTTTTGGGTTCTTCTTTGGGTGGTGTTCCATCCTTTATATAGGAGAGTGAGAAGATCTTTGGGTGATGTTGATGTCAAAATCTTGGGCATTGATGGATGATTAATGTCATTAATCTCCGTGTTCTTTCCAAAGCAATATTTAGATCGCCATAACATCCTTCTAAAAATAGCTTCTTTCCATAAGCGAGTTTCTTCAAGGTTAAGCTTTTTTGAATCAGAGGATCCTAAAGTCAGAGTCTTCATTAAGCGATTGTAACTTCAGAAGATGCTTGTTGCTGACTGTCTTTAGTGTTTCTCTTTACTTGACTTTATCAGAGCGTACGTCTTCAGATCCTAGAGTCATTCTTCCACTTTAGAGTGTCTGACTTCTTTAGTTTAGCTTGCGCGTGCGTTTGATCAGAGTCAGAGCTTCTGGTTGCGTATCTTCTGGTTGAATGTCAAAAACTATTAAAATGAATTAAAAATAACCAAAAAAGAGAAAATTCACAAAAAATATCAAATGATGAAATAAAAAATATTAAAAATTAGAAATGGAAACTAGAAATTATTTGGGAAATAATGCAATTGGTCCCATATTTTTTGGATTAAAAATGAAAGAGATATGATTTTTTGAATAAAAATGGAATTAAAGAAAATAAAAGAAATAAAAATCAGAAAAATGGAAAATAGAAAAAGCGTGAGCCGTCTAATGGTGATTCATTAATTGACGTGGATCATCACACGGCTAGGAAGCGCGTGTTCACCATACACGCGGGTCAAACGCATCACACCATGCCAAATGAAAAGTCATAACAATGAACACACGTGATTGCATCTGGAAATCAGATCAAGCGGTCCAGATTCAAACTGGACACGATGAAGCTACCAGAAACTTCATCTTCTCCGGTGAGCTTCCCAGATTCCGGCCATGTTAAAAAAAATGCAGAAACGCAAATGGCCACCAAATGAGGCGATCTATATATCAATCAAAAGAGGAAGTGATGTACATCACTCCTATACCACACACTTCCACTCTAGATCCCTATAAATGGAGAAATCAGAGTTGGAAGTATGATGGTGTTCATCATGAACTTCATGTTTTTGCAAAATTGAAAGCACAAATCCAATGCCTTTATTGAGAGGACTTCAGCCAACATTAGATCCAAGCAAAAAAGTCCATGGATGAAGAGAATCGAGGAAATTACCAGTTGGAGTGCAAGCTTGAGTTCTGGTGAATTGAGCATGAAACCTTACTTGCTTTATCAAAACAGAAGTCCAATGGATCAAGGTGAAGAGGTCTAAGAACTTTTAGATCAAAGAAAACAGTCGAGGAAATTGAATTCTAGATCTGAAATTTTTAGAGAAAAAGAGAGAGTTCCTTTGAGTATGGTTGAGGATTCAATTCAGCAGAGGTTCAGGCGCCTTCAGGTTGAAGAATTGAGAGGGCAAGGCATTGTATTTATAGCAAAAGCATGGCTGAAATGCATGATCAAAGTGTTGCATGAATGGGAAGGGCCTCCATGCATGGGCCTGTACAGGCGCATGGAGGGCCCAATTCCACTTGTTTTTGCAAGTTGATGCCAAATAGAATGAGAATGGACGTGCAGATGGTGTATGTTGAGCTCATGCAATGCAATTTTAATTGATTTCCAAAAATGCACCAATATGTTCATGCTTTCGAAAATGGCATATCCAAAAGTGACACATAGCCTTATGGGTAACGATTGGAAAGATTTTTGCATGAGGATCATTTGTTATGTTGATCAAAACTTCATTTGGAGCTTGGAAATTTATGAAATTTGAGCTTGAAGAGTGATGTGCAAAACATGTCAAGGCAAAGTTTCTAAAATTGGCCAACTTTCATGCCCTTCTGTTTTGATGCTGCAAGCTTCAAATGGAAAAACCTCCAACATTAAAGTTGTAGATGTTTTCAAGACAATAAAAATAGACTTAAAATTTGAATCATTTGGATTTTTATGAAAGAGTTATGAGCACTTGAAGTTGGACTTTTTTGACTTTTAATGCATTTGGTCAAAAAGGACCTATAATGTCTTGCATTATCACATGTATTTTCTTTGAGATTTTGAAATTTTGTTCAACATAACATTTGAAGTAGACATCTTAAGATTTCCAATGCATTTGATCCCACCTCAAAATCATAAAAAATGAGTGAGTTATGTCCTTGGGAAGTTGACCCAAAATTAGGGTTTTAGTCAAAATGACCTATAATGTATTGGAATGGCATATGGTCTTACAAGATTCAAATAAATTTTCTGTTACCTCCATCTTTGAGTTGGTAATGTACTGTCACATCAGTACTCTTGTTATATTGATATTTTCCCACTTTCATCTATGAGATAGTGATGTATCATCAACATTGAGTCGATATCTCTTTTCCTCCTATTTTCCATCTATGAATAGGTAGTGAATCTTCCCCAGCTGAGTATTCTCAGTGTTTACCTTCATGCATTGAGTCGGTGTATGTCCTTCCCCAGTAGAGTTTGCACTCCTGTGTCTCTGTGTCTGTCTGTCTTTTGCATCATGCATACATGCATTTGCGGTCAAATTTTGTGGCGTTTGTCATATTTAATTACCTTACGCCATTCGATAGCCTCCGACTATCTGGCCTAAGTTAATTAAATAGGGGCATCTGTCGCACCCCAAAATTTGACTTTGGCTTTGTTGACCACATCTTGATTAATCTTGTTGTCTCGTATTCATCTCAATTTCTAAAACTTCGCGTGACAACTGGTTTGATTAGGTTTTGTGTGTTTTCGTTGCTTACCGTGTTGTATTTTGTTGTTTTAGCAAAACCTGGCCGATATCGTTGCCTCGTATTTATCTCGCTTATCTCTTTTGTGCGTGGCATCGCTTCGATTAGGTTTTGTGCGTTTTTATCTATTTAATTGTTTGTTTGTCGGTATTTTGACTGTATTTCGAATATATTAGAGTTTTCGTATTGTCCGATTATTTGTGATTGTGTTTGTCAGCGTTTTCGTGATGTCGTGTTGATTTTATTATTGCCTAGGGTTGTTTATTTAATTACGTGTTGTGCCGTGTGATTTAATCGAGTCTGTTTGAGTCGTGTTGTTGATTTTACTGGTTTATCGGTTTACTGGTTTATTGGTTTTATCAATTTGTCTGTTTTGCTGTGCAAATTGTCATCGTTTTTATCGCGTTCGTGTCGCTCGATTTTATCGTATTTTAATCGTGTGTCGTTTAATATTATTTGTGCTTAATATTAATTGTGTTTAGTTGTTAATTAGTTTATTTAATTAGGATTAATATTATATTAGTTTATTATTATTATTATATAATATATAAATATATATTATTAATTTATGTTAGATATTTTTTAGGTTTCATATTGTTTAAGTAATCTAAATATATATTATTAATTTATGTTAGATATTTTTTAGGTTTCTTATTGTTTAAGTAATCTAAATATATATTATTAATTTATGTTAGATATTTTTTAGGTTTCTTATTGTTTAAGTAATCTAAATATATATTATTAATTTATGTTAGATATTTTTTAGGTTTCTTATTGTTTAAGTAATCTAAATATATATATATAGATGTGGTTAGTAAGAAAAGAGAAGAAGAGGGATCAGTAAGGAAAAAACGTGTGGTGAGAGAAACAGAGAATTGAAAAGAAATATTTTTCCAAAAGCATTACCGTATTTCACTTGTTCTTCATTTTCGGTAACCCAAAATCGTCCCGATTATTCACCGAAACACAAAACCGATTTCATATCTTTGAAGTTCGTTGAGTCCAGGTCACAAATATCCAAGGTTCATTTCATTCCGGCGTCGTTTCACCGATCAAAAGCGACGTTGAAGTCAGGTACTCACGAAGGCAGCCAGCACTGCGTCGGTGACGGTTTCCAGCTTTCGGTCGATCATTTGGACGATCAGAAGTTCATCCTCTTCACACAAGGTAATATTCTTCACTTATCTCTGAAATCGGAGCCAGCACTGCGTCAGTGACGGTTTCCAGCTTTCGGTCGATCATTTGGACGATCAGAAGTTCATCCTCTTCACACAAGGTAATATTCTTCACTTATCTCTGAAATCGGCAAAGTTCCGGCTTGCCGACATGTGTTTTTATATTATTTATCTAAATATATATAATATATATATATATATATATATATTATATATATATATATATATATATATATATATATAATATATATATATATATATATTATATAATTATATATATATTTATATATATATATATATATATACATATATATATATTACTTTTGTCTATTATATATTATTTGTCTAAATGTACATATATATTATTTTTGTCTACTATATATTTATTGTCTAAAAATATATATATATATATATATATATATATATATATATATTATATATATATATATATATATTATTATATATTATACTTTTGTTTACTAAATATTGTTTATCTTTTATTATTATTTTGCATATATGTTTTATTTAAATGTTAGTTAAATTAATTATTTGTTTAAATGTTTATTTTAATAAATGTTTATTTATATCAAATGTTTATTTTGTCTAAAGTAAATGTTTATATTGTTTCTTATATTTGTTTATGTTGTTACTAACCGTTTCGTTTCAGTTTCAGCTCGATTAACTCCACTAACTATTCGTAATACTAACTATTCATAGCTAACTGTGTTGTAATAATTTACTTTCTCGCATTTTTTATTTCTGTATTGTGTGTTTAATCGTATTGTTCACGTTTTATGTTAAAAAATCGAAAAATCCAAAAAAGAGAAACCCGATGCGATTCCAACGGTCGCCGTTTAAGAAACCCTTTTCACACACTCACAAGCTTACTCTTGGGCTTCCTTATAATGAGCCCATTTATTTATTGTTTCAGGGTTTAGGCTCATTCAAATCTTTTGCCAACTTTGGCTTTTCAGTTTAAAAACATTTTCAAAAGGACGTGTCAGTCTCGAAGCCTCCCGCCTAGGTCGAGCAAGAGATGGCAAGACACGCCAATCTAAAATCAACAAAACAGACTTTCCCCTTTTCTTTTGGGAGAACTACGTGGATTCTGATTTCTCCATTGCGCCTTGGAGATACGTAGGCATAAAGTCTACGACTTTATCGAGTCCAAAAACAATAAAATCAAGTTCTTTTCTCATCTCCCCAATCAAACGATCAAAGCGAAAAAAGCAAAGCATTCACATAAACATAAGCAAAAAGGTTCCTGTGGAGTACCACAGATGTAGAGGGTGCTAATACATTCCCTTTGCATAACCAACCCCCGAACCCGTAACTCTAAAGGGATTTATCGTTATTTTTCCCTACCTCTTTTTGGATAAAATAAAAGACGGTGGCGACTCTTGCATTTAAAATATTTTTCAAACGGGTTAAGTTCAATCAATACTTAATCTCGTGAAAAATCCCGCCGCGACAGAATGGCGACTCTGCTGGGGATATTACATGATTAAACTTATTTGTGGGTTTAGCCTATCTTTGCTTGTTTATATGTTTGCTTTGTGAATATTTGCTAAATTGTATTGTTTGTAATGTTTGTTATTTTGGGTTTTGGGGGATACTTGTGATAAATCCTATACCCGGATTTGGGGCACATTTGAGATAGGATGGATGATAATTCAGGTTGACTTGATAGGAGACAATCCTTACCGAGTTGACTTGAGCCTTTGTCCGCTTGGTGGAGGCCTCTTTGAGGGTGATAGTGCTAAACAAGTCATTTGTGAGGCATTGTTGCTTTCGACGGGCCCGTGAAGCCAAGGACCTTAGTTTACCTTTACCCCATCTTGGCCTTACTTAGGATGTGATGCGGTGACCACTTCGGACCAAAAGTCTGGTTTGGTTGATACGCGATATCACACTCAAGCGAGATTCTTTTGAGAATAATATTGGAAAGCGAGCAGTTGCTTAACCCGGTATTATCCGAAGAAGGATCCATAACCTTGGGAACTTTTAGAACCCGTTTGGCAGGTGAACCTTAGAACTTATCTTGGGGCTTTGTCCTAAACTCCATGCTGGTGATGAACTTTGATCCTTGTATTGTTTGACCATGTTTGTGTTTGTTGCATTCATGCATGACATGCATTCATTCCCATCATTTCAACCTTTGTCCAAGGAACTTAAAGTGAGGATTGCAAATATTGCAGGAAACATGGATTTTGGACGGAGAAGTGTGAAAAAGTACAATCTCATCAATCCAAAGATAGATGAACTAAAGAAACTGGTTTCTTCGATCGCAGATCCTATTGGTTTCAGAGACAGATATGGGGCACTTATATCTTTATTGACACTTAGGATGGAAGAAGGGTTATTGCAGACATTAGTACAGTTGTATGATCCAGTCTATCACTGTTTCACATTCCCAAACTATCAACTCATGCCTACATTGGAAGATTATGCCCAATTGCTTCACATCCCAGTTGCTGATACAGTACCTTTCTCTGGTTCAGAAAAGTTACCCGAGCACAGTTTTCTTGCAAAAGTGTTGTACATGAAGAAGTCAGAATTCAAGAATAACTTCACCACCAAAGGAGGACTTCCAGGTTTCACTGCCAAGTTCTTAATGGGGAAGGTTTCTTATTTTGCCAGTCAAGGTTGTGATATTATTGTGGAGCATCTGTTCGCCTTGTTGATCTACGGTTTGTTACTATTTCCTAATATTGAAGGTTTTGTGGATTCATATGCTATACGCATCTTCCTAAGTGGTAATCCTGTTCCAACTTTGCTCGGAGACACCTATCATTCCATCCATTACCGTACTTTGAAAGGAGGAGGAACCATAGTCTGCTGTATACCGTTACTCTACAAATGGTTTGTCTCTCATCTTCCTAAGTCAGCTACTTTTTGGGATCGCAAGTCAGGACTTCAGTGGTCACAGAGGATTATGTCTCTTACCCAGTCAGATATTGCATGGTATAGTAGAGTTTTAGACGATGTGAAGATCATTGATAGTTGTGGGGAGTTCCCCAATGTGCCCCTCATGGGCACAAAGGGAATCATTTCTTATAATCCAGTACTTGCTAGGAGACAACTCGGTTACCCTATGAAGGACAAGCCTCCTAACATTCTTTTAGAAGGTATTTTCTTGAGGGATAACGAGGAGGACCCTACCATGAAAGAGAGAGTAGTAAGAGCTTGGCATCGTGTGTGTCGCAAAGGGAGACTTGAATTGGGTAAGAAAGATTGTACCTCCTATGAGCCGTACCTCCAGTGGATCAGAGCCAGAGCTATACAGTTGAAAATGCCATACCCACATCATGATCCTATCAAACCCGCTCCGTTGAAGACCCCCTACCTTCCGCTAGATGACAAAGAAGAACTCCAAGCCACCTTGGAGAGGGTCAAGAAAGAGAGAGACGCTTGGAAGGATAAGGCCCAGGTGCTCGAAATGGAAAATGAAGAACTTCAGAGACAGTTAAAGGAGCAGAGTGGAGAAGATCGTGCAGGTAAACGTCCAAGGGTGCAAGAGGATTTATTTTCCTCAGGCACAACAGATTACTCCCAGATTCCACAGTCCTCAGGTGCATGGAAAGGTCTTGTAGACAGTTTGGTGAAGGAGAAAGCTTTTATGCAGAAGGCCTATGAAGAAAGAATTGAGAGACTTGAAGGACAACTCCTACTAGTTTATGCTCGTCCTGATGACACATGTCCTTAAATGGTTTTCTTGGTTGTATTTTGGGTTGATAATTTTGTATATTTTGATAAAAATGCTTAAAATGAAAATTTTTGTTTTGTTATAAAAAATGTTTGCAATTCTATCTTTTCCTTCACTTAGAGTTCCTTGGAAAATCATTCATTTTGCATATCCATGCATCACGTGCATACAGGTTGTCTGTCTTGGTCCAGTCTTCTAACAGTTGCTTCCTGCCAGCAGATCCATTTCAAGCTGACGCATAATTACAACACAAGAGCCAACAACAAAAGAAGAATGGAGATAACAAATAACGAGAACCGAGAATTGAAAGCTCAGGTTGACCGCCTTTCTGCTATGGTCGAGACATTGATAGCAAACCAAGCAACCCAAGCTGCTCAACTTCAAACAGCACAAGCTCAGGTTGCCGAAGCACAAGACGCACAGATCCAGGCACATGCACAGGCAGCAGAGATGCGCAACCAAATGTTAACCGCCCGTCTACAAGCAGAGGAAGCCCAGGCTAGGGCTCAAGTTCATAATTCAGGACAGACTTCGGCACAGAATCAACCTCAAATTCAGAATCAGACAACAGCAGCACCCGTCACTACAGTCATCGCTTCAGAAATCAACGCTGTCCCAGTCACTTCTGTTACCATCACAACATCCCGTCCTTGGGAAATACCCAGGGATCTTAATCAAGATAGATATCAACAAGAGTTCGTTCCACCAAATGCTCCTGTCTTCACTAATGTGCCTCCCATTGTTCACTATACTCCTCACCTAGGAGAACCTGTCTATCACGGCCCTACCCCAAGTGAGGATCCTGGTCTCAATGATAGAATGGATGAATTCCAGGATCAGTTTGCGGAATTACAAAAAGAGATAAAAGCTCTTCGAGGGAAAGACAGAATGGCGACTGGAGTAGTTATGAAGAACTGGACCGCAGTTGACATCCCACATTGTGTCCACATATCAAAGTAATTAAGCTTTTCAGTTTTCAAAAACCTTCCGCTTTAGCCCAAAGCGCGAAGCATTAATTTTGTAAAATGGGCACTTTTGTCAAAAACGTACTATCCATGAAAAAGATCTTTTGTGTTCCTATACACTTGTGTCCTTTTATCTTTTCAGCTTTTTCGGAAAATGGTAACACAAAAAACCTTAAAAAGAACACATTTTTGCATGTCATGGTCAGTCCTCTAAAAACAATTGTTTGTACAGGTTACTTAAACCCGTTGAACACAATGACATCATGCCCTCTCCCAACTTTGAACATTCTGTATTCGAAGCTGAAGAGGAAGAGTGGGATGAGATTCCAGAATAGGTCGCCCGCCAGCTTGAAAATGAAGAAGACACTATTCAGCCATACAAGGAGCCTTTGGAAACAGTCAACTTGGGTTCGAAAGAAAATGTGAAAGAAGTCAAAATTGGAGCATTGTTATCCCCACAAGTCAAGGAGCAATTGATCAGCCCGTTGAAAGAGTATGTAGATGTGTTTGCTTGGTCTTATCAAGATATGCCTGGTCTCGACACTGACATCGTAGAGCACAAGCTACCTTTGAAGCCAGAATGTCCACCGGTCAAACAGAAATTAAGAAGAACACATCCAGATATGGCCGTCAAAATTAAAGAAGAAGTTCTGAAGCAAATAGATGCTGGTTTTCTTGCCACTTCAGTGTATCCAGAGTGGATAGCAAATATTGTGCCAGTTCCTAAGAAGGACGGGAAGGTACGAATGTGTGTCGACTATCGTGACTTAAATAGAGCAAGCCCAAAGGATGATTTCCCCCTGCCTCACATTGACATGTTGGTAGACAATACAACAAAGTTTGACATATTCTCCTTCATGGACGGATTCTCCGGGTATAACCAGATCAAAATGGCTCCCGAAGACATGGAAAAAACTACATTCATAACACCATGGGGAACATTCTGTTATCAAGTGATGCCGTTTGGGTTGAAGAACGCAGGTGCTACTTACCAGCGAGCCATGACAACGCTCTTTCACGACATGATGCACAAAGAGATTGAGGTTTATGTGGATGACATGATCGCGAAGTCTCGTTCAGAAGAAGGTCACTTAGTGGATCTATTGAAGCTGTTTCAACGATTGAGGAAGTTCCGTCTTCGCCTCAATCCGAACAAATGCACATTTGGCGTCAGGTCAGGTAAACTCTTGGGCTTCATTGTCAGCCAAAAAGGCATTGAAGTTGATCCAGATAAAGTAAAAGCTATCCAAGAGATGCCCGCACCAAAAACAGAAAGGCAAGTGAGAGGTTTTCTAGGACGATTGAATTACATATCCCGGTTTATTTCTCACATGACTGCCACTTGTGAACCTATCTTCCTGAGAAAGAGTCAGAATTGTGTTTGACCAGAGGATTGTCAGAAAGCATTTGACAGTATCAAAGAGTACCTCATGGAGCCTCCTATCTTGTTACCACCTGTTGCTGGAACATCGTTGGTTATGTATTTGACAGTGCTTGAGAATTCTATGGGCTGTATTCTGGGTCAACAAGACGAAACTGGAAAGAAAGAGCATGCCATTTACTACTTAAGCAAGAAATTTACTGACTGTGAATCACGATACTCCTTACTCGAGAAGACATGTTGTGCATTGGCTTGGGCTGCTAAGAGATTGAGGCAGTATATGTTAAGTCACACCACTTGGTTGATATCCAAAATGGATCCAATCAAGTACATTTTTGAGAAGCCTGCACTCACTGGTAAGATTGCAAGATGGCAGATGCTGTTATCAGAATACGACATTGAGTATCATACCCAGAAAGCTATCAAGAGCAGTGTGTTGGCTGAGTACCTTGCTCACCAACCCCTTGAAGATCACGATGATAATGAGGATGAGTTTCCTGATGAAGATGTCATGTTCCTAAAATCCAGAGATTGTAAAGAGCCACTTCCTGAAGAAGGACCTGAACCAGATTCTCAATGGGGTTTAGTATTTGATGGAGCTTCCAACGTTTATGGACATGGAGTAGGTGCAGTCATTATCACTCCAGAAGGTTCTCATATTCCTTTCACGGCAAGAATTTGCTTTGAATGTACAAACAACATTGCTGAATATGAAGCCTGTATCATGGGTCTTGAAGAAGCCATTGACCTCCGCATCAAAAATCTTACTGTTTATGGTGACTCAGCGTTAGTTATCAATCAGATCAAAGGAGAATGGGAAACACGCCACCCTGGCTTGATCCCATACAAAGACTATGCAAGAAGATTGTTGACTTTCTTCACCAAGGTTGAATTGCATCACATTCCTCGGGATGAGAATCATATGGCGGATGCTCTAGCTACGTTGTCTTCAATGTATCAAGTGGGTTTTCCAAACGAAGTACCCAGAATTGTGATCAAGCGACTTGATAGACCAGCACATGTGTTTACAGCTGAGGCCAGTTTTGATGATAAACCATGGTACCACGATATCAAGCATTTCCTTCAGACTCAGGAGTATCCTCTTGGAGCAACAGAAAAGATAAAAAGACTTTGAGAAGATTGTCAGGCAGTTTCTTCCTTAATCAGAATGTGCTCTATAAGAGGAATTATGACATGGTCTTACTCAGATGTGTTGACAAAAAGGAAGCAAAAATGTTGATGAAAGAAGTTCACGAAGGGTCCTTTGGTACTCATGCAAACGGCCACTCTATGTCAAGAAAGATGTTGAGAGCTGGTTACTACTGGTTGACCATGGAATCAGATTGCTGCAAATTTGTAAAGAAGTGTCACAAATGTCAGATCTACGCTGATAAGGTTCATGTACCACCAACCTTTTTGAATGTGATTTCTGCTCCTTGGCCATTCTCAATGTGGGGCATTGACATGATCGGTATGATTGAACCCAAAGCTTCCAACGGACACCGTTTCATTCTCGTGGCAATTGATTACTTCACCAAATGGGTGGAAGCAGCTTCGTATGCAAAGGTGACAAAGCAAGTGGTGGTCAGATTCATCAAAAATAATCTCATTTGCCGATATGGCATTCCAAACAAGATCATCACTGACAATGGCTCCAATCTGAACAACAAAATGATGGATGAATTATGTGAAAGTTTCAGGATCGAGCATCACAACTCTTCTCCTTACCGTCCCAAGATGAATGGGGCAGTTGAAGCTGCAAATAAGAATATCAAGAAGATCATTCAAAAGATGGTTGTTACCTACAAAGATTGGCATGAAATGCTGCCTTTTGCACTACACGGATATAGAACATCAGTCCGTACTTCAACTGGGGCAACCCCATTTTCACTTGTATACGGTATGGAAGTTGTGTTACCAATAGAGGTTGAAATTCCATCAATGAGGATACTAATGGAAACTCAGTTGTCAGAGGCTGAATGGTGTCAAAGCAGATACGATCAGTTGAATTTGATTGAAGAAAAAAGAATGACTGCCTTGTGCCATGGACAGTTATATCAAAAGAGAATGAAGCAGGCATTTGATAGGAAGGTTAAGCCGAGAGAATTCAAAGAGGGTGACCTTGTGCTCAAGAAGATGATACTATTTCACAATGATTCTAGGGGCAAGTGGACTCCTAACTATGAAGGACCCTATGTTGTCAAGAAAGCCTTCTCAGGCGGTGCTTTAATTCTTACAAACATGGATGGTGAAGAGCTTCCACGTCCCGTGAATACAGATGCAGTCAAGAAATACTTCGCCTAAAAAATGAAAAGAACAGCTCGCTAAGTTGAAAACCCGAAAGGGCGGCTTAGGCAAAAATGAGCGTCTCGGTGGACTGAAAACCTGAAAGGGCGGTCCAAGCAAAATTAGAGACATAAAAAAAACAAAGAGAATATTATCCCGGTAGATTGAAAACCCGAAAGGGCAATCTAGGCAAAAGTTAGGGATTTCAGGCAAGTAACTGCATAACAGAGATAAGATCATTGAAGTATCAGAATATTTTCAACAGTTCTCCAACTTTCTCAAGGCTGCAATACAGGTCAAAAGTGGAAGAGAGAATGATGTCATTGTAGTTCAACGTACCCTTTTTCCACGAAATTACCATTTTCCAATTTGTAAAGATCTATGGAATCACGCTGTTGGCTGATTACCATCCTATCAAATCAATTTGAGCCTTTCTATATTTCTTGGCACTCTTAATTTTCATTTCAATTTACGAAAGTTCTTTTACTTTGACAGATATGTTTTGAAACAAAAGTTTTGAATTAAAAACAGTTTTTGAAAAATATAAAGATTATTTATTTTGATTTGTGGACATCAATAAAAGGATTGAGACATGTGGTCCCAGTAATTCTGAAATCATGTGATTCCAACTAGACATGTTCATATTACTATCCTTATATGTATATGATGAAAAAATCTCCACAGGTGTCTTGGCAGTATAAATTTCTCCAGCAGAGGTTGTGATTCTGGATATCCCCAGCTCTGCTTCCTAGTTTTCCTCAAGAGATCATGCAAGAAATATTTCAAGAAGTTATTCCCTTCACTTGGGGCATGAAGACTCCCCAGTTAATTGATCATGAAGACTCCCCAGTTTAATTGATCATGAAGACTCCCCGGTTAATTGATCATGAAGACTTTGATCCAGGTTTTAAGTTACAGATTTGGCCTATGGGATTACTACAGGTATTTCCCCAGTAATTTATTAAGGAGGGATCAGCAATGTCCCCAGCAGAGGATGAGAAGGAAGCTTTGATTTCCCCGAGCAGGAGTAATACAGAGGTCTCCATCCCTCAGCGAGTGAAGAAAGTTGATATTCAGAAACTACAGGGAATCTCCTGTTGTTCTCTGTCCATTCAATAGAAGGATATGTCTCCTCCTCAGTAATGTTTTGTAGTAAAGAAGAGTGTGTTGCATTTTAAGCAAATTCAAGAATTACAGGATTCCTCCTGAATTCTCATTTACATTCAAAGGTCAGACATCACTGTTCCCCGGCAGAGTCTCCTAGAGGAAAGATCTCGTAACCAGATATCAGACACCATAATCCCCTGCAGAGTCTTCAGATACAGAAAGTCTCCATGATAATTAAAGAAAAAAAATCAAGGATAGATTTCCCCTATATTCTTATTCCCTGGAAAGATACCACCTATCCCCAGCGGACTTTATCCCCAGCGGAGTCTTCCAGAAGAATAATCCCTTCTGCATTATCAGCAAATTCAAGAATTGCAGGACTTCTCTTACAATATCATCTTATTTCCAGAGGATAACACCTTGTATCCCCAGCGGAGTCCTCAGAAAGGTCCAATCCTCATATACCTCACAAATTCAAGAACCACAGGGAATCTCCTGCATTTTTGAAGTAGAAGGCATCTCCATTCTTCTACGGAATCCTCAGCAGAGACAGACTTTTAAAGAAACCTGGATATGGTACTCTTGTACCAATTCCCCAGCAAGTCTTTGTACTACTCCCTAGCGAGTCTCAGTGCAAATCTCCAGCAAGTCCTTATGCAGCTGTTAACGTTTTTAGTTATTCCTAGTTTTGTCTGTCCATCATGCATTCATTACTAAATATTCATTCATATCTATGACATATCATGCTTGCATTCATATGCACCTTGTTTCCTTGTTTATATTGTGGGTTGAGTCAATCTCTCCATATAGAGTATCCTCATAAGCAGCAAAATACCTTTTATTGGTCATGTTCCCCACAGAGATCTATGCCTCGTGGAAGATGGTTGTTTCAGTTGTAAATCCTGATGAGTTCATTCCTCTTCAGTTGAAGTCTTGTTTGACCGTTTCATTCTAGTTCTATCCTAGTTTGAACCTCGTGTCTCCAGATAAAGCTCAGAAATTGCCAGTAAAAGAAGGCAACAATATAGTCTTTGTGACTCTCATTCAGTAAAACAGACATGACAGATATTGTGTCCAAGTCCTTTATGCCTTCATCTTTGAGTTGGTACCCGTTACAAACTTGAGTTACCTACATCCATGAGTGGTAACCTTTGTTATCCCTCGGATAAATTAATTACTATCTCCATCTATGAGTTGATAACATCCTCACAGAAAGTTCCATGGTTCTACCTGCAACTTTGAGCTGGTAGCGTGCTTTCGTCTTTGAGTTTAGCACAGATTCCTTTTGATTCCACCTTCGTCTTTGAGTTGGTGAAGTACCTGCAACTTTGAGCTGGTAATATGCATTCATCTTTGAGTTCGCACATTTTCTGTGATTCCATCTTCGTCTTTGAGTTGATGGAGTACCTTCATCTATGAGTAGGGTATGTTTGATCCTTGTTGAACTGATAGTGTGCTTTCATCTTTGAGTCTGCACAGATAACTTCTGATTCCATCTTCGTCTTTGAGTGGATGGAGTACCTTCATCTATGAGTTAGGTACATTTTGTCCTTCCACCGTCATCTTTGAGTCGGTAATGATAAACATCTCCAGGAGAATATGTTCTAAATTCTTTTAAACACCTTTGTCAATGAATCGGTGGTTGCCTTCAACTTTGAGTCGGCATTTCTCTGTCTACCTCATCAATGAGTTGGTAGTGCGCATTCAACTGTAAGTCTGCACAATGATCCTTAGATCTGATTCTTCATCTACACCATCATCAATGAGTTTGAATTTGATTTCCCTAGCAGTGTTATTATCAATCTTTTGAAGCTTGCCTTCAACTTTGAGTTGGCATGTCCTGTTTACCTCATTAATGAGTGGGTAGTGAGCTGTCAACCATGAGTTAACGCAGTTCAATTCTTATTATGCCCTTGTTATACCTTCATCCTTGAGTTGGTATTCATCTTTTCTGTTACCTCCATCTTTGAGTTGGTAATGTACTGTCACATCAGTACTCTTGTTATATTGATATTTTCCCACTTTCATCTATGAGATAGTGATGTATCGTCAACATTGAGTCGATATCTCTTTTCCTCCTATTTTCCATCTATGAATAGGTAGTGAATCTTCCCCAGCTGAGTATTCTCAGTGTTTACCTTCATGCATTGAGTCGGTGTATGTCCTTCCCCAGTAGAGTTTGCACTCCTGTGTCTCTGTGTCTGTCTGTCTTTTGCATCATGCATACATGCATTTGCGGTCAAATTTTGTGGCGTTTGTCATATTTAATTACCTTACGCCATTCGATAGCCTCCGACTATCTGGCCTAAGTTAATTAAATAGGGGCATCTGTCGCACCCCAAAATTTGACTTTGGCTTTGTTGACCACATCTTGATTAATCTCGTTGTCTCGTATTCATCTCAATTTCTTAAACTTCGCGTGACAACTGGTTTGATTAGGTTTTGTGTGTTTTCGTTGCTTACCGTGTTGTATTTTGTTGTTTTAGCAAAACCTGGCCGATATCGTTGCCTCGTATTTATCTCGCTTATCTCTTTTGTGCGTGGCATCGCTTCGATTAGGTTTTGTGCGTTTTTATCTATTTAATTGTTTGTTTGTCGGTATTTTGACTGTATTTCGAATATATTAGAGTTTTCGTATTGTCCGATTATTTGTGATTGTGTTTGTCAGCGTTTTCGTGATGTCATGTTGATTTTATTATTGCCTAGGGTTGTTTATTTAATTACGTGTTGTGCCGTGTGATTTAATCGAGTCTGTTTGAGTCGTGTTGTTGATTTTACTGGTTTACCAGTTTACTGGTTTATTGGTTTTATCAATTTGTCTGTTTTGCTGTGCAAATTGTCATCATTTTTATCGCGTTCGTGTCGCTCGATTTTATCGTATTTTAATCGTGTGCCGTTTAATATTATTTGTGCTTAATATTAATTGTGTTTAGTTGTTAATTAGTTTATTTAATTAGGATTAATATTATATTAGTTTATTATTATTATTATTATATAATATATAAATATATATTATTAATTTATGTTAGATATTTTTTAGGTTTCTTATTGTTTAAGTAATCTAAATATATATTATTAATTTATGTTAGATATTTTTTAGGTTTCTTATTGTTTAAGTAATCTAAATATATATATATAGATGTGGTTAGTAAGAAAAGAGAAGAAGAGGGATCAGTAAGGAAAAAACGTGTGGTGAGAGAAACAGAGAATTGAAAAGAAATATTTTTCCAAAAGCATTACCGTATTTCACTTGTTCTTCATTTTCGGTAACCCAAAATCGTCCCGATTATTCACCGAAACACAAAACCGATTTCATATCTTTGAAGTTCGTTGAGTCCAGGTCACAAATAACCAAGGTTCATTTCATTCCGGCGTCGTTTCACCGATCAAAAGCGACGTTGAAGTCAGGTACTCACGAAGGCAGCCAACACTGCGTCGGTGACGGTTTCCAGCTTTCGGTCGATCATTTGGACGATCAGAAGTTCATCCTCTTCACACAAGGTAATATTCTTCACTTATCTCTGAAATCGGAGCCAGCACTGCGTCGGTGACGGTTTCCAGCTTTCGGTCGATCATTTGGACGATCAGAAGTTCATCCTCTTCACACAAGGTAATATTATTCACTTATCTCTGAAATCGGCAAAGTTCCGGCTTGCCGACATGTGTTTTAATATATTATTTATCTATATATATATATATATATATATTTATATATATATATATATACATATGTATATATTACTTTTGTCTATTATATATTATTTGTCTAAATGTACATATATATTATTTTTGTCTACTATATATTATTGTCTAAAATATAAATATATATATATATATATATATATATATATATATATATATATATATATATATTACTTTTGTTTACTAAATATTGTTTATCTTTTATTATTATTTTGCATATATGTTTTATTTAAATGTTAGTTAAATTAATTATTTGTTTAAATGTTTATTTTAATTAAATGTTTATTTATATCAAATGTTTATTTTGTCTAAAGTAAATGTTTATATTGTTTCTTATTTTTGTTTATGTTGTTACTAACCGTTTCGTTTCAGTTTCAGCTCGATTAACTCCACTAACTATTCGTAATACTAACTATTCATAGCTAACTGTGTTGTAATAATTTACTTTCTCGCATTTTTTATTTTCTGTATTGTGTGTTTAATCGTAGTGTTCACGTTTTATGTTAAAAAATCGAAAAATTCAAAAAAGAGAAACCCGATGCGATTCCAACGGTCGCCGTTTAAGAAACCCGATGAGCCCATTTATTTATTGTTTCAGGGTTTAGGCTCATTCAAATCTTTTGCCAGCTTTGGCTTTTCAGTTTAAAAACATTTTCAAAAGGACGTGTCAGTCTCGAAGCCTCCCGCCTAGGTCGAGCAAGAGATGGCAAGACACGCCAATCTAAAATCAACAAAACAGACTTTCCCCTTTTCTTTTGGGAGAACTACGTGGATTCTGATTTCTCCATTGCGCCTTGGAGATACGTAGGCATAAAGTCTACGACTTTATCGAGTCCAAAAACAATAAAATCAAGTTCTTTTCTCATCTCCCCAATCAAACGATCAAAGCGAAAAAAGCAAAGCATTCACATAAACATAAGCAAAAAGGTTCCTGTGGAGTACCACAGATGTAGAGGGTGCTAATACATTCCCTTTGCATAACCAACCCCCGAACCCGTAACTCTAAAGGGATTTATCGTTATTTTTCCCTTCCTCTTTTTGGATAAAATAAAAGACGGTGGCGACTCTTGCATTTAAAATATTTTTCAAACGGGTTAAGTTCAATCAATACTTAATCTCGTGAAAAATCCCGCCGCGACAGCCTTGATCAAACATGATGAATTGAGATACTAGGGAGGAATTGTAGCACCTCAAATTTTCACCCCCCATTTGTACATTCATTTCATTTTTAGGTCATTAACATTGCATATCATGTTGCATCTCATCAGTCAAGACTGGTATCAAGAGGATTCATCTGTGAAAGAGCAAGGGTTTTTCCTTGAGATAAAGGCCCTATGGTTTTTCTAGATAGCTTACATGACCCAAGGTTCATTTGGATGCAATTTGGCCAAGTGTTGAAGACTCAAAGTCATCAGTACATGTCCAATTCATCTGAGGCCCACAAAAGTTAACTGAAAGTCAACTGAGGGCTAGGAAGTGGAGAAATGGTTTGAGACGCTTCATTCATGTCCAAAAGAGGTTCATTCAACATGCATTTTGTGATGAATGGTTAAGGAGTTATGATCAAATCATGGCAAAGTGTGCTTGAAACTTCAAATGGCCATATCTTTTGAACCAAGACTCCAATTTGTGTGCTCCTTTTTGCACAATTCTCCTCATGACTTGAATTTACCAAATACCTCATCACATTGCATGAAATTTGAACATATGATCACTTGCTTATTCATGAAGTTTTTGAAGGAAAATTGCCAAAATCAAAATTGGTTGATCATATGCATGTAATTCCATTTCCAATGTGTGGATGGGCTGATTTTGAGTGAATTTGGACCCTTGGTGTGTACTGTTCACGTGTGCTTCCCATGCATGAAGTGAAAATGCAAATTGGTGCATACACCTTATATTCCTTTAATCTCAATTAGCTTTGGCTTAAGTTTAATTTCAGATTAATTAAGAGGAGGTATATAAGCTTAATTGCAACTGTATTGAACATTACACAGAGTTTCAGATCTAGAACTGGAGTTTTGATCAAAAATTTCTCTCACAAAGAACTTCAAGATTCCTCACATAAACCCCATTTCTCTTGGTGAATTCTGGATCCTGGTGAAGTTTAGAGTGGGCTTCAACGTGCATTTTGTGGATTTCTGCTCAAAATCGTGCATACCAAAGCTTGAAGGTGTTGATGGAAATTTCCAATTAAGCTGGATCTACACGTTTCTGAGCCTCCAATTCTTCATCAATCATCACTACAAGCATTCTGGAACTGATTTGGACCATTACAAGTGCTGGATCGTGCAAAACCAAAATCTGCTCTTCAAGAGGTGAGTTTTTTGACCTTCATAATTCTCAAATCCATGCGTAGGTTTGTGTAGATCTTTGTTTGCCGATGAATCTGGTGGAAAAATCACATGAAATAATGCATTATTCACTGAGTTATGTATGATTGAAGTTTGATGCACCAAAAGTGTTTTGCTCGATTCTCTTTAAACGTGCGGATTTAGGCTTAGTTGTTGGTTGATCCTTGCTCACCATTGAAAGATATTTCTAATGATATGCTTTTTGATGAAATCTGGAAAATTCTGGAAAATCTGGGAATTTGCTCATGAACATTCATGGTGTTCATCTTCATCTTCATGAAGAAGATGAAGATCTTCATACCAGTCTGTCGCTATTGGTTTAGCGTCCAATCTAGTTAGTTCCACGCTGGCTTAGGGTTTGGTTGTTATTGGTCCACGCATGTGCCTTGTAAGCGTATCCATTGGCTCACATTGTTTTGACTCTGCCCACGTGAGCGCTGACTAGCCAACGCATTAATGAAACGGTGCAATTCATTGTGTTGGCGCGCTCATTTCAAATTCACACACGGATCGATTCCTGGCGAAGACCAATATTCAAATGTTCATCATTTTTATGCCTTTTCCCTCCATTTTCCATGCTTTGCTTATTTTTGATTTTTATTTTTTATGTCAACTTAGAAAATGCATATTAAATTGAAAAATGACTCAAAGCACTTCCAATTTTTTGCAAAATGATCCTCTGTTTGTCATGTTTTTTGTGATGATGAATTTGAAAGTTGTTCATGGCTGGAATTTTGATTGCTCTAGGTTGATTGAACATAGGTGCTTTTATGACCTTGCCTTGCTCTTTCTATCATGAAATGCTTGATATTGATCCAATTTGCATGAAATTTTACATGATGATTCTAGACATGTTAATGGATGTTTTAGGCTTGGTTTGGTATTTTTCTCATTTGCCAATTCTGTTTTACATACATGTTTGCTTGGTGTGACAATTTGTGTCACACATTTGGTTGATCAGCTTGTGCAATTTAATTTCCATATCAAATGACCTCTAATGCTTCTGATTTTTTTGTATGATGGATGTTTTGGATGTGTTGAATGCTCATGAAGGTTTCCAGAATTATTTGAATCATTTCTGTTTTGATTTGGAATTTTCATTCATGATGATCAAATGTATGCCTTGAATTGGTCTTTGACTTCCTTTGCACATGAAATGGACTTGCTTATTGATTTTGATTTGGTACTTTTTAGGACTTGCTCTTGATTGAATAAACATGCTTTGTGTCGAATATCAAGTTCTGTTTTGGCTTTTTGATCCACTTTTGACCCTAGGCTTTGACCTAGTGGTTTGGACTTACCATTTGAGTTGTGAATTTCAGGTTCAAGTATGCATCTCCATGATTGATGTTGCTCCTTCATTTGAGCTTGGTCATTTGTTGTTGTTGGCTAACATTTATTTGTTTTGTAGGTTGATGATAACTCACTTGAGTTTGCCTTATGGTTTATTTGTGCATATTGTGCATATTGAATTTTGTGCCAAGCAGGTTAAGTCCTCTTAAGAGGCAATTGGCAGACAAAAGGGATGTGCAATCCATCCTCTGCTATTCAGTGTGTCATTCACTTTGCTCACACCATGTGGTGATGCATCTTGAATAAGAACCCAAGATCTTGTTGTGTCAGATATGTGGAGAAGAGTTCCTTCATTCTGAACTCCCACACTTTCTATTTGAGTCAAGCTCTCCCAGGCCAGGGATAAGAGCTGTGAGGTCTTACCCTCATCTCCATTTCATCTTCTTCACCCTAACTCTCAATGTTAGGGTTAAGAGCTAAAAACACCCCATTCCAGTTGGCTTGTTTCTACAGCCTAGCCTTGTATGAGCCACTTGTGTGCATATAGTGTGTGTGCTTGATATATTGTGCTTGTGTTTGATGATGTGCTGTTTAGGTTAGCTTGCTTCCTGTGCAAGTTAGGATAGAGACCTCAACATAGGGATCGTATGCATGACAACTTCTAGGCTCGAGTCGTAGTCTTCCTAGTAGTCTGTTATCTCCCTTGTCTCTGGTTAGGTTAAAAGTTCTTTCCCTGTTAAGGGGAACTACGTCGCCCTGATCCTCATACCAGATGAGGTACGTAGGCAGGAGATGAGCTGATCTCTCTGGGCACCCTTTTTCTTTTCAACCCTCTTGTGTGTTTGTTTGTTCGGAGTCTGACGTAAGTCCAACGATTGGCAGTCGGTTTCCTGTGTATGGTTGTTTGTTAGGAGTCTGACGTAAGTCCAGCGATTGGCAGTCGGTTTCCTGTGTTTGTGTTTGTTTGGCGTGCGTTAGCCGAGCTACGAGTGCTATGATTCTTTCTCTTGTTAGAGAAGATACGTATGCATAGGATGCGACATCCTAGCGAGCACGTTCCCCATTCCCCCGAACTACATTGACTTTGATGTTTGTGTCTGAAAAACTACGTAGGCCCAGGATGCGACATCCTGCCGAGTTACCTTTTTCCGTCTTCCATCTGTGTTTTATTCCAGTTTTGTGCAGATTTGAGCAGTTATTTAGCAACCTTTCTTCTATTCTTTTGAGCGTGGATCCCGTCGAGTACGACGGATGCGTAGGGGTGCTAATACCTTCCCTTCGCATAACCGACTCCCGATCCTTGTATCTCTGGTCGCGAGACTATTTCCTTTCCAGGTTTACTTCGAGCGTTTCCTTTCCCTCCTTTGGGATAAATAACGCACGGTGGCGGCTCTGTGTCTTTTCCCGCCGGTTTTTCGCGTAATGCGACAGCTGGCGGCTCTGCTGGGGACTCCGCTGGGGACTATATCCCGAGAAGTTGACCTCTTGCTGGTCCATCTTCCCTAAGCGAGTCAATCCTAGCGCTCTTTAGGATAGGGTTTGGTTGCTTTTACTGTTTTATTTTATTGCATTTATGATCATGCTGTGATTGTCTATGTTTGCATTTATGTTTGCATTTATGTTTGCATGCATCATACTTTCATTGTGCTGGCTGTGTGTTTCTCTGATTGGGGTGGGAGTTACAAGAGGTAAAAGGCCGAATACCCAGGCTATGAGTGAACTTTAGGACACCGAGGAATAGAGTGATTCATGGGAAGCGGGTGGTATTGCACCACTTAGCGGAACATGATATCACGAGCAGTTCAGATTCTGATGGGGTATTATCGTTACATACATCTGGTGTGTATATGATGATATTCTTGAAAGGGTTATTTATCCTGCGTTTCTCTTGACCTTACCCTAGCCTAGATGACACCCGTGAGTGGGGAGGGAGTGAATCATTACAGGTACAGTTAGTAACTTGATCAGTTGGTGACTTGATCTGTTGGTGACTCTTAGTTCATGTTGGTTACTTGGTTCGGAAGAATGGGTTCCAGATGACTTTGGGTTCCAAATGACTTTGGGTTTCAGATGACTTTGTGGTTCCGAATTCAGGCCGAAGCTTTGAACCTGTGCTCCGTGATACACAGCCAACCAGCCGTGTTTGCATCATTTGCATCATAGCATGTTTCTTTTCAAAAAAAAATAATTCAAAAAAAAAGAAAAGAAAAGAAAAGAAAAAAGAAAAGAGAAAAAAGCTAATCTCCTCATGCATATCATTTCTCAGGTTCATTCAGGAGTCTGTTCACTGTGAGAGATGGCAGCCATCCCAGAGTTGAAGAGGAAGACTTGCACCTACAGTTTTCACCGTGAGCCATTGACATCTTTGGCAGAGTTGAGCAATCTAGTGACCGGCGGTAATCAGAAGGTGTTTGATGATCAGTATGGAGATATTCTGGCACTGTTGAAGATGGTGGTTGACCCAGTACCTCTGCAGACTCTCCTACAGTTCTATGACCCAGAGCTCCATTACTTCACCTTTCAGGATTATCAGTTAGCTCCCACTCTGGAAGAGTCTTCCATTCTGATGAATGTCCAGATCAGATATCAGGTTCCCTTCTTAGATGTGCCAAAGGAGGTTGATTTCAGGGTTGTTGCCAGGGCTCTTTATTTGAGTATCAAGGAAGTGAGTGACAATTGGAAGTCAAGTGGTGATGTTATGGGGTTGCCTTTGAAGTACCTGGTGAGGATGGCTAAGGAGGAAGCAAAGAAAGGAGATTGGGAAGCTTTCAATGCTCAGTTGGCTATCATGATCTATGGAGTTGTGTTGTTCCCGAGTATGCCTAATTTTGTGGATCTTGCTGCTGTCACTGTTTTCATTGGAGGAAACTCAATTCCTACCTTGTTAGCTGACACTTATTATGCTATACACAACATGCATGGTAAGGGTGGAGCTATCAGGTGTTGTCTCCCTTTGTTACTCAGATGGTTCTTGTCCTTTCTGCCAACCAGTGGACATTTTGTGGATACTCAGAGCACTCATATGTCTCTCACTTCCTATGACATCAGGTGGCAAGCTTACAGGTTGAATGTGCGTAATGTCATCATGAGTTGTGGAGCGTTTCGTAATGTGCCACTCATAGGGACTAAGGGTTGCATCAATTACAATCCGGTTCTTTCTCTTCGTCAGTTGGGGTTTGTTATGAATGGAGGACCACTAGATGCTGAGATAGCTGAGAGTGTGTACTTTGAGAAGCGGAGTGACCCGGCTAGATTGGAGCAAGTGGGAAGGGCTTGGAAGACTATTGGTGTCAAGGAGGGAGCTGTTCTAGGGAAGAAGTTTGCAGTTGCTATGCCTGCTTACATGGAGTGGGTCAAGAATAGAGTTGAGACTTTGTTGTTGCCATATGATAGAATGGAGCCATTGCAAGAACAACCACCTTTAATCCTTTATGAGAATGTGCCTGCTAAGCATTACAAACAAGCCTTAATGGAGAATCGTCGGTTGAAGGAGAAGGAACAAGATACCCAAATGGAGCTTTACAAAGCCAAAGCTGATAAGTTGAACTTGGCTCATCAACTCAAAGGCATGCAAGGAGAATATGCTAGCAGATTGAAGAGCAAGAAGAGGTCTTATGAGGAGATAGAAGCATTGCTGAATGAAGAACACCATGAGTGCTTAAGGTTGCAGAAAGCTGAGGCCAATTACCAAAAGAAGATAAGAGACTTGGAAAAGCAGCTTAGGGACAAAGATGTTCAGTTGAAGAAGGAAGTAGACCTAAGACGTGCATCAGAGAGCCAGCTAAGAGAAGAAGTGAGAGGACTCAAGGAGAAACTGAAGGAGAAGATCACTCCTTTGCCTGAGTGTTCAGAGTGTGACCTGTTGATAGACCAGTGCCAGTACCTGAAGACTCTTATTCCTGGAGGACATTTTTCTTAGATTATGTCTCTGCTGTTTATGTTGAGAATCACCTCCAGGATTGTTGGATGGGATTCATTGTTGTACTCTAATCATTTGGATCTTTGTTTGAATTATGTTGTATTGATCCTTGTTGCTCATGTCTATAGTGAGGTTGTTGACGTTTCACCTTGTGCTCTTTATCCTGTGTAGGTTGCTTCTTTGTTGTTCATTGTTGCAGGTTGTCATTTCTTGAAAGATGAATTAGGCTCTTGAATGCCTGAGAAATGAACATATCATATACATCATACACATCATAAGCATCATACACATATCACCTTGCATTACAGGTACTCTTGAACGAGACTTCTCACTCTGGTTCCTGTTTTAGGCAAGATTGCTGATCAACGTCCGCACCGCTACGCTACCAGACTGAATCAACAGAGGAATATGGATCAAGATCAAGCTGAGTTAGCAGAGATGAGGGCTAACATGGCCCAATTCATGACCATGATGCAAGGAGTTGTTCAAGGGCAAGAGGAGCTGTGTGCCTTAGCCCAGAGACAGGAAGCTATGATTCCACCTGCCAGCCGTGCTTCACTAGTGGATGTCCTTATTAATGACGCTACTGCTGCTACTATTCCTGTCAATGATTATACCATGGGTGATGAGTTGAGGGGTATCAGAATCAATGGACAACCTCTTGCTGCAGAGACTGTTAATGTCAGAGCAACCCGTGCTCCGGTTCGCCATCCTGCTCCGCTGGTTGACAGGAAGGAAGATATGTTTACCCTGCTCAGTGATGAAGACGATGTGGGAAGAATTGAAGAGAGAGACAGAAAGGTTGATGCCCTAGCTGAGAAGATCAGAGCCATGGAGTGTCAGAACTCTTTGGGGTTTGACGTGACGAACATGGGCTTGGTTGATGCGCTGAGAATTCCTTATAAGTTCAAAGCGCCTTCCTTTGACAAATATAATGGCACTTCTTGTCCTCGCACCCATGTGCAGGCTTACTACAGAAAAATCTCCGCATACACTGACGACGAGAAGATGTGGATGTACTTTTTCCAGGATAGCTTGTCTGGAGCTTCCTTGGACTTGTACATGGAGCTGAAGAGAGAATCCATTAGAAGTTGGAGGGATTTGAGTGAAGCCTTTTTGAGGCAATATAAACATAATATGGATATGGCTCCGAGCCGAACTCAGTTACAGAGCTTGTGTCAGAAGTCAGGCGAGAGTTTCAAAGAGTACGCCCAAAGATGGCGTGAGTTAGCTGCAAGGGTGCAACCTCCGATGCTGGAGAGGGAATTGACCGATATGTTTATTGGGACTTTGCAAGGAGTGTTCATGGACCGGATGGGGAGCTGCCCGTTCAGTAGTTTCTCTGATGTGGTTATTTGTGGAGAGAGAACCGAGAGCCTCATTAAAGCCGAAAAGATTCAGGATGCTGGTTCTTCGTCTTCAAAGAAGCCATTTGTTGGGGCACCCAGAAGAAGGGAGGGTGAGACTAATGCCGTACACAGTCGAAGAAATGTGAACAGAGGGCATTATCGCCAGGTTGCTGTTGTAACTATCCCAGCACCTCAACCACGACAACAGCAACAACAAAGAGGACCACCACCACCACAACAACAACAACAACAACGTCCATTTCAGCCGAGACAAAGAATGCCAGATCATCGTTTCGACCCGTTACCTATGACATATGCTGAGTTGCTGCCCGAATTGCTCAGATTGGGGTTTGTTGAATTGAGTACTATGGCTCCGTTGACGAAGATACCTG
Organism: Lathyrus oleraceus; assembly: GCF_024323335.1. NCBI lineage: Eukaryota > Viridiplantae > Streptophyta > Magnoliopsida > Fabales > Fabaceae > Lathyrus > Lathyrus oleraceus. Next base: position 214,566,441 of record NC_066583.1, read on the forward strand.
CTGGGTATGATGCCAATGTTCGCTGTGACTTCCATTCTGGTGCACCGGGGCACCATATTGAGAATTGTCGGGCTATTCATCATAAGGTCCAGGACTTGATTGACGCCAAAACAATCAATTTTGCTCCTGTTCCGAATGTTGTGAACAACCCTATGCCTCAACATGGTGGGCCCAGGGTGAATAATGTGGAAGATGGAGAAACTGTGGACTTGGTAATCAATGTTGAAGACATTCAGACGTTGTTGTTTGTTGTGAAAGAGCGTTTGTTAAAAGGGGGAGTGTTCCCGGGCTATTATAAGGGCTGTCCAGACTGTGAAGATTCAGAGAATGGTTGTATGCAGTTGAAGAATGGTATCCAGGGTTTGATTAATGAGGGATGTTTGCAGTTTGCTAGGGCCGTGAAGGATCGTGGGGTGGTGTCAACTGTCACCATTTATTTCAAACCGTCTGAGGGTCCTGGACGTGGCCAGAGAACTGTCAATGCACCTGTAACCGTTGGCACTCCCGTGACCATATCTGCGCCCGTAACTGTCGGTGCTCCTGTTACTATTACTGCTTCTAATAGAAGACCTGTTGAGAATAGTAGAGCAGTCCCGTGGAGGTATGACAACTCTTTCCGTAGCAACAGAATGTCAGCAAGTCAGACCAGACCGGTAAATCAGGCTCCAGTGACTATTGGTTTGCCAAGTAGAGTTCCAGTGACTGTTGGTCCCGCTGTGGACAATGTAGGGGGACCTGGAGGTTTTACAAGGAGTGGTCGTCTGTTCGCACCACAAGTTCTGAGAGATAGCAATGCTGAGGCTCTTGCCAAAGCAAAGGGTAAGCAAGTTGTGGTTGAAGAAGAACTTGTACAGAAGGAAGCGCCTGAGGGGTCTTTTGAGAAAGATGTGGAGGAGTTTATGGAAATCATTAAGAAGAGTGACTACAAGATTGTAGATCAGCTGAATCAAACTCCGTCCAAAATTTCTATCCTCTCGTTGTTATTGTGCTCTGAGGCACACCGTAATGCCTTGCTGAAGATGTTGAATTTGGCTTACGTACCTCAGCAGATCTCTGTCAACCAGTTGGAGGGTGTTATTGCTAACGTCAGTACAAGGCATGGATTGGGGTTCACAGACTTGGATCTGACGCCTGAGGGTCGCAACCATAACAAAGCCCTGCATATCACTATGGAGTGTAAAGGCGCAGTGTTGTCTCATTTGTTGGTTGATACTGGCTTCTCGTTGAACGTGTTGCCCTAGAAGACTTTGAGCAAGATTGATGTTGAAGGGGTTGTCCTCACTCCAAGCGATCTCATTGTTCGTGCATTTGATGGATCCAAACGGTCTGTTTTTGGTGAAGTCACGTTGCCAGTGAAGATTGGCCCAGAAGTGTTCGATATTATCTTCTATGTGATGGACATTCAACCAGCATATAGTTGCTTATTGAGGCGTCCCTAGATACATGGGTTGGGGCATTGTCGTCAACTCTCCATCAGAAGCTGAAGTATGTATGGAATGGTCAGGATGTGACTGTGTGCGGCGAGGAGGACATTCTGGTGAGTCATTTATCCTCTTTCAAGTATGTGGAGATGGATGGTGAGATCCATGAAACTCTGTGCCAAGCGTTTGAGACCGTTGCTATTGAGAAGGTGGCTTTTGCTGAGCAGAAGAAGCCAAGTGCCTCAATTGCGTCATACAAGCAGGCTATAGAGGTTGTCAACTCAGGCAATGCAGAAGGCTGGGGCAAGATGGTGGACCTGCCCGTCAAAGAAGACATGTTCGGTATTGGTTATCAGCCTCTTCAGGCAGAGCAGGGTGAGCAGAAAGGGCCGAGTACCTTCACCAGCGCTGGGCTGATGAATCACGGTGACGTCTTTGCAACCGATAGTGAAGATGGTCACAGTGATTATGATGTGGACAACTGGGTGCGCCCGTGTGCTCCAGGGGAGTCGATCAACAATTGGACCGTTGAAGAAGTGGTCCAAGTTACTCTTCAGACAAAGTAATTTTCTTTTGTTTTTCATTTTGCACAAAACCCTACGTTCTGCCCAAGGCGTAGTGGTTCATTGTAGGGCCTCATCATGTTTTCAATGATATCATTAATAAAGGACGTTTTGCAAGCAATTTTGTGCTCACTATCTTTCTGTTTTTGTTTTTCACTTTTCAAAACAATTAAAATGGCAATGTTTTTTGTTTTTGTGACTTTCTTGAACTCTTTTTTCTAAAATAAAGCATTAAACATGCAGAATCGATCTTACGGACTCCACTATAAATAGTTCTGTTATGGCTCAGTATGATTTCAATAATCCCATCTACCAAGCTGAAGAGGAGAGTGAGGAAGATTGTGAACTCCCTAAAGAACTAGTCAGATTATTGAAGCAGGAGGAAAGGGTCATCCAACCTCATCAGGAGGAGTTGGAAGTTGTTAACCTTGGTACTAAGGACGCCAGAAGAGAGATCAGAATTGGGGCTGCTTTGAAGGAAGATGTCAAGAGAGGGCTGATTGAGATGCTGAGAGAATATGTAAAGATATTCGCCTGGTCGTATCAAGATATGCCTGGGTTGGATACAGACATCGTGGTGCACAAGCTACCTCTCAGAGAAGATTGTCCTTCAGTAAAGCAGAAGCTTCATAGAACTAGCCCTGATATGGCGGTCAAGATTAAGGAAGAGGTTCAGAAGCAGTTGGATGCGGGTTTTCTGGCAGTGACCAATTATCCCCCGTGGGTGGCCAACATCGTTCCTGTGCCGAAGAAGGATGGCAAAGTCAGGATGTGTGTCGATTACCGGGATTTAAATAGAGCTAGTCCAAAAGATGACTTCCCATTACCTCACATTGATGTAATTGGTTGATAATATTGCTCAATCTTCGGTTTTCTCTTTCATGGATGGTTTTTCTGGCTATAATCAGATTAAGATGGCGCCAGAAGACATGGAAAAGACGACATTCATTACACCTTGGGGCACGTTCTGCTATAAAGTGATGCCATTTGGTCTGAAGAATGTCGGTGCTACCTATCAGAGGGCTATGACGACTCTCTTTCATGACATGATGCACAAAGAAATTGAAGTGTACGTGGATGACATGATTGCGAAGTCTCAGACAGAAGAGGAGCACTTGGTAAACTTGCAGAAATTGTTTGAAAGGCTGAGAAAGTTCAAACTGAGGCTGAATCCAAACAAGTGTACGTTTGGGGTGAGATCCGGTAAGCTGTTGGGTTTCATTGTCAGTGAGAAAGGGATTGAGGTTGATCCAGCAAAAGTAAAAGCTATACAAGAGATGCCTGAACCAAAAACAGAGAAAGAGGTTCGTGGTTTCTTAGGTAGATTGAACTACATTTCGCGGTTCATATCTCACCTAACTGCCACGTGTGAACCAATTTTCAAATTGCTAAGAAAAGATCAAGCAATCAGGTGGAATGATGACTGTCAAAAAGCTTTTGATAAGATAAAAGAGTATTTGCAGAAACCTCCAATCCTTATACCTCCAGTTCCTGGGAGGCCTCTGATAATGTACCTTTCAGTGACTGAGAACTCGATGGGGTGTGTATTGGGACAGCATGACGAGTCTGGTCGAAAAGAGCATGCCATATACTACCTTAGCAAAAAGTTTACCGATTGTGAAATAAGATATTCGCAGCTCGAGAAAACTTGTTGTGCTTTGGCCTGGGCTGCTCGCCGACTGAGGCAGTATATGTTGAACCATACTACCTTGTTGATTTCTAAGATGGATCCAGTGAAGTACATCTTTGAGATGTCGGCTCTCACCGGACGTGTTGCTCGTTGACAAATGATTCTGACTGAGTATGATATCCAGTACACGTCGCAGAAGGCCATCAAAGGTAGTATTATGTCAGACTACCTTGCCGAGCAACCAATCGATGACTATCAGCCGATGATGTTTGAATTCCCTGATGAAGACATCATGTATCTAAAGATGAAAGATTGTGAAGAGCCTCTTGTCGAGGAAGGACCAGATCCTGATGACAAGTGGACGTTGATGTTTGATGGGGCTGTTAATGTGAATGGTAACGGTGTTGGGGCAGTGCTCATTAATCCCAAAGGTGCACATATACCTTTTTCTGCCAGATTGACTTTTGACGTAACCAACAACGAAGCTGAGTATGAGGCTTGTATCATGGGGATTGAAGAAGCCATCGATCTAAGGATCAAAACTCTGGACATTTATGGAGATTATGCTCTAGTGATTAACCAAGTTAATGGAGATTGGAATACTCATCAGCCGCATTTGATTCCTTACAGATATTACACCAGAAGGATACTGACTTTCTTCAAAAAGGTGAAGCTGTATCATGTCCCCCGAGATGAAAATCAGATGGCTGATGCCTTGGCTACTTTGTCTTCTATGGTCAAAGTCCATTGGTGGAATCATGTGCCACATGTTGCTGTGAATCGACTCGAGAGGCCTGCGTATGTGTTTGCAGCCGAGTCTGTTGTGGATGAGAAGTCGTGGTACTATGACATTAAGAATTTCCTCAAGAGTCAGGAGTATCCTGAAAGAGCGTCAAAGAATGACAAGAAGACCCTAAGAAGGCTAGCTGGAAGCTTTTATTTGAATTAGGATGATGTGCTATACAAGAGGAACTTTGACATGGTTCTGCTCAGATGCGTGGATAGACACGAAGCAGACATGTTGATGCAGGAAGTGCACGAGGGTTCGTTCGGTACCCATGTTGGTGGTCATGCAATGTCCAAGAAGTTGTTGAGAGCCGGTTATTACTGGATGACTATGGAATCCGATTGTTTCAAATACGCTCGGAAGTGCCATAAATGTCAGATCTATGCTGATAAGGTGCTGTCGCATCGCGCGAAAAACCGGCGGGAAAAGAAAGAACAACAGAGCCGCCACCGTGCGTTATTTATCCCAAAAGAGGGAAAGGAAACGCTCAGAGTAAACCTGGGAAAAGAACATGGTCTCGCGACCAAAGAGGATGGGTTCGGGAGTCGGTTATGCGAAGGGAAGGTATTAGCACCCCTACGCATCCGTAGTACTCTACGGGATCCACGCACAATAGGAAGGGAAATGGTTGCTAAACACTGCTCAAACACACACACTGGCTGAAAAGAGACAAAAGAAACTGACTAAAACTGACTCGGCAGGATGTCGCATCCTGGGCCTACTTAGTCTATCAGGCATAGACATCAGAGTCCAAGTAGTTCGGACTGGGAAACGACACGTGCTCGCTAGGATATCGCATCCTATGCATACGTATCTTCTCGGACGAGAGAAGAATCAGAGCATTCGTAGCTCGGCTGACGCGCACACAAACAAACAAACAGACACAGGCAAACGTGGAGCCCGACTGCCAATCTCTGGACTTATATCAGCATCCGAACCTAAAACACACGCAAAGAGGCAAACATGGAGCCCAAATGCCAATCACTGGACTTACATTGACATCCGAACCTAAACGCACACAACAGATAGATAGGGAGTCGGGGACTCAGCCTATAACTGTCAAGCACACACTCAAACAGACAGACAACAAATTGCTAAGGAGTCAGGCACTCGAGCCTAGCAACTGTCAGACAACACACACAAAAGAAAGAAAGGGCGCCCGGAGAGATCAGCTCAATCTCCTGCCTACATACTTCATCTGGTATGAAGATCAGGGCGATGTAGTTCCCCTACGCAGGGATAAAGGACTAGCCTAACCAGATAACAGAGGGAGACACAACTCTAGGGAGACTACGACTCGAGCCTAGATGTTGTCATGCAAAATCATCCCTAAGTTAAGGTTTCTAGCTAAATGGCACGCGGGCCGACCTATCCTAAGCATGGCTCACACAGGAAGCAAGCCACGCACACTTAACTTGCACAGGAAGCAAGTCTAAACTAATCCTAACTTGCACAGGAAGCAAGTCAAACAATCCTATCTTGCACAGGAAGCAAGTCAAACAATCCTACAAGCACAGATAGCACACGCTATACACAAACAAGTGGCTCAAACAAGGGTTAGGTTTTAGTCAAGGGGTCATATCAACCTCAACAAACAAACCTCTGGAACTGGGTGAATGTTGCTCTTAACCATGCCATTGAGGGGCTAAGGTGAAGCAGATGAAAGGATGAAGTGAGGATGAGACCTCACAGCTCTTATCCCTGGCCTGGGAGAGCTCAAGACAAGGATGTGTGGGTTCAGAAAGTGGGAACCCTTCTACACATTTAAAACTGACTCAACTGTACAGTTGTACAAGATCTTGGGTTTGTATCCGCAATGCATCAACACAGTGGTGTGAGCAAGGCAGATGACACACTGAATAGTGGGGGATAGATTGCATATCCCTACCTTCCACCAATTGCCTCTTCACTTAGGAGGACTTTGACTCTATGCGAGGACAAAATTAAACAATCACAAACATTGCCTCTTAAGGAGGACTTCAGACAGTTGCCTGGCCAAGTAACAGGCCAGGTCTTCCAGACTACATGAAGTAAAAGAGACATACCTCAATGCAAATTGCTTATACAAGCAAAGCAAAGCAAAAGTTCACAAGGAACTAAAAGCAACTAAAGTACCTGAAATCAGTCAAGCACAGTTAGTATACAAGTTCAAACAAAGCAAACAGAAACAGACACCAACAGTCAATTAGGGGCACATGGATGTGCAAGGCACAAGGCTTAAGGCATGTGAGCCAAGCCACCTACAAAACAAAGAGGTTAGACAATGATACTTGAGTAAGCTCAATCAAAAGAATTGGTCTTAATGGCCATTTGATGGTCAACCTGAAAACACAAACTCAAAGGTGAGTAACAGGACCACTAGGGCAAGCCTAGGGTCAAAAGTGAATGAGAAAGTAAAAACAGCAAGGGGTAAGTATCCAAAATCATGTTCAAACAATTAGGAAACAAAACCAATTGGGCTCACATCCATATCAATCACTATCATCATTTCATGAACCACTTAGGTCAAAACATGGCAAACAGAAGCTCATAGAAGTCAACAGAAAGACTTAACTCAAAAGCAATCTAAACATTTTCCAAAAATCACGAAATAAATCATGATCAAACCTAACACATAGCATGGTAAGCATGTCAAATTTCATCCCATTTGGACAAGTGGAAGGCAGTCAATGAAAATCAGAAAGTCAAAGCAATTTTGAACATGCTCAAAGAAGTCAACCAAACATGCATCAACTTAGAAAAATCATAAGTCAAGAATGGTGTATGATAAATGAATGGGATCAAAACCATGGTAAAGATGAGGATGTCTAGTTATATCATGTAAAATTTCATGTCCATCCAATAAAGTATGAGAATTTCACAAATGAAATGGGAACATGTGTCACACAAAGTCAACATTTGACTAGGCAGGGAAGAAAAATCTCAAACAAATGGAAAATAGTTCAATTAAATCCAAGAAAATTCACATGTAAACTAGACATACAAGGGTAAGTTCATGCAAAAAAACCAAGTCATTTGGAGGTCAAGAAGCATGGCAATGAAAATCATGAAGTTGGACATCAATGGTGTGATACCAATTGTCACACCCTAATTCAAAAAATCATATCTCACAAACTACAAATGATAAATTCACAAACTCTACACCAAAATCACGCTGAGTGTGTCTAGTTTAAGAACAAAAAATTTGGGAGCCATTGGATACATTCTCATCATTTCACAATTGATTTGGCAAAGTGTACAAAATTTGGTCACATGTCACAAACCCTAGCACCATTTAAAATTCGACCATGAAAAAATTCTGGAAAATATATGACAAAAAACTAGAGATCAAGATGGACACAACACAAAAAATCCCATTAAATTTGGATTAAAAATGAACAAGTTATGATTTTTGTAAGTTTGAGTGATTAAATGAAATAAAAATTGAAAATTAAATGGATTAATGGAATAAATAAAGAAACAATGGGGGGGGTCAACGCCCCGGTCAACGCGCCCAGTAGCAGCGCTCTTTTTTAAATATATATTTTAGAAGGCATTTAATAGTTGAATTGGCATCGCGCCCCAGTGGTAAAACACTTGGTATTTGAAGCAAGGGTCTGGGGTTCGAATCCCCCTCGCCCCAGGCCTTTTGGAACTTATTCAATGGCTTATGGCAATGCAATTTACAAACGCTACAGTACACAAATTGCAGAAAACATATTACAGTAACATATTCCATCACATGTTCACATCACATGCATCTTCCAAATTTTTTTTTTCTCCAAATTCAAAAACAGGTATACCAATACGTGCATCTTCCATCACATGTTCACAATCCAACAATAGTTTTCAATGATTTATGCTAACATGAGAGAAACAAACCAAAACATATTCACATATGAAACTTTGAGACAACATAACTCCACAAATACTCAACCGTTTTCAGTGACTCAAAGCTCATAATGATCAGGAAGGTGCACTCTTCAAAAGCATAACATCATTTTGATAGAAGAGAGATTCGAAATACATACCAGTTTTGGGGAACTGAGATGAATCGTGGTTTTTTGGTGTTGTTGGCCTAAAACAGATGCTCAATAAGCCTCCAAATGATGAATGAGTGAAGGAGTTTGGCTTGAAACGACTTGAAAAGGTCTAGAACTCGGACTGCCATTGTTGAGTTCATGTAGAAAACAGTCGGGAATGAAGCTTTACAGTTGAAGAAACCATGTTTGAATGAGCTCCATATGTTGTTTTGATGATGTTTTAGGTAAGGCAAAGCTTAGTCTCTTTGAGACTTTTGACAGATTTTTGCAAAAGTGTAAAAATGAAGCTTTTTTTTTTAGAATGAGTTTTCTGTCATCTCTTGTCTTATGGCTGCTGCTACTAATGTTTCTAATGACAGAAAAATGATCTCCCAAAATTCTGTTGGATAGTACAAGGCATGGTATGGAAGTATGGAGTGGAAATGTCCTTTTGTTCCAAAATTTAAGCAAGTTGGCATGGCCTCTTGTTTTGCTGGTTTTTTTTGGCTGCAAAATCTATTCATAATGACAGAGAATGGCCTCTAAATTTTCTGTTTTGATGAGTACAAGGCATGGCTAAAGTGCAAGTATGGATGGCATGGTGTAATTGTACTTTTATCCAAATTTCAAGCAAGTTGAAGAATGGCTTCATGTACTGCATAATTGAGCTTGCAAACACATTCTAAATGACATTTATGAGCTGTTCCAATTGGCCAAATGTTGAAAAAATGTTTAAATCAAAAAGTCAACTCTTGGTCAAACTTACATTTAAATGAAAAAGGTCAAAATATGCCATTTTGATTGGTGAAGTTTTGGCTCATGAAATTTATATTTTTGGAAAGAGGATGAAAAATGTGGTTTGTAGGAAAAAACCCCACCAAATTTGGTCAAACGGTTTGAGAGATATGGCCTTCTGAAGTTCAAGATTTTCTGAAATCGATTCGATCATAACTTGCCAACCACACATGGGAATTGAGAGTTCTAGGACTTTTTGGAAATGGGAGAACAAGATCTTCAACTTTCATGTTGGGCAAAAATTCATTTGAGGCTTGTATCAAAATGTAAGTTTGAGGATCAAAACTTTCCATTTATGGCAGTTTTCAGTTACAGGCCCAGTTTCCATTTTGGGAAATTCATGATCTGGCTTCAAATTCTTCCATGATGGTGTTTGGCATGATATATGATGACTATTTGGACATGAATGAACTCTCACAAACCAATTCCAATCATCCAATCACTGATTAAACAGACAGTTGACCAACAGTTGACTTTTAGGGTTTTTGTCTGATTATGCATTGACTGATGACTTCCAAACCCTAATTCCTTGAGGACTTGACTTCAAATGATGTCCCAAGTCGTATGAACTCTTGATTATTGACCATGGTGCCCAAATTCCACAAGAATGACCACCATCCACTGCTTTGACTGACAGTTGACTTTCTTTGACTTTGACTGTCTGGGCATGAACTGCTGACCTCTGAGTCTTCAACCCTTGTACAAAACACTTCAAATAGACCTCCAAGCCATGTGAACTTGTTGGACAAACCCCAAGGCCTTGATTCAATGAGAAATTCCTTTGCTTGCTTGGTTGACTGATCAGGAGATTAGTTTGACCTAATTCTTGATTGCTTGCTCTTGAGGCAACTGAGGGACAATGCAATGCTATGCAATGGACTATGATATGCCATGACCTAACATGAAAATGTATGTATAATGACAGGTGCAAATTTGAGGTGCTACAGCTGCCCCTATTCAATCAGCTGGGAACCCGAATGGATGAGAGCAACGGCTGTCAGACTTTCAGGGTAAGCAGGGATTGAATACCAAAGAACCGTAGAATTTGCACAATACTGGATATGATACAAAAGAACCACGTCATTTACTGATGGCAAACTGCATGACAGCCTCAGAAAAGCAAAACCATTTACCGATGGTTGAAGAACTGGAAACTTGATATTTACCGATATCAACTTCAGCACGACCATTTACCGATGGCGGCTGGGGAAAAACAAACTTCTGAAAAGCAAAACCATTTACCGATGGTTAGAACTTGATATTTACCGATATCAACTTCAGCCAGACCATTTACCGATGGCGGCTGGGAAACAGATTTTGATGTAGAAAGGAAGCAAAACCATTTACCGATGGTGGCTTCAAAGAAACTTGACATTTACCGATGTCAACTTCAAACTGGCCATTTACCGATGGCTACTGTAACTGGGAATTCGACATTTACCGATATCGAAGAAATACGGGGCCATTTACCGATGGCATCTCCACTTGGGGAGGAACAAAATCTTCGTGGTGATACCAGACAAGGCGTTTACCGACGACTTCTGGGGATCTTGATTTCACGACCAGACATTTACCGATGACTGGGATGAGACTCGACGTTTACCGACATCGAAAGATGATGTTTACCGACATCAAAAGAATGACCAGACATTTACCGATGACTGGAGATGGGAAATTTATCGGGGAAAGACAAACAAATATTTGCAACTGAAAACCGGGTAGGACATTTACAGATGACTCTACTGGGGATTTCTTAGCTGGGGATTATCAGACATTTACCGATGACTGAGGAAAAGACTCGATGTTTACTGACATCGAAAGATGATGTTTACCGACATCAAAAAATGACCAGACATTTACCGATGACTGGAGAAAAGACTCGATGTTTACAGACATCGAAAGATGATGTTTACTGACATCAAAAATGATGACCAGACATTTACTGATGACTGGGAATGAGAAATTCGATGTTTACAGACACCGAAACAATGGTGTTCACCGACACCAAAAGTGATGACCAGACATTTACTGATGACTGGATAAAATATCCGATGTTTACCGACACCGAAACAATGGTGTTTACCGACACCAAAAAATGATGACCAGACATTTACTGATGACTGGGGAAAATACTCGATGTTTACAGACACCGAAACAATGGTGTTTACCGACACCAAAAAATGATGACCAGACATTTACTGATGACTGGAGAAAATACTCGATGTTTACAGACACCGAAACAATGGTGTTTACCGACACCAAAAGAAGAAACACACGCGGGTGCTGACATGACACTTACTGGTATCACAAGAACGACATCTTAGATATGTCAAGGCAAGGTTGACCACTTGCTGGGGGTCTCACTGAAGAGAAACAAACTTTCTGTCACCATCGGGTGAGGAAATAAACCTCTGTCACCATCGAGTGAGGAAATAAACCTCTGTGGGGAATAAATAATTCTGAATGCTGTCAAGAGCAACTGTAGCAGTCTTGCTGTGCTGATGTTGAATGAAATGATCCGCCTCTGCCGGGGATACGGTCTGGTGAAGTTAACACATGAATGCATATGTTTGAATTTTTCTATGGCGTAATGCTCCATTTATGAATGGAAATGCTACGCAATTTGAGGATGCAATGATTACTACATGCAAAATGCAAATGAACTCTGGCTAGGGAGCCAAAATGATCAGACACTCTGACTCTGGGGGGAGACTCCTCTTGGGGGAATACTCTGCGGGGAACTCTGCTTGAGGAATGGTAAAGCGACTTCACACTCATGTTGAAGAAAAGCACTGCTGCTGGGGAAAGGTAAACTCCGCTGGGGATGTCCTTCAGTCCGCAGATAAAATAGATACTGGAAATAAAATTCAATGAACCTGCCTCACTCGGGGAGGAAATTGGCAAATACAGGCCTGCTGGGGATAGGCAATTCTTAAATCTGTTGGGGAATAGAAAGCACTATCCACAGACGTCTTCGCGGGGGAACATAGCTCTGATAGCCTCCAAACTTGCTTGGGGAAAATATCTGTTGAGGAAACGTCCTCACAGATGCCAACCTGAAAAACAGCACAACGAAATGCCCCCAGGGGGTACATGGACAAGATACGCTCAAGTGTCCTCAACATTCAAAATGATTTTCAAACGTTTCATCTTTCTGCACATCGTTGTGTAGCCTTCATGTTTTTATATATGCAATGCTTATCAAAAAAATTCGGACATTTTGCAAACAAAACAGTAAAAATAAAAACAAGAGCTATTTATCTGAATAACGATTTTTTATTGATTGAAAATGTGCCTGAAGAGGCAAATACATTGGGAAGCAATCCCTAGAAAGAGGTAATTGCGCACAAAAAAGGAAAAAATCTATCCTAATGGCAATGTGAACACGGCATCCACTATTTCCCAATTCTGTTATAACTCACAGATCATCAGTTTTCCTCCCAACTTCTTGCTTTCTGAGAAGAATGACTGGACAGATCACATCTTTCGAGATGGCAGACGACAAAGCTTGATGAAGTACAGACAACTCAGACTGTAGTCTTCGCTTTAATCCCTAATTTTTGCCTGGATCGCCCTTTCGGGTTTTCAATCCACCGGGATACCCATTTTTGCCTAAGCCGCCCTTGCGGGTTTTCGACTTACCGGGTGTACAATTTTTTTATTTTATCCCTAATTTTTGCCCGAACCTTTTCTTTCTGTTTTTTTTTTGGTTCGTCGGGATGCCCATTTTTGTCTGGACCTTTTTTTTTTTGTCCAGCGGGTCAATTTATGCGAAGTATTTTTTGACTACATCTGAGTTGACAGGAGACGGAAAATCTTCACCATCCATAGTTGTAAGCATCAAGGCCCCACCGGAGAAAACCTTCTTCACAACATACGGACCTTCGTAATTAGGAGTCCACTTGCCCCTGTTATCTGTACCGGGAGGGAGGATCCTCTTCAAGACTAAATCACCGACCTGATAGCTTCGAGGACGCACTTTCTGATCAAAGGCTCGCTTCATCCTTCTCTGATACAACTGTCCATGGCATACAGCTGCTAACCGTCTCTCCTCGATAAGGCTCAATTCGTTAAACCTTGTTCGAATCCACTCGGCTTCGTCCAGCTTGACATCCAATAAAACTCTCAGAGAAGGAATCTCCACTTCAACAGGTAGGACAGCTTCCATACCATACACAAGGGAGTAAGGGGTTGCCCCGGTCGACGTACGTACTGAGGTACGGTACCCATGCAAAGCGAAAGGCAGCATCTCATGCCAATCCTTGTACGTAACGACCATCCTCTGCACAATCTTCTTGATATTCTTGTTCGCCGCTTCTACAGCACCATTCATCTTCGGTCTGTAAGGAGAAGAATTGTGATGTTCAATCTTGAAATCTTTACAAAGCTCTTTCATCATCTTGTTGTTGAGATTCGAACCATTGTCAGTGATGATTCTCTCAGGAACTCCGTAACGACAGATGATTTCTTTCTTGATGAACCGGGTAACCACTTGTTTGGTAACATTAGCGTAGGAAGCTGCTTCCACCCACTTGGTGAAATAGTCAATCGCTACCAAAATGAAGCGATGTCCGTTCGAAGCAGTAGGCTCAATCTTCCCAATCATATCAATGCCCCACATAGCAAACGGCCAAGGCGAATTCATGAAATTCAGAGGGCTTGGTGGTACGTGCACCTTATCAGCATAGATTTGACACTTATGGCACTTCCGAGCATACTTGAAACAATCGGATTCCATAGTCATCCAGTAATAACCTGCTCTCAACAATTTCTTAGCCATTGCATGTCCGCCGGCATGAGTACCGAAGGAACCTTCATGAACTTCCTGCATTAACATGTCTGCTTCGGGTCTGTCCACGCATCTGAGCAAGACCATGTCAAAGTTCCTTTTGTATAGCACATCATCCTGATTCAAATAGAAGCTTCCAGCTAGCCTCCTCAGGGTTTTCTTGTCGTTCTTCGACGCACCTTCAGGATACTCCTGAGTCTTGAGGAAGTTCTTGATGTCATAATACCACGGCTTCTCATCACCCACAACAGACTCGGCTGCAAACACATACGCAGGCCTCTCCAGTCGATTCACCGCAACATGTGGCACATGATTCCACCAATGAACTTTGATCATAGACGACAAAGTAGCCAAGGCATCAGCCATCTGATTCTCGTCCCGGGGGACATGATACAACTTCACTTTCTTGAAGAACGTCAGTATTCTTCTGGTGTAATCTCTATACGGAATCAGATGCGGCTGATTCGTATTCCAATCTCCATTGACTTGATTGATCACTAGAGCTGAATCTCCAAATATGTCAAGTGTTTTGATTCTCAGATCAATGGCTTCTTCTATCCCCATGATACAAGCCTCATACTCAGCTTCGTTGTTGGTGACGTCAAACGTCAGTCTGGCAGAAAAAGGTATATGAGCACCTTTGGGATTGATCAACACTGCCCCAACACCGTTACCATTCATATTCACAGCCCCATCAAACATCAGTGTCCATTTGTCATCCGGGTCCGGTCCTTCCTCGACAAGAGGCTCTTCGCAATCTTTCATCTTAAGATACATGATGTCCTCATCAGGGAATTCAAACATCATAGGCTGATAATCTTCAATCGGTTGTTCGGCGAGATAGTCTGACAGAATACTACCTTTGATGGCTTTCTGCGACGTGTACTGAATATCATACTCCGTTAAGATCATCTGCCAACGGGCAACACGTCCGGTGAGAGCTGGCTTCTCAAAGATGTACTTTACTGGATCCATCTTAGAAATCAACAAGGTAGTATGGTTCAACATATACTGCCTCAGTCGGCGAGCAGCCCAGGCCAAAGCACAGCAAGTTTTCTCGAGCAGTGAATATCTTGTTTCACAGTCGGTAAACTTTTTGCTAAGGTAGTATATGGCATGCTCTTTTCGACCAGACTCGTCATGCTGTCCCAATACACACCCCATCGAGTTCTCAGTGACTGAAAGGTACATGATCAGTGGTCTCCCAGGAACTGGAGGAATCAGGATTGGAGGTTTCTGTAAATACTCTTTAATCTTGTCAAAAGCTTTCTGACAGTCGTCGTTCCACTTGATCGCTTGATTCTTTCTAAGCAGTTTGAAGATTGGTTCACATGTAGCAGTTAGATGAGATATGAACCT
Source organism: Lathyrus oleraceus (assembly GCF_024323335.1). NCBI lineage: Eukaryota > Viridiplantae > Streptophyta > Magnoliopsida > Fabales > Fabaceae > Lathyrus > Lathyrus oleraceus. The sequence continues at coordinate 214,581,786 of NC_066583.1, forward strand.
TGCAATGTAGTTCAACCTCCCTAAAAACCCACGGACTTGCTTCTCCGTTTTCGGTTCAGGCATCTCTTGAATAGCTTTGACTTTTGCTGGATCAACCTCAATCCCTTTCTCGCTGACAATGAAGCCTAAGAGCTTCCCGGATCTCACTCCAAACGTGCACTTGTTCGGATTCAACCTCAGTCTGAACTTTCTCAACCGGTCAAACAACTTCTGCAAATTAACCAGGTGCTCCTCTTCTGTCTGCGACTTTGCAATCATATCATCTACGTACACTTCAATCTCTTTGTGCATCATGTCATGAAAGAGAGTCGTCATTGCCCTCTGATAGGTAGCACCGGCATTCTTCAGCCCAAATGGCATCACCTTATAGCAGAACGTGCCCCAAGGTGTAATGAATGTCGTCTTTTCCATGTCCTCTGGCGCCATCTTGATCTGATTGTATCCGGAGAAACCATCCATGAAAGAGAATACCGAGGATTGAGCCGTATTATCAACCAATACATCAATGTGAGGTAATGGGAAATCATCTTTCGGACTCGCTCTGTTCAAATCCCGGTAATCGACACACATTCTGACTTTGCCATCCTTCTTCGGCACAGGAACGATGTTGGCCACCCACGGTGGATAACTGGTGACAGCCAGAAAACCCGCATCCCACTGCTTCTGAACCTCTTCCTTGATCTTAGTTGCCATGTCAGGACTCGTTCTACGAAGCTTCTGCTTGACCGCAGGACATCCTTCTCTAAGGGGTAATCGATGCATCACAATGTCTGTATCTAACCAGGCATATCTTGATATGACCAGGCGAACACTTCCACATATTCTCTCAGCATCTCAATCAGCCTCCTCTTGACAGAGTCCTCTAAAGTAGCCCCAATCTTGATTTCCTTTTTGTCGTCCTCAGTACCCAAATTAATAGTTTCCAACTCCTCCTGATGAGGTTGGATGACCCTTTCCTCCTGCTTCAGTAATCTGACCAATTCTGCAGGAAGTTCACAGTCTTCCTCACTCTCCTCTTCAGCTTGGTAGATGGGATTGTCGAAATCATACTGAGCCATAACAGAACTGTTCATAGTGAATGCCATAAGATCGCTTCTGCATGTTTAATGCTTTGTTTTAGAAAAAGAGTTCAAAAAGTCACAAAAAACAAAAAACATTGCCATTTTTATTGTTTTGAAAAAAAGTGAAAACAGAAAACAGAAAGACAGGGATCACAAAATTTGTTCAAAAAATGTCCTTCATTAATGATAATCATTAAAACATGATGAGGCCCTACAAAAATGAATCACTACGCCTTGGGCAGAACGTAGGATTTTCATGCAAAATGACAAAACAACAGAAAATTACTCTGTCAGAAGAGTAACTTGAACCACTTCTTCAGCCGTCCAATTGTTGATAGACCCCCCTGGTGCACACGGGCGAACCCAGTTGTCCAAATCATAATCACTGTCACAGTCTTCACCACTGGTTGCAGAGACGTCGCCATGATTCATCAGCCCAGCGCTGGTAAAAGTACTCGGACCCGCTTGACCATTCTGCTCTGCTAGGAGAGGCTCATAACCAACACCAAATTTGTCTTCTTTAACCGGCAAATCCACCATCTTGCCCCAGCCTTCAGTTTTGCCAGAATCAACAACCTCTTAGCCTGCTTGTAAGAAGTAATTGAAACGCCCGGCTTCCTCTGCTCAGCATACGCCACTTTCTCAAGAGCCACAGTCTCAAACGCCTGGCATAAGGTTTCGTGGATCTCGCCATCCACCTCAACATATTTGAACGAGGATAGGTGACTCACCAGAATCTCTTCTTCACCGCACACAGTTACAATCTGACCGTTCCAGACATATTTGAGCTTTTGATGGAGAGTCGACGAGACTGCCCCTGCTGCATGAATCCATGGACGCCCCAACAAACAACTATAGGCAGGCTGGATGTCCATAACATAGAAGATGATATCAAAAACCTCAGGACCTATCTTCACAGGCAAGGTAACTTCCCCACACACAGAACGTTTGGAGCCGTCGAAAGCACGAACGATCAGGTCACTGGGAGTAAGCACAGACCCTTCCGCCTCAATCTTCTTCAGAATCTGCTTAGGCAACACATTCAGCGACGACCCGGTGTCTACCAATACGTGAGACAACACTGCCCCCTTGCACTCCATGGTGATGTGCAAGGCTTTGTTATGGTTTCGCCCTTCAGGCGGTAAGTCCAAGTTGGTAAAACCCACACCATGTCTGGTGCTCACATTGGCCATCACACCCTCCAGTTGATTGACAGAAATCTCCTGAGGCACGTAAGCTAGATTCAACATCTTCAGCAAGGCATTACGGTGTGCCTCAGAGCACATCAACAGTGAAAGTATAGAAATCTTGGACGGAGTCTGATTCAACTGATCCACAATCTTGTAGTCACTCTTCTTGATTATCTTCATAAACTCCTCCACGTCCTTCTCAAATGACCCCTCGGGCGCTTCTTTCTGAACAGGTTCTTCCTCAACCACAGCTTGCTTCCCCTTTGCTTTGGCGAGAGCTTCAGCATTATTGTCCCTCAAAGGCTGCGGTGCGAACAGACGACCGCTTCTGGTAAAACCTCCTGGACCCCCTACATTATCCACGGCCGGACCAACAGTTGCAGGAACTCTATTCGGTAAACCAATTGTCACTGGAGTTTGATTCACTGGTCTCGTCGGATTTTCAGCCCTTCTGTAATTGCGGTGAGCATTATCATACTTCCACGGCACAGCTCTACTATTCTCAACAGCCCTTCTTTCAGACGCAACGATAGTAGTTGGAACACTGATGGTTACAGGCACGGGAATGGTAACTGGTGTACCATTGGCTGCAGGTGCACTGACGATCCTTTGTCCACGTTCTTCAGACGGTTTAAAGTAAATGGTGATAGTTGATGCTGTTCCATGATCTTTTACAGCCCTACTGAATTGTAAACAACCTTCATCCATCATACCCTGGATACCGGTCCTTAACTGGTCGCAACCATTCTCAGATTCTGCACAGCCCAAACAATCTTCATCACAGCCCGGGTAGACACCCCCATTCAGCAGACGACCCTTCACAACTAGCAGAGAAGTCTGAACATCATCAACATTAACAACCAGATCTTCATCTTCTTTCCCCTCAATATTGTTCACTCTATGCCCACCATGCTGAGGCATAGGGTTGTTCACGACGTTAGGCACTGGAGCGAAGTTGATTGCCTTGGCATCGATCAAATCTTGAACCTTGTGCTGGAGAGCTCGACACTTCTCGGTATGGTGGCCTGGTGCCCCAGAGTGAAAGTCACAACAGACGTTTGCATCATAACCAGGAGGCAGCACTGTAGGCGGAGCCATTGTACGCAACTCAATCATCCCCAACTTGAGTAGTTCGGGTAATAACTCTGTGTAAGACATGGGCAGAGGATCAAATCTTCTATCAGCCTGCAATTTCTGTCTGGGCTGATAAGGACGTTGTTGTTGTTGTTGTTGTTGCGGTTGTTGAACTCTTGGTTGTTGTTGTTGACGAGGTTGAGGTGCCGGAATAGTCACTGCAGCTACTGGACGATATTGATCTCTGTTAGCATTTGTTCTGTACACACCCCCTCTGTGCTGTACAACATTGGTCTCTCCTTCTCTACGGCGAGGTGCCCCAGAGAAGGGTTTCTTTAATGAAGACGAGGAACCAGCATCATGGATCCTACCAGCTTTGATTAGACTCTCAGTCCTCTCTCCACAAATGACAACATCAGAAAAACTACCGAACGGGCAACTCCCCATCCGGTCCATAAACACACCTTGAAGAGTACCGATAAACATGTCTGTCAACTCCCTCTCCAGCATAGGGGGTTGAACTCTAGCAGCCAGTTCACGCCACCTCTGAGCGTACTCCTTGAAGCTTTCTCCGGATTTCTGACATAGACTCTGCAGCTGAGTCCGGCTAGGCGCCATGTCCATGTTATGTTTGTACTGTCTGAGGAACGCTTCACCCAGATCTCTCCAGCATCGGATCGAATCTCTCTTCAATTCCATGTACCAGTCCAAAGAAGCCCCAGATAGACTATCTTGGAAAAAATACATCCACATCTTTTCATCATCGGTATACGCAGAGATTTTTCGATAATAAGCCTGCACATGGGTGCGAGGGCAAGAAGTACCGTTGTATTTGTCGAAGGACGGCGCTTTGAACTTGTGAGGGATTCTCAAACCTTCAACCAACCCCATATTGGTGACATCAAAACCGAGAGAATTTTGACTTTCCATAGCACGGATCTTCTCAGCAAGAGCTTCAACCTTACGATCTCTCTCATTAACCCTTCCTAGAATGTCTTCGTCTTCACTGAGCAGAGAGAACATATCCTCTTGTCTGTCAACAATCGTAGCAGGATTACGGGCCGGAGTACGGACTACTCTGGCATTAGCGGCATCTGGAACAATAGGTTGACCGTTGATTCGAATACCCCCCAACTCATCACCTACAGCATAGTTGTTGACGGGTACGGCAGTAGCAACATTGTTATCATTGACCGGGCCTCCCTCTGGCGGAGCATTGTTGATCGGTGGATTTGCAGCCTCTTGTCTCTGAACCATAGCTCGAAGTTCTTCTTGACCTTGCGCAACCCCTTGCATCATATTCATAAACTGGGCCATGCTAGCCTTCATCTCAGCCAACTCAGCTTGAAATTGATCCATACTTCTCTGTCGATTCAGTCTTGTTAAGTAGCGGTGCGGACGTTGATCAGCTATCCTGCCTGAACAGGAACCAAGAGTGAGAAGTCACGATCAAGAACACCTGTTATGCAAAATGATATGAGTATGATGCTAATGATGCGTATGATGCACATGATATGCTCATTTCTCAGGCATTCAAAGAGCCTGACCCATCCTGAAAAGATGGCAACCTGCAGCAACAAGAGAACAAACAGATACAGGGAAATGCTGACATCCTTATATACACATAAGGGTAAAAAGGCATACAACCAATGTCAACAGAATATCTGAATAAACAACGTACAAAAGAAAAAGAATCCCATCCAACAAGCCTGGAGGTGATTCTTAACAAAAAGATCCAAGAGATGGCTTACACGCAAATGAATCCCATCCAACAAGCCTGGAGGTGATTCTCAACAAAATGCAATCAGAGATACAAACTAAGACAGACGGTCTTCCGGAATGAGGGTCTTCAGGTAATGGCACTGGTCTATCAACAGCGAGCATTCTGAGCAATCTGGTAAAGGAGTGATCTTCTCTTTCAACTGTCTTCTGAGCTCCAAGACTTCTCCTCCAAGGTGGTCCTCTGATCTTTGTCTCAACTCCATCTCCTTCTTCAACTGAGCATCTTTGTCTCTGAGTTGCTTCTCCAAGTCTCTGATCTTCTTCTGATAACTGGCTTCTGCTCTCTGCAGTCTCAAGCGCTCCCGGTGTTCTGCATCTAACATACTCTCCATCTCCTCGTAGGATCTCTTCTTACTTCTCAGTCTGCTAGCATCTTCTCCTTGCACTTCCCTGAGTTGATGGGCCAAGTGCAGCTTATCAGCTTTGGCTTTGTACAGCTCCATATGAGTATCTTGCTCCTTCTCTCTCAAACGGCGATTCTCCATTAGGGCTTGCTTGTAGTGCTCCGCAGACACACTCTCAGCAAGGATCAAAGGTGGTTGCTCCTGCAACGGCTCCATCCTATCGTAGGGTAACAACAAAGTTTCTACTCTCTCCTTGACCCAATCAGTGTAATCGGGCATAGCAACGGCAAACTTCTTCCCTAAGACGGATCCATCTCTGACACCAATGGACTTCCAAGCTCTTCCAATCTGCTCCAACCTAACAGGGTCATCCTTCTTCTCAAAACAAAAACTCTCAGCTATCTCTGCTTCGAGTGGTCTTCTACTCATCACAAACCCCAACTGGCGAAGAGAAAGAACTGGGTTGTAATTGATGCAACCCCTAGTCCCTATGAGTGGCACATTACGGAATCCTCCACAGCTCATAATGACGTTACGCACATCCATCCGGTAAGATTGCCACCTGATATCATAGGAGGTAAGAGACATAACCCTCTGAGTCCATTTATGCGTGCTCTGAGCATCCACAAAAGGTCCACTGACTGGCAGAAGAGACAAGAACCATCTGAGCAAAAGTGGGAGACAACACCTGATAGCCCCACCCTTACCATGCCTACTGTGAATAGCATAGTAAGTGTCAGCCAATAGAGTAGGAACTGGATTTCCTCCAATGAAAATGCTGACTGCAGCATAGTCAACAAAATTCGGCATACTCGGAAACAAGACGATCCCATAGATCATGACGGCCAACTGAGCATGAAAGGCTTCCCAACTTCCCTTCTCTGCTTCTTCTCTAGCTACCCTCAACAGAAATTTCAAAGGCAATCCTACAACATCCCCACTGGACTTCCAACTATCACTGACTTCCTTGATACCCAAGTGGAGAGCTCTGGCAATCAATCTAAAGTCAACCTCCTTTGGGACGTCTAAGAAGGGAGTCTGGTGCTGAACTGGGATACTCAACATGATAGAATACTCCTCGAGAGTCGGTGCTAACTGGTAATCCTGGAAAGTGAAGCATCTGAGCTCTGGATCATAAAACTGTAGTAGCGTCTGCAGAGGCACTGGATCTACTACCGTCTTCAATACTGTCAAGATATCTCCATACCGCCCGACAAAACTCTTCAGTCGATCGTCTGTCACGAGGCTACCCAACTCAGCTAGCGGAGTCAACGGCTCACGGTGGAAACTGTAGGAACAGGTCTTCCGCTTCGGCTCGGGGACCGTTGCCATCTCTATCAGTAGACAAGCTCGGGAATGTACCTGAGAAATGATATGCATGCAGGGATTAGTTTTTTTCTTTTTTTTTTTTTTTTCTTTTTCTTTTTTTTTTGGATTTTTTTTTTGCGTTTCTTTTGAAAAATAAATATGCTATGATGCACATGATGCAGACTGGACTGGCTGGTTGTGCAATCTCTGATCACTAGGTCGAAGCTTCAGTCAAAATCGGAACATAAATCCCACTTAAGGTTAACTGAACACTGTCTGAACACAAAGTCACCATCAGAACCAAGTCACCAACAGAACCGAGTCACCAATGGTACCTGTAATGAAATAACCCTTCCCCACTCACGGGTGTAGTCTAGGCCAGGGTAAAGCTTGAGAGAAACGCAGCATAAATAACCTTTCGCAGAATACTGTCATATACACACCCGAAGTATGTAACGACAGCATCCCACCAGGGTCTGAACTGCTCGTGATATCAATGTTCCGCTAAGTGGCGCCATACCACCCGCTTCCCATGAATCACTCTATTCCTAGGTATCCTAGATTGCACTCATGGTCTGGGTATTGGACCTTTTACCTCAACTGACTCTTCCCCCCCACACAGAGAGAAACAACAACCAGCCAGGTGAACAGATGAATAAATGCAAACATTAATGCAAACATAAATGCAAACAATAGACAATGAATGCAAACAGTAAATAATGAATGCAATAAATAAACACAGCACAAAGCAACCAAAACCCTAACCTAGAGAGCGCTAGGAGAGACTCGCTCAGGGAAGATGGACCAGCATAGGTCAACTTCTCTATTATCCCCAGCAGAGTCGCCAGCTGTCGCATCGCGCGAAAAACCGGCGGGAAAAGAAAGAACAACAGAGCCGCCACCGTGCGTTATTTATCCCAAAAGAGGGAAAGGAAACGCTCAGAGTAAACCTGGGAAAAGAACATGGTCTCGCGACCAAAGAGGATGGGTTCGGGAGTCGGTTATGCGAAGGGAAGGTATTAGCACCCCTACGCATCCGTAGTACTCTACGGGATCCACGCACAATAGGAAGGGAAATGGTTGCTAAACACTGCTCAAACACACACACTGGCTGAAAAGAGACAAAAGAAACTGACTAAAACTGACTCGGCAGGATGTCGCATCCTGGGCCTACTTAGTCTATCAGGCATAGACATCAGAGTCCAAGTAGTTCGGACTGGGAAACGACACGTGCTCGCTAGGATATCGCATCCTATGCATACGTATCTTCTCGGACGAGAGAAGAATCAGAGCATTCGTAGCTCGGCTGACGCGCACACAAACAAACAAACAGACACAGGCAAACGTGGAGCCCGACTGCCAATCTCTGGACTTATATCAGCATCCGAACCTAAAACACACGCAAAGAGGCAAACATGGAGCCCAAATGCCAATCACTGGACTTACATTGACATCCGAACCTAAACGCACACAACAGATAGATAGGGAGTCGGGGACTCAGCCTATAACTGTCAAGCACACACTCAAACAGACAGACAACAAATTGCTAAGGAGTCAGGCACTCGAGCCTAGCAACTGTCAGACAACACACACAAAAGAAAGAAAGGGCGCCCGGAGAGATCAGCTCAATCTCCTGCCTACATACTTCATCTGGTATGAAGATCAGGGCGATGTAGTTCCCCTACGCAGGGATAAAGGACTAGCCTAACCAGATAACAGAGGGAGACACAACTCTAGGGAGACTACGACTCGAGCCTAGATGTTGTCATGCAAAATCATCCCTAAGTTAAGGTTTCTAGCTAAATGGCACGCGGGCCGACCTATCCTAAGCATGGCTCACACAGGAAGCAAGCCACGCACACTTAACTTGCACAGGAAGCAAGTCTAAACTAATCCTAACTTGCACAGGAAGCAAGTCAAACAATCCTATCTTGCACAGGAAGCAAGTCAAACAATCCTACAAGCACAGATAGCACACGCTATACACAAACAAGTGGCTCAAACAAGGGTTAGGTTTTAGTCAAGGGGTCATATCAACCTCAACAAACAAACCTCTGGAACTGGGTGAATGTTGCTCTTAACCATGCCATTGAGGGGCTAAGGTGAAGCAGATGAAAGGATGAAGTGAGGATGAGACCTCACAGCTCTTATCCCTGGCCTGGGAGAGCTCAAGACAAGGATGTGTGGGTTCAGAAAGTGGGAACCCTTCTACACATTTAAAACTGACTCAACTGTACAGTTGTACAAGATCTTGGGTTTGTATCCGCAATGCATCAACACAGTGGTGTGAGCAAGGCAGATGACACACTGAATAGTGGGGGATAGATTGCATATCCCTACCTTCCACCAATTGCCTCTTCACTTAGGAGGACTTTGACTCTATGCGAGGACAAAATTAAACAATCACAAACATTGCCTCTTAAGGAGGACTTCAGACAGTTGCCTGGCCAAGTAACAGGCCAGGTCTTCCAGACTACATGAAGTAAAAGAGACATACCTCAATGCAAATTGCTTATACAAGCAAAGCAAAGCAAAAGTTCACAAGGAACTAAAAGCAACTAAAGTACCTGAAATCAGTCAAGCACAGTTAGTATACAAGTTCAAACAAAGCAAACAGAAACAGACACCAACAGTCAATTAGGGGCACATGGATGTGCAAGGCACAAGGCTTAAGGCATGTGAGCCAAGCCACCTACAAAACAAAGAGGTTAGACAATGATACTTGAGTAAGCTCAATCAAAAGAATTGGTCTTAATGGCCATTTGATGGTCAACCTGAAAACACAAACTCAAAGGTGAGTAACAGGACCACTAGGGCAAGCCTAGGGTCAAAAGTGAATGAGAAAGTAAAAACAGCAAGGGGTAAGTATCCAAAATCATGTTCAAACAATTAGGAAACAAAACCAATTGGGCTCACATCCATATCAATCACTATCATCATTTCATGAACCACTTAGGTCAAAACATGGCAAACAGAAGCTCATAGAAGTCAACAGAAAGACTTAACTCAAAAGCAATCTAAACATTTTCCAAAAATCACGAAATAAATCATGATCAAACCTAACACATAGCATGGTAAGCATGTCAAATTTCATCCCATTTGGACAAGTGGAAGGCAGTCAATGAAAATCAGAAAGTCAAAGCAATTTTGAACATGCTCAAAGAAGTCAACCAAACATGCATCAACTTAGAAAAATCATAAGTCAAGAATGGTGTATGATAAATGAATGGGATCAAAACCATGGTAAAGATGAGGATGTCTAGTTATATCATGTAAAATTTCATGTCCATCCAATAAAGTATGAGAATTTCACAAATGAAATGGGAACATGTGTCACACAAAGTCAACATTTGACTAGGCAGGGAAGAAAAATCTCAAACAAATGGAAAATAGTTCAATTAAATCCAAGAAAATTCACATGTAAACTAGACATACAAGGGTAAGTTCATGCAAAAAAACCAAGTCATTTGGAGGTCAAGAAGCATGGCAATGAAAATCATGAAGTTGGACATCAATGGTGTGATACCAATTGTCACACCCTAATTCAAAAAATCATATCTCACAAACTACAAATGATAAATTCACAAACTCTACACCAAAATCACGCTGAGTGTGTCTAGTTTAAGAACAAAAAATTTGGGAGCCATTGGATACATTCTCATCATTTCACAATTGATTTGGCAAAGTGTACAAAATTTGGTCACATGTCACAAACCCTAGCACCATTTAAAATTCGACCATGAAAAAATTCTGGAAAATATATGACAAAAAACTAGAGATCAAGATGGACACAACACAAAAAATCCCATTAAATTTGGATTAAAAATGAACAAGTTATGATTTTTGTAAGTTTGAGTGATTAAATGAAATAAAAATTGAAAATTAAATGGATTAATGGAATAAATAAAGAAACAATGGGGGGGGTCAACGCCCCGGTCAACGCGCCCAGTAGCAGCGCTCTTTTTTAAATATATATTTTAGAAGGCATTTAATAGTTGAATTGGCATCGCGCCCCAGTGGTAAAACACTTGGTATTTGAAGCAAGGGTCTGGGGTTCGAATCCCCCTCGCCCCAGGCCTTTTGGAATTTATTCAATGGCTTATGGCAATGCAATTTACAAACGCTACAGTACACAAATTGCAGAAAACATATTACAGTAACATATTCCATCACATGTTCACATCACATGCATCTTCCAAATTTTTTTTTTTCTCCAAATTCAAAAACAGGTATACCAATACGTGCATCTTCCATCACATGTTCACAATCCAACAATAGTTTTCAATGATTTATGCTAACATGAGAGAAACAAACCAAAACATATTCACATATGAAACTTTGAGACAACATAACTCCACAAATACTCAACCGTTTTCAGTGACTCAAAGCTCATAATGATCAGGAAGGTGCACTCTTCAAAAAGCATAACATCATTTTGATAGAAGAGAGATTCGAAATACATACCAGTTTTGGGGAACTGAGATGAATCGTGGTTTTTTGGTGTTGTTGGCCTAAAACAGATGCTCAATAAGCCTCCAAATGATGAATGAGTGAAGGAGTTTGGCTTGAAACGACTTGAAAAGGTCTAGAACTCGGACTGCCATTGTTGAGTTCATGTAGAAAACAGTCGGGAATGAAGCTTTACAGTTGAAGAAACCATGTTTGAATGAGCTCCATATGTTGTTTTGATGATGTTTTAGGTAAGGCAAAGCTTAGTCTCTTTGAGACTTTTGACAGATTTTTGCAAAAGTGTAAAAATGAAGCTTTTTTTTTTAGAATGAGTTTTCTGTCATCTCTTGTCTTATGGCTGCTGCTACTAATGTTTCTAATGACAGAAAAATGATCTCCCAAAATTCTGTTGGATAGTACAAGGCATGGTATGGAAGTATGGAGTGGAAATGTCCTTTTGTTCCAAAATTTAAGCAAGTTGGCATGGCCTCTTGTTTTGCTGGTTTTTTTTGGCTGCAAAATCTATTCATAATGACAGAGAATGGCCTCTAAATTTTCTGTTTTGATGAGTACAAGGCATGGCTAAAGTGCAAGTATGGATGGCATGGTGTAATTGTACTTTTATCCAAATTTCAAGCAAGTTGAAGAATGGCTTCATGTACTGCATAATTGAGCTTGCAAACACATTCTAAATGACATTTATGAGCTGTTCCAATTGGCCAAATGTTGAAAAAATGTTTAAATCAAAAAGTCAACTCTTGGTCAAACTTACATTTAAATGAAAAAGGTCAAAATATGCCATTTTGATTGGTGAAGTTTTGGCTCATGAAATTTATATTTTGGAAAGAGGATGAAAAATGTGGTTTGTAGGAAAAAACCCCACCAAATTTGGTCAAACGGTTTGAGAGATATGGCCTTCTGAAGTTCAAGATTTTCTGAAATCGATTCGATCATAACTTGCCAACCACACATGGGAATTGAGAGTTCTAGGACTTTTTGGAAATGGGAGAACAAGATCTTCAACTTTCATGTTGGGCAAAAATTCATTTGAGGCTTGTATCAAAATGTAAGTTTGAGGATCAAAACTTTCCATTTATGGCAGTTTTCAGTTACAGGCCCAGTTTCCATTTTGGGAAATTCATGATCTGGCTTCAAATTCTTCCATGATGGTGTTTGGCATGATATATGATGACTATTTGGACATGAATGAACTCTCACAAACCAATTCCAATCATCCAATCACTGATTAAACAGACAGTTGACCAACAGTTGACTTTTAGGGTTTTTGTCTGATTATGCATTGACTGATGACTTCCAAACCCTAATTCCTTGAGGACTTGACTTCAAATGATGTCCCAAGTCGTATGAACTCTTGATTATTGACCATGGTGCCCAAATTCCACAAGAATGACCACCATCCACTGCTTTGACTGACAGTTGACTTTCTTTGACTTTGACTGTCTGGGCATGAACTGCTGACCTCTGAGTCTTCAACCCTTGTACAAAACACTTCAAATAGACCTCCAAGCCATGTGAACTTGTTGGACAAACCCCAAGGCCTTGATTCAATGAGAAATTCCTTTGCTTGCTTGGTTGACTGATCAGGAGATTAGTTTGACCTAATTCTTGATTGCTTGCTCTTGAGGCAACTGAGGGACAATGCAATGCTATGCAATGGACTATGATATGCCATGACCTAACATGAAAATGTATGTATAATGACAGGTGCAAATTTGAGGTGCTACAGGTGCATGTGCCACCAAGCCCTCTGAATGTCATGAATTCGCCTTGGCCGTTCGCGATGTGGGGCATCAATATGATTGGGAAGATTGAACCCACTGCTTCTAATGGGCATCGTTTCATCCTGGTTGCGATTGATTACTTCACCAAGTGGGTGGAAGCAGCTTCCTATGCTAATGTTACCAAGCAAGTGGTTGCCCGGTTCATTAAGAAGGAAATCATCTCTCGTTATGGGGTTCCTGAGAGAATCATTACTAATAATGGTTCGAATCTCAATAACAAGATGATGAAAGAGCTTTGTAAAGATTTCAAGATTTAACATCACAATTCTTCTCCTTACAGACCAAAGATGAATGGCGTTGTAGAGGCGGCAAACAAGAATATTAAGAAGATTGTGCAGAAGATGGTCGTGACGTACAAGGATTGGCATGAGATGCTGCCTTTCACTTTGCATGGGTACCGTACCTCAGTACGTACGTCGACCGGGGCAACCCCTTACTCCCTTGTATATGGTATGGAAGCAATCCTACCTGTTGAAGTGGAGATTCCTTCTCTGAGAGTCTTGTTGGATGTCAAGCTTGATGAAGCTGAGTGGATTCGAACAAGGTTTAACGAGTTGAGCCTTATTGAAGAGAGGCGATTAACAGATGTGTGCCATGGGCAATTGTATCAGAGAAGGATGAAGAAAGCCTTTGATCAGAAAGTGCGTCCTCGAAGCTATCAGACAGGTGATTTAGTTTTGAAGAGGATCCTTCCTCCCGATACAGATAACAGGGGCAAGTGGACTCCTAATTATGAAGGTCCATACGTTGTTAAGAAGGTTTTCTCTGGTGGAGCCTTGATGCTTACAACTATGGATGGTGAAGATTTTCCGTCCCCTGTTAATTCAGATGTAGTCAAAAAATACTTCGCATAAATTGACCCGCTGGACGAAAAGAATAAAAAAGTCCAGGCAAAAAAGGGCATCCCAACGAACCAAAAAAAAAGAAAAAGGTTCGGGCAAAAGTTAGGGATAAAGAATGAAAAGAATATGTACACCCGGTAAGTCGAAAACCCGCAAGGGCGGCTTAGGCAAAAATGGGTATCCCGGTGGATTAAAAACCCGAAGGGCGATCCAGGCAAAAGAGGGATTAAAGCGAAGGCTACAGTCTGAGTTATCTGTACTTCATCATGTTTCAGCGTCTACCATCTCGAAGGATGTGATCGGTCCAGTCATTCTTCTCAGAAAGCAAGGAATTTGGGAGGAAATTGATGATCTGTGAGTCATAACAGAATTGGGAAATAGTGGATGCCGTATTCACATTGCCATTAGGATAGTTTATTTTCCTTTTGTGCGCAATTACCTCTTCCTAGGAATTGCTTCCTGATGTATTTGCCTTTTCAGACCCATTTTCAATCAATAAAAGTCGTTATTCAGATAAATTGCTCTTTTATTTTACTGTTTTGTTTGCAAAAACGTCCGAATTTTTGATAAACATTGCATATAAAAAACATGAAGGCTAGACAATAACGTGCAGAAAGATAAAACATTTGAAAATCATTTTGAATGTTGAGTACACTTGGGTGTATCTTGTCCATGCCATCCCCTGGGGCATGTGTGTCTTGCTGTTTTGCAGGTTGTTACCTTTGATTCCTGGCTGAAGCAGCAAGCCACGGTTTGTTCATAGATGTTTCCCCACTGTCCAGTAGTGTGAGAGGTTGGGTTGTCTAAAGCAGGTTCAGGACTTGTCTCCTCAGCATATTCAAGATCAGGGATTCCTCAACAGAGTTGAGGATGTTTCCCCAGCAGTTTGAAAGTGGCTATTTCCCCAAGCGAGTCTGAAAACTTTTGAGAACTGTTCTTCCCCAGCAGTCGGGTAGCAGGCCTGAAAGTTGATCTATCCCCAGCTAGTATGAAGACTGTCAGTCTCCACTGAGTCGAAAGGTTGCCATATCCCCAACGGAGGTATCTGTGGGTAGATTGTTCCTCAACAGTCGGGTCTGAAGTACTGTAATCCCCAGCAGGGTTGTGATTGTTTTCCCCAGCAAGGTTGTGATTGTTTTCCCCAGCAATTTTGTGTTGATGGTTTTCCCCAGCGAAGTCCCCGAGTGGATCAGGTTTGGTGAAAATTATCCCCAGTAGAGTTTCTCCTACTCATGGGTTGGCAGTTATCCCCAGTAGAGGTGAGCGTTGGTTGTTTCCCCTAGCGGAGTCCCCGAGTGGATTGAGTTCAGTGAAAGTTATCCCCGGTGGGATTTGTCCTTTCTCCAGCAGCAATGCTATTCCCCAGCACGTTTGAGGTGTTGGTGTGTTCCCCAGCCAGAGTCTCCCCGGTTGACTTGGTTCCTCTGCCGTCCCCAGAGTGTCAGATCAGCAAAGCACCCCCAGTAGTGCGTCTCCCCACAGAGTTGGAGAATATAATCAGAATTGTGTGCTCAGCAGAGCGATCATTTCCTCCCCAGCAGGAGTTTTTCTTCATTTGCATCATGGATGTAGTAATCATTGCATCCTCAAATAGCGTAGCATTTCCATTCAATATGGAGCATTACGCCATAGAAAAATTCAAACATATGCATTCATGTGTCAAACCTGATTGGACCATATCCCCAGTAGAGGCAGACCATTGTTCAACGTCTGTATGGCACATTTGCTACAATTGCGCTTGACAGCATTCAGGGTTTGATAATTCCCCAGAGAGGTTTATTTCCTCACCCGTCAGTGAAAGGAAAGTTTGACTCCCCAGTGTAGTTCCCGACAAGTGCTTGGCCTTGTCCTGACATACGTAGATGTCATCCTTGTGATACCGGTAAGTGTCATATCAACACCCGTGTGTGTTCTTTCTTTGGTGTCGGTAAACACCATTGTTTCGGTGTCGGTGAACATCGAGTCTTTCTCCCAGTCATCGGTAAATGTATGGTCGTCCTTTTTTTTGGTGTCGGTAAACACCATTGTTTTGGTGTCGGTAAACATCGAGTTTTTCACAATCATCTGTTGATGTCTGGTCGTCCTTTTTTTGATGTTGGTAAACATCATCTTTCGATGTCGGTAAGCATCGAGTCTTCCCAGTTCATCCGTTGATGTCTGGTCACCTCTCCGTTGGTGTCGGTAAACGTCAAGGTTCTCCCATTCGTCCGTTGACGTATGGTTGAGTCTGCCCATTCATCCGTTGATGTCGGGTCACCTCTCCGTTAGTGTCGGTAAACGTCGAGTTTCTCCCATTCATCCGTTGATGTTTGGTCGAGTCTTCTCAGTCATCAGTTGATGTCTGATCACCTCTCCGTTGGTGTCGATAAACGTCGAGTTTTTCCCATTCATCCGTTGACGTCTGGTTGTATCTTTTTCCCAGTCATCCATTGATGTCTGGTCACCTCTCCGTTGGTGTCGATAAACGTCGAGTTTTTCCCATTCGTCCGTTGACGTCTGGTTGTATCTTTTTCCTAGTCATCCGTTGATGTCTGGTCACCTCTCTGTTGGTGTCGGTAAACGTTGAGTTTTTCCCATTCGTCCGTTGACGTCTGGTTGCATCTCTTTTTCCCAGTCATCCGTTGATGTCTGGTCACCTCTCTGTTGGTGTCGGTAAACGTCGAGTTTTTCCCATTCATCCGTTGACGTCTGGTTGTATCTCTTTCTGCCATTCATCCGTTGATGTCTGGTCGAGTCTTTCCTAGTTGTCCGTTGGCGCCTAGTCGTCATTCTCTTCTCATTCATCATCTTTCGATGTCTGGACGTGGTTCCTTTTTCTGATAAAAATCAAAATTCCCAGTGGATTCTTTGGTAAGCGTCTTGTCTGGTCCAACAATAAATATCAGATCCCAATGGAAGTTGCCATTGGTGAACTTTCTTTTTTTTCATCCCCCGCAGAGTGCGAATTTCTACGGTTCTTTGGTATTCAATCCCTGTGTACCTTGAAGGTCTGAAAACCGTTGTTCTCATCCGTTCAGGTTCCCAGTTGATTGAATAGGGGCAGCTGTAGCACCTCAAATTTGCACCCCCCATATTTACATTCATTTCATTTTTAGGTCATTAACATTGTATATCATGTTGCATCTCATCAGTCAAGACTGGTATCAAGAGGATTCATCTGTGCAAGAGCAAGGGTTTTTCCATGAGATAAAGGCCCTATGGTTGTTCTAGAGAGCTTACATGACCAAGGTTCATTTGGATGCAATTTGGCCAAGTGTTGAAGACTCAAAGTCATCAGTACATGTCCAAGTCATCTGAGGCCCACAAAAGTAAACTGAAAGTCAACTGAGGGCTAGGAAGTGGAGAAATGGTTTGAGACGCTTCATTCATGTCCAAAAGAGGTTCATTCAACATGTCAAACATCTACCTTGAGGATTTTGAAGCCAGATCAAAAGTTTCCCAAAATGGAAAGTGACCTGTAATTTCAAGTTTCCAAAAATGGCAAGTTTTTGGACCAACTTCAACTCAATTTTCCAACATCAAAGAAGCTTAAAATGAAATTTTGTCCAACATGAAAGTTGAATATTGTTCTCTCCCATTTCCAAAAAGTCCAAGATCATGAATTTATGATGAATGGTTAAGGAGTTATGATCAAATCATGGCAAAGTGTGCTTGAAACTTCAAATGGCCATATCTTTTGAACCAAGACTCCAATTTGTGTGCTCCTTTTTGCACAATTCTCCTCATGACATGAATTTTCCAAATACCTCATCACATTGCATGAAATTTGAACATATGATCACTTGCTTATTCATGAAGTTTTTGAAGGAAAATTGCCAAAATCAAAATAGGTTGATCACATGCATGTAATTCAATTTCCAATGTGTGGATGGGCTGATTTGGAGTGAATTTGGACCCTTGGTGTGTACTGTTCACGTGTGCTTCCCATGCATGAAGTGAAAATGCAAATTGGTGCATACACCTTATATTCCTTTAATCTTAATTAGCTTTGGCTTAAGTTTAATTTCAGATTAATTAAGACGAGGTATATAAGCTTAATTGCAACTGTATTGAACATTACACACAGTTTCAGATCTAGAATTGGAGTTTTGATCAAAAATTTCTCTCACAATGAACTTCAAGATTACTCACATAAACCTCATTTCTCTTGGTGAATTCTGGATCCCGGTGAAGTTTAGAGTGGGCCTCAACGTGCATTTTGTGGATTTCTACTCAAAATCGTGCATACCAAAGCTTGAAGGTGTTAATGGCAATTTCCAATTAAGCTGGATCTACACGTTTCTGAGCCTCCAATTCTTCATCAATCATCACTACAAGCATTCTGGAACTGATTTGGACCATTACAAGTGCTGGATCGTGCAAAACCAGAATCTGCTCTTCAAGAGGTGAGTTTTTTGACCTTCATAATTCTCAAATCCATGCGTATGTTTGTGTAGATCTTTGTTTGGTGATGAATCTGGTGGAAAAATCACATGAAATAATGCATTATTCACTGAGTTATGTATGATCGAAGTTTGATGCACCAAAAATGTTTTGCTCGATTCTCTTTAATCATGTGGATTTAGGCTTAGTTGTTGGTTGATCCTTCCTCACCGTTGAAAGATATTTCTAATGATATGCATTTTGATGAAATCTGGAAAATTCTGGAAAATCTGGGAATTTGCTCATGAACATTCATGGTGTTCATCTTCATCTTCATGAAGAAGATGAAGATCTTCATACCAGTCTGTCGCTATTGGTTTAGCGTCCAATCTAGTTAGTTCCATGTTGACTTAGGGTTTGGTTGTTATTGGTCCACGCATGTGCCTTGTAAGCGTATCCATTGGCTTACATTGTTTTGACTCTGTCCACGTGAGCGCTGACTAGCCAACGCATTAATGAAACGGTGCGTTTCATTGTGTTGGCACGCTCATTTCAAATTCACACACGGATGGATTCCTGGCGAAGACCAATATTCAAATGTTCATCATTTTTATGCCTTTTCCCTCCATTTTCCATGCTTTGCATATTTTTGATTTTTATTTTTTATGTCAACTTAGAAAATGCATATTAAATTGAAAAATGGCTCAAATCACTCCCAATTTTTCGCAAAATGATCCTCTGTTTGTCTAGCTTTTTGTGATGATGAATTTGGAAGTTGTTCATGGCTGGAATTTTGATTGCTTTAGGTTGATTGAACATAGGTGCTTTTATGACCTTGCCTTGCTCTTTCTATCATGAAATGCTTGATATTGATCCAAATTGCATGAAATTTTACATGATGATTCTAGACATGTTAATGGATGTTTTAGGCTTGGTTTGGTATTTTTCTCATTTGCCAATTCTGTTTTACATACATGTTTGCTTGGTGTGACAATTTGTGTCACACATTTGGTTGATCAGCTTGTGCAATTTAATTTCCATATCAAATGACCTCTAATGCTTCTGATTTTTTTGTATGATGGATGTTTTGGATGTGTTGAATGCTCATGAAGTTTTCCAGAATTATTTGAATCATTTATGTTTTGATTTGGAATTTTCATTCATGATGATCAAATGTATGCCTTGAATTGGTCTTTGACTTCCTTTGCACATGAAATGGACTTGCTTATTGATTTTGATTTGGTCCTTTTTAGGACTTGCTCTTGATTGAATAAACATACTTTGTGTTGAATATCAAGTTCTGTTTTGGCTTTTTGATCCACTTTTGATCCTAGGCTTTGACCTAGTGGTTTGGACTTACCATTTGAGTTGTGAATTTCAAGTTCAAGTATGCATCTCCATGATTGATGTTGCTCCTTCATTTGAGCTTGGTAATTTGTTGTTGTTGGCTAACATTTGTTTGTTTTGTAGGTTGATGATAACTCACTTGAGTTTGCCTTATGGTTTATTTGTGCATATTGGATTTGTCTGTGTGATATTAACTGTTGTCTGTTTGTCTGAATTTTGTACTGATTGGTTTAGCTGTTTCCACAGGTACCTAAGCTGCTTTAAGTTCATTTGAACTTTGCTTTGCTTTGCTTATGGTTAGTATACCACTTAGGTATAATTCCTTGATCTTCATGTAGTCTGGAAGACCTGTCATGTTACTTTGGCAGGCACCTGTCTGAAGCCCTCCTTAAGAGGCAATGTTTGTGGTTGTTTAATTTTGTGCCAAGCAGGTTAAGTCCTTTTAAGAGGCAATTGGCAGACAAAAGGGATGTGCAATCCATCCGCTGCTATTCAGTGTGTCATTCACTTTGCTAACACCATGTGTTGATACATCTTGAATAAGAACCCAAGATCTTGTTGTGTCAGATATATGGAGAAGAGTTCCTTCATTCTGAACTCCCACACTTTCTATTTGAGTCAAGCTCTCCCAGGCCAGGGATAAGAGCTGTGAGGTCTTACCCTCATCTCCATTTCATCTGCTTCACCCTAACTCTCAATGTTAGGGTTAAGAGCTAAAAACACCCCATTCCAGTTGGCTTGTTTCTACAGCCTAGCCTTGTATGAGCCCCTTGTGTGCATATAGTGTGTGTGCTTGATATATTGTGCTTGTGTTTGATGATGTGCTGTTTAGGTTAGCTTGCTTCCTATGCAAGTTAGGATAGAGACCTCAACATAGGGATCGTATGCATGACAACTTCTAGGCTCGAGTCGTAGTCTCCCTAATAGTTTGTTATCTCCCTTGTCTCTGGTTAGGTTAGAAGTTCTTTCCCTGTTAAGGGGAACTACGTCGCCATGATCCTCATACCAGATGAGGTACGTAGGCAGGAGATGAGCTGATCTCTCCGGGCGCCCTTTTTCTTATTCAACCCTCTTGTGTGTTTGTTTGTTCGGAGTCTGACGTAAGTCCAGCGATTGGCAGTCGGTTTCCTGTGTTTGTGTTTGTTTGGCGTACGTTAGCCGAGCTACGAGTGCTCTGATTCTTCTCTTGTTAGAGAAGATACGTATGCATAGGACGCGACATCCTAGCGAGCACGTTCCCCATTCCCCCGAACTACGTCGACTCTGATGTTTGTGTCTGACAAACTACGTAGGCCCAGGATGCGACATCCTGCCGAGTTACCTTCTTCCATCTTCTATCTGTGTTTTATTCCAGTTTTGTGCAGTTTTGAGTAGTTATTTAGCAACCTTTCTTCTATTCTTTTGAGCGTGGATCCCGTCGAGTACGACGGATGCGTAGGGGTGCTAATACCTTCCCTTCGCATAACCGACTCCTGATCCTTGCATCTCTGGCCGCGAGACCATTTCCTTTCCAGGTTTACTTCGAGCGTTTCCTTTCCCTCCTTTAGGATAAATAACGCAGGGTGGCGGCTCTGTGTCTTTTCCCGCCAGTTTTTCGCGTAATGCGACAGGCATATTTGATGGATGAGAGCTTTGGGAACCATTACCATGCTTGCTTTCTCCTCCTCTTGACCATGTCTTTGTACCAATGACCTCCTTGAAGCTTTTGGCCTTGTGATTGCTCAAGCTACAACCAAAATATGTTAGTGACATATTTTTGTGCTTTTGGTTAGTAAACAAAATGAGAAAAGCAATGATATACAATTCAAGCATGCTTGGTGATCTCAAACCACTCACAAAGAGTCCCACCCAAAGGCAAGGGGAACCAAGATGCTCAAAGATCCTTGAGGCTATGCAAATGCAATGTTATGATGCCATGAGGGATCTTAGGGGCAAAATTAGGGTCTTACAGCGAGCATGACAGTTCAGACTTGGGACTCGCTAGGCGAACAATCCTGCTCGCCTAGCGAGCATGACAACTCAAGTCATCTTTCCAAATTTGTAACATGTGCACTGGACCTTTGTTCCTTCAAGAGTAATATGTTGAATGATGAATAGACCCCATTTGAACATGTTGGAAGTAACTCAAATCATTCCCTAGCCATTTGACCTTCAGTAGACCATAGTCGACCAGAGGTAATTCAGATGAACTTCGCTGAAATGCAATATGAAATGTTAAATGACCTAAAAATGAATGCATGAATGAGGAAGGCAAATTTGAGGTGCTACAAACGCTATTAGGATTTTCTCTACTCTTAATCCCGTTCCGACTTTGTTGGGTGACACTTACTTTCCTTTGCATATGAGGAATGCAAAGGGTGGTGGTACCATTGTGTGCTGTTTGCCTCTGCTGTACAAGTGGTTTATTTCGCACTTGCCGCAGACGGTCGCCTTCAAGGAGAACAAAGGATGCCTACGGTGGTCCACGAGACTCATGTCTCTCACTAATGATGATATCTTTTGGTACATCCGTGTATATGATGGTGTGCAGATTCTCGACTCTTGTGGTGAAATCTCCAGTGTGCCTCTTCTTGGTACATGTGGTGGGATTAACTACAACCCCATTTTAGCATGTCGTCAGCTTGGGTTCCCCCTAAAGGATAAACCTAATAACATTCTGTTAGAAGGTGTATTCTTCCAGGAGGGTAAATATCCCCAAGGCTTGAAGGGAAAGATGGTTCGCGCTTGGCGCAAGATCCATAGGAAGGGAAGGAAAGAGCTTGGTCTGAAGAACTGTATTGCTTTGGAACCCTATACCTCTTGGGTTAGGAGGAGAGCTTCCGAGTACCTCATGCCTTATGAGTATCCAAGACCTACACCTTTGGTTGTGGCTGGGCCTTCAACCCTCCCTGATCAAGGAGTAGAGGAGTTGAGAGACGAAGACCGCTCACGTGCTTGGATCCGTGAACGAGAGGAGTTGCTTCAGTAACTTAGAGAGAAGGATGCTTTGATAGAGTTCCTTGAGCACCAGGTTATCGATGAGCCTGATGATGCGTTGACTTATCTTCTTCCTCAGTCTTCCAAGTTCTGGAAGAGGAAGTACGATCGACTCGCCAAAGAGAAGGCAGATATGGAGGCAGCCTATAAGAGAGAGGTGAAGAGGCTTCGTGCAGCTTATCTTCCAGTCTCCAGAGCTTTAGATGATTATTTCTAGGGTTCCATAGGATGTTCATTTTCCTTCTCTCTTGTATTTTATTTGGTTACCAAGACTGTACTTCTTTGGTGTAAAAATATTTTCCAGATATTATTGATGTGATATTTCCATAAATGTCTAAATGATTAATATTTTCAAATATTTGCAAATAGGACTCTAAAGTTCCTCTGATTAAAAAAGTAAATCATATGCACAAGCATTGCATGCATCATGTGTATAAGCAGGTTTTGCTCCAGGCTTGTTCAATGGTCTAACTCTGTGTTCTTCATTTATTTTGAAGACAAGCTGACTCACCGGTACTACACTCGAGCCAATGCTTCAAGACTGATGGATCATCTAGAGCAAGAGAACCGCGAACTCAAGGAGGAAGTGGCCAGATTGGCTGCCCTGATGGAGTCTTTCATGGCCGCCCAGAGCCAGTCATCTCCGACACCTTCAACTCCTCCCCAGAGGATAGTCATCTCTGAGATTGCCTCTTCAACAGTGCCTGCGGCCAGCGCCTACTTTGCACCAACTGCTATGCCAGCTGGCTTTCCTTGGGGGATGCCTCCCAACTTTGTTCCTGAGGGTCTTACCCCCACACTTACTTCTCTGCCGGCATCTAGCCCGGTCTTCGCTGTTCCACCTCCTGTCGTGCATACTATGCCGAGAGTAGACGACACCATCTACCACTCTAAGCCGTCTGAGGGCCCAAATGTCTATGAAAAGATGGATGCTATGAACGATCAGTTTCTTGAGCTCCGCAAGGAACTCAAAACTGTCAGAGGAAAGGACCTCTTCGGCAAGTCTGCTGTTGAACTCTGCTTAGTCCCAAATGTCAAAATCCTTGTAAAATTCAAAGTGCCCGAATTTGAAAAGTACAAGGGAAATACTTGCCCTCTCAGCCACCTGGTTATGTACGCAAGAAAGATGTCGACTCAGACCGACAACGATCAACTTCTTAGTCACTATTTCCAGGACAGTTTGTTCGGTGCTGCCCTGAGATGGTATATGGGCTTGGACAGCGCGAACATCCGATCCTTCAATGACCTTGGTGAAGCTTTCGTCAAGAAAGTATAATGTGGATATGGCTCCCGATAGGGATCAATTGAGAGCCATGTCCCAGAAGGACAAGGAAACTTTCAAAGAGTACGCCCAGAGGTGGCGAGAGCTAGCAACACAGATTGTGCCTCCGCTAGAGGAGAAAGAAATGACCAAGATCTTCCTGAAGACCTTGAGTTATTTTTATTATGAGCGGATGATTTCCAGCGCTCCTTCTGATTTCACCGAAATGGTGAACATGGGGATGCGTCTGGAGGAAGGAGTCAGGGAATGGCGTCTGACTAGAGAAGAAGGCTCTTCTGCCAAACGATATGGGGCATTTGGAAAGAAGAAATATGGCGAGGCACATGCTGTGACCTTCCATATTAAACCCAGAAGACCCTTAGTAAGGAGGAAGACTGTGCGTCAGAAGGTGAGAAAAACAAGAAAGGGGGGTTTGAATTGTTTTAGAAAATAAAAGATTTTTCAAAAAATAAGAACACAGAAATTTATACTGGTTCGCTTAGAAAACAAAGCTACTCCAGTCCACCCGGCTAAGGTGATTTCGCCTTCAAAAAGGACTTAATCCACTAATCTTGAAAGATTATACAACCAAACGTCTAAGAGAATGATCTCTTAGTCCTCTCAAGTATACAGACTACGAAGAGTCACTTGAGGAACAAAAACAATTTAGCAAAATAGATTTGTAATAGAAAGTGCTTCTAAGAGTAAGCAAGTATTACAGTAAAATATTTGAGCAAGAGTTTTCACGTATGAGCAGCAACTCGTGAAAATTGAGAGAGAATATGAATAAATTTTTCTGTGCGTTGTTGTTGTGTCTCTCAATGAGGTAGTCTGTCCTTTATATAGTAGTGAGAAGGACTGTTGGAGTGATGACAGAATATTGGTCTTTAATGAGCATTCAATGTCATTACTTCTGTGTTTCTTGCCATAACCAATTTGTCTCCCTGAATAACTTCTTTCTTAAAATACTTCCTTTCCATATTGAGAATTTCTTTCCGTTATTCTTTCTGGATTTGGTGAATCTTCATCAGAGTCTTGTTATATCGGAGTCATACGTCAGAAGGAGATTATGTTGAAGTTACATCAGAGCTTCTTAGAGTACTAGTCTTCTAGATCATCAGAACTAAGACCAATGGATGTTTAGAGCTTCTAGTTCTTTTTACTGTCTTGCTTTCCTCGGATTCAGAACTTCTAGGGTGCACTTCTTCCTCAGATGCGTCTGATCTTCTAACACTTTGTATCTGATCAGTGTTTGTATTTGATAAAATGATCAGAGTTCTTTGTTGCTGTTCAGAGTCCTGCACACTTAGAAAAATTTCATTAGGGTGCCATTTTTGGTTTCATCCTTTGTTATCATCAAAATCCTGGAATTCTATTGTAGAACTAATTTTGTTCTTACAGCGTCTTGCCGGTAATCAGCATCAGGTGGCTCCCATAGCACCTGTTTTCAGAGAAAATCAGCACTATCAACACAACAATAACCAGCAACAGCAACATCAGTAATATCAACAACAACAACACCGTCCTCAACAGCAAGCCTACCAGCCTCGAAACAACAATCAGACTAGTACAAGCTATGAGAGGAAGAGGGTCACCTTTGATCCTATTCCTATGACCTATGCAGAACTCTATCCCTCTTTGATAGAGCGGAAGCTGATTACTCCATGCGATCCACCGGCTATACCTACCAACCCTCAGTGGTGGTAAAGCCCGAGCTACATTGTGTTTATCATTCCGGTTCCCCCGGACATGACGTGGAAAACTGTTACCCGCTGAAGACCAAGGTTCAGGACCTTGTGAGAAGTGGTATCTTATGTTTCGAGGACGTAGGTCCCAATGTAAATAAGAACCCATTGCCTGAGCATGGGAAATCCTTTGTCAACATGGTCCAGGGCTGCCCTGATAAATATAAAGTCAAATATGTCAGCCATATTCGACAATCCTTGGTCGATATGCACAGACTGTTGTGTGAATACAGTCATTATGAGCATGACCATGACATATGTCGTGTTTGCACTGTCAATCAGAGGGGATGTCGCCAAGTCCGCAAAGACATCCAAGAAATGCTGGATGAAGGTGTAATTGAAATACTTCAAAATCCCGATGCTGATGATGAAGTCAATGTGATATCTCCGGTGTTTCGGATCCTAGAGCCTGTTGTCATCAGGTATGATGGAAGCAAGCAGAAGGCTTCTCCCTCTTTGATTATTAAACCAGTTGGCCCTGTGCCATATTCTTCTGATAAAGCTGCCCCCTATCGCTACAATACGGTGGCATTGGAGGATGGGGAGGAGGTGCCCCTTCCCTCTACTTCTGTTGTTAATATTGCCGATGTCAGCGGCCTGACCCGTAGTGGTCGTGTTTTCTGGGCTCCGCCGAAACCCCAGGCTGACGTCTGAAGGGCTGATGTCACTGATTATGCTGAACGCCCGGTTGGGAATGTTGTTATTGCTCCGAATCCGACACTTGTTGCCAATAAACCTGCCACTGTTGTAAGAACTCCTGTCACTGCAGGCCAGAATGGCACGATGAAAGAAGACTGTGATGAGATGCTGAGGCTCATCAAAAGGAGTGAATACAACATTGTAGATCAGCTTCTACAAACACCGTCAAAGATCTCTGTGTTATCTTTGCTTATGAATTCAGGACCATACCGTGAAGCTCTGCAGAAGGTGTTGGATGTGGCGTATGTAGATCATGATGTCACAATAGAACAATTTGATAGTATTGTTACAAACATTACCGCTTGTAACAATCTGAGTTTTTGTGATGTTGATCTCCCTGAGGAGGGAAGAGACCACAATTTGGCACTTAACATATCCATGAGCTGCAAGGATGATGCCATGTCTAATATGCTGGTAGACACTGGATCATCACTAAATGAGTTGCCAAAGTCCACTCTGGCTAGATTGTCATACCAGGGGCCTCCCATGAGGCAAAGTGGAGTGGTGGTGAAAGCTTTTGATGGATCCCGCAAAATTGTGATTGAAGAGGTTGAACTCCCAATCAAGATTGGACCAAGTGATTTCCATATCACTTTTCAGGTCATGGATATCCACCCATCATATAGCTATCTGTTGGGCAGACCATGGATTCACGAAGCAGGCGCCGTGACATCCACCCTACACCAGAAACTGAAATTTGTCAAGGACAAAACGCTGGTGGTGGTATGGGGAGAGAAGGCTCTCCTGGTTAGCCATCTTTCTTCCTTTTCTTACATAGATGCTGAGGATGAAGTTGGGATGCCGTTCCAAGCTTTATCTATTGCTGAGCCTACTAAGAAAGGAACTTCTTCATTTGCATCCTACAATGATCCTAAGTTGGCCATTAAGCATGGCACAACTACTAGTTTGGGACAAATGATCAAGCTGGAAGACAATAAATCCCGGGCTGGCATAGGGTATTCTTCTGGCACCTTCAACAAGCATGGGCTGTTTCAGAGTGGTGGGTTCATTCACGCCGTCCAAGACGAGGAAGCTGCTGCTTTTATGGAAGAGGATGCAGAGGAAGATTCTGGCAACTTTGTCATCCCTGGAGGGGTCTGCAATAATTGGGTCGTTGTTGATGTTCCAACAGTTGTCCATAAGTCAACGTAATGTTCATTTTGTTTAAAAACCCTTCTCCCGTGCCAAAAGGAGGAGTGATGACTTTGTTGGCTCATAAATACAATGATATTTTCATTCAATAAATTCATGTTAAATGTTGGTTTTTCCAATTATTTTCACTTTTTTCTTTTTGCATGAAATTGGTGATCACATAAAACCTTAAAAATAGAATAAAATCAATCTTTTCATCTGGATAATGATTTGCCTTGTTTGAATTCTAAAATCTCTTTATATCCAAAATCATTATGTAGGTTGATCAAACCCATTGAACATAATTATCCAACACCATCTCCCAACTTTAAGTTCCCTGCATTTGAGGCCGAAGAAGATGATGTTGAAGAGATTCCTGATGAGATTACCCAGCTACTTGAGCACGAAGAGAAGATCATTCAGCCGCATCTTGAGAATCTGAAAATAGTCAACTTGGGGTCTGAAGACTGCATTTGTGAAGTGAAGATTGGGGCACTCCTAGAAGAGTCTGTGAAGAAGGGGTTGATTGAGTTGCTACGAGAATACGTCGACGTCTTTGCCTGTTCATATGAAGACATGCTTGGTCTGGATACTGATGTCGTGCAACATTTCCTGCCTTTGAAGCCTGAGTGTGTGCTTGTGAAGTAGAAGCTCATAAGAACTCATCCCGACATGGCAGTGAAGATCAAAGAGGAAGTTCAGAAGCAAATTGATGCATGGTTTCTGGTGACTTCTACATATCCTCAATGGGTGGCCAATATTGTGCCCGTGCCTAAGAAAGATGGAAAAGTCCAAATGTGTGTGGACTATAGAGACTTGAATAAAGCTAGTCCGAAAGATGATTTCCCTCTACCACATATTGATATGTTGGTAGATAATACAACTAAATTCAATGTCTTCTCGTTTATGGACGGATTTTCCGGATATAATCAGATTAAAATGGCATCCAAGGATATAAAGAAGACAACATTCATCACACCTTGGGGAACATTATGTTATCGAGTGATGCCCTTCGGTTTGAAGAACGCCGGAGCTACGTATCAACGAGCTATGACTACCTTGTTTCATGATATGATGCACAAGGAGATTGAGGTATATGTTGATGATATGATTGCAAAGTCAAGAACGGAAGTTGAGCATGTAGAGCACTTGTTAAAGCTGTTTCGGCGTCTGAGGAAGTATACGCTTCGTCTGAATCCTAACAAGTGTACATTTGGAGTTCGTTCCGGCAAGTTATTGGGCTTCATTGTCAGTGAAAGAGGTATTGAGGTTGATCCTGCCAAGGTCAAAGCTATACAAGAGATGCCTGTGCCCAAAATTGAGAAGCAAGTCCGAGATTTTCTTGGCCGCTTGAATTATATCTCTAGATTTATATCCCATATGACTGCCACATGTGCGCCGATATTCAAGCTCCTTCGGAAAGATCAGCGTCATGATTGGACTGAGGATTTCCAGAAAGCCTTTGACAGCATTAAAGAATATCTGTCCGAGCCTCCGATTCTGTCCCCGCATGTGGAAGGGAGACCATTGATTATGTATCTGAAAGTTCTTAAAGACTCAATGGGTCGTATCCTTGGTCAGCAAGACAAATCAGGGAAGAAAGAATATGCCATCTACTATCTGAGTAAGAAGTTCACTGATTGCGAATCCCGATACTCAATGCTTGAGAAGACATGTTGTGCTTTGGCTTGGGATGCTAAGCGCTTACGCAAGTATATGTTGAATCATACCACTTGGTTGATATCCAAAATGGATCCAATCAAGTATATCTTTGAGAAGCCTGCTTTAACTTGGATGATTGCCCGTTGGCAGATGTTATTATCTGAGTATGATATTAAGTATCGAGTTCAGAAGGCTATTAAAGGTAGTATCTTGGCTGACCACTTGGCACATCAACCGATTGAGGATTATCAGTCAGTTCAGTATGACTTCCCAGATGAGGAAATCTTGTATTAGAAAATGAAAGATTGCGATGAGCCTACGCTTAGTGAAGGTCCAGAACCTGGTTCCCAGTGGAGCATGGTGTTTGATGGCACTGTAAATCAATATGGAAATGGTATTGGGGGAGTGATTATTACTCCTCCGGGCACACATTTTCCCTTTACAGCAAGTCTAACTTTCAAATGCACGAATAATATGGCTGAGTATGAGGCATGTATCATGGATTTAGAAGAATGTATTGATCTTCGAATCAAACATCTTGATGTCTATGGTGATTCGGCCCTTGTTGTTAATCAGATTAAGGGTGAATGGGAGACGAATCATCCTGGCCTCATCCCATATAGAGATTATGCGAGGAGAATTTCAACGTTCTTTACTGAGGTTGACTTCCATCATATTCCTCGAGATGAGAATCGGATGGCAGATGCTCTTACTACACTTGCTTCAATGATCATGGTGAGACTCTGGAATGAAGTTCCCAATATTACTATGATGCGCTTGGACAAACCAACTCATGTATTTGCAGTTGAAGAAGTGAAAGATGATAGGCCATGGTATTATGATATCAAGTGTTTTCTTCAGAGTCAGATTTACCCACACCAGGGGCATCTATGAAAGATAGAAATACTTTAAGGAGATTATCTGGAAATTTCTACCTCAATGGTGATGTGCTTTATAAGAGGAATTTTGACATGGTTCTGCTCCGATGCGTGGATAGACAGGAAGCAAACCTGTTGATGACTGAGGTCCATGAGGGTTCATTTGGTACTCATTCCAATGGACATGCCATGGCTAGAAAGAAGTTGAGAGCCGACTACTATTGGCTGACAATGGAGTCTGACTGCTGCAAATATGAGCAGAAATGCCACAAGTGTCAGATCTATGCGGATAAGATTCATATTCCCCCAACACTTCTGAATGTGATTTCGTCACCATGGCCTTTCTCCATGTGGGGAATTGACATGATTGGCATGATAGAACCGAAAGCGTCCAACGATCACAGGTTTATTCTCGTAGCAATTGATTACTTCACCAAGTTGGTTGAAGCGGCGTCATATGCAAACGTAACCAGGCAGGTGGTTGTGAAGTTTATCAAGAATCAACTCATATGCCGTTATGGTGTGCCAGACAAGATCATTACTGATAATGGATCTAACTTGAACAACAAGATGATGAAAGAGCTGTGTAGTGAGTTCAAGATTACACATCATAATTCTTCCCTTTATAGACCCAAGATGAATGGGGCTGTTGAAGCTGCTAATAAGAATATCAAGAAGATTATCCAGATGATGGTTGTTACGTACAAAGATTGGCATGAAATATTGCCATTTGCCTTGCATGGGTACCGTACATCTGTCCGCACTTCAACAGGGGAAACCCATTTCTCCCTTGTATACGGCATACAGGTTGTGCTCCCAATAGAGGTGGAGATCCCATCAATGAGAGTCTTAATGGAAGCCATGTTGACTGATGCTGAATGGGTTCAGAATCGTTATGACCAATTGAATTTGATAGAAGAGAAGAGATTGACTGCCATGTGCCATGGTCAGTTATATCAGCAAAGGATGAAGAAAGCCTTTGATAAGAAGGTCAAGCCTCGTGTGTTCCGAGAAGGTGACCTTGTGCTCAAGAAAGTTTTGTCTTTCGCACCCGATTCCAGGGGCAAGTGGACTCCAAACTATGAAGGTCCATATGTTGTTAAGAGAGCCTTTTCAGGCGGTGCTTTGATACTTACAACTATGTTTGGGGAAGATTTCACTCGTCCTGTGAAATCAGATGCAGTCAAGAAATACTTCGCCTAAAAATAAAAATAGAATAGCTCGCAATGTTGAAAACCCAAAAGGGAGGCTTAGGCTAAAATGAGCGTCTCGGTGGATTGAAAACCTGAAAGGGCGATCCAGGAAAAAGTTAGAGACATAAAAAATGAATATGTATCCCGCTAGATTGAGTACCTCACCCTGGGGCAATCTAGGCAAAAATTAGGGATTTGGCAAGTAACTGCATCCTGACAAGACTGTGTTCTACAACTGTCATCTGTCAAAGATTCTTGCTCAGTCATCGTCAACTGAAGCTTCAAATACATTGGATTTAGAGTTGGTGGAGAAATGGTCATTATGTTCAATGTAGCCCTTTTCCAATATATATCACCAATTTCAAATTTGTAAAGATCCATGGAGCCTTTATCCAATTCTTTGCACTCTTATTTATTTCTATTCAACAAATATTTTGCATGTTTTAATTGATAAATATCATTGTTTTAAAATTTTTTCATAAACTGTTTTAAACAAAATGAACATTCACAATGACAAGAGGATACTCGAGACGTCTTCAGTGCTCTTCCAAGGATAGTATGATCTCCAAAAGGGTAAGACATTTGTTCATTTTCCTAGCATACTTGTACCCTCTTCATTATCTTTCAGGATTGTCTCCTCTGTGAGCACAGAAGAAAGTTGTACATCCCACCAAATCCCTAGAGAGTTTGGAGTTTTGGATGCGGTCTCAATCCTCTAATCCCCCAGTGAGTCTGGATTTAGCATTTGTATTATCAATTATATGGTTGTCATTCCTTGTTTGGATTGACCTAAAATCCCTTATAGATTGATAAATTGAATATGCTAATCTTTTTGAAGAAGTTGGTTTTCCCTCACTTCGAGTTAGAAGTTTCTCCGCTAGAATGAGCAAGAAATCCCAAACATAGGCAGAGTCATCATCAAGTTTGATTTATAGCTTTTCCCCTGCGGACTTGCCTACTTTTGATCTCCAGCAAATTTGCTCCTCGACCATCCTCAGCAGGGTTGATCCCACTTTTACTCCCCAAGTATGGTCACCAGCAGGGTATCCCCAGTAGTTGCCTACGGGTAATCCCCGATTCGGTCGTCAGCAGTGTTTCCCTAGTGGAATTGTCTAATCGGAGCCCGTTTGTCATTTCCTCCAGGGTAGAGTGGTTGATGAAGATGTTTATCTTTCCTTCCCCAGCGGAGTGGTGTCCCTTTCTCCTCGGCAGATATGATTTGTTCAGCAGTGCAGGAAATGTGGTGGCATTGGAACCTTCTGATTGGTGGTTGTTCCCCATAGAGTTTCATTTCCCTCTTTGATAATTTCCCCAGTAGAGTTGCTTCTACGACGAATTTTATCCGTGTTTAGATTCCTCAGCCGAGATTTTGCCTGATTGTAGAGTAGCATGGGAGCTTCTAAGGAAGAGGTGTTGATCCCTTCCCCAGCAGGAGTGACTGGTTTTTCCTTTCCCTGCAGAGATCTTTGTTTCCCGGTATCTGTTGCCCCCATCAGATTGGATGCTCTCCAGTGGGCCTGGCTTTCTCTCTTGAGATGTAGTACCGGATGTTTGTCCATTGATTCTTGGACCTAATTGTGTTAGATATGTCTGTTTGTTAGCATTCGTCATACATAAACCACGCATATATGCATATTCTTAACATTCAGATATTCATGCTGCGTCCTTTGCCATATATCTTTGTTTGTTGTCTCCTGCTAGTTGGTGATATATTTCTCCAAGCAGATGTTGGTGTTGGATCTCTCCATATATAGACTCAGCCCCATAGGCAGAAAGTGTCTACCCTTTCTCCCATATTCCCCACTGAGTTATGTCCTCGTGGATGATTGTTATTTTAGTTTTCTCCCAAGATATGTATTGGGATGGAATTATTCCCCTGAGTTATATCCTCATTGAGTTGAGTCTTGTTTCAGTGGGTCTCTCTAGTTTGTTCCTAGACTGATCGCTCTTGTTATTCCCCCGCACTTCCCTGCAGTTCAGATGAATGGTTGCTCAGTAACCAGTAACTGTCCATCTCTTCCCCGACGGAATTTGTGGCCTTCTACCCAGTAACCAGTAGTTATAAGTCCTATCTTTGTGGTTTTCTACCCTCATACCGGTAGATGTAAACCCCATTTTTATCCCCTTGCAGAGTTAACCTTATTTTTGTTCATCCTAACCGATGGCGGTTACTCTTCTGTAGTTTTCTACCTAATATCCGGTAGATGTAATCCCCTCTTTGTTGGTTATCTTTATCCCATATTCGGTATCGGTATTCCTTCACTTCTTTGAGTATATCTCCCAGTAACCGGTGATATATCTCCCGGATCATTGCCTTTGCCAATGTCTCCCCAGCGAGTCATCTTTCATTTACCCTTGGTTGGTAATGTTTGTTTCTCCCTTTGATTGGTCATAATTTTATACCTAGTATTCGGTATCCCGATGTCCTTTCTTTTCGGTCGATTTATCCTTTATTAACCCAGTAACCGGTTGTGGACAATCTTCCATGCGAGTATGTTATCTATGTTATGACAGTAATAGATAATATATCTCATGCGCTCTTTGGTCGAAGTCTTTTGTTCTTCCTGTAAGACCCCAATTTTGTCCCTAAGATCCCTCATGGCACCATAACATTGCATTTGCAAAGCCTCAAGGATCATGAGCATCTTGGTTCCCTTTGCCTTTGGGTGGGACTTCTTGTGAGTGGTTTGAGATCACCAAGCATGCTTGAATTGTATATTATTGCTTTTCTCATTTTGTTTATTAACCAAAAGCACAAAAATATGTCACTAACATTTTTTGTTTGTAGCTTGAGCAATCATAAGGTCAAGAGCTTCCAGGTGATCCTTTGTGAAAAGAGTTCCCAAAGCTCTCATCCATCAAATATGCCTCCCTAGCATCTCAATTCATCATTTTTTTCAAAGCAAGTCAAAGGGTTTGAGGTTTGTTCCCAAGGAAACCCTAATTCATCTGTGTACCAAGTATGCCTTGCTCATGAAGCAACCTCAGCCCATGATCAAATACAATCAATTGAAGTTCTTTAATTCATCATTTCATGCATATTAGAACTTATTTGAGTCTCCTCAATCATCAATTCATCAAGATATGGGTTGTGGACTTGAGAAGTTGATCAGCCATTTCATCTGACTATTTTGAAATGCACTGAGACCTAACTTTTTATGTGTTGGTCAAATGGAGATGATCCAATAAGTAAACCTGTTCTTAAGGACAATATGAACAACTTTCATGTTCATCAAAAATTGGTTTGAAGCTTGGAAAGTCATCATCCATTCCAAGACATTATAGGTCATTTTGACTGAAACCCTAATTTTGGGTCAACTTCCCAAGAACATAACTCATTCATTTTTTATGATTTTGAGGTGGGATCAAATGCATTGGAAAGCTTAAGATGTCTAAGTCAAATTTTATGTTGAACAAAATTTCAAAATCTCAAAGGAAATACATGTTATAATGCAAAACATTATAGGTCACTTTGGACCAAATGCATTGAAAGGCAAAAAAGTTCAACTTCAAGTGCCCATAACTCTTTCATCAAAAATCCAGATGATGCAAAATTTAAGTCCATTTTTATTTTCTTGAGAAGATATTCAACATTGATGTTGAAGGTTTTTTCATTTGAAGCATGAATCATTGAAACATAGGGGCTTGAACATTGGGCAAATTTGGAAACCTTGCCTTTACTTGTTTTGTACCTTACACTTTAAACTCAAAATTCACTAATTTCCACACTTCAAATGGATTTTTTCCCAAGCCTATGCATTGCCAATTACACGTCCATTTCAGCTCAATTATACTTCAGATTGCATTTGGCATTGAATTTGGGCCTTCTACATGATCATGCAAGCCCATGCAAAGAGTATCCACTTGCCATGCACACACGGATTTCTCATTGATTGCATCATGCTTGGCTATAAATAGAAGCACCATTCCATTCATTTTCCATCCATGAATCAACCTGAAATGCTGCTGAATTGAAAACCAAACCTCTCACCAAAGGAACTATTTCATTTTCATTCAAATTTCTCAGATCTGAAATTCAACTAAATCTGGTTGAATTTCTAGATCTAAATTTCCTAGACCTCTCTCTCATAGTCCATTGTACTTCTGTTTGGCCAAAGGAAGCAAGGAAGCAAGCTCAGATCTCCACAATTCAAAGGTTCTCTCCAACTGTTTTTTTCTTCGAAACTCACCATTTCTTGATCTATTTGCTTGTATATTGTGTTGGCTGAAGTCCTCTTCATAGAGGCAATTATTTTGAGTGCTCAATTGTTGAAATCCATGAAGTTCAGTATGAACACCATGATTTTCTCTCTCTGATTTCTCTCTCTATGAGGATCTAGAGGAGAAACTAATGGTACAGGGATGATGTACATCATCCCAGCTTTCCAATGATGTATGGATCGTGCATTTTAATTGAGTTTTAAAAACCTGCAAATTTTGGCTGGACGGTGAGTCTCACCGGAGAAGACGGTGGTTTCCACCACTATCCCCACGTGGATGAGTCCATGGCCATTGGATCCTTTGACTCTGATCTAATCTCAGCGCTCCATTTGATTGACTTCATTTAATGCCATGTGTGATGATGTTGACTAAAGTAGACCATGCGCGCGCGTCTCCCTACCTTCAGATGTGCCACGTCAATTAATGAATCCAGATCTGACGCCTCTGGATTTTTGGCATTTTCTAATTTCTGATTTTATTTCTTTTTATTCTTTTTATTTTCAAAAATTCATATCTTCTTCATTTTAAATCCAAAAAATATGGGACCAATTGCATTCTTCTCCAAATAATTTCTAGTTTCTAAAAATGATTTTTAATATTTTTTATTTTGTCATTTGTTATTTTTTGTGAATTTTCTCTTTCCTGGTTATTTTTAATTCATTTTAAATAGTTTTTGATATTCAAAAAATACAAAAATATTTTCCTAACCTATTTGAATGATGATGGATCTATGAAAAATATTTTCATCAATTTTCTAATTGATTTGAGATTTATTTGAGATTTTAGTTCAATTAGGTTATTTTCAATTGATTCAAAATAGTTTTTGACTTTGAAAAATGCTGAAATTTTTTGTCAAACTATGTTTGACCTTGTTGAACTTAGGATAAATCACTTGGACTTTTCAAAGTTGATTTGAAGTGATTTTGAAGATTGACCTTTCTTTTTATTTTAATTCAAGTTTAATTTTAAATGTTAAAAAATGCAAAAAACATATTATTCATTTCTTGACCTCCAATCTCCATCTCACTTCTGTTTTTGATTGTTTGACTTTGACTTTCAATGTCATATGGTCAACACACATGGATTGGTACATTTTATTTCACCTTATGCATTTTAATTTTTCCATTTCATATTCCATTATTCATCTTCTTCTCCTTCTTCCCTTTTCTTTTT
This sequence comes from Lathyrus oleraceus, assembly GCF_024323335.1. Lineage (NCBI taxonomy): Eukaryota > Viridiplantae > Streptophyta > Magnoliopsida > Fabales > Fabaceae > Lathyrus > Lathyrus oleraceus. The sequence goes on from NC_066583.1 coordinate 214,618,286, forward strand.
AATCAATGAGTTGAAGATTGATAAGTTAGCATTGATTAGGGAGACTTAATCTTCCTTGATCCAAATCTAATTCATCTTGATCAATTGATCAAGTGAATGGCTTTGCATTAAGGATAGGTTGTTTCCTAAATCATGCAAAAGACTTAAACCAATACAAGATCAAATCTCTCTTTCTTTTTGGCATGGCAAGTTGTTGGAACTTGGTTCACTAATCAAGACTTCTAACTTGTGTTTGTTGCCTACATTATTATTGACCGGCCTCAGATAGTTGTGACTTCTACATAAGTCCAATAACGATTGCTTAACATAGCGCTAAGTTTGCCTTATGGCACACTAACCATTAACCACTAACTATTAACATTTACTTTTTGCACTTTATATTTATGCAATTTATCATTCTTGTACATATTATTCATTTTTTTTCCTTTGCTCATTGGAGAACATGTTTATGTTAATGCCATTTGCCTTTTGCTCACTTGAGCATATAATTGTGTATATATCTTTTGTGCTTGTGTTTTGTTTGTTTGATTGTGAACTAAAATGCAAAGAATTGGACAAAATGGACTTAGACTTTAGGACTTTCCCTATGCAAATGTGGAGTCAAAGAGCAACTAGGCATTGGGCCTTTAGAGTGCTATAAAAGTTAAAGAGCAACTAGGAATTGGGCCTTTAGAATGCTTAAAGCTTAAGGATGAACATTGAAAGGACCATATTCTGAACTTCCTCTTGTCCATTCTTTGATTGTTAATAGAATATTTTGATGTGTGTGTTTCTTTGTACTAGGGATTCCAAATTTGAGCCACATTGAGGGACCACTACCATGAGCTCCTAAGAGAGAGGGATCCAAGATACATTGAGGAGCTTTTTCCAAGAATTCATTGATTATTGATTGCTTGAGTTTATTGCTTGTGATTGCTTATTCCAAAGGATGGGAGATACTTGGATCATCAATATGATCTCAAGAGAGGAACTCCATTTGTGGTCTTGTTCTCTTTCCCTTTACCTCTTGTATGCCTAGGACTTTAGCCTTTCTTCTTCTTCTCTCCACTCTAACCCAAGCCAAAACTTTTTGTGCAAACATGTGACCTTTGTTTTCAACATTAGAAACCTAAGCCTTATGCTTTTGATTTTCAAGCTTTCTTTTTATAACACTTATTTTGAATTAAACTTCTAAGTCAACTTTGACCATTTTGTAAATACTTTTCATTGGTAAATATAATTTATTCAAATGCTTTTGTGGTTTCAATGGCCACTTCCTTAATCAATTTTTTTCACAACCTTTAGCTATTAGGTTTGATTTATCCTTGAGGTAGATATAATACTCACCTTTATCCTTAGTGATGGACAATGAGTCTTCCATGCTTATTATAGGGTTAACCCCTCACTAGCATGTTGAAGCTATCCTCACATGGTGGATTTGTGGTTTTAGGTTGAGTTTTCTCCCTTGGATAACAAAAGACCTTAAGGCTTTTGGACCAATCAATCCACTCACTCATTTTGAGATTTTTTACCCTGAACTACGAGGTTTTGATCCTAATCTTTTAAGATGCTACGTAGGCAATGGGTTCATCCATTCAAAACAAAATGTAAATAAACTTGTATATTCTCTTCTCATCTCTTCAATCATGTTTGCACAAATAAATTTTCACTAAATACCAACCTTACAACAAATATGAAAAGGGCTCCCTAGGAGTACCTAGGATGTTTTGGGTGCTTAAAACCTTCCCATTGCATAACCAACCCCCTTACCCAGATCTCTGGCATTTTTACTAGTTTTTGATTCGATAAAACTTTTAGGTTTTTGTTCGCTTTCTAACCATTCCTTTGGATAAATAGAAGTGCGGTGGCGACTCGACTTGTATGATTTACCTTGGATTTAGTCAATATCTCCAATGGTAGCGAATACCCCACTACAGAAAAGTGGCGACTCTGCTGGGGAAACTTGCCTAGTGGGTTTTTCCTACTTTTCATGTTTGTTGTATTGTATTGTATATTATTTTGTGACATATTTTTGTGCAATTTGGGATTACTGTATTGTATGTAATGATTGAATTGCTTGAATATTAATTCCTTGTATGCTTGGTGATCTTTGTGAGATGAGTTCTATACCCGAAGTCGAGTGCACTTAGGATAGGAGAATGGCATAGTCTTGTTGACTTATGTGGAGTTATTCCTTAGCAAGTTGACTTGCAAGTCCATTCACTTGGTGGAGGTCATGTTGGGATCAATAATATCACACAAGTAGTTGTGGTTTGACATTACTCATTCCAATATAAACCTTAGAAAACAAGGACCTTAGTTTACCAAGCCCATCGTGGCCTATTCTTAGGATGTAGTGCGAAAGTTGTTCAAATGTAAGATTTGATACGATTGTTACGCGATACTACACTCATAAGAGTCTCTCTTGAGAATATTTTTGGAATACGAGTAGTCGTTTCTCCGATAATATCCGAAAGATGGGATGATGACTATGGGAACCTCTTGTAGAACATGTTTGGCAGGTTTAAACCCTAATACACTCCCTTTGGTGGTTCTTAATCGAGACTCCATGCTCGTGACTTGCAACAAACCCTTGATTCGTGGTTGATCTGATCATGTATCCTTAATATCAATGGAACTTGGGTGTTGATAAGGTGTAAACCATAATCCACCAAAATGGATGATTGATATTAAGGATAATATGATCCATCCCATGACCTTTGTTTGGTGTGTTTTGCTTGATTCTTGAGTGTGATTGTTGCATTCATGCATTCATGCACCCCATTTGCATCCATATCATCAAAATAATAAGAAATTTTCGAGGAACTTAAGAGGTCTATTTGCAAATTTTCAGACATGGAAAGACAAAGAAGGAATACAAAGAAGTACAACTTCAGACAACTGGACTTGAAAGAGCTAAGGAATTTGACATCCTATGTATTAGATCCCTTTGGTTTCAAAGCTCATTTTGGGAAGCTTCTTCCTCTTCTGACTACTTAAGTGGATGAAGGATTGATGAGTGTATTGGTGCAGTTTTATGATCCTTTGCATCGTTGCTTCACGTTTCCGGATTTTCAGCTTTTGCATACACTAGAGGAGTATGCCTATCTTGTGGGTATACCTATTCTAGACCAGTTGTCGTTTAGTGGCTTGGAGAGTATTCCTACTTCTCGAGAGATAGTTGATATGTTGCATATAGATGAGTCTCTGGTGGGTGCTCATATGACTACCAAAGGTGGAATTCAAGGTCTCCCTTCTGAGTCCCTTGTTGCTCAAGCTACTGTGTATGGGAAGGCCATGAGTGAGGACGCCTTTGAGGCCATATTTGTACTTCTCATCTATGGGTTAGTGTTATTCCCCAACATCGACAAGTTTGTGGATGTGAACGTTATTAGGATTTTCTCTACTCTTAATCATGTTCCGACTCTGTTGGGTGATACTTATTTCTCTTTGCATATGAGGAATGCAAAGGGTGGTGGTGCCATTGTGTGCTATTTGTCTCTGTTGTATAAGTGGTTTATTTCTCACTTACCGCAGACGGTCGCTTTCAAGGAGAACAAAGGATGTCTACGGTGGTCCACGAGACTTATGTCTCTCACTAATGATGATATCTTTTGGTACAATCGTGTGTATGATGGGGTGCAGATTATCGACTCTTGTGGTGAATTCTCCAATGTACCTCTTCTTGGTACATGTGGTGGGATTAACTACAACCTTACTTTGGCACATCGTCAGCTTGGGTTCCCCCTAAAGGATAAACCCAATAACATTTTGTTAAGGGTGTGTTCTTTCAGGAGGGTAAAGATCCCCAAGGCTTGAAAGCTAGGATGGCCCGCGCTTGGCGCAAGATTCATAAGAAGGGAAGGAAAGAGTTGGGTCCTAAGAATTGTGTCGCTTTGGAGCCTTATACTGCTTGGGTTAGGAAGAGAGCGTCTGAGTATCTCATGCCTTACGAGTATCCGAGACCTACATCTTTGATTATGGCTGGGCCTTCAACCCTCCCTAATCAAGGAGTAGAGGAGTTGAGAGATGAAGACCGTTCACGTCCTTGGATCCGTGAGCGAGAAGAGTTGCTTCAGCAGATCAAGGAGAAGGATGCTTTGATTGAGTTTCTCGAGCATCAGGTCATTGATGATCCTGATAACGCATGGACTTCTTTACTACCTCAGTCTTCTAGGTTTTGGAAAAGGAAGTATGATCGACTCGCCAAGGAGAAAGCAGATATGGAGGCAGCCTATGAGGAGGAAGTGACGAGGCTTCGTGCATCTTATCTTCCTGTGTCCCGCGCTTTAGATGATTGTTTCTAGGGATCCATAGGATGATCATTTTCCTTCTCTCTTGTATTATGTTTGGTTACCAATGTTGTACTTCTTTGGTGTAAAAATATTTACCAGATATTATTGATGAGATATTTCCATATGTGATACAAGTGTAATATTTCCCAAAAATTGCAAATAGAACTCTATAAAGTTCCTCTGATATTAAAAACAAATCATATGCACAAGCATTGCATGCATCATGTGCATAAGCAGGTTTTGGTCCAGGCTTCTTGTCCTTTGGTCTAACTTTGTGCTCTTCATTTATTTTGAAGACAAGTTGACTCACCGGTACTACACCAGAGCCAACTCTTCGAGACTGATGGATCATCTAGAACAAGAGAACCGCGAGCTGAAAGAGGAGGTAGCCAAGTTGACTGCCTTGATGCAGTCATTCTTGGCTGCTCAGAGCCAGTCTTCTCCAACGCCATCAACTCCTCCCCAGAGGACGGTCATTTCTGAGATCGTGACTTCAATAGTGCCTGCTGTAACTGCTCATTTTGTGCCATCTATGCCAGTCGGGTTCCCGTGGGGAATGCCTGTCAACTTCATACTAGAGGGTTTCTCCCCTACTCTTGCTTCTTTGCCGGCATCTAGCCCGGTCCTTTCAGTGCCACCTCCCGTTGTGCACACGTTACCGAGGGTTGAAGATACCATTTATCACTCTGAGCCATCTGAGGGCCCATACGTTTATGAAAAGATGGATGATATGAAAGACCAATTCCTTGAGCTTCGTAAGGAATTGAAAACTCTGAGGGGGAAGGACCTCTTTGGTGAGAGTGCTGCTGAGTTGTGCCTTGTGCCCAACGTGAAGATCCCTATTAAATTCAAAGTGCCTAATTTTGAGAAGTATAAGGGAAACACATGCCCACTCAGCCATCTTGTGATGTATGCTTGCAAGATGTCAACGCAAACCGATAATGATCAACTGCTCATCCATTATTTCCAGGACAGTCTGTCCGGTGCTGCTCTCCGGTGGTACATGGGTCTAGAAAGCTCGAACATCCGCTCTTTCAATGATCTTGGCGAGGCCTTCGTCAAGCAATATAAATACAATGTGGATATGGCTCCAGACAGAGATCAATTGCGAGCAATGCCGCAAAAGGATAAAGAGACCTTCAAAGAGTATGCCCAGAGGTGGCGCGAGTTGGCAGCTCAGATAGTGCCTCCCCTTGAGGAGAAAGAGATGACCAAGATCTTCTTGAAAACCTTGAGCTCATTTTATTACGAGAAGATGATAGCCAATGCTCCGTCAGACTTCACCGAGATGGTGAATATGGGAATGATACTGGAGGAAGGGGTCCGTGAAGGACGGTTAACTCGAGATGAAGGCTCTTCAGCAAAGAGATATGGAAGCTTTGCAAAGAAGAAAGAGGGAGAGGCGCATGCTGTGTCTTCCCATATCAAGAGAAGACCCTCTGTAAAGAGGAAGATTGCTCGCCCGGTCAACAAGCAGCATCAGGTGGCTCATATAGCACCTGTTTTCAGGGAAGCTCAACATCATCAACAACCACAAACTCAGCAATATCAACAACAACAGCATCCACAGCAGCAGGCCTACCAACCTCGAAACAACAACAACAATGCGAGTGCCAGCTTTGAAAGGAATAGGGTCACTTTCGATCCAATTCCGATGAATTATGCTGAACTCTATCCATCCCTGATCGATAGAAAATTGATTACTCCGCGAGATCCTCCCGCTGTACCTACGAACCCCCAGTGGTGGTACAAGCCTGAGCTTCACTGCGTGTATCATTCTGGTGCTCCCGGACACGATGTAGAGAATTATTATCCCCTAAAGACCAAGGTGCAAGACCTTGTGAGAAGTGGGATTTTGTTTTTCGAGGACGTAGGTCCGAACGTGAAGAAGAGTCCATTGCCCGAGCATAGGAAGTCTGTCAATATGGTCCAGGGCTGCCTTGGCAAATACAAAGTCAAATATGTCAGTCATATCCGACAATCGTTGGTTGAGATGCATCGCTTGTTGTGTGATTATAGTCATTATGAGCACGACCACGATAGATGCCGAGTATGTTCTGTCAATCAGAGAGGTTGTCGCCAGGTGCGCAGAGATGTCCAAGAGATGTTGGACGAGGGAGTCATTGAGATCCTTTAGAATAGAAATGTTGATGAAGATGCTCTCGAGGTCAACGTAATTTCTTCGGTATTCCGGATACCTGAGCCTGTTATTATCAAGTATGATGGTAGCAAGAAGAAGGTTTCTCCAGTTCTGACCATCAAGCCTGCCGGTCCTGTACCGTACTCTTCTGAGAAAGAGGTTCCTTATCACTATAATGTTGTAGCAGTAGAAGATGGGAAAAAGGTGTCCTTGCCTTCCTCATCTGTTGTTAATATTGCTGATGTCAGTGGTTTGACCCATAGCGGTCGTGTGTTTTCAGCACCGTTGAAACCTCAAGATGATGCTAGAGGAAATGTTGATACTGATTTTGTTGAACGCCCGATCGGAAATGCTGTGAGCTTTCCGAATCCGACACTTGTTGTTAAGCCCTCCTCTGTATTGAAAACTCCTACTTCTGTTGGCCCGAGTGGCAATATGAAAGAAGATTGTGATGAGATGCTGAGGCTCATCAAAAGGAGCGAATACAATGTTGTAGACCAGCTTCTACAAACGCCATCCAAAATATATGTGTTGTCATTACTTTTGAATTCAGAACCACACCGAGAAGCTCTGCAAAAGGTGTTGGACGTGGCGTATGTGGATCACAACGTCACGATAGAGCAATTTGATAGTGTCGCATACGCGAAAAACAACCGGCGGAAAAAAGACACAGCAAACAGAGCCGCCACCGTGCGTTATTTATCCCAAAGGAGGGAAAGGAAACGCTCGAAGTAAACCTAGAAAGGAAATGGTCTTACGACCAGAGATTGCAAGTGTAACACCCTTCTAAAATACCCCAAATATTTAATTAAAATAGCAATATATCAATCAGAGTAATTATGCAATTAAGGGTGTCACACAATCATTTCACACCATTCATCATAATAACTGTCATGCTCTTTTATTAATTCGAAACATAAAGCATTTGCACAACACGCAGCGGATAGAAATCAAATCAATCATGCAAAACATGTAACACATTACATGTAAAATTATTCAACAAGGTAAAACATCCCGTCCCGATGTTACATCTATCAGAGCATGACCCACTAAGGAGACTACACTAGACTCCAAGCACTAGCTTCTACTCAATCACTGCTCGTTACCTGAAAAATAGTTGTAAGGGTGAGTTCCTCAATCGATATAATAAGCATTATAAAATATCATGTAATGCTAAGTAAATAACACATTGATCACCCTAATCATATCACACATTCAGTAACGGCACATCAACTCAAATATCATACTCAATACCAACACAATTCATACTCATACTCAATGCCAACACAAACACACGCATAATATTGGAATACATCCATTCATATTATACGCCATACATACATTATGCAATGAGACTCCATGCATGCGGTACCGACTATTCGTGAACATATAGTTCAACCTCACCGATCAAATCCAGATACGGCTACCAAGCCCACTAGTCCCACTCATTTGAGACCTAGTGACTCACTCACTAATTCCTCACCATGGGAATTAGCTACCACCCCAAGGGCTATGCTATGCACGCTAATCACCTAGCATGCAAACATCAACAACAATCCACAATGATTTACTCACTAATTCCTCACCATGGGAATTAGCTACCACCATAAAGGCCACAATATGCAAGCTAAATCACTTAGTCATGCAAACATCAACCACAATCCATAATGATTTACTCACTAATTCCTCACCATGGGAATTAGCTACCACCATAAAGGCCACAATATGCAAGCTAAATCACTTAGTCATGCAAACATCAACCACAATCCACAATGGACATATGCTCACACTCTAAGCCATAAAACAGTCCATCCACAATTACATACAATATATATATACATTCGCAACATTATGCATATTTTCACACATCATCAACATATTTATCACATAATCATATCATGTCATGTCAAATAAGTCAATCACAGTATTAGCACCCTCTACTAATACCTATACTACTCAAAACAACGGGAAATGATCCCTACTATATCACATACCGATATAGGCCAACCATCAAATATGTACACAACATTTAAATACCAATTTTCCCATTTTTCAACAGTGTTAACCGGTTAACGCCCTGGGTTAACCGGTTAACGCAGACCAAAACACGTTTCCTGGCAAAACTTAACAGTGTTAACCGGTTAACGCCCTGGGTTAACCGGTTAACGCAAGCAAAACAACAATATTTCATAATTCGCAACAGTGTTAACCGGTTAACACCCTGGGTTAACCGGTTAACGCAAAACAGAAAGCTGTTCCTGCACTAACACAAAGCAGAATGTAGAATTCTCCGCATTTTCCACCGTTGGAGGACTTCCGGACCTCCGATTCTAATTCCGTAAAAAGCTACGTTTTCGGAAAATCACTACCCATCCAATTACAGATTCAATTTCAGTTTTAACATAGTTTATTCATCACAATTTTTCAACACTCATCATCTCAATTAGGGTCAATTCAACGGCTTATCACTACCCATTACATGTTAATCCATAATACCCATTAAACGACGATAAACCCCCTTACCTGAGTTAATCCGGAAATCCTTTAGCCTCAAGCTCTTCTCTTCTCCAACCTTCTTCCTCTTGCTCTGCCTCTTTGCCCTTTTCCTCTTTTTGAGCCGCTTCTCTGTTTTCACGTGAAAACTCTTTTTACCAAAATGGAACTCTTTTTCCTTATTTCCAACTTATATATTTTCCAATAATTATTATTCCAATAATAATAATAATAATAATAATAATCCAAAAATTCCAATTATTTAATTAAATTAATAAATATAATATTAACTTAAATTAAATAATTATCTTATTTTTATCGGGGTGTTACAACTCTCCCCCACTAAAAGAGTTTTCGTCCTCGAAAACATACCTCAAGCGAATAACTCCGGATAAGACTCCTTCATCTGACTCTCAAGTTCCCAAGTCACATTGCCACCTGCTGGTCCTCCCCAAGCTACCTTTACCAAAGCAATCTCTTTACCCCGCAACTGCTTCAACTCTCGATCCTCGATCCTCATAGGTGATGTTTCAACAGTCAGGTTATCTCTCACTTGTACATCATCTGTTTGGACTACATGCGAGGATCAGGAATGTACCTCCTCAACTGAGACACATGAAAAACCTCATGCAAATTCGCAAGTGACGGCGGTAAAGCGATACGATAGGCTACCTCCCCTATCCTCTCCAAAATCTGGTAAGGACCAATAAATCGAGGTGTCAACTTCTTCGACTTCAAAGCTCGACCAACCCCAGTTATCGGAGAAACACGAAGAAACACATGATCTCCCTCTTGAAACTCAAGTGACTTCCTCCTCTTGTCGTGATAACTCTTCTGACGACTCTGAGCAATTCTCATCTTCTCCTGAATCATCTTAATCTTTTCCGTAGTTCGTTGAACAATCTCCGGTCCAACCACAACACTCTCACCGGACTCATACCAACATAAAGGTGTCCGACATCTCCTACCATACAAGGCTTCAAACGGTGCCATACCAATGCTCGAATGAAAACTATTGTTGTAGGTAAACTCAATCAAAGGTAAATAACAATCCCAAGTACCTCCCTTTTCCAAAACACAAGCCCTCAAAAGATCCTCCAGTGACTGAATCGTCCTCTCAGTCTGACCATCAGTCTGCAGATGATATGCAGAACTCAATCTCAGCTTAGTTCCCAAAGCCCTCTGCAAACCTTCCCAGAACTTCGATGTAAATCTAGGATCTCTGTCCGAAACAATACTCGACGGAATACCGTGCAAACTTACAATCTTCTCAATATACAACTCGGCTAATCTCTCTAACGGGTAATCCATTCTGATCGGAATGAAATGAGCCGATTTCGTCAATCTATCTACAATCACCCAAATAGCTTCAAAATTCTTACTTGTCCTCGGTAAACCAGAAACAAAATCCATACTGATACTATCCCACTTCCACTCTGGAATAGCCAACGGTTGCATTAGCCAAGACGGCTTCTGATGCTCAATCTTTGACTTCTGACAAGTCAAACAAGAATAAACAAAACTCGCAATTTCTCTTTTCATTCCCGGCCACCAAAATAGCTTTTTCAAATCATGATACATCTTCGTAGCTCCAGGATGAATACTCAGGCCACTACGATGTCCTTCCTCAAGAATACTCTTCTTAAGTTCGGTAACATCCGGAATACACACCCGATTACCAAATTTCAAAACACCATTCTCATCAACTCTGAATTCACCACCTTGACCTTAATTCACTAGAGTCAACTTATCAACCAAAAGCACATCGGATTTCTGACCCTCTCTGATCTCATCCAGAATACTACTCGTTAACTTCAACATTCCCAATTTAACACTATTGTGAGTACTCTCACACACCAAACTCAAGTCTCTAAACTGTTCAATTAAATCCAATTCTTTAACCATTAACATAGACATATGCAATGATTTCCGACTCAATGCATCAGCCACTACGTTTGCTTTACCCGGATGGTACTTCAAACCAAAGTCATAATCCTTCAGAAACTCTAACCATCTCCTCTGTCTCATATTCAGCTCTTTCTGATCAAACAAATACTTTAAACTTTTATGGTCACTGAAAACCTCAAATCTTGACCCGTACAAGTAATGCCTCCATAACTTCAGAACAAATACCACGGCTGCCAACTCTAAATCGTGTGTCGGATAGTTCCTCTCATGAACCTTCAGTTGTCTCGAAGCATAAGCTACAACCTGCTTATTCTGCATCAAAACACCACCCAAACCCAACAATGAAGCATCACAGTAAACCTCAAATGGTTCTGATGGACTTGGTAATATCAGAACAGGAGCAATAGTTAACCTTCTCTTTAACTCTTGGAAACCTTCTTCACATTTTGAGTCCCAAACAAACGCTTGCCCCTTTCTAGTCAACATCGTCAACGGTAACGCCAACTTAGAAAATCCCTCAATGAACTTCCTATAATATCCTGCAAGTCCAAGAAAACTCCTTATCTCAGAAACTGACTTCGGAGCTTCCCACTTAGATACCGCTTCTATCTTAGAAGGATCAACAGCAACACCACCTCTTGAAATCACATGACCAAGAAAACTAACCTCTTCTAACCAAAATTCACACTTGGACAGTTTAGCAAATAACTTCTTTTCTCGTAGAACTCCTAAAACCACCCTTAAATGCTCAGCATGCTCTTCTTCAGATTTCGAATACACCAAAATATCATCAATAAACACCACAACAAACTTGTCTAGGTACGGATGGAAAATCCTGTTCATATACTCCATAAATACTCCAGGCGCATTAGTCACACCAAAAGGCATTACAGAATACTCATAATGTCCATACCTTGTTCTGAAAGCAGTCTTCTGAATATCCTCAGTTTTCACACGTATCTGATGATATCCCGACCTCAAATCTATTTTGCTGAACACACTCGCACCAACCAACTGATCCATCAAATCATCAATCCTCGGCAAAGGATACCGATTCTTGATCGTCACTTTATTCAGTTGCCTGTAGTCCACACACAACCTCATAGTACCTTCTTTCTTCTTAACCAATAACACTGGTGCACCCCACGGTGACACACTCGGACGAATAAATTTCTTATCCAACAGATCTTCCAGCTGACTCTTCAATTCAGCTAACTCAACAGCAGACATACGGTACGGAGCCATCGATATCGGCCTAGTACCAGGTACCAAATCAATCGAGAACTCAACTTCACGCTCTGGCGGTAATTCATTCACTTCTTTAGTAAACACATCAGGAAAATCACACACCACGGCTAGATCGCGAATCACAAGTTTATCATTAGCCTCCAAAGTTGCTAACAGCATAAACAACTCTGCCCCATCTGCTACTGCCTCATTCACCTGCCTCGCTGATAGAAACAAACTCTTTCCTTCCTCAATCTAAGGAAAAATCACAGTCTTATCAAAACAATTGATATAGACTCGGTTAAACACCAACCAGTTCATACCCAGAATAACATCAATCTGCACAAGTGGAAGACACACTAGGTCCATCCCAAAGTCTCTACCAAAAATACTCAAAGGACAATTTAAACAAACTGAAGTAGTAGTCACTGAACCCTTCGTAGGAGTATCAATCACCATACTTCCATGCATCTCAGATATCTCTAACTTAAGTTTCACAGCACAATCCAAAGATATAAAGGAATGAGTAGCACCGGTGTCAATAAAAGCTACAAGAGGAAAGCCATTAATATAACACGTACCTCGGATCAAACGATCATCTGCAGAAGTCTCAGAACCTAATAAAGCAAAGACCTTGCCTCCCGACTGGTTCTCTCTCTTCGGCTTAGGACACTGTGGACTGATATGACCCACCTCTCCACAGTTGAAACAAGTCACAGTCTTCAACCGGCACTCTGCAGCCAAGTGACCACCTTTGCCACACTTAAAACACTTCTTCTCATTACTGGTACACTCATGGACAAGATGTCCAGCCTGACCACATCTGAAACACTTAGCAGGGGCACTGGAGTCTCCCCCACTAGGCCTCTTCATCCCACTCTGTCGCTGGAAACCTTTGCCAGCTGCATACGGTTTCCCACGATCATTCTGATTCTTGCCTTTCCTATCAACCCTCTGCTGATAGCTCTCTGCTCTGGCTTTGGTATCCTATTCAAAAATCCTGCAACAGTCAACCAAATCAGAAAACACTCTAATCCGCTAATATCCAATAGCCTGCTTGATCTCGGGACGCAACCCGTTCTCAAACTTCACACATTTCGAAAATTCCCCAGTAGCCTCATCATAGGGAGTGTAATACTTTGACAGCTCTGTGAACTTAGCAGCATACTCAGTAACAGACCGATTGCCCTGCTTCAATTCTAAGAACTCTATCTCTTTCTTTCCTCTGACATCCTCTGGAAAGTACTTCCTCAGGAATCTTGCTCTGAACACAGCCCAAGTGATCTCAGCATTCCCAGCAGATTCCAACTCAGTGCGGGTAGCAACCCACCAATCATCTGCTTCTTCTGACAGCATATGCGTACCGAACCTGACCTTCTGGTTATCGGCACACTCAGTCACTCGGAAGATTCTCTCGATCTCCTTCAACCACTTCTGAGCACCATCTGGATCGTATGCTCCCTTGAACATTGGAGGATTGTTCTTCTGGAACTCACTCAGTTGACGAGCAGCTCCCATTCCCACAACATTCGGATTCCCTCCAAGTACTCCAGCTAGCATACCCAGAGCCTCAGCAATCACAGCATCATCTCTACCTCTTCCAGCCATCTCTATTCTGAAAACCCAACAAACTAAACAATAAGTACTGATAGGGTTATACAACACCTATCCCGTACAGGGGAAACAGAATAATTACGACTCGACTCGACCGACTATGCTCTGATACCACTAATGTAACACCCTTCTAAAATACCCCAAATATTTAATTAAAATAGCAATATATCAATCAGAGTAATTATGCAATTAAGGGTGTCACACAATCATTTCACACCATTCATCATAATAACTGTCATGCTCTTTTATTAATTCGAAACATAAAGCATTTGCACAACACGCAGCGGATAGAAATCAAATCAATCATGCAAAACATGTAACACATTACATGTAAAATTATTTAACAAGGTAAAACATCCCGTCCCGATGTTACATCTATCAGAGCATGACCCACTAAGGAGACTACACTAGACTCCAAGCACTAGCTTCTACTCAATCACTGCTCGTTACCTGAAAAATAGTTGTAAGGGTGAGTTCCTCAATCGATATAATAAGCATTATAAAATATCATGTAATGCTAAGTAAATAACACATTGATCACCCTAATCATATCACACATTCAGTAACGGCACATCAACTCAAATATCATACTCAATACCAACACAATTCATACTCATACTCAATGCCAACACAAACACACGCATAATATTGGAATACATCCATTCATATTATACGCCATACATACATTATGCAATGAGACTCCATGCATGCGGTACCGACTATTCGTGAACATATAGTTCAACCTCACCGATCAAATCCAGATACGGCTACCAAGCCCACTAGTCCCACTCATTTGAGACCTAGTGACTCACTCACTAATTCCTCACCATGGGAATTAGCTACCACCCCAAGGGCTATGCTATGCACGCTAATCACCTAGCATGCAAACATCAACAACAATCCACAATGATTTACTCACTAATTCCTCACCATGGGAATTAGCTACCACCATAAAGGCCACAATATGCAAGCTAAATCACTTAGTCATGCAAACATCAACCACAATCCACAATGATTTACTCACTAATTCCTCACCATGGGAATTAGCTACCACCATAAAGGCCACAATATGCAAGCTAAATCACTTAGTCATGCAAACATCAACCACAATCCACAATGGACATATGCTCACACTCTAAGCCATAAAACAGTCCATCCACAATTACATACAATATATATATACATTCGCAACATTATGCATATTTTCACACATCATCAGCATATTTATCACATAATCATATCATGTCATGTCAAATAAGTCAATCACAGTATTAGCACCCTCTACTAATACATATACTACTCAAAACAACGGGAAATGATCCCTACTATATCACATACCGATATAGGCCAACCATCAAATATGTACACAACATTTAAATACCAATTTTCCCACTTTTCAACAGTGTTAACCGGTTAACGCCCTGGGTTAACCGGTTAACGCAGACCAAAACACGTTTCCTGGCAAAACTTAACAGTGTTAACCGGTTAACGCCCTGGGTTAACCGGTTAACGCAAGCAAAACAACAATATTTCATAATTCGCAACAGTGTTAACCCGTTAACACCCTGGGTTAACCGGTTAACGCAAAACAGAAAGCTGTTCCTGCGCTAACACAAAGCAGAATGCAGAATTCTCCGCATTTTCCGCCGTTGGAGGACTTCCGGACCTCCGATTCCAATTCCGTAAAAAGCTACGTTTTCGGAAAATCACTACCCATCCAATTACAGATTCAATTTCAGTTTTAACATAGTTTATTCATCACAATTTTTCAGCACTCATCATCCCAATTAGGGTCAATTCAACGGCTTATCACTACCCATTACATGTTAATCCATAATACCCATTAAACGACGATAAACCCCCCTTACCTGAGTTAATCCGCCAATCCTTTAGCCTCAAGCTCTTCTCTTCTCCAACCTTCTTCCTCTTGCTCTGCCTCTTTGCCCTTTTCCTCTTTTTGAGCCGCTTCTCTGTTTTCACGTGAAAACTCTTTTTACCAAAATGGAACTCTTTTTCCTTATTTCCAACTTATATATTTTCCAATAATTATTATTCCAATAATAATAATAATAATAATAATAATCCAAAAATTCCAATTATTTAATTAAATTAATAAATATAATATTAACTTAAATTAAATAATTATCTTATTTTTATCGGGGTGTTACAGCAAGGATCGGGAGTCGGTTACGCAAGGGGAAGGTATTAGCACCCCTCACGTCCGTCATACTCGACGGGATCCACGCTCAGAAGAATAGAATAAGGTTGCTCAAATTGCTCAAAGAATGCACACACACTGGACTAAAACACAGATGGAAGAAGACGGGAACGGGCTCGCTAGGATATCGCATCCTATGCCTACGTATCGCATCTGGAATGAGAATCAGAGCTACCGTAGTTCGGCTAACGCACGCCGAAACAAAACACACACAAAGACGCTGAGAGATCGAAAGAAACTCGCAAATGGAAACAGATTGCCAATGGCTGGCCTTACGTCCGACTCCGAACAAAAGAAGCACAAACAGGAAACCGAATGCCAATCGCTGGGCTTACATCAGACTCCACAAACAAACAACAAACTGGAAACCGAATGCCAATTGTTGGGCTTACATCAGACTCCAAACACACACACAAAGCAAAACGGTTGAAAAAGACAAGGAGTGAACACACAGACTAACAGGGAGTCGGGAACTCGAGCCTGATATCTGTCAAGCAAAACACACTCAAAAAGAGAAAAGGGCGCCCAAAAGATCTCGCACGATCTCCTGCCTACGTACCTCATCTGGTATGAGGATCAGGGCGACGTAGTTCCCCTTAAAAGGGGAGAAACTATCTCCTAACCAGAGACCTGGGAATAACAAACTACAAGAGATACTGACTCGAGCCTAATAGTTGTCATGCAATCCACAGTAGTCCTAGGTTGAAGTATCTAATCAACACCTAACTCGCATAGGGAGCAAGCTAGCCTAAATAGTAAATAAGCAAACACAAGCACAAGAGAGCAAGCACACACACTATATGCAAACAAGTGGCTCATACAAGGCTGGGCTTTAGTCAAGGGGTCATATCGACCTTGACAAACAAGCCAAATACTGGAATGGGTGGTCAGGCTCTTAACCTCTAACATTGAGAGTTAGGGTGAGCAGATGAAATGGAGATGAGGGTTATGCCTCATAGCTCTTATCCCTGGCCTGTGAGAGCTCGAATCAAAGAATGTGTGGGAGTCCATAATGTGGGACTCTATTCCACATGACTGACACAACAAGATTTTGGGTTTTTATTCAAAATGCATCAACACATGGTGTGAGCAAGATGAAAGACACAACTGGATAGCAGGGGATGGATTGCACATCCCTTTTATCTGCCAATGCCTCTTCACTTAGGAGGTCTTTGAAGTACAAGGCACAAATATAAACAAACAAATACATGGCCTTTTAAGGAGGGCTTCAGACAGGTGCCTGCCAAAAACAATAGGTCTTCCAGACTACATTGAGTTTAGGGATTTACCTAAGTGGTATGCCAACCACAAGCAAAGCAAAGCAACTCAAATAATGAGTTAAAGCGGCTAAAGTACCTGTAAGAAAAGCTAAACCGGTCAATATTTACATTCAGACAAATCAAACAACAGTCAGATAACCAATTGTCAGACAACAATGGTGCAAGGCCTAAGGTGCAAGCAAACTAAATTGATTCACCATCCAAAAGACCTACAAAACAGCAAGGTTAGTCAACCAAAATAACTTGTATCTCAAGTGATGAGATCATATCAACTAATGTGAGTCCAAACCCCTAAGGCAAAGCCTAGGGTCAAAAGTGAAGAAAAAACTTCAAAACAGAATCTAAAACTCAACATGAATCATCTTTAAACAATCATGAACATGTCCTAAAAAGGACCAAATCAAAATCATCAAGCAAAGTCATGTAATAAGCAAGAGAAGTCAAAGGCAAATTCAAGTCACACAATTGGACATTAAGAATCAAAATTCCATATCAAAACAGAAATGACTCAAACAATTATGGAAAATTTTATGTGCACACAACATGTAAAATACAATCATCATACCAAAAATCATAATCAACAGAACTCAATTGGCATGGATATAAAATTGCACAAGTAGGACATCAAATTGTGTGACACACATTGTCACACCTAAAGTACATGTGTCCCAAACAGTGAAGACAATAGCAAAAAATTCCAAATAAATTCACACAAATCCATCAACATGTTATGAATCATCATGCAAAATTTCATGGCAATTGGATCATTTTTGAGCATTTCACATTAGAAAGAATGAAGCAAGGTCACATATGCATACATGTTCAGAGAGTCTAGCACAATTCAAAATCCAGAAATGGTAAAGTCATAAAATCAACACCATAAAATTATAGACATCTCAAGGATCATGTAGCAAAAAACCTGGAATTAATTGGATCATTTTTCAATTTGATATGCATTTTTGAAGTTGGCAAAAAATATTTGAAATAAAATGAACAAGACATACATTGAAATGGTGGAGGGAAAATGGAAAATGATTGATCAATTTGAAAATATGGCCCCAGGGAGATTCGAACCGTGTACAAGGCGCGTCCAAAATGCAGTAGTTTCATCGCCCAATCAGCGAGGCCCTGCACGCGTGGAAGGTCAAACGATCCCTGGCCTATTGTTTTGCCAATTGTGCGCACGCGTGGTTGTGACATGTAAGCCCTAGCCTCGTCACTTGCAGACGGCGGAAGGTACTGTTCCCAGCGGCGGAAACCACAGTCTCCTTCGTTGAGACGGTGGTGAATAGTGATGAACATACTTTTTTTTTCCAGAATTTCATAAAAATGACATCAATCAAAAGCTTAGCTCGTGTACAATTCAAATCTATCATCCATTCACATTAATTCATCATGAACACAACAAATCGAAGATAAAATAACATGAACATTCAAACTTTAATCTCATGTATCTTCCTCAATATTGCACCAAATTTCATGTTCTTTATACCAGCGGAATCAGCAAGCAATGCACTACAAGTATATAGCAATAAAAACAAGAATTATGAGGCGCGAAATTCTGACCTTCTTGAAGCTTCAACAATGGCAGTGGTAGATTCAAGGCTTGGCAAGCATCCAAATCCCTTCTATCAACCTTGTAATGACTTCTGAAGTTGAAATTGAAGCTTGGAATGGCTTGGATCTAGCTTAGATTTGAATCTCCATTATTATGTTCTTGATCTTCATGTGTTCAATTCTTCACCAAATTCTGCAATCAATGGCTTGATCTATACTGAATCCATATCACAGAACAAGAATATGCAAGAAAATAGCAAGGTTATGTGGAAGAATTTTGAATTTTGGTTGAGAGAAAAAAATGGAGGGAAAATGAGATCTAGATCTAGAATGATGAATAATCACAAATTCTGTTAGGATTATGTATTTATATGATGTGTTAATCCTACTGAAAATTAATTAAGCTTTGGTTAATTGGAGATTAGTGAGAAATAAGGTGTTATGCAAAAATTGGTTTTTTCACCCCATGCATGCAATCCTACGTCAACAGTAACCAATGCCCATGCATTTTCACTTAAAATCATCTTATGAACACAATGGCAACGGTATTTTGTCCATACAATGCACCAATTTTGAATTTGTAAATTTCCCTCCAAAATAAGCATGAATATGCATATTATCATGTGATGAATATTCGTGCAATGTGATGAATTATTTGGAAAGTTCATGTCATGAGAAGAATTTGGCAAAAAGGAGCACTCAATTTGGAGTTATGAGTCAAAAGTTATGCCCTTTTGAAGTTTCGAGCACACTTGGCAATGATATGATCATATCTCCTCAACCATTCATCATATGCTCATGATCTTGGACTTTTTAGAAATGGGAGAAAGAGATCTTCAACTTTCATGTTAGACAAAAATTCATTTGAAGCTTATTTGATGCTGTAAGATCAAGTTGAATTTGGACTAGAATCTTTCCATTTTTGGAAACTTTTAATTACAGGTCACTTTCCATTTTTGGAAACTTTTGATCTGACTTCAAATTCTTCAAGATATGTGTTTTTAATGACAAATGAACTTCTTTGGGACATGAATGAAGTGTCTCAAACCATTTCTCCACCTCCTAGCCCTCAGTTGACTTTCTGTTGACTTTCTAGGTCCTCAGATGACCTAACCATGCTCTGATCAGCTTGAGCCTCAACCACTTGAGGAAATGGCTCCAAAATGAACCCCTAGCTCTAATAAGCTCAATATAATACTCACATGATCTCCATCTCAATGGAATGCCCCATGTCTTTGAGAAACCCTGACTGAAAGAATGCAACTGATTAGGGTTGACCGGAGGTCAAAACCCTAATCCCAAGGAATATGAGCATGAATTCTGAAACCTTGAGAAGGGCATAACCATGATGATGATGACATATCCTTGCAAACAAGATACTGCTCAACCTTTTGAAGGGCTCAGAAAACCCTGATTGAAGCACAAACCCTCAGATGGTTGGTGATCAATTCAATAAGACCCTCAGGCTTGAACCTCACAACTTCTCCATCTCTGACAAGACCTTAGAGGATGACATGTTTATTTTCACATGATATGCAATATGCAATGACTAAGGCCCTAAATATGAAATGCAATATGCTAAGCTAGTCCCAAGAAGAGGAGGGCAAATTTTGAGGTGTTACAGCTGCCCCTATTCAATCCACTGTGAACCTGTCGATATGAATAGCCTCGGCTTTCAGATGATCAGGGTGAAGAGTGATTGAATACACAGAACAGACGAACAATTTGCGCTCCGCTGGGGATTATTATATTTTTTTTGCTTTTCTTGAACCCCAAATCTTCCTTGATTTTTTTATTTTATTTTCTTTTTTGAACCTCATAACAAATAAGTTCTTCCGCGCGGATGATCCCGGATCACCGCATTTGAACCCCGGGTTTTGCGCTGATCGCGTGACGTTCTCTGATCTTCATTTCCATCTCTGTCCGACGGAAAATTTTCCTCCAATATCGCGCTACTGGGGAACATTGTTGATATGACGTCATGATGCTAAACTCCTCAGAGTAACATCTTCAAACTTCCATCTCGCACGACAGAAATCTCCTCCAGTATCGCACTACTGGGGAATACCGTTGACCCAACGTGACGAGGCTAAACTCCTCAGAGTAACATCTTCAAACTTTCATCTCGCACGACAGAAATCTCCTCCAGTATCGCACTACTGGGGAATACCGTTGACCCAACGTCACGATGCTAAACTCCTCAGAGTAACATCTTCCAACTTCCATCTCGCACGACAGAAATCTCCTCCAGTATCGCACTACTGGGGAATACCATTGACCCAACGTCACGATGCTAAACTCCTCAGAGTAACATCGTTCAACTTCCATCTCGCACGACAGAAATCTCCTCCAGTATCGCACTACTGGGGAATACCGTTGACCCAATGTCACGATGCTAAACTCCTCAGAGTAACATCTTCCAACTTCCATCTCGCACGACAGAAATCTCCTCCAGTATCGCACTACTGGGGAATACTGTGGACCCAACGTCACGATGCTAAACTCCTCAGAGTAACATCTTCCAACTTCCATCTCGCACGACAGAAATCTCCTCCAGTATCGCACTACTGGGGAATACCGTTGACCCAACGTCACGATGTTAAACTCCTCAGAGTAACATCTTCCAACTGGCAGAACAAACCCTCAAACAGTAACCACGGCTTGAGTAACATCTCCACCAACCAGCTAACCACTTCTCAAATGGTAACCACGGCTTGAGTCGCGCTGATCGTATAACGTCATGATGCTAAACTCCTCGGAGTAACATCTTCACCATCCGGCGAAACCAACTTCTCAAACGGTAACCACGGCTTGAGTAACATCTTCACCAACCAGCCAAACCACTTCTCAAACGATAACCACGGCTTGAGACTAGCTTATGCTTGCAATGCTGATGCATGATGATTTTTCTTTTTTACAGCGTAATGCTCCATAACCATGGAAATGCTACACAATGAGTTATGCCATATGCCATGCTTTTCTAAATGATGAATGCATAAAAAGTATCCCCCTCAGGGGACTCTACTGGGGAGCTCGAGGCACTCTACTGAGGAACTCGACAACACTCCAATCTCCACCCTGCTGGGGAATAGCATTGCTGCTGGGGAAAGGACAACCCTCACCAGGAATGACCTCCACTGAACTTGATCCGCTTGGGGACTTCGGTGGGGAAACGGTTACCAACGCACCTCCGCTGGGGAAACGGCAACCTTCCAGCTTGCTGCGGATATAACAATCTCAACCCTGCTAGGGGAAACAACAACCTTCAGGCCTGGCTGCTAAGGAAATACCGATCTCGAACCTGCTTGGGAGATACGGAACGTTAACACGGAACACCTGTCGACTCGTCGCACACTGGTATTCGCCCTTCAACCAAAGTATCAAATTTCCAATTTCAGACTTTGAAGAGTCTTCTTGATTAACCCTCAAGGATCGTCGCACGCCTTTCGCCGTCTTTACACCATTCTTCTATCCCCTGTCCCTGATTGGACTCCACGGGGATCTCTCGTCAAAAGGATTCACACCACAACCTGCAAGTGAGTGAAAATATCTAACAGCTCCTGCAAAAGAGGTTGTTAGATAAAAACGTGCCCCAGGCGTGCCAAACTTTCAACACCTGAGTCACTCCACCTTCCGAATAAGATTTCAGGCTTTCAATCCTATAAACATGCATTGGAAGGGATCTCCATATCTCAAAATGCAAAGATTCTTATCAAAATAAACGGATGTTTTTGCAATCAAAGCGGTAATGAAAACAAAAACAAAATTATTTGAGTGAATATGCATTTTATTGATTTGAAAAGGTGGCTCATAACTGAGCAATACAAAGGAAGCAATTCCTGAAAAGAGGTAATTGCGCACAAAAGGAAAATCTATCCTAATGGCAATATGAAACCGCAATCTCATCGAGTTCCAACTCGGTTACACCCCATATGTCCTCAAGACTCTCTGTGCTTTCTGCCTTTTGAACAAGACACTTCTGATCGATCCCCTCCGCTGGGATTTTCCATGTCATATCCAAAGCGCAAACGATCATGCTAGACGCAGTTGTTCGTTTCAATCCCTCTTTTGCCTGGACCACCCTTTCGGGTTTTCAGTCCAGCGGGATACCCTTTTTTGCCCAAGCCGCCCTTGTGGGGTTTTCGACTTGCCGGGTGTATAGTTTTTTCCTTTTTATCCCTAATTTTTGCCCGAACCTTTTTCATTTTTTTTTCGGTTCGCCGGGATGCCCATTTTTGCCTGGACTATTTTATTCTTTCAGTCCAGTGGGTCTCTTATACGAAGTATTTTTTAACTGCGTCTGCATTCACAGGGGATGGAAAATCCTCGCCATCCATGATCGTCAATAACAAGGCTCCGCCAGAGAAAACCTTATTAACCACGAATGGACCCTCGTAATTGGGTATCCACTTGCCCCTACGATCGTTCTGAAGAGGAAGGATCCTTTTCAACACCGTATCGCCTGCGTGATACACACGAGGTCGCACCTTTCGGTCAAAAGCACGCTTCATCCGCTGCTGGTACGACTACCCATGACAAATGGCTGCCAGCCTCTTTTCCTCAATCAGGCTCAACTCTACGTATCGAGTCCTTACCCATTCAGCCCCTTTCAATTTCACATCCCTCAGGATTCCCCATGATGGGATCTAGACCTCAACCGGTAGCACAACTTCCATCCCATACACAGCGAGAAAGCCTTTGCCCCAGTAGACGCACCGAGGTTTGATACCCGTGCAAACTTCGTATTCAGCCACATCGTTGGTGCATTCAACTGTTAGTCGGGCAGTAAAAGGAATGTGGGATCCTTTCGACGTAACCAAAACAACACTCACTCATACCATTTACGTCAAGGGCCCCATCAAACATCAGAATTCGTTCGGATTCAGGGTCAGGCCCCTCCTCCGGGATCGGTTCCTTACAATCTTTCGATTTGAGAACCTCGATGTCCTCATCAGGGAATTCAAACTTCATCGGTTGATAATCCTCTACGGGTTGCTGGGCGAGGTAATCAGACAATACACTCCCCTTGATTGCCTTTCTAAGAGGTATACTGAATATCGTATTCAGACAAAATCATTCGCCATTTCGCAACCTGTCCGGTCAATGCTGGCTTCTCGATTGTATACTTGATCGGATCCATCTTAGAAATCCACAAAGTGGTATGAACCAACATATACTGTCTCAGTCGGCGAGTAGCCTATGCCAAATTACAGCAAGTTTTCTCGAGCAGTGAATATATAGTTTCACAGTCGGTAAACTTTTTGCTAAGGTAAATTGCATGCTCTTTTCGACCAGACTCGTCATGCTGCCCCAATACACACCTCATAGACCCCTCGAGGGCTGTCAAGTACTGAATTAAAGGTCGTCCCTCCGCGGGAGGCATCAGAATTAGAGGTTCCTGCAATTCTTTTATTTTTTCAAATGCCCCTTGGCAATCAATATTTCACCTGACCGTTTGATCTTTTCTTTTCAATAACTTGAATATGGGTTCACACGTGGCTGTTAGATGAGATATGAACCGTGAAATGTAGTTTAATCTACCTAAGAAACCACGAACCTCCTTCTCTGTTCTCGGTTCAGGCATTTCTCGTATTGCTTTTACTTTAGCAGGATCAACCTCGATTCCTCTTTCGCTCACAATAAACCCCATCAATTTACCGGACCGCACTCCGAAAGTGCACTTATTCGGATTCAACCTCAGTCTGAATTGTCTCAGCCGGTCAAACATCTTGCCCCGGTCTATCGGATGCCCCTCTCCTGTTTGGGACTTTGCTATCATGTCATCAACATAGCATTCGATTTCATGATGAATCATATTATGAAACAAAGTCACCATAGCCCTTTGACACGTGGCCCCGGCGTTCTTGAGACTGAATGGCATCACCTCTGCTCTTGATACTCGCCTCCAAGGCGGCCCTAACCTTTACTTCCCTTCTGACCTCTTCGATACATAGGCTAACAAGCTCAACTCGTTCCTCGTGCGGTTGAATCACCTTCTCCTCTTGTCTCAACAACCTGGCTAATCTTCCAGTAGATCACGATCTTCTTCGCCTCCTTCTTCGGCATGATAGATCGAATTGTCGAAGTCATACAAAGGTGTAACCGAATCGTTATCAATGAGATCAGGAGAATAGTCGCATCTACATGAATGCGGATTCATGCATTGCTTTTGAAGTCGGAACGAGACAAATCAAAAGGAAAGAGAATGAAAATAAACATTGCCATTTTTTATTTTTTTTAAAACTGCAAAAATAAGTGAAAAATAGGGAACACCGCTTTTAATGTGAAAAACATCCATTTATTAATTATGCAAAATGTTGCAAAATGAAACACATGAGGTGGCCCTTACAATGGACCAATACGTTTCGGGCAAAACGTATGGCTTTCATGCAGATAGAATTGAAAAACAGGAAATATTACTCTTCATGTAGAGTGACAGTGATGATCTTTTAGGCCTTCCAGTTCTGGACTTCCATCCCTGGTACGCACGGTTTTATCCAACCATCGAGCTCGCAGTCACTGTCAATCTCTTCACCCACTGCACCGATGCGATATGGATCTGGCATTCCAGCACTAGTGATCGTGAATGGCTGACGACGGCCTCTGTTTTGCCCAGACGAACCTCGGCCCGGCTGATAACCATCCCTAAACCTGTCCTCCTTGGCGGCGATGTCTATCATCCTTCCCCAGCCTGGGGCTTCTCCGCTCCTCACCACATCAACAGCCTGCTTGTACGAAGAAATGGACGGCTTCTTCTCTTCTTTAGCAAAAACAACATTCTCCACCTTGACGGTTTCAAATGCCTGGCTCGGTGTTTCCCATATTTCACCGTCCATTTCCACATATTTGAACGATGACAGTTGGTTGACAAAGATATCTTCTTCCCCCCAATCAACTTTCTCAAATCGGAGACGTCCCCCATTCATCATTCTCTGAATTGTCTCCCTCAACATCATACACCCATTCGCAGTGACAATGCAAGCAGCACAACAATTATCGCAGCCAGGGAAAACTCCACTCTTCATCAAATGTCTCTTGACCACAAACATTGGAGTTCTCAACTGATCCACATCTGTCACCTCTATTTTTATCTTATCTTCTGACATCACGTTCACCCCCATAAGACCCTACACCGGCATGGGGTTAGCATTAACATTCGGTGTCGGTGCAAAATTGATGGCTTTAGGATCCACCAAATCTTGAACGACATGCTTAAAAGCTTTACAACCCTCAATGCTATGCCCGAGTGCACCAGAATGGAACTCGCACTTGATGTTCTCATTGTAACCTGCAAGCCTTTGGTCTGATCCTACCGGAGCCAACTTCCTCGGCTGAACCAACCCAAGATCCTTCAACCTCTTAAACAGAAGAGCATACGCCATGAGTGGCTTATCAAACTGACGATCAGTCATCCTTCTTCTCGCTTGGCGCCCAGCTCTCTGTGTTCTCTGTTGAGGTGGCTGCTGTTGGTGTCGTACAGATTGATTACCAGCAGGAAACGTTACTGTAGCAGCATACGGGTGATAACGATCCCTACCGTGTCCCCTTTGGGCATACATATCACTTGATTCAACCTCCTTCTCGCGCTGACCATCGCCAAAGGGCTTTTTTACTCCAAACGACGAAGCATTTCCTTGTATCTTCCCCATCTTCAGCCAGCTCTCAATCCTCTCCACCTTCTCGGCGATTGCTTTCTGCCCCAAGGCGAGCCCTCGCATAATATTGAACAACTCCCTCATCATCTCTTTCAATTCGAGAATGTCGGTGTTGGATGGATTCATCATTCCTGAGTCAATCAAACATGTTAGAAACTGACACCTGCAAAACAGAAGACAAGTTATTATGACTCACGCATGCATGCAATGTCTATCCATATGAGGAACACTCTGTCTTTCGATCCTGGTTTCATCGAGACAGATAATAATCCGGCAGCAATATTCTGACATCAATCGTCTGGTTTTGCCATACAGAGCAAAGAATTATGATTTAGCAAAGATATCACCCAACCATGTGTGTGCTATGTGAGTGTGCATGCAGACAAGAAAATAAAGCTTGAAGATCAATCACTGAATGATAACAATCACTGTATATCAAAAGTGCACTACACGTGCCAAAGTCATACATCAGGCTGATACAAATCAAATTACAATTCTCCAGAATCAGAAAGAAAATACAAGCAAATGAATTCCGTCAACAGGCCTGACGATAATCCACACAATAACAACAAAAGTCTACACCGAAGAAGGTCCCACAGAGGGTTCCGCATCATCAACCATCTTAGTAAACTTCACGGCAAACCTAAGCTCAGTATTCTCCTGCTGCAGTCTTCCCATCTCCTTCTGATGAATCTTCATCTGTTGGAAGTAATGATCCCTCTCAGCAAGATAGTGATCTCTCTCAGCCATAATCTTCGCTTTCTCGCTTCCCATTCTGTGGTAAGGACTTTGTGTCGCATTACGCGAAAAACCGGAGGGAAAAAGACACAGAGCCGCCACCGTGCGTTATTTATCCCGAAGGAGGGAAAGGAAACGCTCGAAGTAAACCTGGAAAGGAATGGTCTCACGACCAGAGATGATAGGATCGGGAGTCGGTTATGCGAAGGGAAGGTATTAGCACCTCTACGCATCCGTCGTACTCGACGGGATCCACGCTCAGAAAGAATAGAAGGAAGGTTGCTAGAAACTGCTCAAAACTGCACACACTAGAAGGAAACACAGATGAGAGACGGAGGAAACGGGACTCGGCAGGATATCGCATCCTTGGCCTACGTAGTCTATCAGGCACAGACATCAGAGTCGACGTAGTTTGGGGGGGAAAGCGGAACGTGCTCGCTAGGATGTCGCATCCTATGCATATGTATCTTCTCTAACCAGAGGAGAATAAGAGCACTCGTAGCTCGGCTAACGCACGCCAAACAAAGACACTAAACGGAGACGCTGAGACGTCAAACGAGACACACAATTGGAAACGGGATGCCAATCAATGGGCTTACATCCAACTCCAGACACACAAAGAAAAATAGGAAACCGACTGCCAATCGCTGGACTTATGTCAGACTCCAGACACACACACACAGGAAATCGAATGCCAATCGCTGGACTTACATCAGACTCCTACCAGAAAAGGAGAACAGACACACACCAAAAGAAAAGAAAGCGGGCGCCCGGAGACATCAGCTTATCTCCTGCCTACGTACCTCATCTGGTATGAGGATCAGGGCGACGTAGTTCCCTTTAACAGGGAAAGAACTTCTATCCTAACCAGAGACAAGGGAGATAACAGACTACTAGGGAGACTACGACTCGAGCCTAGAAGTTGTCATGCATACGATCCCTACGTTGAGGTCTCTATCCTAACTTGCACAGGAAGCAAGCTAGCGTAAACAGCACATCATCAAACACAAGCACAATATATCAAGCACACACATTATATGCACACAAGGGGGCTCATACAAGGCTAGGCTGTAGAAACAAGCCAACTGGAATGGGGTGTTTTTAGCTCTTAACCCTAACATTGAGAGTTAGGGTGAAGCAGATGAAATGGAGATGAGGGTTATGCCTCATAGCTCTTATCCCTGACCTGGGAGAGCTTGACTCTAATAGGAAGTGTGGGAGTTCAGAATGAAGGAACTCTTCTCCACATATGACTGACACAACAAGATCTTGGGTTCTTATTCACAATGCATCAACACATGGTGTGAGCAAAGTGAATGACACACTGAATAGCAGGGGATGGATTGCACATCCCTTTTATCTGCCAATTGCCTCTTAAGAGGACTTAACCTGCTTGGCACAAAATTAAACAACCACAATCATTGCCTCTTAAGGAGGGCTTCAGACAGGTGCCTGCCAAAGTAACATGGCAGGTCTTCCAGACTACATGAAGATCAGGGATTATACCTCAGTGGTATGCTAACCACAAGCAAGCAAAGCAAAGTTCAAATGAACTTAAAGCAACTTAAGTACCTGTGGAAACAGCTAAACCAGTCAGTACACAATTCAGACCAACAGTCAACAACAATGTCAAACAGACAACCCAATATGCAACACATAAGCCATAAGGCAAACACTATCCTCAACCTACAAAACACACAAATGTTAGCCAACAATAAGAAATGATCAAGCTCAAATGAAGGAGCAACATCAATCATGGAGGTGCATACTTGAACCTGAAATTCACAACTCAAATGGTAAGTCCAAGCCACTAGGTCAAAGCCTAGGGTCAAAAGTGAATCAAAAAGCCAAAACAGAACCTGATATTCAACATGGATCATATTTAATCAATCAAGAACAAGTCCTAAAAAGAACCAAATCATAATCAAGATGCAAGTTCATGTAATAGGCTAGAGAAGTTAAAGACCCATTCAAGGCATCCAAATGATCATCATGAATGAAAATTCCCAATCAAAACAGAAATGATTCAAATAATTCTGGAAATATTCATGAGTATCAAGCTTGTTCGGATTCAGCCTCAGTTTGAATTTTCTCAGCCTTTCAAACAACTTCTACAAGTTTACCAGATGCTCCTCTTTTGTCTGAGACTTCGCAATCATATCATCCACGTACACTTCAATTTCTTTGTGCATCATGTCATGAAAGAGAGTCGTCATAGCCCTCTGATAGGTAGCACCGTCATTCTTCAGCCCAAATGGCATCACCTTATAGCAGAACGTGCCCCAAGGTGTAATGAATGTCGTCTTTTCCATGTCCTCTGGCGCCATCTTGATCTGATTATAGCCAGAGAATCCATCCATGAAAGAGAAAACCGAGGATTGAGCCGTATTATCAACCAATACATCAATGTGAGGTAATGGGAAGTCATCTTTCGGACCCGCTCTGTTTAGATCCCGGTAATCGACACACATCCTGACTTTTCCATCCTTCTTCGGCACGGGAACGATGTTGGCCACCCACGGGGGATAGTTGGTCACTGCCAGAAAACCCGCATCCAACTGCTTTTGAATCTCTTCCTTGATCTTGACCGCTATATCAAGACTAGTTCTGCGAAGCTTCTGCTTTACCGAAGGACAATCTTCTCTGAGAGGTAGCCTATGCACCACAATGTCTGTATCCAACCCAGGCATATCTTGATACGACCAGGCGAATATCTCCACATATTCTCTCAACATTTCAATCAGCCCTCTCTTGACATCTTCCTTCAGAGCAGCCCCGATTATGATCTCTCTTCTGGCGTCTTCAGTACCAAGGTTAATAATCTCCAACTCCTCCTAATGAGGTTGGATGACCCTTTCCTCCTGCTTCAATAATCTGACCAGTTCTTTAGGGAGTTCACAATCTTCCTCACTCTCCTCTTCAGCTTGGTAGATGGGATTATTGAAATCATACTGAGCCATAACATAACTGTTTATAGTGGAGTCCGTAAGATCGATTCTGCATGTTTTAATGTTTTATTTTAGAAAAAAAGAGTTCAAGAAAGTCACAAAACAAAAAACATTGCCATTTTTATTGTTTTTGAAAAATGAAAAACAAAAACAGAAAGACATTGAGCACAAAATTGTTTGCAAAACGTCCTTTATTAATGATATCATTGAAAAACATGATGAGGCTCTACAATGAACCACTACGCCTTAGGCAGAACGTAGGGTTTTGTGCAAAATGAAAAACAAAAGAAAATTACTCTGTTTGAAGAGTAACTTGGACCACTTCTTCGGCTATCCAATTGTTGATTGACTCCCCTAGAGCACACGGGCGCACCCAGTTGTCCATATCATAGTCATTGTCACCATCTTCACTACTGGTTGCAAAGACGTCGCCATGATTCATCAGCCCAGCGCTGGTGAAGGTACTCGGCCCTTTCCGATCTTGAACACACTGCTCCGCCTGCAGGGGTTGATAGCCAATACCGAACTTGTCTTCTTTAATGGGCAGGTCCACCATTTTGTCCCAGCCTTCTGCCTTGCCCGAGTTGACAACCTACATAGCCTGCTTGTATGACGCAATTGAGGCACTTGGCTTCTTCTGCTCGGCAAAAGCCACTTTCTCAATAGCAACGGTCTCAAACGCTTGGCACAGAGTTTCATGGATCTCGCCATCCACCTCCACATACTTGAAAGAGGATAAATGACTCACCAGAATGTCCTCCTCGCCGCACACAGTTACAATCTGGCCATTCCATACATACTTCAGCTTCTGATGGAGAGTTGACGAAATTGCCCCAGCCCCATGTATCCAGGGACGCCCCAATAAGCAACTATATGCTGGCTGAATATCCATCACATAGAAGATAATATCAAATACCTCCGAGCCAATCATCACTAGCAACGCGACTTCACCAAAAACAGACCGTTTGGATCCATCAAAAGCATGAACAATGAGATCGCTTGGAGTGAGGACAACCCCATCAACATCAATCTTGCTCAAAATCTTCTTGGGCAACATGTTCAACAAGGAGCCAGTATCCATTAACACATGTGACAACACGGCGCCTTTACACTCCATGGTGATATGCAGAGCTTAGTTATGATTACGACCTTCAGGCGTCAGATCCAGGTCTGTGAACCCCAAACCATGTCTTGTGCTCACATTCGCAATGACACCCTCGAGTTGGTTGGCAGAAATCTCTTGAGGCACGTAAGCCAAATTTAACATCTTCAGCAAGGTGTTACGGTGTGCCTCAGAGCACAGTAGCAACGAGAGTATAGAAATCTTGGACGGAGTTTGATTCAACTGATCTACAATCTTGTAGTCACTCTTCTTAATGATCTTCATAAACTCCTCCACGTCTTTCTCAAAAGACCCCTCAGGCGCTTCTTTCTGTACAGGCTCTTCCTCAACCACAGCTTGCTTACCCTTTGCTTTGGCAAGAGCCTCAGCATTGTTGTCTCTCAAAGCCTGTGGTGCGAATAGACGACCGCTCATTGTAAAACCTCCAGGTCCCCCTACATTGTCCACAACGGGACCAACAGTCACTGGAGCTCTACTTGGCAAACCAATTGTCACTGGAGCATGATTCACTGGTCTGATCTGATTTTCTGCCCTTCTGCTACTGCGATAAGCATTATCATACTTCCATGGCACTGCTCTCCTATTCTCAACATACCCTCTTCCAGAAGCAACAATAGTAGTGGGAGCACTGACAGTTACTGGTGCATATATAGTCACAGGAGTACCAACGGTTGCAGGTGCGCTAACAGTTCTCTGGCCACGTCCAAAACCCTCAGACGGTTTGAAATAAATGGTGACAGTTGACACCATCCCACATTCTTTCACAGCCCGAGCAAACTGCAAACAGCCCTCATCAATCAGACCCTGGATACCAGTCTTCAACTGCATACAACCATTCTCTGAATCTACACAATCTGCACAGCCCTTATCACAGCCCGGGAACACTCCCCCATTCAACAGACGCTCTTTCACAACAAACAGCGACGTCTGAACCTCCTCAACGTCAACTACCAAATCCAAAGCTTCTCCATCTTCCACATTATTTACCCTGGGCCCACCATGTTGAGGCATAAGGTTGTTCACAACATTCGGAACAGGAGCAAAATTGATTGTTTTGGCGTCAATCAAGTCCTGGACCTTATGATGAAAAGCCCGACAGTTCTCAATATGGTGCCCCGGTGCACCGGAATGGAAGTCATAACGAACGTTGGCATCATACCCAGCAGGTGTCTTCGTCAACGGAGCCATATTGCGCAATTCAACAAACCCCAATCTGAGCAATTCGGGCAGTAACTCAGCATATGTCATAGGTAACGGGTTGAAACGACGATCCAGCATCCTCTGTCTCAGCTGAAATGGACGTTGCTGTTGTTGTTGTTGTGGAGCTCTTTGTTGGTGTTGTTGTCGTGGTTGAGGTGCTGGGATAGTTACAGCAGCAATCTGACGGTAATGCCCTCTATTCATATTTCTCTAACTGTGTACGGCATTAGTCTCACCCTCCCTCCTTCGGGGTGCCCCAGAAAATGGCTTCTTGGAAGACGAAGAACCAGCATCCTGAATCTTTCCGGCTTTAATAAGGCTCTCTGTTCTCTCTCCACAGATAACAACATCAGAGAAACTACCGAACGGGCAGCTTCCCATCCGGTCCATGAACACTCCTTGTAAGGTCCCGATGAACATATCGGTCAATTCCTTTTCCAGCATAGGAGGTTGCACCCATGCAGCTAATTCTCGCCATCTCTGGGCGTACTCCTTGAAACTCTCGCCAGATTTCTGACACAAACTTTGCAACTGAGTTCGGCTCGGAGCCATATCCATATTATGCTTGTATTGCCTCAGAAAGGCTTCACCCAGATCTCTCCAGTTTCTAATGGATTCTCTTTTCAACTCCATGTACCAGTCCAAGGAAGCTCCAGACAAGCTATCCTGGAAAAAGTACATCCACATCTTCTCGTCGTCTGTGTATGCGGAGATTTTTCTGTAATAAGCCTGCACATGGGTGCGAGGGAAGGAAGTACCATTGTATTTGTCAAAGGAAGGCGCCTTGAACTTGTAGGGAATCCTCAGCCCGTCAACCAATCCCATATTTGTAACATCAAACCCCATAGAGTTCTGACACTTCATGGCTCTGATCTTCTTAGCTAGGGCGTCAACTTTTCTGTCCCTCTCTTCAGCCCTTACAACTTCGTCTTCATCACTGAGCACGGTGAACATATCTTCCTGCCTGTCAACCAGCGGAGCAGGATGGCGAACCGGAGCACGGGTTGCTATGACATTAACAGTCTCTGCAGCAAGAGGCTGTCCATTGATTCTAATACCCCTCAACTCATCACCCACAGCATAATCATTGACGGGAATAGCAGCAGCAGCAGCGTTGTCACTAACAGGGACACCCACTGGTGAAGCACGACTGGCAGGTGGAATCACAGCTTCCTGTCTCTGGGCTAAGGCACCCAGCTCCTCTTGCCCTTGAACAACTCCTTGCATCATGGTCATGAATTGGGCCATGTTAGCCCTCATCTCTGCTAACTCAGTTTGAACTTGATCCATATTCCTCTGTTGATTCAGTCTGGTAGCGTAGCGGTGCGGACGTTGATCAGCAATCCTGCCTAAAACAGGAACCAGAGTGAGAAGTCTCGTTCAAGAACACCTGTTATGCAAAATGATATGTGTATGATGCTAATGATGCGTATGATGCACATGATATGTTCATTCCTCAAGCATTCAAGAGCCTAATTTATCCTTCAAGAAATGGAAACCTGCAACAATGAACAACAAAGAAAAAACCTACACAGGATAATGAGCACAAGGTGAAACATCAACAACCTCATCCATAAACATGAGCAACAAGGGTCATACAACATAATTCGTACAAAAGATCAGAGTACAACAATGAATCCCATCCAACAATCCTGGAGGTGATTCTCAACATAAACAACAGATACATAATCTAAGAAAAATGTCCTCCCGGAATGAGAGTCTTCAGATATTGGCACTGGTCTATCACAGGTCACACTCTGAACATTCAGGCAGAGGGGTGAGCTTCTCCTTCAGTTGTCTTCTGAGCTCCACAACTTCTCTTCCAAGCTGCCTCTCTGATGCATGTCTTAGGTCTACTTCCTTCTTCAATTGAACATCTTTGTCCCTAAGCTGCTTTTCCAAGACTCTTATCTTCTTCTAGTAATTAGCTTCAACTTTCTGCAACCTCAAGCACTCACGGTGTTCTTCATTCAACAATGTCTCTATCTCCGTGTAAGACCTCTTCTTGCTCTTCAATCTACTAGCATCCTCCCCTTGCATGCCTTTGAGTTGATGAGCTAAGTTCAACTTATCAGCCTTGGCTTTGTAAAGCTCCATCTGGATATCTTGTTCCTTCTCTTTCAACCGACGATTCTCCATTAAGGCTTGTTTGTAGTGCTCAGCAGGCACACTCTCAGAAAGGATCAGAGGCGGTTGCTCCTGCAATGACTCCATCCTATCATAGGGTAACAACAAAATCTCAACTCTATTCCTGACGCAATCAATGTAATCAGGCATAGCAACTGCAAACTTTTTCCCTAATACCAAGCTCTTCCCACTCGCTCCAGTCTAGCCGGGTCACTCCGCTTCTCAAAACACACACTCTCAGCTATCTCAGCATCTAGCGATCTTCCATTCATGACAAACCCCAACTGGCGAAGGGAAAGAACCGGGTTGTAGTTGATGCAACCCTTAGTCCCTATGAGTGGCACATTATGAAACTCTCCACAACTCATGATGACACTACGCACATTCACCCTGTAAGCCTGCCACTTGATGTCATAGGATGTGAGAGACATAATCCTCTGAGTCCAGTTATGGGTGTTCTGAGCATCCACAAAAGGTCCACTGGTTGGCAGCAAGGACAAGAACCATCTGAGTAGCAACGGGAGACAACATCTGATAGCTCCACCCTTACCATGCATGTTGTGTATAGCATAATAAGTGTCAGCTAACAAGGTAGGAACTGGGTTTCCTCCAATGAAAATAGTGATGGCCGCAAAGTCCACAAAATTAGGCATACTCGGGAACAGCACAATCCCATAGATCATAATAGCCAACTGAGCATTGAAAGCTTCCCAATTTCCTTTCTTTGCTTCCTCCTTAGCCATCCTCACCAGGTACTTCAAAGGCAAACCCACAACACCACCACTTGACTTCCAATTGTCACTCACTTCTTTGATACTCAAATAAAGAGCCTTGGCAACAACCCTGAAATCCACCTCCTTTGGCACATCTAAGAAGGGAACCTGATATCTAATCGGGACATTCATCAGAATGGAATACTCTTCAAGAGTGGGAGCTAACTGATAATCCTGAAAGGTGAAGCAACGAAGCTCTGGGTCATAAAACTGTAGAAGAGTCTGCAACGGTACTGGATCAACCACCATCTTCAACAGTGTCAGAATATCCCCATAATGATCAACAAACACCTTCTGATTACCGCTGGTCACAAGATTGCTCAACTCTATCAAGGATGTCAATGGCTCACGATGAAAACTGTAGGTGCAAGTCTTCCTTTTCAACTCTGGAACGGTTGCCATCTCTCACAGTGAACAGACTCCTGAATGAACCTGAGAAATGATATGCATGAGGAGATTAGTTTTCTCTTTTCTCTTTCTTTTTTTGATTTTTTTTTTGATTTTTTTTTTGAAAATAAACATGCTATGATGCAAATGACGCAAACACGACTGGTTGGCTGTGTCTCTCAAGGCACAGGATCAGAGCTTCGGCTTGAATTCGGAACCACAAAGTCATCTGAGACCCAAAATCATCTAAAACCCACACTTCTGAACCAAGTCACCAACAGGAACCAAGAGTCACCAACAGGACCAAGAGTCACCAACAGATCAAGTCACCAACGGTACCTGTAAAATGATTCATTCCCTCCCCACTCACGGGTGTCATCTAGGCCAGGGTAAGGTCAAGAGAAACGCAGGATAAACAACCCTTTCAAGAATATCATAATGTACACACCAGATGTATGTACCGATAATACCCCATCAGGATCTGAACTGCTCGTGATGCCATGTTCCGCTAAGTGGCGCAATACCACCCGCTTCCCATGAATCACTCTATTCCTAGGTATCCTAGAGTTCACTCATAGCCTGGGTATTGGGCCTTTTACCTCTTGTAACTCCCACCCCATCAGAGAAACACACAGCCAGCACAATGAAAGTATGATGCATGCAAACATAAACAATCACAACATAAACATAAATGCAATAAATGAAATAGCAAAAGCAACCAAACCCTATCCTACAGAGCGCTAGGATTGACTCGCTTAGGGAAGATGGACCAGCAAAAGGTCAACTTCTCGGGATTTCCCCAGCAGAGTCGCCAGCTGTCGCATTACGCGAAAAACCGGCAGGAAAAAGACACAGTTCTGCCACCGTGCGTTATTTATCTCGAAGGAGGGAAAGGAAACGCTCGAAGTAAACCTGGAAAGGAATGGTCTCACGACCAGAGATGATAGGATCAGGAGCCGGTTATGCCAAGGGAAGGTATTAGCACCCCTACGCATCCGTCGTACTCGACGGGATCCACGCTCAGAAAGAATAGAAGGAAGGTTGCTAGAAACTGCTCAAAACTGCACACACTGGAAGGAAACACAGATGAGAGACGGAGGAAACGGGACTCGGTAGGATATCACATCCTGGGCCTATGTAGTCTGTCAGGCACAAACATTAGAGTCGACGTAGTTCGGGGGGGGGGGGGAAAGTGGAACGTCCTCGCTAGGATGTCACATCCTATGCATACGTATCTTCTCTAACCAGAGAAGAATCAGAGCACTCGTAGCTCGGCTAACGCACGCCAAACAAAGACACTAAACGGAGACGCTGAGACGTCAAACGAGACACACAACTGGAAACGGGATGCCAATCAATGGGCTTACATCCAACTCTAGACACACAAAGAAAAACAGGAAACCGACTACCAATCGCTGGACTTATGTCAGACTCCAGACACACACACACACAGGAAACCGAATGCCAATCGCTGGACTTACATCAGACTCCTACAAGAAAAGGAGAACAGACACACACCAAAAGAAAAGAAAACGGGCGCCCGAAGAGATCAGCTCATCTCCTGCCTACGTACCTCATCTGGTATGAGGATCAGGGCGACGTAGTTCCCCTTAACAGGGAAAGAACTTCTATCCTAACCAGAGACAAGGGAGATAACAGACTACTAGGGAGACTACGACTCGAGCCAAGAAGTTGTCATGCATACGATCCCTACGTTGAGGTCTCTATCCTAACTTGCACAGGAAGCAAGCTAGCCTAAACAGCACATCATCAAACACAAGCACACACACTATATGCACACAAGGGGGCTCATACAGGGCTAGGCTGTAGAAACAAGCCAATTGGAATGGGGTGTTTTTAGCTCTTAACCCTAACATTGAGAGTTAGGGTGAAGCAGATGAAATGGAGATGTGGGTTATCCCTCATAGCTCTTATCCCTGGCCTGGGAGAGCTTGACTCTAATAGGGAGTGTGGGAGTTTAGAATGAAGGAACTCTTCTCCACATATGACTGACACAACAAGATCTTGCGTTCTTATTCACAATGCATCAACACATGGTGTGAGCAAAGTGAATGACACACTAAATAGCAGGGGATGGATTGCACATCCCTTTTATCTGCCAATTGCCTCTTAAGAGGACTTAACCTGCTTTGCACAAAATTAAACAACCACAATCATTGCCTTTTAAGGAGGGCTTCAAACAGGTGTCTGCCAAAGTAACATGGTAGGTCTTCTAGACTACATGAAGATCAGGGATTATACCTCAGTGGTATGCTAACCACAAGCAAGCAAAGCAAAGTTCAAATGAACTTAAAGCAACTTAAGTACCTGTGGAAACAGCTAAACCAGTCAGTACACAATTCAGACCAACAGTCAACAACAATGTCAAACCGACAACCCAATATGCAACACATAAGCCATAAGGCAAACACTATCCTCAACCTACAAAACACACAAATGTTAGCCAACAATAAGAAATGATCAAGCTCAAATGAAGGAGCAACATCAATCATGGAGGTGCATACTTGAACCTGAAATTCACAACTCAAATGGTAAGTCCAAGCCACTAGGTCAAAGCCTAGGGTCAAAAGTGAATCAAAAAGCCAAAACAGAACCTGATATTCAACATGGATCATATTTAATCAATCAAGAACAAGTCCTAAAAAGAACCAAATCATAATCAACATGCAAGTTCATGTAATAGGCCAGAGAAGTCAAAGACCCATTCAAGGCATCCAAATGATCATCATGAATGAAAATTCCCAATCAAAACCGAAATGATTCAAATAATTCTGGAAAAATTCATGAGTATACAACACACCCTAAACATCCATCATGCAAAATATCAGAAGCATTAGAGGTCATTTGGCATGGAAATCAAATTGCACAAGTAAGACAACCAAATGCGTGACACAAATTGTCACACCATGCAAACACAAGCATAAAGCAGAATTGGTACATGAGAAAAATCCCAAACCAAGCCTCAAAGGTCTATCAATTTGTCTAGAATCAGCATGTAAAATTTCATGTCCATTGGATTAAAATGAAGCATTTCATGATAGAAAGAGTAAGGCAATGTCATACATGCACACATGATCAATCAACCGAGAGCAAATAAAATTCCAGCCATGCACAACTTTCAAACTCATCATCATAAAAAACTAGATAAAACAAGGATCATTTTGCAAAAAATTGGGAGTGATTCGATGCATTTTTCAATTTGATATGGATTTTACAAGTTAGCATACAAAATGAAATTCAAACATGAACATGCATGGCAAAAGAGGAGGGAAACACTAAAAATGAATGAACAATTTGGAAACTTCCTTCGCTGGGTATCGAACCCTGTCCAAATTTGAAAAGTGAGCGCACAAAGGCATGAAACGACACCGTTTCATTAAAAACCGTAAGCTGCATGGCAAAATCCAGAAAACCGCCGCCATTGTCCAGAAACCGTCGCTATTGCCCAGAAGCCGACGCTATGCATGAAGATTCATCATCTTCATCATGAAGAAGATGAAGCTTCATCCTCAAATTTCCAGAAATTCCAGAAATTGCCAGAACTCAAAGATTTTTATATCATTCAAATCCTTATTCCATGTACATCATAGATCAACTAACAATTCATTCTAAAACATCATAACAAGTTCAAATCGTACATGAACATTTTTGGATGCAAAACTTCAAATGCACATAACTCAGTCAATAATGCTCCATTTCACACGATTTTTAGCTCAGAATTCTCAGTAAACAAAGATCTACACGAATATACTCATGAATTGAAGAATTATGAAGGTCGAAAATCATACCTCTTGAAGAGCAGGTTCTTGTTTGCACGTTCCAAGGCTTCAAATGATCCAGATCAATTCCAGGATGCTTGTGGAGATGATTGATGAAGAATTGGAAGCTCAAACACGTGTGAATCCAGCTTAATTTGAATTTGCCATGAACATCTTCAAGCTTCAAGCATCCAAGATTTGGCACGAATTCTTCAGAGTGCACGTCGAACCTTACTCAAAACTACTCCAGGATCAAGAATCATGCAAGGAAATGAGTGTTTGTGTGAAGAATTTGGAAGTTCTTTGTGAGAGAAAATTTTGATCAATTCTCCAATTCTAGATCTGAACTTGTGTATTCTGTCTGAAACAATTGTGATTAGGCTTATATATGCCCTCTTAATCATTCTGAAGTTAAGCTTAAGCCAAGGTTAATGGAGATTAGGTTGTTTTAAGGTGTATGCACCAATTTGCATTTTCACCTCATGCATGAGATGCACACGTGAACAGTGCACACCAAGGCCCAAATTCACTCAAAATTACATTTCAAACACAATGGCAATGGTAAAAAGTCCATACAATGCACCATTTTTAAATTTCCAATTTTCCCTCCAAAATTGACTTGGATATGCAAACGCTCATGTGATAATATTTCATGCAATGTGATGGTTGATTTGGAAACCTCATGACATGAGAAGAACAATGCAAAAAGAACCACCAAATTTGGAGTTTTGGTTCAAAAGATATGGCCATTTGAATTTCCAAGCACA
The DNA here is from genome assembly GCF_024323335.1 of Lathyrus oleraceus. Taxonomy (NCBI): domain Eukaryota; kingdom Viridiplantae; phylum Streptophyta; class Magnoliopsida; order Fabales; family Fabaceae; genus Lathyrus; species Lathyrus oleraceus. Next base: position 214,658,494 of record NC_066583.1, read on the forward strand.
CTTTGCAATGATGTGATCATAACTCCTTAACCATTCATTAGAAATTCATGATCTTGGACTTTTTGGAAATGGGAGAGAGAGATCTTCAACTTTCATGTTGGACAAAATTTCATTTGAAGCTTCCTTGATGTTGGAAAGTTGAGTTGAAGTTGGTCCAAAAACTTGCCATTTTTGGAAACTTGAAATTACAGGTCACTTTCCATTTTTGGAAACTTTTGATCTGGCCTCAAAATCTTCAAGGTAGATGTTTGACATGTTGAATAACCTTCTTTGGGACATGAATGAAGTGTCTTAAACCATTTCTCCATCTCCTAGCCCTCAGTTGACTTGCAGTTGACTTTTATGGGCCTCAGATGACCTGGTTATGCACTGTGGACTTCTGAGCCTCTAGCCTTTGGCCAACTTGCATCAAAATGAACCTTGGGTCATGTAAGCTCTCTAGAACAACCATAGGGCCTTCATATCACGGGAAAACCCTTGCTCTCTTGCACATATGGATTCTCCTGATCAGTTTTGACTGATGAAATGCAACATGATATGCAATGTTAATGACCTAAAAATGAAATGAACGTACAAATGAGAGGTGCAAATTTGAGGTGCTACACTTTGGCTCTAGCTTCCCTCTGATTCTTCACAAGGATTTGTCTTCTCTTCTCATCCTCAATGACCTTCAAAGCTCTAACCAACTTCTCCTTGGTGATGTCATGCTCCTTCGTAGATGACTCCAAAGCTTGGCTGATCTTGCAGTAATAGGCGGTGTCTATCTCAAAGCGCTTCACCTCCATGGCATGTCTCTTATCCTGGTCTTCTATTTTCCCTTTGATTTCCTGATTCACCATTTGGATCCTAGCAACACTCATCTCCAACTCAGTCTTCTCTGCCTGCAATTGATCTCTCTCCCTCTTCATCTCAAGGAATTCTTCCATACTGACAGAAGAACACGGCCCCTCAATCAATGGACACCAAGGATCACCCCCAGGAAATGGTAGATGCGTGAGCTCAATCCTCTTCCTAAGCCAATCATCAAACGGAGGAAAAGACCTGCTATTAACCCTACCAAAGGGAACCTTGCCTTTCCTCTGAATGTTGCGCCATGCCCCGAACACTTGCCTCAACTGTGACGGATTACCCTCAGCTTGGAAGTAGAAAGACTCTTGGATCTCACGCTCGAGAGGAGGAACCTCCATAGCAAATCCCATTTGTCTCCTAAGAAGCGTCGGGTTGTAATTAATGTAACCTTGAACTCCTATAAGAGGCACATTGGGAAGACTCCCACAACTGTAAATGAAGTCTCGTCCAGCCAGACCATTGTGAGTCTAAGCTATGTCCTTGGCTCGCAAACCCATCAACCTGATTGACCATTTGACAGTAGGATCAAGAAAGACAAAGGCACCTCTGGAAGGCAAATACCCCATGAACCATTTGTACAACAGTTGAGCACAACATCTGATCAATCCACCACGCCTCTTCTCGTTCCGATTATGGACCGAGTAATAGACATCCCCAACCAAGGTAGGAATAGGATTCCTCTGCACAAACACCCAGATGGCATTAATATCCATAAAGTTCTTCTGGCTAGGGAACAGGATGACTCCATAAACGTTGACAGCAAGCAAAGCACAGACAGCCTTCCAATCACCCAAAACAACATGCTCCCTGGCTTTGGCCTCCAAGAAACTCAGATGAAAACCAGGCAACTTTCCCTTCTCCTTCAAACCCCCCTTAGTCACTTCCGGGCTTAAATAAAGAGCACGAGAAATCTCAGCAACATCAGGTTCATCCTTAGTGGCATAGAATGGAATCTGGTCTCTGATCTGAATCCCCAAGATGCTGGCGTAGTCCTCCATCAAAGGACCCAACAAGTAATCCGGGAAGACGAAACATCTCAAGCCGGGATCATAAAACTGGAGAAGAGTATGGATGACACTCCTGTCATCATCGGTAAGCCTGAAAACCAACTTTAGAATACCCCCATAAATCTCACGGAACATCCCCACATGGTCAGGTGTAATCAATGCTATCATATCCTTCAGCACATCAATCTCTGGATTGAAGAAACTGTAGACGACGTCGTCTTTCAAGCCGGCCCTCATATCTGGAATAAAGAAGTCTCTCAACCAGGATCTCAATCAAGAATGTACCCTGCATATGGATAAACATGAGTTAGATGCAGCTAAATGCAAAATGTGAATGATGTTGATGTATGAATGCAATGCACTGTGTCATCCTCCAAGTCATCTGAACATCCACTGTACGGAAGCCCTGGTCTCTGAACTGATCACAACCATTTGAGGTACGGAGTAACCATAAATCCCACTCGAGAGTCCCGAAATAAACGGAACCGAAGAATATATCACCATCATCACTGGAAAACCACTGATTTGATAGCAACAAAAATCATCTGTACCAACCCAGGGAATCCTGAAATAAACGGATCCCCATTGATAAATACCACGGACAGAACTCCGGCACCTCGGAAATAAATCCATAAATCCACCTTATAAATAGGACCTCAATCAAGAACTGAGCCATTAGTCACCATCAAAACATCACCATCAGAACATGCATCTGTAGGAATCAACCCTCCCCTCACAGGTGAATTCTACTAAGGTCATCCTAAGGCGGATAATGGTCTCGACAATCGGGCAAGATACGCAACGGGTTTGCCCATTCGGGTGTGCCGTTGCAGCTCTTATAAGATCGTCTAAACGAAAGATCCGGGAAAGACCGGTCATCGAAGTCAATAGCTCAAAAGAGGTAACCCAACCAAAGTGGACTACTCCACCCAGAAGAGCTCTCTTAGAAGAACCTCGTCCGGCTTGTGGTATGTCACGTCGCAATAACATGCTGATCCAACATGTGAGGAAACGTGAGACCACACTAATCCTAGGTGTATACTTGGGCCTGGGTTTTAGCCCCACTCAAAACACCCACCCCAAATCAGAGGAACCAAACCTGTACAGAATCCAGCACAATGATAATATGATGCATGAAAACATATATGCAAATATATACACAACATAGTAATCATAAATGCAATAAATAAAGCAGCATAAGCAACCAAAACTATCCTAGAGAGCGCTAGGATTGACTCGCTTAGGGAAGATGGACCAGTAAAAGGTCAACTTCTTATGGTCCCCAGCAGAGTCGCCAGCTGTCGCATACGCGAAAAACAACCGGCGGAAAAAAGACACAACAAACAAAGCCGCCACCGTGCGTTATTTATCCCAAAGGAGGGAAAGGAAACGCTCGAAGTAAACCTGGAAAGGAAATGGTCTTACGACCGGAGATTTCAAGGATCGGGAGTCGGTTACGCAAGGGGAAGGTATTAGCACCCCTCACGTCCGTCGTACTCGACGGGATCCACGCTCAGAAGAATAGAATAAGGTTGCTCAAACTGCTCAAAGAATGCACACACACTGGACTAAAACACGGATGGAAGAAGACGGGAACGGGCTCGCTAGGATATCGCATCCTATGCCTACGTATCTCATCTGGAATGAGAATCAGAGCTACCGTGGTTCGGCTAACGCACGCTGAAACAAAACACACACAAAGACGCTGAGACGTCGAAAGAAACTCGCAAATGGAAACAGATTGCCAATGGCTGGCCTTACGTCCGACTCCGAACAAAAGAAGCACAAACCGGAAACCGAATGCCAATCGCTGGGCTTACATCAGACTCCACAAACAAACAACAAACTAGAAACCGAATGCCAATTGCTGGGCTAACATCAGACTCCAAACACACACACAAAGCAAAAGGGTTGAAAAAGACAAGGAGTGAACACACAGACTAACAGGGAGTCGGGAACTCGAGCCTGATATCTGTCAAGCAAAACACACTCAAAAAAACAAAAGGGCGCCCGGAGTGATCTCGCACGATCTCCTGCCTACGTACCTCATCTGGTATGAGGATCAGGGCGACGTAGTTCCCCTTAACATGGGAGAAACTATCTCCTAACCAGAGACATGGGAATAACAAACTACAAGGGATACTGACTCGAGCCTAATAGTTGTCATGCAATCCACAGTAGTCCTAGGTTCAAGTATCTAATCAGCACCTAACTCGCACAGGGAGCAAGCTAGCCTAAACAGTAAATAAGCAAACACAAGCACAAGAGAGCAAGCACACACACTATATGCAAACAAGTGGCTCATACAAGGCTGGGCTTTAGTCAAGGGGTCATATCTACCTTGACAAACAAGCCAAATACTGGAATGGGTGGTCAGGCTCTTAACCTCTAACATTGAGAGTTAGGGTGAGCAGATGAAATGGAGATGAGGGTTATGCCTCATAGCTCTTATCCCTGGCCTAGGAGAGCTCGAATCAAAGAATGTGTGGGAGTCCAGAATGTGGGACTCTATTCCACATGACTGACACAACAAGATTTTGGGTTTTTATTCAAAATGCATCAACACATGGTGTGAGCAAGATGAAAGACACAACTGGATAGAAGGGGATGGATTGCACATCCCTTTTATCTGCCAATGCCTCTTCACTTAGGAGGTCTTTGAAGTACAAGGCACAAATATAAACAAACAAAGACATGGCCTCTTAAGGAGGGCTTCAGACAGGTGCCTGCCAAAAATAGCAGGTCTTCCAGACTACATGGAGTTTAGGGATTTACCTAAGTGGTATGCCAACCACAAGCAAAGCAAAGCAACTCAAATAATGAGTTAAAGCGGCTAAAGTACTTGTAAGAAAAGCTAAACCGGTCAATATTTACATTCAGACAAATCAAACAACAGTCAGATAACCAATTGTCAGACAACAATGGTGCAAGGCCTAAGGTGCAAGCAAACTAAATTGATTCACCATCCAAAAGAACTTCAAAACAGCAAGGTTAGTCAACCAAATTAACTTGTATCTCAAGTGATGAGATCATATCAACCAATGTGGCTAATTGCTTGAAAACCTGAAATGCACAACTCAAAATGTGAGTCCAAACCCCTAAGGCAAAGCCTAGGGTCAAAAGTGAAGAAAAAAATTCAAAACAGAATCTAAAACTCAACATGAATCATCTTTAATCAATCATGAACATGTCCTAAAAAGGACCAAATCAAAATCATCAAGCAAAGTCATGAAATAAGCAAGAGAAGTCAAAGGCAAATTCAAGTCACACAATTGGACATTAAGAATCAAAATTCCATATCAAAACAGAAATGACTCAAACAATTCTGGAAAATTGTATGTGCATACAACATGTACAATACAATCATCATACCAAAAATCATAATCAACAGAACTCAATAGGCATGGAAATAAAATTGCACAAGTAGGACATCAAATTGTGTGACACACATTGTCACACCTAAAGTACATGTGTCCCAAATAGTGAAGACAATAGCAAAAATGCCAAATAAAATCACACAAATCCATCAACATGTTATGAATCATCATGCAAAATTTCATGGCAATTGGATCATTTTTGTGCATTTCACATTAGAAAGAATGGAGCAAGGTCACATATGCATACATGTTCAAAGAGTCTAGCACAATTCAAAATCCAGAAATTGTAAAGTCATAAAATCAACACCATAAAATTCTAGACATTTCAAGGATCATGTAGTAAAAAACTTGGAATTAATTGGATCATTTTTCAATTTGATATGCATTTTTGAAGTTGGCAAAAAATATTTGAAATAAAATGAACAAGACATACATTGAAATGGTGGAGGGAAAATGGAAAATGATTGATCAATTTGAAAATATGGCCCAGGGAGATTCGAACCGTGTACAAGGCGCGTCCAAAACGCAGTAGTTTCATCGCCCAGTCAGCGAGGCCCTGCACGCGTGGAAGGTCAAACGATCCCTGGCCTATTGTTTTGCCAATTGTATGCACGCGTGGCTGTGACATGTAAGCCCTAGCCTCGTCACTTGCAGACGGCGGAAGGTACTGTTCCCAGCTGCGGAAACCATCGTCTCCTTCGTTGAGACGGTGGTGAACAGTGATGAACATACTTTTTTTTCCAGAATTTCGTAAAAATGACATCAATCAAAAGCTTAGCTCGTGTACAATTCAAATCTATCATCCATTCACATTAATTCATCATGAACACAACAAATCGAAGAGAAAACAACATGAACATTCAAACTTTAATCTCATGTATCTTCCTCAATATTGCACCAAATTTCATGTTCTTTATACCAGCGGAATCAACAAGCAATGCACTACAAGTATATAGCAATAAAAACAAGAATTATGAGGCGCAAAATTCTGACCTTCTTGAAGCTTCAACAATGGAAGTGGTAGATTCAAGGCTTGGCAAGCATCCAAATCCCTCCTATCAACCTTGTAATGACTTCTGAAGTTGAAATTGAAGCTTGGAATGGCTTGGATCTAGCTTGGATTTGAATCTCCATTATCATGTTCTTGATCTTCATGTGTTCAATTCTTCACCAAATTCTGCAATCAATGGCTTGATCTATACTGAATCCATATCACAGAACAAGAATATGCAAGAAAATAGCAAGGTTATGTGGAAGAATTTTGAATTTTGGTTGAGAGAAAAAAATGGAGGGAAAATGAGATCTAGATCTAGAATGATGAATAATCACAAATTCTGTTAGGATTATGTATTTATATGATGTGTTAATCCTACTGAAAATTAATTAAGCTTTGGTTAATTGGAGATTAGTGAGAAATAAGGTGTTATGCAAAAATTGGTTTTTTCACCCCATGCATGCAATCCTACGTGAACAGTAACCAATTGTCATGCATTTTCACTTAAAATCATCTTATGAACACAATGGCAATGGTATTTTGTCCATACAATGCACCAATTTTGAATTTGTAAATTTCCCTCCAAAATAAGCATGAATATGCATATGATCATGTGATGAATCTTCATGCAATGTGATGAATGATTTGGAAAGTTCATGTCATGAGAAGAATTTGGCAAAAAGGAGCACTCAATTTGGAGTTATGAGTCAAAAGTTATGCCCTTTTGAAGTTTCAAGCACACTTGGCAATGATTTGATCATATCTCCTCAACCATTCATCATATGCTCATGATCTTGGACTTTTTGGAAATGGGAGAGAGAGATCTTCAACTTTCAGATTGGATAAAAATTCATTTGAAGCTTCTTTGATGCTGTAAGATCAAGTTGAATTTGGACCAGAGTCTTTCCATTTTTGGAAACTTTTAATTACAGGTCACTTTCCATTTTTGGAAACTTTTGATCTGACTTCAAATTCTTCAAGATATGTGTTTGTAATGACAAATGAACTTCTTTGGGACATGGATGAAGTGTCTCAAACCATTTCTCCACCTCCTAGCCCTTAGTTGACTTTCTAGGTCCTCAGATGACCTAACCATGCTCTGATCAGCTTGAGCCTCAACCACCTGAGGAAATGGCTCCAACATGAACCCCTAGCTCTAATAAGCTCAATATAATACTCACATGATCTCCATCTCAAGGGAATGCCTCATGTCTTTGAGAAACCCTGACTGAAAGAATGCAACTGATTAGGGTTGACATATCCATGAATTTTGAAACCCTAATCCCAAGGAATCTGAGCATGAATTCTGAAACCTTGATAAGGACATAACCATGATGATGATGACATATCCTTGCAAACAAGATACTGCTCAACCTTTTGAAGGGCCCAGAAAACCCTGATTGAAGCACAAACCCTCAGATGGTTGGTGATCAATTCAATAAGACCCTCAGGCTTGAACCACACAACTTCTCCATCTCTGACAAGACCTTAGAGGATGACATGTTTATTTTCACATGATATGCAATATGCAATGACTAATGCCCTAAATATAAATGCAATATGCTAAGCTAGTCCCAAGAAGAGGAGGGAAAATTTTGAGGTGTTACAGATAGCATCGTTGCCAACATCACCGCTTGTAACAACCTGAGTTTTAGTGACGCTGATCTCCCCGAGGAGGGAAGAAACCACAACTTGGCATTACATATTGTAGCACCTCAAATTTGCACCTCCCATTTGTACATACATTTTCATTTTAGGTCATTAACATTGCATTGACATTGCATAGTCCATCATGTCATCAGGCAAGACTGGTTAGGAGATTCAGTTGTGCAAGGCAACAAGAGCATTCTCCATGAGGTCAAAGCCCTAGGGTTGGTACAATGAGTTCATGTGACCCAAGGATCATTTTGAAGAGATTTGGCCAAGTATTGAAAGCTCAAGATTCATCAGTTCATGTGCAAATCATCTGAAACCCACAAAAACCCATAAAAGTCAACAAAAGTCAACTGTCAATTCAACTATGGATTGGGAGGTGGGATATGGTTAGAGATGCCTCATTCATGTGTAAACAAGTCTCATTTGACATCCCAAACATCAACATTGAAGAATTTGAAGTCAGATCAAGACTTTCCAAAAATAGCAAGTGACCTGTAATTTGAATTTTCCAAAAATGGAAAGGTTTTGGACCAACTTCAACTCAAAATTACATCATCAAGAAAGCTTCAAATGAAATTTTGTCCAACATGAAAGTTGAAGACCTTTCTCTCCCATTTCCAAAAGGTCCAAGATCATGAATTTCTCATGTGTGGTTGATGAGATATGGTTCAAACATGGCAAAGTGTGGTTTAGACTTCAAATGAGCATAACTTTCAAACCAAAACTCCAATTTGAGTGGTTCTTTTTGCACATTGATCCTTGTAACATGTATTTTCCAAGCATACAATCATTTGGCATGAAATCTCATTTGCATGGCATTGGCTCATTCATGAAGATTTTGGGAAGAAATTTCATAAACTCATTTTGGTTGAATATATGCATACAATATCACTTCCAAAGCTTGCATGAACACATTTTAAGTGGATTTTGGCCTTGCACATGCACTGTTCACGTGCATGAGGGTGCATGGAGCATGAAATTGAATTTTTTCATTCACACCACAAAGCCCCTAATCTCATTTGCATTGTGCCTAATCCTTGCCTAGACATGATTAGCATTGAGTATAAAGCCTTAATCCTAACTGTTTTCATCACAATTACCAATTCTAGATCTAGATTTTCACAAATTCTCAAAGTTCTCTCTTACTTTTTTCTCCAAAATTCTACAAACACAATCACTTTCCATTGATCATTTCATCATCCTGAGCTATAATTGAGCATATTTGCACGTGGAAACAGAGGAAATCGTGCCTGTTTTGTTCATGTTCAAGGTGTGAAGCTTCCATGGCAAGTGGAGATTGAGCAAGATTTGTGTACATTCAAGCCTCCATTTCATCATCCTTTACTACAAGAAGCATATTGGAGAAGAATCGGAACATCAAAGGCCTTGGAAACACGTGATTTCAATTGCTGCTCATCAAGAGGTAGGTTTTTTGACCTCTTTAATTCTCCAAATTGTTGTACCTATTGTATAGTTCATAGATTGGTGATGAATCTGAGCTTTGAATGGAGTGATTTGGTGTGATATACATGAAGATCCGTGCATTTGAAGTTTTGGTGTAGATTTTCATTTCCTTCGATCCATGCGTGTGATGTTGTTTCTTGATGAAATATTCATGGATTCTTGTTGTATGATGCATGATAAGTTGATTGATGTGCTCATTTTTCATTTTTGGAGCATTTGATTTTTCTGGAAAATTGTTGGATGAAGATCTTCATCGTGTTCATCATGTTCATACACATTGCCAGTTTTCCTGCGAATTTTCTTGCAAAACGCATAGGATTACCTGCGAAATTTGCCACAAGTTCATGTTGTTTCCTGCGGATTTTCAAACACGTGCATGCGCGCCAACTTAGGGTTTGTAGGTCAAAACGATGTCATTTTGAAGGCGCGCGCTTGGCATTTTAAAACTGGCCATGGCTCGAATCCTGCTGAGCGCATTTTGCACAATTGCCTTGTGTTTTTTCATCATTTCTTCATCATTTCATGTCTTGGCTTCACATTTCCATTTAAATTTTTCTCAACTTCATAAATTCACAATAAATTGAAAACTCATCCAAAAATTATGAGGTTTTTTGCATCATGATCCTTATCTTGTCTAGTTTTTTGTGATCATTAAAATGCAAATTGTGCCTGGCCTGGAAATTATTTTATCTAAGGAGATTGAACATGTATGCTTCCTTGACCTTGCCTTGCCATATCATTTGTGAAATGCTCATCTTTGATCCAATGAGTTTGAAATTTTTCATGCTATAACTAGACTCTTTGCTTGACATTTTGGTGTTGATTTGGTATTTTTACCATTTGTCATTACTGTTTTATGATTGTGCTAGTTTAGGTGTGACAATTTATGTCACACCTTGTGATGTTCAATTTGAATGATGTGTTAGCCATGCCAAATTATCTCCAATTGCCTTTATTTTTTGTATGATGCATATTATGGATGTTGTGAATGAGCATGAATGTTGTTGGAATTATTTGATTCATTCCTGATTTAATTGAGATTTTTCATTCTGGTTGGTCACATTTGAGCTTTAAAATTGCCTTGAATTTCATTTGATCATGAAATGCTTGTTTCTTATCCAATGCTTCTGAATTTTTGCATACTATTTCTAGACATGTTGAGTGTTGTTTTGGCTTTGGTTTGAGGTTTTTACCAATTACCATTTCTGTTTTATGCCTATGCTAACTTGGTGTGACAATTTGTGTCACACATGTGCTTGTTGTGCTTGTCTTGACTTTTGCTATGTGATTGCCATGCCTAATGATGTCCAATGCCTCTAATTTTTGGTGTGGTGATCATGTTGTATGTTCTGTTTACTCATGAATTTTTCCAAGATTATTTGAATCATTTTTTATTTAATGTGCATTTATTTCTTCTGATGTCACAATGTTGTCACAATTTGCATACCTAGCCATGTTTGGTTCATGAAATGCTTTTGGTTAATGATATTGATATGGGACCTTTTGGAATGTGTTCTTGATTGAATGAAGTTGATTCATGTTAAATTTCATGTTCTGTTTTGAATGTTTGACCCTCTTTTAATCCTAGGCTTTGACCTAGTGGTTTGGACTCACTGTTTGGATTGTGGATTTCAGGTTAAAAAGCACATTGCCATGGTTGGATTGGTCCACTCATTTGAGTTGATTAATTGGTTGTTGATTGGCTAACCTTGTGTTGTTTTGTAGGTTGATGCCAAGTCATTTCTGTTGTGCATATTGGCTTGTGGCTTGCACATTGTTGCCTAATGCCTTATTTGTCTGATTGTGTGATTGACTGTTGTCTGTCTGTTTGTTGGACTTGTAAACTGATTGGTTTAGATTTTTTCAGGTACCTAAGTTGCTTTGAGTTCTTTTGAACTTGCTTTTGCTTTGCTTGGTTGCTTAACCATTGAGGTATAACTCTCTGACTTCATGTAGTCTGGAAGACCTGTCCTGTTATGTGGGCAGGCACCTGTCTGAAGCCCTCCTTAAGAGGCAATGCTTGTGAATGTTTACTTTTGTGCCAAGCAGGAAAAGTCCTCTTGTGAGGCAATTGGCAGATAAAAGAGATGTGCAATCCATCTCCTGCTATTCAGTGTGTCATTCACTTTGCTCACACCATGTGTTGATGCATTGTGGATATTAACCCAAGATCTTTGTTGTGTCAGTCATATGTGGAGAAGAGTTCCTACTTTCTGAACTCCCACACTTTCATTTGTCTGAAGCTCTCCCAGGCCAGGGATAAGAGTTGTGAGGTCTGACCCTAACTTCTTATTTCATCTGCTTCACCCTAACTCTCAATGTTACGGTTAAGAGCTAACTACACCCGATTCCAGTTGGCTTGTGTTTCACAGCCTAACCTTGTATGAGCCCAATTGTGTGCATATAGTGTGTGTGCTTGCTTTGTGTGCTTGTATGTATTTGTATATGCTGTGTAGGATAGCTTGCTTCCTGTGCAAGTTAGATAGAAACCTTAACTTAGGGATGGTATGCATGACAACTTCTAGGCTCGAGTCGTAGTGTCCCTAGTAGTTTGTGTCTCCCTTTGTTTCTGGTTAGGCTAGTCCTTTTTCCCTGCGTAGGGGAACTACGTCGCCCTGATCCTCATACTAGATGGGGTACGTAGGCAGGAGATGAGCTGATCTCTCCGGGTGCCCTTTTTCTTTTTCAACCCTTTGTGTGTGTGGAGTCTGACGTAAGTCCAGCAATTGGCAGTTGGTTTCCTGTGTCTTGTTGGTTTGTTGGAGTCTGATGTAAGTCCAGCGATTGGCATTCGGTTTCTGTGTTTGCTTGTTTGTGTGGAGTTTGACGTAAGTCCAGCGATTGGCAGTCAGTTTCCTGTGTGGTTTTGTTTGGCGTGCGTTAGCCGAGCTACGAGTGCTCTGATTCTTCTCCGGTAAGAGAAGATACATATGCATAGGATGCGACATCCTAGCAAGCACGTTTCCCCTGTCCCGAACTACGTCGACTCTGATGTATGTGCTTGACAGACTACATAGGCCCAGGATGCGATATCCTGCCGAGTTCCTGTTTCTTTTGTCTTTCTGTGTTTCCTTCCAGCCTTGTGCAGTTTGTGAGCAGTTTCTAGCAACCTTATCCTTATTTTTGTGTGTGGATCCCGTCGAGTACGACGGATGCGTAGGGGTGATAATACCTTCCCTTCGCATAACCGACTCCCGATCCCATCTCTCTCTGGTCGCGAGACCATGTTCTTTCCAGGTTTACTTCGAGCGTTTCCTTTCCCTCCTTTGGGATAAATAATGCACGGTGGCGGCTCTGTTGTTTCGTTTTCCCGCCGGTTTTTCGCGTAATGCGACAGCTAGCGACTCTGCTGGGGACCATAGAGAAGTTGACCTCTTGCTGGTCCATCTTCCCTAAGCGAGTCTCTCCTAGCGCTCTCTAGGATAGGGTTTGGTTGCTTTCGCTGTTTCATTTATTGCATTCATTTTGTTTATTGTTTGCATTTATGTTTGCATTTATGTTTGCATTCATCATCTGTTCATCTGCGCTGGCTGTGCTGTGTTTGTCTCTCTGTTGGGGTGGGAGTTACATGAGGTAAAAGGCCCAATACCCAGGCTATGAGTGAAATCTAGGACACCTAGGAATAGAGTGATTCATGGGAAGCGGGTGGTATTACGCCACTTAGCGGAACTTGATATCACGAGCAGTTCAGACTCTGATGGGGTATTATTGTTACATACTTCGGGTGTGTATATGATGATATTCTATGAAAGGGTTATTTATGCTGCGTTTCTCTCGACCTTACCCTGGCCTAGATGACACCCGTGAGTGGGGAGGGAATGATCATTATTACAGGTACAGTTAGTGACTTGTTGGTGACTTGTTGGTGACTTGTGATCCTGTTGGTGACTTGGTTCTACAGATTGGGTCTCAGATGAGTATGGGTCTCAGATGATTTTGTGGTTCCGAGTTCAAGCCGAAGCTTTGATCTTGTGCTCCGAGATACACGGCCAGCCAGTCTTGTCTGCATCATTTGCATCATAGCATGTTTATTTTCAAAAGATAATGCAATAAAAAAGAAATGAAAACATAGGGAAAAAGAAAAGAAAGCTAATCTCTGCATGCATATCATTTCTCAGGTTCATTCAGGAGTCTATTCACTGTGAGAGATAGCATCCGTTCCCGAGTTGAAGCGGAAGACTTGTTCCTACAGTTTTCACCGTGAGCCTTTGACATCCCTGATAGAGTTGAGCAACCTTGTGACCGGCGGTAATCAGAAGGGGTTTGTTGATCAGTATGGGGATTTGTTGACACTGTTGAGGATGGTGGTAGATCCAGTACCGTTGCAGACTCTTCTCCAATTCTACGACCCAAAGCTTCGTTGCTTCACCTTCCAGGATTATCAGTTAGCTCCTACTCTTGAAGAGTACTCTATTCTGTTGAATGTCCCGATCCGGTATCAGGTTCCTTTCTTGGATGTGCCTAAGGAGGTTGATTTCAGGGTTGTTGCCAGAGCTTTTCATCTGAGTATCAAAGAAGTGAGTGATAATTGGAAGTCCAGTGGGGATGTTGTAGGGTTGCCTGTGAAGTTCCTGTTGAGGGTTGCTAAAGGAGAAGCAGAGAAGGGGAATTGGGAGGCTTTTCATGCCCAGTTGGCTATCATGATTTATGGGATTGTCTTGTTCCCGAGTATGCCCAACTTTGTGGACTTTGTTGCTGTCACTATTTTCCTAGGAGGAAACCCGGTTCCTACTTTGTTAGCTGACACTTTCTATGCTATTCATAGTAGGCATGGTAAGGGTGGAGCTATCAGATGTTGTCTCCCACTTTTGCTCAGATAGTTCTTGTCTCTTCTGCCAGTCAGTGGACCTTTTGTGGATGCTCAGAGCATCCATAAGTGGACTCAGAGGGTTATGTCTCTTACCTCCTATGATATCAGATGGCAATCTTACCGGATGGATGTGCGTAATGTCATTATAAGCTGTGGAGAGTTTCGTAATGTGCCACTTGTAGGGACTAAGGGTTGCATCAATTAAAATCCGGTTCTTTCTCTTCGCCAGTTGGGGTTTGTGATGATTGGAAGACCACTTGATGCTGAGATAGCTGAGAGTGTGTATTTTGAGAAGCAAAGTGACCCGGCTAGATTGGAGCAGATAGGAAGAGCTTGGAAGACCATTGGTGTCAAGGATGGAGCTGTTCTGGGGAAGAAGTTTGCAGTTGCTATGCCTGATTACACTGATTGGGTCAGGAAGAGAGTGGAGACTTTGTTGCTGCCCTATGATAGGATGAAGCCTTTGCAAGTGCAACCACCTTTGATCCTTGCTGAGAGTGTACCTGCTGAGCATTACAAGCAAGCCTTAATGGAGAATCGTCGGTTGAAGGAGAAGGAACAAGATACCCAGATGGAGCTCTACAAAGCCAAAGCTGACAAGTTGAACTTAGCTCATCAACTCAAGGACATGCAGGGTGTAGATGCTAGTGGAGTAAAGAGAAAGAAGAGGTCCTATGAAGAGATGGAGACCTTGTTGAATGCAGAACACCGGGAATGCTTGAGGTTGCAGAGAGCTGAAGCCAGTTATCAGAAGAAGATAAGAGACTTGGAGAAGCAACTCAGAGACAAAGACATCCAACTGAAGAAGGAAGTTGATTTGAGACATGCATCAGAGAGCCAACTTGGAGGAGAAGTTGTGGATCTCAGAAGACAACTGAAGGAGAAGATCACTCCTTTGCTAGAATGTTCAGAGTGTGACCTGTTGATAGACCAGTGTCAGTACCTGAAGACGCTCATTCCTGGAAGCCATTTGTCTTAGTGTATATCTATGTTGTTTATGTTTTGAATCACCTCCAGGCTTGTTGGATGGGATTCATTGTTGTGCTCTGATCATTTGAACCGTTGTTGTATGATCTTTGTTGCTCTTATCTATAGATGAGGTTGTTGATGTTTCACCCTGTGCTCACTATCTTGTGTATGTTGTTGCTTCTCTGTTTGTACTGCAGGTTGCCATTTCCTGAAAGATGAATTAGGCTCTTTGAATGCCTGAGAAATGAACATATCATGTGCATCATACGCATCATTAGCATCATACATATATCATTTTGCATTACAGGTATTCTTGCTCGAGACTTCTTACTCTGGTTCCTGTTTTAGGCAGGATTGCTGATCAACGTCCGCACCGCTACGCAACCAGATTGAATCATCAGAGGAATATGGACCAGGTTCAAGCAGAATTGGCTGATATGAGGGCTAACATGGCCCAATTCATGACCATGATGCAAGGGGTTGTTCAGGGGCAAGAGGAGCTGCGTGCCTTAGCCCAGAGACAGGAAGTCGTGATTCCGCCGTCCAACCGTGCTTCACCAGTGGATGTTCCGGTTCATGATAATGTTGCTGCTGCTGCTCCCGTCAATGACTACGTTGTGGGTGATGAGTTGAGGGGTATCAGAATCAACGGACAACCTCTTGCTGCAGAGACTGTTAATGCCAGAGCTACCCGGGCTCCGATTCGTCATCCTGCTCCGCTGGTTGACAGGCAGGAGGACATCTTCACATTGCTCAGTAAAGATGACGAGGTTGTAAGAGTTGAAGAAAGGGATCGGAAAGTTGATGCCCTTGCTGAAAAGATCAGAGCCATGGAGTGTCAGAACTCCCTGGGTTTCAATGTTACAAATATGGGGTTGGTTGAAGGGTTGAGAATTCCCTACAAGTTCAAAGCGCCTTCATTTGATAAATACAACGGTACTTCTTGCCCTCGCACCCATGTGCAGGCATACTACAGGAAGATCTCTGCTTATACAGATGACGAGAAAATGTGGATGTACTTCTTCCAGGATAGCTTGTTAGGGGCTTCCTTGGATTGGTACATGGAGCTAAAGAGAGATTCTATCCGAAGCTGGAGAGATTTGGGTGAAGCCTTCTTGAGGCAATATAAACATAATATGGACATGGCGCCGAGCCGGACTCAGTTGCAGAGTCTTTGTCAAAAATCTGGTGAAAGTTTCAAGGAGTACGCCCAGAGGTGGCATGAGTTGGCTGCACGAGTACAACCCCCTATGCTGGAGAAGGAGTTAACTGATATGTTCATCGGTACGTTACAAGGCGTGTTCATGGACCAGATGGGGAGTTGTCCATTCGGTAGCTTCTCTGATGTTGTGATATGTGGGGAAAGGACAGAGAGTTTGATTAAAGCTGGGAAGATTCAGGATGTTGGTTCCTCATCTTCCAAGAAACCATTTGTTGGGGCACCTCGCAGGAGAGAGGGTGAAACTAACGCTGTACAACACCGGAGAAATGCAAACAGAGGTCAATACCGCCAGGTTGCTGCTGTAACTATTCCAGCGCCTCAACCTCGTCAACAACAACAACAAAGAGTTCAACAACAACAACAACAACTACAACAGCAACGTCCGTATCAGCCCAGGCAGAGGATGCCTGATCGCCGTTTTGACCCGTTGCCGATGACCTATGCTGAGTTGCTACCTGAGTTGCTCAGATTGGGATTCGTGGAGTTGCGTACCATGGCTCCGTTGACAAAAATACCACCTGGGTATGATGCCAACGTGCGTTGTGATTTCCACTCTGGTGCACCGGGGCACCACATTGAGAACTGTCGGGCTTTTCATCATAAGGTCCAGGACCTAATTGACGCTAAAACTATCAATTTTGCTCCTGTGCCGAATGTTGTAAACAATCCTATGCCTCCGCATGGTGCACATAGAGTGAACAATGTTGAAGGGGGAGAGATTGAAGACTTGGTGGTCAGTGTTGAGGAGATCCAGACTCCGTTGACTGTTGTGAAGGACCGTCTGTTGAATGGGGGCATATTCCCGGGCTGTTGTGAGGGCTGTGTAGACTGTGCTGATTCAGAGGATGGTTGTGTACAGTGAAGGGCTGGTATTCAGAATCTGATCGATGAGGGTTGTTTGCAATTTAGTCGGGCTGCTAAAGATCGCGAGGTGGTGTCAACTGTCACCATTTACTTCAAACCTTCCGAGGGACGTGGCCAGAGGGTTGTCAGTGCATCTACAGCTAGTGGTACTCCTGTTACCATTTTTGCTCCCGTGACTGTCAGTACTCCAACTACTATTGCTGTGTCTGGTAGAAGGGTTGTTGAGAATAGTAGGGTCGTGCCATGAAAGTATGACAATGCTTATCGCAGCAACAGAAGGGCTGAGAGTCAGGTTAGGCCAGTGAATCAGTCTCCTGTGACTATTGGTGTGCCTAGTAGGACTCCTGTGGTTGTTGGTCCAGTTGTGGATAACGTTGGGAGACCCGGAGGTTTCACCAGAAGCGGTCGTTTGTTTGCTCCACAACCGTTGAGAGATAACAATGTTGAGGCTCTCGCCAAGGCTAAGGGTAAACAGGTCGTGGATTGATGAAGAACCTGCTTAGAAGGAGGCGCCTGAGGGTTCGTTTGAGAAGGACGTGGAGGAGTTCATGAAAATTATCAAGAAGAGTGACTACAAGATTGTAGATCAGCTGAATCAGACTCCGTCCAAAATTTCCATCCTCTCATTGCTCCTGTGCTCTGAGGCACACCGTAATGCGCTGTTGAAGATGCTGAATATGGCTTACGTGCCTCAAGAGATTTCTGTCAACCAACTGGAGGGTGTTATTTCTAATGTCAGTACCAGGCATGGTTTGGGGTTTACAAATCTGGACTTGACGCCTGAAGGACGTAACCATAACAAGGCCCTGCATATCACCACGGAGTGTAAGGGTGCAGTGTTGTCTCATGTGCTGGTAGATACTGTCTCTTCGCTGAACGTGCTGCCTAAGAAGATTCTGGGAAAGATTGATTTGAAGGGGTTATCCTCACTCCGAGTGATCTGATTGTTCGTGCATTTGACGGATCCAAACGGTCTGTTTTTGGTGAAGTCACGTTGCCGGTAAAGATTGGCCCGGAGGTTTTTGATATCATCTTTTTATGTGATGGATATCCAGCCAGCATATAGTTGTTTGTTGGGGCGTCCTTGGATTCACGCAGCTGGGGCAGTTTCGTCAACTCTCCACCAGAAGTTGAAGTATGTCTGGAACGGTCAGATTGTGACTGTGTGCGGTGAAGAAGATACTCTGGTGAGTCACCTATCCTCTTTCAAGTATGTAGAGGTGGATGGCGAGATCCATGAAACTTTATGCCAGACATTCGAGACTGTTGCTCTTGAGAGGGTGGCTTTTGTTGAGCAGAAGAAGCCAAATGCCTCAATTGCATCGTATAAGCAAGCAGTGGAGGTTGTCAACTCTGGTAAGTCCGAAGGCTGGGGCAAGATGGTGGATTTGCCTGTTAAAGAAGACAAGTTCGGTATTGGTTATCAACCTCTGCAGGCGGAGCAGGGTGTGCAAACAGGTCCGAGTACCTTTACCAGCGCTGGGCTGATGAATCACGATGACGTCTTTGCAGCCTGTGGTGAAGACTATGACAGTGATTGTGATCTAGACAATTGGGTTCGCCCGTGTGCACCAGGGGAGTCAATCAACAACTGGACGGCTGAAGAAGTGGTCCAAGTTACTCTTCAAACAAAGTAATTTTCTTTTGTTTTTTCATTTTGCATAAAACCCTACGTTCTGCCCAAGGCGTAGTGGTTCATTGTAGGGCCTCATCATGTTTTTTTCCAATGATATCATGAATAAAGGACATTTTGCAAACAATTTTGTGATCCCTGTCTTTCTATTTTTGTTTTCATTTTTCAAAAAAATAAAAATGGCAATGTTTTTGTTTTTGTGACTTTCTTGAACTCTTTTTCTAAAACAAAGCATTAAACATGCAGAAGTGATCTTACGGATCCAACTATGAACAGTTCTGTTATGGCTCAATATGATTTCAATAATCCCATCTACCAAGCTGAAAAGGAGAGTGAGGAAGACTGTGAACTCCCTAAAGAATTGGTCAGATTGTTGAAGCAGGAGGAGAGGGTCATCCAACCTCATCAGGAGGAGTTGGAGATTATTAATCTTGGTACTGAGGACGCCAGAAGAGATATCAAGATCGGGGCTGCTTTAAAAGAAGATGTCAAGAGAAGGTTGATTGAGATGCTGAGAGAGTATGTGGAGATATTCGCCTGGTCGTATCAAGATATGCCTGGGTTGGATACCGATATTGTGGTGCATAGGCTACCTCTCAGAGAAGATTGTCCTTCGGTCAAGCAGAAGCTTCGCAGAACGAGTCCTGACATGGCTGTTAAGATCAAGGAAGAGGTTCAGAAGCAGTTGGATGCGGGTTTTTTGTCGGTGACTACTTATCCTCCGTGGGTGGCCAACATCGTTCCCGTGCCGAAGAAGGACGGCAAAGTCAGAATGTGTGTCGATTACCGGGATTTGAACAGAGCGAGTCCGAAAGATGATTTCCCATTACCTCACATTGATGTGTTGGTTGATAATACGGCTCAATCCTCGGTTTTCTCTTTCATGGACGGCTTTTCTGGTTATAATCAGATTAAGATGGCGCCAGAGGACATGGAAAAGACGACATTCATTACACCTTGGGGCACGTTCTGCTATAAGGTGATGCCATTTGGGCTGAAGAATGCCGGTGCTACCTATCAGAGGGCTATGACGACTCTCTTTCATGACATGATGCACAAAGAGATTGAAGTGTACGTGGATGATATGATTGCGAAGTCGCAGACAGAAGAGGAGCATCTGGTAAACTTGCAGAAGTTGTTTGACAGACTGAGAAAGTTCAAACTGAGGCTGAATCCAAACAAGTGTACGTTTGGTGTGAGATCCGGGAAGCTGTTAGGCTTCATTGTCAGTGAAAAAGGGATTGAGGTTGATCCAGCAAAAGTAAAAGCTATTCAAGAGATGCCTGAGCCAAAAACAGAAAAGCAGGTTCGTGGGTTTTTAGGGAGATTGAACTACATTGCAAGATTTGTATCTCACCTAACTGCCACGTGTGAACCAATATTCAAATTGCTAAGAAAGAATCAAGCAATCAGGTGGAATGATGATTGTCAGAAAGCTTTTGATAAAATAAAAGAGTATTTACAGAAACCTCCAATCCTTATACCTCCAGTTCCTGGGAGACCTCTGATAATGTACCTATCAGTGACTGAGAACTCGATGGGGTGTGTATTGGGACAGCATGACGAGTCTGGTCGAAAAGAGCATGCCATATACTACCTTAGCAAAAAGTTTACCGACTGTGAAATCAAATATTCACAGCTTGAGAAAACTTGCTGTGCTTTGGCCTGGGCTGCTCGCCGACTGAGGCAGTATATGTTGAACCATACTACCTTGTTGATTTCTAAGATGGATCCAGTGAAATACATCTTTGAGAAGCCGGCTCTCACCGGACGTGTTGCCCGTTGGCAGATGATTCTAACAGAATATGATATCCAGTACACGTCGCAGAAGGCCATAAAAGGTAGTATTCTGTCAGACTACCTTGTCGAGCAACTGATTGATGATTATCAGCCGATGATGTTTGAATTCCCTGATGAAGACATCATGTATCTAAAGATGAAAGATTGTGAAGAGCCTCTTGTCGAGGAAGGACCGAATCCTGATGACAAGTGGACATTGATGTTTGATGGGGCTGTGAATGTGAAAGGGAACGGTGTTGGGGCAGTTCTTATCAATCCAAAGGGTGCTCATATACCTTTTTCTGCCAGATTGACTTTTGACGTCACCAACAACGAGGCTGAGTATGAGGCTTGCATCATGGGTATAGAAGAAGCCATCGATCTAAGGATCAAAACACTCGATATTTATGGAGATTCCGCTCTAGTGATTAATCAGGTCAATGGAGAGTGGAATACCAATCAGCCACATTTGATTCCTTATAGAGATTACACCAGAAGAATACTGACGTTCTTCAAGAAGGTGAAGTTGTATCATGTCCCCCGGGATGAGAGTCAGATGGCTGATGCCTTGGCTACTTTGTCTTCTATGATCAAAGTTCATTGGTGGAATCATGTGCCACATGTTGCGGTGAATAGACTCGAGAGGCCTGCGTACGTGTTTGCAACCGAGTCAGTTGTGGATGAGAAGCCGTGGTACTATGATATCAAGAACTTCCTCAAGAGCCAGGAGTATCTTGAAGGTGCGTCGAAGAATGACAAGAAAACCCTGAGGAGGCTAGCTGGAAGCTTTTATTTGAATCAGGATGATGTGTTGTACAAGAGAAACTTTGACATGGTTATGCTCAGATGCGTGGATAGACACGAAGCAGACATGTTGATGCAAGAAGTGCATGAAGGATCTTTTGGTACCCATGCTGGTGGTCATGCAATGTTTAAGAAATTGTTGAGAGCCGGTTATTATTGGATGACTATGGAGTCCGATTGTTTCTAGTACGCTCGGAAGTGCCATAAGTGTCAAATCTATGCTGATAAGGTGCATGTACCACCAAGCCCTCTGAATGTCATGAATTCGCCTTGGCCGTTTGCCATGTGGGGCATTGATATGATCGGAAAGATTGAGCCTATTGCTTCTAATGGACATCGCTTCATCCTGGTTGCGATTGACTATTTCACCAAATGGGTGGAAGCAACTTCCTATGCTAATGTTACTAAACAAGTGGTTGCCCGGTTTATCAAGAAGGAGATCATCTGTCGATATGGGTTTCCTGAGAGAATCATCACTGATAATGGTTCGAATCTCAATAACAAGATGATGAAAGAGCTTTGCAGAGATTTCAAGATTGAACATCACAATTCTTCTCGTTACAGACCGAAGATGAATGGTGCTGTAGAGGCTGCAAACAAGAATATTAAGAAGATTGTGCAGAAGATGGTCGTGACGTACAAAGTTTGGCATGAGATGCTGCCTTTCGCTTTGCATGGGTACCGTACCTCAGTACGTACGTCGACCGGGGCAACCCCCTACTCCCTTGTGTATGGTATGGAAGTTGTCCTACCAGTTGAAGTGGAGATTCCTTCTCTAAGGGTCTTGTTAGATGTTAAACTTGACGAAGCTGAATGGATTCGAACAAGGTTTAATGAGTTGAGCCTTATAGAAGAGAGACGGTTAGCAGCTGTATGCCATGGGCAATTGTATCAGAGAAGGATGAAGAGAGCCTTTGATCAGAAAGTGCGTCCTCGAAGCTATCAGACTGGTGATCTAGTTTTGAAGAGGATCCTTCCTCCCGGTAGAGATAACAGGGGCAAATGGACTCCTAATTATGAAGGTCCATACGTTGTTAAGAAAGTTTTCTCCGGTGGAGCCTTGATGCTTACAACTATGGATGGTGAAGATTTTCCGTCCCCTGTTAACTCAGATGTAGTCAAAAAATACTTTGCGTAAATTGACCCGCTGGACAAAAAGAATAAAAGAGTCCAGGCAAAAAAGGGCATCCCGGCGAACCAAAAAAAAAAAGGGGTTCGGGCAAAAGTTAGGGATAAAAAAAAATGAAAAGAATTTGTACACCCGGTAAGTCGAAAACCCGCAAGGGCGGCTTAGGCAAAAATGGCTATCCCGGTGGATTTAAAACCCGAAAGGGCGATCCAGGCAAAAGAGGGATTAAGGCGAAGACTACAGTCTGAGTTATTTGTACTTCATCGCGCTTCAGTGTCTACCATCTCGAGGTAGGATCGGTCCAGTCATTCTTCTCAGAAAGCAAGGAATTCGGGAAAAAATTGATGATCTGTGAGTCATAACAGGATTGGGAAATAGTGGATGTTGTGTTCACATTGCCATTAGGATAGTTTATTTTTTTTCTTTTGTGCGCAATTACCTCTTTCTAGGAATTGCTTCCCGATGTATTCGCCTTTTCAGGCCCATTTTCAATCAATAAAAGTCGTTATTCAGATAAATAGCTCTCTTGTTTTTATTTTTACTGTTTTGTTTGCAAAAACGTCCGAATTTTTGATAAACATTGCATATAAAAACATGAAGGCTAGACAATAACGTGCAGAAAGATAAAACATTTGAAAATCATTTTGAATGTTGAGGACACTTGAGCGTATCTTGTCCATGCAATCCCCTGGGGCATGTTTGTTGTGCTGTTTTGCAGTTTGTCACCTTGGGATTCCTGGCTGAGGCAGATAAGCCACGGTTTGTTCAGGGATGTGTCAGCACTGTCTGGAAGTGCAAGAGGATGGGGATATTCCTCAGCAGTCGAAGCAAGTTCGAGACTTGTCTCCCCAGCGTAGTCAAGATCAGGAACTCCTCAGCCGGATTGAGGATGATTCCCCAGCAGGCTTGGCAGTGACTGTTTCCCCAAGCAAGTCGGAAGGCTATCAGAACTGTTATCCCCTGCAGAGACGTCTGTGGAGTTTTATTCCCCAGCAGGTCTAAGGATTTTTAACTCCCTAGCAGGCCTGGAAGTGGGTGTATCTCCAGCCAGTTTGAGTTTGTTAATCCCCACCGAGTTGGAAGTATGTTGTATCCCCAGCGGAGGTGTCAGTGGAGTTTATTCCCCAGCAGTCTAGTTTGAAGTACTGCTATACCCAGCGTGGTCGTGAACGCTTTTTCCCAGTAAATTCACCTCTCCGTTGGTGTCGATAAACGTTGAGTTTTTGCCTGGTCGTCCGTTGACGTTTGGTTGTACATTTTATTCTCCAGTCATCGGTAAATGTCTGGTCGTCTTTTCTTTGATGTCGGTAAACATCATCTTTCGATGTCGGTACACATCGAGTCTCATCCCAGTCATCGGTAAATGTCTGGTAGTTCCCCAACCAGAGATCCCCAGTAGAGTCGTCGGTAAACGTGATGAACATACTTTTTTTTCCAGAATATCGTAAAAATGACATCAATCAAAAGCTTAGCTCATGTACAATTCAAATCTATCATCCATTCACATTAATTCATCATGAACACAACAAATCGAAGAGAAAACAACATGAACATTCAAACTTTAATCTCATGTATCTTCCTCAATATTGCACCAAATTTCATGTTCTTTATACCAGCGGAATCAGCAAGCAATGCACTACAAGTATATAGCAATAAAAACAAGAATTATGAGGCGCGAAATTCTGACCTTCTTGAAGCTTCAACAATGGAAGTGGTAGATTCAAGGCTTGGCAAGCATCCAAATCCCTCCTATCAACCTTGTAATGACTTCTGAAGTTGAAATTGAAGCTTGGAATGGCTTGGATCTAGCTTAGATTTGAATCTCCATTATCATGTTCTTGATCTTCATGTGTTCAATTCTTCACCAAATTCTGCAATCAATGGCTTGATCTATACTGAATCCATATTACAGAACAAGAATATGCAAGAAAATAGCAAGGTTATGTGGAAGAATTTTGAATTTTTGTTGAGAGAAAAAAATGGAGGGAAAATGAGATCTAGATCTAGAATGATGAATAATCACAAATTCTGTTAGGATTATGTATTTATATGATGTGTTAATCCTACTGAAAATTAATTAAGCTTTGGTTAATTGGAGATTAGTGAGAAATAAGGTGTTATGCAAAAATTGGTTTTTTCACCCCATGCATGCAATCCTACGTGAACAGCAACCAATGGTCATGCATTTTCACTTAAAATCATCTTATGAACATAATGGCAATGGTATTTTGTCCATACAATGCACCAATTTTGAATTTGTAAATTTCCCTCCAAAATAAGCATGAATATGCTTATGATCATGTGATGAATCTTCATGCAATGTGATGAATGATTTGGAAATTTCATGTCATGAGAAGAATTTGGCAAAAAGGAACACTCAATTTGGAGTTATGAGTCAAATGTTATGCCCTTTTGAAGTTTCAAGCACACTTGGCAATGATTTGATCATATCTCCTCAACCATTCATCATATGCTCATGATCTTGGACTTTTTGGAAATGGGAGAGAGAGATATTCAACTTTTGTGTTGGACAAAAATTCATTTTAAGCTTCTTTTGATGCTGTAAGATCAAGTTGAATTTGGACCAGAATCTTTCCATTTTTGGAAACTTTTAATTACAGGTCACTTTCCATTTTTGGAAACTTTTGATCTGACTTCAAATTCTTCAAGATATGTGTTTGTAATGACAAATGAACTTCTTTGGGACATGGATGAAGTGTCTCAAACCATTTATCCATCTCCTAGCCCTCAGTTGACTTTCTAGGTCCTCAGATGACCTAACCATGCTCTGATAAGCTTGAGCCTCAACCACCTGAGGAAATGGCTCCAACATGAACCCCTAGCTCTAATAAGCTCAATATAATACTCACATGATCTCCATCTCAAGGGAATGCCTCATGTATTTGAGAAACCCTGACTGAAAGAATGCAACTGATTAGGGTTGACATATCCATGAATTTTGAAACCCTAATCCCAAGGAATCTGAGCATGAATTCTGAAACCTTGATAAGGACATAACCATGATGATGATGACATATCCTTGCAAACAAGATACTGCTCAAGCTTTTGAAGGCCCCAGAAAACCCGGATTAAAGCACAAACCCTCAGATGGTTGGTGATCAATTCAATAAGACCCTCAGGCTTGAACCACACAACTTCTCCATCTCTGACAAGACCTTAGAGGATGACATGTTTATTTTCACATGATATGAAATATGCAATTACTAATGCCCTAAATATAAATGCAATATGCTAAGCTAGTACCAAGAAGAGGAGGGCAAATTTTGAGGTGTTACAGATAGCATCGTTGCAAACATCACCGCTTGTAACAACCTGAGTTTTAGTGACGCTGATCTCCCAGAGGAGGGAAGAGACCACAACTTGGCATTACATATTGTAGCACCTCAAATTTGCACCTCCCATTTGTACATACATTTTCATTTTAGGTCATTAACATTGCATTGACATTGCATAGTCCATCATGTCATCAGGCAAGACTGGTTAGGAGATTCAGTTGTGCAAGGCAACAAGAGCATTCTCCATGAGGTCAAAGCCCTAGGGTTGGTACAATGAGTTCATGTGACCCAAGGATCATTTTGAATAGATTTGGCCAAGTATTGAAAGCTCAAGATTCATCAGTCCATGTGCAAATCATCTGAAACCCACAAAAACCCACAAAAGTCAACAAAAGTCAACTGTCAATTCAACTATGGATTGGGAGGTGGGAGATGGTTAGAGATGCCTCATTCATGTGTAAACAAGTCTCATTTGACATCTCAAACATCAACATTGAAGAATTTGAAGTCAGATCAAGACTTTCCAAAAATAGCAAGTGACCTGTAATTTGAATTTTCCAAAAATGGAAAGGTTTTGGACCAACTTCAACTCAAAATTACATCATCAAGAAAGCTTCAAATGAAATTTAGTCCAAGATGAAAGTTGAAGATATTTCTCTCCCATTTCCAAAAAGTCCAAGATCATGAATTTCTCATGTGTGGTTGATGAGATATGGTTCAAACATGGCAAAGTGTGGTTTAGACTTCAAATGAGCATAACTTTCAAACCAAAACTCCAATTTGAGTGGTTCTTTTTGCACATTGATCCTTGTAACATGTATTTTCCAAGCATACAATCATTTGGCATGAAATCTCATTTGCATGGCATTGGCTCATTCATGAAGATTTTGGGAAGAAATTTCATAAACTCATTTTGGTTGAATATATGCATACAATATCACTTCCAAAGCTTGCATGAACACATTTTAAGTGGATTTTGGCCTTGCACATGCACTGTTCACGTGCATGAGGGTGCATGGAGCATGAAATTGATTTTTTGCATTCACACCACAAAGCCCCTAATCTCATTTGCATTGTGCCTAATCCTTGCATAAACATGATTAGCATTGAGTATAAAGCCTTAATCCTAACTGTTTTCATCACAATTACCAATTCTAGATCTAGATTTTCACAAATTCTCAAAGTTCTCTCTTACTTTTTTCTCCAAAATTCTACAAACACAATCACTTTCCATTGATCATTTCATCATCCTGAGCTATAATTGAGCACATTTGCACGTGGAAACAGAGGAAATCGTGCCTGTTTTGTTCATGTTCAAGGTGTTTCCTGCGGATTTTCAAACACGTGCGAAATTTGCCATGAGTTCATGTTGTTTTATGCGGATTTTCAAACACGTGCATGCGCGCCAACTTAGGGTTTGTAGGTTAAAACGATGTCGTTTTGAAGGCGCGCGCTTGGCATTTTAAAACTGGCCATGGCTCGAATCCTGCTGAGTGCATTTTGCACAATAGCCTTGTGTTTTTTCATCATTTCTTCATCATTTCATGTCTTGGCTTCACATTTCCATTTCAATTTTTCTCAACTTCATAAATTCACAATAAATTGAAAACTCATCCAAAAATTATGAGGTTTTCTGCATCATGATCCTTATCTTGTCTAGTTTTTTGTGATCATTAAAATGCAAATTGTGCCTGGCCTGGAAATTATTTTATCTAAGGAGTTTGAACATGTATGCTTGCTTGACCTTGCCTTGCCATATCATTTGTGAAATGCTCATCTTTGATCTAATGAGTTTGAAATTTTTCATGCTATGACTAGACTCTTTGCTTGACATTTTGGTGTTGATTTGGTATTTTTACCATTTGTCATTGCTGTTTTATGATTGTGCTAGTTTAGGTGTGACAATTTGTGTCACACCTTGTGATGTTCAATTTGAATGATGTGTTAGCCATGCCAAATGATCTCCAATTGCCTTTATTTTTTGTATGATGCATATTATGGATATTGTGAATGAGCATGAATTTTGTTGGAATTATTTGATTCATTCCTGATTTAATTGAGATTTTTCATTCTGGTTGGTCACATTTGTGCTTTAAAATTGCCTTAAATTTCATTTGATCATGAAATGCTTGTTTCTTATCCAATGCTTCTGAATTTTTGCATACTATTTCTAGACATGTTGAGTGTTGTTTTGGCTTTGGTTTGAGGTTTTTACCAATTACCATTTCTGTTTTATGCCTATGCTAACTTGGTGTGACAATTTGTGTCACACATGTGCTTGTTGTGCTTGTCTTGACTTATGCTATGTGATTGCCATGCCTAATAATGTCCAATGCCTCTAATTTTTGGTGTGGTGATCATGTTGTATGTTCTGTTTACTCATGAATTTTACCAAGATTATTTGAATCATTTTTGATTTAATGTGCATTTATTTCTTCTGATGTCACAATGTGGTCACAATTTGCATACCTTGCCATGTTTGGTTCATGAAATGCTTTTGGTTAATGATATTGATATGGGACCTTTTGGAATGTGTTCTTGATTGAATGAAGTTGATTCATGTTAAATTTCATGTTCTGTTGTCTTTTGACCCTAGGCTTTGACCTAGTGGTTTGGACTCACTGTTTGGATTGTGGATTTCAGGTTAAAAAGCACATTGCCATGGTTGGATTGGTCCACTCATTTGAGTTGATTAATTGGTTGTTGATTGGCTAACCTTGTGTTGTTTTGTAGGTTGATGCCAAGTCATTTGTGTTGTGCATATTGGCTTGTGGCTTGCACATTGTTGCCTAATGCCTTATTTGTTTGATTGTGTGATTGACTGTTGTCTGTCTGTTTGTTGGACTTGTAAACTGATTGGTTTAGATTTTTTCAGGTACCTAAGTTGCTTTGAGTTCTTTTGAACTTGCTTTTGCTTTGCTTGGTTGCTTAACCATTGAGGTATAACTCTCTGACTTCATGTAGTCTGGAAGACCTGTCCTGTTATGTGGGCAGGCACCTGTTTGAAGCCCTCCTTAAGAGGCAATGCTTGTGAATGTTTACTTTTGTGCCAAGCAGGAAATGTCCTATTGTGAGGCAATTGGCAGATAAAAGAGATGTGCAATCCATCTCCTGCTATTCAGTGTGTCATTCACTTTGCTCACACCATGTGTTGATGCATTGTGGATATTAACCCAAGATCTTTGTTGTGTCAGTCATATGTGGAGAAGAGTTCCTACTTTCTGAACTCCCACACTTTCATTTGTCTGAAGCTCTCCCAGGCCAGGGATAAGAGCTGTGAGGTCTGACCCTCACTTCCTATTTCATCTGCTTCACCCTAACTCTCAATGTTAGGTTAAGAGCTAACTACACCCGATTCCAGTTGGCTTGTGTTTCATAGCCTAACCTTGTATGAGCCCAATTGTGTGC
Organism: Lathyrus oleraceus; assembly: GCF_024323335.1. Classification (NCBI taxonomy): domain Eukaryota; kingdom Viridiplantae; phylum Streptophyta; class Magnoliopsida; order Fabales; family Fabaceae; genus Lathyrus; species Lathyrus oleraceus. The sequence continues at coordinate 214,687,755 of NC_066583.1, forward strand.
ATATAGTGTGTGTGCTTGTATGTATTTTCCTGTGTTGTGTAGGATAGCTTGCTTTCTGTGTAAGTTAGATAGAAACCTTAACTTAGGGATGGTTTGCATGACAACTTCTAGGCTCGAGTCGTAGTCTCCCTAGTAGTTTGTGTCTCCCTTTGTTTCTGGTTAGGCTAGTCCTTTTTCCCTGCGTAGGGGAACTACGTCGCCCTGATCCTCATACCAGATGGGGTACGTAGGCAGGAGATGAGCTGATCTCTCGGGCGCCCTTTTTCTTTTTCAACCCTTTGTGTTTGTGGAGTCTGACGTAAGTCCAGCGATTGGCAGTTGGTTTCCTGTGTCTTGTTGGTTTGTTGGAGTTTGATGTAAGTCCAGCGATTGGCATTCGGTTTCTGTGTTTGCTTGTTTGTGTGGAGTTTGACGTAAGTCCAGCGATTGGCAGTCAGTTTCCTGTGTGATTTTGTTTGGCGTGCGTTAGCCGAGCTACGAGTGCTCTGATTCTTCTCCGGTAAGAGAATATACGTATGCATAGGATGCGACATCCTAGCAAGCACGTTTCCCCTGTCCCGAACTACGTCGACTCTGATGTTTGTGCTTGACAGACTACGTAGGCCCAGGATGCGATATCCTGCCGAGTTCCCATTTCTTTTGTCTTTCTGTGTTTCCTTCCAGCCTTGTGCAGTTTGTGAGCAGTTTCTAGCAACCTTATCCTTTCTTTTGTGCGTGGATCCGGTCGAGTACGACGGATGCGTAGGGGTGCTAATACCTTCCCTTCGCATAACCGAATCCCGATCCTATCTCTCTCTGGTCGCGAGACCATGTTCTTTCCAGGTTTAATTCGAGCGTTTCCTTTCCCTCCTTTGGGATAAATAACGCACGGTGGCAGCTCTGTTGTTTCGTTTTCCCACCGGTTTTTCGCGTAATGCGACACATATATGTATGAGTTGCAAAGACGACGCCATGTCCAATGTGTTGGTGGACACTAGGTCATCATTGAATGTATTTCCGAAGACCACTCTTTCGAAGTTGTCATATCAGGGGCCTCCCATGAGGCGGAGTGGAGTAGTTGTGAAGGCTTTCGATGGGTCTCGCAAGACTGTGATTGGCGAGGTTGATCTCCGAGTCAAAATTGGACCAAGTGATTTCCAGATTACCTTCCAGGTTATGGATATTCACCCATCGTATAACTGTCTCTTAGGCAGACCATGGATTCACGAGGTAGGTGCCGTGACATCCACCCTACACCAGAAACTGAAATTTGTGAAGAATAAGAAGCTGATAGTGGTAGGGGGAGAAAAGGCTCTCCTGGTTAGCCATTTGTCTTCTTTCTCATATATAGATGCTGAGGATGAAGTTGAAACTCCCTTCCAAGCTTTATCTATTGCTGAACCTATTGAGAAGAGGACTCCCTCATTTGCTTCCTATAAAGATGCGAAGTTGGCCATTCAGCATTGTGTAACTGCTGGATTGGGGAAAATGATCAAATTGGAAGATAACAAATCCCGAGTTGGCATAGGCTATTCTGCTGGTGTTTTCAATGAGCAAGGATTGTTCAAGAGTGGAGGTTTCATCCACACTAGTCAAGATGAAGAGGCTGCTGCCATTTTGGAAGAGGATTGCAGAGGATTCTGGAAATTTCGTCATCCCTGGAGGAATATGCAATAATTGGGTCGCTGTGGATATTCCAACAGTTATCCATAAGTCGAAGTAATGTTCATTGTGTTTAAAAACCCTTCTCCCATGCCAAAAGGAGGAGTGATGACATTGTTGGCGCATAAATTCAATGATATTTTTCATTCAATAAATTCATGTTAAATGTTTGTTTTTCCAATTATTTTCCCTTTTCGCTTTTGCATGAAATTGGTGATCACAAAAAACCCTAAAAAATAAGAATAAAATCAATCTTTTCATCTGCATAATGATTTGTCTTATTTGAGTTCTAAAGTTCCTTTTATATCCTAAATCATTATGCAGGTTAATCAAACCCATTGACCATAATGATCCAACACCATCTCCCAACTTTGAATCCCTTGTATTTGAAGCAGAAGAAGATGAAGTTTAAGAGATTCCTGATGAGATTACCCGTCTACTTGAGCATGAAGAGAAAATCATTCAGCCGTACCTTGAGAATCTGGAAACAGTCAACTTGGGGTCTGAAGATTGTATGCGAGAAGTAAAGATTGGGGCACTCCTAGAAGAGTCTGTTAAAAAAGGGTTGATTGAGTTGCTACGAGAATATGTTGACGTTTTTGCCTAGTCATATGAAGACATGCCCGGTCTAGATACTGATATTGTGCAACATTTCTTACCTTTGAAGCCTGAGTGCGTGACTGTGAAGCGGAAGCTCAGAAGAACTCATACTAATATGGCAGTGAAAATCACAGAAGAAGTTTAGAAGCAAATTGATGCGGGGTATCTGGTGACTTCTACATATCCTCAATGGGTGGCCAATATTGTGCCCGTGCCTAAGAAAGATGGAAAAGTCTGAATGTGTGTGGACTATAGAGACTTGAATAAAGCTAGTCCGAAAGATGATTTTCCTCTACCACATATTGATATGTTGGTAGATAATACAGCTAAATTTAAGGTCTTCTCATTTATGGATGGATTTTCCGGATATAACCAGATCAAAATGGCACCCGAGGATATGGAGAAGACAACATTCATCACACCTTGGGGAACATTCTGTTATCAAGTGATGCCCTTCGGTTTGAAGAACTCCGGAGCCACGTATCAACGAGCTATGACTACCTTGTTTCATGATATGATGCATAAGGAGATCGAGGTATATGTTGATGATATGATTGCTAAGTCAAGAACGGAAGTTGAACATGTAAAGCACCTGTTGAAGCTTTTTCAGCGTATGAGGAAGTACAAGCTTCGTCTGAATCCCAACAAGTGTACATTTGGAGTCCATTATGGCAAGTTATTAGGCTTCATTGTTAGTGAGAGAGGTATTGAGGTTGATCCTGCAAAGGTCAAAGCAATACAAGAAATGCCTGCGCCCAAAACTGAGAAGTAAGTCTGAGGTTTTGGGCGCAGGCATTTCTTGTATTGCTTTGACCTTTGTAGGATCAACCTCAATACCTCTCTCACTAACAATGAAGCCTAATAACTTGCCAGATTCATATCACACATGACTGCCACATGTGCGCCGATATTTAAGCTCCTCCGGAAAGATCAGTCTCATGATTGGACTGAAGATTGCCAAAAAGCTTTTGACATTATTAAGGAGTATTTGTCTGAACCTCCGATTCTGTCTCCGCCTGTTGAAGGGAGACCATTGATTATGTACCTGACTGTTCTTGAGGATATTATGGGTTGTGTATTGGGTCAACAAGATGAATCAGGAAAGAAAGAGTATGCCATCTACTATTTCAGTAAGAAGTTCACTGATTGCGAGTCTCGATACTCAATGCTTGAGAAGACATGATGTGCTTTGGCTTGGGCTGCTAAGCGCTTACGCCAGTATATGTTGAATCATACGACTTGGTTGATATCCAAAATGGATCCAATCAAGCACATTTTTGAGAAGCCTGCTTTAACTGGGAGGATTGCCCGTTGGAAGATGTTGTTGTCTGATTATGATATTGAGTATCGAGCCCAGAAGGCTATTAAAGGTAATATCTTGGCTGACAACTTGGCACATCAACCAATTGAAGATTATCAGTCTGTTCAATATGACTTCCCGGATGAGGAGATTCTGTATTTGAAAATGAAAGATTCCGATGAGCCTATGCTCGATGAAGGGCCAGAACCTGGTTCCCGATGGAGCATGGTGTTTGATGGCGCTGTAAATCAATATGGAAATGGTATTGGGGCAGTGATTATTACTCCTCAGGGCACATATTTTCCTTTTACAGCAAGGCTAACTTTCAAATGCACGAATAATATGGCAGAGTATGAGGCCTGTATTATCGGATTGGAAGAATGCATTGATCTTAGGATCAAGCATCTTGATGTGTATGGTGATTCGGTCCTCGTTGTTAATCAGATTAAGGGTGAATGGGAAACGACTCAGCCTGGTCTCATTCCATATAGAGATTATGCGAGGAGGATTTCAACGTTCTTTACTGAGGTTGACTTCCATCATATTCCTCGAGATGAGAATCGGATGGTAGATGCTCTCGCTACTCTTGCTTCAATAATTGTAGTTAAACTTTGGAATGAAGTCCCCAATATTACTGTGATGCACTTGGATAGACCAGCTCATGTGTTTTCAGCTGAAGAAATAAAAGATGATAAGCCGTAGTTTTATGACATCAAATGTTTCCTTCAGAACCAGTTTTACCCGCCTAGGGCATCTGTGAAAGATAAGAAGACTTTAAGGAGATTATTTGGCAGTTTTTACCTTAATGGCAATGTACTTTATAAGAGGAGCTTTGACATGGTTCTGATCAGATGCGTGGATAGACACGAAGCAGACCTATTAATGACTGAGGTCCATGACGGTTCATTTGGTACTCATTCCAATGGACATGCCATGGCTAGAAAGATGTTGAGAGCAGGCTACTATTGGCTGACAATGGAGTCTGACTGTTGCAAATATGTGAAGAAATGCCATAAGTGTCAGATCTACACGGATAAGATTCATATTCCTCCAACACTTCTGAATGTGATTTCATCTCCATGGCCTTTCTCCATGTGGGGAATTGACATGATTGGCATGATAGAGCCAAAAGCATCCAATGGTCACAGATTCATTCTCGTAGCAATTGATTACTTCACCAAGTGGGTTGAAGCGGCGTCATATGCAAATGTGACCAGGCAGATGGTTGTGAGGTTTATCAAGAATCAACTCATATGCCGTTATGGTGTGCCAGATAAGATCATTCCTGATAATGGATCTAACTTGAACAACAAGATGATGAAAGAGCTGTGTGGTGAGTTCAAGATAGCACATCATAATTCTTCTCCTTACAAACCCAAGATGAATGGAGTTGTTGAAGCTGCTAATAAGAATATCAAGAAGATTATCCAGAAGATGGTAGTCACGTACAAAGGTTGGCATGAGATGCTGCCGTTCGCCTTGCATGGATATCGTACATCTGTCCGCACTTCAATAGGGGCAATCCCTTTCTCTCTTGTTTATGTCATGGAGGTTGTGCTCCCAGTAGAGGTGGAGATCCCATCAATAAGAGTCTTGATGGAAGCCAAGTTGACTGATGCTGAATGGGTTCAGAGTCGCTATGACCAGCTGAATTTGATAGAAGAGAAGAGATTGACTACCATGTGCCATGGTCAGTTATATCAGCAAAGAATGAAGAAAGCCTTTGATAAGAAGGTCAGGCCTCGTGTGTTTCGAGAAGGTGACCTTGTGCTCAAGAAAGTATTGTCTTTTGCGCCCAATTCCAGGGGCAAGTGGACTCCAAACTATGAAGGTCCATATGTTGTCAAGAGAGCCTTTTCAGGTGGTGCTTTGATACTTACAACTATGGATGGAGAGGACTTCACTCGTCCTGTGAATTCATATGCAGTTAAGAAATACTTCGCCTAAAATAAAAACAGAATAGCTCGCTAAGTTGAAAACCCGAAAGGGAGGCTTAGGAAAAAATGAGCGTCCCGGTGGGTTGAAAACCCGAAAGGGAGATCCAGGAAAAAGTTAGACACATATAAAAAATGATGAGTATATCCCGTTAGATTGAGTACCTCACCCTGGGGCAATATAGGCAAAAATTAGGGATTTGGCAAGTAACTGCATCCTGACAAGACTTTGGTTTACAACTGTCATCCGTCAGAGATTCTCGCTCAATCATCATCAACCAAAGCTTCAAATACATCGGATTCAGAATTGGTGGAGAAATGGTCATTATGTTCAATGTAGCCCTTTTCCAATATATATCACCAATTTCAAATTTGAAAAGATCTATGGAGTCTTGCCATTTGCAGACTACCATTCCATCTAATAAATTTGAGCCTTTATCCAATTATTTGCACTCTTGTTTGTTTCTATTTCAACAAATGTTTAGCATGTTTTAAAAAAAATATCATTGTTTTACTCAAATCTTTCATAATTTGTTTTTAAACAAAGTGAACATTCACAAAGATGAGAGGATACTAAGGATATCTTCAGTGCTCTCCCAAGGATAGTAAGATTCTTGACAGGGTAAGACATTTGTTCGTCTTCCTGGAATGCGTGTATCCTTTTCCTCCAGAGCCTTTTGGGGTTTTCTCCCGAGCAGAGTGACTGGTAGGATTATCCATTCCTCTTTCCTGCAGCAGAGTGGTGATTCTTCCTCCTCAGCAAATGTGATCTCCTTATTCGGAACAGTATTTGATGACCCTTGGAAACTTCTGGTTTGGTGGTTGTTCCCCGCAGAGTTCCATCCTCCCCTTTGATGAGTTCCCCAGTGGATTTGTTTATACGGAGGATCTTACCTGTGTGATGATCCTTTTCCCCTAGAAGTAGTCTGGTTCCCCTACAGAGATCTTGACTAGATGTCCTCCAATAGGCTTGGCGTTCTCTTTTGAGATGTAGTATCGGATGCATGTTCGTCGGACCTATTTGTGTTAGAAATGTCTGTTTGTCAGCATTCATCATACATAAACCATGCATATGTGCATATTGATAACATTCAAATATTCATGACGCATTATTTGCCATATACCTCTGTTTGTTATCTCTTGTTTGAGGGTATTATGTTTCCCCAAGCAGATGTTGGTGCTTGATCTCCCCATGTAGAGTCAGCCCTATAAGCAGAAAGTACTTATCTTTCCTTCCATATTCCCCACTGAGTTATATCCTCATGGATGTTGGTTGTTTCTGCTTCCTCCCAACACATATATTGGGATGGAATTCCTCATTGAGCTATATCCTCATAGGGACAAGTTTTATTTCAGTGTGCCTATCTACTTTGATCCTAGACCGGGCCCTTTTGGCTGTTTCTTACACTCCCCTGTGGTGTAAATGAATGATTGCTCAGTAACCAGTAATCGTTCATCTCATACCCGACAGAGTCTATGGTTTTCTACCCTCATACTGGTATTTGTAAACCCTATTTGTATCCCCTGGCAGAGTTAACCTGTTGCTCATCCTATTGGATGACGGTTACTTTTCCGTGGTTTTCTACCCAGTATCCGGTAGATGTAATCCCCTCCTTCATGATTATCTCTATCCAATATTCGGTATTGATATTCCTTCATCTTTCGGATAATTGCTCTGATCAAGTAATTTATCCCCAGTGAGTCATCTCTCGTCTACCCTTTGTTGTTGGTGATGATTGTTTCTCCCCTGAATTGGTCATCATTATACACCCAGTATTCGATATCCCGATGCTTTTCTTTTCGGTCGATTTATCCTTTATTAACCCAGTAACCGGTTGTGCATAATCTTCCATGCGAGTATGTTATCTATGTTCTGACGGTAATAGATAATATATCTTATGCACTCTTTGGTCGAAGCCTTTTGTTCTTCCCCAATCGAGTAAGATTCGTATTCCCTCTGCGGAATCGAACGTTCATCCTGTTAGAATTTGCTTTTAGCCCTCTTTTGGATGATGAGTGTCTTGGGAATATTCCCCAATTCACGCCTGGGTTGGACACCTATTATATGCCCAGTAACCGGTATCCCTGGTGTTCCTTCCTTCTGCTCCCTATTATGACTTTTTGTCCCCCTTGCGGAGTCAGATTTTCTTGAGCCGAAGCATACCTTTTTAGGTCTTCCTCAGATGATTTTGGATGTTTGATATCTCTCACCCTTATACCGGTCTTAGATATTCATTCTTCCTGAGCATGTTGTTCTCTCACCCTTATACCGGTGTTCAGATCACATGTCTCTTTGAGTTTATTACCCAGTAACCGGTAATACCTCATCCCGTTGCCTCCCCAGGAGAGTTCTGTTTGGATGTTTTCCCCAGCGCAGTCCCTGAGTTGATTGTCCCCATCCGAGTCCGGATTTTTATCCGAAGTATCCATCATGGATAATTTCTGCTGTATTGGCATGTTCCCAAATACATGTGCCCCTTGAGTCAGTTCGGGTCTTTCCAATTGATTTACCCAATTTGGAATTTTGCTCCCTAAGCTTTGAGTCGTGCCCTGCCCACGCATTTTTATTCCCCTTGTATCCCCATGAGAGTCCTAGAGTCTTTGTCCCATTTGTGAGCATGTTGTTCCAATGGATTTTCAGTTTTTCCTGATTTCTTTTCTTCTTTGTGGACACATATCCCCACAGAGTATTACCCTTTTGCATACATACATTTGCATCATGAGGTCTCTTAGGGACCAAAATTCGTCTCTTTATTATTATTTAAGCCCATTCTACCTCGTCGAGACGAAGATTTTAACCTTCATTCCTCCGGCTAGAATGACCTTAACATTGCATTTGCAAAGCCTCAAGGATCATGAGCATCTTGGTTCCCTTTGCCTTTGGGTGGGACTTCTTGTGAGTGGTTTGAGATCACCAAGCATGCTTGAATTGTATATTATTGCTTTTCTCATTTTGTTTATTAACCAAAAGCACAAAAATATGTCACTAACATTTTTTGTTTGTAGCTTGAGCAATCACAAGGTCAAGAGCTTCTAGGTGATCCTTTGTGCAAAGATATGGCCAAGAGAAGATGAAAGCAAGCTTGGTAATGGTTCCCAAAGCTCTCATCCATCAAATATGCCTCCCTAGTATCTCAATTCATCATTTTGATCAAAGCAAGTCAAAGGGTTTGAGGTTTGTTCCCAAGGAAACCCTAATTCATCTATGTACCAAGTATGCCTTGCTCATGAAGCAACCTCAGCCCATGATCAAATACAATCAAGGGAAGTTCTTTAATTCACCATTTCATGAATATTTGAACTTTATTGAGTGTCCCCAATCATCAATTAATCAAGATATGGGTTGTGGACTTGAGAAGTTGATCAGTCATTTCATCTAACTATTTTGAAATGCACTGAGACCTAACTTTTTATGTGTTGGTAAAATGGAGATGATCCCAAAATAAAAAATGTTCTTAAGGACAATATGAACAACTTTCATGTTCATCAAAAATTGGTTTTAAGCTTGGAAGGTCATCATCCATTCCAAGACATTATAGGTCATTTTGACTGAAACCCTAATTTTGGGTCAACTTCCCAAGAACATAACTCATTCATTTATTATTATTTTGAGGTGGGATCAAATGCATTGGAAAGCTTAAGATATCTCAAATGTTATGTTGAACAAAATTTCAAAATATCAAAGGAAATACATGTGATAATGCAAAACATTATAGGTTACTTTGGACAAAATGCATTGAAAGGCAAAAAAGTCCAACTTCAAGTGCCCATAACTCTTTCATCAAAAATCGAAGTGATGCAAAAGTTAAGTCCATTTTGATTTTATTGAGAAGATCTACAACATTGATGTTGAAGGTTTTTTCATTTGAAGCTTGCATCATTTAAACAGAGGGGCTTGAACATTGGCCAAATTTGGAAACCTTGCCTTTACATGTTTTGTACCTTACACTTTAAAATCAAAATTCACTAATTTCCTCACTTCAAATGGATTTTTGCCCAACATAACATTTGTTCCTTGCATCAAGACCTTTCCAACCATTACTCACATGCTCATATTTGGATTTGGCAAATGGCATTTTCGAAGAGGGGAAGTTTTAGGCATAATTGTGCATAACATGTTGAAACTCATTACACAAGCCTATGCATTGCCAATTACACGTCCATTTCAGCTCAATTATACTTCAGATTGCATTTGGCATTGAATTTGGGCCTTCTACATGATTATGCAAGCCCATGCAATGAGTATCCACTTGCCATGCACACACGGATTTCTCATTGCTTGCATCATGCTTGGCTATAAATAGAAGCACCATTCCATTCATTTTCCATCCATGAATCAACCTGAAATGCTGCTGAATTGAAAACCAAACCTCTCACCAAAGGAACTATTTCATTTTCATTCAAATTTCTCATATCTGAAATTCAACTAAATCTGGTTGAATTTCTAGATCTAAAGTTCCTAGACCTCTCTCTCATAGTCCATTGTACTTCTGTTTGGCCAAAGGAAGCAAGGAAGCAAGCTCAAATCTCCACAATTCAAAGGTTCTCTCCAACTGTTTTTTTCTTCGAAACTCACCATTTCTTGATCTATTTGCTTGGATATTGTGTTGGCTGAAGTCCTCTTCATAGAGGCAATTGTTTTGAGTGCTCAATTGTTGAAATCCATGAAGTTCAATATGAACACCATGATTTTCTCTCTCTGATTTCTCTCTCTATGAGGATCTCGAGGAGAAACCAATGGTACAAGGATGATGTACATCATCCTAGCTTTCCAATGATATATGGATCGTGCATTTTAATTGAGTTTTAAAAACCTGCAAATTTTGGCCGGACGGTGAGTCTCACCGGAGAAGACGGTGGTTTCCACCACCGTCCCCACGTGGATGAGTCCATGGCCATTGGATCCTTTGACTCTGATCTAATCTCAGCGCTCCATTTGATTGACTTCATTTAATGCCATGTGTGATGCTGTTGACTCAAGTACACCATGCGCACGCGTCTCCCTGCCTTCAGATGTGCCACGTCAATTAATTAATCCAGATCTGACGCCTCTGGATTTTTGGCATTTTCTAATTTCTGATTTTATTTCTTTTTATTCCCTTTATTTTCAAAAATTCATATCTTCTTCATTTTAAATCCAAAAAATATGGGACCAATTGCATTCTTCTCCAAATAATTTCTAATTTCTAAAAAAGATTTTTAATATTTTTTATTTTGTTATTTAATATTTTTTGTGAATTTTCCCTTTTCTGGTTATTTTTAATTCATTTTAAATAGTTTTTGATATTCAAAAAATACAAAAATATTTTCCTAACCTATTTGAATGATGATGGATCTGTGAAAAATATTGTCATCAATTTTCTAATTGATTTGAGATTTATTTGAGATTTTAGTTCTATTAGGTTATTTTCAATTGATTAAAAATAGTTTTTGACTTTTAAAAATGCTGAAATTTTTTGTCAAACTTTGTTTGACCTTGTTGAACTTAGGATAAATCACTTGGACTTTTCAAATTTGATTTGAAGTGATTTTGAAGATTCACCTTTCTTTTTATTTTAATTCAAGTTTAATTTTAAATGTTAAAAAATGCAAAAAATATATTATTCATTTCTTGACCTCCAATCTCCATCTCACTTCTGTTTTTGATTGTTTGACTTTGACTTTCAATGTCATATGGTCAACACACATGGATTGGTACATTTTATTTCACCTTATGCATTTTAATTTTTCCATTTTATATTCCATTATTCATCTTCTTCTCCTTCTTCCCTTTTCTTTTTGATCAATGAGTTGAAGGTTGATAAGTTAGCATTGATTAGGGAGACTTAATCTTCCTTGATCCAAACCTAATTCATCTTGATCAATTGATCAAGTGAATGGCTTTGCATTAAGGATAGGTTGTTTCCTAAATCATGCAAAAGACTTAAACCAATACAAGATCAATTCTCTTTTTCTCTTTGGCATGGCAAGTTGTTGGAACTTTGTTCACTAATCAAGACTTCTAACTTGTGTTTGTTGCCTACATTATTATTGACCGACCTCAGATAGTTGTGACTTCTACATAAGTTCAATTATGATTGCTTAACATAGCGCTAAATTTGCCTTATGGCACACTAACCATTAACCACTAACTATTAACATTTACTTTTTTCACTTTATATTTATGCAATTCATCATTCTTGTACATATTATTCATTTGTTTTTTCCTTTGTTCATTGGAGCACATGTTTATGTTAATGTCATTTGCCTTTTGCTCACTTGAGCATATAATTGTGTATATATCTTTTGTGTTTGTGTTTTGTTTGTTTGATTGTGAACCAAAATGCAAAGAATTGGACAAAATGGACTTAGACTTTAGGACTTTCCCTATGCAAATGTGGAGTCAAAGAGCAACTAGGCATTGGGCATTTAGAGTGCTATAAAAGTCAAAGAGAAACTAGGCATTGGGCCTTTAGAATGCTTAAAGCTTAAGGATGAACATTGAAAGGACCATATTCTGAACTCCGTCTTGTCCATTCTTTGATTGTTAATAGAATATTTTGATGTGTGTGTTTCTTTGTGCTAGGGATTCCAACTTTGAGCCACATTGAGGGACCATTACCATGAGCTCCTAAGAGAGAGGGATCCAAGATACATTGAGGAGCTTTTTCCAAGAATTCATTGATTATTGATTGCTTGAGTTTATTGCTTGTGATTGCTTATTCCAAAGGACGGGAGCTACTTGAATCATCAATATGATCTCAAGAGAGGAACTCCATTTGTGGTCTTGTTCTCTTTCCCTTTACCTCTTGTATGCCTAGGACTTTAGCCTTTCTTCTTCTTCTCTCCACTCTAACCCAAGCCAAAACTTTTTGTGCAAACATTTGACCTTTGTTTTCAACATTAGAAACCTAAGCCTTATGCTTTTGATTTTCAAACTTCTTTTCATAACACTTATTTTGAATTAAACTTCTAAGTAAACTTTGACCATTTTGTAAATACTTTTCATTGGTAAATATAACTCATTCAAATGCTTTTGTGGTTTCAATGGCCACTTCCTTAATCAAAAAATTTCACAGCCTTTAGCTATTAGGTTTGAGTTATCCTTGAGGTAGATATAATACTCACCTTTATCCTTAGTGATGGACAATGAGTCTTCCATGCTTATTATAGGGTTAACCCCTCACTAGCATGTTGAAGCTATCCTCACATGGTGGATTTGTGGTTTTAGGTTGAGTTTTCTCCCTTGGATAACAAAAGACCTTAAGGCTTTTGGACCAATCAATCCACTCACTCATTTTGAGATTTTTTACCCCGAACTACGAGGTTTTGATCCTAATCATTTAAGATGGTACGTAGGCAATGGGTTCATCCATTCAAACACAAAATGTAAATAAACTTGTATATTCTCTTCTCATCTCTTCAATCATGTTTGCACAAATAAATTTTCACTAAATACTAACCTTACAACAAATATGAAAGGGGCTCCCTAGGAGTACCTATGATGTTTTGGGTGCTTAAAACCATCCCATTGCATAACCAACCCCCTTACCCAGATCTTTGACATTTTTAATAGTTTTTGATTCGGTAAAACTTTTAGGTTTTTGTTCGCTTTCTAACCATTCCTTTGGAAAGAAAGAAGTGCGGTGGCGACTCGACTTGTATGGTTTACCTTTGATTTAGTCAATATCTCCAATGGTAGCGAATACCCCGCTACACTTCCCCAGTCGAGTAAGATTCATATTTCCTTATGGAATTGAATGCCCATCCAATAATCGAGTTTGCTTCTCAGCCCTTCTTTCGGATGACGAGTGTCTTGGAAATTTTCCCCAATTCACGCCTTGGTTGGTCACCTATTATATGCCCAGTATCCGGTATCCCTGGTGTTCCTTCCTTTTTTGCTCCCTATTATGACTTTTTGTCCCCTGTGGAGTCGGATTTCCTGAGTTGAAATATACCTTTTTAGGTTTTCCTCAAATATTTTTTGGATGATTGATATCTATCACCCTCATACCGGTCTTAGATATTCATTCTCCCCGAGCGTGTTGTTCTCTCACCCTCATACCGGTGTTTCGATCACATGTCTCCTTGAGCTTACTACCTAGTAACCGATAATACCTCATTCTGTTGTTTCCTCAGATGAGTCCTATTTAGACATTCCTCAGTGAAGTCCCTTAGTGGAGTTTTCCCCACCTGAGTCTGGATTTTCATCCGAAGTATCCTTTGTGGATAGTTTTTGCTGTGTTGGCATATTCCCCAATACATGCCTCTTTGCGTCAGCTTGAGTCCTTCCATTGATTTATTTTCATTGAATTCCTCTCGTGTCTCTCAGCAAGTTCTAAGTCGTGACCTGCTCACGCAGTTTATTCCCTTTCTTATCCCCATAAGAATCCCCAGAGTCTCTGTCCCATTTATGAGTATCTTACTCATATGGATTTTCAGTCTCTTCTGATTTCTTTTCTTCTTTGTGGACACATATCTCCACAGAGTATTACCTTTTTGCATACATACATTTGCGTCATGAGGTCTCTTAGGGACCAAAATTCGTCTCTTTGTTATTATTTAAGCCCATTCTACCCCGTCGAGACGAAGATTTTAACCTTCACTTCTCTGGCTAGAATGACCTTAAATAAGGGCATCTGTAAGACCCTAATTTTGACCCTAAGATCCCTCATGGAATCATAACATTGCATTTGCATCTTGCCTCAAGGATCATAGGATCTTGGCTCCTTACCTTTGGGTGGGAACTTTTGAGAGTTAGTTTGAGATCATCAAGCATGCTTGAATTGTATATTATTGCTTTTCTCATTTTTATCCACTAACCAAAATCACAAAAATATGTCACTAACATCTTTTGTTTGTATTTTGAGCAGTCACAAGATCCAAAGCTTCTAGGAGATCCTATGTGCATTGATATGGTCAAGGGAAGATGAAAGCAAGCATGCAAATGGTTCCCAAAGTTCTCATACTTCAAATATGCCTCCCAAGTATCTCAAATCATCATTTTGATCAAAGAAAACCAAAGGGTTTGAGGCTTGTTTCCCAAGGAAACCCTAATTCATCTGTTCATCAACTATGCCTTGCACATGAAGCAACCTCAATATTTGATCAAATGCAATCAAGGGAAGTTCATTAAATCATCATTTCATGCATATTTGAACTTATTTGAGTGTCCTCAATCATCAATTCATCAAGATATGGGGTTTGGACTTGAGAAGTTGATCAGTCAATTCATCTGACTATTTTGAAATACACTAAGACCTAACTTTTGATGTATTTTTCAAATGTAGATGACCCAAAGAGAAAAAATGTTTTTAAGAACCATATGAACAAATTTCATGTTCATCAAAAGTTGATTTGAATCTTGGAAGGCCATCATCCATTTCAAGACATTATAGGTCATTTGGACTGAAACCCTAATTTTGGGTCAACTTCCCAAGCATATAACTCCTTCATTTTTCATGATTTTTAGGTGGTATCAAATGGATTGGAAAGCTTAAGATGTATACTTCAATATTTATGTTGAACAAAATTTCAAAATCCTAAAAGAAATACATGTGATAATGCAAAACATTATAGGTCACTTTGGACCAAAGGCATTGAAATGTGAAAAAGTCCAACTTCAAGAACCCATAAATTCTTTATCAAAAATCCAAATGATGCAAGTTTTTAGTCCAAATTTATTGCCTTGAAAAGATCTACAACTTTTATGTTAAAGGTTTTGTCATTTGGAGCTTGCATCATTGAAACAAAAGTGCTTAAAGTTTGGCCATTTTTGAAATTTTCACATGTACATGTTTTGCACCCTACACTTCATGATCAACATAACAAATGATCCTCACGCAAAAGGCTTTCCAAACATTACTCATAAGGTTGTGTTTCAATTATGGAAATGGCATTTTCGAAAGCATGAACATATTGGTGCATTTTTTAAAATCAATTAAATTCGCATTGCATGAGCTAAACATACACCATCTGCACGTCCAATTTACATTTGTTGATGATAAGCTTGCAAATCCAAGTGGAATTGGGCCCTCCATGCGCCTGTACATGCCCATGCATGGAGGCCCTTTCCATCCATGCAATGAAATGATCATGCTGTCAGCCATGCCTTTTGCTATAAATACATGCCTTATGCTCCTCATTTCAGCAACCTGAAGGCGCCCTAAATGCTACACGATTGATTCCTCACCCATACTCAAAGGAACTCACCATTTTTTATCTCAATTTTTTCAGATCTAAACTTCGATTTCATTGATTGATTTTAGATCTAAAGTTCCTTAACCTCGCCACCTTAATCCATAGATCACACTACAAGCTTAATCACCAAGAAATCGTGCTCTCAAACTCTATAAATCAGAGGTTTATTTCAAAATTTATTTTCTTCGAATCTGCTCATATATTGCTTGTTTCTTGTTGTTGCCGTGTTGTCTGAAGTCCTCTACATAGAGGTAATCATTTAGAGCTTTGAATTTTCAAATTCCAACAAGTTCAGTTGAACACCACAGAAATTCAACCTCTGATTTCTCTCAATGTAGAAACCTAGAGTGGATTTGGTTGGCACAGGGGTGATGTACATCACCCCAGCTTTCGTTTGGTACCTAGATCGTGGCATTCGGTAAACTTTTATTTCTCTGCAACTTTTGCCATCGCCGGAAGCTGGCTCGTTTTCCAGATTTAATCCGATCCGTCCCATGTTATGACTTGTTTAAATGCTACATGTGATGCATTGACTAAAGAACATGGTAGGCGCGCGTGTGTGAGCCATGTGATTTGTCAGCTCAATTAATGAGCTCTGCATCCAACGCTCCACGTTTTTTCATTATTTTAATTTCTGATTTTAATTTTCTTTTATTTCTTTTAATTCCATTTCATTTTAATAATTCATATCTCCTCCATTATTGGTCCAAAAAATGTGAGACCAATTGCATTTTTCTTCTTTTAATTTCTAGTTTCTAAAAATGATTTTTAATATTTTTTATTTTATCATTTGATATTTTTTAGGAATTTTCTCTTTTTTGGTTATTTTTAATTCATTTAAAATAGTTTTTGATATTCAAAAAATACAAAAATAGTTTTTGAGATTTTAATTCAGTTAGGTTATTTTTATGCATTTTTAATTGATTAAAAGTAGTTTCTGACTTCTAAGAATGCTGAATTTTTTTGTCAAACTTTGTTTGACCTTGTTGAACTTAGGATAGACTTGGACTTTTCAAAGTTGATTTGAAGTGAGTTTGAAGTTTGACCTTTCTTTATTACTTTAATTCAAGTATTATTTTAATTTTGAAAAATACATGGGAGGTTTAACCTTCCTTGATACATGGGAGGTTTAACCTTCCTTGATTCAAATCTAATTCATCTTGATCATGGATCAAGTGAATGGCTTTGCATTAAGGATAGGTTGCTTACTAATCAAGCAAAGAACCTAAATCAATACAAGATCATTTCTCATCTTTTTTTGGCATGGCAAGTTGTGGGAGCTTGATTCACTAATCAAGATCTCTAACTTGTGTTGTTGCCTACATTATTATTGACCGGCCTCAGATAGTTGTGACTTCTACATAAGACCAATTACGATTGCTTAACATAGCGCTAAATTGCCTTATGGCACACTAACTCTAACACTAACCATTAACCATTAACATTTAATTATTTCACTTTACATTTATGCAATTTATTATTCTTGTACATATTATTCATTTGCTTTTGCCCTTTTCTCATTTGAGCACATGTTTATGTTAATACAATTTTCCTTTTGCTTACTTGAGCACATAATTGTGTATATATTATTGTGCCTGTGCTTTTGTTTTGATTGTTGTGGACCAAATGCAAAAATGGACAAAAAGGACTTAGATTCTAGGATATACCCTATGCAAAATGGAGTAAAAAGGCCTTAATGTTGAAGATGGATTAGAAGGACCAAATCTCTAAACTCACTCTTGTCCATTCTTTATTCACTTCATGGAACTTTTTGATGTGTGTGCTTTTGTGCTAGGGATTCCTATTTGAGCCAAATTGAAGAACCATTATCATGTGCTTCAAAAGAAAGATACAAGAGCCATTGGAAGATTCCTAAGAGCTTTGCTTGCTTGATTGATTACTTGAGTCTATACCTATTTGCTTGCTTATTCCAAAGGATGGGAGCTACTTGGATCATCAATATGTTCTCAAGAAGGGAACTCCATTTGTGGTCTTATTTCTTCTCCTTCATCTCTTGTATGATTAGGACTTTAGCCATTCTTCTTCTTCCCTCCACTCTAACCCAAGACAAAACTTTTGTGCAAACATTAACACTTCTTTTCAAACATTAGAAACCTAAGCATTATGCTTTTTATTTTCAAACTTCTTTTCATAACACTTATTTTGAATTGAATCTTTAAGTAAACTTTGACCATATTTTGTAAATACTTTTCATTGGTAAATACAACTCATTCAAATACTTTTGTGGTTTCAATGGCCACTTCCTTATCAAAAACTTTTCATAACCTTTAGCTATTAGGTTTGAGTTATCCTTGAGGTAGATGTAATACTCACCTATGTCCTTTGTGATGGACAATGAGTCTTCCATGCTTATTATAGGGTTAACCCCTCACTAGCATGTTGAAGTTATCCTCACATGGTGGATTTGTGGTTTTAGGTTGAGTTTTCTCCCTTGGATAACAAAAGACCTTAAGGCTTTTGGACCAATCAATTCACCAACTTGTTTTGAGATTTTTACCCCGAACTACGAGGTTTTGAACCCTAATATTTTTTAAGATGGTACGTAGGCAGTGGGTTTATCCATTCAAACACAAAAATTATAAATAATTTGTATATTCTCTTCTCATCTCCCCAATCATGTTTGCACAAACAAATTTTCACAAAATACCAACCATACAACAAATGTGAAAAGGGCTCCCTAGGAGTACCTAGGATGTTTTGGGTGCTTAAAACCTTCCCATTGCATAACCAACCCCCTTACCCCGATCTCTGACATTTTTACTAGTTTTTGATTCGATAAA
Organism: Lathyrus oleraceus; assembly: GCF_024323335.1. Taxonomy (NCBI): domain Eukaryota; kingdom Viridiplantae; phylum Streptophyta; class Magnoliopsida; order Fabales; family Fabaceae; genus Lathyrus; species Lathyrus oleraceus. The sequence continues at coordinate 214,706,210 of NC_066583.1, forward strand.
ACTATTAGGTTTTTGTTCTCTTTCTAACCATTCCTTTGGATAAATAGAAGTGCGGTGACGACTCGACTTGTATGGTTTACTTTTGATTTAGTCAATAAATCTAAAGGTAACGAATACCCCGCTACACCCGTGACTCCGAACATTTGGACCTTAGTTGTGTGCGTTATGTCATCTTGTTTGTGGTTGTTGTATCATGCACTCATGGCATTCATAAGAAATTTTCTCAATTTTAAAGGAACTTAGAGAATCTTGTTGCAAACATCGCATATATTTTGATCATGGATATTGGAAAGAGGAATACTCGGAAATACAATTTCAGATGTCCTGATCTCATCGAATTAAGGAAGCTAGCCTCTTTCATGGATGATCCTAAGGGTTTTAGATACCATTTTGTGAGACTTTTATTTGTTCTATCTACTGATGCCAAGGATGGTCTTATTTGTTCTATGGTTCAGTTCTATGATACGGTTTATCGGTGTTTCACTTTCCCTGATTATTAGTTGTTGCCCGCCACGGTGGAGTATGCTTATCTTTTAGGTATACTAGTTTTTGATAGAGCTCCTTCCTCTACTTTCATCCCCATGTTTACCATCTCAGTAAAATCATTGGGGGCACTTGCAATCATACGTTTATAATAAAAATTAACTCAGCGTCTTCAGGAAAATCTTGGTCATCTCCTTTTTTTTCAAAGGCGGACTGATCTGGGAAGCTAACTCCCTCCATCTCTAGGCAGCTCCAGTTAGACTATCCTGAAAGTTATGAATAAGAAGCTGATCATTATCAGTTTGAGTAGACATCTTCCTGGCATCCATAACAAGATGGCTCAACGGACAGGTATTCCCTTTGTATTTTTCAAAGTCTGGGGAATTGAATTTCACCGAATTTTAACGTTGGGAACCAAACACAGTTCAGTAGTACTCTTGCAAAATAAATCTTTTCCTCTCAGAGTTTTCAATTCCTTACGCTTCTCAAGAAACTGATCTTTCATCTCATCCATCTTCTCATACACATTTGGACCTTCAGACGACATGAGGAAGAGTATGAACAATGGGAGGAGGCACTGACATGACCGGACTAGATGCCGACAGAGAAGCAAAAATTGGTGAGTACCCTTCAGGTACAGAGTTTGGTGGCATTCCCCAAGGGAACCCAACTGGCATAGCAAGAACAGACTGGCTGGCAGCAGCAACAGGTACAGATGGTGAAGTAATCTCTGAAATAACAGTCCTTTGAGGAGGAGGAGTTGCACAAGGCGGAGAGGGTTGATTTTGAGCAACTATCACAGATTCCATAATGCCGTAAGTCTGACGATCTCATCATTTAGCTCTTTGTTCTCTTTCTCTAGATGCTCCATTCTTCTCAATCAATTGGCTCGGGTGTTGTAGTGATGAGTCAGCTTGACTGATACACAGAAGAAGAACAAATAAGACACCTGGCGGGAGAAACCTGTTATACAAATTATGCATGAAATGTAATGTTTTTTGATTGGTTTTAATTTCAAGGAACATATGAAGTCTTATTTGCAAATATAATAATAATCAACAATAATAATTCAATTGACCATAAAAATCTCTTTCTATTCATAAATTTTTTGAAGGATTACACTGAGTACAATTTCAAAAACCAAAATACAAAAAACAAGAGAAAAGGAAACTATCATCCTAATGATCCTTAGCAACTGCATCAGATGATCTGGCCAAGGGAGTGTACTTCCTTCAGATGCGTCGAATCTCTGACTCAAAGGATGTCTTCATCTGAGCCTTTTCGAGGACAAGCTGATTAACACTCTTCTTCCAAGCACCGGAAGGCTGAGGCATGCTAGGGGAAAATAAATCCTTCGGCTCTCTTTGTCTCTTCCTTGCATGCTCTTCCAGAATCTCAATAAGTGAATCTTTATCTTTCGAATCAAGTTGCAACTCTTCATGCTTTCGGCTCAAAGCATGGAACTGCTCTTCCCACATATCTTTCTCTTGCTTTATCTTGGCGAGTGCGTCTTCTAACTCCTCTACATCTTGGTTAATGAGAGTTCATGTCTCATCCACAACCATAGACAAAGGTCTTTCACAAGCGTACGACATCTTCAGCTGCAAAGCTCTCTTCTTCACCCAGATAGTGTAAGCTTCCAAAGCTACACAGTTGCATGGACCAAGCTCAGATCTTCCTTTCCTACGCACATTATGCCAAGCACGCATCATCCCTTTACCCTCCTGATAGAATAGACCCTCTAACTAAAAATTATTAGGCTTATCTCTCAAGGGGAACCTAAGTCGACGACGGGCCAAAGCAGGGTTATAATTGATTCCCCATTGTCTACCAATGAGAGGCACATTAGAGAACTCGCCACAACTATCAATAATGTCCAAGCTACCCAATACAGAATCATACCAAACAATAACATCATTAGTGAGAGGCATAAGTCTTTGAGACCATCTGTAAGACCCTAATTTTGTCCCTAAGATCCCTCATGGCATCATACTTTGGACTTGCATAGCCTCAAGGATCATTGAGCATCTTGGTTCCCTTTGCCTTTGGGTGGGACTCTTTGTGAGTAGTTTTAGATTACCAAGCATGCTTGAATTGTATATCATTTCTTTTCTCATTTTTGTTTACTAGCCAAAAGCAAAAAAATATGTCACTAACATCTTTTGGTTGTAGCTTGAGCAATCACAAGGTCAAAAGCTTCAAAGAGGTCATTGGTACAAAGACATTGGTCAAGAGGAGATGAAAGCAAGCATGGTAATGGTTCCCAAAGCTCTCATCCATCAAATATGCCTCCCTAGTATCTCAATTCACCATGTTTTATCAATGCAAGTCAAAGGGTTTGAGGTTTGTTCTCAAGAGAAACCCTAATTTCATCTGTGCTCCACAATGCCTTGCTCATGAAGCAACCTCATACCATGGTCAGATACAATCAAGGGAAGTTATTTAACTCATAATTTCATTCATATTTGAACTTATTTGAGTGTCATCAATCATCAATTCATCAAGGTATGAGTCATGAACGTGAGAAGTTGATCAGTCAATTCATCTGACTATTTTCGAATGCACTGAGACCTAACTTTTTATGTGTTGGTCAAATGGAGATGGTTCCAAAAAAAAACGTTCTTAAGGACAATATTAACAACTTTCATTTTCATCAAGAATTCATTTGAAGCTTGGAAGAACATCTTACATTCCAATACATTATAGGTCATTTTGACTGAAACCCTAATTTTGGGTCAACTTGCCAAGGACATAACTCATTCATTTTTTATGATTTTGAGGTGGGATCAAATGCATTGGAAAGATTAAGATGTCTAATTAAAATTTTATGTTGAACAAAATTTCAAAATCTCAAAGGAAAGAGATGTTATAATGCAAGACATTATAGGTCCTTTTGGGTCAAAGGTATTAAAAGTCAAAAAATTCCAACTTCAAGTGCCCATCACGCTTTCATAAAAAATCCAAATGATGCAAAATTTAAGTCCATTTTGATTGTCTTGAAAAGATCTACAACTTTGATGTTGGAGGCTTTTTCATTTGAAGCTTGCATCATTAAAACAGAAAGGGTTGAAAGTTGGTCAATTTTAGAAACCTTGCCTTGACATGTTTTGCACATCACACTTTAAACTTAAATTTCATAAATTTCCACATTCCAAATGGATTTTTGACCAACATAACATTTGTTCCTCATACAAAGACCTTTCCAACCATTACCCATATGCCTATGCTTGGATTTTCTAATTAGTATTTTCGAAGAGTTGAATGATTAGGTTCAATTGTGGAATTCATGTTGAAATCTTGTTGCACAAGCCAATTCAGAGCAAATTACACGTCCAAACCCTTGGCATTTGAACTCAGCTTGCATTTGGCATTGCTTTTAGGCCTTGTGCATGATCATGCAAGCCCATGCAAGTGGTATCCAAATTCATGCACACAGATCATCTCACACTTTCCTTGCCAATTCTTCTATAAATAGAGCCTTCATTCCCTCCATTTTAGACCAATTTCAACCTGAAATGCTGCTGAAATCGTTCCCTAACCATCACTAAAGAAGCAATTGCATTTTCTTCGAAAATTTTCAGATCTAGAATTCAACTTCATCTGGTTGTTTTCTTAGATCTAGTGCTTCTAGACCTTCACCACACACTCCATTGAACTTCTATTTTGATAAAGCAAGCAAGGTTTCAAGCTCAAATCACCAGAACTCAAGCTTACACTCCAACTGGTATTTTCTTCGATTCTCCTAATCCTTTGACCTATTGGCTGTGATTTTGTGTTGGCTGAAGTCCTCTCAATAGAGGCATCAGGTTTATGCTTTTAATTTTTGCAATTCATTGAGTTCATGATGAACACCAGAATTTTCAACTTCTGATTTCTTAAATCATAGAGATCTAGAATGAAAATGGATGGTATAGGGATGATGTACATCATCCCAGCTTTCTATTGATGTATAGATCGCACGTTTTGGTTGCCTTTTTTATTTCTGCAACTTGGCCGGAATCTGGAAGCTCAACGGAGAAGACGGTGGCTCCGGTGGCTTCATCATGTCCAGTTTAAATCTGGATCGTTTGATCTTGTTTCCAGATTAAATCGTGTCCTTTGGATCTTATGACTTTCAATAATGCTGGATGCTTCGCTGTTGACTCATACCTTCCATGCGCGCGCATCTCACATCCGTTTGATCAGCCACGTCAATTAATGAGACTTGATCAGACGCTTGTGGTTTTTTCCATTTTCTGAATTTCTGATTTAATTTCTTTAATTCCAATTATTTTCAAAAATTAATATCTCTTTCATTTTTTATCCAAAAATTATGCGACCAATTGCATTATTTCCTAAAAAAATTATAGTTTCTATTTCAGATTTTTAATATTTTTTAGTTCATCATTTGATATTTTTTGTGAATTTTCTCTTTTCTGGTTATTTTTAATTCATTTTAAATAGTTCTTGATATTCAAAAAATGAAAAAATATTTTCCTAACCTATTTGAATGATGATGGATCTATGAAAAATATTCTCATCAATTTTTGAATTGATTTGAGATTTATTTGAGATTTTAGTTCAATTAGGTAATTTTCATTCATTTTTAATTGATTAAAAATAGTTTCTGACTTTTAAAAATGCTGAAACTTTTTGTCAAACTTTGTTTGACCTTGTTGAACTTAGGATAAATCACTTGGACTTTTCAAAGTTGATTTGAAGTGATTTTGAAGTTTGACCTTTCCATATATTTTAATTCAAGTTTATTTTAATATTAAAAAATGCCAAAAATATTTTATTCTTTTCTTGACTTCAAATCTTCATCTCATTTCTGTTTTTGATTGTTTGACCTTGACTTACAATGTCATGGGTCAACATATGAGGATTGGTACATTTTATTCCATTTAATGCATTTTATTTTGTCAGTTCCTTTTCTCATATTCATCTCCTTCTTCTTCTTCTTCTTTTCTTTTTTGATCAATGAGTTGAAGGTTGATAAGTTAGCATTGATTAGGGAGAGTTAACATTCCTTGATCCAAATCTAATTCATCTTTATTAATTGATCAAGTGAATGGCTTTGCATTAAGGATATGTTGTCTTCTAAATCATGCAAATGGCTTAAACCAATACAAGATCAATTCTCTTCTTCTTTTTGGCATGGAAAGTTGTTGGGACTTGGTTCACTAATCAAGACTCCTAACTTGTGTTTGTAGCCTATATTATTATTGACCGGCCTCAGATAGTTGTGACTTCTACATAAGTCCAATTACGATTGCTTAACATAGCGCTAAATTTGCCTTATGGCATACTAACTATTAACCACTAACAACTAACATTTACTTTTATGCAATTTACAATTATTGCACATATTATTCATTTTCTTTTTCCTTTGCTCATTGGAGCACATGTTTATGTTAATGCCATTTGCCTTTTGCCCACTTGGTTTATAATTGTGAATATACCTTTTGTGCTTGTGTTTGTCTGTTTGTTATGAATCAAATGCCAAGAATTGGACAATAAGGACTTAGAATTTAGGATCCATACCCAAGAAAAAATGGAATTTGAAGAGCAACTAGGCCTCATGCCTTTAGAGTGCTTAAATGTCAAAGAGCAACTAGGCCTCCTGCCTTTAGAATGCTTAAAACTTAAGGAAGAACTTTGAAAGGACCATCTTCTAAAATCCCTCTTGTCCATTCCTTGATTGTCTATAGAACTTTTTGATGTGTGTTTTCTTGTGCTAGGGAGTTCCAACTTGAGCATTAATTGAGGAACCATTACCATGAGCATACAAAGTGAAAGACAAAAAAGCCATTGGAGGATTCCTAGAAGCATGATCTGTGTGTTGATTGCTTGAAATATTTGCTTGTGATTGCTTATTCCAAAGGATGGGAGCTACTTGGATCATCAATATGATCTCAAGAGAGGAACTCCTAGTGTGGTTCATTTCTTTCCCATTACCTCTTGTATGTTTAGGACTTAGCCATTCTTCTTCTTCTCTCCACTCTAACCCAAGCCAAAACTTTTTGTGCAAACGTTTTACTTGTTTTAACATTAGAAACCTAAGACTTATGCTTTTGATTTTCAAACCTCCTTTTCATAACACTTATTTTGAATTGAATCTTTAAGTCAACTTTGACCATTTTTTGTATATACTTCTAATTGGTAAATATAACCCATTCAAATACTTTTGTGGTTTCAATGGCCACTTTCTTAATCAAAAATTTCATAACCTTTAGCTATTAGGTTTGAGTTATCCTTGAGGTAGATGTAATACTCACTTATATCCTTAGTGATGGACAATGAGTCTTCCATGCTTATTATAGGGTTAACCCCTCACTAGCATGTTGAAGCTATCCTCACATGGTGGATTTGTGGTTTTAGGTTGAGTTTTCTCCCTTTGATAACAAAAGACCTTAAGTCTTTTGGACCAATCAATCCAACTCATTTTGAAATTTTTACCCCGAACTACGAGGTTTTGATCCTAATCTTTTTTTAAGATGGTACGTAGGCAATGGGTTAATCCATTCAAACACAAAATGTAAATAAATTTGTATATTCTATCCTCATCCCTTCAATCATGTTTGCACAAAATAATTTTTCACAAAATACCAACCTTACAACAAGTGTGAAAAGGGCTCCCTAGGAGTACGTAGGATGTTTTGGGTGCCTAACACCTTCCCATTGCATAACCAACCCCCTTACCCAGATCTCTGTTTCTTTTATTAGTTTTTGTTAAAACTATTAGGTTTTTGTTCGCTTTCTAACCATTTCTTTGGATAAATAGAAGTGCGGTGGCGACTCGAATTGTATGGTTTACCTTGGATTTAATCAATATTTCTAATGGTAACGAATACCCCGCTACAGAAAAATGGCGACTCTTCTGGGGAACCTTGCCTAGTGGGTTTTTCCTACTTTTCATATCTATTATATTGTATTGTATATTTGTCTTGTGACATATTTTGTGCTATTTGGGATTACTGTATTGTATGTAATGATTGAATTGCTTGAATATTAATTCTTTGTATGCTTGGTGATCTTTGTGAGATGAGTTCTATACCCGAACTCGAGTGCACTTAGGATAGGAGAATGGCATAGTCTTGTTGACTTGTGTGGAGTCATTCCTTAGCAAGTTGACTTGCAAGTCCATTCACTTGGTGGAGGTCATGTTGGGATCAATAATGTTACACAAGTAAGTTGTGGTTAGACATTACTCTTTCCAATATAGACCTTAGAAGCCAAAGACCTTAGTTTACCAAGCCCATCTTGGCCTATGCTTAGGATGTAGTGCGAAAGTCGTTCAAGTGTAAGATTTGATACGATTGTTACGCGATACTACACTCATAAGAGTCTCTCTTGAGAATATTTTTGGAATACGAGTATTCGTTTCTCCGATAATATCCAAAAGATGGGATGATGACTATGGGGACCTCTTGTAGAACATGTTTGGCAAGTTTAAACCCTAGTGCATTCCCTTTGGGTGGTTCTTAACCAAGACCCCATGCTCATGACTTGCAACAAACCCTTGATTCATGGTTGATTCGTTCATGTATCCTTAATATCAATGGAACTTGGGTGTTGATAAGGTGTAAACCATAATCCACCAAAATGGATGATTGATATTAAGGATAACATGATCCATCCCATGACCTTTGTTTGGTGTGCTTTGCTTGATCCTTGAGTGTGATTCTTGCATTCATGCATTCATGCACCCATTTGCATTCATATCATCAAAATAATAAGAAAGTTTTCAAGGAACTTAAGAGGTTTATTTGCAAAATTTTCAGACATGGAAAGACAAAAAAGGAATACAAAGAAGTACAGTTTCGAACAACCAGATTTGAAAGAGTTAAGGAATCTGACATCCTATGTACTAGATCATTTGGGTTTCAAAGCTCGTTTTGGGAAGCTTCTTCCTCTTCTGACTACTCAGGTGGTTGAAGGACTGATGAGTGTATTGGTGCAGTTTTATGATCCGTTGTATCGTTGCTTCTCTTTTCCGGACTTTCAGCTTTTTCCTACCCTTGAGGAGTATGCCTATCTTGTGGGTATACCTATCCTGGATCAGTTGCCGTTCAGTGGCTTGGAGAATGTTCCTACTTCTCAAGAGATAGCAGACATGTTACACATAGATGAATCTCTGGTTGGTGCTCATATGACTACCAAAGGTGGAATTCAAGGTCTCCCTTCTGAGTTCCTCATTGCTCAAGCTACTATGTATGGGAAGGCCATGAGTGAGGATGCTTTTGAAGCCATATTTGTACTTCTCATCTATGGGTTGGTTGTATTCCCCAACATCGACAAGTTTGTGGATGTGAACGCTATTAGGATCTTCTCTGCTCTTAATCTCGTTCCTACTCTGTTTGGTGATGCTTATTTCTCTTTGCATATGAGGAATGCAAAGGGTGGTGGCGCTATTGTGTGTTGTTTGCCTCTGTTGTATAAGTGGTTTATTTCTAACTTACCTCAGACGGTCGCTTTCAAGGAGAACAAGGGATGTCTACGGTGGTCCACGAGACTTATGTCTCTCACTAATGATGATATCTCTTCGTATAACCGCGTGTATGATGGTGTGCAGATTATCGACTCTTATGGTGAATTCTCCAATGTGCCTCTTCTTGGTACATGTGGTGGGATTAACTACAACCCTGTTTTGGCACGTCGTCAACTTGGGTTCCCCCTAAAGGATAAACCTAATAACATTCTGTTAGAGGGTGTGTTCTTTCAGGAGAGTAAAGATCCCGAAGGCCTGAAGGGTAGGACGGTTCGCGCTTGGCGCAAGATTCATAGGAAAGGAAGGAAGGAGTTGGGTCCTAAGAATTGCATCGCTTTGGAGCCTTATACTGCTTGGATGAGGAAGAGAGCGTCTGAGTATCTCATGCCTTACGAGTATCCAAAACCTACACCTTTGATTATGGCTGGGACTTCAACCCTACCTAATTAAGGAGTAGAGGAGTTGAGAGACGAAAACCGTTCACGTGTCTGGATCCGTGAACTTGAAGAGTTGCTTCAGCAGATCAAGGAGAAGGATGCCCTGATAGAGTTTCTCGAGCATCAGGTCATTGATGATCCTGATGATGCATGAACTTCTCTACTTCCTCAGTCTTCCCGTTTTTGGAAGAGGAAGTACGATCGACTCACCAAAGAGAAGGCAGATATGGAGGTAGCCTATGAGAGGGAGGTAAAGAGGCTTCGTGCATCTCATCTTCCTGTATCCCGAGCTTTTTATTATTGCTTCTAGGGATCCATATGATGATTATTTTCCTTTTCTCTTGCATATGATTGACAATGTTGTATTTCTTTTCCCTGATATTATTTTATGAGATATTTCCATATGTGATAAAATGCTTAATACTTCCAAAACTTGCAAATAAAACTCTAAAGCTCCTTTGAAATATAAAAACCAATCATATGCACAAACATTGCATGCATCATGTGCATAAGCAGGTTTTGTTTCCGGCCTCTTGTCCTGTGGTCTAACTTTGTGCTCTTCATTTATTTTGAAGACAAGCTGACTCACCGGTACTACACTAGAGCCAACTCTGCAAAACTGATGGATCATCTAGAGCAAGAGAACCGTGAACTCAAGGAGGAAGTAGCCAGATTGACTGCCCTGATGGAGTCTTTCATGGCTGCCCAAAGCCAGTCTTCTCCGACACCTTCAATTCCTCCCCAGAGGACAGTTATCTCAGAAATCGTCTCTTCGACTGTGCCTGCTGCCAGTACACATTTTGCTCCGACAACCATGCCAATCGGGTTTTCGTGGGGGATGCCTCCCAATTTCATGCCTGAGGGTCCTGCTCCCACCTTTGCTTCTATGCGGCATCTAGCCCGGTCCTTGTTGTTCCTCCTCCTGTCGTGCATACTCTGCCCAGGGTAGACGACACCATCTATCATTCTGAGCCGTCTGAGGGCCCAGATGTCTATGAGAAGATGGACGCTATGAATGATCAATTTCTTGAGCTTCGCACGGAATTGAAGACTCTCAGAGGGAAGGATCTTTTCGGCAAGTCTGCTGCCGATCTCTATTTAGTTCCCAACGTGAAGATTCTTGTGAAATTCAAGGTCCCTGACTTTGAAAAGTACAAAAGAAATACTTGTCCTCTCAGTCACCTGGTCATGTATGCCAGGAAGATGTCTACTCAGACTGATAACGACCAGTTGCTCATCCACTACTTTCAGGACAGTCTGTCTGGTGCTACCCTGAGATGGTATATGGGTTTAGACAGCGCAAACATCCGATCCTTCAACGACCTTGGCGAGGCCTTCGTCAAGCAATACAAGAACAACGTGGATATGGCTCCCGATAGGGATCAGTTGAGGGCCATGTCCCAGAAGGACAAGGAAACGTTTAAAGAATATGCCCAGAGGTGGCGAGAGGAGGCAGCACAGATCGTGCCTCCGCTAGAAGAGAAGGAAATGACCAAGACCTTTCTGAAGACCTTGAGTTCATTCTATTATGAGCGGATGATTGCTAGCGCTCCTTCTGACTTCACCGAGATGGTGAATATGGGGATGCATTTAGAAGAAGGGGTTAGAGAAGGACGTCTAACCAGAGATGAAGGCTTTTCTGCCAAACATTATAGGGTGTTTGCAAAGAAGAAAGATGGAGAGGCACATGTTGTGCCTTCCTATGTGAAACCTAGAAGACCCTCTGTGAGGAGGAAGACTGTGCGTAACCAGCATCAGGTGGCTCATATAGCACATGTCTTCAGAGACAATCAACAATATCAGCATCACAACAACAATCATCAACCACCTCAGCAATATCAACAACAACACCGACCGCAGCAGCAGGCCTACCAGCCTCGCAACAGTAATCAAACCAGCACGAGTTACGAGAGGAAAAGAGTCACCTTTGATCCTATTCCAATGACGTACGCAGAATTATATCCCTCTTTGATAGAGAGGAAGTTAATTACTCCAAGAGACCCACTAGGTATACCTGCTAACCCTCAATGGTGGTATAAGCCCGAGTTGCATTGTGTCTACCATTCTGGTGCTCCCGGCCACGACGTTGAGAATTTCTATCCTTTAAAGACCAAGGTTCAAGACCTTGTGAGGTGTGGTATTCCGTGCTTTGAGGACATAGGTCCTAACGTGAAGAAGAACCCATTGCCCGAGCATGGGAAATCTGTTAACATGGTCCAGGGTTGCCCTGGCAAATATAAGGTTAAATATGTCAGTCCCATTTGACAGTCCTTGGTCCAGATGCATCGTTTATTATGTGATTACAGTCACTATGAGCATGACCATGATAGATGTCGGGTATGCTCTGTTACCCCATTGGGTTGTCGCCAGGTACGCAAAGATCTTCAGGAAATGCTGGATGAAGGAGTTATTGAGATCCTTCAAAATAGGAATGTTGATGAAGATGAGCCTGAGGTCAACGTGATTTCCCCAGTGTTTCGAATACCTGGGCCTGTTATTATCAAGTACGATGGTAGCAAGCAGAAGACTTCTCCTGTTCTGATCATTAAGCCTGCCGGTCCTGTGTCGTACTCTTCCGAAAAAGCAATTCCCTTTCGTTACAACGTTGTTGCTGTAGAAGATGGGAAAGAGGTATCTTTACCATCCTCCTCTATTGTAAATATTGCTGATGTAAGTGGGCTGACACGCAGTGGTCGTGTATTTTCAGCACCTCCCAAGCCCCAGGCTAATGCTGATTTTGTTGAATGCCCGATTGGGAATGCTGTGAATTCTCCAAATCCGGCACTTGCTGTTAAACCCTCCTTTACATTGATAACTGAAGGTGAGAAAAACAAGAAAGGGGGTTTGAATTGTTTTGGAAAATAAGCACCTTTTTAAAATAAAAACCACACAAGGAATTTATACTGGTTCGCTTATAACACAAAGCTACTCCAGTCCACCCGGCCAAGGTGATTTCGCCTTCAACAAGGACTTAATCCACTAATCTTGAAAGATTGTTTACAACCAACGTCTAAGAGAAAGATCTCTTAGTCCTCTCAAGTATACAGACTGCGCAGAGTCACTTGAGGAAAAATAAAACAATAGATGAAAGACAATGTAATCTAGAGTGCTTCTAAGATAAGCAAATATTACAACAGTAAGAACAAAAAGTGTTTCACGTTCTAAGCAAAAGCTTCGTGAAGATTGAGAGAATAAAACGTTTTTATGTGTGTTGATGTTTCAGTATGTTCTCTATGATATTTCTCAATGTTGATTGCAGTCCTTTATATAGGAGTGAAGTAGTCGTTGAAATTGATGGCCAATAATTTGAATTAATGCCATAACTTATATAGCTTCTTGCCAACACTACTTTTTCTCCTCGAATGACTTCTTTCCAAATATAGTTCCTTTTCATTTGAATTTGGAGTTAACGTCTCTTTCTGTATTAGGAAATCCATTTCCAAACCTTTATTTGAAGTTAACGTTACTCTTTCTTTATTAGGAAATCCATGATCAGAGTCTTCATGTTTTTGGGAATCTTGGAATCTTGCTATCTAATCTTCTGATGTTGATCTCTTTTGAGTTCTGATGGTTTCTTCAGATAGCGCTGAGAGCTTCTGGAGTTTGACATACCGTTGTTTAGAGTCAGAACTTCTAGAGCGTACTTCTTGTTCAGATGCTTCTGATATTTTGCTGTTTTGCTCAGAGTTAGACTTTCTTGAACGTGTTTCTACTTCTGGTCTTCTGATAATTTGTATCTGATATGATTCTGTATCTGATGACGTCATCAGATCTCTTCCTTCTTTCCTTAGAACCCTGCACACTTAGAAACTTTTCGTTAGGGTGCCATTTTTGGTTTCATCCTTTGTTATCATCAAAATCATGGAATCTGTTGTAGAACAATTTTTGTTCTTACAATCTCCCCCTTTTTGATGATGACAAAACAAACTCAATTAGCAGATGAAACATAAACAATATCAGATCAGATAGACAAGAGCTCCCCCTGAGATAGGCTAGGGAGTTCAGAAGTCCTTACCAGAGCTTCCAAGCAATGAGGTTTCTTGATACCTTCTGCAATTTCTTAAGTCTAGTGTTAGATAAATTTATTTTTAAGAAAAATATGTTGCAGAGTGCTTAAGGTATTTAGACAGTATTTTCATCAGAGCTATTAATGACTTCTCCCCCTTTTTGTCAGAATCAAAAAGACATAGCAAAAAAAAAAATTCAAGTGAAAAGCATTATATTCAGATAAAAAGGCAACGGAGACAAGGGCAAAAAGAACAAGTAAACATCAGAAACAAGGAAAGCAAGACAACAGGCAAACAAAATCCTAAGTGCCTAGGGGTTGGGAGGCGGAGGCATTCTCTGAAGCAATTGAGCTAGCATGTTCTGAATGTTGTCGTTGACAGTGTCTTGTTTATCCATTCTGGCACGGAGTTCCTTCTGATCTTTCTTCAGTTCTTCCAGCGTCTGGAGAACCATAGGAACAACAGATGAGGACTCCCCCTGAGTCAGAGCCTGCTGTGCTTCAGCAGCGGCCTTTGCTTCAGCTTCAGCAGCAGCATCGGCCAGAGCTTTAGCTTCAGCTTCCTTTGCCCTTAGGATTTCAGCTTCCCTTGCTCTTTCTTCCTCCAGCCTTCTGGCTTCTTCTTCAGCTTCTCTTGCAAGTCTCTCCTGTAGTCTTGCCTCAGCATCTCTGATAAAGTCGTTTCTGACTTGTTCAGAGATGTGCTTCAGTTTAAAAGCCTCAGAGGTCATCCAGCCAATGACTCTGTTCCAGTGTGTCCTTACAGAATCGAGATCATCACTGATGCCAGAGTTACTGGTCAGAGACTTGACCTTCTGAACTGAAGCCCCTGCGAACAACATGATGGCTTCCTCAAGGGTAGGTATAGAAAGGTCCGGTTCAGAGGTATGAGGTGGAGAGGTTGGAGGGCTGAGGTTTAGTGTTAGATGTTCAGGTTCAGGTTCAGGTTCAGGTTCAGGTTCAGGTTCAGGTTCAGGTTCAGCGGAGGTGTTTGGCGGGGTGATATCAGAGGTGTGGAGGTCAGAGGGTTGAGCTTCAGAGGGTGTGTTTGTTGTTTGTTGTGGTGGTGAAGTTACTTCAGGTTGTGTTGGTTGTTGTGAAGCGAGGTTTTGAGCCTGAATTTGGGCTAGGGTTGGAGAGTTAGGGTCAGAGTGTTCTGGGTCAGAGGAGAGGATAAGGTATGAAGGTGATTCTGGGGCTGAAGATGATGAAGAGGAAGTGGTTTGGTTCATTTCTTCAGTTTCAGATAGAGGTAGTGATGTATGAGCAAGATTAAAATTGGGTAGAGGTTGTGAGGTTCTGGTTGTAGAAGGTGGGGTTTCAGAGGATGTGTATATAGGTGGTGTTGGGAGAGGATTAGAAGAAGCCATAAGACGTTCAGAGGGAATAGAGGGAGCAGACTTACCAGTAGTTACTTGCAGAGGTGCTGGAGATCTGGTTCCAGAAGTCTCTCCTAGCCTTGCTTTCTTGGCCTTTGAAGATTTCTTTTCAGAGGGACCTCTTTTGAACCTGACAAAGTCTTCTTCTGAATCTAGACAATCGTCCAGTCTGAAGTCAGAGATGTCGACTCCTTCATCCTTCAGACGCTGCATATAGAAGAGGATAGCTTCTCTGGGTTCATTCTTGTAGAACCTTGCAAGACCATGGGGCAGCTTCCTCTGATTTTTCAAGGCGTCCCAGGAGGTGTCCAGCGTGGGTCTGACTTGAATCTTCTTCAAGATTCCCATGCTCTTGAGATTTCTGGCGTTCAGAGGCCTTCCAGTATCTATCGCCAGATCTTCCATCAGTTTGTTCTTCTCCAGATGATCTACCAGCCCATTCTCGATCAGAACATCAGACAACAGTCTTTCCAGGGGGATGTAGGTTTTGGGTTTCATGTTGTTTCTTGTCTCCCTTACAGAGTCTCTGAGATATCTGAAGAGTAGTGCAGGAAGGCAGAGCTTCAAACCCTTGTGAATGCAATACAGAATGCACTTCTGATCTGTATTGATGTAGTCAGAGGAGTTTGATGCTGGGCGATGATGAATGGTTCCCAGAATGATCTTGAGCCATACTCTGAGGTTCTGATGAAGTTCTTTGTTCTTTGAAGGATTGCCTTCAGTGTTGAGTTTGAAAATGGTTGGATTTATTTCCTGAGCAATGCGCCTTGACCTAGGGTTGATGTTGTAGATCCTTCTTCCTCCATCTTTCTCCATGTTCAGTAAAGAAGCAATTGACTTTTCAGTAATCACTATCTTTACCCCCAATACGTAGGAGACGATGAAATGGTCATCAGCGTCAGCAAATCTCCAGAATTCTTTGATGAGATTTGGGTAAACAGGGCCATAAAGCCTTTGGAAGTAGTTTTCCCACCCTTGTTGACGGAGTTCTTCAGTAAGATCTACTCCATTCCTTTTCATGTTGTTGAAGTCTACTAGTGTTTCACATAAAACTTCCAGTCCCTCAAAGGGGGTTGCTAGGTTGATATGAGGTTCACGATCAAGAACATGGGGTTCCTTGTACACTGGAGTAATGGAAACGCCTGTAACTGTTGGAGTGGAAATGCTTGAACTTTGGGCAGTGGTGTTGGATTCCATTTGTTGAGAAAAGTTGAAGACTTGTTGTTGTTGAGCATCCATAGTTGATGAAGAAGAAGATGAAGATGAAGTGTTTGTAGAAATGCTTCAGAGAGGGTTTGAGAGTGAGTGAGAGTGATAAGTGTGTGAAATGTGAGAGGAGTGTTTAAATACCCTAAACGAAAACACATGCAAAACGACACACAATTCAGCGTTAGCACAGAACTCAAGTTAGCACGCTTGGGGGAAAAATGATTAAGGCTCATTAATGAATGTCTAATCCCAACAGTATGCACACTGCTCGAGGAGATCTCAATCGTCTGGCCTTTGAATTTCTTCTGGACAGCTGTCTAGAAGTTCCAAGGTTAGACGCTAAGTGCTCCACGTGTTTTGATGTATCTGATCTTCAGGAATACCAAAGGATTGGTTCCTGGAGATTTCTAACTCAGATATCTTCTTAACTTGGTAGAAGTATCAGAGTCAGAGACAGAAACTTGTTTGTTTATGTCAGAGTCTCATTTTACATCTTCAGAGGCACAATTTATTCAGGGCAATTTTGAATGTTCAGATTTTCTAGGATAAAAAGAAATCTATCTTCAGCTAAAGGCTTAGTAAATATATCTGCCCATTGATGATCTGTATCAATGAACTTCAATGTTACTATCCCTTTCTGAACATAGTCTCTGATAAAATGATGTTTTATTTCAATGTGCTTAGCTCTGGAGTGTAGAATGGGATTCTTAATTAGACAAATGTGTAACACCTTAAAATTTGCCCTCCTCTCTTGGGACTGGCTTAACATATTGCATATCATTTTTAGGTCATTAGGCATTGCATAATTGCATATCATGTGGTTACATTGTGCAAGTCATCCTCCTAAGTCTTGGTCAGAAGATAAGAGGTGGAGATGCAAGCCTAGGGTTTCATTGGACTGGATCACTAACTGTCTGAGGGTGGTTCAAATTAGGGTTTCATGGTTCTCAAGGAGATTGAGCTACATCTTGGTTGCAATGATACATCATCATCAGCATGGTCTTGATATCATCCAGAGATTCAGAAGATTGATCAGATACTTTGAGATTAGGGTTTTGACCACTGGTCAACCCTAATCAGTTGCATTGGGCCAATCAGGGCATGGCAAGGACATGGGGTCTACAATGGATATGGGGATAATTTCATGATTGTATTGAGCTTATGGAGGCTAGGGTTTCATCCTTGAGCCATTTCATCAGAGGATTGGGGCTCAGATTGATCAGTGCATTGCCAAGTTCATCTATCAGTTGAAAAAGTCAACTGTGGTCAAATGTGCTTGATTTTATGGATTTGGAGGTGGGAGAGAGTTGGATACACTTCATTCATGTTGAAACAAGTGTCATTTGACATGTCAAAGCTCAAGAATGAAGAAAATAAAGTCAGGACAAAAATTGCCAAAAATAGAAAGTGACTTGTAATGGAAGTTTCCAAAAATGGAAAGTTTTTCATCACAAAATTACGTGTCCAAAAAAGCTTCAGATGAAAATTTGTTCAACATGAAAGTTGTAGATCTTGCTCTCACCTTTCCAAAAAGTCCAAGAACTTGAAATTCTCATGTATGGTTGACACGTTATGGTCCATTCATTTTCCAAAAATGCCTATAATCAAAGTGGCATAACTTTCACATGGGATGTCCAAAATGGATGATCTTTTTATGAGCAAACCCCATTTCACATGTACTTTCATGGTGTATGATCAAAATTCATCAAAAATGGTCAATGCAAAAAGTCAAAATTCAAGTGGACTTGAGTGTATTTTTGGTGTGAACATGTGATTTTGAGATTTACAAGGCCAATTGACATGAGACCAAAGCCAACACACTCCAAATGCCAATTGAAAGTTGTTTGAGCTGTCATCTTGCTGTCACATAGCCAATTTGGAAAGGTCACTTTTGCCCTTGCATTAAGAAAACACATTATGCTAATCCAACTCATTTTTGCTAATTTGAGATTAAGAAGTGATTAAGGCATTGGTATAAAGCTCTAATTGTAACAGAATGTTAATCACAATTGCACATTCCAAGAAATCTAACTGATTTTCCCTCCATTTTCTCCATTTTTCTCTCAAATTTCATCAAGCAATTTTGGATCCAAACTTCACGAATTCTTCACCAAATTGCATAATTCTTTTTGATTCGTGCTTTACATGTGATGGTGAAGATCTGTTTTGCCAAGCCATTGCCATAAACATCAAGAATCGTGACTGTCATACACATGCTCATCAATGGAGTTTTGCTAGTTCTTCCAATTTAAGCATCCTTGAGCCAAGGCACGAGTTCTAATCAACTTCCTCAACCTTCATCTTCATCTGTTTTGGCAAATGACACGTTGAAACCTCAAGATTCATCACTGCTTCATCATAAGGTGCAAGATTCGACTTCCTTGATTGCTTAAATTATTAGGTGCCTTTTGTAGATCTTTCATTGTAGATCAACATGATATGATTAGTTTTTGGATTGATTGAGTATTGAATGCATAATCTGAGTTTGAAGTTTTGTGTTCATCTCGTTTTTTGCTCGATCCCGTTTGTATGTTAGGAATTAGGCTAAGCCAGTTAGGTATTCATCATGTACGTGTTCATACGGTTCTTTTGACTATAAATTTGTTGATTTTGGTGAAGATTAGTTGTTCATGATTTCTGGAAATTTTCTGGACTTTCTTGTTGAGGAACGATGAACAGTAGCGTGTTTGATCCAACAATTGCCTGGCCTGATTTCAAATGATGTTTGGCGGGCCTCTGAGCCAATCAAAACGCGCCAACGCTTCTAATTGAAGCGGCGTCATTTTGGTTAGGCGTTTAAATATTACCAAAATGCCATTTCTGCCTTTAATTTACATTATTTCTTCATTTGTTTTTTTCAATTTTGTTACATGAACTTCGAAAATTCATATCTCACTCATTTTGCATCCAAATTTTATGAAATTTTTTGCATTGTTCTCATGATGATGTGTAGAATTTGATTATGAATTTTGTGAAATTTTTGCACGTGTGGAAATTTAATTGACCTAGGGTTTGTTGAATGTGTCACATTTATGTATGTTTTGCCAAATCCTTCATGAAATGATGATACCTTTAAAGAAATGGATGAAAATTTTTGTGATTGTTCTGGACTCATTGATGGTGATTTTCATGTAGAGTTTGTGATTTTTGGATACATGGTTGTTTAGATATGATTTTTTGATTAGAGGTGTGACAATTTGTGTCACACCAAGCTAGGTCAACTTCATGATTTTATTTGCCTGGCTTAGGAATGTTGAATTGCTCCAATTTTTTGCATGAATGATCATTGATATGTCAAGATTACATGAGAATTTTTCTGAAATTGTTGATGTCATTTTCTAATTGATTGATAATTTTCTTCTCTGTGTGCTCATTTTGTGACATTGTGTGGCATATGTTGGTAATTCATTTGTGAAATCCTCATAGTGTATTGGATGAAGATGAAATTTGGTATGAGGATTGTAGACACATTATAGGACATTATGGTTTTGATCCCATTCATTTATTAATTGTTGTCACTGTTTTATGATTTTTGGAAGTTAATGCTTGTTTGGATGCCTTGTTTTGGCTTGTATAAATGTGTCTGGACTTCTTGATTTTCATTGACCTACTTCCTTTTGTCCAATTGAGCTGAAAATTGACATGCTATGCCTTGAATGTGTCCTGTTTAGGTGTGAATTTTTGTGGAATTAATTGAACTGTTTTGGTATGCTTTTGATTGAGATAGTTCTGTTTGGTCATTTGGAGTTGCAAATTGCATGTTTGATGCTAAATTGTGCATGAAATGATAATGGTGATTGATATGAGTATGGGACCAATTGCATTTGCTTCTAATTTGTTTGAATGTGATTTTGGATAATTTTCACTTTCTGTTTAGGATTTTTATCTCCTTTGGACCCTAGGCTTGGCCTAGTGGTCTAGTTTCTCACATTTGGTTTGGATTTTCAGGTTGAAATGCAAAAGGCTTAAGGAGAAAAATTCAAGTTGTAAATTGAGATTGTTTGATGTTGTAAACTAACATTGGTTTTGTGTTGTAGGTTTGATGCTTGAGTTTGAGCTCATGGCTTGCACTTGTGTGCACTAACTTGTGTTGTCTGTATAGATTGACTTTTGTTGTTTATTGTTGGTTTGTCTGAGTACTGATGATACTTGATTGATTTCAGGTACATTTAGTCGCTTACAGTTCTTTAAGAACTTGCTTGCTGCTGCTTGGTTGTATAAACCAGTTGAGGTAAACTCTCTTGTCTTCATGTAGTCTGGAAGACCTGGCTTGTTATTTAGCCAGGCAACTGTCTGAAGTCCTCCTTAAGAGGCGATGTTTGTGATTGTTTACTTTTGTGCCAAGCAGGTAAAGACCTCTATGAGGCAATGGGCGGAACCCAAGGGATATGCAATCTATCCCCCGCTATTCTGTTGAGTCGTCCCTCTGCTAACACCACTGTGTTGACGCATTGGGACACAAACCCAAGATCTTGTACTTTGTACAGTTGTGTCAGAGTCTTGAGCGTAGAAGGGTCCCTTCATTCTGGACCCACGCTCCTTTGTCTAAAGCTCTCCCTGATCAGGGATAAGAGCTGTGAAGTCTAATCTTCACTCACCTTTCATCAGCTTCACCTTAGCCTCTCAATGGCAAGGTTAAGAGCTAACTCTACCTTGTACAGATGACTTGCCTCGGCAGTCCACCCTTGTTTGAGCCTCACTTGACTGGATATAGTGTGTGCTATGTGAAATGTTTGTTTTATTGTGATTGATGCTTGCATGCTTGCTTTCTTCCTGGATAGGATTAGCTTGCTGTTGTGCAAGTAGGTAGAAACCACAACATAGGGCAATGATGCATGATAACACTAGGCTCGAGTACAGCTCCCTGGTAGTGTGTCTCCCCTTGGTTTCTGGCTAGATTTTCTTTCCCTTTCAGGGGAACTACATCGCCCTGATCCTCGTTCCAGACGAGGTATGTAGGCAGGAGACCGTGCGAGGTCTCTCCGGGCACCTTTTTTTCTTTTTGTGTGTGTTTGCTTGTTAATCTTCTTGTGTGTCAGGATATGGATGTAAGCCCAGCGATTGGCTGTCCGTATCCTGATTGTGTTTGTTTGGTTCGGATGCCGATGTAAGTCCAGTGATTGGCTTTCGGGCTCCACGTTTGCCCTCTTGTGTGCGTTTTGGTTCGGATGCTGATGTAAGTCCAGTGATTGGCATTCAGGCTCCATGTTTGCCTGTGTTTGTGTTTGTTTGTTTGGCGTGCGTGAGCCGAAC
The DNA here is from genome assembly GCF_024323335.1 of Lathyrus oleraceus. Classification (NCBI taxonomy): domain Eukaryota; kingdom Viridiplantae; phylum Streptophyta; class Magnoliopsida; order Fabales; family Fabaceae; genus Lathyrus; species Lathyrus oleraceus. Next base: position 214,727,447 of record NC_066583.1, read on the forward strand.
TACGGCAGCTTTGATTCTCGTTCCAGACGAGATACGTAGGCATAGGATGCGATGTCCTATCGAGCTCTCTTCCTCTTAACCCCATCTGTGTTGTCTTCGGTGCGTGTGTGTGTGGTGTTTTAGCAACCTTTTCTTTTCTTAGAGCGTGGATCCCGTCGAGTACGACGGACGTGAGGGGTGCTAATACCTTTCCCTTGCGTAACCGACTCCCTTACCCTTTCTCTTTGGTCGCGAGACCATGCTTTTTCCAGGTTTCTCTGAGCGTTTCCTTTCCCTATCTTGGGATAAATAACGCGCAGTGGCGGCTCTGTGTTGTTTTTGTTTTAGCCCGCCGGTTGTTTTTCGCGGATGCGACAGCTGGCGACTCTGATGGGGACTTCATAGATGTTGACCTGTGCTGGTCCATCTTCCCTAAGCGAGTCCTTCCTAGCGTTCTAGGATAGTTTAGGTTGCTTGTTTTGTGTTATTTATTGCATTTATTATTCTAACAGTGTATATATTTGCATAAATACTTGCATGCATCATACTATCATTGTTGCCGTCCTCCATGCAGGTGGTTCCTCTGTTTGGGGTGGGTGTTCTGAGTGGGGCTAAAACCCAGGCCCGAGTATACACCTAGGATTAGTGTGGTCTCACGTTCCTCATTTGCTTTATCAGCATATTGTTGCAACGTGACATGCCACAAGCCGGACGAGGTTCATTTGATAGTGCTTTCCTCTGTGGGGTACTCCACTTTGGTTGAGTTACTTCATTTGAACTATTGACTCTGGTGACCGATCATTTCCCGGATCTTTGGTTTAGACGATCTTAAGGGAGCTACAATGGCACACCCGAAAGGGCAAACCCATTGAGTATCTCTGCCCGATTGTTGAGACTATGATCCGCTTTAGGATGACCTGATTAGAATTTACCTGTGAGGGGAGGGTGATTCTTTCAGATGCATGTTCAGATGGTGACATTGATTCAACAGTTGATCAGAGTCTTATTTATAAGTCGGATTTATGGTCATTTATTCCAGAGACGCCGAAATGCTGTCCGTGATATTTATCAGTGGGGATCCGTTTATTTCAGGATTCCCCGGGCCGATTCAGATGGTTATTGGTATCTGTTCAGAGATGGTTTGATGATGATGATGGTGTATCTGTCTTCCGTTTATTTCGGAACCTTTGAGGTGGATTTGTGGTTACGTTTTCCCTCAGATGGTTGTGATCAGTTCAGAGTCAGAGTCGTGATTCAGAGCAACAGATGATCAGATGACTTGGAGGATGGCAATGCATTGTATTCATTCATCAGCATCATTACATAATGCATTTACCTGCATCTAACACATGTTTACCCATATGCAGGGACACTTTTGATCGAGATCCTGGTTGAGAGATTTCTGCTCAGATATGAGGACCGGTTTGAAGCATGATGTTGCCTACAGTTTCTTCGACCCTGAGATTGGTGTGCTGAAGGAGATGATAGCATTGATTACACCCGACCATGTGGGGATGTTCAGAGAGTCATACGGTAGTATCCTGAAGATGGTTTTCAGACTCACCGACAGTGACAGGAGCGCCATTCATACACTTCTCCAGTTTTATGATCCGGGGCTGAGATGTTTCGTATTTCCAGACTATTTGTTGGGGCCTCTGATGGAGGACTATGCTAGCATCCTGGGTATGCAGATCCGTGATCAGATTCCTTTCCATGCTACTAGGGTGGAGCCTGATGTCCTTGGGATTTCCCGTGCTCTTTATTTGAGTCCGGAAATGATCAAGGAGGGTTTGAAGGAAAAGGGGAAATTACCTGGATTTCATTTAAGTTTCTTGGAAGCTAATGCCAAGGAACATGCTGCAGTGGGTAATTGGAAGACGGTTTGTGCTTTGGTGGCTGTTAGCATTTATGGAATTATTTTGTTTCCTAATCAGAAGAGCTTTGTGGACCATAATGCTATCAGAATGTTCATACAGAGGAACCCTATTCCTACTCTGATCGGAGATGTTTACTACTCGGTTCATAACAGGAACGAGAAGCGGCGTGGTGGTTTGGTCCGGTGTTGTGCTCAGTTACTCTTCAGGTGGTTTATGGGGTATTTGCCTTCCGAAGGTGCTTTTGCTCATCTTGATCCTTCGGTCAAGTGGTCCTTCAGATTGATGGGTTTGCGGGCTGATGATATAGCATGGACTCATAATGGTATGGCTGGCCGGGATTTTATATACAGTTGTGGGAGTCTTCCCAATGTGCCTCTTGTGGGAGTTCAGGGTTGTATCAATTACAACCCGGTGCTTCTCAGGAGACAGATGGGGTTTGTTGTAGAGGGTCCTCCTCTTGGACGAGAGATTCAGGAGTCCTTTTACTTCCCGATTGATGGCAATCAGGCCAAGTTAAGGCAAGTATTGGATGAGTGGCGTGATATCCAGAGAAAGGGTAAAGCCCCTTATGGCAAGGTCAATAGTCGGTATTTCCCTCTATTTGATGATTGGTTGCGGAAGAGAATTGAGATCACACTTCTACCATTTCCGGGAGGTGATCCTGGGTGTCCTATGATTGAGGGTCCGACTTCCACTGTTAGTATGGAAGAGTTCCTTGAGATGAAAAGAGCCAGAGATCAGTTGCTTACAGAGAAAGCGGAATTGGAGATGAGTGTTGCTCGGATTCAGATGGCCAACCAGGAGATCAGAGTGAAGATGGAAGATCAAGACAAGCGACATGCCTTGGAAGCAAAGCTCTTTGAGATGGATACTGCCTACTATGGGAAGGTCAGTCAAGCCTTAGCATCATCTACCAGAGAGCACGACATCACTAAGGAGAAGCTAGTCAGAGCTGCAAAGGTCATTGAGGATCAGAAGAGGAGGCAGATTCTCGTGAGGGATCAAAGGGACGACAGAGTCCGAGTTCTCATTGCTGAGTGGGAAGCCAAGCTGAAGGTTAAGGAGACAGAGAGTATGAAGATCATCGCCGAGAGAGATCACTACATGGCTGAGAGAGATCATTACTTCAGGCAGATGAAGATTCACCAGAAAGAGGAAGGGAGACTACAGCAGGAGAACACCGAGCTCAGGTTCGCCGCAGAGTTCGCGAAGATGGAAGATGAGATAGGGCCATCTGTGGGACCTTCATCAGGCTAGATCTTTCATTTGTGTTGGATTACCGCCAGGCTTGTTGACGGAATTCATTTGCTTGTATTTCTTTCCCGATTCTGGAGATTTGTATCTGATTTGATGTATGACTATGGCACTGATTATGCATTTTGATATGTGATGGTGATTTTCATTCAGTGATTGATCTTCAAGCTTTATTTGCTTTACCGTATGCACTCACACAAGCACACACATGGTTGGGGGTATTTTGCTGAATCATGTATCTCTGATCTACATGATGAAATCAAATGCTGGATAACAGAATATTGTTGCCGGATTATTGTTTGTCTCGATGAAGCCAGGGTCGAGAAACAAAGTGTTCCTTATGTGGATAGACACTGCATCCATGCATAATCATAATAACTTGTGTTTTATTTTGCAGGAATTTGTTGCTAATGTGCTTGATTGTTTCAGGAATCATTGCTCGCGCTCGTAGAGCTGTACCTTTGCACTCAACTCGACCTCACAGATACTTCACAAGGCGCAACACTCCTCGACTAATGGATCTCCCAAATACAGACATCCTCGAGCTGAAGGACAAGATGAACGAGCTGATCAACATTATGCAGGGTTTTGCAGTTGGTCAGAAAGCTCTAGCGGATAAGGTCGAGAAGCTCGAGCGGGCTTCTGCAGCAAATAGTGGTGTAAACCTGGATGGTGTCTCCAACCAAGGGCTGGGTTCTAGAGATGGCGGTAAAAGGACAACGGTTGGTATAGTGAACAACGCTGGTTTTGGTGGTGCCGGTGGTCAACCGGGGCCGGGACAGAATTTGAAAGACAGTCTTTTCCCTCCATTCTTCGGGGTTGAGGATGACAGAGAGGAGGACAGGAAGTCTAATCAGTTTTCAATGCACAATGAGCCCTTTGGTCAGTACAGTGCTCCGCCGCAGAACAAGGAGATTCAGCTGCTGGCTGAAAAGATCAGAGCATTGGAAAGTTATGCTACTCCTGGGGTGGTCAACATGTCAAACATGGGGCTGGTAGAGGGAATTGTGATCCCGCAAAAGTTTAAGGCGCCCGCGTTTGATCGGTATAATGGAAGTTCCTGCCCTGAGACTCACTTACAAGCTTTCGTCCGTAAGATCTCAGCTTACACCATGGATCAAAAGCTGTGGATGTACTTCTTCCAGGACAGCCTGTCTGGAGGCTCACTGGAGTGGTATACCAAGCTGAAATCTGCAGATATCAAGAACTGGCAGGATCTGGGGGACGCATTCTTTAAACAGTATCAGTTCAATGCTGATATGGCCCCGAGTCGTACCCAGCTGCAGGGTATGTCTCAGAAGAATAACGAGGGGTTTAAAGAATATGCCCAGAGATGGAGGGAGTTGGCTGCCAGAGTGCAACCTCCACTTGTTGATAGAGAGATGTTTGATCTCTTTATGGGGACATTACAGGGGGCTTATGCTGAAAGGATGGTTGGTTGTCCGGTGACCAACTTTTCTGACATTGTGGTGGCCGGAGAAAGGATTGAGAGTTGGCTGAAGCTCGGAAAGATACAGGGTAGCGCCTCTTCTTCGGGATCGAAGAAACCCTTCAGTAATGGTGGTCAGAGGAAGAAGGAAGGAGATACTAGTGCTGTTTACGCACAGAGAGGACCCAGTAGGGATCGTTACTTTCAGCACACTGCTGCAGTAACTATTCCTGCTGAGCAATCGCAACGGCAACAGCAACAACCTCAACAGCAAAGAGAACCCTTTCAGCAGAGGCCTCAAAGGGCTGGTTATCAGATGAAGGGAAGAGCTATGGACAAGCAGTTCGACAGGCCACCAGTGACATACTCCTTCTTGTTCAAAAAGTTGATGGATTTGGGGCTGGTACAGACCAGAACGCTGGCACCTTTGAGACCTGATCAAAGGCCAGCCAATTATGATGAGAATGCTAAATGCGAATTTCACTCAGGTGCGCCCGGACACAACATAGAGAACTGCAAAGCTTTTAAGCACACAGTTCAAGACCTGGTGGATTCGAAAGCCATCAACTTTGCACCATCTCCTAACGTCAATGCTAATCCCATGCCCGCGCATGGTCAAAGGGGAGTGAATGCTATCTCTGAGGAGAACAGGATTGGGTTGTCTGTCGTGGATCAGTTGAAGACTCCTCTGGCTGAGGTGAAGAGGCAGTTGATGTTGAATGGGGTCAACCCGGGCTGTGGTATTGATTGTGTCGGGTGCGCTGCTTCTGACAACGGGTGTGATTTGTTGAGGAAGACTGTTCAGAGTCTGATGGATGAGGGGAGTATTCTGATGGAGAAGAAGGCTGATTTGGGGAAAGATGAAGTCTCCACCATAACAATATATTTTGATCCGGTGGATTTGTCTAATCTTGCTGAGGCGGCTCCAGTTACCATCACGGTACCTGGACCAATTCCATATGACAAAGATGATGTCGTGCCTTGGCATTATGGTGGAGAGGTCTACTGTAATGGGGAGAAAGTGGAGGACCAGACTGCAAGTGAAACCACCGTTTCAAAGGTGGATAATGCCGGTACTAGTGGTTTCACTCGCAGTGGAAGATTATTTGCACCAGATGCCCTGAGGGGAGGAGAAGGAGAAAAAGAGAAAAAAGAAAAGGCCGAGGCTTTAGCCAGGGCAAAAGGAAAAGCTGTGGTGAATGAGGGTACTCCAGTAGTGACACCGGCGCCGTTTGGGTCGGATGAAAAACTTGATGATGATGCAGAGGAATTCTTGAGAATCATCAAGAAGTCGGAGTACAAATTGGTTGACCATCTGCAGCAGACTCCTTCCAAAATATCTATCCTATCGTTGTTGTTGAGCTCTGAGGGGCATAGGGAGGCTTTGTTGAAAATCTTGAAGAAAGCCTATGTTCCTCAGGAGATAACGATAAACCAGTTGGAGACGGTCGTGTCTAACGTGCATGCCAGCCATGGGCTGGGTTTTACAAACATGGACCTAACTGTGGATGGGAGGAATCACAATAGGGTTCTACACATTGCAATGGAATGTAAAGGAGCCGTGCTTTCGCATTTGCTGGTTGATACCGGCTCCTCTTTGAATGTGTTGCCGAAGAAGGCTCTGGCGAAGCTTAATTGTGATGGGCTGATTTTGACTCCGACATATTTGATAGTACGGGCTTTCGATGGATCGAAGAGGGCCGTGTTCGGAGAGGTTGAGCTGCCAGTGAAGATTGGCCCTGAGGTGTTTAAGTCAACATTCTATGTCATGGATATTCAGCCGGCATACAGTTGCTTGTTGGGTAGGCCGTGGATTCATGCTGCTGGGGCAGTAACTTCGACTTTGCACCAGAAGCTGAAGTATATCTGGGAAGGCCAAGTCGTCACTGTGTGTGGAGAAGAGGACATCTTTGTCAGCCACCTGTCCTCGTTCAAATACATTGATATGGACGGCGAAATATGGGAAACGCCAAGTCAAGCGTTCGAAACCGTTAAGGTGGAGAATGCTCTTTTTGCCAAAGAGGAGGAAAAACCGTCCATTGCTTCGTACAAGCAGGCCACTGAGGTGGTGAAGAGTGGAGAATCTCCTGGTTGGGGCAGAATGATGGATGTCCCTGCGAAGAAAGACCGCTTTGGGGTGGGGTACCAGCCTGGCAGAGGCTCATCTGGGCAAGGCAGAGGACGTCGTACGTCGGTGACATTCACTAGTGCCGAAATGCTGGGTCCGGACCACATCTGCATGATGAGTGATGACGCTGATAGCGACTGCGACATGGACCGGTGGATAAAGCCGTGCGCACCAGGGATGGAAATCCAGAACTGGAAGGCTGAAAAGATCATCCGGGTCACTCTGCTGGAAGAGTAATATTTTTCCTGTTTTCAGTTTTATTTGCATGAAAGCCTTACGTGTTGCCCGACACGTAATGGTTCATTGTAAGGACCACCTCATGTTTAAAGTTGCAAATTCGCATCATTAATAAAAGGATGTTTTTCAGTTAAAAGCGGTGTTCCCTGTTTTTCATTTATTTTTGCAGTTTAAAAATAAAAACAAAATAAAAATGGCAATGTTTTCATTTTTTCTTTTTCAATTTCGTCACACCGGTTCTAAGCAATGCATGAATCAACATTCATGCAGATGCGATATCTCTCCGGATCTCATTGATAACAATCCTGTTACACCCTTGTATGACTTCGACAATCCGATCTATCTTGCTGAAGAAGAAGATGAAGAAGATTGTGAACTGCCAGGGGAATTAGCCAGATTGTTGAAACAAGAGGAGAAGGTGATTCAGCCGCATGAAGAGCAGATTGAGGTTGTGAATCTGGGTACCGATGAGGTTAAGAAAGAGGTGAAAATCGGGGCTGCTTTGGAGGAAAGTGTCAAGAGCAGATTGGTAGTATTGTTGAAAGAGTATGTCGACATCTTTGCCTGGTCTTATCAAGATATGCCAGGGTTGGATACCGATATTGTGGTGCACAAGCTACCGTTGAGAGCAGATTGTCCTCCAGTGAAGCAGAAGTTGCGCAGAACTCGACCTGACATGGCGATGAAAATTAAAGAAGAAGTGCAGAAGCAGTGGGATGCTGGTTTCCTTGCTGTCACTAATTATCCGCCGTGGGTCGCGAACATTGTGCCAGTCCCGAAGAAAGATGGGAAAGTGAGGATGTGTGTGGACTACCGAGATCTGAATAGAGCTAGTCCGAAGGATGATTTTCCACTACCTCACATTGATGTGTTGGTAGATAATACAGCTCAATTCTCGGTGTTTTCCTTCATGGATGGATTTTCTGGCTATAATCAAATTAAAATGTCACCAGATGATATGGAGAAAACAACGTTCATCACACCATGGGGTACATTTTGTTACAAGGTGATGCCATTCGGTCTCAAGAACGTCGGTGCTACTTATCAGAGGGCCATGGTGACTTTGTTTCATGATATGATTCATCATGAAATCGAATGCTATGTTGATGACATGATAGCAAAGTCCCAAACAGAAGAGGGGCATTTGGTAGATCTGGCCAAATTGTTCGACCGGCTGAGACAATTTAGACTGAGGTTGAATCCGAATAAGTGCACTTTCGGAGTGCGGTCCGGTAAATTGCTGGGGTTCATTGTAAGTGAAAAAGGAATCGAGGTTGATCCTGCAAAAGTAAAAGCAATAAGAGAAATGCCTGAACCGAGGACAGAGAAGGAGGTTCGTGGTTTCTTAGGTAGATTGAACTATATTTCACGGTTCATATCTCACCTAACGGCCACGTGTGAACCAATATTCAAGTTGTTGAGAAAAGATCAAACGGTCAGGTGGAATAATGATTGCCAAGCGGCATTTGAAAAGATAAAAGAGTATTTGCAGGAGCCTCCGATTCTGATGCCTCCTGTGGAGGGAAGACCGTTAATTCTGTACCTGACAGTCCTCGAGGGGTCTATGGGGTGTGTATTGGGGCAGCATGACGAGTCTGGTCGAAAAGAGCATGCCATATACTACCTTAGCAAAAAGTTTACCGACTGTGAAACAAGATATTCACTGCTCGAGAAAACTTGTTGTGCTTTGGTCTGGGCTGCTCGCCGACTAAGGCAGTATATGCTGGTTCATACCACTTTGTTGATTTCAAAGATGGACCCAATCAAGTACATTTTTGAAAAGCCAACATTGACCGGACGGGTTGCGAGGTGGCAAATGATTCTGACGGAATATGATATACAGTATACCTCTCGGAAGGCGATCAAGGGGAGTGTATTGTCTGATTACCTCGCCCAGCAACCTATTGATGATTATCAACCGATGAAGTTTGAATTCCCTGATGAGGACATCATGTTTCTCAAATCGAAAGATTGTGAGGAACCAATCCAGGAGGAGGGGCCTGACCCTGAATCCGAATGGATTCTGATGTTTGATGGGGCCGTTAACGTGAATGGTAGTGGTGTTGGTGCTGTTTTGGTTACGCCGAAAGGATCCCATATTCCTTTTGCTGCCCGGCTAACATTTGAGTGCACCAACAACGTGGCTGAATATGAAGCTTGCATATTGGGGATTGAAGAGGCGATTGATTTGAGGATCAAGAACCTTGTCATATATGGAGATTCAGCTCTGGTTGTAAATCAGGTTAACGGAAAATGGTATACGCATCAGTCTCATTTAGTGCCGTATCGAGATTATACGAGGAGATTGTTGACGTTTTTCGCTAAGGTGAAGTTGCATCATGTGCCCAGAGAGAAGAATCCTTTGGCAGATGCTTTGGCTACACTGGCTGCTTTGATTAAGGTGCAGTGGTGGAATCAATTTCCCAGTGTTGAAGTAGGTCGTCTGGATAGACCGGCTTATGTGTTTGCTGTTGATACAGCGTCTGATGATGAGAAGCCGTGGTATTACGATATCAAGCGCTATCTAGAGACTCAAGAATATCCTGAGGGAGCATCGAAGAAGGACCGAAAGACTCTGCGGAGGTTGGCCATGGTGTTCTATCTGAATAAGGATGGGGTTCTGTACAAGCGGAATTTTGATTGGGTCTTGCTCAGATGTGTTGATGATAGAGAAGCAAGCCAGTTGATGAAAGAGGTTCACGAAGGATCGTTTGGTACCCATGCCAGTGGGAATGCAATGGTGAAGAAGCTGCTGAGGGCAGGTTATTACTGGATGACAATGGAGGCCCAATGTTTCAATTTCGTGCGGAAGTGTCATAAATGCCAGATTTATGCAGATAAGGTGCACGTGCCTCCAAATCCGTTGAGTTTAATGTCGTCTCCATGGCCATTTGCTATGTGGGGCATTGATATGATCGGAAAGATTGAGCCTACAACTTCAAATGGGCACAGATTCATAATAGTGGCTATTGATTACTTCACCAAGTGGGTGGAAGCAGCCTCCTATACGAACGTGACGAAGCAGGTCGTTGCCAGATTTCTCAAGAGAGACATCATTTGCAGATATGGGGTTCCCGAGAGAATCATTACTGATAATGGTTCTAATTTGAACAACAAGATGATGGCAGAACTGTGCCGGGAATTCAAGATTGAACATCACAATTCTTCTCCCTATCGTCCGAAGATGAATGGGGCGGTTGAGGCAGCCAACAAGAATATAAAGAAGATTGTGCAGAAAATGGTGGTAACCTATAAAGACTGGCATGAGATGTTGCCGTTTGCATTGCATGGGTATCGAACGTCGGTGCGTACATCTACTGGGGCAACTCCTTTCTCATTGGTATATGGAATGGAGGCTGTATTACCTGTTGAGGTTCAGATTCCCTCTTTGAGAGTCCTGATGGACGTGAAATTGCAAGAAGCGGAATGGGTAAGGACCCGGTATGAAGAGTTGAGCCTGATCGAAGAAAAAAGGCTGGCGGCCATCTGTCATGGGCAGCTATACCAGCAAAGGATGAAGCGTGCTTTTGACAAGAAGGTACGACCTCGGGTGTATCACGTAGGTGATATGGTGCTGAAAAGGATCCTTCCTCCTCAAAACGATCGAAGGGGCAAATGGACGCCTAATTATGAAGGTCCATTCGTGGTCAAGAAGGTTTTCTCTGGCGGAGCCTTGTTGCTAACGACCATGGATGGCAGAGATTTTCCATCCCCTGTGAATGCGGACGCAGTTAAAAAATACTTCGTATAAAGAGACCCGCTGGACGAAAAGAATAAAATAGTCCAGGCAAAAAATGGGCATCCCGGCGAACCAAAAAACAGAAAGAAAGGTTCGGGCAAAAATTAGGGATAAAATGAAAAAATGTACACCCGGCAAGTCGAAAACCTGAAAAGGCGACTTGGGCAAAAAAGGGTATCCCGGTGGACTGAAAACCCGAAAGGGCGGTCCGGGCAAAAGAGGGATTAAAACGAACAACTGTGTCTAGCATGATCGTTTGCGCTATGGTTAAAGCATCATGGATAATACCCGGTAGGGATCAGTGGGAATCGTCTTATTCAGAAGGCAGGAAGCACGGAGAGTCTGAGGACATATGGGGTGTAACCGAGTTGGAACTCGATGAGATCACGGGTTTCACATTGCCATTAGGATAGATTTTTCCTTTTATGCGCAATTACCTCTTTTCAGGAATTGCTTCCTTTGTATTGCTCAATGTGAGCCACACACTTTTCAATCAATAAAATGCATATTCAGTCAAATAATGTTGTTTTTGTTTTTCATTACCGCTTTGATTGCAAAAACATCCAATTGTTTGTGATAAAGAATCTTTGCATTTTAAAACATATAGGTCCCTTCCAATGCATGTTTATAAGATTGAAAGCTTGGAATCTTATTCGGAAGGTTGAGTGACCCAAGTGTTGAAATCTTGACACGCCTGGGGCACGGTTTTATCTAACGATCTGTTTTGCAGGAACTGTTAGATATTTTTCACTCACTTGCAGGTTGTGATGTGGAAGCTTTGACAAAACAAATCCCCAGGGAGTCCAATCAGGGACGAATGAATGTGAAGGGATGACGAAGAGACGTTGAGACGTACGACGATCCTTGAATGATATCAAGAAGACTCTTCAAAATCGGAAGATTGGAAAGTCTGTAGAAAATCCCCGCAGGGTCCAATCAGGGACAGGCAAGTGGGAGAACAGTGCAGAGACGTAGAGACGTACGACGACCTTTGGAATTAATCAAGAAGACTCTTCAAAGTCGGAAAATTGAAAGTCTGTATAATCCCAGGAGTTCGCTTTCCGTCGAGCGCGGAGCGGTTGGGAATATAAGATGATGGAGCAGAAAAGGTCCAGACGAGTCTGGGAGTTTTCAAAAGTGGAAAGATGATACGAGATTGGGAGGCGGATACCGTGGTTCGACGAGTCGACGGGTGTTCTGTGCCAACTTTTCTCATTTCCCCAGCTATATCCCCAAGCAGAATTAGAGGACTAACTCCCCAGAAGATCCAAGGTCTATGGTTCCCCTAGCTGAGTCAGGATGGTTATCCCCAGCAGGTTTAAAACGGTGTCTCCTAAGCAGCCAGGCCCGAAGGTTGCTGTCCCCGAGTGGAGCGGGTTTCAATGAAATATATCTCCAGCAGTGTTCATCCTACCAGTGGATTGGATGAGTTTCCGTAGCAGATTGATATCTGTATCCCCAGCTGGGTTGATTCTACCTATGGATTGCATGGGTTGTCCCCAGCGGAGTGGCATTTGCTTCCCTAGCAGGCTCAGGATGGTTATCCCCAGCAGGTGTCAAATCAATGCTTCCCCAGTCACCAGACCTGGAGGTTGCTGTTTCCCCAGTGGAGCTATCTGTGAGCATTTCCCCAGTGAAGTCGCTAGGTATCTGTGAGGGTTTCTCAAGCAGAGTCGGGATTTATATCCCTAGCAAGTCGAAGACTGTTGTATCCCCACGGAGTGTTGGTGGTTCTTATCCCCAGCAGTTTCCCGAGCGGATTGGGTGCAAAGGAGGTTCTTCCCCAGCAAGGGTTACATTTTCCCAGCAGCATCAGTGCTATTCCCCAGCGGGGTGGAGATCGGAGTATTGACAAGTTCCTCAACGGAGTGTCTCGTGCTCCCCAGCAGCATCCCTTGAGGGGGACATTTTTATGCATTCATCATGAAAAAATAGCATAACATGTTGCATAGAAAAATAATAAATCGCGTAGCATTTCCATGATTATGGAGCATTACACAGAAAAATCAATCATGCATCATATTGCGAGCATAAAGCTAGTCTCAAACCGTGGTTACTGTTTGAGAGGTGATTTTTATCCAAAAGGTGGTTTTGCCCGAAAAGCAAGATGTTACTCCGAGGAGTCTAGCATCGTGGTTTTAATCAGAGGTATTCCCTAATAGTGCGATATTGGAGGAAACTTTTCCGTCGGACAGAGATGGAAAGGTTGTGCGACCAGCGCAGTTCAAGCCGTGGTTACCGCTTGAAGTTTTGTTTCGCCGGATGGTGAAGATGTTACTCCGAGGAGTTTAGCATCATGATGTCAGATCAGCAATGTTCTCCAGTAGTGCGATACTGGATGAGTTTTTTCCGTCGAACGGAGATGGGATTGAAATCGAAGGACGTTACGCGATCAGCGCGATTTTCGGGGTTCAACCGGAGAAAAGGAAATGTTGAGGCATTTTCTGGGGTCCAAATGGAGATTGGAGTTGAAGATTATATCTGGGATGAGGTCCTCAGGATTATCTTCTGTTCATGTGTCGCCTTAGACTTTGGCGGAGTCCAATAGAAGTCGTTATGGGTGTCTTCTGAAGAAGAGATGCACATGTTACCTTCCCTTTTGTGAAGGTGTACCCTCTGATATGTCGCCCTCATAGTGGTTTGGTGTTATTTCCGACGTTGCCAGCGGAATTATCACGAGAGATGGGAGAACGGGGTCCAAATGGAGAAAGGGAAATGTTGAGACATTTTCTGGAGATTGGGGTTCAAACGGAGAAAGGGAAATGTTGAGGCATTTTCTGGAGAGCGGGGTCCAAATGGAGAAAAGGAGACACGAGGTGTTTTCTGGAGAATGGGGTTCACAATGGCGATCACAAGTTATCGTCAGGCGACTGGGGTTCAAACCGGAGAATGGGGTTCATTATTTTGGCAAAAGGGATGTCGGGGTTCATATGCAGTGATCGGGGATCATTGGCGCGAAAGAAAATTTCGGGGTTCAAGAAAACGAAAAAAGAGAAAATTTCGGGGTTCAAGAAAACGAAAAAAGAGAAAATTTTCGGGGTTCAAGAAAAGTGAAAGAAAAAAGATGATAATAATCCCCAGCGGGTGTGGTGTTCAGGCCATGGTTATCCCTGCGTTACCATTTATTTTGGTATCCAGGTTGATGTTGTTGTTTCGGTGATCAGGCCGACTTTTCCGTTCCAGACGGATTTTTCTTCAAGATTGTGTTCTTTGCCGATTCTGACAGGCGTTGTTAATTATTTTCCCATCAGAGTGCAAATTATTCGTCTGTTCTTGGTATTCAATCACTCTTCACCCTGATCATCTGAAAGCCGAGGCTATTCATATCGACAGGTTCACAGTGGATTGAATAGGGGCAGCTGTAACACCTCAAAATTTGCCCTCCTCTCTTGGGACTGGCTTAACATATTGCATATCATTTTTAGGTCATTAGGCATTGCATAATTGCATATCATGTGGTTACATTGTGCAAGTCATCCTCCTAAGTCTTGGTCAGAAGATAAGAGGTGGAGATGCAAGCCTAGGGTTTCATTGGACTGGATCACTAACTGTCTGAGGGTGGTTCAAATTAGGGTTTCATGGTTCTCAAGGAGATTGAGCTACATCTTGGTTGCAATGATACATCATCATCAGCATGGTCTTGATATCATCCAGAGATTCAGAAGATTGATCAGATACTTTGAGATTAGGGTTTTGACCACTGGTCAACCCTAATCAGTTGCATTGGGCCAATCAGGGCATGGCAAGGAGATGGGGTCTACAATGGATATGGGGATCATTTCATGATTGTATTGAGCTTATGGAGGCTAGGGTTTCATCCTTGAGCCATTTCATCAGAAGATTGGGGCTCAGATTGATCAGTGCATTGCCAAGTTCATCTATCAGTTGAAAAAGTCAACTGTGGTCAAATGTGCTTGATTTTATGGATTTGGAGGTGGGAGAGAGTTGGATACACTTCATTCATGTTGAAACAAGTGTCATTTGACATGTCAAAGCTCAAGAATGAAGAAAATAAAGTCAGGACAAAAATTGCCAAAAATAGAAAGTGACTTGTAATGGAAGTTTCCAAAAATGGAAAGTTTTTCATCACAAAATTACGTGTCCAAAAAAGCTTCAGATGAAAATTTGTTCAACATGAAAGTTGTAGATCTTGCTCTCACCTTTCCAAAAAGTCAAGGAACTTGAAATTCTCATGTATGGTTGACACGTTATGGTCCATTCATTTTCCAAAAATGCCTATAATCAAAGTGGCATAACTTTCACATGGGATGTCCAAAATGGATGATCTTTTTATGAGCAAACCCCATTTCACATGTACTTTCATGGTGTATGATCAAAATTCATCAAAAATGGTCAATGCAAAAAGTCAAAATTCAAGTGGACTTGAGTGTATTTTTGGTGTGAACATGTGATTTTGAGATTTACAAGGCCAATTGACATGAGACCAAAGCCAACACACTCCAAATGCCAATTGAAAGTTGTTTGAGCTGTCATCTTGCTGTCACATAGCCAATTTGGAAAGGTCACTTTTGCCCTTGCATTAAGAAAACACATTATGCTAATCCAACTCATTTTTGCTAATTTGAGATTAAGAAGTGATTAAGGCATTGGTATAAAGCTCTAATTGTAACAGAATGTTAATCACAATTGCACATTCCAAGAAATCTAACTGATTTTCCCTCCATTTTCTCCATTTTTCTCTCAAATTTCATCAAGCAATTTTGGATCCAAACTTCACGAATTCTTCACCAAATTGCATAATTCTTTTTGATTCGTGCTTTACATGTGATGGTGAAGATCTGTTTTGCCAAGCCATTGCCATAAACATCAAGAATCATGACTGTCATACACATGCTCATCAATGGAGTTTTGCTAGTTCTTCCAATTTAAGCATCCTTGAGCCAAGGCACGAGTTCTAATCAACTTCCTCAACCTTCATCTTCATCTGTTTTGGCAAATGACACGTTGAAACCTCAAGATTCATCACTACTTCATCACTGGTTGATTAGATATGATTTTTTGATTAGAGGTGTGACAATTTGTGTCACACCAAGCTAGGCCAACTTCATGATTTTATTTGCCTGGCTTAGGAATGTTGAATTGCTCCAATTTTTTGCATGAATGATCATTGATATGTCAAGATTACATGAGAATTTTTCTGAAATTGTTGATGTCATTTTCTAATTGATTGATAATTTTCTTCTCTGTGTGCTCATTTTGTGACATTGTGTGGCATATGTTGGTAATTCATTTATGAAATCCTCATAGTGTATTGGATGAAGATGAAATTTGGTATGAGGCTTGTAGACACATTATAGGACATTATGGTTTTGATCCCATTCATTTATTAATTGTTGTCACTGTTTTATGATTTTTGGAAGTTAATGCTTGTTTGGATGCCTTGTTTTGGCTTGTATAAATGTGTCTGGACTTCTTGATTTTCATTGACCTACTTCCTTTTGTCCAATTGAGCTGAAAATTGACATGCTATGCCTTGAATTTGTCCTGTTTAGGTGTGAATTTTTGTGGAATTAATTGAACTGGTTTGGTATGCTTTCGATTGAGATTGTTCTGTTTGGTCATTTGGAGTTGCAAATTGCATGTTTGATGCTAAATTGTGCATGAAATGATAATGGTGATTGATATGAGTATGGGACCAATTGCACTTGCTTCTAATTTGTTTGAATGTGATTTTGGATAATTTTCACTTTCTGTTTAGGATTTTTTATCTCCTTTGGACCATAGGCTTGGCCTAGTGGTCTAGTTTCTCACATTTGGTTTGGATTTTCAGGTTGAAATGCAAAAGGCTTAAGGAGAAAAATTCAAGTTGTAAATTGAGATTGTTTGATGTTGTAAACTAACATTGGTTTTGTGTTGTAGGTTTGATGCTTGAGTTTGAGCTCATGGCTTGCACTTGTGTGCACTAACTTGTGTTGTCTGTATAGATTGACTTTTGCTGTTTATTGTTGGTTTGTCTGAGTACTGATGATACTTGATTGATTTCAGGTACATTTAGTCGCTTACAGTTCTTTAAGAACTTGCTTGCTGCTGCTTGGTTGTATAAACCAGTTGAGGTAGACTCTCTTGTCTTCATGTAGTCTAGAAGACCTGGCTTGTTTTTTAGCCAGGCAACTGTCTGAAGTCCTCCTTAAGAGGCGATGTTTGTGATTGTTTACTTTTGTGCCAAGCAGGTAAAGACCTCTATGAGGCAATGGGCGGAACCCAAGGGATATGCAATCTATCCCCCGCTATTCTGTTGAGTCGTCCCTCTGCTCACACCACTGTGTTGACGCATTGGGACACAAACCCAAGATCTTGTACTTTGTACAGTTGTGTCAGAGTCTTGAGCGTAGAAGGGTCCCTTCATTCTGGACCCACGCTCCTTTGTCTGAAGCTCTCCCTGATCAGGGATAAGAGTTGTGAAGTCTAATCTTCACTCACCTTTCATCAGCTTCACCTTAGCCTCTCAATGGCAAGGTTAAGAGCTAACTCTACCTTGTACAGATGACTTGCCTCGGCAGTCCACCCTTGTTTGAGCCTCACTTGACTGGATATAGTGTGTGCTATGTGAAATGTTTGTTTTATTGTGATTGATGCTTGCATGCTTGCTTTCTTCCTGGATAGGATTAGCTTGCTGTTGTGCAAGTAGGTAGAAACCACAACATAGGGCAATGATGCATGATAACACTAGGCTCGAGTACAACTCCCTGGTAGTGTGTCTCCCCTTGGTTTCTGGCTAGATTTTCTTTCCTTTTCAGTGGAACTACATCGCCCTGATCCTCGTTCCAGACGAGGTATGTAGGCAGGAGACCGTGCGAGGTCTCTCCGGGCACCTTTTTTTCTTTTTGTGTGTGTTTGCTTGTTAATCTTCTTGTGTGTCAGGATATGGATGTAAGCCCAACGATTGGCTGTCCGTATCCTGATTGTGTTTGTTTGGTTCGGATGCCGATGTAAGTCCAGTGATTGGCTTTCGGGCTCCACGTTTGCCCTCTTGTGTGCGTTTTGGTTCGGATGCTGATGTAAGTCCAGTGATTGGCATTCAGGCTCCATGTTTGCCTGTGTTTGTGTTTGTTTGTTTGGCGTGCGTGAGCCGAACTACGGTAGCTCTGATTCTCGTTCCAGACGAGATACGTAGGCATAGGATGCGATGTCCTATCGAGCTCTCTTCCTCTTAACCCCATCTGTGTTGTCTTCGGTGCGTGTGTGTGTGGTGTTTTAGCAACCTTTTCTTTTCTTAGAGCGTGGATCCCGTCGAGTACGACGGACGTGAGGGGTGCTAATACCTTCCCCTTGCGTAACCGACTCCCTTACCCTTTCTCTTTGGTCGCGAGACCATGCTTTTTCCAGGTTTCTCTGAGCGTTTCCTTTCCCTATCTTGGGATAAATAACGCGCAGTGGCGGCTCTGTGTTGTTTTTGTTTTAGCCCGCCGGTTGTTTTTCGCGGATGCGACAAAATGGCAGCAGTATTATCACAGAAGATAGGAATGTTACTCTCGAAGATTTGCAGATCTTCTAACTGATTCTTCATCCAGAGCATCTGAGTTGTGCACAGTGATGCTGAGATATATTCTGCTTCTACAGTAGATAGAGCAATAGTTGACTGTCTCTTGCTGGCCCAGGATATCAGATTGTTTCCTAGAAGCTGGCAATTTCCAGATGTGCTTTTTCGTTCTAATCTATCTCCTGCATAATCTGCATCACAGTAACCCGAAAGTCTATACTCTGATGTTTTCTCATACATCAGGCCCAGGTTAGGAGTTCCTTTCAGATACTTGAGAATTCTCTTAACTGCTGTTAAATAAGATTCTCTAGGATCTGATTGGAATCTGGCACAGAGACAGACACTAAAAAGAATATCAGGACAAGTAGCAGTCAGATAGAGAAGAGAGCCTATCATACCTCGATAGAGCTTCTGACAAACCTTTTTGCTTACTTCTTCCTTTTCAAGAATGCATGTCGGATGCATGGGAGTTTTTGCAGAGTTGCAGTCAGCCATATCAAATTTATTTAGAACATCTTTAATGTATTTGCTTTGATGAACGTATGTAACTTCTGAAGTTTGGTTAATTTGAATTCCCAGAAAGAACTTTAGTTCTTGCATTAAGCTCATTTCAAATTCTTCCTGCATTAACTCAGAGAATTCTTGACAAACAGAGGCGTTAACTGAACCAAAAATAATATCATCAACGTATATCTGGCATATCATGAGATCATTGTTAAGGTTCTTACAGAAGAGTGTGGAGTCAACTTTCCCTCTGATAAAATTGTGTTCCAGAAGAAAATTGCTTAAACGTTCATACCAAGCTCTGGGAGCTTGTTTAAGTCCATATAAAGATTTTTTAAGTTTAAAAACATGTTCTAGAAAATTTGGATTTTCAAAACCTGGAGGTTGGTTGACATACACTTCTTCTGAAATATAACCATTAAGGAATGCACTCTTGACATCCATTTAATATAATTTGATAGAGTGGTTTATAGCAAAAGATACAAGAAGATGAATAGATTCTAACCTTGCGACTGGAGCAAAGGTTTCATTATAGTCAATACCTTCTTGTTGACTATAACCTTGAGCTACCAGTCGAGCTTTATTTCTGACGACTTCTCCTTTCTCATTCAGCTTGTTTCTGAATACCCATCTGGTTCCAATAACGTGAGTGCCTCTGGGCTTTGGAACAAGATCCCAGACATCATTCTTTGTGAATTGATCTAATTCTTCTTGCATGGCTGAAACCCAGTCGTTATCTTGAAGTGCTTCATCACAAGACGTAGGCTCAATCAGAGACACTAGTCCCAGAGGAGTATCTTCAGAAGTCCTGAAGGTAGATCTGGTTCTGACAGGTTCGTCTTTGTTTCCCAGAATCAAATCTTCAGATACAATGATACGACTTTTAACTTTCTTTGGGATTTCTGGGGATTTAATTTCTTCAGAGTTCTGAGTGACAGTTGCTCCTGGAGCTTTATCAGATCCTGCAAGAGTGATTTCTAAATCGGCAAAATTTTCAACTAGCTTTGACTTTTCAGGGTCAAGCTTATCATCAAATCTGACATGAATTGATTCTTCCACAATTTTGGTTTCTGTGTTGTATACTCTGTAGCCTTTAGAGCGTTCTGAGTATCCTAACATAATACCTTTCTGTGCTTTGGAATCGAACTTGTTCATATGTTCTTTAGTGTTTAAGATAAAGCAAGAACATCCAAAAGGATGAAAATATGAAATGTTTGGTTTTCTTCCTTTACACAGTTCATAGGGAGTCTTTTCCAGAATAGGTCTTATAGAGATTCTATTCTGAATGTAACACGCTATATTTACAGCTTCTGCCCAAAAGTGCTTTGCCACATTAGTTTCATTGATCATGGTTCTGGCCATCTCTTGGAGTGTCCTATTCTTCCTCTCTACAACTCCATTTTGTTGTGGAGTTCTAGGGCAGGAGAAATCATGGGATATTCCATTAGAGTCAAATAATTCCTCAAAATCTTTGTTTTCAAATTCCCCACCATGATCACTTCTGACTCTAATAATTTTAGAGTCAAATTCTTTTTGCACTTTGGAGCAGAAACTAGTGAATACAGAGTGAGACTCACTCTTGTGCTTTAGGAATTTCACCCATGTCCAGCGACTGTAATCATCAACAATGACTAGTCCATACTTCTTTCCATTGACTGATGTTGTTTTCACAGGACCAAATAAGTCAATGTGGAGAAGTTCCAGAGGCTTAGAGGTAGAAATAACATTTTTCTTTTTGAAAGACGTTTTTGAAAATTTTCCTTTCTGACATGCCTCACATAGAGCATCTGAAGAAAACTTTAGTTTAGGTAGGCCTCTGACTAACTCGAGTTTATTTAGCTGAGAAAGTTTCCTCATGCTAATGTGGCCCAAGCGTCTATGCCACACCCATTGCTCTTCGTGAACAGTCATCATACATTTAACATTTTGTTCTTTTAAATCAAAAAGATTGATTTTATAAATGTTGTTTTTCCTCTTGCCTGCGAATAGGACTGAACCATTGTTTTGATTTATGGCTTTACATGTTTTTTGATTAAAGATCACGTCATAACCGTTATCACTTAATTGACTTATGGATAACAAGTTATGCATTAATCCTTCTACGTAAAGAACATCAGATATAGAGGGAAGAGTGCCATTACCAATAGTTCCGGAGCCTCTGATCCTTCCTTTCTGATCTCCTCCGAAGCCTACGAATCCAGCATCTTTAAGTTCCAGGCTTTGGAACATAGACTTTCTTCACGTCATGTATCACGAGCACCCAAAGTCCAGGTACCATGACTGGTGTCTAAACTTTGCTGCATAGGATATCTGCAACAAAAACAATCTTATCTTTTGGTACCCAGAATCTCTTGGGTCCTCTTTGATTAGTTTTCCCAGAGTTTCTTATAACTTTGGGTTTTCTAGCATTTTAAAATTTTTGTTCTTGTGTGTGCGTATAGTGATATGAAAACGGAGATTTAAGTTGGTCACCAGTAGAAATTTTATCTTCCTTAGAATCATACCCAATTCCCTTTTTATTGTTCTGACTGACTCCATAAATCATGGATGCCATGACACTCCTTCCTATCCCATTTTTCAGAAATTCTTGAAAGGCTTCTTCGTATTTATAAATTATTGCATTTGAAGTCTGTGGAGTTTGAGATAACACTTCTTCCAGTTCTAAACGTTTTTTATTCGCTGCATCTCTTTGTAATGTTAAGGATCTGATTTCATCCTCTCGTTTTAGAATTGTCATCTCAAGTTTGCCACATTCTTCAAATTTTGCTTCAAGACAGCCTTTTATATTTTTAAACTTTTGTTTTAATTTCTGATATGAGCTAAGAGTTTCTGACAAGCATGATTCTAGATCAGATCGAGAGAGTTCAGAAAATACCTCTTCAGATTCTTCATCTGAGTTGCTTTTGGATGTGGTAGCCATAAATGCCACATTTGCCTGTTCATCAGAGTCAGATTCTGATGAGCCAGATTCACTATCATCCCAGGTAGCCATTAATCCTTTCTTTGTCCTGAAGGTATTTTTCTTGAAGCTTTCTTTTCTAGAATTGTCTTTCTTTAGCTTGGGGCATTCATTCCTGTAGTGACCTGTTTCTTTACATTCATAACAAGTAATATCTTTGTTAGTTTTACCTTTTGAGGTTGATTCTGATCGATCCCCTCTGGGTCTTGGTCTTCTGAAGTTGTTGTTCCTCTTTTTCCAGAGTTGTTTAACTCTTCTGGTCAGGAGGGACAATTCTTCTTCATCATCAGAATCTTCTGGTTCAGAGTCATCAGCATCTTCAGTTTCTGCCTGGAAGGCTTTGGTTCTGTCAGATTTGCGTCTTTCAAATCTGGACTTTAATGCTACAGACTTGTTCTTCTTCTGAGGTTCATGTTCCTCTAGTTCTATCTCATGGCTTCTGAGAGAACTGACCAGCTCTTCAAGACTGATATTGTTCAGATCCTTAGACAGCTTCAGAGCAGTGACCATGGGTCTCCACTTCTTTGGCAAGCTTCTGACTATCTTTTTGACGTGGTCTGCAGTTGTGTACCCTTTTTCTAGAACTTTGATACCTGCAACAAGAGTTTGGAATCTAGAGAACATTACCTCTATGGCTTCGTCATCCTCCATTTTGAAGGCTTCATATTTCTGGATAAGCGCCAGAGCCTTTGTCTCTTTGACCTGAGAGTTTCCTTCATGAGTCATCCTCAGAGAGTCAAGTATGTCTTTGGTTGTTTCTCTGTTGGTGATCTTTTCATACTCGTTGTAAGATATAGCATTGAGGAGTATGGTTCTGGCCTTGTGATGATTTTTGAAAACTCGCTTCTGATCATCTGACATCTTACTTCTGGGAACTTCAGCTCAATCCTCTGTGACAGGAGGTTTGTATCCATCTGTGACAATGTCCCAGAGATCAGCATCATAGCCTAGAAAGAAACTTTCAATTCTATCTTTCCAGTAATCGAATTTCTCTCCATCAAAGACAGGAGGCTTAGCATTGGTACTATCTTTTTCATTTGTGTGGGCCATAGTTTTTCTCGTTCTGGATCTCTCTACACTGTTAAGTGTTTGATTAGAAAATCAATAACAGAGCCGGAGCTCTGATACCAATTGAAGGTGAGAAAAACAAGAAAGGGGGGTTTGAATTGTTTTGGAAAATAAGCACCTTTTTAAAATAAAAACCACACAAGGAATTTATACTGGTTCGCTTATAACACAAAGCTACTCCAATCCACCCGGCCAAGGTGATTTCGCCTTCAACAAGGACTTAATCCACTAATCTTGAAAGATTGTTTACAACCAACGTCTAAGAGAAAGATCTCTTAGTCCTCTCAAGTATACAGACTGCGCAGAGTCACTTGAGGAAAAATAAAACAATAGATGAAAGACAATGTAATCTAGAGTGCTTCTAAGATAAGCAAATATTACAACAGTAAGAACAAAAAGTGTTTCACGTTCTAAGAAAAAGCTTCGTGAAGATTGAGAGAATAAAATGTTTTTATGTGTGTTGATGTTTCAGTATGTTCTCTATGATATTTCTCAATGTTGATTGCAGTCCTTTATATAGCTGTGAAGTAGTCGTTGAAATTGATGGCCAATAATTTGAATTAATGCCATAACTTATATAGCTTCTTGCCAACACTACTTTTTCTCCTCGAATGACTTCTTTCCAAATATAGTTCCTTTTCATTTGAATTTGGAGTTAACGTCTCTTTCTGTATTAGGAAATCCATTTCCAAACCTTTATTTGAAGTTAACGTTACTCTTTCTTTATTAGGAAGTCCATGATCAGAGTCTTCATGTTTTTGGGAATCTTGGAATCTTGCTATCTAATCTTCTGATGTTGATCTCTTTTGAGTTCTGATGGTTTCTTCAGATAGCGCTGAGTGCTTCTGGAGTTCGACATACCGTTGTTCAGAGTCAAAACTTCTAGAGCGTACTTCTTGTTCAGATGCTTCTGATATTTTGCTGTTTTGCTCAGAGTTAGACTTTCTTGAACGTGTTTCTACTTCTGGTCTTCTGATAATTTGTATCTGATATGATTCTGTATCTGATGACGTCATCAGATCTCTTCCTTCTTTCCTTAGAACCCTGCACACTTAGAAACTTTTCGTTAGGGTGCCATTTTTGGTTTCATCCTTTGTTATCATCAAAATCATGGAATCTGTTGTAGAACAATTTTTGTTCTTACAATAACTCCTGCTTCTGTTGGCCCGAGCGACAATGTGAAAGAAGACTGTGATGAGATGCTGAGGCTCATCAAAAAGAGTGAGTACAATGTTGTAGACCAGCTTCTACAAACGCCATCCAAAATATCCGTGTTATCTTTGCTTCTGAACTCAGAACCCCATAGAGAGGCTCTGCAGAAAGTTTTGGATGTGGCATATGTAGATCATGATGTCACAATAGAGCAATTCGATAGTATTGTTGCAAACATTACTGCTGGTGGACACTGGGTCATCCTTGAATGTATTGCTAAAATCCACTCTCTCGAAACTGTCATATCAAGGGCCTCCCATGAGGCAGAGTGGAGTAGTTGTGAAAGCTTTCGATGGGTCGCGTAAGACTGTGATTGGGGAAGTTGACCTCCCAATCAAGATTGGACCAAGTGATTTCCAAATTACCTTCCAGGTTATGGATATTCACCCATCATATAGCTTTCTCTTAGGCAGACCATGGATTCATGAGGCTGGCGCCGTGACATCCACCCTACACCAGAAGCTGAAATTAGTGAAGAATAAGAAACTGGTAGTGGTAGGGGGAGAAAAGGCTCTCCTGGTTAGCCACTTGTCTTCCTTCTCATATATAGATGCTGAAGATGAAGTTGGAACTCCTTTCCAAGCTTTATCTATAGCTGAGCCTGTTGAGAAGAGAACTCATTCATTTGCTTCCTATAAAGATGCAAAGTTGGCCATCGAATGTGGTGCAACTGATGGTTTAGGAAAAATGATCGAGCTAGAAGACAACAAGTCCCGGGCTGGAATTGGCTTTTCTTCTGGGGTCTTCAACGAGAAAGGATTATTCAAGAGTGGAGGTTTTATCCATACTGGTCAGGATGAGGAAGCTGCTGCTGTCTTGGAAGAGGATGCAGAGGACTCTGGCAATTTTGTTATCCCTGGAGGGATCTGCAATAATTGGGTCGCTGTGGATATTCCTACAGTTGTCCACAAGTCAACGTAATGATCTCTTTGTTTGAAAACCCTTCTCCCATGCCAAAAGGAGGAGTGATGACATTGTTGGCAACATAAATATAATGATATTTTCATTCAATAAATTCATGTTAAATGTTTGTTTTTCCAATTATTTTCCCTTTTTGATTTTTGCATGAAATTAGTGATCACATAAAACCCTAAAAATAGAATAAAATCAATCTTTTCATCTGCATAATGATTTGCCTTGTTTGATTTCTAAAGATTTTCATATCCAAAATCATTATGCAGGTTGATTTCTAGACCCATTGAACATAATGACCCAACACCATCTCCCAATTTTGAATTCCCTGTATTTGAGGCAGAGGAAGATGATGTTGAAGAGATTCCTGATGAGATCACCCGGCTACTTGAGCATGAAGAGAAGATCATTCAGCCGCATCTTGAGAATCTGGAAACAGTCAACTTGGGGTCTGAAGATTGTGTGCGAGAGGAAAAGATTGGGGCACTCCTAGAAGAATCTGTTAAGAAGGGGTTGATTGAATTGCTACAAGAATATGTTGACGTCTTTGCCTGGTCATATGAAGACATGCCTGGTCTAGATACTGATATTGTGCTGCATTTCCTGCCTTTAAAGCCTGAGTGCATGCCTGTGAAGCAGAAGCTCAGAAGAACTCATCCCGATATGGCAGTGAAGATCAAAGAAGAAGTTCAGAAGCAAATTGATGCGGGGTTTCTGGTGACTTCTACATATCCTCAATGGGTGGCCAATATTGTTCCTGTACCTAAGAAAGATGGAAAAGTCCGGATGTGTGTGAACTATAGAGACTTGAATAAAGCTAGTCCGAAAGATGATTTCCCTTTGCCACATATTGATATATTGGTAGATAATACAGCTAAATTCAAAGTCTTCTCATTTATGGATGGTTTTTCCGGATATAATCAGATCAAAATGGCACCCGAGGATATGGAGAAGACAACATTCATCACACCTTAGGGAACATTCTGTTATCGAGTGATGCCCTTCGGTTTGAAGAATGTCAGAGCCACGTATCAACGAGCTATGAGTACCTTGTTCCATGATATGATGCACAAGGAGATTGAGGTATATGTTGATGATATGATTGCTAAGTCAAGAACGGAAGTTGAACATGTAGAGCACTTGTTGAAGCTTTTTCAACGTTTGAGGAAGTTCAAGCTTCGTCTGAATCCCAACAAGTGTACATTTGGAGTCTGTTCTGGCAAGTTACTAGGCTTTATCGTCAGTGAAAGAGGTATTGAGGTTGATCCTGCAAAGATCAAAGCAATACAAGAGATGCCTGCGCCCAAAACTCAGAAGCAAGTCCGAGGTTTTCTTGGCCGCTTGAATTACATTTCCAGATTTATATCTCATATGACTGCCACATGTGCGCCAATATTCAAGCTCCTCCAGAAAGATCAGTCTCATGATTGGACCGAGGATTGCCAGAAAGCCTTTGACAGTATTAAAGAGTATCTGTCAGAGCCTCTGATCCTGTCTCCGCCTGTGGAAGGAAGATCATTGATCATGTATTTGACTGTTCTTAAAGATTCAATGGGTTGTGTCCTTGGTCAGCAAGATGAATCAGGAAAGAAAGAGTATGCTATTTACTACCTGAGTAAGAAGTTCACTGATTGTGAGTCTCGATACTCAATGCTTGAGAAAACATGATGTGCTTTGGCTTGGGCTGCTAAGCGCTTACGCTAGTATATGATAAATCATACGACTTGGTTGATATCTAGAATGGATCCAATCAAGTACATATTTGAGAAGCCTGCTTTAACTGGAAGGATTGCCCGTGGGCAGATGTTGTTGTCTGAGTATGATATTGAGTATCGAGCTCAGAAAGCTATCAAAGGTAGCATCTTGGCTGATCACTTGGCACACCAGCCGATCGAGGATTATCAGTCAGTTCAGTATGACTTCCCAGAAGAGGAGATTATGTATTTGAAAATGAAAGATTGTGATGAGCCTACACTCGATGAAGGGCCAGAGCCTGGTTCCAGATGGAGTATGGTATTTGATGGCGATGTAAATCAGTATGGAAATGGTACTGGGGCAGTGATCATTACTCCTCAGGACACACATATTCCTTTTACAGCAAGGCTAACTTTCAAATGCACGATTAATATGGCTGAGTATGAGGCCTGTATTATGGGATTGGAGGAATGCATTGATCTTAGGATCAAGCATCTTGATGTTTATGGTGATTCGGCCCTCGTTGTCAATCAGATTAAGGGTGAGTGGGAAACGAATCAACCTGGTCTCATTGCGTATAGAGATTATGCGAGGAGGATTTCAACATTCTTCACTGAGGTTGACTTCCATCATATTCCTCAAGATGAGAATCAGATGGCAGATGCTCTTGCTTCAATGATTATGGTTAAACTTTGGAATGAAGTTCCCAATATCATAGTGATGCGCCTGGATAGACCAGCTCATGCATTTGCAGTTGAAGAAGTGAAAGATGATAAGCCATGGTATTATGATATCAAGTGTTTCCTTCAGAGCCAGACTTACCCACCTGGGGCATTTGTGAAAGATAGGAAAACTTTGAGGAGATTGTCAGGCAGTTTCTACCTCAATGGTGATGTGCTTTATAAGAGAAATTTTGACATGGTTCTGCTCAGATGCGTGGATAGACACGAAGCAGACCTGTTGATGACTGAGGTTCATTTGGTACTCATTCCAATGGACATGCCATGGCTAGAAAGATGTTGAGAGCAGGCTACTATTGGCTGACAATGGAGTCTGACTGCTGCAAACATGTGAAGAAATGTCATAAGTGTCAGATTTACGTGGATAAGATTCATATTCCTCCGACACTTCTGAACGTGATTTCATCACCATGGCCTTTCTCCATGTGGGGAATTGACATGATCGGCATGATAGAGCCGAAAGCGTCCAACGGTCACCGATTTATTCTCGTAGCAATTGATTACTTCACCTAGTGGGTTGAAGCAGCATCGTATGCAAATGTGACCAGGAAGGTGGTCGTGAAGTTCATCAAGAATCAACTCATATGCCGTTATGGTGTGCCAGACAAGATCATTACTGATAATGGATCTAACTTGAACAAAAAAATGATGAAAGAGCTGTGTAGTGAGTTCAAGATAGCACATCATAATTCCTCTCCTTACAAACCCAAGATGAATGGGGCTGTTGAAGCTGCTAACAAGAACATCAAGAAGATTATCCAGAAGATGGTTGTTACGTATAAACATTGGCATGAGATGCTGCCATTTTCTTTGCATGGATATCGTACTTCTGTCCGCACTTCAACAGGGGCAACCCCTTTCTCCCTTGTTTATGGCATGGAGGTTGTACTCCCAGTAGAGGTGGAGATCCCATCAATGAGAGTCTTGATGGAAGCCAAGTTGACTGGTGCTGAATGGGTTCAGAGTCGTTATGACCAGTTGAATATGATTGAAGAGAAGTGATTGACTGCCATGTGCCATGGTCAGTTATATCAGCAAAGAATGAAGAAAGCCTTTGATAAGAAGGTCAAGCCTCGTGTGTTCAGAGAAGGTGACCTAGTGCTCAAGAAAGTCTTGTCTTTCGCGCCCGATTCCAGAGGCAAGTGGACTCCAAACTACGAAGGTCCATATGTTGTTAAGAGAGCCTTTTCATGCGGCGCTTTGATGCTTACAACTATGGATGGGGAGGATTTCACTCGTCCTGTGAATTCAGATGCAGTCAATAAATACTTCGCCTAAAAATAAAAACAGAATAGCTCGCTAAGTTGAAAACCCGAAAGGGCGGCTTAGGCAAAAATGAGCGTCTCGGTGGATTGAAAACCCGAAAGGGCGGTCCAGGGAAAAGTTAGAGACATGAAAAAAATGAATATATGAATCCCGCTAGATTGAGTACCTCATCCTGGGGCAATCTAGGCAAAAATTAGGGATTTGGCAAGTAACTGCATCCTGACAAGACTTTTGGTTCTATGACTGTCATCCGTCAAAGTTTCTCGCTTAGTCATCATCAACTGAAGCTTCAAATACATCGAATTCAGAATTGGTGGAGAAATGGTTATTATGTTCAATGTAGCCCTTTTCCAATATATATCACCAATTTCAAATTTGTAAAGATCTATGGAGTCTTGCCATTTGCAGACTACCATTCCATCAAATAAATTTGAGCCTTTATCCAATTATTTTCACTCTTATTTGTTTCTATTCAACAAATGTTTTACATGTTTTAATTGAGAAAATATCATTGTTATAAACAAATAAGTTTTTCATAATTTTTTTTTAAAACAAAGTGAACATTCACAAAGACGAAAGGATACTTAAGGGAACCTCAGTGCTCTCTCAAGGGTGGTATGATTTCCAACAGGGTAAGACATTTGTTCATATTCCTGGAATGACTGTATCCTCTTCCCCCAGAATATTTTTGTGGTTTAGTCCACCGAGTAGAGTGCTTGTTGAGGTTATTCACCCCCCCTCCCTTCAGCAGAGTAGTGCTCTTTCCTCCTCAGCAAATGTGTTCTCTTTGGAAGGTTCGGTATTTGGTGGTTGGCCACCAGTATTCCTTCATTTCCTCGGATAAATCCCCAGTAGAGTTATTGGTGTGGTGGATTTTATCTGCGATGATTCATTCCCTGCAGAGATATTGCTGTTTCCTAGTATCGCTAATCCCCGGCAGATTGGATACTCTTCGTTGATCCTGGATTTTTCTCTTGAGATGTAGTACCGGGTGGTTGATTCCTAGACCTATGTGTGTTAGATATGTTTGTTTGTCAGCATTCATCAAACATAAATCACGCATACACATGCATAATTATAACATTCAGATATTCATGTTGCATTCTTTGCCATATATCGTTGTTTGTTATCTCCTGCTATTTGGTGATATATATCTCCCCAAGCAGATGTGTGTGTCTGATCTCTCCATATAGAGTCAGCTCCATAAGCAGAAAGCGTCTATCCTTTCTTCCACATTCCCCACCGAGTTATATCCTCGTGCATGATGGTTGTTTCTGTTCCTTCCCAACACATATATTGGGATGGGTTTCCCTGTTGAGTTATATCCTCACTAGGACAAGTCTTGATTCAGTGTGCCTATTTGGTTTGATCCTAAATTGGCATCTTGTGATTGTTTACTTTTGCTTCTCCGTGGTATAAATGAATAATGACTCAGTAATTAGTAATCATATTATCCCCGGCGGAGTCTGTGGTTTTCTACCCTTATACCGGTAGTTGTAAACCCTACTCTCTTTCCCTTTGCAGAGTTAACCTTTTGATGACGGTTACTCTTCCGTGGTTTCCTACCCAGTATCTGGTAGGTGTAATCCCCTCCTTGGTGGTTATCTTCATCCAATATTCGGTGTCGATATTCCCTCTTTGGCCTGGATAGTTGCCCTAATTATGCAATTTATCCCCAGCAAGTCATCTCTCGTCTACCCTGTTGTTGGTGACGATTGTTTCTTTCTTGAATAGGTCATCATTATATACCTAGTTTCGGTATCCCGATGCCTTTTTCTTTTCGGTAGAGTTATCCTTTATTAACCCAGTAATCGGTTGTGGATAATCTTCCATGCGAGTATGTTATCTACGTTCTGACGGTAATAGATAGTATATCTCATGCACTCTTTGGTCGAAGTCTTTTGTGCTTCCCTAGTCGAGTAAGATTCGTATCCCCTTTGTGGAATCGAATATCCATCCTATAATCGAGTTGGCTTTTAGCCCTCTTTTGGATGATGAGTGTCTTGGGAATATTCCCCAATTCACGCCTTGGTTGGTCACCTATTATATGCCCAGTAACCGGTATCCCTGGTGTTCCTCCCTTTCTGCTCCCTATTATGACTTTTTTGTCCCCTGCGGAGTCAGAGTTCCTGAGTTGAAATATACCTTGTTTTTAGGTCTTCCTCAGATGTTTGGAAGTTTTGATATCTCTCACCCTTATACCGGTCTTAGATATTCATTTCTTCCTGAGCATGTAGTATCTCTCACCCTTATACCGGTGTTCGGATCACATGTCTCTTTGAGCTTATTACCCAGTAACCGGTAATACCTCATGCCCTTGCTTCCCTAGGAGATTCTCCTGGGTGTCCCCAGCGAGTCCTTAGTGGATTGTCTTCGTCCGGATTTTTATCCGAAGTATCCATTGTGGATAATTTCGCTAAATTGGCATATTCCCCAATACATGCATCTTTGGGTCAGCTCTGGTCTTTCCAATGGATTTATTCCCTTTGGAGACTCTATTCCCCAGTTTTGAGTCGTGACCTGCTCACGCGTTTTCAGTCCTTCACTCCCCCAGTAAAGTCCCTGCCCCATAGAATGAATTATTCATGAGAGTCGTCAATTTCCTCTTAATCTTTACCGTTGTGGACACATATACCCATAGAGTATTACCTTTTGCATACATACATCTGCATCATGAGGTCTCTTAGGGACCAAAATTCGTCTCTTTGTTATTATTTAAGCCTATTCTACCTCGTCGAGATGAAGATTTTAACCTTCCCTTCTCCGGCTAGAATGACCTTAAATAGGGGCATCTATAAGACCCTAATTTTGTCCCTAAGATCCCTCATGGCATCATACTTTTCACTTGCATAGCCTCAAGGATCATTGAGCATCTTGGTTCCCTTTGCCTTTGGGTGGGACTCTTTGTGAGTGGTTTGAGATTACCAAGCATGCTTGAATTGTATATCATTGCTTTTCTCATTTTTGTTTACTAGCCAAAAGCACAAAAATATGTCACTAACATCTTTTGGTTGTAGCTTGAGCAATCACAAGGTCAAAAGCTTCAAGGAGGTCATTGGTACAAAGACATTGGTCAAGAGGAGATGAAAGCAAGCATGGTAATGGTTCCCAAAGCTCTCATCCATCAAATATTCCTCCCTAGTATCTCAATTCACCATGTTTGATCAATGCAAGTCAAAGGGTTTGAGGTTTGTTCTCAAGAGAAACCCTAATTTCATCTGTGCTCCACAATGCCTTGCTCATGAAGCAACCTCAACCCATGGTTAGATACAATCAAAGGAAGTTCTTTAACTCATCATTTCATGCATATTTGAACTTATTTGAGTGTCCTCAATCATCAATTCATCAAGGTATGAGTCATGAACTTGAGAAGTTGATCAGTCAATTCATCTGACTATTTTGGAATGCACTGAGACCTAACTTTTCATGTGTTGGTCAAATGGAGATGGTTCCAAAAGCAAAAACGTTCTTAAGGAAAATATGAACAACATTCATGTTCATCAAAAATTGATTTGAAGCTTGTAAGACCATCTTCCATTCCAATACATTATAGGTCATTTTGACTAAAACCCTAATTTGGGTCAACTTCCCAAGGACATAACTCATTCATTTTTTATGATTTTTAGGTGAGATCAAATGCATTGGAAAGAGTAAGATGTCTACTTAAAATTTTATGTTGAACAAAATTTCAAAATCTCAAAAGAAATACATGTGATAATGCAAGACATTATAGGTCCTTTTGGGTCAAAGGTATTAAAAGTCAAAAAAGTCCAACTTCAAGTGCCCATAACTCTTTCATAAAAAATCCAAATAATGCAAAATGTAAGTCCATTTTGATTGTCTTGAAAAGATATACAACTTTGATGTTGGAGGATTTTTCATTTGAAGCATGCATCATTAAAACAGAAAGGCTTGAAAGTTGGCCAATTTTAGAAACCTTGCCTTGACATGTTTTGCACATCACACTTTAAACTCAAATTTCATAAATTTCCACATTCCAAATGGATTTTTGACCAACATAACATTTGTTCCTCATACAAAGACCTTTCCAACCATTATCCATATGCCTATGCTTGGATTTTCTAATTGGTATTTTCGAAGAGTTGAATGATAAGGTTCAATTGTGGAATTCATGTTGAAATCTTGTTGCACAAGCCAATTCAGAGCAAATTACACGTCCAAACCCTTGGCATTTGAACTCAGCTTGCATTTGACATTGCTTTTGGGCCTTGTGCATGATCATGCAAGCCCATGCAAGTGGTATCCAAATTCATGCACACAGATCATCTCACACTTTCCTTGCCAATTCTTCTATAAATAGAGCCTTCACTCCCTCCATTTTACACCAATTTCAACCTGAAATGCTGCTGAAATCGTTCCCTAACCATCACTAAAGAAGCAATTGCATTTTCTTCAAAAAATTTCAGATCTAGAATTCAACTTCATCTGGTTATTTTCTTAGATCTAGTGCTTCTAGACCTTCACCATACACTCCATTGAACTTCTGTTTTTATAAAGCAAGCAAGGTTTCAAGCTCAAATCACTAGAACTCAAGCTTACACTCCAACTGGTATTTTCTTCGATTCTCCTAATCCTTTGACCTATTGGCTGTGATTTTGTATTGGCTGAAGTCCTCTCAATAGAGGCATCAGGTTTATGCTTTTAATTTTTGCAATTCATTGAGTTCATGATGAACACCAGAATTTTCAACTTATGATTTCTCAAATCATAGAGATCTAGAATGAAAATGGATGGTATATGGATGATGTACATCATCCCAGCTTTCTATTGATGTATAGATCACACGTTTTGGTTGCCTTTTTTATTTCTGCAACTTGGCCGGAATCTGGAAGCTCACCGGAGAAGACGGTGGCTCCGGTGGCTTCATCATGTCCAGTTTAAATCTGGACCGTTTGATCTTGTTTCCAGATTGAATCGTGTCCTTTGGATCTTATAACTTTCAATAATGTTGGATGCTTCGCTGTTGACTCATGCCTTCCATGCGCGTGCATCTCACATCTATTTGATCAGCCACGTCAATTAATGAGGCTTGATCAGGCGCTTGTGGTTTTTTCCATTTTCTGAATTTCTGATTTATTTTCTTTAATTCCAATTATTTTCAAAAATTAATATCTCTTTCATTTTTTATCCAAAAATTATGGGACCAATTGCATTATTTCCCAAAAAATTTGTAGTTTCTATTTCTGATTTTTAATATTTTTTATTTCATCATTTGATATTTTTTGTGAATTTTCTCTTTTCTGGTTATTTTTAATTCATTTTAAATAGTTCTTGATATTCAAAAAATGCAAAAATATTTTCCTAACCTATTTGAATGATGATGGATCTATGAAAAATATTCTCATCAATTTTTAAATTGATTTGAGATTTATTTGAGATTTTAGTTCAATTAGGTTATTTTCATTCATTTTTAATTGATTAAAAATAGTTTCTGACTTTTAAAAATGCTGAAATTTTTTGTCAAACTTTCTTTGACCTTGTAGAATTTAGGATAAATCACTTGGACTTTTCAAAGTTGATTTGAAGTGATTTTGAAGTTTGACCTTTCCATATATTTTAGTTCAAGTTTATTTTAATATTAAAAAAAACCAAAAATATTTTATTCTTTTCTTGACTTCCAATCTTCATCTCACTTCTGTTTTTGATTGTTTGACCTTGACTTACAATGTCATGGGTCAACATATGAGGATTGGTACATTTTATTCCATTTAATGCATTTTATTTTGTCATTTCCTTTTCTCATATTCATCTCCTTCTTCTTCTTCTTCTTTTCTTTTTTGATCAATGAGTTGAAGGTTGATAAGTTAGCATTGATTAGGGAGATTTAACATTCCTTGATCCAAATCTAATTCATCTTGATCAATTGATCAAGTGAATGGCTTTGCATTAAGGATATGTTGTCTTCTAAATCATGCAAATGGCTTAAACCAATACAATATCAATTCTCTTCATCTTTTTGGCATGGCAAGTTGTTGGAATTGGTGATATATATTGGAAAAGGGCTACATTGAACATAATGACCATTTCTCCACCAATTCCAAATCCGATGTATTTGAAGCTTCAGTTGATGATGACTGAGCGAGAATCTCTGACGAACGACAGTTGTAGAACAAAAGTCTTGTCAGGATGTAGTTACTTGCCAAATCCCTAATTTTTTTCTAGATTGCCTCAGGATGAGGTGCTCAATCTAGCGGGATACATATATATATATATATATTTTATGTCTCTAACTTTTTCCTGGACCGCCCTTTCGGGTTTTCAATCCACCGAGACGCTCATTTTTGCCTAAGCCGCCCTTTCGGGTTTTCAACTTAGTGAGCTATTCTGTTTTTATTTTTAGGCGAAGTATTTCTTGACTGCATCTGAATTCACAGGACGAGTGAAATCCTCCCCATCCATAGTTGTAAGTATCAAAGCACCGCCTAAAAAGGCTCTCTTAACAACATATGGACCTTCATAGTTTGGAGTCCACTTGCCCCTGGAATCGGGCGCGAAAGACAAGACTTTCTTGAGCACTAGGTCACCCTCTCTGAACACACGAGGCTTGACCTTCTTATCAAAAGCTTTCTTCATTCTCTGCTGATATGACTGGCCATGGCACATGGCAGTCAATCTCTTCTCTTCAATCAAATTCAACTAGTCATAACGACTCTGAACCCATTCAGCATCAGTCAACTTGGCTTCCATCAAAACTCTCATTGATGGGATCTCCACCTCTACTGGGAGTACAACCTCCATTCCATAAACAAGAGAGAAAGGGGTTTGCCCTGTTGAAGTGCAGACAAATGTACGATATCCATGTAAAGCAAATGGCAACATCTCATGCCAATCTTTGTACGTAACCACCATCTTCTGGATAATCTTCTTGATATTCTTGTTAGCAGCTTCAACAACCCCATTCATCTTGGGTCTATAAGGAGAAGAATTATGATGTGCTATCTTGAACTCATTACACAGCTCTTTCATCTTCTTGTTGTTCAAGTTGGATCCATTATCAGTAATGATTTTATCTGGCACACCATACCGGCATATGAGTTGATTCTTGATAAACTTCACGACCACCTGCCTGGTCACATTTGCATATGACGCCGCTTCAACCCACTTGGTGAAGTAATCAATCGCTACGAGAATGAATCTGTGCCCATTGGATGGTTTTGGCTCTATCATTCCAATCATGTCAATTCCCCACATGGAGAAAGGCCATGGTGATGAAATCACATTCAGAAGTGTCGGAGGAATATGAATCTTGTCCGCATAAATTTGACACTTATGGCATTTCTTCACATACTTGCAGCAGTCAGACTCCATTGTCAGCCAATAGTAGCCTGCTCTCAACATCTTTCTAGCCATGGCATGACCATTGGAATGAGTACCAAATGAACCTTAATGAACCTCAGTCATCAACAAGTCTGCTTTGTGTTTATCCACGCATCTGAGCAGAACCATATCAAAATTTCTCTTGTAAGGCACATCACCATTGAGGTAGAAACTGACTGACAATCTCCTCAAAGTTTTCCTATCTTTCACAGATGCCCCAGGCGGGTAAGTCTGGCTTTGAAGGAAACACTTGATATCATAATACCATGGCTTATCATCTTTTACTTCTTCAACTGCAAATACATGAGCTGGTCTATCCTAGCGCATCACCGTGATATTGGGAACTTCATTCCACAGTCTGACCATAATCATCGAAGCAAGTGTAGCGAGAGCATCTGCCATCCGATTGTCATCTCGAGGAATATGATGGAAGTCAACCTCAGTAAAGAATGTTGAAATCTTCGTCGCATAATCTCTATATGGAATGAGACCAGGTTGATTCGTTTCCCATTCACCCTTAATCTGATTAACAACGAGGGCCGAATCACCATAAACATCAAGATGCTTGATCCTAAGATCAATGCATTCCTCCAATCCCATAATACAGGCCTCATACTCAGCCATATTATTCGTGCATTTGAAAGTTAGCCTTGCTGTAAAAGGAATATGTGTGCCCTGAGGAGTAATGATTACTGCCCCAATACCATTTCCATACTGATTTACAGCGCCATCAAATACCACACTCCATCTGGAACCAGGCTCTGGCCCTTTATCGAGTGTAGGCTCATCACAATCTTTCATTTTCAAATACAGAATCTCCTCATCTGGGAAGTCATACTGAACTGACTGATAATCTTCGATCGGCTGGTGTGCCAAGTGGTCAGCCAAGATACTACCTTTGATAGCCTTTTGAGCTCGATACTCAATATCATACTCAGACAACAACATCTGCCAACGGGCAATCCTCCCAGTTAAAGCAGGCTTCTCAAATATGTACTTGATTGGATCCATTCTGGATATCAACCAAGTCGTATGATTTATCATATACTGGCGTAAGCGCTTAGCAGCCCAAGCCAAAGCACAACATGTTTTCTCAAGCATTGAGTATCAAGACTCACAATCAGTGAACTTCTTACTCAGGTAGTAAATAGCATACTCTTTCTTTCCTGATTCATCCTGCTGACCCAGGACACAATCCATTGAGTCTTCCAGAACAGTCAGATATATAATCAAGGGTCTCCCTTCCACAG
The DNA here is from genome assembly GCF_024323335.1 of Lathyrus oleraceus. Classification (NCBI taxonomy): domain Eukaryota; kingdom Viridiplantae; phylum Streptophyta; class Magnoliopsida; order Fabales; family Fabaceae; genus Lathyrus; species Lathyrus oleraceus. Next base: position 214,764,535 of record NC_066583.1, read on the forward strand.
GCGGGGACAGAATCAGAGGCTTGGACAGATACTCTTTAATACTGTCAAAGGCTTTCTGGAAATCCTCGGTCCAATCATGAGACTAATATTTCCGAAGGAGCTTGAATATCGGCGCACATGTGGTAGTCATGCGGGATATAAATCTGGAAAGATAATTCAAGCGACCAAGAAAACCTCAGACTTGCTTCTCAGTTTTGGGCGCAGGCATCTCTTGTATTGCTTTAACCTTTACAGGATCAACCTCAATACCTCTTTCGCTGACAATAAAGCCCAATAACTTGCCAGAACGGACTCCAAATGTACACTTGTTGGGATTCAGACGAAGCTTGAACTTCCTCAGACGCTGAAAAAGCTTCAACAAGTGCTCCACATGTTCAACTTCCGTTCTTGACTTAGCAATCATATCATCAATATATACCTCGATCTCTTTGTGCATCATATCATAGAACAAGGTAGTCATAGCTCATTGATACGTGGCTCCGGCGTTCTTCAAACCGAAGGGCATCACTCGATAACAGAATGTTCCCCATGGTGTGATGAATGTTGTCTTCTCCATATCCTCGGGTGCCATTTTAATCTGATTATACCCGGAAAATCATTCCATAAATGAGAAGACTTTGAATTTAGCTGTATTGTCTACCAACATATCAATATGTGGTAGAGGAAAATCATCTTTCAGACTAGCTTTATTCAAGTCTCTATAGTCCACACACATCCGGACTTTTCCATCTTTCTTAGGCACGGGCACAATATTGGCCACCCATTGAGGATATGTAGAAGTCACCAGAAACCCCGCATCAATTTGCTTCTGAACTTCCTCTTTGATCTTCACTGCCATATCAGGATGAGTTCTTCTGAGCTTCTGCTTCACAGGCACGCACTCAGGCTTCAAAGGCAGGAAATGTTGCACGATATCAGTATCTAGACCCCATGTCTTCATATGACCAGACAAAGACGTCAACATATTCTCGTAGAAATTCAATCAACCCCTTCTTAACAGATTCTTTCAAGAGTGCCCCAATCTTTACCTCTCGCACACAATCTTCAGACCCCAAGTTGACTGTTTCCAGATTTTCAAGATGCGGCTGAATGATCTTCTCTTCATGCTCGAGTAGCCGGGTGATCTCTTCAGGAATCTCTTCAACATCATCTTCCTCTACTTAAAATACAGGGAATTCAAAATTGGGAGATGGCGTTGGGTCATTATGTTCAATGGGTCTAGAAATCAACCTGCATAATGATTTTGGATATGAAAAGCTTTAGAATTCAAACAAGGAAAATCATTATGCAGATGAAAAGATTGATATTATTTTTTTTAGGGTTTTATGTGATCACCAATTTCATGCAAAAAGCAAAAAGGGAAACTAATTGGAAAAACAAACATTTAACATTAATTTATTGAATGAAAATATCATTGTATTTATGTTGCCAATAATGTCATCACTCCTCCTTTTGGCATGGGAGAAGGGTTTTTAAACAAAGTGATCATTACGTTGACTTGTGGACAACTGTAGGAATATCCACAGCGACCCAATTGTTGCAGATCCCTCCAAGGATGATAAAATTGTCAGAGTCCTCTGCATCCTCTTCCAAGATAGCAGCAGCTTCCTCATCCTGAACAACATGGATAAAACCTCCACTCTTGAATAATCCTTTCTCATTGAAGACCCCAGAAGAAAAGCCAATGCCAGCCCGGGGCTTATTGTCTTCTAGCTCGATCATTTTTCCTAAACCAGCAGTTGCACCACACTCGATGGCCAACTTTGCATCTTTATAGGAAGCAAATGAAGGAGTTCTCTTCTCAACAGGCTCAACTATAGATAAATCTTGGAAAGGAGTTCCAACTTCATCCTCAGCATCTATGTATGAGAAGGAAGACAAGTGGCTAACCAGGAGAGCCTTTTCTCCCCCTACTACTACCAGTTTCTTATTTCTTACAAATTTCAGCTTCTGGTGTAGGGTGGATGTCACGGCGCCAGCCTCGTGAATCCATGGTCTGCCCAAGAGATAGATGTACGATGGGTGAATGTCCATAACCTGGAAGGTAATTTGGAAATCACTTGGTCCAATCTTGATTGGGAGACCAACTTCCCCAATCACAGTCTTACGCGACCCATCGAAAGCTTTCACAACAACTCTACTCTGCCTCATGGGAGGCCCTTGATATGACAGTCTAGAGAGAGTGGATTTTGGCAATACATTCAGGGATGACCCAGTGTCCACCAGCACATTGGACATGGCGTCGTCCTTACAGTTCATGGAAATGTGTAAATCCAAGTTATGGTCTCTTCCCTCCTCAAGGAGATCAGAGTCACATAAACTCAAATTGTTACAAGAAGTAATGTTTGCAACAATACTATCGAATTGTTCTATTGTGACATTGTGATCCACATACGCCACATCCAAAACTTTCTGCAGAGCCTCTCTATGCGGTTCTGAATTCAGAAGCAAAGATAACACGAATATTTTGGATGACGTTTATAGAAGCTGATCTACAACATTGTATTCACTCTTCTTGATGAGCCTCAGCATCTCATCACAGTCTTCTTTCACATTGCCACTCGGGCCAACAGAAACAGGAGTTAACAATGTATAGGAGGGTTTAACAGCAAGTGCCGGATTTGGAGAGCTCACAGCATTCACAATCGGGCGTTCAACAAAATCAGCATTAGCCTGGGGCTTTAGTGGTGCTGAAAACACATGACCACTGCGGGTTAAACCACTTACATCTGCAATATTTACAACAGAGGAGGATGGTAAAGACACCTCATTCCCATCTTCTACAGCAACAGCATTGTAACAGAAGGGAATTGCCTTTTCGGAAGAATAAGGCACTGGACCAGCAAGCTTAATGATCAGAACAGGGGAAGCCTTCTGCTTGCTACCATCGTATTTAATGATAACAGGTTCGGGTATCTGAAATATTGGGGAGATCACGTTGACCTCGGGTTCATCTTCGTCAACATTCCTATTTTGCAGAATCTCAATAACTCATTCATCCAGCATTTCTTGAATATCTTTGCGCACCTGGCGACAACCCAATCGGTTAATAGAGCAGACTCGACATCTATCATGGTCATGCTCATAGTGACTGTAGTCACACAATAAACGATGCATCTGGACTAAAGACTGTCGAATATGACTGACATATTTTATATTATATTTGCCAGGGCAACCCTGGACCATGTTAACAGATTTCCCATGCTCAGGCAATGGGTTCTTCTTAACATTAGAACCTATGTCCTCAAAGCACAAAATACCACACCTCACAAGGTCTTGAACCTTGGTCTTCAACGGGTAGCAATTCTCTACGTCATGGCCGGGAGCACCAGAATGATAGACACAATGCAACTCGGGCTTATACCACCACTGGGGGTTAGCAGGTATAGCCGATGGGTCTCTCGGAGTAATCAACTTCCTCTTTATCAAAGAGGGATATAGTTCTGCATATGTCATTGGAATAGGATCGAAGGTGACTCTTTTCCTCTTGTAACCTGTGCTAGCTTGATTACTGTTGCGAGGCTGGTAGGCCTGCTGCTGCGGACAGTGTTGTTGTTGCTGATATTGCTGAGGTGGTTGCTGATGGTTATTGTGTTGCTGATATTGTTGATTGTCTCTAAATACAAGTGCTATATGAGCCACCTGGTGCTGGTTACTGGCTGGACGCACAGTCTTCCTCCTCACAGAGGGTCTTCTAGATTTCACATGGGAGGTCACAACATGTGCCTCTCCATCTTTCTTCTTCGCAAACGCCCCACAACGTTTGGCAGAAGAGCCTTCGTCCCTGGTTAGACGTCCTTCTCTAACCCCTTCTTCTAACCGCATCCCCATATTCACCATCTCGGTGAACTCAGAAGGAGCGCTAGCAATCATCCGCTCGTAGTAGAATGAACTCAAGGTCTTCAGAAAGATCTTGGTCATTTCCTTCTCTTCCAGCGGAGGCACGATCTGTGTTGCCACCTCTCACCACCTCTAGGCGTACTCTTTAAATGTTTCTTTATCCTTCTGGGACATGGCCCTCAATTGATCCCTATCAGGAGCCATATCCATGTTGTACTTGTATTGCTTGACGAAGGCTTCGCCAAGTTCATTGAAGGATCGGATGTTCGCACTTTCTAACCCCATGTACCATCTCAGGGAAGCACCGGACAGACTGTCCTAAAAGTAATGGATGAGCAACTGGTCGTTATTAGTCTGAGTAGACATCTTCGTGGCATACATGAACAGGTGGCTGAGAGGACAAGTATTTCCTTTGTACTTTTCAAAGTCAGGGACCTTGAATTTCACAGGAATCTTCACATTTGGGACTAAGCAAAGATCGGCAGCAGACTTGCCAAAAATATCCTTTCCTCTAAGAGTTTTCAATTCCTTGCGCAGCTCAAGAAATTGATCATTCATAGCATCCTTCTTTTCATAGACATATGGTTCCTCAGATGGCTCCAAATGATAGATGGTGTCGTCTACCCTGGGTATGGTATGCACAACAGGAGGAGGAACAACAAGGATCGAGCCAGATGCCGACATAGAAGTAAAAGTCGGAGCAGGACCCTCAGGCATGAAATTAGGAGGCATCCCCCACGGAAACCCGGTTGGCATGGCTGTTGGAGCAAAATGTGCACTGGCAGCAGGCACAGTCGAAGAGACGATTTCTGAGATAACTGTCCTCTGGGGAGGAGTTGAAGGCGTCGGAGAAGACTCGCTCTGGGCAGCCATGAATGACTCCATCAGGGCAGTCAATCCGGCCACTTCTTCCTTGAGTTCACGGTTCTCTTGCTCGAGATGATCCATCAGTTTTGCAGAGTTGGCTCTAGTGTAGTACCGGTGAGTCAGCTTGTCTTCAAAATAAATGCAGAGCACAGACTTAGACCACAGGACAAGAGACCGAAAATATCTCATAAAATAATATCAGGAAAAAGAAGTACAACATTATCAATCATGTACAAGAGAAAAGGAAAATAATCATCCTATGGATCCCTAGAAGCAATCATCTAGAGCTCGGGACACAGGAAGACAAGATGCACGAAGCCTCTTCACCTATCTCTCGTAGGCCGCCTCCATATTTGCCTTCTCTTTGGCGAGTCGATCGTACTTCCTTTTCCAGAATCGGGAAGACTGAGGAAGTAGAGAAGTCCATGCATCATCAGGATCATCAATAACCTGATACTCAAGAAACTATATCAGAGCGTCCTTCTCCTTGATCTGCTGAAGCAACTCTTCATGTTCACGGATCCAGGCACGGGAACGGTCTTCGTCTCTCAACTCCTCTACTCCTTGATTAGGGGGGGTTGAAGGCCCAACCATAATCATAGGTGTAGGCCTTGGATACTCGTAAGGCATGAGATACTCAGATGCTCTCTTCCTCAACCAAGCGGTGTAAGGCTCCAAAGCGATGCAATTCTTAGGACCCAACTCCTTCCTTCCCTTCTTATGAATCTTGCGCCAAGCACGAACCATCCTAGCTTTCAAACCTTGGGGATCTTTACCCTCCTGAAATAACACACCCTCTAACAGAATGTTATTAGGTTTATCCTTTAGGGGGAACCCAAGCTGGCGACGTGCCAAAACAGGGTTGTAGTTGATCCCACCACATGTACCAAGAAGAGGCATATTGGAGAATTCACCACAAGAGTCGATAATCTACACACCATCATACACACGGTTATACCAAGAGATATCATCATTAGTGAGAGACATAAGTCTCGTGGACCACCGTAGACATCCCTTGTTCTCCTTGAAAGCGATCGTCTGAGGTAAGTGAGAAATAAACCACTTATACAACAGAGGCAAACAACACACAATATCGCCACCACCCTTTGCATTCCTCATATGCAAAGAGAAATAAGCATCACCCAACAGAGTAGAAACGAGATTAAGAGCTGAGAAGATCCTAATAGCGTTCACATCCACAAACTTGTCGATGTTGGGGAACAAACTAACCCATAGATGAGAAGTACAAATATGGCCTCAAAGGCATCTTCACTCATGGCCTTCCCATACATAGTAGCTTCAGCAATGAGGAACTCAGAAGGGAGACCTTGAATTTCACCTTTAGTAGTCATATGAGCAACAACCAGAGATTCATCTATGTGTAACATGTCTGCTATCTCTTGAGAAGTAGGAATACTCTCCAAGCCACTGAATGACAACTGATCCAGGATAGGTATACCCACAAGATAGGCATACTCCTCAAGGGTAGGCAAAAGCTGAAAGTCCGGAAAAGTGAAGCAACGATACAAAGGATCATAAAACTGCACCAATACACTCATCAATCCTTCCTCCACCTGAGTAGTCAGAAGAGGAAGAAGCTTCCCAAAACGAGCTTTGAAACCCAAGGGATCTAGTACATAGGATATCAGATTTCTTAACTCTTTCAGATCTGGTTGTCTGAAGCTGTACTTCTTTGTATTCCTTCTTTGTCTTTCCATGTCTGAATTTTTTGCAAATAAACTCCTTAAGTTCCTTGAAAATTTTCTTATTGTTTTGATGATATGGATACAAATGGGTGCATGAATGCATGAATGCAACAACCACACTCAAGGATAAAGTAAAGCACACCAAACAAAGGTCATGGGGTGGATCATGTCATCCTTAATATCAATCATCCATTTTGGTGGATTATGGTTTACACCTTATCAACACCCAAGTTCCACTGATATTAAGGATACATGAACGGATCAACCATGAATCAAAGGTTTGTTGCAAGTCACGAGCATGGAGCTTAGGTTAAGAACCATCCCAAAGGGAATGTGCTATGGTTTAAACCTGCCAAACATGTTTTACAAGAGGTTCCCATAGTCATCATCCCATCTTTCGGATATTATCGGAGAAACGAATACTCGTATTCCAAAAATATTCTCAAGAGAGACTCTTATGAGTGTAGTATCGCGTAACAATCGTATCAAATCTTACACTTGAGCGACCTTCGCACTACAACCTAAGCACAGGTCAAGAGGGGTTTGGTATACTAAGGTCCTTGGCTTCTAAGGTGTATATTGGAAAGAGTAATGTCTAACCACAACTTACTTGTGTGACATTATTTATCCCAACATGACCTCCACCAAGTGAATGGACTTGCAAGTCAACTTGCTAAGGAATAACTCCACACAAGTCAACAAGACTATGCCATTCTCCTATCTTAAGTGCACTCGAGTTCGGGTATAGAACTCATCTCACAAAGATCACCAAGCATACAAGGAATTAATATTTCAAGCAATTCAATCATTACATACAATACAGTAATCCCAAATTGCATAAAAATATGTCACAAAACCAATATACAATACAATACAACATATATGAAAGGTAGGCAAAACCCACTAGGCAAATGTCCCCAGCAGAGTCGCCACTTTTCTGTAGTGGGGTATTCGTTACCATTAGAGATATTGATTAAATCCAAGGTAAACCATACAAGTCGAGTCGCCACCGCACTTCTATTTATCCAAAGGAATGGTTAGAAAGCGAACAAAAACCTAAAAGTTTTAACAAAAAAAACTAGTAAAAGAAACAGAGATCTAGGTAAGGGGGTTGGTTATGCAATTGGAAGGTGTTAGGCACCCAAAACATCCTAGGTACTCCTAGGGATCCCTTTTCACATTTGTTGTAAGGTTGGTATTTTGTGAAAGATTGTTTTGTGTAAACATGATTGAAGGGATGAGAGAAGAACATACAAGTTTATTTACATTTTGTGTTTGAATGGATTAACCCATTGCCTACGTACCATCTTAAAAAAGATTAGGATCAAAACCTCGTAGTTCGGAATAAAAATCTCAAAATGAGTTGGTGAATTGATTGGTCCAAAAGCCTTAAGGTCTTTTGTTATCCAAGGGAGAAAACTCAACCTAAAACCACAAATCCACCATGTGAGGATATCTTCAACATGCTAGTGAGGGGTTAACCCTATAATAAGCATGGAAGACTCATTGTCCATCACTAAGGATAAAGGTGAGTATTACATCTACCACAAGGATAACTCAAACCTAATAGCTAAAGGTTATGAAAAAATTTGATTAAGAAAGTGGCCATTGAAACCACAAAAGTATTTGAATGAGTTGTATTTACTAATGAAAAGTATGTACAAAATGGTTAAAGTGGATTAAAAGGTTCAATTCAAAAATAAGTATTATGAAAAGAAGGTTTGAAAATCAAAAGCATAAGGCTTAGGTTTCTAATGTTGAAAACAAATGAAATGTTTGCACAAAAAGTTTTGGCTTGGGTTAGAGTGGAGAGAAGAAAAAGAATGGCTAAGTCCTAAGGAAGTAAAAAGGGTAAAGGGATAAGAAAATGAACCACACTAGGAGTTCCTCTCTTGAGATTATATTGATGATCCAAGTAGCTCTCATCCTTTGGAATAATCAATCACAAGCAAATATTTCAAGCAATCAAACACACAGATCATGCTTCTAGGAATCCTTCAATGGCTTTTGTATCTTTCACTTTGGATGGTCATGGTAATGGTTCCTCAATTAATGCTCAAGTTGGAATTCCCTAGCACAAGTGAACACACATCAAAAAGTTCTATAAACAATCAAAGAATGGACAAGAGGAAGTTTAGAATACGGTCCTTTCAAAGTTCATCCTTTAAGCTTTAAGCATTCTAAAGGCAGGAGGCCTAGTTGCTCTTTGATATTTAAGCACTCTAAAGGCATGAGGCCTAGTTGCTCTTCAAATTCCATTTGCTTAGGTAGGGTCCTAAATTCTAAGTCCATATTGTCCAATTCTTGGTATGTGGTTCACAACAAACAGACAAACACAAGCACAAAAGATATATTCACAATTATAAACCCAAGTGGGTAAAAGGCAAATGACATTAACATAAACATGTGCTCCAATGAGCAAAGGAAAAAGAGAATGAATAATATGTGAAAGAATTGTAAATTGCATAAAAGTAAATTGCATAAAAGTAAATGTTAGTTGTTAGTGGTTAGTAGTTAGTATGCCATAAGGTAAAATTTAGCGCTATGTTAAGCAATCGTAATTGGACTTATGTAGAAGTCACAGCTATCTGATGCCGGTCAATAATAATGTAGGCAACAACACAAGTTAGGAGTCTTGATTAGTGAATCAAGTCCCAACAACTTGCCATGCCAAAAAGGAAATGAGAATTGATCTTGTATTGGTTTAAGCCATTTGCATGATTTAGAAGACAACATATCCTTAATGCAAAGCCATTCACTTGATCAATTGATCAAGATGAATTAGATTTGAATCAAGGAATGTTAAATCTCCCTAATCAATGCTAACTTATCAACCTTCAACTCATTGATCAAAAAGAAAAAAGAAGTAGAAGAAGAAGAAGGAGAAGATGGATAAGAGAAAATGAAATGGCAAAATAAAATGCATTAAATGGAATACCATGTACCAATCCTCATATGTTGACCAATGACATTGAATGTCAAGGTCAAACAATCAAAAACAGAAGAGAGATGAAGATTGGAAGTCAAGAAAAGAATAAAATATTTTTGGCATTTTTTAATATTAGAATAAACTTGAATTAAAAAATAAAATGGAAAGGTCAAACTTCAAAATCACTTCAAATCAACCTTGAAAGGTTCAAGTGATTTATCCCAAGTTCAACAAGGTAAAACAAAGTTTGACAAAAAATTTCAGCATTTTTAAAAGTCAGAAACTATTTTTAATCAATTAAAAATGAATAAAAATAACCTAATTGAACTAAAATCTCAAATAAATCTCAAATCAATTCAAAAATTGATTAGAATATTTTTCATAGATCCATCATCATTCAAATAGGTTAGGAAAATATTTTTGTATTTTTTGAATATCAAAAACTATTTAAAATGAATTAAAAATAACCAGAAAAGAGAAAATTCACAAAAAATATCAAATGACAACATAAAAAATATTAAAAATCAGAAATAGAAACTAGAATTTATTTGGGAAATAATGCAATTGATCCCATATTTTTTGGAATTAAAATGAGAGAGATATGATTTTTTGAATAAAAATGGAATTAAAGAAAATAAAAGAAATAAAAAAAAATAAAAATGGAAAATAGAAAAAGCGTGAGCCGTCTGATGGTGATTCATTAATTGACATGGATCATCGCACGGCTAGGAAGCGCGTGTTCACCATACACGCGGGTCAAACGCATCACACCATGCCAAATGAAAAGTCATAACAATGAACGCACGTGATTGCATCTAGAAATCAGATCAAGCGGTCCAGATTCAAACTGGACACGATGAAGCCATCGGAAACTTCATCTTCTCCGGAGAGCCTCCCAGATTCCGGCCATGTTCAAAAAAATGCAGAAACGCAAATGGCCACCAAATGAGGCGATCTATATATCAATTGAAAGAGGAAGTGATGTACATCACTCCTATACCATGCACTTCCACTCTAGATCCCTATAAATGGAGAAATCAGAGCTGGAAGTATGATGGTGTTCATCATGAACTTCATGTTTTTGCAAAATTGAAAGCACAAATCCAATGCCTCTATTGAGAGGACTTCAGCCAACATTAGATCCAAGCAAAAAAGTCCATGGATGAAGAGAATCGAGGAAATTACCAATTGGAGTGCAAGCTTGAGTTCTGATGAATTGAGCACGAAACCTTGCTTGCTTTATCAAAACAGAAGTCCAATGGATCAAGGTGAAGAGGTCTAGGAACTTTTAGATCAAAGAAAACAGTCGTGGAAACTGATTTCTAGATCTGAATTTTTTAGAAAAAAAGAGAGAGTTCCTTTGAGTGTGGTTGAGGATTCAATTTAGCAGAGGTTCAGGCGCCTTCAGGTTGAAGAATTGAGAGGGCAAGGCATTGTATTTATAGCAAAAGCATGGTTGAAATGCATGATCAAATTGTTGCATGAATGGGAATGGCCACCATGCATTGGCCTGTACAGGCGCATGGAGGGCCCAATTCGACTTGGATTTGCAAGATGATGCCAAATAGAATGAGAATGGATGTGCAGATGGTGTATATTGAGCTCATGCAATGCAATTTTAATTGATTTCCAAAAATGCACCAATATGTTCATGCTTTCAAAAATGGCATATCCAAAAGTCACACATAGCCTTATGGGTAATGGTTGGAAAGCTTTTTGCATGAGGATCATTTGTTATGTTGATCAAAACTTCATTTGGAGCTTGGAACTTTATGAAATTTGAGTTTAAAGTGTGATGTGCAAAACATGTTAAGGCAAGGTTTCTAAAATTGGCCAACTTTCAAGCCCTTCTGTTTTGATGATGCAAGCTCCAAATAGAATAACCTTCAACATCAAAGTTGTATACCTTTTCAAGAAAATCAAAATAGGCTTAAATGTTTCATCATTTGGATTTTTTATGAAATAGTTATAGGCACTTGAAGTTGGACTTGTTTGACTTTCAATGCCTTTGGTCAAAAAGGACCTATAATGTCTTGCATTATCACATGTATTTTGTTTGAGATTTTGAAATTTTGTCCAACATAACATTTGAATTAGACATCTTAATCTTCCCAATTCATTTGGCCTCACCTTAAAATCATAAAATGAATGAGTTATGTCCTTGGGAAGTTGACCCAAAATTAGGGTTTAAGTCAAAATGACCTATAATGTATTGGAATGGCAGATGGTCTTCCAAACTTCAAATAAATTTTTTATGAACATGAACGTTGTTCATATTGTCCTTAAGAACATTTTTTCTTTTGGAACCATCTCCATTTGACCAACACATAAAAAGTTAGGTCTCAGTGTATTTCAAAATAGTCAGATGAAGTGACTGATCAACTTCTCAAGTTCATTACTCATACCTTGATGAATTGATGATTGAGGACACTCAAATAAGTTCAAATATGCATAAAATTATGAGTTAAAGAACTTCCCTTGATTGTATTTGATCATGGGTTGAGGTTGCTTCATGAGCAAGGCATTGTGATGCACAGCTGAATTAGGGCTTCTCTGGGGAACAAACCTCAAACCCTTTGACTTGCATTGATCAAAAATGATGAATTGAGATACTAGGGAGGCATATTTGATGGATGAGAGCTTTGGGAACCATTACCATGCTTGCTTTCTCCTCCTCTTGACCATGTCTTTGTACCAATGACCTCCTTGAAGCTTTTGGCCTTGTGATTGCTCAAGCTACAAACAAAAGATGTTAGTGACATATTTTTGTGCTTTTGGTTAGTAAACAAAATAAAAAAAGAAATTATATACAATTCAAGCATGCTTGGAGATCTCAAACCACTCACAAGGAGTCCCACCCAAAGGCAAGGGGAACAAAGATGCTTATGATCCTTGAGGCTATGCAAATGCAATGTTATGATGCCATGAGGGATCTTAGGGACCAAATTAGGGTCTTACACATATGAAAATCCTTCCAAGATAAACTTTACTCATAATGACATTACAAACAACATTCATGTTTGAGTCAAGACCTATTTTTGCAGGGAAAGTCAGTTTTTATGGTGAAAGATTATACGTCATTTTGTTTGAACCCTAGTTAGGAGGTCAACTTCCCAAGACCATAACTTGCTCAAGTTTTATGATATGAAAGCCATTAAAGTTTCATGATTAAATTCAATATGTCCTTTTCAACTTTGATGTTTGGAAGAGGTTCAAATTAAACTTGCAAATGCATATGCCAGGAGGAAACATTATAGGTCATTTTGGGCCATTACCATTAAATAAGTGATTTTCCTCAACTCCTAAAATGCATAACTCCTTCATGAAGAATCCAAATGAGGTAATATTTGTGACAAAATTGAAGAGGTTTTAAATATCTACAACTTTGATGAAGAAATGTTTTCCATTTGAAGTGCATAGCAAAAGTTATTCAATGTGGAAGAAGTGAACATTTGACTTGGTACTTAGAAAATTTTCAAATATGTTTGATTTCCCAAACTTCCACCTCAAAACTCATCATGATCCAAGCTTTAAATGGAAAAGTGTTCAACATGAAAGTTGTTCCCCTTGATCTCACCTTTCCAATAGTCCAAGATTATCTCATTTGCCCAAAGAATGAAGGACTTGCACATGGTTGTAATGCATGGCCCCATTTGGAAAGATTTGTGACCAATTTTCATTTCAACATTGCATGGTCCCTTGATTTCATTTCAGCATCATTTGGAATTAAGTTTGGACGCTTTGACATCATTTATTGAGATTTGTACATGCCCATGCAAGCATGCATGAGATCATTGTTATTTTTGGATTTTTGAATGGAAGTGTGCAAAAAGCATTGAGTAAGCCTATAAATACAAGGGCCCTGAGCTCGGAAATGCATCAACACCTTGTCCAAGCTTTGCCAAGAGAACTCAGAACCTCACACCATATAATTTCTTGAGTATTTCAATGAAATCAAGTTTGAATTTCACCTTCTGTTTTGAAGTTCAAACTCCAAGAATCCATTGCCCTTTCCATCTCAATTGATCACTGCGAGTAAGAGGAGGAAGAATCAAGCAAATTCAGATCAAGATCAAGCTGAATTGAAGCTACTCGAAGGTTAAATTTTAGAAACTTTATCTCTTCTATTCTCTTTCAATTCTTCACTATTCTTTGTGATTTTTGGTTGGCTGAAGTCCTACCAATGTAGGAAACAAGATTGAGTTGCTTTGAGGTCAAATCGAAGCAACTCATTTCATGATCCTTAAAATTCAAATCCATGTATCTTTGTATATACTTGGAATTGGAGAAAATTGAGGACAGATTCGTGATCCTGAGCATTTTCTCTTCAAATTAGTTTCCTTGTTTTTCATTTTTGATGAAGTTTAGTTAGACCAGTCCGGTGGTCATCACCGGAGAAGATGACCTCAGCTAGGGCTCCGGTAATGTGTTGGCAAGGTTCCAACCATCTGATCCTGGTCCAGCGTTCTAATCTTGGCCCTTGGGTTTATTACCACATGTGGGGCACTTTGACTCAAGTCCACCAAGGATAGTGCGCGCGTGGCCATCGGATCTTCCAGCTCAATTAATGAGGGAGATCTGATGACCCTTGTTTTTTTGTATTTTCTGATTTTTCATTTAATTTCTTTATTTTGTTTAATTCATATTAATTCCATTTTTAATCCAAAATATATGGGAATTTCACTAAAAATCTTTAAATATTTTTGTCTTTCATTTTATGAATTAAAATTATTATTTTGGATTCATTTTGATATTTTTCATGAATTAAATGTTTTTGTGCATATTTTTAATTGTTTAAAAATACTTTGACCTTGTTTGACCTAGGATAAATCTCTTGGCCATTTATTTGGTGTTTTGAAGAGATTTTAGGTTTTGGCCAAATTAAATTGAATTTTAATGCATTTTTAATTTGATTTTTAATTGATTAATTGTGTAAAAATTAAGTTGAGCCATTTTTATGGACTTGTGATATTTGACTATTTGTTTGGGCCTTGGTCAAGGTTGATTTGACTTTTGTTGGATTAAAATCATTGGATTTAAGGGATTGATGAAATGTATATTTTATCTCCCAAAATGAATTAATGATTTTAATTTGATAAAATTCCTCCCATGACCAATTTGTGTTTGTCTCATTTCCCCTCCCCTTTCATTTCCATCCCTATTCTTTTCCATTCCTTTCATTGACCAATGAAGTCTCAATATCCTAAGGCTAATTGGTTCATAAATGACCTTTTGTTAGATGAACCAATACAATTAAGGATGAGATATGTCCATCCCTTTTGATCTTTTCTTTTAGTGTGTGGTATATTTTAGAAGTTTGGTTCGTTATACCAAATCTCTAACATGCATTAACACCTAAATTTCTATTGCCCGACCTCAGATAGTTGTGACTTCTACATAAGTCCAACTACGATGGCTTAACATAGAGCTAAATTTGACCCTAAAGGCATAACATTCTATTAAGTGAGATTGTAAGTCTCCCATCTTTCATGGTATTGTGTGGAAACTTGGCCTTTTTTCCTTCCTATGGAAGATATCTTGGTTCAAGGATCCATGCTTGTGAATAGATGGTTGAGTGTTCTCCAAAGAATGACTTAATCAATTAAAAAGTAAAACATCACTAACATTCAATCAACTTTGACTAACATTTGACTAACTCTTGTTAATATTGCCTTATTTTCAAGTCATTTACTTTATGCAATTTAAATTTCAGTCATTTATCATTCATTGCCATTTACATTTCATTTAACTTGTTTATGTTTATGCCATTTTCACTTTGCTCATTTGAGCCATATCTTGTGATTGTATATATTTGTTTGTGTATATTGATTGTTCTTGTGGTCTTAGGACCTTAAAATACTTAATAAACAACAAAAACCCTAAAAAATGTTTGGTGGATTGTTGATCTTGATCTGAACTTTTGGACTTAGAACTAGGCAACATTTCCTATGCAAAAAGGACTTGGCCAATGCCAACATTTTGAAATCAAGATATTGAGAAATGAGCCTTCATCTGATGCAAGTCTTGAAGATTTATTTGAACTCATCTGCTACATTATCTTGATGCAAACTGTTATTTTGATCTTGTGTCTGATGCTTTCTTCTGAGTTGGTCAAGGAGTATTTCATTTGATACATGATAATATAAAGAAGACTACTAGCTATGGGATTTGCTCAAGCCGGTAGTGTGGATGCTTTTGAAGTTATCTTTGTGTTGCTCATCTATTGCTTAGCATTTATTCCTAACATTGACTATTTTGTTGATGTTAACACCATTAGAATCTTTATGATTGGGAATCTTGTTCCTACTTTATTGGGTGACATGTATTCTTCTTTGCGTCTAAGGAATTCTAAAGGTAATGGGACTATTGTGTGTTGTGTTCCTCTTTTATATAAGTGGTTTATTTTGCCCTTACCTCACACGCCTGCTTTCTTGGAGAACAAACAATGTCTACGGTGGTCCCAGAGACTTATGTCTCTCACTAATGATGATATTGTTTGGTATGATTCTTCATTGAGTATCTTGGACATTATTAATGGTTGTGGTGAATTCTGTAATGTGCCCCTCATTGGTACACAAGGAGGAATCAACTACAACCCTGCTTTGGCTCGTCGTCAACTTGGGTTCCCCTTGAGAGACAAGCCTAATAACACTCCGTTAGAAGGTCTTTTCTATCAAGTGGGTAAAGATCCCCAACATTTTAAGCAAAAGATGATATATGCTTGGCATAAGGTGCATAATGTAGCGGAAATTCATGACCATTAAGCTATGGGTAAATTTAACGTCAATAAAACCAGAGTCGCCACCGCACTCTTATTGTTTCCAAAGGAAAAGGGAAAAGTACGAACAAAACCCAAAGATAAGAAGTTTTCAAGTCAAAACTAATAAAATGCCAAAGATTACACGTAAAGGGGTTGGTTACACAGAGGGAATGTGTTAGCACCCAGAGTGTCCTAGGTACTCCTAGGGAGCCCTTTTTTATATGTGTATGTGTTTTTGGTATAAAATGATGTTTGAGAAAAATAGAGTGTGGGGATGAGAAAAGAATTCATTGATTATATTTTTGTGTTTGACAAGACCTTCAGACTTGTGCTTACGTACCAACATAAGAATGAGGGATTAAAACCATGTAGTTCTTGGTATCAATTTCAAAATGAGTAAATTGTGGATTCCAATAATTGCATCAGATGAAGACTTAAATCAAAACAACTTGGTCTCAAAATGTTGGCATTGGCCAAGTCCTTTTATATATGGAATGTTGCTTAATCCTAAGTCCAAAAGTTCAGATCAAACCCAACAGTTCACATAAACATTTTTTAGGGTTTTTGTTGTTTATTAGGTACTTTAAGGTCCTAAGACCACAAGCACAAACAAAATACACAAACAAATATATACAATCACAATATATGGCTCAAATGAGCAAATTGAAAAAATGACAAACATAAACAAGTATAATGATATGTAAATGACAATGAATGGTAAATGACTAGAAATAAAATTGCATAAAGTAAATGACTTGAAAATAAAGCAAAGTTAATAAGAGTTAGTCAAATGATTAAGTCATTCTTTGGAGAACACCCGATCATCTATTCACAAGCATGAATCCATGAACCAAGACATCTTCCAAAGGAAGGAAAAAATGCCAAGTTTACACACAATACCATGAAAGATGAGAGGCTTACAATCTCACTTACTAGAATGCTATGCCTTTAAGGTCAAATTTAACGCTATGTTAAGCAATCGTAATTGGACTTATGTAGAAGTCACAAATATCTGAGGTCGGGAAATAAAAATTTAGGTTTTAATGCATGTTAGAGATTTGGTATAATGAAACAAACTCCTAACACAAGGTTATTGATGAACCAATTAGCCTTAGGATATTGAGATTTCATTGGTCAACAAAAGGGATGAGAAAGAATAGGAATAAAGATGAAAGGGGAGGGGAGATGAGAGAAACACAAATTGGTCATGGGAGAAATTTTATCAAATTAAAGTCATTCATTCATTTTGGGAGATAAAATGTACATTTCATCAATCCCCTAAATCCAATGATTTTAATCCAACAAAAGTCAAATCAACCTTGACCAAGACCCAAACAAATAGTCAAACATTTCAAGACCACAAAAATGGCTAAACATAATTTTTACATAAATAATCAATTAAAAATCAAATTAAAAATGCATTAAAATTCAAATTAATTTGGTCAAAACCTAAAATTTCTCAAAACACCAAATAAATGGTCAAGACATTTATCCTAGGTCAAACAAGGTCAAAGGACCCTAGGCAAAAAAATTCATGATTTTTAAAAAGTCAGAAGTGTTTTTAAACAATTAAAAATATGAACAAAAACATTTTATTCATGAAAAATATAAAAGTTAATCCAAAAACTAACTTTAATTCAGAAAATGAAAGAAAAAAATATTTAAATATTTTTGGTGAAAGTCCCATATTTTTTGGATTAAAAATGAAATTATTATGAATTAAACAAAATTAAGCAATTAAATGAGAAATCAGAAAATACAAAAAAAACAAGGGCCATCAGATCTCCCTCATTAATTGAGGTGGAAGATCTGACGGCCAAGCGCGCACTTCACACCATACACCTCAGTCAACGTGTCATAGGGATGGAAATCACAAAGAGCGACCAGGATTAGAACATTTTTAACAGATCTGATGGTTGTGAGGTGTGACAACACACGACCGGAGCTAGGGCTCCGGTCTTCTTCTCCGGTGGACCTCACTGGACTGGTCCACCATCAACCATCACCAAAATGAAAAACAAGGACATGGATTCAAAGAAAAAATGCTCAGGAGCTCGAATCTGGCCTATATTTTCTCCAATTCCAAGTATATAAAAAGATACATGGATTTGAATTTTGAGGATCATTAACTGAGTTGCTTCGATTTAACCTCAAAGCAACTCAATCTTGTTGCCTACATTGGTAGGACTTCAGAAAACCAAAAATCACAAAAAATGGTGAAGAATTAAGAGAGAATCGAAGAGATGAAGTTTATGAAATTTGACCTTCGAGTTGCTTCAAATTCACTTGATCTTGATCTATATTTGCTTGCTTCCTATTCCTATTGCTTGCAGTTATCAATTGAGATGAAAAGGGCAATGAATTCTTGGATTTTTAATTTCCATGCAATGTTGAAATGAGTTTGATCATGAGAATCTTCCAAATGGTACCATGCATTACACCCATGTGCAAGTCCTTCATTCTTTATCCAAATGATATGATCTTAGACTTTTTGGAAAGGTAGGATCAATGGGAACAACTTTCATGTTGAACGCTTTTCTATTTGAAGCTTAGATCATGATTAAGTTTGAGGTGGAAGTTTGGAAAATCAAACATAAATGAAATTTTTCTAAGTGCCAAGTCAAATCTTCACTTTTTCCACCTTGAATAACTTTTGTTATGGACTTCAAATGGAACGAGTTAATTCATAAAAATTGTAGCTATTTAAAACCTCTTCAATTTGGTCACAAATTTGACCTAATTTTGATTTGGCATGAAGAATTTAAGCATTTTAGAAGTTGAGGAAAATCACTTGTTCAATGGTAATAGCCCAAAATTACCTATAATGTTTCCTCTTGGCAAATGCATTTGAAAGTTGAATTTGAACCTCCTCCAAACATAAAAGTTGAATTAGACATATTTAATTTGATCATAGAATTTTAATGGATTTCATATCATAAAAATTGAGAAAGCTATGGTCTTTGGAAGTTGACCTCCTAACTAGGGTTCAGACAAAATGACCTATAATCTTTCATCATAACAAATGACTTTCCAAGCAAAACTAGATCTAGACTTCAACATGAAAGTTGTTTAGAGGGAAATTATGAGTAAAATTTCTCTTGGAATCATTTTAATATGAAAAAAAGTGTAGGAGATAGAGTCTAGGGAACCCCAGTTTTGACTAGTTGACTTTCTCTGGTCAACCACCATGAACCATCTTGTTAGCTTGACATTCTCTTCATTTTTGGGACTCATGGAGGATCATATGTGGGTAAGATGATGTATTATGAACTATCCCTTGGAATATTTGATCAAATTTTAAAGAAACTTGTTAAGGAAGTCACCTAAGATACCCATATGAATTAGGGCATCCAAGTCAAACAAGCATCAAACTCTTGATGAATTCTTCATCAAAATGATATATGAAGACCACGAGGATACATATATGATTTATAAAGTAAATATAAACCATATCTTGATTGTTCTCCTTGCATTGAGTGTCTTAAACCCTAGATATGAGCTTGGTGAGGCATTGGTGAGCACACACACAACCTACAAAAGCAACAAACTATACATTGACACTTTTTGGTATTTTGGTTAGTAAATAATAAAAAACAAAATATGATACAATCAAATGTGCTTGGTGACCTCTCCCAATGCAAACCCAATGAATGAGGGGTAAGGAGGATGTCAAGGTGTGATCTCAAAGTCAATGCATATGTTGAGAGAGCATGAGGGATCTTAGGGTCAAAATTGGGGTCTTACAGCTGCCCCTATTTAAGGACATTCTAACTGAGGATGTGAAGGTTAAAATCTTTGTATCGAATTAGTAGAATGGAGTTAAATAACAACAATAGAAACAAATTTTGGTCCCTAAGAGACCACATGATGCATATGATATGAAAATGCTGAAAATAATCTATATGGGGAAAATATTGCCACAAAGGAAAAGAAATCCGAAGAGGCTGAAAGTCCACAAGAGCATAATGCATTCAAGGAAAAACTCACTAGAGAGACATAGACTTTGGGGATAAACTGTTACGTGTAGGCTAGGCTACAACTTGAAAACTGCTGGAGACACGAGGGAAAATTTCCATGAAAACAAATAAATGGAAGGACTCGGTCGGGGAATAAGCGAAAAACTGTGGTGGGGGGGGGGGGGGAAACGAGTAAATCATAACAAAACTGAAATACTCAAACCAAGCAGGGAATGGCGACTTCACTAAGGAAATACGCACTCAAACTCAACTGGGGAAGAAAGAACTTCAACATAGGAGTACAATAACTATATTATCTATTACCGGTTACTGGGTAGGAAGATAACAAAATCTGATAGAGAGGAATTCGTTAGCGATTAGGGTAAAAATATCAAGGATGACTCGTTAAGGGAAACAAGAGGTGTATTCATTACCGGTTACTGGGTAAGAAAAACCCACTGGGGAAAATATCAAATAGAATTTACAACTACCGGTTACTGGGCAAAAGGCCAAAGAGAGAAAAGTGAACATATTAAGGATAGACTCAGAGGAATAATATTGGTCATCTTTCAAGATGAACATATCAAGGATAGACCACCTGGGTAAACGAGAAGACAATCCGTTACCGGTTAGGGTAAGCATATCAAGGATAGACTGCCTGAAAAAGTAGGAATTATATTTATCGATTACTGGATAGAATACCAAAAGAGAGAGAAATTCGTCACCGATTAGGATGAACATAACAAGGATTAACTCTGAGGGGAGAAATAGGATTTATATCTACCGGTTACTGGACAGAATACCAAAAGGGAGAAAAATCCATCATCGGTTAGGATGAACATTGTCGCAACCTGCGAAAAAACAACCGGCGAAAATGGAAATGACAGAAGAGTCGCCACCATGCGTTATTTATCCCAAAGGGGGGAAAGGAAACGCTCGAAGTAAACCTGGAAAACGGAAAGGAAAAGACAAGGTCTCGCAACCAAATCTTGGGTTCGGGAGTCGGTTATGCGAAGGGAAGGTATTAGAACCCCTACGCATCGGTAGTACTCTACGGGATCCACTCTTGTTGTTCTTGTCTAAAGGGTGTGGGTTTATCTAATGTGTTATTTATTAAATGGGGTGTCAAAAGAAAATGACTCGCACGGATGTCGCATCCACTGCATACGTATCTCATCTGAATATGAGAATCAGAGTCTTCGTAGCTCGGCTATCTATGGGTTTGGGGTAAGTGTGCTCGGTAAGACATCGCGTCTTATGCCTACGTATCTCATCTGGAATGATAATTAGAGCAAAACGTAGTTCGGCTAACTACGGGTTAAGTTTTGGGATGAACAACGTTACTACGCAATCTACCGGATGCTCGACCTTTGGAGACTTACTCGCCTGTAGTAGAAGGTGTAAACGTGTTCTTAGGAGAAGAAAAATCAATGAGTTTGTTTGCGTTTTAGGAACGCTCATGCAAAAGGGGTAATGAGGATAAGACCTCATAGCTCTTAACCCTGGACAGGGTGAGCTCATGACAAAAAGTGGGGGTTCAGAAAGGTGGAACCCTCTCCACTGACTGACCGGACAAAGGATCTGGGGTTTTTGTTCTGAAGCGTCGACACGTAGTGTGATCTTAAAGAACGACGCACTGAATAACGGGGGATTGACTATTGATCCCTTTTATCCATCAATTGCCTCTTCATGGAGGTCTTTAGACAAAAAGTAGTAAAATGCGGGAAAGATAAAGGGGGTTAAGAGATCTACCACACGGATAAAGATCAGAAGCAACAACAAATAAAGAGATAAGAAACCCAGAGATCTCTCAAGCTAGCACCATCAAAGAAAGCGAGTCAGTACAGGTAATCGGAATAAACCTCCAGGTGGTATCGCACAGATAAAGTGGAACACCAGGCAAGCCATCTCTGCAAGAGTCATGTGAGCCCTCACAAAAAAATACTCAACAAACAGGTTAGAGAAAAAAGATAGGGTAATAAAGGGTTAACATGAATCATGCCATTAAAGTTCACAAAAAGCAACCAAGGATAGGAGGCCAAAATCTCTTGTCAAACAAATGCATTAAAAGGGTATCAAAAATTTCAGGTTGAAAGTATAAAGTAGTGGAAATAGGGCAAACCTGATTGGAGAGATCGAATGAAATTGAATTGCCCGGTTGGGTTTGCAAAGCAATCTGAGGGTTTATATGAGATGGAATTGGCTCTTTGCAGATGAGTTCCCTTCGGTCTCTGGAGGTTGCTCTGAACTCTGTTAGCTCTTCTCTCACTATCTTTTTCCCAGGTTAGGTCAGGGTTTTTTGGGAGATGGAAGTCTAGAATATATAGCCTAATTTCGTGGCTTTGTGGGCTAAAATGAGAGAGGTCCAAGTCGAAGATTTTTCTGTTATATTTTATTTATTTAATTTAAATTTCTTTTTTTCGTTTTTCGTTTTCATTTTTTTTTGTTTTATGAATAGACCCCATTTGAACATGTTGGAAGTATCTCAAGCCATTCCCTTTTGTTGACTGATCACCCAGATAGGACCCACAAAGTGTCTTGGATGATATTCAAGCTTCTTGGATCTAATTCTGATTGACATGATGAAATGCAATATGAAATGTTAAATGACCTAAAAATGAAAATATGAATGAGGAGGGCAAATTTTGGGGTGTTACAGCTGCCCTTATTCGATCATCAGCTAGCCCGAGCAGGATGAAAGCGAACAGCTTATCAGACAAACAGGGTGAGCTGTGATTGAATACCAAAGACAGACCGAAAATTTACGCTCTGAGAACACCACAAAGATGCTGAAATACACCGCGCTGTTTATTTTTCTTCCGATCCTCTGGCTGAATCTGAATCAGTCTTCTGACATAATTTGGAGTTTCGATCCTCTGGCTGAATCTATACTCAATTTAGTCCTCTGGTTGGATATTAATTTTGATCCTCGGGCTGGATACGATTTTGATTCTCTGGCTGAATCTATTTTTGGTCTTCGGGCTAGACATGACTTCAATCTTCTGGCTAGATCTTCTTCGATCTTCTGGCTAGATCTACTTCGATCTTTTGGCTAGATCTACTTTCTTTGTTTTGATTCTCTAGCTGAATCTATTTTCGGTCTTCGAGCTAGACCTGACTTTGATCTTCTGGCTAGATCTAGTTCGATCTTCTGGCTAGATCTGCTTCGATTCTCTGGCTGAATCTATTCTTTTTTTTATTCTCTGGCTGAATCTGACTTTTATCTTCTGGCTAGACCTAGTTTGTTTTGATGGTAAATTCCCATCATCAGGATCTCGCATCTAAGGCATGCGCTGGTTGACCCTCTTTCGAAACCTACACCCAATCTTCATGTTAGATATGCAGCTTCGAGAATATTCCACTTTTTTGGGCTTCGTACATATTCTTCAGGCTAGAACATGTTGCAACGACTCTTTAATTAGACTTTGTTGTTTAAATTGCGATCCGCGGGCTGGATCCTCTTGTAGGTTGATTTTCTGTTGAGCTGTCAATCTACTTCTCTAGCTGGCTTGCTGGGGAGATAACGCTTGTAGGCGACTCTCTGGCTGAATCTTCAAATTAAACCTTAGGCTGGCTCTTTGGAAAATGATTCTCAAGCTGAATCTTCGAAATGACCCTCATGCTGGATCACACACACTTTATCCTATGGCTAAATCTCGTGACTTCGGTTGTAAAGTAATTCTTCAGTCTGCTTTGAAGAACCTGTATGCTTATGTGTATGCTTGATATGATATGCAAATGCAAATGTTATGCATGGTGTAAAAAGAAATCTGCTTGGGGAAGCAAACTCTGGTAGGGAACGGATTGCTGTATCAATCCTTGAATGCTTTGTGGGGAATGATCCGTCTGTCGGGACCGGGGAGCCACCGAAAATAAATCGGCCCTCTCTGGAAATGCTCTGCTGAGGAGAGACTTTGTCAACCGCTTGGGGATGAGGATTCATGACTTGGCATCCGGTTCCTGTGACCTGCAATCACACACGTATGTCCCGGGGGAATTACTCGGTTTGACTTCACCGTCCGGGGTTAAGCACATTCAAAGCAATTTTAAATGTTTTCCTGTGTAAATCATCTGTAAAAGCCACCATTATGTTCATATGCAATATGTTTCATCAAAAATTCGGACATTTTTTTGCAAACAAACTGATAAATGAAAAATAAAGAGGCTTTTTAACTGAATGATTCGACTTTTATTGGTTGAAAAATTTGTGCCAGGAATAGGCGAGTACATCAGGAAGCTGATCCCTGAAAAGAGGCGATCAATATAATTTGAATAAAAGAAAGTTATCCTAATGGCAATGTGGAAACGGGGTCCCACTGAGTTTTGACTCTGCTATGGCTCGTATGTCCTCAAGACGCTCTGCTCATCTTGCTTTCTGAAGTGGATGATTATTCAGTCTTTAACCTTCGAAGATTGCCGGATTGAATGAAACGGTGATGTAACACGGATGAACTCAGATTGCAGTCATTCGCTTATTCCCTCTTTTGCGTGGACCGCCCTTTTGGGTTTTCAATGCACCGGGATACCCTTTTTTTTGCATGAGCCGCCCTTTCGGGTTTTCGACTCACCGGGTGTACATTTTTTGATTTTTATATCCCTAATTTTTGCCCGAACCTCTTTATTATTTTTTTTGGTTCGTCGGGATGCCCTTTTTTTGCCTGGACTCTCTTTTTTTGTCCAGCGGGTCAATTATGCGAAGTATTTTTTAACTGCGTCTGAGTTGACAGGGGATGGGAACTCTTCGCCATCCATGGTTGTTAGCATCAAAGCTCCGCCAGAGAAAACTCTTTTAACCACGTATGGACCTTCATAGTTCGGTGTCCATTTGCCCCTGTGATCTGTGTTGGGAGGAAGAATTCTTTTGAGTACCAATTCACCGACTTGATACTCCCGAGGATGCACTTTCTGATCACACACTCTCTTCATCCGTCCCTGATATAGTTGGCCATGGCATATAGTTGCTAGTCTCTGTAAGGAAACAAATGAGGCTGATGTGTATACCATTTCCCGTTGGTTTGATTGATGACCAAAGCTGAATCCCCGTATACATCCAGGGTTTTAGAAGGTAGGTAGATGGCTTCCTCAAGTCCTAGGATACAAGCTTCGTATTCGGCTTCATTGTTGGTGCAGGAAAAAGTTATTCTGGCGCAAAATGGCATGAATCCCCTCCGGCGTGATCAACACTACACCAACTCCGCGACCATTGACATTGACCGCCCCATCAAACATCATAATCCATTTGGATTCAGGGTCAGGCCCCTCCTCCGGGAGTGGTTCCTCGCAATCTTTCGATTTGAGAAACATGATGTTTTCATCGAGGAAGTCGAACCTCGTAGGTTGATAATCATCAATCGGTTGCTCTGCAAGATAGTCTGACAAGACACTTCCTTTGATGGCTTTTTGTGAAGCGTATTGGATGTCATACTCTGTCAATATCATTTGCCACCTAGCAACCCTTCCAGTAAGCGCTGGTTTTTTTTTCAAAAATATACTTGACTGGATCCATCTTTGATATCAATAGAGTCGTGTGAGTCAACATATACTGTCTTAGTCGGTGAGCAGCCCATGCCAAAGTGCAACAAGTTTTCTCGAGCAATGGGTATCTTTTTTCACAGTCGGTAAACTTTTTGCTAAGGTAGTATATTGCATGCTCTTTTCGACCTGACTCGTCATGCTGACCGAGCACACAACCCATTGACCTTTCTAACACCGTCAAGTACATGTCAGGATGAGTTCGGCGTAACTTCTGCTTCACCGGTGGCATATCTTCATTCAACGGTAACCTGTGCACAACGATGTCCTTATCCAAACCTGGCATATCTTGATAGGACCAAACAAAGATGTCGACGTACTCACGAAGCTAACTGATCAACTGTTCTTTCACCTCGGCCTGTAGACTGGCCCTGATCTTTCTCTTTCTTGTCGTCTTCGGTACCAATGTTGACGGTCTCAATCACCTCCTGAGAAGGTGTAATAGCTCGGTCCTCCTGTTTCAACAACCTGGCTAACTCTTCAGGCAATTCACGATCTTCCTCAACCCCTTCTTCGGCTCGATAGATAGGATTGTCGAAGTCATACTTGGCCATAGCAGTGTCGTTAGCAGTGAGATTCGGTTGATTATGATGGAGGATCATGCTTTACCTTAGAACGAGAGTTTTTTTTTTGTTGGAAAGAAAAACGAAAAAGAAACATCGCCATTTTTGTAAAAGTAAAATAATTGAAAGAAAGAGAACACAAAATTGTTTGCAAAAGCTGTCCTTTATTGATGATGAAAATAATTGCGAAATATAACTAAATGGATGGCCCTACAAATGAGTCATTACACCTTGGGCAAAGTGTAAGACTTTATTATGCATGTAATGAAAGGAAAACAATAAAAATTACTCTTTCAGTAGAGCAACTTGGACGACTTTGTCAGACGACCAACTGTTGAGCTTTTCTCCCGGGACACACGGGCGAATCCAGCTATCTAAGTCACAGTCGCTGTCAGCCTTGTCTTCATCTGCAGCATTGATGATGTGGGGAGAAACCAAACCCCCGCTGGAGAAGGTACCGACTTTATTCTTCTGAGACCCCAGAGTAAACCCCAATCCAAACTTGTCTTCTTTGATGACTGGCTCCACAAATTTGCCCCAGCCTTGGGCATTACCAGCTTTAACCACTTCAACAGCTTTCTTGTATGAGGAGATAGAAGTTCTGACCTTCTCGGACTTAGGTGAAAAGACAGCTTCGGGCGCGACCTCACTGATGTTTATGGCTTCGAAGCCCTGACACAGCATCTCATGCATCTCGCCATCCATCTCCACATACTTAAATGTAGACAGGTGGCTAACAAAAATATCCTCTTCACCACAGACAGTGACGACCTGACCTTCCAGTTCATATTTGAGCTTCTGGTGGAGAGTAGAAGTAACAGCACCGACAGCATGAATCCTGGTCCGTCCTAGCAGACAGCTATAGGCAGGCTGGATATCCATCACACAAAAGGTGCTCTTGAACACCTGCGGTCCAATCTTAACTGGCAACTCAACTTCGTCAAAGACAGATCTGTTAGAGCCATCAAAAGCCCTCACAACTAAATTACTTGGCCTCAGGATGATGCCATCGCAGTCCAACTTCATTAAGGCTTTCTTTGGAAGAACATCCAGAGAAGAACCTGTATCAACCAAAACATGGGAAAGCACCGCCCCTTTGCATTCCATTGTGATATGTAAGGCTTTGTTGTGATTCCTGCCCTCGGATGTCAGGTCATAATCGGTGAAACCTAGCCCATGGCTAGAATTTACATTTGAAACTACCGACTCCAGCTGGTTAACGGTTATCTCTGGTGGAACATAGGCCATATTCATTACTTTCAACCAGGCTGCTCTGTGCGCCTCATAACACATCAATAGGGATAGAATGAAGATCTTTGAGGGTGTCTGATTTAGCTGGTCGACTACCTTGTAGTCACTTTTCTTGATAATCCTTATAAACTCATTCACTTCCTTCTCGAATATGGTCTTAGGAGGAGCTTCCTCAGTAGTAACCTCTTTGGTGGCTACCTGTTTTCCTTTAGCCTTGGCAGCCGCCTCAGCTTCAGTATTCATGCGCAATGTTGATGGTGCAAATAGGAGTCCACTGCGAGTGAAGCCACCAACTCCTCTACAACGGAGCTACCAATGTCAATGACTTCATCGTTAACTTTTTGCCCCTGGCAGTAGATATCAGCCCCATAGTGCCACGGGATAGCACTGTCTTTCTCATACGGAACAGGTCCTGGTACCGTGATGGTGACCAGACTAACCAAAGCCGATTGAGGGCTGTCAGAGTAAATTGTAACTGATGCTGGATTTTCTAGGAAATATATTGTTGTTGGAGCGGGTCTCTCGGGAACATATATTTCTTCAGGAGTGAAATAAATCGTTACTGTCGACACATCATTCTTCACTGGACGGGTCTGATCGAGCTGAAGACAACCTTCATCTATCAATTGCTAAATACCCCTTTTCAAACTATCACATCTGTTCTCGGCAGCTTGACAATTTCTGCACTCTTCCCCACAGCCCAGGAATATCTGTCCTTTCAAGAGTCGGTCTTTAACCACCGATAATGAAGTCTTCACTTTAGTCACATCAGATACCAAATTCAAAGTTTCCCCGGTATCAACAGCATTAATCCTCTGCCCGCCGTGGGCTGGCATCGGGTTTGTGATAACATTAGGCACCGGAGAAAAATTGATAGCCTGGGCATCTCTCAAATCTTGTACCTTTAGTTGGAGAGGTTTGCAATTGTCTGTAGTATGGCTAGGTGTGTTGGAGTGAAAAGCACATCTGGCGTTGACATCATAACCCCTAGGCAAATTATTGGGATCGATTGGCGGGGCCAGAGTTCTTAATGTAACCAGATTCAGGTCAATCAGCCTGGGAAGTAACACAGAATAAGGCATTGGGATTGGCTCAATGACCTGGTCCGTCTGCCTTGGACGTTGTTGATAGTGTCTCTGCTAACCCGGATTACCTCTTTGTTGGCAGTGTACCTGGGTTGCTGTTGCGGATGACACTGCGGTTGCTGTTGAGGAGCGGATGATACTGCGGCCACTAGATCTTGATAATAATTAGGGTGTCCTCTGCCCCTGCCTTTGCCGGCATACACAACGCTTGTCTCGCCTTCTCTTCTTCGCTGACCGTTGTTAGACTATGGCACGGATCTAGAAGGGGGGGATGAATAGATCCCAATTAAAAACTTGAGTCGGCGCTACCAATTTGAGAGAAAATTGGTTTTGAAAATTTGTTTTGAATGCGGAAGCGGCCGAGGAAAATTTTAGTCTAAAACGAACCGTTATTGGAAAACCGGATATGCGTTAAGCTAATGGATTAGAGATAAAATGAAATACTAATCACTACACTATTTGCACACTCAATTGATATATTTCACTAACTAGCAAGCCTAGTTCCAATGATCCAAAATACCAAATTAAACTGAGTGCAAACTTAACACAACTTTGGCTTATGCAAATTCACAAACACTTGGTGTGCATACACTCCAAGAGATATTTGAGTTGAGTAAGTAATTCAAATTTATCTAGTACAATATACTATTGTACTTTGTATTCAAACAACAGTTTTTGTTTCTTACTCAACTTATATCAACGTTTGGTAAAATTGCTTAAACTAAAATCACTTAATTTTTAAGCTGAAAAGCACTTATGCAGAAAATTAAAGAAGACAGAGATTTGATGAGGCAGTTCCCCCGCCGTCCTCGCTTCGGGGTACGTCTGCCCTCAATTCTAAAATTAGAATTGAGATGATTAATTAGATATCACCTGTGAAATTTAATCGTTTATACAAGGATTGCAAAGCATGTAAACAACAGAACTTCCAATGTGTTGAATGATGCTTCCTATCCTTGCTCCTTGATTCAAGATGAATCAAGACCTTCGATCGTTGTTGCTAGACCTCTGAATCCAGCCCCTTTGTTGAAGAATCTTCCGTTCTTCAAACCCTCGACCCGGCTGATCTCAAACACAACGAGTCGAACCCGAATCCTTCACTTCAATGCCACCGAATCCGCTACTAGACTGATGAAGACTTCCTCTTCTCAATCACCTTCGCTCGGCTGAATATTGATGAACGATTCGTCCAAAAACCCCCAAACACAAACCCGTATTGGAGGACAAAACCCTAACGGTTTTATTCAAGAAAGAACCTGCCACAAGCTTCAACCCGAACTGGATTCTTCGATCACAGCTTCGAACCTTATCACCTTTAATCGATCACGAACCACATCAAAAGTAATTGTTTGCAGATGATGTGTTGTGAAATGTTGAAGATGAAGATGATGAGTCTTGGACACCTTTTTCATTCTTTCTTGTTTCCTTGAACACTTGAACTCAAATTAGCAAATGTTTTGTTAATAAAAGTGTTTTGACTTCTATATATAGTAACTGACAAAACCAATCAAAAATAACAGAATTTCAAACAGTGGAAATAACTCAGAAAACTGAGTTTACGCACGAGCGGTCGACCATAGGTCGGCGTGCGCTGAGCCGTGAGTGATGCGCCGACCCCTATGGTCGACCCATGGTTCCATGCGCTGACCCAGGATAGCATCATTATGCTATGCGATGACCTCTGGTCGACTCAAGGGATTTTTGCGCTAACCCGTGAGTTATGCGCCGACCCTTATGGTCGACGCAAAGAAGCATGCGCTGACCAATCTTCAGTTTAGCTGAGCTTTGCGCTGACCCGTGAGCTTTGAGCTGACCCCTATGGTCGACTCAAGGCCTTCAAATCTGCATAAAACTGTGTTTTGTGATTTTCATGCATTTCGTCATGATCACACTTTGTCCACATATGTTTTTAATCATTATAATAGATTTAGACAAACGTAGAAAAGGATATGATGGGTAATGTGTTGCATTTGTTTGTAGACGTGCATGATGGTCATTTGTCATCATCGAAACTTACGATCGTATGTTGTCTGACTCTTTGTCTTTACATACTCCCCCTTTTTGATGATGACAACCTGTATAAATCAACGTGACAAACAGCATGCGGTATTGACACATTTTGCACACTCCCCCTTTCTTTTGTAATCTAAGGCTATCTGCAGAAAACGACTGTTAGTTGTGGGCATTTTTGTCTGCCTGTTTTGTGCACTTTTCTCCCCCTTTGACAACATCAAAAAGAGAGACAGAGTGATTATTCAAGATAACAAGGAAATTTCACAGGAAAGAACATAAATAGATAATAATAACACACCAATGTCATTTCTGAGCAATAGTCATTGATTAAGAACAAGTAAAACATAGAAATACATTCAAAATAACAATCAAACTACAAAATGCATGTGAATGTCTATGTCCTAGTGGCGGTGTCCTGGATGATAACAAATGCCCGGGTTTTTGTAAGGGTCAGCCAGAGATGATAGGTATTCGGTGACACCGTTCGGATGCTTGAGACTCTCGTCGATTGACTTTTCTTGAAGTTCAAATGAAGCCGAAAAGGTTGCAAACCGGTCATTCATGCTTGTAGAGAAGGAGTCGAGACACTCATTTTGGGCTTGAATTTGCTCGTTGATATGAGCATAGCGCTCATCTTGAGCTTGCATGAAGGACTGTTGAGCGATCTGCATATTGCGCATCATATCCAACAGTTCTGAAGAATCTGCTTGCTGTGGAGGGGACGGAGGAGATTCTTCCTCATCTTGGTGAGACGGCTGGTAAAATTGACGTTGAGTTGACTAGCCCGTATGTTGCCATTCACCCCAGCCACCCCAGCGTGGAATATCTTCTTCATTTGTATGCGACTGCTGAACCCAAGCCGAGCCGGAGTAGTCATGAGTGTCAACGGGTGGAGGACTATCATCTCCACCATTGTGATCAAAATTGTGCCTGGCTTCTTCTTCTTCATTTTCTTCTTCATCTTCTTGTTCTTCGCTTTCATCACTGTCATCATCTGCAGGAACATTTGCTCTTCGAATAAACTTATACATTCTCCGCTCATTGCACCAAAGATATTCCATCATAGACATAGTTTTTGTGCTGAACTCTTTGTCAGATGAGATGGAAGTGTACGGGAAAGACGTATAATTAACGTTGGCTGCAGTCAGGACCTCTTGAATGAAGGATCCGTAGGCAAGAGCCGTTCCTCGTCCGGAGTCACGTAGCCCAAACATTCTACTGGCAATGTAGTACGGCCAGTTGATTTTCATCTTGTTTTTCAGAATGTAAATCAGATGAACCTCGGCCGGTTCGACTCTGGAGAGTCCGCCCTTCTTTGGTCGCAGGATTCGTGAGACAACCCACTGAAGAATCCTTTCTCCGGCTTTCAGCTTGCCGGCAGTGACAGTTCGTGGGAACGCGTCACTGTTCACAAACTGATCAGGATAGGGTCGTCTCAGCATGTTATTTAATGCACTCTTAAACTCATAGCCATCTATGTGGTGAGAGTCAGTTACCTCAGGTAGAGGGTTTCCAGCATCATCAACAGACATATCAAAATATTGGTTCCAGATATTTGATTTTAGCGGTACCTTTGTCGGACCAATTCTAGAGTGAAACTTGTGCCCGCGAAAGTTGTCATGAAGGCCGGCATAGAACACTCGAACAAGGTCTTCACTGTATTTAGTATTACATTCCAAGAAGTTGATAAAGCCCTGATGCTGCAGCAGAGCCAGGACTTCAGGAAGGTGCATGCGTTCAGCGGTAAGTTTGTAGAACGCATGTTGTTGCACAACGCCTCTTTTGCTGATATCTGTTGAAGACTTCGACGCGAGCGGGTGGAACGAGTGATACAGCGGATATGGGGAGAGATGCGGCAGATGATTCTCGGGATCTCTTGCCGGAAGGTCTGCGTGATGTGGAAGCCATTTGAGCAAGTTTGAAACTGAATGTTTGGGTATAGAGAGAAGGTTTAAGAAGGGTTTTGAGGGTGATTCTGCTAGATAGAGGTTTCTCCCAATTTATAGTGGAAAGGTTAGGGTTTTGGGAAGATGGAAGATCAAGGAGCAATAGCCACTAGGTAGATGCAAGTTACAAAGTAGTGGGTAGTTTGAAAGGTGATGGAATGTAAATGCACACTTAATAATGATTTTTGAATGGGAATGCATGAAAAACGATTTAAATTTTTCTGCAGAAAAACGAAATTTTCGAGCGATGCGTCGACCACAGCCCTGTATGCGTCGACGCATACTGTTTGGTTTTTGAGAAAATGCAGAAATTATTTAAGCGTGCGTCGACCATAGCCCTGCTGCGGTCGACTCATACAGTCCAAATTTCAATTTTTCACTATTTGCCACATGCGATGACAGGTTTGATGCATAATTAACACTGCATACAGCAATAAACATCCAAAGAGAGAGATCATATATATATATATATATATATATAAACAACATCATTATGAGATATAACTATTGTAGTCATGAGATTTTACAGAGAGAGAAAGAGAGGAACAGTATCACCTCAATGCCGGAGTGACTTAGTGAACGGTAGACTTGTGCTTACAACAACATAGATTTGTTAAAAGTACAAGATTAAAGTCTTATATGGAATAAGGTAAAACAGCAGATTATAGTGCCCGTTCCGAAATATCGAGAATGCCAAGTTCTCGGCGGATATGAAAGAAAGGTTCAGTGGCTAGCGGCTTTGTGAAAATGTCCGCTAGTTGATTTTCAGTATTGACATGTTCAAACACAATGTCACCTTTCTCTACATGATCCCGAAGAAAGTGGTGTCGTATTTCGATATGTTTGGTGCGAGAATGTAGCACAGGATTCTTGGTTGGGTTAATGGCACTTGTATTGTCCCAAAAAATGGGAATCCGTTCAAGTTTGAGGTTAAAATCCAATAGTTGTTGCTTAATCCATAGGATTTGGGCACAACAACTACCGGCGGCAACGTATTCCGCTTCGGCGGTTGACAAAGCAATAGAAACCTGTTTCTTGCTATGCCAACTGACCAAAGAGTTTGAAAATAAGTGACACGTGCCACTGGTGCTCTTCCTATCCGATTTGCAACCGGCAAAGTCGGAATCGGAAAAACCTACCAAAGAACAATCATTACCTTTGGAATACCACAGTCCATACTTCGGAGTACCGGATAGGTATCGAAGTATTCGTTTGACGGCTTTTAAATGGGATTCCTTGGGACATGATTGAAATCTTGCACACATGCATACGCTAAACATAATATCGGGACGAGAAGCAGTAAGATAAAGGAGTGAACCAATCATACCTCTATACCGTTTTACATCTACTTCCTTACCGTCTTCATCTTTGTTCAAGTTGGTACACGTAGGCATGGGGGTGTCTATGCCCTTAGCTTTTGCCATGTCAAATCTCTTGATAAGGTCCAAACAGTACTTTGTCTGGCTCACGAAAGTTCCTTCTTTGAGCTGTTTAATTTGCAGACCGAGAAAGTATGTGAGCTCCCCCATCATACTCATCTCGAATTCGCCCTGCATAAGGTCAGAAAACTCTCTCACAAGATTCATGTTAGTAGATCCAAATATGATATCATCTACATAAATTTGCACTAATATCAAGTGCTTTCCTTGACGTTTAATGAAGAGGGTTGTGTCAACCTTTCCTCTTGAGTATTTTTGATCGAGTAAGAATTTGCTTAGTCTCTCATACCAAGCTCTAGGAGCTTGTTTGAGGCCATACAAAGCTCTTTTTAGTTTATAAACATGATCAGGATACTCATGGGATTCGAAACCCGGAGGTTGTGCGACATAAACCTCTGCATTTATGTGACCGTTAAGGAACGCACTCTTGACATCCATTTGGAATAGCTTAAAGTCTTTCGCACAAGCGAAAGCAAGGAGAAGGCGTATAGCCTCGAGTCGGGCAACCGGCGCATAAGTTTCCTCATAGTCGATGCCTTCCTCTTGGTTATACCCTTGCGCGACTAAACGCGCCTTATTACGGGTTATTACCCCGTTTTCGTCCAGCTTGTTCCTAAACACCCATCGGGTGCCGATTACTCGATGATCTCGCGGAGGAGGGACGAGGTCCCAAACCTCATTTCTGGTGAACTGATTAAGTTCCTCCTGCATTGATAAAAACCAGTGTTCATCGAGTAGGGCTTCTTTAGGGTTTTTAGGTTCCATCTGCGAAACGAAAGCGAAGTGATAACAGAAATTACTTAGCTTAGATCGAGTTGTTACACCCTTTGAGATGTCCCCGAGAATGTTGTCTATTGGATGGTTTTTGGAAGACTTCCAAGCTTGAGGGAGATCATCGTTTGAAGGCGGATGAACTACCTCGGTTTCTTTACGGTGTACATCTTTGTCCTCCTCAATTTTGACTATGTCGGGTTGATCAATCCCCGGCTCGCCACCTTTGAGTATGTCTTCGGTAGATGTACCTGCACCATGAAAAACACTACCCTTTCCGACGTTTCTCGGATTGGATTCATCAAAAGTGACATGTACAGACTCTTCTACAGTAAGTAATCGTTTGTTGTATATTCTATATGCTTTGCTAGATTGAGAGTATCCGAGGAAGATACCTTCGTCGGCCTTGGAATCGAACTTCCCTAAGTTTTCCTTTCCATTGTTCAATACAAAACATTTGCAACCAAAGACATGTAAGTGAGAAACATTTGGCTTTCGCCCTTTTAAAAGTTCATACAATGTTTTGTTTAGAATGGGGCGAATGAGCACCCTATTCAGAACGTAACAAGCCGTACTAATGGCGTCAGCCCAAAAGTATTTTGGTAAGCCACTTTCATTGATCATTGTTCTTCCCAATTCTTCCAAAATTCGATTTTTACGCTCCACAACCCCATTTTGTTGAGGAGTACGTGGAGCGGAGAAGTTATGATCAATACCATGGTTACCGCAATATTCTTCAAATAAGTGATTTTCAAACTCACCTCCATGATCACTTCTAATTGCAACAATGTTTGTATTTAGTTTATTTTGGGAAAGCTTAGCAAATCGTTCAAAGGCGGCGAATGTGTCGCTCTTACTTACTAAGAAAATAGTCCAACAAGATCGAGAAAAGTCGTCCACTATTACGAAACCGTAATAGTTTCCTCCTAGACTTTTAATCCTAGATGGCCCAAATAAATCCATATGGAGAAGCTCGAGAGGTCTCATTGTTGAAACGATATTTTTGGATTTAAAAGAGATCCTCGTTTGCTTCCCCTTTTGACAAGCATCACAAAGGTGATCCTTGGTGAACTTAATTTTGGGGAGACCTAGGACTAGATCTTTTGAGACTACTTTGTTGAGTAAGTCAAAGTTAACATGTGTTACAAGGCATTTGTCACTTGTTAACGATACTTCATTTAAGTCAAGCATATAGACATTGTTCACACGAAGACCATTAAACATACTCTTCTTATCATCATTATGTACAATTTTGCAACAATCTTTTGAAAACGATACATTGTATCCTTTGTCACATAATTGACTGATGCTAAGTAGATTGTGTTTAAGACCTTCGACAAGCAAAACATCAGAAATAGTAGTAGAGGAGGGATTACCTACACTACCTTTACCAAGTATTGCTCCACGGTTGTTGTCACCATAAGTTACATATCCCTTCTTCTTAGCCACAAAGTCAATGAAGAGAGATATGTCACCTGACATGTGCCTTGAGCATCCACTGTCGAGAACCCATCTTCTCTCGGTAGTCTCGAGGCATTGTACCTGTGACAAGATAATTAACAAGAGAAGGTACCCAATTGCTTATTGGGTCCTGAGTGGTGAGGAACGAAATGGTTGCATTTGGGAATCCATTGATAAATGCCTTTAGGAACTAAAAACCTCCTAAATCTACATTTAGCAATGGAATGGCCTTTCTTGCAACAATAGAGACAAGAGAAAGTTGCATTTGGATTGCTTTGGCTATCTTCATCTTTTATAACATATTTATATTTTTGATATGGATTAACCATACTTTTTCGAAAATTTGATTTGTCGATAGCAAAAGTAATCTTGGGCTCAAGAGCCTTGTCAAGTTTGGCTTTTAGGTTTCTTACTTCACCTTGCCAAATGTAACAAGTATCACACCCAAAGTTCATCATTCTACTTTTAAGGTCCTCATAACTTGTTTTTCTGCTTTCCACTATAGAAGCTTTAAGTGCCTCAAGTTTCCTTTCGGATTGTTGAATTTTATGTTCCAAATGTGAAAAAAAATTCTTATTTGAGGCAAGCCTTTTAAAGGCCTCTTTCGCTTCATAGTGTAAAGTATCAAAAGCAGTTTGCAATTCATGATGAGACATACTAGAGGATTTTTCATATTTAGCATGTCGTACCTGTTTCTTTTTGTTCTTTTGATGAGCAGAGAGACATAGATTTGCATTTTCATCTTCATCACTAGAACTTTCATCATCGGAGGAGTCGCTATCGCTTTCCCAAGCTATGTATGCTCTCCTTGGCTTTGATGGTTTCTTGTGTGATTTGTATGAATCTTTTTCTTTTGTCTTTTTGTTCATCGGACAGTCTGGTTTGTAGTGAACCGGCTTTCCACACTTATAGCACGACCCTCTAGTTGTTTTTCCTTTTGAGTCATCATTTTTAGAGAACCTAGACTGCTTCCGAAAGTTTACCAAGTTCTTCTCGGGATGTTGGATGCCGTTCTTTCTCACGTAACGGTTGTAGCGTTTGACGAACAACCCCATATCTTCACTCTTGTCCTCTTCTTCTTCGTCACTTGATGAATAATCACTTTACTCTTTTGCTTGAGACTTTGAGGAGGAAGTCTTTAGAGCTATTGATTTCTTTTCGCTCACCTTTGCTTTGTCTTTCTTATCTTTCTTTTCATGTTGTTCCAGGCTTAAGAGAACTTGTTCGTGCTCTTGTAGTTTACCGAACAATGTTGTCAAGTCCAATGTGGTAAGATCATTTGCCTCTTTGATGGCGGTCACTTTCGGCTGCCATTCCCTGTTAAGACATCTTAAGATCTTATTAGTAGCAATATCATTGGAAACAGGCCTACCAAGTGAATATAATCGATTGATGAGATGAGTGAATCTCTTTTGCATGTCAGCAATGGTTTCCCCTTGCTCCATGAAGAAGAGATCAAACTCTTGTGTCAGTGTATTGATTCTAGCCAATTTAACATCATTCGTCCCCTCATGGGCAATTTGTAGTGAATCCCACATAGCCTTAGCAGTAGGACAATGGGATACACGATAGTATTCATCTACGCCTAATGAGGAGATTAGGATATTTTTGGCTTTCGAATCATAATTGTATTTCTTTTCATCATCATCGGTCCATTGTGCTTCGGGCTTAGGCACCACTTCGTTGTTCTCATTGGTCATGGTTATTTGAATTGGACCATTGAGAATAACATTCCATATTTTTCTATCTATGGAATTTATGTGCACCCGCATACAGTCTTTCCAATAACTATAATTTTCACCATTGAAAACGGGAGCTCTATTATAAGCCCCTTTAGGTTCGTTAGCCATTTTCTATCAAAGTTGTATTTTGAAGCACGGAGTGAACCGGAGCTCCTGATACCACTTGTTAGACTATGGCACGGATCTAGAAGGGGGGGTTGAATAGATCCCAATTAAAAACTTGAGTCGGCGCTACCAATTTGAGAGAAAATTGGTTTTGAAAATTTGTTTTGAATGCGGAAGCGGCCGAGGAAAATTTTAGTCTAAAACGAACCGTTATTGGAAAACCGGATATGCGTTAAGCTAATGGATTAGAGATAAAATGAAATACTAATCACTACACTATTTGCACACTCAATTTATATATTTCACTAACTAGGAAGCCTAGTTCCAATGATCCAAAATACCAAATTAAACTGAGTGCAAACTTAACACAACTTTGGCTTATGCAAATTCACAAACACTTGGTGTGCATACACTCCAAGAGATATTTGAGTTGAGTAAGTAATTCAAATTTATCTAGTACAATATGCTATTGTACTTTGTATTCAAACAACAGTTTTAGTTTCTTACTCAACTTATATCAACGTTTGGTAAAATTGCTTAAACTAAAATCACTTAATTTTTAAGCTGAAAAGCACTTATGCAGAAAATTAAAGAAGACAGAGATTTGATGAGGCAGTTCCTCCGCTGTCCTCGCTTCGGGGTACGTCTGCCCTCAATTCTAAAATTAGAATTGAGATGATTAATTAGATATCACCTGTGAAATTTAATCGTTTATACAAGGATTGCAAAGCATGTAAACAACAGAACTTCCAATGTGTTGAATGATGCTTCCTATCCTTGCTCCTTGATTCAAGATGAATCAAGACCTTCGATCGTTGTTGCTAGACCTCCGATTCCAGCCCCTTTGTTGAAGAATCTTCCGTTCTTCAAACCCTCAGCCCGGCTGATCTCAAACACAACGAGTCGAACCCGAATCCTTCACTTCAATGCCACCGAATCCGCTACTAGACTGATGAAGACTTCCTCTTCTCAATCACCTTCGCTCGGCTGAATATTGATGAACGATTCGTCCAAAAAACCCCAAACACAAACCCATATTGGAGGACAAAACCCTAACGGTTTTATTCAAGAAAGAACCTGCCACAAGCTTCAACCCGAACTGGATTCTTCGATCACAGCTTCGAACGTTATCACCTTTAATCGATCACGAACCACATCAAAAGTAATTGTTTGCAGATGATGTGTTGTGAAATATTGAAGATGAAGATGATGAGTCTTGGACACCTTTTTCACTCTTTCTTGTTTCCTTGAACACTTGAACTCAAATTAGAAAATGTTTTGTTAATAAAAGTGTTTTGACTTCTATATATAGTAACTGACAAAACCAATCAAAAATAACAGAATTTCAAACAGTGGAAATAACTCAGAAAACTGAGTTTACGCACGAGCGGTCGACCATAAGTCGGCGTGCGCTGAGCCGTGAGTGATGCGCCGACCCCTATGGTCAACCCATCGTTCCATGCGCTGACCCAGGATAGCATCATTATGCTATGTGCTGACCTCTGGTCGACTCAAGGGATTTTTGCGCTAACCCGTAAGTTATGCGCCGACCCTTATGGTTGACGCAAAGAAGCATGCGCTGACCAATCTTCAGTTTAGCTGAGCTTTTCGCTGACCCGTGAGCTTTGAGCTGACCCCTATGGTCGACTCAAGGCCTTCAAATCTGCATAAAACTGTGTTTTGTGATTTTCATGCATTTCGTCATGATCACACTTTGTCCACATATGTTTTTAATCATTATAATAGATTTAGACAAACTTAGAAAAGGATATGATGGGTAATGTGTTGCATTTGTTTGTAGACGTGCATGATGGTCATTTGTCATCATCGAAACTTGCGATCGTATGTTGTCTGACTCTTTGTCTTTACAACCGTTACAAGCAAACAGTCTCTTGGGACCTGATGAGCTGGAAGCACTATTCTCTTGAATTCGGCCCATTTTCAACAGACTCTCGATTCTTTCTCCAGCAATTACTATCTCTGCAAAGCTGATTGACGGGCAAGCAGCCAATCTCTCAATATAATTGCCTTGAAAAGTGTTCATGAACATATCCTCCATCTCCCTTTCAGACGTAGAGGGTTGGCCGAACGCAGCAATTTGTCTCCAACGCTGAGCATATTCTCTAAAGGTCTCCTTGGCAGTCTGAGACATTGCTTGAAACGAGGTCCGTTTGGAGCCATGTCCAAGTTGTATTGATATTGTTTGACAAAAGCCTCCGCCAAGTCTTTCCAGCTCTTGATGGTAGTACGAGACAAATGAGGATACCATTCACGAGAAGCTCTAGTTAGACTTTCTTCAAAATAGTACATCCACAGCTTTTCATCTTCCGTGTGAGCTCCCAACCTTCCCAGATAAGATTGGAGATGAGTGCGTGGGCAAGAAGCCCCTTTGTATTTCTCAAAAGTAGGGGGTTTGAACTTGTGAGGAATCCTCACTCCCTGAACCATACCAAGATTTGTGACATCAAAACCTAAGGAATTTTGAGACTCCAAAGATTTGAGCTTCTCAGCAAGCTCATCCATACAACGAGTGGTCTCATGAGCTTCGTCGTGCAAAGAGAATTGATCATACTGATAATCCTCGGTAACGGGGCGCCCGTTAATCCGGATTCCTTGATTCACATTGTACCTTCCGCCAATACCATTTCCAACATTCCCCGTGTTTCCAACATTACCCGGGTTTCCATCAGCATTTGCGTTACCTGCGTTACCAGTGTTCACAAGGTTATCAGTGTTCCCAGGGTTACCAGGGTTTCCCTCAGCATTTGGTATCTCCACCTTTGGATCGGGCCTCGGTTGCTCAACCAATTCCCTCAGCTTTTCCTGGCCTTCTGCCCTACCAGTCATCAATGTCATGAACGGATCCATCCTTTCACGCATATCAACCAACTCTTTCTGTACCTGGTCCATCGCTAGTCGTGGACGATTTTCCTTGGTCGGGTACCTGTGGACTCGCTTGGGACCAGTAATGCCTGAAACAGGGAATAAACCTTAGACATTGCGCTGACCCCTGCAAAACAAACAAAGGTTAATATGCATGGTATGCGATGCGCTGCTTATTCATTTTTTTAAGGCACCCCCCTTTTGAAAGGGAATACCCTGCAAATGAATAAGCATGAGATGTTGGATGCAAATATGCAGATGATGTTATGCAATGCAAAGGCCATGTCAATCAGGATCGCTGTATCCGCTTGAACATCTGTTAGGTTGTACTGTCTGAAGAGAAAACCACTGAGGAATATAATACGAAATCAGAACTCTGCTCCAGAAAACCGGGTTGGTTGGAGGTTAAGGTTTCCTGAATTTAGCCTGCCCCTCACTGGTAGGTTCTAAGAACAGAAGTTCGTCCGCTTCAGCCCTTCAGTCGAGAATAATACGTTTACCACTGAAGGTTTGGCATTATTACGGGATAAAAGACCTCCATTGACTCCCCTCAACAGGACATCCTAATAGCAAGTTCCCAGTCTCGGGGTACTCGGGTTGAGCAGCGAGAATGCTCCCACCAGAGCTAACATAAACGCGTCTCGGAGGAGAGGCCTCGACTGAGTTCTCGGGAAATGGTCACCAGAGTCGACAATTTCTAAAGGAACATCTTGCCATTACAGAACACCCGTAGGACAGAATATATCCAAAAGAAACCTCGTTTGGGTGTGGGTCTTCATGAACGACTTAACGTAGCAACACGCCACGCAAGCCTCATGACTATCCACTCTAAACCTGTGTGTACACTCAAGCCTGGGTAATGGGCTTATCTCTCATAGAACATCCCATCCCAACAAACAGAACCAGCAGATACGACAATCACATGTACACAATGCAATAAGATAAAGTAGGTAAATAAATAACTTTACAAAAGAATAAACACCCAATAAACAAACAACCTACAAAAGCTAGGAGGGACTCGCTTAGGGAAACGGAATCCCCAGCAGAGTCGCCAACTGTCGCAACCGGCGAAAAAGGAAATGACAGAAGAGTCGCCACCGTGCGTTATTTATCCCAAAGGGGGGGAAAGGAAACGCTCGAAGTAAACCTGGAAAACGGAAAGGAAAAGACAAGGTCTCGCAACCAAATCTTGGGTTCGGAAGTCGGTTATTCGAAGGGAAGGTATTAGCACCCCTACGCATCCGTAGTACTCTACGGGATCCACTCTTGTTGTTCTTGTCTAAAAGGTGTGGGTTTATCCAATGTGTTATTTATTAAAAGGGGGGTCAAAAGAAAATGACTCGCACGGATGTCGCATCCACTGCATACGTATCTCATATGAATATGAGAATCAGAGTCTTTGTAGCTCGGCTACCCATGGGTTAAGGGGAAGTGTGCTCAGTAAGACATTGCGTCTTATGCCTACGTATCTCATCTGGAATGAGAATCAGAGCAAAACGTAGTTCGGCTAACTACGGGTTAAGTTTTGGGATGAACGACGTTACTACACAATCTACCGGATGCTCGATCTTTGGAGACTTACTCGCCTGTAGTAGAAGGAGTAAACATGTTCTGAGGAGAAGAAAAATCAATGATTTTGTTTGCGTTTTAGGAATGCTCATGCAAAAGGGGTAATGAGGATAAGACCTCATAGCTCTTAACCCTGGACAGGGTGAGCTCATGACAAAAAGTGGGGTTTCAGAAAGGTGGAACCCTCTCCATTGACTGACCGGACAAAAGATCTGGGGTTTTTGTTTTGAAGCATCGACACGTAGTGTGATCTTAAAGAACGACACACTGAATAACGGGGGATTGACTATTGATCCCTTTTATCCGTCAATTGCCTCTTCATGGAGGTCTTTAGGCAAAAAGTAGTAAAATGTGGGAAAGATAAAGGGGGTTAAGAGATTTACCACACGGATAAAGATCCGAAGCAACAACAAATAAAGAGATAAGAAACCCAGAGATCTCTCAAGCTAGCACCATCAAAGAAAGCGAGTCAATACAGGTAATCGGAATAAACCTCCAGGTGGTATCCCACAAATAAAGTGGAACACCAGGCAAGCCATCTCTACAAGAGTCATGTGAGCCCTCACAAAAAAAGACTCAACAAACAGGTTAGAGAAAAAAGATAGGGTAATCAAGGGTTAACATGAATCATGCCATTAAAGTTCACAAAAAGCAACCAAGGGTAGGAGGCCTAAACCTCTTGTCAAACAAATCCATTAAAAGGGTATCAAAAATTTCAGGTTGAAAGTATAAAGTAGTGGATATAGGGCAAACCTGATTGGAGAGATCGAATGAAATTGAATTGCCCGGTTGGGTTTGCAAAGCAATCTGAGGGTTTATATGAGATGGAATTGGCTCTTTGCAGATGAGTTCCCTTCAGTCTCTGGAGGTTGCTCTGAACTCTGTTATCTCTTCTCTCACTATCTTTTTCCCAGGTTAGGTCAGGGTTTTTAGGGAGATGGAAGTCTAGAATATATAGCCTAATTTCGTGGCTTTGTGGGCTCAAATGAGAGAGGTCCAAGTCCAAGATTTTTCTGTTATATTTTATTTATTTATTTATTTATTTATTTATTTATTTTTATTTTTTTTTTCGTTTTCGTTTTTTTTTACTGATGAATACACCCCATTTGAACATGTTGGGAGTATCTCAAGCCATTCCCTTGTGTTGATTGATCACCCAGATAGGACCCATAAACTTTCTTGGATGATATTCAAGCTTCTTGGATCTAATTCTGATTGACATGATGAAATGCAATATGAAATGTTAAATGACCTAAAAATGAATGCATGAATGAGGAGGGCAAATTTTGGGGTGTTACAAACATATCAAGGATTAGCTCTTTGGGGAATGAAATAGGCATTACAACTACCTTTTTACTGCGTAGAAAACCAAAAAGGGAGAATATCTGTCATCGATTAGGATGAACATATCAAGGATAGACTTCCTGGGAAAACATAAAACAAATCCGCTGGGGAAAATATAGGAAGTAGATTACTATTACCGGGTATTTGGTAAAAGTAAAGTAATTGCAAATCAAAAGTAATATTACCAGTTACTAGGTAATAAACTCTCGAGGGACCAAAAAAATCTATTTAGGTAAGATCTATAAAGAAACGGTCAAACAAAGACTCAACCTGTTGAGGATGTAACTTAAGGGAAGTGGTTCCATCCATATAATTAACTGGGGAGGAATCTGAATTAATGATCATCCACGAGGAAATAACTCATTGGGGAATGAGAAAGGTTAAATTCTTTCTTCTTAAAGGGCCTAACACTCTACAATTGAAGGATGACAGACACACCAAATCTGCATGGAGAAATAATGTCACCATGGCAGGAAATCAAAAATAAGCAATCAAATGCAATAGCAAATGCATAATGTAATATCTGATGTTGTGCTTTATGTATGTATTTGATTGATGATTATGTTGACAAAACTATCGCAAAGGAGACAAATGTCACAGATTAGAATCACTGTTATAACACTCGGCTAATCTCGACAAGATGGAGACACCAATTGGAGACATATGCTAGGGATGGATGCAAATCAACTAGCTCTGAATATCTCAACCCTGGCTGGAGAAAGAGAGAAGATTTGCCAAGGATCCGAATTGTCAACTCTATGAGGAATTTTAGGTCAACATCATATCAAGTGAGACAACCTCGTAGGGGACCAAATCAAAAATTGCTTAATACTGCTGGAAATCAGATATCTTTGATATCAGAAGACGGACTCCACCGGGGAAAATAGGAGATAGAACTCTGCACAGGGGTCTGAGCAAACCGTTGGGGATGTGAGTCTACGATTCAGCTGTGGAAGTGATTACAAACCCAGCTGGGGGAAATTGCCTTGTTGTTGGGGAGGAAAAGCTTACAAAACCAACCGCTTGGGGAAGACCAA
Organism: Lathyrus oleraceus; assembly: GCF_024323335.1. Lineage (NCBI taxonomy): Eukaryota > Viridiplantae > Streptophyta > Magnoliopsida > Fabales > Fabaceae > Lathyrus > Lathyrus oleraceus. The sequence continues at coordinate 214,809,334 of NC_066583.1, forward strand.
TAATGCTCTGCAATTTAGGACTCACTTGCTTTTAGATTACTGTTGATATTCCTTACTGAAATCAATTGCATTTAAAGTAATTGTCTTAATTATTTAAGAAAAATGATTTTTACTTATTAATTCAATTTCAAAATTATCATCATAAAGTACAATTTTATTTAGATGAAAAATAAATAAGAGTAGAAATAATTGGATAAAAAGCTCAACTTTATTTAATAGAATGGTAGTCTGTAAATGACAAGACTCCATACATCTTTTACAAAAGTTGAAAATAGTAATTTACATGGAAAAGGACTACATTGAATACAATGATTACTACTCTCCCTACCAACTTCGGTATCCACTGTGCTCTTGGCTTCTGTTGAGAATGATGAATCAGAACTGACTGACTTGCTCAAAATTGCTCCCATGAATGGAGATCAACCGACTGCAGTTACTTGCCGAAACCCCTAATTGTTGCATAGACTTCCCTAGGGTGGGGTACTCAATCTATCGGGATGAATTTTCTGTTTTATGTCTCTAATTTTTGCCCGGATCGCCCTTTCGGGTTTTCAATCCACTAAGACGCTCATTTTTTACTAAGCCGCCCTTTCGGGTTTCCAACTTAGTGAGTTGTTCTTTTCTTTTTAGCCGAAGCATTTCTTGAATGCAACCGCATTTACAGAAAGAGTGAACTCTTCCCCATCCATAGTTGTAAGAACCAAAGCACCACCTGAAAAGGCTCTCTTAACAACAAATGGGCTTTCAAAATTAGGAGTCCATTTACCCCTAGGATCTAGTTTGAAAGATAGAATCTTCTTGAACACAAGTGCACCTTCTCGAAATAGACGAGGCTTGCCTCTTATCAAAAGCTTTCTTCATTCTCTGTTGCTACAATTGACCATGGCACATGGCACCATTCTGCTTCAGTCAACTTGGCTTCCCTCAAGACACGCAATGATGGGATCTCAACCTCTACTGGGAGCACAACTTCCATACCATAAACAAGTGAGAAAGGGGTTGCCGATTGTAGCGGTGTATTCGTCACTTTATGATTTATTGATTAAACAAAAAGTAAAGCATACAAAGAATCGAGTCGCCACCGCACTTTTATTTATCCAAAGGAATGGCTAAAAAGCGAACAAAATCCTAAGAAGTTTTACACATAGAAAACTAATGAAAAGATCAGAGATCGGGGTAAGGGGTAAATTACGCAATGGGAAGGTGTTAGGCACCTAAAACGTCCTAGGTACTCCTAGGGAGCCCTTTTCACACTTGTTGTATGAAATGTTTATTTGTTATGAAAATATTATTGTGCAAACATGATTGGGAAGATGAGAAAAGAATATACAAGTTTATTATTTTTGTGTTTGAACGGATGAACCCGTTGCCTACGTACCTTTCCATGGAAGGTAAGGATCAAAACGCCGTAGTTCGGCTAAAAGATTTCCAAAATATGAGTGGGTTAATTTTAAACAAAAGCCCTAAGGTCTTTCGTTATCCACGGGAGAAAACTCAACCTTATACAAACAACAATTCCACCATGTGAGAAAAGCTTCAACTTGCTAGTGAGGGGTTAACCCTATAATAAGCAAGGAAGTCTTACAATTCAATCACTAAGGACCAAGGTGAGGTTAACATCAATCAACTAGGATAAATCAAACCTATGGCTAATGTATGAAAACTTATCAAGAATGGACAAAGCCACAAAACAATTGTATGAGTTGGATTAACCAATTAGGATTTATTCACAAAAGAGTGGTCAAAGTATGATTAGAATTCAATTCAAAGAAGTATTATGAAATGGAGTTTGAAAATCAAAGGCCTAAGGCCTAGGTTTCTAATTTGAAAAGAAATGAAAATGTTTGCACAATAGTTTTCTTGTTGAGATTAACATGCAAATGGAGGTTTAAAGAAACAAAAGGTGGGAGGGTGAGGAAGTAAAACTTCTTAGGTGTTCACCTCTTGAAATCATATGTAGATGATTCAAGTGATTCCTTTGAAATAGGTAATGAGCAAAGCAAATGGATACCGGATGCCAATCAATGGACTTACACCAATCTCCTAAAACAAAACAATGATACCAGATGCCAATCAATGGACTTACACTAATGTCACAAACAAAGGTGGATACCGGATACCAATCAATGGATTTACACCAATCTCCTAAAACAAAACAATGATACCAGATGCCAATCAATGGACTTACACTAGTCTCACACAACAAAATAACAAGGATACCAAATGCCAATCAATGGACTTATACTAGTCTCCCACCATATCATAGGAACAACTGCCAAGTAATGGACTTATGCTTGTCTCCTCCATGGACAAAGCAAAAATGCTACAAAGCAAAGTTTATGAAATGATATACAAATGATGATGATAAATGCACAAAGGCATACTCAAGCAAATATGCACAGATGAATCAAGTAAGCAGACAAACAAGTCGATTAGCACACACTATATACAATCAATTAGGCTCAAGCAAGGTTAGACTTTAAAGTCAACTGGAATGGGGTATTTTGTGCTCTTAACCTTAACATTGAGAGTTAAGGTGAAGGAGATGAAATGGAGATGAGGGGTGTGCCTCACAGCTCTTATCCCTGGCCTGGGAGAGCTTTGAATAATAGAAAGTGTGGGAGTTCAGAAAGTTGGAACTCTTCTCCACAAATGATATGACTCTATAAGATCTTGGGTTAATATCCACAATGCATCAACATGTTATGTGAGCAAAGTGGATGACACACTGAATAGTAGGAGATGGACTACACATCTCTTTTATCTACCAATTGCCTCATAAGAGGACTTTCCTGCTTGGCACAAAGAGTAAACAATCACAAGCATTGCCTCTTAAGGAGGACTTCAGACATGTGCCTGCCCACATAACAGGACAGGTCTTCTAGACTACATGAAGAAGAGAGGTTATACCTAAGTGGTTAAGCAACCAAGCAAAAGCAAGTTCAAAGTGAACTTAAGATACTTATGTACCTGTGGAAACATCAAACAAATCAGTACCACTATACAGAGAAACAACCAATAGTTAATATCAACAATCAAACCCAATAAGCAAAGGGCACAAGCCACAAGTCAAGCTCAAATGAATTAACAACCCTACAAAACACACAATGTTAGTAGTCAAAGGCAAACATCAAATGCTCAAATGATGGAGCATCATGAACCATATAACTTGGATGTTCAACTTGAAATCAAAGCTCAAACATGAGGGTCAAAGATGGAGAAAAAATTCAAAACAGAAGCTGAAAATTAACATGAATCAACTTCAAACACATCTTGAAACAACCCAAAAGGTCTCGCATCAATATCATATACCAAATGCATTTCATGATTAATTGAAGTTCAAGGCTATTTTAAAGCTCAAATGTGATCAACCAGAATGAAAAATCTCAATTAAATCAGAAATGATTCACAAAAATCTGGAAAAATTCATGCATATTCAAGACATCTCATATGATCAGCATGCAAAATATCAGAACAATTGGAGATCATTTGATAGGGTAATCACATCACATAAGATGAACAAGCAAAGGTGTGACACAAATTGTCACACCTACCTTAACATGATCATAAAACAGCAACCACAAATGGTAAAAATACCAAATCAACACCAAAATGTCAAGCAAAGTGTCTAGTTTCATCATGCAAATTTTCAGAAGCATTGGATAAAAACTCAGCATTTCACAAATGATATAGCAAGGCAAGGTCAAGATATGATACATGTTCACATTCCCTAGCACAAAAACAATTCCATCCATGCACAATTTGTGAAAAATGATCATAAAATACTAGACAGAAAATGTGACACAATGCAAAAAACCACATATTTTTTGGAGCAATATTCACTTAGTTATGGATTTTTAAAGATGGAAATGAAAATGAAATAAAAATTGAAACAAGAAAATGGATTAAATGAATTTTGTTATTTAATTTGAATTATGGAGATTTGGCGCCAGGACCATACGCTGCGTATCATTTAAAATCGCCTTGGCCAATCAGAACGCTGCATGAGCGTTCCATGCAACCAGTAGTGCGCTAACCCTAGGGAACAAAGGCAACGGTTTTTGCACGGATCAAAGCGTGGCCAAAGACACTGAACTTCCTCTTCTTCACAAACGCACGCGATGAACAGTAACCACTCAAGAACACGAAGAACATTATTTCCAGATTTTAAAAACGAACATATCATCATGTAGCACATGCATCATAGATCAAGAATCAAGCATTGGCTAAGCATCTAACATCGTAAATCAAGTGGATCGAGCAAATCATCATTCATCATCCAAACTTTAATCTACCATAACTATGTCAATAATGTGTGGATTTCAGTGATTCAAAGCTCAGAACAACCACAACAAGGAGATCTACAACAATAGCATAAGCAATTTGAGAAAAGAGAGAAACGATTTCATGACCTCTTGAAGTGCAGCTTTGAAATTCAATGAAATCAGGCCTTGTAATGCTCAAATGATCTTCTATGCAGCTTGTACAAGTGTTTGGAAGGAAGGTGGAGGCTCAATTGCACACGATTCAACAGAATTTTGATTTCACCACTGATGAGTTCAAGCTTCAAGTTGCTTCAAACTGCACGAATTGCTATGGATCTTCCTTCAAACTTGCTCCATGATGCTTCCAGATGATGAATTAGGCAATGGATTGTGAATTGATTGAAGAAAATGAGAGAAAATTTGAGAGAAAATTTTGATGAATTTTTCTAGATCTGAAAATTGTGAGTGTTGTTAGCTGAAAACAGTTAGGGTTTGTGTTATATACCTCCCACTAATCATGCTTAATTAAGCCTTAATCAAATTGCAAATGGATTAGTGAAGTTTGGAGGTGTTTTGGCAAAATTGATCTTTCACCCTTATGCATGGAAATTGCATGTGAACAGTACACGAATTGGATTGAATTTCACTTAAAACCACATTTTAAAATCAATGGTAATTGCCAAATGTTCAAATAATTCACCAATTTTAAATTTCAAGATTTCCCTCCAAAAATTCAAGAATTGGCAAATAATTATATGATGGCAATTGATTAAATGCAATGCAAGATTTTGAAATTAGAGGTCAAAATGAGAAACTAGCAAAAAGAACCACTTGAATTGGAGCTATGGTTGAGAAGTTATGCCCATTTGAATCTCCATGTACACCTTGCCATGTTTTGATCATATCTCCTTAACCACACATGAGAAATTGATGATCTTTGACTTTTTGGAAATGGAAGAGAAAGATCTACAACTTTCATGTTCAACAAAATTTCATTTGAAGCTTTCTTGATGATGTAATTTGAAGTTAAAGTTAGGTTAAAACCTTTCCATTTTTGGCAATTTTGAATTATAGGTCACTTTCTATTTTTGGAAAGTTTTGACCTGACTTTATTTTCTTCAATGTTGATGTTTGAAATGTCAAATGAGACTTGTTTGAACATGAATGAAGTATTTCTAATCACTTCCCACCTCCAAATCCATAGTTGACTTGGCAGTTGACTTTCTAGGCCTCCAGTTGACCTGACAATGTTCTGATGAAATTCAAGCCTCTACCACTTGGGATTTTGATTCAAAATGACATCATAGCTCATATGAACTCTTGATAATGATTAGGGTGTCCAAATTCTCAAGAATGGCCACCATCTATTGCTCAATGACTGCCTTTGACTGCTTTGACTGTTGATTGCTTCATCTGCAAGACAAAGGTTGGATGACATATTTTTGTACTTTTGGTTAGTAGTAACAAGAAAAGCAATGATATACAAATGCAAAACATGCTTGGTGATCAAGAAACACTCTCAAAGAATAACCAACCCACAAGGAAGGAGGCAAGGTGCACAATGATCCTTGAGGCAATGATATGGTATGATATGATGCCATGAGGGATCTTAGGGACAAAATTGGTGTCTTACACCGATGTTTAAGTGTGGATGGATGTATGGTACCCATGCAAAGAAAATGGGAGCATTTCATGCCAATCTTTGTATGTCACAAGCATTTTCTGAATGATCTTCTTGATGTTCTTGTTTGCAACTTCAACAGCCCCATTCATCTTAGGTCTGTAGGTAGAAGAATTATGATGTTCAATATTGAATTCCTTTCGAAGAGCTTCCATCATATTTTTATTCAAGTTTGATCCATTATCAGTAATGATCTTACTTGTCCCACCATAACGACATATAATTTGATTCTTGATCAACCTCACAATAACTTGCTTGGTTACATTTGCATACGATGCCTCTTCAACCCACTTTGTGAAGTATTCAATGGCCACCAAAATGAAACGATGCCCATTCGAAGATTTGGGCTCAATCATGCCAATATATCAATTCCCCACATGGAGAAGGGTCATGGTAAGGAAATGACATTCAACAGTGTCAGAGGAACATGGATTTTATCTACATAAATTTGACACTTGTGGCATTTCTTCACAAACTTGCAACAGTTAGATTCCATTGTCATCCAATAATAACCTACTCTCAACATCTTATTATCCATAGCATGTCCATAGGATGAGTACCAAAGGAACCTTCATGGACTTCGGTCATCAATAAGTCTACTTCGTGTCTATCCATGCATCAGAGCAAAACCATATCAAAATTTCTCTTGTAAATCAGACTTTGGAGGAAGCACTTAATATCAAAATACCATGGCTTTTCATCTTTGATCCCTTCAATCGTTCAAAGATTGCCATTAATTGTTCAAAGATTGCCTTGAGTGACCAAGTTTCTCACAGTAATGACATCTCCATCTTTGGTGTTTGCCTTTCTGCTGTGTCCTCTTCTGATGATGTGACATATGATGTGACATCTTAGAACTGCTCTTACTATTGCTGCATTTAGGTTTAGCTTGAGGTTTGCAACTAGTGTAACTGCTTTCAGCCTTAGATTTATGGTACCCTATTCCAGATTTTGCTCCTGTGATTAGTCCAGTTTGGAGAATCTTGTCTAAGGAGTCAGATCCATTGTTCAGCATCCTTACATACTTGGTTATCTCATCAAGTTTTGAGTTTAAGAGCATAACTTCAGTTTTTAGTTTGGAGATGGTTTCCACATGTTCTGCTTTTTCATTCTCCAGCTGTGCTATCTTCTGGCTTTCAACTTGTTGACTTTCATCTAGCTTGTCCCTCAGAGCCACAGCTTCTGTTTTCAATTTGGAGATAGTTTCCAAATGTTTTCCCTTCTCATTCTCAAGTTGAGTTATCCCCTTCTTCTGGCCTTCTACCTGTTTACACAACTCTACACTTTTGTGACACAACTTTTTGTAGGTGGAGGCCAAAGCTTCAAAAGTCACTTCTTCATCACTTGAGTCTTCATCAGAACCCCATTTTCCTGTTAATGCAGTCACCAGATTTGCAGGCTCTTATGTATCACTCTCATCTGACCAAGTGGCAACAAGACTCATCTTCTGCTTCTTGAGGTAGGTTCCACATTCAGTTCTAATGTGTCCATACCCATCACATTCATAGTACTTTACTTCTTTTCCTTCTTTGGGCTTCTCATCTGACCTTACTCTCCTTCCATTGCTGATGTCAGGTGAGATGTTCTTGACATTTGCCTTGGATCTTACATCCATTTTCTTTAACAATCTGTTGAATTGTCTCCCCAACATTGCAACTTCATTGGCCCATTCTTCATCCACATCTTGACGGTTTCCTCTTCTGTGTTTGATTTGAAGGCAATGCTTTTGGTTTTCTTTTCAATTCCATCATTCAATCCCATCTCAAAGGTTTGGAGGGAACCAATTAGCTCATCTACCCTCATGTTGGAAATGTCTTGAGACTCTTCTATTGCAGTCACCTTCATTGCAAATCTCTTAGGGAGTGACCTGAGTATTTTTCTTACCAGTTTTTCATCTGTCATCTTTTCTCCCAGGGCTCCTGAGGCATTAAAAATTTCAAGGATACTCATGTGAAATTCATGAATGTTTTCATCTTCTTTCATCCTTAAGTTTTCAAACTTGGAGGTGAGCAGCTGAAGTCTAGACATCTTTACCCTAGAGGTGCCTTCATGAGTGATCTTGAGAATGTCCCAAGCATCTTTAGCTACTTCACAATTGTTTACCGATCTGAAGATGTTCTTGTCCACTCCATTGAAGATGGCATTCAATGCTTTAGAATTCCCAAGGGCTAGGTCATCCTCCTCCTTGGACCATTGTTCTTCAAGCTTTTTCTCAGTAGTGGCTTCTCCTTCTTTAGTAACTAAAGGGTGCACCCAACCTATCAACACAGCTTTCCAAGCCTTGTTATCAAGAGATTTTAGAAAGGCTACCATTCTAGGTTTCCAATAGTCATAGTTAAAACCATCCAAAATTGGTGGCCTATGAACAGATCCTCCATCTCTCTCCATTGTACCAGAAAGTATTGTCCCTAGATCTCACCCAGAACCAGAGCAAGACGCCTGCTCTGATACCAATTGAAATTCTGGTATCAGATATAATATGTCGAAGGTAATGTTACGACACTAATATCTGTTAAAACACAATGGATAAAGATACATAATTATAATACAAATCACACAAGCAATTGTTAACCCAGTTCGGTGCAACTCACCTACGTCTAGGGGCTACCAAGCCAGGAAGGAAATCCACTAAAATATAATTAGTTCAAAGACTCTCCGTACACTTCAACAAGTTACAGTCTTTCTCACCTAATCTCTACCCGTGCAATTTCTACCTAAGCACTCTTAGATATGAGAACCCACTCACTTCCCTGACAATCACACACCAGTGATTTTAAACAACAATCCCTTGAGAAAAGGAAATAATTTTCAATTACACACTCTTGATTTTACTTCACCGTTTCAATCAAGAAGACACACTCTTGATCTTGCTTCACAGCTTTGATCAAGAAGACACACACTCTTGCTTAACAGCTATAGAGTGACAAATTACAACCACAAATCAGTCCAATTCAATCATCAATGGATGACTTGAATGACCTACAAGTCTTACGACTAAACAGACAGAAACCCTAGCTCTCTCTATATATTTCGCTCAGTCTTGGTTGTGTATTCAAACAGGTTTTATAAGTCCCCTTTTATAGAAGCATTCTGCTGGGCTTGGACATCTTGAAAACCCTAATCTATTTTCCAATCAAATCTTTTTATAACAGCTGGTTAGATCTCCTTGAAAAATAAATAAATCTGAAACAATCCTGGTCATGACATCTTGTACACAGAACATTCAGTATGAATGTATAGTGTTTTATGATTGCACAATTAATGGCAATCTTTGAATGATTGAAGATCTGATTGTCATCTGAAACAATCCTGCATGAACATGTCTTTCATTTAAGCTCCAGCAGGTACATCCAATATCAGAAGCCATGGCATTGTATGTGGAATTCTGAAACAATCCTGCTTGCACATGTTCTTGAACTCCAACAGGTACATAGGATATCTTATGTTAAGACATCACGCATGACATCTTGTGAACACTCTTTGTTTTACCAAAATTGCTGTTAACACTTAGAATCAACAAGATATGATGAAACTCAAACTTTGTAAAAAAAGTTGAAATCCTCCCCACATAATCCGTATATGGCATCAAACCGGGTTGATTCGTCTCCCATTCACCCTTGATCTGATTTACAACCAAAGCTGAATCTCCATAGACGTTAAGATACTTGGTTCTAAGATCAATGGCCTCTTCAAGCCCCATAATTCAAGCTTCATACTCAACCATATTGTTTGTACACTTGAAAGTCAACCTAGTTGTAAACGGAAAATGAGTGCCTTGAGGAGTAATAATCACTCCCCCAATGCCATTACCATACTAATTAACAACTCCATCAAATACCATTCCCCAACGGGAACCAGGTTCTGGCCCCTCTTCAAGCAATGGTTTATCACAATCTTTCATTTTTAAGTACAAAATCTCTTCATTTTGCATTGACTGGCCATCATCAATTGGTTGGTGAGCCAAGTGATCATCCAAGACGCTACCTTTAATCGCTTTTTGAGATCGATATTCAATATCATACTCGGATAACAACATCTGCCAACGGGCAATCCTCCCAATTAAAGCAGGCTTCTCAAAGATGTACTTGATTGGATCCAGTTTGGATATCAACCAAGTAGTATGATTCAACATATACTGGCGTAGACGCTTAGCAGCCCAAGCCAATGCGCAAAAGGTCTTTTCAAGCATGGAATACCGAGTCTCACAGTCGGTGAATTTCTTACTAAGGTAGTATATTGCATATTCTCTCTTTCCATATTCATCTTGATGACCCAGAACACAACCCATAATTTCATCAAGCACAGTCAAATACATGATCAAAGGTCTTCCTTCAACAGGTGGAGACAAAATCAGAGGCTTAAGCAAATACTCTTTGCTACTGTCAAAAGCTTTATGGCAATCTTTTGTCCAATCACAAGACTGATCTTTCCGAAGAAGCTTGAATATAGGCGCACATGTGGCAGTCATATGGGATATGAATCTTGAGATATAATTCAAGCGAACGATAAAACCTCTGACTTGCTTCTCATTTTTGGGCGTAGGTGTAAGACCCCAATTTTGGCCCTAAGATCCCTCATGATATTTCATCATATGCACTGACATTGGGATCACACCTTGGCATCCTCCTTACCCCTCTTTCATTGGGTTTGCATTAGGAGAGATCACCAAGCACATCTTGATTGTATCATACTTTGTTTTTCATTATTTACTAACCAAAATACCAAAAATATGTCAATGTATAGTTTGTTGCTTTTGTACGTAGTGTATGCTCACCTATGCCCTATCAAGCTCACATCTGGGGTTTGAGACCCTCAATGCAAGGAGCAAAATCAAGAATTGGTTCAAATTGTCCCTAGAAATCATATATGGATACCCATGTTCTTCACATATCATTTTTGTAAAGAAATCACCAAGAGTTTGGAGTTTGTTTGCCTTGGGAACCCTAATTCATATGGGTATCTTGTAAGACTTCTTCAACAAGTTTCTTCCATAATTGATCAAATATTTCAGGGGATACTTCACCTTACATCATCTTACACATATATGATCCTCCATTAGTCCCAAAAAGTCAAGAGAATATCAAGCTAGCAAGATGGTTCATGGTGGTTAACTAGAGAAAGTCAACATGTCAAAACTGGGGTTCCCTAGACCTTATCTCCTACAGTTTTTGTCATATTAAAATTATTCTAAGTGAAAACTTACTCAAAATGAAATTCCAAACAACTTTCATGTTGACATCAAGAGTTAGTTTTTCTTGGAAAGTCATTTTTTATGGTGAAAGATTATAGGTCATTTTGTCTGAACCCTAGTTTGGAGGTCAACTTCCCAAGACCATAACTTGCTCCATTTTTATGAGATGAAAGCCATTCAAGTTCCATTATAAAATTCAAGGTGTCTACTTAAATTTAGATGTTTGGATGAAGTTCAACTTCAACTTCAAAATGCATGTTCCAAGAGGAAACATTATAGGTCATTTTGGGGCATTACCATTGAACAAGTGATTTTCCTCAACTTCTAAAATGCATAACTCCTCCATGCCAAATCCAAATGAGGTCAAATTTGTGACAAAATTTAAGAGGTTTGAAATAGCTATAGTTTTTATGAATGAATGTTTCTCATTTGAAGTCCATAGAAAAAGTTATTCAAGGTGGAAGAAGTGAACTTTTGACTTTCTACTTAGAAAATTTTCAAATATGTTTGATTTCCCAAACTTCCACCTTAAAATTCATCATGATCCAAGCTTCCAATTAAAACGTGTTCAACATGAAAGTTGTTCCCCTTGATCTCACCTTTCCAAAAACCCCAAGATCATCTCATATGGCTAAAGTATGAAGGACTTGCGCATGGGTGCAACATGAAGAACCATTTGGATGATTTCCACTTCCAGTTTTCATACACGATTGCATGGCTTTGTAACATGGTTTCAGCATGATTCATACTCAATTTTGGACCTAATTGCATCACTTGATGGGCCTATCTCACGCCCATGCAAGCATGCAAAGAGAATTTCACAAAATTGCCAAATTTGGAAGTGTGTAGAAATCAATCTCATGGCTTATAAATAAGACCCTCATTGCTCAGAATTAAGGAGCTCATGCCCAAGCTTGAAACCTGCAATCCCAAACCCTCACCATTGAAGGATAAGCTTGAAGATTTTCTTTGAAAATCGAGTTTCAAATCTCCAACTGTTTTGAGATTGAAACTCCAAGAGTCCATACCTTTCATTGATCCTAATCACTTCCAACAAGCATCTGAAGTAAGGTCAAGCATAAGTGAAATCAAGATCGTGTCAATCTGAAGCTCCATTGAAGGTGAATTTTCAGAATTTTCATCTCTTCGATTCTCCCTCAATTCTTCACCATTCTTGTTGATTTTTGGTTGTCTGAAATCCTATCAACGTAGGAAAAAAGATTGAGTTGCTTTGAGGTCAAATCAAAGAAACTCAGTTCATGATCCTCAAAATTCAAATTCCTGTATCTTTTTATATACTTAGAATTAAAGAAAATTGAGGCCAAATTCGTGCTCCTGAGCATTTTTCCTTCAAATTAATATATTCACTTTTCACTTTCCATTGAGTTGAGCTTGGACCAGACCGTTGGTGCTCACCGGAGAAGATGATCGGAGCTAGCGCTCTGGTGGTGCGCTAGATCAATCCAGGCCATCTGATCTGTTTGAAATGTTTTAATCTCACGCGTCCAATCTGATTACCATGCCTGCAGCGTGTTTGACTAAGGATCTTGTGGAATGTGCGCTTCTGGCCATCTAATCTGCCACCTCAATTAATGAGGGAGATTAGATGACCCCTATTTTTTTGACTTTATTTTTATTTTTTCATTTAATCCTTTTTTTGTTTTTTGATAAATTCATATTATTTTCATTTTTAATCCAAAAAATATGGGACTTTCACAAAAAAAATTCAAATATTTTCCTCTCTCATTTTCTGAACAAAAACTATCTTTTGGATTAACTTTGATATTTTTTATGAACTAATTGTTTTTGTGCATATTTTTAATTATTTAAAAATACTTCCGACTTTTCAAAAATTATGAAATTCTTTATCTAAGGTCCTTTGACCTTGTCTGGCCTAGTATAAATCTCTTGGCCATTTATTTGGTGTTTTGAAGAGGTTTTAGGTTTTTGACCAAACATAATTTAATTTAAATGCATTTTTAATTTGGTTTTTAATTGATTAATTGTATAGAAATTATGTTGAGACATTTTTATTGACTTGTGAGGTTTGACTATGTGTTTGACCCTTGGTCAAGGTTTATTTGACTTTTGTTAGATTAAAATTGTTGGGTTTAGGGGATTGATGAAATGTACATTTCATCTCCCAAAATGAATGAATGATTTTTATTTGATAAAATTCCTCCCACGACCAATTTGTGTTTCTCTCATTTCCCCTCCCTCTTCATCTTCAATCCCATTCTTTCCCATCCCTTTCATTGTCCAATGAAGTCTCAATATCCTAAGGCTAATTGGTTCATCAATAACTCTGTGTTAGATGAACCAATACAAGTATGGATGAGATAGGTCCATCCTTTCATCTTTTTATTTTTGTGTGTGGTATGTTTTAGGAGTATGTTTCATTATACCATATCTCTAACATGTATTAACACCAAAAAATTTATTTCCCGGCCTCACATAGTTGTGACTTCTACATAAGTCCAATTACGATTGCTTAACATATCGCTAAATTTTGACCAAAAGGCATAGCATTATAGTAAGTGAGATTGTAAGTCTCCTCCCTTTCATGGTATTGTGTGGAAACTTTGCCTTTTTTTCTTCCTTTGGAATATTTCTTAGTTCAAGGATCCATGCTTGTGAATAGATGGTTGAGTGTTCTCCAAAGAATGACTTAATCAATTGAAAAGCAAAACACCACTAACATCTAATCAACTAACATGTGACTAACTCTTATTATTCTTGCTTTTAATTTAAAGTCATTTACTTTATGCAATTTAAATTCAAGCCATTTACCATTTAATTTGTTATTTACTTATTATTTAAGTTGTTTATGTTTATGTCATTTTCACTTTGCTCATTTGAGCCATATATTATGATTGTATATATTTGCTTGTGTATTTTACTTGTGTTTATCGTCTTAGGACCTTAAAATACTCAATAAACAATAAAAACCCTAAAAAATGTTTGTGTGGACTGTGGGATTTGATCTGAACTCTTGGACTTAGAACTAGGCAACATTCCATATGCAAAAGGACTTGGCCAATGCCAACATTTCTGAAACCAAGTTATTATGATTTGGGCTTTCATTTGATGCAAGTATTGGGATCCACATGAATTCATCTGCTACATGGTCTTGATGCAACTGTTACTTTAAACTTGTGTCTAATGCCTTATTTTGAGCTAATCAAGGAGTATGTCATCTGGTACATGAGAAGACAAAGAAGACTGTCAGCTGTGAAGTTTCTTGCTCGGATGTGGCTATCTTTATTTGATGTCTTGCTCTTCATTTTTCTACTTGCTAATTGATATTGCGTGATTTAAAGTCCAAAGGGAAAGTGGGTTTCTATATGACATTCTTGTCTATTGGATTGCATCCCATTGGTCAGATCTTTCCAACTCTTAACTTTTAAATTTCTTCTTAGGATTAGTCTCTTCATCTCCTCCCACTTCTTAAATTTCAAGTCTCTCCCCCCTTTCAAAAATTTCTTTGCCTGTGATTTCTAAACTTAGACTATATTGCAAAACTTGAAACTTTGGCCTTATGTCATTGAATTTTTTAAACTCTTTTATTAAATCAAACTTGTAAATGAATCTAATCATATTGACTTAAAATTTCAAAAGACTAAAATAACTAACACTCATTCAAACTTTTGGGCCCTTTGTGCCTCTTTTAAACTTAAGCTTTTGCTAAAAGTAATCCACTCACTTTGAAATTGTTACCATGAACTATGAGGTTTTAATCCCTTATTTTTATGTTGGTACGTAGGCACAAGTCCGAAGGTCTTGTCAAACACAAAAATATAATCAATGAATTCTTTTTCTCATCCCCACACTATATTTGTTTCAAACATCTTTTATACCAAAAACACATAAACACATAAAAAAGGTTCCCTAGGAGTACCTAGGACACTTTGAGCGCTAACACCTTCCCTCTGTGTAACCAACCCCCTTACCTGTAATCTCTGGCCTTTTATTAGTTTTAATTTGAAAACTTCTTATCTTTGGGATTTGTTAGTACTTTTCTCATTTTCCTTTGGAAAAATAAAAGCGCGGTGGCGACTCTGGTTTTATTGATGTTAAGTTTATCCATAGATTAATGGTCACGAATTTACCGCTACAAAAATTAAATGGTGACTCTACTGGGGAGTAGTCCTCAGTGGGTTTAGCCTACTTTTTATGTGTATATAATTGTATATTTGATATTTGTATATTTGTTTGTATGATATAATCTGCTTGTTGTCCTTGGTGATCTCTGAGTGGTGAGATAAGTTCTAACCCGAACTTGAGTGCAATTAAGATAGGAGGATGGTATACTCATAATCGACTTGCATGTAGTAGTCCTTAACAAGTTGGCTTGAGACCCATCTACTCAGTGGAGACCCTTTTGGAGCTATTGATGTCACACAATTTATTCGTGGTTAGGCATTACTTTCTCTGATTTGGGGTCCGAGAAGCTGGGGACCATAGAACATTTAACCCAACTTGGCCTATTTAGGACGTAGTGCAAAGACTGTTCAAGTGTAGACTTGATAACAGTTGTTACGCGATACTACACTCAGACGAGTTTCTCTTAAGAATATTATGGGTTGATGAATTAGTCATCCTAACCTATAATATTCGATAGATGTAATTAAGACTCTAGGAACTTTTTAGAACATGATCTACAAGTTTTATCCTAAGTACACTCTGTAAGACCCCAATTTTGTCCCTAAGATCCCTCATGGCACCATAACATTGCATTTGCATAGCCTCAAGGATCATAAGCATCTTGGTTCCCCTTGCCTTTGGGTAGGACTCCTTCTGAGTGGTTTTAGATCACCAAGCATTCTTGAATTGTATATAATTGCTTTTCTCATTTTTGTTTACTAACCAAAAGCACAAAAATATGTCACTAACATCTTTTGTTTGTAGCTTGAGCAATCACAAGGTTCAAAGCTTCTAGGAGATCCTTTGTGCAATGACATGGCCAAGTGAAGATGAAAGAAAGCATGGTAATGGTCCCCAAAGCTCTCATTCATCAAATATGCCTCCCTAATATCTCAATTCATCATCTTGATCAAAGAAAGTCAAAGGGTTTGAGGTCTTGTTCTTCAAGAAACCCTAATTCATCTGTGCACCACAATGCCTTGCTCATGAAGCAACCTCAGCCCATGGTCAAATACAATAAAGGGAAGTTCTTTAACTCATCATTTCATGCATATTTGGACTTATTTGAGCATCCTCAATCATCAATCCATCAAAATATGGGTTGTGGACTTGAGAAGTTGATCAATCAATTCATCTAATTATTTTGAAATACGTTGAGACCTGACTTTTGATGTGTTGGTCAAATGGAGATGATTCCAAAATCAAAAATGTTCTTAAGGACAATATAAACAACGTTCATGTTCAGCAAAAATTGATTTGAAGCTTGGAAGGTCATCATCCATTCCAAAACATTATAGGGCATTTTGACTGAAACCCTAATTTTGGGTCAACTTCCCAAGGACATAACTCATTCATTTTTTATGATTTTGATGTGGGATCAAATGCATTGGAAATCATAAGATGTCTACTTCAAATGTTATGTTGAACAAAGTTTCAAAATCTCAAAGTAAATACATGTGATAATGCAAGACATTATAGGTCCTTTTTGACCAAAGGCATTAAAAGGCAAAAAAGTCCAACTTCAAGTGCCCATAACTCTTTCATCAAAAATCCAAATGATGCAAAATTTGATCCCATTTTGATTGTATTCAAAAGATATACAACTTTGATGTTGAAGGTTTTTCATTTAAGGCTTGCATCATCAAAACAGAGGGGCTTGAAAATTGGCCAAAATTAGAAACCTTGCCTTGATATGTCATGCACCTTGCACTTTAAACTCAAATTTCATAAATTTCCACACTTCAAATGGATTTTTGCCCAACATAACAATTGTTCCTTACATCAAGACCTTTCCAACCATTACTCACATGACTATATTTGGATTTGGCAAATATCATTTTCGAAGAGGAGAACTTTTAAGCCATTTTTGGGAAACTTGATTCAATTGCCATGCATGAGTTGATTACATCTATGTTGCACGACCATTTCATTCATTTGTGATCTCAGCTTGCCAAATCAATTGGAATTGGGCCCTCCATGCGCCTGTACAGGCCGATGCATGGAGGCCCTCTCCATTCATGCAAATTTGAAATCACACTTTCAGCATGACATTGGCTATAAATACATGGCATGTAAGCTTCCATTCAACACCCTGATTCAACCTGAAATGCTGCAGAATTCTCTCCATAGCCATTACTAAAGAAGCTAGTTCATTTTCTCTAAATTTTTCAGATCCAAAATTCAACTACATCTGGTTGAATTCTTGGATCTAGAGCTTCTAAACCTTCATCATTCATCTCACAGATCTTCTGTTTTGGCAAAGAAAGCAAGGAATCGAGCTCAAGTTTCCAGAAATCAAGCTTATTCTTCAACTGGTATTTCCTTCGAATCTCATCATCCTTTGATCTATTTGCTTGGATCTTGTGTTGGCTGAAGTCCTCTCAATAGAGGCATCATGATTATGCATTCAATTTTTGAAATCCATTGAGTTCATGATGAACACCGGATTTTTCAACCTCTGATTTCTTACACCATGGAAGTCTAGAGTGAAAATGGATGGTACAGGGGTGATGTACATCACCCCAGCTTTAATTTGATGTATAGATCGTGCATTTTCATTAAGGTTTGGATCTCTGCAATTCTGGCCGGAAAATGCATGCTCACCGGAGAAGACAGTGGCTCCGGTGGCTGCTTCATTGCCAGATCCAATCTGGACCGTGTGATGACATTTCCAGATCCAATCCAGGCCATTCATTGTTATGACTTTTATCTAATCCATGTGTGGTTGCATTGACCAGGGTCTACCATGTGCGCGCGTCTCCCAACCTTGTGATCTGCCAGCTCAATTAATGAGCTCAGATCCAAGCGCTGTGGATTTTTCTCATTTTTTATTTCTGATTTTATTTTCTTTAATTCCATTTTATTTCAAAAATCAATATCTCTCTCATTTTTAATCCAAAAATTATGGGACCAATTGCATTAGTCTCCAAATAATTTCTAGTTTCAATTTCTGATTTTTAATATTTTTTATTTTGTGATTTGATATTTTTTGTGAATTTTCTCTTTTCTGGTTATTTTTAATTCATTTTAAATAGTTTTTGATATTCAAAAAATACAAAAATATTTTCCTAGCCTATTTGAATGATGATGAATCCATGAAAAATATTCTCATCAATTTTTTAATTTATTTGAGATTTATTTGAGATTTTAGTTCAATTAGGTTATTTTTATTCATTTTTAATTGATTAAAAATAGTTTCTCACTTTTAAAAATGCTGAAATTTTTTGTCAAACTTTTTTTGACCTTGTTGAACTTAGGATAAATCACTTGGACTTTTCAAAGTTGATTTGAAGTGATTTTGAAGTTTGACCTTTTCTTTTATTTTAATTCAAGTTTATTTTAAATATTAAAAAATGCCAAAAATACTTTGTTCATTTCTTGACTTCCAATCTTCATCTCACTTCTGTTTTTGATTGTTTGACTTTGACTTTCAATGTCATAGGTCAACATATGTGGATTGGTACATGTTATTTCATTTAATGCACTTTAATTTTGTCATTTCATTTCTCTTATTCATCTCCTTCTTCTTCTTCTTATTTTGCTTTTTGATCAATGAGTTGAAGGTTGATAAGTTAACATTGATTAGGGAGACTTAATCTTCCTTGATCCAAATCTAATTCATCTTGATCAATTGATCAAGTGAATGGATATGCATTAAGGATAGGTTGTTTCCTAAATCATGCAAAAGGCTTAAACCAATACAAGATCAATTTTCTTCTTCTTTTTGGCATGGCAAGTTGTTGGGACTTGATTCACTAATCAAGACTCCTAACTTGTGTTGTTGCATACATTATTATTGACCGATCTCAGATAGTTGTGACTTCTACATAAGTCCAATTACAATTGCTTAACATAGCGCTAAATTTGCCTTATGGCACACTAACTATTAACCACTAACAACTAACTTTTACTTTATGCACTTTACTTTTATGCAATTTTACATTTCTTGCACATATTATTCATTTGTTTTTTTCCTTTGCTCATTGGAGCACATGTTTATGTTAAAATCATTTGCCTTTTGCCCACTTGGGTATACAATTGTGTATATATCTTTTGTGCTTGTGTTTGTCTGTTTGTTGTGGATCAAATACCAAGAATTGGACAAATGGACTTAGAATTTAGGACCTTACCCAAGCAAATGGAATTTGAAGAGCAACTAGGCCTCCTGCCTTTAGAGTGCTTAAAGCTTAAGGAAGAACTTTGAAAGGACCATATTCTAAACTCCCTTTTGTCCATTCTTTGTTTGTTATTAGAACTTTTTGATGTGTGTTTTCTTTGTGCTAGAAGTTCCCACTTGAGCTTAATTGGGGAACCATTACCATGAGCTACTAAGAGAGAGATCCAAGATGCCTTGAAGAACCTTACCTCAAATTCATTGCTTGTTAATTGCTTGAGTTCATGCTTGTGATTTGCTTATTCCAAAGGATGAGAGCTACTTGGATCATCAATATGATCTCAAGAGAGGAACTCCTTGTGTGGTTTTATTTCTTTATCCCTCACCTTTTATTTTGCTTAGGATCTTAGCCATTCTTCTTCTTCTCTCCATTCTAACCCAAGCCAAAATCTTTGTGCAAACATTTAACCTTTGTTTTCAACATTAGAAACCTAAGCCTTATGCTTTTGATTTTTAAACTTTCTTTTCATAACACTTATCTTGAATTGAATCTTTAAGTCAACTTTGACCATTTTGTAAATGCTTTTCATTGGTAAATATAACCCATTCAAATACTTTTTGTGGTTTCAATGGCCACTCCTTTAAGCAATTTTTTTATAACCTTTAGCTATTAGGTTTGAGTTATCATTGTCCACCACTAAGGATATAGGTGAGTATTACATCTACCACAAAGATAACTCAAACTTAATAGCTAAAGGTTATGAAAAATTTGATTAAGAATGGTGGCCATTGAAATCACAAAAGCACATTTGAATGGGTTATGTTTACCAATTAGAAGTATATACAAAAATGGTCAAAGTGGATTAAAAGGTTTAATTCAAAATAAGTGTTATGAAAAGAAAGTTTGAAAATCAAAAGCATAAGGCTTAGGTTTCTAATGTTGAAAACAAGTGAAATGTTTGCACAAAAAGTTTTGACTTGGGTTAGATTGGAGAGAAGAAGAAGAATGGCTAAGTCCTAATCAAAACAAAAAGGTAAGGGATAAGAAAATGAACCACACTAGGAGTTCCTCTCTTGAGATCATATTGACGATCCAAGTATCTCCCATCCTTTGGAATAAGCAATCACAAGCAAATATTTCAAGCAAACAAACACACAGATCATGCTTCTAAGAATCCTCCAATGGCTTTTGTATCTCTCACTTTGGATACTCATGGTAATGGTTCCTCAAAGTTACTCAAAGTTGGAATCCCCTAACACAAGAAAACACACATCAAAAAGTTCTATAAACAATCAAAGAATGGACAAGAGGGAGTTTAGAAGATGGTCCTTTCAAAGTTCTTCCTTAAGTTTTAAGCATTCTAAAGGCAGGAGGCCTAGTTGCTCTTTGACATTTAAGCACTCTAAAGGCATGAGGCCTAGTTGCTCTTAAAATTCCATTTTGCTTGGGTAAGGTCCTAAATTCTAAGTCCATATTGTCCCATTCTTGGTATGTGGTTCACAACAAACAGACAAGCATAAGCACAAAAGATATATTCACAATTATATACCCAAGTGGGCAAAAGGAAAATGGCATTAACATAAACATGTGCTCCAATGAGCAAAGAAAAAAAAAGCAAATGAATAATATATGCAAGAACTGTAAATTGCATAAAGTAAATTGCATAAAGTAAAAGTTAGTTGTTAGTGGTTAATGGTAAGTATGCCATAAGGCAAAATTTAGCGCTATGTTAAGCAATCGTAATTGGACTTATGTAGAAGTCACAACTATCTGAGGTTGGTTAATAATAATGTAGGCAACAAACACAAGTTAGGAGTCTTGATTAGTGAACCAAGTCCCAACAACTTGACATGCCAAAAAGGAGAAGAGAATTGATCTTGTATTGGTTTAAGCCATTTGCATGATTTAAAAAACAACCTATCCTTAATGCAAAGCCATTCACTTGATCAATTGATCAAGATGAATTAGATTTGGATCAAGGAAGATTAAGTCTCCCTAATCAATGCTAACTTATCAACCTTCAACTCATTGATCAAGAAGAAAAGAAGAAGAAGAAGAAGATGAATGATGGAGAATGGAAATGGCAAAAGTAAAGAAATATAAATGCATTAAATGAAATATCATGTACCAATCATCATAGGTTGACCAATGACATTGGAAGTCAAGGTCAAACAATAAAAAACAGAAGTGAGATGAAGATTGGAAGTCAAGAAAATGAATAAAATATTTTTGGCATTTTTTTAATATTAAAATAAACTTGAATTAAAACAAATGGAAAGGTCAAACTTCAAAATTACTTCAAATCAACCTTGTAAGGTCCAAGTAATTTATCCCAAGCTCAACAAGGTCAAACAAAGTTTGACAAAAAATTTCAGCATTTTTAAAAGTCAGAAACTATTTTTAATCAATTAAAAATGAATAAAAATAACCTAATTGAACTAAAATCTCAAATAAATCTCAAATCAATTTGAAAATTGATGAGAATATTTTTCATAGATCCATCATCATTCAAATAGGTTAGGAAAATATTTTTGTATTTTTTGAATATCAAAAACTATTTAAAATGAATTAAAAATAACCAGAAAAGAGAAAATTCACAAAAAATATCAAATGATGAAATAAAAAATATTAAAAATCAGAAATAGAAACTAGAATTTATTTGGGAAATAATGCAATTGGTCCCATAATTTTTGGATTAAAAATGAAAGAGATATGATTTTTTGAAATAAAGGGAATTTAAAAAAATGAAAACAGAAATTATAAAATGCAAAAAAAGGAGGAGCGTTGGATCTGAGCTCATTAATTGAGCTGGAAGATCACACGCTCCTAAGGCGCGCGTTGTTAGACTATGGCACGGATCTAGAAGGGGGGGGGGGGTTGAATAGATCTTAATTAAAAAACTAAGGCGGCGCTACCAATTAAAAAATGGTTTTGAAAAATTGGTTTAATTGCGGAAGCGGCCGAGGAAAATATAGTCTAAAACGAACTGTTATTGGAAAACCGGATATGCGTCTAGCCTATGGATTAGTGATAATGTGAAATAAGAATCACTACACTAGTCACACAATCAATGATTTGTTTCACTTACTAGGATTCCTAGTTCCAATGATTCAAATAGCAAATCAAACTAGATATACACTTAAGATAATTTTGGTTTAGGCAAATTATCAAACACTTGGTGTGTGAAAACACTCCAAGTGATATTTGTGTTGAGTAAGTGATTCCAATTAATCTAGTACAATATCCTATTGTACTTTGGATTCAAAAAACAGAGTTTTAACCTCTTACTAAATTAATATCAAGGTTTGACAAAAGTGCTTATTCCAAAATCACTTAATTTTTAAGCTAAAACAATTATGCAGAAAATTAGAGAAGACAAAGATTTGATGAGGCAGTTCCCCCGCCGTCCTCGCTTCGGGGTACGTCTGCCCTCAATTCTAAAACTAGAATTGAGATGATTTAATAGATATCACCTGTTGAATTTAACCGTTTATACAAGGATTGCAAAGCAAATATACAACAGAACTCTCAAGATGTTGAATGTTGCTTCCACTCCTTGTCCCTTGCTTCAAGATGAATCAAGCCCTTCGATTTTTGTTGATAGACCTCCGATTCCAGCCCCTTTGTTGAACAGCCCTCCGTTCTTCAAACCCTCGGTCCGGCTGATTTCAACTACAACAAATCGAACCCGAATTCTTCCCTTCAATATCACTGAATCCGCTACTAGATTGACGAAGACTTCCTCTTCTCAATCACCTTCGCTCAGCTGAAAATTGGTGAAGAAATTAGTCCAAAAACCCCCAAACACAAACCAGTCTTGGAGGACAAAACCCCAAGGGTTTTATTCAAGAAAAAACCTGTCACAAGCTTCAACGCGAACCGGATTCCCCAATCTCGGCTTCGAAAGTTATCACCTTTCACCAATCACAAAGCACTTCAAAAATGGTTGTGTGTAGTTGATGTGTTGTGAGATGTTGAAGATGAAGATGATGAATCTTGGATACCTATTTCACTTTTTCTTGTTTCTTTGAACACTTGAATCAATTTGACAAATGTTAGTTGATACAAGTAACTGAAGTTCTATTTATAGTAACAAACCAACCAACCCACTTAACAACTTTTCAAACAGAGTGGGAAATACTTAAAAACTGAATTTGCGCATGAACGATCGACCATAGCAGGTCTATGCGTCGACTCATGGCCTGCAGTTTTAGACAGACTGAAAAGCACAACAGTATGCGTCGACCATAGGTCAGCGTGCGCTGACCCGTGGGAAAGTGAAAGCTTCATGCGCCGACCCTGTGGTCGACACAAGTCTCCATGCGCTGACCCGTGACCAACTGTACTATGTTATGCGCCGACCTGTGGTCGACTCAAGCCTCCATGCGCTGACCCGTGACCAACTGCACTATGTTATGCGCCGACCTGTGGTCGACTCAAGCCTCCATGCGCTGACCCGTGACCAACTGCACTATGTTATACGCTGACCTGTGGTCGACTCAAACCTTGCAAATCTGCAAAAATTCAGATTTTTGAGGTTTTCATGCATTTTGTCATGACCACATTTTATCCACATATGTTGAATGAAATATATTAGTTTAGATGAGCATAGAAAAGGATATGATAGGTGATGTGTTGCATTTATCATGACCATATTTTATCCACATATGTTGTATGAAATATAGCAGTTTAGATGAGCATAGAAAAGGATATGATAGGTGATATGTTGCATTTGTTTTGTAGAGGTGGAATCGACAATGTCGATTCATCCATGGTGGTCATTTGTCATCATCGAAACCTATGATCGTATGTTGTATGACAGTTTGCCCTTACATACTCCCCCTTTTTGATGATGACAACCTGTGTGAAACCAAAGAGATAACAACATGCAATATTTACACACATTATACACACTCCCCCTTTCTTTTGTAATCTAAGGTTGTCTGCAAAACAAACTGTTAATTGTTGTGAGTATTTTGGCTTGGCTTTGATACATGCTCTTCTCCCCCTTTGACAACATCAAAAAGAGAAAAGGAACTATTATTCAACGTAACATGATATTCAACAGGAGATAGTGAATCATATAACAATATCACACCAAATATTATTACTGAACAAATTAAAAAGAAGATAAAATTAAATTGGATTTGCACAAACAAGCACAACAGAAAATTAGTTCAGTCAAACAACAAAAATTACAGATGCAATTTTATATCCTAATGACCTCCTCCTCGACGGAAACAACCATCCGTTATTTTGTCAGCAACACACAATGAGAATGATTTGCAAGAAGGAGGTTTGCCCTTTTTATAGATGAGGATTTAGGGTTTTTGGGAAGAGGAGAGGCCAAGAGACAATAGGCCCCAGGTAGATGCAACTCACAATGTAATGGGAAGTTTGAAATGTAAATGCACACTTAATGAGAATTTGAATGTAAATGCATGGGAAGTTTGAAGGTTTTTTGCAGAGAAAAAAAATTGAGTTTTCGTGCGATGCATCGACCATACCTCTGCATGCGTTGACGCATGCTGTTTGATTTTTGAAAAAGAAGAAAATTTTTAAGGTGTGGGTCGACCATTGCCCTGTTATGGTCGACTCATACAGGCAAATTTTGCAGTTTTTCACTGTTATGCACATATGCTCACATGTTTGATGCATAAATAGAATGCCACACAACATTAAACATCCAAACAGACATGATATAAGAAACAAGTCATATATATATACAATATTATCATGTAGTACACTTATTTAGCCATGAAGGTTGAGAGAGAGAGAGAAGGGTAAACGAACAATATCACCTCGATGCCGGAATAACTTGATGAACTATATAATAGTGCTTGCAACAACATTAACTTGTTAGAAGTAAAGGATTATAGTGTTAAATGAAATAAGATAAAGAAGGCAATTTATGACGCCCGTTCAGAAATGTCGAGAATACCAAGTTCTCGGCGAATATGAAAGAAAGGCTCAGTAGCTAGCGGCTTTGTGAAAATGTCCGCTAGTTGATTTTCAGTATTAACATGTTCAAATACAACATCACCTTTCTCTACATGATCCCGAAGAAAGTGGTGTCGAATTTCGATATGTTTGGTGCGAGAATGCAACACAGGATTTTTGGTAAGATTAATGGCACTTGTATTGTCACAGAAAATGGGAATACGTTCGAGTTTGAGGTTAAAATCCAATAGTTGTTGCTTAATCCATAGGATTTGAGCACAACAACTACCGGCGGCAACGTATTCCGCTTAGGCGGTTGACAAAGCAACTGAAACTTGTTTCTTGCTATGCCAACTGACCAAGGAATTTGAAAATAAGTGACAAGTGCCACTAGTGCTTTTCCTATCCGATTTGCAACCAGCAAAATCGGAATCGGAGAAACCTACCAATGAGCAATCATTACCTTTGGAATACCATAGTCCATACTTCGGAGTACCGGATAGGTATCGAAGTATTCGGTTGACAGCTTTTAGATGGGATTCCTTGGGACATGATTGATATCTTGCGCACATACACACGCTAAACATAATGTCGGGACAAGAAGCAGTGAGATAAAGAAGTGATCCAATCATACCTCTATACTATTTTACCTCTACGTCCTTACTGTTTTCATCTTTATTCAAGTTTGTACATGTTGGCATGGGGGTGTCAATGGCCTTGGCTTTTTCCATGTCAAATCTCTTGATAAGGTCCAAACAGTACTTTGTTTGACTCACGAATATTCCTTCTTTGAGTTGTTTAATTTGCAAACCGAGAAAGTATGTGAGCTCCCCCATCATACTCATCTCGAATTCACCCTGCATAAGATCTGAAAACTCTCTCACAAGATTCATGTTAGTAGACCCAAATATAATATCGTCTACATAAATTTGTACTAATATCAAGTGCTTTCCTTGACGTTTAATGAAGAGTGTTGTGTCAACCTTTCCTCTTGAGTAACCTTGATCGAGTAAAAATTTACTTAGTCGCTCATACCAAGCTCATGGGCATGTGCTTATTCATGAAGATTTGTGAAGAAAATTTCATAAAACCATTTTGGTTGATCATGAGTATACAAAACCAATTCCAAAGCTTGCATGGGCATTAATTAAGTGATTTTGGGCCAGATTCGTGCACTGTTCACGTGCTACCTCATGCATGGGGGTGAAAAACACATTTTGCACGTACACCTCAAAATTGATTAATCTCATTTGCATTTGGTTTAAACAGGTTCTAAACATGATTAACATGGCATATATATGGTTAATCATAACTGTATTGGTCATTAATACTCATTTCAGATCTGAATTTCAAGAATCATCAAAACTTTTCTCTCAAAATATTTTTCAATTTCTTCACACTAGAGCATTTCCTATTGATTGATTCATCCTCCTGAAGCATTTTTGAGAAGATTTGGACGTGGAATTGGACCAAACCGTGCCATATTTGCTCATATTCAAAGCTTGAAGAATCCATGGAGATTTCAAAATTAACTGGATTTGTGCTTGTTTGAGCTTCATTCCTTCCAGCATTCACCTCCACAAGCATCATAGAAGAATTCAGGAACATTACAAGCCTTGTATCAAGCCAAATCCGAATTTGTTCGTCAAGAAGGTCAGGATTCAACCACTTTAATTCTCAAAATCTTTGTGATATTTGTGTAGATCCTTCATTGGTGATGATTTTGGTACAAAATTCGAGTGAAATGGTGCACTGTGCGCAAAGTTATGCATGTTTAAAGTTTTGATGTCAAGTTTTAATTCCTTCGATCTGAACTTGTTGTGAAGTTTTTGCATGAAATAATTGTTGATCTTGCATGAGCGTGGCATGATGAATCAATTGATGTTAGTTTGGTTAATTTTTGGAACATTTTGGATTTTTTTGGAAAAACGCGTATAAACACCATGCAATGTTCATCTTCAACTTTGAAGTTCATGCAATTTCCAGATTCGCTATGATGTTGCTAGGATTTTGCTACGAATTGTGGATTAGCTACGAAAATTCTGGGCGCTAGGGCTCAGGACCAAAACGTGGTCGTTTTGGTTAAGCGCCAATTTCAAATCTGGCAGTGGTTCGAGTCCGAGCGAAGGAGTTTTTTCAAATTGCCTTGCCTTTTAATACTTTCCCTCCCATTTTCATGTCTTGGCTCATTTTAATTTTCAAATTCTTTCCAAACTTCCAAAAATCATATAAAATTGAAAATTGCACCAATTTAATCCCAATTTTTTGCTATATGTTCCTTATCCTGTCTACTTTTTTATGATCATAAATTGCAAAATTATGCCTGGCTTAAAAATTGATTTGTCCTAAGGTGATTGAACATGTGCCCATTTATGATATTTCCTTGATCTTTCCTTCATAAAATGCTTGTTTCTTATCCAATGATTCTGAAATTTTGTGTGTAGTTTCTAGACATGCTGATGAACATTTTGGATTTGGTTTGATATTTTTCCCATGCTCCCATTCTGTTTTATGTTCATGCTAACTTGGTGTGACAATTTGTGTCACACATGTGATTGTTTGAATTGTGCTATGTGATTGCCATGCTTAATGATGTCCAATGCTTCTGATTTTTTGTATGTTGATCATGTTAGATGTCTTGAATATGCATGAATTTTTCTAGAATTTATTGAATCATTTCTGTTTTGATTTGAATTCTTCATTCATGATGATCACATATGAACTTTGAAATTGCCTTTGGCTTCACTTGATCATGAAATGCATTTGGTTAATGATTTTGATGTGAGCCTTTTTAGGATATGTCAATATGTGTTTGAAGTTGCTTCATGTTAAGTTTGAGCTTCTGTTTTGGACTTTTGATCCTCTTTTGACCCTAGGCTTTGACCTAGTGGTTTGGACTTACCATTTGGATTGTGATTTCAGGTTCAAGTACATCTCCATGAGTGATGATGATACTTCCTCTGAGCTTGATTAATTGATTGATGTTGGATAACATTTGCTTGTTTTGTAGGCTTTGAGGGCAATTCATTTGTGTTTGCCTAATGCCTTGCACCATTATTGTCTGATTGGATTTGTCTGTCTGTGTGATATTAATTGTTGATTGTTTGTCTGTACAGTTGAATTGATTGGTTTAGATTTTTTCACAGGTACCTAAGTTGCTTTAAGTTCATTTGAACTTGCTTTGCTAGCTTGTGGTTTTCTTACCACTGAGGTATAATCTCTTTACTTCATGTAGTCTGGAAGAACTGTCCTGTTATGTGGGCAGGCACCTGTCTGAAGCCCTCCTTAAGAGGCAATGCTTGTGAATGTTTAATTTTGTGCCAAGCAGGTAAAGACCTCTTTAGAGGCAATTGGCAGATAAAAGAGATGTGTAATCCATCTCCTACTACTCAGTGTGTCATTCACTTTGCTCACACCATGTGTTGATGCATTGTGAATAAAAACCCAAGATCCTGTTGAGTCAGTCCTCTGTGGAGAAGAGTTCCTACATTCTGAACTCCCACACTTTCTATTGTGAGTCAAGCTCTCCCAGGCCAGGGATAAGAGCTGTGAGGTCTTACCCTCACTTCCCATTTCATCTGCTTCACCCTAACTCTCAATGTTAGGGTTAAGAGCTAAAAATACCCCATTCCAGTTGGCTTGTTTTTGCAGCCTAGCCTTGTATGAGCCCAAACTGTTTGCATATAGTGTGTGTGCTTGTTTATTGTGCTTGTGTTTGTTTGACTATGCTGTTTAGGATAGCTTGCTCCCTGTGCAAGTTAGATAGAAACCTCAACATAGGGATCGTATGCATGACAACTTCTAGGCTCGAGTCGTAGTCTCCCTAGTAGTTTGTGTCTCCCTTTGTCTCTAGTTAGGCTAGAAGTTCTTTCCGTGCGTAGGGGAACTACGTCGCCCTGATCCTCATGCCAGATGAGGTACGTAGGCAGGAGATGAGTTGATCTTTCCGGGCGCCCTTTTTCTTTTTCAAACCCTTTGTGTGTGTTTGGAGTCTGACGTAAGTCCAACGATTGACAGTCGGTTTCCTGTGTCTTGTTTGCTTGTTGGAGTCTGACATTAGTCCAGCGATTGACAGTTGGTTTCCTGTGTGTGTGTTTGTTGGTTCGGAGTCTGATGTAAGTCCAGTGATTGGCATTCGGTTTCCAGGTTTTCCTGTTTGTGTTTCGTTTGGCGTGCGTTAGCCGAGCTACGAGTGCTCTGATTCTTCTCTGGTTAGAGAAGATACGTATGCATAGGATGCGACATCCTAGCGAGCACGTTTCCCCTGTCCCGAACTACGTCGACTCTGATGTCTGTGTCTGACAGACTACGTAGGCCCAGGAGGCGATATCCTGCCGAGTCCCGTTTCTTTTGTCTTTCTGTGTTTCCTTCCAGCCTTGTGCAGTTTGTGAGCAGTCTTTAGCAACCTTTCTTCTATTCTTTTTGTGCGTGGATCCCGTCGAGTACGACGGATGCGTAGGGGTGCTAATACCTTCCCTTCGCATAACCGACTCCCGATCCCATCAATCTCTGGTCGCGAGACCATGTTCTTTCCAGATTTACTTCGAGCGTTTCCTTTCCCTCTTTTGGGATAAATAACGCACGGTGGCGGCTCTGTTGTTTCGTTTTCCCGCCGGTTTTTCGCGTAATGCGACAGCGGGCGACTCTGCTGGGGATATAGAGAAGTTGACCTCTTGCTGGTCCATCTTCCCTAAGCGAGTCTCTCCTAGCGCTCTCTAGGATAGGGTTTGGTTGCTTTTGCTGTTTCATCTATTGCATTCATTTATTTATGTTTGCATTTATGTTTGCATTCATCATACTTTCATCTGTGCTGGCTGGTTGTCTATTTCTCTGTTGGGGTGGGAGTTACATGAGGTAAAAGGCCCAATACCCAGGCTATGAGTGAACTCTAGGACACCTAGGAATAGAGTGATTCTTGAGAAGCGGGTGGTATTGTGCCACTTAGCAGAACATGATATCACGAGCAGTTCAGATCCTGATGGGGTATTGTCGGTGCATACATCGGGTGTGTACATGATGATATTCTATGAAAGGGTTGTTTATCCTGCGTTTCTCTTGACTTTACCCTGGCCTAGACGACACCCGTGAGTGGGGAGGGAATGATCATTTTACAGGTACCGTTGGTGACTTGTTGGTGACCTTTGGTTTTTGTTGGTGACTTGGTTCAGAGATTTGGGTTCCAGATGACTTTGGGTCTCAGATGACTTTGTGGTTCCGAATTCAAGCCGAAGCCTTGAACCTGTGCTCCGTAGCACACAGCCAATCAGTCCTGTTTGCATCATTTGCATCATAGCATATTTATGTTCAAAAAAAAGATAATACAATAGAAAAAGAAAAGAAAAAGTTAATCTCTTCATGCATATCATTTCTCAGGTTCATTCGGGAGTCTATTCACTG
The DNA here is from genome assembly GCF_024323335.1 of Lathyrus oleraceus. Lineage (NCBI taxonomy): Eukaryota > Viridiplantae > Streptophyta > Magnoliopsida > Fabales > Fabaceae > Lathyrus > Lathyrus oleraceus. The sequence continues at coordinate 214,840,066 of NC_066583.1, forward strand.
TGAGAGATGGCATCCGTTCCAGAGTTGAAGAGGAATACTTGCACCTACAGCTTTCGCCGTGAGCCCTTGACATCTTTGATAGAGTTGAGCAACTTTGTGACCGGCGGTAACCAGAAGGTGTTTGTTGATCAGTATGGGGACTTGTTGACACTACTGAAGATGGTGGTAGATCTAGTGCCGTTGCAGACTCTTCTACAGTTCTACGACCCAGAGCTCCATTGCTTCACTTTCCAGGACTATCAGTTAGCTCCCACTCTTGAAGAGTACTCCATTCTGTTGAATGTCCCGATTAGATACCAGGTGCCTTTCTTGGATGTTCCAAAGGAGGTTGATTTCAGAGTTGTTGCCAGAGCTTTTCATTTGAGTATCAAGGAAGTGAGTGACATTTGGAGATCCAGTGGTGATGTTGTGGGTTTGCCTTTGAAGTTCTTGTTGAGGATGGCTAGAGAAGAAGCAAAGAAAGGAAATTGGGAAGCTTTTCATGCTCAGTTGGCTATTATGATCTATGGAATTGTGTTATTCCGGAGTATGCCCAATTTTGTGGATCTTGCTGCTATCATTATTTTCATCGGAGGAAACCCAGTTCCTACCTTGTTAGCTGACACTTACTATGCTATTCACAGCAGGCATGGTAAGGGTGGACCTATCAGATGCTGTCTCCCACTATTGCTCAGATGGTTCTTATCTCTCCTGCCAGTCAGTGGACCTTTTGTGGATGCTCAAAGGACTCATAAGTGGACTAAGAGGATTATGTCTCTTACATCTTATGATATCAGGTGGCAATCTTACCGGATGGATGTGCGTAATGTCATCATGAGTTGTGGAGAGTTTCGTAATGTGCCACTTGTAGGGACTAAGGGTTGTATCTATTACAACCCGGTTCTTTCCCTTCGCCAGTTGGGGTTTGTGATGAATGGAAGACCACTTGATGCTGAGATAGCTGAGAGTGTGTATTTTGAGAAGCGGAGTGACCCGGCTAGATTGGAGCAAGTGGGAAGAGCTTGGAAGACCATTGGTGTCAAGGATGGAGCTGTTCTGGGGAAGAAGTTTGCAATTGTTATGCCTGGTTACATTGATTGGGTCAAGAAGAGAGTTGAGACTTTGTTGTTACCCTATGATAGGATGGAGTCATTACAAGAGCAACCGCCTTTGATCCTTGCTGAGAGTGTGCCTGCTGAGCACTACAAGCAAGCCTTGATGGAGAATCGTCGGTTGAAGGAGAAGGAACAAGATACCCAGATGGAGCTTTACAAAGCCAAAGCTGACAAGTTGAACTTGGCTCATCAACTCAAAGGCATGCAGGGTGAAGATGCTAGCAGATTGAGGAGCAAGAAGAGGTCCTACGAGGAGATGGAGATCTTGTTGAATGAAGAACACCGTTAGTGCTTGAGGTTGCAGAAAGCTGAGGCTAATTACCAGAAGAAGATAAGAGACCTGGAAAAGCAGCTCAGGGACAAAGACATCCAGTTGAAGAAGGAGGTAGACTTGAGACATGCATCAGAGAATCAACTTGGGGGAGAAGTTGTGGAGCTCAAAAGACAACTGAAGGAGAAGCTCACTGCTCTGCCAGAGTGTTCAGAATGCGACCTGTTGATAGACCAGTGCCAGTATCTGAAGACGCTCATTCCTGGAGGACATTTGTCTTAGCTTGTATTTGTTGTTTATGTTAAGAATCACCTCCAGGCTTGTTGGATAGGGTTCATTGTTGTATTCTGATCATTTGTGTCTTTGTCTGAATATTGTTGTATGAGTCTTGGTGCTCACATCTATAGATGAGGTTGTTGATGTTTCACCTTGTGCTCATTATCCTGTGTAGGTTACTTTTTGTTGTTTATTGCAGGTTGCCATCTCTTGTAAGATGAATTAGGTTCTCGAATGCCTGAGAAATGAACATATCATGTGCATCATACGCATCATTAGCATCATACACATATCATTTTGCATTACAGGTGTTCTTGATCGCGACTTCTCACTCTGGTTCCTGTTTTAGGCAGGATTGCTGATCAACGTCCGCACCGCTACGCAACTCGACTAAATCAACAGAGGAGCATGGACCAAGTGCAAGCTGAGTTGGCTGAGATGAGGGCTAACATGGCCCAATTCATGACAATGATGCAAGGGATCGTTCAAGGGCAAGAGGAGCTGTGTGCCTTAGCCCAGAGACAGGAAGCTGTGATTATGCCACCCAGCCGTGCTTCACCAGTGGGTGTTCCTGTGAATGATAATGTTGCTGCTGCTCCCGTCAATGATTACGCCGTAGGTGATGAATTGAGGGGTATCAGAATTAATGGACAACCTCTTGCTGCAGAGACTGTTAATGCCAGAACAACCCGTGCTCCAGTTCGCCATCCTGCTCCGCTGGTTGACAGGCAGGAAGACATGTTTACCTTGCTCAGTGATGAGGACGAGGTTGTAAGAGTTGAAGAGAGGGATCGGAAAGTTGACGCCCTAGCTGAGAAGATCAGAGCCATGGAATGTCAAAACTCTTTGGGGTTTGATGTTAAGAATATGGGCCTAGTGGATGGGTTGAGAATTCCCTACAAGTTCAAGGCGCCTTCTTTTGACAAATACAACGGTACTTCTTGTCCTCGCACCCATGTACAGGCTTACTTCAGAAAAATCTCTGCCTATACAGATGATGAGAAGATGTGGATGTATTTCTTCCAGGATAGCTTGTCTGGAGCTTCCTTGGACTGGTACATGGAGCTGAAAAGAGAATCTATCAGAAGTTGGAGAGACTTGGGTGAGGCCTTCTTGAGGCAATACAAACATAATATGGACATGGCGCCGAGCCGGACTCAGTTGCAGAGCCTGTGCCAAAAATCTGGAGAGAGTTTCAAGGAGTACGCCCAGAGATGGCGTGAGTTGGCTGCATGAGTACAACCCCCTATGTTGGAGAGGGAATTGACCGATATGTTTATCGGGACATTACAAGGTGTGTTTATGGACCGGATGGGAAGCTGCCCATTCGGTAGTTTCTCTGATGTAGTGATCTGTGGGGAGAGGACAGAGAGTCTCATTAAAGCTGGAAAGATTAAGGATGTTGGTTCCTCATCTTCAAAGAAGCCATTTGCTGGGGCACCTCGCAGGAGAGAGGGTGAGACTAATGCTGTGCACAGTCGAAGAAGTGTGAACAGAGGGCAATATCGTCAGGTTGCTGCTGTAACTATTCCAGCACCTCAACCGCGACAACAGCAACAACAAAGAGTTCAATAACCACCTCAACCACAACAACAACAACGTCTGTTTCAGCCGAGACAAAGAATGTCGGATCGACGGTTCGACCCGTTGCCGATGACATACGCTGAGTTGCTGCCCGAATTGCTCAGATTAGGGTTTGTTGAATTGCGTACGATGGCTCCGTGGACAAAGATACCGCCTGGGTATGATGCCAACATTCGTTGTGATTTCCACTCTGGTGCACCGGGGCACCATATAGAGAATTGTCGGGCTTTTCATCATAAGGTCCAGGACTTAATTGACGCCAAAACAATCAATTTTGCTCCTGTGCCTAATGTTGTGAACAATCCTATGCCTTAGCACGGTGTGCATAGAGTGAACAATGTGGAAGACGGGGAAGCTTTGGATTTGGTGGCTAGTGTTGATGAGCTTCAGACTCCGTTGTCTGCTGTGAAGGATCGTCTGTTGAATGGGGGAGTGTTCCCGGCCTATGATCATGGTTGTTCAGACTGTGAAGATTCAGAGAATGGATGTGATAAGTTAAGGGCTGGTATTCAGAATCTGATTGATGAGGGCTGTCTACAGTTTAGTCAGGCCGTGAAAGATCGTGGGATGGTGTCAACCGTCACCATTTACTTCAAACCGTCCGAGGGACGTGGCCAGAGAACTGTCAGTGCACCTGCAACCGTTAGTGCTCCTGTTACTATTTCTGCTCCAGTAACCGTCAGTGCTCCCACTACTATTGTCGTGTCTGGTAGAAAGACTGTTGAGAATAGTAGGGTTGTGCCGTGGAAGTATGATAATGCTTACCGCAACAACCGAAGGGCTGAGGGTCAGATCAGGCCAGTTAATCAATCCCCAGTGACAATTGGTTTGCCGAGCAGAGTTCCTGCAACAGTTGGTCCGGTGGTGGACAATGTAGGGGGTCCTGGAGGTTTCACAAGGAGTGGTCGTCTGTTTGCACCGCAGCCTTTGAGAGACAACAATGCTGAGGCTCTCGCCAAAGCTAAGGGCAAGCAGGTTGTGGTTGAAGAAGAACCTGTGCAGAAGGAGGCGCCTGAGGGCTCGTTTGAGAAAGACGTGGAGGAGTTTATGAAGATAATTAAGAAGAGTGACTATAAGATTGTAGATCAGCTGAATCAAACTCCGTCCAAGATTTCCATACTCTCATTGTTGCTATGCTCTGAGGCATACCGTAACGCCTTGCTGAAAATGTTGAATCTGGCTTACGTGCCTCAAGATATTTCTGTCAACCAGCTAGAGGGTGTGATTGCCAATGTGAGCACGAAGCAGATTTCTGTCAAACAGACTTGGATCTGACACCTGAAGGTCGTAACCATAACAAGGCCCTGCATATCACCATGGAGTGCAAAGGCGCAGTATTGTCACATGTGTTGGTGGATACTGGCTCGTCTTTGAACGTATTGCCCAAGAAGATTCTCAGCAAGATTGATGTTGAAGGGGTTGTCCTCACTCCAAGCGACCTCATTGTTCGAGCTTTTGATGGATCCAAACGGTCTGTTTTTGGTGAAGTCACGTTGCCAGTGAAAATTGGCCCAGAGGTGTTCAGTATTGTCTTCTATGTGATGGATATTTGTAAGACCCCAATTTTGGCCCCAAGATCCCTCATGGCATCATATCATATCATATCATTGCCTCAAGGATCATTATGCATCTTGTTTCCCCTCTTTATGGGTGGGTTGTCTTTTGAGTGTGGTTCTTGATCACCAAGCATGTTTTTCATATGTATATCATTGCTTTTCATTTGTTTACTAACCAAGTACAAAAATATTGTCATCTAACCTTGTTACTTGCAGCTGAAGCAACACTAGGTCAAGACAGCCAAAGGCATTCATTGAGCAATAGATGGTGGCCATTCTTGAGAATTTGGGCACCATTGATCATTAACAAGAGTTCATATGAACCATGGCATCATTTTGAATCAAGATCTCAAGTGGTAGAGGCTTGGATTTCATCAAAGCATAGCTAGATCAGCTGAAACCCTAGAAAAGTCAACACAAGTCAACTGTGCATTCAATCATGGATTTTGAGTTTGCAATTTTTGCATTTCTGGATGTTGAGATATGATGTGATTAATGAAGGTGTGACAATGTGTGTCACACCATTTCTTGTCCAATTTGCTGATTTTCTTTACGATGCCAAATAAATGGTAAATGATCTGAATTTTTGCATGATACTACTTATGGATGTTAAGTTTGAACAAGATTTTTTGTAGAATATTTGGATCCAGTTCCAATTTGTTTGAGATTTTCTTTGCTGGTTGGTCATGTTTGGACTTTTGTTGAGTGTTGAACTTTCATGATTTGTGAAATTCTCATGCCTTATCATATGAGCTTGAAATTTTGTACATTGATTCTTAACATGTTGAAGTGTGTCTTGGCTTTGGTTTGAGTCATTTATCTTGTGTCATCTCTGTTTTAGGACTGCCTTAAGTTGATGCATCATTTTGTGCTTCCTTTGCGCTTGTTTGTGCATACCATGACTTAGTGAATTTCTTTGACATGCTTATACTTGTTCAAATGCCATGATTTTTGGTGTGATGATCATTTGATGTATGCTATTTAGCCATGATATTTCTTGAGATTTATTGAGCCATTTTGGAATTAATATGCTTGTGATCATTCTGTTTGCATCATTGTGATTCCAACTTGCATACATTGACATGATTTGTTTATAACATGAAATTGGTTGATGCTTTTGATATGAGACCACTTGGATGATGTTCTAAATTGATTAAACTTGATTCTTGTGAATTTTCATGTTCTGTTTTAAATTTTTTCCCTCATCTTTGACCCTAGGCTTTGGCCTAAGGGTTTGCCTCTCATGTTTAAAGCTTTGTTTCAGGTTGCACATGCAAGTTACACAATTGATGATGCCTCATCTTGAGAGCATTTAATATTTTCTCTTGATTACTAATGTGTGTTTTGTAGGTTGAAGTTGATTCAATTGGGATTGACTTGTGGCTTATGCCTTTGCCTATATTGGTTGTCTGTTGTATTAACTGAAGGATGATTGTCTGTATAGCATACTGATTTATTTGATGTTTCCACAGGTACCTTAGTTGCTATAGTTCATTGTGAACTTGATTTTGCTTTGCTTGATAGCTTAAGCATTGAGGTATAACATCTCTTCTCCATGTAGTCTGGAAGACCTGGCCTGTTACTTGGCCAGGCACCTGTCTGAAGTCCTCCTTAAGAGGCAATGTTTGTGATTGTTTATCTTTGTCCCCAAGCAGGAAAAGTCCTTTTGATAAGGCAATTGGTATACAAAAGAGATGTGTAGTCCATCACCTACTATTCAGTGTGTCTTCCCTTTGCTCACATTACATGTTGTAGCATTGTGGATCTTAACCCAAGATCTATCGAGTCATTAACTTGTGGAGAGAGTTCCAACTTTCTGAACTCCCACACCTTCTGATATTCAATGCTCTCCCTGACCAGGGATAAGAGCAATGGGGCACACCCCTCATATCCTTTCATCTGCTTCACCTTAACTCTCAATGTTAAGGTTAAGAGCACCACTCACCCCATTCCAGGTGACTTTAAAGTCTAACCCTTGCTTAAGCCTAATTGCTTGGATATAGTGTGTGCTAAATGACTTTGTTTGATTGATTGCTTGGTTCATCTGTACATGTTTGCTTGTTTGCCTTCGTGCATTTATCATCATTAATTGTTCATTATTGCATGATTATCATTTCATATCTTTGTGACACATCTTTGATTGCCCATTGCGGAATCAACAGTAAGTCCATTCATTGGCCATTGTTCCTATGATTTGGAAGGGATTGAGTGTAAGACCATTTCATTGGCCACTTATGTCCTCTTTGCTTAGTGCTTCTGTTGTTTGTTGTATGTGAGGATTCAATTGTAAGACCATGTTGTTGGCATTTGTATTCCCATGATCATATATTGGAGATTAGAGTAAGCCCAGATAGAATGGCATCTGACATCCATGTTTTGTTTTACTTTAGGAGATTGGAATAAGTCCATTTATTGGCATCTGATATCCATGCTTTGTTTCGCTTTAGAAGGTTGGAATAAGTCCATTTATTGGCATCTGACATCCCCGTTTGTTTTAGGAGACTGGTGTAAATCCAATTATTGGTATCCGGTATCCACCTTTGTTTGTGAGATTGGTATAAGTCCAGCAATTGGCATCCGGTATCATTTGTTTTGCTTATTTGTTATTTGCATTGTTTGCCTATTCCTAAGGACACACTTGAATCATCTTCTATATGATTTCAAGAGGTGAACCTTTCTGAGAAGTTTTACACTCCGTTATCCATACCCTCTTTGTCCTAAACCTTTTCACATTGTCAATTCAAAAAAACTTTGAACTATTGTGCAAACATCTTCATGTCTTTTCAAATTAGAAACCTGGACCCTAAGTCCTTGACTTTTCAAACTCCATTTCATAACACTTCTTTGAATTGAATCTTAATCATACTTTGACCATACTTTGTGAATACTCATAATCAATTAACTTCACCCATTCAATTGTTTTGTGGCTTTGTCCATTGTTGATATGTTTTCGTACATTAGCCATAGGTTTCAATTACCATAGTGGTTGATGTAAATCTTACCTTATCCTTAGTGAGTTGATTGTAAGTCTTCCATACTTATTATAGGGTTAACCCCTCACTAGTATGTTGAAGCCGTCCTCGCATGGTGGATTGTTGATTCAGGTTGAGTTTTCTCCCATTGGTAATGAAAAACCTTAGGGCGTGTGTTTTAAAATGAACTCACTAATTCTTGGAAATCTTTTAGCCGAAATACGGTGTTTTGATCCTTACCTTTCATGGAAGGTACGTAGGCAACGGGTTCATCCGTTCAAACACAAAAATAATAAAATTATATATTCTTTTCTCATCTTCCCATTCATGTTTGCACAATATGTCATAAACAAATAAACATTTTATACAACAAGTGTGAAAAGGGCTCCCTAGGAGTACCTAGGACGTTTTGGGTGCCTAACACCTTCCCATTGCGTAATTAACCCCTTACCCAGATTCTCTGATCTTTTCATTAGTTTTCTATGTGTAAAACTTCTTAGGCTTTTGTTCGCTTTTTAGCCATTCCTTAGGATAAATAAAAGTGCGGTGGCAACTCGATTTTCATCTGCATAATGATTTGTTTGTTTAAATTCTAAAGTTTTTCATTAACCAAAATCATTATGCAGGTTGATTCTAAAACCCATTGAACATAATGATCCAACGCCATCTCCCAATTTTGAATTCCCTGTATTCAAGGCAGAGGAGGATGATGTTGAAGGGATTCCTGATGAGATTACCCGTCTCCTTAAGCACGAGAAGAAGATCATTTAGCTGCATCTCGAAGATTTGGAAACAGTCAACTTGGGGTCTGAGGATTGTGTTCGTATGGTGAAGATTGGGGCACTTCTTGAAGAGTCTGTCAAGAAGATGTTGATCAGTTTGCTACGAGAATATCCCGATATCTTCGCTTGGTCATATGAAGACATGCCGGGTCTAGATACAGATATTGTGCAACATTTCCTGCCTTTGAAGCCTGAGTGCGTGCCTGTGAAGCAGAAGCTCAGAAGAACTCATCCAGATATGGCAGTGAAGATCAAAGAGGAAGTTCAGAAGCAAATTGATGTGGGGTTTCTGGTGACTTCTACATATCCTCAATGGGTGGCCAACATTGTGCCTGTGCCTAAGAAGGACGGAAAAGTCCGTATGTGTGTTGATTACAGAGATTTGAATAAAGCTAGTCCAAAAGATGATTTCCCTCTACCACACATTGATATGTTGGTAGACAATACAGCTAAATTCAAAGTCTTTTCGTTTATGGACGGATTTCCCGGATATAACCAAATTAAGATGGCACCCGAAGATATGGAGAAGACAACATTCATCACACCTTGGGGAACATTCTGTTATCGAGTGATGCCCTTCGATTTGAAGAACGCCGGAGCCACGTATCAACGAGCTATGACTACCTTGTTTCATGATATGATGCACAAGGAGATAGAGGTCTATGTTGATGATATGATTGCTAAGTCCCGAACGGAAGTTGAGCATGTTGAGCATTTGTTGAAGCTTTTTCAGCGTCTGAGGAAGTTTAGACTTCGTCTGAATCCGAACAAATGTACATTTGGAGTCCGTTCCGGCAAGTTGTTGGGTTTTGTTGTCAGCGAGAGAGGTATTGAAGTTGATCCTGCCAAGGTCAAAGAAATACAAGAGATGCCTGCACCCAAAACTGAGAAGCAAGTCCGAGGTTTTCTTGGCCGCTTGAATTATATTTCCAGATTTATATCCCACATGACTGCCACATGTGCGCCGATATTCAAGCTCCTTCGGAAAGATCAGTCTCATGATTGGACCGAGGATTGCCATAAAGCTTTCGACAACATCAAAGAATATCTGTCTGAACCTCCGATCTTGTCTCCGCCTGTGGAAGGAAGACCTCTGATCATGTATCTGACTGTTCTTGAAGACTCGATGGGTTGTGTACTCGGTCAACAAGATGAATCAGGGAAGAAAGAATCTGCTATCTACTACCTCAGTAAGAAGTTTACTGATTGTGAGTCTCGGTACTCTATGCTTGAGAAGACGTGATGTGCTTTAGCTTGGGCTGCTAAGCGTTTACGCCAATACATGATAAATCATACTACTTGGTTGATATCCAGAATGGATCCAATCAAGTATATTTTCGAGAAGCCTGCTTTAACTTGGAGGATTGCCCGTTGGCAGATGTTGTTGTCTGAGTATGATATCGAGTATCGAGCTCAGAAAGCTATCAAAGGTAGTATCTTGGCTGACCATTTAGCGCACCAGACGATTGAAGATCATCAGTCTGTTCAGTATGACTTCCCAGATGAGGAGATTCTGTATTTGAAAATGAAAGATTATGATGAGCCTACACTTGATGAAGGTCCGGAACCTGGTTCCAGATGGACGATGGTGTTTGATGGCGCTGTGAATCAGTACAGAAATGGAATTGGGGCAGTAATCATTACTCCTCAGGGCACGCATATTCCGCTTACAGCAAGGCTAACTTTCAAATGCACGAATAATATGGCTGAGTATGAGGCCTGTATTATGGGACTGGAAGAATCTATTGATTTGAGAATCAAGCATCTTGATGTGTATGGTGATTCGGCCCTGGTTGTCAATCAGATCAAGGGTGAGTGGGAGACGAATCAGCCAGGTCTCATTCCGTACAGAGATTATGCAAGAAGGATTTCAACGTTCTTTACAGAAGTTGACTTTTATCATATTCCTCGAGAGGATAATCGGATGGCAGATGCTCTTGCTACGCTTGCTTCGATGATTGTTGTGAAGTATTGGAATGAAGTACCCAACATTGCCGTGATGCGCTTGGATAGACCAGCTCACGTGTTTGCAGTTGAAGAATTGAATGATGACAAGCCTTGGTATTTTGATATCAAGAATTTCCTCCAGAACCTGGTCTACCCGCCTGGGGCATCTGTGAAAGATAGGAAAACTTTGAGAATGTTGTCAGGCAGTTTCTACCTCAGTGGTGAAGTGTTGTATAAGAGAAATTTTGACATGGTTTTGCTCAGATGCGTGGATAGACACGAAGCAAACCTGTTGATGATTGAGGTCCATGAGGGTTCATTTGGTACTCATTCCAATGGACATGCCATGGCAAGAAAAATGTTGAGAGCAGGCTACTATTGGCTGACAATGGAGTCTGACTGCTGCAAATATGTGAAGAAATGCCACAAGTGTCAGATTTATGCGGATAAGATTCATATTCCTCCGACACTTCTGAATGTGATTTCATCACCATGGCCTTTCTCTATGTGGGGAATCGACATGATCGGCATGATTGAACCGAAAGCGTCAAACGGACACAGGTTTATTCTCGTAGCAATTGATTACTTCACCAAATGGGTTGAAGTCGCTTCGTATGCGAATGTGACCAGACAGGTGGTTGTGAAGTTTATCAAGAACCAGGTAATTTTCCGTTATGGTGTGCTAGATAAGATCATTACTGATAATGGATCTAATCTAAATAATAAGATGATGGACTAGTTGTGCGCTGAATTCAAGATTGCACACCATAATTCCTCTCCCTACAGACCTAAGATGAATGGGGCTGTTGAAGCTGCTAATAAGAATATCAAGAAGATTATCCAGAAGATGACAGTTACGTACAAAGATTGGCATGAGATGCTGCCATTTGCTTTGCATGGTTATCGTACATCTGTCCGCACTTCAACAGGGGCAACCCCTTTCTCTCTTGTTTACGGCATGGAGGTTGTTCTCCTAGTAGAGGTGGAGATCCCATTAATGAGAGTCTTGATGGAAGCCAAGTTGACTAATGCTGAATGGTTTCAGAGTCGTTATGACTAGTTGAATCTGATTGAAGAGAAGCGATTGACTGCCATGTGCCATGGTCAGTTATATCAGCAGAGAATGAAGAAAGCATTCGATAAGAAGGTCAAGCCTCGTGTGTTCCGAGAAGGTGACCTCGTGCTCAAGAAAGTCTTGTCTTTCACGCCCGATTCTAGGGGCAAGTGGACTCCAAACTACGAGGGTCCGTATGTTGTTAAGAGAGCCTTTTCAGGTGGTGCTTTGATGCTTACAACAATGGATGGGGAGGATTTCACTCGTCTTGTGAATTCAGATGCAGTCAAGAAATACTTTGCCGGAAAAAAAAAGTATATGCAAATGAAAAACAGAATAGCTCGCTAAGTTGAAAACCCGAAAGGGCGGCTTAGGCAAAAATGAGGGTCTCGGTGGAGAACCCGAAAGGGTAATCCAGGCAAAAATTAGACATGAAAAAAAGATATTTGCATCCCACTAGATTGAGTACCTCACCCTGGGGCAATCTAGGCAAAAATTAGGGATTTGGCAAGTAACTGCGTCCTGACAAGACTTTCTATTCCACAATTGTCTTTTCATCAGAGGTTCTCGATTCGTCGTCAACTGAAGCTTCGAATACATCGAGATTCAAATTGGTAGAGAAAGGATCATTATGTTCAATGTAGTCCTCTTCCAATATATATCGCTGATTTCAAATTTTTACAGATCTATGGAGTCTTGCCATTTGCAGGCTACCATTCCATCAAATAAATTTGAGCTTTTTATCCAATTATTTGCACTCTTATTTGTTTCAATTCAACAAATGTTTTGCATGTTTTAATTGATAAAATGTCATTGTTTTAAACAAATGAATTTTTTCAAATTTTTTGTTTTAAACAAAGTGAACATTCACAATGATGAAAGGATACTTAAGAATTTCTCAGTGCTCTCCCAAGGGTGGCATGATTTCCAACAGGTAAGACATTTGTTCGTATTCCTGGAATTGGTTGTATCCTCTTTCTCCTGCTTTATTGTTGGGGTTGTTCCCAAAGCAGAACTTTTGTTGGGGTTGTTCCCCTAAGCAGAGTGTTGTCGAAGACTTCGTTTTCTTCTCCAGCAGTATTCTCCCCCAGCATGGGTGTTTCCCATTTGGAAGTTTCGGTAGTTGGTGGTTTGAGACCCCGGTACCCTGTCACTCTCCCCAGTGCAGTCGCCAACGGAGTTGTGGCTTTTCTCCTCAGCATGGATGCTTTCCCTTTGAAGATTTAATGGTTGGTGGATTGATATCCTAGTACTTTACCGCTTTCCCCAGCATTGTCGCAAGTTGAGTTGTTGTTTCTTTCCTCAGCACAGTCGCTAGTGGAATCTGTGATATATCCCCAAAGTAGAGCGCTTGTGGAAGACGTCGTTTTGCTCCAGCAGTACCCTCTTCCCCGGCCAAGTCGCCAGTGGAGTTGCTATATCTCCCCATCAGTGCGCTTTTTTCCTCCAGCAGGGCAGTGATTGTGTTCCTCCTCAGCAGTTGTGGATATTCTCCTCAGAAGAGTCAGCATTTGGTGGTTGATCCCCAACTCTCTTCCATATTCCCAGTGGGTTCTTCAGTGGATTTCCCCAAGTGGGGCCGTCAGTAGATTTGTGGTTTGGTGGACTGTATTTGTGCAAAATCCCCAACAGAGTTGGTATCTCCAACAGAGTTAGGATTGCATCTGTGGTATCCCCTCAGAGCCTCTGCCATAGCTGATATCCTCGACAGAGTTGCTTTTGTGGCAGTTTCTACTGGTTGAAATCTCTGTTTCCCCAGTAGGTTGGTTGGTAGCCTATCATTCAGAGATCTGGGTTGATTCCCTGATTGCTTTTGATCTTCAGTAGAGTGGCTTGTTGCAGAATCTACTTGTGTGATCTGTTTCTCCCAGTGGGTGTATTTCCCGATGGAGTGGCTATTTGTGTTCTCCCCGGGTAGAGTTGCTTGTGCAACAGACTCTACGTGGATGATCTGTTCTCCCTTCGTGGGTTGTTCCCCAGTGGAGTTGTTTGGAGTTGCTTTCGTAGCAGTTCTTGCTTGTGCAGTGAGCTTTTGTTCCCCTGCAGATATCTCGGGATTTCTCCCACTTCCCCGAACAGATTTGTCTTTGTGGCTGTTTATGCCTGTTGTGACTTTCTGTGCTCCAGTTGGGTTGTTTGTTGATCCATTACTCAGAGATTTGGTGATATATCTGATCTTTTGCCTCCCCGCAGATCTTTGCTTTTCAGCATGAGGATCTCCAGCAGATTGGCTTTCCAGTTGGTTTTTCCCCTGGAAGTATAGTACCGGGCGTTTGATTCCTGGATTTTGTTTGTGTTAGATATGTCTGTTTTGTCAGCATCCATCAAACATACATTACGCATATTCATGCATAATCATAAACATTCAGATATTCATGTTGCATTTTTGCCATATATCTCTTGTTTGTTGTCTCTTGCTTTGGGTGATATAGATCTCTCCAATAGATCTTCCCAAGTAGATGTCGGGCGTTTAAATCTCTCCATATAGAGTCAGCCCCATAAGCAGAAAGTGACTGTCTTTCCTTCTGCAGTTCCCCACTGAGATTATCCTCGTGGATGACGGTTTCTTCCGTTTCCTCCCAACACATATATTGGGACGGATTTTCCTATTAAGTTATATCCTCATTAGGACGTGTCTTGTTTCAGTCTGTCTTTTCGGATCGACCCCGAATTGGCTATTTGTCAACTGTTTCTTGTGCTTCCCTGCGGAATAAACGAATAATTTGCCCAGTAACCGACATTATTTCTTTTATCCCCAGCGGAATCTTTTTGGGCCTCTACCCAGTAACCGGTAGTTGTAAATCCTATGTTCCCTCTTCTTGGCAGAATTTGTGGTTATATACCTTTTATTCCTCCAACAGAGTTAGTGGTTTGTTATAAACCCTATTTTGTTTCCCGTGCGGAATTGTGATTCTTTCATTCCCCACGCGGACGTTATGGTCTTCTACCCCGTATTTGGTAGATGTAAACCATATCTTTTATCCTCATCAGAGTTGATGGCTACTACCTCGTATTCGGTAGTCGTAAGTCCTATCTCTTTTCCCCTAGCAGAGGTAACCTTTGTGGTTCAGTCTGGTTGATGGTGGATTTTGTGTTGTTGTGGTTTCATTTCCCAACGGAGTCTGTGCTTTTTGTGGATAATTGCCGGTTGCTAGCAATTTTATCCCCAGCCAGAGTTTTGGTATTCTACCCCGTATTCGGTAGTTGTAAACCCTAATTTCTCCCTTTTGCAGAGTTAACCTGGTTGTTCATCCTAACCGATGATGGTTACTCTTTGCGGTTATCTTCATTCGTTATTCGATGTTGATATTTCCTCCTTGCTTCTGGACGATTGCCGTTTGCTCGCAATTGTATCCCCAGCAAGTCTTCTGGATAATTGCCGTATGCTTGCAATTTTATCCCTTTTGAAGTCGCCAGTGGGTCCTTTCACCGTTTGCTAGTGATTTGTTCCCCGGATTATTGATTGTTTATCAAAATATCCCCAGCTAGTCTTTGCGGATAATTGTTGTTTATGCAATTCATCCCCGGGTCATTGATTTTTGTATCAATGCATCCTCAGCAGATCACCTTTCATTTACCCGTTTGCTTGGTAATGTTGGTTGCTCCTTTGATTGGTCATCATTATATACCTAATTTGGTATCCCGATGCCTTTCTTTTCGGTCAATTTATCCTTTGTTAACCCTTATACCGGTTGTGGATAATCTTCCATGCGAGTATGTTATCCACGTTCTGACGGTAATGGATAATATATCTCATGCACTCTTCAGTCGAAGCCTTTTGTGTTTCCCCAGTCGAGTAAGATTCGTTATTCCTTTGTGGAATCTAATATTCTTTGTTTCTTGGATAATTGCCGGATGCTTGCAATTTATCCCTTTGAGTTGTCTTTCGTTTACCCGTATGCTTGGTATCGATTGTCTTTGTTTTGGTAAGTCACCTATTATATGCCCAGTAACCGGTATCTCTGGTGTCTCTCCTTTTCGAGTATATTATTCACGTTCTAACGGTAATGAATAATATATCTGTTTCACTCTTTGGTTGGAGTCCTTTTTTTGACCTTCCCCAGTAGAGTAAGATTCGTATTCTTTGTAGAATCGAATTTCCCATCCTTTAACCAGTTTGTGTTTTGGATGATGAGTGTCTTGGCATATATACCAATTCACGTTTTCGGCAGGTCACCTATTATATACCTCGGTATCTCTGGTGTTTCCTTCCATGCGAGTATATTATCTATGTTCTGACGGTAATAGATAATATATCTCATGCGAGTATTCTATCCACGTTCTGACGGTAATGGATATTATATTTCATGCGCTCTTTGGGTTTGTGTCCCCAGTTGAGTAAGATTCGTTTTCCCGTTGTGGATTCGAATGTCCATCCTGTAAGTTGTTTTGCTTTTTCAAGCCTTCTTTTTTGGATGATGAGGGTTTTGGCAGTAAAAACCAATTCACGATTCGGTTGGTCACCTATTATATACTTCGGTATCCCTGGTGTTCTCTCCTTTCTGCTCCCTATTATGACCTTGGTCCCCTGTGGAGTCAGGTTTTCCTGAGTTGATGTACCTTTTTCAGGTCTTTCTCAGATGTTGGTTGATTGATATCTCTCACCCTTATACCGGTCTTAGATATTCATTCTTCCCGAGTTTGTTACCCTTATACCGGTAACACCTCGTTTCCTTGTTGCTTTTCCCCAGGAGAGTCTCTTTGTTAGACCTTCTCCAGTGGAGTTTCCTGTTGTGATTTTTACCCTTTGCTGTATTGGCGTTTTCCCCAATATATGCAATTTTCCCCAGCAGGGAGGGTCTTTGTGAATCTTTCCTTGGTCCGAGTCCGGATTTTCATCCGAAGTATCCTTCGTGGATAATTTGAGTCAGCTTGTGTCTTTCCAATGGATGTATGTTCCTTTGGAAATCTTCTTTTCCCCAGTTTGAGTCCTTTACTCCCCAGTGAGGTCTCTAGTCCAGTCGTGTTTTGTTCACGCAGTGTCAGTCCTGTCCCCCAACTCAGAGTCGTGTCCTGCTCACGCTTTCCTTTTCTTTTTATCCCCAATAAGAGTCCCCGCAAGAGTCCTGTTAAAGTCTCTGTTCCTGGTGAATGTATTACTCCGATGGATCGTCTTTTCTTCTGTTTGAACCATATCCCCACAGAGTTTGTGTCTTTCATATGCATACATCTGCATCATGAGGTCTCTTAGGGACCAAAATTTGTCTCATTACTGTTATTTAAGCTCATTCTACCGCGTCGAGACGAAGATTTCTAAACTTCATTTCTCCGGGTAGAATGACCTTAAATAGGGGCATCTGTAAGACCCCAATTTTGGCCCTAAGATCCCTCATGGCATCATATCATATCATATCATTGCCTCAAGGATCATTGTGCATCTTGTTTCCCCTCTTTGTGGGTGGGTTGTCTTTTGAGTGTGGTTCTTGATCACCAAGCATGTTTTGCATATGTATATCATTGCTTTTCATTTGTTTACTAACCAAGTACAAAAATATTGTCATCTAACCTTGTTACTTGCAGCTGAAGCAACACTAGGTCAAGACAACCAAAGGCATTCATTGAGCAATAGATGGTGGCCATTCTTGAGAATTTGGGCACCATTGATCATTCAAAAGAGTTCATATGAACCATGGCATCATTTTGAATCAAGATCTCAAGTGGTAGAGGCTTGGATTTCATCAAAGCATAGCTAGATCAGCTGAAACCCTAGAAAAGTCAACACAAGTCAACTGTGCATTCAATCATGGATTCGAAGGTGGGAGATGGTTAGAGAGGACTCATTCATGTCCATGCAAGTCTCATTTGACATTTCAAACATCAACAATGGAGAATTTGAGGTCAGGTGAAAAGTTGCCCAAAATAGTAAGTGACCTGTAATTTCAAACTGCCAAAAATGGAAAGGTCTTCTCCTCAAATTTACATCATCAAGCAACCTTCAAATCAAATTTTACCCAACATGAAAGTTGAAGATCTTGCTCTCACCTTTCCAAAAAGTCCAAGAACATCCATTTCTCATTTATGGTTGAAGAATTATAATCAAATCATTGCCAAGGAATTTTGAACTTCAAGCTTGCATAACTTTTGCACCAAATGTCCAATTCAAGTGATTCTTTTTGGAGCATTTCACTCTTGATCCCTACTATCATAATCATGCATCATATTTCACAAATTCTCATCACAAAATATTTCATTTTTCACTTGAATTAATGTGAATTTTGGAGGGAAAAGGTGAATTTGAAAATTGGGCATTATTTCCACTTCCAACCAATTTCATATGCATCAAAACAGATTTTGCAATGCATTTCCAAGCAAAATTCGCACTGTTCCATTGGCACATGAGCATAAGGGTAATTTTGGCAATTTGCATAAACTACTTCATTTCATCTAATTCCTTTTGCATTAGCCTAATCATGATTAAGGACTTGATTAACAGAGGGTATATATTCCTAATCATAACAGAAAATCACAACAACAACTTCAGAATTTCATATCTAAACTTTTCATCTCAAAATTCTCTCAACTTTTTCTTCATTTTTCTTCATAGCTTTTGCATCTTTCTTGTTCTGTTCATCATCTACAGGCATTATTGAAGATTTCTGAAGCTAGATCCTGCAGAATTGGAGCTGAATCTTGGACTGTTGGAGCTTGTGCACTTGCCTGGCAGTTGAGGTTTCAAGAAGAATCAAGCATTGCTGAGCTACTTTATTGCATCCATTCGCCTCTCCTAGCAACATAGAACATCTGTTTTCGCATTTGAGGACTTGAGAAGCACGATTCCAACTCTGCATCATCATTGAGGTAAAAATTCGAATGCTCTAATTCTTGGAATAATTATGTGCATCTTGTAGATCTCTCATTACTGAGCATTCTGAACTTTAGATCGTGGATTTTCATTGAGTTTTGAGAGAGTTATGTTGATTTGAATTCTGATGAGTGAAACTTGTTGTGCTTGATTCGTTTGATACAGTTAGAGTTAGGTCAAATTAATGTTGTATTGTTGATGAGTGATGAAAGTTGAATCGAATGGTATATGTATGATGAATTTCTGTGAGGTTTGGATCATGATGATGAAGAACAGGATGAACACGCGATGAACACTAGGGTTTTAGTTCTCCAGATCGCGTTTGATCTTTCATGAGCCGTGTTTGCATGTATTTTGTTGTTTGTCTCCCATGTACCAATCACAACACGCTACATCACTTAATGAAACGGCGCGTTTCATTAAGTGAGCGCCTCAATTTGAATGGCGTAGCGGTTCGATCCCGCTCCAAGGCATTTTCCATCTTGGCTTTTTTGTATTTTTTTCACCTATGCTATTCATGTTCATCTATGTCATTCATGCATTTTTAATTTTCCATCTAATTAGAAAATTCATAACTCTCAAAATAATGATTCAATTCACATGAGATTTTTTTGCCATGTTCCTTGTAACGTCTACTAGTTTTTGGATATTTTTCCAGAGTTTGTGCTCGGTTGGATTTAAAAATTTCCTAGGGTTTGTTCTTGCATGTCATTTATTGCACATTGCTTGCCATTTCTTTTATGAAATCATGATGCTTGATCCAATGAAGCTGAAAATTTACATGCATAATCTAGACACTTTGATTGATCTTTTGGTATAGAGTTTGCAATTTTTGCATTTCTGGATGTTGAGATATGATGTGATTAATGAAGGTGTGACAATGTGTGTCACACCATTTCTTGTCCAATTTGCTGATTTTCTTTACGATGCCAAATAAATGCTAAATGATCTGAGTTTTTGCATGATACTACTTCTGGATGTTAAGTTTGGACATGATTTTTTGTAGAATATTTAGATCCATTTCCAATTTGTTTGAGATTTTCTTTGCTGGTTGGTCATGTTTGGACTTTTGTTGAGTGTTGAACTTTCATGATTTGTGAAATTCTCATGCCTTATCATATGAGCTTGAAATTTTGTACATTGATTCTTAACATGTTGAAGTGTGTCTTGGCTTTGGTTTGAGTCATTTATCTTGTGTCATCTCTGTTTTAGGACTGCCTTAAGTTGATGCATCATTTTGTGCTTCCTTTGAGCTTGTTTGTGCATACCATGACTTAGTGAATTTCTTTGACATGCTTATACTTGTTCAAATGCCATGATTTTTGGTGTGCTGATCATTTGATGTATGCTGTTTAGCCATGATATTTCTTGAGATTTATTGAGCCATTTTGGAATTAATATGCTTGTGATCATTCTGTTTGCATCATTGTGATTCCAACTTGCATACATTGACATGATTTGTTTATAAAATGAAATTGGTTGATGCTTTTGATATGAGACCACTTGGATGATGTTCTAAATTGATTAAACTTGATTCTTGTGAATTTTCATGTTCTGTTTTAAATTTTTTCCCTCATCTTTGACCCTAGGCTTTGGCCTAAGGGTTTGCCTCTCATGTTTGAAGCTTTGTTTCAGGTTGCACATGCAAGTTACACAATTGATGATGCCTCATCTTGAGAGCATTTAATATTTGCTTTTGATTACTAATGTGTGTTTTGTAGGTTGAAGTTGATTCAATTGGGATTGACTTGTGGCTTATGCCTTTGCCTATATTGGTTGTCTGTTGTATTAACTGTTGGTTGATTGTCTGTATAGCATACTGATTTGTTTGATGTTTCCACAGGTACCTTAGTTGCTATAGTTCATTGTGAACTTGCTTTTGCTTTGCTTGATAGCTTAAGCATTGAGGTATAACATCTCTTCTCCATGTAGTCTGGAAGACCTGGCCTGTTACTTGGCCAGGCACCTGTCTGAAGTCCTCCTTAAGAGGCAATGTTTGTGATTGTTTATCTTTGTCCCCAAGCAGGAAAAGTCCTTTTGATAAGGCAATTGGTAGACAAAAGAGATGTGTAGTCCATCTCCTACTATTCTGTGTGTCTTCCCTTTGCTCACATTACATGTTGTAGCATTGTGGATCTTAACCCAAGATCTATCGAGTCATTAACTTGTGGAGAGAGTTCCAACTTTCTGAACTCCCACACCTTCTGATATTCAATGCTCTCCCTGACCAGGGATAAGAGCAATGGGGCACACCCCTCATATCCTTTCATCTGCTTCACCTTAACTCTCAATGTTAAGGTTAAGAGCACCACTCACCCCATTCCAGGTGACTTTAAAGTCTAACCCTTGCTTAAGCCTAATTGCTTGGATATAGTGTGTGCTAAATGACTTTGTTTGATTGATTGCTTGGTTCATCTGTACATGTTTGCTTGTTTGCCTTCGTGCATTTATCATCATTAATTGTTCATTATTGCATGATTATCATTTCATATCTTTGTGACACATCTTTAATTGCCCATTGCGGAATCAACAGTAAGTCCATTCATTGGCCATTGTTCCTATGATTTGGAAGGGATTGAGTGTAAGACCATTTCATTGGCCACTTATGTCCTCTT
This sequence comes from Lathyrus oleraceus, assembly GCF_024323335.1. Lineage (NCBI taxonomy): Eukaryota > Viridiplantae > Streptophyta > Magnoliopsida > Fabales > Fabaceae > Lathyrus > Lathyrus oleraceus. The sequence continues at coordinate 214,861,019 of NC_066583.1, forward strand.
TGCTTAGTGCTTTTGTTGTTTGTTGTATGTGAGGATTCAATTGTAAGACCATGTTGTTGGCATTTGTATTCCCATGATCATATATTGGAGATTAGAGTAAGCCCAGATAGAATGGCATCTGACATCCATGTTTTGTTTTACTTTAGGAGATTGGAATAAGTCCATTTATTGGCATCTGATATCCATGCTTTGTTTCGCTTTAGAAGGTTGGAATAAGTCCATTTATTGGCATCTGACATCCCCGTTTGTTTTAGGAGACTGGTGTAAATCCAATTATTGGTATCCGGTATCCACCTTTGTTTGTGAGATTGGTATAAGTCCAGCAATTGGCATCCGGTATCATTTGTTTTGCTTATTTGTTATTTGCATTGTTTGCCTATTCCTAAGGACACACTTGAATCATCTTCTATATGATTTCAAGAGGTGAACCTTTCTGAGAAGTTTTACACTCCGTTATCCATACCCTCTTTGTCCTAAACCTTTTCACATTGTCAATTCAAAAAACTTTGAACTATTGTGCAAACATCTTCATGTCTTTTCAAATTAGAAACCTGGACCCTAAGTCCTTGACTTTTCAAACTCCATTTCATAACACTTCTTTGAATTGAATCTTAATCATACTTTGACCATACTTTGTGAATACTCATAATCAATTAACTTCACCCATTCAATTGTTTTGTGGCTTTGTCCATTGTTGATATGTTTTCGTACATTAGCCATAGGTTTCAATTACCACAGTGGTTGATGTAAATCTTACCTTATCCTTAGTGAGTTGATTGTAAGTCTTCCATACTTATTATAGGGTTAACCCCTCACTAGTATGTTGAAGCCGTCCTCGCATGGTGGATTGTTGATTCAGGTTGAGTTTTCTCCCATTGGTAATGAAAAACCTTATGGCGTGTGTTTTAAAATGAACTCACTAATTCTTGGAAATCTTTTAGCCGAACTACGGCGTTTTGATCCTTACCTTTCATGGAAGGTACGTAGGCAACGGGTTCATCCGTTCAAACACAAAAATAATAAAATTGTATATTCTTTTCTCATCTTCCCATTCATGTTTGCACAATATGTCATAAACAAATAAACATTTTATACAACAAGTGTGAAAAGGGCTCCCTAGGAGTACCTAGGACGTTTTGGGTGCCTAACACCTTCCCATTGCGTAATTAACCCCTTACCCAGATTCTCTGATCTTTTCATTAGTTTTCTATGTGTAAAACTTCTTAGGCTTTTGTTCGCTTTTTAGCCATTCCTTAGGATAAATAAAAGTGCGGTGGCGACTCGATTTCCTTGTATGCTTTGCTTTTGATTTAGTCAATAAATCATAAAGTGACGAATACACCGCTACAATATCCAGCCAGCATATAGTTGTCTTTTGGGGCGTCCCTGGATACATGGGGCTGGGGAAGTTTCGTCGACTCTCCATCAGAAGTTGAAGTATGTCTGGAACGGTCAGATTGTGACTGTGTGCGGCGAGGAGGACATTCTGGTGAGTCATTTATCCTCTTTCAAGTATATGGAGGTGGATGGCGAGATCCATGAGACTCTATGCCAGGCGTTCGAGACTGTTGCTCTTGAGAGGGTGGCTTTTGCTGAGCAGAAGAAGCCAGGTGCCTCAATTGCATCATACAAGCAGGCTGTGGAGGTTGTCAACTCGGGCAATGCAGAAGGCGGGGGCAAGATGGTGGACCTGCCTGTCAAAGAAGACAAGTTCGGTATTGGTTATCTACCTCTGCAACCAGAGCAGATTGAGCAGAAAGGGCCAAGTACCTTCACCAGCGCTGGGATGATGAATCATGGTGACGTCTTTGCAACCGGTGGTGAAGACTGTGACAGTGACTGTGATCTGAACGACTGGGTTCGCCCGTGTGCACCAGGGGTGACGATCAACAATTGGACGGCTGAGGAAGTGGTCCAAGTTACTCTTCAAACAGAGTAATTTTCTTTTGTTTTTCATTTAGCACAAAACCCTACGTTCTGCCCAAGGCGTAGTGGTTCATTGTAGGGCCTCATCATGTTTTTCAATGATATCATTAATAAAGGACATTTTCCAAACAATTTTGTGATCCCTGTCTTTCTGTTTTTGTTTTTCATTTTCAAAAAATAAAAAATGGCAATGTTTTTGTTTTTGTGACTTTCTTGAACTCTTTTTTCTAAAATAAAGCATTAAACATGCAGAAGTGATCTTACGGACTCCACTATAAACAGTTCTGTTATGGCTCAGTATGATTTCAATAATCCCATCTACCAAGCTGAAGAGGAGAGTGAGGAAGACTGTGAACTCCCCAAAGAACTGGTCAGATTATTGAAGCAAGAGGAAAGGGTCATCCAACCTCATCAGGAGGAGCTGGAAATTATTAATCTTGGTACTGAGGACGCCAGAAGAGAGATCAGAATCGGGGCCGCTTTGAAGACAGATGTCAAGAGGAGGTTGATTGAGATGCTGAGAGAATATGTGGAGATATTCACCTGGTCGTATCAAGATATGCCTGGGTTGGATACAGACATTGTGGTGCATAGGCTACCTCTCAGAGAAGATTGTCCTTCAGTCAAGCAGAAGCTTCGCAGAACTAGTCCTGATATGGCTGTTAAGATCAAGGAAGAGGTTCAGAAGCAGTTGGATGCGGGTTTTCTGTCAGTGACTACTTATCCCCCGTGGGTGGCCAACATCGTTCCCGTGCCGAAGAAGGACGGTAAAGTCAGAATGTGTGTCGATTACCGGGATTTAAATAGAGCAAGTCCGAAAGATGACTTCCCATTACCTCACATTGATGTATTGGTTGATAATACGACTCAATCCTCAGTGTTCTCTTTCATGGACGGATTCTCTGGTTATAATCAGATTAAGATGGCGCCAGAAGACATGGAAAATACGACATTCATTACACCTTGGGGCACGTTCTGCTATAAGGTGATGCCATTTGGGCTGAAGAACGCCGGTGCTACCTATCAGAGGGCTATGACGACTCTCTTTCATGACATGATGCACAAAGAGATTGAAGTGTACGTGGATGATATGATTGTGAAGTCGCAGACAGAAGAGGAGCACCTGGTAAATTTGCAGAAGTTGTTTGAAAGGCTAAGAAAGTTCAAAGTGAGGCTGAATCCAAACAAGTGTACGTTTGGGGTGAGATCCGGTAAGCTGTTGGGTTTCATTGTCAGTGAGAAAGGGATTGAGGTTGATCCAGCGAAAACTGAAAACTGAAAAGCTATTCAAGAAATGCCTGAACCGAAAACTGAAAAGCAGGTTCGTGGGTTTTTAGGGAGATTGAACTACATTGTAAGGTTTGTATCTCACCTAACTGCCACGTGTGAACCGATATTCAAATTGCTAAGAAAGAATCAAGCAATCAGGTGGAATGATGACTGTCAGAATGCTTTTGACAAGATAAAAGAGTATTTGCAGAAACCTCCAATCCTTATACCTCCAGTTCCTGGGAGACCTCTGATAATGTACCTGTTAGTGACTGAGAACTCGATGGGGTGTGTATTGGGACAACATGACGAGTCTGGTCGAAAAGAGCATGCCATATACTACCTTAGCAAAAATTTTACCGACTATGAAATCAAATATTCACAACTCGAGAAAACTTGCTGTGCTTTGGCCTGGGCTGCTCGCCGACTGAGGCAGTATATATTGAACCATACTACCTTATTAATTTCTAAGATGGATCTAGTGAAGTACATCTTTGAGAAGCCGGCTCTCACCGGACGGGTTGCCCGTTGGCAGATGATCTTAACAGAATATGATATCCAGTACACGTCGCAGAAGGCCATCAAAGGTAGTATTTTGTCAGACTACCTTGCCGAGCAACCGATTGATGACTATCAACCAATGATGTTTGAATTCCCTGATGAGGACATCATGTATCTGAAGATGAAAGATTGTGAAGAGCCTCTTGTCGAGGAAGGACCGGATCCTGATGACAAGTGGACATTGATGTTTGATGGGGCCGTGAATATGAATGGCAACGGTGTTGGGGCAGTGCTTATTAATCCTAAAGGGGCTCATATACCTTTTTCTGCCAGATTGACTTTTGACGTCACCAATAACGAAGCTGAGTATGAGGCTTGCATCATGGGGATAGAAGAAGCCATCGATCTAAGGATCAAAACTCTGGACATTTATGGAGATTCCGCTCTAGTGATTAATTAGGTCAATGGAGATTGGAATACCCATCAACCGCATTTGATTTCTTATAGAGATTACACCAGAAGGATACTGACTCTCTTCAAGAAGGTGAAGTTGTATCACGTCCCCCGAGATGAGAATCAGATGGCTGATGCCTTGGCTACTTTGTCTTCTATGATCAAAGTCCATTGGTGGAATCATGTGCCACATGTTGCGGTGAATCGACTCGAGAGGCCTGTGTATGTGTTTGCAGTCGAGTCTGTTGAGGATGAGAAGACGTGGTATTATGATATCAAGAATTTCCTCAAGAGTCAGGAGTATCCTGAAGGAGCGTCAAAGAATGACAAGAAAACCCTGAGAAGGCTAGCTGGAAGCTTTTATTTGAATCAGGATGACGTGTTGTACAAGAGAAACTTTGACATGGTTCGGCCCAGATGTGTGGATAGACACGAAGCAGACATGTTGATGCAAGAAGTGCATGAAGGATCTTTTGGTACCCATGCTGGTGGTCATGCAATGTCGAAGAAATTGTTGAGAGCCGGTTATTACTGGATGACTATGGAATCCGACTGTTTCAAGTACGCTCGGAAGTGCCATAAATGTCAGATCTATGCTGATAAGGTGCATGTACCACCAAGCCCTCTGAATGTCATGAATTCGCCTTGGTCGTTCGCGATGTGGGGCATTGATATGATTAGGAAGATTGAGCCTACTGCTTCTAATGGACATTGCTTCATCCTGGTTGCGATTGATGACTTCACCAAATGGGTGGAAGCAATTTCCTATGCTAATGTTACCAAACAAGTGGTTGCCCAGTTTATTAAGAAGGAAATCATCTGTCGTTACGGGGTTCCCGAGAGAATCATCACTGATAATGGTTCGAATCTCAATAACAAGATGATGAAAGAGCTTTGCAGAGATTTCAAGATTGAACATCACAATTCTTCTCCTTACAGACCAAAGATGAATGGTGTTGTAGAGGCGGCAAATAAGAATATCAAGAAGATTGTGCAGAAGATGGTCGTGACGTACAAGGATTGGCATGAGATGCTGCCTTTCGCTTTGCATGGGTACCGTACTTCAGTACGTACGTCGACCGGGGCAACCCCTTACTCCCTTGTATATGGTATGAAAGCAGTCCTACCTGTTGAAGTGGAGATTCCTTCTCTGAGAGTCTTGCTAGATGTCAAGCTTGACGAAGCCGAGTGGATTCGAACAAGGTTTAACGAGTTGAGCTTTATCGAAGAGAGACGGTTAGCAGCTGTGTGCCATGGGCAATTGTATCAGAGAAGGATGAAGAGAGCCTTTGATCAGAAAGTGCGTCCTCGAAGCTATCAGACTGGTGATTTAGTTTTGAAGAGGATCCTTCCTCCCGGTACAGATAACAGGGGCAAGTGGACTCCTAATTATGAAGGTCCATATGTTGTTAAAAAGGTTTTCTCTGGTGGAGCCTTGATTCTTACAACTATGGATGGTGAAGATTTTTCGTCCCCTGTTAACTCAGATGTAGTCAAAAAATACTTCGCATAAATTGACCCGCTGGACGAAAAGAATAAAAGAGTCCAGGCAAAAAAGGGCATCCCGGCGAACCAAAAAAAAAAAGAAAAGGTTCGGGCAAAAGTTAGGGATAAAGAATGAAAAGAATTTGTACACCCGGTAAGTCGAAAACCCGCAAGGGCGGCTTAGGCAAAAATGGGTATCCCGGTGGATTGAAAACCCAGAAGGGCAATCCAGCCAAAAGAGGGATTAAAGCGAAGACTACAGTCTGAGTTATCTGTACTTCATCGCGCTTCAGTGCTTACCATCTCGAAGGATATGATCGGTCCAGTCATTCTTCTCAGAAAGCAAGGAATTTGGGGATAAAATTGATGATCTGTGAGTCATAACAGTATTGGGAAATAGTGGATGTCGTGTTCACATTGCCATTAGGATAGTTTATTTTCCTTTTGTGCGCAATTACCTCTTTCTAGGAATTACTTCCTGATGTATTCGCCTTTTCAGGCCCATTTTCAATCAATAAAAAGTCGTTATTCAGATAAATTGCTCTCTTGTTTTTATTTTACTGTTTTGTTTGCAAAAACGTCCGAATTTTTGATAAACATGGCATATAAAAACATGAAGGCTAGACAATAACGTGCAGAAAGATAAAACATTTGAAAATCATTTTGAATGTTGAGTACACTTGAGTGTATCTTGTCCATGCAATCCCCTGGGGCATGTATGTCTTGCTGTTTTGCAGGTTATTACCTTCGGTTCCTGGCTGAAGCAGATAAGCCACGGTTTGATTAGGGATGTTGTCAGCACTGTCCGGTAGTGTGAGAGGATGGGGCTTTCCCCAGCAGTTGCAGCAAGTTCAGGACTTGTCTACCCAGCATATTCAAGATCAGGAATTCCTCAGCAGGATTGAGGATGTTTCCCCAGTAGGCTTGGAAGTGGCTGTTTGCCCAAGCAAGTCTGGGAGCTTTTTAGAGTTGTTCTTCCCCAGCAGTTGGGTAGCAGGCCTGAAAATGGGTGTATCCCTTGGCTAGTCTGAAGATTGTTAATCCCCACCGAGTCGGAAGGATGTGGTATCCCCAGCGGAGGTGTCAGTGGAGTAGTTTATTCCTCAGCAGTCGGGTTTGAAGTATTATATCCCCAGCATGGTTTGGTATATTATTTCCCCAACAGAGTATGCCTTTCCCCACTAGGGTTGTGAAGGTTTTCCCCTAGCAGATCTCCCTAGCAGAGGGTTGTGTTGATGGTTCTTCCCAGCGAAGTTCCCCGAGTGGATCCGGTTCGGTGAAAATTATCCCCAGTAGAGTTTATCATACCTGTGGATTGACAGTTATCCTACCTGTGGATAACTGAACGTTGGTTGTTTCCCTAGCGGAGTCCCCGAGCGGATTGGATCCGGTGAAGGTTGTCCCCGGTGGGATCCTTTCTCCAGCAGCAATGCTATTCCCCCGCAGAGCACTCCCAGCAGTGCATCTCCCCGCAGAGTTGGAAAACCTATTCAGATTGGTGTGCTCAGCAGAGCAATCCGTTTGCTCCCCAGCAGGAGTTTTCATCATTTTGCATCTTGCATGTAGTAATCATTGCATCCTCAAATCGCATAGCATTTCCATTCAATATGGAGCATTACGCCATAGAAAATTCAAACATATGCATTCATGTGTTAAACCTAATCAAACCATATCCCCGGCAGAGGCGAATCATTGTTCAGACGTCTGTACGACACATTTGCTACAATTGCTCCTGACAGCATTCAAGCTTGATTCTCCCCAGTGAGATCCCCAGCAAGTGTTTAGCCTTGCCTTGACATATTGAAGATGTCATTTCTGTGATACCGGTAAGTGTCATGTCAGCACCCGCGTGTGTTTCTTTCCTTGGTGTCGGTAGACACCATTGTTTCGGTGTCGGTAAACATCGAGTTTCTTCCCAGTCATCGGTAAATGTCTGGTCGTCTTTTTTGGATGTCGGTAAACATCATCTTTCGATGTCGGTAAACATCGAGTCTCACTCCAGTCATCGGTAAATGTCTGGTCGTCTTTTTTGGATGTCGGTAAACATCATCTTTCGATGTCGGTAAACATCGAGTTTCTTCCCAGTCATCGGTAAATGTCTGGTCGTCTTTTTTGGTTGTCTGTAAACATCATCTTTCAATGTCGGTAAACATCGAGTTTCTTCCCAGTCATCGGTAAATGTCTGGTCGTCTTTTTTGGATGTCGGTAAACATCGAGTTTCTTCCCAGTCATCGGTAAATGTGTGGTCGTCTTTTTTGGATGTCGGTAAACATCATCTTTTGATGTCGGTAAACATCGAGTTTCTTCCCAGTCACCGGTAAATGTCTGGTCGTCTTTTTTTTTTTGGATGTCGGTAAACATCATCTTTCGATGTCGGTAAACATCGAGTCTCATCCCAGTCATCGGTAAATGTCTGGTCTTGCTTCACTTCTGTACGCATCATCTTTCGATGTCGGTAAGCATTGTATCTCTTTCCCCAGGTCATCCGTTGATGTCTGGTCACCTCTCCGTTGGTTTCGATAAACGTCGAGTTTTTCCCATTCGTCCGTTGACGTATGGATGTACCCTTCCCATTCATCCGTTGATGTCTGGTCACCTCTCCGTTGGTTTCGATAAACGTTGAGTTTTTCCCATTCGTCCGTTGACGTCTGGATGTACCCTTCCCATTCATCCGTTGATGTCTGGTCACCTCTCCGTTGGTGTCGATAAACGTCGAGTTTTTCCTAGTCGTCCGTTGGCGTCTAGTTGTGATTTTTGTTCCCATTCATCATATTTCAATGTCTGGATGTGGTTCCTTTTTTTCTGAAAAAAAAATCAAAATCCCCAGTGAAGTCGTTGGTGAACGTCTTGTCTGGTCCAGTGATAATATCAGATCCCGGTGGAAGTTGTCCTTGGTGGACAGTCTGTTCTTGGATCCCCGCAGAGTGCAAATTTCTACGGTTCTTTGGTATTCAATCCTTGTTTACCTTGAAGGTCTGACAGCCGTTGCTCTCATCCGTTCAGGTTCCCAGTTGATTGAATAGGGGCAGTTGTAGCACCTCAGATTTGCACCTCCCATTTGTACATACATTTCATTTTTAGGTCATTAATATTGCATTCACATTGCATGTCATATTGCATTTCATCAATCAAAACTGATCAGGAGATTCAACTATGCAAGAGAGGAAGAGCATTTTCCATGAGATCAAAGCCCTAGGGTGGTTCCAATGAGCTTACATGACCCAAGGATCATTTTGAAGTAGCTTGGCCAAGTGTTGAAGGCTCAGAACTCATCAGTGCATGTGCAAGTCATATGAGGCCCATAAAAGTCAACAGAAGTCAACTACAAAGTCAACTGTGGATTTGGAGGTGGGAAGTGATTAGAGATGCTTCATTCATGTCCAAACAAGTCGCATTTGGCATTTCAAACACTCACATTGAAGAATTTGAAGTCAGGTCAAGACTTTCCAAATATAGCAGGTGACCTATAATTTGAAGTTTCCAAAAATGGAAAGGTTTTGGACCAACTTCAACTCAAGATTACATCATCAATAAAGCTTCAAATGCAATTTGTTCCAACCTGAAAGTTTAAAATATTTCTCTCCCATTTCCAAAAAGTCCAAGATCATAGATTTCTCATGTGTGGTTGAGGAGATATGATCCAATCATGGCAAAGTGTGTTTTAAAATTCAAATGGGCATAACTTTTTAACCAAAGCTCCAAAATGAGTGGTTCTTTTTGCATTTTGTTCATCGTGACCTCTAGTTTCCAAGCATACCATTACATGACATGAATTTCCTTTGCATGGGCATGTGCTTGTTCATGAAGATTTGTGAAGAAAATTTCATAAAACCATTTTGGTTGATCATGAGCATACAAAACCAATTCCAAAGCTTGCATGGGCATTAATTAAGTGATTTTGGGCCAAATTCGTGCACTATTCACGTGCTACCTCATGCATGGGGGTGAAAAACACATTTTGCACATACACCTCAAAATTGATTAATCTCATTTGCATTTGGCTTAAACAGGTTCTAAACATGATTAGCATGGCATATATATGGTTAATCATAACTGTATTGGTCATTAACACTCATTTCAGATCTGAATTTCAAGAATCATCAAAACTTTTCTCTCAAAATATTTTTCAATTTCTTCACACTAGAGCATTTCCTATTGATTGATTCATCCTCCTGAAGCATTTTTTAGAAGATTTGGACGTGGAATTGGACCAAACTGTGCCATATTTACTCATATTCAAAGCTTGAAGCATCCATGGAGATTTCAAAATTAACTGGATTCGTGCTTGTTTGAGCTTCATTCCTTCCAGCATTCACCTCCACAAGCATCATAGAAGAATTCTGGAACATTACAAGCCTTGTATCAAGCCAAATCCTAATTTGTTCGTCAAGAAGGTCAGGATTCGACCACTTTAATTCTCAAAATCTTTGTGATATTTGTGTAGATCCTTCATTGGTGATGATTTTGGTACAAAATTCGAGTGAAATGGTGCACTATGCGCAAAGTTATGCATGTTTAAAGTTTTTATGTCAAGTTTTAATTCCTTCGATCTGAACTTGTTGTGAAGTTTTTGCATGAAATAATTGTGGATCTTCCATGAGCGTGGCATGATGAATCGATTGATGTTAGTTTGGTTAATTTCTGGAACATTTTGGATTTTTCTGGAAAAACGCGTATGACCACCATGCAATGTTCATCTTCAACTTTGAAGTTCATGCAATTTCCAGATTCGCTATGATGTTGCTAGGATTTTGCTACGAATTGTGGATTAGCTACGAAAATTCTGGGCGCTAGGGCTCAGGACCAAAACGCGGTCGTTTTGGTTAAGCGCCAATTTCAAATCTGGCAGTGGTTCGAGTCCGAGCGAAGGAGTTTTTTCAAATTGCCTTGCCTTTTATTACTTTCCCTCCCATTTTCATGTCTTGGCTCATTTTAATTTTCAAATTCTTTCCAAACTTCCAAAAATCATATAAAATTGAAAATTGCACCAATTTAATCCCAATTTTTTGCTATGTGTTCCTTATCCTGTCTAATTTTTTATGATCATAAATTGCAAAATTGTGCCTGGCTTAAAAATTGATTTGTCCTAGGGTGATTGAACATGTGTCCATTTATGATATTTCCTTGATCTTTCCTTCATAAAATGCTTGTTTCTTATCCAATGATTCTGAAATTTTGTGTGTAGTTTCTAGACATGTTGATGAACATTTTGGATTTGGTTTGATATTTTTCCCATGCTCCCATTCTGTTTTATGTTCATGCTAACTTGGTGTGACAATTTGTGTCACACATGTGATTGTTTGAATTGTGCTATGTGATTGCCATGCTTAATGATGTCCAATGCTTCTGATTTTTTGTATGTTGATCATATTAGATGTCTTGAATATGCATGAATTTTTCCAGAATTTATTGAATCATTTCTGTTTTGATTTGAATTCTTCATTCATGATGATCACATATGAACTTTGAAATTGCCTTTGGCTTCACATGATCATGAAATGCATTTGGTTAATGATTTTGATGTGAGCATTTTTAGGATATGTCAATATTTGTTTGAAGTTGCTTCATGTTAAGTTTGAGCTTCTGTTTTGGATTTTTGATCCTCTTTTGACCCTAGGCTTAGACCTAGTGGTTTGGACTTACCATTTGGATTGTGATTTCAGGTTCAAGTACATCTCCATGAGTGATGATGATCCTTCCTTTGAGATTGATTAATTGGTTGATGTTGGCTAACATTTGCTTGTTTTGTAGGCTTTGAGGGCAATTCATTTGTGTTTGCCTAATGCCTTGCACCATTATTGCCTGATTGGATTTGTCTGTCTGTGTGATATTAATTGTTGATTGTTTGTCTGTACAGTTGAACTGATTGGTTTAGATTTTTTCACAGGTACCTAAGTTGCTTTAAGTTCATTTGAACTTGCTTTGCTAGCTTGTGGTTTTATTACCACTGAGGTATAGTCTCTTGACTTCATGTAGTCTGGAAGACCTGTCCTGGTATGTGGGCAGGCACCTGTCTGAAGCCCTCCTTAAGAGGCAATGCTTGTGAATGATTAATTTTGTGCCAAACAGGTAAAGACCTCTTTAGAGGCAATTGGCAGATAAAAGAGATGTGTAATCCATCTCCTGCTACTCAGTGTGTCATTCACTTTGCTCACACCATGTGTTGATGCATTGTGAATAAAAACCCAAGATCCTGTTGAGTCAGTCCTCTCTGGACAAGAGTTCCTACATTCTGAACTCCCACACTTTCTATTGTGAGTCAAGCTCTCCCAGGCCAGGGATAAGAGATGTGAGGTCTTACCCTCACTTCCCATTTCATTTGCTTCACCCTAACTCTCAATGTTAGGGTTAAGAGCTAAAAATACCCCATTCCAGTTGGCTTGTTTTTGCAGCCTAGCCTTGTATGAGCCCAAAATGTTTGCATATAGTGTGTGTGCTTGTTTATTGTGCTTGTGTTTGTTTGACTATGCTGTTTAGGATAGCTTGCTCCCTGTGCAAGTTAGATAGAAACCTCAACATAGGGATCGTACGCATGACAACTTCTAGGCTCGAGTCGTAGTCTCCCTAGTAGTTTGTGTCTCCCTTTGTCTCTGGTTAGGCTAGAAGTTCTTTCCCTGCGTAGGGGAACTACGTCGCCCTGATCCTCATGCCAGATGAGGTACGTAGGCAGGAGATGAGCTGATCTCTCCGGGCGCCCTTTTTCTTTTTCAACCCCTTTGTGTGTCTTTGGAGTCTGACGTAAGTCCAGCGATTGGCAGTCGGTTTCCTGTGTCTTGTTTGCTTGTTGGAGTCTGACATAAGTCCAGCGATTGGCAGTTGGTTTCCTGTGTGTGTGTTTGTTGGTTCGGAGTCTGATGTAAGTCCAGCGATTGGCATTCGGTTTCCAGGTTTTCCTGTTTGTGTTTCGTTTGGCGTGCGTTAGCCGAGCTACGAGTGCTCTGATTCTTCTCTGGTTAGAGAAGATACGTATGCATAGGATGTGACATCCTAGCGAGAACGTTTCCCCTGTCCCGAACTACATCGACTCTGATGTCTGTGTCTGACAGACTACGTAGGCCCAGGAGGCGATATCCTGCCGAGTCCCGTTTCTTTTGTCTTTCTGTGTTTCCTTCTAGCCTTGTGCAGTTTGTGAGTAGTCTTTAGCAACCTTTCTTCTATTCTTTTTGTGCGTGGATCCCGTCGAGTACGACGGATGCGTAGGGGTGCTAATACCTTCCCTTCGCATAACCGACTCCCGATCCCATCAATCTCTGGTCGCGAGACCATGTTCTTTCCAGGTTTACTTCGAGCGTTTCCTTTCCCTCTTTTGGGATAAATAATGCACGGTGGCGGCTCTGTTGTTTCGTTTTCCCGCCGGTTTTTCGCGTAATGCGACAGCGGGCGACTCTGCTGGGGATATAGAGAAGTTGACCTCTTGCTGGTCCATCTTCCCTAAGCGAGTCTCTCCTAGCACTCTCTAGGATAGGGTTTGGTTGCTTTTGCTGTTTCATCTATTGCATTCATTTATTTATGTTTGCATTTATGTTTGCATTTATGTTTGCATTCATCATACTTTCATCTGTGCTGGCTGGTTGTCTATTTCTCTGTTGGGGTGGGAGTTACATGAGGTAAAAGGCCCAATACCCAGGCTATGAGTGAACTCTAAGACACCTAGGAATAGAGTGATTCTTGAGAAGTGGGTGGTATTGCGCCACTTAGCGGAACTTGATATCACGAGCAGTTCAGATCCTGATGGGGTATTGTCGGTGCATACATCGGGTGTGTACATGATGATATTCTATGAAAGGGTTGTTTATCCTGCGTTTCTCTTGACTTTACCCTGGCCTAGACGACACCCGTGAGTGGGGAGGGAATGATCATTTTACAGGTACTCTTGGTGACTTGTTGGTGACCTTTGGTTCCTATTGGTGACTTGGTTCAGAGATTTGGGTTCCAGATGACTTTGGGTCTCAGATGACTTTGGGGTTCCGAATTCAAGCCGAAGCTTTGAACCTGTGCTCCGTAGCACACAGCCAACCAGTCCTGTTTGCATCATTTGCATCATAGCATATTTATGTTCAAAAAAAAGATAATGCAATAGAAAAAGAAAAGAAAAAGTTAATCTCTTCATGCATATCATTTCTCAGGTTCATTCGGAAGTCTATTCACTGTGAGAGATGGCATCCGTTCCAGAGTTGAAAAGGAAGACTTGCACCTACAGTTTTCACCGTGAGCCTTTGACATCTTTGATAGAGTTGAGCAACTTTGTGACTGGCGATAACCAGAAGGTGTTTGTTGATCAGTATGGGGACTTGTTGACACTGCTGAAGATGGTGGTAGATCTAGTGCCGTTGCAGACTCTTCTACAGTTCTACGACCCAGAGCTTCGTTGCTTCACTTTCCAGGACTATCAGTTAGCTCCCACTCTTGAAGAGTACTCCATTCTGTTGAATGTCCCGATCAGATACCAGGTGCCTTTCTTGGATGTTCCAAAGGAGGTTAATTTCAGAGTTGTTGCCAGAGCTTTTCATTTGAGTATTAAGTGAAGTGAGTGACAGACTACGTAGGCCCAGGAGGCGATATCCTGCCGAGTCCCGTTTCTTTTGTCTTTCTGTGTTTCCTTCTAGCCTTGTGCAGTTTGTGAGTAGTCTTTAGCAACCTTTCTTCTATTCTTTTTGTGCGTGGATCCCGTCGAGTACGACGGATGCGTAGGGGTGCTAATACCTTCCCTTCGCATAACCGACTCCCGATCCCATCAATCTCTGGTCGCGAGACCATGTTCTTTCCAGGTTTACTTCGAGCGTTTCCTTTCCCTCTTTTGGGATAAATAATGCACGGTGGCGGCTCTGTTGTTTCGTTTTCCCGCCGGTTTTTCGCGTAATGCGACAGCGGGCGACTCTGCTGGGGATATAGAGAAGTTGACCTCTTGCTGGTCCATCTTCCCTAAGCGAGTCTCTCCTAGCGCTCTCTAGGATAGGGTTTGGTTTCTTTTGCTGTTTCATCTATTGCATTCATTTATTTATGTTTGCATTTATGTTTGCATTTATGTTTGCATTCATCATACTTTCATCTGTGCTGGCTGGTTGTCTATTTCTCTGTTGGGGTGGGAGTTACATGAGGTAAAAGGCCCAATACCCAGGCTATGAGTGAACTCTAGGACACCTAGGAATAGAGTGATTCTTGAGAAGTGGGTGGTATTGCGCCACTTAGCGGAACTTGATATCACGAGCAGTTCAGATCCTGATGGGGTATTGTCGGTGCATACATCGGGTGTGTACATGATGATATTCTATGAAAGGGTTGTTTATCCTGCGTTTCTCTTGACTTTACCCTGGCCTAGACGACACCCGTGAGTGGGGAGGGAATGATCATTTTACAGATACCGTTGGTGACTTGTTGGTGACCTTTGGTTCCTGTTGGTGACTTGGTTCAGAGATTTGGGTTCCAGATGACTTTAGGTCTCAGGTGACTTTTTGGTTCCGAATTCAAGCCGAAGCTTTGAACCTGTGCTCCGTAGCACACAGCCAACCAGTCCTGTTTGCATCATTTGCATCATAGCATATTTATGTTCAAAAAAAAGATAATGCAATAGAAAAAGAAAAGAAAAAGTTAATCTCTTCATGCATATCATTTCTCAAGTTCATTCGGAAGTCTATTCACTGTGAGAGATGGCATCCGTTCCAGAGTTGAAGAGGAAGACTTGCACCTACAGTTTTCACCGTGAGCCCTTGACATCTTTGATAGAGTTGAGCAACTTTGTGACCGGCGGTAACCAGAAGGTGTTTGTTGATCAGTATGGGCACTTGTTGACACTGCTGAAGATGGTGGTAGATCTAGTGCCGTTGCAGACTCTTCTACAGTTCTACGACCCAGAGCTCCGTTGCTTCACTTTCCAGGACTATCAGTTAGCTCCCACTCTTGAAGAGTACTCCATTCTGTTGAATGTCCCGATCAGATACCAGGTGCCTTTCTTAGATGTTCCAAAGGAGGTTAATTTCAGAGTTGTTGCCAGAGCTTTTCATTTGAGTATTAAGTGAAGTGAGTGACAGACTACGTAGGCCCAGGAGGTGGTATCCTGCCGAGTCCCGTTTCTTTTGTCTTTCTGTGTTTCCTTCCAGCCTTGTGCAGTTTGTGAGCAGTCTTTAGCAACCTTTCTTCTATCTTTTTGTGCGTGGATCTCGTCGAGTACGACGGATGCGTAGGGGTGCTAATACCTTCCCTTTGCATAACCGACTCCCGATCCCATCAATCTCTGGTCGCGAGACCGTGTTCTTTCCAAGTTTACTTCGAGCGTTTCCTTTCCCTCTTTTGGGATAAATAACGCACGGTGGCGGCTCTGTTGTTTCGTTTTCCCGCCGGTTTTTCGCGTAATGCGACACTTAGCAGTAGGACAATGGGATACACGATAGTATTCATCCACACCTAATGAGGAGATTAGGATATTTTTGGCTTTCCAATCATAATTGTATTTCTTTTCATCATCATCGGTCCATTGTGCTTCGGGGTTTGGCACTACTTCATTATTCTCATTGGTCATGGTTATTTCAATTGGACCATTGAGAATAACGTTCCTTTTTTTCTATCTATGGAATTTATGTGCACCCGCATACAGTCTTTCCAATAAGTATAATTTTCACCATTGAAAACGGGAGCTCTATTATAAGCCCCTTTAGGTTCGTTAGCCATTTTCTATCAAAGTTATATTTTGAAGCACGGAGTGAACCGGAGCTCCTGATACCACTTGTTAGACTATGGCACGGATCTAGAAGGGGGGGGGGGGTTGAATAGATCCTAATTAAAAAACTAAGTCGGCGCTACCAATTAAAAAATGGTTTTGAAAAATTGATTTAAGTGCGGAAGCGGCCGAGGAAAATATAGTCTTTAATGAACTGTTATTGGAAAACCGGATATGCGTCTAGCCTATGGATTAGTGATAATGTGAAATAAGAATCACTACACTAGTCACACAATCAATGATTTGTTTCACTTACTAGGATTCCTAGTTCCAATGATTCAAATAGCAAATCAAACTAGATATACACTTAAGATAATTTTGGTTTAGGCAAATTATCAAACACTTGGTGTGTGAAAACACTCCAAGTGATATTTGTGTTGAGTAAGTGATTCCAATTAATCTAGTACAATATCCTATTGTACTTTGGATTCAAAAAACAGAGTTTTAACCTCTTATTCAATTAATATCAAGGTTTGACAAAAGTGCTTATTCCAAAATCATTTAATTTTTAAGCTAAAACAATTATGCAGAAAATTAGAGAAGACAAAGATTTGATGAGGCAGTTCCCCCGCCGTCCTCGCTTCGGGGTACGTCTGCCCTCAATTCTAAAACTAGAATTGAGATGATTTAATAGATATCACCTGTTGAATTTAACCGTTTATACAAGGATTACAAAGCAAATATACAACAGAACTCTCAAGATGTTGAATGTTGCTTCCACTCCTTGTCCCTTGATTCAAGATGAATCAAGCCCTTCGATTGTTGTTGATAGACCTCCGATTCAAGCCCCTTTGTTGAACAACCCTCCGTTCTTCAAACCCTCGGCCCGAATGATCTCAACTACAACAAATCGAACCCGAATTCTTCCCTTCAATATCACTGAATCCGCTACTAGATTGACGAAGACTTCCTCTTCTCAATCACCTTCGCTCAGTTGAAAATTGGTGAAGAAATTCGTCCAAAAACCCCCAAACACAAACCAGTCTTAGAGGACAAAAGCCCAACGGTTTTATTCAAGAAAAAACCTGTCACAAGCTTCAACCCGAACCAGATTCCCCAATCTCGGCTTCGAACCTTATCACCTTTAACCAATCACAAAGCACTTCAAAAATGGTTGTGTGTAGTTGATGTGTTGTGAGATGTTGAAGATGAAGATGATGAATCTTGGACACCTATTTCACTTTTTCTTGTTTCTTTGAACACTTGTATCAATTTGACGAATGTTAGTTGATACAAGTAACTGAAATTCTATTTATAGTAACAAACCAACCAACCCACTTAACAGCTTTTCAAACAAAGTGGGAAATACTTAAAAACTGAATTTGCACACGAACGGTCGACCATAGCAAGTCTATGCGTCGACTCATGGCCTGCAGTTTTAGACAGACTGAAAAGCACAACAGTATGCGTCGACCATAGGTCGGCGTGCGCTGACCCGTGGGAAAGTGAAAGCTTCATGCACAGACCCTGTGGTCGACTCAAGTCTCCATGCGCTGACCCGTGACCAACTGTACTATGTTATGCGCCGACCTGTGGTCGACTCAAGCCTCCATGCGCTGACCCGTGACCAACTGCACTATGTTATGCGCCAACCTGTGGTCGACTCAAGCCTCCATGCGCTGACCCGTGACCAACTGCACTATGTTATGCGCTGACCTGTGGTCAACTCAAACCCTTCAAATCTGCAAAAATTCAGATTTTTGTGGTTTTCATGCATTTTGTCATGACCATATTTTATACACATATGTTGTATGAAATATATCAGTTTAGATGAGCATAGAAAAGGATATGATAGGTGATATGTTGCATTTGTCATGACCACATTTAATCCACATATGTTGTATGAAATATAACAGTTTAGATGAGCATAGAAAAGGATATGATAGGTGATATGTTGCATTTGTTTTGTAGAGGTGGAATCGATAATGCCGATTCATCCATGGTGGTCATTTGTCATCATCGAAACCTATGATCGTATGTTGTATGACAGTTTGCCCTTACACGCGCCTATGGTGGTCTCTGGTCAAAGCGTGGACATGGGAAAGAAATAAAAGTCATAACAATGGATGATCCTGATTGAATCTGGAAAATGGATCAAACGGTCCTGATTTAAACTGGAGATGATGAAGCCACCGGAGCCACCGTCTTCTCCGGTGAGCTTCCAAATTCCGGCCAAAATGCAGAAACTCAAAAGACAACCAAAATATGCGATCTATACATCAATAGAAAGCTGGGATGATGTACATCATCCCTATACCATCCATTTTCCTTCTAGATATCTATAGTGTGAGAAATCAGGGATGGAAAAATCTGGTGTTCATCATGAACTCAATGAATTGAAAAAATTAAAAGCATAAACATGACGCCTCTATTGAGAGGACTTCAGCCAACACAAAATCACAGCCAATAGGTCAAAGGATTAGGAGAATCGAAGAAAATACCAGTTGGAATGTAAGCTTGAGTTCTGGTGATTTGAGCTTGAAACCTTGCTTTCTCTATCGAAACAGAAGTTCAATGAAGTGTATGGTGAAGGTCTAGAAGCAGTAGATCTAAGAATACAACCAGATGAAGCTGAATTCTAGGTCTGAAATTTTTTGAAGAAAATGCAATTGCTTCTTTAGTGATGGATAGGGAAAGATTTCTGCAGAATTTCAGGTTGAATTGGGCGTCCATTTGAATGAGTATGGCAAGGTATTTATAGCTGGAGCTGATGCCAAATGAGGAGAAACTCGTGTGCATGATGCTTTGGGTCCCCCATGCATGGGCCTGTACAGGCGCATGTGAGGCCCAAAAGCTGGTGGATTTGCAAGCTGATAGCACAATGAATTGATTTGGACGTGTAATTTGCCTTGCAATAGCTTGCATTTCAAGATTCAATGTGAATTTCACAATTGGTCACAAATATTCAGCTCTTCGAAAATCACTCATGCAAAATCCAAGCATAAGGATGTGAGTAATGGTTAGAAAGGCCTTGATGTAAGGAACAATTGTTATGTTGCGCAAAAATCCATTTGGAATGTGTAAATTTATGAAATTTGAGTTTAAAGTGTGATGTGCAAAACATGTCAATGCAAGGTTTCTAAAATTGGCCAATTTTCAAGCCCCTCTGTTTTGATGATGCAAGATTCAAATGAAAAAACCTCCAACACCAAATTTGTATATATTTTCAATACAACCAAAATGGACTTTAATTTTGCATCATTTGGATTTTTGATGAAGAAGTTATGTGCACTTTAAGTTAGACTTTTTTGACTTTTAATGCATTTGGTCAAAAAGGACCTATAATGTCTTGCATTATCACATGTATTTTATTTGAGATTTAGAAATTTTGTTCAACCTAACATTTGAAGTAGACATCTTAATATTTCCAATGCATTTGATCCCACCTCAAAATCATCAAAAATGAGTGAGTTATGTTCTTGGGAAGTTGACCCAAAATTAGGGTTTCAGTCAAAATGACCTATAATGTATTGGAACGGAAGACGGTCTTAAAAGCTTCAAATCAATTTTTGATGAACATGAACGTTGTTCATATTGCTCTTAAGAACATTTTTGCTTTTGGAACCATCTCCATTTGACCAACGCATAAAAAGTTAGGGGTCAGTGTATTTCAAAATAGTTAGATGAATTAACTGATCAACTTCTCAAGTCCACAACTCATACCTTGATGAATTGATGATTGAGAACACTCAAATAAGTTCCAATATGCATGAAATGATGAATTAAAGGACTTCCCTTGATTATATTTGACCATGGGCTGAGGTTGCTTCATGAGCAAGGCATTGTGGTGCACAAATGAATTAGGGCTTCTCTGGGGAACAAACCTCAAACCCTTTGACTTGATTTGATCAAAATGATGAATTGAGATGCTAGGGAGGCATATTTGATGGATGAGAGCTTTGGGAACTATTACCATGCTTGCTTTAATCTCCTCTTGACCAATGTCTTTGTACCAATGACCTCCTTGAAGCTTTTGACCTTGTGATTGATCAAGCTACAAATAAAAGATGTTAGTGACATATTTTTGCCCTAAGAGACCTCATGATGCAGATGTATGTATGCAAAAGGTAAGCTCTGTGGGGATGTGCGTCCACAAAGGAGTAAAGAAAAATTAGGAGACACTGACAATCCATATGACTGATACATTCCATGGGACAAAGTCCTGGAGACTCTTATGGGGATAAGAAAGAAATGCGGGAGTAGGGCACGACTCAAAGCTTTGGGAGCATAATTCCGAAGGGAATAAACCAAAGGAAAGGCTCGAACTGACTCAAAGATGCATGTATTGGGGAATATGCCAATACGGCGAAACTATCTACAACGAATACTTCGGATAGAAATCCGGACAAAACCAAACCACCAAAGAACTTCGCTGGGGATGTCTAAAAAGACTCTCCTGGGGAAGCAGCGGGGCGAGGTATTACCGGTTACTGGGTAATAAGCTCAAAGAGACATGTGATCTGAACACCGGTATAAGGGTGAGAGATACAGCATGCTCGGGAAGAAATGAATATCTAAGACCAGTATAAGGGTGAGAGATATCAAAACTTCAAACATCCGAGGAAGACATAAAAAAAGGTATATTTCTACTCAGGAACTCTGACTCCACAAGGGACAAAAGTCATAATAGGGAGCAGAAAGGGAGGAACACCAGGGATACCGGTTACTGGGCATATAATAGGTGACCAACCAAGGCATGAATTGGGGAATATTTCCAAGACACTCATCATCCAAAAGAGAGCTAAAAGCAAACTCGATTATAGGATGGATATTCGACTCCACAAAGGGGATACGAATCTTACTCTTACTGGGGAAGAACAAAATGCTTCGACCAAAGAGTGCATGAGATATATTGTCTATTACCGTCAGAACGTAGATAATATACTCGCATGGAAGATTCTCCACAACCGGTTACTGGGTTAATAAAGGATAAATCGACCGAAAAGAAAAGGCATCGGGATACCGAAACTAGGTATATAATGATGACCAATTCAGGAGAGAAACAATCGTTACCAACAACAGGGTAAACGAGAGATAACCCACTGGGGATAAATTGCATAATCAGGGCAACTATCCAGGCAAAAGAGGGAATATCGACACCGAATATTGGATGAAGACAACCGTCAAGGAAGGGATTACACCTACCGGATACTGGGTAGGAAACCACGGAAAAGTAACCGTCATCGATTATGATGAACCAAAGGTTAACTTTGCAAAGGGAAAAAGAGTAGGTTTTACAACTACCGGTATAAGGGTAGAAAACCACAGACTCCGCCGGGGATAATATGAATGATCACCAACTATTGAGTAATTATTCATTTATACCACAGGGAAGCAAAAGGAAACAATTGCAAAAAGCCAATTTAGAATCAAACCAAAGAGGCAAACTGAATCAAGACTCTTCCTAATGAGGATACAACTCAATAGGGGAACCCATCCCAATATATGTGTTGGGAGAAAACGGAAACAATCGTCATCCACGAGGATACATCTCAGTGGGGAATGTGGAAGAAAGGATAGACGCTTTCTGCTTATGGGGCTGACTCTATATGGAGAGATCAAACGCACACATCTTCTAGGGGAAATATGTATCGCCAAATAGCAGGAGATAACAAACAATGATATATGGAAAAAAATGCAACATGAATATCTGAATGTTAAGATTATGCATGTATATGCGTGATTTGTGTATGATGAATGCTGACAAACAGACATATCTAACACAACAGTTCCAGGAATTAACCACCCGGTACTACATCTCAAGAGAGAAAGCCAAAATCACCGGAGAGTATCCAATCTACCAGGGATCAGAGATACCAGGAAACAACAATATTTCTGCAGGGAATGAATCATCACAGATAAAATCCACCACACCAACAACTTTACTGGGGATTTATCCGAGGAAATGAAGGAATTTTGGGGACTAACCACCAAATACCGATCCTTCCAAAGAGAACACATCTGCTGAGGAGGAAAGAGCACTACTCTGCTGAAGGGAGGGGAGGTATATAACCTCAACAAGCACTATACTCAGTGGACTAAAACACAACAATATTTTGGGGGAAGAGGATACAGTCATGCCAGGAATATGAACAAATGTCTTACCCTGTTGGAGATCATACCACCCTTGGGAGAGCACTGAGGATCTCTTAAGTATGCTTTCATCTTTGTGAATGTTCACTTTGTTTTTAAAAGACAATTTATGAAAAATTTGTTTGTTTATAACAATGATATTTTCTCAATTAAAACATGCAAAACATTTGTTGAATAGAAACAAATAAGAGTGCAAATAATTGGATAAATGCTCAAATTTATTTCATGGAATGGTAGTCTGCAGATGGCAAGACCCCATAGATCTTTATAAGTTTGAAATTGGTGATATATATTGGAAAAGGGCTACATTGAACATAATGACCATTTCTCCACCAATTCCGAATCCGATGTATTTGAAGCTTCAGTTGATAATGACTGAGCGAGCATCTCTGATGGATGACAGTCGTAGAACCAAAAGTCTTGTCAGGATGCAGTTACTTGCCAAACCCCTAATTTTTGCCTAGATTGCCCTAGGATGAGGTACTGAATCTAGCGGGATACATATATTCATTTTTTTATGTCTCTAACTTTTGCCTGGACCGCCCTTTTGGGTTTTCAATCTACCGAGACGCTCATTTTTGCCTAGGCCGCCCTTTCGGGTTTTCAACTTAGCGAGCTATTCTGTTTTTATTTTTTTTAGGCGAAGTATTTCTTGACTGCATCTGAATTCACAGGACGAGTGAAATCCTCCCCATCCATAGTTGTAAGTATGAATGCACCGCCTGAAAAGGCTCTCTTAACAACATATGGACCTTCATAGTTTGGAGTCCACTTGCCCCTGGAATCGGGCGCGAAAGACAAGACTTTCTTGAGCACTAGGTCACCTTCTCTGAACACACGAGGTTGGACCTTCTTATCAAAAGCTTTTTTCATTCTCTGCTGATATAACTGACCATGGCACATGGCAGTCAATCTCTTCTCTTCAATCAGATTCAACTGGTCATAACGACTCTGAACCCATTCAGCATCAGTCAACTTGGCTTCCATCAAGACTCTCATTTATGGGATCTCCACCTCTACTGGGAGTACAACCTCCATGCCATAAACAAGGGAGAAAGGGGTTGCCCCTGTTGAAGTGCGGGCAGATGTACAATATCCATGCAAAGCAAATGGCAACATCTCATTCCAATCTTTGTACGTAACAACCATCTTCTGGATAATCTTCTTGATATTCTTGTTAGCAGCTTCAACAGCCCCATTCATCTTGGGTCTGTAAGGGGAAGAATTATGATGTGCTATCTTGAACTCACTACACAACTCTTTCATCATCTTGTTGTTCAAGTTAAATCCATTATCAGTAATGATCTTGTCTGGCACACCATAGCGGCATATGATTTGATTTTTGATAAACTTCACGACCATCTTCCTGGTCACATTTGCATATGACGTTGCTTCAACCCATTTGGTGAAGTAATCAATCGCTACGAGAATGAATCTATGTCCATTGGACGCTTTCGGCTCTATCATGCCAATCATGTCAATTCCCCACATGGAGAAAGGCCATGGTGATGAAATCACGTTCAGAAGTGTCGGAGGAATATGAATCTTGTCCGCATAAATATGACACTTATGGCATTTCTTCACATATTTGCAGCAGTCAGACTCCATTGTCAACCAATAGTAGCCTGCTCTCAACATCTTTCTAGCCATGGCATGCCCATTGGAATGAGTACCAAATGAACACTCATGGACCTCAGTCATCAATAGGTCTGCTTTGTGTCTATCCACGCATCTGAGCAAAACCATGTCAAAATTTCTCTTGTAAAGCACATCGCCATTGAGGTAGGAACTACCTGACAATCTCCTCAAAGTCTTCCTGTCTTTCACAGATGCCCTAGGTGGGTAAATCTGGCTCTGAAGGACACATTTGATATCATAATACCATGGCTTATCATCTTTCACTTCTTCTACTGCAAATACATGAGTTGTTCTATCCAAGCACATCACAGTGATATTGGGAACTTCATTCCACAGTTTGACCACAATCATCGAAGCCAATGTAGCAAGAGCATCTGCCATCCGATTCTCATCTCGAGGAATATGATGGAAGTCAACCTTAGTAAAGAAAGTTGAAATCCTCCTCGCATAGTCCCTATATGGAATGAGACCAGACTGATTCGTTTCCCACTCACCTTTAATCTGATTAACAACGAGGGCCGAATCACCATAAACATCAAGATACTTGATCCTTAGATCAATGCATTCCTCCAATCCCATAATACAGGCCTCATACTCAGCCATATTATTCGTGCATTTGAAAGTTAGCCTTGCTGTAAAAGGAATATGTGTGCCCTGAGGAGTAATGATTACTGCCCCAATACCATTTCCATACTGATTTACAGCGCCATCAAATACCATACTCCATCTGGAACCAGGCTCTGGCCCTTCATCGAGTGTGGGTTCATCACAATCTTTCATTTTCAAATACAGAATCTCCTCGTCTGGGAAGTCATATTGAACTGACTGATAATCTTCAATCGGCTGGTGTGCCAAGTGGTCAGCCAAGATACTACCTTCGATAGCTTTCTGAGCTCGATACTCAATATCATACTCAGACAACAACATCTGCCAACGGGCAATCCTTCCAGTTAAAGCAGGCTTCTCAAATATGTACTTGATTGGATCCATTCTGGATATCAACCAAGTCGTATGATTTATCATATACTGGCGTAAGCGCTTAGGACACAAGGACACAACCCATTGAATCTTCAAGGACACAACCCGTTGAATATCGAGACTCACAATCAGTGAACTTCTTACTCAGGTAGTAAATATCATACTCTTTCTTTCCTGATTCATCTTGCTGACCAAGGACACAACCCATTGAATCTTCAAGAACAGTCAGATACATGATCAATGGTCTTCCTTCCATAGGCGGAGTCAGGATCGGAGGCTCAGACAGATACTCTTTAATACTGTCAAAGGCTTTCTGGCAATCCTCGGTCCAATCATGAGACTGATCTTTCCGGAGGAGCTTGAATATTGGCGCACATGTGGCAGTCATGTGGGATATGAATCTGGAAATGTAATTCAAGCGGCCAAGAAAACCTCGGACTTGCTTCTTAGTTTTGGGCGCAGGCATCTCTTGTATTGCTTGGACATTCGCAGGATCAACTTCAATACCTCTTTCACTGACAATAAAGCCCAATAACTTGCCAGAACGGACTCCAAATGTACACTTGTTGGGATTCAGACGAAGCTTATACTTCCTCAAACGCTGAAAAAGCTTCAACAGGTGCTCTACATGTTCAACTTCCGTTCTTGACTTAGCAATCATATCATCAACGTATACCTCGATCTCTTTGTGCATCATATCATGAAACAAGGTGGTCATAGCTCGTTGATACGTGGCTCCGGCGTCCTTCAAACCGAAGGGTATCACTCGATAACATAATGTTCCCCCAAGGTGTGATGAATGTTGTCTTCTCCATATCCTCGGGTGCCATCTTAATCTGATTATATCCGGAAAATCCGTCCATAAACGAGAAGACTTTGAATTTAGCTGTATTATCTACCAACATATCAATATGTGGTAAGGGGAAATCATCTTTCGAACTAGCTTTATTCAAGTCTCTATAGTCCACACACATCCGGACTTTTCCATCTTTCTTAGGCACGGGCACAATATAGGCCACCCATTGAGGATAAGTAGAAGTCACCAGAAACTCTGCATCAAATTGCTTCTGAACTTCCTCTTTGATCTTCACTGCCATATCAGGATGAGTTTTTCTAAGCTTCTGCTTCACAGGCACGCACTCAGGCTTTAAAGGCAGGAAATGTTGCACGATATCTGTATCTAGACAAGGCATGTCTTCATATGACCAGGCGAAGACATCAACGTATTCTCGTAGCAATTCAATCAACCCCTTCTTAACAGATTCTTCCAGGAGTGCCCCAATCATTACCTCTCGCACACAATCTTCGGACCCCAAGTTGACTGTTTCCAGATTCTCAAGATGTGGCTGAATGATCTTCTCTTCATGCTCAAGTAACCGGGTGATCTCATCAGGAATCTCTTCAACATCATCTTCTTCGGCTTCAAATACAGGGAATTCAAAATTGGGAGATGGCGTTGGATCATTATGTTCAATGGGTCTAAAAATCAACCTGCATAATGATTTTAGATATGAAAAGCTTTAGAATTCAAACAAAGCAAATCATTATGTAGATGATAAAGGTTGATTTTATTCTATTTTTAGGGTTTTATGTGATCACCAATTTCATGCAAAAAGCAAAAAGGGAAAATAATTTGGAAAAACAAACATTTAACATGAACTTATTGAATGAAAATATCATTGTATTTATGTTGCCAACAATGTCATCACTCCTCCTTTTGGCATGGGAGAAGGGTTTTTTAACAATGTGATTATTACGTTGACTTGTGGATAACTGTAGGAACATCCACAGCGACCCAATTGTTGCAGACCCCTCCAGGGATGATAAAATTACCCAAATCCTCTACATCCTCTTCCAAGACAGCAACAGCTTCTTCATCCTGACCAGTGTGGATAAAACCTCCACTCTTAAATAGTCCTTGTGCGTTGAAAACCCCAAAAGAGAAACCAATGCCAGCTCGGGACTTATTGTCTTCTAGCTCGATCATTTTTCCTAACCCAGCAGTTGCACCATGCTCGATGGCTAACTTTGTATCTTTGTAGGAAGCAAAAGAAGGAGTTCACTTCTCAACAGGCTCAGCTATAGATAAAGCTTGGAAATGAGTTCCAACTTCATCCTTAGCATCTATGTATGAGAAGGAAGACAAGTGGCTAACCAGGAGAGCTTTTTCTCCCCCTACCACTACCAGTTTCTTATTCTTCACGAATTTTAGCTTCTGGTGTAGGGTGGATGTCACGGCACCAGCCTCGTGAATCCATGGTCTGCTAAAGAGACAGCTGTACGATGGTTGAATGTCCATAACCTGAAAGGTAATTTGGAAATCACTTGGTCCAATCTTGATTGGGAGATCAACTTCCCCAATCACAGTTTTGCGAGACCCATCGAAAGCCTTCACAACAACTCCACTCTGCCTCATAGGGAGGCCCTTGATATGATAGTCTTGAAAGAGTGGAATTTGGCAATACGTTTAAGGATGACCCAGTGTCCACCAGCACATTGGACATGGCGTCGTCTTTACAGTTCATGGAGATGTGTAATGCTAGGTTGTGGTCTATTCCCTCCTCAGGGAGATCAGAGTCGCAGAAACTCAAATTGTTACAAGCAGTAATGTTTGCAACAATACTATCGAATTATTCTATAGTGACATCATGATCTACATATGCCACATCCAAAACTTTCTGCAGAGCTTCTCTATGGGGTTCTGAATTTAGAAGCAAAGATAACACGGATATTTTGGATGGCGTTTGTAGAAGCTGGTCTACAACATTGTATTCACTCTTCTTGATGAGCCTCGGCATCTCATCACAGTCTTCTTTCTTATTGCCACTCGGGCCAACAGAAGTAGGAGTTTTCAATGTAGAGGAGGGTTTAACAGCGAGTGCCGGATGCGGAGAATTCACCGCATTCCCAATCAGGCGTTCAACAAAATCAACATTAGCTTGAGGCTTTGGTGGTGCTGAAAACACACGACCGCTGCGGGTCAAACCACTTACATCAGCGATGTTAACAATAGAGGAGGACGGTAAGGACACCTCTTTCCCATCTTCTACAGCAACAACGTTGTATCGAAAGGGAATTGCCTTTTCGAAAGAGTACGGTACAGGACCGGCCGGCTAAATGATAAGAGCAGGGGAAGCCTTCTGCTTGATACCATCATATTTGATGATAACAGGTTCGGGTATCCGAAATACTGGGGAAATTATGTTGACCTCAGGCTCATCTTCGTCAACATTCCTATTCTGAAGGATCTCAATAACTCCTTCATCTGAAGATCTTTACGCACCTGGAGACAACCCAATCGGTTAACAGAGCATACTCGGCATCTATCATGATCGTGCTCATAGTGACTGTAATTGCATAGGGAACGATGCATTTCGACCAGAGACTGTCGAATATGGCTGACATATTTGACCTTGTATTTGCCAGGGCAACCCTGGACCATGTTAACAGATTTACCATGCTCGGGCAATGGGTTCTTCTTCACCTTAGGACCTATGTCCTCGAACCACAGAATGCCACACCTTACAAGGTCTTGAACCTTGGTCTTCAAAGGATAGCAATTCTCCACGTCGTGGCCGGGAGCACCAGAATGGTAAACACAATGCAATTCGGGCTTATACCACCACTGGGGGTTAGCAGGTATAGTCGGTGGATCTCTTGGAGTAATCAACTTCCTCTCTATCAAAGAGGGATATAATTCTGCATACGTCATCGGAATAGGATCGAAAGTGACCCTCTTCCTCTCGTAACTCGTGCTGGTTTGATTACTGTTTCGAGGCTGGTAGGCCTGCTGTTGCGGACGGTGTTGTTGTTGTTGATATTGCTGAGGTGGTTGCTGATTGTTGCTATGTTGCTGATACTATTGATTGTCTCTAAAAACAGGTGCTATATGAGCCACCTGGTGCTGGTTACTGGCGGGACGCACAGTCTTCCTCCTCACAGAGGGTCTTCTCGGTTTCGCATGGGAAGTCACAGCATGTGCCTCTCCATCTTTCTTCTTTGCAAACGCCCCATAACGTTTGCATAAGAGCCTTCATCTCTGTTTAGATGTCCTTCTCTAACCCCTTCTTCTAAACGCATCCCCATATTCACCATCTCGGTGAAGTCAGAAGGAGCGCTAGCAATCATCCGCTCAGAATAGAATGAACTCAAGGTCTTCAGAAAGATCTTGGTCATTTCCTTCTCTTTTAGCGGAGGCACGATCTGTGCTGCCACCTCTCGCCACCTCTAGGCATATTCTTTAAATGTTTCTTTGTCCTTCTGGGACATGGCCCTTAATTGATCCCTATCGGGAGCCATATCCACGTTGTACTTGTACTGCTTGACGAAGGCCTCGCCAAGGTCGTTGAAGGATCGGATGTTCGCACTGCCTAACCCCATTTACCAGCGCAGAGCGGCACCGGACAGACTATCCTGAAAATAATGGATGAGCAACTGGTCGTTATTAGTCTGAGTGGACATCTTCGTGGCATACATGACCAGGTGGCTGAGAGGACAAGTATTTCCTTTGTACTTTTCAAAGTCAGGGACTTTGAATTTCACAGGAATCTTCACGTTGGGAACTAAGCAGAGATCGGCAGCAGACTTGCCGAAAAGATCCTTTCCTCTAAGAGTATTCAATTCCTTGCGAAGCTCAAGAAATTGATCATTCATAGCATCCATCTTTTCATATACATCTGGGCCCTCAGACGGCTCAGAATGATAGATGGTGTCGTCTTCCCTGGGCATGGTATGCACGACAGGAGGAGGAACAACAAGGACCGGGCTAGATGCCGGCAGAGAAGCAAAAGTGGGAGCAGGACCCTCAGGCATGAAGTTGGGAGGCATCCCCCACGGAAACCCGATTGGCATGGTGTAGCGGGGTATTCGTTACCATTAGAGATATTGACTAAATCCAAGGTAAACCATACAAAGTCGAGTCGCCACCGCACTTCTATTTATCCAAAGGAATGCTTAGAAAGCGAACAAAAACCTAAAAGTTTTAACAAAAACTAGTAAAAGAAACAGAGATCTGGGTAAGGGGGTTGGTTATGCAATGGGAAGGTGTTAGGCACCCAAAACATCCTAGGTACTCCTAGGGAGCCCTTTTCATACTTGTTGCAAAGGTTGTTTGTTTTGTGAAATTTTGTTTGTGCAAACATGATTGCAGGGATGAGAGAAGAATATACAAGTTTATTTACATTTTGTGTTTGAATGGATGAACCCATTGCCTACGTACCATCTTAAAAAAGATTAGGATCAAAACCTCGTAGTTCGGGGTAAAAATCTCAAAATAACAAATTGGTGAATTGATTGGTCCAAAAGCATTAAGGTCTTTTGTTATCAAAGGGAGAAAACTCAACCAGACCACAAATCCACCATGTGAGGATAGCTTCGACATGCTAGTGAGGGGGTTAACCCTATAATAAGCATGGAAGACTCATTGTCCATCACTAAGGATATAGGTGAGTATTACATCTACCACAAAGATAACTCAAACCTAATAGCTAAAGGTTATGAAAAAGTTTGATTAAGAAGTGGCCATTGAAACCACAAAAGCACATTTGAATGGGTTATATTTACCAATTAGAAGTATTTAGAAAATATGGTCAAAGTTGATTTAAAGATTCAATTCAAAATAAGTGTTATGAAAAGGAGGTTTGAAAATCAAAAGCATAAGGCTTAGGTTTCTAATGTTGAAAACAAATGAAATGTTTGCACAAAAAAGTTTTGGCTTGGGTTAGAGTGGAAAGAAGAAGAATAATGGCTAAGTCCTAAGAAAATAAAAAGGGTAAAGGGAAAGAAATGAACCACACTAGGAGTTCCTCTCTTGAGATCATATTGATGATCCAAGTAGCTCCCATCCTTTGGAATAAAGCAATCACAAGCAAATATTTCAAGCAATCAAACACACATATCATGCTTCTAGGAATCCTTCAATGGCTTTTGTGTCTTTCACTTTGTTTGCTCATGGTAATGGTTCCTCAGAGTTACTCAAGGTTTGAATCCCCTAGCACAAGAAAACACACATCAAAAGGTTCTATAAACAATCAAAGAATAGACAAGAGGGAGTTTAGAATATGGTCCTTTCAAAGTTCTTTCTTTAAGCTTTAAGCATTCTAAAGGCAGAAGGCCTAGTTGCTCTTTGACATTTAAGCACTCTAAAGGCATGAGGCCTAGTTGCTATTCAAAATCCATTTTGCTTGGGTATGAGTCCTAAATTCTAGTCCATATTGTCCAATTCTTGGCATGTGGTTCACAACAAACAGACAAACACAAGCACAAAAGATATATTCACAATTATAGACCCAAGTGGGCAAAAGGCAAATGGCATTAACATAAACATGTGCTCCAATGAGAAATGGAAAAAAGCAAATGAATAATATGTGCAAGAATTGTAAATTGCATGAAAAGTAAAATTGCATAAAGTAAAAGTTAGTTGTTAGTGGTTAATGGTTAGTATGCCATAAGGCAAAATTTAGCGCTATGTTAAGCAATCGTAATTGGACTTATGTAGAAGTCACAACTATCTGAGGCCGGTCAATAATAATGTAGGCAACAAACACAAGTTAGGAGTCTTGATTAGTGAACCAAGTCCCAACAACTTGCCATGCCAAAAAGAGGAAGAGAATTGATCTTGTATTGGTTTAAGCCATTTGCATGATTTAGAAGACAACATATCCTTAATGCAAAGCCATTCACTTGATAAATTGATCAAGATGAATTATATTTGAATCAAGGAATGTTAAATCTCCCTAACCAATGCTAACTTATCAACCTTCAACTCATTGATCAAAAAGAAAAGAAGTAGAAGAAGAAGAAGGAGAAGATGGATAAGAGAAAATGGAAATGACAAAATAAAATGCCTTAAATGGAATAAAATGTATCAATCCTCATATGTTGACCAATAACATTGAAAGTCAAGGTCAAACAACCAAAAACAGAAGTGGGATGAAGATTGGAAGTCAAGAAATGAATAGAATATTTTTGGCATTTTTTAATATTAAAATAAACTTGAATTAAAATAAAATGGAAAGGTCAAACTTCAAAATCATTTCAAATCAACCTTGATAGGTCCAAGTGATTTATCCAAAGTTCAACAAGGTCAAACAAAGTTTGACAAAAAATTTCAGCATTTTTAAAAGTCAGAAACTATTTTTAACCAATTAAAAATGAATAAAAATAACCTAATTGAACTAAAATCTCAAATAAATCTCAAATCAATTCAAAAATTGATGAGAATATTTTTCATAGATCTATCATCATTTAAAGAGGTTAGGAAAATATTTTTGCATTTTTTGAATATCAAAAACTATTTAAAATGAATTAAAAATAACCAGAAAAGAGAAAATTCACAAAAAATATCAAATGACAAAATAAAAAATATTAAAAATCAGAAATAGAAACTAGAAATTATATGGGAAATAATTCAATTGGTCCCATAATTTTTGGATAAAAAATGAGAGAGATATTAATTTTTGAAAACAATTGGAATTAAAGAAAATAAAATGAAAAGAAAACAGAAAATAGAAAATGGAAAAAACGTGGACCGTGTGATCTAAGCTCATTAATTGAGCTAGCAAATCAAGAGGCCAGGAAGCGCGCGTGTATGGAGGATCCGAGTCATAACAAGCAAGGGACGAGATTCAATCTGGAGAATGGATCAAACGACCAGGATTTAAACTGGCAATGATGAAGCCACCAGAGCCACCGTCTTCTCCGGTGAGCTTCCCAGATTCCAGCCAAGTTGCAGAAATTCAAAAGGCAACGAAACGTGCGATCTATACATCAATAGAAAGCTGGGATGATGTACATCATCCCTATACCATCCATTTTCATTCTAGATCTCTATGATTTGAGAAATCAGAAGTTGAAAATTCTGGTGTTCATCATGAACTCAATGAATTTCAAAAATTAAAAGCATAAACATGATGCCTCTATTGAGAGGACTTCAGCCAACACAAAATCACAACGAATAGGTCAAAGGATTAGGAGAATCAAAGAAAATACCAGTTGGAGTTCAAGTTTGAGTTCTGGTGATTTGAGCTTGAAACCTTGCTTGCTTTGCTAAAACAGAAGTTCTATGGATCAAGGTGAAGAGTTCTAGGAACTTTTAGATCTAAGAAAACAGTCTAGGAAACTGAATTCTAGATCTGAAATTTTTAGAGAAAAGAGAGAGTTCCTTTGGTGTGAGGGTGGGGATTCAATTCACCAGAGGTTCAGGCGCCTTCAGGTTGAAGAATTGATAGGGCAAGGCATTGTATTTATAGATGGAGGGAGCTACAAGCATCATCAAACTCGTGTGCATGGGAGAAGAGGGACTCCATGCATGGGCCTGTACAGGCGCATAGAGGGCCTAATTCTGATTGGAATTGCAAGATATACATCACCAAATATGAATTGGACGTGCATATTGGATGTTAATGGATCATGCATGGCAATTGGAATGATTTTCATAAAATGCACTATTTCATTGAAGCCTTCGAAAATGCCATGTCCAAAATCAAAATGCAAGCTTATGAGTAATGGTTGGAAAGCTTATTGCATAAGGAACAAATGTCATGTTGATCAAAACTTCATTTGGGCCTTGAAAATTAGTGAAATTTGAGCTTGAAGGGTGATGTGCAAAACATGTCAAGGCAAGGTTTCTAAAATTGGCCAACTTTCAAGCCCTTCTGTTTTGATGATGCAAGCTCCAAATGGAAAATCCTCCAACATAAAAGTTTTAGATATTTTCAAGACAATCAAAATGGACTTGAATATTGCATCAGTTGGGGTTTTTATGAAAGAGTTATGGGCACTTGAAGTTGGACTTTTTTGACTTTTAATGCCTTTGGTCAAAAAGGACCTATAATGTATTGCATTATCACATGTATTTTCTTTGAGATTTTGAAATTTTGTCCAACATAACATTTAAAGTAGACATCTTAAGCTTTCTAATGCATTTTATCTCACCTCAAAATCATAAAAAAATGAGTGGGTTATGTTCTTGGGAAGTTGACCCAAAATTAGGGTTTCAGTCAAAATGACCTATAAAGTATTGGAATGGCAGATGGTCTTCCAAGATTCAAGTGCCTCCATCAGGGCAGTCATATTTCTCTTAAGAACATTTTTGCTTTTGGAACCATCTCCATTTTACCAACACATAAAAAGTTAGGTCTCAGTGCATTTCCAAATAGTCAGATGAATTGACCGATCAACTTCTCAAGTTCATGACACATACCTTGATGAATTGATGATTGAGGACACTCAAATAAGTTCAAATATGCATGAAATGATGAGTTAAATAAATTCCCTTGATTGTATTTGACCATGGGCTGAGGTTGCTTCATGAGCAAGGCATTGTAGTGCACAGATAAAATTAGGGCTTCTCTGGGGAACAACCTCAAATCTTTTGACTTGACTTGATCAAAAATGATGAAATGAAACACTAGGGGGGCATATTTGATGGATAAGAGCTTTGGGAACCATTACCATGCTTGCTTTCATCTCCTCTTGACCAATGTCTTTGTACCAATGACCTCCTTGAAGCTTTTGATCTTGTGATTGCTCAAGCTACAACCAAAAGATGTTATTGACATATTTTTGTGATTTTGGTCAGTAAACAAAATGAGAAAAGCAATGATATACAATTCAAGCATGCTTGGTGATCTTAAACCACTCACAAAGAGTCCCACCTAAAGGCAAAGGGAACCAAGATGCTTAAAGATCCTTGAGGCTATGCAATGCAATGTTATGATGTCATGAGGGATCTTAGGGACAAAATTGGGGTCTTACACATGGCTGTTGGAGCGAAGTGTGCACTGGCTGCAGGCACAGTAGAAGAGACAATCTCGAAGATAACTGTCCTCTGGGGAGGAGTTGAAGGCGTTGGAGAAGACTGGCTCTGGGCAGCCATGAACGACTCCATCAGGGCAGTCAATCTGGCCACTTCCTCCTTGAGTTCACGGTTCTCTTGCTCTAGATGATCCATCAGTCTTGCAGAGATGGCTCTAGTGTAGTACCGGTGAGTCGGCTTGTCTTCAAAATAAATGAAGAGCACAGAGTTAGACCACAGGACAAGAAACCGGAAACAAAACCTGCTTATGCACATGATGCATGCAATGCTTGTGCACATGATTTGTTTTTTTATATTTCAAAGGAACTTTAGAGTTTTATTTGCAAATTTTGGAAACATTAAGCATTTTTGTCACAAATGGAAATATCTCATAAAATAACATTAAGAAGTACAACATTGTCAATCATGTACAAGAGAAAAGGAAAGTAATCATCCTATGGATCCATAGAAACAATCGTCTAAAGCTCGGGACACAGGAAGATAAGATGCACGGAGCCTCTTTACTTCCTCTTCATAAGCTGCCTCCATATCTGCCTTCTCCTTGGCGAGTCGATCGTACTTCCTCTTCCAGAACCGGGAAGACTGAGGAAGTAGAGAAGTCCATGCATCATCAGGATCATCAATAACCTGATGTTCGAGAAACTCTATCAAGGCATCCTTCTCCTTAATCTGCTGAAGCAACTCTTCTCGTTCCCGGATCCAAGCATGTGAACGGTCTTCGTCTCTCAACTCCTCTACTCCTTGATTAGGGAGGGTTGAAGGCCCAACCACAATCATAGGTGTAGGTCTCGGATACTCGTAAGGCATGAGATACTCAGACGCTCTCTTCCTAACCCAAGCAGTATAAGGCTCCAAAGCAATGCAATTCTTCGGACCCAACTCCTTCCTTCCTTTCTTATGAATCTTGCGCCAAGCGCGCACCATCCTACCTTTCAGGCCTTAGGGATCTTTACCCTCCTGAAAGAACACACCCTCTAACAGAATGTTATTGGGTTTATCCTTTAGGGGGAACCCAAGCTGACGACGTGCCAAAGTAGGGTTGTAGTTAATCCCACCACATGTACCAAGAAGAGGCACATTGGAGAATTCACCACAAGGGTCGATAATCTGCACACCATCATACACACGGTTATACCAAGAGATATCATCATTAGTGAGAGACATAAGTCTCGTGGACCACCGTAGACATCCCTTGTTCTCCTTGAAAGCAACCGTCTGTGGTAAGTGAGAAATAAACCACTTATACAACAGAGGCAAACAGCACACAATGGCGCCACCACCCTTTGCATTCCTCATATGCAAAGAGAAATAAGCATCACCCAACATAGTCGGAACGGGATTAAGAGTTGAGAAGATCCTGATAGCGTTCACATCCACAAACTTGTCGATGTTGGGGAACAATACCAACCCATAGATGAGAAGTACAAATATGGCTTCAAAAGCATCGTCACTCATGGCCTTCCCATACATAGTAGCTTGAGCGATGAGGAACTCAGAAGGGAGACCTTGATTTCCACCTTTGGTAGTCATATGAGCACCAACTAGAGATTCATCTATGTGTAACATGTCTGCTATCTCTTGCGAAGTAGGAATGCTCTCCAAGCCACTAAACGGCAACTGATCCAGAATAGGTATACCCACAAGATAAGCATACTCCTCAAGGGTAGGCAAAAGCTGGAAATCCGGAAACATGAATCAACGGTATAGAGGATCATAAAACTGCACCAATACACTCATCAATCCTTCATCCACCTGAGTAGTCAGAAGAGGAAGAAGCCTCCCAAAACGAGCCTTGAAACCCAAGGGATCTAATACATAGGATGTCAGATTCCTTAACTCTTTCAGATCTGGTTGTCTGAAGTTGTACTTCTTTGTATTCCTTCTTTGTCTTTCCATGTCTGAATTTTTTTACAAATAAACCCCTTAAGTTCCATGAAAATTTCCTTCATTATTGATGATATGGATGCAAATGAGTGCATGAATGCATGAATGCAACATTCACACTCAAGGATCAAGCAAAGCACACCAAACAAAGGTCATGGGATGGATCATATTATCCTTAATATCAATCATCCATTTTGGTGGATTATGGTTTACACCTTATCAACACCCAAGTTCCATTGATATTAAGGATACATGAACGGATCAACCATGAATCAAGGGTTTGTTGCAAGTCACGAGCATGGAGTCTAGGTTAAGAACCACCCAAAGGGAGTGTACTAGGGTTTAAACCTGTCAAACATGTTCTACAAGAGGTTCTCACAGTCATCATCCCATCTTTCGGATATTATCGGAGAAACGACTACTCGTATTCCAAAAAATATTCTCAAGAGAGACTCTTATGAGCATAGTATCGCGTAACAATCGTATCAAATCTTACACTTGAACGAATTTCGCACTACATCCTAAAAATAGGCCAAGATGGGTTTGGTAAACTAAGGTCCTTGGCTTCTAAGGTCTATATTGGAAAGAGTAATGTCTAACCACAACTTACTTGTGTGACATTATTGATCCCAACATGACCTTCACCAAGTGAATGGACTTGCAATTCAACTTGCTAAGGAATAACTCCACACAAGTCATCAAGACTATGCCATTCTCCTATCCTAAGTGCACTCGAGTTCGGGTACATAACTCATCTCACAAAGATCACCAAGCATACAAGGAATTAATATTCAAGCAATTCAAACATTACATACAATACAGTAATCCCAAATTGCACAAAAATATGTCACAAGACAAATATCAATACAATACAACAAATATGAAAAGTAGGCAAATGTTCCCCAGCAGAGTCGCCACTTTTCTGTAGCGGGGTATTCGTTACCATTAGAGATATTGATTAAATCCAAGGTAAATCATACAAGTCGAGTCGCCACCGCAGTTCTATTTATCCAAAGGAATGGTTAGAAAGCGAACAAAAACCTAATAGTTTTAACAAAAACTAGCAAAAGAAACAGAGATCTGGGTAAGGGGGTTGGTTATGCAATGGGAAGGTGTTAGGCACCCAAAACATCCTAGGTACTCCTAGGGAGCCCTTTTCACATTTGTTGTAAGGTTGGTATTTGGTGAAAATTTATTTGTGCAAACATGATTGAAGGGATGAGAGAAGAATATACAAGTTTATTTACATTTTTTGTGTTTGAATGGATGAACCCATTGCCTACATACCATCTTAAAAAAGATTAGGATCAAAACCTCGTAGTTCGGGGTAAAAATCTCAAAAATGAGTTGGTGAATTGATTGGTCCAAAAGCTTTAAGATCTTTTGTTATCAAAGGGAGAAAAACTCAACCAAGCCACAAATCCACCATGCGAGGAAAGCTTCAACATGCTAGTGAGGGGTTAACCCTATAATAAGCATGGAAGGCTCATTGTCCATCACTAAGGATATAGGTGAGTATTACATCTACCACAAAGATAACTCAAACCTAATAGCTAAAGGTTATGAAAAATTTGATTAAGAATGGTGGTCATTGAAACCACAAAAGCACATTTGAATGGGTTATATTTACCAATTAGAAGTATATACAAAAATGGTCAAAGTGGATTAAAAGGTTTAATTCAAAATAAGTGTTATGAAAAGAAAGTTTGAAAATCAAAAGCATAAGGATTAGGTTTCTAATGTTGAAAACAAGTGAAATGTTTGCACAAAAAGTTTTGGCTTGGGTTAGAGTGGAGAGAAGAAGAAGAATGGCTAAGTCCTAATCAAAACAAAAAGGTAACGGATAAGAAAATGAACCACACTAGGAGTTCCTCTATTGAGATCATATTGACGATCCAAGTAGCTCCCATCCTTTGGAATAAGCAATCACAAGCAAATATTTCAAGCTAACACACAGATCATGCTTCTAAGAATCCTCCAATGGCTTTTGTATCTCTCACTTTGGATGCTCATGGTAATGGTTCCTCAAAGTTACTCAAAGTTGGAATCCCCTAGCACAAGAAAACACACATAAAAAAGTTCTATAAACAATCAAAGAATGGACAAGAGGGAGTTTAGAAGATTGTCCTTTCAAAGTTCTTCCTTAAGTTTTAAGCATTCTAAAGGCAAGAGGCCTAGTTGCTCTTTGACATTTAAGCACTCTAAAGGCATGAGGCCTAGTTGCTCTTCAAATTCCATTTTGCTTGGGTAAGGTCCTAAATTCTAAGTCCATATTGTCCAACTCTTGGTATGTGGTTCACAACAAACAGACAAGCACAAGCACAAAAGATATATTCACAATTATATACCCAAGTGGGCAAAAGGCAAATGGCATTAACATAAACATGTGCTCCAATGAGCAAAGGAAAAAAAGCAAATGAATAATATATACAAGAATTATAAATTGCATAAAGTAAATTGCATAAAGTAAAAGTTAGTTGTTAGTGGTTAATGGTTAGTATGCCATAAGGCAAAATTTAGCGCTATGTTAAGCAATCGTAATTGGACTTATGTAGAAGTCATAACTATCTGAGGCCGGTCAATAATAATGTAGGCAACAGACACAAGTTAGGAGTCTTGATTAGTGAACCAAGTCCCAACAACTTGCCATGCCAAAAAGGAGAAGAGAATTGATCTTGTATTGGTTTAAACCATTTGCATGATTTAGGAAACAACCTATCCTTAATGCAAAGCCATTCACTTGATCAATTGATCAAGATGAATTAGATTTGGATCAAGGAAGATTAAGTCTCCCTAATCAATGCTAACTTATCAACCTTCAACTCATTGATCAAGAAGAAAAGAAGAAGAAGAAGAAGAAGATAAATGATGGAGAATGGAAATGGCAAAAGTAAAGAAATATAAATGCATTAAATGAAATATCATGTACCAATCATCATATGTTGACCAATGACATTGGAAGTCAAGGTCAAACAATCAAAAACAGAAGTGAGATGAAGATTGGAAGTCAAGAAAATGAATAAAATATTTTTGGCATTTTTTTAATATTAAAATAAACTTGACTTAAAACAAATGGAAAGGTCACACTTCAAAATTACTTCAAATTAACCTTGGAAGGTCCAAGTAATTTATCCCAAGCTCAACAAGGTCAAACAAAGTTTGACAAAAAATTTCAGCATTTTTAAAAGTCATAAACTATTTTTAATCAATTAAAAATGAATAAAAATAACCTAATTGAACTAAAATCTCAAATAAATCACAAATCAATTTGAAAATTGATGAGAATATTTTTCATAGATCCATCATCATTCAAATAGGTTAGGAAAATATTTTTGTATTTTTTTAATATAAAAAACTATTTAAAATGAATTGAAAATAACCAGAAAAGAGAAAATTCACAAAAAATATCAAATGATGAAATAAAAAATATTAAAAGTCAGAAATAGAAAGTACAATTTATTTGGGAAATAATGCAATTGGTCCCATAATTTTTGGATTAAAAATGAAAGAGATATGATTTTTTGAAATAAAAGGAATTTAAGAAAATAAAAATAGAAATTATAAAATGCAAAAAAAGGAGGAGCGTTGGATCTGAGCTCATTAATTGAGTTGGCAGATCACACGCTCCTAAGGCGCAAGCCTATGGTGGTCTCTGGTCAAAGCGTGCACATAGGAAAGAAATAAAAGTCATAACAATGGATGATCCTGATTGAATCTGTAAAATGGATCAAACGGTCCAGATTTAAACTGGAGATGATGAAGCCACCGGAGCCACCGTCTTCTCCGGTGAGCTTCCAGATTCCGGCCAAAATGTAGAAACTCAAAAGGCAACCAAAACGTGCGATCTATACATCAATAGAAAGCTGGGATGATGTACATCATCCCTATACCATCCATTTTCCTTCTAGATCTCTATAGTGTGAGAAATCAGGGATGGAAAAATCTGGTGTTCATCATGAACTCAATGAATTGCAAAAATTAAAATCATAAACATGATGCCTCTATTGAGAGGACTTCAGCCAACACAAAATCACAGCCAATAGGTCAAAGGATTAGGAGAATCGAAGAAATTACCAGTTGGAATGTAAGCTTGAGTTCTGGTGATTTGAGCTTGAAACCTTGCTTGCTCTATCGAAACAGAAGTTCAATGAAGTGTATGATGAAGGTCTAGAAGCACTAGATCTAAGAATACAACCAGATGAAGCTGAATTCTAGATCTGAATTTTTTTAAAGAAAATGCAATTTCTTCTTTAGTGATGGATATGGAAAGATTTCTGCAGCATTTCAGGTTGAATTGGGCGTCTATTCGAATGAGTATGGCAAGGTATATATAGCTGGAGCTGATGCCAAATGAGGAGAAACTCGTGTGCATGAAGCTTTGGGTCCTCCATGCATGGGCGTGTACAGGTGCATGTGAGGCCCAAAAGTTGGTGGATTTGCAAGCTGATAGCATAATGAATTGATTTGGACGTGTAATTTGCCTTGCAATAGCTTGCATTTCAAGATTCAATGTGAATTTCACAATTGGTCACAAATATTCAGCTCTTCGAAAATCACTCATGCAAAATCCAAACATAAGCATGTGAGTAATGGTTGGAAAGGTCTTGATGTAAGGAACAATTGTTATGTTGGGAAAAAATCCATTTGGAGTGTGTAAATTTATGAAATTTGAGTTTAAAGTGTGATGTGCAAAACATGTCAATGCAAGGTTTCTAAAATTGGCCAATTTTCAAGCCCCTCTATTTTGATGATGCAAAATGGACTTAAATCAAAGTTGTAGTTCTTTTCAAGACAATCAAAATGGACTTAAGTCAAAGTTGTAGTTCTTTTCAAGACAATCAAAATGGACTTAAATTTTGCATCATTTGGATTTTTTATGAAGACGTTATGGGCACTTGAAGTTGGACTTTTTTGACTTTTAATGCATTTATTCAAAAAGGACCTATAATGTATTGCATTATCACATGTATTTTCTTTGAGATTTTGAAATCTTGTTCAACATAACATTTGAAGTATATATCTTAAGCTTTCCAATGCATTTGATCCCACCTAAAAATCATAAAAAATGAGTTAGTTATGTTCTTTGGAAGTTGACCCAAATTAGGGTTTTAGTCAAAATGACCTATAATGTATTGGAATGCAAGATGGTCTTCCAAGCTTCAAATCAATTTTTGATGAAAATGAAAGCTGTTCATATTACTCTTAAGAACAGTTTTTGTTTTGGAACCATCTCCATTTGACCAACACATAAAAAGTTAGGTCTCAGTATATTTCAAAATAGTCAGATGAATTGATTGATCAACTTCTCAAGTCCACAACTCATACCTTGATGAATTGATGATTTAGGACACTCAAATAAGTTCAAATATGCATGAAATGATGAATTAAAGGACTTCCCTTGATTATATTTGACCATGGGCTGAGGTTGCTTCATGAGCAAGGCATTGTGGTGCACAGATGAATTAGGGCTTCTCTGGGGAACAAACCTCAAACCCTTTGACTTGCTTTGATCAAAATGATGAATTGAGATACTAGGGAGGCATATTTGATGGATGAGAGCTTTGGGAACTATTACCATGCTTGCTTTCATCTCCTTTTGACCAATGTCTTTGTACCAATGACCTCCTTGAAGCTTTTGACCTTGTGATTGCTCAAGCTACAAATAAAAGATGTTAGTGACATATTTTTGTGCTTTTGGTTATTAAATAAAATGAGAAAAGCAATGATATATAATTCAAGCATGCTTGGTGATCTCAAACCACTTACAAGGAGTCCCACCCAA
This sequence comes from Lathyrus oleraceus, assembly GCF_024323335.1. Taxonomy (NCBI): domain Eukaryota; kingdom Viridiplantae; phylum Streptophyta; class Magnoliopsida; order Fabales; family Fabaceae; genus Lathyrus; species Lathyrus oleraceus. The sequence goes on from NC_066583.1 coordinate 214,903,559, forward strand.
AGGCAAGGGGAACCAAGATGCTAATGATCCTTGAGGCTATGCAAATGCAATGTTATAATGCCATGAGGGATCTTAGGGATAAAATTGGGGTCTTACACTCTTCTTGGTACATGTGGTGGGATCAACTACAACCCTATTTTGGCACGTCGTCAGCTAGGGTTCCCCCTAAAGGACAAACCTAATAACATTCTGTTAGAGGGTGTGTTCTTTCAGGAGGGTAAAGATCCCTAAAACTTGAAAGCTAGAATGGTCCACACTTGGCGCAGGATTCATAGGAAAGGAAGGAAGGAGTTGGGTCATAAGAATTACATTGCTTTAGAGCCTTACACTGCTTGGGTGAGGAAGAGAGCGTCTGATTATCTCATGCCTTACGAGTATCCGAGACCTACACCTATGATTATGGCTGGGCCTTCAACCCTCCCTAATCAAGGAGTAGAGGAGTTGAGAGACGAAGACCGTTCACGTGCTTGGATCCGTGAACGTGAAAAGTTGCTTCAGCAGATTAAGGACAAGGATGCTTTGATAGAGTTTCTCGAGCATCAGGTTATTGATGATCCTGACGATGCATGGACTTCTCTACTTCCTCAGTGTTCCCGGTTTTGGAAGAGGAAGTACGATCGACTCGCCAAGGAGAAGGCAGATATGGAGGCAGCCTATGAGGAGGAAGTATAGAGGCTTCATGCATCTTATCTTCCTATATCCCGAGCTTTAGATGATTGTTTCTAGGGGATCCATGGGATGATCATTTTCCCTTTTCTCTTGTATTGTATTTTGGTTATCAATGATGTACTTCTTTGATGTAAAAATATTTTCCAGATATCATTGATGAGATGTTTTCACATGTGATACAAATGTAATATTTCCCGAAATTTGCAAATAGAACTCTAAAAGTTCCTCTGAAATAAAAAACAAATCTTGTGCACAAGCATTGCATGAATCATGTGCATAAGCAGGTTTTGTTTTCGGCCTCTTGTCCTGTGGTCTAACTCTGTGCTCTTCATTTATTTTGAAGACAAGCTGACTCACCGGTACTACACTAGAGCCAACACTTCAAGACTGATGGATCATCTAGAGCAAGAGAACCGAGAACTCAAGGAGGAAGTGGCCAGATTGACTGCCCTGATGGAGTCATTCATGGCTGCCCAGAGCCAGTCTTCTCCGACGCCTTCAACTCCTCCCCAGAGGACAGTTATCTCTGAGATTGTCTCCTCTACTGTGCGTGCAGCCAGTGCACACTTTCCTCCGACAGCCATGTCAACCTGGTTTCCGTGGGGGATGCCTCCCAACTTCATGCCCGAGGGTCCTTCTCCCACCTTTGCTTCTATGCCGACATCTAGCCCGGTCCTTGCTGTTCCTCCTCCTATTGTGCATAATCTGCCTAGAGTAGACGACACCATCTATCATTCTGAGCCGTCTGAGGGTCCAGATGTTTATGAGAAGATGGACGCTATGAACGATCAATTTCTTGAGCTTTGCAAGGAATTGAAAACTCTCAGAGGAAAGGATCTTTTCGGTAAGTCTACTGCCGATCTCTGCTTGGTTCCCAACGTGAAGATCCTTGTAAAATTCAAGGTCCCTGACTTTGACAAGTATAAGGGAAATACTTGTCCTCTCAGCCACCTGGTCATGTATGCCCGGAAGATGTCAACTCAAACCGATAATGACCAGCTACTCATCCACTACTTTCAGGACAGTCTGTCCAGTGCCGCTTTGAGATGGTACATGGGGTTAGACAGTGCGAACATCCGATCCTTCAACAACCTTGGCGAGGCCTTCGTCAAGCAATACAAGTACAACATGGATATGGCTCCCGATAGGGACCAATTGAGGGCCATGTCCCAGAAGGACAAAGAAACATTTAAAGAGTACGCTCAGAGGTGGCGAGAGGTGGTAGCACAGATCGTGCCTCCGCTAGAAGAGAAAGAGATGACTAAGATCTTTTTGAATACCTTAAGTTCTTTTTATTATGAGCGGATGATTGCTAGCGCTCCTTATGACTTCACCGAGATGGTGAATATGGGGATGCGTTTAGAAGAAGGGGTCAGAGAAGGACTTCTGACCAGAGATGAAGGCTCTTCTGCCAAACGTTATGGGGAGTTTGCAAAGAAGAAAGACGGAGAGGCACATGGTGTGACCTCCCGTGTGAAACCAAGAAGACCCTCTGTGAGGAGGAAGACTGTGCGTCCAGCCAGTAACCAGCACCAGGTGGCTCATATAGCACCTGTCTTTAGAGACAATCAACAGTATCAGCATCACAATAACAATCAGCAACCACCTCAGCAATATCAACAACAACAGCACCTTCCGCAACAGCAGGCCTACCAGCCTCGAAACAGTAATCAAACCAGCACGAATTACGAGAGGAAAAGGGTCACCTTTGATCCTATTCCAATGACGTACGCAGAGTTATATCCCTCTTTGATAGAGAGGAAGTTGATTACTCTGAGAGACCCACCGGCTATACCTGCTAACCCCTAGTGGTGGTATAAGCCCGAATTACATTGTGTTTACCACTCTGGCGCTCCCGGCCACGACGTGGAGAATTGCTACCCTTTGAAGACCAAGGTTCAAGACCTTGTGAGGTGTGGTATTCTGTGTTTCGAGGACGTAGGTCCTAATGTGAAGAAGAACCCATTGCCCGAGCATGGGAAATCTGTCAACATGGTCCAGGGTTGCCCTGGCAAATACAAGGTCAAATATGTTAGTCATATTCGACAGTCTCTGGTCGAGATTCATCGTTTGCTGTGTGATTACAGTCATTATGAGCATGACCATGATAGATGTCGAGTCTGCTCTGTTAATCAATTGGGTTGTCGCCAGGTGCGCAAGGAAATTCAGGAAAGGTTGGATGAAGGAGTTATTGAGATCCTTCAAAATAGGAATGTTGATGAAGATGAGCCTGAGGTCAACGTGATCTCCCCAGTGTTTCAGATACCCGAGCCTGTTATCATCAAGTATGATGGTAGCAAGCAGAAGGCTTCTCATGCTCTTATCATTAAGCCTGTCGGTCCGGTGCCTTATTCATCTGAAAAGGCAGTTCCCTATCGCTACAATGCTGTAGCAGTACAGAATGGGAAAGAGGTGCCCTTGCCTTCTTCTTCTATGGTGAATATTGCTGACGTAAGTGGTTTGACCCGTAGCGGTCGTGTATTTTCAGCACCACCAAAACCTCAAGCTAATGCTGATTTTATTGAACGCCCGATTGGGAATGCGGTGAGCTCCCCAAATCCGGCACTTGTTGTTAAGCCTTCCTCTGTATTGAAAACTCCTACTTCTGTTGGCCCTAGTGGCATTGAGAAAGAACACTGTGATGAGATGCTGAGGCTCATCAAAAGGAGAGAGTACAATATTGTAGACCAACTTCTACAAACGCCATCTAAAATATCTGTGTTATCATTGCTTCTAAATTCAGAACCACACCGAGAGGCTCTGCAGAAGGTGTTGGATGTGGCATATGTGGATCATGATGTCACTATAGAGAAATTCGATAGCATTGTTGCAAACATTACTGCTTGTAACAATTTGAGCTTTTGTGACTCTGATCTTCCTGAGGAGGGAAGAGACCCCAACTTGGCATTACATATATATATGGGTTGTAGAGACGACGTGATGTCCAATGTGCTGGTGGACACTGGGTCATCCTTGAACGTATTTCCAAAGTCCACTCTCTAAAAACTATCATATCAGGGGCCTCCCATGAGGCAGAGTGGAGTAGTTGTGAAGGCTTTCGACGGGTCTCGCAAAACGGTGATTGGGGAAGTGGATCTCCCAATCAAGATTGGACCAAGTGATTTCCAGATTACCTTCCAGGTTATGAACGTTCACCCATCGTACAACTGTCTCTTAGGTAGACTGTGGATTCACGAGGCTGGCGCCGTGACATCCACCCTACACCAAAAACTGAAATTTGTGAAGAACAAAAAGTTGGTGGTGATAGGGGGAGGAAGGGCTCTCCTGGTTAGCCATTTGTCTTCCTTCTCTTATATAGATGTTGAGGATGAAGTTGGAACTCCTTTCCAAGCTTTATCTATAGCTGAGCCTATTAAGAAGAGAACTCCTTCATTTGCTTCCTACAAAGATGCAAAGTTGGCCATCGAGCGTGGTGCAACCGCTGGTTTAGGAAAAATGATTGAGCTAGAGGACAATAAATCCCGGGCTGGCATAGGCTTTTCTTCTGGGGTCTTCAATGAGCAAGGGCGATTCAAGAGTGGAGGTTTTATCCACACCGGTCAGGATGAAGAAGCTGATGCTGTCTTGGAAGAGGATACAGAGGATTCGGGCAATTTCATCATCCCTGGAGAGATCTGCAACAATTGGGTCGCTGTGGATATTCCTACAGTTATCCACAAGTCAACGTAATGATCACTTTGTTTAAAAACCCTTCTCCCATGCCGAAAGGAGGAGTGATGACATTGTTGGCATATAAATACAATGATATTTTCATACAATAAATTCATGTTAAATGTTTGTTTTTTCCAATTATTTTCCCTTTTCGTTTTTTTGCATGAAATTGGTGATCACATAAAACCCTAAAAAATAAAATAAAATCAATCTTTTCATCTGCATAATGATTTGCCTTGTTTGAATTCTAAAGCTTTTCATATCCAAAATCATTATGAAGGTTGATTCCTAGACCCATTGAACATAATGACCTAACACCATCTCCCAATTTTGAATTCCCTGTATTTGAGGCAGAGGAAGATGATGTTGAAGAGATTCCTGATGAGATTACCCGTCTACTTGAGCATGAAGAGAAGATCATTCAGCCACATCTTGAGAATCTGGAAACAGTCAACTTGGGGTCTGAAGATTGTGTGCGAGAGGTAAAGATTGGGGCACTCCTGGAAGAATCTGTTAAGAAGGGGTTGATTAAGTTGCTATGAGAATATGTTGATGTCTTCGCCTGGTCATATGAAGACATGCCTGGTCTAGATACAGATATTGTGCAACATTTCCTGCCTTTAAAGCCTGAGTGCATTCCTGTGAAGAAGAAGCTCAGAAGAACTCATCCTGATATGGCAGTAAAGATCAAAGAAGAAGTTCAGAAGCAAATTGATGCGGGGTTTCTAGTGACTTCTACATATCCTCAATGGGTGGCCAATATTGTGCCCGTGCCTAAGAAAGATGTAAAAGTCCGGATGTGTGTGGACTATAGAGATTTGAATAAAGCTAGTCCGAAAGATGATTTCCCTCTACCACATATTGATATGTTGGTAGATAATACAGCTAAATTCAAAGTCTTGTCGTTTATGGATGGATTTTCCGGATACAATCAAAACAAAATGGCACCCGAGGATATGGAGAAGACAACATTCATCACACCTTGGCGAACATTCTATTATTGAGTGATGCCCTTCGATTTGAAGAACGCCGGAGCCACGTATCAACGAGCTATGACTACCTTATTTCATGATATGATGCATAAGGAGATTGAGGTGTACGTTGACGATATGATTGCTAAGTCAAGAACGGAAGTGGAACATGTAGAGCACCTGTTGAAGCTTTTTCAGCGTTTGAGGAAGTACAAGCTTCGTCTGAATCCCAACAAGTGTACATTTGGAGTCCGTTATGGCAAGTTATTAAGCTTTATTGTCAATGAAACAGGTATTGAGGTTGATCCTGCAAAGGTCAAAGCAATACAAGAGATGCATGCGCCCAAAACTGAGAAGCAAGTCCGAGGTTTTCTTGGCCGCTTGAATTACATTTCCAGATTCATATCACACATGACTGCCACATGTGCGCCAATATTCAAGCTCCTCCGGAAAGATCAATCTCATGATTGGACCGAGGATTTCAAGAAAGCCTTTGATAGTATTAAAGAGTATCTGTCTGAGCCACCGATCATGTCGCCGCCTGTGGAAGGGAGACCATTGATCATGTATCTGACTGTTCTTGAAGATTCAATGGGTTGTGTCCTTGGTCAGCAAGATGAATCAGGAAAGAAAGAGTATGCCATCTACTACTTGAGTAAGAAGTTCACTGATTGTGAGTCTCGATACTCAATGCTTGAGAAAACATGTTGTGCTTTGGCTTGGGCTGCTAAGCGATTACGCCAGTATATGTTGAATCATACGACTTGGTTGATATCCAGAATGGATCCAATCAAGTACATATTTGAGAAGCCTGTTTTAACTGGGAGGATTTCCCGTTGGCAGATGTTGTTATCTGAGTATGATATTGAGTATCGAGCTCAGAAAGCTATCAAAGGTAGTATGTTGGCTGACCACTTGGCACACCAGCTGATCGAGGATTACCAATCAGTTCAGTATGACTTTCCGGATGAGGAGATTCTGTATTTGAAAATGAAAGATTGTGATGATCCTACACTCGATGAAGGGCCAAAGCCTGGTTCCAGATGGAGTATGGTATTTGACGGCGCTGTAAATCAATATGGAAATGGTATTGGGGCGGTAATTATTACCCCTCAGGGCACACATATTCCTTTTACAGCAAGGCTAACTTTCAAATGCAAGAATAATATGGCTTAGTATGAGGCCTGTATTATGGGATTGGAGGAATGCATTGATCTTAGGATCAAGCATCTTGATGTATATGGTGATTCGGCCCTCGTTGTTAATCAGATTAAGGGTGAATGGGAAATGAATCAGCCTGGTCTTATTCCATATAGGGATTATGCAAGGAGGATTTCAACATTCTTTACTGAGGTTGACTTCCATCATATTCCTCGAGATGAGAATCGGATGGCAGATGCTCTTGCTACACTTGCTTCAATGATAGTAGTCAAACTTTGGAATGAAGTTCCCAATATCACTGTGATGCGCTTGGATAGACCAACTCATGTGTTTGTAGTTGAGGAAGTAAAGGATGATAAGCCATGGTATTATGATATCAAATGTTTCCTTCAGAGCCAGATTTACCCACCTGGGGCATCTGTGAAGGATAGGAAAACTTTGAGGAGATTGTCAGGCAGTTTCTACCTCAATGGTGAAGTGCTGTACAAGAGAAACTTTGACATGGTTCTGCTCAGATGTGTGGATAGACACGAGGCAAACCTGTTGATGACTGAGGTCCATGAGGGTTCATTTGGTACTCATTCCAATGGGCATGCCATGGCTAGAAAGATATTGAGAGCAGGCTACTATTGGTTGACAATGGAGTTTGACTGTTGCAAGTATGTGAAGAAATGCTATAAGTGTCAGATTTATGCGGATAAGATTCATATTCCCCCGACACTTCTGAATGTGATTTCATCACCATGGCCTTTCTCCATATGGGGAATTGACATGATTGGCATGATAGAGCCGAAAGCGTCTAATGGACACAGATTTATTCTCGTAGCAATTGATTACTTCACCAAGTGGGTTGAAGCGGCGTCATATGCAAATGTGACCAGGCAGGGGGTAGTCAAGTTTATCAATAATCAACTCATATGCCGATATGGTGTGCCAGATAAGATCATTACAGATAATGGATCTAACTTGAACAACAAAATGATGAAAGAGCTGTATAGTGAGTTCAAGATTGCACATCATATTTCTTCTCCTTACAGACCTAAAATGAATGCGGCTGTTGAAGCTGCTAATAAGAATATCAAGAAGATTATCCAAAAGTCTTGATGGAAGCCATGTTGACTGATGCTGAATGGGTTCAGAGTCGTTACGACCAGTTGAATTTGATAGAAGAGAAGAGATTGACTGCCATGTGCCACGGTCAGTTATATCAGCAAAGGATGAAGAAAGCTTTTGATAAGAAGGTCAAGCCTCGTGTGTTCCGAGAGGGTGACCTCGTGCTCAAGAAAGTCTTGTCTTTCGCGCACGATTCCAGGGGCAAGTGGACTCCAAACTATGAAGGTCCATATGTTTTTAAGAGAGCCTTTTCAGGCGGTGCTTTGATACTTACAACTATGGATGAGGAGGATTTCACTCGTCTTGTGAATTCAGACGCAGTCAAGAAATACTTCGCCTAAAAAAAAAAAGAATAGCTCGCTAAGTTGAAAACTCGAAAGGGCGGCTTAGGCAAAAATGAGCGTCTCGGTGGATTGAAAACCCGAAAGGGAAATCCAGGCAAAAGTTAGAGACATATAAAAAAATAATGACATGTATCCCGCTAGATTGAGTACCTCAACCTGAGGAAATCTAGGCAAAAATTAGGGATTTGGCAAGTAACTGCACCCTGACAAGACTTTGTTCTACAATTGTCATCCGTCAGAAATTCTTGCTCATTCATCATCAACCATAGCTTCAAATACATCGGATTTGGAATTGGTGGAGAAATGGTCATTATGTTCAATGTAGCCCTTTTTCCAATATATATCACCAGTTTCAAATTTGTAAAAATCTATGAAGTCTTGCCATTTGCAGACTACCATTCCAGCAAATAAATTTGAGCCTTTTATCCAATTATTTGCACTCTTATTTGTTTCTATTCAACAAATGTTTTGCATGTTTTAATTGAGAAAATATCATTGTTTTAGACAATCAATATTTTTTCATAATTTGTTTTTAAACAAAGTGAACATTCACAATGAAGAAAGGATACTTAGGAGATCCTCAGTGCTCTCCCAAGGATGGCATGATCTCCAACAGGGTAAGACATTTGTTCATATTCTTGGCATGACTGTATCTTCTTCCTCCGGAGCTGTTTTGTGGTTTATCCCACCGAGTGGAATGCTTGTTGAGATATTCTCCTCTCTTCCCTTCAGCAGAGTAGCGATATTTCCTCCTCAACAGATGTGTTTTCTTTGGAAGATTCGGTTTTGGCGGTTGGTCCCCAGAACTCCTTTATCTCCTGGACCTGTTTGTGTTAGATTATCTGTTTGCCAGCATTCATCATACATAAACCACGCATATACATGCATAATTATAACATTCAGATACTCATGTTGCATTCTTTACCATATATCGTTGTTTGTTGTCTCCTGCTATTTGGTGATATATATCTCCCCAAGCAGATGTGTATGTCTGATCTCTCCATATAGAGTCAGCTCCATAAGCAGAAAGCGTTTATCCTTTCTTCCATATTCCCCACCGAGATATATCCTCGTGGATGATAGTTGTTTCTGTTCCTTCCTAACACATATATTGGGATGGGTTTCCCTATTGAGTTATATCCTTACTAGGACGAGTCTTGATTCAGCGTGCCTCTTTGGTTCGACCCTAAAGTGGCGTCTTGTGACTGTTTCCTTTGCTTCCCCGCGGTATAAATGAATAATTACTCAGTAATTAGTAATCATTCACATTATCCCCGGTGGAGTTCGTGGTTTTCTACCCTTATACCGGTAGTCGTAAACCCTATTATCTTTCCCCTGCAGAGTTAACCTCTTGTTCATTGCAATTGATGATGGTTACTTTTATGTGGTTTCCTACCCAGTATCTGGTAGGTATAATCCCCTCCTTGGCAGTTATCTTCATCCAATATTCGGTGTTGATATCCCCTCATTTGCCTGGATAATTGCTCTGATTACGCAATTTATCCACAGCGAGTCGTTTCTCGTCTACCCTGTTGTTGTTGGTAAATGATTGTTTCTCTCGTGAATTGGTCATCATTATATACCCAGTTTTGGTATCCCCATGCCTTTTCTTTTCAGTTGATTTATCCTTTATTAACCCAGTAACCGGTTGCGGATAATCTTCCATGCGAGTATGTTATCTACATTCTGACGGTAATAGATAATATATCTCATGCGCTCTTTGGTCGAAGCCTTTTGTTCTTCCCCAGTAGAGTAAGATTCGTATCCCCTTTGCGGAATCGAATATCCATCCTATAATCGAGTTTTCTTTTAGCCCTCTTTTGGATGATGAGTGTCTTGGAAATATTCCCCAGTTCACGCCTTGGTTGGTCACCTATTTTATGCCCAGTAACCGGTATCCTTGGTGTTCTTTCCTTTCTGCTCCCTATTATGACTTTCAGTCCCCTGTGGAGTCTGAATCCCTGAGTTGAAATATACCTTTTAGGTCTTCCTCAGATGTTTTGGAGTTTTGATATCTCTCACCCTTATATCGGTCTTAGATATTCATTCTCCCCGAGCATGTTGTATCTCTCGTCCTCGTCCGGATTTTTATCCGAAGTACCCGTTGTGGTTAGTTTTTGCTGTATTGGCATATTCCCCAATACATGCACCTTTGAGTCAGTTCGATGTCTTTCCATTGGATTTACTCCTTTTGGAAATCCAACTCCCCAAGCTTTGAGTCGTGCCCTGCTCGCGCATTTCTTTCTTATCCCCATTAGAGTCCCCAGAGTCTCTGCCCCATGGATTGAATTATTCATGGGAATTGTTAATTTTCTCCTGATCTTTGCCTTTGTGGACGCATACCCCCACAAAGTGTTACCATTTTGCATACATACATTTGCATCGTGAGGTCTCTTAGGGACCAAAATTCGTCTCTTTGTTATTATTTAAGCCCATTCTACCTCGTCGAGACGAATATTTTAACCTTCATTTCTCCGGCTAGAATGACCTTAAATAGGGGCATCTGTAAGACCCCAATTTTGTCCCTAAGATCCCTCATGGCACCATAACATTGCATTTGCATAGCCTCAAGGATCATAAGCATCTTGGTTCCCCTTGCCTTTGGGTAGGACTCCTTGTGAGTGGTTTGAGATCACCAAGCATGCTTGAATTGTATATCATTGCTTTTCTCATTTTTGTTTACTAACCAAAAGCACAAAAATATGTCACTAACATCTTTTGTTTGTAGCTTGAGCAATCACAAGGTCAAAGCTTCTAGGAGATCCTTTGTGCAATGACATGGCCATGTGAAGATGAAAGCAAGCATGGTAATGGTTCCAAAAGCTCTCATCCATCAAATATGCCTCCCTAATATCTCAATTCATCATCTTGATCAAAGCAAGTCAAAGGGTTTGAGGTCTTGTTCTTCAAGAAACCCTAATTCATCTGTGCACCACAATGCCTTGCTCATGAAGCAACCTCAGCCCATGGTCAAATACAATAAAGGGAAGTTCTTTAACTCATAATTTCATGCACATTTGGACTTATTTGAGCATCCTCAATCATCAATCCATCAAAATATGGGTTGTGGACTTGAGAAGTTGATCAGTGAATCCATCTAATTATTTTAAAATACACTGAGACCTGACTTTTGATGTGTTCGTCAAATGGATATGATTCCAAAAGCAAAAATGTTATTAAGGACAATATGAACAACTTTCATGTTCATCAGAAATTGATTTGAAGCTTGGAAGGTCTTCATCCATTCCAAAACATTCTAGGTAATTTTGACTGAAACCCTAATTTTGGGTCAACTTCTCAAGGACACAACTCATTCATTTTTTTATGATTTTGAGTTGCGATCAAATGAATTGGAAAGATTAAGATGTCTACTTCAAATGTTATGTTGAACAAATTTTCAAAATCTCAAAGGAAATACATGTGATAATGCAAAACATTATAGGTCCTTTTTGACGAAAGGCATTAAAAGGCAAAAAAGTCCAACTTCAAGTGCCCATAACGCTTTCATCAAAAATCAAAATGATGCAAAATTTGAGCCCATTTTGATTGTCTTGAAAATACCTACAACTTTTATGTTGAAGGTTTTTTCATTTAAAGCTTTCATCATCAAAATAGAGGGGCTTGAAAATTGGCCAAAATTAGAAACCTTGCCTTGACATGTCATGTACCTTGCACTTTAAACTCAAATTTCATAAATTTCCACACCTCAAATGGATTTTTGCCCAACATAACAGTTGTTCCTTACATCAAGACCTTTCCAACCATTACTCACATGACTATATTTGGATTTGGAAAATATCATTTTCGAAGAGGAGAACTTTTAAGGCATTTTTGGGAAACTTGATTCAATTGCCATGCATGAGCTGATTACATCTATGTTGCACGACCATTTCATTCATTTGTGATCTCAACTTGCCAAATCAATTGGAATTGGGCCCTCCATGCGCTTGTACAGGCCCATGCATGGAGGCCCTCTCCATTCATGCAAATTTGAAATCACACTTTCAGCATGGCATTGGCTATAAATACATGGCATGTAAGCTTCCATTCAACACCCTGATTCAACCTGAAATGCTACAGAATTCTCTCCATAGCCATTACTAAAGAAGCTAGTTCATTTTCTATAAATTTTTCAGATCCAAAATTCAACTACATCTGGTTGAATTCTTGGATCTAGAGCTTCTAAACCTTCATCATTCATCTCACTGATCTTCTGTTTTGGCAAAGAAAGCAAGGAATCGAGCTCAAGTTTCTAGAAATCAAGCTTATTCTTCAACTGGTATTTCCTTCGAATCTTATCATCCTTTGATCTATTTGCTTGGATCTTGTGTTGGTTGAAGTCCTCTCAATAGAAGCATCATGATTATGCATTCAATTTTTGAAATCCATTGAGTTCATGATGAACACCAGATTTTTCAACCTCTGATTTCTTACACCATGGAAGTCTAGAGTGAAAATGGATGGTACAGGGGTAATGTACATCAACCCAACTTTAATTTGATGTGTAGATCGTGCATTTTCATTAAGGTTTGGGTCTCTGCAATTTTGGCCGGAAAATGCATGCCCACCGGAGTAGACGGTGGCTCCGGTGGCTGCTTCATTGCCAGATCCAATCTAGACCGTGTGATGACATTTCCAGATCCAATCCAGGCCATTCATTGTTATGACTTTTTATTTAATCCATGTATGGTTGCATTGACCAGGGTCTACCATGCGCGCGCGTCTCCCAGCCTTGTGATCTGCCAACTCAATTAATGAGCTCAGATCCAAGCGCTGTGGATTTTTCTCATTTTTTATTTCTGATTTTATTTTCTTTAATTCCATTTTATTTCAAAAATCAATATCTCTCTCATTTTTAATCCAAAAATTATGGGACCAATTGCATTAGTCTCCACATAATTTCTAGTTTCTATTTCTGATTTTTAATATTTTTTATTTTGTCATTTGAAATTTTTTGTGAATTTTCTCTTTTTTGGTTATTTTTATTTCATTTTAAATAGTTTTTGATATTCAAAAAATACAAAAATATTTTCCTAGCCTATTTGAATGATGATGAATCCATGAAAAATATTCTCATCAATTTTTTAATTGATTTGAGATTTATTTGAGATTTTAGTTCAATTAGGTTATTTTTATTCATTTTTAATTCATTAAAAATAGTTTCTGACTTTTAAAAATGCTGAAATTTTTTGTCAAACTTTGTTTGACCTTGTTGAACTTAGGATAAATCACTTGGACTTCTCAAAGTTGATTTGAAGTGATTTTGAAGTTTGACCTTTTCTTTTATTTTAATTCAAGTTTATTTTAAATATTAAAAAATGCCAAAAATACTTTGTTCATTTCTTGACTTCCAATCTTCATCTCACTTCTTTTTTTGATTGTTTGACTTTGACTTTCAATGTCATTGGTCAAACATATGTGGATTGGTACATGTTATTTCATTTAATGCACTTTAATTTTGTCATTTCATTTCTCTTATTCATCTCCTTCTTCTTCTTCTTTTTCTTTTTGATCAATGAGTTGAAGGTTGATAAGTTAGCATTGATTAAGGAGACTTAATCTTCCTTGATCCAAATCTAATTCATCTTGATCAATTGATCAAGTGAATGGCTTTGCATTAAGGATATGTTGTTTCCTAAATCATGCAAAAGGCTTAAACCAATACAAGATCAATTTTCTTCTTCTTTTTGGCATGGCAAGTTGTTGAGACTTGATTCACTAATCAAGACTCCTAACTTGTGTTGTTGCCTACATTATTATTGACCGGCCTCAGATAGTTGTGACTTCTACATAAGTCCAATTACGATTGCTTAACATAGCGCTAAATTTGCCTTATGGCACACTAACTATTAACCACTAACAACTAACTTTTACTTTATGCACTTTACTTTTATGCAGTTTTACATTTCTTGCACATATTATTAATTTGTTTTTTTCCTTTGCTCATTGGAGCACATGTTTATGTTAAAGTCATTTGCCTTTTTCCCACTTGGGTATATAATTGTGTATATATCTTTTGTGCTTGTGTTTGTCTGTTTGTTGTGGATCAAATACCAAGAATTGGACAATATGGACTAAGAATTTAGGACCTTACCCAAGCAAATGGAATTTGAAGAGCAACTAGGCCTCATGCCTTTAGAGTGCTTAAATGTCAAAGAGCAACTAGGCCTCCTGCCTTTAGAGTGCTTAAAGCTTAAGGAAGAACTTTGAAAGGACCATATTCTAAACTCCCTCTTGTCAATTCTTTGTTTGTTATTAGAACTTTTTGATGTGTGTTTTCTTTGTGCTAGGAGTTCCCACTTGAGCTTAATTTGGGAACCATTACCATGAGCTCCTAAGAGAGAGATCCAAGATGCCTTGTAGAACCTTACCTCAAATTCATTGCTTGTTAATTGCTTGAGTTCATGCTTGTGATTTGCTTATTTTAAAGGATGGGAGCTACTTGGATCATCAATATGATCTCAAGAGAGGAACTCCTTGTGTGGTTTTATTTCTTTATCCCTCACCTTTTATTTTGCTTAGGATCTTAGCCATTCTTCTTCTTCTCTCCATTCTAACCCAAGCCGAAATCTTTGTGCAAACATTTAACCTTTGTTTTCAACATTAGAAACCTAAGCCTTATGCTTTTGATTTTCAAACTTTCTTTTCATAACACTTATCTTGAATTGAATCTTTAAGTCAACTTTGACCATTTTGTAAATACTTTTCATTGGTAAATATAACCCATTAAAATACTTTTTGTGGTTTCAATGGCCACTCCTTTAAGCAAATTTTTCATAACCTTTAGCTATTAGGTTTGAGTTATCTTTGTGGTAGATGTAATACTCACCTATATCCTTAGTGGTGGACAATGAGTCTTCCATGCTTATTATAGGGTTAACCCCTCACTAGCATGTTGAAGCTATCCTCACATGGTGGATTTGTGGTTTTAGGTTGAGTTTTCTCCCTTGGATAACAAAAGACCTTAAGGCTTTTGGACCAATCAATCCACTCATTTGTTTTGAGATTTTTACCCCGAACTACGAGGTTTTGATCCTAATCTTTTTTAAGATGGTACGTAGGCAATGGGTTTATCCATTCAAACACCAAAATGTAAATAACTTGTATATTCTTTTCTCATCTCTTCAATCATGTTTGCACAAATAAATTTTCACAAAATACCAACCTTACAACAAATATGAAAAGGGCTCCCTAGAGTACCTAGGATGTTTTGGGTGCCTCACACCTTCCCATTGCATAAACAACCCCCTTACCCAGATCTCTGACTCTCTTTTACTACTTTTTGTTAAAACTTTTAGGTATTTGTTCGCTTTCTAACCATTCCTTTGGATAAATAGAAGTGCGGTGGCGACTCGACTTGTATGATTTACCTTGGATTTAGTCAATATCTCTAATGGTAACGAATACCCCGCTACACACTCCTTTGGGATGGTTCTTAACCTGACTCCATGCTCGTGACTCACAACAAACCCTTTGATTCTTGGTCGATCCAATCAAGTATTGTCAATATCAATGCATCTTGGGTGTTGATAAGGTTAAAACCATAATCCACCAAAATGGATGATTGATCTTGACAATGACTTGATTCATCCCTTGACCTTTGTTTTCCTTGTGTGTGACCCATTATTTTTTATTGTTGCATTCATGCATTCATGTGCATCATGACATTCATCACATGAAAAATAACTTCAAGGAAATAAGGTTTTATTTGCAAATATTTTTAGGCCATGGATTATGGACGAAGGAACACTAAGAAGTACAGTTTCAGATGTCCCGACTTGAAAGAGTAAAGGAAGTTATCATCTTTCGTATTAGATCCCTTGGACTTCAAGCAACGTCATGGGAAGCTTCTATTTGTATTATCTGCTGATGTGGTTAAAGGGATCTTGAGTGTGTTGGTTCAGTTTTATGACCCCCTCTAACGTTGCTTCACTTTTCCCGATTATCAGCTTATGCCTACATTAGAGGAGTATGCACACTTCTTGGGATTACCCGTTTCTGACAAGGTGCCTTTTAGTGGATTGGAGGAGATTCCCAAATCTCATCTTATAACTGAAGCTCTTCATTTGAAGAAGTATGAGATTAAGGCTTATTGGGTGAAGAAAGGAGGAATGTTTGGGTTGACTTCTGAGTTCCTTATTCTGAAAGCTACTGCGTTTTGTCAAGCCGATGGTGTGGACGCTTTTGAAGCCATCTTTGTGTTGCTCATCTATGGTTTGGCTTTGTTCCCTAACATTGACAGTTTTATTGATGTTAGCGCCATCAGAATCTTCTTGATTGGGAATCCTGTTCCAACTTTGTTGGGTGATATGTACTTCTCTTTACATTAGAGAAATTCCAAAGGGGTGGGACTATTGTGTGTTGTGTTCCCCTTTTGTACAAGTGGTTTATTTCGCACTTGCCTCAGACGCATGCTTTTCTGGAGAACAAACAATGTCTACGGTGGCCTCAGAGACTCATGTCTCTCATTAATGATGATATTATTTGGTACGATTCTATGATGAGTATCTTTGATATTATTGACAGTGGTGGTGAATTCTCTAATGTGCCTCTCATGGGTACACAAGGAGGAACCAACTACAACCCTGTTTTGGCTCGTCATCAACTTGGGTTCCCCTTGAGAGATAATCCTAATAACACTCAGTTAGAAGGTCTTTTCTATCAAGAGGGTAAAGATCCCCAACATTTGAAGCAGAAGATGATACATGCTTGGTATATTGTGCATAGGAAAGGAAGATCCGAGCTTGGTCCGTGCAATTGTGTAGATTTGGAAGCTTACACTACTTGGGCGGAGAAGAGAGCTTTGGAGTTGAAGATGTTGTATGCTTGTGAGAGACCTATGCCTATGGTTGTGGTTGAGCCATCAACTCTCCCTAACCAAGACGTAAAGGAGTTGGAAGATTCACTCTCCAAGATGTAGTAGGAAAGAGATATGTGGGAATAAAGGTTCCATGCTTTGAGCCGGAAGCATGAAGAGTTGCAAATTGAGTCTAAGGACAAAGATGCGCTTATTGGACTTCTTGAAGACCGATCAATGAAGAGACAGAGAGAACTAGAGGGTCTACCTTCCTCTAGTATGCCTCAGCCTTCCGGTTCTTGGGAAAAGATTGTTGATCAGTTAGTCCTCGAGAAGCCTCAGATGAAGACATCCTTTGAGTCCGAGATTCGACGCATCCGAAGGAAGTACGCGCCTATAGCCAAATCATCTGACACAGTTTCTAAGGGATCCTTAGGATGACTAGTTTCCTTTTCTCTTGTATTTTTACTTTGGTTTCTGAAATTGTACTCCGTGTAACCCTTCCATATTTTATGAATGAAAGAGATTTTTTGTGGTCAATCAAATTGTTACTATTATTTAATATTTGCAAATATAACTTCGTATGTTCCTTGAAACTGAAAACAAAAAAAAACGTTGCATTTCATGCATCATTTTCATAACAGGTTTTCTTCCGACAAATGTCTTATTGGTTATTCTTTTGTGCTTATGCCAAGCTAACTCACCAATACAACACTCATGCCAATCAACCCAAATATATGGAGCACTTAGAGCAAGAGAATAGAGAATTGAAGGATGAGATTGCTCGTCTGACTGCTATGATGGATTATGTTCTTGATGCGCAAAATCAATCTTCAAAAACTCCTGCAACTCCTCCTACTCAAAGTAATGTCATCTCAGAGGTTGCTACCTCAATTGTGGCTGTTGCTGCTACTCAATCTGGTCAATCCATGCCTGCTGGACTCCCGTGGGGGATGCCACTAAATTTTATGCCTGAAGGGTTTGCACCTACATTTTCTTTTATGTCGGCATCTAGCCCGGTCATGTTTGTGTTGCCTCCGGTTGTTCATACATTGCCTCGGGTTGAGGACACCATCTACCATTTTGAATTGTCTAAGGGCCTAGATGTTTATGAGAAAATTGATGAAATGAAGAATCAATTTCTTGAGTTGCACAAGGAATTGAAAATATTAAGGGGAAAATACCTATTTGGGAAGAGTGCTACTGAACTTTGCTTGGTACCAAATGTAAAGATCCCGATGAAGTTCAAAGTCCCTGACTTTGAAAAGTATAAGGGAATACTTGTCCACTTAGCCACCTTGTTATGTACGCTAGGAAAATGTCAACGCAAACAGATAATGATCAGTTATTGATTCACTATTTTCAAGATAGTTTGACTGGTTCCGCTCTGAGATGGTACATATGGCTAGATAGTGCAAGTGTTCGCACATTTAACGATTTGGGAGAAGCTTTTGTGAAACAGTACAATTATAATATGGACGAGGCGCCCGATAGAGACCAGCTGAGTTCTATGTCCTAGAAGGAGAAAGAAACATTGAAAGAGTATGCCTAGAGGTGGAGAGAGCTTGTTGCTCAAATTAATCCTCTATTGGAAGAGAAAGAGATGACGAAGATTTTCCTGAAGACCCTGAGTTCGTTTTATTACGAACACATGATTGCTAGTGCCCCTAGTGACTTTACCGAAATGGTAAACATGGGGATGAGGTTCGAGGAAGGAGTCTGAGAGGGACGTCTGTCTAAAGAAGAGGTGTCATCTAGTAAGAAGTATAGAAGTGGTTTTGACAAGAAGAAGGAAGGGGAAACTAATGCAGTATCTGTAGGGAGGCAGAGGAGGCCTCATGTCAGAAGAAATCCGCAACCGCGTCAGCATCAACATCAAGTTTCATCAATTATCCCAATATTTTCTAACAATAAGTCAACACCAGTTCAACAACAACGTCAATAACAACCGCAACAAAGAACAAAAAACTACAATAACACCAACAATAATCAACAACAACAAAATTTTGAGAGGAAGAAGGTCTCTTTTTACCCTATTCCTATGTCATACACTGAACTTTATCCATCTTTGGTTCTCAAGAACCTACTTCAACCAAGAAATCTGCCTCAAATTCCAGAACCACTTCCATGGTGGTATAAGCCCGAACTCCGCTGCGCCTTTCATCAAGGAGCTCCCGACCATGATATTGAGAAATGTTACCCATTGAAGTATGATGTCCATAAACTTTTGAAAAGTGGGATGGTGTCCTTCGAGGACCGTGCGCCGAATCTGAAAGCCAATTTGTTGCCTGCTCATGGTAACTCCTCTGTCATAATGGTGGAAAGTTGCCCAGGAAATTTCCAAGTCTCCGATGTACGACGTATCCGTAGGTGTAGCGGTAAATTCATGACCATTAAGTTATGGATAAACTTAACGTCAATAAAACCAAAGTCTCCACCACACTTTTATTATTTCCAAAGGAAAAGGGAAAAGTACGAACAAAACCCAAAGATAAGAAGTTTTCAAATCAAAACTAATAAAATGCCAAAGATTACAAGTAAGGGGGGTGGATACACAGAGGGAAGGTGTTAGCACCCATAGTGTCCTAGGTACTCCTAGGGAGCCCTTTTTTATGTGTGTATGTGTTTTTGTATAAAATGATGCTTGCAATAAATAGAGTGTGGGGATGAGAATAGAATTCATTAATTAAATTTTTGTGTTCGACAAGACCTTCGAACTTGTGCCTACGTACCAACATAAAATGAGGGATCAAAACCTCATAGCTCGTTGTATCAATTTCAAAATGAATGGATTGCTTTTAACCAAAAATTTAAATTTAAAAGAGGAATAAAGGGCCTAAAAGAGTTTGAATGGGTGTTAGTTCTTTTTGTCTTTTGAAATTTTAAGTCAACATGGTTAGATTCATTTACAAGTTTGATTTAAGAAAAGTGTTTTAAAATGCAATGGCATAAGGCCAGAGTTTCTAATTTGCAATAAATCTAAGTTTAGAAATCACAAGAAAAGAAGATTTTGAAAGGGGGAGTTAAGAGTTGAGAGTTGAAAAGATCTGACCAATGGGATGCAATCCAATAGACAAGAATTTCATATAGAAACCCACTTTTCCTTTGGACTTTAGAATTAAGCAATATCAATAAACAAGTAGCCAGATGAAGAGTAAGGCATCAAATAAAGATAGCCACATCCAAGCTAGCAACTTCATAGTCTTCTTCATAATCTTCCCATGTATCAGATGACATACTCCTTTAATGGCTCAGAATAAGGCATTAGACACAGGTTTAAAGTAACATTTGCATCAAGACCATGTAGCAGATGAACTCAAGTGGATCCCAATACATGTAACATATGAAAGCTCCAATGACAATAACTTGGTTTCAGAATTGTTAGCTTGGCCAAGTCCTTTTGCATAGAAAATGTTCCCTAATTCTATGTCTAAAGCTCAAATCAAATCCCACAGGACACACAAACATTTTTTAGGGATTTTGTTGCTTATTAGGTATTTTAAGGTCTCAAGACCACAAACATAAACAAGATACAGAAACAAATATGTACAATCACAATATATGTCTCAAGTGAGCAAAGTGAAAATGGCATAAACATAAACAAGTTAAATGATATGTAAAATGGAAAATGGAATGGTAAATGGCTGGAATTTAAATTGCATAAAGTAAATGACTTGAAATTAAAAGCAATAATAATAAAAGTTAGTCAAATGTTAGTTGATTAGATGTTAATGAAGTTTTGCTTTTCAATTCATTAAGTCATTCTTTGGAGAACACTCAACCCTCTATTCACAAGCATGAATCCTTTAACCAAGACATATTCCAAAGGAAGGAAAAAAGGTCAAGTTTCCACATAATACCAGGAAAGGGGAGAGACTTACAATCTCATTTACTAGAATGTTATGCATTTGAGTCAAAATTTAGCGGTATGTTAAGCAATCGTAATTGGACTTATGTAGAAGTCACAATTACCTAAGGTCGGGCAATAGAAATCTTGGTGTTAATGCATGTTAGAGATATGGTATAATGAACCACACTCCTAAAACATACCACACACAAAAACAAAATGATCAAAGGATGGACCTAATCTCATCCATACTTGTATTGGTTCATCTAACATGAAGTTATTGATGAACCAATTAGCCTTAGGATATTGAGACTTCATTGGTCAATGAAAGGGATGGGATCGAATGGGATTGAATATGAAGAGGGAGGGGAGATGAAATAGACACAAATTGGTGATGGAAGTAATTTTATCAAATTAAAATCATTCATTCATTTTGGGAGATGAAATGTACATTTCATCAATACCCTAAATCCAATGATTTTAATCCAACAAAAGTCAAATCATCCTTGATCAAGGCCCAAACACATAGTGAAACTTCACAAGTCAATAAAAATGGCTCAACATAATTTCTACATAATTCATCAATTAAAAAGCAAATTAAAATTCATTTAAATTAAATTATGTTTGATCAAAAACATAAAACCTCTTCAAACCACCAAATAAATGGTCAAGAGATTTATCCTAGATCAAACAAGGTTAATGGACCTTAGACAAAAAATTTCATTATTTTTGAAAAGTCAGAAGTATTTTTAAACAATTAAAAATATGCATAAAAAACAATTAAATCATGAAAAATATCAAAATTAATCCAAAAAATAATTTTAATTCAGAAAATGAAATAAGAAAATATTTGAACTTTTTTGGTGAAAGTCCCTTATTTTTTGGATTAAAAATGAAATTGATATGAATTAATTAAAAATAATGGATTTAACGAAATAATCAGAAATTCAAAAAAAGGAGAGTCATTTGATCTCCCTCATTAATTGAGGTGGCAGATCAGATGGTTAGAAACGCGTGTTTCACCAATGCTTCAGTCAACTGTCTCACACACGTGGTAATCAATTTGGATGGATGAGATTAGAAGCTATGAACCAGATCATATGGTTGTAACTTTGCCAACACATCACCGGAGCCCTAGCTCCGGTCATCTTCTCCGGTGAGGACCACCAGACTATTCCAAGCTTAACTCAAAGGAAAATGAAAAGTGAGTACACTAATTTGAAGGAAAAATGTTCAGGAGCACGGATCTGGCCTCGTTTTTGTCCAATTCCAAGTATATAAAAAGATACAGGGATTTGAATTTTGAAGATCATGAATTGAGTTTCTTCGATTTGACCTCAAAGAAACTCGGTTTTCTTGCCTATATTGATAGGACTTCAGACAACCAAAAATCACAAAGAATGATGGAGAATTGAGAGAGAATCAAGAGATGAAGCTTCCTAAAAATCATCTTCGAGTTGATCCAATTCCACTTGATCTTGATCTGGATTAGATTGATTTCTCTTCCTCTTGCTTGCATAAACCAATTGATATGAAAAGGGAAGTGAATTTCTGGAGTTTGAACTTCCAAAAAGAAGATGAAGTTCAAGCTCGATTTCAAGAGAAAACTTTAGAAATTATATGGTAGTGGGGGTTTGAATCAGTCTAACAAAGTGGGGGTCTGAAGCTTTGAGCTTGTTTAAATAGGAAATGCATTTGATTTTTACACCACTTGAATTTTGGCCAAATTTGGAAAGTTTCTTGCATGGCTGCATGAGCAATGGTTTGGGCCTAATGAGTGATGTAGTCCACTTCCAAATCGTGTGCAAAGTGTATTGAATTCATCATGTGGAAGCATGCAAATAAGAAGGATCATTTAAGTTCAAAACATGCCAAAACACTTCCCACAATAGAACCATGCGCAAGTTCCTCATACTTTGGCCAAATGAGATGATCTTCGACTTTTTGGAAAGTTGAGATCAAGGGGAACAACTTTGATGTTGAACACTTTTTCATTTGAAGCTTAGATGACGATGAATTTTAAGGTGGAAGTTTGGGAAATAAAACATATTTGAAATGAGAAATGAGAAATGTTCAGTCAAATGTTCAAATCAAACATATTTTATCCCAAGTCAAATGTTTAGTTCTTCCACCTTGAATAACATTTTCTATGGACGTCAAATGAGAAATGTTCCTTCATCTAAGTTGTAGCTATTTCAAACCTCTTCAATTTTGTCACAAATTTGACCTCACTTGGATTTTAAATGAAGGAGTTATGCATTTTGGAAGTTGAGGAAAATCACTTGTTCAATGGTAGTGGCCCAAAATGACCTATAATCTTTCCTCTTGGCACATGCATTTGAAAGTTGAATTTTCACTTCCATCAAACATAAAAGTTGAATTAAACATATTGAATTTGATCATCCAATTTTAATGGCTTTCATATCATAAGAAATGAGAAAGTTATGGTCTTGGGAAGTTGACCTCCAAACTAGGGTTCACACAAAATGATCTATAATCTTTCACCATAAACAATGACTTTCAAAGCAAAACTAGCTCTTGACCTCAACATGAAAGTTGTTTGGAATGTAATTTTGAGTAACTTTCCTCTCATAATAATTTTCATATGACAAAAATTGTAGGAGATAGGGTCTAGGGAACCCCAGTTTTGACTAGTTGACTTTCTCTGGTCAACCACCATGAACCATCTTGCTAGCTTGATATTCTCTTGACTTTTGGGATTCATAGGGAATCATATGTGCATAAGATGATTTAATGTGAAGTATCCCTTGAAATATTTGATCAATTATTGAATAAACTTGTGAAGAAGTGACACAAGATACCTAGATGAATTAGGGTTTCCAAGGCAAACAAACTCCAAACTCTTGGTGACTTCTTGATCAAAATAACATGTGAAGATGATGGGGATCTATATATGGTGCTTAGAGTCAATTTGAACCAAACCTTTCATTGAGGGGCTCAAACCCTAGATATGAGCTTTATAGAGCATAGGTGAGCATACACACTCCCTACAAAAGCAACAAATTAGACATTGATATATTTTTGGTATTTTGGCTAGTAAAATAATGAAAAACAAACTATGATACAATCAAAAGTTCTCGGTGATTTCTCCCAATGCAAACCAAATGAATAGGGGTAACGAGGATGCCAATTTGTGATCATAATGCCAATTCATATGATGAGATAGCATGAGGGATCTTAGGGTCAAAATTGGAGCCTTACAGCTGCCCCTATTTAAGAACATTCTAGCTGAGGAGGTGAAGGTTAAAATCTTCATATCGACTCAGTAGAATGGACTTAAATAACAACAATAGAAGCAAACTTTGGTCCCTAAGAGACCTCATGATGCATATGATATGAAATGTTACAAATAATCTCTATGAGAAAATGTTTCCACAAAGAAAAAGAATCCGGAGAGACTGAAAGTCCGCTGGAGCACAATGCATTCCCTAAGGAAAACTCACTGTGGAGATAGAAACTCTGGGGGATAAAAAGTTGTGCGTAGGCCAGGCTATGACTTAAAACTCCTGGGGGACTCGAGGGATTCGATTAAAATAAATCAATGGAAGGACTCAGCTAGGGGATAAAGGAAAAATCTATAGGGGAAACGGGTAAATCGGGACAAAACCAAAATACTCGATCCAAATAGGAAATGGAGATTTCACTGAGGAAATACACTCAGACTCAACTATGGAAGAAATGAACTTTAACATAGGAGTAACAAAAGTATATTATCCCTTTCTAGTTACTGGGTAAGGAGATAACATAGTCTGACATAGAGGACATCTGTTACCGGTTAGGGTAAACATATCAAGGATGACTCGTTGAAGGAAATAGGAGGTGTATTCATTACCAACTACTTGGTAAGAATAACCAGTTGGGGAAAAGCCAAATAGGGTTTACAACTATCGTTTACTGGGCATAAGATCGCAAAAAAGAGAATATTTGTCACTAGTTAAAGTGAACATATTAAGGATAGACTCAAAGGGGAAAATAGCTGTCATCATTTAAGATGAACATATAAAGGATAGACTGCCGATGAAAAGTAGGAATTACATCTATCAGTTACTGGATAGAATACCGAAAAGAGAATATTTGTCACCGGTTAGGATGAACATATCAAGGATAGACTCCGAGGGGAGAAATAGGAATTACATTTATCGGTTACTGGGCAGAAAACCGCAAAGAGGAGGAAACATGTCATCCATTAGGATGAACATATCAAGGATTAACCCTCTGGGAAATGAAATAGGGATTACAACTACCTTTTCCTAGGTAGAATACCAAAACGGGAATATTCATCATCGGTTAAGATGAACATATCAAGGATAGACTCAAACGGGAGAATATCTGTCATCATTTAAGATGAACATATCAAGGATGGACTTCCTAGGAAACGTGAAAACGGATCCGCTGGGGAAAATAAGAGGAAGTAGATTACTATTACCGGGTATTGGGTAAGAGTAAAGCACTCGCAAATCGAGAAGAATATTACCATTCACTGGGTAACATACTCTCGGGGAATCAAGGTATCTAGGCAAGATCTAGAAAGAAAAGGTCAATCAAAGACTCAACCCAATGAGGATATAACTCAGGGGGAGTGGTTCCATCCAGATTAATAAATTGGGGAGGAAGCTGAAATGATCATCCACGAGGAAATAACTCAGTGGGGAATGAGAAAGGTTAAATTCTTTCTGCCTAAGGGGGCTGACACACTACAATTGAAAGAGGACATACACATTAAATATGTGTGGGGGAGAGGATACCACCGTAGCAGAGGATTAGAAAAAGAATGAATCATAAAATGCAATAATAATACAATCATGAAATCTATGAATGTATATGTATATGTATATATGATGATTATGTTGATAAAATAATCACAAGGATATAAATGTCAATGGTCTGAATCATCATTACAACACTCAGCTGACATCAACAGGCTGGAGGCATCAACTGGAGAAAGAGATGTTAAGATGAACATGAATTAACCTCCTCGAAGGCTCGACCATGGCTGGGGAAAGAGGACAAATTTGTGGAGGACCTGCACCATCAACTATGCGGGGAATTTTAGGTCAACCCCATATCAAATGGGAGACAACCTTGCAGAGGATCAGAAATATTGCTCAAGAATTAGTGCTAAGAGGGATTTAGGAATGAATTATGCTGGCTACTTGAGGGGAAACAAAAATTTGTGTCGAATCTATGCAAACCGTTAAGAATACATGTTTACAACTCAGCTAGGGAAGCGATCCAAAACCCAGCTGGGGAAACTGAATTGTTGAAACCAACTGCTTGGGGAAACACCAACAATGCTTTGCATTTTGGAACTTACCTGTTCTCAAACTGCTATTGATGTTCCTTTAATGAAATCGATTGCTCTTAAAAGTAATTGCTTTTATCATTAAAAAATCATGATTTTGATTTTTAAAATTCAATTTCAAAATGATCATCATAAAATTTAATTCTATTTAGCTGAATAAATAAGAGTAGAAACAATTGGATAAAAAAGCTCAACTTTATTTAATAGAATGGTAGTCTGTAAATGACAAGACTTCATAGATCTTTACAAAAAGTTGAAAAATGGTAAATTACATGGAAGAGGGTTACATTGAATACAATGATCACTACTCATTCTATCAACATAGATATCCATTGTGCTCTTGGCTTCGGTTGAAGATGAATCAGAACCAAATGACGTGCTCAAGAATGTCTTCAAGACTGAAGATCGACCGAATGCGGTTACTTGTCATGATCCCTAATTTTTGCATAAATTTCCCCAAGGCGGGGTACTCAATTTATCGGGATAAATCTTTCTGTTTTATGTCTCTAACTTTTTCCTGGATCACCCTTTCGGGATTTCAATCCACCGAGACGCTCATTTTTTCCTAAGTCGCCCTTTCGGGTTTTCAACTTAGCGAGTTGTTCTTTTCTTTTTAGGCGAAGTATTTCTTGACTGCATCGACATTCACAGGATGAGTGAACTCTTCACCATCCATAGTTGTAAGAATCAAAAGCACCACCTGAAAGGGAGTCCATTTCCCCCTAGAATCTGGTTTGAATGATAAAATCTTCTTGAGCCCAAGGTCACCTTCTCTGAACACACGAGGCTTGACCTTCTTATCAAATGCTTTCTCCATTCTTTGCTGATATAACCGACCATGTCACATGGCATTCAACCCCTTCTCTTCAATTAAATTCAGCTGATCATACCTGGTCTGACACCATTCAACTTCTGTCAACTTGGCTTCCATCAGCACACGAAGTGATGGGATCTTAACCTCTACCGGGAGCACAACTTCCATGCCATAAACAAGAGAAAAAGGAGTTGCCCTTATTGAAGTACGGATGAATGTACGACACCCATGCAAAGCATATGGGAGCATCTCATGCCAATCCTTGTAGGTCACGACCATTTTCTGAATGATCTTCTTGTTCGCATCTTCAACAACCCCATTCATCTTGGGTCTGTAGGGAGAAGAATCATGATGTGCAATCTTGAAGTCTTTACAAAAAGCTTCTACCATGTTGTTGTTCAAGTTCGATCCATTATCTGTAATGATCTTTCTCGGCACACCATACCGACATATAATTTGATTCTTTATAAACCTTATAATAACTTGCTTGGTTACATTTGCATACGATGCCGCTTCAACCCACTTTGTGAAGTAGTCAATAGCCACCAGAGTGAAACGATGTATGTTTGAAGCTTTGGGCTCAATCATGCCAATCATATAAATTTCCTACATGCAGAAGGGCCATGGGGAAGAAATTACTTTTAACAGTGTCGGTGGAACATGAATCTTATCTGGACATATTTGACACTTGTGGCATTTCTTCACAAACTTGCAACAATCAGATTCCATTGTCAGCCAATAGTAACCTGCTCTCAACATCTTCTTTTCCATAGCATGTCTGTTGGAGTGAGTACCAAAGAAACCTTCATGGACTTCAGTCTGCTTCGTGTCTATCCACGCATCTGAGCAAAACCATATTGAAGTTTCTTTTGTAAAGCACATCACCAATCAGGTAAAAGTTGCTAGCTAATCTCCTCAAAGTCTACTCATCTTTCAGAGATGCCCCAGGAGGGTAGATCTGACTTTGGAGAAAACATTTGATATCATAATACCAAGGCTTTTCATCTTTGATCTCTTTAACAACAAATACATGAGCTGGCCTATCAAGACGCATCACAGTCAAATTAGGAACTTCATTCCAGAATTTCACCACAATCATAGAAGCCAACGTTGCAAGAGCATCTACCATTTGGTTTTCATCTTGAGGGATATGATGAAATTCAAACTTTGTAAAAAAAGTTGAAATTCTCCTCGCATAATCTCTATATGGTATCAAACCGGGTTGATTTATCTCCCATTCACCTTTGATTTGATTCACAACCAAAGTTGAATCTCCATAGACGTCTAAATACTTGATTCTAAGATCAATGGCCTCTTCAAGCCCCATAATGCAAGCTTCATACTCATCCATATTATTCGTACACTTGAAAGTCAATCTAGCTGTAAACGGAAAATGAGTGTCTTGAGGAGTAATAATCACTGCCCCAATGTCATTACCATACTGATTAACAACTCCATCAAATACCATGCCCCAACGGGAACCAGGTTCTGGCCCTTCTTCAAGCAATGGTTCATCACAATCTTTCATCTTTAAGTACAAGATCTCTTCATCAAGAAAATCATATTGCACTGCCTGATAATCTTCAATAGGTTGGTGAGCCAAATGGTCAGCAAAGACACTACCTTTAATAGCTTTTTGAGATCGAGATTCAATATCATACTCGGATAACAACATCTGCCAACGGGCAATTCTCCCAATTAAAGCAGGCTTCTCGAAAATGTACTTGATTGGATCCATTTTGGATATCAACCAAGTGGTATGATTCAACATATACTGACGCAGACGCTTAGCAGCCCAAGCCAATGTGCAACATGTTTTTCAAGCATAGAATACCGAGTCTCACAGTCGGTGAATTTCTTACTGAGGTAGTAGATTGCATATTCTTTCTTTTCAGTTTTGTCTTGCTGACCGAGAACACAACCCATACTTTGTTCAAGCACAGTCAAATACATGATCAACGGTCTTCCTTCAACAGACAGAGATAGAATCGGAGGCTCAAGAAAATATTCTTTGATATTGTCAAAAGCTTTCTGGAAATCTTCGTTCCAATCACAAGACTGGTCTTTCCTAAGAAGCTTGAATATAGGCACACATGTGGCAGTCATATGCGATATGAATCTTAAGATATAATTCAAGCGGCCAAGAAAACCTCTGACTTGCTTCTCAATTTTGGGCGCATGCATCTCTTGTATTGCTTTGACCTTGGCAGGATCAACTTCAATACCTTTCTCGCTTTCAACAAAGCCCAACAACTTACCAGAACGAACACCAAATATACACTTATTGGGATTCAAGCGGAGTTTGTACTTCCTCAAACGTTGGAATAGCTTCAACAAATGCTCTACATGTTCTTCTTCATTACTGGATTTAGCAATCATATCATCAACATAGACTTTAATATCTTTATGCATCATATCATGAAAAAGAATAGTCATTGCTCTCTGGTATGTTGCACCAGCATTCTTTAAACCGAAAGGCGTCACTCTATAACAAAATGTTCCCTAGGGTGTAATGAATGTGGTCTTCTCCATATCTTTAGGTGCCATTTTGATATGATTATAACCGGAAAATCCGTCCATAAACGAAAAGAATTTGAATTTAGCTGTATTGTCTACCAACATATCCATGTGTGGAAGAGGAAAATCATCTTTTAGACTAGCTTTGTTCAAATCTCTATAATTGAAACGCATGCGGACTTTTCCATCCTTCTTCGGAACAGACACAATATTGGCCACCCACTACGGATACTAAGCGGTAACAAGAAACCGGCATCGATCTGCTTTTGGACTTCTTCTTTGATCTTTATTGCCATATCAGGATGAGTTCTCCTCAATTTCTGCTTGACTAGCGGGCATTCTGGCTTCAACGGAAATCTATGCTCCACAATCTCAGAATCCAGACCAGGCATGTCTTGATAGGACCAAGCAAACACATCTGAATACTCTCGAAGAAGATCAATCAACCCCTTCTTAACCTTGGGGCACAGTTGATACCCAATCTTGACTTTCTTCACATCATCTTCGGAACCCAAGTTGACTAACTGAACCTGCTCTTCGAATGGCTGAATGGCTTTTTCCTCATGCTCAAGTAGACGAGATAATTCATCACTTTCTTCCTCAGCCTCAAACACAGGGAAATTAAAATTTGGAGAGGGAGTAGGATCATTGTATTCAATGGGTTTAGAAACCAACCTGCATAAGGATTTGATATTTTGATTTTAGAGAAGTGAATTGTGACCAAATATTATTTAGATGGACAATTATTATTTATTTACTTATGTTTTATGTGATTACCATTTTCAGAAAAGCAAAAAGTAAAAATAAAAACATCATAGATGTGGATGAATAGAATTTCATTTTATTGATGATAAAATTGGAAAGTGCCCAACAATGTTAACTTCTCCCTTAGGCATAAGAGAAGGATGAAAACAAATTACTTAGAGTGATGGACAATAACAGGAACATCAACAGCAACCCAATTGTTGCAAGCCTTTCCATGCATCACAAAATTGGCGCAGTCTTCATCTTCATCGTCCTCGATCACAGCAGTTGAGTGTTGTTCATTACCATGGATGAACCCTCCGCTACGCAAACTTGCTTGCATATCTTCAGTTTTTACATGAGACGACCCTCGCTAAAATCCCAATCCGGCTCTATTCTTGTTCTCGGCGAACTCTACCGTACGACCCCACTGATCAGTACTACCATCTTCAATAATTTTCTACGCATCTTTGAAAGAGGAAATGGGTGTCCTAGTTTTCTTCACTTCAGCAATAGATAGATCTTGGAATGGAGTTCCAACCTCCTTCTCAGCTTCCACATATGAAAAAGACGACATATGACTTACCAAAACCGCTTTCTCTCCACCCACAATGACAAGCTTGCCATTCTTCACAAATTTCATTTTTTGGTGCAGAGTAGACGCCACAACTCCAACCTCATAGATCCATGGCCTTCCTAACAATCATCTATAGGCCGGGTGGATATCCATTACTTGAAAAGTAATCTGGAAATCACTCGGACCTATCTTTACTGGAAGGTCCACTTCTCCTATAATAGTCTTGTAAGAACCATCAAAAGCTTTGACGATTATACCACTATACCTCATCGGGGCGCCTTGATAGGATAACCTTGATAGAGTTGACTTGGGGATTACATTCAAAGAAGAAGCGGTATCAACCAATACATTTGAAAATGCATCCTCTTTACAGTTCACTGATATATGCAGTGCTAGATTGTGATTTTTGCCTTCCTCGGGAAGTTCTTCATCACAAAAGTTCAAGTTGTTGCAGGAAGTGATGTTAGCCACAATGTGATCAAATTGGTCCAGAGTTACATCATGTTCCTCACAGGCTTGCTCCAACACTCTTTGCAATTCTTCTCTGTGCGCTTCAGAATTCATGAGCAGAGACAACACTGAAATCTTCGAAGGAGTTGGGAGCAGCTGGTCAACCATATTATATTTGCTTTTCTTAATCAATCTCAACACTTCATCATTATCATTAGGCTTCCATTTGCTGGATTCACCAGATTTACTGCGGGTACATCAACCTTCTTACTAACAGACACATCTTCTATCACCTCTTTCGGAAAGGCAGGTCCAAAAACATGACTGCTATGGGTCACCTTCGCAATATCGGCGATGTTCACAACATAATTGGTCGTAGGAAATGGAACCTCTTGACCTTTCTCCACCATGGTAGCATTATATTGATATGGAACAACTTTATCGGATGTGTACATGACGGGGCCCGCTAACCGTATCACTAACGTAGGTACTGATCTGTTAACGTTGTTACTGTTGTTGCTGTCAAACTGAATCACTACCCGCTCAGGGGTTTTGAACACAAGAACAATAACTTTCCCATCATCCATATCCCTAGACTGTTGAATCTGGATTACATTCTCATCCATCAACTTCTGGATATCTCTCGTGACAATCATACACCCACGGGGGTTTACACTGCAAATTGCACAACCATCATGGTTGTGCTCACAATCACTTATGGTAGACAAGGTCTTATGCATCTCCACCAAGGACCTACGAATACGTCGCACATCGAAGACTTGGAAATTTCCTGGACAACCATCTACCATATTGATAGAGGAATTACCATGAGCAGGTAATGGGTTAGATTTCACATTCGGTGTACGGTCATCAAAGGACACCATCCCACTTTTTACCAGTTTCTAGACCTCATACTTCAACGTGTAACAATTTTCAATATCATGGTCGAGAGCTCCTCGATGAAAGGCACAACAGAGTTCGGGCTTATACCACCAGGGAAGGGGTTCTGGAATTTGAGGCGGATTTCTTGGTTGAAGTAGGTACTTGAGAACCAAAGACGGATAAAGTTTGGCATATGTGTAGCGGGAAATTCATGATCATCACACTATTGACAAGCTAGAGATCAATTAACAAGAGTTGCCATCGCGCTTTTATTGTTTCATAGGGAAAAGGGAAAAAGTAAGAACAAAACCCAAATAGTAATAAGTTTTCAAATAAAAACTAATAAAAGTTAGAGATCACAGGTAAGGGGGTTGGTTACACAGAGGGAAGGTGTTAGCACCCAAAGTGTCCTAGGTACTCCTAGGGAGCCATTTTTGTGTGCATATGTACTTTGTACAAAGTGATGTTTACAAACAAATAGAATGGGGGGATGAGAAAAGAATTGATTAATTATATTTTTATGTTTGAAAAGACCTTCGGTCTTGTGCCTACATACCAACATATGAATGAGGGATCAAAACCTCGTAGTTCGTGCTATAAATTTTAAAGTGAGTATTTTGGTTTTAACAAAATTTAAGTTTGAAAGACACAAAGGCCTAAAATGGTTTGAATGAGTTAGTTCTTTTTGGATTTTTTGTGGGTTTAAGTCAATTATAGTTAAGTTTATTTACAACTTTGATTTAAGAAAAGAAGTTCGAAAATGCAATGGCATAAGGCCAAAGTTTCTATCTTTTTGCAAAGTGATCAAAGTTTAGAACAAAAGTAGTTCACACAAAGAAGGTTTTAAAAATGGAGGGAGAGATTTTGAAATTAAAGAAATGGGTAGAAGATGAAGAGACTACCCTATGCAAAAAAAAAATAAAAGTTTAAAGTTGAAAAGATCTGACCAAATGGGAGCAATCCAATAGACAAGTGTGTCAATAGAAACCCAGAATTCCCTTGGACTTTTTTGAATCAAGCAACACACAAATGCACAATTATATCAATCTTTAAGAGCAAAGGCATCAAATAAAGATGACCTCATCCAAGCTTATCCACTTCAATGATCTTCTTCAAAATAGCCTATGTAGCAGATGAATTCCACAAGTCACAGGTTCAACATAACAGCTCAACAATGATCAATGTTGCAGATGAATATGGAGATATCTAGAATGATGTATCATATGAATTCAAATTGTAAACACTTGGTTCTTCAACAAATTGGCATTGGCCAAGTCCATTAGCAAAGGAATGTTGCCTAAGTTCTTAGTCCAATTGGGCAAGATCAAACCAACAGTCCACTCAAAGTCTTTTAGGGTTTTTGTTATTATTATGTGCATTAATGGTCAAAGACCAATCAACAAACAAAGCAACAAAGTATATCACACAATATGGTCCAAGTGGACAAAGTGAAAATTGCATAAACATAAACAATTAGAATGGTATGTACAATGACAAATGATAATAGAACAATAAAAGTAAATTGCATTAAAAATAAAAACTTGAAAGTAAAAGTTAATGGTTAGTAAGTTAATAGTTAGTTTTGTTTTGCTTTTTGATTTCAAGACATTCTTTTGAGAACACTCAACCCACTTACCACAAGCATGGATCCTTAAACCAAAACATCTTCCAAAGGAAGGAAAGAAGGCCAAGTTTCCACACAATACCATGGAAGAGGGGAGACTTACAATCTCACTAACTAGAATGCTTATGCCTTTTATGTCACAAATTTAGTGCTATGTTAAGCAATCGTAATTGGACTTATGTAGAATTCACAACTATTTGAGACCGGGCAATAAACTTTTGATGTTAATGCATGTTGGAGACATAGTATTAAGAATTATACTCATTAAACATACCACACACAAAAATATGCAAAAGGTGTGGCCTAATCTCATCCATACTCATGTTAATCTTCCAATCAACTAGCATTAGGACTTTGAGATATCATTGGCCAATTGAAATGAATGGATGAAGAAGGGGAATTAGATGAAGAGGGAAAGGGATGAATGAGATCACAAATTGGTCAAAGGAGGACTTTTACCAAATTAATATTATTCATTCATTTTGGGAGATGGAATATACATTCCATCAATCCCCTACATCCAATAATATTAATTTGACAAAGTCAAATCCACCTTGACCAAGGCCCAACAACAAATGAGTAACTCAAATAAGTCAATCCAAATGGTCAACATAATTAAAATGACATTTATTCAATTAAAAATACTAAAATAATGCATTAAATTCAAATATGTTTTATCCAAATCTAAAATCACATCAAAACACCAAATAAATGGCCATGTGATTTATCATAGGTCAAACAAGCACTACGCCAAAAACTGGAATAGACAACGCACCTTAGAGGGCGCTTTATTACAAAAGCGCACTCTAAAGTGAACCGAAAAAATAAGGAGCGAACAACTGGAATAGACAGTGCACTTTAGAGGGCGCTTTTGTAATAAAGCGCCCTCTAAGGTGAAGCGAAAAAATAAGGAGGAGATAGAGGGACAACAATACAGGGCGCTTTTTAGAAAGCGCCCTCTAAGGTTACCCTTAGAGGGCGCTTTTAAAAAAGCACTCTATAAGTCCATGTGCATTTCCAGTTTATAAAGCGCTTTTGGAAAGCCTTAGAGAGCGCTTTCATAAGAGCCCTCTTAGGCCCCCTTTAGAGGGTGCTTTTTTTCCACAAGCGCCCTCTAAGGTCCCCTTTAGTAAACATTAAAATTATAACATACTGCGCGTTTTGTTATTTCACTCTCTGTTATTTTCGTTCTTTTTCACGTTAGGGTTCTCACTACTACAATTTTCGCTACTTCTAAGGCGTTCTCCTTCCACCTCTGTTAGATCTACGACGTTTCCTCCTTCTATTAATTCGTTGTTAGCTGTTCGATTTTGACACCATAGGTATTTTTCTAATCTTCATATTACTTGGTTTCTCTTCTGACGTTCGCTATTGTTCATTTTTTGTTTCATTTTTCTTGGTTCATACATTTATTGAGTATTCTCAACAATAATTATTGTGTTGCAATGCTAGCAATGGAGACTAGGCATTATGGGTTAAATTTCACCAACTGTTCCATTTGTTTCTCGATGTAGAAAAAGGAGGCAGCAATATCTAAAACACCTTCTACCAATCAAAGGTACACTATGCAGCTTATGCGTGTATTTATTCTAGCATACATAGCGTAGCTAGTAACTTAAGAAGTTTAGGTATGGATTTTATTTGATAGAGTAAATTAGAGTCGACTATTCTTCTGTTAGCTTTCAGTTAGACCATTATACAATTCTACATATATATTTTCTAGTCAATGTTTATCTTTTGTAAAAACTATATGATGATATATAACTATGCTACAAATTAGTGCATACCACTAATGCTTAATGCATGGTTCATACATTCTCATGCTATTGAAGTCAGAGATATCTGAAAATGTTGAGAAACTAACTCAATAAACCAAAATTGTTTTGGTTTTGGGTTGTTTTTGGAGACATGAATGCCCTGCACAGAGACTAACTCAATAAAGCGAAATTGTTTTGTCTCATCCCATTTTTGGTTTCTCTTCTGAAATTGTTTTTTGTTTATTCTAATTAGTAATGGATAATACATGGATGTCTTCCAATCGATTGTCGAGAGAGTACGAGAATGGGGTATCAGAATTCGTTAAGTTTGCCGTTGCGCACGCCGAAGACCCCAGTAGAACGATATGTCCTTGCTTGGGTTATTGTTATGGGAAACGGGTTGACGCAGTTCAGTTCACATCGCATCTAATGAGGCATGGAATTGATCGAAGTTATACATGTTGGAATTTGCATGGTGAGAAAAGTAACGAGAATGTTGAACCGGGGGATAGTACGACCTATGCCTCAAACTATAGTGGCGCAGATACATACGATTGTGATCGAGTTGAAGAGATTGCAGAAGCACTTGAAGGAGATCTTAAGGATTGTCCCGAAATGTTTGAGAGGTTGGTAAGTGATGCAGAGAAACCTTTGTATGATGGTTGCACTAAATTCACAAGATTGTCTGCGGTATTAAAGTTGTACAACTTAAAGGCGGGCAATGGATGGTCGGATAAAAGTTTCACAGGGAATGACATAGACGTGTACTTGAAGCCCTTAATCGAAGATTTAAAGATTTTGTGGGAGACCGGTGTGGAGGTTTATGATGGATATAGGAAAGAAAGTTTCAACTTGAGGGCGATGTTGTTTGGCACAATTAATGATTTTCCAGCATACGGAAATCTATCAGGGTATAGCATAAAAGGTCAATGTGCGTGTCCTATTTGTGAAGATAAAACAGATTGGAAGCGCTTGGGGTTTGGTCAGAACAATGTCTTTCTCGGTCATCGGAGATTCTTAAATTCAAATCATCACTACCGTGGATGGAGAAAGGCGTTCAATGGAGAGACAGAACAAGACAGAGCTCCACCTATATTGACGGGTGATCAAATTTTTTAAAAGGTGAAACATTTGGATACTCAATTTGGCAAGCCTTTTGCCCACACACTTGTCAAAAGTGGGTGGAAGAAGAGGTCAGTTTTTTTTGAATTTCCATATTGGATGTCCTTGTATGTGAGACATTTTCTTGATGTTATGCATATTGAAAAAAATGTATTTGAAAGTGTTATTGGCACGTTACTCAATATACAAGGAAAGTCTAAGGATGGCCTTAAGGCAAGAAACGACTTGATAGCGATGGGAATAAGAATTGAATTAGGACCCTTGAAGAAAGGAAAACGAACATATCTACCGCCTGCTGCTTATACTCTATCTAGAAAGGAGAAAAAAACATTGTGTAAGTTTCTAAGTGAAGTTAAAGTTCCAGAAGGGTGTAAAGACAAAGAGTCAGACAACATACGATCGCAAGTTTCGATGATGACAAAAGACCATCATGCACGTCTACAAACAAATGCAACACATTACCCATCATATCCTTTTCTACGTTTGTCTAAACCTATTATAATGATTAAAAACATATGTGGACAAAGTGTGATCATGACGAAATGCATGAAAATCACAAAACACAGATTTATGCAGATTTGAAGGCCTTGAATCGACCATAAGGATCAGCTCAAAGCTCACGGGTCAACGCAAAACTCAGCTAAACTGGAGATTGGTCAGCGCATGCTTCTTTGCGTCGACCATAAGGGTCGGTGCATAACTCACGGGTTAGCGCATAAATCCCTTGAGTCGACCAGAGGTCAGCGCATGGCATAATGATGTTATCCTGGGTCAGCGCATGGAACCATGGGTCGACCATAGGGGTCGGCGCATCTCTCACGGCTCAGCGCACGCAGACCTATGGTCGACCGCTCGTGCGTAAACTCAGTTTTCTGAGTACTTTCCACTGTTTGAAAAGCTGTTATTTTTGGTTGGTTTGTCAGTTACTATGTATAGAAGTCAAAAACACTTTTGTCAACCAACATTTGTCAATTTGTTTTCAAGTGTTCAAGGAAACAAGAAAGAGTGAAAAAGGTGTCCAAGATTCATCATCTTCATCTTCAACATTTCACAATACATCAACTGCACACAATTACTTTTGATGTGGTTCGTGATCGATTAAAGGTGATAAGGTTCGAAGCTGCGATTGGAGAATCCGGTTCGAGTTGAAGCTTGTGACAGGTTCTTTCTTGAATAAAACCGTTAGGGTTTTGTCCTCAAATACGGGTTTGTGTTTGGGGGTTTTTGGACGAATCGCTTCATCAATATTCAGTCGAGCGAAGGTGATTGAGAAGAGGAAGTCTTCATCAGTCTAGTAGCGGATTCGGTGACATTGAAGTGAAGGATTCGGGTTCGGTGACATCGAAGGTCTTGATTCTTCTTGAATCAAGGAGCAAGTATAGGAAGCATCATTTAACACATTGGAAGTTCTGTTATTTACATGCTTTGCAATCCTTGTATAAACGATTAAATTTCACAGGTGATATCTAATTAATCATCTCAATTCTATTTTTAGAATTGAGGGCAGACGTACCCCGAAGCGAGGACGGCGGGGGAACTGCCTCATCAAATCTCTGTCTTCTTTAATTTTCTGCATAAGTGCTTTTCAGCTTAAAAATTAAGTGATTTTAGTTTAAGCAATTTTACCAAACGTTGATATAAGTTGAGTAAGAGATTAAAACTGCTGTTTGAATACACAGTACAATAGTATATTGTACTAGATAAATTTGAATTACTTACTCAACTCAAATATCTCTTGGAGTGTATGCACACCAAGTGTTTGTTAATTTGCATAAGCTAAAGTTGTGTTAAGTTTGCTTCCAGTTTAAATTTGGTATTTTGGATCATTGGAACTAGGCTTGCTAGTTAGTGAAATATATCAATTGAGTGTGCAAATAGTGTAGTGATTTGGATTTCTTTTTATCTCTAATCCATTAGCTTAAACGCATATCCGGTTTTCCAATAACGTTCGTTTTAGACTAAAATTTTCCTCGGCCGCTTCCGCACTTAAAACAAATTTTCAAAACCAATTTTCTTTCAAATTGGTAGCGCCGACTCAAGTTTTTAATTGGGATCTATTCAACCCCCCCTTCTAGATCCGTGCCATAGTCTAACAAGTGGTATCAGGAGCTCCGGTTCACTCCGTGCTTCAAAATACAACTTTGATAGAAAATGGCTAACGAACCTAAAGGGGCTTATAATAGAGCTCCCGTTTTCAATGGTGAAAATTATAGTTATTGGAAAGACTGTATGCGGGTGCACATAAATTCCATAGATAGAAAAATATGGAATGTTATTCTCAATGGTCCAATTCAAATAACCATGACCAATGAGAACAACGAAGTGGTGCCTAAGCCCGAAGCACAATGGACCGATGATGATGAAAAGAAATACAATTATGATTGGAAAGCCAAAAATATCCTAATCTGCTCATTAGGCGTAGATGAATACTATCGTGTATCCCATTGTCCTACTGCTAAGGCTATGTGGGATTCACTACAAATTGCCCATGAGGGGACGAATGATGTTAAATTGGCTAGAATCAATACACTAACACAAGAGTTTGATCTCTTCTTCATGGAGCAAGGGGAAACCATTGCTGACATGCAAAAGAGATTCACTCATCTCATCAATCGATTACTTTCACTTGGTAGGCCTGTTTCGAATGATATTGCTACTAATAAGATCTTAAGATGTCTTAACAGGGAATGGCAGCCGAAAGTGACCGCCATCAAAGAGGCAAATGATCTTACCACATTGGACTTGACAACATTGTTCGGTAAACTACAAGAGCACGAACAAGTTCTCTTAAGCCTGGAACAACACGAAAAGAAAGATAAGAAAGACAAAGCAAAGGTTCGTCAAACGCTACAACCGTTACGTGAGAAAGAACGACATCCAACATTCCGAGAAGAACTTGGTAAACTTCCGGAAACAATCTAGGTTCTCTAAAAATGATGACTCAAAAGGAAAAACAACTAGAAGGTCGTGCTATAAGTGTGGAAAGCCGGGTCACTATAAACCGGACTGTCCGATGAACAAAAAGACAAAAGAAAAAGATTCATACAAATCACACAAGAAACCATCAAAGCCAAGGAGAGCATACATAGCTTGGGAAAGCGATAGCGACTCCTCCGATGATGAAAGTTCTAGTGATGAAGATGAAAATGCAAATCTATGTCTTTCTGCTCATCAAAAGAACAAAAAGAAACAGGTACGACATGCTAAATATGAAAAATCCTCTAGTGTGTCTCATCATGAATTGCAAACTGCTTTTGATACTTTACACTATGAAGCGAAAGAGGCCTTTAAAAGGCTTGCCTCAAATAAGAATTTTTTTTCTCATTTGGAACATAAAATTCAAGAATCCGAACGGAAACTTGAGGCACTTAAAGCTTCTATAGTGGAAAGCACAAAAACATGTTATGAGGACCTTAGAAGTAAAATGATGAACTTTGGGTGTGATACTTGTTACATTTGGCAAGGTGAAGTAAGAAATCTAAAGGCCAAACTTGACAAGTCTCTTGAGCCCAAGATTACTTTTGCTATCGACAAATCAAACTTTCGAAAAAGTATGGTTAATCCATATCAAAAATATAAATATGTTATAAAGGATGAAGATAGCAAAAGCAATCCAAATGTAAATTTCTCTTGTCTCTATTGTTGCAAGAAAGGTCATTCCATTGCTAAATGTAGATTTAGGAGGTTTTTAGTTCCTAAAGGCATTTATCAATGGATGCCCAAATGCAACCATTTCGTTCCTCACCACTCAGGACCCAATAAGCAATTGGGTACCTTCTCTTGTTAATTATCTTGTCACAGGTACAATGCCTCGAGACTACCGAGAGAAGATGGGTTCTCGACAGTGGATGCTCAAGGCACATGTCAGGTGACATATCTCTCTTCATTGACTTTGTGGCTAAGAAGAAGGGATATGTAACTTATGGTGACAACAACCGTGGAGCAATACTTGGTAAAGGTAGTGTAGGTAATCCCTCCTCTACTACTATTTCTGATGTTTTGCTTGTCGAAGGTCTTAAACACAATCTACTTAGCATCAGTCAATTATGTGACAAAGGATACAATGTATCGTTTTCAAAAGAGTGTTGCAAAATTGTACATAATGATGATAAGAAGAGTATGTTTAATGATCTACGTGTGAACAATTTCTATATGCTTGACTTAAATGAAGTATCGTTAACAAGTGACAAATGCCTTGTAACAATGAGTGAAGATTCATGGTTATGGCATAGGCGTTTAGCACATGTTAACTTTGACTTACTTAACAATGTAGTCTCAAAAGATCTAGTCCTAGGTCTCCCCAAAATCAAGTTCACCAAGGATCACCTTTGTGATGCTTGTCAAAAGGGGAAGCAAACGAGGATCTCATTTAAATCCAAAAATATCGTTTCAACAACGAGACCTCTCGAGCTTCTCCATATGGATTTATTTGGACCATCTAGGATTAAAAGTCTAGGAGGAAACTATTACGGTTTCGTAATAGTGGACGACTTTTCTCGATTTTGTTGGACTATTTTCTTAGTAAGTAAGAGCGACACATTCGCCGCCTTTGAACGATTTGCTAAGCTTTCCCAAAATAAACTAAATACAAACATTGTTGCAATTAGAAGCGATCATGGAGGTGAGTTTGAAAATCACTTATTTGAAGAATATTGCGGTAACCATGGTATTGATCATAACTTCTCCGCTCCACGTACTCCTCAACAAAATGGGGTTGTGGAGCGTAAAAATCGAATTTTGGAAGAATTGGGAAGAACAATGATCAATGAAAGTGGCTTACCGAAATACTTTTGGGTTGACGCCATTAGTACGGCTTGTTACGTTCTGAATAGGGTGCTCATTCGCCCCATTCTAAACAAAACACCGTATGAACTTTTAAAAGGGCGAAAGCCAAATGTTTCTCACTTACATGTCTTTGGTTGCAAATGTTTTGTATTGAACAATGGAAAGGAAAACTTAGGGAAATTCGATTCCAAGGCCGACGAAGGTATCTTCCTCGGATACTCTCAATCTAGCAAAGCATATAGAATATACAACAAATGATTACTTACTGTAGAAGAGTCTGTACATGTCACTTTTGATGAATCCAATCCGAGAAACATCGGAAAGGGTAGTGTTTTTCATGGTGCAGGTACATCTACCGAAGACATACTCAAAGGTGGCGAGCCGGGGATTGATCAACCCGACATAGTCAAAATTGAGGAGGACAAAGATGTACACCATGAGGAAACCGAGGTAGTTCATCCGCCTTCAAACGATGATCTCCCTCAAGCTTGGAAGTCTTCCAAAGACCATCCAATCGACAACATTCTCGGGACATCTCAAAGGGTGTAACAACTCGATCTAAGCTAAGTAATTTTTGTTATCACTTCGCTTTCGTTTCGCAGATGGAACCTAAAAACCCTAAAGAAGCCCTACTCGATGAACACTGGTTTTTATCAATGCAGGAGGAACTTAATCAGTTCACCAGAAATGAAGTTTGGGACCTTGTCCCTCCTCCGCGAGATCATCGAGTAATCGGCACCCGATGGGTGTTTAGGAACAAGCTGGATGAAAACGGGGTAATAACCCGTAATAAGACGTGTTTAGTCGCGCAAGGGTATAACCCAGAGGAAGGCATCGACTATGAGGAAACTTATGCGCCGGTTGCCCGACTCGAGGCTATACGCCTTCTCCTTGCTTTCGCTTGTGCGAAAGACTTTAAGCTATTCCAAATGGATGTCAAGAGTGCGTTCCTTAATGGTCACATAAATGAAGAGGTTTATGTCGCACAACCTCCGGGTTTTGAATCCCATGAGTATCCTGATCATGTTTATAAACTAAAAAGAGCTTTGTATGGCCTCAAACAAGCTCCTAGAGCATGGTATGAGAGACCAAGCAAATTCTTACTCGATCAAAAATACTCAAGAGGAAAGGTTGACACAACCCTCTTCATTAAACGTCAAGGAAAGCACTTGATATTAGTGCAAATTTATGTAGATGATATCATATTTGGATCTACTAACATGAATCTTGTGAGAGAGTTTTCTGACCTTATGCAGGGCGAATTCGAGATGAGTATGATGGGGGAGCTCACATACTTTCTCGGTCTGCAAATTAAACAGCTCAAAGAAGTAACTTTCGTGAGCCAGACAAAGTACTGTTTGGACCTTATCAAGAGATTTGACATGGCAAAAGCTAAGGCCATAGACACCCCC
Organism: Lathyrus oleraceus; assembly: GCF_024323335.1. NCBI lineage: Eukaryota > Viridiplantae > Streptophyta > Magnoliopsida > Fabales > Fabaceae > Lathyrus > Lathyrus oleraceus. The sequence goes on from NC_066583.1 coordinate 214,946,140, forward strand.
ATGCCTACTTGTACAAACTTGAACAAAGATGAAGACGGTAAGGAAGTAGATATAAAACGGTATAGAGGTATGATTGGTTCACTCCTTTATCTTACTGCCTCTCGTCCCGATATTATGTTTAGCGTATTCATGTGCGCAAGATATCAATCATGTCCCAAGGAATCCCATTTAAAAGCCGTCAAACGAATACTTCGATACCTATCCGATACTCCGAAGTATGGACTATGGTATTCCAAAGGTAATGATTGTTCATTGGTAGGATTCTCCGATTCCGATTTTGCCGGTTGCAAATCGGATAGGAAAAGCACCAGTGGCACTTGTCACTTATTTTCAAACTCTTTGGTCAGTTGGCATAGCAAGAAACAGGTTTCAGTTGCTTTGTCAACCGCCGAAGCGGAATACGTTGCCGCCGGTAGTTGTTGTGCCCAAATCCTATGGATTAAGCAATAACTATTGGATTTTAACCTCAAACTTGAACGTATTCCCATTTTTTGTGACAATACAAGTGCCATTAACCTGACCAAGAATCCTGTGCTACATTCTCGCACCAAACATATCGAAATTCGACACCACTTTCTTCGGAATCATGTAGAGAAAGGTGACATTGTGTTTGAACATGTCAATACTGAAAATCAACTAGCGGACATTTTCACAAAGCCGCTAGCCACTGAACCTTTCTTTCATATCCGCCGAGAACTTGGCATTCTCGATATTTCGGAACGGGCACTATAATCTGCTGTTTTACCTTATTCCATATAAGACTTTAATCTTGTACTTCTATCAAATCTATGTTGTTGTAAGCACAAGTCTACCGTTCACTAAGTCACTCCGGCATCGAGGTGATACTATTCCTCTCTTTCTCTCTCTGCAAAGTCTCATGATTACAATAGTTATACCTCATAATGATGTTGTTTATATATATATATATATATATATATATATATATATATATATATATATATATATATATATATGATATCTCTCTTTGGATGTTTATTGCTGTATGAATTGTTAATTATGCATCAAACCTGTCATCGCATGTGCCAAATAGTGAAAAATTGAAATTTGGACTGTATGAGTCGACCGCAGCAGGGCTATGGTCGACGCACGCTTAAATAATTTTTGCATTTTCTCAAAAATCAAACAGTATGCGTCGACGCATACAGGGCTATGGTCGACGCATCGCTCGAAAATTTCGTTTTTCTGCAGAAAAATTTAAATCGTATTTCATGTATTCCCATTCAAAAATCATCATTAAGTATGCATTTACATTCCATCATCTTTCAAACTACCCACTACTTTGTAACTTGCATCTACCTAGTGGCTATTATTCCTTGATCTTCCATCTTCCCAAAACCCTAACCTTTCCACTATAAATAGGGAGAAACCTCTCTCTAGCAGAATCACTCTCAAAACCCTTCATAAACCTTCTCTCTATACCCAAACACTTAGTTTCAAACCTGCTCAAATGGCTTCCGCATCACGCAGACCTTCCGGCAAAAGATTCCGAGAATCATCCGCCGCATCTCTCCCCATATCTGCTGTATCACTCGTTCCACCCGCTCGCGTCGAAGCCTTCAACAAAGATATCGGCAAAAGAGGAGTTGTGCAAAAACATGCGTTCTACAAACTTACCGCTGAACGCATGCACCTCGCTCAAATCATGGCTCTGCTGCAGCATCAAGGCTTCATCAACTTCTTGGAATGCAACACTAAATACAGTGAAGACCTTGTCCGAGTGTTCTACGCCGGTCTTCATGACAACTTTCGCGGGCACAAGTTTTCCTCCAGAATTGGCCCGACAAAGGTACCGCTTAAATCAAATATCTGGAACCAATATTTTGATATGTCTGTGGATGATGCTGAAAATCCTCTACCTGAGGTAACTGACTCTCACCACATAGATGGCTACGAGTTTAAGAGTGCATTGAATGACATGCTGAAACGGCCATATCCTGATGAGTTTGTGAACAGTGACGCGTTCCCACGAACTGTCACTGCCGGCAAGCTGAAAGCCGGAGAAAGGATTCTTCAGTGGATTGTCTCACGCATCCTGCGACCAAAGAAGGGCGGTCTCTCCAGGGTCGAACAGGCCGAGGTTCATCTGATTTACGTTCTGAAAAATAAGAAGAAAATCAACTGGCCGTACTACATTGCCAGTAGAATGTATAATCTACGTGATTCCGGACGAGGAACGGCTCTTGCCTACGGATCCTTCATTCAAGAGGTCCTTACTGCAGCCAACGTTAATCATCCGTCTTTCCCGTACACTTCCATCTCATCTGACAAAGAGTTTAGCACAAAAACTATGTCTATGATGGGATATCTTTGGTGCAATGAGCGGAGAACGTATAAGTTTGTTAGAAGAGGAAATGTTCCTGCAGATGATGACAGTGATGCAAGCGAAGAACAAGAAGATGAAGAGGAAAATGAAGAAGAAGAAGCCAGGCACGATTTTGATCACAATGGTGGAGATGATAGTCCTCCACCCGTTGACACTCATGACTACTCCGGCTCCGCTTGGGTTCAGCAGTCGCATACAACTGAAGAAGATGTTCCACGCTGGGGTGGCTGGGGTGAATGGCAACATACGGGCTGGTCAACTCAACGTCAATTCTACCAGCCGTATCACCAAGATGATGAAGAATCTCCTTCGTCCCCTCCACAGCAAGCAGAATCTTCAGAACTGTTGGATATGATGCGCAATATGCAGATCACTCAACAGTCCTTCATGCAAGCTCAAGATGAGCGTTATGCTCATATTAACGAGCAACTTCAAGCCCAAAATGAGCGTCTCGACACCTTCTCTACAAGCATGAATGACCGGTTTGCAGCCTTTTCGGCGTCATTTGAACTTCAGGAAAGGTCGATCGACGAGAGTCTCAAGCATATGAACGGTGTCACCGAATACTTATCATCTTTGGCTGATCCTTACAAAAACCCGGGCATTTGTTATCATCCAGGACACCGCCACTAGGACATAGACATTCACATGCACTTTGTAGTTTGATTGTTCTTTTGAATGTATTTCTCTGTTTTACTTGTTCTTAATAAATGACGATTGCTCAGAAATGACATTGGTGTGTTATTATTATCTGTTTATGTTATTTCCTGTGAAATTTCCTTGTTATCTTGAATAATCACTTTGTCTCTCTTTTTGATGTTGTCAAAGGGGGAGAAAAAGTGCACAAAGTAGGCAGCCAAAAATGCCCACAACTAACAGTCGCTTTCTGCAGATAGCCTTAGATTACAAAAGAAAGGGGGAGTGTGCAAAATGTGTCAATACCGCATGCTGTTTGTCACGTTAATTTATACAGGTTGTCATCATCAAAAAGGGGGAGTATGTAAAGACAAAGAGTCAGACAACATACGATCGCAAGTTTCGATGATGACAAAAGACCATCATGCACGTCTACAAACAAATGCAACACATTACCCATCATATCCTTTTCTACGTTTGTCTAAACCTATTATAATGATTAAAAACATATGTGGACAAAGTGTGATCATGACGAAATGCATGAAAATCACAAAACACAGATTTATGCAGATTTGAAGGCCTTGAGTCGACCATAAGGGTCAGCTCAAAGCTCACGGGTCAACGCAAAACTCAGCTAAACTGGAGATTGGTCAGCGCATGCTTCTTTGCGTCGACCATAAGGGTCGGCGCATAACTCACGGGTTAGCGCATAAATCCTTGAGTCGACCAGAGGTCAGCGCATGGCATAATGATGCTATCCTAGGTCAGCGCATGGAACCATGGGTGGACCATAGGGGTCGGCGCATCTCTCACGGCTCAGCGCACGCCGACCTATGGTCGACCGCTCGTGCGTAAACTCAGTTTTCTGAGTACTTTCCACTGTTTGAAAAGCTATTATTTTTGGTTGGTTTGTCAGTTACTATATATATAAGTAAAAAACACTTTTGTCAACCAACATTTGTCAATTTGTATTCAAGTGTTCAAGGAAACAAGAAAGAGTGAAAAAGGTGTCCAAGATTCATCTTCAAAATTTCACAATACATCAACTGTACACAATTACTTTTGATGTGGTTCGTGATCGATTAAAGGTGATAAGGTTCGAAGCTGCGATTGGAGAATCCGGTTCGAGTTGAAGCGTGTGACAGGTTCTTTCTTGAATAAAACCGTTAGGGTTTTGTCCTCCAATACGGGTTTGTGTTTGGGGGTTTTTGGACGAATCGCGTCATCAATATTCAGCCGAGCGAAGGTGATTGAGAAGAGGAAGTCTTCATCAGTCTAGTAACGGATTCGGTGACATTGAAGTGAAGGATTCGGGTTCGAATCGTTGTGTTTGAGATCAGCCGGGCCGAGGGTTTGAAGAACGGAAGATTCTTCAACAAAGGGGCTGGAATCGGAGGTCTAGCAACAACGATCGAAGGTCTTGATTCATCTTGAATCAAGGAGCAAGGATAGGAAGCATCATTCAACACATTGGAAGTTCTGTTCTTTACATGCTTTGCAATCCTTGTATAAACGATTAAATTTCACAGGTGATATCTAATTAATCATCTCAATTCTATTTTTAGAATTGAGGGCAGACGTACCCCGAAGCAAGGACGGCGGGGGAACTGCCTCATCAAATCTTTGTCTTCTTTAATTTTCTACATAAGTGCTTTTCAACTTAAAAATTAAGTGATTTTAGTTTAAGCAATTTTACCAAACGTTGATATAAGTTGAGTAAGAGATTAAAACTGCTGTTTGAATACACAGTACAATAGTATATTGTACTAGATAAATTTGAATTACTTACTCAACTCAAATATCTCTTGTAGTGTATGCACACCAAGTGTTTGTTAATTTGCATAAGCTAAAGTTGTCTTAAGTTTGCTTCCAGTTTAAATTTGGTATTTTGGATCATTGGAACTAGGCTTGCTAGTTAGTGAAATATATCAATTGACTGTGCAAATAGTGTAGTGATTTGGATTTCTTTTTATCTCTAATCCATTAGCTTAAACGCATATCCGGTTTTCCAATAACGTTCGTTTTAGACTAAAATTTTCCTCGGCCGCTTCCGCACTTAAAACAACTTTTCAAAACCAATTTTCTTTCAAATTGGTAGCGCCGACTCAAGTTTTTAATTGGGATCTATTCAACCCCCCCTTCTAGATCCGTGCCATAGTCTAACAAAGGGTACTCTTCAGATATTAGAAGACTTGTGTCTATGAAAGACCTCAAGTTACAGAGTTTAAAGACCCATGATTGCCATGTTATAATGGAACATTTTCTCCCAATAGGTATACGTTCTATTCTTCCAGAAAAAGTAAGAAGCTCTATAACTAAGTTGTGTTCTTTCTTCAAGTCAATTTGCAGTAAGGTGATCGATCCTGCGATCTTACCAATGTTGCAAAAAGAAATCGTTATTACTTTGTGTGAGCTTGAAATGTTTTTTCCTCCATCATTTTTTGACATAATGGTACATCTAGTTGTTCATCTTGTGAAAGAGACACAATTGTGTGGACCAGCTTATATGAGATGGATGTACCCTGTTGAACGTTATATGAAAATATTAAAAGGGTACGTGAAGAACCGAAGTCGACCAGAAGGTTGTATGGTTGAAAAATACATTGTTGAAGAAGCGATTGAGTTTTGTACTGAATATTTGTCTAATGTTCAGTCAATCGGACTCCCCAAGTCTCAGCTTGTCGAAAAGAAAGAAGGAAAAAATCTAATTGGAAATAAAATCGTGGCAGTATCAAGGGTCGAACGGGATCAAGTGCATTTGTATGTTCTGCACAATGAGAATGAGGTTGAGCCGTATGTTGAAATTCACAAGGATGTTCTCCGAGGTTTAAATCCCAATAGAAATGAAAATTGGATAGTACGAGAGCACAATCGATGTTTTATACCTTGGTTTAAGGATCATATTTATTCAAAGTATTATTCAGATCCCGCTTCAATAACAGAAAGGTTGAGATGCTTAGCATATGGTCCAAGTTTCCATGTTTTTTCTTATAGCGCATACGCGATTAATGGATACACATTTTATACCAAAGAACAAGATGATAAAAGTACCATGCAGAATAGTGGTGTCACCGTGGTAACTGAAGCAATGCACATATGAAGTGTGAAGGACTTAAACCCCAAATTTGCAAATCTGTCGTATTTTGGTGTTATCGAGCGCATTTGGGTGTTTGATTATGAGAAGTTTCAGATTCCTATATTTGGTTGCAAGTGGGTTGAAAATAATAACGGCATTCGAATGGATAAGTCAGGATTTTTGCAAGTGGATCTTAATAGGGTGGGATACAAAGATGAGTCTTTTATTCTAGCCTCTCAAGCTAGACAAGTGTTCTATGTCAATGATCCGAAAAGTACGAAATGGTCTATAGTTCTTTTTTCCAACAAAGTAATTGATGAAAATACTGGAGATCAAGGTGATATTGATGTTGAGATTGAATGGTTTACCAGAAATGATCAAGATGAGAATATTATATCAAATGATTCATATATTAGAAATGATCATAATGAGGGTATTTGGATCAATCCAACCGTCCGTGTTGTTAAGAGACATGTAGAACATATTCCAACCAAGAAAAGAAAGAGAACTTAGTGAAAAAGGTACAGGTCAAATGATTTTAATTGTTTTCTTTATTATAGGTAAAATGGCTTTTATTACAGCAAATCGAGTCAGTTGCATAAAAAAAAAGGTATAAAAACAATTATATGATATTTATGCATAGAAAATGTTATTTCTTGATCTTATACCTCACCTAACTAATTTTATGATATTTTAGGTTCATGCTATTGATATTGAACAAAAAGAGGTTGTTGCTAAGAAGACTGCGGCTAGCAAAAAAAACATACATCTCAGAGATGCTTTTGCTACTTAGTTTTATTTCTTTTTAAGTTATGAATTGGTTGTATATTTAGAATCTTTAGAAGTTAAACGATTATATATCAGTGGATTGTTGTATATGTATGGATTGTTGTATATAAGGCTTGTTGAATGCAATGTGTGAAAAAGGGCTTCAAATTATACAGTTTTAGGTGTACTGCTTCAATATACAGGTTGTCTAAAATAAATAAAAAAATATAGCGCTTTTAAAAAAAAAAATTAAATAACCACCCACTTTAGAGGGCGCTTTCCAAAATAAGCGCCCTCTAAACCCTTTAAATTTCCACTTTAGAGGGCGCTTTCCAGTAAAAACGCCCTCTAAACCCTTAAAAGTTTCCACTTTAGAGGACGCTTTCCAGTAAAAGCGTCCTCTAAACCCTTAAAAGTTTCCACTTTAGAGGGTGCTTTCCTTAAAAAGCGCCCTCTAAAGTGTCCCTTAAAGGGCTTAAAGAGCCATTTTAGAGAGCGCTTTCACCAGGAAAAAAAGCGCTGTCTTTACCTATGCCAGCGCCAGATTAGAGGGCGCTTTAAAGCGCTGTTATAGGCCAAAAAAAGCGCCCTCTTTTCCCTTATTTGGCGTAGTGAAGGTCAAAGGACCTTGGATAAAAAAATTCATAATTTTTGGACACTTAAAAATATTTTTAAACAATTAAAAACAAATGAAAAATCAATTAATTCATGAAAAATATTAATAATGATCCAAAAAATAATTTAAATTCAGAATATGAAAGAGAAAAATATTTGAATTTTTTGGTGAAAGTCCCATATTTTTTGGATCAATATTAAATTTATTATGAATTATTGAAGAAAATGAAATTAAATGGAAATTCAGAAAATGCTAAAATACGTGGACCATCAGATTTGCCTCATTAATTGAGGTGGCAGATCTGATGATCCACAATGCGCGTTCCACCAACACCTTAGTCAAGCGGGTTGTAACATGAGTAATCAAAGGAACGGCTGAGATTAGAACATGACAATTAGATCATACAGTCTAAACCAAAGACACATCAACACAATAATCAATAAAATTTAGCAAGAAACAAGGAGAATCGAAGAGTTCAAATTTTCTGCAAATTACCTTTAATGGAGGTCTGAGCTTGCTAGATCTTGATCTGAATCGTGCTTGGCTTCACTTTAATTGCTTGCAGAAGAGGAATGGAAAGGCTTAGAAGCAATGGATTCTTGGAGAATTGAATTCCAAAATAGTGGAGATTCAAGCTCAAATTCAAATGAATTTATCAGGGTTATCCTCTTAATATGAAGGGTTTGCAATGGGGATTCAAAGTTGGCGCAGTGTGTGTGTGTTAATTCTGAGCATAAGGGCTTCAATTTATAGAGAAATTGGATGATATTTGCACACTCACTTTCACTTTCCAAAATTGGCAAATGATGAAAGCATGATGCATGGGCGCGCATAGGCCCATATAATGATTGTTTGAAAGTCCAAAATGAAGTTCAGATGCATTGGATATGGATTGGATTGCAAGGAAATTGAGCATTGTCATTTGAAGTTTGATCCATGCCACATGATACCAGCCTATTTAAGCCATGTGCATCCTACGCATTTCTCATCCAAAATGCATGAATTTAAGCTCTTTGGAAAGGTGAGATCAAGAGGAACAAGTTTGATGTTGAACACTTTTTCATTTGGAGTTTGAACTTGGAGATATTTGAGGTTGAAGTTTTGAAAAATTTGACATATCAAAAATTTTCTAAGTGTCAAGCCATATGTCTCAATATTCCACCTTGCTTAACTTTTTATAGGAGCTTCAAATGAGAAAAGTGTCTTTATCAAAGTTGTAGCTCTATCAAAGACCTTCAGAATGGTCAGCAATTTCATATCATTTGGATTTAAAATGATAGAGTTATGCATTTTTGAAGTTTGAAAAAATCATTTGATCAATGGTATAAGTCAAAAGTGACCTATAATGTAGCCTCATATCACATGTTCAAAGAAGTTGAATTAGCCCTCGCTCCAAACATAAAAGTTGAAGTAGACATATTGAATTTGATTGTGAAACTTGTAAATATTTCATCTCATAAAAATTGAGCAAGTTATGGCCTTGGGAAGTTGACTTTCAAATTAGGGTTTAGACAAAATGACCTATAATGTTTCAACATAGAAAATGATTTTCCAAGTAAAACTAGCTATAGGTCTCAACATTAGAGTTGTTTATAATGTCATTTATAGTAAGTTTTCTGTTGTAATAATTTTCATATGGTGAAAATTGTAGGAGATAGGGTCTAGGGAGCCCAGTTTTGATCAGATGAATTCATCTGGGCAACAACCATCAACCAACTTGCTAACTTCCAATCCTATTGACTTTATTGGCTCATGGTGGATCATATATGCATAATATGATGATATTTGAAGTGTCCCTTGAGAAATTTGATCAAGTGGTGAGATAGCTTGTTGGAGAAGTTACTCAAGATACCCAATCAAACTAGGGTTTCCAAGGTAAATCACCCTCAAACTCTTGAAGCAAACTTGATAAATATAACATATAGAAATCATTGGGACTCATATATGATGTTCATAACCATTCTTGATTGTGCTCTTTCTTCATGAGGGTCTCAAACCCTAGATGTGATCAATGAATCAATGAGATTATGCCCTACCTACAAAAAAGAGTTAGATAGATGCAAAGACATATTTTTGGTATTTTGGTTAGTAAAATGATAATATACAAGTATGATATAATCACAAAGTTCTTGGTGATCTCTCCCAAAACAAACCCAATGAAAAGGGGTAAGGAGGATACCAAGGTATGATACCAATGCTTATGCTTATGATGGAATTGCATGAGGGATCTTAGGGTCAAAATTATGGTCTTATAGTATGACATAGGAATAGGGTCAAAAGAGACCTTCTTCCTCTCTAAATTCTATTGTTGTTGATTATTGTTATTGTTGTAGTTGTTTGTTCTTTGTTGAGGCTATGGTTGACGTTGTTGTTGAACTAGTGCTGATTGATTATTTGAAAATACTGGAATAACTGATGAAACTTGGTGATGATGCTGACGTGGTTACGGATTTCTTTTGACTTGAGGCCTCCTCTGCCTCCCTACTGACACTGTATTGGTTTCACCTTCCTTCTTTCTAGCGAAACTGCTTCCATACTTCTTGCTTGATGAAACCTCTTCCTTAGACAGACGTCCCTCTCGGACTCCTTCTTCCAACCTCATCCCCATGTGTACCATTTCGGTAAAATCACTGGGGGCACTAGCAATCATTCGTTCCTAGTAAAACGAACTCAGGGTCTTAAGGAACATCTTGGTCATCTCTTTCTCTTCCAATGGAGGATAGATCTAAGCAGCAAGCTCTCTCCACCTCTGGGCGTACTCTTTAAATGTCTCTTTATCTTTCTGAAACATAGACCTCACCTGGTCTCTATCAGGCGCCATGTCCATGTTGTACTTATACTGTTTCACAAAAGCTTCACCCAAATCGTTAAATGTGTGAATACTTTCACTGTCTAGCCCCAAGGACCACCTCAAAGTGGCACCAATCAGTCTGTCTTGGAAATAGTAAATCAATAACTGATTATTATCAGTTTGCATTGACATTTTCCTGGCATACATAACAAGATGGCTGAAATTCTGGTATCAGATATGAGATATCGAAGGTAATGTCACGACACTAATATTTGAACAACAACTAAAATATAAACAGGATAAAAGACAAAGAAACAATAGAACAAGTGACACAAGCAATTCTTAACCCAGTTTGGTGCAAACTCACCTACGTCTAGGGGCTACCAAGCCAAGAAGGAAATCCACTAAACAGAATTAGTTCAAAGACTCTCAGTAAACAACTTCAAGTTACAGTATTTTCACCTAATCTCTACCTGTGTGACTTCTATCTAAGAACTCTTAGATATGAGACCCTACTCACTCCCCCTCAATCACAGTAGTGATATAAAAACAAATATTACAAAGAAAGAAGAAACTCTTCAAGAACACATACTTGATCTTGCTTAAAAGCTTCAACCAAGTAAACACACACTCAAGCTTCAAACCCTAGAGTGGATAAATTACAACACAAAAGTCAGTCCAATTCAATCATCAATAAGATGAATGAATGTCTCACAATACACAAGCTCACACAAGACTAAAACCCTAAAACTCTCTCACTATTTCGTTCGTTTCTTGTGTGTTAAAACCAGGTTTTACATGGCCTTTAAATAGAAGCTTTTGAATGGGCTTGGGCATCATAAAACCCTAAATCTATTTTCCTTGGGTATCTTCTTATTCACGACAGCTAATAATCCCTTATTGGAAAATAAATCATTCTGGTTTTAAATCAAATTAGTCCTTGAATAGCGCATTCAATCTCCACATAATCACACACAGATTTGCATGAAAAGCGCAATCTTAAGATACATAACATTCAGACTGAATGTTCTATATACACATGTCTTAACATCGGGTCTGACATCTTAGCTAAATTATTCACAATCATATTTAAACATCCTGCAGGAAACTGATATCACATGTCAAGACAACACGCGTGACAACTTGTGATATTTCTAGGTTTTACCAAAATTGATGCCAACACATAGAACCAACAAACTCCCCCTTTGGCAAATTTTGGCTAAAACATACATCAGATCATACGCTTCACAAGAAAATAATCACAGTATCAGTTCTGCAGCAGAAGTAAACATACACACATTACTAGCGAAAATAGCAACTAGTAAACACATAGTAAACACACATGCGATTCTGCTCAGAACACACCACCTCCCCCTTCAGTTAGCACCAATCTGCTTTACACAGAGAGAACACTTCCCCATCCAACATCATTTCCAACATCATCTGTAACATCATCTATAACATAGCATATTTCTACTTATCTCCCTTTTTAGCCAAAAGAGACCAAAGACAAAAAATAAATGTCTATTCAGTCAAGAATCAGAATGTCAAAGGTTAAGGGTTACAAAACCAAGTACATAAACAACTTTAAACAATCTGAGATACAAACCAACAAATCCAGAAAATCCATAAAAATAAACATCAAAGCAGCAGAACATAACTGCCAAAATCCAGAACATCCATCAACACAACAACAAAAACATCATCATATGAATGGGGGCCAAATCCAAAGGAGCTAATCAGAGGAGCTTGAGCTTGCAGCTTCATCAGCATCAGAGACAGAATTGCCACTTGTCTCATCATTAGTTGCAGACCTCTCACTAGAGGTTTGGGCTTCAGCTTCCTTAGCCTGTTCAATATTTTCACCTTCAGCTCGCTCCAAGCTTGCAATCAGGGTTTCCAATGATTCTTTCCTAGTTGTTGCTACCCTTATCGCTTCACCTAGCTCTTTACACGTTTCCTTCAGCTCAGCAATAAGTCCAACTTTTGAGGCTGGCTTTTTCATAGCAAATGTCATGACAATGTCTTCGACATGACTACCTTCAAATAGTTTATAGCGTACTGACAGAGTAGGTTTTCTTCTTCTTGGTAGGTCATTAGTACTCAGAATCCCAGGGTGTTGACTCAGGATAATCGCACAAATCATAGAGGGAAAAGCTATATGCAACTTTATTGCATTAGTAGAAGCATGCTTGACAATTTGTTCAAACATAAATCTACCATAGTCAAATTTTAGTTTGGTTCCAACAACAAAGATAAATCTTCCAAGGGTATTAGAAATTGTGGAAATGTGGTTGGTAGGCACCCAATTTGCAGATCCTATTTTATGCAATATGGCATACTTAACAGTTAGCTTCCCAAGAGGAAGATGCTTTTTAATAGGCCACTCTTTTACCTGCCTTGCTGTAATTTCTCTATAGACCTCATTGTTTGTAGCTTCCAATTCACCCGCACCCTCTATACTTCTTCCTTGGAAAATTGTCAATGACAGTGGGAGAAAATGTGATACACTTGCCTCTCACAAATACTTTGCAAAATTCCTTATTGTTCTTATCAGCGATATCTTCAAGAATGTTGACAATGAATTCCTTAACCAAACCCTCATAGCACTGAGATAACCCAGCCACAGTCTTCATTAACCCAACATTCTTTATTAGGTCTATGGCCTCTTTGACTTCAACATCATCCTTTCCCAACTCTCTCTCTACAGCCACCCTTCTTTGAATCACAAACTTCCATTTGGCAGCTCCATCTTCAAGATGGAAAGAGATATTATCCAAATGCACAACAGCAACTTTCAGAGGGGACTTCCTTACAGTGGTCCTCTTCACAGGGGAGATGTTAGGGACATCTTCCTCAACATCTTCGTTAGACTCAGAAACTTCTCTAACCTTCCTCTTCTTCACATCAACTTTGCTCCAAGATTTGGAAGGACCTACACCAGCAGCCTTCTTAGCTGTTTTAGCTGACATCATTTCAGCCACAGATCTACCTTTTCTAGTCTTCATACACTTAGCCACACTAGGCTTTAAGTGATGAAGTAAGCTATCATCTTGATCATCAGACCTATCATCCTCTAGGTCAATCACATTGTTTGTAGAATCATGCTTCTCAGAATGGGAAGCATTGGAAGTTGTAGATGCCACATATTTCCTTTTACCAGACACAGTTTGCCCTAGAGAGCACAAACCTTCAGCAGCCATGTCCTTCTCAAATCTAGAGGAATCGTCATCCTTCTCAATATGAGGTTCAACCTCTAGAGCGGGGTGCATTTTAGACAGGGGAGTAGAGACTCCCTTCACAGAATGTCCTTCATTAAGGATTCTAGTGACTAGGTTTATTATGACATGATCAATGTGGTGCATATCTTCCTTAGAACTAGTGGCATGAGTTGAGCTAGAAGGGATACTAGAACTATTACCTTGTTTGGGGCATGCAGAAGCTGATGCATCCATGGGATGGTTTATATCAAGGGCTTCGCCTGGAATAACTGACAGAGGGACCACATCTAAAATCTTATCATCGAGAAATTCCATGGAAGGAGTGTTATCCTTATGAGTAGGCTTAGTAGTTTTTGAACCAGATGGAGTTTGATGTTGTGACATCTTGACGTTTCTGTGGAAAAATTTCAGTTTCCCTAGCAAATGAGTTTGAGGAAGAAGCAGGGAGTTGGAAATGTTGGAGTAGGTTGTGAGGTTGCGTGTGAAAAGGTAATAGATGGTATTTCCAAGACTAGGTGATGATTTACCATAAAGGGGGTGCTTTATTTTAAGAAAGCAGACAATAATTTGATTACCTTTTCCACTCCATATTAATTACTACAAATTTTCATAAATACAAATCCCTAATTTCCCTCTTAGGAATTAAAACTGATTTGCATCCAAGGCCTTTGTAAAAATATTAGTTAACTGCATCTCAATAGCAACCTGCTCTAGGGCTACAATTTTATCCTCCACGAGTTCTCTAATAAAATGGTGACGGATATCAATATGTTTTGTCCTGCTGTGATGAATAGGATTCTTAGAAATGTTTATAGCACTCAGGTTGTACCAGTACAATGTCATGAATCTTGCGTGACATTGTATTCAGTCAGCATTTGTTTCATCAACACCAGTTGAGAGCAACTACTTCCAGCTGCTATGTATTCAGCTTCAGCAGTGGACAGAGACACACAATTTTGTTTCTTACTAAACCATGATATTAAGTTGTTCCCCAAGAAGAAGCATCCTCCTGATGCGCTTTTCCTATCATCAGCACTTCCAGCCCAATCAGCATCACAATATCCAGACAACATAGATTCAGATCAATGAGTGTATAGCATCCCATAGTCACTGGTGACATTGACATATTTCAGGATCCTTTTCACTTGGTATATGTGACTCACCTTTGGTTCATCTTGATATCTAGCACATACACCTACAGAAAAAGAAATGTCAGGTCTGCTTGCTGTGAGATATATCAGACTCCCTATCATACTTTTGTAGAGACTTTGATCCACACTAACACCATTTTCATCTTTAGACACTTTCAGATGAGTAGGAGCAGGTGTCCTTTTGTGGCTTGCATTCTCCATGCCAAACTTCTTAACAATATTTTTGGCATATTTACTTTGAGATAGAAAGATAGAATCTTCCATCTGCTTGACTTGTAGCCCAAGAAAATAGGTTAGTTCTCCAACAAGACTCATTTTAAATTCAGACTGCAATTGTTCAACAAAATGTTGAACCATCTTACTTGACATGCCACCAAACACAATATCATCCACATGTATCTGAGCCACCATGAGCTTTCCTCCTTCATTTTTTACAAATAAAGTCTTATCAATGCCTCCCTTCTTGTATCCATTGTCAATGAGAAACACTGTGAGTCTATCATACCAAGCTCTAGGAGCTTGTTTCAACCCATAAAGGGCTTTCCTCAACTTATACACATGCTTTGGAAGATTTAGGTCTGTGAACCCTTTAGGTTGTTCAACATACACTTCCTTATTTAAGTAGCCATTTAAGAAGGCACTTTTCACATCCATTTGGAACAGTTTAAACTTCAAAATACATGCCACTCCGAGCAGTAATCTAATGGACTCCAGGCGAGTGTTACCACGAAAAATCTCTAAGGCATGCTGAAAGCATAATTAATGACGGAGTCCTGTGAATTTGGGCGTTATACCCCATCAAAGGATGAAGAGGTGTTGGAGGCAAGCAAGAGTAGGAAAAACACAAATCAAAGGATGAAGCCGACAGGGAAGCTGGCCTGGTCGACAGGCCATTTTGTCGACCAATGTAAAGTTTGGGACATAAAGAATTATAGCCAAATGTACAAAAGACAGCAACGCCATAACGTCTGGGCGGACGAAATTTGAAATTTAAAATATCCAGCAGTTACAAAAAGAATAAGAGCGCCAGAATGTGGAGCAGTTAGCAAGACATGGGTGCAACGGTTGTGCATATCGTGTGACATAACATCTGCTAGTTTCTAGGAGTTTTAGCTTATGAGCATTTCCTCTAGTTTAGTATAAATAGGATGTCCCACAAGGGACTCAGAATGTTCACTTTGTACTGAAAATCACTTGTAAGAAAACTTCCCATTCCCAGCGCGAGGAAGCAAGAGTTTTTTTTAGAGTGCTATGTACGTGAATCACCACATTTATTTCAATGCAACTTCCTTAATTTTCAATTGTTCCAGTTGAACATTTTATCTTAGTTTCATTTATTTTTGAGTTATCATTTTACGTTGTCGTTTACGCTGTCGACACTAATTCTATTACGATAATAGAGTTTACCAAAAGCGTGTTAGTCATATACCTCTTTTGAATGTGATAGCGCTGTCGGTCACGAGTCACCCATATGATGTAACATTACCCAAACCGTTCGTGTGGAAAGACCCCACGCTTGTTCGACACTTTGTTAGGAACTGTTCCTCACAAGGTTATTCTGTCAAGTTGGACAAGCTTCACTTGCACTAGCACATGTCCTGGGATCAACTGGTCGATCCTGCAAGTAACCCTTCGTTTTAAAGCCTAGGGAGGACCAGTGGTTGTTTACCAATTTCCACAGTAAACAGCAAGCTACAGGGGAAAATGTTTCATCAAAGTCAACTTCTTCAACTTGAGTGTATCCTTGTGCTACCAATCTTGCCTTATTTTTAGTAACCACACCTATTTTCATCAAATTTATTCTTGTAAACCCACTTTGTTCCAATAACATTTATTCCTTCAGGTCTTGGAACCAATTCCCACACTTCATTTCTCTTGAATTTCCTAACTCTTCCTGCATGGCATTGATCTAGAATTTATCAGTTAAGGCTTCCTTGACATTCTTGGGCTCAATCTTGGACACAAAACAAGCATGTGAGATCACTTCCCTTGATCTAGTGGTGACCCCTTTATTTGGGTCTCCTATAAGAGGAACGAGTTTGATGTTGAAAACTTTTTCATTTGGAGCTTGGAACTTGGATATATTTGAGGTGGAAGTTTGGAAAAATTTGACATATCAAAAATTTTCTAAGTGTCAAGCCATATGTCTCATAATTTTACCTTGCTTTACTTTTTATGGGAGCTTCAAATGAGAAAAGTGTCTTTATCAAAGTTGTAGCTCTCACAAATACCTTAAAAATGGTCACCAATTTCATGTCATTTGGATTTGAAATGATAGAGTTATTCATTTTTGAAGTTTGAAAAAATCACTTGATCAATGGTATAAGTCAAAAGTGACCTATAATGTAGCCTCATATCACATGTTCAAAGAAGTTGAATTAGCCCTCACTCGAAACATCAAAGTTGAAGTAGACACATTGAATTTTATTGTGCAACTTGTAAATCTTTCATCTCATAAAAATTGAGCAAGTTATGGCCTTGGGAAGTTGACTTTCAAATTAGGGTTTAGACAAAATGACCTATAATGTTTCAACATAGGAAATGATTTTCCAAGAAAAACTAGCTCTAGGTCTCAACATTAAAGTTGTTTATAATGTCATTTAGAGTAAGTTTGCTATTGGAATCATTTTCATATGGTGAAAATTGTAGGAGATAGGGTCTAGGGAGACCCAGTTTTGATCAGATGAATTCATCTGGCCAAGCACCATCAACCAACTTGCTAACTTCCAATCCTCTTGACTTTCTTGGCTCGTGGTGGATCATATATGCCTAAGATGATGATATTTGAAGTTTCCCTTGAGAAATTTGATCAATTGGTGAGATAGCTTGTTAGAGAAGTTACTCTAGATACCTAGTCAAACTATGGTTTCCAAGGCAAATCAGCCTCAAACTCTTGAAGAAAACTTGATCAATATAACATATAGAAATCATTGGGACTCATATATGATGTTCATAACCTTTCTTGAATCAATTCTTGATTGTTCTCTTTGTTCAGGAGGGTCTCAAACCCTAGATATGATCAATGAATCAATGAGATCATGCCATACCTACAAAAAAGAGTTAGATAAATGCAAAGACATATTTTTGGTATTTTGGTTAGTAAAATTATAATATATAAGTATGATATAATCAAAAAGTGCTTGATGATGTCTCCCAAAACAAACCCAATGAAAAGGGGTAAGGAGGATGTCAAGGTATGATCCCAATGCTTATGCTTATGATGGAATTGCATGAGGGATCTTAGGGTCAAAATTGGAGTCTTACAGTTGCCCTTATTTAAGGACATTCTAGCTGAGGAGGCGAAGGTTAAAATCTTCATGTCGACTTAGTAGAATGGGCTTAAATAACAACATAGAGAAACGAATTTTGTTCCCTAAGAGACCGCATGATGTATATGATGTGAATACAAAAGTGAATGCTTTGTGGGGAAATGTTGCCACAAAGGAAAAGAAATCAGAGAGACCGAAACTCCGTAGGAGCACAATGCATTCCATAAGAAAAACTCACTAGGGAGACAGAGACTCTGAGGGGATAAAAATGAGTTATGCGTAGGCCAGGCTACGACTTAAAACTGCTGGAGGACTAGAGGAATTCCATACAAAATGGAAAGACTCAGTCGGGGAAACAGAAACATCTGCAGGAGATACGAATAAGTCAGGATAACACTAAAATATTTGACTCATGCAGGGGAGAAACACGATTTCACTAAGGAAAACGCACTCAACTCAACTGAGGAGAAAATAAAATTTCAACACAGGAGGAGAAAAAATCTATTATCTACTACCTGTTACTGGGTAAGGAGATAATAAAGATCTGATAGGGAGAACATCCGTCATCGGTTAGGATGAACATATCAAGGATGACTTGCTGAGGAAAAAGCCGGGAGGAAGTATTCATTACCGGTTACTAGGTAAGAATAGCCTTGTTGGGGAAAACTGCTGAAAATAGGATTTACAACCACCAGTTACTGGGCAGAAGACCAAAAGGTGAGAGTATCCGTCATCGGTAAGGATGAACATATCAAGGATAAACTCAACAGGGAAGAAAATCCGTCACTGGTTAATATGAACATATCAAGGATAGACTTGCCTAGGGATGTTAATGAGGATACCCGTCATCGGTTAAGATGAACATATCAAGGATATACCAACTGATCAATAAAAAAAGAAAGGGAATTACATCTATCGAGAACTGGATAGAAAACCGTTAAAGAGAAAAATCTGTCATCGGTTAGGATGAACATATCAAGGATTCACTCTGTGAGGGGATAAAGTAGGATTTACAACTATCGATTACTGGGTAGAATACCAATCAAAGAGAAAATTCGTCACTGGTTAAAGTGAACATATCAAAGATAGACTCTGAAAAGGGGAATGAAAGTAGGGATTACATCTATCAATTACTGGATAGAATACCACATAAGAGAAAATCCTTCACCGGTTAAAGTGAACATATCAAGGATAGACTCCGCTCAGGGGAACAATAGGAAACAACTACCAGTTACTGGGTAGAAGTCCAACAAGGAGAAGAAAACCTATCATCGATTAAGATGAACATATCAAGGATTAACTCTCGGAGGAACCAAAATAGGAACTACAACTACCTTTTTACTAGGTAGAATACCAAAGAAGAGAATATCCGTCACTAGTTAAAGTGAACATATCAAAGATAGACTCCTGCGGGGGAAGGAAAGATATCTGTCACCGGTTAGGATGAACATATCAAGGATATACTTTCAGGGGACTCTACGAGAGAGAAAAGGGGTACTTTTGTCGGGTATTGGGAAAGAAGTAACAAACTGCAAACTAAGAAGAATATTACCAGTTACTGGCTAACAGACTCTTAGGGGACCAACATATCTATCTAGGTAAGAGCTAGAAAGAAAACAGTCAATCAAGACTCAACCCAATGAGGACATAACTCAAGGGGAGTAATTCCATCCAGAAAATTTTGCTGAGAGGCAACTGAAATAACAATCATCCATGAGGAACTAAACTCAGTGAGGAAACAGATAAAGGTTAAAGTCTTTTCTGCTTAGGGGCTAACACTCTACAATTGAAAGAGGACAGACAACAGATTTGGTATGGGGATGAAGTACTGCCATAACAGAGAATGAGAATCTCAATCAAATATGAAGATACAGGATATGCAAATCATGAATTTATATGAATGTATATACGTATATATATATATATATATATATATATATATATATATATATATATATATATATATATATATATATATATATATATATATATATATATATATATATATATATATATATATATATATATATATATATATATATATATATATAATATATATATATATATATATATATATATATATA
This sequence comes from Lathyrus oleraceus, assembly GCF_024323335.1. Lineage (NCBI taxonomy): Eukaryota > Viridiplantae > Streptophyta > Magnoliopsida > Fabales > Fabaceae > Lathyrus > Lathyrus oleraceus. Next base: position 214,966,096 of record NC_066583.1, read on the forward strand.
TATATATATATATATATATATATATATATATATATATATATATATATATATATATATATATATATATATATATATATATATATATATATGGTGATTATGCTGACAAAACGATCACAAAGGATACAAAAGTGTTGCAAAGAAATTGAACCACCGGTACAATCCTCGGTCAATCCACAAAAATCATGTAGATAAACTGCTGGAAAACAGTGGGATCAACAACGCAAAGGCTCAACCCTGGCTGGGGGAGGAGATTTGCTGAATATAAAACATCCAGATTGTAGGGAATTTTAGGTCAGTACCATAAAATGGGAGACAACCCTATTGGGGAACAAATCAAACAGCTGCTCAGAAACCAGGAGGAAACTCTATCTAGGAGACAGGACACGAAGATCGTTAGGGACACCAAAGCGATCTACCGGGGAAAATCAAGCATACCCGATGAAGATCCACCTGCTGAGGACATACAAACTCCGCCAGGGAGGGCCGAAACTCTGTTGGGGACAAGGACACGCCACAGGGTATCTGAATCAACCAACTCAGCTGGGGATAAAGAAAGAACCTCCACTAGGGATCAAACACTCCGCCAAGGGTCTGAATCAACACAAACGTCTAGGGATACCCGAAGAGTTAACTGCTGGGGAACCTAGATGCTTCGCATTTAAGAACTTGCTTCTTACTGAAATACTGTTGATATTCTTTTTACTTGCTTTGGAAAAAGTTCTTGCTTATATATTTAAAAAGCTTGATTTTGATTTTAAATAAATTTAATTTCAAAATGATCATAATAAAAATTAAAAATATTGGCTTAAGTAAATAAGAGTAGAAACAATTGGATAAAAGTACAACTTTATTTAATAGAATGGTAGTCTGGAAATGACAAGACTCCATAGATCTTTACAAAGTTGAGAATGGTAATTTATATGGAAAAGGGTTACATTGAATACAAATGATCCTTAATCCTTCTACCAAATCTTGATATCCATTGTGCTCTTGACCGCTGTTGGAGATGAACTAATGTCAACCCTTGTGCTCAAACAAGTCTTCGAAATCACTAAAGATCAGCAGAATGCAGTTACTTGCCATAATCCCTAGTTTTTGCATAAGTTTCCCTAGGTGGGGTACTCAACTTATCGGGAAATTCTTTTGGTTTTATGTCTCTAATTTTTGCCTGGATCGCCCTTTCGGGTTTTTAATCCACCGAGACACTCATTTTTGCCTAAGCCGCCCTTTCGGGTTTTCAACTTAGCGAGTTGTTCTTTTATTTTTTAGGCAAAGTATTTCTTGACTGCATCTGCGTTCACAGGACAAGTGAACTCTTCACCATCCATAGTTGTAAGAATCAATGCACCGCCTAAAAAGGCTCTCTTGACAACATATGGGCCTTCATAATTGGGTGTCCGTTTTCCCCTGGAATATGGCTTGAACGTTAAAATCTTCTTGAGCACAAGGTCTCCTTCTCTGAACACTCGAGGTTTGACCTTCTTATCAAAAGCTTTCTTCATTCTCTGCTAATATAACTGACCATGACACATGGCAGTTAATCTCTTTTCTTCTATTAAATTCAGCTGGTCAAACCTGGTCTGACACCATTCAGCTTCAGTCGACTTGCCTTCCATGAGCACACGCAATAAAGGAATCTCAACCTCTACGGGGAGCACTGCTTCCATACCATATACAAGAGAGAAAGGGGTTTCCCTTGTCGAAGTGCGGACGGATGTACGATACCCATGCAAAGCAAAATGGAGCATCTCATGCCAATCCTTATAGGTGACAACCATCTTCTAGATAATCTTCTTGATGTTCTTATTCGTAGCTTCAACAGCCCCATTCATCTTGGGTCTATAGGGAGAAGACTTATGATGTGAAATCTTGAAGTCTTTGCAAAGAGCTTCCACCATATCCTTATTCAAGTTCGATCCATTATCAGTAATGATCTTACTTGGCACACCATAACGGCATATGATTCGATTCTTGATAAACCTTACAACAACTTGCTTGGTTACATTTGCATACGATGCCGCTTCAACCCATTTTGTGAAATAGTCAATTGCCACTAAAATGAAACGATGTCCATTCGAAGCTTTGGGCTCAATCATCCCAATCATATCAATCCCCCACATGGAGAAGGGCCATGGGGAAGAGATAACATTCAATAGTGTCGGAGGAACATGAATCTTATCAGCATAAATTTGACACTTGTGGCACTTCTTCACAAACTTGCAACAATCAGATTCCATTGTCAGCCAATGGTAACCTGCTCGCAACATCTTCTTCGCCATTGCATGTCCATTGGAATGAGTACCAAAGGAACCTTCATGCACTTCAGTCATCAACAAGTCTACTTCGTGTCTATCCACACATCTGAGCAAAACCATGTCAAAGTTTCTCTTGTATAGTACATCACCATTCAAGTAGAAGTTACCGACTAGTCTTCTCAAAGTCTTCTTATCTTTCAAAGATGCCCCAGGTGGGTAAATCTGACTTTGGAGGAAACACTTGATGTCGTAATACCACGGCTTCTCATCTTTGATCTCTTCAATAGCAAACACATGAGTTGGCCTATCAAGACGCATCACAGACAAATTGGGAACTCCATTCCAATACTTCACTACAATCATTGATGCCAACGTTCCAAGAGCATCTGCCATCCGATTTTCATCTCGAGGGATATGATGAAACTCAACCTTTATAAAGAAAGTTGAAATCCTCCTCGCATAATCTCTATATTGTATTAAACCGGGTTGATTTGTCTCCCATTCTCCTTTGATCTGATTCACAACCAAAGCCGAATCACCGAAGACATCCAAATACTTGATTATGAGATTCATGGCCTCTTCAAGCCCCATAATGCAAGCTTCATATTCTGCCATGTTGTTCGTACACTTGAAAGTCAATCTAGCTGTAAATGACAAATGTTTGCCTTGAGAAGTAATAATCACTGCCCCAATTCCACTTCCATATTGATTAATAGCTCCATCAAATACCATGCCCCAACGGGAACCAGGTTCTGGCCCTTCTTCTAGCAATGGTTCATCACAATCTTTCATTTTCAAGTACAAAATCTCTTCATAAGGAAAATCATACTGCACTGACTAATAATCCTTGATTGGTTGGTGAGCCAAATGGTTAGCCAAGATACTACCTTTGATCGCTTTCCGAAATCGGTATTCGATATCATACTCTGATAACAACATCTGCCAACTGGCAATTCTCCCAGTTAAAGCAGGCTTCTTAAATATATACTTGATTGGATCCGTTTTGGATATCAACCAAGTATTATGATTCAACATATACTGGCGCAGACGCTTAGCAGCCCAATCCAATGCACAATAAGTCTTCTCAAGCATAGAATACCGAGTCTCACAGTCGGTGAACTTCTTACTGAGGTAGTAGATTGCAAATTCTTTCTTCCTAGTCTCATCTTGCTGACCAAGAACATAACCCATACTATCTTCTAGCACAGTCAAATACATGATCAACGGTCTTTCTTCAACACGTGGAGACAAAATCGAAGGCTCAAGCAAAAACTCTTTGATACTATCAAATGCTTTCTGGCAGTCTTCGGTCCAATCACAAGACTGATCTTTCCGAAGAAGCTTGAATATAGGCGCAAATGTGGCAGTCATGTGGGAAATGAATCTAGAAATATAATTCAAGCGGCCGAGAAAACCTCTGACTTGCTTCTCAGTTTTGGGCGCATGCATCTCTTGTATTGCTTTGACCTTGGCAGGATCAACTTCAATACCTTTCTTGCTGACAATAAAGCTCAACAACTTACCAGAATGAACACCAAATGTACACTTATTGGGATTCAAGCGGAGTTTATACTTCCTCAAACCCTGGAATAGCTTCAACAAATGCTCAACACGTTCCTCTTCATCAATCGACTTAGCAATCATGTCATCGACATACACTTCAATCTCTTTATGCATCATATTGTAGTACCTCGAATTTTCCCTCCTCATTCATACATTCATTTTAGGTCATTTAACATTCCATATTGCATTTCAGCAAAGTTCATCTGAATTACCTCTGGGAAACTTTGGTCCACAGAAGCAGTCAGAGTAGGGTTCTTCAAGGATTGAGATGCATTCTTGGTTTGAAGATGTTGTGTAAAGCTCTTTGGAGCTAGGGTTTCATTTTCAGAGGTCTTCTTTAAAGGATCAAGCTTAATGGGCTCAGTCCAGTTCAAAGTTCAACTGCGAAGTCAAAAGTCAACTGTTGATCAACTGAAGGTCAAAGGGCTAAGGAATGACTTGAGTTACTTCCAACATGTTCAAATGGGGTATATTCATCAGTCAACATATTACTCTTGAAGGAACAAAGGTCTAGCGCACAGGTTACAGATTTGGAAAAGATGACTTGAACTGTCATGCTTGCTAGGCGAGCAGAATGGTTCGCCTAGCGAGTCTCAAGAAAAGCCACCAGAGTCTAAACTGTCATGCTCGCTAGGCGAGCAAGCCTTTCGCTAGGCGAAGCCCACGCATTTTAAAAATAAAAAAAATATAACAGAAAGTCATGGGCTTGGATTGCCCGCATTTTTGAGCCCACCAAGCCACGAAAATCATAGTATAAATTCTAAAATTCATTGGAACAAAAACCTTAAGCAAGCTAACAGAATTCAGGGCAGCCTCCAGACACACTGAAAAGAACTCATTTGCACAAAAATCACCTCTATCAATTCCATCTCAAAAAAACCCTAAGATTGCTCTGCAAACCCAACCGGGCAATTCAATTTCATTCGATCTCTCCAATCAGGTTTGCCCTATTTCCATTGCTTTATGCTTTCAATTTGAAATCTCTGAAGTATGGGGCATTACAGGTGAATTTGGTAGAGTGGGTATCGTTAGGTTTTGCATGCGGGTTTGGATGTGCATGAATGTGTAGAACAATGCCTTGAATGTATAATTACTTAATTTCTGAAATGAGTACCATAGGGTTTAGGGTTTTTGAAATCGGACTGTCATCAAGACAAAAACCAGAACCCGTAAGCATTCGCTAGCGCCTCGCTAAGCGAGCATGTAACGAAGCAGAAGCGATCATGACAGTAGTTGTTTGCTTTCTGTTTGCTCTCTAATCTATTTCATGACGTGTTTTCTATTGCATCCGTGCACTGTTCACCGGGCGCAGTTGTTGTTATGTTTCTTTTGTTTGGTGCAACTCTTGATTGCACCCTATCTTGTTAATCTAACTTGTTTGTTGAGTTTTTGTGAGGGCTCACATGACTCTTGAAGAGATAGCTTGCTTGGTATTCCACTTTATTTGTGGGATACCGTTTGGAGATTTACTCTGATTGCTTTACTGACTTGCTTTCTTTGATGGTGCTAGCTTGAGAGATCTCTGCGTTTCTTGTTTATTTAGTTGTTGTTACTTCGTATTTTTATCCGTGTGGTACATCTCTTGATCCCTTTTACATTTTTACCGCTTTCTTAGCTGGAAAACCTCGATATGAAGAAATGTTTTTGTGTGTTTACGTTTGTGCCCTAAGACCTCCAAAAGGAGGCACCAGTGCTAAAGACCTCCATGAAGAGGCAATTGACGGATAAAAGGGATTAGTAGTCAATCCCCCGTTATTCAGTGTGTCGCTCTTTATGCTCAAACTACGTGTCGATGCTTGAGAACAAAAGCCCAAGATCTTTTGTCCGGTCGGTCAGTGGAGAGGGTTCCACCTTTCTGAATCCCCATTTTTTGTCACGAGCTCACCCTGCCCAGGGTTAAGAACTATGAGGTCTTATCCTCTTTACCCCTTTGATCTGCTCACCCTGACGTTCAATGTCAGCGGTTAAGAGCCCATTTGATTTCCCTTCCATGGCTTGTTTGTCGAGGTTGATATGACCCCTCTTGACTAAAGCCCTGCCCATGCATGTTTGAGCCCCCTTGTTGGCATGTTTACTCTATACTATATGTTTTTTGTGTGGTGTGATCGTCTCCCCCATAGGATTGCTAGGCTTCGTATAGTCTCTCGTCTGCATGTCAATTAAGGTAGCACGGTTCCTTCGTCTAGGACTTCCTTTTTGCATGAGCATTCCTAAATCACAAACAAGCTCATTGATTTTTCTTCTCCTAAGAACACGTTAACTCCTTCTACTACAGGCGAGTAAGTCTCCAAAGGTCGAGCATCCGGTAGATTGCGTAGTAACGTCGTTCATCTAAAAAACACAAAACAAACAAAAATAGGTTAGCCGAGCTACGGTGCTCTGATTCTCAATCCTTCCTGAGATACATATGCAGCAGGGTATGGTATGTGCGAGCAATAACTCTTTCTTTTCCGTACTTTGATTTTCTCTCTTTTGCATCGCATATAGGACTTTTTATACATACACTTTAGACATAAATAGCAAACGTGGATCCTGTGGAGTACCACAGACGTGAAGGGGTGCGATAACCTTCCCTTCACGTAACCGGCCCCCTTTCTCAGTTTTATTTGGTTCCAGACTTTGTTTTATTTGTTCCCTCTTTGTTATGCACTACTACCTTTCCCTCCTCTCGGGATAAAAGTACATAGCTGGCAACTCTACTCTTTCTTCCTCGCCACTGTTTTTGCGTTTGTACCTGGATTCGGGAAATCCTTGGGGAGCGACAACTGGCGACTCTGCTGGGGACTCACTTTCCCTAGTGGGCCTTTCCTAGCGTTTGTTTGTTTATTGTCTATTGTGTGCTATTTATTTATTGCTTTGCATACTTATCTGCTTGCATTGCATCCTATGTGCGCTTTATTGTTTCATGCATACTATGCTGGCTGTGTATCTGTTTCGCTGTTGGGTGGGAGTCACAAGAGGTAAAAGGCCCAATACACAGGCTATGAGCGAAATTTAGGACACCTAGGAGTAGAGTGATTCATGGGAAGCGGGTGGTATGGCGCCACTTAGCGAAACATGGTATCACGAGCAGTTCAGATTTTGACGGGGTATTATCGTTGCATACACCTGGTGTGCATATGATGATATTCTTGAAAGGATTGTTTATCCTTCATTTCTATTGACCTTACCCTGGCCTAGATTACACCCGTGAGTGGGGCGGGAATGAATCATTTACAGGTACTGATGGTGACTTGTTCTGTTGGTGACCGTGTCCTGTTGGTGACTTTTGTTTGGTTCTTGTTGGTGACCGTTGGTTCTGAAGTATGGGTTCTAAGTTGATGACTGTGTTCTATGGTTCCCGGTTCCGAATTCATGCTGAAGTTCTGGTCCTGTGCCTCGTGATACACAACCAACCAGCCATTGTTTCATCATTTTGCATCATAGCATGTTTATTTTTAAAAAAAAATGCATAAAAAAGAAAAAAAGTTAACCCGCATATGCATATCATTTTTCAGGTTTATTCAGAATTTTGTTCACACCGAGAGATGGCTGCCATTCCAGAGTTGAAGAGGAAGACTTGCACCTACAACTTTTACCGTGAGCCGTTAACATCTTTGGAAGAATTGGGTAATCTCGTGACCGACCGTAATCAGAAAGTTTTTGATGATCTGTATGGGGATATCTTGGCATTGTTTAAGATGGTGGTTGATCCGCTACCTCTGCAGACTCTCTTACAGTTCTATGATCCAGAGCTTCGTTGCTTTACTTTTCAGGACTACCAGCTAGCTCCCACTCTTGAAGAGTATTCCATCCTTATGAATGTCCGAATCTAAAATCGAGTACCTTTCCTAGATGTGCGAAAGGAGGTGGATTTCAAAGTTGTCGCTAAGGCTCTTTACTTGAGCATCAAGGAAGTAAGCGATAATTGGAAACCAAGCTGTGGTGTTGTGGGCTTATCCTTGAAGTTCTTGGTAAGGATGGCTAAGGAAAAAGCAAAGAAAGGAAATTGGGCAGCTTTCAACGCTCATTTGGCTGTCATGATTTATGGAGTTATTATGTTCCCTAGTATGCCTAGTTTCGTGGACCTAGCAGCAATCACTATTTTCATTAGAGGAAACCCAGTGCCTACCTTGTTAGCTGACACCTATTATGCGATACACAGTAGGCATGGTAAGTGTAGAGTTATCAGGTGTTGTCTCCCGTTGCTACTCAAGTGGTTCTTGTCTTTTCTACCAACCAATGGACCGTTTGTAGATACTCAGAATACTCACAAATGGACTAAGAGGATCATGTCGCTCACATCTTATGATATCAAGTGGCAAGCATATAGGATTAATGTGCGCAACGTCATTATGAGTTATGGAGAGTTTCGCAATGTTCCACTCATAGGGACTAGGGGTTGCATCAACTACAACCCGGTTCTTTGTCTCCGTCAGTTGGGTTTTGTCATGAATGAAAGGCCGCAAGATGTCGAGATAGCTGAAAATGTGTACTTTGAGAAGCAGAGCGATCCAGCAAGATTGGAGCAAGTGGGAAAAGCTTGGGAGAATATTGGTATAAAAGATGGATCCGTTTTAGGGAGGAAGTTTGCAATTGTTATGCCTGCTTACACTGAGTGGGTCAAGGAAAGAGTTGGAACTTTGTTGCTACCCTATGACCGGATGGAACCATTACAGGAGCAACCGCCTTTGATCCTTTCTGAGAGTGTGCCTGCTGAGTATTACAAACAAGCCTTAATGGAGAATCGCCAGTTGAAAGAAAATGAACAAGAGATCCAAATGGAGCTTTACAAAGCAAAAGCTGATAGGCTGAGTTTGGCTCATAAACTCAACGGAGTGCAAGATGAAAGTTCTAGTAGATCAAGAAACAAAAAGAGGTCCTATGATGAGATAGAAAAAATGTTGGATGAAGAACACCATGAACACCTGAGATTACAAAAAGCGGAAACCAAATACAAAAAGAAGATACGAGACTTGGAAAGACAGTTAAGGACAAAGATACTCAGTTGAAGAAAGAGGTGGATCTGAGGCATGCAGCAGAGAGCCGGCTCAGAGGAAGTGACATCCGTGCATCTCATTTCCTAGAGGAAGTTGTTGAACTCAGGGTGCAACTGAAAGAGAAGCTCACCCCTCTACCTGAGTGTTCAGAGTGTGACCGATTGATGGATCAGTGCCAGTATTTGAAGACTCTCATTCCTGAAGGACGACTTCCCTAGTTTGTCTTGTTGTTTATTTTGAGAGCCACCTCCAGGATTGTTGGATGGGATTCCTTGCTCTACACTGATGAACTAAATCTTTGCTTGAACTATGTTTGCATGAACTTTATTTCTTATGTCTATGGATGAGATTATTGATGTTTCACTTTTGCTTCCTGTCCAGTGTATGTTGCTTCTTTGTTGTTTATGTTCCGCTTACGGGTGCAGGTTGCCATTTTTCAAAGGTGGACGAGACACTTGAATACCTGAGAAATGATAAAATATAGCATACGCATCATACACATATCATTCTTGCATCATTACAAGTGTTCTTGAAGAGGATTTCTCATTCTTGTTCCCGTTTCAGACAAGATTGCTGAGTATCGTCCGCACCGTTACGCAACAAGGCAGAATCAACAGAAGATCATGGATCAAGTTCAAGCAGAACTAGCAGAGATGAGGACCAACATGGCCCAGTTCATGAGTATGATGCAAGGGGTAGTGCAAGGGCAAGAGGAACTTCGAGCCTTGGCCCAGAGACAAGAAACTGTGATTCCCCCTGTCGGTCAGAATCTGCCAGAAGGAACCCCTGTCAATGACACCGCTGCTGCTACCAACCCCGTCAACAACTATGCTACTGGTGACGAATTGCGTGGTATTAGAATCGATGGACAACCCCTCATTACAGAGGCTGCTAATGCTCGAGCGGCACGCGCTCCAGTTCACCATCCTTCTCATTTGGTTGATAAGCAAGAAGATATGTTCACTATTCCCAGTGATGATGATGAATTTGGAAAGGCGGAAGAGAGAGATAGAAAGGTTGACGGCCTTGCTGAAAAGATTCGCGCCATGGAGTGCCAGAATTCGTTGGGCTTTGATGTTACTAACATAGGTTTAGTTGATGGGTTGAGGATCCCGTACAAGTTCAAAGCGCCATCTTTCGACAAGTACAATGGCACTTCTTGTCCCTGAACTCATGTGAAAGCTTATTACCGGAAGATATCCGCTTATACTGATGATGAAAAGATGTGGATGTACTTTTTCCAAGACAGCTTGTCTGGAGCTTTTTTGGATTGGTACATGGACTTGAGAAAAGCATCTGTCAGAAGCTGGAGAGAGTTAGGTGAACCTTTTCTGAGGCAGTACAAGCATAACATGGACATGGCTCTGAGCAAAACCCAGTTGCAGAGTTTGTTTCAAACGACCGGTGAGAGTTTCAAGGAATACGCCCAAAGGTGGCATGAACTAGCTGCAAGAGTACAACCTCCGATGTTGGAGAGAGAATTGACTGATATGTTCATTGGAACCCTGCAAGGTGTATTCATGGATCGTATGGGAAGTTGCCCATTTGGTAGTTTTTCGGATGTCGTGATTTGCGGAGAAAGAACTGAAAGTCTTATGAAAGCGGGAAAAATCCAAGACCCTGGTTCTTCAAGTTCTTCAAGTGCTAAGAAACAATTTTCAGGGGCACCCAGAAGGAGAGGGGTGAGACAAATGCTATACATAATCAGAGAAATGGAAACAGAGGACAACAATACCACCAAGTTGCTGCTGTGACTATTCCAGCAACCCAACCTCAACAACCAGAAAGAGGACAACCACAACAACAACAGCAACGCCAATTCCAACCAAGACAAAGAATTCCAGATCATCATTTTGATCCGTTGCCAATGACTTATGCTAAATTACTCCCTAAACTGCTCAGGTTAAAGTTTGTCGAACTTCGCACTATGGCTCCATTAACAAGGATTCCCGCTGGTTATGATGCTAATGTCCGTTGTGATTTTCATTCTGGTGCGCCAGGGCACCACATCGAGAATTGTCGGGCATTTCACCATAAGGTTCAAGATTTGATTGATTCTAAGACAATTAACTTTGCTCCTACTCCGAATGTGGTGAACAATCCTATGCCTCAGCATGGAGGGCCCAGAGTAAATAGTGTGGAAGATGGGGAAAATTTGAACTTAGTAGTCAATATTAATGATGTTCAGACTTCTTTGTTTGTAGTGAAGGAACGTATGCTTGGAGGGGGAGTATTCCTAGGATGTGACGAGAATTGTTCAGATTGTGGTAATCACGAAAACGGTTGTGTGAAATTGAAAGAAGGTATCCAGGAATTGATGACCGAAGGTTGTTTACAGTTTGATCGAGTGGTGAAAGACCGTGAAGAGGTATTGGCTGTTACCATTTACTTTACACCGTCAGAAGGTCGTGTACGTGCTCCAAGAACTATTAGTGCGCCTGTGACTATTGGTACTCCTGTGACCGTAGCTGCGCCCGTGACCATATCTGCTCCGGTGACTGTTGGTGTTCCCGTGATTATTAATGCTCCAATAACTATCAGTACTCCTACCACCATTGCTGCTGCTAGTGGAAATTCTTTTGAGAATAGTAGAGCAATTCCGTGGCAATATGACAATGCTCTTTGCATAAATAGAAGACCAGAGAATCAGACCAGATCAGTAAATCATACTCCAATGACGATTGGTTCGTCGAATAAAACTCTAGTAATAGTTGGTTCGGCTGTGGGTAATGTGGGAGGACCTGGAGGAATTACGAGAAGTGGTCGTTTGTTTGCACCACATGTTCCGAAGGATAACAATGCTGAGGCTCTTGCTAGAACAAAAGGAAAAAAAGTTGTAGTTGAAGAAGAACCAGTGCGAAAGGAAGTTCCCGAGGGTTCTTTTGAGAATGACGTGGAGGAATTTATGAGAATTATCAAGAAGAGTGATTACAAGATCGTGGATCAGTTGAACCAGACACCGTCAAAAATCTCTATTCTCTCTCTGTTGATGTGTTCCGAGGCACATCATAACGCCCTGTTGAAAATGTTGAATATGACTTATGTGCCTCAAGAGATTTCTGTCAACCAGCTTGAAGGTGTTATTGCAAATGTTAACACGAGACATGGTTTGGGATTCACAGATCTAGACTTGACACCTGAGGGTCGCAATCATAATAGAGCTCTGCATATCACGATGGAATGCAAAGGCGCAGTTTTGTTGCATGTTTTGGTTGATATCGGTTCTTCTTTGAATGTGTTGCCCAAAAAGGCTCTGAGTAAGCTTGATGTCGAAGGGGTTGTTCTCACACCAAGTGATCTTGTTGTCCGTGCTTTTGATGGATCCAAGCGATCGGTTTTCGGCGAAGTCACGTTGCTTGTAAAGATCGGCCCGGAAGTGTTTAATATTGTCTTCTATGTGATGAATATTCAACCAGCATATAGTTGTCTGTTGGGGAGTCCCTGGATACTTGGAGCCGGAGCAGTTTCTTCGACTCTCCACCAAAAGCTAAAATATGTGTGAGATGGTCAAGTTGTGACCGTGTGTGGCGAAGAAGACGTCTTTGTGAGCCATTTATCCTCCTTCAAATATGTGGAGATGGATGGCGAAATTCATGAAACTCTATCTCAAGCTTTTGAGACTGTCAGTACCGAGAAGGTGGCTTTTGTTGAACAGAAGAAACCAGGTACCTCGATTGCATCCTATAAACAAGCTCTGGAGGTCATTCACTCAGGTAACGCGGAAGGCTGGGGCAAGGTAATTGATGTGCCCGTAAAAGAAGACACGTTTGGCATTGGTTATCAGCCTTTTCAATCATCAGAGCAGGGTGTCTAGAATCAGAAAGGGCCCTACGTGTGCTCCAGGGGAGAAGATCAACAACTGGACTGCTGAAGAAATAGTCCAAGTTACTCTTCAGACAGAGTAATTTTTTTTTGTTTTTCATTTTGCATAAAAGCCCTACGCTCTTCCCAAGGCGATGTGGTTCATTGTATGGCCACATCATGTTTTGAATTTTCAATGATTATCATCAATAAAGGACATTTTGCAATCAAATTTGTGTTCATTGTCTTTTTGTTTTTATTACTTTCATTTTCAAAATAACAAAAATGGCAATGTTTTTGTGACTTCCTTGAACTCTTCTCTAAAATAAAGCATGAAACATCGTTCGTACATAATTGATCTTGCGGATTCCATTAAAAACAGTTTTGTTATGGCTCAGTATGACTTTGATAATACCATTTACCAAGCCGAAGAGGAGAGTGAAGAAGATTGTGAACTCCCAAAAGAATTGGCCAGAATATTGAAACAGGAGGAAAGGGTCATTTAACCTCATCAGGAAGAGCTGGAAGTCATTAACCTTGGTACTGAGGATGCAAAGAAAGAGATCAAGATAGGGGTTGCTTTAGAGGAAAAGGTCAAGAGAGGGCTGATTGAAATGCTGCAAGAATATGTGGACGTATTCGCATGGTCGTATCAAGATATGCCTGGTTTGGATACAGATATCGTGGTGCACATGCTACCTCTCAGAGAAGATTGTCCTTCGGTAAAGCAGAAGTTTCGCAGAACTAGTCCTGATATGGCTGTCAAGATCAAAGAGGAGGTTCATAAACAGTTGGATGCAGGTTTTCTAGCAGTTACCAATTATCCCCCTTGGGTGGCCAACATCGTACCCATGCCGAAGAAGGATGGTAAAGTCAGGATGTGTGTCGATTACCGAGATTTAAACAGAGCCAGTCCGAAAGATGACTTCCCATTACCTCACATTGATGTATTGGTCGATAACACTGCTCAGTCCTCGGTTTTCTGTTTCATGGATGGATTTTCTGGCAATAATCAGATCAAGATGGCGCCAGAAGACATGGAGAAGACGACATTCATTACACCTTGGGGCACGTTCTGTTATAAGGTAATACCATTTGGGTTGAAGAACGCCGGTGCTACCTACCAAAGAGCTATGAGGACTCTCTTTCATGACATGATGCACAAAGAAATTGAAGTGTACGTGGATGATATGATTGCGAAGTCTCAGACAGAAGAGGAGCACTTGGTAAACTTGCAAAAGTTGTTTGAAAGATTGAGAAAGTTCAAACTAAGGCTGAATCCAAACAAGTGTACGTTTGGAGTGAGATCTGGAAAGCTGATAGGTTTCATTGTCAGTGAGAAAAGGATTGAGGTTTATCCAATAAAAGTAAAAGCTATTCAAGAAATGCGTGAACCAAGAACGGAAAAGCAGGTTCGTGGGTTTTTAGGGAGGCTGAACTACATTGCGCGGTTCATATCTCACCTAACAGCTACGTGTGAACCGATTTTTAAACTGCTAAGAAAAGATCAAGCAATCAGGTGGAACGATGATTGTCAAAAATCTTTTGATAAGATAAAAGAATATTCGCAGAACCCTCCAATTCTTATACCTCCAGTTCCTGGGAGACTTCTGATAATGTACCTTTCAGTAACAGAGAATTCGATGGGGTGTGTATTGGGACAGCATGACGAGTCTGGTTGAAAAGAGCATGCAATATACTACCTTAGAAAAAAGTTTACCGACTGTGAAACAAGATATTCGCTGCTCGAGAAAACTTGTTGCGCTTTGGCATGGGCTGCTCGCCGACTAAGACAGTATATGTCGAACCATACTACCTTGTTGATTTCTAAGATGGTACCAGTAAAGTATATCTTTGAAAAGTCGGCTCTTACCGGATGAGTGGCTCGTTGGCAGATGATTTTGACAGAGTATGATATCCAGTACACGTCGCAGAAGGCCATCAAGGGTAGTATTTTGTCTGATTACCTTGCCGAGCAACCAATTGATGACTATCAGCCAATGATGTTTGAATTCCTCGATGAAGATATCATGTACTTAAAAATGAAAGATTGTGAAAAGCCTCTTGTCGAGGAAGGACCGGATCCCGATGACAAGTGGACATTGATGTTTGACGGGGCGGTAAATGTGAATGGAAATGGTGTTGGGGCAGTACTCATTAATCCTAAAGGTGCACACATACCTTTTTCCGCCAGATTGACTTTTGAAGTAACCAACAACGAAGCTGAGTATGAAGCCTGTATCATGGGGATTGAGGAAGCCATCGATCTAAGGATCAAAACTATGGACATTTATGGAGATTCTGGTCTAGTGATTAACCAAGTCAATGGAGACTGGAATACTCATCAGCCGCATTTGATTCCTTATAGAGATTACACCAGAAGAATCCTGACTTTCTTCAAGACAGTAAAGTTGTATCATGTACCCCGAGATGAAAATCAAATGGCTGATGCCTTAGCCACATTGTCTTCCATGATTAAAGTTCATTGACAGAATCATGTGCCACATGTTGCTGTGAATCGACTTGAGAGGCCTGCGTATGTGTTTGCAGCCGAGTTTGTTATTGATGAGAAGCCGTGGTTTTATGATATTAAGAATTTCCTCAAAAGCCAAGAGTATCCTGAAGGAGCGTCAAAGAATGACAAGAAGACACTAAGAAGGCTAGCTGGAAGCTTTTACTTGAACAAGGATGATGAGTTGTACAAGAGGAACTTTGACATGGTTCTGCTCAGATGCGTGGTTAGACACGAAGCAGACATGCTAATGCAGGAAGTACACGAGGGATCCTTCGGTACCCATGTTAGTGGTCATGCAATGACCAAGAAGTTGTTAAGAGCCGGTTATTACTAGATAACCATGGAATCTAATTATTTCAAATATGCTCGGAAGTGCCACAAATGTCAGATCTATGCAGAGAAAGTGCATGTACCACCGAACCCTTTGAATATTATGAATTCTCCTTGGCCATTCGCGATGTAGGGCATCGATATGATTGGAAAGATCGAACCTACTGCTTCTAACGGACATCACTTCATCCTAGTCGCGATTGATTATTTTACCAAGTGGGTGGAAGCAGCTTCCTATGCTAATGTTACCAAACAAGTGGTTGCTTGATTCATTAAGAAAGAAATTATCTGTCATTATGGGGTTCCTGAGAGAATCATTAGTGATAATGGTTTGAACCTCAATAACAAGATGATGAAAGAGCTTTGCAAAGACTTTAAGATCGAACACCACAATTCTTCTCCTTATAGACCAAAGATGAATGGTGCTGTAGAGGCGGCAAACAAGAACTTTAAGAAGATTGTGCAAACGATGGTTGTGACGTATAAGGATTGGCATGAGATGTTGCCTTTCGCTTTGCATGGGTATTGTACCTCAGTACGTACGTCAATCGGGGAAACTCCGTTTTCACTTGTGTATGGCATGGAGGCAGTCTTGCCAGTAGAAGTTGAAATCCCTTCTTTGAGGGTGATGATGGATGTAAAACTTGACGAGGCTGAGTGGGTTTAAGCCAGGTTTGATGAGTTCAATTTAATTGAGGAAAACCGATTAGCAGTTGTGTGCCATCGACAACTATATCAGAGAAGGATGAAGAAGGCCTTTGATCAGAAAGTGCATCCTCGAAGCTATCAGATAGGTGACTTAGTTTTGAAAAGGATCCTTCCTCCCGGTACAGATAACAGGGGCAAGTGGACTCCGAATTATGAAGGTCCATATGTTGTTAAAAAGGTCTTTTCTGGTGGAGCCTTGATACTTACGACTATGGATGGTGAAGATTTTCTGTCTCTTGTGAATTCAGATGTAGTCAAAAAATACTTCGCATAAACTGACCCGCTGGACAAAAAAAAAGTCCAGGCAAAAAAGGGCCTCCCAGCGAACCAAAAGAAAAAGAAAAGAAAAAGGTTCAGGCAAAAGTTAGGGATAAAGAATAAAAAATAATATGTACACCCGGTAAGTCGAAATCCTACAAAGGCGGCTTAGGCAAAAATGGGTATCCCGGTGGATTGAAAACCTGAAAAGGCGGTCCAGGCAAAAGAGGGATTAAAGCGAAGACTACAGTCTGAGTTATCTTGTACTTCATCGCGTTACAGCGTCTACCATCTTGAAGGATATGATCGGTCCAATCACTCTTCTCAGAAAGCAAAGAATTTGGGGAAATTGAAGATCTATGAGTCATAACAGAATTAGAAAATAGTGGAATGTCGTGTTCACATTGCCAATAGGATAGTTTATTTTCTCTTTTGGCACAATTACCTCTTCCTAGGAATTGCTTCCTGATGTATTTGCCTTTATAGGCCATTTTCAATCAATAAAAGTCGTTATTCAGTCAAATTGCTCTCTTGTTTTTTATTTCTACTGTTTTGTTTGCAAAAAACGTCCGAATTTTTGATAAACATTGCATCTAAAAAGCATGAAGGCTAGACAATGATGTGCGGAAAGATAAAACATCTGAAAATCATTTTGAATGTTGAGTACACTTGAGTATATTTTGTCCATACGATCCCCTGGGGCATGTATGTCTTGTCGTTTTGCAGGTTGTTACCTTTGATTGATGGCTAAAGCAGATGAGCAAAAGTTTGTTCGGAGGAAGGCCCTGTTTGTTTCAACACTGTCCAGTCGTGTGAGAAGTTGGGTCGACTAAGTCGAGTTCAGAATTTGTTTCCCCAGCATGGTCGAGAGGTTGGTGTTTTCCCAACAAGTGACTCCTTAGTTGAGTTGGTTTCTCTATCATTCCGAGAATGTTATCCTCAGCAGAATTATTGTATGTCCCCGCAGAGTTGGAAGATCGAATCGGAAATTGTGTGCTCAGTAAAGTGATCATTTGCTTTATTTTGACATATGTAAATATCATCCTTGCGATACCGGTAAGTGTCGTGTTGATCCCCGTAAATGTCTGTGCTTTTCTTTGATGTCGGAGAACATCATCTTTCGATGTCGATAAACGTCGAATTCCAATCGTTGGCCATCAGTAAATGGCAGGTCTCTCATGATGTCTACAAAAAAATCATTCTGTCAACACCCGTGTGTGTCCTTTCCTTTCCTTGATGTCGGTAAACATCATTGTTCGATGTCGGTAAACATCAACCGCTTGTTAACCCTCGGTAAATGGTTTTGTCGTTTAAATAACTGTGTGTTTTCGCTATCCGTAAATATCGAGCATTTCATTTTCACCATCGGTAAATGGTTTCGTTTCACAAATGTATTCTTCCCTCTAGTGTCGGTAAACATCATTGTTTGATGGCGGTAAACATCGAGTTCCTTCCCAGTCATCGGTAAATGCCTGGTCTTGTTTCACTTGTAAACATCATTGTTCGATGTCGGTAAACATCGAGTTCCTTCCCAGTCATCGGTAAATGCCTGGTCTTGTATCACTTATAAAGATCATTGTACGATGTCGGTAAACATCGAGTTCCTTCCCAGTCATCGGTAAATGTCTGGTATTGTTTCACTTGTTCCTCCCCAGTGAAGCCGCCATCGGTAAATGGCCTCGCTTTCCTTGATATCGGTAAATATCAAGTTTGTCTTGAAGCCGCCATCGGTAAATGGCCTCGCTTTCCTTGATATCGGTAAATATCAATTTTGTTTTGAAGCTTCCATCGGTAAATGGCCTCTCTTTCCTTGATATCGGTAAATATCAAATCTGTTTTGAAGCCGCCATCGGTAAATGACCCCGCTTTCCTTGATTGGTCACCTACAGAGTGCAAATTCTCCGGTTCATTTGGTATTCAATTCCTATTTACCTTGAGAGTCTGATAGCCGCTGCTTTCATCTATTCAGGTTCACAGTTTATTGAATAGGGGCAGCTGTAGCACCTCAAATTTTCCCTCCTCATTCATACATTCATTTTAGGTCATTTAACATTTCATATTGCATTTCAGCAAAGTTCATTCGAATTACCTCTGGGAAACTTTGGTCCACAAAAGCAGTCAGAGTAGGGTTCTTCAAGCATTGAGATGCATTCTTGGTTTGAAGATGTTGTGTAAAGCTCTTTGGACCTAGGGTTTCATTTTCAGAGGTCTTCTTTAAAGGATCAAGCTTAATGGGCTCAGTCCAGTTCAAAGTTCAACTGCGAAGTTAAAAGTCAACTATTGATCAACTAAAGGTCAAAGGGCTAAGGAATGACTTGAGTTACTTCCAACATGTTCAAATGGGGTCTATTCATCAGTCAACATATTACTCTTGAAGGAACAAAGGTCCAGCGCACAGGTTACAGATTTGGAAAAGATGACTGGAACTGTCATGCTCGTTAGGCGAGCAGAATGGTTCGCCTAGCGAGTCTCAAGAAAAGCCACCAGAGTCTGAATTGTCATGCTCGCTAGGCGAGCAAGCCCTTCGCTAGGCGAAGCCCACGCGTTTTAAAAATAAAAAAAATATAACAGAAAGTCATGGGCTTGGATTGCCCTCATTTTTGAGCCCACCAAGCCATGAAAATCATAGTATAAATTCTAAAATTCATTAGAACAAAAACCCTGAGCAAGCTAACATAATTCAGAGCAGCCTCCAGACACACTGAAAAGAACTCATGTGCACAAAAATCACCTCTATCAATTCCATCTCACAAAAACCCTAAGATTGTTCTGGAAACCCAACCGGGCAATTCAATTTCATTCGATCTCTCCTATCAAGTTTGCCCTATTTCCATTGCTTTATGGTTTCAATTTGAAATCTCTGAAGTATAGGGCATTACGGGTGAATTTGGAAGAGTGGGTATCGTTAGGTTTCGCATGCGGGTTTGGATGTGCATGAATGTGTAGAACAATGCCTTGAATGTTTAATTACTTAATTTCTAAAATGAGTACCATAGGGTTTGGGGTTTCTGAAATCAGACTGTCATCAAGAAAAAAAACCAGAACCCGCAAGCATTCGTTAGCGCCTCGCTAAGCGTGCATGTAGCGAAGCTTCGCTAAGTCTTTGCAAAGCGAAGCAGTAGCGATCATGATAGTAGTTGTTTGCTTTCTTTTTGCTCTCTAATCTGTTTCATGACGTGTTTTCCATTGCATTCGTGCACTGTTCACCTGACGCAGTTGTTGTTATGTTTCTTTTGTTTAGTGCAACTCTTGATTGCACCCCATCTTGTTATTCTAACTTGTTTGTTGAGTTTTTGTGAGGGCTCACATGACTCTTGAAGAGATAGCTTGCTCGGTATTCCACTTTATTTGTGGGATACCGTTTGGAGATTTATTCTGATTGCTTTGCTGACTTGCTTTCTTTGATGGTGCTAGCTTGAGAGATCTCTGGGTTTCTTGTTTCTTTAGTTGCTGTTACTTCGGATTTTTATCCGTGTGGTATATCTCTTGATCCCTTTTACATCTTTCCCGCATTTTACCTCTTTCTTAGCTGGAAGACCTCGATAGGAGGCAATGTTTTTTTGTGTTTACTTTTGTTCCCTAAGACCTCCAAAAGGAGGCACCAGTGCTAAAGACCTCCATGAAGAGGCAATTGATAGATAAAAGGGATTAGTAGTCAATCCCCCGTTATTCAGTGTGTCGTTCTTTATGCTCACACTACGTGTCGATGCTTGAGAACAAAAGCCCAAGATCTTTTGTCCGGTCGGTCAGTGGAGAGGGTTCCACCTTTCTGAATCCCCACTTTTTGTCACGAGCTCACCCTGCCCAGGGTTAAGAGCTATGAGGTCTTATCCTCATTATCCCTTTGATATGCTCACCCTGACGTTCAATGTCAGCGGTTAAGAGCCCATTTGATTACCCTTCCATAGCTTGTTTGTCGAGGTTGATATGACCCCTCTTGACTAAAGCCTTACCCATGTATGTTTGAGCCCCCTTGTTGGCATGTTTACTCTATACTATATGTTTTTTTTGTGGTGTGATCGTCTCCCCCATAGGATTGCTAGGCTTCATATAGTCTCTCGTCTGCATGTCAATTAAGGTAGCACGGTTCCTTCGTCTAGGACTTCCTTTTTGCATGAGCATTCCTAAAACACAAACAAACTCATTTATTTTTCTTCTCCTAAGAACACGTTAACTCCTTCTACTACAGGCGAGTAAGTCTCCAAAGTCGAGCATCTGGTAGATTACATAGTAACATCGTTCATCTAAAAAACACAAAACAAACAAAAATAGGTTAGCCGAGCTA
Source organism: Lathyrus oleraceus (assembly GCF_024323335.1). Taxonomy (NCBI): domain Eukaryota; kingdom Viridiplantae; phylum Streptophyta; class Magnoliopsida; order Fabales; family Fabaceae; genus Lathyrus; species Lathyrus oleraceus. The sequence continues at coordinate 214,986,790 of NC_066583.1, forward strand.
CGGTGCTCTGATTCTCAATCCTTCCTGAGATACGTATGCAGCAGGGTAGGGCCTGTGCGAGCAATAACTCTTTCTTTTCCCTACTTTGATTTTCTCTCTTTTGCATCGCATATAGGACTTTTTATACATACACTTTAGACATAAATAGAAAACGTGGATCCTATGGAGTACCATAGACGTGAAGGGGTGCGATAACCTTCCCTTCACGTAACCGGCCCCCTTTCTCAGTTTTCTTTGGTTCGAGACTTTGTTTTATCCGTTCCCTCTTGGTTATGCAGTACTACCTTTCCCTACTTTCGGGATAAAAGTACATAGCTGGCGACTCTACTCTTTCTTCCTCGCCACTCTTTTCGCGTTTGTACCTGGATTCGGGAAATCCTTGGGGAGCGACACATATCATGAAAAAGAGTAGTCATTGCTCTCTGGTAAGTTGCACCAACATTCTTTAGACCGAAAGGCATCACTCTATAACAGAATGTTCCCCATGGTGTAATGAATGTGGTCTTCTCCATATCCTCGGGTGCCATCTTGATCTGATTATATCCAGAAAATCCATCCATAAACGAAAAGACTTTGAATTTAGCAGTATTTTCTACCAACATATCAATGTGTGGCAGAGGGAAATCATTTTTCAGACTGGCTTTATTCAAATCTCTATAATCAACACACATGCGGGCTTTTCCATCTTTCTTTGGCACATGCACAATGTTGGCCACCCATTGAGGATACTCAGCAGTCACAAGGAAACCGACATCAATCTGCTTCTGAACTTCCTCTTTGATCTTCACAGCCATATCATGATGCGTTCTTCTCAACTTATGCTTGACTGGCGGGCACTCTGGCTTCAATGGCAGTCTATGCTCCACAATATCAGAATCCAACCCAGGCATGTCTTGATAGGACCAAGAAAACACGTCTGAATACTCCCGAAGAAGATCAATCAACCCCTTCTTAGCATCTGGACACAAACGAGACCCAATCTTGACTTCCTTCACATCATCTTCAGAACCCAAGTTGACAAGCTCAATCTTCTCTTCAAACGGCTGAATAATCTTCTCATCTTTCTCAAGAAGATGAGAAAATTCATCACTCACTTCTACATCACTTTCCTCCTCGGCTTCAAACACAGGGAATTCAAATTTTGGAGAAGGAGAAGGATCATCATATTCAATGGGGTTAGGAACCAACCTGCATAATGATTTGATATTTCGATTTTAGAGAAGTGAATTTGTGACCAAATATTATGCAGATGGACAATTATATTATTTATTTATGTTTTTTGTGATTACCATTTTCAGAAATAAGAAAAAAGTAAAAACAAAACATCAAAGATGTGGATGAATAGAATTAATTTTATTGATGATCAATTTAAAAAGCCCAAACAATGTTCACTTCTCCCTTAGTCATAGGAGAAGGATTTTAAAATATAAAAGCAATTACTTAGATCGATGCAAAATAACAGGAATATCAACAGCAGTCCAATTGTTGCATGTCTGTCCATCCGTCACAAAGTTGGTGCAGTCTTCCTCTTCGTTATCCTCTAGCACAACAGCTAAGTGTTGTTCATTCCCATGAATGAACCCTCTGCTACGGAAACTGAGTTGCATCTCTTCAGATCTAATGGTTGACGAGCCCTTCTGGAACCCCAAACCAGTTCTTCCCTTGTTGTCGGCGACCTCTACCACGGGCCCCCACTGATCAACATGACCTTCTTCAACAATCTTTTGTGCATCTTTCAGAGAGGAGATAGGTGCCCCTACTCTCTTCTCGGCAGCAATAGACAAGGCTTGGAACGGCGTTCCAACCTCATCCTCAGCTTCTACATATGAAAAAGATGATAGATGGCTAACCAATAGAGCTTTCTCACCCCCACAATCACCAACTTGCCATTCTTGACAAATTTGAGCTTTTGTTGTAGAGTGGAAGTAACAACCCCTGCTTCATGAACCCACGGCCTTCCCAACAAACAGTTGTAGGTCGGGTGAATATCCATTACCTGGAAAGTAATCTAAAAATCACTCAGACCTATCTTGACTGGAAGGTCCACTTCACCAATGACAGTCTTGCATGAGCCATCAAAGGCTTTGACAATTAGCCCACTATACCTCACGGGAGCTCCTTGGTAAGATAACTTTGACAATGTTGACTTTGGAAGCACATTGAGTGACGAACCAGTGTCAACTAGCACATTTGACAAAGCATCTTCCTTACAGTTCATCGAAATATGCAAAGCCAGATTATGATTTCTTCCCTCTTCAGGGAGTTCTTCGTCGCAAAAGCTCAAATTATTGCATGAATTGATGTTAGCTACAATATGATCAAATTGAGCCACAATAACATCTTGCTCCACGTATGCCTATTCAAGAACTCTCTGAAGTGCTTCTTTGTGCGCTTCAGAATTTAAGAGCAGAGACAGCACAAAAATCTTTGAGGGGGTCTGGAGCAACTGCTCAACCACGTTGAATTTACTCCTCTTGATCAGTCGGAGTACCTCATCATTGTAGCGGGGTATTCGTTACCATTAGAGATATTGACTAAATCCAAGGTAAACCATACAAGTCGAGTCACCACCGCACTTCTATTTATCCAAAGGAATGGTTAGAAAGCGAACAAAAACCTAAAAGTTTTAACAAAAACTAGTAATAGAAACAGAGATCTGGGTAAGGGGGTTGGTTATGCAATGGGAAGGTGTTAGGCACCCAAAACATCCTAGGTACTCCTAGGGAGCCCTTTTCACATTTGTTGTAAGGTTGGTATTTTTGTGAAAATTTATTTGTGCAAACATGATTGAAGGGATAAGAAGAGAATATGCAAGTTTATTTACATTTTATGTTTGAATGGATAAACCCATTGCCTACGTACCATCTTAAAAAAGATTAGGATCAAAACGTCGTAGTTCGGGGTAAAAATTTCAAGATGAGTGGGTGGATTGATTGGTGCAAAATCCTTAAGGTCTTTTGTTATCAAAGGGAGAAAACTCAACCTAAAACCACAAATCCACCATGTGAGGATATCTTCAACATGCTAGTGAGGGGTTAACCCTATAATAAGCATCAAAGACTCATTGTCCATCACTAAGGATATAGGTGAGTATTACATCTACCACAAAGATAACTCAAACCTAATAGCTAAAGGTTATGGAAAAGTTTGATTAAGAAGTGGCCATTGAAACCACAAAAGTATTTGAATGGGTTTATTTACCAATTTAGAAGTATATACAAAAAATGGTCAAAGTTGACTTAAAGATTCAATTCAAAATAAGTGTTATGAAAAGGAGGTTTGAAAATCAAAAGCATAAGGCTTAGGTTTCTAATGTTGAAAACAAATGAAATGTTTGCACAAAAAGTTTTGGCTTGGGTTAGAGTGGAGAGAAGAAGAAGAATGGCTAAGTCCTAAGTGAAACAAAAAGGTAAGGGATAAGAAAATGAACCACACTAGGAGTTCCTCTCTTGAGATCATATTGATGATCCAAGTAGCTCCCATCCTTTGGAATAAGCAATCACAAGCAAATATTTCAAACAATCAATCAAGCAAAGAATGCTTCTAGTAATCCTCCAATGACTTTTGTATCTCTCACTTTGGATGCTCATGTTAATGGTTCTTCAAAGTGACTCAAAGTTGGAATTCCCTAGCACAAGTGAACACACATCAAAAAGTTCTATAAACAATCAAAGAATGGACAAGAGGGAGTTTAGAAGATGGTCCTTTCAAAGTTCTTCCTTAAGCTTTAAGCATTCTAAAGGCAGGAGGCCTAGTTGCTTTTTGACATTTAAGCACTCTAAAGGCATGAGGCCTAGTTGCTCTTCAAATTCCATTTGCTTAGGTAGGGTCCTAAATTCTAAGTCCATATTGTCCAATTCTTGGCATGTGGTTCACAATAAACAGACAAACACAAGCAAAAAGGTATATTCACAATTATAAACCCAAGTGGGTAAAAGGCAAATGGCATTAACATAAACATGTGCTCCAATGAGCAAAGGAAAAAGCAAATGAATAATATGTGCAAGAATTGTAAATTGCATACAAGTAAATTGCATAAAAGTAAATGTTAGTGGTTAGTGGTTAATAGTTAGTATGCCATAAGGCAAAATTTAGCGTTGTGTTAAGCAATCGTAATTGGACTTATGTGGAAGTCACAACTATCTGAGGCTAGTCAATAATAATGTAGGCAACAAACACAAGTTAGGAGTCTTGATTAGTGAACCAAGTCCCAACAACTTGCCATGCCAAAAAGAAAATGAGAATTGATCTTGTATTGGTTTAAGCCTTTTGCATGATTTAGAAGACAACATATCCTAAATGCAAAGCCATTCACTTAATCAATTGATCAAGATGAATTAGATTTGAATCAAGGAATGTTAAATCTCCCTAATCAATGCTAACTTATCAACCTTCAACTCATTGATCAAAAAGAAAAGAAGTAGTAGAAGAAGAAGGAGAAGATGGATAAGAGAAAATGAAAATGACAAAATAAAATGCATTAAATGGAATAAAATGTATCAATCCTCATATGTTGACCAATAGCATTGAAAGTCAAGGTCAAACAATCAAAAACAGAAGTGAGATGAAGATTGGAAGTCAAGAAATGAATAGAATATTTTTGGCATTTTTAATATTAAGAATAAACTTGAATTAAAATATTAAAGAAAGGTCAAACTTCAAAATCACTTCAAATCAACCTTGAAAGGTCCAAGTGATTTATCCTAAGTTCAACAAGGTCAAAAAAAGTTTGACAAAAAAATTTCAGCATTTTCAAAAGTCAGAAACTATTTTTAATCAATTAAAAACGAATAAAAATAACCTAATTGAACTAAAATCTCAAATAAATCTCAAATCAATTCAAAAATTGATGAGAATATTTTTCATAGATCCATCATCATTCAAATAGGTTAGGAAACTATTTTTGTATTTTTTGAATATCAGAAATTATTAAAAATGAATTAAAAATAACCAGAAAAGAGAAAATTCACAAAAAATATGAAATGACAAAATAAAAAATATTAAAAATCAGAAATAGAAACTAGAATTTATTTGGGAAATAATGCAATTGGTCCCATAATTTTTGAATTAAAAATGAGAGAGATATGAATTTTAGAAAATGAAATGGAATTAAAAAAATAAAATGGAAATTAAAATCAGAATTAAAAAAGATGGAAAAGCGTGGGCCGTCTGATGCACTTTCATTAATTGACGTGGATCATCACGTGGCCAAGAAGCGCACGCTCACCATACACCCTTGTCAACTGAATCACATAGTGCATTAAAATAATTCATAATGTTGGACAGCCAGGATTAAATCTGGAAACGAGATCAAACGGTCCAGATTTGAACTGGACATGATGAAGCCACCGGAGCCACCGTCTTCTCCGGTGAGCTTCCCAGATTCCGGCCAAATTGCAGAAAATAAAAAGGCAACCAAAACGTGCAATCTATACATCAATAGAAAGCTGGGATGATATACATCATCCCTATACCATCCATTTTCCTTCTAGATCTCTATAATGTGAGAAATCAGAGCTGGAAAAATCTGGTGTTCATCATGAACTCAATGAATTTCGAAAATCAAAAGCATAAACATGATGCCTCTATTGAGAGGACTTCAGCCAACACAAAATCATAGCCAATAGGTCAAAGGATTAGGAGAATCGAAGAAAATACCAGTTGAGTTCAAGCTTGAGTTCTGGTGATTTGAGCACGATGCCTTGCTTGCCTTGCTAAAACAGAAGTTCTATGGATGAAGGTGAAGAGGTCTAGGAACTTTTATATCTAAGAAAACAGTCGAGGAAACTGAATTCTAGATCTGAAATTTTTAGAAAAAAGAGAGAGTTCCTTTGGTGTGAAGGTGGGGATTCAATTCAGCAGAGGTTCAGGCGCCTTCAGGTTGAAGAATTGAGAGGGCAAGGCATTGTATTTATAGATGGAGGGAGCTGCAAGCATCATCAAACTCGTGTGCATGGCAATTGGAATGATTTTCATAAAATGCACTATTTCATTGAAGCCTTCGAAAATGCCATGTCCAAAATCAAAATGCAAGCTTATGAGTAATGGTTGGAAAGCTTATTGCATAAGGAACAAATGTCATGTTGATCAAAACTTCATTTGGGCCTTGGAAATTAGTGAAATTTGAGCTTGAAGGGTGATGTGCAAAACATGTCAAGGCAAGGTTTCTAAAATTGGCCAACTTTCAAGCCCTTCTGTTTTGATGATGCAAGCTTCAAATAGAAAAACCTCCAACATAAAAGTTGTAGACCTTTTCATGTCAATCAAAATGGACTTGAATTTTGCCTGATTTGGACTTTTGATGAAAGAGTTATGGGCACTTGAAGTTGGACTTTTTCGACTTTTAATGCCTTTGACCCAAAAGGACCTATAATGTCTTGCATTTACACATGTATTTATTTTGAGATTTTGAAATTTTGTTCAACATAACATTTGAAGTAGACATCTTAAGCTTTCCAATGCATTTGATCCCACCTCAAAGTCATAAAAAATGAGTGAGTTATGTTCTTGGGAAGTTGACCCAAAATTAGGGTTTCAGTCAAAATGACCTATAATGTATTGGAATGGCAGATGGTCTTCCAAGCTTCAAATCAATTTTTGATGAAAATGAAAGTTGTTCATATTGTCCTTAAGAACATGACTCATACCTTGATGAATTGACTGATCAACTTCTCAAGTCCATGACTCATACCTTGATGAATTGATGATTGAGGATACTCAAATAAGTTCAAATATGCATGAAATGATGAATTAAAGAACTTCCCTTGATTTTATTTGACCATGGGCTGAGGTTGCTTCATGAGCAAGGCATTGTGGTGCACAGATGAATTAGGGTTTCTCTGGGGAACAAACCTCAAACCCTTTGACTTGCTTTGATCAAACATGATGAATTGAGATACTAGGGAGGCATGTTTGATGGACGAGAGCTTTGGGAACCATTACCATGCTTGCTTTCATCTCCTCTTGACCATGTCTTTGTACCAATGACTTCCTCGAAGCTTTTGACCTTGTGATTGCTCAAGCTACAAACAAAAGATGTTAGTGACATATTTTTGTGCTTTTTGTTAGTGAACAAAATAAGAAAAGCAATGATATACAATTCAAGCATGCTTGGTGATCTCAAACCACTCACAAGGAGTCCCACCCAAAGGCAAGGGGAACCAAGATGCTTTTGATCCTTGAGGCTATGCAAATGCAATGTTATGATGCCATGAGCGATCTTAGGGGCAAAATTAGGGTCTTACAGATGCCCCTATTTAAGGTCATTCTAGCCGGAGAAGGGAAGGTTAAAATCTTCGTCTCGACGAGGTAGAATGGGCTTAAATAATAACAAAGAGACGAATTTTGGTCCCTAAGAGACCTCATGATGCAGATGTATGTATGCAAAAAGGTAAAACCATGTGGGGAATGTGTCCACAACGGTAAAGATTAAGAGGAAATTGACGACTCCCATGAATAATTCATTCTATGGGGCAGAGACTCTACTAGGGGGTAAAGGACTGAAACCGCGTGAGCAGGTCACAACTCAAAGCTGGGGAAAAGAGTCTCCAAAGGGAATAGATCCATTGGAAAGACTCGAGCTGACTCAAAGATGCATGTATTGGGGAATATGCCAATACAGCGAAACTATCCATAACGGATACTTCAGATAAAAATCCGGACGAAGACAATCCACTAAGGACTCGCTGGGGATGTCTAAAAAGACTCTCCTGGGGAAGCATCGAGATGAGGTATTACCGGTTACTGGGTAATAAACTCAAAGAGGCATGCGATCTGAATACCGGTATAAGGGTGAGAGATACAACATGCTCGGGAAGAAATGAATATCTAAGACTGGTATAAGGGTGAGAGATATCAAAACTTCAAAACATCTGAGGAAGACCTAACAAGGTATATTTCAACTCAGGAACTCTGACTCCACATGGGACAAAAAAGTCATAATAGGGAGCAAAAAGGGAGGAACACCAGGGATACCGGTTACTGGGCATATAATAGGTGACCAACTAAAGCATGAATTGGGGAATATTTCCAAGACACTCATCATCCAAAATAGGGCTAAAAGCAAACTCGATTATAGGATGGATATTCGATTCGGCAAAGGGGATACGAATCTTACTCGACTAGGGAAGAACAAAAGGCTTCAACCAAAGAGTGCATGAGATATATTGTCTATTACCGTCAGAACGTAGATAATATACTCGCATGGAAGATTATCCACAACCGGTTACTGGGTTAATAAAGGATAAATCTACCGAAAAGAAAAGGCATCGGGATACCGACACTAGGTATATAATGATGACCAATTCAGGAGAGAAACAATCGTTACCAACAACAGGGTAGACGAGAGATAACTTGCTGGGGGATAAATTGCATAATCATGGCAACTATCTGAGCAAAAGAGGGAATATCAACACCGAATATTGGATGAAGATAACCGTCAAGGAGGGGATTACACCTACCGGATACTGGGTAGGAAACCACGGAAGAGTAACCGTCAAGGATTATGATGAACAAAAGGTTAACTCTGCAAAGGGAAAGAGAAAATAGGGTTTACAACTACCGGTATAAGGGTAGAAAACCATAAACACCGTCGGGGATAATGTGAATAATTACTAATTACTGTGTAATTATACATTTATACCACGGGGAAGCAAAGGAAACAGTCACAAGATGCCAATTTAGCATCAAACCAAAGAGGCAAACTGAATCAAGACTCGTCCTAATGAGGATATAACTCAATAGGGAAGCCCATCCCAATATATGTGTTGGGAGGAGAGAGAAACAACCATCATCCACGAGGATATATCTCAGTGGGGAATATGGAAGAAAGGATAAACGCTTTCTGCTTATGGGGTTGATTCTATATGGAGAGATCAGACGCACACATCTGCTTGGGGAGATATATATATCACCAAATAGCATGAGATAACAAACAAGGATATATGGCAAAGAATGCAACATGAATATCTGAATGTTATAATTATGCATGCATATGCGTGATTTATGTTTGATGAATGCTGACAAACAGACATATCTAACACAAACAGGTCCAGGAATCAACCACCCGGTACTACATCTCAAGGGAGAAAGCCAGAATCACCGGAGAATATCCAATCTACCAGGGATCAGAGATACCAGGAAACAACAATATCTCTGCAGGGGATGAATCATCACAGATAAAATCCACCATACCAATAACTCTATTGGGGATCTATCCGAGGAAAAGAAGGAATACTGGGGACTAACCACCAGAAATCGAATCTTCCAGAGAGGACACATCTGCTGAGGAGGAAAGATCACTGCTCTGCTGAAGGGAGGGGACACAGTCATGCCAGGAATATGAACAAATGTCTTACCCTGTTGGAGATCATACCACCCTTGGGAGAGCACTAAGGATCTCTTAAGTATCCTTTCGTCTTTGTGAATGTTCCCTTTGTTTTAAAAACAAATTATGAAAAATTTATTTGTTTAAAACAATGATATTTTCTCAATTAAAACATGCAAAACATTTGTTGAATAGAAACAAATAAGAGTGCAAATAATTGGATAAAGGCTCAAATTTATTTGATGGAATGGTAGTCTGCAAATGGCAAGACTCCATAGATCTTTACAAATTTGAAATTGGTGATATATATTGGAAAAGGGCTACATTGAACATAATGACCATTTCTCCACCAATTCTGAATTCGATGTATTTGAAGCTTCAGTTGATGATGACTGAGCGAGAATCTCTGCCGAATGACAGTCGCAAAACAAAAGCCTTGTTAGGATGTAGTTACTTGCCAAATCCCTAATTTCTACCTAGATTGCCCCAGGATGAGGTGCTCAATCTAGCGGGATATATATATTTTTTATGTCTCTAACTTTTTCCTGGATCACCCTTTCGGGTTTTCAATCCACCGAGACGCTCATTTTTGCCTAAGCCGCCCTTTCGGGTTTTCAACTTAGCGAGCTATTCTGTTTTTATTTCTAGGCGAAGTATTTCTTGACTGCATCTGAATTCACAGGACGAGTGAAATCCTCCCCATCCATAGTTGTAAGTATCAAAGCACCGCTTGAAAAGGCTCTCTTAACAACATATGGACCTTCATAGTTTGGAGTCCACTTGCCCCTGGAATCGGGCGCGAAAGACAAGACTTTCTTGAGCACTAGGTCACCTTCTCTAAACACACGAGGCTTGACCTTCTTATCAAAAGCTTTCTTCATTCTCTGCTGATGTAACTGACCATGGCACATGGCAGTCAATCTCTTCTCTTCAATCAAATTCAGTTGGTCATAACGACTCTTAACCCATTCAGCATCAATCAACTTGGCTTCCATCAAGACTCTCATTGATGGGATCTCCACCTCTACTGGGAGTACAACCTCCATGCCATAAACAAGAGAGAAAGGGTTGCCCCTGTTGAAGTGAGGACAGATGTACGATATCCATGCAAAGCAAATGGAAGCATCTCATGCCAATCTTTGTACGTAACCACCATCTTCTGGATAATCTTCTTGATATTCTTGTTAGCAGTTTCAACAGCCCCATTCATCTTGGGTCTGTAAGGAGAAGAATTATGATGTGCTATCTGAACTCACTACATAGCTCTTTCATCATCTTGTTGTTCAAGTTAGATCCATTATCAGTAATGATCTTATCTGGCACACCATAACGGCATATGAGTTGATTCTTGATCAACTTCACGACCATCTGCCTGGTCACATTTGCATATGACGATGCTTCAACCCACTTGGTGAAGTAATCAATTGCTACGAGAATAAATCGGTGACCGTTGGACGCTTTCGGCTCTATCATGCCAATCATGTCAATTCCCCACATGGACAAAGGCCATGGGGAGGAAATAACATTCAGAAGTGTCGGAGGAATATGAATCTTATCCGCATAAATCTGACACTTATGGCATTTCTTCACATATTTGCAGCAGTCAGACTCCATTGTCAGCCAATAGTAGCCTGCTCTCAATATTTTTCTAGCCATGGCATGTCCATTGGAATAGGTACCAAATGAACCCTCATGGACCTCAGTCATTAACAGGTTTGCTTCGTATCTATCCACGCATCTGAGCAGAACCATGTCAAAATTTCTCTTATAAAGCACATCACCATTGAGGTAGAAACTGCCTGACAATCTCCTCAAAGTTTTCCTATCTTTCACAGATGCCCCAGGCGGGTAAGTCTGGTTCTGAAGGAAACACTTGATATCATAATACCAAGGCTTATCATCTTTCACTTCTTCAACTGCAAATACATGATGAAATTCTAGTTATCAGACTTTAGATGTCACACGGGTTGTTATGACATCCAATTCTGCACAGACAAGAATTATGCAGAACTTAAAAGTAAGTGCAGTAAATAACACAAGTAATTGTTTACCCAGTTCAGTCCAACATGACCTACATCTGGGGGCTACCAAGCCAGGGAGGAAATCCACTATCAGTAGTATTAATTCAAAGCTAAACTCACCCGTTTACAACTCTTCACTTAATCCCTACCCAATGCAATTTCAATCTTACTCTAAGATCAGAGTTCCTACTCACTCCCCCTCAATCACTTCAGTGATTACTATTTTTAATCAATATTAAAGACAATTTTGAAGTCACACTTCAAACAACTCTTGATTGTGCTTAACAGCTTTAATCAAGATACACAACACTCACGCTTAAAAGCTTTGAGCGACACAACACTTACAACTCAATGAACACCCTATGCCAAAGCAATCATCTATGTGATAATGGCTTGGCTTACAAGATACGTCTAATACAAGACTCACAAAAATACAGCAGTGAAGTATGATGGACACACTAAATCTTCACGCCTTAAAATCCCCAGTTCTAAATGAAGGAACGACTTCCTTTTATATTGCAGTACTTGGGCCTTTGCACTTGTATTCTCCTGAATTTAAGGTCACGCGAGTTCCCCTAAATTCCACATCTAGGTTACTAACAAATAGGCTATTTGTTAGGTTCATTAAATGTAGGTTGGTTGTTGATTTCCTGGATTTTCTCTCAGCTGTTAAATTCCTGAAGAATAGCCTGAGAAAAAGCTGAAACAGAAAACTGAACAACCTACAATATAGCATATGCTGTCAGGAATGAATGTCACGATATTCAGCTTGACATCAAGGATCATATGCTAAGTCTGTTTTTCCAGAAAGCAAACTGTACAATTTTACTGACCTGTATATGACCAAAATGACCATACTACAGTAACAACTTACATTAATAAATGTTAAAGTATCCAATTTGACATTTACACATTTGGCCTTAAGTCAGTTCTGTTATCCTCTTGAAGAACAATCTAAGAAACATGCTAAAGTATAGCAGAACACCACTCTGTCTATTGTTTAGTATATGCTGTCAATGATGAATGTCATAGCATCCAGTTTGACATTCAGTCAGTAGGCCTTATGCCAGGTCTGGTATTTCCTTGATAACCAGACTGGAAATAAATACTAAGTTCTAACAGAACACCAACTGTTCTATTCCTTAGTATCTGCTGACAGGGATGAATGTCACAACATCCAGTTTGACATTCAATAAATCCTGTATTAGCTAATCCTGCAGTAACTACTCAAGTGTGTCATGACATCAGTCAAGACATCAGAGTACAGTTAGATATTCTAACATACAGTGCAGTCACACATACACACCATGTCATGACATCAGTCAAGACATTAGAATCCAGCTAGTGTTTTACCATCTAATGCAGCCAATTAAACACGTACAAACTCCCCCTTTGGCAAATTTTTGGCTAAAACACTTTGATCCCCATAACAGAGTTCATAGCAGCGGAATCACACATCTAGCAGGAAATAGACCTAGCTAATACACTCAGAGTGGCAGCACACTCACACATATGGAAGTTAAGTAAAACTTCACATAACAGCACACATACAGAAGTTAAATAAAAACTTCAACACACATCAACTGCAGGGGAAGGAATCTTCGAATCTGTCATGAAAGTCTGTTGTAACAGACCAAATCTGTTGTCTGGGGTATCACCTGTTACTCCCCCTTTTTGTCAAAAATGTTGCCAAAGCCAACAACATAAACAGAAAAAAATGACAGAATTATAGACTCGGTTTTACTTCACAGTTTCAACCAAGTTAGCACCCACTTGATCTTGCTTCACGGCTTTGATCAAGTAATCACCCACTTTTGCTTTACTGTAGGTACAGCCATATCAGATGCCATGACTTTGTTTCTGACATCCAGAACCACTCCTGCATGAACAGCATCCTTGAATTCCTGCAGGTGCATAGGCCTTCTCACGTTAGGGTGTCTCCTTACCCTCTTGTTGCCACACTTGTTGCAAGTGGCATAGCTATGATCTGTTGACCAATTAGAGCATAGTTCCAATTGTTTAATAGGCAGAGATATTAAACAATACATCCCAAACATCAGTTGTTGCTATAAGCTCTCAGAGAGACATATTCCCAGTTTTCCCCTTAAGTTTTCAAACTGAGTAGCATCCAGAGCCTTTGTAAATATGTCAACCATTTGAAGTTCAGTGGCTACATCTTTCAAGGTGATCACCTTGTCTTCCACCAGATCTCTGATGAAGTGATGTCTAATGTCAATATGCTTGGTCCTGCTGTGTTGGATGGGATTCTTGGAAATATTGATGGCACTGAGATTATCACAGAACAATGTCATGACATTTTGAGTGACATTGTACTCAGTGAGCATCTGTTTCATCCAAACCAGTTGGGAACAACTGCTTCCAGCAGCTATGTATTCAGCCTCTGCAGTGGACAGAGATACACAATTCTGCTTCTTGCTGAACCAAGATATGAGATTGTCTCCCAAGAAGAAACATCCTCCTGATGTGCTTTTTCTGTCATCAGCACTCCCAGCCCAGTCAGCATCACAGTACCCAGATAGGACAGGCTCAGACCCATGTGAGTACAGCATCCCATAGTCACAAGTCCCATTGATGTACTTGAGAATCCTTTTGACTTGATTCAAGTGGCTTACTTTAGGCTCTGCTTGGTATCTAGCACACACTCCAACTGCATAAGAAATGTCAGGTCTACTTGCAGTTAGGTATAGTAGACTGCCTATCATGCTTCTATACAAGCATTGATCAACACTAGGCCCTCAATCTTCTTTGGTTAACTTCAGATGAGTAGGAGCAGGAGTCCTCTTGTGCCTAGCATTATCCATACCAAACTTCTTAACTATGTTTTTGGCATACTTGCTTTGGGAGAGAAACATAGAGTCCTCCATTTGGTTGACTTGCATTCCAAGAAAGTAGGTTAGTTCCCCAACCAGACTCATTTCAAACTCAGATTGCATTTGTTGAACAAAATGTGTTACTATTTGTTCTGACATACCACCAAAGACTATATCATCCACATAGATTTGAGCAATCATGATTTTGCCGTCTTCATCCTTCACAAGCAAGGTTTTATCTATTCCACCTTTTCTGTATCCATTTGAGGTCAAAAATTCGGTCAACCTTTCATACCATGCTCTAGGTGCTTGCTTCAACCCATACAAGGCTTTCCTCAACTTGTATACATGCTTAGGTTGGTTAGGATCACAGAACCCTTTAGGTTGTTCCACATAGACTTCTTCATTCAAGTAGCCATTCAAGAATGCACTCTTCACATCCATTTGGAACAGTTTAAACTTCAGAATGCATGTTATACCTAACAGCAATCTGATGGACTCAAGCCTAGCCACAGGAGCAAACGTCTCATCAAAATCAACCCCTTCAACTTGAGTGTATCCTTGAGCTACTAGTCTTGCTTTATTCCTAGTAATTACTCCTTTCTCATCAGACTTGTTTTTGTAGATCCACTTGGTACCAATGATGTTGGTCCCTTCAGGTCTTGGAACTAGCTCCCATACTTCATTCCTTTTGAACTGCTCAAGTTCCTCTTGCATGGCATTGATCCAGTATTCGTCAGTCAAGGCTTCTTTCACATTCTTGGGTTCGACCTTGGAAACAAAACAGGAATTTGAGCTTATTCCCCTTGACCTGGTAGTCACACCACTATTGGGATCCACTATGATAAGATCCTTAGGGTGGTCTTTCCGAATTCTGATAGATGTCATTTTGGTGGTTGCATCTACTTCACATTCAGAAGGAGGTTCCTGTACTTCATCAGACTTGACTGGAATGTCTGTTGAACTGTCAGGGAATGTTGCAACATCCTCTATGACATCGATTCCTTCCTCTTTATCATCCACAATGACATTTATGGATTCCATCAGAACATTGGTCCTGTAGTTGAACACTCTGTACGCCCTGCTGTTAGTGGAATATCCTAGAAATATACCTTCATCACTTTTGGGATCCAGTTTCCTTCTCTGTTCACGATCTGTGAGAATGTAGCATTTACTTCCAAAGATATGAAAGTACTTCACAGTGGGTTTTCTGCCTTTCCATATTTCATACAGAATGGAGGAGGTTCCTTTTCTCAAGGTGACTCTGTTGTGAACATAGCACGCGGTATTCATAGCTTCAGCCCAAAAGTGCATAGGGAACTTCTTTGCATGAATCATAGCTCTGGCAGATTCTTGGATAGTTCTATTTTTCCTTTCAACTATCCCATTCTGCTGGGGAGTTATAGGGGAAGAGAATTCATGACTTATTCCTTCAGACGAGCAAAACTCATCAAACTTTGAATTCTTGAATTCCGTACCATGATCACTCCTAATTCGGACAACACAGTTGTCCTTTTCCCTTTGGAGTCTGATGCACAGGTCTTTGAAGACATCAAATGTATCTGACTTCTCTCTGATGAAACTTATCCACGTGTATCTGGAATGGTCAGCAACCACCACGTATGCATATCTCTTTCCCCCCAGACTTTCAACCTGCATAGGTCTCATTAAGTCCATGTGCAGCAGTTCCAGAACTCTGGAAGTAGTAGGATGTCCCAGCTTCGGATGTGACATCTTGGTTTGCTTGCCCACCTGGCATTCTCCACAGACTCTTCCTTCATCAATAAGCAGCTTTGGAATTCCTCTGACTGCTTCCTTGGATATGATCTTCTTCATTCCCCGTAAGTGGAGATGTCCAAGGCATCTATGCCACAACTTCACCTCCTGTTCTTCCTTGACTGAAGAGCATATTGTGGAGAAGTTTGAGACTTTAGGTTCCCACAGATAGCAGTTATCTTTGGACCTAGATCCTCTCAAAACTTTCTGATTGTCACCATTCGTCACAATACATAGCTCCTTAGTGAACTGAACATAGAACCCTTGATCACACAACTGGCTTATGCTGATGAGGTTTGCAGTTAGTCCTCTTACTAACAACACATTATTCAGTTTTGGAACTCCAGAGTAGTTCAGCTTACCCACACCTTTTATTTTCCCTTTAGCACCATCACCAAAGGTCACATAGCTGGTAGTGTGAGGTTGGATATCTGCCAATAGATTTTCCATACCAGTCATATGTCTTGAGCATCCACTGTCAAAGTACCAGTCTTCTTTGGTAGAAGCTCTTAGAGCTGTGTGGGCTAACCTAGCATACCATTGTCGCTTCTTGCTGGAGACATGGTGCCTAAATGTCTTATGCTTAGGTCTGACATGAGGGACTTGGTTCGGGTAACCATGAAGCCTGTAGCAGAAGGCTTTTATATGCCCAAGCCTACCACAGTGGTGACATTTCCATTTCTGGAATTTCCTCTTCTGATGATTAGTCATCCTGGTTCCCCGATGTTGAGACATTGGATGTGACTTCCCTTTGGATTTCTGAACTTTAGCCTTTTGGCGTTTGCGTTCAGTTGAGGATCTTTTCCCAAATCCTAAACCAGATGTGGTTCCAGACTTCTGTCCTACCTTTAGGATCTCTTCCAAGGTGTCAGTTCCTTTATTCATCATTCTGATGGAGTTAGTCATCTGATTCAGCTTGGAGGTCAACAGGGTTTTCTCACCATTTAGATCCTCTATGGCCGTCAGATGCTTCAGTCTCTCATCTTCCAACTCCTTGATGAGTTTCTTCTGCTTTTCTCCTTGTACACGTACTTCTGCACTGGTGACACACAGCTTCTTATAAGCTGCAGCAAGTTCATCAAAGGTCAGTTCATCTGCACTTGAGTCATCATCAGTGGCACAAACACTGGTTAGTGCAGTGACGTGTTTAGCAGATTCTCCTTCAGATTCACTTTCATCACCTCCAGTGTATCTTGCTTCTGACTCCTCTTCAGCATTAGATACAAAAGCTACACTTTTGTTCTTCTTTTCAGCATTCTCACACAAGCCCATTTCAAAGGTTTGGAGAGAACCAATTAGCTCATCCACCTTCATATTGCAGATGTCCTGCGCCTCCTCTATGGCTGTGACCTTCATAGCAAATCTCTTAGGCAAGGACCTGAGAATCTTTCTTACAAGTTTCTCTTCAGCCATTTTCTCACCTAGTCCACCAGAGGTGTTTGCAATTTCAAGAATATTCATGTGAAAGTCATGAATAGTCTCATCCTCTTTTATCCTCAGATTTTCAAACTTGGTGGTCAGCATCTGAAGTTTGGACATCTTCACCTTGGAAGTACCTTCATGAGTGACCTTGAGGGTATCCCAAACTTCCTTAGCTAGTTCACAGTGGTGCACCAGCCTGACGATGTTCTTACTGATTCCATTGAACAATGCATTCAAGGCCTTGGAATTTCCAAGAGCTAATGCCTCTTGCTCCTTGTCCCACTCTTCTTCAGGAATCTGCACACTGACTCCATCTTCACCTGTCTTTGTTGGATGTTCCCATCCTTTGTTGACAGCTCTCCAGACTTTGCTATCTAGAGACCTTAAGAAGGCTATCATACGAGGCTTCCAGTCATCATAGTTAGAGCCATCCAACATGGGTGGTCTATTTGAGTGTCCTATATCCTTGTCCATGGTACTAGAAAGTAACTTCCCTAGATCTCACCCAGAAATTTACAGGCAGGGTGCCTGCTCTAATGCCAATTGAAATTCTAGTTATCAGACTTTAGATGTCACACGGGTTGTTATGACATCCAATTCTGCACAGACAAGAATTATGCAGAACTTAAAAGTAAGTGCAGTAAATAACACAAGTAATTGTTTACCCAGTTCAGTCCAACATGACCTACATCTGGGGGCTACCAAGCCAGGGAGGAAATCCACTATCAGTAGTATTAATTCAAAGCTAAACTCACCCGTTTACAACTCTTCACTTAATCCCTACCCAATGCAATTTCAATCTTACTCTAAGATCAGAGTTCCTACTCACTCCCCCTCAATCACTTTAGTGATTACTATTTTTAATCAATATTAAAGACAATTTTGAAGTCACACTTCAAACAACTCTTGATTGTGCTTAACAGCTATAATCAAGATACACAACACTCACGCTTAAAAGCTTTGAGCGACACAACACTTACAACTCAATGAACACCCTATGCCAAAGCAATCATCTATGTGATAATGGCTTGGCTTACAAGATACGTCTAATACAAGACTCACAAAAATACAACAGTGAAGTATGATGGACACACTAAATCTTCACGCCTCAAAATCCCCAGTTCTGAATGAAGGAACGACTTCCTTTTCTATTGCAGTACTTGGGCCTTTGCACTTGTATTCTCCTGAATTTAAGGTCACTCGAGTTCCCCTAAATTCCACATCTAGGTTACTAACAAATAGGCTATTTGTTAGGTTCATTAAATGTAGCTTGGTTGTTGATTTCCTGGATTTTCTCTCAGCTGTTGAATCCCTGAAGAATAGCCTGAGAAAAAGCTGAAACAGAAAACTGAACAACCTACAATATAGCATATGTTGTCAGGAATGAATGTCATGACATTCAGCTTGACATCAAGGATCATATGCTAAGTCTGTTTTTCCAGAAAGCAGACTGTACAATTTTGCTGACCTGTATATGACCAAAATGACCATACTACAGTAACAGCTTACATTAATAAATTTCAAAGTATCCAATTTGACATTTACACATTTGGCCTTAAGTCAGTTCTGTTATCCTCTTGAAGAACAGACTAAGAAACATGCTGAAGTATAGCAGAACACCACTCTGTCTATTGTTCAGTATATGTTGTCAATGATGAATGTCATAGCATCCAGTTTGACATTCAGTCAGTAGGCCTTATGCCAGGTCTGGTATTTCCTTGATAACTAGACTGGAAATAAATACTAAGTTCTAACAGAACACTAGCTGTTCTATTCCTTAGTATCTGTTGACAGGGATGAATGTCACAACATCCAGTTTGACATTCAATATATCCTGTATTAGCTAATCCTGCAGTAACTACTCAAGTGTGTCATGACATCAGTCAAGACATCAGAGTACAGTTAAGTATTCTAACATACAGTGCAGTCACACATACACACCATGTCATGACATTAATCAAGACATTAGAATTCAGCTAGTGTTTTACCATCTAATGCAGCCAATTAAACACCTACACATGAGCTGGTCTATCCAAGCGCATCACAGTGATATTGGGAACTTCATTCCACAGTTTGACCACAATCATCGAAGCAAGTGTAGCAAGAGCATATGCCATCCGATTCTCATCTCGAGGAATATGATGGAAGTCAACCTCAGTAAAGAACGTTGAAATCCGTCTTGCATAGTCCCTATATGGAATGAGACCAGGCTGATTCGTTTCCCATTCACCCTTAATCTGATTAACAACAAGGGCCGAATCACCATAAACATCAAGATGCTTGATCCTAAGATCAATGCATTCTTCCAATCCCATAATACATGCCTCATACTCTGCCATATTGTTCGTGCATTTGAAAGTTAGCCTTGCTGTAAAAGGAATATGTGTACCCTAAGGAGTAATAATCACTGCCCCAATTCCGTTTCCATACTAATTTACAGCGCCATCGAATACCATGCTCCATCTGGAACCAGGCTCTGGCCCTTCATTGAGTGTGGGCTCATCACAATCTTTCATTTTCAAATACAGAATCTCTTCATCTGGAAAGTCATACTGAACTGATTGATAATCCTCAATCGGATGGTGTGCCAAGTGGTCAGCCAAGATACTACCTTTGATAGCTTTCTGAGCTCGATACTCAATATCATTCTCAGACAACAACATCTGCCAACGGGAAATCCTCTCAGTTAAAGCAGGCTTCTCAAATATGTACTTGATTGGATCCATTCTGGATATCAACCAAGTCGTATGATTTATCATATACTGGCGTAAGCGCTTAGCAGCCCAAGCCAAAGCACAACATGTTTTCTCAAAAGCATTGAGTATCGAGACTCACAATCAGTGAACTTCTTACTTAAGTAGTAAATAGCATACTCTTTCTTTCCTGATTCATCTTGCTGACCCAGGACATAACCCATTGAATCTTCAAGAACAGTCAGATACATAATCAAGGGTCTCCCTTCCACAAGCGGAGACAGAATCGGAGGCTCGGACAGATATTCTTTAATACTGTCAAAAGCTTTCTGGCAATCCTCGGTCCAATCATGAGACTGATCTTTCCGGAGGAGCTTGAATATTGGCGCACATGTGGCAGTCATGTGGGATATAAATCTGGAAATATAATTCAAGCGACCAAGAAAACCTCAGACTTGCTTCTCAGTTTTGGGCGCAGGCATCTCTTGTATTGCTTTGACCTTTGCAGGATCAACCTCAATACCTCTTTCACTGACGATATAGCCCAATAACTTGCCAAAACGGACTCCAAATGTACACTTGTTGGGATTCAGACGAAGCTTATACTTCCTCAGACGCTGAAAAAGCTTCAACAAGTGCTCTACATGTTCAACCTCCGTTCTTGACTTACCAATCATATCATCAACATATACCTCAATCTCCTTGTGCATCATATCATGGAACAAGGTAGTCATAGCTCGTTGATACGTGGCTCCGGCGTTCTTCAAACCGAAGGGCATCTCTCAATAATAGAATGTTCCCCAAGGTGTGATGAATGTTGTCTTCTCCATATCCTCGGGTGCCATCTTAATTTGATTATATCCAGAAAATCCGTCCATGAACGAGAAGACTTTGAATTTAGCTGTATTATCTACCAATATATCAATATGTGGTAGAGGGAAATCATCTTTCGGATTAGCTTTATTCAAGTCTCTATAATCCACACACATCCAGACTTTTCCATCTTTCTTAGATACGGGCACAATATTGGCCACCCATTGAGGATATGTAAAAGTCACCAGAAACCCCGCATCAATTTGCTTATGAACTTCCTCTTTGATCTTCACTGCCATATTGGGATGAGTTCTTCTGAGCTTCTGCTTCACAGGCACGCACTCAGGCTTCAAAGGCAGGAAATGTTGCACAATATTTATATCTAGACCGGGCATGTCTTCATATGACCAGGAGAAGACATCAACATACTCTCGTAGCAATTCGATCAACCCCTTCTTAACAGATTCTTCCAGGAGTGCCACGATCTTCACTTCTCGCACACAATCCTCAGACCCCAAGTTGACTATTTCCAGATTCTCAAGATGCGGCTGAATGATCTTCTCTTCATGCTCAAGTAGACGGGTGATCTCATCAAGAATCTCTTCAACATCATCTTCCTCTACTTCCAATACAGGGAACTCAAAATTGGGAGATGGCGTTGGGTCATTATGTTCAATGGGTCTAGAAATCAACCTGCATAATGATTTTGGATATGAAAAGCTTTTAGAATTCAGGCAAGGCAAATCATTATGCAGATGAAAAGATTGATTTTATTCTATTTTTAGGGTTTTATGTGATCACCAATTTCATGCAAAAAGCAAAAAGGAAAAATAATTGGAAAAACAAACATTTAACATGAATTTAATGAAAATATCATCGTATTTATGTTGCCAACAATGTCATCACTCCTCCTTTTGGCATGGGAGAAGGGTTTTTAAAGAAAGTGATCATTACGTTTACTTGTGGATAACTGTAGTAACATCCATAGCGACCCAATTGTTGCAGATCCCTCCAGGGATGACAAAATTGTCAGAGTCCTCTGCATCCTCTTCCAAGACAGCAGCAGCTTCCTCATCCTGACTAGTATGGATAAAACCTCCACTCTTGAATAATCCTTATGCGTTGAAGACCCCAGAAGAAAAGCCAATGCCAACCCGGGATTTGTTGTTTTCTAGCTCAATCATTTTTCCTAAACCAACAGTTACACCACATTCGATGGCCAACTTTGCATCTCTATAGGAAGCAAATGAAGGAGTTCTCTTCTCAACAGGCTCAGCTATAGATAAAGCTTGGAAAGGAGTTCCAACTTCATCCTCAGCATCTATGTATGAGAAGGAAGACAAGTGGCTAACCAGGAGATCCTTTTATCCCCCTACCACTACCAATTTCTTATTTTTCACAAATTTCAGCTTCTGGTGTAGGGTGGATGTCACGACGCCAGCCTCGTGAATCCATGGTCTGCCCAAGAGACAGCTGTACGATGGGTGAATGTCCATAACCTGGAAGGTAATTTGGAAATCACTTGGTCCAATCTTGATTGGGAGATCAACTTCCCCAATCACAGTTTTACACGACCCATCGAAAGCTTTCACAACCACTCCACTCTGCCTCATGGGAGGCCCTTGATATGACAGTTTTGAAAGAGTGGACTTCGGAAATACATTCAGGGATGACCCAGTATCCACCAGCACATTGGACATGGCGTCGTCTTTACAGTTCATAGAAATATGTAAAGCCAAGTTGTGGTCTCTTCCCTCCTCAGGGAGATCAGAGTCACAGAAACTCAAATTGTTACAAGCAGTATTGTTTGCAACAATACTATCGAATTGCTCTATTGTGACATCATGATCTACATATGCCACATCCAAAACTTTCTGCAGAGCCTCCCTATGGGGTTCTGAATACAGAAGCAAAGATAACACGGATATTTTGGATGGCGTTTGTAGAAGCTGGTCTACAACATTGTACTCACTCTTTTTGATGAGCCTCAGCATCTCATCACAGTCTTCTTTCACATTGCCACTCGGGCCAACAGAGGTAGGAGTTAACAATGTAGAGGAGGGTTTAACAGCAAGTGCCGGATTTGGAGAATTCACAACATTCCCAATCGGGCGTTCAACAAAATCAGCATTAGCCTGGGGCTTTGGTGGTGCGGAAAACACACGACCGTTGTGGGTCAGACCACTTACATTAGCAATATTTACAACAGAGGAGGATGGTAAAGGAACCTCTTTCCCATCTTCTACAGCAACAACATTGTAACGGAAGGGAATTGCTTTTTCGGAAGAATAAGGCACTGGAGCAGCAGGTTTAATGATCAGAACAGGGGAAACCTTCTGCTTGCTACCATTGTATTTAATGATAACAGGTTCGGGTATCCGAAATACTGGGGAGATCACGTTGACCTCAGGCTCGTCTTCGTCAACATTCCTATTCTGAAGGATCTCAATGACTCCTTCGTCCAGCATTTCCTGAAGATCTTTGCGTACCTGGCGACAACCCAATCGGTTAACAGAACAGACTCGGCATCTATCATGATCGTGCTCATAGTGACTGTAATCACATAATAAACGATGCATCTGGACCAGAGACTGTCGAATTTGACTGACATATTTGACCTTATATTTGCCAGGGCAACCCTGGACCATGTTAACAGATTTCCCATGCTCGGGCAATGGGTTCTTCTTCACATTAGGACCTACGTCCTCAAAGCACAGAATACCACATCTCACAAGGTTTTGAACCTTGGTCTTCAAAGGATAGCAATTTTCCACGTCGTGGCCGGGAACACCGGAATGGTAGACACAATGCAGCTCGGGCTGATACCACCATTGAGGGTTAGCAGGTATAGCCGGTGGGTCTCTCGGAGTAATCAACTTCCTCTCTATCAAAGATGGATATAATTCTACGTACGTAATCGGAATAGGATCAAAGGTGACCCTTTTCATCTCGTAACTCGTCCTGGTTTGATTACTGTTGCGAGGCTGGTAGGCCTGTTGTTGCGGACGTTGTTGTTGTTGTTGATATTGCTGAGGTTGTTACTGATTATTATTGTGATGCTGGTACTGTTGATTGTCTCTGAAAACAGGTACTATGTGAGCCACCTGGTGCTGGCTACTGGCAGGACGCACAGTCTTCCTCCTCACAGAGGGTCTTCTAGATTTCACATGGGAGGTCACAGCATGTGCCTCTCCTTCTTTCTTCTTTGCAAACTCCCCATAACGTTTGGCAGAAGAGCCTTCTTCTCTGGTTAGACGTCTTTCTCTAACCCCTTCTTCTAAACGCATCCCCATATTCACCATCTCGGTAAAGTCAGAAGGAGCGCTAGCAATCATCCGCTCATAATAGAATGAGCTCAAGGTCTTCAAAAAGATATTGGTCATTTCCTTCTCTTCTAGCGGAGGCACAATCTGTGCTGCCACCTCTCGCCACCTCTAGGCGTATTCTTTAAACGTTTCTTTGTCCTTCTGGGACATGGCCCTCAACTGATCACTATCGGGAGCCATATCCATGTTGTATTTGTATTGCTTGACGAAGGCTTTGCCAAGATCGTTGAAGGATCGGATGTTCGCGCTGTCTAAACCCATATACCAACGCAAAGCGGCACCAGACAGACTGTCCCGAAAATAGTGGATGAGCAACTAGTCGTTATCAGTCTGAGTAGACATCTTCCTGGCATACATGACCAGGTGGCTGAGAGGACAAGTATTTCCTTTGTACTTTTCAAAGTCAGGGACCTTGAATTTCACAGGAATCTTCACGTTTGGAACTAAGCAGAGATCGGCAGCAGACTTGCCAAAGAGATCCTTTCCTCTAAGAGTCTTCAATTCCTTGCGCAACTCACGAAATTGATCATTCATAGCGTCCATCTTCTCATAGACATTTGGGCCCTCAGATGGCTCAGAATGGTAGATGGTGTCGTCTACCTTGGGCATGGTATGCACGATAGGAGGAGGAACAGCAAGGACCGGGTTAGATGTCGGCATAGCAGCAAAAGTTGGAGCAGGACCCTCAGGCATGACGTTAGGAGGCATCCCCCACGGAAACCCGGTTGGCATGGTTGTCGGAGCAAAATGTGCACTGGCAGCAGGCACAGTCGAAGAGACGATGTCTGAGATAACTGTCCGCTGGGGAGGAGTTGAAGGCGTCGGAGAAGACTGGCTCTGGGCAGCCATGAATGACTCCATCAGGGCAGTCAATGTGGCTACTTCTTCCTTGAGTTCACGGTTCTCTTGCTCTAAATGATCCATCAGGTTTGCAGAATTGGCTCTAGTGTAGTACCGGTGAGTCAGCTTGTCTTCAAAATAAATGAAGAGCATAGAGTTAGACCACAAGACAAGACACTGGAAAAAAAACCTGCTTATGCACATGATGCATGCAATGCTTGTGCACATGATTTGTTTTTTTTTATTTCAAAGGAACTTTAGAGTTTTATTTGCAAATTTTGGAAATATTAAGCATTTTATCGCATATGGAAATATCTCATAAAATAATATCAGGAGAAAGAAGTACAACATTGTCAATCATGTACAAGATAAAAGGAAAATAATCATCCTATGGATCCCTAGAAGCAATCATCTAAAGCTCGGGACACAGGAAGATAAGATGCGCGAAACCTCTTCAGCTCTCTCTCATAGGCTGCTTCCATATATGGCTTCTCCTTGGCGAGTCGATCGTACTTCCTCTTCCAAAAACGGGAAGACTGAGGAAGTAGAGAAGTCCATGCATCAATAGGATCATCAATAACCTAATGCTCAAGAAACTGTATCAGAGCATCCTTCTCCTTGATCTGCTGAAGCAACTCTTCACGTTCACGGATCCAAGCGCGTGAACGGTCTTCGTCTCTCAACTCCTCTACTGCTTGATTAGAGAGGGTTGAAGGCCCATCCATAATCATAGGTGTAGGTCTTGGATACTCGTAAGGCATGAGATACTCAGATGCTCTCTTCCTATTCCAAGCAGTGTAAGGCTCCAAAGCGATGCAATTCTTATGGCCCAACTCCTTCCTTCCCTTCTTATGAATCTTGCGTCAAGCACGAACCATCCTAGCTTTCAAGCCTTGGGGATCTTTACCCTCCTGAAAGAACACACCCTCTAACAGAATGTTATTAGGTTTATCCTTTAGGGGGAACCCAAGCTGACGACGTGCCAAAACAGGGTTGTAGTTAATCCCACCACATGTACCAAGAAGAGGCACATTGAAGAATTCACCACAAGAGTCGATAATCTGCACACCATCATACACGCGG
The DNA here is from genome assembly GCF_024323335.1 of Lathyrus oleraceus. Classification (NCBI taxonomy): domain Eukaryota; kingdom Viridiplantae; phylum Streptophyta; class Magnoliopsida; order Fabales; family Fabaceae; genus Lathyrus; species Lathyrus oleraceus. The sequence goes on from NC_066583.1 coordinate 215,012,920, forward strand.
TTATACCAAGAGATATCATAATTAGTGAGAGACATAAGTCTCGTGGACCACCGTAGACATCCCTTGTTCTCCTTGAAAGCGACCATCTGAGGTAAGTGAGAAACAAACCACTTATACAACAGAGGCAAACAACACATAATAGCACCACCACCCTTTGTGTTCCTCATATGCAAAGAGAAATAGGTATCGCCCAACAGAGTAGGAACAGGATTAAGAGCAAAGAAAATCCTAATAGCGTTCACATCCACAAACTTGTCGATGTTGGGGAAGAAAACCAACCCATAGATGAGAAGCACAAATGTGGCTTGAAAAGCATCCTCACTCATGGCCTTCCCATACATAGTAGCTTGAGCAATGAGGAACTCAGAAGGGAGACCTTGAATTCCACCTTTGGTAGTCATATGAGCACCAACCAGAGATTCATCTATGTGCAACATGTCTGCTATCTCTTGAGAAGTAGGAATACTCTCCAAGCCACTGAACGGCAACTGATCCAGAATAGGTATGCCCACAAGATAAGCATACTCCTCAAGGGTAGGCAAAAGCTGGAAATCCGGAAACGTGAAGCACGATACAATGGATCATAAAACTGCACCAATACACTCATGAATCCTTCGTCCACCTGAGTAGTCAGAAGAGAAAGAAGCTTCCCAAAACGAGCCTTGAAACCCAAGGGATCTAGTACATAGGATGTCAGATTCCTTAACTCTTTCACATCCGGTTGTCTGAAACTGTACTTCTTTGTATTCCTTCTTTGTCGTTCCATGTCTGAAAATTTTGCAAATAAACCCCTTAAGTTCCTTGAAAATTTTCTTATTGTTTTGATGATATGGATGCAAATGGGTGCATGAATGCATGAATGCAACAATCACACTCAAGGATCAAGCAAAGCACACCAAAAAAAGGTCATGGAATGGATCATATCATCCTTAATATCAATCATCAGTTTTAGTGGATTGTGGTTTACACCTTATCAACACCTAAGTTCCATTGATATTAAGGCTATATGAACGGATCAACCATGAATCAAGCGTTTGTTGCAAGTCACGAGCATGGGGTCTTGGTTAAGAACCACCCAAAGGGAGTGTACTAGAGTTTAAACCTGCCAAACATGTTCTACAAGAGGTTCCCATAGTCATCATCCCATCTTTCGGATATTATCGGAGAAACGAATACTCGTATTCCAAAAATATTCTCAAGAGAGACTCTTATGAGTGTAGTATCACGTAACAATCGTATCAAATCTTACACTTGAACGACCTTCACACTACATCCTAAGAATAGGCCAAGATGGGCTTGGTAAACTAAGGTCCTTGGCTTCTAAGGTCTATATTGGAAAGAGTAATGTCTAACCACAACTTACTTGTGTGACATTATTGATCCCAACATGACCTCCACCAAGTGAATGGACTTGCAAGTCAACTTGCTAAGGAATAACTCCACACAAGTCAACAAGACTATGCCATTCTCCTCTCCTAAGTGCACTTGAGTTCGGGTATAGAACCCATCTCACAAAGATCACCAAGCTTACAAGGAATTAATATTCAAGCAATTCAAACATTACATACAATACAGTAATCCCAAATTGCACAAAAATATGTCACAAAACAAATATACAATACAATACAACAAATATGAAAAGTAGGCAAAACCCACTAGGCAAATATTTCCCCAGCTGAGTCGCCACTTTTCTGTACTGGGGTATTCGTTACCATTAGAGATATTGACTAAATCCAAGATAAACCATACAAGTCGAGTCGCCACCGCACTTCTATTTATCCAAAGGAATGGTTAGAAAGCGAACAAAAACCTAAAAGTTTTAACAAAAACTAGTAAAAGAAACAGAGATCTGGGTAAGGGGGTTAGTTATGCAATGGGAAGGTGTTAGGCACCCAAAACATCCTAGGTACTCCTAGGGAGCCCTTTTCACATTTGTTGTAAGGTTGGTATTTTTGTGAAAATTTGTTTGTGTTTGATAAGAAGAGAATATACAATTTTATTTACATTTTGTGTTTGAATGGATAAACCCATTGCCTACGTACCATCTTAAAAAAGATTAGGATCAAAACCTCGTAGTTCTGGGTAAAAATTTCAAGATGAGTGGGTGGATTGATTGGTCCAAAAGCCTTAAGGTCTTTTGTTATCAAAGGGAGAAAACTCAACCTAAAACCACAAATCCACCATGTGAGCATAACTTCAACATGCTAGTGAGGGGTTAACCCTATAATAAGCATGGAAGACTTATTGCCCATCACTAAGGATATAGGTGAGTATTACATCTACCACAAAGATAACTCAAACCTAATAGCTAAAGGTTATGGAAAAATTTGATTAAGAAGTGGCCATTGAAACCACAAAAGTATTTGAATGGGTTATATTTACCAATTTAGAAGTATATACAAAAAATGGTCAAAGTTGACTTAAAGATTCAATTCAAAATAAGTGTTATGAAAAGGAGGTTTGAAAATCAAAAGCATAAGGCTTAGGTTTCTAAAGTTGAAAACAAATGAAATGTTTGCACAAAAAGTTTTGGCTTGGGTTAGAGTGGAGAGAAGAAGAAGAATGGCTAAGTCCTAAGTGAAACAAAAAGGTAAGGGATAAGAAAATGAACCACACTAGGAGTTCCTCTCTTGAGATCATATTGATGATCCAAGTAGCTCCCATCCTTTGGAATAAGCAATCACAAGCAAATATTTCAAACAATCAATCAAGCAAAGAATGCTTCTAGTAATCCTCCAATGACTTTTGTATCTCTCACTTTGGATGCTCATGGTAATGGTTCTTCAAAGTAACTCAAAGTTGGAATTCCCTAGCACAAGTGAACACACATCAAAAAGTTCTATAAACAATCAAAGAATGTACAAGAGGGAGTTTAGAAGATGGTCCTTTCAAAGTTCTTCCTTAAGCTTTAAGCATTCTAAAGGCAGGAGGCCTAGTTGCTCTTTGACATTTAAGCACTCTAAAGGCATGAGGCCTAATTTCTCTTCAAATTCCATTTGGTTAGGTAGGGTCCTAAATTCTAAGTCCATATTGTCCAATTCTTGGCATGTGGTTCACAACAAACAGACAAACACAAGCACAAAAGGTATATTCACAATTAAAAACCCAAGTGGGAAAAAGGAAAATGGCATTAACATAAACATGTGCTCCAATGAGCAAAGGAAAAAGCAAATGAATAATATATGGAAGAATTGTAAATTGCATAAAAGTAAATGTTAGTGGTTAGTGGTTAATAGTTAGTATGCCATAAGGCAAAATTTAGCGTTATGTTAAGCAATCGTAATTGGACTTATGTAGAAGTCACAACTATCTGAGGCGGTCAATAATAATGTAGGCAACAAACACAAGTTAGGAGTCTTGATTAGTGAACCAAGTCCCAACAACTTGCCATGCCAAAAAGAAAATGAGAATTGATCTTGTATTGGTTTAAGCCTTTTGCATGATTTAGAAGACAACATATCCTTAATGCAAAGCCATTCACTTAATCAATTGATCAAGATGAAATAGATTTGAATCAAGGAATGTTAAATCTCCCTAATCAATGCTAACTTATCAACCTTCAACTCATTGATCAAAAAGAAAAGAAGTAGTAGAAGAAGAAGGAGAAGATGGATAAGAGAAAATGAAAATGACAAAATAAAATGCATTAAATGGAATAAAATGTATCAATCCTCATATGTTGACCAATAACATTTAAAGTCAATGTCAAACTAATCAAAAACAGAAGTGAGATGAAGATTGGAAGTCAAGAAGTGAATAGAATATTTTTGGCATTTTTAATATTAAGAATAAACTTGAATTAAAATATTAAAGAAAGTTCAAACTTCAAAATCACTTCAAATCAACCTTGAAAGGTCCAAGTGATTTATCCTAAGTTCAACAAGGTCAAACAAAGTTTGACAAAAAATTTCAGCATTTTTAAAAGTCAGAAACTATTTTTAATCAATTAAAAATGAATAAAAATAACCTAATTGAACTAAAATCTCAAATAAATCTAAAATCAATTCAAAAATTGATGAGAATATTTTTCATAGATCCATCATCATTCAAATAGGTTAGGAAAATATTTTTGTATTTTTTGAATATCAAAAACTATTTAAAATGAATTAAAAATAACCAGAAAAGAGAAAATTCACAAAAATATCAAATGACAAAATAAAAAATATTAAAAATCAGAAATAGAAACTAGAATTTATTTGGGAAATAATACAATTGGTCCCATAATTTTTGTATTTAAAATGAGAGAGATATGAATTTTAGAAAATGAAATGGAATTAAAAAAATAAAATGGAAATTAAAATCAGAATTAAAAAAGATGGAAAAGCGTCGGCCGTCTGATGCACTTTCATTAATTGACGTGGATCATCACGTGGCCAAGAAGCGCACGCTCACCATACACCCTAGTCAACTGAATCACATAGTGCATTAAAATAAGTCATAATGTTGGACAACCAGGATTAAATCGGGAAACGAGATCAAACGGTCCAGATTTGAATTGGACATGAGAAGCCACCGGAGCCACCGTCTTCTCCGGTGAGCTTCCCAGATTCCGGCCAAATTGTAGAAAATAAAAAGGCAACCAAAACATGCGATCTATACATCAATAGAAAGCTAGGGTGATGTACATCATCCCTATACCATCCATTTTCCTTCTAGATCTCTATAATGTGAGAAATCAGAGCTGGAAAAATCTGGTGTTCATCATGAACTCAATGAATTTTGAAAATCAAAAGCATAAACATGATGTCTCTATTGAGAGGACTTCAGCCAACACAAAATCACAGCCAATAGGTCAAAGGATTAGGAGAATTGAAGAAAATACCAGTTGGAGTTCAAGCTTGAGTCTTGGTGATTTGAGCACGATGCCTCGCTTGCCTTGCTAAAATAGAAGTTCTATGGATCAAGGTGAAGAGGTCTAGGAACTTTTAGATCTAAGAAAACAGTCGAGGAAACTGAATTCGAGATCTGAAATTTTTAGAGAAAAGAGAGAGTTCCTTTGGTGTGAGGGTGGGGACTCAATTCAACAGAGGTTCAGGCGCCTTCAGGTTGAAGAATTGAGAGGGCAAGGCATTGTATTTATAGATGGAGGGAGCTGCAAGCATCATCAAACTCGTGTGCATGGGAGAAGAGGGCCTCCATGCATGGGCCTGTACAGGCGCATGGAGGGCCCAATTATGATTGGAATTGCAAGATATACATCACCAAATATGAATTGGACGTGCAGATTGGATGTTAATGGATCATGCATGGCAATTGGAATGATTTTCATAAAATGCACTATTTCATTGAAGCCTTCGAAAATGCCATGTCTAAAATCAAAATGCAAGCTTATGAGTAATTTTTGGAAAGCTTATTGCATAAGGAACAAATGTCATGTTGATCAAAACTTCATTTGGGCCTTGGAAATTAGTGAAATTTGAGCTTGAAGGGTGATGTGCAAAACATGTCAAGGCAAGGTTTCTAAAATTGGCCAACTTTCAAGCCCTTCTATTTTGATGATGCAAGATTCAAATGGAAACACCTCCAACATCAAAGTTGTAGATATTTTTAAAACAATCAAAATGGACTTTCCTTTTGCATCATTTGGACTTTTGATGAAAGAGTTATGGTCACTTGAAGTTGGACTTTTTTGACTTTTAATGCCTTTGACCCAAAAGGACCAATAATGTCTTGCATTATCACATGTATTTCTTTTGAGATTTTTAAATTTTGTTAAACATAACATTTGAATTAGACATCTTAAGCTTTCCAATGAATTTTATCCCACCTCAAAATCATAAAAAATGAGTGAGTTATGTTCTTGGGAAGTTGACCCAAAATTAGGGTTTCAGTCAAAATGACCTATAATGTATTGGAATGGAAGATGGTCTTCCAAGCTTCAAATCAATTTTTGATGAACATGAAAGTTGTTCATATTGTCCTTAAGAACATTTTTGCGTTTGGAACCATCTCCATTTGACCAACACATGAAAAGTTAGGTCTTAGTGCATTTCAAAATAGTAAGATGAATTGACTGATCAACTTCTCAAGTCCATGACTCATACCTTGATGAATTGATGATTGAGGATACTCAAATAAGTTCAAATATGCATGAAATGATGAATTAAAGAACTTACCTTGATTGTATTTGACCATGGGCTGAGGTTGCTTCATGATCAAGGCATTGTGGTGCACAGATGAATTAGGGTTTCTCTGGGAAACAAACCTCAAACCCTTTGACTTGCTTTGATCAAACTTGATGAATTGAGATACTAGGGAGGAATATTTGATGGATTAGAGATTTGGGAACCATTACCATGCTTGCTTTCATCTCCTTTTGACCATGTCTTTGTACCAATGACCTCCTTGAAGCTTTTGACCTTGTGATTGCTCAAGCTACAAACAAAAGATGTTAGTGACATATTTTTGTGCTTTTGGTTAGTGAACAAAATAAGAAAAGCAATGATATACAATTCAAGCATGCTTGGTGATCTCAAACCACTCACAAGGAGTCCCACCCAAAGGAAAGGGGAACCAAGATGCTTATGATCCTTGAGGCTATGCAAATGCAATGTTATGATGCCTTGAGGGATCTTAGGGGCAAAATTAGGGTCTTCAAATTGCTGGATTCACCAGACTTATCTCTTGAACAACCAATAGGATCTACACTAGGCACCTCCGCCTTCTTACCAACAATTAACTCTTCCTTATTCTCTAGGATCACGGGTCCAAAAACTCGACAACTGCGGGTCAACTTCGTAACACCTGCAATACTTACCACTGAACTGATCGTAGGCAACGGGACCTCTTGACCATTATCCATCATCGTAGCATTGTATTGATACGATACAGCCTTATCAGACGCATTCGGGACTGGGCCCGCTAACCGTATTACCAACGGTGAAACTGATCTATTGTTGATGTTCTGGCTACTACTGTTATCGTACTGAATCACCAACCGCTCTGGTTGCTTGAAAACAGGAACAATGACATTAACATCGTCATCTATATGACGAGATTGAACAATCTGGATCATGTCTTCATCCATAAGACATTGGATGTCCCTTTTCACGACAACACACCCTATTGGGTTCACACTACAAATATCACAACCTTCGTGATCATGTTCACAGTCACTCACCAAACAGATATCTTTATGCATTTTCACCAAAGATCTTCGGATAAACCAGACATCAAATACATTAAATTCACCAGGACAACCGTCCACCATGTTCACTAAGGTATTCCCATGAGCGGGCAATGGATTAGCTTTCACATTAGGCGCGCGGTCTTCAAAAGACACCATGCCACTCTTCATAAGCTTTTGCACCTCATATTTCAGCGGGTAACAGTTCTCAATATCGTGCCCAGGTGCACCCTGGTGAAAAGCGCAACGAAGTTCGGGTTTATACCACCAAGGAAGTGGTTCTAGGATTTGCGACGGGTTCCTCGGTTGAATCAAATTCTTGAGGACTAAAGATGGGTACAGTTCGGCATATGACATAGGAATCGGGTCGAAAGAGACCTTCTTCCTCTCAAAGTTCTATTGCTGGTGATGATTGTAGTTGGAATTGTTGTTGTTGTAGGTGTTTGTTCTTTGTTGCGGTTGTTGTTGTTGACGTTGATTTTGATACTTGTGTTGTTGTTGTTGTATTGATGTTGTTTGCTAATTTGAAAATACTGGAATGACGGATGATACTTGATGATGATGATGTTGACGGGGTGGTAGATATCTTCTGGCTTGAGGCCTCCTCTTCCTCCCACTTAAAATAGCATTTGTCTCACTATCCTTCCTCTTACTGAAACTACTCCCATACTTCTTGCTAGTTGACGCCTCCTGTTTCGACAATCGTCCTTTACGGACCCCTTCTTCAAGTCTCATCCTCATGTTTACCATCTCGGTAAAAACACTGGGGGCACTGGCAATCATACGTTTATAATAAAATGAACTCATGGTTTTGAGAAAGATTTTCGTCATCTGTTTCTCCTCCAAAGGGGGAGTGATATGGGCAACCAATTCCCTCCAACGCTGGGCATACTCCTTGAATGTCTCCTTATCTTTCTAAGACATGGACCTCTGCTGGTCCCTATCTGGCGCCATATCCACGTTGTATTTGTACTGTTTCACGAAAGCCTCTCCTAGATCATTGAAAGTGCGGATGCTTGCACTATCTAGCTCCATATACCATCGGAGTGCAGTACATGTCAGGCTATTTCTCCATTGATTCATCATCCACAAGTGCTATTGAAGCTTCTGCAAGCAAGATTTCCTCATTTTCAAGCAGAATCAAGAACTGTTGAAGTAAGCTTCGTTCATGGCAGTTGCGAGTTTGAGCTGTATCAAGAACAAGTGAGCATTGGATCTTCATCCATTCATCCAGTTAGGAGTTGAAGAGGATCTGTTTCAACCTTACAAGTCCTGAAAACCTCAAATCCAACTCTGCACTTCAAACAAGGTCAGGAATCGAATTATATAATTCATGCAATGACTATAGGCGTTTTGTAGATCTTTGATCCATGAGCATGCTGAACTTTGTAGTTTTAAATTTCATCGAGAATTAAGGAAGTTCTTGTGATTTTAAGTTTGATAGCCAAAACTTCTTCTGCTCGATTCGTTCATTATAGCAAGAATTAGGTTAAATCATGTTTAGATTAGTGATGAGCGTTAGAAGACGAAGCTATTGGTATGCTGTTTGTGAATTTTGGTGACATTTGTTCTTGACCTGGGATTTTGATGAAGAACGCGAAGAACAGCTAGGGTTTTCCATTTCCAGGCGCGTTTGATCTTGTATTTTGTGTTTTGCATGCGAGTTCCTGTTTGTGCCCGCGTATTGGTTGCATGCGTTCTCACGTGGCAAATTGATTGGTCTAGCGCGCTTCTCCTTGCCAACTGGACTTAAGTGAGACGCGGCGTTTCACTTAAGTAGCGCCAGATTTGAATTCAAACGGAGTTCGATCCTCCGCTCCAGCATTTGCATTCTTGGCTTTTGCATTTATTCACATATGCTACACATGATCATGCCATGCCTTTCCATTGTTTTTTATTTTTTTCACTCACTTACAAATTCCATAACTCCATGATTACTTGTCCAATTAACATGAGATTTTTTCCATTGTTTTCCTCAAGATCTCTACTATTTTATGGTGAGTTTTCCAGAAATTGTGCACGTGTAGTTTTTAATGTGGCCTAGGGTTTGTTCATACATGTGTTTTGTTGCACCTTGCTTGCTATTTTGGTTGTGAAATGGTGATGGTTAATCCAATGAAGCTGAAAATTTGCATGTGTAAACTAGAGATCCTTAGGGACATTTTGGCATTGAGTTTGTGATTTTAGCATTTTTGGTTGTGGAGATATGTTATGATGAATATAGGTGTGACAATGTGTGTCACACCATTTCTTGTCCAATTTGCTGATTTTATTTTCCATGCCATATGAACTTCAAATGACCTGAATTTGTGTATGATGATACCTCTGGATGTTAGGATTGAGTATGAATTTTTGTAGAATTTTTGAGTGTATTTCCAATTTGTTTGAGAATTTCTCTTCTGTTTGACCATTTGTGGACTTTTTGAGAGTCATGAACTTCTATGATTTGTGAAATTCTTGATGTTTATTGGATGGACCTGAAATTTTGCACATGTATTCTAGACACCTTGAAGTTTGCCATGGCTTTGGTTTGATGTCCATATCATGTTTGGATTCTGTTTTATGCTTGTGTGAAGTTGATGCAAGAATTTGTGCTTCCTTTGAGCTTCTTTTGCCTTGCCTTGCCTTATGGATTTTATTTGACATGCTTCCACTTATCTAAATGACTTGAATTTTGGTGTGATGATCCTACGTTGAATGCTGTTTAGCCATGATTTTTCTTGGGATTTATTGAGTTGTTTTTTAGTTGATGTGGATTGATTCATTCTGTTTGGTTCTATGAGCTTTCAATTTACATGCTTTGTACTAAATGCTTTGTGAAATGAAATTGGTTGATGATATGAATGTGAGACCACTTGGATTTTGTTCCTAACTGATTAATCTTGATTCTTGATAATTTTCATATTCTGTTTTGGTTTATTGCTCCCATTTTGACCCTAGGCCTTGTCCTAGTGGTTAGTGCTTAATGTTTGAGCTTTGTTTCAGGTCAAAGAGCACAATTGCTTATACTTGATGATGTGCATTCAATTGGAGTTGGTCCATTGCTTGATTATGACTCACCTTGAGTTTGTTTTGTAGGCTTTGAGACTTGTACTTAGGCCTTGTGGCTTGCACCTTTGTGCATTGCTTTGCTTGATTGTTGTTTGACTGTGTACAGTTAACTGTTGACCATTGTCTGTTTGACTTTTGTTTGAGTTGTGTACTGATTATGTTGGATTGTTTTCAGGTACCTTAGTTGCTATAGTTCACTGTGAACTTGCTTTTGCTTTGCTTGATAGCTTGAGCATTGAGGTATAATGTCTCTAACTTCATGTAGTCTGGAAGACCTGGCCTGTTATTTGGTTAGGCACCTGTCTGAAGTCCTCCTTAAGAGGCAATGCTTGTGATTGTTTATGTTTGTGCCAAGCAGAAAAAGTCCTCCTATGAGGCAATTGGCAGATACAAGAGATGTGCAATTCATCTCCTGCTATTCAGTTGAGTCATCCCTCTGCTCACACCACTGTGTTGATGCATTGTGGATATTAACCCAAGATCCTTGTACAGTTGTACAGTTGAGTCAGGGTCATAAGTGTAGAAGGGTTCCCACTTTCTGAACCCACACTTCCTTTTGTCTAAAGCTCTCCCAGGCCAGGGATAAGAGTTGTGAGGCACACCCCTCACTTCCTATTTTCATCTGCTTCACCCTAACTCTCCATGTTAGGGTTAAGAGCTAACATCACCCGATTCCAGATGGCTTGTGTTTAACAGCCTAACCCTTGTGTGAGCCCACTTTGTGTGTATATAGTGTGTGCTATTTGTGATTGTTTGCTTTGCCTGTGCTGCTTAGGTTTAGCTTGCTCCCCGTGCAAGTTAGCTAGCAACCTTAACTTAGGGATGATTTGCATGATAACATCTAGGCTCGAGTCGTAGTCTCCCTAGTTGTGTATCCCTTTGTATCTGGTTAGGCTAGTCATTTGTCCCTGCGTAGGGGAACCACGTTTCCCTGATCCTCATACCAGATGAGGTACGTAGGCAGGAGATGAGCTGATCTCTCTGGGCGCCCTTTTTTGTTTTGCCTTTGTGTGTGTTAGGAGATGGATGTAAGCCCAGCGATTGGCATTCCGTATCCTATTGTTGTGTGCTTGGAGTCCGATGTAAGCCCAGCGATTGGAATTCGGTTTCCATGTTTGCCTTTTTGTGTGGAGTTTGACGTAAGTCCAGCGATTGGCAGTCGATTTCCTGTGTTGTTTTGTTTGGCGTGTGTGAGCCGAACTACGAGTGCTCTGATTCTTCTTAGTCCAAGAAGATACGTATGCATAGGATGCGACATCCTAGCGAGCATGTTTTCCCCTAGTCCGAACTACGTCGACTCTGATGTCTATGCCTGATAGACTACGTAGGCCCAGGATGCGATATCCTGCCGAGTCAGTTTCTTTTGTTTCCTGTGTCTCTTTCAGCCAGTGTGTGTGATGTTTGTGAGCAGTGTTTAGCAATCATATTCCTTCCTTTTGTGCGTGGATCCCGTCGAGTACGACGGATGCGTAGGGGTGCTAATACCTTCCCTTCGCATAACCGACTCCCGATCCCATTCTCTTTGGTCGCGAGACCATGTCTTTTCCAGGTTTACTTCGAGCGTTTCCTTTCCCTCTTTTGGGATAAATAACGCACGGTGGCGGCTCTGTTGTTTTGTTTTCCCGCCGGTTGTTTGCGTAATACGACAGCTGGCGACTCTGCTGGGGAATTAATAGAAGTTGACCTCTTGCTGGTCCATCTTCCCTGAGCGAGTCTCTCCTAGCGCTCTCTAGGTTAGGGTTTTGGTTGCTGTGTGCTGTCATTTATTGCATTCATTTATATATTATTGCATTTATGTTTGCATTAATGTTTGCATTCATTCATATTCATCTGTGCTGTGTTTCTCTGTTTGGGGTGGGAGTTACTCGAGGTAAAAGGCCCAATACCCAGGCTATGAGTGAAATCTAGGAAACCTAGGAATAGAGTGATTCATGGGAAGCGGGTGGTATGCGCCACTTAGCGGAACATTGATATCACGAGCAGTTCAGACTCTGATGGGGTATTATCGGTGCATACACCGGGTGTGCACAGGGTGATATTCTTGAAAGGGTTGTTTATCCTGCGTTTCTCTCGACCTTACCCTGGCCTAGATGACACCCGTGAGTGGGGAGGGAATGATCATTATTACAGGTACAGTTGGTGGCTTGTCGGTGACTTGTTGGTGACTTGTGGTCCTGTTGGTGACTTGGTTCCTCAGATTGGGTTCAGATGACAGTCCATCAGATGACATTGTGTTTCAGATGAATTGTGGTTCCGAGTTCGAGCCGAAGCTTTGATCCTGTGTTCTGAGATGCACAGCCTGCCAGTCTTGTCTGCATCATTTGCATCATAGCATGTTTATTTTCAAAAGAAATGCAATAAAAGAAAAATTTGAAAAAAAAAAGAGAAAAAAGAAAAAAAGCTAATCTTTGCATGCATATCATTTCTCAGGTACATTCCAGAGTCTGTTCACTGATAGAGATGGCAACAGTCCCAGAGCCGAAGCGGAAGACCTGTTCCTATAGCTTTCACCGTGAGCCGTTGACGTCTCTGATAGAGTTGAGCAACCTTGTGACCAGTGGTAATCTGAAGGGGTTTGTCGATCAGTATGGGGATATTCTGACACTGTTGAAGATGGTAGTTGATCCGGTGCCGTTACAGACTCTTCTTCAGTTCTACGATACAGAGCTTCGCTGTTTCACTTTTCAGGATTATCAGTTGGCGCCCACTCTCGAGGAGTACTCTATTCTGTTGAATGTTCCTATCTTGCATCAGGTGCCTTTCTTGGACGTGCCTAAGGAAGTTGATTTCAGAGTTGTTGCTAGAGCTCTCCATTTGGGTATCAAGGAAGTCAGTGATAGTTGGAAGTCCAGTGGGGACGTTGTGGGTTTGCCTTTGAAGTTTCTGCTGAGAGTTGCTAGAGGAGAAGCAGAGAAGGGGAATTGGGAGGCTTTTCATGCCCAGCTAGCTGTTATGATCTATGGGATCGTCTTGTTCCCGAGTATGCCCAACTTTGTGGACTATGTTGCAGTCATCATTTTTCTTGGAGGAAACCCGGTTCCTACTCTGTTAGCTGACACTTACTATGCTATTCACAGTAGGCATGGTAAGGGTGGAGCTATCCGATGTTGCCTGCCACTTTTGCTCAGATGGTTCATGTCTCTCCTGCCAGTCAGTGGACCTTTTGTGGATGCTCAGAGTACTCATAGGTGGACTCAGAGGGTTATGTCTCTTACTTCATATGATATCAGATGGCAGTCTTACCGGATGGATGTGCATGATGTTATTATGAGTTGTGGAGAGTTCAGGAATGTGCCACTTGTGGGGACTAAGGGTTGCATCAATTACAACCCGGTTCTTTCTCTTCGCCAGTTGGGGTTTGTTATGAGTGGAAGACCACTTGAAGCTGAGATAGCTGAGAGTGTGTATTTTGAGAAGCGAAGCGACCCTGTTAGGTTGGAGCAGATTGGAAGAGCTTGGAGGTCTATTAGTGTCCAGAATGGATCTGTCTTAGGGAAGAAGTTTGCCATTGCTATGCCTGACTACACTGAGTGGGTCAAGAAGAGAGTGGAAACTTTGTTGTTGCCCTATGATAGGATGAATCCTTTGCAAGTGCAACCACCTTTGATCCTTGCTGAGAGTGTACCTGCTGAGCAGTACAAGCAAGCCTTAATGGAGAATTGCAGGTTGAAGGAGAAAGAGCAAGATGCCCAGATGGAGTTGTACCAAGCCAAAGCTGATAGGTTGAACCTGTCTCATCAACTCAGAGATATCCAGAATGTAGATGTTGGTGGAGTAAGGAGCAAGAAGAGATCTTATGAAGAGATGGAGAACTTGCTGAATGCAGAGCACCGAGAGTGTTTGAGATTGCAGAGAGTTGAGGCCAGTTATCTGAAGAAGATTAGAGACTTGGAGAAGCAACTCAGAGATAAAGATATCCAGTTGAAGAAGGAAGTCGACCAGAGACATGCATCAGAGAACCAACTTGGGGGAGAAGTTGTAGAGCTTAGAAGACAGTTGGATGAGAAGATTACTCCCTTGCCATAATGTTCGGAGTGTGACCTATTGATAGACCAGTGTCACTACTTGAAGACGCTCATTCCTGGAAGCCGTTTGTCTTAGCTCGTATTCCTGATGTTTATGCTTGTGAATCACCCCCAGGCTTGTTTGGGGGGATTCATTGTTGTACTTTGATGTACCTGGATCTTTGTTGACTTTGTTGTATGATCCTGTTACTTATCTATAGATGAGGTTGTTGGTTTCACTTTGTGCCCATCACTCTTGTGTATGTTGTTCCTGTGCTGCTGTGTTGATTCCTGTTGCAGGTTGCCATCTTTTGAAGATGAATCAGGCTCTTTGAATGCTTGAGAAATGATCATATCATGGGCATCATATGCATTAGCATCATACTCATATCATATTGCATAACAGGTGTTCTAGTTCGCGACTTCTCACTCTGATTCCTGTGTCAGGCAGCATAGCTAATCAGAGACCGCACCGGTATTCAACCAGACTCAATCAACAAAGAAATATGGATCAGGTTCAGACCGAGTTGGCTGAGATGAGGGCGAACATGGCCCAGTTTATGACGATGATGCAAGGGGTTGCGCAAGGTCAGGAGGAGCTTCGAGCCCTGGTTCAGAGACAAGAGACCGTGATTCAGACGTCCAACCGTGCTTCGCCTATTGTTGCACCTGCTCATGAGAATGTCAATGTTACTGCTCCCGCTAACGATTATGCTGTGGGGGATGAACTCAGAGGGATAAGAATTAATGGACAGCCTCTTGCTGCGGAGACTGTCAATGTCAGAGCAACCCGGGCTCCGGTTCGTCATCGAGCTCCTATTGTCGACAGACAAGAGGACATGTTCACGCTGCTGAGCAAAGATGATGAGGTGGTCAGAGTTAAGGATAGGGATCGTAAGGTTGATGCCCTGGCTGAGAAGATCCGTGCGATGGAATGTCAAAACTCCCTTGGTTTCGATGTGACTAATATAGGGTTGGTTGAAGGTTTGAGAATCCCATACAAATTTAAAGCACCGTCCTTCGACAACTACAACGGTACTTCTTACCCTCGCACTCATGTGCAGGCTTATTATCGGAAGATCTCTGCATACACCGATGACGAAAAGATGTGGATGTACTTTTTCCAAGATAGTCTATCTGGGGCTTCTTTGGACTGGTATTTGGAATTGAAGAGAGATTCGATCTGATGCTAGAGGGATCTGGGTGAGGCCTTCTTAAGGCAATATGAGCACAACATGGATATGGCACCGAGCCGGACTCAGCTGCAGAGTCTTTGTCAGAAATCCGGTGAAAGCTTCAAGGAGTACGCCCAGAGGTGGCGTGAGCTGGCTGCGAGAGTTCAACCCCCTATGCTGGAGAGGGAGTTAACTGATATGTTTATTGGCACACTTCAAGGTGTTTTTATGGACCGGATGGGGAGTTGCCCATTCGGTAGTTTTTCTGATGTGGTTATTTGCGGAGAGAGGACTGAGAGCTTGATCAAGGCTGGTAAGATCCAAGATGCTGGTTCCTCTTCTTCTAAGAAACCTTTTTCTGGGGCACCTCGCCGAAGAGAGGGTGAAACTAATGCTATTCAACACCGTCGAAGTCAGAACAGAAATCAGTACCGTCAGGTTGCCGCAGTGACCATTCCAGCACCTCAACAACGTCAACAACCGCAACAACAGAGGGTTCAACAACAGATGCCGCAACAGCAACAACAACAGCAACGTCCCTATCAGCCGAGGCAGAGAATGCCTGGTAGACGTTTCGACCCGCTGCCCATGACCTATGCTGAGCTACTGCCTGAGTTGCTCAGACTAGGATTTGTGGAATTGAGGACTATGGCGCCATTGACAAAAATACCACTTGGGTATGATGCCAATGTGCGTTGCGACTTTCATTCTGGTGCTCCGGGGCACCACATAGAGAACTGCAGGGCTTTTCATCATAAAGTCCAGGATCTGATTGATGCCAAAAGCATCAATTTCGCGCCTGTGCCGAATGTTGTGAACAACCCAATGCCTGCGCATGGTGCCCATCGGGTGAACTATATCAAAGAGGCAGAAGCTGAAGATCTGATTATTAGAGTTGAAGATGTTCAGACTTCTCTGCTTGTTGTCAAGGGCCGTTTGTTGAATGAGGGTGTCTACCCGGTCTGTGATGAAGGTTGTGTTGATTGTGCTGAATCAGATAATGGGTGTGATCAGTTGCGGGCTGGTGTTCAGAATTTGATAGATGAAGGTAGTTTACAGTTTGTCCGGGCTGATAATAGAGATCATGGGGCAGTGTCAACTGTCATTATATATTTCAAACCGTCTGAAGGACGTGGGCAAAGGGCTGGTAATGCGCCTACAACCAGTGGTACTCCGATCACCATACCTGCACCAGTTACTGCCAGTAGTCCAACAACAATCATTGCGCCGGTCAGACGGGTTGTGGATAGTAGGGTTGTGCCCTGGAAATATGATAATGCCTACCGAAGCAACAGAAGGGCTGAGAATCGGGTCAGGCCGTCGAATCAAGCGCCTGTGACAATTGGTGTACCCGGTAGAGCTCCTGTGGTGAGTGCAAGTCCAGTTGTGGACAATGTTGGTGGACCGGGAGGCTTTACTCGCAGTGGACCTCTGTTTGCTCCACAACCCTTAAGAGACAACAACGCCGAGGCTCTCGCCAAGGCTAAGGGAAAACAGGTTGTGGTTGACGAAGAACCCGCTCAGAAGGAGGTGCCTGAGGGTTCGTTTGAAAAGGACGTGGAGGAGTTTATGAAGATCATAAAGAAAAGTGACTACAAGATTGTAGATCAACTTAACCAGACTCCGTCCAAGATTTCAATTCTATCTTTGCTGATGTGCTCTGAGGCACATCGTAACGCCTTGTTGAAGATGTTGAACATGGCGTATGTACCTCAAGAGATTTCCGTCAACCAGCTGGAAGGTGTGATTGCCAACGTGAGCACCAGGCATGGTTTGGGTTTCATAGACCTAGACTTAACGCCTGAGGGACGTAATCATAACAAAGCCTTGGACATCACGATGGAGTGCAAGGGGGCAGTGTTGTCTCACGTGTTGGTAGACACGGGTTCTTCTCTGAATGTCTTGCCGAAGCAAATTCTGAAGAAGATATCTGTTGAAGGGGTTGTGCTTACTCCTAGTGACCTGATAGTTCGTGCATTCGACGGATCCAAACGTTCTGTGTTTAGGGAAGTTACTTTGCCTGTGAAGATAGGTCCAAAGGTTTTTGACATCATCTTCTATGTGATGGACATTCAGCCCGCTTACAGTTGTTTGTTGGGGCGTCCGTGGATCCATGCAGTAGGGGCAGTTTCGTCAACTCTCCACCAAAAGCTCAAGTATGTCTGGAACGGTCAGATTGTGACCGTGTGTGGCGAAGAAGATATCTTGGTGAGTCACCTATCCTCGTTCAAGTATGTAGAGGTGGATGGCGAGATCCATGAAACTTTATGCCAGGCGTTTGAGACTGTTGCTCTCGAGGGGGTGGCGTGTGCTGATCAGAGAAAGCCAGGTGCTTCGATTGCTTCGTACAAGCAGGCCAAGGAGGTTGTTGACTCTGGCAAGGCTGAAGGCTGGGGCAAGATGGTGGATTTTCCTGTCAAAGAGGATAAATTTGGTATTGGCTATCAACCTTTGCAAGCGGAGCAGGGTGTACAAGCGGGTCCAAGTACCTTTACCAGCGCTGGGCTGATGAATCACGGTGACGTCTTTGCGGCCAGCAGTGAAGACGGTGACAGTGATTATGATGTCGACAACTGGGTTCGCCCGCGTGCACCAGGGGAGATTATCAACAATTGGACAACAGAGGATGTAGTCCAAGTTACTCTTCAAACAGAGTAATTTTCTTTTGTTTTTTCATTCTGCACAAAACCCTACGTTCTGCCCAAGACGTAGTGGTTCATTGTAGGGCCTCATCATGTTTTACAATGGTTATCATTAATAAAGGACGTTTTGCAAACAATTTTGTGATCCCTGTCTTTTTATTTTTGTTTTCACTTTTTCAAAAAAAATAAAAATGGCAATGTTTTTGTTTTTTGTGACTTTATTAAGCTCTTTTTCTAAAACAAAGCATTAAACATGCAGAAGTGATCTCACGGCATCTACTATGAACAGTTCTGTTATGGCTCAGTATGATTTCAGTAATCCCATCTACCAAGCTGAAGAGGAGAGTGAGGAAGACTGTGAACTCCCGAAAGAATTGGTCAGATTATTGAAGCAGGAGGAGAGGGTCATCCAACCTCATCAGGAAGAGTTGGAAATTGTGAATCTTGGTATTGAGGACGCCAGAAGAGATATTAAGATCGGGGCTGCTTTGAAGACAGAGGTCAAGAGCAGATTGATTGAGATGCTGAGAGAGTATGTGGAGATATTCGCCTGGTCTTATCAAGATATGCCTGGGTTGGATACTGATATTGTGGTGCATAGACTACCTCTCAGAGAAGATTGTCCTTCGGTCAAGCAGAAGCTTCGCAGAACAAGTCCTGATATGGCAGTTAAGATCAAGGAAGAGGTTCAGAAGCAGTTCGATGTTGATTTCTTGTCAGTTACCACGTATCCACCGTGGGTGGCCAACATCGTTCCTGTGCCGAAGAAGGATGGCAAAGTCAGAATGTGTGTCGATTACCGGGATCTGAACAGAGCGAGTCCGAAAGATGATTTCCCATTACCTCATATTGATGTATTGGTGGATAATACGGCTCAATCCTCGGTATTCTCTTTCATGGATGGTTTCTCGGGCTATAATCAGATTAAGATGGCGCCAGAGGACATGGAAAAGACGACATTCATTACACCTTGGGGCATGTTCTGCTATAAGGTGATGCCATTTGGGCTGAAGAATGCTGGTGCTACCTATCAGAGGGCTATGACGACTCTCTTTCATGACATGATGCACAAAGAGATTGAAGTGTACGTGGATGATATGATTGCGAAGTCGCAGACAGAAGAGGAGCATCTGGTTAATTTGCAGAAGTTGTTTGACAGATTGGTAAAGTTCAAACTGAGGCTGAATCCGAACAAGTGTACGTTTGGCGTGAGATCAGGGAAGCTGTTAGGCTTCATTGTCAGTGAGAAAGGGATTGAGGTTGATCCAGCAAAAGTCAAAGCTATTCAAGAAATGCCTGAACCGAAAACAGAAAAGCAGGTTCGTGGCTTTTTAGGGAGATTGAACTACATTGCAAGGTTTGTATCTCACCTAACTGCCACGTGTGAACCGATATTCAAATTGCTGAGAAAGAATCAAGCAATCAGGTGGAATGATGATTGTCAGAAAGCTTTTGACAAAATAAAAGAGTATTTACAGAAACCTCCAATCCTGATCCCTCCAGTTCCAGGGAGACCGCTGATAATGTACCTGTCAGTGACCGAGAACTCGATGGGGTGTGTATTGGGACAGCATGACGAGTCTGGTCGAAAAGAGCATGCCATATACTACCTTAGCAAAAAGTTTACCGACTGTGAAATCAAATATTCACAGCTTGAGAAAACTTGTTGTTCTTTGGCCTGGGTTGCTCGCCGACTGAGGCAGTATATGTTGAACCATACTACCTTATTGATTTCTAAGATGGATCCAGTGAAATACATCTTTGAGAAGCCGGCTCTCACCGGACGTGTTGCCCGTTGGTAGATGATCTTAACAGAGTATGATATCCAGTACACGTCACAGAAGGCCATCAAGGGTAGTGTTCTGTCAGACTACCTCGCCGAGCAACCGATTGACGATTATCAGCCGATGATGTTTGAATTCCCCGATGAAGACATCATGTATCTTAAGATGAAAGATTGTGAAGAGCCTCTTGTCGAGGAAGGACCGGATCCTGACGACAAGTGGACATTGAAGTTCGATGGGGCTGTGAATGTGAATGGTAACGGTGTTGGTGCAGTGCTGATCAATCCTAAAGGTGCTCATATACCCTTTTCTGCCAGATTGACTTTTGACGTCACCAACAACGAAGCTAAGTATGAGGCTTGTATCATGGGGATAGAAGAAGCCATTGATTTGAGGATCAAAACGCTTGACATCTATGGAGATTCCGCTCTAGTGATCAATCAGGTCAATGGAGATTGGAATACTAACCAGCCGCATCTGATCCCTTATAGAGATTACACCAGAAGAATACTGACGTTCTTCAAGAAGGTGAAGTTGTATCATGTCCCCCGGGATGAGAATCAGATGGCTGATGCTTTGGCTACTTTGTCTTCGATGATCAAAGTTCATTGGTGGAATCATGTGCCACATGTTGCGGTGAATCGACCCGAGAGGCCTGCGTATGTGTTTGCAACCGAGTCTGTTGTTGTTGATGAGAAGCCGTGGTACTTTGATATCAAGAACTTCCTCAAGAGCCAGGAGTATCCTGAAGGTGCGTCGAAGAATGACAAGAAAACCCTGAGAAGGCTAGCTGGAAGCTTTTATCTGAATCAGGATGATGTGCTGTATAAAAGGAACTTTGACATGGTCTTACTCATATGCGTGGATAGACACGAAGCAGACATGTTGATGCAAGAAGTGCATGAAAGTTCGTTTGGTACCCATGCTGGTGGTCATGCAATGTCGAAGAAACTGTTGAGAGTCGGTTATTACTGGATGACTATGGAATCCGATTGTTTCAAGTACGCTCGGAAATGCCATAAGTGTCAAATCTATGCTGATAAGGTGCATGTACCACCAAGCCCTCTGAATGTCATGAACTCGCCTTGGCCGTTTGCCATGTGGGGCATTGATATGATAGGGAAGATTGAGCCTACTGCTTCGAATGGACATCGCTTCATCCTGGTTGCGATTGATTACTTCACCAAGTGGGTGGAAGCAGCTTCCTATGCTAACGTTACCAAACAAGTGGTTGCCCGGTTCATCAAGAAAGAAATCATCTGTCATTATGGAGTTCCTGAGAGAATCATCACTGACAATGGTTTGAATCTCAATAACAAGATGATGAAAGAGATGTGTAAAGATTTCAAGATTGAACATCACAATTCTTCTCCCTACAGACCAAAGATGAATGGTGTTGTAGAGGCAGCGAACAAGAACATCAAGAAGATTGTGCAGAAGATGGTCGTAACGTACAAGGATTGGCATGAGATGTTACCTTTTGCTTTGCATGGATATCGTACCTCAGTGCGTACGTCGACCGGGGCAACCCCGTACTCCCTTGTGTATGGTATGGAAGCAGTCCTACCTGTTGAAGTGGAGATTCCTTCTCTGAGGGTTTTGTTAGATGTCAAGCTGGACGAAGCCGAGTGGATTCGAACAAGGTTTAATGAGTTGAGCCTTATCGAAGAGAGACGGCTAGCAGTTGTGTGCCACGGGCAGTTGTACCAGAGAAGGATGAAGAGAGCCTTTGACCAGAAAGTGCGTCCTCGGAGCTATCAGACTGGTGATCTAGTTTTGAAGAGGATCCTTCCTCCCGGTGCAGATAACAGGGGCAAGTGGACTCCTAATTATGAAGGTCCGTACGTTGTGAAGAAGGTTTTCTCCGGTGGAGCCTTGATGCTTACAACTATGGATGGTGAAGATTGTCCGTCCCCTGTTAACTCAGATGTAGTCAAAAAATACTTCGCGTAAATTGACCCGCTGGACAAAAAGAATAAAAGTGTCCAGGCAAAAAGGGGCATCCCGGCGAACCAAAAAACAGAAAGAAAAGGTTCGGGCAAAAATTAGGGATAAAATGAAAAGATTGTACACCCGGTAAGTCGAAAACCCGCAAGGGCGGCTTAGGAAAAAATGGGTATCCCGGTGGATTGAAAACCCGAAAGGGCGATCCAGCCAAAAGAGGGATTAAAGCGAAGACTACAGTCTGAGTTATCTGTACTTCATCGCGCTTCGTCGTCTGTCATCTCCAAAGATGTGATCGGTCCAATTATTCTTCTCAGAAAGCAAGGAAGTAGGGAGGAAAACTGATGATCTGTGAGTTATAACAGAATTGGGAAATAGTGGATACCGTGTTCACATTGCTATTAGGATAGATTTTTCCTTTTGCATGCAATTACCTCTTTCTAGGAATTGCTTCCCAATGTATTTGCCTTTTCAGGCACATTTTCCAATCAATAAAAGTCGTTATTCAGATAAATATCTCTCCTGTTTTTATTTTTACTGTTTTGTTTGCAAAAACGGCCGAATTTTTGATAAACATTGCATATAAAAGCATGAAGGCTAAACAATAACGTGCTGAACGATAAAACATTTGAAAATCATTTTGAATGTTGAGGACACTTGAGCGTATCTTGTCCATGCATCCCCTGGGGCATTTTGTTGTGCTGTTTTGCAGGTTGTCATCTGTAGGGATGTTTCCACAGCAGATATTTCCCAAGCAAGTATGAGAACTTTCAGAGTTATGTTCCCCTGCAGAGACGCCTTCGGATATTGTCTTCTATCCCCAGCAAATCTAAGGATTGCCTATCCCCAACAGGCCTGGAAGTGGGTGTATTCCCCAGCAAATATTTCCCCAGTTGAGATCCCCACTGAGTATGAAGGATGTGGTATCCCCAGCGGAGGTGTCAGTGGAGTGTTGTTCCCCAGCAGTCGGGTTTGAAGTACTGTTATCCCCAGCATGGTCGTGAGCGCTCATCCCTAGCAGGGTTGTGTATGTCTCTCCCCAACACAGAGTCTGGTATATTACTTTCCCCACCAGCGTTTTGCTCTTTCTCAGCAGAGTTGGTGTGTTATCCCTGACAGAGTTGTTTTCCCTAGCAGATATCCCGAGTAAAGGTTGGTGTTGATGATTTTCCTCAGCGAGTCCCCGAGTGGAGCGGGTTTAAAGAAATTTATCTCCAGCAGAGGTTATCCTACCTATGGATTGGATGAGTTTTCCGTAATGGAATGATATCTGCATCCCCAAGCTGAGTCTATCCTACCTGTGGATTGGGTGGGTCGTCCCCAGCGGAGTAGCATTTATTTCCTAAAGCAGAGTTTATCCTATTTGTGGATTGGTTGGCTTTCCCCAATGAAGTCGCCTGATTATGCCTAGCAAAGTCGATTTGTTACTCCCCCCAGCAAGTTGCCTTGTTTACTTTCCCCGGTGGAGTAGTATTGGTGGTTCCTCAACGCAGTCGCCGTTGGGTAGTCCTCAGCAAAGTTGCTTTGATTATTCCCCAAGCGGAGTCCCCGAGTGGATTGGGTCCTAGGAAGGATGTTCCCAGTGGAGTCTATCCTTTCCCCAACAGCAGTGTTATTCTCCAGCATGAGTGAGAAGTCGGTGCTCTCCCCGCAGGGTATTCCTCAAGCAGAGTCTCCCCACAGAGTTGGAGTATCTGATCAGTTTTGGCTCCCCAACCAGAGTTCCTTTGCATTTGGCATATAGTAACCATTGCATCCTCAAAATGCGTAGCATTTCCATTCATAATGGAGCATTACGCCATAGAAAAATTCAAACATATGCATTCATGTGTTAACCCAGTCAGACTGTATCCCCGGCAGAGGCGGATCTTTGTTCAACATCTGTACGGCACGTTTGCTACAGTTGCTCCTAACGGCATTCAGGATTGATACCCCAGAGAGGTTTATTTCCTCATCCGTTGGTGAAATGAAAGCCTGTTTTCTCCCCAGTGAGATCCCCAGCAAGCGTTTAGCCTTACCCCGATGTATATAGATGTCATCTTGTGATACTGGTCAGTGTCATGTCAGCACCCGCGTGTGTTATTTCTTTGGTGTCGGTAAACACCATCTTTCGGTGTCGGTAAACATCGAGTCTCACCCCCAGTCATCGGTCAATGTCTGGTTTTCTTTGGTGTCGGTCAACACCATCTTTCGGTGTCGGTAAACATCGAGTCCTACCCCAGTCATTCATTGATGTCTGGTCTTCTTTTGATGTCGGTCAACATCATCTTTCGATGTTCGTAATACCCTCCCCAGAGGTTACCTCTCCGTTGGTTTCGATAAACGTTGAGTTTTTTCTAGTCGTCCGTGAACGTCTAGTTGAATTATCCCCGATAAGAGTCACATTTCTCCGTTGGTGTCGATAAACGTCGAGTTTTTCCTATGCGTCCGTTGACGTATAGTTGCTTGTTCCCCGCAGATCATTTGTTAATGACTGTTGATTCCCCTCAGATTTACCTCTCTGTTGGTTTCGATAAACGCTGAGTTTTTTCCTATGCGTCCGTTGACGTGTAGTTGCTCTCCACAAAGTTACCTCTCCGTTGGTTTCGGTAAACGTTGAGTTTTTCTCATTCGTCCGTTGACGTCTGATTGTACATCCTATTCCCCAGTCATTCATTAATGTCTGGTCGATTCCCAGCCAGAATCCCCAGTAGAGTCGTCGGTGGATGTCCTATTCGGTTTCCGGTTGTTGTATCCCTTCCTTGGTGAAGTGTTCTCCTTCTCCGTTGGTGTCGATAAACGTCGAGCTTCTCCCATTCGTCCGTTGACGTCTGGTCGAGTCTTCTCCTTCTCCGTTGGTGTCGATAAACATCGAGCTTCTCCCGTTCGTCCGTTGACGTCTGGTCGAGTCTTCTCCTTCTCCGTTGGTGTCGATAAACGTCGAGCTTCTCCCGTTCGTCCGTTGACATCTGGTTGAGTCTTCCCATTCATCCGTTGATGTCTGGTTACCTCTCCGTTGGTTTTGGTAAACGTCGAGGTTTTCCTGGTCGTCCCAAGTAGAGTTACCTCTCTGTTGGTTTCGATAAACGATGAGTTTTTCCCACTACGTCCGTTGACGTATGGTTGTACCTCTTTCGGTCATTCGTTAATGTCTGGTTACCTCTTCGTTGGTCTCGGTAAACGTTGAGTTTTTCCTAGTCGTCCGTTGACGTCTAGTTGTGATCTCTGTTCCCATTCATCGTTGTTTGATGTCTGGATGTGACTATACCTTTGAGAAGAAAAAATCAAAATACCCAGTAATAAACATCAGATCCCAGTTGAAGTTACTGTTGGATCCTCGCATTGTGCAAATTTCTACGGTTCTTCGGTATTCAATCCCTGTTTACCCTGAAAGTCTGACAGCCGTTGCTCTCATCCGTTCGGGTTCCCAGTTAATTGAATAGGGGCAGCTGTAGCACCTCAAATTTGCACCTCCCATTTTGTACATACATTTTCATTTTAGGTCATTAACATTAGCATTATCCACTGCATAACATTGCATTGTCCATTGCCCAAGTGCAAGTTCATCAGTCAAGACTGGTCAGGAGATCCAGTTGTGCAAGCAAGCAAGCGCATTTCTTATTGAAGCAAAGCCCTAAGGTTGGTTCATCAAGTTCATATGACCTAGGGACCATTTTGAAGTGGTTTGGCCAAAGGTAGGATGTTCAGAAGTCAACAGTCAAGCTAAATTGCATCTGAAACCCTATAAAGTCAACCAAAGTCAACTATGCATGAATTCATGGATTTGAAGGTGAGAGATGGTTATAGAGGCCTCATTCATGTCCATACAAGTCTCATTTGACATGTCAAAGATCAACATTGAAGAATTTGAGGTCAGGTGAAAAGTTTCCAAAAATAGTAAGTGACCTGTAATTTCAAACTGCCAAAAATGGAAAGGTCTTCTCCTCAAATTTACATGTCCAAGGAAGCTTCAAATGAACTTTTGTCCAACATGAGAATTGAAGATCTTGCTCTCACCTTTCCAAAAAGTCCAAGAACATGAATTTCTCATGTGTGGTTGAAGAATTATGATCAAATCACTGTCAAGCAAATTTGAAGTTCAAGAAGGCATAACTTTTGAACCAAATGGCCAAATCATGTGGTTTTTTTTGGAACATTTTTCTTTTGATCTCTTCTATCCAATTCATGCATTACCATTCATCAAATCTCATCACAAAAATATTGCATTTTTCATGTGAATTGAATTTGAATTTTGGAGGGAAAAGTTGAATTTGAAAACTAAGCATTTTCCACACTTCCAATCACTTGCATTTGGTCTTAAACAGCATTTGGAGTGTATTTGGTTAAAATTTCGTGCACTGTAGCAAGATTTTCATGCACATGAGGTGAATTGCATAATTTGGCATAACACCTTCATTTCCCTAATCACTTTGGTTTTGGCTAATCATGCTTAACAAACCTCATTAGTGTCGCAACCTGAAAAATACAGTGCGCGAAAAAAACAACCGGCGAAAGAAAAAGACAGGAGAGTCGCCACCGTGCGTTATTCATCCCAAAGGAGGGAAAGGAAACGCTCGAAGTAAACCTGAAAAAGGAAAGGACAAGACGGGGTCTCGCAACCAAATCTTGGGATCGGGAGTCGGTTATGCGAAGGGAAGGTATTAGCACCCCTACGCATCCGTAGTACTCTACGGGATCCACTTTTGTGGTTTTCGTCTAAAGGGTGTGGGTTTACCTAATGTGTTTATTTACTAAAAAGGTTAAGAGAAATGACTCGCGCGGATGTCGCATCCACTGCATACGTATCTCATCTGAATATGAGAATTAGAGTCTTCGTAGCTCGGCTGACCTATGGGTTGGGGGATGTGTGCTCGCTAAGACATCGCGTCTTATGCCTACGTATCTCATCTGGAATGAGAATCAGAGCAAGCCGTAGTTCGGCTAACTATGGGGTTGTGGATTGGGTTTTGGACGAACGACGTCACTACGCAATCTACCGGATGCTCGACCTTTGGAGACTTACTCACCTGTAGTAGAAGGAGTAAACGTGTGTTATGGAGAAGAAAAATCAATGAAGGGTTTGTTTGCATTGTAGGAACGCACATGCAAAAGGGTAATGAGGATAAGACCTCATAGCTCTTAACCCTGGACAAAGGAACCTGCATAAAGTAAACACAAAAACATTGCCTCCTATCGAGGTCTTCCAGCTAGGAAAGCAGTAAAATGCGGGAAAAATGTAAAAGTACCACACGGATAAAGATCCGAAGTAACAGCAATTAAAGGAACGATAAACCCTGAGATCCTTCCAAGCTAACATCATCAAAGAAAGTGGGTCAGTACAGGTAATCGGAATGAACCTCCAGGGGGTATCCCACAAATAAAGTGGGAAACCACGCAAGTTATCCCTGCAAACGTCATGTGAGCCCTCACAAAAAACTCAACAAAAGGGTTAGTGAAACAAGATAGGGTAACCAAGAG
Source organism: Lathyrus oleraceus (assembly GCF_024323335.1). NCBI lineage: Eukaryota > Viridiplantae > Streptophyta > Magnoliopsida > Fabales > Fabaceae > Lathyrus > Lathyrus oleraceus. The sequence goes on from NC_066583.1 coordinate 215,040,103, forward strand.
TTGCCCCTAAATCAAAATGTAACCACATGAATAATTCCATCAAAATTCACAAAAAGCTCACAAAAAGCAATCAAGGGTAGGAGGCATAAACCTCTTGTCAAACACATGCATCAAAAGGGTATCAAATTCACCCATAATACCTCATACATTTATAGCATTCAAATTAAAGGCATAAAGATGATGGATATAGGGCAAACCTGATTGGAGAGCTTGATTGAAATTGAGTTGCACCCGTGAGGTTTACAAAACAATCTTTAGGGTTTATGTGAGGCAGAGGTGATTCTGTGCAGTTGAGTTCCCTTCAGGGTTTGGAGGCTGCTCTGAACTCTGTTAGTTCTTCTCTCACTATCTTTTTCCTCAGGGTTTTGTTCCAAGGAAACCTCAGAGTATTTTGCTTCCCTCCTTTTCTCAAGTGAAGCCTTGGTATTGATAGACTGAATTCCATGGCTTTGTGGGCTCAAATGAGAGAGACCCAAGTCCAAAAAAATTTTTTGTTATATTTTATTTATTATTATTATTATTATTATTATTATATTATTATATTATTATTATTATTTTTCGTTTTTTTTTTTTTTTTTTTTAAGTTTCTTGGATCTAATTCTGATTGACATGATGAAATGCAATGTATCTAATGTTAAATGACCTAAAAATGAATGCATGCATGAGGTGTAAAGCGTATGTTTCCAGGAAAAATGAAGGGTAAATTTTGGGGTATTAAGGGATTGAATACAATAAAAGCCCAAAAATTTGCACTGAAGTGAAATGAAGTAACAATGTCTGTCAGAATCGGCAAAGAGGTGGTCTTGAAAGAAGAATCCGTCTGGTACAGTGAGAGTCAGTCTGAATACCGAAAAAGAATGTTAACTTGGATACCAAAATAAATGGTAACACAGAAATAACCATGGCCTGAATGCCGCTCATCGGTCTGAATACTGGAAATGACTTCGATCTGAACATCGGAAAATTGGCCTGAATGCCACAAGTCGCATCGACCTGAACGTCGGAAACTTCTTCGATCTGAACATCGGAAAGACTTGGCCTGAATGCCACTTCGATCTGAATATCGGGAAAACTGGCCTGAATGCCACTTCGATCTGAATATCGGAACACTGGCCTGAATGCCACTTCGATCTGAATATCGGAACACTGGCCTGAATGCCACAAGTCGCATCGACCTGAACGTCGGAAACTTCTTCGATCTGAACATCGGAAAGACTTGGCCTGAATTCCACTTCGATCTGAATATCGGGAAAACTGGCCTGAATGTCACTTCGATCTGAATATCGGAACACTAGCCTGAATGCCACTTCGGTCTGGATACCGGAAAACTGGCCTGAATGCCCCTTCGGTCTGGATACCGGAAAACTGGCCTGAATGCCACAAGTTGCATCGACCTGAACGTCGGAAACTTCTTCGATCTGAACATCGGAAAACTTCATGCCTGTCAGCATTGGCAGAAATAGGGAATGATAATAAAGGCGGCGCATGGGCCAATGACACTTGCTGGGGATAACCAAGGTGGGTAATGAACAATCTTCAGTCTGAGTACTGGAAACAACTTCTAGCTTATCACTTGGGATACCAAGAATGTTTTATGCTTACATGCGTATGTTTGAATCTTTCAATGGCGTAATGCTCCATGAAAATGGAAATGCTACGCGATTTGGGAGGATGCAATGCAATATGATTCTACATGCAGGGATGTGAAATGCTGGGTAGAATGCCAAGCTGAGGCAAGGGGATCTACTGGGGAAATGATCACCATCTTCTGGACCCTGGCAAGGCTGTTGGAGATGCACAGCGCAAAGAATTCTGTGGGGAAATGACCCGCCACACGGTGTTCTAGCAATGACGAAATACCGAGATTCTGACTGGGGAGAGAACGACATTGAACACCTGCTGTTGGGGAAAGCGATAGTGGTTCTGGCAACCACGATCTGCGAGAGATGACTCAACAGGGGAAGCAAACACTGATACGGTACCGAGGTTCTGCTTCAAGGAAAGAAACCATGGATCTGGCATTGGGGTTATCAATCTGGCCTCGAACTCTAAGGAGCAGCCACTTCTGCTGGGAAGATACAGTCTGGCACTGTCAACTCCGTTGGGGGTATACAATCTAGCACTGTAAACTCTACTGGGGAGTGTATATTCTGAAACAACCGCTTGGGGAAGTACGGTGGTGAGAACCTGCTGGGGATTGAAGAATCCAACACTCTGATCAGCTCTGCAGGGATAAGACACCGAATTCGTCTGTTGGTGACCTCACTGGGGAAGATATTCACGATCATCTGCAAGGGGATTTTAAGGAAATGCCCCGAGGGTATCTGTTCTGAATAGACAATCCAAAGCACTTAAAATTTACAGCAATTTTAAATGTTTATTGAGCATGTACCTGTAAAGCCCTTATGTGTCATGATGCAATGTTTATCAAAAATTCGGACGTCATTTTTGCAAACAAAACAGTAAAATGAAAATGAAAACAGAGATATACTGAATAACATGATTTTATTGATTGAATGGCCTCTGAATAGGCATTTACATCAGGAAGCAATCCCTGGAAAGAGGTAATCGCACAAAAGATAAAAACAGAAATTAATCTAATGGCAATGTGAAATGGATTTCTATTGGGTTCCAATTCTGCTATGACTTGCCCGTCTTTAAGATCCTCCAGATAATCAGCCTTCTGAAAAGGTGATTGGATTGTTTCCTAGCTTTCGAAAATTTCCAGTCATCGACATGAGATGAGATTCAGAACTAACTCAGAACGCAGTCATTCGCTTAATCCCTAACTTTTGCCTGGATCGCCCTTTTCGGGTTTTCAATCCACTGGGATACCCATTTTTGCCTAAGTTGCCTTTTCAGGTTTTCAACTTACCGGGTGTACGATCTTTTCATTTTTAATCCCTAATTTTTGCCCGAACCTTTTCATTTTCTTGGTTCGTCGGGATGCCCATTTTTGCCTGGACTATTCTTTTTACTGTCCAGCGGGTCTATTTTATGCGAAGTATTTTTTAACCGCGTCTGAGTTCACAGGGGAAGTGAAGTTTTCACCATCCTTAGTTGCAAGCATTAAGGCCCCACCATCAAAAACCTTGGTGACAATATACGGTCCATCATAGTTAGGAGTCCACTTGCCCCTGTGATCTGTCTGAGGAGGAAGGATCCTTTTCAACACTAAATCTGCGACTTGGAAACAACGAGGACGCACTTTCTGATCAAAGGCTCTCTTCATCCGACTCTGATACAACTGCCCATGACAAATGGCTGCCATTCGCTTCTCTTCGATAAGACTCAACTCATTGAACCTTGTCTGAATCCATTCGGCTTCGTCTAACTTGACATCCAACAAGACTCTTAGAGAAGGAATCTCCACTTCAACAGGTAGGACTGCTTCCATACCATACACCAGGGAGTAAGGGGTTGCCCTGGTCGATGTACGTACTGAAGTGCGGTACCCATGCAAGGCGAAAGGTAGCATCTCATGCCAATCTCTGTACGTGACGACCATCTTCTGCACAATCTTCTTTATGTTCTTATTTGCCGCCTCAACAGCGCCGTTCATCTTAGGGCGGTAAGGGGAAGAATTGTGATGCTGAATGTTGAAGTTCTGACACAACTCCTTCATCATTTTGTTGTTGAGATTAGAACCATTATCAGTAATGATTCTTTCGGGAATCCCATAGCGACAAATGATTTCTTTCTTGATGAAACGGGCAACCACGTGTCTGGTGACATTCGCGAACGACGCTGCCTCGACCCACTTGGTGAAATAGTCGATGGCAACAAGGATGAAGCGATGCCCACTGGAAGCAGTCGGCTCAATCTTTCCAATCATGTCAATGCCCCACATAGAAAACGGCCACGGCGAAGACATCACATTCAGAGGATTTGGCGGTACATGCACCTTATCAGCATAAATTTGGCATTTATGACACTTCCGAGCATACTTGAAGAAATCTGACTCCATGGTCATCCAATAATAACCCGCTCTCAACAATTTCTTAGCCATTGCATGTCCGCCGGCATGAGTACCGAAGGAACCTTCATGAACTTCCTGCATTAACATGTCCGCCTCGTGTCTGTCCACGCATCTGAGCAAAACCATGTCGAAGTTCCTCTTATACAGCACATCGTCTTTGTTCAAGAAGAAACTGCCTGCCAATCTTCTCAAAGTCTTTCTGTCATTGTTGGATGCCCCTGCAGGGTACTCTTGATTCTTCAGAAGGCACTTGATATCGTGATACCAGGGCTTGTCATCGACTACCAGTTCAGCAGCAAACACATATGCGGCCCTGTCAAGGCGCATCACATCGATCATGGGAGCATGGTTCCAGCGAATTACCTTGATCATGGAGGATAGAGTAGCAAGTGCGTCTGCCATCTGGTTCTCATCACGAGGTATATGATACAATTTTACTGTTGTGAAGAAAGTCAACAGTCTTCTCGTGTAATCTCTGTAGGGGACCAGAGTGGGCTGGAGAGTATTCCAATCACCATTCACTTGATTGATCACCAGAGCTGAATCTCCGAAGATGTCTAAAGTCTTGATTCTCAAATCAATGGCTTGCTCAATACCCAAGATACAGGCCTCGTACTCAGCTTCATTATTTGTGCACTCAAAAGTCAAACGAGCGGTGAAAGGTATGTGGGCACCTTTCGGAGTTGTAATGACAGCGCCAATTCCACTTCCTCTAGCATTGACAGCCCCATCAAACAACAAAGTCCATTTTTCGTTTGGATCAGATCCCTCCTCAACAACTGGCTCTTCACAGTCTTTCATCTTGAGGAACATGATGTCTTCATCTGGAAAATCAAACTTCATCGGCTCATAATCATCAATCGGCTGCTGAGCAAGATAGTCTGACAGAATACTCCCTTTGATGGCTTTCTGTGACGTGTACTGAATATCATACTCTGTTAAAATCATTTGCCAATGAGCGACCCTTCCGGTGAGAGCTGGCTTCTCGAATATGTATTTCACTGGATCCATCTTAGAAATCAACAAGGTAGTATAGTTCAGCATATACTGCCTCAGTCGGCGAGCAGCCTAGGCCAAAGCACAGAAAGTTTTCTCAAGCTGCGAATATTTGACTTCACAGTCGGTAAACTTTTTGCTAAGGTAGTATATGGCATGCTCTTTTCGACCAGACTCGTCATGCTGTCCCAATACACACCCCATCGAGTTCTCAGTCACTGATAGGTACATTATCAGAGGTCTCCCAGGAACTGGAGGTATAAGGATCGGAGGTTTCTGTAAATACTCTTTTATCTTCTCGAAAGCCCTTTGACAATCTTCATTCCACCTGATATCCTAATCTTTCTTCAGCAATTTGAAAATTGGCTCACACGTGGTTGTTAGGTGAGAGATGAACCTTGCAATATAGTTCAACCTCCCTAAGAAACTACGGACTTGCTTCTCTGTTCTTGGCTCTGGCATTTCCTGTATTGCTTTTACTTTGTCGGGATCCACCTCAATCCCTTTTCCACTAACGATAAAACCCAGCAATTTTCCCGATCTCACCCCGAAAGTGCACTTGTTCGGATTAAGTCTCAGTTTGAATTTTCCTTAAACGCTCAAACAGTTTCTGCAAATTCACCAAATGTTCTTCTTCTGTCTGAGATTTGGCAATCATATCATCCACATAAACCTCGATTTCATGATGAATCATATCATGGAACAGAGTTACCATAGCTCGTTGATATGTTGCTCCGGCATTTTTCAGACCAAACGGCATCACCTTGTAGCAGAAGGTGCCCCATGGGGTTATGAAAGTTGTCTTTTCCATGTCTTCTGGTGCCATCTTGATTTGGTTATAGCTAGAAAAGCCATCCATGAAGGAGAATACCGAGAATTGAGTTGTATTATCCACCAAAACGTCGATGTGAGGTAATGGGAAATCATCTTTAGGGCTAGCTCTGTTCAGATCCCGGTAGTCGACACACATCCGTACCTTTCCATCCTTCTTAGGTACTGGGACGATGTTTGCAACCCATGGCGGATAATTGGTGACTGCTAGAAACCCTGCATCCAACTGCTTTTGTACTTCTTCCTTTATCTTGACAGCCATCTCTGATCTTGTTCTTCTGAGCTTCTGCTTGACCGGAGGACAACCTTCTTTGAGAGGCAAGCGGTGTACCACGATGTCTGTGTCCAGCCCAGGCATGTCCTGATAAGACCAGGCGAAGATGTCAACGTATTCTTGCAGCAATTCAATCAGCCCTTTCTTCACATTGTCTTCTAAAGCAGCCCCTATCTTGATTTCTCTCTTGGCGTCCTCGGTGCCGAGATTAATCACTTCAACAGACTCTTGATGCGGTTCAATAACCCTTTCCTCTTGTTTTAATAACCTGGTAAGCTCTTCAGGGAGTTCACGGTCTTCATCACCCTCTTCTTCAGCTTGAAAGATTGGATTTTCAAAGTCGAAGCGAGCCATAGCAGAACCGTTATCAATAGGATCCAGTGATGTGCATCTGCATGAGTGATGGTATGTGCTTATGAGTGTGAAAAAAAAGTGGAAACTAAATAAAACATTGCCATTTTTTTTATTTTGAAAAACTGCAAAAATAGAAACACAGGGAACGAAATATTTGAATGCAAAAATACGTCCTTTATTTATGATAAAAATGCAAGTGTCACATAGACGGGCCCTACAATGAGTCATTACGCCCTGGGCGGAACGTAAGACTTGGATATGCATGAATAAACAAAGAAAATTACTCTTCAAGAAGAGTGACTTGGATAATGTCTTCAGAAGACCAATTGTTGATGACTTCACCCGGGATCCTCGGACACACCCAGTTGTCGATGTCACAATCATTATCCCCATCTTCATTGTTGACCGCAGAGACCTCACTGGGAATCACAAAATTAACAGGAACAACATCTGCGAATTCATCAGTAGCATCTTCAAACCCTTCTTCCTCAACCCCTTCCACAGACTCTTGGACAGACAAATCTTCAACCTGGAGGATACCTTTGTCGAGCAAGGCCTGGATACCCTGCTGTAGCTTCAAACAACCTCCACTCTGAGTGGCACAATCCAAACAACCCTTCCCACAACCGGGGAAAACATTGGCCTTCAGCAAGCATCCTTTGATATCCAACAATGGAGTCTTCAACTTCAACACATCCTTAATGGACTTGGCTTTTCCCTCTATCATGTTAACGTTCGCACCACCATGCTGGGGCATGGGATTGTTAACGACATTCGGAGCCGGTGCAAGGTCGATGGCCTTTGAATCTATGAGGTCTTGAACTATGTGCTTAAAAGCTTTGCAGTTCTCAATATTGTGGCCAGGTGCCCCAGAGTGGAAGCTACACCTAGCGTTGGCGTCGTAACCCACCGGAAGTCTACCAATAGGAGGAGCCAGAGTGCGCAGTTGCACAAGTTGTAGTTGTTGAAGACTAGAAAGCAAATGAGCATACGACATTGGAAGGGTGTCGAAACGCCGGTCCATCATCCTTTGCCTCTGTTGATAAGCGGGTCTGTTACCCGGTTGCTGCTGCTGTTGATACTGACCTGGTTGACGTTGTGATTGTTGTTGTTGTAGTGGCGCTGCAGCTAGAATGGTCACAGCCGCAACATACGGTTGCTGATGATAATTCTGAAAATTATACCTCCGGTTATCCCTGTTCTAATAAGAAGATATGGCATTTGCATCCCCTTCTCTCCTCTTCTTTCCCTGAATGAACGACTTCTTCACCCCTGATGAGGATCCACCTCCACTCTGGCTCTTATAGGTCTTTAGGTAATTCTCCACCCTTTCTCCAGTAGAGACCACATCAGCAAAGTTGGAAGCATTGCACCCCACCAGACGCTCCAGATAAGGTCCAGGCAGCGTATTCATGAACATGTTGGCCATTTCCTTTTCCAACATAGGAGGCTGAACACGGGAAGCTGTATCCCTCCAGCGTTGAGCGTATTCCCTGAAGCATTCATTGCTTTTAAGAGACAGATTCTGAAGTTGAGTTCTGTCCGGAGCCATGTCTGCATTATACTGATACTGCTTCACGAAAGCCTCTGCCAAATCCCTCCAGCAACGGATGTGGGCTCTGTCCAGCCTCATATACCATTCCAAGAATGCCCCAGCTAGGCTATCCTGGAAGAAGTACATAACTAGTTTCTCGTCATCAGAGTATGCAACCATTTTATGGAAATAGGCTTGCACGTGAGTTTTGGGGCAAGAGCTTCCATTGTATTTTTCAAATATCGAGACCTTGAATTTCGGTGGCACTCTCACACCTGGGACCAGCCCCAAGTCAGCAACATCTACTCCCAGAAGATTCTGTCCTTCCACTGCTTTCAACCACTCTTCCAATCTTCTAAACATGGGGTCCATGCCAAAGTCTTCCTGAAGCAAGGGGAACTGATCATCCTGACCATCCTGAATGGGTTGTTGATCTAGGTTGACATGCGGGATCGGGATAGGCCCCGGTCCATTGGGACCATTAGCCTCTCCAGCTGGAGGATCAACCAACGTCTCTGGTTGAGTAATAGGGGGATCCCTCTGTACCAACAATCTAAGCTCCTGCTGTCCTTGAGCCACCCCTTGAACCAAATCCATGAATTGATTCATGCGAATCTTCATCTCGGCGAGCTCTGCTTGTAGGCTTTCCATTGCTCTCTGTTGATTCCTTCGGGTACCGTATCGGTGAATTCTTGAATCAGCTATCCTGCTGATGGAACACCAAACAACTGAGAACACTGCGGCGGTACCTGTTATGCAAGACATGCTATGGATATGCAAATGCAATGACATGTTTATCAATTCCAAAAGGTATTCTACCCCCTTAATTCCAGTCTCACATCAGGCGAATAGGGCAAGAAGACTGAGTCATGGATAAACTTCTGAGATCAAGATGCAACAAAGGGAAACCAACATACAAATGAGTTCAAGGAAAGGGGCCTTAGCCAAAAGTACATCAAAAGAGGATCCCCACAACAAGCCTGTGGATTATCACTACACAGCAATGAAACAAAAAGTAAAGGGAGGAACATAAACCAGGGATCAGCCTCCTGTATACAACCCATAAGGACTGCTCCTCACTTCATCCAGTAATGCCACCATGTCGAGATGATCTGGAGATTCTGTCAAATGCCGGATAAGCAGATTCCTCTTGTGAATGATCCCATCCAGTTCGTTGATGTGCTCTCTGTAGTAATTCCCATCATCTTCTCCGAATACCTCTTCAAGTCTGGATTTCTTCAAACCTGCCAATACCTTGAGTTCTTCAATCTGTCCTCGAGCCTCATGGAGTTGATCTGTGATGTAGCCACTAGTAGAACGGGCGCACAGAAGCTCATTGTTTTTCCCCTTCAGCAAAGTCGTCAATTTCTCTATCTGACCAGTCAGTTCGGCTACTGTCTCCTCCTCCTTTGCCTTCCGAGAAGTTGAAAATGCATCCCATTGCTCCTGCCACCCAGCTAATTTACCATGAGCATATACTAACTGCTGCTTGACTCGCCTCAACTCAGAACTGGATGATCTCAAGGCTTCGTCTGTCTTCCTGAAGAAGTCCGCCTCCACAGCAAATCTCCTCTCTGCTTCCTTTTGCACTCTGACGGCTTCCCCCTTCTGATATTCTGCCTCCTGGAATTGATGCATACAGTCTTGCAACTTCTCACTTAACTCTGAGTTCTTGGTTTGAAGTCCCTCCATGGCACTCTTCAACTTGTCGTACTCCTCTCGGTTCACCACTGTTGACTGCTCAGGAGTAGGTGGATACAAAGGTTCTTCAATAGGGAACGGCAGACCAAACTCCTCGACTCTTCCTTGAAGCCACTCTTCATACCGAGGGTAAGTTCTACAATCTCCTTTTCCAAGGACGGTTCTTCCTCTCTTGATCATCTTGAGCCAGGCCTCAGCTGCCTTACGGGATACCGTCAAATCAGGCGAAGAATGGAAAAACAGAGATTCTTCCACATCCTTTTCCAAAAGAGGAGTTCTTAAAGCATATCCAAACTGTCTAACTGCTAGAGAAGGATTATAGTTGATTCCTCCTATTCTTCCTACCAACGGAACATTTGGGAAGTTCCCACAACTATGAATAATATCTGCCCGAAGCAAGCTCCGGTCGGACCACCAAGAAATATCTTCAGCTCTCAACCCCATCAATCTCTTCGACCAACTCAACGAGTCCTTGACATTAACGAACACTCCTGATTTGGGTAGGTGAGAACTGAACCACCTATAAAACAAAGGCACACAATAATTCAACAATCCCCCTTTTCTATTCTTATTTCTGTGGTGCACTGAATGAAAGAAATCTCCTAGCAAGGTCGGTACTGGATTTCTCAACACGAAGAGGCGTATTGCGTCCATGTCCACAAATTTGGCAACATTAGGGAACAAGACAATCCCATACACGCAAAGAGCCAACACAGCATTGAAACCCCTCTGGTTACCGTCTTCCAGCTTCTTCTTTGCTTCTCCCAGTAAGAAACTCAGATGAAAACCACTAACTTCTCCCTTCTGACACATATTAGCCTTCCAGACTGATTCCTCCAAATATGTGGCTGAAGCAACCATGCTGAGATCGGGCAGAAACTCAGAACTGTAGAACAATAACTGTGACCTGATAGGAACTCTGAGAAAACTGGCAATCTCCTCCAGAGTAGGGACCAAGATATAATCCGGGAATGTGAAACACCTCAATGGAGGGTCATAGAACTGTAGCAGTGTGAATAGGGCGTCATGTTGATCTTTGGAAAGAACCGTGACGAAACTTAGAATCAGACTGTAATCCTCTCGGAATCCTTCTAGAGAACCAGGATCCATTAACTGCATCAACTGTTGGATGGGCTCCAGACAGACCACCGGAAACTTGTAGGCGACAAGTCTCTTTCTGCCAATATCCATCTTAAGAGAACCAGAAAAACTCCGACTGGAATCAAGAAGAAGATGTAAACCCCCTTGAAATGGATAAACATGTGTTAAATGATATGAATGTAAATGATGTGATGATGTGAATGCAATGCAGTGGTATGTCAATCAGGATTGCTGTATCTGCTTGAACATCTGTCGGGTTACACTGTCTGAAGAGAAAACCACTGCGGAATATAAAACAAGATCAAAGCTCTGCTCCAGAAAACCGGGTTGGTTGGAGGTTAAGGTTTCCTGAATTTAGCCCGCCCCTCACTGGTAGGTTCTAAGAACAGAAGTTCGTCAACTTCAGCCCTTTAGTCGCGAATAATACGTTTACCACTGAAGGTTTGGCATTATTACGGGATAAAAGACCTCCACTGACTCCCCTCAACAGGACATCCTAAAGCAAGTTCCCAGTCTCGGGGTCCTCGGATTGATCAGCGAGAATGCACCCACCAGAGCTAACATAATCACGTCTCGGAGGAGAGGCCTCGACTGAGTTCTCGGGAAATGGTCACCAGAGTCGACGATTTCTAAAGGAACATCATGTCGTTACGGAACATCCGTAGAACATAATATATCCAAAAGAAACCTCGTCTGGGTGTCGTTCTTCACGAACGACTTAACGTAGCAACATGCCACGCAAACCTCATGATCATCCACTCTAAAACCTGTGTGTACACTCAAGCCCGGGTAATGGGCTTATCTCTCGTAGAACATCCCATCCCAACAAACAAACAACAGCTCCAACAGATACAGCAGATGAATGCAAGCAAGTAAGTAAATAAATGTACAAAAGCATGAACACCCAATGAACAAGAAATCACACGAGCTAGGAGGGACTCGCTTAGGGAAGATGGACCAGCAAGAGGTCAACTTCTTAGTGTCCCCAGCAGATTCGCCACCTGTCGCAACCTGAAAAATACAGTGCGCAAAAAAAACAACCGGCGAAAGAAAAAGACAGGAGAGTCGCCACCGTGCGTTATTCATCCCAAAGGAGGGAAAGGAAACGCTCGAAGTAAACCTGAAAAAGGAAAGGACAAGACGGGGTCTCGCAACCAAATCTTGGGTTCGGGAGTCGGTTATGTGAAGGGAAGGTATTAGCACCCCTACGCATCCGTAGTACTCTACGGGATCCACTTTTGTGGTTTTCGTCTAAAGGGTGTGGGTTTACCTAATGTGTTTATTTACTAAAAAGGTTAAGAGAAATGACTCGCGCGGATGTCGCATCCACTGCATACGTATCTCATCTGAATATGAGAATTAGAGTCTTCGTAGCTCGGCTGACCTATGGGTTGGGGGATGTGTGCTCGCTAAGACATCGCGTCTTATGCCTACGTATCTCATCTGGAATGAGAATCAGAGCAAGTCGTAGTTCGGCTAACTACGGGGTTGTGGATTGGGTTTTGGACGAACGACGTCACTACGCAATCTACCGGATGCTCGACCTTTGGAGACTTACTCACCTGTAGTAGAAGGAGTAAACGTGTGTTATGGAGAAGAAAAGTCAATGAAGGGTTTGTTTGCATTGTAGGAATGCGCATGCAAAAGGGTAATGAGGATAAGACCTCATAGCTCTTAACCCTGGACAAAGGAACCTGCATAAAGTAAACACAAAAACATTGCCTCCTATCGAGGTCTTCCAGCTAGGAAAGCAGTAAAATGCGGGGAAAATGTAAAAGTACCACACGGATAAAGATCCGAAGTAACAGCAATTAAAGGAACGATAAACCCTGAGATCCTTCCAAGCTAACATCATCAAAGAAAGTGGGTCAGTACAGGTAATCGGAATGAACCTCCAGGGGGTATCCCACAAATAAAGTGGGAAACCACGCAAGTTATCCCTGCAAACGTCATGTGAGCCCTCACAAAAAACTCAACAAAAGGGTTAGTGAAACAAGATAGGGTAACCAAGAGTTGCCCCTAAATCAAAATGTAACCACATGAATAATTCCATCAAAATTCACAAAAAGCTCACAAAAAGCAATCAAGGGTAGGAGGCATAAACCTCTTGTCAAACACATGCATCAAAAGGGTATCAAATTCACCCATAATACCTCATACATTTAGAGCATTCAAATTAAAGGCATAAAGATGATGGATATAGGGCAAATCTGATTGGAGAGCTTGATTGAAATTGAGTTGCACCCGTGAGGTTTACAAAACAATCTTTAGGGTTTATGTGAGGCAGAGGTGATTCTGTGCAGTTGAGTTCCCTTCAGGGTTTGGAGGCTGCTCTGAACTCTGTTAGTTCTTCTCTCACTATCTTTTTCCTCAGGGTTTTGTTCCAAGGAAACCTCAGAGTATTTTGCTTCCCTCCTTTTCTCAAGTGAAGCCTTGGTATTTATAGACTGAATTTCATGGCTTTGTGGGCTCAAATGAGAGAGACCAAAGTCCAAAAAAAAATTTTGTTATATTTTTTTTATTTTTTTTATTATTATTATTATTTTATTATTTTTTTTTAAGTTTCTTGGATCTAATTCTGATTGACATGATGAAATGCAATGTATCTAATGTTAAATGACCTAAAAACGAATGCATGCATGAGGTGTAAAGCGTATGCTTCCAGGAAAAATGAAGGGTAAATTTTGGGGTATTACAATTAGCAAACCATATATATTGCTAATCATAACAGAAAACACCTTTAGCACTTCATTCAAACCAGATCTAGATCAAAATTGCAAATCTCACACACTTTTGCTCTCACATTTTCTGCAAAATTCTTCAAAGTCCTTTGCTATTTCTCCATTGATTCATCATCCACAAGTGCTATTGAAGCTTCTGCAAGCAAGATTTCCTCATTTTCAAGCAGAATCAAGAACTGTTGAAGTAAGCTTCGTTCATGGCAGTTGCGAGTTTGAGCTGTATCAAGAACAAGTGAGCATTGGATCTTCATCCATTCATCCAGTTAGGAGTTGAAGAGGATCTGTTTCAACCTTACAAGTCCTGAAAACCTCAAATCCAACTCTGCACTTCAAACAAGGTCAGGAATCGAATTCTATAATTCATGCAATGACTATAGGCGTTTTGTAGATCTTTGATCCATGAGCATGCTGAACTTTGTAGTTTTAAATTTCATCGAGAATTAAGGAAGTTCTTGTGATTTTAAGTTTGATAGCCAAAACTTCTTCTGCTCGATCCGTTCATTATAGCAATAATTAGGTTAAATCATGTTTAGATTAGCGATGAGCGTTAGAAGACGAAGCTATTGGTATGCTGTTTGTGAATTTTGGTGACATTTGTTCTTGACCTGGGATTTTGATGAAGAACGCGAAGAACAGCTAGGGTTTTCCATTTCCAGGCGCGTTTGATCTTGTATTTTGTGTTTTGCATGCGAATTCCTGTTTGTGCCCGCGTATTGGTTGCATGCGTTCTCACGTGGCAAATTGATTGGTCTAGCGCGCTTCTCCTTGCCAACTGGACTTAAGTGAAACACGGCGTTTCACTTAAGTAGCGCCAGATTTGAATTCAAACGGAGTTCGACCCTCCGCTCCAGCATTTGCATTCTTGGCTTTTGCATTTATTCACATATGCTACACATGATCATGCCATGCCTTTCCATTGTTTTTTATTTTTTTCACTCACTTACAAATTCCATAACTCCATGATTACTTGTCCAATTAACATGAGATTTTTTCCATTGTTTTCCTCAAGATCTCTACTATTTTATGGTGATTTTTCCAGAAATTGTGCACGTGTGGTTTTTAATGTGGCCTAGGGTTTGGTCATACATGTGTTTTGTTGCACCTTGCTTGCTATTTTGGTTGTGAAATGGTGATGGTTAATCCAATGAAGCTAAAAATTTGCATGTGTAAACTAGAGATCCTTAGGGACACTTTGGCATTGAGTTTGTGATTTTATCATTTCTGGTTGTGGAGATATGCTATGATGAATATAGGTGTGACAATGTGTGTCACACCATTTCTTGTCCAATTTGCTGATTTTATTTACCATGCCATATGAACTTCAAATGACCTGAATTTTTGTATGATGATACTTTTGGATGTTAGGATTAAGTATGAATTTTTGTATAAGTTTTGAGTGCATTTCCAATTTGTTTGAGAATTTCTCTTCTGTTTGACCATTTGTGGACTTTTTGAGAGTCATGAACTTCTATGATTTGTGAAATTCTTGATGTTTATTGGATGGACCTGAAAATTTGCACATGTATTCTAGACACCTTGAAGTTTGCCATGGCTTTGGTTTGATGTCCATATCATGTTTGGATTCTGTTTTATGCTTGTGTGAAGTTGATGCATGAATTTGTGCTTCCTTTGAGCTTCTTTTGCCTTGCCTTGCCTTATGGATTTTATTTGACATGCTTCCACTTATCCAAATGACTTGAATTTTGGTGTGATGATCCTATGATGAATGTTGTTTAGCCATGATTTTTCTTGGGATTTCTTGAATTGTTTTTGAGTTGATGTGGATTGATTCATTCTGTTTGGTTCTATGAGCTTTCAGTTTACATGCTTTGTACTAAATGCTTTGTGAAATGAAATTGGTTGATGATATGAATGTGAGACCATTTGGATTTTGTTCCTAACTGATTAATCTTGATTCTTGATAATTTTCATATTTTGTTTTGGTTTATTGCTCCCATTTTGACCCTAGGCCTTGTCCTAGTGGTTAGTGCTTAATGTTTGAGCTTTGTTTCAGGTCAAAGAGCACAATTGCTTATACTTGATGATGTGCATTCAATTGGAGTTGGTCCATTGCTTGATTATGACTAACCTTGAGTTTGTTTTGTAGGCTTTAAGACTTGTACTTAGGCCTTGTGGCTTGCACCTTTGTGCATTGCTTTGCTTGATTGTTGTTTGACTGTGTACAGTTAACTATTGACCATTGTCTGTTTGACTTTTGTTTGAGTTGTGTACTGATTATGTTGGATTGTTTTCAGGTACCTTAGTTGCTATAGTTCACTGTGAACTTGCTTTTGCTTTGCTTGATAGCTTGAGCATTGAGGTATAATGTCTCTAACTTCATGTAGTCTGGAAGACCTGGCCTGTTATTTGGTCAGGCACCTGTCTGAAGTCCTCCTTAAGAGGCAATGCTTGTGATTGTTTATGTTTGTGCCAAGCAGGAAAAGTCCTCCTATGAGGCAATTGGCAGATACAAGAGATGTGCAATCCATCTCCTGCTATTCAGTTGAGTCATCCCTCTGCTCACACCATTGTATTGATGCATTGTGGATATTAACCCAAGATCCTTGTACAGTTGTACAGTTGAGTCAGGGTCATAAGTGTAGAAGGGTTCCCACTTTCTGAACCCACACTTCCTTTTGTCTAAAGCTCTCCCAGGCCAGGGATAAGAGCTGTGAGGCACACCCCTCACTTCCTATTTTCATCTGCTTCACCCTAACTCTCCATGTTAGGGTTAAGAGCTAACATCACCCGATTCCAGATGGCTTGTGTTTCACAGCCTAACCCTTGTGTGAGCCCACTTTGTGTGTATATAGTGTGTGCTATTTGTGATTGTTTGCTTTGCCTGTGCTGCTTAGGTTTAGCTTGCTCCCCGTGCAAGTTAGCTAGCAACCTTAACTTAGGGATGATTTGCATGATAACATCTAGGCTCGAGTCGTAGTCTCCCTAGTTGTGTCTCCCTTTGTATCTGGTTAGGCTAGTCATTTGTCCCTGCGTAGGGGAACTACGTCGCCCTGATCCTCATACCAGATGAGGTACGTAGGCAGGAGATGAGCTGATCTCTCCGGGCGCCCTTTTTTGTTTTGCCTTTGTGTGTGTTAGGAGATGGATGTAAGCCCAGCGATTGGCATTCCGTATCCTATTGTTGTGTGCTTGGAGTCCGATGTAAGCCCAGCGATTGGCATTCGGTTTCCATGTTTGCCTTTTTGTGTGGAGTTTGACGTAAGTCCAGCGATTGGCAGTCGATTTCCTGTGTTATTTTGTTTGGCGTGTGTGAGCCGAACTACGAGTGCTCTGATTCTTCTTAGTCCAAGAAGATACGTATGCATAGGATGCGACATCCTAGTGAGCACGTTTTCCACTAGTCCGAACTACGTCGACTCTGATGTCTATGCCTGATAGACTACGTAGGCCCAGGATGCGATATCCTGCCGAGTCAGTTTCTTTTGTTTCCTGTGTCTCTTTCAGCCAGTGTGTGTGATGTTTGTGAGCAGTGTTTAGCAACCATATTCCTTCCTTTTGTGCGTAGGGGTGCTAATACCTTCCCTTTGCATAACCGACTCCCGATCCCATTCTCTTTGGTCGCGAGACCATGTCTTTTCCAGGTTTACTTCGAGCGTTTCCTTTCCCTCTTTTGGGATAAATAACGCACGGTGGCGGCTCTGTTGTTTTGTTTTCCCGCCGGTTTTTCGCGTAATGCGACAGTTGGCTAACCTTTGCTTGTTTTGTAGGCTTTGAGGACAATTCATTTGTGTTTGCCTTATGCCTTGCACCATTGTTGCCTGATTGGATTTGTCTGTCTGTTTGAATATTGACTATTGATTGTTTGCCTGGATTTTGTACTGATTGGTTTAGATGTTTCCACAGGTACCTAAGTTGCTTTAAGTTCCTTTGAACTTTGCTTTGCTAGCTTGTGGTTTTCATACCACTGAGGTATAATTCCTTAATCTTCATATAGTCTGGAAGACCTACTGTTATTGGTAGGCACCTGTCTGAAGCCCTCCTTAAGAGGCAATGCTTGTGATTGTTTAATTTTGTGCTAAGCAGGTTAAGTCCTCTTAAGAGGCAATTGGAAGATAAAAGGGATGTGCAATCCATCCCCTGCTATTCAGTTGTGTCATTCACTTTGCTCACACACCATGTGTTGATGCATTGTGAATAAGAACCCAAGATCTTGTTGTGTCAGTCATGTGGAGAAGAGTTCCTTCATTCTGAACTCCCACACTTTCTATTTGAGTCAAGCTCTCCCAGGTCAGGGATAAGAGCTGTGAGGTCTTACCCTCACTTCCCATTTCATCTGCTTCACCCTAACTCTCAATGTTAGGGTTAAGAGCTAAAAACACCCCATTCCAGTTGGCTTGTTTTTATAGCCTAGCCTTGTATGAGCCAACTGTTTGCATATAGTGTGTGTGCTTGCTTTATTGTGCTTGTTTGTTTGATTGTGTTGTTTAGGATAGCTTGCTTCCTGTGCAAGTTAGGATAGAAACCTCAACATAGGGATCGTATGCATGACAACTTCTAGGCTCGAGTCGTAGTCTCCCTAGTAGCTTGTTATCCCCTTTGTCTCTGGTTAAGTTAGAAGTTCTTTCCCTGTTCAGGGGAACTACGTCGCCCTGATCCTCATACCAGATGAGGTACGTAGGCAGGAGATGAGCTGATCTCTCCGGGCGCCCTTTTTCTTTTTCAACCCCCTTTTGTGTGTGTTTGGAGTGTGACGTAAGTCCAGCGATTGGCAGTTGGTTTCCTGTGTCTTGTTTGTTTGTCTGGAGTCTGATGTAAGCCCAGCGATTGGCATTCGGTTTCCGTGATTGCCTATTTGTTTGGAGTCTGACGTAAGTCCAGCGATTGGCAGTCGGTTTCCTGTTGTGTTTTATTTGGCGTGCGTTAGCCGAGCTACGAGTGCTCTGATTCTTCTCCGGTCAGAGAAGATACGTATGCATAGGATGCGACATCCTAGCAAGCACGTTTCCCCTGTCCCGAACTACGTCGACTCTGATGTCTGTGTCTGACAGGCTATGTAGGCCCAGGATGCGATATCCTGCCGAGTCCCGTTTCTTTTGTCTTTCTGTGTTTCCTTCCAGCCTTGTGCAGTGTGTGAGCAGTCCTTAGCAACCTTTTCTTCTATTCTTTTGTGCGTGGATCCCGTCGAGTACGACGGATGCGTAGGGGTGCTAATACCTTCCCTTCGCATAACCGACTCCCGATCCCATCTTTCTCTGGTCGTAAGACCATTTCCTTTCCAGGTTTACTTCGAGCATTTCCTTTCCCTCTTTTGGGATAAATAACGCACGGTGGCGACTCTCATTGATGGGATCTCCACCTCTACTGGGAGCACAACCTCCATGCCATATACAAGGGAGAAAGGGGTTGCCCCTATTAAAGTGCGGACAAATTTACGGTATCCATGCAAAGCAAATGGTAACACCTCATGCCAATCCTTGTACGTAACAACCATCTTATGGACAATCTTCTTGATATTCTTATTAGCAGCTTCAATAGCCCCATTCATCTTGGGTCTATAAGGAAAAGAATTATGATGTGCAATCTTGAACTCGCTACACAGCTCTTTCATCATCTTGTTGTTCAAGTTAGATCCATTATCAGTAATGATCTTGTCTAGAACACCATAACGGCATATGAGTTGATTCTTGATAAACTTCACAACCACCTGCCTGGTCACGTTTGCATACGATGCCGCTTCAACCCACTTGGTGAATTAATCAATTGCTACGAGAATAAACCTGTGACCGTTGGACGGGATAAATTGGTCCAAATGCCTACACAAGTTGGTGAATTAATTGGTCCAAAGGCCTTAAGGTCTTTTGTTATCCAAGGGAGAAAACTCAACCTAAAACCACAAATCCACCATGTGAGGATAGCTTCAACATGCTAGTGAGGGGGTTAACCCTATAATAAGCATGGAAGACTCATTGTCCATCACTAAGGATATAGGTGAGTATTATATCTACCTCAAGGATAACTCAAACCTAATGACTAAAGGTTATGAAAAGTTTTGATAAGAAAGTGGTCATTGAAACCACAAAAGCATTTGAATGGGTTATATTTACCAATGAAAAGTATTTACAAAGTATGGTCAAAGTTGACTTAAAGATTCAATTCAAAATAAGTGTTATGAAAAGAAAGTTTGAAAATCAAAAGCATAATGCTTAGGTTTCTAATGTTTGAAAACAAGTGTTAATGCTTGCACAAAAGCTTTGGCTTGGGTTAGAATGGAGGGAAGAAGAAGAATGGCTAAAGTCCTAATCATACAAGAGATGAAGGAGAAGAAATAAGACCACACATGGAGTTCTCTTCTTGAGATCATATTGATGATCCAAGTAGCTCCCATCCTTTGGAATAAGCAAGAAAATAAGTGTATACTCAAGGAATCAATAAATCAAGCAAGCTCTTAGAAATCCTCCAATGGCTCTTAGATCTCTCTCTTTAGAAGCTTATGACAATGGTTCTTCACTTTGGCTCAAATAAGAATCCCTAGCACAAAAGCACACACATCAAAAAGTTCCATGAAGCAAATCAAGAATGGACAAGAGTGAGTTTAGAGATTTGGTCCTTCTAATCCATCTTCAACATTAAGGCCTTTTTACTCCATTTTTGCATAGGGAATGTCCTAGAATCTAAGTCCTTTTTGTCCATTTTTTGCATTTGGTCCAGAACAATCAAAACAAAACACAAGCACAATAATATATACACAATTATGTGCTCAAGTGAGCAAAAGGCAAATTGCATTAACATAAACATGTGCTCAAATGAGCAAAGGGCAAAAGCAAATGAATAATATGTACAAGAATAGTAAATTGCATAAATGTAAAGTGCAAGAATTGAATGTTAATGGTTAATGGTTAGTATTAGTGTTAGTGTGCCATAAGGCAATTTAGCGCTATGTTAAGCAATCGTAATTTGACTTATGTAGAAGTCACAACTATCTGAGGCCGGTCAATAATAATGTAGGCAACAACACAAGTTAGAGGTCTTGATTAGTGAATCAAGCTCCTACAACTTGCCATTCCAAAAGAAGATGAGAAATAATCTTGTATTGATTTAGGTTCTTTGCTTGATTAGGAAGCAACCTATACTTAATGCAAAGCCATTCACTTGATCCATGATAAAATTGAATTATATTTGAATCAAGGAAGGTTAAACCTCCCATGTATCAAGGCTAACCACCAATCTTTAACTCATTGATAAAAAAAAAAGAAAAGAAGATGAATAATAAAGTGCATTAATGGAAATGAAATGAGGCAATCGACAAGCATTGACCAAAGATATATGAAATCAAGGTCAAACATTAGTAAACAGAAGCAAGATGAAGATTAGAAGTCAAGAAACAAATAAAATATTTTTGTTATTTTTCAAAATTAAAATAATACTTGAATTAAAATAATAAAGAAAGGTCAAACTTCAAATTCACTTCAAATCAACTTTGAAAAGTCCAAGTGAATTATCCTAAGTTCAACAAGGTCAAACAAAGTTTGACAAAAAAATTCAGCATTTTTAGAAGTCAGAAATTATTTTTAATCAATTAAAATGCATAAAAATAACCTAATTGAATTAAAATCTCAAATAAATCTTAAATCAATTAAGAAATTGATGAGAATATTTTTCATAGATCTATCATCATTCAAAGAGGTTGAAAAAATATTTTTTGTATTTTTTGAATATCAAAAATTATTTAAAATGAATTAAAAATAACCAGAAAAGAGAAAATTCATAAAAAATATCAAATGATAAAATAAAAAATATGAAAAATCAGTTTTAGAAACTAGAATTTAAAAGAAGAAAAATGCAATTGGTCTCACATTTTTTGGACCAATAATGAAGGAGATATGATTTTTTGAAATGAAATAGAATTAAAGAAATAAAAAGAAAATTGAAATCAGAAAATAAAATGGCAAAAAATATGGAGCGTTGGATGAAGCTCATTAAATGAGTTGGCAAATCACACGGATCACACATGTGCGCCTACCAAACACATGAGTTAACTGAATCACACCTTGCCATTAATAAAGTCATAACATGGAATGGCTTGGATCTAATCTAGAAAAGGGAATGCACGTCTATGATTTAGTTTGGAGACGAGACGGTGGTGTGCACCACCGTCTTCTCCGGCCAACTTCCGGCGTCGGCCAAAAATTGCAGAGATTAAAACTCCACCAAATGACACGATCCTGGTATCAAATGAAAGCTGGGGTGATGTACATCACCCCTGTACCAACCAATTCTACTCTAGGCTTCCATAGAAAGAGGAATCAGAGCTTGAATTTTGTGGTGTTCAACTGAAACTTGTTGGAATTCAACAATTCAAGGCACAAAATGATTGCCTCTATGGAGAGGACTTCAGACAACCCATCAACAACAAGAAATATGTTATATACAAGTAGATTCGAAGAAAACAAGTTTGGATATAAACCTCTAAAATGAGGAGCTTGAGAGCACGATCTCTTGATGCTTATGCTTGCAGTGTGTTCTATGGATCAAGGTGAGCAAGGCTTAAGAACTGTAGATCTAAAAATCAATCAAGGAAATTCAAATTTAGATCTGAAATTTTTTGAAAGAAAGCGGTGAGTTCCTTTGAGTATGGTTAAGGTGTGATTCGTGCAGCATAACAGGTGCCCTTAGGTTCTGTAAATGAGAAGCAATGACCACTTATTTATAGCAGATTGTAGCTGAATGCCTTATCAAAAGCATGTGCATGGATGGAAAGGGCCTCCATGCATGGGCCTGTACAGGCGCATGAAGGGCCCAATTCCACTTGGATTTGCAAGATGATGTTAAATAGAATCAAAATGGACACGCAGATTGTAAGACCCAAATTTTGGCCCTAAGATCCCTCATGGCATCATAACATTGCATTTGCAAAAGCCTCAAGGATCATGTGCATCTTGGTTCCCTTTGCCTTTGGGTGGGATCTCCTTGTGAGTGGTTTGAGATCACCAAGCATGCTTGAATTGTATTTTATTACTTTTGTTATTTTGATTACTAACCAAAAGCACAAAAATATGTCACTAACATCTTTTGTTTGTAGCTTGAGCAATCACAAGGTTCAAAGCTTCTAGGTGATCATTGGTGCAAAGACATGTCCAAGAGAAGATGAAAGCAAGCATGGTAATGGTTACCAAAGCTCTCATCCATCAAATATGCCTCCCTAGTATCTCAATTCATCATTTTTGATCAAAGCAAGTCAAAGGGTTTGAGGTTTGTTCCCCAGAGAAACCCTAATTCATCTGTGCACCACAATGCCTTGCTCATGAAGCAACCTCAGCCCATGATCAAATACAATCAAGGGAAGTTCTTTAATTCATCATTTCATGCATATTTGAACTTATTTGAGCATCCTCAATCATCAATTCATCAAGGTATGAGTTGTGGACTTGAGAAGTTGATCAGTCAATTCATCTGACTATTTTGAAATGCACTGAGACCTAACGTTTTATGTATTGGTCAAATGGAGATGATTCCAAACTAAAACATGTCCTTAAGGACAATATGAACAACTTTCATGTTCATCAAAAATTGATTTGAAGCTTGGAAGGTCATCGTCCATTCCAAAACATTATAGGTCATTTTGACTGAAACCCTAATTTTGGGTCAACTTCCCAAGGACACAAATCATTCATTTTTTATGATTTTGAGGTGGGATAAAATGCATTGGAAAGCTTAAGATGTCTACTTAAAATGTTATCTTTAAGAAAATTTCAAAATCTCAAAGGAAATACATGTGATAATGCAAGACATTATAGGTCCTTTTGGACCAAATGCATTAAAAGGCAAAAAGTCCAACTTCAAGTGCCCATAACTCTTTCATCAAAAATCCAAATGATGAAAAATTTAAGTCCATTTTGACTGTCTTGAAAAGATATAAAACTTTGATGTTGGAGGTTGTTTCATTTGAGGCTTGGATCATCAAAACAGAGGGGCTTGAAAATTGGCCAAATTTGGAAACCTTGCTTTGACATGTCATGCACCTTGCACTTTAAACTCAAATTTCATAAATTTCCACACTTCAAATGGATTTTTGTCCAACATAACAATTGTTCCTTACATCAAGACCTTTCCAACCATTACTCACATGATCATGTTTGGATTTTCCAAATGGGACTTTCGAAGAGGTGAATGTTTAGGTCAAAATATGGAATGCACATGAAATCTTGATACACAAGCAAATGCCATTCAAATTACACGTCCAATTCAACTTGGTTTATGTTCAGCATTCATTTGCATCAGCTTTTGGGCTTTGTACGCGCCTGTACAGGCCCATGCATGAAGGGTTCAAGTTCCATGCATACGAGTATTGCCTTGCATTGCTTCAAGTTCAGCTATAAATACATGCTCCTCTTCATTCATTTCTGACCCTGGAATCAACCTGAAATGCTTCTGAATTGAAACCACACCTCTCACTCAAAGGAACTCTTTCATTTTCACAAAATTTTCAGATCTGAAATTCAACTACATTCGGTTGAATTTCTAGATTCAAAGTTCCTAAACCTCACTCTCACACTCCATTGTTCTTCTGTTTGGCCAAAGAAAGCAAGGTAGCAAGCTCAAGTTTCCAAAAATCAAAGGTGATCATCAACTGGTATTTTCTTCGAATCTCTTATCTCTTTGATCTATTTGCATGGCCAAAGTGTTTTCTGAAGTCCTCACTTGAGAGGCAAGCTAGTGGTAGCTTCAATTTTGTTTTTCTTTGATCTGCATTTTTCATACCAGAATCTTCCACCTCAGATTTCTTAACCTATAGGAATCTTGAGTGTGATTCAAGGTTACATGGGTGATGTACATCACCCCAGCTTTAATTTGGTGTATAGATCTTGCATTTTCATTAAGGTTTGGTTGTCTGCAATTCTGGCCGGAAAATACAAGCTCACCGGAGAAGAAGGTGGCTCTGGTGGCTGTCCCAACTCCAGATCAATTCCGGGCCACACGATCTTGTTTCCAGATCTAATCTGGATCTTTCATTCTTATGACTTTTTTTAATGCTACATGTGGCTCGGTTGACTAGTGCGTTTGGTAGGCGCGCGCATATGATCTGTTTGATGCGCCAGCTCAATTAATGAGCTCTTGATCCAACGCCTCACACTTTTTCTCATTTTTAATTTCTGATTTTATTTCTTTTAATTCTCTTTTATTTCAAAAATCAATATCTTCTTCATTTTTAGTCCAAAAATTATGGGACCAATTGCATTAGTCTCGAAATAATTTCTAGTTTCTAAAAATGATTTTTAATTTTTTTTATTTTGTCATTTGATATTTTTTGTGAATTTTCTCTTTTCTGGTTATTTTTAATTCATTTTAAATAGTTTTTGATATTCAAAAAAATACAAAAATATTTTGCTAACCTCTTTGAATGATGATGGATCTATGAAAAATATTCTCATCAATTTTTTAATTGATTTGTGATTTATTTGAGATCTTAGTTCAATTAGGTTATTTTTATTCATTTTTAATTGATTAAAACTAGTTTCTGACTTTTAAAAATGCTGAAAGTTTTTGTCAAACATTGTTTGACCTTGTTGAACTTAGGATAAATCACTTGGACTTTTCAAGGTTGATTTGAAGTGATTTTGAAGTTTGACCTTTCTTTTATTTTTTTAATTCAAGTTTAATTTTAAATATTAAAAATGCCAAAAATATTTTTGTTCATTTCTTGACCTCCAATCTTCATCTCACTTTTGTTTTTGATTGTTTGACTTTGACTTTCAATGTTATTGGTCAACATATGATGATTGATACATTGTATTTCATTTAATGCATTTATATTTTTTGCCTTCTTTTATTTCCATTTATTCATCTAATTCTTCTTCTTCTTCTTTTTTCTTTTTGATCAATGAGTTGAAGGTTGATAAGTTAGCATTGATTAGGGAGACTTAATCTTCCTTGATCCAAATCTAATTCATCTTGATCAATTGATCAAGTGAATGGCTTTGCATTAAGGATAGGTTGTTTCCTAAATCATGCAAAAGGCTTAAACCAATACAAGATCAATTATCTTCTTCTTTTTTGGCATGGCAAGTTGTTGGAACTTGGCTCACTAATCAAGACTTCTAACTTGTGTTGTTGCCTACATTATTATTGACCGACCTCAGATAGTTGTGACTTCTACATAAGTCCAATTACGATTGCTTAACATAACGCTAAATTTGCCTTATGGCACACTAACTATTAACCACTAACAATTAACATTTATTTTATGCACTTTACTTTTATGCAATTTACTATTCTTGCACATATTATTCATTTGCTTTTTCCTTTGCTCATTGGAGCACATGTTTATGTTAATGCCATTTGCCTTTTGCCCACTTGAGTATATAATTGTGTATATATCTTTTGTGCTTGTGTTTGTCTCTTTGTTGTGAACCAAATGCCAAGAATTGGACAAAATGGACTTAGAATTTAGGATCTTACCCAAGCAAATGGAATTTGAAGAGCAACTAGGCCTCATGCCTTTAGAATGCTATAAATGTCAAAGAGCAACTAGGCCTCCTGCCTTTAGAATGCTTAAAGCTTAAGGATAAACATTGAAAGGACCACATTCTAAACTCCCTCTTGTCCATTCTTCGATTGTGTTATAGAACTTTTTGATGTGTGTTTTCTTTGTGCTAGGGATTCCAACTTGAGCCTAATTGAGGAACTATTACCATGAGCTCCTAAGAGAGAGAGATCCCAGATGCCTTGAGGAGCCTTATCTAAAAATTCATTGATTATTGATTGCTTGAGTTCATGCTTGTGATCGCTTATTCCAAAGGATGGGAGCTACTTGGATCATCAATATGATCTCAAGAAAGGAACTCCTTGTGTGGTTTTGTTCTCTTTTCCCTCACCTCTTGTATTCTTAGGATCTTAGCCTTTCTTCTTCTTCTCCCCACTCTAACCCAAGCCAAAACTCTTATGCAAACATTTAACATTTGTTTTCAACATTAGAAACCTAAGCCTTATGCTTTTGATTTTCAAACTTTCTTTTCATAACACTTATTTTGAATTGAATCTTTAAGCCAACTTTGACCATTTTGTATATACTTCTAATTGGTAAATATAACTCATTCAAATGCCTTTGTGGTTTCCATGACCACTTTCTTAATCAAACTTTTCATAACCTTTAGCTATTAGGTTTGAGTTATCCTTGAGGTAGATATAATGCTCACCTATATCCTTAGTGATAGACAATGAGTCTTCCATGCTTATTATAGGGTTAACCCCTCACTAGCATGTTCAAGTTATCCTCACATGGTGGATTTGTGGTTTTGGTTTGAGTTTTCTCCCTTGGATAACAAAAGACCTTAAGGCTTTTGGACCAATCAATCCACTCACTCATTTTGAGATTTTTACCCCGAACTACGAGGTTTTGATCCTAATCTTTTTTTTAACATGGTACGTAGGCAATGGGTTTATCAACCCAAACACAAAATGTAAATAAACTTGTATATTCTTTTCTCATCCCTTCAATCATGTTTGCACAAATCAATTTTCACAAAAATACCAACCTTACAACAAATGTGAAAAGGGCTCCCTAGGAGTACCTAGGATGTTTTGGGTGCCTAACACCTTCCCATTGCATAACCAACCCCCTTACCCAGATCTCTGACATTTTTACTAGTTTTTTATTCAATAAAACTTTTAGGTTTTTGTTCGCTTTCTAACCATTCCTTTGGATAAATAGAAGTGCGGTGGCGACTCGACTTGTATGTTTTACCTTGGATTTAGTCAATATCTCTAATGGTAACGAATACCCCGCTACACAGATTATGTGTGCTGAGCTCATACAATGCAATTTCAATTGATTTCCAAAAATGCATCAATATGTTCATCCCTTCGAAAATGGCATTTCCAAAACTGAAGCATAACCTTATGGGTAATGGTTGGAAATATTTTTTCATGAGGATCAATTGTTATGTTGACAAAAACCTCATTTGACATTTGGAAATTGGTGAAAATTGATCATGAAGTGTAGGGTGCAAAACATGTACATGTGAAAATTTCAAAAATGGCCAAACTTCAAGCCCTTCTGTTTCAATGATGCAAGCTCCAAATGACAAAACCTTCAACATAAAGGTTGTAGATATTTTCAAGACAATCAATTTTGACTTATATTTTGCATCATTTGGGTTTTTATGAAGAAGTTATGGGCACTTGAAGTTTGATTTTTTCACATTTCAATGATTTTGGTCCAAAGTGACCTATAATTTTTTGCATTATCACATGTATTTATTTTAGGATTTTGAAACTTTTCTCAACATAACAAATGAATTAGACGTATTAAGCTTTCCAATTCATTTGATACCACCTCAAAATCATGAAAAATGAATGAGTTATGTCCTTGGGAAGTTGACCTAAAATTAGGGCTTCAGTCAAAATTACCTATAATGTCTTGAAATGGATGATGACCTTCCAAGCTTCAAATCAATTTTTGATGAAAATGAAAGTTGTTCATATGGTTCTTAAGAACATTTTTTCTCCTGGGATCATTTCCATTTGACAAACACATTAAAAGTTAGGTCTCAATGTACTTCAAAATAGTCAAATGAATTGACTGATCAACTTCTCTAGTCCAAACCTCATATCTTGATGAACTGATGATTGAGGACACTCAAATAAGCTCAAATATGCATGAAATGATGAATATAATAACTTCACTTGATTGTATTTGATCATGGGTTGAGGTTGCTTCATGAGCAAGGCACAATTGATGAACAGATGAATTAGGGTTTCCTTGGGAAACAAGCCTCAAGCCCTTTGGTTTGCTTTGATCAAAATGATGAATTGAGATAATTGGGAAATATTTGATGAATGGGAGCTTTGGGAACCATTGTCATGCTTGATTTCATCTTCTGCTGACCATATCAATGAGCATAGGGGCCTCTAGGAGCCTTGAGTCTTGTGACTGCTCAAGCTACAAACAAAAGATGTTAGTGACATATTTTTGTGCTTTTGGTTAGTAAACAAAGTAAGAAAAGCAATAATATACAATTCAAGAATGCTTGGAGATCTCAAACCAATTCTCAAGAGATCCCACCCAAAGGTAAGGAGCCAAGATGCTATGATCCTTAAGGCAAGATGCAAATGCAATGTTATGATTCCATGAGGGATCTTAGGGTCAAAATTAGGGTCTTACAGCAGAGTTATGGTTGATTCCTCCTTGTGTACCAATGAGAGGCACATTAGAGAATTCACCATAACTATCAATAATATCCAAGCTACTTAATGAAGAATCATAACGAACAATATCATCATTAGTAAGGGACATGAGTCTTTGAGACCACCGTAGACATTGTTTTTTCCATAAAAACAGGTGTCTGAGGCAAGTGCAAAATAAACCACTTGTACAGAAGAGAAAAACATCACACAATAGTTCCACCACCTTTAGAATTCCTTATATGCAAAGAGAAATACACATCACCCAACAGAGTAGCTATAGGATTCCCAATCAAGAAGATTCTAATGGCGTTAACATTAACAAAACCGTCAATGTTAGGTAACAAAGCCAAACCGTAGATGAGAAACACAAATATGGCTTCAAAAGAATCCACACTACCGGCTTGAGCAAAAGCAGTAGCTTTCCCAAATAGGAACTCAGAATTCAACCCAAAAATACCTCCTTTCTTCACCTAATGAGCATCAATTTCAGACTTCTTCAGATGAAGAGCTTCAGCTATAATATGAGATCTGGGAATCTACTCCAATCCACTAAAAGGCACCTTGTTAGAAATAGGTATTCCCAAGATATGGGCATACTCCTCTAATGTAGGCATAAGCTGATAATCGGGAAAAGTGAAGGAACGGTAGAGAGGGTCATAAAACTGAATCAACACACTCAAGAGTCCTTCAACCACATCAGTAGATAACACGGATAAAAGCTTCCCATGATGTTGCTTGAAGTCCAAGGGATCTAATACAAAAGATTATAGCTTCCTTAGCTTTTTCAAATCAGGACATCTGAAATTGTACTTCTTAGTGTTCCTTTGTCCATAATCCATGGTCTGAAAATATTTGCAAATAAAACCTCAGTTCCTTGAAGTTATTTTTCGTGTGATGAATGTTATGATGCGCATGAATGCATGAATGAAACAATCACAAATAAGGGATCACACACAAGGTAAACAAAGGTCAAGAGATGAATTGAGTCGTTGTCAAGATCAATCATCCATTTTGGTGGATTATGGTTTTCACCTTATCAACACCCGAGTTCCATTAATATTGACAAGACTTGATTGGATCAACCAAGAATCAAGGGTTTGTTGTGAGTCGCGAGCATGGAGTCGGGTTAAGAACCATCCCAAAAGAGTGTACTAAGGATAAAAACCTGTAGATCATGTTCTAAAAAGTTCCCAAAGTTGTAATTCCATCTATCGGATATTATAGGTTAGGATGATTGACTCATCAACCAATAATATTCTCAAGAGAAACTCGTCTGAGTGTAGTATCGCGTAACAATTATTATCAAGTCTACACTTGAACAGTCTCCGCACTACGTCCTAAATAGGCCAAGTTGGGTTAAATGTTCTACGGTCCTCAGCTTCTCGGACCCCAAATCAGAAAAAGTAATGCCTAACCACAAATAACTTGTGTGACATTCATAACTCCAAAAGGATCTCCATTGAGCAAGGTCTCAAGCCAACTTGTTAAGGATTACTCCACACAAGTCTAACATGACTATACCATCCTCCTATCTTAATTGCACTCAAGTTCGGGTTAGAACTTATCTCACCACTCAGAGATCACCAAGCACAACAAGCAAATTATATCATACAAACAAGTATACAAACATCAAATATACAATTATATACACATAAAAAAGTAGGCTAAATCCACAGAGGACTATTCCCCAGCAGAGTCGCCCCTTAGTTTCTGTAGCGGCAATTTCATGACCATTAAGTTATGGATAAACTTAACGTCAGTAAAACCAGAGTCCCCACCACGTTTTATTGTTTCCAAAGGAAAAGGGAAAAGTACGAACAAAACCCAAAGATAAGAAGTTTTCAAATAAAAACTAATAAAATGCCATAGATTACAGGTAAGGGGGTTGGTTACACAAAGGGAAGGTGTAAGCACCCAAAGTGTCCTATGTACTCCTACGGAGCCCTGTTTTATGTGCGTATGTGTTTTGGTATAAAATGATGTTTGCAATAAATAGAGTGTGGGGATGAGAAGCTAATTCATTAATTATATTTTTGTGTTTGACAAGACCTTCAGACTTTTGCCTACGTACTAACATAAAAATGAGGGGTCAAAACCTCGTAGTTCGTGGTATCAATTTCAAAATGAGTGGATTGCTTTTCATCAAAAATTTAAATTTAAAAGAGGCATAAAGGGCCTAAAAGAGTTTGAATGGGTGTTAGTTCTTTTTGTCTTTTGAGAAAAGAGTTTGAAAATGCAATGGCATAAGGCCAAAGTTTCTAATTTATAATAAAGTCTAAGTTTAGAAATCACAAGCAAGGAATATTTTGAAAGGGGTGAGAGTTTTGAAATTTAAGAAATGGGAGGAGATGAAGAGACTAATCATAAGCAAAAATTTAAAAGTTAAGAGATGAAAAGATCTGACCAATAGGATGCAATCCAATAAACACGAATGTCATATAGAAACCCATTATTCCTTTGGAATTTAGAATCAAGCAATATCAATAAACAAGTAGCAAGATGAAGAGCAAGGCATCAAATAAAGATAGCCACAACCAAGCTAGAAACTTCATAGTCTTCTTCATAATCTTCCCATGTATCAGATGACATACTCCTTGAATGGCTCGGAATAAGGCATTAGACACAGGTTCAAAGTAACCTTTGCATCAAGACCATGTAGCAGATGAACCCAAGTGGATCCCAATACTTGTATTAGATGAAAGCTCTAATCATAATAACTTGGTTTAAGAAATGTTAGCATTGGCCAAGTCCTTTTGCATAGGGAATGTTGCCTAATTCTAAGTCCAAAGCTCAGATCAAATCCAACAGGCCACACAAACATTTTTTAGGGTTTTTATTGCTTATTAGGTATTTTAAGGTCCTAAGACCATAAACACAAACATGATACATAAACAAATATGTACAATCAAAATATATGGCTCAAGTGAGCAAAGTGAAAATGGCATAAACATAAACAAGTTAAATGATATGTAAAATGGCAAATGGAATCGTAAATGATTGGAATTTAAATTGCATAAAGTAAATGACTTGAAATTAAAAGCAATAATAATAAAAGTTAGTCAAATGTTAGTTGATTAGATGTTAATGAAGTTTAGCTTTCAATTGATTAAGTCATTCTTTGGAGAACACTCAACCCTCTATTCACAAGCATGGATCCTTGAACGAAGACATATTCCAAAGGAAGGAAAAAAGGCCAAGTTTCCACATAATACCATGAAAGGGGGGAGACTTACAATCTCACTTACTAGAATGTTATGCCTTTGGGTCAAAATTTAGCGTTATGTTAAGCAATCGTAATTGGACTTATGTAGAAGTCACAACTATCTGAGGTCGGGCAAAAGAAATCTTGGTGTTAATGCATGTTAGAGATATGGTATAATGAACCATACTCCTAAAACATACCACACACAAAAACAAAATGATCAAAGGATGGACCTAATCTCATCCATACTTGTATTGGTTCATTTAACATGAAGTTATTGATGAACCAATATGCCTTAGGATATTGAGACTTCATTGGTCAATGAAAATGATGGGATTGAATGGGATTAAAGATGAAGAGGGAAGGAGATGAGACAAACACAAATTGGTCATGGGAGGCATTTTATCAAATTAAAATTATTCATTCATTTTGGGAGATGAAATGTAAATTTCATCAATCCCCTAAATCCAATGATTTTGATCCAACAAAAGTCAAATCAATCTTGACCAAAGTCCAAACACATAGTCAAACTTCACAAGTCAATAAAAATGGCTCAACATTATTTCTACACAATTCATCAATTAAAAATCAAATTAAAATGCATTTAAATTAAATTATGTTTGATCAAAAACCTAAAACCTCTTCAAAACACCAAATAAATGGTCAAGAGATTTATCCTAGGTCAAACAAGGTCAAAGGAACTTAGACAAAAAATTTCATTATTTTTGAAAAGTCAGAAGTATTTTTAAACAATTAAAAATATGCACAAAAAACAATTAAATCATGAAAAATATCAAAATTAATCCAAAAAATAATTTTAATTCAGAAAATGAAAGAAGAAAATATCTAAATTTTTTTGGTGAAAGTCCCATATTTTTTGGATTAAAAATGAAATTGATATGAATTAATAAAAAATATTGGATTAAATGAAATAATTAAATTTTTAAAAAAAGGAGAGCCATCTGATCTCCCTCATTAATTGAGGTGGCGGATCAGATGGTTAGAAACGCGCGTTCCACAAATGCTTCAGTCAACTGTCCCACACGTGTGGTAATTAATTTGGATGGATGAGATTAGAAGCTATGGACCAGATCAGATGGTTGGAACTTTGCCAACACACCACCGGAGCCCTAGCTCCGGTCATCTTCTCCGGTGTGGACCACCGGACTGGTCCAAGCTCAACTCAAAGGAAAATGAAAAAGTGATTACACTAATTTGAAGAAAAATGCTCAGGAGCACGAATCTGGCCTCAATTTTGTCCAATTCCATGTATATAAAAAGATACAGGGATTTGGATTTTGAGGATCATCAACTGAGTTGCTTCGATTTGACCTCAAAGAAACTCAATCTACTTGCCTACATTGATAGGACTTCAGACAACCAAAAATCACAAAGAATGATGGAGAATTGAGAGAGAAACGAAGAGATGAAGTTTATGAAAAATCACCTTCGAGTTGATCCAATTCCACTTCATCTTGATTTAGATTTGATTACTTTCTCTTCCTCTTGCTTGCAGAAACCAATTGAGATAAAATGGAAAGTGAATTTCTGGAGTTTGAACTTCCAAACATAAAATGAAGTTCAAGAGAATCTTTAGAAATTCTATGGCAGTGGGGGTTTGAATCAGTCAAGCAAAGCTTGGGCAAGGCGTTGATGTTGATTCTGAAGCCTTGAGCTTGTTTAAATAGCCAATCCATTTGATTTTTGCACCACTTGAATTTTGGCCAATTTTGGAAGGTTTCTTTCATGGGAAATGGTTTTCTCCTAAGGAGTGATGTAATCCACTTCCAAATCGTGTGCAAAGTGTATTGAATTCATCATGTGGAAGCATTCAAAGAAGAATGATCATTTAAGTTTAAAACTTGCCAAAACACTTCCCATAATGGAACCATGCGCAAGTCCCTCATACATTGGCCAAATGAGATGATCTTAGACTTTTTGAAAAGGAGAGATCAAGGGGAACAACTTTCATGTTGAACACGTTTTCATCTGAAGCTTGGATCATGATGAATTTTGAGGTGAAAGTTTGGGAAATCAAACATATTTGATAATTTTTTAAGTCCCAAGTCAAATGTTCACTTCTTCCACCTTAAATAACTTTTTCTATGGACTTCAAATGAGAAAAGTTACTTCCTAAAATTTGTAGCTCTTTCAAACCTATTCAATTTGGTCATAAATTTGAACTCATTTAGATTTATCATGAAGGAGTTATGCATTTTAGAATGTGAGGAAAATCACTTGTTCAATGCTTGTGGCCCAAAATGACCCATAATCTTTCCTCTTGAAACATGCATTTTCATGTTGAATTTTCACTTCCTCCAAACATAAAAGTTTAAGTAGACATCTTTAATTTGATCATGCAGTTTTAATGGATTTCATCGCATAAAAAATGAGCAAGGTATGGTCATGGGAAGTTGACCTCCAAACTAGGGTTCAGACAAAATGACCTATAATATTTCACCATTGATAATGAATTTCCAAGCAAAACTAGATCTTGACCTCAACATGAAATTTGTTTGTAATACCATTTTGAGTAACGTTTCTCTTGTAATCCTTTACACATGACAAAAATTATAGGAGATATGGTCTACGGAACCCAAGTTTTGACTAGTTGACTTTCTCTGGTCAACCACCATGAACAATCTTGCTAGCTTGATATTCTCTTGACTTTTGGGAATCATGGGGGATCATATGTGCATAAGATGATGTAATGTGAAGTATAACTTGAAATATTTGATCAATTGTTGAAGAAACTTGTTCAAGAAGTCATACAAGATACCCAGATGAATTAGGTTTTCCAAGGCAAACAAACTCCAAACTCTTGATGATTTCTTGATGATTTCTTGATCAAAATAACTTGTGAAGATAATGGGGATCCATGTATGATGCTTAGAGTTAATGTGAAACATTTCTTGATTGTTCTCCTTGCATTTAGGGTCTCAAACCCTAGATATGAGCTTGACATAGCATAGGTGAGCATACACACTACCTACAAAAGCAACAAACTATACATTGACATATTTTTGGTATTTTGGTTAGTAAAATAATGAAAAACAAAGTATGATACAATCAAAAGTGCTTGGTGATTTCTCCTAATGCAAACGCAATGAATGGGGGTAAGGAGGATTCTAAGTTGTGATCCTAATGCCAATGCATATGATGAGATAGCATGAGGGATCTTAGGGTCAAAATTGGGGTCTTACAGTAGGTCCTTGGTGGAGATGCATAAGACTTTGTGTTTGATCAGTGATTGCGAGCATGACCATGATGGTTGTGCAATTTGCAGTGTAAACCCCCGTGGTGTTTGATTGTCAAGAGAGATATCCAAAAGTTGATGGATGAGAATGTAATTCAGATTTAACAGTCAAGGGATATATATGATTTCAATGTAATAGTGCTAGTGTTTAAAACCCCTAAGAGGGTAGTCATCCAGTTTGACAGCAGTAGTAGCGACAACGTCAACAGATCGGTATCTCCGTTAGTAATACGGTTAGCGGTCCTCGTCCCGTATGCATCCGATAGAGCTGTTCCTTACCGTTACAATGCCACGACGGTGGAGAATGGTCAAGAGGTTCCATTTCCTACGACAAATTATGTCGTGTGTTTGGCCCAGTCTTTCCAAAGGATGTGGAAGAGGTTGCGGTTAGTAAGAAGGTTGAGGTACCTGTGGTGAATCCGGTTAGTGCTCCAGCGTGTCAGTCTGGTTAATTAAGAAGAGAGAATTTAATATGGTGGAGCAACTGCTCCAAACTCCATCCAAGATTTCAGTATTGTCTCTGCTATGAATTCTGCAGCGCATAAAGAAGCATTGCAAAGAGTCTTAGAGCAAGCCTATGTAAAGCAAGACGTGACTGTGGATCTGTTTGACCACATTGTGGCTAACATTACTTCCTGCAACAATCTGAGTTTTTGTGATGAAGAACTTCCTGAGGAAGGTAGAAATCACAATCTGGCACTCCATATTTCGATGAACTGCAAGGAGGATGCATTGTCAAATGTGCTAGTTGATACCGATTCTTCTTTGAATGTACTCCCCAAATCAATTCTGTCTAGACTCTCTTATTAAGGCACCCCGATGAGGTATAGTGGCGTGATTGTCAAGGCATTTGATGGTTCTCGCAAAACCATCATTGGTGAAGTGGACCTCCTAGTGAAGATAGGTCCGAGTGATTTTCAAATTACTTTTCAAGCAATGGATATCCATCCGGTCTATAGCTGCTTATTAGGAAGGCCATGGATTCATGAGGTTGGAGCTGTAACGTCTACTCTGCACCAAAAGTTAAAACTTGTGAAGAATGTTAAGCTTGTCATCATTGGTGGATAGAAAGCGCTTTTGGTGAGCCATTTGTCATCTTTTACG
Source organism: Lathyrus oleraceus (assembly GCF_024323335.1). Classification (NCBI taxonomy): domain Eukaryota; kingdom Viridiplantae; phylum Streptophyta; class Magnoliopsida; order Fabales; family Fabaceae; genus Lathyrus; species Lathyrus oleraceus. Next base: position 215,076,320 of record NC_066583.1, read on the forward strand.
TATGTCGAAGCTGAGGAGGAGGTTGGAACTCCGTTCCAAGCCTTATCTATTGCTGAAGTAAAGAAAACGGGTGCACCCATGTCTTCTTCCAAAGATGCTCAAAGAGCAATTGAAGCTGGCAGTACAGATCAGTGGGGCTGAATGGTAGAAGTCTACGAGGACAAGAATAGAGCCGGATTGGGATTCTAGCGAGGGCCTTCTAATGTCAAATCTGAATAAGTGCAACCGAGTTTCCATAACGGAGGGTTCATCTATGGTAATGAACAACACTCAGCTGATGTGATCGAAGGTGATGAAGATGAAGACTGCACCAACTTTGTGACGCATGGCAAGACTTGTAACAATTGGGCTGCTGTTGATGTTCCTGTTATTGTCCATCGCTCTAAGTAATTTGCTTTTCATTTGTTTTAAGAAAAATCCTTCTTCTATGCCTAAGGGAGAAGTGAATATTGTTGGGCATTTTTCAAATTACCATCAATAAAATGCAATTCTATTCATCCACATCTATGATGTTTTTATTTTACTTTTTTCTTTTCTCAAAATGGTAATCACAAAAAACCTAAATAAATAATAATTGTCCATCTACATAATATTTGATCACAATTCACTCCTCTAAAATCAAACTATCAAACCATTATGCAGGTTGGTTTCCAAACCCATTGAATACAATGATCTTACGCCCCCTCCAAAATTTGATTTCCCTGTGTTTGAGGTTGGGGAAGAGATTGATGAAGAAGTATCTGATGAGTTATCTCGTTTACTTGAGCATGAGGAAAAAGCCATTCAGCCATTCGAAGAGCAGATTGAGATAGTCAACTTGGGTTCCGAAGATGATGTGAAGGAAGTCAAGATTGGGTACCAACTGTGTCCAGAAGTTAAGAAGGGGTTGATTGATATTCTTTGAGAGTATTCAGATGTGTTTCCTTGGTCCTATCAAGACATGCCTGGTTTGGATTCTGAGGTTGTGGAGCATAGACTTCCGTTGAAGCCAGAATGCCCGCCAGTCAAGCAGAAATTGAGGAGGACTCACCCTGATATGACAGTAAAGATCAAAGAAGAAGTGCAGAAGCAGATTGATGTTGGTTTCCTTGTTACCGTTGAATATCCATAATGGGTGGCCAATATTGTGCATGTTCCTAAGAAGGACGGAAAAGTCCGTATGTGCGTCGATTATAGAGATTTGAACAAATCTAGTTCGAAAATTGATTTCCCTCTACCACACATTGATATGTTGGTAGACAATACAGCTAAATTCAAAGTCTTTTCGTTTATAGACGGATTTTCCGGTTATAATCAGATTAAAATAGCACCATAAGATATGGAAAAGACCACATTCATTCCACCCTAGGGAACATTCTGTTATAGAGTGATGCCTTTCGGTTTAAAGAATGTTGGTGCAACATACCAGAGAGCAATGACCACTCTTTTTCATGATATGATGCATAAAGAGATCGAGGTCTATGTTGATGACATGATTGACAAATCTCGTGATGAAGAAGAGCATGTTGAGCATTTGTTGAAGTTATTCCAACGTTTGAGGAAGTACAAACTTCGCTTGAGTCTGAATAAGTGTACATTTGATGTTCGTTCTGGTATGTTGTTGGGCTTTATTATTTAGCGAGAAGGGTATTAAGGTTGACCCTACCAAAGTCAAAGCAATACAAGAGATGCCTGCGCCCAAAACTGAGAAGCAAGTTAGAGGTTTTCTTGGCCATTTGAATTACATCTCGAGATTCATTTCGCATATGACTGCCACGTGTGCGCCTATATTCAAGCTTCTTCAGAAAGATCAGTCTTGTGATTGGACCGAAGATTTCCAGAAGGCTTTTGAAAATATCAAAGAATATCTGCTTGAGCCTCTGATTCTGTTACCGCCTGTTGAAGGAAGACCTTTGATCATGTATTTTACCATGCTTGATGAGAGTATGGGTTGTGTTCTTGGTCAGCAAGACGAAGCTGGAAAGAAAGAATATGCTTTTTACTACCTCAGTAAGAAGTTCACTGACTGTGAGACTTGGTATTCTATGCTTGAAAAAACTTGTTGTGCATTGGCTTGGGCTGCTAAGCGTCTGTGTCAATATATGTTGAATCATACTACTTGGTTGATATCCAAAATGGATCCAATCATGTATATTTTTGAGAAGCCTGCTTTAACTGGGAGGATTGCCCGTTGGCAGATGTTGTTATCTGAGTATGATATCGAATATTGATCTCAAAAAGCTATTAAAAGTAGTGTCTTGGCTGACCATTTGGCTCACCAACTGATTAAAAATTACCAGTCAATGCAGTATTATTTTCCCGATGAAGAGATTGTGTACCTGAAGATGAAAGATTGTGATGAACCATTGCTTGAAGAAGGGCCAAAACCTGGTCCCCGTTGGGGCATGGTATTTGATGGAGTTGTTAATCAGTATGGTAATGGCATTGGGGCAGTGACTACTACTCCTCAAGGCACACATTTTCCGTTTACAGCTAGATTGACTTTCAAGTGTACAAACAACATGGCTGAGTATGAAGCTTGCATTATGGGGCTTGAAGAGGCCATTGATCTCAGAATTAAGTGTCTTGACGTCTATGGAGATTCAGCTTTGGTTGTGAATCAGAACAAAGGTGAATGGGAGACGAATCAACCCGGTTTGATACCATATAGATATTATGCGAGGAGGATTTCAAATTTCTTTACAAAGGTTGAGTTTCATCATATCCCTCGAGATGAAAACCGGATGGTAGATGGTCTTGGAACATTGGCTTCTATGATTATGGTGAAATTCTGGAATGAAGTTCCCAATTTGACTATGATGCGTCTCGATAGGCCAGCTCATGTGTTTGCTGTTGAAGAGGTCAAAGATGAGAAGCCGTGGTATTTTGAAAGATACGAATACTTTGAGGAGATTAGTTGTCAACTTCTACCTTAATGGTGATGTGCTTTATAAGAGAAACTTCAATACAGTTTTGCTCAAATGCATGGATAGACACGAAGCAGACTAGTTGATGACTGAAGTCCATGAAGGTTCCTTTGGTACAGATTCCAATGGACATGCTACGGCTAAAAAGATGTTGAGAGTAGGTTACTATTGGCTGACAATGGAATCTGACAGTTGCAAGTTCGTGAATAAATGCCACAAGTGTTAAATTTATGCCGATAAGATTCATGTTCCTCCGACACTATTGAATGTCATTTCCTCTCCATGGCCCTTCTCCATGTGGGAATTGATATGATTGGTATGATTGAGCCTAAAGCTTCGAACGGACATCGTTTCATTCTGGTGGCTATTGATTACTTCACAAAGTGGGTTGAAGCGACATCGTATGCGAATGTAACCAAGAAAGTTATTGTAAGGTTTATCAAGAATCAGATTATATGTCGTTATGGTGTGCGAAGTAAGATCATTATTGATAATGGATCTAACTTGAATAATAATATGGTGGAAGCTCTTTGAAAAGACTACAAGATTGCACATCATAATTCTCCTCCCTACAGACCTAAGATGAACGGGGTTGTTGAAGCTGCAAACAAGAACATTAAGAAGATCATTCAGAAGATGGTTGTAACAAACAAAGATTGGCATGAGATTCTCCCATTTGCTTTGCATGGGTACCGTACGTCATTTCGTACTTCAATAGGGGCAACCCCTTTCTCTCTTGTTTATGGCAGGGAAGTTGTGCTCCCCGTAGAGGTTGAGATCCCATCATTGCGTGTTTTGATGGAAGCCAAGTTGACTGAAGCTGAATGGTGTCAGACCAGGTATGATCAGCTGAATTTAATTAAAGAGAAGAGGTTGACTGCCATGTATCACGGCCAGTTATACCAACAGGGAATGAAGAAGGCATTTGATAAGAAGGTCAAGCCTCGTGTATTCAAAGAAGGTGACCTTGTGCTCAAGAAGATTTTATCTTTCAAACCCGATTTTAGGGGAAAATGGACTCCTAATTATGAAGGCCCATATGTTGTTAAGAGAGCCTTTTCAGGCGGTGCTTTGATTCTTACAACTGTGGATGGTGGAGAGTTCACTCATCCCGTGAATGCTGATGAAGTTAAGAAATACTTCGCCTAGAAAAGAAAAGAACAGCTCACTAAGTTGAAAACCCGAAAGGGCGGCTTAGGTAAACATGAGTGTCTCGGTGGATTGAAAACTCGAAAGGGCGGCTTAGGTAAAAATGAGCGTCTCGGTGGATTGAAAACCCGAAGGGGAGATCCAGGCAAAAGTTAGAGACATAAAATAGAAAATTTTATCCCGATAGATTGAGTGTCCATCCTTGGGGAAATCTATGTAAAAATTAGGGATTATGGCACGTAACTGCATTTGGCTGAACTCCGATCTTGAAAGCATTTTGTTTGAGCAAATCAGTTCGCTCGGGTTCGTCATTCCCAACCAAATCCAAGAGCACAGTGGGTATTGAAGATGGCAGAAGGAATAGTCATCATTGTATTCAATGTAGCCCTTTTTCCATGTAAATTATCATTTTTCAACTTTTGTAAAGATCTATGGAGTCTTGTCATTTACAGACTGCCATTCTATTAATAAAGTTGAGCTTTTTATCCAATTGTTTCTACTCTTACTTATTTTCAACTACATAGAATTAAAATTTATGATGATCATTTTGAAATTGAATTTAAAAATCAAAATCATCTTTCTTAAAATAATAAAAGCAATTACTTTTAAAGAGCAATGAATTTCATTAAGAAATATCAACAGCAGTCTGAGAATAGGAAAGTCCTAAAATACGAAGCATTGTTGGTCTTCCCCAAGCAGTTGGTTCAGCAATTCAGTTTTCCCAACCAAGTTTTGTGATCCCCTCCCCATCTGAGTTATAGGCGCATATTCTCAACGGTTTGCCTGGACTCAGTACAGACTTTTATTCCCCTCAAGTCGCCAGCAGAGTTCTCTCTCGATCCTCTCCGATAGTGTTGACTTTTGAACAGTACGTCTGGTCTTCTGCGAGGTTGTCTCCCATTTTGGTATGGTGTTGACCTAAAATTCCCCACAGAGTTGATGATTCAAATCCTCAGCAGATCTATTCTCTTTCCCCAGCCAGGGTCGAGCCTTTGAGATGGATGATTTATGTCCATCCCCAACTCTTTTTCTCCAGTCGATGCCTCCATCCTGTCGAGATTAGTCGAGTGTTGTATCGATAATTTGTATCAATGACGTTTGTATCCTTTGCGATTATTTCGTCAGTATGATCATCAATCATATATACATATACATATACATTCATATATTTCATTATTTGTTATCGCATTTGATTCCTTGTTCCTCTGCTATGGTGGTATCCTTTCCCCACACCGATTTGGTACGTTTGTCCTCCCTCAATGGTACAGTGTCAACCCATTAAGCAGAAAGACTTTAATTGTTCTCATTTCCCCACTGAGTTATTTCCTTGTGGATGATTATTATTTCAGCTTCCTCCCTAGTTGATTATCTAGAGGGAACCACTCCCGTTGAGTTATATCCTCATTGGGTCGACTCTTTGATTGACAGTTTTCTTTCTAGATCTTATATGGATAGATACTTTTAGTCCCCTGAGAATCTATTACCCGATAACTGGTAATGTTCTTCTCAATTTTCGATTACATTACTTTTGCCCAATACCCGGGAAATTATAATTTACTTCCTTTTGTTATCCCCAGCGAATGCGTTTTGCTTTTCCCCAGGAAGTCTATCCTTGATATGTTCATTCTAACCGATGACGGATATTCTTTCCTTTTGAGTCTATCCTTGATATGTTCATTCTAACTGATGACGGATATTCTCTTTGTGGTTTTCTACCCCGTAAAAGGGTAGTTGTAATCCCTATTTGCTTTCCCCAGAGAGTTAATCCTTGATATGTTCATCCTAACCGATGACGGATTTTCTTCTCTTTGCGGTCTTCTGCCCAGTAACCGGTAGTTGTAAATCCCACTTTCCCCTATGAATCTATCCTTGATACGTTCATCCTAACCGTTGACGGATATCCCTGTGTTTGAGGCTGAGGACGAAACTGATGATGAAGAAGTATCTGATGAATTATCTCGTTTGCTTGAGCATGAGGAGAAATCCATTCAGCCGTTCGAAAAGCAGATTGAACTACTCAACTTGGGTTCCGAAGATGATGTGAAGGAAGTCAATATTGGGTCTTAACGGTGACTAGCGGCTAAGAAGGGGTTGATTGATCTTCTTCGAGAGTATTCTGATGTGTTTGCTTGGTCCTATCAAGACATGCCTGGTTTGGATTCTAAGATTGTGGAGCATAGATTGCCGTTGAATTTAAAATGCCCGCCGATCAAGCAGAAATTGAGGAGAACTAATCCTTATATGGCAGTTAAGATCAAAGAGGAAGTGCAGAAACAGATTGATGTTGGTTTTCTTATTACCTCTGAATATCTGTAATGGGTGGCCAACAAAATGCTTGTTCCTAAGAAAGATGGAAAAGTTCATATGTGTGTTGATTATAGAGATTTGAATAAGGCTAGTCCGAAAGATGATTTTCCTCTATCACACATTGACATGTTGCTAGACAATACAGCTAAATTCAAAGTCTTTTCGTTTATGGACGGATTTTCCGGATATAATCAAATCAAGATGGCACCTGAAGATATGGAGAAGACCACATTCATTACACCCTGGGAAACATTCTGTTATAGAGTGATGCCTTTTGGTTTAAAGGATCCTGGTGCAACGTACCAGAGAGCTATGACCACTCATTTTCATGATATGATGCATAAAGAGATTGAAGTTTATGTTGATGATATGATCACCAAATCAAGTGATGAGTAAGAACATGTTGAGAATTTGTTGAAGTTATTCCAGCGTTTGAGGAAGTATAAACTCCACTTGAATCCCAATAAGTGTACTTTAGGTGTTCGTTTTGGTAAGATGTTGGGCTTTATCGTCAGCTAGAGGGGTATTGAAGTTGATCCGGCCAAGGTTAAAGAAATACAAGAAATGCATGCGCCCAAAACTGAGAAGCAAGACAGAGGTTTTCTCGAGCACTTGAATTATATCTCGAGATTTATATCGCATATGATTGCCACATGTGCGCCTATATTCAAGCTTCTTCGGAAAGATCAATCTTATGATTGGACCGAGGATAGCCATAAAGCTTTTGACGGTATCAAAGAGTATATGCTTAAGCCTCCTATTCTATCTCCACCTGTTGAAGGAAGATCTTTGATCATGTATCTGAATATGCTTGATGAGAGTATGTGTTGTGTTCTTGGTCAGCAAGATGAATCTGGGAAGAAAGAATATGCAATTTACTACTTCAGTAAAAAGTTCACCGACTGTGAGACTCGGTATTTTATGCTTGAAAAGACTTGTTGTGCATTGGCTTGACCTACAAGGCGTCTGGGTCAGTATTTGTTGAATCATACTACTTGGTTGATATCCAAAATGGATCCAATCACGTACATTTTTTAAAAGCCTGCTTTAACTAGGAGGATTGCCCGATGGCAGATGTTGTTATCCGAGTATGATATTCAATATCGATCTTAGAAAGTTATTAAAGGTAGTGTCTTGGATGACCATTTGGCTCACCAACCGATTGAAGATTATCAATTAGTGCAATATGATTTTCCCGGCGAAGAAACTGTGTACCTAAAAATGAAAGATTGTGATGAACCATTGCTTGAAGAAGGGCCAGAACTTGGTTCCTGTTGGGGCATGGTATTTGATGGAGTTGTTAATCCGTATGGTAATGGCATTGGGGCAGTGATTATTACTCCTCAAGGCACTCATTTTCCATTTACACCTAGATTGACTTTCAAGTGTACAAAACAATATGGTTGAATATGAAGTTTGCATTATGGGGCTTGAAGAAGCCATTGATCTCAGAATAAAATATCTTGACGTCTATAGAGGTTCAGCTTTGGATGTGAATCAGATCAAAGGTGAACGGGAGACGAATCAACCCGGTTTGATACCATATAGAGATTATGCAAGGACAATTTCAACTTTATTTACAAAGGTTTTTTTCATCATATCCCTCGAGATGAAAACCGGATGGCAGATGTTCTTGCAACACTGGCTTCAATGATTGTGGTGAAATTTTGGGATGAAGTCCCCAATTTGACTGTGATGCGTCTTAAGAGGCCAGCTCATATGTTTGCTATTGAAGAAGTCAAAGATGAAAAGCCGTGGTATTTTGATATCAAATGTTTCCTCCAAAGTCAGATTTACCCGCCTGGGGAATTCTTGAAAGATAAGAAGACTTTTAGGAGATTAACTGGCAACTTCTACCTGAATGGTGATGTACTTTTCAAGAGAAATTTCAATATGGTTTTGCTCAAATGCGTGGATAGATATGAAGCAGACTTATTGATGACTGAAGTCCATGAAGGTTCCTTTGGTACTCATTCCAATGGATATACTATGGAAAAGAAGATGTTGAGAGCAGGTTACTATTGGCTGACAATGGAATCTGAGTGTTGCAAGTTTGTGAAGAAATGCCACAAGTGTAATATTTATGCAGATACAATTCATGTTCCTCTGACACTGTTGAATGTCATTTCCTCTCCATGACCCTTCTTCTTGTGGGGAAATGATATGATTGGCATGATTGAGCCTAAAGCTTCAAATGGACATTTTTTTATTCTAGTGGATATTTATTACTTCACAAAGTGGGTTGAAGTGGCATGGTATGAAAATGTGACCAAGCAAGTTGTTCCGAGGTTTATCAAGAATCAAATTATATGTCATTATGGTGTGCCAAGTAAGATCATTACTGATAATGGATCTAACTTGAATAATAATATGGTGGAAGCTCTTTGCAAAGACTTCAAAATTGCACATCATAATTCTTCTCCCTACAGACCTAAGATAAATGGGGATGTTGAAGCTGCAAATAAGAACATCAAGAAGATTATTCAGAAGATGGTTGTCACGTATAAAGATTGGCATGAGATGCTCCCATTTGCTTTGCATGGGTACCGTACATCTGTTCGTACTTCAACAGGGGAAACCCATTTCTCTCTTGTTTATGGCATGGAACTTGTGCTCCCCGTGGAGGTTGAGATCCCATCACTGTATGTCTTGATGGAAGCCAAGTTGATAGAAGCTGAATGGTGCCAGACTAGATATGACCAGTTGAACTTAATTGAAGAGAAGAGATTGACTGCCATGTGTCATGGTCAATTATATCAGCAGAGAATGAAGAAATAATTTGATAAGAAGGCCAAGCCTCGTGTGTTCAGAGAAGGTGACCTTGTGCTCAAGAAGATTCTATCTTTTAAACCTGACGCTAGGGGCAAATGGACTCCTAATTATGAAGGCCCATATGTTGTTAAGAGAGCCTTTTCACGTGGTGGTTCGATTCTTGCAACTATGGATGGTGAAGAGTTCACTCGTCCTATGAATGCCGATGCAGTCAAGAAATACTTCGCCTAAAAAGAAAAGAACAACTCGCTAAGTTGAAAACCCGAAAGGGCGGCTTAGGCAAAAATGAGCGTCTCGGTGGATTGAAAACCCGAAAGGGCGATCCAAGCAAAAGTTAGAGACATAAAACAAAAAATTTATCCCACTAGATTGAGTAACCCACCTTGGGGCAATCTAGGAAAAAATTAGGGATTATGGCAAGTAACTGCATTCGGTTGGTCCTGATCATTGGACACAGTTTTGAGCAAGTCATTCGTTTCTGATTCGTCATTCTCGACCAAAGCCAAGAGCACAATGGGTATTGAAGTTGGTAGGGAGAGTAGTGATCATTTGTATTCAATGTAGCCCTTTTCCATGTCAATTACCATTTTCAACTTTGTAAAGATCTATGGAGTCTTGTCATTTATAGACTACCATTCCATTAAATAAAGTTGAGATTTTTTAATCCAATTGTTTCTACTCTTATTTATTTTCAGCTAAATAAAAATGAACTTTTATGATGATAATTTTGAAATAAATTAATAAATAAAAATTATTTTTTCTTAAATAATGAAAGCAATTACTTTAAAAATAATTGATTTCAGTAATGAATATCAACAGCAGTCTGAGAACAGGTAAGTCTTGACATGCGAAGCCTTGTTGGTCTTCCCCAAGCAGTTTGTTTGGTAATCTTTCCCAAGCAGTTCATGATTCATCCATAGTAGAGTTGAACTACTGGTCAGTCCCTTTTGCAAACCATTTTCCCCAACTGAGCTATAGGCTCACATCGTCAGTAGTTTGCCTAGATCCTCCATACAGAGTTTTATCTCTTGTACTCCCCGACGGAGTCCATATTCAGATACTGAACTTCCCTGGTTCCCAACAGTGTTTGACTTGGTTCTCTACGAGGTTGTCTCCCATTTGATATGATGTTGACCTAAAAGTCCCCGCAAAGTTGACAACTTGGATCATTAGAAGATCTATCCACTCTCCCTAGCCAGGATTGGGTTATTTGTGTTCATCCCTAACATCTTTTCTCAGTCGGTGTTTCCATCTTGTTGAGATTAGCCGAGTGTTGCAGTGATGATTCAAATCTGTATTATTCCCCCATGCAGATTCGGTGCGTCTGTCCTTCTTCAATAGTAGAGTGTCGGCCCATTAAGCAGAAAGAGTTTAACCTTTCTCATTCCCCACTAGGTTATTTACTCGTGGATGATTATTATTCCAGTTTCCTCCCTAGTTAGTTATCTGGACGAAACCACTCCCTTTGAGCTATATCCTCATTGGGTTGAGTCTTTGTTTGACCTTTTATTTCTAGTTCTTACCTAGATAGATACTTTTGGTCCCTTGAGAGTCTGTTACCCAGTAACTGGTAATTTTCTACTTGATTTGTGAGTACATTACTGTAGCACCTCAAATTTTCACCTCTCATTTTGTATATACATTTTCATTTTAGGTCATAACATTGCATTGTCCATTGCATAATCTATCAAGTCATCAGTCAAGACTGGTCAGGAGATTCAGTTGTGCAACCAAGCAAGTGCATTTTCCATGGAATCAAAGCCCTAGGGTTGGTTCAATGAGTTCATATGATTCAAGAATCATTTTGAAGTGATTTGGTCAAGCATTGAAGGCTCAAAGTTCATCAGTCAATGATCAATTCATCTGAAACCCTAGAAAGTCAACCAAAGTCAACTGTCAGTTCAATCATGGATTTGGAGGTGGGAGATGGTTAGAGAGGCCTCATTCATGTCCATGCAAGTCTCATTTGACATTTCAAACATCAACAATGAAGGATTTGAGGTCAGATGTAAACTTTCCAAAAATAGTAAGTGACCTGTAATTTGAAATTGCCAAAAATGGAAAGGTTTTCTCCTCAAGATTACATCATCAAGAAAGCTTCAAATGAAATTTTGTCCAACATGAAAGTTGAAGATCTTGCTCTCCCGTTTCCAAAAAGTCCAAGATCATGAATTTCTCATGTATGGTTGAAGAGATATGGATCAATCATGGCCAAGTGAACATGGAACTTCAAACATGCATAACTTCTTAACCAAAAGGCCAAATGGAGTGGTTCTTTTTTGTATATTCATGTCTTGACATATACTATCCAAATCATGCATCACAAGCCATGCATTCTCATCACATAATTATTTGATATTTCATTTGATTTTTGGAAGTAATTTTCAAAGTTTAAAATTGGCCAATTGTTGGAACTTTCTATCATTGCCAGTAGCTCCAAAATGAGGTTTTAAGTGAAATTGAATCATAAAAACGTGCATTGTTCCATTCATTTCATGCATAGGGGTGCATTATCCAATTTGCACTTACACTCTCATATTTTCCCTAATCCACTTGCCAAATGCTTAAACATGTTTAAGGACTTGATTAGGAGCAAGTATATAAGCCAAACCCTAACAGATTTCAGCATGAACAACATCACATTTTCAGATCTAAACTTTTCTTCAAATTTTCTCTCTCAAACTTTTTCAATTTTCTTCAAACCAATCCATCATCCATTGATCAAATCATCATCTGGAAGGATTATGGTGCATGTTTGAAGCAAGAACCATCACAATTCATGCAGATTTGAAGCAGCTCGAAGCTTACACTCATCCATGGCAGTTGAGAATTCTGTTGGAATCAAGCTCGAGTAAGCATCAAACCTTCATCCATTCAATCATACAAGAGCTTTGGATCATCTGTTTGAGCTTCTCATGGCCTGAATCACTCTGTTCCACTTCTGCATCTTCATCAAGGTCAGAAATCGATCTCCTCTATTCTTAAATTGGTTATATGATTGTTGTAGATCTTGCATCACTGAGTAAATTGAGCTTCGAATCACTGATTTCCATGCAGTATTGTGTTATTTATGCTGATCTAAAGTTTGACATGTGAATGTTCTTAGCTTCGATTTGTCCATGATATGTAGAATTAGGTTAAATCATGCTTAGATTTGTGATGTGTGTTGCAAGATCTACACGATGATGTGCTTGTTTTTTGTTTCTGTGAACATTTGTTCTTGGCTTGTATGAACATGATGAATGCGCTTGAAGATGTTGAAATATTTTTCCAGACACTGTGTTTGATCTTTCCCAGCGCGTTTATGATGTTTGCATGCGTTTGTGAAATAGATTCCATGTACTGGTCCATGTAGCGCGCGCATGGCAATTTGATTGGCTATCCTTGCTTCACCTTGCCACATCAGATTAATGAAACACGGAGTTTCATTGTGTGGCACGCATTTATTTGAATTTGCTCCTTGTTCGATTCCTGGCTCCTCCACTTTTTCAAATATGCCTTGCCATTATTTGTTTCCCTCCATGTTATTCATGCCATGTTCTTCAAGTTTTTTTATTTTTTACTTCACTTTAAAAATTCATAACTAAATGAATATTGATCCAAATAATGTGTGGATTTTTGAATTGTTCTCCTTGTTGTTTCTAGTTTTTTTTCATTATTTTTCCAGAAATTTTGCTCGGATGAAAATTAATTTGGCCTAGGGTTTGTGTGCATGTATCATATTTTGTACCTTGCTTGCCATATCTTTTGTGAAATGATGAGTTTTAATCCAATCCCTATGAAATTTTACATGATTAAAATAGACTTCATCCTGGACATTTTGGTGTTGAGTTTGCATTTTTATCATGTGCCATTGCTGAGTTATAATCTTGTTAATGTAGGTGTGACAATGTGTGTCACACCTTTGCTTGCTCAACTTGATTAATTTGTTTGCCATGCCAAATTAATTCCAATTGATGTGATTTTTTGCATGATACTTGATATGGATGTTGTGATTGATCATGAATTTTCTTGGAATTTTTGGATTGATTTCTGATTTGTTTGGGATTTTTCTTTCTGGATTGTCATTTGTGCACTTTTGAATAGTCTTGAATTTCAATCATTTGTGAAATGCTTGTGCTTTATCCTATGAATGTGAAATTTTGCACATTGTTTCTAGACATATTGAAGTTTGTTTTGGCTTTGGTTTGAGGTCTTTATCATGTTTCATTTCTGTTTTAGGCTTGTGCTAAGTTGATGTGCCAAGTTGTGTCCTATTTGAGCTTGTTTTGATTGCTTTGATTTGATGAATTTGATTACCATGCTTAATCTTGTCCAATTGCCCTAATTTTTTGTGTGATGATCATGTTTTGTGTTCTATTTAGCCATGAGTTTTCTTGAGATTAATTGAAGCATTTTTGAATTAATGTGCATTTGTTCATTCTGTTGCCTCAATGTGCTTTCAACTTGCATACTTTGTCATGATTGGTTTGTGAAATGAATTTGGTTGATGCTATTGACATGAGACCTTTTGGATTGTGTTCTTAATTGATTGAGGTTGATCCATGTTGAATTTAATGTTCTGTTTTGAATTTTTTCTCCCTCTTTGACCCTAGGCCTTGACCTAGTGATTTGCCTCTCATGTTTGAGCTTTGTTTTCAGGTTAAGAAGCACATGGCCATAATGGGATTGATTCACTTGCTTGAGTTGAATAATTGGTTGATGTTAACTAATCTTGAGTTGTTTTGTAGGTGGATTTTAGCTTATTTGAGTTGAGCTTGTGGCTTGCACCTTGTTGCATTGCTTGCTTGTCTGTTTGACTGTTGACTATTGGTTGTCTGTTTGACTTTTTGACTGATATACTGATTGGGTTAGATTTTTTTCAGGTACATAAGTTGATTAAGTTCTTTTGAACTTGCTTTTGCTTTGCTTGGTTGCTTAACCATTTGAGGTATAACTCACTGACTTCATGTAGTTTGGAAGACCTGTCCTGTTATATGGGCAGGCACCTGTCTGAAGTCCTCCTTAAGAGGCAATGTTTGTGATTGTTTATCTTTGTCCCCTGTACATATCAAAGACCTCCTAAGTGAAGAGGCATTGGCAGATAGAAGAGATGTGTAGTCCATCTCCTGCTATTCAGTGTGTCATCCACTTTTCTCACACACCTTGTGTTGTTGCATTGTGGATAATAGCCCAAGATCTTTGTTGAGTCAGTCATATGTGGAGAAGAGTTCCAACTTTCTGAACTCCCACACTTTCATTTGTCTGATGCTCTCCCAGGCCAGGGATAAGAGCTGTTGTCATACCCCAAAAATTACCCATCATTTTTCCTAAAAAAAAAAAAAAAAAAAAAAAAAAAAAAAAAAAAAAAAAAAAAAAAAAAAAAAAAAAAAAAAAAAAAAATTTTTTTTAATTAATTAATTAATTAATTAATTAATTAAATAAATAAATAAATAAAATATAACAAATTATTTTGGACTTGGGTCTCCCTCATTCCAAGCCCATTACCCACGAAATTAGTCTATAAATACTGAAGTTTCAGTAGGGGAGTGAGACTTGGAGTTTACACTGGGAGATTCACTGGAGAAAGAAGGAAGAGAAGCAAAACACTCTGAGGTTTCCTTGGAACAAAACCTTGAGGAAAAAGAAAGAAAGAGAACAGAGAAGGACGGATAGAAACTTTGGCATAGGAACCCTGCCTACCCGGAGAATTCAGAGTAAAGAAACCCTGAAGGCAGCCCATCTGCACCGAAGCCATCGCCGTCCAATTCCCGCTGCCTAACTTATTCCGATACTACAAGTGGTCAATCCCTTCAACCTTGAATTGGCAAACAGGTTTTGCGTATCTCTATTGTTTATACTTTCAATTGGCCATATCTACATATATAATGCATCATGATTAAATGTTGATATATAATTTGCTTTCGTATGGGAATTTAAATATGCCTGAATACCCTGAATGTTTGACCATGTTATTCCTGTGATAAAATGCCATAAAATTCAAAGTTCCTAACATGGGGCTGTTTTCAAATTCAAAATCCGTGGCCTTCGCTAGGCGAGGCAGAGGCGAACGAGACAGTAGCTGACTTTTCTATTCTGTTTTTTTTTATGTTTCATCATAGCCATGCATTATTCATCTTATCCTATTTATTGTTGTGATATTTCTCCGGTGTAATCTTCGATTGCACCCTGATTTGGTGTTCTGACATGTTTCTTTTTTTGAGTTTCGTAAAGGTTCACATATCCCTGGAAAAGGTTATTGGCTAGGTATTCCACTTTATTTGTGGGATACCCTTGTGGAGTTTCACCCTAAATTAATTTTTAATGTATTAATTTCTAATGTATTAATTTTTTAATATATTATTTTTAATAATTTTAATGTGGAGTTTCATCCTAATTATATAATTAATTGTAAAACTTTGCCTTTGAATAAGTGATCTTGGACCTCTCTTTGTTGCCTTACGATTACGATATTACGGTCATGTCCCGCGAACGTGGGCATACCCTTAGCAAAGACCCTTCGGTTAAATCATCATAAAATAAATTATAGTCCCTCGGATGTTGCCTTCGAATATACAACTTTGTCCCTCGATGACCCTCCGATGTTGCCTACGGTTAAATGATGATAGTCCCTTCGAATGCTAAGGTATCCTCATAACTGTTGCCTTCAATGACCAATCGATGACCCTACGATGACCCTTTTACATCCAAAGGATAAAACTACTTATTTCTCATTAATAAGGACAGTTTTACCCTCATAAGGATAGGAAATGCCCGTAAAGACCTTGGGTCGGTATAACTCTTAATTGCTGGCTCACAACTTAAAACATTTTTTTTGCACCTCACACCTTTCAAAATGCCTTTAGAAAATCACCACTTGGTATACATTCATACTAGAATCATTACCGAGTTATATTTTTCTAAACAATTTTCAAAACTAAAACGGGATAACCACTTTGTATACATTCATACAAGAATCATTATAAAGTTAAATTCTCTTTTCAAAACAATTTTCCAAACAATTCACAAACACTTTTTTAGACAAAAATAATATAAGTGATCGAGCAATTAAGAGCCCATGGATAACCATGGATACAAAGGGTGCTAACACCTTCCCTTTGTATAATGTACCTCCCGAACTCAAAATCTAAATTAAGGTCTTTCCTGTTCTTTTCCACCTTTCCTTATTGGATAAAAGAAAAGCCGGTGGCGACTCTTGCTAACCGCGACATTGCGATAAAAAACACAAAAAGTCCAGTTCACCGTATGACAGAACTGGCGACTCTGCTGGGGACCCTAAATATTTAAAAAGAGAGGTTACCTTAAAAACAAGATCACTTATTCAATTTGTCTGATTTATTTTTAAGGGATTGCTTGGGTATGTTATGCTTGAGTGAAAGATCCTACACCCGGATCTAGTGTACCTTAGGTAAGTAGCAAGAGATCATCGCGACTGTCCGGCGTATACTGGAATGGTCAAAATGATGGCTACGGTTAATGTGGCACTTTGGATGTCCTGTTGTTCCTCATGTTAGTTGAGGAAATATTTGGCATTCGCGTGGTGTCATAAAAGCATTAACCAGACCTTTAGAACCCTAATTGACTCATCCTGGCCATTAGAAAGTAGTGAGATAACTGGCTTCGGTTCCGACTGGAGTTGGTTGAGACTCGATACTACACTCTTTGAGATTGGACTTTAGGGAAGCTTCGGTCAACCACTTGGTGTTGCACTGAAGTGGACTTAAGGAAAGGTCAATGATTTGAGATCCTTCTAGAACCCGGTTACTATTCTAAGACAGGTTGAACCAACCAAACTTCAGTGGGGAGGGTATTTACCTATGGAACTCACGCAAGCCTTAAAACCTAGGAATGATTGTTGTGTGACTTGCTTGTGCTTGTTATTTATCTAACAACATGACATCATAACAACATAACATCATAACATCATGGCATTGTACTAACCATTTCAAGGATTTAGGGATTTAACTCTGCTAAAAAAAAAAACAAAAAAACAAAAACAAAAGCAAAAACAAAAGAGAAAAGAAAAAAAAAGCTCTTTTTGTTAGTTTATGCAAAGTTAAATCCCGAAAGTCCTTGAAAACATTTCATACATTGCATTGCATCGCATAACAGGTATTCTAAAGGATCAGTGTTCTCACGATTTTCCTATCAAACAGATTCCAGCAGATTCAAACAGATTGAACAATGGCTCTCGAACAAACTGTCAAAGATCTCCAGGCCCAGAATGCTCAATTCCAGGAAATGATGTTGAGCTTATCTAAGGGGCAGGAAGAACTGAAAGCTCTTTTGATGGAGAAGAAGAAGGACCAGAAACCTGTGGGTTACATCAACCCGGGGAGAAGGCTTAAGGGACAGGTTACAGGAGTCAAGATTAGAATTCCGAAGGATTCAGAAGAAGAGACCGAGAATGATTCGGAAGATGAGAATCCTAATCTCGTCAATTCTGAGGACGACGATGAAGATTATGAACATGAACAGTACTCTCCGAAGGATGATAAGTACAAGTTGCTGGAAGAACGTATGCTAGCTATGGAGGGGCAGAAAGTGCCCGGTCTGGATTTCGAAAACTTGGGTCTGGTCTCTGATGTGGTCATTCCCCGCAAATTCAAGGTTCCCATTTTCACTAAGTATGATGGTGCCTCTTGTCCTCAGATGCATCTAAGGGCTTATGTGAGAAAGATTCAGCCGCACACTACTGATAAGAAACTGTGGATCCATTTCTTCCAAGAGAGTCTGTCTGGCACACAGTTAGAGTGGTATTATCAGCTTGAGAGCTCTAACATCCGCACATGGACTGATTTAGCAACAACTTTCTACAAGCACTACCAGTATAATTCTGAGTTAGCGCCTACTCGGCTACAGCTACAAAATATGACTATGGGCTCTAAAGAAAGTTTCAAAGAATATGCTCAAAAGTGGAGAGATTTGGCTGGCAGAGTCAAACCCCCTATGACTGATCGAGAGTTAGTGGACATGTTCATGGGTACACTGACTGGCCCATTCTACAGCCATCTACTGGGAAGTTCCTCGTCAGGTTTCACTGAACTTATCTTGACAGGTGAACGGGTTGAAAGCGGCATTCGAAGTGGAAAGATACAGGCAGCTACTTCTGCAAGCACCAAAAAGTCCTATCAGGGAAAGAATGAATCAAATGTTGTGTACAGTGAGAGGAAGCATAACAAGAAGAATCGTGACCATACTATTGGGGCAGTTACAATTGCCGCACCGCCATCTCAGAACTTCCAACACAGACAAGATAGGTCGAGAAGACAGTTTACCAAGATCAATATGACTTTAACCCAAGCACTGCAGAGTATGTTAAAGGCCAATTTGATTACCCTCAGAGGCCCTCCTGCAAATCCCAACACTACTTCTCCTCGTTATAATCCCAACGCCAGGTGTGCCTATCACTCCGATAGCCCCGGGCATGATACGAATGATTGCTGGTTGTTGAAGAACAAGATTCAGGATATGATCGACGCTGGAGAAATTGAATTTGATCCTCCGGCGACCCCCAATGTCATCACAGCACCTATGCCTAATCATGACCAGAATGTTAATGTTGTGGACGACAATTCTCACGTTACTGACGTTGCTGATTTAGCATCTCCTCTCCTGATCGTTAAGAAGAATTTATTGCAAGCTGGTTTATTTCCAGGTTGTGCTGAAGATTGCGATCTCTGTGTACTCCGACCCAATGATTGTTTGAAGTTGAAGAACGGCATTCAACGGCTGATGGATGATCGTACAATTCTATTTGAAAGGGTTCCTAAGGTGGACAACTCTATTGAAGAGGTATCTGTGATTGCTAGGTCCAAAGCTCCAGTGAAGATTACCGCTACTAGAGTGCCTGTGAAGATTACCGCTGAGCCCAAAGTTGCTCCCTGATTATTACCGCACCTGGCCCCGTGCCATATTCCTCCAGCAAAGCTATTCCGTGGAACTATGGAGGCGACGTTTACATCCATGGCATAAAGCAAGTTGGTAGTTCTGCTAATCCTAATGATATTGTGGGGACTAGTAAAGTTACTCGAAGTGGAAGGATCTACTCCCCAGAAATCTCACCTCCCGCTCCCGAAATTCGAGGAAAAAGACCAGTCAATCCTCCTCAGTCAGAGACATCGGTCGAAGTTACTTCTGAAGATGTTGCCAAACAGGAAATGGAAGAGATGCTGAAAATCATCCGTAAGAGCGATTTTGATGTAGTGGAACAATTGGGGCATACTCCGTCTAAAATCTCAATGTTGTCCTTGTTATTATCCTCTGAATCCCATGCCAATGCATTGATGAAATTCTTGAAGACCGCTCATGTGCCTCAAGAAACATCCGTCGATCAATTCGAACATTATGTTGCTAATTTGACTGTTGACAATGGCCTAGGCTTTTCCGATGCTGACCTGACGCCAGCAGGAAAGAATCACAATAAAGCTCTGCATATCTCCATCGAGTGTGAGGGGATCACCCTGGCTCACGTGTTGACCGACAACGGCTCTTCCTTGAATGTGCTCCCGAAAGCTGTACTCGATAAATTTGACTACAAAGGCATTGAACTGAAACCTAGTGATGTTGTGGTGCGTGCTTACGATGGTGCGAAGAGTGTTGTCTATGGTGAAGTGGTTCTCCCTATCAAGATAGGACCTCAAGTCTTTAACACTACCTTTCACGTGATGGACATTCGTCCCGCCTACTCCTGCTTGTTGGGGCGCCCTTGGATCCATGGGGCAGGTGCGGTAGCTTCGTCGCTTCATCAAAAGCTGAAGTATCCAATAGCAGGCATGGTTGTCACTATATGTGGAGAAGAAGAGTATATTGTCAGTAGTGTGCAAGCCTTCAAATACGTCGAGATGGATGGTGAATTCTTTGAGACTCCTTCTCAGTCATTTGAAGTGGTTCCTCCACCCAGTCCTGTCCTTAAGCCAACTCCCCTTGTGCCCGAGGTTGTTCGTGCTCCCCCTGTCATGATCTCTCTGAAAGATGCTCAAGCCGCGATTGAAAATGGTGATCGTGCTGGTTGGGGTCAACTGATCAATGTACCGTACAAGTCTGATAAAGCTGGCCTGGGGTTTAACTCTGGAAAGATAGTCAAAAATCAGATTAATGCTATGGAAGATGCTGATAGTGATTGCGACTTGGATAGCTGGATTTTCCCAACAATTGGTGACGGACTCAACAATTGGAAGACTGAAGACATTATCCCGATTTCCTTTAGTCAGGAGTAATTGTTATTGTTTATTCTAGAATTGCAAATTTTAATTTTCTTTTACAATCAAACTTCTTAAAGCATTGTGTCCATGCCCGAGGCACAATGGCTAATTTGTTAGGGGTTTTGTCATTTTCATAAGCATATTTATATTCAATAAATCAATGGACGTTTTGCATTCAAATATTGCGCTCTTTGTCTTTCCTATTATCTTTCAAACAAGCTATGTTTTCTTACACACACGCACGTAACGAATTGCAGATCCCTATCCACTCTGGATCCTGTTGATAATAGTTCTACTACTGTTCATTATGACTTTGAAAATCCGATCTACCGAGCCGAAGATGGAAGTGAGGAAGATTGTGAAGTACCTGAAGAACTTGCCAGACTGTTACTACAAGAAGAAAGGACTATACAGCCGCATGAGGAGTCAGTTGAGACTGTAAATCTGGGTACCGAGGTGGACAAGAGAGAAGTCAAAATAGGAGCAGGCTTGGAAATCAGTGTCAAAAGAAGATTGATTCAAATGCTACATGACTATGTGGAGATTTTTGCTTGGTCTTACGAAGACATGCCAGGGCTGGATACCGATATAGTAGTGCATCGTTTGCCGACGAAGGAAGATTGTCGTCCTGTTAAGCAAAAGGTTCGTCGCATGCGTCCTGAAATGTCCGAGAAAATCAAGGCCGAAGTCATGAAACAATTCGATGCTGGTTTTCTGGCGGTTACTGCTTATCCTCAATGGGTTGCTAATGTGGTACCAGTGCCAAAGAAGGATGGTAAGGTGCGAATGTGTGTGGATTACAGAGATTTGAATAGAGCGAGTCCCAAGGATGATTTCCCACTGCCACACATTGATGTTCTGGTAGACAACACCGCTCAACACAAGGTATTCTCCTTCATGGATGGATTCTCGGGTTATAACCAGATCAAAATGGCACCTGAGGACATGGAGAAGACTACGTTTGTGACGCAATGGGGCACCTTCTGTTATAAAGTAATGCCGTTTGGTTTAAAGAACGCAGGAGCAACGTACCAGCGTGCTATGGTGGTTTTGTTCCATGACATGATCCATCATGAAATAGAAGTATATGTGGACGATATGATAGCCAGGTCTCATACTGAAGAAGAACATCTCGATCATTTATACAAACTGTTTGAGAGGCTGAAGAAATACAAGTTGAGATTGAACCCGAACAAATGCACCTTTGGAGTAAGATCCGGTAAACTCTTGGGCTTTATTGTCAGTGGTAAAGGTATTGAGGTTGACCCGGCCAAGGTGAGAGCTATTCAAGAGATGCCAGTTCCCCGTACGGATAAAGAAGTCAGAGGTTTCTTGGGACGTTTGAATTACATTGCCCGATTTATTTCCCATTTGACCGCTACTTGCAAACCCATCTTCAAGTTACTGAGAAAAAATCAAGAGATGATATGGAATGATGAATGTCAAGAAGCTTTCGACAAAATCAAGAAGTACCTCCAAGAACCTCCAGTTCCGATGCCACCAGTTGAAGGAAGACCTTTAATTACGTATTTGACCGTGTTAGAAAATTCAATGAGGTGTGTTGGGGCAACATGACGAGTCTGGTCGAAAAGAGCATGCCATATACTGCCTTAGCAAAAGGTACCGACTGTGAAACAAGATACTCACAGCCCGAGAAAGCTTGCTGTGCTTTGGCCTGGGCTGCTCGCCGACTAAGACAGTATATGTTGAATCATACCACCTTATTGACTTCTAAGATGGATTCTATCAAATACCTATTTGAGAAACCTGCTGTCTCCTGAGAGAATTATCACTGACAATGGCACTAATTTGAACAACAAGATGATTACTGAACTCTGCACGCAGTTCAAAATAAAACACCATAACTCTTCTCCGTACCGGCCAAAGATGAACGGCGCTGTAGAAGCGGCTAATAAGAATATTAAGAAGATTATACAAAAGATGACGGTAACATACAAAGACTGGCATGAGATGTTACCATTTGCTCTTTACGGTTATCGCACTTCAGTGCGCACTACGACAGGGGCAACTCCGTTCTCTTTAGTCTATGGAATGGAAGCCATCTTACTAGTGGAAGTTCAGATTCCCTCTCTAAGAATCATGAAAGAGGCGGGCTTAGATGAAGATGAATGGATTCAGACTTGACTCGATCAGATAAATCTGATTGATGAGAAGAGACTTGCGGCTGTTTGTCATGGGCAGATATATCAGAAATGCATGACCCAGGCATTTAACAAAAGAGTTAAGAGACAGGTGTACCAACTTGGCGACTTGGTGATCAAGCGTATCATTCTACCACAAGGTGATCCCAGAGGCAAATGGACTCCCACATACGAAGGGCCATTTGTGGTTAAGAAGGTATTCTCTGGTGGAGCCATGATACTCGCTACTATGGATGGTGAAGACTTCCCACATCCCGTGAACGCGGACATAGTTAAAAAATACTACGCATAAAAGAGACCCGCTAGATCGACGTATCTAGGCAAAAGTAAGGGCATCCCGGCGAACCAAAAGGGTTCGGGCAAAAATTAGGGATATATAAAAAAAAATGTACACCCGGCAAGTCGAAAACCTGAAAAGGCGGCTTGGGCAAAAAAGGGTATCCTGGTGGACTGAAAACCTGAAAAGGCGGTCCAGGCAAAAATTAGGGATTAAAGCGTATGACTATGTCCCGTTCTCAGTCAACTTTCATCCAAGTTCGAGGGACTGACCAAGCCAATCACTTCTATCCGACAGCAAGGGATGAGATGCTCGAAGACATAATGACAGTAGTAGGCTTAAAATCAATAGGACTTCTTCCACATAGCTTTCTCTTTGTTTTCGACAATTTCCTCTTACTAGGATTTCTGTCTCCTTGTACACAAATTGCCTGTTTATAGGCCTCCTTTCAAATTCAATACAACCCTCTTTCAAAAAAAAGATACTTTTGTTTTTACTTTTCTGTTTTGGTTGCGTAAATGTCCATTGATTTAATTTGAATTAATATGTGCATTTGAATATGATAAATGTTTACCAAAATATATGCGTAGAATAGCAATAGCAATTACTACCCGACTTCAGGATCGAGGAGAAGGTCTAACCATGCTTCCAATGAATCCGCTACCAATTCTATTCCCCCAGCAAGTCTGTTATTCCTCAGAAGAAAATGGCAGTATCCCCAGGCACAGCCAGTTACTCCCCAACAGAGGTCGGCGTCACCAGACAGATTGATCATCTCATCCATCCCCAGCCAGGCTCTGTTGAATATTTCCACCATCAGACAGAAATCAAGCATCCCCAGCCGAGAAAGGGTCATCGACACAAATGTCTCAAATCAGTAGATGGGGATTTATTTTCCCCAGTAGAGTCCCCAAGCAGAACTTCTCATACGCATAACTCATTCATTACATCCTTTCACAGCATACGCATGCATACAACATTCGCATTTATTTTAGCATAACACGAAACATCTCATACATCATGACATAGCATGAAGCTAACTTTTCTTTGCAGGTTATTTATCCTCCTGATATAGTCAAAATAAAAGGTTCATTCAGACAGACACCTTTATCAATCACATTCAAGATTCAGATACATATTTCAAATACAGTTCATGGGAACATTCATTCTGACAACACTTCGATATCCTCCTAACGATGGCATCTTTAAGCCCATCCCAGACATTTATTGCAAGTACAACATATACAGGTTATCAGATACAGCCTAACGTACGGTTCATTCTGATTCAGCCCAACATATGACTTCTTCAGCAACTCCAATGCGGTCTAACGTACGACCCATTTGGACCTTCAAATCCTCAGATGCTGCCTAGCGTACGGTACATTCAGGGGTGTAGTCTAGCGTACGACTACTTTCTTTTTCAGATGCAGCCTAACGGACGGCTCATTCTACAACTCGGATACGATCTAACGTACGATCCATTCTGAACTTCAACAACCCCAACGCGGTCTAATGTTCGACCCGTTTGGATCTCACAACCCTCAGATGCTACCTAACGTACGGTACATTTCTGAAGTGTAGTCTGGCGTACGACTACCGCTTTCATCATCAGATGCGGCCTAACAGACGACTCATTCTGCGACGGTCTAACGTACGACCCGTTCGGATGTCCATCCCCTCAGATGCTACCTAACATACGGTACATTTCTGAAGTGTAGTCTAACGTACGACTACCCCTTTCGTCATCAGATTCAGCCTAACGTACGGCTCATTCTGCAACTCAGATACGATCTAGCGTATGGTCCATTCTGATCCTTTATCCCCAACAGCATATGACACACTCCGACTCCCCAGCGAAGTCGGCAGCCTAATGGATGACTCATTATACGGTCTAACGTACGACCCAGTGTGGCACCCATGTCTTCAAATTGGCCTAATATACGGCGCGATCTGAAGCTTTCGTCATCAAACCTCCCGGATGGCATCTTTAAGCCCATCTCCATCAAGACCAACTGTCGATTCTCAAGTGCAAATTTTTGGGGCATTCTAGTGTTCAATAATCTTCCACCTCCAGACCACGAATGGCATACACGCCATCCTAACTCTCTCGGTTCAAGAATATTGAACAGGGGCAGCTGTCATACCCCAAAAATTACCCATCATTTTTCCTAAAAAAAAAAAAAAAAAAAAAAAAAAAAAACGAAAAAAAAAAACGAAAAAAAAAAAAAAAAAAAAAAAAAAAAAAAAGAAAAAAAAATTTTATTAATTAATTAATTAATTAATTAAATAAATAAATAAATAAAATATAACAAATTATTTTGGACTTGGGTCTCCCTCATTCCAAGCCCATTACCCACGAAATTAGTCTATAAATACTGAAGTTTCAGTAGGGGAGTGAGACTTGGAGTTTACACTGGGAGATTCACTGGAGAAAGAAGGAAGAGAAGCAAAACACTCTGAGGTTTCCTTGGAACAAAACCTTGAGGAAAAAGAAAGAAAGAGAACAGAGAAGGACGGATAGAAACTTTGGCATAGGAACCCTGCCTACCCGGAGAATTCAGAGTAAAGAAACCCTGAAGGCAGCCCATCTGCACCGAAGCCATCGCCGTCCAATTCCCGCTGCCTAACTTATTCCGATACTACAAGTGGTCAATCCCTTCAACCTTGAATTGGCAAACAGGTTTTGCGTATCTCTATTGTTTATACTTTCAATTGGCCATATCTACATATATAATGCATCATGATTAAATGTTGATATATAATTTGCTTTCGTATGGGAATTTAAATATGCCTGAATACCCTGAATGTTTGACCATGTTATTCCTGTGATAAAATGCCATAAAATTCAAAGTTCCTAACATGGGGCTGTTTTCAAATTCAAAATCCGTGGCCTTCGCTAGGCGAGGCAGAGGCGAACGAGACAGTAGCTGACTTTTCTATTCTGTTTTTTTTTTATGTTTCATCATAGCCATGCATTATTCATCCTATCCTATTTATTGTTGTGATATTTCTCCGGTGTAATCTTCGATTGCACCCTGATTTGGTGTTCTGACATGTTTCTTTTTTTGAGTTTCGTAAAGGTTCACATATCCCTGGAAAAGGTTATTGGCTAGGTATTCCACTTTATTTGTGGGATACCCTTGTGGAGTTTCACCCTAAATTAATTTTTAATGTATTAATTTCTAATGTATTAATTTTTTAATATATTATTTTTAATAATTTTAATGTGGAGTTTCATCCTAATTATATAATTAATTGTAAAACTTTGCCTTTGAATAAGTGATCTTGGACCTCTCTTTGTTGCCTTACGATTACGATATTACGGTCATGTCCCGCGAACGTGGGGATACCCTTAGCAAAGACCCTTCGGTTAAATCATCATAAAATAAATTATAGTCCCTCGGATGTTGCCTTCGAATATACAACTTTGTCCCTCGATGACCCTCCGATGTTGCCTACGGTTAAATGATGATAGTCCCTTCGAATGCTAAGGTATCCTCATAACTGTTGCCTTCAATGACCAATCGATGACCCTACGATGACCCTTTTACATCCAAAAGATAAAACTACTTATTTCTCAATAATAAGGACAGTTTTACCCTCATAAGGATAGGAAATGCCCGTAAAGACCTTGGGTCGGTATAACTCTTAATTGCTGGCTCACAACTTAAAACATTTTTTTTGCACCTCACACCTTTCAAAATGCCTTTAGAAAATCACCACTTGGTATACATTCATACTAGAATCATTACCGAGTTATATTTTTCTAAACAATTTTCAAAACTAAAACGGGATAACCACTTTGTATACATTCATACAAGAATCATTACAAAGTTAAATTCTCTTTTCAAAACAATTTTCCAAACAATTCACAAACACTTTTTTAGACAAAAATAATATAAGTGATCGAGCAATTAAGAGCCCATGGATAACCATGGATACAAAGGGTGCTAACACCTTCCCTTTGTATAATGTACCTCCCGAACTCAAAATCTAAATTAAGGTCTTTCCTGTTCTTTTCCACCTTTCCTTATTGGATAAAAGAAAAGTCGGTGGCGACTCTTGCTAACCGCGACATTGCGATAAAAAACACAAAAAGTCCAGTTCACCGTATGACAGCTGTGAAGTCTTATCTTCACTTCCCATTTCATCTGCTTCACCCTAACTCTCAATGTTAGGGTTAAGAGCTAACATCACCCTGTTACAGTGGCTTGTTTGTCGAGGTTGACATGACCCCTTGACTAAAGCCTAGCCTTGTTTGAGCCCCTCTGTTTGTATATAGTGTGTGTGCCTGCTTTGTGCTTCTGTATGATTGTTTGTGCTGTTTAGGATAACTTGCTCCCTGTGCAAGTTAGGTAGAAACTTCAACCTAGGGCCATGGTGAATTTACATGATAACTATTAGGCTCGAGTTAGTCTCCCTTCTAGTTTGTCATTTCCCAGTCTCTGGTTAGGTTAGAAGTTATTTCCCTGCGTAGGGGAACTACGTCGCCCTGATTCTCATACCAGATGAGGTACGTAGGCAGGAGATGAGTTGATCTCTCCGGGCGCCCTTTTGTTTTGTTTGTGTGAGTTGTTTCTCCTTTTCTGGTTGGAGTCTGACGTAAGTCCAGCGATTGGCAGTCGGTTTCCTGGGTCTTGTTTGCTTGTTGGAGTCTGACGTAAGTCCAGCAATTGGCAGTCGGTTTCCCGTGTGTGTTTGTTGGTTCGGAGTTTGATGTAAGTCCAGCGATTGGCATTCGGTTTCCATGTTTGCCTGTTTGTGTGGAGTCTGACGTAAGTCCAGCGATTGGCAGTCGGTTTCCTGTTTGTGTTTGTGTTTTGTTTGGCGTACGTTAGCCGAGCTACGAGTGCTCTGATTCTTCTTTAGTCCGAGAAGATATGTATGCATAGGATGCGACATCCTAGCGAGCACGTTTCCCCCTGTCCCGAACTACGTCGACTCTGATGTCTGTTCCTGACAGACTACGTAGGCCCAGGATACGATATCCTGCCGAGTTAGTTTCTCTTGTTTTCCTGTATCTCTTTCAGCCAGTGTGTGATGTTTGAGTAGTTTTTAGCAACCTTTATCCTTCTTTTGAGCGTGGATCCCGTCGAGTACGACGGATGCGTAGGGGTGCTAATACCTTCCCTTCGCATAACCGACTCCCGATCCCATCTCTCTCTGGTTGCGAGACCATGTCTTTTCCAGGTTTACTTTGAGCGTTTCCTTTCCCTCTTTTGGGATAAATAATGCACGGTGGCGGCTCTGTTGTTTTGTTTTCCCGCTGGTTTTTCGCGTAATGCGACAATTACTTTTACCCAAAACCCGGTAAAATATGATCTACTTCCTTTATTTTTCCCTAGAGGATTCGTCTTCACGTTTCCTCAGGTAGTCTATCTTTGATATGTTGATCCTAGCCGATGACAAATATTCTCCCTTTATGGTATTCTACCCATTAAAAAGGTAGTTGTAATCCCTATTTCATTCCCTAGAGAGTTAATCCTTGATTTGTTCATCCTAACCGATGACGGATTTTACTCCCTTTGGTATTCTATCCAGTAACCGGTATATATTAATCCTATTTCTCCCCTCGGAGTTAATCCTTGATATGTTCATCTTAACCGATGACGGATTTTCTCCCCTTTGTGGTCTTCTGCCCAGTAACAGGTAGTTGTAAATCCTGCTTCCCCCTGTTGAGTCTATCCTTGATATGTTCATCCTAACCGATGACGGATATTCTCTTTTTGGTATTCTGTCCAGTAACTGATAGATATAATTCCTACTTTTCCCCGACAGTCAATCCTTGATATGTTCATCCTAACCGATGACAAATATTCTTCCTTTGAGTTTATCCTTGATATGTTCACTTTAATCGGTGACAGATATTCTCTCTTTGGTCTTCTGCCCAGTAACCGGTAGTGGTAAATCTTATTTGATATTTTCCCCAGCAGGTTGTTTCTTACCCAGTAACCGGTAACGAACACACCTCCTGTTTCTCAGTGAGTCATCCTTGATATGTTTACTCTAATCAATAACGGATGTCTCTCTGTCAGAGTACATTATCTTCCTACCTAGTAACCGGTAATAGATAATATATTTCTGGCACTCTTGTGTTGAAGTTCATTCTTCCCCGGTTGAGTTTGAGTGCGTATTTCCCTAGTGAAGTCGTTAGTTCCCTGCTTAGTTTGAGTATCTCAGCTTTGTTCTGACTTACCTATTTCCTCTGCATATTTTCCCTTATCTCCAACCGAGTATTTCCTTCGATTTATTTTCATGGAATTCTTCTCGTGTCTCCAATAGTTTTTAAGTCGTAGCCTGGCCTACGCATAACCTCTTATCCCCAGAGTCTGTTTCCCCAACAAGCTTTTCCTTATGGAATGCATTATACTCATGTGGACTTTCAGTCTCTCCGGATTCTTTTCCTTTATGGAAATTTATTCCCACAAAGATTGTTTTAACATTCATATCATATGCATCATGAGGTCTCTTAGGGACCAAATTTTGTTTCTATATGTTGTTATTTAAGTCCATTCTACTGAGTTGATACGAAGATTTTAACCTTCACATCCTCAGTTAGAATGTCCTTAAATAGGGACAACTGTAAGACCCCAATTTTGACCCTAAGATCCCTCATGTTATATCATCATATTTATTGGCTTTGATATCACACATTGGCATCCTCCTTACCCCTCATTCATTGGGTTTGCATTAGGAGAGATCACCAAGCACTTTTGATTGTATCATACTTTTTTTTTCATTATTTACGAACCAAATTACCAAAAATATGTCAATGTATAGTTTGTTGCTTTTGTAGGTAGTGTCTGTGTTGACCTATGCTTCATCAAGCTCATATCTAGGGTTTAAGACCCTCAATGCAAGGAGATCAATCAAGAGATGGTTCACATTGACTCTAGACATCGTATATGGATCCCCATGGTCTTCACATATCATTTTGATCAAGAAATCATCAAGAGTTTGAAGCTTGTTTGCCTTGGAAACCCTAATTCATCTAGGTATCTTGTGTGACTTCCTCAACAAGTTTCTTCAACATTTGATCAAACATATAAAGGGATACTTCATATTACATCATCTTACACATATATGATCCTTCATGAGTCCCAAAGATCAAGAGAATGTCAAGTTAACAAGGTGGTTCATGGTGGTTGACCAGAGAAAGTCAACTGGTCAAAATTGGGGTTCCTTAGACCCTATCTCCTACAATTTTTGTCATATGAAAATGATTCCAAGAGCAAAGTTACTCATAATGACATTTCAAATAACTTTCATGTTGAAGTCAAGAACTAATTTTGCTTGGACCCTAGTTAAGAGGTCAACTTACCAAGACCATAACTTGCTCAATTTTTATGAGATAAAGCCACTCAAGTTTCATGATTAAATTCAAGATGTCCTTTTCAAATTTGATGTTTGGAAGAAGTTCAAATTTAACTTGAAAATTCATATGCCAAGAGGAAACACTATAGGTCATTTTGGGCCATTACCATTGAACAAGTGATTTTACTCAAATTCTAAAATGCATAACTCCTTCATTCCAAATCCAAATAAGGTCAAATTGGTAACTACATGTAATTGGTTTGAAAGAGCTACAACTTTAATGTAGAAACTTTTTCCATTTGAAGTCCATAGAAAAAGTTATTCAAGGTGGAAGAAGTGAACATTTGACTTGGTACTTAGAAAATTTTAAAATATGTTTGATTTTCCAAACTTCCACCTCAAAATTCATCATGATCCAAGCTTTAAATGGAAAAGTGTTCAACATGAAAGTTGTTCCCCTTGATCTAACCTTTCCAAAAATTCAAGGATCATCTCATTTGGAAAAATAATGAAGGACTTGCGCATGGTTGTAATGCATGGTCCCATTTGGAAAGATTTGTAACCAATTTTCATTTCAACATTGCATGGTCCCTTGATTTCGTTTCAGCATCATTTGGAATTAAGTTTGGACACTTTGACATCATTGATTGGGCTTTGTACACACTCATGCAAGCTTGCATGAGATCATTGTTATTTTTGGATTTTTGAATGGAAGTGTGCAAAAATCATTGAGTAAGCCTATAAATATAAGTGCCCCAAGCTCAGAAATGCATCAACACCTTGCCCAAGCTTTGCCAAGAGAACTCAGACCCTCACACCATAGAATTTCTTGAGGATTTCATTGAAATCGAGTTTGAATTTTACATTTTGTTTTAAAGTTCAAACTCCAAGAATTCATTTCCCGTTCCATCTCAATTGATCACTGCAAGCAAGAGGAGGAAGAATCAAGCAAATCCATATCAAGATCAAGCTGAATTGAAGCTACTCGAAAGTTAAATTTCAGAAACTTCATCTCTTCGATTCTCTATCAATTCTTCACTACTCTTTATGATTTTTGGTTGGCTGAAGTCCTACCAATGTAGGCAACAAGATTGAGCTGCTTTTAGGTAAAATCGAAGCAACTCAGTTCATGATCCTCAAAATTCAAATCCCTGTATCTTTTTATATACTTAGAATTGGAGAAAATTGAGGCCATATTCGTGATCCTGAGAATTTTATCTTCAAGTTAGTGTCCTTGTTTTTCATTTTTCATGAAGTTTAGGTTGGACCAGTCTGGTGGTCATCGCCTGAGCTAGGGCTTCGGTGATGTGTTAGTAGGGTTCCAACCATCTGATCCAGGTCCAACTTTCTAATCATGGCCCTTGGTTTTTATTACCACGTGTGTGGATCTTTAACTCAAGTCCACCATGGATAGCGCGTGTGTGGCCATCAGATCTGCCATCTCAATTAATGAGGGAGATCTGATGGGCCTTTTTTTTTGTATTTTTTGATTTTTTATTTAATTACTTTATTTTGTTTAATTCATATTAATTTCATTTTTTAATCCAAAAAATGTGGGACATTCACTAAAAATCTTTAAATATTTTTCTCTTTCATTTTATGAATAAAATTATTTTTTGGATTAATTTTGATATTTTTCATGAATTAAATGTTTTTGTGCATATTTTTTAATTGTTTAAAAATACTTCTGACTTTTCAAAAATAATGAAATTTTTTGTCTAAGGTCCTTTGACCTTGTTTAACCTAGGATAAATCTCTTGGCAATTTATTTATTGTTTTGAAGAGGTTTTAGGTTTTGGCTAACTTAAATTGAATTTTAATACATTTTTAATTTGATTTTTAATTGATTAATTGTGTAAAAATTATGTTGAGCCATTTTTATGGTCTTGTGATTTTTGACTATTTTTTTGGGCCTTGGTCAAGGTTGATTTGACTTTTGTTGGATTAAAATCATTGGATTTAGGGGATTGATGAAATGTATATTTCATCTCCCAAAATGAATGAATGATTTTAATTTGATAAAACTCCTCCCGTGACCAATTTGTGTTTCTCTCATTTTCCCTCCCCCTTCATCTTCATCCATATTATTTTCCATTCCTATCATCGACCAATGAAGTCTCAATATCCTAAGGCTAATTGGTTCATCATTGACCTTGTGTCAGATGAACCAATACAAGTATGGATGAGATAGGTCCATCCCTTTTGATATTTTCTTTTAGTGTGTGGTATGTTGTAGGAGTTTGGTTCATTATACCAAATCTCTAACATGCATTAACACCTAAATTTCTATTGCTCGGCATCAGATAGTTGTGACTTCTACATAAGTCCAATTACAATATCTTAACATAGAGCTAGACCCTAAAGGCATAACATTCTAGTAAGTGAGATTGTAGGTCTCCCATCTTTCACGGTATTGTATGGAAACTTGGCCTTTTTTCCTTCCTATGGAAGATGTATTGGTTCAAGGATTCATGCTTGTGAATAGATGGTTGAGTGTTCTCCAAAGAATTACTTAATCAATTAAAAAGTAAAACGTCACTAACATTCAATCAACTTTGACTAACATTTTACTAATTTTTATTAATATTGCTTTACTTTTAAGTCATTTACTTTATGCAATTTAAATTTCAGCCATTTATCATTCATTTCCATTTACATTTCATTTAACTTGTTTATGTTTATGCCATTTTCACTTTACTCATTTGAGCCATATCTTGTGATTGTATATATTTGTTTGTGTATTTTGATTGTGCTTGTGGTCTTAGGACCTTAAAATACTTAATAAATAACAAAAACCCTAAAAAAATGTTTGGTGGACTGTTGATCTTGATATGAACTTTTGGACTTAGAACTAGGCAACATTCCCTATGCAAAAAGGACTTGGCTAATGCCAACATTTTGAAATCAATTTATTAAGAACTGAGCCTTCATCTGATGCAAGTCTTGAAGATTTATTTGAACTCATCTGCTACATTGTCTTGATGCAAACTTTTATTTTGATCTGGTGTTTGATGTTTTCTTCAGAGTTGATCAAGGAGTATTTCATCTGATACATGAGAAGATAAAGAAGACTGCTAGCTATTGAATTTTCTTGCTTGGATGTGACTATCTTTATTTGATGCCTTGATCTTCATGATGTTTGATATTGCTAATTGCTTGATTGATTATTGCTTGATTCAAAGTCCAAAGGGAAAATGGGTTTTCTATATGACATTCTTGTCTGTTGGATTGCATCCCATTGGTCAGATCTTTTCAACTCTTAACTTTTAATTTTATGCTTAGGATTAGTCTCTTCATCTCTCCCCATTTCTTAAATTTCAAAGTCTCTCCCCCTTTTCAAAAACATTCTTTGCTTGTGTTTTCAAACTTAGACTTTGTTTAAATGATTAGAAACTTTGGCCTTATGCCAATGAACTTTCAAACCTTTTTCTTAAATCAAATTTGTAAGTGAACTTAACCATATTGACTTAAAATTTTAAAAGACAAAAAGAACATTCACTCTGTCAAATTTTTGGCCCCTTTGTGCCCTTTTTTAATTAAAATTTTGTTAAAAGAAATTCACTCATTTTGAAATTGATACCACGAACTATGAGGTTTTAATCCCTCATTTTTATGTTGGCACGTAGGCACAAGTCTGAAGGTCTTGTCAAACACAAAAATATAATCAATGAATTCTTTTCTCATCCCCACACTCTATTTTTCTCAAACATCATTTTATACCAAAAACACATACACACATAAAAAAGGGCTCCCTAGGAGTACCTATGACACTTTGGATGCTAACACCTTTCCTCTGTGTAACCAACCCCCTTACCTCTAATCTCTAGCATTTTATTAGTTTTAATTTGAAAACTTCTTATCTTTGGGTTTTGTTCGTACTTTTCCCTTTTCCTTTGGAAACAATCAAAGCGCAGTGGCGACTCTGGTTTTATTGACATCAAGTTTATCCATAGCTTGATGGTCATGAATTTACCACTACAGTTTCCACATAATTCCATGAAGAATGGGAGACTTACAATCTCACTTACCAGAATGATATGCCCTGAGGGACAAATTTAGCTCTATGTTAATCAATCGTAATTTGACTTATGTAGAAGTCACAACTATCGGAGGTCGGGTAATAAAAATATAGGTGTTAATGCATGTTAGAGATTTGGTACAAAAACCAAACTCCTAAAACATACCACACACTAAAAAATGGGAAAGACCTATCTTAGTCAGACTTATGTTGATTCATCAGACACACGATCATTGATGAACTAACTAGCATTTAGACATTAGAGAAATCATTGGTCAAATGAAGGATTGGGAAAGAATATGGATGAAGATGAAGAGGGAAGGGGAAATAAAAACACAAATTGATCATGAGAGGAATTTCATCTGATCAATACCATCCATTCATTTTGGGAGATGAAATGTACATTTCATCAATCCCCATAAATCCAATGGTATTGATTAAACAAAATCAAATCAACCATGACCAAGACCCAAACAGAAAGTCAAACATCACAAGACCATAAAAATGGCTCAACATAATTTTTAAACATTTAATCAATTAAAAATGAATTAAAATGCATTTTAATATGGACAAAACATCAAATCCCTTCAAAACACCAAATAAATGGCCAAGGGATTTATCCTAGGTCAAACAAGGTCAAAGGACCTAACACAAAAAATTTCAATATTTTTTTGGAAAGTTGTAAGTATTTTAAAATGATTTAAAATATGCACAAAAACATCTAATTCATGAAAAATATCAAAATTAATCCAAAAAATAATTTAACTCAAAATATGAAAGAGACAAATATTTAAATATTTTTGGTGAAAGTCCCATATTTTTTGGATTAAAAATGAAATTTCTATGAATAAAATAAAATAAGAGGATTAAATAAAAAATCAAAAAATAAAATAAAATTAAAAAAAACAAGGGCCATCAGATCTCCCTCATTAATTGAAGTGGCAGATTTGATGGCCAAGCGTGCGCTTCACACCATGCACCCCAGTCAACGCGTCATAGGGAAAGTAATCACAAGGAGCAGTCAAGATTAAAACAATTTAAATAGATCAAATGGCCAGGAGACCCGCCAACGCATCACCGGAGCCCTAGCTCCAATTGTCTTCTCAGGTGGACCTCACCAGACTAGTCCACCACCGACCACCATTAAAATAAAAAGTGAGTACACTATTTTAAAGAAAAAATTCTCTGGAGCTCGAATCTGGCCTCAATTTCATCCAATTCCAAGTATATTAAAAGATACGTTGATTTGAAGTTTGAGGTGCATGATCTGAGTTGCTTCGATTTGGCCTCAAAGCAACTCAATCTTGTTGCCAACATTGGTAGGACTTTAGCCAACCAAAAATTACATGAAATGATGGAGAATTGAGAGAGAATCGAAGAGAGAAAGTTACACAAAATCCACCTTCTGTTTGCAGTGATGAAGCTCGATTTGGATCTCAATTGGCTTGGGTGTGCTTCTACTTGCTTGCAAGAGATGAAATGGATTATTAAAAGGCTTGGATCCTTGGAGTTTCAATCCCAAAATAGAAGTGGAATTGAAGCTCGATTACAAGTGAAATCTTCAAGGTTATCCTATCAATGGAGGTTAGGGAAGAAGCAGCTCAAAGCTTGGGCAAAGGGGTCCTCATTCTGATCACAAGGGCAATGTATTTATATGGTTTTGCATTGCTTTTCACACACTTGAAAATTTGGCCAATTTTAGAAATGTTTGTGTGTGCTTGCATGGGTGTGTGATAGGCCCATAAAATGATTGGAAAAAGTCCACAATTATGCATGAATGATGCTGGAAGCTTAACATGAGGCCATGCAATTGTAATTGAAGATTGATCATGAAAATCATCCAAATGGGACCATGAAAAGTAACCATGCGCAAGTCCTTGTAAATTCTCCAAATGCCATGATCTTGTACTTTTTGGAAAGGTGATATCAAGGGGAACAACTTTGATGTTGAAAACTTTTCCACTTGGAGTTTGGATCATGATGAATTTTGAGGTGGAAGTTGGAGAAATCAAACACAATTGAAACTTTTCTAAGTACCAAGTCAAATGATCACTTCTTCCACCTTGAATAACTTTTGCTATTAGCTCTAAATGAAAATGGTTTCTTCACCAAAGTTGTAGCTCTTTCATCCCTCTTAAATTTGGTCACATATTTGACATAATTTGGATTTGGCATGAGGGAGATTTTCATTTTAGAAGTTGAGGAAAGTTGCATGTTCAATGATGATGGCCCAAAATGACCTATAATGTTTCCTCTTGGCACATGCCCTTGCAAGTTGAATTTGACATTTCTCAAAGAATAAAAGTTGGATAAGACATCTTGACTTTGATCATGAAACTCGGATAACCTTCATATCATAAAAGTTGAGCATGTTACGGTCCTTGGAAGTTGATCTCCTAACTAGGGCACAAACAAAATGACCTATAATCTTTAACCATAAACAATGACTTTCCAAGAAAAGCTAGCTCTTGATGTAAACATGAAAGTTGTTTGGAATGTCATAAAGAGTAGTGTTTATCTTGGAATCATTTTCATATGACAAAAATTGAAGGAGATAGGGTCTAGGGAACCCCAGTTTTGACCAGTTGACTTTCTCTGGTCAACCTCCTTGAACCAACTTGCAAACTTGAAGTTCTCTTGATCTTTGGGACTCATGGAGGATCATATATGCATAAGATGATGTATAATGAAGTACCCATTGATATATTTGACCAATTGTTGAAGAAACTTGTTGAGGAAGTCACACAAGATACCTAAATGAATTAGGCTTCCAAGGCAAACAAGCTTCAAACTCTTGATAAATTCTTCATCAAAATGATAAATAAAGATCATGGGGATCCATATATGATGTTTAGAACCATTGTAAACCACTCCTAGATTGTTCTTTTCCATGAGGGTCTCAAACCCTAGTTGTGAGCTTGATGAGACACAAGTGGATGCACACACTACTTACAAAAGAAACAAAAGTTATACATGGACATATTTTTGGTATTTTGGTTAGTAAACAAAGAAAAATAAAGTATGATACAATCAAATGTGTTTGATGATCTCTCCCAATGCAAACCCATTGAATAAGGGATAAGGAGGATGCCAAGGTGTGATCCTACAGTCAATGCAAATGATGAGATAACATGAGGGATCTTAGGATCAAAATTGGGGTCTTACAGCTGTCCATATTTAAGGACATTCTAGCTAAGGATGTGAAGGTTAAAATCTTCGTATTAACTCAGTAGAATAGACTTAAATAACAACATCAAGAAATAAATGTTGGTCCCTAAGAGACCTCATGATACATATGATATGAATGTTAAAATAATCTTTTTGGGGAATATATTGCCACAAAGGAAAAGAAATCGGAGAAACTGAAAGCCCACAGGATCGCAATGCATTTTGTAAGGAAAATTCACTGGGGAGACAAAGACTCTGGGGGATAAAAAGTTATGTGTAGGTCAGGTTACAACTTAAAAACTGTTGGGAGACACGAAGGGATTTCTATAAAAATAAATCAATGAAAAGATTTGGTTGGGGAACGAGGAAAATATGCACATATTGGGATAACACCAATACAGCAAAAAACAATGCAGTGGAAAATCGTAGATCAGAACAAAATTGATATACTTACGCAAAGGGGGTTCAATTTCACAAAGAAATACGAAACCAAACTCAACTGGGAAAAAAAACTTCAACACATGAGTAAAGAGATATATTATCTATTACCGGTTACTGGTAGGAAGATAATATACTAGAACTGAGTGACATCCGTTAACGGTTAGGATAAACATATCAAGAATGACTCGTTGAAAAAAATGAGACATATTCACTACCGGTAAATTCATAAAAAATGACAAAACGGAGGGGGAGTAGTTTTCACTACCCTTACATTCATAAAGATAAAGTTCTTGCCAACTCTTATCTAGTGGGAGTGTCAAACATTTATGGTGTAGGGTATTCATTCATTTTGGTAGATAGCATGGTCCTTTTGCAAGGACAAATCAATGAATAAATTATTACTGTATTAATAAAAATTCAATTTACATTGTCTAAAAACCAATTTCTTATTACTAAATATATATATATATATATATATATATATATATATATATATATATATATATATATATATATATATATATATATATATATATATCTTGATGGCATAAAAAAATACAGATTAATCTTTAAATTTTTAAATATTATTTATATGATAATATCTTCTAATTTAATTATTAATTTTATAAAAATATGTAACATATACATGCGCATGATTATTTTAATAGTTAATCAAAAAAGAAAGACATTGATATCCCCCATAAATATATAATCATATTTTCGTACTGATGGACTATCCCAAAATTTAATTAAATAATAATTAAAATAAAATAAAAAGCACTAAGTACATAGATAACAAATTTAAATCAAAATAATCATACAAGTATATTTATATTTTCATCTTATTATTTATTAAATATATTTAATTTTAAAATTTTGATATCACTTTTTAAATTTTTTATTATTTTTCCATATAATATTTTTTTTTAGATTTATGGTATTTGATAATCTTTTCAAATTATATATTATTATTGTTAAGTTTTTATAAAATACTATATTATATTTTTTTTATTAAATACTTATATTTCAATATTGAAATTATTTTTGATTTATGATAAATATGATGAGTCATATTGTAAAACTACAATTATAAAAAAGAAAATTTATTTTAAATATCTCATCTCCCTTAGTGAACAAAATTTAATCGTAAATAAAATTTGTTTCCATCCATTCTTATATTTTGAACCAAACATGTAATTAACATTTATCTCCCCCTCCCTTCCTATTACTTCCGCCTCTTTTAATAAAATTATCTCTCTTATTATCCCTCTGTTAAACCAAACTAACTGTAAAACATTCTAAATCTCATGGAAATCATATTCGTATTAATAATTATTCTAATCTAAAACAAAAAAGATATTATTATATATATATTTTAAAAGACCAAAATAAACCTGAAATTAACATATGATATTAAAATTAGTTTTATGGTATATTTGATGGTATATTTTTTAATGATACCAAGAGGTGAATGATGTTCCAAATTAGTTTTATGGTATTTTTTTAATGATATTTTATAAGACATATGTAAACAAACGTTTTATTGGATAGCTTACATACCACACCGATAACCTTAATTAATTATTGATAATAAAACATGTGAATTGGAAAAATGACCAACAATTTAGTGGAAACACATAGATATGACATTCACTTTTTAAAGATATAACATTCACTTTTTAATTAAAAAAAGTGGATGGAAACATAAAATTTATTTTCTTAGTAACATGTGGGGATTTAAATGGCCACACTTCGGACCAAAACAGTGTCGATAGTAATTCCAGGTCCCAAACCGAGAAGCACACCCCATTCAAGTCCCTCCCCTGTTGTGATATGTCCTTCATCTTTTGACTTCCTCCTCATCTCATCCATGACGAACAATACAGAAGCACTTAACATGTTACCATATTCGCTTAGTACATCCTTACTAGCTTGCAATTTTTCCGACTTTAAACCAAGTTTTGCTTCAATTTTGTCAAGACTAGCTCGTCCACCTGAGTGTAAAATCCAAAAAATGGAATTGTAATCCGAAATATTCAAAGATTGAAAGGCCTTGACAAGAGCTTTTTCAATGTGTTTTGAAACGAGGTTAGGAATATCCTGGTTGAGATATAATATCATTCCTACTTCTCGAATGTCACATTTAATGTATCTTCCGCTATCTGGAAGGATGGTTTGCGCAGTCCATACCAATTCAAACAAAGGATTTTCAACTTTTGGCAATGGGTCTGAACCAATAATCGCAGCTGCCGCACCATCTCCAAACAATGCATGTCCCACAAGACCATCAAGATGAGTATCACTAAGTCCAGAGAAACCTAATATCCCCATCTCTGCACAAACCAACAACACACGAGAATCTTTGTTGTTCTCAGTCAAATCTTTAGCTAAACGAAGTCCCATTGCACCAGCATAAGAACCTTGTTGGTACATCATATAACGCTTTACATCCGGGCTTAGGCCTAAAAGATTTGTGAGTTGATAGTCAGCACCAGGCATATCCACACCAGCTGAAGTGCAAAAGATGAGATGAGTAATCTTAGATTTAGGTTGACCCCATTCTTTGATAGCCTTTGTTGCAGCTTCTTCGGCTAACTTTGGTATTTCCACAATTATAATCTCCATTTTGGCATCCAACGTAGGTGCCCTAAACTCACAAAAACTTGGATTCTTTTTCAAAATATCTTCGGTTAAATGCATGTATCGTTTCTTAATCTTAGTTCTATCACCTGAAAAAAAACTCGTATAAGAACAGATAAAAGACACTAACAATATATATTAAAAGTAAACTTAAAGTATATTATAAACATGTTACATATGCGCTGAAATTTTTCTTTGAGCTCAGTCTTATGTTCACTGTTTGTGACACGGAACAAAAAATCTGGATATGTGCTCTGATACACACAGTTTGGAGGGTTAGCAGTGCCGATTGCTAACACAGTGGCAGTGCCTCCAGCTCTTTGTGTTTGGCGGATCTCATCAACTGTCGCCATCTTAACTGCACAAAAGAGAAAATTAAATCATGGGATATTACTAATGTAAGCTTTAGAATGTTGATAGTGAGCACACGTACTAGTAGTAGCTAATTAGCTTGCAGAGTAATAAAAGGAAGAATTAAAACAATTGATGATATTTGGTGTGTGAGAAATTGTTGTTTGGGGTATGGTATATATAGCGTTACAAAGAGCACACTGTTATACGATACATAATTTCAACGAATATCATTAACTGAATACTTTATGGTTGATATTGAATAGGATTAAAATTCTCCTTTAATCGAACTTACAAATATTACGTAGCAACAATCTTTTATTTTTGAGTTTGTAATAATCATAATTATTAATAATTATAACTATTAAAAATTCAGATGTTGGAATTCTCTTTCTAACAAAATTATAAAATTTAAAAGCAACTCAATGAAATGATATATGATTTGTTTTAACTTAATAAGAGGTTTTGAGAGGTTTATGGAATTATTGGCAAATAGACATTTTAATGGTCACATATAACAGTTACAAGTAGCTCCATAATTGAATTATATATATATATATATATATATATATATATATATATATATATATATATATATATATATATATATATATATATATATATATATATATATATATATATATATATATATATATATATATATATATATATCGACGACGTTACATAGTGAATATCTCAAAAGGACATGGGTTTTAATTTTATTGTCTCTACTTTAATTTATTCACGTGATGCTTTGCAAACCATTTATGGTGACGTACAATCATTTTCCTGAACAGGGGGGTCCATTTGCAAAGTAGATGTGATAGCTATAATGTATAAATTATTATTAATAAAAATTCAATTTACACTAGTAACATTACAACATTTCCATTTTGGCATAAAAGAAAATGACAAAGGACTTAAATATAGCACTGAACTAGTGGACAATATAATGGTATTTGCAAGAAGCTACATATATGATTGGTTCAAATTTAAAAGGAGAGGGAAAAAGTTTAGTTACATAGGTTTAAAATTGAAGAGTGAAAATAAAAAGATTTTAATTACAAATGTGTTTGGTTCAAAAGATGAAAATGAAATATTTAAAATATTTTTTTTTTATAATTGTAATTTTGCAACAAGATTTATCATAT
The DNA here is from genome assembly GCF_024323335.1 of Lathyrus oleraceus. Classification (NCBI taxonomy): domain Eukaryota; kingdom Viridiplantae; phylum Streptophyta; class Magnoliopsida; order Fabales; family Fabaceae; genus Lathyrus; species Lathyrus oleraceus. The sequence goes on from NC_066583.1 coordinate 215,118,180, forward strand.
TTACCATTTATAAATCATAAATCGAATACTATTTTAATATCAAATATAAGTAATCAATTAAAAAACATCATATAATATTTTATAAAGACGTCACAATGATAATATATAATTTGAAAAGATTATTAAATACTATAAAATCTAAAAAAGATTATTAGTATATAAACAATAAAAAGATATTTAAAAAGTGATACTAAAATTTTAAAAATAAAATAAATTTAAACATATTTAATAAATAATAAAATGAAAATATAAATATGTTTAAACATATTTAATTATTTTAAATTTAATTTGTTATTTATGTACTTAGTGTTTTCTTCATTTTAATTGTTATTTAATTGTTATTTATTGATATATGACAAGAGATTAATTAGAATACATTATTACTGTAAAATCAATCATGTAATTAAAATTAATCTTTTCCACACATAAACATCATAATTAAAAATAAAATAATATATTATAATTAAATTATTCTACCAGATATTTTTAGCCATCTACGTATTTATAGATATATGAAAATATAATTATGTGTTTGTGGAATTTCAATATATTTCTTGCAATAACTAATAAATAATAATGCGCATGTATATTCATCACACAAGTTATATATTATTAAATGAAAAGATATTATCATATAAATAATTTTAAAATTTTGAAAATTAATTTATAATAGGTGACCAACCAAGGCGTGAATTGGGGAATATTTCCAAAACACTCATCATCCAAAAGAGGTCTAAAAGCAAACTCGATTATAGGATGGATATTCGATTTCGCAAAGGGGATACGAATCTTACTCGACTGGGGAAGAACAAAAGGCTTCATGCCCTCAAAATATACAAAAAATAACATAAAAAAATACTTTATTAAAATGTTAATTTTGAAGTAATTTGATAATATAGGCACTATTTATTAATTAATCTCAAAAATTATGAGTATGATTTATATATAATATCTTTCAACTCAATGATTCTAAAACTTACTCATCCAACAGTTTAAATTCAACCAATTAAAAACATTCCAATTTGCCAACGTGTCTGGTTCAATCTCAGACCACCTGAGGAAAACTTCGGTCGTCTTTTTTGGTGAGCTCTCACTGGAGTTTCATCATTTTGTAAATTCAAGACAAGAGACCACTGTCATTGTGATCCTCTTCTCATCCCGAATTCAACCTCATACTCCAAATTCATTTATGTGAACTAAGCAAAGGGAATTTCAAAGAAGTTTCAGAAACAAGCAAGCCACGAAAAATAAAATTAAATGATGAACACGAACAATCAACATAAGATAAGTTAGGGGAAAGCATCAGAGAGTGAATGACTACATTGTGGTAACTTGTTTGAGTTCAAATGATGCTCAGAACTACCTTGTCCAGATGGTGATCAAAAGTTGATGAAGCTCGATCTGGTTAGAGCACTTTAGGAAGTCTCAGAGCTTGGGAATTTGTTGCAAAAGTTTCAGAGGATGCCGATGGAGCTAAGGGAATCAAGAAATTGGAATGAAACAAGTTGAAACTCAAAACACGATAGTTGAATTTTCTGGAAAAATTTCAAGTTGCAGTAGGGATTTCTTGGCTCTCCAAAGCTTGCAAATGAAGGCAATAACTTCCTCTATTTATAGGGAATGTGTTTGGATCCAAATACGTGTCGAATGATGCAGAATTCGTGCAAAACGAATTTGATCTAAATGTGTGAAAAGTGTGACTTAAAACTCATCAAAACTCAGCCAAATGACGCATGTTAAGTGTCAATTAACTTCTGGAGACTTGTTAAAACATGTTTAGGATCAAAACACTTGTTAATTTGGCTTGGAATTGAGATTAGTCATGATCAAATTTCGGGCAATGGTGATTTCTTTAGTTCAAAGTCACCAAGTTCAACTTAATGGGGCATCCTACTCAAGAGGCTTTTTGATCCCATTCTTTTTGCAATGTGTTAACATCAGGACCAAGATTATAATGTGCCAAGAAAGGTTTCATTTGCATGTTTGAGCACAAAGTTATGGTATGTTGAATGTTAAAGTTATGGCATATTGAAGTTGGCATAAAATACTTTGTTGTTTGCTTGACAATCCAAAGGAAATGGGTTTCTATCGGACACTATTGTATTATGGATGCTTCCCATGGGTTAGATCTTTTCAACTCAAAACTCTTAATCTTGTCTAAGATAGACTCTTCATCTCCACCTCATTCTTCTTAAATTTCAATATCTCCTTCTCATTTTTAAAACTTCTTTGCTTGTTGTTTTTCAACTTAGACTTGTTTTAATGATTAGAAACCTTGGTCTTATGCCATTGATTTTCAAACTATTTTCTTAATCAAACTTGTAAGAAGACTTAATCATATTGACTTTATTTTCAAAAAATACCAAAAAAAGAACTAATAACCTCATCTAATCATTTTGGCCACTTGGTGCCTTTTTTCTTTTAAGCTTTTAAAAAAGAGAGCATTTAGATTTGAGTTATCCTTGGTTGATATGTAATTCTCCCATTCCATGATATGCTGAGTGTAAGACTTTCCATTTACTAGGGGTTAGAGGCATACTTGTTGATTTAATCCGAGTTGAAGCCCTCCCTCTTAAATTTTGTAGAGCCCTCATTATCGGTGGATGTTTGGTTGAGTATTCTCCCATTGATAACAAAAGATCTTTAAGCTTTTGTTAAAATCAATCCACCCATCTTTGAAATTTTTACCACGAACTACGAGGTTTTGATCCCTCATTTATGTTGGTACGTAGGCATTAAACCAAAAGTCTTGTCAAACAAAAAAATGTAAATAATGAATTCTTTTCTCATCCCCTCATTCTATTTTTAAAACAAACATCTTTTCAACCAAAACAAGTACACACAAAAGGGCTCCCTAGGAGTACCTAGGATACTTTGGGTTCTAATACCTTCCCTTTGTGTAACCAACCCCCTTACCTATAATCTCTGGCATTTTATTAGTTTTGATTTGAAAACTTCTTATCTTTGGGTTTTGTTCGTACTTACTCCCTTTTTTTAGAAATGATAAAAACTCGGTGGCGACTCTGTTTTTATTGACTTTGAGTTAACCAATAACTCAGTGGTAATAAATATACCGCTACATAAAAAAAAGTGGAGAATCTGCTGCGGAGTAGTCCTCAGTGGGTTTAGCCTACTTTTTGTGTGTATTATATTTGTTGATTATTGATGTTTCAATATTTGTATATATTGTATGTATGATATTTTCTGTCTGTTGCGCTTGGTGATCTCTGTGTGGTGAGATAAGTTCTATACTCGAACTTTAGTGAAATATAAGATAGGAGGGTGGTATAGTCATGTTCGACTCGTGTGGAGTAGTCCTTAGCAAGTTGGCTCGAGAATACATCACTCAGTGGAGACCCCTTTGGAGTTACTGGTTTCACACGAGTAAGTCGTGGATAGGCACTACTTTCTCCGACCTAGGAGTCCGAGAAGATGAGAACCGTAGAACATTTAACCCGAATTGGTCTATTTAGGACGTAGTGCAAAGACCGTTCAAGTGTAGACTTGATAAGATTTGTTACGTGATACTACACTCAAACGAGTTTCTCTTGAAAATACTACGGGTTGATGAGTCAGTCATCCAAACCTATAATATCCGATAGATGGGATCAGGACTCTGGGAACTTTTTAGAACATGCTCTACAGGTTTTTATCCTTAGTACACTGCTTTGGGATGGTTCTTAACTCGACTCCATGCTTGTAACTCGCAACAAACCCATTGATTCTTGGTTGATACGATCAGTTACCATCAATAATAATGGATCTTGGGTGTTGATAAGGTGAAAAAACCAAATCCACCAAAATTGATGATTGATCTTGACGATGACTTGATCTATCCTTTGACCTTTGTTTGTGTTTGCCTTGTGTGTGATCCCTTGTATGTGATTGTTGCATTCATGCATACATGTACACCATAACATTCATCACAAAAATAAATTTCAAGGAACTAAGTGTAAGACCACAATTTTGACCCTAAGATCCCTCATTCCATCTCATCATATGCATTAGCATTGGGATCACACCTTGGCACCCTCCTTACCCCTTATTTATTGGTTTTGCATTAGGAGAGATCACCAAGCACATTTTTGATTGTATCATACTTTAATTTTCATTATTTACTAACTAAAATACCAAAAATATATCAATGTATAGTTTGTTGCTTTTGTAGGTAGTGTGCATGCTCACCTATGCTTTATAAAGCTCATATCTAGGGTTTAAGACCTTTAATGCAAGGAGCACAATTAAGAATTAGTTTAAATTGGTTCTAAGAATCATATATGGATCCCCATGATCTTCACATATCATTTTGATCAAGAAATCATCAAGAGTTTGGAGTTTGATTGCCTTGGAAACCCTAATTCATCTAGGTATCTTGTGTGACTTCCTCAACAAGTTTCTTCAACAATTGATCAAATATAGCAAGGGATACTTCACATTTCATCATATTAAACATATATGATCCTCCATAAGTCCCAAAAGTCAAGAGAACATCAAGCTAGCAAGATGGTTCATGGTGGTTGACTAGAGGAAGTCAACTGGTCAAAACTGGGGTTCCCTAGACCCAATCTCCTACAATTTTTGTAATATGAAAATGATTCCAAGAGAAACGTTACTCAAAGTGACATACAAACTGAAGGTGAGAAAAACAAGAAAGGGGGGTTTAAATTGTTTTGGAAATAAATACTTTTTAAAGAATTAGAACACACAAAATTTTATACTGGTTCGCTTAGAAAACAAAGCTACTCCAGTCCACCCGGCCAAGATGATTTCGCCTTCAAAAAGGACTTAATCCACTAATCTTAAAAGATTACACAACCAATCGTCTAAGAGAATAATCTGTTAGCCCTCTCAAGTATACAGACTGCTGTTGAAAAGTATATTTTTGGCAAATATTTTAATATCGTATCCAAAGAGATTGGTTGTTATTACCGCCGTTCTATAATCCAAATTGTTATAAGTTCAAAATGTAACCAAGTTGTTTTGTTTGAAAAGTTATCTTTTGAGTAAAATGTCACTAAAACAATAAAATAGTTTTAATCAAATGTAAGAGACTTGACAAGATTGGAGTTCACTATTCAAATTGCTTATGATTCCTTTTGACAACTATATAGACTTAAGATTATTGATGATATTCAAGTATCCTCTTAATATCATTTATCTCTAAATGATATTGTGATAATCACTATATTAATGGTTAAATAATTTCTCTACCTAACTATCAATATAGCAATCTTTAATGTTTGATACAAAAGAAGAGTAGTGGATAAATCTATTTCTACAACTCATTCACTACTTGAAAGTATATTTTAAGTCAAGGTTTGAATAATCTTTCTCAACATCTACTCAAATCTAAATATTCAAAATAGGGCAAAAATATCATTCAATACATCAATAACCTTTTATCATATATGAGTCAAATGAAATACATAAAAAAATAGGAATAGCTACTACCTCCAATATTGACAAAATGGGGTTTAGCTCCTCATCATCATTTTGGACAGCAAAATGCAATGGCTCAATAAACTCTGTTTTTCTTTTACAAAATGTGTATCTAGGAATCAATGTTTCTATGTTTTCCATTCTGTTTTCTTAAAGAGTGTAATATTTCCTAAAATGTTCATTTTCATCTAAAACAGATACAAAACTGTCACAATACAGCTGGCTTGAAAACAGAACACTTGGCCCAAACAAATTGCTTGCTGGTTTCGCAAGGTTCGCGGCGCCATCCCTGGTCGCGGCGCGAACTGAAGCCAATTCAGCTTCCTTGCCTTGCAAGCTTCATGCAATAATTCTCCCAAGTGTTGGTCTTCCAAATTATGCCTCCAAATTTCCATTGAAACTTCTTCCAAATTATGCTTATGCACTCCGATGCTCTATTGTCCAAAAACTCTACAAAACTAACAAATACGTGAAATATCTACTCAAAACATATTCATTTAAACTTAATTGCATTTTGTCAAAATTGTGAGGATAAAAGTGTGTAATTAGATAAAAAATGGTAAAAGGGACCAATAAAATTATATGAAAAGTAGTACTAATTGGTCCCTAACAACTCTCCCCAACTTATAATTTGTTTGTCCCTAAACAAAAGTTTTCACCAACACAACCAAAGCAATGACACAAAAGGTTGAAACAAGGATTAACCAAGGACATTCAAATGGTTCAAAAGTGTATGGCACTTTCTCAATCTACTTATCTCAATGCTAGACAAAACATGAATAAGAGTAATGGTTGGGTGCAAAAATCATACCAAGGAATTCAAAGCCATACATGTCAAAATTGAATCAAACTTACACACACATCATAATAATGATGAATAAACATGAAGGTTTACTTTCACTCATCCAAGCAATTAAGTCAACAACAACTCGAATCATGCGGTCATCAAAACAAATACCAAATCATGTGAAAAATGAGAATCAAGAGGTCTTTCAAGGGTTATAATGTGGCTTGGGTTACAAGAAAGGATATGATTAAGAGAATTCAACAAAAATGCATATCCTAAGGGAGCATTCCCATACCTTCAACTCTACACAATTTCCATTTCTTTGATCCCCGTCTTTCTTCTTTTCTTATTTTACATCCACACAACCATGAGCTTTTTCTTTGTTTTTTTCTTTCTTTTCTTTTTCTTTGCTCTATAGTTACAAGGGTGATTTCTTTTTCTTGTTTCTTTTCATACTTTCACCCTTTTATAAAACATCACTTTTCCAAGTTTCTAATAAACTCTTTTTACTTTACTCTCCCCAACTTTAGATTCCACAACCAAATTTATTCAATAATGCTCCCTACTTAGACATAAGCAAAAGGCAAAATTTGCAAACAACTCGGTTTGAGGGTTCAATTGAAACGAAAGAAATTAGGATTCATTTATTCACAAAATTTTCAATTGACTTTACACTTATCAATCAAATGAATCCTAAAACAAGCTCAAAGGGGGTTAACTAAGGATCACTCCTCACAAGGTTAGTTGATTCAAAACTTTTTTGGTCAAGTGGTTTTTCTCATAACAAACAATGCCTCTATCATTTTCACACTTTTCACAAAAATAGATTAATGCATGATTTAGTGTACAATGGAAAGCTTCCTCACAATTCGTTAAGTCCTATTTTGATTCAAAAATGACATGTATCTCAATGAATTTATGATATGGAATTTGCAACACACCATCAAACTACTCATGTTAAGTCTAGAAAGCGATAAAGTGTACCTTGAAATGTCGACACTAGTTCTTATCATCACCACTCGAAGTGTCCTACGCTTCCTTCTTTGCAAACATTTCTTAGTTGCTTTAAGCTTGACTTAAGAATAAGAACAATTAAACAAACAAATGTTGGTATACCAAATTCATTGTAACACACACTTAAATCTCACATAATATTCATGCAATTAACAAAACAAATTAACAACCCAAAGTTTATGGTGAAACTAGAGCCACCAAAAGTACAATCATAAATAAACAAAAACAATAATAATAATAAAAACTCAAAAATAAAATTCTACTATAATTCAAATAAACTCCTCAATCTTCCTCCTCATGGCCACCACCAACGGAACCAAGGACATCCTCCATCTCATCGTCATGGGTCGCACCACCTCCTGCACCCCCCATAAAAGTTGGCCTGCCCTCAGACCAATTAGCATAAGCAACATACTCCGCCTGGGAAGGGAAAATGCGAGCTTCAGGTGCAAGGAAGGTGTTTTGAAATTGTTGCTGCATAGCATCAAAAATGAATGATTGAGACCTCCTAGAGGCCTCAAAGCTCTCACAGCAATAAGTAGCGAACGCCATCTGATCGAATGCTGGAGTACTGCGGGCTCGGGGTCTAGAGGAAGAAGTCCCAGCTCTTTCGGCTCTGTCCATCTGGCTCTGGAAAAACTTGTTCAGATAAGCATCATTAATAACACTAGTGATAGACAAGTGTACCTCATCCGGAATGGGAACATTTGCCCTTCGGCAAAGTCCCATAATCAGCCCCGGATATGTTAGAACACCCGCTTTCCCACCGAACTTCGTTCCGCTAGTAGCCATTTTGCGCATTTCCCCCGCAATGATGGACGCCACATCTACAGATTTACCAATCATGATGTAGTACAATAGGCATCCTACATCCAATGGAATAGTGGTGTTGTGACTCCTTGGCCGGATATTATTCAAAAGCAGCACCAAATATGCCCTTGCCTCCAAGTTCAAACTTTCTCTCTTCCACGACTTTGGGAATCCCTGATCATTTAAATCATAAGTCCTTCCTTCAAGGCATAGGTGAGCTCTCACGGTAGGAAAGTCCCAATCGTTGGCCATCTCTTTGGAACGGTACTCGCACCGCCCATTCTCCGCCAAGGTGAGAGGATTACCTAAATACGCGTTAATTGCGTCTCTACTGAAAGAAATGATCTTTCCCCTCACTCTTGTTTGATAATGGAATGCCACTCCCTCCTCCAGCTGAAGAGCATTGGCGAATAACTTACGCACAATGTCATAATTTATTTCCGGCTCCGGTTCACAAATCTTATTCCATCTTCTTCTTTCAAAATTCGACACCAACTTCCTATAAGTTCCACCCGACGACAAGCGGATGAATCTTTCCGGTTGAATGGTTCGTTTGATCAATTTTTCGAATCTCTCTTCATGCTCATCGCTTGTGAATCGTCGCACGGAACGAGAAGGACCGACACTTGTGGTGTTTGTTCTTTTTGACATCTGCAACAAAAATCAGAACAACCACACAAAAGCCATAAGAGAAGTTAGCATTCAAAAGCAAAAATCATGAAACTGGAATTTTCCAGTTCGCGGCGCGACTGCCCCTTCGCGACGCGAACCCTGCGAACCAGGAAAATAACAGGTGCCTTCTAGGGTTCCCACTGCTCACACCTTTCAACAATTACAACCACAATCCCTTACCCAATCCTAATTTGAATCCTCTATAGACAGGCAAGGCTATTTTCAGCATCTAATCCAAATTTTTGCAAAACCCTATTTCACCTAAATGAGGAACAAAAAGGAAAGGAAAGAGAGAGTACACATACCTTGTTGAATTTGACTTGGTTCTTGTTAACAACTTGGGATTTTGGGAAAGGAGAGGAATAGTTTTTGAATTTTGGAAGTGAGGTTGAAGAAAATTTTGAATTTGTGAAAATAGGAATGAAATGAAAATAACATAAAACAGAACTTAAAAGGGTTCTTCCATGCTCAGTTCGCTGGGCGAACTCTATTCGCGACGCGAACCTTAATTTTTCCATTCAGTTCGTGAGGCGAAGCCTGTTCGCGGGGTGAACTGAAGGAAATTTTAGAAAAATATTAGCAGTGGCCAGAACTCAATTTTCACTAAAAAGGAACACAACAGAATATCTTAACAAATGAATTGACAAAACTTGAAATGCAAACTTACAACGTTGGGTTGCCTCCCAACAAGCGCTTTGCTTAACGTCGTTTTGAGCTCGACGGTTCAATGATCATCACGTCCGGATAGGGAAATGACACAAACGTCCCGATTCACATCTCCATTGTGGTAGACTTTTAGTCTTTGTCGATTTACAGTCCAGCTCTCCTGTGACTTTTGATCCTCAACCACAACGGCCCCATGGTTTCGCACCTCCTTTACAACAAACGATCCTGACCACTTTGACTTTAGCTTACCAGGAAACAACTTCAATCTTGAGTTGAAAAGCAGTACCATTTGTCCAACTTTAAACTCTTTATGACGGACCTTTCCATCATGGTACGCTTTCACTTTTTCCTTGTACAGTTTGTTTGAATGGTAAGCGTTGTTCCGTGATTCCTCCAATTCATGGAGTTGCCCTTTTCTTTTCTCTCCAGCTAAAGTGGAGTCAAACTTCAAGAATTTGAGATCCCATAATGCTCTATGCTCCATTTCCACCGGGAGATGACAAGTCTTCCCATACACCATCTGAAATGGGGTTAGTCCAATAGGAGCTTTGTAGGCGGTACGATACGCCCACAAAGCTTCATCCAATTTTAATGACCAATCTTTTCCTGAACTCGAGACTGTTTTTTCAAGGATCTTCTTAACTTCTCGGTTAGAAACTTCCGTCTGACCATTCGCTTGTGGATGGTAGGGAGTGGTCACCTTATGCTTTACACCATAGTGTTGTAAAACTTTTTCCAAAGGTGTATTGCAAAAGTGTGATCCTCCATCACTTATCAACATCCGAGGCACACCAAAACATGAGAATATGTTTTTCTTTAAAAAAATTATCACCGTTTTGGCATCGGCCTTAGGTGAAGCAATTGCTTTCACCCACTTCGAAACATAATCAACGGCCACGAGGATATACTCATTTGAGAAGGAAGAGGGAAATAGGCCAACGAAATCAATACCCCAACAATCAAAAACTTCTACTTCTAACATGTTGGTTAGAGGCATTTCATCCCGTTTGCCTATTCCTCCACTTCGTTGGCATGTGTCACAACTCTTCACGTGTTCATATGCATCTTTAAACAAAGACGGCCAATAAAAGCCCGCTTGAAGCACTTTAGTGGTTGTTCTCAAACCGCTATAGTGACCTCCATACGGAGAGTTATGACAATGCCAAAGGATGTCTTTTGACTCCTCAAATGTTACACACCTTCTCAAAATACTGTCCACACCCACTTTAAACAAATAAGGATCATCCCAAACATAGTATTTTGCATCCGCCAATAATTTCCTTCTTTAATTACTAGTGAGGTCTTCCGGTGTTAAACCGGTTGCCTTGTAATTAGCAAAATCGACAAACCAAGGCCTCACTTGAATCGCATAAAGTTTTTCATCCGGAAATTCTACTCTTACTTCCTCTTCTTTGTTTGTAATTTCCACATTAACCAAACAAGACAAATGATCCGCTACCAAGTTTTTGGAACCTTTTTTATCCCGGATTTCCAAATCAAACTCTTGCAATAATAAAATCCAACGAATTAATCTTTGTTTGGAAAATCCGGCTTGGTTAGCAAATACTTGATTGCCGAATGGTCGGTGTAAACTACAACTTTAGACCCTATCAAATAAGCTCTAAATTTTTCCAATGCATACACTATAGCTAGTAATTCCTTTTCGGTTGTCGCATAATTGACTTGCGCCTCATTTAAAACTTTACTAGCATAGTGGATAACATGAATTTTTTTATCTCTTCTTTGACCCAAAACCGCACCCACCGCATAATCACTTGCATCACACATAAGTTCAAAATCAAGTGTCCAATTCGGTGCAACGATTATGGGTGCGGTGACTAACTTTTCTTTCAAATCAAGGAAAGCTTTTAGACACGATTCATCGAAAAGAAATTGTGTACCTTTGTTGAGCAAATTACTCAAGGGCTTTGCTATCTTTGAGAAATCCTTGATGAATCTCCGGTAAAATCCGGCATGTCCGAGAAAGCTCCTTATTACTTTTATATTTGTTGGAGGTGGTAATTTTTCAATGACTTCCACCTTTTCTCTATCAACTTCTAGCCATTCGGAGGAGATTTTGTGACCGAGAACAACACCTTCGGTGACCATAAAGTTGCATTTCTCCCAATTGAGCACTAAGTTGGTTTCCACACATCTTCCCAAAACCACATCAAGATTTTTCAAGCACAAATCAAAGGGCGATCCATAAACGGAGAAATCATCCATAAACACCTCAATGCATTCTTCGATCAAATCCGAGAATATCACTTGCATACACCGTTGAAATGTTGCCGGTGCATTACATAACCCAAAAGGCATTCTTCGGTAAGCAAAGATGCCGAAAGGACATGTAAAAGCCGTCTTCTCATGATCCGCCGGATTGACCGAAATTTGGTTGTAACCCGAATGACCATCCAAGAAACAATAGAAATTTTTGCCGGCCAACCTTTCCAACATTTGGTCTATGAAAGGTAGCGGGGAAGTGATCTTTCCTTGTAGCTTGGTTTAGCCTTCTATAGTCAATACACATCCTCCACCCGGTTACCGTTCTAGTTGGAATCAACTCATTTTTATCATTTTTGATAACCGTCATGCCACCTTTTTTTGGAACTACTTGCACCGGACTCACCCATTCACTATCGGAGATAGGATAGATCATTCCGGATTCTAAGAGTTTGAAAACTTCTTTCCGAACTACTTCTTTCATTGATGGATTTAAGCGCCTTTGAGGTTGTGCAACGGGTTTGAAATTTTCTTCCATCATGATCTTATGCATACAATAGGCCGGACTAATACCCTTCAAGTCAGATAATACCCACCCTATTGCACCTTCATTCTTTTTCATCACTTGTATCAATTTATGCTTCTCTTTTGTGGACAAGGTATTGCTAATGATCACCGGTTTAGTACAATCATCACCAAGGAACACATACTTCAAGTGTGAAGGTAGCATTTTCAACTCTAGTTTTGGTTCTTCCACTTTCTTTGTCACATCCAAGTCTTCATTTGTCTCTTCATGATAAGCAAGCGCTCCACAAGACTCTAATTCATTCAACATTGCTTCAATCTCTTTTTCTTCATTTTCGGTTAAAACATTGTAGGCTCCGATAAGAGATCTCTCTAATGAATTAGAAACATGAACTTGGTTTGCGACCTCCACTATTTCCTCCTCGTTGGCATCGATTCGGAAAGAATCATGTTTGTCATTAGGATGCTTCATGGCTTCAAAAAGATTGAAAGTTACCTCTTCATCTTGCACTCTTACTTTCATTAATCCATCATCAATGTCAATCATCATTCGGGCTGTTTTCATGAGTGGTCTTCCAAGAATTAGAGGAACATCATGATCCTCATCCATATCCACTATCACAAAATCTACCGGAAACAAGAATTTGTCCACCTTCACTAGCATATCTTGAGCAACTCCATATGGTGAAGTGGTAAACTTATCGGCTAGTTGTAAAGTCATCCTTGTAGATTTAATCTCAATATTTCCCAATATTTTAAAAATGGATAGGGGGATTAAATTGATGCTAGATCCCAAGTCAATCAAACCATTACCAATGTAAGTGCCTCCAATGGTTACCGGTAAAACGACTCGGCCCGGATCGGATTCCTTCCTTGGGAAAGTTTTTTTGGATTATGGCGCTACATCGTGCATCAAGCAAGATTGTCGTGTCTTCCACATGTCTCCTTTTCTTTGTGAGAGTATCCTTCATGAACTTTGCATACCGTGGCATTTTCTCTAATGCGTCGGCAAATGGAATATTTATTTGAAGTTATTTGAATATGTCCATAAACCGTGCATAGTGTCTAGCATTATCCTTTTTTGATGGTGCATGTGGATAAGGTAGATGTTGAGTTGGAATGACACTCACGCCTTTGTCTCCTTTCTTCTTCTTTCTTGGCTCGGCTTCCTTCTTCATTTCCACTTCACCCTGCTGCTCTGCTGTCAGTTGTTGGTTCTGCTCTTTTCGCGGTGCGAAGGGAGATCGCAGTGTGAACTGAACAGTTTCTGCCACTTTCTCCTTTTCACAATCCACATCCTCATTTTCATGTACAACATCCATATCATTCTCTACTGTAATCTCCTCACTTTTTCCACTTGTCAACTCTTTACCGCTTCTCATAACAATTGCTTTACAATGCTCCTTTGGATTGGTTTGAGTGTTAGCGGAGAATGAAGATCCCGCGTTTTGTTCCGACAATTGCTTCGCAAGTTGGCCTACTTGGTTTTCCAAATTCTTGATTGCTACCTTGTTGCTCTTCTGATTTGCCATGGAGGCTTGCATGAATTGTTGAAGAGTGTCCTCTAGCTTTGAATTTCCTCCTTGCGATTGTTGTCCTTGAGAATTTGGGTGTTGATAAGGACTTTGTTGCTGAAAATTTTGGTTGTTGAACCTTGATGGTTGATAACCTTGATTGTTTCTTGGATATGAGTTGTTGTGAGGTGGAGGTTGTCTTTGATAGCCATGATTTTGATTGTTAACATGACTCACTTCTTCTAGTGGAGGACAAAAACCGGTTGGATGATCTCCTTGACATAATTCACAACATGCTACTTGATGTCTAACTTGAGATCCTTGAATTTCCTTCATTTGTTGTGGGAGTTTGGACATTTGTTGTGTGAGCAATTCCACTTGTTGAGAAAGTAGTTTGTTTTGAGCAAGAATGACATCATTAGTATTTAACTCAAGAACTCCCGGTTTCTGTTGTGAAGGACCACGGTCATGTTGACTTTGACGATCATTTAGTGCCATCCGGTCAATAATGACTTTTGCCTCTTCCGCATTCTTTGACATAAGAGAGCCACCCGCGGTAGCATCCAAAAGTGTCTTGTGAGTTGATTGGAGCCCATTTAGAAAAATATGGATTTGAGTGAGCTCATCAAAACCATGGCCTTTGCATTTTCTCAACATTGACTTGAATCTTTCCCAAGCCTCATTTAGAGACTCGTTGCTTCCTTGAGTGAATACCGCAATAGCCGTTTTGGCTTCCATGAATCAGGATTGAGGAAAATATCTTTCTAGAAACTTTTCTTCTAACAAATTCCAATCCGTCATCACTCTTGGTGCTTGATCAAGGTACCATTCTTTTGCCTTTCCCACTAAGGAGTGTGGGAACATCCTCTTGAATAATGCTTCTTCACTCGTTTCGTCTATTCCCGTAGAACCCACAATCTCATAGAATTTGATGAGATGGGTATACGGATCTTCATGGTCCATTCCGGTGAATGGATTTGCATAAAGGAGTTGGAGGATTCCGGTCTTCATCTCCGAATTCCTTCCACCGCGAGCAAATTGGGCATTCCTTCTTGGACTATTAGCGGACATTTCGGTAGGAGTTTCATCCGCCATGTTTCCTTGAAAAGTCTCTACAACCACTTCTTCGATTTGAACAAGTGAAGAAGTAGATACTTCCTCTCTCCGCTTCCTCTCTTCGGCTAGTTTCCTTCTTTTTCGTGTTTTGCTATTGAGCTTTCGAAGTGTTCTTTCAATTTCAGGATCGAATTGAAATTTCTCCTTGGTAGCTTTTCCTCGCATGCACTAGAATCTACAAAACTAACAAACCAAGTGAAACACAAAAGTGGTAGTAAGTACAAAATTTAGAACAATGAATTATTGCAATGCTTGTAATATCGAACACCAATCCCCGGCAACGGCGCCAATTTGTTGAAAAGTATATTTTCGGCAAATATTTTAATATCGTATCCACAGAGACTTTTTTGTTATTACCGCTGTTCTATAATCCAAATTGTTATAAGTTCAAAATGTAACCAAGTTGTTTTGTTTGAAAAGTTATATTTTGAGTAAAATGTCACTAAAACAATAAAATAGTTTTAATCAAATGTAAGAGGCTTGGCAAGATTGGAGTTCACTATTCAAATTGCTTATGATTCCTTTTGACAACTATATAGACTTAAGATTATTGATGATATTCAAGTATCCTCTCAATATCATTTATCTCTAAATAATATTGTGATAATCACTATATTAATGGTTAAATGATTTCTCTACCTAACTATCAATATAGCAATCTTTAATGTTTGATACAAAAGAAGAGTAGTGGATAAATCTATTTCTACAACTCATTCACTACTTGAAAGTATATTTTAAGTCAAGGTTTGAATAATCTTTCTCAACACTACTCAAATCTAAATATTCAAAATAGGGCAAAAATATCATTCAATACATCAATAACCTTTTATCATATATAAGAGTCAAATGAAATACATAAACAAATAGGAATAGCTACTACCTCCAATCTTGACAAAATGGGGTTTAGCTCCTCATCATCATTTTGGACAGCAAAATGCAATGGCTCAATAAAATCTGTTTTTCTTTTACAAAATGTGTATCTAGGAATCAATGTTTCTATGTTTTCCATTCTGTTTTCTTAAAGAGTGTAATCTTTCCTAAAATGTCCATTTTCATCTAAAACTGAAAAGCACTCTAAAACAGATACAAAACTGTCACAATACAGCTGGCTTAAAAACAGAACACTTGGCCCAAACAAATTGCTTGCTGGTTTCGCAAGGTTCGCGGCGTCATCCCTGGTCGCGGCGCGAACTGAAGCCAATTCAGCTTCCTTGCCTTGCAAGCTTCATGCAATAATTCTCCCAAGTGTTGTTCTTCCAAATTATGCCTCCAAATTTCCATTGAAACTTCTTCCAAATTATGCTTATGCACTCTGATGCTCTCTTGTCCAAAAACTCTACAAAACTAACAAATACGTGAAATATCTACTCAAAACATACTCATTTAAACTTAATTGCATTTTGTCAAAATTGTGAGGATAAAAGTGTGTAATTAGATAAAAAGTGGTAAAAGGGACCAATAAAATTATATGAAAAGTAGTACTAATTGGTCCCTAACAACTGCGCAGAGTCACTTGAGGAACAAAAGCAATTTAAGCAAAATAGATTTGTAATGTAAGGTGCTTCTAAGAGTAAGCAAGTATTACAACAAAGTATTAGAACAAGAGTTTTTCACGTAAGAGCAGGAGCTAGTGAAAAAATGAGAGAGAATATGAATGACTTTTCTGTGCGTTGCAGGTGTGTCTCTCAAGTGAGGTAGACTGTCCTTTATATAGTAGTGAGAAGGACCATTGGAGTGATGACAAAATCTTGGTCTTTGATGAGTATTCAATGTCATTACTTCTGTGTTTCTTTCTATAACCATTTTGTTTGCCGTTTAAATTCTTTCTAAAAATACTTTCTTTCCATAGTAAGATTTATTTCCGTTATGCTTTCTGGACTTGTGAATCTTCATCAGAGTCTTGAGGTACCAGACTTATTCTTTAGAGGATGATCATGTCTGACTTCATCAGAGCTTCTCAGAGTATTAGTCTTCTTAAATATCAGAGTCTGAGACCAGTAGTTTGTTGGAGCTTCTGGATCTTTTTGCTGTCTTTCTTTGATCAGAGTTAGAACTTCTTGGACGTACTTCTTTCTCAGTGGAGCTTCTGGATCTTTTTTGCTGTCTCTCTTTGCTTTCTTCATAACATTACATTACATGAAAGAAACTCGTTTTACATACGAGGGAGTGAGATGAGAAAAGAAGTTAAATTGAGAGATTAAAAGAGAGGCACGACACGCAGGTCGTATTTTAAAACCCAAAACAAAATAAAGGAAAACTAAGGCCATAACCGATCACCACAAGACAATAATAATCACATTATTATTATTATCAATTTTAATTCTTTTAATCAATTAAATCTCGACGACCGATCACATTATGCAGAGTTAGCCGAATGGGTGCATTCTGTCTTGCGTTAACCGGTTAACCAAATGCGTTAACCGGTTAACACTGTTTGAAAATCTGTTCAAAATTGTTTTCTGCCTTGCGTTAACCGGTTAACCAAATGCGTTAACCGGTTAACACTATTTGAAAATCTGTTGGAAAACTGTATTCCGCCTTGCGTTAACCGGTTAACCAAATACGTTAACCGGTTAACACTGTTTGAAAAAGTGTTTAGAAAGCAGTATTCGTCTTGCGTTAACCGGTTAACCATATGCGTTAACCGGTTAACACTATTCGAAAAAGTGTTTAGAAAGCACAACTCTTGTGCAGTCACAACCCCAATCGCATAACTCTCTGACAACACAACCCTTGTCTCGTCACTAACCCTGATGCACCAATTTCAGACCGTCAAACACATCTCGATTGTTGATTCAGTATGATTGATCAACACCTCATTGCTTCACCATACTAATGTCGGATCAAGAAGCAAACGACCATTGATCGCTCAAAGGAAAACAACCATTGAGTGTTTGAATGAACGAAACGAGAACACTATATCATATATAATGTATTTTGCATCAGGATTACTTATATCATATATATAACTTGATAGATCTCAATTTAATCTTTGATTCATTCTGTCTTTAGTCGTATTAATACAGAAAATAAACAGTTATCAGATTCATGGTTTCGTAAGTGGCTCTGATACCACTGAAGGAGAATTTCCATCCAAGGCGCAGCGGAATTTAAAAATTTCTCCATTTAGTGATCCTTATGAATGGGCATGATCAGTGATAGAATCGTTACCTCTGGTGGCGATCACGAACGTTGAACGATGACAACGTCTCTACTCAGTCCACACGAACGGATTCCTTCAATCTCAGTGCTAGCTGCTACGAATGAAGGCTTTGAGTGAGAGGGAGAGAAACAAAATTGCAGGAAAGAGTTACAATGCTTCTACCCAAGGGTTCTATTTATATAACAACTTGTGTGGGCTGCAAGCTAAAAAGCCCACTCAAGTGAATATGGCCCATATCTTATAATATGCCAAAATCACTTAAGTGTGTGGTACATTACCATATTTCGTATTCTGCTTAAGTACACCGTACCTTACGATGTTCTATAATTCACTTAAGGGAACCGTACATTACAGTATTCCTTAATTACTCTATCTCTCATCAATTCGTCCTTTGTGTGTGACCCTATAGGTTTTCGCGGCATTGGCAATTATATTAAATCATGTATTTAACATAATAAACAGTGAGCGGTATCTAGCAACACATCACTACTACCCAAGACACGAAAATGTCATGTGATCTGACAAATCCTTCTGTGATAATAATTATGTGTATAATTACCCTTTTCCATCTAGGTCACTCATGTCCCTCAGCATGCTTCGTGGAGTACCCATCAACTGTCTTTATGGTTATCCAGTTACGGACAATGTTGGATCAGCAATAAAGCACTCGACTCTACATCTAGGGTCCATAGTGGTTTCAGGTCGAAGAGTGGTATACACCATTATCACCATGAGAATAACTTATGACACTTTGCATAACTTTCTATATAGTATTCTCTTAGCAGGTCAATCCGGTATAAATATTACTCTTAATATATATACCTATGTTTAAGACTTGATAACTCCTTATCCATGATCCATGAGATGTGATCATCAGTCTACAAACATAATAGTCTTCATGCTTTAATATTATCCCACTTCACAATAAAGCTCGACTACGGATACTTTAAGAATAATGTCCTTATGTTTAATGTGACCTCATGACCAAGTCACACTTGATACATTAAACGGACTAGCTATTCTAGGGACTTTATTAAACAAACATAATAAAGAAAAAGCCTTTTATTATTAATAACTAATTCGATACAAGTACCAAAAGTATTGGCCTCTAGGGCTTACACCAACAGTACTCCCAGTAGAGGTGAAGATCCCATCAATAAGAGTCTTAATGGAAGCCAAGTTGACTGATGCTGAATGGGTTCAGAGTCGTTATGACCAACTGAATTTGATTGAAGAGAAGAGATTGACTGTCATGTGCCATGGTCAGTTATATCAGCAAAGGATGAAGAAAGCTTTTGATAAGAAGGTCAAACCTCGTGTGTTCCGAGAAGGTGACCTTGTGCTCAAGAAAGTGTTATCTTTCGCGCCCGATTCTAGGGGCAAGTGGACTCCAAACTATGAAGGTCCATATGTTGTTAAGAGAGCCTTTTCAGGCGGTGCTTTGATACTAACAAATATGGATGGGGAGGATTTCACTCGTCCTGTGAATTCAGATGCAGTCAAGAAATACTTCGCCTAAAAATAAAAACAGAATAGCTCGCTAAGTTGAAAACCCGAAAGGGCGGCTTAGGCAAAAATGAGCGTCTCGGTGGATTAAAAACCCGAAAGGGCGATCCAGGCAAAAGTTAGAGACATGAAAAATGAATATGTATCCCGCTAGATTGAGTACCTCACCCTGGGGCAATCTAGGCAAAAATTAGGGATTTGGCAAGTAACTGCATCCTGACAAGACTTTATTCTACAATCGTCATCTGTCAGAGATTCTCGCTCAGCCATCGTCAACTGCAACTTCAAATACATCGGATTCAGAGTTGGTGGAGAAATGGTCATTATGTTCAATGTAGCCTTTTTCCAATATATATCACCAATTTCAAATTTGTAAAGATCCATGGAGTCTTGCCATTTGCAGACTACCATTCCATCAAATAAATTTGAGCCTTTATCCAATTCTTTGCACTCTTATGCGTTTCTGTTCAACAAATATTTTGCACGTTTTAATTGAAAAATATCATTGTTTTAAATAAATAAAATTTTCATAAATTGTTTTTAAACAAAGTGAACAATCACAATGACAAAAGGATACTTGGGACGTCTTCAGTGTTCTCCCAAGGATGGTATAATTCCCAAAAGGGTAAGACACTTATTCATATTCCCGGCATACTTGTATCCTCTTCATTATCTTTCAGGTTGGCTCCTCCGCAAGTGCAGAAGAAAGTTTCTACATCCCACCAAATCCTCAGAGAGTTTGGAGTTTTGGAAGCGGTCTCAATCTTCTAGACCCCAGTGAGTCTGGATTTAGCATTTGTGTTATCAAATATATGGTTGTCATCCCTTGCGTGGATTGATCTAAAATTCCTTATAGATTGATAAATTGAATATGCTAACCTTTCCGAGGAAGTTGGTTTTACCTCACTTCGAGTTAGAAATCTTTCCGCCAGAATGAGCCGGAAATCCCCAGCATAAGCGGAGTCGTCATCAAGTTTGATTTGTAGCTTTTCCCCTTTTGTGGACTTGTCTGCTTTGGATCTCCAGCAAATTTGCTCCTCGATTATCCTTAGCAGGGTTGATCTCGCTTTTACTCCCCAGTATGGTCACCAGTAGGATATCCCCAGTAGTTTGTCTACGGGTACTCCCCGATTTGGTCAACAACCGTGTTTCCCTAGTGGAATTGTCTGATCAGAGCCTGTTTGTGGTCATCTCCCGAGTAGAGTGGTTGATGAAGATGTCTATCTTTCCTTCCCCAGCGGAGTAGTGTCCCTTTCTCCTCGGCAGATGTGATTTATTTAACAGTACAAGGAAATGTGGTGGCATTGGAACCTTCTGATTGGTGGTTGTTCCCCACAGAGTTTCATTTCCCTCTTCGATAATTTCCCCGATAGAGTTATTTCTATGGCGGATTTTATTCGTGTTTAGACTCCTCAGCCGAGACTTTGCCTGGTTGCAGAGTGGCATGAGAGCTTCTGAGGAAGATGTGTTGATCATTTCCCCAGCTGGAGTGAATGGTTCCCCTTTCCCTGTAGAGATCTTTGTTTCTCGGTATCTTTTGCCCCCATCAGATTGGATGTTCTCTAGTGGGCCTGGCTTTCTCTCTTGAGATGTAGTACCGGATGTTTGTCCATTGATTCTTGGACCTCTTTGTGTTAGATATGTCTGTTTGTCAGCATTCATCATACATAAACCACGCATATATGCATAATCTTAACATTCAGATATTCATGTTGCATTCTTTGCCATATATATCTTTGTTTGTTGACTCCTGCTATTTGGTGATACATATTTCCCAAGCAAATGTTTGTGTCTGATCTCTCCATATAGAGTCAGCCCCATAGGCAGAAAGTGTCTATCCTTTCTTCCATATTCCCCACTGAGTTATGTCCTCGTGGATGATTGTTATTTCAGTTTCCTCCCAACACATATATTGGGATGAAGTATCTCCCCTGAGTTATATCCTCATTGGGTTGAGTCTTGTTTCATTGTGTCTCTCTAGTTTGTTCCTAGACTGACTGCTCTTTTGATTTCCCCTGCACTTCCCAGCAGTTTAGATGAATGATTACTCAGTAACCAGTAATTGCCCATCTATTCCCCGACGGAGTCTGTGGCCTTCTACCCAGTAACTGGTAGTTGTAAGTCCTATTTCTGTGGTTTTCTACCCGCATACTGGTAGTTGTAAATCCCATTTTATCCCCTTGCAGAGTTAACCTCGTTTTGTTCATCCTAACCGATGACGGTTACTCTCTTATATGGTTTTCTACCCATTATCCGGTAGACGTAATCCCCTCTTTGTTGGTTATCTTTATCCAATATTCGGTATTGATATTCCTTCCTTTTGAGTATATCTCCCAGTAACCGATGATATATCTCTCGGATCATTGCCTTTGTCAATGTATCCCCAGCGAGTCATCTTTCATTTACCCTTGGCTGGTAATGGTCGTTTCTCCCTTTGATTGTGTTAGACTATGGCACGGATCTAGAAGGGGGGGGGGGGGGTTGAATAGATCCCAATTAAAAATAAGTCGGCGCTACCAATTAAAAATTGGTTTTGAAAATTTATTTTAAGTGCGGAAGCGGCCGAGGAAAATGTAGTCTAAAACGAACTGTTATTGGAAAACCGAATATGCGTCTAGCCTATGGATTAGTGATAATGTGAAATAAGAATCACTACACTAGTCACACAATCAATGATTTGTTTCACTTACTAGGATTCCTAGTTCCAATGATTCAAAGAGCAAACCAAACTAGATACACAACTAAGATAATTTTGGTTTAGGCAAATTATCAAACACTTGGTGTGTGAAAACACTCCAAGTGATATTTATGTTGAGTAAGTGATTCCAATTAATCTAGTACAATATCCTATTGTACTTTGGATTCAAAAACAGAGTTTTAACCTCTTACTCATTTAATATCAAGGTTTGATAAAAGTGCTTATACTAAAATCACTTAATTTTTAAGCTAAAAACAATTATGTAGAAAATTAAAGAAGACAAAGATTTGATGAGGCAGTTCCCCCGCCGTCCTCGCTTCGGGGTACGTCTGCCCTTGTCGCATCCGCGAAAAACAACCGGCGGGAAAAAACAAACAGACAGAGCCGCCACCGTGCGTTATTTATCCCAAATGAGGGAAAGGAAACGCTCGAAGTAAACCTGGAAAGGAAATGGTCTTACGGCCGGAGATTGCAAGGATCGGGAGTCGGTTACGCGAGGGGAAGGTATTAGCACCCCCTCACGTCCGTCGTACTCGACGGGATCCACGCTCAAGAGAATAGAATAAGGTTGCTGAATAACTGATCAAAGAATGCACACACACTGGAATAAACAGGCGGGAGAGGATGGAAGAAGAGGAAGGTGACTCGGCAGGATGTCGCATCCTGGGCCTACGTAGTTTGTCAGAAACAAACATCAGAGTCGACGTAGTTCGGGGAAAAGGGGAACAGGCTCGCTAGGATATCACATCTTATGCCTATGTATCTCATCTGGAATGAGAATCAGAGCTACCGTAGTTCGGCTCACGCACGCCGAAACAAAACACACGCAGAGACGCTGAGACGTCAAAAGCAAACACACAAATGGAAACAGACTGCCAATGGCTGGTCTTACGTCCGACTCCAAGCAACAAACACAAACGAGGAAACCGAATGCCAATCACTGGACTTACATCAGACTCCACACACAAACACACAGGAAACCGACTGCCAATCGCTGGACCTACGTCAGACTCCACACAAACACAAACAGGAAACCGACTGCCAATCGCTGGACATACGTCAGACTCCACACAAACAAACACAGGAAACCGACTGCCAATCGCTGGACTTACGTCAGACTCCAAGCAAACAAGAGGTTAACCGGACGCTGAGTCGTCAAAAGCAACAAAAAAGAAGTTGAACAAACAAGCTAACAAGGAGTCGGGTACTCGAGCCTGCTAGCTGTCAAGCAAATACACACAAAAAAGGAAAAGGGTGCTCGGAGAGATCTCGCACGATCTCCTGCCTACGTACCTCATCTGGTATGAGGATCAGGGCAACGTAGTTCCCCTTAATAGGGGAGAAACTTTCTCCTAACCAGAGACTGGGAAATGACAAACTAAAAGGGAGACTGACTCGAGCCTAATAGTTATCATGCAATCCACAATGGTCCTAGGTTGAGGTATCTAACAGATCCTAACTCGCACAGGAAGCAAGTTGAAACCGCAAATAAACAGCAAACAAGCATTCACAAAAGAGCAAGCACACACACTATATGCAAACAAATGGCTCATACAAGGCTAGGCTGTAGAAACAAGCCAACTGGAATGGGGTGTTGTTTGCTCTTAACCCTAACATTGAGAGTTAGGGTGAAGCAGATGAAATGGGAAGTGAGGGTAAGACCTCACAGCTCTTATCCCTGGCCTGGGAGAGCTTGAATCAAATAGAAAGTGTGGGAGTTCAGAATGTAGGAACTCTTCTCCACATGACTGACACAACAAGATCTTGAGTTCTTATTCAAATTCCATCAACACATGGTGTGAGCAAAGTGAATGACACAACTGAATAGCAGGGGATGGATTGCACATCCCTTTTATCTGCCAATTGCCTCTTAAGAGGACTTAACCTGCTTGGCACAAAATTAAACAACCACAAACATTGCCTCTTAAGGAGGGCTTCAGACAGGTGCCTGCCAAAGTAACATGACAGGTCTTCCAGACTACATGAAGATCAAGGAATTATACCTAAGTGGTATGCCAACCACCAGCAAAGCAAATCAAAGTTCAAATGAACTTAAAGCAACTTAGGTACCTGTGGAAACATCTAAACCAATCAGTACAAAATCCAGACAAGCAATCAACAGTTAATATCAAACAGACAACCCAATATGCAACACATGAGCCATAAACACAAGTGATCCATCATCAAGGCCTACAAAACAGCAAATGTTAGACATCGAACAATGATGTTTACCGACACCAAAGAAAATACTCGACCAGACATTGACCAATGACTGGGAAGGAAACTCGACGTTTACTGACATCGACGAAGGATGTTTATAGACACCAAAGAAGGATACTCGACCAGACATTTACTGATGACTGGGAAGAAACTCAATGTTTACTGACATCGAACAATGATGTTTACTGACACCAAAGAAAGGAGACATTACGGGGATCGACACGACACTTACCGGTATCGCAGGGATGACATCTCCATATGTCAAAACTAGGCAGACGCTTGCTGGGGACTAACTGGGGAATGCTGTTGATCCAAAATCACGATGCTGAACTCCTCAGAGTAACACCTTCTAACTTCCATCTCGCACGACAGAAATTCTTCCTCCAATATCGCACTACTGGGGGGACATTGTTGCTTTAACGTCATGATGCTAAACCCCTCAGAGTAACATCTCCACCACCCGGCGAAATCAAATCTCAAACGGTAACTACGGCTTGATCTGATGCTTGCAATGGTAAGGCTGATCTTCCAACCAAATAAACCGATTCTCAAACGGTAACCACGGCTTGAGACTAGCTTATGCTTGCAATGATGATGCATGATTTTTTTCAGCGTAATGCTCCATAACTATGGAAATGCTACGCAATTAGGTATGCAATATGCTATGCTTATCTAAATGATGAATGCATAAAAAGTATCCCCCTCAAGGGACTCTTCTGGGGAGCTCAAGGCACTCTGTTGAGGAACTCGCTATCGCTCCAATCTTCACCCTGCTGGGGAATATCACTGCTGTTGGGGAAAGGACCACCCTCACCCGGGATAACCTCCTCTGCACCCGATCCACTTGGGGACTTCGCTGGGGAAGAAACCACCAACGCGCTCTGCGGGGAAAACAACAATCCTCGACATGCTGGGGAACTAACAAGCTCCACCATGCTAGGGGAAACAACAGCCTTCAGACTTGCTGCTGAGGAAAAAGCTACCAACGAACACCTCTGTTGGGGAAATAACAACCTTCAGGTCTGGCTGCTGAGGAAACACCGATCTCAAACCTGCTGGGGAGATAACCATCCCGACCCTGCTAGGGAAGACACAAAACTTGAATCTGCTGGAGAGGTAACAATCCCAACTCTGCTTGGGGAAATAAGGAAAGTCTGGCACAGAACACCCGTCGACTCGTCGAACCATGGTATTCACCGTCTAACTCCGGTGTCAGCTTTCCACTTTTGAGAGCTCCCAGACTCGTCTGGACTTTTCTGATTCATCACCTTGTATTCTCGACTCCTCCGTACTCGACGGAGATCGAACTCCTTGGATTTATACAAACTTTCCAGTCCTCAGACTTTGAAGAGTCTTCTTGATTAATATCCAGGATCGTCGTACGTCTTTCATCGTCTTTTCACCGTTCTTCAATCCCGTGTCCCTGATTGGACTCCACGGGGATCTTTTGTCAAAAGCTTTCACATCACAACCTGCAAGTGAGTGAAAATATCTAACAGCACCTGCAAAAGACATCGTTAGATAAAAACGTGCCCCAGGCGTGCCAAGATTTCAACACCTGGGTCACTCTACCTTCCGAATAAGATTTCAAGTTTTCAATCTTAAAAACATGCATTGGAAGGGACCTGTATGTCTTAAAAAGCAAAGATTATTTATCAAAAATAACTGGATGTTTTTGCAATCAAAGCGGTAATGAAAACAAAAACAAAATTATTTGACTGAATATGCATTTTATTGATTGAAAAGGCGTGGCTCATAACTGAGCAATACAAAGGAAGCAATTCCTGAAAAGAGGTAATTGCGCACAAAAGGAAAATCTATCCTAATGGCAATGTGAAAACCGTGATCTCATCGAGTTCCAACTCGGTTACACCCCATATGTCCTCAAGACTCTTCGTGCTTTCCGCCTTCTGAACAAGACATTTTCGACTGATCCCTGCCGGGGATTATCCAAGTCATATCCAAAGCACAAATGATCATGCTAGACGCAGTTGCTCGTTTCAATCCCTCTTTTGCCTGGACCTCCCTTTCGGGTATTCGGTCCATCGGGATACCCTTTTTTGCCCAAGCCGCCTTTTCAGGTTTTCGACTTGCCGGGTGTACAGTTTCTCTTTTTATCCCTAATTTTTGCCCGAACCTTTTCACCATTTTTCTTGGTTCGTCGGGATGCCCATTTTTGTCTGGACTATTTTATTCTTTTCGTCCAGCGGGTCTCTTTATACGAAGTATTTTTTAACTGCGTCCGCATTCACAGGGGATGGAAAATCCTCACCATCCATGATCGTCAACAACAAGGCTCCGCCAGAGAAAACCTTCTTGACCACGAATGGACCTTCATAATTGGGTGTCCACTTGCCCCTTCGATCGTTTTGAGGAGGAAGGATCCTTTTCAGCACCAGATCTCCTACGTGATACACACGAGGTCGCACCTTTCGGTCAAAAGCACGCTTCATCCGCTACTGCCCATGACAAACGGTTGCCAGCCTTTTTTCCTCAATCAGGCTCAACTCTTCGTACCGAGTCCTTACCCATTCAGCCTCTTGCAATTTCACGTCCATCAGGACTCTCAATGAAGGAATCTGGACCTCAACCGGTAACACGGCTTCAATTCCATATACAAGCGAGAAAGGCGTTGCCCCAGTAGATGTACGCACCGAGGTTCGATACACATGCAATGTAAATGGCAACATCTCGTGCCAATCCTTATAGGTCACCTTCAGCCACATCGTTGGTGCATTCAAATGTTAGCCGGGCAGCAAAAGGAATGTGGAATCTTTTCGGTGTAACCAAAACATCATCAATTCTGCTACCATTCACATTAACAGCCCCATCAAACATCAGAATCCGTTCGGATTCAGGGTCAGGCCCCTCCTCCGGGATCGGTTCCTCACAACTTTCGATTTTAAAACCTTGATGTCCTCATCAGGGAACTCAAACTTCCTCGGTTGATAATCCTCAATGGGATGCTGGGCGAGGTAATCAGACAATACACTCCCCTTGATTGCTTTCTGAGAAGTATACTGTATATCATATTCAGTCAAAAATCGTTTACGACGTCGCAACCCGTCCGGTCAATGCTGGCTTCTTCTGCTGGCTTCTCAAATGCATACCTGATCAGATCCATCTTGGAAATCCATAAAGTGGTATGAACCAGCATACACTATCTCAGTCGGCGAGCAGCCTATGCCAAAGTACAACAAGTTTTCTCGAGCAGTGAATGTATTGTTTCACAGTCGGTAAACTTTTCAACCAGACTCGTCATGCTGCCCTAGTACACACCCCATAGACCCCTCGAGGGCCGTCGAGTATAGGATTAACGGTCGTCCCTCCACAGGAGGCATCAGAATCGGAGGCTCCTGCAAATATTCTTTAATCTTTTCAAATGCCGCTTGGCAATCATTATTCCACCTGACCGTTTGATCTTTTCTCAATAACTTGAATATTGGTTCACACGTGGCTGTTAGATGAGATATGAACCGTGAAATATAGTTCAATCTACCTAAGAAACCACGAACCTCTTTCTCTGTTCTCGGTTCAGGCATTTCTCTTATTGCTTTTACTTTAGCAGGATCAACCTCGATTCCTCTTTCGCTTACTATAAACCCCAGCAATTTACCGGACCACACTCCGAAAGTGCGCTTATTCTGATTCAACCTCAGTTTAAATTGTCTCAACTAGCCAAACAGCTTGGCCAGATCTACCAGATGCCCCTCTTCTGTTTGGGACTTTGCTATCATGTCATCAACATAGCATTCGATTTCATGATGAATCATATCATGAAACAAAGCCACCATAACTCTCTGATGCGTGGCACCGGCGTTCTTGAGACCGAATGGCATCACCTCTGCTCTTGACACTCGCCTCCAAGGTGGCCCCAACCTTTATTTCCTTTCAGACCTCCTCGGTGCTTGGATTGACAATCTCAACTCGCTCCTCGTGCGGTTGAATCACCTTCTCCTCTTGTCTCAACACTCTGGTTAATTCCTCCGGCAGTTCACAATCTTCTTCGCCTTCTTCTTCGGCATGATAGATCGGATTGTCGAAGCCATATGAGGGTGTAACATGATTGTTATCAATGAGATCCGGAGAATGCGAAAGTCGGAACGAAGCCAATCAAAAGAAAGAAAAATGAAAATAACCATTGCCATTTTTATTTTTGTTTTTAAACTGCAAAAATAAGTGAAAAACAGGGAACACCGCTTTTAATGTGAAAAACATCCATTTATTAATGATGCAAAACATTGCAAAATGATGCACATGAGGTGGCCCTTACAATGGACCATTACGTTTCGGGCAAAACGTATGGCTTTCATGCAGACAAAATTGAAAAACAGAAATAATACTCTTCGCGCAGAGTGACAGTGATGATCTTTTAGGCCTTCCAGTTCTGGATTTCCATCCCTGGTACGCACGGTTTTATCCAACTATCAAGCTCGCAGTCACTGTCAGTCTCTTCACCTACCGCACAGGCGTGATCCGAATCTTCAGCAATTACACCCACCATCACCTGACCATGCGCCAACATGGGATTAGCATTAACATTCGGAGATGGTGCAAAATTGATGGCCTTGGAGTCTACCAAGTCTTGGACAACATGCTTAAAGGCTCTACAACCCTCGATGTTATGCCCTGGTGTACCAGAATGAAATTCACACTTGGCGTTCTCATCATAGTTATGAGGCCTCTGATCTGATCTTACCGGAGCCATCGTCCTCGGCTGAACCAACCCAAGATCCATCAACTTCTTAAACAGTAAAGCATATGTCACGGGTGGCCTATCAAACTGACGATCAGTCCCCTTTCCTCTCACTTGGTACCCAGCTCTCTGTGCTCTCTGTTGAGGTGGTTGATGTTGCTGTTGTGCAGATTGATTACCAGTAGGAATCGTTATTGTAGCAGCATACGGGTGGTAACGACCCCTACCGTGCCCCCCTTGGGCGGATACACCACTTGATTCAACCTCCTTCTTGCGCTGACCATCACCAAAGGGCTTCCTTTCTTCAGACGACGGAGCGTTTCCCTGTACCTTCCCCATTCTCAGCCAGTTTTCAATTCTCTCCACCTTCTCAGCGATAGCTTTCTGCCCCAAGGCGAACTCTTACATGACACTGATCAACTTACTCATCTTCTCTTTCAGCTCGAGAATGTTTGCGTTGGGTAGATCCATCAGTTTGGATTTGTTGTGCCTGGTAGGGTATCTGTGCGGACGAGCTACGTGCAAAGGAATGATTCGGTGTGCGCGAGCAATGATTCCTGAGTCAATCAAACATGTTAGGTACTGACACCTGCAAAACAGAAGACAGGTTATTATGACTCACGCATGAATGCAATGTCTATCCATATGAGGAACACCCTGTCCTTTGATCCTGGTTTCATTGAGACGGATAATAATTTGACAACAATATTCTGACATCAGGATGTCTCTCAACCGGGATCTCAATCTAGAATGTACCCTGAGTATGGATAGACATGAGTTAGATGCAAAATGTGGATGATGTAGATGCGTGAATGCAATGCACTGTGCCATCCTCCAAGTCCTCTGAAAATCAACTGCACTGAGTTCCGGTCTCTGAACTGATCACAATCATCTGAGGGAACGAGTAACCACAATTCCGACTTAGGGTTCCGAAATAAACGGAACGGAAGGATACATCACCATCATCACCAGAAAGTCCTCTGAACAGGTAACCACAAGATCCTCTGAACCAGCCCAGGTAATCCTGAAATAAACGGATCCACACTGATAAATACCACGGACAGAACTCCGGCATCTCAAAAATAAATATCCATAAATCCGACTTATAAATAGGACTCTGATTAAGAACTGAACCATTAGTCACCATCAAAGTCACCATCAGAACATGCATCCGTAAGAATCAACCCTCCCCTCACAGGTGAATTCTAATAAGGTCATCCTAAGGCGGATAATGGTCTCGACAATCGGGCAAAGATACTCAACGGGTTTGCCCTTTCGGGTGTGCCGTTGCAGCTCTCTTAAGATCATCTAAACCAAAGATCCGGGAAAGAACGGTCACCGAAGTCAATAGCTCTAAAGAGATAACTCAAGCAAAGTGGAATACTCCACCCAAAAGAGCTCACTCAGAAGAACCTCGTCCGGCTTGTGGTATGTCACGACGCAACAACATGCTGATCCAACATGTGAGGAAACGTGAGACCACACAAATCCTAGGTGTATACTCGGGCCTGGGTTTTAGCCCCACTCAGAACACCCACCCCAGATCAGAGGAACCAACCTGTACAGAAGACAACACAATGATAATATGATGCATGCAAACATTTATGCAAATATATACACAACATAATAATCATAAGTGCAATAAATAGAGCAGTAAAAGCAACCAAAACTACCCTAGAGAGCGCTAGGATTGACTCGCTTAGGGAAGATGGAGCAGCAAGAGGTCAACTTCTTAAGTCCCCGGCAAAGTCGCCAGCTGTCGCATCCGTGAAAAACAACCGGCGGGAAAAAACAAACAGACAGAGCCGCCACCGTGCGTTATTTATCCCAAAGGAGGGAAAGGAAACGCTCGAAGTAAACCTGGAAAGGAAATGGTCTTACGACCGGAGATTGCAAGGATCGGGAGTCGGTTACGCGAGGGGAAGGTATTAGCACCCCCTCATGTCCGTCGTACTCGACGGGATCCATGCTCAAGAGAATAGAATAAGGTTGTTGAATAACTGCTCAAAGAATGCACACACACTGGAATAAACAGGCGGGAGAGGATGGAAGAAGAGGAAGGTGACTCGGCAAGATGTCGCATCCTAGGCCTACGTAGTTTGTCAGAAACAAACATCAGAGTCGACGTAGTTTGGGGAAAAGGGGAACAGGCTCGCTAGGATATCGCATCCTATGCCTACGTATCTCATCTGGAATGAGAATCAGAGCTACCGTAGTTTGGCTCACGCACGCCGAAACAAAACACACGCATAGACGCTGAGACGTCAAAAGCAAACACACAAATGGAAACAGACTGCCAATGGCTGGTCTTACGTCTGACTCCAAGCAACAAACACAAACGAGGAAACCGAATGCCAATCGTTGGACTTACATCAGACTCCACACACAAACACAAACAGGAAACCAACTGCCAATCGCTGGACTTACGTCAGACTCCACACAAACACAAACAGGAAACCGACTGCCAATCGCTGGACTTACGTCAGACTCCACACAAACAAACACAGGAAACCGACTGCCAATCGCTGGACTTACGTCAGACTCCAAGCAAACAAGAGGTTAACCGGACGCTGAGTCGTCAAAAGCAACAAAAAAGAAGTTAAACAAACAAGCTAACAAGAAGTCGGGTACTCGAGCCTGCTAGCTGTCAAGCAAACACACACAAAAAAGGAAAAGGGTGCCCGGAGAGATCTCGCACGATCTCCTGCCTACGTACCTCATCTGGTATGAGGATTAGGGCAACGTAGTTCCCCTTAACAGGGGAGAAACTTTCTCCTAACCAGAGACTGGGAAATGACAAACTAAAAGGGAGACTGACTCGAGCCTAATAGTTATCATGCAATCCACAATGGTCCTAGGTTGAGGTATCTAACAGATCCTAACTCGCATAGGCAGCAAGTTGAAACAGCAAATAAACAGCAAACAAGCATTCACAAAAGAGCAAGCACACACACTATATGCAAACAAATGGCTCATACAAGGCTAGGCTGTAGAAACAAGCCAACTGGAATGGGGTGTTGTTTGCTCTTAACCCTAACATTGAGAGTTAGGGTGAAGCAGATGAAATGGGAAGTGAGGGTAAGACCTCACAGCTCTTATCCCTGGCCTGGGAGAGCTTGAATCAAATAGAAAGTGTGGGAGTTCAGAATGTAGGAACTCTTCTCCACATGACTGACACAACAAGATCTTGAGTTCTTATTCAAATTGCATCAACACATGGTGTGAGCAAAGTGAATGACACAACTGAATAGCAGGGGATGGATTGCACATCCCTTTTATCTGCCAATTGTCTCTTAAGAGGACTTAACCTGCTTGGCACAAAATTAAACAACCACAAACATTGCCTCTTAAGGAGGGCTTCAGACAGGTGCCTTCCAAAGTAACATGACAGGTCTTCCAGACTACATGAAGATCAAGGAATTATACCTAAGTGGTATGCCAACCACCAGCAAAGCAAATCAAAGTTCAAATGAACTTAAAGCAACTTAGGTACCTGTGGAAACATCTAAACCAATCAGTACAAAATCCAGACAAGCAATCAACAGTTAATATCAAACAGACAACCCAATATGCAACACATGAGCCATAAACACAAGTGATCCATCATCAAGGCCTACAAAACAGCAAATGTTAGCCAACAATAACAAATGATCAAGCTCAAATTAAGGAGCAACATCAACCATGGAGATGTATACTTGAACCTGAAATTCTCAACTCAAAGGTAAGTAAGAAACCACTAGGTCAAAGACTAGGGTCAAAGGTGAATCAAAAATCCAAAACTGAAGCTCAAACTCAACATGAATCATATTTAATCAATCAATAACAAGTCCTAAAAAGGACCAAACCAAAATCATCATGCAAGTTCATGTAATAGGCAAGAGAAGTCAATGTCCAATTCAAGGCATGCATTTGAACATTAAGAATGAAAATTCCCAATCAAAACAGAAATGATTCAAATAATTCTAGAAAAATTCATGAGCATTATACACATCCAACATGATCATCACACAAAAAATCAGAAGCATTATAGGTCATTTGACATGGAAATCAAATTGCACAAGTATAACAACCAAATGTGTGACATAAATTGTCACACCATGCAAACACAAGCATAAAACAGAATTGTTACATGATAAAAATACCAAACCAAGCCTAAAACATCCATTAACATGTCTAGAATTAGCATGTAAAATTTCATGTCCATTGGATTAAAAACAAGCATTTCATGATAGAAAGAGTAAGGCAATGTCACAAATGCACCTATGAGCAATCAACCTAGAGCAAATAAAATTCCAGCCATGCACAACTTATGAAATGGAGCGCGCACTTACTACAAAATGACAGCGTTTCAATATGAACCCTAAGCTGCAGATTTGGACGGTTCAAACCGCCGCTATTTGCAAAGAATCGACGCAATTTTTCCAGAATTCATCGTTATGCATGCATCTTCATCTTCTTCATGATGCAGACGATGAATGTTCATCCTCAAATTTCCAGAAATTCCATATTTCACCAGAATTCAAAAACAAATACATTATCATGCAGTATTTTCAATGGTGAGCATAGATCAACTAACATCTAAACACAAATCATCAAGAACAAAGAGAATCGAGCAAAATCATTTTTGGATGCAAAACTTTAAACACACATAACTTGCTCAATAATGCACCAATTCACACGATTTTTAGATCAGAATCACTAGGAGAACAAGATCTACCAGAATATACTCATGAATTGCAAGATTAAGAGGATCGAAAATTAACCTCTTGAAGAGCAGAACCTTTGAACTGCAAGATCCACAGCTTGTATTGATCCAAATTCACTCCACAATGCTTGTAATGATGTTTGATGAAGAAAAGGAAGCTTGAACACGTGTAGATCTAGCTTAAACTTGAATTTCCATTTTCAACTTCATGAGCTTCAACCACTCGAATCTTGCACGAATTCCACGAACCAACACTTGATTCACACTATAATCAACTCACTAATCATGAATATCCAACAAAAAAAAGTGCTATGTTCAAGAAATTTGAATTTTGGTTTGAAGAATGTTTTGGAGGGAGAGAGAATTTTGGATCTAGAAATATGAATTGTGATTAACCTCCCTCAATTCTGTTATGATTAGAGTATATATATGCTCTACTAATCAACTTGCTAATCCATAATTAACTTGGCTAATGAAAATAAGGTGTTTTGCAAAAAATCAAAATTTGCATGGTGCATGTACCAATTACACGTGAACAGTACCCTTGGATTGATCATTTTCACTTAAAATCCTTTTTTAAACTCAATGGCAATGGTAGAAAGTCCATACAATGCACCATTTTTTAATTTTGCAATTTCCCTCCAAAAAAGGCATGGATATGTAAGGGATTATGTGATGAGATTTTATGTAATGTGATGCATGATTTGGAAATTAGAGGTCAAGAGAAGAATATTGCAAAAAGAACCACTCAATTTGAAGCTTTGGATCAAAAGTTATGCTCATTTGAAGTTCCATGTATACTTGGCAATGATTTGACCATATCTCTTCAACCATTCATCATAAATTCATGATCTTGGACTTTTTGGAAATGGGAGAAAGAGATCTTAAACTTTCATGTTGGACAAAAATTCATTTGAAGCTTATTTGATGATGTAAGATCAAGTTGAATTTGAACCAAAAACTTTCCACTTTTGGAAAGTTGAAATTACAGGTCATTTTCAATTTTTGGAAACTTTTGATCTGACCTCAAATTCTTCAAGATAAGCATTTGACATGATTAATAAGCCTCTTTTAAACATGAATGAGATGTTGAAACTCATTTCTGCACCTCCTAGCCCTCACTTGACTTTCTGTTGACTTTCTGGTTGACAGATGACTTGAACATGCAATATGCTAAGCTAGTCCCAAGAGAAAGACTTAGGAGGATGACTTGTCTATTTTCACATGATATGCAATATGCAAATGCCTAATGCCCTAAAAAAATGAAATGCAATATGCTAAGCTAGTCCCAAGAGAGGAGGGCAAATTTTGAGGTGTTACAGCCCTCAATTCTAAAACTAGAATTGAGATGATTGAATAGATATCACCTGTTGAACTTAACCGTTTATACAAGGATTGCAAAGCAAATATACAATCGAATTCTCAAGACGTTGAATGTTGCTTCCACTCCTTGTTCCTTGATTCAAGGTGAATCAAGTTCTTCGATTGTTGTTGATAGACCTCCGATTCCAGCCCCTTTGTTGAACAACCCTCTGTTCTTCAAACCCTCGAACCGGCTAATCTCAACTACAACAAATCGAACCCGAATTCTTCCCTTCAATATCATTGAATCCGCTACTAGATTGACGAAGACTTCCTCTTCTCAATCACCTTCGCTCAGCTGAAAATTGGTGAATAAATTCGTCCAAAAACCCCCAAACTCAAACCAGTCTTGGAGGACAAAACCCTAAAGGTTTTATTCAAGAAAAAACCTGCCACAAGCTTCAACCCGAACCGGATTCCCCAATCACGGCTTCGAACCTTATCACCTTTGACCAATCACAAAGCACTTCAAAAATGGTTGTGTGTAGTTGATGTGTTGTGAGATGTTGAAGATGAAGATGATGAATCTTGGACACCTATTTCACTTTTTCTTGTTTCTTTGAACACTTGAATCAATTTGACAAATGTTAGTTGATAAAAGTAATTTGACTTCTACTTATAGTAACCAACTTAGCAACCAAAAATAACAGCTTTTCAAACAGTGGAAAATACTCAAAAAACTGAGTTTACGCACGAGCGGTCGACCATAGGTCGGCGTGCGCTGACCCGTGGGAAATGCGTCGACCCCTATGGTCGACTCAAGTATTCCATGCGCTGATCTGTGGCCAACTGCACTATGCCATGCGCCGACCTGTGGTCGACTCAAGCAACCATGCGCTGACCAGTCACCAACTGGTCTGAGTTATGCGCTGACCCTTGCGGTTGACTCAAAGCCTGCAAACCTGCAAAAATTCGTATTTTTGTGGTTTTCATGCATTTCGTCATGATCACATTTTATCCATATATGTTTTATGAAATATAGCAGTTTTAGATAGGCATAGGGAAGGATATGATAGATAATATGTTGCATTTGTTTGTAGACATGGAATCGACAATGCCGATTCATCTATGATGGCCATTTGTCATCATCGAAACTTATGATTGTATGTTGTCTGACAATTTGCCCTTACAGATTGGTCATCATTTTATACCTAGTATTCGGTATCCCGATGTCCTTTCCTTTCGGTCGATTTATCCTTTATTAACCCAGTAATCAATCGTGGATAATCTTCCATGTGAGTATATTATCTATGTTCTGACGGTAATAGATAATACATCTCATGCGCTCTTTGGTCGAAGTCTTTTGTTCTTCCCTAGTCGAGTAAGATTCCTATCCCTTTTGGCGGAGTCGAATGTCCATCCTGTAAATTGAGTTTGCTTTTTAGCCCTCATTTTGGATAATGAGTGTCTTGGAAATATTCCTCAATTCACGCTTGGTTGGTCACCTATTATATGCCCACTAACCGGTATCCCTGGTGTTCCTTCCCTTTCTGCTCCCTATTATGACTTTTGGTCCCTTGTGGAGTCAGATTTCCTGAGTTGAAACATACCTTTTTATGTTTTCCTCAGATGATTTTGGACGTTTGATATCTCTCACCCTCATACCGGTCTTAGATATTCATTCTCCCCGAGCATGTTATTCTCTCACCCTTATACCGGTGCTTCGATCACATGTCTCCTTGAGCCTATTACCCAGTAACCGGTAATACCTCATCCTGTTGTTTCCTCAGATAAGTCATGTTTGGACATTTCCCACTGAACTCCCTTATTGGATTTTCCCCATCTGAGTCCGGATTTTCATCCGAAGTATCCTTTGTGGATAGTTTTGTTGTTTGGCATATTCCTCAATACATGCATCTTTGAGTCAGCTCGAGTCTTTCCATTGATTTATTTTCATGGATTTCCCCTCGTGTCTCTCAGCAAGTCTTAAGTCGTGACCTGCTCATGAATTTTATTCCCTTTCGTATCCCCATTAGAGTCCCCAGAGTCTCTGTCCCATTGAGTATATTACTCATATGGATTATCAGTTTCTCCTGATTTCTTTTCTCTTTGTGGACACATATCTCCATGGAGTATTACCTTTTGCATACATACATTTGCATCATGAGGTCTCTTAGGGACCAAAATTTGTATCTTTGTTATTATTTAAGCCCATTATACCTCGTCGGGATGAAGATTTTAACCTTCACTTCTCTGGCTAGAATGACCTTAAATAGGGGCATCTGTAAGACCCCAATTTTGACCCTAAGATCCCTCATGGCATCATAACATTGCATTTTGCATTGCCTCAAGGATCATGGCATCTTGGCTCCTTACCTTTGGGTGGGATCTCTTGAGAGTTGGTTTGAGATCGCCAAGCATGCTTGAATTGTATATTATTGCTTTTCTCATTTTATTTACTAACCAAAAGCACAAAAATATGTCACTAACATCTTTTGTTTGTAGCTTGAGCAGTCACAAGATCCAAAGTTTCTAAGAGATCCTATGTGCATTGATAGGGCCAATTGAAGATGAAAGCAAGCATGGAAATGGTTCCCAAAGCTCTCATCCATCAAATATGCCTCCCAAGTATCTCAACTCATCATTTTGATCAAAGAAAACCAAAGGGTTTGAGGCTTGTTTCCCAAGGATATCCTAATTCATCTGCTCATCAATCGTGCCTTGCTCATGAAGCAACCTCAACCCATGGTCAAATACAATCAAGGGAAGTTCTTTAATTCATTATTTCATGCATATTTGAACTTATTTTAGTGTCCCCAATCATCAATTCATCAAGATGTGAGGCATGGACTTGAGAAGTTGATCAGTCAATTCTTCTGACTATTTTGAAATACACTGAGATCTAACTTTTGATGTGTTTGTCAAATGGAGATGACCCCAAGAGTAAAATGTTCTTAAGAACCATATGAACAACTTTCATGTTCCTGAAAAATTGATTTGAAGCTTAGAAGGTCATAATCCATTCCCAAACATTATAGGTCATTTTGACTGAAACCCTAATTTTGGGTCAACTTCCCAAGGACATAACGCATTCATTTTTCATGACTTTAAGGTGGGATCAAATGCATTAGAAAGATTAAGATGTCTACTTCAAATGTTATGTTGAGAAAAATTTCAAAATCCTAAAAGAAATACATGTGATAATGAAAAACATTATAGGTCAATTTGGACCAAATGCATTGAAATGTGAAAAAGTCCAACTTCAAGTACCCATAACTTCTTCATAAAATTCCAAATGATGCAACATTTAAGTCCAAATTGATTGTATTGAAAAGATATATAACTTTGATGTTGAAGATTTTGTCATTTGGAGCTTTCATCATTGAAACAGAACGACTTGAACTTTGGCCATTTTTGAGATTCTCACATGTGCATGTTTTGCACCCTACACTTCATGACCACTTTTCATCAATTTCCAAGTTTCAAATGGAGTTTTGATAAACATAAAAAATTTTCCTCATGCAAAAAGTTTTCCAACCATTACTCATGAGGTGGTGTTTCAAGTTTGGACATGGCATTTTCGAAGACATGAACATATTGGTATCATTTTGGAAAATCAATTAATTTGCATTGCATGAGCTAATCTTGTACCATTTGCACGCCCAATTTGCTTTTATCATTGTTTAGCTGCCAAATCCAAGTGGAATTGGGCCCTCCATGCGCCTGTACAGGCCCATGCATGGAGGCCCTTTCCATTCATGCAAGCATTTTGATCATGCATTTCAGCTTGCTTCTCCTATAAATACAATGCCATGGCCTCTCATTTTGGCAACCTGAAGGCGCCCTAAATGTTGTGCAATTGAATCCTCACCCTCACTACCAAAGGAACTCACCAATTTTCTCTCAATTTTTCAGATCTAGAATTCAATTTCATTGATTGTTTTCTGGATCTAAAGTTCCTTAGCCTTCTTCCCTTTGATCTAAAGAACAAACTGCAAGCATCCATAGCAAGAAACTGTGCCCTCAAACTATACAAATCAGAGGTTCACGTCACATTTTAATTTCTTCGAATCTGCTCATATACTGGTTGTTTCTTGTTGTTGTTGTGTGATCTAAAGTCCTCTGCATACATGCAACATACTTGAGCTTCGAATTTTCAAAATCTAGCAAGTTCAGTTGAACACCACAGAAATTACATCTCTGATTTCTCTTAATGTAGAAACCTAAAGTGGATTTGGTTGGTACAGGGGTGATGTACATCACCCCAGCTTTCGATTGGTACCTAGATCGTGGCATTTGGTGCATGTTTGTTTCTCTGTAATTTTGAGCCTCGTCGGAAGCTGGCCGGAGAAGACGGTGGCGCTGGTCACCATCTGATCTCCAGATTAAATCTGAGCCTTCCATTTCATTTTCCAGATTTAATCTCATACGTTCATTGTTATGACTTATTTTAAGGCCATGTGCGTTTCAGTTGACTAGAGTGCATGGTGAGCGTGCGCTTCCTGGCCACGTGATGATCCAGCTCAATTAATGAGGTCTCATCAGACGGTCCACGCTTTTTCATCTTTTTTTATTTCTGATTATATTTTCTTTTATTTCTTTTAATTCTATTTCATTTTAAAAATCCATATCTCCTTCATTATTGGTCCAAATAATATGAGACCAATCGCATTTTTCTTCTTTTAATTTCTAGTTTCTAAAAATGATTTTTAATATTTTTTATTTTGTCATTTGATATTTTTTAGGAATTTTCTCTTTTCTGGTTATTTTTAATTCATTTTAAATAGTTTTTGATATTCAAAAAATACAAAAATATTTTTTCAACCTCTTGAATGATGATAGATCTATGAAAAATATTCTCATCAATTTATTAATTGATTTGAGATTTATTTGAGATTTTAATTCAATTAGGTTATTTTTTATGCATTTTAATTGATTAAAAATAGTTTCTGACTTCTAAAAATGCTAGAAATTTTTTGTCAAACTTTGTTTGACCTTGTTGAACTTGGGATAATTCACTTGGACTTTTCAACGCTGATTTGAAGTGAATTTGAAGTTTGACCTTTCTTTCTTATTTTAATTCAAGTTTTATTTTAATATTGAAAAATACCAAAAATATTTTATTTGTTTCTTGACTTCTAATCTTCATCTTACTTCTGTTTACCATTGTTTGACCTTGACCTTCTCTATATTTGGTCAATGCTTATTGATTATTTCTTTCCATTTCCATTAATGCACTTTAATATTCATCATCTTCTTCTTCTTTTTCTTTTTTTGATCAATGAGTTAAAGATTGGTGGTTAGCCTTGATACATGGGAGGTTTAACCTTCCTTGATTCAAATCTAATTCATCTTGATCATGGATCAAATGAATGACTTTGCATTAAGGATAGGTTGCTTCCTAATCAAGCAAAGAACCTAAATCAATACAAGATCATTTCTCATCTTCTTTTTGGCATGGCAAGTTGTAGGAGTTTGATTCACTAATCAAAATCTCTAACTTGTGTTGTTGCCTACATTATTATTTACCGGTCTCAGATAGTTGTGACTTCTACATAAGTCCAATTGCGATTGCTTAACATAGCGCTAAATTGCCTTATGGCACACTAACTCTAACACTAACCATTAACCATTAACATTTAATTCTTGCACTTTACATTTATGCAATTTACTATTCTTGTATATATTATTCATTTGCTTTTGCCCTTTGCTCATTTGAGCACATGTTTATGTTAATGCAATTTGCCTTTTGCTCACTTGAGCATATAATTGTGTATATATTATTGTGCTTGTGTTTTGTTTTGATTGTTGTGGACCAAATGCAAAAAATGGACAAACGGACTTAGTTTCTAGGACATTACCTATGAAAATTGGAGTAAAAAGGCCTTAATGTTGAAGATGGATTAGAAGGACCAAACCTCTAAAACTCACTCTTGTCCATTCTTGATTTACTTCATGGAACTTTTTGATGTGTGTGCTTTTGGGATAGGGAATCCTATTTGAGCAAAATTGAAGAACCATTGCCATGTTCATCCAAAGTGAAAGATACAAGAGCCATTGGGGATCTTCTAAGAGCTTGTTTGATTATCTTGATTGCTTGAGATTACACTTATTTGCTTGCTTATTCCACAGGATGGGAGCTAGTTGGATCATCAATATGATCTCAAGAGAGGAACTCCATTTGTGGTCTTGTCTCTTATCCTTCATCTCTTGTATGACTAGGACTTTAGCCATTCGTCTTCTTCCCTCCACTCTAACCCAAGCCAAAACTTTTGTGCAAACATTTAACACTTGTTTTCAAACATTTGAAACCTAAGCCTTATGCTTTTGATTTTCAAACTTTCTTTTCATAACACTTATTTTGAATGGAATCTTTAAGTCCACTTTGACCATATTTTGTAAATACTTTTCATTGGTAAATATAACTCATTCAAATACTTTTTTGTGGTTTCAATGGCCCCTTCTTATAAAAAACTTTTCATAACCTTTAGCTATTAGGTTTGAGTTATCCTTGAGGTAGATATAAAAGTCACCTATATCCTTAGTGATGGACAATGAGTCTTCCATGCTTATTATAGGGTTAACCCATCACTAGCATGTTGAAGTTATCCTCACATGGTGGATTTGTGGTTTTAGGTTGAGTTTTCTCCCTTGGATAACAAAAGACCTTAAGGTTTTTGGACCAATCAATTCACCAACTTGTTTTGAGATTTTTACCCCGAACTACGAGGTTTTGATCCTAATCTTTTTTAAGATGGTACGTAGGCAATGGGTTTATCCATCCAAACACAAATTGTAAATAACTTGTATATTCTTCTTTCATCTCTTCAATCATGTTTGCACAAACAATTTTTTCACAAAATACCAACCTTACAACAAGTGTGAAAAGGGCTCCCTAGGAGTTCCTAGGATGTTTTGGGTGCTTAAAACCTCCCCATTGCATAACCAACCCCCTTACCCCGATCTCTGACATTTTTACTAGTTTTTGATTCGATAAAACTTTTAGGTTTTTGTTCGCTTTCTAACCATTCCTTTGGATAAATAGAAGTGCGGTGGCGACTCGACTTGTATGGTTTACCTTGGATTTAGCCAATATGTCTAATGGTAACGAATACCCCGCTACATTGTGTTTCTCTCATTTTCCCTCCCCCTTCATCTTCATCCATATTATTTCCCATTTCTTTCATCGACGAATGAAGTCTCAATATCCTAAGGCTAATTGGTTCATCATTGACCTTGTGTCAGATGAACCAATACAAGTATGGATGAGAGAGGTCCATCCCTTTGGATATTTTCTTTTAGTGTGTGGTATGTTGTAGGAGTTTGGTTCATTATACCAAATCTCTAACATGCATTAACACCTAAATTTCTATTGCTCGGCATCAGATAGTTGTGACTTCTACATAAGTCCAATTACGATATCTTAACATAGAGCTAGACCCTAAAGGCATAGCATTCTAGTAAGTGAGATTGTAGATCTCCCATCTTTCACGGTATTGTATGGAAACTTGGCCTTTTTTCCTCCCTATAGAAGATGTCTTGGTTCAAGGATTCATGCTTGTGAATAGATGGTTGAGTGTTCTCCAAAGAATTACTTAATCAATTAAAAAGTAAAACGTCACTAACATTCATTCAACTTTGACTAACATTTGAATAATTCTTGTTAATATTGCTTTACTTTTAAGTCATTAACTTTATGCAATTTAAATTTCAGCCATTTATCATTCATTTACATTTACATTTTATTTAACTTGTTTATGTTTATGCCATTTTCACTTTGCTCATTTGAGCCATATCTTGTGATTGTATATATTGGTTTGTGTATTTTGATTGTGCTTGTGGTCTTAGGACCTTAAAATACTTAATAAATAACAAAAACCCTAAAAAATGTTTGGTGGACTGTTGATCTTGATATGAACTTTTGGACTTAGAACTAGGCAACATTCCCTATGCAAAAAGGACTTGGCCAATTCCAACATTTTGAAATCAAGTTATTAAGAACTGAGCCTTCATCTGATGCAAGTCTTGAAGATTTATTTGAACTCATCTACTACATTGTCTTGATGCAAACATTTATTTTGATCTGGTGTCTGATGCTTTCTTCTGAGTTGACCAAGGAGTATGTCATCTGATACATGAGAAGATAAAGAAGACTGCTAGCTATTGGATTTTCTTGCTTGGATGTGACTATATTTATTTGATGCCTTGATCTTCATGATGTTTGATATTGCTAATTGCTTGATTTATTATTGCTTGATTCAAAGTCCAAAGGGAAAATGGGTTTTCTATATGACATTCTTGTCTATTGGATTACATCCCATTGGTCAGATCTTTTCAACTCTTAACTTTTAATTTTATGCTTAGGATTAGTCTCTTCATCTCTCCCCATTTCTTAAATTTCAAAATCTTTTCAAAAACTTTCTTTGCTTGTGTTTTCAAACTTAAACTTTGTTTAAATGGTTAGAAACTTTGGCCTTATGCCAATGAACTTTCAAACCTT
This sequence comes from Lathyrus oleraceus, assembly GCF_024323335.1. NCBI lineage: Eukaryota > Viridiplantae > Streptophyta > Magnoliopsida > Fabales > Fabaceae > Lathyrus > Lathyrus oleraceus. Next base: position 215,161,736 of record NC_066583.1, read on the forward strand.
TTTCTTAAATCAAATTTGTAAATGAACTTAACCATATTGACTTAAAATTTAAAAAGACAAAAAGAACATTCACTTTGTCAAATTTTTGGCCCCTTTGTGCCCTTTTTTAATTAAAATTTTGTTAAAAGCAATTCACTCATTTTGAAATTGATACCACGAACTATGAGGTTTTGATCCCTCATTTTTATGTTGGCACGTAGGCACAAGTCTGAAGGTCTTGTCAAACACAAAAATATAATCAATGAATTATTTTCTCATCCCCACATTCTATTTTTCTCAAACATCATTTTATACCAAAAACAAATACACACATAAAAGAGGGCTCCCTAGGAGTACCTATGACACTTTGGATGCTAACACCTTCCCTCTATGTAACCAACTCCCTTACCTGTAATCTCTAGCATTTTATTAGTTTTGATTTGAAAACTTCTTATCTTTGGGTTTTGTTCGTACTTTTCCCTTTTTCTTTGGAAACAATCAAAGCGCGGTGGCGACTCTGGTTTTATTAACGTCAAGTTTACCCATAGCTTGATGGTCATGAATTTACCACTACAGTTTCCACATAATGCCATGAAGAATGGGAGACTTACAATCTCACTTACCAGAATGATATGCCATGAGGGACAAATTTAGCTCTATGTTAATCAATCGTAATTTGGCTTATGTAGAAGTCACAACTATCTGAGGTCGGGCAATAAAAATATAGGTGTTAATGCATGTTAGAGATTTGGTACAAAAACCAAACTCCTAAAACATACCACACACTAAAAAATGGGAAAGACCTATCTCAGTCAGACTTGTGTTGATTCATCTGACACAAGGTCATTGATGAACTAACTAGCATTTAGACATTAGGGAAATCATTGGTCAAATGAAGGATTGGGAAAGAATATGGATGAAGATGAAGAGGGAAGGGGAAATAAAAACACAAATTGATCATGAGAGGAATTTCATCTGATCAATACCATCCATTCATTTTGGGAGATGAAATGTACATTTCATCAATCCCCATAAATCCAATGGTATTGATTAAACAAAATCAAATCAACCATGACCAAGGCCCAAACAGAAAGTCAAACATCACAAGACCATAAATATGGCTCAACATAATTTTTAAACATTTAGTCAATTAAAAATTCAATTAAAAATGAATTAAAATGCATTTTAATATGGACAAAACATCAAATCCCTTCAAAACACCAAATAAATGGCCAAGGGATTTATCCTAGGTCAAACAAGGTCAAAGGACCTAACACAAAAAATTTCAAGATTTTTTTGGAAAGTTGTAAGTATTTTAAAATAATTAAAAATATGCACAAAAACATCTAATTCATGAAAAATATCAAAATTAATCCAAAAAATAATTTAACTCAAAATATGAAAGAGACAAATATTTAAATATTTTTGGTGAAAGTCCCATATTTTTTGGATTAAAAATGAAATTTCTATGAATAAAACAAAATAAGAGGATTAAATGAAAAATAAAAAAATAAAATAAAATTAAAAAAAACAAGGGCCATCAGATCTCCCTCATTAATTGAAGTGGCAGATCTGATGGCCAAGCGTGCGCTTCACACCATGCACCCCAATCAACGCGTTATAGGGAAAGTAATCACAAGGAGCAGTCAAGATTAAAACAGTTTAAATAGATCAAGTGGCCAGGAGACCCGCCAATGCATCACCGGAGCCCTAGCTCCGGTTGTCTTCTCCGGTGGACCTCACCAGACTAGTCCTCCACCAACCACCATTAAAATAAAAAGTGAGTACACTATGTTAAAGAAAAAATTCTCAGGAGCTTGAATATGGCCTCAATTTCATCTAATTCCAAGTATATTGAAAGATACGTTGATTTGAAGTTTGAGGTGCATGATCTGAGTTGCTTCGATTTGGCCTCAAAGCAACTCAATCTTGTTGCCAACATTGGTAGGACTTCAGCCAACCAAAAATTACATGAAATGATGGAGAATTGAGAGAGAATCGAAGAGATAAAGTTTCACAAAATTCACCTTCTGTTTGCAGTGATGAAACTCGATTTGGATCTCAATTGGCTTGGGCTTGCTTCTACTTGCTTGCAAGAGATGAAAGGGATTATTAAAAGGCTTGGATCCTTGGAGTTTCAATCCCAAAATAGAAGTGGAATTGAAGCTCGATTACAAGTGAAAATCTTCAAGGTTATCCTATCAATGGAGGTTAGGGAAGAAGCAGCTCAAAGCTTGGGCAAAGGGGTCCTCATTCTGATCACAATGGCAATGTATTTATAGGGTTTTGCATTGCTTTTCACACACTTGAAAATTTGGCCAATTTTAGAAATGTTGGTGCGTGCTTGCATTGGTGTGTGATAGGCCCATAAAATGATTGAAAAAAGTCCACAATTATGCATGAATGATGCTGAAAGCTTAACATGAGGCCATGCAATTGTAATTGAAGATTGGTCATGAAAATCATCCAAATGGGACCATGAAAAGTAACCATGCGCAAGTCCTTGTAAATGCTCCAAATGCCATGATCTTGGACTTTTTGGAAAGGTGATATCAAGGGGAACAACTTTGATGTTGAAAACTTTTCCACTTGGAGCTTGGACCATGATGAATTTTGAGGTGGAAGTTGGAGAAATCAAACATAATTGAAAATTTTCTAAGTACCAAGTCAAATGATCACTTCTTCCACCTTGAATAACTTTTGCTATGAGCTCCAAATGAAAATGGTTTCTTCACCAAAATTGTATCTCTTTCATCCCTCTTAAAATGGTTTCTTCACCAAAGTTGTAGCTCTTTCAATGATGATGGCCCAAAATGACCTATAATGTTTCCTCTTGGCACATGCCCTTGCAAGTTGAATTTGACATTTCTCAAAGAATCAAAGTTGGGTAAGACATCTTGAATTTGATCATGAAACAAGGATCACCTTCATATCATAAAAATTGAGCATGTTACGGTCCTTGGAAGTTGATCTCCTAACTAGGGCATAAACAAAATGACCTATAATCTTTAACCATAAACAATGACTTTCCAAGCAAAGATAGGTCTTGATGCCAACATGAAAGTTGTTTGGAATGTCATAAAGAGTAGTGTTTATCATGGAATCATTTTCATATGACAAAAATTGAAGGAGATAGGGTCTAGGGAACCCCAGTTTTGACCAGTTGACTTTCTCTGGTCAACCTCCTTGAACCAACTTGCAAACTTGAAGTTCTCTTGATCTTTGGGACTCATGGAGGATCATATATGCATAAGATGATGTATAATGAAGTACCCATTGATATATTTGACCAATTGTTGAAGAAACTTGCTGAGGAAGTCACACAAGATACCTAAATGAATTAGGCTTCCAAGGCAAACAAGCTTCAAACTCTTGATGAATTCTTCATCAAAATGATAAATAAAGATCATGGGGATCCATATATGATGTTTAGAACCATTGTGAACCACTCCTGAATTTTTCTTTTCCATGAGGGTCTCAAACCCTAGTTGTGAGCTTGATGAGACACAAGTGGATGCACACACTACTTACAAAAGAAACAAAAGCTATACATGGACATATTTTTGGTATTTTGGTTAGTAAACAAAGAAAAATAAAGTATGATACAATCAAATGTGTTTGGTGATCTCTCCCAATGCAAACCCATTGAATAAGGGATAAGGAGGATGCCAAGGTGTGATCCTATAGTCAATGCAAATGATGAGATAACATGAGGGATCTTAGAATCAAAATTGGAGTCTTACAGCTGTCCATATTTAAGGACATTCTAGCTGAGGATGTGAAGGTTAAAATCTTTGTATTAACTCAGTAGAATAGACTTAAATAACAACATCAAGAAATAAATGTTGGTCCCTAAGAGACCTCATGATACATATGATATGAATGTTAAAATAATCTTTTTGGGGAATATATTGCCACAAAGGAAAAGAAACCGGAGAAACTGAAAGCCCACAGGAGCGCAATGCATTTTGTAAGAAAAATTCACTGGGAAGACAAAGACTCTGGGGGATAAAAAGTTATGTGTAGGTTAGGTTACAACTTAAAAACTGTTGGGAGACACGAAGGGATTTCTATAAAAATAAATCAATGAAAAGATTTGGTTGGGGAACGAGGAAAATATGCACATATTGGGATAACACCAATACAGCAAAAAACAATGCAGTGGAAAATCGTAAATCAGAACAAAGTTGATATACTTACGCAAACGGGGTTCAATTTCACAAAGAAATACGAAACCAAACTCAACTGGGAAAAAAAAACTTCAACACATGAGTAAAGAGATATATTATCTATTACCGGTTACTGGGTAGGAAGATAATATACTAGAACTGAGGGACATCCGTTAACGGTTAGGATAAACATATCAAGGATGACTCGTTGAGAAAAATGAGACATATTCACTACCGATAAATTCATAAAAAATGACAAAACGGAGGGGGAGTAGTTTTCACTACCCTAACAATCATAAAGATAAAGTTCGTGCCAACTCTTATCTAGTAGGAGTATCAAACATTTGTGGTGAAGTGTGTTCATTCATTTTGGTAGACAGCATGGTCCTTTTGCAAGGACAAATCAATGAATAAATTATTACTGTATTAATAAAAATTCAATTTACATTGTCTAAAAATCAATTTCTTAAATAGTATATATATATATATATATATATATATATATATATATATATATATATATATATATATATATATATATATATATATATATATATATATATATGTATATGTATATATATATATACTATCTTGATGGCATAAAAAATTATAGATTAATTTTTAAATTTTTGAATATTATTTATATGATAATATCTTCTAATTTAATTATTAATTTTATAAAAATATGTAACATATACATGCGCATGATTATTTTAATAGTTAATCAAAAAAGAAAGACATTGATATCCCCCATAAATATATAATCATATTTTCGTACTGAGGACTATCCCAAAACTTAATTAAATAATAATTAAAATAAAATAAAAAGCACTAAGTACATAGATAACAAATTTAAATCAAAATAATTATACAAGTATATTTATATTTTCATCAATTTATTAAATATATTTACTTTTAAAATTTTGATATCACTTTTTAAATTTTTTATTATTTTTCCATATAATAATTTCTTTTAGATTTATGGTATTTGATAATCTTTTCAAATTATATATTATTATTGTTAAGTTTTTCATAAAATATTATATTATATTATTTTTTTTTATTAAATACTTATATTTCAATATTGAAATTATTTTTGATTTATGATAAATATGATGAGTCATATTGTAAAACTACAATTATAAAAAAGAAAATTTATTTTAAATATCTCATCTCCCTTAGTGAACAAAATTTAATCGTAAATAAAATTTGTTTTCATCCATTCTTATATTTTGAACCAAACATGTAATTAACATTTATCTCCCCCTCCCTTCCTATTACTTCCCCCTCTTTTAATAAAATTATCTCTCTTATTATCCCTCTGTTAAACCAAACTAACTGTAAAACATTCTAAATCTCATGGAAATCATATTCGTATTAATAATTATTCTAATCTGAAACAAAAAAATATCATTATATATATATTTTAAAAGACCAAAATAAACCTAAAATTAACATATGATATTAAAAGAGTGCACTGCTATATGAGTCTTGTAGTAAATTCAGTGAATACAAAGAGGTGATATTTTATAAGACATATGTAAACAAACGTTTTATTGGACAGCTTACATACAACACCGATAACCTTAATTAATTATAGATAATAAAACATGTGAATTTGAAAAATACCAACAATTTAGTGGAAACACATAGATATAACATTCACTTTTTGATAAAAAAAAAGCGCATGAAAACATAAAACTTATTTTCTTAGTAACATGTGGGGATTTAAATGGCCACACTTCGGACCAAAACAGTGTCGATAGTAATTCCAGGTCCCAAACCGAGAAGCATATCCCATTCAAGTCCCTCCCCTGTTGTGATATGTCCTTCATCTTTTGACTTCCTCCTAGTTTCATCCATGACGAACAATACAGAAGCACTTAACATGTTACCATATTCGCTTAGTACATACTTACTAGCTTGCAAATTTTCCGACTTTAAGCCAAGTTTTGCTTCAATTTTGTCAAGAATAGCTCGTCCACCTGGGTGTAAAACCCAAAAAATGGAATTGTAATCCGAAATATTCAAAGATTGAAAGGCCTTGACAAGAGCTTTTTCAATGTGTTTTGAAACGAGGTTAGGAAGATCCTGGTCGAGATATAGTATCATTCCTACTTCTCGAATGTCACATTTAATGTATCTTCTGCTATCTGGAAGGATGGTTTGTGCAGTCCATACCAATTCAAATAAAGGATTTTCAATTTTTGACAATGGGTATGAACCAATAATCGCAGCTGCCGCACCATCTCCAAACAATGCCTGTCCCACAAGACCATCAAGATGAGTATCACTAAGTCCAGAGAAACCTAATATCCTCATCTCTACACAAACCAACAACACACGAGAATCTATGTTGTTCTCAGTCAAATCTTTAGCTAAACGAAGTCCCATTGCACCAGCATAACAACCTTGTTGGTACATCATATAACGCTTTACATCCGGACTTAGGCCTAAAAGATTTGTGAGTTTATAGTCAGCACCAGGCATATCCACACCAACTGAAGTGCAAAAATGAGATGAATAATTTTAGATTTGAGTTTGTAATAATCATAATTATTAATAATCATAACTATTAAAAATTCAGATGTTGGAATTCTCTTTCTGACAAAATTATAAAATTTAAAAGCAACTCAATGAGATGATATGTGATTTGTTTTAACTTAATAAGAGGTTTTGAGAGGTTTATGGAATTATTGGCAAACAGACATTTTAATGGTCACATATAACAGTTACAAGTAGCTCCATAATTGAATAATATATATATATATATATATATATATATATATATATCGACGACGTTACATAGTGAATATCTCAAAAGGACATGGGTTTTAATTTTATTGTCTCTACTTTAATTTATTCACGTGATGCTTTGCAAACCATTTATGGTGACGTACAATCATTTTCCTGAACAGGGTCCTTTTGCAAAGTAGATGTGATAGCTATAATGTATAAATTATTATTAATAAAAAGATTTTAATTACAAATGTGTTTGGTTCAAAAGATGAAAATGAAATATTTAAAATATTTTTTTTTTGATAATTGTAATTTTGCAACAAGATTTATCATATTTACCATTTATAAATCATAAATCGAATACTATTTTAATATTAAATATAAGTATTCAATTAAAGAACATCATATAATATTTTATAAAGACGTCACAATGATAATATATAATTTGAAAAGATTATTAAATTCTATAAAATCTAAAAAAGATTAGTATATAAACAATAAAAAGATATTTAAAAAGTGATACTAAAATTTTAAAAATAAAATAAATTTAAACATATTTAATAAATAATAAAATGAAAATATAAATATGTTTAAACATATTTAATTATTTTAAATTTAATTTGTTATTTATGTACTTAGTGTTTTCTTTATTTTAATTGTTATTTAATTGTTATTTATTGATATATGACAAGAGATTAATTAGAATACATTATTACTGTAAAATCAATCATGTAATTAAAATTAATCTTTTCCACACATAAACATCATAATTAAAAATAAAATAATATATTATAATTAATTATTCTACCAGATATTTTTAGCCATCTACGTATTTATAGATATATGAAAATATAATTATGTGTTTGTGGAATTTCAATATATTTCTTGCAATAACTAATAAATAATAATGCGCATGTATATTCATCACACAAGTTATATATTATTAAATGAAAAGATATTATCATATAAATAATTTTAAAATTCTGAAAATTAATTTATAATCATCTTTTATGCCGTCAAAATATATAAAAAATAACATTAAAAAATACTTTATTAAAATGTTAATTTTGAAGTAATTTGATAATATAGGCACTATTTATTAGTTAATCTCAAAAATTATGAGTATGATTTATATATAATATCTTTCAACTCAATGATTCTAAAACTTACTCATCCAACCGTTTAAATTCAACCAATTAAAAACATTTCAATTTGCCAACGTGTTTGGTTCAATCTCAGATCACCTGAGGAAAATTTCGGTCGTCTTTTTTGGTGAGCTCTCACCGGAGTTTCATCATTTTGTAAATTCAAGAAAAGAGACCACCGTCATTGTGATCCTCTTCTCATCCCGGATTCAACCTCGTACTCCAAATTCATTTATGTGAACTGAGCAAAGGGAATTTCAAAGAAGTTTCAGAAACAAGCAAGCCACGAAAAATTAAATTAAATGATGAACACGAACAATCAACATAAAATAAGTTAGGGGAAAGCATCAGAGAGTGAATGACTACATTGTGGTAACTTGTTTGAGTTCAAATGATGCTCAGAACTATTTTGTCCAGATGGTGATCAAAAGTTGATGAAGCTCGATCTGGTTATAGCACTTTAGGAAGTCTTAGAGCTTGGGAATTTGTTGCAAAAGTTTCAGAGGATGTCGATGGAGCTAAGGGAATCAAGAAATAGATTCAGCCAGAGAATCGAAACAATTCAGATCTAGCCAGAAGATCGAAGAAGATCTAGCCAGAAGATCGAAGTCAGGTCTAGCCCGAAGACCGGAAATAGATTCAGCCAGAGAATCGAAACGATTCAGATCTAGCCAGAAGATCGAAGTAGATTCAGCCAGAGAATCAAAGGAAATAGATTCAGTCAGAGAATCAAAACAAAGGAGATCTAGCCAGAAGATTGAAGAAGATCTAGCCAGAAGATCGAAGAAGATCTAGCCAGAAGATCGAAGAAGATCTAGCCAGAAGATTGAAACCGTATCCAGCCCGAGGATCAAAATTAACATCCAACCAGAGGACTAAATTGAGTATAGATTCAGCCAGAGGATCGAAACTCCAGATTAAGTCAGAAGACTGATTCAGATTCAGCCAGAGGATCGGAAGAGAAATAAACAGCGCGGTGTATTTCAGCGTTTTTGTGGTGTTCTCGGTGCGCAAATTTGCGGTCTGTCTTTGGTATTCAATCACAGCTCACCCTGTTTGTCTGATAAGATGTTCGCTTTCATCCTGCTCGGGTTAGCTGATGATCAAATAGGGGCAGCTGTAACACCCCAAAATTTGCCCTCCTCATTCATGCATTCATTTTTAGGTCATTTAACATTAGATACATTGCATTTCATCATAGCTTTATTTTAAATAAAAAACGAAAAAAAAATAATAAATAAATAAATAAATAAATAAATAAAATAGAAAAATCTTAGACTTGGACCTCTCTCATTTGAGCCCACAAAGCCATGAAAATCAGGTTATAAAAGAGGGAGAACAGACAGAAAAAGGAAGAGAAGCAAAACACTCTGAGGTTTCCTTGGAACAAAATCCTGGACAAAACCTGGAGAGAAACCTAGACAGAGAGAGTGAGAATTAATCTGCAGCAACCTCCAGGCAACTCTGAAAGGTTCATTCTGACTCACACACTTTCAGCTCAAGCAAACCCTAACGTTGGTTTGCAAATCCAACCGTACCATTTGATTTCAACCGATCTCTCCAATTAGGTTTGCCCTTATTCCCATTACCTTTGTGCTTTGAAGTGGAATACTCTGAATGTTTGAGGTATGATGGATGAATTTCTTTAGGTTTTTTCCCACGAGTTCATAATTATGTATGAATGTATAAATAATGCCTTAAATGCCTTGAATGCTTATCGTGTTTCACTAACCCTTTTGTTGAGTTTTTGTGAAGGCTCACATGACTTTTGCAGGGATAACTCGCTGGATATTCCACTTTGCTTGTGGGATACCATTTGGGAGATTTATTCTGATTGCCTTGTTGGCACGTTTACTTTATACATGTTTGTTTTGTATGTGTTCGTATCCCCACAGGTAGCGCGGTTCCTTTGTCAAGGACTGCCTTTTTGCATGAGCATCCCTAACCCTACCAACTCATTGATTTTTCTTCTCCTAAGAACACGTTAACTCCTTCTACTACAGGCGAATAAGTCTCCAAAGGTCGAGCATCCGGTAGATTGCGTAGTAACGCCGTTCGTCCAAAACCCAATCCATAACCCCGTAGTTAGCCGAACTACAGCTTGCTCTGATTCTCATTCCAAATGAGATACGTAGGCATAAGACGCGATGTCTTAGTAAGCATAATTACCCTTAACCCCTAGGTAGCCGAGCTACGAAGACTCTGATTCTCATATTCAGATGAGATACGTATGCAGTGGATGCGACATCCGTGCGAGTCATTTTCTTTTGACCCTTTTTTTTAGTAAATAATACATTAGATAAACCCACACCCTTTAGACAAGAACTACAAAAGTGGATCCCGTAGAGTACTACGGATGCGTAGGGGTGCTAATACCTTCCCTTCGCATAATCAACTCCCGAACCCAAGATTTGGTTCGAGACCCCGTCTTGTCCTTTCCTTTTTCCAGGTTTACTTCGAGCGTTTCCTTTCCTTCCTTTGGGATAAATAACGCACGGTGGCGACTCTCCTGTCTTTCTTCGCCGGTTGTTTTTTTCGCATTCCATTTTTCAGGTTGCGACAGAAGCCAGAAGCACAAAAAGCAAACATGGAAGAAAGAAGCAACAAGCAAATCAGATAAGGCAACAAGCACATTGGAAAGAACAAAGAAATCCTAGAGGGCTAAGGGTTTGGAGGTGGAGGCATCCTCTGGAGCAGCTGGGTCAGCATGTTCTGAATGTTGACATTAACAGAATCTTGTTGGTCCAGTCTGGCTCGAACTACCTGTTGTTCTTTCTGCAGCTCTTCAAGGGTCTTCAGGACCAGAGGGACAAAGGTGGAGGACTCCCCCTAAGTCAATGCATTTTTTCTTACCCTGGCAGCAGATTCTTCAGCAAGACGAGCTGCTTCTTCAGCGGCAGCTTTGGCTTTTGCCTCAGCTTCAGCAGCAGCAGCGGCATCAGCTAGAGCTTTGGCCTCAACTTCTTTGATTCTCTGAAGTTCTTCTTGCCTTGCTTTCTCTTCATCTTCCTTTCTTTCCTGCTCCTCAGCTTCTCTGGCTAGACGCTCTTGGAGTCTGATCTCAGTGTCTCTGATGAAGTCATTTCGGACTTGTTCAGAGAGGCCTTTCAGCTTCAAGGCTTTAGAGGTCATCCAACTTATCACTCTGCTCCAGTGAGTCCTTACAGCGGAGGGATCATCACTGATGCCAGAGTTGATGGTCAGAGGCTTGACCTTGTCAACTGAAACTTCTGCAAACACCTTTATTGCTTCCTCAAGGGTCAGTAGGGTGTTTTCTGGTTCAGAGGCTTGGGGTGGAGAAGTGGAGGGGCTTAAGTTAAATGTGGGAGTTTGTGGGTCAGCGGAAGGAGTTGGTTGGGTTATTTCAGAGGGTTGTGGTTCAGAGTGGATTAGCTCGGATGGTGGAGGGTCAGAGGTGGTTGTGTTTGGGTTTTCTGGGGGTGGAGAGGTAACTTCTGGTTCAGAGCTAGAGTGTGTTGCCTGTTGAGAGGCCAGAGCACGATGTTGAAGCTGAGCCAGAGTTGGAGACTGAGGATCAGAAGGTTCAGTGTCAGATGAGAGGGTGTAGTAAGGTGGGGATTATGGAGATGGTGATGAGGAGGGTGAAGTGGTTTTGTTCAGCATTTCTACTTCTGAAACAGGTAGAGATATGGTGGCAAGGTTAAATTTTTGAGAGGGTTGATTAGAGGGTCTAGTGGTTGAGGGAGGAGTTTCAGAGTTTGTATATATGGGCGAAGGTTGAGGGAGTGAGGAAGCAATTGGTTTGATAGTTACAGGAGGAGGGAGAGGAACAAACTTAGCAGGTGATGCAACCAGATGTACTGGAGGTCTTGATCCAGATGACTCTCCCAACTTTGCTCTCTTCGCCTGCTTTGCCTTCTTAGATGGTTCTCGTGTCCTCTTCATGAAATCTGGAGCAAATTCTGGCAGCTAGTCTAAGGTGAAGTCTGAGATGTCTACTCCTTGTTTGCGCAGATCATCTAAGTAGTACATGACTACCTCTAGAGGGTCGATCTTTGAGAACAAATAGAGTCCATTTGGGATCTTCCTCTGATCTTTAAGAGCTTCCCAAGAGGTGTCCAGAGTTGGTTTGACTCTTACTTGATTTATTATTCCCATGCTCTTCAGATTGCGAGCATTCAGAGGTCTTCCAGTATCTATCATCACATCTTCCATGAGTCTGAACTGTATCAGATGGTCCACGAGGCCACTTTAAATCAGTACATAAAAAATAAGCTTCCCTAGAGGAATGTAATTTCTTGTCTTCATGTTGTTTCTGGTATCTCTCACGGAGTCTCTGAGATATTTGAAGAGGAGTGCAGGAAGGCAGAGCATCAGACCCTTGTGAATGCAGTACAAAATGCATTTCTGGTCTGTGTTGATGTAGTATGAGGAGTTGGAGGCTGGGCGATGATGGATGGTGCCTAAGATGATCTTCAGCCATACCCGGAGGTTCTGATGCAGTTCCTTGTTCTTGGAATGCTTGCCTTCAGCACTCTGTTGAAAGATTGTAGGGTTTATCTAATGGGACATATACTTTTCCCTAGGATTAATGTTGTAAATGTGTCTTCCTCCAGCCTTCTCCATGCCCAGTAGAGCAACAATTGATTTTTCTGTGATTACCATCTTGACTCCCAGAACGTAGGAGACAATGTAGTGATCGTCAGCGTCAGTGAATCTCCAAAATTCTTTTACCAGATTTGTATAGACTGGACCATAGAGACGTTCGAATTAGTTTTCCCACCCTTGCTTCTTCAATTCATCAGTGAGGTCGACACCATTTCTTCTCATGTTGTCAAAATCAACCAACGTTTCACACAATACTTCCAGCTTTTCAAAAGGTGTTGCGAGATGGATATGAGGCTCACGATCAAGAATGTGAGGTTCTTTGTAAATGGGAGTGGAAACGACGCCGGTGACTGCTGGGTTTTGATGGCTTGAACTTGGAGCTTGCTCATTCGAGTTCATCTGTTGAGAGAAGTTATACACAGATTGTTGTTGAGAATCCATGAAAATTGTTGATGAGCTTGGGTTGAAAGTTGAAGAACTTGAGTGAACACTGCAGAAATGCCTTGAGAGAGAGGAAAACTTACGAGAGGGTTAGGAGTGTTTGTGAGTGAAAAGTATGCAATTATGAGGAGAAGCGTTTAAATACCCAAATTAGGGCGCATGCAAAACGACACACATAATTGAGTTTAGCATAAAAACCAAGTAAGCACGTTAGAGGGAGAATGATTACAGCTCATAAATGATGTCTAATCCCAAAATCAGCATACTGCTCGAGGAGATCTCAAGAGACTGCTTCTTGATTACTGCAAGACAACTGTCTAGAAGTTCCAAGGTCAGACGCATGATGCTCCACGTGTTACTTTATCTGATCTTCAGGAATTCCAAAGGGTTGGTTCCAGGAGATTTCTAACTCAGATGACTTCTAACTGGTAGTAGCATCAAAGTCAGATACAGAATCCAACTGTTTACAACAGAATCTTATTTTGCTATCTCAGAGGCACATTTTATTCAAGACAATTTTGAATGTTCAGATTCTTTAAGATAAAGGAGAATCTATCTTCAACAAGGGGTTTGGTAAAGATGTCAGCCCATTGATGGTCTGTATCAATAAATTTCAACATTACTACCCCTTTATTAACATAGTCTCTAATGAAATGATGTTTTATTTCTATGTGCTTAGCTTTGGAGTGCAAAATAGGGTTCTTACTTAAACAGATGGCAACAGTATTGTCACAAAAGATAGGAATGTTACTCTCAAAGATTTGAAGATCCTCTAGTTGATTCTTCATCCAGAGCATCTGAGTAGTGCATAATGATGCTGAAATATATTCTGCTTCTGCAGTTGACAAGGCTATGGTTGATTGTCTTTTGCTGGACCAGGATATCAGATTCTTTCCCAAGAGCTGACAATTTCCAGATGTACTTTTTCGTTCCATGCTTTCCCCTGCGTAATCTGCATCACAATAACCAGATAGTCTATACTCTGATGTTTTCCCATACATCAGGCCCATGTTAGGAGTTCCTTTCAGATATCTGAGTATTCTTTTAGCAACTGTTAAATGAAACTCTCTAGGATCTGATTGGAATCTGGCACAGAGACAAACATTAAACAAAATATCAGGACGTGTAGCAGTCAGATAGAGAAGAGAGCCTATCATACCACGATAGAGCTTCTGACAAACCTTCTGACTAACTTCTTCTTTTTCCAGAATGCAAGTTGGATGCATGGGTGTCTTAGCAGGTTTGCATTCAGCCATTTCGAATTTCTTCAGAATGTCTTTTATGTATTTACTTTGATAAACATAGGTGACTTCTTAAGCTTGATTGATTTGAATTCCTAGAAAGAACTTTAGTTCTTGCATTAAGCTCATTTCAAATTCTGCCTGCATTAGCTCAGAGAATTCTTGACATACAAAGGAGTTAGCTGAACCAAAAATGATATCATCAACATATATCTGGTATATCATGAGGTCATTATTAATGTTTTTACAAAAGAGTGTAGAGTCAACTTTCCCTCTGATAAAATCATGTTCCAAAATAAAATTACTTAATCTTTCATACCAAGCTCTAGGAGCTTGTTTTAATCCGTATAGAGATTTCTTAAGTTTAAAAACATGTTCTGGACAATTTGAATTTTCAAAACTTGGAGTTTGATTGACATACACTTCTTCTGATATATAGCCATTGAGAAATGTGCTCTTGACATCCATTTGATATAGTTTGATAGAGTGATTTACAACAAATGAAACAAGTAAGCGAATAGATTCTAACCTGGCGACTGGGGCAAAGGTTTCATTGTAGTCAACGCCTTCTTGTTGACTGTACCCCTGAGCCACAAGTCGAGCTTTGTTTCTGACGACTTCACCTTTATCATTTAGTTTGTTTCTGAACACCCATCTGGTTCCAATAATGTGAGTGCCTTTGGGTTTAGGAACAAGATCCCAGACGTCATTCTTTGAGAATTGATCTAGCTCTTCTTGCATGGCTAAACCTAGTCGTCATCTTGAAGTGCCTCATCACAGGAAGTAGGCTCGATCAGAGATACTAGTCCCATAGGGGTTTCTTCAGGTATCTTGAAGGTTGACCTAGTTCGGATAGGTTCATCCTTGTTTCCTAGAATCAACTCTTCAAATATGTTGAGGCGACTTTTTGATTTCTTTTGGATCGATGGGGCTTTAGTTCCTTCTAAACTTTGTATATCAGATGCTTCTGGTGCTTCGATCTTCTCGTAAGAACCTGCAAGAGTAATCTCCAGATCTGCAAGTTTCTCAACTAGCCTTGAGTTTTCAGGATCAAGCTTATCATCAAATCTGACGTGAATTGATTCTTCCACAATTTTGGTTTCTGTATTGTATACTCTGTAGCCTTTAGAGCGTTATGAGTATCCTAACATAATACCTTTTTGTGCTTTTGAATCAAACCTGTTCAGATGTTCTTTAGTATTCAGAATAAAGCAAGAGCATCCAAAAGGATGAAAGTAAGAGATGTTGGGTTTTCTTCCTTTACACAGTTCATAGGGAGTCTTCTCCAGAATAGGTCTTATGGAGCTTCTATTATGAATATAACATGCTGTATTTACTGCTTCAGCCCAAAAGTGCTTAGCCACATATGTTTCATTGATCATGGTTCTGGCCATCTCTTGGAGTGTCATATTCTTCCTTTCTACAACTACATTTTGTTGTGGAGTTCTAGGATAGGAGAAATCATGGGATATTCCATTAGAGTCAAATAATTCTTCAAAAAATTTATTTTCAAATTCTCCACCATGATCATTCTGACTCTGATGATTTTAGAGTCAAATTCATTTTGCACTTTGGAACAGAAGCTAGTGAATACAGAGTGAGACTCAGTCTTTTGCTTTAAGAATTTTACCCATGTCCAGCGACTAAAGTCATCAACAATAACTAATCCATATTTCTTCCCATTGACTGATGCTGTTTTCACAGGACCAAATAAATCAATGTGAAGAAGTTCTAGAGGCTTAGAGGTGGAAACAATATTTTTCTTTTTAAAAGATGATTTTGAAAATTTTCCTTTCTGGCATGCTTCACATAGAGCATCTGAAGAAAACTTCAGCTTGGGTAGACCTTTGACTAACTCGAAGCCTACGAATCCATCATCTTTAAGTTCCAGGTTTTGGAACATATACTTTCTTCCCGTCATGTGTCGCGAGCATCCAGAGTCCAGGTACCATGACTAGTGTCTTAACTCTACTGCATAAGATATCTTTAACATAAACAATCTTACCCTTTGGTACCCATAATCTTTTGGGTCCTTTGTGATTAGTTTTCCTAGAGTTTCTTAACACTTTGGGTTTTCTAGCATTATCAAAGCGTTGTGCTTGTGTATGTGTATAGTGATAGGAAAACAGAGATTTAGGTTGGTCATTAGTTGAAGTTTTATCTTCACTAGGATCATACCCAATTCCTCTTCTATTGTTCTAACTAACCCCATAAATCATGGATGCCATTATGCTTCTCTCTACCCCATTCTTCAGAAACTTTTGAAAGGATTTTTCATATTCATAAATTACTGTGTTTGAAGTTTATTGGAGCTTGAGATAACGCTTCTTCAAGTTTTAAACATTGTTTATTTGTGGAATCTCTTTCTAATGTCAAAGTTCGGTTTTCATCTTTTAGGTCTGAAACTGTTATCTCAAGTTTACCACATTCTTCTAGAGTTTCTTCAAGCACCTCTTTTACAACTTTAAATTTTTGTTTAAGTTTCTGATATGAGTTTAGAGTTTCAGATAGGCATGATTCTAAGTCAGATCGAGAAAGATCAGAAAATACCTCTTCGGATTCAGATTCTCCATCTGAAGTATTCTTGGAGGTGGTAGCCATGAGTGCCACATTTGCTTGTTCATCAGAGTCTGATTCTGATGAGTCAGATCCACTGTCGTCCCACGTAGCCATTAATCCCTTTTTGGTTCTGAAGGAACTTTTCTTGAAGTTCTCTTTTCTGGAGCTTTCTTTCTTCAACTTGGGATATTTGTTTCTGTAATGACTTGTTTCTTTACATTCATAACAAGTTACATCTTTGTTAGATTTACCTTTTGAAGTTAGTTCTGACCGATCTCCTTTGGATCTTGGTTTTCTGAAGTTATTATTCCTTTTTCTCCAGAGTTGTTTTACTCTTCTGGTTAAAAGGGATAATTCTTCCTCATCGTCAGAATCTTCCTTTTCAGAGTCATCAATGTCTTCTTCTTCAGCATGGAAGGCTTTGTTTCTATCAGACTTACGCCTTTCTGATCTGGACTTTAGTGCTACAGACTTGATCTTCTTCTAAGGCTCATCTTCCTCCAGTTCTATCTCGTGACTTCTGAGTGAACTGACAAGTTCTTCAAGGATGATGTTGTTCAGATCCTTTGATTGTTTTAAGGTTGTGACCATAGATCTCCATTTCTTTGGCAAGCTTCTGATGATCTTCTTGACATGGTCCGCTGTTGTATATCCTTTATCTAGCACTTTGAGTCCTGCAATTAAAGTTTGGAATCTAGAAAACATTACCTCTACAGCTTCATCGTCCTCCATTTTGAAGGCTTCATATTTCTGGATTAGAGTTAGAGCCTTCGTTTCTTTGACATGAGAGTTTCCTTCGTGAGTCATCCTCAGGGAGTCAAGTATCTCTTTAGCTGTTTCCTTGTTGGTGATTTTTTCATACTCATTGTAGGAAATGGCATTGAGAAGTATCGTTCTGGCTTTGTGATGGTTCTTGAATTCACGCTTCTGATCATCTGACATTTTGCTTTTGGGAATAGCAACTCCAGCATCTGCTATAGGTGGTATGTAGCCAATTGTGACAATGTCCCAGAGATCAGCGTCGTAGCCCAGAAAGAAACTTTCAATTCTGTCTTTCCAATAATCGAATTTCTCTCCATCAAAGATTGGAGGTTTAGCGTTGTAACTATCTCTTTCATTGGTGTTGGCCATAGTTTTTCTCGCTCTGGATCTCTCTACACTGTTAAGTGATTGATTAGAAAATCAATAACAGAGCCGAAGCTCTGATGCCAACTGAAGGTGAGAAAAACAAGAAAGGGGGTATGATTTGTTTTGGAAATAAATACTTTTTAAAGACTAAGAACACACAAAATTTTATACTAGTTCGCTTAGAAAACAAAGTTACTCCAGTCCACCCGGCCAAGGTGATTTCTCCTTCAAAAAGAACTTAATCCACTAATCTTGAAAGATTACACAACCAATCGTCTAAGAGAATAATCTCTTAGCCCTCTCAAGGATACAGACTGCACAGAATCACTTGAGGAATAAAAGCAATTTAAGCAAAATAGATTTGTAATGTAAGGTGCTTCTAAGAGTAAGCAAGTATTACAGCAAAGTATTAGAACAAGAGTTTTTCACGTAAGAGCAGCAGCTCGTGAAAAAATGAGAGAGAATATGAATGACTTTTCTGTGCGTTGCAAGTGTGTCTCTCTAGTGAGGTAGATTGTCCTTTATATAGTAGTGAGAAGGACCGTTGGAGTGATGACAAAAGCTTGGTCTTTGATGAGTATTCAATGTCATTACTTATGTGTTTCTTGCTATAACCATTTTGTTTTCCGTTTAAATTCTTTCTAAAAATACTTTCTTTCCATAGTAAGATTTATTTCCGTTATGCTTTCTGGACTTGTGAATCTTCATCAGAGTCTTGAGGTACCAGAGTTATTCTTCAGAGGATGATCACGTCTAACTTCACCAAAGCTTCTTAGAGTACTAGTCTTCTTAAATATCAGAGTCTGAGACCAGTAGTTTGTTGGAGCTTCTGGATCTTTTTGTTGTCTTTCTTTGATCAAAGTCAGAACTTCTTGGACGTACTTCTTTCTCAGCGGTGT
The DNA here is from genome assembly GCF_024323335.1 of Lathyrus oleraceus. NCBI lineage: Eukaryota > Viridiplantae > Streptophyta > Magnoliopsida > Fabales > Fabaceae > Lathyrus > Lathyrus oleraceus. The sequence goes on from NC_066583.1 coordinate 215,180,605, forward strand.
CTGATCCTTGAATATTTTGTATCTGACATACGTTTGTATCTAATATGTGATCAGAGTCCTTCATAGCTGTTTAGAGTCCAGCGGGAATGTTCAGATTCCTGCATGAATGTTCAGAGTCCTGCATACTTAGAAAAATTCTCGTTAGAGTGCCATTTTTGGTTTCATCCTTTGTTATCATCAAAATCTTAGAAATCTATTGTAGAACCAATTTTGTTCTTACACAAACAACTTTCATGTTGAAGTCAAGAGCTATTTTTTCTTGGAAAATCATTTTTTATGGTGCTAGATTATAGGCCATTTTGTCTGAACCCTAGTTTGGAGGTCAACATCCCAAGACTAAAACTTGCTCAATTTTCATGAGATGAATGTCATTCAAATTCCATGATCAAATTAAATATGTCTACTTCAACTTTTATGTTTGGAGGAAGTTCAAATTCAACTTGCAAATGCATGTTCCAAGAGGAAAAATTATAGCTCATTTTGGACCATTACCATTGAACAAGTGATTTTTCTCAACTTCTAAAATGCATAACTCCTTCATGCCAAATCCAAATGAGGTAAAATTTGTAACCAAATTGAATATATCCGAAAGAGATACAACTTTGATGTAGGAACGTTTCTTATTTGAAGTCCAAAGAAAAAGTTATTCAAGGTGGAAGAAGTGAACAATTGACTTGGGACTTAGAAAATTTTCAAATATGTTTGATTTCCCAAACTTCCACCTCAAAATTCATCATGATCAAATCTTCAAATGAAAAAGTGTTCAACATGAAAATTGTTTCCCTTGATCTCACCTTTCCAAAAAGTCCAAGATCATCTCATTTGGCCAAAGAATGAAGGACTTGCACATGGGTGCAATATGAAGAACCATTTGGATGATTTCCACTTCCACTTTTCATACATGATTGCATGGTCTAACAACATGATTTCAGCATGATTCTCACTCATTTTTGGACCTGATTACATCACTTAATAGGCCTATCACATGCTCATGCAATCATGCAAAGGGAATTTCTCATTTTTTCCATATTTGGAAGTGTGTGGAAATGAATCTCATGGCCTATAAATAAGACCCTCATTGCTCATAATTAAGGACGTCATGCCCAAGCTTTGAACCTGCAATCCCAAACCCTCACCATTGAAGGGTTTCTTTGAAAATCGAGTTTCAAATCTCCATCTGTTTTGAGATTGAAACTTCAAGAGTCCAAACCTTTTCTTGATCCTAATCACTTCCAATAAGCATCTAAAGCAAGGCCAAGCACAATTAGAATCAAGATCGTTCCAGTTTGAAGCTCCAGTGAAGGTGAATTTTCAGAATTTTCTTCTCTTCGATTCTCCCTTAATTCTTCACCATTCTTTATAATTTTTGGTTGTATGAAGTCCTATCAATGTAGGTAAGAAGATTGAGTTGCTTTGAGCTCAAACCTAAGTAACTCAGTTCATGATCCTCAAAATTCAAATCCCTTATACTTGGAATTGGAGAAAATTAAGGCCATATTTGAGCTCCTGGTCATTTTTTCTTTGAATTCATGTCCTTATTTTTTTCATTTTGGTGATGGTTGATGGTGGACTAGTCCGGTGAGGTCCACCGGGGAAGAAGACCAGAGCCCTAGCTCCGGTGATGTGTTGTCACACATCTCAGCCACATGATCCATTTGAAATGTTTTAATCTCAACCTTTGTTTTTGATTACCAAGCCTGCAACGCGTTTGACTCAGGTACTCTTGGAATGTGTACTTCTGCCACCTCATTTAATGAGGGAGATCTGATGACCCTTGTTTTTTCGAATTTCTTTTTATTTTCTGATTTTTCATTTTATCCATTTATTTTGATTAATTCATATTAATTTCATTTTTAATTTTGTCATATTCATTTCCCTTATTCATCTCCTTCTGACCTCTTCTTCTTCTCTTTTCTTTTTTATCAATGAGTTGAAGGTTGATAAGTTAGCATTGATTAGGGAGACTTAATCTTCCTTGATCCAAATCTAATTCATCTTGATCAATTGATCATGTGAATGGCTTTGCATTAAGGATAGGTTGTTTCCTAAATCATGCAAAAGGATTAAACCAATACAAGATCAATTCTCTTCCTCTTTTTGGCATGGAAAATTGTTGGGACTTGGTTCACTAATCAAGACTCCTAACTTGTGTTGTTGCCTACATTATTATTGATCGAGCTCAGATAGTTGTGACTTCTACATAAGTCCAATTACGATTGCTTAACATAGCGCTAAATTTTGCCTTATGGCATCCTAACTATTAACCACTAACAATTAACTTTTACTTTATTCACTTTACTTTTATGCAATTTACTATTCTTTCACATACTATTCATTTGCTTTTTCCTTTGCTCATTTGACCCAAAGGCATAACATTCTAGTAAGTGAGATTGTAAGTCTCCCCCTTTTCATGGTATTGTGTGTAAACTTGGCCTTTTTTCCCTCCTTTGGAAGATGTCTTGGTCCAACGATCCATGCTTGTTAATAGAGGGTTGAGTGTTCTCCAAAGAATGATTTATCAATTGAAAAGCAAAATATTACTAACATCTAATCAACTAACATTTGACTAACTTTTATTATTATTGCTTTTATTTTCAAGCAATTTACTTTATGCAATTTAAATTCAAGTCATTTACCATTTCATTTGTCATTTACATCCCATTTAACTTGTTTATGTTTATGTCATTTTCACTTTGCTCATTTGAGCCATATATTGTGATTGTATATATTTGTTTGTGTATTTTGTTTGTGTTTGTGGTCTTAGGACCTTAAAATACTTAATAAACAACAAAAAACCCTAAATAAAATTGTGTGGACTGTTGGATTTAATATGAGCTTTTGGACTTAGAATTTGGCAACATTCCCTATGAAAAAGTACTTGGCCAATGCCAACATTTCTGATACCAAGTTATTGTGATTTGAACTTTCATCTGATGCAAGTATTGAGATCCTCATGAAATCATCTGCTACATGGTCTTGATGCAACTGTTACTTTGAACCTGTGTCTAATGCCTCATTCTGAGCTAATCAAGGAGTATGTCATCTGATACATGAGGAGATAAAGAAGACTATTAGCTATGGAGTTGTTTACTTGGATGTGGGCATCTTTATTTGATGCCTTGCTTGATATTGCTAATTGCTCGCTGATTATTGCTTGATTCAAAGTCCAAAGGGGAAACGGGTTTTCTATATGACATTCTTGTCTGTTGGATTGCATCCTATTGGTCAAATATTTTCAACCCTTAACTTTTAATTTTATGCTTAGGATTAGTCTCTTCATCTCCACCCACTTCTTAATTTTTAAAATCTCTCCCCCTTTTCAAAACCTTTATGTGCTTGTGATTTTAAAACTTAGACTATATTAAAAATTAGAAACTTTGGCCTTATGCCATTGCATTTTAAAACTCTTTTCTTAATCAAACTTGTAAATGAACTTAACCATATCAACTTAAAATTTCAAAAGATAAAAAGAACTAACACTCATTTTGAAATTGATACCACGAACAACGAGGTTTTGATCCCTCATTTTTATATTGGTACATAGGCACAAGTCCAAAGGTCTTGTCAAACACAAAAATATAGTTATTGAATTCTTTTATCATCCCCATACTCTATTCATTGCAAACATCTTTTATACCAAAAACACATACACACATAAAAAGGGCTCCCTAGGAGTACCTAGGATACTTTGGGTGCTAACACCTTCCCTATGTGTAACCAACCCCCTTACCTATAATCTCTGGCATTTTATTAGTTTTGATTTGAAAGCTTCTTATCTTTGTGTTTTATTCGTACTTTTCCCTTTTCCTTAGGAAACAATAAAAGCGCGGTGGTGACTCTGGTTTTATTGACGTTAAGTTTATCCATAGCTTAATGATCACGAATTTACCGTTACAAAAATTAAGTGGCGACTCTGCTGGGGAGTAGTCCTCAGTGGGTTTAGCCTACTTTTTTACGTGTATATATTTGTATATTTGATGTTTGTATATTTGTTTGTCTGATATAATATGTTTGTTGTGCTTGGTGATCTCTGAGTAGTGAGATAAGTTCTAACCCGAACTTGAGTTCAATTAAGATAGGAGGATGGTATAGTCATGTTCGACTTATGTGGAAGAGCCCTTAACAAGTTGGCTTGAGACCCATCTACTCAGTGGAGACCCTTTTGGAGATATTGATGTCACACAAGTTATTTGTGGTTAGGAATTACTTTCTCTGATTTGGGGTCCGAGAAGATGAGGACCGTAGAACATCCAACTGATCGTAGAACATTTAACCCAACTTGGCCTATTTAGGACGTAGTGCGAAGGCTGTTCAAGTGTAAACTTGATAACAGTTGTTACGTGATACTGCACTCAGACGAGTTTCTCTTGAGAATATTATGGGTTGATGAGTCAATCATCCTAACCTATAATATCGTATAGATGGAATTAAGACTCTGAGAACTTTTTAGAACATGATCTACATATTTTTATCCTTAATACACTCCTTTGGGATGGTTCTTAACCTGACTCCATGCTCGTAACTCACAACAAACCCTCTGATTCTTGGTTGATTCAACCAAGTCTTGCCAATATCAATGGAACTTCGGTGTTGGTAAGGTGAAAACCATAATCCACCAAAATGGATGATTGATCTTGACAATGACTTGATTCATCCCTTGACCTTTGTTTGTTTTCCTTGTATGTGATCCCTTATTTGTGATTGTTGCATTCATGCATTCATACACATCATAACATTCATCACACGAAAAATAAATTCAAGGAACTGAGGCTTTATTTGCAAACATTTTCAGACCATAGATTATGGACGAAGGAACACTAAGAAGTACAGTTTCAGATGTCCCGACTTGAAAAAGTTAAGGAAGTTGTCATACTTTGTATTAGATCCCTTGGACTTCAAGCAACGTCATGGGAAACTTCTATCTATGTTATCTACTGATATGGTTGAAGGACTCTTGAGCATGGTTGTTCAGTTTTATGACCCTCCATACCGTTGCTTCACTTTTCCTGATTATCAACTTATGCTTACGTTAGAGGAGTATGCACATCTCTTGGGAATACCTATTTCTGACAAGGTGCCATTTACTGGATTGGAGGAGATTCACAGATCTCATATCATAGCTGAAGCTCTTCATCTGAAGAAGTCTGAGATTGAGGCTCGTTGGGTGAAGAAAGGAGGAATGTTTAGATTGACTTCTGAGTTTCTCATTGGGAAAGCTATTGTCTTTGCTCAAGCCGGTAGTGTGGATGCTTTTGAAGCCATCTTTGTGTTGCTCATTTATGGTCTAGCTTTGTTCCCTAACATTGATGGTTTTGTTGATGTTAACGCCATTAGAATCTTCTTGATTAAGAATCCTATGCCTACTCTGTTGGGTGATATGTACTTCTCTTTGCATTTAAGGAATTCTAAAGGTGGTCAGACCATTGTGTGATGTGTTCCTCTTCTGTACAAGTGGTTTATTTTGCACTTGCCTCAGACGCTTGCTTTTGTGGAGAACAAACAATGTCTACAGTGGTCTCAGAGACTCATGTCTCTCACTAATGATGATATTGTTTGTTATGATCCTGACTTGGGTAGCTTGGACATTATTGACAGTTATGGTGAATTCTCTAATCTTTCTCTCATTGGTACACAAGGAGGAATCAACTACAACCCCGCTTTGGCTCGTCGTCAACTTGGGTTCCCCTGGAGAGACAAACCTAATAACACTCAGTTAGAAGGTCTTTTCTATCAAGAAGGTAAAGATCCCCAAGATTTGAAGCAGAAGATGATACATGCTTGGCATAATGTGCATAGGAAAGGAAGATCCGAGCTTGGTCCGGGAAACTGTGTAGCTTTAGAAGCTTACACTACTTGGGTGAAGAAGAGAGCTTTGAACTTGAAAATGTCGTATGCTTGCGAGAGACCTATGTCTATGGTTGTGGCTGAGCCATCGACTCTCCCTAACCAAGATGTAGAGGAGTTGTAAGATGCACTCGTAAAGATGAAGCAAGAGAAAGATATGTGTGAAGAGCAATTCCATGCTTTGAGCCGAAAGCATGAGGAGTTGCAGCTTGAGTCGAAAGACAAGGATGCACTTATTGAACTTCTTGAAGACCGAGCAGTGAAGAGACAGAGAGAGCTAGAGGGTCCATCTTCCTCTAGTATGCCTCATCCTTCCAGTGCTTGGAAGAAGATTGTTGATCAGCTTTTACTTGAGAAGGCTCAGATGTGTAAGACCCCAATTTTGTCCCTAAGATCCCTCATGGCATCATAACATTGCATTTGTAAAGCCTCAAGGATCATAAGCATCTTGGTTCCCCTTTGCCTTTGGGTGGGACTCCTTGTAAGTGATTTGAGATCACCAAGCATGCTTGAAATGTATATTATTGCTTTTCTTATTTTGTTCACTAACCAAAAGCACAAAAATATGTCACTAACATTTCTTGCTTACAGCTTGAGCAATCACAAGGTTCAAAGCTTCTAGGAGATCCTTTGTGCAATGACATGGCCAAGAGAAGATGAAAACAAGCATGGTAATGGTTCCCAAAGCTCTCATCCATCAAATATGCCTCCCTAGTATTTCAATTCATCATTTTGATCAAAGCAAGTCAAAGGATTTGAGGTTTGTTCCCCAGAGAAACCCTAATTCATCTGTGCACCACAATGCCTTGCTCATGAAGCAACCTCAGCCCATGGTCAAATATAATCAAGGGAAGTTCTTTAATTCATCATTTCATGCATATTTGAACTCATTTGAGTGTCCCCAATCATCAATTTATCAAGATATGGGTTGTGGACTTGAAAAGTTGATTAGTCAATTCATCTGACTATTTTGAAATGCACTGAGACCTAACTTTTGATGTGTTGGTCAAATGGAGATGATTCTAAAAGAAAAAAATGTTATTAAGTACAATATGAACAACTTTCATGTTCATCAAAAATTGGTTTGAAGCTTGGAAGATCATCATCCATTCCCAGACATTATAGGTCATTTTGACTGAAACCCTAATTTTGGGTCAAATTCCCAAGGACACAACTCATTCATTTTTTATAATTTTGAGGTGGGATAAAATGCATTGGAAATCTTAATATGTCTACTTCAAATGTTATGTTGAGAAAAATTTAAAAATCTCAAAGTAAATACATGTGATAATGCAAAACATTATAGGTCCTTTTTGACCAAAGGCATTAAAAGGCAAAAAAGTCCCACTTCAAGTGCCCATAACTCTTTCATCAAAAATCCAAATGATGCAAAATTTAAGTAAATTTTGATTTTCTTGAAAATATCTACAACTTTCTAGTTGAAGGTTTTTTCATTTGAGGTTTACATCATCAAAATAGAGGGGCTTGAAAATTGGCCAAATTTGGAAACCTTGCTTTGACATGTCATGCACCTTGCACTTTAAACTCAAATTTCATAAATTTCCATACTTCAAATTGATTTTTGCCCAACATAAAAATTGTTCCTTACATCAAGACCTTTCCAACCATTACTCACATGACCATATTTGGATTTGGCAAATATCATTTTCGAAGAGGAGAACTTTTAGTGCATTTTTGGGAAACTTGATTCAATTGCCATGCATGAGCTGATTACATCTATGTTGCACGTCCATTTCATTCATTTGTGATCTCAGCTTGCCAAATCAAGTGGAATTGGGCCCTCCATGCTGTAACACCCCAAATTTGCCCTCCTCATTCATGCATTCATTTTTAGGTCATTTAACATTTCATATTGCATTTCATCATGTCAATCAGAATCAGATCCAAGAAGCTTGAACATCATCCAAGACACTTTGTGGGTTCTATCTGGGTGATCAGTCAACACAAGGGAATGGCTTGACATACTTCCAACATGTTCAAATAGGGTCTATTCATCAGTTAAAACGTTAATCTCGAAGGAGCAAAAGTTTGTTCATTAGTGTAAGAACAAAAATTGTTCTACAACAGATTCCTTGATTTTGATGATAACAAAGGATGAAACCAAAAATGGCACCCTAACGAAAAGTTTCTAAGTGTGCAGGGTTCTAAAGAAAGAAGAAATAAATCTGATGATGTCATCAGATGCACAACAAGATCAGATACAATTTCTCAAGTATCAGAAGCATCTAAAGTGGAATCTCGTTTCAAGAAGCTCTGACTCTGAACAAATGCCTTCTGTAAACTCTGAAATTTATCAGCGCTATCTGAACTCTCAAGAAATAACATCAGAAGCCAGATCCCAAGATTCTCCAGATACACGAAGACTCTAATCAGATTTGTTAATCATGATGAAGTAACGTTTAAGCCAAGTTAAAGTTCTGCAAATAGATTTCCTCAATTAGAAAGAGACGTTAATCTCCTCTTCCAAGAGAGAAGATACTACTTGTGGTAAGTAGTCACTTCTAAAAGAAAAAGTCTCCTGCAGAAGCTATTTATGGAATGGCGTAATTACATCTCATTATCCACCAGTTTCAACTCTACTTCAACTCTATTTCAACACTACTTCAACTCCTATATAAATAGAGAAGAAATCAACTTTCAGAAGCAAGAAATCAACTAGCCAAAACTATACTGAATTATTTCACGCTCAAGAAAATCATCTTTGCTCTCAAAAAATTTCACTAAGCTTTTGCTTATTAAGTGAAAAATCTGTTCCTAAGTTTTGTAATACTTGCTTTCTTAGAAGCACTCTAGATTACATATCTTGTATCTTTTATTTGTTTAATTTCCTCAAGTGACTCTTTGTAGTCTGTAGACTTGAGAGGACTAAGAGATTTTCTTCTCTCTTAGGGGTTGTTTGTAATCTTTCAAGATTAGTGGATTAAGTCCTTGTTGAAGGCGAAATCACCTTGGCCGGGTGGACTGGAGTAGCTTTGTGTTATAAGCGAACCAGTATAAAATCATTGTGTGATTTTCATTTTTGGAAAAGCGCTTATTTTTCAAACAATTCAAACCCCCCCTTTCTTGTTTTTCTCACCTTCAATTGGTATCAGAGCTCCGGCTCTGTTATTGATTTTCAAATCAAACACTTAACCGTGTAGAGAGATCCAGTGCGAGAAAAACAAATGGCTCACTCAAATGAAAGAGATTCTTACAATGCTAAACCTCCTGTTTTTGATGGAGAAAAATTTGATTACTGGAAAGACAGAATCGAAAGTTTCTTTCTGGGTTATGATGCTGACCTCTGGGACATTGTCACAGATGGATACAAACCTCCAGTCTCAAATGGAGCTGAAGTTCCCAGAAGCAAAATGTCAGAAGATCAGAAACGTGATTTCAAAAATCACCACAAGGCCAGAACAATACTTCTAAATGCTATATCATACAACGAATATGAAAAGATCACCAACATTGAGACGGCTAAAGATATACTTGACTCTCTGAAGATGACCCATGAAGGAAACTCCCAAGTCAAGGAGACGAAGGCTCTGGCGCTGATCCAGAAATATGAAGCCTTCAAGATGGAAGATGACGAAGCTATAGAAGCTATGTTTTCCAGATTCCAAACTCTCATTGCAGGTCTTAAAGTGCTAGACAAAGGATACACGATTGCAGATCATGTTAAGAAGATTGTCAGAAGTCTGCCAAAGAAATGGAGACCAATGGTTACTGCTCTGAAGTTATCAAAGGATCTGAACAATATCAGCCTTGAAGAACTTGTTAGTTCTCTCAGAAGCCATGAGATAGAACTAGAGGAGGATGAGCCTCAGAAAAGGAACAAGTCAGTGGCGCTGAAGTCCAGACCTGAAAGACGGAAGTCAGACAGAACCAAAGCCCTTCAAGCAGAAACTGCAGACACTGATGACTCTGAATCTGAAGACTCTGATGATGAAGAGGAACTGTCCCTACTAACCAGAAGAGTTAATCAACTCTGGAAAAGGAGGAACAACAACAACTTCAGAAGATCAAGACCCAGAGGGGATCGATCATAGTCAACTTCAAAAGGTAAACCTAACAAAGATATTACCTGTTTTGAATGTAAAGAAACAGGTCATTACAGAAATGAATGCCCCAAGCTGAAGAGAGATAACTCTAAGAAAGAAAGCTTCAAGAAAAATACTTTCAGAACAAAGAAGGGATTAATGGCCACCTGGGACGATAGTGAATCCGAATCATCAGAATCTGACTCTGATGAACAGGCCAACGTAGCTCTTATGGCTACCACATCCAGCAGCTCAGATGAAGAATCTGAAGAGGTATTTTCTGAACTTTCTAGATCTGACTTAGAATCATGTTTATCAGAAACTCTTACCTCTCTTCAGAAATTAAAACAAAAAGTTAAAGACATTAAAGGCCTTCTTAAAGCAAAATCTGAAGTATGTAGTAAACTTGAGACAACAATTCTAGCACGAGAAGATACAATCAGATCTTTAACGTTAGAAAGAGATGGAGCTAGAACAAAAAGCTTAGAATTAGAAAAAGCGTTGTCTCAAGCACCACAAACTTCAAACGAAACTATTTATAAATATGAAGAAGCTTTTCAAAAATTTCTGAAGAATGGAATAGATAGGAGTATTATGGCATCCATGATTTATGGAGTAAGTCAGAATAATAAAAGGGGAATTGGGTATGATTCTGAGGAAAATAAAACCTCTACCAGTAACCAGCTTAAATCTCCTTTTTCATATCACTACACACACACACAAGAAAACAAGTTTAAAAATGCTAGAAGACCCAAAGTTATGAGAAACTCTGGGAAAACTAATCTAAAAGGACCCAAGAGATTCTGGGTACCGAAAGATAAGATTATCTATGTTGCAAATATCCTATGCAGCAAAGTTCAGACACCAGTCATGGTACCTGGACTCTGGATGCTCGCGACATATGACGAGAAGAAAGTCTATGTTCCAAAGCCTGGAACTTAAAGACGCTGGATTTGTAGGCTTCGGAGGAGATCAGAAAGGAAGGATCAGAGGCTCCGGAACTATTGAAAGGTATTATGTTAGGATACTCAGAACGCTCTAAAGGCTACAGAGTATACAACACAGAAACCAAAATTGTGGAGGAATCAATTCATGTTAGATTTGATGATAAGCTTGACCCTGAAAAGTCAAAGCTAGTTGAAAAGTTTGCAGATTTAGAGATCACTCTGGTAGAATCTGAGAAAACTCCAGAAGCAATTGTCACTCCAGACTCTGAAGAAATTAAATCTCCAGAAATTCCAAGGAAAGTTAAAAGTCGTATTAACGTATTTGAAGATTTGATTTTGGGAAACAAAGATGAACCTGTTAGAACCAGATCTACCTTCAGAACCTCTGAAGATATTCCTCTGGGACTAGTGTCTCTGATTGAGCCTACGTCCTGTGATGAAGCTCTTCAAGATAACGATTGGGTGGCAGCTATGCAAGAAGAGTTAGATCAATTCTCCAAGAATGATGTCTGGGATCTCGTTCCTAAACCCAGAGGCACTCATGTCATTGGAACCAGATGGGTTTTCAGAAACAAACTGAACGAGAAAGGAGAAGTTGTCAGAAACAAAGCACGACTGGTAGCTCAAGGTTATAGTCAACAAGAAGGTATTGATTATAATGAAACTTTTGCTCCAGTCGCGAGGTTAGAATCTATTCGTCTTCTTGTATCTTTTGCTATTAATCATTCTATTAAACTATATCAAATGGATGTCAAGAGTGCATTTCTTAATGGTTATATTTCAGAAGAAGTGTATGTCAATCAACCTCCAGGTTTTGAAAATTCAAACTTTCCAGAACATGTTTTCAAACTTAAGAAATCCTTATATGGACTTAAACAAGCTCCCAGAGCTTGGTATGAACGCTTAAGTAATTTTCTTCTGGAACAAAATTTTATCAGAGGGAAAGTTGATTCTACACTCTTCTGTAAAAACCTTAATAATGATCTCATGATATGCCAAATTTATGTTGATGATATTATTTTTGGTTCTGCTAATATCTCTGTTTGCCAAGAATTTTCCAAGCTAATGCAGGCAGAATTTGAAATGAGTTTAATGCAAGAATTAAAGTTCTTTCTGGGAATTCAAATCAATCAAACTCCAGAAGTCACGTACATTCATCAAAGTAAGTACATTAAAGACATTCTGAAGAAGTTTGACATGACTGAATGCAACTCTGCAAAGACTCCCATGCACCCAACTTACATTCTGGAAAAGGAAGAGGTAAGCAACAAGGTTTGTCAGAAGCTCTATCGAGGTATGATAGGCTCTCTTCTCTATCTGACTGCTACTCGTCCTGATATTCTCTTTAGCGTCTGTCTTTGTGCCAGATTCCAATCAGATCCTAGAGAATCTCATTTAACAGCTGTTAAGAGAATTCTTAAGTATCTGAAAGGAACTCCTAACCTGGGCCTGATGTATGAGAAAACATCAGAGTATAGGCTTTCTGGTTATTGTGATGCAGATTATGCAGGAGATAGAATAGAACGAAAAAGCACATCTGGAAATTGCCAGCTTCTGGGAAACAATCTAATCTCCTGGGCTAGCAAAAGACAGTCAACTATCGCTCTATCAACTGCAGAAGCAGAATACATCTCAGCATCACTGTGCACAACTCAGATGCTCTGGATGAAGCATCAGCTAGAAGATCTTCAGATATTTGAGAGTAACATTCCTATCTTTTGTGATAATACTGCTGCTATTTGTTTAAGTAAGAATCCTATTCTACATTCCAGAGCCAAACACATAGAAATAAAACATCATTTTATCAGAGACTATGTTCAGAAAGGGATAGTAACATTGAAGTTCATTGATACAGAACATCAATGGGCAGATATCTTTACTAAGCCTCTAGCTGAAGATAGATTTCTTTTTATATTAGAGAATCTGAACATTAAAAATTGCCCTGAGTAAAATTTGGCTCTGAATATGTAAAATGAGACTCTGATAAAAACAAATACACTTCTGCCTCTGACTCTGATACTTCTACAAGTTAAGAAGATATCTGAGTTAGAAATCTTCAGAAACCAATCTCTTGGTATTCCTGAAGATCAGATACATTAAACACGTGGAGCTCTGAGCGTCAAACCTTAGAACTTCTAGACAGCTGTCAAGAAATTCAAAAGGCAGACGTTTGAGTTTTCCTCGAGCAGTGTGCAAACTGTGGGATTAGACATTCATTTATGAGCTGTAATCATTTTTTCCCCCCAAGCGTGCTATTTTGAGTATTGTGTTTAACGCATTCTGAGGTTTCGTTTTGCATGTGTTTTACTTAAGGTATATAAACACTTTTCTCACATTTCACACACTTATCACTCTCACTCACTCTTAAACCCTAAACCCTTCTCTGCAAGTTCTCTGCAAGTTCTTCACCTTCTTCATCAATCTTCTTCATGGATGCTCAACAGCAAGAAGTTTTTAACTTCTCCCAACAGATGGAATCCGCTTCTAATCCCCAAACCTCAAACACTCAAACACCAACTGTTACAGGCGTCACCATAACCCCTGTTTATCAAGAACCCCACATTCTTGACCGAGAAAGCCACATAAACCTTTCAACTCCCTTTGAAGGTTTGGATGTTTTGTATGAATCTTTGGTTGATTTTGACAACCTAAGAAGAAATGGCGTTGATCTTACCAAGGAACTTCGTCAACAAGGATGGGAAACCTACTTCGACAGGCTTTATGGTCCAATCTACCCTCTTCTGGTCAAGGAATTCTGGAGACATGCTGATGCGGATGACCAATTCATTGTCTCTTTTGTTCTAGGGGTAAAAATTGTCATCACTGAAGCGTCAATAGCCTCCTTGCTGAATATGGAGGAAAGTGGAGGAAAAAGGATTTACAACATTCCTCCAAGGTCAAAGCGCATCACTGAAGTCATCAACCCAACAATCTTCAAACCTAATGTTGAAGGAAACCCCTCTAAGAACAAGGAGCTTCACCAGAACCTCCGAGTTTGGCTGAAGATAATTCTGGGAACAATCCATCACCGTCCAGCCTCTAACTCTTCAGATTATATCAATGCAGACCAGAAATGCATTCTGTACTGCATTCAGAAGGGTATCAAGATCAACCTCCCTACTCTCCTGTTCAGATATCTGAGGGATTCAGTCAGAGAAACCAGGAATAACATGAAGCCCAGATCCTACATTCCTCTGGGTAGATTGCTCTCTGACATCTTCATTGAGCATGGACTGGTAGACGCTCTGGAAAAGACCAGATGTATGGATGATCTGGCAATTGATGTGGGAAAGCCTCTGAATGCCAAAAACCTCAAGAGCATGGGAATCATCAAAGAGATTAGAGTCAAGCCCACTCTGGATGTTTCCTGGGAATCTCTAAAAGATCAGAGGAAGATGCCTCATGGCCTGGCCAGATTCTTCAAGAATGAGCCCAGAGACACTGTTGCCCTCTATCTTCATCGTCTGCTGGAAGAAGGTGTTGATGTCTCTGATTTCAGCATCGATGACTGTCTGGATTCAGAAGAAGATCTAGTCAGATACAAGAGAGGTGTCTCTGAGAAACAGATAGCTGCTGAGGCAAGGAAAGCAAAGAAAGCCAGAACTGAAGGAGCTTCTGGAAGCGGATCCTCAGCTCCTCTGCAAATCTCAACTAGTAAGTCTATTCCTCCTGTTACTTCTGTACCTATGATGGCTTCTTCTCATCCTCTCACAACACCTCCCTTATATACTACCTCTGAAATCCCACCCTCAATCACCAGAACCTCCCAACCTACACCAGTTCTAAACATAGCCAGAACCTTCATTCCTCCCTCTATACCTGCACAAACTCACCTAAGTCCTTCTTCTTCTTCTTCATCCTCTGAACCTGAATCACCTCCTCATGTTTCCCTCTCTTCTGACCCTGATTTTTCTGATCCTGAATCCCCAACCATAGCCACTCTCTATGCCAACAGATTTGCCTCTCAACAACAAACTCTAACACAATCTGAAGTAACCTCACCACTCCAAACTTCATTTCCACCACAACAAACAACAACTCTCCCCTCTGAAACTCAACCATCTGATCCTTTCACCTCTAATATCACTCCACCAATTATTCCCGCTGTACCTGGACCAGACTCTGACCCATTAGACCTAAATCCACTTTATGCTTCATCCCCCAGTCTTCAACCAGAAGCAGATTCTGAACTTCAACCAGAAGCAGAATCTGAACCTCAAACTCTAAATCTTAGCCCTCCAAACTCTCCACCTCACTCACCTGAACCTGAACCTGAACTTACCATACCTACCCTTGAGGAAGCCATTATACAGGTTGCAGAAGCTTCAGTCCAGAAGGTCAAGTCTCTGGCTAAAAACTCTGAAGTTAGTGATGATCCTAAATCTGTTAGGACACACTGGAACAGAGTCATTAGTTGGATGACCTCTGAGTCTTATAGGCTGAAGAGTATCTCTGAACAAGTCAGAAATGGCTACATCAGAGATGCTGAGGAACGGCTCCAAGAGAGATTGGCCAGAGAAGCTGAGGCCAGAAGATTAGAGGAGGAAAGATTGGCTAGGGAAGCTGAAGAAGAAGCAAGAAGGTTAGAAGAAGAAAGACTGGCAAAGGAAGCAGAACTTCTAAGGATTAAGGAAGCTGAAGCCAAGGCTCAGGCGGATGCAGAAGCCCAAGCTGCTGCTGAAGCTGAAGCTCAGCAGGCTCTGACTCAGGGGGAGTCTTCCTCTGCGATCCCTATGATTCTTCATGCTCTGAAAGAGATCAAGCAAGATCAGAAAGAAATCAAGCAAGATCAGAATGAGCTCCGTGCCAGGATGGACAAGCAAGACGCTTTGAATGAAAACATCCAGAACATGTTTGCCATGTTGCTTCAGAGACTTCCTCAACCTCCGAACCCTTAGGCACTTAGGATTTATTTTGTTTGCTTGCCTAGTGTTTTTGCTTCTGTCTTCTTTAGCTCTGATATTCTCTTGGATCTGATGTTTTTGAATGCCTTTGTGCCTTTGTGCTTCTGATTAATGAAATGTTTTTCTCTTTATTATCTTGTTATTTTTTTTATTATGTATATCTACCTTTTTGATTCTGACAAAAAGGGGGAGAAATCATTAAATAGCTCTGATGAAAATTTGTCTAAAACCTTAAGCACTCTGCAACAATTGATTAAATAACTCTGATTAAATAGCTCTAACATTAAATTTAAGAATCTCAAAGTAAATACATGTGATAATGCAAAACATTATAGGTCCTTTTTGACCAAAGGCATTAAAAGGCAAAAAAGTCCCACTTCAAGTGCCCATAACTCTTTCATCAAAAATCCAAATGATGCAAAATTTAAGTAAATTTTGATTTTCTTGAAAATATCTACAACTTTCTAGTTGAAGGTTTTTTCATTTGAGGTTTACATCATCAAAATAGAGGGGCTTGAAAATTGGCCAAATTTGGAAACCTTGCTTTGACATGTCATGCACCTTGCACTTTAAACTCAAATTTCATAAATTTCCATACTTCAAATTGATTTTTGCCCAACATAAAAATTGTTCCTTACATCAAGACCTTTCCAACCATTACTCACATGACCATATTTGGATTTGGCAAATATCATTTTCGAAGAGGAGAACTTTTAGTGCATTTTTGGGAAACTTGATTCAATTGCCATGCATGAGCTGATTACATCTATGTTGCACGTCCATTTCATTCATTTGTGATCTCAGCTTGCCAAATCAAGTGGAATTGGGCCCTCCATGCTGTAACACCCCAAAATTTTCCCTCCTCATTCATGCATTCATTTTTAGGTCATTTAACATTTCATATTGCATTTCATCATGTCAATCAGAATCAGATCCAAGAAGCTTGAACATCATCCAAGACACTTTGTGGGTTCTATCTGGGTGATCAGTCAACACAAGGGAATGGCTTGACATACTTCCAACATGTTCAAATAGGGTCTATTCATCAGTTAAAACGTTAATCTCGAAGGAGCAAAAGTTTGTTCATTAGTGTAAGAACAAAAATTGTTCTACAACAGATTCCTTGATTTTGATGATAACAAAGGATGAAACCAAAAATGGCACCCTAACGAAAAGTTTCTAAGTGTGCAGGGTTCTAAAGAAAGAAGAAATAAATCTGATGATGTCATCAGATGCACAACAAGATCAGATACAATTTCTCAAGTATCAGAAGCATCTAAAGTGGAATCTCGTTTCAAGAAGCTCTGACTCTGAACAAATGCCTTCTGTAAACTCTGAAATTTATCAGCGCTATCTGAACTCTCAAGAAATAACATCAGAAGCCAGATCCCAAGATTCTCCAGATACACGAAGACTCTAATCAGATTTGTTAATCATGATGAAGTAACGTTTAAGCCAAGTTAAAGTTCTGCAAATAGATTTCCTCAATTAGAAAGAGACGTTAATCTCCTCTTCCAAGAGAGAAGATACTACTTGTGGTAAGTAGTCACTTCTAAAAGAAAAAGTCTCCTGCAGAAGCTATTTATGGAATGGCGTAATTACATCTCATTATCCACCAGTTTCAACTCTACTTCAACTCTATTTCAACACTACTTCAACTCCTATATAAATAGAGAAGAAATCAACTTTCAGAAGCAAGAAATCAACTAGCCAAAACTATACTGAATTATTTCACGCTCAAGAAAATCATCTTTGCTCTCAAAAAATTTCACTAAGCTTTTGCTTATTAAGTGAAAAATCTGTTCCTAAGTTTTGTAATACTTGCTTTCTTAGAAGCACTCTAGATTACATATCTTGTATCTTTTATTTGTTTAATTTCCTCAAGTGACTCTTTGTAGTGTGTAGACTTGAGAGGACTAAGAGATTTTCTTCTCTCTTAGGGGTTGTTTGTAATCTTTCAAGATTAGTGGATTAAGTCCTTGTTGAAGGCGAAATCACCTTGGCCGGGTGGACTGGAGTAGCTTTGTGTTATAAGCGAACCAGTATAAAATCATTGTGTGATTTTCATTTTTGGAAAAGCGCTTATTTTTCAAACAATTCAAACCCCCCCTTTCTTGTTTTTCTCACCTTCAATTAGCTGTCATGCTCGCCAGGCGAGCAGAATGGGTCGCCTAGCGAGTCCCAAGAAAAGCCACCAGAATCACCTACGCTCAGAGGAATTTCTTGAACTGTCATGCTCGGTAGGCGAAGCCCACGCGTTTCGAAATAAATAAATAAATAAATAAATAAATAAATAAATAAATAAATAAATAAATAAATAAATAAATAAATAAATAAATAAATAAATAAATAAATAACAGAAAAATCTTGGACTTGGACCTCTCTCATTTGAGCCCGCAAAGCCACGAAATTAGGTTATATATTATAGACTTCCATCTCCCAAAAAGACCCTGACCTAACCTGGGAAAAAGATAGTGAGAGAAGAGCTAACAGAGTTCAGAGCAACCTCCAGAGACTGAAGGGAACTCATCTGCAAAGAGCCAATTCCATCTCATATAAACCCTCAGATTGCTTTGCATTCCAACAGGGCAATTCAATTTCATTCGATCTCTCCAATCAGGTTTGCCCTATTTCCACTACTTTATACTTTCAACCTGAAATTTTGATACCCTTTTAATGCATTTGTTTGACAAGAGGTTTAGGCCTCCTACCCTTGGTTGCTTTTTGTGAGATTTTTGTGAACTTTAATGGCATGATTCATGTGACTCTATTATTTGGTGCAACTCTTGATTGCACCCCATCTTGTTTCTCTAACCTGTTTGTTGAGTTTTTTTTGTGAGGGCTCACATGACTCCTAAAGAGATAGCCTGTTTGGTATTCCACTTTATTTGTGGGATACCACTGGGAGATTTATTCCGATTACCTGTGCTTACTTGCTTTCTTTGATGGTGTCAGCTTGAGAGATCTCCTAGTTTCTTGTCTCTTTAGTTGCTGTTACTTCGGATCTTTATCCGTGTGGTACTTTTACATCTTTCCCGCATTTTACCGCTTTCTTAGCTAGAAGACCTCGATAGGAGGCAATGTTTTCTTTTGTTTATTTACTTTTGTGCCCAAAGACCTCCCTGAAGAGGCAATTGACGGATAAAAGGGATTAGTAGTCAATCCCCCGTTATTCAGTGCGTCATTCTTTAAGATCACACTACGTGTCGATGCTTCAGAACAAAAGTCCAAGATTTTTTGTCCGGTCAGTCAGTGGAGAGGGTTCCCTCTTTCTGAACCCCCACGCCTTGTCATGAGCTCACCCTGTCCAGGGTTAAGAGCTATGAGGTCCTATCCTCATTACCCTTTTGATCTGCTCACCCTGACATTCAGTGTTAGTGGTTAAGAGCCCGTTTGATTACCCTCCCATGGCTTGTTTGTCGAGGTTGATATGACCCCTCTTGACTAAAGCCCTACTGTCATACGGTGAACTGACTTGGGGTGTTTTGCTTTTTATCGCAATGTCGCGGATAGCAAGAGTCGCCACCGACTTTTCTTTTATCCAATAAGGAAAGGAGGAAAAGAACAGGAAAGACCTCAATAGATTTTGGGTTCGGGAGGTACATTATACAAAGGGAAGGTATTAGCACCCTTTGTATCCATGGTTATCCATGGGCTCTTAATTGCTGGATCACTTATATTTTTGTCTGAAAAGTGTCGGTGAATTGCTTAAAAAATGTTTGAAAGAGAGTTTAACTTTGTAATGATTCTCGTATGAATGTATACAAAGTGTTATCTCATTTAATTTTGAAAACGGTTTAGAAAAATATAACTCGGTAATGATTCTAGTATGAATGTATACCAAGTGGTGATTTTCTAGGATTTGTAAAGTGTAAAGTGTGAGGGGTGGAAAATGTTTTAGGTTATGATCCAGTAATTGAGAGTTATACCTTCCTGAGGTCGTTATGAACGTTTCCTATCCTTATGAGGGTAAAACTGTCCTTACTATTGAGAAGTAAGTAATTTTAGCCTTTTGGATGTAAAAGGGTCATCGTAGGGTCATCGATAGGTCATTGAAGGCAACAGTTGTAAGGATACCTTAGCATTTGCAGGGACGATCATCATTTAACCGTAGGCTACACCGAAGGGTCATCGAGGGACAAAATCGTATTTTCGAAGGCAACATCCGAGGGACTATGATTTATTTTATGATGATTTAATCGAAGGGCCATTGCTAAGTGTATCCCCACATTCGCGGGACATGACCGTAACACCGTAATATCGTAAGGCACAAGAGAGGTCCAAGATCACTTATTTAAAGGTCATATTTTAAAGTCAATTAAGTAATTAAGTCCATACTAAAATCAATACATTAAAATTAATACATTAAAATTAATACATTAAAATTAATACATTAAAATTAACACATTAAAATTAATTAGGCCACTTAGGGTGAGTCTCCACAAGGGTATCCCACAAATAAAGTGGAAGACCTAAACGACGATCTTTTTCTGGGACATATGAACCTTTGCAAAATTCAACAAACGGGTTAGCATACCAAAATCCGGGTGCAATCGAGGATTACACCGCAAAAGAAAACACAGCAGCATGAATGTCAGGCAAAACAGTGCATAATTAACATAGAATAGATCAGATACGCATAGGACATAACAAACAAAATATTAGCGACTGTCCCGTTCGCCTCTGCCTCGCCTAGCGAGGGCCTAGCGAATACTCGCTACATGCTCGCTTAGCGATGTGCTAGCGAGCGGCTGTGGGTTTTGAATTTCAGAACAGTATGACTTCAACCTGCGGCATGGCTTATGGCATCCAACACATAATTATATGGTTCAGCATTCACAATATTCAGGCACACTTAAATTCACATGCAAAACCTCAAATATGTTTATGAATTCAATTATAATATCACATACAAGTTAAGAACATAAAGCGGTATCACATGCAAATTAAGAAAATAAAGCGATAATAGTAATGCAAACCTGTTTGCAATCGAATTGCAACCTTGAATTGGCGAGCCGGATTGAGTTGGGCAGTGGTAGCTTCGGAGCGGAGGAGCGGCCTTCAGGGTTTCTAAAGTAGCCTCCAGGGTTTTTGTGCCAGGGTTTTCGTCTGTCTCCCTCTGTTTTTCGTCCTCCCTCTTCATTACTGAAGTGCTGGTATTTATAATGCTCTTTTTCATGACCTAATGGACTCAGAATGAAGCCCGAAATTTTTTGTTGTCTGTCAGCTTCGCTAGGCGAGCTGGTAGCGAATGCGTAGCAAACGTTCGCTAGGCGAGCGTGTAGCGAACGTAACGTTCGCTAGGCGAGCGTGTAGCGAACAGGCCAGTTTGGGCCATTTTCTGGATTGGGCCATTCGTGAGCTGGGCCTTTGTTCCTTTAAGATCAGTGTCATAAAAATGAGTCGGAATGCCTTGAAAAATGTCTTGAAATATTAATGGGCAAATTTTGGGGTATGACAGCTGCCCCTGTTCAATATTCTTGAACCGAGAGAGTTGGGATGGCAAGTATGCCGTTCGTGGTCTGGAGGTGAAAGATTATTGAACACTTAGAATGCCCCAAAAATTTGCACTTGTCAATTTGTCTTGATGGAGATAGGAAGTTTGATGATGAGAGCTTCAGATTGTGTCGTACGTTAGACGATATCTGAAGACATGGGTGTCATACCGGGTCATACGGTAGACCGGATAGTGAGTCATCCATTATGCTATCGACTTCACTGGGGAGTCAGAGTGTGTTATACGCTGCTGGGGATAAGGGATCAGATGGATCACACGCTAGACCGTATCTGAATACCAGAGTGAGTTGTTCATTGGACGGATGACTTCGCTGAGGATGAAAGATCAGAATGGATCGTACGCTAGATCGTCTCTGAGTTGCGGAACGAAACCTCCATTAAGCGGGCGATTTCGCTGGGGATGGAAGATCAGACCGGATCGTATGCTAGATCGTATCTGAGTTGAAGATCCAAATGGGTCTTATGCTAGACCGTATTGGAGTTGCAGGATGAGTCGTCCGTTAGGCTGTGTCTGATGATGAAAGGGGGTAGTCGTACGCTAGACTACACTTCAGAAATGTACCGTACACTAGGTAGCATCTGAGCAGATGAAGGTCTAACTGGGTCGTACATTAAACCGTATCTGAGCAGAATGAGCCGTCCATTAGGCTGAATTTGATGATAGAAGGGGGTAGTCGTATGCTAGACTACACTTCAGAAACGTACCGTACACTAGGTAGCATCTGAGGAGATGAAGGTCTAACTTGGTCGTACATTAGACTGTATTCGAGCAGCATCTGGTCTAACTTGGTCGCACATTAGACTGTATTTGAGCAGCATCTGAGGACTTAACGGTCTAACTTGGTCGTACATTAGACTGTATCTGGGCAGAATCCGAGGACTTGACGGTCTAACTTGGTCGTACATTAGACTGTTACTGAGCAGAATCTGGTCTAACTTGGTCGTACATTAGACTGTATCTGGGCAGAATCCGAGGACTTGACGGTCTAACTTGGTCGTACATTAGACTGTCACTGAGCAGAATCTGGTCTAACTTGGTCGTACATTAGACTGTATCTGGGCAGAATCCGAGGACTTGACGGTCTAACTTGGTCGTACATTAGACTGTCACTGAGCAGAATCTGGTCTAACTTGGTCGTACATTAGACTGTATCTGGGCAGAATCCGAGGACTTGACGGTCTAACCTGGTCGTACATTAGACTGTCACTGAGCAGAATCTGGTCTAACTTGGTCGTACATTAGACTGTATCTGGGCAGAATCTGGTCTAACTTGGTCGTACATTAGACTGTATTTGAGTGGCCTCTGAGGACTTGAAGGTCTAACTTGGTCGTACATTAGACTGTATTTGATGACTGGAAGGTCTAACTTGGTCGTACATTAGACTGTAGTTGCTGACTGGAACGAGCCGCCCGTTAGGCTGAATCTGATGCCGAAAGGGGTAGTCGTACGCTAGACTACGCTTCAGAAATGTAAGGTCTAACTTGGTCGTACATTAGACCGTATTTGAGTTGTTGAAGGTCAGGATGGATCGTACGCTAGATCGCATCTGAGTTGTTGAAGGTCAGAATGGATCGTACGCTAGATCGTATCTGAGTTGTTGAAGGTCAGAATGGATCGTACGTTAGATCGCATCTGAGTTGGAAGAGTCATATGTTGAGCTGAATCAGAGTGAACCGTACGTTAGGCTGTATCTGATAGTATTTGTATATGTTGTATTTGCGATAAATGTCTGGGATGAACTCATAGACGCCATCGTTATGAGGATGTCAGAATGAATGTTGACATGGAGTTTATCTGAAAGATGTAGTCGAATTCTGGTTGTAATTGATAAAGCTGCCCGTCTGAATGGACCTTTGTTTTGATTGTATCAAGAGGATAATTAACCTGAAAAATAAAGTTAGCTTCATGCCATGTCATGATGCATGAGATGCAAATGTTGTATGCATGCGAACATGGTATGCGTGTGCATGCTATGAAACGATGTAATGTATATGATGCGGAATGAAATAAATGTGAACACTGTATGCACGTATATGTTATGAAATGAATGAATTATGCGTCGGGGGACTCTACTGGGGGAAATAAATCTCAGTCTTCTGGTCGGGGATATTTGTGTTGATGACCCTGTCTCAGCTGGGGATACTTGATCCTTGTCTGATGGTAGCAATATTCGACAGAGCCTGGCTGGGAGTGGAAGAGATGACTAGTCTGTCTGGTGATGTCAACCTCTTCTGAGGAATAGCTGGTTTATACTGGGGAATAGAATTAGCGACAGATTCATTGGAAATCCTGGTTAGACCTTATCCACGATCCTAAAGTCTTTTAGTAACTGCTATTTCTATTTTATGCACGCATTTTGATAAACATTGATCATATTCGAATGCATATATCAATTCAAGTTAAATCAATGGACGTTTACGCAAACAAAACAGAGAAAGTAAAACAAAAGCATCTTTTTGGAAATGAAATGGTATTGATTTTGAAAGAGGGCCTATACATAGGCAATTTGAGTACAAGGAGACAGAAATCCTAGTAAGAGGAAATTGTCAGGCAAACAAAGAGAAAGCTATGCAGAAAAAGTCCTATCGATTCTAATTCCACCACTGTCATTATGTCTTCAAGCATCTCAACTCCTCCTGTCGGATAGAAGTGATTGGCTGGTTCAGTCCCTTGAACTTGGTTGAAGCAGACAGAGAACGGGGCATAGTCATACGCTTTTAATCCCTAATTTTTGCCTGGACCGCCTTTTCAGGTTTTCAGTCCACCGGGATACCCTTTTTTGCTCAAGCCGCCTTTTCAGGTTTTCGACTTGCCGGGTGTATGTCTTTATATGTTTATCCCTAATTTTTGCCCGAACCCTTTTGGTTCGCCGGGATGCCCTTACTTTTGCCTAGGTACGTCGACCTAGCGGGTCTCTTTTATGCGTAGTATTTTTTAACTATGTCAGCGTTCACAGGATGCGGGAACTCTTCGCCATCCATTGTAGCAAGCATCATGGCTCCACCAGAGAATACCTTCTTAACTACGAATGGCCCTTCGTGTGTGGGAGTCCATTTGCCCCTGGGATCACCTTGTGGTAGAATGATATGCTTGATAACTAAGTCGCCGATTCGGTACACTCGTCTCTTGACCTTTTTGTTGAATGCCTGGGTCATGCGCTTCTGATATATCTGCCCATGACATACAGCCGCAAGTCTCTTTTCATCAATCAGATTTATCGGATAGAGTCGAGTTTGAATCCATTCATCCTCACCTAAGCCTGCATCTTTCACAATTCTTAGAAAGGGAATCTGAACTTCCACTGGTAAAACGGCTTCCATTCCATAGACTAAAGAGAAAGGGGTTGCCCCTGTCGAAGTGCGGTAACCATGAAGAGCAAAAGGTAACATCTCATACCAGTCTTTGTATGTTCTTGATATTGTTAGCAGCCTCCACGGCGTCGTTCGTCTTTGGCCGGTACGGAGAAGAGTTATGGTGTTTTATGCAGAGTTCAGTTTAATACCATTATCAGTGATAACTCTTTCAGGAGACAGCAGGTTTCTCGAATGTATATTTGATAAGATCCATCTTAGAAATCAATAAAGCGGTATGGTTCAACATATACTGTCTTAGTCGGCGAGCAGCCCAAGCCAAAGCGCAGCAAGCTTTCTCGAGCTGTGAGTATCTTGTTTCACGGTCGGTACCTTTTGCTAAGGCAGTGTATGACATGCTCTTTTCGACCAGACTCGTCATGTTGCCCCAGCACACCCTATTGAATTTTCTAACACGGCCAAATACATCGTTAGAGGTCTTCCTTCAACTGGTAGCATCAGAATTGGAGGTTCTTGGAGATATTTCCTGATTTTGTTATTCATCATTCCATACCATCTCTTGATTTTTCCTTTTTAGTAATTTGAAGATGGGTTTGCAAGTAGCAGTCAAGTGTGGAATGAATCGGGCAATGCAATTCAAGTGCCCCAAGAAAACCTCTGACTTCTTTCTTGTCTATTTCAGTACCCAGATTTACAATTTCAATTGATTCCTCATGCGGCTGTATGGTCTTTTCTTCTTGTAGTACCAGTCTGGCAAGTTCTCCAGGGACTTCACAATCTTCCTCACTTCCATCCTAGGCTTGGTAGATCGGATTTTCAAAGTCATAATGAACAGTAGCAGAGTCATTACCAACAGGATCCAGAGTGGATATGGATCGGCAAATTGTTACGTGAGTGTGTGCAAAAAAAACATAGCTTTGTTTAAAAGAAGACAGGAAAGATAAAGAGCGCAATATTTGAATGCAAAAAGTCCATTGATTCATTGAATGTGAATATGCTTATGAAAATGACAAAACCCTTGAAAAATTAGCTATTGTGCCCCGGGCATAGACACAATGCTTTGAAACACTAAAATAGCAATAACAATTACTCCTGACTAAAGGAAATCGGGATAGTGTCTTCAGCCTTCCAATTGTCGAGTCTGTCACCAATTGTTGGGAAAATCCAGCTATCCAGGTCGCAATCGTTATCAGTATCTTCCACAGCATTGACAGTCTCGTCTTGATTAGGCAGAGGAGCAGTGATGACATTAGGAGTCTCCGGAGGATCAGAGGTAGTCGCCTGTATCTTTCCACTTCGAATGCCACTTTCAACGTGTTCACCTGTTAATATAAGTTCAGTGAAACCCAATGAGGAACTCCTCAATAGATGGCTGTAGAATGGGCCAGTTAGTGTGCTCATGAACATGTCCACTAACTCTCTGTCAGTCAGAGGAGGTTTGACTCTGCCAGCCATGTCTCTCCATTTTTGAGCATATTCTTGGAAGCTTTCTTTAGATCCCATAGTCATATTCTGCAACTGTAGCCGGGTAGGCGCTAGTTCAAAGTTATACTGGTAGTGCTTGTAGAAAGCTGTCGCTAAATCAGTCCATGTGTGGATGTTAGAGCTCTCGAGCTGATAGTACCATTCCAATCGTGTGCCAGACAGACTCTCTTGGAAGAAATGGATCCATAGTTTCCTATTGGTGGTATGCGGCTGAATCTTTCTCACATAAGCTCTCAGATGCATCTGAGGACAAGATGCCCCATCATACTTAGAGAAAGCGGGGACCTTGAATTTGCGGGGAATGACCACATCAGAGACTAGACCCAAGCTTTCGAAGTCCAGACCGGGCGTCTTCTGACCTTCCATAGCTAGCATACGTTCTTCCAGCAACTTGTACTTATCATCTCTTGGAGAGTACTGTTCATTCTCATACTCTTCATTGCCGTCCTCAGGGTTGAAGAGATCAACATTCTCATCTTCGGAATCTGTCTCTGTTTCTTCTTCTTGATCCTTCGGAATTCTAATCTCGACTCCTGCGGCCTGTCGTTTGAGCCTTCTTCCCGGGTTGATGTAACTCACAGGTTTCTTGTCTTCCTTTTTCTCGAGCAAGAGAGCCTTCAGTTCCTCCTGCCCCTTGGATAAGTTCAAGATCACCTCCTGGAGCTGAGCATTCTGAGCATGGAGATCTTTGACAATTTGTTCGAGATCCATTTTTCTGTTATGCAATGTTATGTTATGCTATGCAATGTATGAAATGTTTTCAAGGACTTTTGGAATTTAACTTTACGTAAACCAACAAAAAAGGAAACTTTTTTTTTTTGTTTTTTTTTTTTTTTTGTTTTTTACAAAACAGAGCAAAGTTAAATCCCTAAGTCCTCGAAATGGTTAGTACAATGCCATGATGTTATGATGTTATGATGTTATGATGTTATGTAAATAATAAGCACAAGCAAGTCACACAACAATCATTCCTAAGTTTTAAGGCTTGCATGAGTTCCATAGGTAAGTACCCTCCCCACTGAAGTTTGGTTGGTTCAACCTGTCCTAGAATAGTAACCGGGTTCTAGAAGGATCTCCAATCATTGACCTTCCTTTAAGTCCACCTCAGTGCAACGCCAAGTGGTTGACCGAAGCTTCCCTAAAGTCCAATCTCAAAGAGTGTAGTATCGAGTATCAACCAACCCCAGTCGGAACCGAAGTCAGTTATCTCACTACTTTCTAATGGCTAGGATGAGTCAATTAGGGTTCTAAAGGTCTGGTTAATGCTTTGATGACACCGCGCGGAAGCCAAATTTTTCCTCAAGTGAACATGAGGAACATCAGGACAACCAAAGTGTCACATTAACCGTAGCCATCATTTTAACCATTCCAGTATACGCCGGATAGTCGCGATGATCTATTGCTACTTACCTAAGGTACACTAGATCCGGGTGTAGGATCTTTCACTCAAGAATACCCAAGCAGTCCCTTAAAAGTAAATCAGACAATTTTAAATAAGTGATCTTGTTTTTTTAAGGTAACCTCTCTTGTAAGTTTCCCCAACAGAGTCGCCAGTTCTGTCATACGGTGAACTGACTTGGGGTGTTTTGCTTTTTATCGCAATGTCGCGGATAGCAAGAGTCGCCACCGACTTTTCTTTTATCCAATAAGGAAAGGAGGAAAAGAACAAGAAAGACCTCAATAGATTTTGGGTTCGGGAGGTACATTATACAAAGGGAAGGTATTAGCACCCTTTGTATCCATGGTTATCCATGGGCTCTTAATTGCTGGATCACTTATATTTTTGTCTGAAAAGTGTCGGTGAATTGCTTAAAAAATGTTTGAAAGAGAGTTTAACTTTGTAATGATTCTCGTATGAATGTATACAAAGTGTTATCTCATTTAATTTTGAAAACGGTTTAGAAAAATATAACTCGGTAATGATTCTAGTATGAATGTATACCAAGTGGTGATTTTCTAGGATTTGTAAAGTGTAAAGTGTGAGGGGTGGAAAATGTTTTAGGTTATGATCCAGTAATTGAGAGTTATACCTTCCTGAGGTCGTTATGAACGTTTACTATCCTTATGAGGGTAAAACTGTCCTTACTATTGAGAAGTAAGTAATTTTAGCCTTTTGGATGTAAAAGGGTCATCGTAGGGTCATCGATAGGTCATTGAAGGCAACAGTTGTAAGGATACCTTAGCATTTGCAGGGACGATCATCATTTAACCGTAGGCTACACCGAAGGGTCATCGAGGGACAAAATCGTATTTTCGAAGGCAACATCCGAGGGACTATGATTTATTTTATGATGATTTAATCGAAGGGCCATTGCTAAGTGTATCCCCACATTCGCGGGACATGACCGTAACACCGTAATATCGTAAGGCACAAG
The DNA here is from genome assembly GCF_024323335.1 of Lathyrus oleraceus. Classification (NCBI taxonomy): domain Eukaryota; kingdom Viridiplantae; phylum Streptophyta; class Magnoliopsida; order Fabales; family Fabaceae; genus Lathyrus; species Lathyrus oleraceus. Next base: position 215,209,033 of record NC_066583.1, read on the forward strand.
AGAGGTCCAAGATCACTTATTTAAAGGTCATATTTTAAAGTCAATTAAGTAATTAAGTCCATACTAAAATCAATACATTAAAATTAATACATTAAAATTAACACATTAAAATTAATTAGGCCACTTAGGGTGAGTCTCCACAAGGGTATCCCACAAATAAAGTGGAAGACCTAAACGACGATCTTTTTCTGGGACATATGAACCTTTGCATAATTCAACAAACGGGTTAGCATACCAAAATCCGGGTGCAATCGAGGATTACACCGCAAAAGAAAACACAGCAGCATGAATGTCAGGCAAAACAGTGCATAATTAACATAGAATAGATCAGATACGCATAGGACATAACAAACAAAATATTAGCGACTGTCCCGTTCGCCTCTGCCTCGCCTAGCGAGGGCCTAGCGAATACTCGCTACATGCTCGCTTAGCGATGTGCTAGCGAGCGGCTGCGGGTTTTGAATTTCAGAACAGTATGACTTCAACCTGCGGCATGGCTTATGGCATCCAACACATAATTATATGGTTCAGCATTCACAATATTCAGGCACACTTAAATTCACATGCAAAACCTCAAATATGTTTATGAATTCAATTATAATATCACATACAAGTTAAGAACATAAAGCGGTATCACATGCAAATTAAGAAAATAAAGCGATAATAGTAATGCAAACCTGTTTGCAATCGAATTGCAACCTTGAATTGGCGAGCCGGATTGAGTTGGGCAGTGGTAGCTTCGGAGCGGAGGAGCGGCCTTCAGGGTTTCTAAAGTAGCCTCCAGGGTTTTTGTGCCAGGGTTTTCGTCTGTCTCCCTCTGTTTTTCGTCCTCCCTCTTCATTACTGAAGTGCTGGTATTTATAATGCTCTTTTTCATGACCTAATGGGCTTAGAATGAAGCCCGAAATTTTTTGTTGTCTGTCAGCTTCGCTAGGCGAGCTGGTAGCGAACGCGTAGCGAACGTTCGCTAGGCGAGCGTGTAGCGAACGTAACGTTCGCTAGGCGAGCGTGTAGCGAACATGCCAGTTTGGGCCATTTTCTGGATTGGGCCATTCGTGAGCTGGGCCTTTGTTCCTTTAAGATCAGTGTCGTAAAAATGAGTCGGAATGCCTTGAAAAATGTCTTGAAATATTAATGGGCAAATTTTGGGGTATGACACCTACCCATGTATGTCTGAGCCCCATGTCGGCAAGTTTACTTTATGCATATCAATTAGGTAGCGCGGTTCCTTCGTCTAGGACTGCCTTTTTGCATGAGCATCCCCAAACACCACCAACTCATTGATTTTTCTTCTCCTAAGAACACGTTTACTCCTTCTACTACAGGCGAGTAAGTCTCCAAAGGTCGAGCATCCGGTAGATTGCGTAGTAACGTCGTTCATCCAAAACCAACCCCGTAGTTAGCCGAACTACGTTTTGCTCTGATTCTCATTCCAGATGAGATACGTAGGCATAAGACGCGATGTCTTACCGAGCAAACTTCCCCTTAACCCATAGGTAGCCGAGCTTCGAAGACTCTAATTCTCATATTCATATGAGATACGTATGCAGTGGATGCGACATCCGTGCGAGTCATTTTCTTTTGACCCCCCTTTTAATAAATAACACATTAGATAAACCCACACCCTTTAGACAAGAACAACAAGAGTGGATCCCGTAGAGTACTACGGATGCGTAGGGGTGCTAATACCTTCCCTTCGCATAACCGACTCCCGAACCCAAGATTTGGTTGCGAGACCTTGTCTTTTCCTTTCTGTTTTCCAGGTTTACTTCGAGCGTTTCCTTTCCCCCATTTGGGATAAATAACGCACGGTGGCGACTCTCCCGTCTTTTCCTTTTTCGTCGGTTGAGTTTTTCGCAGGTTGCGACACATGCGCCAGTACAGGCCCATGTATGGAGGCCCTTTCCATTCATGTAAATTTGAAATCACACTTTCAACATGGCTTTGGCTATAAATACATGGCATGTAAGCTTTCATTCTACACCCTGATTCAACCTGAAATGCTGCAGAATTCTCTCCATAACCTTCACTAAAGGAATTTTCACTTTTCTCTAAAAAATTCAGATCTGAATTTCAACTACCTTGGTTGATTTTCAGACCTATAATTCCTCAGCCTTGCTTCCTCTTCATCATTAGATCTCATTGCAAGCTTTGGTTGTGAAAAATCATGCTCTCAAGACCTACATTTCAAAGGTGGATAACAAAACTTTTTCTCTTCGAAACTCTTTGATCCTTGCTTATTTCTTGTGTTCCTTGGTCTGGCTGAAGTCCTCTCAATAGAGGCATTTGATTTGTGCTTTCAATTTTGCAAAAACATGAAGTTTATGATGAACACCATCATACTTCCAGTTCTGATTTCTCCATTTATAGGGATCTAGAGTGGAAGTGCATGGTATAGGAGTGATGTACATCACTTCCTCTTTTGATTTATGTATAGATCGCTCCATTTGGTTGAGTTTGCCATGTCTGCAATTCTCACCGGAACTGGAGGTCTCACCGGAGAAGACGGTGGCTCCGGTGGCCGTCCCAACTCCAGATCAAATATGGACCGTGTGATCTCTTTTCCAGATCTAATCTGGACCTTTAGTTGTTATGACTTTTTTTAATGCACCCTACGCTTCAGTTGACTAGTGTGTTTGTTACGCGCGCGCCTGTGAGTCATCTGATGTGCCACATCATTTAATGAATCTCATCCAACGCGCCAGGCTTTTTCTGATTTTATTAATTTCCATTTTATTTTCTTTAATTCCATTTTATTTCAAAAATCAATATCTCTCTCATTTTTAATCCAAAAATTATGGGACCAATTGCATTAGTCTCCAAATAATTTCTAGTTTCTATTTCTGATTTTTAATATTTTTTATTTTGTCATTTGATATTTTTTGTGAATTTTCTCTTTTCTGGTTATTTTTAATTCATTTTAAATAGTTTTTGATATTCAAAAAATACAAAAATATTTTCCTAACCTATTTGAATGGTGATGAATCCATGAAAAATATTCTCATCAATTTTTTATTTGATTTGAGATTTATTTGAGATTTTAGTTCAATTAGGTTATTTTTATTCATTTTTAATTGATAAAAAATAGTTTCTGACTTTTAAAAATGTTGAATTTTTTTGTTAAACTTTGTTTGACCTTGTTGAACTTAGGATAAATTACTTGGACATTTCAAAGTTGATTTGAAGTGATTTTGATGTTTGACCTTTTCTTTTACTTTTTAATTCAAGTTTATTTAATATTAAAAATGCCAAAAAATATTTTGTTCATTTCTTGACTTCCAATCTTCATCTCACTTCTGTTTTTGATTGTTTGACCTTGACTTTCAATGCCATTGGTCAACATATGTGGATTGGTACATGTTACTTCATTTAATGCACTTTAATTTTTTCATTTTCATTTCCCTTATTCATCTCCTTCTTCCTCTTCTTCTTCTCTTTTCTTTTTGATCAATGAGTTGAAGGTTGATAAGTTAGCATTGATTAGGGAGACTTAATCTTCCTTGATCCAAATCTAATTCATCTTGATCAATTGATCAAGTGAATGGCTTTGCATTAAGGATAGGTTGTTTCCTAAATCATGCAAAAGGCTTAAACCAATACAAGATCAATTCTCTTCCTCTTTTTGGCATGGAAATTTGTTGGGACTTGGTTCACTAATCAAGACTCCTAACTTGTGTTGTTGCCTACATTATTATTGACCGGCCTCAGATAGTTGTGACTTCTACATAAGTCCAATTACGATTGCTTAACATTGCGCTAAATTTTGCCTTATGGCATCCTAACTATTAACCACTAACAATTAACTTTTACTTTATGCACTTTACTTTTATGCAATTTACTATTCTTGCACATATTATTCATTTGCTTTTTCCTTTGCTCATTTGACCCAAAGGCATAACATTCTAGTAAGTGAGATTGTAAGTCTCCCCCTTTTCATGGTATTGTGTGTAAACTTGGCCTTTTTTCCTTCCTTTGGAAGATGTCTTGGTCCAAATATCCATGCTTGTTAATAGAGGGTTGAGTGTTCTCTAAAGAATGACTTAATCAATTGAAAAGCAAAACATTACTAACATCTAATCAACTAGCATTTGACTAACTTTTATTATTATTGCTTTTATTTTCAAGCAATTTACTTTATGCAATTTAAATTCAAGTCATTTACCATTTCATTTGTCATTTACATCCCATTTAACTTGTTTATGTTTATGTCATTTTCACTTTGCTCATTTGAGCCATATATTGTGATTGTATATATTTGTTTGTGTATTTTGTTTGTGTTTGTGGTCTTAGGACCTTAAAATACTTAATAAACAACAAAAAACCCTAAATAAAATTGTGTGAACTGTTGGATTTGATCTGAGCTTTTGGACTTAGAATTTGGCAACATTCCCTATGCAAAAGTACTTGGCCAATGCCAACATTTCTGAGACCAAGTTATTGTGATTTGAACTTTCATCTGATGCAAGTATTGAGATCCTCATGAAATCATCTGCTACATGGTCTTGATGCAATTGTTACTTTGAACCTGTGTCTAATGCCTCATTCTGAGCTAATCAAGGAGTATGTCATCTGATACATGAGGAGATAAAGAAGACTATTAGCTATGGAGTTGTTTGCTTGGATGTGGCCATCTTTATTTGATGCCTTTCTTGATATTGCTAATTGCTTCCTGATTATTGCTTGATTCAAAGTCCAAAGGGGAAGCGGGTTTTCTATATGACATTCTTGTCTGTTGGATTGCATCCTATTGGTCAGATATTTTCAACCCTTAACTTTTAATTTTATGCTTAGGATTAGTCTCTTCATCTCCACCCACTTCTTAATTTTTAAAATCTCTCCCCCTTTTCAAAACCTTTATGTGCTTGTGATTTTAAAACTTAGACTATATTACAAATTAGAAACTTTGGCCTTATGCCATTGCATTTTTAAACTCTTTTCTTAATCAAACTTGTAAATGAACTTAACCATATCGACTTAAAATTTCAAAAGATAAAAAGAACTAACACTCATTTTGAAATTGATACCACGAACAACGAGGTTTTGATCCCTCATTTTTATATTGGTACGTAGGCACAAGTCCAAAGGTCTTGTCAAACACAAAAATATAGTTATTGAATTCTTTTATCATCCCCATATTTTATTCATTGCAAACATCTTTTATACCAAAAACACATACACACATAAAAAGGGCTCCCTAGGAGTACCTAAGATACTTTGGGTGCTAACACCTTCCCTATGTGTAACCAACCCCCTTACCTATAATCTCTGGCATTTTATTAGTTTTGATTTGAAAGCTTCTTATCTTTGTGTTTTGTTCGTACTTTTCCCTTTCCCTCATAGGACTGCCATCTCCAAGGTTGCTACCTCAACTATTCCTGCTGCTGCTACTCAATCCGGTCCGTCTATGCCTACTTGATTCCCGTGGGGAATGTCACCAAATTTCATGCCTGAAGGGTTTGCACCCACCTTTGCTTCTATGCCGGCATCTAGCCCGGTCATGTCTGTGCCACCTCCAGTTGGTCATACCTTGCCTCGTGTTGAGGACACCATCTACCATTCTGATCCGTCTGAGGGCCTATATGTTTATGATAAGATGGATGAAATGAAGGATCAGTTCCTTGAGTTGCAAGGAATTGAAAACATTGAGAGGAAAAGACCTATTTGGTGTAAGACCCCAATTTTGGCCCTAAGATCCCTCATGGCATCATATCATATCATTGCATTGCCTTAAGGATCATTGGACACCTTGCTTCCTTCCCTGTGGGTGGAATCCCTTTGAGAGTGGTTCTTGATCACCAAGCATTGCTTGCTGATCGGTCACCATTTCCATTGAATTCCCGCCGTTAATCCGACGTATTTTCATCACTCTGGTAAGATTTATGTTTGTTTTTAGTTGCATTTGAGTCAAGTATCAAGTTTTGTTGGTTTGGTATTACATTACATTCGATTACGAGTTTAAGTCAAAAAGACCTCGTTTATGCTTCGTTTGGGTAGTGTCATTGTTCCAGGTTCAAAAGCAAGAATGGTGAAGTTCGGGACACTCTGAAGGACGAAAATATGACAGAACAGCAGGTCAACACGGCCACCCGTGTGCCACCACACGGCCGTGTTGTTGGTCAAGCAGAGAAAAAGATGAAGCAGAAAACAGGGATCAACACGGGCACCCGTGTGTACACACACGGCCGTGTTGATTAAAACAGTGCATCTACACGGGCACCCGTGTGTATGGACACGGCCCGTGTTGTTGCTACTGTAACAAATGCTGAAATTAATTAATGCAGGAGAAAAAACACGGGCGCCCGTGTGTACACACACGGCCGTGTTGATTGCACGCAGCCTGGAAAACCTAATTTTGCATTGTGAACCGATTCTTCTCATTAAGGGCAGTATGGACCTTTTGCTTGGAGAGGAGGCATCTGAAACTATAAGAAGGCTTGGAAGAGAAAGAAAAAGGGACCTTTTGACAGACGAACAAAAGCATTACAGTGGAGAAGATAGCGAATACAACGGATTCGAAGACGGCGAGATTCAAGGGTAGCCACCATTGAAGATCAAACTCTCCTAATTCTTTGTAATGTCTAATCTTTACTTTATGAGTTCTTTAAGTACTATGAGAGGCTAAACCCCCTGATGCTAGGGGGGTGGTCCTGATGTTATCGTATGTATGAATCTGAACCGATAATTTCCTGATTTCTATGTTAAGTATTTCAATTTAATTGTGTGATGTTATTATGCTTTTGTATCGGACAAATACAAATTAATCTATGACTTCCAATAACAGGACTGTGATTGGTAGGGTTTTCACACAATTAGGTTTATGAATGCATCATCTAGGACTAGTAACTTTCGTAAATCACCGTAAACCTTGATATTTTGTATGATTAAAACCAACGATTAATTAAATGGACATTTAAGTAATAATTGGTAGTTTAATAGTTTCTTCCTTAAGGACTTAAGTAAGAGCATTCTGAGGTTAGGTGATTGAAGGCTTCATAGGCAGTAAGGAAATTGGAACGGAATTTATAACCGGGTAACTCAACCACTTACCCTAGCATCCTTTATCTTAATCTATTCTTGTTATCAATTTTGTGTTTACTATTCTAAATTCCAAAACAAACCAACCATTATCTTTTTGTTTGAATAGAATCGAATTGAAATAAGTAATTCCTACGCAATCCTCGAGATCGATACTGGGAAATAAACTCCCTATTACTACATCGGTGAAAATAGTACACTTGCTATTTTTCCGATCAAGTTTTTGGCGCCGTTGCCGGGGATTGCCAAACTACATATTTTAATTTCTATTCTATCGAAATTTTGTTGCTCGCCAACCAAAATTTTATCTGTGACAATTTTGTTATTCAATTTTAATCTTTGTCTAACTTGTTTATGCGAGGTAAGTCCTCAGCTGATTTTCATTTTGACGCAGAACCAGAGAGAACATTGCGGGCAAAGCTCAGAGAAGCTAGAAGAAAGAAACTGGCAAACTCTGACAGCGAAGAACCGGCCACACCGAGAACACCAGCTTCTGTTCACTCCGAAAAATCTGAATCAGACACAGATTCCCATCCAGACACTGTTAACATGGCTGCAGACCCACCTCCACCGGAGAGACTTTTAGGTGACTATGGCAGACAGAATAATCCAGCAGTGCGGTTGACCATTGTGAATCAACCTGTTAATGTTGCTCACTTCCAGTTACACCCGTCTACTATCCGCCAGTTAGAAAGCAAACCTTTTGCAGGAAAGATCAATGAGGATGCAAACAAGCATCTGCAGAGGTTTCTGACTATGACTACGTCATTGAAAATTGATGGGCATTCTGAGGAGGCAAAGAGATTGGTCATGTTTCCATTCACGTTATCTGAGGACGCTGAGGAATGGTTTTATTCCCTACCTGCAGGAAGCATTACTACATGGCAACAAATGGAAACAGCATTCTTGAATGAGTATTTTCCTGCTTCTGTGTATATCCGTAAGAGGTATGACATTGTGAATTTTAAACAGAAAGAAGGAGAGACACTTGGAGATGCCTACAAAAGATTCAAAAGATGTTTAGTTGCATGTCCTACACATAATCTGGATGAAACTGAACAAATGCAGAATTTTGTGAATGGGCTGAAGATGAGAACTAAGCAACTCATTGATACAGCTGCTGGTGGCTCGTCTAATTTTTCTACAGCAACCGGTATCAAAAAAATCATCGAAGCTATTGCAGCAAATGAGCATTTGGAATTGTATGACCGTACTGTAAATCAGCCGGAGGGAAAAATTGACTTGAAATTAGCAAATCAGGTAGTGAAAATGGAAGACCAGATTGCTGCTGAGGTTGAAAGGAGATTGAAAGCTATGAATTTAGGTACCCAGACTGTTGCTCAAGTTCAGCCGGTTCCGACCATGATTTGTGAAATTTGTAGTGGACCACACAATACTGTTCATTGTTTTGCAACACCGCAACAGATTGAAGAAATAAAATTTTTAAAGCAGAACAATCCCTACTCCAACACATACAATCCGGGGTGGAAAAATCATCCCAACTTTGCATGGAAAGATCAAAGAGGGAACGTGCAACAGCAGGCACAAGGTCAATATCAAAATCAATATCAGCAGCAGCAACAACAGGTACCTCAGAAGGCAGATTGGGAGATTGCAATTGAAAAGATGGCAGCTCAAAATATGCAATTTGAAGAAGAGACTAGAAACAATCAGAAAAACACCACCGCCTCCCTAAGGAATCTCGAAGTTCAGCTGGGGCAGATAGCACAACAACTGTCAAGCTCTAGAACACCAGGTTCCCTACCTAGTGAAACAGTTCAAAATCCAAGAGGGCAGGAGAATGTTAATACTGTCACGACGATAGAGAAAGAGGTTGCTAAGAAGAAAAAAATTATATCACCGAGCGAGCCGACTAAAGAAGAAACTACAAAAGGAACTAAACCGGTGATTAAGTTGCCCTACCCTCAGAGAGTGATAAAGAAGGAACCTAGTGAGTCAGACTTCGAGAAATTCATAAAAATGTTTAAAAGGATTGAGGGTCATATGACTTTGTTTGAAGCACTTGACAGGATTCCCATGTACAAGAAATTCGTGGAAGAGGTAATGGGTGAAAAGAAACTAACCACTGAAGAACAGGTATCTGGTAAGGAACAATATAATGCAAACTCCCTGGAGCAGAACATTCCTAACAAACAGAAGGATCCAGGAACCGTCACAGTACCGTGCACAATCAAAGAAAGAACCTTCAAAAAGGTATTAATAGATTCGGGAGCCAGTGTGAATCTGATGCCATTATCGGTCTATCACAGGTTGGGTATTAGAAATATTAGTGATATAAAGACCAATCTGAAGTTTGCGGATCACTCAAGGAAAGATGCATATGGTATAGCTGCAGATGTGCTGGTAACAATAGCGGACTTGACTTTCCCAGTTGATTTTGTAATCCTAGACATACCTGAAGACAATGAGGCAACCATTATTCTGGGTCGACCTTTCATGAAGACGAGTCGATGCAAGCTCGACATGGATGAGTGCACGCTAACCTTGAAAGTTCACAACAAGGAAATAACATTGAATGCTATTGAAAATCAGGAGATGGAAGAAAATACAAAATCTCAGTATCAAGTAGGCTTAATCAAGACATTGAATACTATCAAAGGCTCACCACTGCCAGTAGCCACCCGAAATGGAAAGATTCCTAACACTGAAAGGATAGTTAAAAAGGAATCGTGGTACAAAGGAGTCCACACTGATAAAAGAGACAATTTCCGTGTTGTAGACAAGAGGTGCAAAAAGGTTTTGAACCGGAAATATCCCCCATGATAAGGGAAATGAACCGTCGAGCCATGCGACGTTAAACGAAGCGCTTCGTGGGAGGCAACCCACGCGTTTGATTTCTAATTTATTTCGTTTTTATATTTTGGTGTGTGCTAAAATTTTGTGTAGGGGAGGAGGAGAATTAAAAGGGCAAAGTCACAAACACCTCCAAGTGGAAGGAAATTACACAAGTGCATTAAACCAACAGTAGTCGCTGTGAGTCCCCTTAGTATCTGGATTTAAACATTGAGGTCAATGTTTAGTTCAGGTGTGGGGGGGTTTTCCTTTCATGTTTTATTTCCATCGCTTTTGTTTTTGTTTGTTTTCGTTGTTTACTTGTGTGTACAGAGTGATGAGAAATGGTTGGACGAATCCGGGATCAATGGTAGTGGATGAATGACACCCCTCATACTTATTCTGATATGGCACCCCGGAAGTTGATGCAACCATGAGAAGGTAAAGTCGGACACAATTTGGTGACACTAGACCAAGAGAGCGGTATGGAAAGACCAAGTCAGGAAAGAACCACATAATACGAAGAGACTTCAGAGCTTGCAAGCTAACCAACATGGTGAGATCACAAAAGGCCAAACACGAAATATCAACATGAGAGTTCAGCCAGGTATAACTTTATCACTCTGATTTTGCGTATGTTCTGTTGACACGTCACAGCATGACAACACACACTGAGGCAAGTTGTTTGTTTAGCCAGGGCCTTTCTAGCCATCCCTATATGTATGTTTCCCTTCGTAAAACCCCATTGAGCCTTAGCCATTTGTTCATTGTAAACCCCATGCTAACGTCAAGCATTATTCCTCATAAATCCATGTTAACTTTTAATTATCCATTCCCTTTTGTGTCATAACTCGGTATGATTGTGTGAATTGCAAGATGTGCAATGAAAATAAGTTTGGGGTGAAAATTTTGAAAGGGAAGGCAAGTGCATAAGATGAGATCATACAAAAAGAAAAACAGTATGTATGTCCTTTATAAGAAAAAAAAATAAGAAAAGAAAAAAAAATGCACTTGCCGAGACCTTAGAGATATGAAAGGCTCGGAAAGAGAAAAAAAAAAGAAAATAAGAAAAGAAAAAATGCACTTGCCGAGACCTTAGAGATATGAAAGGCTCGGAAAGAGAAAAAAAAAAGAAAATAAGAAAAGAAAAAATGCACTTGCCGAGACCTTAGAGAGATATGAAATGCTCGGAAAGTTGAGTAGAAAAAGAGTCAAAAGAGTTTTTACCCCAAAAATATATGTGATGCACAAGAAAAGAAGAAAAAGTACACAATATGATTACCGAGTTCAAAACCCTTTGTACCCATTTTTTTGTTTATCCCACCGTACCCAAGCCCCGTTACAACCTAAAAAGACCTCAAAAAGTGTGTGAAATTTGCTGTGGTAATGACATTAGAATGTGTTCAAAGTTAAGAGTCTGATACTGTATACTGTGCTGTGAGTGTACACACCTAACCCCGAGAGATATTGTGAGTGAGTGAAAAGCTTGCAGGTGAAGAGGTTTCTGATGTGGAAATATGGTAAACTGCCTGAATTGGAGAGACCTGAAACTCGATTGGAAAGGAAGAACACAAATGGTGAAAGACTAGGTTGCATTGTGGAAAACGAATTCGGAGGTGACCTTTGTTTGGACTCAATACATCACTTGAGGACAAGCAATGAGACAAGTTTGGGGTTGTGATCGGTCACCATTTCCATTGAATTCCCGCCGTTAATCCGACGTATTTTCATCACTCTGGTAAGATTTATGTTTGTTTTTAGTTGCATTTGAGTCAAGTATCAAGTTTTGTTGGTTTGGTATTACATTACATTCGATTACGAGTTTAAGTCAAAAAGACCTCGTTTATGCTTCGTTTGGGTAGTGTCATTGTTCCAGGTTCAAAAGCAAGAATGGTGAAGTTCGGGACACTCTGAAGGACGAAAATATGACAGAACAGCAGGTCAACACGGCCACCCGTGTGCCACCACACGGCCGTGTTGTTGGTCAAGCAGAGAAAAAGATGAAGCAGAAAACAGGGATCAACACGGGCACCCGTGTGTACACACACGGCCGTGTTGATTAAAACAGTGCATCTACACGGGCACCCGTGTGTATGGACACGGCCCGTGTTGTTGCTACTGTAACAAATGCTGAAATTAATTAATGCAGGAGAAAAAACACGGGCGCCCGTGTGTACACACACGGCCGTGTTGATTGCACGCAGCCTGGAAAACCTAATTTTGCATTGTGAACCGATTCTTCTCATTAAGGGAAGTATGGACCTTTTGCTTGGAGAGGAGGCATCTGAAACTATAAGAAGGCTTGGAAGAGAAAGAAAAAGGGACCTTTTGACAGACGAACGAAAGCATTACAGTGGAGAAGATAGCGAATACAACAGATTCGAAGACGGCGAGATTCAAGGGTAGCCACCATTGAAGATCAAACTCTCCTAATTCTTTGTAATGTCTAATCTTTACTTTATGAGTTCTTTAAGTACTATGAGAGGCTAAACCCCCTGATGCTAGGGGGGTGGTCCTGATGTTATCGTATGTATGAATCTGAACCGATAATTTCCTGATTTCTATGTTAAGTATTTCAATTTAATTGTGTGATGTTATTATGCTTTTGTATCGGACAAATACAAATTAATCTATGACTTCCAATAACAGGACTGTGATTGGTAGGGTTTTCACACAATTAGGTTTATGAATGCATCATCTAGGACTAGTAACTTTCGTAAATCACCGTAAACCTTGATATTTTATATGATTAAAACCAACGATTAATTAAATGGACATTTAAGTAATAATTGGTAGTTTAATAGTTTCTTCCTTAAGGACTTAAGTAAGAGCATTCTGAGGTTAGGTGATTGAAGGCTTCATAGGCAGTAAGGAAATTGGAACGGAATTCATAACCGGGTAACTCAACCACTTACCCTAGCATCCTTTATCTTAATCTATTCTTGTTATCAATTTTGTGTTTACTATTCTAAATTCCAAAACAAACCAACCATTATCTTTTTGTTTGAATAGAATCGAATTGAAATAAGTAATTCCTACGCAATCCTCGAGATCGATACTGGGAAATAAACTCCCTATTACTACATCGGTGAAAATAGTACACTTGCTATTTTTCCGATCACTTGCATTTGTATGTCATTGCATTTCTTTTTATCACTAACCAAAAGGTACAAAAATATGTCATTAACCCTTGTTACTTGCAGCTGAAGCATTTGCAGGTCAAGCAATGAAAGGCATTCATTGAGCAATAGATGGTGGTTATTCTTGAGATTTGGACCCCATGATCATTATCAAGAGTTCATATGAGCTATGATGTCATTTTGAAGCAAAATCCCAAGTGGTAGAGGCTTAAATTTCATCAGGACATTGCTAGGTCATCTAAAGACCCAGAAAGTCAACTGTGGATTTGGAGGTGGGAAGTGATTAGAAATACTTCATTCATGTTCAAACAAGTCTCATTTGACATTTCAAACACTCACATTGAAGAATTTGAAGTCAAGTAAAAAATTTCCCAAAATGGAAGGTGACCCATAATTTGAAGTTTCCAAAAATGGAAGGGTTTTGGACCAACTTCAACTCAATCTTACATCATCAAAAAAGCTTCAAATGAAATTTTGTTGAACATGAAAGTTTTATATCTTTCTCTCCCATTTCCAAAAAGTCCAAGATCATGAGCATCTGATGAATGGTTAAGGAGATATGATCCAATCATTGCCAAGTGTGCATGGAACTTCACATGAGCATAACTTTTGATCCATAACTCCAATTTGAGTGGTTCTTTTTGCAATATTCTTCTCTTGACCCTTAATTTTCAAATCATGCATCACATTACATAAAATCTCATCACATAATCACTTGCATATCCATGACTTTTTTGGAGGGAAATTGCAAAATTCAAAAATGGTGCATTGTATGGATTTTCTACCATTGCCATTGTGTTTAAAAGATCATTTTAAGTGACTTTGATGAAGGGTGTGGTACTGTTCACGTGTAATTACTACATGCACCATGCAAATTTTGATTTTTGCAAAACACCTCATTTTCATTAGCCAAGTTAATTATGGATTAGCAAGTTGATTAAGAAGGCATATATATACTCTAATTATAACAAAATTGAAGGAGGTTAATCATTTTCTCACATTTCAAGATCCAAATTCTCTCTCCCTCCAAAATTTTCTTCCATTGATAATTCAAATTTTCTCTTCATAACATTGCAATTTATTTCCATATTCTTGTTCCTTGGCTTTGATTCTGTGCAGATCAAGCATTAGATTGTGAAATTCGAGCAAGAATTATGCATAGCAAGCTCATGAAGGTGATGATGGAAATTTTGTTTTGAGCTAGATCCACATGTTCTCAAGCTTCCTTTTCTTCATCAAACATCATTACAAGCATCATAGAGTAGATTTGGATCATAAAGAGCTTCAGATCGTGCAAAAACAAGAACTGCTCTTCAAGAGGTTCAGTTTTCGAATCTCTTAATTCTCAAATTCATGTACGTGTTTGTGTAGATCTTGTGTCGCTGATAATTCTGGTAGAAATTTCATGAAAAATGGTGCATTATTGAGTGAGTTGTGTATGATTGAAGTTTGATGCACCAAAAAATGTTTTGCTCGATTCTCTTTGGATATGATGAATTAGGCTTAGTTGTTCGTTGATCTATGCTCTCTATTGCAAGAGCTTCATGGTGATGTACTTGTTTTTGATTTCTGAAAAAAATTCTGGAAAAAGCGTATGAAGCTCATGCACTGTTCATCTTCATCTTCGTGAAGAAGATGAAGATCTTCATTTGTGCGTCGACCGCACAACAATATTGCATCGACCGCACAACAATATTGCGTCGACCGTGTGAGGTCTTGCGTCGACCATGCCTGGCTAGGGTTTACAGTGAAACGGCGTCGTTTTTGTGTAGCGTGCGCATTATTTGAATATGTACATAGTTCGATTCCCAGCGTGTGCAATTTTCAAATGTTTTCAGCATTTTTCACTTTTCCCTCCATTTCCATGTATGCTTCACATGTTTGAATTCCATTTGGTATGCTAACTTCAAAAAATCGTAATAAATTGAAAAATGCATCAATTAATCCCTAATTTTTTGCAAAATGTGCCTTGAGATGTCTAGTTCTTTATGATCCTAAGTTTGAAAGTTGTGCATTGTTGGAAATTTATTTGCTCTAGGTTGATTGAACACATGTGCATTTGTGACCTTGCCTTACTCTTTCTATTGTGAAATGCTTGATTTTAATCCAAATTGCTTGAAATTTTACATGATGATTCTAGACATATTGCTGGATGTTTTAGGCTTGGTTTGGTATTTTTGTCATTTACCATTTCTGTTTTATGCTTGTGTTAGCATGGTGTGACCATTTGTGTCACACATTTGGTTATTCTTACTTGTGCCATTTAAATTCCATGCCAAATGATCTTGGATGCTTCTGATTTTTTGTATGATGGATGTTTTGGATGTGTTGAATGCTCATGAATTTTTCCAGAATTATTTGAATCATTTCTGTTTTGTTTCGGAATTTTCATTCATGATGTCCATATATGAGCTTTGAAATTGCCTTTGACTTCTTTTGATCATGAAATGCCTTTGATGATTGATTTTGATGTGAGCCTTTTTAGGACATGTTAATATGTGTTTGAAGTTGCAATGTGTTGAATTTCAGCTCCTATTTTGAATTTTTCCTTCATCTTTGACCCTAGGCTTTGACCTAGTGGTTTGTTGCTTACATGTGAGCTTTGAATTTCAGGTTTAAGCATCCAAGTTCCATAGTTGATGATGCTTCATCATTTGGATGTTGATATTTGCTTTTGATTGCTAACACTTGCTGTTTTGTAGGGTGATGATAACTCATTTGAGTTTGCCTTATGGCTTTTTGTGTTGTACATTGGGATTATCTGTTGCTTATTGACTGTTGTCTGTTTATCTGAGTATTGTACTGATTTGTTTAGTTGTTTCCACAGGTACCTAAGTTGCTTTAAGTTCATTTGAACTTTGCTTTGCTTTTGCTTGTGGTTGGCATACCACTTAGGTATAATCCCTAATCTTCATGTAGTCTGGAAGACCTACTGTTATTGGTAGGCACCTGTCTGAAGCCCTCTTTAAGAGGCCATGTTTTTGTTTGTTTAATTTTGCGCCAAGTAGGTAAAGTCCTCTTAAGAGGCAATTGGAAGATAAAAGGGATGTGTAATCCATCCCCTGCTATTCAGTTGTGTCATTCACTTTGCTCACACCATGTGTTGATGCATTGTGAATAAAAACCCAAGATCTTATAGAGTCAACCGTATGTGGAGAAGAGTTCCTACACTCTGAACTCCCACACTTTCTATTGTTTAAAGCTCTCCCAGGCCAGGGATAAGAGCTATGAGGCATAACCCTCATTTCCATTTCCTCTGCTTCACCCTAACTCTCAATGTTAGGGTTAAGAGCTCAAAATTCCCCATTCCAGTTGGATGTAAAGCCTAACCTTGCTTGAGCCTAATTGATTGTGTATAGTGTGTGCTAATTGATTTCTTGTTTGCTGGTTTGCCCATATGTACTTAATTGTTTGAGTGTGCCTTTGTGCATTGTTTTCATCTTTGAGTATTAATTGTATATCATTTCATGATCATTGTTCATATCTTTGTGACACTTTGTTTGTCCATTGAGGAGTCAATTGTAAGTCCATTTATTGGCAGTTGTTTCCTGTGATCTGGTAAGAGTTGGGACTAAGACCATATATTGGCATCCTATTTCCTTGGAGTCAAGTGTAAGACCATTTATTGGCAACTTGTTTATTTTTGCTTATTGCATTTGTTTTCTTTGTTTTGTGAGACTAGTGTAAGCCCATAGATTGGCATCTGGTATCCATCTTTGTTTTGAGAGACTAGTGTAAATCCATTGATTGATATCTGGTTTCCATGTTTTCTTTTGTGAGATTAGTGTAAGTCCATAGATTGGCATCTGGTATCCTTGTTTTATTTGCTTTGTGAGATTGGAGTAAGTCCATTAATTGGCATCCGGTATCCATTTATGTTGGCTTTTTCTGTTATTTGCTTGTTGCCTTTTCCAAAGGAATCACTTGGATCATCTTCATATGATCTCAAGAGGTGAACAATTAAGAAGTTTTGCATCCCTTAACCTTCACCATTTTGTTTCTTTATAACCTCCGTTTGCACGTTAACCCAAACCAGAAAACTTTTGTGCAAACATTTTCATTTCTTTTTAAACTAGAAACTTAGGCCTTAAGCCTTTGATTTTTCAAACTTCATTTTCATAATACTTCTTTTGAATCGAATTCTAATCATACTTTGACCATCTTTTGTGAATAATTCCAATTGGTTAACTTCACTCATTCAATTGTTTTGTGGCTCAAGTCCATTTCTTGATAAGTTTTCATACATTAGCCATAGATCTCAATTATCTTAGTGGTTGATGTGAATCTCGCCTTTTGTCCTTAGTGATTGAATTGTAAGACTTCCTTGCTTATTATAGGGCATGGTCCCTCACTGGCAAGTTGAAGCTTTTCTCACATGGTGGACTTGTGGTTGTATAGGTTGAGTTTTCTCCCGTGGATAATGAAAGAACTTAGGGCTTTTGTTTAAAATCAATCCACTCATATTTTGGAAATCTTTTAGCCGAACTACGGCGTTTTGATCCTTATCTTTCATGAAAAGGTACGTAGGCAACGGGTTCATCCGTTCAAACACAAAAACAATAAAAATTTGTATATTCTTTTCTCATCCCTTCCATCAATGTTTGCACAAAATATTTCATAAACAAATAAATTGGTACAACGAGTTGTGAAAAGAGGTTCCCTAGGAGTACCTAGGATGCATTGGGTGCCTAACACCTTCCCTTTGCATAATTACCCCTTACCCCGATCTCTGATCTTTCATTAGTTTTCTACGCGTAAAACTTCTTAGGCTTTTGTTCGCTTTTTAGCCATTCCTTTGGATAAATAAAAGTGCGGTGACGACTCTATCTTTGTATGTGTAGCGGTGTATTCGTCGCTATATGATCTATTGGTTAAATCATAAGCAAAGTATACAATGAATTCGAGTCGCCACCGCACTTTTATTTATCCTAAGGACTGGTTAAAAAGCGAACAAAAACCTAAGAAGTTTTACACGTAGAAAACTAATGAAAAAGATTAGAGATCGGGGTAAGGGGTAAATTACGCAATGGGAAGGTGTTAGGCACCCATCACGTCCTAGGTACTCCTAGGGAGCCCTTTTCACACTTGTTGTATAAAAATGTTTATTTGTTTTGACATATTGTGCAAACATGAATGGGATGATGAGAAAAGAATGTACAAGTTAATTATTTTTGTGTTCGAACGGATGAACCCGTTGCCTACGTACCTTCCATCAAAGGTAAGGATCAAAACGCCGTAGTTCGGCTAAAAGATTTCCAAAACATTTGTGAGTTCATTTTAAAACACAAGCACCAAGGCTCTTCATTACCAATGGGAGAAAACTCAACCAACATCAACAATCCACCATGCGAGGACGGCTTCAACATACTAGTGAGGGGTTAACCCTATAATAAGTATGGAAGACTTACAATCAACTCACTAAGGATAAGGTAAGATTTACATCAACCACTATGGTAATTAAAACCTACGGCTAATGTATGAAAACATATTAACAATGGACAAAGCCAAAACAATTGAATGGGTGGAGTTAATTGATTATGATTATTTACAAAATATGGTCAAGGTATGGTTAAAGTCAATTCAAAATGAAGTATTTACAAAGATGAAGTTTGGAAAGTCATGGACTTAAGGTCCAAGTTTCTAATTTGGAAAGGGGTGAGAATGTTTGCACAACATTTATTTCAAAGTTTTAAACATGTGTGAAAAGGTAGGACACAATGGGATGAATGGAATGGTGGAGTGAAGGTAAAACTTCTTAGGAGGGTCCACCTCTTGAAATCATATAGAAGATGATTCAAGTGGGTCCTTAGGAATAGGCTACAAATGAGCAATAATATGAACATGGTAACAGATGAAAGTAAATAAAAGCGGATACTGGATGCCACTCAATGGTCTTATACCTGTCTCCTAAAACAAGTAAGGATATCAGAAGCCACTCCATGGACTTACACTAATCTCCATCAGAATAAAACAAAAAAAACAAAACAGGGAAGTCGACTGCCAATCTATCTGGACTTATGTTAACCTCCACAGTATGATCCTAGGAATACAAATGCCACATCACAGGGACTTACAATGAATCCTCACATACAACACCAATGCTCAAACAAAGAGCAAAGAAGATATGAGTGACCAATGAGGTCTTACACTCTATCTCTTCCATATCATGGGAACAAAAGCCAATCTACATGGACTTATAATTGTCCTCAATGGGCAAACAACAATATGTCACAAAGACAAATGAAATGATCATGCACTAATGGCAAATAAGGATGATGAATGCACAATGGCAAACTCAAGTAATCATGTATAAATGAATCAAGTAATCAATCACATAAATTCAAGTAGCACACACTATAACCATTCAATGAGGCTCAAGCAAAAGGGTGAGGCATTAAAGCCAACTGTAATAGGGTTCAAGTTGCTCTTAACCTTGCCATTGAGGGGCTAAGGTGAAGCAGATGAAAGGATATGAGGGGTGTGCCTCATCACTCTTATCTCTGGTCAGAGAGAGTATTGAATATCAGAAGGTGTGAGAGTTCAGAAAGATGGAACTCTCTCCACATTTTAGACTCTATAGATCTTGGGGTAGGATCTCAATGCTACAACCATGTAATGGGAGCAAGGAGAAGACTCACAGAATAGTGGGAGATAGGCTACATATCTCTTATATCCACCAATTGCCTCAAATGAGGACTTTTCCTGCTTGGGACAAACATAAACAATCACAAACATCGCCTCTTAAGGAGGACTTCAGACAGTTGCCTGGCTAAATAACAAGCCAGGTCTTCCAGACTACATGGAGACAAGAGAGTCTACCTCAATGCAAATTGCTATTTAAGCAAAGCAAAGAAAGTTCTTAAGAGAACTGAGCAACTAAGGGTACCTAAAATCAATCAAATATAATCAGCATCCCAGCATAAACAAAACAACAACATAATGATCAATCAACAATGTACAATCAATGATGCAATATGTGCATAGCACCAATCTCAAGTGAACCAAGCACCCTACAAAACAAATAGGTTAGTCAACAATAGTCAAATGAATTCAACTCAAATATGCATCAACCTCCTTAAGGCATTAGCTTTTTAACCTGAAAAGTCAAAGTCAAGCTCAAACATAAGTAACAAGACCACTAGGACAAGCCTAGGGTCCAAAGGAGGGAAAAAACTTAAAACAGCAAGTAAAACATAATCAATGTCAAGGTAATTCAAATAAGAAGAGATCCCAAGTGGTCTCACATCCAAACTATGCACTAATCTCATTTTATGCACAAATTAAGGCAAAGTAAGCAATGTTGAATCACATATGGACAACCAGAATGATTTCAATCTAAAAAATATCAAAACAGCACAGTAAATTCCACAAAAATTATATCCTAAACAGAAGACATTCAACAAGCTACATATCAATTTTCATGCCATTTGGACTAGTGGAGCTATGTCAATTAAATCAACATGTCAAGGCATGCAAAAATCATCCTAAACTAGGTCACAAAATGTACACTAACTTCAATCAAATGGTAAACAGTGAAATCAAATTAGAAATGAGTGGGACCAAAGCCAAATCAAGGTTTAATATGTTAGGAAGCACTCCACCAAATTTCATATTCATAGGATAAGGGATGAGCATTTAATGATACATGTACATTTTGTTACACATAAAACAAGCCAAAATTGCTAAACAGCAATCAAAAATCCAAATCAAATGGAAAATAGATCAATTAAATCCACAAAAATTCATGTTGAAAGTTAACACATACATTGTATCTCATGCAAAAAATCAGAGCCATTGGCCTAAGGGAAGCATGGAAAAATAATTCATGAAGTCAGCATAGCATAGTGTGACACAAATTGTCACACTCAAAAAGAATAATTCATATCTACCAATCCAGAAGTCCAAAAATTACAAATGATACATCAAAACTTCCAGGAATGTGTCAAGAATCATCATATAAAATATCATTAATTTTGGATAATGTATGAGCATTTGGTGATTAAAATGGTAAAACATATGAAAATAGCACACATGATGAACATCTCTATGCCAATTAAAATATCTACCAGACACAACTTACACTACTATGCCTAAAAAAAAGTAGATTAAAATTGGAATCTATCAAAAAAAATCCCACCTAATTTGGATTTAAATAGAATTTTTTATGAATTATTTAAGTTTGGTTATTTTATGTAATGATTATTTAATTGGCTTATATGAATTAATTGATTAATTGAATAATTATTAAATGTTATAACAATAGCAGTAGCAGTAACGTGAGTTAATGGAATTGTTATTCAGCAGTGGTACTTCCTTAAATATACTAGCCTTGCCAAAACGACACAGTAGCAACTTAAAGCGGTGTCGCGTTCCCATTGGACGGAGCAGGCGGTAAACGCGTTTTTCAAATGGCAACGCACAACAGCGGATCAAATTCACGAAAATTCCAGAAAATTAAGCGTTCTTCGTGTTCTTGATTCTAGATGCGGTTATGAACATTTTCGCACCAAATCGCACAAACCATATACCGTTGGAACCGGCATGCAACGTACATCACTAATATCACCATAGTTTCATCCAGAACTCAACATATAAAAAGATTCAATCAAGAAAAGTTTTGCATCTAAATGTTCAAATCCATATTTCTCCATGAATACTCAATGATTTAACACGATTCGAATTGCAGTTTGTTCTATGTCGTGAGATCTATCTAAACCACATGCTGATTTCAAGAATCGAAGAGTTCGAATTTTTACCTTCTTGAAGTGCAGCTCGTGATTCGGTGTTTGTTTCGCTTCGATTGATGAAAACAGATGGAGTATAATGCTCTAGGAAGTGAATGATGATGATCTTTCAGCTCAAGAACGCACGAATCAATCGATCTTGCCAACCGCCATTGAAGAAGAAGCTTTGCACAATTGGAGTTTTGGATGGTTTTTGCTTCAATTTGCTACAAACAGAACTCTACTATCACCTGCAAATGAAGATTCAACCAAGAATTCGCAGAAACAATAGTGAATTATTGAAGAATTGATGAAAAAGTGTATGTGGAAATTGGAGAAAAAGTGAGAGAATTTGAGAGTTTTTTGGATGAATCTGAAAAAATGATTATTCCCCTCTTGAGTTTGTTATAATTAACCTTATATATGATGTATTAATCCACCATTAATCATAATTAAGCAAAAATGATAATTAGTGAAAAATGCACTTGTAATGCAATTTGGCATTTTTGCCCTTGGAGAGCTATGACCAATGTAACAGTAATTTTTCAATTTGAACAAGTCACAAATTTCATTTAGAAGCTATTGGAATTGGTCCCATGCCAAAATTCCATGTACTTTGAGTTTTGGACCATTTTGCCCTTGGCCTTTAATTAGTACACTTAAAAAATGACCTTTTTATGTGAAGGTTTTTGGCAAAATGTGATGATGGATTATCAAAGTACATATCGAATGTGGTTTGCTCAAAGAAGAACCATCCAATTTGGACATTCCATGTGAGAGTTATGCCACTTTGAATTCGGGCATTTTCTGAAATTGATTTGACCATATCTTGTCAACCACACATGGGAATTGAGTGTTCTTGGACTTTTTGGAATGGTGAGAACAAGATCTTCAACTTTCATGTTGGACAAAATTTCATTTGAAGCTTTCTTGGACACGTAATATTTGGGAGAAAAACTTTCCATTTTGGGCAGGTGAGAATTATAGGTCATTTCCAATTTTGGAAACTTTTTGTCTGACCTCAAATCCTTCAACCTTGATCTTTGAAATGCCAAATGAGACTTGTATGGACATGAAAGAGGTCTTTCTAACCATCTCACACCCTCCAATCCCTGATTAAATGCACAGTCGACCACAGTTGACTTTTGTTGACTTTTCTTGATTGGGCCATGTTCTGATGAATTCCAAACCTCTATCAATTGAGATCTTGATTCCAAATGATATCACAAGTTATATGAACTCTTTATGAATGATCATGGTGTCCAAATTCTTCAAGAATGGCCACTATCAATTGCTCAATGCCTGATTTGACTGTTTTGACCTATGATTGCTTCAGCCGCAAGAAACAAGGTTAGATGACAATATTTTTGTACTTTTGGTTAGTGGACATATGAAAAGCAATGATATACAAATGCAATACATGCTTGGTGATCAAGAACCACACTCACAAGGTATCCCACCCACTAGGAGGGCAGCTAGGGTATGCAATGATCCTTGAGGCCATGATATGATATGATATGGACCATGAGGGATCTTAGGGCCAAAATTGGGGTCTTACAGATGCCCCTATTTAAGGTCATTCTAGCCGGAGAAGTGAAGTTTAGAAATCTTCATCTCGACGCGGTAGAATGGGCTTAAATAATAGTAATGAGACGAATTTTGGTCCCTAAGAGACCTCATGATGCAGATGTACGCATGCAAAAACAAATTCTGTGGGGAATATATGATTCGCACAGAAGAAAAGACGATCCATCGGAGTAATACACTCACCAGGAACAGAGATTCTAACAAGACTCTTATAGGGGATAGTAAGAAGAAAGAATGCGTGAGCAGGACACGACTCTGATTAGGGAAAACAAAACTGACGTAGCGTGACCAAGACACGACTCCGAGTGGGGATAACAGACATCGGACTGGAGAGCTTGCTGGGGAAGAAAAGGACTCACACCGGGGAATAAAGAGTTCCAGAGGAAAATAAATCCATTGGAGAGACATAAGCTGACTCAAATTATCCATAAAGGATACTTCGGATAAAAATCCGGACTCGGACCAGGAAAAGATTCACATAGAACCTCCCTGCCGGGAAATGCATATACTGGGGAATAAACACCCATATAGCAAAGGGTAAAAATCACCAAAGGAAACTCCACAGGGGAATGTCTAACAAAGAGACTCTCCTGGGAAAAGCAACAGGAATGAGGTGTTACCAGTATAAGGGTAACAAACTCAGGAAGAATGAATATCTAAGACCGGTATAAGGGTGAGAGATATCAATCAACCAACATCTGAGAAAGACCTACAAAGGGTATAATACTCAGGAAAATCTGACTCCACAGGGGACCAAGGTCATAATAGGGAGTAGAAAGGCAGGAACACCAGGGATACCGAGGTATATAATAGGTGACCGACAGAACGTGAATTGGTATATATGCCAAGACACTCATCATCCGAGAGGAGGGCTTGAAAAAGCAAATCGACTTACAGGATGGACATTCGAACCCACAACGGGAAACGAATCTTACTCAACTAGGGACACAAACCCAAAGAATACATGAGATATAATATCCATTACCGGCAGACCGTGGATAAGATACTCGCATGAGACATATTATCTATTACCGTCAGAACGTAGATAAAAAACTCGCATGGTAAGAAACACCAGAGATACCGAAGTATATAATAGGTGATCTACCGAAAACGTGAATTGGTATATATGCCAAAACACACATCCAAAACACAAACAGGTTAAAGGATGAATATTCGATTCTACGAAGAATACGAATCTCGCTCTACTGGGGAAGATCAACAAAGGATTCCAACCAAAGAGTGAAAGAGATATATTATTCATTACCGGCAGACCGTGAATAATATACTCGAAAGGAAAAGACACCAGAGATACCAAGGTATATAATAGGTGACTAACCAAAAAGAGAGACAATCGTTACCAAGCATCCGGGTAAACGAGAGACAACTCAAAGAGATAAATTGCAAGCATCCGGCAATCATCCAACAACAAGGAAGAATATTCGACTCCGCAAAGGGGAAATAACGAATCTTACTCGACCAGGGAAACACAAAAGGCTTCAACTGAAGAGTGCATGAGATATATTATCCATTACCGTCAGAACGTGGATAGTATACTCGCATGGAAGATTATCCACAACCGGTATAAGGGTTAATAAAGGATAAATCGACCGAAAAGAAAGGCATCTGGATACCAAAACTAGGTATATAATGATGACCAATCAAAGGGAGTCACAACATTACCGACACAAAGGGTAAATGAAAGAAGACTCACTGGGGATAAATTGCAAGCATCCGGCAATTATCCACACAAGCTGGGAATACATTGATAAACAATCAATGATCCGGGGAACAAATCACTAGCAAACGGTGAAAAGACCCACTGGCGACTTCAAAAGGATAACCTTGCAAGCATCCGGCAATGATCCAGGAGACTGCTGGGAATACAAGTGCTTACTCAAGAGCAACTACCCAAAAGCAGGAAGGAATATCAACATCGAATATTGAATGAAGATAACCACAAAGAGATTAGGGTTTACATCTACCGAATACGGGGCAGAAGACCACAAACTCTAGCTGAGGAAACAAGGGGTTTAACAATACCGACTACTGGGTAAGAAACCAAAGACTCAGCTGAGGATAAAATTGCTAGCAACCGGCAATTATCCACATGTATCATAAGATACCACTCCGCTGGAGAGACAAATCACAGTGACAAAGGATTTACAACTATCGAATACGGGGTAGAAGACCACAAACTCCACTGGGGATACAAATCACCACCGGGAACAGAACTCTGTTAGGGGTAAAACCACAACAACAGAAAATCCACCATCAGCCAGACCGAACCACAAAGGTTACCGCTGCTAGGGGAAAAGAGATAGGGCTTACGACTACCGGTATGGGGGCAGTAGCCATACTCTGGTGGGAATAACCACAAATTAGGGTTTACATCTACCGAATACGGGGTAGAAAACCAAAACTCTGCGTAGGGATAGAATAAATCACGAATCCGCACGAGAAACCAAAAATGAGGTTTATAACAGACCACAAACTCTGTTGGAGAGTAGGGAATTAGGATTTACGACTACCGACTATCAGGTAGAAAACCAACAACTCTGGCTGGGGACTAAAAGGTATATAACCACAAGTTCTGCCAAGAAGCCAGGAAAATAGGACTTACAACTACCGGTATAAGGGTAGGGGCCCAAAACTCCGCTGGGGATAAAAATCACCACAGGGAAGCACAATATAGTTGACAAAACGCCAATTCGGGAATATTCCGAAAAGACAGACCGAATCAAGACACATCCTATGAGGATATAACTCAATAGGAAAACTCCATCCCAATATATATGCTGGGAGGAAACGGAAGAAACCGTCATCCACGAGGGTATATCTCAGTGGGGAACCGCAGAAGGAAAGACAGACACTTTCTGCTTATGGGCTGACTCTATATGGAGAGATTTAACACCCGACATCTGCTTAGGAAGATCTATAAAGATCTATATCACCATAGCAGGGAATAACAAACAAGGGATATATGACAAAAATGCAACATGAATATCTGAATGTTTCATGAATATGCATGAATATGCGTGATTTATGTTTGATGAATGCTGACAAAACAGACATTTCTAACACAACAGTCCAGGAATCAAACGTCCGGTATTACACTTCCAGGGGAAAACCAAATGGAAAGCCAATTCTGCTGGAGATCTACATGCCATAAAGCAAAGATCTGCGGGTACTGCACGGAAGCAGAAGCAAAAGAATCAGAGATATCTGGAGAATACCAAATCTCTGAGCGATGGATCAGCGATCACCCCAACTAGGGCACAGAAAGTCACAACAGGCAAAGAGCCACAAAGACAAATCTGTTGGGGAACAAGAGAATCTCAAAGTCCTGCAGGGGATCCTAGCAAACACTGCTATGGAAACGGATCCAACATAACTCCATTGGGGAACAACCCACTGAGGGAGCAAAGGTCACCCGGATAGAGTTTGGCTGCACAAGCAACTCTACTGGGGATATCATCAACTACTCTCTTGGGGAACAACCCACCGAGGAAGGAAAGCACCAAACAAGTAGATTCTGCAACAAACCACTCTACTCGGGGCGAACACACATCTGATGGATCACATCAGCAGATTTTGCAACAAAATCCGCTCTACTGAGGATCGAAAAGTAATCAGGAAATCAATACAATCTCTGGATGACGGAGCTATCAACCGACCATACCGGGGATTTGAAAGAGGTTCAACAGGCAATGCTGCCACAACAACCGCTCTGCAGACAAATGCTGGAGAAAGTTGGATGAAAATACGGGGGTATCAACCCAATCAACCACTGAGTAGGAAAATAAATCCTGCTCTACTGAGGAGATCAACCATTATGATGGAGCGAAAGTAAACACTCCGCTCGCGACTGCGCTGGGGAGGAGTGACAACAACTCTGCTCACGACTTCGATGGGGATATCAATAACTGCACTACTCGTAACTGTGCCGAGGAGACAAATAAAGTCTGGGCATAGCGACCCACTGGAGAAAGTGGCAAGGCACCAAGGTGGCAAACCATCAACTGCCGAATCTTCCACAAGGAAAGCATCCACGCCGGGGAAAACTGCTGCTGGAGAACACTGAATCTTCAACAACACTCTGCTTGGGGAATAACCCCACCAACAACTCGACTTGCAATCATGCTGGCAACTCACTTGGGGAGAAATACGGGATACGGGGATATCAACCCACTAACCACAAATTTTCTGAACAACTGAGCAATCAAGCCGGGGAGAGACTACTGCTGGAGAACAGACCGAGTCTTCAACACACCACTCTGCTTCGGGGAGTCAAAATCCACAGAAGCTCTGCTTAGGGAACAACCCCAACAACCAAATCTCTGCTTGGGGAACAACCCCAACAACCAAATCTGGAGAAGAAGGATACAAACCAAACCAGGAGTATGAACAACTGTCTTACCTGTTGGAAACCATGCCACCCTTGGGAGAGCACTGGGGAAATTCTTTGAGTATCCTTTTATCATTTGTGAATATTCACTTTGTTTAAAACAATAATTTTGAAAAATTTTGTTTTTTAAAACAATGATATTTTTATCAAGTAAAACATGCAAAACATTTGTTGAATTGAAACAAATAAGAGTGCAAATAATTGGATAAAAGCTCAAATTTATTTGATGGAATGGCAATCTGCAAATGGCAAGACTCCATAGATCTTTACAAATTTGAAATCAGTGATATATATTGGAAGAGGGCTACATTGAACATAATGATCCTTTCTCTACCAATTTGAATCTCGATGTATTCGAAGCTTCAGTTGACGACGAATCGAGAATCTTCTGACGAAAATGACAGCTGGTGGAATAGGAAGTCTTGTCCGGATGCAGTTACTTGCCTGATCCCAAATTCTTGCCTAGATTGCCCCAGAGTGAGGTACTCAATCTAGCGGGATACAAATATGCTTTTTTATCAAGTCTCTAACTTTTGCCTAGATCACCCATGCGGGTTCTCTATCGAGACGCTCATTTTTGCCTAAGCCGCCCTTTCGGGTTTTCAACTTAGCAAGCTATTCTGTTTTTCATTTGCATTTACTTTTTTTTCTAGGCAAAGTATTTCTTGACTGCATCTGAATTCACAGGACGAGGGAAATCCTCCCCATCCATTGTTGTAAGCATCAAAGCTCCACCTGAAAAGGCTCTCTTAACAACATATGGACCCTCGTAGTTTGGAGTCCACTTGCCCCTGGAATCGGGCACGAAAGACAAGACTTTCTTGAGCACAAGATCACCTTCTCTGAACACACGAGGCTTGACCTTCTTATCGAATGCTTTCTTCATTCTCTGCTGATATAACTGACCATGACACATGGCAGTTAAACGCTTCTCTTCAATCAGATTCAGTTGGTCATAACGACTCTGAACCCATTCAGCATCAGTCAACTTGGCTTCCATCAAGACTCTCATTGATGGGATCTCCACCTCTACTGGGAGAACAGCCTCCATGCCATACACAAGAGAAAAAGGGGTTGCCCCTGTTGAAGTGCGTACAGACGTACGATATCCATGCAAAGCAAATGGCAGCATCTCATGCCAATCTTTGTACGTGACAGTCATCTTCTGGATAATCTTCTTGATATTTTTATTAGCAGCTTCAACAGCCCCATTCATCTTGGGTCTGTAGGGAGAGGAATTATGGTGTGCAATCTTGAATTCAGCGCACAACTCATCCATCATCTTATTATTCAGATTAGATCCATTATCAGTAATGATCCTCTCTGGCACACCATAACGGCAAATCAGCTGGTTTTTGATAAACTTCACAACCACCTGTCTGGTCACATTCGCATATGAAGCGGCTTCAACCCATTTGGTGAAGTAGTCGATTGCTACGAGAATAAACCTGTGTCCATTGGACGCCTTCGGCTCAATCATGCCGATCATGTCGATTCCCCACATGGAGAAAGGCCATGGTGATGAAATCACGTTCAGAAGTGTCGGAGGAATATGAATCTTATCCGCATAAATTTGACACTTGTGACATTTCTTCACATACTTGTAACAGTCAGACTCCATTGTCAGCCAATAGTAGCCTGCTCTCAACATCTTCTTAGCCATGGCATGTCCATTAGAATGAGTACCAAATGAACCCTCATGGACCTCAGTCATCAACAGGTTTGCTTCGTGTCTATCCACGCATCTGAGCAAAACCATATCGAAATTCCTTTTATACAGCACTTCACCACTGAGGTAGAAACTGCCTGACAACCTTCTCAAAGTTTTCCTATCTTTCACAGATGCCCCAGGCGGGTAGACCTGGTTCTGGAGGAAATTCTTGATATCAAAATACCAAGGCTTGTCATCATTGACTTCTTCAATTGCAAATATGTGAGCTGGTCTATCCAAGCGCATCACAGTGATATTGGGGACATCATTCCACCATCTGACCACAATCATGGAAGCGAGCGTAGCAAGAGCATCTGCCATCCGATTATCCTCTCGAGGAATATGATAAAATTCAACTTCTGTGAAGAAAGTTGCAATCCTTCTTGCATAATCTCTGTACGGAATGAGACTTGGCTGATTCGTCTCCCATTCACCCTTGATCTGATTAACAACTAGGGCCGAATCACCATAAACATCAAGATGTTTGATTCTCAAATCAATACATTCTTCAAGTCCCATAATGCAAGCTTCGTACTCAGCCATATTATTCGTACATTTGAAAGTTAGCCTTGCTGTAAACGGAATATGCGAACCTTGTGGATTAACAATCACTGCCCCAATTCCATTTCCATACTGATTAACAGCGCCATCGAACACCATCGTCCATCTGGAACCAGGTTCTGGACCTTCATCAAGTGTAGGCTCATCATAATCTTTCATTTTCAAATACAGAATCTCCTCATCAGGGAAGTCATACTGAACAGACTGATGATCTTCAATCGGCCGGTGCGCTAAATGGTCAGCCAAGATACTACCTTTGATAGCTTTTTGAGCTCGATACTCAATATCATACTCAGACAACAGCATCTGCCAACGGGCAATCCTCCCAGTTAAAGCAGGCTTCTCGAAGATATACTTAATTGGATCCATTCTGGATATCAACCAAGTTGTATGATTTATCATGTACTGGCGCAATCGCTTATCAGCCCAAGCCAAAGCACAGCACGTCTTCTCAAGCATGGAGTACCGAGACTCACAATCAGTAAACTTCTTACTGAGATAGTATATAGCGAATTCTTTCTTCCCTGATTCATCTTGCTGACCGAGTACACAACCCATTGAGTCTTCAAGAACTGTCAGATACATAATCAGAGGTCTTCCTTCCATAGGCGGAGACAAGATCGGAGGTTCAGACAAATATTCTTTGATACTGTCGAAAGCTTTCTGGCAATCCTCGGTCCAATCATGAGACTGATCTTTCCGGAGGAGCTTGAATATCGGCGCACATGTGGCAGTCATGTGGGATATAAATCTGGAAATATAATTCAAGCGGCCAAGAAAACCTCGGACTTGCTTTTCAGTTTTGGGTGCAGGCATCTCTTGTATTGCTTTGACCTTTGCAGGGTCAACCTCAATACCTCTCTCACTTACCACAAAACCCAATAACTTTCCGGAACGGACTCCAAAGGTACATTTGTTCGTATTCAAGCGGAGTCTAAACTTCCTCAGACGCTGAAAAAGCTTCAACAAATGCTCAACATGTTCAACTTCCGTTCGGGACTTAGCAATCATATCATCAACGTAGACCTCTATCTCCTTGTGCATCATATCATGAAACAAGGTGGTCATGGCTCGTTGATACGTGGCTCCGGCGTTCTTCAAACCGAAGGGCATCACTCGATAACAGAATGTTCCCCAAGGTGTGATGAATGTTGTCTTCTCCATATCCTCTGGTGCCATTTTAATTTGATTATATCCGGAAAATCCGTCCATAAAGGAAAAGACTTTGAATTTAGCTGTATTGTCTACCAACATGTCAATGTGTGGTAGAGGAAAATCATCTTTCGGGCTAGCTTTATTCAAATCTCTGTAATCAACGCACATACGGACTTTTCCGTCCTTCTTAGGAACAGGCACAATATTGGCCACCCATTGAGGATATGTAGAAGTCACCAGAAACCCCACATCAATTTGCTTCTGTACTTCCTCTTTGATCTTCACTGCCATATCAGGATGAGTTCTTCTGAGCTTCTGCTTCACAGGCACGCACTCAGGCTTCAAAGGCAGGAAATGTTGCACAATATCTGTATCTAGGCCCGACATGTCTTCATATGACCAAGCGAAGATATCGGAATATTCTCGTAGCAACTCAATCAAATCCTTCTTGACAGACCCTTCAAGAAGTGCCCCAATCTTCACCATACGAACACAATCCTCAGACCCCAAGTTGACTGTTTCCAAATCCTCAAGGTGCGGCTGAATGATCTTCTCTTCGTGCTCAAGGAGACGGGTAATCTCATCAGGAATTCCTTCAACATCATCTTCCTCTGCCTCGAATACAGGGAATTCAAAGTTGGGAGATGGCGTTGGATCATTATGTTCAATGGGTTTTAAGATCAACCTGCATAATGATTTTGGTTAATGAAAAGCTTTAGCATTTAAACAAGCAAACCATTATGCAGATGAAAAATGTTGCTATTATTCTTGTTTTTTATGGGTTTTTTGTGATCACTGATTTCATGAAAAAGCGAAAAGTGAAAACAAATGGAAAAACAAATGTTTAACAATGCATTAATTGAATGAAAACATCATTGTATATATGAGCCAAACAATGTCATCACTTCTCCTTTTGGCATGGGAGAAGGGTTTTAAACAAAGTGAGCATATTTACTCTGATCTATGGATAACTGTTGGAACATCCACAGCGACCCAATTGTGGCAGACACCACCAGAAATAACAAAATGGCTCATATCCTCTGCATCTTCTTCAATGATAGCAGCAACTTCCTCTTCAGGTTGATCATCATGGATAAATCCTCCACTCGTGAACAAACC
Organism: Lathyrus oleraceus; assembly: GCF_024323335.1. NCBI lineage: Eukaryota > Viridiplantae > Streptophyta > Magnoliopsida > Fabales > Fabaceae > Lathyrus > Lathyrus oleraceus. The sequence goes on from NC_066583.1 coordinate 215,241,262, forward strand.
TTGCTCATTATATGCCCCAGAACAATAGCCAATGCCAGCCCGGAATTTGTTGTCTTCTAGCTCAATCACCTTCCCTAAACCAGCAACTGCACCACATTCAATGGCCAGCTTTGCATCACGGTAGGAAGCAAATGAAGGAGACTTCTTCTCTATAGGTTCATCAATAGATAAAGCTTGGAACGGCGTTCCAACTTCATCCTCTGCATCGACATACGAGAAGGAAGACAGGTGGCTAACCAGGAGAGCCTTTTCTCCCCCTACCACAACCAGTTTTTTATTCTTAACAAACTTCAGCTTCTGGTGTAGGGTGGATGTCACGGCGCCAGCCTCGTGAATCCATGGTCTTCCAAGGAGACAGCTATATGATGGGTGGATATCCATTACCTGGAAGGTAACTTGGAAATCACTCGGGCCTATCCTGATAGGGAAATCAACTTCCCCAATGACGGTCTTGCGCGACCCATCGAAAGCTTTCACAACGACCCCACTCTGTCTCATAGGAGGACCTTGATATGACAATCTGGAGAGTGTGGATTTAGGCAACACATTAAGAGATGATCCAGTGTCCACCAACACGTTGGACATAACATCAGATTTACAGTTCAGAGATATGTGTAGAGCCATGTTGTGGTCTCTTCCCTCCTCAGGGAGATCAGCGTCACTGAAACTCAAAGTGTTGCAAGCAGTGATGTTTGCAACGATACTGTCAAATTGCTCAATAGTGACGTCGTGATCAACGTACGCCAGGTCCAATACTTTCTGCAGAGCCTCCCTATGGGGTTCTGAATGCATCAGCAAGGATAGTATGGAGATTTTGGAAGGCGTGTGTAGGAGCTGGTCTACAACGTTATACTCGCTTTTCTTGATGAGCCTCAGCATCTCATCAGATTCTTCATTCGAAATGCCACTCGGGCCAGCTGAAGAAGTAGGAGTTTTTTGTATGGAGGAGGGTCTGGCAACATCAAGTGTCGGATTCTGGATATTAACAGCAGTCCCAACAGGACGTTCAGCAGATTCAGATGCGACAGGAGCCTTAGCAGGCGCAGAGAACACACGACCACTCCGGGTCAGGCCGCTCACATCGGCGATATTGGTCACAGCAGTTGAAGGCAAAGGCACTTCCACCCCATCTTGCACGGCAACTGGGTTGTACCTGAATGGCACAGCTTTATCAGAGGAATACGGCACAGGGCCGGCGGGTTTGATCACGAGTGAAGGAGAAGTCTTCGGCTTGCTGCTACCATAGCGAATAACAACAGGCTCGGGTAACTTGAATACTGGAGATATAACATTTACCTCAGGTTCATCTTCATCAACATTGCGATTCTGGAGAATCTCAATGGTCCCTTCGTCTAACAGCTCTTGCAATTCTCTTCGGACTTGATTGCAACCCAGGCGATTTACTGAACAGATACGGCACTTATCATGATCATGCTCCATATAGCTGTATTGGCACAACAAGCGATGTAGCTCCACCAACGATTGTCGAATATGACTCACATATTTGACTTTATATTTCCCAGGGCATCCCTGGACCATGTTCACAGATTTCCCATGCGAAGGCAATGGGTTCTTGGTAACATTTGGGCCCGAATCTTCGAAGCTCAAAATTCCACATCTCATCAGGTCTTGAACCTTTGTCTTGAGTGGATAACAATTTTCTATATTATGGCCCGGAGCTCCGGAATGATATACACAATGCTGATCTGGTTTGTACCACCATTGTGGATTTGCAGGAATAGCAGGAGGATCCCTGGGAGTTATCAATTTCCTCTCCAACAAGGAGGGATAAAGCTCTGCGTATGACATGGGGATAGGATCGAAGCTGATCTTTTTTCGGTCATAACTCAAATTGGCTTGATTTATTGTGCTTCCACGAGGCTGGTAGGCCTGTTGTTGTGGGCGTTGTTGTTGCTGATACTGTGGTTGCTGATACTGTTGCTGAGGTTGATATTGCTGATGCTGGGCATTGTCTTTGAAGACAGGCGCAATATGGGCCACCTGATGCTGATGACCAGCACGGCGTGCTGATTTCCTATGAACGGGAGGTTTCCTTGATTTATGGGACTGCACAGCATGTGCTTCCCCATATTTCTTCTTAGCAAATGAGCCATACCTCTTGCTAGAAGAGCCTTCATCTTTGGCCAAACGTCCTTCACGGACACCCTCTTCAAGTCTCATCCCCATATTCACCATTTCGGTGAAGTCTGAGGGAGCACTAGCCACCATTCGCTCATAATAAAATGAGCTAAGAGTTTTCAGGAAAATCTTAGTCATTTCTTTCTCCTCGAGTGGTGGGGTAATCTGAGCTGCAAGCTCTCACCACCTTTGGGCGTACTCCTTAAAAGTCTCCTTATCCTTTTGCGACATAGACCTGAGTTGATCTCTGTCAGGCGCCATATCGACGTTGTATTTGTATTGTTTGACGAAGGCCTCGCCAAGGTCGTTGAAGGATCTGATGTTGGCACTGTCCAGACTCATATACCAACGAAGCGCAGCACCAGACAAGCTGTCCTGGAAGTAGTGGATCAAGAGTTGATCATTGTCAGTCTGAGTAGACATCTTCCTGGCGTACATAACCAGGTGAGCAAGAGGACAGGTATTCCCCTTATATTTCTCGAAGTCAGGAACTTTGAATTTGATAGGTATTTTTACCCCTGGAACAAGGCAGAGCTCGGCAGCAGACTTGCCGAATAGATCTTTCCCTCTGAGGGTCCTCAATTCCTTCCTCAGCTCAAGGAATTGGTCATTCATAGCATCCATTTTTTCATTAACGTCCGGGCCCTCAGATGGCTCGGAATGATAGATGGGTTCTTCTACTCTTGGCATGGCATGCACAACAGGAGGAGCAGCAGTAAGGACCGGGCTAGATGCCGGCATGTGAGCAAAAGTTGGAGCTGGGATATCAGGCATGAAGCCTGGAGGCATACCCCACGGGAACCCGGCTGGCATAGCATTGGGCATATAAGGAACACTGGCAGCAGGCACAGCTGACGTAGCAACCTCTGAAATCACGGTCCTCTGGACAGGAGTTGCAGGCGGTTGAGCAGGTTGATTCTGAGCAGCGAGAAGTTGCTCCATCAGGGCGCCAAGTCTGGCGACTTCATCTCTCAGTTCTCTGTTCTCTTGCTCTAGCTGATCCATTACTCTTGCGGAATTGGCTCGGGTGTAATACCGGTGAGTCAGCTTGTCTTCAAAATAAATGAAGAACACAGAGTTAGGACTGGGAGACCAGAAACAAGGGTACCTGCTTATGCAACCATGATGCATGAAATGCTTGTGCAGATGCTTTGTTTTATTTTCAAGGAACCCTTAGGGCATTATTTGCAATATTTTGAACATTAAAAGCATTTTGAATTTCACATGGAAAATATCTCATTCAATATATTGGACAAAGAAGTACAGCATTTTGATTATTACAAAGAGAAAAGGAAAACAACATCCTATGGATCCCTCTTAGCTCGGGATGCTGGAAGACGAGAAGTGCACAGCTTCTTGATCTCTCTCTCATAGGCAACTTCCATATCTGCTTTCGCCTTAGCCAACTGATCATACTTCCTCTTCCAGAACTTAGAAGACTGAGGAAGCAAAGAAGTCCAAGTATCATTGGGATCGTCAATCACCCGATGCTCGAGAAATTCAATCAGAGCGTCCTTCTCCTTAATTTGCTGCATCAATTCCTCTCTTTCACGGATCCAAGCACGTGAAAGGTCTTCTTCTCTCAACTCCTCTACACGTTGGATAGGGAGGGTTGAAGGCCCAGCCACATCCAAAGGTGTAGGTCTCGGATAGTCATATGGCATCAGGTAGGTGGCAGCTCTCTGTCTGACCCAAGAAGTATACGGCTCCAAAGCAATGCAATTCTTCGGACCCAACTCGTTCCTACTCTTCTTATGGATACTGCGCCAAGCACGGACAAATCTGGCTTTCAAGCCTTGGGGATCTTTACCCTTCTGGAAGAATACACCTTCTAACAAAATGTTATGGGGTTTATCCTTTAGGGGGAACCCAAGCTGACGACGTGCTAAAATAGGATTGTAGCTTATCCCACCACATGTACCAAGAAGAGGCACATTCGGGAATTCACCACAATAATCAATAATCTGCACAGTATCATACACGCGATCATACCAAGAGATATCATTATTGGTGAGAGACATGAGTCTCTGAGACCAACGTAGACAACTCTTGTTCTCCTTGAAGGCAAGTGTCTGTGGCAAGTGCGAAATAAACCACTTGTACAGCAAAGGCAGACAACAGACGATAACTCCACCACCCTTCATATTTCTCAGGTGCAAAGAGACATATGCATCACCCAACAAAGTCGGAACTGGATTAAGAACCGAGAAGATCCTAATAGCATTCATGTCCACGAACTTGTCGAAGTTGGGAAATAAAACCAACCCATAGATGAGTAATACAAATAGAGCCTCAAAGGCATCCTCACTCCTGGCTTCTCCATAGAAGGTAGCTTGAGCGACAAGGAACTCGGAAGGAAATCCTTGAATTCCCCCTTTGGTAATCAGATTAGCTTTGATCAAAGCTTCATCTATATGCAATAGGCTAGCAATCTCTCGAGCAGACGGGATACTCTCTAAGCCACTGAACGGCACCTGATCCAGAATCGGGATCCCAATGATATGAGAGTACTCTTCCAAAGTAGGCAATAGCTGGAAGTCCGGAAATAAGAAGCAATGATACAGCGGATCATAGAACTGAGCAAGAGTGCTCATCAAGCCTTCATCAACCTGGGTAGTCAACAGAGGTAGAAGCTTCCCATATCGAGCCTTGAAACCTAAGGGATCTAGTACATAAGGTGTCAGATTCCTTAATTCTTTTACATCAGGCTGTCGGAAACTGTACTTCTTCGTATGCCTCTTTGGTCTTTCCATGTCTGAAAATTTTGCAAATAAACCCTTTTAAGTTCCTTGAAAATTTTCTCTTTTTGATGACATGAAATGCGGATGAATGCATGAATGTATGAATGCAACAATCACACTCAAGGATCAAGCAAAGCACACCAAACAAAGGTCATCGGAAAGCTCAACGTATCCCTAATATCAATCATCCATTTTGGTGGATTTAGGTTTTCACCTTATCGACACCCAAGTTCCATTGATATTAACGGTACATGAACCGGCTCAAACATCCTTAATATCAACCAGCCGCTTTGGTGGATTTTAGGTTTTACACCTGATCCGGGTTCCATTGATATTAACGGTGTCTGAACGACTCAACCATGAATCACGGGTTTGCTGAGAGTCACGAGCATGGAGTCTTGGTTAAGAACCACCCAAAGGGAGTGTACTAGGGCTTAAACCTGCCAGACATGTTCTACCAGAGGTTCCCATAATCATCGTTCCATCTTTCGGATATTGTCGGAGGAACGAATACTCGTATTCCAAAAATATTCTCAAGAGAAACTCTTATGAGTGTAGTATCGCGTAACAATCGCATCAGAACTTACATCTGAACGACCTCCGCACTACGTCCTAAAAATAGGCCAAGATGGGTTTGGTAAACTAAGGTCCTTGGCTTCTAAGGCACATGATTGAACGAATAATGCCTAACCACAAATGACTTGTGTGACATTATCAATCCAACATGACCTCCACCAAGTGAATGGACTCGCAAGTCAACTGGCTAAGGAATACTCCACACCAGTCGACAAGACTACGCCATTCTCCTATCCTAGAGTGCACTCGAGTTCGGGTATAGAACTCATCTCACAGAGATCACCAAAGCAAACAGCAATTGTATATCAAGCAATTCAAACATTACAATCAATACAGTTATCCCAAATTGTACAAAAATATGTCAAATAACAAATAATAATATATCACAACAAAGGTGAAAAGTAGGCAATACCACCAAGGTGTAGTCCCCAGCAGAGTCGCCACTTTTCTGTAGCGGTGTATTCGTCGCTATATGATCTATTGGTTAAATCATAAGCAAAGTATACAATGAATTCGAGTCGCCACCGCACTTTTATTTATCCTAAGGACTGGTTAAAAAGCGAACAAAAACCTAAGAAGTTTTACACGTAGAAAACTAATGAAAAAGATTAGAGATCGGGGTAAGGGGTAAATTACGCAATGGGAAGGTGTTAGGCACCCATCACGTCCTAGGTACTCCTAGGGAGCCCTTTTCACACTTGTTGTATAAAAATGTTTATTTGTTTTGACATATTGTGCAAACATGAATGGGATGATGAGAAAAGAATGTACAAGTTAATTATTTTTGTGTTCGAACGGATGAACCCGTTGCCTACGTACCTTCCATCAAAGGTAAGGATCAAAACGCCGTAGTTCGGCTAAAATATTTCCAAAACATTTGTGAGTTCATTTTAAAACACAAGCACCAAGGCTCTTCATTACCAATGGGAGAAAACTCAACCAACATCAACAATCCACCATGCGAGGACGGCTTCAACATACTAGTGAGGGGTTAACCCTATAATAAGTATGGAAGACTTACAATCAACTCACTAAGGATAAGGTAAGATTTACATCAACCACTATGGTAATTAAAACCTACGGCTAATGTATGAAAACATATTAACAATGGACAAAGCCAAAACAATTGAATGGGTGGAGTTAATTGATTATGATTATTTACAAAATATGGTCAAGGTATGGTTAAAGTCAATTCAAAATGAAGTATTTACAAAGATGAAGTTTGGAAAGTCATGGACTTAAGGTCCAAGTTTCTAATTTGGAAAGGGGTGAGAATGTTTGCACAACATTTATTTCAAAGTTTTAAACATGTGTGAAAAGGTAGGACACAATGGGATGAATGGAATGGTGGAGTGAAGGTAAAACTTCTTAGGAGGGTCCACCTCTTGAAATCATATAGAAGATGATTCAAGTGGGTCCTTAGGAATAGGCTACAAATGAGCAATAATATGAACATGGTAACAAATGAAAGTAAATAAAAGCGGATACTGGATGCCACTCAATGGTCTTATACCTGTCTCCTAAAACAAGTAAGGATATCAGAAGCCACTCCATGGACTTACACTAATCTCCATCAGAATAAAACAAAAAAAACAAAACAGGGAAGTCGACTGCCAATCTATCTGGACTTATGTTAACCTCCACAGTATGATCCTAGGAATACAAATGCCACATCACAGGGACTTACAATGAATCCTCACATACAACACCAATGCTCAAACAAAGAGCAAAGAAGATATGAGTGACCAATGAGGTCTTACACTCTATCTCTTCCATATCATGGGAACAAAAGCCAATCTACATGGACTTATAATTGTCCTCAATGGGCAAACAACAATATGTCACAAAGACAAATGAAATGATCATGCACTAATGGCAAATAAGGATGATGAATGCACAATGGCAAACTCAAGTAATCATGTATAAATGAATCAAGTAATCAATCACATAAATTCAAGTAGCACACACTATAACCATTCAATGAGGCTCAAGCAAAAGGGTGAGGCATTAAAGCCAACTGTAATAGGTTCAAGTTGCTCTTAACCTTGCCATTGAGGGGCTAAGGTGAAGCAGATGAAAGGATATGAGGGGTGTGCCTCATCACTCTTATCTCTGGTCAGAGAGAGTATTGAATATCAGAAGGTGTGGGAGTTCAGAAAGATGGAACTCTCTCCACATTTTAGACTTTATAGATCTTGGGGTAGGATCTCAATGCTACAACCATGTAATGGGAGCAAGGAGAAGACTCACAGAATAGTGGGAGATAGGCTACATATCTCTTATATCCACCAATTGCCTCAAATGAGGACTTTTCCTGCTTGGGACAAACATAAACAATCACAAACATCGCCTCTTAAGGAGGACTTCAGACAGTTGCCTGGCTAAATAACAAGCCAGGTCTTCCAGACTACATGGAGACAAGAGAGTCTACCTCAATGCAAATTGCTATTTAAGCAAAGCAAAGCAAGTTCTTAAGAGAACTGAGCAACTAAGGGTACCTGAAATCAATCAAATATAATCAGCATCCCAGCATAAACAAAACAACAACATAATGATCAATCAACAATGTACAATCAATGATGCAATATGTGCATAGCACCAATCTCAAGTGAACCAAGCACCCTACAAAACAAATAGGTTAGTCAACAATAGTCAAATGAATTCAACTCAAATATGCATCAACCTCCTTAAGGCATTAGCTTTTTAACCTGAAAAGTCAAAGTCAAGCTCAAACATAAGTAACAAGACCACTAGGACAAGCCTAGGGTCCAAAGGAGGGAAAAACTTAAAACAGCAAGTAAAACATAATCAATGTCAAGGTAATTCAAATAAGAAGAGATCCCAAGTGGTCTCACATCCAAACTATGCACTAATCTCATTTTATGCACAAATTAAGGCAAAGTAAGCAATGTTGAATCACATATGGACAACCAGAATGATTTCAATCTAAAAAATATCAAAACAGCACAGTAAATTCCACAAAAATTATATCCTAAACAGAAGACATTCAACAAGCTACATATCAATTTTCATGCCATTTGGACTAGTGGAGCTATGTCAATTAAATCAACATGTCAAGGCATGCAAAAATCATCCTAAACTAGGTCACAAAATGTACACTAACTTCAATCAAATGGTAAACAGTGAAATCAAATTAGAAATGAGTGGGACCAAAGCCAAATCAAGGTTTAATATGTTAGGAAGCACTCCACCAAATTTCATATTCATAGGATAAGGGATGAGCATTTAATGATACATGTACATTTTGTTACACATAAAACAAGCCAAAATTGCTAAACAGCAATCAAAAATCCAAATCAAATGGAAAATAGATCAATTAAATCCACAAAAATTCATGTTGAAAGTTAACATATACATTGTATCTCATGCAAAAAATCAGAGCCATTGGCCTAAGGGAAGCATGGAAAAATAATTCATGAAGTCAGCATAGCATAGTGTGACACAAATTGTCACACTCAAAAAGAATAATTCATATCTACCAATCCAGAAGTCCAAAAATTACAAATGATACATCAAAACTTCCAGGAATGTGTCAAGAATCATCATATAAAATTTCATTAATTTTGGATAATGTATGAGCATTTGGTGATTAAAATGGTAAAACATATGAAAATAGCACACATGATGAACATCTCTATGCCAATTAAAATTTCTACCAGGCACAACTTACACTACTATGCCTAAAAAAAAGTAGATTAAAATTGGAATCTATCAAAAAAAATCCCACCTAATTTGGATTTAAATTGAATTTTTTATGAATTATTTAAGTTTGGTTATTTTATGTAATGATTATTTAATTGGCTTATATGAATTAATTGATTAATTGAATAATTATTAAATGTTATAACAATAGCAGTAGCAGTAACGTGAGTTAATGGAATTGTTATTCAGCAGTGGTACTTCCTTAAATATACTAGCCTTGCCAAAACGACACAGTAGCAACTTAAAGCGGTGTCGCGTTCCCATTGGACGGAGCAGGCGGTAAACGCGTTTTTCAAATGGCAACGCACAGCAGCGGATCAAACTCACGAAAATTCCAGAAAATTAAGCGTTCTTCGTGTTCTTGATTCTAGATGTGGTTATGAACATTTTCGCACCAAATCGCACAAACCATATACCGTTGGAACCGGCATGCAACGTACATCACTAATATCACCATAGTTTCATCCAGAACTCAACATATAAAAAGATTCAATCAAGAAAAGTTTTGCATCTAAATGTTCAAATCCATATTTCTCCATGAATACTCAATGATTTAACACGATTCGAATTGCAGTTTGTTCTATGTCGTGAGATCTATCTAAACCACATGCTGATTTCAAGAATCGAAGAGTTCGAATTTTTACCTTCTTGAAGTGCAGCTCGTGATTCGGTGTTTGTTTCGCTTCGATTGATGAAAACAGATGGAGTATAATGCTCTAGGAAGTGAATGATGATGATCTTTCAGCTCAAGAACGCACGAATCAATCGATCTTTCCAACCGCCATTGAAGAAGAAGCTTTGCACAATTGGAGTTTTGGATGGTTTTTGCTTCAATTTGCTACAAACAGAACTCTACTATCACCTGCAAATGAAGATTCAACCAAGAATTCGCAGAAACAATAGTGAATTATTGAAGAATTGATGAAAAAGTGTATGTGGAAATTGGAGAAAAAGTGAGAGAATTTGAGAGTTTTTTGGATGAATCTGAAAAAATGATTATTCCCCTCTTGAGTTTGTTATAATTAACCTTATATATGATGTATTAATCCACCATTAATCATAATTAAGCAAAAATGATAATTAGTGAAAAATGCACTTGTAATGCAATTTGGCATTTTTGCCCTTGGAGAGCTATGACCAATGTAACAGTAAATTTTCAATTTGAACAAGTCACAAATTTCATTTAGAAGCTATTGGAATTGGTCCCATGCCAAAATTCCATGTACTTTGAGTTTTGGACCATTTTGCCCTTGGCCTTTAATTAGTACACTTAAAAAATGACCTTTTTATGTGAAGGTTTTTGGCAAAATGTGATGATGGATTATGAAAGTACATATCGAATGTGGTTTGCTCAAAGAAGAACCATCCAATTTGGACATTCCATGTGAGAGTTATGCCACTTTGAATTCGGGCATTTTCTGAAATTGATTTGACCATATCTTGTCAACCACACATGGGAATTGAGTGTTCTTGGACTTTTTGGAATGGTGAGAACAATATCTTCAACTTTCATGTTGGACAAAATTTCATTTGAAGCTTTCTTGGACACGTAATATTTGGGAGAAAAACTTTCCATTTTGGGCAGGTGAGAATTATAGGTCATTTCCAATTTTGGAAACTTTTTGTCTGACCTCAAATCCTTCAACCTTGATCTTTGAAATGCCAAATGAGACTTGTATGGACATGAAAGAGGTCTTTCTAACCATCTCACACCCTCCAATCCCTGATTAAATGCACAGTCGACCACAGTTGACTTTTGTTGACTTTTCTTGACTGGGCCATGTTCTGATGAATTCCAAACCTCTTTCAATTGAGATCTTGATTCCAAATGATATCACAAGTTATATGAACTCTTTATGAATGATCATGGTGTCCAAATTCTTCAAGAATGGCCACTATCAATTGCTTAATGCCTGATTTGACTGTTTTGACCTATGATTGCTTCAGCTGCAAGAAACAAGGTTAGATGACAATATTTTTGTACTTTTGGTTAGTGGACATATGAAAAGCAATGATATACAAATGAAATACATGCTTGGTGATCAAGAACGACACTCACAAGGTATCCCACCCACTAGGAGGGCAGCTAGGGTATGCAATGATCCTTGAGGCCATGATATGATATGATATGGACCATGAGGGATCTTAGGGCCAAAATTGGGGTCTTACAGTATGCTTTGCTTTTGATTTAATCAATAAATCATAAAGTGACGAATACACCGCTACAGAAAAGTGGCGACTCTGCTGGGGACTCATCAAATTTCCCTGGTGGGTTTGCCTACTTTTCACACTTTGTTGTATTATATTTGTATATTGTTTATGACATATTTTTGTGCAATTTGGGATTACTGTATTGTTTGTAATGATTGAATTGCTTGATATATCAATTGCTTGCTTGCTTGGTGATCTCTGTGAGATGAGTTCTATACCCGAACTCGAGTGCACCCTATGATAGGAGAATGGCATAGTCTCGTCGACTTGTGTGGAGTTATTCCTTAGCAAGTTGACTTGCGAGTCCATTCACTTGGTGGAGGTCATGTTGGATTAATAATGTCACACAAGTTATTTGTGGTTAGGCATTATTCTTTCAATCATGTACCTTAGAAGCCAAGGACCTTAGTTTACCAAGCCCATCTTGGCCTATTTTTTAGGACGTAGTGCGGAGGTCGTTCAGATGTAAGATCTGATGCGATTGTTACGCGATACTACACTCATAAGAGTCTCTCTTGAGAATATTTTTGGAATACGAGTATTCGTTCCTCCGATAATATTCGAAAGATGGGATGATGACTATGGGAACCTCTGGTAGAACATGTTCGGCAGGTTTAAACCATAGTACACTCCCTTTGGGTGGTCCTTAACTGAGACTCCATGCTCGTGACTCACAATAAACCCGTGATTCATGGTTGATCCGTTCAACTATCGTTAATATCAATGGAACTTGGGTGTTGATAAGGTGAAAACCATAATCCACCAAAATGGATGATTGATATTAAGGATGGTTGAACAGTTCATGTATCGTTAATATCAATGGAACTTGGGAGTCGATAAGGTGAAAACCATAATCCACCGAAATGGATGATTGATATTAAGGATAATACGAACCATCCCATGACCTTTGTCTAGTGTGCTTTGCTTGATCCTTGAGTGTGATTGGTGCATTCATGCATACATGCATTCATCTGCATCCATATCATCAGATAAAAAGAAAATTTTCAAGGAACTTAAGGGGTTTATTTGCAAAATTTTCAGATATGGAAAGACCAAAAAGGCATACAAAGAAGTACAACTTTAGACAACCCGATGTGAAAGAGTTAAGGAATCTGACATCTTATGTATTAGATCCCTTGGGTTTCAAAGCTCGTTATGGGAAGCTTCTGCCTCTGCTGACTACTCAGGTTGATGAGGGACTGATGGGAACTCTGGTTCAGTTCTATGATCCTCTGTATCACTGCTTCACTTTTACAGACTTTCAGCTATTGCCTACCCTGGAGGAGTATGCTCATCTTGTGGGTATTCCGATTCTGGATCAGGTGCCGTTCAGTGGCTTGGAGAGCATCCCTACTTCTCGAGAGATAGCTGACATGTTGCACATAGATGAATCATTGGTTAAAGCCCATATGACTACCAAAGGTGGAATTCAAGGTCTTCCTTCTGATTTCCTCATCGCTCAAGCTACCGTATATGGAAAGGCCATGAGTGAGGATGCCTTTGAAGCCATATTTGTGCTTCTCATCTATGGACTGGTATTGTTCCCCAACATCGACAAATTTGTGGATGTGAACGCCATTAGGATCTTCTCTATTCTTAATCCCGTTCCGACTCTGTTGGGTGATACCTATATCTCTTTGCACCTGAGGAATGCAAAGGGTGGTGGCGCTATTGTGTGCTGTTTGCCTCTGTTGTACAAGTGGTTTATTTCGCACTTGCCTCAGACGGTCTCTTTCAAGGAGAACAAGGGATGTCTACGGTGGTCTACGAGACTCATGTCTCTCACTAATGATGATATCTCTTGGTATGATCGTGCATATAACGGTGTCCAGATTATTGACTCTTGTGGTGAATTCTCCAATGTGCCTCTTCTTGTTACATGCGGTGGAATTAGCTACAACCCTATCTTAGCACGTCGTCAGCTTGGGTACCCCCTAGAGGATAAACCTAATAACATTCTGTTAGAAGGTGTGTTCTTTCAGGAGGGTAAAGATCCCCAAGGCCTGAAAGCCAGGATGGTCCGCGCTTGGCGTAAGATTCACAAGAAGGGTAGAAGTGAATTGGGTCCGAAGAACCGCATAGCTCTGGAGCCATATACGACTTGGGTGAGGAAGAGAGCATCCGAGTATCTCATGCCTTATGATTATCCGAGACCTACACCTTTGGTTGTGGTTGGGCCTTCAACCCTCCCTAACCAAGGCGTAGAGGAGTTGAGAGATGAATACCTTTCACGTGCTTGGATCCGTGAAAGAGAAGAGTTGCTTCAACAGATGAAGGAGAAGGATGCTCTGATCGAGTTCCTCGAGCATCAGGTGATTGATGATCCTAATGATACTTGGACTTCTCTACTTCCTCAGTCTTCTAAGTTCTGGAAAAGGAAGTATGACAGACTCGCCAAAGATAAGGCGAACATGGAAGCAACATATGAGAGAGAGATCAAGAGGCTTCGTGCAGCTTATCTTCTAGTATCCCGAGCTTCTAGGGATCCATAGGATGTTTATTTTCCTTCTCTCTTGTAATATAATTGACAATGCTGTACTTCTTTGTTCAAATATATTTGATGAGATGTTTTCCATATGCGGTTAAAATGCTTAATATTCAAAAATTGCAAATAATACCCTAAAGTTCCTTCAAAAAAATAAAAATAAATCATGTGCACGAGCATTGCATGCATCATTTGCATAAGCAGGTGTTGTTCTGGTCTTCTTGTATGTGGCCTAACTTTGTGCTCTTCATTTATTTTGAAGACAAGCTGACTCATCGGTACTATACTCGAGCCAATTCTACCAGAGTGATGGATCAACTCGAACAAGAGAACCGAGAGCTGAAGGATGAAGTTGCCAGACTCACCGCTTTGATGGAGCAATTCTTGGCTGCTCAGAATCAACCATCCCCGACGCCTGCAACTCCTCCCCAGAGGACTGTTATATCTGAAGTGGTTTCTTCAACTGTGCCAGTTGCCAGTGCCCATTTCATGCCAGCCATGCCAGCCGGGTTTCCGTGAGGTATGTGTCGCACCTCAAAAATGCGATCCCTCGAGATAGGACGCGGAAAAAATGTTGTTCGTAACAGAGTCGCCACCGAACTTTATTCATTCCAATGAAGGAATAGGAAAATATCGAGAAAACCTTTATAGATAAGAATAATGGTCGTCGCAACCATATTCGGGTTCGGGAGTCGATTACGCAAGTGGAAGGTATTAGCACCCCTTACGTCCGTTGTACTCAACGGGAACCTTTTATTCTGATTTTGCTATTTGACTGTTAATTGACTGTTACTTGCTTGCTTCGAATAATTGGAATTATTGATAGATATGGATGAAGACCTCGAGAGGGGGAAATGGGAGGTTTTTTATTAGTGTGCTCGCGAAGATACAACAATCTCCTGCCTACGTATCCTTATGGTGCAATAAGGAAATCAGAGCATTCGTAGTTCGGGCTACTACGAATATTTGATGGGTTTTCTTTTTGATGAACGACTGTGTTGGTCGGCGTTCTAATGGCTAAACGCTGGCTTGTCTACTCTCGGGGGAGGCTCTAGCACTGGTTTGCTGTGCGCATTAGAAAGGATTGACAATGTTCCTTTGAAAAGGGTTTCGGTCACGCGGGGGTGACAAGTTGAATTGATGTGTTTGGGTTTGATGGTTGATTGGTTTCGATCGCTCGGGGGCGAGAAATTAGGTTTGATTTGTTTGAGATGTTTTTGAAGAACGACGAAAGATTGAGCAATGTGGTGTTCACCAATCGTCCAATTCTTTCGAGGAGTAATAAGGCGTCTGCCTTCTATTCCTTTTTCATTCAGATTATTTTGAAAGTTTGTTTGTGGATGTTGAATATGCACGGTAGTGAGGCGTACGCCTCCTACTTGCTTATCCAAAGAATAATGAGGTGTGCGCCCCTTATTCCTTTATCCAAGTTTATTTAGCGTGTTTTAATCGGAAGTCGATAATTTGTGCAATATGGCGTACGCCAATTATTCAAATAATCGAGAGATGGCGAGGCGTACGCCTCTCATCTTTTATCATCCGAAGTTTAAATTGTAAAAGATATGTCTTGATGTTTGTATGTGGTTTGCGAAAATGGTTTGTATTTGAATTGGTAAGTTTGGATTTATTCGATTGTGGTTTTGATTTGATGACGAAGATTCGAGCAATGTGGCATACGCCAATTATTCGAATAATCGAAAGATAGTGAGGCGTACGCCTCCTATCCTCTTTTCATCTGAATTATGGAATTACAAGGATTTGGAATTTGTAATTGATTTAGAGGATGTGATTTGAACTTGTATGGTTATTAGGGTTTTACTTGAATGACGAAAATCCGAGCAATATGGCATACGCCAATTATTCGAATAGTCGAGAGATAGTGAAGCGGAAGCTTACTATTCCCCTTTTCATCCAAAATACGGAATTAAAAGGGTTTGGAATTTGTAATTGATTTAAAAAAAAAGTGGTTTGAATGTGTATGATTAAGGTTTAATCGGGTGACAAGAACTCGCGCAATATGGCGTACGCCAATTATTCAAGGGTTTGAGAAATAGTGAAGCGTACGCTTACTATCTCCTTTTCATCCCAAGTTTATGTTAAGAGAGAAAATCCTTTTGAAATTGAATGGTTTACAAAAAAATGATTTGAATTTGTGTTTATGAATGAAAATGAATTTCGTTTTGTGTATTATTTCATCTACTCAATTAATCAATAACCAAGTAGATTTCATTGTAAGGAAGCCCAAGAGTAAGCTATGTGAGGTTGATGGCGATGCGAAGAGCAATCGACTTACAAGGGTGTTTGAAAGTGGGCTCGATATTAAATCGAGAATTGTTGTTTGTGCTTTTTGAAATTGGCTTGAATTGATGGTGAATAAATCAATAAATTTCTAATTAGCCAAATTAATTAATTAAGACTTAAATGGATCGATTAATTAACTTAATTGAAATTAATTATCAAAATTATTTATTTAGACCAAATAATCATGATAATTAAAATTAATTAATAGTAATTAATTAAACAATATTTAAATTAATTGATTAATTAAAGAAAATGGAAATGTGTGATTTTGATTTGCAAAATTGAATTATGGTCACAAAATGTGCTCGAGAACCGGTTAGGGCGAAATGACAATAAAATTGATGTCATTCGCGAATTCATAACGCGGTGAAATTGGTCCATTAATTTATTGAAACTTTGGGTGGTCCAACGACACAGAATTGTCGAGTCCGTTAATTTGAACGAGCAAAAATGGGACAAGATGGTAATACCAAACTATATTTCCATATTTACATAGCTACCAACACAATCCAAGCGGTTTATACATAACGATGTAATTGAAGCTAAAACTAATATCATAACAATAGCACAGTATATCTTTAAAGCACGGTATCTTATGATTAGCAACATATATTTTCCCAGAAGTTTAATAAGCTGGACTCAAGGAGTCCAACAGCAAAGTCGAAAAGAAAACAACTTAGCAATTGAAAACATCAAAAACCTACACACACCAATTGAATATATGACTACAGTGACCTTAACAACAAGTTCAGAGTTTAATGTAAATCCACATTCTGCAACACTCAATACGCCAGTCTCTAATAGATGATAACAATGAATCCACAGGGAAAAATAAGACAAAAGAAACCTACTATGCATGACACTTATTCACCCTAAAGGTTAAAACAATGCTATGGAACAAAATCAACATCACAGAGACCTAAATTTTACACAGAATTTCTCAATAAAACAGATAACCAACATAATACAAATATGGAGAATGTCGTTACCCCCAATGCTGTTGTGTTGGCAATGTTGATGAGTTCGCGCCGCTGTAAATTGAGCTTCTTGGAGATGTCAGATTCGGAAATTTCCAACTGGAGCTCGGTTGTGGACGGATGGAAAGAGGAGCTCGCGGAATGCTATTGTTGTTGGATTGCTGTGCTGTGGCGGCGAATCCAGAGGAGCTTCGGAGGGTGGAGAATTTCGTGATGGTGTACCGGCGACGGCGAAGAGGGTTTTGGGGGTTTCGTGAGATGACTTGAAATACGGTGAGGGTTTCTGTTTTCTTTCGTTAACAGAGAGAGAAGAGTGAGGATTTGTGTTGTCGACTTGAAATCACGGGTTGGAGGTGGATCGACGGAAGGTTAATGGTGAAGGGGGCGAGTCTAGGGTTTTGACGGAGGAATGGGTTTCGTGTGTTAGGCGGCGGCAAGGTTTGGTTGTTGGTGGAGTGCCGAAGGTTGAAGCTGGGGTTTGAGGATGTTAAGCGATGGTGAAGTCGCGATGAAGATGATGACGAGAGATGGTTGTGGGGTGGCGATTTGAGGGTAGATGGTGGATTTAGGGTTTTGACGGCGTCGATGACGGTGGATGGTGAGAATGAAAGTCGCGTATGGTTGTGTGGCGGCGATTTTGAGCGGTGGAGGTGATTGGAGATGAAGATGGAAAATGAAGGGTTTTTGTGAGGAGTCTTTGAGGATTTGTGAGAGAGGCGTGGAGG
The DNA here is from genome assembly GCF_024323335.1 of Lathyrus oleraceus. NCBI lineage: Eukaryota > Viridiplantae > Streptophyta > Magnoliopsida > Fabales > Fabaceae > Lathyrus > Lathyrus oleraceus. The sequence continues at coordinate 215,259,140 of NC_066583.1, forward strand.
TGGCTTTTCAGAGAGTGAGAAATGTGAGTGACTTGTGAGCTGAGAGTGAGAGAGTGAAGGGTTTTGAGAGAGAGAGCGTTGTGAGGTGTGTGTTTTTGTCTATTGAGAGGAGAATGAATAAAGGTGAGGAATTTTAGGGGAGGGATATAGCGAGAGAGAGAGAGTGCCAGATGGAAGAGATCTTTTTAGATCTTTTTTTGATTTTTTTCTTGTAGTCGTTAGAGGAGAGAGATATAAAGAGATTTTTTTGTTTTTTATGCAAAGAAGGAATCCAATGCACACAATATATATATATATATATTTATTAATACACTTGTTATTTATTTAAACAAACTAAAATCAACAAGAAAACTAATTACTATTTGATTCTAATTAATATCTAAGAAAAACTAACTAATATTTAATTAAATCACTAATATTTAAAAAACTAACTAATATTTAATTAAATCACTAATATTTAAAAAACTAAATAATATTTAAAAAAAACTAACTAATATTTAATTAAATATCATTCTAATTTCTTTAATTAAATATAAAAAAATATTTGACCAATTAAAAAATAAAAAAATCGAGTATAAATTTTATTCGGAAAAATTAAACCAGTCACACTAAAATTGTCAGCACAAAACCTATTATTTGAAAAACACCCTTTCTTCAAATTTTAACGATTCAACCGATTTTTCGGTATTATCAAATAAATTCATTCTGACTGACATTTTAGGTACTATTCATGATGCAAATGTGTGTCATGTTATGCATATGATGCTAAATGAAAAATGAAATTAATTCTACGAAAATTTAAATATGCCCGGACAAAATTGGGGTATGACAGTTGCCCCTATTTAATTAACTTGAACTAGAAGGTAAGAATGACAACAGTCTTCATACATTCGTGGTAGAAGGTAATTAAATACAGAAAGATCCGAATTTTGTCCTTTGGAATGCAATGGAGAGATGCAGATGAAAATGCAATGGATACCAAGGTAATAGGGGTAGATTGTCCGATCAATGCCAACCCTCGAGTCGACCCTCAAATCTTGCACAGGTTGTTTCTGATGTGAGACACATGAACATGCTTTCTGGCATCAAAAGGATGACAGTAGAGCTAGTTGCTATCACCAAAAGGATGACAGTAGAGTTAATTGCTATCACCAAAAGGATGACAGAAATTCGCCATGATCGTCAGGATCGTCATTACCAAAAGGATGATGGATAAACCGAGCTTCAAAAGTAATCATCACCAAAAGGATGATGGTTACAGTGGCTACAACCAAGATCTCCATCACCAAAGGATGATGGTAAGATCAACAACAAATCTCACTATCACCAAAAGGATGAAAGTTAGACCCAATTCAAAGATTTCCATCACCAAAAGGATGATGTCCGTCACCAAAAGGATGATGGTTATTCTGGTAAAGTTTCCAGTTATCAAGCATAATATCAAGGCTATCACCAAAAAGATGATAGTCGACTCATCAACTTTAGAGATCACCGTCACCAAAAGGATGAAGGTAAGATCCAACAACAAAACCTGTTATCACCAAAAGGATGATAATAAGTCAAATAACTTCAATGATCACCATCACCAAAAGGATGAAGGTACAATCACACAACAAACTTGTTATCACCAAAAGGATGATAATAAGTTGACAATCACCATCACCAAAAGGATGAAGGTATAATTAAAAAACACAACTTGTTATCGCCAAAAGGACGATAATAAGCACTCAACGCAATTGATCACCATCACCAAAAGGATGAAGGTAGGATCAAGACACAAACTTGTTATCACCAAAAGGATGATAATAAGTCAACAATCACCATCACCAAAAGGATGAAGGTATTGTCAAACGACAAAACTTGTAACCACCAAAAGGATGATAATAAGCACACACGCAATTGATCACCATCACCAAAAGGATGAGGGTAAGATCAAGACAAAAACTTGTTATCACCAAAAGGATGATAATGAGTCAACAATCACCATCACCAAAAGGATGAAGGTATTGTCATACGACAAAACTTAGTACCACCAAAAGGATGATAATAAGTACACACGCAATTGATCACCATCACCAAAAGGATGAAGGTAGGATCAAGACACAAACTTGTTATCACCAAAAGGATGATAATAAGTCAACAATCACCATCACCAAAAGGATGAAGGTATTGTCAAACGACAAAACTTGTTACCACCAAAAGGATGATAATAAGCACACACGCAATTGATCACCATCACCAAAAGGATGAAGGTAGGATCAAGACACCAACTTGTTATCACCAAAAGGATGATAATAAGTCAACAATCACCATCACCAAAAGGATGAAGGTATTGTCAAACGACAAAACTTGTTACCACCAAAAGGATGATAATAAGCACACACGCAATTGATCACCATCACCAAAAGGATGAAGGTAGGATCAAGACACCAACTTGTTATCACCAAAAGGATGATAATAAGTCAACAATCACCATCACCAAAAGGATGAAGGTATTGTCAAACGACAAACTCGTTATCAACAAAAGGATGATAATAAGCACAGAAGCAATTGATCACCATCACCAAAAGGATGAAGGTAGGATCAAGACACAAACTTGTTATCACCAAAAGGATGATAATAAGTCAACAATCACCATCACCAAAAGGATGAAGGTATTGTCAAACGACAAAACTTGTTACCACCAAAAGGATGATAATAAGCACACAACGCAATTGATCACCATCACCAAAAGGATGAAGGTAGGATCAAGACACAAACTTGTTATCACCAAAAGGATGATAATAAGTCAACAATCACCATCACCAAAAGGATGAAGGTATTGTCAAACGACAAAACTTGTTACCACCAAAAGGATGATAATAAGCACACAAACAATTGATCACCATCACCAAAAGGATGAAGGTAGGATCAAGACAAAAACTTGTTATCACCAAAAGGATGATAATAAGCCGACACAAACTTAATGATCGCCATCACCAAAAGGATGAGGGTAAGATCAAAACAAAAACTTGTTATCACCAAAAGGATGATAATAAGTCGATAGTCTCCATCACCAAAAGGATGAAGGTAGGATCAAGACAAAAACTTGTTATCACCAAAAGGATGATAATAAGCCGACACAAACTTAATGATCGCCATCACCAAAAGGATGAGGGTAAGATCAAAACAAAAACTTGTTATCACCAAAAGGATGATAATAAGTCGATAGTCACCATCACCAAAAGGATGAAGGTAGGATCAAGACAAAAACTTGTTATCACCAAAAGGATGATAATAAGCCGACACAAACTTAATGATCGCCATCACCAAAAGGATGAGGGTAAGATCAAAACAAAAACTTGTTATCACCAAAAGGATGATAATAAGTCGATAGTCACCATCACCAAAAGGATGAAGGCACTACAACACAACATAACTCGTTATCACCGAAAGGATGATAATGAATCAACAATCACCATCACCAAAAGGATGAAGGTGAGATTATAACTTCGAAACTTGTTACCACCAAAAGGATGATAATAAGTTATAAAAAATTCAAATATTGCTGACACCAAAAGGATGACAGTGGGATTGGACTTTCCAAATGTCACCATCACCAAAAGGATGATAGCTTAAACCAAACTTTGTAATCTCTATCACCAAAAGGATGATTTTAGATTAAACTGGACGTCATCACCAAATGGATGATGACTGAACCAAAATGACAAGGATTGCTTATCACCATAAGGATCGCCGACACCAAAAGGATGACGGTAGGTTGTAATAACTGTAGAGGTCACCATTCACCAAAAGGATGAAGGTTGAACCAAAACTTCAAGGATCTTCGACACCAAAAGGATGACGATAAGATCACAGATGTCAAGGATTTACCATTACCAAAAGGATAACGGTGATCGTAAACAGGGTGATGATTAATATTATTCCTCAACGGACTTTCACCAAAAGAATGATAGTGAGAAAAATATTGGAAAAATAAGGCTACTGTCAAAGTTCAGTAAACCTGATTTGCTGGGTAGTATTGGAACATTGCTGGGTAGGACTCGCTTGGAGTATCAACAACAAAAGGTTGCAGAACAAATATTCTCTGGGGAGATGTAGTTTCTGTCAACAAAAGGTTACAGGAAACGACTTGTTGAGGGACGCTCAACATGAAACAAGGTATGTGTTTAAAGAAGCAATGTTTGACTTAGCTGAGGGTACGTCTTATCAACAAAAGGTTGAAGGATGTAACTCAATGGAGAACGCCCGATAGTAGGGTAGGAACTCACTTAGAGGAATTGACAATGACTCAACTGCGGGTTGGCCTGGATGCCTACGACTAAACCTTGGATTTTGATTCGTGCTATATGCATAAATGTCATGTATGCGTTATGTATGAGGTGATGCATGTGATGCATGTGATGCGTGTTTGAATGCAAAGGCTGATTGGTTTGTTTGGGATTGGCCCCCCTTTTCAAAGGCAATGTGTTTTCTGGAAACCAATGATGGTTGTATTTGTTTTTGTGAAGGTGCCACCAAGGTGGGCTTTGGTTTTTCTGGTAATTGTCAATGTGGGTTGGACCATCAGTTGGTGGAAAAGATCTGACTTCCCAACACTCGGTAGTTGATGATGTGATAAACACGTATAGGAGATGGATACGCTTGGTGCCCCAAGTTTGGATCTTACTGATACGTTATGTATTTGTCTTTGAGAAGATCTTGGCTTCTTCTAAAGTGTTTGGCCAGTCTGTAACTGAGCATAGCGACGTGATCAACGCATGATGGTTATGCTTTTGACGTGCCCTAAGGATTCTTGTCAAGGTATGATGTTGTATTGGTATGAACTTTCGATGTTTTTGTTATGAATTCAAGCAGTTACTAGTGTCTGACGCAATCTGCTTGACTGACTTGAAGATATGAAGGGAATTTTGCCCCTTGCAACTTGTCTTGCCCCAGACTGTAGGGTGTTCACAGGAACTCTCCTTGAAAGGAAACCTCGGGAGTGGTTATCTGATGACATGGTCTGAGTCTGTTTTTCCTGCTCCTGAATCTTGCAATGGTTTTCCCCTGATTAGCCTTTGAGGGACTTGCCTCAGACGGACTGAGTATTGAAGTGTTTTTCCTCCCTGATCAACCGATGCTTGGAGATTTGTCTTGTACTGACTGCTTCTTAGGTCAATATTAATCAAAATGATGTCATGCCCCTGATTTATGAGATGGTCTTGATTCGTGTCAGCAACAATGATCAAGTGCCTCTTGAATTTCCCCTTGTTGGAATTTTCTCGATGTCAAGTACTGACTGACAATTAAGAATTGTTATTCAAGAAATGGTGATTTTAATGCAATAGTTATGCAAGTTTTGAAAAATAATCATTCATTTGGAGTGTCGTGATAGTGTGTGGCGAGTGGATCATGAGTCCAAACGCGGTGTTGATTTAGCTAGCGTGTGAGTGATATAGTGAGAAGAGAATATTAGAAAATCTCTGGGAGTTAGTTTACCCAACCTTGCTATAGTATGCTTTCAGAACAAATCTTACTTCAATTAGGTCTTTTGAAGGTTGTAACGTGGCTTGGTTCATGGTTATTGAAACAAAAGGATATAAGGCTCAAAGTTTATTTTAACCCACCCCTTGTTCATGATGATCTCCAATCCTACGTTCAGTTAATTCACACACATTCGTCTTTTGCATGTGTAAGGATAAAGATGGTGATTCAAGGTTTCTTGGAATGGCAGCCACCTTATTTTGTTTTTTTGATGTCGGTGACCCCTGCTTTTGGTATGGTGGTCACTGAATCTTGTTTTGTTTTGGAGACTTTCATTGTCTCTTTCGATTTTGTTTTGATCCCTAACTTTTTCATGGACCGCTTGTTGAAGCCTTAATCCATCGGGATTTCCCCTGTTTTTGCCTAAGTCTCCTTTTAGGGTATTGGACTTAGCGAGCTCTTTCTTTGATTTTTTTTTTGAAATTGTGACTGCCAAGTCATTGGTCATTGAAGAACAACCGACATAAAATTTGGATTTGTATGGTTCCTTCGACACTTCAAGATGTGTGTGAAGAATATCATGTGGTTGATCCGCGTATGGGATATTTCACCTTTGTAATTTGAATGTGTCATCGGATTAACTGAACACTACCCTGCCCCAGGTTAAGCGTAAGGGTTTGTAGATCCGAAAAAAACTCCTACTTCTGGGCTCGAAGTGGTTGACTAGGGATTGACTCCTTATCTCTCCAGTGTTTGGGGATTTGAAACAATGCCTGTACATCATCAGTAAGGTTTTATCCGAAAGCATATGATCAGCAATTATGAGTATTTTGTTTTCGTCATCCTCCTTCCAACATTTACTAACAATATTGTGATGAAGAAGGTGAGGTGGAAAAGTATGTGTTTTGTGATTTGCAAAGGTGATAGATGAGTGAATATGAAAGATTGATTCAAAGCATGCATAATCATCCCATTAATAAGACCAAATACAAGTAACAATGTTTAAAGCATACAGTACTTAAACAATCAAGACAAATTACAAGAATGCAAAAAATGGTAAAAGTGGCATCAAGATTGCCTTCATTCAAATGAATAGGTCTTCATCTCTTAATTCTTCGTCAGAATTTGCTCTGCTTGTTCAGGCTGGTGGGAAGCTTTACCTTCGAGCTTCACTTGACTCTGCATGCGCCGGCATGGGGTTCGTTGCAACGTTTGGCCTCACTGGCGTGAATGTAAGTGCTTTACTATCAACCAAATCTTGAACCTTGTGCTTGAAAGCCTTACAGTTCTCTATTGTGTGCCCTGGAGCACCCATGTGATACTCGCAGTGAGCATTGGCGTCGTAGCCTGGAGGATATGGTGGAGTTACAGGTGTTATCTCCTTCAGAACAACCGATCCATCCTTTAGCAGGTAGGGGAGGATCTTGCTATATGACACTGGCAAAGGATCGAAATGTCTTTCTGGCCTCCTTGCCCTATGTTGGTTAGGTTGACGTTGTTGCGGAGCACGTTGTTGTTGATTCTGATGTTGTTGTTGGTAAGCCGACTGTTGATAAGGCTGTTGATACTGTTGTTGATAGGGTTGCTGATATGGTGGCTGATATGGTGTTGGGATGACCGCGACAGTCTGGTGATAAGGTACAGGAACATATGGATGTGTCCTATATCCTCCTTCTCCCATTATAGCATTGGTTTGCCCTTTTGGCTTCTTTGGGAGATTGGGATAGGGTTTCTTCATCCCACTTGAAGCATTAGCAGTGCAAGGTAGCTTCCCCTTCTTGATCTGGCTTTCAATTCGTTCTCCCACGGAGACAACCTCAACAAAAGTTGGGAAACTGGATCCTACCATTTTTTCCATGTACTGGGTATGCAGAGTTCCCATAAACATGTCGATAAGCTCCTTATCAAGGAGAGGAGGTTGAACACGAGCTGCTAGCTCTCTCCAACGTTGTGCGTATTCCTTGAATGACTCGTTGTTGCGTTGAGTCATGTCTTGCAACTGGGTGCGGTTGGGCGCTAAATCAGTGTTGTACTGATAATGCCTCAGGAAGGCTTCAGCAAGGTCTCTCCATGATTGGACCTGACCTCTCTCCAGTTGCATGTACCACTCCAAGGATGCCCCACTGAGGCTATCTTGGAAGTAATGAATCAAGAGTTGATCATTACTAATGTGGGCAGCCATTTTGCGACAGTAGGCTCTGAGGTGTGTTCTTGGGCAACTGATCCCTTTGTACTTGTCAAAGTCTGGGACTTTGAATTTCTGCGGAATCACGAGTCCTGGCACCAGGCACATATCAACGGCGTCCAAACCGGGAGTAGTGTGAACCTCCAAGGACTTAAACTTTTCCTCCAAAGCATGGAGTCTATCAACAGCTGGGTCTGGAAGACCTCCAACAGCAGGTTTGGCGGGTTGTGGCATGAAGAAGGCGTCGTATGGATCCTCATCGCCCATCATTGATCCATGTCGAGCAGATGTAGCAGAATGCTCATGGGGATTCATGTTGATCATGGGAGCAGGAATAAGGATTGGTCCTCCTCTAGGCTGGGCAAGATTACCATCAAGGTTAGTTACTCCAGGGATGCTAAGTGATGGCGATCCAAACTGAGCAGCAACTTTCCTGACTTCGGCGCTAGTCTCAGCATCCTTTTCCTTTTGGGCCAAGAGCAACATGGTCTCAAGCAAACGATCCATCTTTTCTTGCATGGAGTCAATGTCTGTTCTCATCGAAACTTGGTTTGCTTCCAGTTGTTCAAGTGTCATCTTGTAATTGCGGCGTGTCTCGTACCGGTGTCGAGTAGTCAGCGTTACTGGACAAAGGGTAGAATATGGTGTAAGTTTTTGATTCTGGAAGATGATATGCAATGCATGTTGATGATATGCAAATGTATGAAATTTTGCCATGTTTTTTGCAGGGGAATACAAACTCAAAATTATCCACATGTCGAGTACATCAGGATAACAGGAAGAAGCAAAGGTTTCTCTGATCACAAGAAATTCCCCAAAGGTAGGTTCTAAAGTTATGTTTTCAAGGAAGGAACTTAGACTCACGGATCAAGTTCAAAACTTCCTCGCAATGGTGGGCTAGCCACATCGTGATGGGAGTTTTGAAATGATCTAATCTAAGTGGGATTCTCGTATTGTACGAACAGGGTGTAGACCCTTCGGTTCAATACTACACAATCACCAATCATGAAAACAAAACTTGGGCTTAAGGCGAGGTCCCTAGAGTCACGGATCGTGTTTAGAACCTCCCCCGCAATGATGGGATAGCCATATTGTAATGGAAACTCCAAACAGATCTACTCTAGGTGGAGTCTTCGTATTGTCCCAATGAGGTGTACACCCCTCGGTTCAATACTACACAACTTCGGGTTCTAAGTTTTTTCTCGAAGCTCGGGTATGGAGCTTATCTCACAACATATACCAAGTCCCATATCAAAGTATCAAGGCAAATTATATACAACACAAGTAATCAGAATAAAATACAGAGAGATAAACATGGAAAGAAAGAATATCTTCCAACAGTCATAGCAAACGCTGGCTTACGTATCCTTATGGTGCAATAAGGAAATCAGAGCATTCGTAGTTCGGGCTACTACGAATATTTGATGGGTTTTGTTTTTGATGAACGACTGTGTTGGTCGGCGTTCTAACGGCTAAACGCTGGCTTGTTTACTCTCGAGGGAGGCTCTAGCACTGGTTTGCTGTGCGCATTAGAAAGGATTGACAGTGTTCCTTTGAAAAGGGTTTCGGTCACGCGGGGGTGACAAGTTGAATTGATGTGTTTGGGTTTGATGGTTGATTGGTTTCGATCGCTCGGGGGCGAGAAATTAGGTTTGATTTGTTTGAGATGTTTTTGAAGAACGACGAAAGATTGAGCAATGTGGTGTTCACCAATCGTCCAATTCTTTCGAGGAGTAATAAGGCGTCCGCCTTCTATTCCTTTTTCATTCAGATTATTTTGAAATTTTTGTTTGTGGATGTTGAATATGCATGGTAGTGAGGCGTACGCCTCCTACTTGCTTATCCAAAGAATAATGAGGCGTGCGCCCCTTATTCCTTTATCCAAGTTTATTTAGCGTGTTTTAATCGGAAGTCGATAATTTGTGCAATATGGCGTACGCCAATTATTCAAATAATCGAGAGATGGCGAGGCGTACGCCTCTCATCTTTTATCATCCGAAGTTTAAATTGTAAAAGATATGTCTTGATGTTTGTATGTGGTTTGCGAAAATGGTTTGTATTTGAATTGGTAAGTTTGGATTTATTCGATTGTGGTTTTGATTTGATGACGAAGATTCGAGCAATGTGGCGTACGCCAATTATTCGAATAATCGAAAGATAGTGAGGCGTACGCCTCCTATCCTCTTTTCATCTGAATTATGGAATTACAAGGATTTGGAATTTGTAATTGATTTAGAGGATGTGATTTGAACTTGTATGATTATTAGGGTTTTACTTGAATGACGAAAATCCGAGCAATATGGCGTATGCCAATTATTCGAATAGTCGAGAGATATTAAGCGGAAGCTTACTATTCCCCTTTTCATCCAAAATACGGAATTAAAAGGGTTTGGAATTTGTAATTGATTTAAAAAAAAGTGGTTTGAATGTGTATGATTAAGGTTTAATCGGGTGACAAGAACTCGCGCAATATGGCGTACGCCAATTATTCAAGTGTTTGAGAAATAGTGAAGCGTACGCTTACTATCTCCTTTTCATCCCAAGTTTATGTTAAGAGAGAAAATCCTTTTGAAATTGAATGGTTTACAAAAAAATGATTTGAATTTGTGTTTATGAATGAAAATGAATTTCGTTTTGTGTATTATTTCATCTACTCAATTAATCAATAACCAAGTAGGTTTCATTGTAAGGAAGCCCAAGAGTAAGCTATGTGAGGTTGATGGCGATGCGAAGAGCAATCGACTTACAAGGGTGTTTGAAAGTGGGCTCGATATTAAATCGAGAATTGTTGTTTGTGCTTTTTGAAATTGGCTTGAATTGATGGTGAATAAATCAATAAATTTCTAATTAGCCAAATTAATTAATTAAGACTTAAATGGATCGATTAATTAACTTAATTGAAATTAATTATCAAAATTATTTATTTAGACCAAATAATCATGATAATTAAAATTAATTAATAGTAATTAATTAAACAATATTTAAATTAATTGATTAATTAAAGAAAATGGAAATGTGTGATTTTGATTTGCAAAATTGAATTATGGTCACAAAATGTGCTCGAGAACCGGTTAGGGCGAAATGACAATAAAATTGATGTCATTCGCGAATTCATAACGCGGTGAAATTGGTCCATTAATTTATTGAAACTTTGGGTGGTCCAACGACACAGAATTGTCGAGTCCGTTAATTTGAACGAGCAAAAATGGGACAAGATGGTAATACCAAACTATATTTCCATATTTACATAGCTACCAACACAATCCAAGCGGTTTATACATAACGATGTAATTGAAGCTAAAACTAATATCATAACAATAGCACAGTATATCTTTAAAGCACGGTATCTTATGATTAGCAACATATATTTTCCCAGAAGTTTAATAAGCTGGACTCAAGGAATCCAACAGCAAAGTCGAAAAGAAAACAACTTTGCAATTGAAAACATCAAAAACCTACACACACCAATTGAATATATGACTACAGTGACCTTAACAACAAGTTCAGAGTTTAATGTAAATCCACATTCTGCAACACTCAATACGCCAGTCTCTAATAGATGATAACAATGAATCCACAGGGAAAAATAAGACAAAAGAAACCTACTATGCATGACACTTATTCACCCTAAAGGTTAAAACAATGCTATGGAACAAAATCAACATCACAGAGACCTAAATTTTACACAGAATTTCTCAATAAAACAGATAACCAACATAATACAAATATGGCCTTAGAATGTCGTTACCCCCAATGCTGTTGTGTTGGCAATGTTGATGAGTTCGCGCCGCTGTAAATTGAGCTTCTTGGAGATGTCAGATTCGGAAATTTCCAACTGGAGCTCGGTTGTGGACGGATGGAAAGAGGAGCTCGCGGAATGCTATTGTTGTTGGATTGCTGTGCTGTGGCGGCGAATCCAGAGGAGCTTCGGAGGGTGGAGAATTTCGTGATGGTGTACCGGCGACGGCGAAGAGGGTTTTGGGGGTTTCGTGAGATGACTTGAAATACGGTGAGGGTTTCTGTTTTCTTTCGTTAACAGAGAGAGAAGAGTGAGGATTTGTGTTGTCGACTTGAAGTCACGGGTTGGAGGTGGATCGACGGAAGGTTAACGGTGAAGGGGGCGAGTCTAGGGTTTTGACGGAGGAATGGGTTTCGTGTGTTAGGCGGCGGCAAGGTTTGGTTGTTGGTGGAGCGCCGGAGGTTGAAGCTGGGGTTTGAGGATGTTAGGCGATGGTGAAGTCGCGATGAAGATGATGACGAGAGATGGTTGTGGGGTGGCGATTTGAGGGTAGATGGTGGATTTAGGGTTTTGACAGCGTCGATGACGGTGGATGGTGAGAATGAAAGTCGCGTGTGGTTGTGTGGCGGCGATTTTGAGCGGTGGAGGTGATTGGAGATGAAGATGGAAAATGAAGGGTTTTCGTGAGGAGTCTTTGAGGATTTGTGAGAGAGGCGTGGAGGTGGCTTTTCAGAGAGTGAGAAATGTGAGTGACTTGTGAGCTGAGAGTGAGAGAGTGAAGGGTTTTGAGAGAGAGAGCGTTGTGAGGTGTGTGTTTTTGTCTGTTGAGAGGAGAATGAATAAAGGTGAGGAATTTTAGGGGAAGGATATAGCGAGAGAGAGAGTGCCAGATGGAAGAGATCTTTTTAGATCTTTTTTTGATTTTTTTCTTGTAGTCGTTAGAGGAGAGAGATATAAAGAGATTTTTTGTTTTTTATGCAAAGAAGGAATCCAATGCACACAATATATATATATTTATTAATACACTTGTTATTTATTTAAACAAACTAAAATCAACAAAGAAAAACTAATTACTATTTGATTCTAATTAATATCTAAGAAAAACTAACTAATATTTAATTAAATCACTAATATTTAAAAAACTAACTATTATTTAATTAAATCACTAATATTTAAAAAACTAAATAATATTTTAAAAAAACTAACTAATATTTAATTAAATATCATTCTAATTTCTTTAATTAAATATCAAAAAATATTTGACCAATTAAAAAATAAAAAAATCGAGTACAAATTTTATTCGGAAAAATTAAACCAGTCACACTAAAATTGTCAGCACAAAACCTATTATTTGAAAAACACTCTTTCTTCAAATTTTAACGATTCAACCGATTTTTCGGTATTATCAAATAAATTCATTCTGACTGACATTTTAGGTACTATTCATGATGCAAATGTGTGTCATGTTATGCATATGATGCTAAATGAAAAATGAAATTAATTCTACGAAAATTTAAATATGCCCGGACAAAATTGGGGTATGACAGTATGCCTCCTGGTTTTATGCCTAATATTCCAGCTCCCACATTTGCTTCCATGCCGGCATCTAGCCCGGTCCTTTCAATGCCTCCTCCTGTCGTGCATACCACTCCCAGGGTAGACGACACCATCTATCATTCTGAGCCGTCTGAGGGCCCAAATGTTAATGAAAAGATGAACGCGATGAACGACCAATTCCTTGAACTCCGCAAGGAATTGAAGACCCTTAGAGGAAGAGATTTGTTCGGTAAATCTGCTGCTGAATTATGTTTGGTTCCCGGTGTTAAGATACCTTTCAAATTCAAAGTCCCTGACTTTGAGAAGTATAAGGGGAACACCTGCCCGCTCAGTCACCTGGTTATGTATGCCAGGAAAATGTCTACTCAGACAGATAATGATCAGCTGCTGATTCATTATTTTCAGGATAGTTTGTCTGGTGCAGCTCTTCGGTGGTATATGAGCCTAGATAGCGCAAACATCCGTTCCTTCAACGATCTTGGCGAAGCCTTCGTCAAGCAGTATAAATATAACGTGGATATGGCTCCTGACCGTGATCAACTCAGAGCCATGTCCCAAAAGGACAAAGAGACATTTAAGGAGTACGCCTAGAGGTGGCGAGAGCTGGCAGCTCAGATTACTCCTCCGCTGGAAGAGAAGGAGATGACCAAAATCTTTTTGAAAACTCTTAGTTCATTTTACTATGAGCGGATGATCGCTAGTGCTCCCTCTGATTTCACCGAGATGGTGAACATGGGGATTCGATTGGAGGAAGGAGTCCGTGAAGGACGTTTATCCAAGGACGAAGGCTCTTCAAGCAAGCGGTATGGGGCGTTTGCTAAGAAGAAAGATGGGGAGGCACATGCTGTGCAATCTCATGCTAAACCTAGAAGACCCTCTGTTAAGAGGAAGCCTGTGCGTCATGCCAGCAACCAGCATCAGGTGGCTCACATAGCACCTGTCTTCAGAGACAACAGTCAGCAATATCAGCATAATCAGCAACAACCTCAGTATCAGCAACAACATCGTCCTCAGCAACAGGCTTACCAGCCTCGCAACAACAGTAGTAATCAGGCTAATTTAAATTATGAGAGGAAGAAGATCACTTTCGATCTGATTCCTATGTCATACGCTGAGCTATATCCCTCTTTAATAGAGCGGAAACTGATTACTCCTATAGAGCCTCCGGTTGTGCCTGCTAACCCGCAGTGGTGGTACAAGCCTGATCAGCATTGTATTTACCACTCCGGTGCTCCGGGTCACAATGTAGAAAACTGCTATCCATTGAAGACTAAGGTTCAAGACCTTATGCGGTGCGGCATTCTGAGCTTTGAGGACTCAGGCCCCAATGTTACGAAGAACCCATTGCCCGAGCATGGGAAGTCGGTTAACATGGTCCAGGGTTGCCCTCGCAAATATAAAGTCAAATATGTAAGCCATATTCGATAGTCATTGGTTGAGTTGCATCGTATGCTGTGTGATTACAGTCATATGGAGCACGACCATGACAAATGCCGTATTTGCTCTGTCAATCGTCTGGGTTGTCGCCAAGTGCGAAGAGAGCTGCAAGAGTTGCTAGATGATGGGACTATTGAGATTCTTCAGAACAGGAATGTTGATGAAGACGAACCAGAGGTGAATGTGATTTCTCCTGTGTTCAATATCCCTGAGCCAGTTGTCATCCGTTATGATGGTAGCAAGCAGAAGGTCTCTCCTTCTTTGGTAATCAAGCCTGCAGGCCCTGTGCCTTATTCTTCAGATAGAGTTGTTCCCTTCCGCTATAATCCTATTGCTGTGGAATATGGGAAAGAAGTGCCTTTGCCTTCGTCCTCCGTTGTTAATATTGTTGATGTAAGCGGATTGACCCGTAGTGGTCGTGTGTTTTCAGCGCCAAAGCCTCCGGCTAGGGCTGATGTTGCTGACACTGTTGTGCGTACGGTTGGAAATGCTGTTAATCCTCCGAACCCGGCACCTGTTGCCAAACCCTCCTCTGTTAATAAGACTCCTACTTCTTCTGTTGGCCCAAGTGGCACTGTGAATGAAGACTGTGATGAGATGCTGAGGCTCATCAAGAAGAGTGAGTACAACGTTGTAGACCAGCTTCTACAAACGCCGTCCAAGATCTCCGTGTTATCTTTGCTTCTGAATTCAGAACCCCATAGGGAGGCTCTGCATAAAGTTTTGGATCTGGCTTATCTTGGTCACTATGTCACTATTGAACAGTTTGACAGTATTGTTGCAAATATCACTTCTTGCAACACTTTGAGTTTCTGTGACGCTGATCTCCCTGAGGAGGGAAGAGACCACAACATGGCTTTACATATATCCATGAATTGCAAGAACGACGCAATGTCCCACGTGCTGGTGGACACTGGGCCATCTCTAAATGTATTTCCGAAGTCCACTCTCTCTAGATTGTCATATCAAGGGCCTCCCATAAGGCAGAGTGGTGTTGTTGTGAAAGCTTTCGATGGGTCGCGTAAGACTGTGATTGGGGAAGTTGATCTCCCAATCAAGATTGGACCAAGTGATTTCCAAGTTACCTTTCAGGTTATGGATATCCACCCATCTTATAGCTGTCTCCTTGGTAGACCATGGATTCACGAGGCTGGCGCCGTGACATCCACCCTACACCAGAAGCTGAAATTCGTTAAGAATAAGAAACTGGTTGTGGTAGGGGGAGAAAAGGCTCTCCTGGTTAGCCACTTTTCTTCTTTCTCATATATTGATGCTGAGGATGAAGTTGGAATGCCTTTCCAAGCTTTGTCTATTGCTGAGCAAATTGAGAAGAAGTCTCCTTCATTTGCTTCCTACCGTGATGCGAAACTGGCCATTGAATGTGGTGCAGTTGCTGGGTTAGGGAATATGATCGAGCTTGAAGATAATAAATCCCGGGCTGGCATTGGCTATTCTTCAGGGGTCTTCAACGACAAAGGGCTGTTCAAGAGTGGAGGTTTCATCCACGCCGATCAAGCTGACGAAGCTGTTGCTATCTTAGAAGAGGATGCAGAGGATACTGGCAACTTTGTTATCCCTGGCGGGATCTGCCATAATTGGGTCGCTGTAGATGTTCCTACAGTCATTCATAGATCAGAGTAATATGTTCATTTTGTTTAAAACCCTTCTCCCAAGCCAAAAGGAGAAGTGATGACATTGATGGCATCATATATACAATGATATTTCATTCAATAAATTCATGTTAAACATTTGTTTTTCCATTTGTTTTCACTTTTTGCTTTTTTGCATGAAATCGGTGATCACCAAAAACCCTAAAAACAAGAATAAAAGCAATCTTTTCATCTGCATAATGATTTGTTTGTTTAAATTCTAAAGTTTTATTATCCAAAATCATTATGCAGATTGATTCTAAAACCCATTGAACATAATGATCCAACGCCATCTCCCAATTTTGAATTCCCTGTATTTGAAGCAGAGGAAGATGATGTAGAAGGGATTCCTAATGAGATTACCCGTCTTCTTGAGCACGAAGAGAAGATCATTCAGCCGCATCTTGAGAATCTGGAAACAGTCAACTTGGGGTCTGAAGATTGTGTTCGATTGGTGAAGATTGGGGCACTCCTTGAAGAGTCTGTCAAGAAGGGGTTGATCAGTTTGCTACGAGAATATTCCGATATCTTCGCTTGGTCATACGAAGACATGCCGGGTCTAGATACAGATATTGTGCAATATTTCCTACCTCTGAAGCCTGAGTGCGTGCCTGTGAAGCATAAGCTCAGAAGAACTCATCCAGATATTGCAGTGAAGATCAAAGAGGAAGTTCAGAAGCAAATTGACGCGGGGTTTCTGGTGACTTCCACATATCCTCAATGGGTGGCCAATATTGTGCCTGTGCCTAAGAAAGACGGAAAAGTCCGTATGTGTGTTGATTATAGAGATTTGAATAAAGTTAGTCCGAAAGATGATTTCCCTCTGCCACACATTGATATGTTGGTAGACAATACAACTAAGTTCAAAGTCTTCTCATTTATGGACGGATTTTCCGGATATAATCAAATCAAGATGGCACCCGAAGATATGGAGAAGACAACATTCATCACACCTTGGGGAACATTCTGTTATCGAGTGATGCCCTTCGGTTTGAAGAACGCTGGAGCCACGTATCAACGAGCTATGACTACCTTGTTTCATGATATGATGCACAAGGAGATAGAGGTCTATGTCGATGATATGATTGCTAAATCAAGAACGGAAGTTGAACATGTTAAGCATTTGTTGAAGCTTTTTCAGCGTTTAAGGAAGTACAAGCTTCGTCTGAATCCGAACAAATGTACATTTGGAGTCCGTTCTGGCAAGTTATTGGGTTTTATTGTCAGCGAGAGAGGTATTGAGGTTGATCCTGCAAAGGTCAAAGCAATACAAGAGATGCCTGCACCCAAAACTGAGAAGCAAGTCCGAGGTTTTCTTGGCCGCTTGAACTATATTTCCAGATTCATATCCCACATGACTGCCACATGTGCGCCGATATTCAAGCTCCTCCAGAAAGATCAGTCTCATGATTGGACCGAGGATTGCCAGAAAGCTTTCGACAGTATCAAAGAATATCTGCCTGAACCTCCAATCTTGTCTCCGCCTGTAGAAGGAAGACCTCTGATCGTATATCTGACTGTTCTTGAAGATTCGATGGGTTGTGTCCTCGGTCAGCAAGACGAATCGGGAAAGAAAGAATTTGCTATTTACTACCTGAGTAAAAAGTTCACTGATTGTGAGTCTCGATACTTTATGCTTGAGAAGACGTGCTGTGCTTTGGCTTGGGCTGCTAAGCGTTTACGCCAGTACATAATAAATCATACAACTTGGTTGATATCCAGAATGGATCCAATCAAGTATATCTTCGAGAAGCCTGCTTTAACCGGGAGGATTGCCCGTTGGCTGATGTTGTTGTCTGAGTATGATATCGAGTATCGAGCTCAGAAAGCGATCAAAGGTAGTATCTTGGATGACCACTTGGCACATCAGCCGATTGAAGATCATCAGTCTGTTCAGTACGACTTCCCGGATGAGGAGATTCTGTATTTGAAAATGAAAGATTGTGATGAGCCTACAATTGATGAAGGTACGGAACCTGGTTCCAGTTGGACGATGGTGTTTGATGGCGCTGTAAATCAGTATGGAAATGGTATAGGGGCAGTAGTCATTACTCCTCAAGGCACACATATTCTGTTTACAGCAAGGCTAACTTTCAAATGCACGAATAATATGGCTGAGTACGAAGCCTGTATTATGGGATTAGAAGAGTGCATTGATCTAAGGATCAAGCATCTTGACGTTTATGGTGATTCGGCCCTGGTTGTCAATCAAATCAAGGGAGAGTGGGAGACGAACCAACCCAGTCTCATTCCATATAGAGATTATACGAGGAGGATTTCAACTTTCTTTACAGAAGTTGACTTTCATCATATTCCGCGAGAAGATAATCGGATGGCAGATGCTCTTGCTACGCTTGCTTCAATGATTGTAGTCAAGTATTGGAATGAAGTTCCCAACATCACCGTGATGCGCTTGGATAGACCAACTCACGTGTTTGCAGTTGAAGAAGTGAATGATGACAAGCCTTGGTATTTTGATATCAAGAATTTCCTCCAGAACCAGGTCTACCCGCCTGGGGAATCTGTGAAAGATAGGAAAACTTTGAGAAGGTTGTCAGGCAGTTTCTACCTCAGTGGTGAAGTGCTTTATAAGAGAAATTTTGACATGGTTTTGCTCAGATGCGTGGATAGATACGAAGCAAACCTGTTGATGACTGAGGTCCATGAGGGTTCATTTGGTACTCATTCCAATGAACATGCCATGTCTAGAAAGATGCTGAGAGCAGGCTACTATTGGCTGACAATGGAGTCTGACTGCTGCAAATATGTGAAGAAATGCCACAAGTGTCAGATTTACGCGGACAAGATTCATATTCCTCCGACACTTCTGAATGTGATTTCATCACCATGGCCTTTCTCTATGTGGGGAATTGACATGATTGGCATGATTGAGCCGAAAGCGTCCAACGGACACAGGTTTATTCTCGTAGCAATTGATTACTTCACCAAATGGGTTGAAGCCGCATCATATGCGAATGTGAACAGGCAGGTGGTCGTGAAGTTTATCAAGAATCACCTAATTTGTCGTTATGGTGTGCCAGATAAGATCATAACTGATAATGGATCTAATCTGAATAATAAGATGATGGAAGAGTTGTGCGCTGAGTTCAAGATTGCACACCATAATTCCTCTCCTTACAGACCCAAGATGAATGGGGTTGTTGAAGCTGCTAACAAGAACATCAAGAAGATTATCCAGAAGATGGTTGTTACGTACAAAGATTGGCATGAGATGCTGCCATTTGCTTTGCATGGATATCGTACATCTGTCCGCACTTCAATAGGGGCAACCCCTTTCTCTCTTGTTTATGGCATGGAGGTTGTTTTCCCAGTAGAGGTGGAGATCCCATCAATGAGAGTCTTGATGGAAGCCAAGTTGACTGATGCTGAATGGATTCAGAGTTGTTATGACCAACTGAATTTGATTGAAGAGAAGCGATTGACGGCCATGTGTCATGGTCAGTTATATCAGCAGAGAATGAAGAAAGCATTCGATAAGAAGGTCAAGCCTCGTGTGTTCCGAGAAGGTGACCTCGTGCTCAAGAAAGTCTTGTCTTTCACACCCGATTCCAGGGGCAAGTGGACTCCATACTATGAAGGTCCATATGTTGTTAAAAGAGCCTTTTCAGGCGGTGCTTTGATGCTTACAACAATGGATGGGGAGGATTTCACTCGTCTTGTGAATTCAGATGCAATCAAGAAATACTTCGCCTAAAAAGAAAAAACAGAATAGCTCGCTAAGTTGAAAACCCGAAAGGGCGGCTTAGGCAAAAATGAGCGTCTCGGTGGATTGAAAACCCGAAAGGGCGATCCAGGCAAAAGTTAGAGACATGAAAAAAAAAGTACATTTGCATCCCGCTAGATTGAATACCTCACCCTGGGGCAATCTAGGCAAAAATTAGGGATTTGGCAAGTAACTGCATCCTGACAAGACTTTCTGTTTCGCAGTTGTCTTTTCGTCAGAGATTCTTGATTCGTTGTCGACTGAAGCTTCGAATACATCGGATTCAAATTGGTAGAGAAAGGATCATTATGTTCAATGTAGCCCTCTTCCAATATATATCACCGATTTCAAATTTGTACAGATCTATGGAGTCCTGCCATTTGCAGGTTATCATTCCATCAAATAAATTTGAGCTTTTATCCAATTATTTGCACTCTTATTTGTTTCAATTCAACAAATGTTTTGCATGTTTTAATTGATAAAATATCATTGTTTTAAACAAATAAAATTTTTCAAAATTTATTTTTTAAACAAAGTGAACATTCACAATGATGAAAGGATACTTAAGAATTTCTCAGTGCTCTCCCAAGGGTGCCATGATTTCCAACAGGGTAAGACATTTGTTCATATTCCTGGCATGGTTGTATCCTCTTTCTCCAGATGGTTATTGGGGTTGCTCCCCAAGCAGAGCTTCTGTTGAGATTTTGTGTTCCCAGATCAGAATGCTTGTTGGAAACTTCAGTTTTCCTCTCTTGCAGCATTCTCTCCCCAGCATGGATGCTTTCCTTTTGGAAGATTTGGTAGTTGGTGGGTTGATATCCCGGTACTTCGTTATTTTCCTCAGTAAAGTCACCAGCGGAGTTGTGGGTATGATGTACTGCATCTAAGCTATCTCTCCCCATCAGGGTGCTTGTTGAGGTTTATACCTCTTTTCCCTTCAGCAGAGCAGTGATTCGTTCCTCCTCAGCAGTTGTTTTTCCTTTTGGAAGGTTCAGTTTTTGGTGATTGATCCCCAACTCTCCTTCTCTGCCTCAGATAAATCCCCAGTAGTTTGGTGGTGGTGGATTGTACCTGGGAGTGGTTTTCTTCCCTGCAGAGATTTGGTTGATTTCCTGATGCTTTTGATCCCCAGTAGAGTGGCTTGTGGCAGAATCTACTTGTGTGATCTATTTTCCCTCAGTGGATTTATCCCCATTGGAGTTGCTGACAGTATCCTAAAGTTGCTTGTGCAGCCAGATTCTACTTGTGCGTTCGGTTCTCTTCAGCAGTTTTTGCTTGTGCAGTGAGCTCTTGTTTCCCAGTTGAGACTGATGATTCCCCTGCAGAAATCTCGGGATTTCTCCATTTCCCCAACAGATTTGTCTTTGTGGCAGTTGCTGCCTGTTGTAGACTTCTATTCCCCAGTTGGGTAGACTGATGATCCGTCACTCAGAGATTTTGTGATTTCTTGATATCTCTGATTTTTCCAGCAGATCTTTGCTTTTTAGCATTCAGATCTCCGGCGGATTGGCTTTCCAGTTGTATTTCTTGGATTTTCCTCTGGAAGTGTAGTATCGGGCGTTTGGTTCCTGGACCTGTTTGTGTTAGAAATGTCTGTTTTGTCAGCATTCATCAAACATAAATCATGCATATTCATGCATACTTTCAACATTTAGATATTCATGTTGCATTTTTTGCCATGTATCTTTTGTTTGTTGTCTCCTGCTAATGGTGATATAGATCTATCTAGTGGATCCTCCAAGCAGATGTCGGGTGTTTACTCTCTCAATATAGAGTCAGCCCCATAAGCAAAAAATGTCTGTCATTCTTTCTGCAGTTCCCCACTGAGATATATCCTCGTGGATGACGGTTGTTTCCGTTTCCTCCCAACACATATATTGGGATGGGTTTTCCCTTTTGAGTTCTTTCCTCATTAGGATGAGTCTGGTTTCAGTTTGCCTTTTTGGATTGATCCTGAATTGGCCTTTTTTTCAACTGTCTTTTGTACGTCCCTGTGGAATAAATGAATAAATTTCCCAGTAACCGGCAATAGTTCATCTTATCCCCAGCGGAGTTGTGGCCTCTACCCAGTAACCGGTAGTTATAAGTCCTATTTTTGTGGTCTTCTACCCAGTAATCGGTAGTTGTAAATCCTGTATACCTTTTTTCCTCTTTGTGGACTCTGTGGTTGTTTACCCAGAGATTGGTATTTGTGAACTTTTTGTTCCTCAGCAAGAGTCGATGGTTTTCTACCCAATATTCGGTAGTCGTGAATCCTACTTTCTTGCTCTCCAGCAGTTTGCGGTTTGTTATAAACCCTATTGTGTTTCCCCGTGCGGAATTGTGATCCTTTCACTCCCCACACAGAGGCTTTGGTATTCTACCCAGTATTCGGTAGTTGTAAACCCTAGTTCTTTTTATCCTCATCAGAGTTGTGGCTTCTACCCAGTATTCGGTAGTTATAAGTCCTATCTCTCTTCCCCTAGCAGAGGTAACCTTTGTGGTTCATCCTGGTTGATGGTAGATTTTGCGGTCTTCTACCCTGTATTCGGTAGTTGTAAATCCTATGTTGTTGTTGTCTCCCTAGCGGAGTCTGTGCTTTCTTGTGGATAATTGCCGTATGCTAGCAATTTTATCCTCAGCTGAGTCTTTGGTTTTTTACCCAGTAGTCGGTAGTGGTAAACCTCTTGTTTCCTCAGCCAGAATCTTTGGTCTTCTACCCAGTATTCGGTAGTCGTAAATCCTTTGTTCTCCCTGCCGCGGCTGGAAAAATGACAGAGTCGCCACCATCCTTTATTCGTTCCTAAGGAACAGGGAAATAATGATAAAACGTATAAGTTAAATGTGAGATACTGGGATCGGGAGTCGGTTAAGTAGGGGGAAGGTGTTAGGCACCCCTTACCTCCATTGTACTCAATGGGATCCTCCTTTAGTTCGAGGGTTAGTGTGTTTATAAGGAAAGTTTGCTTTAATATTTATTAATTGTTTAATTATTTATTTATTTACAAAAATATTTTATTATTATAGTAAGAGAATCCCCAAAAATGTTTTTGATTATTATACTCGCTAGAGTCTTACAACTCTATGCCTACGTACCCTCAAATTTATTGAAGGATCAGAGCCCCGTAGTTCGTCTTAAAAATGTTGGTTGGTTAGTTATTTTTATCCCTTAAAAGTTCTCACGCATCGGGGGCGGAGAAGTAATTGATTTTGAAAAATGTCTCAATGCAATAAAGCGGAGGACTTATAGTTTGAGGTGAGTTTAGATTGATTTTATCCCTTTTATCCCTTGCAAAAATATTGTTTTAATTTATTTGAGAAAATAAATTAGGAGTCATAGTTATGTATTAGATGTAATCCTTTATCCCGATTTTATCCCCAATTTAACCCTTGAAAAGAAAGGAGTTTTATCCCACATTGTATCCCGCATTCTTATCCCATTAAATTTGAAAATATAATTTAATTTAATTGATAAAAATAAATTAATTTAGATGTAATAAGATATATCCCTTATCCCAATTTTATCCCTAACAAATGTTATAGATTTTATCCCATGTTATGTTATAAAAATAAAAATATTTAACTTATTTAAGAAAATAAATTAGTGATTATAATCGAATATTTAGACATAACCCTTATCCCTAATTTTGTCCATAATTTTATCCCTTGAATATTACTAGTACTTTATCCCATGTTTGTATCCCATGTCCTTGTCCCATTTGATTTGAAAATATAATTTAATTTAATTAAGAAAATTAAATAAAGTATAATAAGATATATCCCCTATCCCAATTTTATCCCTAATTTATATCCTTAAAATCCTAGAAATTATCCCTAAATTTTATCCCATAGTTATCCCATATTCCCTAATTTCCTAATTAATTAATATTAACTATTCAATTATATATTTTTCTAAATGAAAATATAATAATGATGCCAATTAATTATATATTAATTTAATTATGCATAATTATGCTTAATTATTCCAATTAGATCCTATTAGTCCTTAACAATATCCTAATCAAAAACCTAATTAAGCTTTTAATTATATATGTATTTTTGGTATTTTTTATTTTGCTAATTAATTGTAATCTATCAATTATCTAACCCTAAATAATAATTCTAATTAATAAATAAAATAGAAAATAATTAATACAAATAAGACAATAAAATAAAATCCCAGGAGGTTGGAATTAACTATGCTAAAAATGGACTATGATTATCGTGTGTAACTAGTAAGAGGGGGAAACCCAAATCTAAATTAAACTCAATTCTAATATTAAATAAATGAATTAAATAATAAATTAAAAAAATAAAAGTGATAGCATTATTGGATGGGATGGTTCAGTCACTTCTCTTGTTTTTTTAAAATTAAATGTTCAGTAAGAACTGTATTGAAAGTAAGAAATTGGAAAAATAAGCTACTCTTCTCTCTTTTCCATGTTTTTGTTTCAAACAAGAAAATAAATGCATTTCCAATATTGACTTTTCAACCATTAATGAGGACCAATAGAAATCAACCATGTGTATACCAATTTAGCACAATAAAAACAAAACAAATAACAAGTAGTACATCTAACAACATTATTTTACTCAAAAACAAACAAAATTATCTCTCTCTTTTACTCACCCCCTGTTACAATGAAGAAAGAAAAAATACAGAGAAAAAATTCCTTTATCTCCTTCCTCGATCTCTCTCGTTTGGCTTTTCGTTTTCATAAAATTTTCACTCTTTCTAACAAGAGCAATCACAAGCATACATATAATGATAAAGACAACAAATGAAAAATGGTACCGTTGTGGAAGGTATCGTTGCACTGCGGATCTGGTATTGTAGAGGGGCATTTCCCCGACGGTTGGACTCGTTGGCGGTGCGGCGGGAGCATGCTACGCGGATGGTGGTGGCGGAGTGAGTTGCAATGGGAAGGCAACGCGCGATGTGGAATGAGCAAAAATGCGGCGGTTACGATTTTGCTTGTTTTCTCCCTCAAACCAGAATTTTTCTATGGATTTTGATTTGTTGGATGTTAATGATTTCCATTAGAAAAACCTCGGTCCCCTATTATGGTGATAAATGGTGGATTTTATAGTGGAATTTTGAGATCATGAATTTAAGGTTATAATCTTCTGAATTTAAGACTCATGATTTGCTCCTATTTTATTTTGGAAAGAAAGTGAATCAACTTCAATTTTGATTTAATTTAGAGTGATATGAAACTTATATTTTGGAATGATTTGGAGTGATACATTAACATCAATCGTGTTTTCCAATCTGTCATGTTTGGAAGTTTTGGGTCTCATTCACTTTTATAATAACAACTTTTTCCTCGTAATAAAGTAGTAATAATGAAAAAGATAATGAATCATAATATGATAATAATATTATTTTGGATTTTTATAATAACTAATAATAATATATATCAATGACAAGGATATTTTTTTTATAATGATAATTAAAACTAATAACTAGAATAAAATATATAATAATAACTTATAATAAATATAAAAAGGAAAAAATTAAATAAATCAAAATTAAAATAGTGATAAAAAACAATAAAATAACATAAAAGGTCTCAATTGGATTTGAACCTTGGACACCATGGTTACTGCTCCTTTCACTCAAATCTTAATCAAATGGATTATTACATTTATTTCAAACAAAACTGCATCCAAAGACTAATATCCTAATAAGAATTTGCTTTTGATTTTTTTTTACTCTTTTTAAAATAAGTAAATAACATTCTCTTCTTTTTTTACTCTTTCTAAATAAAAGTGCATAAAATAGAATATTTATCTAAAACTGTTTTAAAATTAAACTTTAAAGAAAGTAAAAAATGTAATTTATTTTGATAAAAATAAAATGTAGAAAGTGAAAAATGATATTTTATAGGATTCAAACTCATGACCTCTCACACTTATAACTCCATGCCCATGTTCTACCCTCCATTAGACTATTGCACTTATTCAAAATAAAATAACACTCCTAAATACTTAAACAAATAGTTTTTATAATAATTTAAATACTTAGATAGCTAAAATGTTTTCCTAGCGAATAATAACTAAGGCAAAAAAAATCTCATAAACTATTAATCTATAATTTCATTAAATAATTAATACCCTAATATAATACTTATATTTTTAAGTAATATAATCTAATGAGATATACTATTATAATTTCTAATCATATTTATTTATTTTTTAAAAATAATTTTCATAATAATAAACCACTTTTTAGTATAATCCTATAAATTATTTCTAAATAATACCTCTAAACTAAAATCAACTCCTAGGAGGGACTAAAAAAATTAAAATGGTCTTCCTTTGACTTTTTAGGTCATTTGATCATATGACTGGTATGCTCTGGATGTGTTAGTGTCTGCTGAAAATAAAAATGAAAAGGTGGTCAAAATTTGGGGTACGACAGCTGCCCCTATTTAATCAGCTTCAAACTGAGAGGATGATGACGTTGAGCCTTCATCTTCTCATGGTGGAAGATGATTAAATATAGAGAGAGACCCTAATTTTGACCACGTAGTCAGTAGATTCTGGGAATACACAATGATTGAACAATCCTTGATGCTCTAATGGGATCAAGAACAACCTTTGATGGAACCCCAATAATACCCTGGTGATTAATTTCAGTCCATCCGAGTGAAATTTGTATACAATTCCTATAATCACCCGATCATGTTATTGAAATTGGGTAGGACTTTGACGATCCTCCGGTCGTTATTTGATAAAACCTTGGTAGAACCCCTAATAAAACTGATAATAAAACCCTTTGCAAAACTCTTGATGAAACCCCTGATACAACTTCTAATGGAACCTCTGATGATAAAACCCTAATGAAACCCTTTGACGAATTCCTGATGGAACCCCTTGATTAATCCCTGATGATCAGTTTCAACCTCTCCGGGTGACATTTGCCTATGATCCCCTGATCATGTCACTGGAGTCGAGTAGGACTTTAGTGATATCACAATCACTCTGGATGAAACCCCTCTGGTGATATTCTGGTGAAACCCCTTGAGAAAGTTCTGGTAGACCCCATTGATGGAAACTTTTGATGAAACTTCGAATATAATCCCTAGATGAAACCCTTTATAAAACCTTTTTGATGAAATCCCTTTATGAAACCCCTTGATAGAAATCTGGTGAAACCCCTTGATAGAACCCTTTGATGAAACTCTTGATAGAACTCCTTGATAGAATCCTTCAGATAGGATTCTTAGATGAAACCTTTGATAAAACTCTTTTAATGAAATCCCTTTATGAAACCCCCTGATAGAAATCTGGTGAAACCCTTTGATAGAACCCCTTGATGAAACTCCTGATAGAATCCTTTGATGAAACCCCTGATAAAATCCTTAGTGAAACCCACAGTGTAAACCTGGTGGAATCCTGGTGGAACCCCTTTTATAAAACCATGATGAAACCCTTAATACCTTTGATGAAACCTATTAATGAAACCCTTTTTGATCGATCTTAGCCCTTCTAGGTGAAACTTGCATACCATTCCCGTGATCATTCGATCATTTTAAGGGAATCGGGTAGTACTCTACTGATACCCCAATCACTCTAGATGAAACCCCTTGGTAAAATTCTGGAAGAACCCCTTTATGGAATCTTTCGATGACATTCCTGATAAACCCCTTTTGATAAAATCCCTTGACAAAACCCTTTTGATAAAATCCCTTGATAAAATTCTAGTGGAACCCTTTGATAGAAAATTCCGGTGAAACCCTTTGATAAATCCATGATGAAACCCCTTGATAGTAATATTTTGTTGAAACTTCTTGGTAAAACCCTAGTGAACCCTCGGTGGATAATATCTGATGAAAACCCCTTGATTGAACCCCTTTGATAAAACTCCTTTGATAAAATCCCTTGGTAAAATCCCTTGATAGTACCCCTTGATTAAAATACTTTATACTTCTGATGAAACCCCTAATGGAACTCCTGGTAAAAGCTCTTTAATGAAACCCTTGGTGGAACCCCTTAAAAAACCCCGGTGTAACCCTTTGATAAAACCCTGGTGTATTTGATTGAACACATCCCTTGTATGGGATAAGTTAATAAGTTGGAGATGTAAGAGGTGAATACCCGCTCAATAGTTGATAACGATCATTCAGGATGACATACTAATGGATATATTCCTCTGACGACTCACGGTGAGTGAGTTTGTTGGGAAAGTCCTTTATTGGCAAGGCTCTATGGAGATGGTTACTTATTGGGGAAGCCCAATAAGCATTCTTGCTTGGGAATTGTACTTGTATAGCTGGGGATTGAGAATTCAATCATCCTCGATATAAGAACCAATGCTAAATAAATTATCATTGTTGTAAAACCCCGAGAGTAGTGATAGTGGTATAAGAACTAAAAGAAGTAACAACGGTAGAAGAACCGTAAACCGAAATGATACACGGTATAAGAAACTGTACAAATGAATTGATAAACAGTGTAAAAAGCAAAATGACTGGATGAAAACGACGTAAAACCCACAGTGAGTACATGACAACGGTGTAAGAGCCGAAGTGACTGAGTGGTAATAGTGTAAGAACCAAAGTGAACAGTGGTGTAAGAACCAAAGTGACAATGGTGATAGAACTTTTATTGAGGAGTTCTCTAAGAAGACGTGAATAAAAGGAGATTGACAAAAGAACTCGATGTCCCTAATGGGGAAGACTGGTGTCACGTAAGATGACTGTCTGCTAGGGAATATGCTTCGAGGCGAGGTTCCCTAAGGAGCGCGGGTGTTGGAGAAAGCCCTAAGAAATCCTTGCAAGGATCTGGTGAAGGAATTATATACCATTAGGGCATACTGGGGACAATGTTGCTAAGTGTTTTCTACTTGGAGAATGAGTTCCAAGGATACTTGCGGGGGAATTGTCCTTAAGACTAACCCACTGGGTGTACAATGAAAAAAAAACTCGGGAGAAGCTTGGACTGAGATCTATCACCGATTAGTTGGGGATATCCAGACTCTCACGATGAGTCTTGAGTTTCAACCTATGTTATGTTATGCATGCTATATATGCATGTTTAGAATTTGTATGGTATAATGCTTCACATTTATGGATATGCTACGCGTGATATGATGTATTAATGTGATGATTGATGCATGCAATGTATTAGTCTTGGGTTGTGCCGCTGAAGAATGGGACATTTGTAGGTATTGAATGCCAAACAAGGTTGGGCTTTTGTTAGATGCCAATCAGAGTTGGGCTTTTGGGGTGAATGCCAAATGAGGTTGGGCTTTTAGGATATAGGTGCCAAGTAAGATTAGGCTTTTGTGTGGTGCCAAGTAAGATTGGGCTTGCATAGATGTTAGATTCATGATATGGGAATGTGCTATATGAATGGTTTAACGCTAGAGCGTAGCGACATGATTAATGTATGACAATGATTTGAATGTTTCCACAAGTGCCCCTGTGGTGGGTCGTGGACTGTTAGGGGTTAAAGAGGTTGTTTGTGTAACCAAGTTATTTTGTCAAAAGGTGGTAGGGTGTTACGCTAGCATGGCTTACCGATACCTGTTTGAAACTTGGCGATTGTTGATCTATGATAGATCTTGTACATGCATCTTGAAAGTATTGAGAGGGATTGTCCCTGCAGTATCCCATAGTTTCCCCTGTCTGTTAGGTCTTTGAAGAAATTCATGTCAATACGAATTTGAAGTGACTTAGCCATACCATGCACTTGAGACGTCATGCCGTAATTTTAGCCTTGGAGAGATTCGTCCTTGACTAATCGACCTTTAGAATGATATTGCCCCAGATGAATTGTTCATTTGAAGTGGTCTCTTTTGATCAAGCCTTATGGCGGTCTGTCCCAAATTGATAAAGGCTTGGAGGGTATTTCCTGAAAAGGAGCTTGGATCCCATCATGATGTAGTATGACCTTTATATGAATTGCCCCAGTATTTGAATCTTTGAAAAGTATTCCCCAGATTGGATGACTTTTTGGAGTGATTGGCCTCACTATGCCCTTGAGTTGGTATGCCCCAGTATGAGAGTCTTGAAAGGTATCTCTATGATCGTGAGGGTCATGGATGTTATTTGACATAGATGTATCAAATATTGAAAGGTTTCTCCTCTAATCAATAGGATCTTCAGATGATGTGCCCCTATGATTATAAGGATTTTCCCTCTAACTGGAAGGATCCTTAGGTGACTTGCCCCTAGTCCGTAATGTCTCGAAGTGGTGTTCCCCTGATCAGACCATTGTTGATATTTTCTTGGTGCTAAGTATTGATTTGTGAGAAAAATGTTCTTTTTGAAAAGTAATTCTAACATCATGCTCATGCAAGCTTTTGAAATCGAAAATTGTTATGGAAAATGGATATGGTGTATCCATATGATATATGGCCATGAGGTTGGCATAAAGGAAGATATGATAGAACAAGATGGTTAATAACAAACATTCAGAGTTAATTTAACAACGATTTTGCCGAGTATGCTTTCATAGTGAACCTAGCTTCAATTAGGACTTTTAAATGTTATAACGTGGCCTGGTTCACGGTTTATGAAACAAAAGATATAAGGCTCAAATTTTAATTTTATCCCACCCCTTCTCCTTGATGATCTTCATTCCTAAATCCAATTAATTCAGCCAATGCATTTAGTCTGCAAGAGAATTTTGATAATGATTATGGTATAATGATTCAAGCACTAATGAGATTCTTGAGGTGGCAGTCACCTACTTTCACTCACAAGATTATTTCCCTTTTTCTTTCTTTCTTTTTAATCCCTATTTTTGCATGGAACCAGTCTTTTGAATTTGTGGTCCATTGGGATGCCCTAACTTTTGCCTAAGTCAACTCCTTTTTATTTTTGGACTTAGCGGGCGTTTTTTTTAAAATAATGCCCTAACTTTTGTCTAGGTCAAAACATTGTTGTTTCCCCTTTTTTTTTTTTTGACTTAGCGGGCCTTTTTTAAACAACTCTTGTGATTTTGCTTTTGATTTCAAAAGTTGTGACTGCCATGTTAGCTATTGTAAGCTTTGACTTCATTGTTTCCTCGACGTTGAATGGTGTGAGGAATAAGATGTGCTTGAACCTATCATCCTTATGATTATATGGAACAATTCTCTTGAGACTAGAATGCATCATTGACTTAATTGAAACTACCCTGCCCCTGGTTAATATTAAGGGTTTTTATGAATAGAGAAAGAAACACCAACTTCTGGCTCGAGGGGGGTGACTACGGATTATCTCCTTATTTCTCCAGTGTTTAGGAAGTGAAATAATGCCTTACATCATCAACCAGGTCTTACTATTAAAAGCATAATCGGCAAATTCAATTATTTATTACATCATTCTCCTCTTGAGTTTGTTAATGGTTGAAAAGTGGAATGGAAAAGCCTTTTTTTTTAAAGACAGAGTGAAAGCGAATGGATCAATCCAAAAAACGTGCATGCTCATTTTATTAAAATTAATTTTCAAAGAGTACAAATTTTAAGTACAAACAACCCTTAGCAAAAAAGAGATTACAACTAGAAATGATAAAGTCTATTGATCTTAGGGACAAGCTTCATTGTTGATCCAACCGGATTTAGGCAACACCTCTTGAAGTTCTCCCACTTATAAAGATAAGGGGTGACTATTTAACAATGGGACTCCTTTTTTGGAAGTCAATTGCTTGTTGTCGATCAAGTCTTGGACTATGTGCTCACATTGGGCATTCTCGTCATAACTTGTAGGATATGGACGAGGAGGAAGATCATTCGGTTGTAGTTCCACTAGGGCACCTCTGATTAAGTCATGAGATATTAGTATATGATCCAATTTCCTTCCAAGCTTCCTTTGTTGTGATTAATGAGGCGCATAGGGCTGATGCTGAAGAAGATATTATTGTAGACCTTGTTACGGTGACATCATCCAGGTTCATTGTACTTAAAGCATTGGATAGGCCGGTGGCTTGCAAGGAAAATGGTTACCTTCTCTCTTAAATGGTACTTTCTCTTCTTGAGACATGTGGCAAGTTCATTTGCGAGCATCGGGAGACTTGCTAGCTGGATAGGGGAGAAAGTGGAAAGGATATGCAAATGTATATGTATGGATTTGCAAATGTATATGTATGTATGCAAATGTATATGTATGTATGCAAATGCACAAAAATGCGTGGGTATGCAAAAATATTTTTTAATTTTTTAATTTGAAGGTATGCTAAAAGTTTTTTTTTTAAGATGCAATGCAACTATCCCATTAGGACAGTGACAGATAGGAGAACCCACACGGGTTTAGAGATTGTGATGGATATAGAACCCACATATGGGTTTAAGGATAATGTCGAATATAAGGACACCTTGTTTAAAAAGGTTCCTTATTGATAGGGGTAATAATTGCCATGGTAAACCCAAACGATTTTGAGATATGTAAGATAATAAGCAAGCATGACCTAGTTAAGGGTAGATTCCTTATGATATGTCAGATCTAGGCTTAGACTACCCAATCCCTTCACTTGTAGGATATAAAGCTTTGGGTAAGATAATAGTCCTAGAGTCATGGATTATACCCTTGTTTTACCATGAGAAGGAGCAAGCCTTCCTACGGCAATCCTTCAGGATAGGTCTCGTCTAGGCGGGACCTTAGTAACGACCTTTGCAGGTTGATAACATAAGGTCACCCTAAGTTAAGAGGGTTCTAGAAGAGGTCCCCAGAGTCATGGACCGAACTCAAAGTTTTATCACGAAGAAGTGTTGGACTTCTCATGATAACCCTTTTGAATTGATCTATTCTGGGTGGAATCGTCATCAAAGACCCCACGGGATGAAAACCCCGGTGGCCGAGACAGGACGACCCCTTACTTAAGCTTATATTTTTTCTCAAGCCTGGGTTTTGGCTTCACACCTTTGAAAATCCCAATCAACATGATATGACAGGCATAAGAATATAATAAAGAATAAAGTCAATAAATATTAAATAAACCTAAATAAAGGAAAGCAAATACACATAGAAACAAGCATAACCCTAAAACCCAAGGTTAGGATGGACTCTCTTTAGGGAAAGTATAAGAACTCCCCAGCAGAGTCTCTCCCTGTCGCGGCTGGAAAAATGACAGAGTCGCCACCATCCTTTATTCGTTCCTAAGGAACAGGGAAATAATGATAAAACCTATAAGTTAAATGTGAGATACTGGGATCGGGAGTCGGTTAAGTAGGGGGAAAGTGTTAGGCACCCCTTACCTCCATTGTACTCAATGGGATCCTCCTTTAGTTCGAGGGTTAGTGTGTTTATAAGGAAAGTTTGCTTTAATATTTATTAATTGTTTAATTATTTATTTATTTACAAAAATATTTTATTATTATAGTAAGAGAATCCCCAAAAATGTTTTTGATTATTATACTCGCTAGAGTCTTACAACTCTATGCCTACGTACCCTCAAATTTATTGAAGGATCAGAGCCCCGTAGTTCATCTTAAAAATGTTGGTCGGTTGGTTATTTGTATCCCTTAAAAGTTCTCACGCATCGGGGGCGGAGAAGTAATTGATTTTGAAAAATGTCTCAATGCAATAAAGCGGAGGACTTATAGTTTGAGGTGAGTTTAGATTGATTTTATCCCTTGCAAAAATATTGTTTTAATTTATTTGAGAAAATAAATTAGGAGTCATAGTTATGTATTAGATGTAATCCTTTATCCCGATTTTATCCCCAATTTAACCCTTGAAAAGAAAGGAGTTTTATCCCACATTGTATCCCGCATTCTTATCCCATTAAATTTGAAAATATAATTTAATTTAATTGATAAAAATAAATTAATTTAGATGTAATAAGATGTATCCCTTATCCCAATTTTATCCCTAACAAATGTTATAGATTTTATCCCATGTTATGTTATAAAAATAAAAATATTTAACTTATTTAAGAAAATAAATTAGTGATTATAATCGAATATTTAGACATAACCCTTATCCCTTATTTTGTCAATAATTTTATCCCTTGAAAATTACTAGTACTTTATCCCATGTTTGTATCCCATGTCCTTGTCCCATTTGATTTGAAAATATAATTTAATTTAATTAAGAAAATTAAATAAAGTATAATAAGATATATCCCCTATCCCTAATTTATATCCTTAAAATCCTAGAAATTATCCATAAATTTTATCCCATAGTTATCCCATATTCCCTAATTTCCTAATTAATTAATATTAACTATTCAATTATATATTTTTCTAAATGAAAATATAATAATGATGCCAATTAATTATATATTAATTTAATTATGCATAATTATGCTTAATTATTCCAATTAGATCCTATTAGTCCTTAACAATATCCTAATCAAAAACCTAATTAAGCTTTTAAATATATATGTATTTTTGGTATTTTTTATTTTGCTAATTAATTGTAATCTATCAATTATCTAACCCTAAATAATAATTCTAATTAATAAATAAAATAGAAAATAATTAATACAAATAAGACAATAAAATAAAATCCCAGGAGGTGCGAATTAACTATGCTAAAAATGGACTATGATTATGGTGTGTAACTAGTAAGAGGGGGAGACCCAAATCTAAATTAAACTCAATTCTAATATTAAATAAATGAATTAAATAATAAATTAAAAAAATAAAAGTGATAGCATTATTGGATGGGATGGTTCAGTCACTTCTCTTGTTTTTTTTTAAAATTAAATGTTCAGTAAGAACTATATTGAAAGTAAGAAATTGGAAAAATAAGCTACTCTTCTCTCTTTTCCATGTTTTTGTTTCAAACAAGAAAATAAATGCATTTCCAATATTGACTTTTCAACCATTAATGAGGACCAATAGAAATCAACCATGTGTATACCAATTTAGCACAATAAAAACAAAACAAATAACAAGTAGTACATCTAACAACATTATTTTACTCAAAAACAAACAAAATTATCTCTCTCTTTTACTCACCCCCTGTTACAATGAAGAAAGAAAAAATACAGAGAAAAAATTCCTTTATCTCCTTCCTCGATCTCTCTCGTTTGGCTTTTCGTTTTCATAAAATTTTCACTCTTTCTAACAAGAGCAATCACAAGCATACATATAATGATAAAGACAACAAATGAAAAATGGTACCGTTGTGGAAGGTATCGTTGCACTGCGGATCTGGTATTGTGGAGGGGCATTTCCCCGACGGCTGGACTCGTTGGCGGTGCGGCGGGAGCATGCTACGCGGCTGGTGGTGGCGGAGTGAGTTGCAATAGGAAGGCAACGCGCGATGTGGAATGAGCAAAAATGCGGCGGTTACAATTTTTCTTGTTTTCTCCCTCAAACCAGAATTTTTCTATGGATTTTGATTTGTTGGATGTTAATGATTTCCATTAGAAAAACCTCGGTCCCCTATTATGGTGATAAATGGTGGATTTTATAGTGGAATTTTGAGATCATGAATTTAAGGTTATAATCTTCTGAATTTCAGACTCATGATTTGCTCCTATTTTATTTTGGAAAGAAAGTGAATCAACTTCAATTTTGATTTAATTTAGAGTGATATGAAACTTATATTTTGGAATGATTTGGAGTGATACATTAACATCAATCGTGTTTTCCAATCTGTCATGTTTGGAAGTTTTGGGTCTCATTCACTTTTATAATAACAACTTTTTCCTCGTAATAAAGTAGTAATAATGAAAAAGATAATGAATCATAATATGATAATAATATTATTTTGGATTTTTATAATAACTAATAATAATATATATTAATGACAAGGATATTTTTTTTATAATGATAATTAAAATTAATAACAAGAATAAAATATATAATAATAACTTATAATAAATATAAAAAGGAAAAAATTAAATAAATCAAAATTAAAATAGTGATAAAAAACAATAAAATAACATAAAACCTTAACCAAATGGATTATTACTTTTATTTCAAACAAAACTGCATCCAAAGACTAATATCCTAATAAGAATTTGATTTTGATTTTTTTTTACTCTTTTTAAAACAAGTAAATAACATTCTCTTCTTTTTTTACTCTTTCTAAATAAAAGTGCATAAAATAGAATATTTATCTAAAACTGTTTTAAAATTAAACTTTAAAGAAAGTAAAAAATGTAATTTATTTTGATAAAAATAAAATGTAGAAAGTGAAAAATGATATTTTATAGGATTCAAACTCATGACCTCTCACACTTATAACTCCATGCCCATGTTCTACCCTCCATTAGACTATTGCACTCATTCAAAATAAAATAACACTCCTAAATACTTAAACAAATAGTTTTTATAATAATTTAAATACTTAGATAGCTAAAATGTTTTCCTAGCGAATAATAACTAAGGCAAAAAAAATCTCATAAACTATTAATCTATAATTTCATTAAATAATTAATACCCTAATATAATACTTATATTTTTAAGTAATATAATCTAATGAGATATACTATTATAATTTCTAATCATATTTATTTATTTTTTAAAAATAATTTTCATAATAATAAACCACTTTTTAGTATAATCCTATAAATTATTTCTAAATAATACCTCTAAACTAAAATCAACTCCTAGGAGGGACTAAAAAAATTAAAATGGTCTTCCTTTGACTTTTTAGGTCATTTGATCATATGACTGGTATGCTCTGGATGTGTTAGTGTCTGCTAAAAATAAAAATGAAAAGGTGGTCAAAATTTGGGGTACGACACTCCCCTTTGCAGAGTTAACCTTGTTGTTCATCCTAACCGATGACGGTTACTCTTGTTGGTTATCTTCATCCAGTATTCGATGTTGATATTCCCTCCTTGCTTTTGGGTAATTGCTCTGAGTAAGCAGTTGTATTTCCCAGCAAGTCTTTTTGTGGATAATTGCCGGATTCTAGCAATTTTATCCTCAGTGGGTCCTTTCACCGTTTTCCAGTGATTTGTTCCCCGGATCATTGATGTTTATCAATGCATCCCCTGTGATTCATCTTTCATTTACCCTTTTTGTTGGTAATGATTGTTGCTCCCTTTGATTGGTCATTATTATATACCTAGTTTTGGTATCCCGATGCCTTTCTTTTCGGTCGATTTATCCTTTATTAACCCAGTAGCCGGTTATGGATAATCTTCCATGCGAGTATACTATCCACGTTCTGACGGTAATGGATAATATATCTCATGCACTCTTCTATCGAAACCTTTTTGGTCTTTCCCCAGTTGAGTAAGATTCATATTTCCCGTGTTGGAATCGAATATCCCTCTTCCGTGGTTTTCTACCCAGTAGTCGGTAAATGTAATCCCCTCTTTGTGGTTATCTTCATCCAATATTCGGTGTTGTTATTTCCCCCTCTTTTGTTTGGATAATTGTCGTATGCTTGCAATTTATCCCCTGTGAGTCATCTCTCATTTATCCTTTGTTGATAATGATTGTTTCTCCCTTTGACTGGTCACCTATTATATGCCTAGTAACCGGTATCCCTGGTGTTCCTTCCTTGCGAGTGTATTATCTATGTTTTGACGGTAATAGATAATATATCTCATGCACTCCTTGGTCAAAATCTTTTGATTTTTTCTCCAGCGGAGTAAGATTCGTATTCTTTGTAGAATCGAATATCCGTCCTTTGATAAGTTTGCTTTTTGCTCTCTTCAATATGATGAGTGTTTTGGCATATATACCAATTCACGCTTCGGTCGGTCACCTATTATATGCCCAGTAACCGGTATCCCTGGTGTCCCTTCCATTTTCGAGTATATTATCTATGTTCTGACGGTAATAGATAATATATCTCATGCGAGTATGCTATCCACGTTCTGACGGTAATGGATAAGATATCTCATGCGCTCTTTGGTTGAAGTCTTTTGTCCTTCCCCATTTGAGTAAGATTCGTTTTCCCGTTGCGGATTCGAATGTCCATCCTGTAAGTCGATTTGTTTTTTTTAAGCTCTCCTTTCAGGATGATGAGTGTATTGGCATATATACCAATTCACGCTTCGGTCGGTCACCTATTATATACCCAGTAACCGGTATCCCTGGTGTTCCTTCCTTTCTGCTCCCTATTATGACTTTGGTCCCCTGCGGAGTCAGATTTTCCTGAGTTGATGTACCTTTTTCAGGTCTTTCTCATATGTTTGGTTGATTGATATCTCTCACCCTTATACCGGTCTTAGATATTCATTCTTCCTGAGCTTGTTGTTCTTTCACCCAGTAACCGGTGTTTAGATCACATGTCTCTTTGAGCTTGTTACCCAGTAACCGGTAACACCTCACCCCTGTTGTTTTCCCCAGGAGAGTCTCTTTGTTAGACATTCCCCGGTGGAGTGTTTCTGTTGTGCTTTTACCCTTTCGCTGTATTGGCGTTTTCCCTAATGCATGCAATTTTGAGTCAGCTCGAGTCTTTCCATTGGATGTGTTCCCTTTGGAAATTTCTTCTTCTCCCTAGTTTGAGTCCTTTACTCCCCAGTGAGTCCCCAGTCCAGTCGTGTCCTGCTCACGCTGTGTCTAGTTCTTGTTTCCCCTAATTCAGAGTCGTGTCCTGCTCACGCGTTCTTTTCTTATCCCCATGAGAGTCCTGTTAGAGTCTCTGTTCCTGGTGAGTGTATTACTTCGATGGATCGTCTTTTCTTCTTTGTGGACCAGTATTCCCACAAAGTTTGTTTCCTTTGCGTGCATACATTTTCATCATGAGGTCTCTTAGGGACCAAAATTTGTCTCATTACTGTTATTTAAGCCCATTCTACCGTGTCGAGATGAAGATTTTAACCTTCACTTCTCCGGCAAGAATGACCTTAAATAGGGGCATCTGTAAGACCCCAATTTTGGCCCTAAGATCCCTCATGGCATCATATCATATCATTGCATTGCCTCAAGGATCATTGGACACCTTGCTTCCTTCCCTGTGGGTGGAATCCCTTTGAGAGTGGTTCTTGATCACCAAGCATTGCTTGCATTTGTATGTCATTGCATTTCTTTTTATCACTAACCAAAAGGTACAAAAATATGTCATTAACCCTTGTTACTTGCAGCTGAAGCATTTGCAGGTCAAGCAATGAAAGGCATTCGTTGAGTAATAGATGGTGGTTATTCTTGAGATTTGGACCCCATGATCATTATCAAGAGTTCATATGAGCTATGATGTCATTTTGAAGCAAAATCCCAAGTGGTAGAGGCTTAAATTTCATCAGGACATTGCCAGGTCATCTAAAGACCCAGAAAGTCAACTGCAAAGTCAACTGTGGATTTGGAGGTGGGAAGTGATTAGAAATACTTCATTCATGTTCAAACAAGTCTCATTTGACATTTCAAACACTCACATTGAAGAATTTGAAGTCAAGTAAAAAATTTCCCAAAATGGAAGGTGACCCATAATTTGAAGTTTCCAAAAATGGAAGGGTTTTGGACCAACTTCAACTCAATCTTACATCATCAAAAAAGCTTCAAATGAAATTTTATTGAACATGAAAGTTGTATATCTTTCTCTCCCATTTCGAAAATGTCCAAGATCATGAGCATCTGATGAATGGTTAAGGAGATATGATCCAATCATTGCCAAGTGTGCATGGAACTTCACATGAGCATAACTTTTGATCCATAACTACAATTTGAGTGGTTCTTTTTGCAATATTCTTCTCTTGACCTCTAACTTTCAAATCATGCATCACATTACATAAAATCTCATCACATAATCACTTGCATATCCATGACTTTTTTGGAGGGAAATTGCAAAATTCAAAAATTGTGCATTGTATGGATTTTCTACCATTGCCATTATGTTTAAAAGATCATTTTAAGTGACTTTGATGAAGGGTGTGGTACTGTTCACGTGTAATTACTACATGCACCATGCAAATTTTGATTTTTGCAAAACACCTCATTTTCATTAGCCAAGTTAATTATGGATTAGCAAGTTGATTAAGAAGGCATATATATACTCTAATTATAACAGAATTGAAGGAGGTTAATCATTTTCTCACATTTCAAGATCCAAATTCTCTCTCCCTCCAAAATTTTCTTCCATTGATAATTCAAATTTTCTCTTCATAACATTGCAATTTCTTTCCATATTCTTGTTCCTTGGCTTTGATTCTATGCAGATCAAGCATTAGATTGTGAAATTTGAGCAAGAATTATGCATAGCAAGCTCATGAAGGTGATGATGGAAATTCTGTTTTGAGCTAGATCCACACGTTCTCAAGCTTCCTTTTCTTCATCAAACATCATTACAAGCATCATAGAGTAGATTTGGATCATAAAGAGCTTCAGATCGTGCAAAAACAAGAACTGCTCTTCAAGAGGTTCAGTTTTCGAATCTCTTAATTCTCAAATTCATGTACATGTTTGTGTAGATCTTGTGTCGCTGATAATTCTGGTAGAAATTTCATGAAAATGGTGCATTATTGAGTGAGTTGTGTATGATTGAAGTTTGATGCACCAAAAAATGTTTTGCTCGATTCTCTTTGGATATGATGAATTAGGCTTAGTTGTTCGTTGATCTATGCTCTCCATTGCAAGAGCTTCATGGTGATGTACTTGTTTTTGATTTCTGAAAAAAATTCTGGAAAAAGCGTATGAAGCTCATGCACTGTTCATCTTCATCTTCGTGAAGAAGATGAAGATCTTCATCTGTGCGTCGACCGCACAACAATATTGCGTCGACCGCACAACAATATTGCGTCGACCGTGTGAGGTCGTGCGTCGACCATGCCTGGCTAGGGTTTAAAGTGAAACGGCGTCGTTTTTGTGTAGCGCGCGCATTATTTGAATATGTACATAGTTCGATTCCCAGCGTGTGCAATTTTCAAATGTTTTCAACATTTTTCACTTTTCTCTCCATTTCCATGTATGCTTCACATGTTTGAATTCCATTTGGTATGCTAACTTCAAAAAATTGTAATAAATTGAAAAATGCATCAATTAATCCCCAATTTTTTGCAAAATGTGCCTTGAGATGCCTAGTTTTTTATGATCCTAAGTTTGAAAGTTGTGCATTGCTGGAAATTTATTTGCTCTAGGTTGATTGAACACATGTGCATTTGTGACCTTGCCTTACTCTTTCTATTGTGAAATGCTTGATTTTAATCCAAATTGCTTGAAATTTTACATGATGATTCTAGACACATTGCTGGATGTTTTAGGCTTCGTTTGGTATTTTTGTCATTTACCATTTCTGTTTTATGCTTGTGTTAGCATGGTGTGAGCATTTGTGTCACACATTTGGTTGTTCTTACTTGTGCCATTTAAATTCCATGCCAAATGATCTTGGATGCTTCTGATTTTTTGTATGATGGATATTTTGGATGTGTTGAATGCTCATGAGTTTTTCCAGAATTATTTGAATCATTTCTGTTTTGTTTTGGAGTTTTCATTCATGATGTCCATATATGAGCTTTGAAATTGCCTTTGACTTCTTTTGATCATGAAATGCCTTTGATGATTGATTTTTATGTGAGCCTTTTTAGGACATGTTAATATGTGTTTCAAGTTGCAATGTGTTGAATTTCAGCTCCTGTTTTGAATTTTTCCTTCATCTTTGACCCTAGGCTTTGACCTAGTGGTTTGTTGCTTACATGTGAGCTTTGAATTTCAGGTTTAAGCATCCAAGTTCCATAGTTGATGATGCTTCATCATTTGGATGTTGATATTTGCTTTTGATTGCTAACACTTGCTGTTT
Source organism: Lathyrus oleraceus (assembly GCF_024323335.1). Classification (NCBI taxonomy): domain Eukaryota; kingdom Viridiplantae; phylum Streptophyta; class Magnoliopsida; order Fabales; family Fabaceae; genus Lathyrus; species Lathyrus oleraceus. The sequence continues at coordinate 215,300,454 of NC_066583.1, forward strand.
TGTATTGTGATGATAACTCATTTGAGTTTGCCTTATGGCTTTTTGTGTTGTACATTGGGATTATCTGTTGCTTATTGACTGTTGTCTGTTTATCTGAGTATTGTACTGATTTGTTTAGTTGTTTCCACAGGTACCTAAGTTGCTTTAAGTTCATTTGAACTTTGCTTTGCTTTTGCTTGTGGTTGGCATACCACTTAGGTATAATCCCTAATCTTCATGTAGTCTGGAAGACCTACTGTTATTGGTAGGCACCTGTCTGAAGCCCTCCTTAAGAGGCCATGTTTTTGTTTGTTTAATTTTGTGCCAAGCAGGTAAAGTCCTCTGAAGAGGTAATTGGCAGATAAAAGGGATGTGTAATCCATCCCCTGCTATTCAGTTGTGTCATTCACTTTGCTCACACCATGTGTTGATGCATTGTGAATAAAAACCCAAGATCTTATAGAGTCAACCATATGTGGAGAAGAGTTCCTACATTCTGAACTCCCACACTTTCTATTGTTTAAAGCTCTCCCAGGCCAGGGATAAGAGCTATGAGGCATAACCCTCATCTCCATTTCCTCTGCTTCACCCTAACTCTCAATGTTAGGGTTAAGAGCTCATAATGCCCCATTCCAGTTGGCTGTAAAGCCTAACCTTGCTTGAGCCTAATTGATAGTGTGTAGTGTGTGCTAATTGATTTCTTGTTTGCTGGTTTGCCCATATGTGCATAATTGTTTGAGTGTACCTTTGTGCATTGTTTTCATCTTTGAGTATTAATTGTATATCATTTCATGATCATTGTTCATATCTTTGTGACACTTTGTTTGTCCATTGAGGAGTCAATTGTAAGTCCATTTATTGGCAGTTGTTTCCTGTGATCTGGTAGGAGTTGGGACTAAGACCATAGATTGGCATCCTATTTCCTTGGAGTCAAGTGTAAGACCATTTATTGGCAACTTGTTTCTTTTTGCTTATTGCATTTGTTTTCTTTGTTTTGTGAGACTAGTGTAAGCCCATAGATTGGCATCTGGTATCCATCTTTGTTTTGTGAGACTAGTGTAAATCCATTAATTGGTATCTGGTTTCCATGTTTTCTTTTGTGAGATTAGTGTAAGTCCATAGATTGGCATCTGGTATCCTTGTTTTATTTGCTTTGTGAGATTGGAGTAAGTCCATTGATTGGCATCCGGTATCCATTTATGTTGGCTTTTTCTGTTATTTTCTTGTTGCCTTTTCCAAAGGAATCACTTGGATCATCTTCATATGATCTCAAGAGGTGAACAATTAAGAAGTTTTGCATCCCTTAACCTTCACCTTTTTGTTTCTTTATAACCTCCATTTGCACGTTAACCCAAACCAGAAAACTTTTGTGCAAACATTTTCATTTCTTTTTAAACTAGAAACTTAGGCCTTAAGCCTTTGATTTTTCAAACTTCATTTTCATAATACTTCTTTTGAATCGAATTCTAATCATACTTTGACGATCTTTTGTGAATAATTCCAATTGGTTAACTTCACTCATTCAATTGTTTTGTGGCTCAAGTCCACTTCTTGATAAGTTTTCATACATTAGCCATAGATCTCAATTATCTTAGTGGTTGATGTGAATCTCGTCTTTTGTCCTTAGTGATTGAATTGTAAGACTTCCTTACTTATTATAGGGTATGGTCCCTCACTGGCAAGTTGAAGCTTTTCTCACATGGTGGACTTGTGGTTGTATAGGTTGAGTTTTCTCCCGTGGATAATGAAAGAACTTAGGGCTTTTGTTTAAAATCAATCCACTCATATTTTGGAAATCTTTTAGCCGAACTACGGCGTTTTGATCCTTATCTTTCATGAAAAGGTACGTAGGCAACAGGTTCATCCGTTCAAACACAAAAACAATAAAAATTTGTATATTCTTTTCTCATCCCTTCCATCAATGTTTGCACAAAATATTTCATAAACAAATAAATTGATACAACAAGTTATGAAAAGAGGTTCCCTAGGAGTACCTAGGATGCATTGGGTGCCTAACACCTTCCCTTTGCATAATTACCCCCTTACCCCGATCTCTGATCTTTCATTAGTTTTCTACGCGTAAAACTTCTTAGGCTTTTGTTCGCTTTTTAGCCATTCCTTTGGATAAATAAAAATGCGGTGGCGAATCTATCTTTGTATGCTTTGCTTTTAATTTAATCAATAAATCATAAAGTGACGAATACACCGCTACATTTGGTAAGAGTGCTGCTAAACTCTGTTTAGTACCTGTAAGACCCCAATTTTGACCCTAAGGTCCCTCATGCTATCTCATCATATGCAAAATACCAAAAATATGTCAATGTATAGTTTGTAACTTTTGTAGGTAGTGTGTATGCTCCTCTATGCTCTATCAAGTCCATATCTAGGGTTTAATACCCTTAATGCAAAGAGCTCAATCAGTAATTGGTTTACTATGGCTCTAGATATCATATATGGATCCCCATGATTTTCACATGTTATTTTTATCAAGAAATCATCAAGAGTTTGGAGTTGGTTTTCCTTGGAAACCTTAATTCATCTGAGTATCTTGTGTGAATTCTTCAACACGTTTCTTCACCAATTGATTAAATATTCCAAGGGATACTTCATATTTCATCATCTAATGCATATATGATCCTCCATGAGTCCCAAAAGTCAAGAGAATGTCAAGCTAGTAATTTGATTCATGGTGGTTGACTAGAGAAAGTCAACTGGTCAAAACTGGGGTTCCCTAGACCCTATCTCCTACAATTTTTGTCATATAAAAATTATTCCAAGAGAAAAGTTACTCTAAACTACATTCCAAAAAACTTTCATGTTGAAGTCAAGAGTTATTTTTGCTTGGAAAGTCATTTTTATGGTGAAAGATTATAGGTCATTTTGTCTAAACCCTAGTTTGGAGGTCAACTTCCCAAGGCCATAACTTGCTCAATTTTTATGAGATGAAATCCATTCAAATGACATGATCAATTTCAAGATGTCTACTTCTACTTTTATGTTTGGAGGAAGTGCAAATTGAAATTGCAAATGTGATAACGCGAAAATGTATCGTATTTTTGGCTCCATATGCATTGCTGTTTACTTGATTAACGCTTATTATTACGTAGTATCTTATGTTTATTGCAGGTATTTATCGATTAAAAGGTTTACCGCAAGCAAAATGGAAAATAGCAAAAAGGAAAGAAAAATAGAAGAAAATGGAGCTTTTATAGAGATAATGGGCCACCAAAGCAAATGGGCTTGTGGCGCCCATTATCTAGGGAGTGTGGCGCCCGCCACATTGGCCCAAGGAATAGGTGACGCCCACCACCAAGCCTTAAGAAGTGGCGTTCAGTTGCTAAAAAAGTGGCCCTCGCCACTCATTCAAAGGCTAGGGTTGTGGCAACTGCCACAACCTAGTCTTCCATCTTTTTCTCCACCTTTTTAGCCACGAATCTACCCACCTTTCTATAACTTAGGGATTGTGAAAAGTATATAAAAAGAGACCTCTCAGACTTGCACGTCTCTCTCTTCTTCCAGTTTTGAAACGACGATTATTTTTTTCAGCATTTATTTTCTTTTAGTTTTCTAGGCAGTTTTCTTACTTTGTAAAAGTGATAGTTTCTCCTCATCGGAGACTATTGCGATTTATTATTTACGCATTTGGGATTCAATTGTAAGGACTATTCCTTGCCAAAGCCTGCCAGAATAATTTTAATCGAAGAATCAAGATTCAGTTCTAGTTCTTAATTCACAATCCGGGTTTTATTTTGATTACTGTTTTATTTATTTATGCCTTATTGCATGTTTAATTTCCCAAATACCATGTCTGTTACCGGATCCATGTCCGGCTAAATCCTTAGGTATCGGTATGTAAAGACTATCGAAACCATGAGATTCAATAAAAATTGGTGTTAGTTTTTATAAAACTTATTTTTTCGGTTTTAGTTTCTTATTTTAATCAAACTGTTTTTCGTACGAGTGTACAAAACAAACTAAGGTTACAGTCAACAAGAACGAGAGTTTGTGATTTTAACCAGATAGTTGAAACTAAGCATTAATCCTAAACACAGCCAGAGCGCTTTAGGATTAATTAGACTTTATTTATATTCAAAAATTACTTTTAAATTCAAAATGAGACCGCGAGAGCCAAGCATTCTGGTTTAGGAGTATGGTCAGAGTCAATAAAAACGAGAGTGTGAGACTAAGTCCTTTCTATAAATAATTTCTACTGAAGAATATTTTAACCAATAAGATTTCACCAACTATCTATCGAATCCCCGAAGTTTGATGTATTACATACCTATATCCCTTATATCTCATATCATTATTCTATCTACTTTATAGTTATTTCTCTTCATCCCTCCAATCTTAGAACGATCATCAACCTTAGATTTACATAGCAACATTAGACCATGATACGTTTGATTATTAGTCCTTGTGGGTTTGATAATCTTTAAAACAACGCGATAGGATTGTTCACTTGCAGTCACGATTCACATAGACTTACTACGTCGCGATCAAGTTTTTGGCGCCGTTTCCTGGGACTAATTTAGTCAATATCGTAACTCTAGCATTACCCAGTATAGACTAAGGCAAACAATTCTTTTTCCCTTTATACATTTATCGAGTGTATGCCAAGTACTCGCTCTCAAGGTGAAAAATTAAAGCTACAATTCGATGAACCCGAGCGTTATCTTAGATTAGAACGCCATATACGAGACTTGATACGGGAACATCGTATCAAGCTAAATTTTCCTGACCTTAACATTCATACTTCTGAATCAGTTATTCAACCAGAGATGGCCGATGGAGTGCAAAACCGTCCCCTTAAGTATTATGCAATCCCTTCACACGATGAACCACATAACAACATCGATGCCCCTGCGATCGGAGCCAACAATTTTGAGCTAAAGCCTTCACTGTTGTCAGCTGTACATCAAAACCAGTTTTCAGGTAGTCCCACGGAGGACCCGGACCTATACTTGTCAGTATTTTTGCAATACACAGACATAGGGAAAGCGAATGGTGTCAGCCCAGAAGTTATAAGACTCTGTCTTTTCCCGTTTTCATTAAGAGATAGAGCTAGAGCTTGGCTCCAGTCTCTACCATCCAACTTTGTCACTACATGGAACGAGTTGAAGAAAGTCTTCTTAGCCCGATATTTCCCACCTAGTAAGACGGCTATGCTAAGAGCCCAAATAAACGGGTTTAAACAAAAGGATAATGAATCACTTTTTGAAGCTTGGGAGAGATACAAAGACATGATGAGGCTTTGTCCACATCACGATCTAGACGATTGGCTGATCATTCACACCTTTTATAACGGTCTCTTGTACAATACAAGATTGACAATAGACGCCGCTGCAGGTGACGCACTGATGGATAAACCATACGACAAGGCCTATGAAATCATCGAAAGTACGACCCATAACCATTACCAATGGGGAAGCGAAAGAACCTTTTAAGGGAACCTCAACCGAAGGGTAGCATGTACGAATTAAGCAGTCTTGACCATGTCAACGCTAAGGTAGATGCTCTGACTCAAAAGATAGACAACTTGACCATAACACCAGCAACCACCATGGTTACCGTAGCACAAAACTGTGAGATATGCGGAGTTCAATGGCATACTTCCCTAGAATGTCAACTCTTGACAGGAACCTCCACAGACCAGGTGAACTATGCTCAAGGAAGCCTTTACTCAAATACCTATAACCCAGGTTGGAAGAACCATCTTAACTTTTCATACAAAAACAATAATGCATTGTGTAAGACCCTAATTTTGTCCCTAAGATCCCTCATGGCATCATAACATTGCATTGCATAGCCTTAAGGATCTTTAAGCATCTTGGTTCCCGTTGCCTTTGGGTGGGGCACTTTGTGAGTGGTTTGAGATCACCAAGCATGCTTGAATTCTATATCATTGCTTTTCTCATTTTTGTTTACTAGCCAAAAGCACAAAAATATGTCACTAACATCTTTTGTTTGTAGCTTGAGTAATCACAAGGACAAAAGCTTCAAGGAGGTCATTGGTACAAAGACATGGCCAAGAGGAGGTGGAAGCAAGCATAGTAATGGTTCCCAAAGCTCTCATCCATCAAATATGCCTCCCTAGTATCTCAATTCATCATGTTTGATCAAAGCAAGTCAAAGGGTTTGAGTTTGTTCCCCAGAGAAGCCCTAATTCATCTGTGCACCACAATGCCTTGCTCATGAAGCAACCTCAGCCCATGGTCAGATATAATCAAGGGAAGTTCTTTAACTCATAATTTCATGCATATTTGAATTTATTTGAGTGTCCTCAATCATCAATTCATCAATATTTGAGGCGTGGACTTGAGAAGTTGATCAGTCAATTCATCTGACTATTTTGGAATGCACTGAGACCTAACTTTTGATGTGTTGGTCAAATGGAGATGGTTCCAAAAGAAAAAAAGTTCTTAAGGACAAGAAGAACAACTTTCATGATCATCAAAATTTGATTTGAAGCTTGGAAGACCATCTGCCACTCCAATACATTATATGTCATTTTGACTGAAACCCTAATTTTGGGTCAATTTCCCAAGGACATAACTCATTCATTGTTTATGATTTTGACGTGGGATCAAATGCATTGGAAAGCTTAAGATGTCTACTTAAACTTTTATGTTGAACAAAATTTCAAAATATCAAAGAAAATACATGTGATAATGCAAGACATTATAGGTCCTTTTTGATCAAAGGTATTAAAAGTCAAAAAAGTCCAACTTCAAGTGCCCATAACTCTTTCATCAAAAATCCAAATGATGCAAAATTTAAGTCCATTTTGATTGTATTGAAAATATCTACAACTTTTATGTTGTAGGTTTTTCCATTAGGAGCTTGCATCGTCAAAACATAAGGGCTTGAAAGTTGGCCAATTTTAGAAACTTTGCCTTGACATGTTTTGCACATCACACTTTAAACTCAAATTTCATAAATTTCCACATTCCAAATGGATTTTTGACCAACATAACATTTGTTCGTCATATAAAGACCTTTCCAACCATTACCCATATGCCTATGCTTGGATTTTCTAATTGGTATTTTCGAAGAGGTGAATGATTAGGTTCAATTGTGGAATTCATGTTGAAATCTTGTTGCACAAGCCAATTCAGAGCAAATTACACGTCTAAACCCTTGGCATTTGAACTCAGCTTGCATTTGGCATTGCTTTTGGGCCTTGTGCATGATCATGCAAGCCCATGTAAGTGGTATCCAAGTTCATGCACACGGATCATCTCACACTTTCCTTGCCAATTCTTCTATAAATAGAGGCTTCATTCCCTCCATTTCACACACCAATTTCAACCTGAAGTGCTGTTGAAAACATTTACTAACCATCACTAAAGAAGCAATTGCATTTTCTTTAAAAAAAATTCATATCTTGAATTCAACTTCATCTGGTTGTATTCATAGATCTAATGCTTCTAGACCTTCACCATGCACTCCATTGAAATTCTATTTTGATAAAGCAAGCAAGGTTTCAAGCTCAAATCACCAGAACTCAAGCTTACACTCCAACTGGTATATTCGTCGGTTCTCTTAATCCTGAGACCTATTGGCTGTGATTTTGTGTTGGCTGAAGTCCTCTCAATAGAGGCATCATGTTTATGCTTTTAATTTTTGAAATTCATTGAGTTCATGATGAACACCAGAATTTTCAACTTCTGATTTCTCAAATCATAGAGATCTAGAATGAAAATGGATGGTATAGGGATGATGTACATCATCCCAGCTTTCTATTGATGTATAGATCACACGTTTTGGTTGCCTTTTGAAGTTCTGCATTTTGGCCGGAATCTGGAAGCTCACCGGAGAAGACGGTGGCTCCGGTGGCTTCATCATCTCCAGATCAAACCCTGGCCATTGGATCTTTTTTCCAGATTCAATCTTGATCTTTCTTTGGTATGACTTTTCTTTTATTTCCATGTGCATGCATTGACTTGGATCCACCATAAGCGCGCGCTGAGGATCCTTAGATGTGCCACCTCATTTAATGAGGTTGATCCAACGTGCCAGGATTTTTCTCATTTTCTGAATTTCTTTTTATTTTTGTTTAATTCCTTTTATTTCAAAAAATCATATCTCTCTCATTTTTAATCCAAAAAATATGGGACCAATTGCATTATTTCCCAAATAAATTCTAGTTTCTATTTCTGATTTTTAATATTTTTTATTTCATCATTTGATATTTTTTGTGAATTTTCTCTTTTCTGGTTATTTTTAATTAATTTTAAATAGTTTTTTATATTCAAAAAATACAAAAATATGTTCCTAACCTACTTGAATGATAATGGATCTATGAAAAATATTCTCATCAATTTTTGAATTGATTTGAGATTTATTTGAGATTTTAGTTCAATTAGGTTATTTTCATTCATTTTTAATTGATTAAAAATAGTTTCTGACTTTAAAAAATGCTGAAATTTTTTGTCAAACTTTGTTTGACCTTGTTGAACTTAGGATAAATCACTTGGACTTTTCAAAGTTGATTTGAAGTGATTTTGAAGTTTGACCTTTCCATTTATTTTTAATTCAAGTTTATTTTAATATTAAAAAATGCCAAAAATATACTATTCATTTCTTGACTTCCAATCTTCGTCTCACTTCTGTTTTTGATTGTTTGACCATGACTTTCAATTTCATTGGTCAACATATGAGGATTGGTACGTGATACTTCATTTAATGCATTTAATTTTTCTTTACTTTTGCCATTTCCATTCTTCATCATTCATCTCCTTCTTCTTCTTATTCTTTTTTTTTTCCTTTTGATCAATGAGTTGAAGGTTGATAAGTTAGCATTGATTAGGGAGACTTAACCTTCCTTGATCCAAATCTAATTCATCTTGATCAATTGATCAAGTGAATGGCTTTGCATTAAGGATAGGTTATTTCCTAAATTATGCAAATGGCTTAAACCAATACAAGATCAATTCTCTTCTCCTTTTTGGCATGGCAAGTTGTTGGGACTTGGCTCACTAATCAAGACTCCTAACTTGTGTTTGTTGCCTACATTATTATTGACCGGCCTCAGACAGTTGTGACTTCTACATAAGTCCAATTACGATTGCTTAACATAGCACTAAAATTTGCCTTATGGCATACTAACCATTAACCACTAACAACTAACATTTACTTTTATACAATTTACTTTTTATGCAATTTACAATTCTTGCACATATTATTCATTTGCTTTTTCCTTTGCTCATTGGAGCACATGTTTATGTTAATGCCATTTTCCTTTTGCCCACTTGGGTTTATAATTCTGAATGTACCTTTTGTGCTTGTGTTTGTCTGTTTGTTATGAACCACATGCCAAGCATTGGACAATAAGGACTTAGAATTTAGGACCCATACCCAAGAAAAATGGAATTTGAATAGCAACTAGGCCTCATGCCTTTAGAGTGCTTAAATGTCAAAGAGCAACTAGGCCTTCTGCCTTTAGAATGCTTAAAGCTTAAGGAAAGACTTTGAAAGGACCATATTCTAAACTCCCTATTGTCCATTCTTTGATTGTCTATAGAACCTTTTGATGTGTGTTTTCTTGTGCTAGGGAGTTCCAACTTGAGCATTAATTGAGGAACCATTACCATGAGCATCCAAAGTGAGAGATACAAAAGCCATTGGAGGATTACTAGAAGCATGATCTGTGTGTTGATTGCTTGAAATATTTGCTTGTGATTGCTTATTCCAAAGGATGGGAGCTACTTGGATCATCAATATGATCTCAAGAGAGGAACTCCTAGTGTGGTTCATTTCTTTCCCTTTACCCTTTTTATTTTCTTAGGACTTAGCCCTTCTTCTTCTTCTTCTCTCTACTCTAACCCAAGCCAAAACTTTTTGTGCAAACATTTCATTTGTTTTCAACATTAGAAACCTAAGCCTTTTGCTTTTGATTTTTAAACCACTCTTTTTCATAACACTTATTTTGAATTGAATCTTTAAGTCAACTTTGACCATTTTTGTATATACTTCTAATTGGTAAATATAACCCATTCAAATACTTTTTGTGGTTTCAATGGCCACTTTCTTAATCAAAATTTTCATAACCTTTAGCTATTAGGTTTGAGTTATCCTTGAGTTAACCTTTAGTCATTAGGTTTGAGTTATCCTTGAGGTAGATATAATACTCACCTATATCCTTAGTGATGGACAATGAGTCTTCCATGCTTATTATAGGGTTAACCCCTCACTAGCATGTTGAAGCTATCCTCACATGGTGGATTTGTGGTTTTAGGTTGAGTTTTCTCCCTTTGATAATAAAAGACCTTAAGGCTTTTGGACCAATCAATTCACCAACTCATTTTGAGATTTTTATCCCGAACTACGAGGTTTTGATCCTAATCTTTTTTTTAAGATGGTACGTAGGCAATGGGTTAATCCATTCAAACACAAAATGTAAATAAATTTGTATATTCTCTTCTCATCCCTTCAATCATGTTTGCTCAAAATACATTTTCACAAAATATCAACCTTACAACAAGTATGAAAAGGGCTCCCTAGGAGTACCTAGGATGTTTTGGGTGCCTAACACCTTCCCATTGCATAACCAACCCCCTTACCCATATCTCTGTTTCTTTTACTAGTTTTTGTTAAAACTTTTAGGTTTTTGTTCGCTTTCTAACCATTCCTTTTGTTAAATAGAAGTGCGGTGGCGACTCGACTTGTATGGTTTACCTTGGATTTAGTCAATATCTCTAATGGTAACGAATACCCCGCTACAGAATAGTGGCGACTCTGATGGGGAACATTTGCCTAGTGGGTTTTGCCTGCTTTTCATATTTGTTGTAGTGTATTGTATATTTGATTTATGACATATTTTTGTGCAATTTGGGATTACTGTATTGTATGTAATGATTGAATTGCTTGAATATTAATTCTTTGTATGCTTGGTGATCTTTGTGAGATGAGTTCTATACCCGGACTCGAGTGCACTTAGGATAGGAGTATGGCATAGTCTTGTTGACTTGTGTGGAGTTATTCCTTAGCAAGTTGACTTGCAAGTCCATTCACTTGGTCGAGGTCATGATGGGATCAATAATGTCACACAAGTAAGTTGTGGTTAGACATTACTCTTTCCAATATAGACCTTAGAAGCCAAGGACCTTAGTATACCAAACCCATCTTGGCCTATGCTTAGGATGTAGTGCGAAGGTCGTTCAAGTGTAAGATTTGATACGATTGTTACACGATACTACACTCATAAGAGTCTCTCTTGAGAATATTTTTGGAATACGAGTATTCGTTTCTCCGATAATATCCGAAAGATGGGATGATGACTATGGGAACCCCTTGTAGAACATGTTTGGCAGGTTTAAACCCTAGTGCATTCCCTTTGGGTGGTTCTTAACCAAGACCCCATGCTCGTGACTTGCAACAAACCCTCGATTCATGGTTGATCCGTTCATGTATCCTTAATATCAATGGAACTTGGGTGTTTATAAGGTGTAAACCATAATCCACCAAAATGGATGATTGATATTAAGGATAACATGATCCATCCCATGACCTTTGTTTGGTGTGCTTTGCTTGATCCTTGAGTGTTATTGTTGCATTCATGCATTCATGCACCCATTTGCATCCATATCATCAATGAATAAGAAAATTTTCAAGGAACTGAAAGAGTTTATTAGCAAAATTTTCAGACATGGAAAGACAAAGAAGGAATACAAAGAAGTACAGTTTCAGACAACCCGATTTGAAAGAGCAAAGGAATCTGACATCCTATGTATTAGATCCTTTGGGTTTCAAAGCTCGTTTTGGGAAGCCTCTTCCTCTTCTGACTACTCAGGTGGATGAAGGATTGATGAGTGTATTAGTGCAGTTTTATGATCCTCTGTATCGTTGCTTCACGTTTCCGAATTTCCAGCTTTTGCTACCCTTGAGGAGTATGCCTATCTTGTGGGTATACCTATCCTGGATCAGTTACCGTTCAGTGGCTTGGAGAGTATTCCTACTTCTCAAGAAATAGCAGACATGTTGCACATAGATGAATCTCTGGTTGGTGCTCATATGACCACCAAAGGTGGAATTCAAGGTCTCCCTTCTGAGTTCCTCATTGCTCAAGCTACTATGTATGGGAAGGCCATGCGTGAGGACGCTTTTGAGGCCATATTTGTGCTTCTCATCTATGGGTTAGTATTATTCCCCAACATCGACAAGTTTGTGGATGTGAACGCTATTAGGATCTTCTCAGCTCTTAATCTCGTTCCGACTCTGTTGGGTGATACCTATTTCTCTTTGCATATGAGGAATGCAAAGGGTGGTGGAGCTATTGTGTGCTGTTTGCCTCTGTTGTATAAGTGGTTTATTTCTCACTTACTTCAGACGGTCGCTTTCAAGGAGAACAAGGGATGTCTACGGTGGTCCACAAGACTTATGTCTCTCACTAATGATGATATCTCTTGGTATAAACGCGTGTATGATGGTGTGTAGATTATCGACTCTTGTGGTGAATTCTAACATGTGCCTCTTCTTGGTACATGTGGTGGGACTAACTACAACCCTGTTTTGGCACGTCGTCAGCTTGGGTTCCCCCTAAAGGATAAACCTAATAACATTCTGTTAGAGGGTGTGTTCTTTCAGGAGGGTAAAGATCCCCAAGGCCTGAAGGGTAGGATGGTTCGCGCTTGGCGCAAGATTCATAGGAAAGGAAGGAGTTGGGTCCGAAGAATTGCATCGCTTTGGAGCCTTATACTGCTTTGGTGAGGAAGAGAGTGTCTGATTATCTCATGCCTTACGAATATCCAAGACCTACACCTTTGATTATGGCTGGGCCTTCAACCCTCCCTGATCAAGGAGTAGAGGAGTTGAGAGACGAAGACCGTTCACGTGCCTGGATCCGTGAACGAGAAGAGTTTCTTCAGCATATCAAGGAGAAGGATGCTTTGATAGAGTTTCTTGAGCATCAGGTTATTGATGATCCTAATGATGCATGGACTTCTCTACTTCCTCAGTCTTCCCGATTTTGGAAGAGGAAGTACGATCGACTCTCCAAAGAGAAGGCAAATATGGAGGCAGCCTACGAGAGAGAGGTGAAGAGGCTTCGTGCATCTTATCTTCCTGTGTCCCAAGCATTAGATGATTGTTTATAGGGATTCATAGGATGATTACTTTCCTTTTCTCTTGTACATGATTGACAATGCTGTACTTCTTTTCCCTGACATTATTTGATGAGATATTTCCATATATGATAAAATGCTTAAAATTTGCAAATAAAACTCTAAAGTTCCTTTGAAATATAAAAAACAAATCATATGCACAAACATTGCATACATCATGTGCATAAGAAGGTTTTGTTTCTGGTCTCTTGTCCTGTGGTCTAACTCTGTGCTCTTCATTTATTTTGAAGACAAGCTGAATCACCGGTACTACACTAGAGCCAACACTGCAAGACTAATGGATCATCTTGAGCAAGAGAACCGTGAACTCAAGGAGGAAGTAGCCAGATTGACTGCCCTGATGGAGTCATTCATGGCTGCCTAGAGCCAGTCTTCTCCGATGCCTTCAACTCCTCCCCAGAGGACAGTTATCTCAGAGATCGTCTCTTCGACTGTGCCTGCTGCCAATGCACATTTTGCTCCAACAACCATGCCAACCGGATTTCCGTGGGGGATGCCTCCTAACTTCATGCCTGAGGGTCCTGCTCCAACTTTTGCTTCTATGCCGGCATCTAGCCCGGTCCTTGCTGTTCCTCCTCCTGTCGTACATATCATGCCCAGGGTAAACGACACCATCTATCATTCTGAGCCGTCTGAGGGCCCAGATGTCTATGAAAAGATGGATGCCATGAATGATTAATTTCTTGAGCTGCGCAAGGAATTGAAGACTCTTAGAGGAAAGGATCTTTTTGGCAAGTCTGCTGCCGATCTCTGCTTAGTTCCCAACGTGAAGATTCCTGTGAAATTCAAGGTCCCTGACTTTGAAAAGTACAAGGGAAATACTTGTCCTCTCAGCCACCTGGTCATGTATGCCAGGAAGATGTCTACTCAGACCGACAACGACCAGTTGCTCATCCACTACTTTCAGGACAGTCTGTCCGGTGCCACCCTGCGTTGGTATATGGGTTTAGACAGCGCGAACATCCGATCCTTCAATGACCTTGGTGAGGCCTTCGTTAAGCAATACAAATATAATGTGGATATGGCTCCCGATAGGGATCAATTGAGGGCCATGTCCCAGAAGGACAAAAAAACATTTAAAGAGTATGCCCAAAGGTGGCGAGAGGTGGCAACACAGATCGTGCCTCCGCTAGAAGAGAAAGAAATGACCAAGATCTTCCTGAAGACTTTGAGTTCATTCTATTATGAGCGGATGATTGCTAGCGCTCCTTCTGACTTCATCGAGATGGTGAATATGGGGATGCGTCTAGAAGAAGGGGTTAGAGAAGGACGTCTAACCAGAGATGAAGGCTCTTCTACCAAACGATATAGGAAGTTTGCGAAGAAGAAAGATGGAGAGGCACATGCTATGACCTCCCATGTGAAACCTAGAAGACCCTTTGTGAGGAGGAAGACTGTGCGTCCCGCCAGTAACCAGCACCAGGTGGCTCATATAGCACCTGTTTTCAGAGACAATCAACAGTACCAGCATCACAATAACCATCAGCAACCGCCTCAGCAATATCAGCAACAACAACACCGACCACAGCAACACGCCTACCAGCCTCGCAACAATAATCAAACCAGCACGAGTTATGAGAGGAAAAGGGTCACCTTTGATCCTATTCCGATGAATTACGCAGAATTATATCCCTCTTTGATAGAGAGGAAGTTGATTACTCCAAGAGACCCACCGGCTATACCTGCTAACCCCCAATGGTGGTATAAGCCCGAGTTGCATTGTGTCTACCATTCTGGTGCTCCCGGCCACGACGTGGAGAATTGCTATCCTTTGAAGACCAAGGTTCAAGACCTTGTGAGGTGTGGTATTCTGTGCTTTGAGGACATAGGTCCTAACGTGAAGAAGAACCCATTGCCCGAGCATGGGAAATCTGTTAACATGGTCCAGGGTTGCCCTGGCAAATACAAGGTCAAATATGTCAGTCATATTCGACAGTCTCTGGTCCAGATGCATCGTTTGTTATGCGAATACAATCACTATGAGCACGATCATGATAGATGCAGGGTATGCTCTGTTAACCGATTGGGTTGTCGCCAGGTACGCAAAGATATTCAGGAAATGCTGGATGAAGGAGTCATTGAGATCCTGCAGAATAGGAATGTTGATGAAGATGAGCCTGAGGTTAACGTGATTTCCCAGGTGTTTCGGATACCCGAACCTGTTATCATTAAGTACGATGGTAGAAAGCAGAAGGCTTCCCCTGTTCTGACCATTAAGCCTGCCGGTCCAGTGCCTTATTCTTCCGAAAAAGCAATTCCCTTTCGTTACAACGCTGTTGCTGTAGAAGATGGGAAAGAGGTGTCTTTACCATCCTCCTCTGTTGTAAACATCGCTGATGTAAGTGGGCTGACACGCAGTGGTCGTGTATTTTCAGCACCTCCTAAGCCCCAGGCTAATGATGATTTTGTTGAACGCCCGATTGGGAATACGGTGAGCACTCCGAATCCGGCACTTGCTGTTAAACCCTCCTCTACATTGTTAACTCCTGTTTCTGTTGGCCCGAGTGGCAATGTGAAAGAAGACTGTGATGAGATGCTAAGGCTCATCAAGAAGAGTGAATACAATGTTGTAGACCAGCTTCTACAAACGCCATCCAAAATATCCGTGTTATCTTTGGTTCTGAATTCAGAACCCCATAGAGAGGCTTTACAGAAAGTTTTGGATGTGGCATATGTAGATCACGATGTCACAATAGAGCAATTCGACAACATTGTTGCAAACATTACTGCTTGTAACAATTTGAGTTTTTGTGACTCTGATCACCCTGAGGAGGGAAGAGACCACAACTTGGCATTACACATCTCCATGAACTGTAGAGACGACGCCATGTCCAATGTGCTGGTGGACACTGGGTCATCCTTGAATGTATTGCCAAAGTCCATTCTTTCAAAACTATCTTATCAAGGGCCTCCCATGAGGCAGAGTGGAGTAGTTGTGAAAGCTTTTGATGGGTCGCGTAAGACTGTGATTGGGGAAGTTGACCTCCCAATCAAGATTGGACCAAGTGATTTCCAAATTACCTTCCAGGTTATGGATATTCATCCATCGTATAGCTGTCTCTTGGGAAGACCATGGATTCATGAGGCTGGCGCCGTGACATCCACCCTACACCAGAAACTGAAATTTGTGAAGAACAAGAAACTGGTAGTGGTAGGGGGAAAAAAGGCTCTCCTGGTTAGCCACTTGTCTTCCTTCTCATACATAGATGCTGAGGATGAAGTTGGAACTCCTTTCCAAGATTTGTCTATAGCTGAGCCTATTGAGAAGAGAACTCCTTCATTTGCTTCCTACAAAGATGCAAAGTTGGCCATCGAGTGTGGTGCAACTGCTGGTTTAGGAAAAATGAGTGAGCTAGAAGACAACAAGTCCCGGGCTGGCATTGGCTTTTCTTCTGGGGTCTTCAACGAGAAAGGATTATTCAAGAGTGGAGGTTTTATCCATACTGGTCAGGATGAGGAAGCTGCTGCTGTCTTAGAAGAGGATGCAGAGGACTCTGGCAATTTTGTTATCCCTGGAGGGATCTACAACAATTGGGTCGCTGTGGATATTCCTACAGTTGTCCACAAGTCAACGTAATGATCACTTTGTTTAAAAACCCTTCTCCCATGCCAAAAGGAGGAGTGATGACATTGTTGGCAACATAAATACAATGATATTTTCATTCAATAAACTCATGTTAAATGTTTGTTTTTCCAAATTATTTTCCCTTTTGGCTTTTTGCATGAAATTGGTGATCACATAAAACCCTAAAAATAGAATGAAATCAATCTTTTCATCTGCATAATGATTTGCCTTGTTTGAATTCTAAAGCTTTTCATATCCAAAATCATTATGCAGGTTGATTTCTTAACCCATTGAACATAATGACCCAACACTATCTCCCAATTTTGAATTCCCTGTATTTGAGGCAGAGGAAGATGATGTTGAAGAGATTCCTGATGAGATCGCCCGTCTGCTCGAGCATGAAGAGAAGATCATTCAGCCGCATCTTGAGAATCTGGAAACAGTCAATTTGGGGTCTGAAGATTGTGTGCGAGAGGTAAAGATTGGGGCACTCCTAGAAGAATATGTTAAGAAGGGGTTGATTGAATTGCTACGAGAATATGTTGACGTCTTTGCCTGGTCATATGAAGACATGCCTGGTCTAGATACTGATATTGTGCAACATTTCCTGCCTTTGAAGCCTGAGTGCGTGCCTGTGAAGCAGAAGCTCAGAAGAACTCATCCCGATATGGCAGTGAAGATCAAAGAGGAAGTTCATAAGCAAATTGATGCGGGGTTTCTGGTGACTTTTGCATATCCTCAATGGGTGGCCAATATCGTGCCCGTGCCTAAGAAAGATGGAAAAGTCCGGATGTGTGTGGACTATAGAGACTTAAATATAGCTAATCCGAAAGATGATTTCCCTCTACCACATATTGATATGTTGGTAGATAATACAACTAAATTCAAAGTCTTCTCATTTATCGACGGATTTTCCGGATATAATCAGATTAAAATGGCACCCGAGGATATGGAGAAGACAACATTCATCACACCTTGGGGAACATTCTGTTATCGAGTGATGCCCTTCGGTTTGAAGAACACCGGAGCCACGTATCAACGAGCTATGACTACCTTGTTCCATGATATGATGCATAAGGAGATTGAAGTATATGTTGATGATATGATTGCTAAGTCAAGAACGGAGGTTGAACATGTAGAGCACTTGTTGAAGCTTTTTCAGCGTCTGAGGAAGTATAAGCTTCGTCTGAATCCCAACAAGTGTACATTTGGAGTCTGTTCTGGCAAGTTATTGAGCTTTATCGTCAGTGAAGAGGTATTGAGGTTGATCCTGCAAAGGTCAAAGCAATACAAGAAATGCCTGCGCCCAAAACTGAGAAGCAAGTCCGAGGTTTTCTTGGTCGCTTGAATTACATTTCCAGATTTATATCTCACATGACTGCCACATGTGCGCCAATATTCAAGCTCCTCCGGAAAGATCAGTCTCATGATTGGACTGAGGATTGCCAGAAAGCTTTTGACAGTATTAAAGAGTATCTGTCTGAGCCTCCGATACTGTCTCCGCCCATGGAAGGGAGACCCTTGATTATGTATCTGACTATTCTGGAAGATTCAATGGGTTGTGTCCTTGGTCAGCAAGATGAATTAGGAAAGAAAGAGTATGCTATTTACTACCTGAGTAAGAAGTTCACTGATTGTGAGTCTCGATACTTAATGCTTGAGAAAACATGTTGTGCTTTGGCTTGGGCTGCTAAGTGCTTACGCCAGTATATGATAAATCATACGACTTGGTTGATATCCAGAATGGATCCAATCAAGTACATATTTGAGAAGCCTGCTTTAACTGGGAGGATTGCCCGTTGGCAGATGTCGTTGTCTGAGTATGATATTGAGTATCGAGCTCATAAAGCTATCAAAGGTAGTATCTTGGCTGACCACTTGGCACACCAGCCGATCGAGGATTATCAGTCAGTTCAGTATGACTTCATAGATGAGGAGATCCTGTATTTGAAAATGAAAGATTGTGATGAGCCCACACTCGATTAAGGGCCAGAGCCTGGTTCTAGATGGAGTATGGTATTTGATGGCGCTGTAAATCAGTATGGAAATGGTATTGGGGCAGTGATCGTTACTCCTCAGGGCACACATATTCCTTTTACAGCAAGGCTAACTTTTAAATGCACGAATAATATGGCTGAGTATGAGGCCTGTATTATGGGATTGGAGGAATGCATTGATCTTAGGATCAAGCATCTTGATGTTTATGGTGATTCGGCCCTCGTTGTTAATCAGATTAAGGGTGAATGGGAAACGAATTAGCCTGGTCTTATTCCGTATAGAGATTATGCGAGGAGGATTTCAACGTTCTTTACTGAGGATGACTTCCATCATATTCCTCGAGATGAGAATCGGATGGCAGATGCTCTTGCTACACTTGCTTCGATGATTGTGGTTAAACTGTGGAATGAAGTTCCCAATATCACTGTGATGCGCTTGGATAGACCAGCTCATGTATTTGCAGTTGAGGAAGTGAAAGATGATAAGCCTTGGTATTATGATATCAAGTGTTTCCTTCAGATCCAGACTTACCCACCTGGGGCATCTGTGAAATATAGGAAAACTTTGAGGAGATTGTCAGGCAGTTTCTACCTCAATGGTGATGTGCTTTATAAGAGAAATTTTTACATGGTGCTGCTCAGATGCGTGGATAGACACGAAGCAGACCTGTTAATGACCGAGGTTCATGAGGGTTCATTTGGTACTCATTCCAATGGACATGCCATGGCTAGAAAGATGTTGAGAGTAGGCTACTATTGGCTGACAATGGAGTCTGACTGCTGCAAATATGTGAAGAAATGCCATAAGTGTCAAATTTATGCGGACAAGATTCATATTCCTCCGACACTTCTGAACGTGATTTCATCACCATGGCCTTTCTCCATGTGGGGAATTGACATGATCGACATGATAGAGCCGAAAGCGTCCAATGGACACCGATTCATTCTCGTAGCAATTGATTACTTCACCAAATGGGTTGAAGCAGCGTCATACGCAAATGTGACCAGGCAGGTGGTCGTGAAGTTCATCAAGAATCAACTCATATGCCGTTATGGTGTGCCATATAAGATCATTACTGATAATGGATCTAACTTGAACAACAAGATGATGAAAGTGTTGTGTAGTGAGTTCAAGATAGCACATTATAATTCCTCTTCTTACAGACCCAAGATGAATGGGGCTGTTGAAGCTGCTAACAAGAATATCAAGAAGATTATCCAGAAGATGGTTGTTACGTACAAAGATTGGCATGAGATGCTGCCATTTGCTTTGCATGGATATCGTACATCTGTCCGTACTTCAACAGGGGCAACCCCTTTCTCTCTTGTTTATAGCATGGAAGCTATACTCCCAGTAGAGGTAGAGATCCCATCAATGAGAGTCTTGATGGAAGCTAAGTTGACTGATGCTGAATGGGTTCAGAGCCGTTACGACCAGCTAAATTTGACTGAAGAGAAGAGATTGACTGCCATGTGCCATGGGCAGTTATATCAGCAGAGAATGAAGAAAGCTTTTGATAAGAAGGTCAAGCCTCGCGTGTTCAGAGAAGGTGACCTAGTGCTCAAGAAAGTCTTGTCTTTCGCGCCCGATTCCAGGGGCAAGTGGACTCCACACTATGAAGGTCCATATGTTGTTAAGAGAGCCTTTTCAGGCGGTGCTTTGATGCTTACAACTATGGATGGGGAGGATTTCACTCGTCATGTGAATTCAGATGCAGTCAAGAAATACTTCTCCTAAAAATAAATAAAAAACAAAATAGCTCGCTAAGTTGAAAACCTGAAAGGGCGGCTTAGGCAAAAATGGGCGTCTCGGTGGATTGAAAACCCGAAAGGGCGATCCAGGCAAAAATTAGAGACATAAAAAATATATATGTATCCCGCTAGATTGAGCGCCTCATCCTGGGGCAATCTAGGCAAAAATTAGGGATTTGGCAAGTAACTGCATCCTGACAAAGCTTTTGTTCTACGACTGTCATTCGTCAGAGATTCTCGCTCAGTCATCATCAACTGAAGCTTCAAATACATCGGATTCAGAATTAGTGGAGAAATGGTCATTATGTTCAATGTAGCCCTTTTCCAATATATATCACCAATTTCGAATTTGTAAAGATCTATGGAGTCTTGCCATTTGCAGACTACCATTCTATCAAATAAATTTAAGCCTTTATCCAATTATTTGCACTCTTATTTGTTTCTATTCAACAAATGTTTTGCATATTTTAATTGAGAAAATATCATTGTTATAAACAAATAAATTTTTCATAAATTGTTTTTAAAACAAAGTGAACATTCACAAAGACGCAAGGATACTTAAGGGATCCTCAGTGCTCTCCCAAGGGTGGTATGATTTCCAACAGGGTAAGAAATTTGTTCATATTCCTGGCATGACTGTATCCTCTTCCCCCAGAATATTGTTATTTACCTCCCTTCCCTTCAGCAGAGCAGTGATCTTTCCTCCTCAGCAGATGTGTCCTCTCTGGAAGATTCGATTTTTGCTGGTTAGTCCCCAGTATCCCTTCATTTCCTCGGATAAATCCCTAGTAGAGTTGTTGGTATGGTGGACTTTATCTGTGATGATTCATCCCCTGCAGAGATATTGTTGTTTCCTGGTATCTCTGATCCCCGACAGATTGGATACTCTCCGGTGATCCTGGTTTTTTCTCTTGAGATGTAGTACCAGGTGGTTGATTCCTGGACCTGTGTGTGTTAGATATGTCTGTTTGTCAGCATTCATCAAACATAAATTACGCATATACATGCATAATTATAACATTCAGATATTCATGTTGCATTCTTTGCCATATATCGTTATTTGTTATCTCCTGCTATTTGGTGATATATGTCTCCCCTAGCAGATGTGTGTGTCTGATCTCTCCATATAGAGTCAGCTCCATAGGCAGAAAGCGTCTATCCTTTCTTCCACATTCCCCACCGAGTTATATCCTCGTGGATGATGGTTGTTTCTGTTTCCTCCCAACACATATATTGGGATGAGCTTCCCTATTGAGTTATATCCTCATTAGGACGAGTCTTGATTCAGTTTGCCTCTTTGGTTTGATCCTAAATTGTCTCTCGTGACTGTTTCCTTTTGCTTCTCCATGGTATAAATGAATAATTGCTCAGTAATTAGTAATCATTCATTTTATCCCCGGCGGAGTCTGTGGTTTTCTACCCTTATACCGGTAGTTGTAAACCCTACTCTCTTTCCCTTTGTAGAGTTAACCTTTTGATGACGGTTACTCTTCCGTGGTTTCCTACCCAGTATCCGGTAGGTGTAATCCCCTCCTTCGTGGTTATCTTCGTCCAATATTCGGTGTTGATATTCCCTCTTTTGCCTAGATAGTTGCCCTGATTATGCAATTTATCCCCCAGCAAGTTATCTCTCGTCTACCCTGTTGTTGGTGACGATTGTTTCTCCCTTGAATTGGTCATCATTATATACCTAGTTTCGGTATCCCGATGCCTTTTCTTTTCGGTAGATTTATCCTTTATTAACCCAGTACCCAGTTGTGGATAATCTTCCATGCGAGTATATTATCTACGTTCTGACGGTAATAGACAATATATCTCATGCACTCTTTGGTTGAAGCCTTTTGTTCTTCCCCAGTCGAGTAAGATTCGTAACCCCTTTGCGGAATCGAATATCCATCCTATAATCGAGTTGGCTTTTAGCCCTCTTTTGGATGATGAGTGTCTTGGAAATATTCCCCAATTCAAGCTTTGGTTGGTCACCTATTATATGCCCAGTAACCGGTATCCCTGGTGTTCCTCCCTTTCTGCTCCCTATTATGACTTTTTTGTCCCCTGTGGAGTCAGAGTTCCTGAGTTGAAATATACCTTTTTTTTAGGTCTTCCTCAGGTGTTTTGGAGTTTTGATATATCTCACCCTTATACCGGTCTTAGATATTCATTTCTTCCTGAGTATGTTGTATCTCTCGCCCTTATACCGGTGTTCGGATCACATGTCTCTTTGAGCTTATTACCTAGTAACCGGTAATACCTCATGCCCATGCTTCCCTAGGAGATTCTGCTGGGTATCCCCAGCGAGTCCTTAGTGGATTGTCTGTCCGAATTTTTATCCGAAGTATCCATTGTGGATAATTTCGCTGTATTGGCATATTCCCCAATACATGCATCTTTGGGTCAGCTCAGGTCTTTCCAATGGATTTATTCCCTTTGGAGACTCTATTCCCCAATTTTGAGTCGTGACCTGCTCACGCGTTTTCAGTCCTTTACTCCCCAGTAGAGTCTCTGCCCCATAGAATGAATTATTCATGGGAGTCGTCAATTTCCTCTTAATCTTTACCGTTGTGGACACATATTCCCCCACAGAGTTTTACCTTTTGCATACATACATCTGCATCATGAGGTCTCTTAGGGACCAAAATTTGTCTCTTTGTTATTATTTAAGCCCATTCTACCTCGTCGAGACGAAGATTTTAACCTTCCCTTCTCCGGTAAGAATTACCTTAAATAGGGGCATCTGTAAGACCCTAATTTTGTCCCTAAGATCCCTCATGGCATCATAACATTGCATTGCATAGCCTCAAAGATCTTTAAGCATCTTGGTTCCCCTTGCCTTTGGGTGGGACTCTTTGTGAGGGGTTTGAGATCACCAAGCATGCTTGAATGGTATATCATTGCTTTTTTAATTTTTTGTTTACTAGCCAAAAGCACAAAAATATGTCACTAACATCTTTTGTTTGTAGCTTGAGTAATCACAAGGCCAAAAGCTTCAAGGAGGTCATTGGTACAAAGACATGGCCAAGAAGAGGTGGAAGTAAGCATGGTAATGGTTCCCAAAGCTCTCATCCATCAAATATGCCTCCCTAGTATCTCAATTCATCATGTTTGATCAAAGCAAGTCAAAGGGTTTGAGTTTGTTCCCCAGAGAAGCCCTAATTCATCTATGCACCACAATGCCTTGCTCATGAAACAACCTAAGCCCATGGTCAGATATAATCAAGGGAAGTTCTTTAACTCATAATTTCATGCATATTTGGATTTATTTGAGTTTCCTCAATCATCAATTCATCAAGATTTGAGGCATGGACTTGAGAAGTTGATCAGTCAATTCATCTGACTATTTTGGAATGCACTGAGATCTAACTTTTGATGTGTTGGTCAAATGGAGATGGTTCCAAAAGCAAAAATGTTCTTAAGGACAATATGAACAACTTTCATGATCATCAAAATTTTATTTTAAGCTTGGAAGACCATCTTCCACTCCAATACATTATATGTCATTTTGACTGAAACCCTAATTTTGGGTCAACTTCCCAAGGACATAACTCATTCATTGTTTATGATTTTGATATGGTATCAACCGAATTGGAAAGTTTAAGATGTCTACTTAAAATTTTATGTTGAACAAAATTTCAAAATATCAAAGAAAATACATGTGATAATGCAAGACATTATAGGTCCTTTTTGATCAAAGGTATTAAAAGTCAAAAAAGTCCAACTTCAAGTGCCCATAACTCTTTCATAAAAAATCCAAATGATGCAACATTTAAGTCCATTTTGATTGTTTTGAAAAGACCTACAACTTTTATGTTGTAGGTCTTTCCATTTGGAGCTTGCATCATCAAAACAGAAGGGCTTGAATGTTGGCCAATTTTAGAAACTTTGCCTTGACATGTTTTGCACATCACACTTTAAACTCAAGTTTCATAAATTTCCACATTCCAAATGGATTTTTGACCAACATAACATTTGTTCGTCATACAAAGACCTTTCCAACCATTACCCATATGCCTATGCTTGGATTTTCTAATTGGTATTTTCGAAGAGGTGAATGATTAGGTTCAATTGTGGAATTCATGTTGAAATCTTGTTGCACAAGCCAATTCAGAGCAAATTACACGTCCAAACCCTTGGCATTTGAACTCAGCTTGTATTTGGCATTGCTTTTGGGCCTTGTGCATGATCATGCAAGCCCATGCAAGTGGTATCCAAGTTCATGCACACGGATCATGTCACACTTTCCTTGCCAATTCTTCTATAAATAGAGGCTCCATTCCCTCCATTTCACACACCAATTTCAACCTGAAGTGCTGCTGAAATCGTTCCCTAACCATCACTAAAGAAGCAATTGCATTTTCTTCAAAAAAAAATCAGATCTTGAATTCAACTTCATCTGGTTGTATTCATAGATCTAATGCTTCTAGACCTTCACCATACACTCCATTGAACTTCTGTTTTGATAAAGCAAGCAAGGTTTCAAGCTCAAATCCCCAGAACTCAAGCTTACACTCCAACTGGTATTTTCTTCGATTCTCTTAATCCTGTGGCCTATTGGCTGTGATTTTGTGTTGGCTTAAGTCCTCTCAATAGAGGCATCATGTTTATGCTTTTAATTTTTGAAATTCATTGAGTTCATGATGAACACCAGAATTTTCAACTTGTGGTACAGTTGGATAATTGCCGGATGCTTGCAATTTATCCCCAGCGGGTCTCCTTTCATTTACCCTTGTGTTGGTAATGTTGTTGTTCCCTTTGTTTGGTCATCATTATATACCTAGTTTGGTATCCCGGTGCGTTCCTTTTCGTTTGATTTATCCTTTATTAACCCAGTAACCGGTTGTGGATAATCTTCCATGCGAGTATGTTATTCACGGTCTGCCGGTAATGAATAATATATCTCATGCACTCTTCAGTCGAAGCTTTTTGTGTTTCCCTGGTCGAGTAAGATTCGTTTTTTCCCTTTGTGGAATCGAATATTTCTCTGTTGTTGGATAATTGCCGGATGCTTGCAATTCATCCCTTTGAGTTATCTTTCGTTTACCCGGATGCTTGGTATCGATTGTCTCTCTTTTTGGTTAGTCACCTATTATATACTTCGGTATCTCTGGTGTCTTTTCCTTTCGAGTATATTATTCACGGTCTGCCGGTAATGAATAATATGTCTCATGCGCTCTTTAGTTGGAATCCTTTGTTGATTTTCCCCAGCTGAGCAAGATTCGTATTCTTTGTAGAATCGAATATCCATCCTTTAACCAGTTTGTGTTTCGGATGATGAGTGTTTTGGCATATATACCAATCCACGTTTTCGGTAGATCACCTATTATATACCTTGGTATCTCTGGTGTTTCTTACCATTCGAGTTTATTATCTACGTTCTGACGGTAATAGATAATATATCTCATGCGAGTATTCTTATCCACGGTCTGCCGGTAATGGATATTATATCTCATGCACTCTTTGGGTTTGTGTCCCCAGTTGAGTAAGATTCGTTTTCCCGTTGTGGATTCGAATGTCCATCCTGTAAGTAGATTTGCTTTTTCAAGCCCTCCTTTCGGATGATGAGTGTTTTGGCATATATACCAATTCACGCTTTGGTCGGTCACCTATTATATACCTCGGTATCCCTGGTTTCCTTCCTTTCTGCTCCCTATTTTGACTTTGGTCCCTTATGGAGTCAGATTTTCCTGAGTTTATGTACCTTTTTCAGGTTTTTCTCAGATGCTTGGTTGACTGATATCTCTCACCCTTATACCGGTCTTAGATATTCATTCTTCCTGAGTTTGTTACCCTTATACTGGTAACATCTCATTCTTTGGTGCTTCCCTAGTGGAGTTCCCTGTTGCTTCTCCCCAGGAGTCAGCGTGTGTCTCTCCAATGGATGTGTTCTCTTTTGGAATCTTCTTTTCCCCAGTGTGAGTCCTTCACTACCCTGTGAGGTCTCCAGTCTGATTTCTGTTATCCCCTAATCAGAGTCGTGTCTTGTTCACGCTGTGTCAGCTTTGTTTTTCCCCAACTTGAAGTCGTGTCTTGCTCACGCATATTCTTTTTCTTTTACTATCCCCAATAAGAGTCTTGTTAGAGTCTCTGTTCCTGGTGAGTGTATTACTCCGACGGATCGTCTTTTCTTCTGTGTGAATCATATTCCCCGCAGAGTTTGTGTCTTTTGCATGCATACATTTGCATCATGAGGTCTCTTAGGGACCAAAAATTTGTCTCATTACTATTATTTAAGCCCATTCTACCGCATCGAGATGAAGACTTCTAAACTTCACTTCTCCGGCTAGAATGACCTTAAATAGGGGCATCTGTAAGACCCCAAATTTTGTCCCTAAGATCCCTCATGGCATCATATCATATCATATCATTGCCTCAAGGATCTTTGTGCACCTTTGCTTCCCTCCTAGTGGGTGGGTTATCTTGTGAGTGTGGTTCTTGATCACCAAGCATGTATTGCATTTGTATATCATTGCTTTTCATCTGTCTATTAACCAAAAGTACAAAAATATTGTCATCTAACCATGTTACTTGCAGATGAAGCAAGCTAGGTCAAATCAGTCAAAACAGTCATTGAGCAGTGGATGGTGGCCATTCTTGAAGAATTTGGGCACCATGATCATTCATCAAGAGTTCATATGAGTTGTGACATCATTTTGAATCAAGATATCAAGTGGTAGGGGCTTGGAATTCATCAGAACATGGTTCAGTCAACCAAAACCCTAGCAAAGTCAACTGAAGTCAACTGTGGTCAACTGTGCATTTAATCAGTGATTTGATGGTGGGAATTGGTTTGAGAGGTCTCATTAATGTCCATATAAGCCTCATATAACATGTCAAACATCATCAGTGAAGAATTTGAGGTCAGACAACAAATTTCCAAAAATAGTAAGTTGACCTGTAATTGGAATTTGCCAAAAATGGAAAGTTCTTCTCCTCAAAATTACTTCATCATACAAGCTTCAGATGAATTTTTGTCCAACATGAAAGTTGAAGATCTTGTTCTACCATTTCCAAAAAGTCCAAGAACACTCATTTCTCATGTGTGGTTGGCAAGTTATGATCAAATCATTCTCATAAATTTTTGAACTTCAAAGTGAGATAACTTCTAAACCATTTGGCCAAATTGAGTGAGGTTTTTTGCTACAAGTCACATTTGACATGCTCTATCCAAATCCTTCATCACATTTCACCAAAAATCTTCCAATCAAAATGGCCTTTTTCAAGTGCATTGAATTAAAAAAGAGAGGGGTGAAAGATGAACTTTCAAATTAACCATTTCCTACACTTTTTACCAATTGCCAATGTTCAGAAATTGCATTTTGGATATGTCTAAGCCCAATTTCGCACTGTAGCACATGCACATGCAATTTTGAGTGGTTTCACTAATTAACCAAAACACTTCATTAAGCAAAATGCAATTACCATTCCACTAACCAAGCTTATGCATTATTAAACAGAGTATATATGATTCATTTCTGATTGAAAAACCCTAGCCACTATTCACAAACCAAATCTGAATTTCATTTTCTCTCAAGAACTCTCATTTCCTCACTTGGTTTTTTTTTCTGAAAATCTTCAAAGAACTCGTGTTCTTGAGCTTTGGTCCATCCTCTACCATCATTTTTGAGCCTTTTGCAAGCAACAATCTACCGCTGTAGAGCTGTTTTCGTGGACTGTTGGAAGAAGCACCTCACATGGCAGTTTTCGATTTGAGCACAACCCAGCATTGTTGAGCCACGATTCTTCACTTATTCATCATTTGGAACATCTTTGCACTGCTGTTTCAGCTCAACACGGCCAGAAAACCATCATTTCATCACTGCTCTTCAAATCAAGTAAACTTTCGACTCTCTTATTTCTTGAAATCGTGCTATGCTTATTAAAGATCCTTCCATGCTGATTATAATGAACTTTGAATCGTGAGAAATGGTTGATTATTGAGAGAGAAACATTGAATTAAAGTTTGGTTGTCAAATTTTGTTGTGCTCATTTCTTTCTTGTTAGCTTGAGTTAGTGAAAATTAATGTTGGAATGTTGATGTACGTTGTTAGCTGAGTCGAATGGTATATTTGTTTCCAAATTCTGGGAAAAAAGTTCATCACGATTGATGAACACGATGAACAGTACACACGAACCCTAATTTTGAAAACCCAGGTCGTGTTTTGGTTGCTGGGATTTTTGTTCTGCATGCGTTTCACTGTTCCATTGCCATGCGCCAATCATCATGTGACACGCCCTTAAGTGAAACGCAGCGTTTCACTTAAGGGACCGGATAATTACCAAAGTGCCACTGCCGGTTATTTATTTTATTTAAATCATTTCATTTTTCAATATTTATTTCATTTTGTATGGCAATCTTCAAAAATTCATAAGTCACTCAATATTTGTCCAAATTTGATGGGATTTTTTGTGAAATGCTCCTCATGATCTCTAGTTTATTATGGTGATTTTTCCAGATTTTTTGCACGTGTGGATTTTTAAATGTGCTAGGGTTTGTTCATGTGTGTCCATTTTGTATATGCCATGCCATTTTGCTTGTGAAATGATGATACTTAATCCAATGCCTCTGAAATTTTTTGTGCTTAAACTAGACATGTTCATGGTGAGTTTGGTGTAGAGTTTGTGAATTTATCGTTGCTGGTTGATGAGATATGATTTTTTGAATAGGGGTGTGACAATTTGTGTCACACCATTCATGTCCAACTTCATGATTTTAATTACCATGCTTATTGAACTCAAAATGGTCTGGATTTTTGCATGAATATACTTATGGATGTTGAGAATACATGTGAATTTGTCTGGAATTATTGATGGCATTTCCTATTTGATTGGAATTTTCTCCCCTGTTTGACCAAATTGTTGACCCCTTGTAATACATGTTTGTATTTGGTTTGTGAAATTCTAATGCTTAATGGGATGGACTTGAAATTTGACATGTGAATTATAGACATCTTAAAGTTTGTCATGGTTTTAGTCCCATTCATTTATCATGTGTTGTCACTGTTTTATGATTAATTGAAGTTGGTGCATGTTTTGATGCTTTGTATGAGTTTGCTTGAACTTGCTTTGACTTTCTGATTTTCATTGACCTACTTCCCTTGATCCAAATGAGCTGAAATTTGGTATGCTTATCATGTTATGGATGATGTTTGATCATGAATTATTTGAGAATTTATTGAAATGTTTGTGACTGGATTTGAGTGGAGTCTTTCTGTTGACTTCTTTGAGGTTCTATATGACATGCCTTGACCTAATTTGTTTGTGAAATGATAATGATGAATGATATGAACATGAAACCACTTGGGTTTGTTTCTTAATTGTTTGAACTTGATTTTGGATATCTTTCATTTGCTGTTTTGGATTTTTTATCTCCTTTTGACCCTAGGCTTGTCCTAGTGGTCTTGTTTCTCATGTTTAAGTTTGCTTTTCAGGTTAAGAAGCAAATGCTTTAAGGAAATTAATGCAAGTTAATTGAGATTGATGGATTATCATGAACTAACTTGTTTGTTTTGTAGGATGTTTAGCTCATATGCTTTGAGCTTTGTGCTTTGCACATGGGATTACTTATGTTGACTGTTGATCTTTATCCTATATTGGTTTTGAATTTGAGTTGTATACTGATTTTATTTGATTGATTTCAGGTACCATTAGTTGCTAGTAGTTCTTTGAGAACTTGCATTGCTTTGCTTGATAGCATTTGCATTGAGGTAGAATCCTTTTCCTTCATGTAGTCTGGAAGACCTGGCCTGTTACTTGGCCAGGCAACTGTCTGAAGTCCTCCTTAAGAGGCGATGTTTGTGCTTGTTTACTTTTGTCCCAAGCAGGAAAAGTCCTTTAAATGAGGCAATTGGTAGACAAAAGAGATATGTAGCCTATCTCCTACTATTCTGTGAGTCACTCACCTTGCTCACACTACTTGTGTTGATGCATAGTGAGTAAAAACCCAAGATCTATAGAGTCTAACTTGTGGAGAGAGTTCCATCTTTCTGAACTCCCACACTTTCTGATATTCAATGCTCTCCCTGACCAGGGATAAGAGTGATGAGGCACACCCCTCATATCCTTTCATCTGCTTCACCTTGGCTCTCAATGTCAAGGTTAAGAGCACCATTAACCCTATTCCAGTTGGCTTCAATGCCTAACCCTTTGTATGAGCCTAATTGTTTGGTTATAGAGTGTGCTGAATGACTTTGGTCGATTGATTACTTAGTTCATTTGTACATGTTTGCTTGTATGATTTGTGCATTTATCATCATTAATTGCTCATTAGTGCATGATCATTTCATTTGTCTTTGTGACATATCTTTGTTGTTTGCCCATTGAGGACAATTGTAAGACCATTCATTGGCCATTGTTCCTATGATATGGAAGTGAGTATAAGACCATTTCATTGGCCACTCATTTTCTCTTTGCTTGATGCATTTGTTTGATTTATGTGAGGATGCAATTGTAAGTCCATGTAATTTGGCATTTGTTTCCCTATGATCATATGTTGGAGGTTAGAGTAAGCCCAGATAGATTGGCATCTGACATCCAAGTGTTTGCTTTGTTGTTGGAAATTGGTATAAGCCCAGATAGATTGGCATCCGGTATCCACTTTTTATTTCTTTGTTGAGGAGATTAGTATAAGTCCATAGAGTGGCCTCTGATATCCAGTTCTGTTTTAGGAGATTGGTATAAGTCCAGTAATTGGCATCCGGTATCCGCTTTTGTTGACTTTCTTCTTTTGCTTTGCTTGTTTGTTATTGCTCATTGTCTATTCCAAAGGACACACTTGAGTCATCTTCTATATGATTTCAAGAGGTGAACCTTCTAGGAAGTTTTACACTCCATCTTCATCCATTCATCCATTTGGTCCTAAACCTTTTCACACATTACTTTCAAAACTTGAGATAAATATTGTGCAAACATCTTCATGCTTTTAAATTAAAAACCTGGACCCTAAGTCCTTGACTTTTCAAACTCTATTTCATAATACTTCTTTTGAATCAATCTTAATCATACTTTGACCCTTCTTTTGTGAATAATCATAATCAATTAACTTCACCCATTCAATTGTTTTATGGCTTTGTCCATTCTTGTTAAGCTTTCATACATTAGCCGTAGGTTTGATTTATCCTAGTTGGTTGATGTTAACCTCACCTATTTGTCCTTAGTTGATTGAATTGTAAGTCTTCCTTGCTTATTATAGGGTTAACCCCTCACTAGCAAGTTGAAGCTTTTCTCACATGGTGGACTCGTTGTTTGTATAAGGTTGAGTTTTCTCCCGTGGATAACGTAAGACCTTAAGGCTTGTGTTTAAAATTGAATCCACTAACTTTTGGAAATCTTTTAGCCGAACTACGGCGTTTTGATCCTTACCTTTGATGGAAGGTACGTAGGCAACAGGTTCATCCGTTCGAACACAAAAATAATTGTATATTCTTTTCTCATCATCCCAATCATGTTTGCACAATAAATATTTCATAACAAATAACAATTTAGTACAACAAGTGTGAAAAGGGCTCCCTAGGAGTACCTAGGACGTAGTGGGTGCCTAACACCTTCCCATTGCGTAATTTACCTCTTACCTAGACTCTCTGATCTTTTAATTAGTTTTCTACGCGTAAAACTTCTTAGGCTTTTGTTCGCTTTTTAGCCAGTCCTTTGGATAAATAAAAGTGCGGTGGCGACTCGATTCATTGTATGCTTTGCTTATGGTTTAATCAATAGACCATATAGCGACGAATACACCGCTACAGAAAAGTGGCGACTCCACTGGGGAATTGAATAATCCTTGGTGGTATTGCCTACTTTTCACCCTTGTTGTGTGATATATTGTTATTTGTTATATGACATATTTTTGTACCATTTGGGATAACTGTATTGATTGTAATGTTTGAATTGCTTGATATACAATTGTTGTTTGCTTTGGTGATCTGTGAGATGAGTTTTATACCCGAACTCGAGTGCACTCTAGGATAGGAGAATGACATAGTCTTGTTGACTGGTGTGGAGTATTCCTTAGCCAGTTGACTTGCGAGTCCATTCACTTGGTGGAGGTCATGTTGGATTAATAATGTCACACAAGTTATTTGTGGTTAGGCATTATTCTTTCAATCATGTGCCGCAGAAGCCAAGGACCGTAGTTTACCAAACCCATCTTGACCTATTTTTAGGAACGTAGTGCGGAGGTCGTTCAGATGTAAGTTCTGATGCGATTGTTACGCGATACTACACTCATAAGAGTTTCTCTTGAGAATATTTTTTGAATACGAGTATTCGTTCCTCCGATAATATTCGAAAGATGGAACGATGATTATGGGAACCTCTGGTAGAACATGTCTGGCAAGTTTAAACCCTAGTACACTCCCTTTGGGTGGTTCTTAACCGAGACTCCATGCTCGTGACTCTCAGCAAACCCGTGATTCGTGGTTGAGTCGTTCAGACAACCTTAATATCAATGGAACCTGGGTGTTGATCAGGTATAAAACCTAAATCCCCCAAAACGGATGGTTGATATTAAGGATGTTCGATCCGGTTCATGTACCGTTAATATCAATGGAACTTGGGTGTCGATAAGGTGAAAACCTAAATCCACCAAAATGGATGATTGATATTAGGGATACAATGAGCTTTCCCATGACCTTTGTTTGGTGTGACTTGTTTGATCCTTGAGTGTGATTGTTGCATTCATGCATTCATGCATTCATCAGCACTTCATGTCATCAGAAAAAGAAAATTTTCAAGGAACTTAAAAGGGTTTATTTGCAAAATTTCCAGACATGGAAAGACCAAAAAGGCATACAAAGAAGTACAGCTTTAAACAGCCCGATGTAAAAGAGTTAAGGAATCTGACATCTTATGTATTAGATCCCTTGGGTTTCAAAGCTCGCTATGGGAAGCTTCTACCTCTGTTGACTACTCAAGTTGATGAAGGGCTGATGAGTACTCTGGCTCAGTTTTATGATCCGCTGTATCACTGCTTCTCTTTTCCAGATTTCCAGTTGCTGCCAACTTTGGAGGAGTATTCTCACCTTATTGGGATTCCGATTCTGGATCAAGTGCCGTTCAGTGGCCTAGAGAGTATTCCGACTGCTCGAGAGATTGCCAGCTTGTTGCACATAGATGAAGATTTGATTAGGGCTAATCTGACTACCAAAGGCGGAATTCAGGGTTTTCCTTCCGAGTTCCTCATTGCTCAAGCTACCTTTTATGGGAAGGCCATGAGTGAGGATGCCTTTGAGGCTTTGTTTGTGCTGCTCATCTATGGATTGGTGTTGTTTCCCGATTTCGACAAGTTCGTGGACATGAACGCCATTAGGATCTTCTCAGTTCTTAATCCCGTTCCGACTTTGTTGGGCGATGCCTATGTCTCTTTGCATTTGAGGAACGCAAAGGGTGGAGGAGTTATTGTCTGTTGTCTACCCCTGCTATACAAGTGGTTTATTTCGCACTTGCCGCAGACAGTTGCTTTCAAGGAGAACAAGGGATGTCTACGGTGGTCTCAGAGACTTATGTCTCTCACTAATGATGATATCTCTTGGTATGATCGCGTGTATGATACCGTCCAGATCATTGACTATTGTGGTGAATTCCTTAATGTGCCTCTTCTTGGCACATGTGGTGGGGATCAGCTACAATCCTATCTTAGCACGACGTCAGCTTGGGTTCCCCCTAAAGGATAAACCTCATAACATTCTGTTAGAAGGTGTGTTCTTCCAGGAGGGTAAAGATCCCCAAGGCCTGAAAGCCAGATTTGTCCGTGCTTGGCGCAGTATTCACAAGAAGAGTAGGAACGAGTTGGGTCCAAAGAACTGCATTGCTTTGGAGCCATACACCTCTTGGGTCAGACAGAGAGTTGCCGTGTATTTGATGCCATATGATCATCCGAGACCTACACCGTTGGATGTAGCTGGGCCTTCAACCCTCCCTACCCAACGTGTAGAGGAGTTGAGAGAAGAAGACCTTTCACGTGCTTGGATCCGTGAAAGAGAAGAATTGCTTCAGCAGCTTAAGGAGAAGGACGCTATGATTGAGTTCCTCGAGCATCGAGTGATCGACGATCCGAACGACACTTGGACCTCTCTGCTTCCTCAGTCTTCCAAATTCTGGAAGAGGAGGTATGATCGACTTGCAAAGGAGAAAGCAGACATGGAAGCGGCCTATGAGAGAGAGATCAAGAAGTTGTGTACTTCTCGTCTTCCAGCATCCCGAGCTTCTAGGGATCCATAGGATGTTTATTTCCCTTTTCTCTTTGTAATGATCAAAAATGCTGTACTTCTTTGTCTCGATATATTGAATGAAATATTTTCCGTGAGAAATTAAAATGCTTTAACTATTCAAAATATTGCAAATAATACCATAAGGGTTCCTTGAAAATAAACAAAGCATATGCACAAGCATTTCATGCATCATTTTTGCATAAGCAGGTACCCTTTGTTTATGGTCTTCTTGTCCTAACTCTGTGTTCTTCATTTATTTTGAAGACAAGCTGACTCACCGGTATTATACTCGGGTCAATTCTGCAAAAGTCATGGAGCAGCTAGAACAAGAGAACAGAGAACTGAAGGAAGAGGTCGCCAGACTTGGCGCTTTGATGGAGCAACTCCTCGCTGCTCAAAATCAACCTGCTCAACCGCCTGCAACTCCTGCCCAGAGGACGGTCATCTCAGAGGTCGTCGCTTCGACTGTGCCAGTCAGTGCTCATCAGGTGCCCAATGTTATGCCATCCGGGTTCCCTTGGGGGATGCCTCCAAGTTTTATGCCTGATGGGCCTGCTCCAACTTTTGCTCACATGCAGGCATCTAGCCCGGTCCCTGTCGCCGCTCCTTCTGTCGTGCATACCATGCCAAGGGTAGACGACACCATCTATCACTCCGAGCCGTCTGAGGGCCCGGACGTTTATGAAAAGATGGACGCCATGAACGACCAATTCCTCGAGCTGAGAAAGGAATTGAAGACTCTTCGAGGTAAAGATTTGTTCGGCAAGTCTGCTGCCGAGTTGTGCCTTGTTCCCGGTGTGAAGATACCGATTAAATTCAAAGTACCCGACTTTGAAAAGTATAAAGGGAACACCTGTCCACTCGCTCACCTGGTCATGTACGCCAGGAAGATGTCTACCCAGACTGATAATGATCAGCTTTTGATTCATTATTTCCAAGACAGTCTGTTTGGTGCCGCGCTCAGATGGTACATGAGCTTAGACAGTGCCAATATCAGATCTTCAACGACCTTGGCAAAGCCTTCGTCAAGCAGTATAAGTATAACGTCGATATGGCGCCTGACCGAGATCAACTCAGGTCCATGTCGCAGAAGGACAAGGAAACTTTCATGGAGTACGCCCAGAGGTGGCGAGAGCTGGCAGCTCAGATTACTCCACCGCTAGAGGAGAAGGAAATGACCAAGATCTTTTTGAAGACCCTTGGCTCATTCTACTATGAGCGGATGGTAGCAAGCGCTCCCTCTGATTTCACCGAGATGGTGAACATGGGGATGCGTCTTGAGGAAGGTGTCCGTGAAGGACGATTGGCGAAGGATGAGAGCTCTTCTTCTAAACGATATGGAGCATTTAAGAGGAAGGATGGGGAAGCACATGCTGTGCAATCCCATCCCAAGCACAGAAGACCCTCTGCTAAGAGGAAGCCTGCACGTCGTGCCGGTCATCAGCACTAGGTGGCTCATATAGCACCTGTCTTTAAAGACAATGCTCAGCAACATCAGCAATATCAGCATCAGCAACAATATCAACAACCTCAGTATCAGCAACAACACCGTCCACAGCAACAGGCTTACCAGCCTCGTGGCAGTACAACCAATCAAGCCAACTTGAATTATGATAGGAAGAAGATCAGCTTCGATCCAATTCCTATGACATATGCAGAGCTTTATCCTTCCTTGTTGGAAAGGAAATTGGTTTCTCCCAGGGATCCTCCTGCCATTCCTACAAATCCACAATGGTGGTATAAACCAGATCAACATTGTGTTTACCATTCCGGTGCTCCGGGCCACAACATCGAGAATTGCTACCCACTAAAGACTAAGGTTCAAGACCTTATGAGATGTGGAATCTTGAGTTTTGAAGATTCCGGCCCGAATGTCACCAAGAACCCATTGCCTGCGCATGGGAAGTCAGTTAATATGGTTCAGGAATGCCTTGGGAAGTACAAGGTCAGATATGTAAGCCACATTAGGCAGTCGTTGGTTGAATTACATCGTTTGCTGTGTCAGTACAGCTACTTAGAGCATAACCACGACAAGTGCCGCGTCTGCTCGGTTAACCGCTTGGGTTGCGATCAAGTACGAAGAGAACTCCAAAAGTTGTTGGATGAGGGTACCATTGAGATTCTGCAGAATCGCAATGTTGACGAAGACGAGCCTGAAGTGAATGTGATTTCACCAGTGTTCAAGCTGCCCGAGCATGTTGTTATCCGCTACGATAGCCGCAAGCCGAAGGCTCCCCCTTCTTTGGTCATTAAACCTGCAGGCCCTGTGCCTTACTCTTCAGACAGAGCCGTACCATTCAGATACAATCCTGTCGCTGTGCAAGATGGGGTAGAAGTGCCTTTGCCTTCAACTTCTGTGACCAACGTCGCTGATGTAAGTGGGTTGACCCGAAGTGGTCGTGTGTTTTCTGCGCCTCCTAAGGCTGTTGCTTCTGATACTGTTGAGCGTCCGGTTGGGACAGCTGTGAATATTCAGAACCAGGCACGTGATGTTGCCAAACCATCCTCCTCTGTACAAAAAACTCCCGTTTCTTCAGTTGGCCCGAGTGGCATTGTAGATGAAGAATCTGATGAGATGCTGAGGCTCATCAGAAAGAGTGAGTACAATGTTGTAGACCAGCTTCTACAAACGCCATCCAAGATATCCATTCTTTCTCTACTGCTGAATTCAGAACCCCATAGGGAGGCTCTGCAGAAAGTCTTGGATCTGGCGTATGTTGATCATGACGTCACCATTGAGCAATTTGATAGTATTGTTGCAAACATCACCGCTTGCAACACTTTGAGCTTTTGCGACGCTGATCTCCCTGAGGAGGGAAGAGAGCACAACATGGCTTTACATATCTCCATGAATTGCAAATCTGATGCAATGTCCAATGTGCTGGTGGACACTGGATCTTCTTTAAATGTATTGCCAAAAACCACACTCTCCAGGTTGTCATATCAAGGTCCTCCTATGAGGCAGAGTGGGGTTGTTGTAAAAGCATTCGATGGGTCGCGCAAGACCGTGATTGGGGAAGTTGATCTCCCAATCAAAATTGGACCAAGCGATTTCCAAGTTACCTTCCAGGTAATGGATATCCACCCATCTTATAGCTGTCTCTTAGGAAGACCATGGATTCACGAGGTTGGCGCCGTGACATCCACCCTACACCAGAAGCTGAAATTTGTCAAAAATAAGAAATTGGTCGTAGTAGGGGGAGAAAAGGCTCTCCTGGTTAGCCATCTGTCTTCTTTCTCGTACATTGATGCTGAAGATGAAGTTGGAACGCCATTCCAAGCTTTATCTATTGATGAACCAATCGAGAAGAAGTCTCCTTCATTCACTTCCTACCGTGATGCAAAGCTGGCCATTGAATGTGGTGCAGTTGCTCGATTAGGGAAGGTGATTGAACTTGAAGACAATAGATCCCGGGCTGGCATTGGCAACTGTTCTGGGGCATATAATGAGCAAGGTTTGTTCAAGAGTGGAGGATTCATCCATGCTGATCAACCTGAGGAGGAAGCTGCTGCTATCTTTGAAGAGGATGCAGAGGACGTGAACAACTTTGTTATTCCTGGTGGTGTCTGCCACAATTGGGTCGCTGTAGATGTTCCTACGGTCATCCATAGATCAGAGTAATTGTTCACTTTGTTTGAAACCCTTCTCCCATGCCAAAAGGAGAAGTGATGACATTGTTGGCAAAGCATATATACAATGATGTTTTCATTCAATTAATGCATTGTTTAACATTTGTTTTTCCTTTGTTTTCACTTTTTGCTTTTGCATGAAATCAGTGATCACAAAAAACCCATAAAAAACAAGAATAAAAGCAATCTTTTTCATCTGCATGATGGTTTGTTTGTTTAAATGCTAAAAGTTTTTTCATTAACCAAAATCATTATGCAGGTTGATCCTAAAACCCATTGAACATAATGATCCAACGCCATCTCCCAATTTTGAATTCCCTGTATTTGAGGCAGAGGAAGATGACGTTGAGGGGATTCCTGATGAGATTACCCGTCTCCTTGAGCACGAAGAGAAGATCATTCAGCCGCATCTCGAAGACTTGGAAACAGTCAACTTGGGGTCTGAGGATTGTGTTCGTCTGGTGAAGATTGGGGCACTTCTTGAAGGGTCTGTCAAGGAAGATTTGATCAGTTTGCTACGAGAATATTCAGATATCTTTGCTTGGTCCTATGAAGATATGCCGGGTTTAGATACAGATATTGTGCAACATTTCCTGCCTTTAAAGCCTGAGTGCGTGCCTGTGAAGCAGAAGCTCAGAAGAACTCATCCAGATATGGCAGTGAAGATCAAAGAGGAAGTTCAGAAGCAAATTGATGCGGGGTTTCTGGTGACTTCTACATATCCTCAATGGGTGGCCAATATTGTGTCTGTTCCTAAGAAGGACGGAATAGTCCGTATGTGCGTCGATTATAGAGATTTGAATAAGGCTAGTCCGAAAGACGATTTTCCTCTACCACACATCGACATGTTGGTAGACAATACAGCTAAATTCAAAGTCTTTTCGTTTATGGACGGATTTTCCGGATATAATCAAATCAAGATGGCACCCGAGGATATGGAGAAGACAACATTCATCACACCTTGGGGAACATTCTGTTATCGAGTGATGCCCTTCGGTTTGAAGAACGCCGGAGCCACGTATCAACGAGCTATGACTACCTTGTTTCATGATATGATGCACAAGGAGATAGAGGTCTATGTTGATGATATGATTGCTAAGTCCCGAACAGAAATTGAGCATATTAAGCATTTGTTGAAGCTTTTTCAGCGTTTGAGGAAGTTTAAACTTCGCCTGAATCCGAACAAATGCACATTTGGAGTCCGTTCTGGCAAATTGTTGGGTTTTGTGGTAAGTGAAAGAGGTATTGAGGTTGATCCTGCAAAGGTCAAAGCAATACAAGAGATGCCTGCACCCAAAACTGAGAAGCAAGTCCAAGGTTTTCTTGGCCGCTTAAATTACATTTCCAGATTTATATCCCACATGACTGCCACATGTGCGTCGATATTCAAGCTCCTCCGGAAAGATCAGTCTCATGATTGGACCGAGGATTGCCAGAAAGCTTTCGACAGTATCAAAGAATATCTGTCTGAACCTCCGATATTGTCTCCGCCTGTGGAAGGAAGACCTCTGATCATGTATTTGACAGTTCTTGAAGACTCGATGGGTTGTGTACTCGGTCAACAAGATGAATCAGGGAAGAAGGAATTTGCTATATACTACCTCAGTAAGAAGTTTACTGATTGTGAGTCTCGGTACTCTATGCTTGAGAAGACGTGTTGTGCTTTGGCTTGGGCTGCTAAGCGTTTGCGCCAGTACATGATAAATCATACAACTTGGTTGATATCCAGAATGGATCCGATTAAGTATATCTTCGAGAAGCCTGCTTTAACTGGGAGGATTGCCCGTTGGCAGATGTTTGTCCGAGTATGATATTGAGTATCGAGCTCAGAAAGCTATCAAAGGTAGTATCTTGGCTGACCATTTAGCGCACCAGCCGATCGAAGATCATCAGTCTATTCAGTATGACTTCCCTGATGAGGAAATTCTGTATTTGTAGATGAAAGATTGCGATGAGCCTACACTTGATGAAGGTCCGGAACCTGGTTCCAGATGGACGATGGTGTTTGATGGCGCTGTTAATCAATATGGAAATGGAATTGGGGCAGTGATCATTACTCCTCAAGGTGCACACATTCCGTTTACAGCAAGGCTAACTTTCAAATGCACGAATAATATGGCGGAGTATGAAGCCTGTATTATGGGACTTAAAGAATGTATTGATTTGAGAATCAAGTATCTAGATGTGTATGGTGATTCGGCCCTGGTTGTTAATCAGATCAAGGGAGAATGGGAGACGAATCAACCTGGTCTCATCCCATATAGAGATTACGCAAGGAGGATTTCAACATTCTTCACAGAAGTTGAATTTTATCACATTCCTCGAGAGGATAATCGGATGGCAGATGCTCTTGCTACGCTTGCTTCCATGATTATGGTCAGACGGTAGAATGATGTCCCCAATATTACTGTGATGCGCTTGGACAGACCAGCTCACATATTTGCATTCGAAGAAGTGAAAGATGACAAGCCTTGGTATTTTGATATCAAGAATTTCCTCCAGAACCAGGTCTACCCGCCTGGGGCATCTGTGAAAGATAGGAAAACTTTGAGAAGGTTGTCAGGCAGTTTTTACCTCAGTGGTGAAGTGTTGTATAAGAGGAATTATGACATGGTTTTGCTCAGATGCGTGGATAGACACGAAGCAAACCTGTTGATGACTGAGGTCCATGAGGGCTCATTTGGTACTCATTCCAATGGACATGCCATGGCTAAGAAGATGTTGAGAGCAGGCTACTATTGGCTGACAATGGAGTTTGACTGTTGCAAGTATGTGAAGAAATGTCACAAGTGTCAAATTTATGCGGATAAGATTCATATTCCTCCGACACTTCTGAATGTGATTTCATCACCATGGCCTTTCTCTATGTGGGGAATCGACATGATCGGCATGATTGAGCCAAAAGCGTCCAATGGACATCGGTTTATTCTCGTAGCAGTTGATTACTTCACCAAATGGGTTGAAGCCGCTTCGTACGCGAATGTAACCAGGCAGGTGGTTGTGAAGTTTATCAATAATCAGCTGATTTGCCGTTATGGTGTGCCAGAGAGGATCATTACTGATAATGGATCTAATCTGAATAATAAGATGATGGATGAGTTGTGCGCTGAATTCAAGATTGCACACCATAATTCCTCTCCCTACAGACCTAAGATGAATGGGGCTGTTGAAGCTGCTAATAAGAATATCAAGAAGATTATCCAGAAGATGACTGTTACGTACAAGGATTGGCATGAGATGCTGCCATTTGCTTTGCATGGATATCGTACGTCTGTACG
This sequence comes from Lathyrus oleraceus, assembly GCF_024323335.1. Lineage (NCBI taxonomy): Eukaryota > Viridiplantae > Streptophyta > Magnoliopsida > Fabales > Fabaceae > Lathyrus > Lathyrus oleraceus. The sequence continues at coordinate 215,341,974 of NC_066583.1, forward strand.
CACTTCAACAGGGGCAACCCCTTTCTCTCTTGTTTATGGCATGGAAGCTGTTCTCCCAGTAGAGGTGGAGATCCCATCAATGAGAGTCTTGATGGAAGCCAAGTTGACTGATGCTGAATGGATGCAGAGTCGTTATGACCAATTGAATTTGATTGAAGAGAAGCGGTTAACTGCCATGTGTCATGGTCAGTTATATCAGCAGAGAATGAAGAAAGCATTCGATAAGAAGGTCAAGCCTCGTGTGTTCCGAGAAGGTGACCTCGTGCTCAAGAAAGTTTGTCTTTCGCGCCCGATTCCTGGGGCAAGTGGACTCCAAACTACGAGGGTCCATATGTTGTTAAGAGAGCCTTTTCAGGCGGAGCTTTGATGCTTACAACAATGGATGGGGAGGATTTCACTCGTCCTGTGAATTCAGATGCAATCAAGAGATACTTTGCCTAAAAAAAAAAAAGAAAAAAAAAAGTATATGCAAATGAAAAACAGAATAGCTCGCTAAGTTGAAGACCCGAAAGGGCGGCTTAGGCAAAAATGAGCGTCTCGGTGGAGAGCCCGCAAGGGTAATCCAGGCAAAAATTAGAGACTTGGAAAAGGAGAATATTTGCATCCCGCTAGATTGAGTACCTCACTCTGGGGCAATCTAGGCAAAAATTAGGGATTTGGCAAGTAACTGCATCCTGACAAGACTTTCTGTTCCACAGCTGTCATTTCGTCAGAGGATTCTCGATTCTTCGTCAAACTGAAGCTTCGAAGTACATCGAGATTCAAATTGGTAGAGAAAGGATCATTATGTTCAATGTAGCCCTCTTCCAATATATATCACTGATTTCAAATTTGTACAGATCTATGGAGTCTTGCCATTTGCAGGCTACCATTCCATCAAATCAATTTGAGCTTTTATCCAATTATTTACACTCTTATTTGTTTCAATTCAACAAATGTTTTGCATGTTTTAATTGGTAAAATGTCATTGTTTTTAAACAAATCAAATTTTTCAAAATTTGTTGTTTTAAATAAAGTGAATGTTCACAATGTTGAAAGGATACTCAAGAATATCTCAGTGCTCTCCCAAGGGTGGCATGATCTCCAACAGGTAAGACATTTGGTTCATGTTCCTGGTTTGGTAGTATCTTCTTTCTTCAGATCTTGTGATGGGGTTGTTCCCCAGCATAGTTGCAAGCGGAGTGTTGTTGAAGACTCAGTTTTCTCCAGCAGCAGTTTTCCCCAGTAGAGTTGCTTATGCAGTTGGATTCTACTTGGATGATGTTGTTTTCCCAGTGGGTTGTTCCCCGGAGATGTTTGGAGTTGCAAAGCTCTCTGTTTCACAGTTGATGCTGAGATCCCCTGCGGATCTTCGAGATTTTCTCTTGTTCCCCAACAGATTCGTCTTGGTGGCTGTTTTGCCCGTTGTGACTTTCTGTACCCTGTTTGGGTTGTTTGCTGATCCATCACTCAGAGATTTGGTGTTTCCTGATATCTCTATCCTCTGCTCCTCAGCAGCACCCACAGATCTATGCTTTATGGCATATAGATCTCCGCAGATTGACTTTCCAGTTGGTTCTCCCCTGGAAGTATAATACCGGGCGTTTGATTCCTGGACCTGTTGTGTTGGATATGTCTGTTTTGTCAGCATTCATCAAACATAAATCACGCATATTCATGCATATTCATAAACATTCAGATATTCATGTTGCATTTCTTGCCATATATCTTTTGTTGATTGTTCCTTGCTATGGTGGTGCAGATCCCCAATAGATCTCCCCTAGCAGATGTCGGGTGTTAAATCTCTCCATATAGAGTCAACCCCATAAGCAGAAAATGTCTGTTATCTTTCCTTCTGCAGTTCCCTACTGAGATATATCCTCGTGGATGACGGTTTCTTCCGCTTCCTCCCAACATATATATTGGGATGGATTTTCCTATTTGAGTTACATCCTCATTAGGACGTCTTTTGATTCAGTCTGTCTTTTCGGATTATTCCCGAATTGGCGTTTTGTCAACTGTCTTGTGCTTCCCAGTGGGTTGTTCCCCAGCGGAGTTTTTTCGGGCCTCTACCCTTATACCGGTAGTTGTAAGTCCTGTTTTCTTTGCCCTTTCAGCGGAATTGGTGGTTATATACCTTTTATTCCTCGGCAGGATTTTTGATTTTCTACCCCGTATTCGGTAGATGTAAACCCTAATTCATGGTTATCCCCACCAGAGTATGGCTATTACCCCGTATTCGGTAGTTGTAAATCCCAAGTGGTGATGTTTCTCCCCAGCGGAGTTTGTGCCTTGTGGTACAGTTGGATAATTGCCGGATGCTTGCAATTTATCCCCAGCGGGTCTCCTTTCATTTACCCTTGTGTTGGTAATGTTGTTGTTCCCTTTGTTTGGTCATCATTATATACCTAGTTTGGTATCCCGGTGCCTTCCTTTTCGGTTGATTTATCCTTTATTAACCCAGTAACCGGTTGTGGATAATCTTCCATGCGAGTATGTTATTCACGGTCTGCCGGTAATGAATAATATATCTCATGCACTCTTCAGTCGAAGCTTTTTGTGTTTCCCTGGTCGAGTAAGATTCGTTTTTTCCCTTTGTGGAATTGAATATTTCTCTGTTGTTGGATAATTGCCGGATGCTTGCAATTCATCCCTTTGAGTTATCTTTCGTTTACCCGGATGCTTGGTATCGATTGTCTCTCTTTTTGGTTAGTCACCTATTATATACTTCGGTATCTCTGGTGTCTTTTCCTTTCGAGTATATTATTCACGGTCTGCCGGTAATGAATAATATGTCTCATGCGCTCTTTAGTTAGAATCCTTTGTTGATTTTCCCCAGCTGAGCAAGATTCGTATTCTTTGTAGAATCGAATATCCATCCTTTAACCAGTTTGTGTTTCGGATGATGAGTGTTTTGGCATATATACCAATCCACGTTTTCGGTAGATCACCTATTATATACCTTGGTATCTCTGGTGTTTCTTACCATGCGAGTTTATTATCTACGTTCTGACGGTAATAGATAATATATCTCATGCGAGTATTCTTATCCACGGTCTGCCGGTAATGGATATTATATCTCATGCACTCTTTGGGTTTGTGTCCCCAGTTGAGTAAGATTCGTTTTCCCGTTGTGGATTCGAATGTCCATCCTGCAAGTCGATTTGCTTTTTCAAGCCCTCCTTTCGGATGATGAGTGTTTTGGCATATATACCAATTCACGCTTTGGTCGGTCACCTATTATATACCTCGGTATCCCTGGTTTCCTTCCTTTCTGCTCCCTATTTTGACTTAGGTCCCTTGTGGAGTCAGATTTTCCTGAGTTTATGTACCTTTTTCAGGTTTTTCTCAGATGCTTGGTTGACTGATATCTCTCACCCTTATACCGGTCTTAGATATTCATTCTTCCTGAGTTTGTTACCCTTATACTGGTAACATCTCATTCTTTGGTGCTTCCCTAGTGGAGTTCCCTGTTGCTTCTCCCCAGGAGTCAGCGTGTGTCTCTCCAATGGATGTGTTCTCTTTTGGAATCTTCTTTTCCCCAGTGTGAGTCCTTCACTACCCAGTGAGGTCTCCAGTCTGATTTCTGTTATCCCCTAATCAGAGTCGTGTCTTGTTCACGCTGTGTCAGCTTTGTTTTTCCCCAACTTGAAGTCGTGTCCTGCTCACGCATATTCTTTTTCTTTTACTATCCCCAATAAGAGTCTTGTTAGAGTCTCTATTCCTGGTGAGTGTATTACTCCGACGGATCGTCTTTTCTTCTGTGTGAATCATATTCCCCGCAGAGTTTGTGTCTTTTGCATGCATACATTTGCATCATGAGGTCTCTTAGGGACCAAAATTTGTCTCATTACTGTTATTTAAGCCCATTCTACCGCGTCGAGATGAAGATTTCTAAACTTCACTTCTCCGGCTAGAATGACCTTAAATAGGGGCATCTGTAAGACCCCAAATTTTGTCCCTAAGATCCCTCATGGCATCATATCATATCATATCATTGCCTCAAGGATCTTTGTGCACCTTTGCTTCCCTCCTAGTGGGTGGGTTATCTTGTGAGTGTGGTTCTTGATCACCAAGATTGTATTGCATTTGTATATCATTGCTTTTCATCTGTCTATTAACCAAAAGTACAAAAATATTGTCATCTAACCATGTTACTTGCAGATGAAGCAAGCTAGGTCAAATCAGTCAAAACAGTCATTGAGCAGTGGATGGTGGCCATTCTTGAAGAATTTGGGCACCATGATCATTCATCAAGAGTTCATATGAGTTGTGACATCATTTTGAATCAAGATATCAAGTGGTAGGGGCTTGGAATTCATCAGAACATGGTTCAGTCAACCAAAACCCTAGCAAAGTCAACTGAAGTCAACTGTGGTCAACTGTGCATTTAATCAGTGATTTGATGGTGGGAATCGGTTTGAGAGGTCTCATTCATGTCCATATAAGCCTCATATAACATGTCAAACATCATCAGTGAAGAATTTGAGGTCAGACAACAAATTTCCAAAAATAGTAAGTTGACCTGTAATTGGAATTTGCCAAAAATGGAAAGTTCTTCTCCTCAAAATTACTTCATCATACAAGCTTCAAATGAATTTTTGTCCAACATGAAAGTTGAAGATCTTGTTCAACCATTTCCAAAAAGTCCAAGAACACTCATTTCTCATGTGTGGTTGGCAAGTTATGATCAAATCATTCTCATAAATTTTTGAACTTCAAAGTGAGATAACTTCTAAACCATTTGGCCAAATTGAGTGAGGTTTTTTGCTACAAGTCACATTTGACATGCTCTATCCAAATCCTTCATCACATTTCACCAAAAATCTTCCAATCAAAATGGCCTTTTTCAAGTGCATTGAATTAAAAAAGAGAGGGGTGAAAAATGAACTTTCAAATTAACCATTTCCTACACTTTTTACCAATTGCCAATGTTCAGAAATTGCATTTTGGATATGTCTAAGCCCAATTTCGCACTGTAGCACATGCACATGCAATTTTGAGTGGTTTCACTAATTAACCAAAACACTTCATTAAGCAAAATGCAATTACCATTCCACTAACCAAGCTTATGCATTATTAAACAGAGTATATATGACTCATTTCCTCACTTGGTTTTTTTTCTGAAAATCTTCAAAGAACTCGTGTTCTTGAGCTTTGGTCCATCCTCTACCATCATTTTTGAGCCTTTTGCAAGCAACAATCTACCGCTGTAGAGCTGTTTTCGTGGACTGTTGGAAGAAGCACCTCACATGGCAGTTTTCGATTTGAGCACAACCCAACATTGTTGAGCCACGATTCTTCACTTATTCATCATTTGGAACATCTTTGCACTGCTGTTTCAGCTCAACACGGCCAGAAAACCATCATTTCATCACTGCTCTTCAAATCAAGTAAACTTTCGACTCTCTTATTTCTTGAAATCGTGCTATGCTTATTAAAGATCCTTCCATGCTGATTATAATGAACTTTGAATCGTGAGAAATGGTTGATTATTGAGAGAAAAACATTGAATTAAAGTTTGGTTGTCAAATTTGTTGTGCTCATTTCTTTCTTGTTAGCTTGAGTTAGTGAAAATTAATGTTGGAATGTTGATGTACGTTGTTAGCTGAGTCGAATGGTATATTTGTTTCCAATTCTGGGAAAAAAGTTCATCACGATTGATGAACACGATGAACAGTACACACGAACCCTAATTTTGAAAACCCAGGTCGTGTTTTGGTTGCTGGGATTTTTGTTCTGCATGCGTTTCACTGTTCCATTGCCATGCGCCAATCATCATGTGACACGCCCTTAAGTGAAACGCAGCGTTTCACTTAAGGGACCGGATAATTACCAAAGTGCCACTGCCGGTTATTTATTTATTTAAATCATTTCATTTTTCAATATTTATTTCATTTTGTATGGCAATCTTCAAAAATTCATAAGTCACTCAATATTTGTCCAAATTTGATGGGATTTTTTGTGAAATGCTCCTCATGATCTCTAGTTTATTATGGTGATTTTTCCAGATTTTTTGCACGTGTGGATTTTTAAATGTGCTAGGGTTTGTTCATGTGTGTCCATTTTGTATATGCCATGCCATTTTGCTTGTGAAATGATGATACTTAATCCAATGCCTCTGAAATTTTTTGTGCTTAAACTAGACATGTTCATGGTGAGTTTGGTGTAGAGTTTGTGAATTTATCATTGCTGGTTCATGAGATATGATTTTTTGAATAGGGGTGTGACAATTTGTGTCACACCATTCATGTCCAACTTCATGATTTTAATTACCATGCTTATTGAACTCAAAATGGTCTGGATTTTTGCATGAATATACTTATGGATGTTGAGAATACATGTGAATTTTTCTGGAATTATTGATGGCATTTCCTATTTGATTGGAATTTTCTCCCCTGTTTGACCAAATTGTTGACCCCTTGTAATACATGTTTGTATTTGGTTTGTGAAGTTCTAATGCTTAATGGGATGGACTTGAAATTTGACATGTGAATTATAGACATCTTAAAGTTTGTCATGGTTTTAGTCCCATTCATTTATCATGTGTTGTCATGTTTTATGATTAATTGAAGTTGGTGCATGTTTTGATGCTTTGTATGAGTTTGCTTGAACTTGCTTTGACTTTCTGATTTTCATTGACCTACTTCCCTTGATCCAAATGAGCTGAAATTTGGTATGCTTATCATGTTATGGATGATGTTTGATCATGAATTATTTGAGAATTTATTGAAATGTTTGTGACTGGATTTGAGTGGAGTCTTTCTGTTGACTTCTTTGAGGTTCTATATGACATGCCTTGACCTAATTTGTTTGTGAAATGATAATGATGAATGATATGAACATGAAACCACTTGGGTTTGTTTCTTAATTGTTTGAACTTGATTTTGGATATCTTTCATTTGCTGTTTTGGATTTTTTATCTCCTTTTGACCCTAGGCTTGTCCTAGTGGTCTTGTTTCTCATGTTTAAGTTTGCTTTTCAGGTTAAGAAGCAAATGCTTTAAGGAAATTAATGCAAGTTAATTGAGATTGATGGATTATCATGAACTAACTTGTTTGTTTTGTAGGATGTTTAGCTCATATGCTTTGAGCTTTGTGCTTTGCACATGGGATTACTTATGTTGACTGTTGATCTTTATCCTATATTGGTTTTGAATTTGAGTTGTATACTGATTTTATTTGATTGATTTCAGGTACCATTAGTTGCTAGTAGTTCTTTGAGAACTTGCATTGCTTTGCTTGATAGCATTTGCATTGAGGTAGAATCCTTTTCCTTCATGTAGTCTGGAAGACCTGGCCTGTTACTTGGCCAGGCAACTGTCTGAAGTCCTCCTTAAGAGGCGATGTTTGTGCTTGTTTACTTTTGTCCCAAGCAGGAAAAGTCCTTTAAATGAGGCAATTGGTAGACAAAAGAGATATGTAGCCTATCTCCTACTATTCTGTGAGTCACTCACCTTGCTCACACTACTTGTGTTGATGCATAGTGAGTAAAAACCCAAGATCTATAGAGTCTAACTTGTGGAGAGAGTTCCATCTTTCTGAACTCCCACACTTTCTGATATTCAATGCTCTCCCTGACCAGGGATAAGAGTGATGAGGCACACCCCTCATATCCTTTCATCTGCTTCACCTTGGCTCTCAATGTCAAGGTTAAGAGCACCATTAACCCTATTCCAGTTGGCTTCAATGCCTAACCCTTTGTATGAGCCTAATTGTTTGGTTATAGAGTGTGCTGAATGACTTTGGTCGATTGATTACTTAGTTCATTTGTACATGTTTGCTTGTATGATTTGTGCATTTATCATCATTAATTGCTCATTAGTGCATGATCATTTCATTTGTCTTTGTGACATATCTTTGTTGTTTGCCCATTGAGGACAATTGTAAGACCATTCATTGGCCATTGTTCCTATGATATGGAAGTGAGTATAAGACTATTTCATTGGCCACTCATTTTCTGTTTGCTTGATGCATTTGTTTGATTTATGTGAGGATGCAATTGTAAGTCCATGTAATTTGGCATTTGTTTCCCTATGATCATATGTTGGAGGTTAGAGTAAGCCCAGATAGATTGGCATCTGACATCCAAGTGTTTGCTTTGTTGTTGGAAATTGGTATAAGCCCAGATAGATTGGCATCCGGTATCCACTTTTTATTTCTTTGTTTAGGAGATTAGTATAAGTCCATAGAGTGACCTCTGATATCCAGTTCTGTTTTAGGAGATTGATATAAGTCCAGTAATTGGCATCCGGTATCCGCTTTTGTTGACTTTCTTCTTTTGCTTTGCTTGTTTGTTATTGCTCATTGTCTATTCCAAAGGACACACTTGAGTCATCTTCTATATGATTTCAGGAGGTGAACCTTCTAGGAAGTTTTACACTCCATCTTCATCCATTCATCCATTTGGTCCTAAAACTTTTCACACATTACTTTCAAAACTTGAGATAAATATTGTGCAAACATCTTCATGCTTTTAAATTAAAAACCTGGACCCTAAGTCCTTGACTTTTCAAACTCTATTTCATAATACTTCTTTTGAATCAATCTTAATCATACTTTGACCCTTCTTTTGTGACTAATCATAATCAATTAACTTCACCCATTCAATTGTTTTGTGGCTTTGTCCATTCTTGTTAAGCTTTCATACATTAGCCGTAGGTTTGATTTATCCTAGTTGGTTGATGTTAACCTCACCTATTTGTCCTTAGTTGATTGAATTGTAAGTCTTCCTTGCTTATTATAGGGTTAACCCCTCACTAGCAAGTTGAAGCTTTTCTCACATGGTGGACTCGTTGTTTGTATAAGGTTGAGTTTTCTCCCGTGGTTAACGTAAGACCTTAAGGCTTGTGTTTAAAATTGAATCCACTAACTTTTGGAAATCTTTTAGCCGAACTACGGCGTTTTGATCCTTACCTTTGATGGAAGGTACGTAGGCAACGGGTTCATCCGTTCGAACACAAAAATAATTAAATTGTATATTCTTTTCTCATCATCCCAATCATGTTTGCACAATAAATATTTCATAACAAATAACAATTTAGTACAACAAGTGTGAAAAGGGCTCCCTAGGAGTACCTAGGACGTAGTGGGTGCCTAACACCTTCCCATTGCGTAATTTACCCCTTACCCAGACTCTCTGATCTTTTAATTAGTTTTCTACGCGTAAAACTTCTTAGGCTTTTGTTCGCTTTTTAGCCAGTCCTTTGGATAAATAAAAGTGCGGTGGCGACTCGATTCATTGTATGCTTTGCTTATGGTTTAATCAATAGACCATATAGCGACGAATACACCGCTACACTTAGTGATGGACAATGAGTCTTCCATGCTTATTATAGGGTTAACCCCTCACTAGCATGTTGAAGCTATTCTCACATGGTGGATTTGTGGTTTTAGGTTGAGTTTTCTCCCTTTGATAACAAAAGACCTTAAGGCTTTTGGACCATTCAATTCACCAACTCATTTTGAGATTTTTATCCCGAACTACGAGGTTTTGATCCTAATCTTTTTTTAAGATGGTACGTAGGCAATGGATTAATCCATTCAAACACAAAATGTAAATAAATTTGTATATTCTCTTCTCATCCCTTCAATAATGTTTGCACAAAATACATTTTCACAAAATATCAACCTTACAACAAGTATGAAAAGGGCTCCTTAGGAGTACCTAGGATGTTTTGGGTGCCTAACACCTTCCCATTGCATAACCAACCCCCTTACCCAGATCTCTGTTTCTTTTACTAGTTTTTGTTAAAACTTTTAGGTTTTTGTTTGCTTTCTAACCATTCCTTTGGATAATTAGAAGTGCGGTGGCGACTCGACTTGTATGGTTTACCTTGGATTTAGTCAATATCTCTAATGGTAACGAATACCCCGCTACACATTGTATGCACCTAACTAAGCACCTACTGTACCACCAGAATATCATAAAGCTGCCACAAATACTCAAAATGCTCCTAGGAAATCAAACTTAGAAATAATGATGGAAAAATTTATAGCTACCCAAGCCCAAATAAATAAGTATTTCCTAAATCAAAACATACACACTAGTGAGCAAATCAAGCATTTAGCAAACAAGGTAGACGCATTAGCCACCTATAACAAAATGTTGGAAACACAAATCTCGCAAGTGGCTCAACAACAAGCACCTACTGCTGCTCCTGCAGGCACATTTCCTGGACAGCCGCAACCAAACCCGAAAGGTCATGCAAATGCTATTATACTACGAAGTGGGACAGAACTAGACTGACCGACCAACCCTAGAACTCAAAAGCCATCCATGCACCAAGATCCAGGTAAGGTAACAGTTGGTTCTAGGTGTTGGCAGCAATTTTGGTAAAACCAAGAGTGTTCACAAGTTGTCACATGTGATGTCTTAACATAAGATATCTTGTACCTGCTGGATGTTTAAAATGTAATTATGCAGGATTTTTCTAGGATGTCATACCCGATGTCATGACATCTGTATATAGAACATTCAATCTGAATGTTATGTATTATGCGATTGCGTTTTTAATGGCAATTTGTGTATGATTGATGAGTTAATTGAACACGCTACCAATCAGTAATTACAACGTGATTAACTTATTTTCCAAAGAGATCTAATCAACTGTCATGAGAAGATATGAATGGAAAATAGTTTTAGGGTTTTATGATATCCAAGCCCAACCAAATGCTTCTATAAAAAGGATATGGAAAACCTGATTTGATAAACAAGAAATAAGGAACGAAATATTGATAGAGAATAAGGGTTTAGGTCTTGTGTGGTTGTGTGTTTTGTAAGCCATTCAATTCATCCATAAATGATTGAATTGGTCTGATTTTTGAGTTGTAATTTGTCACTCAAAGCTTTTAAGCATGAGTGTGTGTCTACTTGATTGAAGCTGCTAAGTAAGATCAAGTGTGTGTCTTTGAAGAGTGTCTTCTTTTCATTGTAATTCTTGTTTATATCACTGGTGTGATTGAGGGGGAGTGAGTGGGATCTCATATCTAAGAGTTCTTAGGTAGAAGTCACACGGGTAGAGATTAGGTGAAAAAGACTGTAACATGTGTTGTTTACTGAGAGTCTTTGAACTGATTCTATTTTAGTGGATTTCCTTCCTGGCTTGGTAGCCCCTAGACGTAGGTGAGTTTACACCGAACTGGGTTAACAATCGCTTGTGTCTCTTGCATTACTGTTCTTTATCTTTATCCTGTTTGTATTGTTCAGATATTAGTATCGTGACATTACCTTCGACATCTCATATCTGATACCAGAATTTCAATTGGTATCAGAGCAGGCATCCTGCTCTGGTTCTGGGTGAGATCTAGGGAGGATACTTTCTGGTACTATGGAGAGAGACGGAGGATCTGTTCACAGGCCACCTATTTTGGATGGATCCAACTATGACTATTGGAATCCTCGAATGGTAGCCTTCCTAAAATCTCTGGGTAATAAGGCTTGGAAGGCTGTGTTAACAGGCTGGGAACATCTAGTAGTTACTAAGGAAGGAGAAGCTACAACTGATAAGAAGCCTGAAGAATAATGGTCCAAGGAGGAGGATGATCTAGGCCTTGGAAATTTTAAATCATTGAATGCTATATTCAATAGAGTAGACAAGAATATCTTCAGATTGGTAAACAACTGTGAGGTGGCTAAAGATGCTTGGGACATTCTCAAGACCACTCATGAAGGCACCTCTAGAGTGAAGATGTCTAGATTGCAGCTCCTCACTACCAAGTTTGAAAATTTAAGGATGAAAGGAGATGAAAATATTCATGAATTTCATATGAATATCCTTGAAATTGCTAATGCCTCAGGAGCCCTGGGAGAGATGTTAGATGAAAAATTAGTAAGGAAAATACTCAGGTCACTCCCTAAGAGATTTGCTATGAAGGTGACAGCCATAGAAGAGTCTCAAGACATCTCAAATATGAGAGTTGATGAGCTAATTAGATCCCTCTAAACATTTGAGATGGGAATGTGTGATGGATCTGGAAAGAAATCCAAAAGCATAACCTTCATGTCAAACACTAAAGGGGAAGAGGAGGAAGGTGGTCAAGATATTTATGAAGATCTGGAAAATGATGTAGCAATGATGGGAAGACAATTCAACAGACTTATGAAAAAGATGGATGTAAGATCTAAGGCTAATGTCAAGAACATCACATTTGACATCAGTAAATCCAACAATATTGGAAGAAGAACAAGGTCATATGAAAAGCCCAAAGAAGGAAAACGAGTTCAGTGCCATGAATGTGATGGGTATGGACACATTAGAACTGAATGTGGGATCTACCTCAAGAAACAAAAGAGGAGTCTTGCTGCCACTTGGTTTGATGAAAGTGAAACAGAAGAGTCTGCAAAGCTTATGACTGCCTTGACTGGAAGATGGGGATCTAATGAAGATTCAAGTGATGATGAAGTAACCTTTGAAGAGTTGGCCACTACCTACAAAGAGTTGTGTCACAGAAGTGCAGAAGTGTGAAGACAAGTTGAAAGCCAGAAGAAAGTGATAGCACAACTGGAGAATGAGAAGGCAGAACATGTGGGAACCATCTCGAAGTTGAAGACTGAAGTTGTATTCTTGAATTCTAAACTGGATGAGATGACCAAGTATGTAAGAATGCTAAACAAAGGATCTGACACCTTAGAAAAAATTCTCCAGACTGGACAAATAATAGGAGACAAGTCTGGCATTGGGTTCAATGAATCTAAGCCTGAGTGCAGCCACTCTGGTAGCATAACCAAAGTCCAAACCTAAGTGCAGTCACACTAGGAGAAAACCAGAGATGTCACATCATATGTCACAACATCATAAAGGAAGACATCAGAAAGGGAAACATCAAAGATGGAGATGCCATTACTGTGGAAAATTTGGCCACATAAAACCATTCTACTATAAGCTGTATGGCTATCCTAGTCCTGCTCATCATCAACCTAGACCCAAACATCACAGGGCTGTCAACAAAAAGCAACGGGTTCCTAAGATTAATGTTACAAGTCTAATAGCTCACACTTCCTTCAGAGTTTCAGCCAAAGGAGATTGGTATTTTGATAGTGGATGCTCCAGACACATGACTGGAAAAAAAAATCTGCTAACTGGCCTTCATCCTCATGCCACAAGCTATGTAACCTTTGGTGATTGAGCAAAGGGTGAAATCAAGGGGATTGGTAAGCTTGATTGCCCTGGAGTTCCTAACCTTGAGAATGTCCTACTTGTTAAGGGATTGACTGCAAATCTAATAAGCATCAGTCAACTATGTGACCAAGGTTTAAATGTAAACTTCATTAAAACTGAATGTCTGATTACTAACAAAGAAAATGAAGTGATCATGAAAGGAGTCAGGTCTAAAGACAACTGTTACATGTGGAGTTCTCAAGAAACTGGTTACTCTTCAATGTGTACTTTAGCCAAAGAAGAAGAAGTGAAGACATGGCATCAAAGATTGGGCCATCTGCATCTTAAAGGTATGAAGAGGATTATATCTGTTGAAGGTGTTAGTGGAATTCCTAACTTGAAGATTGATGAAAGAAAAGTCTGTGGGGAATGTCAGATTGGAAAACAGACAAGGATGTCACACCAGAAGCTCAGACATGACACCACTTCCAAAGTTCTGGAACTCCTCCATATGGATTTGATGGGACCCATGCAGGTGGAAAGCCTTGGTGGGAAGAAGTATGCTTGTGTAGTGGTGGATGACTTCTCTAGATACACCTGGATCAATTTTATAAGAGAAAAATCTGATGTGTTTGAAGTCTTCAAAGAGCTTTGTTTAAAACTTCAAAGAGAAAAGGAAAGTCCTGTTATCAAAATTAGAAGTGATCATGGGAAGGAATTTGAGAACAACAAGTTTGCTGAATTCTGTTCTTCAGAAGGAATTCATCATGAGTTCTCATCTCCCATTACTCCCCAGTGTAAGAACAAAAATAGTTCTACAACAGATTCCAGGATTTTGATGATAACAAAGGATGAAACCAAAAATGGCACTCTAACGAAAAGTTTCTAAATGTGTGCAGGACTCTGAACAAGAACAAAGGAATCTGATCGCCCTATCAGATACAGAATCAAATCAGATACAAGTACATGAAGATAAGAAGCATCTGAAAAGGAATCGCGCTCTAGAAGCTCTGACTCTGAGCAAAACAACATATCAGAAGATCATAAGCATCTGAAGGAGTAGCGCGTTCTAGAAGTTCTGACTCTGAGCAACAACATAGCAGAATATCAGAAGCTCTCAACTTCCTCCTAAATCAACGTTGAGGATCTAAAAGAACAGGACTATCAGAAGCTCTGAAGTCACATCTCAAAGATCTCAGATTAACAGAGTAACGCAGAACTCTGACAAAGAATTTCCATATCCAGAAAGAGTAACGGCAACTTCAACTTCAAAGGGAAAGAAACCAGATTTGGAAAGAAGTTATTCAGGGAGACAAACCTGTTTTGGCAAGAAACAACCGAAGTTATGGCAATTAAACTCTCATCAAGACAAATTATCTGCCATCACTACAACGGTCATGTTCACCTCTATATAAAGAACGGCGAACCTCATTGAGAGACACACCTGAACACACAGAAATACTCTACTCTCTCTCTTAATCTTTCACGAGTTTTTGCTCATTACGTGAAACTTCTTACTTGCTCAAATTGATGTAATATTTTCTTTATACTAGAAGCACTCTAGATTACAAATACTGTTTTATCTAAATTGTTTTTATTCCTCAAGTGACTCTGTGCAGTCTGTATACTTGGGAGGACTAAGAGATCTTTCTTTTAGACGTTGGTTGTAATAATCTTTCAAGATTAGTGGATTAAGTCCTTGTTGAAGGCGAAATCACCTTGGCCGGGTGGACTGGAGTAGCTTTGTGTTATAAGCGAACCAGTATAAAATCCTGTGTGTTCTTATTTTGAAAAAGCGCTTATTTTCCAAAACAATTCAAACCCCCCTTTCTTGTTTTTCTCACCTTCAATTGGTATCAGAGCTTTGGCTCTGTTATTGATTTTCTAATCAAACACTTAACAGTGTAGAGAGATCCAGAACGAGAAAAACTATGGCCCACACAAATGAAAGAGACAGTTACAATGCTAAGCCTCCTGTTTTTGATGGAGAGAAATTCGATTATTGGAAAGACAGAATTGAAAGCTTCTTTCTAGGCTATGACGCTGATCTCTGGGACATTGTCACAGATGGATACAAACCTCGTACGGATGCTGGAGTTGAAATTCCCAGAAGTAAAATGTCAGATGATCAGAAGCGAGAATTCAAGAATCATCACAAAGCCAGAACGATACCTCTCAATGCCATATCTTACAACGAGTATGAAAAAATCACCAACAGGGAGACAGCTAAAGATATACTCGACTCTCTGAGGATGACCCATGAAGGAAACTCTCAGGTCAAAGAAACAAAGGCTCTGGCTCTAATCCAGAAATATGAAGCCTTCAAAATGGAGGATGACAAAGCCATAGAGGTAATGTTCTCTAGATTCCAAACTCTTATTGCAGGTCTCAAAGTTCTAGACAAAGGATACACAACTGTAGACCATGTCAAAAAGATAGTCAGAAGCCTGCCAAAGAAGTGGAGACCCATGGTTACTGCCTTAAAGCTTTCAAAGGATCTGAACAACATCAGTCTTGAAGAGCTTGTTAGTTCTCTCAGAAGTCATGAAATAGAACTGGAAGAAGATGAGCCTCAGAAGAAGAACAAATCAGTAGCATTAAAGTCCAGATATGAAAAGCACAAATCTGACAGAAACAAAGCCTTCCAGGCCGAAACAGAAGATGCTGATGACTCTGAACAGGAGGATTCTGATGATGAAAAAGAATTGTCCCTCCTAACCAGAAGAGTTAAACAACTCTGGAAAAAGAGGAACAATAACTTCATGAGACCAAGACCCAGAGGGGATCGATCAGAATCAACCTCAAAAGGTAAAACTAACAAAGATGTTACTTGTTATGAATGTAAAGAAATAGGTCACTACAGGAACGAATGTCCCAAGCTAAAGAAAGATAGTTCCAAAAGAGAGAGCTTCAAGAAAAATTCCCTCAGAACCAAGAAGGGACTAATGGCTACCTAGGATGATAGTGAATCTGACTCATCAGAATCTGACTCTGATGAACAGGCCAACGTGGCGTTCATGGCTACCACATCCAGGAACACTTCAGATGAAGAATCTGAATCAGAAGAGATATCTTATGTTGCAAAGTTCAAACACCAGTCATGGTACCTGGACTCTGGATGCTCGCGACACATGACGGGAAGAAAGTCTATGTTCCAAAGCCTGGAACTTAAAGACGCTGGATTCGTAGGCTTCGGAGGAGATCAGAAAGGAAGGATCAGAGGCTCCGGAACTATTGGTAATGATACTCTTCCCTCTATATCTGATGTCCTTTACGTAGAAGGTTTAATGCATAACCTGTTATCCATAAGTCAATTAAGCGATAACGGTTATGATGTAATCTTTAATCAAAAAACATGTAAAGCCATAAATCAAAACAATGGTTTTGTCCTTTTCACAGGCAAGAGGAAAAACAATATTTATAAAATTAATCTGTCTGATTTAAAAGAACAAAATGTGAAGTGTCTGATGCCCGTTCACGAAGAGCAATGGGTCTGGCATAGACGCTTGGGCCACATTAGCATGAGGAAATTATCTTAACTAAATAAACTCGAGTTAGTCAGAGGCCTATCTAAACTGAAGTTCTCTTCAGATGCTCTATGTGAAGCATGTCAGAAAGGAAAATTTTCAAAAACATCTTTTATAAAGAAGACCATTGTTACTACCTCTAAGCCTCTGGAACTTCTTCACATTGATTTATTTGGTCCTGTGAAAACAACACCAGTCAATGGAAAGAAGTACGGACTAGTCATTGTTGATGATTTCAGTCGCTGGACATGGGTTAAATTCCTAAAACCCAAGAGTGAGTCTCACTCTGTATTCACCAGTTTCTGCTCCAAAGTGCAAAAAGAATTTGACTCTAAAATTGTCAGAGTCAGAAGTGATCATGGTGGTGAATTTGAAAACAAATTTTTTGAAGAATTATTTGACTCTAATGGAATATCCCATGATTTCTCCTGCCCTAGAACTCCACAACAAAATAGAGTTGTAGAGAGGAAGAATAGGACACTCCAAGAGATGGCCAGAACCATGATCAATGAAACGAATGTGGCTAAGCACTTTTGGGCCGAAGCTGTAAATACAACGTGTTACATTCAGAATAGAATCTCCATAAGACCTATTCTGGAAAAGACTCCCTATGAACTGTGTAAGGGAAGAAAACCAAACATTTCATATTTTCATCCTTTTGGATGTTCCTGCTTTATTCTAAACACTAAAGAACATCTGAACAAGTTTGATTCTAAAGCACAGAAAGGTATTATGTTAGGATACTCATAACACTCTAAAGGCTACAGAGTATACAATACAAAAACCAAAATTGTGGAAGAATCAATTCATGTCAGATTTGACGATAAGCTTGACCCTGAAAAGTCAAAGCCAGTTGAGAATTTTGCAGATTTAGAAGTAACTCTTGCAGGATCTGACAAAGCTCCAGAAGCAACTGCCATTCTAAATCATAAAGGAATTAATCTTCCAATAATCCCAAAGAAAGCTAAAAGTCGTCTCAACATATCTGAAGAGTTGATTCTGGGTAACAAGGACGAACCCGTCAGAACCAGATCTACCTTCAAGACCTCTGAAGAGACTCCTCTGGGACTAGTGTCTCTGATCGAGCCTACGTCCTGTGATGAGGCACTTCAAGATAACGACTGGGTTCTAGCCATGCAAGAAGAGCTAGATCAATTCACAAAGAACGATGTCTGGGATCTTGTTCCTAAGCCCAGAGGCACTCACGTTATCGGAACCAGATGAGTATTCAGAAACAAGCTGAATGAGAAAGGAGAAGTCGTCAGAAACAAAGCTCGACTGGTAGCTCAAGGTTACAGTCAACAAGAAGGTATTGACTACAATGAAACCTTTGCTCCACTCGCCAGGTTAGAATCTATTCGTCTTCTTGTATCTTTCGCTATAAACCATTCTATCAAATTATATCAAATGGATGTCAAGAGCGCATTCCTTAATGGTTATATATCAGAAGAAGTGTATGTCAACCAACCTCCAGGTTTTGAAAATCCTAATTATCCAGAACATGTTTTTAAACTTAAAAAATCTTTATATGGACTTAAACAAGCTCCCAGAGCTTGGTATGAACGTCTAAGTAACTTTCTTCTGGAACATAACTTTATCAGAGGGAAAGTTGACTCCACACTCTTCTGTAAAAACCTTAACAATGATCTCATGATATGCCAGAAATACATTGATGATATCATTTTTGGTTCAGCTAACGCCTCTGTTTGTCAAGAATTCTCTGAGTTAATGCAGGCAGAATTCGAAATGAGCTTAATGCAAGAACTAAAGTTCTTTCTTGGAATTCAAATTAACCAAACTTCAGAAGTCACTTACGTTCATCAAAGCAAATACATAAAAGATGTTCTAAAGAAATTTGACATGGCTGAATGCAACTCTGCAAAGACTCCCATGTATCCAACATGCATCCTTGAAAAGGAGGAAGTCAGTAAAAAGGTTTGTCAGAAGCTCTATCGTGGTATGATAGGCTCCCTTCTCTATCTGACTGCTACTCGACCTGATATTCTCTTCAGTGTTTGTCTCTGTGCTAGATTCCAATCAGATCCTAGAGAAACTCACTTAACTGTAGTTAAGAGAATTCTCAAATATCTGAAAGGAACTCCTAACCTGGGCCTGATGTATGAGAAAACATCAGAGTATAGACTTTCTGGTTACTGTGATGCAGATTACGCTGGAGATAGATTGGAACGAAAAAGCACATCTGGAAATTGTCAGCTCTTGGGAAACAATCTGATATCTTGGGCCAGCAAAAGACAATCAACTATCGCCCTATCCACGACAGAAGTAGAATACATCTCAGCATCACTGTGCACCACTCAGATGCTCTGGATGAAGAATCAGTTAGAAGATCTGCAAATCTTCGAGAGTAACATTCCTATCTTTTGTGATAATACTGCTGCCATCTATTTAACTAAGAATCCCATTTTGCACTCCAGAGCTCAGCACATTGAAATAAAACATCATTTTATTAGAGACTATGTTCAAAAAGGAATAGTAACATTGAAGTTCATTGATACAGATCATCAATGGGCAGATATCTTTACTAAACCCTTAGCTGAAGATATATCCCTCTTTATCTTTGAAAATTTGAACATTCAAAACTGTCCTGAATAAAATGTGCCTCTGAAAGTGTAAAATAAGACTCTGACATAAACAAATGGATTCTGCCTCTGACTCTGATACTTCTACCCAGTTAGAAGTTATCTGAGTTGGAAATCTCCAGGAACCAATCGTTTGGCATTCCTGAAGATCAGATAAATCAAAACACCTGGAGTGACTTGCGTCTAACTTTGAAACTTCTAGACAGCTGTCCAGCAGTAATCAAAGAACAGACTCTTGAGATCTCCTCGAGCAGTGTGCAAACTGTTGGGATTAGACATCATTTATGAGCTATAATCATTTCTCCCTTTAAACGTGCTAACTTGGTTTTTGTGTTAAAACTCTGATTTGCGTGTCGTTTTGCATGCGCCCTAGTTTTGGGTATTTAAACACTCTTTTCGCACTTTGCACACATTTCACTCTCACTCACTCCTTAAACCCCAGTTCTCTCAAGGCATTTCAGCAAGCAGTTAATCTTCATCTCAGTTCTTCATCAACAACATGGATACTCAACAACAATCAGTGTTCAACTACTCTCAGCAAATGGATTCCAGCAACCCAACTCCAACCGTCACAGGCGTAGTTACAACACGAATCTACAAGGAGCCTCACATTCTCGATCGTGAGCCCCATATCCATCTTGCAACGCCCTTTGACAAACTGGAAGTGCTGTGTGAATCCCTAGTGGATTTTGAAAACATGAGAAGAAATGGTGTAGACCTCACTGAAGAACTTCACAACCAAGGTTGGGGAAACTACTTTCAACGCCTCTACGGTCCAGTTTACCCAAATCTCATTAAAGAATTCTGGAGATTTGCTGATGCTAATGATCACTTCATCGTTTCCTATGTTCTGGGAGTAAAGATGGTGATAACTGAAAAGTCCATCGCTGCTCTTCTAAACATGGAGAAAGATGGAGGAAGAAGAATTTACAATATCAATCCCAGGGCGAAATACGTTTCTCATGAAATCAACCTAACAATCTTCAAACAACATGTAGAAGGGAACCCCTCAAAGAACAAGGAACTACACCAGAACCTCTGGGTTTGGCTCAAAATCATTCTGGGGACAATCCATCATCGCCCAGCGTCAAATTCATCAGATTACATCAACACAGATCAGAAATGCATTCTGTACTGCATTCACAAAGGTCTGAAGTTATGCCTCCCTGCACTTCTATTCAAATACCTCAGAGATTCTGTACGAGAAACCAGAAATCACATGAAGCCAAGAACTTACATTCCTCTGGGAAGACTAATCTCAGATGTACTGATAGAAAGTGGTCTCGTGGACCATCTGGTAAAACACAGGCTCATGGAAGACATGGCAATAGAAACTGGAAAGCCTCTGAACTCCAGGAATCTAAAGAGCATGGGGATTCTGGAGAAGGTCAACGTTAGACCTACTTTGGACACCTCTTGGGAAGCCTTAAAAGATCAGAGGACAATTCCCAATGGTCTCTGTATGTTCTACAAGGAAGAACCCAAAGAGGCAATTCTCCACTATCTCCAACGTCTAAAGGATGAAGGAGTGGACATCTCAGATTTCAGGTTGAGCGAACTGCCAGATACAGCTCCAAACATCGTCAGGTATAAAAGAGGTCCATCTGAGAAGACATCGAAGGCGAAGAAAGCGAAGCTAGGAGAATCCTCTGAATCAAGACCTTCAGCACCTCTGCTTGAGTCTTCTGGTAAGTCTGCCTCTCCTGCTCCTTCTGTACAGCAGCTTGCTTCTTCTATTCCTCTACCACTCCCAACGACCAGATCATCTCAACCACTCCCAAAATTTAACCTCGCCAATACCTCCTTACCCATATCTGAAGCTGAACAAATGAATGAAACCACCTCCTCATCTTCAGCCCCAGAATCACCTCCTTACTGTATCATCTCATCTGACACTGAATTCTCTGACCCCGTTTCCCCCACTCTAGCCCAACTTCAGACTCAAAACCTTGCCTCACAACAACCACAACAACCTCCACATGAACCTGAAGTAACCTCACCACCCACAGAACAACCAACCATTACTCCATCTGATGTACAACCCTTTGACCCCAACACCTCTGACATTTCCCCTCCAAACACTTCCGCTGAACCTCAAACTCTCAAACTAAGCCCTCCAAACTCTTCACCTCCTCCATCTGAACCAGAAAACTCCCTGCCAACCTTAGAGGAAGCAATTATGCTGTTTGCAGGAGCATCAGTTGAAAAGGTCAAGTCTCTAACCATCAACTCTGGCATCAGTGATGATCCTGCCTCTGTTAAGACACACTGGAACAGAGTCATTGGCTGGATGACATCTGAGGCCTTTAAGTTGAAGAACCTCTCTGAGCAAGTCAGAAACGACTTTATCAGAAACGCTGAGGTAAGACTACAAGAGCGCTTAGCCAGAGAAGCTGAGGAACAAGCCAGAAGGGAAGCAAAAGAAATAGCAAGACAAGAAGAACTTCAAAGGGTAAGGGAAGCTAAAGCCAAAGCTCTAGCCGACGCTGCTGCTGCTGACGCTGAAGCTAAAGCCGCTGCTGAAGCTGAAGCTCTCCGTGCTGCAAAACTGAATGCTCTGACTCAGGGGGAGTCCTCCTCTTTTGCTCCTCTGGTTCTCAAGACCCTTGTGTCGCAACCTGAAAAATACAGTGCGCGAAAAAAAAACAACCGGCGAAAGAAAAAGACAGAAGAGTCGCCACCGTGCGTTATTCATCCCAAAGGTGGGAAAGGAAACGCTCGAAGTAAACCTGAAAAAAAAGGAAAGGACAAGACGGGGTCTCGCAACCAAATCTTGGGTTCGGGAGTCGGTTATGCAAAGGGAAGGTATTAGCACCCCTACGCATCCGTAGTACTCTACGGGATCCACTTTTGTAGTTCTTGTCTAAAGGGTGTGGGTTTATCTTGTGCTGTTTGCCAAAAAAAACAAAAAAAGGTTAAATGAAAATGACTCGCGCGGATGTTGCATCCACTGCATACGTATCTCATCTGAATATGAGAATCAGAGTCTTCGTAGCTCGGCTGACCTATGGGTTGGGGGATGTGTGCTCGCTAAGACATCGCGTCTTATGCCTACGTATCTCATCTGGAATGAGAATCAGAGCAAGCCGTAAAGAAGATGGCAGTTGCTTTCGTGCTTTCGAGGTATCAAGGGATTGAATACAATAAAAGCCCAAAAATTTGCACTGAAGTGAAGTGAAGTAAAAATGTCTTTCAGAATCGGCAAAGAGGTGGTCTTGAAAGAAGAATCCGTCTGGTACGGTGAAAGTCAGTCTGAATACCGAAAAAGAATGTTAACTTGGATACCAAAATAAATGGTAACACAGAAATAACCATGGCCTGAATACCGCTCATCAGTCTGAATACTGGAAATGACTTCGACCTGAACATCGGAAAATTGGCCTGAATGCCACAAGTTGCATCGACCTGAACGTCGGAAACTTCTTCGATCTGAAAATCGGAAAGACTTGGCCTGAATGCCACTTCGATCTGAATATCGGGAAAACTGGCCTGAATGCCACTTCGATCTGAATATCGGAACACTAGCCTGAACGCCACTTCGATCTGAATATCGGAACACTGGCCTGAATGCCACAAGTCGCATCGACCTGAACGTCAGAAACTTCTTCGATCTGAACATCGGAAACACTTGGCCTGAATGCCACTTCGATCTGAATACCGGAAAACTGGTATGAATGCCACTTCGATCTGAATACCGGAAAACTGGCCTGAATGCCACTTCGGTCTGGATACCGGAAAACTGGCCTGAATGCCACTTCGGTCTGGATACCGGAAAACTGGCATGAATGCCACAAGTTGCATCGACCTGAACGTCGGAAACTTCTTCGATCTGAACATCGGAACACTGGCCTGAATGCCACTTCGGTCTGGATACCGGAAAACTGGCCTGAATGCCACTTCGGTCTGGATACCGGAAAACTGGCCTGAATGCCACTTCGGTCTGGATATCGGAAAACTTCATGCCTGTCAGCATTGGCAGAAATAGGGAATGATAATAGAAGCGGCGCATGGGCCAATGACACTTGCTGGGGATAACAAAGGTAAGTCATGAACAATCTTCAGTCTGAGTATTGGAAACAACTTATAGCTTATCACTTGGGATACCGAGAATGTTTTATGCTTACATGCGTATGTTTGAATTTTTCAATGGCGTAATGCTCCATGAAAATGGAAATGCTATGCGATTTGGAAGGATGCAATGCAATATGATTCTACATGCAGGGGTGCGAAATGCTGGGTAAAATGCCAAGCTGAGGCAAGGGGATCTACTGGGGAAATGATCACCATCTTCTGGACCCTGGCAAGGCTGTTGGAGATGCACAGCGCAAAGAACTTTGTGGGGAGATGACTAGCCATGCGGTGTTCTGGCCATACCGAGACTCTGATCGGGGAAAGAATGGCATTGGAAGCCTGCTGCTGAGAAAACCTACAATGGTTCTGGCAACCACGATTTGCGAGAGATGATTCAGCAGGGGGAGCGAACACTGATACGGTACCGAGGTTCTGCTTCAACGAAAGAAACCATGGATCTGGCATTGGGATTATCGATCTGGCATGGAACTCTAAGGAGCAGCCACTTCTGCTGGGAAGATAAAGTCTGGCACTGTCAACCCCATTGGGGATATGTAGTCTGGTACTATCAACTCTACTAGGGAGTGTATGTCCTGAAACAACCACTTGGGGAAGTACGGTGGTGAGAAACTGCTGGGGATTGAAGAATCCAACGCTCTGATCAGCTCTGCAGGGATAAGACACCGAATTTGTCTGTTGGTGACTTCACTGGGGAAGATATTCACGATCATCTGCAGGGAATTTTAAGGAAATGCCCCGAGGGTATCTGTTCTGAATAGACGATCAAAAGCACTTAAAATTTACAGCAATTTTAAATGTTTATTGAGCATGTACCTGTAAAGCCCTTATGTGTCATGATGCAATGTTTATCAAAAATTCGGACGTCATTTTTGCAAACAAAACAGTAAAATGAAAATGAAAACAGTGATATACTGAATAACATGATTTTATTGATTGAATGGCCTCTGAATAGGCATTTACATCAGGAAGCAATCCCTGGAAAGAGGTAATCGCACAAAAAACAGAAATTAATCTAATGGCAATGTGAAATGGATTTCTATTGGGTTCCAATTCTGCTATGACTTGCTCGTCTTCAAGATCCTCCAGATGATCAGCCTTCTGAAAAAGTGATTGGACTGTTTACTACCTTTCGAAAATTTCCAGTCATTGGCACGAGATGAGATTCAGAACGACTCAGAACGTAGTCATTCGCTTAATCCCTAACTTTTGCCTGGATCGCCCTTTTCGGGTTTTCGATCCACCGGGATACCCATTTTTGCCTAAGTTGCCTTTTCAGGTTTTCAACTTACCGGGTGTACAATTTTTTTTTTATTTTTGTCCCTAATTTTTGCCCGAACCCTTTCATTTTCTTGGTTCGCCGGGACGCCCATTTTTGCCTGGACTACTCTTTTTTACTGTCCAGCGGGTCTATTTTATGCGAAGTATTTTTTAACTGCGTCTGAGTTCACAGGGGAAGTGAAGTTTTCACCATCCATAGTTGCAAGCATTAAAGCCCCACCATCAAAAACCTTGGTGATAATATACAGTCCATCATAGTTAGGAGTCCACTTGCCCCTGTGATCTGTCTGAGGAGGAAGGATCCTTTTCAACACTAAATCTCCGACTTGGAAACAACGAGGACGCACCTTCTGATCAAAAGCTCTCTTCATCAGACTCTGATACAACTGCCCATGACAAATGGCTGCCATTCGCTTCTCTTCGATAAGACTGAACTCATTGAACCTTGTCCGAATCCATTTAGCTTCATCTAACTTGACATCCAACATGACTCTTAGAGAAGGAATCTCCACTTCAACAGGTAGGACTGCTTCCATACCATACACCAGGGAGTAAGGGGTTGCCCCGGTCGATGTACGTACTGAAGTGCGGTACCCATGCAAGGCGAAAGGTAGCATCTCATGCCAATCTCTGTACGTGACGACCATCTTCTGCACAATCTTCTTTATGTTCTTATTTGCCGCCTCAACAGCGTCGTTCATCTTAGGGCGGTAAGGGGAAGAATTATGATGCTGAATGTTGAAGTTCTGACACAACTCCTTCATCATTTGGTTATTGAGATTAGAACCATTATCAGTAATGATTCTTTCGGGAATCCCATAGCGACAAATGATTTCTTTCTTGATGAAACGGGCAACCACATGTCTGGTGACATTCGCGAACGACGCTGCCTCGACCCACTTGGTGAAATAGTCGATGGCAACAAGGATGAAGCGATGCCCATTGGAAGCAGTCGGCTTAATATTTCCAATCATGTCAATGCCCCACATGGCAAACGGCCACGGCGAAGACATCACATTCAGAGGATTCGGCGGTACATGCACCTTATCAGCATAAATCTGGCATTTATGAAACTTCCGAGCATACTTGAAACAATCTGATTCCATGGTCATCCAATAATAACCCGCTCTCAACAATTTCTTAGCCATTGCATGTCCACCGGCATGAGTACCGAAGGAACCTTCATGAACTTCCTGCATTAACATGTCCGCCTCGTGTCTGTACACGCATCTGAGCAAAACCATGTCGAAGTTCCTCTTATATAGCACATCGTCTTTGTTCAAGAAGAAACTGCCTGACAATCTTCTCAAAGTCTTTCTGTCATTGTTGGATGCCCCTGCAGGGTACTCTTGATTCTTCAGAAAGCACTTGATATCGTGATACCAGGGCTTGTCATCGACTACCAGTTCAGCAGCAAACACATACGCGGCCCTGTCAAGGCGCATCACATCGATCCTGGGAGCATGGTTCCAACGAATTACCTTGATCATGGAGGATAGAGTAGCAAGTGCGTCTGCCATCTGGTTCTCATCACGAGGTATATGATACAATTTTACCGTTGTGAAGAAAGTCAAAAGTCTTCTCGTGTAATCTCTGTAGGGGACCAGAGTGGGCTGGAGAGTATTCCAATCACCATTCACTTGATTGATCACCAGAGCTGAATCTCCGAAGATGCCCAGAGTCTTGATTATCAGATCAATGGCTTGCTCAATACCCAAGATACAGGCCTCGTACTCAGCTTCATTATTTGTGCACTCAAAAGTCAAACGAGCGGTGAAAGGTATGTGGGCACCTTTCGGAGTAGTAATGACAGCGCCAATTCCACTACCTCTAGCATTGACAGCCCCATCAAACAACAAAGTCCACTTTTCGTTTGGATCAGGTCCCTCCTCAACAACTGGCTCTTCACAGTCTTTCATCTTGAGGAACATGATGTCTTCATCAGGGAATTCAAACTTCATTGGCTCATAATCATCAATCGGTTGCTCGGCAAGGTAGTCTGACAGAATACTCCCTTTGATGGCCTTCTGTGACGTGTACTGAATATCATACTCTGTTAAAATCATTTGCCAACGAGCGACCCTTCCGGTGAGAGCTGGCTTCTCGAATATGTATTTCACTGGATCCATCTTAGAAATCAACGAGGTAGTATGGTTCAACATATACTGTCTCAGTCGGCGAGCAGCCCAGGCCAAAGCACATCAAGTTTTCTCAAGCTGCGAATATTTGATTTCACAGTCGGTAAACTTTTTGCTAAGGTAGTATATGGCATGCTCTTTTCGACCAGACTCGTCATGCTGTCCCAATACACACCCCATCGAGTTCTCAGTCACTGATAGGTACATTATCAGAGGTCTCCCAGGAACTGGAGGTATAAGGATTGGAGGTTTCTGTAGATACTCTTTTATCTTCTCGAAAGCCCTTTGACAATCTTCATTCCACCTGATAGCCTGATCTTTCCTCAGCAATTTGAAAATTGGCTCACACGTGGTTGTTAGGTGAGAGATGAACCTTGCAATGTAGTTCAACCTCTCTTAGAAACTACGGACTTGCTTCTCTGTTCTTGGCTCTGGCATTTCCTGTATCGCTTTTACTTTGTCAGGATCCACCTCAATCCCTTTTCCGCTAACAATAAAACCCAGCAATTTTCCCGATCTCACCCCGAAAGTGCACTTGTTCGGATTAAGTCTCAGTTTGAATTTCCTCAAACGCTCAAACAGTTTCTGCAAATTCACCAAATGTTCTTCTTCTGTCTGAGATTTGGCAATCATATCATCCACATAAACCTCGATTTCATGATGAATCATATCATGGAACAAAGTCACCATCGCTCGCTGATATGTTGCTCCGGCATTTTTCAGACCAAACGGCATCACCTTGTAGCAGAAGGTGCCTCATGGGGTTATGAAAGTTGTCTTTTCCATGTCTTCTGGTGCCATCTTGATTTGGTTATAGCCAGAAAAGCCATCCATGAAGGAGAATACTGAGAACTGAGCTGTATTATCCACCAAAACGTCGATGTGAGGTAATGGGAAATCATCTTTAGGGCTAGCTCTGTTCAGATCCCGGTAGTCGACACACATCCGTACCTTTCCATCCTTCTTAGGTACTGGGACGATGTTTGCAACCCATGGCGGATAATTGGTGACTGCTAGAAATCTTGCATCCAACTGCTTTTGCACTTCTTCCTTTATCTTGACAGCCATCTCTGGTCTTGTTCTTCTGAGCTTCTGCTTGACCGGAGGACAACCTTCTTTGAGAGGCAAGCGGTGCACCACGATGTCTGTGTCCAGCCCGGGCATGTCCTGATAAGACCAGGCGAAGATGTCAACGTATTCTTGCAGCAATTCAATCAGCCCTTTCTTCACATCATCTCTCAAAGCAGCCCTTATCTTGATTTCTCTCTTGGCGTCTTCGGTGCCGAGATTAATCACTTCAACAGACTCTCGATGCGGTTGAATAACCCTTTCCTCTTGTTTTAATAACCTGGTAAGTTCTTCAGGGAGTTCACAATCTTCATCATCTTCTTCTTCAGCTTGAAAGATTGGATTTTCAAAGTCGAAGCGAGCCATAGCAGAACCGTTATCAATAGGATCCGGTGTTGTGCATCTGCATGAGTGATGGTATGTGCTTATGAGTGTGAACAAGAAGTGAAAACTAAACGAAACATTGCCATTTTTTTATTTTTTATTTGTTTTGAAAAACTGCAAAAATAGAAAGACAGGGAACGAAATA
Source organism: Lathyrus oleraceus (assembly GCF_024323335.1). NCBI lineage: Eukaryota > Viridiplantae > Streptophyta > Magnoliopsida > Fabales > Fabaceae > Lathyrus > Lathyrus oleraceus. The sequence continues at coordinate 215,370,284 of NC_066583.1, forward strand.
TTTGAATGCAAAAAGACGTCCTTTATTTATAATAAAAATGCAAGTGTCACATAGATGGGCCCTACAATGAGTCATTACGCCCTGGGCGGAACGTAAGACTTGGATATGCATGAATAAACAAAGAAAATTACTCTTCAAGAAGAGTGACTTGGATAATCTCCTCAGAAGACCAATTGTTGATGACTTCATCCGGGATCCTCGGACGCACCCAGTTGTCAATGTCACAATCACTATCCCCATCTTCTTCGTTGACTGCAGAGACTTGACCATACTGAATGATGCCAGCGCTGGAGAAAGTAATCGGCCCCTGATGAGTCTGAGGCGTTGAAGTACACACATCCGAAACATCGGAATCCATTTCAGTTACATCATGGATTACAGAAACAGTAGGAACAACATCTGCGAATTCATTAGTAGCATCTTCAAACCCTTCTTTCTCAACCCCTTCCACAGACTCTTGGACAGACAAACCCTCAACCTGGAGGATACCTTTGTCGAGCAAGGCCTGGATACCCTGCTGTAGTTTCAAACAACCTCCACTCTGAGTGGCACAATCCAAACAACCCTTCCCACAACCGGGGAAAACGTCGGCCTTCAACAAGCATCCTTTGACATCCGACAATGGAGTCTTCAGCTTCAACACATCCTTAATGGACTTGGCTTCTCCCTCTACCAAATTAACGTTCGCACCACCGTGCTGGGGCATGGGATTGTTGACGACATTCGGAGCTGGTGCAAGGTCGATGGCCTTTGAATCTATGAGGTCCTGAACTACGTGCTTAAAAGCTTTGCAGTTCTCAATATTGTGGCCAGGTGCCCCAGAGTGGAAGCTACACCTAGCGTTGGCGTCGTAACCCACCGGAAGTCTACCAACAGGAGGAGCCAGAGTGCGCAATTGCACAAGTTGTAGTTGTTGAAGACTAGAAAGCAACTGGGCGTACGACATTGGAAGGGTGTCGAAACGCCGGTCCATCATCCTTTGCCTCTGTTGATAAGCGGGTCTGTTACCCGGTTGTTGCTGCTGTTGATACTGAGCTGGTTGACGTTGTGATTGTTGTTGTTGTAGTGGTGCTGCAGCTGGAATGGTCACAGCCGCAACATACGGTTGCTGATGATAATTCTGAAAGTTATTCCTCCGGTTATCCTTGTTCTGATAAGAAGATATGGCATTTGCATCCCCTTCTCTTCTCTTCTGTCCCTGAATGAACGACTTCTTCACCCCTGATGAGGATCCACCTCCACTCTGGATCTTGTATGTCTTTAGGTAATTCTCCACCCTTTCTCTAGTGGAGACCACATCAGCAAAGTTGGAAGCATTGCACCCCACCAGACGCTCCAAGTAAGGTTCAGGCAGCGTATTCATGAACATGTTGGCCATTTCCTTTTCCAACATAGGAGGCTGAACACAGGAAGCTGTATCCCTCCAACGTTGAGCGTATTCCCTGAAGCATTCATTGCTTTTAAGAGACAAATTCTGAAGTTGAGTTCTGTCCGGAGCCATGTCAGCATTATACTGATACTGCTTCACGAAAGCCTCTACCAAATCCCTCCAGCAACGGATGTGGGCTCTGTCCAGCCTCATATACCATTCCAAGGACGCCCCAGCTAGGCTATCCTGGAAGAAGTACATAAGTAGCTTCTCGTCATCAGAGTATGCAACCATTTTACGGAAATAGGCTTGCACGTGAGTTTTGGGGCAAGAGCTTCCATTGTATTTGTCGAATATCGGGACCTTGAATTTCGGTGGCACTCTCACACCTGGGAGCAGCCCCAAGTCAGCAACATCTACTCCCAGAGGATTATGTCCTTCCACTGCCTTCAACCTTTCTTCCAATCTTCTAAACATGGGGTCCATGCCAAAGTCTTCCTGAAGCAAGGGGAACTGATCATCCTGACCATCCTGAATGGGTTGTTGAACGGAGGTGACATGTAGGATTGGGATAGGCCCCGGTCCATTGGGACCATTAGCCTCTCCAGTTGGAGGATCAGCCAACGTCTCCGGTTGAGTAATAGGGGGATCCCTCTGTACCAATAATCTAAGCTCCTGTTGTCCTTGAGCCACCCCTTGAACCAAATCCATGAATTGATTCATGCGAATCTTCATCTCGGCGAGCTCTGCCTGTAGGCTTTCCATTACTCTCTGTTGGTTCCTCCGGGTACCGTATCGGTGAATGCCTGAGTCAGCTATCCTGCTAGTGGGACACCAAACAAACTGAGAACACTGTGGCGGTACCTGTTATGCAAGACATGCGGATGACTATGCAAATGCAATGACATGTTTATCAATTCCAAGAGTATTCTACCCCCTTGATTCCAGTCTCACATTTGATAAACAGTGTAAGAAGAAAGACTAAGCCGTTGATGAGAACCAAGAAAATTCCGACTAGAATCAAGTAGAAGATATAAACCCCACAGAAATGGATAAACATGTGTTAAATGATATGAATGCAAATGATGTGATGAAACGATGTGAATGCAATGCAGTGGCATGTCAATCAGGATTGCTGTATCTGCTTGAACATCTGTCAGGTTGCACTGTCTGGAGAGAAATCAAGAGCACACCGAACAAAGGTCATGGGATGGATCATGTTATCCTTAATATCAACCACCCATTTTGGCGGATTATGGTTTACACCTTGTCAACACCCGAGTTTCATTGATATTAAGGATACCTGATCGGATTAACCATGAATCAAGGGTTTGTTGCAAGTCACGAGCATGGAGTTTAGGTTAAGAACCACCCAAAAGGTGTGTACTAAGGTTTAAACCTGCCAAACATGTTCTACAAAAGGTTCCCATAGTCATAATCCCATCTTTCGGATATTATCAGAGGAACGACTACTCGTATTCCAACAATATTCTCAAGAGAGACTCTTATGAGTGTAGTATCGCGTAACAATCGTATCAAATCTTACACTTGAACGACTTTCGCACTACGTCCTACGAATAGGCCAAGATGGGTTTGGTAAACTAAGGTCCTTGGCTTCTTAGGTCTATATTGGAACAAGTAATGTCTAACCACAACTTACTTATGTGACATTATTGATCTCAACATGACCTCCACCAAGTGAATGGGCTTGCAAGTCAACTCGCTAAGGAATAACTCCACATAAGTTGACAGGACTATGCCATTCTCCTATCTTAAGTGCACTCGAGTTCGGTTATAGAACTCATCTCACAAAGATCACCAAGCAGCCATAGCCAGCCAACAGATACAACAATGATATGTACATAATGCAATAAGGTAAAGCAGGTAAATAAATAACTGTACAAAAGCATGAACACCCAATAAACAAACAAACTACAAAAGCTAGGAGGGACTCGCTTAGGGAAGATGGACTAGCAAGAGGTCAACTTCTTAGATTCCCCAGCAGAGTCGCCCGCTGTTGCAACCTGAAAAATACAGTGCGCGAAAAAAACAACCGGCGAAAGAAAAAGACAGAAGAGTCGCCACCGTGCGTTATTCATCCCAAAGGTGGGAAAGGAAACGCTCGAAGTAAACCTGAAAAAAAGGAAAGGACAAGACGGGGTCTCGCAACCAAATCTTGGGTTCGAGAGTCGGTTATGCGAAGGGAAGGTATTAGCACCCCTGCGCATCCGTAGTACTCTACGGGATCCACTTTTGTAGTTCTTGTCTAAAGGGTGTGGGTTTATCTTGTGCTGTTTGCCAAAAAAAACAAAAAAAGGTTAAATGAAAATGACTCGCGCGGATGTTGCATCCACTACATACGTATCTCATCTGAATATGAGAATCAGAGTCTTCGTAGCTCGGCTGACCTATGGGTTGGGGGATGTGTGCTCGCTAAGACATCGCGTCTTATGCCTACGTATCTTATCTGGAATGAGAATCAGAGCAAGCCGTAGTTCGGCTAACTACGGGGTTATGGATTGGGTTTTGGACGAACGACGTCACTACGCAATCTACCGAATGCTCGACCTTTGGAGACTTACTCGTCTGTAGTAGAAGGAGTAAACGTGTTGCTTTGGGTTTTAGGGTTTGGGATGCTCGAGGGCAAACAGGCAGTCCTTGACGAAGGAACCGCGCTACACGTGGGGATATGAATACAAAACACAAAATATGTATCTCAAAGTAAAATGCCACCAAGGGGCCCAAACATTGCCTCCTATCGAGGTCTTCCAGCTAAGAAAGCGATAAAGTACGAGAAAAGGAAAAAATTACCACACGGATAAAGATCCGAAGTTACAGCAATTAAAGGATTAGCAACCCTGAGATCTCTCCAGCTAGACCATCAAAGAAAATCAGTCAATACGATTAATCAGGATAAACCTCCGGATGGTATCCCTGCAAGAGTATGTGAGCCCTCACGAAAACTCAAGAGAAAGGTTAGACAAACAAGGTGAAATCCAGGGAAAACAATGCCATGGCAACACAAAGACAGGTTAGAGAAACAAAATAGGGTAACCCGGAGTTGCCCCTAAATCAAAATGTAACCACACGAATAATTCCAACAAAATTCACAAAAGGCTCACAAAAAAGGTATCAAATTCACCCATAATACCTCATACATTTAGAGCATTCAAATTAAAGGCATAAAGATGATGGATATAGGGCAAACCTGATTGGAGAGCTTGATTGAAATTGAGTTGCACCCGTGAGGTTTACAAGTTGAGTTCCCTTCAGGGTTTGGAGGCTGCTCTGAGTTCTCTGTCAGGTCTTCTCTCACTATCTTTTTCCTCAGGGTTTTGTTCCAAGGAAACCTCAGAGTGTTTTGTTTCTCCTCAAAATCTCCCTTTGTTCTGTCTTCTTACTCTCACTATCTTTTTCCAGTGAATCTCCCAGTGTAACTCCAAGTGTGTTTTCCTCTACTGAAACTTCAGTATTTATAGACTGATTTTCGTGGGTAGTGGGCTCAAATGAGGGAGACCCAAGTCCAAAATAATTTGTTATATTTTATTTATTTATTTTATTTAATTAATTAATTAATTAATTATTTTTCTTTTTTCGTTTTTTTTTTCAGGAAAAATGAAAGGTAAATTTTGGGGTATTACACCTTGAGGAGCTTCAGAAAGAGCAGAAGGAAGTCCGAGCCAGATTGGATCAACAGGACACAGTCAACGCCAACATCCAGAATCTACTGACTCAATTGCTTCAGAGAATGCCTCCTCCTCCCAACCCTTAGGCACCTAGGCTTATTTCCTTTTTTTTTGCCTGTTGTTTCTGCTTGTTTCTTGTTTATCTCTGATGTTCTTTGTCTATCTGGATTTATATATAAATATATATCTTTGTCTTTTTTACTAAGTCTTTTTGATTCTGACAAAAAGGGGGAGAAATCAAACAGCTCTGATGAAAAATTGCCTAATTCCTTAAGCACTCTGCAAACATACTATTCAATAAAAATCTATCTAACAATCCTTGACTTAAGAAATTTGCAGAAAGGTATCTAGAAACTTCATTGCTTGGAAGCTCGGGTAAGAACTTCTGAACTCCATAGCCTATCTCAGGGGGAGCTCACTTCTATCTGATCTGATAAACTCTTATATCTGAATGTTTCATCTGTCACTTAAGTTTGTTTTGTCATCATCAAAAAGGGGGAGATTGTAAGAACAAAAATAGTTCTACAACAGATTCCAGGATTTTGATGATAACAAAGGATGAAACCAAAAATGGTACTCTAACGAAAAGTTTCTAAATCTGTGCAGGACTCTGAACAAGAACAAAGGAATCTGATCTCCCTATCAGATACAGAATCAAATCAGATACAAGTACCAGAAGATAAGAAGCATCTGAAAAGGAATCGCGCTCTAGAAGCTCTGACTCTGAGCAAAATAGCATATCAGAAGATCAGAAGCATCTGAAGGAGTAGCGTGCTCTAGAAGTTCTGACTTTGAGCAACAGCATAGCAGAATATCAGAAGCTCTCAACTTCCTCCTGAATCAACGTTGAGGATCTAAAAGAACAGGACTATCAGAAGCTCTGAAGTCACATCTCAAAGATCTCAGATTAACAGAGTAACGCAGAACTCTGACAAAGAATTTCCATATCCAGAAAGAGTAACGGCAACTTCAACTTCAAAGGGAAAGAAACCAGATTTGGAAAGAAGTTATTCAGGGAGACAAACCTGTTTTGGCAAGAAACAACCGAAGTTATGGCAATTAAACTCTCATCAAGACAAATTATCTGCCATCACTACAACGGTCATGTTCACCTCTATATAAAGAATGGCGAACCTCATTGAGAGACACACCTGAACACACATAAATACTCTACTCTCTCTCTTAATCTTTCACGAGTTTTTGCTCATTACGTGAAACTTCTTACTTGCTCAAATTGCTGTAATATTTGCTTTATACTAGAAGCACTCTAGATTACAAATACTGTTTTATCTAAATTGTTTTTATTCCTCAAGTGACTCTGTGCAGTTTGTATACTTGGGAGGACTAAGAGATCTTTCTCTTAGACGTTGGTTGTAATAATCTTTCAAGATTAGTGGATTAAGTCCTTGTTGAAGGCGAAATCACCTTGGCCGGGTGGACTGGAGTAGCTTTGTGTTATAAGCGAACCAGTATAAAATCCTGTGTGTTCTTATTTTGAAAAAGCGCTTAATTTCCAAAACAATTCAAACCCCCCTTTCTTGTTTTTTCTCACCTTCACCCAGCAAAATGGTGTGGTGGAAAGGAAAAATAGAACCCTTTAAGAATCAGCTAGAGCTATGATTCATGCTAAGAAATTGCCCTACCATTTTTTGGCTGAAGTCATGAACACAGCCTGCTATGTTCACAACAGAGTGACCTTGAAGAAAGGGACTCCTACAACTTTATATGAAGTCTGGAAAGGAAGAAGACCTACAGTCAAATACCTCCATGTGTTTGATAGTAAATGTTATATCTTGACTGATCATGAACAAAGAAGGAAGATGGAGCCCAAAAGTGATGAAGGAATATTCATGGGCTACTCAACAAACAGCATAACATATAGAGTCTTTAATTGCAGAACTAAAGTAATGATGGAATCTATTAATGTTGTGGTTGATGACCAACAGACTGATGTCACAGACGATGTTGAGACATCTCTGAATGATCCCCCAGCTGATTTCTCAGACAAAAATAAGGAGAGTGAACCTTCTCAAGCTGAACCTGAAGATGACAAAATCAACAAGGGACCCTCCATCAAAGTTCAGAAGGATCATCCCAAAGATCTCATTATAGGAGATCCAAATAAAGGAGTCACAACTAGATCAAGGGAAATGATCTCACATGGCTGCTTTGTATCCAAGATTGAGCCTAGGAATGTCAAGGAAGCCTTGACTGATGAGTTATGGATCAATGCCATGCAGGAGGAGTTAGGTCAATTCAAGAGGAATGAAGTATGGGAACTGGTTCCTAGACCTGAAGGAGTAAATGTCATAGGTACAAAGTGGGTCTATAAGAATAAATCTGATGAACAAGGGGTGGTTACTAAAAACAAATCAAGATTAGTAGCACAAGGATATACTCAGGTTGAAGGAGTGGATTTTGATGAAACATTTGCTCCTGTAGCTCGCCTTGAGTCCATTAGACTATTGCTTGGAGTGGCATGTATTCTAAAATTCAAACTGTTCCAAATGGATGTAAAAAGTTCCTTCTTGAATGGCTACTTAAATGAGGAAGTATATGTTGAACAACCTAAAGGATTCACAGATCCAAATCTTCCAAAGCATGTGTACAGATTGAAGAAAGCCCTCTATGGTTTGAAGCAAGCTCCTAGGGCTTGGTATGAGAGACTCACTGTGTTCCTCACTAGCAATGGATACAGGAAATGAGGTATTGACAAGACCCTATTTGTGAAGAATGAAGGAGGAAAACTCATTGTGGCACAAATATATGTAGATGATATTGTGTTTGGTGGGATGTCAGATCAGATGGTCGAACATTTTGTTAGACAAATGCAGTATGAGTTTGAGATGAGACTTGTTGGAGAGCTGGCCTACTTTCTTGGGCTACAAGTCAAACAAATGGAAGATTCTATCTTTCTATATCAAAGCAAATATGCCAAGAACATTGTTAAGAAATTTGGCATAGAGAATGCAAGTCATAAAAGGACACCTGCTCCTACACATTTGAAAGTCTCCAAAGATGAAAATGGTGTTAGTGTAGATTAAAGTCTATACAGAAGCATGATAGGAAGTCTGCTATATCTCACAGCAAGCAAACCTGACATTGCATTTGCTGTAGGTGTTTGTGCTAGATATCAAGCTGAACCAAAAGTAAGTCACATAAACCAAGTGAAGAGAATACTGAAATATGTCAATGGCACTAGTGACTATGGGATGTTATATACTCATGGATCTGGATCTATGCTAACTGGTTGTTGTGATGCTGACTGGGCTGGAAGTGTTGATGATAGGAAAAGCACATCGGGAGGATGTTTCTTCTTGGGGAACAATTTGATATCATGGTTTAGCAAGAAACAAAATTGTGTGTCCCTATCCACTGCTGAAGCTGAATACATAGCAGCTGGGAGTAGTTGTTCTCAACTAGTTTGGATGAAACAAATGTTGATTGAATACAATGTCACATAAGATGTCATGACATTGTACTGTGATAACCTGAGTGCTATAAATATTTCCAAAAATCCTATTCAACACTGCAGGATAAAGCACATTGATATTCGTCATCACTTTATTAGAGAACTTGTGGAAGAGAAAATCATAGCACTGGAGCATGTTACTACTGAAATGCAATTAGCTGACATATTTACAAAGGCTTTGGATGCTAATCAGTTTGAATGTTTAAGAGGGAAATTGGGGATTTGTATTCATGAGAATTTATAGCAATTAAAGTGGAGTGGAAAAGGTAATAAAACTATTGTCTGCCCACTTAAAAGAAAGTGCCCCATTTATGGTAAATCATTACCTAGTACTGGAACTACCATCTATACCATTTTCACACGCTACCTCAACACAACCACTTCCATCTTCATCAAACTGTATCATTCATTTCTGCTAGGGCAACAAAAATATTTTCACAAGTTCAACAAAATGTCACAACATCCGTTTTCTTCTGGTTCAAAACCCACTCATAAAGCAAGAACTCCCTCCATGGATTTTCTGGATGAAGATGGTTTAGAAGTTATTCCTCTTTCAGTAATCCCAGGCGACGCCCCTGGCCCTTCTTCCATTGCTGGAAACACTCAAGGTAACTTTTCTAATAACCCTCCTCCTAAGGATGACATTCATTATACAGATCGTGTCATTTTGAATCTGGTCACAAGGATCCTAAATGAAGGACACTCAGTTAAGGGAGTTTCGACTCCTCTGTCTAGAAGGGACCCCTCACCTGAGGTGGAACCTCAAAATGAGAAAGATGATGATTCATCTAAGTCAGAGAAAGATATTGTTGTTGAGGGACTGTGTTCACTAGGAAAGACTATTCATAGTAAGAAACCTATAGATGCTTCTCAGTCTAAGAAGCATGACACTTCTGAGAAGGTGATTAATTTGGAGGAAGAGAGCTCAAATGAGGAAGATGACACCTTGGTTCATCACTTGAAACCAAGTGTTGCAAAGAAAATGAAGACCAGGAAAGGCAAGTTTGTGGCTTAGATGTTGACAGCCAGAAGTAGTAAGAAGGCTGCTACTGTAGGTCCCTCAAAATCATGGAGTAAAGTGAAAGTAAAGAAGAGAAAGGTCAGAGAAAGTTCTGACTTTGAAGATGATGTCGAAGATGATGTCCCATACATCTCTCCTGCTAAAAAGCAAGCTGTTAGAAAATCTCCAGGTAAGGTTGCAGCTGTGCACTTGGACAATATTTCCTTCCATCTGGAAGATGGTGCAGCCAAGTGGAAATTTGTTATACAGAGGAGAGTTGTTGTGGAAAGGGATCTAGGGAAGGAGGCTGTGTGTAAGACCCTAATTTTGACCCTAAGATCCCTCATGGCATCATATCATTGCTCAATGCATTGCCTCAAGGATCATAGCATGTGTGGCTCCTTAACCCTAGGGTTGGGACTTGTGTGAGTTGGTTTGAGACCACCAAGCATGCTTGAATTGTATATTATTTATTTTCTTATTTTTTTAATAACCAATAGCACAAAAATATGTCACTAACTTCTTTTGTTTTGAAGCTCAAGTGATCACATGTGCCCTTGCTCCTAGGAGGCTCCTATGCTCATTGAACTAGCAAGATAAAGGTGAAAGCAAGTATGACAATGGTTCACAAAGCTCTCAATCATCATATATGTCTCCCAAGTATCACAATTTTCCAATTTGATCAAGATAAACCAAAGGGCTTGAGGATTGTTTCCCAAGGAAACCCTAATTCAAATGTGCCTTGACTATGCCTTCCTCATGAAGCAACCTCAACCTATGATCAAATTAATTCAAGGGAAGTTATTTCATCCATTAATTTATGCACATATGAGCCTATGTGAGTATCCTCAATCATTCATTCATCAAGATTTGAAGTTTGGACTTGAGAAGTTGACCAGTCAAGTCATCTGACTATTTTGAGATCCACTGAGACCTAACTTTTGATGTGTTTATCAAATGAAGATGACCCCAAGAGAAAATATGTTCTTAAGAACCATATGAACAACGTTAATGTTCATCAAAAATCCATTTGAAACTTGGAAGGTCATCATTCATTTCAAAACATTATAGGTCATTTTGACTGAAACCCTAATTTTGGGTCAACTTCCCAAAGACCTAACTTCTTCATTTTTTATGATTTTGAGGTGGGATCAATTGAATTGTAAATATTAAGATGTCTAATTCAATCTTTATGTTGGACAAAATATCATAATCCTAAAATAAGTACATGTGATAATACAAAACATTATAGGTCACTTTGGACCAAAACCATTGAATGTTGAAAATGTCCAACTTCAAGTACGCATAACTTGCTCATAAAAATCCAAATGATGCAAATTTGAGTCTAAATTTATCATCTTGAAAACATATACAACTTTTATGTTGGAGGGTTTTCCATTTGAGGCTTTCATCATTGAAACAGAAGGGCTTGAAGTTGATTATTTTTGACAAATTTTCCTTATACATGTTTTGTACCTCAAACTTCATGGCCAGTTTTCATAAATTTCCAAACTCCAAATGGATTTTCTCCCAACATAGCTTTTGTTCCTTATCTCAAGACCTTTCAAACCATTACTCACATGCCTATGTTTGGATTTTCTATATGGGACTTTAGAAGAGATGAATGTGTAGGTCCAAATATGCATTTCACATGGAATCTTCATGCACAAGCCATTGCAGCTCAAATTGCACGTCCATTTCAACTTGGTATGATCTTAACTTGTGATTACAATCAAGTTTGGGCCTCACATGCGCCTGTACAGGCCCATGCATGAAGGACCCAAAGCTTCATGCACACGAATTCTACACTTGCTTGCTTACAGTTCAGCTATAAATACAATGCTTCCCTCAATCAAATCTCAACCTTAAGGCAATCTGAAGCTCTGCTAAAATCCATACCCAACCATACCAAAGGAATTCTGACTTATTCCTTAGCCTTGCATTCATATCACATCTCAAGATCAAATTGGAAGCAAAAATTGAAAGGAATCGTGTTGATCAAAGCTGCTCTTCAAAGGTATATGATCCAACTGTTTTGATCTGAATCTCATCATACAATGTGAATTGCTTGTGTTCAAATGGTTTTCTGAAGTCCTCGTGCAAGAGGCAAGCCAGTGGTGGCTTTGATTTCATGTTTTAGAGCTTTTCAGTTTGCATACCTGGATTCTCAAGCTCAAATTTCTCACGTGATAGAGATCTTGAGGACAATACAAGGTTACAGGGGTGATGTACATCACCCCAGCTTCATTTTGGTACCAAGCTCGTGTGTTTTAGTTGAGGTTCAAAAACCTGCAACTGGTGACCAGAATTAGTTGGTCCACCGGAGAAGACGGTGGTTTCCACCACCGTCCCCACGTGGATGAGTCTGTGCCCTTGGATGAGGCTCACATGATCTAATCTTGGCCATGATTTCTATTGACTTTTTTTAATTTAGTTTGTGCCGTGCTTGACTCATGACTATGGTATGCCAACGCTTCTGATCCATTGGATTTGTCCACGTCAATTAATGAGGTTAATCCAAGCGCCCTGGATTTTTGGCATTTTCCAATTTCTTTTATTCCTTTTTATTTCAAAAATTCATAACTATTTTATTTGGAATCACAAAAAATAATAGACCAACACTAAAAATTTTCTTGAAAAATCTAGTTTTATAATCTGATTTTTAATTATTTTTGTGATTCCATTTAACATTTTTTGTGAATTATGTTGATTTTAATAGTTTTTAATTCATCTCAATTACTTTTTGATATCCAAAAATTCCAAAAATATTTTCCTAACACATATGGATCATGATATGTCTATGAAAAGTAGTTTCATCAATTTCTTAATTGATTTGAGATTTTAATACATTTGTGTTGTTTTTCTTGATTTTTATTTGTTTTAAAATAGTTTATGTTTTCAAAAAATGTTGAGAAAATTTGTCAAACCTTGTTTGACCATGTTAAACCTATGATGATTCAATTGGACTTGTTAAAGTTGATTTGAATTGAATTTGAGGTTTGACCATACTTTGTTCATTTTATTTTATGTTTTATTTTTATTCCAAAAAATACCAAAAAAAATATGTTTGACTTTCTTGACCTCTAATATTCATTTCTCTTCTGTTTACCATTGGTGGATGATGACTTGGTTCACATTTGATCATTGTGTTTTGATTATGTCATTTGAATTCTCATTCATCCATTTCATTTCATCTTCATCTTCTTCTTTTTATTTTGGCCAATGAGTTAATGATTTGTGGTTTGTCTTGACATATGAGAGGCTTAACCTTCTTTGATCCAAATCAAACTCAACTTGATCAAAGATCAAGTGAGTTGCTTTGTGTCCAAGATAGGTTGCTTCTTGGTCAAGCAAAAAACCTAAAATCCATACAAGGTTTTCCCTCTTTTCTTTTGGCATGGCAAGTTGTAGGAGCTTGGCTTACTAGTTATGATCTCTAACTTGTGTTTTTTTGCCTATAGTTTTATTGCCCGGCCTCAAATAGGTGTGACTACTACATTAGTCCACTTACTATTGCTAAACATAGCGCTAAATTGTCTTATTACACACTAACATTAACCATTAACTACTAAATTTAATTCAAGCATTTAATTCTTGCAATTTACTTTAATGCAATTTAATTTCTTCCTCATTTATTCATATTGCTTTTTACATTGCTCACTTGAGCTCATATTTTATGTTTATGTCATTTTCCTTTTGCTCACTTGAGCACATTATTGTATATAAATATATTGTTGCTTTGTGCTTGTTTTATCTTTGTTTGTGTGAACCCAATGCAAAAAGGAGAAAGGACTTAGAATTAGGACCTTACCTATGCTTAAAGGAGTTCAAGAGCAACTAGGTCTCATGTCTTTAGAATGCTAAACTTGTTGAAGAGCAACTAGGCTTCATGCCTTTAAAATGCTAAAATTGAAAAGTTGACTTCAAAGGACCCCTAATCTAAACTCATTCTTTGTCCATTGCTCTTATTATGTTGTGAATTTTTTGATGTTTGCTTTTGTGTGATAGGGATTCCATCTTGAGATAGTAAGACGGACCATTGTCATGAATAGCCAAGTAAAGAGAGACAAGCCAAATGGGGATCCTAGGAGCTTGAATATAATATTTGTTTGATTGCTTGAGTTGCTTGTTAAGTCCAAAGGAAAGGAGAATCTTGAATCATCTTTATGATCTCAAGAAAAGGAACTCCAAGGGTTTTATCTCTTCTCTTATCTTTGCCTGTTTAGGACTAGCCCTTCTCTTCTTCTCTCCACTCTAACCCAAGCCAAACTCATTTTGTGCAAACTTTGACATCATTTTCAAATTAGAAACCTAGGCCTTAGGCCTTTGATTTTTCAAACTCTTTTCACTAATGTCAGTCGGGTTCCCCCGGGGAATGCCTGCCAACTTTGTGCCCAAGGGTTTTGCTCCAACTCTCACTTCTCTGCCGGTCCTTTCTGTGCCACCTTCTGTTGTGCATACTTTACCAAGAGTTGAAGACACCATCTATCATAATTTCAAATTAGAAACCCGGTCCTTTCTGTGCCACCTTCTGTTGTGCATACTTTACCAAGAGTTGAAGACACCATCTATCATTTTGAGCCATCTGAGGGCCCAGATGTTTATGAGAAGATGGACGCGAAGAACAACCAATTCCTTGAGCTGCGCAAGGAGCTGAAGACTCTAAGGGGTAAAGACCTGTTTGGTAAGACTCCTGCTGAGTTGTGCCTCGTGCCCAACTATCGCAACGCGAAAAAACAACCAGCGGGAAAAAATAGAAGAGCTGCCACCGTTCGTTATTTATCCCAAAGGAGGGAGAGGAAACGATCGAAGAAAACCTGAAGAGAGGAAAAGACAAGGTCTCGCAACCAAATCTAGGGTTCGAGAGTCGATTATGCGAAGGGAAGGTATTAGCACCTCTACGCATCCGTAGTACTCTACGGTATCCACTCTTGTTGTTCTAGTCTAAAGGGTGTAGGTATATCTAAGGTACTATCTGCTAAAAGAAGGTCGAAAGAAAATGACTCGCAAGGATGTCGCATCCACTGCCTACGTATCTCACACGAGTATGAGAATCAGAGTCTTCGTAGCTCAGCTACCTATGGGCGAAAGAGAAGTGTGCTCGATAAGACATCGTGTCTTATGCCTACGTATCTCATCTGGAATGAGAATTAGAGAAAAACGTAGTTCAGCTAACTACATGAACAAGGGTCTCGATTGCAACTAGGGCAAGAGAAAGGGAAGGTCTCGATCGCAACGAGGGCGAGAGAAAAGAATCACAACAAGGGCGAAAGCAAGCAAGGATTAGTTGTTAGTTGTCAGTCAAACTCGGCAAGACATCGCGTCTCGTGCCTACGTATCTCATCTGAACATGAGAATTAGAGTTGTCATAGTTCGGCTAACTAGGGGTTAATGATTTCCATCTGAACATGGACTTACAAAAGTGGACACCAACTATGTCAAAGGAAAGTGGGCAATGTGTTCAACGTCCTAGCAGTAGGTGTCGCAACTCGCTGAATCGAGTCTTAGGCAGTTACCTCTTCACAATAGAACGGACTGACATGCCACAAGATCGGAGACGCACAGAAGGTCTAAAAGTGGGGAAGCTCTGCCCTAGAGTTGTCATCTAATATGGGCCTATGTGTTAGGATTTATAGAGGGGAACATCTACCTAATGTTAGCATGCAAAGAATAAGGGAATTCTACCTATGTTATCATACAAAGGGTTCTACCTAATGGGTGCTACCTAAACGGAACAAGAGTCGACGGATGAAGCAAGGAGAGGAGCCACGGATAAGGGTAGATGGCGATGCCTGAGGCGATCGACTTACAGGTAGATGGCGATGCTTGAGGAGATCGACTTACAAGAGGATGGATGAATGCGTGTTGGTTCTGTTAAGTTTTGAAAATGATTACTCGACGTTGGATCGAGTTTTTGATCTTCTTTTGAAATGATTATCGGATGTTCGTTTAAATTCTTGTATTAACAGATGAATAAACAATGAAAGAATAAATATTATACACTTTATGGGATATGGGTACATTTGTTACGAATGGGGATGGTTCATGGCAATCAAACAATAAGAATATATGCCTCAATCATCATACAAGTAGGCAATAGTTATCAATCAAATCAGATAAGTAAACAAGTATATAATCAAATCAAAGAATGAAAGAATGAAATAACTGAGCATTAAACAAGGCATGGGAAGAATGAAAATGTTAAGCAATCATGCAATATTAAGCATGGATGAAAGAAACAAGTATAACAGATAACAAATGAACCAGACAGATGAAAAGATGCACAAAAAGGGTCCACTGAAAAAATTAAATCAAGAAATGAGGTAAGGATCAAATA
This sequence comes from Lathyrus oleraceus, assembly GCF_024323335.1. Lineage (NCBI taxonomy): Eukaryota > Viridiplantae > Streptophyta > Magnoliopsida > Fabales > Fabaceae > Lathyrus > Lathyrus oleraceus. The sequence continues at coordinate 215,386,148 of NC_066583.1, forward strand.
AAATCAAGATGAAAGGCCTCTAATACATGGCCTATGAGATGAACAAGGGAGGATCAAAAGATCTCTTCAATTGCCATAAGCAATCCCTAAATCAAACATTGATCATAAAGAAGTCAACTGAAAATTCGAGCCAACTTAATATATATCAAATAAATAGCAAATTAATCTAGAAGATTATGAAAAATTAAATTAAGTAAGGTGGGGTCAATACATCATCATCCCCCAAAAAGATTTTAAAAACAATGAAAATTAGTACATGAATTAATTGAAATAAATCAGAAGTCAATCAACAAATCTAGGTTAAAATTAAATCAAAAATAAATTGAAAATGTGAAATAAAAATCCAAGAAAAAGTTCGGTTGACCATGGGGCAGTGGTCAACCTTCATCCCAAAAATCAGAAGCTGAAAATAATTTTAAGTTATAAAAATAAAATCAAGAATCAAATGTATGCTAAAATGGACCACTTGGATTGAATAATTAAAATAAAATATTAATACTAAGTAAATGCGAAAATAAAAATTAAATAAAATTAAATAAGGCATAAAGCAATATTGAAAATATTTTAGGATATTTTTATGAACAAATAAAACATTTTAAATTAATTAAAATCAAAACAGAAATAAATTGGGAATTAAAAAAAAGAACATGAAAATAGGTGGTGTATTAGCATTTTAACTGAACTGGGAAATGAGTGATGCGCTGATGGGCCATAAACGCGGGGTGTGGAAAGCAAACAGCGAAGGCCCATGATCCAAATCACCATTAAATCTGTGCGTGACATATTAAATGAACATTTTAATAAAAAATAACATGTGAACCTTATGTCAATCGGTCACTTTTATTTAAGTTACTAAAAGACAAAAAAACACGGACGGACACGATTAAAACATAAACGCTGGATCCAATGGCCCTCAAGACAACACGTGGTAATCTTCTTCCTTGAGCCAAACCCTAGCCAGACTCATGCAAAAAATGCAGAAAAACAGCATGCTTCTCTCAACTTCAACACAAAAATACGAACACTATAGTGTATCAAAAACCATGAAACAAAGCCCAGATCTCAAGTACAAAATGTGAAGATTAACGTGGTAACTTGTTTTAGGTGAAATGGTAGCTTATTCATGGAGAAAAGTTAACAACAAGGTGTCAATATGAACACGGGCATGATCAGAAAATCAACAACACAAATCAATACCATGAACAATGCCTCATACTGGGGGCTTCAGAAGTAAGCATGATTAGCATGGTAATGGAACAAGCATGATAATGGGCACAAATGTGTCAACAAAATAGCTATGGAAATGGAGCAAGAGAGTTACCTAGTGGAAGTCTAGTCCGCTGCTTCTTGACTGTGGAGAGACTAGAAGAAAATGATGCTTCCTTGGTGCTTCAAGAGCTTCACCTCAAGACCTTGTTGAGAAATAAAATTTGACTTCTAATGAACCTTTTCCTTGCTTGCTCGAAAATCCACTGGCCTCCTTTCATGCTTAGGGTTTCTAGCTTTAAGTATTGTGGGTCAAACTCCTTAATGGACTCTAAAATAATTTGTTTATCCATGAGCAAGTGATGCAAGTTGGGGAGGTGTATTATGAAAGAGGGCACGTGAGGTACTTAGGTTTATTATTTTGGCAAAACTTTTTAGGTGAACGGAAAAAATGATGTATGGCCAAATAAGAAAAACAAAACATTGGCTGTGGAGGTGCATTTATGCAGCATGGCTTGGTCTGGCAGCAAGAAATCAATTCAAGATGGTGACTTTGTGGCAACATAACTTGATGAGCAAACCACCAATTGAGGAGATAATGCAAACAATAGGAAGAAAATATGGAGTATATCATGTTTCATGTTGGGAATGGGTGGAAATAATGAAGTGCAAGAAAACTGGCCAAAAAGTTTGCCAAACATTTAAAGATTTTTAGACTTAGACATTTTCCTAAGTGTCCTAAAAGTTAGCCCTACTTTGACCAAGCATAAGTTTCTCAATTTTGATCCAAATGAAGCAAACTTTACATTTATAGAAAGCTTGGAACAAGAGGAACAACTTTCATGTTGGAGAAATGTTCAAATGGAGCTTTTATATTGTTGGAAAATGGGCTTAAAGTGAGTGCAAAAATCATAAAAACTTGCCTAAAATGGAAGGTCAACCATTTCCAAATTAAGTAACTTTCCAATTCCTGATTAAATGATGAATCCATGATCCAACCTTGATCAAATTTCACATGTAGGCTCCCCTAGGCATTAATTTTGAGATTCCACTCTCAAAAAGTCAGGAGTTGGCTTTTCTGGCCCCACAGTTGACTTTTCCCAAACTGTCTTATTCCCGATTCCAGTGATCAATTGAAGCACTTCTGGCTCAAATTAAAAACTAATTACTGAGCAATTCCCTTCTTGTACAATTAATGGTTACTGAGCATGTGGTTTAGGTGACCAATTGCTCAGTAACCAGTACTTGTTCCTAGATTGACTCCCTTCTTGTTATTCCCCTGCAGTTCCCTGTGGTTTAGGTGACTAATTGCTCAGTAACCAGTAATTGAACATCTTCTCCCCAGTGGACCTTGTGGCCTTCTACCCAGTAACCGGTAGTTGTAATCCTATTTCTGTGGTTTTCTACCCAGTAACCGGTAGATGTAATCCCCTCTTTGTTGGTTATCTTTATCCAATATTCGGTATTGATATTCCTTCATTTTTGAGTATACCACCCAGTAACCGGTGATATATCTCTTGGATAATTGTTGTTCTTAAGCAATTTATCCCCCGCGAGTCATCTTTCATTTACCCTTTGTTTGGTAATGATTGTTTCTCCTTTAGATTGGTCATCATTTTATACCCAGTAACCGGTATCCCGATGTCCTTTCTTTTCGGTTGATTTATCCTTTATTAACCCAGTAACCGGTTGTGGATAATCTTCCATGCAAGTATGTTATCTATGTTCTGACGGTAATAGATAATATATCTCATGTGCTCTTCAGTCGAAGTCTTTTTCTTTCCCGGTTGAGTAAGATTCGTATTTCCATGTGGAATCGAATGTCCGTCCTGTAAATTGAGTTTGCATTTTCAGCCCTCCTTTTCGGATGATGAGTGTCTTGGATATTTTCCCAATTCACGCCTGGTTGGTCACCTATTATATGCCCAGTAACCGGTATCCCTGGTGTTCCTTCCTTCTGCTCCCTATTATGACTTTTTGTCCCCTGTGGAGTCAGATTTTCCTGAGATGAGATATGCCTTTTAGGTTCTCCTCAGATGTTTTGGATGATTAATATGTCTCACCCTTATACCGGTCTTAGATATTCTTTCTCCTTGAGTGTGTTGTCCTCTCACCCAGTAACCGGTGTTTTGATAACATGTCTCCCTTTGAGTTTATTACCCAGTAGCCGGTAATATCTCTTTGTTTCTTCCTCAGCTATGTCCTTTATGGACATCCCCGTCTGAGTCCGGATTTTTATTTGAAGTATCCTTTTGTGATTAGTTTTGCTGTATTGGCATATTCCCCAATACATGCATCTTTGCGTCAGCTCGAGTCTTTCCATCGATTTATTTTCGTGGAATCCCTTCATTGTCTCCCAGCAAGTTTCAAGTCGTGACCTGCTCACGCATTTTACCCTTATTTCTCCCCAGAATCTCTGTCTCTCTAGTGAGTGTATTGCTCCTATGGATTTTCAGTTTCTCCTAATTTCTTTATTCTTTGTGGCCGTATTTCCCCACAGAGTATTGACTTTTGCATGCATACATCTGCATCATGAGGTCTCTTAGGGACCAAAATCCGTCTCTTTATTATTATTTAAGCCCATTCTACCTCGTCGAGACGAAGATTTTAACCTTCATATCTCCGGCTAGAATGACCTTAAATAGGGGCATGTGTAAGACCCTAATTTTGACCCTAAGATCCCCCATGGCATCATATCATTGCTCATTGCATTGCCTCAAGGATCATAGCATGTGTGGCACCTTAACCCTAGGGTTGGGACTTGTGTGAGTTGGTTTGAGACGACCAAGCATGCTTGAATTGTATATTATTGCTTTTCTTATTTTTTTTACTAACCAAAAGTACAAAAATATGTCACTAACTTCTTTTGTTTTGAAGCTCAAGTGATCACATGTGCCCTTGCTCCTAGGAGGCTCATGTGCTCATTGAACTAGATAGATGCAGGTGAAAGCAAGCATGACAATGATTCACAAAGCTCTCAATCATAATATATGTCTCCAAAGTATCTCAATTTTCCAATTTGATCAAGATAAACCAAAGGGCTTGAGGATTGTTTCCCAAGGAAACCCTAATTCAACTGTGCATTGCTCATGAAGCAACCTCAACGTATGATCAAATTAAATCAAGGGAAGTTATTTCATCCATTAATTTATGCACATATGAGCCTATGTGAGTATCCTCAATCATTCATTCATCAAGATTTGAAGTTTGGACTTGAGAAGTTGACCAGTCAAGTCATCTGACTATTTTGAGATCCACTGAGACCTAACTTTTGATGTGTTTATCAAATGAAGATGACCCCAAGAGAAAATATGTTCTTAAGAACCATATGAACAACGTTAATGTTCATCAAAAATCCATTTGAAACTTGGAAGGTCATCATTGATTTCAAAACATTATAGGTCATTTTGACTGAAACCCTAATTTTGGGTCAAATTCCCAAAGACCTAAGTTCTTCATTTTTTATGATTTTGAGGTGAGACCAATTACACTGGAAATCTTATGATGTCTACTTCAAACTTTATGTTGGACAAAATTTCATAATCCTAAAATAAGTACATGTGATAATACAAAACATTATAGGTAACTTTGGACCAAAACCATTGAATGTTGAAAATGTCCAACTGCAAGTGCCCATAACATGCTTATAAAAAATCCAAATGATGAAACTTTTGAGTATGATTTTATCATCTTGAAATTATCTACAACTTTGATGTTGGAGGTTTTTCCATTTGAGGCATGCATCACTAAAACAGAAGGGCTTGAAGTTGATCATTTTTGACAAATTTTCCTTATACATGTTTTGTACCTCAAACTTCATGCCTAGTTTTCATAAATTTACAAACTCCAAATGGATTTTTTCCCAAAATAGATTTTGTTCCTTATGTCAAGACTTTTTCAACCATTACTCACATGCCTATGTTTGGATTTTATATATGGGACTTTCAAAGAGATGAATGTGTATGTCCAAATATGCAATTCACATGGAATCTTCATTCACAAGCCATTGCTGTTCAAATTGCACGTCAGTTTCAACTTGGTATGATCTCAGCTTATGATTACAATCAATTTTGGGACTCACATGCGCCTGTACAGGCCCATGCATGGAGGACCCAAAGCTTCATGCACACGAATTCTACATTTGCTTGCTTGCAGTTCAGCTATAAATACAATGCTTCCCTCATTAAAATCTCAACCTTAAAGCAATCTGAAGCTCTGCTGAAATCCATACCCAACCATACCAAAGGAATTCTGATTTTTATTTTCTCAATTCAAGCTTGAATTTCAACAAAATCAGTTGATCTTCAAAACTTATTCCTTAGCCTTGCATTCATATCACATCTCAAGATCAAATTGGAAGCAAAAGTTGGAAGGAATCATGCTGATCAAAGCTGCTCTTCAAAGGTATCTGATCTAACTATTTTGATCTGAATATCATCATACAATGTGAATTTCTTGTGATTAAATGGTTTTCTAAAGTCCTCGTGCAAGAGGCAAGCCAGTGGTGGCTTTGATTTCATGTTTTAGAGCTTTTCAGTTTGCTTACCTGGATTTTCAAGCTCAGATTTCTCACTTGATAGAGATCTTGAGGATAATCCAAGGTTAGAGGGGTGATGTACATCACCCTAGCTTCATTTTGGTACCAGGCTCGTGTGTTTTGGTTGAGGTTCAAAAACCTGCAACAGGTGGCCGGAATTAGTTGGTCCACCGGAGAAGACGGTGGTTTCCACCACCGTCCCCACGTGGATGAGTTTGTGCCCTTGGATGAGGCTCACACGATCTAATATTGGCCATGCATTCTATTGACTTTTTATAATTCAGTTTGTGGCGCGCTTGACTCATGACTATGGTATGCCAGCGCTTATGATCCATTGGATTTGTCCATGTCAATTAATGAGGTTAATCCAAGCGTCCTGGATTTTTGGCATTTTCCAATTTCTGTTTTAATTTCTTTTATTCCTTTTTATTTCAAAAGTTCATAACTATTTTATTTGGAATCACAAAAAATATGAGACCAACACTAAAAATTTTCTTGAAAAATCTAGTTTCATAATCTGATTTTTAATTATTTTTGTGATTGCATTTAACATTTTTTGTGAGTTATTTTGTTTTTAATAGTTTTTAATTCATTTTAATTACTTTTTGATATAAAAAAATATTTTCCTAACACATATGGATCATGATAAGTCTATAGTCTCAATAATTTCTTAATTAATTTGAGAATTATTTGAGATTTTAATCCATTTGTGTTATTTTTCTTGATTTTTAATTGTTTTAAAATAGTTTATGTTTTAAAAAAATGTTGAGAAAATTTGTCAAACCTTGTTTGACCATGTTAAACCTATGATGATTCAATTGGACTTGTTAAAGTTGATTTGAATTGAATTTGAGGTTTGACCATACTTTGTTCGTTTTATTTTATGTTTTATTTTAATTCCAAAAAAATACCAAAAAAAATATGTTTGACTTTGTTGAACTCTAATATTCATTTCTCTTATGTTTACCATTGGTTGATGATGACTTGGTTCACATTTGATCATTATGTTTTGATTATGTCATTTGAATTCTACTTTATCCATTACATTTCATCTTGATCTTCTTCTTTTTATTTTGGCCAATGAGTTAATGATTTGTGGTTGGTCTTGACATATGAGAGGCTTAACCTTCTTTGATCCAAATCAAACTTAACTTGATCAAAGATCAAGTGAGTTGCTTTGTGTCCAAGATAGGTTGCTTCTTGGTCAAGCAAAAAACCTAAAATCCATACAAGGCTTTCCCTCTTTTCTTTTGGCATGACAAGTTGTAGGAGCTTGGCTTATTAGTCATGATCTCTAACTTGTGTTTGTTTGCCTATAGTTTTATTGACCGACCTCAAATAGGTGTGACTACTACATTAGTCCACTTACGATTGCTTAACATAGCGCTAAATTGTCTTATGACACACTAACATTAACCATTAACTACTAACTTTAATTCAAGCATTTAAGTCTTGCAATTTACTTTAATGCAATTTAATTTCTTGCTCATTTATTCATATTGCTTTTTACTTTGCTCACTTGAGCTCATATTTTATGTTTATGTCATTTTCCTTTTGCTCACTTGAGCACATTATTGTATGTAAATATATTATTGCTTTGTTCTTGTTTTATCTTTGTTTGTGTGAACCCAATGCAAAAAGGAGAAAGGACTTAGAATTAGGACCTTACCTATGCTTAAAGGAGTTCAAGAGCAACTAGGCCTCATGCCTTTAGAATGCTAAACTTGTTGAAGAGCAACTAGGCCTCATGCCTTTAGATTGATAAACTTGTTGAAGAGGAACTAGGCCTCATGCCTTTAGATTGCTAAAATTGAAAAGTTGACTTCAAAGGACCCCTAATCTAAACTCATTCTTTGTCCATTGCTCTTATTTTGTTGTGAACTTTTGGATGTTTGCTTTTGTGTGATAGGGATTCCATCTTGAAATAGTAAGAAGGACTATTGTCATGAATAGCCAAGTAAAAAGAGACAAGCCAAATGGGGATCCTAGGAGCTTGAATATAATATTTGTTTGATTGCTTGAGTTGCTTGCTAAGTCCAAAGGAAAGGAGCATCTTGAATCATCTTTATGATCTCAAGAAAAGGAACTCCAAGGGTTTTATCTCTTCTCTTATCTTTGCATGTTTAGGACTAGCCCTTCTCTTCTTCTCTCCACTCTAACCCAAGCCAAACTCATTTTGTGCAAACTTTGATATCATTTTCAAATTAGAAACCTAGGCCTTAGGCCTTTGATTTTTCAAACTCTTTTCACTAATATTTATTTTGAATGAATCTTAAGTCAACTTTGACTTCATTTTGTGAATACTTCTAACTTGTAAATACAACTCACTTGAAGTTAAATTTTGTGGTTCCAATGGCCACCTTTGTTAAAACCTTTTTCATAAACATTAGCCATAGGTTTGAGTTATCATAGTGGTTGATGTAAACCTCACCTTATCCTTAGTGATTGGACTACAAGTCTTCCATACTTATTATAGGGTGGATCCCTCACTAGTATGTTGAAGCTCTCCTCACATGGTGGATTATTGGTTTAGGTTGAGTTTTCTCCCTTTGATAACAAAAGACCTTAAGGCTTTTGATCAAATCAATTCACCCATATTTTGAGATTTTTACCCCGAACTACGAGGTTTTGATCCTACCTTTGTGATTGTATGTAGGCAATGGGTTCATCCATTCAAACAACAAAATTGTAAATAATATGTATATTCTCTTCTCATCTCCCCAATCTTGTTTGCACAAATATTTTCACAAATACCAACCTACAATACACATTTGCAAAAAGGACTCCCTTAGAGTACTAAGGATGTTTTGGGTGCTTAAAACCTTCCCATTTCATAACCAACCCCCTTACCCAGATCTCTGACATTTTTATTAGTTTTTGATTTGATAAAACTTCTTACTTGGTTTTTGTTCGCTTTCTAACCTTTCCTTTAGATAAATAGCAGTGCGGTGGCGACTCGAATTGTATGCTTACTTTTGATTTAGTCAATAAATCATAAGGTAACGAATACCCCGCTACACTATGGAAGTGAAGGAGGTTATGGAATTGATCAAGTCTGCTGGTTTGATGAAAATAGTTAGTGCATTGCCCCAATGTTTTGAAGGTTTAGTGAAGGAGTTTGTGGTGAATATCCCAGAGGATATTTCTAACAAGAATAGCAAAGAATTTTGCAAGGTGTTTGTAAGAGGAAGGTGTGTTAGGTTCTCTACAACTGTAATCAATAAGTTCCTAGGGAGAAGAACAAAAGGAGTTGTTGAGTTAGAGGCCACAGATAATGAAGTTTGTAGGACAATCACTGCTGTCCAAGTCAAGGAATGCCCAAGCAAAAAGCATCTATCTGCTAGCAAATTAACGGTAAAATATGCTATCTTGCATATGATAGGTTCATCCAACTAGGTGCCAACAAACCATATCTCAACTATCTCTAATGTTCTTGGAAGAATAATCTATGCTATTGGAACTAGGCTCAACTTTGATTATGGAAGGTTCATGTTTGAACAAATTGTTAGACATGCTTCCACCAATGCAGTAAAGCTGCCAATTGCCTTTCCCTCAATCATTTGTGGAATAATTTTAAGCCAGCAACCTGGTATTCTAAACACAAGTGATATCCCCAGCAAAAGGAAGCCTTCATTGTCAATTCACTATAAGTTATTTGAAGGCAGTCATGTCAATGACATTGTCATGACATCTACAAGGAAGAAGCTAGCCTCTCAAGGTGGCCTAATTTCTGAATTGAAAGAAACATGTAAGGAGTTGGAAACTGGGATTAGGGTGGCTAATGCTAGGAAAGAGGCTTTAGAGGTTCTCATTAGTATCTTGGAGCAAGAAGAGATGGATAAGGTTGGTGAAGCCAAGAAGACAGATGCCCATACCTCAAGTGAGAGGTCTGATTCTCAAGATCAATCTAGTGGCAGCTCTGGATCTGAAGGTGAAGAAGATGTTACCTCCTCAGACTAAGTTGTTGTGATGATGGTCCCCCTGGTGTAATGTTGTGTGTTCTAGATGCTTGGATGCTTTGATGTTTTTTTGGTTGATGTTTGTAGTTTTTTTTGGCAGTCTTTGTTGATGCCATGATGTAATATTTGGGCTCTTTATGAGTTCACTGGATTTCTGATTACCTCAGCTATTCCAGCTGTGTATAATTATGGTATGTACCACCTAACATTGTGTTTTAACATTTTATATGTTATAACATCCTTTGTGACATTCTCTGCTGGACTGATTGACATTTATTTTGTCTAATTGATCACTTTGGTCTATTTTGACTAAAAAGGGGGAGAAGTTATTATATGGAGAGTTGCAGTTAATGTGTGGAGATGTGAAGAGTTGTAGTTATTATGTGCTGATGTAAAGAGATGATAGCTTATGATGTTGAATAGAATGGTGTTTTGTGATGTTGAAGGAGATGTATGAACAGAATAATGTTTTGTGTTGAACAGGTGTTGTTGGAGTTGATGTCAGAGGGTGACTCTGAATGTTACAGGTGCTGGTGTTATATGTGTTGTTGTTGTTGGAAGAGATGTCTCTGTTGAACAGACTTAGGGGGAAAAGAAGTACCCATGTGTTTAATGTGTGTATTACTAGTTTCTATTATAGCTAGTAATTATGTGTTCATTGCTTCTGCTGCTTAACTGCTGATATGCGTTTATTCCTGTGAACAAATGGACTAATATATGTTTTAGCCAAAATTTGCCAAAAGGGGAGTTTGTTGGTTCTAGGTGTTGGCAGGAATTTTTGTAAAACCAAGAGTGTTCATAAGTTGTCACATGTGATGTCTTAACATAAGATATCTTGTACCTGCTGGATGTTTAAAATGTAATTATGGAGGATTTTTCCAGGATGTCAGACCCGATGTCATGACATCTGTATACAGAACATTCAGTCTGAATGTTATGTATTATGTGATTGCATTTTTAATGGCAATTTGTGTATGATTGATGAGTTAATTGAACACGCTATCAATCAGTAATTAAAACATGATTAACTTATTTTCCAAAGAGATCTAATTAACTGTCATGAGAAGATATGAATGGAAAATTGTTTTAGGGTTTTATGATGTCCAAGCCCAGCCAAATGCTTCTTTAAAAAGGACATGGAAAACCTGATTTGATACACAAGAAATAAGGAACGAAATATTGATAGATAATAAGGGTTTAAGTTTTGTGTGGTCGTGTGTTTTGTAATCCATTCAATTCATCCATAGATGATTGAATTGGTCTGATTTTTGAGTTGTAATTTGTCACTCAAAGCTTTTAAGCATGAGTGTGTGTCTACTTGATTAAAGCTGCTAAGTAAGATCAAGTGTGTGTCTTTGAAGTGTGTCTTATTTTCATTTTAATTCTTGTTTATATCACTGGTGTGATTGAGGGGGAGTGAGTGGGATCTCATATCTAAGAGTTCTTAGGCAGAAGTCACACGGGTAGAGATTAGGTGAAAAAGACTGTAACTTGTGTTGTTTACTGAGAGTCTTTGAACTGATTCTATTTTAGTGGATTTCCTTCCTGGCTTGGTAGCCCCCAGACGTAGGTGAGTTTGCACCGAACTGGGTTAACAATTGCTTGTGTCTCTTGCATTATTGTTCTTTTATCTTTATCATATTTGTATTGTTCAGATATTAGTGTCGTGACATTACCTTCGACATCTCATATCTGATACCAGAATTTCAGTAACTGAGAAGGATGACGAACAAGAGGAAGATAAAAACGAAGAGGCCGTAGAGAAAGAAGAACCTTATGTGCCTCCAGCACAGTATAAACCCCTATCCCTTATCCTCAAAGACTTGTTAAATCTAAAAGTGTAGGGCAATTTAAAAAATTCGTAGAGCTTCTAAAATAATTGAATATCACAATACCCTTTACAAAAGCCATAACTCAAATGCCCTCATATGCTATGTTTCTCAAAGAAATCTTATCTAACAAGAAGAAGATAGAGGATAACGAAACCGTTACACTTACTACAGAGTGTAGCGCCATAATACAAAACAATATGCCTCTTAAGCTGAAAGACCCAGGTAGTTTCTCCATACCCCGTGTAATCGGAAAGTTTGTCATCGACAAAGCACTATGTGGCTTAGGAGCCAGTATTAGTTTAATGCACTTGTCCATGTGCGGAAGGCTAAAAATGGGAGAACTAAGACCTACGAGGATGTTCGTACAACTGAAAGATCGTTCTGTTAAATTTCCCGTAGGTATGCTAGAAAACATTTCGGTGCGCATAGGACAATTCTATATTCCTACTGATTTTATAATCATGGATATAAAAGAGGATTCCAACATCCCTATCATATTAGGAACACCATTCCTAGCTACAACCGGAACTATTATAGATGTTAATAAAGGCAAGCTAACCTTCGAAGTTGGTGAGGAAAAGGTCGAATTCATTTTGACGCAATTCCTAAAGGCACCAATTATAGACGATACTTGTTGTCTACTAGATGTCGTCGACGAATGCATAAGAGAGATGGAGAATGAACAAACATCATACTCCGAAATACTGAAAATTACAAGGCCTCGTACTTTTGAAGATGAGAATTTAAGTGAGGATTACCAAGATGATAGCCAAAGCGAATGCCTATCACTAACGCCCGATCATATGCCTTACCCAAAGAAACCAGCCCTAGAACTTAAGACGTTACCCAAAAATCTAAGGTACGAATTCCTAGACACTGAACTTGAGTGACCTGTAATAGTAAATGCAGACTTAGGGAAGATAGAGACCAAAAAGCTTCTACACGTTTTGAGAAAATACCCAACTGCTTTAGGCTACAATATCTCAGATCTAAAAGGAATAAGCCCTTCCATATGCATGCATCGCATAATGCTAGATGAAGACATTAAGACCTATATAGAACATCAAAGAAGGATAAATCCCATTCTGAGTGATGTAGTAAAGAAAGAAATGTAAAAGCTGTTAGAAGCAGGTATTATCTACCCGATATCCGATAGTCAATGGGTCAGCCTAGTACATGTCGTACGAAAGAAGGGAGGCGTCACAGTTGTGAATAATGAAAAAGGAGAATCTATAGCACAAAGAGTGGTAACTGGAAGTAGAAAGTGTATTGATTATAGAAAATTAAACAAATCTACTCAGAAGGATCATTTTCCTTTACTATTTATTGATCAAATGCTTGAACGATTGGCTAAGCATTCTCACTTCTGCTACCTAGACAATTATTCAGGATTTTTCCAAATTCCTATTCATCCCGATGACCAAGAGAAAACGACCTTCACATTCCCCTATGGTACATTCGCCTACCGACGAATGCCATTAAAATTGTGTAACGCTCCCGCAACATTCCAAATATGCATGATGTTAATTTTAGCTGATTTCATAGATGACATCATGGAAGTCTTCATGGACGATTTCTCCGTATGCGAACAGAGTTTTGAAGGTGCTTATCGAATCTTGAAATGGTACTAAAAAGATGCGTAAAAGTGAACCTAATGCTAAATTGGGAAAAATGCCATTTCATGGTCCAACAAGGAATCGTGCTCGGACACATAGTATCCGACAAGGGGATTGAAGTCGACAAGGCTAATAGAAGTTATAAAAAACTTCCAGCCTCCAAAAACCGTAAGAGAAATACGAAGCTTCTTAGGACACGCCGGTTTCTACCGGTGATTCATTAAAGATTTCTCAAAAATCACCAAACCACTAACTAGCTTATTGATGAAAGACGCTAAATTCATATTTGACCACAAATGCCTAGCGGCGTTTGAACAACTAAAAACATCTCTTATTACCGCACCTATCATGCAACTGCCCGATTGGAGGTTACCTTTTGAAATCATGTGTGGTGCTAGGACAAAGAAGGGATAAGAAACTTCATGTAATATACAATGCAAGTATAACCCTAGACCCTTCACAGATCAACTACGCCACCACAGAAAAGGAACTTTTAGCTGTAGTGTTCGCTCTGGATAAATTCCGTTCCTACCTAGTAGGAGAAAAGATAATTATCTATACCAACCATGCTGCAATTAGGTACCTGTTAAACAAAAAAGATGCCAAACCAAGACTCCTAAGGTGGATCTTACTATTACAAGAATTTGACCAAGAAATCAAGGATAAAAGGGGCACTAAAAACGTTGTAGCCGATCACTTGCCAAGAATGGAAGGTATTGAACCTGAACGAGTGCCTATAAACCATGATTTTCTGTATGAAAGACTCATAGCCCAACTAGAAAGTAATACAGCTAAAGATGCGTTAACCCATAAGGATACCTGAACAAACGAAGTAGTGGATGCAATCTACACCTAAACCAAACTACCATGGTACGCTGACTTCGTCAATTACTTAGCATCTAGGGTGCTTCCTCCAGACTTGACCTACCAACAAAAGAAAAAATTCTTCCACGATCTTAAACACTACTATTAGGATGAGCCTCTACTTTTCAAGAGAGGCACCAACGACATTTTCTGTCAATGTGTCCCAGAAGATGAGGTAGAAAACATAATTTCCCACTGTCATTCTGCTACCTATGGAGGACAAATTGCGACCGGTGTCAATGCACTGGCAACATATCTAGAGGCGACGAAATGTCGCTTAAAGGAATTTTGGAAGTAGAAGTTTTCGATGTTTAGGGAATCAATTTTATGGGACCTTTCCCATCATATTTTGGTAACAAGTATATCCTTGTTGCGGTCGATTACGTATCAAAATGGATTGAGGCCATAACCTCTCAAACGAATGACACACAAGTGGTAATTAGACTCTTTAAGCGAATAATCTTCCCTAGATTCAGAGTGCCGAGACTTGTCATCAGTGACGGTGGATCCCACTTTATTTCAAGGATTTTTGAAAAGCCATTACTGAAATATGGAGTTCGGCACCGCGTAGCAACACCCTACCACCTACAGACGAGTGAACAAAGCGTTTTCAAAGCCTCACGCTCATTCGAAAGAATAGTACCTATCCTATTTTTGTCGAGCTTACGACAATAAACAAAGCGCTTGGTAGGAGATAACCCATACTCTGTCTTTAACTATTTAATTTATCACAAAATTTATAATTATTACTACTGCTTAATTTTCATTTCTTTGTTCTCTTCTTTATTTATTTCTCATAAAGTTAATCGGTACCTTTCTGTATTATTGACCATTACTAACTTAATTCTATTATCTACTTGATTTTATCTAGCTACTGACTATCACAATGCAACAAGTAGATTACATGGATATAGTCTTCAGAGGCAGAGCTGAAAGGAGACATTTTGAGGTTCTATTTTAGAGAGAAATGATACTAACCTTAAACCCAGATGAACACACCATGACCAAATTAGGTATAAGAGACAGTGTTATGTTCCTAATTAACCAATAAGGCTGGGACACCTTTGCTATCAAAAGAAAATTTATTTTCATCAGTAGGTTGACTTTAGAATTCCTAAGCTCCCTAGTGTACCTGCCAAACCATGGTATGAGATTTAACAAAGGCCTAATCACCTTTAGGCTGTTTGATAAAGACTACCGCTACACCCACAGAGAAATGGTTGAACTCCTAGGATATCCTAATGGCCCTGATACCTTCACCATTACCAAGGAAGACATACTTTTAGACCATCAATTAGACCTCTATTGGGGTAGCATCACTGGAAACAACCATCCCGAGCCATACCTTATGCAATCATAGAACATCCATAACCCTACCATTCGTTACTTTCATAAGATCCTAGCTCATACCCTATTTGTAAAGGAAAAGAACAGAATCATTGTGTCCAAAGACGAACTCTTCATAATGTATTGTGCATCACATGCCCGACCTGTTAACGCTGCTACATTCATGATAGCTAATTTGTATCGTATAACACAGGAAGACCATGGACCAATCTCAGTAGGAGGCTTAGTGACCATGATATCACATGCAATGGGACTGCATTACTCACTCGTCAGGGTCATACGACCTATGAATATTGACTTTTGCTTCAACATCGGTATCATTAGGAACCTAGGTTCAGATGTGTTTGAATTTCTAATCAACCGCGAAGTAGTACACCTGTTTACCCTGCCAGACCCTACGACGAGTTTACATGATATGAACAATTGTCTCTATGATTTGGATGGACCACGAGATGCACCACCTTCTCCTCTAGAGACTCCCCAAATCTGGAACCACTTTGGCAATTATCTCTATGATGCTGAATCACATGCCCCAGTTATACCTGTTGTACCTCTCACCGATCATGTTGCTACCATCAAAGCTGTTCAAACAAACGTTGCCAATCTGAGAGGCGAGCTAAGCACCCTGCGCATGGAATTCCACGGCTTTATAGATGTAGTGACAGAGAATCTGGATCACATTTACCAGCACTTCTACTCGTTCGCTCCTCCTACCAGCAGCCGCCGTAATGGCTAATTTATTTGAATTACCGATTTACTGACTTTTATTTTATTTTCTTGGTTATAATTTTATTATGATTTACTTTTAAACATTGGGATTTATTTAATTATTTCATTTCTTTTTATTCCAGTAGACAAATTATGTCATCTTTTCCCGTCTACTCCATTCTTTTATACTACCGGTAAACTAAATTCCATTAAAATTTTGTGGTCAAAGAAAATAAAGGCACACACATGAGAAACCACACTGTATGTGGCGCCTGCCACACACAGTTGTGGCTCCCATGTGAGGGTTGTGGCGCCCGCCACAGGGCCCATAGTGGCGCCCGCCACCAACACCAAAAGTGGCGCAAGCCATTACACAAGCCTGCACGCGCAGGCTGTGTATTTTGACCATTCATATTACTTTATGGTGTTGTCCCTTGCATGCAAGATAATGCCTTAATGCCATTCAACCACTTTCAACAACTCTTTGACCAAGACATAAAAAGCCATAAATGCAATTTATTTACCAATTAATTTTCCAACCACCATCACCTCTATATAAACCACAAACATTATCTCAACAAACCACACCTCTCATTTACATATTTCTCTCCTCTCTTGCTCTATTCTCACTACATTACACAAAGAGTGTGAAATTCATCATGGCACAGATATTAGAATACGAAATAGTGTTCAAAAACGGCGAGCCAGGCGAATTACAAGAGGAGACATACACGTCCCTCACTGCAAGAAAGATCGAATCAACAAGGTACGCCGATGAACCCTACTTATTTGCTTTAGGAATTCTTGATAGTGTTAAGTATATGCTAGACACTTTAAATTTAAATTATTTTCTATCTCTCAAGGACCGTGTCTATGCTCAATTAACACTAGAATTCCTAAGCTCGTTAATTTTTAGTCCCACACCCAACACAAACTACTCTAGTGGGACTGTCCAGTTTCGTTTATTTAACGTCGAATATGCCCTTACATTTTCCCAACTAGCGGACCTGCTACATTTTCCCCATGGGGATGACATAGTAAGTGAGGTCCCAAATACTGAGGGTTGGCAACGCACCTTCCAACCATTTTGGAGGGCAATAACCGGTACAGTAAACCATAGTTTTGAGGGAAACATAGCCACATTAATTCAAAACCCGACTATTCGATATTTCCGCCAAATATTGGCGTGCACCATTTTTGGCCAAGCAAACTCTTACAAGTGAACAAAAAAGAACTCTTTTATTTGTTTGCCACATTTTTGCCACAAAAGGTGAATACCATCCCTTTTATGCTATCTCACATGCAGGCCATTGTCAATGCGAAGCGATGGCCGATTGTTATTGGAGGTTTAATAACCTCCATAGCAAGAGTCCTAGGACTCGAAGAAAAATTCTTCAGGCTAACCCCGCTCCCGTATCATGCCATTGACATTGACATGGCTAGGAGCATAAAACTAGTAAAACGAAGGAATGACGATAAATTTAATTTAATAATTACTAATAATGTGCTACAAGATTTTATCCTCCCAAATCCAAATCGCACAGATGTGCGCAACCCGGATAATTATTGTTATACTAATGATCCGGTGCCTAACCAAGTCCCCGCGCACATTCTTGAGAATGTAGCTGCTGGCGGGGACACCGATGATGATCACATTCCGGAGCAAACTGCTCCCGCTACTGACCCACACACCATACACATGTCCTTTGAAAATATTGCAGGTACATCTTCTAGTCAAAGACCAAGAAGAAATGTGGCACCAACCACTCTTGATGAGATCTATGCTGAATTGCGATGGCGTAGCAAATTAGACGCTCAACACGACCTACAGATCCAAAACATGGAAGCTCAGCAAACTGAAATGATGCAAATCCTTCGCCAAATGCAGCATGATCATCACGACTACGCCTTCAGAACTGAATAGAACATGTCTGGCTTGATCGATGAAATGGAAACATTGACAATGTGTGTGGAAGATCCCCAGAACTACACACCACCTCACCAGGCAGGAAACGGTGGACGTGCACATATATGTGGCAGAAGGCGCCAGTAGCAGGATACCCAAGTTCTACCTTTCTTTCCTATCTTATGTCGTTGCATTGGGGACAATGCAAGATTTAAGTATGGGGGAGGAAGCTGTACCGCTTTCTAGTTAGATTTAAATTATTGTTATTTCCTTGAGTTATTTTTTTTGTTTGGTTATTTTAATTTTTGTTAAAGTGTTCGTCGAGTTAAATATCAATGTGATGTCGAGCCTTTATGCGTGATTTCCATTATTTACTAATTCTCCTATTTACGTAAGCCATACAAAATTTTCGCAAAGATCTAGACTTAGAGATACAATACACCTTTTGAAAATTCTAACCTATAAATCAAACAGAGGTTGAATTGTAGAGATTTGGAAAAACTTTTTAAGATCAAAATCGTTTTAACACCTTAAATCTCCCAAGTATGAGATCGATTTGAGTACTTGTCATGCCATAGCCTTAAATTCTATCCTTTAATATTTCCTTAAGTAGTTTACCTAGCAGTTAGCACCATCCTAAGCACACACTACACAAGAAGTCGATGCAAATAAGTGTATGATTTCAGGCTTAAAAGAAGAAAAGATTACGAAATGTATGAAAAATGTTGTTCCTTCTAAGTTAGGTGATCCTCACCCGGTCATTTAGCCCAACGGTATAACCATCTTCAACTATTATTTGAGCCAAAGTGTGAAAAAGAAATAAATAAATAATGATGAGATCATAGTCACTAACTGACTATCTTGCTATGAATGCAAAAGGATAACGAGCTTAATGTGATTGCGCTAGAATGATAAAGGATAAAAAGAAGGTTTAGTAAGGTAGGCTTAGGCATGACAACATGATTCGGATTGGTTTGTATAGGAGGGAGACTTATGGTTGCAACAGTGCGACTATGTGTTCCAACGATACCCTTAGTGTGGAAGTGAGTACCTGTTAATAGAATTTTGAACCAAAGTAAAGTTTATAGACTAAAATGAGTATCCGAATGCAATTGTGTTTTCTACGAGTCTTGATAATATATGTTGCAAGTATTTTACAAAACTTTTTTATTCATGTACGCAACATTTGCTTGAGGACAAGCAAGGGTTTAAGTATGGGGGAGTTTGATAACGCGAAAACGTATCATATTTTTGGCTCCATATGCATTGCTTTTTACGTGATTAACGCTTATTATTACACAGTATCTTATGTTTATTTTAGGTATTTATCTATTAAAAGGTTTACCGCAAGCAAAATGGAAAATAGAAAAAAGGAAAGAAAAAAGAGAAGAAAATGGAGCTTTTATAGAGATAATGGGTCACCAAAGCAAATAGGCTTGTGCCGCCCATTATCTAGGGAGTGTGGCGCCGGTCACATTGGCCCAAGGAATAGGTGGCGCTCGCCACTAAGCCTTAAAAAATGGCATTTGGTTGCTAAAAAGGTGGCGCTCCCCACTGTAGCGGGGTATTCGTTACCTTTAGATTTATTGACTAAATCAAAAGTAAACCATACAAGTCGACTCGCCACTGCACTTCTATTTATCCAAAGGAAAGATTAGAAAGCGAACAAAAACCGAGAAGTTTTATCGAATAAAAAACTAATAAAAATGTCAGAGATCTGGGTAAGGGGGTTGGTTATGCAATGGGAAGGTTTTAAGCACCCAAAACATCCTAGGTACTCCTAGGGAGCCCTTTTCACAATGTTGTAAGGTAGGTTGGTATTTTTGTGAAAATTATTTGTGCAAACATGATTGGGGAGATGAGAAGAGAATATACAATTAATTTACAATTTTGTGTTTGAATGGATAAACCCATTGCCTTCGTACCATCTTAAAAAAAGATTAGGATCAAAACCTCGTAGTTTGGGGTAAAAATCTCAAAAGAAGTTGGTGAATTGATTGGTCCAAAAGCCTTAAGGTCCTTTGTTATCCAAGGGAGAAAACTCGACCTAAAACCACAAATCCACCATGTTAGGATAACTTCATCATTCTAGGGAGGGGTTAACCCTATAATAAGCATGGAAGACTCATTATCCATCACTAAGGATATAGGTGAGTATTATATCTACCTCAAGGATAACTCAAACCTAATAGCTAAAGGTTATGAAAAGTTTTGATTAAGCAAGTGGCCATTGAAACCACAAAAACATTTGAATGTGTTATATTTACCAATGAAAAGTATTTACAAAATATGGTCAAAGTTTACCTAAAGACTCAATTCAAAATAAGTGTTATGAAAAGAAGGTTTGAAAATCAAAAGCATAATGCTTAGGTTTCTAATGTTTGAAAATAAGTGTTAATATTTACACAAAAGTTTTGGCTTGTGTTAGAGTGGAGGGAAAGAAGAAGAATGGCTAAGGTCCTAATCATACAAGAGATGAAGGAAAAGAAATAAGACCACAAATGGAGTTCCCTTCTTGAGATCATATTGATGATCCAAGTAGCTCCCATCCTTTGGAATAAGCAAGTAAATAAGTATATACTCAAGCAATCAATCAATCAAGCAAGCTCTTAGGAATCTTCCAATGGCTCTTGTATCTCTCACTTTACATGCACATGAAAATGGTTCTTCAATTTGGCTCGAATAGGAATCCCTAGCACAAAAGCACACACATCAAAAAGTTCCACAATGTAAACCAAGAATGGATAGGAGTGAGTTTAGAGATTTGGTCCTTCTAATCCATCTTCAACATTAAGGCCTTTTTACTCCATTTTCGCATAGGGAAAGTCCTAGAATCTAAGTCTTTTTTGTCCATTTTGCATTTGGTGCACAACAATCAAAACAAAACACAAGCACAATAATATATACACAATTATGTGCTCAAGTGAGCAAAAGGAAAATTGCATTAAGATAAACATGTGCTCAAATGAGAAAAGGGCAAAAGCAAATGAATAATATGTACAAGAATAGTAAATTGCATAAATGTAAAGTGCAAGAATTAAATGTTAATGGTTAATGGTTAGTGTTAGAATTAGTGTGTCATAAGGCAATTTAGCGCTATGTTAAGCAATCGTAAGTGGACTAATGTAGTAGTCACACCTATCTGAGCCTGGTCAATAAAAATATAGACAACAAACACAAGTTAGAGATCTTGATTAGTGAATCAAGCTCCTACAACTTGCCATGCCAAAAGAAGATGAGAAATGATCTTGTATTGATTTAGGTTCTTTGCTTGATTAGGAAGCAACTTAGCCTTAATGCAAAGCCATTCACTTGATCCACGATCAAGTTGAATTAGATTTGAATCAAGGAAGGTTAAACCTCCCATGTATCAAGGCTAACCACCAATCTTTAACTCATTGATCAAAAAAGAAAAAGAAGAAGTTGAAGAATAACAAAGTGCATTAATGGAAATCAAATGAGGTAACCAACATACATTGACCAAAGATATATGAAATCCAAGTCAAACATTAGGAGTCAAGAAAAAAATAAAATATTTTTGGTATTTTTCAAAATTAGAATAATACTTGAATTAAAATAATAAAGAAAGGTCAAACTTCAAATTCACTTCAAACCAACTTTAGAAAGTCCAAGTGAATTATCCTAAGTTCAACAAGGTCAAACAATGTTTGACAAAAAACTTTAGCATTTTTAGAAACCAGAAACTATTTTTAATCAATTAAAATGCATCAAAAAACCTAATTAAATTAAAATCTCAAATAAATTAATAAATTGATGAGAATATTTTTCATAGATCCATCATCATTCAAAGAGGTTGGGAAAATATTTTTGTATTTTTTGGATATCAAAAACCATTTTAAATGAATTAAAAACAACCAGAAAAGAGAAAAATCAGAAAAAATATCAAATGATAAAATAAAAAATATTAATAATCATTTTTAGAAACTAGAAATTAAAAGAGAAATAATGCAATTGGTCTCACATTTTTTGGACCAATAATGAAGGAGATATGATTTTTTGAAATGAAATAGAATAAAATAAATAAAATAAAAATGAAATCAGAAATTAAAAATGCAAAAAAAAAACATGAGGCGTTGGATTGAGCTCATTAATTGAGCTGGCACATCCTGTGGATCACATGTGCGCGCCTACCAAACACTGGAGTCAATGCATAACACCTTGCCATTAATAAAGTCATAACATGTAATGGTTCAGATTGGATCTGGAAACAAGATCGTGTGGCCATGATTTAATCTGGAAAACAGACGGTGGTGTACACCACCGTCTTCTCCGGCAAGACTTCCGGCGCCGGCCAAAAGTTGCAGAGATCAAAACTTCACCTAATGCCACAATCCATATATCAAATGAAAGTTGGGGTGATGTACATCACCCCTGTACCAACCAATTCCACTCTAGACTTCCATGGAGAAAGAAATCAGAGGTTGAAATTTGGGGTGTTCAACTAACATATGATGGAATTCAAAAATTCAAAGTACAAAACAATTGCCTCTATTGAGAGGACTTCAGACAACCCAACAAATGCAAGAAATAAGCTATATACAAAGAGATTCGAAGAAAACAAGTTTGGATGTAAACCTCTGAAATGAGGATCTTGAGAGCATAATACTTCAAAGCTTTTCCTTGCAGTGTAGTCTTAGGATCAAGGTGAGCAAGGCTTAGGAACTATAGATCTAGAAAATCAATCAAGGCAATTGAAATTTAGATCTAAAAAATTTGAAAGAAAGAGAAAGTTCCTTTGAGTGTGGTTATGGAGGGATTCGTGCAGCATAATAGGTGTCCTTAGGTTGTGAAATTATGAAGCCTTGGCCCTTTATTTATAACAAAATGTAGCTGCATACATGAGCAATGCATGTGCATGGATGGAAAGGGCCTCCATGCATGGGCTTGTACAGGCGCATGGAGGGCCCAATTCCAATTGGAAATGAATGCTTATCATTAGCAAATGTGTTTTGGACGTCCAGATAATGTGTACTGAGCTCCTGCAATGCATTTTCAATTGGTTTCCAAAAATGCACCAAATCTTTCTTCTCTTCGAAAATGGCATTTCCGAAAATGAAACATAACCTTATGGGTAATGGTTGGAAAGATCTTGGCATGAGGATTAATTGTTATGTTGACCAAAACTTCATTTGAAATTTAGAAATTGGTGAAAATTGATCATGAAGTGTAAGGTGCAAAACATGTGTATGTGAAAATTTCAAAAATGGCCAAACTTCAAGCCCTTCTGTTTCAGTGATGCAAGCTCTAAATGACAAAACCTTCAACTAAAACGTTGTATATCTTTTCAAGAAAAGCAATTTGGACTTAAATTTTGCATCATTTGGATTTTTGATGAAGAAGTTATGGGCACTTGAAGTTGGACTTTTTCACATTTCAATGCCTTTGGTCCAAAATGACCTATAATGTTTTGCATTATCACATGTATTTATTTTAGAATTTTGAAAATTTGTTCAACATAACAATTGAATTAGACATCTTAAAATTTCCAATTCATTTTATCCCACCTAAAAATCATGAAAAATAAGTGAGTTATGTCCATGGGAAGTTGACCCAAAATTAGGGTTTCAGTCAAAATGACCTATAATGTTTTGAAATGGATGATGACCTTAAAATATTCAAATCAATTTTTGATAAACATGAAAGTTGTTAATATGGTTCTTAATAATATTTTTTATTTTGGGGTCTTGTCAATTTGACAAACATATCAAAAGTTAGGTCTCAGTGTACTTCACAATAGTCAGATGAATTGACTGATCAACTTCTCAAGTCCATGCCTCAAATCTTGATGAATTGATGATTGAGGACACTCAAATAAGCTCAAATATGCATGAAATGATGAATTAAATAACTTACCTTTATTGTATTTTATCATGGGTTGAGGTTGCTTCATGAGCAAGGCATAGTTGATGCACAAATGAATTAGGGTTTCCTTGGGAAACAAGCCTCAACCCCTTTGGTTTGCTTTGATCAAAATGATGAATTGAGATACTTGGGAGGCGCATTTTATGGATGAGAGCTTTGGGAACCATTGTCATGCTTGCTTTCATCTTCACCTAGCCATATCAATGAGCATAGGGGCTGCTATGAGCCTTGAATCTTGTGACTGCTCAAGCTACAAACAAAAGATGTTAGTGACATATTTTTGTGCTTTTGGTTAGTAAAAAAAATAAGAAAAGAAATAATGTACAATTCAAGCATGCTTGGTGATCTCAAACCAACTCACAAGTGTTCCCACCCAAAGGTAAGGAGTCAAGATGCTATGATCGTTGAGGGAAATGCAAATGAAATGTTATGATGCCATGAGGGATCTTAGGGTCAAAATTGGGGTCTTACAGCCACTCATTCAAAGGCAAGGGTTGTGGAAACCGCCATAACCTAATCTTCCATCTTTTTCTCCACCTTTTTAGCCACGAATCTACCCACCTTGCTACAACTTAGGATTGTGAAAAGTATATAAAAGGAGACCTCTCAGACTCGTACGTCTCTCTCTTCATCCAGTTTTGAAGCGACGATTATTTTTTTCAGCATTTATTTTCTTTTAGTTTTTTAGGCAGTTTTCTTACTTTGTAAAAAGTGATAATTTCTCCACATTGGGGACTATTGTCGTTTATTATTTACGCATTTGGGATTCAATTGTAAGGATTATTCATTGCCAAAGCCTGCCGGAATTATTTTAATCGGAGAATCAAGATTTAGTTCTAGCTCTTAATTCCCAATCCAAGTTTTATTTTGATTACTGTTTTATTTATTTATGCCTTATTGCATGTTTAATTTCCCAAATACCATGTCTGTTAACGAATCCATGTCCGGCTAAACCCTTAGGTATCGATATGTAAAGACTATCGAAACCACGAGATTCAATAAATAATTGGTGTTAGTTTTTATAAAACTTATTTTTCCGGCTTTAGTTTCTTATTTTAATCAAACTGTTCTTCGTACGAGAGTACAAAACAAACTAAGGTTACAGTAAACAAGAACACGAGTTTGAGATTTTAACCAGATAGCTGAAACTAGGCATTAATCCTAAACACAACGAGAGCGCTTAAGGATTAATTAGACTTTATTTATATTCAAAGATTACTTTTAAATTCAAAATGAGACCGTGAGAGCCAAGCATTATGGTTTAGGAGTATCGTCAGAGTCAATAAAAACGAGAGTGTGAGACTAAGTCCTTTCTATAAATAATTCCTATTGAAGAATATTTTAACCAATAAGATTTAACCAATTATCTATTGAATCCCCGAAGTTTGATGTGTTACATAGCGATATCCCCTATATCTCATATCTTTATTCTATTTACGTTATAGTTATTTCTCTTCATCCCACCAATCTTAGAACGATCATCAGCCTTAGATTTACATAACAACATTAGACCATGATACGTTCGATTATTAATCCTTGTGGGTTCGATAATCTTTAAAACTACGCGATAGGATTATGCACTTGCAGTCACGATCCACATAGACTTACTAAGTCGCGATCAAAATGCATGTGCCAAGAGGAAACATTATAGGTCATTTTGGGCCAATACCATTGAACACGTGATTTTCCTTAACTTCTAAAATGCATAACTCCTTCATGCCAAATCCAAATTAGGTAAAATTTGTGATCACATTGAAGAGGTATTAAAGAGCTACAAATTTGATGAAGGAAGTTTTTCCATTTGAAGTCCATAACAAAAGTTATTTCATTTATGTTTGATTTTTCAAACTTCCACCTCAAAGTTCAATATGATCCAAGCTTCAAATAAAAAAGTGTTCAACATGAAAGTTGTTCCCCTTGATATCACGTTTCCAAAAAGTCCCAGATCATCTAAATTGGATCAATATTGAAGGACTTGCACATGAGTGTAATGCATGGTACCATTTGGAAGATTCTCATCTTCAAGTTCCATTCCATATTGCATGGCTTAGTGAATTGATTTCAGCATCACATGTGCATGATTTTGGGCTAAGTGAATTGATTTCAAATTGCAAAGGCATGTGCCAAGAGGAAATATTATAGGTCATTTTGGGCCAATGCCATTGAACAAGTGATTTTCCTTAAGTTCTAAGATGCATAACTCCTTCATGCCAAATCCAAATGAGGTCCAATTTGTGACTAAGTTGAAGACGTTTGAAAGATCTAGAACTTTGATGAAGGAACGTTTCTCATTTGAAGTCCATAGAAAAAGTTATTCAAGGTGGAAGAAGTAAACATTTGACTTAGGACTTAGAAATTTTCTAAACATATTTGATTTCTCAAACTTCCACCTCAAAATTTATCAATATCCAAGCTTCAAATGAAAAAGTGTTCAACATGAAAGATGTTCCTCTAGATCTAACCTTTACAAAACATCCAACATCATCTCATCTAGATCACAATTGAGGTACTTATGCATGTGTATAAGTTAAGGTATCATTTGGATAATTTCAAGTTCCACTTTTCATACACATTTACATGAGCTTCTAGCATGATTTCAATATGAAGTACATTGGATTATGGATCAGAATGCATCATTTCATGGGCCTAATGCACGCCCATGCATCTATGCAAGGGAGAATTTGAAAATTTTCTAAATTTGGAAGTGTGCAAATATCATTCACATTGGTTATAAATAGAACCCTTAATGATCAGAAATGGGATCCCTCTTGCCTAAGCTTTGACCCTCTCCTCCCCAAACCCCATTGAAAGGATAATCTTGAAGGTTTCTTGAGAAACCGAGTTTCAATTCTACTTATGTTTTAGGATTGAAACTCCAAGAGTCCAAGCCTTTTAACCAATCAAATCATCTTCTGCAAGCTCCTAGAGTCAAGCTAAGCCCAATTGGAAGCCAGATCAAGCAATTCAAAAGCTCCTCGAAGGTGAGATTTCAACAACTTCTCCTCTTCGCTTCTCCCTCAATTCTCCACTATTCTTGTTGATTTTTGGTTTGCTGAAGTCCTACCAATATAGGCAACAAGATTAAGTTGCTTTGAGGTCAAATCGAAGCAAATCAGTTCATGATCCTCAAAATTCAACTCCCTATATCTTTTCATATACTTGGAATTGGACAAAATTGAGGCCAGATTCGAGCTCCTGAGCATTTTTTCTTTAAATCCATGTCTTGCTTTTTCATTTTGGTGATGGTTGGTGGTGGACCAATCCGGTGAGGTCCACCGGAGAAGAAGACCAGAGCTCTGGCTCCGGCGATGAGGTGTCTTACTTCCCAACCACATGAACCGCTTAAATTGTTTTAATCTCGTGTGTTAGTTCTGATTACCACGCGTGCATCTCAGTTGACCAAGGCACATGAGGAACGCGCGCTTATCTCCATCTGATATGCCACCTCAATTAATGACGGAGATCAGATGATCCACGTTTTTTGAATATTCCACTTAATTGCTTATTTTTAATTAATTCATACAAATTTCATTATTGATTCAAAAAATAGGGGACTTTCACCACTAAATTTCAAATATTTTTCCCTTTTATTTTTTAAATTAAAATTATTTTTTGGATCAATATTGATATTTTTCATGATTTAATTATTTTTGTGCATATTTTTAATAGTTTAAAAATACTTCTGACTTTTCAAAAGTAATGAATTTTTTTCACCAAGGTCCTTTGAACTTGTTTGACCTATGATAAATATCTTGGCCATTTATTTGATATTTAGAATAGGTTTTAGGTTTTTGATAAAACATAATTTAATTTAATGCATTTTAAATTGACTTTTTAATTGTTTCATTGTGTAAAAATTATGTCGAACCATTTTTATTGACTTGTGAAGTTTGACTATGTGTTTGGGCCTTGGTCAAGGTTGATTTGACTTTTGTTGGATTAAAATCATTGGATTTAGGGGATTGATGAAATGTACATTTCAGCTCCCAAAATGAATGAATGATTTTAATTTGATAAAATTCCTCCCATGACCAATTTTTGTTTGTCTCATTCCCCCCCCCCCCCCCCTCTCTTCATCTTCAATCCCATCCCTCTTATTGACCAATGACATCTCAATATCCTTAGCCTAATTGGTTCATCAATAACTTTGTGTTAGATTAACCAATACAAGTATGGATGAGATTAGGTCCATCCTTTGATCATTTTCTTTTTTTGTGTGTGGTATGTTTTAGGAGTATGGTTCATTATACCATGTCTCTAACATGCATTAACACCAAAATTTCAATTGCCCAGCCTCAGATACTTGTGACTTCTACATAAGTCCAATTACGATTGCTTAACATAGTGCTAAATTTTTACCCAAAGGCATAACATTCTAGTAAGTGAGATTGTAAGTATCACCCCTTTCATGGTATTGTTTGGAAACATGGCCTTTTTTCCTTCCTTTGGAAGATGTCTTGGTTCAAGGATCCATGCTGGTGAATAGAGGGTAGGGTGTTCTCCAAAGAATGACTTAAACAATTGAAAAGAAAAACTCCACTAACATCTAATCAACTAACATTTGACTAACTCTTATTATTAATTGCTTTTAATTTCAAGTCATTTACTTTATGTCATTTAAATTCAAGTCATTTTATCATTTGCCATTATACATATCATTTAACTTTTATTTTAATGTCATTTCCCCTTTGCTCACTTGAGCTATATATTCTGATTGTATATATCTGTTTGTATTATTTTGTTTGTGCTTGTGGTCTTAGGATCTTAAAATACTTAATAAATAACAAAAACCCCTAAAAAATGTTTGTGTGGATTGTTGGATGTGATATGAGCTTTGGACTTAGAATTAGGCAACATTCCCTGTGCAAAAGGACTTGGCCAATGCCCACATTTCTGAAACCAAGTTCTTGTGATTTGAATTTCATCTGATGCAAGTATTGAGATCCTCTTGAGTTTATCTGCTACATGGTCTTCATGCAAATGTTACTTTGAACCTGTGTCTAATGCCTTATTCTGAGCCATTCAAGGAATATGTCATCTGATACATGGGGGAGATTATAAAGAAGACTATGAAGTTGTTGGCTTGGATGTGGCTATCTTTATTTGATGCATTGCTCTTCATTGTGCTACTTGCTTATTGATATTGCTTGATGTAAAGCCCAAAGGAAAAGTGGGTTTCTATATGACATTCTTGTCTATTGGATTGCATCCTATTGCTAAGATCTTTTCAACTCTTATCTGTTAAATTTTTGCTTAGGATTAGTCTCTTCATTTCCTCCCACTTCTTAAGTTTCAAATCTCTCCCCCTTTTCAAAACCTTCTTTGCTTGTGATTTCAAAGTTAGACCTTATTGAAAATTAGAAACTTTGGCATTATGCCATTGCATTTTTCAAACTCTTTTTCTTAATCAAACTTGTAAATGAATCTAACCGTATTAGACTTAAAATTTCAAAAGATAAAAAGAACTAACACTCATTCAAACTCTTTTAGGCCTTTTGTGCCTCTCTTAAACTTAAATTTTTGTTAAAAGAAATTTACTCACTTTGAAATTGATACCACAAACTACGAGGTTTTGATCCCTCATTTTATGTTGGTACGTAGGCACGAGTCCGAAGGTCTTGTCGAACACAAAAATATAATTAATGAATTCTTTCTCATCATCACACTCTATTTATTGCAAACATATTTTATACCAAAACACATACACACATAAAAAAGGGCTCCCTAGGAGTACCTAGGAGACTTTGGGTGCTAGCACCTCCCCTCCGTGTAACCAACCCCCTTACCTGTATGGACGAAGGAACACTAAGAAGTACAGTTTCAGATGTCCCGACTTGAAAGAGTTAAGGAAGTTGTCATCCTTTGTATTAGATCCCTTGGACTTCAAGCAACGTCATAGGAAGCTTCTATCTATGTTATCTACTAATGTGGTTGAAGGACTCTTGAGTGTGGTTGTTCATTTTTATGACCCTCTCTACCGTTGCTTCACTTTTCCTGATTATCAACTTATGCATACGTTAGAGGAGTATGCCCATCTCTTGGGAATACATGTTTCTGATAAGGTGCCTTTTACTAGATTGAAGGAGATTCCCAGATCTCATATCATAGCTTAAGCTCTTCATCTGAAGAAGACTGAGATTGAGGCTCATTGGGTGAACAAAGGAGGAATGTTTAGACTGACTTCTTAGTTTCTCATTGGGAAAGCTACTTCTTTTGCTCAAGCCGGTAGTATGGACGCTTTTGAAGCCATCTTTGTGTTGCTCATCTATGGTTTGACTTTGTTCACTAACATTGATGGTTTTGTTGATGTTTATACCATTAGAATCTTCTTTATTGGGAATCCTTTGCCTACTATATTGGGTGATATGTACTTCTCTTTGCATTTGAGAAATTCAAAAGTGGTGGCACTATTGTGTGTTGTGTTCCTCTTCTATACAAGTGGTTTATTTCGCACTTGCCTCAGATGCCTACTTTTGTGGTAAACAAACAATGTCTACGATGGTCATAGAGACTTATGTCCCTCACTAATGACGATATTGTTTGGTATGATTATTCATTGAGTAGCTTGGGTATTATTGATAGTTGTGGTGAATTCTCTAATGTGCCTCTCATTTGTACACAAGGAGGAATTAACTACAACCCTGCTCTGGCTCGTCGTCAACTTGTGTTCCCCTTGAGAGACAAACCTAAAAACACTCAGTTAGAAGGTGTAGCGGGGTATTCGTTACCATTAGAGATATTAACTAAATCCAAGGTAAACCATACAAGTCGAGTCGCCACCGCACTTCTATTTATCCAAAGGAATGGTTAGAAAGCGAACAAAAACCTAAAAGTTTTAACAAAAACTAGTAAAAGAAACAGAGATCTGGGTAAGGGGGTTGGTTATGCAATGGGAAGGTGTTAGGCACCCAAAACATCCTAGGTACATGATTGAAGGGAAGAGACTAACCCAAAACATCCTAGGGATCCCTTTTCACATTTGTTTTAAGGTTGGTATTTTTGTGAAAATTTTATTTGTGCACACATGATTGAAGGGATGAGAAGAGAATATACAAGTTTATTTACATTTTGTGTTTGAATGGATTAACCCATTGCCTACGTACCATCTTAAAAAAAGATTAGGATCAAAACTTCGTAGTTCGGGGTAAAAATCTCAAAATGAGTGAGTGGATTGATTGGTCCAAAAGCCTTAAGGGCTTTTGTTATCAAAGGGAGAAAACTCAACCTAAAACCACAAATCCACCATGTGAGGATAGCTTCAACATGCTAGTGAGGGGTTAACCTTATAATAAGCATGGAAGACTCATTGTCCATCACTAAGGATATAGGTGAGTATTACATCTACCTCAAGGATAACTCAAACCTAATAGCTAAAGGTTATGAAAATTTTGATTAAGAAAGTGGCCATTGAAACCACAAAAAGTATTTGAATGGGTTATATTTACCAATTAGAAGTATATACAAAAAATGGTCAAAGTTGACTTAAAGATTCAATTCAAAATAAGTGTTATGAAAAGGAGGTTTGAAAATCAAAAGCATAAGGCTTAGGTTTCTAGTGTTGAAAACAAATGAAATGTTTGCACAAAAAAAGTTTTGGCTTGGGTTAGAGTGGAGAGAAGAAGAAGAATGGCTAAGTCCTAAGAAATTAAAAAGGGTAAAGGGAAAGAAATGAACCACACTAGGAGTTACTCTCTTGAGATCATATTGATGATCCAAGTAGCTCCCATCCTTTGGAATAAGCAATCACAAGCAAATATTTCAAGCAATCAAACACACAGATCATGCTTCTGGGAATCCTCCAATGGCTTTTGTGTCTTTCACTTTGGATGCTCATGGTAATGGTTCCTCAATTAATGCTCAAGTTGGAATCCCCTAGCACAAGAAAACACACATCAAAAAGTTCTATAAACAATCAAAGAATGGACAAGAGGGAGTTTAGAATATGGTTCTTTCAAAGTCTTTCCTTAAGCTTTAAGCATTCTAAAGGCAGGAGGCCTAGTTGGTCTTTGACATTTAAGCACTCTTAAGGCATGAGGCCTAGTTTCTCTTCAAATTCCATTTTGCTTGGGTATCGGTCCTAAATTCTAAGTCCATATTGTCCAATTCTTGGTATTTGGGTCACAACAAACAGACAAACACAAGCACAAAAGGTATATTCACAATTATAAACCCAAGTGGGCAAAAGGCAAATGGCATTAACATAAACATGTGCTCCAATGAGAAAAGGAAAAAACAAATGAATAATATGTGCAAGAATTGTAAACTGCATAAATAGTAAATTACATAAAAGTAAATGTTAGTTGTTAGTGGTTAATGGTTAGTATGCCATAAGGCAAAATTTAGCGCTATGTTAAGCAATCGTAATTGGACTTATGTAGAAGTCACAACTATCTGAGGAGAATAGAATTGATCTTGTATTGGTTTAAGCCATTTGCATAATTTAGGAAACAACTTATCCTTAATGCAAAGTCATTCACTTGATCAATTGATCAAGATGAATTAGATTTGGGTCAAGGAAGATTAAGTCTCCCTAATCAATGCTAACTTATCAACCTTCAACTCATTGATCAAAAGGAAAAAAGAAGAAGGAGATGAATGATGAAGAATGGAAATGGCAAAAGTAAAGAAATATAAATGCATTAAATGAAATGTCATGTACCAATCCTCATATGTTGACCAATAACATTGAAAGTCAAGGTCAAACAATCAAAAACAGAAGTGAGATGAAGATTGGAAGTCAAGAAATGAATAGAATACTTTTGGCATTTTTTAATATTTAAAATAAACTTGAATTAAAAATAAATGGAAAGGTCAAACTTCAAAATCACTTCAAATCAACCTTGAAAGGTCCAAGTGATTTATCCTAAGTTCAACAAGGTCAAACAAGGTTTGACAAAAAAATTCAGCATTTTTTAAAGTCAGAAACTATTTTTAATCAATTAAAAATGAATAAAAATTACCTAATTGAACTAAAATCTCAAATAAATCTCAAATCAATTTGAAAATTGATGAGAATATTTTTCATAGATCCATCATCATTCAAATAGGTTAGAAAAACATTTTTGTATTTTTTGAATATCAAAAACTATTTAAAATGAATTAAAAATAACCAGAAAAGAGAAAATTCATAAAAAATATCAAATGATGAAATAAAAAATATTAAAAATCAGAAAAAGAAACTAGAATTTATTTGGGAAATAATGCAATTGGTCCCATATTTTTTGGATAAAAAATGGAAGAGATATTAATTTTTTAAAATAATTGGAACTAAAGAAATTAAATCAGAAATTCAAAAAATGGAAAAAACCACAAGCGACTGATCAAGCCTCATTAATTGACGTGGCTGATCAAACGGATGTGAGATGCACGCGCACGAAAGGCATGAGTCAACAGCGAAGCATCCAGCATTATTGAAAGTCATAAGATCCAAAGGACACGATTCAATCTGGAAACAAGATCAAACGGTTCAGATTTAAACTGGACATGATGAAGCCATCAGAGCCACCGTCTTCTCCGGTGAGCTTCCAGATTCCGGCCAAGTTGCAGAAATAAAAAAGGCAACCAAAACGTGCGATCTATACATCAATAGAAAGCTGGGATGATGTACATCATCCCTATACCATCCATTTTCATTCTAGATCTCTATGATTTGAGAAATCAGAAGTTGAAAATTCTGGTGTCCATCATGAACTCAATGAATTTCAAAAATTAAAAGCATAAACATGATGCCTCTATTGAGAGGTCTTCAGCCAACACAAAATCACAGCCAATAGGTCAAAGGATTAGGAGAATCGAAGAAAATACCAGTTGCAGTTCAAGTTTGAGTTCTGGTTATTTGAGCTTGAAACCTTGCTTGCTTTACCAAAACAAAAGTTCAATGAAGTGTATAATCAAGATCTGAATTTTTTTGAAGAAAATGCAATTGCTTCTTTAGTGATGGTTAGGGAACGATTTCAGCAACATTTCAGGTTGAAATTGGTGTGTGAAATGGAGGAAATTAAGGCTCTATTTATAGAGGAATTGGCAAGGAAAGTGTGAGATGATCCGTGTGCATGAACTTGGATACCACTTGCATGGGCTTGCATGATCATGCACAAGGCCCAAAAGCAATGCCAAATGCAAGCTGAGTTCAAATGCCAAGGGTTTAGACGTGTAATTTGCTCTGAATTGGCTTGTGCAACAAGATTTCAACATGAATTCCACAATTGAACCTAATCATTCACCTCTTCGAAAATACCAATTAAAAAATCCAAGCATAGGCATATGGGTAATGGTTGGAAAGGTCTTTCTATGAGGAACAAATGTTATGTTGGTCAAAAATCCATTTGGAATGTGGAAATTTATGAAATTTGAGTTTAAAGTGTGATGTGCAAAACATGCCAAGGCAAGGTTTCTAAAATTGGCCAACTTTCAAGCCTTTCTGTTTTAATGATGAAAGCTTCAAATGAAAGAACCTCCAACATAAAAGTTGTATATATTTTCAAGAAAATCAAAATGGACTTAAATTTTGCATCATTTGGATTTTTGATGAAAGAGTTATGGGCACTTGAAGTTGGACTTTTTTGACTTTTAATGCATTTGGTCAAAAAGGACCTATAATGTCTTGCAATATCACATGTATTTCCTTTAAGATTTTGAAATTTTGTTCAACATAAAATTTGAAGTAGACATCTTTATATTTCCAATGCAATTTATCCCACCTCAAAATCATAAAAATTGAATGAGTTATGTTCTTGGGAAGTTGACCCAAAATTAGGGTTTCAGTCAAAATAACCTATAATGTATTGGAGTGGCAGATGGTCTTCCAAGCTTCAAATCAATTTTTGATGAACATGAAAGTTATTCATATTGTCCTTAAGAACATTGTTGCTTTTGGAACCATCTATATTTGACCAACACATCAAACGTTAAGTCTCAGTGCATTTCAGAATAGTCAGATGAATTGACTGATCAACTTCTCAAGTCCATGCCTCAAAACTTGATGAATTGATGATTGAGGATACTTAAATAAGTTCAAATATGCATGAAATGATGAGTTAAAGAACTTCCCTTGATTATATCTGACCATGGGCTAAGGTTGCTTCAAGAGCAAGGCATTGTGGTGTATAGATGAAATTAGGGTTTCTCTGGGGAACAAACTCAAACCCTTTGACTTGCTTTGATCAAACATGATGAATTGAGATACTAGGGAGGCATATTTGATGGATGAGAGCTTTGGGAACCATTACCATGCTTTCTTCCACCTCCTCTTGACCATGTCTTTGTACCAATGACCTCCTTGAAGCTTTTGGCCTTGTGATTACTCAAGCTACAAACACAAGATGTTAGTGACATATTTTTGTGCTTTTGGTTAGTGAATAAAATGAGAAAAGCAATGATATACAATTCAAGCATGCTTAGTGATCTCAAACCACTCACAAGGAGTCCCACCCAAAGGCAAAGGGAACCAAGATGCTCAATGATCCTTGAGGCTATGCAAGTGCAAAGTATGATGCCATGAGGGATATTAGGGACAAAATTAGGGTCTTACAGATGCCCCTATTTAAGGTCATTCTAGCCGGAGAAGGGAAGGTTAAAATCTTCGTCTCGACGAGGTAAAATGGGCTTAAATAATAACAAAGAGACGAATTTTGGTCCCTAAGAGACCTCATGATGCAGATGTATGTATGCAAAAGGTAATACTCTGTGGGGAATGTGTGTCCACAACGGTAAAGATTAAGAGGAAATTGACGACTCCCATGAATAATTCATTCTATGTGGCAGAGACTCTACTGGGGAGTAAAGGACTGAAACCGCGTGAGCAGGTCACGACTTAAAGCTGGGGAATAGAGTCTCCAAAGGGAATAAATCCATTGGAAAGACCCGAGCTAACCCAAAGATGCATGTATTGGGGAATATGCCAATACAGTGAAATTATCCACAATGGATACTTCGGATAAAAATCCGGACAAAGATAATCCACTAAGGAATCGTTGGGGATACTCAGCAGAATCTCCTAGGGAAGCAGGGACATGAGGTATTACCGGTTACTGGGTAATAAGCTCAAAGAGACATGTGATCCGAACACCGGTATAAGGGTGAGAGATACTATATGCTCAGGAAGGAATGAATATCTAAGACCGGTATAAGGGTGAGAGATATCAAAACTCCAAAACATCTGAGGAAGACCTAAAAACAAGGTATATTTCAACTCAGGAACTCTGACTCCGTAGGGGACAAAAAGTCATAATAGGGAGCAGAAAGGGAAGGAACACCAGGGATACCAGTTACTGGGCATATAATAGGTGACCAACCAAGGCGTGGATTGGGAAATATTCCCAAGACACTCATCATCCAAAAGAGAGCTAAAAGCAAACTCGATTATAGGATGGATATTCGATTCCGCAAAGGGGATACGAATCTTACTCGACTGGGGAAGAACAAAAGACTTCGACCAAAGAGTGCATGAGATATACTATTTATTACCGTCAGAACATAGATAATATACTCGCATGGAAGATTATCCACAACCGATTACTGGGTTAATAAAGGATAAATCTACCGAAAAGAAAAGGCATCGGGATACCGACACTAGGTATATAATGATGACCAATTCAGGAGAGAAACAATCGTTACCAACAATAGGGTAGACGAGAGATAACTTGCTGGGGATATATTGCATAATCAGGGAAACTATCCAGGCAAAAGAAGGAATATCAACACCAAATATTGGATGAAGATAACCGTCAAGGAGGGGATTACACCTACCGGATACTGGGTAGGAAACCACGGAAAAGTAACCGTCATCGATTACGATGAACAAAAGGTTAACTCTGCAAGGGAAAGAGAATAGGGTTTACAACTACCGGTATAAGGGTAGAAAACCACAGACTCCTCCGGGGATAATATGATTACTAATTACTGAGCAATTATTCATTTATACCACGGGGAAGCAAAAGGAAACAGTCACGAGAGCCAATTTAGGATCAAACCAAAGAGGCAAACTGAATCAAGACTTGTCCTAATGAGGATATAACTCAATAGGGAAGCTCATCCCAATATATGTGTTGGGAGGAAACAGAAACAACCATCATCCACGAGGATATATCTCAGTGGGGAATATGGAAGAAAGGATAAGCGCTTTCTGCTTATGGGGCTGACTCTACATGGAGAGATCAGACGCACACATCTGCTAGGGGAGATGTATATCACCAAATAGCAGGAGATAACAAACAACGATATATGGCAAAGAATGCAACATGAATATTTGAATGTTAAGATTATGCATGTGTATGCGTGATTTATGTTTGATGAATGCTGGCAAACAGACATATCTAACACAAACAGGTCTAAGAATCAACCACCCGGTACTACATCTCTAGAGAAAAAGCCAGGATCAACAGAGAGTATCCAATCTGCCGGGGATCAGAGATACCAGGAAACAACAATATTTCTGCAGGGGATGAATCATCACAGATAAAGTCCACCACACCAACAACTCTACTGGGGATTTATCTGAGGAAAAGAAGGAATACTGGGGACTAACCACCAAATACCGAACCTTCCAAAGAGGACACACCTGCTGAAGAGGAAAGATCACTGCTCTGCTGAAGGGAAGGGAGGAGAATAACAATATTCTGGGGGAAGAGGATACAGTCATGCCAGGAATATGAACAAATGTCTTACCTTGTTGGAGATCATACCACCCTTGGGAGAGCACTGAGGATCTCTTAAGTATCCTTTCGTCTTTGTGAATGTTCACTTTTTTTTTAAAAGACAATTTATGAAAAATTTGTTTGTTTATAACAATGATATTTTCTCAATTAAAACATGCAAAACATTTGTTGAATAGAAACAAATAAGAGAGCAAATAATTGGATAAAGGCTCAAATTTATTTGATGGAATGGTAGTCTCCAAATGGTAAGACTCCATAGATCTTTACAAATTTGAAATTGGTGATATATATTGGAAAAGGGCTACATTGAACATAATGAACATTTCTCCACCAATTCTAAATTCGATGTATTTGAAGCTTCAGTTGATGATGACTGAGCGAGAATCTCTGACGAATGACAGTCGTAGAACAAAAGCCTTGTCAGGATGCAGTTACTTGCCAAATCCCTAATTTTTGCCTAGATTGCCCCAAGATGAGGCACTCAATCTAGCGGGATACATATATTTTTTTATGTCTCTAACTTTTGCCTGGACCGCCCTTTCGGGTTTTCAATCCACCGAGACGCTCATTTTTTGCCTAAGCCGCCCTTTCGGGTTTTCAACTTAGCGAGCTATTCTGTTTTTATTTTTTAGGCGAAGTATTTCTTGACTGCATCTGAATTCACAGGACGAGTGAAATCCTTCGCATCCATAGTTGTAAATATCAAAGCACCGCCTGAAAAGGCTCTCTTAAAAACATATGGACCTTCATAGTTTGGAGTCCACTTGCCCCTGGAATCGGGCGCGAAAGACAAGACTTTCTTGAGCACCAGGTCACCTTCTCGGAACACACGAGGCTTGACCTTCTTATCAAAAGCTTTCTTCATTCTCTGCTGATATAACTGACCATGACCCATGGCAGTTAATCTCTTTTCTTCAATCAAATTCAATTGGTCATAACGACTCTGAACCCATTCAGCATTAGTCAACTTGGCTTCCATCAAGACTCTCATTGATTGGATCTCTACCTCTACTGGGAGTACAGCTTCCATGCCATAAACAAGAGAGAAAGGGGTTGCCCCTGTTGAAGTGCGGACAAATGTACGATATCCATGCAAAGCAAATGGCAGCAGCTCATGCCAATCTTTGTACGTAACAACCATCTTCTGGATAATCTTCTTGATGTTCTTGTTAGCAGCTTCAACAACCCCATTCATCTTGGGTCTATAAGGAGAAGAATTATGATGCGCAATCTTGAACTCACTACACAACTCTTTTGTCATCTTGTTAGTCAAGTTAGATCCATTATCAGTAATGATCTTATCTGGCACACCATAGCGGCATATGAAATGATTCTTGATAAACTTCATGACCACCTTCCTGGTCACATTTGCATATGACGACGCTTCGACCCATTTGGTGAAGTAATCAATTGCTACGAGAATGAATCTGTGACCGTTGGACGCTTTCGGCTCTATCATGCCGATCTTGTCAATTCCCCACATGGAGAAAGGCCATGGTGATGAAATAACATTCAGAAGTGTCGGGGGAATATGAATCTTTTCTGCATAAATTTGACACTTATGGCATTTCTTCACATATTTGCAGCAGTCAGACTCCATTGTCAGCCAATAATAGCCTGCTCTCAACATCTTTCTAGCCATGGCATGTCCATTGGAATGAGTACCAAATGAACCCTCATGGACCTCAGTCATCAACAGGTCTTCTTCGTGTCTATCCACGCATCTGAGCAGAACCATGTCAAAATTTCTCTTATAAAGCACATCACCATTGAGGTAGAAACTGCCTGACAATCTCCTCAAAGTTTTCCTATCTTTCACAGATGCCCCAGGTGGGTAAGTCTCTCTCTGAAGGAAACACTTGATATCATAATACCATGGCTTATCATCTTTCATTCGTCAACTGCAAATACATGGGCTGGTCTATCCAATCGCATCATAGTAATATTGGGAACTTCATTCCATAATTTGACCACAATCATTGAAGCAAGTGTAGCAAGAGCATCTGCCATCCGATTCTCATCTCGAGGAATATGATGGAAGTCAACCTCAGTAAAGAATGTTGAAATCATCCTCGCATAATCTCTATACGGAATGAGACCAGGCTGATTCATTTCCCATTCACCCTTAATTTGATTAACAACGAGGGCCGAATCACCATGAACATCAAGATGCTTGATCCTAAGATCAATGCATTCCTCCAATCCCATAATACATGCCTCATACTCAGCCATATTATTCATGCATTTGAAAGTTAGCCTTGCTGTAAAAGGAATATGTATGCCCTGAGGAGTAATGATCACTGCCCCAATACCATTTCCATACTGATTTACAGCGCCATCAAACACCATACTCCATCTAGAACCAGGCTCTGGCCCTTCATCGAGTGTGGGCTCATCACAATCTTTCATTTTCAAATATAGGATTTCCTCATCTGGGAAGTCATACTGAATTGACTGATAATCCTCGATCGGCTGGTGTGCCAAGTGGTCAGCCAAGATACTACCTTTGATAGCTTTCTGAGCTCGATACTCAATATCATACTCAGACAACAACATCTGCCAACGAGCGATTCTCCCAGTTAAAGCAGGCTTCTCAAATATGTACTTGATTGGATCCATTCTGGATATCAACCAAGTCGTATGATTTATCATATACTGTCGTAAGCGCTTAGCAGCCCAAGCCAAAGCAC
Source organism: Lathyrus oleraceus (assembly GCF_024323335.1). Lineage (NCBI taxonomy): Eukaryota > Viridiplantae > Streptophyta > Magnoliopsida > Fabales > Fabaceae > Lathyrus > Lathyrus oleraceus. Next base: position 215,426,351 of record NC_066583.1, read on the forward strand.
AACATGTTTTCTCAAGCATTGAGTATCGAGACTCACAATCAGTGAACTTCTTACTTAAGTAGTAGATGGAATACTCTTTCTTTCATGATTCATCTTGCTGTCCAAGGACACAACCCATTGAATCTTCAAGAACAGTCAAATACATAATCAAGGGTCTCCCTTCCATAAGCGGGGACAGAATCGGAGGCTCGGACAGATACTCTTTAATACTGTCAAAAGCTTTCTGGAAATCCTCGGTCCAATCATGAGACTGATCTTTCTGGAGGAGTTTGAATATTGGCGCACATGTGGCAGTCATGTGAGATATAAATCTGGAAATGTAATTCAAGCGACCAAGAAAACCTCGGACTTGCTTCCCAGTTTTGGGCGCAGGCAACACTTGTATTGCTTTGACCTTTGCAGGATCAACTTCAATACCTCTTTCACTGACGATAAAGCCCAATAACTTGCCAGAACAGATTCCAAATGTACACTTGTTGGGATTTAGACGAAGCTTGAACTTCCTCAAACGCTGAAAAAGCTTCAACAAGTGCTCTACATGTTCAACCTCCGTTCTTGACTTAGCAATCATATCATCAACATATACCTCAATCTCCTTATGCATCATTTCATGGAACAAGATAGTCATAGCTCGTCGATACGTGGCTCCGGCGTTCTTTAAACCGAAGGGCATCACTCGATAAGAGAATGTTCCCCAAGGTTTGATGAATGTTGTCTTCTCCATATCCTCGGGTGCCATTTTAATTTGATTATATCCGGAAAATCCGTCCATAAATGATAAGACTTTGAATTTAGTTGTATTATCTACCAACATGTCAATATGTGGTAGAGGTAAATCATCTTTCGGACTAACTTTATTCAAGTCTCTATAGTCCACACACATCCGGACTTTTCCATCTTTCTTAGGTACGGGCACAATATTGGCCACCCATTGAGGATATGTAGAAGTCACCAGAAACCCCGCATCAATTTGCTTCTGAACTTCTTGTTTGATCTTCACTGCCATGTCAGGGTGAGTTCTTCTGAGCTTCTGCTTCACAGGCATGCACTCAGGCTTCATAGGCAGGAAATGTTGCACAATATATGTATCTAGACCAGGCATGTCTTCATATGACCAGGCAAAGACGTCAACATATTCTCGTAGCAATTCAATCAACCCCTTCTTAATAGATTCTTCCAAGAGTGCCCAAATCTTTACCTCTCGCACGCAATCTTCAGACCCCAAGTTGACTGTTTCCAGATTCTCAAGATGCGGCTGAATGATCTTCTCTTCATGCTCGAGTAGACGGGTGATCTCATTAGGAATCTCTTCAACATCATCTTCCTCTGCCTCAAATACAGGGAATTCAAAATTGGGAGATGGCGTTGGGTCATTATGTTCAATGGGTCTAGAAAACAACCTGCATAATGATTTTGGATATGAAAAAAAACTTTAGAATTCAAACAAGGCAAATCATTATGCAGATGAAAAGATTGATTTTATTCTATTTTTAGGGTTTTATGTGATCACCAATTTCATGCAAAAAGCAAAAAAAGCAAAAATAATTGGAAAAACAAACATTTAACATTAATTTATTGAATGAAAATATCATTGTATTTATGTTGCCAACAATGTCATCACTCCTCCTTTTGGCATGGGAGAAGGGTTTTTTGACAAAGTGATCATTACGTTGACTTTTGGATGACTGTAGGAACATCCACAGCGACCAAATTGTTGCAGATCCCTCCAGGGATGACAAAATTGCCAGAGTCCTCTGCATCCTCTTCCAAGACAGCAGCAGCTTCCTCATCCTGACCAGTATGGATAAAACCTCCACTCTTGAACAGCCCTTGTGCGTTGAAGACCCTTGAAGAAAAGCCAATGTCAGCCCGGGACTTGTTGTCTTCTAGCTCGATCATTTTTCCTAAACCAGCAGTTGCACCACATTCGATGGCCAACTTTGCATCTTTATAGGAAGCAAATGAAGGAGTTCTTTTCTCAATAGGCTCAGCTATAGATAAAGCTTGGAAAAGAGTCCCAACTTCATCCTCAGCATCTATGTATGAGAAGGAAGACAAGTGGCTAACCAGGAGAGCCTTTTCTCCCTCTACCACTACCAGTTTCTTATTTTTCACGAATTTCAACTTCTGGTGTAGGGTGGATGTCACGGCACCAGCCTCGTGAATCCATTGTCTGCCCAAGAGACAGCTATACGATGGGTGAATGTCCATAACCTGGAAGGTAATTTGGAAATCACTTGGTTCAATCTTGATTGGGAGGTCAACTTCCCCAATCACAGTTTTACGCGACCCATCGAAAGCCTTCACAACTACTCCACTCTGCCTCATGGGAGACCCTTGATAAGATAGTCTCGAGATAGTGGATTTTGGCACTACGTTCAAGGATGACCCAGTGTCCACCAGTACATTGGACATGGCGTCGTCTTTACAGTTCATAGAAATGTGTAATGCCAGGTTGTGGTCTCTTCCCTCCTCAGGGAGATCATAGTCACAAAAACTCAAATTGTTGCAAGCAGTAATGTTTGCAACAATACTATCAAATTGCTCTATTGTGACATCATGATCTACATATGCCACATCCAAAACTTTCTGCAGAGCCTCTCTATGTGGTTCTGAATTCAGAAGCAATGATAATACGGATATTTTGGATGGCGTTTGTAGAAGCTGGTCTACAACATTGTACTCACTCTTCTTGATGAGCCTCAGCATCTCATCACAGTCTTCCTTCACATTGCCACTCGGGCCAACAGAAGCAGGAGTTATCAATGTAGATGAGGGTTTAACAGCAAGTGCCGGATTCGGAGAATTCACCGCATTCCCAATCGGGCATTCAACAAAATCAGCATTAGCCTGGGGCTTGGGAGGTGCTGAAAATACACGACCGCTGCGGGTCAAACCACTTATATCAGCAATATTTACAACAGAGGAGGATGGTAAAGACACCTCTTTCCCATCTTCTACAACAACATCATTGTAACAGAAGGGAATTGCTTTTTCAGACGAGTAAGGCACTGGACCAGCAGGCTTAATGATCAGAACAGGAGAAGCCTTCTGCTTGCTACCATCATATTTAATGATAACAGGTTCGGGTATCCGAAATACTGGGGAAATTACGTTGACCTCAGGCTCATCTTCGTCAACATTCCTATTCTGAAGAATCTCAATAACTCCCTCATCCAGCATTTCCTGAATATCTTTGCATACCTGGCGACAACCCAATCGGTTAACAAAGCATACCCGACATCTATCATGGTCATGCTCATAGTGACTGTAGTCACATAATAAACGATGCATCTGGACCAGAGGCTGTCGAATATGACTGACATATTTGACCTTGTACTTGCCAGGGCAACCCTGGACCATGTTAACAGATTTCCCATGCTCGGGCAATGGGTTCTTCTTCAAGTTAGGACCTATGTCCTCAAAACACAGAATACAACACCTCACAAGGTCTTGAACCTTGGTCTTCAGAGGATAGAAATTCTCCACGTCGTGGCTGGGAGCGCCAGAATGATAAACACAATGCAATTTGGGCTTATACAACCATTGGGGGTTAGCAGGTATAGCCGGTGGATCTCTCGGAGTAATCAGCTTTCTCTCTATCAAAGAGGGATATAATTCTGCGTACGTCATCGGAATAGGATCAAAGGTGACCCTTTTCCTCTCGTAACTCGTGCTGGTTTGATTACTGTTGCGAGGCTGGTAGGCCTGCTGCTGCGGTTGGTGTTGTTGTTGTTGATATTGATGAGGTGGTTGCTGATTGTTGTTGTGATGCTGATACTATTGATTGTCTCTAAAGACAGGTGCTATATGAGCCACCTGATGCTGATTACTGGCGGGACACACAGTCTTCCTCCTCACAGAGGGTCTTCTAGGTTTCACATGGGAGGTCACAGCATGTACCTCTCCATCTTTCTTCTTTGCAAACGCCCCATAACGTTTGGCAGAAGAGCCTTCATCTCTAGTTAGACGTCCTTCTCTAACCCCTTCTTCTAAACGCATCCCCATATTCACCATCTCGGTGAAGTCCGAAGGAGCGCTAGCAATCATCCGCTCATAATAGAATGAACTCAAAATCTTCAAAAAGATCTTGGTCATTTCTTTCTCTTCTAGCGGAGGCACGATCTGTGCTGCCACCTCTCGCCACCTCTGGGCGTATTCTTTAAATGTTTCCTTGTCCTTCTGGCACATGGCCCTCAACTGATCCCTATCGGGAGCCATATCCACGTTATACTTGTATTTCTTGACGAAGGCTTCGCCAAGGTCGATGAAGGATCGGATGTTCGCGCTGTCTAGACCCATATACCAACGCAGAGCGGCACCGGACAGACTGTCCTGAAAGTAGTGGATAAGCAACTGGTCGTTATCAGTTTGAGTAGACATCTTCCTGGCATACATGACAAGGTGGATGAGAGGACAAGTATTTCCTTTGTACTTTTCAAAGTCAGGGACCTTGAATTTCACAAGAATCTTCACGTTGGGAACTAAGCAGAGATCGGCAGCAGACTTGCCAAAAAGATCCTTTCCTCTAAGAGTCTTAAATTCCTTGTGAAGCTCAAGATATTGATCATTCATAGCGTCCATCTTTTCATAGACATCTGGGCCCTCAGACGGCTCAGAATGATAGATGGTGTCGTCTACCCTGGGCATGGTATGCACGACAGAAGGAGGAATAGCAAGGACCGGGCTAGATGCCGGCATAGAAGCAAAAGTGGGAGCAGGACCCTCAGGCATGAAGTTAGGAGGCATCCCCCACGGAAATCCGGTTGGCATGGCTGTCGGAGCAAAATGTGCACTGGCAACAGGCACAGTCGAAGAGATGATTTCTGAGATAACTGTCCTTTGGGGAGGAGTTGAAGGCGTTGGAGAAGACTGGCTCTGGGCAGCCATGAAAGACTCCATCAGGGCAGTCAATATGGCCACTTCCTCCTTGAGTTCACGGTTCTCTTGCTCTAGATGATCCATCAGTTTTGCCGAATTGGCTCTAGTGTAGTACCGGTGAGTCAGCTTGTCTTCAAAATAAATGAATAGCACAAAGTTAGACCACAGGACAAGAGACCGAAAACAAAACCTGCATATGCACATGATGCATGCAATGTTTGTGCATATGATTTGTTTTTTTATATATTTCAAAGGAACTTTAGGGTTTTATTTCCAAATTTTGGAAATATTAAGCATTTTGTCGCATATGGAAATATCTCATAAAATAATATCAGGGAAAAGAAGTACAACATTGTCAATCATGTACAAGAGAAAAGGAAAATAATCATCCTATAGATCCTTAGAAACAATCATCTAATGCTCGGGATACAGGAAGATAAGATGCACGAATCCTCTTCACCTCTCTCTCGTCATATCTGCCTTCTCCTTGGCGAGTCAATCATACTTCCTCTTCCAAAATTTGGAAGACTGAGGAAGTAGAGAAGTCCACACGTCATCAGGATCATCAATAACCTGATGCTCAAGAAACTCTATCAAAGCATCCTTCTCCTTGATCTGCTGAAGCAACTCTTCACGTTCACGGATCCAGGCACGTGAACGGTCTTCGTCTCTCAACTCCTTTACTCCTTGATTAGGGAGGGTTGAAGGCCCAGTCATAATCATAGGTGTAGGTCTCGGATACTCATAAGGCATGAGATACTCAGACGCTCTCTTCCTTACCCAAGCAGTGTAAGGCTCCAAAGCGATGCAATTCTTAGGACCCAACTCCTTCCTTCCTTTCCTATTAATCTTGCGCCAAGCACGAACCATCCTAGCTTTCAAGCCTTGGGGATCTTTACCCTCCTGAAAGAACACACCCTCTAACAGAATGCTATTGGGTTTATCCTTTAGGGGGAACCCAAGCTGACGACGTGCTAAAACAGGGTTGTAGTTAATCCTACAACATGTACCAAGAAGAGGCACACTGGAGAATTCACCACAAGAGTCGATAATCTGCACACCATCATACACGCGGTTATACCAGGAGATATCATCATTAGTGAGAGACATAAGTCTCGTGAACCACCATAGACATCCCTTGTTCTCCTTGAAAGCGACCGTCTGAGGTAAGTGAGAAATAAACCACTTATACAACAGAGGCAAACAACACACAACAACGCCACCACCCTTTGAATTTCTCATATGCAAAGAGAAATAAGCATCACCCAACAGAGTCGGAACAGGATTAAGAGCAGAGAAGATCCTAATAGCGTTCACATCCACAAACTTGTCGATGTTGGGGAATAAAACCAACCCATAGATGAGAATTACAAATATGGCCTCAAAGGCGTCCTCACTCATGGCCTTCCCATACACAGTAGCTTGAGCAATGAGGAATTCAGAAGGGAGACCTTGAATTCCACCTTTGGTAGTCATATGAGCACCAACCAGAGATTCATCTATGTGCAACATGTCTGCTATCTCTTGAGAAGTAGGAATATTCTCCAAGCCACTGAACGACAACTGATCCAGGATAGGTATCCCTACAAGATAAGCATACTCCTCAAGGGTAGGCAAAAGCTGGAAATCCGAAAACGAGAAGCAACGGTACAAAGGATCATAGAACTGTACCAACACACTCATCAATCCTTCGTCCACCTGAGTAGTCAGAAGAGGAAGAAGCTTCCCAAAACGTGCTTTGAAACCCGAAGGATCTAATACATAGGATGTCAGATTCCTTAACTCTTTCAAATCTGGTTGCCTGAAACTGTACTTCTTTGTATTCCTTCTTTGTCTTTCCATGTCTAAAATTTTTGCAAATAAACTCCTTAAGTTCCTCGAAAATTTTCTTATTATTGATGATATGGATGCAAATGGGTGCATGAATGCATGAATGCAACAATCACACTCAAGGATCAAGCAAAGCACACCAAACAAAGGTCATGGGATGGATCATATCATCCTTAATATCAATAATCCATTTTGGTGTATTATGGTTTACACCTTATCAACACCCAAGTTCCATTGATATTAAGGATACATGAACGGATCAACCATGAATCAAGGGTTTGTTGCAAGTCACGAGCATGGGGTCTTGGTTAAGAACCACCCAAAGGGAATGCACTAGAGTTTAAACCTGCCAAACATGTTCTATAAAGGGTTCCCATAGTCATCATCCCATCTTTCGGATATTATCGGAGAAACGAATACTCGTATTCTAAAAATATTCTCAAGAGAGGCTCTTATGAGTGTAGTATCGCGTAACAATCGTATCAAATCTTACACTTGAACGACTTTCGCACTACATCCTAAGAATAGGCCAAGATGGGTTTGGTATAATAAGGTCCTTGGCTTCTAAGGTCTATATTGGAAAGAGTAATGTCTAACCACAACTTACTTGTGTGACATTATTGATCCCAACATGACCTTCACCAAGTGAATGGACTTGCAAGTCAACTTGCTAAGGAATAACTCCACACAAGTCAACAAGACTATGCCATTCTCCTATCCTAAGTGCACTCGAGTTCGGGTATAGAACTCATCTCACAAAGATCACCAAGCATACAAGGAATTAATATTCAAGGAATTCAAACATTACATACAATACAGTAATCCCAAATTGCACAAAAATATGTCACAAGACAAATATATAATACACTACAACAAATATGAAAAGTAGGAAAAACCCACTAGGCAAATATTCCCCAGCAGAATCGCCACTTTTCTGTAGCGGGGTATTCGTTACCATTAGAGATATTAACTAAATCCACGGTAAACCATACAAGTCGAGTCGCCACCTCACTTCTATTTATCCAAAGGAATGGTTAGAAAGTGAACAAAAACCTAAAAGTTTTAACAAAAACTAGCAAAAGAAACAGAGATCTGGGTAAGGGGGTTGGTTACGCAATGGGAAGGTGTTAGGCACACAAAACATCCTAGGTACTCCTAGGGAGCCCTTTTCACATTTGTTGTAAGGTTGGTATTTTTGTGAAATATTTATTTGTGCAAACATGATTGAAGGGATGAGAAGAGAATATACAAGTTTATTTACATTTTGTGTTTGAATGGATTAACCCATTTCTTACGTACCATCTTAAAAAAAGATTAGGATCAAAACCTCGTAGTTCGGGGTAAAAATATCAAAATGAGTGAGTGGATTGATTGGTCCAAAAGCCTTAAGGTCTTTTGTTATCAAAGGAAGAAAACTCAACCTAAAACCACAAATCCACCATGTGAGGATAGCTTCAACATGCTAGTGAGGGATTAACCCTATAATAAGCATGGAAGACTCATTGTCCATCACTAAGGATATAGGTGAGTATTACATCTACCTCAAGGATAACTCAAACCTAATAGCTAAAGGTTATGAAAATTTTGATTAAGAAAGTGGTCATTGAAACCACAAAAAGTATTTGAATGGGTTATGTTTACTAATTAGAAGTATATACAAAAATTGGTCAAAGTTGACTTAAAGATTCAATTCAAAATAAGTGTTATGAAAAGGAGGTTTGAAAATCAAAAGCATAAGGCTTACGTTTCTAATGTTGAAAACAAATGAAATGTTTGCACAAAAAAAGTTTTGACTTGGGTTAGAGTGGAGAGAAGAAGAAGAATGGCTAAGTCCTAAGAAAATAAAAGGGTAAAGGTAAAGAAATGAACCACACTAGGAGTTCCTCTCTTGAGATCATATTGATGATCCAAGTAGCTCCCATCCTTTGGAATAAGCAATCACAAGCAAATATTTCAAGCAATCAAACACACAAACCATGCTTCTAGGAATCCTCCGATGGCTTTTGTGTCTTTCACTTTGGATGCTCATGGTAATGGTTCCTCAATTAATGCTCAAGTTGGAATCCCCTAGCACAAGAAAACACACATCAAAAAGTTCTATAAACAATCAAAGAATGGACAAGAGGGAGTTTAGAATATGGTCCTTTCAAAGTCTTTCCTTAAGCTTTAAGCATTCTAAAGGCAGGAGGCCTAGTTGCTCTTCGACATTTAAGCACTCTAAAGGCATGAGGCTTAGTTGCTCTTCAAATTCCATTTTGCTTGGGTATCGGTCCTAAATTCTAAGTCCATATTGTCCAATTCTTGGTATTTGGGTCACAACAAACAGACAAACACAAGCACAAAAGGTATATTCACAATTATAAACCCAAGTGGGCAAAAGGCAAATGGCATTAACATAAACATGTGCTCCAAGGAGCAAAGGAAAAAGCAAATGAATAATATGTGCAAGAATTGTAAATTGCATAAAAAGTAAATTGCATAAAAGTAAATGTTAGTGGTTAATGGTTAGTATGCCATAAGGCAAAATTTAGCGCTATGTTAAGCAATCGTAATTGGACTTATGTAGAAGTCACAACTATCTGAGGCCGGTCAATAATAATGTAGGCAACAAACACAAGTTAGGAGTCTTGATTAGTGAACCAAGTCCCAACAACTTGCCATGCCAAAAAGGAGAAGAGAATTGATCTTGTATTGGATTAAGCCATTTGCATAATTTAGGAAACAACATATCCTTAATGCAAAGCCATTCACTTGTTCAATTGATCAAGATGAATTAGATTTGGATCAAGGAAGATTAAGTCTCCCTAATCAATGTTAACTTATCAACCTTCAACTCATTGATCAAAAGGAAAAAAGAAGAAGAAGAAGAAGAAGAAAGAAGAAGAAGAAGAAGGAGATGAATGATGAAGAATGGAAATGGCAAAAGTAAAGAAATATAAATGCATTAAATGAAATATCATGTACCAATCCTCATATGTTGACCAATAACATTGAAAGTCAAGGTCAAACAATCAAAAACAGAATGAAGATTGGAAGTCAAGAAATGAATAGAATATTTTTGGCATTATTTAATATTTAAAATAAACTTGAATTAAAAAGAAATGGAAAGGTCAAACTTCAAAATCACTTCAAATCAACCTTGAAAGGTCCAAGTGATTTATCCTAAGTTCAACAAGGTCAAATAAGGTTTGACAAAAAAATTCAGCATTTTTTAAAGTCAGAAACTATTTTTAATCAATTAAAAATGAATAAAAATAACCTAATTGAACTAAAATCTCAAATAAATCTCAAATCAATTTGAAAATTGATGAGAATATTTTTCATAGATCCATCATCATTTAAATAGGTTAGAAAAATATTTTTGTATTTTTTGAATATAAAAAACTATTTAAAATGAATTAAAAATAACCAGAAAAGAGAAAATTCATAAAAAAATATCAAATGATGAAATAAAAAATATTAAAAATCAGAAATAGAAACTAGAATTTATTTGGGAAATAATGCAATTGGTCCCATATTTTTTGGATAAAAAATGAAAGAGATATTAATTTTTGAAAATAATTGGAATTAAAGAAATTAAATCAGAAATTCAGAAAATGGAAAAAACCACAAGCGTCTGATCAAGCCTCATTAATTGACGTGGCTGATCAAACGGATGTGAAATGCGCGCGCACGAAAAGGCATGAGTCAACAGCGAAGCATCCAACATTATTGAAAGTCATAAGATCCAAAGGACACGATTCAATCTAGAAACAAGATCAACCGGTCCAGAGTTAAACTGGACATGATGAAGCCACCGGAGCCACCGTCTTCTCTGGTGAGCTTCCAGATTCCGGCCAAGTTGTAGAAATAAAAAAGGCAACCAAAACGTGCGATCTATACATCAATAGAAAGCTGGGACGATGTACATCATCCCTGTACCATCCATTTTCATTCTAGATCTCTATGATTTGAGAAATCAGAAGTTGAAAATTCTGGTGTTCATCATGAACTCAATGAATTTCAAAAATTAAAAGCATAAACATGATGCCTCTATTGAGAGGACTTCAGCCAACACAAAATCACAGCCAATAGGTCAAAGGATTAGGATAATCGAAGAAAATACCAGTTGGAGTTCAAGTTTGAATTCTGGTGATTTGAGCTTGAAACCTTGCTTGCTTTACTAAAATAGAAGTTCAATGAAGTGTATAATGAAGGTCTAGACGCATTAGATCTATGAAATCAACCAGATGAAGTTGAATTCAAGATCTGATTTTTTTTTGAAGAAAATGCAATTGCTTATTTAGTGATGGTTAGGGAACGATTTCAGCAGCATTTCAGGCTGATATTGGTGTGTGAAATGGAGGGAATGAAGGCTCTATTTATAGAGGAATTGGCAAGGAAAGTGTGAGATGATCCGTGTGCATGAACTTGGATACCACTTGCACGGGCTTGCATGATCATGCACAAGGCCCAAAAGCAATGCCAAATGCAAGCTGAGTTCAAATGCCAAGGGTTTGGACGTGTAATTTGCTCTGAATTGGCTTGTGCAACAAGATTTCAACATGAATTCCACAATTGAACCTAATCATTCACCTCTTCTAAAATACCAATTAGAAAAACCAAGCATAGGCATATGGGTAATGGTTGGAAAGGTCTTTGTATGAGGAACAAATGTTATGTTGGTTAAAAATCCATTTGGAATATGGAAATTTATGAAATTTGAGTTTAAAGTGTGATGTGCAAAACATGTCAAGGCAAGGTTTCTAAAATTGGCCAACTTTGAAGCCTTTCTGTTTTAATGATGCAAGCTTCAAATGAGAAAACCTCCAACATCAAAGTTGTATATCTTTTCAAGACAATCAAAATGGGCTTAAATTTTGCATCATTTGGATTTTTGATGAAAGAGTTATGGGCACTTGAAGTTGGACTTTTTTGACTTTTAATGGATTTGGTCAAAAAGCACCTATAATGTCTTGCATTATCACATGTATTTCATTTAATATTTCCAATGCATTTGATCCCACCTCAAAATCATAAAAAATGAATGAGTTATGTTCTTGGGAAGTTGACCATAAATTAGGGTTTCAGTCAAAATGACCTATAATGTATTGGAGTGGAAGTTGGTCTTCCAAGATTCAAATCAATTTTTGATGAACATGAAAGTTGTTCCTATTGTCCTTAGGAACATTTTTTCTTTTGGAACAATCTCCATTTGACCAACACATCAAAAGTTAAGTCTCAGTGCATTTCAGAATAGTCAGATGAATTGACTGATCAACTTCTCAAGTCCATGCCTCAAATCTTGATGAATTGATGATTGAGGACACTCAAATAAGTTCAAATATGAATTAAATGATGAGTTAAAGAACTTCCCTTGATTATATCTGACCATGGGCTGGGGTTGCTTCAAGAGCAAGGCATTGTGGTGTACAGATGAAATTAGGGTTGCTCTGGGGAACAAACCTCAAACCCTTTGATTTGCTTTGATCAAACATGATGAATTGAGATACTAGGGAGGCATACTTGATGGATGAGAGATTTGGGAACCATTACCAGGCTTTCTTCCACCTCCTTTCGACCATGTCTTTGTACCAATGACCTCCTTGAAGCTTTTGGCCTTGTGATTACTCAAGCTACAAACAAAAGATGTTAGTGGCATATTTTTGTGCTTTTGGTTAGTGAATAAAATGAGAAAAGCAATGATATACAATTCAAGCATGCTTAGTGATCTCAAACCACTCACAAGGAGTCCCACCCAAAGGCAAAGGGAACCAAGATGCTCAATGATCCTTGAGGCTATGCAAGTGCAAAGTATGATGCCATGAGGGATCTTAGGGACAAAATTAGGGTCTTACAGAAGGTCTTTTCTATCAAGAGGGTAAATATACCAACATTTGAAGCAGAAGATGGTGCATGCTTGACATAACGTGCATAGAAAAGGAAGATCCGAGCTTGGTTCGTGCAACTGTGTAGCTTTGGAAGCTTACACTCTTTGGGTGAAGAAAAGAGCTTTGGAATTGAATATCCCGTATGCTTGTGAGAGACCTATGTCTATGGTTGTGGTTGAGCCATTATCTCTCCCTACATAAGATGTAGAGGAGTTGGAAGACGCACTCGCCAAGATGAAGCAAGAGAAGGATATGTGGAAAGAGAGGTTCCATGCTTTGAGTCGAAAGCATGAGGAGTTGCAGCTTGAGTCTAAGGACATGGATGCACTTATTGAACTTATTGAGGAACTAGAAGTGAAGAGACAGAGAGAGCCAGAGGTTCCCTCTTCCTATAGTATGCCTCAGCCTTCCGGTGCTTGGAAGAAGATCGTCAATCAGCTAGTTCTTGAGAAGGCTCAGATGAAGACTTCTTTTGAGTCCGAGATTCGATGCATCCGAAGGAAGTACACGCCTGCAGCCAGATCATCTGACGTTGTTGTTAGGGGATCCTTAGGATGATTAGTTTCCTTTCCTCTTGTATTTGTATTTTGGTTTCTGAAATTGTACTCAGTGTAATCCTTCCGAAATTATATGAGTAAAAGAGATTTTTTATGGTCAATCAAATTTGTTATTGTTGTTATTATATATTTTCAAATAAAATAGTATGTTCCTTGAAAATAAAAACAAACAAAACATTGCATTTCATGCATCATTTGTATAATAGGTTTTCTTCTGCCAAATGTCTTACTGGTTATTCTTTCGTGCTTCAGCCAAGCTGACTCATCGATATAACACTCGCGCCAATCAACCGAGAATCATGGAACATTTGGAACAAGAGAACCGATAGTTGAAAGACGAGATTGCTTGTTTGACTGCCATGATGGAGTCTGTTTTAGCTGCTCAGAATCATTCATCTCCAACGCGTGCAACTCCTCCTCCTTAGAGGTCTGTCATTTCAGAGGTTTCTACCTCAACTGTGCATGCCACTCAGTTTGCTCCAGCTATGCCTGCCGGATTCCCGTGGGGAATGCCACCAAACTTTGTTCCTGAAGGGTTTATGCCTACTTTTGCTTCCATGCTGGCATCTAGCCGGGTCATGTCTGTGCCGCCTCCAGTCGTTCATATTTTTCCTCATGCTGAGGACATCATATACCATTCTGAGCCGTGTGAGGGTCCGGATGTTTATGAGAAGTTGGATGAGCTAAAAGATCAGTTCCTTGAGCTGTGAAAGGAATTGAAGACAATTAGAGGAAAAGATTTGTTCGGTAAAAGTGCTGCTGAACTTTGCTTAGTGCCGAATGTCAAAATCCCGATGAAGTTCAAATTCCCCGATTTTGAAAAGTATAAGTGAAGTACCTGTCCACTTAGACATATCGTCATGTATGCCAGGAAAATATCGACGGTAACTGATAATGATCAGTTACTAATTCACTACTTCCAAGACAGTCTGACTGTTGTTGCTTCTAGGTGGTACATGGGACTAGATAATGCAAGTGTTCGCAAATTCAATGATTTGGGTGAAGCTTTTGTGAAGCAGTACAAGTATAATATGGACATGGTGCCTGATAGAGACTAACTGAGGTCGACGTCTCAGAAGGACAAAGAGGCATTCAAAGAGTATTCCCAGAGGTGGAGAGAGCTTGCTGCTCATATCAATTCTACGTTGGAAGAGAAGGAGATGACCAAGATTTTCCTTAAGACCCTTAGTTCATTTTATTACGAACGCATGGGGATGAGGTTAGAAGAAGGTGGCCGTGAGGGGCGTTTGTTTAAGGAAGAGGTATCATCAAGCAAGAAGTATGGGAGCAGTTTCGAAAGAAAGAAGGAAGGTGAAACCAATGCAGTATCTATTGGGAGGCAGAGAAGGCCTCATGTCATAAGAAATCTACAACCACGTCAACATCATCATCAAGTTTCATCCGTTATTCCGGTATTTTCAAATAATTAATTAGCACTAGTTCAATAACAATGTCAACAACAACCACAACAAAGAACAAACAACTACAATAACATCAGCAATAATCAACAACAATAGAATTTTGAGAGGAAGAAGGTCTCTTTTGACCCTATTCCTATGTCATACGCTGAACTTTACCCGTCTTTGGTTCTCAAGAACCTACTTCAACCAAGGAATCCGCCACAAATTCCAGAACCACTTTCATGGTGGTATAAGCCTGAACTCCGTTATGCTTTTCATCAATGAGCTCCCAACCATGATATTAAGAACTATTACCCTTTGAAGTATGAGGTCCAAAAGCTAGTGTAGAGTGGGATGGTGTCCTTTGAGTACCATGCGCCGAATGTGAAAGTTAACCCATTGCCTGCTCATGGTAATTCCTCTGTTAATATGGTATATGGTTGTCCGGGAAGTTTCCGAGTGTTTGATGTGTGATGTATTCTTCGATCCTTGGTAGAGATGCATAAGACCCTGTGTACCATTAGTGATTATGAGCACGACCATGCCGGCTGTGCAATTTGCAGTGTAAACCCCCGTGGGTGTCCGATCGTCAAGAGAGATATCCAGAAGTTAATGGATGAGAATGTAATCTAGATTCAACAGCCGAGGGATATAAATGATGTTAATGTTATTGTTCCAGTGTTTAAAACCCCAGAGCGGGTAGTGATTCAGTTTGACAGCAGCAACGGTAATAGCGTCAATAGATCAATATCATCGTTAGCGAAACGATTAGCGGGCCCCATCCCGTATACATCCGATAGAGTTGTTCCATACCAATATAATGCAACAATGGTGGAGAATGGTCAAGAGGTTATGTTGCCTACTACCAATTCTATTGTGAACATTATTGATTTTACGAAGGTGACCCGTAACGGTCGTGTTTTTGGACCCGTTTTTCCGAAGGAGGTGATAGAAGATGTGTCTGTTGGTAAGAAGGTTGATGTACCCGCAGTGAATCCGGTTAGTGCTCTAATGGATCAGTCTGGTGAATCCAATAATTTGAAGCCTAGTGATGATGATGAGGTACTGAGATTGATCAAGAAAAGTGAATTCAATATGGTGGAGCAGCTACTCCAAACTCCTTTGAAGATTTCAGTGTTGTCTCTGCTTATGAATTAAGAAGCGCTCAGAGAAGCATACAAAGAGTGTTGGAGCAATCCTATGTGGCTCATGACGTGACTGTGGATCAATTATACCATATTGTGGCTAACATCACTTCCTGCAACAATCTGAGTTTTTGGGATGAATTGCTTCTTGAGGAAGGTAGAAATAATAATCTGGCACTGCATATATCAATGAATTGCAAGGAGGATGCATTGTCAAATGTGTTGGTTGATACCAGTTCTTCTTTAAATGTACTCCCTAAATCAACTCTGTAAAGGTTAACATATCAAGGCGCCCATATGAGGTACAGTTGCGTGATTGTCAAAGAATTTGATGGTTCTCGTAAGACCATCATAGAAGAAGTGGACCTTCTAGTGAAGATAGATCCGAGTGATTTCCAGATTACTTTCCAAGTAATGGACATCCACCCGGCCTATATCTGCTTATTAGGAAGGCCATGGATACATGAGGCTGGAGCCGTGACATCCACTCTGCACCAGAAGTTGAAATTTGTGAAGAATGACAAGCTTGTCATTATTGGTGGAGAGAAAGCGTTGTTGGTAAGTCATCTGTCGTATTTTTCATATGTGGATGCTGAGGAAGAGGTTGGAACTCCGTTCCAAGCCCTATCTATTGCTAAGGTGAAGAAAACTGGGGAACACATGTCCTCTTTCAAAGATGCGTAGAAAGTTGTTGAAGATGGCAGTTTAGATCAGTGGGGCTGTATGGTAGAGGTCACCAAAAACAAGAGTATAGCTGGTTTGGGATTCCAGCGAGGATCGTCTTATGCTAAAGCTGAAGATGTGCAACCTAGTTTTTGTAGCGGAGGGTTCATCCATGGTAATGAACAACACTCAGCTTCCGTGATCGAGGGTGATG
This sequence comes from Lathyrus oleraceus, assembly GCF_024323335.1. Lineage (NCBI taxonomy): Eukaryota > Viridiplantae > Streptophyta > Magnoliopsida > Fabales > Fabaceae > Lathyrus > Lathyrus oleraceus. Next base: position 215,442,911 of record NC_066583.1, read on the forward strand.
AAGATGAAGACTGCGCCAATTTTGTGACGCATGGAAAGACTTGAAACAATTGGATTGCTGTTGATGTTCCTATTATCGTCCATCGCTCTAAGTAATTTCTTTTTATCATTTTTAGAAAAATCCTTCTCCTATACCTAAGGGAGAAGTGGACATTGTTGGGCATATTTCAAATTAATCATCAATAAAATGAAATTCTATTCATCCACATCTATGATGTTTTATTTTTAATTTTTTTGCTTTTCTGAAAATGGTAATCACATAAAACATAAATAAACAAATAATAACTATCCATCTGCATAATTTTTGGTCATAATTCACCTCTCTAAAATCAAAATATCAAATCATTATGCAGGTTGGTTTCTAAACCCATTGAATACAATGATCATACTCCTTCTCCAAGCTTTGAAATCCCTGTGTTTGAGGCTGAGGAAGAAAGTGATGAAGAAGTGTCTGATGAATTGTCTCATCCGCTTGAGCTTGAGGAAAAAGCCATTCAGCCATTCGAAGAGCAGATTGAGTTAGTCAACTTGGTTTCTGAAGATGATGTGAAGGTAGTCAAGGTTGGGTGTCAACTGTGTCCAGAGGTCAAGAAGGGGTTGATTGATCTTCTTCGAGAGTATTCATATGTGTTTGCTTGCTCCTATCAAGACATGTCTGGTTTAAATTCTGAGATTGTGGAGTATAAATTGCCGTTGAAGCCAGAATGCCCATCAACAAGGAGAAGTTGAGGAGAACTCATCCTGATATGGTAGCGAAGATCAAAGAAGAAGTACAAAAGCAGATTGATGTCGGTTTCCTTGTTACTGCTGAATATCCACAGTGGGTATCCAATATTGTACCCATACCTAAGAAGGATTGAAAAGTCCATATGTGTGTTTATTATAGATATTTGAACAAAGCTAGTCTGAAAGATGATTTTCCTCTGCGACACATTGACATGTTGGTAGATAATATAACTATATTCAAAGTCTTTTTGTTTATGGATGGATTTTCTAGATATAATCAGATCAAGATGGCACCCGAGGATGTGGAGAAGACCACATTCTCTACACCCTAGGGAACATTCTGTTATAGAGTGATGTCTTTCGGTTTAAAGAATGCTAGTGCAACCTACCAGAGACCAATGACCACTCTTTTTCATGATATGATGCATAAAGAGATCGAAGTCTATGTCGATGATATGATTGCTAAGTCAAGTGATGAAGAAGAACATGTTGAGTATTTGTTGAAGCTATTCCAATGTTTGAGGAAGTAAAAACTTCGCTTGAATCCTAATAAGTGTACATTTGGTGTTCGCTCGGGTAAGTTGTTGGGCTTTATTATCAGTGAGAAGAGTATTGAAGTTGATCCTGCCAAGGTCAAAGCAATACAAGAGATGCCTGCGCCCAAACTAAGAAGCAAGTTAGAGGTTTTCTCGGTCCCTTGAATTACATCTCGAGATTTTTATTGCATATGACTGCCACATGTGCACGTATGTTCAAGCTTCTTCGGAAAGATCAGTCTTGTGATTGGACCGAGGATTGCCAGAAAGCTTTTGACAGTATCAAAGAATATCTGCTTGAGCCTCCGATTCAATCTCTGCCTGTTGAAGGAAGACCGTTGATCATGCATTTGACTGTGCTTGAAGAAAGTATGGGGTTATGTTCTTGGTCAGCAAGATGAAATTGGAAAGAAATAATATGTAATTGACTACCTCGGTAAGAAATTCACCGACTGTGAGACTCGGTATTCTATGCTTGAAAAGACTTGTTGTGCATTCGCTTGGGTTGCTAAGCGTCTGCGTCAGTATATGTTGAATCATAACACTTGGTTGATATCTAAAATGGATCCAATCAAGTATGTTTTTGAGAAGCCTGCTTTAACTGGGAGAATTTCCCATTGACAGATGTTGTTATCAGAGTATGATATTGAATACCGATCTCAGAAAGCGATCAAAGGTAGTGTTTTGGCTGACCATTTGGCTCACCAAACGATTGAAGATTATCAGTCAGTACAATACAATTTTCCTATTAAAGAGATATTGTACTTGAAGATGAAAGATTGTGATGAACCATTGCATGAAGAAGGGCCAAAACCTTGTTCCCGTTGGGGCATGGTATTTGGTGGAGTTGTTAACCAGTCTGGTAATGGCATTGGGTCTGTGATTATTACTCCTCAAGGAACGCATTTTCCGTTTACACCTAGATTGACTTTCAAGTGTACAAAAAATATGGATGAGTATGAATCTTGCATTATGGGGCTTGAAGAGGCCATTGATCTCCAAATCAAATATCTTGACGTCTATGGAGATTTAGCTTTGGTTGTGAATCAGATCAAAGGAGAATGGGAGACGAATCAACCCGGTTTGATACCATATAGATATTATGCAAGGAGAATTTCAACTTTCTTTACAAAGGTTGAGTTTCATCTTATCCCTCGAGATGAAAACCAGATGGCAGATGCTTTTGCGACGTTGGCTTCAATGATTATGGTGAACTTCTGGAATGAAGTTCCCAATCTTACTATGGTGCGTCTTGATAGGCCATCTCATGTGTTTGCTATTGAAGAGATCAAAGATGAAAAGCCATGGTATTTTGATATCAAGTGTTTCCTCCAAAGTGAAATTTACCCGTCTGGGGAATCTTTGAAAGATAAGAAGACTTTGAGAAGATTAGCTGGCAATATCTACCTGAATGGTGATGTGCTTTATAAGAGAAACTTCGATATGGTTCTGCTCATATGCGTGGATAGACACGAAGCAGACTTGTTGATGACTGAAGTCCATGAAGGTTCCTTTTGTACTCATTCTAATGGACATGCTATGGCAAAGAAGATGTTGAGAGCATGTTACTATTGGTTGACAATGGAATCTGACTGTTGCAAGTTTGTGTAGAAATTCCACAAGTGTCAAATATATGCAGATAAGATTCATGTTACTCCGACACCGCTGAATGTGATTTCATCCCCATGGCCCTTCTCCATGTGGGGAATTGATATGATTGGCATGATTGAGCCTAAAGCTTCGAACGGACATCGTTTCATTCTGGTGGCTATTGACTACTTCATAAAGTGGGTTGAAGTGACATCGTATGCAAATGTATACAAGCAAGTTGTTATGAGGTTTATCAAAAATCAGATTATATGCCGGTATGGTGTGCCAAGTAAGACCATTACTGACAATGGATCAAACTTGAACAATAATATGGTGGAAGCTATTTGTAAAGACTTCAAGATTGCAATTCATGATTCTTCTCCCTACAGACCTAAGATGAATGGGGATGTTGAAGCTGCAAACAAGAACATCAAGAAGATCATTCATAAGATGGTTATAATGTACAGAGATTGACATGAGATCCTCCCGTTTGCTTTGCATGGGTACCGTACATCCATCCGCACTTTAACAAGGACAACGCCTTTCTCACTTATTTATGGCATGGAAGTTGTGCTCCTAGTAGAGGTTGAGATCCCATCATTGCGTGTGCTGATGGAAGCCAAGTTGACAGAAGCTGAATTTGTCAGACCAGGTATGACTAGTTGAGTTTAATTTTAGAGAAGAGATTGACTACCATGTGCCATGGTCAGTTATATCAGCAGAGAATGAAGAAAGATTTTGATAAGAAGGTCAAGCCTCGTGTATTCAGAGAAGGTGACCTTGTGCTCAAGAAAATATTATCTTTCAAACCAGATTCTAGGGGAAAATGGAATACTAATTGTAAAGGCCCATATGTTGTTAAGAGAGCCTTTTCAGGTGGCGCTTTAATTCTTACAACTAAGGATGGTGAAGAGTTCACGCGTCCTGTGAACGCCGATGCAGTCAAGAAATACTTTGCCTAAAAAGAAAAGAACAACTCGCTAAGTTGAAAATCCGAAAGGGAGACTTAGGCAAAAATGAGCATCTCGGTGGATTGAAAACCCGAAAGGGAGATCCAGGCAAATATTAGAGACATAAAATAGAAGAATTTATCCCGATAAATTGAGTATCCCACCTATGGGAAATTTATGCAAAAGGTAGGGATTATGGCAAGTAATTGCATCCTACTGATCTTCTGTCTTGAAGACATTCTTGAGCACAACGTTTGGTTCTGATTCATATTCCACCCAAGCCAAGAGCATAGTGGATATTGAAGTCGGTAGAAGGATTAGTGATCATTGTATTCAATGTATCCCTTTTCCATGTAAATTACCATTTTTCAACTTTTGTAAAGATCTATGGAGTCTTGTCATTTATAGACTACCATTAAATTAAATAAAGTGAGCTTTTTATCCAATTATTTCTACTCTCATTTATTCAGCAAAATAGAATTAGATTTTATGGTGATCATTTTGAAATTGAAATTTAAAATCAAAATCTTATTTTTCTTAAATAATAAAAGCAATTACTTTTAAGTGCAATCAATTTCATTTAAGTAATATCAACATCGGTCTAAGAGTAGGTGAGCCCTAAAAAGCGAAGCATTGTTGGTTTTCCCCGAGCAGTTGGTGTGATTTTCGTTTCCTCGTCAACAACATTTTAGCATCTCCAACTGAAGCACGTTAATTTCCCCAACTGAGTTCGCATTTGCCTCCTTTGAGTTATAAATGCGTTTTCTCAGCAGTTTGCATAGACCCGACACAAGATTGTGTTTCCCATCCGATCTCCAACAGATTCTAATTAGCACTGATTCTTGAGAAAAATTTCTGATCCTCTGCAAGGTTGTCTCCCATTTGATATGGTGTTGACCTAAAATTTCTCGTAGAGTTGATGGTGTGGATCCTCGACAGATCTTTCCCTTTTCCCCACCCAGGGTTGAGCCTTTGTGATGGATAATTTGTGGTCATCCTTTACGTCTCTTTCTCCAGTTGGTCCCCTCCTGTTGAGATTGGCTGAGTTGTTGTATTGATGATTCAGATCGGCGACGTTTGTATCCTTTGTGATCATTTTGTCAACATAATCATCATATATATACATATACATATACATCCATTATTATATTATTGCATTTTGTGATTCTACTATGGTGGTATCCTCCCCCCGCGGAGTTTCGGTGTGTTTGTCCTCTTTCAATTGTAGAGTGTCAGCCCCTTAAGCATAAAAAATTCAACCTTTCTCATTCCCCACTGAGCTATTTCCTCGTGGATGATTATTATTTCAGCTTCCTCCCCAGTTGATTATCTGGATGGAACCCCCCCCCCCCCTCTGAGTTATATCCTCAATGGGTCGAGTCTTTGATTGACCTTGTCTTTCTAGGTCTTGCCTAGATAAATGCTTTTGGGTCCCCTGAGAGTCTGTTACCCACTAACTGGTAATATTCTTCTCAATTTTTGAGTATTTTACTTTATCCCAATACCTAGTAAAAGTAGTATATTTCGTTCTTTATCCCCAGCGGATTCGTTTTCACGTTCCCCTAGAAAATTTATCCTTGATATGTTCATCTTAAACCGATGACGAATATTTTCTTCCTCTTCTTTGAGTTTATCCTTGATATGTTCATCTTAACTCATGACAAATATTCTCGTTTTTGTTTTTTGCCCAGTAAAAAGGTAGTTGTAATCCCTATTTTTCCTAGAAGGTTAATCCTTGATATGTTCATTCTAACCAATGACGAGTTTCCTCTTCGTTTCGGTCTTCTGCCCAGTAACCAGTAGTTATAATTCATATTTCCCCTTTTGCAGAGTCCATCCTTGATATGTTCATCTGAACCGGTGACGGATATTCTCTCCTTTAGTATTCTATCCAGTAGCTGATGGATATAATTCCTATTTCTCCCCCTCGGAGTCTATCCTTGATATGTTCATCTTAATCGATGACGGATATTCTTCCCTTTGAGTCTATCCTTGATATATTCACTTTAATTAGTGACAAATATTCTCTCTCTTTGGTATTCTGCCCAATCATCGGCAGTTGTAAACCCTATTTGGCTTTTCCCCAGCAGGTTATTCTTACCCAGTAACTGGTAATGAACACACCTCCGGGTTGCCCTCAGCGAGTCATCCTTGATATGTTTACCCTAACCAGTAACGGATGTCCTCTCTAACAGATTTTGTTATCTCCTTACCTAGTAACCGATAGTATATAATATACTTCTAGTACTCCTATGTTGAAGTTCTTTTCTTCCCCAGTTGATTTTGAGTGTGTATTTCCTCAATGAAATTGCCATTTCCTGTTTGGTTTAGGTATTTCAGCTTTGTCCTAATTTACCCGTTTCCCCTGCAGATTTCCCCTTTTTCCCCGCCTGAGTCCTTCCATTGATTTATTTTTCATGGAATCTCTCGTGTCCCCCCAGTAGTTTTAAGTCGTAGCCTGGCCTACACATAACCTTTTATTCCCCACAGTCTTTGTCTTCCTAGTGAGTTGTTCCTTATGGAAAGCCTCATGCTCTTGTGGACTTTTGGTCTCTCCGTATTCTTTTCCTTTGTGGCAACATTTTCCCCACATAGATTATTTTAGCATTCATATCGTTCGCGTCATGAGGTCTCTTAGGGACCAAAATTTGTTTCTATATGTTATTATTTAAGTCCATTCTACTGAGTCGATACAAAGATTTTAACCTTCATCTCCTCAGCTAGAATGTCATTAAATAGGGACAACTGTAAGACCCCAATTTTGACCCTAAGATCCCTCATGCTATCTCATCATATGCATTGGGATCACACCTTGACATCCTCCTTACCCCTCATTCATTGGGATTGCATTGGGATTGCATTGGGAGAGGTCACCAAGAACTTTAGATTGTATCATACTTTGTTTTTCTTTATTTACTAACCAAAATACCAAAAATATGTCAATGTATAGTTGTTGCTTTTGTAGGTAGTATGTATGCCCACCTATGCTCTATCAAGCCCATATTTAGGGTTTAAGACTCTCAATGTAAAGAGCTCAATCAAGAATTAGTTTACTATGGATCTAGACATCATATATGGATCCCCATGATCTTCACATGTTATTTTGATCAAGAAATCATCAAGAGTTTCAAGTTGGTTTGCCTTGGAAATCCTAATTCATCTAGGTATATTGTGTGGCTTCTTCAACAAGTTTATTCAACAATTGATCAAATATTCCAAGGGATACTTCATGTTTCATCATCCTATGCATATATGATCCTCCATGATTCCCAAAAGTCAAGATAATTTCAAGCTAGCAAGTTGGTTCATGGTGGTTGACTAGAGAAAGTCAATTGGTCAAAACTGGGGTTCCCTAGACCCTATATCCGACACTTTTTGTCATATGGAAATGATTCCAAGAGAAAAGTTACTCTAAATGACATTCTAAGAAACTTTCATGTTGAAGTCAGGATCTATTTTTTCTTGGAAAGTCATTTTTTAAGGTGAAAGATTATAAGTCATTTTGTCTAAACCCTAGTTTGGAGGTCAACTTCCCAAGGCCATAACATGCTCAATATTTATGATATAAAATCCATTAAAATTCCATGATCAATTTCAAGATGAATAATTCAACTTTTATGTTTGGAGGAAGTGCAAATTTAACTTGAAAATGCATGTGCCAAGAGGAAACATTATAGGTCATTTTGGGCCAATACCATTGGACAAATGATTTTCCTTAACTTCTAAAATGTATAACTCCTCCATGCAAAATTCAAATAAGGTCAAATGTGTAACCAAATTGAATAGGTTTGAATGAGCTACAACTTTGATGAAGAAACTTTTCTCATTTGAAGTCCAAAGAAAAAGTTATTCAAGGTTGAAGAAGTGAACATTTGACTTGGGAGTTAGAAATTTTTTAAACATGTTTGATTTCCCAAACTTCAACCTCAAAATTCATGATGATCCAAGCTTCAAATGAAAAAGTGTTTAACATGAAATTTGTTCCCCTTGATCTAACCTTCCCAAAACATCCAAAATCATGTCATTTGGATCAAAATTGAGGGACTTGGGCAAGGGTATAAGTTAAGGTATCAGTTGGATAATTTCAAGATCCACTTTTCATATACATTTGCATGAGCTTCTAACATGATTTCAGCATGAAGTACATTGGATTATGGATCAGAATGCATCATTTCATGGGCCTAATGCACACCCATGCATCCATGCAAGGGAGAATTTGAAATTTTTCCAAATTTGAAAGTGTGCAAATATCATTCACATTGGCTATAAATAGAACCCTTGATGATCAGAAATGGGATCCCTCTTGCCCAAGCTTCGACCCTTTCCTCCCAAAACCCCATCGAAAGGATAATCTTGAAGGTTTCTTGAGAAACCGAGTTTCAATTCTCCTTCTATTTTAGGATTGAAACTCCAAGAGTCCAGGCCTTTTAACCATTCAAATCATCTTCTGCAAGCTTCTAGAGTCAAGCCAAGCCAAACTGGAAGCAAATCAAGCAATTATGAAGCTCCTCGAAGGTGAGATTTCAACAACTTCTCCTCCTCGATTCTCTCTCAATTCTCCATTATTCTTGTTGATTTTTGGTTTGCTGAAGTCCTACCAATGTAGGCAGCAAGATTGAGTTGCTTTGAGGTTAAATCGAAGCAACTCAATTCATGATCCTCAAAATTCAACTCCCTGTATCTTTTCATATACTTGGAATTGGACAAAATTGAGGCTAAATTCGAGCTCCTGAGCATTTTTTTTAAATCCATGTCTTACTTTTTCATTTTGGTGATGGTTAGTGGTGGACCGGTCCGGTGAGGTCCACCGGAGAAGAAGACCGGAGCTCTGGCTCCGGCGATGAGGTGTCTTTCTTCCCAACCACATGATCCGTTTAAATCATTTTAATCTCGTGCGGTAGTTCTTATTACCACGTGTGCATATCAATTGTCCGAGGCACATGTGGAACGCGCACTTATCACCATCTGATCTGCCACCTCAATTAATGAGGGAGATCAGATGGTCCACTTTTTTTTTTGAATTTCTGAATATTCCACTTAATTGCTTATTTTTATTTAATTCATATTAATTTCATTATTGATCTAAAAAATATGGGACTTTCACCAAAAAATTTCAATTTTTTTTCTCTTTCATTTTTTGAATTAAAATTATTTTTTGGATCAATATTGATATTTTTCATGATTTAATTGTTTTTTACATATTTTTATTAGTTTAAAAATACTTCCGACTTTTCAAAAATAATGAAATTTTTTCTCCAAGGTCGTTTGACATTGTTTGACCTATGATAAATGTCTTGGCCATTTATTTGGTGTTTTGAAGAGGTTTTATATTTTTGATAAAATATAATATAATTTAATGCATTTTAAATTGATTTTTAATTGTTTCATTGTGTAAAAATTATGTTGAGCCGTTTTTATTGATTTGTGATGTTTGACTATGTGTTTGGGCCTTGGTCAAGGTTGATTTGACTTTTGTTGGATCAAAATCGTTGGATTTAGGGGATTGATGAAATGTACAATTCATCTCCCAAAAGGAATGAATGATTTTAATTTGATAGAATTCCTCCCATGACCAATTTGTGTTTGTCTCATTCCCCTCCTCTCCCTTATTCATCTCCAATCCCATTCTATCCCATCCTTCTCATCTACCAATGACATCTCAATATCCTAAGACTAATTGGTTCATCAATAACTTTGTGTTAGATGAACCAATACAAGTATGGATGAGTTTAGGTTCATCCTTTGATTTTTTTTGTGGTACGTTTTAGGAGTATGGTTCATTATACCATGTCTCTAACATGCATTAACACTCAAATTTTTGTTGCATGGCCTCAGATAGCTGAGACTTCTACATATGTTCAATTATGACTGCTTAACATAGCACTAAATTTTGACCCAAAGGCATAACATTCTAATAAGTGAGATTATAAGTCTCCCCCCTTTCATGGTACTGTGTGGAAACTTGGTCCTTTTTCCTTCCTTTGGAAGATATCTTGGTTCAAGGATCCATGCTTGTGAATAGAGGGTTGAGTGTTCTCCAAAGAATGACTTACACAATTGAAAGGCAAAACTCCACTAACATCTAATAAACTAAAATTTGACTAACTCTTATTATTAATTTCTTTTAATTTCAAGTCATTTACTTTATGCCATTTAAATTCAAGCCATTTATCATTTGCCATTATACATGTCATTTCCCCTTTGCTCACTCGAGTTATGTATTGTGATTGTATATATTTGTTTGTGCTTGTAGTCTTAGGACCTTAAAATACTTAATAAATAACAAAAACCCCTAAAAAATGTTTGTGTGGACTGTTGGATGTGATCTGAGCTTTGGACTTAGAATTACGCAACATTCCCAATGCAAAAGGACTTGGCCAATGCCAACATTTCTTAAATCAAGTTCTTGTGATTTGAATTTTCATCTGATGCAAGTATTGAGATCCTCTTAAGTTCATCTTCTACATGATCTTAATGCAAATGTTACTTTGAACCTGTGTCTAATGCCTTATTCTGAGCCATTCAAGGAGCATGTCATATGATACATGGGGAAGATTATAAAGAAGACTATGAAGTTGCTAGCTTAGATGTGGCTATCTTTATTTGATGGCTTACTCTTCATTGTGCTACTTGCTTATTGATATTGCTTGATGTAAAGTCCAAAGGAAAAGTGGGTTTCTATATGACATTCTTGTCTATTGGATTGCATCCCATTGGTCAGATCTTTTCAACTCTTAACTGTTAAAGTTTTGCTTAGGATTAGTTTCTTCATCTCATCCCACTTCTTAATTTTCAAATCTCTGCCCCTTTTCAAAACCTTCTTCGCTTGTGATTTCAAACGTAGACCTTATTGCAAATTAGAAACATTGGCCTTATGCCATTGCATTTTCAAACTCTTTTCCTTAATCAAACTTGTAAATGAATCTAACCATATTAGACTTAAATTTTCAAAAGACAAAAAGAACTAACACTCATTCAAACTCTTTTACGTCTTTTGTGCCTCTTTTAAACTTAAATTTTTGTTAAAAGCAATTTACGCACTTTGAAATTGATACCACGAACTACGAGGTTTTGATCCTTCATTTTATGTTGGTACGTAGGCACGAGTCCAAAGGTCTTATCAAACACAAAAATATAATTAATAAATTCTGTTCTCACCCCCACACTCTATTTATTGCAAACATATTTTATACCAAAACACATACACACATAAAAAAGGGCTCCCTAGGAGTACCTAGGAGGCTTTGAGTGCTAACACTTTCCCTCCGTGTAACCAACCTCCTTACTTGTAATCTCTGGCATTTTATTAGTTTTGATTTGAAAACTTCTTACCTTTGGGTTTTGTTCGTACTTTTCTGTTTTCCTTTGGAAACAATAAAAGCATGGTGGCGACTCTGGTTTTATTGATGTTAAGTTTATCCATAGCTTAATGGTCATGAATTTACCGCTACAGAATCGAATGTGAAGATCTCGATGAAGTTCAAAGTCCATGACTTTGAAAAGTATAAGGGAAATACTTGTCCATTAAGCCACCTTCTTATGTATGCCAAAAAGATGTCAACTTAAACTGATAATGATCAGTTATTGATTCACTACTTTCAAGATAGCCTGATTGGTGCTGCCCTGAGATGGTACATGGGGCTAGATAGTGCAAGTGTTCGCACGTTCAACAATTTGGGTGAAGCCTTTGTGAAACAGTACAAGTATAATGTGGACATGGCGCCTAATAGAGATCAGTTAAGGTCTATGTCTCAGAAGGACAAAAAGACATTCAAAGAGTATGCCCAAAGGTGGAGAGAGCTTGCCGCTCAGATTAATCCTCCATTGGAAGAGAAGGAGATGACGAAGATTTTCTTGAAGACCCTGAGTTCGTTTTATTATAAACGCATGATTGCTAGTGCCCCTAGTGACTTTAGCGAAATGGTACACATGGGGATGAGGTTAGAGGAAGGAGTCCATGAGGGACGTCTGTCTAAGGAAGAGGTGTCGACGAGCAAGAAATATGAAAGTGGTTTTTCCAAAAAGAAGGAAGGGGAAACCAATGCAGTATTTGTAGGGAGGCAGAGGAGGCCTCATGTTAGAAGAAATCTGCAACCGTGTCAGCATCAACATTAAGTTGTATCAGTAATTCCATTATTTTCTGATAATTCCAATAATCGGCCTAGTCCAATTCAACAAAAACATTAACAACAACCGCACAATGAACCAACTATAACAACAACAATAATCAACAACCAAACTTCAAGAGGAAGAAGGTCTCTTTTGACCCTATTCCTATGTCATACGCTGAACTTTACCTATCTTTGGTTCTCAAGAACCTACTTCAACCAAGAAATCTGCCGCAAATTCCCAAACCACCTCCATGGTGGTATAAGCCTGAACTCTATTGTGCCTTTCATCAAGGAACTCTCGTCCATGATATTAAGAACTGTTATCCGTTGAAGTACGAGGTTCAAAAACTAGTGAAGAGTGGGATGGTGTCTTTTGAGGACCGTGCGCCAAATGTGAAAACCAATTCGTTGCCCGCCCATGGTAATCCCTCTGTTAACATGGTGGATGGTTGTCCTGGAGAATATAAGGTTTATGATGTTCACCATATCAGACAGTCTTTGGTTGTAATTCATAGAGATGTTTGTTTGGTCAGTGAGTGTGAGCATGATCATGATGGTTGTGTGGTATGCAGTGTGAACCCTCGAGGATGTGTCATTGTCCAGAGGGACATTCAAAGGTTAATGGATGAAGGGCTTATCCAAGTTTGTCAGTCAAGGGAAGTAGATGATGTCAATGTAATAGTACCAGTGTTCAAGACCCCTGAGCGGGTAGTCATTCAAAATGATAGCAGTAGCAGTAACAATGTCAATAGATAGGTATCACCATTAGTGATACGGTTAGCGGGCCCCGTCCCGTATACATCCCATAGAGATGTTCCTTATCAGTATAATGCCACGATGGTGGAGAATGGTCAAGAGGTTCTGTTTCCTACAACAAATTCTGTTGTGAATATAGTTGATACTGCAAAGGTGACCCATATTGGTCTTGTCTTCGGTCCTAAAATTCTAGTTAACAGACTTTCGATGTCACACTGGATGTTATGACATCCAATTCTACGCAGACAAGAATTATGCAGAACTTAAAAGTAAAGTGCAGTAAATAACACAAGGAATTGTTTACCCAGTTCGGTGACAAACACACCTACGTCTGGGGGCTACCAAGCCAGGGAGGAAATCCACTATTAGTAGTATTAATTCAGGCCTTAAACCAATTGTTTAATCCTATCACTTAATACCTACCCAATGCAATTTCAATCTAAACTAAGACCAGAGTTCCTACTCACTCACCCTCAATCACCACAATGATTATAACCTTTAATTAAGTTTAAAGTCAATGGCGAAGTAATACTTCAAATAACTCTTGATTGTGCTTAACAGCTTTAATCAAGAAACACAACACTCACGCTTAAAAGCTTAGAGTGACAAAACAACTACAACTCAATGAACACCCTAGTCCAATGTAATCATCTAGGTGAGAATTGCTTGGCTCACAAGTTAAACATAATACAAGACACGAATAAAAATACAGCAGTGAAGTATGATGGTACAATGAATGCTTCACGCTTAAAACCCATGACTTGGTGAAAGTAGGATTGCCATCCTTTTATATTGTAGCACTTGGGCCTTGTACTTGTATTTCCTAAAAGTAAGGTTAAGCAAGTTAACCTAATTTCCACATATTAGGATGCTAACAAATAGGCTATTTGTTAGGTCCATTAATTGTAGCTCAGTTGTTAGTTTCCTGGATTTTAGCTCAGCTGTTAGATTCCTGAAAAATAGCCTGAGATAAATACTGAAACAGAAAAACTAACTAGCCTACACTTTAGTATATGCTGTCAGGAATGAATGTCACAACATTCAGTTTGACATCCAGAACATAGGCCATATTCCAGGTCTGTTATTCTCCTGAAAAACAGACTGAAATAAATACTGAACTGTAGCAGAAAAACCAACCTGCCTATAATTCAGTATCTTTTGTCAAGGATGAATGTCAAAACATTTAGTTTGACATTCAGACAGTAGGCTATGTGCCAGGTCTGTTATTCTCCTAAAAACAGACTAAACTAAATACTGAACTGTAGCAGAACAACCAACCTGCCTATAATTCAGTATCTGCTGTCAAGGATGAATGTCATAACATTCAGTTTGACATTCAGGCAATAGGCTATGTGCCAGGTCTGTTACTCTTCTGAAAAAAACAGACTGAACTAAATGTTGAGCTATAACAGAAAAACCAACTATTCTATAGTTCAGTATCAGCTGTCAGGGATGAATGTCATAACATCTAGTTTGACATTCAGTACATCCTGTATTAGCTAATCCTGCAGCATCTTACTCAAGCATGTCATGACATCAATCAAGACATCAGAGTACAATTATTGTTTTAACACAAAATGCAGCCAATCAAACATCTATAAACTCCCCCTTTGGCAAATTTTTGGCTAAAACAACTTGGCATCACAACAGAGTTCACAGTAGCGGAAAACACACATCCATGCAGATGAATTAACATAGCTAATACACTCAGAACAACAACACACTTAGCACACATAGAAGTTAAATAAAAACTTCAAACAGTAGCACACAAGTAGATAGCAAACAGCAACATACTCACACTCATCAGACATAGAAGTTGAACATCAAGCTGCAGCACAACCTCTAGATTAGAGGACCTTCAACTTCTCATAAATCTGTTGTCCTGGGGTACAGGTGTTACTCCCCCTTTTTGTCAAAAATGTTGCCAAAGCAACACTTAATAATACAGACCAACACAAAATAAATTACACACAAATTTCAGAAACACAGGAAACGCTCTATTCATCTGACTCAGAGTCAGCATCATCATCAGTGCCATCATCAGGACTGGCATCCTCTTCTCCCTCTGCACTTTGTCTTGCATCTCCTTCTGCATCATCAGCAACTTCACCAAGCACATCACCTTCAGTCATCTCCAACTTGATAATCAAGTTTTCCAAAGTGAGCTTCCTTGTCTCTAACTCCTTGCACATTTCTTTGAGTATTGCAATGATAGCAGCTTTACCTGGTTGATTGCAAACACTTGATGTCTCTCCTGTTGCCATGGCAATGTCAGGAACATGCTTACCTAGGAACAATTTATGATTGAAGGCCAAAGGGTTGTCTCTTCTCTTCACAGAATCATTCTCTGTTAATATGTTTGGAAATTGATTCAACACAATACCACATATGAGGGAAGGAAAGGCTATAGGCCCCTTCACACTGAAGCTTCCTGCATGCTTCATGGTTTGATCAAAAATATAAGATCCATAGTCAAAATTGGCTTTGGTTCCAACAACATATATGAACTTTCCAAGCTTTACAGACACTGTAGATTTGTGATTGGTGGGCACCCAGTTAGCAGCTCCAATTTTGTGCACCATTGCATACTTGAGACTTAGTTTGCTGGCCACCAACTTACCTTTGAGAGGCCACTTCCTGACTTGATTAGCAGTGATGACTTGACAGATTTTGTTGTCAGTGTAAGACCCCAATTTTTGCCCTAAGATCCCTCATGGCATCATATCATATCATATCATTGCGTCAAGGATCTTTGTGCACCTTTGCTTCCCTCCTAGTGGGTGGGTATCTTGTGAGTGTGATTCTTGATCACCAAGCATGTATTGCATTTGTATATCATTGCTTTTCATTTGTTTACTAACCAAAAGTACAAAAATATTGTCATCTAACCTTGTTTCTTGCAGATGAAGCAAACTAGGTCAAAACAGTCAAATCATTCATTGAGCAATGGATGGTGGCCATTCTTGGAGAATTTGGGCACCATGATCATTCATAAGAGGTTCATATAAGTTGTGATATCATTGTGGTTCAAGATCTCATGTGGTAGAGGTTTGGAATTCATCAGAACATGGCTCAATCAACCAAAACCCTAGCAAAGTCAACTGTGGTCAACTGTGCATTTAATCAGGATTTGGAAGGTGTGAGATGGTTGGAATGGTCTCATTCATGTCCATATAAGCCTCATTTGGCATTTCAAAGATCAAGGTTGAAGGATTGGAGGTCAGACAAAAAGTTTCCAAAAATATAAATGACCTGTAATTTTCACCTGCCAAAAATGGAAAGTTCTTCTTCTCAAAATTACATCATGAATCAAGCTTCAAATCACAATGTGTCCAACATGAAAGTTGAAGATCTTGATCTCACCTTTCCAAAAAGTCCAAGAACACTCATTTCCCATATGTGGTTGGCAAGTTATGATCAAATCATTTTCAGAAAAAGTTGAGATTCAAAGTGCCATAACTTTTGAATGGAAAGGCCAAATTGGTTGATTCTTTTTTGAGCAAATCACATTTGATGTGTACTATCCAAATCCATCATTACAATTCATCAAAAACCTTCACATAAAAAGGTAATTTTTGAAGTGGGAAGAAAAGTCAAATTTCAAAATACAAAGGATTTTTACACCAAACCAATTCTATTCACTTCCAAATGCAATTTGTGACTTGCTTCAAAACAGAAATCACTGTTCCATTGGTCTTAAGTGAAAAAGGGCAAATTGGCCAAAGTGCATAACATGAGAATTTTGCTAATCACTCCAATTGAGCTAAACATGATTAAGGCATTGGATTAAGGGGTACTATAAAAGCCTAATCATAACAGAAAACTGAGATCCACAATCACAATTTCAGATCAAGCTCCAAAAATTCACCAATTCTCTCAATTCTCACTCACACTTTTTTCACTCATTCATCAAATTTCTTCACTCTTTGTGCTGTATCTTGCTTCGATCTTCATCTGCAGGTGATTTAGAAGATCTGTTTGAAGCAAGAATTGGAAGAACTGTGCAAATTCGCAGCTGTTGAAGATCTTGAGCTTCCATGGCAGTTGGAGAATTCACCATCATCGTGCATTGTTGAGCTGAGCTGCACCTTCCATACACCTTCTACATCAATATAGACGATCTGTTTTCACCATTGGAGACCTGGAAAGCTCGATTTCATCACTACATCATCAAGAAGGTAAGATTTCAAAACCTTCGATTCTTGAAATTGCGATATGGCTTAGGTAGATCGTGGAACATAGGTTATGCTGCAACTCGAATCATGATTTTTCGTTGAGTATTGAATGAGTTATGTAGATCTGAACGTTTGAGTGTGAAACTTTCTTGGCTCGATCCGTAAAGCATGAGTAGATTTAGGTTAATTGCTTGTTAGAATAATGATCTACATGACATGAAGTTTCGATTGGTATATCATTTGCTGGTTTTCGTGGCAAAAATGTGATGTTGATGATGAACAGCATGAAAAATGTGAAGAACGCTCGAAAATCTCTTCCAGGACGCGATTTGATCGGTTTCGCCATGCCTTGGATTTGAAATCCTGTTTCCCGCGGCTTCTGGCCAATCGCGTGAAGCCATGCCGTTTAATGAAACGGGGCGTTTTGCCCCTGGCTGTGGAGAATTACACAAATGCCACTCAGCGCTCATTAATTCATTTTAAACATCAAATAATTATTTCATTTCTTAACCAAACTTCAAAAATTCATAATTAATTCATGGTTTATCCAAATTGAATGAGGATTTTTGTGTTGATCTCCAAATTTTCTCTAGTTTTTTTTAGGTATGATAATCAATGTTGTGCCTGGCTGATTTTAAATTTTGCCTAAGGACTTTGGACATGTATGCTTTAGGTGTATGTTTTTCCATTTCATTCATAAAATGATGATGCCTTATCCAAAATATGTGAAATTTTACATGGCTATTCTTGACTCTTTCCTGGTGATTTTGATGTATAGTTTGCTAATTTTGAGTTCCTGGTTAGAGAGATATGATGTGATCAAGTTGAGTGTGACAATGTGTGTCACACTATGTTATGCCAACTTCATGAATTTTGTTTCCATGCTTATTGAATGCCATTTGCCATGGATTTTTGCATGTGATTACATCTGCATGTCTAGTTTGAGCATGATTTTTTGTAGGATTTGTTGATCAATTTCCTACTTGATTGGTATTTTTGTTTTCTATTTACCATTTTGTGAACTTTTCTTGAGTGATCAACTTACATGTGTTGTAAAATTCTCCTTCCTATTCTTGTGGAGATGAAATTTGGTGGAGTGGTTCTTAACATGTTTAACTTCATCTTGGCTTTGGTCCCATTCATTTATCATTTGTTTCCACTGTTTGGCATTCATTTGAAGTTGGCACATGATTTGTAGCCTTATTTGAAGTTGTATTTGCATACCATGACTTCCTGATTTAATTCCCTTACTTTCCATTATCCAAATAGCATGAAATTTGATATGCTGCTCAATGATTGTGTTCTGTTTAAGCTGGAATTTTTGTGGAATTTATTGAGCTGTTTTAATATTGGTTTGAGTGTGATCATTCTGTTAGCTTCATTGTGATTCCAAAATGCATAGTTCGACATGTTATGTGTATAAAATTGATTTGGTGTAAAGTATTGATATGGGACCAATTGGTATTTCTTCTTAATTGATTAATCTTGGTTTTGATCATTTTTCACTTGCTGTTTTAAATTTTTCATCTCCTTTTGACCCTAGGCTTGTCCTAGTGGTCTTGTATCTCATGTTTGAATGTGATTTTCAGGTTATGAAGCAAAATGCTTTAAGGAGATTAATGCAAGTCGTTTGAGTTGTTTCATTTGATGTGATGAACTAACTTGTTTCATTTTTGTAGGATGCTTAGCTCACTTGCTTTGAGCTTTGTACTTTGCACATGTGAATAATTGTGTTGTCTGTTGGTTCATAACTTGTCTGCTTTGATTTTGTGATTGGTATACTGATTATATTTGATTGATTTCAGGTACCATAGTCGCTTTAGTTCCTTTGAGAACTTGCTATTGCTTTGCTTTGCTTAAGCATTGAGGTAGACTCTCTTGTCTCCATGTAGTCTGGAAGACCTGGCTTGTTATTTAGCCAGGCAACTGTCTGAAGTCCTCCTTAAGAGGCAATGTTTGTGATTGTTTAACTTTGTCCCCAAGCAGGTAAAGACCTCATGTGAGGCAATTGGTAGACAAAAGAGATATGTAGCCTATCTCCTACTATTCTGTGAGTCACTCACCTTGCTCACACCACATGTGTTGATGCATAGTGAGTAAAAACCCAAGATCAATCGAGTCTAATTTGTGGAGAGAGATCCATCTTTCTGAACTCCCACACCTTCTGATATTCAATGCTCTCCCTGACCAGGGATAAGAGTGATGAGGCACACCCCTCATATCCTTTCATCTGCTTCACCTTGGCTCTCAATGTCAAGGTTAAGAGCGCCATTCACCCTCTTCCAGTTGACTTCTAAGTCTAACCCTTTGATTGAGCCTAATTGTTTGGTTATAGTGGGTGCTAAATGTTTGATTGCTTGTTGCATTTATGTATGATTGCTTGCTTGCCTTTGTGCACTTATCATCATTGACTGTTCATTATTGCATGATCATCATTGCATATCCTTGTGGTTTGTTTGAGTTTACCCATTGAGGACAATTGTAAGACCATATTCTTTGGCCATTGTTCCTATGATTTGGAAGGGACAGAGTGTAAGACTATCTCATTTGGTCACTCATGTCCATTGCTTAATGCTTGTTTGTTTGTTGTATGTGAGGATGCAAGCGTAAGACCATGTTGTTGGCTCTTGTATTCCTATGATCATCCTTTGGAGGTTGGTATAAGTCCAGATAGATTGGCATCCGACATCCAAGTTTTGTTTACCTTAGGAGATTGGTGTAAATCCATTTATTGGTATCCGATATCCGTTTTTGCTTTGTGAGATTGGTATAAGTCCAGATAGATTGGCATCCGACATCCAAGTTTTGTTTACCTTAGGAGATTGGTGTAAATCCATTTATTGGTATCCGGTATCCGCTTTTGTTTGAGAGATTGGTATAAGTCCATTGATGGCATCCGGTATCATTGTTTTATTTTAGGAGATCGGTGTAAACCCATTTATTGGTATCCGATATCCGCTTTTGTGTGTGAGATTGGTATAAGACCATTGATGGCATCCGGTATCACCTTGCTTTTATTTGCTTACTTGCTTTGTTGCCTCATTCCTAAGGACACACTTGAATCATTTTCTATATGATTTCAAAAGATGAACCTTTTAAGAAGTTTTACATTCCATCATCCATACCCTCTTTGTCCTAAACTTTTTCACACTTTGCTTTCAAAAAACTTTGACTTGTTGTGCAAACATTCTCACCTCTTTTCAAATTAGAAACTTGGACCATAAGTCCTTGACTTTTCAAACTTCACATTTCATAACACATCTTTGAATCAATCTTAATCATACCTTGACCATATTTTGTGAATAATCATAATCAATTAACTTCACACATTCAATTGTTTTGTGGCTTTGTCCATTGTTAATATGTTTTCATGCATTAGCCTTAGGTTTTAATTACCATAGTGGTTGATGTAAATCTTACCTTATCCTTAGTGAGTTGATTGTAAGTCTTCCATACTTATTATAGGGTTAACCCCTCACTAGTATGTTGAAGTCGTCCTCGCATGGTGGATTGTTGATGTTCGTTGAGTTTTCTCCCATTGTGTTTTAAAATGAACTCACTAATTTTTGGAAATCTTTTAGCCGAACTACGGCGTTTTGATCCTTACCTTTGATGGAAGGTACGTAGGCAACGGGTTCATCCGTTCGAACACAAAAAATAACTAACTTGTACATTCTTTTCTCATCATCCCATTCATGTTTGCGCAATACGTCAAAACAAAATAAACATTTTTATATAACAAGTGTGAAAAGGGCTCCCTAGGAGTACCTAGGACGTGATGGGTGCCTAACACCTTCCCATTGCGTAATTTACCCCTTACCCAGATTCTCTGATCTTTTTCATTAGTTTTCTACGTGTAAAACTTCTTAGATTTTTGTTCGCTTTTTAATCAGTCCTTAGGATAAATAAAAGTGCGGTGGCGACTCGATTCATTGTATACTTTGCTTATGGTTTAATCAATAAATCATATAGCGACGAATACACCGCTACAGTCAGTCACCTCAAGCTCAGGTTGGGCTACATCAGGTCTTCCCAAATACATGTTGATTACTGAGGGAGAGATGTTTACACACTTGCCTCGCACATATACTTTTCTGAAATCCTTGGACTTTCCATCCGCACATTCTTCAGACACATTGACAATAAATTCCTTTACTAATATCTCATAGCATTTTGAGAAATGAGTCACAGTCTTCATTAACCCTGCCTCTTGAATAAGGTCTACAATATCCTTACGTTCCAGGACATTCTGAGCCAATTCCCTTTCCAAAGCCAGCCTCTTATGATAAACATATTTCCACCTGTTCACACTAGAAGCAAAATGGAACGATATGTTGTCGATTGGTACCTCAGGGACACTAGCTGCAAGCTTGCTAGTGGTTGGCTTCTTCTTTGACAGAGAGGCAGTGACATCACATGGGACATCTGAGTCAGACTCCACAACAACAGACTTGGTCTTCATTTTGTTGGACCATGACCTTTCCTCTTGAGGGAAGTCTCTGCCACCGTTGGATTGGGAGAGGTTGGCACATCAATCTTCCTTTTGGGGGACCTCTGCACCACTGTTTTCTTTTCTCTCCTAGTCCTAACCCTTTTGGCTATGCTAGGAACAACTGAGATCAACAAATCATTATCAGAAAATTCCTCCAGGTCTACTGTTTCAGCTTCACAATTAGGGTTGTCACTGATATCATGAGTGACACAGACTTCCTCACCACCCACATGATCTAAGGGTTTTTCAATATTTGACCCCTCATGAGCATCAGTTTGCTCAACATCATCAGATACATCCTTTCCTAAGGAAACTGTATTTTCTTGACAAGCAACATTATCAGGTACAATAGTGTTTAAGGGAATGGATACCCCAAGAACCTTAAGGTTACCAAACAGTATTCCAGTCACCATAGTTGCAATGACATTGTGAACATATCTGGAGCCTTCTCTGGTTTGTTCATCAATCGCGATTGCTGAGGAGAAGCCTGAGACAGTTTCTTTAGGTCTTCTTGCATGTGAGGTATTCGCAGAGTCAGCCACAGGATATTCCCTGTTAGGGATGCATGATTCAGAGCTAGAGGAATCGGACATGGTCGTGGAGGAAGATGAGTTGGATTTGTGCGACATGATGAATATCTTAAAGGCGAGATGAACAGTTTCTTTGAGAGAAAGCTTGCGAGACTGAAAGTTGAATCGATGGAAGAGGTAACGCTTGTTGCACGAGCAGTATCTATTATTTGTTGACCAATCAGAGCACACTCTCAAATGTTTAATAATTTGAATTATTAAACAGGAAATAACTAACATCATTAGTTGCTATAATTCCTCAGAAGGACACATTCCCACTTTGCCCCTTAATTTGTCAAACTGAGTAACATCCAATGTCATGACATTCTGAGTGACATTGTACTCAGTCTGCATCTGGTTCATCCATATCAGTGGGGAACACCTGCTACCAGATGCTAGGTACTTAGCTTCTGCAGTGGATGATGATACACAATTCTGTTTCTCCTTTGCAACTATACCATTTTGATGAGGACTCATAGGTGATGACAACTCATGACTTTCAATCTGCATAGGTACCATTAAGTCCATGGGCACAAGTTCCAAAAGTTTGGATGTTTTTGGATGTCCAATCTTGGGATGTGACATCTTGGTTAGCTGGCCCACCTGGCATTTTCCACAGCCTTTTCTTTCATCCATAAGCAGATTTGGGATTCCTCTAACTGCTTCCTTGGATATGATCTTCTTCATTCCTCTTAAATGAAGTTGTCCAAGTCTTCCATGCCACAACTTCACTTCCTGCTCTTCCTTGGCTAAGGGGCACTTTGAAGAGTAGTTTGAGACTTTAGATTCCCACAGATAACAGTTATCTTTGGATCTGGATCCTCTCATAACTTCCTGATTGCCTCCATTCATCACCACACATACTTCCTTAGTGAACTGTACATTGAAGCCTTGATCACATAGCTGGCTTATGCTGATGAGATTAGCAGTTTGTCCTTTTACTAATAGCATATTACTCAGTTTTGGAACTCCAGGACAATCCAGCTTACCAACACCTTTGATTTCTCCTTTAGCTCTATCTCCAAATGTCACATACCTGGTAGTATGAGGTTGTATATCCACCAATAAGTTACTCATCCCAGTTATATGTCTTGAGCAGCCACTATCAAAATACCAACCTTCTCTGGTAGATGCCCTTAGAGATATGTGAGCTAGTCTAGCAACCCATTGTTGTTTCTTGATGGGGGCATTATGCTTAGATGCCTTCTGCTTAGGTCTGACTTGAGGGGTCTGGTTAGGATAACCGTGCAACCTGTAGCAGAAGGGTTTTATGTGACCAAATCTACCACAGTAGTGACATCTCCATCTCTGAAATTTCTTCTTCTGGTGGTTACTCCTCCTGGTTCCCTGATGTTGTGACATTGGTTATGACTTCTACTTGAGTTTCTAAACTTCATCCTTTGAGCTTTTGAGTTCAGTTGCGGATTTCTTAACAAAGCCTAAACCAAACATGGTTCCTGACTTATGTCCCACCTTTAGAATCTCTTCCAAGGTGTTAGTTCCTTTATTCAGCATTCTGATGGATTTTGTCATTTGTTCTAGCTTAGATGTCAGCAATGATATCTCACCATTTAGGCCATCTATGACTGTCAGATGCTTCTGTTTCTCAGCTTCTAGCTCCTTGATGAGTTTCTTCTGATTTTCTCCTTGGATACACACTTCAGCATTTTTGACACAAAGCTCTTTATATGAAGTAGCAAGTTCATCAAAGGTAAGTTCATCTCCACTTGAGTCATCATCAGAGGCACAGACACTAGTTAGTGCAGTGACATGTTTAGCAGATTCTCCTTCAGATTCACTCTCAGAATCTCCTTCAGACCAGGTGACAGATAGCCCCTTCTTTTGCATCTTGAGGAAGGTAGGGCATTCAGCTCTAATGTGACCAAAACCTTCACATCCATGGCACTGGATTCCCTTGCCTTGGTTAACCTTTTCTTCAGATTTTGATCTTCTACTGATGTCAGATGAAGAGTTCTTGACATTAGGTCTGCCCTTTTGATCAACCTTCTTTATGAACTTGGTGAACTGTCTTCCAAGCATGGTTATAGCTTCTAAAATGCTTTCATCACCTCCAATATTTCCTTCTTCTGAATCCTCTTCAGTATTTGATACAAAAGTTATGCTTTTGTTTTTCTTTTCAACATCCTCACACAAGCCAATTTCAAAGGTTTGGAGAGAACCAATAAGCTCATCATCCTTCATATTGCAGATATCTTGAGCCTCTTCTATAGCAGTGACCTTCATGGGAAATCTCTTTGGCAATGATCTGAGAATCTTTCTTACAAGTTTTTCTTCAGCCATTTTCTCTCCTAAGCCACCAGAAGTGTTGGCAATTTCAAGGATATTCATGTGGAAGTCATGAATAGTCTCATCCTCTTTCATCCTTAGATTTTCAAACTTGGTGGTCAGCATCTGAAGTTAAGACATCCTCACCTTGGAGGTACCTTCATGAGTTATTTTGAGAGTATCCCAAACTTCTTTAGCCAGCTCACAGTGATGTACCAGTCTGAAGATGTTCTTATTTATCCCATTGAACAGTGCATTCAAGGCCTTAGATTTTCCAAGGGCTAATGCCTCTTGCTCCTTGTCCCACTCTTCTTCAAGAATTTGCATAATGATTCCATCTTTACCTGTCTTCGTTGGATGTTCCCATCCTTTGTTGACTGCTCTCCAGACCTTGCTAACTAGAGACCTCAAGAAGGCTATCATACGAGGTTTCGAGTCATCATAGTTAGAACCATCCAGCATGGGTGGTCTATTTGAGTATCCTACATCGTTGTCCATGGTACTAGAAAGTAAGGTCCCTAGATCTCACCCAGAAATTAACAGGCAGGGTGCCTGCTTTGATGCCAGTTGAAATTCTAGTTAACAGACTTTCGATGTCACACTGGATGTTATGACATCCAATCCTGCGCAGACAAGAATTATGCAGAACTTAAAAGTAAAGTGCAGTAAATAACACAAGGAATTGTTTACCCAGTTCGGTGACAAACACAACTACGTCTGGGGGCTACCAAGCCAGGGAGGAAATCCACTATTAGTAGTATTAATTCAGGCCTTAAACCAACTGTTTAATCCTATCACTTAATACCTACCTAATGCAATTTCAATCTAAACTAAGACCAGAGTTCCTACTCACTCCCCCTCAATCACCACAGTGATTACAACCTTTAATTAAGTTTAAAGTCAATGGCGAAGTAATACTTCAAACAACTCTTGATTGTGCTTAACAACTTTAATCAAGAAACACAGCACTCACGCTTAAAAGCTTAGAGTGACACAACAATTACAACTCAATAAACACCCTAGTCCAATGCAATCATCTAGGTGATAATTTCTTTGCTCACAAGTTAAACCTAATACAAGACACGAATAAAAATACAGTAGTGAAGTATGATGGTACAATCAATGCTTCACGCTTAAAACCCCTGAGTTGCTGAAAGTAGGATTGCCATCCTTCTATATTGCAGCACTTGGGCCTTGTACTTGTATTTCCTAAAAGTAAGGTTATGCAAGTTAACCTAATTTCCACATATTAGGGTGCTAACCAATAGGCTATTTGTTAGGTCCATTAATTGTAGCTCCGTTGTTAGTTTCCTGGATTTTAGCTCAGCTGTTAGATTCCTGAAAAATAGCCTGAGATAAATACTGAAACAGAAAAACTAACTAACCTACACTTTAGCATATGCTGTCAGGAATGAATGTCACAACATTCAGTTTGACGTCCAGAACATAGGCCATATGCTAGGTCTGTTATTCTCCTGAAAAATAGACTGAAATAAATACTGAACTGTAGCAGAAAAACCAACCTGCCTATAATTCAGTATTTTTTGTCAAGGATGAATGTCAAAACATTTAGTTTGACATTCAGACAGTAGGCTATGTGCCAGGTCTGTTATTCTCCTAAAAACAGACTAAACTAAATACTGAACTGTAGCAGAACAACCAACCTGCCTATAATTCAGTATCTGCTGTCAAGGATGAATGTCATAACATTCAGTTTGACATTCAGACAATAGGCTATGTGTCTGGTTTGTTACTCTCCTGAAAAAAAACAGACTAAACTAAATACTGAGCTATAACAAAAAACCAACTATTATATAGTTTAGTATCAGCTGTCGGGGATGAGTGTCATAACATCCAGTTTGACATTCAGTACATCCTGTATTAGCTAATCCTGTAGCATTCTACTCAAGCATGTCATGACATCAGCCAAGACATCAGAGTACAGTGAGTGTTTTAACACAAAATGCAGCCTATCAAACATCTACAAGTCCGGTCTTTCCGAAAGAGGTAGAGGATGTTTCAATCAGTAAGAAGGTGGATGTGCCTGTGGTGAATCCAATTAGTGCTCCAGTGTGTCAGTCTGTTGAATCTAGCAAGCTGAAGCCTAATGATGATGATGAGGTATTAAGATTGATTAAGAGGAGCGAGTTCAATATGGTGGAGCAGCAGCTCCAAACCCTGTTAAATATTTCAGTGTTGTCTCTGTTAATGAATTCTGAAGCGCACAGATGTAAGACCCTAATTTTGACCCTAAGATCCCTCATGGCATCATAACATTGCATTTGCATCTTGGTTCCCTTTGCCTTTGGATGGGACTCCTTGTGATTGGTTTGAGATCACCAAGTATGCTTGAATTATACATCATTATTTCTCTTACTTTTGTTTACTAACCAAAAGCATAAAAATGTGTCACTAACATCTTTTGTTTGAAGCTTGAGTATCATCAAGGACACTTTGTGGGTTCTATTTAGATGATCAGTCAACACAAGGGAATGGTTTGAGATACTTCCAACAGGTTCAAATGGGGTCTATTCGTCAGTCAAAACGTTAATCTTGATAGGGCAAAAGTTTGTTCATGAGCTGTCATGCTCGCTGGGCGAGCAGAATGGGTCGCCTAGCGAGTCCCAAGAAAAGCCACCAGAATTACCTACGCTCAGAGGAATTTCTTGAACTGTCATGCTCGCTAGGCGAAGCCCACGTGTTAAAAAATAATAATAATAATAATACGAAGAAAAAAAAACGAAAATAATTAAATAAATAAATAAATAAATAAATAAAATATAACAGAAAAATTTTGGACTTGGGCCTCTCTCATTTGAGCCCACAGGTCCACAAAAATCAGGTTATAAATTCAGAGTTCCAGTAAAACAAAATTTCATTCTATTCCTATTACCCTGGCAGGAAAAAGATAGTGAGAGAAGAGCTAACAGAGTTCAGAGCAACCTCCAGAGACTGAAGGGAACTCATCGACAAAGAACCAATTCCCCCTCTTATAAACCCTGAGGTTATTCTACAAACCCCGGTGCAATCCAATTTCATTCAATCTCTCCAATCAGGTTTGCCTTATTTCCATTACTTTATGCTTTTAATTTGAATGCTCTGAATGTATGAGGTATTATGGGTGAATTTGATACCCTGTTGATGCATGTCTTTGACAAGAGGTTTAGGCCTCCTACCCTTGGTTGCTTTTTGTGAGCTTTTTGTGAATTTTAATGGCATGATTCATGTGGTTACATTTTGATTTGGGGGCAACTCTTGATTACCCTATCTTGTTTCTCTAACCTGTTTGTTGAGTTTTGTTTTGTGAGGGCTCATATGACTCTTGCAGAGATGGCTTTCCTGGTGTTCCACTTTATTTGTGGGATACCACCTGGAGGTTTATTCCGATTACCTGTACTGACTCACTTTTTTTGATGGTGCTAGCTTGAGAGATCTCTGGGTTTCTTATCTCTTTAATTGTTGTTACTTCGGATCTTTATCCGTACGTTGGATCTCTCGATCCCTTTACTTTTCCCGCATGTTACCGATTTCTTAGGTTTCGTATAGCCTCTCGTGGCATGTCATTTAAGGTAGCGCAGTTCCTTCATCTAGGACTGCCCTTTTGCATGAGCATCCCTAAACACCCCAAACTCATTTATTTTTCTTCTCCAAAGAACACATTATCTCCTTCTACTATAGGCGAGTAAGTCTCCAAAGGTCGAGCATCCGGTAGATTGCGTAGTAACGTCGTTCACCCCAAAACACAACCCTTACCCCGTAGTTAGTCGAACTACTTTTTGCTCTGATTTTCGTCCCAGATGAGATACGTAGGCATAAGACGCGATGTCTTAGCGAGCACACTCCTCTTTAACCCATAGGTAGCCGAGCTACGAAGACTCTGATTCTCAAATTCACATGAGATACGTATGCAGTGGATGCGACGTCCGTGCGAGTCATTTTCTTTTGACCCTTCTTTTAGTAAGTAGTACATTAGATAAACATACACGTTTTTCTCATCCCTTCAATCATGTTTGTACAAATAAATTTTCAAAAAAAAAAAACAACAACCTTTGCAACAAATGTGAAAAGGGATCCCTAGGAGTACCTAGGATGCTTTGGGTGCCTAATACCTTCCCATTGCATAACCAACCCCCTTACCCAGATCTCTGACATTTTTACTAGTTTTTGATTCGATAAAACTTTTAGGTTTTTGTTCGCTTTCTAACCATTCCTTTGGATAAATAGAAGTGCGGTGGCGACTCGACTTGTATGATTTACCTTGGATTTAGTCAATATCTCTAATGGTAACGAATACCCCGCTACAGAAAAATGGCGACTCTGCTGGGGAAAGGAACATTTGCCTAGTGGGTTTTGCCTACTTTTCATATCTGTTGTATTGTATTGTATATTTGTCTTGTGACGTATTTTTGTGCAATTTGGGATTACTGTATTGTATCTAATGATTGAATTGTTTGAATATTAATTCCTTGTATGCTTGGTGATCTTCGTGAGATGAGTTCTATACCCGGACTCGAGTGCACTTAGGATAGGAGAATGGCATAGTCTTGTCGACTTGTGTGGAGTTATTCCTTAGCAAGTTGACTTGCAAGTCCATTCACTTGGTGGAGGTTATGTTGGGATCAATAATGTCACACAAGTAAGTTGTGGTTAGACATTACTTTTCCAATATAGACCTTACAAGCCAAGGACCTTAGTTTACCAAACCCATCTTGACCTATGCTTAGGATGTCGTGCGAAGGTTGTTCAAGTGTAAGATTTGATACGATTGTTACGTGATACTACACTCATAAGAGTCTCTCTTGAGAATATTTTTGGAATACGAGTAGTCGTTTCTCCAATAATATCCGAAAGATGGCATGATGACTATAGGAACCTCTTGTAGAACATGTTTGGCAGGTTTAAACCCTAGTACACTCCCTTTTGGGTGGTTCTTAACCTAACTCCATGCTCGTGACTTACAACAAACCCTTGATTCATGGTTGATCCGTTCATGAATCCTTAATATCAATGGAACTTGGGTGTTGATAAGGTGTAAACCATAATCCACCTAAATGGATGATTGATATTAAGGATAACATGATCCATCCCATGACCTTTGTTTGGTGTGCTTTGCTTGATCCTTGAGTGTGATTGTTGCATTCATGCATTCATGCACCCATTTTCAGCCATATCATCAATAAATAAGAAAATTTTCAAGGAACTTAAGGGGTTTATTTGCAAAATTTTCAGACATGGAAAGACAAAGAAGGAATACAAAGAAATACAGTTTCAGACAACCAGATTTGAAAGAGTTAAGGAATCTGACATCCTATGTATTAGATCCCTTGGGTTTCAAGGCTCGTTTTGGGAAGCTTCTTCCTCTTCTGACTATTCAGGTGGACGAAGGATTGATGAGTGTGTTGGCGCAGTTTTATGATCCTCTATACCGTTGCTTCACGTTTCCGGATTTTCAGCTCTTTCCTACCCTTGAGGAGTATGCTTATCTTGTGGGTATACCTATTCTGGATCAGGTGTCGTTCAATGGCTTGGAGAGTATTCCTACTTCACAAGAGATAGCAGACATGTTGCATATAGATGAATCTCTGGTTAGTACTCATATGACTACCAAAGGTGGAATTCAAGGTCTCCCTTCTGAGTTCCTCATTGCTCAAGCCACTATGTATGGGAAGGCCATGAGTGAGGACGCCTTTGAGGCCATATTTGTACTTCTCATCTATGGGCTAGTATTATTCCCCAACATCGACAAGTTTGTGGACGTGAATGCTATTAGGATCTTCTCTACTCTTAATCCTGTTCCAACTCTGTTGGGCGATACCTACTTCTCTTTACATATGAGGAATGCAAAGGGTGGTGGCTCCATTGTGTGTTGTTTTCCTCTGTTGTATAAGTGGTTTATTTCTCACTTACCTCAGACGGTCGCTTTCAAGGAGAACAAGGAATGTCTACGGTGGTCCACGAGACTTATGTCTCTCACTAATGATGATATCTCTTGGTATAACCATGTGTATGATGGTGTGCAGATTATTGACTCTTGTGGCGAATTCTCCAATGTACCTCTTCTTGGTACATGTGGTGGGATTAACTACAATCCAGTTTTGGCACGTCGGCAGCTTGGGTTCCCCTTAAAGGATAAACCCAATAACATTCTGTTAGAGGGTGTATTCTTTCAGGATGGTAAAGATCCCCAAGGCTTGAAAGCTAGGATGGTCCGCGCTTGGCGCAAGATTCATAGGAAAGGAAGGAAAGAGTTGGGTCCTAAGAATTGCATCGCTTTGGAGCCTTACACTGTTTGGGTTAGGAAGAGGGCGTCTGAGTATCTCATGCTTTACGAGTATCCGAGACCTACACCTATGATTATGGTTGGGCCTTCAACCCTCCCTAATCAAGGAGAAGAGGAGTTGAGAGACGAAGACCGTTCACGTACCTGGATCCGTGAACGTGAAGAGTTGCTTCAGCAGATTAAGGAGAAGGATGCGTTGATTGAGTTTCTTGAGCATCAGGTTATTGATGACCCTGATGATGTATGGAATTCTCGACTTCCTCAGTCTTCTAAGTTATGGAAGAGGAGGTATGATCGACTCGCCAAAGAGAAGGCTGATATGGAGGCATCCTACGAGAGGGAGATGAAGAGGCTTCGCGCATCTTATCTTCCTGTGTCCCGAGCTTTAGATGATTGTTTCTAGGGATCCATAAGACGATTATTTTCCTTTTCTCTTGTATATGATTGACGATGATGCACTTCTTTTCCCTGATATTATTTGATGAGATATTTCCATATGTGATAAGATGCTTAATATTTCCAGAATTTGCAAATAAAACTCTAAAGTTCCTTTGAAATAAAAAACAAATCATATGCATAAGCAGGTTTTGTTTCCGGTCCCTTGCCCTGTGGTCTAACTCTATGTCCTTCATTTATTTTGAAGACAAGCTGACTCACCGGTACTACACTAGAGCCAATATTTCGAGGCTGATGGATCACTTAGAGCCAGAAAACCACGAGCTGAAATAGGAAGTGGCCAGATTGACTGCCCTAATGGAGTCATTCATGGCTGCCCAGAGCCAGTCTTCTCCGACACCTTCAACTCCTCCCTAGAGGACAGTTATCTCCGAGATTGTCTCCTTAACTGTGCCTGCAGCCAGTGCATATTTTGTTCCAACAGCCATGCCAACCGGGTTCCCATGGGGGATGCCTCCCAATTTCATGCCTGAGGGTCCTGTTCCTACCTTTTCTTCTTTGTCGGCATCTATCTCGGTCCTTGTCGTTCCTCCTCCTGTCGTGCATACTTTGCCCAGGGTAGACGACACCATCTATCATTCTGAGCCGTCTGAGGGTCCAGATGTTTATGAGAAGATGGATGCTATGAACGATCAATTTCTTGAGCTTTGCAAGGAATTGAAAACTCTCAGAGGGAAGGATCTTTTCAGCAAGTCTGCTGCCGAACTCTGCTTGGTTCCAAATGTGAAGATCCCTGTGAAATTCAAGGTCCCTGATTTTGAAAAGTACAAAGGAAATACTTGTCCTCTCAACCACATGGTCATGTATGCTAGGAAGATGTCGACTCAAACCGATAATGACCAACTACTCATCCGCTACTTTCAGGACAATCTGTCCGGTGCCGCTTTGCATTGGTACATGGGTTTAGACAGCGCGAACATCCGATCCTTCAATGATCTTGGCGAAGCCTTCGTCAAGCAGTACAAGTGCAACGTGGATATGGCTCCCGATAGAGATCAATTGAGAGCCATGTCCCAGAAGGATAAAGAAACATTTAAGGAGTACGCCCAGAGGTGGCAGCATAGATCGTGCCTCCGCTAGAGGAGAAAGAGATGACTAAGATCTTTTTGAAGACTTTAAGTTCTTTTTATTATGAGCGGATGATTGCTAGCGCTCCTTCTGACTTCACCGAGATGGTGAATATGGGGATGCGTCTAGAAAAAGGGGTCCGTGAAGGATGGTTAACCAGAGAAGAAGGCTCTTCTGCCAAACGTTATGGGGCGTTTGCAAAGAAGAAAGATGGAGAGGCACATGCTGTGACCTCCTATGAGAAACCAAGAAGACCCTATGTGAGGAGGAAGACTGTGAGTCCCTCCAGTAACCAGCACCAGGTGGCTCACATAGCACTTGTATTTAGAGATAATCAACAGTGCCAGCATCACAACAACAATCAGCAA
Organism: Lathyrus oleraceus; assembly: GCF_024323335.1. NCBI lineage: Eukaryota > Viridiplantae > Streptophyta > Magnoliopsida > Fabales > Fabaceae > Lathyrus > Lathyrus oleraceus. The sequence goes on from NC_066583.1 coordinate 215,475,273, forward strand.
CCACATCCGCAATATCAACAACAACAGCATCGTCCGCAACAGCAGGCCTACCAGCCTTGAAACAACAATCAAGCCAGTACAAGCTATGAGAGAAAGAGGGTCACCTTTGATCCTATTCCCATGACCTATGCAGAATTATATCCCTCTTTGATAGAGAGAAAGCTGATTACTCCGAGAGACCCACCGGCTATACCTGCTAACCCCCAGTGGTGGTATAAGCCCGAATTGCATTGTGTTTACCATTCTGGTGCCCCCGGCCACGACGTGGATAATTGTTACCCTTTGAAGACCAAGTTTCAGGACCTTGTGAGGTGTGGTATTTTGTGTTTCGAGGACGTAGGTCCTAATGTGAAGAAGAACCCATTGCCCGAACATGGGAAATCTATCAACATGGTCCAGGTTTGCCCTGGCAAATACAAGGTCAAATATGTCAGTCATATTCAACAATCGCTAGTCGAGATGCACCGTTTGTTATGTAATTACAGTCATTATGAGCATGACCATGATAGATGCCGAGTCTGCTTTGTTAACCGATTGGGTTGTTGCCAGGTGCGCAAGGATGTTCAGGAAATGCTGGACGAAGGAGTCATTGAGATCCTTTAAAACAGGAATGTTGATGAAAATGAGCCTGATGTCAACATGATTTCCCCAGTGTTCCGGATACCCGAGCATGTTATTATCAAGTACAATGGTAGCAAGCAAAAGGCTTCTCCCGCTCTGATCATTAAGCCTACTGGTCCTGTGCCTTACTCTTCTGAAAAGGAAGTTCCCTATCGCTACAACGCCTTAGCAGTAGAGAATGGGAAAGAGGTGTCCTTGTGTAAGACCCCAATTTTGTCCCTAAGATCCCTCATGGCATCATATCATATCATTACATTGCCTCAAGGATCATTGTGCACCTTGCTTCCTTCCCTGTGGGTAGGTTATTTTTTTGAGTGGTTCTTGATCACCAAGCATTAATTGCATTTATATATTTTTTGCTTTTCTTTTAATCACTAACCAAAAGTACAAAAATATGTCGTCTAACCTTTGTCTTGCAGAAGAAGCAATAACAGGTCAAAGCAATTAAAGGCATTCATTGAACAATAGATGGTGGTCATTCTTGAGATATTGGACCCCACAATCATTCACAAGAGTTCATATGAGTTATGATGACATTTTGAAGCAAAATCCCAAGTGGTAGAGGCTTGAATTTCCTCAGAACACTTCCAAGTCATCTGAAGACCTAGAAAGTCAACTGCAAAGTCAACTGTGGATTTGGAGGTGGGAAGTGATTAGAAATACTTCATTCATGTTCAAACAAGTCTCATTTGACATTTCAAACATTCACATTGAAGAATTTGAAGTCAGGTCAAGAATTTCCAAAAATAGCAAGTGACCTATAATTTGAACTTTCCAAAAATGGAAAGATTTTGGACCAACTTCAACTCAATATTACATCATCAAGAAAGCTTCAAATGAAATTTTGTTGAACAATAAAGTTGTAGATCTCTCTCTCCCATTTCCAAAATGTCCAAGATCATGAATTTCTAATGTGTGGTTTAGGAGATATGATCAAATCATGGCAAAGTGTGCTTGAAAATTCAAATAGGCATAACTTTTGAACCAAAGCTCCAAAATGAGTGGTTCTTTTTGCATTTTGTTCATCATGACTTGTAGTTTCCAAACATCTCATTACATGGCTTGAATTTCCCTTGCATGATCATGTGCTCACTCATGAAGTTTTGAGAAGGAAAATTTCTAAAATCATTTTGGTTAATCATGGGCATAAATAACCATTTCCAAAGTGTGCATGGGCCTTGTTTAAGAGGTTTTGGATCAGCATTGTGCACTGTTCATGCATGCATGAAGTGCATGAGGTGAAAAACCATTTTTGTACATACACCTCATAAGTTGCTAATCTCATTTGCATTTGGCTTAAACTTGATTTCAGCATCATTAGCAGGACCTATATATTGTTAATCATAACTGCATTCAGCATTAACTACAATTTCAGATCTAGATTCAAGAATCATCAAATTTTTTTCTCTCAAATTTTTTTCCAATTTCTTCACACAAGAACCTTTTCTATTGATTGATTCATGCTCATGAGGTGTTTTTGAGTGGATTTGGACGTGGAATCAAAGCAATTGGTGCCATATTGAGCCATACTCGAAGCTTGAAGGTTCCATGGATTTTGCAAATTGAGCTGGATTCGTGTATGCTGGAGCTTCAAATTCATCATCAATCACTTCATTAAGCATTGTAGAGAAGATTTGAGGCATTGCTGAGCTTGGTAGCGCACGATTCCAATTTCTGTTCTTCAAGAGGTCAGGATTCGATCTCAATTATTCTTGAATTCATTATGATATTTGTGTAGATCTTGGCTTGGTGATGATTTTCATATGAAATTTGAGTGAAATAGCACAATATTCATGAAGTTATGCTTGTTGGAAAGTTTGATGTTGATTTTGATTTTCTTCGATTTGCACCTGTTATGGTGTTTTTGCATGTTTGGTTTATGGATCTTTGATGTGCATGTGATGATGATTCGAATGCTATGCTTGTTTGTGATTTCTGGATGTGTTTTGGATTTTCTGGAAATTCGCATGAAGATCATCATGATCTTCATCTTCAACCTATGAAGTTCATCATTTCCAGCACTTGCTGCGAATCTGCTTGGAATTTGCTACGAAATTTTGAGTTAGCAACGAAAATTCTGGGGATTCTGGGCGCTAGGGTTTTAGGATTGAAACGGTGTCGTTTTGGTTGGAGCGCCAAATTCAAAAGTGGACATGGATCGATTCCTGCCGAGCGAGATTTTCAAATTGCCATGCTATTTTTCCTTTTCCCTCCCATTTTTTATGCTATGCTCATTTTTGAACTTCAAGTTTTTCATCAACTTAGAAAAATCATATAAAATTGAAAATTGATCCAATTTCATCCCAATTTTTTGCAAAATGCTCCTTATCCTGTCTAGATTTTTATGAGCATGAATTTACAAGTTGTGCATGGCTGGAAAATTAATTTGTCCTAGGTTGATTGATCATATGTCTAATTGTGACCTTGCTTTGCTTATCTCATTGTGAAATGCTTGTTTCTTATCCAATGGCTTTGAAAATTTGCATGCTGAATCTAGACACATTGCTTGACATTTTGGTTTTGGTTTGACATTTTTCTCAATTACCATTTCTGTTTTATGCTTGTGCTAACTTGGTGTGACAATTTATGTCACACCTTTGAATGTTCAACTTGTACAATGTGATTTCCATGCCAAATGATCTCTGATTCCCCTGATATTTTATATGTGGATCATGTTAGATGTCTTGAATGTGCATGATTTTTTCCAGATTTATTTGAATCATTTCTGTTTTGATTTGATTTTTTCATTCATGATGATCACATATGAGCTTTGAAATTGTCTTGAACTTCTTTTGATCATGAAATGCATTTGGTGAATGATTTTGATGTGAGCCTTTTTAGGACTTGTCAATATGTGTGTGAAGTTACTTTGTGTTAAATTCCAGCTCCTGTTTTAAATTTTTTCTCCATCTTTGACCCTAGGCTTTGACCTAGTGGTTTGTTGCTTACATGTGAGCTATGATTTCAGGTTTAAGCATCCAAGTTCCATAGTTGATGATGCTTCATCATGTGAATATCAATGTTTGCTTTTGATTACTAACATTGTGTGTTTTGTAGGTTGATGCTAACTCACTTGAGTTTGCCTTATGGCTTACACATTTTGTACATTGGGATTGTCTGTTGCTTATTGACTATTGTCTGTTTGTTTGAGTATTGTACTGATTTGTTTAGTGTTTCCACAGGTACCTAAGTTGCTTTAAGTTCACTTGAACTTTGCTTTTGCTTGGTTGCTTAACCACTTAGGTATGATCTCTAATCTTCATGTAGTCTGGAAGACCTACTATTATTGGTAGGCACCTGTCTGAAGCCTTCTTTAAGAGGCAATGCTTGTGATTGTTAAATTTTGTGCCAAGCAGGTAAAGTCCTCTTATGAGGCAATTGGCAGATAAAAGAGATGTGTAATCCATCTCCTGCTACTCAGTGTGTCATTCACCTTGCTCACACCATGTGTTGATGCATTGTGAATAAGAACCCAAGATCTTATAGAGTCAATCATTTGTGGAGAAGAGTTCCTACTTTCTGAACTCCCACACCTTCCATTGATCAAAGCTCTCCCTGACCAGGGATAAGAGCTATGAGGCACACCCCTCATCTCCTTTTCATCTGCTTCACCCTAACTCTCAATGTTAGGGTTAAGAGCTCAAAATACCCTATTCCAGTTGGTTGTAAAGCCTAACCCTGCTTGAGCCTAATTGATTGTGTATAGTGTGTGCTAATTGACTTGTTTGTTTGCTTACTTGATTCACCTGTGCATATTTGCTTGAGTGTGCCTTTGTGCATTTATCATCATTACTTGTATATCATTTCATAAACATTATTCCTTACTTTGTAACATTTTGTTTTGTCCATGGAGGAGGCAAGCATAAGTCCATTGATTGGCATTTGTTTCTTGTGGTATGGGAGGAGACTAGTATAAGACCATTGATTGGCATCTGGTATCCTTGTTTCTCTTTGTTTTGTGAGACTAGTATAAGTCCATTGATTGGCATCTGGTATCCATGTTTCTTTGCTTTGTGAGACTAGTATAAGACCATTGATTGGCATCTGGTATCCTTGTTTCTCTTTGTTTTGTGAGACTAGTATAAGACCATTGATTGGCATCTGGTATCCTTGTTTCTCTTTGTTTTGTGAGACTAGTATAAGTCCATTGATTGGCATCTGGTATCCATGTTTCTTTGCTTTGTGAGACTAGTATAAGTCCATTGATTGGCATCTGGTATCCATGTTTCTCTTTGTTTTAGGAGATTGGAATAAGTCCATTGATTGGCATCCGGTATCCATTTGCTTTGTTCATTTGTTATTTGCTTGTTGCCTTTTCCAAAGGAATCACTTGAATCATCTGCATATGATCTCAAGAGGTGAACATATAAGAAGTTTTACTTCCTCTCCCTCCTACCTTTTGTTTCTTGAAACCTCCATTTGCATGTTAACTCAAACTTGAAAACTCTTTTTGTGCAAACATTTTCATCTGTTTCTTTTCAAATTAGAAACCTAGGCCCTAAGCCTCTGATTTTCAAACTTCATTTTCACAATACTTCTTTTGAATTGAATTCTAATCATACTTTGACTCCATTTTTGTGAATACTCATAACCAGTTAATTTCACTCACTCAATTGCTTTTGTGGCCCAAGTCCACTTCTTAATCAAGTTTTCATACATTAGCCATAGACCTCAATTATCTTAGTGGTTGATGTTAATCTCGCCTTTTGTCCTTAGTGATCGAACTGTAAGACTTCCATACTGAAAACAGGGTTAACCCCTCTAGTATGTCGAAGCTATTCTCACATGGTGGACTTGTTGTTTGTATAAGGTTGAGTTTTCTCCCGTGGATAATGAAAGACCTTAGGGCTTTTGTTTAAAATCAATCCACTCACTTACTTTTGGAAATCTTTTAGCCGAACTACGGCGTTTTGATCCTTACCTTCCACGGAAAGGTACGTAGGCAACGGGTTCATCCGTTCAAACACAAAAACAATAAAAATTGTATATTCTTTCTCTCATCCCTTCAATCCATGTTTGCACAATAAATATTTCATAAACAAATAACATTTCATACAACAAGTTGTGAAAAGGGCTCCCTAGGAGTACCTAGGACGTTTTGGGTGCCTAACACCTTCCCGTTGCGTAATTAACCCCTTACCCAGATCTCTGATCTTTTCATTAGTTTTCTATGTGTAAAACTTCTTAGGCTTTTGTTCGCTTTTTAGCCATTCCTTTGGATAAATAAAAGTACGGTGGCGACTCTATCTTTGCATGCTTTGCTTTTGATTTAGTCAATAAATCATAAAGTGACGAATACACCGCTACAGAAAAATGGCGACTCTGCTGGGGATGTACATCCTTGGTGGTTTTGCCTACTTTTCACCCTTGTTGTATGATATTTGTTTATCTGTTATATGACATATTTTTGTATAATTTGGGATTACTGTATTGATTGTAATGATTGAATTGCTTGATATACAATTGCTTGATTGCTTGGTGATCTCTGTGAGATGAGTTCTATACCCGAACTCGAGTGCACCTTAGGATAGGAGAATGGCATAGTCGTGTCGACTTGTGTGGAGTATTCCTTAGCAAGTTGACTTGCAAGTCCATTCACTTGGTGGAGGTCATGTTGGATTGATAATGTCACACAAGTCATTTGTGGTTAGGCATTATTTTTCCAATCATGTGCCTTAGAAGCCAACGACCTTAGTTTACCAAGCCCATCTTGGCCTATTTCTAGGACGTAGTGCGGAAGTCGTTCAGATGTAAGATCTGATGCGATTGTTACGCGATACTACACTCACAAGAGTCTTTCTTGAGAATATTTTTGGAATACGAGTATTCATTTCTCCGATAATATTCAAGAGATGGGATAATGACTATGGGAACCTCTTGTAGAACATGTTTGGCAGGTTTAAACCCTAGTACACTCCCTTTGGGTGGTTCTTAACCGAGACTCCATGCTCGTGACTCTCAACAAACCCGTGATTCAGGGTTGAGTCGTTCAGACATCCTTAATATCAATGGAACTTGGGTGTCGATAAGGTGAAAACCATAATCCACCAAAATGGATGATTGATATTAAGGATGATTCAGCCGGTTCATGTATCGTTAATATCAATGGAACTTGGGTGTCGATAAGGTGAAAACCATAATCCACCAAAATGGATGATTGATATTAAGGATGCTATGAGTTTTCCCATGACCTTTGTCTGGTGTGCTTTGCTTGATCCTTGAGTGTGATTGTTGCATTCATACATTCATGCATTCATCTGCATTCATGTCATCAGAAAAATCAGAAAATTTTCAAGGAATTTAAAGGGTTTATTTGCAAAATTTTCAGACATGGAAAGACCAAAAAGGCATACAAAGAAGTACAGCTTTAGACAGCCCGATCTGAAAGAGTTAAGGAATCTGACATCTTATGTATTAGATCCCTTGGGTTTCAAAACTCGTTATGGGAAGCTTCTGCCTCTGTTGACTACTCAGGTCGATGAAGGGTTGATGAGTACTTTGGCGCAGTTCTATGATCCTCTATATCACTGCTTCTCTTTTCCGGACTTTCAGCTGTTGCCTACGCTTGAGGAGTATGCTCATCTTGTGGGTATCCCTATTATGGATCAGGTGCCGTTTAGTGGCTTAGAGAGTATTCCGACTTCTCGAGAGATCGCAGACTTGTTGCACATAGATGAATCCCTTATTGAGGCGCATATGACCACCAAAGGTGGAATTCAGGGTCTTCCTTCTGATTTCCTCATCGCTCAAGCTACCTTTTATGGGAAGACCATGAGTGAGGATGCCTTTGAGGCCATATTCGTGCTCCTCATCTATGGTTTGGTATTGTTCCCCAACATCGACAAATTTGTGGATGTGAACGCCATTAGGATCTTTTCTGTTCTTAATCCCGTTCCTACTCTGTTGGGTGATACCTATTTCTCTTTGCACCTGAGAAATGCAAAGGGTAGAGGAGCTATTGTGTGTTGTTTGCCTCTGTTGTATAAGTGGATGCAAAGGGTGGAGGAGCTATTGTGTGCTGTTTGCCTCTGTTGTATATTGTGTGCTGAATGCAAAGGGTGGAGGAGTTATTTCTCACTTACCGCAGACGATCGCTTTCAAGGAGAACACGGGATGTCTACGGTGGTCTACGAGACTTATGTCTCTCACTAATGATGATATCTCTTGGTATGATCGTGTGTATGATACAGTTCAGATTATTGATTATTGTGGTGAATTCCCTAGTGTGCCTCTTCTTGGTACATGTGGTGGGATCAGCTACAACCCTATCTTAGCACGTCGTCAGCTTGGGTTCCCCCTAAAGGATAAACCTCATAACATTCTGTTAGAAGGTGCGTTCTTTCAGGAGGGTAAAGATCCCCAAGGCCTGAAAGCCAGGATGGTCCGCGCTTGGCGCAAGATTCACAAGAAGGGTAGAAGTGAGTTGGGTCCGAAGAACTGCATAGCTTTGGAGCCGTATACTTCTTGGGTCAGACAGAGAGCATCAGAGTATCTCATGCCTTATGATTATCCGAGACCTACACATTTGGTTGTGGTTGGGCCTTCAACCCTCCCTAACCAAGGCGTAGAGGAGTTGAGAGAAGAAGACCTTTCACGTGCCTGGATCCGTGAAAGAGAAGAGTTGCTTCAACAGCTTAAGGAGAAGGACGCTCTGATCGAATTCCTCGAGCATCAGGTGATAGATGATCCGAATGATACTTGGACTTCTCTGCTTCCTCAGTCTTCCAAATTCTGGAAGAGGAAGTATGATCGACTTGCTAAGGACAAAGCGGATATGGAAGCAGCATATGAGAGAGAGATCAAGAGGCTTTGTGCATCTCGTCTTCCAGCATCTCGAGCTTCTAGGGATCCATAGGATGTTTATTTTCCTTTTCCCTTGTAATATGATTAACAATGTTGTACTTCTTTGTCTCAAATATATTTGATGAGATATTTTCCATATGCGATTAAATGCTTTAAATTTCAAAATTGCAAATAGAACCCTAAAAGTTCCTTGAAAAATAAAAACAAAGCATATGCACGAGCATTGCATGCATCATTTTGCATAAGCAGGTGTTGTTCTGGTCTTCTTGTCTATGGCCTAACTCTGTGCTCTTCATTTATTTTGAAGACAAGCTGACTCATCGGTACTACACCCGAGCTAATTCTGCAAGAGTGATGGATCAACTCGAACAAGAGAACCGAGAGCTGAAGGAAGAAGTTGCTAGACTGAGTGCTCTGATGGAGCAGTTCTTGGCTGCTCAGAATCAACCGTCTTCGCCTCCTGCAACTCCTCCCCAGAGGACTATTATTTCAGAGATCGCTTCATCAACAGTGCCAGCTGCTAGTGCCCATTTTGTGTCGAATGCCATGCCACCCGGGTTTCCTTGGGGTATGCCTCCAGGTTTTATGCCTGACATTCCTGCACCTACCTTTGCTTCTATGCCGATATCTAGCCCGGTCCTTGCGATGCCTCCTCCTGTCGTGCATACCATTCCCAGGGTAGACGACACCATCTATCATTCTGAGTCGTCTGAGGGCCCAAATGTTAATGAAAAGATGGATGCGATGAATGACCAATTCCTTGAGCTCCGCAAGGAATTGAAGACCCTTCGAGGGAGAGATTTGTTCGGCAAATCTGTTGCTGAACTGTGCTTGGTTCTCGGTGTGAAGATACCCGTCAAATTCAAAGTCCCTGACTTTGAGAAGTATAAGGGGAACACCTGCCCGCTCAGTCACCTGGTTATGTATGCCAGGAAAATGTCTACTCAAACAGATAATGATCAGTTGCTGATTCATTATTTTCAGGATAGTTTGTCTGGTGTAGCTCTTCGTTGGTATATGAGCCTTGATAGCGCAAACATCCGTTCCTTCAACGATCTTGGCGAAGCCTTCGTCAAGCAGTACAAGTATAATGTTGATATGGCTCCTGACCGTGATCAACTCAGAGCCATGTCTCAGAAGGACAAAGAGACATTCAAAGAGTACGCCCAGAGGTGGCGAGAGCTGGCAGCTCAGATTAATCCTCCGCTGGAAGAGAAGAAGATGACTAAGATCTTTCTGAAGACTCTTAGTTCATTTTATTATGAGCGGATGATTGCAAGTGCTCCCTCTGATTTCACCGAAATGGTGAACATGGGGATGCGATTGGAGGAAGGAGTCCGGGAAGGACGTTTGTCCAAAGATGAAGGCTCTTCTAAACGATATGGGGCGTTTAAGAAGAAAGATGGGGAGGCACATGCTGTGCAATCCCATGTTAAACCCAGAAGATCCTTTGATAAGAGGAAGCCTATGCGTAATCAGCATCAGGTGGCTAGTGTAGCACCTGTCTTCAGAGACAATTATCAGCATCAGCAACATCAGCAACACAATCAACAACAATCTCCTCAACCTTATCATCAACAACAGCATCGCCCTCAGCAGCAGGCTTACCAGCCTCGCAGTAGTAATCCAGCTGGTCAGAATTATGAGAGGAAGAAGATCACTTTTGATCCGATTCCGGTATCGTATGCAGAGATGTATCCCTCTTTAATAGAGCAGAAATTGATTACTCCAAGAGATCCTCCGGCTATACCGGCTAACCCTCAATGGTGGTATAAGCCTGATTTGCACTGTGTCTATCATTCTGGCGCTCCGGGCCACGATGTAGAGAACTGCTTTCAGTTGAAGACTAAGGTTCAGGACCTTATAAGATGCGGCATTCTGAGCTTTGAGGACTCAGGCCCCAATGTTAAGAAGAACCCATTGCCCGAGCATGGGAAGTCATTCAATATGGTCCAGGGTTGCCCTGGAAAATACAAAGTCAAATATGTAAGCCATATTCGACAGTCATTGGTCGAGTTGCATTGGTTGCTGTGTGATTACAGCCATCTAGAGCACGACCATGACAGATGCCGTATCTGCTCCGTCAATAGATTGGGTTGTCGCCAAGTGCGAAAGGATCTTCAAGAGTTGCTAGATGATGGGACTACTGAGATTCTGCAGAACAGAAACGTTGATGAAGATGAACCTGAGGTGAATGTGATTTCTCCTGTGTTCAAGATTCCAGAGCCTGTTGTCATCTGATATGATGGTAGCAAACAGAAGGTTTCTCCTTCTCTGGTCATCAAGCCTGCAGGCCCTGTGCCTTTTTCTTCCGAGAAAGCGATTCCCTTTCGTTACAGTGCTGTTGCTATTGAAGATGGGAAAGAAGTGTCGTTGCCTTCTACCTCTGTGGTAAACATTGCTGATGTGAGCGGGTTGACTCGTAGTGGTCGTGTGTTTTCTGCACCCCCGAAGCCTCATGTTGTTTCTGATTCTACTGAGCGTCCGGTTGGGACTGCGGTGAATGTTTCGAATCCGGCACCTGCTGGCAAACCCTCCTCTATACAAAAGACTCCTACTTCTTTTGTTGTCCCTAGTGGCATTGTGAATGAAGAGTGTGATGAGATGCTGAAGCTCATCAAGAAGAGTGAGTACAATGTTTTAGATCAACTTCTACAAACGCCGTCCAAGATCTCTGTGCTATCTTTGCTTCTGATTTCAGAACCTCATAGGGAGGCTCTGCAGAAAGTGTTGGATTTGGCTTATGTTGATCATGATGTCACGATTGAGTAGTTTGACAGTATTGTTGCAAACATCACTGCTTGCAACACTTTAAGTTTCTGTGATGCTGATCTCCCTGAGGAGGGAAGAGACCACAACATGGCTTTACATATTTCTATGAACTGCAAGAACGACGCCATGTCCAACGTGCTGGTGGACACTGGGTCATCCTTAAATGTATTGCCGAAGACCACTCTTTCAAGATTGTCATATCAGGGGCCTCCCATGAGGCAGAGTGGTGTTGTTGTGAAAGCGTTCGATGGGTCGCGCAAGACCGTGATTGGGGAAGTTGATCTCCCAATCAAGATTGGACCAAGTGATTTCCAGATCACCTTTCAGGTTATGGATATCCACCCATCTTATAGCTGTCTCCTTGGTAGACCATGGATTCACGAGGTTGGCGCCGTGACATCCACCCTACACCAGAAGCTGAAATTCGTCAAGAATAAGAAACTGGTTGTGGTAGGGGGAGAAAAGGCTCTCCTGGTTAGCCACCTGTCTTCTTTCTCATACATTGATGCTGAAGATGAAGTTGGAACGCCTTTCCAAGCTTTGTCTATTGCTGAGCCATTTGAGAAGAAGTCTCCTTCATTTGCTTCCTACCGAGATGCGAAACTTGCTATTGAATGTGGTGCAGTTGCTGGTTTAGGGAAGATGATTGAGCTTGAAGACAACAAGTCCCGGGCTGGCATTGGCTATTCTTCTGGGGCATTCAACGAGCAAGGGCTGTTCAAGAGTGGAGGTTTCATCCACGCCGATCAAGCTGAAGAAACTGCTGCTATTCTGGAAGAGGATGCAGAGGATACTGGAAACTTTGTCATCCCTGGTGGTGCCTGCCACAATTGGGTCGCTGTGGATGTTCCTACGGTCATTCATAAGTCAGCGTAATTTGTGCACTTTGTTCAAAAACCTTTCTCCCATGCCAAAAGGAGAAGTGATGACATTGTTGGCATCATATATACAATGATATTTTCATTCAATTAATGCATTGTTAAACATTTGTTTTTCCATTTGTTTTCACTTTTTGCTTTTTGCATGAAATCAGTGATCACAAAAAACCCTAAAAACAAGAATAAAAGAAATCTTTTCATCTGCATAATGATTTGTTTGTTTAAATTCTTAAGCTTTTTATTATCCAAAATCATTATGCAGGTTGATTCTAAAACCCATTGAACATAATGATCCAACGCCATCTCCCAATTTTGAATTCCCTGTATTTGAGGCAGAGGAAGATGATGTTGAAGGGATTCTTGACGAGATTTCCCGTCTCCTTGAGCATGAGAAGAATATCATTCAGCCGCATCTCGAGAATCTGGAAACAATCAACTTGGGATCTGAAGATTGTGTTCGTATGGTGAAGATTGGGGCACTCCTTGAAGAGTCTCTCAAGAAGGGGTTGATCAGTTTGCTACGAGAATATTCCGATATCTTTGCTTGGTCGTATGAAGACATGCCAGGTCTAGATACAGATATTGTGCAACATTTCCTGCCTTTGAAGCCTGAGTGCGTGCCAGTGAAGCAGAAGCTCAGAAGAACCCATCCAGATATGGCAATGAAAATCAAAGAGGAAGTTCAAAAGCAAATTGATGCGGGGTTTCTGGTGACTTCTACATATCCTCAATGGGTGGCCAACATTGTGCCTGTGCCTAAGAAAGACGGAAAAGTCCGTATGTGTGTTGATTACAGAGATTTGAATAAAGCTAGTCCTAAAGATGATTTTCCTCTACCACACATTGACATGTTGGAAGACAATACAGCTAAATTCAAAGTCTTCTCGTTTATGGACGGATTTTCCGGATATAACCAAATCAAGATGGCACCCGAGGATATGGAGAAGACAACATTCATCACACCTTAGGGAACATTCTGTTATCGAGTGATGCCCTTCGGTTTGAAGAACGCCGGAGCCAGGTATCAGCGTGCTATGACTACCTTGTTTCATGATATGATGCACAAGGAGATAGAGGTCTATGTCGATGACATGATTGCTAAGTCTAGAACGGAAGTTGAACATGTTGAACATTTGTTGAAGCTTTTTCAGCGTTTGAGGAAGTACAAGCTTCGTCTGAATCCGAACAAATGTACATTTGGAGTCCGTTCTGGCAAGTTGTTGGGCTTTATATTCAGCGAGAGAGGTATTGAAGTTGATCCTGCAAAGGTCAAAGCAATACAAGAGATGCCTGCGCCCAAAACTGAGAAGCAAGTCCGAGGTTTTCTTGGCCGCTTGAACTATATTTCCAGATTTATATCCCACATGACTGCCACATGTGCGCCGATATTCAAGCTCCTTCGGAAAGATCAGTCTCTTGATTGGACCGAGGGTTGCCAGAAAGCTTTCGACAGTATCAAAGAGTATCTGTCTGAACCTCCAATCTTGTCTCCGCCTATAGAAGGAAGACCTCTGATCATGTATCTGACTGTTCTTGAAGACTCGATGGGTTGTGTACTCGGTCAACAAGATGAATCAGGGAAGAAAGAATCTGCTATCTACTACCTCAGTAAGAAGTTTACTGATTGTGAGTCTCGATACTCGATGCTTGAGAAGACGTGTTGTGCTTTGGCTTGGGCTGCTAAGCGTCTACGCCAGTACATGATAAATCATACAACTTGGTTGATATCCAGAATGGATCCAATCAGGTATATTTTCGAGAAGCCTGCTTTAACTGGGAGGATTGCCCGTTGGCAGATGTTGTTGTCTGAGTATGATATCGAATATCGAGCTCAGAAAGCTATCAAAGGTAGTATCTTGGCTGACCACTTGGCACATGAGCCGATTGAAGATCATCAGTCTGTTCAGTACGACTTCCCAGACGAGGAGATTCTGTATTTGAAAATGAAAGATTGTGATGAGCCTACACTTGATGAAGGTCCGGAACCTGGTTCCAAATGGACGATGGTGTTTGATGGCGCTGTAAATCAGTTCGAAAATGGAATTGGGGCAGTAATCATTACTCCTCAGGGCACACATATTCCATTTACAGCAAGGCTAACTTTCAAATGCACGAATAATATGGCTGAGTATGAGGCCTGTATTATGGGATTAGAAGAATGCATTGATTTGAGAATCAAGCACCTTGATGTGTATGGTGATTCGGCTTTGGTTGTCAATCAGATCAAGGGTGAATGGGAGACGAATCAGCCTGGTCTCATTTCGTATAGAGATTATGCGAGGAGGATTTCAACGTTCTTTACTGAAGCTGACTTTCATCATATTCCTCGAGAGGATACTCGGATGGCAGATGCTCTTGCTACGCTTGCTTCGATGATTATGGTCAAGTATTGGAATGAAGTTCCCAATATCACCGTGATGCGCTTGGATAAACCAGCTCACATATTTGCAGTTGAAGAAATCAAAGATGATAAGCCTTGGTATTTTGATATCAAGAATTTCCTTCAGATTCAGGTCTACCCGCCTGGGGCATCTGTGAAAGACAGGAAAACTCTGAGAAGGTTGTCAGGAAGTTTCTACCTCAGTGGTGAAGTGCTTTACAAGAAAATTTTAACATGGTTTTGCTCAGATGCGTGGATAGACACGAAGCAGATCTGTTGATGACTGAGGTTCATGAGGGTTCATTTGGTACTCATTCCAATGAACATGCCATGGCTAGAAAGATGTTGAGAGCAGGCTACTATTGGCTAACAATGGAGTCTGACTGCTGCAAATATGTGAAGACATGCCACAACTGTCAGATTTATGCGGATAAGATTCACATCCCTCCGACACTTCTGAATGTGATTTCATCACCATGGACTTTCTCTATGTGGGGAATCGACATGATTGGCATGATTGAACCGAAAGCGTCCAACGGGCACAGGTTTATTCTTGTAGCAATGGATTACTTCACCAAATGGGTTGAAGCTGCATCATATGCGAATGTGACCAGGCAAGTGGTCGTGAAGTTCATCAAAAATCAGCTGATTTGCCGTTAAGGTGTGCCAGATAAGATCATTACTGATAATGGATCTAATCTGAATAACAAGATGATGGAAGAGTTGCGTGCTGAGTTCAAGATTGCACACCATAATTCCTTTCCTTACAGACCCAAGATGAATGGGGTTGTTGAAGCTGCTAACAAGAATATCAAGAAAATTATCCAGAAGATGGTTGTTACGTACAAAGATTGGCATGAGATGCTGCCATTTGCTTTGCATGGATATCGTACATTTGTCCGGACTTCAACAGGGGCAACCCCTTTCTCTCTTGTTTACGGCATGGAGGTTGTTCTCCCAATAGAGGTGGAGATCCCATCAATGAGAGTCTTGATGGAGGCCAAGTTGACTAATACTGAATGGATTCAGAGTCGTTATGATCAGTTGAATTTGATTGAAGAGAAGCGATTAACTGCCATGTTCCATGGTCAGTTATATCAGTAGAGAATGAAGAAAGCTTTCGATAAGAAGGTCAAGCCTCGTGTGTTCCGAGAAGGTGACCTCGTGCTCAAGAAAGTATTGTCTTTCGCGCCCGATTCCAGGGGCAAGTGGACTCCGAACTATGAAGGTCCATATGTTGTCAAGAGAGCCTTTTCAGGCGGAGCTTTGACGCTCACAACTATGGATGGGGATGATTTCACTCGTCCTGTGAATTCAGATGCAGTCAAGAAATACTTTGCCTAAAAAAAAGTATTGAAAAAAACAGAATAGCTCGCTATGTTGAAAACCCGAAAGGGCGGCTTAGTCAAAAATGAGCGTCTCGGTGGAAAACCCGAAAGGGCGATCTAGGCAAAAACTAGAGACATATAAAAAAAGTAATTTGCATCCCGTTAGATTGAGTACCTCACCCTGGGGCAATCTAGGCAAAAATTAGGGATTTGACAAGTAATTGCATCCTGACAAGACTTTCTGTTCCACAACTGTCTTTTCGTCAGAGATTCTCGATTCGTCGTCGACCGAAGCTTCGAATACATCGAAATTCAAATTGGTAGGGAAAGAATCATTATGTTCAATGTAGCCCTCTTCCAATATATATCACTGATTTCAAACTTGTACAGATCTATGGAGTCTTGCCATTTGCAGACTACCATTCCATCAAATCAATTTGAGTTTTTATCCAATTTTTTGCACTCTTATTTGTTTCAATTCAACAAATGTTTTGCATGTTTTATTTGATAAAATGTCATTGTTTTAAACAAACAAATTTTTCATAAAAAAAATTGTTTCTAAACAAAGTGAACATTCACAATGATGAAAGGATACTTAAGAATTTCTCAGTGCTCTCCCAAGGGTGGCATGATTTCCAACAGGGTAAGACATTTGTTCATATTCCTGGCTTGTTTGTATCCTCTTTCTCCAAATTGTTGTTGGGGTTGCTCCCCAAGCAGAGCTTCTGTTGAGTTTGGTTTGTGTTCCCAGAACAGAGTGCTTATTGGAACTGCAGTTTTCCTCTCTTGCAGCATTCTCTCCCCAGCACGGTCGATTTTCCTTTTGGAAGATTCAGTAGTTGGTGGGTTGACACCCCGTTACTTTGTCTTTTTCTCCGGTGAATTCGCCAGAGGAGTTGTTGATATGATATTTCATCTATGATATCTCCCCATCAGAGTGCTTGTTGAGGTTTTCACCTCCTCTCCCTTCAGCAGGGCAGTGAGTTCTTTCCTCCTCAATAGTTGTGGTATTCTGTGAAGGTTCAGTACTTGGTGGTCGATCCCCGGTTCTCCTTCTATTTTCTCAGGTAAATCTTCAGTAGATTGGTTGCATGGTGGATTATATCTGTGTTGATTTCTCCCCTACAGAGAGTGGGTGATTTCCTGATGTTTTGATTCCCAGTAGAGTGGCTTGTATGTCAGAATCTACTTGTGTGATCTTTTATCCCTCAGTGGGTTATTCCCCAATGGAGTCGCTGACAGTATCCCCAGTAGAGTTGTTTGTGCAGCTAGATTCTACTTGTGTGATTTGTTCTCTTCAACAGTTCTTGCCTGTGCAGCGAGCACCTTTTTCTCATATGAGAATGATAATCCCCCTGCAGGAATCTCATGATTTCTCTACATCTCCAACAGAGTTGCTTCCGTAGCAGTTTCTGCCTGCTGTGAACTTCTGTTTCCCCAGTTGGGTTGATTGATGATCCACCGCTCAGAGATTTGGTGTTTCCTTTGATATCTCTGATCTCTTGCGTCCTCGCAGATCTTTGCTTGTCAGCATTCGGATCTCCAGCAGATTGGCTTTCTATTGGATTTCTTGGATTTCCCTCTGGAAGTGTAGTACCGGGCGTTGGTTCCGTGGACCTGTTTGTGTTAGAAATGTTTGTTTTGTCAGCATTCATCAAACATAAATCACGCATATTCATGCATAATCATAAACATACAGATATTTACGTTGCATCTTCGCCATATATCTTTTGTTTGTTATCTCCTGCTAATGGTGATATAGATCTCTCCAGTAGATCTCCCCAAGCAGATGTCGGATGTCTAATCTCTCAATATAGAGTCAGCCCTTAAGCAGAAAGTGTCTATCCTTTCCTACCATTTCCCCACTGAGATACATCCTCGTGGATGACGGTTGTTTCCGTTTCCCTCCCAACACACATAATGGGACGGGTTTTCCCTTTTGAGTTCTATCCTCATTAGGACGAGTCTTGATTCAGTTTGCCTTTTTGGTTTGATCCTAAATTGGCCCCTTTCTCAACTGTCTCTCGTGCTTCCCTGTGGTATAAATGAATAGTTGCTTACTAACTAGCGCTCATTCATCTTATCCTCAGTAGAATTTTTGGCTTTCTGCCTACAAACCGGCAGTCGTAAGTCCTATCTGTGTGGTTTATTACCTACTAACCGGTAGTTATAAACCCTACTTTTCTCCCCTAGCAGAGTTAACTTTGTTGTTCATCCCAACCGATGACAGTTACTCTTCTGTGGTTTTCTACCCAGGATTTGGTAGATGTAATCCCCTCTTTGGGGTTATCTTCATCCAGTATTCGATGTTGATTTTCCCTCTCTCTTCTGGGTAATTGTTGTATTGCTAGCAATTTTATCCCCAGCGGGTCCTTTCACCGTTTGCCAGTGATTGTGTTCCTTGGATCATTGATTTTCATCAATGCATTCTCAGCGAGCCTTCTTTCATTTACCTTTTTGTTGGTAATGTCTGTGGCTCCCTTTGATCGGTCATCATTATATACCTAGTTTGGTATCCCGATGCGTTTCTTTTCAGATGATTTATCCTTTAACAACCTACGACCCGGTTATGGATGATCTTCCATGCGAGGTTATTATCTATGTTTTGACGGCTATAGATAATATATCTCATGCACTCTTGGGTCAATCTTTTGATTGTTTTCTCCAGCAGAGTAAGATTCGTATTCTTTACAGAATCGAATATCCATCCTATAAACAAGTCTGCTTTTCTAGCTTTCTTCAGGATGATGAGTGTTTTGGAACACAAACCAATTCACGATTTCGGACGATTTATCCTTTAACAACCTACAACCAGGTTATGGATAATCTTCCATGCGAGTATATTGTCTACGTTTTGACGGCTATAGATAATATATCTCATGCACTCTTTGGTTGAATCCTTTGTTTGTTTCCCCAACTGAGTAAGATTCGCATTCTTTACAGAATCGAATATCCATCCTATAAACAAGTCTGCTTTTCTAGCTTTCTTCAAGATGATGAGTGTGTTAGAACACACACCAATTCACGTCTTGGTCGGTCACCTGTTATATACCTACAACCCGGTATCCTTGGTATTCCTTCCTATCTGCTCCCTATCGTGACCTTGGTCCCCTGTGGAGTCAGATTTCCCTGAGTTGAAGTACACCTTTTTCAGGTTTTCCTCAGATGATTTGGTCGATTGATATCTCTCACCCGTACACAGGTCTTAGATATTCATTCTTCCCGAGCATGTTACTCACTAACCGGTAACATCTCATCCTTTGGTTTCCCCTGGAAAGTCTTTGTTAGATTTCCCCAGCGGAGTTGTGGATAGTTTGAGTCAGCTTGAGTCTTTCCAATGGATGTGTTTTCCTTTGGAACTCTTTCCTCCTCAGTTTGAGTCCTTTATTCCCCAGTAAGGTCTCCAGTCCAGTCGTGTCCTGTTCACGCAGCGTCAATTTTCCCTAATTCAGAGTCGTGTCCTGCTCACGCATTCTTTCCTTTTTTTTTATCCCCATGGGAATCCTGTTAGAGTCTCTGTTCCTGGTGAGTGTATTACTCCGATGGATCGTCTTTTCTTCTTTGTGGACTCATATTCCCCACAGAGATAGTTTGTTTTGCATTCATACATATGCATCATGAGGTCTCTCAGGGACCAAAATTTGTCTCATTATTGTTATTTAAGCCCATTCTACCGCGTCGAGATGAAGACTTTAACCTTCACTTCTCCGGCTAGAATGACCTTAAATAGGGGCATCTGTAAGACCCCAATTTTGTCCCTAAGATCCCTCATGGCATCATATCATATCATTACATTGCCTCAAGGATCATTGTGCACCTTGCTTCCTTCCCTGTGGGTAGGTTATCTTTTTGAGTGGTTCTTGATCACCAAGCATTCATTCCATTTATATATCATTTGATTTTCTTTTAATCACTAACCAAAAGTACAAAAATATGTCATCTAACCTTTGTCTTGCAGAAGAAGCAATAACAGGTCAAAGCAATTAAAGGCATTCATTGAACAATAGATGGTGGTCATTCTTGAGATATTGGACCCCACAATCACTCACAAGAGTTCATATGAGTTATGATGACATTTTGAAGCAAAATCCCAAGTGGTAGAGGCTTGAATTTCCTCAGAACACTTCTAAGTCATCTGAAGACCTAGAAAGTCAACTACAAAGTCAACTATGGATTTGGAGGTGGGAAGTGATTAGAAATACTTCATTCATGTTCAAACAAGTCTCATTTGACATTTCAAACATTCACATTGAAGAATGTGAATTCAGGTCAAGAATTTCCAAAAATAGCAAGTGACCTATAATTTGAACTTTCCAAAAATGGAAAGATTTTAGACCAACTTCAACTCAATATTACATCATCAAGAAAGCTTCAAATGAAATTTTGTTGAACATGAAAGTTGTAGATCTTTCTCTCCCATTTCCAAAATGTCCAAGGCTTTGACCCTAGGCTTTGACCAAGTGGTTTGTTGCTTACATGTGAGCTTTGATTTCAGGTTTAAGCATCCAAGTTCCATAGTTGATTATGCTTCATCATATGAATATCAATGTTTGCTTTTGATTACTAACATTGTGTGTTTTGTAGGTTGATGTTAACTCACTTGAGTTTGCCTTATGGCTTACACATTTTGTACATTGGGATTATCTGTTGCTTATTGACTATTGTCTGTTTGTCTGAGTATTGTACTGATTTGTTTAGTGTTTCCACAGGTACCTAAGTTGCTTTAAGTTCACTTGAACTTTGCTTTTTCTTGGTTGCTTAACCACTTAGGTATGATCTCTAATCTTCATGTAGTCTGGAAGACCTACTGTTATTGGTAGGCACCTGTCTGAAGCCCTCCTTAAGAGGCAATGCTTGTGATTGTTAAATTTTGTGCCAAGCAGGTAAAGTCCTCTTATGAGGCAATTGGCAGATAAAAGAGATGTGTAATCCATCTCCTGCTACTCAGTGTGTCATTCACCTTGCTCACACCATGTGTTGATGCATTGTGAATAAGAACCCAAGATCTTATAGAGTCAATCATTTGTGGAGAAGAGTTCCTACTTTCTGAACTACCACACCTTCCATTGATCAAAGCTCTCCCTGACCAGGGATAAGAGCTATGAGGCACACCCCTCATCTCCTTTTCATCTGCTTCACCCTAACTCTCAATGTTAGGGTTAAGAGATCAAAATACCCCATTCCAGTTGGCTGTAAAGCCTAACCCTGCTTGAGCCTAATTGATTGTGTATCGTGTGTGCTAATTGACTTGTTTGTTTGCTTACTTGATTCACCTGTGCATATTTGCTTGAGTGTGCCTTTATGCATTTATCATCATTACTTGTATATCATTTCATAAACATTATTCCTTACTTTGTAACATTTTTTTTTGTCCATGAAGGAGGCAAGCATAAGTCCATTGATTGGCATTTGTTTCCTGTGATATGGGAGGAGACTAGTATAAGA
Organism: Lathyrus oleraceus; assembly: GCF_024323335.1. Classification (NCBI taxonomy): domain Eukaryota; kingdom Viridiplantae; phylum Streptophyta; class Magnoliopsida; order Fabales; family Fabaceae; genus Lathyrus; species Lathyrus oleraceus. Next base: position 215,496,500 of record NC_066583.1, read on the forward strand.
CCATTGATTGGCATCTGGTATCCTTGTTTCTCTTTGTTTTTTTGAGACTAGTATAAGTCCATTGATTGGCATCTGGTATCCATGTTTCTTTGCTTTGTGAGACTAGTATAAGACCATTGATTGGCATCTGTGTAAGACCCCAATTTTGGCCCTAAGATCCCTCATGGCCCATATCATATCATATCATGGCCTCAAGGATCATTGCATACCCTAGCTTCCCTCCTAGTGGGTGGGATACCTTGTGAGTGTGTTTCTTGATCACCAAGCATGTATTGCATTTGTATATCATTGCTTTTCATATGTTTACTAACCAAAAGTACAAAAATATTGTCATCTAACCTTGTTTCTTGCAGCTGAAGCAATCATCAGTCAAAACAGTCAAATCAGGCATTGAGCAATTGATAGTGGCCATTCTTGAAAGAATTTGGACACCATGTCATTCATAAAGAGTTCATATAACTTGTGATATCATTTGGAATCAAGATCTCATGTGAAAGAGGCTTGGAATTCATCAGAACATGGCCCAGTCAAGAAAAGTCAACAAAAGTCAACTGTGGTCAACTGTGCATTTAATCAGGATTTGGGAGGTGTGAGATGGTTGGAAAGGTCTCATTCATGTCCATATAAGCTTCATTTGGCATTTCAAAGATCAAGGTTGAAGGAATTGAAGTCAGACAAAGAGTTTCCCAAAATGGGAATGACTTGTAATTCTCACCTGCCAAAAATGGAAAGTTTTGCTCCTCAAATTTACTTCATGATACAAGCTTCAAATCAAAATTTGTCCAACATGAAAGTTGAAGATCTTGTCCTCACCATTCCAAAAAGTCCAAGAACTTGAAAATCCCATGGATGGTTGACAAGTTATGGTCCATTCAATTTCAAAAATGACCCATAATCAGGAGGGCATAACTTCCACATGGAGTGTCCAAATTGAATGTTCTTTATATGCACAAACTCCATTTGACATGTACTTTCATGGTGCATAATTGGATTTCTTCAAAAAAGGTCAATGCAAAAAGTCAAATTTCAACTGGACAGTTAAATGAACCAGGGGCAAAATTGTCCAACTTGTGAAATAATTGGAATTTTTGAGTGGGGATTTTTGCAACACTTCATAAATGGCATTTGAAACTTGTTGGAATATTCATAACATGCTAAGGCTTCATGGTTTGGAAATTAGCTTTTGAAATGAACTTGAAAAATGAACAAAGTGCCATGACATAGTGAAATTGAGAAATATACATTCAATGGACATGGGACCAATTCCATTAGCTCCTAAATGAGATTTGTGACTTGTTCAAAGTGATAAACCACTGTTGCATTGCTTCTAACCATCCAAGGGTAAAAAGGCCAAAATACACATACAAGCTACTTTTGCTAATCACCAAATTTTGCTTAATCATGTTTAATTGTTGAATTAAGGGCAAGTATATAAGCTTAATGGTAACTGTTTCTCAGGGACTAATCACAATACACAGATCCAAAAGCAAAAATTCCACCAATTCTCTCATTTCTCTCCAATTTTTCACCAAGAACTTTTGCATCAATTCACCAATTTTCACTGATCTTTGTGCTAATTCTTTGCAGATTCATCATTGTTAGGTAGTCTAGGATTTCTGTTTGCAGGAATTGAGTGAAGATTCAAGCCAATTCGCAGCTGTTGTAAAGCGGTTCTCCCATGGCAGTTAGCAAAATCTGTTGATTCGAGCGTTCTTGAGCTGGATTCTCTTCATCTTTCACCGTCCACAACGATCTTCTGCATCTGTTTTCACTCATTGAGGCCTTGCACGCACCGATTCCAGCACTGCACGTCAAGAAGGTTAGGATCCGATTTCTACCAAACTCAAAATCATTGTGTGGTTATTGTAGAGCATAATGTGTAGAGTACGCAGCAATTGGTAGAATCGAAAATCGTTAAGATTCGAGAGAGCAATCGTGAATTTAAATTTTGATGTAAAATCTTCTTCCACTCGATCTGTGCTGTACGATAAGAATTAGGATGAATCATTGTGATATTTGAGATCCTGAGAGCGAGACCTTTCCAACGGTTATAGGCATGTTAATTTTCATTGAAGTTGGATGTTCTTGATGTTCTTGAGCTTGTTGGTAGATTTCTGGGAAAAAACGATGAACATGAGTGTGTTTGATCCTTCGTCCGCGCCTGGCCATTCAAATTGCTGTTTCCCGCTGGATTGGGCGAACCACAACACGCCAACACATTAAAACGACACTACGTCGTTTTGGCTATGGCCTGGCTATTTACGGATTTGCCATTCAGACCTTAATAATTCAATTAATCCAAAATCCATTTAAATAAATATTTCATAATTATTTCAAAACTTCAAAAAATCATAGATTAATCATACTTAGTCCAAATAATTTGGGACTTTTTTTGTTAGATCCCATTTTTTCTCTAGAATTTTTTAGGCATAGTGATATAAGTTGTGCCTGGTAATTTTTTAGATTAGTTTAGGGATCTTTATCATGTGTGCTATTTTTATGTGTTTTACCATTTTAATTATAAAATAATCATGCTAGCTCCAAATTAATTGAAAATTTATATGTTGATTCTTAACTCATGCCTGGAGATTTTGATGCATTATTTGTAATTTTTTGACCTCTGGTTTGTTAGATGTGATTAATTCTTTTTGAGTGTGACAATATGTGTCACACTTTGATATGCTGAGTTTATGAATTATTTTTCCATGCTTCCATTAGGCCTATGGTTCTGATTTTTTGCATGAGATACCTTTGACATGTTAACTTTCAACATGAATTTTTGTGGATTTAATTGATCTATTTTTTATTTGATTAGAATTTTTGTTTGCTGCTTAGCATTTTTAGGGCTTTGCTTGTGTAACATTTTTCCTATGTTGCCAAATCCTCATCCCTAACCCTATGAATATGAAATTTGGTGAAGTAGTTTCTAACATGTATAGCTTTGACTTGGCTTTGGTCCCATCCATTTCCCATTTAATATCACTGTTTACCATTTGATTGAAGTTGGTGTACATTTTGTGACTTGATTTGGTTGAGTTTTTGCATGCCTTAACATGTTGATTTAATTCCCATAGCTCCACTAGTCCAAATGGCATAAAAATTGACATGTAGCTTGTTGAATGTCCTCTGTTTAGGATATAATTTTTGTGGAATTTTCTATGCTGTTTTGATATTTTTTTGGATGTAATCATTCTGGTTGTCCATATGTGATTCAACATTGCTTACTTTGCCTTAATTTGTGCATAAAATGAAATTAGTGCATAGTGTGGATATGAGACCAATTGGGATCCCTTTGTAATTGAAATATCTTGGCTTTGATCATGATTTACTTGCTGTTTTAAGATTTTTCCATCCCTTGGACCCTAGGCTTGGCCTAGTGGTCTTGTTACTTATGTTTGAGCTTGACTTTGACTTTTCAGGTTAAAAAGCTAATGCCTTAAGGAGGTTGATTCATAATTGAGTTGTTTACTTTGATCATTGTATACTAATTTGTTTGTGTTGTAGGGTGCTTGGTTCACATGGACTTGGTGCTATGCACATCATTGTTTGATTGTTGATTGATTCTTATTGTTGTTGTTTTGTTTATGTTGGGATGCTGATTAAATTTGACTGATTTCAGGTACCCTTAGTTGCTCAGTTCTCTTAAGAACTTGCATTGCTTTGCTTAAATAGCAATTTTCATTTGAGGTATGCACCTCTTGTCTTCATGTAGTCTGGAGACCCGGCCTGTTATTTGGCCGGGCAAACTGTCTGAAGTCCTCCTTAAGAGGCAATGTTTGTGATTGTTTATGTTTGTCCCAAGCAGGAAAAGTCCTCATTAGAGGCAATTGGTGGATATAAGAGATATGTAGCCTATCTCCCACTATTCTGTGAGTCTTCTCCTTGCTCCCATTACATGGTTGTAGCATTGAGATCCAAACCCAAGATCTATAGAGTCTTCAATTGGGGAAAGAGTTCCCTCTTTCTGAACTCCCCCACATTCTTATATTTACATGCTCTCTCGGACCTGAGATAGAAGCAATGAGGCATACCCCTCATATCCTTTCATCTGCTTCACCTTAGCCCCTCAATGGCAAGGTTAAGAGCGACACTTACCTCTTACAGTGGACTTTCATAGTCAAACCTTTTGCTTGAGCCTCATTGAATGGTTATAGTGTGTGCTACTTGAATTTATGTGATTGATTACTTGATTCATTTATACATGATTACTTGATTGCCATTGTGCGTTTACTATCATTGATTGCCATTGTGCATTTATCATCTTTGTTTGCCATTAGTGCATGATCATTTCTTTTGTCCTTGTGACATTGTTGTTTCCCCATTGAGGACAATTGTAAGTCCATATTGATTGGCTTTTGTTCCTATGACATGGAAGAGATAGAGTGTAAGACCTCATTGGTCACTCATATCTTCTTTGCTCTTTGTTTGAGCATTGTTGTTGTATGTGAGGATTCATTGTAAGTCCCTGTGATGTGGCATTTGTATTCCTAGGATCATACTGTGGAGGTTAACATAAGTCCAGATGGATTGGCAGTTGATTTCCCTGTTTTGTTTTTTTTTTATTCTGATGGAGATTAGTGTAAGTCCATAGAGTGGCTTCTGATATCCTTACTTGTTTTAGGAGACAGGTATAAGACCATTGAGTGGCATCCAGTATCCGCTTTTATTTACTTTCATCTGTTACCATGTTCAGATTATTGCTCATTTGTAGCCTATTCCTAAGGACCCACTTGAATCATCTTATATATGATTTCAAGAGGCGGACCCTTCTAAGAAGTTTTACATTCCACCATTATCCATTCATCCCATTGTGTCCTACCTTTTCACACATACTTTTAAAAACTTGAAATAAATGTTGTGCAAACATTCTCACTTCTTTCCAAATTAGAAACTTGGACCTTAAGTCCATGATTTTCCAAACTTCATTTTTGTAAATACTTCATTTTGAATTGACTTTAATCATACTTTGACCTTTTGTAAATAATCCAAATAACTTCACCCATTCAAATGATTTTGTGGCTTTGTCCATGTTTGTTAAGTTTTCATACATTAGCTATAGGTTTGATTTACCCTTGTTGGTTGATATTAATCTCACCTATTTGTCCTTAGTTGATTAAATTGTAAGTCTTCCTTGCTTATTATAGGGTTAACCCCTCTCTAGCAAGTTGAAGCTTTTCTCACATGGTGGACTTGTTGTTTCTTAAGGTTGAGTTTTCTCCCGTGGGTAACGTAAGACCTTAGAGCTTGTGTTTTAAAATTGAATCCACTAACTTTTGGAAGTTTTTAGCCGAACTACGGCGTTTTGATCCTTACCTTTGATGGAAGGTACGTAGGCAACGGGTTCATCCGTTCGAACACAAAAATAATTAATTTGTACATTCTTTCCTCATCATCCCAATCATGTTTGCACAATACTTATGTCATGACAAATAATAATTTTCAAACAACAAATTGTGAAAAGGGCTCCCTAGGAGTACCTAGGACGTGATGGGTGCCTAACACCTTCCCATTGCGTAATTTACCCCTTACCCCGATCTCTGATCTTTTCATTAGTTTTCTACGTGTAAAACTTCTTAGGCTTTTGTTCGCTTTTCAGCCAGTCCTTAGGATAAATAAAAGTGCGGTGGCGACTCTATGTTTATTGTATACTTTGCTTGTGATTTAATCAATAGATCATATAGTAACGAATACACCGCTACAGGAAAGTGGCGACTCTGCTGGGGATAAATATAATCCTTGGTGGTATTGCCTACTTTTCACCCTTGTTGTGCTATATATTATTGTTATTTGACATATTTTTGTACAATTTGGGATAACTGTATTGATTGTAATGTTTGAATTGCTTGATATACAATTGCTGTTTGCTTTGGTGATCTCTGTGAGATGAGTTCTATACCCGAACTCGAGTGCACTCTAGGATAGGAGAATGGCGTAGTCTTGTTGACTGGTGTGGAGTATTCCTTAGCCAGTTGACTTGCGAGTCCATTCACTTGGTGGAGGTCATGTTGGATTGATAATGTCACACAAGTTATTTGTGGTTAGGCATTATTCGTTCAATCATGTGCCTTAGAAGCCAAGGACCTTAGTTTACCAAACCCATCTTGGCCTATTTTTAGGACGTAGTGCGGAGGTCGTTCAGATGTAAGATCTGATGCGATTGTTACGCGATACTACACTCATAAGAGTCTCTCTTGAGAATATTTTTGGAATACGAGTATTCGTTCCTCCGATAATATCCGAGAGATGGGACGATGATTATGGGAACCTCTGGTAGAACATGTCTGGAAGGTTTAAACCCTAGTACATTCCCTTTGGGTGGGTCTTAACCAAGACTCCATGCTCGTGACTCTCAGCAAACCCGTGATTCGTGGTTGAGTCGTTCAGACACCGTTAATATCAATGGAACCTGGGTGTTGATCAGGTGTAAAACCTAAATCCACCAAGACGGATGATTGATATTAAGGATGTCAGAGCCGGTTCATGTACCGTTAATATCAATGGAACTTGGGTGTCGATAAGGTGAAAACCTAAATCCACCAAAATGGATGATTGATATTAGGGATACAATGAGCTTTCCCACGACCTTTGTTTGGTGTGCTTTGCTTGATCCTTGAGTGTGATTGTTGCATTCATGCATCCACGCATTCATCTGCATCCATATCATCGGGTAAAAAGAAATTTTTCAAGGAACTCAAAGGAGTTTATTTGCAAAAAATTTCAAACATGAAAAAACCGGGAAAATTTTTTCACCTGATATATCTGATGAGATATTCTCATATATGATCAAAATGTTAAAATTTCAAAGTTTGCAAATAGAACCCTCGAGTTCCTTTGAAATAAAAACAAGCATATGCACAAACACTTCATGCATCATTTGCATAAGCGGGTGTTTTGTTCCGGTCTCCCGTCATGTGGTCTGACCCTGCGATCTTCATTTATTTTGAAGACGCACTTCGCCGGTACTATACCAGAGCCATCTCTGCCAGATTTATGGACCGTTTTGAGCAAGAGAATTGTGAACTCAGAGAGGAATTTTCCAGACTAAGTGATGTTGATGGATTTATTCCTGGTTAACCAATCCCGGGCTGGCATTGGCTACTGTTCTGGGGCATATAATGAGCAAGGTTTGTTCAAGAGTGGAGGATTCATCCATGACGATCAACCTGTTGAAGAGGAGGCTGCTGCTATCATCAAAGAGATGCAGAAGATCTGAACAATTTCGTTATTCCTGGTGGTGTCTGCCACAATTGGGTCGCTGTAGATGTTCCTACGGTCATTCATAAGTCAACGTGATTTGTTCACTTTGTTCACAACCCTTCTCCCATGCCAAAAGGAGAAGTGATGACATTGTTGGCAGCATTTTAATACAATGATGTTTTCATTCAATTAATGCATTGTTAAACATTTGTTTTTCCATTTGTTTTCACTTTTTGCTTTTGCATGAAATCAGTGATCACAAAAAACCCTGAAAAACAAATAAAACAGCTTTTTCATCTGCATAAATGATTTGCTTGTTTAAATTCAAAAGCTTTTCGTTATCCAGAATCATTATGCAGGGATTTCTAAACCCATTGAACATAATGATCCAACGCCATCTCCCAATCTTGAATTCTTTGTATTTGAGGCAGAGGAAGAGGATGTTGAAGGGGATTCCTGATGAGATTACCCGTATTCTTGAGCACGAAAAGGAGCTCATTCAGCTGTATCATGAGAATCAGCAAGACAGTTAAACTGGGGCATTACAAATGTAATCAAAAAAAAAAAAGAGGGTGAAAAGATGAAAAAAATCAAAAATCGGGAAATTTTTTTCAAATTAGAAGAAGAAAGAAAGAATGATACCCTCAAGTCCCTAGTTGACTGATGCTGAAGGGGTTCAGAGTCGTTATGACCAACTGAATTTGATTGAAGAGAAGAGATTGACCGCCATGTGTCATGGTCAGTTATATCAGCAGAGAATGAAGAAAGCATTCGATAAGAAGGTCAAGCCTCGTGTGTTCAGAGAAGGTGATCTTGTGCTCAAGAAAGTCTTGTCTTTCGTGCCCGATTCCAGGGGCAAGTGGACTCCAAACTACGAGGGTCCATATGTTGTTAAGAGAGCCTTTTCAGGCGGAGCTTTGATGCTTACAACAATGGATGGGGAGGATTTCACTCGTCCTGTGAATTCAGATGCAGTCAAGAGATACTTTGCCTAAAAAAAAAAAAGTATATGCAAATGAAAAACAGAATTGCTCGCTAAGTTGAAAACCCGAAAGGGCGGCTTAGGCAAAAATGAGCGTCTCGATGGAGAACCCGCAAGGGTAATCCAGGAAAAATCAGAGACTTGAAAAAAAAGGTATATTTGCATCCCGCTAGATTGAGTACCTCACCCTAGGGCAATCTAGGCAAAAGGTAGGGATTTGGCAAGTAATTGCATCCTGACAAGACTTTCTGGTCACCAGCCGTCTTTTCGCCAGAGATTCTCGATTCGTCGCCGACTGAAGCTTCGCATACATCGAGATTCAAATTGGTAGAGAAAGGATCATTATGTTCAATGTAGCCCTCTTCCAATATATATCACTGATTTCAAATTTGTACAGATCTATGGAGTCTTGCCATTTGCAGACTACCATTCCATCAAATAAATTTGAGCTTCTATCCAATTATTTGCACTCTTATTTGTTTCAATTCAACATATGTTTTGCATGTTTTAATTGATAAAAATGTCATTGTTTTAAAAACAAAATTTTTCAAAATTATTGTTTTAAACAAAGTGAACATTCACAAATGATAAAAGGATACTCAAAGAATTTCCCCAGTGCTCTCCCAAGGGTGGCATGGTTTCCAACAGGTAAGACATTTGTTCATACTCCTGGTTTGGTTTGTATCCTTCTTCTCCAGATTTGATTGTTGGGGTTGTTCCCCAAGCAGAGATTTGGTTGTTGGGGTTGTTCCCTAAGCAGAGCTTTTGTGGATTTTGACTCCCCGAAGCAGAGTTTTGTTGAAGACTCAGTCTGTTCTCCAGCAGTAGTCTCTCCCCGGCTTGATTGCTCAAGTGTTCAGGATAATTGTGGTTAGTGGGTTGATATCCCCGCGTCCCGTATTTCTCCCCAAGTGAGTTGCCAGCATAATTGCAAGTCGAGTTGTTGGTGGGGTTATTCCCCAAGCAGAGTTTTGTTGAAGATTCAGTGTTCTCCAGCAGCAGTTTTCCCCGGCATGGACGCTTTCCTTGTGGAAGATTCGGCGGTTGATGGTTTGTCACCTTGGTGCCTCGTCACTTTCTCCAGTGGGTCGCTATCCCGAGACTTTATTTGTCTCCTTGTCACGAGTAGAGCAGTTATTGATATCCCCGTCGAAGTCGCGAGCAGAGTTGTTGTCATTCCTCCCCAGCGCAGTTGCGAGCGGAGTTGTTTACTTTCTCTCTATCAGAATGGTTGTTATTCTCAGTAGAGCAGGATTTATTTTCCTACTCAATGGTTGATTGGGTTGATATCCCCGTATTTTCATCCAACTTTCTCCAGCATTTGTCTGCAGAGCGGTTGTTGTGGCAGTATTGCCTGTTGAACCTCTTTCAATCCCCGGTATGGTCGGTTGATAGCTCCGTCATCCAGAGATTGTATTGATTTCCTGATTACTCTTCGATCCTCAGTAGAGCGGATTTTGTTGCAGAATCTGCTGATGTGATCCGTCAGATGTGTGTTCGCCCCGAGTAGAGTGGTTTGTTGCAGAATCTACTTGTTTGGTGTTTTCCTTCCTCAGTGGGTTGTTCCCCAAGAGAGTAGTCGATGATATCCCCAGTAGAGTTGCTTGTGCAGCCAAACTTTATCTGGGTGACTTTTGCTCCCTCAGTGGGTTGTTCCCCGATGGAGGTATGTTGGAGCCGTTCCCATAGCAGTGTTGCTAGGATCCCCTGCAGGATTTTGAGATTCTCTTGTTCCCCGACAGATTCGTCTTGGTGGCTGTTTTGCCCGTTGTGACTTTCTGTGCCATAGTTGGGGTGATCGCTGATCCATTGCTCAGAGATTTGGTATTCTCCAGATATCCCTGATTCTTTTGCTTCTGCTTCCCTGCAGTACCCGCAGATCTTTGCTTTATAGTACGTAGATCTCCAGCAGAATTGGCTTTCCAGTTGGTTTTTCCTAGAAGTATAGTACTGGGCGTTTGATTCCTAGACCTGTTGTGTTAGAAATGTCTGTTTTGTCAGCATTCATCAAACATAAATCACGCATATTCATGCATACTCATAAAACATTCAGATATTCATGTTGCATTTTTTGCCATATATCCTTTGTTTGTTGTTCCCTGCTATGGTGATATAGATCTTTATAGATCTCCCTAAGCAGATGTCGGGTGTTAAATCTCTCCATGTAGAGTCAGCCCATAAGCAGAAAATGTCTGTCTTTCCTTCTGCGGTTCCCCACTGAGATATACCCTCGTGGATGACGGTTTCTTCCGTTTCCTCCCAACATATATATTGGGATGGAGTTTTCCTATTGAGTTATATCCTCATAGGACGTGTCTTGATTCGGTCTGTCTTTTCGGAATATTCCCGAATTGGCGTTTTGTCAACTATATCGTGCTTCCCTGTGGTGATTTTTATCCCCAGCGGAGTTTCGGGCCTCTACCCTTATACCGGTAGTTGTAAGTCCTATTTTCCTGGCTTTCTTGGCAGAATTTGTGGTTATACACCTTTTATTCCCCAGCCAGAGTTGTTGGTTTTCTACCTGATAGTCGGTAGTCGTAAATCCTAATTCCTTACTCTCCAACAGAGTTTGCGGTCTGTTATAAACCTCATGTTTGGTTTCTCGTGCGGATTCGTGATTTATTCTATCCCCACGCAGAGTTTTTGGTTTTCTACCCCGTATTCGGTAGATGTAAACCCTAGTTTATGGTTATTCCCCACCAGAGTATGGCTTCTACCCCGTATTCGGTAGTTGTGAGTCCTATCTCTTTTCCCCTAGTAGTGGTAACCTTTGTGGTTTGATCTGGTTGATGGTGGATCTTCTGTTGTTGTGGTGTTATCCCTAACAGAGTTTTGTTCCCTGTGGTGATTTATATCCCCAGTGGAGTTTGTGGTCTTCTACCCCGTATTCGGTAGTTGTAAATCCTATGTTGCTGTGATTTTGCTCTCCAGCGGATTTGTACCTTATGATACATGTGGATAATTGCCGGTTGCTAGCAATTTTATCCTCAGCTGAGTCTTTGGTTTCTTACCCAGTAGTCGGTATTGTTAAACCCCTTGTTTCCTCAGCTAGAGTTTGTGGTCTTCTGCCCCGTATTCGGTAGATGTAAACCCTAATCTCTTTGTGGTTATCTTCATTCAATATTCGATGTTGATATTCCTCCCTGCCTTGGGTAGTTGCTCTTGAGTAAGCACTTGTATCCCCAGTAAGTCTTCTGGATCATTGTCGGATGCTTGCAATGTTATCCTTTTTTGAAGTCGCCAGTGGGTCTTTTCACCGTTTGCTAGTGATTTGTTCCCCGGATTATTGATTGATTCTCAATACATCCCCAGCCAGTCCCTGCGGATAATTGCCGGATGCTTGCAATTTATCCCCAGCGGATCGTCTCTCATTTACCCGTTTGCTTGGTAATGATTGTTGCTTTTTGATTGGTCATCTTTATATACCTGTTTGGTATCCCGATGCCTCTCTTTTCGGTCGATTTATCCTTTATTAACCCTTATACCGGTTGTGGATGATCTTCCATGCGAGTATACTATCCACGTTCTGACGGTAATGGATAATATATCTCATGCACTCTTCAGTCGAAGCCTTTTGTGTTTCCCTGGTCGAGTAAGATTCGTTGTTTCCCTTTGCGGAGTCGAATATTCTTGTTGTTGGATAATTGCCGGATGCTTGCAATTTATCCCTTTGAGTTGTCTTTCGTTTACCCGGATGCTTGGTAACGATTGTCTCTCTTTTTGGTTAGTCACCTATTATATACTTCGGTATCTCTGGTGTCTTTTCCTTTTGAGTATATTATTCACGGTCTGCCGGTAATGAATAATATGTCTCATGCGCTCTTTGCTTGGAGTCCTTTGTTGATTTTCCCCAGTAGAGTAAGATTCGTATTCTTTGTAGAATCGAATATTCATCCTTTAACCTGTTTGTGTTTCGGATGTGTGTTTTGGCATATATACCAATTCACGTTTTCGGTAGATCACCTATTATATACTTCGGTATCTCTGGTGTTTCTTACCATGCGAGTTTATTATCTACGTTCTGACGGTAATAGATAATATGTCTCATGCGAGTATCTTATCCACGGTCTGCCGGTAATGGATATTATATCTCATGTACTCTTTGGGTTTGTGTCCCCAGTTGAGTAAGGTTCGTTTTCCCGTTGTGGATTCGAATGTCCATCCTCTAAGTTGATTCGCTTTTTCAAGCCCTCCTTTCGGATGATGAGTGTCTTGGCATATATACCAATTCACATTTCGGTCGGTCACCTATTATATACCTCGGTATCCCTGGTGTCCCTTCCTTTCTACTCCCTATTATGACTTTGGTCCCTTGTGGAGTCAGATTTTCCTGAGTTTCGTACCCTTTGTAGGTCTTTCTCAGATGTTGGTTGATTGATATCTCTCACCTTTATACCGGTCTTAGATATTCATTCTTCCTGAGTTTGTTACCCTTATACCGGTAACACCTCATTTCCTGTTGCTTTTCCCAGGAGAGTCTCGTTGTTAGACATTCCCCTGCGGAGTTTCCTTTGGTGATTTTTACCCTTTGCTATATGGGTGTTTATTCCCCAATATATGCATTTCCGGCAGGGAAGTTCTATGTGAATCTTTTCCTGGTCCGAGTCCGGATTTTTATCCGAAGTATCCTTTATGGATAATTTGAGTCAGCTTATGTCTTTCCTATGGATTTATTTTCCTTTGGAATTTCTTTATCCCCCGGTATGAGTCCTTTGCTTCCCCAGCAAGCTCTCCAGTCCGATGTCTGTTATCCCCACTCGGAGTCGTGTCCTGTTCACGATGTGTCAGTTTTGTCATTACCCTAATCAGAATCGTGTCCTGCTCACGCATTCTTTTTTCTTACTATCCCCCAATAAGAGTCTTATTAGTTGAGTCTCTGTTCCTGGTGAGTGTATTACTCCGATGGATCGTCTTTTTCTTCTGTGTGAACCATATATTCTCCACAGAATTTGCTTTTGCATGCATACATCTGCATCATGAGGTCTCTTAGGGACCAAAATTCGTCTCATTACTATTATTTAAGCCCATTCTACCGCGTCGAGATGAAGATTTCTAAACTTCGCTTCTCCGGCTAGAATGACCTTAAATAGGGGCATCTGTAAGACCCCAATTTTGGCCCTAAGATCCCTCATGGCCCATATCATATCATATCATGGCCTCAAGGATCATTGCATACCCTAGCTTCCCTCCTAGTGGGTGGGATACCTTGTGAGTGTGTTTCTTGATCACCAAGCATGTATTGCATTTGTATATCATTGCTTTTCATATGTTTACTAACCAAAAGTACAAAAATATTGTCATCTAACCTTGTTTCTTGCAGCTGAAGCAATCATCAGTCAAAACAGTCAAATCAGGCATTGAGCAATTGATAGTGGCCATTCTTGAAAGAATTTGGACACCATGTCATTCATAAAGAGTTCATATAACTTGTGATATCATTTGGAATCAAGATCTCATGTGAAAGAGGCTTGGAATTCATCAGAACATGGCCCAGTCAAGAAAAGTCAACAAAAGTCAACTGTGGTCAACTGTGCATTTAATCAGGATTTGGGAGGTGTGAGATGGTTGGAAAGGTCTCATTCATGTCCATATAAGCTTCATTTGGCATTTCAAAGATCAAGGTTGAAGGAATTGAAGTCAGACAAAGAGTTTCCCAAAATGGGAATGACTTGTAATTCTCACCTGCCAAAAATGGAAAGTTTTGCTCCTCAAATTTACTTCATGATACAAGCTTCAAATCAAAATTTGTCCAACATGAAAGTTGAAGATCTTGTCCTCACCATTCCAAAAAGTCCAAGAACTTGAAAATCCCATGGATGGTTGACAAGTTATGGTCCATTCAATTTCAAAAATGACCCATAATCAGGAGGGCATAACTTCCACATGGAGTGTCCAAATTGAATGTTCTTTATATGCACAAACTCCATTAGACATGTACTTTCATGGTGCATAATTGGATTTCTTCAAAAAAGGTCAATGCAAAAAGTCAAATTTCAACTGGACAGTTAAATGAACCAGGGGCAAAATTGTCCAACTTGTGAAATAATTGGAATTTTTGAGTGGGAATTTTTGCAACACTTCATAAATGGCATTTGAAACTTGTTGGAATATTCATAACATGCTAAGGCTTCATGGTTTGGAAATTAGCTTTTGAAATGAACTTGAAAAATGAACAAAGTGCCATGACATAGTGAAATTGAGAAATATACATTCAATGGACATGGGACCAATTCCATTAGCTCCTAAATGAGATTTGTGACTTGTTCAAAGTGATAAACCACTGTTGCATTGCTTTTAACCATCCAAGGGTAAAAAGGCCAAAATACACATACAAGCTACTTTTGCTAATCACCAAATTTTGCTTAATCATGTTTAATTGTTGAATTAAGGGCAAGTATATAAGCTTAATGGTAACTGTTTCTCAGGGACTAATCACAATACACAGATCCAAAAGCAAAAATTCCACCAATTCTCTCATTTCTCTCCAATTTTTCACCAAGAACTTTTGCATCAATTCACCAATTTTCACTGATCTTTGTGCTAATTCTTTGCAGATTCATCATTGTTAGGTAGTCTAGGATTTCTGTTTGCAGGAATTGAGTGAAGATTCAAGCCAATTCGCAGCTGTTGTAAAGCGGTTCTCCCATGGAAGTTAGCAAAATCTGTTGATTCGAGCGTTCTTGAGCTGGATTCTCTTCATCTTTCACCGTCCACAACGATCTTCTGCATCTGTTTTCACTCATTGAGGCCTTGCACGCACCGATTCCAGCACTGCACGTCAAGAAGGTTAGGATCCGATTTCTACCAAACTCAAAATCATTGTGTGGTTATTGTAGAGCATAATGTGTAGAGTACGCAGCAATTGGTAGAATCGAAAATCGTTAAGATTCGAGAGAGCAATCGTGAATTTAAATTTTGATGTAAAATCTTCTTCCACTCGATCTGTGCTGTACGATAAGAATTAGGATGAATCATTGTGATATTTGAGATCCTGAGAGCGAGACCTTTCCAACGGTTATAGGCATGTTAATTTTCATTGAAGTTGGATGTTCTTGATGTTCTTGAGCTTGTTGGTAGATTTCTGGGAAAAAACGATGAACATGAGTGTGTTTGATCCTTCGTCCGCGCCTGGCCATTCAAATTGCTGTCTCCCGCTGGATTGGGCGAACCACAACACGCCAACACATTAAAACGACACTACGTCGTTTTGGCTATGGCCTGGCTATTTACGGATTTGCCATTCAGACCTTAATAATTCAATTAATCCAAAATCCATTTAAATAAATATTTCATAATTATTTCAAAACTTCAAAAAATCATAGATTAATCATACTTAGTCCAAATAATTTGGGACTTTTTTTGTTAGATCCCATTTTTTCTCTAGAATTTTTTAGGCATAGTGATATAAGTTGTGCCTGGTAATTTTTTAGATTGGTTTAGGGATCTTTATCATGTGTGCTATTTTTATGTGTTTTACCATTTTAATTATAAAATAATCATGCTAGCTCCAAATTAATTGAAAATTTATATGTTGATTCTTAACTCATGCTTGGAGATTTTGATGCATCATTTGTAATTTTTTGACCTCTGGTTTGTTAGATGTGATTAATTCTTTTTGAGTGTGACAATATGTGTCACACTTTGATATGCTGAGTTTATGAATTATTTTTCCATGCTTCCATTAGGCCTATGGTTCTGATTTTTTGCATGAGATACCTTTGACATGTTAACTTTCAACATGAAGTTTTGTGGATTTAATTGATCTATTTTTTATTTGATTAGAATTTTTGTTTGCTGCTTAGCATTTTTAGGGCTTTGCTTGTGTAACATTTTTCCTATGTTGCCAAATCCTCATCCCTAACCCTATGAATATGAAATTTGGTGAAGTAGTTTCTAACATGTATAGCTTTGACTTGGCTTTGGTCCCATCCATTTCCCATTTAATATCACTGTTTACCATTTGATTGAAGTTGGTGTACATTTTGTGACTTGATTTGGTTGAGTTTTTGCATGCCTTAACATGTTGATTTAATTCCCATAGCTCCACTAGTCCAAATGGCATAAAAATTGACATGTAGCTTGTTGAATGTCCTCTGTTTAGGATATAATTTTTGTGGAATTTTCTATGCTGTTTTGATATTTTTTTGGATGTAATCATTCTGGTTGTCCATATGTGATTCAACATTGCTTACTTTGCCTTAATTTGTGCATAAAATGAAATTAGTGCATAGTGTGGATATGAGACCAATTGGGATCCCTTTGGAATTGAAATATCTTGGCTTTGATCATGATTTACTTGCTGTTTTAAGATTTTTCCATCCCTTGGACCCTAGGCTTGGCCTAGTGGTCTTGTTACTTATGTTTGAGCTTGACTTTGACTTTTCAGGTTAAAAAGCTAATGCCTTAAGGAGGTTGATTCATAATTGAGTTGTTTACTTTGATCATTGTATACTAATTTGTTTGTGTTGTAGGGTGCTTGGTTCACATGGACTTGGTGCTATGCACATCATTGTTTGATTGTTGATTGATTCTTATTGTTGTTGTTTTGTTTATGTTGGGATGCTGATTAAATTTGACTGATTTCAGGTACCCTTAGTTGCTCAGTTCTCTTAAGAACTTGCATTGCTTTGCTTAAATAGCAATTTGCATTTGAGGTATGCACCTCTTGTCTTCATGTAGTCTGGAGACCCGGCCTGTTATTTGGCCGGGCAAACTGTCTGAAGTCCTCCTTAAGAGGCAATGTTTGTGATTGTTTATGTTTGTCCCAAGCAGGAAAAGTCCTCATTAGAGGCAATTGGTGGATATAAGAGATATGTAGCCTATCTCCCACTATTCTGTGAGTCTTCTCCTTGCTCCCATTACATGGTTGTAGCATTGAGATCCAAACCCAAGATCTATAGAGTCTTCAATTGGGGAAAGAGTTCCCTCTTTCTGAACTCCCCCACATTCTTATATTTACATGCTCTCTCGGACCTGAGATAGAAGCAATGAGGCATACCCCTCATATCCTTTCATCTGCTTCACCTTAGCCCCTCAATGGCAAGGTTAAGAGCGACACTTACCTCTTACAGTGGACTTTCATAGTCAAACCTTTTGCTTGAGCCTCATTGAATGGTTATAGTGTGTGCTACTTGAATTTATGTGATCGATTACTTGATTCATTTATACATGATTACTTGATTGCCATTGTGCGTTTACTATCATTGATTGCCATTGTGCATTTATCATCTTTGTTTGCCATTAGTGCATGATCATTTCTTTTGTCCTTGTGACATTGTTGTTTCCCCATTGAGGACAATTGTAAGTCCATATTGATTGGCTTTTGTTCCTATGACATGGAAGAGATAGAGTGTAAGACCTCATTGGTCACTCATATCTTCTTTGCTCTTTGTTTGAGCATTGTTGTTGTATGTGAGGATTCATTGTAAGTCCCTGTGATGTGGCATTTGTATTCCTAGGATCATACTGTGGAGGTTAACATAAGTCCAGATGGATTGGCAGTTGATTTCCCTGTTTTGTTTTTTGTTTTATTCTGATGGAGATTAGTGTAAGTCCATAGAGTGGCTTCTGATATCCTTACTTGTTTTAGGAGACAGGTATAAGACCATTGAGTGGCATCCAGTATCCGCTTTTATTTACTTTCATCTGTTACCATGTTCAGATTATTGCTCATTTGTAGCCTATTCCTAAGGACCCACTTGAATCATCTTATATATGATTTCAAGAGGCGGACCCTTCTAAGAAGTTTTACATTCCACCATTATCCATTCATCCCATTGTGTCCTACCTTTTCACACATACTTTTAAAAACTTGAAATAAATGTTGTGCAAACATTCTCACTTCTTTCCAAATTAGAAACTTGGACCTTAAGTCCATGATTTTCCAAACTTCATTTTTGTAAATACTTCATTTTGAATTGACTTTAATCATACTTTGACCTTTTGTAAATAATCCAAATAACTTCACCCATTCAAATGATTTTGTGGCTTTGTCCATGTTTGTTAAGTTTTCATACATTAGCTATAGGGTTGATTTACCCTAGTTGGTTGATATTAATCTCACCTATTTGTCCTTAGTTGATTAAATTGTAAGTCTTCCTTGCTTATTATAGGGTTAACCCCTCTCTAGCAAGTTGAAGCTTTTCTCACATGGTGGACTTGTTGTTTCTTAAGGTTGAGTTTTCTCCCGTGGGTAACGTAAGACCTTAGAGCTTGTGTTTTAAAATTGAATCCACTAACTTTTGGAAGTTTTTAGCCGAACTACGGCGTTTTGATCCTTACCTTTGATGGAAGGTACGTAGGCAACGGGTTCATCCGTTCGAACACAAAAATAATTAATTTGTACATTCTTTCCTCATCATCCCAATCATGTTTGCACAATACTTATGTCATGACAAATAATAATTTTCAAACAACAAATTGTGAAAAGGGCTCCCTAGGAGTACCTAGGACGTGATGGGTGCCTAACACCTTCCCATTGCGTAATTTACCCCTTACCCCGATCTCTGATCTTTTCATTAGTTTTCTACGTGTAAAACTTCTTAGGCTTTTGTTCGCTTTTTAGCCAGTCCTTAGGATAAATAAAAGTGCGGTGGCGACTCTATGTTTATTGTATACTTTGCTTGTGATTTAATCAATAGATCATATAGTAACGAATACACCGCTACAATCTGGTATCCTTGTTTCTCTTTGTTTTGTGAGACTAGTATAAGACCATTGATTGGCATCTGGTATCCTTGTTTCTCTTTGTTTTGTGAGACTAGTATAAGTCCATTGATTGGCATCTGTTATCCATGTTTCTTTGCTTTGTGAGACTTGTATAAGTCCATTAATTGGAATCTGGTATCCATGTTTCTCTTTGTTTTAGGAGATTGTAATAAGTCCATTGATTGGCATCTGGTATCCATTTGCTTTGTTCATTTGTTATTTGCTTGTTGCCTTTTCCAAAGGAATCACTTGAATCATCTGCATATGATCTCAAGAGGTGAACATGTAAGAAGTTTTACTTCCTCTCCCTCCTACCTTTTGTTTCTTTAAACCTCCATTTGCATGTTAACTCAAACTTGAAAACTCTTTTTGTGCAAACATTTTCATCTGTTTCTTTTCAAATTAGAAACCTAGGCCCTAAGCCTCTGATTTTCAAACTTCATTTTCACAATACTTCTTTTGAATTGAATTCTAATCATACTTTGACTCCATTTTTGTGAATACTCATAACCAGTTAATTTCACTCACTCAATTGCTTTTGTGGCCCAAGTCCACTTCTTAATCAAGTTTTCATACATTAGCCATAGATCTCAATTATCTTAGTGGTTGATGTTAATCTCGCCTTTTGTCCTTAGTGATCGAACTGTAAGACTTCCATACTGAAAACAGGGTTAACCCCTCTAGTATGTCGAAGCTATTCTCACATGGTGGATTTGTTGTTTGTATAAGGTTGAGTTTTCTCCCGTGGATAATGAAAGACCTTAGGGCTTTTGTTTAAAATCAATCCACTCACTTACTTTTGGAAATCTTTTAGCCGAACTACGGCGTTTTGATCCTTACCTTCCACGGAAAGGTACGTAGGCAACGGGTTCATCCGTTCAAACACAAAAACAATAAAAATTGTATATTCTTTCTCTCATCCCTTCAATCCATGTTTGCACAATAAATATTTCATAAAAAAATAACATTTCATACAACAGGTTGTGAAAAGGGCTCCCTAGGAGTACCTAGGACGTTTTGGGTGCCTAACACCTTCCCATTGCGTAATTAACCCCTTACCCAGATCTCTGATCTTTTCATTAGTTTTCTATGTGTAAAAATTCTTAGGCTTTTGTTCGCTTTTTAGCCATTCCTTTGGATAAATAAAAGTGCGGTGGCGACTCTATCTTTGTATGCTTTGCTTTTGATTTAGTCAATAAATCATAAAGTGACGAATACACCGCTACACCTTGCCCTCTTCTTCTGTTGTGAGTATTGCCGATGTTAGTGGTTTGACCCGTAGTGGCCGTGTATTTTCAGCACCGCCGAAGCCTCAAATTCATGTTGATTTTGTTGAACGCCCGATCGGGAACGCTGTGAATTCTCCGAATCCGGCACTTGCTGTTAAGCCCTCCTCCGTACTGAAAACTCCTACTTTTGTTGGCCCGAGTGGCAATGTGAAAGAAGACTGTGATGAGATGCTGAGACTCATCAAAAGGAGCGAGTACAATGTTGTAGACCAACTTCTACAAACGCCATCCAAAATATTTGTGTTATCCTTACTCTTAAATTCAGAACCACACCGAGAGGCTCTGCAGAAGGTGTTGGATGTGGCATATGTAGATCACGATGTCACTTTGGAGCAATTCGATAGCATTGTTGCAAACAGTACTGCTTGCAACAACCTGAGCTTTTATGACTCTGATCTCCCTGAGGAGGGAAGAGACCACAACTTGGCTTTACACATATTTATGAATTGCAAAGATGACGCCATGTCCAATGTGCTGGTGGACACCGGGTCATCATTGAACGTATTTCCAAAGTCCACTCTCTCAAAGCTATCATATCAAGGGCCTCCCATGAGGCAGAGTGGAGTAGTTGTGAAGGCTTTCGATGGGTCTCGCAAAACTGTGATTGGGGAAGTTGATCTCCCAGTCAAGATCGGACCAAGTGATTTCCATATTCCCTTCCAGGTTATGGACATTGACCCATCGTATAGTTGTCTCTTAGGCAGACCATGGATTCACGAGGCAGGCGCCGTGATGTCCACCCTACACCAGAAATTGAAATTCGTGAAAAACAAGAAGCTGGTGGTGGTAGGGGGAGAAAGGGAACTCCTGGTTAACCATTTGTCTTCCTTCTCTTATATAGATGCTGAGGTTGAAGTTGGAACTCCTTTCCAAGCTTTATCTATTGCTGAGCCTATTGAGTAGAGAACTCCTTCATTTTCTTCCTACAAAGATGCAAAGCTGGCCATTGAGCGTGGTGCAACCACTGGTTTAGGAAAAATGATTAAGTTAGAAGACAACGAGTCCCGGGCTGGCATAGGTTTTTCTTCTGGTACTTTCATCAAGCAAGGGTTATTCAAGAGTGGAGGTTTCATCCACACTGGTCTAGATGAGGAGGCTGCTGCCGTTTTAGAAGAAGATGCAGAGGATTCTAGCAATTTCATCATCCTTGGAGGGGTCTGCAACAATTGGGTCGCTGTGGATATTCCAACAGTTATCCATAAGTCAACGTAATGATCACTTTGTTTAATAACCCCTCTCCCATGCCAAAAGAAGGAATGATAACATTGTTGCCAACATAAATACAATGATATTTTCATTCAATAAATTCATGTTAAAAGTTTGTTTTTCCAATTATTTTCCCTTTTTCCTTTTTGCATGAAATTGGTGATCACATAAAACCCTAAAAAATAAGAATAAAATCAATCTTTTCATCTGCATAATGATTTACCTTGTTTGAATTTTAAAGCTTTGCATATACAAACTCATTATGCAGGTTAGTTTCTAGATCCATTAAACATAATGACCCAACACCATCTCCCAACTTTGAATTCCCTGTATTTGAGGCAGAAGAAGATGATGTTGAAGAGATTCCTGATGAGATTACCCGTTTAGTTGAGCATGAAGAGAAGATCATTCAGCCGCATCTTGAGAATCTGGAAACAATCAACTTGGGGTCTGAAGACTGCATTCGTGAAGTAAAGATTGGGGCACTCCTGGAAGAATCTGTTAAGAAGGGGTTGATTGAGTTGCTACGAGAATATGTCGACGTCTTCGCCTGGTCATATGAAGACATGCCTGGTCTAGATACTGATATCGTGCAACATTTCTTACCTTTGAAGCCTGAGTGCGTGCCCGTGAAGCAGAAGCTCAGAAGAACTCATCCTGATATGGCAGTGAAGATTAAAGAGGAAGTTCAGAAGAAAATTAATGCAGGGTTTCTGGTGACTTCTATATATCCTCAATGGGTGGCCAATATTATGCCCGTGCCTAAGAAAGATGGAAAAGTCCGGATGTGTGTGGACTATAGAGACTTGAATAAAGCTAGTCCGAAAGATGATTTCCCTCTACCACATATTGATATGTTGGTAGACAATACAACTAAAAACAATGTATTCTCGTTTATGGACGGATTTTCCGGATATAATCAGATTAAGATGGCACCCGAGGATATGGAGAAGACAACATTCATCACACCTTGGGGAACATTCTATTATCGAGTGATGCCTTTCGGTTTGAAGAACGCCGGAGCCACGTATCAACGAGCTATGACCACCTTGTTTCATGATATGATGCACAAGGAGATTGAGGTATATGTTGACGATATGATTACTAAGTCAAGAACGGAAGTTGAACATGTAGAGCATTTGTTGAAGCTTTTCCAGCGTTTCTCCGATTTTGTCTCTTCCTGTAGAGGGAAGACCTTTGATCATGTATCTGACTGTTCTTGAAGACTCGATGGGTTGTGTCCTTGGTCAGCAAGACGAATCAGGGAAGAAGGAGTATGCTATTTACTACCTGAGTAAGAAGTTCACTGATTGTGAGTCTCGATACTCAATGCTTGAAAAGACATGCTGTGTTTTGGCTTGGGCTGCTAAGCGCTTACGCCAATATATGATAAATCATACGACTTGGTTGATATCCAGAATGGATCCAATCAAGTACATCTTCAAGAAGCCTGCTTTAACAGGGCGAATTGCCCGTTGGCAGATGTTGTTATCTGAGTATGATATTGAGTATCGAGTTCAGAAGGCTATTAAAGGTAGTATCTTGGATGACCATTTGGCACATCAGCCTATTGAAGATTATCAGTCAGTTCAGTATGACTTTTCGGATGAGGAAATTCTGTATTTGAAAGTGAAAGATTGCGATGAGCCTACACTTGATGAAGGGCCATAGCCTGGTTCCAGATGGAGTATGGTGTTTGATGGCGCTGTAAATCAGTATGGAAATGGTATTGGGGCCGTGATTATTACTCCTCGGGGCGCGCATATTCCTTTTACAGCAAGGCTAACTTTCAAATGCACGAATAATATGGTTGAGTATGAGGCCTGTATTATGGGATTGGAGGAATGTATTGATCTAAGGATCAAGCATCTTGATGTATATGGTGATTCGGCCCTTGTTGTTAATCAGATTAAGGGTGAATGGGAAACGAATCAGCTTGGCCTCATTCCATATAGAGATTATGCAAGGAGGATTTCAATGTTCTTTACTGAGGTTGACTTTCATCATATTTCTCGAGATGAGAATCGGATGGCAGATGCTCTTGCTACCCTTGCTTCAATGATTGTGGTTAAATTGTGGAATGAAGTCCCCAATATCACCATGATGCGCTTAAATAGACCAGCTCATGTATTTGCAGTCGAAGAAGTGAAAGACGATAAGCCTTGGTATTATGATATCAAGTGTTTCCTTCAGAGCCAAATTTACCCGCCTGGGGCATCTGTAAAAGATAGGAAGACTTTGAGGAGATTGTCAGGCAGTTTCTACCTCAATGGCAATGTGCTTTACAAAAGAAATTTTGATATGGTTCTGCTCAGATGCATGGATAGACACGAAGCAGACCTGTTGATGACTGAGGTCCATGGGGGTTCATTTGGTACTCATTCCAATGGACATGCCATGGCTAGAAAGATGTTGAGAGCAGGCTACTATTGGCTGACAATGGAGTCTGACTGCTGCAAATTTGTGAAGAAATGCCACAAGTGTCAGATTTATGCTGGTAAGATTCATATTCCCCCGACACTTTTGAATGTGATCTCCATGTGGGGAATTGACATGATTGGAATGATACAACCGAAAGCGTCCAATGGACACAAATTTATTCTCGTAGCAATTGATTACTTCACCAAGTGGGTTGAAGCGGCGTCGTATGCAAATGTGACCAGGCAGGTGGTCGTGAAGTTTATCAAGAATCAACTCATGTGCCGATATGGTGTGCCAGATAAGATCATTACTGATAATGGATCTAACTTGAAAAACAAGATGATGAAAGAGTTGTGTAGTGAATTCAAGATTGCACATCATAATTCATCTCCGTACAGACCCAAGATGAATGGGGCTGTTGAAGCTGCTAACAAGAATATCAAGAAAATTATCCAGAAGATGGTTGTTATGTACAATGATTGGCATGAGATGTTACCATTCTCTTTGCATGGCTATCGTACATCTATCCGCACTTCAACAGGGGCAACCCCTTTCTCTCTTGTTTATGGCATGGAGGCGGTACTCCCAGTAGAGGTGGAGATCCCATCAATGAGAGTCTTGATGGAAGCCAAGTTGACTGATGCTGAATGGGTTCAGAGTCGTTATGACCAACTGAACTTGATAGAAGAAAAGAGATTGACTGCCATGTGCAACGGTCAATTATATCAGCAGAGGATGAAGAAAGCTTTTGATAAGAAGGTCAAGCCTCGTGTGTTCCGAGAAGGTGACCTTACACTCAAGAAAGTTTTGTCTTTCGCGCCCGATTCCAGGGGCAAGTGGACTTCGAACTATGAGGGTCCGTATGTTGTTAAGAGAGCCTTTTCAAGCGGTGCTTTGATACTTACAACTATGGATGGGGAGGATTTCACTTGTCCTGTGAATTCAGATGCAGTCAAGAAATACTTCGCCTAAAAAAAAACTAAATAGCTCGCTAAGTTGAAAACCCGAAAGGGCGGCTTAGGCAAAAATGAGCGTCTCGGTGGATTGAAAACCCGAAAGGGCGATCCAGGCAAAAGTTAGAGACACAAAAAATATATAATAATGATATATGTATCCCGCTAGATTGAGTACCTCATCTTGGGGCAATCTAGGCAAAAATTAGGGATTTGGCAAGTAACTGCATCCTGACAAGACTTTGTTCTACAATTGTTGTCCGTCAGAGATCCTTGCTCATTATCAGCCAAAGCTTCAAATACATCGGATTCAGAATTGGTGGAGAAATGGTCATTATGTTCAATGTAGCCCGTTTCCAATATATATCACCAATTTCAAATTCATAAAGATCTATGGAGTCTTGCCATTCACAGACTACCATTCTATCAAATAAATTTGAGCCTTTTATCCAATTATTGGCACTCTTATCTATTTCTATTCAACAAATGTTTTGCATGTCTTGATTAAGAAAATATCATTGTTTTAAACGATCAAATTTTTTTATAATTTGTTTTTAAACAAAGTGAACATTCACAATGACGAAAGGATACTTAGGAGATCCTCAGTTCTCTCCCAAGGGTGGTACGATCCCCAACAGCGTAAGATTTTTATCCATATTCCTAGCATGACTGTATCCCCTCCCTCCGGAACCCCTTGTGGTTTATCCTACCAAGTGGATTACTTATTGAGAGTCACCTCTCTTCCCTTCAGCAGAGTAGCAATCTTTCTTCCTCAGCAACTTGGATCTCTTTGGGCAAGAGCGGTATTTAGTGGTTGATCCTGATAAATCCTTTATCTCCTCGGATAGATTCCCCAGTAGAGTTGTTGGTGTGGTTGACCTTGTCTGTGATAACTCTCGTCCCCAGCTGGAATGATTGATGATTCATCCCTTGCAGAGTTCTTTACTTCCTGGTATCTCTGATCCCCAGCAGATTGGGTACTCTCCGGTGAACTTGGCTTTCTCTCTTGAGATGTAGTACCGGGTGGTTGATTCCTGGACCTGGTTGTGTTAAATATGTCTGTTTGTCAACATACATCATACATAAACCACGCGCATACATGCATAATTATAACATTCATATATTCATGTTGCATTCTTTGCCATATATCGTTATTTGCTGTCTCCTGTTGTTTGGTGATATACTTCCCCAAGCAGACATGTGTGTCTGATCTCTCCATATAGAGTCAGCTTCATAGGCAGAAAGCGTCTATCCTTTCTTCCATATTCCCCACCGGGTTTTATCCTCGTGGATGTTGATTGTTTTTGTTCCTTCCCAACACATATACTGGGATGGTTTTCCCCATTGAGTTATATCCTCACTGGGACAAGTCTTGATTTGGTGTGCCTATCTAGTTTGATCCTAGATCGGTCTCTTGAGACTCTTTTCCTGTTTCCCCGTGGTAAATGAATAATTGCTCAATAGTTAGTAATTATTATCCCCGGCGGAGTCTGTGTTTCTCTACCCTCATACTGATAGGTGTAAACCCTATTTCTTCCCTTTATTGCAGAGTCACAATTTTTGCCCATCTTTAATTGATGACAGTTATCTTCATCCAATATTCGGTGATGATATCCCCTCATCTGCTTGGATAATTTCCCTGATTACGCAATTTATCCCCAGCGGGTCATCTCTCGTCTACCTTGTTGTTGTTGGTAACGATTGTTTCTCCCCTGAATTGGTCATCATTATATACCTAGTTTCGGTATCCCGATGCCTTTTCTTTTCGGTCGATTTATCCTTTATTAACCCAGTAACCGATTGTGGATAATCGTCCATGCGAGTATATTATCTACGTTCTGACGGTAATAGATAGTATATCTCATGCACTCTCGGGTCTGAAGCCTTTTGTTCTTCCCCAGTTGAGTCAGATTCGTGTCCCCTTTGTGGAGTCGAATATCCATCCTGTAATCGAGTCTGCTTTTAGCCCTCTTTTGGATGATGAGTGTTTTGGGAATATTCCCCAATTCACGCCTTGGTTGGTCACCTATTATATGCCCAGTAACCGGTATCCCTGGTGTTCCTTCCTCTCTGCTCCCTATTATGACTTTTTGTACCCTGTGGAGTCAGAATCCCTGAGTTGAAGTATACCTTTTAGGTTTTCCTCAGACATTTTGAAGTTTTGATATCTCTCACCCTTATACCGGTCTTGGATATTCATCTCTTCCTGAGCATGTTGTATCTCTCACCCTCATACCTGGCGTTCAGATCACATGTCTCCTTGAGCTTATTACCCAGTAACTGGTAATACCTCGTCCCGCTGCGGCCCCAGGAGTGTCCTTGTGGACATCCCCAGCGAAGTCCCTTAGTGGATTGCTTTCATCCGGATTTTATCTGAAGTATCCGCTGTGGATAGTTTTTTGCTGTATTGGCATATTCCCCAATACATGCATCTTCGAGTCAGCTCGAGTCTTTCCATTGGATCTTTTCCCTTTGGAATTCTGTTCCCCACGCTTTGAGTAGTGACCTGCTCGTGCATTTTTATCCCTTTTCTATCCCCAGGAGAGTCGCCAGGGTCTTGGTCCCATGGAGTGAATTGCTCATATGGATTATCAGTGGCTTCTGATTTCTTTGCTTTTGTGGACACATATCTCCACAGAGTGCTACCATTTTTCATACCTACATTTGCATCATGAGGTCTCTTAGGGACCAAAATTTGTCTCTTTGTTATTATTTAAGCCCATTCTACCCCGTCGAGACGAAGATTTTAACCTTCACTTCTCCGGCTAGTATGACCTTAAAAAGAAGCATCTGTAAGACCCCAATTTTGACCCTAAGATCCCTCATGGGATCATAACATTGCATTTGCATTGCCTCAAGGATCTTTAGCATCTTGGTTCCCTTTACCTTTGGATGGGACTCCTTGTGATTGGTTTGAGATCACCAAGCATGCTTGAATTATACATCATTGTTTCTCTTACTTTTATTTACTAACCAAAAGCAGAAAAATGTGTCACTAACATCTTTTGTTTGAAGCTTGAGTATCATACAAGACACTTTGTGGGTTCTATTTAGATGATCAGTCAACACAAGGGAATGACTTGAGATACTTCCAACAGGTTCAAACGGGGTCTATTCGTCAGTCAAAACGTTAATCTTGAAGGAGAAAAGGTTTGTTCATGAGCTGTCATGCTCGCTTGGCGAGCAGAATGGGTCGCCTAGCGAGTCCCAAGAAAAGCCACCAGAATCACCTACGCTCAGAGGAATTTCTTGAACTGTCATGCTCGCTAGGCGAAGCCCACGTGTTAAAAAAAATTAAATAAATAAATAAATAAATAAAATATATCAGAAAATTTTTGGACTTGAGCCTTTCTCATTTGAGCCCATAGGTCCACAAAAATCAGGTTATAAATTCAGAGTTCCAGTGAAACAAAATTTCATTATATTCCTATTACCCTGGCAGAAAAAAGATAGTGAGAGAAGAGCTAACAGAGTTCAAAGCAACCTCCAGAGACTGAAGGGAACTCATCGGCAAAGAACCAATTCCCCCTCTTATAAACCCTGAGGTTATTCTGCAAATCCCGGTGCAATCCAATTTCATTCAATCTCTCCAATCAGGTTTTCCTTATTCCCATTACGTTATGCTTTTAATTTGAATGCTCTGAATGTATGAGGTATTATGGGTGAATTTGATACCCTGTTGATGCATGTGTTTGACAAGAGGTTTAGGCCTCCTACCCTTGGTTTCTTTTTGCGAGCTTTTTGTGAATTTTAATGGCATTATTCATGTGGTTAGATTTTGATTTGGGGGAAACTCTTGATTAACCTATCTTGTTTCTCTAACCTGTTTGTTGAGTTTTGTTTTGTGAGGGCTCATATGACTCTTGCAGAGATGGCTTGCCTGGTGTTCCACTTTATTTGTGGGATAACACCTAGAGGTTTATTCCGATTACC
The DNA here is from genome assembly GCF_024323335.1 of Lathyrus oleraceus. Classification (NCBI taxonomy): domain Eukaryota; kingdom Viridiplantae; phylum Streptophyta; class Magnoliopsida; order Fabales; family Fabaceae; genus Lathyrus; species Lathyrus oleraceus. The sequence continues at coordinate 215,525,188 of NC_066583.1, forward strand.
TATACTGACTCACTTTCTTTGATGGTGCTAGCTTGAGAGATCTATGGGTTTCTTATCTCTTTAATTGCTGTTACTTCGGATCTTTATCAGTATGGTAGATATCTCGATCCCTTTACTTTTCCCGCATGTTACCGATTTCTTAGGTTTCATATAGCCTCTCGTGGCATGTAATTTAAGGTAGCGCGGTTCCTTCATCTAGGACTGCCCTTTTGCATGAGCATCCCTAAACACCCCAAACTCATTGATTTTTCTTCTCCTAAGAACCCGTTATCTCTTTCTACTACAGGCGAGTAAGTCTCCAAAGGTCGAGCATCCGGTAGATTGCGTAGTAACGTCGTTCACCCCAAAACACAACCCTTATCCCGTAGTTAGTCGAACTACGTTTTGCTCTGATTTTCATCCTAGATGAGATACGTAGGCATAAGACGCGATGTCTTAGCGAGCACACTCCTCTTTAACCCATAGGTAGCCGAGCTACGAAGACTCTGATTCTCAGATTCAAATGAGATACGTATGCAGTGGATGCGACGTCCGTGCGAGTCATTTGCTTTTGACCCTTGTTTTAGTAAGTAGTACATTAGATAAACATACACGCTTTTCTCATCCCTTCAATCATGTTTGCACAAATAAATTTTCAAAAAAAAAATAACAACCTTTGCAACAAATGTGAAAAGGGCTCCCTAGGAGTACCTAGGATGCTTTGGGTGCCTAATACCTTCCCATTGCATAACCAACCCCCTTACCCAGATCTCTGACATTTTTACTAGTTTTTGATTCGATAAAACTTTTAGGTTTTTGTTCGCTTTCTAACCATTCCTTTGGATAAATAGAAGTGCGGTGGCGACTCGACTTGGATGATTTACCTTGGATTTAGTCAATATTTCTAATGGTAACGAATACCCCGCTACAACAGAGATGCATTGCAAAAAGTGTTGGAGCAAGCCTACGTTGAGCGTGGCGTTACCGTGGAGCAGTTTGACAACCTTGTGGCTAACATTACTTCTTGCAACAATCTGAGTGTTTGTGATGAAGAACTTCCCGAGGAAGGCAGAAATAACAATCTAGCATTACATATATCAATGAATTTCTAGGAGGATGCGTTGTCAAATGTGCTATTTGATACCGGTTCTTCTCTTAATGTACTCCCAAAATCAAATCTGTCCAGATTGTCCTATCAAGGCGCCCCGATGAGGTATAATGGCGTGATTGTCAAAGCGTTTGATGGTTCTCGCAAAACCGTCATTGGAGAAGTGACCCTTCTAGTGAAGGTAGGTCCGAGTGATTTTCAGATTACTTTTCAAGTAATGGATATCCACCCGGCCTATAGCTGCTTGTTAGGAAGGCCATGGATTCATGAGGCTGGAGTTGTAACATCTACTCTGCATCAAAAGCTTAAATTTGTAAAGAATGGAAAGCTTGTTATCGTTGTGGAGAGAAAACGTGTTTGGTGAGCCATCTATCGTCTTTTACATATGTTGAAGTTGAGGAGGAGGTTGGAACTCCGTTCCAAGCCCTGTCTATTGCTGAAGAAAAGAAAACTGGGGCACCCATGTCTTCTTTCAAACATGCTCAGAAAGATATTGAAGCAGGCAACACAGATCAGTGGGGCCGAATGGTTGAAGTTGCAGGGAACAAGAACAGTGCCGAATTGGGATTTCAGCAAGGGCCATTTAATGTCAAAGTTAAAGAAGTACAACCGAGTCTCCGTAGCGGAGGGTTCATCCATGGTAATGAACAACACTCAGCTGCTGTGATCGAGGGTGATGAAGATGAAGATTGCGCCAACTTTGTGACGCATGGCAAGACTTGCAACAATTGGGTTGTTGTTGATGTTCCTGTTAATGTCCATCGCTCTAAGTAATTTGTTTTTTCATTGTTTTAATAAAAATCCTTCTCATATGCCTAAGGGAGAAGTGAACATTGTCCGACATTTCTCAATTATCATCAATAAAATTCAATTCTTTTCATCCACATATATGATGTTTTATTTTTACTTTTTTCTTTTCTGAAAATCGTAATCACAAAAAACATAAATAAATAAATAATAATTATCCATCTGCATAATATTTGGTCACAATTCACTTCTCTAAAATCAAAATATCAAAATATTATGCAGGTTGGTTCTCAAATCTAATGAATACAATGATCCTACTCCCTCTCGAAACTTTGATTTCCTTGTGTATGAGGCCAAGGAAGAGATTGTTGAAGAAGTACCTGATGAATTGTCTTGTCTACTCGAGCATGGGGAAAAAGTCATTCAGTCGTTCGAAGAGCAGATTGAGTTAGTCAACTTGGGTTCTGAAGATGATGTGAAAGAAGTCAAGATTGGGTCTTAACTGTGTCTAGAAGCTAAGAAGGAGTTGATTGATCTTCTTCGTGAGTACTCAGATGTGTTTTCTTGGTCCTATCAAGACATGCCTGATTTGGATTCTAAGATCGTGGAGCATAAATTGTCGTTAAAGCCAGAATGCCCGCTAGTCAATTAGAAGTTAAGGAGGACTCATCTCGATATGGCAATGAAAATCAAAGAAGAAGTACAGAAGTAGATTGATGCTGGTTTTCTTGTTACATTTGAGTATCCGCAATGGGTGGCCAATATTGTGCCTAATCCGAAGAAGAATGGGAAAGTCAGTATGTGTGTCAATTATAGAGATTTGAACAAAGCTAGTCCAAAAGATGATTTCCCTCTACCAGACATTGATATGTTGGTAGACAATACCACTAAATTCAAAGTCTTTTCATTTATGGACGGATTTTATGGATATCATCAGATCAAAATGGAACCCGAAGATATAGAGAAGACCACATTCATTACTCCCTGGGGAACATTCTGTTATAGAGTGATGCCTTTCGGTTTAAAGAATGCTGGTGCAATATACCAAAGAGCTATGACCACTCTTTTTCATGATATGATGCATAAAGAGATCTAAGTCTATATTGATGATATGATTGCCAAATCAAGTGATGAATAAGAGCATGTTGAGCATTTATTGAAGTTATTCCAGCGTTTGAGCAAGTACAAACTCCCCTTGAATCCCAATATGTGTACTTTTGGTGTTTGTTCTGGTAAGTTGTTGGGCTTTATTATAAGTTAGAAGGGTATTGAAGTTGATCCCGCCAAGGTCAAAGCAATACAAGAAATACCTGCGCCCAAAACTGAGAAGCAAGTCGGAGGTTTTCTCGGCCGCTTGAATTACATCTCGAGATTTATATCGCATATGACTGCCACATGTGCGCCTATATCAAAGCTTCTTCAGAAAGATCAGTCTTCTGATTGGAACGAAGATTTCCAGAAAGCTTTAGATAGTATTAAAGAGTATTTGCTTAAGCCTATGATTCTGTCACCGCCTGTTGAAGGAATACCATTGATAATGTATTTGATTGTGCTTGATGCAAGTATGGGTCGTATTCTTGGTCAGCAAGATGAAACTGGAAAGAAAGAATATGCAATTTACTACCTCGGTAAGAAATTCTCTGACTGCGAGACTCGGTATTGTATTCTAGAAATAACTTGTTGCGCATTGGCTTGGGCTGCTAAGCGTCTGCATCAATATATGTTGAATCATACTACCTGGTTGATATCCAAAATGGATCCAATCAAGTACATTCTTGAGAAGCCTGCTTTAACTGGGAGGATTTCCCGTTGGAAGATGTTGTTATCTGAGTATGATATCAAATACCAATCTCGAAAACCTATCAAAGGTAGTCTCTTGGCTGACCATTTGTCTCACCAACCGATTGAAGATTACCAGTCAGTACTATATGATTTTCCTGATGAAGAGATTTTGTACTTGAAAATGAAAGATTGTGATGAACCATTTCTTGAAGAAGGGCCAGAACCTGGTTCCCGTAGGGGCATGGTATTTGATGGAGCTGTTAATCAATATAGTAATAGCATCAGGGTAGTAATTATTACTCCTCAAGGAACTCATTTTCCGTTTACGGCTAGATTGACTTTCAAGTGTACGAATAACATGACTGTGTATGAAGCTTGCATTATGGGGCTTGAAGATGCCATTGATCTCAGAATCAAGTATCTTAACATCTATAGAGATTCACCTTTGGTTGTGAATCAGATCAAATGTGAATGGGAGACGAATCAACCCGGTTTGATACCGTATAAAGATTATGCGAGGAGGATTTCAACTTTCTTTACAAAGGTTGAGTTTCATCATATCCCTCAAGAAGAAAACCGGATGGCAGATGCTCTTGCAACGCTGGCTCAATGATTGTGGAGAAATATGCAATGAGGTTCCTAATTTGACTGTGATGTGTCTTGATAAGCCATCTCATGTGTTTACTGTTGAAGAGGTCAAAGACGGAAAGTCGTGGTATTTTGATATCAAGTGTTTTCTCCAAAGTCAGATATACCCACCTGGGGCATCTTTGAAAGATAAGAAGACTTTGAGGAGATTAGCAGGAAACTTCTACCTGAATAGTGATGTGCTTTACAAGAGAAACTTCGATATGGTTCTTCTCAGATGCGTAGATAGACACGAAGCAGACTTATTGATGACTGAAGTCCATGAAGGTTCCTTTGGTACTCATTCCAATGGATATACTATGGCTAAGAAGATGTTGAGTGCAGGTTACTATTGGCTAACAATGGAATCTGATCGTTGCAAGTTTGTGAAGAAATGCCACAAGTGTTAAATTTATGAAGATAAGATTCATGTCCCTCTAACACTGTTGAATGTTATTTCCTCTCCATGGCCCTTCTCCATGTGGGGAATTGATATGATTGGTATGATTGAGCCTAAAGCTTCGAACGGACATCATTTTATTCTGGTGGCTATTGATTACTTCACAAAGTGGGTTGAAGCGGCATCTTATGTGAATGTAACCAAGCAAGTTGTTCTAAGGTTTATCAAGAATCAGATTATATGTCGTTATGGTTAATGGTTAATTTTAGTAGTTAGTGTGCCATAAGGAAAATTTAGCGCTATGTTAAGCAATCGTAATTGGACTTATGTAGAAGTCACAACTATCTGAGGCCGGTCAATAATAATGTAGGCAACAACACAAGTTAGAGGTCTTGATTAGTGAATCAAACTCCAACAACTTGCCATGCCAAAAGAAAGGATGAGAAATGATCTTGTATTGATTTAGGTTCTTTGCATGATTTAGGAAGCAGTCTATCCTTAATGCAAAGCCATTCACTTGATCCATGATCAAGATGAATTAGATTTAAATCAAGGAAGATTAAACCTCCATGAATCAATGCTAACCACCAATCTTTAACTCATTGATCAAAAAAGAAAAGAAGAAAAAGAAGAAGAAGATGAAATAAAGTGCATTAATAGAAATGGTATATACTAATCAACAAATGTTGACCAAAGATAGGCAAAATCAAGGTCAAACAATAGAAAATAGAAGCAAATGTTCACTTTAAATCAACTTTGAAAAGTCCAAGTGAATTATCTCAAGGTCAACAAGGTCAAACAAAGTTTGACAAAAAATTTCAGCATTTTTAAAAGTCAGAAACTATTTTTAATCAATTAAAAATGCATAAAAATAACCTAATTGAACTAAAATCTCAAATAAATCTCAAATCAATTAATAAATTGATGAGAATATTTTTCATAGATCTATCATCATTCAAAGAGGTTGAGAAAATATTTTTGTATTTTTTGGATATCAAAAACTAATTAAAATGAATTAAAAATAAGCAAAAAAGAGAAAATTCCAAAAAAATATCAAATGATAAAATAAAAAATATTAAGAATCATTTGTAGAAACTAGAAATTAAAAGAGAAATAATGCAATTGGCCCCATTATTTTTGGACCAAAAATGAGAGAGATATGAATTTTAGAAATAAAATGAAATTAAAAGAAATAAAAGGAAATAAAATCAGAAATTAGAAATTATCGAAAATCCACACGCGTTGGATCCAAGCTCATTAATCGAGCTGGAGCATCAGACGGTTGTGGCATGCATGCGCATCATGATCCTCAGTCAACTGAATAACACAATCATTAAAAAAAGTAATAAGATCCAAGAGCCCTGATTCAATCTGGGAATCATTATCAACGACCTGGATCAAAACTGGAAAACGGACGGTGGCCAACGCCACCGTCTTCTCCGGCTAGCTCCGACGAAGGTCCAAATTTGCAGAGGAGAACATGTCAACAAAAATGCACGATCCAGGTATCAAACGAAAGGTGGAGTGATGTACATCACTCCTGTACCAATCAAATTCACTCGAGATTCCTATTGAGAGAGAAATCAGAGGTTGGATTTCATGAAGTTCAACTGAAACTTGTTGGATTTTGAAAATTAAAAGCATGAAACGATTGCCTCCATGAAGAGGACTTCAGACAACACCACAACAACAAGAAACAAGCAACATATGAGTTGATTCGAAGAATTTAAAATCAGAAGTAAACCTATGATTTGCAGAGCTTGGATTCACAATTCCTTGGTGCTAAAGCTTGCAGTTCACTCTATGGATGAAGGTGAAGAAGTCTAGGAACTTTTAGATCTGAAATTTCAATCGAGGACATCAAAATTCAGATCTGAAATTTGAGAGAAAAGTGAGATAGTTCCTTTTGGTGTGAGGCTGGGATTTCAGTTGCACAACATGTAGGCGCCTTAAGGTTGAAGAAATGAGAGGCCAAGCACTCCTATATATAGCAAATGGCAAGGTAGAAGCATGAACAAAGCATTTCATGGGTGAAGAGGGTCTCCATGCATGGGCCTGTACAGGCGCATGGAGGGCCCAATTCCACTTGGTTTTGGCAGCTGAGGTCACAATTGAATGAAATGGATGTGCAGATTGGACTATATAAGCTCATGCATGGCAATTGAAATGATTTTTACAAAATGCACTATTACATTGAAGCCTTCGAAAATGCCATGTCCAAAATCAAAATGCAACCTTATGAGTAATGGTTGAAAAGCTTATTGCATAAGGAACAAATTTCATGTTGATCAAAACTCCATTTGGGTCTTGGAAATTAATGAAAATTGAGCTCGAAGTGTAAGGTGCAAAACATGCATATGTGAAATTTCAAAAATTGGCCAAAGTTCGAGCCTTTCTGTCCCAATGATGAAAGCTCCAAATGACAAAATCTTCAACATGAAAGTTGTAGATATTTTTTTCAAGACAATCAATTTGGACTTACATTTTGCATCATTTGGATTTTTAATGAAGAAGTTATGGGCACTTGAAGTTGGACTTTTTCACATTTCAATGCATTTGGTCCAAAGTGACCTACAATGTTTTGCATTATCACATGTGTTTATTTTGATATTTTTCAATTTTTCTAAAGATAACATTTTAATTAGACACATTAAGCTTTCCAATGCATTAAGTGTCACCTAAAAATCATGAAAAATGAAGGAGTTATGTCCTTGGGAAGTTGACCCAAAATTAGGGTTTCAGTCAAAATGACCTATAATGTCTTGGAATGGATGGTGACATTCCAAGCTTCAAATAAATTTTTGATGAACATGAAAGTTTTTCATATGATCCTTAATAACATTGTTTGTCTTGGGGTCATCTCCATTTGACAATCACATAAAAAGTTAGGTCCCAGTGTATTTCCAAATAGTCAGATGAATTGACTGATCAACTTCTCAAGTCCAAACCTCATATCTTGATGAATTGATGATTGAGGACACTCAAATAAGTTCAAATATGCATCAAATGATGAATTAAAGAACTTCCCTTGATTGCATTTGACCATGGGTTGAGGTTGCTTCATGAGTAAGGCACAGTTGATGAATAGATGAATTAGGGTTTCCTTGGGAAACACACCTCAAACCCTTTCCTTTGATCAAAATGATGAATTGAGATACTTGGGAGACATATTTTATGGATGAGAGCTTTGGGAACCATTGCCATGCTTGCTTTCATCTTCTCTTAACCATATCACTACATATAGGATCTCCTAGAAGCTTTAGACCTTGTGACTGCTTAAGCTTCAAACAAAAGATGTTAGTGACATTTTTTTGTGCTTTTGGTTAGTGAATAAAATGAGAAAAGCAATAATATATAATTCAAGCATGCTTGGTGATCTCAAACCAACTCACAAGAGTTCCCACCCAAAGGCAAAGGGAAATCAAGATGCTTATTGTCGCAACCTAAAAATGCGAAAAGAAACAACCGGCGAAAAAACAAAGACAGAAGAGTCACCACCGTGCGTTATTTATCCCAAAGGAGGGAAATGAAACGCTAGAAGTAAACCTGGAAAAAGGAAAGGAAAAGACAAGGTCTCGCAACCAAATCTTGGGTTCGGGAGTCGGTTATGCGAAGAAAAGGTATTAGCACCCCTACGTATCCGTAGTACTCTACGGGATCCACTCTTGTTGTTCTTGTTTAAAGGGTGTGGATTTATCTAATGTACTATTTACCAAAAGAGGGGTCAAAAGAAAATGACTCGCACGGACGTCGCATCCACTGCATACGTATCTCATCTGAATATGAGAATCAGAGTCTTCGTAGCTCGGCTACCTATGGGTTAAAGATAAGTGTGTTTTTTAGGTGAACGACATTACTACGTAATCTACCGGATGCTCGACCTTTGGAGACTTACTCACCTGTAGTAGAAGGAGTTAACGTGTACTTAGGAGAAGAAAAATCAATGAGTTTGTTTGTGTCTTAGGGATGCTCATGCAAAAAGGAAGTCCTAGACGAAGGAACCGTGCTACCTTAATTGACATGCAAACGAGAGACTATACGAGCCTAGCAATCCTATGGGGAGACGATCACACCATACAAAACAAACATGGATAAAGTAAACACGCCAACAAGGGGGGCTCAAACATACATGGGTAGGGCTTTAGTCAAGAGGGGTCATATCAACCTCGACAAACAAGCCATGGGAGGGTAATCAAACAGGCTCTTAACCACTAACATTGAACGTCAGGGCGAGCATATCGAAAGGGTAATGAGGATGAGACCTCATAGCTCTTAACCCTGGGCAGGGTGAGCTCATGACGAAAAGTGGGGATTCAGAAAGGTGGAACCCTCTCCACTGACCGACCAGACAAAAGATCTTGGGCTTTTGTTCTGAAGCATCAACACATAGCGTGATCCTAAAGAACGACACACTGAATAACGGGGGATTGACTACTAATCCCTTTTATCCGTCAATTGCCTCTTCATGGAGGTCTTTCAGCTAAGAAAGCGGTAAAATGCGGGAAAGATGAAAAAAGATCAAGAGATCTACCACGCGGATAAAGATCCGAAGTAACAGCAACTAAAGAAACAAGAAACCCGGAGATCTCTCAAGTTGGCACCATCAAAGAAAGTAAGTCAACGCAGGTAATCGGAATAAACCTCCAAACGGTATCCCACAAATAAAGTTGAATACCAAGCAAACTATCTCTTCAGGAGTCATGTGAGCCCTCACAAAAACTCAACAAACGGGTTAGAGTAACAAGATGCAATCAAGAGAAAACGTGTCACAACAAACATAAAAAGATTAGGGCAATGATCTCTCTATTAGCTTCCAGGGTTTTTGTTCTATTGAAGTTTAGAATTTATAGTCTGATTTTCGTGGCTTTGTGGGCTTAAATGAGAGAGGTCCAAGTCCAAGATTTTTATGCTGTATTCTTAAAACGTGTGGTCTTCGCCTAGCGAAGGATTTGCTCGCCTAGCGAGCATGACAGATGAGACTCGCTAGGCGACCCATTCTGCTCGCCTAGCGAACATGACAACTCAGGAAGTCTCTCCAAATTTGGTAACCTGTGCATTGGACCTTTGTTCCTTCAAGAGTACTATGTTGGCTGCTAAATAGACCCCATTTGAACATGTTGGAAGTAAATCAAATCATTCTCTAGCCATTTGACCTTCAGTTGACCAAAGTTGACCAAAGTTGACCAGAGATAATCCGGATGAACTTTGCTGAAATGCAGTATGAAATGTTAAATGACCTAAAATGAATGCATGAATGAGGGGGGAAAATTTGAGGTGCTACAGCTGCCCCAATTCAATCAACTATGAACCTGAACGGATGAAAGCAGCGGCTATCAGACTTTCAAGGTAAATAGGGATTGAATACCAAAATAACCGGAGAATTTGCACTCTGTAGGCGACGAATCAAAGAAAGCGAGGCCATTTACCGATGGCGGATTCAAAACAGATTTGATATTTACCGATATCAATGAAAGCGAGGCCATTTTACCGATGGCGGCTCCAAAACAAACTGATGTTTACTGATATCAATGAAAGCGAGGCCATTTTACCGATGGAGGCTCCAAAACAGATTTGATATTTACTGATATCAAAGAAAGCGAGGTCATTTACCGATGGCGGCTTCAAAACAAACTGATATTTATCGATATCAAAGAAAGCGAGGCCATTTACCGATGGCGGCTTAAAAACAAAACTGATATTTACCGATATCAAGGAAAGCGAGGCCATTTACCGATGGCGGCTTCAAAACAAAACTGATATTTACCGATATCAAGGAAAGCGAGGCCATTTTACCGATGGCGGCTCCAAAACAAACTGATGTTTACTGATATCAATGAAAGCGAGGCCATTTTATCGATGGAGGCTCCAAAACAGATTTGATATTTACTGATATCAAAGAAAGCGAGGTCATTTACCGATGGCGGCTTCAAAACAAACTGATATTTACCGATATCAAAGAAAGCGAGGCCATTTACCGATGGCGGCTTCAAAACAAAACTGATATTTACCGATATCAACGAAAGCGAGGCCATTTACCGATGGCGGCTTCAAAACAAAACTGATATTTACCGATATCAAGGAAAGCGAGGCCATATATAGATGGCGGCTTCACTGGGGAGGAACAAGTGAAACAAGACCAGACATTTACCGATGACTGGGATGGGACTCGATGTTTACCGACATCGAACAACGATGTTTGTAAGCGAAACCATTTACTGATGGCGAAAGCGAAATACTCGATATTTGTGGATAGCGAATCTACTGTGGAATCTTGAGCGACAAAACCATTTACCGATGGTTAACAAGCGGCTGATGTTAACGACATCGAACAATGATGTTTACCGACATCAAAAAAGAAAGGACACACACGAGTGTTGACAGAACGGTCTTTGAGAGACATGCCATTTACCGATGGCCAACGATTGGAATTCGACATTTACCGACATCGAAAGATGATGTTCGCCGACATCAAAGAAAAGCGCCAATATTTACAGGGATCAACACGACACTTACCGGTATCGCAAGGATGACATTGACATATGTCAAAATAAGGCAGACACTTGCCGGGGGCTAAATTGGAAGAGGATCAAGCTTTCCTTTCACGGACCGGTGAGAAAATAAATCTCACTGAGATTATCGATTCTGAATGTTGTCAAGAGCAGCTGCTACAAATGTGTTGCACTGATGTTGAAAAATGATCCACCTCTGTTGGGGATAAGATCCAATCTGGTCTAATGCATGTATGCATATGTTTGAGTTTTTCATGGCGTAATGCTCCATACTGAATGGAAATGCTACGCGATTTGAGAATGCGAATGCAAATGATGATTACTACATGTAAGATGCAAAGGGAGGAAAACTCCTGCTGGGAAAGCAAATGATCACTTTACTGAGTGCGCATTTGTAATTCGATCTTCTAACTCTGTGGGGACATACAACAATTCTGCTGAGGATACTTACTGATCTGACATTCTCGGTACGGTAGAGAAACTAACTCAATGGGGGAGTCACTTGTTGGGAAAACACCAAGCTCTCAACTATGCTGGGGAAACAAATTCTGAACTCGACTTAAACGACCCAACTTCTTACGTGACTGGACAGTACTGAAGCAACAGGGTCTTCCTTCGAACAAATTTTGGCTCATCTGCTTTAGCCATCAATCAAAGATAATATCCTGCAAAACGGCAAGACATACATGCCCCAGGGGATTGTATGGACAAAATATACTCAAGTGTACTCAACATTAAAAATGATTTTCAGATGTTTTATCTTTCTGCAGGTCATTGTCTAACCTTCATGTTTTTTAGATGCAATGTTTATCAAAAATTCGGACGTTTTTGCAAACAAAACAGTAGAAATAAATAAAAAACAAGAGAGCAATTTGACTAAATAACGACTTTTATTGATTGAAAATGGCCTATAAAGGCAAATACATCAGGAAGCAATTCCTAGGAAGAGGTAATTGCGCCAAAAGAGAAAATAAACTATCCTATTGGCAATGTGAATACGGCATTCCACTATTTTCCAATTCTGTTATGACTCATAGATCTTTAATTTCCCCCAAATTCTTTGCTTTCTGAGAAGAGTGATTGGACCGATCATATCCTTCAAGATGGTAGACACCGAAACGCGATGAAGTACAGATAATTTAGACTGTAGTCTTCGCTTTAATCCCTCTTTTTCCTGGACCGCCTGTAGCACCTCAAATTTGCACCTCCCATTTGTACATACATTTTCATTTTAGGTCATTAACATTGCATTGTTGATTGCATAGTCTATCATGTCATCAGTCAGGCAGGTCAGAAGATTCAACTATGCAAGAAAGCAAGTGCATTTTCTATGGAATCAAAGCCCTAGGGTTGGTTCAATGAGTTTATATGACCTAAGGATCATTATGAAGTGGTTTGGCCAAAGATTGGAGGCTCAGAGCTCATCAGTCAATGATCAGTTCATCTGAAACCCTAGAAAGTCAACAAAAGTCAGCTGTCAATTCAATCATGGATTTGAAGATGGGAGATGGTAAGAGATGCCTCATTCATGTCCATACAAGTCTTATTTGACATTTCAAACATCAACAATGAAGAATTTAAGGTCAGATCAAAACTTTTCAAAAATAGTAAGTGACCTGTAATTTGGAATTGCCAAAAATGGAAAGGTTTTCTCCTCAAGATTACATCCTCAAGAAAGCTTCAAATGAAATTTTGTCCAACATGAAAGTTGAAGATCTTGCTCTCCCATTTCCAAAAAGTCTAAGATCATGAGTTTCTTATGTATGGTTGAAGAGATATGGATCAATCATGGCCAAGTGAACATGGAACTTCAAACATGCATAACTTTCAAACCATAAGGCCAAATGAAGTGGTTCTTTTTTGTACATTCATGTTTTGACATCTACTATCCAAATTATGCATCACATGCCATGCATTCTCATCACATAATTTTTTGGAAAATCACTTGATTTTGGAGGGAAAAATTCAAATTTTAAAATGAAGCATTGTTTGATCATTCTACCACTTACATTGGCTTCCAAACAGAATTTCAAGGGAATTTAAACCCTAACACGTGCACTGTTCCATTCAACTTTCATGCATAAGGTGAAATGGAAAATTTGCATTTACACTCTCATTTCCCTAATCCAATTACCAATTGCCTAAACATGATTAGCAGCATGATTAGGAGGGAGTATAAAGGACTAAACCTAACTGTTTTTGCATAACAGTAATCACTTTTTCAGATCTAGATCTCAAACACTCCAAATTTTCCTCTCAAACTTTCTTGCATTTTCTTCACACAACATCCATTCATCTTGCTTAATTCTTGTTGCTGAGGTGTTTTTGAGCAGGATTACATGTGGAATCGAAGCCAACAGTGCAGGATCAAAGCATTCTTCAAGCTTGAGCATCAATGGTGATTTCAAAGTGAGCTGGATTCGTGTGCGATTAAGATCCAAATTCTCCTCCAAACACATCCACAAGCATTATAGAAGGATCTTGGAACTTCACAAGCCTTGAAGCAAGCTGAATCCAACCTCTGTTCTTCAACAGGTCAGAATTCGAGTTCTCTATTTTTGTAAATCCTTGTGATATTCATGTAGAGCATGGTTTAGTGATGATGCTGATGTAAATTTCGAAGGAATTGGTGCTGTTTTGAGTTAGTTATGGTTGATTGAAATTTTTGATGTTGAACTTGTTTGCTTCGATCCATGCATGCCTTGTTGTTTCTTGATGAATTGAATGTGGATTTGTGATGTATGAAGCAAGATCTACATGATGATGTGCTTAAATTCGATTTATGAGAAATTTGTTTTTGAGCCTGGGTACTGTTCATTGATGAACACGATCAAGATGATTTCCAGAAACGTGTTTGATCCATGAGATTTGTTTTTCAGCGCCTTCCATGTGTTTGTCCTAGGGCTCTCTCGTGATTGGCCCATGCTGAAGCCATGCACGCGTTTCTGATTGGCCCAATCCCGTTGACCATGCGCGCTGACTTCCCCCACTTAAGTGAAACGCGGCGTTTCACTTAAGTCCAGCGCCTATTCATTTAATTAAATAATAATTCAATTGTTAATTCATTTCATTTGTCACTCTTATTTCATTTCATTTTCCAATTTTCCAAAATTCACATCAAATTGAATATTCATCCAAAAATGATGGGATTTTTTGCATCATGTTGCATTTTTTATCTAGTATTTTATCATCATTTTTCCATAAATTGTGCATGGCTGGAAAATATTTTGTGCTAGGGTTTGTGAACATGTATGCCTTTTGACCTTGCCTTGCCATATCTTTTGTGAAATGCTGAGATTTTATCCAATGCTTATGAAATTTGACATGATGAAACTAGACATCTTGCTGGACATTTTGGTGTTGAGTTTGCATTTTTATCATTTATGGTTTCTGAGTGATGATCATGTGAACGTAGGTGTGACAATGTGTGTCACACCTTTGTTTGTCCAACTTGATTAATTTGTTTGCCATGCCAAATGAATTCTAAATGCTTTGGTTTTTTGTATGATGCTTGATATGAATGTTGTGATTGATCATGAATTTTCTTGGAATTTTTGGATTGATTTCTGATTTGATTGAGATTTTTCATTCTGGATTGCCATGTGTGAGCCTTTGAATAGTCATGATTTCCAATCATTTGTGAAATGCTTGTGCTTTATCATATGAATGTGAAACTCTGCATACTCTTTCTAGACATGTTGAAGATTGTTTTGGCTTTAGTTTGGGGTTTTTACCATCTACCATTTCTGTTTTAGGCTTGTGCTAAGTTGGTGTAACATTTGGTGTCCCATTTGAGCTTGTTTTGATTACCTTGCCTTATACAATTTGATTACCATGCCTATTGTGGTCCAATTGCCCTAATATTTTGTGTGATGATCATGTTGTATGTTCTGTTTACCCATGATTTTTTCCAAGATCATTTGAATCATTCTTGAATTAATGTGCATTTGTTCATTCTGTTGTCACAATGTGCTTTCAACTTGCATACTTGGCCATATTTTGTTTATGAAATGAATTTGGTGAATGCTATTGGTATGAGACTTTTTGGATAATGTTCTTGATTGATTGAGGTTGATTCATGTTGAATTTCATGTTCTGTTTTGAATTTTTTCTCCCGCTTTGACCCTAGGCCTTTCCCTAGTGGTTTGTTGCTTATGTTTGAGCTTTGGTTTCAGGTCAAGAGGTACATGGCCATGATGGGATTGATTCACTCTCTTGAGTTGATTATTTGGTTGATGTTGACTAACCTTGGGTTGTTTTGTAGGTTGATGCTTGTGTTGTGCCCATTGGCTTGGCCTTGCACACTGTTGCATTACATGCTTGTCTGTCTGATTGTGTGGCTGTTGTCTGTTTAATTGATTGACTTGTATACTGATTGAGTTAGATTTTTTTCAGGTACATAAGTTGCTTAAGTTCTTTTGAACTTGCTTTTGCTTTTGCTTGGTTGCTTAACCATTGAGGTATAACTCTCTGACTTCATGTAGTCTGGAAGACCTGTCCTGTTACTTGGGCAGACACCTGTCTGAAGCCCTCCTTAAGAGGCAACGCTTGTGTTTGTTTATCTTTGTGCCAAGCAGGAAAAGACCTCTATGAGGCAATTGGCAGATAAAAGAGATGTGCAATCCATCTCCTGCTACTCAGTGTGTCATCCACTTTGCTCACACACCTTGTGTTGATGCATTGTGGATAATAACCCAAGATCTTTGTTGTGTCAGTCATATGTGGATAGAAGAGTTCCTACTTTCTGAACTCCCACTTTCATTTGTCTGAAGCTCTCCCAGGCCAGGGATAAGAGCTGTGAGGTCTTATCTTCACTTCCTATTTCATCTGCTTCACCCTAACTCTCAAGGTTAGGGTTAAGAGCTAACCTCACCCTGACTAAAGCCTAACCTTGTGTGACCCCACTTTGTTTGTATATAGTGTGTGCTATTTGTGTGTATGTTTGCTTTGCTTGTGCTGTTTAGGATAGCTTGCTCCCTGTGCAAGTTAGATAGAAACCTTAACCTAGGACCATGGTGAATTTACATGATAACTATTAGGCTCGAGTCAGTCTCCCTTCTAGTTTGTCATTTCCCAGTCTCTGGTTAGGTTAGAAGTTCTTTCCCTGCGTAGGGGAACTACGTCGCCCTGATCCTCATACCAGATGAGGTACGTAGGCAGGAGATGAGCTGATCTCTCCGGGCGCCCTTTTTCTTTTGTCCCTTTGCGTGTGTTGGAGTCTGACGTAAGTCCAGCGATTGGCAGTCGGTTTCCTGTGTCTTGTTTTCTTGTTGGAGTCTGACGTAAGTCCAACGATTGGCAGTCGGTTTCCTGTGTGGTTTTGTTTGGCGTGCGTTAGCCGAGCTACGGATGCGACATCCTAGCGAGCACGTTTTCCCCGTCCCGAACTACGTCGACTCTGATGTTTGTGCTTGACAGACTACGTAGGCCCAGGATGCGATATCCTGCCGAGTTAGTTTCTCTTGTCTTTTCTGTGTCTCTTTCAGCCAGTGCAGTTTGTTTGTGATCAGTTTTTAGCAACCTTATCCTTCCTTTTGTGCGTGGATCCCATCGAGTACGACGGATGCGTAGGGGTGCTAATACCCTCCCTTCGCATAACCGAGTCCCGATCCCATCTTTCTCTGGTCGCGAGACCATGTCTTTCCCAGGTTTACTTCGAGCGCTTCCTTTCCCTCTTTTGGGATAAATAACGCACGGTGGCGGCTCTGTTGTTTCGTTTTCCCGCCGGTTTTTCACGTAATGCGACAGCCGGCGACTCTGCTGGGGATAAAGTGAAGTTGACCTCTTGCTGGTCCATCTTCCCTAAGAGAGTCAGTCCTAGCGTTCTCTAGGATAGGGTTTAGGTTGCCTGTGTTGCTCTATTTATTGCATTTATGATTATTATGTTGTATATATGTGCATATTTGTTTGCATGCATCATACTGTCATCATGATTGGATTTTGTACAGGTTGGTTCCTCTGTTTGGGGTGGGTGTTCTGAGTGAGGCCCAATACCCAGGCCCGAGTATACACCTAGGATTAGTGTGGCCTCACGTTTCCTCACTTGCTTTATCAGCATGTTGTTGCGACGTGACATACCACAGCCGGACGAGGTTCATTTGAGAGAGTCCTTCCGTTTGGAGTTATTCCACTCAGGTTGGATTATCTCATCTGAGCTATTGACTTCGGTGACCGTTCTTTCCCGGATCTTTGGTTTAGATGATCTTAAGAGATCTGCAACGGCACACCCGAAAGGGCAAACCCGTTGAGTATCTTTGCCCGATTGTCGAGACCATTGTCCGCCTTAGGATAACCTTGTTCGAATTCACCTGTGAGGGGAGGGTTTGATTCTTGCAAGTACAGGTTTCTGCCAGTGATGTTGTGTTCTTTATTTCTGGACGCCGGAGGTTTGACCCTAGTATTGACCAGAGGGTTCCATTTATTTCGGATCCCTGGGCTGAATTTGAGGGTACTTGCTCAGATGACTTTGGGTTTCAGATGACTTTGGGTCTCAGATGACTTTGTGGTTCCGAATTCAAGCCGAAGCTTTGAACCTGTGCCTTGTGATGCACATCCAACCAGTCATGTTCGCATCATTCGCATCATAGCATGTTTATTTTCCAGAAAAACAATGCATAAAGAAAAAAAGTTAACCCGCATGTGCATATCCTTTATCAGGATCATTCTTGATAAAATATAGTACCCATATCATGCATATCATGCACATATCATTCTTGCATTACAGACATGCTTGGGAGAGACTTTTCACTCTGGTTCCTGATTGAGACAGGATTGCTGATCGTCGTCCACACCGCTACTCAACCAGACTTAATCATCAGAGAAGTATGGATCAGGTTCAAGCAGAATTTGCCGAGATGAGGGCAAACATGGCCCAGTTTATGACCATGATGCAGGGTGTGGTGCAAGGGCAATAGGAGCTGCGTGCCTTAGCCCAGAGACAAGAAGCTGTGCTCCCACCGCCTAGCCGCGCTTCACCAGTGGGTGTCCCGGTTCATGATAATGTTGTTGCTGCTGCTCCCGCCAATGACTCCCGCCAATGCTCCCGCCAATCAACGGACAGCCTCTTGCTGCAGAGACTGTTAACGCCAGAGCTACCCAGGCTCCGATTCGTCATCCTGCTCCGCTTGTTGATATACAAGAGGACATGTTCACTCTGCTTAGTGAAGATGATGAGGTTGTGGGGAGAGTCGAAGAGAGGGATCGGAAGGTTGATGCCCTTGCTGAGAAAATCCGTGCCATGGAGTGTCAGAACTCTTTGGGCTTCGATGTAACTAACATGGGTCTGGTGGAAAGTTTGAGAATCCCCTACAAATTCAAGGCGCCGTCTTTTGACAAATACAATGGCACTTCCTGTCCTCGCACCCATGTGCAGGCTTACTACAGGTAGATCTCTGCTTATACCGATAATGAGAAAATGTGGATGTACTTCTTCCAGGACAGTTTGTCTGGAGCGTCCTTGGACTGGTACGTGGACCTGAAGAGAGAGTCTGTCAGAAGCTGGAAAGACTTGGGTGAAGCCTTTCTGAGGCAATACAAGCACAACATGGATATGGCTCCGAGCCGAACCCAACTGCAGAGCTTGTGTCAGAAGACTGGTGAGAGCTTCAAGGAGTACGCCCAGAGGTGGCGTGAGCTAGCCGCAAGAGTGCAACCTCCGATGTTGGAGAGAGAGCTGACTGACATGTTCATCGGGACCCTGTAGGGTGTGTTCATGGATCGCATGGGGAGTTGCCCGTTCAGTAGTTTTTCTGATGTTGTTGTTTGTGGGGAGAGGACTGAGAGTCTCATTTAAGCAGGAAAGATTCAAGATCCTGGCTCTTCAAGTTCTTCGAATTCTAAGACGCCATTCTCTGGGGCACCCAAGAGGGGAGAGAGTGAAACAAATGTTGTGCACCGTCGGAGGAATGTGAACAGAGGACAGTATTGTCAGGCTGCCGCTGTGACTATTCTAGCTACTCAATAACAGCAGAGAAGACCAACTCAGCAATATCAGCATCAGCAACATCGTCCTCAATAGCAGGCTTACCAGCCTCATAATGGTAATCAAGCCAGTACGAGTAATGAGAGGAAGAAGATCACTTTTGATCTGATTCCTATGTCATACGCAGAGCTGTATCCCTCTTTGATAGAGCGGAACTTGATTACTCCCAGAGCCCGCCGGCTATACCCGTCAACCCTCGGTGGTGGTATAAGCCTGATCAGCATTGTGTGTATCATTCGGGTGCTCCTGGTCATGATGTGGAAAGCTGCTTTCAGTTGAAGAATAAGGTGCAGGACCTTATCAGATCAGGGATTCTGAGCTTTGAGGACTTAGGTCCCAATGTTAATCGAGCTTGAAGATAGAAGTCCCGGGCTGGCGTTGACTTGTCTTCTGAGGTCTTCAACGAAAAGGGTTGTTCAAGAATGAAGGTTTTGTTCACGTTAATCAAAGCAGAAGCTGCTGATGCAAAGGATACTGACATCTGTCATCCCTGGAGGGATCTGTCGCAATTGGGTCACTGTGGGCATTCCTACAGCCATTCATAAGTCAGAGTAATAATCACTTTGTTTAAAAACCCTTCTCCCATGCCAAAAGGAGAAGTGATGACATTATTGGCAACATTTGAGCAATGATATTTTCATTCAAATGAAAGCATGTTAAAACATTTGTTTTTCCATTTGTTTTCCCTTTTCTCTTTTTGCATGAAATTGGTGATCACAAAAAACCCTAAAAACAAGAATAAAAGCAATCTTTTCATCTGCATAACGACTGTCTTGTTTGATTTCCAAAAAGCTTTTCATACTCAAAATCATTATGCAGGTTGATTCTTAAACCCATTGAACATAATGATCCAACGCCATCTCCCAAATTTTGAATTCCCTGTATTCGAAGCGGAAGAAGATGATGTTGAAGGGATTCCTGACGAGATTTCTCGACTTCTTGAGCAAGAAAAGAAGATCACTCAGCTGCATCTCGAGAATCAGCAGAACAACCAACTGGGGCATTAAAAAAAAAGAAAAAGAAAGAGGAGGGTGCAAAATCAAAAGAAAGAAAAAGAAAGAAAGAAACAAAAGAAAAATAGCACCCTCAAAGTCCCAAGTTGACTGATGCTGAATGGATTCAGAGTCGTTACGACCAAGTGAATCTGATCGAAAAGAAGAGATTAACTGCCATGTGGCATGGTCAGTTATATCAGCAGAGAGTGAAGAAAGCATTCGACAAGAAGGTCAAGCCTCGTGTGTTCCGAGAAGGTGACCTCGTGCTCAAGAAAGTCTTGTCTTTCGCGCCCGATTCCAGGGGCAAGTGAACCCCAAACTATGAATGTCCATATGTTGTCAAGAGAGCCTTTTCAGGCGGTGCTTTGACGCTTACAACAATGGATGGAGAAGTTCACTCGTCCTGTGAATTCCGATGCAGTCAAGAAATACTTCGCCTAAAACAAAAATAAAAAAAGCAAAATAGCTCGCTAAGTCGAACACCCCAAAGGGCGACTTAGGCAAAAAGGAGCGTCTCGGTGGATTGAAAACCCGAAAGGGCGATCCAGGCAAAAGTTAGAGACATTGAAAAAAAAAGAATTTGCATCCCGCTAGATTGAGCACCTCACACTGGGGCAATCTAGGCAAAAATTAGGGATTTGGCAAGTAACTGCATCCTGACAAGACTGTGTTCTACATCTGTCATCCGCCAGGAATTCTTGATTCGTCGTCAACTGAAGCTTCGGATACATCGAAATTCGGAATTGGTAGAGAAAAGGTCATTATGTTCAATGTAGCCCTCCTGCAATATATATCACCGATTTCAAACTTGTACAGATCTATGGAGTCCTGCCATTTGAAGACTACCATTCCTTCACATCAATTTGAGCTTTTATCCAATTATTTGCACTCTTATTTGTTTCAACTCAACAAATGTTTTGCATGTTTTAATTGATAAAGTATCATTGTTTTCAAAATAAACAAATTTTTCAAAAATTGTTCTTAAACAAAGTGAACATTCACAATGATGGAAGGATACTTAGGAGATCCGCAGTGCTCTCCCAAGGGTGGTATGATTACCAACAGGTAAGACATTTGTTCGTATCTTGAGCATAACTATATCTTTTTCCTGTAGAACCTCTTATGGTTTCTCCTCAGCGAGGTTGCTCAGTGCAGTGTTGGTTGAAGTTGTTCATCTTCATGTCCCCGGCAGTGCAACATTCTTCCTCCAAGTCTCTGTTAGCCCCTATTGTGGTGCATCCCCAGTAGAGTGCTGTTTGAGCCCTATTGTGGGGCATCCCCATCAAGTTTGATGTTGGAACACTTTTGTGGGCCAATTCCCAAGCAGAGTGTTTATTGAAGACTTCAACCTTCGTCTCTCCAGCAGAGCAGTCTTCTCCTCCCCCGGCATGGGTGCTTGTCTTTGGGAGATTCGGTATTTGGTGGATTGACATCCCAGTAATCCAGCATTCCCTCGGATAGATTCCTCAGCGGAGCTGTTGGCATGATGATCTTTATCAATGCCTATCTATTTTCATCAGAGATCTGGTTGCTTCTTGGTATCTCTGATCTCCAGCATGAGTTGTTGTTGTGGCGTGTCTGCCTGTATATTGAACTCTTTCATCCGGTTGTGATTGATGATCCCTCTGGAAGCCTATTGTGGCCTTCCTCCCCTGCAGGATGATGTTGTTCCCTGATGTCCCAGTCTCCAGCAGGTTTTCTTTGCTCTCTGGTGATTTTGGCCTTCCCTCTGGAGGAGTAGCACCGGATGGTTGATTCCTGGACCTATGTGTGTTGAGCATGTCTGTCTGTCAGCATTCATCATACATTCCTCATGCATAATGCATACATGCATAATCATAACATTCAGATACTCATGCTGCATCTGTTGCCGTGTATTTGTTGATGGTTGTCTCCTGCTAATTGGTGATACAGATCTTCCCAGTAGATCCTCCCCTAGGAGATGTGGGTGTGTCTGATCTCTCCATATAGTGTCGACCCCTTAAGTAGAAAATGTCTGTCATTTCCTTCTGCGCTCCCCACTGAGTTATATCCTCGTGGATGACGGTTGTTTCCGTTCCCTCCCTGCACAATTAACGGGATGGGTTTTCCCTATTGAGCTCTTTCCTCATTAGGATGAGTCTTGATTCAGTATGCCTTTTTGGATCGATCATAAATTGGCTTCCTTGTGGCTGTCTCTTGTGCTTCCCTGTCGTATAAATGAATAGTTGCTCACTAACCGGCACTCATTCATCTTATCCTCAGCGGAATTTGTGGCTTCTACCTACGAACCGGTAGTTGTAAGTCCTATCTTTGCGGTTTTCTACCTACTACCCGGTAGTTGTAAATCCTTTTTTCTCACTCTGTTCCTCAGCAGATTGTTTGTTGGCTCTACCTACGAACCGGTAGTTGTAAGTCCTATCTTTGTGGTCTTCTACTTATCAACAGGTAGATGTAAACCCTCTTTCCTCCCCTTTGTAGAGTCAACCCTTGTGCTCATCCTAATCGATGACGGTTACTTTTCTGTGGTTTTCTGCCTACTGTAAGACCCCAATTTTGGGCCCTAAGATCCCTCATGGCCCATATCATATCATATCATGGCCTCAAGGATCATTGCATGCCTTTGCTTCCCTCCTAGTGGGTTGGTTGCCTTGTGAGTGTGTTTCTTGATCACCAAGCATACTTTGCATTTGTATATCTTTGTTTTCATATGTTTATCATTCAAAAAGTACAAAAATATTGTCAGTCTAACCTTGTTGCTTGCAGTTGAAGTAATCATCAGCAATTAGGTCAAAGTCAGTCATTGATCAGTCAAAACAATGGATGGTGGCCATTCTTGCAGAATTTGGGCACCATGATCAATAATCAAAGGTTCAAACAACTTGAGACATCATTTGAAGTCAAGTTCTCAAGGAATTAGGGTTTGGAATTCATCAGAAATGCTTCAGTCATCCAAAACCCTAGAAAAGTCAAACTTGGTCAACTGTTGATTTAATCAGAGATTTGATGAATAGAATTGATTTGAAGGAGTTCATTCATGCTTGTATAAGCCTCATCTATCATGTCAAGCCTCATCATGGAAGAATATCAAGTCAAATCAGAAATTTTCCAGAAATAGAAAGTGGACTTGTAATTTCAACTGCCAAAAATGGAAACTTCTTGATCTTAAACTTACATCATGATACAAGCTCCAAATGAATTTTTGCCCAACATGAAAGTTGAAGATCTTGTTCTCCCATTTTCAAAAAGTCCAAGAACATCAAAATCCCATGTGTGGTTGTCAAGATATGATCAAATCATTTTCACCAATTTTTGAACTTCAACAAGCCATATCTCTCAAACCATAAGGCCAAATTTGGTGGGGTTTTTTCCTACAAACCACATTTTTCATCCTCTTTCCAAAAATATAAATTTCATGACCTAAAACCTCACCATTCAAAATGGCATTTTTGGACCTTTTTCATTTAAATTCAAAGTTTGACCAAACTTTGACTTTTTGATTTTTTGACTTTTTCTTGATTTGGTCAATTGGGAAATGTTCCATACATCATTTGTGACTTGTTCCAATTCCTAAACCATCATCATATCACCATTTTCCTACCATTTTGGACCAAGGTACAAAGTTGGCATTTTTATGCATTTTTTGGTTCATTGAGCAAATCAGGTACAGCATGCTAGTACAGAATAAAAACAGCACAAACATACAGTCTGTCTGCAGCCTGTTGCAGGCCCATCTGAGCAGCATTGCACCTCCCATTTTCCACTTTGTACATAATTAGCAATTGTGCAAATAGCTCCATGTAAGCAAGTACATGTTAACAATTGAGGTGCAGACCACAAACAGCATTTTGTTTGGCCATTTGCTGTCTGTACCAGGGCCCATTCGCAGCAAACACACCCTCCCATACTCACTTACATACCAATTAGCAAAATTGCAAATTGAATCATTTACACTAAACCAACTTACCATTGGATTAAGTGATGCTAAACAGATGATATAAAACCTTTCTTCTGTCATTTGCAACCCTAGTTTTGCAGCCTACCACACAGAAAATACACATTCTCTCCTCTCTTGCAAATTGGCATTTTGGGCTCGATTTGAAAGGATCATCACAAACCACAAGAAACTCTTGCTTCCTTCACTACTTGAACAACATTTTGAGTGCATTTTCACCATCCAAACCAAGTTGGAACCCTGTCCTCTCACTCTGTTTTTGCAAGCATCCTTTAATGGCAATTCGAGTGGTGGAAGTTTCCAAGCAAGTTTGAGCTGAACAAGCTTCATCATCCTTCACTACCAAGCACAATCTCCAACTGTTTGAGCTTGAATCGACCAAAGCACTACTGTTTCAACATTTTCTTCCAAAACAAGTAAGTAATCTATCTTCTCTTTTTGCCATGCCATACTATGTTTGTGAAAGATCCTTAAATGCTGATTCTAGAATGCTTTGCCTTGTTTGAGATGATGCCCTCATGAGGGAGAAATCTGAAAAAATAAGATTATTGGTCATTTGCATTTCTGGTCGAATCTCACTCTATAGTTTGTTATGCTGAAAATTATGCTTGGCTTTGTCATCACCATGCTTGAATACAGCTTTTGGTTTACTTGATTTTACTTTCTGGGTATGTTGAAATTTCATGATGAATGTGTGTTGCTGCTGTTATCTTGAAACCCTACCCTGCCCAGGATACCATGAGCTCGTGTTTCATTTGTTGATGTCTTAATGTTGCATGATGCATTTCAATATTATGCTGTTATGTGCTGGACGAATTTTATGTTGCATGAAAATACCATGAACCATGCTGGAACCCTGCTGCTATTGCTGAACCCTGCTGCAGTTTTGAAGTCCCACGAGCATTGTCTTGTTTCCATGAGCTGAACATGTTAGCCATGCTGTTGTTTGTTTGCTTGTTGGTTGGAACTTCAATTGATGACTGATTTTGATGAACACATGAGCTGCCATGCTAAATATACCTTGCTGCAGTTTAAAACATTATGAACATGCTTAGAAAATTTACATGAACCATGTTGAATGCTGTTGTTTGCTGATCGAGTTTTGGTGTTGATGTTGGAAATATCATGAAGCATGCACTGCTGCTGTTATGCTTGAACCCAAAAAACCATATGTTTTGTGTTATATATTGTTGGTTTGCTTGCTATGAGCACATGATACCAATGCCATACTGTTGTTTTTTTGATGAACATTGTTGATATCATGAAGCTGCCATGCTGATTATGCCCTATTATTTTCCAACTTGTGTGCATGCTTAGAGAATCCATGCGAAATACATTGAGTGCTGTTATGCTATTAACCATGCTGCAAATTGATGATGAATACATGAGCTGCCATGCTGTTAAACCTTAAACTGTCCAGTGATTTTCCATGCTGTTTGGCTTTGGCATTTGAATGTTTGTTTTGAAGCTGAACATGAGCATATCCCCTGCTGTTGTTTTAAACCTTAAACTTGCCAGAATTTTACATAAATGTGCCCTGCTGTTCATGAGCTCTCATATTTTCCATAACTCCCATCCATGATGTGTTGGCTGCTTGCTAAATTCATGCTGTTGTGTGCTGTTGTCTGTTTTGTTTGGATGTTAATGAACACATGATACCTTGCTGCAGTTTTGAAACTCCGTGAAAACCTTACTTGCTGTTGCTTATGATAAGTACATGATGATGAATGCATTATGCTGCTGTTATTGGTATATGCTGTTGTTCATGATTGATATTTGAATGATGATTAGTGATGGATACATGATACCATGCTGTTGAACCTTATCCCTGCCCATGAAAATCCTTTTGAATTGTTGGTTTGTTGTGATTATAATGGCTGGTCGATTTTGGTGTTGCTGTTGAGTACAAATGCTATGCTGCTATGTGTTGTTGATTTAAATGATAAATGATGATGAATGCTGTTGTATGCTAGTCAAGTTTTGTGTTGCTGTTAATTGCCATATGCCATGTATGTTAGAAACCCTAAGGGTTTTATGTGAAAACCAGAACTTTTGAACCATTGGCCAGCTTTACTGTTTTATTGGCTGAGGACCAATGAAAACATTTCATTCTGCTTGCCCAAAACACACCGTTTTGATTAATGAAGGGATATTTTCAAATTTGCCATCGGTTGACCTTTATTGACCACTAGTCCATGTTGTTTGTTCATACTTCATTCAATTATTCATCAAACTTCCACAATTCATTTTAAATTCATTTTAACTCAAAAATTGTGAGATTTTTTGCATTAAACTCATGAATGTGTCTAGTATTTTATGGTGAATTTTAATTAATTTTTCATGTTCTGGATTTTAAATGATAATTGATTTTTCAACATGTATGCCAAAATGATACATTGTGCCATTTCAATTGTGCAATACTCATGTCACATCCAATGAGCTTGAAATTTTTTGTGGTGAAACTAGAC
This sequence comes from Lathyrus oleraceus, assembly GCF_024323335.1. NCBI lineage: Eukaryota > Viridiplantae > Streptophyta > Magnoliopsida > Fabales > Fabaceae > Lathyrus > Lathyrus oleraceus. The sequence continues at coordinate 215,551,718 of NC_066583.1, forward strand.
ACATTGACCTTCATTTCCATATAAAGTTTGTGCATTTATCATTTGTGGATTGAGAGTTATGATTTTCTGAAGTTATGTGTTACATTTGGTGCTATACCATGAACATGCATTTTCCCAAATTTTGTTCACATGCTTCCCTACATCCAAATGATCCCAAATTTTGCATGAATCATCTTTTACATGTCTAGTTTGTGTATGAATTTTATTGGAATTAATCATGCTGTTTTCCATTTGATTGAGAATTTTCTTCCATACTTGGTCATTTGTTGACTTTTTGTGCTATGCCTTGCCAAATCTTTTGTGAAATTCTCAAATCTTATTGTATGATCATGAAATTTCATATGTGATAACTAGACATCTCAAGCTTTGCATTGGTGTTAATCTCATTCATTTCTCTTCTGTTTTCAAATTGATATGATTTTTTGAAGTTGACCCATGCTTGTTGACTTTCACCATGCTTACTTGAATTTGGTTTGACTTCATGATTTCATTGACTGCCTTCCTCTCATCCAAATGCCATGAAATTTTACATGTATACCATGTTAGATGTTAGGATTGAGTGTGATTTATTTCATGATTTTTGAGATCGTTTGAGTTGACTTTTGAATGAAGTCTTTGCGGTTGACTTTTGTATGCTTCTCTTGCCATGCTTTGCATCCTTTTGCATATGAAATGATCATGATGCATGATTTTATTATGAATCCAATTGAGAATACTTCTTGAATGTTTAGACTTGGTTTGGGTTGACTTTTCCTTGCTGCCTTGACTTTTTCTTTCATCTTTGACCCTAGGCTAGCCCTAGTGGTCTTCTAAGCTTATGTTGAGTTCATCTGTTTCAGGTTAAGCACCAATGCCTTGAGGATCATTCAAATATTTGTTTGAGTTAAATTATATGATGTGCTAACTCTTGTTTTGTAGGTGACTCATATGCTTGAGTCTTTGTGCCTTGCACAATTGGTCCCTCTGTGGTTGACTATTGGTTATTTCCTTTTGATTTTGACTGTTGACTTGTTTACTAATGAGTTTGACTTTTTCAGGTACTTTAGTTGCTTAAGTTCTTTGAACTTACTTGCTTGCTTTGCTTTTTAGCATTTGCTTTGAGGTATAAACCTTTCTTCTTCATGTAGTCTGGAGACCCGGTCTGTTATTTGACCGGGCAAACTGTCTGAAGTCCTCCTTAAGAGGCAATGCCTGTGTTTTGTTTAAATTTGTCCTAAGCAGGAAAAGTCCTTCAAGTAAGGCAATTGGTGGAAGGTAGGGATAAGTAATCTATCCCCCACTATTCAGTGTGTCCTCTCTTTGCTCCCATTACATGGTTGAAGCACTGAGATAAAAACCCAAGATCTAATCGAGTCCATAATGTGGAGAGAGTTCCTACTTTCTGAACTCCCACACTTTCTTTGATGCTCTCTCTGATATGAGATTGAAGCAATGAGGCACACCCCTCATCTCCTTTTCATCTGCTTCACCTTAGCCTCTCAATGGCAAGGTTAAGAGCGACCCTTACCTATTACAGTGGACTTTCAAAGTCAAACCCTCTTGTATGAGCCCCCTTGCTTGGCTATAGAGTGTGCTGTTTGATATTCATTGATTGACTGATTGCTCCATATGCACTTGCTTGCCTGTATGTTATGCATGTATCATCATCCATTGCCATTAGTGCATGATCATATCATTTGTCTGTGTGACTGTTATTATTGTTGTTTGCCCATTGAGGTCAATTGTAAGTCCATTGCTTTGGCATTTGCTCCTGTGATATGGAAGGATAGAGTGTAAGACCTCATTGGTCACTCATATCTTCTGTTTAATTTGTATGTGAGGATACAGTTATAAGTCCCTGTAAGTTGGCATCTGTTATCCTGTGATCATAATTTGATCTGTTTGTATGAGAGGTTGCAATTATAAGTCCCTGTAAGTTGGCATTTGCATTCCTGTGATCATATTGTTGCTTTTGTTCTTGTATGTGAGGATCCATTGTAAGTCCCTGTGATGTGGCATTGGATTTCCTGTGAGCATACTGTGGAGTTAACCTAAGTCCAGATAGATTGGCAATTAACTTCCACTTCTCATCTTTGTTTTTCTTTTGAGGAGATTGGTGTAAGTCCATTGAGTGGCATCTGATATCCATTTCTGTTTTAGGAGACTGGTGTAAATCCATCTATTGGTATCCGGTATCCGCTTTTATTTCTTTGCCTGTGGAGATTAGTGTAAGACCATTGAGTGGCTTCTGACATCCCGTTTTGTTTTAGGAGATTGGTATAAGACCATTGATTGGCATCCGATATCCGCCTTTGCTTTATTTGTTTATTATTATCCATTGCATTCCAAAGGACACACTTGAATCATCTCCCATATGATCTCAAGAAGTGAACCTTCTAAGAAGTTTTACTATCCATCCTCATCCATTCATCATTCATTATGTCCTAAACCTTTTCACACTTCATCTTTCAAACTTGACATAAGTGTTGTGCAAACATCTTCATGTTTTTCTAACTAAAAACCTGGACCCCAAGTCCTTGACTTTTTCAAACTCATTTCATAATACTTCTTTTGAATCAATCTTAATCATACTTTGACTTCATTTTCATAATCACAATCAATTAACTTCACTCATTCACTTGTTTTGGCTCTGTCCATTGTTAATCTTTTCACATTAGCCATAGGTTTCAATTATCTTTGTGGTTGATGTAAATCTTGCCTATCCTTAGTGAGTCGACAGTAAGACTTCCGTACTTCAAACAGGGCTAACCCCTCTAGTACGTCGAAGCTATCCTCGCATGGTGGATGTTGTTTTTGGTCGAGTGTTCTCCCATTGATAATGAAAAGCCTCAGTGCTTGTGTTTAAAACTGAATCCACCAACTTTTGGAAATCTTTTAGCCGAACTACGGCGTTCTGATCCTTACCTTTGATGGAAGGTACGTAGGCAACGGGTGCATCCGTTCGAACCCAATAACCCAATAAAAAATGTATATTCTTTTCTCATCATCTCAATCATGTTTGCACAATCTTTTTGTCATAACAAATAACAATTTAGCATAACAAGTGTGAAAAGGGCTCCCTAGGAGTACCTAGGACGTAGTGGGTGCCTAACACCTTCCCATTGCGTAATTTACCCCTTACCCAGAATCTCTGATCTTTTTATTAGTTTTCTACGTGTAAAACTTCTTAGGCTTTTGTTCGCTTTTTAGCCAGTCCTTTGGATAAATAAAAGTGCGGTGGCGACTCGAAATTTTCAATGTATCTCATAGCTTATGGTTTAATCGATAGATCATATAGCGACGAATACACCGTCACAGAAAAGTGGCGACTCTGCTGGGGAAAAGTCACAGAAAAGTGGCGACTCTGCTGGGGAACATCGATCCTTGGTGGTATTGCCTACTTTTCACCCTTGTTGTGCTATATTGTTTTTTTTATCTGACATATTTTTGTACAATTTGGGATGAATGTATTGATTGTAATGTGTGAATTGCTTGATATACATTTGCTGTTTGCTTTGGTGATCTGTGAGATGAGTTCTATACCCGAACTCGAGTGCTCTCTAGGATAGGAGAATGGCATAGTCTTGTCGATTGGTGTGGAGTATTCCTTAGCCAGTTGACTTGCGAGCCCATTCACTTGGTGGAGGTCATGTTGAACTAATAATGTCACACAAGTTATTTGTGGTTAGGCATTATTCTTTCAATCATGTGCCGCAGAAGCCAAGGACCTTAGTTTACCAAACCCATCTTGGCCTATTTTTAGGAACGTAGTGCGGAAGTCGTTCAGATGTCAGTTCTGATACGATTGTTACGCGATACTACACTCATAAGAGTTTCTCTTGAGAATATTCTTGGAATACGAGTATTCGTTCCTCCGAAAATATTCGAAAGATGGAACGATGATTATGGGAACCTCTGATAGAACATGTCTGGCAGGTTTAAACCCTAGTACACTCCCTTTGGGTGGTTCTTAACCGAGACTCCATGCTCGTGACTCTCAACAAACCCGTGATTCGTGGTTGAGTCGTTCAAACATTGTTAATATCAATGGATCCCGGATCAGGTGTAAAAACCTAAAATCCATCAAAGCGGCTGGTTGATATTAAGAATGTCTGAACCGGTTCATGTACCGTTAATATCAATGGAACTTGGGTGTCGATAAGGTGGAAACCTAAATCCACCAAAATGGATGATTGATATTAGGGGTACATAGAGCTTTCCCACGACCTTTGTTTGGTGTGCCTTGCTTGATCCTTGAGTGTGTTTGTTGCATTCATACATTCACGCATTCATCCACATTCATATCATCAGAAAAAGAAAATTTTCAAGGAACTCAAAGGAGTTTATTTGCAAAAATTTTCAAAACATGAAAAAACCGGGAAAAATTTTTCACCTGATATATCTGATGAGATATTCTCATGTATGATCAAAAAGCTTAAATATTTCAAAGTTTGCAAATAAAACCCTCGGGTTCCTTTGATATAAAAAACAAGCATATGCATAAACACTTCATGCATCATTTGCATAAGCAGGTGTTTTGTTCCGGTCTCCCGTCCAGTGGTCTGACCTTGCGATCTTCATTTATTTTGAAGACGCACTTTGCCGGTATTATACCAAGGCCAACTCTGCCAGATTGATGGATCATCCTGAGCAAGAGAGCTATGAATTCAGAAGGATTTTGCCAGCCTTAGTGCTGTTGATGGATTTATTCCTGTTGATGGATTTATTCCTGTTGATGGATTTATTCCTGTTGATGGATTTATTCCTGTTTAACCGATCCCGGGCTGGCATTGGCTACTGTTCTGGGGCACTTAATGAGCAAGGTTTGTTCGCAAGTGGAGGATTCATCCACGCTGATCAACCTGAAGAAGAGGAAGCTGCTGCTATCATTGAAGAAGAAGATGCAGAAGACTTGAACAATTTTGTTATTCCTGGTGGTGTCTGCCACAATTGGGTCGCTGTGGATGTTCCTACGGTCATTCATAAGTCAGCGTGATTTGTTCATTTTGTTTAAAACCCTTCTCCCATGCCAAAAGGAGAAGTGATGACATTGTTGGCAGCATTTAATACAATGATGTTTTCATTCAATTAATGCATTGTTTAACATTTGTTTTTCCTTTGTTTTCACTTTTTGCTTTTGCATGAAATCAGTGATCACAAAAAACCCTGAAAAAACAAAAACAACATTTTTCATCTGCATAAATGATTTGCTTGTTTAAAATTCAAAAGCTTTTCATTATCCAGAATCATTATGCAGGGATTTCTAAACCCATTGAACATAATGATCCAACGCCATCTCCCAATCTTGAAGTCCTTGTATCTGGGGCAGAGGAAGATGATGTTGAAGGGGATTCCTGACGAGATTACCCGCCTTCTTGAACACCAAAAGAAGCTCATTCAGCTGTATCATGAGAATCAGCAAAACAGTCAAACTGGGGGCATTTAAAAAAAAAAAAAAAAAAAAAAAAAACAAAAAGAAGAAAAAAAAAAAGAAGAAAGAGGGTGGAAAAGAATGAAAAAAATCAAAAAACCAGGAAATTTTTTTTCAAAATTTTTCCAAGGGAAAAAGAAAATTTATACCCTCAAGTCCCTAGTTGACTGATGCTGAATGGATTCAGAGTCGTTATGACCAATTGAATTTAATTGAAGAGAAGAGATTAACTGCCATGTGCCATGGTCAGCTATATCAGCAGAGAATGAAGAAAGCATTCGACAAGAAGGTCAAGCCTCGTGTGTTCCGAGAAGGTGACCTTGTGCTCAAGAAAGTTTTGTCTTTCGCGCCCGATTCCAGGGGCAAGTGGACTCCAAACTACGAGGGTCCATATGTTGTTAAGAGAGCCTTTTCAGGCGGTGCTTTGATGCTTACAACAATGGATGGGGAGGATTTCACTCGTCCTGTGAATTCAGATGCAGTTAAAAGATACTTTGCCTAGAAAAAAAAGTATATGCAAATGAAAAAAGAATGAAAAAAAACAGAATTGCTCGCTAAGTTGAAAACCCGAAAGGGCGGCTTAGGCAAAAATGAGCGTCTCGGTGGAGAACCCGCAAGGGTAATCCAGGCAAAAATTAGAGACTTGAAAAAAGAAAACATTTGCATCCCGCTAGATTGAGTACCTCATCCTGGGGCAATCTAGGCAAAAATTAGGGATTTGGCAAGTAACTGCATCCTGACAAGACTTTCTGTTCATCAGTCGTCATTTCGTCAGAAGATTCTCGATTCATCGTCAACCGAAGCTTCGGATACATCGAGATTCAAATTGGTAGAGAAAGGATCATTATGTTCAATGTAGCCCTCTTCCAATATATATCACTGATTTCAAATTTGTACAGATCTATAGAGTCTTGCCATTTGCAGACTACCATTCTATCAAATCAATTTGAGCTTTTTATCCAATTATTTGCATTCTTATTTGTTTCAATTCAACAAATGTTTTGCATGTTTTAAATTGATAAAATGTCATTGTTTTAAACAAATCAAATTTTTTCAAAATTTTTGTTTTATACAAAGTGAACATTCACAAGATTGAAAGGATACTCAAGAATATCTCAGTGCTCTCCCGAGGGTGGCATGATTCCCAACAGGAAAGACATTGGTTCATATTCCTGGTTTGGTGGTATCTTCTTTCTTCAGATCTTTGTTGGGGTTGTTCCTCAAGCAGAGTAGTTGTTGGGGTTGTTCCCCAGTACAGTCGCAAGTAAGTGTTGTTGAAGACTTCGTTCTCTCCAGCAGCAGTTTTCCCCCAGCATGGGTGTTTTCTTGTGAAGTTTCGGTGGTTGATGGTTTGTCATCCTGGTGCCCCGTCACTTTCTCCAGTGGGTCGTACGCCCCAGACTTTATTTGTCTCCTCAGCGCAGTCATGAGTACAACTGTTATTGGTACTCCCCTCGGAGTCGCGAGTAGAGCTGTTATTGATATCCCCACCAGGGTTGTAAGTGGAGTTGTTACCGCTTTTCCCCATGCAGTGTGCCAGCAGGAATTGTCTGTTTCCTCAGCACGTTTGTTTTCTTTTGAAGACTCGGTAAGTCAGTGGTTTGATACCCGGTACTTTACCCTTTCCCCGGCGAGGTCGTCCGCGGAATTATTGCTATCTCTCCATCAAAGTTTTTCTCTCCAGCAGAGCAGGATTTATTTTCCTACTCCGTGGTTGATTGGGTCGGCATCCCAGTTTTGCAACCATCTTTTCCTCAGCTTAGTCTGCAGAATGTTTGTTGTGGCAGTTTCGCCTGTTGAACACTCTTTCAATCCCCGATATGGTCGGATGATGGCTCTAGCCTCCAGTGAACGGATTTGATTTCCTGACTGTTTGTGATCCCCAGTAGAGTGGCTTATATTGCAGAATCTACTTGTTGTGATCAGTTTGCTGTGTATTCTCCCCGAGTGGAGTGGTCCGTTGCAGAATATACATGTTTGATCTGTCCTCCCTCAGTGGCTTGTTCCCAAGAGAGTAGCCGACAGTTTTTCCCCAGTAGAGTTGCTTATGCAGTTACACTCTATTTGGATGATATCATTCTCCCTCAGTGGGCTGTTCCCCAGCGGAGTTGTGTGGATTTGCTTCTACAGCAGTTCTTGTTTGTGCAATGCACTTGTTGTTTCTCAGTTGACACTGAGATCCCCTGCAGATACTTTGGGACTTCTCTTGTTCCCTACAGATTCGTCTTGGTGGCTGTTATGCCCGTTGTGACTTTCTGTACCCTGATTGGGTTGTTTCCTGATATTTCTGATTCTCTGCTTCTTCAGCAGTACCTGCAGATCTTTGCTTTACAGCATAAAGATCTCCGCAAATTGGCTCTCCAGCTGGTTTTTCCCCTGGAAGTATAATACCGGACGTCTGGTTCCTGAACCTGTTTGTGTTAGAATTGTCTGTTTTGTCAGCATTCATCAAACATAAATCACGCATATTCATGCATATTCATAAACATTCAGATATTCATGTTGCATTTCTTGCCATATATCTTTTGTTTGTTGTGTCTCCTGCTATGGTGATATAGATCTCTTTATAGATCTCCCCAAGCAGATGTCGGGTGTTTAAAATCTCTCCATATAGAGTCAACCCCATAAGCAGAAAATGTTGTCTTTCCTTCTGCAGTTCCCCACTGAGATATATCCTCGTGGATGACGGTTTCTTCCGTTTCCTCCCAACACATGTATTGGGATGGATTTTCCTATTTGAGTTACATCCTCATTAGGACGTGTCTTTATTCAGTCCGTCTTTTTGGATCATTCCCGAATTGGCTGTTTGTCAGATGTCTTGTGTTTCCCAGCGGGTTGTTCCCCAGCGGAATGTTTTTGGGCCTCTACCCTCATACCGGTAGTTGTAAGTCCTATCTTTCCTGGCTTTCTTAACAGAATTTGTGGTTATACACCTTTTATTCTCCAGCCAGAGTTTTGGTTTTCTACCCGTATACTGGTAGTTGTAAAATCCTATTTTTCCTGCTTTTCAGCAGTTTGTGGTTTGTTATAAACCCTATTTTTTGGTTTCCCGTGCGGATTTGTGATTCGTTCTATCCCCACGCGGAGTTTTTGGTCTTCTACCCCGTATTCGGTGGATGTAAACCCTAATTTTGTGGTTATCTTCATTCAATATTCTTGATGTTGATTTTCCTTTGCTTGTGTAAGTTGCTCAGATCAGCACTTATATCCGTAGCAAGTCTTTTGTGGATAATTGCCGTATGCTAGCAATTTTATCCCCGGCGGGTCTTTTCACCGTATGCTCGTGATTTGTTCCCCGGATCATTGGTTGTTTACCAGTGCACCCCCAGCTAGTCTTCTGTCGATAATTGCCGGATGCTTGCAATTTATCCTCAGCAGATCGCCTTTCATTTACCCTTTTGTTGGTAATGTCTGTTGCTCCCTTTTGATTGGTCATCACTATATACCTATTCTGGTATCCCGATGCCTTTCTTGTCGGATTTTTATCCTTAAACAACCCAGTAACCGGTTCAGGATAATCTTCCATGCGAGTATATTATTCACGGTCTGCCGGTAATGAATAATATATCTCATGCGCTCTTTAGTTGGAATCCTTTGTTGATCTTCCCCAACTGAGCAAGATTCGTATTCTTTGTAGAATCGAATACCCATCCTTTAACCAGTTTGTGTTCAGGATGATGAGTGTTTTGGAACACACACCAATTCACGTTTTTTTGCCCATCCTTTAACCAGTTTGTGTTTAGGATGATGAGTGTTTTGGAACACACACCAATTCACGCTTTTTTGTCCATCCTTTAAACAAGACTGCTGTTCTAGCTTTCTTTCGGATGATGAGTGTTTTGGAACACACACCAATTCACGTTTTTTCAGCCATCCTTTAAACAAGTCTGCTGTTCTAAGCTTTCTTTCGGATGATGAGTGTTTTGGAACACACACCAATTCACGTTTTTTGTCCATCCTTTAAACAAGACTGCTGTTCTAGCTTTCTTTCGGATGATGAGTGTTTTGGAACACACACCAATTCACGTTTTTTGTCCATCCTTTAAACAAGTCTGCTGTTCTAGCTTTCTTTCGGATGATGAGTGTTTTGGAACACACACCAATTCACGTTTTTTCAACCATCCTTTAAACAAGTCTGCTGTTCTAGCTTTCTTTCGGATGATGAGTGTTTTGGAACACACACCAATTCACGTTTTTTGTCCATCCTTTAAACAAGTCTGCTGTTCTAGCTTTCTTTCGGATGATGAGTGTTTTGGAACACACACCAATTCACGTTCTTTTATCCATCCTTTAGCCAGTTGGCGTTCAGGGTGATGAGTGTCTTGGAACACACACCAATTCACGTTTTTTTGACCATCCTTTAAACAAGTCTGCTGTTCTAGCTTTCTTTCGGATGATGAGTGTCTTGGAACACACACCAATTCACGTTTTTTGTCCATCCTTTAAACAAGTCTGCTGTTCTAGCTTTCTTTCGGATGATGAGTGTTTTGGAACACACACCAATTCACGTTCTTTTACCCATCGTTTAACCAGTTTGTGTTCAGGATGATGAGTGTCTTGGAACACACACCAATTCACGTTTTTTGTCCATCCTTTAAACAAGTCTGCTGTTCTAGCTTTCTTTCGGATGATGAGTGTCTTGGAACACACACCAATTCACGCTTTTTTTGCCCATCCTTTAACCAGTTTGTGTTCAGGATGATGAGTGTTTTGGAACACACACCAATTCACGTTTTTTGCCCATCCTTTAACCAGTTTGTGTTCAGGATGATGAGTGTTTTGGAACACACACCAATTCACGCTTTTTTTGCCCATCCTTTAACCAGTTTGTGTTCAGGATGATGAGTGTTTTGGAACACACACCAATTCACGTTTTTTTGCCCATCCTTTAACCAGTTTGTGTTTAGGATGATGAGTGTTTTGGAACACACACCAATTCACGCTTTTTTGTCCATCCTTTAAACAAGACTGCTGTTCTAGCTTTCTTTCGGATGATGAGTGTTTTGGAACACACACCAATTCACGTTTTTTCAGCCATCCTTTAAACAAGTCTGCTGTTCTAAGTTTTCTTTCGGATGATGAGTGTTTTGGAACACACACCAATTCACGTTTTTTGTCCATCCTTTAAACAAGACTGCTGTTCTAGCTTTCTTTCGGATGATGAGTGTTTTGGAACACACACCAATTCACGTTTTTTGTCCATCCTTTAAACAAGTCTGCTGTTCTAGCTTTCTTTCGGATGATGAGTGTTTTGGAACACACACCAATTCACGTTTTTTCAACCATCCTTTAAACAAGTCTGCTGTTCTAGCTTTCTTTCGGATGATGAGTGTTTTGGAACACACACCAATTCACGTTTTTTGTCCATCCTTTAAACAAGTCTGCTGTTCTAGCTTTCTTTCGGATGATGAGTGTTTTGGAACACACACCAATTCACGTTCTTTTATCCATCCTTTAGCCAGTTGGCGTTCAGGGTGATGAGTGTCTTGGAACACACACCAATTCACGTTTTTTTGACCATCCTTTAAACAAGTCTGCTGTTCTAGCTTTCTTTCGGATGATGAGTGTCTTGGAACACACACCAATTCACGTTTTTTGTCCATCCTTTAAACAAGTCTGCTGTTCTAGCTTTCTTTCGGATGATGAGTGTTTTGGAACACACACCAATTCACGTTTTTTCAGCCATCCTTTAAACAAGTCTGCTGTTCTAGCTTTCTTTCGGATGATGAGTGTCTTGGAACACAAACCAATTCACGTCTTCGGATTTTATCCTTAAACAACCCAGTAACCGGTTCAGGATAATTTTCCTTTCGAGTATATTATTCACGGTCTGCCGGTAATGAATAATATGTCTCATTCACTCTTGGGTCAATCCTTTGTTGCTTTCCCCTCAGAGTAAGATTCATTTTCCTTGTGGAATTGAATAGCCATCCTATAAACAAGTTTGCTTTCGCTCACTTCAGGATGATGAGTGTTTTGGAACACACACCAATTCACGCTTTGGTCGGTCACCTATTATATACCCAGTAATCGGTATCCTTGGTGTTCCCTCCTTTCTGCTCCCTATTATGACCTCGGTCCCCCTGTGGAGTCAGATTTTCCTGAGTTTGTTACCCGTATGCCTGGTAACATCTCATTTGCTTTGTTACTTCCCCAGCGGAGTTTTCTTTTGCTTCTCTTCAGGAGTCAGCTTGTGTTTCTCCAATGGGTTTATTTTCCTTTGGAATTCTTTCCCAGTGTGAGTCCTTCACTCCCCAGTGAGTTCTCCAGTCTGTTTTTCTGTTTTCCTTAATCAGAGTCGTGTCTTGTTCACGCTGTGTCAGTTTTGTTTTTCCCCAGTTTGGAGTCGTGTATTGTTTGCACATTTCTTTTTCTTTTATTATCCCCATAGAGTCTTGTTAGAGTCTCTGTTCCTGGTGAGTGTACTACTCTGATGGATCGTCTTTTCTTCTGTGTGAATCATATTCCCCACAGAGTTTGTGTCTTTTGCACGCATACATTTGCATCATGAGGTCTCTTAGGGACCAAAATTTGTCTCATTACTGTATTTAAGCCCATTCTACCGCGTCGAGATGAAGATTTCTAAACTTCACTTCTCCGGCTAGAATGACCTTAAATAGGGGCATCTGTAAGACCCCAATTTTGGGCCCTAAGATCCCTCATGGCCCATATCATATCATATCATGGCCTCAAGGATCATTGCATGCCTTTGCTTCCCTCCTAGTGGGTTGGTTGCCTTGTGAGTTTGTTTCTTGATCACCAAGCATACTTTGCATTTGTATATCTTTGTTTTCATATGTTTATCATTCAAAAAGTAAAAAAATATTGTCAGTCTAACCTTGTTGCTTGCAGTTGAAGTAATCATCAGCAATTAGGTCAAAGTCAGTCATTGATCAGTCAAAACAATGGATGGTGGCCATTCTTGCAGAATTTGGGCACCATGATCAATAATCAAAGGTTCAAACAACTTGAGACATCATTTGAAGTCAAGTTCTCAAGGAATTAGGGTTTGGAATTCATCAGAAATGCTTCAGTCATCCAAAACCCTAGAAAAGTCAAACTTGGTCAACTGTTGATTTAATCAGAGATTTGATGAATAGAATTGATTTGAAGGAGTTCATTCATGCTTGTATAAGCCTCATCTATCATGTCAAGCCTCATCATGGAAGAATATCAAGTCAAATCAGAAATTTTCCAGAAATAGAAAGTGGACTTGTAATTTCAACTGCCAAAAATGGAAACTTCTTGATCTTAAACTTACATCATGATACAAGCTCCAAATGAATTTTTGCCCAACATGAAAGTTGAAGATCTTGTTCTCCCATTTTCAAAAAGTCCAAGAACATCAAAATCCCATGTGTGGTTGTCAAGATATGATCAAATCATTTTCACCAATTTTTGAACTTCAACAAGCCATATCTCTCAAACCATAAGGCCAAATTTGGTGGGGTTTTTTCCTACAAACCACATTTTTCATCCTCTTTCCAAAAATATAAATTTCATGACCTAAAACCTCACCATTCAAAATGGCATTTTTGGACCTTTTTCATTTAAATTCAAAGTTTGACCAAACTTTGACTTTTTGATTTTTTGACTTTTTCTTGATTTGGTCAATTGGGAAATGTTCCATACATCATTTGTGACTTGTTCCAATTCCTAAACCATCATCATATCACCATTTTCCTACCATTTTGGACCAAGGTACAAAGTTGGCATTTTTATGCATTTTTGGTTCATTGAGCAAATCAGGTACAGCATGCTAGTACAGAATAAAAACAGCACAAACATACAGTCTGTCTGCAGCCTGTTGCAGGCCCATCTGAGCAGCATTGCACCTCCCATTTTCCACTTTGTACATAATTAGCAATTGTGCAAATAGCTCCATGTAAGCAAGTACATGTTAACAATTGAGGTGCAGACCACAAACAGCATTTTGTTTGGCCATTTGCTGTCTGTACCAGGGCCCATTCGCAGCAAACACACCCTCCCATACTCACTTACATACCAATTAGCAAAATTGCAAATTGAATCATTTACACTAAACCAACTTACCATTGGATTAAGTGATGCTAAACAGATGATATAAAACCTTTCTTCTGTCATTTGCAACCCTAGTTTTGCAGCCTACCACACAGAAAATACACATTCTCTCCTCTCTTGCAAATTGGCATTTTGGGCTCGATTTGAAAGGATCATCACAAACCACAAGAAACTCTTGCTTCCTTCACTACTTGAACAACATTTTGAGTGCATTTTCACCATCCAAACCAAGCTGGAACCCTGTCCTCTCACTCTGTTTTTGCAAGCATCCTTTAATGGCAATTCGAGTGGTGGAAGTTTCCAAGCAAGTTTGAGCTGAACAAGCTTCATCATCCTTCACTACCAAGCACAATCTCCAACTGTTTGAGCTTGAATCGACCAAAGCACTACTGTTTCAACATTTTCTTCCAAAACAAGTAAGTAATCTATCTTCTCTTTTTGCCATGCCATACTATGTTTGTGAAAGATCCTTAAATGCTGATTCTAGAATGCTTTGCCTTGTTTGAGATGATGCCCTCATGAGGGAGAAATCTGAAAAAATAAGATTATTGGTCATTTGCATTTCTGGTCGAATCTCACTCTATAGTTTGTTATGCTGAAAATTATGCTTGGCTTTGTCATCACCATGCTTGAATACAGCTTTTGGTTTACATGATTTTACTTTCTGGGTATGTTGAAATTTCATGATGAATGTGTGTTGCTGCTGTTATCTTGAAACCCTACCCTGCCCAGGATACCATGAGCTCGTGTTTCATTTGTTGATGTCTTAATGTTGCATGATGCATTTCAATATTATGCTGTTATGTGCTGGACGAATTTTATGTTGCATGAAAATACCATGAACCATGCTGGAACCCTGCTGCTATTGCTGAACCCTGCTGCAGTTTTGAAGTCCCACGAGCATTGTCTTGTTTCCATGAGCTGAACATGTTAGCCATGCTGTTGTTTGTTTGCTTGTTGGTTGGAACTTCAATTGATGACTGATTTTGATGAACACATGAGCTGCCATGCTAAATATACCTTGCTGCAGTTTAAAACATTATGAACATGCTTAGAAAATTTACATGAACCATGTTGAATGCTGTTGTTTGCTGATCGAGTTTTGGTGTTGATGTTGGAAATATCATGAAGCATGCACTGCTGCTGTTATGCTTGAACCCAAAAAACCATATGTTTTGTGTTATATATTGTTGGTTTGCTTGCTATGAGCACATGATACCAATGCCATACTGTTGTTTTTTTGATGAACATTGTTGATATCATGAAGCTGCCATGCTGATTATGCCCTATTATTTTCCAACTTGTGTGCATGCTTAGAGAATCCATGCGAAATACATTGAGTGCTGTTATGCTATTAACCATGCTGCAAATTGATGATGAATACATGAGCTGCCATGCTGTTAAACCTTAAACTGTCCAGTGATTTTCCATGCTGTTTGGCTTTTGGCATTTGAATGTTTGTTTTGAAGCTGAACATGAGCATATCCCCTGCTGTTGTTTTAAACCTTAAACTTGCCAGAATTTTACATAAATGTGCCCTGCTGTTCATGAGCTCTCATATTTTCCATAACTCCCATCCATGATGTGTTGGCTGCTTGCTAAATTCATGCTGTTGTGTGCTGTTGTCTGTTTTGTTTGGATGTTAATGAACACATGATACCTTGCTGCAGTTTTGAAACTCCGTGAAAACCTTACTTGCTGTTGCTTATGATAAGTACATGATGATGAATGCATTATGCTGCTGTTATTGGTATATGCTGTTGTTCATGATTGATATTTGAATGATGATTAGTGATGGATACATGATACCATGCTGTTGAACCTTATCCCTGCCCATGAAAATCCTTTTGAATTGTTGGTTTGTTGTGATTATAATGGCTGGTCGATTTTGGTGTTGCTGTTGAGTACAAATGCTATGCTGCTATGTGTTGTTGATTTAAATGATAAATGATGATGAATGCTGTTGTATGCTAGTCAAGTTTTTGTGTTGCTGTTAATTGCCATATGCCATGTATGTTAGAAACCCTAAGGGTTTTATGTGAAAACCAGAACTTTTGAACCATTGGCCAGCTTTACTGTTTTATTGGCTGAGGACCAATGAAAACATTTCATTCTGCTTGCCCAAAACACACCGTTTTGATTAATGAAGGGATATTTTCAAATTTGCCATCGGTTGACCTTTATTGACCACTAGTCCATGTTGTTTGTTCATACTTCATTCAATTATTCATCAAACTTCCACAATTCATTTTAAATTCATTTTAACTCCAAAAATTGTGAGATTTTTTGCATTAAACTCATGAATGTGTCTAGTATTTTATGGTGAATTTTAATTAATTTTTCATGTTCTGGATTTTAAATGATAATTGATTTTTCAACATGTATGCCAAAATGATACATTGTGCCATTTCAATTGTGCAATACTCATGTCACATCCAATGAGCTTGAAATTTTTTGTGGTGAAACTAGACACATTGACCTTCATTTCCATATAAAGTTTGTGCATTTATCATTTGTGGATTGAGAGTTATGATTTTCTGAAGTTATGTGTTACATTTGGTGCTATACCATGAACATGCATTTTCCCAAATTTTGTTCACATGCTTCCCTACATCCAAATGATCCCAAATTTTGCATGAATCATCTATCACATGTCTAGTTTGTGTATGAATTTTATTGGAATTAATCATGCTGTTTTCCATTTGATTGAGAATTTTCTTCCATACTTGGTCATTTGTTGACTTTTTGTGCTATGCCTTGCCAAATCTTTTGTGAAATTCTCAAATCTTATTGTATGATCATGAAATTTCATATGTGATAACTAGACATCTCAAGCTTTGCATTGGTGTTAATTTCATTCATTTCTCTTCTGTTTTCAAATTGATATGATTTTTTGAAGTTGACCCATGCTTGTTGACTTTCACCATGCTTACTTGAATTTGGTTTGACTTCATGATTTCATTGACTGCCTTCCTCTCATCCAAATGCCATGAAATTTTACATGTATACCATGTTAGATGTTAGGATTGAGTGTGATTTATTTCATGATTTTTGAGATCGTTTGAGTTGACTTTTGAATGAAGTCTTTGCTGTTGACTTTTGTATGCTTCTCTTGCCATGCTTTGCATCCTTTTGCATATGAAATGATCATGATGCATGATTTTATTATGAATCCAATTGAGAATACTTCTTGAATGTTTAGACTTGGTTTGGGTTGACTTTTCCTTGCTGCCTTGACTTTTTCTTTCATCTTTGACCCTAGGCTAGCCCTAGTGGTCTTCTAAGCTTATGTTGAGTTCATCTGTTTCAGGTTAAGCACCAATGCCTTGAGGATCATTCAAATATTTGTTTGAGTTGAATTATATGATGTGCTAACTCTTGTTTTGTAGGTGACTCATATGCTTGAGTCTTTGTGCCTTGCACAATTGGTCCCTCTGTGGTTGACTATTGGTTATTTCCTTTTGATTTTGACTGTTGACTTGTTTACTAATGAGTTTGACTTTTTCAGGTACTTTAGTTGCTTAAGTTCTTTGAACTTACTTGCTTGCTTTGCTTTTTAGCATTTGCTTTGAGGTATAAACCTTTCTTCTTCATGTAGTCTGGAGACCCGGTCTGTTATTTGACCGGGCAAACTGTCTGAAGTCCTCCTTAAGAGGCAATGCCTGTGTTTTGTTTAAATTTGTCCTAAGCAGGAAAAGTCCTTCAAGTAAGGCAATTGGTGGAAGGTAGGGATAAGTAATCTATCCCCCACTATTCAGTGTGTCCTCTCTTTGCTCCCATTACATGGTTGAAGCATTGAGATAAAAACCCAAGATCTAATCGAGTCCATAATGTGGAGAGAGTTCCTACTTTCTGAACTCCCACACTTTCTTTGATGCTCTCTCTGATATGAGATTGAAGCAATGAGGCACACCCCTCATCTCCTTTTCATCTGCTTCACCTTAGCCTCTCAATGGCAAGGTTAAGAGCGACCCTTACCTATTACAGTGGACTTTCAAAGTCAAACCCTCTTGTATGAGCCCCCTTGCTTGGCTATAGAGTGTGCTGTTTGATATTCATTGATTGACTGATTGCTCCATATGCACTTGCTTGCCTGTATGTTATGCATGTATCATCATCCATTGCCATTAGTGCATGATCATATCATTTGTCTGTGTGACTGTTATTATTGTTGTTTGCCCATTGAGGTCAATTGTAAGTCCATTGCTTTGGCATTTGCTCCTGTGATATGGAAGGATAGAGTGTAAGACCTCATTGGTCACTCATATCTTCTGTTTAATTTGTATGTGAGGATACAGTTATAAGTCCCTGTAAGTTGGCATCTGTTATCCTGTGATCATAATTTGATCTGTTTGTATGAGAGGTTGCAATTATAAGTCCCTGTAAGTTGGCATTTGCATTCCTGTGATCATATTGTTGCTTTTGTTCTTGTATGTGAGGATCCATTGTAAGTCCCTGTGATGTGGCATTGGATTTCCTGTGAGCATACTGTGGAGTTAACCTAAGTCCAGATAGATTGGCAATTAACTTCCACTTCTCATCTTTGTTTTTCTTTTGAGGAGATTGGTGTAAGTCCATTGAGTGGCATCTGATATCCATTTCTGTTTTAGGAGACTGGTGTAAATCCATCTATTGGTATCCGGTATCCGCTTTTATTTCTTTGCCTGTGGAGATTAGTGTAAGACCATTGAGTGGCTTCTGACATCCCGTTTTGTTTTAGGAGATTGGTATAAGACCATTGATTGGCATCCGATATCCGCCTTTGCTTTATTTGTTTATTATTATCCATTGCATTCCAAAGGACACACTTGAATCATCTCCCATATGATCTCAAGAAGTGAACCTTCTAAGAAGTTTTACTATCCATCCTCATCCATTCATCATTCATTATGTCCTAAACCTTTTCACACTTCATCTTTCAAACTTGACATAAGTGTTGTGCAAACATCTTCATGTTTTTCTAACTAAAAACCTGGACCCCAAGTCCTTGACTTTTTTCAAACTCATTTCATAATACTTCTTTTGAATCAATCTTAATCATACTTTGACTTCATTTTCATAATCACAATCAATTAACTTCACTCATTCACTTGTTTTGGCTCTGTCCATTGTTAATCTTTTCACATTAGCCATAGGTTTCAATTATCTTTGTGGTTGATGTAAATCTTGCCTATCCTTAGTGAGTCGACAGTAAGACTTCCGTACTTCAAACAGGGCTAACCCCTCTAGTACGTCGAAGCTATCCTCGCATGGTGGATGTTGTTTTTGGTCGAGTGTTCTCCCATTGATAATGAAAAGCCTCAGTGCTTGTGTTTAAAACTGAATCCACCAACTTTTGGAAATCTTTTAGCCGAACTACGGCGTTCTGATCCTTACCTTTGATGGAAGGTACGTAGGCAACGGGTTCATCCGTTCGAACCCAATAACCCAATAAAAAATGTAT
Organism: Lathyrus oleraceus; assembly: GCF_024323335.1. NCBI lineage: Eukaryota > Viridiplantae > Streptophyta > Magnoliopsida > Fabales > Fabaceae > Lathyrus > Lathyrus oleraceus. The sequence goes on from NC_066583.1 coordinate 215,570,611, forward strand.
ATTCTTTTCTCATCATCTCAATCATGTTTGCACAATCTTTTTGTCATAACAAATAACAATTTAGCATAACAAGTGTGAAAAGGGCTCCCTAGGAGTACCTAGGACGTAGTGGGTGCCTAACACCTTCCCATTGCGTAATTTACCCCTTACCCAGAATCTCTGATCTTTTTATTAGTTTTCTACGTGTAAAACTTCTTAGGCTTTTGTTCGCTTTTTAGCCAGTCCTTTGGATAAATAAAAGTGCGGTGGCGACTCGAAATTTTCAATGTATCTCATAGCTTATGGTTTAATCGATAGATCATATAGCGACGAATACACCGTCACACCTACTAACCGGTAGATGTAATCCCCTCTTTGTGGTTATCATTATCCAGGTTTTTGATATTGATATTCCTTTTCCCTTTCGGATATTTGCTTTGATTAAGCAACTTTATCCCCAGCAGGTCTTCCCCTTCCTTGTGGGTAATTGCTCCGAGTAAGCAATTTTATCCTCAGTGGGTCCTCTTTCATTCACCGTTTGCCGGCAATGTTGGTGGTTTCCCCTTTTGATTGGTCATCTCTACATACCTAGTCTCGGTATCCCGATGCCTTTCTTTTTCGGTCGATCTATCCTTTAACAACCTACAACCCGGTTATGGATAATCTTCCATGCGAGTGTATTATCTACGTTTTGACGGCTATAGATAATATATCTCATGCGCTCTTTGGTCGAAGTGTTGTCCTTCCCAGTTGAGTAAGATTCATATTCCTCGTGGAATCGAATGTCCATCCTTTAACAAGTTTGCTTTCACTCCCTTCAGGATGTTGAGTGTTTTGGAACACACACCAATTCACGTTTTCGGTCGATCTATCTATTTAACAACCTACAACCCGGTTATGGATAATCTTCCATGCGAGTGTATTATCTACGTTTTGACGGCTATAGATAATATATATCATGCGCTCTTTGGTCGAAGTGTTGTCCTTCCCAGTTGAGTAAGATTCGTATTCCTTGTGGAATCGAATGTCCATCCTTTAACAAATTTGCTTTCGCTCTCTTCAGGATGTTGAGTGTTTTGGAACACACACCAATTCACGTTTTCGGTCGATCTATCTATTTAACAACCTACAAATCGGTTATGGATAATCTTCCATGCGAGTGTATTATCTACGTTTTGACGGCTATAAATAATATATCTCATGCGCTCTTTGGTCGAAGTGTTGTCCTTCCCAGTTGAGTAAGATTCGTATTCCTTGTGGAATCAAATGTCCATCCTTTAACAAGTTTGCTTTCGCTCTCTTCAGGATGTTGAGTGTTTTGGAACACAAACCAATTCACGTTTTCGGTCGATTTATCCATTTAACGACCTACAACCCGGTTATGGATAATCTTCCATGCGAGTGTATTATCTACGTTTTAACGGCTATATATAATATATCTCATGCACTCTTTGGTTGAACCCTTTGTTTGTTTCCCCAGCTGAGTAAGATTCGTATTCCTTGTGGAATCGAATGTCCATCCTTTAACAAGATTGCTTTTCTAGCTCTCTTCAGGATGATGAGTGTTTTGGAACACACACCAATTCACGCTTTGGTCGGTCACCTGTTTTATGCCTACAACCCGGTATCCTTGGTGTTCCTTCCTGTCTGCTCCCTGTCGTGACCTTGATCCCCAGTGAGCTACCTCTCTGTTGGTTTCGATAAACGTCGAGTTTTTCCTAGTTGTCCGTTGGCATCTAGTTGTATCTTCCCCACAGGTCATCCGTTGATGTCTGTTCACCTCTTCGTTGGTTTCGATAAACGTTGAGTTTTTCCCAATCGTCCGTTGACGTTTGGTTGTGATTAGCTTTTCCCCAGTAGGGTCACCTTTCTCCGTTGGTGTCGATAAACGTCGAGCTTCTCCCTTTCGTCCGTTGACGTCTAGTCGAGTCTTTCCCATTCATCCATTGATGTCTGGTCACCTTCTCCGTTGGTGTCGATAAACGTTGAGTTTTTCCCATTCATCCGTTGACGTATGGTTGTATTTCTCTCCCATTCATCTGATGATGTCTGGTCACCTCTCCGTTGGTTTTGGTAAACGTTGAGTTTTTCCCATTCGTCCGTTGACGTATGGTTGTATCTCTTTTCCATTCATCCGTTGATGTCTGGTTACCTCTCCGTTGGTTTCGATAAACGTCGACTTTTTCCTGGTCGTCCGTTGACGTCTAGTTGTGATTTCTATTCCCATTCATCATCTTTCGATGTCTGGATGTGACTGTACCTTTGAGAATGAAAAATCAAAATCTCCAGTAATAAATATCAGATCCCAGTTGAAGTTGCCATTGGTGAACTTTCCTTTCTTGGATCCCCCACAGAGTGCAAATTTCTACGGTTCTTTGGTATTCAATCCCTTTTTACCCTGAAGGTCTGACCGTCGTTGCTCTCATCCGTTCAGGTTCCCAGTTGATTGAATAGGGGCAGCTGTAGCCCCTCAAATTTGCACCTCCCATTTGTACATACATTTTCATTTTAGGTCATTAACATTGCATTGTTCATTGCATAGTCTATCATGTCATCAGTCAGGCAGGTCAGAAGATTCAACTGTGCAAGCAAGCAAGTGCATTTTCTATGGAATCAAAGCCCTAGGGTTGGTTCAATAAGTTCATATTACCTAAGGATTATTATGAAGTGGTTTGGCCAAAGATTGGAGGCTCAGAGCTCATCAGTCAATGATCAGTTCATCTGAAACCCTAGAAAGTCAACAAAAGTCAACTGTCAATTCAATCATGGATTTGAAGGTGGGAGATGGTAAGAGATGCCTCATTCATGTCCATACAAGTCTTATTTGAAATTTCAAACATCAACAATGAAGAATTTGAGGTCATATCAAAACTTTCCAAAAATAGTAAGTGACCTGTAATTTGGAATTGCCAAAAATGGAAAGGTTTTCTCCTCAAGATTACATCCTCAAGAAAGATTCAAATGAAATTTTGTCCAACATGAAAGTTGAAGATCTTACTCTCCCATTTCCAAAAAGTCCAAGATCATGAGTTTCTCATGTATGGTTGAAGAGATATGGATCAATCATGGCCAAGTGAACATGGAACTTTAAACATGCATAACTTTCAAACCATAAGGCCAAATGAAGTGGTTCTTTTTTGTACATTCATGTTTTGACATCTACTATCTAAATTATGCATCACATGCCATGAATTCTCATCACATAATTTTTTGGAAAATCACTTGATTTTGGAGGGAAAAATTTAAATTTTAAAATGAAGCATTGTTTGATCATTCTACCACTTGCATTGGCTTCCAAACAGAATTTCAAGGGAATTTGAACCCTAACACGTGCACTGTTCCATTCAACTTTCATGCATAAGGTGAAATGGAAAATTTGCATTTACACTCTCATTTCCCTAATCCAATTACCAATTGCCTAAACATGATTAGCAGCATGATTAGGAGGGAGTATAAAGGACTAAACCTAACTGTTTTTGCATAACAGTAATCACTTTTTCAGATCTAGATCTCAAACACTCCAAATTTTCCTCTCGAACTTTCTTGCATTTTCTTCACACAACATCCATTCATCTTGCTTAATTCTTGTTGCTGAGGTGTTTTTGAGCAGGATTACATGTGGAATCGAAGCCAACAGTGCAGGATCAAAGCATTCTTCAAGCTTGAGCATCAATGGTGATTTCAAAGTGAGCTGGATTCGTGTGCGATTAAGATCCAAATTCTCCTCCAAACACATCCACAAGCATTATAGAAGGATCCTGGAACTTCACAAGCCTTGAAGCAAGCTGAATCCAACCTCTGTTCTTCAACAGGTCAGAATTCGAGTTCTCTATTTTTGTAAATCCTTGTGATATTCATGTAGAGCATGGTTTAGTGATGATGCTGATATAAATTTCGAAGGAATTGGTGCTGTTTTGAGTTAGTTATGGTTGATTGAAATTTTTGATGTTGAACTTGTTTGCTTCGATCCATGCATGCCTTGTTGTTTCTTGATGAATTGAATGTGGATTTGTGATGTATGAAGCAAGAGCTACATGATGATGTGCTTAAATTCGATTTATGAAAAATTTGTTCTTGAGCCTGGGTACTGTTCATTGATGAACACAATGAAGATGATTTCCAGAAACGCGTTTGATCCATGAGATTTGTTTTTCAGCGCCTTGCATGTGTTTGTCCTAGGGCTCTCTCGTGATTGGCCCATGCTGAAGCCATGCACGCGTTTCTGATTGGCCCAATCCCGTTGACCATGCGCGCTGACTTCCCCCACTTAAGTGAAACGCGGCGTTCCACTTAAGTCCAGCGCCTATTCATTTAATTAAATAATAATTCAATTGTTAATTCATTTCATTTGTCACTTTTATTTCATTTCATTTTCCAATTTTCCAAAATTCACATCAAATTGAAAATTCACATCTAGTATTTTATCATCATTTTTCCATAAATTGTGCATGGCTGGAAAATACTTTGTGCTAGGGTTTGTGAACATGTATGCCTTTTGACCTTGCCTTGCCATATCTTTTGTGAAATGCTGAGATTTTATCCGATGATTATGAAATTTGACATGATGAAACTAGACATCTTGCTGGACATTTTGGTGTTGAGTTTCCATTTTTATCATTTGTGGTTTCTGAGTTATGATCATGTGAATGTAGGTGTGACAATGTGTGTCACACCTTTGCTTGTCCAACTTGATTAATTTGTTTGCCATGCCAAATGAATTCCAAATGCTTTGGTTTTTTGTATGATGCTTGATATGGATGTTGTGATTGATCATGAATTTTCTTGGAATTTTTGGATTGATTTCTGATTTGATTGAGATTTTTCGTTCTGGATTGCCATGTGTGAGCTTTTGAATAGTCATGATTTCCAATCATTTGTGAAATGCTTGTGCTTTATCATATGAATGTGAAACTTTGCATACTCTTTCTAGACATGTTGAAGATTGTTTTGGCTTTGGTTTGGGGTTTTTACCATCTACCATTTCTGTTTTAGGCTTGTGCTTAGTTGGTGTAACATTTGGTGTCCCATTTGAGCTTGTTTTGATTGCCTTGCCTTATACAATTTGATTACCATGCCTATTGTGGTCCAATTACCCTAATTTTTTGTGTGATGATCATGTTTTATGTTGCGTTTACCCATGATTTTTTCCAAGATCATTTGAATCATTCTTGAATTAATGTGCATTTGTTCATTCTGTTGTCACAATGTGCTTTCAACTTGCATACTTGGCCATATTTTGTTTATGAAATGAATTTGGTGAATGTTATTGGTATGAGACTTTTTGGATAATGTTCTTGATTGATTGAGGTTGATTCATGTTGAATTTCATGTTCTGTTTTGAATTTTTTCTCCCTCTTTGACCCTAGGCCTTTCCCTAGTGGTTTGTTGCTTATGTTTGAGCTTTGGTTTCAGGTCAAGAGGTACATGGCCATGATGGGATTGATTCACTCTCTTGAGTTGATTATTTGGTTGATGTTGACTAACCTTGGGTTGTTTTGTAGGTTGATGCTTGTGTTGTGCCCATTGGCTTGGCCTTGCACACTGTTGCATTACATGCTTGTGTGTCTGATTGTGTGGCTGTTGTCTGTTTAATTGATTGACTTGTATACTGATTGAGTTAGATTTTTTTCAGGTACATAAGTTGCTTAAGTTCTTTTGAACTTGCTTTTGCTTTTGCTTGGTTGCTTAAACATTGAGGTATAACTCTCTGACTTCATGTAGTCTGGAAGACCTGTCCTGTTACTTGGGCAGACACCTGTCTGAAGCCCTCCTTAAGAGGCAATGCTTGTGTTTGTTTATCTTTGTGCCAAGCAGGAAAAGACCTCTATGAGGCAATTGGCAGATAAAAGAGATGTGTAATCCATCTCCTGCTACTCAGTGTGTCATCCACTTTGCTCACACACCTTGTGTTGATGCATTGTGGATAATAACCCAAGATCTTTGTTGTGTCAGTCATATGTGGATAGAAGAGTTCCTACTTTCTGAACTCCCACTTTCATTTGTCTGAAGCTCTCCCAGGCCAGGGATAAGAGCTGTGAGGTCTTATCTTCACTTCCTATTTCATCTGCTTCACCCTAACTCTCAATGTTAGGGTTAAGAGCTAACCTCACCCTGACTAAAGCCTAACCTTGTGTGACCCCACTTTGTTTGTATATAGTGTGTGCTCTTTGTGTGTATGTTTGCTTTGCTTGTGCTGTTTAGGATAACTTGCTCCCTGTGCAAGTTAGATAGAAACCTTAACCTAGGACCATGGTGAATTTACATGATAACTATTAGGCTCGAGTCAGTCTCCCTTCTAGTTTGTCATTTCCCAATCTCTGGTTAGGTTAGAAGTTCTTTCCCTGCGTAGGGGAACTACGTCGACCTGATCCTCATACCAGATGAGGTACGTAGGCAGGAGATGAGCTGATCTCTCCGGGCGCCCTTTTTCTTTTGTCCCTTTGCGTGTGTTGGAGTCTGACGTAAGTCCAGCGATTGGCAGTCGGTTTCCTGTGTCTTGTTTGCTTGTTGGAGTCTGACGTAAGTCCAGCGATTGGCAGTCGGTTTCCTGTGTGTGTGTTTGTTGGTTCGGAGTCTGATGTAAGTCCAGCGATTGGCATTCGGTTTCCATGTTTTCCTGTTTGTGTGGAGTCTGACGTAAGTCCAGCGATTGGCAGTCGGTTTCCTGTGTGGTTTTGTTTGGCGTGCGTTAGCCGAGCTACGGGTGCTCTGATTCTTCTTTAATCCGAGAAGATACGTATGCATAGGATGCGACATCCTAGCGAGCACATTTTCCCCGTCCCGAACTACGTCGACTCTGATGTCTGTGCCTGACAGACTACGTAGGCCCAGGATGCGATATCCTGCCGAGTTAGTTTCTCTTGTCTTTTCTGTGTCTCTTTCAGCCAGTGCAGTTTGTTTGTGATCAGTTTTTAGCAACCTTATCCTTCCTTTTGTGCGTGGATCCCGTCGAGTACGACGGATGCGTAGGGGTGCTAATACCTTCCCTTCGCATAACCGACTCCCGATCCCATCTTTCTCTGGTCGCGAGACCATGTCTTTCCCAGGTTTACTTCGAGCGTTTCCTTTCCCTCTTTTGGGATAAATAACGCACGGCGGCGGCTCTGTTGTTTCGTTTTCCCGCCGGTTTTTCGCGTAATGCGACACCGCCTTTTCAGGTTTTCAATCCACCGGGATACCCATTTTTGCCTAAGCTGCCTTTGCAGGTTTTCGACTTACTGGGTGTACATAATATTGTTTATTCTTTATCCCTAACTTTTTCCCGAACCTTTTTCTTTTTTCTCTTGGTTCGCCGGGATGCCCTTTTTTTGCCTGGACTTTCTTTTTTTTTGTCCAGCGGGTCAGTTTATGCGAAGTATTTTTTTTACTACATATGAATTCACAAGAGACGGAAAATCTTCACCATCCATAGTCGTAGGCATCAAGGCTCCACCAGAAAAGACCTTTTTAACAACATATGGACCTTCATAATTCGGAGTCCACTTGCCCCTGTTATCTGTACCGGGAGGAAGGATCCTCTTCAAAACTAAGTCGCCCATATGATAGCTTCGAGGACGCACTTTCTGATCAAAGGCCTTCTTCATCCTTCTTTGATATAGTTATCCATGGCACACAGCTGCTAATCGCTTTTCCTCAATTAGATTTAACTCATCAAACCTGGCTTGGACCCACTCAGCCTCGTCAAGTTTTACATCCATCATCACCCTCGAAGAAGGGATTTCAACTTCTACTGGAAAGACTGCCTCCATGCCATACACGAGCGAAAATGGAGTTGCCCCGGTTGAAGTACGTACTAAGGTACGATAACCATGCAAAGCGAAAGGCAACATCTCATGCCAATCCTTGTACGTGATGACCGTCTTTTGCACAATCTTCTTAATGTTCTTGTTTGCCGCCTCTACAACACCATTCATTTTTGGTCTGTAAGGAGAAGAATTATGATGTTCAATCTTAAAATATTTGCAAAGCTCTTTCATCATCTTGTTATTGAGATTCGAACCATTATCAGTGATGATTCTCTCAGGAACCCCATAACGACAGATGATTTCTTTCTTAATGAATCGAGCAACCACTTGTTTGGTAACATTGGCATAAGAAGCTGCTTCCACCCACTTGGTAAAGTAATCAATCGCGACTAGGATGAAGCGATGTCCATTAGAAGCAGTAGGTTCATTCTTTCCAATCATATCGATTCCCCACATCGCGAATGGCCAAGGAGAATTCATAATATTCAAAGGGTTTGGTGGTACATGCACTTTATCTGCATAGATCTGACATTTGTGGCACTTCCGAGCGTATTTGAAACAGTCAGATTCCATGGTTATCCAGTAATAACCGACTCTTAACAACCTCTTGGCCATTGCATGACCACCAGCATGGGTACCGAAAGATCCCTCGTGTACTTCCTGCATTAACATGTTTGCTTCATGTCTAACCACGCATCTGAGCAGAACCATATAAAAGTTCCTCTTGTACAACACATCATCCTTGTTCAAGTAAAAGCTTCCAGCTAGCCTTCTCAGTGTCTTCTTGTCATTCTTTGACGCTCCTTCAGGATACTCTTGGCTTTTGAGGAAATTCTTAATATCATAAAACCACGATTTCTCATCAATAACAGACTCGACTGCAAACACATACGCAGGCCTCTCGAGTCGATTCACAGTAACGTGTGGCACGTGATTCTGCCAATGAACTTTAATCATTGAAGACAATGTGGCTAAGGCATCAGCCATTTGATTTTCATCTCGGGGTACATGATACAACTTTACTGTCTTGAAGAAAGTCAGGATCCTTCTGCGGTAATCTCTATAAGGAATCAAATGCGGCTGATGAGTATTCCAGTCTCCATTGACTTGGTTAATCACCAGAGCAGAATCTCCATAAATGTCCATAGTTTTGATCCTTAGATCGATGGCTTCCTCAATCCCCATGATACAGGCCTCGTACTCAGCTTCGTTGTTGGTTACTTCGAAAGTCAATCTGGCGGATAAAGGTATGTGTGCACCTTTAGGATTAATGGGTACTGCCCCAACACCATTTCCATTCACATTTACCGCCCCATCAAACATCAGTGTCCACTTGTCATCGGGATCCGGTCCTTCCTCGACAATAGGCTCTTCACAATCTTTCATCTTTAAGTACATGATATCTTCATCGAGGAATTCAAACATCATCGGCTGATAGTCATCAATTGGTTGCTCGGCAAGGTAATTAGACAAAATACTACCCTTGATGGCCTTTTGCGACGTGTACTGGATATCATACTCTATTAAAATCATCTGCCAACAAGCCACTCGTACGGTAAGAGCCGGCTTTTCAAAGATATACTTTACTGGGTCCATCTTAGAAATCAAGAAGGTAGTATGGTTCAACATATACTATCTTAGTCGGCGAGCAGCCCATGCCAAAGCGCAGCAAGTTTTCTCGAGCAGCGAATATCTTGTTTCACAGTCGGTAAACTTTTTGCTAAGGTAGTATATTGCATGCTCTTTTCGACCAGACTCATCATGCTGTCCCAATACACACCCATCGAATTCTCTGTTACTGAAAGGTACATTATCAGAGGCCTCCCATGAACTGGAGGTATAAGAATTTGAGGTTTCTGTAAATATTCTTTTATCTTATCAAAAGCTTTTTGACAATCATTGTTCCCCCTGATTGCTTGATCTTTTCTTAGCAATTTAAATATCGGTTCGCACGTAGTTGTTAGGTGAGATATAAACCGTGCAATGTAGTTCAGCCTCCCTAAAAATCCATGAACCTGCTTTTCCGTTCTTGGTTCAGGCATTTCCTGAATAGCTTTTACTTTCGCTGGATCAACCTCAATCCCTTTCTCACTGACAATGAAACCTAACAGCTTCCCAGATCTCACTCCAAATGTACACTTGTTTGGATTCAACCTCAGTTTGAACTTTCTTAATCTTTCAAACAACTTTTGCAGGATTACCAAGTGTTCCTCTTCTATCTGAGACTTCGCAATCGTATCATCCACGTACACTTCAATTTCTTTGTGCATCATGTCATGAAAGAGAGTCGTCATAGCTCTTTGGTAGGTAGCACCGGCGTTCTTCAACCCAAATGGCATTACCTTATAACAGAATGTGCCCCAAGGTGTAATGAATATCGTCTTCTCCATGTCTTCTGGCGCCATCTTGATCTGATTATAGCCAGAAAATCCATCCATGAAAGAGAAAACCGAGGACCGGGCAGTGTTATCGACCAATACATCAATGTTAGGTAATGGGAAGTAATCTTTCAGACTGGCTCTATTTAAATCTCAGTAATCAACACACATCCTGACTTTACCATCCTTCTTCGGCACGGGTACGATGTTGGCGACCCAAGGGGGGTAATTGGTAACTGCTAGAAAACCTGCATCCAACTGTTTCTGAACCTCCTCTTTGATCTTGTCAGCCATCTCAGGACTAGTTCTGCGAAGCTTCTGCTTTACCGAAGGACAATCTTCTCTAAGAGGCAGCCTGTGCACCACAATATTTGTATCCAAACCAGGCATATCTTGATACGACCATGCGAATACATCCACATATTCCTGCAGCATTTCAATCAGCCCTCTCTTGACCTTTTCCTCTAAAGCAACCCTATCTTGATCTCTTTCTTTGCATCCTCAGTACCAAGGTTAATGACTTCCAACTCTTCCTGATGAGGTTGAATAACCCTTTCCTCCTGTTTCAATAGTCTGGCCAATTCTTTGGGGAGTTCACAATCTTCTTCGCTCTCCTCTTCGGCTTGGTAAATGGGATTATCAAAATCATACTGAGCCATATTAGAACTGTTTTTAATGGAATCCGCCAGATCAATTCTACACGAACGATGTTTCATGCTTTATTTTAGAAAAGAGTTCAAGAAAGTCACAAAAACAAAAAACGTTTCCATTTTTATTGTTTTGAAAACGAAAGTAATAAAAACAGAAAGACAGTGAGCACAAATTTGATTGCAAAACGTCCTTTATTGATGATAATCATTGAAAATTCAAAACATGATGTGGCCCTACAATGAAACACTACGCCTCGGGCAGAGCGTAGGGTATTCATGCAAAATGAAAAACAAAAGAAAATTACTCTGTCTGAAGAGTAACTTGGACTATTTCTTTAGTAGTCCAGTTGTTGATCTTTTCCCCTGGAGCACACGGGCGCACCCAATTATCCATATCACAATCACTTTCACCATCTTCATTGTCTTTTGCAAAGACATCCCCGTGATTCATCAATCCAGCACTAGCGAAAGTACACGGCCCTTTCTGATTCTGGACACCCTGTTCTGACGATTGAAAAGGCTGATAACCAACGCCAAACATGTCTTCTTTTACGGGCACATTAATCACCTTGCCCTAGCCTTCCGCGTTACCTGAATGAATGACCTCCAAAGCTTGTTTATAGGACGCAATCGAGGTACCTGGTTTCTTCTGTTCAACAAAAGCCACCTTCTCAATACTGACAGTCTCAAAAGCTTGACATAGAGTTTCATGAATTTCACCATCCATCTCCACATATCTGAAGAAGGATAAATGGCTCACAAAAATGTCCTCTTCACCACACACAGTCACAACCTGACCATCCCACACATATTTTAGCTTTTGGTGGAGAGTCGAAGAAACTGCTCCGGCTCCATGTATCCAGGGAAGCCCCAACAAACAACTATATGCTGGTTGAATATCCATCACATAGAAGACAATACTAAACACTTCCGGGCCAATCTTCACAAGCAACATGACTTCACGAAAAACCGACCGCTTGGATCCATCAAAAGCATGGACAACAATATCACTTGGTGTGAGAACAACCTCTTCGACATCAAGCTTACTCAGAGCCTTCTTGGGCAGCACATTCAAGGAGGAACCGGTGTCAACCAAAACATGCGACAAAACGGCGTCTTTGCATTCCATCGTGATATGCAGAGCTCTATTATGATTGCGACCCTCAGGTGTCAGGTCTAGATCCGTGAATCCGAAACCATGTCTCATGTTAACATTTGCAATAACACCTTCAAGCTGGTTAACAGAAATCTCTTGAGGCACATAAGCCATATTAAACATTTTCAACAGGGCGTTACGATGAGCCTCGGAACACATCAACAGAGAGAGGATAGATACTTTTGACGGTGTCTAATTCAACTGATCTACGATCTTGTAATCACTTTTCTTGATAATTCTCATAAATTCCTCCACGTCCTCTTCCAAAGAACCCTCGGGCACTTCCTTTCGCACCGGTTCTTCTTCAACTACAGCTTTTTTTCCTTTTGTTCTAGCAAGAGCCTCAGCATTGTTATCCTTCGGGACCTGTGGTGCAAACAAACGACCACTTCTCGTGAATCCTCCGGGTCCTCCCACATTACCCACAGCCGAACCAACTGTTACTGGAGTATGATTTACTGATCTGGTCTGATTCTCTGGTCTTTTATTTTTGCAAACAGTATTGTCATATTGCCACGGAATTGCTCTACTATTCTCAAAAAGTCTTCCACTTGAAGCAACAATGATGGTAGGAGTACTGATATTTACTAGAGCATTAATAATCGCGGGAACACCAATAGTCACAGGAGCAGATATGGTCACGGGCGCAGCTACGGTCACAGGAGTACCAATAGTCACAGGCGCACTAATAGTTCTTGAGGCATGTACAGGATCTTCTGACGATGTAAAGTAAATGGTAACAGTCGATACCTCTTCACGGTCTTTCACTACCCGATCAAACTGTAAACAACCTTCATTCATCAATTCCTGGATACCTTCTTTCAATTTCACACAACCGTTTCGTGATTGGAATACTCCCCCTCTAAGCAGACGTTCCTTCACGACAAACAACGAAGTCTGGACATCATTAACATTGACTATCAAGTTCAAATTTTCCCCATCTTCCACACTATTTACTCTGGGCCCTCCATGCTGAGGCATAGGATTATTCACCACATTTGGAGTAGGAGCAAAGTTAATCGTCTTGGCATCAATCAAGTCTTGAACTTTATGTGGAAAAGCCCAACAATTCTCGATGTGGTGCCCTGGCGCACCAGAATGAAAATCACAACGGACATTAGCATCATAACCAGCGGGAATCCTTGTCAATGGAGCCATAGTGCGAAGTTCAACAAACTTTAACCTGAGCAATTCAGGGAGTAATTCAGCATAAGTCATTGGCAACGGATCAAAATGACGATCTGGCATTCCTTGTCTTGGTTGGAATTGGCGTAGCTGTTGTTGTTGTGGTTGTCCTCTTTGTGGTTGTTGAGGTTGGGTTGCTGGAATAGTCACATCAGCAACTTGACGGTATTGTTGTCCTCTGTTTCCATTTCTCTGATTATGTATAGCATTTGTCTCACCCTCTCTCCTTCTGGGTGTCCCTGAAAATTGTTTCTTATCACTTGAAGAACTTGAAGAACCAAGGTCTTGGATCTTTCCCGCTTTGATAAGACTTTCAGTCCTTTCTCCCCAAATCACAACATCCGAAAAACTACCAAATGGGCAACTTCCCATACGATCCATGAATACGCCTTGTAGGGTTCCAATGAACATATCAGTCAATTCTCTCTCCAACATCGGAGGTTGTACTCTCGCAGCTAGTTCACGCCACCTCTGGGCGTATTCCTTGAAACTCTCCACGGTCTTTTGAAACAAACTCTGCAACTGGGTCCTGCTCGGAGCCATGTCCATGTTATGCTTGTATTGCCTCAGAAAAGCTTCACCTAACTCTCTCCAGCTTCTGATAGATTCTTTTTTCAAGTCCATGTACCAATCCAAAGAGGCTCCAGAGAAGCTGTCTTGGAAAAAGTACATCCATATATTTTCATCATCAGTATAAGTAGATATCTTCCGGTAGTAAGCTTGTACATGATTTCGGGGACAAGAAGTGCCATTGTACTTGTCGAAAGATGGCGCTTTGAACTTGTACGGGATTCTCAACCCATCAACTAAACCCATGTTAGAAACATCAAAACCCAAAGAATTCTGGCACTCCATGGCGCGAATCTTTTCAGCAAGGTCGTCAACCTTTCTATCTCTCTCTTCCGCCTTTCCAAATTCATCATCATCACTGGGAATAGTGAACATATCTTCTTGCTTGTCAACCAAATGAGAAGGATGGTGAACTGGAGCACGTGCCGCTCGAGCATTAGCAGCCTCTGTAATGATGGGTTGTCCATTGATTCTAATACCACGCAATTCGTCACCATTAGAATGGTTATTGACAGGGTTGGTAACAACAGCGTCATCGACAGGGGTCCCTTCTGGCGGGTTTTGACCGACAGGGGGAATCACAATTTCTTGTCTCTGGACCAAGGCTCGGAGTTCCTCTTGCCCTTGCACTACCCCTTGCATCATACTCATGAATTGGGCCATGTTGGTCCTCATCTCTACCAGATCTGCTTGAAAGCTTTCCATTACTCTTTGCTGGTTTCTGCGGGTACCATACCAGTGAATTCCTGAATCAGCTATCCTGCTAGTGGAACACCAAATAATATAGGAACACCGCAGCGGTACCTGTTATGCAAGATATGCAAATGAATATGTAAATGACATGTTTATCAATTCCAACGGGTATTCTACCCCCTTGATTCCAGTCTCACACCAAACAGAAAGCACAAGAAGACCGAGTCGTGGGTAAACTTCTGAGATCGAGATGCAATAAGGAAAACCATCAAATAAATGAGTTCAAGAAGGGAAAGGCCTTAGCCAACAGTACATCAAAAAAGATCTCCACAACAAGCCTGTGGATCATCACTATAATGCAATAAGTAAAGAGAGGAACAAAAATCAGGAATCAGCCTCTTGTATACAACCCATAAGGACTGCTCCTCACTTCAGCCAGTAGTGCCACTATGTCTGGACGATCTGGAGATTCTGTCAAACGCCGGATAAGTAGATTCCTCTTATGAATAACTCCATCCAACTCGTTTATATGCTCTCTGTAGTAATTCCCATCATCTTCTCCGAACACCTCTTCAAGTCTGGATTTCTTCAAACCTGCCAGCACTTTGAGTTCCTCAATCTGTCCTTGAGCTTTGTTGAGTTGATCTGTGATATAACCATTGGTTGAACGGGCGCACAGAAGCTCATTATTCTTCTCCTTCAGCAAAATCTTCAACTTCTCCATCTGACTCGTCAATTCGGCCACCATCTCCTCCTCCTTTACCTTCCTAGAAGCTGAAAATGTATCCCATTGCTTTTACCAACCAACTAACTTACCATGAGCATATGTTAACTGCTGTTTGACTCGCCTCAACTCAGAACTGGATGATCCCAGGGCTTTGTCTGTCTTCCTGGAGAAGTCCACCTTCACAACTAATTTCCTCTCTGCTTCCTCTTGCAATCTGACGGCTTCCCCCTTCTGATATTCTGCCTCATGGAATTGATGCATAAAGTCTTGGAATTTCACATTTAACTCCGAGTTTTCAGTTTGAAGCTCCTTCGTGGCATTCTTCAATTTGTCGTACTCCTCTCGACTCACCATTGTTGACTGCTCAGGAGTAGGCGAATACAAAGGTTCTTCAATAGGAAACGACAGAAAAAACTCTTCGACTTTTCCTCGAAGCCACTCTTCATACTGAGGATAAGTTCTACAATCTCCTTTTCTAAGGACAGTTCTTCCTCTCTTGATCACCTTGAACCAAGCCTCAGCTGCCTTACGGGATAGAGTTACATCGGATGAAGAATGGAAAAACAGAGATTCTTCCACATCTTTTTCCAAAGGCGGAGTTCTTAAAGCATATCCAAACTGTCTGACTGCCAGACAAGGATTGCAGTTGATACTTCCTCTTCTTCCTACCAAGGGTACATTCGGGAAGTTCCCACAACTATGAATAATATCTGCCCGAAGCAAGTTCTGGTCTGACCACCAAGAAATATCTTTAGCTCTTAACCTCATCAGCCTCTTCGACCAACTCGATGAGTCCTCGAGATCAACGAATGCCCCGGACTGGGTAGGTGGGAACTGACCCACTTATAAAACAACGTTGCACAACAATTCACCACTCCTCCCCTTCTATTCTAATTCCTGTGATGCACTGAATGAAAGAAATCTCCCAATAAGGTCGACACCAGATTACCCAACACGAAGAGGCGTATGGCGTCCACGTCCACAAATTTCGCCACATTAGGGAACAGGATAATCCCGTACACACAAAGACCCAACACAACATTGAAACCCCTCTGATCACCTTCTTCAAGCTTCTTCTTAGCTTCTCCCACTAGGAAACTCAAATGAAAACCACCGACTCCTCTTTTCTGACACATATTAGACTGCAAGACTGACTTCCCTAGACATGTGGCCGAAGCAACCATGCTGAGATCGGGCAGAAACTCAGAACTGTAGAATAGCAACTGCAGCTTGATAGGAACTCTGAGAAAACTAGAAACCTCCTCCAAAGTAGGGACCAAAATATAATCTGGGAACGTGAAACACCTCAATGGAGGGTCATAGAACTGCAACAGTGTAAAGAGGGCATCGTGTTGATCTTTGGAGAGAACCGTAACGAAACTTAAAATCAAACCATAATCCTTCCGGAATCCTTCTAGAGAATCGTGATCCATTAACTTCATCAGCTGTTGAATAGGCTCCAAACAGACCACCGGAAATTTGTAGGCGACATGTCTTTTTCTGTCAATATCCATCTCAGGGGGACCAGAAAACACCGACCGGAATCAAGAAGAAGATGTAAATCCCTGGTAATTGATAAACATGTATTAAATGATGTAGATGCAAATGATGTGATGCAAATGATGTAATGAAATGCAATGGCATGGAAATCAGGATTGATGTGTCTGCTTGAACAACTGTTGGGTTGTACCGTTTGAAGAGAAACCCATTGAGGAACATAATACAAGATCAAAACTCTGCTCCAGAAAACCGGGTCGGTTGGAGGTTAAGGTTTCTTGAATTTAGCCAGCCCCTCACTGATAGGTTCTAAGAACAGAAGTTCGTCGGCTTCAGCCCTTCAGTCGAATAATACGTTTACCACTAAAGGTTTGGCATTATTACGGGATAAAAGACCTCCACTGACTCCTCTCAACAGGACGTCCTAATAGCAAGTTCCCAACGTCGGGGTCCTCGGGTTAAGCAGCGAGAATGCACCCACCAGAGCTAACATAATCACGTCTCGGAGGAGAGGCCTCGACTGAGTTCTCGGGAAATGGTCACCAGAGTCGACAATTTCTTGAGGAACATCATGTCGTTACGGAACACCCGTAGGACAAAATATATCCAACAGAAACCTCGTCTTGAATGTGGGTCTCATGAACGACTTAACGTAGCAACATGCCATGCAAGCCTCATGACTATCCACTCTAAAACCTGTGTATACGCTCAAGCCTGGGTAGTGGGCTTATCTCATAGAACATCCCACCCCAACAAACAAACAAACCACAAAACCCACAGATACAATAGACGTATGTACATGAATGCAATAAGGTAAAGCAGGTAAGTAAATAACTGTACAAAAGAAATAAACACCAAATAAACAAACAACCTACAAAAGCTAGGAGGGACTCGCTTAGGGAAACCGGGTCCCCAGCAGAGTTGCCAGCTCTCGCAACCTAAAAATGCGAAAAGAAACAACCGGAGAAAAAACAAAGACAGAAGAGTCGCCACCGTGCGTTATTTATCCCAAAGGAGGGAAAGGAAACGCTCGAAGTAAACCTGGAAAAAGGAAAGGAAAAGACAAGGTCTCGCAACCAAATCTTGGGTTCGGGAGTCGGTTATGCGAAGGGAAGGTATTAGCACCCCTACGAATTCGTAGTACTCTATGAGATCCACTCTTGTTGTTCTTGTTTAAAGGGTGTGGGTTTATCTAATGTACTATTTACCAAAAGAGGGGTCAAAAGAAAATGACTCGCACGGACGTCGCATCCACTACATACGTATCTCATCTGAATATGAGAATCAGAGTCTTCGTAGCTCGGCTACCTATGGGTTAAAGATAAGTGTGTTATTTAGGTGAACGACGTTACTATGCAATCTACCGGATGCTCGACCTTTGGAGACTTACTCACTTGTAGTAGAAGGAGTTAAAGTGTTCTTAGGAGAAGAAAAATCAATGAGTTTGTTTGTGTTTTAGGGATGCTCATGCAAAAAGGAAGTCCTAGACGAAGGAACCGTGCTACCTTAATTGACATGCAAACGAGAGACTATATGAAACCTAGCAATCCTATGGGGAGACGATCACACCATACAAAACAAACATGCATAAAGTAAACACGCCAACAAGAGGGGCTCAAACATACATGGGTAGGGCTTTAGTCAAGAGGGGTCATATCAACCTCGACAAACAAGCCATGGGAGGGTAATCAAACGGGCTCTTAACCACTGACATTGAACGTCAGGGCGAGCAGATCGAAAGGGTAATGAGGATGAGACCTCATAGCTCTTAATCCTGGGCAGGGTGAACTCATGACAAAAAGTGGGGATTTAGAAAGGTGGAACCCTCTCCACTGACCGACCGGACAAAAGATCTTGGGCTTTTGTTCTGAAGCATCAACACGGAGCGTGAGCATAAAGAACGACACACTGAATAACGGAGCATAAGAAAGCGGTAAAATGAGGGAAAGATGAAAAAAGATCAAGAGATCTACCACACGGATAAAGATCCGAAGTAACAGCAACTAAAGAAACAAGAAACCTGAAGATCTCTCAAGCTGGCACCATCAAAGAAAGTAAGTCAGCACAGGTAATCGGAATAAACCTCCAAACAGTATCCCACAAATAAAGAGGAATACCAAGCAAACTATCTCTTCAGGAGTCATGTGAGCCCTCACAAAAACTCAACAAACGGGTTAGAGTAACAAGATGCAATCAAGAGAAAACGTGTCACAACAAACATAAAAAGATTAGGGCAAACAAAAAACAACTACTGTCATGCTCGCTACTGCTTCGCTTAGCGAGGTGCTAGCGAAGCTTCGCTACATGTTCGCCTAGCGAAGGTGCTAGCGAATGCCTGCAGGTTTTGGTTTCTTCCTTGATAACAGTACGATTTCGGTAACCCCAAACCCTATGGTATCCATCTCAGAAACGAAGAGATTAAACATTCAAGGCATTATTTTATACATTCATGCACATCGAAACCCAAATGCCTCACACACTTAGAAATTTCAAATTGAAGGCGTAAAGTAATGGGAATAGAGCAAACCTGATTGGAGAGATCGAATGAAATTGAATTGCCCGGTGCCGTTTGCAAAGCGATCTTAGGGTTTATATGAGATGGGATTGATTCTTTGCAGATGAGTTCCCTTCATTCTTTGAAGGGTGCTCTGAATTCCGTTAGCTCTTCTCTAGGGTTTTGTTCCAAGGAAATTTCAGAGTATTTTCAGCCTTCACAAATTCTCTGTCTGTTCTTTCTCAGGTAGAATGATCTCTCTATTAGCTTCCAGGGTTTTTGTTCTACTAAAGTTTAGAATTTATAGTCTGATTTTCGTGGCTTTGTGGGCTCAAATGAGAGAGGTCCAAGTCCAAGATTTTTCTGCTGTATTCTTAAAACGCGTGGTCTTCGCCTAGCGAGCATGACAGATGAGACTCGCTAGGCGACCCATTCTACTCGCCTAGCGAACATGATAGCTCAGGAAGTCTCTCCAAATTTGGTAACCTGTGCATTGGACCTTTGTTCCTTCAAGAGTACTATGTTGGCTGCTAAATAGACCCCATTTGAACATGTTGGAAGTAAATCAAATCATTCTCTAGCCATTTGACCTTCAGTTGACCAAAGTTGACCAAAGTTGACCAGAGATAATCCGGATGAACTTTGCTGAAATGCAGTATGAAATGTTAAATGACTTAAAATGAATGCATGAATGAGGGGGGAAAATTTAAGGTGCTACACTTATGATCCTTGAGGCAATGTAAAATGCAATATTTTGATGCCATGAGGGATCTTAGGGTCAAAATTAGGGTCTTACAGGTATACCCGTATCTGACAAAGTTTCTTTTAGTGGATTAGAGGAGATTCCAAAATCTTAAGTCATAGTTGATACTCTTCTTTTGAAGAAGTATGAGATTGATGCAAATCTGACGAAGAAATGAGGTATCCGAGGTCTGACTTATGAGTTTCTAATTGGTAGAGCTACCGATTTTGCTCAAGCCAGTAGTATGGACACCTTCAAGGCCATCTTCATATTGCTTATCTATGGTCTAGCATTATTCCTAACATTGACAACTTTGTTGATGTTAATGCCATTAGAATCTTCTTGATTGGGAATCATGTTCCAACCCTGTTGAGTGACATGTACTTCTCCCTACATCTAAGGAATTCTAAGGGTAGTGGAACCATTGTGTGTTGCATCCCTCTTATGTACAATTGGTTTATTTCATACTTGCCTCAGACACCAGTCTTCCAAGAGATCAAGCAATGTCTACGGTGGCACCAAAGACTTATGTCTCTCATTAAAGATGATATTACTTGGTATAATTTTATATACGATGGCTTGAATATTATTCATAGTTGTGGTGAATTCTCTAATGTGCCTCTCATTGGTACATAAGGAGGAATCAACTACAACCCTGCTTTGGCTCGTCGTCAACTTGGGTTCCCCTTGAAGGACAATCCTAATAAAGTTCAGTTAGAAGGTCTGTTCTATTAAGAGGGTAAAGATCCCTAAAATTTGAAGGGTAGGATGGTGCATGCTTGGAATAGTGTCCACAGGAAGGGAAAAACAGAGCTTGGACCGTATAATTGTGTAACTTTGGAACCTTACACTAGTTGGGTGAAGAATAGAGCCTTAGAGCTTAAGATGTCGTATGCCTGTGAAATACCTATGTCTATGGTTGTAGTTGAGCCATCAACTCTCCCTAACCAGGACGTAGAGGAGTTGGAAGACGCACTAGCTAAGATGAAGCAAAAGAAGGACCTTTGGGAAGAACGATTTCATGCTTTGAATCGAAAGTAATTGGAGTTGTAACTTGAGATGAAAGACAAGGATCCTCTCATTGAGATCCTCGAAGATCGTGTAGTTAAGAGAGAGAGAGAGAGAGCCAGAGGATTTATTTTCCTCTAGTATCCCTCAGTCCTCTGGTGCTTAGAAGAATATCTTCGATTAGCTCGTCACCGAGAAAGCTCATATGAAGACTGCTTACGAGTCAGAGACCAGACGCATTCGAGGGAAGTACATGGCCATAGCCAGTTCATCTGACGCAGTTTCTAGGGATCCTTAGGATGCTATTTTGATTTCTAAAATTGTACTCAGTGTAATCCTTCCAAATATTATGAAAAAAAGAAATACATTTTATGGGCAATTCAAATTTTTATTATTGATTATTATTTTTGAAATATTTGTAAATAATACTTTGTATGTTCCTTGAAAATAATAAAATCAAAAACATTGCATTCATACATCATTTGCATCTTTACGTCTTTATGTATCTAAATCCAAGGGAAATGATGTTATGTTGAATTCTTAGTCATATATTGTTTGCTTGTTTGTTGGCCCTATTTGTCCATTCATTCATTTACCAAACCCTACCCCTTTATTAAGCTAAAACACCCACATAAAACCTTGACTTAATTTTAGTCAATGGACTTTCAAATACACTTGAAAATGCTTTAGTACACATGAAGCATTTCAAACACAAACCTTTACTTACTTTTAGTCAATGGACTTTCAAATACACTTGAAAATGTTTTAGTACACATGAAGATTTCAAACACAAATCTTAACTTACTTTAGTCAATATATTTTGCAATTACACTTGAAAATGCTTTAGTACACACAAAGCATCTCAAACTCAATCTTTGAATTAACTTTAGTCAAGTAACACTTTCCAAAAATTTGTTACCCTTTTATTACCCCATTCAAAAACGCAAACAACTTTCAAAAACATAGATAAATTCAAAAGGTTCTTGTAGAGTACTACAGATGCTTAGGATGATAATACCCCCCTTTACGTAACCAACCCCCTTATCTTTGATCTCTACTTGCATTGATTTTTGTTTTACTATTTTCTATGCATCTTTACTTTGGGTTTATTTGAATATTTTCCCATTCCCTTGGAAAAAATAAAACTTCAACGGTGATATCAATGTTTTGTGAGTCAAGTTAATCCAATAGCTTGGTCTCGGATTCTCACCGCGACAGAAATGACGACTTCACTGGGGATATTCCCCAAGAGGGTTATACCTATTTTGTTTTTATCTATGTTTTATTATTTGTTTGTTCATATTTGCTTGGGTGATCTTTGTGTTAATATAACTCCTAACCCAGACTTGAGTGCATATTGAGATAAGAGGGTGGTATAGTCAAGTTGGCTTGGATGGAGTAATCCCGAACAAGCTAACTTGAGAATTCCCCAATCAGTGAAGGCCCCTTTCCTGAGTTAGGAAGAGGATGTACTTCTATATGTGGTAGCTGTAAGACCCCAATTTTGACCCTAAGACCCCTCATGCTATCTCATCATATGCATTTGCATTGGAATCACATCTTGGCATCCTCCTTACCCCTCATTCATTAGGTTTGCATTGGGAGAGATCACCAAGCACATTTGGTTGTTTCATACTTTGTATTTTATCATCTTTACTATCAAAATACCAAAAATATGTCTCTGTATAAACTAACTCTTTTGTAGGTAGGGCACATGCTCACCTTTGATCTATCAAGCTCACATCTAGGGTTTAAGACCCTCAAGACAAGGAGCTCAATCAAAAATTGGTTTACTATGGCTCTAAGCATCATATATTAATTCCCATGATCTTCACATGTTATTTTGATCAAGAAATCATCAAGAGTTTGGAGTTGGTTTTCCTTGGAAACCCTAATTCATCTGGGTATCTTATGTAACTTCATCAACAAGCTTCTTCCCCAATTGATCAAGTATTTCAAGGGATACTTCCAATTCCATCATATTATGCATATATGATCCTCCATGAGTCCCAAAAGTGAAGAGAATGGCAAGCTAGCAAGTTGGTTCATGGTGGTTGACTAGAGGAATTCATCTAATCAAAACTGGGGTTCCCTAGACCCTATCTCCTGCAATTTTTATCATATGAAAATTATTACAAGAGAAAAGTTACTCTAAGTGACATTCCAAACAACTTTCACGTTGAATTCAAGAGCTAGTTTTTCTTGGAAAGTCATTTTTTATGGTGAACAATTATAGGTCATTTTGTCTAAACCCTAGTTTGGAGGTCAACTTCTCAAGGCTATAACTTGCTCAATTTTTATGAGATGAAAGATTTCCAAGTTTCACAATAACATTCAAGATGTCTAATTCAAATTTTATATTTGGAGGAAGAGCAAATTCAACTTTTATGTGGATGTGATTTGAGGATACATTATAGGTCATTTTGGACCAATGCCATTGAACAAGTGATTTTCCTCAACTTTAAAAATGCATAACTCCTTCATATTAAATACAAATGATGTCCAATTTGTGACCATTTTGAAGGATTTTGGGAGAGCTGCAACTTTTATGAAGGAATGTTTCTCATTTGAAGCTCACATAAAAATTTAGCCAAGGTGGAATAAGTGAACATATGTCTTGACACTTAGAATTTTTTTTGACATGTTTGATTTTCCTAACTTCCACCTCCAAATTCACCATGATCCCAGCTTCAAATGAAAAAGTGTTCAACATGAGAGTTCTTCCTCTTGATCTAACCGTTCCAAAATAACCAATTTCATCCCATTTGGACAAGATGTGAGTGACCCGGGCATGTTTTGAACATTGGGTCATCATTTGGCATAAGTGAACTTGAACCTTCCATACACAATTGCCTAGCTTTCCAACATGACTTCAACAATGCGTGTACTCAATTATGGACCAGAAGGAATGATTACATGGAACTATCACATGCCCATGCACCCATGCAATGTACATTGCTATTTTTGGATCTTCATTTCAAGTGTGCAAATATCAATTCATATGGCTATAAATAGAACCCCTTGCCATAAGAATTAAGGACCCTGCGCGCCAACTTTAATTCCCAACCTTGAAACCCTCTCATTCAAAGGATATTCTTGAGAATTTCCATTGGAAATTGAGTTTGAATCTCCACTGTTTTGAGATTAAAAACTCCAAGAGTCCTGTGCCTTTTATTCATCCAATTCCACTTCATCAAGTGTCCTAAGCAAGATCAATAGAAAGCAAGAGCAAGATCAATTGAATACAGACCTGCATTGAAGGTATTTTCTAGAAATTTTCATCTCTTCAATTCTCACTCAATTATCCATAATTCTTCTTGATCTTTGGTTGTCTGAAGTCTTACCAATGTAGGCAACAAGATTGAGTTGCTTTGAGGTTAAATCGAAGCAACTCAGATCATGCACCTCAAAATTCAACTCCCTGTATCTTTCAATATACTTGGAGTTAGGAAGAATTGAGGCCAGACTATGAGCATGATCATGATCATGATAGGTGCCAGGTGTGCACTATCAATGAAAGAGGATGCCGTCAAGTGAGAAAGGACATCCAAGAGATGCTAGATCAAGGGATGATTGAGATACTTCAGAATCGTAATGAGGATGAAGTCGATGTTATTACTCCGGTATTCAAAATTCCTGATCCTGTTGTTATCTAGTATGATGGCAAAAAGAAGAAGGTATCGCTAACTCTTGTGATTAAGCCAGCGGGCCCTATCCCATATGTGTCAGAATAGGCCGTTGCCCTTAACCTCTGTGGTGAGCATTTCTGACGTTAGTGGAGTGACCCAATATTGAGCATTTCAGAAGCAAATTGATGTGGGGTTTCTGGTGACTTCTAGATATCCTCAATGGGTGGCCAATATTGTGCTTGTGCCCAAGAAAGATGGAAAAGGCCGAATGTGTGTAGATTACCGTGATTTGAATAAAGCTAGTCCAAAAGATTATTTTCCTCTACCACACATTGATATGTTGGTAGACAATACAACTAAATTCAATGTGTTTTCATTTATGGATGGATTTTCCAGTTATAATCAGATTAAAATGGCACCCGAGGATATGGAGAAGACAACATTCATCACACCTTGGGGAACATTCTGTTATCGAGTGATGCCCTTCGGTTTGAAGAACGCCGGATCCACGTATCAACGCGCTATGACAACCTTGTTTCATGATATGATGCACAGGCAGATCGAGGTGTATGTTGATGATATGATTACCAAGTCGAAAACGGAAGTTGAACATGTAGAGCACTTGTTAAAGCTTTTCCAGCGTTTGAGGAAGTACAAACTCTGCTTGAATCCAAACTAGTGTACATTTGGAGTCCGTTCCGGCAAGTTATTGGGCTTTATTCTCAGTGAGAGAGGTATTGAGCTTAATCCTGCAAAAGTCAGAGAAATACAAGAGATGCCTGCGCCCAAAACCGAGACGCAAGTCCGAGGTTTTCTTGGCCACTTGAATTACATTTCGAGATTTATATCCCACATGACTGCCACATGTGCACCTATAATCAAGATCCTCTAGAAAGATCAATGTCATGATTGGACCAAGGATTTCCAAAAGGCCTTTGACAGTATCAAAGAGTATCTGTCCGAGCCTCTGACTCTGTCTCCGCGTGTTGAAGGGAGACGTTGATTCTGTACCTGATTGTGCTTGATGATTCCATGGGTTGTGTTCTTGGTCAACAAGATGAATCAGGGAAGAAAGAATACGCAATATACTACTTGGGTAAGAAGTTCATTGACTGTGAGTCTCGGTACTCAATGCTTGATAAGACATGTTGTGTTTTGGCTTGGGCTGCTAAGCGCTTACGCCAGTATATGTTGAATCATACAACTTGGTTGATATCCAAAATGGATCCAATCAAGTATATCTTTGGGAAGCCTGCTTTAACTGGGAGGATTGCCCGTTGGCAGATGTTGTTCTCTGAGTATGATATTGAGTATCAAGCTCCAAAAGCTATCAAAGGTAGCATTTTCGATGACCATTTGGCACATCAACCACTTGAATATTATCAGTCTGTGCAATATGACTTCCCTGATGTGGAGATTCTGTATTTAAAGATGAAAGATTGTGATGAGCCTACGCTCGATGAAGGGCCAGAGCCTGGTTCCCGATGGGGTATGGTGTTTGACGGTGCTGTTAATCAGTATGGAAATGGTATTGGGGAAGTGATTATTACTCCTCAAGGCACACATTTTCCTTTTACCGCAAGGGTAACTTTCAAATGCACGAATAATATGGCGGAGTATGTAGCTTGTATTATGGGTTTGGAAGAATGTATTGATCTAAGGATCAAACATCTTGATGTTTATGGTGATTCGGCCCTTGTTGTTAATCAGATTAAGGGTGAATGGTAGATGAATCAGCCTGGCCTCATCCCATATAGAGATTATGCGAGGAGGATTTCAAATTTGTTTACTAAAGTTGACTTTCATCATATTCCTCGAGACGAGAATCGGATGGCGGATGCTCTCGCTACGCTTGCTTCAATGATTGTTGTCAATTATTGGAACGAAGTTCCAAATATTACTGTGATGCGCTTGGATAGACCAGCTCATGTGTTTGTAGTTGATGAAGCGAAAGATGATAAGCCGTGGTACTATGATATCAAGTGTTTTCTCCAAAGTCAGACTTACCCGCCTAGGGCATCTGTTAAAGATAAGAAGACTTTGAGGAGATTATCTGGCATTTTTTAACTTAATGGTGATGTACTTTACAAAAGGAATTTTGACATGGTTTTGCTCAGATGCGTGGATAGACACGAAGCATACCTGTTGTTGACTGAAGTCCATGAGGGTTCATTTGGTACTCATTCCAATTAGCATGATATGACTAAGAAGATGTTGAGAGCAGACTACTATTGGCTGACAATGGAGTCTGACTGTTGCAAGTACGTGAAGAAATGCCACAAGTGTCAAATCTATGCGGATAAGATTCATGTTCCCCTAACACTTCTAAATGTTATTTCCTCACCATGGCCTTTCTCCGTGTGGGGAATTGACATGATTGGCATGATTGAACCTAAGGCATCGAACGGTCACCGTTTTATCCTTGTAGCCATTGATTACTTCACCAAGTGGGTTAAAGCGGCATCGTATGCAAATGTGACCAGGAAGGTGGTTGTGAAATTTATCAAGAATCAACTCATATGCTGATATGGTGTGCCCAACAAGATCATTACTGATAATGGATCTAACTTGAACAATAAGATGATGAAAGAGCTGTGTAGCGAGTTCAAGATTGCACATCAAAATTCTTCCCCCTATAGACCCAAGATGAATGGGGCTGTTGAAGCTGCTAACAAGAACATCAAGAAGATTATTCAGAAGATGGTTGTTACATACAAAGATTGGCATGAGATGCTGCCATTTGCCTTGCATGGCTATCGTATATCTGTCTGCACTTCAACTGGGGCAACCCCTTTCTCTCTTGTATATGGCATGAAGGTTGTGCTCCCTGTGGAGGTTGAGATCCCATCAATGAGAGTCTTGATGAAAGCTAAGTTGATTGAGGCTGCATGGGTTCAGAGTCGTTATGACCAACTGAATTTGATTGAAGAGAAGAGATTAACTGCTATGTGTTAGGGTAAGTTATATCATCAGATGATGAAGAAAGCCTTTGATAAGAAGGTCAAGCCTCGTGTGTTCCAAGAAGGTGACCTCGTGCTCAAGAAAGTCTTGTCCTTCGCGCCCGATTCAAGGGGCAAGTGGACTCCAAACTATGAAGGTCCATACGTTGTTAAGAGATCCTTTTCAGGCGGTGCTTTGTTGCTTACAATTATGGATGGGGAGGATTTCACTCGTCCTGTGAATTCAGATGCAGTTAAGAAATACTTCTCCTAAAAATAAAAACAGAATAGCTCGCTAAGTTGAAAACCTGAAAGGGCGGTTTAGGCAAAAATGAGCGTCTCGGTGGATTGAAAACCCGAAAGGGCGGTCCAGGAAAAAGTTAGAGACATGAAAAAAAATTATGAGTACATATCCCGCTAGATTGAGTACCTCACCCTGGGGCAATCTAGGCAAAAATTAGGGATTTGGCAAGTAACTGCATCCTGACAAGACTTTGTTCTACAACTGTTGTCTGTCAAAAAAATTCTCGTTCAGTCATCATCAACTGACGTTTCGAATACAGTGGTTTCAGAGTTGGTGTTGGAATGGTCATTATGTTCAATGTAGCCCTTTTTCCATGTATATCACCAATTTCAAATTTGTAAAGATCCGTGGAGTCTTGCCATTTGCGAACTACTATTCTATTAAATAAATTTGAGCCTTTATCCAATTCTTTGCACTCTTATTTGTTTCTGTTTAACAAATGTTGGCATGTTTTTAATTGACGAGTATCATTTGTTTTAAACAAACAAAGTTTTCATAAATAAACGATTTTAAACAAAATGAACATTCAGAATGGCTGAAAGAATAAATGGAATGTCCTCAGTTCTTTCCCAAGGATAGTATGATCACCAAAAGGTAAGTCATTTGTTCATATTCTGGCATTCTTATATCCTCAGGTTTCAGTAGTCTCCCCATTGAGCCCAGAGAGAATAATATATCATCAGCTTCCTAGAGAGTCTGGTATGAAGAAGTTCTCCTTGCTAGTAGTGGATTGATCTATCTTATTGGATTGCTTTCTCTTAGCGGAGTTTGTGGATGTTAATCCAATGCATTCCCAGATAGTTTGTTTATGCATACATGCTCGCTTCCCCTGTGGAGTCTTAGCGATCCATGTTTGGATGTATGGTTGATCTGTGGATGATCCCTTCTGTTCCAGTTCTTGCATTAATCTTTTAGAGACGTGTATCCCTTTATATCAGGCACTAGCATTTGTTTTTTATCAATAATAAAGGTTGATATGCTATTCTACTCACGAGGAGGTTCGTCTTTCCCCAATACGAGTAGAAGTTCCCAGCGGAGTAAGCATGTGTTCCCTGCAGAGTTATCTTTCCAGATAATTGTGTCCTCAGTAGGAAGTTTCCTAGAGCAATTGGTGAAGGACTGGTTTCCCTTTTCATCCCCAGAATGTCGTTTGCTGACGAAGAATTCATACCCGAGTTCCTCAGCCAGGGTAGATCCTTTGAGCATTTATAGCTTGTCCCCAGTAGGATTTCCATATCAGAGTTTGATGATTTGTATCCCCTCTGAGTCTGAAGATTTCTTCTAGCATTGAGAGTTGGTGTTGAAGATGTGTTTGTTTCCTTCCCTAGTGGAGCAAATTGCTATTTTTCCCCTTATCAGAGTTTCCTCTCCAGCGGATAGAAGGGAGTGTTTTGAATGGTGTGTATCTGGTTGGTGGTTGTGCCCCATGAAGTTTCACATCATTCCTTGATAAGTTCCCCAGTAGAGTTTTGTTTCTTCTCCGGTGGATCTTATTGTTATTCAATAGCTTGTCCTCGAGAGAATTGATGGAATCTCTCGGGCAGATCTTCTGCGTCTTCCTTATGTCAGGATTGTTTACCCCTGGAAGACTCCTCCTATGCAGGGTATTTGTTTCTTGTAGTTGCAAGCTGTGACTTTGCGTATCCCCAGCAGTGGTCGATGTCTTCCCGTGATTATTCTTCTTCTAGGGATAATCCCTGTAAGACCCCAATTTTGGGCCCTAAGATCCCTCATGGCCCATATCATATCATATCATGGCCTCAAGGATCACTGCATGCCCTAGCTTCCCTCCTAGTGGGTAGGTTGCCTTGTGAGTTGATTCTTGATCACCAAGCATACTTTGCATTTGTATATTTTTGCCTTTCATATGTCTACTAACCAAAAAGTACAAAAATATTGTCAGTCTAACCTTGTTGCTTGCAGTTGAAGCAATCATCAGCAATTAGGTCAAAGACAGTCAACAGTCAGTCAAAGCAATGGATGGTGGCCATTCTTGCAGAATTTGGGCACCATGATCAATAATCAAGAGTTCATACATCTTGAGACATCATTTGAAGTCAAGTTCTCAAGGAATTAGGGTTTGGAATTCATCAGAAATGCTTCAGTCACCCAAAACCCTAGAAAAGTCAAACTTGGTCAACTGTGGATTTAATCAATGATTTGATGGATAGAATTGATTTGAAGGAGCTCATTCATGCTTATATAAGCCTCATATATCATGTCAAACCTCATCATGGAAGAAAATCAAGTTAATCAGAAAATTTCCCAAAATAGCAAGTGGACCTGTAATTTCAACTGCCAAAAATGGAAACTTCTTGATCTTAAACTTACATCATGATACAAGCTTCAAATGAATTTTTGCCCAACATGAAAGTTGAAGATCTTGTCCTCCCATTTTCAAAAAGTCCAAGAACTCTCAAATCCCATGTGTGGTTTGCAAGATATGATCAATTCAATTTCAAAAATTTGTGAACTTCGAAGAGCCATATCTCATGAACCATAAGGCCAAATTTGGTGGGGTTTTTTCCTACAAACCACATTTTTCCTCCTCTTTCCAAAAATATAAATTTCATTCATCAAAACCTTACCATTCAAAATGGCATTTTTGGACCTATTTCATTTAAAAACCAAGTTTGACTCATAGTTGACTTTTTGATTCTTTGACTTTTTCTCACTTTGGCCAATTGGGAAATGTTTAGAATCATATTTGAAACTTGCTCCAAGCCCTAAATCATGTTCATACCACCATTACATCATCATTTTGGCCAAAGTTGCAAATTTGCCAATTCTTGCAAATGGCTTCACATAAGTAAAACAAGGACAGCAATTCATGTGCAGACCACAAACAGCATTTGTATAAGTCATTTACAGCCTGTTTAAAGCCCATTCGTGTACAGCATGCACCTCCATTTTCCACTTATGCAAGTTTAGCAAAATGGCAATTGGTCTTCATTACACTAAACCAGCTTAGCATTGGATTAGTGGACTTAAAACAGAAATATAAAAGCTCTTTCTCAGCTCATTCCAACCCTAGCCAGCTGCAGCCACACGACAGAGTACTCTCACTCTCACATTTTGCTTTTTTGCCCAAAAGAGAATTTTTGTCGAATCCTCCAAACCCTCGAGCCTTCTTTGGTTCTCTTCATCATCCATCATCATTGCAAGCTCATTCCAAGTGTGAAATCCCAGCTGGAACTTCATCTTCTCACTCTGTTTTCACCAAGCTCCAACCATGGCCAAACACGATTTGGACCTTCTCAAGCATGGCTGAGCTAAAGGGCTTCGAGCATCCTTCATTATCAACCCTCAACTTCATCTGTTTGCACTCACAACATCAAATCATCCCTGTTTCCTCCATTTCTTAAAAATCAAGTAAGTAACCGATCCTCACCGTTTACCAAATCATGAGATGTTTTAGATAGGTCTTGGTATGCTTGTCCCACTGCAATTTGTTTCATGTGATATGGTTTTGCATTGAGTGAGAAATCTGCTTTGTAAGTTTTGTGTCCATACTTGTTTTTGCTCGATCTGCTTTATTCATGATGAGTTAGTGAACATGGATAGCACACTCACGTTATATGTTGCATGATATCATCATTTCTAATGCCATATTAGTTGTTTGTCTGTTGGAATTTCAATTGATGATGATGTTGATGAACCAAATGTTGAATGCCTTGCTGTGCTAAAACCCTAGGGTTTCTAAAACCAGAACCTTGAACACCAATTGGCCCGTGCACTGTTCCATTGGCTGAGAGCCAATGAGAACATTTCCTCACACCCACCCAAAACGCACAGCTTCAATTAGTGAGGCGGGTATTTACCAGTTTGCCACCGTTGACCCCACGTTTGACCATCTTGCTATGCTATGTGCTTCATGTTTCATCAATTTGTGCATCAACTTCAACAATTAATTTCTCATCCATTTCAACTCCAAAAATTCTGATTTTTTTTGCATCATGTCCATGAGAGTGTCTAGTATTTGATTGTGATTTTTAATTAATTTTCCATTGGCTGGATTTTAATTGATACTTATTTTCTTGACATGTATGCATAATTGATACCTTGTGCCATTCCTATTGTGAAATACTCATGTTGTATCCAACGAGCTTGAAATTTTTTGTGGTGAAACTAGACTCATTCATCTTCATTTTGGTATAAAGATTGTGCATTTATCATTTGTGGTTTGCTAGTTATGATTTTTTGAACTAGGGTGTGACAATTTGTGTCACACCAATGATGTGCATTTTCTTGATTTTTGTTCACATGTCTCCTGGCCTCCAAATCACTTGAAATTTTGCATGAATGATCTATCACATGTCTAGTTTGTGTATGAATTTTCTTGGAATTTACCATGCTGTTTCCAATTTATTTGAGAATTTGCTTCCATGCTTAGTCATTTGTTGACTTTTTGTGCTACATGTTGCCAAATCTTTTGTGAAATTCTCAAATCTTATTGTATGACCATGAAATTTCATATGTGATAACTAGACATCTTGAGCTTTGCATTGGTGTTAATCTCATTCATTTCTCTTCTGTTTTCAATTTGATATGATTTTTTGAAGTTGACCCATGTTTGTTGACCTTCATTATGCACGCTTGAATTTGGTTTGACTTCTTGATTTTTATTGACTGCCTTCCTCTCATCCAAATGCATTGAAATTTGACATGCTTGCCATGCTAGATGTTAGGATTGAATGTGATTTATTTCATGATTTTTGAGATTGTTTGGGTTGACTTTTGAATGAAGTCTTGCTGTTGACCTATTTGTGCTCTTTCTTGCCATGCTTTGCACTCTTTTGCATATGAAATGACATTGATGCATGATTTGAGTTTGAATCCAATTGAGATTACTTCTTAAATGTTTGAACATGAATTGGGTTGACTTTCCTTTGCTGTTTGACTCTTTTCTTTCATCCTTGACCCTAGGCTAGTCCTAGTGGTCTTCTGAGCTTACAATTGAGCTATTGTTTCAGGTTAAGCACCAGTGCTTCAAAGATCATTCAAATTTGATTGAGTTGAATTGTTTATCATGTGCTAACCCTTGTTTTGTAGGCAGACTCGTGTAATTTGAGTCTTTGTGTCTTGCACAATTGGTCCCTCTGTGGTTGACTATTGGTTCATTTCCTTTTGATTTTGACTGTTGAACTGTTTACTAATTGGTTTGACTTTTGCAGGTACTTTAGTTGCTTAAGTTCTTTGAACTTGCTTGCTTTGCTATTTAGCATTTGCTTTGAGGTATAATTACTTCTTCTTCATGTAGTCTGGAGACCCGGTCTGTTATTTGACCGGGCAAACTGTCTGAAGTCCTCCTTAAGAGGCAATGCCTGTGTGTGTTTAAAATTGTCCCAAGCAGGAAAAGTCCTTCAAGTAAGGCAATTGGTGGAAGGTAGGGATAAGCAATCTATCCCCCACTATTCAGTGTGTCCTCTCTTTGCTCCCATTACATGGTTGAAGCATTGAGATAAAAACCCAAGATCTAATCGAGTCAATAATGGGGAAAGAGTTCCATCTTTCTGAACTCCCCCACTTTCTATTATTTGATGCTCTCCCTGATTAGGGATAGAAGCAATGAGGCACACCCCTCATCTCCTATTCATCTGCTTCACCTTAGCCTCTCAATGGCAAGGTTAAGAGCGACACTTACCTATCACAGTGGACTTTCATAGTCAAACCTTCTTGTGTGAGCCCCCTTGTTTTGGCTATAGAGTGTGCTGTTTGATATTCATTGATTGATTGATTGCTTCATATGCACTTGTTTGCTTGTATGTTATGCATTTATCATCATCAATTGCCATTAGTGCATGATCATCTCATTTGTTTTGTGATGTTATCATTGTTGTTTGCCCATTGAGGACAATTGTAAGTCCATTGCTTTGGCATTTGCTCCTATGATATGGAAGGATAGAGTGTAAGACCTCATTGGTCACTCATATCTTCTGTTTTATCTGTTTGTATGTGAGGATACAGTTATAAGTCCCTGTAAGTTGGCATCTGTTATCCTGTGATCATAATATGATCAGTTTGATGTGAGGTTGCAGTTATAAGTCCCTGTAAGTTGGCATCTGCTTTCCTGTGATCATAATTTGGTTTGTCTGATTGTATGTGAGGTTGCAATTATAAGTCCCTGTAAGTTGGCATTTGCATTCCTGTGATCATATTGTTGCTTTTGTTCTTGTATGTGAGGATCCATTGTAAGTCCCTGTGATGTGGCTTTGGATTTCCTAGGACCATACTGTGGAGTTAACCTAAGTCCAGATAAATTGGCGGTTGATTTCCATGTTTCATTTTTGTTTTGTTTTAGGAGATTAGTGTAAGTCCATTGAGTGGCATCTGATATCCATTTTTGTTTTAGGAGACTGGTGTAAATCCATCTATTGGTATCCGGTATCCGCTTTTATTTCTTTGCCTGTGGAGATTAGTGTAAGTCCATAGAGTGGCCTCTGATATCCCGTTTTGTTTTAGGAGATTGGTATAAGACCATTGATTGGCATCCGGTATCCGCCTTTCTTTGCTTTGTTTGTTTATTATCATCCATTGTTATTCCAAAGGACACACTTGAATCATCTCCCATATGATTTCAAGAGGTGAACCTTCTAAGAAGTTTTACAATCCATTCTCATCCATTCATCATTCATTATGTCCTAAACCTTTTCACACTTTATCTTTCAAACTTGACATAGATATTGTGCAAACATCTTCATGTTTTCTAACTAAAAACCTGGACTCAAGTCCTTGACTTCTTTTCAAACTCCATTTCATAATACTTCTTCTGAACTAACCTTAATCATACTTTGACTTTCATTTTCATAATCACAATCAATTAACTTCACTCATTCACTTGTTTTGGCTTTGCCCATTAATCTTTTCATGCATTAGCCATAGGTTTCAATTATCATTGTGGTTGATGTAAATCTTGCCTATCCTTAGTGAGTCGACAGTAAGACTTCCGTACTGAAAACAGGGCTAACCCCTCTAGTACGTCGAAGCTATCCTCGCATGGTGGATGTTGGTCTTGGTCGAGTGTTCTCCCATTGATAATGAAAAGCCTCAGTGCTATTGTGTAAAACTGAATCCACCAACTTTTGGAAATCTTTTAGCCGAACTACGGCGTTTTGATCCTTACCTTTGATGGAAGGTACGTAGGCAGCGGGTTCATCCGTTCGAACACAAAAATAAATAAAACACAAAAATAACTAAATTGTATATTCTTTTCTCACCATCCCAATCATGTTTGCACAATATTTTTGTCATAACAAATAACAATTTAGCACAACAAGTGTGAAAAGGGCTCCCTAGGAGTACCTAGGACGTGGTGGGTGCCTAACACCTTCCCATTGCGTAATTTACCCCTTACCCAGAATCTCTGATCTTTTTATTAGTTTTCTACGTGTAAAACTTCTTAGGCTTTTGTTCGCTTTTTAGCCAGTCCTTTGGATAAATAAAAGTGCGGTGGCGACTCGAAATTTCAATGTATCTCTTAGC
Source organism: Lathyrus oleraceus (assembly GCF_024323335.1). Classification (NCBI taxonomy): domain Eukaryota; kingdom Viridiplantae; phylum Streptophyta; class Magnoliopsida; order Fabales; family Fabaceae; genus Lathyrus; species Lathyrus oleraceus. The sequence continues at coordinate 215,605,789 of NC_066583.1, forward strand.
TTATGGTTTAATCGATAGATCATATAGCGACGAATACACCGCTACAATCCCCATCAGAACTTGAGTTCCATATGGGATTGTTTTCTTTCGTTGCTCATGAATACATATTCTTCGTATCCTCAGCGAGTGTAGCTTTGGGATAGAGTTTGATATCCCCGATGATTTATTTTCATCCTGCTCGGGTTGTTCCCAAACTAAGCTCTCCAGTAGGCTTTGCCCTTCTTGTTGAGATGTTGTGTCGGGTGTACGTTCATGATTCTCGGACTTGTTTGTCTTAGATATGTCTGTTTGTCAGCATTAATCATACACAAATCATGCATATACATGCATAATCATAGCATTTAGATATTCATGTTGCATTCTTTGCCATATATCCTTGCTTGTTATCTCCTGCTATTGGTGAAATACTTTTCCTAAGAAGATGTTTGTGTCTGATCTCTCCATATAGAGTCAACCCCATAAGAAAAAAAGTGTCTATTCTTTCCTTCTTTATTCCCCACTGAGTTATGTCCTCGTGGATGATTATTGTTTCAGTCTCCCCCCCCCCCCCCGCCAAGTGTGTATTGGAATGGGAATTACTCCCCTAAGTTACATCCTCATCGGGTTGAGTCTTGTTTGATTGTGTCTTTCTAGTTTGTTCTTAGATTGACTCCTTTCTTGTTATCCCCTGCAGTTCCCTGTGGATTAGTTGTTCAATTGCTCAGTAACCAGTAATTGTTCATCTTTTCCCCAACAGATTATGTGGCCTTCTACCCAGTAACCGATAGTTATAAGTCCTATTTTTGTGGTTTTCTACCCAGTAACCGGTAGATGTAATCCCATCTTTGTTGGTTATCTTTACCCAGTAATCGATATTTGATATTCCTTCGTTTGTGAGTATACCACCCAGTAACCGGTGATATAATCTCTAAGATAATTGTTTTGTCAAGCAATTCATTCCTTGCGAGTCATCTTTTATTTACCCGTGTTTGGTAATGATTGCTTCTCCATTCTGATTGGTCATCATTTTATACCCAGTAACCGGTATCACGATGTCCTTTCTTTTCGGTCGATTTATCCTTCATTAACCCAGTAACCGGTTGTGGATAATCTTCCATGCGAGTATGTTATCTACGTTATGACGATAATAGATAATATGTCTCATGCGCTCTTCAGTTGAAGTCTTGTTGCTTCCTCAGTCGAGTAAGATTCGTATTTCCTTGTGGAATCAAATGTCCATCCTGTAAGTCGAGTTTGCTTTTTTCAGCCCTCCTTTTGGATGATGAGTGTCTTAGATGTTCCCAATTCACGCCTGGTTGGTCACCTATTATATGCCCAGTAACCGGTATCCCTGGTGTTCCTTCCTTCTGCTCCCTATTATGACTTTTTGTCCCCTATGGATTCAGATTTTCCTGAGTTGAGATGTGCCTTTTAGGTCCTCCTCAGATGTTTCAGATGATTGATATCTCTCACCCTTATATCGGTATTAGATATTCTATCTCCTTGAGCGTGTTGTTTTCCCACCTAGTAACCGGTGTTTTGATAACATGTCTCTATTTGAGTTTATTACCCCGTAACCGGTAATATCTCGTTGTTTCTTCCTCAGGTGAGTCATTTGTGGACATCCCCGTCTGAGTCCGGATTTTTTATCTGATGTATCCTTTGTGGATAGTCTTGCTGTATTGGCATATTCCCCAATACATGCATTTTTGCGTCAGCTTGAGTCTTTCCATCAATTTATTTTCGAGGAATCCCTTCGTGTCTCCCAACAAGTTTTCAAGTCGTGACCTGCTCACACATTTTTACCTTATTTCCCCTCAAAGTCTCTGTCTCCTGAGTGAGTGTGTTACTCCCATTGGATTTTTCAGTTTCACCTGATTTCTTTCTCTTTGTGGAAGTTATTCACCATGAAGATTTTATTTTTTGCATGCAGACATTTGCATCATGAGGTCTCTTAGGGACCAAAATTCTTCTCTTTGTTATTATTTAAGTCCATTCTATCTCGTCGAGACAAAGATTTTAACCTTCATATCTCCGGCTAGAATGACCTTAAATAGGGGCATCTGTAAGACCCTAATTTTGACCCTAAGATCCCTCATGGCATCATTTTATTGCACTAGTGCACTGCCTCAAGGATCATAGCATGTTTGGCTCCTTAACCCTAGGGTTGGGAATTATGTGAGTGGTTTGAGACCACCAAGCATGCTTGTATTGTATATTATTGCTTTTCCAATTTTAATTACTAACCAAAAGCACAAAAATATGTCACTAACTCTCTTTGTTTTGAATCTCAAGTGATCTTGTGTTCCAATGCTCCTAGAAGGCTCATAAGCCCATTGAAATGGCTAGATGAAGATGAGAAAAAGCATGACAATGGTCCACAAAGTTCCTAATCATCATATATGTCTCCCAAGTATCTCAATTAGCCAATTTGATCAAGATATCCCGAAGGGCTTGAGGATTGTTTCCCAAGGAAACCCTGATTTCACTATGCTTTGACTGTGCCTTGCTCATGAAGCAACCTCAACCTATGATCAAATTTAATCAAAGGAACTTTTTTCATTCATCATTTTATGCATATATGAGCCTCTTTGAGGACCCTTAATCATTTATTCATCAAGATTGGAAGTTTGACCTTGAAAAGTTGACAAGTCAAGTCATCTGACTAAGCTGAGCACCATTGAGATATAACTTTTGATGTGTTTCTCAAATGAAGATGACCACAAGAGAAAACATGTTCTTAAGAACCATAAGAACAACTTTAATGTTCATCAAAATTCCATTTGGAACTTGTAAAGTCATCATTCATTTCAAAATATTATAGGTCATATTGATTGAAACCCTAATTTTGGGTCAACTTACCAAGGGCATAACTTCCTTATTTTTTATGATTTAGAGGTGAGACTAAATGAATTGGAAAGCTTAAGATGTATAATTCAAATTTTATGTTGGACGAAATTTCATAATCCTAAAATAATTACATATGATAATACAAAACATTTCAGGTCACATTAGACCTAATTCATTGAATTTGAAAAAGTACCCAACTTCAAATGCCCATAACTTTGTCATAGAAAATCCAAATGATGCAAACTTTGAGTCTAAATTGATTATCTTGAAAACGTATACAACTTCTATGTTGGAGGTTTTTCCAATTGAATCTTTCATCATGAAAACATAGGGGTTTCAATGGGCTTGTTTTTGGTGAAAATTTTCAAATGTGACTTAAACATGTTTTGTACTTGGATTTTCCAGGCCAGTTTTCATTAATTTCCAAATGACAAATGATATTTTTCCCAACATGACTTTTGTTCCTTATTTCAAGGGATTTCCAATCATTACTCACATTACTTTTTTGGACTTACCATTGGTGAGTTTCAAAGAACTCTTCATTTATGTGCATTTTGGCATTTTCATGATGTAACTTGGTATGCAAGCTGATTCCACTTCATGTACACGTCCAAATCCATTCCATATGAACTCAGCAAGATGTTTCACTCATCATTGGGCCTCACACGGGCCTGTACAGGCCCATGTACCCAATTTCAATTTGCCATGCACACATGAAAAGTGTGATCATTTGAGAATTTCAGCTATAAATAGAGCTTCCCTTTCATTCATTCATCAACCTTTTGGAGATCTGAATTGCTGCATCATTGAAACCATAGCCATACCAAAGGAATTTGATCAAAATATTTCTCACTTTCGAGCTTGAAATTCAGCATCATTAGCTGATCTTCAAAGCTTAATTCCTTAACCTTTCATCTCCACTGTATCCCTAGAGCAAAGAGGAGCCAAGATCTTGAAGAAATCGTGGCCTGAAGAGCTTTAATTCAGAGGTATACCTTCAAACTTTTTGGATCTAGAACTCTCATTTCAATGTAGCTTTCTCTTATTTGTGTGGTTTTCTGAAGTCCTCACACTTGAGGCAAGCCAATGGTGGTTTCAAATTTCCATTTCTTGCACTTTCAGTTGGTACACCATGGTCTTCCACTTCACATTTCTCTCAATATAGGAAGAGTGAGGAAGGTCCATGGATACAGTGGTGATCTCCATCACACGAGCTTCATTTCCATGTCTTTACTTTCCATTTTTGTTAAACTTTTTTCTCTACAACTGGTGGCCGGATTCAGTTGGCTCATCGGAGAAGACGGTAGTTTACACCACCACCATCAACATGTCTTACTTCCTGGCCCTTAGATCTGAATGCCACGTTCTAATCTCATTCATCCATTATGTTTACTTTATTTAATTCACATTGTGGTGCGTTTGACTTGGTTGTATCGTGTTCCTCATGATCTGGACCGCTTCTCCTTGCCACGTCAATTAATGAAGTCCACCCTGTGGCTGCGCATTTTTCATTTATTTCTATTTTCTTTTATTTTCAGTTAATTCAATTGATTTTAAAAAATTCATACAAAATTTATTTGAATTCATAGAAATATGAGATCAACAATTTTGATTTTTAATTCAATTAATCTAGTTTCATATTTTGATTTTTAATTATTTTTGCGACTTCATTTAATATTTTTTATGAATTATTTTGTTTTTAATAGTTTTAATTCATTTTAGAATACTTTCCGACTTTTGAAAAATCCAAAAATCTTTTCATAGCACTTATGGATCATGATAAATCAATGAAAAATAATTTCATCAATTTCTTATTTGATTTGAGATTTATTTGAGATTTTAATCCTTTTTGTGCTATTTTTAATTGTTTTTAATTGCTTTCTGATTTCGAAAATTGATGGGAAAATTAGTCAAAGCTTGTTTGAATTTGTTGAACCTATGAGAGTTTAATTGGACTCTTTGGAGTTGTTTTGAATTGAGTTTTAGGTTTGACCTTAATTGTTTATTTTATTTGCATTTTTATTTTAATCCAAAAAATACCAAAAAAATATTGTTGACTTGTTGACTTGTTATCTTCATTTCTTTTCTATTTGGTATTGGTTGATGTTGATTTGATTCACATTTGACCAATTGAAATTGATTGATGTATTCTTTTTCCATCCCTTTTATCTTCATCCCTTTCTTTCCATTAATGGCTAATGAGTTAAGTTCTTATGGTTGGTCTTGACAAGTGAGAGGTTTAACCTTCTTTGATCCAAACCAAACTCAACTTGATCCATGATAAAGTGAGTTGTTTTGTGTCCAAGATAGGTTGCTTTTTGGTCAAGCAAATAAATTAAAGACAATACAAGGCCCTTCCCCTTTTGTTTTGGTATGGAAAGTTTATGGAGCTTGGCTTACTAGTCATGATCTCTAACTTGTGTTTCTTTGCCTATATTTTTATTGCCCGACCTCAGATAGGTGTGACTACTACATTATTCCACTTACGATTGCTTAACATAGCGCTACATAGTATTATGACAAGCTAACATAATCTTACTAACTACTAACTTTAATTTGAGCATTTAATTCTCTTGTCATTTATTTCTTGCTCATTATTCATATTGATTTTCACTTTGCTCACTTGAGCACATATTTTATGTTTATGTCATTTTTCTTTTGCTCATTTGAGCCTATTATTGTATATAAATATATATTTCTATCTTGTGTTCGTTTTGTGTTTGTTTTGTGTGAACCAAATGCAAAAGGAGAAAGGACATAGAATTAGGACTTACCTATGCTTAAAGGAGTTCAAGAGCAACTAGGCCTCATGCCTTTAGAATGCAAAATTGTTGAAGAGAAACTAGGCCTCATGCCTTTAGAATGCTAAAATTCAAAGTTGATCTCAAAGGACTTCTCCTCCTAACTTATTCTTTGTCCATTCCCCTTATTATGTTGTAAACTTTTTGATGTTTGCTCTTGTGTGATAGGGATCCCACCTTGATATTGTGAAAGGAGGACCATTTTCATGAGTAGCCAAGTTAAGATACAAGCCAAATGGAGATCCTAGGAGCTTGAATCCAAATTATTTGATTGCTTGATTGTGTGCTAAGTCCAAAGGAAAGGAGCATCTTGAATCATCTCTATGATTTCAAGAAAAGGAACTCCAAGGGTTTATCTTTCCCCTCTTTTCTTTGTATGCTTTAGGAATAGCCATTCTCTTCTTCTCCCCATTCTAACCCAAGCCAAAAACCATTTTCTAAACTTTGACTTTGTTTCAAATTAGAAACCTAGGCCTTAAGCCTTTGACTTTTCAAAAATCTTTTCATAAATACTCATTGTGAACAAACATTAATCCAACTTTGACTTCATTCTCTAAATAAATCTAACTTGTAAATATAACTCACTTAAAGTTGTTTTGTGGTTCCAATGGCCACTTGTTAAAACCTTTTCAAAAACATTAGTCATAGGTTTGAGTTATCATAGTGGTTGATGTAAATCTCACCTCATCCTTAGTGATTGAATTATAAGTCTTCCATACTTATTATAGGGTTAACCCCTCACTAGTATGTTGAAGCCATCCTCACATGGTGGATTGTTGGTTTAGGTTGAGTTTTCTCCCTTTGATAACAAAAGACCTTAAGGCTTTTGATCAAATCAATTCACCAATCTTTGAGACTTTTACCCCGAACTACGAGGTTTTGATCCTCCTCTGTGATGGTACGTATGCAATGGGTTCATCCATTCAAACAATTTTTTTTTTAAATATACCGACCTACAACACATATTTTGGGTGCGTAAAACCTTTCCATTTCATAACCAACCCCCTTACCCAGATCCCTGAAATTTTTATTAGTTTTTGATTTGAAAAACTTCTTACCTTGGCTTTTGTTAGCTTTTTAGCCTTTCCTTTGGACAAATAAAAGTGCGGTGGAGACTCGAATTGTATGTTGACTTTTGGTTTAGTGAATAAACCTAAAGGTAACGAAAACCCCGCTACAAGAAGAGGAATGCAACAGTAAATCGTTCCCCCACCATTAGAATTCCTTAGATGCAAAGAGAAATACATATCACCCAACAAAGTAGGCACAAGATTCCCAACCAAGAAAAGTCTAATGGCGTTAACATCAACAAAACCGTCAATGTTAGGGAACAAAGCTAATCCATAAATGAGCAAAACAAAGATAGCTTCTAAAGCGTCCACACTACCAGCTTGAGCAAAGGTAGTAGCTTCCTTGATGATGAAATCAGATGGAAACCCAAATAAACCTCCTTTCTTCACCCAATGAGCCTTTATCTCGTACTTCTTCAAGTGAAGAGCTTCTGCAATAATACTAGATCGGGGAATCTCCTCCAATCCACTAAAAGGCATTCTACTAGAAACAGGTATCCCCAAAAGATGAGAATACTCCTCCAAGGTAGGCACAAGCTGAAAATCTGGGAAAGTGAAACAACGATAGAGAGGATCATAGAACTGCACTAGCACACTCAAGAGTCCTTCAACCACATCAGCAAACAAGCTGGACAAAAGCTTCCCATGACGTTGTTTAAAGTCCAGGGATCTAATACAAAAGATGCTAGCTTCCTTAACTCTTTCAACTCTGGACATCTGAAACTATACTTCTTAGTGTTCCTTCGTCCACAGTCCATGGTCTGAAAATATTTGCAAATAATACCTCAGTTCCTTGAAATTTTCGTGTGATGAATGTTATGATGCGCATGAATGCATGGATGCAACAATTACAAATAAGGGATCACACACAAGGCAAACAAAGGTCAAGGGATGAATCAAGTCATTGTCAAGATCAATCATCCATTTGGTGGATTATGGTTTACACCTTATCAACACCCTAGTTCCAATGATACTAACAAGACTTGATTGGATCAACCAAGAATCAAGGGTATACTTCAAGTCACGAGCATGGAGTCTAGGTAAGAACCATCCCAAAGGAGTGAACTAAGGATAAAAACCTATAGATCATGTTCTAAAAAGTTCTCAGATTCTTAGTTCCATCTATCGGATATGACAGGTTAAGATGATTGACTCATCGACCCTTAATATTTTCAAGAGAAACTCGTTTGAGTGTAGTATCACGTAATAAATATTATCAAGTGTACACTTGAACAGTTTCCACACTACTTCCTAAATAGGCAGGGGGTAAATGTTTTACGGTCCTCAGCTTCTCAGACCCAAATTAGAGATAGTAATGCCTAACCATAAATACTTGTGTGACATTTCCAAATCCAAAAGAGTCTCCACTGAGCGGATGGATCTCAAGCCAACTTGTTAAGGACTACTCCACGCAAGTCGAACATGACTATACCATCCTCCTATCTTAATTGAACTCAAGTTCGGGTTAGAACTTATCTCACCACTCAGAGATCACCAAGCACAACAAGCCGATTATATCATACACACATATATACAAACATCACATATATACAAATATATACACACAAAAAGGAGGCTAAACCCACTAGAGACTACTCCCGAGAAGAGTCTCCACTTAATTTCTGTAGCGGTAAATTCATGATCATCAAGCTATGGATAAGCTAGAAATCAAATAACAAGAGTCGCCGCCGCGCTTTTATTGTTTCCAAGGGAAAAGGGGAAAAAGTACGAACAAAACCCAAAAGTAAGAAGTTTTCAAATCAAAACTAATAAAAAGTCAGAGATTACAGGTAAGGGAGTTGGTTACACAGAGGGAAGGTGTTAGCACCCAAAGTGTCCTAGGTACTCCTAGGGAGACCTTTTTGGGTGCATATGTATTTGGTAGAAAGTGATGTTTACAAACAAATAGAATGTGGGATGAGAAAAGAATTCATTAATTATATTTTTGTGTTTGGCAAGACCTTTAGCCTTGTGCCTATGTACCAACATTAAAATGAGGGATCAAAACATTGTAGTTCGTGATACAAATTTCAAAGTGGATGCATTGCTTTTAACAAAAATTAAGTTTGAAAGGCACAAAGTCCTAAAAATGGTTTGAATGATTTAGTTCTTTTTGCCTTTTTGAAAGTTTAAGTCAAGTATAGTTAAGTCTACTTACAAGTTTGATTTAGAAAAGAAGTTTGAAAATGCAATGTCATAAGGCCAAAGTTTCTATCTTTTTGCAAAGATGGTCAAAGTTTAGAACAAAATAAGTTCAATCAAATAAGGTTTAAAAAAAAGGAGATATTTCAAAATTAAAGAAACGGGGAGAAGATAAAGAGACTAATCCTATGTACAAAATTATAAGTTTAGAGTTGAAAGGATCTGACCAAGTGGGTAGCAATCCAATAGACAAGAATGTCAATAAAAACCCAGAATTCCCTTGGACTTTAAAATCAAGCAACACAAAAATTCACAATTATATTATCTTGAAGAGCAAGGCATCTGCAAGACCCTAATTTTGACCCTAAGATCCCTCATGGCATCATAACATTGCATTTGCAAAGCCTCAAGGATCATGAGCATCTTGGTTCCCTTTGGGTGGGACTCCTTGTGAGTAGTTTGAGATCACCAAGCATGCTTGAATTGTATATCATTGCTTTTCTTATTTTTTTTACTAACTAAAAGCACAAAAATATGTCACTAACATTTCTTGTTTGTAGCTTGAGCAATCACAAGGTCAAGAGCTTCAAGGAGATCCTTTGTGTAGAGATATGGCCAAGTGAAAATGAAAGCAAGCATGGTAATGGTTCCCAAAGCTCTCATCCATCAAATATGCCTTCCAAGTATCTCAATTCCTCATTTTGATCAAAGCAAGTCAAATGGTTTGAGGTTTTGTTTCTCAAGGAAACCCTAATTCATCTGTGTACTACAATGCCTTGCTCATGAAGCAACCTCAACCCATGATTAAATACAATTAAGGGAAGTTCTTTAATTCATCATTTCATGGATATTTGGACTTATTTGAGTGTCCTAAATCATCAATTCATCAAGATATGAGTTGTGGACTTGAGAAGTTGATAAGTCAATCCATCTGACTATTTTGAAATGCACTGAGACCTAACTTTATATGTGTTGGCCAAATGGAGATGATTGCAAAAGAAAAAATGTTCCTAAGGACAATATGAACAAAGTTAATGTTCATCAAAAAATGATATGAAGCTTGGAAGGTCATCATCCATTCTAAGACATTATAGGTAATTTTGACTGAAACCATAATTTAGGGTCAACTTCCCAAGAACATAACTCATTCTTTTTTTTATGATTTTGAGATGGGATCAAAGTAATTGGAAAGCTTAAGATGTCTAATTCAAATGTTATGTTGAACAAAATTTCAAAATCTCAAAGGAAATACATGTGATAATGCAAAACATTATAGGTCACTTTGGACCAAATGCATTGAAAGGCAATAAAGTCCAACTTCAAGTGCTTATAACTCTTTCATCAAAAATCCAAATGATGCAAAATTGAAGTCCATTTTGATTTTCTTGAGAAGATCTACAACTTTGATGTTGAAGGTTTTTTCATTTGAGGCTTGCATAATTGAAATAGAGGGGCTTGAACATTGGCCAAATTTGGAAACCTTACCTTTACATGTTTTGCACCTTACACTTTAAACTCAAAACTCACAAATTTCCACACTCCAAATGAGTTTTTTCTTAACATAACATTTGTTCCTTACATCAATACCTTTCCAACCATTACTCACATGCTTATATTTGGATTTGGCAAATGGCATTTTCGAAGACTTGAAGTTTTATGACCAATTATGGATTTCATGTTAAATCTCCATGCACAAGCCAGTGCAACTCAGACTACACGTCCATTTCAATTTGGTATGATATCAGCATGCAAATATAATTGAATTTGGGCCTTTTACATGATCATGCAAGCCCATGCAAGGAGAATCCACTTGCCATGCACACGAGAATTTTCACTTGCTCAGCCAATTCCATCTATAAATAGACATGCTATGCTTCATAATTCTTCAACCTAATGGCGCCTGAAACCCTGCTGAAGTGATTCCCCAACCTTTCACTAAAGGAACAATCTCAATTTTCTCTAAAAATTTCAGATCTGAATTTTGATCTCCTCGATTGAAATTCTAGATCCAAAGTTCCTAGACCTCTCTCATACAGTCCATTGAACTTCTGTTTGGCCAAAGGAAGCAAGGAAGCAAGCTCAGATCTCCATAATTCAAAGGTTCTTCTCAACTGGTTTTTTCTTCGAAACTCATTATTCCTTGATCTATTTGCTTGGCTATTGTGTTGTCTGAAGTCCTCTCCATAGAGGCATCATTGTTGTGTACTCAATTTTCAAAATCAAGCAAGTTCATGATGATCACCATCAAGCTTCCATCTCTGATTTCTCTCTTAATAGGAATCTAGAGTGGAAGTGAGTGGTATAAGAGTGATGTACATCACTTCCTCTTTCGATTGATGTCGGGATCGTGTGTTTTGGTGCACATTTGCTCTTCTGCAAATTTGAGCTCTCACCGGAGCTAGCCGGAGAAGACGGTGGCGCTGGCCACCGTCTGGTCTCTAGATCCAATCGTGGCCATCCATTTCTATTTCCAGATCTAATGAGGCTTGACTTGGACCCATGGTGGAAGCGACTTGACTTGTATGATTTACCTTGGATTTATTCAATATCTCTAATGGTAACGAATACCCCGCTACAACATCAAATAAATATGGACACATCCAAGCTTATCCATTCCATGATGTTCTTCAAGGCATCAAATAAATTAGGCCACATCCAATATTAACATAAACAATTAGAATGATATGAACAATGGCAAATGTATAAAAGCTAGAATTAAATGACATTAAAGTAAAGGGCTTGAAATTAAAAGTTAGTAGTTAATAGGTTAGAAGTTAGTATTGTTTTGTTTTTGGTTTTCATTCTTAGACATTTTTTGGAGAACACTCAACCCACTTATCATAAGCATGGATCCTTGAACTAAGACATCTTTCAAAGGAATGAAAAAAGGCCAAGTTTCCACACAATACCATGAAAGAGGGGAGACTTACAATATCACTAACTAGAATGCTATGCCTTTTATGTCACAAATTTAGTGCTATGTTAAGCAATCGTAATTGAACTTATGTAGAAGTCACAACAATTTGAGGTCGGGCAATAGAATTTTGGTTTTAATGCATGTTAGAGACATAGTATTATGAACTATGCTAATGAAACATATCACACACAAAAAGAATATGCAAAAGGTGTGGCCTAATCTCATCCATAGTCATGTTAATTTTTTAATCAACTAGCTTTAGGACTTTGAGATATCATAGGCCAAATAAAATGAATGCATAAAGAAGGGGAATGAGATGAAGAGGGAGGGGAATAGATGGAATCTCAAATTGATCAAATGAGGACTTTTACCAAATTAATATCATTCATTCATTTTGGGAGATGGAATGTACATTCTATCAACCCCCTAAATCCAATGATATTAATTTGAGAAAGTCAAATCAACCTTGACCAAGGCCCAACAACAAGAGTCAAACACCAACAAGTCATCACAGTTGGTCAACAAAATGATTTGGCATTTATTCCAATTAAAAATACTAAAATAATACATTTAAATTAAATATGGTTTGTCAAATTCCTAAAACCTCATCAAATCACCTAATAAATGGCCATGAGATTTATCATAGGTCAAAGAAGGTCAAAGGACCTTGGAGAAAATTTTTCAGAATTTGTAAGGACTTAAAAGTATTTTTCAACAATTAAAAACAAATGAAAAATTAATTAAATCCTGAAAAATATTAATAATTATCCAAAAATTAATTTTAATTCAGAATATGAAAGAGGAAAATATTTGAAATTTTTTGGTGAAACTCTCATATTTTTTGGATCAATATTAAAATTAATATGAATTAATGAAAATCAAAGGAATAGAAATTAAAATCAGAAAATTAAAAAAACGTGGACCACTTGATTTCCCTCATTAATTGAGGTGGCAGATAAAGTGGTGAGAAAAACGTGTTCCATGGTACACGCTAGTCAGCGCGCCACACACTTGGTCATCACAAGCAACGTTCCTGATTAAAACAATTTGAACTAATCTGATGGCTCAGGACCGTGCCACATCATTGTCGGAGCAAAGTGTTGGTCGTCTTCTCAGGCGACCTTGGCCGGACTGGTCCATTCATCACCACATCATACATATAGAAAGAGATGAGGAGTTGAATTTTGAGGTATGTCAACTGAGTTGCTTCGATTTGATCTCTAAGCAACTCAATCTTCTTACCTACATTGGTAGGACTTCAGACAACCAAAGAATCAAGAGAATTTAGCAAGATTGAGAGAGAATCAAAGAGATGAAATTTTCCCGAAAATACCTTCAATGTAGGTCTGGATTCAATTGCTCTTGCCTTGGCTCGCGCTTGATCTCACTCAGAATCCTTGCAGAAGTAGAATGAAATGCACAAAAAGTCTTGGTTCCCTGGAGTTTTAAATCTCAAAACAGTGAGAGTCAAACTCAATTTCAAGATGAAATTCTCAGGATTATCCTCTCAAATGGAAGGGTTAGGGGTTTAGGATCAAAGTTGGCGCGAATGTGTGTTGAAATCTGATGCTAGATGTCTCTATTTATAGTTGTAGCTCATGATATTTGCACCTTCCAAATCACTTTCCAAAATTGGCAATTGATGATGCATGGGTGCATGGGCGGGTACAGGCCCATGATATCATTGCTTTAGGTCCAATAATGAGTGTAAGAGAGTCTGAATTCAACTTGGATTGCAAGGCAAGTGTGTGTAAAGATTTGAAGTTTGATCTTTGCCAAATGATGATACCATGTTCGTGCCATGCGCATCCCTAGCAATTCTTGTTCAAAATGGATGAACTTGGATTTTTTTGGAAAGGTTAGATCAAGAGGAACAACTTTCATGTTCAACACTTTTCCAATTGAAGCTTGTATCATGAGGGGGAAGTTTGGAAATTTCAACCTGTTGAAAATTTTTCTAAGTGTCAAGTCATATATCTCAACATTCCACCTTGCTTAACTTTTTATGTGAGCTTCAAATGAGAAACATGTCTTCATCAAAGTTGTAGCTATTTCAAATTCCTTCAAAATTGTCACCAATTTCATGTAATTTGGATTTTAAATGATAGAGTTATGCATTTTTGAAGTTTGGAAAAATCACTTGTTCAATGGTATAGGTCAAAAGTGACCTATGATGTAGCCTCATATCACTTTCTCATAAAAGTTGAATTATATCTCACTCCAAACATGAAAGTTGAAGCAGACATCTTTAATTTGATTGTGCAACTTGGAAATATTTCATATCATAAAAATTGAGCAAGTTATGGCATTGGGAAGTTGACTTTCAAATTAGGGTTTAGACAAAATGACCTATAATGTTTCAACATGAAAACGATTTTCCAAGCAAAACTAGCTCTAGGTATCAACATTAAAGTTGTTTGGAATGTAACTTAGAGTAATGTTTCTCTTGGAATCATTTTTATATGGTGAAAATTGTAGGCGATAGGGTTTAGGGAGACCTAGTTTTGTTCAGATGAAATTATCTGGTCAACCACCATCAACCAACTTGTGAATCTTAAATTCTATTGACTTTATAGGCTCATGGAAGATCATATATGCATAAGATGATGAAATTTGAAGTGTCCCTTGAGAAATTTTCCCAATTGGTGAGATAGCTTATTGGAGAAGTTACTCAAGATACCTAGTCAAACTAGGGTTTCCAAGGCAAATCACCCTCAAATTCTTGAAGAAAACTTGATCAATATAATATGTAGTAATCATTGAGACTCATATATGATGCTCATAACCATTCTTGTATCAATTCATGATTGTTCTCTTTGTCATGACGGTCTCATACCCTAGATATGAACTTGATAGATCAATGGAGATCACGCCTTACCTACAAAAGAGTTAGGAAAATGCAAAGGCATATTTTTGGTATTTTGGTTAGTAAAATGACAAAATACAAGTATGATACAATCACAAAATGCTTGGTGATCTCTCCCAAAACAAACTCAATGGAGGAGGGGTAAGGAGGATGCCAAGGTATGAATTAAAGGCTAATGCTTATGATGAAATTGCATGAGGGATCTTAGGGACAAAATTGGGGTCTTATAGTTTAGAACAAAATAAGTTCAATCAAATAAGATTTCGAAAAGGGAGTGAGAGATTTTGAAATTAATGAAATAGGGAGAAGATGAAGGGACTAATCCTATGCACCAAATTAAAATTAAGAGTTGAAAAGATATGACCAAATGGGTAGCAATCCAATAGACAAGAATGTCAATAGAAACCCAGAATTCCCTTGGAGTTTTAGAATCAAGCAACATACAAATGCAAAATTATATTATCTTGAAGAGAAAAGGCATCAAATAAAGATAGCTACATCCAAGCTTTAGCCATTCCATGATCTTCTTCAAACTTAGCCCATGTAGCAGATGAATTCCACAAGTCATAGGTTCAGAGTAACAGCTACACAATGATCATGTTAAAGATGAACTCAGAGGGATCTTGAATGATGTATCAGATGAAGTTTCAAATTTCAAGCACTTGGTTTCTCAATAAGTTGGCATTGGCCAAGTCCTTTAGCATAGGAATGTTGCCTAAATTTTAAGTCCATTTGTCCAAGGTCAAGCCAACAGTCCACACAAAAGTTTTTTAGAGTTTTTGTTGTTATTATGTACATTAATGGTCAAAGACCAGACAAACAAGCAAAGTATATACAAACAAGATATATCACACAATATGGTCCAAGTGGACAAAGTGAAAATTGCATTAACATAAACAATTAGAATGATATGAACAATGGCAAATGTATAAAAGCTAAAATTAAATGACATTAAAGTAAATGGCTTAAAATTAAAAGTTAGTTGTTAATAGGTTAGAAGTTAGTATTGTTTTGCTTTTGCTTTTCATTTTAAGACATTCTTTGGAGAACACTCAACCCACTTATCACAAGCATGGATCCTTGAGCCAAGACATCTTCTAAAGGAAGGAAAAAAGACCAAGTTTTCACACAATACCATGAAAGAGGGGAGACTTACATTCTGACTAACTAGAATGATATGCCTTTTATGTCACAAATTTAGTGCTATGTTAAGCAATCGTAATTGGACTTATGTAGAAGTCACAACTATTTGAGGTCGGGCAATAGAATTTTGGTGTTAATGCATGTTAGAGACATAGTATTATGGACTATGCTCATGAAACATACCACACACAAAAAGAATATGCAAATGGTGTGGCCTCATCTCATCCATAGTCATGTTAATTTTTCAATCAACTAGCTTTAGGACTTTGAGATATCACAGGCGAAATGAGATGAATGCGTAAAGAAGGGGAATAAGATGAAGAGGGATGGGGATGGATCAAAACTCAAATTGATCAAAGGAGGACTTTTACCAAATTAATATCATCCATTCATTTTGGGAGATGGAATGTTCATTCCATCAATCCCCTAAATCCAATGATATTAACTTGACAAAGTCAAATCAACCCTGATAAAGGCCCAACGACAAGAGTCAAACTCAATCAAGTCATCACAATCGGTCAACAAAATTATTTTTCATTTATTCAAATTAAAAATACTAAAATAAGGAATTTAAATTAAATATGGTTTGTCTAATTCCTAAAATCTCATCAAAACACCAAATAAATGGCCATGAGATTTATCATAGGTCAAACAAGGTCAAAGGACCTTAGAGAAAAAAATTTAGAATTTTTGAAGACCTAAAATTATTTTTAAACAATTTAAAAGAAATGCAAAATCAATTAAATCATGAAAAATATTAATAATGATCCAAAAAACAATTTTAATTTCGAATATGAAAGAGGAAATTCTTTGAAATTTTTTGGTGAAACTCTCATATTTTTTGGATCAATATTAAAATTAATGTGAATTAATGAAAATAAAGAAATTAAAATGAAATTCAAATAATCAGAAAAAACGTGGACCACTTGATCTCCCTCATTAATTGAGGTGGAAGATCAAGTGGCCACCAGCGCAGGTTCCATGGTGGACTTGAGTCAACGCGGCATAGGCTTGGTATTTAAAATGAAAGCATGAGATTAAAACAATATGAAAAGGATCAATGGCTATGAACCATGCCAACACATCACCGACGTCCAAAGGTCGGTCATCTTCTCCGGTGACCCTGGCCGGACTGGTTCACTCATCACCATCAAGAAAATAAAAAAGGAGGACACGGTCTGAAAGAAAAAATGGCATAGAGCACGAATATGACCTCAATTTTAAATAACTCCACATATATAGAAATATATGAGGATTCAAATTTTGAGGTGTGTCAACTGAGTAGCTTCGATTTGACCTCTAAGCAACTCCATCTTCTTGCCTACATTGGTAGGACTTCAGACAACCAAAGATCCAAGAGAATTGAGTGGAATTAAGAGAGAATCGAAGAGATGAAATTTTCTGGAAAATACCTTCAAAGTAGGTCTAGATTCAACTGTTCTTGCTTTGGCTTGTGCTTGATCTTGCTCACTATGCTTGCAGAAGTGGATTAGAATGCACAAAAGGTCTTGGATCCCTGGAGTTTTGAATCTCAAAACACTTAGAATTCAACTCAATTTCCAAAGTAAATTCTCAGGTTTATCCTCTCAAATGGAAGGGTTAGGGGGTTAGGGTCAAAGCTGGCACGAATGTGTGTTAAATTCTGAGCATATGGAGTTCTATTTATAGCTGGATCATATGATATTTGCACCTTTCAAATGTCTTTCCAAAATTGGCAATGAGTGATGCATGGGTGCATGGGCGTGTACAGGCCCATGAAATCATTCCATTTGGTCCATAATTAAGTGTGAACAAATCTGAAAGTGAATTGGAATGCAAGGCAAATGTGTATGGAAGTTTGAAGTTTGATCTTTGCCAAATGATGATGCAATGTTCATTCCATGCGCAACCCTAGCAGTTCTTGTCCAAAATGGATGAAATTGGACTTTTTGGAATGGTTAGATCAAGAGGAACAACTTTCATGATCAACACTTTTCCATTTGAAACTTATATCATGATGAATTTTGAGGTGGAAGTTAGGATATTTCAACATCTTGAAATTTTTTTCTAAGTGTCAAGCCATATATCTCAACATTCCACCTTGCTTAACTTTTTATGTGAGCTTCAAATGCAAAAAGTGTCTTTATAAAAGTTGTATCTCTTTCAAAGAAATTCAAAATGGTAACCCGTTTCATGTCATTCGGACTTGAAATGATAGAGTTATGCACTTTTGAAGTTTGAAAAAATCACTTGTTCAATGGTATAGGTCAAAAGTGACCTATAATGTAACCTCATATCACATGCTCATAAAAGTTGAATTAGCTCTCACTCAAAACATAAAAGGTTATGTAGACATCTTCAATTTTATTTTGAAACTTGGAAATCTTTTATATCATAAAAATTGAGCAAGTTATGGCCTTGGGAAGTTGACTTTCAAATTAGGGTTTAGACAAAATGTCCTATAACGTTTCAACATAGAAAATGATTTTCCAAGCAAAAATAGCTCTAGGTCACAACATGAAAGTTGTTTGGAATACCATTTAGAGTAAAGTTTCTCTTGGAATCATTTTCATATGGTGAAAATTGTAGGAGATATAGTCTAGGGAGACCCAGTTTTGATTAGATGAATTCATCTGGCCAACCACCATCAACCAACTTGCTAACCTTCAATTATCTTGACTTTATTGGCTCATGGTAGATCATATATGCATAAGATGATGAATTTATAAGTTTCCCTTGAGAAATTTGATCAATTGGTGAGGTAGCTTGTTGGAGAAATTACTGAAGATACCCAATCAAACTAGAGTTTCCAAGGCAAATCACCCTTAAAATCTTGAAGAAAACTTGATCAATATAACATGTTGGAATCAATGGAACTCATATATTATGCTAATAACCTTTCTTGTATCAATTCATGGTTGTGCTCTTTGTCATGAGGGTCTCAAACCCTAGTTATGAACTTGATGAATCAATGGAGATCATGCCCTCCCTACAAAAGAGTTAGGCAAATGCAAAGACATGTTTTTGGTATTTTGATTAGTAAAATGATAATTCACAAGTATGATACAATCACAAAGTACTTTGTGATCTCTCCCAAAACAAACCCAATAAAGGAGGGGTAAGGAGGATGCCAAGGTATGATCCCAATGCTAATGCTTATGATAAAATTGCATGAGGGATCTTAGGTTCAAAATTGGGGTCTTACATACCCCAAAAGGCATAGCATTCTAGTAAGTGAGATTGTAAGTCTCCTCTCTTTCATGGTATTATGTGGAAACTTGGCCTTTTTTCCTTCCTTTAGAATATGTCTTGGTTCAAGGATCCATGCTTGTGAATAGTAGGTTGAGTGTTCTCCAAAGAATGAGTTAAACAAAAGGAAAATCAATACTAACTTATAATCAACTAACAACTATCATTTAATTTCAAGTCATTTACTTCTATGCACTTTAATTTTAAGTCTTTATTCATTTGCTATTATTCATACCATTCAACTTATTTACTTTAATGCCATTTTCACTTTGCTCATTTGAGCCTAATTTTGTGATTAAATTGTGATTGTATATAGTTGTTTGTTTTTGTGGTCTTTTGACTTTAATGTACATAATAACAACAAAAACCCTAAAAGACATTTATGTGGACTATTGGATTTGAGTTGAGACATTGGACTTAGAATTAGGCAACACTCCCTATGCAAAAGGACTTGGCCAATGAAAACTTTCATGAAACCAGGTGCTTGTGATTTGAGACTTCATCTGAAGCAAGTATTGTGATCCCATCTGAGGTTATCTGCTACATGGTCTTAACGAAGCTGTTACTTTGAACCTATGCCTAATGCCTATCTTTGAGTTCATCTGACACATGGAAGATTATGAAGGAGATCATGAAGTTGCTAAGCTTGGATGTGGCCATCTTTATTTGATGCCCTTCTCTTCATCTTTCTATTTGTATATTGATATTGCTTGATTCTAAAGTCCAATGGAAATTAGGGTTTCTATATGACATTCTTGTTTATTGGATTGCAGCCCATTGGTCAGATATTTTCAACTCTTAACTTTTAAATTTTTGCTTAGGATTAGTCTCTTCATCTCTTCCCCACTTCTTTAATTTCAAATCTCTCTCCTCTTTCAAAATATTCTTTGTTTGTGATTTCTAAACATAGACCATATTGCGAATTATAAACTTTGGCCTTATGCCATTGAATTTTTAAACTCTTTTCTTAATCAAATTTGTAAATGAACTTAACTATACATGACTTAAAATTTCAAAAGACAAAAAGAATAAAGACTCATTCATACTTTTTAGGCCTTTTGTTCCTTTGTTAAATCTTAATTTTTTGTTAAAGGCAATGCATCCAATTTGAAATTGTTACCACGAACTACGAGGTTTTGATCCCTCATTTTATGTTAGTACGTAAGCACAAGTCCAAAGGTCTTGTCAAACACAAAAATACAATTAATGAAATATTTTCTCATCCCTCCACTCTATTTATTGCAAACATCATTTTGTACAAAAATACATATGCGCAGAAAAAAGGGCTCCCTAGGATTACCTAGGAAACTTTGGGTGCTAACATATTCCCTCTGTGTAACCAACCCCCTTACCTATAATATCTGGGATTTTATTAGTTTTGATTTGAAAACTTCTTACCTTTGAGTTTTGTTCGTACTTCTCCCTTTTCCCTTGGAAACAACGAAAGCGCGGTGGCGACTCTGGTTTAATTGATGTTAAGTTTATCTATAGTTTAATGGTCTTGAATTTAGCGCTACAGGAATTAAGTGGAGACTCTGCTTGGGAGTAGTCTCCAGTGGGTTTAGCCTACTTTTTTGTGTGTATATAATTGTATATTTGATGTTTGTATATTTGTTTGTGTCATATAATCTGCTTGTTGTGCTTGGTGATCTCTGAGTGGTGAGATAAATTCTAACCCGAACTTGAGTGCAATTAAGATAGGAGGATGGAATAATCATGTTCGACTTATGTGGAGTAGTCCTTAACAAGTTGGCTTGAGACCCATCTACTCAGTGGAGACCCTTTTGGAGTTATGAATGTCACACAAGTTATTTGTGGTTAGGCATTACTACCTCTGATTTGGGGTCCGAGAAGCTGAGGACCGTATAACATTTAACCCATCTTGGCCTATTTAGGACATAGTGCAAAGACTGTTCAAGTGTAGACTTGATAACAGTTGTTATGTGATACTACACTCAGACGAGTGTCTCTTGAGAATATTATGGGTTGATGAGTCAGTCATCCTAACTTGTAATATTCGATAGATGGAATTAAGACTCGGGAAACTTTTTAGAACATGATCTACAGGTTTTATCCTTAGTTATCTCCTTTGGGATGGTTCTTACCCAGACTCCATGCTCGTGACTCACAACAAACCCTGGATTCTTGGTTGATCCAATCAAGTCTTGTCAATATCAATGGAACTTGGGTATTGATAAGGTGAAAACCATAATCCACCAAAATGGATGATTGATCTTGACAATGACTTGATTCATCCCTTGAACTTTGTTTGTTTGCCTTGTGTGTGATCCCTTATTTGTGATTGTTGCATTCATATATTCATGTGTATCATAACATTCATCACACCAGAAATAATGTCAAGGAATTGAGGTCTTATTTGCAAATATTTTCAGACCATGGATTGTGGACGAAGGAACACTAAGAAGTACAGTTTTAGATATCTGGATTTGAAAGAGTTAAGTAAGCTATCATCCATTGTATTATATCCCTTGGACTTCAAGCAACGTCATGGGAAGCTTATGCCTATCTTGTCTGCTGATGTGGTTGAAGGACTCTTCAGTGTCTTGGTTCAGTTTTATGACCCTCTCTACCGTTGCTTCACTTTTCCTGATTATCAGCTTGTGCCTACGTTGGAGGAGTATGCCCATCTCTTGGGAATACCTATTTCTAGCAAAGTGCCTTTTAGTGGATTGGAAGAGATCCCCATATCTCATATCATAGCTAAAGCTCTTCACTTGAAGAAGTATGAGATAGAGGCTCATTGGGTGAAGAAAGGAGGATTGTTTGGATTGACTTCATTTTATCAATCTGGTAGTGTGGATTCTTTTGAAGCTATCTTTGTATTGCTCATCTATGGGTTAACTTTGTTCCCTAACATTGACAGTTTTGCTGATGTTAACGCCATTTGAATTTTCTTGATTGGGAATCATGTGCCTACTCTGTTAGGAGATATGTAGTTCTCCTTGCATCTAAGGAATTGTAAAGGTGGTGGAAATATTATTTGTTGTGTTCCTTTTCTGTACAAGTGGTTTATTTCGCACTTGCCTCAGACGCCTACTCTTGTGGAGAACAAACAATGTCTAAGGTGGTTTTAGGGACTTATGTCTCTCACTAATGAGGATATAGTTTGGTATGATACTTCATGGAGTAGCTTGGAGATTATTTATTGTTGTGGTGAATGCTCTAATGTGCCTCTCATTGGTACACAAGGAGGAATGAACTACAACCCTGCTTTGGCTCATCGTCAACTTGGGTTCCCCTTGAGAGACAAACCTAATAACACTCTGTTAGAAGGTGTTTTCTATCAAGAGGGTGTAAGACCCCAATTTTGTCCCTAAGATCCCTCATGGCATCATAACATTGCATTTGCAAAGCCTCAAGGATCATGAGAATCTTGGTTCCCTTTGCCTTTGGGTGGGACTTCTTGTGAGTGGTTTGAGATCACCAAGCATGCTTGATTTGTATATTATTGCTTTTCTTATTTTGTTTATTAACCAAAAGCACAAAAATATGTCATTAACATTTCTTGTTTGTAGCTTGAGCAATCACAAGGTCAAAAGCTTCTAGGAGATCATTGGTGCAAAGATATGGTCAAGAGAAGATGAAAGCAAGCATGGTAATGGTTCCCAGAGCTCTCATTCATCAAATATTCCTCCCTAGTGTCTCAATTCATCATTTTGATCAAAGCAAGTCAAAGGGTTTGAGGTTTGTTCCTCAAGGAAACCCGAATTCATCTGTGTACTAAGTCTGCCTTGCTCATGAAATAACCTCAGCCCATGATCAAATACAATCAAGGGAAGTCCTTTAATTCATCATTTCATGCATATTTGAGTGTCCTGAACCATCAATTCATCAAGATATGAGTTGTGGACTTGAGAAGTTGATCAGTCAATTCATCAAGATATGAGTTGTGGACTTGAGAAGATGATCCCAAAATCAAAAATATTCTTAAGGACAATATGAACAACTTCAATGTTCATCAAAAATTGATTTGAAGCTTGTAAGGTCATCATCCATTCCAAGACATTATAGGTCATTTTGACTGAAACCCTAATTGTAGGTCAACTTCCCAAGAACATAACTCATTCATTTTTTATGATTTTGAGGTGGTATGAAATGCATTTGAAAGTTTAAGATGTCTACTTCAAATGTTATGTTGAACAAAATTTCATAATCTCAAAGTAAATACATGTGATAATGCAAAACATTATAGGTCACTTTGGACCAAATGCATTGAAAGGCAAAAAAGTTCAACTTCAAGTGCCCATAACTCTTTCATCAGAAATTCAAATGATGCAAAATTTGAGTCCATCTTGATTGTACTGAAAAGATCTACAACTTGGATGTTGGAGGTTTTTCCATTTGAGGCTTTCATCATTAAAAGAGAGGGGCTTGAAGTTGTTTCAATTTTGGCAATATTCTCAAAGGCATGTTTTGCACTATGAACTTCATGGCCTGTTTTCATAAATTTCCACACTCCAAATGAGTTTTGGTCCAACATAACATTTGTTCCTTATGTCAAAACCTTTCCAACCATTACCCACATGCCTATGTTTTATTTTTTCAAGAGGCATTTTCGAAGAAGGGAAAGTTTATGTGCATTTTTGGAAACCATGTGAAAACTTATTACACAAGCCAATTCCATCAATTTCACACATCCATTTCAGCTTCATGTGTTATCAGCATGCCAAATCATTTGCATTTGGGCCTCCCATGCGCCTGTACAGGCCCATGCATGGAGGCTCTCACTTCATGCACACATGAAATTCACCTTGCCTTGCATCAGCTTCACTATAAATAAACATGCTCAGCTTCATTCATGATCAACCTGAAGGCGCCTGATATGCTGCACAATTGAATCCACAACCATACCTAAAGGAACTAGCTCATTTTTCTTAAAAATTTCAGATCTAAAATTGAACTGAACTTGGTTGAATCTTTAGATCTAAAGTTCCTAGACCTTCATCAACCAGTCCATAGAAGTTTTGTTTGGCTAAAGGAAGCAAGGAAGGTAGCTCAAATCTTCACAATTCAAAGGTGATCATTAACTAGTTTTTTCTTCGAAACTCATTAATCTTTGGTTAAGTTTTTATTGTCTGCAATTTTGGTCGGAAAATGCAAGCTCACCGGAGAAGACGGTGGCGCTGGCCATCGTCTCTTTGCTAGATCAAATCTGGACCCTTGGATGAGTTTTCCAGATCAAATCATGGCCATCAATTGATATGACTTTATTTAATGTTGGATGTTTCTCATTGACTTAGACTCACCATGAGCGCGCGCTTCTGGACCATCATATTGGCCACGTCAATTAATGAGATTCAATCCAACGCTTCCTGATTTTTGCTATTTTCTAATTTCTGTTTTAATTTCTTTTATTTCCTTTATTTTCAAAAATTCATAACTTCTTCATTTTAATTCCAAAAAATATGGGACCAATTGCATTCTTCTCCACTTAAATTCTAGTTTCTAAAAATGATTTTTATTTTGTCATTTGATATTTTTTGTGAATTTTCTCTTTTCTGGTTATTTTTAATTCATTTTAAATAGTTTTTGATATTCAAAAAATACAAAAATATTTTCCTAACCTATTTGAATGATGATGGATATATGAAAAATATCCTCATCAATTTTTTAATTGATTTGAGATTTATTTGAGATTTTAGTTCAATTAGGTTATTTTTATTCATTTTTAATTGATTAAAAATAGTTTCTGACTTTTAAAAATGCTGAAATTTTTTGTCAAACTTTGTTTGACCTTGTTGAACTTAGGATAAATGACTTGGACTTTTCAAAGTTGATTTGAGGTGATTTTGAAGTTTGACATTTCTTTAGTATTTTAATTCAAGTTTATTTTTAATATAAAAAAATGCCAAAAATATTTTGTTCATTTCTTGACTTCCCATCTTCATCTCACTTATGTTTTTGAGTGTTTGACCATGATCCTCAATATCATTGGTCAACATTTGTTGATTGGTACATGCCATTTCATTTAATGCACTTTATTCTTTTATCTTTCCATTTTCCATTTCCATTATTCATCTCCTTCTTCTTCTTTTTTTTTTCTTTTTGATCAATGAGTTAAAGGTTGATAAGTTAGCATTGATTAGGGAGACTTAATATTCCTTGATCCAAATCTAATTCATCTTAATCAATTGATCAAGTGAATGGCTTTGCATTAAGGATAGGTTATTTTCCTAAATCATGCAAAGGACTTAAACCAATACAAGATCCATTCCCTTTTTTTCTTTTGGCATGGTAAGTTGTTGGAACTTGGTTCACTAATCAAGACTTCTAACTTATGTTATTGCCTACATTATTATTGACCGACCTCAGATAGTTGTGACTTCTACATAAGTCCAATTACGATTTCTTAACATAGCGCTAAATTTTCCTTATGGCACACTAACTACTAACTATTAACCATTAACATTTACTTTTTGCACTTTACCTTTATGCAATTCATTATTCTTGTACATATTATTCATTTGCTTTTTTCCTTTGCTCATTGGAGCACATGTTTATGATAATGCCATTTGCCTTATGCTCACTTGAGCATATAATTGTGTACATACTTTTGTGCTTCTGTTCTGTTTGTTTGATTGGGGACCAAATGCAAAGAATTGGACAAAATGGACTTAGACTTTAGGACCTTACCCAAGCTAATGGAGTTTGAAGAGAAACTAGGCCTCATGCCTTTAGAGTGCTTAAATGTCAAAGAGCAACTAGGCCTCATGCCTTTAGAATGCTTAAAGCTTAAGGATGAACCTTGAAAGGACCAAATTCTAAACTCCCTCTTGTCTATTCTTTGATTGTTAATGGAACCTTTTGATGTGTGTGTTTTTTGTGCTAGGGATTCTAACTTGAGCCTAATTGAGGAACCATTACCATGAGCTTCTAAGAGAGAGGAATCCACGATACCTTGACGAGCCTTGTCCAAGAATTCATTGTTTGTTGATTGCTTGAGTTTATGCTTTGTGTGATTGCTTATTCCAAAGGATGAGAGCTACTTGGATCATCAATATGATCTCAAGAGAGGGACTCCATTTGTGGTCTTGTTCTCTTTTCCCTTACCTCTTGTATGCTTAGGACTTTAGCCTTTCTTCTTCTTCTCCACTCTAACCTGTAGCGGTGTATTCGTCGCCATATGATCTATCGATTAAACCATAAGCTATGAGATACATTGAAATTTCGAGTCGCCACCGCACTTTTATTTATCCAAAGGATTGGCTAAAAAGCGAACAAAAGCCTAAGAAGTTTTACACGTAGAAAACTAATAAAAAGATCAGAGAGTCTGGGTAAGGGGTAAATTACGCAATGGGAAGGTGTTAGGCACCCACTACGTCCTAGGTACTCCTAGGGAGCCCTTTTCACACTTGTTGTATAAAATTTGTTATTTGTTATGACATAAACATTGTGCAAACATGATTGGGATGATGAGAAAAGAATATACATTTTTATTATTATTGGGTTCGAACGGATGAACCCGTTGCCTACGTACCTTCCATCAAAGGT
Source organism: Lathyrus oleraceus (assembly GCF_024323335.1). Classification (NCBI taxonomy): domain Eukaryota; kingdom Viridiplantae; phylum Streptophyta; class Magnoliopsida; order Fabales; family Fabaceae; genus Lathyrus; species Lathyrus oleraceus. The sequence goes on from NC_066583.1 coordinate 215,632,297, forward strand.
AAGGATCAGAACGCCGTAGTTCGGCTAAAAGATTTCCAAAAGTTGGTGGATTCAGTTTTAAACACAAGCACTGAGGCTTTTCATTATCAATGGGAGAACACTCGACCAAAAGCAACATCCACCATGCGAGGATAGCTTCGACGTACTAGAGGGGTTAGCCCTGTTTGAAGTACGGAAGTCTTACTGTCGACTCACTAAGGATAGGCAAGATTTACATCAACCACAAAGATAATTGAAGCCTATGGCTAATGCATGAAAAGATTAATGGACAGAGCCAAAACAAGTGAATGAGTGAAGTTAATTGATTGTGACTATGAAAAGTGAAGTCAGAGTATGATTAAGATTGATTCGAAAGAAGTATTATGAAATGAGTTTGAAAAAAGTCAAGGACTTGAGTCCAGGTTTTTAGTTTGAAAAACATGAAGATGTTTGCACAATATCTATGTCAAGTTTGAAAGATAAAGTGTGAAAAAGTCTAGGACATAATGAATGATGAATGGATGAGGATGGAAAGTAAAACTTCTTAGAAGGTTCACTTCTTGAGATCATATGGGAGATGATTCAAGTGTGTCCTTTGGAATAGCAATTAATAATAACAAACAAACAAAGCAAGCAAAAGCGGATATCGGATGCCAATCACTGGTCTTATACCAATCTCCTAAAACAAAACGGGATATCAGATGCCACTCAATGGACTTACACCAATCTCCACAGGCAAAGAAATAAAAGCGGATACCGGATACCAATAGATGGATTTACACCAGTCTCCTAAAATAGAACAGGATATCAGATGCCACTCAATGGACTTACACTAATCTCCTCAAAAGAAAAACAAAGATGAGAAACGGAAGCTAACTGCCAATCTGTCTGGACTTAGGTTAACTCCACAAATATGCTCATAGGAATACCAATGCCACGTCACTGGGACTTACAATGGATCCTCACATACAAGAAACAAAAGCAACAATATGATCACAGGAATGCAAATGCCAACTTACAGGGACTTATAATTGCAACCTCTCATACAAACAGATGAACGAACTATGATCACAGGAAAGCAGATGCCAACTTACAGGGACTTATAACTGCAACCTCACGTACAACATCAAACAGATCAAATCATGATCACAGGATAACAGATGCCAACTTACAGGGACTTATAACTGTATCCTCACATACAACAGACAGATCAAATTATGATCACAGGATAACAAATGCCAGCTTACAGGGACTTATAACTGTATCCTCACATACAAAACAGATAACAGAAGATATGAGTGACCAATGAGGTCTTACACTCTATCCTTCCATATCACAGGAGCAAATGCCAAAGCAATGGACTTACGATTGTCCTCAATGGGCAAACAACAATGATAGCATCACAAAAAGCAAATGAGATGATCATGCATTAATGGCAATTGATGATGATGATAAATGCATATCATATAGGCAAGCAAGTGTATATGAAGCAAACAGTCAATCAATGAATAGCAAACAGCACACTCTATAGCCAAACAATGGGGGCTCACACAAGAGGGTTTGACTTTGAAAGTCCACTGTAATAGGTGAAGGTCGCTCTTAACCTGGCCATTGAGGGGCTCAGGTGAAGCAGATGAATAGGAAATGAGGGGTGTGCCTCATTGCTTCTATCTCATATCAGAGAGAGCATCAAAGAAAGTGTGGGAGTTCAGAAAGTAGGAACTCTCTCCACATTATTGACTCGATTAGATCTTGGGTATTTATCTCATTTGCTTCAACCATGTAATGGGAGCAAAGAGAGGACACACTGAATAGTGGGGGATAGATTGCTTATCCCTACCTTCCACCAATTGCCTTACTTGAAGGACTTTTCCTGCTTAGGACAAATATAAACAAACACAGGCATTGCCTCTTAAGGAGGACTTCAGACAGTTTACCCGGTCAAATAACAGACCGGGTCTCCAGACTACATGAAGAAGAAAGGTTTATACCTCAAAGCAAATGCTAAATAGCAAAGCAAGCAAGCAAGTTCAAAGAACTTAAGCAACTAAAGCACCTGAAAAAGTCAAACTTATTAGCAAACAGCTCAACAGTCAAAATCAAAGGCAAATGGATAAACAAAAGTCAACCACAGAGGGATCAATTGTGCAAGGCACAAAGACTCAAGCATATGAGTCACACCTACAAAACAGAGGTTAGCACAATATATAATCAAGCTCACACCAAATTTGTATGGTCTCTTTGAAGCACTATGCTCAACTTGATTTTGAAGCAAAGTGAGATGCAGTGCTGGTTTTGATGTTGCAGCCCGATACAGATGTCCACAATGCCTTAAAATGATGAAGGCTTGAGGTCTTTTGGCTCAATGGTGCATAGAAAACCTCACAGCTCTAACTGCCATTGTTGGACTTGGTAATGACAGAACATGAAGATGGCTTTGCAGTTAAGATTTGGTGGTTCAAGGGAGCTCACCAAGATGTTTAGATGGAGAAACAATGAAGGTGACTCAAGGGTTTTGAGTGTTTTAGCAGAATTTTTGCTGTTTTGTGAAAATGTCAATTGAGAGCAAAAGAGAATTTTTGGGTCGTGTGGCTGCAGTGTGTTTTCTAGGGTTGTGAATCAGCAGGAAATGAACTTTTATATTGCTGTTTAGCCAAGCTAATGGAAGTGCTAAGTTGGATTATGTTTAATGAGGCATTTTGCATTCTTGCTAATTTTGGAAACAATGAAAATGGAGGTGTGAATTTGGCACGGTTTTGGGCCTGCTACAAGCTGCTAGTGGCCAGCACAATTGCTGTTTTGTGTGTGCTGCAGAACTGTACTTGCTTCTTACTCTTTTCAAACCATTTGCTAAAATTGCCAAGATTGCACTATGGTCCAAAAAATGTGGTAAAATGGTGGTGTGATAATGATTTAAGGCTTGGAACAAATCACAAATGATATATGAAACACCTCCCAATTGGCAAAAATGAGAAAAAGTCCATAAGTCAAAAAGTCAACTGTGAGTCAAACTTTGATTTTTAAAGGAATAGGTCCAAAAATGCCATTTTGATTGGTAAGGTTTTAGGTCATGAAATTTATATTTTTGGAAAGAGGATGAAAAATGTGGTTTGTAGGAAAAACCCCACCAAATTTGGCCTTATGGTTTGAGAGATATGGCTTGTTGAAGTTCAAAATTTGGTGAAAATGATTTGATCATATCTTGACAACCACACATGGGATTTTGATGTTCTTGGACTTTTTGAAAATGGGAAGACAAAATCTTCAACTTTCATGTTGGGCAAAAATTCATTTGGAGCTTGTATCATGATGTAAGTTTAAGATCAAGCAGTTTCCATTTTTGGCAGTTGAAATTACAGGTCCACTTTCTATTTCTGGAAAATTTTCTGATTGGCTTGATTTTCTTCCATGATGAGGTTGAACATGATAGATGAGGTTTATACAAGCATGAATGAGCTCCTTCAAATCAAATCTATCCATCACATCTTGATTAAATCAACAGTTGACCAAGTTTGACTTTTCTAGGGTTTTAGACTGACTGATCCTCCTCTGATGATTTCCAAACCCTAATTCTTTGGGAACTTGACTTCAAATGATGTCTCAAGTTGTATGAACTCTTGATTATTGATCATGATGCCCAAATTCCACAAGAATGGCCACCATCCATTGCTTTGACTGACCATTGACCATCTTTGACCTAATTGCTGATGATTGCTTCAACTGCAAGCAACAAGGTTAGACTGACAATATTTTTGTACTTTTTGAATGATAAACATATGAAAGCAAAGATACACAAATGCAAAGTATGCTTGGTGATCAAGAAACAAACCCACAAGGCAATCTATCCACTAGAAGGGGACAAAGGCATGCAATGATCCTTGAGGTTATGGTATGAATGATATGGGCCATGAGGGATCTTAGGGCCAAAATTGGGGTCTTACAGATGCCCCTATTTAAGGTCATTCTAGCCGGAGAAGTGAAGTTTAGAAATCTTCATCTCGACGCGGTAGAATGGACTTAAATAACAGTAATGAGACAAATTTTGGTCCCTAAGAGACCTCATGATGCAAATGTATGCGTGCAAAAGACGCAAATTCTGTGGGGAATATGATTCACACAGAAGAAAAGACGATCCATCGGAGTAACACACTCACCAGGAACAGAGACTCTAACAAGACTCTATGGGGATAATAACAGAAATGAGATGTGTGAACAGGACACGACTCTAAACTGGGGAAAAACACAACTGACATAACGTGAACAAAACACAACTCTGATTAAGGTAACAGAAAAAAAGACAGACTGGAGAACTCACTGGGGAGTGAAGGACTCACACTGGGAAAGAATTCCAACTGGAAAATAAATCCATTGAATAGACACAAGCTGACTCCTGAGGAGAAGCAACAAAAGGTTCCACTGGGGAAGGTAACAAAGCAAATGAGATGTTACCAGGCATACGGGTAACAAACTCAGGAAAATCTGACTCCACAGGGGGACCGAGGTCATAATGGGGAGCAGAAGGGAGGGAACACCAAGGATACCGGTTACTGGGTATATAATAGGTGACCGACCAAAGGCGTGAATTGGTGTGTGTTCCAAAACACTCATCATCCTGAAGAGAGCGAAAGCAAACTTGTTTATAGGATGGATATTTGATTCTGTAAAGAATGCAAATCTTACTCAATTGGGGAAACAAACAAAGTGTTCGACAAAAGAGTGCATGAGATATATTATTCATAGCCGTCAAAACGTGAATAATGTACTCGCATGGAAAGTTATCCTGAACCGGGTTGTAGGTTGTTTATAGGATAAGATCCGAAATCGTGAATTGGTTTTCACTTCCAAAACACTCATCACCCTGAAGAAAGCTAGAACAGCAGACTTGTTTATAGGATGGATATTCAATTCCATAAGGAAAATGAATCTTACTCCGAGGGGAAAACAACAAAAGATTGACCCAAGAGTGAACGAGATATAATATCCATAGCCGTCAAAACGTGGATAGAATACTCACAAAGGAAGATTATCCTGAACCGGGTTGTAGGTTGTTTATAGGATAAAAATCCGAAATCGTGAATTGGTTTTCACTTCCAAAACACTCATCATCCTGAAGAAAGCTAGAACAGCAGACTTGTTTATAGGATGGACATTCGATTCCACAAGGAATGCGAATCTTACTCGACTGGGGAAGATCAACAAAGGATTCCAACCGAAGAGCGCATGAGACATATTATTCATAGCCGTCAAAACGTGAATAATATACTCGAAAGGAAAATTATCCTGAACCGGTTACTGGGTTGTTTATAGGATAAGATCCGAAGACGTGAATTGGTGTGTGTTCCAAAACACTCATCATCCAAAACACGAATTGGTTAAAGGATGGCTATTCGATTCTACAAAGAATACGAATCTTGCTCAGTTGGGGAAAATCAACAAAGGATTCCAACCAAAGAGCGCATGAGATATATTATTCATAGCCGTCAAAACGTGAATAATAACCTCGCATGGAAGATTATCCTTAACCGTGTTGGGTTGTTTATAGGATAAGATCCGAAGACGTGAATTGGTGTGTGTTCCAAAACACTCATCATCCAAAACACGAATTGGTTAAAGGATGGCTATTCGATTCTACAAAGAATACGAATCTTGCTCAGTTGGGGAAAATCAACAAAGGATTCCAACCAAAGAGCGCATGAGATATATTATTCATAGCCGTCAAAACGTGAATAATAACCTCGCATGGAAGATTATCCTTAACCGTGTTGGGTTGTTTATAGGATAAGATCCGAAGACGTGAATTGGTGTGTGTTCCAAAACACTCATCATCCAAAACACGAATTGGTTAAAGGATGGCTATTCGATTCTACAAAGAATACGAATTTTGCTCAGTTGGGGAAAATCAACAAAGGATTCCAACCAAAGAGCGCATGAGATATATTATTCATAGCCGTCAAAACGTGAATAATACACTCGAAAGGAAAAGACACCAGAGATACCGGTTACTGGGTATATAATAGGTGACTAACCAAAAAGAGAGACAATCGATACCAATCATACGGGTAAACGAAAGACAACTCAAAGGGATAAATTGCAAGCATCCGGCAATTATCCGACAACAAGAAAATATTCGACTCCACAAAAGGGAAATAACGAATCTTACTCGACTGGGGAAACACAAAAGGCTTCGACTGAAGAGTGCATGAGACATATTATTCATTACCGGCAGACCGTGAATAATATACTCGCATGGAAGATTATCCACAACCGGTTACTGGGTTAATAAAGGATAAATCAACCGAAAAGAAAGGCATCGGGATACCAAATTAGGTATATAATGATGACCAATCAAAAGGAGCAGCAGACATTACCGACAAAAGGGTAAATGAAAGGCGAACTGCTGAGGATAAATTGCAAGCATCCGGCAATTATCGACAGGGACTAGCTGGGGATGCACTGGTAAACAACCAATGATCTGGGGAACAAATCACTAGCATACGGTGAAAAGACCCACTGGGGATAAAATTGCTAGCATACGGCAATTATCCACAAAAAAACTTGCTAGGGATATAAGTGCTGATCTGAGCAACTTACACAAGCAAAGGAAAATCATCATCAAATATTGAATGAAGATAACCACAAAATTAGGGTTTACATCTACCGAATACGGGGTAGAAGACCAACAACTCCACGTGGGGATAGAACAAATCACAAATCCGCACGGGAAACCAAAATAGGGTTTATAACAAACCACAAACTGCTGAAGAGCAGGAAAATAGGATTTACAACTACCGGGTAGTAGGTAGAAAACCAAAAACTCTGGCTGGAGAATAAAAGGTGTATAACCACAAATTCTGTTAAGAAAGCCAGGAAAAGATAGGACTTACAACTGCTGGTTTGTAGGCAGAGGCCCAAAAACGTTCCGCTGGGGGACAACCCACTGGGAAACACAAGATATCTGACAAATAGTCAATTCGGGAATGATCTGAAAGGACAGACTGAATCAAGACACGTCCTAATGAGGATATAACTCAAATAGGAAAATCCATCCCAATATATGTGTTGGGAGGAAACGGAAGAAACCGTCATCCACGAGGATAATCTCAGTGGGGAACTGCAGAAGAAAAGACAGACATATTTCTGCTTATGGGGTTGACTCTATATGGAGAGATTTTACACACCCAACATCTGCTTGGGGAGATCTGTAAAGAGATCTATATCACCATAGCAGGAGACACGACAAACAAAAGATATATGGCGAGAAATGCAACATGAATATCTGAATGTTTTATGAATATGCATGAATATGCGTGATTTATGTTTGATGAATGCTGACAAAACAGACAATTCTAACACAAACAGGTTCAGGAACAAAGTGTCCGGTATTATACTTCCAGGGGAAAAACCAGCTGGAGAGCCAATCTGCGGAGATCCACATGCTGAAGAGCAAAGATCTGCGAGTACTGCTGAAGAAGCAGAGAATCAGAGATATCAGGAAACAACCCAATCAAGGTACAGAAAGTCACAACGGGCAAGACAGCCACCAAGACGAATCTGTAGGGGAACAAGAGAAGTCCCAAAGTATCTGCAGGGGATCCCAGTGTCGACTGAGAAATAAAAAGTGCGTTGCACAAGCACAAACTGCTGTAGAAGCAAAACCACACAACTCCGCCGGGGGACACCCACTGAGGGAGAATGATATCACCCAAATAGAATCTGACTGCATAAGCAACTCTACTGGGGAAAACTGTCGGCTACTCTCTTGGGAACAAACCACTGAGGGAGGACAGATCAAACAAATAGGTTCTACAACGAACCACTCCACTTAGGGAGAATAAACAGCAAACTGATCACAACAAGTAGATTCTGCAATACAAGCCACTCTACTGGGGATCACAAACAGTCAGGAAATCGATCCGTTCACTGGAGGCAAAAGCCATCATCCGACCATACTGGGGATTGAAGAAGTATTCAACGGGCGAAACTGCCGCAACAAACATTCCGCAGACTAAGCTGAGGAAGAGATGGTTGCAAAACTGGGATGTCAACCCAATCAACCACTGAGTAGGAAAATAAATCCTGCTCTGCTGAAGAGAAACAACACTCTGATGGAGATAGCAACAATTCCGCAGACGACTTCGCCGGGGAGAAGGTAAAGTACCGGGTATCAAACCACTGACCTACCGAGTCTTCAAAAAGAAAGCGATCATGCTGAGGAAACAGACAAATCCTGCTGGCACACTGCATTGGGAAAAGCGGTAACAACTCCACTTGCAACCCTGGTGGGGATATTAATAACAGCTCTACTCGCGACTCCGAGGGGAGTATCAATCAATCAGTTATGCTCATGACTGCGCTGAGGAGACAAATAAAGTCTGGGGCATACGACCCACTAGAGAAAGTGACGGGGCACCAGGATGACAAGCCATCAACCGCCGAAACTTCACAAGAAAACACCCATGCTGGGAAAACTGCTGCTGGAGAAAACGAAGTCTTCAACAGTACTCTGCTTGCGACTGTACTGGGGAACAGCCCCAACAACAACTCTGTCTGAGGAACAACCTCAACAAAGATCTGAAGAAAGAAGATTCCCCCAAACCAGGAGTATGAACGAATGTCTTACCTGTTGGGAATCATGCCACCCTCGGGAGAGCACTGAGATATTCTTGAGTATCTTTTCAACCTTGTGAATGTTCACTTTGTATAAAACAAAAATTTTGAAAAAAAATTGATTTGTTTAAACAATGACATTTTGTCAATTTAAAACATGCAAAACATTTGTTGAATTGAAACAAATAAGAGTGCAAATAATTGGATAAAAAGCTCAAATTGATTTGATGGAATGGTAGTCTGCAAATGGCAAGACTCCATAGATCTGTACAAATTTGAAATCAGTGATATATATTGGAAGAGGGCTACATTGAACATAATGATCCTTTCTCTACCAATTTGAATCTCGATGTATCCGAAGCTTCAGTTGACGACGAATCGAGAATCTTCTGACGAAATGACGACTGATGAACAGAAAGTCTTGTCAGGATGCAGTTATTTGCCAAATCCCTAACTTTTGCCTAGATTGCCCCAGAGTGAGGTACTCAATCTAGCGGGATGCAAATATGTATCTTTTTTCAAGTCTCTAATTTTTGCCTGGATTACCCTTGCGGGTTCTCCACCGAGACGCTCATTTTTGCCTAAGCCGCCCTTTCGGGTTTTCAACTTAGCGAGCTATTCTGTTTTTTCATTCTTTTTTTTCATTTGCATATACTTTTTTTTTAGGCAAAGTATCTCTTAACTGCATCTGAATTCACAGGACGAGTGAAATCCTCCCCATCCATTGTTGTAAGCATTAAAGCACCGCCTGAAAAGGCTCTCTTAACAACATATGGACCCTCGTAGTTTGGAGTCCACTTGCCCCTGGAATCGGGCGCGAAAGACAAAACTTTCTTGAGCACGAGGTCACCTTCTCGGAACACACGAGGCTTGACCTTCTTGTCGAATGCTTTCTTCATTCTCTGCTGATACAACTGACCATGGCACATGGCAGTTAATCTCTTCTCTTCGATTAAATTCAACTGGTCATAACGACTCTGAATCCATTCAGCATCAGTCAACTTGGCTTCCATCAAGACTCGCATTGATGGGATCTCCACCTCTACTGGGAGAACGGCTTCCATGCCATAAACAAGAGAGAAAGGGGTTGCCCCTGTTGAAGTGCGTACAGACGTACGATATCCATGCAAAGCAAATGGCAGCATCTCATGCCAATCTTTGTACGTGACAGTCATCTTCTGGATAATTCTCTTGATATTCTTGTTAGCAGCTTCAACAGCCCCATTCATCTTAGGTCTGTAAGGAGAGGAATTATGGTGTGCAATCTTGAATTCAGCGCATAACTCATCCATCATCTTATTGTTCAGATTGGATCCATTATCAGTAATGATCCTCTCTGGCACACCATAACGGCAAATCAGCTGGTTCTTGATAAACTTCACAACCACCTGTCTGGTTACATTCGCGTATGAAGCGGCTTCAACCCACTTGGTGAAGTAACCAATTGCTACGAGAATAAACCGATGTCCGTTGGACGCTTTCGGCTCAATCATACCGATCATGTCAATTCCCCACATAGAGAAAGGCCATGGTGATGAAATCACATTCAGGAGTGTCGGAGGAATATGAATCTTATCCGCATAAATTTGACACTTGTGACATTTCTTCACATACTTGCAACAGTCAGACTCCATTGTCAGCCAATAGTAGCCTGCTCTCAACATCTTCTTAGCCATGGCATGTCCATTGGAATGAGTACCAAATGAACCCTCATGGACCTCAGTCATCAACAGGTTTGCTTCGTGTCTATCCACGCATCTGAGCAAAACCATATCAAAATTTCTCTTGTACAGCACTTCACCACTGAGGTAGAAACTGCCTGACAACCTTCTCAAAGTTTTCCTATCTTTCACAGATGCCCCAGGCGGGTAGACCTGGTTCTGGAGGAAATTCTTGATATCAAAATACCAAGGCTTGTCATCTTTCACTTCTTCGATTGCAAATATGTGAGCTGGTCTGTCCAAGCGCATCACAGTAATATTGGGAACATCATTCCACCATCTGACAACTATCATAGAAGCAAGCGTTGCAAGGGCATCTGCCAGCCGATTATCCTCTCGAGGAATATGATAAAATTCAACTTCTGTGAAGAAAGTTGAAATTCTCCTTGCATAATCTCTGTATGGGATGAGACCTGGCTGATTCGTCTCCCATTCACCTTTGATCTGATTGACAACCAAAGCCGAATCACCATAGACATCAAGATATTTGATTCTTAAGTTGATGCATTCTTCCAGTCCCATAATACAGGCTTCGTACTCCGCCATATTATTCGTGCATTTGAAGGTTAGCCTTGCTGTAAATAAAATGTGCGATCCCCGGGGATTAACAATTACTGCCCCAATTCCATTTCCATATTGATTAACAGCGCCATCAAACACCATCGTCCATCTGGAACCAGGCTCTGGACCTTCATCAAGTGTAGGCTCATCACAATCTTTCATCTTCAAATACAGAATTTCCTCGTCAGGGAAGTCATACTGAACAGACTGATGATCTTCAATTGGCTGGTGCGCTAGGTGGTCAGCCAAGATACTACCTTTGATAGCTTTCTGAGCTCGATATTCGATATCATACTCAGACAATAGCATCTGCCAACGGGCAATCCTCCCAGTTAAAGCAGGCTTCTCGAAGATATACTTAATTGGATCCATTCTGGATATCAACCAAGTTGTATGATTTATCATGTACTGGCGCAAACGCTTAGCTGCCCAAGCCAAAGCACAGCACGTCTTCTCAAGCATAGAGTACCGAGACTCACAATCAGTAAACTTCTTACTGAGGTAGTAGATAGCAAACTCCTTCTTCCCTGATTCATCTTGTTGACCGAGTACACAACCCATCGAGTCTTCAAGAACTGTCAAGTACATAATCAGAGGTCTTCCTTCTACTGGCGGAGACAAAATCGGAGGTTCGGACAGATAATCTTTGATACTGTCGAAGGCTTTCTGGCAATCCTCGGTCCAATCATGAGACTGATCTTTCCGGAGGAGCTTGAATATCGGCGCACATGTGGCAGTCATGTGGGATATAAATCGGGAAATGTAGTTCAAGCGGCCAAGAAAACCTCGGACTTGCTTCTCAGTTTTGGGTGCGGGCATCTCTTGTATTGCTTTGACCTTTGCAGGATCAACCTCAATACCTCTTTCACTTACCACAAAACCCAACAACTTGCCGGAATGGACTCCAAAAGTACATTTGTTCGGATTTAGGCGAAGTTTGAACTTCCTCAAACGCTGAAAAAGCTTCAACAAATGCTCAATATGCTCAATTTCCGTTCGGGACTTAGCAATCATATCATCAACATAGACTTCTATCTCCTTGTGCATCATGTCGTGAAACAAGGTAGTCATAGCTCGTTGATACGTGGCTCCGGCGTTCTTCAAACCGAAGGGCATCACTCGATAACAGAATGTTCCCCAAGGTGTGATGAATGTTGTCTTCTCCATATCCTCTGGTGCCATCTTAATTTGATTATATCCGGAAAATCCGTCCATAAAAGAAAAGACTTTGAATTTAGCTGTATTATCTACCAACATGTCAATGTGTGGTAGAGGAAAATCATCTTTTGGGCTAGCTTTATTCAAATCTCTGTAATCAACGCACATACGGACTTTTCCGTCCTTCTTAGGAACAGGCACAATATTGGCCACCCATAGAGGATATGTCGAAGTCACCAGAAACCCCGCATCAATTTGCTTCTGAACTTCCTCTTTGATCTTCACTGCCATATCTGGATGAGTTCTTCTGAGCTTCTGCTTCACAGGCACGCACTCAGGCTTCAAAGGCAGGAAATGTTGCACAATATCCGTATCTAAACCCGGCATGTCTTCATAGGACCAAGCAAAGATATCTGAATATTCTCGTAGCAAGCTGATCAAATCTTCCTTAACAGACCCTTCAAGAAGTGCCCCAATCTTCACCAGGCGCTCACAATCTTCAGATCCCAAGTTGACTGTTTCCAAGTCTTCGAGATGTGGCTGAATGATCTTCTCTTCGTGCTCAAGGAGACGGGTGATCTCATCAGGGATCTCTTCAACGTCATCTTCCTCTGCCTCAAATACAGGGAATTCAAAATTGGGAGATGGCGTTGGATCATTATGTTCAATGGGTTTTAGAATCAACCTGCATAATGATTTTGGTTAAGAGAAAAATTTCAGAATTTAAACAAGCAAATCATTATGCAGATGAAAGAATGTTGCTTTTACAGCTTTTATTTTGTTTTTATGGTTTTTTGTGATCACTGATTTCATAAAGAAAAGCAAAAAGTGAAAACAAAGGAAAAACAAATGTTTAACAATGCAAAAATTGAATGAAAACATCATTGTATATATGCTTTGCCAACAATGTCATCACTTCTCCTTTTGGCATGGGAGAAGGGTTTTAAACAAAAGTGAACAATTTACTCTGATCTATGGACAACTGTAGGAACATCCACAGCGACCCAATTGTGGCAGACACCACCAGGAATAATGAAATTGTTCAAGTCTTCTGCATCTTCTTCTTCAATGATAGCAGCAGCTTCCTCTTCTGCAGGTTGATCAGCATGGATGAATCCTCCACTGGTGAACAGACCTTGCTCATTGCATGCCCCAGAACCAAAGCCAATGCCAGCCCGGGATCGATTATCTTCAAGTTCAAGCACTTTCCCTAATCCAGCAACTGCACCACATTCAATGGCCATCTTTGCATCACGGTAGGAAGTGAATGAAGGAGACTTCTTCTTGATTGGTTTATCAATAGATAAAGCTTGAAACTGAGTTCCAACTTCATCCTCTGCATCAATGTACGAGAAAGAAGACAAGTTACTGACCAGGAGAGCCTTTTCTCCCCCTACTACAACCAATTTCTTGTTTTTGACAAACTTCAGCTTTTGGTGTAGGGTGGATGTCACGGCGCCAGCCTCGTGAATCCATGGTCTGCCCAAGAGACAGCTGTATGATGGGTGAATATCCATTACTTGAAAAGTGATCTGGAAATCACTTGGTCCAATCTTGATTGGGAGATCAACTTCCCCAATCACGGTCTTACGCGACCCATCAAAAGCTTTAACAACAACCCCACTCTGCCTCATAGGAGGACCTTGATATGACAATCGAGAGAGTGTGGATTTTGGCAATACATTAAGGGACGATCCAGTGTCCACCAGCACATTGGACATTGCATCAGATTTGCAGTTCATAGAGATATGTAAAGCCATGTTGTGGTCTCTTCCCTCCTCAGGGAGATCAGCGTCACAAAAGCTCAAGGTGTTGCAAGCGGTAATGTTTGCAACGATGCTATCAAATTGTTCCAAGGTGACGTCGTGATCGACATATGCCAGGTCCAAAAACTTTCTGCAGAGATTCCCTATGAGGCTCTGAGTTCAGCAACAAAGAAAGGATGGAAATCTTGGAAGGCGTGTGTAGAAGCTGGTCTACAATATTATACTCACTCTTTCTGATGAGCCTCAGCATCTCATCAGATTCTTCATCAACAATGCCACTTGGGCCAACAACTGAAGAAATGGGAGTCTTTTGTACGGAGGAGGAAGGCTGGGCAACAGCAAGTGCCGGATTCTGAACATTCACAGCATTCCCCACAGGACGCTCAACAGATTCAGAAGAAACAGCCGGAGCTTTGGCAGGTGCGGAAAACACACGACCGCTTCGGGTCAACCCACTAACATCAGCAATAGTGGTCACGGAAGTAGACGGCAGAGGTACCTCAACCCCATCCTGGACAGCAACAGGATTGTACCGGAAAGGTACGGCTTTATCAGATGAATACGGCACAGGGCCGGCTGGCTTGATAATCAAAGCAGGGGAAGCCTTCGGCTTGTTGCTATTGTAGCGAATAACAACAGGCTCAGGCAATTTGAACACCGGGGAGATGACATTCACTTCGGGCTCAACAACATCAACATTGCGATTCTGGAGAATCTCAATGGTACCTTCGTTCAACAGCATTTGTAATTCCTTGCGAACTTGGTCACAACCCAAACGATTGACAGAACAGACGCGACACTGGTCATGGTTATGCTTCAAATAGCTGTGCTGACACAGCATCTTATGTAATCCAACCAATGACTGCCGGATATGACTGATGTACTTAACCTTGTACTTCCCAAGGTCTTCCTGGATCATATTGACAGATTTCCCATGCGAAGGCAATGGGTTCCTGGTGACATTCGGGTTTGAGTCTTCAAAACTCAGAATTCCGCTTCTCATAAGGTCTTGAACCTTAGTCTTCAGCTGGAAACAGTTTTCAATGTCATGGCCCGGAGCGCCAGAATGATAGACACAGTGCTGGTCAGGCTTGTACCACCACTGGGGGTTGATTGGAATTGCAGGAGGATCTCTAGGAGACACCAACTTCCGCTCTATCAGAGAGGGATAGAGCTCTGCATACGACATCGGAATTGGATCGAAGCTGATCTTCTTCCTTTCATAACCCACGTTTGCTTGATTACTCGTATTCCCACGAGGCTGGTAAGCCTGTTGCTGTGGACGAGCTTGTTGATACTGCGGTTGTTGGTATTGTTGTTGATGTTGATACTGTTGCGGTTGACATTGCTGACGTTGAGGAGTGTTGTCCTTGAAAACAGGTGCTACGTGAGCCACCTGGTGCTGATGACCGGAATGTCGTGCAGGCTTCCTCTGAACAGAGGGTCTTCTATGCTTTGGCTGAGACTGCACGGCATGGGCTTCTCCTTCTTTCCTCTTAAACGCTCCATACCGCTTAGAGGAAGAACCATCATCTTTGGCTAACCGTCCCTCGCGGACACCTTCTTCAAGACGCATCCCCATGTTCACCATCTCGGTGAAATCAGAGGGAGCGCTGGCCACCATTCTCTCATAGTAGAATGACCCAAGAGTCTTCAGAAAGATCTTGGTCATCTCCTTCTCCTCTAATGGTGGAGTGATCTGAGCTGCCAGCTCACGCCATCTCTGGGCGTACTCCTTGAACGTCTCTTTGTCCTTTTGTGACATAGACCTGAGTTGATCTCTGTCAGGCGCCATGTCAACGTTGTATTTATATTGCTTGACGAAAGCTTCGCCAAGATCATTGAAAGAGCGGATGTTGACGCTGTCTAGGCTCATGTACCAACGGAGAGCAGCACCAGACAAACTGTCTTGGAAATAGTGGATCAAGAGTTGATCGTTGTCGGTCTGCGTGGACATCTTCCTGGCATACATGACCAGATGTGCCAAAGGACAAGTGTTCCCTTTATACTTCTCAAAGTCTGGGACCTTGAATTTGACTGGTATCTTGACACCGGGAACTAGACAAAGTTCGGCTGCTGACTTGCCGAAGAGATCTTTGCCTCTGAGAGTTCTCAATTCCTTTCTCAGCTCAAGGAATTGATCGTTCATCGCGTCCATCTTCTCATGTACATCTGAGCCCTCAGACGCTTCAGAGTGATAGATGGTGTCGTCTACCCTCGGCATGGTATGCACGACAGGAGGAACAGGAATAGGGACCGGGCTAGATGCCGGCATTTGAGCGAATGTTGGAGCTGGCAGGTCAGGCATGAAGCCAGGAGGCATCCCCCAAGGAAAACCGGGAGGCATGGCGTTTGGCTGATGGGCACTGACAGGCACCGATGAAGTAGTTATCTCAGATATAACCGTCCGCTGAACGGGAGTTGCTGGCTGAGGAGCAGGCTGATTCTGGGCAGCAAGAAGTTGCTCCATCAGAGCGCCAAGTCTGGCAACTTCATCTCTCAGAGTCTGATTCTCTTGTTCCAGTTGCTCCATAATTCTTGCAGAGTTGACTCGCGTATAATACCGGTGAGTCAGCTTGTCTTCAAAATAAATGAAGAGCAGAGGGTTAGAACCAGCAGACCAGAAAAATTGGGTACCTGTTTATGCAGGAATGATGCATGAAATGCTTGTGCAAATGCTTTGTTTTTCAAGGAACCCTCAGGGTATTCATTTGCAATATTTTGAATTTTTAAACATTTTGATGGCTCATGGAAAATATTTCATTCAAAATACTAAGACAAAGAAGTACAGCATTCTTTTAAATATTACAAAGAGAAAAGGTAAATGACATCCTATGGATCCCTATTAGCTCGGGATGCTGGAAGACGAGAAGTGCACAACTTCTTGATCTCTCTCTCATAGGCGGCCTCCATATCAACTTTCTCCTTTGCAAGTTGATCATACTTCCTTTTCCAGAATTTGGATGATTGAGGAAGCAGAGAAGTCCAAGTATCGTTCGGATCATCGATCACTCGGTGCTCGAGAAATTCAATCATATCATCCTTCTCCTTGAGCTGCTGCAGCAATTCCTCTCTCTCGCGGATCCAGGCACGCGAAAGGTCTTCTTCTCTCAACTCCTCTACACGTTGGGTAGGGAGGGTTGAAGGCCCAGCCACATCCAACAGTGTAGGTCTCGGATGATCGTATGGCATCAGATAGGTAGCAGCCCTCTGTCTGACCCAAGAGGTATATGGCTCCAAAGCAATGCAGTTCTTTGGACCCAATTCATTCCTACCCTTCATGCGAATATTGCGCCAAGCGCGGACAAATCTGGCTTTCAGGCCTTGGGGATCTTTACCCTCCTGAAAGAACACACCTTCTAACAGAATGTTATGGGGTTTATCCTTTAGGGGGAACCCAAGCTGACGACGTGCAAGCGTAGGGTTGTAGGTAATCCCACCACATGTACCAAGAAGAGGCACATTGGGGAATTCACCACAAGAATTGATGATCTGAACGGTATCATACACGCGATCATACCAGGTGATATCATCATTGGTGAGAGACATGAGTCTCTGAGACCACCGTAGACATCCCTTGTTCTCCTTGAAAGCGATTGTCTGCGGCAAGTGCGAAATAAACCACTTGTACAGCAGGGGTAAACAGCAGACAATGACTCCTCCATTCTTCATATTTCTTAGATGCAAGGAGACATACGCATCACCCAACAAGGTCGGAACCGGATTAAGGACTGAAAAAATCCTAATGGCATTCATATCGACGAACTTGTCAAAGTTGGGAAACAGCACCAATCCATAGATAAGCAAAACAAACAGAGCCTCAAAGGCATCCTCACTCATGGCCTTCCCATAAAAAGTGGCTTGAGCAATAAGGAACTCGGAAGGAAAACCTTGAATTCCACCTTTGGTAGTCAGATTAGCTCTAATCAGATCTTCATCTATGTGCAACAGACTGGAAATCTCTCGAGCAGATAGAATACTCTCTAAGCCACTGAACGGCACTTGATCCAGAATCGGAATCCCAATAAGGTGAGAGTATTCTTCCAAAGTCGGCAACAGCTGGAAGTCCGGAAATAAGAAGCAATGATAGAGCGGATCATAGAACTGAGCAAGAGTGCTCATCAATCCCTCATCCACTTGAGTAGTCAGCAATGGCAGAAGCTTCCCATAGCGAGCCTTGAAACCCAAGGGATCTAATACATACGATGTCAGATTCCTTAACTCTTTTATATCAGGCTGTTTGAAGCTGTACTTCTTTGTATGCCTTTTTGGTCTTTCCATGTCTGAAAATTTTGCAAATAAACCCTTTAAGTTCCTTGAAAATTTTCTCTTTTGATGACATGAATGCGGATGAATGCGTGAATGCATGAATGCAACAAACACACTCAAGGATCAAGCAAAGCACACCAAACAAAGGTCGTGGGAAAGCTCTATGTATCCCTAATATCAATCATCCATTTTGGTGGATTTAGGTTTTTACCTTATCGACACCCAAGTTCCATTGATATTAACGGTACATGAACCGGTTCTAACATTCTTAATATCAACCAGCCGCTTTGGTGGATTTTAGGTTTTACACCTGATCCGGGATCCATTGATATTAACAATGTTTGAACGACTCAACCACGAATCACGGGTTTGTTGAGAGTCACGAGCATGGAGTCTCGGTTAAGAACCACCCAAAGGGAGTGTACTAGGGTTTAAACCTGCCAGACATGTTCTATCAGAGGTTCCCATAATCATCGTTCCATCTTTCGAATATTTTCGGAGGAACGAATACTCGTATTCCAAGAATATTCTCAAGAGAAACTCTTATGAGTGTAGTATCGCGTAACAATCGTATCAGAACTGACATCTGAACGACCTCCGCACTACGGTCCTAAAAATAGGCCAAGATGGGTTTGGTAAACTAAGGTCCTTGGCTTCTGCGGAACATGATTGAAAGAATAATGCCTAACCACAAATAACTTGTGTGACATTATTAGTTCAACATGGCCTCCACCAAGTGAATGGGCTCGCAAGTCAATTGGCTAAGGACTACTCCACACCAGTCGACGAGACTATGCCATTCTCCTATCCTAGAGTGCACTCGAGTTCGGGTATAGAACTCATCTCACAGATCACCAAAGCAAACAGCAAATGTATATCAAGCAATTCACACATTACAATCAATACATTCATCCCAAATTGTACAAAAATATGTCAGAAAAAGAATAACAATATGGCACAACAAGGGTGAAAAGTAGGCAATACCAACCAGAGACTCTTTGGGTTTGTGTCCCCAGCAGAGTCGCCACTTTTCTGTAGCGGTGTATTCGTCGCCATATGATCTATCGATTAAACCATAAGCTATGAGATACATTGAAATTTCGAGTCGCCACCGCACTTTTATTTATCCAAAGGATTGGCTAAAAAGCGAACAAAAGCCTAAGAAGTTTTACACGTAGAAAACTAATAAAAAGATCAGAGAGTCTGGGTAAGGGGTAAATTACGCAATGGGAAGGTGTTAGGCACCCACTACGTCCTAGGTACTCCTAGGGAGCCCTTTTCACACTTGTTGTATAAAATTTGTTATTTGTTATGACATAAACATTGTGCAAACATGATTGGGATGATGAGAAAAGAATATACATTTTTATTATTATTGGGTTCGAACGGATGAACCCGTTGCCTACGTACCTTCCATCAAAGGTAAGGATCAGAACGCCGTAGTTCGGCTAAAAGATTTCCAAAAGTTGGTGGATTCAGTTTTAAACACAAGCACTGAGGCTTTTCATTATCAATGGGAGAACACTCGACCAAAAGCAACATCCACCATGCGAGGATAGCTTCGACGTACTAGAGGGGTTAGCCCTGTTTGAAGTACGGAAGTCTTACTGTCGACTCACTAAGGATAGGCAAGATTTACATCAACCACAAAGATAATTGAAGCCTATGGCTAATGCATGAAAAGATTAATGGACAGAGCCAAAACAAGTGAATGAGTGAAGTTAATTGATTGTGACTATGAAAAGTGAAGTCAGAGTATGATTAAGATTGATTCGAAAGAAGTATTATGAAATGAGTTTGAAAAAAGTCAAGGACTTGAGTCCAGGTTTTTAGTTTGAAAAACATGAAGATGTTTGCACAATATCTATGTCAAGTTTGAAAGATAAAGTGTGAAAAAGTCTAGGACATAATGAATGATGAATGGATGAGGATGGAAAGTAAAACTTCTTAGAAGGTTCACTTCTTGAGATCATATGGGAGATGATTCAAGTGTGTCCTTTGGAATAGCAATTAATAATAACAAACAAACAAAGCAAGCAAAAGCGGATATCGGATGCCAATCACTGGTCTTATACCAATCTC
This sequence comes from Lathyrus oleraceus, assembly GCF_024323335.1. Classification (NCBI taxonomy): domain Eukaryota; kingdom Viridiplantae; phylum Streptophyta; class Magnoliopsida; order Fabales; family Fabaceae; genus Lathyrus; species Lathyrus oleraceus. The sequence goes on from NC_066583.1 coordinate 215,652,440, forward strand.
CTAAAACAAAACGGGATATCAGATGCCACTCAATGGACTTACACCAATCTCCACAGGCAAAGAAATAAAAGCGGATACCGGATACCAATAGATGGATTTACACCAGTCTCCTAAAATAGAACAGGATATCAGATGCCACTCAATGGACTTACACTAATCTCCTCAAAAGAAAAACAAAGATGAGAAACGGAAGCTAACTGCCAATCTGTCTGGACTTAGGTTAACTCCACAAATATGCTCATAGGAATACCAATGCCACGTCACTGGGACTTACAATGGATCCTCACATACAAGAAACAAAAGCAACAATATGATCACAGGAATGCAAATGCCAACTTACAGGGACTTATAATTGCAACCTCTCATACAAACAGATGAACGAACTATGATCACAGGAAAGCAGATGCCAACTTACAGGGACTTATAACTGCAACCTCACGTACAACATCAAACAGATCAAATCATGATCACAGGATAACAGATGCCAACTTACAGGGACTTATAACTGTATCCTCACATACAACAGACAGATCAAATTATGATCACAGGATAACAGATGCCAGCTTACAGGGACTTATAACTGTATCCTCACATACAAAACAGATAACAGAAGATATGAGTGACCAATGAGGTCTTACACTCTATCCTTCCATATCACAGGAGCAAATGCCAAAGCAATGGACTTACGATTGTCCTCAATGGGCAAACAACAATGATAGCATCACAAAAAGCAAATGAGATGATCATGCATTAATGGCAATTGATGATGATGATAAATGCATATCATATAGGCAAGCAAGTGTATATGAAGCAAACAGTCAATCAATGAATAGCAAACAGCACACTCTATAGCCAAACAATGGGGGCTCACACAAGAGGGTTTGACTTTGAAAGTCCACTGTAATAGGTGAAGGTCGCTCTTAACCTGGCCATTGAGGGGCTCAGGTGAAGCAGATGAATAGGAAATGAGGGGTGTGCCTCATTGCTTCTATCTCATATCAGAGAGAGCATCAAAGAAAGTGTGGGAGTTCAGAAAGTAGGAACTCTCTCCACATTATTGACTCGATTAGATCTTGGGTATTTATCTCATTTGCTTCAACCATGTAATGGGAGCAAAGAGAGGACACACTGAATAGTGGGGGATAGATTGCTTATCCCTACCTTCCACCAATTGCCTTACTTGAAGGACTTTTCCTGCTTAGGACAAATATAAACAAACACAGGCATTGCCTCTTAAGGAGGACTTCAGACAGTTTGCCCGGTCAAATAACAGACCGGGTCTCCAGACTACATGAAGAAGAAAGGTTTATACCTCAAAGCAAATGCTAAATAGCAAAGCAAGCAAGCAAGTTCAAAGAACTTAAGCAACTAAAGCACCTGAAAAAGTCAAACTTATTAGCAAACAGCTCAACAGTCAAAATCAAAGGCAAATGGATAAACAAAAGTCAACCACAGAGGGATCAATTGTGCAAGGCACAAAGACTCAAGCATATGAGTCACACCTACAAAACAGAGGTTAGCACAATATATAATCAAGCTCACACCAAATTTGTATGGTCTCTTTGAAGCACTATGCTCAACTTGATTTTGAAGCAAAGTGAGATGCAGTGCTGGTTTTGATGTTGCAGCCCGATACAGATGTCCACAATGCCTTAAAATGATGAAGGCTTGAGGTTTTTTGGCTCAATGGTGCATAGAAAACCTCACAGCTCTAACTGCCATTGTTGGACTTGGTAATGACAGAACATGAAGATGGCTTTGCAGTTAAGATTTGGTGGTTCAAGGGAGCTCACCAAGATGTTTAGATGGAGAAACAATGAAGGTGACTCAAGGGTTTTGAGTGTTTTAGCAGAATTTTTGCTGTTTTGTGAAAATGTCAATTGAGAGCAAAAGAGAATTTTTGGGTCGTGTGGCTGCAGTGTGTTTTCTAGGGTTGTGAATCAGCAGGAAATGAACTTTTATATTGCTGTTTAGCCAAGCTAATGGAAGTGCTAAGTTGGATTATGTTTAATGAGGCATTTTGCATTCTTGCTAATTTTGGAAACAATGAAAATGGAGGTGTGAATTTGGCACGGTTTTGGGCCTGCTACAAGCTGCTAGTGGCCAGCACAATTGCTGTTTTGTGTGTGCTGCAGAACTGTACTTGCTTCTTACTCTTTTCAAACCATTTGCTAAAATTGCCAAGATTGCACTATGGTCCAAAAAATGTGGTAAAATGGTGGTGTGATAATGATTTAAGGCTTGGAACAAATCACAAATGATATATGAAACACCTCCCAATTGGCAAAAATGAGAAAAAGTCCATAAGTCAAAAAGTCAACTGTGAGTCAAACTTTGATTTTTAAAGGAATAGGTCCAAAAATGCCATTTTGATTGGTAAGGTTTTAGGTCATGAAATTTATATTTTTGGAAAGAGGATGAAAAATGTGGTTTGTAGGAAAAAACCCCACCAAATTTGGCCTTATGGTTTGAGAGATATGGCTTGTTGAAGTTCAAAATTTGGTGAAAATGATTTGATCATATCTTGACAACCACACATGGGATTTTGATGTTCTTGGACTTTTTGAAAATGGGAAGACAAAATCTTCAACTTTCATGTTGGGCAAAAATTCATTTGGAGCTTGTATCATGATGTAAGTTTAAGATCAAGCAGTTTCCATTTTTGGCAGTTGAAATTACAGGTCCACTTTCTATTTCTGGAAAATTTTCTGATTGGCTTGATTTTCTTCCATGATGAGGTTGAACATGATAGATGAGGTTTATACAAGCATGAATGAGCTCCTTCAAATCAAATCTATCCATCACATCTTGATTAAATCAACAGTTGACCAAGTTTGACTTTTCTAGGGTTTTAGACTGACTGATCCTCCTCTGATGATTTCCAAACCCTAATTCTTTGGGAACTTGACTTCAAATGATGTCTCAAGTTGTATGAACTCTTGATTATTGATCATGATGCCCAAATTCCACAAGAATGGCCACCATCCATTGCTTTGACTGACCATTGACCATCTTTGACCTAATTGCTGATGATTGCTTCAACTGCAAGCAACAAGGTTAGACTGACAATATTTTTGTACTTTTTGAATGATAAACATATGAAAGCAAAGATACACAAATGCAAAGTATGCTTGGTGATCAAGAAACAAACCCACAAGGCAATCTATCCACTAGAAGGGGACAAAGGCATGCAATGATCCTTGAGGTTATGGTATGAATGATATGGGCCATGAGGGATCTTAGGGCCAAAATTGGGGTCTTACATAACCCAAGCCAAAATTTTTGTGCAAACATTTAACACTTGTTTTAAACATTAGAAACCTAAGCCTTATGCTTTTGATTTTCAAACTTTCTTTTCATAATACTTATTTTGAATTGAACCTTTTATTCAACCTTGACCATTTTTGTAAATACTTTTCATTGGTAAATATAACCCATTCAAATACTTTTGTGGTTTCAATGTCCACTTCCTTAATCAAAATTTTCATAACCTTTAGCTATTAGGTTTGAGTTATCCTTGAGGTAGATGTAATACTCACCTATATCCTTAGTGATGGACAATGAGTCTTCCATGCTTATTATAGGGTTAACCCCTCACTAGCATGTTAAAGCTATCCTCACATGGTGGATTTGTGGTTTTAGGTTAAGTTTTCTCCCTTGGATAACAAAAGACCTTAAGGCTTTTGGACCAATCGATTCACCAATTCATTTTGAGATTTTTACCCCGAATTACGAGGTTTTGATCCTAATCTTTTTTAAGATGGTACGTAGGCAATGGGTTCATCCATTCAAACACAAAATGTAAATAAACTTGTATATTCTTTTCTCATCTCTTCAATCATGTTTGCACAAATAAACTTTCATAAAATACCAACCTTACAACAAGTATAAAAAGGGCTCCCTAGGAGTACCTATGATGTTTTCGGTGCTTAAAACCTTCCCATTGCATAACCAACCCCCTTACCCAGATCTCTGACAGTTTTACTAGTTTTTGATTCGATAAAACTTTTAGGTTTTTGTTCGCTTTCTAACCATTCCTTTGGATAAATAGAAGTGCGGTGGCGAATCGACTTGTATGGTTTACCTTGGATTTAGTCAATATCTCAAATGGTAACGAATACCCCGCTACAGGAAAGTGGCGACTCTGCTAGGGAAACTTTCGCCTAGTGGGTTTTGCCTACTTTTCATATTTGTTGTATTGTATTATGTTTTACTTTATGACATGTTTTTGTGCAATTTGGGATTACTGAGTTGTATGTAATGTTTGAATTGTTTGAATATTAATTCCTTGTATGCTTGGTGATCTTTGTGAGATGAGTTCTATACCCGAACTCGAGTGCACTTAGGATAGGAGAATGGCATAGTCTTGTTGACTTGTGTGGAGTTATTCCTTAGCAAGTCGACTTGCAAGTCCATTCACATGGTGGAGGTCATGTTGGGATCAATAATGTCACACAAGTAGTTGTGGTTAGACATTACTCTTTCCAATATAGACCTTAGAAGCCAAGGACCATAGTTTACCAAGCCCATCTTGGCCTATTCTTAGGATGTAGTGCGAAAGTCGGGCAAGTGTAAGATTTGATACGATCGTTATGCGATACTACACTCATAAGAGTCTCTCTTGAGAATATTTTTGGAATACGAGTAGTCGTTTCTCCGATAATATCCGAAAGATGGGATGATGACTATGGGAACCTCTTGTAGAACATGTTTGGCAGTTTTAAACCCTAGTACACTCCCTTTGGGTGGTTCTAAACCAAGACTCCATGCTCGTGACTTGCAACAAACCCTTGATTCATGGTTGATCCGTTCATGTATCCTTAATATCAATGGAACTTGGGTATTGATAAGGTGTAAACCATAATCCACCAAAATGGATGATTGATATTAAGGATAATATGATCCATCCCATGACCTTTGTTTGGTGTGCTTTGTTTGATCCTTGAGTGTGATTGTTGCATTCATGCATTCATGCACCCATTTGCATCCATATCATCAAAATAATAAGAAAATTTTCAAGGAACTTAAGAGGTCTATTTGTAAAATTTTCAGACATGGAAAGACAAAGAAGGAATACAAAGAAGTACAGCTTCAGACAACCAGACTTGAAAGAGCTAAGGAATTTGACATCCTCTGTATTAGATCCTTTGGGTTTCAAAGCTCGTTTTGGGAAGCTTCTCCCTCTTCTGACTACTCAAGTGGATGAAGGATTGATGAGTGTATTGGTGCAGTTTTATGATCCTTTGTATCGTTGCTTCACGTTTCCGGATTTTCAGCTTCTGCCTATGCTTGAGGAGTATGCTTATCTTGTGGGCATACCTATCCTGGATCAGTTGTCGTTTAATGGCTTGGAGAGTATTCCTACTTCTCGAGAGATAGCTGATATGTTGCATATAGATGAGTCTCTGGTCGGTGCTCATATGACTACCAAAGGTGGAATTCAAGGTCTCCCTTCTGAGTTCCTCGTTGCTCAAGCTACTATGTATGGGAAGGCCATGAGTGAGGACGCCTTTGAGGACATATTTGTACTTCTCATCTATGGGTTAGTGTTATTCCCCAATATCGACAAATTTGTGGATGTGAACACTATTAGGATTGTCTCTACTCTTAGTCCCGTTCCGACTCTGTTGGGTGACACTTATTTTTCTTTGCATATGAGGAATGCAAAGGGTGGTGGCGCCATCGTGTGTTGTTTGCCTCTATTGTATAAGTGGTGTATTTCTCACTTACCACAGACGGTCGCTTTCAAGGAGAACAAAGGATGTCTATGGTGGTCTACGAGACTTATGTCTCTCACTAATGATGATATCTTTTGGTACAACCGTGTGTATGATGGTGTGCAGATTATCGACTCTTGTGGTGAATTCTCCAATGTGCCTCTTCTTGATACATGTGGCGGGATTACCTACAACCCTATTTTGGAACGTCGTCAGCTTGGGTTCCCCTTAAAGGACAAACCCAATAATATTTTATTGGAGGGTGTGTTCTTTTAGGAGGGTAAAGATCCCCAAGGCTTGAAAGCTAGGATGATCCGCGCTTGGCGCAAGATTCATAGGAAAGGAAGGAAAGAGTTGGGTCCAAAGAACTGTGTCGCTTTGGAGCCTTACACCGCTTGGGTTAGGAATAGAGCTTCTGAGTATCTCATGCCTTACGAGTATCCGAGACCTACACCTATGGTTATGGCTGGGCCTTCAACCCGCCCTGATCAAGGAGTAGAGGAGTTGAGAGACGAAGACCGTTCACGTGCTTGGATCCGTAAACGTGAAGAGTTGCTTCAGCAGATTAAGGAAAAGGATGCTTTGATTGAGTTTCTTGAGCATCAGGTCATTGATGATCCTGAAGATGCATGGACTTCTCTACTTCCTCAGTCTTTTAGGTTCTGGAAGAGGAAGTATGACCGACTCGCCAAGGAGAAGGCCGATATGGAGGCAGCTTATGAGGAGGAGGTGAAGAGGCTCCGTGCATCTTATCTACCTGTGTCCCAAGCTTTAGATGATTGCTTCTAGGGATCCATAGGATGATCATTTTCCTTTTCTCTTATGGTTACCAATGTTGTACTTCTTTGGTGTAAAAATATTTTCCATATATTATTGATGAGATATTTCCATATGTGATACAAATGTAATATTTCCTAAAATTTGCAAATAGAACTCTAAAGTTCCTCTGATATAAAAAACAAATCATATGCACAAACATTGCATGCATCATGTGTATAATCAGGTTTTGTTCCAGGCTTCTTGTCCTATGGTCTAACTCTGTGTTTTTCATTTATTTCAAAGACAAGCTGACTCACCGGTCCTACACCAGAGCCAATTCTTCAAGACTGATGGATCATCTAGAACAAGAGAACCACGAGCTGAAAGAGGAAGTAGCCAGGTTGACTGCCTTGATGGAGTCATTCTTGGATGCCCAGAGCCAGTCTTCTCCAACTCCATCAACTCCTCCCCAGAGGACGGTCATTTCTGAGAACGTAACTTCTACTGTTCCTGCTGCAACATCTCACTTTGCACCATCCATGCCAGCCGGGTTCCCTTGGGGAATGCCCGCCAACTTTGTACCAGAGGGTTTTTCTCCTACTCTTGTTTCTTTGCCGGTATCTAGCCCGGTCCTTTCAGTGCCACCTCCCGTTGTGCACACTTTACCAAGAATTGAAGATACCATCTACCATTTTGAGCCATCTGAGGGCCTAGACATTTATGAGAAGATGAATGACATGAAAGACCAATTTCTTGAGCTTCGCAAGGAAGTAAAGACTTTGAGGGGGAAGGACCTCTTTGGTAGGAGTGCTGCTGAGTTGTGCCTTGTGCCCAACGTGAAGATCCCTATTAAATTCAAAGTGCCTGACTTTGAGAAATATAAGGGGAACACATGCCCAATCAGCCATCTTGTGATGTATGCTCGCAAGATGTCAACGCAAACTGATAACGATCAACTGCTCATCCACTATTTTCAGGACAGTCTGTCCGGTGCCGCTCTCCGGTGGTACATGGGTTTGGAGAGTTCGAACATCCGATCTTTCAACGATCTTGGCGAGGCCTTCATCAAGCAATATAAATACAATATGGATATGGCTCCGGATAGAGATCAATTGAGAGCGATGTCGCAGAAGGATAAGGAGACCTTCAAAGAATACGCCCAGAGGTGGCGCGAGTTGGCAGCTCGGATAGTGCCTCCCCTTGAGGAGAAAGAGATTACCAAAATCTTTTTGAAGACCTTGAGCTCGTTTTACTACGAGAGATTGATAGCCAGTGCTCCGTTAGACTTCTCCGAGATGGTGAATATGGGAATGAGACTAGAGGAGGGGTCCATGAAGGACGTTTGACTCAAGATGAAGGCTCTTCAGCAAAGAGATATGGAAGCTTTGCGAAGAAGAAAGAGGGAGAGGCATATGCTATGTCTTCCCATATCAAGAGAAGACCCTCTGTGGATAGGAAGATTTCTCTCCCGGTCAACAATCAGCATCAGGTGGCTCATATAGCACCTGTTTTCAGGGAAGCTCAACACTATCAACAACCACAAACTCAGCAATATCAGCAATAACAACAGTGTCCACAACAGCAAGCCTACCAACCTCGAAAGAACAACAACAATGCCAGCACCAGCTATGAGAGGAAAAGGGTCACTTTCGATCCGATTCCGATGACTTATGCTAAACTCTATCTATCTCTGGTCGATAGAAAATTAATCACTCCGCGAGACCCTCCCGCTGTACCTACTAACCCCCAGTGGTGGTACAAGCCTGAGCTTCACTGTGTGTATCATTCCGGTGCTCACGGACACGATGTGGAAAATTGTTATCCCCTGAAGACCAAGGTGCAAGACCTTGTGAGAAGTGGGATTTTTTTTTCCGAGGACGTAGGTCCGAACGTGAAGAAGAACCCATTGCCCGAGCATGGGAAATCTGTTAATATGGTCTAGGGCTGCCCTGGCAAGTACAAAGTCAAATATGTCAGTCATATCCGACAATCGTTGGTTGAGATGCATCGCTTGCTGTGTGATTGTCATTATGAGCACGACCACGACAGATGTCGAGTATGTGCTGTCGATCAGAGGGGTTGTCGCCAGGTGCGTAGAGATGTCCAAGAAATGTTGGACGAGGGAGTCATTGAGATCCTTCAGAATAGAAATGTTGACGAAGATGCTCTTAAGGTCAATGTAATTTCTCCGGTATTCCGGATACCTGAGCCTGTTGTTATCAAGTATGATGGTAGCAAGCAGAAAGTTTCTCCATCCCTGACCACCAAGCCAGCCGGACCTATACCGTCCTCTTTTGAGAAGGCAGTTCCCTATCGCTATAATGTTGTAGCAGTGGAGAATGGGAAAGAGGTGTCCTTGCCCTCTTCATCTGTTGTTAACATTGCTGACGTCAGTGGTTTGACCCGTAGCAGTCGTGTGTTTTCAGCTCCGTTGAAGCCTCAAGTTGATGCCCGAGGAAGTGTTGATAATTTTGTTGAACGCCCGATTGGGAATACTGTGAGCACTCCGAATCCGGAACTTGTTGCTAAGCCCTCCTCTACATTGAAAACTCCTGTTTCTGCTGGCCCTAATGGCAATACGAAAGAAGATTGTGATGAGATGATGAGGCTCATCAAAAGGAGCGAGTACAATGTTGTAGACCAGCTTCTATAAACGCCATCCAAAATATTTGTGTTATCACTACTTTTGAATTTGGAACCACACTGAGAAGCTCTCCATAAGGTGTTGGATGTGGCGTGCGTGGATCACGATGTCACGATAGAACAATTTGATAGCATTGTTGCAAACATCATCGCTTGTAACAACCTGAGTTTTTGTGACGCTGATCTCCCCGAGGAGGGAAGAGACCACAACTTGGCATTACATATATCTATGAGCTGCATGGACGACGCCATGTCCAATGTGTTGGTGGACATTAGGTCATCATTGAATGTATTGCCGAAGACCACTCTTTCAAAGTTGTCATATCAAGGACCTCCCATGAGGCAGAGTGGAGTAGTTGTGAAGGCTTTCGATGGGTCTCGCAAAAATGTGATTGGAGAGGTTGATCTCCTGGTCAAAATTGGACCAAGTGATTTCCAAATTACGTTCCAGGTTATGGACATTCACCCATCGTATAGTTGTCTCCTAGGCAGACCATGGATTCACGAGGTTGGCGCCGTGACATCCACCCTACACCAGAAATTAAAATTTGTGAAGAACAAGAAGTTGGTGGTGGTAGGGGGAGAAAAAGCTCTCCTGGTTAGCCATTTGTTTTCCTTCTCATATATAGATGCTGAGGATGAAGTTGGAACTCCGTTCCAAGCTTTATCTATTGTTAAACCTGTCGAGAAGAGAACTCTTTCATTTGCTTCCTACAAAGATACGAAGTTGGCCATTGAGTATGGTGTAACTGCGGGATTAGGGCAAATGATCAAGTTGGAAGACAATAAGTCCCGGGCTGGCATAGGTTTTTCTTTTGGGGTCTTCAACAAGCAAGGTTTGTTCAAGAGTGGAGGATTCATCCACACCAGTCAAGATGAAGAGGCTGCTGCCATTTTGGAAGAGGATGTAGAGGATTCTGGAAATTTCGTCATCCCAGGAGGGATCTGCAATAATTGGGTCGCTGTGGATATTCCGATAGTTATCCATAAGTCGAAGTAATGTTCATTGTGTTTAAAAACCCTTCTCCCATGCCAAAAGGAAAAGTGATGACATTGTTGGCGCATAAATTCAATGATATTTTCATTCAATAAATTCATGTTAAATGTTTGTTTTTCCAATTGTTTTCCCTTTTCGCTTTTGCATGAAATTGGTGATCACAAAAAACCCTAAAAATAAGAATAAAATCAATCTTTCCATCTGCATAATGATTTTCCTTGTTTGAATTCTAAAGCTTCTTTTATATCCAAAATCATTATGCAGGTTAATCAAACCCATTGAACATAATGATCCAACACCATCTCCAAACTTTGAATTCCCTGTATTTGAGGTGGAAGAAGATGATGTTGAAGAGATTTCTGATGAGATTACCCGTCTACTTGAGCATGAGGAGAAAATCATTCAGCCGCATCTTGAGAATCTGGAAACACTCAACTTGGGGTCTGAGGATTATGTGCGAGAAGTGAAGATTGGGACACTCCTGGAAGAATCTGTTAAGAAGGGGTTGATTGGGTTTCTACGAGAATATGTCGACGTCTTTGCCTGGTCATATGAAGACATGCCTAGTCTAGATACTGATATCGTGCAACATTTCTTGCCTTTGAAGCCTGAGTGCGTTCCTGTGAAGCAGAAGCTCAGAAGAACTCATCCCGATATGGCGGTGAAGATCAAGGAGGAAGTTCAGAAGCAAATTGATGCGGGATTTCTGGTGACTTCTACATATCCTCAATGGGTGGCCAATATTGTGCACGTGCCTAAGAAAGATGGAAAAGTCTGAATGTGTGTGGACTATAGAGACTTGAATAAAGCTAGTCCGAAAGATGATTTTCCTCTACCACATATTGATATGTTGGTAGACAATACAGCTAAATTCAAAGTCTTCTCATTTATAGACGGATTTTCCTGATATAATCAGATCAAAATGGCACCCGAGGATATGGAGAAGACAACATTCATCACACCTTCAGGAACATTCTGTTATCGAGTGTTGCCCTTCGGTTTGAAGAACACCGGAGCCACGTATCAACGAGTTATGACTACTCTGTTTCATGATATGATGCACAAGGAGATCGAGGTTTATGTTGATGATATGATTGCGAAGTCAAGAACGGAAGTTGAACACGTAGAGCACATGTTGAAGCTTTTTCAGCGTCTGAGGAAGTACAAGCTTCGTCTGAATCCCAACAAGTGTACATTTGGAGTCCGTTATAGCAAGTTATTGGGCTTTATTGTCAGCGAGAGAGGTATTGAGGTTGATCCCGCAAAGGTCAAAGCAATACAAGAGATGCCTGCGCCCAAAACTGAGAAGCAAGTCCGATGTTTTCTTTGCCGCTTGAATTATATTTCTAGATTTATATCACACATGATTGCCACGTATGCGCCGATATTCAAGCTCCTCTGGAAAGATCAGTCTCATGATTGGACCGAGGATTGCCAGAAAGCTTTTGACAGTATTAAATAATATTTGTCTGAACCTCCGATTCAGTCTCCGCCTATGGAAGGGAGACCATTGATTATGTATCTGGCTGTTCTTGAAGACTCAATGGGTTGTGTCCTTGGTCAGTAGGACGAACCAGGAAAGAAAGAGTATGTCATCTACTATTTGAGTAAGAAGTTTACTGATTGTGAGTCTCGATACTCAATGCTTGAGAAGACATGTTGTACTTTGGCTTGGGCTTCTAAGCGATTACGCCAGTATATGTTGAACCATACAACTTGGTTGATATCCAAAATGGATCCAATCAAGTACATTTTTGAGAAGCCTGCTTTAACCGGGAGGATTGCCCGTTGGCAGATGTTGTTGTCTGAGTATGATATTGAGTATCGAGCTCAGAAGGCTATCAAAGGTAGTATCTTGGCTAACCACTTGGCACATCAGCCGATTGAGGATTATCAGTCTGTTTAGTATGACTTCCTAGATGAGGAGATTCTGTATTTGAAAATGAAAGATTGTGATGAGCCTACACTCGATGAAGGGCCAGAGCCTGGTTCCCGATGGAGTATGGTGTTTGATGGCGTTGTAAATCAATATGGAAATGGTATTGGGGCAGTGATTATTACTCCTCAGGGCACACATATTCCTTTTACAGCAAGGTTAACTTTCAAATGCACGAACAATATGGCAGCGTATGAGGCATGTGAAGGTGAGAAAAACAAGAAAGGGGGGTTTGAATTGTTTGAAAAATAAGCGCTTTTGCAAAATGAAATCACACAATGATTTTATACTGGTTCGCTTATAACACAAAGCTACTCCAGTCCACCCGGCCAAGGTGATTTCGCCTTCAACAAGGACTTAATCCACTAATCTTGAAAGATTACAAACAACCCCTAAGAGAAAAGAAAATCTCTTAGTCCTCTCAAGTCTACAGACTACAAAGAGTCACTTGAGGAAAACAAATAAAAATAGATACAAGATGTGTAATCTAGAGTGCTTCTAAGAAAGCAAATATTACAAACTTAAGAACAAATTTTTCACTTGATAAGCAACAGCTTAGTGAAAATCTTTGAAGAACAAAGATGATTTTCTTGAGCGTGATATGATTTCAGTATAGTTTTGGCTAGTGATTTCTTCATATGTACTGAATGAGATTTCTTCTCTATTTATAGGAGTTGAAGTAGAGTTGAAGTAGCGTTGAATCTATTGGATATTGAGATGTAATTACGCCATTCCATTAATAGCTTCTGCAGTAGACTTTTTCACTTAGAAGTGACTACTTACCACAATTAGTATCTTCTTTCTTGGAAGTGGAGATTAACGTCTCTTTCTAATTGAGGAAATCCATTTGCAGAACTTTAACTTGGCTTAAACGTTACTTCATCATGATTAACAATTCTGATTAGAGTCTTTGTGTATCTGGAGAAATTGGCTTCTGATGTTATTTCTTGAATGTTCAGATGGCGCTGATAACTTCAGAGTTTGCAGAAGACATTTGTTCAGAGTCAGAGCTTCTAGACTTTACTTCATGTTCAGATGCTTCTGATACTTGCAGTTTTGTCCAGAGTTTAGAGCTTCTTGAATGAGATTCCTCTTTAGATGCTTCTGATACTTGAGATTTTGCATCTGATCTTGTTTTGCATCTGATGACATCATCAGATTTATTTCTTCTTTCTTTAGAACCCTGCACACTTAGAAACTTTTCGTTAGGGTACCACTTTTGGTTTCATCCTTTGTTATCATCAAAATCATGGAATCTATTGTAGAACTATTTTTGTTCTTACAATCTCCCCCTTTTTGATGATGACAAAACAAATAAAAATTATCAGATGAATCATGAAAAATATTAGATCAGATAGACAAAAGCTCCCCCTGAGTTAGTACTAGGGAGTTCAGAAGTTCTTACCAGAGCTTTCCAAGTAATTAGGTTTCTGAAAACTTTCTGCAAATGCTTAACTTTAAAGTTAGAGTTATTTAATCAGAGCTATTATTTAATCAGAGCTATTTATATCAGAACTATTTCTATAATTGTTGCAGAATGCTTAAGGTTTTAGACATAATTTTCATCAGAGCTATTTAATAATTTCTCCCCCTTTTTGGCATAATCAAAAAGGCATAAAAATAAAAAGAATAATAGAGAGAAAAACACTTCATTAAACAGCACAAAGGCAAACAGCAGTCAAAAAACAACAGATTCAAAGAAATATCAGAGCTAAAAAAAAGAAAAAGACAGAAGCAAAAACACTAGGCAACCAAGATAAATCCTAAGTGCCTAAGGGTTTGGAGGAGGAGGAAGTCTCTGTAGTAGCATGGCAAACATGTTCTGGAGGTTTTCATTCAGAGCGTCTTGCTTGTCCATCCTTGCCCGGAGCTCACTCTGATCTTGCTTGATCTCTTTCTGATCTTGCTTGATCTCCTTCAGAGTGTTAAGAATCAGAGGGATCGCAGAGGAAGACTCCCCCTGAATCAGAGCCTGCTGAGTTTCAGCTTCAGCAGCAGCTTGGGCTTCTGCATCTGCTTTAGCCTTGGCTTCAGCTTCCTGAATTCTCAGAAGTTCTGCTTCTTTTGCCAGGCGTTCTTCTTCCAATCTCTTAGCTTCTTCTTCAGCTTCCTTAGCTAATCTTTCTTCTTCTAATCTCTTGGCCTCAGCTTCTCTAGCCAGTCTCTCTTCCTCTAACCTTCTGGCCTCAGCTTCTCTAGCCAGTCTTTCCTGGAGTCTTTCCTCAGAGTCTCTGATGTAGCCATTTCTGACTTGTTCAGAGATACTCTTCAGCCTATAAGACTCAGAGGTCATCCAACTAATAACTCTGTTCCAGTGTGTCCTAACAGATTTAGGATCATCACTAACTTCAGAATTTTTAGCCAGAGACTTGATCTTCTGGACTGAGGATTCTGCAACCTGTATAATGGCCTCCTCAAGGGTAGGTATGATAATTTTAGGTTCAGGTTCAGGTGAATGAGGTGGAGAGTTTTGAGGGCTGAGATTTAGAGGTTGAGGTTCAGTTTCTGGTTCTGGCTGGGGTTCAGATTCTGCTTCTGGTTGAAGTTCAGAATCTGGGTCTGGTTGAAGACTGGGGGATGAAGCATAGAGTGGGTTTACATCTAATGGGTCAGAATCTGGGCTAGGTACAGCGGGAATTAATGGTGGAGTGATATAAGGTTCAGATGGGCGAATTACAGATGGTTGAGTTTCAGAGGGTGTGGTGGTTGTTTGTGGTGGAAGGGAAGTTTGATTTTCAGAGGTAATGGTGGTTGTTTGTTGTGGAATAGAAGTTCGGAGGGGAGAGGTTACTTCAGTTTGTGTTTGAGTTTGTGGGGCGAAGTTTTTAGCATAAATTTCAGCTATTGTTGGGGAGTTTGGGTCAGAGTGTTCTTGATCAGAGGACTCATGATCAGAGAACTCTTGGTCAGAAGAAGGTGAAAGGTAAGGGGGTGATTCATACTCAGAGGATGATGAAGAGCTGTGGTGATATAGTTGATTAGGGTCAGAGGTTGTTGTGAAGTTACGGGCAATTTTTAGAACAGGTGGAGGTTGAGAGGTTCTAATGGTTGAAGGAGGAATTTCTGAGGTTGTAAAGATGGGAGGTGTTGGGAGAGGAGTAGAAGAAGCCATTACAGGTACAGAAGTAGCAGGAGGAATGGACTTACCAGAAGAAGAAGAGACTTTCAGAGGAGCTTTGGTTCCAGAGGATTCTCCAGTTCTGGGTTTCTTTGCCTTCCTTGCTTCCTCAGCTATCTTCTTCTCAGAAAGGCCTCTTTTGTATCTGACCAGATCTTCTACAGAATCCAGACAGTCTTCAAGGCGGAAATCAGAAACGTCAATGCCTTCATCCAGACGATCCTGAAGGTAGATGGCAATGGCATCTCTGGGTTCATTCTTGAAGAACCTTTCAAGGCCATGAGGCATCTTCCTCTGATCCTTCAGAGCTTCCCAGGTCACATTCATAGTGGGCTTGACTCTGATGTCTTTGATGATTCCCATACTCCTCAGATTTTTGGCATTGAGAGGCTTTCCAACGTCAATTGCCAGATCATCCATACATCTGGTCTTCTCCAGAGCATCTACCAGTCCATGCTCAATGAAGATATCAGAGAGCAATCTTCCCAGAGGAACGTAGGATCTGGGCTTCATATTATTCCTTGTTTCTCTGACTGAATCCCTCAGATATCTGAAGAGGAGAACAGGGAGGTTGATTGGAATACCCTTCTGAATACAGTAGAGGATGCACTTCTGATCAACATTTATATAATCTGAAGAGTTGGAAGCTGGACGATGATGGATTGTTCCCAGAATAATCTTCAACCAAACTCGGAGGTTCTGATGAAGCTCCTTGTTCTTAGAGGGGTTTCCTTCAACATTTGCTTTGAAGATTGTAGGGTTAATGACTTCTGTGATGCGCTTGGACCTTGGAGGAATGTTGTAAATCCTTTTACCTCCAGTTCTCTCCATGTTCAGCAAAGAGGCAATAGATGCTTCTGTGATGATGATCTTCACTCCCAGAACAAAAGAAACAATGAACTCATCATCAGCATCTGCACATCTCCAGAACTCTTTCACCAGAAGAGGATAGATTGGACCATACAATCTGTTGAAGTAGTTTTCCCAACCTTGCTTGCGAAGATCTTCAGTTAAATCAACGCCATTTCTTCTCAAATTCTCAAAATCTACCAGCGATTCACATAGAACATCCAAACCTTCAAAGGGAGTTGAAAGGTTTATGTGTTGTTCGCGTTCCAAAATGTGAGGTTCTTTGTAAACTGGGGTTGTGGTAACATCTACAACCATGGGTGTTTGAGTGTTTGAGGTTTGGGGGTTAGAAGCAGCTTCCATTTGTTGGGAGAAGTTAAAAACTTCTTGCTCTTGAGGATTCATGATGAAGATTGAAGAAGAAGATGAAGAACTGAGAAGGTTGCAGAGAAAACTTCGAGAGAGGGTTTAGGGTTTAAGAGTGAGTGAGAGTGATAAGTGTGTGAAATGTGAGAAAAGTGTTTATATACTAAGGGTAAAAACACATGCAAAACGACACACATACCAGCGTTAGCACAAAAACCAAAATAGCACGTTTGGGGGAAAAATGATTACAGCTCATTAATGAATGTCTAATCCCAACAGTAAGCACACTGCTCAAGGAGATTTCAAGCGTTCTGACCTTTGATTTCTTTTGACAGCCGTCTAGAAGTTCTAGGGTTAGACGCATGTTCCCCACGTGTTGATGTTTCTGATCTTCAGGAATACCAAAGGATTTCTGAAGATTTCTAACTCAGATATCTTCTTAACTTGGTAGAAGTATCAGAGTCAGAGGCAGAAGTATATTTGTTTTTATCAGAATCTCATTTTACATGTTCAGAGCCAATTTTACTCAGGACAATTTTTAATGTTCAGATTTTCTAAGATGAAACGAAATCTATCTTCAGCTAGAGGCTTAGTAAAGATATCTGCCCATTGATGTTCTGTATCAATGAACTTCAGCGTTACTATTCCTTTCTGAACATAGTCTCTAATAAAATGATGTTTAATTTCTATGTGTTTGGCTCTGGAATGTAGAATGGGATTCTTACTTAAACAAATAGCAGCAGTATTATCACAAAGGATAGGAATGTTACTCTCAAAGATTTGTAGATCTTCTAGCTGATGTTTCATCCAGAGCATCTGAGTTGTGCACAGTGATGCTGAGATGTATTCTGCTTCTGCAGTTGATAGAGCAATTGTTGACTGTCTTTTGCTAGCCCAGGAGATTAAGTTGTTTCCCAGAAGCTGGCAATTTCCAGATGTACTTTTTCGTTCTATTCTATCTCCTGCATAATCTGCATCACAATAACCAGAAAGCCTATACTCTGATGTTTTCTCATACATCAGGCCCAGGTTAGGAGTTCCTTTCAGATACTTAAGAATTCTCTTAACAGCTGTTAAATGAGATTCTCTAGGATCTGATTGGAATCTGGCACAAAGACAGACGCTGAAGAGAATATCAGGACGAGTAGCAGTCAGATAGAGAAGAGAGCCTATCATACCTCGATAGAGCTTCTGACAAACCTTGTTGCTTACCTCTTCTTTCTCCAGAATGCAAGTTGGGTGCATAGGAGTCTTTGCAGAATTGCATTCAGACATATCAAACTTCTTCAGAACGTCTTTAATGTACTTGCTTTGATGAATGTACGTGACTTCTGGAGTTTGATTGATTTGAATTCCCAGAAAGAACTTTAGTTCTTGCATTAGACTCATTTCAAATTCTGCCTGCATTAACTTAGAAAATTCTTGGCAAACAGAGATATTAGCAGAACCAAAAATAATGTCATCAACATAAATTTGGCATATCATGAGATCATTTTTATGATTTTTACAGAAGAGTGTAGAATCAACTTTCCCTCTGATAAAATTTTGTTCCAGAAGAAAATTACTTAAGCGTTCATACCAAGCTCTGGGAGCTTGTTTAAGTCCATATAAGGATTTCTTAAGTTTGAAAACATGTTCTGGAAAATTTGAGTTTTCAAAACCAGGAGGTTGATTTACATACACTTCTTCTGAAATATAACCATTTAGAAATGCACTCTTGACATCCATTTGGTATAATTTTATAGAGTGATTAATAGCGAATGATACAAGAAGACGAATAGACTCTAACCTTGCGACTGGAGCAAAAGTTTCATTATAATCAATACCTTCTTGTTGACTATAACCTTGAGCTACCAGTCGTGCTTTGTTTCTGACAACTTCTCCTTTCTCGTTCAGTTTGTTTCTGAAAACCCATCTGGTTCCAATGACATGAGTGCCTCTGGGTTTAGGCACAAGATCCCAGACATCATTCTTGGAGAATTGATCTAACTCTTCTTGCATAGCTGCCACCCAATCATTATCTTGAAGAGCTTCATCACAGGACGTAGGCTCAATCAGAGACACTAGTCCCAGAGGAATATCTTCAGAAGTTCTGAAGGTAGATCTGGTTCTAACAGGTTCATCTTTGTTTCCCAAAATCAAGTCTTCAGATACGTTGCTACGACTCTTGACTTTCCTTGGAATTTCTGGAGATTTAATTTCTTCAGAGTCTGGAGTGACAGGTGCTTCTGGAGTTTTCTCAGATTCTACCAGAGTGATCTCTAAATCTGCAAACTTTTCAACTAGCTTTGACTTTTCAGGGTCAAGCTTATCATCAAATCTAACATGAATTGATTCCTCCACAATTTTGGTTTCTGTGTTGTATACTCTGTAGCCTTTAGAGCGTTCTGAGTATCCTAACATAATACCTTTCTGTGCTTTGGAATCAAACTTGTTCAGATGTTCTTTAGTATTTAATATAAAACAAATGCATCCAAAAGGATGAAAATAAGAAATGTTGGGTTTTCTTCCCTTACACAGTTCATAGGGAGTCTTATCCAGAATAGGTCTAATAGAGATTCTATTCTGAATGTAACACGCTGTATTTACAGCTTCTGCCCAAAAGTGCTTTGCTACATTTATTTCATTGATCATGGTTCTGGCCATTTCTTGGAGTGTCCTATTCTTCCTCTCTACAACTCCATTTTGTTGTGGAGTTCTAGGGCAGGAGAAATCATGGGATATTCCATTAGAATCAAATAATTCTTCAAAATCTTTATTTTCAAATTCTCCACCATGATCACTTCTGACTCTAATAATTTTAGAGTCAAATTCTTTTTGCACTTTAGAACAGAAACTGGTGAATACAGAGTGAGACTCACTCTTGTGCTTTAGGAATTTTACCCATGTCCAGCGGCTGTAATCATCAACGATTACTAGTCCATACTTCTTTCCATTGACTGATGCTGTTTTCACAGGACCAAATAAGTCAATGTGAAGAAGCTCCAGAGGCTTGGAGGTAGAAACAACATTTTTCTTTTTAAAGATGTTTTTGAAAACTTTCCTTTCTGACAAGCTTCACACAGAGCATCTGAAGAAAACTTCAGTTTAGGTAAGCCTCTGACTAACTCAAGTTTAGTTAGCTGAGAAAGTTTCCTCATGCTAATGTGGCCTAAGCGTCTATGCCATACCCATTGCTCTTCGTGAACTGACATTAAACATTTAACATTTTGATCTTTTAAATCAGAAAGATTTATTTTATAAATGTTGTTTTTCCTCTTGCCTGTGAAAAGGACAGAGCCATCGTTCTGATTAATGGCTTTACACGTTTTTTGATTAAAGATTACATCATAACCGTTATCACTTAATTGACTTATGGATAACAAGTTATGCATTAAACCTTCTACATAAAGAACATCAGATATAGAGGGAAGAGTACCATTACCAATAGTTCCGGAGCCTCTGATCCTTCCTTTCTGATCTCCTCCGAAGCCTACAAAGCCAGCGTCTTTAAGTTCCAGGCTTTGGAACATAGACTTTCTTCCCGTCATATGTCGCGAGCATCCAGAGTCCAGGTACCATGACTGGTGTCTGAACTTTGCTGCATAGGATATCTGCAACATAGATAATCTTATCTTTCGGTACCCAGAATCTCTTGGGTCCTTTCAGATTAGTTTTCCCAGAGTTTCTTACAACTTTGGGTCTTCTAGCATTTTTAAATTTGTGTTCTTGTGTGTGTGTATAGTGGTATGAAAAAGGTGATTTAATTTGGTTACTGGTAGAAGTTTTATCAGAATCAGAATCATACCCAATTCCCCTTTTATTATTCTGACCTACTCCATAAATCATGGATGCCATAATACTCCTATTTATCCCATTCTTCAGAAATTGTTGAAAGGCTTCTTCATACTTATAAATAATTTCATTTGAAGTTTGTGGTGCTTGAGACAACACTTCTTCTAATTTTAAGCTTTTTGTTTTAGCTCCATCTCTTTCTAACGTTAAAGATTTGATTGTATCTTCATGTGCTAGAATTGTTGTCTCAAGTTCACTACATTCTTCAGATTTTGCTTTAAGAAGACCTTTAATGCTTTTAACTTTTTGTTTTAATTTCTGAAGAGAGGTAAGAGTTTCTGATAAACATGATTCTAAGTCAGATCTAGAAAGTTCAGAAAATACCTCTTCAGATTCTTCATCTGAGCTGCTGGATGTGGTAGCCATAAATGCTACGTTGGCTTGTTCATCAGAGTCAGATTCTGATGATCCTGAATCACTATCGTCCCAGGTGGCCATTAATCCTTTCTTTGTTCTGAAGGCATTTTTCTTGAAGCTTTCCTTCTTAGAGTTATCTTTCTTCAGCTTGGGGCATTCATTTCTATAATGACCTGTTTCTTTACATTCAAAACAGGTAATATCTTTATTAGGTTTACCTTTTGAAGTTGACTCTGATCTATCCCCTCTGGGTCTTGATCTTCTGAAGTTGTTGTTGTTCCTTCTTTTCCAGAGTTGCTTAACTCTTCTGGTTAGTAAGGACAGTTCTTCTTCATCATCAGAGTCTTCAGGTTCAGAGTCGTCAGTATCTGCAGTTTCTGCCTGGAGAGCTTTGGTTCTGTCTGACTTCCGTCTTTCAGGTCTGGACTTCAGCGCCACTGACTTGTTCCTTTTCTGAGGCTCATCCTCCTCTAGTTCTATCTCATGGCTTCTGAGAGAACTAACAAGTTCTTCAAGGCTGATACTGTTCAGATCCTTTGATAACTTCAGAGCAGTAACCATAGGTCTCCATTTCTTTGGCAGACTTCTGACAATCTTCTTAACATGATCTGCAGTTGTGTATCCCTTGTCTAGCACTTTAAGACCTGCAATAAGAGTTTGGAATCTGGAAAACATAGCTTCTATAGCTTCGTCATCTTCCATCTTGAAGGCTTCATATTTCTGGATCAACGCCAGAGCCTTCGTCTCCTTGACTTGGGAGTTTCCTTCATGGGTCATCCTTAGAGAGTCAAGTATATCTTTGGCTGTCTCTCTGTTGGTGATCTTCTCATATTCGTTGTATGATATGGCATTTAGAAGTATTGTTCTGGCCTTGTGATGATTTTTGAACTCACGTTTCTGATCTTCTGACATTTTGCTTCTGGGAACTTCAGCTCCATTTAAGGTTGGAGGTTTGTATCCATCTGTGACAATGTCCCAGAGGTCAGCATCATAACCAAGAAAGAAACTTTCGATTCTATCTTTCCAGTAATCAAACTTTTCTCCATCAAAAACAGGAGGCTTGGCATTGTAAGAATCTTTCTCATTTGAGTGGGCCATTTGTTTTTCTCGCACTGGATCTCTCTACACGGTTAAGTGTTTGATTTGAAAATCAATAACAGAGCCGGAGCTCTGATACCAATTGAAGGTGAGAAAAACAAGAAAGGGGGGTTTGAATTGTTTGAAAAATAAGCGCTTTTGCAAAATGAAATCACACAATGATTTTATACTGGTTCGCTTATAACACAAAGCTACTCCAGTCCACCCGGCCAAGGTGATTTCGCCTTCAACAAGGACTTAATCCACTAATCTTGAAAGATTACAAACAACCCCTAAGAGAAAAGAAAATCTCTTAGTCCTCTCAAGTCTACAGACTACAAAGAGTCACTTGAGGAAAACAAATAAAAATAGATACAAGATGTGTAATCTAGAGTGCTTCTAAGAAAGCAAATATTACAAACTTAAGAACAAATTTTTCACTTGATAAGCAACAGCTTAGTGAAAATCTTTGAAGAACAAAGATGATTTTCTTGAGCGTGATATGATTTCAGTATAGTTTTGGCTAGTGATTTCTTCATATGTACTGAATGAGATTTCTTCTCTATTTATAGGAGTTGAAGTAGAGTTGAAGTAGCGTTGAATCTATTGGATATTGAGATGTAATTACGCCATTCCATTAATAGCTTCTGCAGTAGACTTTTTCACTTAGAAGTGACTACTTACCACAATTAGTATCTTCTTTCTTGGAAGTGGAGATTAACGTCTCTTTCTAATTGAGGAAATCCATTTGCAGAACTTTAACTTGGCTTAAACGTTACTTCATCATGATTAACAATTCTGATTAGAGTCTTTGTGTATCTGGAGAAATTGGCTTCTGATGTTATTTCTTGAATGTTCAGATGGCGCTGATAACTTCAGAGTTTGCAGAAGACATTTGTTCAGAGTCAGAGCTTCTAGACTTTACTTCATGTTCAGATGCTTCTGATACTTGCAGTTTTGTCCAGAGTTTAGAGCTTCTTGAATGAGATTCCTCTTTAGATGCTTCTGATACTTGAGATTTTGCATCTGATCTTGTTTTGCATCTGATGACATCATCAGATTTATTTCTTCTTTCTTTAGAACCCTGCACACTTAGAAACTTTTCGTTAGGGTACCACTTTTGGTTTCATCCTTTGTTATCATCAAAATCATGGAATCTATTGTAGAACTATTTTTGTTCTTACAGCATGTATTATGGGATTGGAAGAGTGTATTGATCTTAGGATCAAGAATCTTGATGTTTATGGTGATTCGGCCCTCGTTGTTAATCAGATTAAGGGTGAATGGGAAACGAATCAGCCTGGCCTCATTCCATATAGGGACTATGCGAGGAGGATTTCAATGTTCTTTACTGAGGTAGATTTCCATCATATTCCTCGAGATGAGAATCGGATGGCAGATGCTCTTGCTACACTTGCTTCAATGATTGTGGTCAAACTTTGGAATGAAGTTCCCAATATCACTGTGATGTGCTTAGATAGACCAACTCATGTATTTTCAGTTGAAGAAGTGAAAGTTGATAAGCCATGGTATTATGATATCAAGTGTTTCCTTCAGAGCCAAATTTACCCACCTGGGGCATCTGTGAAAGATAGGAAAACTTTGAGGATATTGTCAGGAAATTTCTACCTCAATGGCGATGTGCTTTACAAGAGAGATTTTGACATGGTTCTGCTCAGATGCGTGGATAGACACGAAGCAAACCTGTTAATGACTGAAGTCCATGAGGGTTCATTTGGTACTCATTCCAATGGACATGCCATGGCTAGAAAGATACTGAGAGCAGGCTACTATTGGCTGACAATGGAGTCTGACTGTTGCAAATATGTGAAGAAATGCCATAAGTTTTAGATTTATGCGGATAAGATTCATATTCCCCCGACACTTCTGAATGTAATTTCGTCACCATGGCCTTTCTCTATGTGGGGAATCGACATGATTGGCATGATAGAGCCGAAAGCGTCTAACGGACACAGATTTATTCTCGTAGCAATTGATTACTTCACCAAATGGGTTGAAGCAGCGTCATATGCAAATGTGACCAGGCAGGTAGTAGTGAGGTTTATTAAGAATCAACTCATATGCCGCTATGGCGTGCCAGATAAGATCATTACTGATAATGGATCTAACTTGAACAACAAAATGATGAAGGAACTGTGTAGTGAGTTCAAGATTGCGCATCATAATTCTTCTCCTTATAGACCCAAGATGAATGGGGCTGTTGAAGCTGCTAATAAGAATATCAAGAAGATTATCCAGAAGATGTTTGTCACGTATAAAGATTGGCATGAGATGTTGCCATTTGCCTTACATGGATATCTTACATTTGTCCGCACTTCAACAGGGGCGACCCCTTTCTCTCTTGTTTATGGCATGGAGGTTGTACTCCCAGTAGAGATGGAGATCCCATCAATAAGAGTCTTGATGGAAGCCAAGTTGACTGATGCTGAATGGGTCCAGAGTCGTTACGACCAGGTGAATTTGATAGAAGATAAGAGATTGACTGCCATGTGCCATGGTCAGTTATATCAGCAAAGAATGAAGAAAGCCTTTGATAAGCAGGTCAAGCCTCATGTGTTCCGAGAAGGTGACCTTGTGCTCAAGAAAGTCTTGTCTTTCGCGCCCGATTCCAGGGGCAAGTGAACTCCAAACTATGAAGGTTCATACGTTGTTAAGAGGGCCTTTTCATGCGGCGCTTTGATACTTACAACTATGGATGGGGAGGATTTCACTCGTCCTGTGAATTCAGATGCAGTCAAGAAATACTTCACCTAAAAATAAAATAAAAACAGAATAGCTCGCTAAGTCGAAAACCCTAAAGGGCGGCTTAGGCAAAAAATGAGTGTCTCGGTGGATTAAAAACCCGAAAGGGCAATCTAGGCAAAAGTTAGAGACATAAAAAATAAATGAATATATATCCCGCTAGATTGAGTACCTCATCCTGGGGCAATCTAGGCAAAAAATAGGGATTTGGGAAGTAACTGCATCCTGACAAGACTTTGCTTTACAACTGTCATCCGTCAGAGGTTCTCGCTCGGTCATCATCAACTAAAGCTTCAAATACATCGGATTCAATTGGTGGAGAAATGGTCATTATGTTCAATGTAGCCCTTTTCCAATATATATCACCAATTTCAAATTTGAAAAGATCTATGGAGTCTTGCCATTTGCAGACTACCATACCATCAAATAAATTTGAGCCTTTATCCAATTATTTGCACTCTTATTTGTTCCTATTTCAACAAATGTTTTGCATGTTTTATATGAAAAATATCACTGTTTTATTCAAACCTTTCATAATTTGTTTTTAAACAAAGTGAACATTCACAGAGATGAGGGGATACTGAGGATGTCTTTAGTGCTCTCCCAAGGATGATAGGATTCTTGACAGGGGTAGTGATTCCTCCTCCTCAGCAGATGAGATCTCATTATTCGGGGCAGTATTTGATGACCCTTTTGAAGTTTCTGATTTGGTGGTTGTTCCCCACAGAGTTCCATGTTCCCCTTTGATGATTTCCCTAGTAGAGTGTTGCCATGGCAGATTTCGTTTGTATGATGATCCTTGCCCTAGTTGGAATGACTGATGCTCTTTCCCCTGCAGAGATCTTTGTTGGTCCTGGTTTTCTCTCTTGAGAGGTAGTACCGGATGTTTATGAACTTGTTCATTGGACCTGTTTGTGTTAGAAATGTCTGTTCGTCAGCATTCATCATACATAAACCATGCATATGTGCATATTGATAACATTCAAATATTCATGACGCATTATTCGCCATATACCTTTGATTGATATCTCTTGTTTGAGGGTATTTTGTTTCCCCAAGCAGATGTTGGTAATTGATCTCTCCATATAGAGTCAGCCCCATAAGCAGGAAATATTTATCTTTCTTTCTATATTCCCCACTGAGTTATATCCTCGTGGATGTTGGTTGTTTCTGTTCCCTCCCAACACATACATTGGGATGGAATTCCCCGTTGAGTTATATCCTCGTAGGGACAAGTTTTATTTCAGCGTGTCTATCTAGTTTGATCCTAGATTGACCTCTTTTGGCTGTTCCTTGCACTCCCCTGTGGTGTAAACGAACAATTGCCCAGTAACCAGTGATCGTTCATCTCATCCCCGGCGGAGTCTGTGGTCTTCTACCCTTATACCGGTAGTTGTAAATCATATTTTTATCCTCTGGCAGAGGTAACTGTTTTGCTCATCGTAATTGATGACAGTTACTTTTCCGTGGTTTTCTACCCAATATCCGGTAGATGTAATCCCCTCCTTGACGGTTATCTTTATCCAATATTCGGTATTGATATTCCCTCATCTTTTGGATAATTTCTCTGATCAAGCAGTTTATCCCCTACAAGTCATCTCTTGTCTACCCTTTGAT
Source organism: Lathyrus oleraceus (assembly GCF_024323335.1). Classification (NCBI taxonomy): domain Eukaryota; kingdom Viridiplantae; phylum Streptophyta; class Magnoliopsida; order Fabales; family Fabaceae; genus Lathyrus; species Lathyrus oleraceus. Next base: position 215,678,473 of record NC_066583.1, read on the forward strand.
GTTGGTAAGGATTGTTTCTCCCCTAGATTGGTCATCATTACATACCTAGTTTCGGTATCCCGATGCCTTTCTTTGTCGGTCTATTTATCCTCTATTAACCCAGTAACCGGTTGTGGATAATCTTCCATCCGAATATGTTATCTACGTTCTGACGGTAATAGATAATATATCTCATGCACTCTTTGGTCGAAGCCTTTTGTTCTTCCTCAGTCGAGTAAGATTCGTATCCCTTTTTATGGAATCGAATGTCCATCCTATATTTGAGTTTGCTTTTAGCCCTCTTTTGGATGGTGAGCATCTTGGAAATATTCCCCAACTCACGCTTTGGTTGGTCACCTATTATATGCCCAGTAACCGGTATCCCTGGTGTTCCTCCCCCCTGCTCCCTGTTATGACCTTTTGTCCCCCTGTGGAGTCAGGCTTTCCTGAGTTGGAGTAAAGCTTTTTAGGTCTTCCTCAGATGATTTCGGATGTTTGATATCTCTCACTCTTATACCGGTCTTAGATATTCATTCTTCCCGAGTGTGTTGTTCTCTCACCCTTATACCGGTGTTCAGATCACATGTCTCTCTGAGCTTATTACCCAGTAACCGGTAATACCTCATTCCGTTGTTTCCCCCAGAGGAGTCCTGTTTGGGTGCTTTCCCCCAGCGAAGTCCCTGAGTGGATTTTACCCCATCTGGAGTCCAGATTTTTATCCGAAGTATCCGTTAAGGATAATTTTTACTGTATTGGCATATTCCCCAATACATGCGCCTTTAAATTAGCTCGGCTTTTTCCATTGATTTCCTCCTTTTGGAATTTTGCTCCTCAAACTTTGAGTCGTGCCCTGTTCACGCAATTTACTCCCTTTCTTATCCCCATAAGAGTCTCAGAGTCTCTATCCCATGGAGTGAATTACTCATATGGATTGTCAGTTCCTACCGTTTTCTTCTCTTCCTTTGTGGACAAATATCTCCACAGAGTAGTACTATTTGCATATATACATTTGCATCATGAGGTCTCTTAGGGACCAAAATTCGTCTCTATGTTATTATTTAAGCCCATTCTACCTCGTCGAGATGAAGATTTTAACCTTCACTTCTCCGGCTAGAATGACCTTAAATAGGGGCATCTGTAAGACCCCAATTTTGGCCCTAAGATCCCTCATGGCATCATAACATTGCATTTGCAAAGCCTCAAGGATCATGAGCATCTTGGTTCCCTTTGCCTTTGGATGGGACTTCTTGTGAGTGGTTTGAGATCACCAAGCATGCTTGAATTGTATATTATTGCTTTTCTTATTTTTTTTATTAACCAAAAGCACAAAAATATGTCACTAACATTTCTTGTTTGTAGCTTGAGCAATCACAAGGTCAAAAGCTTCTAGGAGATCATTGGTGCAAAGATATGGTCAAGAGAAGATGAAATCAAGCATGGTAATAGTTCCCAAAGCTCTCATTCATAAAATATTCCTCCCTAGTGTCTCAATTCATAATTTTTATCAATGCAAGTCAAAGGTTTTGATGTTTGTTCCTCAAGGAAACCCTAATTCATCTATGTACCAAGTGTGCCTTGCTCATGAAGATACCTCAGCCCATGATCTAATAAAATCAAAGGAAGTCCTTTAATTCATAATTTCATGCATATTTGAGTGTCCTCAATCATCAATTCATCAAGATATGAGTTGTGGACTTGAGAAGTTGATCAGTCAATTCATCAGACTATTTTGAAATGCACTGAGACCTAACATTTTATGTGTTGGTCAAATAGAGATGATCCCAAAATCAAAACTATTCTTAAGGACAATATCAATAACTTTCATGTTCATAAAAAATTGATTTGAAGCTTGGAAGGTCATCATCCATTCTAATACATTATAGGTCATTTTGACTGAAACCCTAATTGTGGGTCAACTTCCCAAGAACATAACTCATTCATTTATTATGATTTTGAGGTGGGATTAAATGCATTAGAAATTTTGAGATATCTAATTCAAATGTTATGTTGAACAAAATTTCATAATCTCAAAGTAAATACATGTGATAATGCAAAACATTATAGGTCACTTTGGACCAAATGCATTGAAAGGCAAAAAAGTCCAACTTCAAGTGCCCATAACTCTTTCATCAAAAATCCAAATGATGTAAACTATGAGTCCATCTTGATTGTATTGAAAAGATCTACAACTTTTATGTTGGAGGTTTGTCCATTTGAGGCTTGCATCATCAAAACAAAGGGGCTTGAATTTGTTTCAATTTGGCAAAATTCTCAAAGGCATGTTTTGCACTATGAACTTCATGGCCTGTTTTCATAAATTTCCACACTCCAAATGAGTTTTTGTGCAACATAACATTTGTTCCTTATGTCAAAACGTTTCCAACCATTACCCACATGCCTATGTTTTATTTTTTCAAGAGGCATTTTCGAAGAAGGGAAAGTTTATGTGCATTTTTGGAAACCATGTGAAAACTTATTACACAAGCCAATTCCATCCATTTCACACGTCCATTTCAACTTCATGTGATATCAGCATGCCAAATCATTTGCATTTGGGCCTCCCATGCGCCTGTACAGGCCCATGCATGGAGGCCCTCACTTCATGCACACATGAAATTCACCTTGCCTTGCATCAGCTTCCACTATAAATAAACATGCTCAGGTTCATTCATGATCAACCTGAAGGCGCCTGATCTGTTGCACAATTGAATCCACAACCATACCTAAAGGGACTAGCTCATTTTTCTTAAAAATTTCAGATCTGAAATTGAACTGAACTTGGTTGAATCTTTAGATCTAAAGTTCCTAGACCTTCATCATCCAGTCCATAGAAGTTCTGTTTGGCTAAAGGAAGCAAGGAAGGTAGCTCAAATTTTCACAATCCAAAGGTGATCATCAACTGGTTTTTTCTTCGAAACTCATTAATCTTTGATCCATTTGCCTGGCTATTGTGTTGTCTGAAGTCCTCTCATTAGAGGCATTTGAATTGTGTTTTTAATTTTGCAAAATCATAACGTTCAGTTTGAAATCCATTATTTTCCTCTTCTGATTTCTCTTCCCATGGAGATCTAGAAGGAAAACCATTGGTATAGGGGTGATGTACATCACCCTAGCTTTCCAAAGATATGAGGATCGCTTCATTTGGTTAAGTTTTTATTGTCTGGAATTTTGGCCGGAAAATGCAAGCTCATCGGAGAAGACAGTGGCGCTGGCCACCGTCTCTTTGCCAGATCAAATCTGGACCCTTGGATGAGTTTTCCAGATCTAATTGTGGCCATCAATTGATATGACTTTATTTAATGCTGGATGTTTCTCATTGACTTGGACTCACCATGAGCGCGCGCTTCTGGACCATCAGATTGGCCACGTCAATTAATGAGATTCAATCCAACGCTTCCAGATTTTTGCTATTTTTCTAATTTCTGTTTTAATTTCTTTTATTTCCTTTATTTTCAAAAATTCATAACTTCTTCATTTTAATTCCAAAAAAATATGGGACCATATGCATTCTACTCCATTTAAATTCTAGTTTCTAAAAATGATTTTTATTTTGTCATTTGATATTTTTTGTGAATTTTGTCTTTTTTGGTTATTTTTAATTCATTTTAAATAGTTTTTGATATTCAAAAAATACCAAAATATTTTCCTAACCTATTTGAATGATGAAGTATCTATGAAAAATATTCTCATCAAATTTTTAATTGATTTGAGATTTATTTGAGATTTTAATTCAATTAGGTTATTTTTATTCATTTTTAATTGATTAAAAATAGTTTCTGACTTTTAAAAATGCTGAAATTTTTTGTCAAATTTTGTTTGACATTGTTGAACTTAGGATAAATCACTTGGACTTTTCAAAGTTGATTTGAGGTGATTTTGAAGTTTGACCTTTCTTTAGTATTTTAATTCAAGTTTATTTTTAATATTAAAAAATGCCAAAAATATTTTGTTCATTTCTTGACTTCCCATCTTCATCTCACTTCTGTTTTTGAGTGTTTGACCATGATCCTCAATATCATTGGTCAACATTTGTTGATTGGTACATGTCATTTCATTTAATGCACTTTATTCTTTTATCTTTCCATTTTCCATTCCCATTATTCATATCCTTCTTCTTCTTCTTTTTTTCTTTTTGATCAATGAGTTAAAGGTTGATAAGTTAGCATTGATTAGGAAGACTTAATCTTCCTTGATCCAAATATAATTCATCTTGATCAATTGATCAAGTGAATGGCTTTGCATTAAGGATAGGTTGTTTTCCTAAATCATGCAAGGGACTTAAACCAATACAAGATCAATTCCCTTTTTTTCTTTTGGCATGGCAAGTTGTTGGAACTTGGTTCACTAATCAAGACTTATAACTTGTGTTGTTGCCTACATTGTTATTGACCAGCCTCAGATAGTTGTGACTTCTACATAAGTCCAATTACGATTGCTTAACATAGCGCTAAATTTGCCTTAAGGCACACTAACTACTAACTATTAACCATTAACATTTACTTTTTGCACTTTACCTTTATGCAATTCATTATTCCTATACATATTATTCATTTGCTTTTTTCCTTTGCTCATTGGAGCACATGTTTATGATAATGCCATTTGCCTTTTGCTCACTTGAGCATATAATTGTGTACATACTTTCGTGCTTGTGTTCTGTTTGTTTGATTGTGGACCAAATGCAAAGAATTGGACAAAATGGACTTAGACTTTAGGTTCTTACCCAAGCTAATGGAGTTTGAAAAGCAACTAGGCCTCATGCCTTTAGAGTGCTTAAATGTCAAAGAGCAACTAGGCCTCATGCCTTTAGAATGCTTAAAGCTTGAGGATGAACCTTGAAAGGACCAAATTCTAAACTCCCTCTTGTCCATTCTTTGATTGTTAACGGAACCTTTTGATGTGTGTGTCTCTTTTGTGCTAGGGATTCTAACTTGAGCCTAATTGAGGAACCATTACCATGAGCTTCTAAGAGAGAGGAATCCAAGATACCTTGAGGAGCCTTGTCCAAGAATTCATTGATTGTTGATTGCTTGAGTTTATGCTTTGTGTGATTGCTTATTCCAAAGGATGGGAGCTACTTGGATCATCAATATGATCTCAAGAGAGGGACTCGATTTGTGGTCTTGTTCTCTTTTCCCTTACCTCTTGTATGCTTAGGACTTTAGCCTTTCTTCTTCTTCTCCACTCTAACCCAAGCCAAAAATTTTGTGCAAACATTTAACACTTGTTTTCAACATTAGAAACCTAAGCCTTATGCTTTTGATTTTCAAACTTTCTTTTCATAATACTTATTTTGAATTGAACCTTTTAATCAACCTTGACCATTTTTGTAAATAATTTTCATTGGTAAATATAACCCATTCAAATACTTTTATGGTTTCAATGGCCACTTCCTTAATCAAAATTTTCATAACCTTTAGCTATTAGGTTTGAGTTATCCTTGAGGTAGATGTAATACTCACCTATATCCTTAGTGATGGACAATGAGTCTTCCATGCTTATTATAGGGTTAACCCCTCACTAGCATGTTGAAGCTATCCTCACATGGTTGATTTGTTGTTTTAGGTTAAGTTTTCTCCCTTGGATAACAAAAGACCTTAAGGCTTTTGGACCAATCAATTCACCAATTCATTTTGAGATTTTTACCCCGAACTACGAGGTTTTGATCCTAATATTTTTTAAGATGGCACGTAGGCAATGGGTTCATCCATTCAAACACAAAATGTAAATAAACTTGTATATTATTTTCTCATATCTTCAATCATGTTTGCATAAATAAACTTTCACAAAATACCAACCAAATCTCTGACATTTTACTAGTTTTTGATTCGATAAAACTTTGAGGTTTTTGTTCGCTTTCTAACCATTCCTTTGGATAAATAGAAGTGTGGTGGCGAATCAACTTGTATGGTTTACCTTGGATTTAGTCAATATCTCCAATGGTAACGAATACCCCGCTACAGAGGGTAAACATCCCAAACATTTGAAGCAGAAGATTATGCATGCTTGGCATAATGTGCATAAGAAAGGAAGATACGAGCTTGGTCCGTGTAATTGTGTAGCTTTGGAAGCTTCCACTCTTTGGGTGAAGAAGAGAGCTTTGGAATTGAAGATGCCTTATGCTTGTGAGAGACCTATGTCTATGGTTGTGGTTGAGCCATCAACTCTCCCTAACCAAGATGTAGAGGAGTTGGAAGACACACTCGCCAAGATGAAACAAGAGAAGGATATGTGGGAAGAGCGTTTCCATTCCTTGAGCCAAAAGAATGAGGAGTTACAGCTTGAGTCTAAGATGCACTCTCCCTAACCAGGTTGTGAAGTTTATCAAGAATCAACTTATATGCCGTTATGGTGTGCCAGATAAGATCATTATTGACAATGGATCTAACTTGAACAACAAGATGATGAAAGAGTTGTGCATGAAATGATGAATTAAAGAACTTCCCTTGATTGTATTTGATCATGGGCTGAGGTTGCTTCACGAGCAAGGCATTGTGGTTCACAGATGAATTAGGGCTTCCTTGAGAAACAAAACCTCCAACCCTTTGACTTGCTTTGATCAAAATGATGAATTGAGATGCTAGGGAGGCATATTTGATGGATGGGAGCTTTGGGAACCATTACCATGCTTGCTATCATCTTCACTTGGCCATATCTCTGCACAAAGGATCTCCTTGAAGCTCTTGACCTTATTATTGCTCAAGCTACAAACAAGAAATGTTAGTGACATATTTTTGTGCTTTTGGTTAGTAAACAAAATAAGAAAAGCAATGATATACAATTCAAGCATGCTTGATGATCTCAAACCACTCTCAAGAAGTCCCATCCAAAGGCAAAGGGAACCAAGATGCTCATGATCCTTGAGGCTTTACAAATGCAATGTTATGATGTCATGAGGGATCTTAGGGACAAAATTAGGGTCTTACAGATTCCCCTATTTAAGGTCATTCTAGTTGGAGAAGTGAATGTTAAAATCTTCGTCTCGACGAGGTAGAATGGGCTTAAATAATAACAAAGAGACAAATTTTGGTCCCTGAGAGACCTCATGATGCAAATGTATGAATGCAAAAGGTAACACTCTGTGGGGATATGTATCCACAAAAGAAGAAAAGAAATCAGGAGACACTGACAATCCATATACACTCAATGGGACAAAGACTCTGGGGACTCTTATGGGGATAGGAAAGGGAGTAAATTGCATGAGCAGGGCACGACTCAAAACCTGGGGGGCAGAATTCCAAAAGGAGGAACTCAAAGGAAAGACTCGAACTGACTCAAAGGCGCATGTATTGGGGAATATGCCAATACAGCAGAAATTATCCTTAACGGATACTTCGGATAAAAATCCAGACACAGATGGGGAAAATCCACTAAGGGACTGCGCTAGGGATGTCCAACAGGAATCTCCTGGGGAAGCAGCGGGATGAGGTATTATGGGTTACTGGGTAATAAGCTCAAGGAGACATGTGATCTGAACAACGTGCTCGAGAAGAATGAATACCTAAGACCGGTATAAGGGTGATAGATATCAAACATCCAAAATCATCTGAGGAAGACCTAAAAAGGTATACTTCGGCTCAGGAAAATCTGACTCCGCAGGGGACAAAAGTCATAATAGGGAGCAGGGAGGAAGGAACACCAGGGATACCGGTTACTGGGCATATAATAGGTGACCGACCAGGGCGTGAATTGGGGAATATTCCCAAGACACTCATCATCCATAAGAGGGCTAAAAGTAAACTTGATAACAGGATGGGCATTCGATTCCGCAAAGGGGATACAAATCTTACTCGACCGGGGAAGAACAAAAGGCTTCCACCAGAGAGTGCATGAGATATATTATCTATTATTGTCAGAACATAGATAACATACTCGCTGGAAGATTATCCACAACCGGTTACTAGGTTAATAAAGGATAAATCGACCGAAAAGAAAAGCATCGGGATACCGAAACTAGGTATATAATGATGACCAATCCAGGGGAGAAACAATCGTCACCAACAATAAAGGCTAGACGAGAGATGACTCACTAGGGATAAATTGCTTGATCAGAGCAATTATCCGAAAGATGAAGGAATATAAATACCTAATATTGGATAAAGATAATTGTCAAGGAGGGGATTACATCTACCGGATACTGGGTAGAAAACCACGGAGAAGTAACTGGCATCCATTAGGATGAGCAAAAGGTTTACTCTGCAAAAGAGGGTACAAATAGGGTTTACAAATACCGGTATAAGGGTAGAAAACCACAGGCTCTGCCAGGGACAAAATGAACGATTACTGGTTACTGAGCATCCAATCATTTACACCACATGGGAGCGGAAGAAACAACCAAAAGGGGCCAGTCTAGGATCAAACTAGATAGGCACACTGAAACAAAACTTGTCCCTATGAGGATATAGCTCAATGGGGATTCCATCCCAATTTATGTGTTGGGAGGAAACAGAAACAACCATCATCCACGAGGGTATAACTCAGTGGGGGATATGGAAGGGAAGATAAACACTTTCTGCTTATGGGGCTGACTCTACATGGAGAGATCTAACACTAACATCTGCTTGGGGAAACATAATACCCTCAAACGAGAGAATAGCAAACAGAGATATATGGCAAATAATGCGTCATGAATATTTGAATGCTATGAATATGCACATATGCATGGTTTATGTATGATGAATGCTGACAAACAGACGTTTCTAACACAAACAGGTCCAACGAACAAGCAACCGGTACTACATCTCGAGAGAGAGAGAGAGAGAAAACCCAGCCTACTGGAGAACATCCAATCAAGATCTTTGCAGGGGAACCAGATTACTGCTAGGGGAAAAAGATCACCACACAGGTAAGATCCGTTGTAGAAACAAATCTATTGGGGAACACATCAAAGAGGAGGATGGAACTCTGTGGGGAACAACCACCAAATCAGAAGTTGCCAAAGGTCATCAAATATTGTTCCAAATAATGAGATCACATCTGCTGAGGAGGAAGAATTACTACTCTACTGCAGGCAAAGAGGATTGAATAATCCTACCAGTTGCTCTGCCCAGGAGAAAGCCTCAAAAGACTCCGGAGGAAAAAGATACAAGCATGCAAGGAATGCGAACAAATGTCTTACCCTGTCGAGAATCTTACCATCCTTGGGAGAGCACTGAAGATATCCTTAGTTTTCCCTCATCTTCGTGAATGTTCACTTTATTTAAAAACAAATTATGAAAGATTTGATTAAAACAATGATTTTTTTTCAATTAAAACATGCAAAAAATTTGTTGAAATAGAAACAAATAAGAGGGAAAATAATTGGATAAAGGCTCAAAATTTATTTGATGGAATGGTAGTCTGCAAATGGCAAGACTCCATAGATCTTTTCAAATTGGAAATTGGTGATATATATTGGAAAAGGGCTACATTGAACATAATGACCATTTCTCCACCAATTCTGAATCCGATGTATTTGAAACTTCAGTTGATGATGATTGAGCGAAAATCTCTGATGGATGACAGTTGTAGAGCAAAATCTTGTCAGGATGCAGTTACTTGCGAAATCCCTAATTTTTGCCTAGATTGCCCTAGGGTGAGGTACTCAATCTAGCGGGATATACTCATCATTTTTTTTATATGTCTCTAACTTTTGCCTGGATCGCCCTTTCGGGTTTTCAATCCACCGAGACGCTCATTTTTGCCTAAGCCTCCCTTTCGGGTGTTCGACTTAGCGAGCTATTCTGTTTTTCTTTTTAGGCGAAGTATTTCTTGACTGCATCTGAATTCACAGGACGAGTGAAATCCTCCCCATCCATAGTTGTAAGTATCAAAGCACCGCCTAAAAAGGCTCTCTTAACAACATATGGACCTTCATAGTTTGGAGTCCACTTGCCCCTGGAATCGGGCGCGAAAGACAAGACCTTCTTAAGCGCAAGGTCACCTTCTCGGAACACATGAGGCTTGACCTTCTTATCAAAGGCTTTCTTCATTCTCTGCTGATATAACTGACCATGGCACATGACAGTCAATCTCTTCTCTTCTATCAAATTCAATTGGTCACAACGACTCTGAACCCATTCAGCATCAGTCAACTTGGCTTCCATCAAGACTCTCATTGACGGGATCTCCACCTCTACTAGGAGTACAACCTCCATGCCATAAACAAGAGAGAAAGGGGTTGCCCCTGTTGAAGTGCGGACAGACGTATGATATCCATGTAAAGCAAATGGCAACATTTCATGCCAATCTTTGTACGTAACAACCATCTTTTGGATAATTTTCTTGATGTTCTTATTAGCAGCTTCAACAACCCCATTCATCTTGGGTCTATAAGGTGAAGAATTATGATGCGCAATCTTGAACTCACTACACAGCTCTTTCATCATCTTGTTGTTCAAGTTAAATCCATTATCAGTAATGATCTTATCTGGCACACCATAGCGGCATATGAATTGATTCTTGATAAACTTCACGACCACCTGCCTCGTCACATTTGCATATGACGCCGCTTCAACCCACTTGGTGAAGTAATCAATTGCTACGAGAATAAATCTGTGACCATTAGACGCTTTCGGCTCTATCATGCCAATCATGTCGATTCCCCACATGGAGAAAGGCCATGGTTAGGAAATAACATTCAAAAGTGTCTGGGGAATATGAATCTTATCCGCGTAAATCTGACACTTATGACATTTCTTCACATATTTGCAACAGTCAGACTCCATTTTCAGCCAATAGTAGCCTGCTCTCAACATCTTTCTAGCCATGGCATGTCCATTGGAATGAGTAGCAAATGAACCCTCATGGACCTCAGTCATTAACAGGTCAGCTTCGTGTCTATCCACGCATCTGAGTAGCACCATATCAAAATTTCTCTTGTAAAGTACATCACCATTGAGGTAGAAACTGCCTGACAATCGCCTCAAGGTTTTCCTATCTTTCACATATGCCCCAGGCGGGTAAATCTGGCTCTGAAGGACACTTGATATCATAATACCACGGCTTATCATCTTTCATTTCTTCTACTGCGAATACATGAGCTGGCCTATCCAAGCGCATCACAGTAATGTTGGGAACTTCATTCCAAAGTTTGACCACAATCATCGAAGCAAGCGTAGCAAGAGCGTCTGCCATCCGATTCTCATCTCGGGGAATATGATGGAAGTCAACCTCAGTAAAGAACGTTGAAATCCTCCTTGCATAATCTCTATATGGGTTGAGACCAGGCTGATTCGTTTCCCATTCACCTTTAATCTGATTAACAACGAGGGCCGAATCACCATAAACATCAAGGTGCTTGATCCTAAGATCAATGCATTCTTCCAATCCCAAAATACAGGCCTCATATTCTGCCATATTATTCGTGCATTTGAAAGTTAGCCTTGCTGTAAAAGGAATATGTGTGCCCTGAGGGGTAATAATCACTGCCCCAATACCATTTCCATATTGATTTACAGCGCCATCAAATACCATACTCCATCTAGAACCAGGTTCTGGCCCTTCATCGAGTGTAGGTTCGTCACAATCTTTCATTTTAAAATACAGAATCTCCTCATCTGGGAAGTCATATTGTACTGACTGATAATCCTCAATTGGTTGATGTGCCAAATGGTCAGCCAAGATACTACCTTTAATAGCCTTTTGAGCTCGATACTCAATATCATACTTAGACAACAACATCTGCCAACGGGCGATCCTCCCAGTTAAAGCTGGCTTCTCAAAAATGTACTTGATTGGATCCATTTTGGATATCAACCAAGTCGTATGATTCAACATATACTGGCGTAAGCGCTTAGCAGCCAAAGCCAAAGCACATCATGTCTTCTCAAGCATTGAGTAACGAGACTCGCAATCAGTGAACTTCTTACTCAAATAGTAGATGGCATACTCTTTCTTTCCTGATTCATCTTGCTGACCCAATACACAACCCATAAAGTCTTCAAGAACAGTCAGATACATAATCAATGGTCTCCCTTCAACAGGCGGAGACAGAATCAGAGGTTTAGACAAATATTCCTTAATACTGTCAAAAGCTTTTTGGAAATCTTCGGTCCAATCATGAGACTGATCTTTCCGGAGGAGCTTGAATATCGGCGCACATGTGGCAGTCATGTGTGATATGAATCTGGAAATGTAATTCAAGCGGCCAAGAAAACCTCGGACTTGCTTCTCAGTTTTGGGTGCGGGCATCTCTTGTATTGCTTTACCTTTGCAGGATCAACTTCAATACGTCTTTCACTAACAATGAAGCCCAATAACCTGCCAGAACGGACACCAAATGTACACTTGTTGGGATTCAGACGAAGCTGGTACTTCCTCAAACGCTGAAAAAGCTTCAATAGGTGCTCTACATGTTCAACTTCCGTTCTTGACTTAGCAATCATATCATCAACATATACCTCGATCTCCCTATGCATCATATCATGAAACAAGGTAGTCATAGCTCGTTGAAACATGGCTCCGGCGTTCTTCGAACCGAAGGGCATCACTCAATAACAGAATGTTCCCCAAGGTGTGATGAATGTTGTCTTCTCCATATCCTCGGGTGCCATTTTGATCTGATTATATCCGGAAAATCCATCCATAAACGAGAAGATCTTAAATTTAGCTATATTATCTACCAACATATCAATATGTGATAGAGGGAAATCATCTTTCAAACTAGCTTTATTCAAGTCTCTGTGGTCCACACATTCGGACTTTTCCATCTTTCTTAGGCACGGGCACAATATTGGCCACCCATTGAGGATATGTAGAAGTCACTAGAAACCCCGTATCAATTTGCTTCTAAACTTCTTCTTTGATCTTTACTGCCATATCGGGAGGAGTTCTTCTGAGCTTCTGCTTCACAGGCACGCACTCAGGCTTCAAAGGCAATAAATGTTGCACGATATCAGTATCTAGACCAGGCATGTCTTCATATGACCAGGCAAAGATGTCGACGTATTCTCGTAGCAACCCAAACAACCCCTTCTTAACGGATTCTTCCAGGAGTGCCCCAATCTTCACTTCTCGCACACAATCCTCAGACCCCAAGTTGATTGTTTCCAGATTCTCAAGATGCGGCTGAATGATCTTCTCTTCATGCTCAAGTAGACGGGTAATCTCATCAGGAATGTCTTCAACATCATCTTCTTCTGCCTCAAATACAGGGAATTCAAAGTTGAGAGATGGTGTTGGATCATTATGTTCAATGGGTTTGATTAACCTGCATAATGATTTTGAATATAAAAGAAGCTTTAGAATTCAAAACAAGGCAAATCATTATGCAGATGAAAAGATTGATTTTATTCTTATTTTTAGGTTTTTTGTGATCACCAATTTCATGCAAAAAAGCGAAAAGGGAATATAATTGGAAAAACAAACATTTAACATGAATTTATTGAATGAAAATATCATTGAATTTATGCGCCAACAATGTCATCACTCCTCCTTTTGGCATGGGAGAAGGGTTTTTTAAACACAATGAACATTACTTTGACTTATGGATAACTGTTGGAATATCCACAGTGACCCAATTATTGCAAATTCCTCCAGGGATGACGAAATTGCCAGAATCCTCTGCATCCTCTTCCAAAATGGCAACAGCCTCTTCATCTTGACTATTGTGGATGAAACCTCCAGTCTTGAATAAACCTTGCTTATTGAAAACACCAGCAGAATAGCCTATGCCAGCCCGGGACTTGTTGTCTTCCAACTTGATCATTTGCCCCAATCCAGCAGTCGCACCATGCTCAATGGCCAACTTCGTATATTTATAGGAAGCAAATGAAGGAGTTCTCTTCTCAATAGGTTCAGCAATAGATAAAGCTTGGAACGGCGTTCCAACTTCATCCTCAACATCTATATATGAGAAAGAAGACAAATGGCTAACCAGGAGAGCCTTTTCTCCCCTTACCACCACCAGCTTCTTGTTCTTCACAAATTTCAGTTTCTGGTGTAGGGTGGATGTCACGGCGCCAGCCTCGTGAATCCATGGTCTGCCTAAGAGACAACTATACGATGGGTGAATATCCATAACCTGGAAGGTAATCTGGAAATTACTTGGTCCAATTTTGATTGGGAGATCAACTTCTCCAATCACAGTTTTGGGAGACCCATCGAAAGCCTTCACAACTACTCCACTCTGCCTCATGGGAGGCCCTTGATATGACAACTTTGAAAGAGTGGTCTTTGGCAATACATTCAATGATGACCCAGTGTCCACCAACTTCGAAAGAGTGGTCTTTTGCAACTCATAGATATATGTAATGCCAAGTTGAGGTCTCTTCCCTCCTCGGGGAGACCAGCGTCACTAAAACTCAAATTGTTACAGGCGGTGATGTTTGCAACAATGCTATCAAATTGCTCTATCGTGACGTCGTGATCCACATACGCCACATCCAACACCTTCTACAGAGCTTCTCGGTGTGGTTCTGAATTCAAAAGTAACGATAACACAGATATCTTGGACGGTGTTTGTAGAAGCTGGTCTACAACATTGTATTCGCTCCTTTTGATGAGCCTTAACATCTCATCACAATCTTCTTTCGTATTTCCACTTGGGCCAACAGAAGTAGGAGTTTTCAATACAGAGGAGGGCTTAAAAACAAGTGCCGCATTCGGAGAGCTCACAACATTTCCAATCGGGCATTCAACGAAATCAATATCAACATTTCTTCTAGCATCAGCTTGAGGCCTCAATGGTGCTGAAAACACACGACCGCTACGGGTCAAACCACTGACATCAACGATGTTAACAACAGATGAGGAAGGCATGGACACCTCTTTCCCATCTTCTACTGCTACAACATTATAGCGATAGGGAACTTCCTTCTCAGAAGAGTACGGTACAGGACCAGCAGGCTTGATGGTCAGAACTGGAGAAACCTTCTTCTTGCTACCATCATATTTTACAACAACAGGCTCAGGTATCTGGAAAACCAGAGAAATTACATTAACCTCAAGAGCATCCTCGTCAACATTCCTATTCTGAAGGATCTCAATGACTCCCTCGTGCAACATCTCTTGGATATCTCTACGCACCTGGCGACAACCTCTCTGATTGACAGAACATACTCGACATCTATCATGGTCATGCTCATAATGACTATAATCACACAGCAGGTGATGCATCTCAACTAGTGATTGTCGGATATGACTGACATATTTGACCTTATATTTGCCAGGGCAGCCCTGGACCATATTGACAGACTTCCCATGCTCGGGCAATGGGTTCTTCTTCACATTCGGACCTACGTCCTCGAAAAACAAAATCCCACTTCTCACAAGGTCTTGCACCTTAGTCTTTAAGGGATAACAATTTTCCACATCAGGTCCGGGAGCACCGGAATGATACACACAATGATGCTCAGGCTTGTACCACCACTAGGGGTTAGCAGGTACAGCGGGAGGGTCTCGCAAAGTGATTAACTTTCTATCAATCAGGGACGGATAGAGTTTTGCATAAGTCATAGGAATTGGATCGAAAGTGACCTTCTTCCTCTCATAACTGGTATTGGCATTGTTGTTGTTGTTGTTTCGAGGCTGGTAGGCCTGCTGTTGCGGACGCGGTTGTTGCTGATATTGCTGAGTTTGCGGTTGTTGATAATGTTGAGCTTCCCTGAAAACAGGTGCTATATGAGCCACCTGATGCTGATTGTTGATTGGGCGAGCCATCTTCCTCTTCACAGAGGGTCTTCTCTTGATATGGGAAGATAGGGCGTGTGCCTCTCCCTCCTTCTTCTTCGCAAAGCTTCCATATCTCTTTGCTGAAGAGCCTTCATCTTGGGTCAAACGTCCTTCACAGACCCCTTCTTCCAGTCTCATTCCCATATTGACCATCTCGGTGAAGTCTGATGGAGCACTGGCTATCATCCTCTCGTAGTAAAATGAGCTCAAGGTCTTCAAGAATATCTTGGTCATCTCTTTCTCCTCAAGGGGAGGCACTATCTGAGCTACCAATTTGCGCCACCTCTGGGCGTATTCTTTGAAAGTCTCCTTATCTTTTTGCAACATTTCTCTTACTGATCTCTATCTGGAGCCATATCCATATTATATTTATATTGCTTGACGAAGGCCTCGCCAAGGTTGTTGAAAGATCGGATGTTCGAACTCTCTAAACCCATATACCATCAGAGAGCGGCACCGGACAAACTGTCCTGGAAATAGTGGATGAGCAGTTGATCGTTATCAGTTTGCATCGACATCTTGCGGGCATACATCACAAGATGACTGAGAGGACAGGTGTTTCCCTTATATTTCTCAAAGTCAGGCCCTTTGAATTTAATAGGTATCTTCACATTGGGCACAAGGCATAACTCAGCAGCACTCTTACCAAAGAGGTCCTTCCCCCTCAAAGTCTTCAGTTCCTTGCGAAGCTCAAGGAATTGGTCTTTCATATCATCCATTTTCTCATAAACGTCTGGGCCCTCGAATGGCTCAGAGTGATAGATGGTGTCTTCAACTCTTGGTAACGTGTGCGCAACGGGAGGTGGCACTGTCAGGACCGGGCTAGATGCCAGCAGAGAAGCAAGAATAGGGGCGAAACCCTCTGGCATGAAATTAGCGGGCATTCCCCACGGGAATCCGACTGGCATAGACGGTGCAAAATGAGCAGTTGCGGTAGGCAGGGTAGAAGTTACAATCTCAGAAATGACCGTCCTCTGGGGAGGAGTTGATGGCGTTGGAGAAGACTGGCTCTGAGCGGCCAAGAATGACTCTATCAAGGCAGTCAACCTGGCTACCTCTTCTTTCAGCTCGCGGTTCTCTTATTCTAGATAATTCATCAACCTGAAGAGTTGGCTCTGGTGTAATACCGGTGAGTCAGCTTGTCTTCAAAATAAATGAAGAACAACAGAGTTAGACCAAAGGACAAGAAGCCTGGAACAAAACCTGCTTATGCACATGATGCATGCAATGCTTGTGCATGTGATTTATTTTTTATTTCGGAGGAACTTTAGAGTTCTATTTGCAAATTTTGGGAAATCTTACATTTTTATCACATATGGAAACATATCATAATATCTGGAAAATATTTTTTACACTAAAGAAGTACATCATTGGTAACCAAGATACAAGGAAAATGATTATCTTATGGATCCCTAGAAACAATCATCTAAAGCTCGGGATACGGGAAGATAAGATGCACGAAGCCTCTTCACCCCCTCCTCATAGGCTGCCTCCATATCCGCCTTCTCCTTGGACAGTCGATCATACTTCCTCTTCCAGAACTTAGAAGACTGAGGAAGTAGAGAAGTCCATGCATCATCAGGATCATCAATGACCTGATGCTCGAGAAACTCAATCAAAGCATCCTTCTCCTTAATCTGCTGAAGCAACTCTTCTCGCTCACGGATCCAAGCACGTGAATGGTCTTCGTCTCTCAACTCCTCTACTCCTTGATCGGGGAGGGTTAAAGGCCCAACCATAATCAAAGGTGTAGGTCTCGGATACTCGTAAGGCATGAGATACTCAGAAGCTCTCTTCCTCACCCAAGCAGTATAAGGCTCCAAAGCGATGCAATTCTTAGGACCCAACTCCTTCCTTCCTTTCCTATGAATCTTGCGCCAAGCGCGGACCATCCTAGCTTTCAAGCCTTGGGGATCTTTAACCTCCTGAAAAAATACACCCTCTAACAAAATGTTATTGGGTTTATCCTTTAGGGGGAACCCAAGTTGACGACGTGCCAAAACAGGGTTGTAGTTAATCCCACCACATGTACCAAGAAGAGGTACATTAGAGAAGTCACCACAAGAGTCAATAATCTGCACACCATCATACACACGGTTATACCAAAAGATATCATCATTAGTGAGAGACATAAGTCTCGTGGACCACCGTAGACATCCCCTGTTCTCCTTGAAAGCGATCGTCTGCGGTAAGTGAGAAATAAACCACTTATACAACAGAGGCAAACAGCACACAATGGCACCACCACCTTTTGCATTCCTCACATGCAAAGAAAAATAAGTATCACCCAACAGAGTCGGAACGGGATTAAGAGTAGAGAAGATCCTAATAGCATTCACATCCACAAACTTGTCGATGTTGGGGAATAACACTAAACCATAGATGAGAAGTACAAATATGGCCTCAAAGGCGTCCTCACTCATGGCCTTCCCATAGATAGTAGCTTGAGCAATGAGGAACTCAGAAGGGAGGCCTTGAATTCCACCTTTGGTAGTCATATGAGCACCAACCAGAGATTCATCTATATGCAACATATCAGTTATCTCTTGAGAAGTAGGAACACTCTCTAAGCCACTGAACGACAACTGATCCAGGATGGGTATACCCACAAGATAGGCATACTCCTCAAGCGTAGGCAGAAGCTGAAAGTCCGGAAACGTGAAGCAACGATACAAAGGATCATAAAACTGCACCAATACACTCATCAATCCTTCATCCACTTGAGTAGTCAGAAGAGGAAGAAGCTTTCCAAAACGAGCTTTGAAACCCAAGGGATCTAGTACATAGGATGTCAAATTCCTTAGCTCTTTTAAATCCGGTTGTCTGAAGCTGTACTTCTTTGTATTCCTTCTTTGTCTTTCCCTGTATGAAAATTTTGAAAATAGACCTGTTAAGTTCCTTGAAAATTTCTTATTATTTTGATGATATGGATGCAAATGGGTGCATGAATGCATGAATGCAACAATCACACTCAAGGATCAAACAAAGCACACCAAACAAAGGTCATGGGATGGATCATATTATCCTTAATATCAATCATCCATTTTGGTGGATTATGGTTTACACCTTATCAACACCCAAGTTCCATTGATATTAAGGATATATGAACGGATCAACCATGAATCAAGGGTTTATTGCAAGTCACAAGTATGGAGTCTTGGTTAAGAACCACCCAGAGGGAGTGTACTAGGGTTTAAACCTGCCAAACATGTTCTGCAAGAGGTTCCCATAGTCATCATCCCATCTTTCGGATATTATCGGAGAAACGACTACTCGTATTCCAAAAATATTCTAAAGAGAGACTCTTATGAGTGTAGTATCGCGTAACAATCGTATCAAATCTTACACTTGAACGACATTCGCACTACATCCTAAGAATAGGCCAAGAGGGGCTTGGTAAACTAAGGTCCTTGGCTTCTAAGGTCTATATTGGAAAGAGTAATGTCTAACCATAACTTACTTGTGTGACATTATTGATCCCAACATGACCTCCACCAAGTGAATGGACTTGCAAGTCAACTTGCTAAGGAATAACTCCACACATGTCAACAAGACTATGCTATTCTCCTATCCTAAGTGCACTCGAGTTCGGGTATAGAACTCATCTCACAAAGATCACCAAGCATACAAGGAATTAATATTCAAGCAATTCAATCATTACATACAATAAAATAATCCCAAATTGCACAAAAATATATCACAAAACAATATACGATACAATACAGCAAAATGAAAAGTATGCAAAACCCACTAGGCAAAGATTCTTCCCCAGCAGAGTCGCCACTTTTCTGTAACGCGGTATTTGTTACCATTAGAGATATTGAATAAATCCAAGGTAAACCATACAACTCGAGTCACCACCGCACTTCTATTTATCCAAAGGAATGGTTAGAAAGCGAACAAAAACCTAAAAGTTTTATCGAATCAAAAACTAGTAAAAAAGTCAGAGATCTGGGTAAGGGGGTTGGTTATGAAATGGGAAGGTTTTAAGCACCCAAAACATCCTAGGTACTCCTAGGGAGCCCTTTACATATTTGTTGTAAGGTTGGTATTTTGTGAAAATTTATTTGTGCAAACATGATTGAAGAGATGAGAAAAGAATATACAAGTTTATTTATATTTTATGTTTGAATGGATAAACCCATTGCCTACGTACCATCTTTAAAAAGATTAGGATCAAAACCTCGTAGTTCGGGGTAAAAATCTCAAAATGAGTTGGTGAAATGAATGGTCCAAAAGCCTTAAGGTCTTTTGTTATCCAAGGGAGAAAACTCAACCTAAAACCACAAATCCACCACGTGAGGATAGCTTCAACATGCTAGTGAGGGGTTAACCCTATAATAAGCATGGAAGACTCATTGCCCATCACTAAGGATATATGTGAGTATTACATCTACCTCAAGGATAACTCATACCTAATAGCTAAAGGTTATAAAAAAATTGATTAAGAAAATGGCATTGGAACCATAAAAAGTATTTTGAATAAGTTATATTTACCAATGAAAAGTATTTACAAAATGGTCAAAGTTGAATTAAAGATTCAATTCAAAATAAGTGTTATGAAAAGAAAGTTTGAAAATCGAAAGCATAAGGCTTAGGTTTCTAATGTTGAAAATAAATGTTAGATGTTTGCACAAAGAGTTTTGGCTTGGGTTAGAGTGGAGAGAAGAAGAAGAATGGCTAAGATCCTAAGCATACAAGAGGTAAGGAAAAGAGAACAAAACCACAAATGGAGTTCCTCTCTTGAGATCATATTGATGATCCAAGTAGCTCCCATCCTTTGGAATAAGCAACCACACAAAACAAAAGCTCAAACAATCAACAATCAATGAATTCTTGGACAAGCTTTCTCAAGTGTATCTTGGATCTCTCTCTCTTAGAAGCTCATGGTAATGGTTCCTCAATGTTGCTCAAAGTTGGAATTCCTAGCACAAAAAACACACACATCAAAATGGTCTATTAACAACCAAAGAATGGACAAGAGGGGGTTTAGAATATGGTCCTTTCAAAGTTCATCTTCAAGCTTAAGCATTCTAAAGGCATGAGGCCTAGTTGCTCTTTTACATTTAAGCACTCTAAAGGCATGAGGCCTACTTGCTCTTCAAACTCCATTTTGCTTGGGTAAGGTCCTAAAGTCTAAGTCCATTTTGTCTAATTCTTTGCATTTGATTCACAACAAACAGACAAACACAAGCACAAAAGATACATATACAATTATATGCTCAAGTTAGCAAAAGGCAAATGGCATTAACATAAACATGTACTCCAATGAGCAAAGGAAAAAGCAAATGAGTAATATGTACAAGAATGATAAATTGCATAAATGTAAAGTGCAAAAAGTAAATGTTAATAGTTAGTGGTTAATAGTTAGTGGTTAATAGTTAGTATGGCATAAGGAAAATTTAGCGCTATGTTAAGCAATCGTAATTGGACTTATGTAGAAGTCACAACTATCTAAGGCCGGTCAATAATAATGTAGGCAACAACACAAGTTAGAATTCTTCATTAGTGAACCAAGTTCCAACAACTTGCCATGCCAAAAGAAAAAGAGAATTGATCTTGTATTGGTTTAAGACTTTTACATGATTTAGGAAACAACCTATCCTTAATGCAAAGCCATTCACTTGATCAATTGATCAAGATGAATTAGATTTGGATCAAGGAAGATTAAGTCTCCCGAATCAATGCTAACCTATCAACCTTCAACTCATTGATCAAAAAGAAAAAAGAAGAAGAAGAAGGAGATGAATCATGAACATGAAATGGAAAGATCAAAATGCATTAAATGAAATAACATGTACCAATCCATAAATGTTGACCAATGATATTTAGAATCAAGGTCAAACACTAAAAAACAGAAGTGAGATGAAGATTGGAAGTCAAGAAATAAACAAAATATTTTTGGCATTTTTTAATATTTAAAATTAAACTTGAATTAAAAATAAAAGAAAGGTCAAACTTCAAAATCACTTCAAATCAACCATGAAAGGTCCAAGTGATTTATCCCAAGTTCAACAAGGTCAAACAAAGTTTGACAAAAAATTTCAGCATTTTTAAAAGTCAGAAACTATTTTTAATCAATTAAAAATGAATAAAAATAACCTAATTGAACTAAAATCTCAAATAAATCTCAAATAAATTAAAAAATTGATGAGAATATTTTTCATAGATTTATCATCATCCAAATAGGTTAGGAAAATATTTTTCTATTTTTTGAATATCCAAAACTATTTAAAATGAATTAAAAATAACCAGAAAAGAGAAAATTCACAAAAAATATCAAATGACAAAATAAAAAATATTAAAAATCATTTTTAGAAACTAGAACTTATTTTGAGAAGAATGCAATTGGTCCCATATTTTTTGGATTAAAAATAAAGAAAATATGAATTTTTGAAAATAAAGGGAATAAAAGAAATAAAATCAGAAATTAAAAATTAGGAAAAAGGAGAGGCGTTGGATGATGGCTCATTAATTGAGTTGGCACATCACACGGCCTCTGAGCGCGCTTCCACCAAGGTCCTTAGTCAACTGAATCACATGGCGCATTATTGGAAGTCATAACAATGTGTGGATGAGATTAGATCTGGA
This sequence comes from Lathyrus oleraceus, assembly GCF_024323335.1. Lineage (NCBI taxonomy): Eukaryota > Viridiplantae > Streptophyta > Magnoliopsida > Fabales > Fabaceae > Lathyrus > Lathyrus oleraceus. The sequence goes on from NC_066583.1 coordinate 215,700,691, forward strand.
AACTGAGATGGACGGCTAAGATCCAATCTGGAGACCAGACGGTGGCCAGCGCCACCGTCTTCTCCGGCCACCTCCAAAATTTGCAGAGCTTAAAATGGAAACCAAAATGAACGATCTAGGCATCAATCGAAAGAGGAAGTGATGTACATCACTCCTATACCACTCACTTCCACTCTAGATTTCTATTAAGAGAGAAATCAGAGACGGAAGCTCGATGGTGTTCATCATGAACTTCATATTTTTACAAAATTGAAAGCACAAATCAGATGCCTCTAATGAGAGGACTTCAACCAAGTCAAGGAACTCAAGAAATAAGCAAGGATCAAAGAGTTTCGAAGAGAAAAAGTTCTGATAACCACCTTTGAAATGCAGGTTTGGAGAGCACGATTCTTCCCAACCAAAGCTTGCAGTAGGATCTAGTGATGAAGAGGAAGCAAGGCTAAGGAATTGTAGGTTTGAAAATCAACCAAGGTAGTTGAAATTCAGATCTGAATTTTTCAGAGAAAAGTAGAAATTCCTTTAGTGATGGCTAGGTTTTGATTTCGGCAGCATTTCAGATTGATTCAGGGATGGAAATTGAATGGAATGGTGCTCCTATTTATAGATGGAGAGGCAAGGCATGTGTGATCAAACTCATGTGCATGAAATTGGATCCTCCATGCATGGGCCTGTACAAGCGCATGGAGGGCCCAAAATCTAGTGCAAATGCAAGCTGAAATCATACCAAATTGAAATGGACGTGTACTCTGAGCTGCAATGGCTTGTGCATGGAGATTTAACATGAAATCCATAATTGGTCATAAAAATTCAAGTCTTCGAAAATGCCATTTGCCAAATCCAAACATGAGCATGTGAGTAATGGTTGGAAAGGTCTTGTTGCAAGGAACAAATGTTATGTTGGGAAAAATCCATTTAAAGTGTAAAGTGCAAAACATGTAATGGCAAGGTTTCCAAATTTGGCCAATGTTCAAGCCCCTCTGTCTCAATGATGTAAGCTTCAAATGAAAACAACTTCAACATCAAAGTTATATATCTTCTTAAGACAATCAAAATGGACTTAAATTTTTCATCATTTGGATTTTTGATGACAGAGTTATGGGCACTTGAAGTTGGGCTTTTTTGCCTTTCAATGCATTTGGTCCAAAGTGACCTATAATGTTTTACATAATCACATGTATTTACGTTGCGATTTTGAAATCGTGTTCAACATAACATTTGAAGTAGACATCTTAAGCTTTCCAATGCGTTTGATCCCACCTAAATAGCATAACAAATGAATGAGTTATGTTCTTGGTAATTTGACCCAAAATTAGGGTTTCAGTCAAAATGACCTATAATGTCTTAGAATGGATGATGACCTTCCAAGCTTCAAATCAATTTTTGATGAACATGAAAGTTTTTCACATTGTCCTTAAGAACATTTTTGCTTTTGAGATAATCTCAATTTGACCAACACATAAAAAGTTAGGTCTCAGTGCATTTCAAAATGGTCAGATGAATTGATTGATCAACTTCTCAAGTCTACAACCCATATCTTGATGAATTTGTGATGGAGGACACTCAAATAAGTTCAAATATGCATGAAATGATGAATTAAAGAACTTCCCTTGATTGTATTTGATCATGGGCTGAGGTTGCTTCATGAGCAAGGCATTGTGGTTCACAGATGAATTAGGGCTTCCTTGAGAAATAAAACCTCCAACCCTCTGACTTGCTTTGATCAAAATGATGAATTGAGATGCTAGGGAGGCATATTTGATGGATGAGAGCTTTGGGAACCATTGCCATGCTTGTTATCATCTTCACTTGGCCATATCTCTACACAAAGGATCTCCTTGAAGCTCTTGACCTTATGATTGCTCAAGCTACAAACAAGAAATGTTAGTGACATATTTTTGTGCTTTTGGTTAGGAAACAAAATAAGAAAAGCAATGATATACAATTCAAGCATGCTTGGTGATCTCAAACCACTCTCAAGAAGTCCCACCCAAAGGCAAAGGGAACCAAGATGCTCATGATCCTTAAGGCTTTGCAAATCCAATGTTGTGATGTCATGAGGGATCTTAGGGACAAAATTAGGGTATTACACTTATGCTTTTGATTTTCAAACTTTCTTTTCATTAGACTTATTTTGTATTGAACTTCTGAGTCACCTTTGACCATATTTTGTATATACTTTTCATTGGTAAATATAATCCATTCAAATGCTTTTTGTGGTTTCAATGGCCACTTTCTTAATCAAAACATTTCATAACCTTTAGGTATTAGGTTTGAGTTATCCTTGAGGTAGATGTAATACACACCTATATCCTTAGTGATGGACAATGAGTCTTCCATGCTTATTATAGGGTTAACCCCTCACTAGCATGTTGAAGCTATCCTCACATGGTGGATTTGTGGTTTTAGGTTGAGTTTTCTCCCTTGGATAACAAAAGACCTTAAAGCTTTTGGACCAATCAATTCACCAACTCATTTTGAGATTTTTACCCCGAACTACGAGGTTTTGATCCTAAACTTTTTTATAAGATGGTACGTGGGCAATGGGTTTATCCATCCAAACACAAAATGTAAATAACTTTGTATATTATCTTCTCGTCTCTTCAATCATGTTTGCACAAACAAATTTTTCACAAAATACCAACCTTACAACGAAGATGAAAAGGGCTCCCTATGAGTACCTAGGATGTTTTGGGTGCTTAACACCTTCCCATTGCATAACCAACCCCCTTACCCAGATCTCTGACATTTTTACTAGTTTTTGATTCGATAAAACTTTTAGGTTTTTGTTCGCTTTCTAACCATTCCTTTGGATAAATAGACGTGCGGTGGGGAATCGACTTGTATGGTTTACCTAAGATTTAGTCAATATCTCTAATGGTAACGAATACCCGACTACAATTAGGTTAGAAGAAGGTGTCTGAGAGGGACGATTGTCTAAAGAGGAGGTTTCATCTAGTAAGAAGTATGGCAGTGGGTTTTCCAGAAAGAAAGAAGGAAAGACTAATGCAGTATCAGTTGGGAGGCAGAGGAGACCTCATGTTAGAAGGAGTCCACAACCCCGTCAACACCATCATCAAGTATCTTCTATTATTCCAGTATTTTCCAAAAATCAATCAATGCCAGTTTAACAACAACATCAACAACAACCACAACAAATAACAAAAAACTACAACAACAACAATACCAACGATCATCAACAACAACAAAACTTTGAGAGGAAGAAGGGCTCTTTTGACCCGATTCCTATGTCTTATGCTGAATTGTACCCATCAATGGTTCTCAAGAGCCTTTTGCAACCGAGAAATCCTCCGCAGATTCCAGAACCACTTCCATGGTGGTACAAGCCAGAGCTTCACTGTGCCTCTCACCAAGGGGCTCCTGGCCATGGCATTGAGAACTGTTACCTCTTGAAGTAAGAAGTTCAAAAGTTGGTTAAAAGTGGGATGGTGTCCTTTGAGGACCGTGCACCAAATGTCAAAGCTAACCCACAACCTGCTCATGGTAACCCTTCTGTTAACATGGTACATGGTTGTCTTGGGGAGTTCAAAGTATTTGATGTCTGTTTCATTAGAAGGTCCTTGGTGATGATGCACAAGGATATCTGTTTGGTGAGTGATTGTGAGCATGACCATGATGGTTGTGCAATCTATAGTGTTAATCCTCGAGGTTGTGCAGTTGTGAAGAGAGACATCCAAAGGTTGATGGATGAGGGTATGATTCAAATTCTTCAGTCACGTCACTTGGGTGACGATGTGAATGTAATAGTTCATGTGTTCAAAACACTAGAGAGAGTGGTGATTCAATTTGACAGTAGCAACAACAACAATAATAGATCGATATCACTGTTCGTTATATGGTTAGCGGGTCCAGTCTCGTATGCATTTGATAAGGCGGTTCCGTACCATTATAATGCAACTATGTTTGAGAATGGTAAAGAGGTTCCATTACCTACGACCACTTCTCTTGTGAGGATTACTGATGTTACGTAGGTGACCCGTAATGGTCGTGTTTTTGGGCCTGTGTTCCCAAAGAGTGTAGAAGATGTATCTGCCAGTAAGAGAGTTGAAGTGCCTACAGTAGATCCGACTAGCGCTCTAAAGTGTCAGTCTAGTGAATCCAGCGGTTTGAAGCCTAGGGATGATGATGAGGTACTTCAGTTGATTAAGAAGAGTGGGTTCAACGTGGTGGATCAGTTGCTCCAAACTCCTTCCAAGATTTCAGTGATGTCTGTGCTAATGAACTCTGAAGCGCATAGAGAAGCATTGCAAAAATTATTGGAGAAAGCTTATGTAGATCATGATGTTACATTGGATCAGTTTGATCATATTGTGGCTAACATCACTTCCTGCAACAATTTGAGCTTCTGTGATGAGGAACTTCCTGAGGAGGGTAGGAATCACAATTTAGCATTGCATATTTCAATGAATTGCAAGGAGGATGCACTGTAAAATGTGTTGGTTGATACTGGTTCGTCATTGAATGTTCTTCCCAAATTAACTCTTTCAAGATTGACATATCAAGGATCTCCAATGAGATATAGTGGCGTGATCGTCAAGGAATTTGATGGTTCTCGCAAGACCGTGATTGGTGAAGTGGACCTTCTTTTGAAGATAGGTCCGAGTGATTTCCATATTACTTTCCAAGTAATGGATATCCACCCGGTCAATAGCTGCTTGTTAGGAAAGCCATGGACACACGAGGCAGGAGCCGTTACGTCAACTTTGCACCAAAAATTGAAGTTTGTCAAGAATGGAAAGCTTGTTATTGTCGATGGGGAGAAGGCTTTGTTGGTAAACCACCTATCATCTTTGTCTTATGTAAAAGCTGAGGATGAGGTTGTAACTCCGTTCCAAGCTCTATCTATTGCTGAGGAAAAGAGAGTTGGGGCATGTATGTCCTTCTTCAAAGATGCCAAATAATATTGTCGAAGACGGTATTTCTGACCAGTGGAGACATGTAGCGGGGTTTTCGTTACCTTTAGGTTTATTGACTAAACCAAAAGTAAACATTCATTTCGAGTCGCCACCGCACTTTTATTTGTCCAAAGGAAAGGCTAAAAAGCGAACAAAAGCCAAGTAAGAAGTTTTATCAAATCAAAAACTAATAAAAATTTCAGAGATCTAGGTAAGGGGTTGGTTATGAAATGGGAAGGTTTTACGCACCCAAAACATCCTTAGTACTCTAAGGGAACCTCTTTTTGCAAACAGGTGTTGTAGGTTGGTATTTGTGAAAATATGTGCAAAAGATTGGAGGGATGAGAAGAGAATAGATCATATTTACAAATTTGTTATTTGAATGGATGAACCCATTGCCTACGTACCATCAAAAGGGTAGGATCAAAACCTCGTAGTTCGGGGTAAAAATCACAAAGATTGGTGAATTGATTTGATCAAAAGCCTTAAGGTCTTTTGTTATTAAAGGGAGAAAACTCAACCTAAACCAACAATCCGCCATGTGAGGAAGGCTTCAACATACTAGTGAGGGGTTAACCCTATAATAAGTATGGAAGGCTTATAATCCAATCACTAAGGATGAGGTGAGGTTTACATCAACCACTATGATAACTCAAACCTATGACTAATGTTTTTGAAAAGGTTTTAATAAGGTGGCCATTGGAACCACAAAAACAACTTGAAGTGAGTTATATTCACAAGTTAGATTTATTTACAAAATGAAGTCAGAGTTGGATTAAGATTTATTCACAATGAGTATTGATGAAAAGATTTTTGAAAAATCAAAGGCATAAGGCCTAGGTTTCTAATTTGTAACAATGTCAAAGTTTGAAGAAAAGATTTTTTGGCTTGGGTTAGAGTGAGGAGAAGAAAAGAAGGGCTAGTCCTAAAGAAAACAAAGATAAGAGAGAAAAGATAAAACCCTTGGAGCTCCTTTTCTTGAAATCATAAAGATGATTCAAGATGCTCCTTTCCTTTGGACTTAGCAAACACACAAGCAATCAAACAATTTTTGGATTCAAGCTCCTAGGATCTCCATTTGGCCTATCTCTCTCAACTTGGCTATTCATGACAATGGTCCTCTTAACTATCTCAAGATGGAATCCCTATCACACAAGAGCAAACATCAAAAAGTTCATAACACAATAAGGGGAATGGACAAAGAACAAGTTTAGATGAGAAGTCCTTTAAAGTCAACTTTGAAATTTAGCATTCTAAAGGCATGAGGCCTAGTTGCTCTTGAACTCCTTTAAGCATGGGTATGTCCTAGTTCTAAGTCCTTTCTCCTTTTTGCATTAGGTTCACACAAAACAATCACAAGACAACAATATATTTATATACAATAATGAGCTCCAATGAGCAAAAGGAAAACGACATAAACATAAAATATGTGCTCAAATGAGCAAAGTGAAAAGCAATATGAATAAATGAGCAAGAAATAAAGTGCATTAACGTAAAAGGGAAAGAAATTAGATGCTCAAATTAAAGTTAGTAATTAGTATGGTTATGTTAGTTTGTCATATGACAATGTAGCGCTATGTTAAGCAATCGTAAGTGGACTAATGTATTAGTCACACCTATCTGAGGTCGGTCAATAAAAATATAGGCAAATAAATACAAGTTAGAGATCATGACTAATAAGTCAAGCTCCAAAAACTTGCCATGCCAAAACAAAAGGGGATAGGCCTAGTATGGACTTTAGGTTTTTTGCTTGACCAAGAAGCAATCTATCTTGGACACAAAACAACTCACTTGATCTTGGATCAAGTTGAGTTTGGTTTGGATCAAAGAAGGTTAAATCTCTCATTTGTCAAGACCAACCATAAGACATTAACTCATTGCCCAAAATAAAAAAAGAATGGGATGCAGATGAAATGGATGGAAAAAGAATTCAAATGTCAAACTCAAATTGTCAAATGTGAACCAAATCATCATCAATCAATGCCGACCAGAAGAGAAATGAAGATTACAAGTCAACAAGTCAACCATAATTTTTTGGTATTTTTTGAATTAAAAATAAATGCAAAATAAAATAAACAAAATATGGTCAAACCTCAAATTTAATTCAAATCAACTTCAACAAGTCCAATTAAATTCTCATAGATCTAACATGGTCAAGCAAACTTTGACAAAAAATTTCAACAATTTTTGAAATCAGGAACTATTTTAAAACAATTAAAAATAATAAAAAATAACACAATATGAATTAAAATCTCAAATCAAATAAGAAATTGATGAGATATTTTTCATTGACTTATCATGATCCATAGGTGTTAGGAAAATATTTTTTGATTTTTCAAATATCAGAAAGTATTTAAAAATGAATTAAAACTATTAAAAACCAAATAATTCACAAAAAATATTTAATGAAGTCACAAAAATAATTAAAAATCAAAATATGAAACTAGATTTTTCAAGAAATTTTTTGGCATTGGTCTCATATTTTTGTGACTTCAAATAAAATATTTCTGAATTTTTTAAAATAAAAGGAATTAACTGAAGTTAAAAGAAAATAAGAAAAATCGAAAAATCCAGCGCCATTAGATCATTTCATTAATTGACGTGGCAAGGCAACAAGGGCTCGGAGGCGCGGATATATGGTGTGCCCTAGTCAAACGCGTAACACAAAGATTTAAAAGAAGTAAACACATGGAACAACCAGGATTATAACGTGGAAGCATGATCCAATGGTTGGGAGGCTACCATGTGGGGATGGTGGTGGAAATCACCATCTTCTCCGGTGATCTAACCATTTCCGGCCACCACGCGCAAGAAAATGACTTGTAATGAAAATAAAAAATGAGGACATCAAAATGAAGTTGAGGTGATGTACATCACCACTGTAACCATGGATCATCCTTATCATTCCTATTTAGAGAGAAATTTGAGCTTGAAATCATGGTGTGTCAACTGGAATGGCACGATTTGCACAATTAAGACCACCACTGGCCTGCCTCAAGTGAGAGGACTTCAGAAAACAGCATAAACCAAAGAAAATCACATTGTATTGCAAGATCTAGATCAAGAAAGTTTGAGGTTCTACCTCTGAAATGAAGCTTCAAATGCCACGAATCCTTCAAGCTCTTATCTACTTTTGCTCTAGAAGTGTGATGGAGATGATAGGTTAAGGAATTGAGCTTTGAAAATCAACTAATGATGTTGAATTTCAAGCTTGAAAGAGAAAGAGAAAACTGAAAATTCCTTTAGTGACGGTTGGGATTTCAATAAAACAACAATTCAGATCTCCACTTGGTTGTTCAATGAAGCTCAAGGCACCTCTATTTATAGCTGGATGTGGCTGATTCCCATTTGACATGCATGGCCATTTGAATTTTGCTGCATGGGTCTGTACAGGCGCGTGCAAAGCCCAAAGGTGGACGCAAAAGTTTTCTGAGATCATGAGAACACCATTTGGTCGTGTGAATTGGACTGAAACAACTTGCATTTCAAGTTTTCACCATAAAATATCAAAATGAACATGAAGAAAGAGCTCTTTAAAACACACACATGGAAAGTCCAAAAAATTAATGTGTGTAATGGTTAGAAAGCCCTTCAAATAAGGAACAAAAGTCATGTGGGGAAAAAATTCATTTGGCATTTGGAAATTAGTGAAAATTAACTGTGAAAGTTTGGGCACAAAACATGTCTAGGTCACCCTTGAAAATTTTCACCAAAAGCAAGCATCTTCAAGCCCTTCTGTTTCAATGATGCAAGCTTCAAAAACCTCCGACATCAAAGTTGTAGATCTTTTCTCAAGATGATCAATTTAGACTTAAATTTTACATCATTTGTATTTTTCATTAGAAAGTTATGGGCACTTGAAATTGGGCATTTTTCAAATTCAATGACTTAGGTCCAAAGTGACCTATAATGTTTTGTATTATCACATGTGTTTCTTTTCGGATTATGACATTTTGTCCAATATAACATTTTAATTATACATCTTAGACTTTCCAATGCATTTGGTCTCATCTCAAAATCATAAAAAATAAGGAAGTTAGGTCCTTGGGAAGTTGACCCAAAATTAGGGTTTTAGTCAAAATGGCCTATAATATTTTGATATGAATGATGACCTTCCAAGTTTCAAATGGAGTTTTGATGAACATGAAAGTTGTTAATATGGTTCTTAAGAACATATTTTCTTTTCGGGTCATCTTCATTTGACAAACACATTAGAAGTTGTATCTCAATGATCTTCAGTTTAGTCAGATGACTTGACTGGTCAACTTTTCAAATCCAAACTTCCAATCTTGATGAATAAATGATTGAGGGGCCTCACATATGCTCATATATGCATAAAATGATGAGTGAAAGAACTTCCCTTGATTAAATTTGATCATGGGTTGAGGTTGCTTCATGAGCAAGGCACAATTGAAGCATAGTTGAGTTAGGGTTTCCTTGGGAAACAATCCTCAAGCCCTTTGAGTTATCTTGATCAAATTGGAAAATTGAGATACTTGGGAGACATATATGATGATTAAGAACTTTGTGGACCATTTCCATGCTTATTCTCATCTTTATCTAGCCACTTCATTGAGCTTAGGAGCCTCCTAGGAGCATGGGAGCACATGATCACTTGAGCTTCAAAACAAAAAGAGTTAGTGACATATTTTTGTGCTTTTGACTAGTAATTAAAATAAGAAAATAAATAATATACAATACATGTATGCCTGGTGTAACACCCCAAAATTTGCCCTCCTCATTCATGCATTCATTTAGCATTTCATATTGCATTTCATCATGTCAATCAGAATTAGATCCGAAAAAAAAAATGAAAAAAAAATGAAAAAAAAACGAAAAATAAAAAAAATAAAAAATAAAATATAATTTTTTACAAAATAAATAAATAAATAAAAATAATAATAAAAAAATAAATAAAATATAATAAAAAATTTTGGACTTGGGTCTCTCTCATTTGAGCCCACAAAACCATGAAATTCAGTCTATAAATACCAAGGCTTCACTTGAGAAAAAGGAAGAGAAGCAAAATACTCTGAGGTTTCCTTGGAACAAAACCCTGGACAAAACTTGAAGAGAAACCTGATAGAGAATTCAGAGCAGCCTCCAAACCCTGAAGGGCCTCACGGGTGCAACTCAATTTCAATCAAGCTCTCCAATCAGGTTTGCCCTATTCCCATTATTTTACGTCTTCAATTTGAATGTTTTAAATGTGTGATGTATTATGAATGGGTGAAACCTATGCCTTGAATGTTTAATCACATGATTTTTGAAGTGTATGCCACAGGGTTTGAGGTTTCTGAAACCATACTGTTATCCATGAAAAAAATGCTTATGGTGTTTCACTAACCCTTTTGTTGAGTTTTTGTGAAGGCACATGACTTTTGCAGGGATAACTTGCGTGGTTTCCCACTTTATTTGTGGGATAACCCCTGGAGGTTTCATTCCGATTACCTTTACTGACTCACCTTTCTTTGATGGCATTAGCTTGGGAGATTCCTGGGTTTCTTACTCCTTTAATTGCTGTTACTTCGGATCTTTATCTGTGTGGTACTTTTACCTCTTTTCCGCATTTTATCGCTTTCTTAGCTGGAAGACCTCAATAGGAGGCATTTGTTTTCTTTTGTTTATTTACTTCTGAGCCCCTTGTTGGCACGTTTACTTTATACATGTTTGTTTTGTATGTGTTCGTATCCCCACAGGTAGCGCGGTTCCTTCGTCGAGGACTGCCTTTTTGCCCTTGAGCATCCCAAACCCTAAAACCCAAAGCAACACGTTAACTCCTTCTACTACAGGCGAGTAAGTCTCCAAAGGTCGAGCATTCGGTAGATTGCGTAGTGACGTCGTTCGTCCAAAACCCAATCCACAACCCCGTAGTTAGCCGAACTACGGCTTGCTCTGATTCTCATTCCAGATGAGATACGTAGGCATAAGATGCGATGTCTTAGCGAGCACACATCCCCCAACCCATAGGTCAGCCGAGCTACGAAGACTCTGATTCTCATATTCATATGAGATACGTATGCAGTGGATGCGACATCTGCGCGAGTCATTTTCATTTAACCCTTTTTTTTTGGTAAACAGCACAAGATAAACTCACACCCTTTAGACGAAAACTACAAAAGTGGATCCCGTAGAGTACTACGGATGCGTAGGGGTGCTAATACCTTCCCTTCGCATAACCGACTCCCGAACCCAAGATTTGGTTGCGAGACCCCGTCTTGTCCTTTCCTTTTTCAGGTTTACTTCGAGCGTTTCCTTTCCCTCCTTTGGGATGAATAACGCACGGTGGCGACTCTTCTGTCATTTTCTTTCGCCGGTTGTTTTTTCGCGCACTGTATTTTTCAGGTTGCGACAGCTGGCGACTCTGCTGGGGACTAAGAAGTTGACCTCTTGCTGGTCCATCTTCCCTAAGCGAGTCCCTCCTAGCTTGTGTGATTTCTTGTTTATTGGGTGTTCATGCTTTTGTACATTTATTTGCTTACCTGCTTGCATGCATCTGTTGTATCTATTGGATCTGTTTGTTTGTTTGTTGGGATGGGATGTTCTATGAGAGATAAGCCCATTACCCAGGCTTGAGTGTACACACAGGTTTTAGAGTGGATGATCATGAGGCTTGCGTGGCATGTTGCTACGTTAAGTCGTTCGTGAAGAACCACACCTAGACGAGGTTTCTTTTGGATATATTATGTCCTACGGATGTTCCGTAACGACATGGTGTTCCTTTAGAAATCGTCGACTCTGGTGACCATTTCCCGAGAACTCAGTCGAGGCCTCTCCTCCGAGACATGATTATGTTAGCTCTGGTGGGCGCATTCTCGCTGATCAATCCGAGGACCCCGAGACTGGGAACTTGCTTTAGGATGTCCTGTTGAGGGGAGTCAGTGGAGGTCTTTTATCCCGTAATAATGCCAAACCTTCAGTGGTAAACGTATTATTCGCGACTGAAGGGCTGAAGCTGACGAACTTCTGTTCTTAGAACCTACCAGTGAGGGGTGGGCTAAATTCAGGAAACCTTAACCTCCAACCAACCCGGTTTTCTGGAGCAGAGTTTTGGTCTTGTATTATATTCCTCAGTGAATTTCTCTCCAGGAAGTGCAACCTGACACATGTTCAAGCGGATCCATCAATTCTGATTGACATGCCTTTACATTGCATAACATCATCTGCATATTTGCATCCAACATCTCATGCTTATTCATTTGCAGGGTATTCCCTTTCAAAACGGGGGTGCCTTAAAACTGAACAAGCAGTGCATCGCATACCATGCATATTAACCCTTGTCTGTTTTGCAGGTGTCACCATAGTGTCTAATGTTTGTTCCCTGAATCAGGCAGTTATTGGTCCCAAGCGAGTTCACAGATACCCGACAAAGGAAAACCGTCCACGACTAGCGATGGACCATGTACAGAAAGAGCTGGCTGATATGCGTGAAAGGATGGATCAGTTCATGACATTGATGACTGGTATGGCAGCAGGTCAAGAAAAGCTGAGGGAATTGTTGGGCAACCGAGGCCTGATCCGGAGGTGGAGATACTAAATGCTGAGGGAAACCCTGGTAACCCTGGGAACGCTGATAACCCTGTGAACACTGGTAACGCGGGTAATGCAAATGCTGATGGAAACCCGGGTAATGTTGGCAACACAGGGAATGTTGGAAATGGTATTGGCGGAAGGTACAATATGAATCAAGGAATTCAGATTAATGGGCACCCCGTTACTGAAGATTATCAGTATGATCAATTTTCTTTGCACGACGAGGCCCTCGAGACTACTCGCCGTATGGATGAGCTTGCTGAGAAGCTCAAATCTTTGGAGTCTCAAAATTCCTTAGGCTTTGATGTCACAAATCTTGGTCTGGTTCAGGGAGTAAGGATTCCTCACAAGTTCAAACCCCCTACTTTTGAGAAATACAACGGGGCTTCTTGCCCACGCACTCTTCTCCAATCTTATTTGGGAAGGTTAGGAGCTCAGACGGAAGATGAAAAGCTGTGGATGTACTATTTTGAAGACTGTCTAACTGGAGCTTCTCGTGAAGGGTATTCTCATTTGTCTCGTACTACCATCAAGAGCTGGAAAGACTTGGCAGAGGCTTTTGTCAAGCAATATCAATACAACTTGGACATGACTCCAAATCGGACCTTGTTGCAAGGTATGTCCCAGACTGCCAAGGAGACCTTTAGAGAATATGCTCAGCGTTGGAGACAGATTGTTGCGTCCGTCCAACCCCCTATGTCTGAAAGGGAGATGGCGGACATGTTCATGAACACTCTTCAAGGCAATTATATTGAGAGATTGGTTGCTTGCCCGTCAATCAGCTTTGCAGAGATAGTAATTGCCGGAGAAAGAATCGAGAGTCTGTTGAAGATGGGCCGAATTCAAGACAATAGTGTTTCCAACCCATCAAGTCCCAAGAGACCGTTTGCTGGTAACGGTCAGCGAAGAAAAGAAGGCGAGGCAAGCGTTGTGTATGCTGGCAGAGGCAGGAGTAAAGGACGCCCTAATTATTATCAAGATCAAGTGGCCGCAGTCACTATTCCAACACTTGTTCCTCAACCGCAATATCATCCGCAAGATCAAGTGCTATCCCGTCGCACTATGGGGCTGATATCTACTGCCAGGGGCAGAAAGTTAATGAAGAAGACATTGACATTGGTAGCTCCGCTGTAGAAAATGTTGGAGGGGTTGGTGGCTTCACTCGCAGTGGACGCCTATTTGCACCATCAATATTACGCGCGAATACTGAAACTGAGGCAGTTGCCAAGGCTAAAGAGAAACAGGTATCCACCGAAGAGGTTACTACTGAGGAAGATCCTCCTAAGACCGCATTCGAGAAGGAAGTGGATGAGTTTATGAGGATTATCAAGAAAAGTGACTAGAAGGTAGTCGACCAGCTAAATCAGACACCCTCAAAGATCTCCATTCTCTCACTATTGCTGTGCTCTGAGGCGCACAGAGCAGCCTTGTTGAAAGTACTGAATATGGCCTATGTTCCACCGGAGATAACTGTTAACCAGCTGGAGTCGGTAGTTTCCAATGTAAACGCTAGCCGGGGGCTAGGTTTCACCGATAATGACCTGACACCTGAGGGCAGGAATCACAACAAAGCCTTGCATATCACAATGGAGTGCTAAGGGGTGGTGCTTTCCCATGTTTTGGTTGATACAGGCTCTTCTCTGAATGTTCTTCCAAAGAAAGCCTTAATGAAGTTGGATTGCGATGGCATCATCCTGAGGCCAAGTAACTTAGTTGTGACGGCTTTTGATGGCTCTAAGAGAGCTGTTTTTGGCGAAGTTGAGTTGCCAATTAAGATTGGACCGCAGGTGTTCAAGAGAACCTTTTATGTGATGGATATCCAGCCTGCCTACAGCTGTCTGCTAGGTCGGCCTTGGATTTATGCTGCCGGTGCTGTTACTTCTACCCTCCACTAGAAGCTCAAATATGAACTAGAAGGTCAGATCGTCACTGTATGTGGTGAAGAGGATATTTTTGTTAGCCACCTGTCTACATTTAAGTATGTAGAGATGGATGGTGAGATGCATGAGATGTTGTGTCAGGGCTTCGAAACTACAAACATCAATGAGGTCGTGCCCGAAGCTGTCTTTTCACCTGAGTTTGAGAAGGTCGGGACTTCTATCTCTTTATACAAGCAAGCTGTCGAAGTGGTTAAAGCTGGTAATGCCCAAGGCTGGGGCAAATTTGTGGAGCCAGTCATCAAAGAAGACAAGTTTGGATTGGGGTATGCTCCGGGATCTCAGAAGAATGAAACCAGTACTCTCTCCAGCGGGGGTTTGGTTTCCCCCCACATCGTCAATGCTGCAGATGAAGACAAGGGTGACAGCGACTGTGACTTAGATAGTTGGATTCGCCCGTGTGTCCCGGGAGAAAAGCTCGACAATTGGTCGTCTGAAAAAACCGCCCGGGTTACTCTGCTGAAAGAGTGATTTTTATTGTTTTCCTTTATTACATGCATAATAAAGTCTTACACTTTGCCCAAGGTGTAACGGCTCATTTGTAGGGCCATCCATTTAGTTACGTTTCGCAATTATTTTTATCATCAATAAAGGACGGCTTTTGCAAACAATTTTGTGTTCTCTTTCTTTCAGTTTTTTTTACTTTTTACAAAAAAAATGGCAATGTTTCTTTTTTCGTTTTTCCTTTCTTTCAAAAAAAAAAATCTCTCTCATTCTAAGGTAAAGCATGATCCTCCATCATGCAGAGCCGACCACTCGGATCTCACTGCTAACAACACTGCTATGGCCAAGTATGACTTCGACAATCCTATCTATCAAGCCGAAGAAGGGGCTGAGGAAGATTGTGATTTGCCTGAAGGGTTAGCCAGATTGTTGAAACAGGAGGACCGAGCTATTACACCTTATCAGGAGGTGGTTGAGACCATCAATGTTGGTACCGAAGACGACAAGAAAGAGATCAAGATCGGGGCCAGTCTACAGGCCGAGAGGAAAGACCGTTGATCATGTACTTGACTGTGTTAGAAAGGTCAATGGGTTGTGTGCTCGGTCAGCATGACGAGTCAGGTCGAAAAGAGCATGCAATATACTACCTTAGCAAAAGTTTACCGACTGTGAACAAAGATACTCATTGCTCGAGAAAACTTGCCGCGCTTTGGCATGGGCTGCTCGCCGACTAAGACAGTATATGTTGACTCACACGACTCTATTGATATCAAAAAGGGATCCAGTCAAGTATATTTTTGAAAAGCCAGCACTTACCGGAAAGGTTACTAGGTGACAAATGATACTGACAGAGTATGACATCCAATACACTTCACAAAAAGCCATCAGGGGAAGTGTCTTGTCAGACTATCTTGCAGAGCAACCGATTGATGATTACCAACCTATGAGGTTTGACTTTCCTGATGAGGACATCATGTTTCTCAAATCGAAAGATTGAGAGGAACCACTCCTGGAGGAGGGGCCTGACCCTGAATCCAAATGGGTTATGATGTTTGATGGGGCGGTCCACGTCAATGGTCACGGAGTTGGTATAGTGTTGATCACACCGGAAGGGGGTTCATATGCCAGTTGGTGCCAGAATAACTTTTCCCTGCACCAACAATGAAGCCGAATACGAAGCTTGTATCCTAATACTTGAGGAAGCCGTCAATATACAGATTAAAACCCTGGATGTATACGGGGATTCAGCTTTGGTCATCAATCAAACCAACGGGAAATGGTATACACCTCAGCCTCATTTGGTTCCTTACAGAGACTACACGAGAAGATTGTTAATTTTCTTTTGAAGAAAACCAATTTGCTGATGCTTTGTTTACCTTGTCTTCGATGACTAAGGTGCTATGCTGGAACTACGTACCCAGAATTGACGTATCTCGGTCAGAGACGAATGAAGAAAGCATTTGGTCAGAAAGTGCGCCCTCGGGGGTATCAAGTCGGTGAATTGGTACTCAAAATATTTCTTCCTCCCAACACAGATCACAGGGGCAAATGGACACCGAACTATGAGGGTCCGTACGTGGTTAAAAGGATTTTCTATGGCGGAGTTTTGATGCTAACAACCATGGATGAAGAAGGATTCCTGTCCCCTATTAACTCAGACGCAGTTAAAAAAAAATACTTCACATAAAATAGACCCGCTGGACGATAAAAAGAATAGTCCGGGCAAAAAAAGGGCATCCCGACGAACCAAAAAAAAAAGAGAATAAAGAGGTTCGGGCAAAAATTAGGGATATAAAAAAAGAGTACACCCGGTGAGTCGAAAACCCAAAAGGGCGGCTCAGGCAAAAATGGGTATCCCGATGGATTGAAAACCCGAAAAAGGGGCGATCCAGGCAAAAGTTAGGGAATAAGCGAATGACTGTGATCTGAGTTCATCAGTGTTATATCACCGTTTCATTCAATCCGGCAATCTTCGAAGGTTAATGATCGACTAATCATCCACTTCAGAAAGCAAGATGAGCAGAGCGTCTTGAGGACATACGAGTCATAGTAGAGTCGAAACTCAGTGGGACCCCGTATCCCCGTTGTCATTAGGATAGTTCTCTTTTTATAGCGATCACCTCTTTTCAGGGATTAGCTTCCTGATACCCTTGCCTATTCCTGGCACAAATTTTCTCCCCATTAAGAGTCGAATAATTCAGTTAAAGAGCCTCTTTATTTTTCATTTATCAGTTTGTTTGCAAAAATGTCCGAATTTTTGATAAAATATATTGCATATGAACATAATGGTGGCTTTTGCAGATGATTTGCACAGGAAAACATTTAAAATTGCTTTGAATGTGCTTAATCCCGAACGGTGAATTCAAACCGAGTAATTCCCCCGAGGCATACGTGTATTTTTGGTTGCAGGTCACAGGAACCAGATGCCAAGTCATGAATCCTCATCCCCAAGCGGTTGACAAAGTCTCTCCTCAGCAGAGCATGTTCCCCAACAGAGTTGACAGTATCCAAACTATATATCCCCAGTGGAGTTGACAGTGTCAGACTGTATCTTCCTAGCAACAGCGGAGTGGTTGCATAACCAACAGATGAGAGGGTGGCGTTCCCAGTGTTCATCTCATTCCCCAGCAGATTATTTTTAACAGATTTGTTAATCCCCAGCTTGAGGGCGATTAGCAAGTTCATATCCCCAGCAAAGGCCGTTTCCTACGACATTTCCCCAAGAAGTGTTTTCCCCACAGACTCTCCTCACAGAGCCTCGCCGGACAAAGTTTCCATAGTTGATACTCCCCCCGCAAGGTCAACTTTTCAAGCAGCCAATTAATTTTTGGTGGCTCATTGGTCCCGGCAGACGGATCATTCCCCACAGAGCATTCAAGGATTGATACAGCGATCTGTTCCTTACCGGAGTTTGCTTCCCCAATCAGATTTCTTTTTACACCATGCATAACATTTGCATTTGCATGCATATCATATCAAGCATACACATAAGCTAATAAACAGGTTCTTCCAAGCACACTGAAGAATTACTTTACAACCAAGGTCATGAGATCCAGCCAGAGGATCAAGCGTGAGTGATCCAGCCTGAGGGTCGTTTTGAAGATTCAGCCTGAGAATCGTTTTCCAGTAATCCAGCCTGAGGGTCATTTTGAAGATTCAGCCTGAGAATCGTGTTCCAGTGATCCAGCCTGAGGGTCCATTTCGAAGATTTAGCCTGAGAATCGTGTTCCAGTGATCCAGCCTGAGGGTCATTTCAAAGATTCAGCCTGAGAATCGTGTTCCAGTGATCCATCCTGAGGGTCATTTCAAAGATTCAGCCTGAGAATCGTGCTCCAGTGATCCAACCTGAGGGTCATTTCAAAGATTCAGCCTGAGAATCGTTTTCCCGCGATCCAGCCTGAGGGTCATTTTTGAAGATTCAGCCTGAGAATTGTTTTCCGGTGATCCAGCCTGAGGGTCATTTTCGAAGATTCAGCCTGAGAATCGTTTTCCAGTGATCCAACCTGAGGGTCATTTTCGAAGATTCAGCCCGAGAATCGTGTTCCAGTGATCCAGCTTGAGGGTCATTTCGAAGATTCAGCCTGAGAATCGTTTTCCCAAGAGTCAGCCTAAGGTTCATTTTGGAGATCCCCCGGTGAAGTCACCTACAAGCTTTATTTCCCCAGCAAGCCCAAGTCTAATTGAGGAGTCGTTACAACATGTTCTAGCCCGAAGAATATGTACGGAGCCCAAAAGTGGAATATTCTCGAAGCTGCAGGTTGGGTGTAGATCTCAAAAGAGGGTCAACCAGCGCATGCCTCAGATGCGGGATCCTAATGATGGGAATTTATCATCAAAACAATCCAGATCTAGCCAGAAGATCGACGTCAGGTCTAGCCCGAAGGCCGGAAATAGATTCAGCCAGAGAATCGAAACAATTCAGATCTAGCCAGAAGATCGAAGTAGATTCAGCCAGAGAATCGAAACAAAGAAGATCTAGCCAGAAGATCAAAATCGTATCCAGCCCGAGGATCAAAATTAATATCCAACCAAAGGACTAAATTGAATATAGGTTCAGCCAGAGGATCGAAACTCCAGATTAAGTCAAAAGACTGATTCAGATTCAGCTAGAGGATCAGAAGAAAAATAAACAGCGCGGTGTATTTCCGCATTTTTGTGGTGTTCTCGGAGTACAAATTTTCGGTCTGTCTTTGGTATTCAATCACAACTCACCCCGTTTGTCTGATAAACTGTTCGCTTTCATCCTACTCGGGTTAGCTGATGATTGAATAGGGGCAGCTGTAACACCCCAAAATTTGCCCTCCTCATTCATGCATTCATTTAGCATTTCATATTGCATTTCATCATGTCAATCAGAATTAGATCCGAAAAAAAAAATGAAAAAAAAACGAAATAAATAAATAAAAAAATAAAAAAATAATTTTTTACAAAAAAAATAAATAAATAAAAATAATAATAAAAAAATAAATAAAATATAATAAAAAATTTTGGACTTGGGTCTCTCTCATTTGAGCCCACAAAACCATGAAATTCAGTCTATAAATACCAAGGCTTCACTTGAGAAAAAGGAAGAGACGCAAAATACTCTGAGGTTTCCTTGGAACAAAACCCTGGACAAAACCTGAAGAGAAACCTGATAGAGAATTCAGAGCAGCCTCCAAACCCTGAAGGGCCTCACGGGTGCAACTCAATTTCAATCAAGTTCTCCAATCAGGTTTGCCCTATTCCCATTATTTTACGTCTTCAATTTGAATGTTTTAAATGTGTGATGTATTATGAATGGGTGAAACATATGCCTTGAATGTTTAATCACATGATTTTTGAAGTGTATGCCACAGGGTTTGAGGTTTCTGAAACCATACTGTTATCCATGAAAAAAATGCTTATGGTGTTTCACTAACCCTTTTGTTGAGTTTTTGTGAAGGCACATGACTTTTGCAGGGATAACTTGCGTGGTTTCCCACTTTATTTGTGGGATAACCCCTGGAGGTTTCTTCCGATTACCTGTACTGACTCACCTTTCTTTGATGGCATTAGCTTGGGAGATCCCTGGGTTTCTTACTCCTTTAATTGTTGTTACTTCCGATCTTTATCTGTGTGGTACTTTTACCTCTTTTCCGCATTTTATCGCTTTCTTAGCTGGAAGACCTCGATAGGAGGCATTTGTTTTCTTTTGTTTATTTACTTCTGAGCCCCTTGTTGGCACGTTTACTTTATACATGTTTGTTTTGTATGTGTTCGTATCCCCACAGGTAGCGCGGTTCCTTCGTCGAGGACTGCCTTTTTGCCCTTGAGCATCCCAAACCCTAAAACCCAAAGCAACACGTTAACTCCTTCTACTACAGGCGAGTAAGTCTCCAAAGGTCGAGCATTCGGTAGATTGCGTAGTGACGTCGTTCGTCCAAAACCCAATCCACAACCCCGTAGTTAGTCGAACTACGGCTTGCTCTGATTCTCATTCCAGATGAGATACGTAGGCATAAGATGCGATGTCTTAGCGAGCACACATCCCCCAACCCATAGGTCAGCCGAGCTACGAAGACTCTGATTCTCATATTCAGATGAGATACGTATGCAGTGGATGCGACATCCGCGCGAGTCATTTTCATTTAACCCTTTTTTTTTGGTAAACAGCACAAGATAAACTCACACCCTTTAGACGAAAACTACAAAAGTGGATCCCGTAGAGTACTACGGATGCGTAGGGGTGCTAATACCTTCCCTTCGCATAACCAACTCCCGAACCCAAGATTTGGTTGCGAGACCCCGTCTTGTCCTTTCCTTTTTCAGGTTTACTTCGAGCGTTTCCTTTCCCTCCTTTGGGATGAATAACGCACGGTGGCGACTCTTCTGTCATTTTCTTTCGCCGGTTGTTTTTTCGTGCACTGTATTTTTCAGGTTGCGACACCTGGTGGTCTCAAACCACTCACACAAGTCCCAACCCTAGGGTTAAGGAGCCAAACATACTATGATCCTTGAGGCAATGCAATGAGCAATGATATGATGTCATGAGGGATATTAGGGTCAAAATTAGGGTCTTACAGGAAAAATGACAGAAGTCACTAAGCACCAGAGTAGATCCGGTTTGGGATTCCGACAAGGTTCATTTGAGACTAGAGTTGAAGATGTGCAACCCAGTTTCCATACCCAAGGGTTCATTCATGGTAATGAACAACACTTAGCTGTCGTGATCAAGGGTGATGAAGATGAAGATTGCACCAATTTTATGACACATGAAAAAGCTTGCAACAATTGGATTGTTGTTAATGTTCCTGTTATTATGCATCATTCTAAGTAATTGCTTTGATTTGTTTTTTGAAAATCCTTCTCCTATGCCTAAGGGAGAAGTGAATATTGTTTGGCATTTTCAAATTTGAACATTAATACAATTCAATTTTATTCATCCACATCTATGATGTTTTATTTTTAGTTTTTGCTTTTTTTTTGGAAAATGGTAATCACAAAAAACATAATTAAAATATAGTTTGTCCATCTGCATAATATTTGGTCACCAAATCACATCTCTAAAATCAAAATATCAAATCATTATGCAAGTTGGTTTCTAAACCTATTGAATACAATGATCCTACTACTTCGCCAAATTTTGAATTCCATGTGTTTGAGGCTGAGGAAGGAAGTGATTAAGAAGTATATGATTAATTGTCTCGTCTACTTGAGCACGAGGAAAAATCCATTTAGCCGTTCGAATAGCAGATTGAGTTAGTCAACTTGGGTTTGAAGATGATGTGATGGAAGTCAAGATTGGATCTCAACTGTATCAAGAAGTTAAGAAGGGGTTGATTGATCTTCTCCGAGGGTATTCAGATGTGTTTGCTTGGTCCTATCAAGACATGCCTGGGTTGGATTCTGAGATTGTGGAGCATAGATTGTAGTTGAAGCCAGAATGCCCGCCAGTCAAGCAGAAGTTGAGGAGGACTCATCCTGATATGGCAGTGAAGATCAAAGAAGAAGTGCAGAAAAAAATTGATGATGGTTTCCTTGTTACTGCTGAGTATCCGCAATGGGTGGCCAATATCGTTCCTGTTCCGAAGAAGGATGGAAAAGTCCGCATGTGTGTTGATTATAGAGATTTGAATAAAACCAGTCCGAAAGATGATTTCCCTCTGCCACACATTAATAATTTGTAGACAATACAACTAAATTCAAAGTCTTTTCATTAATGGACAGATTTTCCGGATATAATCAGATCAAGATGGCACTCGAGGATATGGAGAAAACCACATTCATTACACCCTGGGGAACATTTTGTTATAGAGTGATTCCTTTCGGTCTAAAGAATGCTGGTGCAACTTAATAGAGAGCAATGACCACTCTTTTTCATGATATGATGCATAACGAGATTGAAGTCTATATGGATGATATGATTGCTAAATCCATTGATGAGGAGGAACATGTTAAGCATTTGTTGAAGCTATTCCACCGTTTGAGGAAGTATAAACTCTGCTTGAATCCCAATAAGTGTACATTTGGCGTTCGTTCTGGTAAGTTGTTGGGCTTTATTGTTAGTGAGAGGGGTATTAAAGTTGATCCTGCCAAGGTCAAAGCAATACATGAAATGCATGCGCCCAAAACTAAGAAGCAAGTCAGAGGTTTTCTTGGCCGCATGAATTATATCTCAAGATTTATTTCACATATGACTGCCACATGTGCGCCTATATTCAAGCTTCTTCGGAAAGATCAGTCTTATGATTGGACCGAAGATTGCTAGAAAGCTTTTAAAAGTATCAAAGAGTGTCTGCTTGAGCCTCCGATTCTGTCTCCATCTGTTGAAGGAAGACCGTTGATCATGTATTTGACTGTGCTTGAAGAGAGTGTGGGTTTTGTTCTAGATAAGAAGTTCACAGATTGTGAGACTCGATATTCTATGCTTGAGAAGACTTGTTGCGCATTGGCTTGGGTTGCTAAGTGTCTGGATCAATATATGTTAAATCATACCACTTAGTTGATATCCAAAATGGATCCAATCAAGTATAGTTTTTAGAAGCCTGCTTTAACGGGGAGGATTGCCCGTTGGCAGATGTTGCTATCAGAGTATGATATCGAATACCGATCTTAGAAAGAGATCAAAGGTAGTTGTCTTGGTTGACCATTTAGCTCACCAACCGATTGAAGATTACCAGTCAGTGCAGTATGACTTTCCTGATGAAGAGATTTTGTACTTGAAAATGAAATATTGTAATGAACCACTGCTTGAAGAAGGTCCAGAACCTGGTTCTCGTTGGGGCATCATATTTGATGGAGCTGTTAATCAATATGGTAATGGCATTGGGACAGTAATCATTACTCCTCAAGGCACGCATTTTCCATTTACAGCTAGATTGACTTTCAAGTGTACAGACAATATGGCTGAGGATGAAGCTTGCATTATGGGGCTAGAAGAGGCCCTGGATCTCAGAATCAAGTATTTGGACGTCTATGAAGATTCAATTTTGGTTGTAAATCAAATCAAAGGTGAATGGGAGACGAATCAACCCGGTTTGATACCATATAGAGACTATGTGAGTGTAAGACCCCAATTTTGACCCTAAGATCCCTCATGGCATCATAACATTGCATTTGCATTGCCTCAAGGATCTTTGGCATCTTGGTTCTCTTTGCTTTTGGGTGGGACAACTTGTGATTGGTTTGAGATCACCAAGCATGCTTGAATTATACATCATTGTTTCTCTTACTTTTGTTTACTAACCAAAAGCACAAAAATGTGTCACTAACATCTTTTGTTTGAAGCTTGAGTATCATCCAAGACACTTTGTAGGTTCTATTTAGATGATCAGTCAACACAAGAGAATGGCTTAAGATACTTCCAACAGGTTCAAATGGGGTCTATTCGTCAGTCAAAACGTTAATCTTAAAGGAGCAAAAGTTTATTTATGACTGTCGCATTACGTGAAAAACCGGCGGGAAACGAAACAACAGAGCTGCCACCGTGCGTTATTTATCCCAAAAGAGGGAAAGGAAACGCTCGAAGTAAACCTGGAAAAGACATGGTCTCGCGACCAGAGAGAGATGGGATCGGGAGTCGGTTATGCGAAGGGAAGGTATTAGCACCCCTACGCATCCGTCGTACTCGACGGGATCCACGCTCAAAAGAAAGGATAAAGGTTGCTAAAAACTGCTCAAACATCAAACACTAGCTGAAAGAGACACAGGAAAACAAAAGAAACTAACTCGGCAGGATATCGCATCCTGGGCCTACGTAGTCTGTCAGGCACAGACATCAGAGTCGACGTAGTTCAGGACAGGGGGAAACGTGCTCGCTAGGATGTCGCATCCTATGCATACGTATCTTCTCGGACTAAAGAAGAATCAGAGCACTCGTAGCTCGGCTAACGCACGCCAAACAAAACCACACAGGGAACCGACTGCCAATCGCTGGACTTACGTCAGACTCCACACAAAAACAGGCAAACATGGAAACCGAATGCCAATCGCTGGACTTACATCAGACTCCGAACCAACAAACACCCACGCAGGAAACCAACTGCCAATCGTTGGACTTATGTCAGACTCCAACAAAGAAACCGGAAACCGAATGCCAATCGCTGGACTTACATCGGACTCCAACCAGAAAAGGAGAAACAACTCACACAAACAAAACAAAAGGGTGCCCGGAGAGATCAACTCATCTCGTGCCTACGTACCTCATCTGGTATGAGGATCAAGGCGACGTAGTTCCCCTACGCAGGGAATAAGGACTAGCCTAACCAGATACAAAGGGAGACACAACTAGGGAGACTACGACTCGAGCCTAGATGTTATCATGCATATCATCCCTAAGTTAAGGTTGCTATCTAACTTGCACAGGGAGCAAGCTATCCTAAACAGCACAGGCAAAGCAAACAATCACGCAAATAGCACACACTATATACACACAAAGCGGGCTCACACAAGGGTTAGGCTGTGAAACACAAGCCATCTGGAATCGGGTGATGTTAGCTCTTAACCTTAACATTGAGAGTTAAGGTGAAGCAGATGAAATGGGAAGTGAAGATAAGACTTCACAGCTCTTATCCCTGGCCTGGGAGAGCTTCAAACAAAAGAATGTGTGGGTTCAGAAAGTGGGAACCCTTCTACACATATGACTGACACAACTGTACAATGATCTTGGGTTAATATCCACAATGCATCAACACAAGGTGTGTGAGCAAAGGGATGACTCAACAGAGTAGCAGGAGATGGATTGCACATCTCTTGTATCTGCCAATTGCCTTATCAAAGGTCTTTTCCTGCTTGGGGACAAAAATAAACAAACACAAGCATTGCCTCTTAAGGAGGACTTCAGACAGGTGCCTGACCAAATAACAGGCCAGGTCTTCCAGACTACATGGAGTTAGAGACATTATACCTCAATGCTCAAGCTATCAAGAAAAGCGAAAGCAAGTTCACAAAGGAACTATAGCAACTAAGGTACCTGAAAACAATCCAACACAATCAGTATACAATTCAAACAAAAGTCAAACAGACAATGGTCAACAGTTAACTGTACACAGTCAAACAACAATCAAGCAAAGCAATGCACAAAGGTGCAAGCCACAAGGCCTAAGTACAAGTCTCAAAGCATACAAAACAAACTCAAGGTTAGTCATAAACAAGCAATGGACCAACTCCAATTGAGTGCACATCATCAAGTATAAGCAATTGTGCTCTTTGACCTGAAACAAAGCTCAAACATTAAGCACTAACCACTAGGACAAGGCCTAGGGTCAAAATGGGAGCAATAAACAAAAACAGAACATGAAAATTATCAAGAATCAAGATTAATCAGTTAGGAACAAAATCCAAAAGATCTCACATTCATATCATGCACCAATTTTATTTCATAAAGCATTTAGTACAAAGCATGTAAATTGAAAGCTCATAGAACCAAACAGAATGAATCAATCCATATCAACTCAAAAACAATTCAATAAATCCCAAGAAAAATCATGGCTAAACAGAATTCACCATAGGATCATCACACCAAAATTCAAGTTATTTGGATAAGTGGAAGCATGTCAAATAAAATCCATAAGGCAAGGCAAGGCAAAACAAGCTTAAAGGAAGCACAAATTCATGCATCAACTTCACACAAGCATAAAACAGAATCCAAACATGATATGGACATCAAACCAAATCCATGGCAAACTTCAAGGTGTCTAGAATACATGTGCAAAATTTCAGGTCCATCCAATAAACATCAAGAATTTCACAAATCATAGAAGTTCATGACTCTCAAAAAGTCCACAAATGACCAATCAACAAAGAAATCTCAAACAAATTGGAAATGCACTCAAAAATTCTACAAAAACTCATGATCAAACTTAACATCCAGAAGAATCAACATGCAGAAAAATCAGATTAATTGAAGTTCATATGGCATGGCAAATAAATTCCATAAGTCAAGCAAGCAAAGGTGTGACACAAATTGTCACACCTACCTTCAACATATCATATCTCACAAACCAGAAATGCAAAAATTGCAAACTCAATGCCAAAATGTTCCTTAGGATGTCTACTTTAAGCATGCAAAATGTCAAGAGTGTTGGATAAAAGCTCATCATTTCACAATCAAAATGGCATGGAAAGTACAAGCTAGCACATGTATATACATTCCCTAGGCAAAATAAAAATCCACATGTGCACAATTTCTGGAAAAAATATCAGAAAATAGTAGAGATCATGATGAACATTGTGCAAAAAATCTCACATCAATTGGATCATTATTCATGAAAATATGGATTTTTGAATGAAGGAAAAAATTAAAAATGCAATGAACAATGGTACATGAACATGGATGGATGAATGAGCTAAAATGCCAAAAGCAAAAATGGAGTTGCCTTGGACCAGGATCGAACCGTGTTGGTTTTTGAATGGAGCGCCCTCACAATGAAACGCCGCGTTTCATTAAAGGTGAGGTGGCAAGGAGAAACGCTCGTGACCAATCAAATGGACACGCTGGCTCTATGCAGCTAATGCATGAGCGCTAACAAGAAAACTCATGCAGCAAGGGCGAATGAAGATCAAACACGCATTCTGGAATGAAAACCTAATTTGTTCATCGCGTTCATCATCAAAATTCCAAGTCAAGAACAAATGTCACCAAAATCAACAAACAATACACCAATAGCTTCGTCTTAGCATGCACATCAACAATCTAAGATCCATTAAACCTAATTCGTGCTAACATGTCTGGATCGAACAAAAGAAGATTCACATCTCAAACTTAAAATCAACATAACTTTCACAATTCTTGATGAAAATCAATGCCACAAAGCTCAGAATACTCATGGATACAAAAAGCATAGCATAATTTCAACAATTGCAAGGATCGAATTCTAACCTTCAAAGAATTGCAGAACTGGAATCGTGTTTTTCAGGCTTTGGAAAGTTGAAATAGAAGTTCTTTAATGCTCAGGTAGATGAATGGATGAAGGAATGTTGCTCAATTGTCCTTGATGATGCTCAAATTTCCAGCTGCCATGGATGATGCTAGCTTCAACAGTTCTTGATTCAGCTTCGAAAATGATGATTCCTTGCTTGCAGAAGATCCAATAGCACTTGTGGATGATGAAACAATCGCAGATACAACAAGGTTTGTGAAGATAATCAAAGAAAAGTTGAGAGGAAAAGTTTGTGAGATTTTGCAATTTTTCTAGATCTGAACCAAATGATGTGTTAATCTGTTTTTTGTTAGGATTAGTCTATATATATGATGCACTAATCATTTTCTTAATCCCAATTAGCCAAATGTGAATGATTAATGAAGATGCAAGTGTATGTGCAAATTGGTAATCCACCCTCATATGCATGGAAATAATGCTACAGTACACGAGTGCATGCTGAATTCACCTCAAAATGCTGTTTAAGACCAAATGCAAGGCAATGGAAGTGTGGAAAATGCTTAATTCTCAAAATGAACTTTTCCCTCCAAATTTCAAATTCAAACCAAGTGAAAAATGCCATATTTTTGTGATGGGAATTAATGAAATGTGATGCATGAATTGGATAGAAGAGATAAAAAGAGAAATGTTCCAAAAAGAATCACATGATTTGGCCATTTGGTTCAAAAGTTATGCCTTCTTGAACTTCAAATTCCATTGACAATGATTTGGTCATAATTTCTCAACCATACATGAGAAATTCATGTTCTTGGACTTTTTGGAAAGGTGAGAGCAAGATCTTCAACTTTCATGTTGGACAAAAGTTCATTTGAAGCATGCTTGATGATGTAAACTTGAGGAGAAGACCTTTCCATTTTTGGCAATTTCCAATTACAGGTCACTTACTATTTTTGGAAACTTTTCATCTGACCTCAAATCCTTCCTTGTTGATGTTTGAAATGTCAAATGAGACTTGTATGGACATGAATGAGGCCTCTCTAACCATTTCCCACCTTCAAATCCATGATTTCATGCACAGTTGACTTTGATTGACTTTCTAGGGTTTCAGATGAATTGTGCAATGATTGATGACTTCTGAACATCCAACCTTTGGCCAAACCACTTCAAAATGATCCCTAGGTCACATGAACACAATGGACCACCCTAGGGCTTTTCTTCCATAGGAAATGTACTTGCTTGCTTGCTTGACTGGATCTCCTGACCAGTCTTGACTGATGACTTGCACTAGGCAATGGACAATGCAATGCTATGCAGTGGACAATACAATGCTAATGACTTAGACATGAAAATGTATGTACAAAATGGGAGGTGAAAATTTGAGGTGCTACAGTTGCCCCTATTCAATCAACTGGGAACCCGAACGGATGAGAGCTACGGCTGTCAGACTTCTCGGGTAAACAGGGATTGAATACCAAGAACCGTAGAAATTTGCACTCTGCAGGGATCCAACAACGGAAACGTCCACTGGGATTTGCTGTTTATTACTGGGTATTTTGATTTTTTTTTCAAGGGTACAGCCACATCCAAACATCGAAGGACGATGAATGGGGATAGAAATCACAACTAGACGCCAACGGACGACTAGGAAAAACTCAACGTTTACCAAAACCAACAGAGAGGTAACCAGACATTAATGAATGACTGGAAGAGATACAACCGTACGTCAACGGACGACATGGGAAAAACTCAACGTTTATCAAAACCAACGGAGAGGTGAATCTACTGGGGACGACCAGGAAAAACTCGACGTTTATCGAAACCAACGGAGAGGTAACAGACATCAACGAATGACTGGGAAGACTCAACCAGACGTCAACAGACGAAAGGGAGAAGCTCGACGTTTATCGACACCAACGGAGAAGGAGATCAGACATCAACGAACGCTATTAGGATTTTCTCTAATCTTAATCCCGTTCCGACTCTGTTGGGTGACACTTATTTTTCTTTGCATATGAGGAATGCAATGGGTGGTGGTGCCATTGTGTGCTATTTGCCTCTGTTGTATAAGTGGTTTATTTCTCACTTACCGTAGACGGTCGCTTTCAAGGAGAACAAGGGATGTCTACGGTGGCCCACGAGACTTATGTCTCTCACTAATAATTATATCTTTTGGTACAACCGTGTGTATGATGGTGTGCAGATTATCGACTCTTGTGGTGAATTCTCCAATGTACCTCTTCTTGGTACATGTGGTGGGATTAACTACAACCTTGTTTTGGCACGTCGTCAACTTGGGTTCCCCCTAAAGGATAAACCCAATAACATTCTGTTAGAAGGTGTGTTCTTTCAGGAGGGTAAAGATCCCCAAGGCTTGAAAGCTAGGATGGTCCACGTCTGGCGCAAGATTCATAGGAAAGGAAGGAAGGAGCTAGGTCCGAAGAACTGTGTCGCTTGGGAGCCTTACACTGCTTGGGTTAGGAAGAGAGCTTCTGAGTATCTCATGCCTTACGAATATCCGAGACCTACACCTGTGGTTATGGTTGGGCCTTCAACCCTCCCTGACTAAGGAGTAGAGGAGTTGAGAGACGAAGACCATTCACGTGCCTACGTACCAACATATAAATAATGGATCAAAATCTCGTAGTTCGTGCTAGAAATTTCAAAGTGATTATGTTTGTTTTAATAAAAATTAAGTTTGAAAGGCACAAGGGCCTAAAATGGTTTGAATGAGTTAGTTCTTGTTGGCTTTTGGAAAGTTTAAGTCAAGTATAGCTAAGTTCATTTACAAGTTTGATTTAAGAAAATAAGTTTGAAAATGCAAAGACATAAGGCCAAAGTTTCTACCTTTTGCAAAAGCGATCAAAGTTTAGAACAAAAACAGTTCAAACAAAGAAGATTTTGAAACTGGAGGGAGAGATTTTGAAATTAAAGAAATGGGGAGAAGATGAAGAGACTACCCTATATACAAAGATTTAAAAGTTTAATGTTGAAAAGATCTGACCAAATGGGAGAAATCCAAGAGATAAGTATGTCAATAGAAACCCAGAATTCCCTTGGACTTTTTAGAATCAAGCAACACACGAATTCACATTTATATAAATGTTGAAGAGCAAAGGCATCAAATAAATATGGCCTCATCCAAGCTTATCCACTTCAAAGATCTTCTTCAAAAGAACCTATGTAACAGATGAATTCCACAAGTCACAAGTTTAACATAACAGCTTAACAATGATCAATGCGGCAGATGAATCTGGAGAGGTCTAGAATGATGTATCAGATGAATTCAAACTTGCAAGTTCTTAGTTCTTCAACAAATTGGCATTGGCCAAGTCCATTAGCAAAGGAATGTTTCCTAAGTTCTAAGTCCAATTGGGCAAGATCAAACCAACAGTCCACTCTAAAATCTTTTAGGGTTTTTTTATTATTATATGCATTGATGGTCAAAGACCAATCAAAAAAACAAAGCAACAAAGTATATCACAAAATATGGTCCAAGTGGACAAAGTGAAAAATTGCATAAACATGAACAATTAGAATGATATCTACAATGACAAATGATAATAGAACAATAAAAGTAAATTGTATTAAAAATAAAAGCTTGAAAGTAAAAGTTAGTGGTTAGTAAGTTAATAGTTAGTTTTTTTTTTTGCTTTTTTGATTTCAAGACATTCTTTGGTGAACACTCAATCCAATTGCCACAAGCATGGATCCTTGAACCAAAACATCTTCCAAAGAAAGGAAAGAAGGCCAATTTTCCACATAATACCATGAAAGGGGGGAGACATACAATCTCACTAACTAGAATGCTTATGCCTTTTGTGTCACAAATTTAACGCTATGTTAAGCAATCATAATTGGACTTATGTATAAGTCACAACTATTTGAGACCGGGCAATAAACTTTTGGTGTTAATGCATGTTTGAGACATAGTATTAAGAACTATGCTCATTAAACATACCACACACAAAAATATGCAAAAGGTGTGGCCTAATCTCATCCATACTCATGTTAATCTTTCAATCAACTAGAATTAGGATTTTGAGATGTCATTGGCCAATTAAAATGAATGGATGAAGAAGGGGAATTAGTTGAAGAGGGAAAGGGATGAATGAGATCACAAATTGGTCAAAGGAGGACTTTTACCAAATTAATATTATTCATTCATTTTGGGAGATGGAATGTACATTCCATCAATCCCCTAAATCCAATAATATTAACTTGACAAAGTCAAATCAACCTTGACCAAGGCCCAACAACAAATGAGAAACTCAAATAAGTCAATACAAATGGTCAACACAATTAAAATGACATTTATTCAATTAAAAATATTAAAATAATGCATTAAATTCAAATATGTTTTGTCCAAATCCTAAAATCACATTAAAATACCAAACAAATGGTCATGTGATTTATCATAGGTCAAACAAGGTCAAAGGACCTTGGATAAAACATTTCATAGTTTATGGACACTTAAAAATATTTTTAAACAATTAAAAACAAATGAAAAATCAATTAATTCATGAAAAATATTAATAATAATCCAAAAAATAATTTGAATTCAGAATATGAAATAAATAAAAATTTGGAAATTTTTAGTGAAAGTCTCATATTTTTTGGATCAATATTAAATTTATTATGAATTATTGAAGAAAATGGAATTAAATTGAAAATCAAAAAAATGCTAAAATACGTGGACCATCAGATCTCCCTCATTAATTGAGGTGGCAGATCTGATGATCCACAACGCGCATTCCACCAACACGTGAGTTAACTGCGCTGCAAACATGTTAATCAAAAGGAACGGCTGAGATTATAACATGAGAAATGGATCACACGGTTTAGACCAAAGCCAACTCATCACCGGAGCCAGAGCTCCGGTTTTCTTCTCCAGCGAGCTTCGTCGTACTGGTCATCATGAACATCACCAAATCTTCAAACAGGGACATGATTTTAAAGAGAAAACATCACTGAGCACGAATATCACCTCCATTTCTTCCAATTCCAACTATATTGAGAGATATGTGGAATTGAAAAATGAGGTTCATGATCTGAGTTGCTTCGATTTAGCCTCAAAGAAACTCAAACACCTTGCCTATATTTGTAGGACTTCAACCAACACGATAATCAGGATAATTGAGCAAGAAACAAGGAGAATCGAAGAGATCAAATTTTCTGCAAATTACCTTCAATGGAGGTCTGAGCTTGCTAGATCTTGATCTGAATCGTGCTTGGCTTCACTTCAATTGCTTGAAGAAGAGGAAAGGAAAGGCTTAGAATCAATGGACTCCTAGAGAATTGAATTCCAAAATAGTGGAGATTCAAGCTCAAATTCAACTGAAATTTTCAGGTTTATCCTCTTAATATGAAGGGTTTTCTATGGGGATTCAAAGTTGGCACAAGGTGTCTGATAATTCTGAGCATAAGCAATTGTATTTATGGGGGAATTGGATGATATTTGCACACTCACTTTCACTTTCCAAAATTGGAAAATGATGAAAGCATGGTGCATGGGCGCGCATAGGCCCATGAAATGATTGTTTTAAAGTCCAAAATGAAGTTCAGATGCATTGGAGATGGATTGGATTGCAAGGCAAGTGTGCATTGTTGTTTGAAGTTTGATCCATGACACATGATACCAGCCTGTTTAAGCCATGTGCAGCCTATGCATTTCTCATCCAAAATGCACGAACTTTAGCTCTTTGGAAAGGTAAGATCAAGAGGAGCAAGTTTGATGTTGAACACTTTTTCATTTGGAGCTTGGAACTTGGATATATTTGAGGTGGAAATTTTGAAAAATTTGAGATATGAAAATTTTAAAAAGTGTCAAGCCACATGTCTCAACATTCCACCTTGCTTAACTTTTTATGGGAGCTTCAAATGCGAAAAGTGTCTTCATAAAAGTTGTATATCTCTCAAAGGACTTCAAAATTGTCACCAATTTCATGTCATTTGGATTTGAAATGATAGAGTTATGCATTTTTGAAGTTTGGCAAAATCACTTGATCAATAGTATAAGTCAAAAGTGACCTATAATGTAGCCTCATATCACATGTGCAAAGAAGTTGAATTAGTTCCCACTCCAAACATCAAACTTGAAGAAGACATATTTAATTTGATTGTGCAACTTGGAAATCTTTCATCTCATAAAAATTGAGCAAGTTATGGCCTTGGGAAGTTGACTTTCAAATTAGGGTTTAGACAAAATGACCTATAATGTTTCAACATAGAAAAGGATTTTCCAAGAAAAACTAGCTCTAAGTATCAACATGAAAGTTGTTTGGAATGTCATTTATTGTAAGTTTTCTCTTGGAATTTATTTTCATATGGTGAAAATTGTAGGAGATAGGGTCTACGAAGACCTAGTTTTGATCAGATGAATTCATATGGCCAACCACCATCAACCAACTTGCTAATTTCCAATTCTCTTGACTTTCTTGGGTCATGGTAGATCATATATGCATAAGATGATTAAATTTTAAGTGTCCCTTGATAAATTTGATCAATTGGTGAGATAGCTTGTTGGAGAAGTTACTTAAGATACCCAGTCAAACTAGGGTTTCCAAGGCAAATCACCCTCAAACTCTTGAAGAAAACTTGATCAATATAACATGTAGAAGTAATTGGGACTCATATATGATGCTTATAACCATTTTTGAATCAATTCTTGGTTGTGCTCTTTGTTCATGAGGGTCTCAAACCCTAGATAATATCAATGAATCAAGGAGATCATACCCCTATCTACAAAAGAGATAGATAGATACAAAGACATATTTTTGGTTTTTTGGTTAGTAAAATGATAAAATACAAGTATGATATAATCACAAAGTGCTTGGTAATTTCCCCCAACACAAACCCAATGAAGAGGGGTATGGAGGACGCCAAGGTATGATCCAATGCTTATGTTTATGATGAAATGCATGAGGAATCTTAGGGTCAAAATTGGGGTCTTACAAACTGGAAGACCTCTGAATTCTCGAAATCTGGAGAGTATGGGGATAATTGAGCAGGTTAGAGCTAAACCAACTCTAGACACTTCCTAGGAAGCACTGAAGGACCAAAGGAAGATCCCCAACAGTCTCTATCTGTTCTCCAAGATTGACCCTCCATAAGTGGTAGCTTACTATCTGCAAGATCTTGCAAACCAAGGGGTGGACATTTATGAGTTCTCAGTGGTCTGGCTACCTGAGCATCCACCAAACTTCATGAAGAGGATGCGAGAGCCCTATGAGAATTCCAAGAAGGCAAAGAAGGCAAAGTTGGGAGAAACCTCTGGGTCAAAACCTCCAGTTCCTCTGGCTAATTCTCCAAGTAAGTCTATGCCTCCTTCTCGCTCTATTAAATTAAAGCATGTTGCTTCTTCTCTCCCTCAAAACACTCCCATTTACACCCCATTAGAAACACCTCCCTCAACACCCAAAACTTCTAACCCACCATCCCACAAATTCAATCTCGCAACCACTACCCTACCCGTTTCTGAAGCAGAAATGCTGAACAAAACCACCTCACCATCATCTTCCTCACCTTCATCCCCACCATACTATATTCTCTCATTAGACAATGAAACATTTGTCCCCCAATCTCCCATTCTAGCTCAACTTCAAGCACGTGCTCTGGCCTCACAACAACCATCAAAACTTGAACCTGAACCTGAAGTCACCTCTCCACCCCCTGAACAAAAAAATCCACCTCCATCTGATCAACCTCAAACACCGACCCCTGAACAACAAACTAATCCCCCTCCTGAACAACCAGTACCCTCACCATCTGAACATCAACCAAATCCACAACCTGAACAAACAACACCGCCGCCCTCTAATATTCCTCGCCACTAACCTCTGATGCCATCATCACTCCCATTCAGGATCCCGTTGACACCAATCCATCTCCACCATCCTCCCCAGTGATGCGTGCTTTTCGCAAGTATACGAACGCGTCAAAGTAATATAAAAGATTGTCGAATCCACAGAGACCAAGTGTTAATCTAGCGTTATCTATTATTATGGTGTTTATCTAAGGTAATAAAAATAGGGGTTTTTAGAGTTTGCAATGAAATCTAAAGTATTAAATTAAATTCAATTAATAAAGACAGGTTCGAATGTAATTCACATAGTCAATTAATAATCCAAGTACTTGCTAATAGAATTACTAATGGGCAGTGTTTCCTACTTTGAAAAGAACCAATTTAACAGGAACTGTCGCTTTCGCGTATTCAGAACCGAGTTGTACTCCCTAATCAAACCCTCTTATTGTCACTTATAAAAAGGCGCGCATTGCGTTAGAGTAGTAAACCTATTTTTAAGAAATATAGTATCTTGACTAAGTTGAAAAGTACTTTAACGTGGATTTATTAACCAAAAGAGATTCTCACGAACCAAACTCTAAACTTATAAACGCGTCCGAAAATAGTTTTAAAATCACTTTTCTTCTTAAGTTAAAAACTCCTAATGAACTAAACAAAGCGCTTTCGCTGTTTTTGAAATAGTTAAAAATAACTAAGTTTAAAAAGACGTTGGACAACTTTCGATCTTACCCAACGGAAATTAAGTGCGGGAAAACTTAGGTTGAAAGTCAAAATAGCCCTTAAGTATTTCTACGAACAATTGTACGGATTATCGGTTCAATTACGATCCTTACATTCTAACCTTTATAGATTTAGTTAGACATGGTAAAGTAAAGGTGCATTTTAATTTAAATAAAAGTAGTGCGAGTTGTGAAAGTAAATAAAAGTAGTGCGAGTGCGGAAAGTAAATAAAAGTAATGCGAGTGCGGGAAATAAATAAAATAAAGACAGTGCGGGAAATAAATAAAAGTAAAGTGAGCGCGGGAAATAAATAAGTAAAGTGCGAGTGCGGGAAATAAATAAAGTAAAGCGAGTGTGGGAAAATAAAATAGATAAAGGTAAATCAATAGAAACCTGCTCCAATCGGAGGATTGAATAAAATGCGAAACGGAAATGAAAATGGCGGCAGGACTAACTTCCTTTCAAAGTGCTCCAAACTCGATTACAGACTCGATCACAGACTTGATTACGCAATTGTGGTAACACCCCAATGCGAAGCGATTACCACTTTTAAAATACTGAATATATGCCTAAGTGAAACTAAGTTTGCTCTATGTTTGGATGATTAAACAAATGAAAACGAGTCTGTATTTATAGGCAAGGAAAATAATGGAAATGACAAGGATGCCCTTCAGTTTGAAATTGGGAGGGAAAAGTTTTCTTCTTGTGGCGCTCGCCACAAGGGCAATTTGTGGCGCCCAAGTAGAGATAGTGGGGAACGTGGCAATTGAGGGAAGTTGAGTTGTGACACGTCATGGTTGGGCCTATGGCGCCAACCACAGTGGGAGCCACAAGTGCAAAATGCTGAATTTTAGTATTTTTAGCTCATTTTCACTCCTTTTCTCGATCGGGGCTCTGATTAGACTGAAAACCTGAAAACGAAGAGAAACATACTAATAACATAACAAAATAACAATAAAACAACTAAAATGCATGCGAAATCGAAGTCGAAAATACGGTGAATTTCAGTGTCATCAAATTCTCCCACACTTAAACCCTTGCTTGTCCTCAAGAAAAACACTAAAAAGTTCATAAAAGAAAAATTGGTGTTAACGAGTGCTTCGGGCTGAAAAGGTTTCTAAGTTCAAGTCGAGATGCAGTGATAGGTACTAACTGAGTGAACTAAGGGTATCATGATGACACTTATCCGCAAACACGGACACAAACTCGATTCCTATATTAACCAACCCATATTATCCCACAATACCTAGGCCTGCCTCTTCATTTCTTTTTGTGTCCTTTTCATTCAGGCACAATCACATTAAGCCTGTTATTCGTACATGCTTCATAGCAGAGTGACCTGTTAGTGATTATGATCAAACATGGGGTTCTTGGCACATAAATTTGTGTAAACCCTTTTATTTGACCCAACTGCAGTTATGGAGGATCGGATTGTAATCCGCCCTACCGAGTTCAGCGCCAGATACCTCTGAACCAACTAACAACGGGTGAGTTTTTTCTTTTTTTTTTCTTTTTTTTTTTTGTAGATTTTTACAACCTTCTTGGTTTAAATGACTTTGTGAGGGTCACCTATACCGGAGTTGCCTTTTTTCTTTATTTTATTTATTTCACTAGATCATTCACTTATGTTCATCGGTCCCCTACGTAGAGGATGCGTAGGTCGGAACTGATTGCTGGAATAAACTACTGAGGACTTATACTGAAATGATGATTAAGGCCATGGTATATGGGATTTCGGGAGTGATTCCTATATTCATGAATCTATGGTGCTAAAACAATACTAAAAGTCTCCCAAGTCACCGTATCCTTACTCAAACCCGTCTTTAAAAACCCAAAAACTTTCAGAATAACATCGTTTTCTTTTGCAAAATAAATAAATTGGTAGGGCTAAAGGAAATAGGAAGATTAGACTGTACTAAAGATACACTATACTGGTGACTCGTCTGACTCATGCATTATCTACAACACTCAAACTAAAAGTAAATTGAAACAAAGTAAAAAACTAAAAAGCAAAATAAACAATCTAACTAAAAACAACAAAGAAAAATAGAAAGCGATAAAATCTCCTCCCACACTTAAATCGAAGGTTAACCCTAATGTTTCGAAATAAGATAAGGGGAGAGTCACCTGACATCCTACTACTGACCACTGGTGCCTTCGCCATCCTGAGGTGGACGACGGGATCGGCTACGACGACGGTCTCCCTGATCCATCCTGGCCTGTAAGGCATCCTGAGCAGTCCTCGCCTCTCGAAGGTTACCCAAAATGGAATCCTGAGTGACTTCTATGAGTGCAGTATGTTGACGGTGGTAGTGTTGCTGACGCGCTTGCTCGTTTGTGATCATAAGTAGGGATTGTACAATAGTCTCCTAGGAGTTATCTGTCCTCCGCTGCGATTCTTGCATGAAGCTCATGTTATCCGCCAGTTGTTGTTGAATGGTAGAGATTAGGTCATCACACCTTTTCTCTCTAGCCATGTGGTCACGCCACATCCCCTCTGTAATATAGAAGCCAGGAGCAGAACCTGCAAAAGAAGAAGATGGTGCGGTGTGTGGTGGTGATGGGTGATGGGGGGACACATGAGGTATGGGAGATCGCTCTCTCCGATCATATTCTTCATAAGTGTCGTGTCCCTCCTCATCAGGAACATTAGGAGGAAGTGGACCCAAAACAGGTGGAGCATCTAAAACATAGGTCCAATTCCTTTCATTACGTACATCAGTACGTCTAATGCACAGTAAGACAATAGATGGGATAGCTATACCATGAACCATAAGCACATAGCCTCATCCTCTCCTCAATCGGCACAGTTTCATATCTCTCAAAAATTTTAGGTTTATTGTGCGAGGAGGTAAGGGATCTAGGGTAGCTATCTCATTGTTCAGGTTAAGCGCCCGAGCAATAGACTTAAGGAGTCCTCCGAAAACAATCGGTCCCGCTTTCTTTAGAGTTAAAGCCATATGAGCGAGCATGAATGGGACCGAATTAATTCTTCTATTTGTGAGGCTTCCTTGCAAAAATAGAAGCTCTCGAGCATTGACCTTGTTTGGATGCCCGTGTTATGGATGGCCGAGGCAAGAATTCCTTCAAAAGAATTTATTGAAGTGTTTGACAATCTCTGCCAGAAGGAAAACACCTCGACCGACCAATCTGAATCCAAAGGGGCCTCACAAATAGCAGCGTCCCCATGAGGAATACCTAACAGGCCTGCTAGTTCGTCAGTACTGAATTCATACTCAACAGCAAACATTCTAAATCGGACAGTACCAACTGTGATAGTAGTGTTAGGATTGACAATATAAATTAAAGAACTTAAAAATTCAATTGTCAATCGCTCAAAGGTAGGTTCTTTGTTTGAAAAGATAGTATGCAAGCCTAAATTATCTAATAAATAAAAAATGCTATGGTAGATACCCAAAGTGTAAAGACAATTTTCATCCACATACCTTGTCGGGAGGATTTCCCGATTTTGCAATCTTTCGATAATCTTCCTTTGCCTATCTCCCGGTTTCCCTCCTCGAAGAATAAATCCATTGAACTCCATTATTTAGCTCTTGGAATGTGATGAAGAAGATGAAGATGGGTTTGTATAAAGGTGAGATTTTTATGA
The DNA here is from genome assembly GCF_024323335.1 of Lathyrus oleraceus. Taxonomy (NCBI): domain Eukaryota; kingdom Viridiplantae; phylum Streptophyta; class Magnoliopsida; order Fabales; family Fabaceae; genus Lathyrus; species Lathyrus oleraceus. The sequence goes on from NC_066583.1 coordinate 215,739,990, forward strand.
AATTCGACGGATGAAAATGAAAATGGAAGTTGAGAAAATGGTTTGTATGGTGTGAAAATGAGAAATGTGGGAGCTTTTGTGGGGTTCAAGGGCTTTTCCGGAAGGTGAAAAAATGGGTTTTGAAAGTTTGAAAGTATGAAAATGGTGAAAAATGAGAAATCTGCCCCGAGCTTATACAGACGCTATGGCGGGCGCCACAAGGCTAAATTCGGATGGGCTGGATTTTTGCTTTATTGGCAAGGGCTTCTCATTCTCTTTTTGGTTGGGGGGTCCGGATAGCATTTGTATTGTATTTTCCTAGTGACATAAGGCTTGCATAATTTTATAAAAAAATAGAATTTAAACATTAGACTAATAAATAAATAAACAATTAATATAATTAAACCATAATAAAAATATAAATATAATAAACAAACATAAAACATATATATATATATATATATATATATATATATATATATATATATATATATATATATATATATATAGATGTGGAAATATCAATGTGCTGACATAGTTAAGAAAATATCCCAAATGCAATGATATAAAATAAGTTAGATAAATGCGAAAAATATAAGCATAAATGAGACAAAATAAAATGAGATGGTAAAACCAAATAGTAGGGGGTTCGTCTGCCTGACTAGATCCACGAAGCATGGCTATCTCATGGCGAAGCTCGGTGATCTCATAGTATAAACAGTCAGCCTCGGTAGCGTGTGTGAGATCGGATACTCTCATCTGTAAGGTGAGGTCAGCCACCTCCTGCCTAAGCCCGGCAATCTCTCTACGACACTCTGCAATCTGGGTGCGGATGTCTGCGGTCTGCAATGATAAATTGTTAGAGAATACAGTGATCCTGGGTGAAGGCAGTGTAGGGGTATACTCAGAAATAGGTGGGCATCTCGGCTCCTCGATAGTCTCTCCCTGGCCCTCCAAAGCATAACTCCAGTTAGATGGGTCGTGAACACTGGTCATCATAGGATCAGGCAGTGTAAAATAATGAATCACATCGCTATCGATCAGTAGTCTGAACTGTCTCGGATTGAACGAGGATCTCCTCATCAACCCTCTAGTCAAGTAAAAGTCGATATCCATAGTAGTGTACCCATAGTAGGTCCTGAGATGTAACAGCTTGCGGGATAGACCTAAGGCGGTGGCAATCTGTGTGATGATCCCTCCTACATGAATGACACCTTCGGACGATCTGGCTACACTGCTGAGGCCACATAGAAGAAAGTTCCCACATGCCCCGGGGCGAGACTAGGATGCATAGAACAATAAGAATATCTTTTCCTCACTCAACAACGTCTCAACATCCGGTCTTCCAAGGAATGAGTTTGCCAGTATCATCTGGAAGTACCTAAAAGCAGGGTTGTGTATAGCCTGAGATAACTATGTAGAAGGATCCTAACTCCCTCCATCTGAGATATCACTCCAGAACTTTTCCACTTCCTTCCCCAAAAAGTATTCATCGGTGTCTCAGGGATAGCGTCAGGGGTGGTCTGGAAGCCCAACAGGTCACCGAACTCCTTCTAACTGAAAGAGTACTCGATCCCAAAAAGTATGAAAGTAGCATACCCTTCCGTTCCAGAGTAAGGGTCATAATCGAATGAATTGAGGAACTCCAATGTCAAGTTCATGTAGGTGTTGCTCAGATCGTCAGCGAACTCGTCCCAATGGAGCTGGTGGCTCAGAAATCGGATGCTTGGCTCAATGCCCAGTGCTTCTATGTAGTGCTGATCTGGATAACATGTGGGCGCCATAGGGCGCTGATAAAGAGCTATGTAGCTCTCTCTAGGCATCATCTCTATAGGCTACATGCATATCGTCAAAGTCCTGCATCCTGTAAAAGTTAGGAAAAGGGATCCTCAAAATATAAACATTTCAAATATTTAGTCTCGGTGAAAATATGAAAAAAATAAAACAAAATAAAATAAATAAATGCAAAAAAGTAAAACAAGATAAGAAAACCATGGGTTGCCGCCCAAGCAGCGCTTGTTTAACGTTATTAGCTTGACGATCGGAAGTTATACACCTGTAGTAGGGATCGGTAGATCAATCAGAGTGTGGCTTGAGTAGTCTGCTGGAATGTATCCTCCTTCGTAGAGCTTCAGTCTTTGTCCATCTACAATGAATGAACTACAGGTTTCGTTCTTGATTTCTACGGCTCCGGATCTCAGAATCTTGGATACTATGAAAGGGCCAGTCCATCTTGAGCGCAACTTCCCAAGGAAAAGTCGTAACCTAGAGTTGAACAAGAGAACATGGTCGCCTATATTGAAATCTTTCTTTACTATTCTTTTTTCATGCCAAGCTTTTGTTCTTTCTTTTTATATTTTGGCATTCTCGTAGGCAGATTGCTTGAGTTCTTCTAGTTTGTGAATGTCAAGGATACGCTTTTCACCAACGGTCAAGTAGTCTAAATTCAAAGTTTTAATGGCCCAATAGGCCTTATGCTCTAATTCGAAAGGTAAGTGACAGTATTTTCCATAGACTAGTTGGTATGGAGTTGTTCCTATAGGGGTTTTGAATGCGGTTCTATAGGCCCATAATGCTTCTTGAAGCTTCTGAGACCAAACTCTTCTAGATATTGAAACAGTTTTTTCTAGGATTTGTTTTATCTCCCGATTGGATACTTCTACTTGGCCACTAGTCTGTGGGTGGTATGGTATTGCTACTCCATGCCTAACTCCATATTTTCTTAAAAGTTTATCAAATATTCTCGATATGAAGTGTGATCCTCCATCGCTTATGACTAAACATGGTGTTCCAAATCGAGGAAATATATAGTTCTTAAATAATTTGATCACCACCCTAGTATCGTTTGTGGGTGCAGCTATAGCTTCAACCCACTTAGATACGTAGTCCACAACTACTAAGATATACTTGTTTCCTTAGGATGGTGGGAAAGGTCCTATGAAATCTATACCCCATACGTCGAAGAGTTCTACTTCTTGAATGTTTCTTAGAGGCATTTCGTCACGCCTTGAAATGTTTCCAGTGCGTTGGCATCTATCACATTTGACAATGCAAGCATGGACATCACGCCACATGGTAGGCCAGAATAGGCCAGCTTGAAGAATCTTGGCGTATGTCTTAGAGGTGCTCGTATGTCCACCATAGGGTGCAGGGTGACAATGCTCGATTATACTTTTTACCTCCTCTTCTGGAACGCAACGGCGAAAAATGCCATCTTTACCCCTTTTGAAAAGGAGCGGTTCGTCCCAATAAAAGTTTCTCACATCGTTGAAGAGCTTCTTCTTGTGGTGGTAGTCAAGATCAGGGGGTACGATATCAGCAGCTAGGTAATTAACAAAGTTTGCATACCATGGCACATTACTTAATGCTAAGGATTTCTGGAAGTGCTCATGAGGGCCTAGGCTATCGTCTTCAGTGGTTTCTAGTCTAGCTATCAATCTATCATAGGCAAAATCATCGTTTATGGGTACTAAGTCTAGTTTTAGGTGTTCTAGCCTAGAAAGGTGATCAGCTACTACATTTTCAGTGCCTTTTTTATCTCTTATATCTAAATCAAACTCTTGTAGTAACAGAATCCATCGGAGTAATCTAGGCTTGGCATATTTTTTACTTAATAGGTAACGAATGGCAGCATGATCGGTGTAAACTATAATTTTTGCTCCTACTAGATAAGATCTAAATTTGTCTATAGTAAAAACTACAGCGAGTAATTCCTTTTCAGTTGTTGTATAGTTAAGTTGGGCAGTGTCTAGGGTTCTACTGGCATAATAAATGGCATGTAATTGTTTATCTTTCCTTTGTCCTAGAACGGCTCCAACGGCATAATCACTAGCGTCGCACATTATCTCAAAAGGTTCTGACCAATCAGGGGGTTTCATAATAGGTGCTGATATTAATGCTTGCTTTAAAAGATTAAATGATTCATTACATTTTCCATCGAAAATGAATTCAACATCTTTCATTAAAAGGCCAGTTAAAGGTTTAGTTATTTTGGAGAAGTCCTTAATAAAACACTGGTAGAACCCAGCATGTCCAGGAAAACTTCGGACTTCTCTGATGGTTTTGGGTGGTTTTAGGTTCTCTATAACTTTTATCTTAGCTCTATCTACCTCTATACCTTTTTCGGAAACTATATGTTCTAAAACAATTCCTTCGGTCACCATGAAATGACACTTTTCCCAGTTTAGCACGAGGTTCACCTCTACGCATCTCTCCAGGATTTTCTCAAGGTTAGCAAGACAATTGTGAAAATCAACTCCACAAACCGAGAAATCATCCATAAACACTTCCATGGTACCATCTAGGTAATCTGCAAAGATTGACATCATGCAGCATTGGAAAGTGGCTGGGGCGTTACAGAGGCCGAATGGCATTCGTCTGTAGGCAAAAGTTCCATAAGGGCATGTAAAGGTAGTTTTTTCTTGATCTTCGGGGTGGATAGGTATTTGGAAGAATCCAGAGTATCCATCCAGATAGCAGAAGTAAGAGTGTCTAGCTAGATGCTCCAACATTTGGTCTATAAATGGTAAAGGGAAATGATCCTTCCTGGTAGCTATATTTAACTTTCTATAGTCTATGCACATCCGCCATCCTCCTTCCATCTGTTTGGCTACATGTTTGCCTTTATCGTTTTGTACGACTGTGATGCCTCCCTTTTTAGGTACTACATGCACAGGGCTCACCCACTTACTATCCGAGATCTGGTAGATTATACCTGCCTCAAGTAACTTAAGAACTTCTTTTTTAACAACACCACTCATTATAGTGTTTATTCATCTCTGATATTCTCTAGAGGGTTTTGAATCTTCTTCGAGCGAAATCCGATGCATGCATACAGATGGGCTTATACCTTTCAGGTCAGAGATATTATATCCTAAGGCTAATGGATATCTTCGTAAGATGTCTAAAAGTAGATATGTTTCCTCTTGGATCAAGGTAGCACTGACTATAACTGGACGGTTCATCTCTTCGTCGAGGAACTCATATCTCAGGTTCTTAGGCAGTTCCTTAAGTTCTAAGGTTGGTTTCTTAGGGCATGGCATAGGATCTGGGGTAAGGGATAAACATTCTTAAAGGTTATGATCGATGTAGGGTTTCCTAAAGTCATCATCTTCCAGTATGAGAGTTGATGGTAATTTAATTGTTTTTATGATTTCTTCTTGTTCTAATTCCCTAACGCATTCATCAATGATATCTAAGGCATAACATGCGTCTCCCATCACAGGTGCCATAAGAAATTTCGAAAGTATAAATTCTATTTTCTCGTCACCTACCTCAAAGTTCACTTTCCTCTCTTGACATCTATTATGGCTCATGCAGTTGATAAGAATGGTCTACCTAGAAGGATTGGTATATCATTATCCTCTTTGATGTCCATGACAACAAAATCAGTAGGGATAAATAACTGTCCTATCCTAACAGGGACATCTTCTAAAATGCCTATTGGATACTTAACAGATCTATCGGCTAACTGAAGTGACATCTTAGTAGGTTGTAATTCTCCTAAGTTTAACCTCTCACAAACTGCTAAAGGCATTAAGCTCGCACTAACTCCTAAGTCTAGAAACGCTTTTTCGATGACATGACTACCCAAAAGACAAGGAATGGAGAAACTTCCAGGACCTTTATCCTTTTTGGCTAATTTATTCTCGGAAATAGAATTGCATTCCAAGGGCTTCGGATCGTCAAGTATACGTTTGTTGGTAAGGATGTCTTTGAGAAACTTTGCATAAGAAGGTATTTGGGTGATGGCTTCTATTAAAGGGATTTCTACGTGAAGTTTTTCTATAACATTAATACATTTCTGATACTGGTTATTGATCTGGGTTTGTTTGAGTCTTTGCGGATATGGTATAGGTGGTTTATATGGCGGGATGGTACGTAAGTTTTATCTTTAGGTTCTTCTCCTTTTTCTTGACTTTCCTGGTTTTCAGATTCCACTGGTTCCTTTACTTTGTTTGTGGGTTCGGTATATTCCTTAGAAGTTTTGGGTTCACTCAATCTTGGGTTTGGTGGCTCATCATAAGCGTTCCCACTTCATAAGGTAATGGCATTGGCTTACCCTCTCGGATTCTGTTGAGGTTGTCCAGGGAACTGTCCTCCAGGTGTGGTTTGGGGGGCTTGGTTTAAAGCTACCTGAGAGATCTGGGTTTCAAGCATCTTGGTGTGAGTAACTATTTGGTCAACCTTGGTTCCTAACTGGGTAATCAGTTCATTAACGTGAATGTTCTGGTTCATGAACTCTTTGTTTTGTTGGGTTTGAGCAAGTGATAAAATTTTCCATAATTTTCTCAAGGCTCGGCTTTGGTGGTACAGGTTGCATAGGTTGATTTGGTATTGGGGCTTGGTAACCTGATTGTCTCAGAGGTGCATTATTTGGATTAGGTTATTGTTCTTAGAGGAGAAGTTCGGGTGATTCCTCCATCCAGGTTTATAGGTATTCGAGTATGGGTTCCCTTGGGTGTAGTTCACTTGCTCAGAGTGGGTTTCATTTAATAGACTGCATTCTGCAGATTGGTGTCCTTGGGTTCCACATATCTCACAATCCGACGAAACTGCGGCTGCAGTATTCGAGTTTATGCACATATGCTCGACCTTGAGGGCTAATGCGTCCATTTTAGCTTGCATCATGTCTATAGAGCTTACTTCATGTACTCCTCCTTGGGCTTCCTTCTTCTCAACTGTCGCTCGTTCGACTCCCCATGATTGATGGTTTTGAGCCATATCTTCAATGAGGGCACTAGCTTCAGGATAAGGTTTACTCATGAGTGCACCGCCTGTGGCAGCGTCGATGGTCATCTTAGTGTTATAGTGAAGTCCATTATAGAAGGTCTGAATGATTAACCAATTTTCTAAACCATGATGTGGGCATGCTCTTAACAGCTCCTTATATCTCTCCCAAGCTTCCAACAACGATTCTCCTTGGTTCTGGGTAAATTTGGTTATGTGGTTTCGAAGAACGGCGGTCTTACTTGGGGGAAAGTATCTAGCAAGGAATACTCTTCTAAGGTTATCCAAGTCGTAATGGAATTGGGTGGAAGGGAATCTAACCATGACAGGGCTTTATCTATGAGGGAAAAAGGGAATAATCTTAAAAGGATTGCCTCAGGAGAAGCTCCATTGGTTTTAAAAGTGTCTACTAATTGGAGAAATATTTTTAATTGTTAATTTGGGTTCTCAGTAGCGAGACGTGCGAATTGTCTCTATTGCACTAGTTGCAACAGGGAGGGTTTAAGTTTGAAGTTATTAGCTGGGATGGTTGGGTTTACTATACTAGAACTAGGTTCCTCGTTGGATGGTTGGGCGAAATCCTGAAGAGGTCTTTGGTGTTGATCTTCGGCCATAGCTCTCCCAATTCTATGGAAAAATAAACGTGCGCGAGCGTAATGTTCAGGTTCCGCCAAAGGGTATACAAAGCTTTCGGTGCTGCGAGTTCTTCGCATTGACCGGCGGGTAATAACCTAAGTCTAAACGATATAACAACAGGGTACGAAATTTGACGAAATTGGTCCCCGGCAACGGCGCCAAAAACTTGATGTGTGCTTTTCGCAAGTATACGAACGCGTCAGAGTAATATAAAAGATTTTCGAATCCACAGAGACCAAGTGTCAATCTATCGTTATCTATTGTTATGGTGTTTATCTAAGGTAATCAAAATAAGGGTTTTTAGAGTGTGCAATGAAATGTAAAGTATTAAATTAAATTCAATTAATAAAGACAAGTTCGAACGTAATTCACATAATCAATTAATAATCCAAGTACTTGCTAATAGAATTACTTATGGGTAGTGTTTCCTACTTTGAAAAGAACCAACTTAACAAGAACTGTCGCTTTCACGTATTCAGAACCGAGTTGTACTCCCTAATCAAACCCTCTTATTGTCACTTATAAAAAGACGCGCATTGCGTTAGAGTAGTAAACCTATTTTTAAGAAATATAGTATCTTGACTAAGTTGAAAAGTATTTTAACCTGGATTTCTTAACCAAAAGAGGTTCTCACGAACCATAATCTAAGCTTATAAACGCGTCCGAAAATAGTTTTAAAATCACTTTTCTTCTTAAGTTAAAAACTCTTAATGAACTAAACAAAGCGCTTTCGCTGTTTTTGAAATAGTTAAAAACAACTAAGTTTAAAAAGATGTTGGACGGCTTTCGATCTTACCCAACGGAAATTAAGTGCGGGAAAACATAGGTTGAAAGTCAAAATAGCCCTTAAGTATTTCTACGAACAATTGTACGGATTATCGGTTCAATTACGATCCTTACATTCTAACCTTTATAGATTTAGTTAGACATGGTAAAGTAAAGGTGCATTTTAATTTAAATAAAAGTAGTGCGAGTGCGGAAAGTAAATAAAAGTAGTGCGAGTGCGGAAAGTAAATAAAAGTAGTGCGAGTGCGGGAAATAAAAAAAATAAAGACAGTGCGGGAAATAAATATAAGTAAAGCGAGTGCGGGAAATAAATAAAGTAAAGTGCGAGTGCGGGAAATAAATAAAGTAAAGTGAGTGCGGGAAAATAACATATATTAAGGTAAAGCAATAAAAACCTGCTCCAATCGGAGGGTTGAATAAAATGCGAAACGGAAATGAAAATGGCGGCAGGATTAACTTCCTTCCAAAGTGCTCCAAACTCGATTACTGACTCGATCACAGACTTGATTACACAATTGTGGTAACACCCCAATGCGAAGCGATTACCACTTTTAAAATACTGAATATATGCCTAAGTGAAACTAAGTTTGCTCTAAGTTTGGATGATTAAACAAATGAAAACGATTATGTTTTTATAAGCAAGGAAAATAATGGAAATGACAAGGATGCCTTTCAGATTGAAATTGGGAGGGAAAGGTTTTCTTCTTGTGGCGCCCGCCACAACCCTTTGGCGCCCGGCACAAGCCTATGGCGCCCGCCACAAGGGAAAATTGTGGCACCCAAGTGGAGATAGTGGGGAACATGGCAGTTGAGGGAAGTTGAGTTGTGACACGTCATGGTTGGGCCTATGGCGCCAGCCACAGTGGGAGCCACAAGTGCAAAATGCTGAATTTAATTTTAGTCTTTTTAGCTTATTTTCACTCCTTTTCTCGATCGGGGCTCTGATTAGACTGAAAACCTGAAAACAAAGAGAAATATAGTAATAACATAACAAAATAACAATAAAACAACTAAAATGCATACGAAATCGGAGTCGAAAATACGGTGAATTTCAGTGTCATCACCCAGCCTCTAACTCTGAACCAGAAACTACCTTCCCCACATTAGAAGAAGCAATAACTTTGTTTGCAGAGTCTTTAGTAGAAAAGATCAAGTCTATGTCTGTCAACTCTGGCATCAGTGATGATCCCTCTGCAGTGAGAATCCACTAGAATAGAGTGATCAGATGGATGACCTCTAAAGCCTTCAAACTGAAAGGCCTCTCTGAACAAGTCCACAATGAGTTCATCAAAGATGCTGGAATTAGGCTACAGGTTTGCTAGGCCAGAGAGGCTGAGGAAAAGGCCAGGAAGGAAGCAGAAGAGAAAGCTCTCCTGGAAGAAGAGAAAAGGATCAGAGAAGTTGAAGAAAAGGTTGTTGCTGAAGTTGCTGCTGCTGAGGCTGAGGCAAAAGCAAAAGATGAAGCTGAAGAAGCAGCATGCATTGCTGCAGAGGAAGCAGCCAAGGCTAGTGCTGATGCTTTGACTCAGGGGGAGCAATTTACCTCTGTTTTTTCCCCTCTGGTCTTAAAGACTCTGGAGGAACTGCAAAAGGAACAACAAGTGGTAGGAGCAAGGCTGGATTACAAGGATTTCGTCAACACCAACATTCAGAATCTGCTGACTCAGCTGTTCTAAAGGATGCTTCCTCCCCCAAACCCTTAGGCACTTAGGCTCTTTGCTTGTTGCTTTTCTTCTGATATCCTTTAATGTGTTCTTCTATATGCTTTCATTGCTGCGTATCTGTACCTATTCTTCTTTTATATATATGCATATCCATTTTCTGCCTTTATTTCTATGTCTTTTTTATTCTGACAAAAAGGGGGAGAACTAAAACAGCTCAGATGAAAATACATATCTAAACTCCTCAAGGCACTGCAAACATTAAATATCCTAATGACTTATAAGAACTAAAGTTACGTAGGATAATAGCTAAGGTACAAAACAAACTACCACACAAGGAAGGTCCCGTAAAAACTTTTGTTATATTTGATGCTCTAACTCAGGGGGAGTCCATTCTCTTTATCTGATTCTAAGATATTACTTATTGTTTCATCATCACTCTAACTTGTTTTGTCATCATCAAAAAGGGGAAGATTGTAAGAACAAATTTAGTTCTACAATGTATCTCTAAGATTTTGATGATAACAAAGGATGAAACAAAAATGGTACCCTAACAAAATTTTCCTAAGTGTGCAGGACTCTGATCAAAACAATCAGATAGACAATCTCCAAATACGGAATCAAGCGCTAAGATACTACTTAGAAGATACACAACCAAAAGCTCTGACTCTGATCAAACGCAAGTGCAAGCTAAACTAAAGAAGTCAGACACTCTGAAGTGGTAGAATGACTCTAGATATGAAGACGTACGCTCTGACCTAGTCAACTAAAAAGAAACTCTGAAGACAGTCAGCAATAATCATCATCTGAAGTGGCAATCAAGACTCTGACGTTAGGATCCTTTGATCCATAAAGCTTAACCACGAAGAAACTCGCTTATGGAAAGAAACTAATTTTAGAAGGATGTTATAACGCTCCAAATACTGCTTTGGAAAGAACACGGAGATTAATGACTTTAATCATCCTTCAATTCTCAAGATTCTGATATTAACATCACTCAACTGTCTGCTCTTTATTCTTATATAAAGGACGGAATTCCATTCAAAGAGTAATAGAAAAACATATGAGAATACAACACTTCCACCATTCGTTATTCCTTCTCTCATGAGTTGCTGCTCTAACGTGAGAACACTTCTTGTACTTATCTTGTGTAATATCTGCTTATTATTAGAAGCACTTTTCATTACTGTAATCCTTCTATTGCTAAGATACTTCCTCAAGTGACTCTGTGTAGTTTGATTACTTGATAGGGCTAAGGGATTATTATTCTCTTAGACGGTTGTTTGTGTAATCTTTCAAGATTAGTGGATTAAGTCCTTTTTGAAGGCGAAATCACCTTTGCCGGGTGGACTGGAGTAGCTTTGGGTTTTAAGTGAACCAGTATAAAATTCTATGTTGAATTATTTTGTTTCTATGTGTGTCTCTGTTCTAAAAGATTTTTATTTTCCAAAAAAATTCAAACCCCCTTTCTTGTTTTTCTCTACCTTAAAAAACTTCTTATCTTTGGGTTTTGTTCGTAATATTGCCCTTTTCCTTTGAAAACAATAAAAGTGCGGCGGCGACTCTGGTTTTATTGACGTTGAGCTAACCAATATCTCAATAGTCATGAATTTACTGGTACAAAAATAAAGTGGCGACTCTGCTGGGGAGTAGTCCTCAGTGGGTATAGCCTACTTTTGTGTGTGTATATATATTTGTATATTTTATGTTTGTTTGTATATATTGTTGTGTGATACTTTCTATCTGTGCTTTGTGATCTCTATGTGGTGAGATAAGTTCTAACTCAAACTTGGGTGAAATTTAAGATAGGAGGATGGTATAGTCATGTTGGAATTGGAGGAGTAGTCCTGAAAGAGTTGACATGAGATCCCCCACTTAGTGGAGACCTCTTTGGAGTTATTGATGTCATATGAGTAAGTCGTGGATAGGCATTACGTTATCTAAATTGCGGGTCGGAGAAACTGAGGACCGTAGAAAATTTAACCCAACTTGGCCTATTTTAGGATGTAGTGTAGAGAATGTTCAAGTTTATACTTGATAACAATTCTTACACGATACTACACTTAGACTAGTTTCTCTTGAAAATATTATGGGTTGATGAGTCAGTCATCTTAACCTATAGTATTCAATAGATGGGATCATGACTCTGGGAACTTCTTAGAACATGATCTATAGGTTTTTATCCTTAGTATACTCCTTTAGGGTGGTTCTTAACCCGACTCCATGATCGTGACTCGCAACAAACCCTTTGATTCTTGGTTGATCCGATCAGTCTTGTCAATACCAATGGAACTTGGGTGTTGATAAAGGTGAAAACCATAATCCACAAAAATGGATGATTGATCTTGATGATGACTTGATCCATCCCTTTAATTTTGTTTGTGTTTGCCTTGTGTGTGATCCCTTGCGTGTGGTTGTTGCATTCATGCATACATGCACATCATAACATTAATCACAGAAAATAAATTTCAAGGAAAATAAGGTCATATTTGCAAAAAATTTCAGATCATGGATTATGGACGAAGGAACACTAAGAAGTACAATTTCAGATGTTCCGACTTGAAAGAGTTGAGGAAGTTATCATCCTTTGAAGTTGATCCCTTGGATTTCAAGCAATGTCATGGGAAGCTTTTATTCGTATTGTCTAGTGATGTGGTGGAAGAACTTCTGAGTGTATTGGTGCAAGTTTATGACCCTCTTTATCGGTGCTTCACTTTTCCTGATTATCAGCTTGTGCCCACTATAGCGGTAAATTCATGACCGACAAGCTATGTTTAAACTTGACGTCAATAAAACTAGAGTCGCCATCGCGTTTTTATTGTTCCCAAAGGAAAAGGGCAAAAGTTTGAAGAAAACCCAAAGATAAGAAGTTTTCAAATCAAAACAAATAAAATGTCAAAGATTACAGGAAAGGGGGTTGGTTACATAGAGGCAAGGTATTAGCACTCAAAGTGTTCTAGGTATTCCTAGGGAGCCCTTTTTTATGTGCAAGTGTTTTAGTCAAAATGATGTTTGATAAAATATATAGTGAAGGGATGAGAAAAGAATTCATTAATTATATTTTTGTGTTTGACAAGATCTTCGATCTTATGCCTTTGTAACAACATAAAAATGAGGGATCAAAACCACGTAGTTCATGATAAAAATTTCAAAGGAGTTGGCGAATTGATTTTTTCAAAGGTTTAATAAGAAAAGGCACAAAAAGGCCAAAGACTTGAATGGGATTGTTAGTTCTTTTTTTCTTTTGAAATTAAAGTCAATACGGTTAAGAGTTGAAAATATCTGACCAATGGGATGCAATCCACAGGACAAGAATGTCAAATAGAAACCCATTACCTTTGGACTTTTGAGCAAGCAATAAATATAAGCAATATCTAAGCAAACCATATAAAGACCAAAGCATCAAATAAAGATAGCCATAACATCCAAAAAGCACTCCAATATCTAGTAGTCTTCAATATCTTCCAATGTATCATATGAAAATATTCCTTGGCAGATCTCAGAAACAATCAATCAAACATAAACAATAATAACAACATAACAATCAAGCACAAAAACAAAGTGACAAATGAACCAAGGGAACTCATGGTTTGCAACAGATGCAAGTCACATGTAAGGATATCTCAGTCTCAAATATTGGCATTGGCCAAGTCCTCAAAGCATAGGGACATTGCCTATTCTAAGTCCAAGAGTTCATATCAATTCCAACAGTCCATCAACATATCTTTTAGGCTTTTCTTGATGTTATTAGGTATTTTAAGGTCATAAGACCACAAATAGAACAAAATCACAAGCACACAATATATACAATTACAAGATATGGCTCAAGTGAGCAAAGTGAAAAGTACTAAAACATAACCAAGTTGCCTGAAATGTAAATGGCAATGAATGATAAAGGTGCTAAAATTTAAATTGCATTAAGTAAATGACTTGAAATTAAAGCCATATTAATAAACAGTTAGTCAAAGGTTAGTTAAGAGTTTCATGTGTTTAATTCATTCTTTGGAGAACACTCAACCATTCATTCATAAGTATGAATACATGAACCAAGACATCATCCCTGAGAAGGGATCCAACTTGGATAAATCAACAAGTATGCCATTAGCTCTCATGCATGGAAAAAAGGTCAAGTTTTCACACAATGCCATGAATAATGGGAGGCTTACAATCTCACTTACAAGAATGTTATGCCTTTTGGGATAGATTTAGCTCTATGTTAAGCAATCATATTTGGACTTATGTATAAGTCAAAACTATATGAGTCCAGGAAATAAAAATATCGGTGTTAATGCATGTTAGAGACTTGGTACAAAGAACCAAACTCCTAAAACATACCACACAAAAAAATTAAAGTTGGAGGGACCTATCTTAGTCAGGCTCATGTTGATTCATCTAACACAAGGTCATTAATGAATCAACTAGCATTAGACATAAAGAGAATTCATTGGTAAATGATGGATTGGGGAAGAATAGGGACGAAGATGAAGAGGGGAGGGGAGATAGAAACCCAAATTGATCATAGGAGGAAATTCATCTAATCAATACTATTCATTCATTTTAGGGGATGAAATGTACATTTCATCAACCCCCTAAATCCAATTGTATTGGTCAAATAAAAGTTAAAATCAACCATGATCAAGGCCAAATAGAAAGTCAAACATTACAAAGTCAATCATAAGGCTCAACAATATTCTTAAACAATTAAACAATTAAAAATCAAATTAGAAAAGAATTAAAATGCATTTTAAAATAGACAAAACCTCAAATCCCTTCAAATCACCAAATAAATGGTCAAGGGATTTATCCTAGGTCAAACAAGGTCAAAGGACCTTAGAGAAAAAAACTTCATAATTTTTGGAAAGCCATAAGTATTTTAAAATATTTAAAAACAAGTCAAAAAACATTTAATTCACCAAAAAAATCAAAATTAATCCAAAAAATGATTTTAATTCAAAATATGGAAGTGGGAAATATTTAATAATTTTTGGTGAAAGTCCCATATTTTTTGGATTAGAAATAAAATTTCTATGAATAAAATAAAATAAATGGATTAAACAGAAAATCAGAAATTAAAATAAAATGGGAAAAAACATGGGCCATCATATCTCCCTCATTAATTTAGGTGGCGGATCTGATGGCCACACGCTTGTGGTCCACCATGCGCTTCAGTCAATGCATTGCAAACATGGCAATCCAAATCAAGGGCCAAGTTATAACGTGAGATAAGGATCAGATGGCCTGGGATGTTCCAACGCAACACCGGAGCCCTAGCTCCGGTCATCTTCTCCGGTGGACCTCACCGGAATGGTCCACCACCAACTTGCACCAAAATGAAAAGTGATTACACTATTTTAAAGGAAAAATTGCCAGGAATCTAATCTGACCTCAAATTTCTCGAATTCCAAGTATATTGAAAGATACATGGAATTGAAAATTGAGGAGTATGAACTGAGTTGCTTCGATTTAACCTCAAAGTAACTCAATCTTGTTGCCTACATTGGTAGACTTCAGCCAACCAAAAACCAAGTGAAATAATGAAGAATTGAGGGAGAATCGAAGAAGAAAAGTTTCACAAATTTCACCTTCTATTTGCAGTGATGAAGCTCTGTCGAGCTCTCAATTTGCTTGGGCTTGCTTTCATTGGCTTGCATGTGATGATTTGGATGCAAATGGGCTTTGAATTGTTGGATTTCAATTCCAAAATAGAATGGGAATCAAAACTTGATTTCAATAGAAATCCACAAGAAATTTTATCAATGGCGGGTGGGAGTGTTTGTAGGTCAAAGCTTAGGCAAGAGGTCCTTGATTATGAGCATAATGAGTTGCATTTATAGACTTCCCAATTCATTTTCACACACTTCCACTCAAATTCCAAAAATAGCAATTCTAGTGTGCATGGTTGCATGGGCGTGTGATAGGCCCATCAAATGCTTATAATTGGTCCCAGATTATGCACAAACCAACCTGAAACAATTGCATGAAGTCATGCATTAGTGAAATGGAAATTGATCATGGAACTTATCAAATGAAGCCATGCATTGCCCTCATGCGCAATTCACTCAAAAATGACCCAAATGCCAAGATCTTGGACTCTTTGGAAAGGTAACATAAAGGGGAGCAAATTTTCTATTGTAATGTTTTCCATTTGGAGCTTGGATCATGATGAATTTTGAGGTGGAAGTTGGAGAAATCAAACATAGTTGAAAATTTTCTATGTATAAAGTCAAATAAACATTTTTTCCACCTTGAATAACTTTTAATATGCGCTTCAAATGACTTTGGTTCCTTCTTAAAAGTTGTAGCTCTTTCATTCCTATTCATTTTGGTCACAAAGTTTACACCATTTGAATATTTCATGAGGGAGTTATGGATTTTAGAAGTTGAGAAAAAATGCTTGATAAAAGATGATGGCCCAAAATGACCTATAATGTTTCCTCTTGGTACATGCCCTTGCAAGTTGAATTTGAAATTTTTAAAAGAATAAAAGATGGAGAATAAAAATTTAAATTTATCATGAAACTTTAATGGTCTTCATATCATAAAAATTGAGCAAGTTATGGTTCTTCGAAGTTGACCTTCCATCTAGGGCACAAACAAAATGACCTATAATCATTCACCATAAACAATGACTTTCCAAGCCAAATTAGCTCTTGATGCCAACATGAAAGTTGTTTATAATTTCATAAAAAGTAACGTTTCTATTGAAGTCATTTTCATATGACAAGTATTGTAGGATATAGGGTCTAGGGAACCCTAGATTTGATCAGCTGACTTCTCTGGTCAACCTCCTTGAACCAACTTGCAAACTTGGGGTTAATTTAATCTTTGTGGCTCATGGAGAATTATATATGCTTGAGATGATGTATAATGGAGTATCCTTTTATATCTTTGACCAATTGATGAGGAAACTTATTGAGGAAGTCACACAAGATACCTAGATGAATTAGGGCTTCCAAGGCAACCAAGCTTCAAACTCTTGATGAATTCTTGATAAAAATGACAATTAAAGAGCATGGGGATCCTTATATGATTCTTAGAACCATTTTGAACCTCTTATTTAGTGATCTCTTGCATTGAGGGTCTCAAACCCTAGATATGAGCTTTATGAGTCATAGGTGGATGCACACACTACCTACAAAAGAAATGACACTACACAGAGACATATTTTTGGTATTTTGGTTAGTAAACAAAAGAAAATAAAGTATGATACATTCAAAAGTGCTTGGTAATCTCTCCCAATTCAAACCCAATGAATGAGGGGTGCGGAGGATGCCAAGGTGTGATCCTAAAGGCAATGCAAAGGATGGGATAGCATGAGGGATCTTATGATCAAAGTTGGGATCTTACACCCATGTTAGAAGAGTATGCCCATCTCTTGGGTATGCCCGTATCTAACAAGGTACCTTTCAGTGGATTGGAGGAGATTCTGAGATCTCAAGTCATAACTGAGGCTCTTCATTTAAAGAAATCTGAGATAGATGCTAATATGACAAATAAAGGAGGGATTATAGTGTCGAATTCTGAGTTTCTCATTAGTAGAGCTACTGCTTTTGCTCAGGTTGGTAGTATGAACGCTTTTGAAGACATCTTTGTCTTTCTTATCTATGGTTTAGCATTGTTCCCTAACATTGACAATTTTGTTGATGTTAACGCCATTAAAAATCTTCTTGATTGGGAATCCTGTTCCGACTTTGTTGGTGACATGTATTTCTCATTGCATTTAAGGAACTCTAAGGGTGTTGGAACCATTGTGTTCTTCATTCCCCTCCTATACAAGTGGTTTATTTCGCACTTGCCTCAGACGCCTGCTTTCTTTGAGAACAAGCAATGTCTACGGTGGTCTCAGAGATTTATGTCTCTCACTAATGATGAGATTGTTTGGTATGATTCTGCATTTAAAAGCTTGGATATTATTGACAGTTGTCGTGAGTTCTCCAATGTGCCTCTCATTTGTACATAAGGAGGAATCAACTACAACCCTGCTTTAGCTCGCCATCAGCTTGGGTTCCCCTTGAGAGATAACCCTAATAACGTTCAGTTAGAAGGCTTGTTTTATCAAGAGGGTAAAGATCCCCAGAATTTGAAGAGTAAGATAATGCGTGTTTGGCACAATGTTCATAGGAAGGGTAAATATGAACTTGGTCCATGCAATTGTGTAGCTTAGGAAGCTTACACTATTTGGGTGAAGAAGAGATCTTTGGAGCTCAAGATGTCGTACGCTTGCAAAAGACCTATGTTTGTGGTTATGGTTGAGCCATTAAATCTCCCTAACCAAGATGTAGAGGAGTTGGAAGATGCACTTGCAAATATGAAGTAAGAGAATGACCTTTGGAAGGAGCCGTTCCATGCTTTGAACTTAAAGCATTAGGAGTTGCAACTTGAGTCGAAATACAAAGATACACTTATTAAGGTTCTTGAAGAGCATGTAGTGAAGAGACATAGAGAGCCAGAAGATTTATTTTCCTCTAGTATGCCTCAGCATTCTAGTGCTTCTAAGAAGATTATTGATCGAATCGTCCTCGAGAAACCTTAGATGCAGACAACCTTTGAGTCAGAAATTAGATGCATCCGAAGGAAGTATACACCCTTGGCTAGTTCAGTTACTAGGGATCCTTAGGATGATATTTTTCTTTTCTCTTATATTTATACTTTTTGGTTTCTGAAATTGTACTCAGTGTAATCCTTCCAAATTTATTTGAATAAAAGGAGATTTTTATGGTCAAATTGTTATTATTATTTATTATTATTTATTATTATTTATTATTATTTGAAATATTTATGAATGGACTTCATATGTTCCTTGGAATTAAAAAACAATAAAAAATATTGCATTGCGTGCATCATTTGCACAACAGGTTTCTTGAGTTCCATCCTTCGGCTAGATGTCATATGATTCTTCTTCTTTGTATCAGATAAGTTGACTCATCACTACAATACTCGAGCTAATCGCCAGTAAAGAATGGAGCATCCAGAACAAGAGAACCGAGAGCTTAAGGGTGAGATTTCCAGACTCACTGCTTTGAATGAGTCTGTTATTACTGCTCAAAATCAACCATCTCCGCCTCCCGCGACTCCTCTTCCTTAGAAGACTGTTATCTCTGAAGTTTTCTCTACACCAGTGCCTGTAATTCCTACTAGCTAGTCTGTGCCAGCCATGCCTGCCAGATTCTTGTGGGAAATGCAGCCAAACTTTGTACCTGAGGGTTATGCTCTAACTTTTGTTTCTTTTCCGGAATATAGGCCGATCATGTCTGTACGTCCTCCTGTCGTGCATACTTTTCCCCGTGTTGAGGAAACCATCTACCATTCTAAGTCGTCTGAGGGCTCCGATGTTTATGAAAATATGGACGAGATGAAACACTAGTTTTTTGAGCTGAGAAAGAAATAAAAGACCTTGAGGGGTAAAGATCTGTTGGTAAGAGTGGTGTTGAGTTGTGCTTAGTGCCCAACGTCAAAATCCTTGTCAAGTTCAAGGTCCCAGACTTTGAAAAGTATAAAGGAAATACGTGTCCTCTGAGCCATCTTGTAATGTATGCCCGCAAGATGTCTACTCACACAGACATTGATCAACTACTCATCCACTACTTCCAAGACAGTTTAACTAGTGTTGTACTTCGGTGGTATATGGGATCGGACAGTGCTAGTATCCACTTTTAATGACTTGGACGAGGCATTTGTCAAGCAAAATAAGTATAATGTTGATATGGCTCCTGATCGGGATTAATTACGGTCAATGTCCCAAAATGATAAAGAGGCATTCAAGGAGTACGCCCAAAGATGGAGAGAGCTTGCTGCTTAAATTAGCCCACCCTTTTAGGAGAAGGAAATGACCAAGACCTTTTTGAAGACTCTGAGTTCATTTTATTATGAATGCGTGATTTCCAGTGCTCCTAATGACTTCACCGAAATGGTGAACATGGGGATGCGATTAGAGGAAGGTGTTAGAGAAGGCCAATTGTCTAAAGATGAAGCGTCTTCAAGTAAGAAATACGGTAGTTTTTCCAAGAAGAAAGAAGGGGAAGCCAATGCAGTGACTCTAGGGAGGTAGAAGATGCCTCATGTGAGGATGAATGCCAGACCTCGCCATCATCATCATCATCAAGTATCATCATTTATTCATGTTTTTACCAACAATTCAGCAAATCAATCAGTTCCCGTTCAGCAACAACATCAACAATGAAATTCTGGTATCAGATATGAGATGTCGAAGGTAATGTCACGACACTAATATCTGAGCAATACAAACAGGATAAATGATAAAGAATAGTAATGCAAGAGACACAAGCAATTGTTAACCCAGTTCGGTGCAAACTCACCTACGTTTGGGGCTACCAAGCCAGGAAGGAAATCCACTAAATAGAATCAGTTCAAAGACTCTCAGTAAACAACTTCAAGTTACAGTCTTCTCACCTAATCTCTACCCGTGTGACTTCTACCTAAGAACTCTTAGATATGAGATCCCACTCACTCCCCCTCAATCACACCAGTGATATAAAACAAGAATTACAATAAAAAGAAGACACTCTTCAAAGACACACACTTGATCTTACTTAACAGCTTCAATCAAGTAGACACACATTCATGCTTAAAAGCTTAGAGTGACAAATTACAACTCAAAAATCAGACCAATTCAATCATCTAGGGATGAATTGAATGGCTTACAATTCATACGACCACACAAGACTGAAACCCTTATTCTCTCTTAATATTTTGTTCGTTATTTCTTGTGTATCAAATCAGGTTTTCCATATCCTTTTTATAGAAGCAATTGGCTGGGTTTGGACATCATAAAACCCTATGAGAGTTGATTAAATCTCTTTGGAAAATAAGTTAATCTCGTTGTGGTTACTGATTGATAACGTGTTCAATCATCTCATCAATCAAACATAGATTTGCATTAAAAACGCAATCACACAATACATAACATTCAGACTGAATGTTTTGTATACAGATGTCATGACATCGGGTCTGACATCCCAGTAAAATCCTGCATAATTACATTTTAAACATCCAGCAGGTACATGATATCTTATGTTAAGACAACACATGTGACACCTTGTGAACACTCTAGGTTTCACCAAAATTGCTGCCAACACAAGAACCAACAAACTCCCCCTTTGGCAAATTTTGGCTAAAACATATATCAATCCATTTGTTCACAACAGTAAACGCATATCAGCAGTTAAGCAGCAACATAAGCAATAAACACACAATTACTAGCTATAATACCAACTATTAATAAACACACATTAAACACATGGGTGCTTCTTCTCCCCCTAAGTCTGTTCAACATAGACATTTCCTTCAACAACAATTGCACCTGTAACATTTAGAACTTCCTTCTGACATCTCCTTCAACATCACCTGTACAACACAAAACATTATTTTGTTCAACATCAGTTGTCACCTGTTTAGCCTAGCTAGCTACTTCAATACATATTAACTGCAGCTCTCCACATCTCCATACATTAACTGCAGCTCTCCACATATTAACATCTCCCCCTTTTTAGTCAAAATAGACCAAAGTGACCAATTATACAAAATAAATGTCAATCAGTCCAGCAGAGAATGTCACAAAGGATGTTATAACATATAAAATGTTAAAACATAAATGTCAGGTGTTACATAACCATAATTATACACAGCTGCATTAGCTGAGATAATCAGAAATCCAGAGAACTCATAAAGAGCCAAAAAATTACATCATGGCATAAAAAAATACTGCCAAAAAAAACTACAAACATCAAATAGAAAACATCAAAGCATCCAAGCATCCAAGCATCCAGAACACATATCATTATAACAGGGGGATCATCATCACCACAACTAAATCTGAGGAGCTAGCATCTTCTTCACCTTCAGATCCAGATCTGCCACTAGATTTGTCTTGAGAATCATACCTCTCACTTGAAGGTGTGGGCATCTGTTTCCTTGGCTTCACCAACATTATCCGTCTCTTCTTGCTCCAAGCTACTATTTAGAACCTCTAAAGCCTCTTTCCTAGCCTTAGCCACCCTAATCCCAGTTTCCAACTCCTTACAGGTTCTATTAATTCAGCAATCAGGCCACCTTGAGAGGCTGGCTTCTTCATCGCAGATGTCATGACAATGTCATTGACATGACTGCCTTCAAGAAACTTGTAATGAATTGACAATGGAGGCTTCCTTCTACTGGGTATATCACTTGTGCTTAAAATACCAGGTTGCTAACTTAGAATTATCCCACAAATAATTGAGGGAAAGGCAATTGGCAGCTTCACTGCATTAGTGGAAGCATGTCTAACAATTTGTTCAAACATGAACCTTCCATAATCAAAGTTGAGCTTGGTTCCAATAGCATATATTATCCTTCCAAGAACATTAGGGATTGTTGAGATGTGGTTTGTTGGTACCCAGTTGGCTGACCCTATCTTATGCAAGATAGCATATTTTACAGTTAATTGGCCAGCAGAGAGATACTTTTTGCTTGGCCATTCCATTACTTGTCCAGCAGTGATTGTCCTACAGACTTGATTGTTTGTGGCCTCTAATTTAACAGCTCCTTCTGTTCCTCTTCCTAGGAACTTGTTGATTACAGTTGGGAGAACCTTACACACCTTCCTCTAACAAACACTTTGCAAAACTCTTTGTTGTTCTTGTCAGCAATATCCTCCAGGATGTTCACCACAAGTCGAGTCGCCACCGCACTTCTATTTATCCAAAGGAATGGTTAGAAAGCGAACAAAAACCTAAAAGTTTTATCGAATCAAAAACTAGTAAAAATGTCAGAGATCTGGGTAAGGGGGTTGGTTATGTAATGGGAAGGTTTTAAGCACCCAAAACATCCTAGGTACTCCTAGGGAGCCCTTTTCATACTTGTTGTAAGGTTGGTATTTGTGAATGTTTATTTGTGCAAACATGATGGAAGAGATGAGAAAATAATATACAAGTTTATTTACATTTTGTGTTTGGATGGATAATCCCATTGCCTATGTACCATCTTAAAAAATATTAGGATCAAAACCTTGTAGTTCGGGGTAAAAATTTCAAAATGAGTTGGTGAATTTATTGGTCCAAAAGCCTTAAGGTCTTTTGTTATCCAAGGGAGAAAACTCAACCTAAAACCACAAATCCACCATGTGAGGATAGCTTCAACATGCTAGTGAGGGGTTAACCCTATAATAAGCATGGAAGACTCATTGTCCACCATTAAGGATATAGGTGAGTATTACATCTACCTCAAGGATAACTCAAACCTAATAGCTAAGGGTTATGAAAAATTTGATTAATAAAGTGGCCATTGAAACCACAAAAGTATTTGAATGAGTGGTATTTACCAATGAAAAGTATTTACAAAATATGGTCAAAGTTGATTTAAAAGTTCAATTCAAAATAAGTGTTATGAAAAGAAAGTTTGAAAATCAAAAGCATAAGGCTTAGGTTTCTAATGTTTGAAAACAAATGTTAAATGTTAGCACGAAAGTTTTGGCTTGGGTTAGAGTGGAGGGAAGAAGAAGAATGGCTAAAGTCCTAATCATACAAGAGGTGAAGGATAAGAAGTAAGACTACAAATGGAGTTCCTCTCTTGAGATCATATTGATGATCCAAGTAGCTCCCATCCTTTGGAATATGCAAGCAAAGTAAACAAATGCTCAAGCAAGCAAGCACACAATCAAAACAAGCTCCTTGGAATCTTCGAATGACTTTTAGATCTCTCTCTCTTATAAGCTTATGGCAATGGTTCCTCAATTTGGCTTAATGTTGGAATCCCTAGCACAAGAACACACACATCAAAAAGTTCTATAATGCATTCTAAAGGTCCTTTCAATGTTCATCTTCAATGTTCATTTTCTTTCAAAAGAGGGAGTTTAGAATTTGGTCCTTTCAATGTTCACCTTCAAGCTTTAAGCATTCTAAAGGCATGAGGCCTAATTGCTCTTTGATATTTTAAGCACTCTAAAGGCATGAGGCCTAGTTGCTCTTTAAACTCCATTAGCTTGGGTAAGGTCCTAACATCTAAGTCCTTTTGTCCATTTTTGCAATTGGTCACAACTATCAAAACAAAACACAAGCACAATAGTATATACACAATTATGTTCTCAAGTGAGCAAAAGACAAATGGCATTAACATAAACATGTACTCAAGTGAGGAAAAAGGAAAAGCAAATGAATAATATGTGCAAGAATAGTAAATTACATAAAAGTAAAGAGCAAGAATTAGATGTTAATAGTCAATGATTAATGTTAGTAGTTAGTGTGCCATAAGTCAAATTTAGCGCTATGTTAAGCAATCGTAATTGGACTTATGTAGAAGTCATAACTATCCGAGGTCGGTCAATAATAATATAGGCAACAACACAGGTTAGAAGTCTTGATTAGTGAACCAAGTTCCAACAACTTGCCATGCCAAAAAAAGAAAAGGAGAAATGATCTTGTATTGGTTTAAGTCCTTTGCATGATTTTAGAAAGCAATATATCCTTAATGCAAAGCCATTCACTTGATCAATTGATCAAGATGAATTAGATTTGAATCAAGGAAGATTAAACCTCCCTAATCAATGCTAACTTATCAACCTTTTATTCATTGATCAAAAAGAAAAGAAGAAGAAGAAGAAGATGAATAGAAATGAAGAAAATTAAAGTGCATTAAAATGAAATGGAATGTATCAATCAATCAAGTGTTGACCAAACATATTGAGGATCATGGTCAAACAATCAAAAACAGAAGTAAGATGAAGATTGGGAGTCAAGAAATAAACAAAGTATTTTTGGCATTTTTAATATTTGAAAATAAACTTGAATTAAAATATTAAAGGAAGGTCAAATTTCAAATTCACTTCAAATCAACCTTGAAAATTCCAAGTGAATTATCCCAAGTTCAACAAAGTCAAACAAAGTTTGACAAAAAGTTTCAGCATTTTTAAAAGTCAGAAACTATTTTAAATCAATTAAAAATGAAGAAATATAACCTAATTGAACTAAAATCTCAAATAAATCTCAAA
Organism: Lathyrus oleraceus; assembly: GCF_024323335.1. Classification (NCBI taxonomy): domain Eukaryota; kingdom Viridiplantae; phylum Streptophyta; class Magnoliopsida; order Fabales; family Fabaceae; genus Lathyrus; species Lathyrus oleraceus. The sequence goes on from NC_066583.1 coordinate 215,764,761, forward strand.
TAAATTAATAAATTGATGAGAATATTTTTCATAGATCCATCATCATTCAAAAAGGTTAGGAAAATATTTTTGTATTTTTTGAATATTAAAAACTATTTAAAATGAATTAAAAATAACCAGAAAAGAGAAAATTCACAAAAAATATCAAATTATAAAATAAAAAATATTAAAAATAATTTTTAGAAACTAGAATTAAAAAGAGAAATAATGCAATTGGTCACATATTTTTTGGAATTAAAATGAAAGAGTTATGAATTTTAGAAATAAAATGGAATTAAAAAAATGAAATAGAAAATAAAATCAGAATTAATAAATGGCAAAAAGCGTGAGCCCTTGGATCTGAGCTCATTAATTGAGCTGGCAGATCCAAGCATCCAGAGTCGCACGTCCAACATGTTCCACGGTCAATGCAACCACACGTGGTATTTAAAAAAGTCATAAGAATGGAGCGTGGAGATTAGATCTGGAGATTGAGATCAATGGCTCATACTCAATCTGGCAATGAGACGGTGGCCAGCGCCACCGTCTTCTCCGGTGAGCTCCGGCGAAGGTCAAAAAATGCAGAGATTCAAATGCTCACTAAAATGGACGATCCAGGCACCATTCGAAAGGTGAAGTGATGTACATCACTCCTATACCACTCACTTCCACTCTAGATTCCTATTAAGAGAGAAATCAGATATGGAAGTTTGGTGATGTTCAACTGAACTTGCTCGATTTCAACAATTAAGCACTCAATAATGATGCCTCTATAGAGAGGACTTCAGACAACCAATTATCAAGTTCAATAGATCAAAGAATAAGGAGATTCGAAGCAAAAAACAGTTGATCAAAACCTTTGGTTTATGAAGATTTGAGTCCCTTTCCTTGGTTCCCTTTGCAAAACAGAACTTCAATAGATCAAATGATGAAGGTCTAGAAACTTTAGATCTGAAAATTCAACCAAATGCAATTGAATTTCAGATCTGAATTTTTGGAGAAAAATGGAGTTGTTCCTTTAGGCTAGGGATTCAATCCTGCAGCATTTCAGGCGCCTTCAGGTTGGAGAATTATGAAGCATAGCACATGTATTTATAGCTGGAAAGGGTTGAGTGCATGAGTTAACTCGTGTGCATGGCAAATGGATTTTGCATTGCATGGGCTTGTGTGAAGGCTGAAACAAACTGCTGAACTCATGTGAAATGCAAATGGACATGTACATTAAGTGTAATCAGCTCATGCATGGCAATTTGAATTGAATTTCACAAAATGCACTTAATCTCCATGTCTTCGAAAATGGTGCTTCCAAACTCCAAATGCTACCTCACGAGTAATGGTTAGAAAGCTTGTTGCATAAGGAACAAATGATATGTTGATCAAAATATCAATTGGGCCTTGTAAATTAAAGAAATTTGAGCTTGAAGTATAGGGTGCAAAACATGCAAATGTGAAGTTTCCAAATTTGGCCAATGTTCAAGCCCTTCTGTTTTGACGATGCAAGCCTCAAATGGAAACACCTCCAACATAAAAGTTGTAGATCTTTTCAATAAAATTAATTTGGACTTAAATTTTTCATCATTTGGATTTTTGATGAAAAAGTTATGGGCACTTGAAGTTGGACTTTTTTACATTTCAATGCATTTGGCCCAAAGTGACCTGTAATGTTTTGCATTATCACATGTATTTCTTTTGAGATTTTAAAATTTTTCTCAAGATAACATTTGAAGTAGACACAATAAGATTTCCAATGCATTTGGTTACACCTAAAAATCATAAAAAATGAATGAGTTATGTTCTTGACAGGTTGACCCAAAATTAGGGTTTCAGTCAAAAGGACCTATAATGTCTTGGAATGGATGATGATATTCCAAGCTTCAAATCCAATTTTGATGAACATAAAAGTTGTTCATATTGTCCTTAAGAACATTTTTGATTTTGGGATCATCTCCGTTTGACCAACACATAAAAAGTTAGGTCTCAGTGCATTTCAAAGTAGACAGATGAATTGACTTATCAACTTCTCAAGTACACCACTCATATCTTGATGACTTGATGATTGGGGGCACTCAAATAAGTTCAAATATGAATTAAATGATGAATTAAAGAACTTCCCTTGATTGTATTTGACCATGTGCTGAGGTTGCTTCATGAGCAAGGTATTATTGATGATCAGATGAATTAGGGCTTCCTTGGGAACAAACCTCAAACCCCTTGACTTGCTTTAATCAAACATGATGAATTGAGATACTAGGGAGGCATATTTGATGGATGATAGCTTTAGGAACCATTTACATGCTTGCTTTCATCTTCTCTTGGCCTTATCATTGCACATAGGATCTCCTAGAAGCTTTTAACCTTGTGACTGCTCAAGCTACAAACAAAAGATGTTAGTGACATATTTTTGTGCTTTTGGTTTGTGAATAAGATGAGAAAAGCAATAATATACAATTCAAGCATGCTTGGTGATCTCAAACCACTCACAAGAGGTCCCCACTCAAAGGGAAGGGAACCAAGATGCTCATGATCCTTGAGGCTTTGCAAAATGCAATGTTATGATGCCATGAGGGATCTTAGGGACAAAATTGGGGTCTTACAGATGCCCCTATTTAAGGTCATTCTAGCCGGAGAAGTGAAGGTTAAAATCTTCGTCTCGACGAGGTAGAATGGGCTTAAATAATAACAAGGAGACGAATTTCGGTCCCTAAGAGACCTCATGATGCAAATATATGTATGCAAAAGGGTAATACTTCATGGGGATATGTGTCCACAAAGAAGAAAAGAAATCCGGGGAAACCGACAATCCATTTGAGTAATTCACTCAATGGGACAGAGACTCTAGGACTCTTATGGGGATAGAGAAGGAGTAAATTGCGTGAGCAGGGCACGACTAAAAACTTGGTGAAAGACACGAGCAGAATTCCACAAGAATAAATCGATGGAAAGACCCGAGCTGACTCAAAGGCGCCCGTATTGGGGAATATGCCAATACAGCGGAATTATCCACAAAGGATACTTCGGATGAAAATCCGGACTCAGACTGAGGGATCCCACAAGGAAATTTGTTGGGGAAACATCCAAATAAAACTCCTCTGGGGAAGCAACAGGATGAGGTATTATCGGTTACCGGGTAATAACCTCAAAGAGACATGTGATCTGAACACCAGTATAAGGGTGAGAGAATAACATGCTTAGGAAGAATCAATATCTAAGACCGACATAAAGGTGAAAGATATCAATCATCCGAAATCATCTAAGGGAGACCTAAAAAGGTATATTCCAACTCAGGAAAGCCTGACTCCACAGGGGGACAAAAAGTCATAATAGGGAGCAGGGAGGAAGGAACATTAGGGATATCGGTTACTGGGCATATAATAGGTGACCAACCAATGCGTGAATTGGGGGATATTTCCAAGATACTCATCATCCAAAAGAGGGCTAAAAGCAAACTCGATTATAGGATGGACATTCTATTCCACAAAAGGGATGCAAATCTTACTCGACTGGGGAAGAGCAAAGGACTTCGACCAAAGAGCGCATGAAATATATTATCTATTACCGTCATAACGTAGATAACATACTCGCATAGAAGATTATCCGTAACCGGCTATTGGGTTAATAAAGGATAAATCGACCGAAAAGAAAGGACATCAGGATACCGAATACTAGGTATAAAGATGATGACCAATTCAGGGGAGAAACAATCATTACCAACAAAGGGTGAATGAGAGATTACTCACTGGGGATACATTGGCGAAAGCAACGATCTGGGAGATATATCACCGACTACTGGGAGATATACTCAAAAAGTGAAGGACTATCAATACTGAATATTGGATAAAGATAACCGTCAAGGAGGGGATTACATCTACCAGATACTGGGTAGAAAACCACGGAAGAGTAACCGTCATCGGTTTGTATGAACAAAACGGTTAACTTTACGAGGGGATAAAAAGGGTTTACAACTACAGGTATAAGGGTATAAAACCAAAGAAATGGGACTTATCACTACCGGTATAGAGTAGAAAGCAACAGACTCCGCCGGGGAAAAGATGGATAATTACCGGTTACTGAGTAACCATTCATCTAAACTACGGGGAAGCGCAGGAAGCGGACATAAGAAGCCAATCTGGGATCAAACCAGAAAGGCAAGATGAAACAAGACTTGCCCCTAAGAGGATATAACTCGATGGGGAATTCCATCCCAATATATGTGTTGGGAGGAAACAGAAACAACCATCATCCATGAGGATACAACTCTGTGGGGACTATGGAAGAAAGGATAAACACCTTCTGGTTATGGGGCTGACTCTATATGGAGAGATCAAACACCGACATCTGTTTGGGGGAGCATATTACCCTCAAACAAGAGATAACAAACAAAGATATATGGCAAATAATGCGACATGAATATCTGTATGTTCAAAATTATGTGTATATGCATGGTTTATGTATGATGAATGCTGACAAACAGACATTTCTAACACAAACAGGTCCAACGGACAATACACAAACGTCCGGTACTACATCTCAAGAGAGAAAGCCAGGAAAACAAAGATCTCTTCAGGGGAACAACCACTAATCAGAAACTTCCAAAGATCACATATGCTGAGGAGGGAGGGATGAATATCTTCGACAAACACTCTACCTGGGAAAAAAATCACAAAGTGCTCCGAAGGAAGAAGATACAAGCATGCCAGGAATATGACTAATTGCCTCACCCTGTTGAGGGTCATACTATCCTTGGGAGAGCACTGAAGACATCCCTAGTATCCCTTTTATCATTGTGGATGTCCATTTTGTTCAAAAACAAACTATGAAAATCTTAATTATTTAAAACAATAATATTTCTCAATTAAAATATGCAAAATATTTGTTGAATAGAAACAAGTAAGAGTGCAAATAATTGGATAAAGGCTCAAATTTATTTGTTGGAATGGTAGCCTGCAAATTGCAAGACTCCATAGATCTTTACAAATTTGAAATTGGTGATATATATTGGAAAAGGGCTACATTGAACATAATGATCATTTCTACACCAACTCTGAATCCGATGTATTCAAAACTTCGGTTGACGATGATTGAGCGGGAATCCCTGACCGATGACATCTAGAGTAGAACAAAGTCTCATCATGATGCAGTTACTTGCCAGATCCCTAGTTTTTGCCTAGATTGCCCCAGGGTGAGGTACTCAATCTAGCAGGATACACATTCATTTTTTATGTCTCTAACTTTTTCTGGACCGCCCTTTCGGGTTTTCAATCCACCGAGACACTCATTTTTGCCTAAGTTGCCCTTTCGGGTTTTCAACTTAGCGAGCTATTCTGTTTTTATTTTTTAGGCTAAGTATTTATTGACTGCATCTGAACTCACAGGACGAGTGAAATCTTCCCCATCAATAGTTGTAAGTATCAATGCACCGCCTGAAAAGGCTCTCTTGACAACATATGGACCTTCATAGTTTGGAGTCCACTTTCCCCTGGAATCGGGCTCGAAAGACAAGACATTCTTGAGCACAAGGTCACCTTCTCGGAACACACAAGGTTTGAACTTCTTATCAAAGGCTTTCTTCATTCTTTGTTGATACAACTGGCCATGGCACATGGTAGTTAATCTTTTCTCTTCTATCAGATTCAACTGGTTGTAACGACTCTGAACCCATTCAACATCAGTCAACTTGGCTTCCATAAAGACACTCATTGATGGGATCTCCACCTCTACTGGGAGCACAACCTCCATGCCATAAACAAGAGAAAAAGGGGTTGCCCCTGTTGAAGTGCGGACAGACGTACGATATCCATGCAAAGCGAATGGCAGCATCTCATGCCAATCTTTGTACGTAACAACCATCTTCTGGATAATCTTATTGATATTCTTATTAGCAGCTGTAGCGGGGTATTCGTTACCATTAGAAATATTGACTAAATCCAAGGTAAATCATACAAGTCGAGTCCCCACCGCACTTCTATTTATCCAAAGGAATGGTTAGAAAGCGAACAAAAACCTAAATTTTTTATTGAAAACTAGTAAAAGAGAGTCAGAGATCTGGGTAAGGGGGTTGGTTATGCAATGGGAAGGTGTTATGCATCCAAAACATCCTAGGTATTCCTAGGGAGCCCATTTCATATATGTTGTAAGGTTGGTGTTTTTTGAAAATTTATTTGTGCAAACATGATCGAAGGGATGAGAAAAGAATATACAAGTTTATTTACATTTTGTGTTTGAATGGATGAACCCATTGCCTACGTACCATCTTAAAAAGATTAGGATCAAAACCTCGTAGTTCGGAGTAAAAATCTCAAAAATGAGTGGATTGATTGGTCCAAAAGCCTTAAGGTCTTTTGTTATCCAAGGGAGAAAACTCAACCTAAAACCACAAATCCACCATGTGAGGATAGCTTTAACATGCTAGTGATGGGTTAACCCTATAATAAGCATGGAAGACTCATTGTCCATCACTAAGGATAAAGGTGAGTATTACATCTACCTCTAGGATAACTCAAACCTAATAGCTAAAGGTTATGAAAAGTTTTGATTTATAAAGTGGCCATTGAAACCACAAAAGCATTTGAATGGGTGGTATTTACCAATGAAAAGTATTTACAAAAGGGTCAAAGTTGACTTAGAAGTTCAATTCAAAATAAGTATTATGAAAAGAAAGTTTGAAAATCAAAAGCATAAGGCTTAGGTTTCTAATGTTGAAACAAAGTGTTAAATGTTTGCACAAAAGTTTTGGCTTGGGTTAGAGTGGAGAGAAGAAGAAGAATGGCTAAGATCCTAAGCATAAAAGAAGTAAGGGAAAAGAGAACAAAACCACACAAGGAGTTCCTCTCTTGAGATCATATTGATGATCCAAGTAGCTCGCATCCTTTGGAATAAGCAATCACACAAAGCATAAACTCAAGCAATCAACAATCAATGAATTTTGAGATAAGGTTCCTCAAGGCATCTTGGATCTCTCTCTCTCTTAGGAGCTCATGGCAATGGTTCCTCAATTTGGATCAAATTAGAATCCCTAGCACAAAGAAAACACACATCAAAATGTTCTATAATACAATCAATGAATGGACAAGAGGGAGTTTAGAATGTGGTCCTTTCAAAGTTCATCCTTAAGCTTTAAGCATTCTAAAGGCAGGAGGCCTAGTTGCTATTTGACATTTATAGCATTCTAAAGGCCCAATGCCTAGTTTCTCTTCAAATTCCATTTTGCTTGGGTAAGGTCCTAAATTCTAAGTCCATTTTGTCCAATTCTTGGCATTTTGTTCACAACAAACAGACAAACACAAGCACAAAAGATATATACACAATTATATACCCAAGTGGGCAAAAGGCAAATGGCATTAACATAAACATGTGCTCCAATGAGCAATGGAAAAAGAAAATGAATAATATGTGCAAGAATAGTAAATTGCATAAAAGTAAAGTGCATAAAATAAATGTTAATTGGTAGTGGTTAATAGTTAGTGTGCCATAAGGCAAATTTAGCGCTATGTTAAGCAATCGTAATTGGACTTATGTAGAAGTCACAACTATCTGAGGCCGGTCAATAATAATGTAGGCAACAACATAAGTTAGAAGTCTTGATTAGTGAACCAAGTTCCAACAACTTGCCATGCCAAAAAGAAGAAGAGAATTGATCTTGTATTGGTTTAAGTCTTTTGCATGACTTAGAAAACAACCTATCCTTAATGCAAAGCCATTCACTTGATCAATTGATCAAGATGAATTAGATTTGGATCAAGGAAGATTAAGTCTCCCTAATCAATGCTAACTTATCAACCTTCAACTCATTGATCAAAAAGAAAAAAGAAGAAGAAGAAGAAGGAGATGAATAATAGAAATAAAAGAAGGCAAAAATACAAATGCATTAAATGAAGTACAATGTACCAATCATCATATGTTGACCAATAACATTGAAAGTCAAAGTCAAACAATCAAAAACAGAAGTGAGATGAAGATTGGAAGTCAAGAAATGAACAAAATATTTTTGGCATTTTTAATATTTAAAATTAAACTTGAATTAAAAAATAAAAGAAAGGTCAAACTTCAAAATCACTTCAAATCAACTTTGGAAAGTCCAAGTGATTTATCCTAAGTTCAACAAGGTCAAACAAAGTTTAAAAAAAAATTTCAGCATTTTTTAAAAGTCAGAAACTATTTTTAATCAATTAAAAATGAATAAAAATAACCTAATTGAACCAAAATCTCAAATAAATCTCAAATTAATTAAAAAATTGATGAGAATATTTTTCATAGATCCATTATCATTCAAAGAGGTTGAGAAAATATTTTTGTATTTTTAGAATATCAAAAACTATTTAAAATGAAATAAAAATAACCAGAAAAGAGAAAATTCACAAAAAATATCAATTGACAAAATAAAAAATATTAAAAATCATTTTTAGAGACTAGAAATTATTTGGAGACTAATGCAATTGGTCCCATATTTTTTGGATTTAATATGAAGAAGATATGAATTTTTAAAAATGAGATGGAATTTAAAAAAATAAAATGAAAAATCATAAATTAGAAAAAACCATGTGCGTTGGATGGATCCTCATTAATTGATGTGGAGGATCTAATGGCAATGAGCTGCGCGCGTACCATAGTCCACGGTCAATGAGAAACATAATGAATTAAATAAAGTCATAAGATCTGATGGCTATGATATAAACTGGAGATCAGATCCAAGGGTCCAGGATTGATCTGGTAATGGGATGGTGGCCAGTGCCACCGTCTTCTCCGGCCAGCTCCGGCGGAGACCAAAATTTGAAGAGATTCAAAAGGGAACCAAAATGAACGATCCATACGTCTTTAGAAAGCTGGGATGATGTACATCATCCCTGTGCCACTCAATTCCACTCTAGATCTCTATATTGAGAGAAATCAGATATGGAAGTTCTGTGGTGTTCATCGTGAACTCAATGGATTTCAAAAATTAAATGCACAATCATGATGCCTCTATTGAGAGGACTTCAGCCAACACAAGATCCAAGCAAATAGGTCAATATATGGTGAGTTTCGAAGGAAATACCAGTTGAAGAGCAAACTTGATTTCTGGAAACTTGAGCTCGATTCCTTGCTTTCTTTGCCAAAATAGAAGATCAATGAGTTAAACTTTGGATCTGAAAAATTTGAAGAAAAATGAACTAGCTTCTTTGGTAATGGTTATGAATTCCGTTGTGCAGCATCTCAGGCGCCATTAGGTTAGGAATTGAATGAAGAGGAGCATGTATTTATAGCTGAACTTGAAGCAATGCAAGGCAATACTCGTGTGCATGAGAATTGGGTCCTCCATGCATGGGCCTGTACAGGCGCATGTGAGGCCCAAAAGCTGATGCAAATGAATGCTGACTACAAACCAAGTTGAATTGGACGTGTAATTTGAATGACATTTGCTTGTGTATCAAGATTTCATGTGAATTCCATATTTGGACCTAAATGTTCCCTTCTTCGAAAGTTCCATTTAGAGAGTCCAAACATAGGCATGTGAGTAATGGTTGGAAAGGTTTTGATGTAAGGAACAATTGTTATGTTGGGAAAAATCCATTTGAAGTGTGGAAATTTATGAAATTTGAGTTTAAAGTGTAAGGTGCATGACATGTGAAAGCAAGGTTTCCAAATTTGGCCAATGTTCAAGCCCCTCTGTTTTGATGATGCAAGCCTCAAATGGAAAAACCTCGAACATCAAAGTTGTATATCTTTTCAAGGCACTCAAAATGGACTTAAATATTGCATCATTTGGATTATTGATGAAAGAGTTATGGGAACTTGAAGTTGGACTTTTTTGCCTTTCAATGCATTTGGTCCAAAGTGACTTATAATGTTTTGCATTATCACATGTATTTTATTTGAGATTTTGAAATTTTGTTCAACATAACATTTGAAGTACACATATTAATATTTCCAATTCATTTGATCCCACCTCAAAATCTTAAAAAATGAATGAGTTATGTCCTTGGGAAGTTGACCCAAAATTAGGGTTTCCGTCAAAATGACCTATAATGTTTTGAAATGGATGATGACCTTCCAAGCTTAAAATCAATTTTTGATGAACATGAAAGTTGTTCATATTGTCTTTAAGAACATTTTTTAGTTTGGAATCATCTCCATTTGACCAACACATAAAAAGTTAGGTCTCAGTGAATTTCAAAATAGTCAGATGAATTGAATGATCAACTTCACTAGTCCACAACTCATATCTTGATGAATTGATGATTGAGGACACTCAAATAAGTTCAAATATGCATGAAATGATGAATTAAAGAACTTACCTTGATTGCATTTGATCATGGGCTGAGGTTGCTTCATGAGCAAGGCATTGTTATACACAGATGAGTTAGGGTTTCTTGAGAAGCACAACCTCCAACCCTTTGACTTGCTTTGATCAAAATGAAAAATTGAGATACTAGGGAGGCATATTTGATGGATGAGAGCTTTGGGAACCATTACCATGCTTGCCTTCATCCTCTCTTGGCCATGTCATTGCACATATGATCTCCTAGAACCTTTGAACCTTGTGATTGCTCAAGCTGCAAACAAAAGATGTTAGTGACATATTTTTGTGCTTTTGGTTAGTAAGAAAAGCAATGATATACAATTCAAGCATGCTTGGTGATCTCAAACCACTCACAAGGAGTCCCACCCAAATGTAAAGGGAACCAAGATACTTATTGAAATTCTAGTTAACAGACTTTCGATGTCACACGGGATGTTATGACATCCAATTCTACGCAGACAAGAATTATGCAAAACTTAAAAATAAGTGCAGTAAATAACACAAGGAATTGTTTACCCAGTTCGATGTCACACACACCTACGTCTGGGGGCTACCAAGCCAGGGAGGAAATCCAGTATTAGTAGTATTAATCCAGACCTTAAACCAACTGTTTAATCCTATCACTTAATACCTACCCAATGCAATTTCAATCTTACACTAAGATCAGAGTTCCTAATCACTCCCCCTCAATCACCTCAGTGATTACAACCTTTAATTAAATTAAAGTTAATTATGAAGTCACACTTCAAACAACTCTTGATTGTGCTTAACAGCTTTAATCAAGATACACAGCACTCACGCTTAAAAGCTTAGAGTGACACAACACTTATAACTCAATGAACACCCTAGTCCAATGCAATCATCTAGGTGATAATTTCTTGGCTCACAAGATACACCTAATACAAGACACACAAAAATACAGCAGTGAAGTATAATGGGACAACAAAATTTTCACGCTAAAAACCCCTGATTCTGAATGAAGGATTGCCATCCTTTTATATTGCAGCACTTGGGCCTTGTACTTGTATTTCCTGAAATTAAGGTCAAGCAAGTTAACCTAATTTCCACATATTAGGGTACTAACAAATAGGCTATTTGTTAGGTTCATTAATTGTAGCTCAGTTGTTAGTTTTCTGGATTTTAGATCAGCTGTTGACTCCCTGAAGAATAGCCTGAGAAACCTGCTGAAATAGAAAAACTAATCAACCTACAATTTAGCATATGCTGTCAGGAATGAATGTCACAACATTCAATTTGACGTCCAAATCATAGACCATATGCTAAGTCTGTTTTTCCTGAAAACAGACTGTACAAATTGTTGTACCCTAAAAGACCAACCAGTCTATATACTTCAGTATCAGCTTACAGTAACAAATATCAAAACATCCAATTTGACATTTACACATAGAGCTTTATGCCATGGTCTACTGTCCTCCTGAAGAACAGACTGAGATACATACTGAACTGCAGTAGAAAACCAATTTGCCTATTATTCAGTATATGCTGTCAATGATGAATGTCATAACATCCAGTTTGACATTCAAACAGTAGGCCTTATGCCAGGTGTGTTATTCCCTAAATAGACTGAAATTAAATATTGAGTTGTAGTAGACAACCAACTGCTCTAGACCTCAGTACCTGCTGTCAGGAATGAATGTTATAACATCTAGTTTGACATTCAGTAAATCCTGTATAAGCTAAACCTGCAGCATACTACTCAAGTATGTCATGACATTAGTCAAGACATCAGAGTACAGTTAGATGTTCTAACATAAAATGCAGCCAATTACACATTTCCAAAGCATGTCATGACATCAGTCAAGACATTTTAGACCAGTTAGTGTTTTACCATAAAATGCAGCCAATCAAACATCTACAAACTCCCCCTTTGGCAAATTTTTGACTAAAACAACTTGGCATCACAACAGAGTTCACAGCAGTGTAAAACACACATCTAGCAGAGAAATTAACCTAGCTAATACACTCTGAGCAGCAGCACACTCACCAAAGATAGAAGTTAAATAAAAACTTCACAAATCAGCACACACATATAGAAGTTAAATAAAAAATTCTAACAGTATCACAGACATAGAATTTAAATAAAAACTTCTAATAGCAGCACACAAAAACACACTCACACTCATCACACATAGAAGTGGAATATCAAGCTGCAGCACAACCTCTGGATTAGAGGGTCTTCAAAATTTGTTTAAGCACATAGCAAATAATCTGTTGTCCTGGGGCATCACAGGTGTTACTCCCCCTTTTTGTCAAAAATGTTGCCAAAGAAACACTTAAAAATTACAGACCAAAATAAACAGAATTACACAAAAATGACAGACAGACAATCTTGATTTTACTTCACAGTTTCAATCAAGAATACCCCCTCTTGATCTTGCTTTACATCTTTGATCAAGACACCTCCCACTTGATCTTGCTTCACAACTTTGATCAAGTAGTCACACACTCTTGCTTCACAACATGTACACCCATATCAGATGCCATGACTTTGAGTCTGACATCTCGAACCACTCTTGCATGAACACTTTCTTGAAGTCCAGCAGGCACATGGGCTGTCCCATGTTAGGATATCCCCTAAACTTCTTGTTACCACACTTGCAGCAAGTAACATAGCTGTGATCTGTTGTCTAGTCACATCATACTTCCAATTGTTTAATAGGTAGAGATATTAAACAATACATCCCAAACATCATTGGTTGCTATAAATCCTCAGAGAGGCACATTCCCAGTTTGCCCCTTAAATTTTCAAATTGAGTAGCATCCAGAGCCTTTGTGAATATGTCAGCAAGTTGTAGTTCAGTGGCTACATGTTCCAAGGTAATCACTTTGTCTTCCACCAGATCTCTGATGAAGTGATGTCTAATATCAATATGTTTGGTCCTGCTGTGTTGGATGGGATTCTTGGAAATATTGATGGCACTGAGATTGTCACAGTACAAGGTCATGACATTTTGAGAGACATTGTACTCAGTAAGCATCTGTTTCATCCACACCAGTTGGGAACAACTGCTCCCAGCTGCTATGTATTCAGCCTCTGCAGTGGACAGAGATACACAATTTTGTTTCTTGCTGAACCATGATATGAGATTGTTTCCCAAGAAGAAACATCCTCCTGAGGTGCTTTTTCTGTCATCAGCACTCCCAGCCCAATCAGCATCACAATACCTAGATAGGACAGGCTCAAAGCCATGAGAGTATAGCATATCATAGTCACAAGTCCTGTTGACATACTTGAGAATCCTCTTGACTTGATTTAAGTGGCTCACTTTGGGTTCTGCTTGGTATCTAGCGCACACTCCAACTGCATAGGAAATATCAGGTCTACTTGCAGTTAAATATAGTAGACTACCTTTCATGCTTCTATACAGGCATTGATCAACACTGGGACATCCATTATCTTTGGTTGACTTTAAATGAGTAGGTGCAGGAGTTCTTTTGTGCCTAGCATTATCCATACCAAACTTCTTAACTATGTTTTTGGCATATTTGCTTTGGGAGAGAAACATAGAATCCTCCATTTGGTTAACTTGCATTCCAAGAAAATAAGTCAATTCTCCAACCAACTCATTTCAAACTCAGACTGCATCTGGTGAACAAAATGTTTCACCATTTGCTCAGACATTCCACCAAAGACAATTTCATCCACATAAATTTGGGCAATCATGATTTTGCCATCTTCATCCTTCACAAACAAGGTCTTATCTATCCCACCTTTTCTGTACCCATGAGAGGTCAGAAATTCGGTCAACCTTTCATACCAAGCTCTAGGTGCTTGCTTCAACCCATACAAGGCTTTCCTCAACTTGTACACATGTTTAGGTTGGTTAGGATCATAAAACCCTTTAGGTTGTTCCACATAGACTTCTTCATTTAAGTAGCCATTTAAAAATGCACTCTTCACATCCATTTGGAACAATTTGAACTTCAGAATGCAGGCCACACCTAACAGCAATCTGATTGACTCAAGTCTAGCAACAGGTGCAAACGTCTCATCAAAATCAACCCCTTCAACTTGAGTATATCCTTGAGCCACTAGTCTTGCTTTATTCCTAGTGATTACTCCTTTCTCATCAGACTTTTTCTTGTAAATCCACTTGGTACCAATGATGTTAGTCCCTTCAGATCGTGGAACTAGCTCCCATACTTCATTCCTTTTAAACGGTTCCAATTCATCTTGCATGGCATTGATCCAATATTCATCAGTCAGGGCTTCTTTCACATTTCTTGGTTCAACCTTGGATACAAAACATGAATTTGAGTTAATTTCCCTTGACCTGGTAGTTACACCACTATTGGGATCCCCTATGATAAGATCCTTAGGGTGGTCTTTCTGAATTCTGATAGACGGCACTTTGTTGGATGCATCTACCTCACATTCAGGAGGAGCCTCCTGTACTTCTTCAGACTTGACTAGTATGTCTGTTGAAATATCAAGGAATGTTCCAACATCCTCTATGACATTGACTTCTTCTTCTTTATCATCCACTATAACATTTATGGATTCCATCAGGACATTGGTCCTGGAGTTGAATACTCTATACGCTCTGCTGTTAGTTGAGTATCCTAGGAATATACCCTCATCACTTTTGGGGTCCATTTTCCTTCTTTGTTCACGATCTGCCAGAATGTAACATCTGCTTCCAAAGATACGAAAGTACTTCACAGTGGGTTTTCTGCGATTCCATATCTCATACAGAGTGGACGAGGTTCCTTTTCTCAAGGTAACTCTATTGTGAACATAGCAAGCTGTATTCATAGCTTCAGCCCAAAAGTGCATAGGAAGCTTCTTTGCATGAATCATAACTCTGGAAGATTCTTGGATAGTTCTGTTTTTCCTTTCAACTATCCCATTTTGCTGAGGAGTTATAGGAGAGGAAAACTCATGACTTATCCCTTAAGATGAGCAGAACTCATCAAACTTGGAATTTTTGAACTCTGTCCCATGGTCACTCCTAATTCAGACCACACAACTGTCCTTTACCCTTTGAAGTCTGATGCACAGTTCCTTGAATACGTCAAATGCATCTGATTTTTCTTTGATGAAGCTTATCCAAGTGTATCTGGAGTGGTCATCAACAACCACATAGGCGTATCTCTTTCCACCCAAACTTTCAACCTGCATAGGTCCCATTAGGTCCATGTGCAAGAGTTCCAGAGTTTTGGATGTCGTAGGATGTCCCAGCTTCGAATGTGACATCTTGGTTTGCTTGCCAACCTGACATTCTCCACAGACTCTTCCTTCATCAATAAGCAGCTTTGGGATTCCTCTAACTGCTTCCTTGGATATGATCTTTTTCATTCCCCTTAAATGAAGATGACCAAGAGGTCTATGCCACAGCTTCACCTTGTAGCACCTCAAATTTGCACCTATCATTATACATACATTTTCATATTAGGTCATAGCATGTCATGATCCATTGCATAGCATTTGCATTGTTCCTCAGTTGCCTCAAGTGCAAGCAGTCAAGAATTAGGTCAAACTAATCTCCTGATCAGTCAACCAAGCAAGCAAAGGAATTTCTCATTGAATCAAGGCCTTGGGGTTTGTCCAACAAGTGCACATGGTTTGGAGGTCTATTTGAAGTGTTCATGTCAAGGGTTAAGGGCTCAGAGGTCAGCAGTTCGTGCCCAGACAGTCAAAAACCCTAGAAAAGTCAACTGTCAGTCAAAGCAGTGGATGGTGGTCATTCTTGTGGAATTTGGGCACCATGGTCAATAATCAAGAGTTCATGCCACTTGGGACATCATTTGAAGTCAAGTTCTCAAGGAATCAGGGTTTGGAATTCATCAGTCAATGCATAATCAGACAAAAACCCTAATAGTCAACTGTTGGTCAATTGTCCATTTAATCAGAGATTTGATGATTGGAATTGGTTTGTGGGAGTTCATTCATGTCCAAATAGTCATCATACATCATGCCAAACACCATCATGGAAGAATTTGAAGCCAGATCATGAATTTCCCAAAACGGAAACTGGGCCTGTAACTGAAACCTGCCATAAATGGAAAGTTTTGATCCTCAAACTTACATCATGATACAAGCCTCAAATGAATTTTTGCCCAACATGAAAGTTGAAGATCTTGTTCTCCCATTTCCAAAAAGTCCTAGAACTCTCAATTCCCATGTGTGGTTGGCAAGTTATGATCGAATCGATTTCAAAAAATCTTGAACTTCAAAGGGCCATATCTCCCAAACCGTTTGGCCAAATTTGGTGGGGTTTTTTCCTACAAACCACATTTTTCATCCTCTTTCCAAAAATATAAATTTCATGACCTAAAACCTTACCAATCAAAATGGCATTTTTGGACCTTTTTCATTTAAATTCAAAGTTTGACCAAGAGTTGACTTTTTGACTCAAACATTTTTTCAGCATTTGGCCAATTGGGAAAGCTCATAAATGTCATTTTAAGTGTGTTTGCAAAGCCAAATTATGCAGAACATGTGAATCTTGTTTGTTTGCTTGAATTACAAGAAAAGTACCATTGCACCATACTTGTCCATGCCTTGCCTTGTACCTCAAGAGGACAGCAATTATGCAGCATTTTTTGATCATTCTTCTGTCACTTTTGAGGCCTTGTAGTGCAGCCATACTCCAATAGTACATATGGCCATGTTTGTTTACTTGGATTTTGGAAAATGAGTACAAAGCAACCATTGATCCATGTTTCCACACCTTAATTTGTACTATCCAACAGCAGGGCATGGCATGATTTTCTGTCACTAATAGCAGCATTGGAAGCAAGGAGCAAATCACATTGCAGAACTAGCAACCAAAACAGCAGAAAACATATAGCAGCAGCACAGTAGAGAAAAACCAATGGAGCTTCATTCATTCAAATTCACTTTCTTGCATTTTCAAATTTGAGGCCATAACCAAAAAGAGACCAAACACTTCTCACTGATTTTTTTAAAGCCTCCTCCTTGTTTGCTTGGATTTATTTCATTTGATGTCAAACCAAAACACACAAAATGAACTAAACTAGTTTGGCCAAATACCATTTCTTCTCATCATTTCCTGTCACAATACTGCAGCAGCAAAGGACACACATAGGACAGTAGAAAACCTGCTGCAGCAGCCCAAAACCATACCTTGCTGTGCAGTTCAAAGGACCAATACCATGCCATGTACTGCAGCAGAATTGAGGCCATTCCTCCTGTCATGACAGTAGTGGCAATAGAGGCAGCAAAGACAAAAACCACTTGGCCAAGGCAAGGGAGAAGGCATGCTGATTCAAAGGAAAGACTTTGCAACAAAAGAACAGAAAACTAGCATTTTGCATCTACTTTCTTCTTCTGTCAAAAAACCATTAGCCACCAAACCAACATGACCTAACATCAAACCCCCTCCTCATTCACTCATGCTGAACCAAAATAGCATTCTAAAACCTATTTGCTTTGCCTATTCAAAACTTAACTGGCCATGCTTTCACAATCCAATTGACCCTGTTGAAACCTTGCAGCAACCTTCATTGAAGAACCCTGTCATAACACTGCAGCAGGAGGTTTGATTTCACCCTGCTCTCACTTGACCTTGGCATTCTTCAAACGGGCTGTCAACAAAAACTTGGCTATGACCTAACCATCAGACCCTCTCCTCATTTTCTGTTATGAGCAAACCAAGACCAACTACAGACACTCTTGGCCATTCCTCAAAGAAACTTGCTAACTGCCCTTGATTTGCCTTGCACATGATCCTTCACCATTTTTTCTGCTATGAGAAACAAATAACCACCAACTCTGCAACAGAAAATCTTGTTTCACCTGGCCATTTTGCTTGGCATTTCACAAACCCTGCCACACCATAAAGTCACCACCAAGCAATCTTCAGTTTCCACACTTTCAAAACCTGGCCTTTGCACCACTTTGCCATTTGCACAAACCTGTCACCATTTTGGAAGTACCAGCAGAAACTACAAAATCACTTGGCCAAGGCAAATGAAAAGAGGCTGCTGAGATCAAAAAGAAAAAACCCCTGCTGTTAGCATTTGAATTTATCTGTCAAAAACACCATGGCATAAAAACAACACAGCAGAAAAAGAACATGGTGCTGAAGACTACATCTTGGTATTTCAAATCTCCTGTCAAGAAAGCATCCAAGTGACAACCCTTGTTTTGCATCACCATTGCCTTGCCAATACAACCAAATACACACCCTCCCTCATTTTCAACTTTGCCTTGCCTTGTGTGTCATAACTTGGCCACTTACATTTTTTCAAAACCTGTCACAGCATAACACTGCAGCAAGCATTTCTTTGGCCATGTCCAAAACACACCTGTCATGAAACCAACTGCCAGCAGCACCTAGCCACTACGTTCACCACCAATTCTTGGCCATTCCTCAAAATAACCTAACCAACAAAAACTCACCTCACTTGCAAAACCTGTCAAAACTGAAAAGCACCAAACCTGGCCTTTGCACCTTCCTAATCCAGTCACCATTTTGAAAGTAGCAGCAACACCAACAGCCAATTTCATCTCATTCTCTAAAAATCCATCTTTGCATTTTTCAACTTGGACAGTCCATGATCTAAGCACTTCCCAAGATGTCTTGAGCCATACCATCATCATTATCCATCATTGGCAAGCTGAAGGCACATCTGTTTTGGCAAGGCATCACAAAACAACACCAAGAACACAGACTGCCCTCCAAATTGGTAAGTTTTCAACTTCCACCATTTCTAAAATTGTTACATGTTCTGAATAGTCTTTTCAATGCTGAGTATCATGTTGTTTTCTTTTTTGAAAATGATTGCCTGTCCATGAAGAAATGATGAGATAAAGTTTGATGTTTGAAAATGTTTCTTGTGATTTCTTGTTGTATAGTTCAAATTGATGAAATTAGGGTTTGGATTGTTGTTGTATGGTGTTTGATGTTTACAACGATGTGCTCAATTGACATTTTTGGGAAGAATTGAGAAATCACAATTTTTGGATAAGAACCCTAATCCCAATTTGCCCAGATTTTGGTCCATTTTCGTGTGCATGACTTTTCTCCCTCCAGCCAATCAAAACATTTCATTTTCTGGACCAAAACACGGTCGTTTTGATAAGTGACTGGGTTATTTACCAAAATGCCATTTTCTCCATATAAATTCAATTAATTTCTTCAATAACTTCATCAATCTTCCAAAATTCACAACTTGCTCATTTTTGATCCAAATTGAATGGGATTTTTTGTGTTGTGTTCATCATGATCTCTACTTTTTATCATTATTTTTCCAGAATTTTTGGATGGATGGTTTTTAAATGGCCTTAGGGTTTATGACATGTGACCAAATTTTGTACACTTTGCCAAATCAATTGTGAAATGATGAGAATGTATCCAATGGCTCTCAAATTTTTTGTGCTTAAACTAGACACCTTCATGGTGATTTTGGTATAAAGTTTGTGAATTTATCATTTGTGGTTTGTGAGATATGATTTTTTGAATTAGGGTGTGACAACTTGTGTCACACCATTGATGACCAACTTCATGATTTTCATTGCCATGCTTCTTGACATCCAAATGACCTCTAATTTTGCATGAACTTACTCTTGTATGTCTAGTTGACTGGTAAATTTTCTTGGATTTATTTGAACAATTTTCCATTTGTTTGAGATTTTTCTTCCCTGCCTAGTCAAATGTTGACTTTGTGTGACACATGTTCCCATTTCATTTGTGAAATTCTCATACTTTTTTAGATGGACATGAAATTTTGCATGAGATAACTAGACATCTCAAACTTGGCATTGGTGTTAATCTCATTCATTTCTCATCTGTTTTCAATTTGATATGATTTTTTGAAGTTGACCCATGCTTGTTGACTTTCTTTGTGCATGCTTGAACTTGGTTTGACTTCATGATTTTAGTTGACTGCCTTCCTCTCATCCAAATGCCATGAAATTTTACATGTCTACTATGTTAGATGTTAGGATTGAGTGTGATTTATTTGATGATTTTTGAGATTGTTTAGGTTGACTTTTGATGCAAGGCATTCTGTTGGCTTTTGTATGCTTTCTTTTGCCTTACTTTGATTTCAAATGATCATGGAATGATAATGATGCATGATATGATTGTGGGCCCAATTGTGATTGCTTTCTAATTGGTTGACTTTGACTTTTAGTTGACTTTTCCTTGCTGCCTTGACTTTTTTTTTTTTTTCATCCTTGACCCTAGGCTAGCCCTAGTGGTCCTTTGGACTTATATTGAGTTCATCTGTTTCAGGTTGAGCATAGTGCTTCCAAGATCATACCAAGTTGATTGATGTTTGTTTGTCTATATTGTGCTAACCTTTTGTTTTGTAGGTGACTCATGTAACTTGAGTCTTGCTTTGCACAGTTGACCTTCTATGGTTGACTGTTTATCCATTTCCTTTGATTTTGACTGTTGACTTGTTTACTAATGAGTTTGACTTTTTCAGGTACTTTAGTTGCCTAAGTTCTTTGAACTTGATTGCTTGCTTTGCTTTTTTAGCATTTGCTTTGAGTGTGTCATCTGCTTTGCTCACACCATCGTGTTGATGCATTGCAGATACAAACCCAAGATCTTGTACAACTGTACAGTTGAGTCAGTTTTAATGTGTAGAGGGGTTCCCACTTTCTGAACCCACACATTCTTGTCTTGAGCTCTCCCAGGCCAGGGATAAGAGCTGTGAGGTCTCATCCTCACTTCATCCTTTCATCTGCTTCACCTTAGTCTCTCAATGGCAAGGTTAAGAGCAACATTCACCCCATTCCAGAGGTTTGTTTGTCAAGGTTGATATGACCCCTTGACTAAAACCTAACCCTTGTTTGAGCCACTTGTTTGTGTATAGCGTGTGCTATCTGTGCTTGTAGGATTGTTTGACTTGCTTCCTGTGCAAGTTAGGATAGTTGGACTTGCTTCCTGTGCAAGTTAGGATAGTTTGACTTGCTTCCTGTGCAAGTTAGTATAGTTTGACTTGCTTCCTGTGCAAGTTAGGATAGTTTGACTTGCTTCCTGTGCAAGTTAGGATTAGTTTAGACTTGCTTCCTGTGCAAGTAGGTTTTACTTGGCTTGCTCCCTGTGCAAGTTAAGTGTGTGTGTGGCTTGCTTCCTGTGTGAGCCATGCTTAGGATAGGTTGGCCCTTGTGCCATTTAGCTAGAAACCTTAACTTAGGGATGATTTGCATGATAACATCTAGGCTCGAGTCGTAGTCTCCCTAGTTGTGTCTCCCTCTGTTATCTGGTTAGGCTAGTCCTTTATCCCTCCGTAGGGGAACTACATCGCCCTGATCTTCACACCAGATGAAGTATGTAGGCAGGAGATTGAGTTGATCTCTCCGGGCGCCTTTTCTTCCTTTTGTGTGTGTTGTCTGACCTTTGCTAGGCTCGAGTCCGTGACTCCTTAGCATTTGCTGTCTGTTTGTGTTGTTTGACAGTTATAGGCTGAGTCCCCGACCCCCTATCTATCTGTTGTGTTGTTTAGGTTCGGATGCTGATATAAGTCCAGTAATTGGCATTCAGGCTCCATGTTTGCCTTTGCCAGCATTTGTTTGTGTGCGTGTCAGCCGAGCTACGAATGCTCTGATTCTTCTCTCGTCCGAGAAGATACGTATGCATAGGATGCGACATCCTAGCGAGCATGTGTTGTTTCCCCAGTCCGAACTACTTGGACTCTGATGTCTATGCCTGATAGACTAAGTAGGCCCAGGATGCGACATCCTGCCGAGTCAGTTTCAGTCAGTCTCTTTTGTCTCTTTCAGCCAGTGTGTGTGAATATTTGAGCAGTGTTTAGCAACCAATTTTCCTTTCTAGTGTGCGTGGATCCCGTAGAGTACTACGGATGCGTAGGGGTGCTAATACCTTCCCTTCGCATAACCGACTCCCGAACCCATTCTCTTTGGTCGCGAGACCATGTTCTTTCCTAGGTTTACTCTGAGCGTTTCCTTTCCCTCTTTTGGGATAAATAACGCACGGTGGCGGCTCTGTTGTTCTTTCTTTTCCCGCCGGTTTTTCGCGCGATGCGACACACCTCTTGTTCTTCCTTAGTTGAGGAGCACATGGTGGAGAAGTTTGAGACTTTAGGTTCCCATAGATAGCAGTTATCTTTGGATCTGGATCCTCTCATAACTTCCTAATTATCTCCATTCGTCACAACACATGGCTCCTTAGTGAACTGAACATAGAACCCTTGATCACACAGCTGGCTTATGCTTATGAGATTAGCGGTTAGTCCTTTTACTAACAATACATTATTCAGTTCTAGAACTCCGGAGCTGTCCAATTTACCCACACCTTTCATTTTTCCTTTAGCACCATCACCAAAGGTCACATAGCTGGTAGTGTGAGGTTGTATATCCACCAATAAATTCTCCATACTAGTCATATGTCTTGAGCAGCCACTATCAAAGTACCAGTCTTCTCTGGTAGATGCCCTTAGAGCTGTGTGAGCTAACCTAGCAACCCATTGACGTTTCTCGATGGGGGCATTGTGATTATATGCCTTATGCTTAGGTCTGACATGAGGGATTTGGTGAGGAAAACCATGCAACCAGTAGCAAAAGGCTTTTATATGACCAAATCTACCACAGTAGTGACATCTCCATCTCTGAAATTTCTTCCTCTGATGATAACTCATCCTGGTTCCCTGATGTTGAGACATTGGTTGTGACTTCTGCCTCAAACTCTGAACTTCAGCCTTTGAGCGTTTTACTTCAGCTGAGGATTTCTTCACAAAGCCTAAGCCCGACTTGGCTCCTGACTTTTGTCCTACCTTTAGGATCTCTTCAAACGTGTTCGTTCCTTTATTTAGCATTCTGATGGATTTCGTCATCTGATCTAGCTTGGAGGTCAGCAAGGTTATCTCACCATTTAGACCATCTATGACTGTCAGATGCTTCTTTTTCTCATCCTCCAGCTCCTTGATGAGATTCTTCTGCTTTTATCCTTGGACTCGTACTTCTGCGTTTTTGACACATAGCTCTTTATATGATGCAGCAAGTTCTTCAAAAGTCAGTTCATCTCCACTTGAGTCATCATTAGATGCACAGACACTAGTTAGTGGAGTGACATGTTTAGTGTAGCACCTCAAATTTGCACCCTCCCTTTATGCATACATTTTCATTTTTAGGTCATTGACATCACACTAACATTATGGTGACATTGCAAAGTGTATTGCATCTTATCAGTCAATACTGGCATCAAGAGATTTCATCTGTGCAAGAGACCAAGCATTTCCTTGAGTTGAAGCCCTATGGTTGTTCGAGAAAGCTTATATGAGCCAAGGTTCATTTTGAAGCCATTGTATCAAGTGTTAGAGACTCAAAGTCCACAGTGCAGTTTCAGGTCATCTAGGGCCCATAAAAGTCAACTACAAGTCAACTGAGGGCTAGGAGGTGGAGAAATGGTTTGAGACACCTCATTCATGTCTAAAAGAGGGTTATTCATCATGTCAAACTCATACCTTGAAGATTTTGAAGCCAGATCAAAAGTTTCCCAAAATGGAAAGTGACCTGTAATTTCAAGTTTCCAAAAATGACAAGTTTTTGGACCAACTTCAACTTGATTTTCCAACATCAAAGGAGCTTCAAATGAATTTTTGTCCAAAATGAAAGTTGAATATCTTTCTCCCCCATTTTCAAAAAGTCCAAGATCATGAGCATCTGATGAATGGTTGAGGAGATATGAGCAAATCATTGCCAAGTGTTCATGGAATTTCAAAATGCCATAACTTTTGATCTAAAACTCCAAAATGAGTGCCTCTTTTTGCATTTTTCTTCTCATGACACGTATTTTCCAAATCATTCATCACATTGCATGAAATTTCATCACATGACCATTTGATCATTCATGCTCATTTTGGAGGGAAAATCATGAATTTGAATTTGGTGCATTATATGAGCTTTTTAACCATTCCAACATGTTCATAAGATGATTTTAAGTGAAATTGCATGGCCATGTGTATTGTTCACGTGGGATTGCCATGCATGAGGTGAAAAATCAATTTTGGTCATACACCTCTTTTCTTCTTAAAATTCCATTAACCAAGCCTAAGCACGATTAGCAAATGGATTAACATATCACATAAATAGTAAATCCTAACAGAACTCTCATTATTCATCATTTCTATATCTCAAACTTTTTCCCTCCAAAATTTTCTCTCAATCAAAACTTGAAAATTCTCCACATAGCATTGCAATTTTCTTCCATATCCTGGTTCATTGAGTGTAGTGGATGAAGAATCAAGCATTGGATCATTGATTTTGGCCAGAATTCGTGCATAATCCAAGGAAGAACATGAAGATGGAAACTGATTTTTGAGCTGGATCTAGGTCGTGCCAAGCCTCAATTTCCACTTAAAGCTTCATAACAAGTGCTCAGGAGTAGATCTACACACGTGTCAAGCCTTGAATCACCAGAATTCAGCGACTGCTCTTCAAGAGGTCAGATTTTCGAGTAGCATAATTCTCTGTTTTATGTGTATAATCTTGTAGATCCTTGCTTGCGGATCAATCTGATCTAAATTTCATGTGAATTGGTGGATTATTGCCTGAGATATAGTGAATTGAAGTTTTGAATGCCAAACTATTTTTGCTCGATTCTCATGATTGGTGATGAATTAGGTTTAGTTATTGCTTGATCTGAATTCCTCATTGAATAAGCATTCCAATGATGTACATTTTGGCTAATTTTGCAAAAAAAATCGTGATGCTAATACTGTTCACCACCGTCTTCATGAAGAAGACGGTGGTTTCCACCGCTGACCTCCGTGTTGTTACTGTAGCGCTAGAGTTTCTGGTTCGTTCATGCAATGTCACTGTTTGAACGCCATTTACTGAAGCCGTGCGTGTTCGATTCTTGCATTTGGTTGTTGGTTGTTTAATTCATTTCCATGTCACTGCTTGCATGGCGCTCCGTGGCACAACCGTTGGTTCTCGTTTATTTGACCAAGCCTTGTGTGCGTTGACTGGCTGACTGGGATGCCATGTCAATTACTTAAGCTGTGCGTTTTGAGGCGCGCCTTGAGCTCCTTGTACCGAGCTCGATTCCAGCCTGCGCCATGTTTTCAAATTAATTAAGCATTCTATTTCCCTCCAATTTCCATATGTGTTTTGTTCATTATTTCAAATATTTTACCAAACTTTGAAAAATCATATCAAATTGAAAATGATTCCAATTAATCCCCAATTTTTTGCAAAATGTTCATGTGTTTGTCTATTATTTTTTGGTGGTGGTTTCATGATTTTTATCATCTCTGGAATTAAAATGTGCTTGATCCTTTGAACATGTATGCTTTTGTGACATTGCTTCATTCAAACTAATGTGAAATGCTCAATAATGATCCAATTGCCATGAAATTTTGTGTGCTGATTCTCAACATGTTGTGTGATTTTTGAGGCTTGGTTGTGCATTTTTAGCATTTTCCATTTCTGTTTTAGGCATGTGCTAATATGGTGTGACAATGTGTGTCACACAATTTGATGTTGATCTTCTCCATTTTCATTGCCTTGCCAACTGAGTTCCTTTGTTTATAATTTTTGGCATGATGATTATGTTTGACATGTTGATTGCTCATAAAAATTTCTAGAATTGTTTGAGTCATTTCTGTTTTAATATGAAATTTTGATTCTTGATGACCAATTGTATGCACCTTTTGCTTACCTTGCCTTCTCTTGGTTGAATGATGACCTTGCTTAATGCTTTTGACTTGGTCCTTTTTAGGACATGTTCATGATAGATTAAATGTGCTACATGTTGAGAATTGGTTTCTGTTTTGACTTTTTGCCTTACCTTTGACCCTAGCCTTGGTGCTAGTGGTTTGTACTCATCTTTTGAGTTGTGCATTTCAGGTTCAAGCTTCTAGTCTTGATGGATGATGTTGATCTCATAAATTGAAATGCAAAATGATGTGTTCCACTAACATTTGTTGTGTTGTAGGTTCCTTGGAGATGAACTCATTTGAGTTATTTACTTGTTGGCTTAACTTGTTGTGTCTATTGGAACCACTGTCTGTTTGTCTGTTAATAGTTTGTCTGAATACCATACTGATTGATTGGTTGTTTACACAGGTACTTTAGTAGCTTTAACTCATTGCTTGAGTTGCTTTGCTTTGCTTGTGGTTGGCATACCACCTAGGTAACTTCCTATTCATCATGTAGTTTGGAAGACCTGCTATCTTTGGCAGGCACCTGTCTGAAGCCCTCCTTAAGAGGCAATGTTTGTGGTTGTTTATATTTGTGCCATGTACTTCAAAGACCTCCTAAGTGAAGAGGCATTGGCAGATAAAAGGGATGTGCAGTCCATCCCCTGCTATTCAGTTGAGTCTTTCATCTTGCTCGCACTACGTGCTGACGCATTTTAAGTAAACACCCAAGATCATTGTATACCGAGTCAGTCATGTGGAGTAGAGTTCCTCATTTTGGACTCCCACACTTTAATTAATTCAAGCTCACCCAGGCCAGGGTTAAGAGCTATGAGGTCTGATCCTCATTTCCCATTTCATCTGCTTCACCCTAACTCTCAATGTTAGGGTTAAGAGCTCAGAACACCCCTAACAGAACCGGCTTGTTTGTCGAGGTTGATTTGACCCCTCGACTAAAGCCCAACCATATATGAGCCACTTGTTTGCATATAGTGTGTGTGCTTGCTCTCTTGTGCTTGTGTTTGCTTATTTGCTGTTTAGGGTAGTTTGCTCCCTGTGCGAGTTAGGTGCTGATTAGAGACCTCAACATAGGGATCGTATGCATGACAACTTCTAGGCTCGAGTCGTAGTCTTCCTAGTAGCTTGTTATCTCCCTAGTCTCTGGTTAGGATAGAAGTTTTTCCCTGTTAAGGGGAACTACGTCGCCCTGATCCTCATACCAGATGAGGTACGTAGGCAGGAGATTGAGCTGATCTCTCCGGGCGCCCTTTTTCTTTTTCAACCCTCTTGATGTTTGTGTGGA
The DNA here is from genome assembly GCF_024323335.1 of Lathyrus oleraceus. NCBI lineage: Eukaryota > Viridiplantae > Streptophyta > Magnoliopsida > Fabales > Fabaceae > Lathyrus > Lathyrus oleraceus. Next base: position 215,791,922 of record NC_066583.1, read on the forward strand.
GTCTGACATAAGTCCAGCGATTGGCAGTCAATTTCCTGTGGGTGTTTGTTTGTGGTTTATGTGGAGTCTGACATAAGTCCAGCGATTGGCAGTCGGTTTCCTGTGGGTGTTTGTTTGTTGTGTGCGTGGAGTCTGACGTAAGTCCAGCGATTGGCATTTGGTTTCCTGTTTGTGTTTGTGTGTTTGGAGTCTGATGTAAGTCTAGCGATTGGCATTCGGTTTCCCGTTGGGTTGTTTTGTCTGGAGTTGGATGTAAGACCAGCGATTGGAATTCCGATTCCTGTTGAGTGTTGTGTTTGACGTCTCTGCGTCTCTTTTCAGTCTTTGTTTGGCGTGTGTTAGCCGAGCTACGAGTGCTCTGATTTTTACTCTAATTAGAGAAGATACGTATGCATAGGATGTGATATCCTAGCGAGCACGTTTCCCATTTCCCCAAACTACGTCGACTCTGATGTTTGTCTTTGACAAACTACGTAGGCCCAGGATGCGACATCCTGCCGAGTCCTCTTCTTCCGTCTTTCGTCTGTGTTTCATCCCAGCTTGTGCAGTGTTTTGAGCAGTTATTTAGCAACCTTTCTTCTATTCTTTTGAGCATGGATCCCGTCGAGGACGACGGATGCGTAGGGGTGCTAATACCTTCCCTTCGCATAACCGACTCCCGATCCTTGCAATCTCTGGTCGTGAGACCATTCCTTTCTAGGTTTACTTCGAGCGTTTCCTTTCCCTCCTTTGGGATAAATAACACACGGTGGCGGCTCTGTTTCTTTTCCCGCCGGTTTTTCGCGTAATGCGACAGCTGGCGACTCTGCTGGGGATACTATAAGAAATTGACCTCTTGCTGGTCCATCTTCCCTAAGCGAGTCAATCCTAGCACTCTTTAGGATAGTATTGGTTTCTTTTACTGTTTATTTATTGCATTTATGATTATGCTGTGACTGTATATATGTGCATATATGTTTGCATGCATCATATTATCATTGTGCTGGCTGTGTATCTATTTCTCTGTGGGGTGGGAGTTACTAGAGGTAAAAGGCCCAGTACCCAGGCTATGAGTGAAATCTAGGATACCTAGGAATATAGTGATTCATGGGAAGCGGGTGGTATGGCGCCACTTAGCGGAACATGATATCACGAGCAGTTCAGATCCTGATGGGGTATTATCGTTGCATACATCTGGTGTGTATATGATGATATTCTTGAAAGGGTTGTTTATCCTGCGTTTCTCTTGACCTTACCCTGGCCTAGATGACACCCGTGAGTGGGGAGGGAGTGAATCATTTACAGGTACTGTTGGTGACTTGTTCTGTTGGTGACTCTTTGGTCTTGTTGGTGACTTGGTCCTGAAATATGGGTTCCAAAAGACTTTGGGTTCCAGATAACCTTGATCTGTGATTTTTGGTTTTGAATTCATGTTGAAGCTCTGAACCTGTGCCTTGTGATACAAAGCCATCCAGTCATAGTTATATCATTTGCATCATAGCATGTTTATTTTTAAAAAATAATGCAATAAAAAAAAAAGAATACAAAAAAGAAAAAAGCTAATTTGCTCATGCATATTATTTCTCAGGTTCATTCAGGAGTCTGTTCACAGTGAGAGATGGCAGCCATTCCAGAGTTGAAGAGGAAGACTTGCACCTACAGTTTTCACCGTGAGCTGTTGACATCTTTGGTAGAGTTGAGTAACCTGGTGACCGGTTGTAATCAGAAGGTGTTTTATGATCAGCATGGGGATATTCTGACACTGTTGAAGATGGTGGTTGATCCAGTACCTCTGCAGACTCTCTTACAGTTCTATGATCCAGAGCTCCGTTGCTTTACCTTTCAGGACTATCAGTTAGCGCCCACTCTTGAAGAGTATTCCATCCTTATGAATGTCCGAATCAGATACCAAGTACCTTTCCTGGATGTGCCAAAGGAGGTGGATTTCAGAGTTGTTGCTAAGGTTCTCCATTTGAGTATCAAAGAAGTGAGTGACAATTGGAAACCAAGTGGTGATGTTGTAGGTTTGCCTTTGAAGTACCTGGTGAGAATGGCTAAGGAAGAAGCGAAGAAAGGAAATTGGGAAGCTTTCAACGCTCAGTTAGCTATCATGATCTATGGAGTTGTTTTGTTCCTGAGCATGCCTAATTTTGTGGACCTTGCAGCGATCATTATTTTCATTGGAGGAAACCCGGTTCCTACCTTGTTAGGTGACACTTATTATGCTATACACAGCAGGCATGGTAAGGGTGGAGCTATCAGGTGTTGTCTCCAGTTGCTACTCAAGTGGTTCTTGTCCTTTCTGCCAACCAGTGGACTTTTTGTGGATACCCAGAGCACTCATAAGTGGACTCAGAGGATCATGTCTCTCACATCCTATGATATCAAGTGGCAAGCTTACAGGCTTAATGTGTGTAATGTCGTTACGAGTTGTGGAAGGTTTCATAATGTTCCACTCATAGGAACTAAGGGTTGCATCAACTACAATCCGGTTCTTTCTCTTCGTTAGTTGGGTTTTGTTATGAATGAAAGACCACTAGATGCTGAGATAGCTGAGAGTGTGTACTTTGAGAAGCGGAGTGACCCAGCTAGATTGGAGCAAGTGGGAAAAGCTTGGGAAAGTATTTGTGTCAAGGATGGATCCGTTTTGGGGAAGAAGTTTGCCATTGCTATGCCAGCCTACATTGAGTGGGTCAGGATAGAGTTGGAACCTTGTTGCTACCCTATGATAGGATGGAATCATTGCAAGAGCAACCACCTTTGATACATTCTGAGAATGTGCCCGCTGAGTACTACAAACGAGCTTTAATGGAGAATCGTCGTTTGAAAGAGAAGGAACAAGAGATCCAGATGGAGCTTTACAAAGCCAAAGCTGATAAGTTGAACTTGGCTCACAAACTCAAAGGAGTGCAAGGTGAAAGTGCTAGTAGATTGAAGAGCAAGAAAAGGTCATATGAGGAGATGGAGGCATTGTTGAATGAAGAACACCATGAGCGATTGAGGTTGCAAAAAGCGGAAGCCAATTACCAGAGGAAGATACGAGACTTGGAAAAGCAACTTAGGGACAAAGATGCTCAATTGAAGAAGGAGGTGGACCTAAGGCATGCATCAGAGCGACAGCTCAGAGGAGAGGTAGTGGAACTCAGGGAGCAACTGAAGGAGAAGCTCACTCCTTTACCTGAGTGTTCAGAATGTGACCTGTTGATTGATCAGTGCCAGTACCTGAAGACTCTCATTCTTGGAGGACGACTTTCTTATCTTGTCTTTTGGTTTATTTTGAGAATCACCTCCAGGATTGTTGGATGGGATTCCTTGTTGTATTCTAATGATTTGGATCTTTGTTTGAACCATGTTGTATGATCCTTATTTTCTCATGGCTATAGATGAGATTGTTGATGTTTCACTTGTGCTCATTATCCTGTGTAGATGGTGTCTTTGTTGATTATTGCAGGTTGCCATTTTCAAAGATGGACGAGACTCTTGAATGCCTGAGAAATGACATAGCATATGCATCATACGCATCATACACAACATACACATATCATTCTTGCATTACAGGTGTTCTTGACAAGACTTCTCATTCTGGTTCCTGTTTTAGGCAGGATTGCTGATCGTCGTCCGCACCGCTACGCTACAAGACTGAATCAACAGAGAAGTATGGATCAAGTTCAGGCTGAGTTGGCAGAGATGAGGGCTAACATGGCCCAGTTCATGACCATGATGCAAGGGGTCGTTCAAGGGCAAGAGGAGCTGCGAGCCTTAGCCTAGAGACAGGAAGCTGTGATTCCACCGGTAAACGGTAACTCACCAGAGGGGGTCCCTGTTAATGGAGTTGTTGCTGCTACTATTCCCGTCAACAACTATGTCGTGGGTGATGAGTTGAGGGGTATCAGAATCAACGGACAACCTATTGCTGCTGAGACTGTTAATGCTAGAGAAACTCGTGCTCCTGTTCGCCATCCTGCTCCGTTAGTTGACAGACAGGAGGACAGGTTTACTCTCCTTAGTGATGAAGACGAAGTTGTAAGAACTGAAGAGAGGGATAGGAAGGTTGATGCCCTAGCTGAGAAGATCAGAGCCATGGAGTGTCAGAACTCTTTGGGATTCGATGTAACAAATATGGGACTGGTTGAGGGGCTGAGAATTCCTTACAAATTCAAGGCGCCATCCTTTGACAAGTATAATGGCACTTCTTGTCCTCGCACCCACGTGCAGGCTTATTACAGAAAAATCTCAGCATATAAAGACGATGAGAAGATGTGGATGTACTTTTTCCAAGACAGCTTATCCGGAGCTTCCTTGGACTGGTACATGGAGCTGAAGAGAGAGTCTGTGAGAAGCTGGAAAGATTTGGGGGAAGCCTTCTTGAGGCAGTATAAGCACAACATGGATATGGCTCCGAGCAGAACCCAACTGCAGAGTCTGTTCCAGAAATCTGGTGAAAGTTTCAAGGAGTACGCCCAGAGGTGGCGTGAGTTAACTGCAAGAGTGCAACCTCCTATGTTGGAAAGAGAGTTGACTGACATGTTTATTGGGACCCTACAGGGGGTGTTCATGGACCGTATGGGAAGTTGCCCGTTCGATAGCTTTTCTGACGTTGTTATCTGTAGGATAATTGCCATCCAAGGCGCAGCGGAATTTAAAATTTTCTCCATTTAGTGATCCTTACGAATGGGCATGATCAGTGATAGAATCGTTACCTCTTGTGGCGATTCAAACCTTTGGTGCAGATCTCTGATAATGATCAAAACCTTTGATACAGATCCACGGGGCGATCACGAACATTGAACGATGACAACGTCTCTACTCAGTCCACACGAACGGATTCCTTCAATCGCAGTGCTAGTTGTTATGAATGAAGGCTTTGAGTGAGAGAGAGAGATACGAAATTCCAACTCTTCAGTTGTGTTTTTTGTCTCAGTCAGTTTTATTGCTTCTACCCAAGGGGTTTTATTTATAGAACCACTTGTGTGGGCTTCAAGCCAAAAAGCCCACTTAAGTGCATTTTGGCCCATATCTCATAATATGCCAAAATCACTTAAGTATTTGGTATCTTACCATATTTCGTATTCTACTTAAGTACACCGTACCTTACAATGTTCCTTAATTATTCTATCTCTCATCAATCCGTCCTTTGTGTGTGACCCTATAGATTTTCGCGACGTTGGCAATTATATTAAATCACGCATTTAACGTAATAAACAGTGAGCGGTATCTAGCAACACATCACTGCTACCCAAGTCACGAAAATGTCATGTGATCTGACAAAAAAACCTCTTGTGATAATAATTATGTGTATAATTACCCCTTTGCCCTTATGTCTATATTGAACACAAGGTATAAACCGTGTCACCCTTGTCCAGTTCAATATTGGGCCCATAGACATTTATCCTGTTACGCAGGATAGGCAAATTCCATCTAGGACACTCATGTCCCTCAACATGCTTTGTGGAGTACCCATCAACTGTCTTTATGGTTATCCAGTTACGGACAATGTTGGATCAGCAATAAAGCACTCGACTCTACATCTAGGATCCATAGTGGTTTCAAGTCGAAGAGTGGTATACACTATTATCACCATGAGAATAACTTATGACACTTTGCATAACTTTCTATATAGTATTCTCATAGCGGGTCAATCCGGTACAAATATTACTCCTAATATTCATACCTATGTTTAAGACTTGGTAACTCTTTATCCATGATCCATGAGATGTGATCATCAGTCTACAAACATAATAGTCTTAATGCTTTAATGTTATCCCACTTCACACTAAAGCTCGACTACGGATACTTTAAGAATAGTGTCCTTGTGTTTAATGCGTTCTCATGATTAAGTCATACTTAATACATTAAACGGACTATCTATTCTAGGGATTTTATTAATCAACCATAATAAAGAAAATGCCTTTTATTATTAATAAATAATTCGATACGAGTACCAAAAGTTTTGGCCTCTAGGGTGTCCCATCTGCGAAAAACAACCGGCGGGAAAAACAAAACAAACAGAGCCGCCACCGTGCGTTATTTATCCCAAAGGAGGGAAAGGAAACGCTCGAAGTAAACCTGGAAAGGAAATGGTCTTACGACCGGAGATGCAAGGATCGGGAGTCGGTTACGAAAGGGGAAGGTATTAGCACCCCTCACGTCCGTCGTACTCGACGGGATCCACGCTCACAAGGAAAGAATAAGGTTGCTAAAAACTGCTCAAAGACTACACGCACGCACTGGAATAAAACACAGATGGAAGAAGAGGGGAATGGGCTCGCTAGGATATCGCATCTTATGCCTACGTATCTCATCTGGATTGAGAATCAGAGCAACCGTAGTTCGGCTCACGCACGCCGAAACAAAACCCACGCACAGACGCTGAGACGTCAAAAGACACATACAAACGGAAACAGACTGCCAATGGCTAGGCTTACGTCCAACTCCAAACAACAAACACAAACAAGGAAACCGAATGCCAATCGCTGGACTTACATCAGACTCCCAACACCAAACACAGGAAACCGACTGCCAATCGCTTGACTTACGTCAGACTCCAAACACCAAACAAGAGGCTAACATGACGTTGAGTCGTCAAAAGCAACAAAAAAGCTGAACCAACAAGCTAACAGGGAGTCTGGTGCTCGAGCCTGCTAGCTGTCAAGCAAACACACACAAAAAAGGAAAAGGGTGCCCAGAGAGATCTCGCACGATCTCCTGCCTACGTACCTCATCTGGTGTGAGGATCAGGGCAACATAGTTCCGTTTATCAGGGAAAGAACTTCTAGCCTAACCAAAGACAAAGGGAAGATAACAAGCTGCTAGGGAGACTACGACTCGAGCCTAGAAGTTGTCATGCATATGATCCCTATGTTGAGGTTTCTATCCTAACTTGCACAGGAAGCAAGCTATCCTATATAGCACAATCAAACAAATACAAGCACAATAAAGCAAGCACACACACTATATGCAAACAATTGGGCTCATACAAGGCTAGGCTGCAGAAACAAGCCAACTGGAATGGGGTGTTTTGTGCTCTTAACCCTAACATTGAGAGTTAGGGTGAAGCAGATGAAATGGAGATGAGGGGTGTGCCTCATAGCTCTTAACCCTAACATTCAGAAAGTTGGAACCCTTCTCCATAAATGGATTGACTTTATAAGATCTTGGGTTATTATTCACAATGCATCAACACATGGTGTGAGCAAAGTGAATGACACACTGAGTAGCAGGAGACGGATTACACATCTCTTTTATCTGCCAATTGCCTCATAGGAGGACTTTTCCTGCTTGGCAGAAAGAGTAAACAATTACAAGCATTGCCTCTTAAGGAGGACTTCAGACAGGTGCCTACCAATAACAGTAGGTCTTCCAGACTACATGAAGATTAGAAATTATACCTAAGTGGTTAAGCAACCAAGCAAAGCAAAGTTCACAATGAACTTAAAGCAACTTAAGTACCTGTGGAAACACTAAACAAATCAGTATAATACTTAGGCAAACAGACAACAGTCAATAAGCAACAGGACAATCCCAATGTACAAAATGTGTAAGCCAAAAGGCAAACTCAAATGAGTTAGCATCAACCTACAAGACACACAAGTGTTAGTAATCAAAAGCAAACATCAATGCTCAAATGATGAAGCATCATCAACTATGTAACTTGGATGTTCAACCTGAAATCAAAGCTCAAATGTAAGCCACAAACCACTAGGTCAAAGCCTAGGGTCAAAGATGGAGAAAAAATTTAAAACAGGAGCTAAAATTTAACATGAATCAACTTCAAACACATCTTGACACATTCCAAAAGGTCTCATATCAAAATCAATCACCAAAAGCATTTCATGATCAATTGAAGTTCAAGGCTATTTTAAAGCTCAAATGTGATCAACCAAAATGAAAAATGCAAATCAAATCAGAAATAATTCAAATAATTCTGAGAAAATTCATGATCAATCAAGACATTCATAACATGCATCACACAAAAAATCAGAAGCATTGGACATCATTTGGCATGGAAAACTCATCATACAAGTTGAACATCAAAAGGTGTGACACAAATTGTCACACCAACTTAGAACAATCATAAAATAGAATTGGTAATTGATAAAAATTCCGAACCAAAACCAAAATGTCAAGCAATGTGTCTAGTAATAGCATGCAAAATTTCACATTCATTGGATAAGAAACAACTATTTCACAACATGATAACCAAGGAAAGGTCAAATAAGGACACGTGTTCAATCATTCTAGCACAAAATATTTTCCAGCCAAGCACAACTTGTAAAATCATGATGATAAAAAAATAGACAAAACAAGGATTGATATGCAAAAAACCTGGTATTTTTTTGATTAATTTTCAAATAGTTATGAATTTTACACGATGAGAAAAAAAATAAAAAAAAGTAATAAGCATAGCATATGGAAAATGGAGGGAAGTAAGAAAATGAATGAAGCATTCAAATTATTGCACAGCCAGGAATCGAACTCGGTGTGAGTTCAAATGTGAAAACGCGCCAAGCATGAAACGCGGCGTTTAATTTATTGACGTGGCCGGTCAATGCTTGTGTGGCTTAGTCAGCGCAACGTGAGCCAATGCTTGTGTACTGGACGCTCACGTGGACCAGTACATGCTAAGCCCTAAACTAACACATGCAAATGCAGAAAACTATTTCCAAAAGGATCAAAAGCGTGGCCTATGCGTGAGTTTCATCTTCTTCATGAAGTAACAGATGAACAGTAACGTGTTCTTCATGCATCAAGAACATTTTCTCCAGAAATCACAATTAAGCATACTAACATGTAGGTCTTTTAATGTAGATTGCAAATCAAGCACGAACTAAGCATGAATCATCATACACAAAGAGAATCGAGCAAATGAAATCTCATGCATGAAACTTTAACCTAACCTAACTCATTCAATTTTGCACCAAAATTCATTATTCAAAGCTCAGAATAACCAGCACATCAAGATCTACAACAACATCATAATAGATTTGAGAATTAAGAGAATCGATTCATGACCTCTTGAAGAGCAGATCTGGATTTGGCTTGCTTCAAGGCTTGTGATATCTCAAATGTTCCTCTATGATACTTGTATGGATGATTGAAGGAGAAATTGAAGCTTAATTGCACACGAATCCACCAGATTTTTGAAATTCCATGGATGCTTCAAGCTTTGTGTATGCTTCAATATGGCACTGTTTCTCTTGGTTCCACGTCCAAACTTGGTCAACAACACCACAGGATCAAGAATCAAGCAATGGAATGTGCTTTTGTTTGAAGAAATTGCAAAAAGATTTGAGAGAAAAGTTTTGAGAATTTGGATCTAGATCTGAAAAATGGTTGTTAATCCCTTGAAAACAGTTAGGTTTTTCTTTATATATGCCTTGCTAATTATGCTGTAATCATGTTTAAGCCAAATGCTAAGTGAGATTTACCAAATGAGATGTATGTGCAAAAAATGGTTTTTCACCTTATGCATGGAATGCATGTGTGAACAGTACACGAATTTCCCTCATTTTCACTTAAAATCACATTTTAAAACCAATGGAGGCAAGAATTTCAAACCATGCACCAAATTTGAATTTTGTGATTTCCCTCCAAAAAGCCAATGAATTAACAAGTGCTCATGTGATGACAATTCATGTAATGTGATGCATGATTTGGAAATTAGAGGTCAAGAGGAGAATATTGCAAAAAGAACCACTCATTTTGGAGCTTTGGTTGAAAAGTTATGTCCATTTGAAGTTCCATGCATACTTTGCCATGTTTTGATCATATCTCCTTAACCACACATGAGAAATTGATGATCTTGGACTTTCTGGAAATGGGAGAGAAAGATATTCGACTTTCATGTTCAACAAAATTTCATTTGAATCTTTCTTGATGATGTAATCTTGAGTTGAAGTTGGTCTAAAATCTTTCCATTTTTGGAAAGTTCAAATTATAGGTCACTTTCTATTTTTGGAAAGTTTTGATCTGACCTCAAATTCCCCAATGTTGATGTTTGAAATGTCAAATGAGACTTGTTTGGACATGAATGAGGCATCTCTAACCATTTCCCACCTCCAAATCCATAGTTGACTTTGCAGTTGACTTGGTCATGCCCTGTGGACTTTGAGCCTTCAACATTTGATGAAATGGCTCCACCATGAAACCCTAGCTTATACAAGCTCAATAAAATCATATGAAGATCTCCATCTCAATAAAGACCTCATCTCCTTGAAAAACCCTGACTGATAGAATGCAACTGATTAGGGTTGACCAGAGGTCAAAACTCTAATCCCAAGGAATCTGATCAGGAATAATGAACCATGATGATGGTGAGGTACCATCTCAACCAAGATAATACTCAGCCTCCTCGAGGAACTAAGAAACCCTAATTGAAGCACAAACCTCAGATGATTAGTGATCAATTTATGAGACCCTCAGGCTGGCATCTCTTAGCCTCTTCATCTTCTGAGAAAGACCTAGGAGGATGACTTGCCTATTTCACATGATATGCAAAGATGTAATGCCTAAAGTCCTACAAAATGAAATACAATATGCTAAGCTAGTCCCAAGAGAGGAGGGCAAATTTTGAGGTGTTACAGCTGCCCCTTATTCAATCCACTGTGAACCTGTCGATATGAATAGCTTCGACTTTCAGATGATCAGGGTGAAGAGTGATTGAATACCAAGAACAGACGAACAATTTGCGCTCGGATGGGAAATAATTAACAATGCCGGTCAGAATCGGCAAAGAAACAATCTCAAAAGAATAATCCGTCTGACACGGAGAAAGTCGGCCTGAATACCGAAAAGGGACGTTGACCTGTATACCAAAATAAATGGTAACACAGGGATAACCATGGCCTGAACGCCGTTCATCAGTCTGAATACTGAACATAGGAATATGAGAGTATTAATGTCGGTCTGATCGCCGAGAGATTGGCCTGAATGCCCGAAAACTGGCCTGAATGCCATTCCAGTCTAGATACCACTTCGGTCTGGATACCACTTCGGTCTGAACACCGGAAAACTTCCTCGATCTGAAAATCAGAAACTGGCCTGAATGCCACAAGTACGTCGACCTGACCGTCGGAAACTTCTTCGATCTGAAAATCAGAAACTGGCCTGAATGCCACAAGTACGTCGACCTGACCGTCGGAAACTTCTTCGATCTGAAAATCGGAAACTGGCCTGAATGCCACAAGTACGTCGACCTGACCGTCGGAAACTTCTTCGATCTAAAAATCAGAAACTGGCCTGAATGCCACAAGTACGTCGACCCGACCGTCGGAAACTTCTTCGATCCGAAAATCGGAAACTGGCCTGAATGCCACAAGTATGTCGACCTGACCGTCGGAAACTTCTTCGATCTGAAAATCGGAAACTGGCCTGAATGCCACTTCGGTCTGAAAATCGGAAACTGGCCTGAATGCCACAAGTCCGTCGACCTGACTGTCGGAAACTTTTTCGATCTGAAAATCGGAAACTGGCCTGAATGCTACTTCGGTCTGAATACCCGAAAAACTCTTCATGCCTGTCAGCATCGGCAGAAATAAGGGACGGTGATAAATGAGGCGGCACGCGTGCCAACAACCCAAGTTGGGGATAACAAGCCACGAGCATGCTATCCTCTTTTCAACCCTAGCAAACGAACAATTCGCGCTCAGCTGGGGACTTTTCTCTCTTTACTTTTCTTTTGAACCCCGAAACTTCTTTGATTAACATTTTCATCTCCGCCCGACAAAAATTCTTCCTCCAATATCGCACTACTGGGGAATACTGTTCACTAAAAACACGACGCCAAACTCCTCAGAGTAACATCTTCACCCTCTGGCGAAACCACCTCTCAAACAGTAACCACGGCTTGAGACTAGCTTATGCTTGCAATGCTGATGCATGATTTTTTTTAGCACAATGCTCCATAATCATGGAAATGCTACGCAATTAGCTATGCAATATGCTATGCTTATCTACATGATGAATGCATAAAAGTATCCCCCTCAAGGGACTCTTCTGGGGAGCTCGAGGCACTCTGTTGAGGAAGTCGACAACACTCCAATCTCCACCCGGCTGGGGAATAACACCGCTGCTGGGGAAAGGACCTCCACTGAACTCAACCCGTCTGGGGATTTCGCTGGGGAAGAAACCCCCAACGCACTCTGCGAGGAAAACAACAACCTCTGACTTGCTGGGGAAAAACTGGCCACAGACACCCCTGCTGGGGAAATAGCAACCTTCAAACCTGGCTGCTGAGGAAACACCGATCTACAACGTGCTGGGGAGATAACCATCCTGACCCCGCTTGGGAAGACACAGACCTTGAATCTACTGGGGAGGTAACAATCCCAACTCTGCTTGGGGAAATAAGGAAAGTCTGGCATAGAACGCCCGTCGACTCGCTGAACCCTGGTATTCCACATCTAAACCCAGTATCCGCTTTCCACTTTTGAGAGCTCCCAGACTCGTCTGGACTTTTCTAATTCATCACCTTGTATTCTCGACTTCTCCGTACTCCACGGAGATTGAACTCCCTGGATTCATACAAACTTCCCAGTCCTCAGACTTTGAAGAGTCTTCTTGATTAATTTTCAAGGATCGTCGCACGTCTTCCGTCGTCTTTTCACCATTCTTCAATCCCTCGTCCCTGATTGGACTCCACGGGGATCTTGTGTCAAAAGGCTTCTCATCACACCTGCAAGTGAGTGAAAGTATCTAACAGCACCTGCAAAAGAGATCATTAGACAAAACGTGCCCCAGGTATGCCAAAGTCTCAACACCTGGGTCACTCAACCTTTCAGATAAGATTTCAAGTTTTCAATCTTATAAACATGCATTGGAAGGGATATCCATGTTTCGAAATGCGAAGATTCTTTATCACAAACAATTGGATGTTTTTGCAATCAAAGTGGTAATGAAAACAAAAACAACATTATTTGACTGAATATGCATTTTATTGATTGAAAAGGTGTGGCTCAAACTGAGCAATACAAAGGAAGCAATTCCTGAAAAGAGGTAATTGCGCACAAAAGGAAAAATCTATCCTAATGGCAATGTGAAACCGTGATCTCATCGAGTTCCAACTCGGTTACACCCCATATGTCCTCAGACTCTCCGTGCTTTCTGCCTTCTGAACAAGACGTTTCCGACCGATCTCTGTCGGGGATTATCCTGGTGTCATAACTAAAGCAAACGAACATGTTGGACGCAGTTGCTCGTTTCATTCCCTCTTTTGCCTGGACCGCCCTTTCGGGTTTTCAGTCCACCGGGATACCCTTTTTTGCCCAAGCCGCCCTTGTGGGGTTTTCGACTTGCCTGGTGTACAATTTTTTCATTTTTATCCCTAATTTTTGCCCGAACCTTTTCATTTTTTTTGGTTCGTCGGGATGCCCTTTTTTTTCCTGGACTCTTTTGTTCTTTTCGTCCAGCGGGCCTCTTTATACGAAGTATTTTTTAACTGCGTCCGCATTCACAGGGGATGGAAAATCCTCGCCATCCATGGTCGTTAACAACAAGGCTCCTCCAGAGAAAACCTTCTTGACCACGAATGGACCTTCATAATTGGGTGTCCACTTGCCCCTACGATCGTTTTGAGGAGGAAGGATCCTTTTCAGCACCATATCACCTACGTGATACACACGAGGTCGCACATTTCGGTCCAAAGCACGCTTCATCCGCTGCTGGTACAACTGCCCATGACAAATGGCCGCCAGCCTTTTTTCCTCAATCAGGCTCAACTCTTCATACCGAGTCCTTACCCATTCAGCCTCTTCCAATTTTACGTCCATCAGGACTCTCAAAGAAGGAATTTGAACCTCAACCGGTAGCACGGCTTCCATTCCATATACTAACGAGAAAGGCGTTGCCCCAGTAGACGTACGCACTGAAGTTCGGTACCCATGCAATGCAAACGGCAACATCTCATGCCAATCTTTATAGGTCACGACCATTTTCTGCACAATCTTCTTTATATTCTTATTGGCTGCCTCAACCGCCCCATTCATCTTCGGACGATAAGGAGAAGAATTGTGATGCTCAATCTTGAATTCTCGGCACAGTTCTGCCATCATCTTGTTATTTAAATTAGAACCATTATCAGTAATGATTCTCTCGGGAACCCCATATCTGCAAATGATGTCTCTTTTCAAAAATCTGGCAACGACCTGCTTCGTCACATTGGCATAAGAGGCTGCTTCCACCCACTTGGTGAAATAATCAATAGCCACTAATATGAACTGGTGCCCATTCGAAGCCGTAGCCTCAATCTTTCCGATCATATCAATGCCCCACATAGCAAACGGCCACGGAGACGACATCAAGCTTGATGGATTTGGAGGCACGTGCATCTTATCAGCATAAATCTGGCATTTATGACACTTCCGCACGAAATTGAAACATTGGGCCTCCATTGTCATCCAGTAATAACCTGCCCTCAGCAGCTTCTTCGCCATTGCATTCCCACTGGCATGGGTACCGAACGACCCCTCGTGAACCTCTTTCATCAATTGGCTTGCTTCTTTGTCATCGACACATCTGAGCAAGACCCAATCAAAATTCCGCTTGTACAAAACCCCATCCTTATTCAAGTAGAACGCCATGGCCAACCTCCGCAAAGTCTTTCGGTCCTTCTTGGATGCTCCCTCAGGGTACTCTTGGGTTTCCAAATAGCGCTTGATATCGTAATACCACGGCTTCTCATCATCAGGCGTTGTGTCAACAGCAAACACATAAGCTGGTCTATCCAGACGTCCCACCTCAACACTTGGGAACTGATTCCACCACTGTACCTTAATCAAGGCAGCCAGAGTAGCTAAAGCATCTGCCAAAGGATTCTCTTCTCTCGGCACATGATGCAACACTACCTTGGTGAAAAACGTCAACAATCTCCTCGTATAATCCCTGTATGGAATTAGATGGGATTGATGCGTATACCATTTTCCGTTAACCTGAGTCACAACCAAAGCTGAATCTCCATATATAACAAGGTTCTTGATCCTCAAATCAATCGCCTCTTCAATTCCCAAGATACAAGCTTCGTATTCAGCCACGTCGTTGGTGCACTCAAATGTTAGCCGGGCAACAAAAGGAATGTGGCATCCTTTCGGCGTAACCAAAACAACACCAACACCGCTACCATTCACGTTAACGGCCCCATCAAACATCAAAATCCATTCGGATTCAGGGTCAGGCCCCTCCTCCAGGATTGGCTCCTCACAATCTTTCGATTTGAGAAACATGATGTCCTCATCAGGGAAATCAAACTTCATCGGTTGATAATCCTCAATGGGTTGCTGGGCGAGGTAATCAGACAGTACACTCCCCTTGATTGCTTTCTGAGAGGTATATTGAATATCATATTCAGTCAAAATCATTTGCCATCTCGCAACCCGTCCGGTCAATGCTGGCTTCTCAAAAATATACTTGATTAGATCCATCTTGGAAATCAACAAAGTGGTATGAACCAGCATATACTGCCTCAGTCAGGGAGCAGCCCAGACCAAAGCACAACAGGTTTTCTCGAGCAGTGAATATCTTGTTTCACAGTCGGTAAACTTTTTGTTAAGGTAGTATATGGCATGCTCTTTTCGACCAGACTCGTCATGCTGCCCCAGTACGCACCCCATAGACCCCTCGAGGACCGTCAAGTACAGGATTAACGGTCGTCCCTCCACAGGAGGCATCAGAATCGGAGGCTCCTGCAAATACTCTTTTATCTTTTCAAATGCCGCTTGGCAATCATTATTCCATCTGCCCGCTTGATTTTTTCTTAACAACTTGAATATAGGTTCGCATGTGGCTGTTAGATGAGATATGAACCGTGAAATGTAGTTCAATCTACCTAAGAAACCACGAACCTCCTTCTCTGTTCTCGGTTCAGGCATTTCTTGTATTGCTTTTACTTTAGCAGGATCAACCTCGATTCCTTTTTCACTTACAATGAACCCCAGCAATTTACCAGACCGCACTCCGAAAGTGCACTTATTCGGATTCAACCTCAGTCTGAATTGTCTCAACCGGTCAAATAACTTGGCCATATCTACCAAGTTCCCCTCCTCTGTCTGGGACTTTGCTAACATGTCATCAACATAGCATTCGATTTCATGATGAATCATATCATGAAACAGAGTCACCATAGCTCTCTAATAAGTTGCACCGGCGTTCTTGAGACCAAACGGCATCACCTTATAAAAAAAATGCCCCATGGTGTGATGAACGTTGTTTTCTCCATATCATCTGGCGACATTTTAATTTGATTATAGCCAGAAAAGCCATCCATGAAGGAAAACACCGAGAATTGAGCTATATTATCTACCAGCACATCAATGTGAAGTAATGGGAAATCATCCTTCGGGCTAGCTCTGTTCAAATCATGGTAGTCCACACACATTCTCACCTTCCCATCTTTCTTCGGGACCGGCACAATATTCGCGACCCAAGGCGGATAATTAGTAACAGCGAGGAAACCAGCATCCAACTGCTTCTGAACTTCCTCTTTAATCTTCATGGCCATCTCAGGTCGAGTACTGCGCAACTTCTGCTTCACTAGAGGACAATCTGCTCTCAACGGTAGCTTGTGCAGAACGATATCGGTATCCAACCCTGGCATATCTTGATAAGACCAGGAGAAGATGTCGACATATTCTTTCAACAATGCTACCATTCTGCTCTTAACATTTACCTCCAAAGCAGCCCCAACTTTCACTTCTTTCCTGACCTCCTCGGTACCCAGATTCACAATCTCAACTTGCTCCTCATGCGGCTGAATCACCTTCTCCTCTTGTTTCAACAACCTGGCTAATTCCTCTGGCAGTTCACAATCTTCTTCGCCTTCTTCTTCGGCATGATATATCGGATTATCGAAGTCATATGAGGGGGTAACAGGATTGTTATCAATGAGACCCGGAGAAAGATCGCATCTGCATGAATGTTGATTCATGCACTGCTTTAGAACCGGAGCGAAGCAAATTGAAAGGAAAATGAAAACAACATTGCCATTTTTATTTTTGTTTTTATTAAACTGTAAAAATAAATGAAAAACAGGGAACACCACTTTTAATTAAAAAACATCCATTTATTACTGATGCAAATTTTGCAAAATGAAACATGAGGTGGCCCTTACAATGAACCATTACGTTTCGGGCAAAACGTATGACTTCCATGCAAATAAAATTGAAAACAGAAAATATTACTCTTCAAGTAGAGTGACAGTGATGATCTTTTCGGCCTTCCAGTTCTGGACTTCCATCCCTGGTACACACGGCTTTATCCATTGATCCATCTCACAATCACTGTCCACCTCTTCACCCACCATACAGATGTGATCTGGATCCAGCATTCCAGCACTGGTGAATGTGAACGACGGACGACGTCCTCTGCCTTGTCCAGACGAGCCTCGGCCCGGCTGATAACCCACTCCGAATCTGTCCTTCTTGGCGGCGATGTCCATCATCTTCCCCCAACCTGGAGCTTCTCCATTCTTCACCACCTCAGCAGCCTGCTTATACGAAGAAATGGACGGCTTCTCCTCTTCTTTGGCAAAAAGAGCATCCTCCACCTTGACGGTTTCGAATGCTTGACTTGGTGTTTCAATAATTTCACCGTCCATTTCAACATATTTGAACGATGATAGGTGGCTGACGAAGATGTCTTCCTCTCCACAGACTGTGACGACCTGCCCATCCCAGATATACTTCAGCTTCTGGTGCAAAGTCGAAGTCACTGCCCCAGCAGCATGGATCCATGGGCGACCTAACAGGCAACTGTATGCCGGCTGAATATCCATGACATAAAATACCGACTTGAACACCTCGGGCCCGATCTTCACCGGGAGCTCCACTTCCCTAAACATTGCCCTCTTCGAACCGTCGAAAGCTCTCACTATCAGGTCAGTGGGCGTCAAAATCAACCGTTCACAATCCAGCTTTGCCAGGGCTTTCTTTGGCAACACATTTAAGGATGAGCCGGTATCAACCAACACGTGCGAGAGCACGACTCCCTTACACTCCATAGCAATGTGTAAAGCCCGATTATGATTACGCCCATCCACAGTCAGATCCAAATCAGTGAAACCCAGCCCATGGCTGGCATTGACGTTTGACACCACCGTCTCTAACTGATTGATTGTGATCTCCTGAGGAACATAGGCTCTCTTCAGTATCTTCAACAAAGCCTCTCTATGCCCCTCGGAGCTTAGCAATAATGACAAGATCGAGATCTTGCATGGGGTCTGCTGCAAGTGGTCAACAAGTTTGTACTCAGACTTCTTGATGATTCTCAGAAATTCTTCAGCTTCATCATCAAGTTCTCTCTCCGACCCATCAGGCGCCGGTGTCACCACAGGAGTACCCTCGCTCGCCACCTGTTTCCATCTTGCCTTGCTTAAAGCTTCGGCCTTATCTTTCTTTTCTTTTTCTCCTTCCCCACTTCTCAAAGCATCAGGGGCAAACAACCTTCCACTACGAGTGAACCCACTAGGTCCGGCATTATCCACCTTTGAAACGGCGGTTTCACCTGCAGTTTGATCATCCAACCTCTCCCCATTGCAATATACTTCTCCACCATAAAGCCACGACACGGCGTCATCTTTGTCATAAGGAATAGGTCCAGGTACCGTGATGGTAACTGGAGCCGCATCTGCCAGCGTTGACAAATCAACCGGGTCAAAATAGATGGTTATGGTGGAAACATCTTCCTCCCCCGAATCAATCTTTTCAAATCTGAGGCTTCCCTCATCCATCATCTTCTGGACAGCCTCCCTCAAGAAAACACACCCATCAAGAGCAATAGTGCACGCAGCACAACAGTTATCACAGCCCGGAAAGACCCCATTCTTCAACAGTTGTCTTTTGACCTCAGCCAACGGAGTCTTCAACTGATCCACACTCATCAGCCTGATTCTGCCCTCTTCAGCAATTGCATTCACCCCCATTTGACCATGCGCGGGCATGGGATTAACATTCACATTTGGAGATGGTGCAAAGTTGATTGCCTTGGAATCCACTAGGTCCTGGACCACATGCTTAAAAGCTTTGCAATTTTCTACGTTGTGTCCAGGGGAACCTGAGTGGAATTCGCACTTGGCGTTCTCATCATAGCTGGGAGGCCTTTGGTCGGGTCTCACCGGAGCCAAAGTTCTCAGCTGAACTAACCCCAAGTCCTTCAACTTCTTCAACAAGAAAGAATAGGTTACAGGTGGCCTATCAAATTGACGATCAGTCATTCATCCTCTTACTTGATACCCGACCCTCTACGGTCTCTGTTGAAACGGCTGCCGTTGTTGTTGCGGTTGTTGTTGTTGCTGTTGTTGATTACCAGCAGGAATAGTTACCGCAGCAGTGTGCTGGTACTAACGCTCCCTACTCTGCCCCCTCTGAGCATACACAGCGCTGGTGTCACCTTCCTTCTTCCTCTGACCATTACCAAAGGGCTTCTTCGATCCAGACGACGAAGCACTATCCTGAATTTTTCCCAGCTTTAACCAACTCTCAATTCTTTCTCCGGCCACCACAATATCAGCAAAATTGGTAACCAGGCATCCAACCATTCTCTCTGCAAATGTCCCCTGAAGGGTACCCATGAACAGATCTGACATTTCTCTATCTACCAATGGAGGTTGGACCCTGGCTGCCAAATCCCTCCATCTCTGCGCATATTCTTTAAACCCCTCGCTAGGTTTCTGAGAAATACCCTGCAATTGGGTACGGCTAGGAGCCATGTCAGCATTAAACTTGTACTGTTTAAAGAATGCATCACCAAGATCTTGCCAGCTCTTGATGTCAGACGACCTCAACTTAGTGTACCATTCCAAGGACCCTCCAGACAGACTGTCTTGGAAGAAGTACATCCATAGCTTCTGGTCCATTGTGTAAGCAGAAATCTTACGGACGAAGGCCTGGAGATGGGTTTCCGGGCAAGAACTCCCATTATACTTGTCAAACGCGGGTGCTTTGAACTTCTGTGGAATCACAATTCCCTCAACAAGCCCCATATTTGACATGTTAACAACCCCCGGAGCAGCATGACTTTCAAGAGCCCGGATTTTCTCAGCCAACACCTGAATCTCTTTATTCGGAGGTTGGACGCCATATTGCCCAAACTGTTCATTAAGCACGGAGAACTGGTCCTCTTCTCTATCTTCCTCGGCCCCGAATAAAGGAGGAAACAGACTGTCCTTCAAATTGTTACCCGCCAGACCTGGTCAACCGCCTGTGGCAGCACCAAAACCACCAGCATTATTAGTCACTACACCAACAGTTGTCCTCTTTCCGAGATCTCCTCCATCCTTAGAACCACCAAGGCCATGGTTGGAGACCCCCTCTAAATTGACACCATTGTTAGCAGCTGAAGCCCGCTCGAGCTTCTCCACTTTATCAGCAAGTGCTTTCTGCCCCACGGCAAACCCTTGCATGACATTAATCAGTTCATTCATTTTCTCCTTCAGCTCGAGAAAATCTGCGTTGGGTAGATCCATCAGCCTGGGTGTCTTGCGTCTGGTAAAGTATCTGTGTGGACGGGTTGTGTGCAAGGGAATGATTCTACGCGCACGAGCAATGATTCCTGAAACAATCAAGCACGTTAGAAACTGATACCTGCAAAATAGAAGACAAGTTATTATGATTCATGCATGAATGCTATGTCTATCCATATGAGGAACACTCTGTCTTTCGATCCTGATTTCATCAAGACAGATAATAATTCGGCAGTAATATTCTGACATTCAATCATCTGGTTTCATCATACGGATCAGAGAATTATGATTTAGCAAAGATACCACCCAACCATGTGTGTGCTATGTGAGTGAAGCATGACAGAGCAAATAAAGCTTGAAGACGATCACTGAATGAAAATAACCACTGTATACCAAAGATGCACAATACGTGCAAGAGTCATACATTAAGTCTGATACAAATCAAATACAATTCTCCAGAAACCGAAAGGAAATACAAGCAAGTGAATTCCGTCAACATGCCTGACGGTAATCCAACACAAATAAGAAAGGTCTAAACTAACGAAGGTCCCACAGAAGCCCCTACATCATCAACCATCCTGGTAAACTTCACGGCGAACCTGAGCTCGGTGTTCTCCTGCTTCAATCTTCCCACCTTCTTCTGGTGAATCTTCATCTGTCGGAAGTAATGATCCCTCTCAGCAATATAATGATCTCTCTCAACAATAATCTTCGCTTTCTCAGCTTCCCATTCCGTGGCAAGGACTTTGGCTCTGGCATCTCTCTGAGTCTTCACAAGGATCTGCCTCTTCTTCTCATCTTCAATATCCCTCAAGGCTCTAGCAAACTTCTCCTTAGTGATGTCGTGCTCCTTTGTAGATGACTCCAACGCTTGGCTGACCTTCCGATAATAAGAGGTGTCTATCTCAAAGCGCTTCACCATGAGAGCATGTCTCCTATCCTGGTCTTCTATTCTCCCTTTGATCTCCTTATTATCCATCTGAACCCTAGCAACATTCATCTCCAACTCAGTCTTCTCTGCTTGTAGTTGATCTCTGGCTTTCTTCATCTCAAGGAACTCTTCCATGCTGACAGAAGAAAGTGGCCCCTCAATCAATGGACACCAAGGATCACCCCTAGGAAATGGTAGATATGTGAGCTCAATCCTCTTCCTAAGCCAATCATCAAATGGAGGAAGAGACCTGCTATTAACCTTACCAAAAGGAACTTTGCCCTTCCTCTGAATGTGGCGCCATGCCCCAGACACTTGCCTCAACTGTAACAGATTACCCTCAACTGGGAAGTAGAAAGACTCCTGAATCTCACACTCGAGAGGAGGAACCTCCATAGCAAACCCCATTTGTCTCCTAAGAAGCATCAGGTTGTAATTAAGGCAACCCTGAACTCCTATAAGAGGCACATTGGGAAAGCTTCCACAACTATAAATGAAGTTTCGTCCAGCCATACCATTGTGAGTCCAAGCTATGTCCTTGGCCCGCAAACCCATCAACCTGGTCGCCCAATTAACTGTAGGATCAAGAGAAACAAAAGCACCTCTGGAAGGAAGATACCTCATAAACCATTTGTGCAACAGTTGAGCACAACATCTAATCAATCCCCCTCGCCTCTTCTCGTTCTGATTATGGACCGAGTAATAAACATCCCCAACCAAGGTAGGAATGGGATTCCTCTGCACAAACACCCGGATGGCATTAATGTCCACAAAGTTCTTCTGATTAGTAAACATGATGATCCCATAGATGCTCACAGCGATCAAAGCACAAACGGCCCTCCAATTACCCACAACAGCATGCTCCTTGGCTTTAGCCTCCAAGAAACTCAGATGAAAACCTGGCAACTTTCCCTTCTCCTTCAAACCTCCCTTAGTCACTTCTGGGCTCAAATAAAGAGCACGAGAAATCTCAGCGACATCAAGTTCGTCCTTAGTGACGTAGAACGGAATCTGGTCCCTGATCGGAAGTCCTAGGATGCTGGCGTAATCCTCAATCAAAGGCCCCAACAAGTAATCCGGGAAAACAAAGCACCTCAAGCTCGGGTCATAAAATTGGAGAAAAGTGTGGAGGGCACTCTTATCTGTATCAGTAAGCCTGAAAACCACCTTCAGAATACCACCATACTACTCACGGAACAACCCCACATGGTCAGGTGTAATCTATGCTATCATATCCCTCAACACATCAATCTCTGGATTGAAGAAACTGTAGACGATGTCATCTTTCAAGCCGGGCCTCATGTCTGGAACAAAGAAGTCTCTCAACCAGGATCTCGATCAAGAATGTCCCCTGCATATGGATAAACATGAGTTAGATGCAGATAAATGCAAACTGTGAATGATGCTGATGTATGAATGCAATGCATTGTGCCATCCTCCAAGTCATCTGAACATCCACTGCACTGAGTTACGGCCTCTGAACTGATCACAACCATCTGATGTACTGAGCAACCATAAATCCAACTCAGGAGTTCCAAAATAAACGGAACCTAAGGATGCATCACCATCATCACCAGAAAGTCCTCTGAACAGATAACCACAAGATCCTCTGAATCAACCCAGAGATCCTGAAATAAACGGATCGCCACTGATAAATACCGCAAACAGAACTCCGGCGTCTCAAAAAGAAATCCTTAAATCCGACTTATAAATAGGACTCTGATCAACAACTGAACCATTAATCACCATCAGAACATGCATCTGCAAGAATCAACCCTCCCCTCACAGGTAAATTCTAATCAGGTCATCCTAAGGCGGATAATGGTCTCGACAATCGGGCAAAGATACTCAACGGGTTTGCCCTTTCGGGTGTGCCGTTGTAGCTCTCTTAAGATCATCTAAACCAAAGATCCGGGAAAGCACGGTCACCAAAGTCAACAACCCTAAAGAGATAACCCAACCAAAGTGGAATGCCCCACTAAGGAAGAGCTCACTCAAAAGAACCTCGTCCGACTTGTGGTATGTCACGTCGCAACAACATGCTGATCCAACATGTGAGGAAACGTGAAACCACACTAATCCTAGGTGTATACTCGGGCCTCGGTTTTAGCCCCACTCGGAACACCCACCCCAAATCAGAGGAACCACCTGTACAGAAGACAACACAATGATAGTATGATGCATGCAAACATTGATGCAAGTATATACATAACATAATAATCATAAACGCAATAAGTAAAGCAATACAAGCAACCTAAACTATCCTAGAGAGCACTAGGAGAGACTTGCTTAGGGAAGATGGACCAGCAAGAGGTCAACTTCTATGTCCCCAGCAGAGTCGCCAGCTGTCGCATCCGCGAAAAACAACCGGCGGGAAAAACAAAACAAACAGAGCCGCCACCGTGCATTATTTATCCCAAAGGAGGGAAAGGAAACGCTCGAAGTAAACCTGGAAAGGAAATGGTCTTACGACCGGAGATGCAAGGATCGAGAGTCGGTTACGCAAGGGGAAGGTATTAACACCCCTCACGTCCGTCGTACTCGACGGGATCCACGCTCTGAAGGAAAGAATAAGGTTGCTAAAAATTGCTCAAAGACTACACGCACGCACTGGAATAAAACACAGATGGAAGAAGAGGGAAACGGGCTCGCTAGGATATTGCATCCTATGCCTACGTATCTCATCTAGAATAAGAATCAGAGCTACCGTAGTTCGGCTCACGCACGCCGAAACAAAACCCACGCACAGACGCTGAGACGTCAAAAGACACATACAAACGGAAACAGACTGCCAATGGCTGGGCTTACGTCCAACTCCAAACAACAAACACAAACAAGGAAACCGAATGCCAATCGCTGGACTTACATCAGACTCCCAACACCAAACACAGGAAACCGACTGCCAATCGATGGACTTACGTCAGACTCCAAACACCAAACAAGAGGCTAACCGGACGCTGAGTCGTCAAAAGCAACAAAAAAGCTGAACCAACAAGCTAACAGGGAGTCCGGTGCTCGAGCCTGCTAGCTGTCAAGCAAACACACACAAAAAAGGAAAAGGGTGCTCGGAGAGATCTCGCATGATCTCCTACCTACGTACCTCATCTGGTATGAGGATCAGGGCAACGTAGTTCCCCTTAACAGGGAAAGAACTTCTAGCCTAACCAGAGACAAAGGGAAGATAACAAGCTGCTAGGGAGACGACGACTCGAGCCTAGAAGTTGTCATGCATATGATCCCTATGTTGAGGTTTCTATCCTAACTTGCACAGGAAGCAAGTTATCCTAAATAGCACAATCAAACAAATACAAGCACAATAAAGTAAGCACACACACTATATGCAAACAATTGGGCTCATACAAGGCTAGGCTGCAGAAACAAGCCAACTGGAATGGGGTATTTTGTGCTCTTAACCCTAACATTGAGAGTTAGGGTGAAGCAGATGAAATGGAGATGAGGGGTGTGCCTCATAGCTCTTATCCCTGGTCAGGGAGAGCTTTAAACAATAGAAAGTGTGGGAGTTCAGAAAGTTGGAACTCTTCTCCACAAATGGATTGACTCTATAAGATCTTGGGTTATTATTCACAATGCATCAACACATGGTGTGAGCAAAGTGAATGACACAATGAGTAGCAGGAGACGGATTACACATCTCTTTTATCTGCCAATTGCCTCATAAGAGGACTTTTCCTGCTTGGCACAAAGAGTAAACAATCAAAAGCGTTGCCTCTTAAGGAGGACTTTAGACAGGTGCCTACCAATAACTGTAGGTCTTCCAGACTACATGAAGATTAGAAATTATACCTAAGTGGTTAAGCAACCAAGCAAAGCAAAGTTCACAATGAACTTAAAGCAACTTAAGTACCTGTGGAAACCCTAAACAAATCAGTATAATACTCAGGCAAACAGACAACAGTCACTAAGCAACAGGACAATCCCAATGTACAAAATGTGTAAGCCAAAATTTAAAACAGGAGCTAAAATTTAACATGAATCAACTTCAAACACATCTTGACACATTCCAAAAGGTCTCATATCAAAATCAATCACCAAAAGCATTTCATGATCAATTGAAGTTCAAGGCAATTTTAAAGCTCAAATGTGATCAACCAGAATGAAAAATGCAAATCAAATCAGAAATAATTAAAATAATTCTGAGATAATTCATGATCAATCAAGACATTCACGACATGCATCAGACAAAAAAATCAGAAGCATTGGACATCATTTGGCATGGCAAACTCATGATACAAGTTGAACATCAAAAGGTGTGACACAAATTGTCACACCAACTTAGAACAATCATAAAATAGAATTGGTAATTGATAAAAATGCCAAACCAAAATCAAAATGTCAATCAATGTGTCTAGTAATAGCATGCAAAATTTCACATTCATTGGATAAGAAACAAGTATTTCACAACATGATAACCAAGGCAAGGTCAAATAAGGACACATGTTCAATCATTCTAGCACAAAATATTATCCAGCCAAGCACAACTTGTAAAATCATGATGATAAAATAATAGACAAAACAAGGATTGATATGCAAAAAACCTGGTATTTTTTGGATTAATTTTCAAATAGTTATGAATTTTACAAGATGAGAAAAAAAAATATAAAAAAGTAATAAGCATAGCATATGGAAAATGGAGGGAAGTAAGAAAATGAATGAAGCATTTGAATTATTGCACAGCCAGGAATCGAACTCGGTGTGAGTTCAAATGTGAAAACGCGCCAAGCATGAAACGCGGCGTTTTATTTATTGACGTGGTCGGTCAATGCTTGTGTGGCTTAGTCAGCGCAACGTGAGCCAATGGAAGTGCTGTGTGGACGCTCACGTGGACCAGTACATGCTAAGCCCTAAACTAACAGATGCAAATGCAGAAAACTATTTCCAAAAGGATCAAAAGCGTGGCCTATGCGTGAGTTTCATCTTCTTCATGAAGTAACAGATGAACAGTAACGTGTTCTTCATGCATCAAGAACATTTTCTCCAGAAATCACAATTAAGCATACTAACATGTAGGTCTTTCAATGTAGATTGCAAATCAAGCATGAACTAAGCATGAATCATCATACACTAAGAGAATCGAGCAAATGAAATCTCATGCATGAAACTTTAACCTAACCTAACTCAGTCAATTTTGCATCAAAATTCATGATTCAAAGCTCAGAATAACCAGCACATCAAGATCTACAACAACATCATAATAGATTTGAGAATTAAGAGAATCGATTCATGACCTCTTGAAGAGCAGATCTGGATTTGGCTTGCTTCAAGGCTTGTGATATCTCAAATGTTCCTCTATGATGCTTGTATGGATGATTGAAGGAGAAATTGAAGCTTAATTGCACATGAATCCACCAGATTTTTGAAATTCCATGGATGCTTCAAGCTTTGTGTATGCTTCAATATGGCACTGTTTCTCTTGGTTCCACGTCCAAACTTGCTGAACAACACCTCAGGATCAAGAATCAAGCAATGGAATGTGCTTTTGTTTGAAGAAATTGCAAAAAGATTTGAGAGAAAAGTTTTGAGAATTTGGATCTAGATCTGAAAAATGGTTGTTAATCCCTTGAAAATAGTTAGGTTTTTCTTTATATATGCCTTGCTAATTATGTTGTAATCATGTTTAAGCCAAATGCTAAGTGAGATTAACCAAATGAGGTGTATGTGCAAAAAATGGTTTTTCACCTTATGCATGGAATGCATGTGTGAACAGTACACGAATTTCCCTCATTTTCACTTAAAATCACATTTTAAAACCAATGGTGATGGCAAGAATTTCTAACCATGCACCAAATTTGAATTTTGTGATTTCCCTCCAAAAAGCCAATGAATTAACAAGTGCTCATGTGATGACAATTCATGTAATGTGATGCATGATTTGGAAATTAGAGGTCAAGAGGAGAATATTGCAAAAAGAACCACTCATTTTGGAGCTTTGGTTGAAAAGTTATGTCCATTTGAAGTTCCATGCATACTTTGCCATGTTTTGATCATATCTCCTTAACCACACATGAGAAATTGATGATCTTGGACTTTTTGGAAATGGGAGAGAAAGATCTACAACTTTCATGTTCAACAAAATTTCATTTGAAGCTTTCTTGATGATTTAATATTGAGTTGAAGTTGGTCCGAAATCTTTCCATTTTTGGAAAGTTCAAATTATAGGTCACTTTCTATTTTTGGAAAGTTTTGATCTGACCTCAAATTCCCCAATGTTGATGTTTGAAATGTCAAATGAGACTTGTTTGGACATGAATGAGGCATCTCTAACCATTTTCCACCTCCAAATCCACAGTTGACTTTGTAGTTGACTTGGTCATGCCCTGTGGACTTTGAGCCTTCAACATTTGATGAAATGGCTCCACCATGAAACCCTAGCTTATACAAGCTCAATAAAATCATATGAAGATCTCCATCTCAATAAAGACCTCATCTCCTTGAAAAACCCTGACTGATAGAATGCAACTGATTAGGGTTGACCACAGGTCAAAACCCTAATCCCAAGGAATCTAATCAGGAATAATGAACCATGATGATGGTGAGGTACCACCTCAACCAAGATAATACTCAACCTCCTCGAGGAACCAAGAAAACCTAATTGAAGCACAAACCTCAGATGATTAGTGATCAATTTATGAGACCCTCAGGCTGGCATCTCTTAGCCTCTCCATCTTCTGAGAAAGACCTAGGAGGATGACTTGCCTATTTCACATGATATGCAAAGATGTAATGCCTAAAGTACTACAAAATGAAATGCAATATGCTAAGCTAGTCACAAGAGAGGAGGGAAAATTTTGAGGTGTTACATAGGGCTTACACCAACAATCTCCCACTAGCACTAGAGCCAATTAGGCATACCCCTAATGCCCATTGGCTTAGTATGGCCATCATGCTTCTGCTGCGCAAGAGGCTTTGTCAGTGGGTCAGCAATATTGTCAAGTGTAGGTACTCAGCATATTTTCACATCTCCTCTATCTATTATCTCTCGAATGAGATGATAACGCCTAAGAATGTGTTTTGGATCGTTGGTGAGATCTAGGTTCCTTAGCTTGTGCGATAGCACCATTGTTATCACAATAGAGACCAATGGGATCCATAATGCTAGGAACTATGCCAAGTTCACTAATGAACTTTTTGATCCAAACAGCTCCTTTGCTGCACTTGAAGCAGCAATATACTCGGCCTCTGTTGTAGAATCAACAACTGTATCTTGCTTTGAACTTTTCCCGCTCACAGCACCACCGTTTAAGAAAAACACATAACCAAATTGCGATCTAAAGTCATCCTTATCTGTCTGGAAGCTGGCATCGGTGTTTCCAATTACAGCCAACTCTTCCTGACCTCCATATATCAAGAATGAGTCCTTAGTCCTTCTTAAGTACTTAAGGATATTCTTGACAGCTACCCAATGGGCATCACCAGGATCAGATTGGTACCTACTCGTTGCATTTAAAGCATATGAGACATCTGGTCGAGTACATAACATGGCATACATGATAGATCCTATTGCAGATGCATATGGAATCTTATTCATGTGATCCCTTTCTTCCTTAGTTGAAGGTGATTGTGTTTTTGATAGACACATGCCATGTTGCTTAGGTATGAATCCTTTCTTGGAATCATGCATATTAAAGCGTCTCAGCACTTTGTCCATGTATGTACTCTGACTTAGGCCAAGCAGTTTTTGTGATCTATCTCTATAGATTCTGATTCCTAATATATAGGCTGCTTCACCTAGGTCCTTCATAGAAAAGCATTTCCCCAACCAAGTCTTTACTTGTTGCAGGGTAGGGACATCGTTTCCAATGAGCAATATGTCATCTACATATAATACCAAGAAAACGATCATGCTCCCACTAACCTTCTTGTAGACACAAGGCTCATCTTCGTTCTTGATGAATCCATATTATTTTACCGTTTCATCAAAACGAAGATTCCAACTTCTGGAAGCTTGCTTCAATCCATAGATTGATCTTTGTAGCTTACATATCTTATGGGCTTCTTCTGGTATGTCAAATCCTTCAGGATGTGTCATGTATACATCCTCAAGAAGATTCCCATTAAGGAAAGCAATTTTGACATCCATCTGCCATATTTCATAACCATGATATGCAGCGATAGCAAGTAAAATCCGAATAGATTTAAGCATTGCAACTGGTGAAAAGGTTTCATCATAGTCAACACCATGAATTTGTTTATATCCTTTTGCGACCAGTCTTGCCTTATAGGTATGTACCTTACCTTCCATGTTAGTCTTCTTTTTGAATACCCACTTGCATCCTATAGGATTAACTCCTACGTGAGGCTCTACCAAGTTCCAAACTTGGTTTGTGTACATGGAATCTATTTCGGATTTCATGGCCTCTAGCCACTTCTCAGACTCGGGACCAGTTATGGCCTCTTGGTAGGTCACAGGCTCATCTTGATCCATGAGTAATACATCACCTTGATCTGTTATGAGATATCCATATCTCTCAGGTAGGTGACGTATCCTGCCTGACCTACGTTGGTCTTGTTCTACTTGAGCAGGTTGCTCTTCCACAACCACTTGTGTTTCCTGCTCTAATTCCTCCATAGGTGTATCGATGCTTTGTGATTCTTGAATTTCTTCAAGCTCTACTTTCCTCCCACTGGTTCCTTTGGAAATAAAATCCTTTTCTAGGAAAACTCCAGTTCGAGCGACAAACACTTTGCCCTCAGAAGGATTGTAGAAGTAATATCCTCTTGTTTCTTTAGGATACCCCACAAATAAGCATTTGTCAGATTTGGGCTCAAGCTTAGTTGAAATTTGTCGTTTCACATAAACTTTGCAACCCCAAATCTTCATGTAAGACATATGTGGTTTCTTACCACTCCATATCTCATATGGTGTCTTTTTAACCTTTTTGGATGGAACACGGTTAAGTGTGTAAGCTGCTGTCAATAGCGCATGTCCCCAAAAGGAGTTTGGAAGATCGGCGTGACTCATCATGGATCGGACCATGTCTAACATGGTTCGATTTCTTCTCTCAGACACACCATTCCATTGGGGTGTTCCAGGAGGAGTGAGTTGGGATAGGATCCCACACTCTTTCAGATGGTCATCAAACTCTAAGCTTAAATATTCACCACCTCGATCTGATCGAAGAGCTTTAATATTCTTACCTAGTTGGTTTTGTACTTCATTCTTGAATTCCTGACCTTTTCAAAGGACTCTGATTTGTGTTTCATTAAATACACATAACTATATCTACTGAAATCATCAGTGAATGTGATGAAGTACTGAAAACCTCCTCTGGCTGGTATGTTCAGTGGACCAAATACATCAGTATGTATGAGGGCCAAAAGATCATTAGCTCTTTCACCTTTTCCTGTGAATGGAGACTTTGTCATCTTTCCAATTAAATAAGATCTGCATGTCTCATATGATTCATAATCAGAAGAGTCCAACAGTCCATCTTTATGGAGTTTGGAAATGCGTTTCTCATTTATGTGGCCTAATCGACAATGCCAAAGGTAAGTCGGATTTAACTCATTAGGTTTCATCCTTTTAGTATTAATGTTATAAACTGGCATCTCAAGATCAAGGACATATAATCCATTGTTCATTTGAGCAGTAGCATAGAATATATCATTCAAATAAATTGAACAACAATTGTTCTTTATTATGAACGAAAAACCGAACTTGTCCAAACAAGAAACGGAAATAATATTCCTGCTAATTGCAGGTACATAATAACAGTTATCTAACTGAATTATTAAACCACTAGGTAAAGTCAATTCATAAGTTCCTACGGCTAAGGCAGCAACCTTTGCTCCATTACCAACTCTTAGGTCGACTTCACCTTTTGCCAATTTTCTACTCCTTTTTAGTCCCTGCACATTTGTACAAATGTGAGAACCGCATCCAATATCTAATACCCATGATGCAGAAGTAGACAAATTAATTTCAATAACAAAAATACCTGAAGTTGGAGTCTCTTCTCTATACTTCCTATCTTCCAGGTACTTTGGGCAGTTCCTCTTCTAGTGTGCGGTCTTACCGCAATGGAAGCAGGTGCCGTCTTTTTCTATGCTTCCACTAGGCTTCAAAGCAGCAATAGTGGGTTTGGGTTTGGCAACTTCCTTGCCTTTCCCTTTATCATGTTTGAGGACAATCCTCAGGTTTCGGTACCAATCCAGGAAATTTGTCCCAGACAATTTTTCCTTGTCAAGGATTGATCGCAGGATGTTGTTAGAGGTGTTTGCTGTCATGGTAATCTACATAAGGATTAATGAAAATATAAGTATCATTGACATATTTAATTAGGCCTTTAATTAAATATACTCCCACTATTTTACTCAAAACAAATGACCCTCATCATTTGATTCGGAAAATCCCGTTGGAAGATTTTCTAGTGGGTCGAGATCCATATTTCACTTCGTTCTAAGTCCGCGTAGGCGGATTACACAAAACTAGGTTATTTAGGTAGGAACTCCTTCCAATTGTATCTCATACAACTCTCGAAAATTTCAGTTGGGTGAATAACTCCTTATTCCAATCCATCATATAGATCATTCCCCACTCATGCTTCTAAACATATATAATAAAATTATATAATTAAGTTTAACTCATCGTTTTAGCAGTTGGATATTACAATTATCCCATCGCACCTTAACTAATACAAAACATGCACCTCGCGTAGGTGAAACCTACATTATTCGATACTAGTCTTGATGAGTGCTAAAACTTGGAAAGCAAACATATATAATATTCTCATAATATGTTTAGTTAAGTTTGACCCATTTTTTTAACAATTGGATATTACAATTATCCCATCGCACCTTACTAATATATAGATCATGCACCTCGCGTAGGCGAAACCTACATTATCCGATATTAGTCTTTATGAGTGTTAAAACTTGGAAAGCATAAACTTAATATTTAATTTGAGGGAATTGCAATTTTTCTGATCTCACCGGCTTGTTTATATAAACCGTCTCTCACATGCATCAACATACATTCACATGCATCAACATACATACATACATAATGAAACAGTTATGGCCCCTAGCGCAATTGTTCTCCCAAGCCAATGAGAGAACCTAAGTTAACCTACAACGATCTAAGCTTCTCCAAGCAAGATCTTCAAGGTTGTCCTCCTTTGTGTAAGACCCCAATTTTGTCCCTAAGATCCCTCATGGCATCACATCATAACATTGCATTGCCTCAAGGATCATTGGACACCTTGCTTCCTTCCCTGTGGGTGGGTTATCTTTTTGAGTGATTCTTGATCACCAAGCATGTTTGCATTTGTATATCATTGTTTTTCTTTTTATCACTAACCAAAAAGTACAAAAATATGTCATCTAACCTTTGTCTTGCAGATGAAGCAATCACAGGTCAAGGCAATTAAAGGCATTCATTGAGCAATAGATGGTGGTTATTCTTGAGGTTTGGACCCCATAATCATTCACAAGAGTTCATATGAGTTATGATGTCATTTGGAAGCAAAATCCCAAGTGGTAGAGGCTTGAATCTCATCAGAACATTTTCAAGTAACCTGAAGACCTAGAAAGTCAACTGCAAAGTCAACTGTGGATTTGAAGGTGGGAAGTGATTAGAAATACTTCATTCATGTTAAAACAAGTCTCATTTGACATTTCAAACACTCACATTGAAGAATTTGAAGTCAGGTCAAAAATTTCCAAAAATAGTAAGTGACCTATAATTTGAACTTTCCAAAAATGAAAAGATTTTGGACCAACTTCAACTCAATATTACATTATCAAGAAGGCTTCAAATTAAATTTTGTTGAACATGAAAGTTGTAGATATTTCTCTCCCATTTCCAAAATGTCCAAGATCATAAATTTCTAATATGTGGTTGAGGAGATATGATCAAATCATGGCAAAGAATGCATGGGACTTCAAATGAGCATAATTTTTCAACCAAAGCTCCAAAATGAGTGGTTCTTTTTGCTATATTCTCCTCATGACTTTTAGTTTCTTAACAACTCATTACATGGCTTGAATTCCATTAGCATTATCATGTGCTCATTCATGAAGATTTTCAAAAGAAATTTCACAAAACCATTTTGGTTGATCCTGGGCATAAAAAACCAATTCCAAAGGGTGCATGAACTCATTTTAAGTGATTTTGGGCCTTGTTCTGGCACTGTTCACGCATGCATGAAGTGCATGAGGTGAAAAACCATTTTTGTACATACACCTCATAAGTTGCTAATCTCCATTAGCTTTGGCTTAAACAGGTTTTAAACATGATTAGCATGGCATATATAAGGTAAAACATAACTGCATTTGCCATTAGCAACAATTTCAGATCTAGATTAAAAAATTCTCCAATTTTTTCTCTCAAAATATTTTTCAATTTCTTCACACAAAAGCCATTTCTCTTGACTGATTCATGATGAGGAAGCATTTCTGAGCAAGTTTGAACGTGGAATTGGAGCAATTGGTGCCATATTGAACCATACTCGAAGCTTGAAGGTTCCATGGATTTTGCAAATTGAGTTGGATTCGTGTATGCTGGAGCTTCAACTTCATCATCAATCACTTCATTAAGCATTGTATAGAAGATTTGAGGCATTGCTGAGCTTTGTGGAGCACGATTCCAACTTCTGTTCTTCAAGAGGTCAGGATTCGATCTCAATTATTCTTGAATTCATTATGATATTGTTGAAGATCTTGTTGTCCTGATGAATCTGAGCTTTGAATCGTGTGATTTGGTGCTGTTTTGAGCTAGACATGCATGATTGAAAGTCTTGATGTCATTTAAGTTTTTCTTCGATATGAGCTTGTTATGATGATTTGTGTTTAATTGTTTGTTGATTTTTGCTCTCCATTGCAAGAGCTTCATGTTGATGTATCTGTTTTTGAGTTCTGGAAAAAAAATTCTGGAAACGTATGAAGCTCTATTACTGTTCATCTTCTTCCTCATGAAGAAGATGAAGATCTTCCTGTTTGGGTCGACCGCAGCGTTGGCTTGCATCGACTCCAGTTTCTGGTTAGGGTTTCTGTGATTGTTTTTCATTGTTGCGTCGACCATACAGCAATGTTACGTCGATCGTTCGACAGTTTTGAGTCGACCATAGCTGGCCTTGCACCGACTCCTCTCTGGTTAGGGTTTTCTGTGAAACGGCGTCGTTTCACCTTGGGGCCACTTTTTTTGAATGTGTGCAAGGTTCAAGTCCTGGCGATGGAAATATTTTCAAATGCTTCATCATTTTCTTGTTTCCCTCCTATTTTCACATATCATGTCCATTTTGATTTTTAATTTTTCCATCAACTTCAAAAATCACTATAAATTGAAAAATGCATCAATTTCACTCCAATTTTTTGCACAATGCTCCTTGTTTTGTCTACTTTTTTATGAGCATAAATTTGCAAGTTGTGCTTGGCTGGAAAAATGATTTGTCCTAAGGTGATTGAACATGTATCCATTTATGATATTGCCTTGTTCCTTTCATCATAAAATGCTCAAAAATTATCTAATAACTCTGAAATTTTGTGTGTAGCTTCTTGACACATTGCTTGACATTTTGGTTTTGGTTTGGTATTTTTCCTATGCACCATTTCTGTTTTATGCATGTGCTAACTTGGTGTGACAATTTGTGTCACACCTTTGAATGTTCAACTTGTACCATGTGATTTCCATGCCAAATGATCTCTGATTCTCCTGATTTTTTGTATGTTGATCATGTTGGATGTCTTGATTGCTCATGATTTTTTCCAGATTTATTTGAATCATTTCTGTTTTGATTTGAATTTTTTATTCATGTTGATCACATATGAGCTTTGAAATTGCCTTGAACTTCTTTTGATCATGAAATGCATTTGATGGATGATTTTGATGTGAGCCTTTTTAGGATATGTCAATATGTGTTTGAAGTTACTTTGTGTTAAATTTCAGCTCCTGTTTCAAAAATTTTCTCCATCTTTGACCCTAGGCTTTGACCTAGTGGTTTGTTGCTTATGTTTGAGTTTTGATTTCAGGTTAAAGCATCCAAATGCGATAATGGATGATGCTTCATCATGTGATTGTTGATGTTTGCTTTTGATTACTAACACTTGTGTGTTTTGTAGGTTGATGCTAACTCATTTGAGTTTGCCTTATGGCTTACACATTTTTTGTACATTGAGATCATTTGTTGCTTATTGACTATTGTCTGTTTGTCTGAGTGTTGTACTGATTTGTTTAGTGTTTCCACAGGTACCTAAGTTGCTTTAAGTTCATTTGAACTTTCCTTTGCTTGGTTGCTTAACCACTTAGGTATAATCTCTAATCTTCATGTAGTCTGGAAGACCTACTGTTATTGGTAGGCACCTGTCTGAAGCCCTCCTTAAGAGGCAATGCTTGTGATTGTTTAATTTTTGTGCCAAGCAGGTAAAGTCCTCTTATGAGGCAATTGGCAGATAAAAGAGATGTGTAATCCATCTCCTGCTACTCAGTGTGTCATTCAACTTGCTCACACCATGTTTTGATGCATGGTGAATAATAACCCAAGATCTTATAGAGTCAATCATTTTTTGGAGAAGAGTTCCAACTTTCAGAACTCCCACACTTTCCATTAATCAAAGCTCTCCCTGACCAGGGATAAGAGCTATGAGGCACACCCCTCATCTCCTTTTCATCTGCTTCACCCTAACTCTCAATGTTAGTGTTAAGAGCTTAAAATACCCCATTCCAGTTGGCTGTAAAGCCTAACCTTGCTTGAGCCTAATTGATTGTATATAATGTGTGCTAATTGACTTGTTTGTTTGCTTACCTGATTCATTTGTGCATATTTGCTTATGTGTGCCTTTGTGCATTTATCATCATTACTTGTGTATTATTTCATAATCATTGTTCATTACTTTGTGACCTTTTGTTTTGTCCATTGAGGAGTCAATTGTAAGTCCAGTTATTGGCAGTTGTTTCCTATGATCTGGTGGGATTTGGAACTGAGACCATTCATTGGCATTCGTTTCCTTGGAGTCGAGTGTAAGACCATTTATTGGCAACTTGTTTCCTCTTGCTAATTGCATTTGTTGTTTGTTTCTTGTGAGGAGTCAACTGTAAGTCCAGCTATTGGTAGTTGTTTCCTATGATCATTCCTTGGAGACTAGTGTAAGTCCATTGATTGGCATCTGGTATCCCTATTTCATTTTGTTTTAGGAGATTGGAATAAGTCCATTGATTGGCATCCGGTATCCATTTACTTTGCACATCTCTTATTTGCATTGTTGCCTACTCCAAAGGAATCACTTGAATCATCTATATATGATCTCAAGAGGTGAACATCTAAGAAGTTTTACTTCCTTACCCTCCCACCTTTTGTTTCTTTAAACCTCCATTTGCATGTTAACCCAAAACCTGAAAACTATTGTGCAAACATTTTCATTTCTTTTCAAATTAGAAACCTAGGCCTTAAGCCTTTGATTTTTCAAACTTCATTTTCATAATACTTATTTTGAATTGAATTCTAATCATACTTTGACCATCTTTTGTGAATAAACTCTAATTGATTAATTCCACTCATTCAATTGTTTTGTGGCTGTGTCCATTCTTTATAAGTTTTCATACATTAGCCATAGGTTTGATTTATCCTAGTTGGTTGATGTTAATCTCACCTTTTGTCCGTAGTGATTGAATTGTCAGATTTCCTTGCTTATTATAGGGTTAACCCCTCACTAGCAAGTTGAAGCTTTTCTCACATGGTGGACCTGTTGTTTGTATAAGGTTGAGTTTTCTCCCGTGGATAACGAAAGACCTTAGGTCTTTTGTTTTAAAATCAACCCACTTATATTTTGGAAATCTTTTAGCCGAACTACGGCGTTTTGATCCTTACCTTCCATGGAAAGGTACGTAGGCGACGGGTTCATCCGTTCAAACACAAAAATAATAAAGTTGTATATTCTTTTCTCATCCCTTCAATCCATGTTTGCACGATAAATATTTCATAAACAAATAACATTTCATACAACAAGTTGTGAAAAGGGCTCCCTAGGAGTACCTAGGACGTTTTGGGTGCCTAACACCTTCCCATTGTGTAATTAACCCCTTACCCAGATCTCTGATCTTTTCATTAGTTTTCTATGTGTAAAACTTCTTAGGCTTTTGTTCGCTTTTTAGCCATTCCTTTGGATAAATAAAAGTGCGGTGGCGACTCGATTCTTTGTATGCTTTACTTTTGATTTAATCAATAAATCATAAAGTGACGAATACACCGCTACAGAAAAGTGGCGACTCTGCTGGGGAAAATCTGATCCTTGGTGGTTTTGCCTACTTTTCACCCTTGTTGTATGATATTGTTTATCTGTTATATGACATATTTTTGTACAATTTGGGATTACTGTATTGATTGTAATGCTTGAATTGCTTGATATACAATTGCTGTTTGCTTGGTGATCTCTGTGAGATGAGTTCTATACCCAAATTCGAGTGCACCTTAGGATAGGAGAATGGCATAGTCTCGTCGACTTGTGTGGAGTATTCCTTAGCAAGTTGACTTGCGAGTCCATTCATTTGGTGGAGGTCATGTTGGATTAATAATGTCACACAAGTCATTTGTGGTTAGGCATTATTCTTTTAACATGTGCCTTAGAAGCCAAGGACCTTAGTTTACCAAGCCCATCTTGGCCTACTTTTAGGACGTAGTGCGGAGGTCGTTCAGATGTAAGATCTGATGCGATTGTTACGTGATACTACACTCATAAGAGTCTCTCTTGAGAATATTTTGGGAATACGAGTATTCGTTCCTCCGATAATATTCGAAAGATGGGATGATGACTATGGGAACCTCTTGTAGAACATGTTCGGCAGGTTTAAACCCTAGTACACTCCCTTTGGGCGGTTCTTAACCGAGACTCCATGCTCGTGACTCTCAACAAACCCGTGATTCGTGGTTGAGTCGTTCAGACATCCTTAATATCAATGGAACTTGGGTGTCGATAAGGTGAAAACCATAATCCACCAAAATGGATGATTGATATTAAGGATGATTGAGCCGGTTCATGTATCGTTAATATCAATGGAACTTGGGTGTCGATAAGGTGTAAACCATAATCCACCAAAATGGATGATTGATATTAAAGGATACTATGAGCTTTCCCATGACCTTTGTCTGGTGTGCTTTGCTTGATCCTTGAGTGTGATTGTTGCATTCATACATTCATGCATTCATCTGCATTCATGTCATCAGAAAAATCAGAAAATTTTCAAGGAACTTAAAGGGTTTATTTGCAAAATTTTCAGACATGGAAAGACCAAAAAGGCATACAAAGAGTACAACTTTAGACAACCCGATCTGAAAGAGTTAAGGAATCTGACATCTTATGTATTAGATCCCTTGGGTTTCAAAGCTCGTTATGGGAAGCTTCTGTCTCTGTTGACTACTTAGGTTGACGAAGGGTTGATGAGTACTTTTGCGCAGTTCTATGATCCTCTGTATCATTGCTTCTCTTTTCCGGACTTTCAGCTGTTGCCTACGCTCGAGGAGTATGCTCATCTTGTGGGTATTCCTATTCTGGATCAGGTGTCGTTTAGTGGCTTAGAGAGTATTCCGAATTCTCGAGAGATCGCAGACTTGTTGCACATAGATGAATCCCTGATTGAAGCGCATATGACCACCAAAGGTGGAATTCAGGGTCTTCCTTCTGATTTCCTCGTTGCTCAAGCTACCGTTTATGGGAAGGCCATGAGTGAGGATGCCTTTGAGGCCATATTTGTGCTGCTCATCTATGAATTGGTACTGTTCCCCAACATCGACAAATTTGTGGATGTGAACGCCATTAGGATCTTTTCAGTTCTTAATCACGTTCCTACTCTGTTGGGTGATACCTATTTCTCTTTGCATCTGAGGAATGCAAAAGGTGGAGGAGCTATTGTTTGTTGTTTGTCTCTGTTGTATAAGTGGTTTATTTCTCACTTACCGCAGACGGTTGCTTTCAAGGAGAACAAGGGATGTCTACGGTGGTCTACGAGACTTATGTCTCTCACTAATGACGATATCTCTTTGTATGATCGCGTGTATGATACAGTTCAGATCATTGATTATTGTGGCGAATTCCCTAATGTGCCTCTTCTTGGTACATGCGGTGGGATCAGCTACAACCCTATCTTAGCACGTCGTCAGCTTGGGTTTCCCCTAAAGGATAAACCTCATAACATTCTGTTAGAAGGTGTGTTCTTTCAGGAGGGTAAAGATCCCCAAGGCCTCAAAGCCAGGATGGTCCGCGCTTGGCGCAAGATTCACAAGAAGGGTAGAAATGAGTTGGGTCCGAAGAACTGCATTGCTTTGGAGCCGTATACTTCTTGGGTCAGACAGAGAGCTTCTGAGTATCTTATGCCATATGATTATCCGAGACCTACACCGTTGGTTGTGGTTGGGCCTTCAACCCTCCCTAACCAAGGCGTAGAGGAGTTGAGAGAAGAAGACCTTTCACGTGCCTGGATCCGTGAAAGAGAAGAGTTGCTTCAACAGCTTAAGGAGAAGGACGCTCTGATCGAATTCCTCGAGCATCGGGTGATAGATGATCCGAATGATACCTGGACTTCTCTGCTTCCTCAGTCTTCCAAATTCTGGAAGAGGAAGTATGATCGACTTGCTAAGGAGAAAGCGGATATGGAAGCAGCTTATGAGAGAGAGATCAAGAAGCTTTGTGCATCTCGTCTTCCAGCATCTCGAGCTTCTAGGGATCCATAGGATGTTCATTTTCCTTTTCCCTTGTAATATGATCAACAATGCTGTACTTCTTTGTCTCGAATATATATTTGATGACATATTTTCCATATGCGATTTAATGTTTTAAAATTTCAAAATTTGCAAATAGAACCCTAAAAGTTCCTTGAAATAAAAAAAAAAGCATATGCACGAGCATTGCATGCATCATTTTGCATAAGCAGGTGTTGTTCTGGTCTTCTTGTCTGTGGCCTAACTCTGTGCTCTTCATTTAGTTTGAAGACAAGCTGACTCATCGGTACTACACCCGAGCCAATTCTGCAAGAGTCATGGATCAACTCGAACAAGAAAACTGTGAGCTGAAAGAAGAAGTTGCCAGAATGAGCGCTCTGATGGAGCAATTCTTGGCTGCTCAGAATCAACCGTCTCTACCTCCTGCAACTCCTCCCCAGAGGACTGTTATATCAAAGGTAGTCGCGTCAACTGTGCCAGCTGCCAGTGCTCATTTCATGCTGAATGCCATGCCAGCCGGGTTTCTGTGGGGTATGCCTCCAGGTTTTATGCCAGATATTCCAGCTCCTACCTTTGCATCCATGCCGACATCTAGCCCGGTCCTTGCAATGCCTCCTCTTGTCGTGCATACCATTCCTAGGGTAGATGACACCATCTATCATTCTGAGCCGTCTGAGGGCCCTGATGTCAATGAAAAGATGGAAGCTATGAATGACCAATTCCTTGAGCTCCGCAAGGAATTGAAGACCCTCCGAGGGAAAGATTTGTTCGGCAAGTCTGCTGCTGAATTGTGTTTGGTTCCCGGTGTTAAGATACCTGTCAAATTCAAAGTCCCAGACTTTGAGAAGTATAAGGGGAACACCTGCCCTCTTAGCCACCTGGTTATGTATGCCAGGAAAATGTCTACTCACACGGATAATGCTCAACTGCTGATTCATTATTTTCAGGATAGTTTGTCTGGTGCAGCTCTTCGTTGGTATATGAGCCTTGATAGTGCAAACATCCGTTCCTTCAACGATCTTGGCGAAGCCTTCGTCAAGCAATACAAATACAATGTTGATATGGCTCCTGACCGTGATCAACTCAGAGCCATGTCTCAGAAGGACAAAGAGACATTTAAGGAATACACCCAGAGGTGGAGAGAGCTGGCAGCTTAGATTACTCCTCCGCTGGAAGAGAAGGAGATGACTAAGATCTTTTTGAAAACTCTTAGTTCATTTTATTATGCGAGGATGGTCGCTAGTGCTCCCTCTGATTTCACCGAGATGGTGAACATGGGGTTGCGATTGGAGGAAGGAGTCCGGGAAGGACGGTTATCTAAGGATGAAGGCTCTTCTAAACGATATGGGGCGTTTAAGAAGAAAGATGGGGAGGCACATGCTGTGCAATCCCATGCTAAACCAAGAAGACCCTCTGCCAAGAGGAAGCCTGTGCGTCATGCCAGCAGTCAGCATTAGGTGGCTCAAATAGCACCTGTCTTCAGAGACAACAATCAGCATAATCAGCAACAACCTCAGTATCAGCAGCAACATCGCCCACAGCAACAGGCTTACCAGCCTCGTGGCAACAGTAATCAGGCTAATTTGAATTATGATAGGAAGAAGATCACTTTCGATCCTATTCCTATGTCATACGCTGAGCTATATCCCTCTTTAATAGAGCGGAAACTGATTACCCCGAGGGATCCTCCGGCTGTGCCCGCTAACCCGCAGTGGTGGTACAAGCCCGACCTGCATTGTGTTTATCATTCTGGTGCTCCTGGTCACAATATAGAAAACTGCTATCCGTTGAAGACTAAGGTACAAGACCTTATGAGATGCGGCATTCTGAGCTTTGAGGACTCAGGCCCCAATGTTACGAAGAACCCATTGCCCGAGCATGGGAAGTCGGTTAACATGGTCCAGGGTTGCCCTGGCAAATATAAGGTCAAATATGTAAGCCATATTCGACAGTCATTGGTTGAGTTGCATCGACTGCCGTGTGATTACAGTCATATGGAGCACGACCATGATAAATGTCGTATCTGCTCCGTCAATCGTCTGGGTTGCCGCCAAGTGCGCAGAGAGCTTCAAGAGTTGCTAGATGATGGTACCATTGAGATTCTTCAAAACAGAAATGTTGATGAAGATGAACATGAGGTGAATGTGATTTCT
This sequence comes from Lathyrus oleraceus, assembly GCF_024323335.1. Taxonomy (NCBI): domain Eukaryota; kingdom Viridiplantae; phylum Streptophyta; class Magnoliopsida; order Fabales; family Fabaceae; genus Lathyrus; species Lathyrus oleraceus. Next base: position 215,834,096 of record NC_066583.1, read on the forward strand.
TCTATGTTCAAGATTCCTGAACCTGTTGTCATCCGTTATGATGGTAGCAAGCCGAAGGTCTCTCCTTCCTTGGTAATCAAGCCTGCAGGCCCTGTGCCTTATGCTTCAGATAGAGCAATTCCCTTCCGATACAATCCAGTTGTTGTTGAAGATGGGAAAGAAGTGCCTTTGCCTTCATCTTCTATGGTAAATATTGCTGATGTGAGCGGGTTGACCCGGAGTGGTCGTGTATTTTCTGCACCCCCGAAGCCTCATGTTGTTTCTGATTCTGCTGAGCGTCCGATGGGGACTGCAGTGAATGTTCCGAATCCTGCACCTGTTGCCAAACCCTCCTCTGTACAAAAGACTCCTGCTTCTTCTGTTGGCCCTAGTGGCATTGTGAATAAAGACTATGATGAGATGCTGAGGCTCATCAAGAAGAGTGAGTACAACGTTGTAGACCAGCTTCTACGAACGCCGTCCAAGATCTTCGTGCTATCTTTGCTTCTGAATTCAGAACCCCATAGGGAGGCTCTGCAGAAAGTATTGGACGTGGCTTATGTTGATCACGATGTCACGATTGAACTGTTTGACAGTATAGTTGCAAACATTACTGCTTGCAACACTTTGAGTTTCTGTGACACTGATCTCCCTGAGGAGGGAAGAGACCACAACATGGCTTTACATATTTCTATGAATTGCAAGAACGACGCCATGTCCAACGTGCTGGTGGACACTGGGTCATCTTTGAATGTATTGCCGAAGACCACTCTTTCGAGATTGTCATATCAGGGGCCTCCCATGAGGCAGAGTGGTGTCGTTGTGAAAGCTTTTGATGGGTCGCGCAAGACCGTGATTGGGGAAGTTGATCTCCCAATCAAGATTGGACCAAGTGATTTCCAGATCACCTTTCAGGTTATGGATATCCACCCATCTTATAGCTGTCTCCTTGGTAGACCATGGATTCACGAGGCTGGCACCGTGACATCCACCCTACACCAGACGCTGAAATTCGTTAAGAATAAGAAATTGGTTGTGGTAGGGGGAGAAAAGGCTCTCCTGGTTAGCCACTTGTCTTCTTTCTCATATATTGATGTTGAAGATGAAGTTGGAACACCTTTCCAAGCTTTGTCTATAGTTGAGCCAATTGAGAAGAAGTCTCCTTCATTTGCTTCCTATCGTGATGCGAAACTGGCCATTGAATGTGGTGCAGTTGCTGGTTTAGGGAAGATGATTGAGCTTGAAGATAACAGATCCCGGGCTGGCATTGGCTATTCTTCTGGGGCATTTAACGAGAAAGGACTGTTCAAGAGTGGAGGTTTCATCCATGCCGATCAGACTGAAGAAACTGCTGCTATTCTGGAAGAGGATGCAGAGGATTTGAGCAACTTTGTTATCCCTGGTGGTGTCTGCCACAATTGGGTCGCTGTGGATGTTCCTACGGTCATTCATAAGTCAGCGTAATATGTTCACTTTGTTCAAAAACCCTTCTCCCATGCCAAAAGAAGAAGTGATGACATTCTTGGCATCATATATACAATGATATTTTCATTCAATTAATGCATTATTAAACATTTGTTTTCCCATTTGTTTTCACTTTTTGCTTTTTGCATGAAATCAGTGATAAAAAAAAACCCTAAAAACAAGAATAAAATCAATCTTTTCATCTGCATAACGGTTTGCTTGTTTAAATTCTAAAGCTTTTTATTATCCAAAATCATTATGCAGGTTGATTCTTAAACCCATTGAACATAATGATCCAACGCCATCTCCCAATTTTGAATTCCCTGTATTTGAAGCAGAGGAAGATGATGTTGAAGGGATTCCTGATGAGATTTCCCGTCTCCTTGAGCACGAGAAGAAGGTCATTCAGCCGCATCTCAAAGATCTGGAAACAGTCAACTTGGGGTCTGAAGATTGTGTTCGTATGGTGAAGATTGGGGCACTTCTTGAAGAGACTGTCAAGAAGGGGTTGATCAGTTTGCTACGAGAATATTCCGATATCTTTGCTTGGTCGTATGAAGACATGCCAGGTATAGATACATATATTGTGCAACATTTCCTACCTTTGAAGCCTGAGTGCGTGCCTGTGAAGCAGAAGCTCAAAAGAACTCATCCAGATATGGCAGTGAAGATCAAAGAGGAAGTTCAGAAGCAAATTGATGCGGGGTTTCTGGTGACTTCCACATATCCTCAATGGGTGGCCAATATTGTGCCTGTGCCTAAGAAAGACGAAAAAGTCCGTATGTGTGTGGATTACAGAGATTTGAATAAAGCTAGTCCGAAAGATGATTTCCCTCTACCACACATTGATATGTTGGTAGACAATACAGCTAAATTCAAAGTCTTCTCGTTTATGGACGGATTTTCCGGTTATAACCAAATCAAGATGGCACCCGAGGATATGGAGAAGACAACATTCATCACACCTTGGGGAACATTCTGTTATCGAGTGATGCCCTTCGGTTTGAAGAACGCCGGAGCCACGTATCAACGTGCTATGACTACCTTGTTTCATGATATGATGCACAAGGAGATAGAGGTCTATGTTGATGATATGATTGCTAAGTCCCGAACGGAAGTTGAACATATTGAGCATTTGTTGAAGCTTTTTCAGCGTTTGAGGAAGTACAAGCTTCGTCTGAATCCGAACAAATGTACATTTGGAGTCCGTTCTGGCAAGTTGTTGGGTTTTGTAGTCAGCGAGAGAGGTATTGAGGTTGATCCTGCAAAGGTCAAAGCAATACAAGAGATGCCTGCGCCTAAAACTGAGAAGCAAGTCCGAGGTTTTCTTGGCCGCTTGAATTATATTTCCAAATTTATATCCCACATGACTGCCACATGTGCGCCGATATTCAAGCTCCTCCGGAAAGATCAGTCTCTTGATTGGACCGAGGATTGCCAGAAAGCTTTCGACAGTATCAAGGAGTATCTGTCTGAACCTCCGATCTTGTCTCCGCCTGTAGAAGGAAGACCTCTGATCATGTATCTGACTGTTCTTGAAGACTCGATGGGTTGTGTACTCGGTCAACAAGACGAATCAGGGAAGAAAGAATCTGCTATCTACTACCTCAGTAAGAAGTTTACTGATTGTGAGTCTCGATACTCTATGCTTGAGAAGACGTGCTGTGCTTTGGCTTGGGCTGCTAAGCGTTTACGCCAGTACATGATAAATCATACAACTCGGTTGATATCCCGAATGGATCCAATCAAGTATATCTTCGAGAAGCCTGCTTTAACGTGGAGGATTGCCCGTTGGCAGATGTTGTTGTCTGAGTATGATATCGAGTATCGAGCTCAGAAAGCTATAAAAGGTAGTATTTTGGCTGACCATTTGGCACATCATCCGATTGAAGATCATCAGTCTGTTCAGTACGACTTCCCAGACGAGGAGATTCTGTATTTGAAAATGAAAGATTGTGATGAGCCTACACTTGATGAAGGTCCAAAACCTGGTTCCAGATGGACGATGGTGTTTGATGGCGCTGTAAATCAGTACGGAAATGGAATTGGGGCAGTAGTCATTACTCCTCAAGGCACACATATTCCGTTTACAGCAAGGCTAACTTTCAAATGCACAAATAATATGGCTGAGTGTGAAGCCTGCATTATGGGATTAGAAGAGTGCATTGATCTGAGGATCAAGCATCTTGACGTTTATGGGGATTCGGCCCTCGTTGTCAATCAGATCAAGGGAGAGTGGGAGACGAATCAGCCAAGTCTCATTCCATATAGAGATTATGCGAGGAGGATTTTAACGTTCTTTACTAAAGTTTACTTTCATCATATTCCTCGAGAGGATAATCGGATGGCAGATGCGCTTGCTACGCTTACTTCGATGATTGTTGTCAAGTATTGGAATGAAGTTCCCAATATCACCGTGATGCGCTTGGATAGACCAGCTCACGTATTTGCAGTTGAAGAAGTGAATGATGACAAGCCTTGGTATTTTGATATCAAGAATTTCCTCCAGAGCCAGGTCTACCCGCCTGGGGCATCTGTGAAAGACAGGAAAACTTTGAGAAGGTTGTCAAGCAGTTTCTACCTCAGCGGTGAAGTGCTGTACAAGAGAAATTTTGATATGGTTTTGCTCAGATGCGTGGATAGACACGAAGCAAACCTATTGATGACTGAGGTCCATGAGGGTTCATTTGGTACTCATTCCAATGGACATGCCATGGCTAGAAAGATGTTGAGAGCAGGCTACTATTGGCTGACAATGGAGTCTGACTGTTGCAAATATGTGAAGAAATGCCACAAGTGTCAAATTTGTGTGGATAAGATGCATATTCCTCCGACACTTCTGAATGTGATTTCATCACCATGGCCTTTCTCTATGTGGGGAATCGACATGATTGGCATGATTGAACCGAAGGCGTCCAACGGACACAGGTTTATTCTCGTAGCAATTGATTACTTCACCAAATGGGTTGAAGCAACGTCGTATGCGAATGTGACCAGGCAGGTGGTCGTGAAGTTTATCAAGAATCAGCTATTTGCCGTTATGGTGTGCCAGATAAGATCATTACTGATAATGGATCTAATCTGAATAATAAGATGATGGAAGAGTTATGCGCTGAGTTCAAGATTGCACACCATAATTCCTCTCCTTATAGACCAAAGATGAATGGGGCTGTTGAAGCTGCTAATAAGAACATCAAGAAGATTATCCAAAAGATGGTTGTCACGTACAAAGATTGGCATGAGATGCTGCCATTTGCTTTGCATGGGTATCGTACATCTGTCCGCACTTCAACAGGGGCAACCCCTTTTTCTCTTGTTTACGGCATGGAGGTTGTTCTCCCAGTAGAGGTGGAAATCCCATCAATGAGAGTCTTGATGGAAGCCAAGTTGACTGATGCTGAATGGATTCAAAGTCGTTGCGACCAGTTGAATTTGATTGAAGAGAAGCGATTGACTGCCATGTGCCATGGTCAGTTATATCAGCAGAGAATGAAGAAAGCATTCGATAACAAGGTCAAACCTCGCGTGTTTCGAGAAGGTGACCTCGTGCTCAAGAAAGTCTTGTCTTTCGCGCCCGATTCCAGGGGCAAGTGGACTCCAAACTATGAGGGTCCATATGTTGTTAAGAGAGCCTTTTTAGGCGGTGCTTTGATGCTTACAACAATGGATGGGGAGGAGTTCACTCGTCCTGTGAATTCAGATGCAGTCAAGAAATAGTTTGCCTAAAAAAAAGAGTATAAGAAAAAACAGAATAGCTTGCTAAGTTGAAAACCCGAAAGGGCGGCTTAGGCTAAAATGAGCGTCTCGGTGGAAAACCCGAAAGGGTGATCCAGGCAAAAATTAGAGACATATAAAAAATGAATTTGCATCCCGCTAGATTGAGCACCTCACCCTTGGGCAATCTAGACAAAATTAGAGATCTGGCAAGTAACTGCATCCTGACAAGACTTTCTGTTCCGCAACTGTCTTTTCGTCAGAAATTCTTGATTCGTCGTCAACTAAAGCTTCGAATACATCGAAATTCAAATTGGTAGAGAAAGGATCATTATGTTCAATGTAGCCCTCTTCCAATATATATCACTGATTTCAAATTTGTACAGATCTATGGAGTCTCGCCATTCGTAGACTACCATTCCATCAAATCAATTTGAGCTTTTATCCAATTATTTGCACTCTTATTTGTTTCAATTCAACAAATGTTTTGCGTGTTTTAACTGATAAAATGTCATTGTTTTAAACAAAACAAATTTTTCAAAATTGTTGTTTTAAACAAAGTGAACATTCACAATGATAAAAGGATACTTAAGAATTTTTCAGTGCTCTCCCAAGGGTGGCATAATTTCCAACAGGGTAAGACATTTGTTCATATTCCTAGCATTGGTTGTATCCTCTTTCTCCAGATTGTTGTTAGGGTTGTTCCCTAAGCAGAGCTTTTGTTGAGATTTTTGTTCCCTAAGCAGAGTGTTTGTTGAGGACTTCGCAATCCTCTCCAAAAATATTCTCTCCCCAGCATGGGTACTTTCATTTTGGAAGATTCGGTAATTGGTGGGTTGACATCCCGGGACTTCGTCTGTTTCCTCAGTATAGTCGCCAACGGAGTTGTTGATATGAAATACTTAATTTATGCTATATCTCCCCATTAGAGTGCTTGTTGAGGTTTTCACCTCTTATCCCTTCAGCAGAGCAGTGATTATTTCCTCCTCAGCAGTTGGTGGTTTCCTCTTGGAAGGTTCAGCATTTGGTGGTTGATCCCCAGCTCTCCTTCTCTTCCTCAGATAATTCCCCAGTAGATTTGTGGTACGGTGGATTGTGTCTGTGATTGTTTCCCTGCAGGAGTTTCGTATTTCCCTGCAATTTCCCCAACAAAGTTAGTATTCTCAACAGAGTTGCTTTTGTGGCAGTTTCTGCCTGTTGTAAACTTCTGTTCCCTAGTTGGGTTGGTTGGTGAGATCTATTATTCATAGATTAGGTTGATTTCCTGTTGCTTTTGATCCCTAGTAGAGTGGCTTGTGGCAGAATCTACTTGTGTGATCTTTTTACCCTCAGTGGGTTTATCCCCGATGGAGTGGCTCACAGTATCCCCAGTAGAGTTGCTTGCGCGACTATATTCTACTTGTGTGTTCTGTTCTCTTCAGCAATTCTTGCTTGTGTAGTGAACTCTTGTTTCCCAGTTGATATTGTGGACCCCCCTGCAGAAATCTCGGGATTTCTCCATTTCCCCAACAGATTTGTCTTTGTGGCAGTTTCTGCCTGTTGTGAACTTCTGGTTCCCTAGTTGGGTTGATTGATGATCCATCACTCAGAGATTTTGTGATTTCTTTGATATCTCTGATCTCTTGCTTCCCCGCAGATCTTTGCTTTTTAGCATTCAGATAGCAGATTGGCTTTTCTTGGATTTTCCTCTGGAAGTGTAGTACCGGGCGTTTTGATTCCTGGGGTTGTTTGTGTTAGATATGTCTGTTATGTCAGCATTCATCAAACATAAATTACGCATATTCATGCATACTTTCAAAATTCAGATATTCATGTTGCATTTTTTGCCATATATCTTTTGTTTGTCGTCTCCTGCTAAGGGTGATATAGATCTCTCCAAGAGATCTTCCCAAGCAGATGTCGGGTGTCTAATCTCTCAATATAGAGTCAGCCCCATAAGCAGAAAGTGTCTGTCTTTCCTTCTGCAATTCCCCACTGAGATATATCCTATGTTGTTGGTTATCCCCAGCGGAATTTCGTTTTGGTTTTCTACCCAATACCCGGTAGTTGTAAATCCTGTATACCTTTTTTTTCCTTTTGTGGAATAGGTGTTTGTGAACATCTTTGTTCCTCAGCAAGAGTCGATGGTTTTCTACCCAGTATTCGGTAGTCATAAATCCTATTTTTTTTTCTTGCTCTCCAGCAGTTGGTGGTTTGTTATAAACCCTGTTTTGTTTCCCCGTGCGGAGTTGTGATTCTTTCATTCCCCACGCAGAGAGTTGTTGGTTTTCTACCAAGTATTCGGTAGTTATAAACCCTACTTTTATCCCCTAGCAGAGATAACCGTTGTGGTTCATTCTAGTTGATGGTGGGTCTTGTGGTCTTCTACCCAGTATTCGGTAGTTGTAAATCCTATGTTGTTGTTGTCTCCCTAGTGGAGTCTGTGCTTTCTTGTGGAATGGTTGGATAATTGCTCAGTATTCGGCAATTATTTCACCCTATCCCCAGCCAGAGTCTTTGGTCTTCTACCCCGTATTCGGTAGTTGTAAATCCTAATTTCTCCCTTTTGCAGAGTTAACCTTGTTGTTCATCCTAACCGATGATGGTTACTCTTTGTGGTTATCTTCATCCAGTATTCGATGTTGATATTCCCTCTTTATTCTGGGTAATTGTCGTATGCTAGCAATTTTATCCCAGCAGATCTTTCTTTGTGGGTAATTGCCGGATGCTAGCAATTTTATCCTCAGCAGGTCCTTTCACCATATGCCAGTGATTTGTTCCCTGGATCATTGATGTTTGTCAATGCATCCCCAGTGAGTTTCTCTTTCATTTACCCTTTTGCTTGGTAATGATTGTTGCTCCCTTTGATTGGTCATCTTTATATACCTAGTTTTGGTATCCCGATGCCTTTCTTGTCGGTTGATTTATCCTTTCTTAACCCAGTAACCGGTTGTGGATAATCTTCCATGCGAGTATGTTATCCACGTCCTGACGGTAATGGATAATATATCTCATGCACTCTTTAGTCGAAGCCAGTTATGTTTCCCCAGTCGAGTAAGATTCGTATTTCTTTGTGTAATCGAATATTCTTTGTTCCCCTTTTGAGTGTATCTCCCAGTAACTGGTGATACGTCTCTTGGATAATTGTCGGGTGCTTGCAAATTATCCCCTGTGAGTTATCCTTCGTTTACCCTGTTGGTGTTGGTATTGATTGTCTCTCTTTTCGGTCGGTCACCTATTATATACCCAGTAACCGGTATCCGTGGTGTTCCTTCCATGCGAGTATGTTGTCTACATTCTGACGGTAATAGATAATATATCTCATGCGAGTATACTATCCACGTTCTGACGGTAATGGATATTATATCTCATGCGCTCTTTGGGTTTTTTCCCCAGCTGAGTAAGATTCGCTTTCCCGTTGCGGAGTCGAATGTCCATCCTATAAGTCGATTTGCTTTTTCAAGCCCTCATTTCGGATGATGAGTGTCTTGGCATATATACCAATTCACGCTTTGGTCGGTCACCTATTATATACCCAGTACCCGGTATCCCTGGTGTTCCTTCCTTTCTGCTCCCTATTATGACCTTGGTCCCCTGTGGAGTCAGATTTTCCTGAGTTGATGTACCTTTTTCAGGTCTTTCTCAGATGTTTGGTTGATTGATATCTCTCACCCTTATACCGGTCTTATATATTCAATCTTCCTGAGCTTGTTGTTCTTTCACCCAGTAACCGGTGTTTAGATCGCATGTCTCTTTGAGTTTGTTACCCAGTAACCGGTAACACCTCATCTTGCAGATTTTCTCCAGGAGAGTCTCTTTGTTAGACATTCCCCAGTGGAGTTTCCGTTGTGATTTTACCCTTTTTTGCTGTATTGGTGTTTTCCCCAATATATGCAGTTTTCCCCGGCAGGGAGATTCTGTGTGAATCCTTTTCCCCAGTCCGAGTCCGGATTTTCATCCGAAGTATCCTTCGTGGATAGTTTTGAGTCAGCTTGGGTCTTTCCAATGGACGTGTCTTCCTTTGGAACTCTTTTCTCCCCAATGAGGTCTCTAATCCAGTCGTGTCCTGCTCACGCTATGTCTAGTTCTTGTTTCCCCTAATTCAGAGTCGTGTCCTGCTCACGCATTCTTTTTCTTTTTCTTATCCCAATGAGAGTCCTGTTAGAGTCTCTGTTCCTGGTGAGTGTATTACTCCGATGGATCGTCTTTTCTTTGTGGACCCATATTCACCACAGAGGTTGTTTCTTTTACATGCATACATTTGCATCATGAGGTCTCTTAGGGACCAAAATTTGTCTCATTACTTTTATTTAAGCCCATTCTACCGCGTCGAGATGAAGATTTTAACCTTCACTTCTCTGGCTAGAATGACCTTAAATAGGGGCATCTGTAAGACCCTAATTTTGTCCCTAAGATCCCTCATGGCATCATATCATAACATTGCATTGCCTCAAGGATCATTGGACACCTTGCTTCCTTCCCTGTGGGTGGGTTATCTTTTTGAGTGATTCTTGATCACCAAGCGTGTTTGCATTTGTATATCATTGTTTTTCTTTTTATCACTAACCAAAAAGTACAAAAATATGTCATCTAACCTTTGTCTTGCAGATGAAGCAATAACAGGTCAAGGCAATTAAAGGCATTCATTGAGCAATAGATGGTGGTTATTCTTGAGGTTTGGAATCCATAATCATTCACAAGAGTTCATATGAGTTATGATGTCATTTGGAAGCAAAATCCCAAGTGGTAGAGGCTTGAATCTCATCAGAACATTTTCAAGTCAACTAAAGACCTAGAAAGTCAACTGCAAAGTCAACTGTGGATTTGGAGGTGGGAAGTGATTAGAAATACTTCATTCATGTTCAAACAACTCTCATTTGACATTTCAAACACTCACATTGAAGAATTTGAAGTCAGGTCAAAAATTTCCAAAAATAGCAAGTGACCTATAATTTGAACTTTCCAAAAATGGAAAGATTTTGGACCAACTTCAACTCAATATTACATCATCAAGAAGGCTTCAAATGAAATTTTGTTGAACATGAAAGTTGTAGATATTTCTCTCCCATTTCCAAAATGTCCAAGATCATGAATTTCTAATATGTGGTTGAGGAGATATGATCAAATCATGGCAAAGAATGCATGGGACTTCAAATGAGCATCACTTTTCAACCAAAGCTCCAAAATGAGTGGTTCTTTTTGCTATATTCTCCTCATGACTTGTAGTTCCTTAACATCTCATTACATGGTTTGAATTCCATTAGCATTATCATGTGCTCATTCATGAAGATTTTCAAAAGAAAATTCACAAAACCATTTTGGTTGATCATGGGCATAAAAAACCAATTCCAAAGGGTGCATGAACTCATTTTAAGTGATTTTGGGCCTTGTTCTGGCACTGTTCACGCATGCATGAAGTGCATGAGGTGAAAAACCATTTTTGTACATACACCTCATAAGTTGCTAATCTCCATTAGCTTTGGCTTAAATAGGTTTTAAACATGATTAGCATGGCATATATAAGGTAAAACATAACTGCATTTGCCATTAGCAACAATTTCAGATCTAGATTCAAAAATTCTCCAATTTTTTCTCTCAAAATATTTTTCAATTTCTTCACACAAAAGCCATTTCTCTTGACTGATTCATGATGAGGAAGCATTTCTGAGCAAGTTTGAACGTGGAATTGGAGCAATTGGTGCCATATTGAACCATACTCGAAGCTTGAAGGTTCCATGGATTTTGCAAATTTAGCTGGATTCGTGTATGTTGGAGCTTCAAATTCATCATCAATCACTTCATTAAGCGTTGTATAGAAGATTTGAGGCATTGCTGAGCTTTGTGGAGCATGATTCCAACTTCTATTCTTCAAGAGGTCAGGATTCGATCTCAATTATTCTTGAATTCATTATGATATTGTTGAAGATCTTGTTGTCCTGATGAATCTGAGCTTTGAATCGTGTGATTTGGTGCTGTTTTGAGCTAGATATGCATGATTGAAAGTCTTGATGTCATTTAAGTTTTTCTTCGATCTGAGCTTGTTATGATGATTTGTGTTTAATTGTTTGTTGATCTTTGCTCTCCATTGCAAGAGCTTCATGTTGATGTATCTGTTTTTGAGTTCTGGAAAAAAAATTCTGGAAACGTATGAAGCTCTGTTACTGTTCATCTTCTTCCTCATGAAGAAGATGAAGATCTTCCTGTTTGCGTCGACCGCAGCGTTGGCTTGCGTCGACTCCAGTTTCTGGTTAGGGTTTCTGTGATTGTTTTTCATCGTTGCGTCGACCATACAGCAATGTTACGTCGACCGTTCGACAGTTTTGAGTCGACCATAGCTGGCCTTGCGTCGACTCCTCTCTGGTTAGGGTTTTCTGTGAAACGGCGTCGTTTCACCTTGGGGCCACTTTTTTTGAATGTGTGCAAGGTTCGAGTCCTGGCGATGGAAATATTTTCAAATGCTTCATCATTTTCTTGTTTCCCTCCTATTTTCACATATCATGTCCATTTTGATTTTTAATTTTTCCATCAACTTCAAAAATCACTATAAATTGAAAAATGCATCAATTTCACTCCAATTTTTTGCACAATGCTCCTTGTTTTGTCTAATATTTTAAGAGCATAAATTTGCAAGTTGTGCTTGGCTGGAAAAATGATTTGTCCTAAGGTGATTGAACATGTATCCATTTATGATATTGCCTTGTTCCTTTCATCATAAAATGCTAAAAAATTATCCAATAACTCTGAAATTTTGTGTGTAGCTTCTTGACACATTGCTTGACATTTTGGTTTTGGTTTGGTATTTTTCCTATGCACCATTTCTGTTTTATGCATGTGCTAACTTGGTGTGACAATTTGTGTCACACCTTTGAATGTTCAACTTGTACCATGTGATTTCCATGCCAAATGATCTCTGATTCTCCTGATTTTTTGTATGTTGATCATGTTGGATGTCTTGATTGCTCATGATATTTTCCAGATTTATTTGAATGATTTTCTGTTTTGATTTGAATTTTTCATTCATGTTGATCACATATGAGCTTTGAAATTGCCTTGAACTTCTTTTGATCATGAAATGCATTTGATGGATGATTTTGATGTGAGCCTTTTTAGGATATGTCAATATGTGTTTGAAGTTACTTTGTGTTAAATTTCAGCTCCTGTTTCAAATTTTTTCTCCATCTTTGACCCTAGGCTTTGACCTAGTGGTTTGTTGCTTATGTTTGAGTTTTGATTTCAGGTTAAAGCATCCAAATGCCATAATGGATGATGCTTCATCATGTGATTGTTGATGTTTGCTTTTGATTACTAACACTTGTGTGTTTTGTAGGTTGATGCTAACTCATTTGAGTTTGCCTTATGGCTTACACATTTTTTGTACATTGAGAACATCTGTTGCTTATTGACTGTTGTCTGTTTGTCTGAGTGTTGTACTGATTTGTTTAGTGTTTCCACAGGTACCTAAGTTGCTTTAAGTTCATTTGAACTTTGCTTTTCTTGGTTTCTTAACCAGTTAGGTATAATCTCTAATCTTCATGTAGTCTGGAAGACCTACTGTTATTGGTAGGCACATGTCTGAAGCCCTCCTTAAGAGGCAATGCTTGTGATTGTTTAATTTTTGTGCCAAGCAGGTAAAGTCCTCTTATGAGGCAATTGGCAGATAAAAGAGATGTGTAATCCATCTCCTGCTACTCAGTGTGTCATTCACCTTGCTCACACCATGTGTTGATGCATGGTGAATAATAACCCAAGATCTTATAGAGTCAATCATTTGTGGAGAAGAGTTCCAACTTTCTGAACTCCCACACTTTCCATTAATCAAAGCTCTCCCTGACCAGGGATAAGAGCTATGAGGCACACCCCTCATCTCCTTTTCATCTGCTTCACCCTAACTCTCACTGTTAGGGTTAAGAGCTCAAAATACCCCATTCCAGTTGGTTGTAAAGCTTAACCTTGCTTGAGCCTAATTGATTGTGTATAGTGTGTGCTAATTGACTTGTTTGTTTGCTTACCTGATTCATTTGTGCATATTTGCTTATGTGTGCCTTTGTGCATTTATCATCATTACTTGTGTATCATTTCATAATCATTGTTCATTACTTTGTGACCTTTTGTTTTGTCCATTGAGGAGTCAATTGTAAGTCCAGTTATTGGCAGTTGTTTCCTATGATCTGGTGGGATTTGGAACTGAGACCATTCATTGGCATTCCTTTCCTTGGAGTCGAGTGTAAGACCATTTATTGGCAACTTGTTTCCTCTTGCTTATTGCATTTGTTGTTTGTTTCTTGTGAGGAGCCAACTGTAAGTCCAACTATTGGTAGTTGTTTCCTATGATCATTCCTTGGAGACTAGTGTAAGTCCATTGATTGGCATCTGGTATCCCTGTTTCATTTTGTTTTAGGAGATTGGAATAAGTCCATTGATTAGCATCCGATATCCATTTACTTTGCACATCTCTTATTTGCATTATTGCCTACTCCAAAGGAATCACTTGAATCATCTATATATGATCTCAAGAGGTGAACATCTAAGAAGTTTTACTTCCTTACCCTCCCACCTTTTGTTTCTTTAAACCTCCATTTGCATGTTAACCCAAAACCTGAAAACTATTGTGCAAACATTTTCATTTCTTTTCAAATTAGAAACCTAGGCCTTAAGCCTTTGATTTTTCAACCTTCATTTTCATAATACTTCTTTTGAATTGAATTCTAATCATACTTTGACCATCTTTTGTGAATAAATTCTAATTGATTAATTCCACTCATTCAATTGTTTTGTGGTTATGTCCATTCTTGATAAGTTTTCATACATTAGCCATAGGTTTGATTTATCCTAGTTGGTTGATGTTAATCTCACCTTTTGTCCGTAGTGATTGAATTGTAAGACTTCCTTGCTTATTATAGGGTTAACCCCTCACTAGCAAGTTGAAGCTTTTCTCACATGGTGGACCTGTTGTTTGTATAAGGTTGAGTTTTCTCCCGTGGATAACGAAAGACCTTAGGGCTTTTGTTTTAAAATCAACCCACTTATATTTTGGAAATCTTTTAGCCGAACTACGGCGTTTTGATCCTTACCTTCCATAGAAAGGTACGTAGGCAACGGATTCATCCGTTCAAACAGAAAAATAATAAACTTGTATATTCTTTTCTCATCCCTTCAATCCATGTTTGCACGATAAATATTTCATAAACAAATAACATTTCATACAACAAGTTGTGAAAAGGGCTCCCTAGGAGTACCTAGGACGTTTTGGGTGCCTAACACCTTCCCATTGCGTAATTAACCCCTTACCCAGATCTCTGATCTTTTCATTAGTTTTCTATGTGTAAAACTTCTTAGGCTTTTGTTCGCTTTTTAGCCATTCCTTTGGATAAATAAAAGTGCGGTGGCGACTCAATTCTTTGTATGCTTTGCTTTTGGTTTAATCTATAAATCATAAAGTGACGAATACACCGCTACACTTTGGCATTGACTTCTTTGCTTTCTTCATATCATTACTTTACATAAAAGAAACTCGTTTTACATACGAGGGAGTTAGATGAGAAAAGAAGTTACATTTGGGAGATTAAGAGAGAGGCACAACACGCAGGTCGTATTTTAAAAACCCAAAGCAAAATAAAGGAAAACTAAGGCCATAACCGATCACCACAAGACAATAATAAACACTTTTATTATTATTATTAATTCCTTTAATTAATTAAAATCAAATTAAATTTCGACGACCGATCACACTACGCAGAGTTAGTCGGGGGTCCGCTGCCTGGACAGCGGGAACGGGTGTTCCGCTGCCCGGTCAACGGACGGTGGTTCCTTGCGTTAACCGGTTAACCATATGCGTTAATCGGTTAACACTGTTTGAAAACTTTTAGAAAATTCTTTTCTGCCTTGCGTTAACCGGTTAACCATATGCGTTAACCGGTTAACACTGTTTGAAAACTTTTAGAAAATTCTTTTCTGCCTTGCGTTAACATGTTAACCATATGCGTTAACCGGTTAACACTGTTTGAAAATTAAAAAAAATTATTTCGTATTGCGTTAACCGGTTAACCATACGCGTTAACCGATTAACACTGTTCGGAAAAGTGTTTAGAACGCACAACTCTTGTGCAGTCAAACCCCAATCGCATAACTCTCTGACAACACAACCCTTGTGTCGTCACTAACCCTGATGCACCAATTTCAGACCGTCAAACACATCTCGATTGTTAATTCAGTATGATTGATCAACACGTCATTGCTTCACCATACTAATGTCGGATCAAGAAGCAAACGACCATTGATCGCTCAAAGGAAAACAATCATTGAGGGTTTGAATGAACGAAACAAGAACACTATATCATATATAATGTATTTTGCATCAGGATTACATATATCACATATATGTAACTTGATCGATCTCAATTTAACCTTTGATTCATTCTGTCTTTAATCATATTATTACAGAACAAAAACAAATATCAGATTCATGGTTTCGTAAGTGGCTCTGATACCACTGTGGGAGAATTGCCATCCAAGGCGCATCGGAATTTAAAATTTTCTCCATTTAGTGATCCTTACGAATGGTCATGATCAGTGATAGAATCGTTACCTCTTGTGGCGATTCAAACCTTTGGTGCAGATCTCTGATAATGATCAAAACCTTTGATACAGATCTACGGGGCGATAACGAACGTTGAACGATGACAACGTCTCTACTCAGTCCACACGAACGGATTCCTTCAATCGCAGTGCTAGTTGTTATGAATGAAGGCTTTGAGTGAGAGAGAGAGATACGAAATTCCAACTCTTCAGTTGTGTTTTCTGTCTCAGTCAGTTTTATTGCTTCTACCCGAGGGGTTTTATTTATAGAACCACTTGTGTGGGCTTCAAGCCAAAAAGCCCACTTAAGTGCATTTTGTCCCATATCTCATAATAAGCCAAAATCACTTAAGTATTTGGTATCTTACCATATTTCGTATTCTACTTAAGTACACCGTACCTTACGATGTTCCTTAATTATTCTATCTCTCATCAATCCGTCCTTTGTGTGTGACCCTATAGGTTTTCGCGACGTTGGCAATTATATGAAATCACGCATTTAACATAATAAACAGTGAGCGGTATCTAGCAACACATCACTGCTACCCAAGTCACGAAAATGTCATGTGATCTGACAGAAAAACCTCCTGTGATAATAATTATGTGTATAATTACCCCTTTGTCATTATGTCTATATTGAACACAAGGTATAAACCGTGTCACCCTTGTCCAGTTCAATATTGGGCCCATAGACATTTATCCTGTTACGCAGGATAGGCAAATTCCATCTAGGACACTCATGTCCCTCAGCATGCTTTGTGGAGTACCCATAAACTGTCTTTATGGTTATCCAGTTACGGACAACGTTGGATCAGCAATAAAGCACTCGACTCTAGATCTAGGATCCATAGTGGTTTCAGGTCGAAGAGTGGTATACACTATTATCACCATGAGAATAACTTATGACACTTTGCATAACTTTCTATATAGTATTCTCATAGTGGGTCAATCCGGTACAAATATTACTCCTAATATTCATACCTATGTTTAAGACTTGGTAACTCTTTATCCATGATCCATGAGATGTGATCATCAGTCTACAAACATAATAGTCTTAATGCTTTAATGTTATCCCACTTCACACTAAAGCTCGACTACGGATACTTTAAGAATAGTGTCCTTGTGTTTAATGCGTTCTCATGATTAAGTCATACTTAATACATTAAACGGACTATCTATTCTAGGGATTTTATTAATCAACCATAATAAAGAAAATGCCTTTTATTATTAATAAATAATTCGATACGAGTACCAAAAGTATTGGCCTCTAGGGCTTACACCAACATTATATGTGGAGAGAGGACTGAGAGCCTTATTAAAGCAGGGAAGATTCAAGATTCTGGTTCTTCATCTTCCAGTACTAAGAAGCCATTTTCTGGGGCACCCAGGAGGAGGGAAGGTGAAACTAATGCTGTGCAACACAGGAGAAATACAAACAGAGGGCAGTATCGTCAAGTGGCCGCTGTGACCATCCCAACTCAACCTCAGCAACAACAACAGAGAGCACCACAACAACACCAACACCAACAGCAACGCCCGTTTCAACCTAGATAGAGAGTTCCCGAACGTCATTTTCATCCGCTACCAGTGACATATGCTGAATTGCTTCCTGAACTGCTCAGGTTGAAATTTGTTGAGCTTCGCACCATGGCTCCGTTGACAAGGATTCCTGCTGGGTATGATGCCAATGCTCATTGTGATTTTCATTCCGGTGCACCGGGGCATCATATTGAGAATTGTCGGGCTTTCCATCATAAGGTCCAGGATTTGATTGATGCTAAAACAATCAACTTTGCTCCTGTTCCGAATGTTGTGAACAACCCTATGCCTTAACATGGTGGGCCCAGGTTGAACAATGTGGAAGGCGAGGATGCCTTAGACTTGGTAGCTAGTGTTGATGAGGTTCAGACGTTGCTGATTATGGTAAAAGAACGTCTGTTGAAAGGGGGAGTGTTCCCGGGTTGTGATGAAGGTTGTTCAGTTTGTGCTAATCAAGAGAATGGTTGTGAAAAGATGAGGAGAGGGATCCAGGGTTTGATTGATGATGGTTGCTTGCAGTTTGCTCGGGTTGTGAGAGATCGTGGGGTGGTATCAACTGTCACTATTTACTTTAAACCGTCCGAGGGTCCTAGACGTGCTCCAAGAACTGTTAATGCACCCGTAACTGTTGGTACCCCTGTCACCATATCTGCACCAGTAACGGTTGGTACTCCTACTACTATTGTTTCTTCTAATAGAAGACCTGTTGAGAACAGTAGGGTCGTTCCTTGGAAATATGACAATGCTTACCGCAACAACAGAAGACCAGAAAATCAGACAAGACCAGTGAATCAGGCTCCAGTGACAATTGGTTTGCCAAGTAGAGCTCCAGTAACTGTCGGTCCGACTGTGGACAATGTGAGAGGACCTGGAGGGTTTACCAGAAGTGGTCGTTTGTTCGCACCACAGACTTTGAGAGATAACAATGCTGAGGCTCTTGCCAAAGCAAAAGGTAAACAAGCGGTGGTTGAAGAAGGACCTGTGCAGAAGGAAGTGCCTGAGGGTTCCTTTGAGAAAGACGTGGAGGAGTTCATGAAGATCATTAAGAAGAGTGATTATAAGATCGTGGACCAGCTGAATCAAACTCCTTCGAAAATTTCTATCCTTTCATTGTTATTGTGTTCTGAGGCACACCGTAACGCCTTGCTAAAAATGTTGAATCTGGCTTACGTGCCTCAGGAGATTTCTGTCAATCAACTTGAGGGTGTTATTGCGAATGTGAGCACGAGACATAGGTTGGGGTTCACAGATCTGGATCTGACGCCTGAGTGTTGCAACCATAACAAAACTTTACACATCACCATGGAATGCAAAGGTGCGGTGCTGTCACATGTGTTGGTGGATACTGGCTCTTCCTTGAATGTGTTGCCCAAGAAGGTTTTGAGCAAGCTAGATGTTTAAGGGGTTGTCCTCACTCCGAGGGATCTCATCGTCCGTGCTTTCGATGGGTCCAAGCGATCAGTATTCGGTGAAGTCACCTTGCCCGTGAAGATTGGCCCGAAGGTATTTGATATTGTCTTCTATGTGATGGATATTCAACCAGCATATAGTTGTTTATTGGGGCGTCCCTGGATACATGGGGCTGGAGTCGTGTCGTCAACTCTCCATCAGAAGCTGAAGTATGTTTGGAATGGTCAGGTTGTGACTGTGTGCGGCGAGGAGGACATTCTTGTGAGTCATCTATCTTCCTTTAAGTATGTGGAGATGGATGGCGAGATTCATGAAACGCTGTGCCAGGCTTTTGAGACCATTGACATTGAGAGGGTGGCTTTTGCTGAGCAGAAGAAGCCAAGTGCCTCAATTGCATCATACAGGCAGGCTGTGGAAGTTGTTAATTCTAGCAAGACAGAAGGTTGGGGCAAGATGGTTGACATGCCCATCAAAGAAGACAAATTTAGTATCGGTTATCAGCCTCTTCAGGCAGAGCAAGGTGTTTAGAAAGGGCCGAGTACCTTCACCAGCGCTGGGTTGATGAACCATGGTGACGTCTTTGCAGCCGGTAGTGAAGACGGAGACAGTGATTGTGATCTGGACAACTGGGTGAGCCCGTGTGCTCCAGAAGAGATGGTGAATAATTGGACAGCCGAAGAAATAGTCCAAGTTACTCTTCAGGCAGAGTAATTTTCTTTTGTTTTTCATTTTGCACAAACCCTACGCTCTGCCCGGGGCGTAGTGGTTCATTGTAGGGCCACATCATGTTTTCAATGATTATCATTAATAAAGGACGTTTTGCAAACAAATTTGTGATCACTGTCTTTCTGCTTTTATTTTCATTTTCAAAACAATAAAAATGGCAATGTTTTTTGTTTTTGTGACTTTCTTGAACTCTTTTTCTAAAATAAAGCATTAAACATGCAGAATCGATCTTGCGGAATCCACTAAAAACAATTTTGTTATGGCTCAGTATGATTTCGATAATCCCATTTACCAAGCTGAAGAGGAGAGTGAGGAAGACTGTGAACTCCCTAAAGAATTGGTCAGATTATTTAAACAGGAGGAGAAGGTCATCCAACCTCATCAGGAAGAGTTTGAAATTATTAACCTTTGTACGGAGGACGCCAGGAGAGAGATCAAGATCGGGGCTGCTTTGAAGAAAGATGTCAAGAGAGGGCTGATTGAGATGCTGAGAGAATATATGGAGATATTCGCCTGGTCGTATCAAGATATGCCTGGGTTGGATACAGATATTGTGGTGCACAGGCTACCTCTCAGAGAAGATTGTCCATCAGTAAAGCAGAAGCTTCGTAGAACTAGTCCTGATATGGCTGTCAAAATCAAAGAGGAAGTTCAGAAGCAGTTGGATGCGGGTTTTCTAGCAGTTACCAACTATCCCCCGTGGGTGGCCAACATCGTACCTGTGCCGAAGAAGGATGGCAAAGTCAGGATGTGTGTCGATTACCGGGATTTAAACAGAGCCAGTCCGAAAGACGACTTCCCATTACCTCACATTGATGTATTGGTTGATAATACTGCTCAATCCTCAGTTTTCTCTTTCATGGATGGATTTTCTGGCTATAATCAGATCAAGATGGCGCCAGAAGACATGGAAAAGACGACATTCATTACACCTTGGGGCACGTTCTGTTATAAGGTGATGCCATTTGGGCTGAAGAATGTCGGTGCTACCTATCAGAGGGCTATGACGACTCTCTTTCATGACATGATGCACAAAGAAATTGAAGTGTACGTGGATGATATGATTGCGAAGTCTCAGACAGAAGAGGAGCACTTGGTAAACCTGCAGAAGTTGTTTGAAAGGCTGAGAAAGTTCAAACTGAGGCTGAATTCGAACAAGTGTACGTTTGGGGTGAGATCCGGAAAGCTGTTGGGTTTCATTGTCAGTGAGAAAGGGATTGAGGTTGATCCAGCTAAAGTAAAAGCTATTCAAGAAATGCCTGAACCGAGAACGGAAAAGCAGGTTCGTGGGTTTTTAGGGAGATTGAACTACATTGCACGGTTCGTATCTCACCCAACTGCCACGTGTGAATCGATATTCAAATTGCTGAGAAAAGATCAAGCAATCAGGTGGAATGATGACTGTCAAAAATCTTTTGATAAGATAAAAGAATATTTGCAGAAACCTCCAATCCTTATACCTCCAGTTCCTGGGAGACCTCTGATAATGTCCCTTTTAGTAACCGAGAATTCGATGGGGTGTGTATTGGGACAACATGACGAGTCTGGTCGAAAAGAGCATGCAATATACTACCTTAGCAAAAAGTTTACCGACTGTGAAATAAGATATTCGCAGCTCGAGAAAACTTGTTGTGCTTTGGCATGGGCTGCTCGCCGACTGAGACAGTATATGCTGAATCATACTACCTTGTTGATTTCTAAGATGGATCCAGTGAAGTACATCTTTGAAAATCCGGCTCTCACTGGACGGGTGGCTCATTGGAAGATGATTTTAACAGAGTATGATATCTAGTACACGTCGCAGAAGGCCATCAAAGGTAGTATTCTGTCTGACTACCTTGCCGAGCAACCGATTGATGATTATCAGCCGATGATGTTTGAATTCCATGATGAAGACATCATGTATCTAAAGATGAAAGATTGTGAAGAGCCTCTTGTCGAGGAAGGACCGGATACTGATGACAAGTGGATACTGATGTTTGATGGGGCGGTTAATGTGAATGGAAATGGTGTTGGGGCAGTGCTCATTAACCCTAAAGGTGCACACTTACCTTTTTCTTCCAGATTGACCTTTGAAGTAACCAACAACGAGGCTGAGTACGAGGCTTGTATCATGGGGATTGAAGAAGCCATCGATCTAAGGATCAAAACTCTGGACATCTATGGAGATTCCGCTCTAGTGATTAACCAAGTCAATGGAGACTGGAATACTCATCAGCCGCATTTGATTCCTTACAGAGATTACACCAGAAGGATCCTGACTTTCTTCAAGACAGTGAAGTTGTATCATGTACCCCGAGATGAGAATCAGATGGCTGATGCCTTGGCTACTTTGTCTTCTATGATCAAGGTCCATTGGCATAATCATGTGCCACATGTTGCTGTGAATCGACTCTAGAGGCCTGCGGTTGTGTTTGCAGCCGAGTCTGTTGTTGATGAGAAGCCGTTGTACTATGATATCACGAATTTCCTCAAAAGCCAGGAGTATCCCGAAGGAGCGTCAAAGAATGACAAGAAAACCCTGAGAAGGCTAGCTGGAAGCTTTTATTTGAATCAGGATGATGTGTTGTACAAGAGGAACTTCGATATGGTTCTGCTCAGATGCGTGGATAGACACGAAGCAGGCATGTTGATGCAGGAAGTACCCGAGGGATCTTTCGGTACCCATGCTGGCGGTCATGCAATGTCCAAAAAGTTGTTGAGAGCCGGTTATTACTGGATGACTATGGAATCCGATTGTTTCAAATACGCTCGGAAGTGCCATAAATGTCAGATCTATGCAGATAAGGTGCATGTACCACCAAGCCCTCTGAATGTCATGAATTCGCCTTGGCCATTCGCGATGTGGGGCATCGATATGATTGGGAAGATTGAACCTACTGCTTCTAATGGACATCGCTTCATCCTGGTTGCGATTGATTACTTCACCAAGTGGGTGGATGCAGCTTCCTATGCTAACGTTACCAAGCAAGTGGTTGCCCGGTTTATTAAGAAGGAGATTATCTGTCATTATGGGGTTCCTGAGAGAATCATTACTGATAATGGTTCGAATCTCAATAACAAGATGATGAAAGAGCTTTGCAAAGATTTTAAGATCGAACACCACATATCTTCTCCTTACAGACCAAAGATGAATGGTGCTGTAGAGGTGGCAAACAAAAACATCAAGAAGATTGTGCAGAAGATGGTCGTGACGTACAAGGATTGGCATGAGATGTTGCCTTTCGCTTTGCATGGGTACCGTACCTCAGTACGTACGTCGACCGGGGCAACCCCTTACTCCCTTGTGTATGGTATGGAGGCAGTCCTACCTGTTGAAGTGGAGATTCCTTCTCTGAGAGTCCTGTTGGATGTCAAGTTACACGAAGTTGAGTGGATTCGGACAAGGTTTAATGAGTTGAGCCTTATCGAAGAGAAGCGGTTAGCAGCTGTGTGCCATGGGCAACTGTATCAGAGAAGGATGAAGAAAGCCTTTGATCAAAAAGTGCATCCTCGAAGCTATCAGACAGGTGATTTGGTTTTGAAGAGGATCCTTCCTCCCGGTACAGATAACAGGGGCAAGTGGACTCCGAATTACGAAGGTCCTAATGTTGTTAAAAAGGTTTTCTCCGGTGGAGCCTTGATGCTAACACCTATGGATGGTGCAGATTTTCCGTCCCCTGTGAACTCAGATGTAGTAAAAAAATACTTCGCATAAATTGACCCGTTGGACGAAAAGAATAAAAGAGTCCAGGCAAAAAAGGGCATCCCGGCGAACCAAGAAAAAAAAGAAAAAGGTGCGGGCAAAAGTTAGGGATAAAGAATAAAAAGAATATGTACACCCGGTAAGTCGAAAACCCGCAAGGGCGGCTTAGGCAAAAATGGGTATCCCGGTGGATTGAAAACCTGAAAAGGCAATCCAGGCAAAAGAGGGATTAAAGCGAAGGCTACAGTCTGAGTTATCTGTACTTCACCGCGCTTCAGTGTCTACCATCTCGAAGGATATGATTGGTCCAATCATTCTTCTCAGAAAGCAAGGAATTTGGGGGGAATTGAGGATATACGAGTCATAACAGAATTGGAAAATAGTGGATGCCGTGTTCACATTGCCAATAGGATAGTTTATTTCCTTTTGGGCGCAATTACCTCTTCCTAGGAATTGCTTCCTGATGTATTTGCCTTTTTAGGCCCATTTTCAATCAATAAAAGTCGTTATTTAGTTAAATTGCTCTCTTGTTTTTATTTTTACTGTTTTGTTTGCAAAAACGTCCGAATTTTTGATAAACATTGCATCTAAAAACATGAAGGCTAGAAAATAACATGCAGAAAGATAAAACATTTGAAAATCATTTTGAATGTTGAGTACACTTGAGTGTATTTTGTCCATACAATCCCCTGGGGCATGTATGTCTTGCTGTTTTGCAGGTTATTATTGTTGATTGCTGGCTAGAGCAGATAAGCCACGGTTTGTTCAGAGATGTTTCAACACTGTCTGTTGGTGTGAGGAGTTGGGTTGTCTAAAGCAAGTTCAGGACTTGTCTCCCCAACCTATTCGAGATCAAGGATTTCCCAGTAGGGTTGAGGATGTCTCCCCAGCAGGCTTGAAAGTGGCTCTTTCCCTAGCAAGTCTGAAAGCTTTTAGAACTGTTTTTCCCCCAGCGGAGGTGTCTGTGGGTAGTTTGTCCCTCAGCAGCAGGCCTGAAAGTTGCTCTTTCCCCAGCAAGTCTGAAGACTGTTAGTCCCCACTGAGTCTGAAGATTTCTATTTCCCTAGCGGTGGTGCCTGTGGGTAGTTTTGTTCCTCAGCAGTCGGGTCTGAAGTACTGTAATCCACAGCAGGGTCGTGAATGCCTTTCCCCAGCAGGGTTGTGATTGTTTTCCCCTAACAAGTCTCCCCAGCAGAGGTTTGCGTTGATGGTTTTCCCCGGCGAAGTCCCCAAGCGGATCAAGTTCGGTGGAAATTATCCCCTGTAGAGTTAATCCTGCCCGTGGGTTGGTAGTTGTCCCCATTGGAGGTGAGCATTGGTGGTTTCCCCTAGCAGAGTCTCCAAGTGGATTGGATTCAGTGAAAGTTGTCCCCGGTGGGATTATTCTTTCCCAGCAGCAGTGTTATTCCCCAACACGTTTGAGAAGGGCGTGTTCCCCAGCCAGAGATTCCCCAGTTGAGTTGGTTCCTCTACCACGCCCAGAGTGTCAGATCAGCAAAGCATCCGCCGCTGATTTGTTGTGTCTCCCCACAGAGTTGGAGGATCAGATCAGAATTATGTGCTCAACAGAGCAACCAGTTCTCCCCAGCAGGAGTTTTCTTCATTTGCATCTTGCATGTAGTAATCATTGTATCCTCAAATCGCGTAGCATTTCCATTCAATATGGAGCATTACGCCATAGAAAAGCTCAAACATATGCATACACGTGTTAAACCTGATTGGACCATATCCCCAGCAGAGGCGGATCATTGTTCAACAATCTACATGGCACGTTTGCAGCGCCTGACAGTATGCAGAGTTGACAATCCCTAGAGGGGTTTATTTCCTAGCCCGCTTGTGGAAGGAAAGCTTGAATCCTCAGTGTAGTCCCCGGCAGGTGTCTACCTGGTCTTGGCATATGTAGATGTCGTCCTTATGATACCAGTAGGTGTCATGTTAATCCCCGTGTGGGTCCTTCCTTTTTTAGTGTCAGTAGACATCATCGTTGGATGTCCGTAACATCGAGTTCTTCCTATTCATCGTCTTTCGATGTCTGGTCGTGGCTTCTCTTTCTCCCATTCATCCGTTGATATGTGGTTGAGTTTCTCCCATTCGTCCGTTGGCGTCTGGTCGTGGTTTCTCTTCCCATTCATCGTCTTTCGATGTCTGGTCGTGGTTTCTCTTCCCATTCATCATCTGTCGATGTCTGGTCGTGGTCTCTTTCTCCCATTCATTCGTTGATGTCTGGTTGAGTTTCTCCCATTCGTCCGTTGGAGTCTGGTCGTGGTTTCTCTTCCCATTCATCGTCTTTCGATGTCTGGTCGTGGTTTCTCTTCCCATTCATCGTTTATCGATGTCTGGTCGTGGTCTCTTTCTCCCATTCATCCGTTGATGTCTGGTTGAGTTTCTCCCATTCGTCCGTTGGCGTCTGGTCGTGGTTTCTCTTCCCATTCATCGTCTTTCGATGTCTGGTCGTGGCTTCTCTTTCTCCCATACATCCGTTGATGTCTTGTCGTGGTTTCTCTTCCCATTCATCGTCTTTCGATGTCTGGTCGTGGCTTCTCTTTCTCCCATTCATCGGTTGATGTCTGGTTGAGTTTTTCCTATTCGTCTGTTGGCGTCTGGTCGTGGTTTCTCTTCCCATTCATCATCTTTCGATGTCTGGTCGTGGCTTCTCTTTCTCCCATTCATCTGTTGATGTCTGGTTGAGTTTTTCCTATTTGTCCGTTGGCGTCTAGTCGTGGTTTCTCTTCCCATTCATCGTCTTTCGATGTCTGGTCATGGCTTCTCTTTCTCCCATTCATCTGTTGATGTCTGGTTGAGTTTCTCCCATTCGTCCAATGGCGTCTGGTCATGGTTTCTCTTCCCATTCATCGTCTTTCGATGTCTGGTCGTGGTTTCTCTTCCCATTCATCATCTTTCGATGTTTGGTCATGGTTTCTCTTTCTCCCATTCATCCGTTGATGTCTGGTTGAGTTTTTCCTATTCGTCCGTTGGCGTCTGGTCATGGTTTCTCTTCCCATTCATCTGTCGATGTCTGGTCGTGGTTTCTTTATTCCCATTCATCTGGTGATGTCTGGTCGTGGGTCCTGTCTCCAATAACAAAATCAAAATCCCTAGTAGAGTCGTCGGTAAACATCTTGTCTGGTCCAGTGATAAATATCAAATCCCTAGTGGAAGCTGCCATTGGTGAACATTCTTTTCTTTGCTTCATCCCCGCAGAGTGCAAATTTCGACGGTCTTTGGTATTCAATCCCTGTTTACCTTGAAGTTCTTACAGCCGCTGCTCTCACCCGTTCAGGTTCCTAGTTGATTGAATAGGGGCAGCTGTAGCACCTCAAATTTTCACCCTCCCTTTATGCATACATTTTCATTTTTAGGTTATTGACATCACACTAACATTACATTGACATTGCATAGTGTATTGCATCTTATCAGTCAAGACTGGCATCAAGAGATTTCATATGTGTAAGAGACCAAGCATTTCCTTGAGTTGAAGCCCTATGGTTGTTCTAGAAAGCTTATATGAGCCAAGGTTCATTTTGAAGCCATTGTATCAAGTGTTAGAGACTCAAAGTCCACAGTGCAGTTTTAGGTCATCTGGGGCCCATAAAAGTCAACTGCAAGTCAACTGAGGGCTAGGAGGTGGAGAAATGTTTTGAGACACCTCATTCATGTCTAAAAGAGGGTTATTCATCATGTCAAACTCATACCTTGAAGATTTTGAAGGCAGATCACAAGTTTCCCAAAATGGAAAGTGACCTGTAATTTCAAGTTTCCAAAAATGGCAAGTTTTTGGACCAACTTCAACTTGACTTTCCAACATCAAAGGAGCTTCAAATTAATTTTTGTCGAACATGAAAGTTGAAGATCTTTCTCTCCTATTTTCAAAAAGTCCAAGATCATGAGCATCTGATGAATGGTTGAGGAGATATGAGCAAATCATTGCCAAGTGTGCATGGAACTTCAAAATGCCATAACTTTTGATCTAAAACTCCAAAATGAGTGCCTCTTTTTGCATTTTTCTTGTCATGACATGTATTTTACAAATCATTCATCACATTGCATGAAATTTCATCACATGACCATTTTATCATTCATGCTCATTTTGGAGGGAAAATCATGAATTTGAATTTGGTGCATTATATGAGCTTTTTAACCATTCCGACATGTTTCTAAGATGATTTTAAGTGAAATTGCATGGCCATGTGTACTGTTCACGTGGGATTGCCATGCATGAGGTGAAAAATCAGTTTTGATCATACACCTCTTTTCTTCTTAAAATTCCATTAACCAAGCCTAAGCATGATTAGCAAATGGATTAACATATCATATAAATAGTAAATCCTAACAGGATTCTCATTATTCATCATTTCTAGATCTCAAACTTTTTTCCCTCCAAAATTTTCTCTCAATCAAAACTTGAAAATTCTCCACATAGCATTGCAATTTTCTTCCATATCCTGGTTCATTGAGTGTAGTGGATGAAGAATCAAGCACTGAATCATTGATTTTGGCCAGAATTCGTGCAAAATCCAAGGAAGAACATGAAGATGGAAACTGATTTTTGAGCTGGATCTAGGTCGTGCCAAGCCTCAATTTCCACTTAAAGCTTCATAACAAGTGCTCAGGAGTAGATCTACACACGTGCCAAGCCTTGAATCACCAGAATTCAGCGACTGCTCTTCAAGAAGTCAGATTTTCGAGTAGCATAATTCTCTGTTTTATGTGTATAATCTTGTAGATCCTTGCTTGCGGATCAATCTGATCTAAATTTCATGTGAATTGGTGGATTATTGGGTGAGATATAGTGAATTGAAGTTTTGAATGCCAAACTATTTTTTCTCGATTCTCATGATTGGTGATGAATTAGGTTTAGTTATTGCTTGATCTGAATTCCTCATTGAATGAGCGTTCCAATGATGTACATTTTGGCTAATTCTGCAAAAAAAATCGTGATCCTGATACTGTTCACCACCGTCTTCATGAAGAAGACAGTGGTTTCCACCGCTGACCGCCGTGCTGTTACTGTAGCGCTAGGGTTTCTGGTTCGTTCATGCAATGTCACTGTTTGAACGCTATTTACTGAAGCCGTGCGTGTTCGATTCTTGCATTTGGTTATTGGTTGTGTAATTCATTTCCATGTCACTGCTTGCATGGCGCTCCGTGGCACAACCGTTGGTTGACTGGGATGCCATGTCAATTACTTAAGCTGTGCGTTTTGAGACGCGCCTTGAGCTCCTTGTACCGAGCTCGATTCCAGCCTGAGCCATGTTTTCAAATTAATTCAGCATTCTATTTCCTTCCAATTTCCATATGTGTTTTGTTCATTATTTCAAATATTTTACCAAACTTTGAAAAATCATATCAAATTGAAAATGATTCCAATTAATCCCCAATTTTTTGCAAAATGTTCATGTGTTTGTCTATTATTTTTTGGTGGTGGTTTCATGATTTTTATCATCTCTGGAATTAAAATGTGCTTGATCATTTGAACATGTATGCTTTTGTGTCATTGCTTCATTCAAACTAATGTGAAAGGCTCAATAATGATCCAATTGCCATGAAAATTTGTATGCTGATTCTCAACATGTTCTGTGATTTTTGAGGCTTGGTTGTGCATTTTTAGCATTTTCCATTTCTGTTTTAGGCATGTGCTAATATGGTGTGACAATGTGTGTCACACAATTTGATGTTGATCTTCTCCATTTTCATTGCCTTGCCAATTGAGTTCCTCTGTTTATAATTTTTGGCATGATGATTATGTTTGACATGCTAATTTCTCATAAAATTTTCCAGAATTGTTTAAGTCATTTCTGTTTTAATATGAAATTTTGATTCTTGATGACAAATTGTATGCACCTTTTGCTTGCCTTGCCTTCTCTTGGTTGAATGATGACCTTGCTTAATGATTTTGACTTGGTCCTTTTTAGGAAATGTTCATGATAGATTAAATGTGCTACATGTTGAGAATTGGTTGCTGTTTTGACTTTTTGCCTTACATTTGACCCTAGCCTTGGTGCTAGTGGTTTGTACTCATCTTTTGAGTTGTGCATTTCAGGTTCAAGCTTCTAGTCTTGATGGATGATGTTGATCTCATAAATTGAAATGCAAAATGATGTGTTCCACTAACATTTGTTGTGTTGTAGGTTCCTTGGAGATGAACTCATTTGAGTTGTTTACTTGTTGGCCTAACTTGTTGTGTCAATTGGAACCACTCTCTGTTTGTCTGTTAATAGTTTGTTTGAATACCATACTGATTGATTGGTTGTTTACACAGGTACTTTAGTAGCTTTAACTCATTGCTTGAGTTGCTTTGCTTTGCTTGTGGTTGGCATACCACCTAGGTAACTTCCTATTCTTCATGTAGTCTGGAAGACCTGCTACCTTTGGCAGGCACCTGTCTGAAGCCCTCCTTAAGAGGCAATGTTTGTGGTTGTTTATATTTGTGCCATGTACTTCAAAGACCTCCTAAGTGAAGAGGCATTGGCAGATAGAAGGGATGTGCAGTCCATCCCCAGCTATTCAGTTGAGTCTTTCATCTTGCTCGCACTACGTGCTGACGCATTTTGAATAAACACCCAAGATCATTGTATATCGAGTCAGTCATGTGGAGTAGAGTTCCTCATTCTGGACTCCCACACTTGCATTGATTCAAGCTCACCCAGGCCAGGGTTAAGAGCTATGAGGTCTGATCCTCATTTCCCATTTCATCTGCTTCACCCTAACTCTCAATGTTAGGGTTAAGAGCTCAGAACACCCCTAACAGAACTGGCTTGTTTGTCGAGGTTGATTTGACCCCTCGACTAAAACCCAACCTTGTATGAGCCACTTGTTTGCATATAGTGTGTGTGCTTGCTCTCTTGTGCTTGTGTTTGCTTATTTGCTGTTTAGGCTAGCTTGCTCCTTGTGCGAGTTAGGTGCTGATTAGAGACCTCAACATAGGGATCGTATGCGTGACAACTTCTAGGCTCGAGTCGTAGTCTCCCTAGTAGCTTGTTATCTCCCTAGTCTCTGGTTAGGATAGAAGTTTTTCCTTGTTAAGGGGAACTGCGTCGCCCTGATCCTCATATCAGATGAGGTACGTAGGCAGGAGATTGAGCTGATCTCTCCGGGCGCCCTTTTTCTTTTTCAACCCTCTTGATGTTTGTGTGAAGTCTGACATAAGTCCAACGATTGGCAGTCGGTTTCCTGTGGGTGTTTGTTTGTTGTTTGTGTGGAGTCTGACATAAGTCCAGCGATTGGCAGTCGGTTTCCTGTGGGTGTTTGTTTGTTGTGTGCGTGGAGTCTGACGTAAGTCCAGCGATTGGCATTTGGTTTCCTGTTTGTGTTTGTGTGTTCGGAGTCTGATGTAAGTCCAGCGATTGGCATTCGGTTTCCCGTTGGGTTGTTTTGTCTGGAGTTGGATGTAAGACCAGCGATTGGCATTCCGATTCTTGTTGAGTGTTGTGTTTGACGTCTCAGCGTCTATTTTCAGTCTTTGTTTGGCGTGTGTTAGCTGAGCTATGAGTGCTCTGATTCTTACTCTGATTAGAGAAGATACGTATGCATAGGATGCGATATCCTAGCGAGCACGTTCCCCATTTCCCCAAACTACGTCGACTCTGATGTTTGTCTTTGACAAACTACGTAGGCCCAGGATGCGACATCCTGCCGAGTCCTCTTCTTCTGTCTTTCGTCTGTGTTTCATCCCATCTTGTGCAGTGTTTTGAGCAGTTATTTAGCAACCTTTCTTCTATTCTTTTGAGCGTGGATCCTGTCGAGTACGACGGATGCGTAGGGGTGCTAATACCTTCCCTTCGCATAACCGACTCCCGATCCTTGCAATCTCTGGTCGTGAGACCATTCCTTTCCAGGTTTACTTCGAGCGTTTCCTTTTCCTCCTTTGGGATAAATAACGCACGGTGGCGACTCTGTTTCTTTTCCCGCCAGTTTTTCGTGTAATGCGACATTTAGCACATTCTCCTTCAGATTCACTCTCAGAATCTCCTTCAGACCATGTGACAGATAGCCCCTTCTTTTGCATCTTGATGAAGGTAGGGCATTCAGCTCTAATGTGACCAAAACCTTCACATCCATGGCACTGGATTCCCTTTCCTTGGTTGAACTTTTCTTCAGAAGTTGATCTTTTCCTGATGTCAGACGAGACGTTTTTGACATTTGATCTACCTTTTTGATCAATCTTCTTTATGAACTTGTTGAACTGTCTCCCAAGCATGGCTATGGCTTCTGATATGCTTTCATCACCTCCAGTACTTCCTTCTTCTGAATCCTCTTCAGCATTTGATACAAAAGCTACGCTTTTGTTCTTCTTTTCAACATTCTCACCCAAGCCCATTTCAAAAGTTTGGAGAGAACCAATAAGCTCATCAACCTTCATGTTGTTGATATATTGAGCCTCTTCTATGGCTGTGACCTTCATGGCAAATCTCTTTGGCAATGATCTGAGAATCTTCCTTACAAGTTTCTCTTCAGCCATTTTCTCACCTAAGCCACCAGAGGTGTTGGCAATTTCAAGAATATTCATGTGAAAGTCATGAATAGTCTCATCCTCTTTCATCCTCAGATTTTCAAACTTGGTGGTCAGCATCTGAAGTTTAGACATCCTCACCTTGGAGGTACCTTCATGAGTTATCTTGAGGGTATCCCAAACTTCCTTAGCCAGCTCACAGTGGTGCACCAGCCTGAAGATGTTCTTACTTATTCCATTGAACAATGCATTCAAGGCCTTAGAATTTCCAAGGGCTAATGCCTCTTGCTCCTTGTCCCACTCTTCTTCAGGAATTTACACAATAATTCCATCTTAACCTGTCTTCGTTGGATGTTCCCATCCTTTGTTGACCGCTCTCTAGACCTTGCTATCTAGAGACCTTAAGAAGGCTATCATACGCGGCTTCCAGTCATCATAGTTAGAACCATCCAACATGGGTGGTCTATTTGAGTATCCTACATCCTTGTCCATGGTACTAGAAAGTAACTTCCCTAGATCTCACCCAGAAATTAACAGGCAGGGTGCCTGCTCTGATACCCACTGAAATTCTAGTTAACAGACTTTCGATGTCACACGGGATGTTATGACATCCAAATCTGCGCAGACAAGAATTATGCAGAACTTAAAAGCAAGTGCAGTAAATAACACAAGGAATTGTTTACCCAGTTCGGTGTCACACACACCTACGTCTGGGGGCTACCAAGCCAGGGAGGAAATCCACTATTAGTAGTATTAATTCAGACGTTAAACCAAATGTTTAATCCTATCACTTAATACCTACCCAATGTAATTTCAATCTTACACTAAGATCAGAGTTCCTACTCACTCCCCCTCAATCACCTCAGTGGTTACAACCTTTAATTAAATTAAAGTTAATTATGAAGTCACACTTCAAACAACTCTTGATTGTGCTTAACAGCTTTAATCAAAATACACAGCACTCACGCTTAAAAGCTTAGAGTGACACAACACTTACAACTCAATGAACACCCTAGTCCAATGCAATCATCTAGGTGATAATTGCTTGGCTCACAAGATACACCTAATACAAGACACACAAAAATATAGCAGTGAAGTATAATGGGACAATAAAATCTTCACGCTAAAAACCCCTGATTTTGAATGAAGGATTGCCATCCTTTTATATTGCAGCACTTGGGCCTTGTACTTGTATTTCCTGAAATTAAGGTCAAGCAAGTTAACTTAATTTCCACATATCAGGGTACTAACAAATAGGCTATTTGTTAGGTTCATTAATTGTAGCTCAGTTGTTAGTTTCCTGGATTTTAGATCAGCTGTTGACTCCCTGAAGAATAGCCTGAGAAACCTGCTGAAACAGAAAAACTAATCAACCTACAATTTAGCATATGCTGTCAGGAATGAATGTCACAACATTCAGTTTGACGTCCAAATCATAGACAATATGCTAAGTCTGTTTTTCCTGAAAACATACTGTACAAATTGCTGTACTGTAAAAGACCAACCAGTCTATATACTTCAGTATCAGCTTACAGTAACAAATGTCAAAACATCCAATTTGACATTTACACATAGAGCCTTATGCCATGGTCTGTTGTCCTCCTGAAGAACAGACTGAGATACATACTGAACTGCAGCAGAAAACCAATTTGCCTATTATTCAGTATATGTTGTCAATGATGAATGTCATAACATCCAGTTTGACATTCAGACAGTAGGCCTTATGCCAGGTCTGTTATTCCCTAAACAGACTGAAATTAAATACTGAGTTATAGCAGACAACCAACTGTTCTAGACCTCAGTACCTACTGTCAGGAATGAATGTTATAACATCTAGTTTGACATTCAGTAAATCCTATATAAGCTAAATCTACAGCATACTACTCAAGTATGTCATGACATTAGTCAAGACATCAGAGTACAGTTAGATGTTCTAACATAAAATGCAGCCAATTACACATCTCCAAAGCATGTCATGACATCAGTCAAGACATTTTAGACGAGTTAGTGTTTTACCACAAAATGCAGCCAATCAAACATCTACACTTATGATCCTTGAGGCTATGCAAATGCAATGTTATGATGCCATGAGGGATCTTAGGGCCAAAATTGGGGTCTTACAGATGCCCCTATTTAAGGTCATTCTAGCCGGAGAAGGGAATGTTAAAATCTTTGTCTCGACGAGGTAGAATGGGCTTAAATAATAACAAAGAGACGAATTTTGGTCCCTAAGAGACCTCATGATGCAGATGTATGTATGCAAAATGGTAA
Source organism: Lathyrus oleraceus (assembly GCF_024323335.1). Taxonomy (NCBI): domain Eukaryota; kingdom Viridiplantae; phylum Streptophyta; class Magnoliopsida; order Fabales; family Fabaceae; genus Lathyrus; species Lathyrus oleraceus. Next base: position 215,867,887 of record NC_066583.1, read on the forward strand.
CACTTTGCGGGGAAATGCGTCCACAAAGGCAAAGATCAGGAGTAAATTGATAACTCCAAATGAATAATTCATTCTATGGGGCAGAGACTCTATTGGGGAGTAAAGGAATGAAAACGCGTGAGCAGGTCACGACTTGAAACGTATTGAGAGACATGGAGAGAATCCATGGAATAAATCAATGGAAAGACTCAAGCTGACTCAAAGATACGCGTATTGGGGAATATGCCAATACAGCAAAGACTATCCATAACGGATACTTCGGATAAAAAATCCGGACTCAAGTGGGAATGATCCACTAAGGGACTTCGCTGGGGATGTCCAAAAGGACTCTCCTGGGGAAGCAGCGAGATGAGGTATTACCGGTTACTGGGTAATAAGCTCAAGGAGACATGTGATCAAAACACCGGTATAAGGGTGAGAGAACAACACGCTCGGGGAGAATGAATATCTAAGACCGGTATAAGGGTGAGAGATATCAAAATTCCAAAACATGTGAGGAAGACCTAAAAGGTATATTTCAACTCAGGGATTCTGACTCCACAGGGGACTAAAAGTCATAATAGGGAGCAGAAGGGGGGAGCACCAAGGATGCCGGTTACTGGGCATATAATTGGTGACCGACCAAGGCGTGAATTGGGGAATATTTCCAAGACACTCATCATCCAAAAGAGGGCTAAAAGCAAACTCGATTACAGGATGGGCATTCGATTCCCAAAAGGAAATACGAATCTTACTCAACTGGGGAAGAACAAAAGGCTTCAACCAAAGAGTGCATGAGATATATTATCTATTACCGTCAGAACATAGATAATATACTCGCATGGAAGATTATCCATAACCGGTTACTGGGTTAATAAAGGATAAATCGACCGAAAAGAAAAGGCATCGGGATACCGAAACTAGGTATATAATGATGACCAATTCAGGAAAGAGACACTATTGTTACCAACAACAATAGGGGTAGACGAGAGATGGCCTGCTAGGGATAAGTTGCGTGATCAGAGCAATTATCCGAGAAAAAGGAGGGGATATCAACACCGAATTTTGGATGAAGATAACCGCCAAGGAGGGGATTACACCTACCGGATACTGGGTAGGAAACCACGGAAAAGTAACCGTCATCGATTATGATGAACAAAAGGTTAACTCTGTAAGGGAAAGAAATAAGGTTTACAACTACTAGTATAAGGGTAGGAAACCACAGACTCCGCCGGGGATAATATGAATGATTACTAATTACTGAGCAATTATTCATTTATACCACGGGGAAGCAGGAAAGTGTCTCAAGAGGCCAATCTAGGATCAAACCAGAGAGGCACACTGAATCAAGACTTGTCCTAGTGAGGATATAACTCAATAGAGAAATCCATCCCAATATATGTGTTGGGAAGGAACAAAAACAACCATCATCCACGAGGATATAACTCGTTGGGGAATGTGGAAGGAAAGATAAACACTTTTTGCTTAAGGGGCTGACTCTATATTGAGGGATCAGACACATACATCTGCTTGGGGAATATATTATCCACTAGCAGGGGATAACAAACAAAGATACATGGCAAAGATGCAATCATGAATATCTGAATGTTTGAAATATTATATGCACACATGCGTGGTTTATGTATGATGAATGCTGACAAACAGACATATCTAACACAAACGGGTCCAGGAATAAGTACACAAACATCCGGTGCTACATCTCAAGAGAGAAAACGAGGTCCACCGAGGGCAACTGATATTGGAAAGCGAAGATCTTTGCAGAGGGATGAACATCGGTCAGTCCAGCTGGGGACAAGAGTTGTTGCACGGATAAAATCTGCCATATAGGCAATTCTACTAGGGAATCTATCCGAGAAGATAAAGGAATTCTGGGGACCAACCACCAAATACCGCTCTTACCACACACTTTGCTCGGTAGAAAAGCCACAAAAAGACCCGGTAGAATAGGATACAAGCAATGCCAGGAATATAGACAAAAATCTTACCCTGTTGGGGATCGTACCATCCTCGGGAGAGCATTGAAGATCTCCTAAGTATCCTTTTGTCATTGCAAATATTCACTTTGTTTAAAAACAAATTATGAAAAATTTGATTGTTTAAAACAATGATATTTTCTCAATTAAAACATGCAAAACATTTGTTGAATAAAAACAAATAAGAGTGCAAATAATTAGATAAAAGGCTCAAATTTATTTGATGGAATGGTAGTCTGCAAATGGCAAGACTCCATAGATCTTTACAAATTTGAAACTGGTGATATATATTGGAAAAAGGCTACATTGAACATAATGACCATTTCTCCACCAATTCTGAATCCGATGTATTTGAAGCTTTGGTTGATGACGAATGAACAAGTATCTCTGATGGATGACAGTCGTAGAACAAAGTCTTGTCACGACGCAGTTACTTGCCAAATCGCTAATTTTTGCCTAGATTGCCCCAGGATGAGGTACTCAATCTAGAGGGATACATATATTTTTTATGTCTCTAACATTTTCCTGGATCGCCCTTTTAGGTTTTCAATCCACCGAGACGCTCATTTTTGCCTAAGTCGCCCTTTCGGGTTTTCAACTTAGCGAGTTATTCTGTTTTTATTTTTAGGCGAATTATTTCTTGATTGCATCTGAATTCACAGGACGAGTGAAATCCTCCCCATCCATAGTTGTAAGTATCAAAGCACTGCCTGAAAAGGCTCTCTTAACAACATATGGACCTTCATAGTTTGGAGTCCACTTGCCCCTGGAATCGGGCGCGAAAGACAAGACTTTCTTGAGCACAAGGTCACCTTCTCGGAACACACGAGGCTTGACCTTCTTATCAAAAGCTTTCTTCATCCTTTGTTGATATAATTGGCCATGGCACATGGCAATCAATCTCTTCTCTTCAATCAAATTTAGCTGGTCATAACGACTCTGAACCCATTCAGCATCAGTCAACTTGGCTTCCATCAAGACTCTCATTGATGGGATCTCCACCTCTACTAGGAGTACAACCTCCATGCCATAAACAAGAGAGAAAGGGGTTGCCCCTGTTGAAGTGTAGACAGATGTACGATATCCATGTAAAGCAAATGGCAGCATCTCATGCCAATCTTTGTACGTAACAACCATCTTCTGGATAATTTTCTTGATATTCTTATTAGCAGCTTCAACAACCCCATTCATCTTGGGTCTGTAAGGAGAAGAATTATGATGTGCAATCTTGAACTCACTACACAGCTCTTTTATCGTCTTGTTATTCAAGTTAGATCCATTATCAGTAATGATCTTATCTGGCACACCATATCGGCATATGAGTTGATTCTTGATAAACTTCACGACCACCTGCCTGGTCACATTTACATATGATGCCGCTTCAACCCGCTTGGTGAAGTAATCAATTGCTACGAGAACGAATCTGTGTCCGTTGGACGCTTTCGGCTCTATCATGCCAATCATGTCAATTCCCCACATGGAGAAAGGCCATGGTGATGAAATCAAATTGAGAAGTGTCGGGGGAATATGAATCTTATCCGCATGAATCTGACACTTATGGCATTTCTTCACATACTTGCGGCAGTCAGACTCCATTGTCAACCAATAGTAGCCTGCTCTCAACATCTCTCTAGCCATGGCATGACCATTGGAATGAGTACCAAATGAACCCTCATGGATCTCAGTCATTAACAGGTCTGCTTCGTGTCTATCCACGCATCTGAGCAGAACCATGTCAAAATTTCTCTTATAAAGTACATAACCGTTGAGGTAGAAGCTGCCTGACAATCTCCTCAAAGTCTTCCTATCTTTCACAGATGCCCCAGGCGGGTAAATCTGGTTCTGAAGGAAACATTTGATATCATAATACTATGGTTTATCATCTTTCACTTCTTCGACTACGAATACATGAGCTGGCCTGTCCAAGCGCATCACCGTGATATTGGGAACTTCATTCCAAAGTCTGACTACCATCATTGAAGCAAGTGTAGCAAGAGCATCTGCCATCCGATTCTCATCTCGAGGAATATGATGGAAGTCAACCTTAGTAAAGAACGTTGAAATCCTTCTTGCATAATCCCTATATGGAATGAGACCAGGCTGATTCGTTTCCCATTCACCCTTAATCTGATTAACAACGAGGGCCAAATCACCATAAACATCAAGATGCTTGATCCTAAGATCAATGCATTCCTCCAATCCCATAATACAGGCCTCATACCATATTATTCGTGCATTTGAAAGTTAGACTTTCTGTAAAAGGAATATGTGTGCCCTGAGGAGTAATGATCACTGCCCCAATACCATTTCCATATTGATTTACAGCGCCATAAAATACCATACTCCATCTGGAACCAGGCTCTGGCCCTTCATCGAGTGTAGGTTCATCACAATCTTTCGTTTTCAAATATAGAATCTCCTCATCTGGGAAGTCGTACTGAACTGACTGATAATCCTCGATCGGCTGATGTGCCAAGTGGTCAGCCAAGATACTACCTTTGATAGCTTTCTGAGCTCGATCCTCAATATCATACTCAGACAACAACATCTGCCAACGAGCAATCCTCCTATTTAAAGCAGGCTTCTCAAATATATACATGATTGGATCCATTATGGATATCAACCAAGTCGTATGATTTATCATATACTGGCGTAAACGCTTAGCAACCCAAGCTAAAGCACAACATGTTTTCTCAAGCATTGAGTATCGAGACTCACAATCCGTGAACTTCTTACTCAGGTAGTAAATAGCACACTCTTTCTTTCCTGATTCATCTTGCTGACTGAGGACACAACCCATAGAATCTTCAAGAACAGCCAGATACATAATCAAAGGTCTTCCTTCCACAGGTGGAGACAGAATCGGAGGCTCGGAAAGATACTCTTTAATACTGTCAAAAGCTTTCTGGCAATCCTCGGTCCAATCATGAGACTGATCTTTCCGGAGGAGCTTGAAAATCGGCGCACATGTGGCAGTCATGTGGGATATGAATCTGGAAATGTAATTCAAGCGGCCAAGAAAACCTCGGACTTGCTTCTCAGTTTTGGGCGCAGGCATCTCTTGTATTGCTTTGACCTTTGCAGGATCAACCTTAATACCTCTTTCATTGATAATAAAGCCCAAAAACTTGCCAGAACGGACACCAAATATACACTTGTTGGGATTCAGACGAAGCCTATACTTCCTCAAGCGCTGAAAAAGCTTCAATAGGTGCTCTACATGTTCAACTTCCATTCTTGAACTTAACAATCATATCATCAACATATACCTAGATTTCTTTGTGCATCATATCATGAAACAAGGTGGTCATAGCTCGTTGATACGTGGCTCCGGCGTTCTTCAAACCGAAGGGCATCACTCGATAACAGAATGTTCCCCAAGGTGTGATGAATGTTGTCTTCTCCATATCCTCGGGTGCCATTTTGATTTGATTATATCCGGAAAATCCATCCATAAACGAGAAGACTTTGAATTTAGCTGTATTATCTACCAACATATCAATATGTGGTAGAGGGAAATCATCTTTCGGACTAGCTTTATTCAAGTCTCTATAGTCCACACACATCCAGACTTTTCCATCTTTCTTAGGCACGGGCACTATATTGGCCACCCATTGAGGATATGTAGAAGTCACCAGAAACCCCGGATCAATTTGATTTTGAACTTCCTCTTTGATCTTCACTGCCATATCTGGATGAGTTCTTCTGAGCCTCGGCTTTACAGGCACGCACTCAGGCTTTAAAGGTAGGAAATGTTGCACAATATCAGTATCTAGACCCGGCATGTCTTCATATGACCAGGAAAAGACATCAACATATTCTCGTAGCAACTCAATCAACCCCTTTTTAATAGATTCTTCCAGGAGTGCCCCAATCTTTACTTCTCGCACACAATCCTCAGACCCCAAGTTGATTGTTTCCAGATTCTCAAGATGCGGCTGAATGACCTTCTCTTCATGCTCAAGTAGCCGGGTAATCTCATCAGGAATCTCTTCAACACCATCTTCTTTTGCTTCAAATACAGGGAATTCAAAGTTGGGAGATGGTGTTGGGTCATTATGTTCAATGGGTCTAGAAATCAACCTGCATAATGATTTTGGATATGAAAGCTTTACAATTCAAACAAGGCAAATCATTATGCAGATGAAAAGATTGATTTTATTCTATTTTTTAGGGTTTTATGTGATCACTAATTTCATGCATAAACGAAAAGGGAAAATAATTGGAAAAACAAACATTTAACATGAATTTATTGAATGAAAATATCATCGTATTTATGTGCCAACAATGTCATCACTCCTCCTTTTGGCATGTGAGAAGGGTTTTAAAACACAATGAGCATTACTTTGACTTATGGATAACTGTTGGAATATCCACAGCGACCCAATTGTTGCAGACCCCTCCAGGGATAATGAAATTGCTAGAATCCTCTGTATCTTCTTCCAAGATGGCAGCAGCCTCCTCGTCTTGACCAGTGTGGATGAAACCTCCACTCTTGAATAACCCTTGCGTGTTGAAGACCCCAGAAGAAAAGCATATGCCATCCCGGGACTTGTTGTCTTCTAGCTCAATCATTTTTCCTAAACCAGCGGTTGCACCACGCTCAATGGCCAACTTTGTGTCTTTGTAGGAAGCAAATGAAGGAGTTCTCTTCTCAATAGGCTCAGCAGTAGATAAAGCTTGGAAAGGAGTTCCAACTTCATCCTCAGCATCTATATAAGAGAAGGAAGACAAATGGCTAACCAGGAGAGCCTTTTCTCCCCCTACCACTACCAGCTTCTTGTTCTTCACAAATTTCAGTTTCTGGTGTAGGGTGGATGTCACGGCGCCAGCCTCGTGAATCCATGGTCTGCCTAGGAGACAGCTATACAATGGGTGAATGTCCATAACCTGGAAGGTAATCTGGAAATCACTTGGTCCAATTTTGACTGGGAGATCAACCTCACCAATCACTGTTTTGCGAGACCCAACGAAAGCCTTCATAACTACTCCACTCTGCCTCATGGGAGGCCCCTGATATGATAGCTTTGAGAGAGTGGATTTTGGCAATACATTCAATGATGACCCAGTGTCCACCAACACATTGGACACGGCGTCGTCTCTACAACCCATAGATATATGTAATGCCAAGTTGTGGTCTCTTCCCTCCTCGGGGAGATCAGAGTCACAAAAGCTCAAGTTGTTACAAGCAGTAATGTTTTCAACAATGCTATCGAATTGCTTTATCGTGACATCGTGATCCATATATGCCACATCCAACACCTTCTGCAGATCCTCTCGGTGTGGTTCTGAATTTATGCGTAATGATAACACAGATATTTTGGATGGCGTTTGTAGAAGCTGGTCTACAACATTGTATTCGCTCCTTTCGATGAGCCTCAACATCTCATCACAGTCTTCTTTCTCATTGCCACTAGGGCCAACAGAAGTAGGAGTTTTCACCACAGAGGAGGGATTAACAACAAGTGCCGGATTCGGAGTGCTCACCGCATTCCCAATCGGGCGTTCAACAAAATCAGTACTAGCTTGGGGCCTTAGTGGTGTTGAAAATAGACGACCGCTTCGTGTCAGGCCGCTAACATCAGCAATGTTAACAACAGACGAAGAAGGCAAGGACACCTCTTTCCCATTTTCTACTGCTACAGCATTGTAGCGATAAGGGACCGCCTTTTCAGAAGAGTATGGTATCGGACCGGCAGGCTTAATGATAAGAGCAGGAGAAGCCTTCTGCTTGCTACCATCATACTTGATGATAACAGGCTCGGGTATCCAGAACATCGGGGAAATCACGTTGACTTCTGGCTCATCTTCATCAACATTCCTATTCTGAAGGATCTCAATGACTCCTTCATCCAGCATTTCCTGAACATCCTTGCGCACCTGGCGACAACCCATTCGATTGACATAACAGATTCGGCATCTATCATGGTTATGCTCATAATGACTGTAGTCACATAACAAACGATGCATCTCGACCAGAGACTGTCGAATATGGCTGACATATTTGACTTTGTATTTGCCAGGGCAGCCTTGGACCATGTTGACAGATTTCCCATGCTCGGGCAATGGGTTATTCTTCACATTAGGACCTACGTCCTCGAAACACAGAATACCACACCTCATAAGGTCTTGAACCTTGATCTTTAAAGGGTAGCGATTCTCCACGTCATGGCCGGGAGCACCAGAATGGTAAACATAGTGTTATTCGGGCTTATACCACCACAGGGGGTTAGTCGGTATAGCCGGTGGGTCTCGTGGAGCAATCAACTTCCTCTCTATCAAAGAGGGATATAACTCTGCATACGTCATCAGAATAGGATCGAAGGTGACCCTTTTCCTCTCGCAACTTGTGCTGGCTTTATTACTGTTTCGAGGCTGGTAGGCCTGCTGTTGCGGACGGTGTTGTTGTTGATATTGCTGATGTGGTTGCTGATTGTTGTTATGTTGTTGGTACTGTTGATTATCTCTGAAGACAGGTGCTATATGAACCACCTGGTGCTGGTTACTGGCGGGACACACAATCTTCCTCCTCACAGAGGGTCTTCTCAATTTCACATGGGAGGTCACAGCATGTGCCTCTCCATCTTTCTTCTTTGCAAACACCCCATAACGTTTGGCAGAAGAGCCTTCTTCTCTGGTCAGACGCCCTTCTCTGACCCCTTCTTCTAAACGCATCCCCATATTCACCATCTCGGTGAAGTCAGAAGGAGCGCTAGCAATCATCCTCTCATAATAAAAAGAACTTAAGGTCTTCAAAAAGATCTTAGTCATCTCTTTTTCTTCTAGCGGAGGCACGATCTGTGTTGCTACCTCTCGCCACCTCTGGTCGTACTCTTTGAATGTTTCTTTGTCCTTCTGGGACATGGCCCTCAATTGATCCCTATCGGGAGCCATATCCATGTTGTACTTGTATTGCTTGACGAAGGCTTCGCCAAGATCGTTGAAGGATCGGATCTTCGCACTGTCCAAACCCATATACTACCGTAGGGCAGCACCGGACAAACTATCCTGAAAGTAGTGGATGAGTAGTTGGTCATTGTCGGTTTGAGTTGACATCTTCTTGGCATACATGACCACGTGGCTGAGAGGACAAGTATTTCCCTTGTACTTTTCAAAGTCAGGGACCTTGAATTTCACAGGGATCTTCACATTAGGAACCAAGCAGAGTTCGGCAGCAGACTTGCCAAAAAGGTCTTTTCCTCTGAGAGTTTTCAATTCCTTGCGAAGCTCAAGAAATTGATCGTTCATAGCGTCCACCTTCTCATAGACATCGGGGCCCTCAGACGGCTCAGAATGATAGATGGTGTCGTCTACTCTGGGCAGAGTATGCACGACAGGAGGAGGAACAACAAGGACCAGGCTAGATGCCGGCATAGAAGCAAAGGTGGGAGCAGGACCCTCGGGCATGAAGTTGGGAGGCATCCCCCATGGGAATCCGGTTGGCATGACTGTTGGAGCAAAGTGTGTACTGGCTGCAGGCACAGTAGAGGAGACAATCTCAGAGATAACTGTCCTCTGGGGAGGAGTTGAAGGTGTCGGAGAAGACTGGCTCTGGGCAGCCATGAAGGACTCTATTAGGGCAGTCAATCTGGCCACTTCCTCTTTTAGCTCGCGGTTCTCTTGTTCCAGATGATCCATCAATCTTGAGATGTTGGCTCTAGTGTAGTACCGGTGAGTCAGCTTGTCTTCAAAATAAATGAAGAGCACAGAGTTAGACCAGAGGACAAGAAGCCGAAAACAACACCTGATTATGCACATGATGCATGCAATACTTGTGCACAAGATTTGTTTTTATTTCAGAGGAACTTTTAGAGTTCTATTTGTAAATTTCGGGAAATATTATATTTGTATCACATATGAAAACATCTCATCAATGATATCTGGAAAATATTTTTACACCAAAGAAGTACAATATTGGTAACCAAAATATAATATAAGAGAAAAGGAAGATGACCATCCTATGGATCTCTAGAAACAATCGTCTAAAGCTCGGGATACTGGAAGATAAGATGCACAAAGCCTCTTCACCTCTTCCTCATAGGCTGCCTTCATATCTGCCTTCTCCTTGGCGAGTCGATCGTACTTCCTCTTCCAAAACCGGGAAGACTAAAGAAGTAGAGAAGTCCATGCATCATCAGGATCATCAATAACCTGATGCTCGAGAAACTCAATCAAAGCATCTTTCTCCTTAATCTGCTGGAGCAACTCTTCACGTTCACGGATCCAAGCACGTGTACGGTGTTCGTCTCTCAACTCCTCTACCCCTTGATTAGGGAGGGTTGAAGGCCCAACCATAATCATAGGTGTAGGTCTCGGATACTCGTAAGGCATGAGATACTCAAAGGCTCTCTTCCTAACCCAAGCAGTGTAAGGCTCCAAAGCGATGAAATTCTTAGGACCCAACTCCTTCCTTCCTTTCCTATGAATCTTGCGCCAAGCGCGAACCATCCTACCCTTCAAGTTTTGGGGATCTTTACCCTCCTTAAAGAACACACCCTCTAACATAATGTTATTGGGTTTATCCTTTAGGGGGAACCCAAGCTGACGACGTGCCAAAACAGAGTTGTAGTTAATCCCACCACATGTACCTAGAAGAGGTACATTGGAGAATTCACCACAAGAGTCAATAATCTGCACACCATCATACACACGATTGTCCCAATAGATATCATCATTAGTGAGAGACATAAGTATCGTAGACCACCGTAGACATCCCTTGTTCTCCTTGAAAGCGACCGTCTGAGGTAAGTCAGAAATAAACCACTTATGCAACAGAGGCAAACAACACACAATGGCGCCACCACCCTTTGCATTCCTCATATGCAAAAAGAAATCAATGTCACCCAACAGAGTCGGAACGGGATTAAGAGTAGAGAAGATCCTAATAGCGTTCACATCCACAAACTTGTCGATGTTGGGGAACAACACTAACCCATATATGAGAAGTACAAATATGGTCTCAAAGGGATCTTTGATAACACTGAAATTTACCGTATTTTTGACTCTGATTTCACATGCATTTTAGTTGTTTTATTGTCATTTTCTTGTGTTATTACTATGTTTTCCTTTGGTTTCAGGTTTTTACTTTAATCGGAGCCCCGATCATGAAAAGGAGTGAAAAAGGGCTAAAAACCCTAAAATTCAGCATTTTGTTCTTGTGGCCTACCCCATGGCTGGCGCCATAGACCCTGCCATGACGTGTCAAACTCAACTTCCATCAACTCCCACGTTTCCCCACTACTTCCACTAAGGCGCCCCATATTGTGCTTGTGGCGGGCGCCATGGCCTTGTGGCAGGCGCCACAAGAGGAAAAACGGTTCCCTCCTATTCTCAAGTTGAAGGGCATCCAAGTCATTTCCATCTTTTTACTTTCTTATAAATAGAAACGCGAATTCACTTTTACAATCATCCAAACTTAGAGCAGACGAAGATCCAAACTTAGAACTGAGGCAAACTCAGAAGCAACTTTGTTTCACTTAGGCATATATTCAGTATTTTATAGTGGTAATCGCTTCGCATTGGAGTGTTACCACAATTGTGTAATCAAGTCTGCGATAGAGTCTGTAATCGAGTTTGGAGCACTTTGGAAGGAAGTTAATCCTGCCGCCATTTTCATTTCCGCGATGCAATTTACTCAACCCTCCGATTGGAGCAGGTTTTTATTACTTGTCTTTATCTTATTTAATTTCCCAAACTCGCTTTACTTTATTTAATTTCCCGCACTCGCTTTACTTTATTTATTTCCCGCACTCGCTTTACTTTGTTTATTTCCCGCACTCGCTTTACTTTGTTTATTTCCTGCACTCGCTTTACTTTGTTTATTTCCCGCACTCGCTTTACTTTGTTTATTTCCCGCACTCGCTTTAAATTGTTTATTTCCTCGCACTCGCTCTAAATTATTTATTTCCTCGCACTCCCTTTAAATTATTTATTTCTCGCACTCGCACTACTTTCATTTACTTTCCGCACTCGCACTACATTTATTTAAATTAATGCACTTTTACTTTACCATGTCTAACTAAATCTAAAAGGTTAGAATGTAAGGATCGTAATTGAACCGATAATCCGTACAATTGTTCGTAGAAACACTTAAGGGCTATTTTAACTTTCAACTTAAGTTTTCCCACACTTCAATTCCGTTGGGTAAGATCGAAAGCCGTCCAACGTCTATTTAAACTTAATTGTTTTTAACTATTTCAAAAACAGCGAAAGCGCTTTGTTTAGTTCCTTAGGAGTTTTTAACATTAAGAAGAAAAGAGATTTTAAAACTATTTTCGGACGCGTTTATAAGTTTAGAGTCTGGTTCGTAAGAACCTCTTTTGGTTAAGAAATCCAGGTTATAATACTTTTGAACTTAGTCAAGATACTATATTTCTTAAAAATAGGTTTACTACTCTAACACAATGCGCGCCTTCTTATAAGTGACAATAAGAGGGTTTGATTAGGGAGTACAACTCGGTTCTGAATACGCGAAAGCGACAGTTCCCGTTAAATTAGTTCTTTTCAAACTAGGAAACATTGCCCATAAGTAATTCTATTAGCAAGTACTTGGATCATCAATTTTTTACGTGAATTATATTCGACCCTGTCTTTATTAATTAAAACTTTATTCAACACTTTACTTTTCATTTGCACAATCCAAAAAAAACACTTATCTTGATTGCCTTTGATAAACACCATAACAATAGATAACGATAGCTTGACACTTGGTCTCTGTGGATTCGACAATCTTTTATATTACTCTGACGCGTTCGTATACTTGCGAAAAGCACGCATCAAGTTTTTGGCGCCGTTGCCGGGGACCAATTTCGTCAAATTTCATTTTCCTGTTGTTATATCGTTTAGACTTAGGTTATTTCCCGCCGGTCAATGCGAAGAACTCGCAGCACCGGAAGTTTATGTTTAGTAAACCCTCTGGCGGAACCTGAACGTTACGCTCGCGCACGTTTATTCTTTCATAGAATTAAGAGAGCTATGGCCGAAGATCAAAACTAAAGACCTCTTATAGATTTCGCAACCATCTAATGAAGAACCTAGTTCTAGTATAGTAAACCCAATCATCCCAGCCAATAATTTTGAACTTAAACCGTCCCTGTTGCAACTAGTGCAACAGAGACAATTCGCAGGTCTCGCTACTGAGAACCCAAAACAACATTTGAAAATATTTCTTCAATTAGCAGATACTTTTAAAACCAATGGAGCTTCTCCTGAGGCAATACGTTTAAGATTATTCCCTTTTTCCCTCAGAGATAAAGCCCTATCATGGTTAGATTCCCTTCCACCCAATTCCATTACGACTTGGGATAACCTTAGAAGAGTTTTTCTTGCCAGATATTTTCCCCCGAGTAAGACCGTCGTTCTTCGAAACCATATAACTAGATTTACCCAAAACCAAGGAGAATCGTTGTTCGAAGCTTGGGAGAGATATAAAGAGTTGTTACGAGCATGCCCACATCATGGTTTAGAAAATTGGTTAATCATTCAAACCTTTTATAATGGACTTCATTATAACACAAAGATGACCATCGACGCTGCCGCAGGCGGTGCTCTGATGAACAAACCTTATCCTGAAGCTAGTGCCCTCATTGAAGATATGGCTCAAAACCATCAATCATGGGGAGTCGAACGAGCGACAGTTGAGAAGAAGGAAGCCCAAGGAGGAGTGCATGAACTAAGCTCTATAGACATGATGCAAGCTAAAATGGACACATTATCCCTTAAGGTCGAGCATATGTACATAAACCCGAATACTGTAGCCGCAGTTTCGTCGGATTGTGAGATATATGGAACCAAAGGACACCAATCTGCAGAATGCAGTCTATTAAAGGAAACCCATATTCGAATACCTATAACCCTGGATGGAGGAATCACCCGAACGTCTCCTATAAAACTAATAAACCTATTCAAAATAATGCACCTCCGAGACCTAGTTATCAAGCCCCAAGATCAAATCAACCTATGCAACCTGTACCACCAAAGCCGAGCCTTGAGAAAATTATGGAAAATTTTATCACCGCTCAAACCCAACAAAACAAGGAGTTCATGAACCAAAACATTCATGTTAACGAATTGATTACTCAGTTAGGGACCAAGGTTGACCAAATAGTTACTCATACTAAGATGCTTGAAACCCATATCTCTCAGGCAGCTTTAAACCAAGCCCCTCAGACTACACCTGGAGGACAATTCCCTGGACAACCTCAACAAAATCCGAGAGGACAAGCCAATGCCATTACCCTACGAAGTGGGAGCGCTTATGATGAGCCACCAAACCCAATATTAAGTGAACCCGAAACTTCTAAGGAATGTACCAAACCCCCGGACAAAGTAAAGGAACCAGAGGAATCTGAAAACCAGGAGGGTCGAGAGAAAGGAGAAGAACCTAAAGATAAAATTTACGTACCACCCCCGCCATATAAACCACCTATACCATATCCTTAAAGACTCAAACAAACCCAGATTAATAAACATTATCAAAAATTTATTAAAGTTATAGAAAAACATCACGTAGAAATCCCTTTCACAGAAGCCATCACCCAAATACCTTCTTATGCAAAGTTCCTCAAAGACATCCTTACCAACAAACGTAGACTTGACGATCCGAAGCCTTTAGAATGTAATGCTATTTCCGAGGATAAATTAGCAAAGAAAGATAAAGATCCTGGAAATTTCTCCATTCCTTGTCTTCTGGGTAATCATTTCATCGAAAAAGCTTTTCTAGACTTAGGAGCTAGTGTGAGCTTAATGCCTTTAGCAGATTGTGAGAGGTTGAACTTAGGAGAATTACAACCCACTAAGATGTCACTTCAGTTAGCCGATAGATCTGTCAATTATCCGATAGGCATTTTAGAAGATATTCCTGTTAGGATAGGTCAGTTATTTATCCCTACTGACTTTGTGGTCATGGACATCAAAGAGGACAATGATATACCAATCCTTCTAGGTAGACCATTCTTATCGACTGCAGGAGCCATAATAGATGTCAAGAAAGGAAAGGTGACATTTGAGGTAGGTGACGAGAGAATAGAATTTATACTTTCGAAATTTCTTATGGCACCTATGATGGGAGACTCGTGTTATGCCTTAGATATCATTGATGAATGTGTTAGAGAATTAGAACAAAAAGAAATTATAAAAATAATTAAGTTACCATCAACTCTCATAAAGGAAGATGATGACTTTAAAGAACCCTACATCGATGATAACCTTTACGAATGTTTATCCCTTACCCTAGATCCTATGCCATGCCCTGAGAAACCAACCTTAGAAGTTACGGAACTGCCTAAGAACCTGAGATACGAGTTCCTCGACGAAAAGATGAACCGTCCAGTTATAGCCAGTGCTACCTTGAGCCAAGAGGAAACGAACCAACTTTTAGACGTTTTACGAAGACATCCCTCAGCCTTAGGATATAATATCTCTGACCTGAAAGGAATAAGCCCGTCCGTATGCATTCATCGGATTTCGCTAGAAGAAGATTCAAAACCCTCTAGGGAACATCATAGAAGAATAAACCCTATAATGAGTGATGTTGTTAAAAAGGAACTTTTTAAGTTACTTGAGGCAGGTATAATCTACCAGATCTCGGATAGTTAGTGGGTTAGCCCTGTGCATGTAGTACCTAAAAAGGGAGGCATCACAGTCGTGCAAAACGATAAAGGCGAACATGTAGCAAAACAATTAGAAGGAGGGTGGCGGATGTGTATAGATTATAGAAAATTAAATAAAGCAACTAGGAAGGATCATTTCCCTTTACCATTCATAGACCAGATGTTGGAGCGTCTAGCCAGACACTCTTACTTCTGCTACCTAGATGGATACTCTGGATTCTTCCAAATACCTATTCACCCCAAAGATCAAGAAAAAACTACTTTTACATGCCCTTATGGAACTTTTGCCTACAGACGAATGCCTTTCAGCCTCTGTAACGCCCCAACTACTTTCCAACGCTGCATGATGTCAATCTTCGCAGATTACCTAGATGGTATCATGGAAGTGTTTATGGATGATTTCTTGGTTTGCGGATTTGATTTCCACAATTGCCTAGCTAACCTTGAAAAAATCTTGGAGAGATGCGTGGAGGTGAACCTCGTGCTAAACTGGGAAAAATGTCATTTCATGGTGACCGAAGGAATAGTTTTAGGACATATAGTTTCCGAAAAAGGTATAGAGGTAGATAGAGCTAAAATAGAAGTTATAGAAAACCTAAAACCACCAAAAACAATCAGAGAAGTCCGAAGTTTTCTTGGACAGGCTGGATTCTATCGGCGTTTTATTAAGGACTTCTCCAAAATAACAAAACCTTTAACCGGACTTTTAATGAAAGATGTTGAATTCATTTTTGATGAAAAATGTAATGACGCATTTAATCTTTTAAAACAAGCATTAATCTCAGCACCCATTATGAAACTGCCCGATTGGTCGGAACCCTTTGAGATAATGTGCGATGCTAGTGATTATGCAGTTGGAGTCGTTCTAGGACAAAGAAAAGATAAAAAAATTACATGCCATTTATTATGCCAGTAGAACCCTAGATGCTGCCCAACTTAACTACGCAACAACTGAAAAAGAATTACTCGCTGTAGTTTTCGCTATAGACAAATTTAGATCTTATCTAGTAGG
Organism: Lathyrus oleraceus; assembly: GCF_024323335.1. Taxonomy (NCBI): domain Eukaryota; kingdom Viridiplantae; phylum Streptophyta; class Magnoliopsida; order Fabales; family Fabaceae; genus Lathyrus; species Lathyrus oleraceus. Next base: position 215,884,482 of record NC_066583.1, read on the forward strand.
AGCAAAAATTATAGTTTACACCGATCATGCTGCCATTTGTTACCTATTAAGTAAAAGAGATGCCAAGCCCAGGTTACTCCGATGGATTCTATTACTACAAGAGTTTGATTTAGACATCAGAGATAAAAAAGGCACTGAAAATGTAGTAGCCGATCACCTTTCTAGGCTAGAACATCTAAAACCGGAACTAGTACCCATAAATGATGATTTCGCCTATGATAGACTGATAGCTAAAGTAGAAACCATTGAAGATAATAACCTAGACCCTCGTGAGCATCCCCAAAATTCCATAGCAATAAGTAACGTACCCTGGTATGCAGACTTCGTTAATTACCTAGCTGCTGATATAGTACCCCCTAATCTTGACTACCACCGCAAAAAGAGATTCTTCCACGATGTGAGAAACTTCTATTGGGACGAACCGCTCCTTTTCAAAAGGGGTAAAGATGGCATTTTTCGCCGTTGCGTTCCAGAAGAAGAGGTAAATAGTATTATCGAGCATTGTCATTCTGCACCTTATGGTGGACATGCGAGCACCTCTAAGACATACGCCAAGATTCTTCAAGCTGGCCTATTCTGGCCTACCATGTGGCATGATGTCTATGCTTGCATTGTCAAATGTGATAGATGCCAACGCACTGGAAACATTTCTAGACGTGATGAAATGCCTCTAAAAAACATTCAGGAAGTAGAACTCTTCGACGTATGGGGTATAGATTTCATGGGACCTTTCCCACCATCCTTAGGAAACAGGTATATCTTAGTAGTTGTAGACTATGTGTCTAAGTGGATTGAAGCTATAGCTGCACCCACAAACGACACTAGGGTAGTAATCAAACTATTTAAAAACTATATTTTCCCTAGATTTGGAACACCATGTTTAGTCATAAGTGATGGAGGATCGCACTTTATATCGAGAATATTTGACAAACTTTTAAGAAAATATGGAGTTAAGCATAGAGTAGCAACACCATACCACCCACAGACTAGTGGCCAAGTAGAAGTATCTAATAGGGAGATAAAACAAATCCTAGAGAAAACTGTTTCTATTTCTAGGAGAGACTGCTCTCAGAAGCTTCAAGAAGCATTATGGGCCTATAGAACCGCTTTCAAAACCCCTATAGGAACTACTCCTTACCAACTAGTTTATGGAAAATCTTGTCACTTACCGTTCGAGTTAGAGCATAAAGTCTATTGGGCCATTAAAACTTTGAATTTAGACTACCTAGCCGTTGGAGAAAAGCGTACCCTAGACATTCATAAATTAGAAGAACTTAGGCAATCGGCCTACGAGAATGCAAAAATATATAAAGAGAGGACAAAAGCCTATCACGACAAAAGAATAGTAAAGAAAAACTTCAATGTAGGCGATTTTGTTCTCCTTTTCAACACTAGGTTACGACTCTTCCCTGGAAATCTACGTTCAAGATGGACTGGTCCTTTCGAAGTATCCAAGATTCTGAGATCCGGAGCCGTAGAAATCAAGAACGAAACCTGTAGTCCATTCATTGTAAATGGACAAAGACTGAAGCTCTATGAAGGAGGAGACATTCCAGCATACTACTCAAGCCACACCCTGATTGATCCACCAATTCCTACTACTACAGGTGTATAAATTCTAATCATTAAGCTAATGGCGTTAAACAAGCGCTGCGTGGGAGGCAACCCATGGTTTTTCTTTCATTTTACTTTTTCGTATTTTATTTAATTTTATTTTTATTTTATTTTATCGTATTTTGCACTGTGACTAAGATTTGAATGGTTTGTATTTTCAGGATCACTTTCTTAACGTTTACAGGATGCAGGATTTTGATGACATCCATGTGGCCTATAGAGATAATGCGCAGAGGGAGCGCTACATTGCTTTGTATCAGCGCCCTATAGCACCCACACGTTACCCTGATCAGCACTGTATGGAGGCACTGGGTATCGAGCCGAGTATCTGATTCCTTAACCACCAGCTCCACTGGGACGCATTTACTGATGACTTGAGTAACACATATAGGAACCTGACTTTGGAGTTCCTGAGTTCATTCGACTATGACCCATATTTTGGACCAGATGGGTATGCTGCTTTCAGACTTTTTGGAGTTGAGTACTCCTTCAGCCAGAAAGAGTTTGACGACCTGTTGGATTTCCAGACCACTCCTGATGCCATCCCGGAGACACCTATGGGATATTTCCTGGGTAAGGAGGTGGAGAAGTTTTGGAGTGATATATCGGGTGGCGGAAGCCAGGATCCATCTACGCAGATATCTTATGTCATACATAACCCATCCTTCAGATATTTTCAGATGATATTAGCACATTCTTTTCTGGGAAGACCGGATGCAGAGACACTATTGAGTGAAGAGGAGATCTTCCTATTATTTTGTGCATCAAAATCTCGCCCAGTAGCATGTGGGAACTTTTTATTAGACAATCTCAGCGGTATCTCCAGATCCACCAAATGAGTCATCCATGATGGTGGAATCATCACGCAGCTTGTTGTCGCTTTAGGTCTGTCTCGCAAGCTGTCATATCTTCGGATCTACTGTGGACACACTACCATGGACATCGATTTCTGTTTGACCAGAGGATTGATGAGGAGAGCCTCTTTCCACCCATGTAAGTTCCGATTGCTAATAGATAGTGAGGCTATCCATTATTTCACGCTGCCAGACCCTATGATGACCAGTGTGCATGATCCAGCGAATTGGAGTTACGCTCTAGAGGGCCAGGGAGAGACCGTCGAGGCACCGAGATCACCACCCGTTTCTGAATACACGCCTACACCACCATCTCCTAGAATCACTGTTTTCTCTAATAATCATTTATTGCAGACACCCGACATACGCACCCAGATTACTGAGTGTCGTAGAGAGATTGCAGAGCTTAAACAGGAGGTGGCTGACCTCACTTTACAGATGGGAGTGTCTGATCTCACCCATGCTACTGAAGCCGATTGTCTATATCAGGAGATCGTAGAGCTCAGGCAGGAAATCTCCACGCTCCGTGGATCCACTCAGGAAGATGACATACCTACTATATGATCTCACCATTCCATCTTATTTTATCGTTCTTTTATTTTATTTTATGTTTCTCGTATTTACATAACTCATTTTATATTATCGCATTTGGAATATTATATAAACTACTACTATACATTAGTATTTCTATTTTTATCTATATGTGTTTTATGTTTATTTTATTTGCATTTTAATTTTTCAGTTATTTATTTGTTTATATTTAATGTTTGTTTTTTTTTTTTTGTTTTCAGCTTTACTTTTATTTTCGTTTTTACTTTTATAAAATTATGCAAGTCGAAGATACTAGGAGAATCACAAGACAAATGCTATCCAGACCCCTCAAAGCCAAAGGACAAGAGAAGCCCAAACCAAAGGACCAAAATCTGGCCCAGCCAGATTTGGCCTTATGGCGCCCGCCATAGGACCTGTGGCGCTCGCCACAGCGTCGGTAAATGGTAGGGGCAAAACCCTTTCCATCACCATTTTTGCAACTTACTGTAGCGGTGTATTCGTCACTATATGATCTATCGATTAAATCATAAGCAAAGCATACAATGAAATTTCGAGTCGCCACCGCACTTTTATTTATCCAAAGGACTGGCTAAAAAGCGAACAAAAGCCTAAGAAGTTTTACACGTAGAAAACTAATAAAAAGATCAGAGAGTCTGGGTAAGGGGTAAATTACGCAATGGGAAGGTGTTAGGCACCCACTACGTCCTAGGTACTCCTAGGGAGCCCTTTTCACACTTGTTGTATTAAATTGTTATTTGTTATGACATAAACATTGTGCAAACATGATTGGGATGATGAGAAAAGAATATACAAATTTTATTGGGTTTGAACGGATGAACCCGCTGCCTACGTACCTTCCATCAAAGGTAAGGATCAAAACGCCGTAGTTCGGCTAAAAGATCTCCAAAAGTTGGTGGATTCAATTTTAAACACAAGCATTGAGGCTTTTCATTATCAATGGGAGAACACTCGACCAAGACCAACATCCACCATGCGAGGATAGCTTCGACGTACTAGAGGGGTTAGCCCTGTTTTCAGTACGGAAGTCTTACTGTCGACTCACTAAAGATAAGGTGAGGTTTACATCAACCACAATGATAATTGAAACCTATGGCTAATGCATGAAAAGATTAACAATGGACAAAGCCAAAACAAGTGAATGGGTGAAGTTAATTGATTGTGATTATGAAAATGGAGTCAAAGTATGATTAAGATTGATTCAAAGAAGTATTATGAAATGGAGTTTGAAAAAAGTCAAGGACTTGGGGTCCAGGTTTTTGGTTTGAAAACATGAAGATGTTTGCACAATATCTATGTCAAGTTTGAAATCAATGTGTGAAAAGGTTTAGGACATAATGAGGATGAATGGATGAAGATGGATTGTAAAACTTCTTAGAAGGTTCACCTCTTGAGATCATATAGAAGATGATTCAAGTGTGTCCTTTGGAATAGCAATGGATAATAATAATGTAAGCAAGCAAATGATACCGGATGCCACTCAATGGTCTTACTCCAATCTCACAAACAAAAGCGGATATCGGATACCAATAGATGGATTTACACCAATCTCCTAAAACAAAACTGGATATCAGATGCCACTCAATGGACTTATACTAATCTCCTAATAAAGAAATAAAAGGTGGATACCGGATACCAATAGATGGATTTACACCAGTCTCCTAAAACAGAAATGGATATCAGAGGCCACTCAATGGACTTACACTAATCTCCTAAAAAGAAAACAAAGAATGAAATATGGAAGTCAACTGCCAATCTATCTGGACTTAGGTTAACTCCACATATGCTCATAGGAAAACCAATGCCACATTACAGGGACTTACAATGGATCCTCACATACAAGAACAGATGCAACACATGATCATAGGAAAGCAAATTCCAACTTACAGGGACTTACAATTGCAACCTCACATATAAACAAACAAACCAACTTATGATCACAGGAGAGCAAATGCCAACTTACAGGGACTTATAATTGCATCCTCACATACAAAGAAACCAACTTATGATCACAGGAGAGCAAATGCCAACTTACAGGGACTTACAATTGCATCCTCACATAAACAAAGAAAAGCAAAACATGGACGTCAGATGCCAATCTACCTGGGCTAACTCTAACCTCCACAGTATGGTCCTAGGAATACAAATGCCAACTTACAGGGACTTATATTGCATCCTCACATACAATCAAATGCATCAAGCAAAGATGAGATGAGTGGCCAAGGTGATGGTCTTATACTCACTTCCATATCATAGGAGCAATGGCCAATGAATGGTCTTACAATTGTCCTCAATGGGTAAACAGCAATGATAAGTCACAAAGACAAATGAGATGATTATGCATTGATGAGCAATAAATGATGATAAATGCATAGAGCATACAAGCAAACAATGTGTATATGAAGCAAATGATCAATCAATGAAAGCAATCAGCACACACTATAACCAAACAAGGAGGCTCATACAAAAGGGGTTAGGCATTGAAGCCAACTGGAATAGGGTCACAGGTGCTCTTAACCTTGCCATTGAGGGGCTAAGGTGAAGCAGATGAGAGGAGATGAGGGGTGTGCCTCATTGCCCTTATCCCTGATCAGGGAGAGCATTGAATATTAGAAAGTGTGGGAGTTCAGAAAGTAGGAACTCTCTCCACAGATTATTGACTCGATTGATCTTGGGCTTGGATCTCAATGCTACAACCATGTAATGGGAGCAAGGAGAAGACTCACAGAATAGTAGGGGATAGGTTGCTTATCCCTTGGATTCTACCAATTGCCTTTCTTGAAGGACTTTTCCTGCTTGGGACAAATATAAACACACACAAGCATTGCCTCTTAAGGAGGACTTCAGACAGTTTGCCCGGCCAAATAACAGGCCGGGTCTCCAGACTACATGAAGAAAAAGTAATTATACCTCAAAAGCAAATTGCTAAATAGCAAAGCAAAGCAAGTTCAAAGAACTTAAGCGACTAAGAGTACCTGAAATAGTCAAACTAATCAGTATACAGTTCAACAATTTAAATCAGAAGGAAATGAATCAACAGTTAACAACAGACAGAAGTGCAAAAGCACAAGACCCAAATCATATGAGTCAAGCCACCTACAAAACAAAGGTTAGCTCATGATATATAATCAAACTCAATTAAATTGGCAATGGTTTCTTTGAGGCATTGTTGCTTAACCTGAAACAAATGAACTCAAACATAAGCCAAGAGACCACTAGGGCAAGCCTAGGGTCAAAATAAATGATAAAAGCCAAGACAGCAAGCAATATTCAATCAAAGTCAAATTCAAACATTTAAGAAACAAACCCAATTGGTTTTAAGTTCATATCATGCATTATCATCATTTCATAGACAAAAGAAGTCAAAGCATGGCAAATGAGGGCACATAAAAGTCAACAGAAATACTTGGCTCAAACCCAAACATAATCAATTCCAAAAATCATAAAATAATTCATGGTCAATCACAATCCATAACATGACATGCATATAAAATTTCAGCACAATTGGATCATGGGAAGATAGTCAATTAAAATCAGGAAGTCAAAACAATTTCAAGCATGCACAAAGAAGTCAAACATAAATGTATCAACTTCACAAAATCATAACTCAATGCCAACAGATGAGAAATGGATGGGATCAACACCAATGCAAAGCTCAAGATGTCTATTATGCACATGTAAAATTTCATGATCATCCAATAAAGTATGAGAATTTCCCAAATGAAATGGCAAGATGTGTCACACAAAGTCAACATTTGACTAGACAGGGGAGAAAATCCCAAACAATTTGGAAATGGCACAATTAATTCCAAGAAAATTCACACATAAACTAGACATATACAAGTAGGTTCATGCAAAATTTCACATCAATTGGAGGTCAGGAAGCATATCAACAAAAATCATGAACTTGCATATCAATGGTGTGACACAAATTGTCACACCCTACTTCAAAAATTCATATCTTAACAACCACATAAGATAAATTCAAGAATTCTACATCAAAACAAACATGAACGAGTGTAGATTAACCACAAAAAGTTTCAGGGGCATTGGATGTATCATCACAATTTCACAATGGTTTTGGCAAAAGGTATCAAATATGCATACATGTTAAGAAACCTAATACCATTTAAAATTCGACCAACCAAAAATTCAGCAAAAATCATGATAAAAAAGTAGACATCAAGCAGAACACAATGGAAAAAATTTCATGAATTTTGGATTTGAAATGAATGAGTTGTGATTTTTGTAAGTTTGTGTAACAAGATGAAATAATATTATGAAATGAAATGATTTAACATATGATTAATTAAATAATATAGGGCACGGTGGCAATATGGTAAATATGTTGGGAATTTAATGAAACGGTGCGGATTGATCTGGGACGTGTCAAGCAGCAATTCAGCATGGGCATGGAACAATGGAGGTCAGCAAAACAAAATGGAATAACAGACCAATCGTGTTTTCTGGATTCAAATGCATTTAGGGTTTGCTACAGTAACAGTACATGCAATGCAGAAGTCCAAAAGCAGAAACGCGATTTACATGAAATTTTTCTGGGTTTCTTAGGGTTTCAACTACAGTAATCATCTTCATCAAATCATGAAAAACGAAATCGCCCAGAAATCATGAATACGCATACCAATCGAACAATCAAACCAAGCACAATCATAATCCCAAATCCATATTCGTTAAAACAAACTAAACACGAAGCAACAAGCAAAAACATCCATGAACATCAAGCTTTAAAACCGAATTACTCACTCCATACTCAACCATTTTTAATAATCTAAAGCTCATTGGACTCAGCAAGATATAAACTATCTAAAGCATGGCATGATTTGGTGAAATAAGAAATTCGAAAACTGACCAAAAGTGGAGTGCAGTCGCGATTCGATGGTCGTTTGGACGTTTATGCTGGAAACAGGTGCTCAAGAAGTGTCCAGGAAGTGAATGGAAAGAGAATTTGAGGTCCAGCTAGCACGAATCAGCTTGAACTTTGATCTGCCATGAGAGGGGGTCGAAGAAAACAGAGCTGGGTTTTGTGCTTACAGTCGTGGTATGAGGCTGGAAAAGGGTTCCAAGATGATGATGGATCGTGAAACAAGTGACCAATATTCCAGCCCTTTGGTGTTTTTTAGCAGAAATTTAAGATGAAGGAAAATGGTGATTTGTGAGAGAGTGGTTTTTCTGTATGTTTGTGAGGCTGCAGCTTTTCTCTAGGGTTCAGAATCACAGAAAATGACTTTAAATACTTCTGTTTATTGTTGGTTAATGATGTGCTAAACTTGTTTAACTCAAATGGAACCATTTGCACATTTTGCTAATTTTGAACATATGGAGGTGGAGGTGCAAGTTCTGGCCGAGTTTGGGCCTTGAACATGTTTCAAATACCATTCTAAACAGATCCCAAATGGCCAAATGTGTTAAAATTGCTTAATTCAAAAAGTCACTTTTTGCACATACTTGAAATTAATGAAGGAAAGTCCAAAAATGCCATTTTGCATGGTGAGGTTTTGGTGAATGATGAATGAATTTTTGGAAAGAGGGGAACAAATAGAGCTTGTAGGAAAAAACCCCACTAAAATTGGCCAAATGGTTCATGAGATATGGCCTTTTGAAGTTCAAGAAATTGTGAAAATGAATTGATCATATCTTGCCAACCATACATGGGATTTGATAGTTCTTGGACTTTTTGAAAATGGGAAAACAAGATCTTCAACTTTCATGTTGGGCAAAAATTCATTTGAAGCTTGTATCATGATGTAAGTTTAAGATCAAGAAATTTCCATTTTTGGCAAATTGAATTACAGGTCAACTTTCTATTTCTGGAAATTTCTTGTTTGACTTTATTTTCTTCACTGTGGATGCTTGACATGATATATGAAGCTTATATAGACATGAATGAGACCCTTCAGACCAAATCCCATCCTCAAATCACTAATTAAATCCATAGTTGACCAAGTTTGACTTTCTGTTGAATTTTCTAGGGTTTTGCATGATTGAACCACTTCTGATGAATTCCAAACCCTAATTCCTTGAGACCTTGATTCCAAATGATGTCCCAAGATATATGAACTCTTGATTATTGATCATGGTGCCCAAATTCTGCAAGAATGGTCACCATCCACTGCAATGACTGACTTTGACTGGTTTTGACCTAATTGGCTGATGATTGCTTCAACTGCAAGTAACAAGGTTAGATGACAATATTTTTGTACTTTTTGGTTAGTAGACATATGAAAAGCAAAGATATACAAATGCAAGACATGCTTGGTGATCAAGAACCACACTCACAAAGCAACCTACCCACTAGGAGGGAAGCTAGGGCATGCAATGATCCTTGAGGCCATGATATGATATGATATGGGCCATGAGGGATCTTAGGGCCAAAATTGGGGTCTTACAGATGCCCCTATTTAAGGTCATTCTAGCCGGAGAAGTGAAGTTTAGAAATCTTCATCTCGACGCGGTAGAATGGGCTTAAATAACAGTAATAAGACAAATTTTGGTCCCTAAGAGACCTCATGATGCAAATGTATGCATGCGAAAGACAAAAATTCTGTGGGGAATATGATTCACACAGAAGAAAAGACGATCAATCGGAGTAGTACACTCACCAGGAAACAGAGACTCTAACAAGATTCTAGTTGGGGATAAACAAAAACTGACACAGCGTGAACAAGACACGACTCTGATTAGAAAAAAAAAGAAAACAGACTGGAGACCTCACTGGGGAGTGAAGGACTCACACTGGGGAAAAGAACTCCAAAGGAAAATAAATCCATTGGAGAGACACAAGCTGACTCCTGGGGAGAAGCAAAAAGAAGTTCCACTAGGGAAGCACAAGAACGAGGTGTTACCGGTATAAGGGTAACAAACTCAGGAAGAATGAATATTTAAGACCGGTATAAGGGTGAGAGATATCAATCAACCAAACATCTGAGAAAGACCTGGAAAAGGTACATAACTCAGGAAAAATCTGACTCCACAGGGGACCAAAGTCATAATAGGGAGCAGAAAGGAAGGAACACCAGGGATACCGGTTACTGGGTATATAATAGGTGACCGACCGAGACGTGAATTGGATTTCACTTCCAAAACACTCATCATCCAAAACACAAACTGGTTAAAGGATGGATATTCGATTCTACAAAGAATACGAATCTTACTCAACTGGGGACACAAACCCAAAGAGCGCATGAGATACAATATCCATTACCGGCAGACCGTGGATAAGAAACTCGCATGAGATGTATTATCTATTACCGTCAGAACGTAGATAATAAACTCGCATGGTAAGAAACACCAGAGATACCGGTTACTGGGTATATAATAGGTGATCTACCGAAACGTGAATTGGATTTCACTTCCAAAACACTCATCATCCAAAACACAAACTGGTTAAAGGATGGATATTCGATTCTACAACAAATACGAATCTTGCTCAGCTGGGAAAATCAACAAAGGATTCCAACTAAAGAGCGCATGAGACATATTATTCATTACCGGCAGACCGTGAATAATACACTCGCATGGTAAGAAACACCAGGGATACCGGTTACTGGGTATATAATAGGTGATCTATCGAAAACGTGAATTGGATTTCACTTCCAAAACACTCATCATCCAAAACACAAACTGGTTAAAGGATGGATATTCGATTCTACAAAGAATACGAATCTTGCTCAGCTGGGGAAAATCAACAAAGGATTCCAACTAAAGAGCGCATGAGACATATTATTCATTACCGGCAGACCGTGAATAATACACTCGCATGGAAGATTATCCTCAACCGGTTACTGGGTTAATAAAGGATAAATCAACCGAAAAGAAAGGCATCGGGATACCAAACTAGGTATATAATGATAACCAATCAAAAGGAGCAACAGACATTACCAACAAAAGGGTAAATGAAAGACAATTTGCTGAGGATGCATTGATGAAAATCAATGATCCGGGGAACACAATCACTGACAAAAGGTGAAAGGACCCGTTGGGGATAAAATTGCTAGCATACGGCAATTATCCACAAACGACTTGCTAGGGATATAAGTGCTGATCTGAGCAACTTATCCAAGCAAAGGAAAATCAACATCAAACATTAGATGAAGATAACCACAAGGGGAATTGTCATCGGTTGGGATGAACAACAAAGTTAACTCTGCAAGTGGAGAGAACAGGGTTTATGACTGCCGGTTTGTAGAAAAAAAACCGCAAAGATAGGACTTATGACTGCTGGTTTGTAGGCAGAGGGCTAAAAGGGGTGGAGGTAACCACAAAATTAGGGTTTACATCTACCGAATACGGGGTAGAAGACCAACAACTCCGCGTGGGGATAGAACAAATCACAAATCCGCACGGGAAACAAGATAAGGTTTATAACAAACCACGAACTGCTGAAGAGCAGGAAAATAGGATTTACAACTACCGGTATGGAGGTAGAAAACCAAAACTCTGGCTGGAGAATAAAAGGTGTATAACCACAAATTCTGTCAAGAAGGCCAGGAGAAATAGGACTTATAACTACCGGTATGAGGGTAGAGGCCCAAAAACTACTCCACTGGGGAACAACCCACTGGGAAGCACAAGACATTTGACAAATAGCCAATTCGGGAATAATCCGAAAAGACGGACTGAATAAAGACATGTCCTAATGAGGATGTAACTCAAATAGGAAAATCCATCCCAATATATGTGTTGGGAGGAAACGGAAGAAACCGTCATCCACGAGGATATATCTCAGTGGGGAACTGCAGAAAGAAAGACAAACATTTTCTGCTTATGGGCTGACTCTATATGGAGAGATTTTATAACACCCGACATCTGCTTGGGGAGACCTGTAAAGAGATCTATATCACCCAAAAGCAGGGAACGACAAACAAAGGATACATGGCAAGAAATGCAACATGAATATCTGAATGTTTATGAATATGCATGAATATGCGTGATTTATGTTTGATGAATGCTGACAAAACAGACAATTCTAACACGAACAGGTCCAGGAACTAAACGCCCGGTATTATACTTCCAGGGGAAAAACCAGCTGGAGAGCCAATCTGCGGAGATCCATATGCTGTAAAGCAAAGATCTGCGGGTACTGCTGGAGAAGCAGAGGATCAGAGATATCAGGAAACGACCCAATCAGGGTACAGAAAGTCACAACGGGCAAAGCAGCCACCAAGACGAATCTGTAGGGGAACAAGAGAAGACCCAAAGTATCTGCCGGGAATCTCAGTGTCAACTGAGAAACAAAAAGTGCATTGGCACGAACTGCTGTAGAAGCAAACTCCACATAACTCCACTGGGGAACAACCCACTGAGGGAGAATGATATCATCCAAATAGAATCTAACTGCATAAGCAACTCTATTGGGGAAAACTGTCGGCTACTCTCTTGGGGAACAAACCACTGAGGGAGGACAGATCAAACAAGTAGATTCTCCAACGAACCACTCCACTCGGGGAGAATACACAGCAAACTGATCACAACAAGTAGATTCTGCAATATAAGCCACTCTACTGGGGATCACAAACAGTCAGGAAATTAATCTGTTCTCTGGATGCTAGAGCCATCATCCAACCATACTGGGGATGAAGGAGTATTCAACAGGCGAAACTGCCGCAACAAACATTCTGCATACTATGCTGAGGGAAAGATGGATGAAATACTGGGATGTCAACCCAATCAACCACTGAATAGGAAAATAAATCCTGCTCTGCCGAAGAGAAAAACTTCTGATGGAGAGATAGCAACAATTCTACAGACGACTTCGCCGGGGAAACGGTAAAGTACCGGGTATCAAATCACTGACTTACCGAGTCTTTAAAAAGGAAAGCGATCGTGCTGAGGAAACAGGCAACTCCGCTGGCAACTGCACTGGGAAGAGTGACAACAACTCTGCTCGCGACTCCGATGGGAATATCAACAACAACTCTACTCGTGACTGTGTTGAGGAGACAAATAAAGTCTGGGAATGTCGACCCACTGGAGAAAGTGACGGGGCACCAAGATGACAAACCATCAACCACCGAAACTTCTACAAGAAAAACACCCATGCTGGGGAAAACTGCTGCTGGAGAAAACGAAGTCTTCAACAACACTCTGCTTGCGACTATACTGGGGAACAACCCCAACAACAACTTTGTTTGAGGAACAACCCCAACAAAGATCTGAAGAAAGAAGATACCACCAAACCAGGAATATGAACAAATGTCTTACCTGTTGGAAATCATGCCACCCTCGGGAGAGCACTGAGATATTCTTGAGTATCCTTTCAATCTTGTGAATGTTCACTTTGTTTAAAACAATATATATTTTTTTTGAAAAATTTGTTTAAACAATGACATTTTATCAATTTAAAACATGCAAAACATTTGTTGGATTGAAACAAATAAGAGTGCAAATAATTGGATAAAAAGCTCAAATTGATTTGATGGAATGGTAGCCTGCAAATGGCAAGACTCCATAGATCTGTACAAATTTGAAATCAGTGATATATATTGGAAGATGGCTACATTGAACATAATGATCCTTTCTCTACCAATTTGAATCTCGATGTATCCGAAGCTTCGGTTGACGACGAATCAAGAATCTTCTGACGAAATGACGGCTGGTGACCAGAAAGTCTTGTCAGGATGCAGTTACTTGCCAAATCCCTAATTTTTGCCTAGATTGCCCCAGGGTGAGGTACTCAATCTAGCGGGATGCAAATATTCTCTCTTTTTTCAAGTCTCTAATTTTTGCCTGGATTACCCTTGCGGGTTCTCCACCGAGACGCTCATTTTTGCCTAAGCCGCCCTTTCGGGTTTTCAACTTAGCGAGCTATTTTTTTTTTTTTTTTTTTTTTTCATTTGCATATACTTTTTTTTTTATTTTTTTTTTTTTTTTTTTTTAGGCAAAGTATCTCTTGACTGCATCTGAATTCACAGGACGAGTGAAATCCTCCCCATCCATTGTTGTAAGCATCAAAGCTCCGCCTGAAAAGGCTCTCTTAACAACATATGGACCCTCGTAGTTTGGAGTCCACTTGCCCTTGGAATCGGGCGCGAAAGACAAAACTTTCTTGAGCACGAGGTCACCTTCTCGGAACACACGAGGCTTGACCTTCTTATCGAATGCTTTCTTCATTCTCTGTTGGTATAGCTGACCATGACACATGGCAGTTAATCGCTTCTCTTCAATCAAATTCAGTTGGTCGTAACGACTCTGAATCCATTCAGCATTAGTCAACTAGGGACTTGAGGGTATAATTTTTCTTTTTCTTTTGCAGAAAATTTTGAAAAAAAATTTCCTGATTTTTGATTTTTCTTCTTTTTTTTTTTCACCCTCTTTTTTTTCCCTTTTTTTTTTTTTGATTTTTTTTTTTTTTTTTTTTTGATTTTTTTTTTTTTGTATTACATTACATTTGTAATGCCCCAGTTTGACTGTTCTGCTGATTCTCATGATACAGCTGAATGAGCTTCTTTGGTGCTCAAGAAGGCGGGTAATCTCATCAGGAATCCCCTTCAACATCATCTTCCTCTGCCTCAGATACAAGGACTTCAAGATTGGGAGATGGCGTTGGATCATTATGTTCAATGGGTTTAGCAATCCCTGCATAATGATTCTGGATAATGAAAAGCTTTTGAATTTTAAACAAGCAAATCATTTATGCAGATGAAAAAAGCTGTTTTTGTTTTTCAGGGTTTTTTGTGATCACTGATTTCATGCAAAAAGCAAAAAGTGAAAACAAATGGAAAAACAAATGTTTAACAATGCATTAATTGAATGAAAACATCATTGTATTAAATGCTGCCAACAATGTCATCACTTCTCCTTTTGGCATGGGAGAAGGGTTTTGAACAAAGTGAACAATTACTCTGATCTATGGATGACTGTAGGAACATCCACAGCGACCCAATTGTGGCAGACACCACCAGGAATAACAAAGTTGTTCAGATCTTCTGCGTCCTCTTCCGAGATAGCAGCAGCTTCTTCTTCTTCAGGTTGATCGGCATGGATGAATCCTCCACTTGAACAAACCTTGCTCATTGAATGCCCCAGAACAGCAGCCAATGCCAGCCCGGGATCAGTTAACCAGGAATAAATCCATCAACAGGAATAAATCCATCAACAGGAATAAATCCATCAACAGGAATAAATCCATCAAAAGCACATGGTCTGGCAAAATCCTCCTTGAGTTCACAATTCTCTTGCTCAGGATGATCCATCGATCTGGCAGAGTCGGCTCTGGTATAATACCGGCAAAATGCGTCTTCAAAATAAATGAAGATCGCAGGGTCAGACCACAGGACGGGAGACCGGAATAAAACACCTGCTTATGCAAATGATGCATGAAGTGTTTATGCATATGCTTGTTTTTTATTTCAAAGAAACTCAAGGGTTTTATTTGCAAACTTTGAAATATTTAAGCATTTTGATCATACATGAGAATATCTCATCAGATATATCAGGTGAAAAAATTTTCCCGGTTTTTTCATGTTTAAGAATTTTTGCAAATAAACTCCTTTGAGTTCCTTGAAAATTTTCTTTTTATCTGATGATATGGATGTAGATGAATGCATGAATGCATGAATGCAACAATCACACTCAAGGATCAAGCAAGGCACACCAAACAAAGGTCGTGGGAGAGCTCATTGTATCCCTAATATCAATCATCCATTTTGGTGGATTTAGGTTTTCACCTTATCGACACCCAAGTTCCATTGATATTAACGGTACATGAACCGGCTCGAACATCCTTAATATCAACCAGCCGCTTTGGTGGATTTTAGGTTTTACACCTGATCCGGGATCCATTGATATTAACAATGTTTGAACGACTCAACCACGAATCACGGGTTTGTTGAGAGTCACGAGCATGGAGTCTTGGTTAAGAACCACCCAAAGGGAGTGTACTAGGGTTTAAACCTGCCAGACATGTTCTATCAGAGGTTCCCATAATCATCGTTCCATCTTTCGAATATTATCGGAGGAACGAATACTCGTATTCCAAGAATATTCTCAAGAGAAACTCTCATGAGTGTAGTATCGCGTAACAATCGTATCAGAACTGACATCTGAACGACCTCCGCACTACGGTCCTAAAAATAGGCCAAGATGGGTTTGGTAAACTAAGGTCCTTGGCTTCTGCGGCACATGATTGAAAGAATAATGCCTAACCACAAATAACTTGTGTGACATTATTAATTCAACATGACCTCCACCAAGTGAATGGACTCGCAAGTCAACTGGCTAAGGAATACTCCACACCAGTCAACAAGACTATGCCATTCTCCTATCCTAGAGTGCACTCGAGTTCGGGTATAGAACTCATCTCACAGATCACCAAAGCAAACAGCATATTGTATATCAAGCAATTCACGCATTACAATCAATACAGTGATCCCAAATTGTACAAAAATATGTCATATAACAGATAATAATATAGCACAACAAAGGTGAAAAGTAGGCAATACCACCAAGGATCGATTGTTCCCCAGCAGAGTCGCCACTTTTCTGTAGCGGTGTATTCGTCGCTATATGATCTATCGATTAAATCATAAGCAAAGCATACAATGAAATTTCGAGTCGCCACCGCACTTTTATTTATCCAAAGGACTGGCTAAAAAGCGAACAAAAGCCTAAGAAGTTTTACACGTAGAAAACTAATAAAAAGATCAGAGAGTCTGGGTATGGGGTAAATTACGCAATGGGAAGGTGTTAGGCACCCACTACGTCCTAGGTACTCCTAGGGAGCCCTTTTCACACTTGTTGTATTAAATTGTTATTTGTTATGACATAAACATTGTGCAAACATGATTGGGATGATGAGAAAAGAATATACAAATTTTATTGGGTTTGAACGGATGAACCCGCTGCCTACGTACCTTCCATCAAAGGTAAGGATCAAAACGCCGTAGTTCGGCTAAAAGATCTCCAAAAGTTGGTGGATTCAATTTTAAACACAAGCACTGAGGCTTTTCATTATCAATGGGAGAACACTCGACCAAGACCAACATCCACCATGCGAGGATAGCTTCGACGTACTAGAGGGGTTAGCCCTGTTTTCAGTACGGAAGTCTTACTGTCGACTCACTAAAGATAAGGTGAGGTTTACATCAACCACAATGATAATTGAAACCTATGGCTAATGCATGAAAAGATTAACAATGGACAAAGCCAAAACAAGTGAATGGGTGAAGTTAATTGATTGTGATTATGAAAATGGAGTCAAAGTATGATTAAGATTGATTCAAAGAAGTATTATGAAATGGAGTTTGAAAAAAGTCAAGGACTTGGGGTCCAGGTTTTTGGTTTGAAAACATGAAGATGTTTGCACAATATCTATGTCAAGTTTGAAATCAATGTGTGAAAAGGTTTAGGACATAATGAGGATGAATGGATGAAGATGGATTGTAAAACTTCTTAGAAGGTTCACCTCTTGAGATCATATAGAAGATGATTCAAGTGTGTCCTTTGGAATAGCAATGGATAATAATAATGTAAGCAAGCAAATGATACCGGATGCCACTCAATGGTCTTACTCCAATCTCACAAACAAAAGCGGATATCGGATACCAATAGATGGATTTACACCAATCTCCTAAAACAAAACTGGATATCAGATGCCACTCAATGGACTTATACTAATCTCCTAATAAAGAAATAAAAGGTGGATACCGGATACCAATAGATGGATTTACACCAGTCTCCTAAAACAGAAATGGATATCAGAGGCCACTCAATGGACTTACACTAATCTCCTAAAAAGAAAACAAAGAATGAAATATGGAAGTCAACTGCCAATCTATCTGGACTTAGGTTAACTCCACATATGCTCATAGGAAAACCAATGCCACATTACAGGGACTTACAATGGATCCTCACATACAAGAACAGATGCAACACATGATCATAGGAAAGCAAATTCCAACTTACAGGGACTTACAATTGCAACCTCACATATAAACAAACAAACCAACTTATGATCACAGGAGAGCAAATGCCAACTTACAGGGACTTATAATTGCATCCTCACATACAAAGAAACCAACTTATGATCACAGGAGAGCAAATGCCAACTTACAGGGACTTACAATTGCATCCTCACATAAACAAAGAAAAGCAAAACATGGACGTCAGATGCCAATCTATCTGGGCTTACTCTAACCTCCACAGTATGGTCCTAGGAATACAAATGCCAACTTACAGGGACTTATAATTGCATCCTCACATACAATCAAATGCATCAAGCAAAGATGAGATGAGTGGCCAAGGTGATGGTCTTATACTCACTTCCATATCATAGGAGCAATGGCCAATGAATGGTCTTACAATTGTCCTCAATGGGTAAACAGCAATGATAAGTCACAAAGACAAATGAGATGATTATGCATTTATGAGCAACAAATGATGATAAATGCATAGAGCATACAAGCAAACAATGTGTATATGAAGCAAATGATCAATCAATGAAAGCAATCAGCACACACTATAACCAAACAAGGAGGCTCATACAAAAGGGGTTAGGCATTGAAGCCAACTGGAATAGGGTCACAGGTGCTCTTAACCTTGCCATTGAGGGGCTAAGGTGAAGCAGATGAGAGGAGATGAGGGGTGTGCCTCATTGCCCTTATCCCTGATCAGGGAGAGCATTGAATATTAGAAAGTGTGGGAGTTTAGAAAGTAGGAACTCTCTCCACAGATTATTGACTCGATTGATCTTGGGCTTGGATCTCAATGCTACAACCATGTAATGGGAGCAAGGAGAAGACTCACAGAATAGTAGGGGATAGGTTGCTTATCCCTTGGATTCTACCAATTGCCTTTCTTGAAGGACTTTTCCTGCTTGGGACAAATATAAACACACACAAGCATTGCCTCTTAAGGAGGACTTCAGACAGTTTACCCGGCCAAATAACAGGCCGGGTCTCCAGACTACATGAAGAAAAAGTAATTATACCTCAAAAGCAAATTGCTAAATAGCAAAGCAAAGCAAGTTCAAAGAACTTAAGCGACTAAGAGTACCTGAAATAGTCAAACTAATCAGTATACAGTTCAACAATTTAAATCAGAAGGAAATGAATCAACAGTTAACAACAGACAGAAGTGCAAAAGCACAAGACCCAAATCATATGAGTCAAGCCACCTACAAAACAAAGGTTAGCTCATGATATATAATCAAACTCAATTAAATTGGCAATGGTTTCTTTGAGGCATTGTTGCTTAACCTGAAACAAATGAACTCAAACATAAGCCAAGAGACCACTAGGGCAAGCCTAGGGTCAAAATAAATGATAAAAGCCAAGAAAGCAAGCAATATTCAATCAAAGTCAAATTCAAACATTTAAGAAACAAACCCAATTGGTTTTAAGTTCATATCATGCATTATCATCATTTCATAGACAAAAGAAGTCAAAGCATGGCAAATGAGGGCACATAAAAGTCAACAGAAATACTTGGCTCAAACCCAAACATAATCAATTCCAAAAATCATAAAATAATTCATGGTCAATCACAATCCATAACATGACATGCATATAAAATTTCAGCACAATTGGATCATGGGAAGATAGTCAATTAAAATCAGGAAGTCAAAACAATTTCAAGCATGCACAAAGAAGTCAAACATAAATGTATCAACTTCAAAAAATCATAACTCAATGCCAACAGATGAGAAATGGATGGGATCAACACCAATGCAAAGCTCAAGATGTCTATTATGCACATGTAAAATTTCATGATCATCCAATAAAGTATGAGAATTTACCAAATGAAATGGCAAGATGTGTCACACAAAGTCAACATTTGACTAGACAGGGGAGAAAATCCCAAACAATTTGGAAATGGCACAATTAATTCCAAGAAAATTCACACATAAACTAGACATATACAAGTAGGTTCATGCAAAATTTCACATCAATTGGAGGTCAGGAAGCATATCAACAAAAATCATGAACTTGCATATCAATGGTGTGACGCAAATTGTCACACCCTACTTCAAAAATTCATATCTTAACAACCACATAAGATAAATTCAAGAATTCTACATCAAAACAAACATGAATGAGTGTAGATTAACCACAAAAAATTTCAGGGGCATTGGATGTATCATCACAATTTCACAATGGTTTTGGCAAAAGTTATCAAATATGCATACATGTTAAGAAACCTAATACCATTTAAAATTCGACCAACCAAAAATTCAGCAAAAATCATGATAATAAAGTAGACATCAAGCAGAACACAATGGAAAAAATTTCATGAATTTTGGATTTGAAATGAATGAGTTGTGATTTTTGTAAGTTTGTGTAACAAGATGAAATAATATTATGAAATGAAATGATTTAACATATGATTAATTAAATAATATAGGGCACGGTGGCAATATGGTAAATATGTTGGGAATTTAATGAAACGGTGCGGATTGATCTGGGACGTGTCAAGCAGCAATTCAGCATGGGCATGGAACAGTGGAGGTCAGCAAAACAAAATGGAATAACAGACCAATCGTGTTTTCTGGATTCAAATGCATTTAGGGTTTGCTACAGTAACAGTACATGCAATGCAGAAGTCCAAAAGCAGAAACGCGATTTACATGAAATTTTTCTGGGTTTCTTAGGGTTTCAACTACAGTAATCATCTTCATCAAATCATGAAAAACGAAATCGCACAGAAATCATGAATACGCATACCAATCGAACAATCAAACCAAGCACAATCATAATCCCAAATCCATATTCGTTAAAACAAACTAAACACGAAGCAACAAGCAAAAACATCCATGAACATCAAGCTTTAAAACCGAATTACTCACTCCATACTCAACCATTTTTAATAATCTAAAGCTCATTGGACTCAGCAAGATATAAACTATCTAAAGCATGGCATGATTTGGTGAAATAAGAAATTCGAAAACTGACCAAAAGTGGAGTGCAGTCGCGATTCGATGGTCGTTTGGACGTTTATGCTGGAAACAGGTGCTCAAGAAGTGTCCAGGAAGTGAATGGAAAGAGAATTTGAGGTCCAGCTAGCACGAATCAGCTTGAACTTTGATCTGCCATGAGAGGGGGTCGAAGAAAACAGAGCTGGGTTTTGTGCTTACAGTCGTGGTATGAGGCTGGAAAAGGGTTCCAAGATGATGATGGATCGTGAAACAAGTGACCAATATTCCAGCCCTTTGGTGTTTTTTAGCAGAAATTTAAGATGAAGGAAAATGGTGATTTGTGAGAGAGTGGTTTTCTGTATGTTTGTGAGGCTGCAGCTTTTCTCTAGGGTTCAGAATCACAGAAAATGACTTTAAATACTTCTGTTTATTGTTGGTTAATGATGTGCTAAACTTGTTTAACTCAAATGGAACCATTTGCACATTTTTCTAATTTTGAACATATGGAGGTGGAGGTGCAAGTTCTGGCCGAGTTTGGGCCTTGAACATGTTTCAAATACCATTCTAAACAGATCCCAAATGGCCAAATGTGTTAAAATTGCTTAATTCAAAAAGTCACTTTTTGCACATACTTGAAATTAATGAAGGAAAGTCCAAAAATGCCATTTTGCATGGTGAGGTTTTGGTGAATGATGAATGAATTTTTGGAAAGAGGGGAACAAATAGAGCTTGTAGGAAAAAACCCCACTAAAATTGGCCAAATGGTTCATGAGATATGGCCTTTTGAAGTTCAAGAAATTGTGAAAATGAATTGATCATATCTTGCCAACCATACATGGGATTTGAGAGTTCTTGGACTTTTTGAAAATGGGAGAACAAGATCTTCAACTTTCATGTTGGGCAAAAATCCATTTGAAGCTTGTATCATGATGTAAGTTTAAGATCAAGAAATTTCCATTTTTGGCAAATTGAATTACAGGTCAACTTTCTATTTCTGGAAATTTCTTGTCTGACTTTATTTTCTTCACTGTGGATGCTTGACATGATATATGAAGCTTATATAGACATGAATGAGACCCTTCAGACCAAATCCCATCCTCAAATCACTGATTAAATCCATAGTTGACCAAGTTTGACTTTCTGTTGACTTTTCCAGGGTTTTGCATGATTGAACCACTTCTGATGAATTCCAAACCCTAATTCCTTGAGACCTTGATTCCAAATGATGTCCCAAGATATATGAACTCTTGATTATTGATCATGGTGCCCAAATTCTGCAAGAATGGTCACCATCCACTGCAATGACTGACTTTGACTGGTTTTGACCTAATTGGCTGATGATTGCTTCAACTGCAAGTAACAAGGTTAGATGACAATATTTTTGTACTTTTTGGTTAGTAGACATATGAAAAGCAAAGATATACAAATGCAAGACATGCTTGGTGATCAAGAACCACACTCACAAAGCAACCTACCCACTAGGAGGGAAGCTAGGGCATGCAATGATCCTTGAGGCCATGATATGATATGATATGGGCCATGAGGGATCTTAGGGCCAAAATTGGGGTCTTACACTTACAACCTCCCAAACCCATTTTTTCACCTTGGAAAAACATCCTTGAACCCACAAAAAGCTCATACTTTCCTAACCACCATACCACACAAATAATTATTCCACTTTCCATTTTCGATTTCATCCGCCGGATTTTGTAAAAATCCAACCTTTTCACCAACCACTCCATCTTCTTCATCACTATATCAAGAGCATTCAAATGGATTTTAATGGATTCATTCTTCGAGGAGGGAAACCGGGGGATAGACAAAGAAAAATAATTGAACAGTTGCAAAATCGGGAAATCCTCCCGATAAGGTATGTTGACGAAAACTGTCTCTACACTTTAGGTATCTAACATAGCATATTTCATTTATTAGATAACTTAGGTTTGCATAATTTCTTTTCCACCAAAGAACCTACCTATGAGCGGTTGACAATTGAATTTTTGAGTTCCTTAATCTATATTGTTAACCCTAACACTGCTAGCACAGTTGGTACTGTCAGATTTAGAATGTTTGTTGTTGAATACGAGTTCAGTACCGACGGACTAGCCAGCTTGTTAGGGATCCCTCATGGGGATGGTGCTATTTGTGAGGCCCCTTTGGATTCCGAATGGTCTGTTGAGGTATTTTCCTTCTGGGATCGTTTATCAAACACTTCCATAAACTCTTTTGAAGGAGTTGTTGCCTCAACTCTCCATAACCCGGCCATCAGAGGTTTTAGATATCTGTTGGCATGTACTATTTTCGGCCGGAAGAATCCAAATAAGGTTAATGCTAGAGAGCTTCTATATTTGCAAGGAGGCCTCACAAATAGGCGAATTAATTCGATAACGTTTATGCTTGCCCATATGATTTTAACTTTGAATAAGGTGGGACCGATTTCTTTTGGTGGATTGATTACGTCTATTGCTCGGGCACTTAACCTGAACAATGAGGTGGCTACCCTAGTCCCCTTACCTCCTCGCACAATTAACTTAAAATTTCAAAGAGACATGAAATTGTGTCGTTCAAGGAGAGAAGAAGGTTATACACTTATGATTCACGGTGTAGCCATCCCATCTATTGTCCTACATTGCACTAGACGTACAGATATACGAGATGAGAGGAATTGGACCTACGATTTAGATGCTCCACCTATTTTGGGTCCTCTTCCTCCTAACATTCCTGATGAGGCGGGACATGACACTGATGATGAATATGATCGGAGAGAGAGATCTCCCGTACCCCATGTGTCCCTCCATCATCCTTCACCACCACACACCGCACCATCTTCTTCTTCTGCAGGTACCACTTCTGGCTTCTATATTACAGAGGAGATGTGGCGTGACCACATGGCCATAGAGCAAAGGCGAGACGACCTACTCTCTACCATCCAACAACAAATGACGGACAACATGAGCTTTATGCAAGAGTCGCAGCGGAGGACAGACAGGTCCTACGACACTATTCTACAGTCCCTGCTTACGATTACAAATACACAAGCCCGTCAGCAACAATACCACCAGCAACACATTGCACTCATCGAGAACACTCAGGGTTCCATTCTAGGTAACCTTCGAGAGGTGAGGGTCGCTCAGGATGCCCTGCGGGCGAGGATGGATCAGAGAGACCGTCGTCGTACCCGATCCCGTCGTCCACCTTAGGATGGCGAGGGCACTAGTGATCAGCAATAGGTTGCCAGGTAACTCTTCCCTTATCTTATTTCGAAACATTGGGGATAATGTTCGATTTAAGTGTGGGAGGAGCATTCATCGTTTTATTTATCGTTTATCGTTTTTCGTTTATTTTCAGTTTTCTTTGCTGTTTTTAGATAGTTTATTTCCTTTTAGTTGTTTATTTTGCTTTTTAGTATAATGCATGAATCTGACGAGTCACCGAATACAGTAGATCTTTAGTACAATTCTACGTCCCCATACCTTTAGCCCCAAGAAATTTTTTTACAATAGAAAATAGTGTTATTCCGAAAGTTTTCAGGTTTTAAAGACATGTTTTGAGTAAGGATGCGGTGACTTGGGAGAACTTTGCGAAACACCAGTATTATTTTAGCACCATAGACTTCTTAAATATAGGAACCACTCCCGAAACCCCATATACCATGGCCTTAATCATCATTTCCGTATAAGTCCTTAGTAGTTTATCTTAGCAGTCAGCTCCGGCCTACGCATCCTCTACGTAGGGGACCGATGCAAATAAGTGAATGATCCAGAAAAACAAAAAAATAAAAGAAAGCAAAAAGGCAACTCCAGTATAGGTGCCCCTCACAAAATCATTTAAACCAAAGGATTGTAAAAAATTGCTAGAAAAAGAAAAAGAAAATAGAAAAAAAGAAAGAAACTCACCCGCTATTAGTTGGTTCAGAGGTATCTGGCACTAAACTCGGTAGGGCGGATTACGATCCGATCCCCCACAACTACAGTTGGGTCAAATAAAAGGGTTTACACATATTTATGTGCCAAAAACCCCATTAGCAGGTCATACTCACTAATAGGCCACTCTACTATGAAGCATGTACGAATAACGGGCTTAATGTGATTGCACCTGAATGAAAAGGACACAAAAGAGATGAAGAGGCAGGCCTAGGTATTGTGGGCTTTATGTCCGTATTTGCGGATTAGTGTCATCATGATACCCTTAGTTCACTCAATTAGTACCTATCACTGCATCCCGACTTGAACTTAGAGTTTTTACCTGAAGCACTCGTTTACACCCGTTTTTCTTTCATGAGCTTTATAATGTTTTGCTTGAGGACAAGCAAAGGTTTAAGTGTGGGAGAGTTTGATAACACTGAAATTTACCGTATTTTTGACTCTGATTTCACATGCATTCTAGTTGTTTTATTGTCATTTTGTTGTGTTATTACTATGTTTTCCTTTGTTTTCAGGTTTTTACTTTAGTCGGAGCCCCGATCGAGAAAAGGAGTGAAAAGGGCTAAAAACCCTAAAATTCAGCATTTTGTTCTTGTGGCATACCCCATGGTTGGCGCCATAGACCCTGCCATGACGTGTCAAACTCAACTTCCATCAACTCCCACGTTTCCCCACTACATCCACTAAGGCGCCCCATATTATGCTAGTGGCGGGCGCCATGGCCTTGTGGCGGGGGCCACAAGAGGAAAAACGGTTCCCTCATATTTTCAAGTTGAAGGGCATCCAAGTCATTTCCATCTTTTTACTTGCTTATAAATAGAAACGCGAATTCACTTTTACAATCATCCAAACTTAGAGCAGACGAAGATCCAAACTTAGAACAAAGGCAAACTCAGAAGCAACTTTGTTTCACTTAGGCATATATTTTGTATTTTATAGTGGTAATCGCTTCGCATTGGAGTGTTACCACAATTGTGTAATCGAGTTTGGAGCACTTTGGAAGGAACTTAATCCTACCGCCATTTTCATTTCCGCGTTGCAATTTACTCAACCTTCCGATTGGATCAGGTTTTTATTACTTGTCTTTATCTTATTTAATTTCCCGCACTCGCTTTACTTTATTTAATTTCCCGCACTCGCTTTACTTTATTTATTTCCCGCACTCGCTTTACTTTGTTTATTTCCCGCACTCGCTTTACTTTGTTTATTTCCTACACTCGCTTTACTTTATTTATTTCCTGCACTCGCTTTACTTTGTTTATTTCCCGCACTCGCTTTACTTTGTTTATTTCCCGCACTCGCTTTAAATTGTTTATTTCCTCGCACTCGCTTTAAATTATTTATTTCCTCGCACTCGCTTTAAATTATTTATTTCTCACACTCGCACTACTTTCATTTACTTTCCGCACTCGCACTACTTTTATTTAAATTAATGCACTTTTACTTTACCATGTCTAACAAAATCTAAAAGGTTAGAATGTAAGGATCGTAATTGAACCGATAATCCGTACAATTGTTCGTAGAAACACTTAAGGGCTATTTTAACTTTCAACTTAAGTTTTCCCGCACTTCAATTCCGTTGGGTAAGATCGAAAGCCGTCCAACGTCTATTTAAACTTAATTGTTTTTAACTATTTCAAAAACAACGAAAGCGCTTTGATTAGTTCCTTAGGAGTTTTTAACATTAAGAAGAAAAGAGACTTTAAAACTATTTTCGGAAGCGTTTATAAGTTTAGAGTCTGGTTCGTAAGAACCTCTTTTGGTTAAGAAATCCAAGTTATAATACTTTTCAACTTAGTCAAGATACTATATTTCTTAAAAATAGGTTTACTACTCTAACGCAATGCGCGCCTTTTTATAAGTGACAATAAAAGGGTTTGATTAGGGAGTACAAGTCGGTTATGAATACGCGAAAGCGACAGTTCCCATTAAATTAGTTCTTTTCAAAGTAGGAAACATTGCCCATAAGTAATTCTATTAGCAAGTACTTGGATCATCAATTGATTACGTGAATTACATTCGACCCTGACTTTATTAATTAAAACTTTATTCAACACTTTACTTTTCATTTGCACAATCCAAAAAAAAACACTTATCTTGATTGCCTTTGATATACACCATAACAATAGATAACGATAGCTTGTCACTTGGTCTCTGTGGATTCGACAATCTTTTATATTACTCTGACGCGTTCGTATACTTGCGAAAAACACCGCATCACCTGTACAGGCGCATGTGAGGCCCAAAAGCTGATGCAAATAAATGTTGACTACAAACCAAGTTGAATTGGACGTGTAATTTGAATGACATTTGCTTGTGTATCAAGATTTCATGTGAATTCCATATTTGGACCTAAATGTTACCTTCTTCGAAAGTCCCATTTAGAAAGTCCAAACATAGGCATGTGAGTAATGGTTGGAAAGTTTTTGATCTAAGGAACAATTGTTATGTTGGGAAAAAATCCATTTGAAGTGTGGAAATTTATGAAATTTGAGTTTAAAGTGTAAGGTGCATGACATGTGAAAGCAAGGTTTCCAAATTTGGCCAATGTTCAAGCCCAACTGTTTTGATGATGTAAGCCTCACATGGAAACACCTCCAACATCAAAGTTGTAGATCTTTTCAATACACTCAAAATGGACTTAAATGTTGCATCATTTGGATTATTGATGAAAGAGTTATGGGAACTTGAAGTTGGACTTTTTTGCCTTTCAATGCATTTGGTCCAAAGTGAACTATAATGTTTTGCATTATCACATGTATTTTATTTGAGATTTTGAAATTTTGTTCAACATAAAATTTGAATTAGACATCTTAAGATTTCAAATGCATTTGATCCCACCTCAAAATCATAAAAAATGAATGAGTTGTGTCCTTGGGAAGTTGACCCAAAATTAGGGTTTCCGTCAAAATGACCTATAATGTTTTGGAATGGATGATGACCTTCCAAGATTCAAATAAATTTTTGATGAACATGAAAGTTTTTCATATTGTCTTTAAGAACATTTTTTCTTTTGGAATCATCTCCATTTGACCAACACATAAAACGTTAGATCTCAGTGCATTTCAAAATAGTCAAATGAATTAACTGATCAACTTCTCAAGTCCACAACTCATATCTTGATGAATTGATGATTGAGGACACTCAAATAAGTTCAAATATTCATGAAATGATGAATTAAAGAACTTACCTTGATTTTATTTGATCATGGGCTGAGGTTGCTTCATGAGCAAGGCATTGTTATACACAGATGAGTTAGGGTTTCTTGAGAAGCACAACCTCCAACCCTTTGAATTTCTTTGATCAAAATGAAGAATTGAGATACTAGGGAGGCATATTTGATGGATGAGAGCTTTGGGAACCATTACCATGCTTGCCTTCATCCTCTCTTGGCCATGTCATTGCACAAATGATCTCCTAGAAGCTTTGAACCTTGTGATTGCTCAAGCTGCAAACAAAAGATGTTAGTGACATATTTTTGTGCTTTTGGTTAGTAAGAAAAGCAATGATATACAAGTCAAGCATGCTTGGTGATCTCAAACCACTCACAAGGAGTCCCACCCAAAGGTACAGGGAACCAAGATGCTTATGATCCTTGAGGCTATGCAAATGCAATGTTATGATGCCATGAGGGATCTTAGGGCCAAAATTGGGGTCTTACAGCAGCTTCAATAGCCCCATTCATCTTGGGTCTGTAAGGAGAAGAATTATGATGTGCTATTTTGAACTTGCTACACAGCTCTTTCATCATCTTGTTGTTTAAGTTAGATCCATTATCAGTAATGATCTTATCTGGCACACCGTAACTGCATATGAGTTGATTCTTGATAAACTTTACAACCACCTGCCTGGTCACATTCGCATATGACGCCGCTTCAACCCACTTGGTGAAGTAATCAATTTCTACGAGAATAAATCTGTGACCGTTGGACGCCTTCGGCTCTATCATGCCAATCATGTTGATTCCCCACATGGAGAAAGGCCATGGTGATGAAATCACATTCAGAAGTGTCAGAGGAATATGAATCTTATCCGCATAAATCTGACATTTGTGACATTTCTTCACATATTTGCAGCAGTCAGACTCCCTTGTCAGCCAATAGTAGCCTGCTCTCAACATTTTTCTAGCCATGGCATGTCCATTAGAATGAGTACCAAATGAACCCTCGTGGTCCTCAATCATTAACAGGTCTGCTTCGCGTCTATCCACGCATCTGAGCAGTACCATGTCAAAATTCCTCTTATAAAGCACATCACCATTGAGGTAGAAACTGCCTGACAATCTCCTCAAAGTCTTCCTATCTTTCACAGATGCCCCAGGTGGGTAAACTTGACTCTGAAGAAAACACTTGATATCATAATACCATGGCTTATCATCTTGCACCTCCTCTACTGCAAATACATGAGTTGGTCTGTCCAAGCGATTCACAGTGATATTGGGGACTTCGTTCCAAAGTCTGACTACAATCATCAGAGCAAGTGTAGCAAGAGCATCTGCCATCCGATTCTCATCTCGAGGAATATGATGGAAGTCAACCTTAGTAAAGAACGTTGAAATCCTTCTCGCATAATCTCTATATGGGATGAGGTCGGGCTGATTCGTTTCCCATTCACCCTTAATCTGATTAACAACAAGGGTCGAATCACCATAAACATTAAGATGCTTGATTCTCATATCAATGCATTCTTCCAATCCCATAATAAAGGCCTCACACTCAGCCATATTATTCGTGCATTTGAAAGTTAGCCTTGCTGTAAAAGGAAAATGTGTGCCCTGAGGGGTAATAATCACTGCCCCAATACCATTTTCATATTGATTTACAGCGGCATCAAATACCATACTCCATCTGGAACCAGATTCTGGCCCTTCATCGAGTGTAGGTTCGTCACAATCTTTCATTTTCAAATACAGAATCTCCTCATCTAGGAATTCATATTGTACTGACTGATAATCCTCGATTGGTTGATGTGCCAAGTGGTCAACCAAGATACTACCTTTAATAGTCTTCTGAGCTCGATACTCAATGTCATACTCAGATAACAACATCTGCCAACGGGCAATTCTCCCAGTTAAAGCAGGCTTCTCAAAGATATACTTAATTGGATCAATTTTGGATATCAACCAAGTCGTATGATTCAACATATACTGGCATAAGCGTTTGGTAGCCCAGGACAAAGCACAACATGTTTTCTCAAGCATCGAGTATCGAGACTCACAATCAGTGAACTTCTTACTCAGGTAGTAAATAACATATTCTTTCTTTCCTGATTCGTCTTGCTGACCAATGACACAACCCATTGAGTCTTCAAGAACTGTCAGATACATAATCAATTGTCTTCCTTCAACAGGCGGAGACAGAATCGGAGGCTCGGACAAACACTCTTTAATACTGTCAAAGGCCTTTTGAAAATCCTCGGTCCAATCATGAGACTGATCTTTCCAGAGGAGCTTGAATATCGGTGCACATGTGGTAGTCATGTGGGATATGAATCTGGAAATATAATTCAAGCGGCCAAGAAAACCTCGGACTTGCTTTTCAGTTTTTGGCGCATGCATCTCCTGTATTGCTTTGACCTTGGCAGGATCAACCTCAATACCTCTTTCGCTGACAATAAAGCCCAATAACTTTCCGGAATGGACTCCAAATGTACACTT
Organism: Lathyrus oleraceus; assembly: GCF_024323335.1. Classification (NCBI taxonomy): domain Eukaryota; kingdom Viridiplantae; phylum Streptophyta; class Magnoliopsida; order Fabales; family Fabaceae; genus Lathyrus; species Lathyrus oleraceus. The sequence goes on from NC_066583.1 coordinate 215,914,968, forward strand.
GTTAGAATTCAGACGAAGCTTGTACTTCCTCAAACGCTGAAAAAGCTTCAACAGGTGCTCTACGTGTTCAACTTCCGTTCTTGACTTAGCAATCATATCATCAACATACACTTCAATCTCCTTGTGCATCATATCATGAAACAAGGTGGTCATAGCTCGTCAATATGTGGCTCCAGCGTTCTTCAAACCGAAGGGCATCACTCGATAACAGAATGTTCCCCAAGGTGTGATGAATGTTGTCTTCTCCATATCCTCGGGTGCCATCTTAATCTTATTATATCCGGAAAATTCGTCCATAAATGAGAAGACATTGAATTTAGTTGTATTATCTACCAACATATCAATATAAGGTAAAGGGAAATCATCTTTCGGGCTAGATTTACTCAAGTCTCTATAGTCCACACACATCCGGACTTTTCCATCTTTCTTAGGCCCGGGCACAATATTGGCCACCCATTCAGGATATGTAGAAGTCACCAGAAACCCAACATTAATTTGCTTCTGAACTTCTTCCTTGATCTTCACTGCCATATCATGATGAGTCCTTCTGAGCTTCTGCATCACAGGCACGCACTCAGACTTCAAAGGCAGAAAATGTTTACAATATCTGTATCCAGACCAGACATGTCTTCATATGACCAGGAAAAGACGTCGACGTATTCTCGTAGCAACTCAATCAACCCCTTCTTAACAGACTCTTCTAGGAGTGCCCCAATCTTCACTTCTCGCACATAATCTTCAGACCCCAAGTTGATTGTTTCCAGATTCTCAAGATGCGGCTGATCCACATACGCCACATCCAACACCTTCTGCAGAGCTTCTCGGTGTGGTTCTGAATTCATCAGCAATGATAGTATAAATATTTTGGATGGCGTTTGTAGAAGCTGATCTACAACGTTGAACTCGCTTCTCTTGATGAGCCTCAGCATCTCATCACAATCTTCTTTCGTATTGCCACTCGGGCCAACAGAAGCAGGATTTCTCAACGTACATGTGGGCTTAGCAATAAGTGCCGGATTCGGAGCGCTCACAGCATTCCCAATCGGGCGTTCAACAGAATCAGCATTATCACTTCCTCTAGCATCAGCTTGAGGTTTCAACGGAACTGAAAAAACACGACCGCTACGGGTCAGGCCGCTGACGTCGGCAATATTAACAACAGATGAAGAGGGCAAGGGAACCTCTTTCCCATTCTCTAGTGCTACGGCGCTGTAGCAATAAGGGACCGCCTTCTCAGAAGCGTATGATACAGGGCCGACTGGTATATTGTCAAAGCAGGCGAAACCTTCTGCTTTCTACCATCACACTTGATGACAACAGGCTCAGGTATCCGGAATACCGGAGAAATTACGTTGACTTCGACAGCATCTTCGTCAACATTTCTATTTTGAATGATCTCAATGACTCCCTCATCCAGCATTTCTTGAACATCTCTGCGCACCTGGCGACAACCTCTTTGATTAACAGAACAGACTCGAGATCTATCGTGGTCATGTTTATAATGGCTATAATCACACAACAAATGATGCAACTCGACCAGATATTGTCGGATATGACTGACGTGTTTGACCTTGTACTTGCCAGGGCAGCCCTGGACCATATTAACAGATTTTCCATGCTCGGGCAATGGGTTCTTCTTCACATTCGGACCTACGTCCTCGAAAAACAAAATCCCGCTTCTCACAATGTCTTGCCCCTTGGTCTTCAAGGGATAACAATTCTCCACGTCATGCCCGGGAGCACCGGAATGATATACACATTGAAGCTCGGGCTTGTACCACCACTTGGGGTTAATAGGTACAGCGGGAGGATCTCGTGGAGTAATTAGCTTTCTATCAATCAGAGACGGATAGAGTTTAGCGTAAGTCATCGGAATTGGATCAAAGGTGACCCTCTTCCTATCATAGCTGGTGCTGGTATTGTTGTTGTTGTTTCGAGGCTGGTAGGCCTGCTGTTGTGGACGTTTTTGTTGTTGCTGATATTGCTGAGATTTTGGTTGCTGATAATGTTGGGATTCTCTGAAAACAGGTGCTATATGAGCCACCCGATGCTGGTTGTTAACAGGGCGGGCAATCTTCCTCTTCATAGAGGGTCTTCTCTTGACATGGGAAGACACAGCATGTGCCTCTCCCTCCTTCTTCTTTTCAAAGCTCCCATATCTCTTTTCCGAAGAGCCTTCATCTCGAGTCAAACGTCCTTCACGGACCCCCTCTTCCAATCTCATTCCCATATTCACTATCTCATTGAAGTCTGAGGGAGAACTGGCTATCATCTTCTCATAGTAAAATGAACTCAAGGTCTTCAAAAAGATCTTGGTCATCTCCTTCTCCTCAAGTGAAGGCACTATCTGAGCTGCCAATTCGCGCCATCTCTAGGCGTACTCTTTGAACGTCTCTTTCTCTTTCTGGGACATTGCCCTCAACTGGTCCCTATCAGGAGCCATATCCATATTATATTTATATTGCTTGACAAAAGCCTCGCCAAGATCGTTGAAAGAGCGGATGTTTGAACTTTCCAGACCCATGTACCATCGGAGAGCGGCACCGGACAGATTGTCCTAGAAATAGTGGATGAGCAATTGGTCATTATCAGTTTGCGTTGACATCTTGCGAGCATACATCAAAAGATGGTTGAGAGGGCATGTGTTTCCCTTATACTTCTCAAAGTTAGGTACTTTGAATTTAATAGGGATCTTCACGTTGGGCACAAGGCACAGCTCAACAACACTTTTACCAAAGAGGTCCTTCCCCCTCAAAGTTTCCAGTTCCTTGCGAAGCTCAAGGAATTGGTCTTTCATATCATCCATCTTCTCATAAACGTCTGGACCTTCAGATGGCTCAGAATGGTAGATGGTATCTTCAACTCTCGGTAATGTGTGCATGACGGGAGGTGGCACTGAAAGGACCGGTCTAGATGCCGGTAAAGAAGCAAGAGTAGGAGCAAAATCCTCTGGCACAAAATTGGCAGGCATTCCCCACAGGAACCCGGCTGTCATGGATGGCGCAAAGTGGGTTGTTGCAGCAGGCACAATAGAAGTTGTGATCTTAGAAATGACCGTCCTCTAGGGAGGATTTCAGGGTGTTGGAGAAGACTGGCTCTGAGCGGCCAAGAATGACTCCATTAGGGCAGTCAATCTGGCTACCTCTTCTTTCAGCTCGCGGTTCTCTTGTTCCAAATGATCCATCAGTCTTGATGAGTTGGCTTTAGTGTAGTACCAGTGAGGCAGGTTGTCTTCAAAATAAATGAAAAACACAGAGTTAGACCATAGAACAAGAAGCCTGGAGCAAAACCTGCTTATGCACATGATGCATGCAATGCTTGTGCACATAATTTGTTTTTTATTTATCAGAGGATCTTTTAGAGTTCTATTTGCAAATATTGGAAATATTAAACATTTATCACATATGGAAATATCTCATCAATAATATCTGGAAATATTTTTACACCAAAGAAGTACAGTCTTGGTAACCCAATACAAAACAAGAGAGAAGGAAAATGAACATCCTATGGAACCCTAGAAACAATCATCTAAGGCTCGGGAGACTGGAAGATAAGATGCACGAAGCCTCTTCACCTCCTCCTCATAGGCGGCTTCCATATCTGCCTTCTCCTTGGCGAGTCGATCGTACTTCCTCTTCCAAAACTTGGAAGACTGAGGAAGCAGAGAAGTCCATGCATCATCAGGATCATCAATAACCTGATGCTCGAGAAACTCAATCAAAGCATCCTTCTCCTTGATCTGATGAAGCAACTCCTCTCGTTCACGGATCCAAGCACGCGAATAGTCTTCGTCTCTCAACTCCTCTACTCCTTGGTCAGGGAGGGTTGAAGGCCTAGCCACTACCAAAGGTGTAGGTCTCGGATACTCATAAGGCATGAGGTACTCGGAAGCTCTCCTCCTAACCCAAGAAGTATAAGGCTCCAAAGCTATACAGTTCTTCGGACCTAGCTTCTTCCTTCCTTTCCTATGGATCTTGCGCCAAGCGCGGACCATCCTGCCCTTCAAGCCTTGGGGATCTTTACCCTCCTGAAAGAACACACCCTTTAACAGAATGTTATTGGGTTTATCCTTTAAGGGGAACACAAGCTCACAACGTGCCAAAATAGGGTTGTAGTTAATCCCACCACATGTACCAAGAAGAGGCACATTGGAGAATTCACCACAATAATCGATAATCTGCACACCATCATACACACGGTTGTACCAAAAGATATCATCATTGGTGAGAGACATGAGTCTCGTGGACCACCGTAGACATCCTTTGAAATCCAAGGGATCTAATACATAAGATGTCAAATTCCTTAGCTCTTTCAGGTCTGGTTGTTTGAAACTGTACTTCTTTGTATTCCTTCTTTGTCTTTCCATGTCTGAAAATTTGCAAATAGACCTCTTAAGTTCCTTGAAACGTTTCTTATTATTTTGATGATATGGATGCAAATGGGTGCATGAATGCATGAATTCAACAATCACACTCAAGGATCAAGCAAAGCACACCAAAAAAAGGTCATGGGATGGATCATATTATCCTTAATATCAATCATCCATTTTGGTGGATTATGGTTTACACCTTATCAACACCCAAGTTCCATTGATATTAAGGATTTATGAACGGATCAACCATGAATCAAGTGTTTGTTGCAAGTCACGAGCATGGGGTCTCGGTTAAGAACCACCCAAAGGGAGTGTACTAGGGTTAAAACCTGTCGAACATGTTCTACAAGAGGTTCCCATAGTCAGCATCCCAATCTTTTGGATATTATCGGATAAACGACTACTCGTATTCCAAAAATATTCTCAAGAGAGACTCTTATGAGTGTAGTATCGCGTAACAATCGTATCATATCTTACACTTGAAGGACTTTCGCATTACATCCTAAGAATAGGCCAAGATGGGCTTGGTAAACTAAAGTCCTTGGCTTCTAAGGTCTATATTGGAAAGAGTAATGTCTAACCACAACTACTTGTGTAACATTATTGACCCCAACATGACCTCCACCAAGTGAATGGGCTTGCAAGTCAACTTGCTATGGAATAACTCCACACAAGTCAACAAGACTATGTCATTCTCCTATCCTAAGTGCACTCGAGTTCGGGTATAGAACTCATCTCACATAGATCACCAAGCATACAAAGAATTAATGTTCAAGCAATTTAATTATTACATACAATACAATAATCCCAAATTGCACAAAAATATGTCACAAAACAATATATAATACAATACAACACAATATGAAAAGTAGGCAAAACCCACTAGGAAAATGATACCCAGCAGAGTCGCCACCTTTCTGTAGCGGGGTATTCGTTACCATTAGAGATATTGACTAAATCTAAGGTAAACCATACAAGTCGATTCGCCACCGCACTTCTATTTATCCAAAGGAATGGTTAGAAAGTGAACAAAAACCTAAAAGTTTTATCGAATCAAAAACTAGTAAAAATGTCAGAGATCTGGGTAAGGGGGTTGGTTACGCAATGGGAAGATTTTAAGCACCCAAAACATCCTAGGTACTCCTCGGGAGCCCTTTTCATACTTGTTGTAAGGTTGGTATTTGTGAAAGTTTATTTGTGCAAACATGATTGAAGAGATGAGAAAAGAATATACAAGTTTATTTACATTTTGTGTTTGGATGGATAAACCCGTTGCCTACGTACCATCTTAAAAAAGATTAGGATCAAAACCTCGTAGTTCGGGGTAAAAATGTCAAAATGTGTTGGTGAATTGATTTGTCCAAAAGCCTTAAGGTCTTTTGTTATCCAAGGGAGAAAACTCAACCTAAAACCACAAATCCACCATGTGAGGATAACTTCAACATGCTAGTGAGGGGTTAACCCTATAATAAGCATGGAAGACTCATTCTCCACCACTAAGGATATAGGTGAGTATTACATCTACCTCAAGGATAACTCAAACCTAATAGCTAAGGGTTATGAAAATTTTGATTAAGAAAGTGGCCATTGAAACCACAAAAGTATTTGAATGAGTGGTATTTACCAATGAAAAGTATTTACAAAATATGGTCAAAGTTGATTTAAAAGTTCAATTCAAAATAAGTGTTATGAAGAGGAAGTTTGAAAATCAAAAACATAAGGCTTAGGTTTCTAATGTTTGAAAACAAATGTTAAATGTTTGCACGAAAGTTTTGGCTTGGGTTAGAGTGGAGGGAAGAAGAAGAATGGCTAAAGTCCTAATCATACAAGAGGTGAAGGATAAGAAGTAAGACCACAAATGGAGTTCCTCTCTTGAGATCATATTGATGATCCAAGTAGCTCCCATCCTTTGGAATATGCAAGCAAGATAAACAAATGCTCAAGCAAGCAAGCACACAATCAAAACAAGCTCCTTGGAATCTTCCAATGGCTTTTAGATCTCTCTCTCTTATAAGCTTATGGAAATGGTTCCTCAATTTGGCTCAATGTTGGAATCCCTATCACAAGAACACACACATCAAAAAGTTCTATAATGCAATCAAAGAATGGACAAGAGGGAGTTTAGAATTTGGTCCTTTCAATGTTCATCTTCAAGCTTTAAGCATTCTAAAGGCATGAGGCCTAGTTTCTCTTTGATATTTGAATCACTCTAAAGGCACGAGGCCTAGTTTCTCTTCAAACTCCATTAGCTTGGGTAAGGTCCTAACATCTAAGTCCTTTTGTCCATTTTTGCAATTTGTTCTCAACAATCAAAACAAACACACAAGCACAATAGTATATACACAATTATGTGCTCAAGTGAGCAAAAGACAAATGGCATTAACATAAACATGTACTCAAGTGAGTGTCGCATCCGCGAAAAACAACCGGGGGGCTAAAACAAAAACAAACAGAGCCGCCACCGTGCGTTATTTATCCCAAAAGAGGGAAAGGAAACGCTCGAAGTAAACCTGGAAAGGACATGGTCTCGCGACCAAAGAGATGGGATCGGGAGTCGGTTATGCGAAGGGAAGGTATTAGCACCCCTACGCATCCGTCGTACTCGACGGGATCCACGCTCAAAAGGAAAGAAAAAGGTTTTTCAAACAAACATCACACACACACACTGAAACAACACAGGTGGGATAAGAGGGGAAAGGGCTCGCTAGGATATCGCATCCTATGCCTACGTATCTCATCTGGAATGAGAATCAGAGCTACCGTAGTTCGGCTCACGCACGCCAAACAAAACACAAACAGAGGCAGACATGGAAACCGAATGCCAATCGCTGGACTTACATCGGACTCCGAACCAAACGGACCCAAACTGGAAACCAAATGCCACTTGCTGGACTTATATCGGACTCCAAGCAAATAAACATCAATAGGATACAGACTGCCAATCGCTGGGCTTATGTCCATCTCCTAACACACACAGGAAGGGTTAACAAACAACAAGTTACTAAGGAGTCAGGAACTCGAGCCTAGCAACTGTCAAGCAAACACACACAAAAAGAAAAAAAGGGTGCCCGGAGAGATCTCGTACGACCTCCTGCCTACGTACCTCATCTGGTATGAGGATCAGGGCAACGTAGTTCCCCTTAACAGGGGAGAAACTATCTCCTAACCAGAGACTGGGAAATGACCAACTAGAAGGGAGACTGACTCGAGCCTAATAGTTATCATGTATTCCACAATAGTCCTAGGTTGAGTTTTCTATCTATTTGCACAAGCAGCAAGCTAATCCTAAACAGGCAAAGCAAAGCATGCAAGTATAATCAACACAAAGCAAACATACACACAATTAGCACACACTATATACAGACAAAGTGGGCTCACATAAGGGTTAGGCTGCAAAAGCAAGCCAACTGTATCAGGTGATGTTAGCTCTTAACCCTAACATTGAGAGTTAGGGTGAAGCAGATGAAATAGGAAGTGAGGGGTGTGCCTCACAGCTCTTATCCCTGGCCTGGGTGAGCTTTAGACAAAGGAAGTGTGGGTTCAGAAAATGGGAACCCTTCTACACTTATGACTGACTCAACATGGATCTTGGGTTAATATCCACAATGCATCAACACCAGTTGTGTGAGCAAAGGGATGACTCAACTGAATAGCAGGAGATGGATTGCACATCTCTTGTATCTGCCAATTGCCTTATCAAAGGTCTTTTCCTGCTTGTCACAAAGATAAACAATCACAAGCATTGCCTCTTAAGGAGGACTTCAGACAGGTGCCTGACCAAATAACAGGCCAGGTCTTCCAGACTACATGGAGTTAGTGAGCTATACCTCAATTGGTTAAGCAACCAAGCAACAACAAAAGCAAGTTCACAATGAACTATAGCAACTAATGTACCTGAAAACAATCTAACATAATCAGTACACAGCTCAAATAGTCAAACAGATAAGCTAGTGGTCAACAGTTAACTGTACACAAGCAATGCATCAAGCAAAGCATAAGCCAATGCGCAATACAACTGACTTAGAAGCCACCTACAAAAGAAACTCAATGTTAATCAACATCAATCAAATAAGCAACTCAAGCCATGTGAATCAATTCCCTCAATGCCATATGCTTCTTAACCTGCAAACCAAGCTCAAACATGAGAAGCAAACCCCTAGGACAAGGCCTAGGGTCAAAGAGGGAGAAATAATTCAAAACAGAACATGAAAATTGGCACAAATCAAGTTCAATCAAATTAGAACAATGTCCAAGTGGTCTCACATTCATATCATACACCAATTTCATTTCACAAAACAAAGAAGGCAAAGCATGCAATTTCAAAGCTCATTGAACCAAACAGAATGAATCAATCCACATCCAATAAAAAATAATTCAATAAATCTCAAGAAAAATCATGGCTAAACAGAACTCATTACATGTTCATCATATCAAAATTCAAGTCAATTGGACAAGTGGAAGCATGTCAAACAAATTCCCTAATTCAAGGCAAGGCAAAACAAGCTCATACAAGGCACAAAATCATGCATCAACTTCACACAAGCACAAAACAGAATCTACACATGATAAATGACTAAAACAAAAGCCATGGTAAACTTTAAAGTGTCTAGAACACATGTGCAAAATTTCAGGTCCATCCAATAAACACCAAGAATTTCACAAATCATATAAAATCATGACTCACAAAAGGTCCACAATTGGTCAAACAAAGGAGAAATTATCAAACAAATTGGAAATGCACTCAAAAATTCTACAAAAATTCACACTCAAATTTAATAACTATAAGAGTCAACATGCAAAAATTCAGATCATTTGACATTTATTTGGCATGGTAAATAAAATCAGCAAGTCAAGCAAACAAAGGTGTGACACAAATTGTCACACCTACATTCATCATAGCATATCTCCACAACCAGAAATGATAAAAATCACAAACTCTATACCAAAAAATCCCTAAAGGTGTCTAAACTAAGCATGCAAATTTTCAGCTCCATTGGATTAAGCATCATTATTTCACAAGCAAAATGGTAAGCAGGGTACATGAAAGAACACATGTGAACATTCCCTAGCCAAACTAAAAATCCAGGCGTGCACAATTTTTGTAAAAATCATCAAAAAATACTAGAGATCATGATGAACACAATGGAAAAAATCTCATCTCATTTGGACAAATATTTTTGGAGTTATGAATTTTTTAATGTAGAGAAAAAATAAAAAATGATGAATGAAGGCATGTGAACATGATAAGCATACAAGAGAGAAAATGCCAAAGCCTAATGCGAAATTGCCATCTACCAGAATCGAACCGCGTGAGCATTTCCAATAGGAGCGCCCTTAAGTGAAACGCAGCGTTTCACTTAAGGCTGTGAAGCGTGCTCAGCCACTCAATGTGACACGCTGGAGAATCCAGCCAATACATGCACGCTAACAAGAAGATTCATGCAGCCAGGGCAAACAAAGATCAAACACGCATTCTGGAATGAAAAATTAGGGTTCATGCGTGTTCTTCAGCCAATTTCTAGGTCAAGAAAAAATCATCACCAAAATTCATGAAACGCGTATCATTAGCTTCGTCTTTCAATGCTCATCAACAATCTAACATTAATTAAACCTAATTCTTGCTATAACGAACGGATCGAGCAGAAAAAGTTTTGGCTATCAAACTTAAAATCACAAGAACTTTCTCAATACTTGATGAAAATCAAAACTACAAAGCTCAGCATACTCCTGGATCGAAGATCTACAGAATGCACATCACAATTACAAGAATTATGAGGATCGATTCCTAACCTTGTTTGAAATGCAGAGTTGGATTTGGAGTTTTCTGGCCTTGTGATGTGCAAACAGAAGTTCTTCAATGCTCAGGTTGATGAATGGAAGAAGGATCGAGGCTCAAGGATGCTTGATGTAGCTCAAATTCGCATTTGCCATTGATGAAGCTTACTTTGACAGTTCTTGAAACAGCACGAAAATGGAGGATTCTTGCTTCAATCATCTTCAGCAATGCGTGTGAATGGTGAATCAATGAAGAATCATGCAATGTTTATGCAGAATTTGGCTGAAAAGTTGAGAGAAAAAGTTTTGGAGATTTTTCACTTTGATCTAGATCTGAGCAAGAATGAATGTTAATCCCAAATTCTGTTAGAATTATCCTTATATATGTGCTGTTAATCATGTTTGCTAATCCCAATTAGCCAAAACCAAAGTAATTAGGGAAATGAAGTGTTATGGAAAATTTTGGTAATTCACCTCATGTGCATGAAGTGCATGGTACAGTGCACGTTTTTCTGTCCAATTCAACTCAAAATGTCATTTTTAGCCAAATGCCAATGTTGGAATGCATGGAAAATGCTTAATTTTCAAATTGCACTTTTTCCCTCCAAATTCAAATTCAATTCACATGGAAAATGCCATGTTTTTGTGATGAGATTTGATGAAATGTGATGCCTGAATTGGATAGAAAAGATCGAAAGAGAAATGTTCCAAAAAGAACCACATGATTTGGCCATTTGGTTCAAAAGTTATGCCTTCTTGAACTTCATATTTGCTTGACAATGATTAATCCATAATTTCTCAACCACACATGGGAAATTCATGTTCTTGGACTTTTTGGAAAGGTGAGAGCATGATCTTCAACTTTCATGTTGGGAACAATTTCATTTGAATCTTTCTTGGACATGTAATCTTGAGGAGAAGACCTTTCCATTTTTGGCAATTTCAAATTACAGGTCACTTACTATTTTTGGAAACTTTTCATCTGACCTCAAATTCTTCAATGTTGATCTTTGAAATGTCAAATGAGACTTGTATGGACATGAATGAAGTATTTCTAACCCTCTCCCACCTCCAAATCCATCAATTGACTTGTGATTGACTTTTGTTGACTGATAGATGAATTGACTATGCACAGATGAACTTGAGCCTCAATCTCCTGATGAAATGGCTCAAACATGAAACCCTAGCTTCCATAAGCTCAATGAAACCACATGATGATCTCTCATCTCAATGAAGACCTCATCTCCTTAACAAACCCTGATTGGCACAATACAATTGATTAGGGTTGACCAGAGGTCAAAACCCTAATCTCAAGGAACTGATCATGAATAATGAATCCTTTGGTGATGATAAGACCATGATGATGGTGATGTACCATTTCCCATAAGATAATGATCAATCTCCTTGAGGAACCAAGAAACCCTAATTTGAAGCACACACCCTCAGATGGTTAGTGATCAATCCATGAAACCCTTAGGCTTGAATATCTTAACCGCTTTATCTTCTGACCAAGACTTAGGAGGATGACTTGTTCAATGTAGCCACATGATATGCAAAGATGCAACGACTAATGACCTAAAAGATGAAATGCAATATGCTAAGCTAGTCCCAAGAGAGGAGGGCAAATTTTGAGGTGTTACAGCTGCCCCTATTCAATCCACTGTGAACCTATCGATATGAATAGCCTCGGCTTTCAGATGATCAGGGTGAAGAGTGATTGAATACCGAGAACAGACGAACAATTTGCACTCTGATGGGAAAATAATTAACAATGCCTGTCAGAATCGGCAAAGAAGCGATCTCAAAAGAAGCACCCGTCTGGTACGGAGACAATCGGCCTGAATACCGAAACAGGAACATTGGTCTGGACACCAAATTAAATGGTAACACAAAGATAACCAGGGCCTGAATGCCACTCGTCGGTCTGAATACTGAACATCGGAATATAAGAGTATTGATATCGGTGTGAATACCGGGAGGTTAGCCTGAACACCACCTTGGTCTGAACACCATTTTGGTCTGAACACCACTTCGGTCTGGATACCACTTCGGTCTGAACACCAATTCCGTTTGGATACCACTTCGGTCTGAACACCAATTCGGTCTGGATACCGGAAAGCTGGCCTGAATGCCACAAGCTGCATCAATCTGAACTTCGGAAGCTTCTTCGACCTGAGAATCGGAAAATTGGCCTGAGTGCCGCATTGGTCTGAATACCCGCCTCGGTCTGAACACCGGGAGATTGGCCTGGATGCCACAAGTACTTCAACATGATTTGTTGGAAACTTCTTCGATCTGGAAATCGGAAACTGGCCGGAGTGCCACAAGTTCTTCGTCTTGATTGTTGAGAACTTCTTCGATCTGGAAATCGGAAACTTGGTCTGAAAACCCAACAACTGGCCTGAGCGCCACTTCGGTCTGGATACCGGATGATTGGTCTGAATACCATCAACTGGCCCGAACGCCACTTCGGTCTGGATACCGGATGACTCTTCATACCTATCAGCATCGGCAGAGATAACAAAACAGTGATACATGAGACGACACGCATGCCAACGACCCATGATGGGGATAACAAGCCACGAACCGGCTATTCTCTATTCCAACCCCTAACAGGCAAACACTTCGCGTTTAGCTGGGGATTATCTCTTTCTTATTTTTCTTCTTCTTTTTTTTTTTTGAACCCCGGAACTTCTTGGATTAACATTCCCATCTCTGCTCGACAGAAACTCTTCCTCCAATATCGCACTACTAGGGAATACCTTCGATTCAAAATCATGATGCTAAACTCCTCGGAGTAACACCTTCACCTTCGGGAAAAACCACCTTTCAAACGGTAACCACGGTCTGAGACTAGCCTATGCTTGCAATAATGATGCATGATTGATTTTTTAGCATAATGCTCCATAATCATGGAAATGCTACGCAGTTTATTATGCAATATGCTATGTTTTTCTACATGATGAATGCATGAAAAAGGTATCCCCCTCAAGGGACTCTTCTGGGGAGCTAGAGACACTCTGCTGAGGAACTCGCCAACACTCCAATCTCCACCCGGCTGGGGAATAGTAATGCTGCTGGGAAAAGGCAACCCTTGCTGGGGATAACCTCCTCTGTACCCGATCCGCTTGGGGACCTCGCTGGGGTAAGAACCACCAACGCACTCTATGGGGATACAACGGTCTTTGACTTGCTGGGGATATAACAATCCCGACTCTGCTTGGTAAACCACCACCCACAGATACCTCTGCTGGGAACTAGCAACCTTCGGGCCTGGCTGCTGAGGAACTACCAATCTCAAACCTGCTAGGGGATAACCATCCGGACCCTGCTAAGGAAGTCACAGACCTTGGATCTGTTGGGGAATTAGTCATCCTGACTCGGGGAGATGAGGAAAATCTGATACGGAACACCCGTCGACTCGTCGAACCTTAGTATTCATCATCCGACTCCAATGTCAGCTTTCCAATTTTTAGAACTCCCAGACTCATCGGGACTTTTCTGATTCATCACTTTGCATTCCCAACCGCTCCGTACTCGACGGGGAACGAACTCCTGGGATTTATACAGACTTTTCAATCTTCAGACTTTGAAGAGTCTTCTTGATTAATTTCCAGGATCGTCGTACATCCTTCGTCATCCTTTCACCATTCTTCTATTCATTCGTCCCTGATTGGACTCCACGGGGATTGTTTAGTCAAAAGTTTCCACATCACAACCTGCAAGTGAGTGAAAATACCTAACAGTACCTGCAAAAGAGATCGTTAGATAAAAACGTGCCCCAGGCGTGTCAAGATTTCAACACTTGGGCCACTTCAACCATCCGAATAAGATTTCAAATTTTCAATCTTATAAACATGCATTGGAAGGGACCTGTATGTCCTAAAAATGCAAGATTCTTTATCACAAACAATTGGATGTTTTCGCAATCAATGCGGTAATGAAAAACAAAAACAAAAATTATTTGACTGAATATGCATTTTATTGATTGAAAAAGTGTGGCTCATGAATGAGCAATACAAAGGAAGCAATTCCTGAAAAGAGGTAATTGCGCACAAAAGGAAAAATCTATCCTAATGGCAACGTGAAACCGTGATCTCATCGGGTTTCAACTCGGTTACACCCCATATGTCCTCAGACTCTCCGTGCTTTCTGCCTTCTGAAAAAGACGCTTCCAACTGATCCCTACCGGGTATTATCCATGTGCCTTAACCAAAGCAAACGATCATGCTAGACGCAGTTGTTCGTTTCAATCCCTCTTTTGCCTGGACCGCCCTTTCGGGTTTTCAGTCCACCGGGATACCCTTTTTTGCCCAAGTCGCCTTTTCAGGTTTTCGACTCGCCGGGTGTACAATTTTTCATCTTATCCCTAATTTTTGCCCGAACCTTTTCTTTCTGTTTTTTGGTTCGTCGGGATGCCCATATTTGCCTGGACTATTTTTTTCTTTTCGTCCAGCGGGTCTCTTTATACGAAGTATTTTTTAACTGCGTCCGCATTCACAGGGGATGGAAAATCCTCGCCATCCATGGTCGTTAACAACAAGGCTCCGCCAGAGAAAACCTTCTTGACCACGAATGAACCTTCATAATTGGGTGTCCATTTGCCCCTACGATCGTTTTGAGGAGGAAGGATCCTTTTCAGCACCATATCACCCACGTGATACACACGAGGTCGTACCTTTCGGTCAAAAGCACGCTTCATTCTTTGTTGGTACAACTGCCCATGACAGATGGCTGCCAGCCTCTTTTCCTCAATCAGGCTCAACTCTTCGTATCGGGTCCTTACCCATTCAGCCTCTTGCAACTTCACGTCCATCAAGACTCTCAAAGAGGGAATTTGCACCTCAACCGGTAGCACGACTTCCATCCCATATACCAACGAGAAAGGTGTTGCCCCAGTAGATGTACGCACCGAAGTTCGATACCCATGCAATGCAAACGACAACATCTCATGCCAGTCCTTATAGGTTACCACCATCTTCTGCACAATCTTCTTTATATTCTTATTGGCTGCCTCAACCGCCCCATTCATCTTCGGACGATAGGGAGAAGATATGTGATGTTCAATCTTGAATTCCCGGCACAGTTCTGCCATCATCTTATTGTTCAAATTAGAACCATTATCAGTAATGATTCTTTCGGGAACCCCATATCTGCAAATGATGTCTCTCTTGAGAAACCTGGCAACGACCTTCTTTGTCACATTCGCATAAGAGGCTGCTTCCACCCACTTGGTGAAGTAGTCAATAGCCACTAATATGAACCTGTTCCCATTCGAAGCCGTAGGCTCAATCTTTCCGATCATATCAATGCCCCACATAGCAAACGACCATGGAGACGACATTAAACTCAACGGATTTGGAGGTACGTGCACCTTGTCAGCATAAATCTGGCATTTATGACACTTCCGCACGAAGTTGAAACATTGGGCCTCCATTGTCATCCAATAATAACCGGCTCTTAACAGCTTCTTCACCATTGCATTCCCACTGGCATGGGTACCGAACAATCCTTCATGAACCTCTTTCATCAATTGGCTTGCTTCTTTATCATCAACACATCTGAGCAAGACCCAATCGAAATTCCTCTTATACAAAACCCCATCCTTATTCAGATAGAACACCATGGCCAACCTCCGCAGAGTCTTTCGGTCCTTCTTGGATGCTCCCTCAGGATACTCTTGAGTTTCCAGATAGCGCTTGATATCGTAATACCACGGCTTCTCATCATCAGGCGATGTGTCAACAGCAAACACATAAGCCGGTCTATCCAGACGTCCCACCTCCACACTGGGAAACTGATTCCACCATTGCACCTTAATCAAGGCGGCCAGAGTAGCCAAAGCATCTGCCAAAGGTTTCTCCTCTCTAGGCACATGATGCATCTTCACCTTGGTGAAAAACGTCAACAATCTCCTCGTATAATCCCGGTATGGAATTAAATGAGATTGATGCGTATACCATTTTCCGTTAACCTGATTTACAACCAGAGCTGAATCTCCATATATAACAAGGTTCTTGATCCTCAAATCAATCTCCTCTTCAATTCCCAGAATGCAAGCTTCGTATTCAGCCACGTTGTTGGTGCACTCAAATGTTAGCCGGGCAGCAAAAGGAATATGGGATCCTTTCGGCGTAACCAAAACAGCACCAACACCGCTACCATTCACGTTAACGGCCCCATCAAACATCAGAATCCATTCGGATTCAGGGTCAGGCCCCTCCTCCGGGATTGGTTCCTCACAATCTTTCGATTTGAGAAACATGATGTCCTCATCAGGGAATTCAAACTTCATTGTTTGATAATCCTCAATGGGTTGCTGGGCGAGGTAATCAGACAATACACTCCCCTTGATTGCTTTCTGAGAGGTATACTGAATATCATATTCTGTCAAAATCATTTGCCACCTCGCAACCCGTCCGGTCAATGCTGGCTTCTCAAAAATGTACTTGATTGGATCCATCTTGGAAATCAATAAAGTGGTATGAACCAGCATACACTGTCTCAGTCGGCGAGCAACCCAGACCAAAGCACAGCAAGTTTTCTCGAGCAGTGAATATCTTGTTTCACAGTCGGTAAACTTTTTGCTAAGGTAGTATATGGCATGCTCTTTTCGACCAGACTCGTCATGCTGCCCCAATACACACCCCATAGACCCCTCGAGAACCGTCAAGTACAGAATTAACGGTCGTCCCTCCACAGGAGGCATCAGAATCGGAGGCTCCTGCAAATATTCTTTTATTTTTTCAAATGCCGCTTGGCAATCATTATTCCACCTGACCGTCTGATCTTTTCTTAACAATTTGAATATCGGTTCATACGTGGCTGTTAGATGAGATATGAACCGTGAAATGTAGTTCAATCTACCTAAGAAACCACGAACCTCTTTCTCTGTTCTCGGTTCAGGCATTTCTCTTATCGCTTTTACTTTAGCAGGATCAACCTCGATTCCTTTTTCGCTTACAATGAACCCCAACAATTTACCGGACCGCACTCCGGAAGTGCACTTGTTCGGATTCAACCTCAGTCTGAACTGTCTCAGCCAGTCGAACAACTTGGCCAGATCTACCAAATGTCCCTCTTCTGTTTGGGACTTTGCTATCATGTCATCAACATAGCATTCGATTTCATGATGAATCATATCATGAAACAAAGTCACCATGGCCCTCTGATAAGTAGCACCGGCGTTTTTGAGACCGAATGGCATCACCTTGTAACAAAAAGTGCCCCACGGTGTGATGAACGTTGTTTTCTCCATATCATCTGGCGACGTTTTGATTTGATTATAGCCAGAAAAGCCATCCATGAAGGAAAACACCGAGAATTAAGCTGTATTATCTACCAACACATCAATGTGAGGTAATGGGAAATCATCTTTCGGACTAGCTCTGTTCAGATCTCGGTAGTCCACACACATTCTTACCTTTCCATCTTTCTTCGGTACTGGCACAATGTTCACGACCCAAGGAAACCAGCATCCTACTGCTTCTGCACTTCCTCTTTAATTTTCATCGCCATGTCAGGCCGAGTTCTGCGCAACTTCTGCTTTACTGGAGGACAATCTGCTCTCAACGGTAGCTTGTGCACAACGATATCGGTATCCAACCCTGGCATATCCTGATAAGACCAGGCAAAGATATCAACATACTCTTTCAACAACGCTACCATTCTGCTCTTGACACTCGCCTCCAAAGTGGCCCCGATTTTTACCTCTTTCTTGACCTCGTCGGTACCCAGATTCACAATTTCAACCTGTTCTTCATGCGGCTGAATCACCTTCTCCTCTTGTTTTAACAACCTGGATAACTCCCCTGGCAGTTCACAATCTTCTTCGGCATGATAGATCGGATTGTCGAAGTCATATGAGGGTGTAACAGGATTGTTATCAATGAGATCCGGAGAATGATCGCATCTGTATGAATGTGGATTCATGCATTTCTTTAGAACCGGAGCGAGACAAATTGAAAAGGAAAATGAAAACATTGCCATTTTTATTTTTGTTTTTATTTTTAAACTGCAAAAATAAATGAAAAACAGGGAACACCGCTTTTAATTGAAAAACATCCTTTCATTTATGATGCAAATTTTGCAAAATGAAACATGAGGTGGCCCTTACAATGAACCATTACGTGTCGGGCAACACGTAAGGCTTTCATGCAAATAAAACTAAAAACAGGAAAATATTACTCTTCGAGCAGAGTGACCGTGATGATCTTTTCAGCCTTCCAGTTCTGGACTCCCATCCCTGGTGCACACGGCTTTATCCACCGATCCATCTCGCAGTCACTGTCAACTTTATCACCCACCATACAGATGTGATATGGATCCATCATTCCAGCACTGGTGAATGTGAACGACGGACGACGTCCTCTGCCTTGTCCAGACGAGCCTCGGCCCGGCTGATACCCCACTCCAAAGCGGTCTTTCTTGGCGGAGATGTCCATCATCTTCCCCCAACCAGGAGTTTCTCCAATCTTCACCACCTCAGCGGCCTGCTTATACGAAGATATGGACGGCTTCTCTTCTTCTTTTGCAAACAGAGCATTCTCTACCTTGACGGTTTCAAATGCTTGACTCGGGGTCTCCCATATTTCACCGTCCATCTCCATGTATTTAAACGAGGAAAGATGGCTGACAAAGATGTCTTCTTCTCCGCACACGGTGACGACCTGTCCTTCCCATATATATTTCAGCTTTTGGTGCAAAGTCGAAGTTACTGCCCCAGCAGCATGAATCCATGGGCGACCCAACAGGCAACTGTATGCCGGCTGAATATCCATGACATAGAAAACAGACTTGAACACCTCAGGCCCAATCTTCACCGGGAGCTCAACCTCTCCGAACACAGCCCGTTTCGACCCATCAAAAGCCTGCACTATCAGATCAGTAGGCGTCAAGATCAACCCTTCACAGTTCAGCTTCGCCAGGGCTTTCTTTGGCAACACATTTAAAGAGGAGCCAGTATCAACCAGCACATGCGAAAGCACAGCTCCTTTACATTCCATTGCAATGTGTAAAGCCCGGTTGTGATTTCTTCCATCTACCGTCAGATCCATGTCGGTGAAACCCAGCCCATGGCTGGCATGAACATTAGACACCACCGTCTCCATCTGGTTAATCGTTATCTCCTGAGGAACATAGGCTTTCTTCAGAATTTTCATCAAAGCCTCTCTATGACCCTCAGAGCTTAGCAGCAAAGATAGAATTGATATTTTGGAAGGAGTCTGCTGCAGATGGTCTACAAGCTTGTACTCAGACTTCTTGATAATCCTGAGGAATTCCTCCGCCTCATCATCAAGTTCTTTTTCCGGCCCACCAGGCGCCGGTGTCCCTACGGGAGTACCATCATTCACCACTGCTTGTTTTCCTTTTGCCCTGGCTAAAGCCTCGGCCTTTTCTTTCTTTTCTTTTTCTCCCTCTCCTCCCCTCAGAGTATCATGAGCAAACAGCCTTCCACTGCGAGTGAAACCACTAGGCCTGGCATTATCCACCTTTGAAACGGTGGTTTCACTTGCAGCCTGATCCTCTACCTTCTCTCCATTGCAGTAGACTTCCCCACCATAATGCCACGGCAAGGCATCATCTTTGTCATAGGGAATTGGTCCAGGTACCGTGATAGTAACTAGAGCCGCTTTCGCCAGAGTTGACAAATCAACCAGGTCGAAGTAAATCGTTATGGTGGAGACATCATCCTTCCCCATATCAGCCTTCTCAACCCTGACACTTCCTTCGTCCATCAGCCTCTGGACAGTTTCCCTCAACAGTATACACCCATCAGCAGCAATAGTGCACGCAGCACAATCAACGTTACAGCCCGGATTGACCCCATTCAACAACAACTGCCGCTTGACCTCAGCCAACGGAGTCTTCAGCTGATCAACACTCGACAGCCCGATCTTGTTCTCCTCAGAGATAGCATTCACCCCCCTTTGACCATGCGCGGGCATGGGATTAGCATTCACATTGGGAGACGGTGCAAAGTTGATAGCCTTTGAATCCACCAGGTCTTGGACTACATGCTTAAAAGCTTTGCAGTCTTCCACATTATGCCCCGGAGCACCTGAATGGAATTCACACTTAGCATTTTCATCGAAACTGGCTGGCCTCTGATCAGGTCTCAAAGGTGCCAGAGTTCTCAATTGTACCAACCCCAGATCTTTCAGCTTCTTCAATAGGAAAGACTAGGTCACAGGTGGCCTATCAAACTGTCGATCGTTCATTCTTCCCCTGACTTGATATCCAGCCCTCTGAGGTCTCTGCTGAAACAGTTGTCTTTGCTGTTGCGGTTGTTGCTGTTGCTGTTGTGCAGGCTGATTATCAGCAAGAATAGTTACCGCAGCAGTGTGCTGGAAGTAACGATCCCTACTTTGTCCTCTTTGGGTATATACTGCGCTGGTATCACCCTCTTTCTTCCTCTGGCCGTTTCCGAAGGGCTTCTTCGATCCTGACGACGAAGCATTACCCTGAATCTTTCCGAGCTTCAGCCAACTCTCTATTCTCTCTCCAGGTACCACAATGTCTGCAAAGTTGGTCACCGGACAACCGACCATTCTTTCAGCAAATGCCCCCTGCAGGGTACCCATGAACAAATCAGACATCTCCCGGTCCACCAATGGAGGTTGCACTCTGGCAGCCAACTCCCTCCATCTTTGAGCATATTCTTTAAACCCCTCGCTTGACTTCTGAGACATACCCTGCAGCTGGGTACGCCTAGGAGCCATGTCAGCATTGAGCTGATACTGTTTAAAGAATGCGTCACCAAGATTCTGCCAGCTCTTGATATCAGAGGATTTCAACTTGGTGTACCACTCTAGGGATCCTCCGGACAGACTGTCCTGGAAGAAGTACATCCACAGTTTTTGATCCATCGTGTATGCAGAGATCTTGCGGACAAAGGCTTGAAGGTGAGTCTCCGGGCAGGAACTCCCATTATATTTATCAAATGCGGGCGCCTTGAACTTCTGTGGGATCACAATCCCCTCAACCAGCCCCATATTTGACATATTTACAACACCGGGAGTGGCATAGCTTTCAAGAGCTCTGATCTTCTCTGCCAGCAATTGGATCTCCTTATTCGGTGGCTGGACGCCATATTGCCCAAACTGCTCATTGTGCATAGAGAATTGATCAGCTTCTCGGTCTTCCTCTCTGTCATCATCAACTCCAAAGAATGGAGGGAACATGCTGTCTTTCATATTGTTGCCCATCTGAACAGGTTGACCACCAGTGGCAGCACCAAAACCACCAGCATTATTCACTACGCCCACAGTCGTTCTTTTTCCTCCGTCTTCAGAGCCACCCAGCCCCTGGTTGGAGACACCATCCAGATTGACACCGCTGTTAGCAGCTGAAGCCCGCTCGAGCTTCTCAACTTTATCAGCCAGTGCTTTCTGACCAACTGCAAAACCTTGCATGATGTTGATCAGTTCGTTCATTTTATCCTTCAGCTCGAGAACATCTGAATTAGGGAGATCCATCAGCCTTGGAGTGTTGCGTCTAGTGAAATATCTGTGAGGGTGTGTTGAGTGCAAAGGTACAACTCTACGAGCACGAGCAATGATTCCTGAAACAATCAAGCACGTTAGAAATGATACCTGCAAAATAAAAACAAGTTATTATGATCATGCATGAATGCAGTGTCTATCCACATGAGGAACACTTTATTTCTCAATCTTGGCTTCATCGAGACAGATAATATTCCGGCAGCAATATTCTGACATTCAGCATTTGATTTCATCATACAGATTAGAGATATATGATTTAGCAAAATACCACCCCACCATGTGTGTGCTGTGTGAGGGCATACAGTAAAGCAAATAAAGCTTGAAGATTAATCACTGAATGAAAACAACCATCACATATCAAAAGTGCACAATAAGCGCCATAGTCATACATCACAGCTGATACAATTCAAATACAATTCTCCAGAATCAAAAAGGAAATACAAGCAAGTGAATTCCGTCAACAAGCCTGACGGTAATTCAACACAAATGATAAAGGTCTAGCCTAATGAAGGTCCCACCGAAGGCCCTATATCATCAACCATCTTCGCAAACTCTGCGGCGAACCTGAGCTCGGTGTTCTCTTGCTGTAATCTCCCCATCTCCTTCTGGTGAATCTTCATCTGCCTGAAGTAATGATCTCTCTCAGCAATGTAGTGATCTCTCTCGGCAATGATCTTTGCTTTCTCCGCTTCCCATTCTGCAGCAAAGGCTCTGGCTCTAGCATCTCTCTGATCTCTCACGAGTACTTGCCTCCTCTTCTCATCTTCAATGACCTTTGAAGCTCTGGCTAGCTTCTCCTTAGTGATGTCGTGCTCCTTTGTGGATGACGCTAATGCTTGGTTGATCTTCCCATAGTAAGCAGTGTCCATCTCGAAGCGCTTTGCTTCCATGGCATGTCGCTTATCCTGATCTTCCATCCTTACTCTGATCTCCTGATTAGCCATCTGAATCCGAGCAACACTCATCTCCAATTCGGTTTTCTCTACAAGCAACTGATCTCTGGCCCTCTTCATCTCGAGGAATTCTTCCATACTGACAAAAGAACGCGGACCCTCAATCAAAGGACATCCAGGATCGCCTCCCGGAAATGGTAGATGTGTGAGCTCTATCCTCTTCCGAAGCCAATCATCAAATAGAGGAAAACACCGGCTATTAACCTTGCCATAAGGAACTTTGCCCTTCCTCTAAATGTCACACCACTCATCCAGCACTTGCCTCAACTTGGCCTGATTGCCCTCAATCGGGAAGTAGAAAGACTCATGAATCTCTCGACCGAGAGGAGGACCCTCCACAGCAAACCCCATCTGTCTCCTGAGAAGCACCGGGTTGTAATTGATGCAACCCTGAACTCCTATGAGAGGCACATTGGGAAGACTCCCACAACTGCATATGAAATCTCGTCCGGCCATACCGTTATGAGTCTAAGCTATATCAGTGGCTCGCAAACCCATCAACCTGACTGACCACTTGACCGTAGGATCAAGAGAAGCAAAAAAACCTCGGGAAGGCAAATACCCCATAAACCATCTGTACAGCAATTGGGCACAACACCTGATCAAACCCCCACGCCGCTTCTCGTTCCTGTTATGAACCGAATAATAGACATCTCCAATCAGAGTAGGAATAGGGTTGCTCTGTATGAACAATCTGATGGCATTATGGTCCACAAAGCTCTTCTGATTAGGAAACAGAATAGTCCCATAAATGCTCACAGCAATCAAGGCACAGACGGTCTTCCAATTACCCACAGCAGCATGTTCCTTGGCTCTAACTTCCAAGAAACTCAAATGAAAACCGGGTAACTTTCCTTTCTCCTTCAAACCCCCTTTGGTCGCCTCCGGCTCAAATAAAGAGCACGAGAAATCTCCAGGATGTTAGGCTCTCCCTTAACGGCACAGAAAGGAATCTGATCTCGGATCTGAATACCCAAGATGCTAGCATAGTCCTCCATCAGAGGTCCCAACAAATAGTCCGGGAACACGAAACATCTCAAACCCGGGTCATAGAACTGGCGAAGAGTATGAATGACGCTCCTATCACTGTCTGTGAGCCTGAAAACCAACTTTAGAATACCACCGTATGCCTCTCTGAACATCCCCACATGGTCGGGTGTAATCAATGCTATCATATCCTTCAGCACACTGATCTCTGGGTCAAAGAAGCTATAGACAACATCGTCCTTCAAACCAGTCCTCATATCTGAGCAAGAAGTCTCTCAACCAGGATCTCGATCGAAAATGTCCCTACATATGGATAAACATGTGTTAGATGCAGGTAAATGCAAGATGTAATGATGCTGATGAATGAATGCAATGCATAGTGCCATCCTCCAAGTCATTTGAACATCTGTTGCACTGAAACCTGATCTCTGAACTGATCACAACCATCTGAGGGAATAGGTAACCACAAATCCACTCAAGGGTTCCGAAATAAACGGAACTGAAAGATACATCACCATCATCACCAGCCAATCTCTGAGCAGGTAACCATAACAATCTCTGAATCGGCCCGAGGAATCCTGAAATAAACGAATCCCCACTGATAAATAACTCGGACAGCACTCCGGCATCTCAGAAATAAATGTCCATAAATCCGACTGATAAATAGGACTCTGATCAACGGAACCAATAGTCACCATCAAAGTCACCATATGAACATGCATCTGTAAGAATCACCCTCCGCTCACAGGTAAATTCTAATCAGGTCACCCTAAGGCGGATAATGGTCTCGACAATCGGGCAAAGATACTCAACGGGTTTGCCCTTTCGGGTGTGCCGTTGTAGCTCTCTTAAGATAGTCTAAACCAAAGATCCGGGAATGAACGGTCACCGAAGTCAATAGCTCAGATGAAGTCACTCAACCAAAGTGGATACTCCACAAAGGAAGAGTTCCCTCAAAAGAACCTCGTCCGGCTTGTGGTATGTCAAGTCACCAAGATCATGTTGACCTAACATGAGAGGCAACCTGAGACCACACTAATCCTAGGTGTATACTCGGGCCTGGGTTTTAGCCCCACTCAGAACACCCACCCCAAAACAGAGGAACCACCTGTACAGAGGACGGCAACATGATAGTATGATGCATGCAAATATTTATGCAAATATATACACAACAGAATAATAAATGCAATAAATAGAGCAACACAAGCAACCTAAACTATCCTAGAACGCTAGGAGAGACCTGCTTAGGGAAGATGGACCAGCAATAGGTCAACTTCTATAGTCCCCAGCAGAGTCGCCAGCTGTCGCATCCGCGAAAAACAACCGGCGGGCTAAAACAAAAACAAACAGAGCCGCCACCGTGCATTATTTATCCCAAAAGAGGGAAAGGAAACGCTCGAAGTAAACCTGGAAAGGACATGGTCTCGCGACCAAAGAGATGGGATCGGGAGTCGGTTACGCGAAGGGAAGGTATTAGCACCCCTACGCATCCGTCGTACTCGACGGGATCCACGCTCAAAAGGAAAGAAAAAGGTTGCTAAAACAAACATCACACACACACACTGAAACAACACAGGTGGGATAAGAGGGGAAAGGGCTCGCTAGGATATCGCATCCTATGCCTACGTATCTCATCTGGAATGAGAATCAGAGCTACCGTAGTTCGGCTCACGCACGCCAAACAAAACACAAACAGAGGCAGACATGGAAACCGAATGCCAATCGCTGGACTTACATCGGACTCCGAACCAAACGGACCCAAACTGGAAACCAAATGCCACTTGCTGGACTTATATCGGACTCCAAGCAAATAAACATCAATAGGATACGGACTGCCAATCGCTGGGCTTATGTCCATCTCCTAACACACACAGGAAGGGTTAACAAACAACAAGTTACTAAGGAGTCGGGAACTCGAGCCTAGCAACTGTCAAGCAAACACACACAAAAAGAAAAAAGGGTGCCCGGAGAGATCTCGTACGACCTCCTGCCTACGTACCTCATCTGGTATGGGGATCAGGGCAACGTAGTTCCCCTTAACAGGGGAGAAACTATCTCCTAACCAGAGACTGGGAAATGACCAACTAGAAGGGAGACTAACTCGAGCCTAATAGTTATCATGTATTCCACAATAGTCCTAGGTTGAGTTTTCTATCTATTTGGACAAGCAGCAAGCTAATCCTAAACCGGCAAAGCAAAGCATTCAAGTATAATCAAACCAAAGCAAACATACACACAATTAGCACACACTATATACAGACAAAGTGGGCTCACACAAGGGTTAGGCTGCAAAAGCAAGCCAACTGTATCAGGTGATGTTAGCTCTTAACCCTAACATTGAGAGTTAGGGTGAAGCAGATGAAATAGGAAGTGAGGGGTGTGCCTCACATCTCTTATCCCTGGCCTGGGAGAGCTTTAGACAAAGGAAGTGTGGGTTCAGAAAGTGGGAACCCTTCTACACTAATGACTGACTCAACATGGATCTTGGGTTAATATCCATAATGCATCAACACCATTTGTGTGAGCAAAGGGATGACTCAACTGAATAGCAGGAGATGGATTGCACATCTCTTGTATCTGCCAATTGCCTTATCAAAGGTCTTTTCCTGCTTGGCACAAAGATAAACAATCACAAGCATTGCCTCTTAAGGAGGACTTCAGACAGATGCCTGACCAAATAACAGGCCAGGTCTTCCAGACTACATGGAGTTAGTGAGCTATACCTCAATTGGTTAAGCAACCAAGCAACAACAAAAGCAAGTTCACAATGAACTATAGCAACTAATGTACCTGAAAACAATCTAACATAATCAGTACACAGCTCAAACAGTCAAACAGATAAGCTAGTGGTCAACAGTTAACTGTACACAAGCAATGCATCAAGCAAAGCATAAGCCAATGCTCAATACAAATGACTTAGAAGCCACCTACAAAACAAACTCAATGTTAATCAACATCAATCAAATAAGCAACTCAAGCCATGTGAATCAATTCCCTCAATGCCATATGCTTCTTAACCTGCAAACCAAGCTCAAACATGAGAAGCAAACCCCTAGGACAAGGCCTAGGGTCAAAGAGGGAGAAATAATTCAAAACAGAACATGAAAATTGGCACAAATCAAGTTCAATCAAATTAGAACAATGTCCAAGTGGTCTCACATTCATATCATACACCAATTTCATTTCACAAAACAAAGAAGGCAAAGCATGCAATTTCAAAGCTCATTGAACCAAACAGAATGAATCAATCCACATCCAATCAAAAATAATTCAATAAATCTCAAGAAAAATCATGGCTAAACAGCACTCATTACATGTTCATCATATCAAAATTCAAGTCAATTGGACAAGTGGAATCATGTCAAACAAATTCCCTAAGTCAAGGCAAGGCAAAACAAGCTCATACAAGGCACAAAATCATGCATCAACTTCACACAAGCACAAAACAGAATCTACACATGATAAATGACTCAAACCAAAGCCATGGTAAACTTTAAAGTGTCTAGAACACATGTGAAAAATTTCAGGTCCATCCAATAAACACCAAGAATTTCACAAATCATATAAGATCATGACTCACAAAAGGTCCACAATTGGTCAAACAAAGGAGAAATTATCAAACAAATTAGAAATGCACTCAAAAATTCTACAAAAATTCACACTCAAATTTATCATCTATAAGAGTCAACATGCAAAAATTCAGATCATTTGACATTTATTTGGCATGGTAAATAAAATCAGCAAGTCAATCAAACAAAGGTGTGACACAAATTGTCACACCTACATTCATCATAGCATATCTCCACAACCAGAAATGATAAAATCACAAACTCTATACCAAAAAATCCCTAAAGGTGTCTAAACTAAGCATGCAAATTTTCAGCTCCATTGCATTAAGCATCATTATTTCACAAGCAAAATGGTAAGCAGGGTACATGAAAGAACACATGTGAACATTCCCTAGCCAAACTAAAAATCCAGGCATGCACAATTTTTGTAAAAATCGTCAAAAAATACTAGAGATCATGATGAACACAGTGGAAAAAATCTCATCTCATTTGGACAAATATTTTTGGAGTTATGAATTTTTTAATGTAGAGAAAAAATAAAAAATGATGAATGAAGGCATGTGAACATGATAAGCATACAAGAGAGAAAATGCCAAAGCCTAATGCAAAATTGCCATCTACCAGAATCGAACCGCGTGAGCATTTCCAATAGGAGCGCCCTTAAGTGAAACGCAGTGTTTCACTTAAGGCTGTGAAGCGCGCTCAGCCACTCAATGTGACACGCTGGAGAATCCAGCCAATACATGCACGCTAACAAGAAGATTCATGCAGCCAGGGCAAACAAAGATCAAACACGCATTCTGGAATGAAAAATTAGGGTTCATGCGTGTTCTTCATCCAATTTCCAGGTCAAGAACAAATCATCACCAAAATTCATGAAACGCATATCATTAGCTTCGTCTTTCAATGCTCATCAACAATCTAACATTAATTAAACCAAATTCTTGCTATAATGAACGGATCGAGCAGAAAAAGTTTTGGCTATCAAACTTAAAATCACAAGAACTTTCTCAATACTTGAAGAAAATCAAAACTACAAAGCTCAGCATACTCCTGGATCGAAGATCTACATAATGCACATCACAATTACAAGAATTATGAGGATCGATTCCTAACCTTGTTTGAAGTGCAGAGTTGGATTTGGAGTTTTCTGGCCTTGTGATGTGCAAACAGAAGTTCTTCAATGCTCAGGTTGATGAATGGAAGAAGGATCGAGGCTCAAGGATGCTTGATGTAGCTCAAATTCGCATTTGCCATTGATGAAGCTTACTTTGACAGTTCTTGAAACAGCACGAAAATGGGGGATTCTTGCTTCAATCTTCTTCAGCAATGCGTGTGAATGGTGAATCAATGAAGAATCATGCAATGTTTATGCAGAATTTGGCTGAAAAGTTGAGAGAAAAAGTTTTGGAGATTTTTCACTTTGATCTAGATCTGAGCAAGAATGAATGTTAATCCCAAATTCTGTTAGAATGATCCTTATATATGTGTTGTTAATCATGTTTGCTAATCCCAATTAGCCAAAACCAAAGTAATTAGGGAAATGAAGTGTTATGGCAAATTTTGGTAATTCACCTCATGTGCATGAAGTGCATGCTACAGTGCACGTTTTTCTGTCCAATTCAACTCAAAATGTCATTTTTAGCCAAAGGTCAATGTTGGAATGCATGGAAAATGCTTAATTTTCAAATTGCACTTTTTCCCTCCAAATTCAAATTCAATTCACATGGAAAATGCCATATTTTTGTGATGAGATTTGATGAAATGTGATGCATGAATTGGATAGAAAAGATCAAAAGAGAAATGTTCCAAAAAGAACCACATGATTTGGCCATTTGGTTCAAAAGTTATGCCTTCTTGAACTTCAAATTTGCTTGACAATGATTAATCCATAATTTCTCAACCAAACATGGGAAATTCATGTTCTTGGACTTTTTGGAAAGGTGAGAGCATGATCTTCAACTTTCATGTTGGGAACAATTTCATTTGAATCTTTCTTGGACATGTAATCTTGAGGAGAAGACCTTTCCATTTTTGGCAATTTCAAATTACAGGTCACTTACTATTTTTGGAAACTTTTCATCTGACCTCAAATTCTTCAATGTTGATCTTTGAAATGTCAAATGAGACTTGTATGGACATGAATGAAGTATTTCTAACCCTCTCCCACCTCCAAATCCATCAATTGACTTGTGATTGACTTTTGTTGACTGATAGATGAATTGACTATGCACAGATGAACTTGAGCCTCAATCTCCTGATGAAATGGCTCAAACATGAAACCCTAGCTTCCATAAGCTCAATGAAACCACATGATGATCTCTCATCTCAATGAAGACCTCATCTCCTTAACAAACCCTGATTGGCACAATACAATTGATTAGGGTTGACCAGAGGTCAAAACCCTAATCTCAAGGAACTGATCATGAATAATGAATCCTTTGGTGATGATAAGACCATGATGATGGTGATGTACCATTTCCCATAAGATAATGATCAATCTCCTTGAGGAACCAAGAAACCCTAATTTGAAGCACACACCCTTAGATGGTTAGTGATCAATCCATGAAACCCTTAGGCTTGAATATCTTAACCGCTTTATCTTCTGACCAAGACTTAGGAGGATGACTTGTTCAATGTAGCCACATGATATGCAAAGATGCAACGACTAATGACCTAAAAGATGAAATGCAATATGCTAAGCTAGTCCCAAGAGAGGAGTGCAAATTTTGAGGTGTTACAGTGAGGAAAAGGGAAAAGCAAATGAATAATATGTGCAAGAATAGTAAATTACATAAAAGTAAAGAGCAAGAATTAAATGTTAATAGTCAATGGTTAATGTTGGTAGTTAGTGTGCCATAAAGAAAATTTAGCGTTATGTTAAGCAATCGTAATTGGACTTATGTAGAAGTCACAACTATCTGAGGCCGGTCAATAATAATGTAGGCATAACACAAGTTAGAAGTCTTGATTAGTGAACTAAGTTCCAACAACTTGCCATGCCAAAAAAAGAAAAGGAGAAATGATCTTGTATTGGTTTAAGTCCTTTGCATGATTTTAGAAAGCAATATATCCTTAATGCAAAGCCATTCACTTGATCAATTGATCAAGATGAATTAGATTTGATACAGGGAAGATTAAACCTCCCTAATCAGTGCTAACTTATCAACCTTTTATTCATTGATCAAAAAGAAAATAAGAAGAAGAAGAAGAAGATGAATAGAAATGAAGAAAATTAAAGTGCATTAAAATGAAATGGAATGTACCAATCAATCAAGGGTTGACCAAAGACATTGAGGATCATGGTCAAACAATCAAAAACAGAACCGAGATGAAGATTGAGAGTCAAGACATAAACAAAATATTTTTGGCATTTTTAATATTTGAAAATAAACTTGAATTAAAATATTAAAGGAAGCTCAAACTTCAAATTCACATCAAGTCAACCTTGAAAAGTCCAAGTGAATTATCCCAAGTTCAACAAGGTCAAACAAAGTTTGACAAAAAATTTGAGCATTTTTAAAAGTCAAAAACTATTTTTAATCAATTAAAAATGAAGTAAAATAACCTAATTGAACTAAAATCTCAAATAAATCTCAAATAAATTAATAAATTGATGAGAATATTTTTCATAGATCCATCATCATTCAAAGAGGTTAGGAAAATATTTTTGTATTTTTTGAATATCAAAAACTATTTAAAATGAATTAAAAAAAACCAGAAAAGAGAAATTTCACAAAAAATACCAAATGGTAAAATAAAAAATATTAAAAATCATTTTTAGAAACTATAATTAAAAATAGAAATAATGCAATTGGTCCCATATTTTTTGGAATTAAAATGAAAGAGTTATGAATTTTAGAAATAAAATGGAATTAAAAAAATGAAATAGAAAATAAAATCAGAATTAATAAATGGAAAAAAGCGTGAGCCCTTGGATCTGAGCTCATTAATTGAGCTGGTAGATCCAAGCATCCAGAGGCGTGCGTCCAACATGTTCCACGGTCAATGCAACCACACGTGGTATTTAAAAAAGTCATAAGAATCGAGCGTGAAGATTAGATCTGGAGATTGAGATCAATGGCTCACAATCAATCTGGCAATGAGACGGTGGCCAGCGCCACCGTCTTCTCCGGTGAGCTCCGACGAAGATCAAAAAATGCAGAGATTCAAATGCTCACTAAAATGGACGATCCAGGCACCATTCGAAAGGTGAAGTGATGTACATCACTCCTATACCACTCACTTCCACTCTAGATTCCTATTAAGAGAGAAATTAGAGATGGAAGTTTCGTGATGTTCAACTGAACTTGCTCGATTTCAACAATTAAGCACTCAATAATGATGCCTCTATAGAGAGGACTTCAGACAACACAATATAAATTTCAATAGATCAAAGAATAAGGAGATTCGAAGCAAAAAACAGTTGATCAAAACCTTTGGATTGTGAAGATTTGAGTCCCTTTCCTTGGTTCCTTTTGCAAAACAGAACTTCAATAGATCAAATGATGAAGGTCTAGGAACTTTAGATCTGAAAATTCAACCAAATGCAATTGAATTTCATATCTGAATTTTTGGAGAAAAATGGAGTTGTTCCTTTAGGTATGGCTAGGGATTCAATCTTGCAGCATTTCAGGCGCCTTCAGGTTGGAGAATTATGAAGCATAACACATGTATTTATAGCTGGAAAGGGCTGAGTGAATGAGTTAACTCGTGTGCATGGCAAATGGATTTTGCATTGCATGGGCTTGTGTGATCATATGGAAGGCCCAATGAAGGCTAAAACAAACTGCTGAACTCAAGTGAAGTGCAAATGGATGTGTACATTAAGTGTAATCAGCTCATGCATGGCAATTTGAATTGAATTTCACAAAATGCACTTAATCTTCATGTCTTCGAAAATGGTGCTTCCAAACTCCAAATGCTACCTCATGAGTAATGGTTAGAAAGCTTGTTGCATAAGGAACAAATGATATGTTGATCAAAATTTCAATTGGGCCTTGGAAATTAAAGAAATTTGAGCTTGAAGTATAGGGTGCAAAACATGCATATGTGAAGTTTCCAAATTTGGCCAATGTTCAAGCCCTTATGTTTTAATGATGAATGCCTCAAATGGAAAAACCTCCAACATAAAACTTGTAGATATTTTCAATAAAATTAATTTGGACTTAAATTTTGCATCATTTGGATTTTTGATGAAGAAGTTATGGGCACCTGAAGTTGGACTTTTTTACATTTCAATGCATTTGGCCCAAAGTGACCTATAATATTTGGCATTATCACATGTATTTCCTTTGAGATTTTGAAATTTTTCTCAACATAACATTTTAAGTAGACACAATAATATTTCCAATTCATTTGGTTACACCTCAAAATCATAAAAAATGAATGAGTTATGTTCTTGAGAGTTTGACCCAAAATTAGGGTTTCAGTCATAAGGACCTATAATGTCTTGAAATGGATGATGATCTTCCAAGCTTCAAATCCAATTTTTATGAACATGAACGTTGTTCATATTGTCCTTAAGAACATTTTTGATTTTCGGATCATCTCCATTTGACCAACACATAAAAAGTTAGGTCTCAGTGCATTTCAAAGTAGACAGATGAATTGACTGATCAACTTCTCTAGTCCACCACTCATATCTTGATGACTTGATGATTGGGGGAACTCAAATAAGTTCAAATATGCATTAAATGATGAATTAAAGAACTTCCCTTGATTGTATTTGACCATGTGCTGAGGTTGCTTCATGAGCAAGGTATTGTTGATGATCAGATGAATTAGGACTTCCTTGGGAACAAACCTCAAACCCCTTGACTTGCTTTGATCAAACATGATGAATTGAGATACTAGGGAGGCATATTTGATGGATTATAGCTTTGGGAACCATTTCCATGGTTGCTTTCATCTTCTCTTGGCCTTATCATTGCACATAGGATCTCCTAGAAGCTTTTGACCTTGTGACTGCTCAAGCTACAAACAAAAGATGTTAGTGCCATATTTTTGTGCTTTTGGTTTGTGAATAAGATGAGAAAAGCAATAATATACAATTCAAGCATGCTTGGTGATCTCAAACCACTCACAAGAGGTCCCCACTCAAAGGGAAGGGAACCAAGATGCTCATGATCCTTGAGGCATTGCAAAATGAAATGTTATGATGCCATGAGGGATCTTAGGGCCAAAATTGGGGTCTTTCAACTTCCACGGCCTCCTTCCCTAGAGGGTGGAAAAAGAAAAAAGGGCGCCCGGAGAGATCAGCTCATCTCCTGCCTACGTACCTCATCTGGTATGAGGATCAGGGCAACGTAGTTCCCCTTAACAGGGAAAGAACTTCTAACCTAACCAGAGACAAAGGGAGATAACAATCTACTAGGGAGACTACGACTCGAGCCTAGAAGTTGTCATGCATACGATCCCTATGTTGAGGTCTCTATCCTAACTTGCACAGGAAGCAAGCTGTCCTAAACAGCACATCATCAAACACAAGCACAATATATCAAGCACACACACTATATGCACACAAGGGGGCTCATACAAGGCTAGGCTGTAGAAACAAGCCAACTGGAATGGGGTGTTTTTAGCTCTTAACCCTAACATTGAGAGTTAGAGTGAAGCAGATGAAATGGGAATGAGGGTAAGACCTCACAGCTCTTATCCCTGGCCTGGGAGAGCTTGACTCAAATAGAAAGAGTGGGAGTTCAGAATGTAGGAACTCTTCTCCACATGACTGACATAACAAGATCTTGGGTTATTATTCAAAGTGCATCAACACATGGTGTGAGCAAAGTGAATGACACAACTGAATAGCAGGGGATGGATTGCACATCCCTTTTATCTTCCAATTGCCTCTTAAGAGGACTTAACCTGCTTGGCACAAAATTAAACAA
This sequence comes from Lathyrus oleraceus, assembly GCF_024323335.1. NCBI lineage: Eukaryota > Viridiplantae > Streptophyta > Magnoliopsida > Fabales > Fabaceae > Lathyrus > Lathyrus oleraceus. The sequence goes on from NC_066583.1 coordinate 215,949,018, forward strand.
CCACAAGCATTGCCTCTTAAGGAGGGCTTCAGACAGGTGCCTGCCAAAGTAACATGACAGGTCTTCCAGACTACATGAAGATCAAGGGATTATACCTCAGTGGTATGCCAACCACAAGCAAAGCAAAGAAAAGTTCAAATGAACTTAAAGCAACTTAGGTACCTGTGGAAACAACTAAACCAATCAGTACAAAATTCAGACAACAGTCAACAACAATTAATATCAAACAGACAACCCAATATGCAACACATAAGCCATAAGGCAAACACTATCCTCAACCTACAAAACACACAAATGTTAGCCAACAACAACAAATGACCAATCTCAAATGGAGGAGCAACATCAATCATGGAGATGCATACTTGAACCTGAAATTCACAACTCAAATGTAAGTAACAAACCACTAGGCCAAAGCCTAGGGTCAAAAGGGGATCAAAAAGCCAAAACAGAACTTGATATTCAACGCAATGCATTTTTATTCAATCAAGAACAAGTCCCAAAAAGGACCAAACAAAAATCATCATACAAGTTCATGTAATAGGCAAGAGAAGTCAATGACCAATTCAAGGCATACATTTGATCATCATGAATGAAAATTCCCAATCAAAACAGAAATGATTCAAATAATTCTGGCAAAATTCATGAACATTCAACACATCTAACACGATCATCACACAAAAAATCAGAAGCATTAGAGGTCATTTGGCATGGAAACTAAATTGCACAAGTTGATCATCAAATTGTGTGACACAAATTGTCACACCATGCAAACATGTCCATAAAACAGAATTGGCAAATGAGAAAAATGCACAATCAATTCCCAAAGGTCTAGCAACATGTCAAGAACACTCATGAAAAATTTCAAGCAATTTGGATTAATATCAAGCATTTCATGATAGAAAAAGCAAGGCAAGGTCATAAAAACACCTATGTTCATATATCCTAACACACACAAAATTCCAGCCATGCACAACTTTTGAAATCATTATAAAAAAAAAACTAGACAAACAGAGGATCATTTTGCAAAAAATTGGGAGTGATTTGAGTCATTTTTCAATTTGATATGGATTTTACAAGTTGGAAGAAAAATGAAAAAACAATTGAAGCATGGCATGGCAAATTGGAGGGAAAGCATTAAAAATATGATGCAATTTGAAAATCTGCGTGCGCCAAGGATCGAACTAGGTGCGAATTTGAAAGTGAAGCGCGCCAGCACATATGAAACGCTGTGTTTCATTTATGACTGGACTGTACAGTCATCAGTCAAGCGCTATGTGGCCAAGTCAAAGCAACGTGAGCCAATGGAAATGCTATGTGGACGCATGCGTGGACGAATAAGGACAAAACCCTAAGCTACATCAGCAAAAAAACCAGGTTCGTCGCTACCTGGAGAACCCGACGCTAACATGGATGATCTTCATCTTCTTCATGAAGATGAAGATGAAGATGATGAACTTCAAACTCAAATTCCGAGATTTTTCCAGAAATGTCCAGAAATCAAAAACAAGAACATCATTCTAAAGATCTTTTCATGGTGAACAGGGATCAAGCAATGGCTAAGCACAAATCATCAAGATTAGAGAGAATCGAGCAAAATCATTTATGGATACAAAACTTCAATCATACATAACTCAGTGAATAATGCTCCATTTTTCATGAAATTTCTACCAGAATTACCAGCAACACAAGCTCTATACAAATATGTCCATGGATTTGAGAATTGTGAGGTTCGAAAAACTCACCTCTTGAAGTGCAGGTTCTTGATTCACACGATTCAAAGCTCTAAATGATCCAAAGCTGCTCCAGAATCCTTGTTATGATGATTGATGAAGAATTGGAGGCTTAGAAACATGCAAATCCAGCTTAATTTGAAATCTCCATTAACACCTTCAAGCTTTGGTATGCACGATTTTGAGCAGAAAATCACCAATGGCACGTTCAATCTCACTCAAAACTTCACCAGCATCAAGAATTCACCAAGAGAAATGAGGCTCATGTCAGGAATCTTGAAGTTCTTTGTGAGAGAAAATTTTGATCAAAACTCTAAATCTAGATCTGGAAATGTGTGTTGTCTCCAATACAGTTGTGATTGAGCTTATATACTCCCTCTTAATTAATCTGAAATCAAACTTAAGCCAAAGCTAATTGAGATTAGAATAAACCAAGGTGTATGCACCAATTTGCATTTTCACCTCATGCATGGGAAGCACACGTGAACAATACACCAAGCTGGCCCAAATCCATTCAAAATTACTCCATGCACACATTGGAATTGGAAATATATGCATGTGATCAACCAATTTGATTTTGGCAATTTTTCCTTCAAAACTTCATGAACAAGCAAGTGATCATATGTCCCAATTTCATGTAATGTGATGAGGTATTTGGAAAATTCATGACATGAGAAACATTTTGCAAAAAGAACCACTAAATTTGGAGTCTTGGTTCAAAAGATATGGCCATTTGAAGTTTCAAGCACACTTTGCAATGATTTGATCATAACTCCTTAACCATTCATCAGATGCTCTTGATCTTTTGACTTTTTGGAAATGGGAGAGAAAGATCTTCAACTTTCATGTTGCACAAAATTTCATTTGAAGCTTCTTTGATGTTGTAAAGTTGAGTTGAAGTTGGTCCAAAAACTTTCCATTTTGGGAAACTTTCAAATTACAGGTCACTTTCCATTTTTGGAAACTTTTGATCTGGCTTCAAAATCTTCAAGGTAGATGTTTGACATGATGAATAAACCTATTTTGGACATGAATGAAGTGTCTCAAACCATTTCTCCACCTTCTAGCCCTCATTTGACTTGCAGTTGACTTTTATGGGCCTTAGATGATTTGGTCATGCACTGTGGACTTTGAGCCTTCAACACTTGGCCAAATTGCATCAAAATGATATTTGGGTTATGTAAGCTCATTGGAACAACCATAGGGCCTTCATCTCATGGGAAAACCCTTGCTCTCTTGTACAGATGGATTCTCCTGATACCAATCTTGACTGATGAGATGCAATGTTAATGACCTAAAAATGAAATGAATGTACAAATGGGAGGTGCAAATTTGAGGTGCTACACTATGAATGACCAATTTCTTGAACTCCGCAAGGAATTGAAGACCCTTCAAGGAAAGGATTTTTTCGGCAAATCTGCTGTCGAGCTCTACTTAGTTCCCGGTGTGAAAATACCTGTCAAATTCAAGGTCCCAGACTTTGAGAAGTATAAGGGGAACACTTGCCCTCTCAGCCACCTGGTCATGTATGCTAGGAAAATGTATACTCAAACGGATAATGATCAGCTGCTCATTCATTATTTTCAGGACAGTTTATCCGGTGTTGCACTGCGATGGTATATGAGTTTGGATAGTGCAAAGATTCGTTCCTTCAATGATCTTGGCGAAGCCTTCGTCAATCAATACAAATACAATGTGGATATGGCTCCCGATCGGGATCAGCTCAAAGCCATGTCCCAGAAGGACAAAGAGACATTTAAAGAGTACGCCCATAGGTGGCGAGAGTTGGCAGCTCAGATTACTCCTCCGCTAGAAGAGAGGGAAATGACCAAGATCTTTCTGAAGACCTTGAGTTCATTCTATTACGAGCGGATGATTGCTAGCGCTCCTTCTGACTTCACCGAGATGGTGAATATGGGGATGCGACTAGAGGAGGGAGTCCGTGAAGGTCGGCCAACCAGAGATGAAGGCTCTTCTGCCAAGCAGTATGGGTCGTTTGCGAAGAAGAAAGATGGAGAGGCACATGCTGTGCAATCCCATGTTAAACCCAGAAGACCCTCCGTGAGGAGGAAGCCTGTGCGTTCAGCTGGTAATCAGCACCAGGTGGCTCACATAGCACCTGTCTTCAGAGACAACAATCAGCAATATCAGCAGCACAATCATAATCAACAACCACAACAGTAGTTCAGTAACAACATCGTCCTCAACAGCAGGCCTACCAGCCTCACAACCGTAATCCAGCTAGTACGAGTTATAAGAGGAAGAAGATCACTTTCGATCTGATTCCTGTATCATACGCAGAGCTGTATCCCTCTTTGATAGAGCGGAAATCGATTACTCCCAGGGATCCTCCGGCTATACCTGCTAACCCTCAGTGGTGGTATAAGCCTGATCAGCATTGTGTTTACCACTCGGGTGCTCTGGGTCATAATGTGGAAAACTGCTTTCCGTTGAAGACTAAGGTTCAAGACCTTATGAGATGCGGTATTCTGAGCTTTGAGGACGTAGGTCCTAATGTTAAGAAGAGCCCACTGCCCGAGCATGGGAAGTCAGTTAACATGGTCCAGGGTTGCCCTGGCAAGTACAATGTCAAATATGTTAGCCATATTCGACAGTCATTGGTCGAGTTGCAGCGCCTATTGTGTGATTGCAGTCATCTGGAGCACGACCATGACAAAGGTCATATCTGCTCTGTTAATCGTCTGGGTTGTCGCAAAGTGCGTAGAGATCTTCAGGAATTGCTGGACGACGGGACCATCGATATCCTTCAGAACAGAAATGTTGATGAAGACGAACCTGAGGTTAACGTGATTTCTCCGGTGTTCAGGATCCCTGAGCCTGTTGTCATTCGGTACGATGGTAGCAAGCAGAAGGTTTCTCCTGCTCTGATTATCAAGCCTGCAGGTCCTATGCCTTATTCTTCTGATAAAGCAATTCCATTCTGCTATAGCACCATTGCCGTTGAAGATTGGAAAGAAGTGCCCTTGCCTTCTCCATATGTGATGAATATAGCTGATGTGAGCAGTTTGACCCGTAGCGGTCGTGTGTTTTCTGCACCTCCGAAGCCTCAGGCTAGAGCTGACTGTGTTGAGCGTCCGGTTGGGAATGCGGTTAATTCTCCGAATCCGACACCTGTTGCTAAACCCTCCTCTGTACAAAAGACTCTTACTTCTTCTGTTGGCCCTAGTGGCACTGTGAATGAAGACTGTGATGAGGTGCTGAGGCTCATCAAGAAGAGTGAGTACAACGTTGTAGACCAACTTCTACAAACACCGTCCAAGATCTCTGTGTTATCTTTGCTGCTGAATTTAGAACCCCATAAGGAGGCTCTGCAAAAAGTTTTGGACTTGGCTTATGTTGATCATGATGTCACTATAGAGGAGTTTGACAACATTGTTGCAAATATTACTGCTTGCAACACTTTGAGTTTCTGTGATGCTGATCTCCCTGAGGAGGGAAGAGACCACAACATGGCTTTACATATATCCATGAATTGCAAGAACAACGCCATGTCCAACGTGCTGGTGGACACTGGGTCATCTTTGAATGTATTGCCTAAATCCACTCTCTCTAGATTGTCATATCAAGGGCCTCCCATGAGGCAGAGTGGAGTTGTTGTGAAAGCTTTTGATGGGTCGCATAAGACTGTGATTGGGGAAGTTGATCTCCCAATCAAGAATGGACCAAGTGATTTCCAGATTACCTTTCAGGTTATGGATATCCACCCATCTTATAGTTGTCTCCTTGGTAGACCATGGATTCACGAGGTTGGCGCCGTGACATCCACCCTACACCAGAAGCTGAAATTCGTCAAGAACAAGAAACTGGTTGTGGTAGATGGAGAAAAGGCTCTCCTGGTTAGCTACTTGTCTTCTTTCTCATACATTGATGCTGAGGATGAAGTTGGAACGCCTTTCCAAGCTTTATCTATAGCCGAGCCTATTGAGAAGAAATCCCCTTCATTTGCTTCCTATCGAGATGCAAAACTGGCCATCGAATGTGGTGCAGTTGCTGGGTTAGGAAAAATGATCGAGCTTGAAGATAACAAGTCCCGGGCTGGCATTGGCTATTCTTCAGGGGTCTTCAACGAGCAAGGGTTGTTCAAGAGTGGAGGTTTCATCCACGCCGATCAGAGAGAGGAAACTGCTGCTATTCTGGAAGAGGATGCAGAGGATACTGGCAATTTTGTCATCCCTGGCGGGATCTGTCACAATTGGGTCGTTGTTGATGTTCCTACAGTCATTCATAAGTCAGAGTAAAGCTTCACTTTTTTTAAAAACCCTTCTCCCATGCCAAAAGGAGAAGTGATGAAATTGTTGGCATCATATATACAATGATATTTCATTCAATAAATTCATGTTAAACATTTGTTTTTCCATTTGTTTTCACTTTTTGCTTTTGTATGAAATTGGTGATCACAAAAAACCCTAAAAAACAAAGAATAAAAGCAATCTTTTCATCTGCATAATGATTTGCTTTTTTAAATTCTAAAGTTTTTTATTACCCAAAATCATTATGCAGGTTAATTCTTAAACCCATTGAACATAATTATCCAACGCCATCTCCCAATTTTGAATTCCCTGTATTCGAAGCAGAGGAAGATGATGTTGAAGAGATTCCTGATGAGATTACCCATCTTCTTGAGCACGAAGAGAAGATCATTCAGCCGCATCTTGATAATCTGGAAACAATCACTTGGGGTCTGAAGATTGTGTTCGAATAGTGAAGATTGGGGCACTCCTTGAAGAGTCTGTCAAGAAGGGGTTGATCAGTTTGCTACGAGAATATTCCGATATCTTTGCTTGGTCGTACGAAGACATGCCAGGTCTAGATACAGATATTGTGCAACATTTCCTGCCTTTGAAACCTGAGTGCGTGCTTGTGAAGCAGAAGCTCAGAAGAACTCATCCAGATATGGCAGTGAAGATCAAAGAGGAAGTTCATAAGCAAATTGATGCGGGGTTTCTGGTGACTTCTACGTATCCTCAATGGGTGGCCAATATTGTGCCTGTGCCTAAGAAAGACGGAAAAGTCCGGATGTGTGTGGATTACCGTGATTTGAATAAAGGTAGTCCGAAAGATGATTTCCCTCTACCACACATTGATATGTTGGTAGACAATACAGCTAAATTCAAAGTCTTTTCGTTTATGGACGGATTTTCCGGATATAATCAAATCAAGATGGCACCCGAAGATATGGAGAAGACAACATTCATCACACCTTGGGGAACATCCTGTTATCGAGTGATGCCCTTCGGTTTGAAGAACGCCGGAGCCACGTATCAACGAGCTATGACTACCTTGTTTCATGATATGATGCACAAGAAGATTGAGGTCTACATCGATGATATGATTGCTAAGTCAAGAACGGAAGTTGAACATGTTGAGCATTTGTTGAAGCTTTTTCAGCATTTAAGGAAGTTCAAGCTTCGTTTGAATCCCAACAAATGTACATTTGGAGTCCGTTCTGGCAAGTTATTGGGTTTTATTGTCAGCGAGAGAGGTATTTAGGTTGATCCTGCAAAGGTCAAAGCAATACAAGAGATGCCTGCGCCCAAAACTGAGAAGCAAGTCCGAGGTTTTCTTGGCCGCTTGAACTACATTTCCAGATTTATATCCCATATGACTGCCACATGTGCGCCTATATTCAAGCTCCTCCAGAAAGGTCAGTCTCATGATTGGACCGAGGATTGCTAGAAAGCTTTCGACAGTATCAAAGAGTACTTGTTTGAACCTCCGATCTTGTCTGCGCCAGTAGAAGGAAGACCTTTGATCATGTATCTGACTGTTCTTGAAGACTCGATGGGTTGTGTCCTTGGTCAGCAAGACAAATCAGGAAAGAAAAAATCTACTATATATTACCTGAGTAAGAAGTTCACTGATTGTGAGTCTCGGTACTCTATGCTTGAGAAGACATGATGTGCTTTGGCTTCGTCCGCTAAGCGTTTACGCCAGTATATGATAAATCATACAACTTGGTTGATATCCAGAATGGATCCGATCATGTACATCTTCGAGAAGCCTGCTTTAACCGGGAGGATTTCCCGTTGGCAGATGTTGTTATCAGAGTATGATATCGAGTATCGAGCTCAGAAAGCTATTAAAGGTAGTATCTTGGCTGACCATTAGGCACACCAGCCGATTGAAGATCATCAGTCAGTTCAGTACGACTTCCCAGACGAGGAGATTCTGTATTTGAAAATGAAAGATTGTGATGAGCCTACACTTGATGAAGGTCCAGAACCTGGTTCCAGATGGACGATGGTGTTTGATGGCGCTGTAAATCAGTACGGAAATGGAATTGGGGCAGTAATCATTACTCCTAGGGCACACATATTCCTTTTACAGCAAGGCTAACTTTCAAATGCACGAATAATATGGCTGAGTATGAAGCCTGTATTATGGGATTGGAAGAATGCATCGATCTAAGGATCAAGAATCTTGATGTGTATGGTGATTTGGCCCTCGTTGTCAATCAGATCAAGGGTGAATGGGAAACGAATCAACCTAGTCTTATTCCATACAGAGATTATGCGAGGAGGATTTCAACGTTCTTTACAGAAGTTGACTTTCATCATATTCCTTGAGAGGATAATCGAATGGCAGACGTTCTTGCTACACTTGCTTCAATGATTGTGGTCAAGTATTGGAATGAAGTTCCCAATATCACCGTGATGCGCTTGGATAGACCAGCTCACGTATTTGCAATTGAAGAAGTACAAGATGATAAGCCTTGGTATTTTGATATCAAGAATTTCCTTCAGAACCAGGTTTACCCGCCTGGGGCATCTGTGAAAGATAGGAAAACTTTGAGGAGGTTGTCAGGCAGTTTCTACCTCAGTGGTGAAGTGTTGTACAAGAGAAATTTTGACATGGTTCCGCTCAGATGCGTGGATACACACGAAGCAGACCTGTTAATGACTGAGGTCCATGAGGGTTCATTTTGTACTCATTCCAATGGACATGCCATGGCTAGAAAGATGTTAAGAGCAGGCTACTATTGGCTGACAATGGAGTCTGACTGCTGCAAATACGTGAAGAAATGCCACAAGTGTCAGATTTACGCGGACAAGATTCATGTTCCTCCGACACTTCTGAATGTGATTTCATCACCATGGCCTTTCTCTATGTGGGGAATCGACATGATTGGCATGATTGAGCCGAAAGCGTCCAACGGACACAGGTTTATTCTCGTAGCAATTGATTACTTCACCAAATGGGTTGAAGTTGCGTTGTATGCGAATGTGACCAGGCAAGTGGTCGTGAAGTTTGTCAAGAATCGGCTTATATGTCGTTATGGTGTGCCTGATAAGATCATTACTGATAATGGATCTAACTTGAACAACAAAATGATGGTAGAGTTGTGCGCTGAGTTCAAGATTGCACACCATAATTCCTCTCCTTACAGACCCAAGATGAATGGGGCTGTTGAAGCTGCTAATAAGAATATCAAGAAGATTATCCAGAAAATGACAGTCACGTACAAAGATTGGCATGAGATGCTGCCATTTGCTTTGCATGGATATCGTACATCTGTCCGAACTTCAACAGGGGCAACCCCTTTTTCTCTTGTTTACGGCATGGAGGCTGTTCTCCCAGTAGAGGTGGAGATCCCATCAATGAGAGTCTTGATCGAAGCCAAGTTGACTGATGCTGAATGGATCCAAAGTCGTTACGACCAGTTGAATCTGATTGAAGAGAAGTGATTGACTGCCATGTGCCATGGTCAGTTATATCAGCAGAGAATGAAGAAAGCATTCGATAAGAAGGTCAAGCCTCGTGTGTTCCGAGAAGGTGACCTTGTGCTCAAGAAAGTCTTGTCTTTCGCGCCCGATTCCAGGGGCAAGTGGACTCCAAACTACGAGGGTCCATATGTTGTTAAGAGAGCCTCTTCAAGCGGTGCTTTGATGGTTACAACAATGGATGGGGAGGATTTCACTCGTCCTGTGAATTCAGATGCAGTCAAGAAATACTTTGCCTAAATAAAGAAAAACAAAATAGCTCGCTAAGTTGAAAACCCGAAAGGGCGGCTTAGGCAAAAATGAGCGTCTCGGTGGAAAACCCGAAAGGGCGATCTAGGCAAAAATTAGAGACATGAAAAAGAAAAGTATATTTGCATCCCGCTAGATTGAGTACCTCACCCTGGGGAAATCTAGGCAAAAATTAGGGATTTGGCAAGTAACTGCATCCTGACAAGACTTTCTGTTTCACAGCTGTCTTTTCGTTAGAGATTCTCGCTCAGTCATCGTCAACTGAAGCTTCAAATACATCGGATTCAAATTGGTAGAGAAATGGTCATTATGTTCAATGTAGCCCTCTTCCAATATATATCACCAATTTCAAATTTGTACAGATCTATAGAGTCTTGCCATTTGCAGGCTACCATTCCATCAAATAAATTTGAGCTTTTATCCAATTATTTGCACTCTTATTTGTTTTAATTCAACAAATGTTTTGCATGTTTTAATTGATAAAATGTCATTGTTTTAAACAAACAAATTTTTCATGAAAATTGTTTTTAAACAGAGTGAACATTCACAATGATAAAAGGATACTTAAGAATTTCTCAGTGCTCTCCCAAGGGTGGCATTTTTTCCAACAGGGTAAGACTCTTGTTCATATTCCTGGCATGGCTGTATCCTCTTTCTCCAGATTGTTGTTGGGGTTTCTCCCCAAGCAGAGCTTCTGTTGAGTTTTTCCCCCCGAGCAGGGTGTTTGTTGGGATTTCTCCCGAACAGATTTTGTTGAGCAGAGCCTTTGTTATAGACTTTCCCCATCAGAGCGCTTGTTGAGGTTTTTTTTTCACCTCCCCTCCCTTCAGCAGAGTAGTGATTCTTTCCTCCTCAGCAGTTGTGGATTCCTTTTGGAAGGTTCAGTATTTGGTGGTGAATCCTTAGTTCTCCTTCTCTTCCTCGGATAAATCCCCAGTAGATTGGTGGCATGGTGGATTGTATCTGTGATGTTTCCTCCCCTGTAGAGATTTGGTGATTTCCTCATATCTTTAATCCCAGTAGAGTTGCTTGTGTGGAAGAATCTATTTGTGTGATCTTTTCTCCCTCAGTGGGTTTTCCCCTAGTGGAGTTTGTTTGGAGTTACTTTTATGGCAGTTTTCGCTTGTGCAGTGAGCTCCTCTTTCCCGGCTGAGACTGATGATTCATCCGTTGTAGATGATCTTGTTGTTTCCTGATCCCGTCAGAATTGTTTATTCTCCGGTTATCTTGGCTTTCTCTCCTGTGGTGTAGTACCGGGCATTTGATTCCTGGACCTGTTTGTGTTAGAAATGTTTGTTTTGTCAGCATTTATCAAACATAAATCACGCATATTCATGCATACTTTCAACATTCAGATATTCATGTTGCATTTTTTGCCATATATCTTTTGTTTGTTGTCTCCTGCTAAGTGGTGATATAGATCTCTCTAGTAGATCTCCACAAGCAGATGTCGGGTGTCTAATCTCTCAATATAGAGTCAGCCCCTTAAGCAGAAAGTGTCTGTCCTTTCCTTCTGCAGTTCCCCACTGAGATACATCCTCGTGGATGACGGTTGTTTCCATTCCCTCCTAACACATATAATGGGATGGGTTTTCCCTATTGAGTTATATCCTCATTAGGATGATTCTTGATTCAGTTTGCCTTTTTGGTTTGATCCTGAATTGGCCTTTTTGCAACTGTCTCTTGTGCTTCCCTATGGAATAAATGAATAGTTGCTCAGTAACCGGCAATCATTCACTTTATCCTAAGTGGATCTTTGTGGCTTCTACCCAGTATCAGGTAGTTGTAAGTCCTATCTTTCTGGCTTCTACCCAGTATCCGGTAGTTGTAAGTCCTATCTTTCTGGCTTCTACCCAATATCCGGTAGTTGTAAGTCCTATCTTTATGGTTTTCTACCCCGTATTCGGTAGTTATAAATCCTACTTTCATCCCCTAACAGAGGTAACCTTTGTGGTTCATCTTGGTTGATGGCGTATTTTGTGGTTTTCTACCCAGTATTCGGTAGTTATAAATCCTATCCTTTGATCATCAGCTGAGTCTTTGGTCTTCTACCTAGTATTCGGTAGTTGTAAATACTATTTTCTTGATCTTCAGCAGAGTTTGTGGTTTTCTACCCAGTAACTGGTAGTTATAAACCCTACTTGCTCCTCCGTGCGGAGTAGTGATCCTTTCGCTCCCCACGCAGAGGTTCTGGTTTCTACCCAGTATTCGGTAGTTGTAAACCCTATATTATTTTATCCTCATCAGAGTCAATGGTTTCTACCCAGTATTCGGTGGTTGTAAATCCTAATCTCTCTCCTTTGCAGAGTTAACCTTTTATGGCTCATCTTGGTTGATGACGGTTACTCTTGGTGGTTGTCAATGTCCAGTATTCGATGTTGATCTTTCCTCATCCTCTTCTGGGTAATTGCTCTTGAGTAAGCAATTGTATCCCTAGAAGGTCTTTTCTCCTTCTTGTGGATAATTGCCGTAAGCTAGCAATTTTATCCTTAGCAGGTCCTTTCACCGTTTTCCAGTGATTTGTTCCCCGGATCATTGATTTTTTATCAATGCATCCCCGGTGAGTCCTCTTTCATCTACCCTTTTGTTGGTAATGATTGTTGCTCCCTTTGATCGGTCATCATTATATACCTAGTTTTGGTATCCCGATGCCTTTCTGTTCGGATGATTTATCCTTTATTAACCCAGTAACCTGTTGTGGATAATCTTCCATGCGAGTATATTATCTACGTTCTGACGGTAATAGATACTATATCTCATGCACTCTTCAGTCGAAGCCTGTTGTGTTTCCCCAGTCGAGTAAGATTCGTGTTCCCTTTGCGGAATCGAATATTCATTTCTACCCCTTTCCTTTTTTGAGCGTATCTCCCAGTAACCAGTGATATGTCTCCTGGATAATTGTCGTATGCTTGCAATTTACCCCAGCGAGTTATCTTTCGTCTACCCTGTTGTTGTTGGTAACGATTGTTTCTCTTTTCGGTAGGACACCTATTATATACCCAGTAACCGGTATCCTTGGTGTTCCTTCCATGCGAGTATATTATCTACGTTCTGACGGTAATAGATAATATATCTCATGCACTCCTTGGTCAAAATCTTTTGATTGTTTCTCCAGTGGAGTAAGATTCGTATTCCTTGTGGAATCGAATGTCCATCCTTTAACAAGTTTGTGTTTTGCTCTCTTCATGATGATGAGTGTTTTGGCAGTAAAAACCAATTCACGTTTTCGGTCGGTCACCTATTATATACCCAGTAACCGGTATCCCTGGTGTTCCTTCCATGGGAGTATACTATCCACGTTCTGACGGTAATGGATAATATATCTCATGCACTCTTTGGTTGAAGCCTTTTGTCCTTCCCCATTTGAGTAAGATTCGTTTTCCCTTTGCGGAGTCGAATGTCCATCCTGTAAGTCGATTTGCTTTTTCAAGCCCTCCTTTCGGATGATGAGTGTTTTGGAAGTAAACCCCAATTCACGCTTCGGTTGGTCACCTATTATATACCCAGTAACCGGTATCCTTGGTGTTCCTTCCTTTCTGCTCCCTATTATGACCTTGGTCCCCTGCGGATGTTTTGCGGAGTTGATGTACCTTTTTCAGGTATTCCTCAGATGTTTTGGTTGATTGATGTCTCTCACCCTTATACCGGTCTTAGATATTCATTCTTCCTGAGCTTGTTACCCAGTAACCGATAACACCTCATCCTTTTGCTTCCTCTGGAGAGTCTTTGTTAGACATTCCCCAGCGGATTTTCTGTTGTGATTCACCCTTTTGTTGTATTGGCGTTTTCCCCAATATATGCAATTTTCCCTGGAAGGGAGGTTCTGTGTGAATCTTTCCCCAGTCCGAGTCCGGATTTTTATCCGAAGTATCCTTTGTGGATAACTTTTGCTGTTTTGGCGTTTTCCCCAATACACGCATCTTTGAGTCAGCTTGAGTCTTTCCATCGGATGTGTTTCCCTTTGGAAATCTTTTCCCCAGTGTCTGTCTTCTACTCCCCAGTAAAGTCTTCAGTTTCAAGTCGTGTCCTGCTCACGATTCTTTTCTTTCTCTTATCCCCATGAGAGTCCCTATTAGAGTCTCTGTGTTCCTAGTGAGTGTATCACTCCAACGGATTGTATTTCTCCTGATTTTCTTTTCTTCTTTGTGGAGACATATTACCACAGAGATAGTTTGTTTTGCATTCATACATTTGCATCATAAGGTCTCTTAGGGACCAAAATTTGTCTCTTTGTTATTATTTAAGCCCATTCTACCGCGTCGAGATGAAGATTTTAACCTTCACTTCTCCGGCTAGAATGTTCTTAAATAGGGGCATCTGTAAGACCCCAATTTTGTCCCTAAGATCCCTCATGGCATCATATCATAACATTACATAGCCTCAAGGATCTTTGTACACCTTACTTCCTTCCCTGTGGGTGGGATCTCCCTGTGAGTGGTTTTAGATCACCAGACATTGCTTGCATTGTATATCATTGTTTTTCTTTTAATCACTAACCAAAAGTACCAAAAATATGTCATCTAACATTTGTCTTGCACCTTAAGCAGTCAACAGGTCAAGGCATATCAAGTGAATCCTTTGTGCAAGAGATAAGGTTTTCCATTGAGATGTGGATCACATGTCATTATATTGAGCTTATATGAGCTATGGTTCCATTTTGGAGCAAATTCCCCAAGAGGTTGAGTCCCAAATTCATCAGGCATTGTCCAGGTCATCTAAGGACCAATGCAAGTCAACTGAAAGTCAACTGAACGCTTTGAGTGTGGGAATTGAATTTCTTCATCCCAATCATGTTCAAACAAGGCTTATTCATCATGTCAAATATCTACATTGAAGATTTTCAGGTCAAGTAAAAAATTTCCCAAAATGGAAAGTGACCTATAATTTCAAGTTTCCAAAAATGGAAAGTTTTTGGACCAACTTCAACTTAACTTTCCAACTTCAAAGAAGCTTCAAATGAATTTTTGTCCAACATGAAAGATGAAGATCTCTCTCTCCCATTTCCAAAATGTCCAAGATCATGAGCATCTGATGAATGGTTAAGGAGATATGATCAAATGATTGCAATGTGTGCATGGAACTTCAACAAGCCATAACTTTTGACTCATAGCTCCAAAATGAGTGCCTCTTTTTGCATATTTCTTCTCATGACCTATAATTTCCAAATCTATCATCATATTGCATGAAATTTCATCATATGATCATTTGCTCATTCATGTCCATTTTGGAGGGAAATTTGCAAATTCAAAATTGGTGCATTGTATGAGTCAAATACCATTGCCATTATTCTTATGAGATGATTTTAAGTGAAATTGATCATGCATGTGGTACTGTTCACGTCCAATTCTTCATGCACCTCCACATTTTCCATTTTTTGTCATGCACCTTATTTTTGCTAATTTCAATTAACCATTGCTAATTATATTTTTCAGCATGATTAAGACATAGTATAAATACCAAATCATAACAGAATTGTGGAGTTTTTGCACATTCTAGATCTCAAAATTTTTTCCCTCCAAATTTTTCTCTCCATTGAAACTCCAATTTTCTTCACATAGCACTTGAATATTATTGCATATTTGTGTTCTCTGATCATCATTGAGTGCAGATCAAGGTGTGGATCGAAGGTTTTGGTGAAGAATCAAGCTGTGCAAGCTCAAGAACATGAAGATGGAAACTAACATTTGAGCTAGATCCAAGCATCTCCAAGCTTCAATTCACGCACAAAGCTTCATAATATCATCTCAGGAGTAGATCTGGATACTTGCCAAGCCTTGAATCTACAGATTTCAGTGACTGCTCTTCAAGAGGTACTTTAGTAGCTTTAACTCATTACTTGAGTTGCTTTGCTTTACTTGTGGTTGGCATACCACTTAGGTAACTTCTTTTCTCCATGTAGTCTGGAAGACCTGTTATCTTTGGCAGGCACCTGTCTGAAGCCCTCCTTAAGAGGCCATGTTCTTGATTGTTTAATTTTATGCTAAAGACTTCAATGAGGCATGGTTACATGTAAAGACCTCCTAAGTGAAGAGGCATTGGAAGATAAAAGGGATGTGCAATCCATCCCCTGCTATTCAGTTGAGTCTTTCACTTTGCTCGCACCAAGTGCTGATGCATTTTGAATAAACACCCAAAATCTTGTATATAGAGTCAGTCATTGTGGAATAGAGTTCCTCATTCTGGACTCCCACACCTTCTTTGATTCAAGCTCACCCAGGCCGGGTTAAGAGCTATGAGGTCTAACCCTCATCTCCCATTTCATCTGCTCACCATGACGGTCAATGTCATTGGTTAAGAGCCTCATCACCCATAACAGTATTGACTTGTTTGTCAAGGTCGATATGACCCCTTGACTAAAGCCCAGCCTTGTATGAGCCTCTTGGTTGTGTATAGCGTGTGATAATTGATTGCTTGTTTTCTTATTTGTGCATCATTCATATGTTTATTTTGCATTTGTTATGTGTTTCCTTTTGAGGAGTCAGATGTAAGACCATTGATTGGCTATCTGTTTCCTTATCTGTTTTGTTTGTGGAGTCAGACGTAAGACCATTGATTGGCTATCTGTTTCCTATTCCGTTTTCTTTTGTGGAGTTAGATGTAAGACCATTGATTGGCTATCTGTTTCCCGTTTTGTTTCTTTTGTGGAGTTAGATGTAAGACCATTGATTGGCTATCTGTTTCCCATGTTTCTTTGTGGAGTTGGACGTGAGACCATTTATTGGCACTCCATTTCCCATCTCTTTTCGGAGTTGGATATAAGACCATTGATTGGCCATCCATTTCTAGTTTTATTGTTTCTTTGACCTTGCTTATTTGCTTATTGCTTTGTTTTGCCTAATTCCAGAGGAACTTCCTTGGATCATTTCTATGATCTTGAGAAAGCAATCTTGCCTGTGGCTTTGTCCCTTAACCCTCACCCTTTTGTGATTAACTTTGAACCTTGTTTTCATCCTTAACCTAAACCAGAAAACTTTTGTGCAAACATTTTGACTTGTTTTCAAAACTAGAAACCTAGGCCTTATGCCTTTGATTTTTCAAACTTCATTTTCATAATACTTCTTCTAAATTTAACCTAATGTCAACTTTGACTATCTTTGTGAATACTTCTAATTGATTAATTTCACTCACTTAATTGCTTTTGTGGCCCTTGTCCACTTCTTAATCAAGTTTTCATGCATTAGCCATAGATCTGAATTATCTTAGTGGCTGATATAAATCTCACCTTTTGTCCTTAGTGATTGAATTGTAAGACTTCCATGCTTATTATAGGGATAACCCCTCACTAAAATGTTGAAGTTGTTCTCACATGGTGGACTTGTGGTTGTTCAGGTTGAGTTTTCTCCCGTGGATAATGAAAGACCTTGGGGCTTTTGTTTAAAATCAATCCACTCACTTTTGGAAATCTTTTAGCCGAACTAAGGTGTTTTGATCCTTATCTTTCATGAAAAGGTACGTAGGCAATGGGTTTCATCCATTCAAACACAAAAATAATAAACTTGTATATTCTATTCTCATCCCTTCAATCATGTTTGCACCAAATAATTTCATAAACAAATAATAATACAACATTTGTGAAAAGAGGTTCCCTAGGAGTACCTAGGATGCATTGGGTGCCTAACACCTTCCCTTTGCATAATTACCCCCTTACCCAGATCTCTGAACTTTTATTAGTTTTCTTTGCGTAAAACTTCTTAGGCTTTTGTTCGCTTTCTAGCCATTCCTTTGGATAAATAGAAGTGCGGTGGCGACTCTATCTTTGCATGCTTTGCTTTTGATTTAGTCAATAAATCATAAAGTGATGAATACACCGCTACAATTCCCATCTCAAATGTTTGGAGGGATCCAATTAGCTCATCAACTCTCATATTGGAAATGTCTTGAGACTCTTCTATGGCTGTCACTTTCATGGAAAATCTCTTAGGGAGTGACCTGAGTATTTTCCTCACTAGTTTTTCATCTGACATCTTCTCACCCAGGGCTCCTGAGGCATTAGAAATTTCAAGGATATTCGTATGAAATTCATGAATATTTTCATCTTCTTTCATGCTTAAATTTTCAAACTTGGTAGTGAGAAGCTGCAGTCTAGACATCTTCACTCTAGAGGTGCCTTCATGACTGATTTTGAGAATGTCCCAAGCATCTTTAGCCACTTCACAGTTGTTTACCAATCTGAAGATATTCTTATCTACTCCATTGAATATAGAATTCAATGCTTTAGAGTTCCCAAGGGCTAAATCATCATCTTCCTTGGTCCATTGTTCTTCGGCCTTCTTATCAGTAGTAGCTTCTCCATCCTTAGTAATAATTGGATGTTCCCAACCTGTTAAAACAGCCTTCCAAGCCTTATTATCCAGAGATTTTAGGAAGGCTACCATTCGAGGTTTCCAATAGTCATAGTTGGATCCATCCAAAATAGATGGTCTCTGAACAGATCCTCCATCTCTCTCCATAGTACCAGAAAGTAACGTCCCTAAATCTCACCCAGAACTAGAGCAGGATGCCTGCTCTTATACCAATTGAAATTCTGGTATCAGATATGAGATGTCGAAGGTAATTTCACGATACTAATATTTGAACAATACAAATAGGATAAACGATAAAAAACAGTAATGCAAGAGACACAAGCAATTGTTAACCCAGTTCGGTGCAAACTCACCTATGTGTGGGGGCTACCAAGCCAGGAAGGAAATCCACTAAATAGAATCAGTTCAAAGACTCTCAGTAAACAACTTCAAGTTACAGTCTTTTCACCTAATCTCTACCTGTGTGACTTCTACCTAAGAACTCTTAGATATGAGACCCCACTCACTCCCCCTCAATCACACCAGTGATATAAAACAAGAATTACAAAGAAAAGAAGACACTCTTCAAAGACACACACTTGATCTTACTTAACAGCTTCAATCAAGTAGACACACACTCATGCTTAAAAGCTTAGAGTGACAAATTACAACTCAAAAATCAGACCAATTCAATCATTTATGGATGAATTGAATGACTTACAATTCACACGACCACACAAGACTAAAACCCTTATTCTCTCTCAATATTTTGTTTGTTATTTCTTGTGTATCAAATCAGGTTTTCCATGTCCTTTTTATAGAAGCAATTGGCTGGGCTTGGACATCATAAAACCCTAAAACTATTTTCCGTTCATATCTTCTCATGGCAATTGATTAGATCTCTTTGGAAAATAAGTTAATCTCGTTGTAGTTATTGATTGATAGCGTGTTCAATCATCTCATCAATCAAACATAATTTTGCATTAAAAACGCAATCACACAATACATAACATTCAGACTGAATGTTCTGTATATAGATGTCATGACATCGGGTCTGACATCTCAGTAAAATCCTGCATAATTACATTTTAAACATCCAACAGGTACATGATATCTTATGTTAAAACAACACATGTGACACCTTGGGAACACTCTAGGTTTTACCAAAATTGTTGCCAACACAAGAACCAACAAACAATAGCCGAAATAACGTACCAACTACAACATCAACAATAGCCGAAATAACGTACCAACTACAACATCAACATAGCCAAAATAACGTACCAACTACAACAACAACAATCATCATCATAATTTTGAGAGGAAGAAGGTCACTTTTGATCCTATTCCAATGACTTATGCAAAATTATATCCTTCTTTGGTTGTCAAGAATTTGATTCAACCAAGAAATGCTCTACATACTCCTGAACCTTTACCATGGTGGTTCAATCCAAATCTTCATTGTGCGTTTCATAAGGGAGCTCCAGGCCATGACATTGAAAATTGCTATCCTCTGAAGCATGAGGTCCAGAAATTTATCAATAGTGGTATGGTATCCTTTAAGGACCGTGCGCCTAATGTCAAAGCAAATATATTACCCACTCATGGAAATGCTTCTGTGAATATGGTAGATGGGTGTCCTGGGAATTTTAGGGGTTTTGACGTTCGTCATATTCGCCAGTCTTTGTTGGATATTCATAGAACTCCGTGTTTGATCAGTGATTATGAGCGTGACCATGATGGTTGTGTTATCTGCAGTGTCAACCCTCGAGGATGTGTGATTCTTAAGAGAGATATTCAGAAGTAGATAAAATAAGGAGTAATTCATAGTCAATAGTTCAGATATATAGGGAATGATGTGAATGTTATTGTACCAGTGTTCAAAACTCCGGAGCAAGTATTCATCCAGTATGACAGCATCAAGATTGAAAATTGATCGGTATCGCTATTGGTCATACGGTTAGCGAGCTTCATCCCGTATTCATCCGATAAAGTTGTACCTTATAAGTACAATGCTGCTATGATTGAGAATGGGCAAGAGGTTCCTCTTCTCACTGCCAATTCAGTGGTAAGCATTGAAGATGTCATTAAGGTGACCCGTAGCAATCGTGTAATTGATCCAGTGTCCACGAAGGTTATGGAAGATATTATGATTGGTAAGAAAGCGTATGTTTCTTTAGTTGATCCTGTTAACGCTCCAACTTGTTAGTTTCGTAAATCCAGCGGGTTGAAGGTTAAAGATGTTGATAATGATGAAGTTCTACGATTAATCAAGAAGAGTGAGTTCAACGTTATGGAGAAGCTACTCCAAACGCCATCAAAAATATATGTGTTATCTTTATTGATGAACTCCAAAGTGCATAAACAAGCTTTGTAGAAAGTATTGGAGCAAGAATATGTGGAGTATGATGTTATAGTGGATCAGTTTGGTCATATTGTTGCCATCATCACTTCATGTAATAATTTAAGCTTTTGTGATGAAGCACTTCCCGAGGAAGGTAGAAATCACAACATGGCACTCCATATTTCAATGAACTACAAAGAGGACGCTTTGTCCAATGTATTAGTTGATAATGGTTCATCATTGAATGTGTTGCCCAAATCAACTTTGGCAAGGTTGTCTAATCAAGGTGTACCAATGAGGTTCAATGGTGTGGTTGTGAAAGCGTTTGACAGTTCCCGAAAAACTGTCATTGGAGAGGTGGACCTTCCAGTTAAGATTGGTCTAAGTGAATTTCATATTACATTCCAAGTAATTGTAGGAGAATTGCCATCCAAGGCGCATCGGAATTTAAAATTTTCTCCATTTAGTGATCCTTACGAATGGGCATGATCAGTGATAGAATCGTTACCTCTTGTGGCGATTCAAACCTTTGGTGCAGATCTCTTGTAACGATCAAAACCTTGGATACAAATCCACGGAGCGATCACGAACGTTGAACGATGACAACGTCTCTACTCAGTCCACACGAACGGGTTCCTTCAATCTCAGTGCTAGCTGGTACGAATGAAGGCTTTGAGTGAGAGAGAGAGAGAGGGAAACGAAATTCCAAGTCTTCACTTGAATTTGAGTCTAAGTGACAAGGCTTATACCCAAGGGGTTCTATTTATAGAACCACTTGTGCAGGCTTCAAGCTAAAAAGCCCACTTAAGTGTATTTTGGCCCATATCTTATAATATGCCCAAACTCACTTAAGTATTTGGTACCTTACCATATTTCGTATTCCACTTAAGTGCACCGTACCTTATGATGTTCCTTAGTTACTCTTAAGGGCACCGTACATTACGGTATTCCTTAATTACTCTATCTCTCATCAATCCATCCTTTGTGTGTGACCCTATAGGTTTTCGTGACGTTGGTAATTATATTAAATAACGCATTTAACATAATAAACGTTGAGCGGTATCTAGCAACACATTACTGCTACCCAAGACACGAAAATGTCATGTGATCTGACAAAACCTCTTGTGATAATAATTATGTGTATAATTACCCCTTTGCCCTTATGTCTATATTGAACACAAGGTATAAACCGTGTCATCCTTGTCCAGTTCAATATTGGGCCCATAGACATTTATCCTGTTACGCAGGATGGGCAAATTCCATCTAGGACACTCATGTCCCTCAGCATGCTTTGTGGAGTACCCATCAACTGTCTTTATGGTTATCCAGTTACGGACAACGTTGGATCAGCAATAAAGCACTCGACTCTACATCCAGGATCCATAGTGGTTTCAGGTCGAAGAGTGGTATACACTATTATCACCATGAGAATAACTTTGTAAGAACAAAAATTGTTCTACAACAGATTCCATGATTTTGATGATAACAAAGGATGAAACCAAAAATGGCACCCTAACGAAAAGTTTCTAAGTGTGCAAGGTTCTAAGGAAAGAAGGAAGAGATCTGATGACGTCATCAGATACAGAATCATATCAGATACAAATTATCAGAAGATCAGACGCATCTGAAGTAGAAACACGCTCAAGAAGTTCTAACTCTGAGCAAAATAGCAGAATATCAGAAGCATCTGAAGAAGAAGTGCACTCTAGAAGTTCTGACTTTGAACAACGGTATATCATTCCAGAAGCTCTCAGCGTCATCTGAAGACATCATCAGAACTCCTTAAGATAAACATCAGAAGCTCCGAATCAACACAGCAAGATTCCAAGATTCCCAGAGTCACGCAGACTTTGATAATGGATTTCCTAATACAGAAAGAGCAACGTTAACTTCAAATTCAAATGGAAAGGAACTATATTTGGAAATAAGTTATTCGGGGAGACAAAGTTGTTTTGGCAAGAAACAACAGAAGTTATGGCATTAATTCCTATTCAAGACAAATTATCTGCCATCAATTTCAACGGTCCTTTCACTCCTATATAAAGGACAACAATCAACATTGAGAGGCGCGCAAGCATACACTGAAACATTCTCTTTCTCTCTCAATATTTCACAAAGCTTTTGCTTAGAACGTGAAACACTCTTTTGTTCTTACTGTTGTAATATTTGCTTATCTTAGAAGCACTCTAGATTACATAGTCTTTTTATCTATTGTTTTATTTCCTCAAGTGACTCTGCACAGTCTGTATACTTGAGAGGACTAAGAGATCTTTCTCTTAGACGTTGGTTGTAAACAATCTTTCAAGATTAGTGGATTAAGTCCTTGTTGAAGGCGAAATCACCTTGGCCGGGTGGACTGGAGTAGCTTTGTGTTATAAGCGAACCAGTATAAATTCCTTGTGTGGTCTTTATTTTGAAAAAGCGCTTATTTTCCAAAACAATTCAAACCCCCCTTTCTTGTTTTTCTCACCTTCAATTGGTATCAGGGCTTACACCAACAATCTCCCACTAGCACTAGAGCCAATCAGGCATACCCCTTATGCCCATTGATCTAGTATGGCCATCATACTTCTGTTGCGCAAGAGGCTTTGTCAGTGGGTCAGCAATATTGTCAAGTGTAGGTACTTTACATATTTTCACATCTCCTCTATCTATTATCTCTCGAATGAGATGATAACGCCTAAGTATGTGCTTGGATCGTTGGTGAGATCTAGGCTCCTTAGCTTGTGCGATAGCACCATTGTTATCATAACAGAGACCAATAGGATCCACAATGCTAGGGACTATGCCAAGTTCACTAATGAGCTTTTTGATCCAAACAGTTTCCTTTGCTACACTTGAGGCAGCAATATACCCCGTCTCGGTTGTAGAAGCAATTGTATCTTGCTTTGAACTTTTCCAGCTCACAGTGCCACCGTTTAAGCAAAACACATAACCATTGGAACCATGCATATCAAAGTGTCTCAGCACTTTGTCTATGTACTCTGACTTAGGCCAAGCATTTTATGATCTATCTCTATAGATTCTGATTCCTAATATATAGGCTGCTTCACCTAGGTCCTTCATAGAAAAGCTTTTCCCCAACCAAGAATTTACTTGTTGCAGGGTAGGAATATCGTTTCCAATGAGTAATATGTCATCTACATATAATACCAGGAATACGATCATGCTCCCACTAACCTTCTTGTAGACACAAGGCTCATATTCATTCTTAATGAATCCATACAGTTTTACTGTTTCATCAAAACGAAGATTCCATGAGTAGGTCACAGGCTCATCTTGATCCATGAGTAATACATCACCTTGATCAGATATCCATATATCTCAGGTAGGTGACGTATCCTGCCTGACCTACGTTGGTCTTGTTCTACTTGAGCAGGTTGCTCTTACACAACTACTTGTGTTTCCTGCTCTAATTCCTCCATAGGTGTATCGATGCTTTGTGATTCTTGAATTTCTTCAAGCTCTACTTTCCCCCCACTGGTTCCTTTGGAAATAAAATCCCTTTCCAAAAAAACTCCAGTTCGAGCGACAAACACTTTGCCCTCAGTAGGATTGTAGAAGTGATACCTTCTTGTTTCTTTAGGATACCCCACAAATAGGCATTTGTCAGATTTGGGCTCAAGCTTAGTTGAAATTTGTCGTTTCACATAAACTTCGCAACCCCAAATCTTCATGTAAGACATGTGTGGTTTCTTACCACTCCATATCTCATATGGTGTCTTCTCAACCTTTTGGATGGAACACGGTTAAGTGTGTAAGCTGCTGTCAATAGTGCATGTCCTCAAAAGGAGTTTGGAAGATCGGCGTGACACATCATGTATCGGACCATGTCCAACAGGGTTCGATTTCTTCTCTCAGACACACCATTCCATTGGGGTGTTCCAGGAGGAGTGAGTTGGGATAGGATCCCACACTCTTTCAGATGGTCATCAAACTCTAGGCTTAAATATTCACCACCTCGATCTGATCGAAGAGCTTTAATATTCTTACCTAGTTGGTTTTGTACTTCATTCTTGAATTCTTTGAACTTTTCAAAGGACTCTGATTTGTGTTTCATTAAATACACATAACCATATCTACTGAAATCATTAGTGAATGTGATGAAGTACTGAAAACCTCCTCTGGCTGGTATGTTCAGTGGACCACATACATCGTTATGTATGAGGGCCAAAAGATCATAAGGTCTTTCACCTTTTCCTGTGAATGGAGACTTTGTCATCTTTCCAATTAAACAAGATTTGCATGTCTCATATGATTCATAATCAAAAGAGTCCAACAGTCCATCTTTATGGAGTTTGGAAATGCGTTTCTCATTTATGTGGTCTAATCGACAATGCCAAAGGTAAGTTGGATTTAACTCATTAGGTTTTATCCTTTTAGTATTAATGTTATAAATAGACATTTCAAGATAAAGGACATATAGTCCATTGTTCATTTGTGCAGTAGCATAGAATATATCATTCAAATAAATTGAGCAACAATTGTTCTTTATTATAAATGAAAAACCGAACTTGTCCAAACAAGAAACGGAAATAATATTCCTGCTAATTGCTGGTACATAATAACAGTTCTCTAACTGAATTATTAAACCACAAGGTAAAGTCAATTCATAAGTTCCTACGGCTAAAGCAGCAACCTTTGCTCCATAGCCAACTCGTAGGTCAACTTCACCTTTTGCCAAATCTCTACTTCTTTTCTGCCCCTGCACATTTGTATAAATGTGAGAACCGCATCCAGTATCTAATACCCATGATGCAGAAGTAGATAAATTAATAACAAAAATACCTGAAGTTGAAGTCTCTACTTCATTCTTCTTATCTTCCAGGTACTTTGGGCAATTTCTCTTCCAGTGTCCGGTCTTACCGCAATGGAAGCAGGTGCCTTCTTTTGCTATGCCTCCACTAGGCTTTAAAGGAGTAACGGTGGGTTTGGGTTTGGCAACTTCCTTGCCTTTCCCTTTATCACCCTGCTTAGTGGGCCTTTTGTTCTGTCTCTTTCCATTTCCGATCATCAGAATGGACTTCCCTTTTGACTTCAGATTCTGCTCGGCAGTTCTTAACATGGCGAGCAGTTCAGGAAGAGATTTGTCCATATCAATCATATTGAAATTTAGGACAAATTGACTGAAACTATCTGGCAACGATTGCAAGATCAAATCAGTCGCAAGTTCCTTTTCGAGGGGAAAACCCAATCTCTCAAGGTTCTCCACATACCCAATCATCTTGAGTACATGGGAACCTACAGGGGCTCCCTCAGCTAACTTGCCTTGAAAAAGGGCTTTTGAAACTTCAAACCTCTCATGCCTTGCTTGCTCTTGATAGAGCATCTTCAGGTGTTCGATCATATCGAACACTGACATGTTCTCATGTTGCTTTTGCAATTCTGAGTTCATGGTAGCTAGCATGAGACAAGCAATTTCATTGGCATCATCGACATGCTTCTTATAAGCATCTCTTTCTGCCTTACGTGCAGAACTAGGAGGTTTCTCTTCAGGAACAGGTGTCTCCAAGACATACAACTTTTTATCATGTTTGAGGACAATCCTCAGGTTTCGGTGCCAATCCAGAAAATTTGTCCCAGACAATTTTTCCTTATCAAGGATTGATCGCAGGATGTTGTTAGAGGTGCTTGCTGTCATGGTAATCTACACAAGGATTAATGAAAATATAAGTATCATTGACATATTTAATTAGGCCTTTAATTAAATATGCTCCCACTATTTTATTCAAAACAAATGACCCTCATCATTTGATTCGGAAAATCCCGTTGGAAGATTTTCTAGTGGGTCGAGATCCATATTTCACTTCGTTTTAAGTCTGCGTAGGTGGATTACACAAAACTAGGTTATTTAGGTAGGAACTCCTTCCAATTGTATCTCATACAAATCTCGAAAATTTCAGTTGGGTGAATAACTCCTTATTCCAATCCATCATATGGATCCTTCCCAACTCTTGCTTCTAAACATATATAATCTTATTATAATTTGTTTAGTTAAGTTTGACCCATTATTTTAACAGTTGGATATTACAATTATCCCATCGCACCTTACTAATATAGAACATGCACCTCGCGTAGGCGAAACCTACATTATTCGATACTAGTCTTCATGAGTGTTAAAACTTGAAAAGCTTAAACTTAATATTTATTTTGAGGGAATTGCAATTTTTCTGATCTCACCGGCTTGTTTATCATATAAACCGTCTCTCACATGCATCAACATACATACAAACATAATGAAACAGTTATGGCCCCTAGCGCAATTGTTCTCCCAAGCCAATGAGAGAACCTAAGCTAACCTAACAACGATCTAAGCTTCTCCAAGCAAGATCTTCAAGGTTGTCCTCCTTTGGCATTGACTTCTTTGCTTTCTTCATATCATTACATTACATAAAAGAAACTCGTTTTACATACGAGGGAGTGAGATGATAAAAGAAGTTACATTTGGGAGATTAAGAGAGAGGCACGACACGCAGGTCGTATTTTAAAACCCAAAACAAAATAAAGGAAGACTAAGGCCATAACCGATCACCACAAGACAATAATAAACACTTTATTATTATTATTAATCCTTTAATTAATTAAAATTAAATCTCAACGACCGATCACCACATTTTAATGAACAATTCATTTAAAATCAATGTCGCTTTTCGCATCAACACTTGATACTTTTAAAGCACTGAGTTAGCCGAATGGGTGAATTTTGCTTTGCGTTAACCGGTTAACCATATGCGTTAACCGGTTAACACTGTTTGAAAACTGTTAGAAAATTCTTTTCTGCCTTGCGTTATTCGGTTAACCATATGCGTTTACCGGTTAACACTGTTGAAAATCTCTTGGAAAACTGTTTTCCGCCTTGCGTTAACCGGTTAACCAAATGCGTTAACCAGTTAACACTGTTTGAAAACTTAAAAAAAATTATTTCGTATTGCGTTAACCGGTTAACCATATGCGTTAACCGGTTAACACTGTTCCAAAAAGTGTTTAGAAAGCACAACTCTTGTGCAGTCAAACCCCAATCGCATAACTCTCTGACAACACAACCCTTGTGCCGTCACTAACCGTGATGCACCAATTTCAGACAGTCAAACACATCTCGATTGTTGATTCAGTATGATTGATCAACACATCATTGCTTCACCATACTAATGTCGGATCAAGAAGCAAATGACCATTGATCGCTCAAAGGAAAACAATCATTGAGTGTTTGAATGAACGAAACGAGAACACTATATCATATATAATGTATTTTGCATCAGGATTACATATATCATATATATGACTTGATCGATCTCAATTTAATCTCTAATTCATTCTGTCTTTAATCATATTATTACAGAACAAAAACAGTTATCAAATTCATGGTTTCGTAAGTGGCTCTAATACCACTGTAGGAGAATTGCCATCCAAGGCGCAGCGGAATTTAAAAATTTCTCCATTTAGTGATCCTTACAAATGGGCATGATCAGTGATAGAATCGTTACCTCTTGTGGTGATTCAAACCTTTGATGCAGATCTCTTGTAACGATCAAAACCTTGGATATAAATCCACGGAGCGATCACGAACGTTGAACGATGACAACGTCTCTACTCAGTCCACACGAACGGGTTCCTTCAATCTCAGTGCTAGCTGGTAAGAATGAAGGCTTTGAGTGAGAGAGAGAGGGAAACGAAATTCCAAGTCTTCACTTGAATTTGAGTCTGTGTGACAATGCTTCTACCCAAGGGGTTCTATTTATAGAACCACTTGTGTGGGCTTCAAGCTAAAAAGCCCACTTAAGTGTATTTTGGCCCATAACTTATAATATGCCAAAAATCACTTAAGTATTTGGTACCTTACCATATTCCGTATTCCACTTAAGTGCATCGTACCTTACGATGTTCCTTAGTTACTCTTAAGGGCACCGTACATTACGGTATTCCTTAATTACTCTATCTCTCATCAATCCGTCCTTTGTGTGTGACCCTGTAGCTTTTCGTGACGTTGGCAATTATATTAAATCACGCATTTAACATAATAAACAGTGAGCGGTATCTAGCAACACATCACTGCTACCCAAGACACGAAAATGTCATGTGATCTGTGTAGCGGGGTATTCGTTACCATTAGAGATATTGACTAAATCCAAGGTAAACCATACAAGTCGAGTCGCCACCGCACTTCTATTTATCCAAAACAATGGTTAGAAAGCGAACAACAACCTAAAAGTTTTAACAAAAAACTAGTAAAAGAAATAGAGATCTGGGTAAGGGGATTGGTTATGCAATGGGAAGGTGTTAGGCACCCAAAACATCCTAGGTACTCCTAGGGAGCCCTTTTCATATCTGTTGTAAGGTTGATATTTTGTGAAAGTTTATTTGTGCAAACATGATTGAAGGGATGAGAAAAGAATATACAAGTTTATTTACATTTTGTGTTTGAATGGATTAACCCATTGTCTACGTACCATCTTAAAAAAAGATTAGGATCAAAACCTCGTAGTTCGTGGTAAAAATCTCAAAATGAGTTGGTGAATTGATTGGTCCAAAAGCCTTAAGGTGTTTTGTTATCGAAGGGAGAAAACTCAACCTAAAACCACAAGTCCATCATGTGAGGATAGCTTCAACATGCTAGTGAGGGGTTAACCCTATAATAAGCATGGAAGACTCATTGTCCATCATTAAGGACAATGGTGAGTATTACATCTACCACAAAGATAACTCAAACCTAATAGCTAAAGGTTATAAAAGAAATTGATTAAGAAGGGGGCCATTGAAACCACAAAAAGCACATTTGAATGGGTTATATTTACAAATTAGAAGTATATACAGAAAATGGTTAAAGTGGATTAAAAGGTTCAATTCAAAATAAGTAATATGAAAAGAAAGTTTGAAAATCAAAAGCATAAGGCTTAGGTTTCTAATGTTAAAAACAAGTAAAATGTTTGCACAAAAAGTTTTGGCTTGGGTTAGAGTGGAGAGAAGAAGAAGAATGGCTAAGTCCTAAGAAAATAAAAAGGGTAAAGGGAAAGATATGAACCACACTAGGAGTTCCTCTCTTGAGATCATATTGATGATCCAAGTAGCTCCCATCCTTTGGAATAAGCAATCACAAGCAAATATTTCAAGCAATCAACACACAGATCATGCTTCTAGGAATCCTCCAATGGCTTTTGTATCTCTGACTTTGGGATGCTCATGGTAATGGTTCCTCAATTAATGCTCAAGTTGGAACTCCATAGCACAAGAAAACACACATCAAAAGGTTCTATAGACATTCAAGGAATGGACAAGAGGGAGTTTAGAATATGGTCCTTTCAAAGTCTTTCCTTAAGCTTTAAGCATTCTAAAGGCAGGAGGCCTAGTTTCTCTCTGACATTTATGCACTCTAAAGGCATGAGGCCTAGTTGCTATTCAAATTCCATTTGCTTAGGTAGGGTCCTAAATTCTAAGTCCATATTGTCCAATTCTTGGCATTTGGTTCATAACAAACAGACAAACACAAGCACAAAAGGTATATTCACAATTATAAACCCAAGTGGGCAAAAGGCAAATGGCATTAACATAAACATGTGCTCCAATGAGCAAAGGAAAAAGCAAATGAATAATCTGTGCAAGAATTGTAAATTGCATAAAAAGTAAATTGCATAAAAGTAAATGTTAGTTGTTAGTGGTTAATAGTTAGTATGCCATAAGGCAAACTTTAGCGCTATGTTAAGCAATCCTAATTGGACTTATGTAGAAGTCACATTTATCTGAGTCCGGTCAATAATAATGTAGGCAACAAACACAAGTTAGGAGTCTTGATTAGTGAACCAAGTCCCAACAACTTGCCATGCCAAAAAGGAGAAGAGAATTGATCTTGTATTGGTTTAAGCCATTTGCATAATTTAGGAAACAACCTATCCTTAATGCAAAGCCATTCACTTGATCAATTGATCAATATGAATTAGATTTGGATCAAGGAAGATTAAGTCTCCCTAATCAATGCTAACTTATCAACGTTCAACTCATTGATCAAAAGGAAAAAAGAAGAAGAAGAAGAAGAAGAAGGAGGAGATGAATGATGAAGAATGGAAATGGCAAAAGTAAAGAAATATAAATGCATTAAATGAAATATCATGTACCAATCCTCATATGTTGACCAATAACATTGAAAGTCAAGGTCAAACAATCAAAAACAGAAGTGAGATGAAGATTGGAAGTCAAGAAATGAATAGAATATTTTTGGCATTTTTTAATATTAAAAATAAACTTGAATTAAAAATAAATGGAAAGGTCAAACTTCAAAATCACTTCAAATCAACTTTGAAAAGTCCAAGTGATTTATCCTAAGTTCAACAAGGTCAAACAAGGTTTGACAAAAAATTTCAGCATTTTTAAAAGTCAGAAACTATTTTTAATCAATTAAAAATGAATAAAAATAACCTAATTGAACTAAAATCTCAAATAAATCTCAAATCAATTCAAAAATTGATGAGAATATTTTTCATAGATCCATCATCATTCAAAGAGGTTAGGAGAATATTTTTGCATTTTTTTGAATATCAAAAACTATTTAAAATGAATTAAAAATACCCAGAAAAGAGAAAATTCAAAAAAATATCAAATGATGAAATAAAAAATATTAAAAATCAGAAATAGAAACTAAAAATTATTTGGGAAATAATGCAATTGGTCCCATAATTTTTGGATAAAAAATGAAAGAGATATTAATTTTTGAAAATAATTGGAATTAAAGAAATTAAAACCAGAAAATAAAAATGCAAAAAAAACGTGGAGCGTTAGATGTGAGCTCATTAATTGAGCTGGCAGATCACACGCTCCAGAGATGCGCACCTATTGTGGTCTCTATTCAATGCGATCACATGGAAAACAAATAAAAGTCATAACAAGCAATGGATAGGATTCAATCTGGGAATCACATCCAACGCCCAGGATTTAAACTGGAATCAGGCGGCCACCGGAGCCACCTTCTTCTCCGGTGAGCCTGCAGATTCCGGCTAAAAATGCAGGTTTCCAAACCTTAATAAAAATACACGATCCTTATACCAAAATGAAGCTGGGGTGAAAAATGCAGATTCAGGTATGAAAAATGCAGATCAAGGAAAATCAAAATTGAAGTTACCACTAGCTTGCCTCTCAAGTGAGGACTTCATAAAACATTAGATCCAAGCAAAAAGGTCCATGGATGAAGAGAATTGAAGAAATTACCAGTTGGAGTGCAAGCTTGAGTTCTGCTGATTTGAGCACGATGCCTTGCTTGCCTTGCTAAAACAGAAGTTCTATGGGATAAATGATGAAGGTTTAGAAGCACTAGATCTGAGAATTCAACCAGATGAAGTTGAATTTCAAATCTGAAAAAAAAAAGTGAGAAAAGTGAGCTTGCTTCTTTAGTGATGGTTGGGGAACGAATTCTACAGCATTTCAGGTTGAATTGGGTGTGTAAAATGGAGGGAATGAAGGCTCTATTTATAGAGGAATTGGCAAGGAAAGTGTGAGATGATCCGTGTGCATGAATTTGGATACCACTTGCATGGGCTTGCTTGATCATGCACAAGACCCAAAAGCAATGTCAAATGCAAGCTGAGTTCAAATGCTAAGGGTTTGGACGTGTAATTTGCTCTGAATTGGCTTGTGTAATAAGATTTCAACATGAATTCCACAATTGAACCTAATCATTCACCTCTTCGAAAACACCAATTAGAAAATCCAACCATAGGCATATGGGTAATGGTTGGAAAGGTCTTTGTATGAGGAACAAATGTTATGTTGGTCAAAAATCCATTTGGAATGTGGAAATTTATGAAATTTGAGTTTAAAGTGTGATGTGCAAAACATGTCATGGCAAGGTTTCTAAAATTGGCCAACTTTCAAGCCTTTCTATTTTATGGTGCAAGCTTCAAATGAAAAAAACTCCAATATCAAAGTTGTATATCTTTTCAAGACAATTAAAATGAACTTAAATTTTGCATCATTTGGATTTTTTTGTGAAAGAGTTATGGACACTTGAAGTTGGACTCTTTTTACTTTTAATGCCTTTGAACCAAAAGGACCTATAATGTCTTGCATCATCACATGTATTTCCTTTGAGATTTTGAATTTTTGTTCAACATAACATTTGAAGTAGACATCTTACGCTTTCCAATGCATTTGATCCCACCTCAAAAGCATAAAACATGAATGAGTTATGTTCTTGGGAAGTTGACCCAAAATTAGGGTTTTAGTCAAAATGACCTATAATGTATTGGAATGGAAGATGGTATTCCAAGCTTCAAATCAATTTTTGATGAACATGAACGTTGTTAGTATTGTCCTTAAGAACATTATTTTTTGGAACCATCTCCATTTGACCAACACATGAAAAGTTAGGTCTCAGTGTATTTCAAAATAGTCAGATGAATTGACTGATCAACTTTCCAAGTCCACAACTCATATCTTGATGAATTGATGATTGAGGATACTCAAATAAGTTCAAATATGCATGAAATGATGAGTTAAAGAACTTCCCTTGATTATATCTGACCATGGGCTGAGGTTGCTTCAAGAGCAAGGCATTGTGGTGTACAGATGAAATTAGGGTTTCTCTTTAGAACAAACCTCATATCCTTTGACTTTCCTTGATCAAAAATGATGAATTGAAACACTAGGGGGGCATATTTGATGGATGAGAGCTTTGGGAACCATTACCATGCTTGCTTTCATCTCCTCTTGACCAATGTCTTTGTACTAATGACCTCCTTGAAGCTTTTGACCTTGTGATTGCTCAAGCTACAAACAAAAGATGTTAGGGACATATTTTTGTGCTTTTGGTTAGTAAACAAAATGTGAAAAGCAATGATATATAATTCAAGCATACTTGGTGATCTCAAACCACTCACAAGGAGTCCCACCCAAAGGCAAGGGGAACCAAGATGCTTATGATCCTTGAGGCTATGCAAATGTAATGTTATGATGCCATGAGGGATCTTAGGGACAAAATTGGGGTCTTACAGATGCCCCTATTTAAGGTCATTCTAGCAGGAGAAGGGAAGGTTAAAATCTTCGTCTCGACAAGGTAGAATGGGCTTAAATAAAAACAAAGAGACGAATTTTGGTCCCTAAGAGACCTCATGATGCAGATGTATGTATGCAAAAGGTAAAACTTTGTGGGGATATGCGTTCACAAAGGCAAAGAAATCAGAAAACACTGATAATCCATATGAGTAATTCACTCAATGGGACCAAGATCCTGGGGACTCTTATGGGGATAGAAGAAAGATAAAATGCGTGAGCAGGTCACGACTCGAAGCTTGGGGAGCAGAATTCCAAAGGGAAGAGACCAATGGAAAGACTCGAGCTGACTCAAAGATGCATGTATTGGGGAATATGCCAATACAGCAAAAACTACCCACAACGGGTACTTCGGATAAAAATCCGGGCAAAAACAACCAACTAGGGGACTTCACCGGGGACGTCTAAAAAGGACTCTCCTGGGAAAGTAGTGGTGATGAGGTATTACCGGTTACTGGGTAATAAGCTCAACGAGATATGTGATCTGAACACCGGTATAAGGGTGAGAGATTGAACAAGCTCAGGAAGAAATGAATATCAAAGACCGGTATAAGGGTGAGAGATATCAAAAATTCAAAACATCTGAGGAAGACCTAAAAGGTATATATCAACTCAGGGAAATCTGACTCCACGGGGGACAAAAGTCATAATAGGGACCAGAAAATGAGGAACACCAGGGATACCGGTTACTGGGCATATAATAGGTGACCAACCAAGGCGTGAATTGGGGAATATTCCCAAGACACTCATCATCCAAAAGATAGCTAAAAGCAAACTCGATTACAGGATGGATATTCGATTCTGCAAAGGGGATACGAATCTAAACCGACTGGGGAAGCATAAAAGACTTCGACCAAAGAGTGCATGAGATATACTATCTATTACCGTCAGAACGTAGATAATATACTCGCATGGAAGATTATCCACAACCGGTTACTGGGTTAATAAAGGATAGACCGACAGAAAAGAAAAGGTATCAGAATACCGAAACTAGGTATATAATGATGGCCAATTCAGGAGAGAAGCCATCGTCACCAACAACAGGGTAGACGAGAGATGACTTGCTGGGGATAAATTGCATAATCAGGGCAACTATCCAGGCAAAAGAGGGAATATCAACACCGAATATTGGATGAAGATAACCGCCAAGGAGGGGATTACACCTACCGGATACTGGGTAGGAAACCACAGAAGAGTAACCGTCATCAAAAGGTTAACTCTACAAAGGGAAAGAGAGTAGGGTTTACGATTACCGGTATAAGGGTAGAAAACCACAGACTCCGCCGGGGATAATATGATTACTAATTACTGAGCAATTATTCATTTATACCACGGAGAAGCAAAAGGAAACAGTCACGAGAGCGAATTTAGGATCAAACCAAAGAGGCAAATTGAATCAAGACTCGTCCTAATGAGGATATAACTCAATAGGGAAGCTCATCCCAATATATGTGTTGGGAGGAAACAGAAACAACCATCATCCACGAGGATATATCTCAGTGGGGAATATGGAAGAAAGGATAAACGCTTTCTGCTTATGGGGTTGACTCTACATGGAGAGATCAGACGCACACATCTGCTAGGGGAGATATATATCACCAAATAGCAGGAGATAACAAACAACTATATATGGCAAAGGATGCAACATGAATATCTGAATGTTAAGATTATGCATGTATATGGTGATTTATGCATGATGAATACTGACACACAGACATATCTAACACAAACAGGTCCAGGAATCTACCACCCGGTACTACACCTCAAGGGAGGAAGCCAGAATCAACAGAGAGTATCCAATCCACCGGGGATTAGAGATACCAGGAAACAACAATATCTCTGCAGGGGATGAATCATCACAGATAAAGTCTACCACACCAACAACTCTACTGGGGATTTATCTGAGGAAAAGAAGGAATTCTGGGGACTAACCACCAAAAAACGAATCTTCCAAAGAGGACACATCTGCTGAGGAGGAAAGATCGCTGCTCTGCTGAAGGGAAGGGAGGTAAATAACAATATTATGGGGGGAAGAGGATACAGTCATGCCAGAAATGTGAACAAATGTCTTACCCTGTTGGAAATCATACCACCCTTGGGAGAGTACTGAGGATCCCTTAAGTATCCTTTCGTCTTTGTGAATGTTCACTTTGTTTTAAAAGTTAATTTATGAAAAATTTATTTGTTTATAACAATGATATTTTCTCAATTAAAACATGTAAAACATTTGTTGAATAGAAACAAATAAGAGTGCAAATAATTGGATAAAGGCTCAAATTTATTTGATGGAATGGTAGTCTACAAATGGCAAGACTCCATAGATCTTTACAAATTTGAAATTGGTGATATATATTGGAAAAGGGCTACATTGAACATAATGAACATTTCTCCACCAATTTCGAATCCGATGTATTTGAAGCTTCAGTTGATGATGACTGAGCGAGAATCTCTGACGAATGACAGTCGTAGAACAAAAGCCTTGTCAGGATGCAGTTACTTGCCAAATCCCTATTTTTGGCCTAGATTGCCCCAGGATGAGGCACTCAATCTAGCGGGATACATATATTTTTTTTATGTCTCTAACTTTTTCCTGGATCGCCCTTTCGGGTTTTCAATACATCGAGACGCTCATTTTTTGCCTAAGCCGCCCTTTCGGGTTTTCAACTTAGCAAGCTATTCTTTTATTTATTTATTTTTAGGCGAAGTATTTCTTGATTGTATCTGAATTCACAGGACGAGTGAAATCCTCCCCATCCATAGTTATAAGCATCAAAGCACCGCCTGAAAAGGCTCTCTTAACAACATATGGACCTTCATAGTTTGGAGTCCACTTGCCCCTGGAATCGGGCGCGAAAGACAAGACTTTCTTGAGCACTAGGTCACCTTCTCTGAACACACGAGGCTTGACCTTCTTATCAAAGGCTTTCTTCATTCTTTGCTGATATAACTGACCATGACACATGGCAGTTAATCTCTTTTCTTCAATCAAATTCAATTGGTCATAACGACTCTGAACCCATTCAGCATCAGTCAACTTGGCTTCCATCAAGACTCTCATTGATGGGATCTCCACCTCTACTGGGAGTACAACTTCCATGCCATAAACAAGAGAGAAAGGGGTTGCCCTTGTTGAAGTGCGGACAGATGTACGATATCCATGCAAAGCAAATGGCAGCATCTCATGCCAATCTTTGTACGTAACAACCATCTTCTGGATAATCTTCTTGATGTTCTTTTTAGCAGCTTCAACATCCCCATTCATCTTGGGTCTATAGGGAGAAGAGTTGTGATGCGCAATCTTGAACTCACTACACAGCTCTTTCATCATTTTTTTGTTCAAGTTAGATCCATTGTCTGTAATGATCTTATCTGGCACACTATAGCGGCATATGAGTTGATTCTTGATAAACTTCACGACCACCTGCCTTGTCACATTTGCATATGACGCCGCTTCGACCCACTTGGTGAAGTAATCAATTGCTACGAGAATAAATCTGTGTCCATTGGACGCTTTTGGCTCTATCATGCCAATCATGTCGATTCCCCACATGGAGAAAGGCCATGGAGAGGAAATAACATTCAGAAGTGTCGGAGGAATATGAATCTTATCCGCATAAATCTGACACTTATGGCATTTCTTCACATATTTGCAGCAATCAGACTCCATTGTCAGCCAATAATATCCTGCTCTCAACATCTTTCTAGCCATGGCATGTCCATTGGAATGAGTACCAAATGAACCCTCATGAACCTCGGTCATTAACAGGTCTGCTTTGTGTCTATCCACGCATTTGAGAAGCACCATGTCAAAATTTCTCTTATAAAGCACATCACCATTGAGGTAGAAACTGCCTGGCAATCTCCTCAAAGTTTTCCTATCTTTCACAGATGCCCCAGGTGGGTAAGTCTGGCTCTGAAGGAAACACTTGATATCATAATACCATAGCTTATCATCTTTCACTTCTTCAACTGCAAATACATGGGTTGGTCTATCCAAGCGCATCACAGTAATATTGGGAACTTCATTCCACAATTTGACCACAATCATTGAAGCAAGAGTAGCAAGAGCATCTGCCATCTGATTCTCATCTCGAGGAATATGATGGAAGTCAACCTCAGTAAAGAATGTTGAAATCCTCCTCGCATAATCTCTATACGGAATGAGACCAGGCTGATTCGTTTCCCATTCACCCTTAATCTGATTAACAACGAGGGCCGAATCACCATAAACATCAAGATGCTTGATCCTAAGATCAATGCATTCCTCCAATTCCATAATACAGGCCTCATACTCAGCCATATTATTCGTGCATTTGAAAGTTAGCCTTGCTGTAAAAGGAATATGTGTGCCCTGAGGAGTAATGATCATTGCCCCAATAACATTTCCATACTGATTTACATCGCCATCAAATACCATACTCCATCTGGAACCAAGCTCTGGCCCTTCATCGAGTGTGGGCTCATCACAATCTTTCATTTTCAGATACAGGATCTCCTCATCTGGGAAGTCATACTGAACTGACTGATAATCCTCGATCGGCTGGTGTGCCAAGTGGTCAGCCAAGATACTACCTTTGATAGCTTTCTGAGCTCGATACTCAATATCATACTCAGACAACAACATCTGCCAACGGGAAATCCTCCCAGTTAAAGCAGGCTTCTCAAATATGTACTTGATTGGATCCATTCTGGATATCAACCAAGTTGTATGATTTATCATATACTGGCGTAAGCGCTTAGCAGCCCAAGCCAAAACACAACATGTTTTCTCAAGCATTGAGTATCGAGACTCAAAATCAGTGAACTTCTTACTCAGGTAGTAAATAGCATACTCTTTCTTTCCTGATTCATCTTGCTGACCAAGGACACAACCCATAGAGTCTTCGAGAACAGTCAAATACATAATCAAGGGTCTCCCTTCCACAGGCGGGGACAGAATCGGAGGCTCGGACAGATACTCTTTAATACTATCAAAAGCTCTTTGGCAATCCTCGGTCATGAGACTGATCTTTCCGGAGGAGCTTGAATATTGGCGCACATGTGGTAGTCATGTGAGATATAAATCTGGAAATGTAATTCAAGCGACCAAGAAAACCTCGGACTTGCTTCTCAGTTTTGGGTACAGGCATTTCTTATATTGCTTTGACCTTTGCAGGATCAACCTCAATACCTCTTTCACTGACGATAAAGCCCAATAACTTGCCAGAACGGACTCCAAATGTACACTTGTTGGGATTCAGACGAAGCTTAAACTTCCTCAAATGCTGAAAAAGCTTCAACAAGTGCTCTACATGTTCAACTTCCGTTCTTGACTTAGCAATCATATCATCAACATATACCTCAATCTCCTTATGCATCATATCATGGAACAAGGTAGTCATAGCTCGTTGATACGTGGCTCTGGCGTTCTTCAAACCGAAGGGCATCACTCGATAACAGAATGTTCCCCAAGGTGTGATGAATGTTGTTTTCTCCATATCCTCGGGTGCCATCTTAATTTGATTATATCCGGAAAATCCGTCCATGAACGAGAAGACTTTGAATTTAGCTGTATTATCTACCAACATGTCAATATGTGGTAGAGGGAAATCATCTTTCGGACTAGCCTTATTCGAGTCTGTATAGTCCACACACATTCGGACTTTTCCATCTTTCTTAGGCACAGGCACAATATTGGCCACCCATTGAGGATATGTAGAAGTCACCAGAAACCCCGCATCAATTTTCTTCTGAACTTCCTCTTTGATCTTTACTGCCATATCAGGATGAGTTCTTCTGAGCTTCTGCTTCAGAGGCACGCACTCAGGCTTCAAAGGCAGGAAATGTTGCACAATATCTGTATCTAGACCAAGCATGTCTTCATATGACCAGGCAAAGACGTCAACATATTCTCGTAGAAATTCAATCAACCCCTTCTTAACAGATTCTTCCAAGAGTGCCCCAATCGTCACCTCTCGCACCCAATCTTCAGACCCCAAGTTGACTGTCTCCAGATTCTCAAGATGCGGCTGAATGATCTTCTCTTCATGCTCGAGCAGACGGGTGATCTCATCAGGAATCTCTTCAACATCATCTTCCTCTGCCTCAAATACAGGGAATTCAAAATTGGGAGATGGTGTTGGGTCATTATGTTCAATGGGTCTAGAAATCAACCTGCATAATGATTTTAGATATAAAAAGCTTCAGAATTCAAACCAAGCAAATCATTATGCAGATGAAAAGATTGATTTTATTCTATTTCCTTTTTTAGGGTTTTATGTCATCACCAATTTCATGCAAAAAAGCAAAAAGGAAAAATAATTGGAAAAATAAACATTTAACATGAATTTATTGAATGAAAATATCATTGTATTTATGTTGCCAACAATGTCATCACTCCTTCTTTTGGCATGGGAGAAGGGTTTTTAAACAAACTGATCATTACGTTGACTTGTGGATGACTGTAGGAACATCCACAGCGACCCAATTATTGCAGATCCCTCCATGGATAACAAAATTGCCAAAGTCCTCGGCATCCTCTTCCAAGACAGCAGAAGCTTCCTCATCCTGACCAGTATGGATAAAACCTCCACTCTTGAACAACCCTTGTACGTTGAAGACCCCAGAAGAAAAGCCATTGCCAGCCCGGGATTTGTTGTCTTCTAGCTAAATCATTTTTCCTAAACCAGCTGTTGCACCACACTCGATGGCCAACTTTGCATCTTTGTAGGAAGCAAATGAAGGAGTTCTCTTCTCAACAGGATCAGCTATAGATAAAGCTTGGAAAGGAGTTCCAACTTCATCCTCAGCATCTATATAGGAGAAGGAAGACATGTGGCTAACCAGGAGAGCCTTTTCTCCCCCTACCACTACCAGTTTCTTGTTCTTTTCAAATTTCAGCTTCTGGTGTAGGGTGGATGTCACGGCGCCAGCCTCGTGAATCCATGGTCTGCCCAAGAGACAACTATATGATGGGTGAATATCCATGACCTGGAAGGTAATTTGGAAATCACTTGGTCCAATCTTGATTGGGAGATCAACTTCCCCAATCACAGTTTTAGGCGACCCATCGAAGGCCTTCACAACTACTCCACTCTGCCTCATGGGAGGCCCTTGATATGACAGTTTCGAGAGAGTGGATTTTGGCAATACATTCAAGGATGACCCAGTGTCCACCCGCACATTGGACATGGCGTCGTCTTTACAGTTCATGGAGATGTGTAAAGCCAAGTTTTGGTCTCTTCCCTCCTCAGGGAGATCAGAGTCACAAAAACTCAAATTGTTGCAAGCAGTAATGTTTGCAACAATGCTATCGAACTGTTCTATTGTGACATCGTGATCTACATATGCCACATCCAAAACTTTCTGCAGAGCCTCTCTATGTAGTTCTGAATTCATAAGCAATGATAACACAGATATTTTGGATGGCGTTTATAGAAGCTGGTCTACAACATTGTATTCACTCTTCTTGATGAGCCTCAGCATCTCATCACAGTCTTCTTTCATATTGCCGCTCGGGCCAACAGAAGCAGGAGTTATCAATGTAGAGGAGGGTTTAACAGCAAGTGCCAGATTTGTAGAATTCACAGCATTCTCAATCGGGTGTTCAACAAAATCAGCATTAGCCTGGGGCTTTGGTGGTGTTGAAAACACACGACCGCTGCGGGTCAAACCACTTATATTTGCGATATTAACAACAGAGGAGGATGGAAATACACCTCTTTCCCATCTTCTACGGAAACAACATTGTAACGGAAGGGAATTGCTTTTTCGGAAAAATAAGGCACTGGACCGGCAGGCTTAATGGTCAGAGCAGGGGAAGCCTTCTGCTCGCTACCATCGTACTTGATGATAACAAGTTCAGGTATCCGAAACACTGGGGAAATCACGTTGACCTCAGGCTCATCTTCATCAACATTCCTATTTTGGAGGATCTCGATGACTCCTTCGTCCAGCATTTCCTGAATATCCTTGCGCACCTGGCGACAACCCAATCGGTTAACAGAGCATACCCTGCATCTATCATGGTCATTCTCATAGTGACTGTAATCACATAATAAACGATGCATCTGGACCAGAGACTGTCGAATATGACTGACATATTTAACCTTGTACTTGCCAGGGCAAACTTGGACCATGTTAACAGATTTCCCATGCTCAGGCAATGGGTTCTTCTTAACATTAGGACCTACGTCCTCAAAGCACAGAATACCACACCTCACAAGGTCTTGAACCTTGGTCTTCAAAGGATAGAAATTCTCCACGTCGTGGCCGGGAGCACCAGAATGGTAGACACAATGCAGTTTAGGCTTATACCACCATTGAGGGTTAGCAGGTATAGTTGGTGTGTCTCTTGGAGTAATCAACTTCCTCTCTATCAAAGAGGGATATAATTCTGCGTACGTCATCGGAATAGGATCAAAGGTGACCCTTTTCCTCTCGTAACTCGTGCTGGTTTGATTACTATTGCGAGGCTGGTAGGCCTGCTGCTGCGGTCGGTGCTGTTGTTGTTGATATTGCTGAGGTGGTTGCTGATTATTGCTATGATGCTGATACTGTTGATTGTCTCTGAAGACAGGTGCTATATGAGCCACCTGGTGCTGGTTACTGGCATGTGCCTCTCCATCTTTCTTCTTTGCAAACGCCCCATAAC
This sequence comes from Lathyrus oleraceus, assembly GCF_024323335.1. Taxonomy (NCBI): domain Eukaryota; kingdom Viridiplantae; phylum Streptophyta; class Magnoliopsida; order Fabales; family Fabaceae; genus Lathyrus; species Lathyrus oleraceus. Next base: position 215,991,029 of record NC_066583.1, read on the forward strand.
ATTTGGCAGAAGAGCCTTCATCTCTGGTTAGACATCCTTCTCTAACCCCTTCTTCTAAACGCATCCCCATATTCACCATCTCGGTGAAGTCAGAAGGAGCGCTAGCAATCATCCGCTCATAGTAGAATGAACTCAGAGTCTTCAGAAAGATCTTGGTCATTTCTTTCTCTTCTAGCGGAGGCACGATCTGTGCTGCCACCTCTCGCCACCTCTGGGCGTACTCTTTAAACGTTTCTTTGTCCTTCTGAGACATGGCCCTCAACTGATCCCTATCGGGAGCCATATCCATGTTGTACTTGTATTTCTTGACGAAGGCTTCGCCAAGGTCGTTGAAGGATCGGATGTTCGCGCTGTCTAAACCCATATACCAACGCAAAGCGGCACCGGACAGACTGTCCTGAAAGTAGTGGATGAGCAACTGGTCGTTATCAGTCTGAGTAGACATCTTCCTGGCATACATGACCAGGTGGCTGAGAGGACAAGTATTTTGTTTGTACTTTTCAAAGTCAGGGACCTTGAATTTCACAGGAATCTTCACGTTGGGAACTAAACAGAGATCGGCAACAGACTTGCCAAAAAGATCCTTTCCTCTAAGAGTCTTCAATTCCTTGCGAAGCTCAAGAAATTGATCATTCATAGAATCCATCTTTTCATAGACATCTGGGCCCTCAGACGACTCAGAATGATAGATGGTGTCGTCTACCCTGGGCATGGTATGCACGACAGGAGGAGGAACAGCAAGGACCGGGCTAGATGCCGGCATAGAAGCAAAAGTTGGAGCAGGACCCTCAGGCATGAAGTTAGGAGGCATCCCCCACGGAAATTCGGTTGGCATGGTTGTCAGAGCAAAATGTGCACTGGTAGCAGGCACAGTCGAGGAGACGATTTCTGAGATAACTGTCCTCTAGGGAGGAGTTGAAGGCGTCAGATAAGACTAGCTTTGGGCAGCCATGAAAGACTCCATCAGGGCAGACAATCTGGCTACTTCCTCCTTGAGTTCACGGTTCTCTTGCTCTAGATGATCCATCAGTTTTGCAGAGTTGGCTCTAGTGTAGTACCGGTGAGTCAGCTTGTCTTCAAAATAAATGAAGAGCACAGAGTTAGACCACAGGACAAGAGACCGGAAACAAAACTTGCTTATGCACATGATGCATGCAATGTTTGTGCATATGATTTGTTTTTTTATATTTCAAAGGAACTTTAGAGTTTTATTTGCAAGTTTTGGAAGTATTAAGCATTTTATCACATATGGAAATATCTCATAAAATACTATCAGGGAAAAGAAGTACAGCATTGTCAATCATGTACAAGAGAAAAGGAAAATAATCATCCTACGGATCCCTAGAAGCAATCATCTAAAGCTCGGGATACAGGAAGATAAGATGCATGAAGCCTCTTCACCTCTCTCGTAGGCTGACTCCATATCTGCCTTCTCCTTGGCGAGTCGATCGTACTTCCTCTTCCAAAACCGGGAAGACTGAGGAAGTAGAGAAGTCCATGCATCATCAGGATCATCAATAACCTGATGCTCAAGAAACTCTATCAAAGCATCTTTCTCCTTGATCTGCTGAAGCAACTCTTCACGTTCACGGATCCAGGCAGGTGAACGGTCTTCGTCTCTTAACTCCTCTACTCCTTGATTAGGGAGGGTTGAAGGCCCAATCATAATCATAGGTGTAGGTTTTGGATACTCGTAAGGCATGAGATACTCAGACGCTCTCTTCCTCACCCAAGCAGTATAAGGCTCCAAAGCGATGCAATTCTTCGGACCCGACTCCTTCCTTCCCTTCTTATGAATCTTGCGCCAAGCATGAACCATCCTAGCTTTCAAGCCTTGGGGATCTTTACCCTCCTGAAAGAACACTCCCTCTAACAGAATGTTATTCGGTTTATCCTTTAGGGGGAACCCAAGCTGACGACGTGCCAAAACAAGGTTGTAGTTAATCCCACCACATGTACCAAGAAGAGGCACATTGGAGAATTCACCACAAGAGTCGATAATCTGCACACCATCATACACGCGGTTATACCAAGAGATATCATCATTAGTGAGAGACATAAGTCTCGTGGACCACCATAGACATCCCTTATTCTCCTTGAAAGCGACCGTCTGAGGTAAGTGAGAAATAAACCACTTATACAATAGAGGCAAACAACACACAACAGCGCCACCACCCTTTGCATTCCTCATATGCAAAGAGAAATAGGTATCGCCCAACAGAGTAGGAACAGGATTAAGAGCAGAGAAGATCCTAATAGTGTTCACATCCACAAACTTGTAGATGTCGCGGAATAACACTAACCCGTAGATGAGATGCACAAATATGGCCTCAAAGGCGTCCTCACTCATGGCCTTCCCATACATAGTAGCTTGAGCAATGAGGAACTCAGAAGGGAGACCTTGAATTCCACATTTGGTAGTCATATGAGCACCAACCAGAGATTCATCTATGTGCAACATGTCTGCTATTTCTTGGGAAGTAGGAATACTCTCCAAGCCACTGAACAGCAACTGATCCAGGATAGGTATACCCACAAGATAGGCATACTCCTCAAGGGTAGGCAAAAGCTGGAAATCCGGAAACGTGAAGCAACGATACAGAGGATCATAAAACTGCACTAATACACTCATCAATCCTTCATCCACCTGAGTAGTCAGAAGAGGAAGAAGCTTCCCAAAACGAGCTTTGAAACCCAAAGGATCTAATACATAGGATGTCAGATTCCTTAACTCTTTCAAATCTGGTTGCCTGAAACTGTACTTCTTTGTATTCCTTCTTTGTCTTTCCATGTCTAAAATTTTTGCAAATAAACCCCCTTAAGTTCCTTGAATATTTTCTTATTATTTTGATGATATGGATGCAAATGGGTGCATGAATGCATGAATGCAACAATCACATTCAAGGATCAAGCAAAGCACACCAAACAAAGGTCATGGGATGGATCATGTTATCCTTAATATCAATCATCCATTTTGGTGGATTATGGTTTACACCTTATTGACACCCAAGTGCCATTGATATTAAGGATACATGAACGGATCAACCATGAATCAAGGGTTTGTTGCAAGTCACGAGCATGGGGTCTTGGTTAAGAACCACCCAAAGGGAGTGTACTAGGGTTTAAACCTGCCGAAAATGTTCTACAAGAGATTCCCATAGTCATCATCCCATCTTTCGGATATTATCGGAGAAACGAATACTCGTATTCCAAAAATATTCTCAAGAGAGACTCTTATGAGTGTAGTATCGCGTAACAATCGTATCAAATCTTACACTTGAACGACTTTGGCATTACATCCTAAGAATAGGCCAAGATGGGTTTGGTAAACTAAGGTCCTTGGCTTCTAAGGTCTATATTGGAAAGAGTAATGTCTAAACACAACTTACTTGTGTGACATTATTGATCCCAACATGACCTCCACCAAGTGAATGGACATGTAAGTCAACTTGCTAAGGAATAACTCCACACAAGTCAAAAAGACTATGCCATTCTCCTATCCTAAGTGCACTCGAGTTCGGGTATAGAACTCATCTCACAAAGATCACCAAGCATACAAAGAATTAATATTCAAGCAATTCAATCATTACATACAATACAGTAATCCCAAATTGCACAAAAATATGTCACAAAACAAATATACAATACAATACAACAAAAAATGAAAAGTAGGCAAAACCCACTAGGCAAATGTCCCCAGCAGAGTCGCCACTTTTCTGTAGCGGGGTATTCGTTACCATTAGAGATATTGACTAAATCCAAGGTAAACCATACAAGTCGAGTCGCCATCGCACTTCTATTTATCCAAAGGAATGGTTAGAAAGCGAACAAAAACCTAAAAGTTTTAACAAAAAACTAGTAAAAGAAACAGAGATCTGGGTAAGGGGGTTGGTTATGCAATGGGATGGTGTTAGGCACCCAAAACATCCTAGGTACTCCTAGGGAGCCCATTTCATATTTGTTGTAAGGTTGATATTTTGTGAAAGTTTATTTGTGCAAACATGATTGAAGGGATGAGAAAAGAATATACAAGTTTATTTACATTTTGTGTTTGAATGGATTAACCCATTGCCTACGTACCATCTTAAAAAAAGATTAGGATCAAAACCTCGTAGTTCGGGGTAAAAATCTCAAAATGATTTGGTGAATTGATTGGTCCAAAAGCCTTAAGGTCTTTTGTTATAGAAGGGAGAAAACTCAACCTAAAACCACAAGTCCACCATGTTAGGATAGCTTCAACATGCTAGTGAGGGGTTAACCCTGTAATAAGCATGGAAGACTCATTGTCCATCATTAAGGACAAAGGTGAGTATTACATCTACCACAAAGATAACTCAAACCTAATAGCTAAAGGTTATAAAAAATTTGATTAAGAAGGTGGCCATTGAAACCACAAAAAGCACATTTGAATGGGTTATATTTACCAATTAGAAGTATATACAGAAAATGGTTAAAGTGGATTAAAAGGTTCAATTCAAAATAAGTATTATGAAAATAAAGTTTGAAAATCAAAAGCATAAGGCTTAGGTTTCTAATGTTAAAAACAAGTAAAATGTTTGCACAAAAAGTTTTGGCTTGGGTTAGAGTGGAGAGAAGAAGAAGAATGGCTAAGTCCTAAGAAAATAAAAAGGGTAAAGGGAAAGAAATGAACCACACTAGGAGTTCCTCTCTTGAGATCATATTGATGATCCAAGTAGCTCCCATCCTTTGGAATAATAAATCACAAGAAAATATTTCAAGCAATCAACACACAGATCATGCTTCTAGGAATCCTCCAATGGCTTTTGTATCTCTCACTTTGGGATGCTCATGGCAATGGTTCCTCAAATAATGCTCAAGTTGGAACTCCCTAGCACAAGAAAACACACATCAAAAGGTTCTATAGACAATCAAGGAATGGACAAGAGGGAGTTTAGAATATGGTCCTTTCAAAGTCTTTCCTTAAGCTTTAAGCATTCTAAAGGCAGGAGGCCTAGTTGCTCTCTGACATTTATGCACTCTAAAGGCATGAGGCCTAGTTGCTCTTCAAATTCCATTTGCTTAGGTAGGGTCCTAAATTCTAAGTCCATATTGTCCAATTCTTGGCATTTGGTTCATAACAAACAGACAAACACAAGCGCAAAAGGTATATTCAGAATTATAAACCCAAGTGGGCAAAAGGCAAATGACGTTAACATAAACATGTGGTCCAATGAGAAAAGGAAAAAGCAAATGAATAATATGTGCAAGAATTGTAAATTGCATAAAATGTAAATTGCATAAAAGTAAATGTTAGTTGTTAGTGGTTAATAGTTAGTATGCCATAAGGCAAAATTTAGCGCTATGTTAAGCAATCGTAATTGGACTTATGTAGAAGTCACAACTAACTGAGGCCGGTCAATAATAATGTAGGCAACAAACACAAGTTAGGAGTCTTGATTAGTGAACCAAGTCCCAACAACTTGCCATGCCAAAAAGGAGAAGAGAATTGATCTTGTATTGGTTTAAGCCATTTGCATAATTTAGGAAACAACCTATCCTTAATGCAAAGCCATTCACTTGATCAATTGATCAAGATGAATTAGATTTGGATCAAGGAAGATTAAGTCTTCCTAATCAATGCTAACTTATCAACCTTCAACTCATTGATCAAAAGGAAAAAAGAAGAAGAAGAAGAAGAAGAAGAAGATGAATGATGAAGAATGGAAATGGCAAAAGTAAAGAAATATAAATGCATTAAATGAAATATCATGTACCAATCCTCATATATTGACCAATAACATTGAAAGTCAAGGTCAAACAATCAAAAACAGAAGTGAGATGAAGATTGGATGTCAAGAAATGAATAGAATATTTTTGGCATTTTTTAATATTTAAAATAAACTTGAATTAAAAATAAATGGAAAGGTCAAACTTCAAAATCACTTCAAATCAACTTTGAAAAGTCCAAGTGATTTATCCTAAGTTCAACAAGGTCAAACAAGGTTTGACAAAAAATTTCAGCATTTTTAAAAGTCAGAAACTATTTTTAATCAATTTAAAATGAATAAAAATAACCTAATTGAACTAAAATCTCAAATAAATCTCAAATCAATTCAAAAATTGATGAGAATATTTTTCATAGATCCATCATCATTCAAAGAGGTTAGGAGAATATTTTTGCATTTTTTGAATATCAAAAACTATTTAAAATGAATTAAAAATAACCAGAAAAGAGAAAGTTTACAAAAAATATCAAATGATGAAATAAAAAATATTAAAAATCAGAAATTTAAACTAGAAATTATTTGGGAAATAATGCAATTGGTCCCATAATTTTTGGATAAAAAATGAAAGAGATATTAATTTTTGAAAATAATTGGAATTAAAGAAATTAAAACCAGAAAATAAAAATGCAAAAAAAACGTGGAGCGTTAGATCTGAGCTCATTAATTGAGCTGGCAGATCACACGCTCAGAGATGCGCGCCTATTGTGGTCTCTAGTCAATGCACTCACATGGAAAACAAATAAAAGTCATAACAAGCAATGGCTAGGATTCAATCTAGGAATCACATCCAACGACCAGGATTTAAACTGGAAACAGGCGGCCACCGGAGCCACCTTCTTCTCCGGTGAGCCTGCAGATTCCGGCCAAAAATGCAGGTTTCCAAACCTCAATAAAAATACACGATCCTTATACCAAAATGAAGCTGGGGTGATGTACATCACCCCTATAACCTTGAATCACACTCAAGATCTCTATAAATGGAGAAATCTGAGGTGGAAGATTCAGGTATGAAAAATGTAGATCAAGGAAAATCAAAATTGAAGCTACCACTAGCTTTCCTCTCAAGTGAGGACTTCAGAAAACATTAGATCCAAGCAAAAAGGTCCATGGATGAAGAGAATCGAAGAAATTACCAGTTGGAGTGCAAGCTTGAGTTCTGGTGATTTGAGCATGATGCCTTGCTTGCCTTGCTAAAACAGAAGTTCTATGGGATAAATGATGAAGGTTTAGAAGCACTAGATCTGAGAATTCAACCAGATGAAGTTGAATTTCAAATCTGAAAAAAAAGTGAGAAAAGTGAGTTTGCTTCTTTAGTGATGGTTGGTGAAATTCTGGTATAGTCAGAGTTCAGATGTTCTACACGAAGTCATGACATCTGATCTAACATTGTTACTAATACAACAAGATAGTTATAAAAAATAAAACCTAATACTCATATGCACCCAGTCACAGATGTCACGACATCTGCTACTATACCACCATGGACAAAAGAACATCCAGTTTTGTCCATCTAGTACAAAGACACAGTGGAGATCAAACATAGCACTTATGTTTATTGATCCTGCCCAGTTATCAGCATGATGTCTCAACATTGATTTGAACATCACCTGTTCCAACATTACAGAAGGGTGAACTGTAACAGACCAACCAGTCTATCAGTAACAGCAGTAAATAATGAATGTCATAACATTCTGTTTTGCAATCAGACTGCAGGCTATGTGTCAAGTCTGTTATTCCCTTCATAAACAGACTAGAAACAGATTGAGTTATAACAGACAAAATATCGTGTGCAGAAGGTAAAAACACTAGTAATTGTTAACCCAGTTCGGTACAACATTACCTACTCTGGGGGCATACCAAGCCAGGAAGAAGATCCACTATTAGCAGTATTAATTCAGAGTTAAACTCCCCCGTTTACAACTCTTCACTTAATCCCTACCCAATGCAATCTATACCTAGGAACTCCTAGATAGAAACCTCCAGTTTCCATTCCTATCACTACAATTACTATGTAATGTTTAAACAACTTGAACATGCTTCACAGCTTCGTTAAAGAACATAACAACTCTTGCCTACATGCTTTGAGTTACAAATAATCTCATGCTTTCAAACACTGAGAAACACTTGGTAACCTTCCCACAGGTTGCGAGGTTTACCTCACTCACACCCCTAATTTTTGCGTTGTTTGAGGCTTACAAAACCTAGGTTACAATCTACTATTTATAACCTAATCACCCAACTGGATTTGGGCCTTCAGAAATCGCAGCAAGCTTCTCCTTTGCTGTTACAGAGCTGGCAGAATTCTTCTGCTACAATCAAGGTCTTCAATCTTTTATTTCCTAAAAGATCTCCCTATTTGGAAACTATATATTTACCAAATATCTTCACCAAATCTTCTGATTGAATCTTCAAGATCTCACATAGGAGTTAGGATATTCACCAGATCTCCTAAATAATCATTTAACACAAACCAGAATTAACTGATTCAGTTTTATACACATGTGAGATGTCACAGTCCCGATGTCGTGACATCTTACATGACATGTTGGTCAAGATGTTGAACTTCTTCAACCCAACATATTAAAACAACAGAGGTGAGTACATTATTTGTTTTACAAAATTAATGCCAATCTTAAGGTACTAACAGTTGGGGAACAAATTCTGCATCATTTCAGGTTGAATTGGGTGTCTAAAATGGAGGGAATGAAGGCTCTATTTATCGAGAAATTGGCAAGGAAAGTGTCAGATGATCCGTGTGCATGAATTTGGATACCACTTGCATGGGCTTGCATGATCATGCACAAGGCCCAAAAGCAATGCCAAATGCAAGCTGAGTTCAAATGCTAAGGGTTTGGACGTGTAATTTACCCTTAATTGGCTTGTGTAACAAGATTTCAACATGAATTCCACAATTGAACCTAATCATTCACCTCTTCGAAAACACCAATTAGAAAATCCAAGCATAGGCATATGGGTAATGGTTGGAAAGGTCTTTGTATGAGGAAAAAATGTTATGTTGGTCAAAAATCCATTTGGAATGTGGAAATTTATGAAATTTGAGTTTAAAGTGTGATGTGCAAAACATGTCAAGGCAAGGTTTCTAAAATTGGCCAACTTTCAAGCCTTTCTGTTTTAATGATGCAAGCTTCAAATGAAAAAACCTCCAACATCAAAGTTGTAGATATTTTCAAGACAATTAAAATGGACTTAAATGTTGCATCATTTGGATTTTTGATGAAAGATTTATGGGCACTTGAAGTTGGACTTTTTTTACTTTTAATTCCTTTGACCTAAAAGGACCTATAATGTCTTGCATTATCACATGTATTTCCTTTGAGATTTTGAAATTTTGTTCAACATAACATTTTAATTAGACATCTTAATATTTCCAATGCATTTGATCCCACATCAAAATCACAAAAAATGAATGAGTTATGTTCTTGGGAAGTTGACCCAAAATTAGGGTTTTAGTCAAAATGACCTATAAAGTATTGGAATGGCAGATGGTCTTCCAAGCTTCAAATAAATTTTTTATGAACATGAAAGTTGTTCATATTGTCCTTAAGAACGTTGTTTATTTTGGAACCATCTCCATTTGACCAACACATGAAAAGTTAGGTCTCAGTGTATTTCAAAATAGTCAAATGAATTGACTGACCAACTTTCCAAGTCCACAACTCATATCTTGATGAATTGATGATTGAGGATACTCAAATAAGTTCAAATATGCATGAAATGATGAGTTAAAGAACTTCCCTTGATTATATCTGACCATGGGCTGAGGTTGCTTCAAGAGCAAGGCATTGTGGTGTACAGATGAAATTAGGGTTTCTCTTGAGAACAAACCTCAAATCCTTTGACTTGCCTTGATCAAAAATGATGAATTGAAACACTAGGGGGGCATATTTGATGGATGAGAGCTTTTGGAACCATTACCATGCTTGATTTCATCTCCTCTTGACCAATGTCTTTGTACTAATGACCTCCTTGAAACTTTTGACCTTGTGATTGCTCAAGCTACAAACAAAAGATGTTAGTGACATATTTTTGTGCTTTTTGTTAGTAAACAAAATGATAAAAGCAATGATATACAATTCAAGCATGCTTGGTGATCTCAAACCACTCACAAGGAGTCCCACCTAAAGGCAAGGGGAACCAAGATGCTTATGATCCTTGAGGTTATACAAATGCAATGTTATGATGCCATGAGGGATCTTAGGGACAAAATTGGGGTCTTACAATCTGACAAAACCTCATGTGATAATAATTATGTGTATAATTACCCCTTTTCCCTTATGTCTATATTGAACACAAGGTATGGACCGTGTCATCCTTGTCCAGTTCAATATTGGGCCCATAGACATTTATCCTGTTACGCAAGATGGGAAAATTCCATCTAGGACACTCATGTCCCTCAACATACTTTGTGGAGTACCCGTCAACTGTCTTTATGGTTATCCAGTTACGGACAACGTTGGATCAGCAATAAAGCACTCGATTATACATTTAGGATCCATAGTGGTTTCAGGTCGAAGAGTGGTATACACTATTATCACCATGAGAATAACTTATGACACTTTGCATAACTTTCTATATAGTATTCTCATAGAGGGTCAATACGGTATAAATATTACTCCTAATATTCATACCTATGTTTAAGACTTGATAACTCTTTATCCATGATCCATGAGATGTGATCCCACTTCACACTAAAGCTCGACTACGGATGAATAGCTTTAAGAATAGTGTCCTTATGTTTAATGTGTTCTCATGATGAAGTCACACTTAATACATTAAACGGACTATCTATTCCAGGGACTTTATTAATCAACCATAATAAAGAAAATGTCTTTTATTATTAATAAATAATTCGATACAAGTACCAAAAGTATTGGCCTCTAGGGCTTACACCAACAACAATGGACATTCATTTTCCCTACAACTGTTTACTGGGAAGGCCATGGATTTATGAGGCGGGTGTATTAACATCGACGTTCCATCAAAAGCTGAAATTTGTTAAGAACGACAAGCTCATCGTTGTTGGTGGAGAGAAAGCGCTTTCGTGAACTATCTATCGTCATTCACATATGTTGAAGTTGAAGAAGAAGTTGGAACGTCGTTTCAAGCTTTGTCAGTTGCTGATGAAACTCAAAAGACTGGCGTATCCATGTATTCTCTAAAGGATGCAAAAGAGGTTGCTCACGCTGGCGACACCGATAAGTGGGGTCGTGTTGTAGAGATTAGCAAGGGCCATTCAACAACAGTGTCAAGGCTATGCAATAAGTTTTCCGCAATGGAGGGTTCATTCATGGAGATGAACAACACTCAACTGCAATTATTGAAGACAACGATGAATACGAAGCTTGTGTCAATTTTGTGACACATGGACAGACTTGCAACAATTGGGTTACTGTAGACGTTCCTGTTGTTATGCATCGTTCAAACTAATTTGTTTTATTATAAATAAAAATCATTCTCCTATGCCTAAGGGAGAAGTGAAACGTTGTTAGGCATTTTCAATATTATCATCAATAAAAATACAATTTTATTCATCCACATCTATGATGTTTGTTTTTACTTTTTGTTTTTTCTAAAAATGGTAATCACAAAAAACATAAATAAGCAATAATTTGTTCCCAAATCTGCATAATATTTGTTTGCACTCCATTTCTCTAAAATAAAAATATCAAATCATTATGCAAGTTGGTTCTCAAACCCATTGAACGTAATGATCCTACTCCTTCTCCAAACTTTGACTTCCATGTATTTGAAGTCGAGGAAGAGAATGATGATGAAGACGTGTCTAATGAATTGTCTCGGCTGCTTGAGCACGAGGAAAGAACCATTAAGCCATTTGAAGAGCAAATTAAACTAGTCAACTTGGGTTCCGAGGATGATATCAAGGAAGTCAAGATTGGGTCACAGCTTTTTCCAAAGGTTAAGAATGGGTTGGTTGAGCTTCTTCGAGAATATTCTGATGTGTTTGTTTGGTCCTATCAAGATATGCCAAGTCTTGATACTGATATTGTAGAGCATAGATTTCCTTTGAAGCCATAATGCCCGTCGGTCAAGCAGAAGTTGAGAAGAACTCATCCTGATATGGCAGTGAAGAATTAAGGAAGAATTCTAAAAACATATCGATGTTGGTTTCCTTGTTACCTCTGAGTATCCGTAATGGGTGGCCAATATTGTGCCTGTTCCTAAGAAGGATGGAAAAGTCAGTATGTGTGTTGATTATAGAGATTTGAACAAAGCAAGTCTGAAGGATGATCTTCCTCTAACACACATTTATATGTTGGTAGTAAACATAGCTAAATTCAAAGTCTTTTCTTTTATGAACGGATTTTCCGGTTATAATCAGATAAATATGGAACCTGAAGATATGAAGAAGCCCATATTCATTACATCTTGGGGAACATTATGTTATCGAGTGATGCCTTTCAGTTTGAAGAATGTCGTGGCAACGTACTAGAGAGCTATGACCACTCTTTTCCATGATATGATGATGTAGCGGGGTATTCGTTACCATTAGAGATATTGACTAAATCCAAGGTAAATCATACAAGTCGAGTCGCCACCGCACTTCTATTTATCCAAAGGAATGGTTAGAAAGCGAACAAAAACCTAATAGTTTTAACAAAAACTAGTAAAAGAAACAGAGATCTAGGTAAGGGGGTTGGTTATGCAATGGGAAGGTGTTAGGCACCCAAAACATCCTAGGTACTCCTAGGGAGCCCTTTTCACATTTGTTGCAAAGGTTGGTATTTTGTGAAAAATTATTTTGTGCAAACATGATTGAAGGGATGAGAAAAGAATATACAAGTTTATTTACATTTTGTGTTTGAATGGATTAACCCATTGCCTACGTACCATCTTAAAAAGATTAGGATCAAAACCTCGTAGTTCGGGATAAAAATCTCAAAACAAATGAGTGGATTGATTGGTCCAAAAGCCTTAAGGTCTTTTGTTATCAAAGGGAGAAAACTCAACCTCAAACCACAAGTCCACCATGAGAGGATAACTTCAACATGCTGTAACACCTCAAAATTTGCCCTCCTCTTCTTGGGACTAGTTTAACACATTTCATTTCATATTTTAGGGCATTAGGCATTGAATTTTTGCATATCATCTGAAAATAAGAAAGTCATCCTCCAAAGTCTTTTCAGAAGGTGAGAAGTTACATGATTCAAGCCTGAGGGTCTCTATGAATTGATTGTCAACCATCTGAGAGTTTGCAGTGCATTAGGGTTTCCTGATCCTTCAATGGTCTTGAACATTATCTTGTTTGCAAGGATATATTACCATCATTATGGTTCTATCATCACCAAGGGTTTCAAAGTTCATCTTCAAGTTCCTTTGGATTAGAGTTTTGACCTCTGGTCAACCCTAATCAATGCCAGTCTTTCAACCAGTGTTTCTCAAGGAGATGAGGTGTTTTATTGAGATGAGGATCACATGAGTATTATATTGAGCTTACAAGAGCTGGGGTTTCATTTCTGAGCCATTTCCTCAAGTGGTAGAGGCTCAAGCTGATCAGGGCATGTCTAGGTCATCTGAGGACCAAAAAGTCAACTGTGCAAGAGCTGAGGGCTATGAAGTGGGGAAATGAGTTTCAACATCTCAATCATGTTCAAAAGAGGTTCATTTGTCATTTCAAACATCTATCTTGAAGATTTTGAAGTCAGGGCAAAATTTTCCAAAAATGGAAAGTGACCTGTAATTGGAAGTTTCCAAAAATGGCAAGTTTTTGATCCACATTCAACTTGAATTTGCCAGATCAAATAAGCTTCAAATGGATTTTTGGTGAACATGAAACTTGAATATCTTTCTCTCCTCTTTTCAAAAAGTCCAAGGTCATGAGCATCTGATGAATGGTTGAGAAGTTATGGCCAACTGATCACAAAGTGTACATGGAATTTCAACATGGCATAACTTTTGCTCCAAAGCTCCAAATTGGTCCACTCTTTTTGCATTATGCTTATCATGACCAATATTTTCCAAATCAAACATTGCATTGCATGAAATTAACTCACATGATCATTTGTCCACGCATGTATATTTTGGAGGGAAAATGGAGAATTCAAATTCTATTGATCATACATGAAAAATACCAATGCCATTGTGATCTTTGGATGATTTTAAATGACTTTGGACCATTGCATGCTACTGTTCATGTGTGGATTAGCCATGCACCCTCACACTTGCCATTTTTGCAAAACACCTCTTATTTCACTAATTTTAATTAACCAAGCTTAAGTGGGATTAGCAAAGTGATTAGTACATGCTATAAATAGATAATCATAACAGAATTTGCTCATAATCACAATTCTAGATCTGAAAATTCACATTCCCTCTCAAATTTCTCTCTCTTCAATTTTTGAATTTCTTGATCCAATTCCACAAAATTCTTGCATATTCTGGTTTATCATGTATCATTATGTAGGAATTGATCTCTGGTTTGAAGAATTTGGTGAAGAATCGTGCACATCCATAGCTTGAACATGAAGATGGAAGTTGAAGTTTGAGCTAGATCTAAGAGGATTCCACTGCCAATTCTTGCATAAAGCTTCATAACGAGATTGAAGAAGGTGATCTGGAGCTGGAGGAAGCCTGAGGACAAGTATTTTGGTCACTGCACTTCAAGTAAGTGGAAATTTGAATCTCACTATTTACCATTTCATTACTATAATCTTGTAGATCTTGTTGTGGTGATGATTCTGATGTAAGTAGAATTAATTTTGGTTGAGAATTGTGTGAGATATATGGATTTAAAGTTTGGTTCATGAAATTTCTTTCGTTCGATCCAGAAAATATATAGTGAATTAGGCTTAGATAATAACATATTCGTAATGTGCATGAAAAGATCTTTCCAATGATATAAATTTCATCAAATTCTGGTAATTGCCACGGTGGCGCTCCGCCTGGCTGACCGGAGAAGACGGCAGTTTCAGCCGTCCGCCACCGCCTGTAAGTGGCTTAGGGCAATCTTCCAAAACGCTGACGTTTTATCCCAAGCGCGCTCATGAACCGTCCAAGCGCTGGTTCGAGTCCTAGCGCGCGCATTTGTGAATTAATTATTTGTTGAGCGCCTTTCCAACCGTCCAAACCTCGGTTCGAGTCCATGCTGTGGCAATTTGTGAATTAATTATTTGAGCGCCTCTTGTTACCTTAGAGGCCTGTGTTCGAACCTCAGTGTTTGCATTATCGTTTTTTTCAGTGAGTGCTTTTAACCTTGTGAACGTGAGTTCAATCCCTGGCTGTTACACATTGTGAATTTCCATTCAAATTTGTTTCCACATTATTTTCACATTAATCCATTTATTTCATGCATCTTTGGAAAATCACAAAAAATAGCAAAATGATCCAATTTGATCCTAGTTTTTTTTCACACATTTTTTTAAATGTCTAGTATTTTTTTATATGAATTTCATGAATTTTGCCTTTGTGGATTTTTATTTGTTGATTTTTGATTGGACATTGTGCTCATTTTGACATGTTGTGATCAATTGCTTGTGAAATGTTCATGTTTAATCCAATTGACTTGAAATTTTGCATGTTTGATCCCCTCTCATGTTGTGATTTTTGAGTTTTGATTTGAGATTTTTATCATGTTCTACTACTGTTTTGGCAACATGGACATTGGGTGTGACAATTTGTGTCACAATATTTGGTGTAGCATTTGTGCATTTTCATTTACTTGTCATATGAGCTCTTCTGGAGTTGAATTTTTGTATGATGCTTGTTCATAAAATGTTAAGCTTGTATAAACATTTTCATGATCATTGGATTCATTTCTGTTTTAATGTGGATTTTCTATGTTTGATATCCAATTGTGATCACATTGTTTGCCTTTGCCTTATCTTGTTCATGTGATGGCTTTGCCTATTGAATTGGATTTGGTCCTTTTGAGGCTTTCTTCTTGTTTGATTGAATTTGCTTCATGAGAAATATTGACTTCTGTTTTGGTCATTTACCTTGCCTTTGACCCTAGTCTTTGTACTAGTGGTTTGTACTCACCAATTTTGTTTGTGTTTCAGGTATTTAGCACTAATGATTGGTGTGGCCTCATCATTTGAGATGCCATTTGCTTTGTTTACTAACCTTTGTTGTGTTATAGGTCCCTTGGTGTGATGAACTCACTTGAGTGATTGCATTTGAGAATTACCTTGTGTATAATTGTTGGATGATTCCTCTGTTGTCTATTTGGTTTTTCTTAATGTAAATATTAATTGTTTGGCTTTTGTACAGGTACATTAGTCGCTTCTAGCTTGCTTTTGCTTTGCTTTGGAGTGTGGTTGATACACCACTGAGGTAGCTTAGCCTTCTAACTCCATGTAGTATGGAAGCCCTGTCGTTTTTTTGGCAGGCGTTTGGCTGAAGTCCTCCTTAAGAGGCAATGACTGTGATTGTTTACTTTTGTGCCAAAGACCTCCTTGTCGAGGCATGTTACTTGTTAAGTCCTCCTAAGTGAAGACGCAATTGACAGATAGAAGGGACTAGTAGTCAGTCCCCTGTTAGTCATTGAGTGGTTCACTATGCTCGTACTACATGCTAATGCTCTTGAACCTAACCCAAGATCTTGTATAGAGTCAGTCAAGTGGAATAGGGTCCCTCTTTCTGGACCCCCACGTTTTCTTTGATTTAAGCTCACCCAGGCCCGGGTTAAGAGCTATGAGGTGTAATCCTCATTACCTTTCATCTGCTCACCCTGACGTTCAATGCCAGTGGTTAAGAGCTTCAGCACACCCCTACAGTTTTGGCTTGTTTGTCGAGGTTGATATGACCCCTTGACTAAAGCCCAACCGTGTCTGAGCCTCTTGTTTGCATATAGAGTGTGATGATTGCTTGTGTGTTTGCTTTTCATACATGTTGATTTCCTGTTTGATTGACTTGCTTCCTGTGCGAGTTAGGTTCTGTTTAGATACCTCAACCTAGGGCCATTATGGATTGCATGACAACTATTAGGCTCGAGTCATTCTCCCTTTTAGTTTGTTATTCCCCGGTCTCTGGTTAGGAGAGAGTTTCTCCCCTATTAAAGGGAACTACGTCACCCTGATTCTCGTACCAGATGAGATACGTAGGCAGGAGATCGAGCGAGATCTCTCCGGGCGCCCTTTTTTCTTTTTGTTGTGTTGTCTTGTGTGTGGCAAACTTCTTGTTTCTTTTGACGTCTCAGCGTCTCTTTTGGTTTGTGCGACTATTAGGTCCGAGTTCCAAACTCCCTATTAGTTTGTCGTCTCCTTTCCCCTGTTAAGGGGAACTACGTCGCCCTGATTCTCATACCAGATGAGATACGTATGCAGGAGATCGTGCGAGATCTCTCCGGGCGCCCTTTTTCTTTTTCAACCTTCTTGGTTTCTTTTGACGTCTCAGCGTCTCTTTTGGTTTGTGCAACTTTTAGGTTCGAGTTCCCGACTCCCTATTAGTTTGTTGTCTCCTTTCCTCTGTTAAGGGGAACTACGTCGCCCTGATTCTAATACCAGATGAGATACGTAGGCAGGAGATCGAGCGAGATCTCTCCGGGAAACCTTATTCTTTTTCAACCTGTTGCTTCTTTTGACGTCTCAGCGTCTCTTTGTGTTTATGTGACAATTTCTAGGCTCGAGTTCCAGACTCCTTATTAGCTTGTTAATCTGATAACCTTTTGCTGTGGTGTTCGCTGGTTAGCGTGTGTGTGTTTGGAGTCGGATGTAAGTCCAGGGATTGGCTTTCTGTTTCCTGTTTGTTTTGAGGAGTTAGATGTAAGTCCATTGATTGGCATTCTGTTTCTTATTGTTGTGTTTCTTTTGACGTCTTAGCGTCTCTGTTTGGTGTTTTGTTTCGGCGTGCGTTAGCCGAGCTACGGGTGTTCTGATTCTTCTCTGGATAGAAAAGATACGTAGGCATAGGATGCGATATCCTAGCGAGCATGTTCCCCATTTCCCCGAATAATGTTGACTCTGATATTTGTTTTTGACAAACTACGTAGGCCCAGGATGCGACATCCTGCTGAGTCCTCCTTCCTCCGTTTTCTTTCACCTGTTTTATTATTCCAGTGCATGCATTTCTTTGAGCAGTTTATCAGCAACCTTTTCCTATTCTTTTGAGCGTGGATCCCGTCGAGTACGACGGACGTGAGGGGTGCTAATACCTTCCCCTTGCGTAACCGACTCCCGTACCTTGCAATCTCTGGTCGTAAGACCATTCCTTTCCCTTTTTTAGGTTTACTTTGAGCGTTTCCTTTCCCTCCTTTGGGATAAATAACGCACGATGGTGGCTCTGTGTGTTTTTTTCCGCCGGTTGTTTTTGGCGTTGCGACAGCTGGCGACTCTGCTGGGGAACTGAAGTTGACCTCTTGCTGGTCCATCTTCCCTAAGCGAGTCAATCCTAGCGCTCTTTAGGGTAGTTTTGGTTGCTTTTTCTGCTTTATTTATTGCATTTATGACTATTATACTGTGTATATATTTGCATATATGTTTGCATGCATCATATTATTACTGTGCTGGATTCTGGACAGGTTTGGTTCCTTTGATTTGGGGTGGGTGTTCTGAGTGGGGCTAAAACCCAGGCCCGAGTATACACCTAGGAATAGCGTGGTCTCACGTCTCCTCACATGTTGGATCAACATATTGTTGCGACGTGACATACCACAGCCGGACGAGGTTCATCTGAGAGAGCTCTTCCGGGTGGAGTAGTCCACTTTGGTTGGGTTACCTCTTTTGAGCTGTTGACTTCGGTGACCATTCTTTCCCGGATCTTTGGTTTAGATGATCTTGTGAGAGCTGCAACGGCACACCCGAAAGGGAAAACCCGTTGAGTATCTTATCTGATTGTCGAGACCATTATCCGCCTTAGGATGACCTTATTAGAATTCACCTGTGAGGGGAGGGTTGATTCTTACAGTACAGGTTCTGTTGGTGAGTCTCTGATGGTGACTTTGGTTCAGTTTGATTATGGATATTTATTTCTGAGACGCCGGAGTTCCGTCTGTGGTATTTATCAGCGGGTTCCGTTTATTTCGGATCCCCGGGTTGAATGTCAGGTTGCTTATTCAGTGGAGCTTGTTGTTATCAGATCAGTGGCTTCCCTATGATGATGGTGATATATTATCAGGTTCCATTTATTTCGGAACTCCCGAGTTGGATTTATGATTATCTAATCCCTCAGATGGTTGTGATCAGTTCAGAGATCGGAACTCAGTGCAGTTGATGTTCAGACGACTTGGAGGATGGCACTGTGAATTGTATTCATGCATCTGCATCATTCCCATTTTGCATTCATCCGCATCTAACTCATGTCTATCCATACTCAGGGTACATTCTCGATTGAGATTCTGGTTGAGAGACATCCTGATGTCAGAATGTTATTGTCAAAATTATTAACTGTCTCGATGAAGCCAGAATAAAAGGACAGAATGTTCCTCATATGGATAGACATTGCATTCATGCGTGAGTCATAATAACCTGTCTTCTGTTTTGCAGGTGTCAGTTTCTAACATGTTTGATTAACTTAGGAATCATTGCATGCGCATGCAGAACCATTCCTCTGCACGTAGCTCATCCGCACAGATACCCTACCAGACGCAACAAATCCAAACTGATGGATCCACCCAACGCAGACATTCTCTAGCTAAAAGAGAAGATGAGTGAGTTGATCAACGTCATGCAAGGGTTCGTCTTGGGGCAGAAAGCAATCGCCGAGAAGGTGGAGAAGCTTGAGCTGGCTTCGTTTGAATCATCGCCGAATGTTAATGTTAATCCCATGCCGATGCATGGTCAGATGGGGGTGAATGCAATTTCTGAGGATGCAGGCCATATCTGTGTGGTGGGTGAAGAAACTGACAGTGACTGCAAGCTTGACTCGTAGATAAAACCGTGCGTACCAGGAATGGAGATCCAGAACTGGAAGGCCGAAAAGATCATCATTGTTGTTGCATTACGCGAAAAAACCGGCGGGAAAACGAAACACAGAGCCGCCACCGTGCGTTATTTATCCCAAGAGAGGGAAAGGAAACGCTCGAAGTAAACCTGGAAAGGAATGGTCTCGCGACCAGAGAGAGATGGGATCGGGAGTCGGTTATGCGAAGGGAAGGTATTAGCACCCCTACGCATCCGTCGTACTCGACGGGATCCACGCTCAAAAGGAAAGAAGAAAGGTTACTAAAGACTGCTCACAAACTGCACACACGCTGGAAACAAACACAGATGAAAGACGAAAGAAACGGGACTCGGCAGGATATCGCATCCTGGGCCTACGTAGCATGTCAGACACAGACATCAGAGTCGACGTAGTTCGGGGGGAAAGCAGAACATGCTCGCTAGGATGTCGCATCCTATGCATACGTATCTTCTCTGACCGGAGAAGAATCAGAGCACTCGTAGCTCGGCTAACGCACGCCAAACAAAACACAACAGGAAACCGACTGCCAATCGCTGGACTTACGTCAGACTCCACACAAACAGGCAAACAGGGAAACCGAACGTCAATCGCTGGACTTACATGAGACTCTGAACCAACAAACAAGACACAGGAAGCCAACTGCCAATCGCTGGACTTATGTCAGACTCCAACAAGCAAACAATACACAGGAAACCAACTGCCAATCGCTGGACTTACGTCAGACTCCAAACACACACAAAGGGGTGAAAAAGAAAAAGGGCGCCCGGAGTGATCACCTCATCTCCTGCCTACGTACCTCATCTGGTATGAGGATCAGGGCGACATAGTTCCCCTACGTAGGGAAAGAACTTCTAACCAAACCAGAGACAAAGGGAGATAACAGACTACTAGGGAGTCTGACTCGAGCCTAATAGTTATCATGTAATCCACAATGGTCCTAGGTTGAGGTTTCTATCCTAACTTGCACAGGAAGCAAGCTATCCTAAACAGCACCATCAAACAAACAAGCACAATAAAGCAAGCACACACACTATATGCACACAATTGGGCTCATACAAGGTTAGGCTGCAGAAACAAGCCAACTGGAATGGGGTGTTTTTAGCTCTTAACCTTAACATTGAGAGTTAGGGTGAAGCAGATGAAATGGGAGATGAGGGTTATGCCTCATAGCTCTTATCCCTGGCCTAGGAGAGCTTGACTCAAAATAGAAAGTGTGAGAGTTCAGAATGTAGAAACTCTTCTCCACATGACTGACACAACAAGATCTTGGGTTCTTATTCACAATGCATCAACACATGGTGTGCGAGCAAAGTGAATGACACAACTGAATAGCAGGGGATGGATTACACATCCCTTTTATCTGCCAATTGCCTTTTAAGAGGTCTTTACCTGCTTGGCACAAAATTAAACATTCACAAGCATTGCCTCTTAAGGGGGGCTTCAGACAGGTGCCTACCAATAACAGTAGGTCTTCCAGACTACATGAAGTCAAGAGATTATACCTCAGTGGTAAGCAAACCACAAGCTAGCAAAGCAAAGTTCAAATGAAGGAGCCACTCCAATCATGGAAATGTACACTTGAACCTGAAATTCACAACCCAAATGGTAAGTCCAAACCACTAGGTCAAAGCCTAGGGTCAAAAGAGGATCAAAAATCCAAAGCAGAACTTCAAACTCAACACAATGCATACTAAATCACTCAAGAACAAGTCATAAAAAGAGCCAATGACCAATTCAAGGCATCCATATGATCATCATGAAAGAAAAATCTCAATCAAAACAGAAATGTTTCAAATAATTCTGGAAAAATTCATAAGCAATCAAGACATCCACAACATCCATCACACAAAAATCAGAAACATTGGAGATCATTTGGCATGGAAATCACATTGTGCAAGTTAAACATCAAAAGGTGTGACACAAATTGTCACACAAAGTTAAAACAAGCATAAAACAGGATTGGAGCATGGGAAAAATGTCAAACCAAAGCCAAAATGTCCATCAATGAGTCTAGAATCAGCATGCAAAATTTCAAGTTCATTGGATTAAAATCAAGCATTTCATGATAGAAAGAGTAAGGAAAGATCACAAATGCACATGTGTTCAATCAACCTAGAGCAAATAAATTTCCAGCCATACACAACTTTCCAATTCATGATCATAAAAAAACTAGATGAAACAAGGAGCATTTTGCACAAAAATGGGATTGAATTGGATGATTTTTCAATTTTATATGATTTTATGAAGTTGGCATAAAATTCGAAGTTTAAAAATGAACATAGCATGAAATAATGGAGGGAACATGAAAATAATGATCAATTTGAATAAAACGCGCTCGCCCATAATCGAACCAGGTTGATATTCAAACGGAGCGCGCGCCAAGCCAAAACGACATCATTTTGCAAAGAACCCTAACCAGAACCTAGAGTCGACACAGGCCATTGCTACGGTCGACGCAAGACCACAGCCAGAACCTAGAGTCGACGCAAGCTATCAATAGGTCGACGCAAGACCACTGCTAGAACCCATAGTCGACGCAAGCCATCGCTACGGTCGATGCAAACATGAAGATCGTTCACAAAAACCCTAACCAGAACCTAGAGTCGACGCAGGCCATTGCTACGGTCGACGCAAACATGAAGATCTTCATCTTCTTCATAAGGAAGAAGATGAACAGTAGCAGGAGCTTCATACGTTTTTCAAAAATTTTCCAGAAATCAAAAACAAGAACATCATTCAAAAGGTTTTTTCATGGTGAACACGGATCAAGCAATGAATCAATCAAAAACATTCTATATCATTCAAATCGAAGAGATCAAAATTGGACACTCAAAATTCAAACACTCATATCTTCATAAATAATGCACCATTTCAATTGATTTTTCCACCAGAATTCTCAACAACACAAGATCTACACAATCATACTCATGGATTTGAGAATTATGAGAGTCAAAAATCCTACCTCTCGAAGAGCAGATTCTGGTTTTGCTTGTTTCAAGGCTTGTGATGGTCCAGAAATCCTCTACAATGCTTGTTGAGATAATTGGTGAAGAGATTGAAGCTTAAGCACACGTGAAACCAGCTCAATTTACAAACTCCATGGATGCTTCAAGCTTCATGTATGGTCCAAATTGGCACGAATTCCTCTAAGTTCACGTTCAAATCTCCTCAAAAACACCTCATGGGCATGAATTCATCAATAGAAATGGTCCTTGTGTGAAGAAATTGGAAAATATTTTGAGAGAAAAACTTGTTCCAATTCAAGATTCAGATCTGAAATGGATGTTAATGATGAATGCAGTTATGATTAACAATATATATTCCTTGCTAATGATGCTGAAAACCTGTTTAAGCCAAAGCTAATCAAGATTAACAACTTATGAGGTGTATGAGAAAATTGGCATTTGCACCTCATGCCTTTCATGCATGCGTGAACAGTGTTCAACTCTGACCCAAAACCACCTAAACAAGGCCCATGCACACTTTAGGATTGGTATTTTATGCATATAATCATCCAAATTGATTTTATGAAATTTCCTTCAAAAAACTTCATGAGTGAGCACATGATCATGCAAGTGGAATTCATGCCATGTAATGGATGTTTTGGAAATTATATGTTATGATGAACAAAATGCAAAAAGAACCACCCAAATTGGAGCCTTGGTTCAAAAGTTATGCCCATTTGAATGTTTAAGCACACTTTGCCATGATTGGATCAAATCTCCTCAACCACACATCATAATTCCATGATCTTGGACTTTTTGGAAATGGGAGAGAAAACTCTTCAACTTTCATGTTGGACAAAATTTCATTTGAAGCTTTCTTGATGATGGAAAGTCAAGTTGAAGTTGGTCCAAAACCTTTCCATTTTTGGAAATTTCAAATTACAGGTCACTTGCTATTTTGGGAAAGTCTTGACCTGACCTCAAATTCTTCAATGTGAGTGTTTGAAATGTCAAATTAGACTTGTTTGAACATGAATGAAGTATCTCTAATAACTTCCCACCTCCAAATCCATAATTGACTTTGCAGTTGACTTTTATGGGCCTCAGATAACTTGGGCATGTACTGATGAGTTCTGAGCCTTCAACACTTGGCCAAATTGCTTCAAAATGATCCTTGGGTCATGTAAACTCATTGGAACCACCCTAGGGCTTTCATCTCATGGAAAATGCTCTTGCTCTCTTGCACAGTTGAATCTCCTGACCAGTCTTGACTGATGAGAGGTAATGGACTATGCAATGTGAATGCAATATTAATGACCTACAAATGAAATGAATGTACAAATGGGAGGTGCAAATTTGAGGTGCTACAGCTGCCCCTATTCAATCAACTGGGAACCTGAACGGATGAGAGCAACGGCTGTCAGACCTTCAAGGTACACAGGGATTGAATACCAAAGAACCGTAGAAATTAGCACTCTGCGGGGATCCAGAAAAGAAAGTTCACCAAGGGCAACTTCAACTGGGATATGATATTTATCATTGGACCAGACAAGACGTTTACTAACGACTCCACTGGGGATTTTAATTTTTATCAATGAAAAGATACAGCCAGACGTCAACGGACGAATGGGAAAAACTCAACGTTTATCGATACCAACGGAGAGGTGACCAGACATCAACGGATGAACTGGGAAGACTCGACCAGACGTCAACGGACGAATGGGAAAAACACAACGTTTATCGATACCAACGGAGAGGTGACTAGACATCAACGGATGAATGGGAGAAAGAGATACAACCATACGTCAACGGACGAATGGGAAAAACTCGACGTTTACCAATACCAACGGAGAGGTGACCAGACATCAACGGATGAACTGGGAAGACTCGACCAGACGTCAACGGACGAACGGGAGAAGCTCGACGTTAATCGACACCAACGGAGAGGTGACCAGACATCAACGGATGAACTGGGAAGACTCGACCAGACGTCAACGGACGAACGGGAGAAGCTCGACGTTTATCGACATCAACGGAGAGGTGACCAGACATCAACGGATGAACTGGGAAGACTCGACCAGACGTCAACGGACGAATGGGAGAAGCTCGACGTTTATCGACACCAACGGAGAGGTGACCAGACATCAACGGATGAACTGGGAAGACTCGACCAGACGTCAATGGACGAATGGGAGAAGCTCGACGTTTATCGACACCAACGGAGAGGTGACCAGACATCAACGGATGAATTGGGAAGACTCGACCAGACGTCAACGGGCGAACGGGTGAAGCTCGACGTTTATCGACACCAACGGAGAGGTGACCAGACATCAACGGATGAACTGGGAAGACTCGACCAGACGTCAACGGACGAACGGGAGAAGCTCGACGTTTATCGACACCAACGGAGAGGTGACCAGACATCAACGAATGAATGGGAAAGGATACAACATTTACCGACATCGAAAGATGATGCGTACAGAAGTGAAGCAAGACCAGACATTTACCGATGACTGTGAGAAAGACTCGATGTTTACCGACATCGAAAGATGATGTTTACCGACACCAAAAAAGGACGATCAAACATTTACCGATGACTGGAGTGAGACTCGATGTTTACCGACACCGAAACAATGATGCGTACCGACACCAAAGAAAGAACACACACGGGTGCTGACATGACACTTACCGGTATCACAGGGATGACATCTACATATGTAAAGGCAAGGCTAAACACTTGCTGGGGATCCCATTGGGGAGAATCAACCTTGAATGTTGTCCGTCAAGAGCAACTGTAGCAAATGTGTCGTACAGATGTTGAACAATGATCCGCCTCTGCCGGGGATATGGTCTGATTAGGTTTAACACATGAATGCATATGTTTGAATTTTTCTATGGCATAATGCTCCATGTTGAATGGAAATGCTACGCGATTTGAGGATGCAATGATCACTACATGCAAGATGCAAATGATGAAAACTCCTGCTGGGGGGCACAGGTTGCTCTGCTGAGCACACAATTCTGATTAGATTCTCCAATTCTGTGGGGAGACGCACTGTTGGGAATGCTTTGCTGATCTGAAACTCTAGGGACGGCGGAGGAACCAAGTCAACTCTGGGGAGACTCTAGCTGGGGAACACACCAACCTCTCACTCATGCTGAGGACTAGCACTGCTGCTGGAGAAAAAATAAATCCCACCGGGGACAACTTTCACTGAATCCAATCCACTGGGGACTCCGCTAGGGAAACAACCAATGCTCACCTCTACTGAGGAAAGCGGCCAATCCCTAGGTAGGATAAACTCTACTAGGGATAATTTTCATCGACCCTGATCCACTTGGGGAACTCGCTGGGGGAAAACCATTAACACAAACCTCCGCTGAGACAACTACCCACTTCAAAATTGCTGGGGAAACATTCACACCCTGCTGGGGAAAGGCATTCACGACCATGCTGAGGATTACAATACTTCATATCCAACAGCTGAGGAACAGACTACTCACTGATACCTCCAATGGGGATACAACATCCTTCTGACCCGGTAGGGACTAACAGCCTTCAGACTAGCTGGGGATAGAATAGCCTTTGAACCTGCTAGGAATAGAATAGCCTTTGAACCTGCTACCCGACTGCTAGGGAATAACAGTTCTAACAGCTTTCAGACTTGCTTGGGGAAACGGCCACTCTCAAGCCTGCTGGGGAAACATCCTCAGCCCTTAGGAACAATCTACCCACCGACACTTCCACTGGGGATATGGCAACCTTCAGGCTCGCTGAGGAGACACCGATCTCGAATCTGCTAGGGAGTTAACACCCTCAAACCCACTGGGGAGATACGGCCTATTTGACATGGAACGCCCATCGATTTGTCTAACCCTGGCATTCACCACCCAACCATAGTGTCAACTTTCCACTTTTGAGAGCTCCCAGACTCATCTGGTCTCTTCTGATCCATCACCTAATATTCTCGTCTTTTCTTTTCTTCGAGACAATTACTCTCCTCATATCCGGGCTAACTCTCCAATCTTCAGACTTTGAAGAGTCTTCTTGATTACCCTCTAGGATCGTCGTCGCAATTCTTTCACCGTCTTTTCACCGTTCCTCTATCCCTTGCCCCTGATTGGACTCTGCAGGGATCTTCTGTCAAAATGTTACCCATCACCAACTGCAAGTGAATGAAGATATCTAACAGCACCTGCATAAGAGATCGTTAGATAAAAGCGTGCCCCAGGCGTGCCAACATTTCACCACCTAGGTCACTCAAACTTCCGAATAAGATTTCCAGATTCCAATCTTATAAGCATGCATCGGAAGGGATATCCATGTTTCAAAATGGAAACGTTCTTTATCAAACCAAACGGATGTTTTTGCAATCAAAGCGGTAATGAAGACAAAAACAAAATTATTTGACTGAACATGCATTTTATTGATGAAAAAAGGTGGCTCATAACCGAGCAACACAGGAAACAATCCCTAGAAAGAGGTGATTGCGCACAAAAGGAAAAATCTATCCTAATGGCAATGTGAAACCGTGATCTCATCGGGTTCCAACTTGGTTACACCTCGTATGTCCTCAAGACTTTCCGCACTTTCTGTCTTCTGAACAAGACGCTTCCGATCGATCTCTGTCGGGGATTATCCATGATGTCTTATCCAAAGCATAAATGACCATGCTAGACGCAGTTGTTCGTTTTAATCCCTCTTTTGCCTGGACCGCCCTTTCGGGTCTTCGGTCCACCGGGATACCCTTTTTTGCCCAAGCCGCCCTTGTGGGGTTTTCGACTTGCCGGGTGTACAGTTTTTTCACTTTTTTTTTATCCCTAATTTTTGCCCGAACCTTTTCATTTTTTTCTCGGTTCGCCGGGATGCCCATTTTTGCCTGGACTATTTATTCTTTTTGTCCAGCGGGTCTCTTTTTTACGAAGTATCTTTTAACTGCGTCCGCATTCACAGGGGATGGAAAATCTTCGTCATCCGTGGTCGTTGACAACGCAGCTCTGCCAGAGAACGCCTTCTTGACCACGCATGGGATCCATAATTGTGTGTCCACTTGCCCCTACGATCGTTGAGGAGGAAGGATCCTTTTCAATACCAACGCGTCTCCTACGTGGTACGCCCGAGGTCGCACTTTTAGGTTAACAACACGATTCATTCACTGGGTACAACTGCCCCATGGCAAGTAACTGCCAGCCTCTTTTCCTCAGTCAGGCTCAACGCGTCATATCGAGTCCTTATCCACTCAGCCTTCTCTAATTTCTCATCCATCAGGACTCTCCACAATGGGATCTAGACTTCAGTAGGTAATACCACTTCTATCCCATACATGAGCGAGCGCAGCATTGCCCCCAATAGATGTACGCACCGAAGATCGATACCCAGGATACAAGCTTCGCACTAAGCCACCACGTCTTTGGTGCATTCCAATGCTAGCCGGGCAACGAAGGGAACATGGGATCCCTTTGGCGTACTAACTCATTCACATTAACCCCATCAGACATCAGAATCCGTTCGGATTCGGGGTCAGGCCCCTCCTCCGGGATCGGTTCCTCATAATCTTTCGATTTGAGCACCTCGAGATGTCCTCATCAGGGAACTCCAACTTCCTTGCTTGATAATCCTCAATGGGTTGCTGGGTGAGGTAATCGGACAATACACTCCCCTTGATTGCTTTCTGAGAGGTATACTGAGTATCGTATTCAGTCAACATCATTTGCCCTCTCGCAACCCGTCCGGTCAATGCTTTCTCAAACGCATACTTGATCGGATCCATCTTGGACATCCACAAAGTGGTATGAACCAGCATATACTGTCTCGGTCAGCGAGCAGCCTATGCCAAAGTACAACAAGTTTTCTCGAGCAGTGAATGTATTGTTTCACAGTCGGTAAACTCTTTGCTAAGGTAAATTGCATGCTCTTTTCGACCAGACTCGTTATGCCGACACAATACGCACCTCATAGACACCTCGAGGGTTGTCAAGTACCAGATTAACAATTGTTCCTTCCACAGGAGGCATCAGAATCAGAGGTTCCTGCAACTTATTCTTTTATCTTTCACATGCCCCTTGGCAATCATTATTCCACCTGACCGTTTGATCTTTTTTTTTTCAACAGCTTGAATGAGTTCACCCATGGCTGTTAGATGAGATATGAACCGTGAAATGCAATTCAATCTATCTAAGAAACCACGAACCTCTTTTTTTTTCGGTTCAAGCATTTCTTGTATTGCTTTTTCTTTTCTTTTCTTTCTTTTTTTTTAGCAGGATCGACCTCGATTCCTCTTACCCGCTCACAATAAGCCTCAGCGTTTTACCGGACAGCATTCCACAAGTGCACTGATTCGGACTCAACCTCAGTCTGAGTTGTCTCGATCGGGTCAAACAACTTGGCAAAATCCACCAGATGCCCCTATTCTGCTCGGGACTTTGCTATCATGTCATCAACATAGCATTTGATTCCACAATGAATCATATCATGAAACAAAGTCACTCTGATACGTGGCACCGGCGTTCTGCTTCACTGGAGGACAATCTTCTCTCAATGGTAGCTTGTGCACAACGACATCGGTATCCGACCCTGGCATATCCTGATACAACCAGGCGAAGACATCAATACACCCTTTCAACAGGGCTACCATTCTGCTCTCGGCTCGCCTCTGAAGCGGCCCCCAACTTTCACTTCCTTTTTGACCTCGGCGGTGCCTGGATTAACAATTGAATCGCTCCTCGTGCGGTTGAATCACCTGCTCCTCTTATTTCAACAACCTGGCTAATTCCAGCAGATCACAATCTTCTTCGCCTTCTTCTTTGGTCATGATAGAGCGGATTGTCGAAGTCATACAAAGGTGTAACCGAATTGTTATCAATGAGATCAGGAGGATTGTCACTTTTGAGATCAGAACAAGACAAATCAAAAGGAAAGAAAAAATGAAAATAAACATTGCCATTTTTATTACTTTTTAAACTGCAAAAATAAATGAAAAACAGGGAACACCGCTTTTAATACAAAACATCCATTTATTAATGATGCAAAATGTTGCACAATGAAACACATGAGATGGCCCTTACAATGGACCATTACGTCTCGGGCAAAACTTATGGCTTTCATGCAAACAAAATTGAAATACAGAAATACTACTCTTCATGATGAGCGACGGTGATGATCTTTGAGGCCTTCCAGTTCCCTGGTACGCACGACTTTATCCACGACTCAAGCTCGTAGTCACGGTCAATCTCTCCACCCACTGTACAGGCGTGACCTGGATCCAGCATTTCGGCACTAACGAAGGTGAACGGTGGACGACGTCCTCTGTTTTTCCCAGACGAGTCTTGGTCTGGCTGATAGCCGATCCCGAACATATCCGTTTTCACCACAATGTCTATGATCTATCCCCAACCTAGGGCTTCTCCGTTCTTCACCACTTCCATGGCCTGTTTGTAAGAAGAAATGGATAGCTTTTTCTCTTTCTCAGCTAGAATGGCATCCTCTACCTTGACGGTTTCAACTGCCTGACTTGGTTTTTCACATTTTTCACCGTCCATTTCTACTTCCATCAGCCTCTGGACCGTTTCCCCCATCACTACATACCCCTTTGTGGCGACGGCCGCACAACAGTTATCAACACTAGGGAAAGCTCCTTTCTTCATCAGATGTTTTGGGACCACAGACACTGAAGTTTTTAACTGATCCCCCTCAGTCACCTCTGTTCCTCTCTTGTCGTTTGACATCAACTTCACCCCCACGGGACCCGGCACGGGGTTAGCGTTAACATTCAGTGTTGGCTCCAAACTGATGGCCTTAGAATCCACCATATCTTGGACGGCATGCTTAAAAGCTCTACAACCCTCAATGTTATGTCCTGGTGCCCCAGAATGGAACTCGCACTTGGCATTCTCATCGTAGTTTGCAGGCCTCCGATGCAGTTCTACAGGAACCAATATCCTTGGCCGAACTAACCCAAGATCCCTCAACCTCTTGAACAGAAGGGTATAAGTCACGGGTGGCTTATCAAACTGACGATCCGTCCCCTTCTTCACTTGGCTCTTAGCTTTCTGTGCTTTCTGTTGAGGTAGCGGTTGTTGCTGTTGTACAGGTGGATTACCAACAGGAGTGGTTACAGTGGCAGCATAAGGGTGGTAACGATCCTTACCGTGTTCCTTTCGGGCAGGCACACCACCTAATTCGACCTCCTTCTTGAGGTGACCATTGCTAGAGGGCTTCTTTACTATGGATGACGGAGCCTTTCCTTGAACTTTCTCCTTTATCATCCAGCTTTCAATCCTCTCTAACCTCTCAGCAATTGCTTTCTGCCTCAAGGCGAGCCCTTGCACGACTTTGAACAACTTCCCCATCATCTCTTTCAATTCGAGAATGTCGGCGTTGGGTGGATCCATTAGCTTGGATTTGTCGGGTCTGGCAGGACGTCTGAGCGGGAGAGCTATGTGCACTGGTTAGATACTGACACCTACAAAACAGCAAACAGGTTAATATGACTCACACATGCAATGTCTATTCGTATGAGGAATATTCTGTCCTTTGATTCTGGTTTCATTGAGATGGATAATATTTCATCAACAACATTCTGACATCCGGACGCCTCTCGACCAGAATCTCAACCAAAAAAAAATGGACCCTGAATACGGATAGACATGGGTTAAATGCAGATGAATGCGAAATGGGAATAATGCAAATGCATGCAGGCAGGTCACTGTGCCATCTTCTAAGTCATCTGAGGATCAACTGTACTGGACCGGTCTCTGAACTGATTACAATCATCTGAGGGTCCGAGTAACCATAAATCCAACTTGGGAGGTTCCGAAATAAACGGAACCGGGGGATATGTCACTATCATCACAGGAAATCCACTGAACGGATGACAACCAGATCCTCTGAACAAGTATCTTCAAATTCAACTCGGGGATCCGAAATAAACGGAACCCGCTGATAGATATCACGGACAGAATTCCGACGTGTCAGAGATAGATATCCATAAGTCCATCTGAACCATAGTCATCATCTGTACCTGCAAATGATTCAATCCCTCCCCACTCACGGGTGTCATCTAGGCCAGGGTAAGGTCAAGAGAAACGCAGGATAAACAACCCTTTCAAGAATATCATCATGTACACACCCGATGTATGCACCGATAATACCCCATCAGAGTCTGAACTGCTCGTGATATCATGTTCCGCTAAGTGGCGCAATACCACCCGCTTCCCATGAATCACTCTAATCCTAGGTGTCCTAGAGTTCACTCATAGCCTGGGTATTGGGCCTTTTACCTCTTGTAACTCCCACCCCACAGAGAAACAGAGACACAGCCAGCACAATGATAACTGATGCATGCAAACATAAATGCAAACATAAACAATCACAACATGATAATCATAAATGCAATAAGTAAAGTAGTAAAAGCAACCAAACCCTATCCTACAGAGCACTAGGAGTGACTCGCTTAGGGAAGATGGACCAGCAAGAGGTCAACTTCTCTATATTCCCCAGCAGAGTCGCCAGCTGTCGCATTACGCGAAAAAAACGGCGGGAAAATGAAACACAGAGCCGCCACCGTGCGTTATTTATCCCAAAAGAGGGAAAGGAAACGCTCGAAGTAAACCTGGAAAGGAATGGTCTCGCGACCAGAGAGAGATGGGATCGGGAGTCGGTTATGCGAAGGGAAGGTATTAGCACCCCTACGCATCCGTCGTACTCGACGGGATCCACGCTCAAAAGGAAAGAAGAAAGGTTGCTAAAGACTGCTCATAAACTGCACACACGCTGGAAACAAACACAGATGAAAGACGAAAGAAACGGGACTCGGAAGGATATCGCATCCTGGGCCTACGTAGCCTGTCAGACACAGACATCAGAGTCGACGTAGTTCGGGGGGAAAGCAGAACATGCTCGCTAAGATGTCGCATCCTATGCATATGTATCTTCTATGACCGGAGAAGAATCAGAGCACTCGTAGCTCGGCTAACGCACGCCAAACAAAACACAACAGGAAACCGACTGCCAATCGCTGGACTTACGTCAGACTCCACACAAACAGGCAAACAGGGAAACCGAACGCCAATCGCTGGACTTACATGAGACTCTGAACCAACAAACAAGACACAGGAAGCCAACTGCCA
Source organism: Lathyrus oleraceus (assembly GCF_024323335.1). Taxonomy (NCBI): domain Eukaryota; kingdom Viridiplantae; phylum Streptophyta; class Magnoliopsida; order Fabales; family Fabaceae; genus Lathyrus; species Lathyrus oleraceus. The sequence goes on from NC_066583.1 coordinate 216,023,727, forward strand.
ATCGCTGGACTTATGTCAGACTCCAACAAGCAAACAAGACACAGGAAACCAACTGCCAATCGCTGGACTTACGTCAGACTCCAAACACACACAAAGGGGTGAAAAAGAAAAAGGGCGCCCGGAGAGATCAGCTCATCTCCTGCCTACGTACCTCATCTGGTATGAGGATCAGGGCGACGTAGTTCCCCTACGCAGGGAAAGAACTTCTAACCTAACCAGAGACAAAGGGAGATAACAGACTACTAGGGAGCCTGACTCGAGCCTAATAGTTATCATGTAATCCACAATGGTCCTAGGTTGAGGTTTCTATCCTAACTTGCACAGGAAGCAAGCTATCCTAAACAGCACCATCAAACAAACAAGCACAATAAAGCAAGCACACACACTATATGCACACAATTGGGCTCATACAAGGTTAGGCTGCAGAAACAAGCCAATTGGAATGGGGTGTTTTTAGCTCTTAACCCTAACATTGAGAGTTAGGGTGAAGCAGATGAAATGGGAGATGAGGATTATTGCTCATAGCTCTTATCCCTGGCCTGGGAGAGCTTGACTCAAAATAGAAAGTGTGGGAGTTCAGAATGTAGGAACTCTTCTCCACATGACTGACACAACAAGATCTTGGGTTCTTATTCACAATGCATCAACACATGGTGTGCGAGCAAAGTGAATGACACAACTGAATAGCAGGGGATGGATTACACATCCCTTTTATCTGCCAATTGCCTCTTAAGAGGTCTTTACCTGCTTGGCACAAAATTAAACATTCACAAGCATTGCCTCTTAAGGAGGGCTTCAGACAGGTGCCTACCAATAACAGTAGGTCTTCCAGACTACATGAAGTCAAGAGATTATACCTCAGTGGTAAGCAAACCACAAGCTAGCAAAGCAAAGTTCAAATGAACTTAGAGCAACTTAGGTACCTGTGGAAACATCTAAACCAATCAGTTCAACTGTACAGACAAACAATCAATAGTTAATAGCAAACAGACAGACAAAGCATCATCAGACAACAATGAGCAAGCACAAGTGAATTGTCATCAAGGCCTACAAAACACACAAAGGTTAGCAAATGACAACAATTGACAACAATTGACCCAGCTTAAATGAAGGAGCCACTCCAATCATGGAAATGTACACTTGAACCTGAAATTCACAACCCAAATGGTAAGTCCAAACCACTAGGTCAAAGCCTAGGGTCAAAAGAGGATCAAAAATCCAAAACAGAACTTCAAACTCAACACAATGCATACTTATTCACTCAAGAACAAGTCATAAAAAGATCCAAATCAAAAGCAATAAGCAAGTTCATTTCATGGGCAAGATAAACCAAAGACCAATTCAAGGCATCCATATGATCATCATGAAAGAAAAATCTCAATCAAAACAGAAATGTTTCAAATAATTCTAGAAAAATTCATAAGCAATCAAGATATCCACAACATCCATCACACAAAAAATCAGAAACATTGGAGATCATTTGGCATGGAAATCACATTGTGCAAGTTAAACATCAAAAGGTGTGACACAAATTGTCACACAAAGTTAAAACAAGCATAAAACAGGATTGGAGCATGGGAAAAATGTCAAACTAAAGCCAAAATGTCCATCAATGAGTCTAGAATCAGCATGCAAAATTTCAAGTTCATTGGATTAAAATCAAGCATTTCATGATAGAAAGAGTAAGGAAAGATCACAAATGCACATGTGTTCAATCAACCTAGAGCAAATAAATTTCCAGCCATACACAACTTTCCAATTCATGATCATAAAAAAACTAGACGAAACAAGGAGCATTTTGCACAAAAATGGGATTGAATTGGATGATTTTTCAATTTTATATGATTTTATGAAGTTGGCATAAAATTCGAAGTTTAAAAATGAACATAGCATGAAATAATGGAGGGAACATGAAAATAATGATCAATTTGAATAAAACGCGCTCGGCCAGAATCGAACCAGATTGATATTCAAATGGAGCGCGCGCCAAGCCAAAACGACATCGTTTTGCAAAGAACCCTAACCAGAACCTAGAGTCGACGCAGGCCATTGCTACAGTCGACGCAAGACCACAGCAAGAACCTAGAGTCGACGCAAGCTATCAATAGGTCGACGCAAGACCACTGCTAGAACCCAGAGTCGACGCAAGCCATCGCTACGGTCGACGCAAACATGAAGATCATTCACAAAAACCCTAACCAGAACCTAGAGTCGACGCAGGCCATTGCTACGGTCGACGCAAACATGAAGATCTTCATCTTCTTCATAAGGAAGCAGATGAACAGTAGCAGGAGCTTCATACGTTTTTCTAGAATTTTCTAGAAATCAAAAACAAGAACATCATTCAAAAGGTTTTTTCATGGTGAACACGGATCAAGCAATGAATCAATCAAAAACATCCTATATCATTCAAATCGAAGAGATCAAAATTGGACACTCAAAATTCAAACACTCATATCTTCATGAATAAGGCACCATTTCAATTGATTTTTCCACCAGAATTCTCAACAACACAAGATCTACACAATCATACTCATGGATTTGAGAATTATGAGAGTCAAAAATCCTACCTCTCGAAGAGCAGATTCTAGTTTTGCTTGTTTCAAGGCTTGTGATGGTCCAGAAATCCTCTACAATGCTTGTTGAGATAATTGGTGAAGAGATTGAAGCTTAAGCACACGTGAAACCAGCTCAATTTACAAACTCCATGGATGCTTCAAGCTTCATGTATGGTCCAAACTGGCACGAATTCCTCTAAGTTCACGTTCAAATCTCCTCAAAAACACCTCATGAGCATGAATTCATCAATAGAAATGGTCCTTGTGTGAAGAAATTGGAAAATATTTTGAGAGAAAAATTTGTTCCAATTCAAGATTCAGATCTGAAATGGATGTTAATGATGAATGCAGTTATGATTAACAATATATATTCCTTGCTAATGATGCTGAAAACCTGTTTAAGCCAAAGCTAATCAAGATTAACAACTTATGAGGTGTATGAGAAAATTGGCATTTGCACCTCATGCCTTTCATGCATGCGTGAACAGTGTTCAACTCTGACCCAAAACCACCTAAACAAGGCCCATGCACACTTTAGGATTGGTATTTTATGCATATAATCATCCAAATTGATTTTATGAAATTTCCTTCAAAAAACTTCATGAGTGAGCACATGATCATGCAAGTGGAATTCATGCCATGTAATGGATGTTTTTGAAATTATATGTTATGATGAACAAAATGCAAAAAGAACCACCCAAATTGGAGCCTTGGTTCAAAAGTTATGCCCATTTGAATGTTTAAGCACACTTTTCCATGATTGGATCAAATCTCCTCAACCACACATCATAAATCCATGATCTTGGACTTTTTGGAAATGGGAGAGAAAAATATTCAACTTTCATGTTGGACAAAATTTCATTTGAAGCTTTCTTGATGATGGAAAGTCAAGTTGAAGTTGGTCCAAAACCTTTCCATTTTGGGAAATTTCAAATTACAGGTCACTTGCTATTTTGGGAAAGTCTTGACCTGACCTCAAATTCTTCAATGTGAGTGTTTGAAATGTCAAATGAGACTTGTTTGAACATGAATGAAGTATCTCTAATCACTTCCCACCTCCAAATCCATAATTGACTTTGCAGTTGACTTTTATGGGCCTCAGATAACTTGGGCATGTATTGATGAGTTCTGAGCCTTCAACACTTAGCCAAATTGCTTCAAAATGATCCTTGGGTCATGTAAACTCATTGGAACCACCCTAGGGCTTTCATCTCATGGAAAATGCTCTTGCTCTCTTGCACAGTTGAATCTCCTGACCAGTCTTGACTGATGAGAGGTAATGGACTATGCAATGTGAATGCAATATTAATGACCTACAAATGAAATGAATGTACAAATGGGAGGTGCAAATTTGAGGTGCTACAACTGTCACTCTACGTGAAGAGTAATATTTCTGTTTTTTAATTCTGTCTGCATGAAAGCCATACGTTTTTCCCGAAGCGTAATGGTCCATTGTAAGGGCCGCCTCATGTGTTTCATTTTGCATTATTCGCATCATTAATAAAAGGATGTTTTTCGCATTAAAAGCGGTGTTCCCTGTTTTTCATTTGTTTTTGCAGTTTAAAAAAAAATAAACATTAAAAATGGCAATGTTTATTTTCATTTTTCATCCGTTTGTTTTGTCTCGTTCCGACTTTTGTATTCTCCGAATCTCATTGATAACAATCCTGTTACACCCTCATATGACTTCGACAATCCAATCTATCATGCCGAAGAAGAAGGCGAAGAAGATTGTGAACTGCCGGAGGAATTAGCCAGGTTGTTGAAGCAAGAGGAGAAGGTGATTCAACCGCACGAGGAGCGAGTCGAGGTTGTGAATCTGGGTACCGAGGAGGTTAGGAAAGAAGTGAAAGTCGGGGCCGCTTTGGAGGTGAATGTCAAGAGCATAATGGTAGCCTTGTTGAAAGAGTATGTTGATATCTTCGCCTGGTCCTACCAGGATATGCCAGGGTTGGATACCGATATCGTTGTGCACAAGTTACCATTGAGAGCAGATTGTCCTCCAGTGAAGCAGAAGTTGCGCAGAACTCGACCCGAGATGGCCATGAAAATTAAAGAGGAAGTACAAAAGCAGTTGGATGCTGGTTTCCTGGCTGTCACTAATTATCCATCGTGGGTCGCGAATATTGTGTCGGTGCCGAAGAAGGACGGAAAGGTGAGAATGTGTGTGGACAACCGAGATTTGAATAGAGCTAGCCCGAAGGATGATTTTCCATTACCTCACATCGATGTGTTGGTAGATAATACAGCTCAATTCTCGGTGTTTTCCTTCATGGATGGCTTTTCTGGCTATAATCAAATCAAAATGTCGCCAGATGATATGGAGAAAACAACGTTCACCACACCGTGGGGCACTTTTTGTTATAAGGTGATGCCATTCAGTCTCAAGAACGCCGGTGCCACGTATCAGAGAGCTATGGTGACTTTGTTTCATGATATGATTCATCATGAAATTGAATGCTATGTTGATGACATGATAGCAAAGTCCCAAACAGAAGAGGGGCATTTGGTAGATCTGGCCAAGTTGTTTGACCGGTTGAGACGATTCAGACTGAGGTTGAATCCGAATAAGTGCACTTTCGGAGTGCGGTCCGGTAAATTGCTGGGGTTTATTGTGAGTGAAAGAGGAATCGAGGTTGATCTTGCTAAAGTAAAAGCAATACAAGAAATGCCTGAACCGAGAACAGAAAAGGAGGATCGTGGTTTCTTAGGTAGATTGAACTGCATTTCATGGTTCACATCTCATCTAACAGCCACGTGTGAACCCATATTCAAATTGTTAAGAAAAGATCAAATGGTCAGGTGGAATGTTGATTGCCAAGCGGCATTTGAAAAAATAAAAGAATATTTGCAGGAGCCTCCGATTCTGATGCCTCATGTGGAGGGACGACCGTTAATTCTGTACTTGACAGTCCTCGAGGGATCTATGGGGTGTGTACTGGGGCAGCATGACGAGTCTGGTCGAAAAGAGCATGCAATTTACTACCTTAGCAAAAAGTTTACCGACTGTGAAACAAGATATTCACTACTCGAGAAAACTTGTTGTGCTTTGGTATGGGCTGCTCGCCGACTAAGACAGTATATGCTGGTTCATACCACTTTGTTGATTTCCAAGATGGATCCAATCAAGTATATTTTTGAGAAGCCAGCATTGACCGGACGGGTTGCGACATGGCAAATGATTTTGACTGAGTACGATATTCAGTACACCTCTCAGAAAGCAATCAAGGGGAGTGTATTGTCTGATTACCTCGCCTAGCAACCCATTGAGGATTATCAACCGATGAAGTTTGAGTTCCCTGATGAGGACATCACGTTTCTCAAATCGAAAGATTGTGAGGAACCAATCCCGGAGGAGGGGCCTGACCCTAAATCTGAATGGATTCTGATGTTTGATGGGGCCGTTAACGTGAATGGTAGAGGAGTTGGTGTTGCTTTGATTATGCCGAAAGGATCCCACATTCCTTTTGCTTCCCGGCTAACGTTTGAATGCACCAACAATGTGGCTGAATGTGACCTACAAGGATTGACACGAGATGTTGCCGGTTGCATTGCATGGGTATCGAACCTCAGTGCGTACATCTACTGGGGCAACGCCTTTCTCGCTTGTGTATGGGATGGAAGCCGTGCCACCGGTTGAGGTCCAGATTCCGTCATTGAGAGTCCTGATGGATATGAAATTGGAAGAGGCTGAGTGGATAAGGACTCGGTATGAAGAGTTGAGCCTGATTGAGGAAAAGAGGCTGGCGGCCATATGTCATGGGCAATTGTACCAGTAGCGAATGAAGCGTGCTTTTGACCGAAAGGTACGATCTCGTGTGTATCACGTAGGAGACTTGGTGTTGAAAAGGATCCTTCCTCCTCAAAACGATCGTCGGGGCAAGTGGACACCTAATTATGAAGGTCCATTCGTGGTCAAGAAGGTTTTCTCTAGAGGAGCCTTATTGTTGACGACCATGGATGGTGAGGATTTTCCATCCCCTGTGAATGTGGACGCAGTTAAAAAATACTTCGTATAAGAGACCTACTGGACGAAAAGAATAAAATAGTCCAGGCAAAAATGGGCATCCCGGCGAACCAAGAAAAAAACGAAAAAAGGTTCGGGCAAAAATTAGGGATAAAAAGGAAAAAAATTGTACACCCGGCAAGTCGAAAACTCCACAAGGGCGGCTTGGGAAAAAAAGGGTATCCCGGTGGACTAAAAACCCGAAAGGGCGGTCCAGGCAAAAGAGGGATTGAAACGAACAACTGCGTCCAGCATGATCGTTTGTACTTTGGTTAAGACACCTGGATAATCCCCAGAAGGGATCGGTTGGAAGCGTCTTGTTCAGAAGGCAGAAAGCACGGAGAGTCTTGAGGACATATGGGTTGTAACCGAGTTGGAACTCGATGAGATCACGGGTTCACATTGCCATTAGGATAGATTTTCCTTTTGTGCAATTACCTCTTTCCAGGAATTGCTTCCTGTGTATTGCTCAATTACGAGCCACCTTTTTCAATCAATAAAATGCATATTCAGTCAAATAATTTTGTTTTTATTTTCATTACCGCTTTGATTGCAAAAGCATCCGTTTATTTTGATAAGAATCTTTGCATTTTGAGACATAGGGGTCCCTTCCAATGCATGTTTATAGGATTGAGAACTTGAAATCTTATTCGGAAGGTTGAGTGACCTAGGTGTTGAAATTTTGACACGCCTGGGGCACGTTTTTATCTAACGATCTCTTTTGCAGGAGTTGTTGGTTATTTTCACTCACTTGCAGGTTGTGATGTGAAGCCTTTTGACAAAAGATCCCCGTGGAGTTCAATCAGGGACAAGGGATTGAAGAATGGTGAAAAGACGGCGAAAGACGTGCGACGATCCTGGAGGATTAATCAAGAAGACTCTTCAAAGTCTGAAATAGAAAGTTGATACTTTGGTTAGATGGTGGATACCAGTGTTCGACGAGTCGACAAGTGTTCCGCGTGTCACATTCCGTATCTCCCCAACAGGTTCGAGATCGGTATTTCCTCAGCAGCCAGGCCTGAAGGTTGTTGTTTTTCCTAGCAAGGTTGAGATTGTTATATCCCTAGCAAGTCGGAAGGTTGCCGTTTCCCCAGCGGAGGTTTGCGTTGGTAGGAGTTTCCCCAGCGAAGTCCCCAAGCGGATCGGGTTCAGTGGAGGTTATCCCCAGTGGAGGTTATCCCCAGTGAAGGGTTATTCTTTCCCCGGCGGCAGTGCTTTTCCCCAACATGGGTGGAGATTGGAGTGGTATCAAGCTCCTCAACAAAGTACCTCGAGCTCCCCAGTAGAGTCCCCTGAGGGGGATGTCTTTTTTATGCATTCATCATTTAGATAAGCATAGCATATTGCCTAACTCATCGCGTAGCATTCCCATGGTTATGGAGCATTACGCTGTAAAGAAAAACTCATGCATCAGCATTGCAAGCATAAGCTAGTCTCAAGCCGTGGTTACCGTTTGAGAATTGGTTTTGCTGATTGGCGAAGATGTTACTCAAGTCGTGGTTACCGTTTGAGAATTGGTTTCGCTGGATGGTGAAGATGTTACTCTGAGGAGCTTAGCATCGTGACGTTGGATCAACAATATTCCCCAGTAGTGCGATATTAGAGGAAGAATTTTTGTCGAGCGGAGATGGAAGTTGGAAGATGTTACTCTGAGGAGTTTTGCATCGTGACGTTGGGTCAACGGTATTCCCCAGTAGTGCGATATTGGAGGAAGATTTCTGTCGTGTGAGATGGAAGTTGGAAGGTGTTACTCTGAGGAGTTCGGCATCGTGATTTTGAATTAGCAGTATTCCTCAGTAGTGCGATATTGGAGGAAAGTTTCCGTCGGGCAGAGATGGAAATGTAGATCGGAGAACGTTACGTGATCAGCGCGAAAATCGAGGTTCAAATGGAGAAAAGGAAGTGCGGGGCATTTTCTGGAGAACGAGGTTCAAATGGATAAAGGAAGACACAGGGTGTTTTCTGGAGAGCGGGGTTCAAATGGAGAAAGGAAGACACGGGGTGTTTTCTGGAGAGCGGGGTCCAAATGGAGAAAGGAAGACACGAGGTGTTTTCTGGAGAACGAGGTTCAAATGGAGAAAAGGAAATGCTGGGCATTTTCTGGAGAACGGGGTCCAATTGAAGTGAAGATTGTATCCGGGATGAGGTCCTCAGGATTGTCTTCTGATCATGTGTCACCTTAGACTTTGGCAAGGCCAACAGAAGTTGTTATGGGTGTCTTCGAGGGAAGAAATGCACATGATTACCTTCCTGTTGTGAAGGTGTACCCTCTGATATGTCGCCATCGGAGTGGTGTTTGGTGTTATTTCCGACGTTGCCAGCGGAATTATCACAAGAGAATGGAGAACGGGGTCCAAATGGAGAAAAGGAGACACAAGGTGTTTTCTGGAGAATGTGGTTCACAACGATGATCGCAAGTTATCGTCAGGCGACTGGGGTTCAAATGGAGAACGGGGTTCATTGTTTGGCAGCAAGAGTGACGAAGTTATCGAGGTTCAAATGCGGTGATCAGGGATCATCCGCGCAAAAGAAAAAGTTCTGGGGTTCAAGAAAAGCAAAAAAATAAAAAATAATAATAATAATAATAATAATAATGATAATCCCCAGCAGAAGTGGTAGTCAGGCCAAGTTTCCGATGTTCAGATCGAAGAAGCTTCCGAAGTTCAGATCGACGCAGCTTGCGGCATTCATGCCAGGTTTCAGGTATTCAGACTGAAGTGGTATTCATACCAGATTTTCCGATGATCAGATCGAAGAAGCTTCTGAAGTTCAGATCGACGCAGCTTGCGGCATTCAGGCCAGGTTTCCGGTGTTCAGGCCGAAGTGGGTATTCAGACCAGATTTTCCGATGTTCAGATCGAAGAAGCTTCCGAAGTTCAGATCAACGCAGCTTGCGGCATTCAGGCCAGGTTTTCGGTGTTCAGGCCGAAGTGGGTAATCAGACCAGATTTTCCGATGTTCAGATCGAAGAAGCTTTCGAAGTTCAGATCGACGCAGCTTGCGGCATTCAGGCCAGGTTTTAGGTATTCAAACTGAAGTGGTGTTTAGACCAGATTTTCCGATGTTCAGATCGAAGAAGCTTCCGAAGTTCAGATCGACGCAGCTTGCGGCATTCAGGCTAGGTTTTCGGTGTTCAGGAAGAAGTGGGTATTCAGACCAGATTTTCCGATGTTCAGATCGAAGAAGCTTCTGAAGTTCAGATCGACGCAGCTTGCGGCATTCAAGCCAGGTTTCAGGTATTCAGACTGAAGTGGTGTTCAGACAAGATTTTCCGATGTTCAGATCGAAGAAGCTTCCGAAGTTCAGATCGACGCAGCTTGCGGCATTCAGGCCAGGTTTCCGGTGTTCAGACTGAAGTGGTATTCAGACCAGATTTTCTGATGTTCAGATCGAAGAAGCTTCTGAAGTTCAGATCGACGCAGCTTGCGACAATCAAGCCATTGTTAGTTCTGTGTACCATTTATTTTGGTATCCAGGTCAACATTCTTTTCGGTATTCAGGCCGACTCTCACTGTACCAGACGGATTTTTCTTTCAAGACCACCTCTTTGCCGATTCTGACAGGCATTGTTAATTATTTCCCAGTGGAGCGCAAATTGTTCGTCTGTTCTTGGTATTCAATCACTTTTCACCCTGATCATCTGAAAAGCCGAGGCTGTTCATATCGACAGGTTCATAGTGGATTGAATAGGGGCAACTGTAACACCTCAAAATTTGCCCTCCTCTTCTTGGGACTAGTTTAACACATTGCATTTCATATTTTAGGGCATTAGGCATTGTATTTTTTCATATCATCTGAAAATAAGAAAGTCATCCTCCAAAGTCTTTTTAGAAGGTGAGAAGTTACATGATTCAAGCCTCAGGGTCTCTATGAATTGATTGTCAACCATCTGAGGGTTGCAGTGCATTAGGATTTCCTGATCCTTCAATGGTCTTGAACATTATCTTGTTTGCAAGGATATATCATCACCAAGGGTTTCAAAGTTCATCTTCAAGTTCCTTTGGATTAGGGTTTTGACCTCTGGTCAACCCTAATCAATGCCAGTCTTTCAACTAGGGTTTCTCAAGGAGATGAGGTGTTTTATTGAGATGAGGATCACATGAGTATTATATTGAGCTTACAAGAGCTAGGGTTTCATTTCTGAGCCATTTCCTCAAGTGGTAGAGGCTCAAGCTGATCAGGGCATGTCTAGGTCATCTGAGGACCAAAAAGTCAATTGTGCAAGAGCTAAGGGCTATGAAGTGGGGAAATGAGTTTCAACATCTCAATCATGTTCAAAAGAGGTTCATTTGTCATTTCAAACATCTATCTTGAATATTTTGAAGTCAGGGCAAAAGTTTCCAAAAATGGAAAGTGACCTGTAATTGGAAGTTTCCAAAAATGGCAAGTTTTTGATCCACATTCAACTTGACTTTGCAATATCAAATAAGCTTCAAATGGATTTTTGGTGAACATGAATGTTGAAGATATTTCTCTCCTCTTTTCAAAAAGTCCAAGGTCATGAGCATCTGATGAATGGTTGAGAAGTTATGGCCAAATGATCACAAAGTGTACATGGAATTTCAACATGGCATAACTTTTGCTCCAAAGCTCCAAATTAGTCCACTCTTTTTGCATTATGCTTATCATGACCAATATTTTCCAAATCAAGCATTGCATTGCATGAAATTAACTCACATGATCATTTGTCTATGCATGTATATTTTGGAGGGAAAATGGAGAATTCAAATTCTATTGATCATACATGAAAAATACCAATGCCATTGTGATCTTTGGATGATTTTAAATGACTTTGGACCATTTCATGCTACTGTTCACGTGTGGATTAGCCATGCACCCTCACACTTGCCATTTTTGCAAAACACCTCTTATTTCACTAATTTTAATTAACCAAGCTTAAGTGGGATTAGCAAAGTGATTAGTACATGGTATAAATAGATAGTCATAACAGAATTTGCTCATAATCACAATTCTAGATCTGAAAATTCACATTCCCTCTCAAATTTCTCTCTCTTCAATTTTCGAATTTCTTGATCCAATTCCACAAGATTCTTGCATATTCTAGTTTATCATGTATCATTGAGTAGGAATTGATCTCTGGTTTGAAGAATTTGGTGAAGAATCGTGCACATCCATAGCTTGAACATGAAGATGGAAGTTGAAGTTTGAGCTAGATCTAAGAGGATTCCACTGCCAATTCTTGCATAAAGCTTCATAACGAGATTGAAGAAGGTGATCTGGAGCTGGAGGAAGCTTGAGGACGAGTATTTTGGTCACTGCACTTCAAGTAAGTGGAAATTTGAATCTCACTATTTACCATTTCATTACTATAATCTTGTAGATCTTATTGTGGTGATGATTATGATGTAAGTAGAATTAATTTTGGTTGAGAATTGAGTGAGATATATGGATTTAAAGTTTGGTTCATGAAATTTCTTCTGTTCGATCCAGAAAATATATAGTGAATTAGGCTTAGATAATAGCATATTTGTAATGTGCATGAAAAGATCTTTCCAATTATATAAATTTCATCAAATTCTGGTAATTGGCACGGTGGCGCTCCGCCTGGCTGGCCGGAGAAGACGGATGTTTCAGCCGTCCGCCACCGCCTGTAAGTGGCTTAGGGAAAGCTTCCAAAACACTGAAGTTTTATCCCAAGCGTGCTCATGAACCGTCCAAGCGCTGGTTCGAGTCCTAGCGCGCGCATTTGTGAATTAATTATTTGTTGAGCGCCTTTCCAACCGTCCAAACCTCGGTTCGAGTCCATGCTGTGGCAATTTGTGAATTAATTATTTGAGCACCTCTTGTTACCTTAGAGGCCTGTGTTCGAACCTCAGTGTTTGCATTTTCGTTTTTTTCAGTGAGCGCTTTTAACCTTGTGAATGTGAGTTCAATCCCTGGCTGTTACACATTGGGAATTTCCATTCAAATTTGTTTCCACATTATTTTCACATTAATCCATTTATTTCATGCATCTTTGGAAAATTACAAAAAATAGCAAAATGATCCAATTTGATCCTAGTTTTTTTTCACACATTTGTTTAAATGTCTAGTATTTTTTTATATGAATTTCATGAATTTTTCCTTTCTGGAATTTTATTTGTTGATTTTTGATTGGACATTGTGTTCATTTTGACATGTTGTGATCAATTGCTTGTGAAAAGCTCATGTTTATCCAATTGGCTTGAAATTTTGCATGTTTGATCCCCTCTCATGTTGTGATTTTTGAGTTTTGATTTGAGATTTTTATCATGTTCTACTACTGTTTTGGACACATGGACATTGGGTGTGACAATTTGTGTCACAATATTTGGTGTAGCATTTGTGCATTTTCATTTACTTGTCATATGAGCTCTTATGGAGTTGAATTTTTGTATGATGCTTGTTCATAACATGTTAAGCTTGTATAAAAAATTTCATGATCATTGGATTCATTTCTGTTTTAATGTGGATTTTCTATGTTTGATGTCCAATTGTGATCACATTGTTTGCCTTTGCCTTATCTTGTTCATGTGATGGCTTTGCCTATTGAATTGGCTTTGGTCCTTTTGAGGCTTTCTTCTTGTTTGATTGAATGTGCTTCATGAGAAATATTGACTTCTGTTTTGGTCATTTACCTTGCCTTTGACCCTAGTCTTTGTACTAGTGGTTTGTACTCACCAATTGTGTTTGTGTTTCAGGTATTTAGCACTAATGATTGGTGTGGCCTCATCATTTGAGATGCCATTTGCTTTGTTTACTAACCTTTGTTTTGTTGTAGGTCCCTTGGTGTGATGAACTCACTTGAGTGATTGCATTTGAGAATTACCTTGTGTATAATTGTTGGATGATTCCTCTGTTGTCTATTTGGTTTTTCTGAATGTAAATATTAATTGTTTGGCTTTTGTACAGGTACATTAGTCGCTTCTAGCTTGCTTTTGCTTTGTTTTGGAGTGTGGTTGATACACCACTGAGGTAGCTTAGCCTTCTAACTCCATGTAGTCTGGAAGCCCTGTCGTTTTTTTGGCAGGCGTTTGGCTGAAGTCCTCCTTAAGAGGCAATGACTGTGATTGTTTACTTTTGTGCCAAGGACCTCCTTGTCGAGGCATGTTACTTGTTAAGTCCTCCTAAGTGAAGAGGAAATTAATAGATAGAAGGGACTAGTAGTCAGTCCCCTGTTAGACATTGAGTCGTTCACTATGCTCGCACTACATGCTGATGCTCTTGAACCTAACCCAAGATCTTGTATAGAGTCAGTCAAGTGGAATAGGGTCCCTCTTTCTGGACCCCCACGTTTTCTTTGATTTAAGCTCACCCAGGCCCGGGTTAAGAGCTATGAGGTGTAATCCTCATTACCTTTCATCTGCTCACCCTGACGGTCAATGTCAGTGGTTAAGAGCTTCAGCACACCCCTACAGTTTTGGCTTGTTTGTCGAGGTTGATATGACCCCTTGACTAAAGCCCAACCGTGTCTGAGCCTCTTATTTGCATATAGAGTGTGATGATTGCTTGTGTGTTTGCTTTTCATACATGTTGATTTTCTGTTTGATTGACTTGCTTCCTGTGCGAGTTAGGTTCTGTTTAGATACCTCAACCTAGGGCCACTGTGGATTGCATGGCAACTATTAGGCTCGAATCAGTCTCCCTTTTAGTTTGTTATTCCCCGGTCTCTGGTTAGGAGAGAGTTTCTCCCTTGTTAAGGGGAACTACGTCGCCCTAATTCTCATACCAGATGAGATACGTAGGCAGGAGATCGAGCGAGATCTCTCCGGGCGCCCTTTTTTTCTTTTTGCTGTGTTGTCTTGTGTGTGGCAACCTTCTTGTTTCTTTTGATGTCTCAGTGTCTCTTTTGGTTTGTGCGACTATTAGGTCCGAGTTCCCGACTCCCTATTAGTTTGTTGTCTCCTTTTCCCTATTAAGGGGAACTACGTCGCCCGATTCTCATACCAGATCAGATACGTAGGCAGGAGATCGTGCGAGATCTCTCCGGGCGCCCTTTTTCTTTTTCAACCTTCTTGGTTTCTTTTGACGTCTCAGCGTCTCTTTGTGTTTGTGTGACAACTTCTAGGCTCGAGTTCCAGACTCCCTATTAGCTTGTTAATCTGATAACCTTTTGCTGTGGTGTTCGCTGGTTAGCGTGTGTGTGTTTGGAGTCGGATGTAAGTCCAGGGATTGGCTTTCTGTTTCCTGTTTGTTTTGAGGAGTTAGATGTAAGTCCATGGATTGGCATTCTGTTTCCTATTGTTGTGTTTCTTTTGACGTCTCAACGTCTCTGTTTGGTGTTTTGTTTCGGCGTGCGTTAGCCGAGCTACGGGTGTTCTGATTCTTCTCTGGATAGAGAAGATACGTAGGCATAGCATGCGATATCCTAGCGAGCATGTTCCCCATTTCCCAGAACTACGTTGACTCTGATGTTTGTTTCTGACAAACTACGTAGGCCCAGGATGCGACATCCTGCCGAGTCCCCCTTCCTCCGTTTTCTTTCATCTGTTTTATTATTCCAGTGCATGCATTTCTTTGAGCAGTTTATCAGCAACCTTTTCCTATTCTTTTGAGCGTGGATCCCGTCGAGTCCGACGGACGTGAGGGGTGCTAATACCTTCCCCTTGCGTAACCGACTCCCGTACCTTGCAATCTCTGGTCGTAAGACCATTCCTTTCTCTTTTTCAGGTTTACTTCGAGCGTTTCCTTTCCCTCCTTTGGGATAAATAACGCACTGTGGCGGCTCTGTGTATTTTTTTCCGCTGGTTGTTTTTCGCGTTGCGACACATGCTAGTGAGGGGTTAACCCTATAATAAGCATGGAAGGCTCATTGTCCATCACTAAGGACAAAGGTGAGTATTACATCTACCACAAAGATAACTCAAATCTAATAGCTAAAGGTTATGGAAAAATTTGATTAAGAAGTGGCCATTGAAACCACAAAAGAAATTTGAATGGGTTATATTTACCAATTAGAAATATGTACAAAAATGGTCAAAGTGGATTAAAAGGTTCAATTCAAAATAAGTATTATGAAAAGGAGGTTTAAAAATCAAAAGCATAAGGCTTAGGTTTCTAATGTTGAAAACAAATGAAATGTTTGCACAAAAAGTTTTGGCTTGGGTTAGAGTGGAGAGAAGAAGAAGAATGGCTAAGTCCTAAGAAAAACAAAAGGTGAGGGATAAGAAAATGAACCAAACTAGGAGTTCCTCTCTTGAGATCATATTGATGATCCAAGTAGCTCCCATCCTTTGGAATAAGCAATCACAAGCAAATATTTCAAACAATCAATCAATCAAAGAATGCTTCATGAATCCTCCAATGGCTTTTGTATCTCTCACTTTGGATGCTCATGGTAATGGTCCCTCAAAGTTACTCAAGGTTGGAATCCCCTAGCACAAGAAAACACACATCAAAAAGTTCTATAAACAAACAAAGAATAGACAAGAGGGATTTTAGAATATGGTCCTTTCAAAGTTCTTCCTTAAGCTTTAAGCATTCTAACGGCAGGAGGCCTAGTTGCTCTTTGACATTTAAGCACTCTAAAGGCATGAGGCCTAGTTGCTCTTTGACATTTAAGCACTCTAGAGGCATGAGGCCTAGTTGCTCTTCAAATTCCATTTTGCTTGGGTATGAGTCCTAAATTCTAAGTCCATATTGTCCAATTCTTGGCATTTGGTCACAACAAACATGCAAACACAAGCACAAAAGATATATTCACAATTATAAACCCAAGTGGGCAAAAGGCAAATGACATTAACATAAACATGTGCTCCAATGAGCAAAGGAAAAAAAATAAATGAATAATATGTGCAAGAATTATAAATTGCATAAAAGTAAATTGCATAAAAGTAAATCTTAGTTGTTAGTGGTTAATAGTTAGTATTCCATAAGGCAAAATTTAGCGCTATGTTAAGCAATCGTAATTGGACTTATGTAGAAGTCACAACTATCTGAGGCCGGTCAATAATAATGTAGGCAACAAACACAAGTTAGGAGTCTTGATTAGTGAACCAAGTCCCAACAACTTGCCATGCCAAAAAAGGAAATGAGAATTGATCTTGTATTGGTTTAAGCCATTTGCATGATTTAGAAGACAACATATCCTTAATGCAAAGCCATTCACTTGATCAATTGATCAAGATGAATTAGATTTGAATCAAGGAATGTTAAATCTTCCTAATCAATGCTAACTTATCAACCTTCAACTCATTGATCAAAAAGAAAAGAAGTAGAAGAAGAAGAAGGAGAAGATGGATAAGAGAAAAATGGAAATGATAAAATAAAATGCATTAAATGGAATACCATGTCCAATCCTCATATGTTGACCAATGACATTGAAAGTCAAGGTCAAACAATCAAAAAACAGAAATGAGATGAAGATTGGAAGTCAAGAAAAGAATAAAATATTTTTGCCATTTTCTAATATTAAAATAAACTTGAATTAAAAATAAAATGGAAAGGTCAAACTTCAAAATCACTTCAAATCAACCTTGAAAGGTCCAAGTGATTTATCCCAAGTTCAACAAGGTCAAACAAAGTTTGACAAAAAATTTCAGCATTTTTAAAAGTCAGAAACTATTTTTAATCAATTAAAAATGAATAAAAATAACCTAATTGAACTAAAATCTCAAATAAATCTCAAATCAATTCAAAAATTGATGAGAATATTTTTCATAGATCCATCATCATTCAAATAGGTTAGGAAAATATTTTTGTATTTTTTGAATATCAAAAACTATTTAAAATGAATTAAAAATAACCAGAAAAGAGAAAATTCACAAAAAATATCAAATGATGAAATAAAAAATATTAAAAATCAGAAATGGAAACTAGAAATTATTTGGGAAATAATGCAATTGGTCCCATATTTTTTGGATTAAAAATGAAAGAGATATGATTTTGTGAATAAAAATGGAACTAAAGAAAATAAAAGAAATAAAAATCAGAAAAATGGAAAATAGAAAAAGCGTGAGCCGTCTAATGGTGATTCATTAATTGACGTGGATCATCACACGGCTAGGAAGCGCGTGTTCACCATACACGCGGGTCAAACGCATCACACCATGCCAAATGAAAAGTCATAATAATGAACGCACGTGATTGCATCTGGAAATCAGATCAAGCGGTCCAGATTCAAACTGGACACGATGAAGCCACCGGAAACTTCATCTTCTCCGATGAGCTTCCCGGATTCCGGCCATGTTCAAAAAAATGCAGAAACGCAAATGGCCACCAAATGAGGCGATCTATATATCAATCGAAAGAGGAAGTGATGTACATCACTCCTATACCATTCACTTCCACTCTAGATCCATATAAATGGAGAAATCAGAGCTGGAAGTATGATGGTGTTCATCATGAACTTCATGTTTTTGCAAAATTGAAAGCACATATCCAATGCCTCTATTGAGAGGACTTCAGCCAACATTAGATCCAAACAAAAATGTCCATGGATGAAGAGAATCGAGGAAATTACCAGTTGGAGTGCAAGCTTGAGTTCTGGTGAATTGAGCACGAAACCTTGCTTGCTTTATCAAAACAGAAGTCCAATGGATCAAGGTGAAGAGGTATAGGAACTTTTAGATCAAACAAAACAGTCGAGGAAACTGAATTCTAGATATGAAATTTTTAGAGAAAAAGAGAGAGTTCCTTTGAGTGTGGTTGAGGTTTCAATTCAGCAGAGGTTCATGCACCTTCAGGTTGAAGAATTGAGAGGGCAAGGAATTGTATTTATAGCAAAAGCATTGCTGAAATGCATGATCAAAGTGTTGCATGAATGGGAAGGGCTTCCATGCATGGGCCTGTCCAGGCGCATGGAGGGCCCAATTCCACTTGGTTTTGCAAGCTGATACCAAATAGAATGAGAATGGACGTGCAGATGGTGTATGTTGAGCTCATGCAATGCAATTTTAATTGATTTCCAAAAATGCACCAATATGTTCATGCTTTCGAAAATGGCATATCCAAAACTGACACATAGCCTTATAGGTAATGGTTGGAAAGCTTTTTGCATGAGGATCATTTGTTATGTTGATCAAAACTTCATTTGGAGCTTGGAAATTTATTAAATTTGAGCTTGAAGAGTGATGTGCAAAACATGTCAAGGCAAAGTTTCTAAAATTGGCCAACTTTCAAGCCCTTCTGTTTTGATGATGCAAGCTTCAAATGGAAAAACCTCCAACATCAAAGTTGTAGATATTTTCAAGACAATCAAAATAGACTTAAATTTGGCATCATTTGGATTTTTGATGAAAGCGTTATGGGCATTTGAAGTTGGACTTTTTTGACTTTTAATGCATTTGGTCAAAAAGGACCTATAATGTCATGCATTATCACATGTATTTTCTTTGCAATTTTGAAACTTTGTTCAACATAACATTTGAAGTAGACATCTTAAGCTTTTCAATGCATTTGATCCCACCTCAAAATCATAAAAAAAGAGTGAGTTATGTCCTTGGGAAGTTGACCCAAAATTAGGGTTTTAGTCAAAATGACCTATAATGTATTGGAATGCCAGATGGTCTTCCAAGCTTCAAATCAATTTTTTATGAACATGAAAGTTGTTCATATTGTCCTTAATAACAGTTTTGCTTTTGGAACCATCTCCATTTGACCAACACATAAAAAGTTAGGTCTCAGTGCATTTCAAAATAGTCAGATGAATTGACTGATCAACTTCTCAAGTCCATGACTCATACCTTGATGAATTGATGATTGAGGATACTAAAATAGGTTCAAATATGCATGAAATGATGAATTAAGGAACTTCCCTTGATTGTATTTGACCATGGGCTGAGGTTGCTTCATGAGCAAGGCATTGTGGTGCACAGATGAATTAGGGTTCCTCTGAGGAACCAACCTCAAATCCTTTAACTTGCCTTGATCAAACATGATGAATTGAGATACTAGGGAGGCATATTTGATGGATGAGAGCTTTGGGAACCATTACCATGCTTTCTTTCTCCTCCTCTTGACCATGTCTTTGTACCAATGACCTCCTTGAAGCTTTTGGCCTTGTAATTGCTCAAGCTACAACCAAAAGATGTTAGTGACATATTTTTGTGCTTTTGGTTAGTAAACAAAATGAGAAAAGAAATGATATACAATTCAAGCATGCTTGGTGATCTCAAACCACTCACAAAGAGTCCCACCCAAAGGCAAGGGGAACCAAGATGCTCAAAGATCCTTGAGGCTATGCAAATGCAATGTTATGATGTCATGAGGGATCTTAGGGGCAAACTTAGGGTCTTACAGATGCATAAAGAGATTGAAGTCTATGTTGATGATATGATTGCTAAATCAAGGACTGAAGAAGAGCATGTTGAGCATTTGTTGAAGTTACTGCAGCGTTTGAGAAAGTATAAACTCTGTTTGAATCTCAATAAATGTGCATTTGGTGTTCGCTATGGTAGTTTGTTGGGCTTTATTGTCAGCGAGAAGGGTATTGAAGTTGATCATGGCAAGGTCGAAGCAATACAAGATGTCGTACCCCAAATTTTGACCACCCTTCGCCTAACCTAGATCTTAAATCACTAACATGTCCAGGGTCTACAAACCATCTAGTCAACCCCAATGTCCTAAAAAAAAATAAAAGAGGAACCACTTTGACTATTTAGGAATTTTGATCTTAGCCAAGGCTATAACTGCTATCTTTGGACTCTTAGGGTAATATATAGTTTTGACTTAACCAACTAATTAAGAGTTACATGATTATTAAAGAATTAGACCAAAAGTTATTAGTTATGATCGACTATGAAAGTATTTTAGTTAGTGTCTATAATTTAATTATCTATCTAAGTATTAAAATTATTATATTTAGAAATATCATGTCATTTTCTAATATCATTAAGACTTTGTGTGTTTATTTAAATATTTAGAAATGTCATGTCATTTTGAATGAGTGAAGTGGACTAGTGGATAGTAAAGCAAGGGTGAGTTATGTGAATGTGGGAGAACTTGAGTACAAATCTCCCTTTTTTTTAGTGTCTCTCTATTTTATTAGTTTCTTACATTTTATTTCTATTTTTGTTCACATTATATAAAAGAATCAGAAAATGTATTTTTTTTTATCATTTTAGTATTAATTTTGGTATTATCTATTTAGGTATTTTTTAAAATTTTATTTTTTTCATTAAAATCATGATTTTATGAATAAAATGATTAAAAATTATAAAATAAAAAAATATGGTAAAGGATTTCTTTTCCCTTTTAAATTATTTTATTTTTAAGATAATATTTTTATTGTAGGAAATAATCAACTTAATTAGTTAAATCAAAATTATAAAAAATAATAAAAAATAAATAAGATATGATTCTATTTAACTTTTGCAACAAGTTAATTTTATAGAAACTTTTTAATTGATTTTTATATTAATTTTTTATTTGGATCAATGATCTTAATTATAATTTATTTTTTTCCTTTTTTACTAACCTAATTTCTTAGTGTAAATAGAGACCTAATCATACGAATACCAATTGGGAGGAACTAACCCTTACTAACAGACATATACTCTCTTCCAATTTTGCTTCACGTGTAATTTTTTTCCAGTGAAATATCCAAACCTTAAACCACTTTCATAACCAAATATTACACTACTATCATCATCATCATCAATTTACAATAAAAACCTGTACATACCAAATACCACAAAAAAATCAAACCTTAGACACAAAAAGAGGCTACTAATATAAAGCCTTGTCTCACATAAAAATCTGGATAAAAACTTTTTCATGATAAAAAGGAAAAAAAGAAGAGGGTATTCCTTCATCTTTGTGAAACCGCCTCCATTCAACCTTACTCCGGCCAACAACTTTATCACAACCTTCATCCATCACGATACAAAACCACCACCGAATCATAGGGCAACCACTATATCCAGCGACATTGAGTCTTGCTCCGAGATCTCTCTGTCATGTTCAACTCATCGCGCACAGAGTCACTACGAACACTTCCTCACTTCCACTTGTAGCCGCTCGTGAGATCAACTCTGACCGTCGCGCCAGAAATCGTCCTTGCCACTCCAGATTTTGTTCGCCTAGTCGCCTCCAGAAGAGAAGAATAAGCACTTACAACCGTGGTTATCGACACACGTTGCCTTTGCGCCATCAATTTCTCAACGACTCAGGTTCAATAATTTATCCTTTATGTCTCTCTAAATGTTTATTCCTTTGTTGAAACACGCTTGCAGTTTTCTGTTCCTATAAAACTTTGTTGCTGCAAAATACACTTAGTTCTCTCAATGTAGTGTTTATGGAAATTAAAAGCTTTATGTTTTTGATCCAAAGTGAGAAAGTATGTTTAAACATGATACACATTTGCATGAGAGGTTAATATCTGGTATTATACTCATTTAGTGAGGTAATAGGTGCGTACAATATAGGTTTGCCCAAACAAGACGTGTAGTGATGACAGCTCCAATAAAGCCTCTTTTTAGTTCTTAATTGTGTGTGAGGGAGAATAAACCAAGTTGGTGTTAGCTTCCAATATGTGCCACTGTTGCTTTTAGAAACACACACGATGCATAGTTTTCAGAAAACATGATTTCTTGTTTTTAAAGAATATGAAAAGGTAGTATTAGAATTTGGTTTGAAAAGTAAACAAATTAAAGGATTTTGTATTTTATTATAATTAAAAGAAAAAAAAGAAGGATTAGAAATTTGTTAGAAGGGGAGATGGTTTCCACATGGATTATTTATTTATTTATTTATTTTTATTATTGTTTTATTTATTTGTATCATTTAAAACTAATAACCTTTTATTTCGGATTAGTTTTCTTCCATTTGAGTTTGGGGTCCATAAATTTTATTTTATTTTATTTTATTTTCATATTTTTTTCACCCTTGGATTTTATTTTATCTTTTTTAGTTTAGTTTCATTCAATTATTATTAAAATAATAAAATAATAAAAATACAAAAAATATCTCTTTATTTTATTAGAATCCAATAATACAAAAAATATTCTAATTTTTAAAAGTACAAACATACTCTTTCTTCTCTATTTAATCAAAAAAAAAATACAAATGTTAAAAGTTCATTATGGTTATTTAGTTTTAGTCAATTAATTTTAGTTTTATTAGGTCTTTCCTCATTTTATTGATTTAATTTAGGGTAGATAACTTTAGCTATTGATATAAAACATAAAACCACAAAAAATAAAAGTTTTATTAATTTAATCATTTAACCAATTTAGTCATATTTAAGATATTAATTGAGTTCTATCAAGAATAAATATATTTAAAAAATGATTAGTTATTATTAATTAGGACTATATTCTAGTTAATTATTTAATCTAAGGGAATAACTCGGTTTTTTAATTAATATTTTATATAATAATAAGTATTAATTAGGGTTATATCTTAGATTAATGAGAATAAATAATATGTTTAGGGTTTAGTTGGATTAATAAAAATCATAAAATTATTTAGATAATTACAATCAATTTGGCATAAAAATAAAGAATATATATATAATTAGGAGTTTAAAGTTGGATTAGGATTAATTTTATAATTGGCATAAAATAAAATAAAAATTAATTAGAACATCAAGGGATATAAATAGGGATAATTATGAGATAGAAATTTGGGATGAAAAAATTAGGGATGAGGGATATAACTCTTGGGTTTATATAATTAGCCTTTTAATTTATTTTCTTAAATAAATCAATAGTTATAATTGTAAATAATTAAATGGAATCATTTTAGGCATAATATAGGATAAGGTTATGGGATAAAACCCCTGGATTTTAAGGGATAAAAATTATGGGATAAATACAAGATCATTTAAGGATAATTTTAGGACAATAAATAGTGATAAATAATTAGGGATAAGGGTTATATAATTACCTTTTAATTTATTTTATTAAATAAATTAATAATTATATTTTTGCAAATACTCGATTGGGATAATATCAATATAAACTCACCTTAAACTATAAGTCATCTGCCCTAGTGCATTGAGGCATTTTTCAAAATCAACTACTTCTCCGCCTCCGGTGCGTGAGAACTTTCAAGAGATAAAAACAATAAACCAACTAACTTTTTTTAAGACGAACTATAGGGCTCTGATCCTTCAATAAATTTGAGGGTATGTAGGCATAGGATTGTAAGACTCTAGCAAGTATAATAATCTAAAACATTTCTTAGTGATTCCTTTATTAAAATAATAAAACATTTTTGTAAATAAATAAATAATTAAACAATTAATAAATATTAAAGCAAACGCTCTTTAGAAACACATTAATCCTAGAACTAAAGAAGGATCTCATTTAGTACAATGGAGGTAATGGTTGTCTAACACCTTCCCCGTACTTAACCGACTCCCGAACCTAGTCTCTCACCTTTAGTTTTTAGGTTTTCTAATTATTTTCTTGTTCCTTAGGAATGAACAAAAGATGGTGGTGACTCTGTCATTTTTCCAGTCGCAACAACTGGCGACTCTGCTGGGGAAGACTTATACTTTCCCTAAAGAGAGTTTGTCCTAACCTTTGGTTTTAGGGTTATGTGTTTTTTATTTCCTTGTTTATTTCCTGTTTATTTATTTATTTATTCTTTTTATTTTTATATATTTTATTTTATATTTCAATATTATATTATTATTCACATATCATATGGATGAGATTGTTACATGTGGGAAGCTAAAACCCTAGCTAGAGAAAAAATATAAGCTTAAGTAAGGGATCGTCCTGTCTCGTCCACCGGGGTTTTCATCTCATAGGGTCTTTGATGACGATTCCGTTCATAATAGATCAATTCAAAAGGTTTTTCATGAGAAGGCCAACACTTCTTCATGATAGAACTTTGAGTTCGGTCCATGACTCTAGGGACCTCTTTTAGAACCCTCTTAACTTAGAGTTACCTTATGTTATCAACCTGCAAAGGTCGTTACTAAGGTCTCGCCTATATGAGACTTATCCCAAAGGATTACCATAGGAAGGCTTGCTCATTCTCATGGTAAAACAAGGGTATAATTCATGACTCTAGAGCTATCATCCTAAAATCCTAGAGCTTACCCTGTTAGGGGACTAGGTAATCTAAACTTACAGCTAGCCTATCATAAGGAAACTCCCTTAACTAGGTCATCCTTGCATATTATCCTACCTATCCCTAAACCTGTTTGGGTTTCCCATTACCTGTTATTATCCCTATCTGTAGGGAACCTTCCTAGATAAAGTTTCCCTATGTGTGTCATTATCCTAAACCCGTAAGGGTTTCCTTTCATCTGTTACTATCATAATGTGACACTTGCATTGCATCTAAAAAAAGTCTTTTAATATACCTTTAAAAAAATTGTATACCCCATGCATTTGCATGCATACTCACACATTTTCATATCCTTTTCGTTTTCACCCTTATCCAACTGCCAAGAGCTAAGAGGTTTCCTGACACTCACAAACGAACTCAAAGGATATCTCAAGAAACTGTGGAGGAACTCAAGAGAGGAAAGTACCATTGAAGAGAGAAGGTAACCCTTTGTAATGGAATCCACGACCTACCTAGAGCCTCAAATACAACCCTGGATGATGTTGCCTCAACAAAGTCTGCAACAATATTTACTTCAACAGCAACCTCATGTGCTCCATCAATAACAACAATGGAAGCTTGGAAAGAACTTCGATCATATACTAAAGTCTTATGGTCAATTGTTGAAGTCTTTTCTCATAGGTTTCCAAGTGGAACTACAACCAAACGATCTTCCTCCTCGTCCATATCCTACAAGTTATAGCGAGAATTCCCGATATGAGAACAAAGTCCAAGACTTGATCGATAACAAGCAATTGACTTCCAAAAAAGGAGTCTCGTTGTTAAACAGTTACCCCTTATCTTTATAAGTGGAAGAACTTCAAGAGGTGTCTCCTAAAGCCGGTTGGATCAACAATGGAGCTCGTCCCTAGGATCAATAGACTTTATCATTTCAAGTCGTAATTTCTTTTTTGCTAAGGGTTTTTTGTATTTAAAATTTGTACTTTCCGAAAAGTAATTTTAATAAAATGAGCATGCACGTCTTTTGCATTGATCCATTCGTTTTCACTCTTTCCCATGCCATCATAAAAAAGGATTAACACTTTTCCATTCCACTTTTCAACCATTAACAAACTTAAAGGAGAATGATATAAATAAAATAACCTGAATTTGTTGACTTATGCTTTTAATAGTAAGACCTGACTGACGATGTAAGGCATGATTTCACTTTCTAAACACTGGAGAAATAAGGAGAGAATCTGTAGTCAACACCCTTGAGCTAGAAGTTGGTGTTTCTTTTTCTATTCATAAAAACTCTTAATCTTAACCAGGGACAGGGTAGATTTCAGTTAGTTAAATGATGCATTCTAATCTCAAGAGAATCAGTCTATCTAAGCAAGTGGTTTAATCATATCTTCTTCCTCACGTACATCACCAATGATCGAAGAGGCAATGAAGATAAAGTTCACAATATCTTCTTCCTCACATCATTCGACATCGAGGAAGCAATAAAGATAAAGTTCACAAAAGTCAACATGGCAGTCGCAATCATTCTAAGCCAAAAGAAAAAACTCAAGATTTATTTCACAAAAATAAACAAATAAAAAGTTCGCTAAGTCAAAAAGAAGAAAAAAAACCTAAAAATTTGACTCAGGCAAAAATTAGGGCATTATGTTAAAAAAAACCCGCTAAGTCAAAAATTAAAAAGGAGTTGACTTAGGCAAATATTATGGCATCCCGATGGACCACAAATTCAAAAGAATTGGTCCATGCAAAAATAAGGATTAAAAAGCCAAAAAAGAAAAAAAAATGGAAACAAGTTTGTAAGTGAAAGTAGGTGACTGCCACCTCAAGAATCTCATCAGTGCTTGAATCATTACATCTATCTCCATTATTATCTATCAAAATTCTCTTGCGGACTAAATGCATTTGTTGAGTTAATTGAATTTAGAAATGGAGAACATCAAGGAGAAGGGGTGGGATAAAATTAAAATTTGAGCCTTATATCTTTTGTTTCATAAATCGTAAACCAGGCCACGTTATAACATTTAAAAGTCCTAATTGAAGTTAGGTTCACTATGAAATCATACTCGGAAAAATCGTTTTTAAACTGACTCTGAATGTTTGTTACTAACCATCTTATTCTATGATATCCTCATTTGTTCCATAACAATTTTCAATTTCAAAACCTTGCATGAGCATGATGTTAGAATTACTTTTTAAAAAGAACATTTTTCTCACAAATCAATACTTAGCACCAAGGAAATATCAACAGTTGTCTGATCAGGGGCACACCACTTCGAGACATCCCTCACTAGGGGAAAGTTACTTAAGGGTCCTTCAAATTAGGGGGAAAATCCTTATGATCCTAGGGGAACATCATCTGAAGATCCTACTGATTAGAGGCGAAACATTTCAATATTTGACACACCTATGTCAAATAACATCCATGACCCTCATGATAAGAGGCATACCTTTAAAGACTCTCATACTGGATCATACCAACTCAAGGGTATAGTGATGCCAATCACTCCAAAAATTTATCTAATCCGGGGTATACTTTTCAAATATTCAAATATTGGGGAAATTCATATAAAGGTCATATCGCAGCATTCTGGGATCCAAGTTCCTTCTCAAGACCATCCTCCAGACCCTAATAATCAAGGACATACTTTTCAAGATTCATATACTGGGGAAGTCCATGTTAAAGTCATACTACAACATGATGGGATCCAAGTTTCTTTTCAGGAAATACCCTCCAAGGCTCTATCAATTTGGGGTAGACTGCCACAAGGCTTGACCAAAAGAAACCTCTCCAAAAAACGGTTCATCGGGGGAATATCATTCCAAGGGTCGATTATTTAAAGAAGAATCTCTCCAAGGCTAATACAACGGCAAGCCGTCTTAAGCACATAGTAAAGACAATCATCTTCAAAACCCATATTGAGGAGAATATCTTCAAATACCCCAACGGATCGGGGAAACTATAGGGTACTGCATGGACATGCCCTCTTAATAATTTCAAGAAGCATACAAGCTTTGTCATACATCAGCAATCATCAAATTTGAAATGAGTATTAGGAAGTCATGTTGACATAATACCCTACCACCTTTTGACAAACAATCTCGTTACGCAAGCAACCTTTCTAAGTTTTAACCATTCCATT
This sequence comes from Lathyrus oleraceus, assembly GCF_024323335.1. Classification (NCBI taxonomy): domain Eukaryota; kingdom Viridiplantae; phylum Streptophyta; class Magnoliopsida; order Fabales; family Fabaceae; genus Lathyrus; species Lathyrus oleraceus. The sequence goes on from NC_066583.1 coordinate 216,051,380, forward strand.
ACTCACCATAGGGGCACCGGTTAAAAGCATTCAAATCATCACATGAATCATCGTCATGCATCAATTATGTTGCTTCACTCTAGCATCTGATCATTCATATCACCTCATTCATCTGGCATATTCCCGAAACATGAATTTGGCCTCCTCACAAAATCCCAATTCTACTTGGCACCCCACAAAAGCCCAACCTTCCTTGGCATTCAATACACTCATAAAGCCCAATTTTAATTGGCACACCATAAAATCTCAGCACACAACAAAAATTCCAACCTCCCTTGGCATTTACCCAAAAAGCCCAATCTTTGTTTGGCACCCAGGATTCTCAAAAAGCCCAAATCCATCCTCATTAACAATTCCAGAACACAGGCTTCAAAAGTCACTTTTCGAAGGTCCCTCTTAACTCTACACAGAAAGAAAATAAGCCTTATTCTCCAAATGATTATATTATCCATGGATGAATCATCCAAACCATCTCATTCATGCATCACATCAAGCGTAGCATATCCATGAATATGGAGTATTACGCCATGCAAACTCTAAACATGCATACGTAACATGCATAACATAACATAGGTTGAGACTTATGACTCATCATGAGAGTCTGGATCAATCCCTAGCTAGATCGGTGATAGAACTCTGTCCAAGCTTCTCCCTAGATCGTTTCTCACTATACACCCCAGTGGGTCGGTCTTAAGGATAACTCCCCAGCAAGTATCCTCGGAACTCATTCTCCAAGCAGAAAATACTTAGCAGAGTTGTCCCTGGTATGCCCTAATGGTATACAATTCCTTCACCATATCTTTGCATAGATTTCTTAGGACTTTATCTAACACTTGTGCTCCTTAGGGAACCTTTCCTGGAAGCATATTCCCCAATAGACAGTCATCTTACGTGACACCAGTCTTCCCAATAAGTAACATTTTCACAAAGACTTTTCAGTAAAGGACTTTCCCAGCAAACTCACTAATCGTGAGACGTCAAAGGAGTATATCTAGTAGTTGGTCATCCTGAATGATCATTATCAACTATTGATCGGGTCTTCACCTCTCGCATCTCTAGCTTATTAACCTATCCCACACACGGGATAGATTCCATATACCAGGTTTGTCAAGGGATTTTATTAAAGGAGTTTTATCAAATAGGTTCAATCAAGGGGTTTTCATCAAAGAATTATCCATCAAGGGTTCATCAAGAAATTTCATCTGGGGTTTCATTAGGAGTTTCATCAGAAGTGATAAAGATATCACTGGAGTCCCATATGAGTTTCATTAGGAACGATCGAAGGATCATCAGAGTCTTACCAAGATTCCAGATGATCTGATGATCATATGAATCATATGCAAATTTCACCCATAGGCGCTTAAGCTTATCAACAAGATTCTACCAGGGCTTTATCAAACAACAATTGGAGGATCGTCAGAGTCCTACCCGATTTTCTCAAAATGATCATAAGATCATGGGAATCGTATGCAAGTTTCACCCGGATGGGTTGAAATTAATCAACATTATATCACCAGGGTTTCATCAAAGGTTTGTTTGGATACCAACAAAGCATTAAGAGTTGTTCAATCCTTGCTCATCCATAGATTCTACTATCTATGATAACGCGAAAACATATAGTATTTTTGACTCCATATGCATTGCTTTTCACTCGATTAACACTTATTATTACACAGTATTTTATGTTTATTGCAGGTATTTTTCGATTGAAAGGTTTGCCGCAAGAAAAATGGAAAATAGCAAAAAGGAAAGAAAAAGGCAAGAAAAGAGAAGAAAATGAGGTTTCCAAAGGGATAATGGGCCACCAAAGCAAATGGGCTTGTGGTGCCCATTATCCAAAGAGTGTGGCGCCCACCAAATTGGGCCAAGAGGGAGGTGGCACCCGCCACCAACCGTTGAGAAGTGGTAGGCAGTTGCTACAAGAGTGGCACTCGCGCACTCATCATGAAGTTAGGGTTATGGCAACTGCCACAACCTAGTCTTCCTATATTTCCTCCACTTTTTTAGCGACGATTTCCACTAGTTTTTCTACAAATGAGGAATATGGCAAGGATATAAAAAAAAGCTCTCTCAGACTCGCACGCGATCTCTCTCTTCTTCCAGTTTTCAGCTTACGCTTAATTTTATTCCGTACTATTTTTCTTTTAGTTTTCTAGGCAGTTTCTTACCATTGTAAAAGTGATAGTTTGTCCACATCGGGGACTATTACGATTTATTATTTTTACGCTTTTGGGATTCAATTGTAAGGATTAATCATTGCCAAAGCTTACCGAAATTAATTTAATCGAAGATTCAAGATTCAGTTCCAGTTCTTAAATTGTAATCTAGGTTTATTATTGATTACAGTTTTACTTATTTATGCCTTACTGTATGTTTAATTCCCCAATTGCCATGTCTGTTACCGGATCCATGTTCGGCTAAACCCTTAGGTATCGGTATGTAAAGATCGTCGAAACGACGAGGTTCAATAAATAATTGGCGTTAGTTTTTATAAAACTTATTTTTCCGATTTTAGTTTCTTAATTTAATGAAACTGTTTTTCGTACGAGAGTACAAAACAAACTAAGGTTACAGTCAACAAGAACGAGAGTTTGAGATTTTAACCGGATAAGTGAAACTAGGCATTAATCCTAAACACAGCGAGAGCACTTTAGGATTAATTAGACTTTATCTATATTCAAAAAATACTTTTAAATTCAAAATGAGATCGCGAGAGCCAAGCATTCTGGTTTAGGAGTATGGTCAGAGTCAATAAAAACGAGAGTGTGAGACTAAGTCCTTTCTATAAATAATTTCTACTGAAGAATATTTTAACCAATAAGATTACACCAACTATCTATCGAATCCCCGAAGTTTGATATATTACATACCGATATCCCCTATATCCCATATCTTATTTCTATTTACGTTATAGTCATTTATTTTCATCCCTCTGATCATAGAACAATCATCAGTCTTAGATTTACATAGCAACATTAGACCATGATACGTTCGATTATTAGTCCTTATGGGTTCGATAATCTTTAAAACTAAGCGATAGGACTGTGCACTTGCAGTCACGATTCAGATAGACTTACCAAAGTCGCGATCAATCTACATGGTCAAAATTAGGGTCACTCCCTATATTTAATCATCTTTCATCGTGAGAGGATGAAAACCTATCTTCATCATCATCTCAGTGTGAAGTTGATTAAATAGGGACAACTATCATACCCCAAATTTTGACCATCCTTCTCCTAACCTAGAGCTTAAATCACTAATATGTACAGGTTCTACAAACCATCTAGTTAACCCCAATGCCCTAAAAAATAAAAGAGGAACCATTTTGACTCTTTAGGAGTTTTGATCTTAGCTTAGGCTATAATTGCTATCTTTGGACTCATATGGTAATATATAGTTTTGACTTAACCAACTAATTAAGAGGGACATGATTATTAAAGAATTAGGCCAAAAGTTATTAGTTATGATTGACTATGAAAGTATTTTAGTTAGCGTCTATAATTTAATTAACTATCTAAGTATTAAAATTATTATATTATTTTCTAATATCATTAAGACTTTGTGTGTTTATTTAAATATTTAGAAATGTCATGTCATTTTGAATGAGTGCAATGGCCTAGTGGATAGTAAAGCAAGGGTGAGTTATGTGAATGTGGGAGATGAAACATCCCCCAAACTACTACTACTCAAATACAACATACAATTTCATAATCAGAGTAAAATAAAGCATGCGTACACGAGGGCATCACATTTACTTCTGCTAGAAACAACACATGCCATGGTCACATACAAGTAACACAGATTATAAATCTAAACCAAATAACCAACATGAAAACTCACACATCGGAATAACATCTCTCTTCTTAAATGGCGCTTCCCATAAATTATCCACCACAAAATATCGTTTTTAACTCAACATATCCAAATAACAAGATAAAATAGAGCACAAAAATATCTCTCAACATCAAAACAAATACAAATAATCCAATAAACACAAGTGTTACATGACCAGAGCATTATAGACTACCTATTCAAAACACAACAAGAACTAGCCTCCGAATCTAATCCTTATGCGAAGCACCACTATCTCGGGTACCTGAGCATGTCTCGATAGAACATCATTCCAACAGAAGGGTGAGAATTCAACTCATTATAGAAAAACACAATAATATGAAATGTATAACAAACATAGATATATTATTAGAATTCGTCACGCTTCATACAAACATGCATCATATCATCTTATTAAAGAATCACATGTTTACCATCATATGACATGGCTCAACAACCCACAAGTATTCATTATCATCCATAACCATTTACAAATCATCACCAAATATGTATACAACTTTCACATGATTCCATAATGTATACAAATCACCATTTCATCACATATATCACAAATACGCACACATATCACATCAACAATTCATATCAAATGGATTACCTAAAATCCACGTACATGCATATCTACCAAAATCATATCCACAAAATCATATCACATAATCACACAAACAACAATTCACACCGACACGTGCAACTCAATGTGTGACTCAATGCGATATACATGTGGATCCCATCCGTTATCATTTCTGGCATGCCGAGTGTCTCTCAAATAAACTAGATAACCACCTCTAAAGCTCGATTCGGCCTTAAGATTTCAAACCCCATTCGGTGTTAGGTTTGGGACAAGCAAATAATCTACGTGAGATTACCCAACATTGCCTCTTTCATAGAACCATGCTAGTGTAAATGTGCATCAACAACAACAAGACTCATGCAATTAAGACGATCGCAACCCTTTAATCATACATAAGCATACAACATCCAACATTTGCAAAACATACATCTAACATGACCTCAATCCCAAACAATACATCAAATAGCATTCATCATCTCATCACAACACATTAACATAAGGCAAACAAGTCAATTCATATTATTCATCAAATTCACCAATTCACATCATCACATACATAATTTCAAGTATTATGTTTCTTTACAAAATCCATCTAAAACCATCCAATACATGCCAAACAATAGAAAACATGTCATTCACATCCACCACACATACAACATATATCCATATTAGGATTCTTTTGATAAAATATTAATCTACTGTTAACAAAATGAATATCACGTTATAAATAATATTGTTAGCTTCATAACGGTCCAAACGACACCTAAAACGGAGTTATGGTTCAAAAGTTATTGAATTTAAAAGTTTTTCAAAATGGTTTCAAAAACGAGAAAAGTTGTTGCGAAAACGCTCTCAAAAACCAGAAAAATTGTTGTTGCAAAAATGCTACTGTCCAGCATGAATTTTCATCATAAAACCATATTAATCCATCATTTTTCATGAAATAAATAGTTATACAACATATATATATATATATATATATATATATATATATATATATATATATATATATATATATATATATATATATATATATTATATATATATATATATATATATATATATCATATAGCAACTATTAAGATCATAGAAACAAGATTCTAAGCTCCACTAATTTTCACCAAAATCTAAAATCAACCATTTTCAAGTGAAACTCAAATATGCAATTATACTCCAAATCATGTTCTATACACATACCCATTCATGGAATTCAATATAGAAACATCATAGCATAACATAAACATAAATTTCATGGATTAAAACATAAACACATGTTAGGGTTTCTTAAATACAAAAATCCCCAAATTCTAAGTTCATGATATCTAACCCACATATATTACATACATTATGTTTACCCATGAACACTTTAAATCCCACCATTTCCTTAGTATAGATGAAATCTTTAGGTCCTTCTGGTTTCCTCTTCTCCTCTTTCTCTTCTCTTCTCTTCTCTTCTCTCTTCTTCTCTTGTTTTACAAAACTAACTCTAATCTCTAAAACCCTTACTATCTTTTTAACTCATAATGGGCTTAACCCACTTATCCATCCATTCTAATTAATTAGGCCTATTACTAGACAATTGATATTTCTACTGATAAAATTCAATTATTCAAATAAACATATATCAAATAATTCGAATAATCACCAGAACACATATTTAATTAATTATCACACCAAATAATGATTAATTAAAATAAACACCTAATAAATAAATACGGAAATTAAATCGGGGTGTTACAAGTCTCCCCCACTTGAAATATTTTCATCCTTGAAAATTACCTCAAGCAAACAACTCGGGATATGAATCCCTCATCTGACTCTCAAGCTCCAACTTCACATTTCAACCAGTCGGTCCTCCCCAAACGACTTTCACCAAAGCGATCTCTTTACCACAGAGTTGTTTCACCTCTCTATCTTCTATCCGTATAGGTAATGTCTCCAGGGTTAAATTATCTATAACCTCAACATTATCTAATTGGACATCATGCGAAGGATCTACAATGTATCTCCTCAATTGAGACACGTGAAATACATCATTGAGATTGGCAAGTGACGGCGGCAACGTAACCTGATAAGCTACATCACCTACTTTCTCGGAAATATGATACATACCAATAAAATGCTGCATCAACTTATGCGACTTCAATGCTCTACCAACACCCATATCGGAGTAACTCTTAACAGCATATGTTCATCAACCTCTAACTCAAGCGCTTTCTTTCTCTTGTCATGGTAACTCTTCTGACGACTTTGAGAAACCTTTATCTTCTCTCTTATCATTTTAATCTATCAGTAGTCTGTTGAACTATCTCAGGTCCAACGACAACACTCTCTCCATATTCGTACCAACACAAAGGCGTCCTACACCTTCTACCATACAAAGCTTAAAACGGAGCCATACCAATACTCGAATGAAAACTATTATTGTAGGTAAACTCAATCAAAGGAAAATAACTATCCCAAGCACCTCCCTGTTCCAAAACATAAGATCTCAAAAGATCCTCAAGCGACTGAATCGTCCTCTCAGTTTGACCATCTGTCTGCGGATGATAAGTAGAACTCAAACACAACTTTGTACCCAAAGCACGTTGCAAACCTTCCCAAAATCTCAAACTAAACCTCGCATCCCTATCTGACACAATGCTAGACGGAATACCATGCAAACTGACAATTTTCTCAATATTTAGCTTTGCAAGCCTATACATCGGATAATCCATTCTAATCGGAAGAATGTGAGCAGATTTCGTCAACCTCTCCACAATAACCCAAATAACTTCACAATTACTCGGAGTCCTAGGTAAACCAGAAACAAAATCCATAGAAATATATCCCATTCCATTCAGGAATTGATAACGGTTGTAACAAGCGTGACGACTTCTGATGCTCAATCTTCGATTTCTGACAAATCAAACACGAATACACAAATTCTGCAATCTCTTTCTTCATACCAGGCCATAAAAACAATTTCCTTAAACCACTATAATGTCCTTCAGCAAGAATCCTCTTTCTCAAATCCGAAACATCGGGAACACAAACTCTATCATGACACCTCATGATACCATTCTCATGAATCCTAAAATCACCACCTTTACCTTGATTGATCAACTTCAATCGATCTACCAAAACCAAATCAGATTTCTGACCTTCTCAAATCTCATCCAAAATTCCACTAGTAAGCTTCAAGATACCAAGCTTCACTCCAAAAGAAGTCTCTTCACAAACCAAACTCATATCTCGAAATTGTTCAAGCAAATCCAATTCTCGCACCATCAACATCGACATATGCAAAAATTTCCTACTCAAAGCATCGACTACAACATTCACTTTGTCAGGATGGTAATTCAAACCAAAATCATAATCCTTCAAGAATTCCAACCATCTCCTTTGCCTCATATTCAACTCTTTCCGATCGAACAAATACTTCAAACTCTTGTGATCACTAAACACATCGAATCTTGACCCAAACACATAATGTCTCCAAATCTTCAAAGCAAACACAATAGCAACTATTTCCAAATCATGAGTCGGATGATTCCTCTCATGCACTTTGAGTTGCCTTGAAGCATAAGCTACAACTTGTTGATTCTGCATTAACACACCTCATAAACCCATCAAAGAAGCATCACAATACACAACAAATGGTTCTGATGGATTCGGTAAAATCAAAACAGGAGTGGTAGTCAATCTCCTCTTCATCCCATGAAAACTAGCTTCACACTTTGCAGTCCAAATGAAAGCTTGACCTTTCCTAGTCAACTGCGTTAACGGCAAAGATAACTTAGAAAAGCCTTCAATAAACTTTCGATAATAACTTGCCAAACCAAGAAAAACTACGAATCTCAGAAACAGATTTCGACGCTTCCCATTGAGATATAGCCTCAATGTTAGAAGGATCAACTGAAATACCACCACTAGATATCACATTGCCAAGGAAACTCACTTCCTTCAACCAAAACTTGCACTTCAAAAGTTTAGCAAACAAATGCTTCTCTTTCAATACAAATAAAACAATCGTCAAATGCTCAGCATAATCCTCTTTAATCTTTGAATAGATCAAAATATCATCGATAAACACAACAACAAACTTATCGAGATATTTATGAAAATTCAGATTCATGTACTCCATAAATACACCAGGTGCATTCGTCACACCGAAAGGCATCACCGAATACTCATAGTGTCCATACCTTATTCTAAAAATAGTCTTCTAAGTATCTTCAGCTTTCACACGGATCTAATGATACCCAGACCTTAAATCAATCTTGCTAAACAGACAAGCACCAACCAACTGATCCATCAAATCATCAATCCTCGGATGCGGATACTTATTCTTGATAGTAACCTTATTCAGTTGTCTATAATCCACACACAACTTCATAGTACCTTCTTTCTTCTTAACTAACAAGACAGGTGCACCCCACGGTGACACTCTCAGAAGAATAAACCTCTTATCAAGCAAATCCTCTAGTTGACTCTTCAACTCTTTCAACTCATATGGTGACATCCGATACGGAGCCATCGATATTGGACTAGTACCAGAAATCAAATCAATCGTGAACTCAACTTCACATTCAGGCGGCAAATCACTAACCTCATCAGGAAACACTTTAGGAAAATCACGAACAATTGGAAATTCACCCATTGTTCCATTTTCACTAAACTTCAAACTTGCCACTGTCGCACCTCAAAAAATGATGATAATGCGATCCCTCGCGATAGGACGCGGAAAAAATTGTTCGAAACAGAGTCGCCACCGAACTTTATTTATTCCAATGAAGGAACAGGAAAATATCGAGAAAACCTTTGGAAATAAGAACAATGGTCATCGCAACCATATTCGGGTTCGGGAGTCGATTACGTAAGGGGAAGGTATTAGCACCCCTTACGTCCGTTGTACTCAACGGGAACCTCTTAGTCTGATTTTGCTATTTGACTGTTAATTGACTGTTTATCTGCTTGCTTCGAGTGATTAGAATTGATGATAGATACGGGTGAAGACCTCATGAGGGGGAAATGGGAGGTTTTTTATTAGTGTGCTCGCGAAGATACAACAATCTCCTGCCTACGTATCCTTATGGTGCAATAAGGAAATCAGAGCATTCGTAGTTCGGGCTACTACGAATATTTGGTGTGTTTTGTTTTGATGAACGACTGTGTAAGTCGGCGTTCTAACGGCTAAACGCTGGCATGTCTACTCTCGGGGGAGGCTCTAGCACTGGTTTGTTGTGCGCATTAGAAGGGATTGACAGTGTTCTTTTGAAAGGGTTTTGGTCACGCGGGGGTGACAGGTTGAATTGATGTGTTTGGGATTGATTGGTTTGGTTTCGATCGCTCGGGGGCGAGAAATTAGGTTTAATTTGTTTGATGATGTTTTTGGGAAGAACGACGAAAGATTGTGCAATGTGGTGTACACCAATCGTCCAATCCTTTCGAGGAATAATAAGGCGTACGCCTTCTATTCCCTTTTCGTTCGAATTATTTTGAAAGTTGTGTTTGTGGATGTTGAATATGCACGGTAGTGAGGCGTACGCCTCCTACTTGCTTATTCAAGGAATAACGAGGCGTACGCCACCTACTCCCTTATCCAAGTTTATTTAATGTGTTTTAGTCGGAAGTCGATAATTTGTGCAATATGGCGTACGCCAATTATCCAAATAATCGAGAGACTGTGAGGCGTACGCCTCCCATCTTTTATCATCCGAAGTTTATTTTAAAAAAGATATGTTTTGATATTGTATTTGATTTGTGAAGATAGTTTGTATTTGAATTGGTAGGTTTAGATTTGAAGATGATGTGAGCTTACTCGATTGTGTTTTGAATTGATGACGAAGATTCGAGCAATGTGGCGTACGCCAATTATTCGAATAATCGAAAGATAGTAAGGCGTACGCCTCCTATCCTCTTTTCATCTGAAATAAGGAATTAAAAGGTTGTTGAATTTGTATTTGATTTAGAAAATGTTTTGAATGTATATGATTATTAGAGTTTTATTTGAATGACAAAAATCCGAGCAATATGGCGTACGCCAATTATTCGTATAATTGAGAGATAATGAAGCGGATGCTCACTATTCTCCTTTTCATTCAGAGATTAATTAAAAGGATTTGGTAGAAATAATTTAAAATATTATGATTTGAAGTCTTTGGTTTGAATGATTTGAATTTATATTCGATTTTGAAAAATGATTTGAAATTGTGTTTAAGGATTTAATCGGGTAACAAGAACTCGCGCAATATGGCGTACGCCAATTGTTCAAGTACTTGAGAGATAGTGAAGCGTACGCTTCGTATCTCCTTTTCAACCCATGCTTATATTTGAAAGAGAAAATGATTTTGAAATTGAATAGTTTAAAAAAGTGGTTTGAATAAATTGAAAAGGGATTTGAAATATGTGATTAAGGTTTAATCGAATGACAAGAACTCGTGCAATATGGCGTACGCCAATTGTTCGAGTGCTTGAGAAATAATGAAGCGTACGCTCCCTATCTCTTTTTCATCCCAATTTATGTTTAAAAATTCTTTAGAAGTTGTATTGGTTAAAAAATGATTTGAAGTTGAATTTGAAATGAATTTTGAAATTGAGTTATTTGGAGAAAATGAGTTGTGTTTATTTTGAAATTTGTTTTAATAGATAATGAATTGAAATGAAAATGTTTTGGAATTGAATGGTTTTTTTTTGGAGAAAATGATTTGAAAATGATTATGAATTGACAAGATTGGAATGAATTGGAAATGATTTGAAATGGTGATGTAAAAGAAAAACCTTTGATTATTACCAAAATTTACTTAAGTTGATTAATCGAATTAACTAAAACTAATTATCAAAATTATTTAATTATCTCAAATAATTAAGTTAATTAAGGTTAATTATTAAAAAAAAAATTAATCAATCAAAAATTCAACTAATAATATTTTTTATGAAAAAAACAAATTAGTAACAACTTTGACTAAAAATTGAATCGGAAGTTTGGCGGTTTATCGACACAAAGTAATCGAATCCGTGCTACCAAGTTTGGTTTTAAAAATACAATGGATTTGAAAACAGTAACCAAATAATTATGATAACACTTATATCATGGGGTGCACGTGAAGCATAACCGTAAATGGGCTTGGAGCAAAATGTTGAACAAAATATTGAGTTAATCAACAAGCTATCAAAAAAAATACACTAGGATCTAAAAAAGGGACAGAACTTATGGCATTTCAGATTAACTAATTTGAACAATCATGCTGCTCCAAGTTTATATATGTAAAAAAAAAAACGGCTAAATTGTATAATCACAGATGAACAAAGCGCTGCAGAACCAAAAAACAATGACTACACGTAGAAAGTATATACACACACTAATTAAACATAAAGTTATAATTTGTAATCACATTTTGATATAACAGAGAAACACATGTTAAAATTAAAACCAAGTCAAAAGTTAGACAATATTTACAGGTTCTAATTCCATAAACTAACTCATTCTTATCATCAATTTAAACAACACAAACAAACCAAGCTGGAAACCCAATTGAAACATCCATGAGTCACCATAATTAATTTTCAAACATGAGGACTGTAGTCATAAAGAAAGTAAAAACAGCAAGTTTAAAGTATATCGCTTATTTGAAAACTGAATATAAACTCATCATAAACTTAAATCTGACGCTTTAACCAAAATATTACCAAAATGACCAAATCGTCGTGTTCTGTTTGCTGCTCTGAGTTTGTTGGAAGAAACTTGTTGAAACCCACTTTGCCGAGAGATAGAACTCTAACGCGGTGTGCTGAGTTGTTGACGTCGAAGAGCTCGAGACAGCGGACCTTGGATGGAAACGTGGTTACGATGATGCTTCTTGTTACTCCATCCGCGTACGACAAGGTAATGAAGCTCCAACCTGCACAAAACAGACAACAACCAACACAGGGTACCCTGAAGATTCGAAATCGCGTGAAGGCGAAGGCGAATCCGCGGATCCGAAGGAGCTTGACGGATTCGTGGGTTTTTTAGTGGCGGCTGAAGGTCGATTAAGGGTTAGACGGTTGAGCGATGGCAAGGTTTTCTGAGATGGCGTAGTGATTGATGGTTGGAGGGGTTTGACAGCGGTAGGGGTTGTGAAGGTCGAGGGTGTTGAAGGCGGTTGTGTGGACGGCGTCGAGGATGGAGGTTTTGAGGGATTTCGTTGAGTTTCGTGTGGTGGTTTTGAGAGTGAGTGAAGGTTTCTCTGAGAGAAAATGAGAGAGAGATCCCTGAGAGAGGAGAGTGAATAGTCCTTTTGTATTTCCTTTTTTTTTGTCGTTTTCTGTTGAGAGCAAAGAGAGAGAGGTGGTAGTTGTAGTGGAGCAGGGGAGTTAGTGGAGCAGGGATGATATGAGAGAGACGTTAGGGAATATTTTGAATTTTGTTTTTTCTGTATTGGAATCCAATGTTAACATATAATATACATAATTATTAAATAAATAAAACTAATTAATATTTTAAAAATTCTAACTAACTATTATTAAAAATTAACTAAAAAAAAAAACTAACTAACGCTTAAACTAATTAACACTAAAAAACTAATTAACTGTTAAAAAGAAAAAATCTAACTAATATTTGAAAACTAACTAATATTTAGAAAAACTAATTAATATTAAAAAAAATACTCTAACTAATATTTTACAAAATCTAACTAATATAAAAAACTAATTAATATTTAAAAACTAAAATTAACTGCTATTTGAGAAAAAATCTAACTAATATAAAAAACTAATTGTTTAAATTAACTAAAATTTAAATATTTGACCAGTTAAAAAATAGAAATTGAGTACAAAAAGAACTGGTCACACTAAAATTGTCAAGACAAACCATACTTATTAAAAATACAGTATTTTCCTCAAATTCGACGATTCAACCGATTTTTCTGTATCTTCAAAGAAGTCCAATCTGACTGACATTTTAGGTGTTTTATTCATGATGCAATGTATGTAATGGTATGTATACGATGCAAAAATGAAACTGAAATAAATTTTGAAAAAATTAAAAATGCCCGGACAAAATTGGGGTACGACAGCCACCAACATAAACACTTCAGCATTATCTCGCACAGATTCATTCACTTGTTGAGTAGACAAGAATAAATCATCTTCCTTCTCTGGCTCAAGAAAAAGAACAGCTTTCGCAAAACAATTGATATAGACATGGTTGGCCCTCAACCAGTCCATTACTAAAATAACATCAAGTTGACTCAATGGAAGACACACTAAATCAACTTCAAAATCTTTATCACAAATATTCAACAGACATTTTAAACAAGATTCTTCATCATAAAATCACATTAATCCATCATTTTCATGAAATAAATAGTTATACAACCTATATATATATCATATAGCAACTATTAAGATCATAGAAACAAGATTCTAAGCTCCACTAATTTTCACCAAAATCTCAAATCAACCATTTTCAAGTGAAACTCAAACATGCAATTATACACCAAATCATGTTCTATACACGTACCCATTCATGGAAATCAATATAGAAACATCATAGCATAACATAAACATCAATTTCATGGATTCAAACATATACACATGTTAGGGTTTCTCAAAAATCAAAATCCTCAAATCCTAAGTTCATGATATCTAACCCACATATATTACATACATTGTGTTTATCCATGACTACTTGAAATCCCACTCTTACCTTAGTATAGATGAAATCTCTAAGTCCTTCTTCTTTTAGCTTCCTCTTCTCCTCTTTCTCTTTTCTTCTCTTTTATTCTCTCTTCTTCTATTGTTTTAAAAAACTAACATAAATCTCTAAAACCCTTACTATCTTTTTAACTCATATTGAGCTTAACCCACTTATTCACCCATTCTAATTAATTAGGCTCATTACTAGACAATTGCTATTTTTACTCATAAAATTCAATTATTCAAATAACACATATATTCAAATAATTCAAATAATCACCAAAACACATATTTAATTAATTATAACACCAAATAATGATTAATTAAAATAAACACTTAATAAATAAAAATGGAAATTAAGTCGGGGTGTTACAATGTAACCCCCCCCCCCCCCCCCCCCAAACTACTACTACTCAAATACAACATACAATTGCATAATCAGAGTAAATTAAAGCATGCATACATGAGGGCATCACATTTACTTCTTTCAGAAACAACACATGTCATGGTCACATACAAGTAACACAAATTATAAATCAAAACCAAATAACGAACATGCGAACTCACACAGCGGAATAACATCTCTCTTCATAAATGGTAAATAGTGATGATTCCCATAAATCAGTGTAACACCCCAAAATTTGCCCTCCTCATTCATGCATTCATTTAGCATTTCATATTGCATTTCATCATGTCAATCAGAATTAAATCCGAAAAAAAAAAACCAAAAAAACGAAAAAGAAAATATTTTTTACAAAAAATAAATAAATAAATAAAAATAATATTAAAAAATAAATAAAGTATAATAAAATTTTTGGACTTGGGTCTCTCTCATTTGAGCCCACAAAACCATGAAATTCAGTCTATAAATACCAAGGCTTCACTTGAGAAAAAGGAAGAGAAGCAAAATACTCTGAGGTTTCCTTGGAACAAAACCCTGGACAAAACCTGAAGAGAAACCTGACAGAGAACTCAGAGCAGCCTCCAAACCCTAAAGGGCCTCACGGGTGCAACTCAATTTCAATCAAGCTCTCCAATCAGGTTTGCCTTTATTCCCATTACCTTTTGCTTTGAAGTTGAATACTCTGAATGTATGAGGTATGATGGATGAATTTCATTAGGTTTTTCGCCCAAGGGTTTAATATGTATATGAATGTATAAACAATGCCTTGAATGTTTAACCGTTTAATTTTTGAGTGTATGCCACAGGGTTTGAGGTTTCTGAAACCATACTGTTATTCATGAAAAAAATGCTTATCGTGTTTCACTAACCCTTTTGTTGAGTTTTTGTGAGGGCTCACATGACTTTTGCAGGGATAACTTGCGTGGTTTCCCATTTTATTTGTGGGATAACCCCTGGAGGTTCATTCCGATTACCTGTACTGACCCACTTTCTTTGATGATGTTAGCTTGGAAGGATCTCAGTGTTTCCCATTCCTCTAATTGTTGTTACTTCGGATCTCTATTCGCGTGGTACTTTTACATTTTTCCCGCATTTTACTGCTTTCCTAGCTGGAAGACCTCGATAGGAGGCAATGTTTTTGTGTTTACTTTATGCAGGTTCCTTTGTCCAGGGTTAAGAGCTATGAGGTCTTATCCTCATTACCCTTTTGCATGCGCGTTCCTACAATGCAAACAAACCCTTCATTGATTTTTCTTCTCCATAACACACGTTTACTCCTTCTACTACAGGCGAGTAAGTCTCCAAAGGTCGATCATCCGGTAGATTGCGTAGTGACTTCGTTCGTCCAAAACCCAATCCATAACCCCATAGTTAGCCGAACTACGTTTTGCTCTGATTCTCATTCCAGATGAGATACGTAGGCATAAGACGCGATGTCTTAGCGAGCACACATCCCCCAACCCATAGGTCAGCCGAGCTACGAAGACTCTGATTCTCATATTCAGATGAGATACGTATGCAGTGGATGCGACATCCGCGCGAGTCATTTTCATTTAACCCTTTTTTTTGGCAAACAACACAAGATAAACCCACACCCTTTAGACGAAAACTACAAAAGTGGATCCCGTAGAGTACTACGGATGCGTAGGGGTGCTAATACCTTCCCTTCGCATAACCGACTCCCGAGCCCAAGATTTGGTTGCGAGACCCCGTCTTGTCCTTTCCTTTTTCAGGTTTACTTCGAGCGTTTCCTTTCCCTCCTTTGGGATGAATAACGCACGGTGGCGACTCTTCTGTCATTTTCTTTCGCCGGTTGTTTTTTCGCGCACTGTATTTTTCAGGTTGCGACTATCTTGCAGAGCAACCGATTGATGATTACCAACCTATGAGGTTTGACTTTCCTGATGAGGACATCATGTTTCTCAAATCGAGAGATTGAGAGGAACCACTCCCGGAGGAGGGGCCTGACCCTGAATCCAAATGGGTTATGATGTTTGATGGGGCGGTCCACGTCAATGGTCGCGGAGTTGGTATAGTGTTGATCACACCGGAAGGGGGTTCATATGCCATTTGGTGCCAGAATAACTTTTCCCTACACCAACAATGAAGCCGAATACGAAGCTTGTATCCTAAGACTTGAGGAAGCTGTCAATATACATATTAAAACCCTGGATGTATACGGGGATTCAGCTTTGGTCATCAATCAAACCAACGGGAAATGGTATATACCTCAGCCTCATTTGGTTCCTTACAGAGACTACACGAGAAGATTGTTAACTTTCTTTTGAAGAAAACCAATTTGCTGATGCTTTGTTTACCTTGTCTTCGATGATTAAGGTGCTATGCTAGAACTACGTACCCAGAATCGACGTATCTCGGTCAGAGACGAATGAAGAAAGCATTTGGTCAGAAAGTGCGCCCTCGGGGGGTATCAAGTCGGTGAATTGGTACTCAAAAGATTTCTTCCTCCCAACACAGATCACAGGGGCAAATTGGCACCGAACTATGAGGGTCCGTACGTGGTTAAAAGGATTTTCTATGGCGGAGCTTTGATGCTAACAACCATGGATGGCGAAGGATTCCCGTCCCCTGTCAACTCAGACGCAGTTAAAAAATACTTCGCATAAAATAGACCCGTTGGACGATAAAAAGAATAGTCCAGGCAAAAAAAGGGCATCCCGACGAACAAAAAAAGAGAATAAAGAGGTTCGGGAAAAAATTAGGGATATAAAAAAAGAGTACACCCGGTGAGTCGAAAACCCAAAAGGGCGGCTCAGGCAAAAATGGGTATCCCGGTGGATTGAAAACCCGAAAAGGGGGCGATCCAGGCAAAAGTTAGGGAATAAGCGAATGACTGTGATCTGAGTTCATCAGTGTTATATCACCGTTTCATTCAATCCGGCAATATTCGAAGGTTAAAGATCGACTAATCATCCACTTCAGAAAGCAAGATGAGCAGAGCGTCTTGAGGACATACGAGCCATAGCAGAGTCGAAACTCGGTGGGACCCCGTATCCCCATTGCCATTAGGATAGTTCTCTTTTTATAGCGATCACCTCTTTTCAGGGATCAGCTTCCTGATACCCTCGCCTATTCCTGGCACAAATTTTCTCCCCAGTAAGAGTCGAATAATTCAGTTAAAGAGCCTCTTTATTTTTCATTTATCAGTTTGTTTGCAAAAATGTCCGAATTTTTGATAAAACATATTGCATATGAACATAATGGTGGCCTTTGCAGATGATTTGCACAAGAAAACATTTAAAATTGCTTTGAATGTGCTTAATCCCGAACGGTGAATTCAAACCGAGTAATTCCCCCGAGGCATACGTGTATTTTTGGTTGCAGGTCACAGGAACCGGATGCCAAGTCATGAATCCTCATCCCCAAGCGGTTGACAAAGTCTCTCCTCAGCAGAGCATGTTCCCCAATAGAGTTGACAGTATCCAGACTGTCTATCCCCAACAGAGTTGACAGTATCCAGACTATATATCCCCAGCGGAGTTGACAGTGTCAGACTGTATCTTCCTAGCAACAGCGGAGTGGTTGCATACCCAACGGACAGGAGGGTGGTGTTCCCAGTGTTCATCTCATCCCCAACAGATTATTTCTAACAGATTTGTTCTAATCCCCAGGTTGAGGACGATTAGCAAGTTAATATCCCCAGCAAAGGTCGTTTCCTACGACATTTCCCCAGGAAGTGTTTTCCCCACAGACTCTCCTCACAGAGCCTCGCCGAGAAAAGTTTCCATAGTTGATACTCCCCCCGCAAGGTCAACTTTTCAAGCAGCCAATTTATTTTTGGTGGCTCATTGGTCCCGGCAGACGGATCATTCCCCACAGAGCATTCAAGGATTGATACAGCGATCCGCTCCCTACCAGAGTTGCTTCCCCAAGCAGATTTCTTTTTTTTCTTTTTACACCATGCATAACATTTGCATTTGCATGCATATCATATCAAGCATACACATAAGCTGATAAACAGGTTCTTCCAAGCAGACTGAAGAATTACTTTACAACCAAGGTCATGAGATCCAGCCAGAGGATCAAGCGTGAGTGATCCAGCCTGAGGGTCGTTTTGAAGATTCAGCCTGAGAATCATTTTCCAGTGATCCAGCCTGAGGGTCATTTTGAAGATTCAGCCTGAGAATCATTTTCCAGTGATCCAGCCTGAGGGTCATTTTGAAGATTTAGCCTGAGACTCGTGTTCCAGTGATCCGGCCTGAGGTTCATTTTGAAGATTCAGCTTGAGAATCGTGTTCCAGTGATCCAGCCTGAGGGTCCATTTCGAAGATTCAGCCTGAGAATCGTGTTCCAGTGATCCAGCCTGAGGGTCATTTCAAAGATTCAGCCTGAGAATCGTGTTCCAGTGATCAAGCCTGAGGGTCATTTCGAAGATTCAGCCTGAGAATCGTGTTCCAGTAAGCCAGCCTAAGGCTCAATTTGAAGATTCCCCAGTGAAGTCGCCTACAAGCTTTATTTCCCCAACAAACCCAAGTCTAATTGAGGAGTCGTTACAACATGTTCTAGCCCGAAGAATATGTACGAAGCCCAAAAGTGGAATATTCTCGAAGCTGCATATCTAATATGAAGGTTGGGTGTAGATTTCAAAAGAGGGTCAACCAGCGCATGCCTCAGATGCGGGATCCTAATGACGGGAATTTATCATCAAAACAATCCAGATCTAGCCAGAAGATCGAAGTAGATTCAGCCAGAGAATCGAAACAAAGAAGATCTAGCCAGAAGATCGAAAATCGCAACAATTCAGATCTAGCCAGAAGATCGAAGTAGATTCAGCCAGAGAATCAAAGGAAATAGATTCAGCCAGAGAATCGAAACGGAGGAGATCTAGCCAGAAGATCGAAGAAGATCTAGCCAGAAGATCAAAATCGTATCCAGCCCGAGGATCAAAATTAATATCCAACCAGAGGACTAAATTGAGTATAGGTTCAACCAGAGGATCGAATCTCCAGATTAAGCCAGAGGATCGGAAGAAAAATAAACAGCACGGTGTATTTCCGCGTTTTTGTGGTGTTCTCGGAGCGTAAATTTTCGGTCTGTCTTTGGTATTCAATCACAGCTCACCCCGTTTGTCTGATAAGCTGTTCGATTTCATCCTACTCGGTTTAGCTGATGATTGAATAGGGGCAGTTGTAACACCCCAAAATTTGCCCTCCTCATTCATGCATTCATTTAGCATTTCATATTGCATTTCATCATGTCAATCAGAATTAGATCCGAAAAAAAGAAAAAAAAATTACAAAAAAAGTAAATAAATAAAAATAATAATAAAAAATAAATAAAGTATAAGAAAATTTTTGAACTTGGGTCTCTCTCATTTGAGCCCACAAAACCATGAAATTCAGTATATAAATACCAAGGCTTCACTTGAGAAAAAGGAAGAGAAGCAAAATACTCTGAGGTTTCCTTGGAACAAAACCCTGGACAAAACCTGAAGAGAAACCTGACAGAGAACTCAGAGCAGCCTCCAAACCCTGAAGGGCCTCACGGGTGCAACTCAATTTCAATCAAGCTCTCCAACCAGGTTTGCCTTTATTCCCATTACCTTTTGATTTGAAGTTGAATACTCTGAATGTATGAGGTATGATGGATGAATTTCATTAGGTTTTTCGCCCATGGGTTTAATATGTATATGAATGTATAAACAATGCCTTGAATGTTTAACCGTTTAATTTTTGAGTGTATGCCACAGGGTTTGAGGTTTCTGAAACCATATTGTTATTCATGAAACAAATGCTTATCGTGTTTCACTAACCCTTTTGTTGAGTTTTTGTGAGGGCTCACATGACTTTTGCAGGGATAACTTGCGTGGTTTCCCACTTTATTTGTGGGATAACCCCTGGAGGTTCATTCCGATTACCTGTACTGACCCACTTTCTTTGATGATGTTAGCTTGGAAGGATCTCAGGGTTTCCCATTCCTCTAATTGCTGTTACTTCGGATCTCTATCCGCGTGGTACTTTTACATTTTTCCCGCATTTTACTGCTTTCCTAGCTGGAAGACCTCGATAGGAGGCAATGTTTTTGTGTTTACTTTATGCAGGTTCCTTTGTCCAGGGTTAAGAGCTATGAGGTCTTATCCTCATTACCCTTTTGCATGCGCGTTCCTACAATGCAAACAAACCCTTCATTGATTTTTCTTCTCCATAACACACGTTTACTCCTTCTACTACAGGCGAGTAAGTCTCCAAAGGTCGAGCATCCGGTAGATTGCGTAGTGACGTCGTTCGTCCAAAACCCAATCCATAACCCCATAGTTAGCCGAACTACGTTTTGCTCTGATTCTCATTCCAGATGAGATACGTAGGTGTAGCACCTCAAATTTGCACCTATCATTGTACATACCATTTCATATTAGGTCATAGCATATCATGATACATTGCATAGCATTGCATTGTCCCCAGTTGCCTCAAGAGCAAGCAAGTCAAGAAATTAGGTCAAACTGATCAGGAGATCAGTCAGCCAATCAAGCAAAGTTGTTTCTCAAGGAGCAAAGGCCCTAGGGTTTGTCCAACAAGTTCACATGACTTGGAGGTCTATTTGAAGTGTTCAAGTCAAGGGTTGAAGGCTCAAAGGTCATCAGTTCATGCACAATCAGTCAATTAGGTCAAAGACAGTCAACAGTCAGTCAAAGCAGTGGATGGTGGCCATTCTTGTGGAATTTGGGCACCATGATCATTAATCAAGGATTCATACAACTTGGGACATCATTTGAAGTCAAGGCCTCAAGGAATTAGGGTTTGGAAGCCATCAGTCAGTGCATAGACAGTCAGAAACCCTAGAAAGTCAAAGTTGGTCAACTGTGGTTGATTCTATGGTTTTGACGGATGGAAATGGTTTGAGAGAGTTTACTCATGTCCCAATAGGCCTCATATGTCATGACAATCAACATCATTAAAGAATTTGAAGCCAATCAGAAAATTTCCCAAAATAGAAAGTGGACCTGTAATTTCAACTGCCAAAAATGGAAACTTCTTGATCCTCAGCTTGCATCATGATACAAGCTTCAAATGAACTTTTGCCCAACATGAAAGTTGAAGGTCTTGTTCTCCCATTTTCAAAAAGTCCAAGAACTCTCAAATCCCATGTGTGGTTGTCAAGATATGATCAATTCAATTTCAGAAATTTGTGAACTTCAAAGGGCCATATCTCTCAAACCATAAGGCCAAATTTGGTGGGGTTTTTTCCTACAAACCACATTTTTCCTCCTCTTTCCAAAAATATAAATTTCATTCATCAAAACCTTGCCAATCAAAATGGCATTTTTGGACCTATTTCATTAAAAATCAAGTTTGACTCAAGTTTGACTTTTTGATTTAAACATTTTTTACACAATTGGCCAATTGGGACTTGTTCTATATGTCATTTGCAAGGTGTTCCAAGCCCAAATTCAAGTTGCTTCTTGTCATACCACCTCCATTTGCCTTTGGTGTAAAATTGGCAAATATGACATTTTGGTTCTTTTAAGCAACACAAACTTAATGCTTCATTGAACCAACTTAAAACAGATGGATTAAAGGACATTTGCAGCCTGCTTTTAAAGCCCATTTTCGTGTACAACCACACCTCCACTTCCACTTGACCAAAATTAGCAAAAGTGCAAATGATCCATTTTGAATTAAGCAAGCTTAGGCTTTGGATTAGCAAGGATAAACAGACCAATATAAAGTCATTTTCGGCACTTTCTAACCCTAGTCAGCAGCCTTTGCAGATCAAAAACATTCATTCTCTCCTCTCTTGCATTTTTGGCATATTGGCAATTTCTGCACAAAACTCTAAAAGACCACGAGCTAGCTTGTTGCATCACCATCCAAACACCATTGTGAGTTGGTTTCAACCTTCAAACCCCATCTGTAACCATCATTTTCGTGGCTGTTTGGTCAAGGTATCATCAATGGCAGAAGTTATGCAGAGTTAATTTATTTGGTTTCAAGCCAAGATTGCTTCACCAATCATCATTTGGAAGCATAAAGGACCCCTGTTTCAACCATTGGAGTTCAAGCAATCACAAATCAGCTCAGTTCTGCAGATTTGGTAAGTATTTCGAATCTTGCATTTTTTGAAATGATGCTATGCCATGTATAGTGCTTGCCTTGCTGAGTATGGTGGACCTTGAATCGTGTCAAATGATTAAGAGATGTGTGAGAAATCTGAAATTACATTTTCATGTTCAAACTTGTTTCCTTCGATTTCTCTTGTGTGAGTTCGTTTTAATGTTTTGAGTGCTGGATATGTGATGCTCATTGTTGGTAGATGCTATTGCCATGCTCGATTTTACTTTCTGGAAATTTCGTTCATGATGGATTGTTGATGATGAATACCCTGTTTGAATCCTACATGTCTGCCCAGATTTTCTTCATGAATCATGTTTGGATTTACTGTTTGTTTGCTATTGCTTTTGTTACATGAACATTAATGCCATGCTGTTACCATACTATTGGGATGTTGATTGATGATGTTGCATGAAAACGAGATGCATGCTGTTTCCAAACCCTAGGCTGCTTGAAGTTCAAACTTTGCCCAGAATCATGAGCCACGATTGGCTGTTGTTGTTGTTTTCCCAGCATGCTACTGTTCCATTGAGGGATAGCCAATGGGAATATTTCGCTGCCTTTGCCTATGCACGGTCGTTTCATTTAAGTTGGCCATCAATTACCATTTTGCCACGCGGTCAACTTATGTTGACTTGTCATGCCTTGCTTTTGTTCATGTTTCATCCAAATGTTCATCAATCTTCCATAATTCATATTTAATTCATTTTAACTCCAAAAATTGTGGGATTTTTTGCATCAAACTCATGAAAGTGTCTAGTTTTTTATCATTATTTTTAGAGATTTTTCTGATCATTGGATTTTAATTAGCTCTAGGGTTTATGTTATGTGACCAAAAATGATACTTATTGCCAATCTTTTTGTGAAATACTCATGTTGCATCCTTTGGTCTTGAAATTTTTTGTGGAGAAACTAGACTCATTTACCTTTGTTTCCATATAAAGTTTGTGCATTTATCATATGTGGATTGAGAGCTTTGATTTTTTTGAAGTTAGGGTTTGCATTTGGTGTCACACTAATGATATGCATTTTCTTGATTTTCAATGGCATGCTTCCTTACATCCAAATGACCCCAAATTTTTCATGATCCCTCCCTTACATGTCTAGTTCATGTGTGAATTTTCTTGGAATTAATTGTGCTGTTTTCCATTTATGTGAGAATTTTCTTCCCTGCCTAGTCAAATGTTGACTTTTTGTGCTACACATTGCCATATCATTTGGGAAATTCTCATACCATATTGTTTGATCATGAAATTTCATATGTAATAACTAGACATCTTGAGCTTTGCATTGGTGTTAATCTCATTCATTTCTCATCTGTTTTCAATTTGATATGATTTTTTGAAGTTGACCCATGTTTGTTGACCTTCATTGTGCATGCTTGAATTTGGTTTGACTTCTTGATTTTAATTGACTGCCTTCCTCTCATCCAAATGCCATGAAATTTGACATGCTTACCATGCTAGATGTTAGGTTTGAATGTGATTTATTTGATGATTTTTGAGATTGTTTGGTTTGACTTTTGATGCAAGTCATTCTGTTGATTTCTTTGAGCTTTCATTTGCCTTACTTTGTCTTCAAATGTCCATGAAATGATAATAATGCATGATTTGAATGTGGGCCCAATTGTGATAGCTTCTTAAATGTTTGACCTTGACTTTGGTTGACTTTTCTTGGCTGTTTTGACTTTTTCTTTCATCCTTGACCCTAGGCTAGTCCTAGTGGTCTGTTGAGCTTACAATTGAGTTCTTGTTTCAGGTTAAGCACCAATGCCTCAAAGATCATTCAAACTTGTTTGAACTTGATTGTTTACCATATGATAACCTTTGTTTTGTAGGTTTGACTCATTGTGATTGAGTCTTGTGCCTTGCACAGTTGGTCATCTGTTTTGTTTGTAAATCCCATTCCTGTGCTTTTAACTATTTAATTGCATACTGATTGTTTTGACTTTTTTCAGGTACTTTAGTTGCTTAAGTTCTCTGAACTTGATTTGCTTTGCTTTTTAGCAACTTGCTTGAGGTATAATCTCTTTTACTTCATGTAGTCTGGAGACCCGGTCTGTTACTTGGCCGGGCAAATTGTCTGAAGTCCTCCTTAAGAGGCCATGCTTGTGTGTGTTTAAAATTGTCCCAAGCAGGAAAAGTCCTTCAAGTAAGGCAATTGGTGGAAGGTAGGGATATGCAATCTATCCCCCACTACTCTTGTTGTGTCATCCCTCTGCTCACACTGCTGTGTGTTGATGCATTGGGATACAAACCCAAGATCTTGTACAAAGTGTACAGTGTCAGAGTCTTCGAGTATAGAAGGGTTCCCACTTTCTGGACCCATGCTCATTTGTCTATTAGCTCTCCCTGGCCAGGGATAAGAGCTGTGAGGTCTCACCCTCACTTCATCCTTTCATCTGCTTCACCTTAGCCTCTCAATGGCAAGGTTAAGAGCACACTTACCCTATTCTAGTTGGCCCTAGTGCCTAACCCTTGTGTGAGCCTCTTGTATGCATATAGAGTGTGCTTCCTGTGATTGTCTGTTTGCTTTGCCTCTTTAGGTGTAGCTTAGACTTGCCCTTGTGCAAGGTAGGTTGTGCTTGACTCGCTTCCTGTGCAAGTCAAGTCTGTGTGGCTTACTCCCTGTGTGAGCCATGCTTAGAGTTGTTTAGCCGAACTACGGCAACTCTGATTCTCATGTCCAGATGAGATACGTAGGCACGAGACGCGATGTCTTGCCGAGTTTGACTAACATCTAACTCTTTTTCTCTCACCCCTGTTGTGACTGAGATATTCTTTTCTCTCGCCCTCGTTGCGATTGAGACCTCCCCTTTCTCTTGCCCTAGTTGCAATCGAGACCCTTGCTTCTTCTGCAAGCCGTGTTCAGGATAGGTTGGCCCTTGTGCCATTTAGCTAGAAACCTTAACTTAGGGTTGACTTTGCATGACAACATCTAGGCTCGAGTCGTAGTCTCCCTAGAGTTGTGTCTCCCTCTGTTATCTGGTTAGGCTAGATCCTTGTCCCTGCGTAGGGGAACTACATCGCCTGATCTTCACACCAGATGAAGTATGTAGGCAGGAGATTGAGCTGATCTCTCCGGGCGCCTTTTCTTTTCTTTTTGTGTGTGCTTGACAGTTATAGGCTCGAGTCCCCGACTCCCTATTAACTTGTTGTGTTGTTGTGTGCTTGGAAGCCGATGTAAGTCCATCGAGTGGCATTTGGGTTCTAGTGTGTGTGTTTTCTGGTTCGGATGCTGATGTAAGTCCAGTGATTGGCATTCAGGCTCCACGTTTGCCTGTGTTTGTGTTTTGTTTGTGTGCGTGTCAGCCGAGCTACGAATGCTCTGATTCTTCTCTCGTCCGAGAAGATACGTATGCATAGGATGCGACATCCTAGCGAGCATGTGTCGTTTCCCCAGTCCGAACTACTTCGACTCTGATGTCTATGCCTGATAGACTAAGTAGACCCAGGATGCGACATCCTGCCGAGTCAGTTTCAGTCAGTTTCTTTTGTCTCTTTCAGCCAGTGTGTGTGTGTTTGAGCAGTGTCTAGCAACCAATATTCTTTCCTTTTGTGCGTGGATCCCGTAGAGTACTACGGATGCGTAGGGGGCCTAATACCTTCCCTTCGCATAACCGACTCCCGAACCCATCCTCTTTGGTCGCGAGACCACGTCTTTTCCAGGTTTACTCTGAGCGTTTCCTTTCCCTCTTTTGGGATAAATAACGCACGGTGGCGGCTCTGTTGTTTCTTCTTTTCCCGCCGGTTTTTCGCGTAATGCGACAGCTGGCGACTTTGCTGGGGACATAGAGAAGTTGACCTCTGCTGGTCCATCTTCCCTGAGCGAGTCTCTCCTAGCGCTCTCTAGGTTAGGGTTTTGGTTGCTGTTTGTTGTTGTATTTATTGCATTCATTTGTATATATTTGCATTTACTGTTTGCATTTAATATTTGCATTAAATGTTTGCATTCATTCATATTCATTTGCTGGCTGTGCTGTGTTTCTCTGTTTGGGGTGGGAGTTACTCGAGGTAAAAGGCCCAATACCCAGGCTATGAGTGAAATCTAGGAAACCTAGGAATAGAGTGATTCATGGGAAGCGGGTGGTGTACGCCACTTAGCGGAACATTGATATCACGAGCAGTTCAGACCCTGGTGGGATATTATCGGTGCATACATCGGGTGTGCACAGGATGATATTCTGCGAAAGGTTATTTATGCTGCGTTTCTCTCGACCTTACCCTGGCCTAGATGACACCCGTGAGTGGGGGGGTTTGATCATTTTAACAGGTACAGTTGGTGACTCCCGGTACTGTTGGTGACTATGAATTTTGGACATTTGTTTCTGGACGCCGGAGGTTTGACCCTGGTATTAATCAGAGGGTTCCGTTTATTTCGGATCCCTGGGCTGAATTTGAGGGTACTCGCTCAGATGGTGACTCAGTTCTCCAGACTTGGGTTCAGATGCCAGCTCCTCAGATTGACTTTGGGGTTTCAGATGGTTCCTCAGATGCCGGTTCCTGCCAGTCTTGGCTCCATCATTTGCATCATAGCATTTTTATTTTCCAAAAAAAATAGTAATGCATGAAAAAAAAAAAAAAAAAAGAGTTAACTCGCATACGCATGTCCTTTATCAGGATCATTCATGATAAAATAGCATTCGCAGCATATGCATATCATACACATATCATCCTTGCATTACAGACATGTTTGGGGACGTGACTTCTCACTTTGGGTTTTGACTGAGACAGGATTGTTGATCACCGCCCGCACCGCGACTAGACTCAATCATCAGGAGGAGTATGGATCAAGTTCAGACTGAGCTAGCTGAGATGAGGGCGAACATGGCCCAGTTCATGAACATGATGCAAGGGGTCGTTCAGGGGCAAGAGGAGCTGCGTGCCTTAGCCCAGAGACAGGAAGTTGTGATTCCAACTGCCAACCGTGCTTCACCAGTGGGTGTTCCTGTGGATGATAATGTTGCTGCTACCGCTCCCGCCAGTAACTTTGATGGGGTTGATGAGTTGGGGGGTATAAGAATCAATGGACAGCCTCTTGCTGCAGAGGTCAATGTCAGAGCTACCCGGATTCCAGTTCGTCGTCCTGCTTCACCTGTTGACAAACAAGAGGACACGTTTACTCTCCTCAGTGAGGACTATGACGTTGTGAAAACTGAAGAGAGGGATAGAAAAGTGGATGCTCTTGCTGAGAAAATCCGAGCCATGGAATGCCAGAACTCCCTTGGGTTTGATGTGACCGACATGGGTCTGGTGGAAGGGTTGAAAATCCCCTACAAATTCAAAGCACCCTCTTTTGACAAGTACAATGGCACTTCCTGTCCTCGCACCCACGTGCAGGCCTACTTCAGGAAGATCTCTGCTTACACTGATGATGAGAAAATGTGGATGTACTTTTTCCAAGATAGTCTATCTGGGGCATCTTTGGACTGGTACATGGATCTGAAGCGAGAATCAGTCAGAAGCTGGAAAGATTTGGGTGAGGCCTTCCTAAGGCAATACAAGCACAACATGGACATGGCGCCAAGCCGAACTCAGTTACAGAGCTTGTATCAGAAAGACAAGGAGAGTTTCAAAGAGTATGCTCAGAGATGGCGTGAGCTAGCTGCCAGGGTGCAACCTCCGATGTTGGAGAGAGAGCTGACTGACATGTTCATTGGAACCCTGCAAGGTGTGTTCATGGATCGTTTGGGAAGTTGCCCGTTCAGTAGCTTTTCAGATGTTGTCGTCTGTGGAGAAAGAACTGAGAGCCTTATCAAAGCAGGAAGGATACAAGATCCTGGCTCTTCAAACTCGTCCAATTCTAAAAAGCCATCCTCTGGGGCACCCAGAAGGGGAGAGGGTGAGACAAATGCTGTGCACCGTCAAAGGAGTGCAAATAGAGGACCATATCGGCAAGTTGCTGCTGTGACTATTCCAGCAACTCAAACTCAACAGCAACAGAGAAGACCAGCTCAGCAGCATCAGCGTCCACAACGTCATCCTCAGCAGCAGGCTTATCAGCCTCCCATTGACAATCAAGCTGGTACGAGTAATGAGAGGAAGAAGATCATTTTTGATCCAATCCCCATGTCCTACGCCGAACTGTATCCCACTCTGATAGAGCGGAACTTGATCACACCCAGAGACCCGCCGCCCATACCCGTCAACCCTCGGTGGTGGTATAGGCCTGAACAGCATTGTGTGTATCACTCGGGTGCTCCTGGTCATGATGTGGATAGCTGCTTTCAGTTGAAGATGAAGGTTCAAGACCTTGTGAGGTCAGGTATTCTGATCTTGGAGGACTTAGGTCCCGATGCTAATCAAGCTTGAAGATAACAAGTCCCGGGCTGGCGCCGACTTTTTCTTCAGAAGAGTTGTTCAGAAAACAGAAGCTGCTAATGCAAGAGATACTGACAGTTGTCGTCCCCGATGGGATCTATCACAATTGGGTCATTGTGGGCTTTCCTACAGTTGTTCATAAGTCAGAGTAATAATCACTTTGTTTAAAAACCCTTCTCCCATGCCAAAAGGAGAAGTGATGACATTGTTGGCAACATTTTATGCAATGATATTTTCATTCAAATAAATTCATGTTAAACATTTGTTTTCCATTTGTTTTCCCTTTTTGCTTTTTTGCATGAAATCGGTGATCACAAAAAAACCTTAAAAACAAGAATAAAAGCAATCTTTTCATCTGCATAACGATTGTCTTGTTTGATTTTCAAAAAGCTTTTCATATCAAAATCTTTATGCAGGTTGTTTCTCAAACCCATTGAGCATGATGATCGGACGTCATCTCCCAATTTTGAATTCCCTGTATTCGAAGCAGACGAAGATGATGTTGAAGGGATTCCTGACGAGATTTCCCGACTTCTTGAGCAAGAAAAGAAGATCACACTCAGCTGCATCTCGAGAATCAGCAGAATAGCCAACTGGGGCATTATCAAAAAAAAAGAAATCAAAAGAAATCAAAAGAAAGCAAAATCAAAAGCAAAATCAAAAAAAAGAAAAAACAAAAGAAAGATAGCACCCTCGAAGTCCCAAGTTGACTGATGCTGAATTCGATCGAAAGAAAAAGATCAACTGCCATGTATCATGGTCAGTCATATCAGTAGAGAGTGAAAAAGCATTCAACAAGAAGGTCAAGCCTCGTGTGTTCCGAGAAGGTGACCTTATGCTCAAGAAAGTCTTGTCTTTCGTGCCCGATTCCAGAGGCAAGTGGACTCCAAGCTAAGAACGTCCATACGTTTTCAAGAGAGCCTCTT
Source organism: Lathyrus oleraceus (assembly GCF_024323335.1). NCBI lineage: Eukaryota > Viridiplantae > Streptophyta > Magnoliopsida > Fabales > Fabaceae > Lathyrus > Lathyrus oleraceus. Next base: position 216,081,178 of record NC_066583.1, read on the forward strand.
CAGGCAGTGCTTTAACACTTACATCAATGGATGAAGAAGTTCACTCGTCCTGTGAATTCTGATGCAGTCAAGAAATACTTCGCCTAAACAAAAAAAAAAAAGAATAGCTCGCTAAGTCGAACACCCCAAAGGGCGACTTAGGCAAAAAGGAGCGTCTCGGTGGATTGAAAACCCGAAAGGGCGATCCAGGCAAAAGTTAGAGACATTGAAAAAAAAAGAGAATTTGCATCCCGCTAGATTGAACACCTCACACTGGGGCAATCTAGGCAAAAATTAGGGATTTGGCAAGTAACTGCATCTTGACAAGACTGTGCTCTATATCTGTCATCCGTCAGGGATTCTCGATTCGTCATCGACTGAAGCTTTGAATACATCGAAAATTCAGAATGGTAGAGGAAAGGTCATTATGTTCAATGTAGCCCTCTCCAATATACATCACCGATTTCAAACTTGTACAGATCTATGGAGTCTCGCCCTTTGCAGACTACCATTCCATCACGTCTATTTGAGCTTTTATCCAATTATTTGCATTCTTATTTGTTTCAACTCAACAAATGTTTTGCATGTTTGTTAAATGATAAAGTATCATTGTTTTCAAAATAAACAAATTTTCAAAAAAAATTGTTCTTAAACAAAGTGAACATTCACGATGATGGAAGGATACTTAGGAGACCCGTAGTGCTCTCCCGAGGGTGGTATGATTACCAACAGGTAAGACAATTGTTCGTATCTCGAGCATGGCTGTATCTTTGTCCTGCAGAACCTCGTATGGTCTCTCCTCAGTGAAGTTGCCCGATGCAGTGTTGTTTGAAGTTGTTCATCTTCATGTTCTCGGCAGTACAGATTCTTCCTCCAAATCCCTGTTAGCTCTATTGTGGGGCATCCCCAGTAGAGTGCTGCTTGAGCCCTACCGTGGGGCATTCCCAGCAAGGTTGCTGTTGAAATACTTTTGTGGGGCAGCTCCCCTAGCAGAGCGTTTACCGAAGACTTCAACTTTCGCCTCTCCAGCAGAGCATTCTTCTCCTCTCCACCAGCATGGGTGCCTTTCTTTGGAAGATTCGGTATTTTATGGATTGACATCCCAGTGCTCCATCATGCCCTCAGATGGATCCTCAGCGGAGTTGTTCGCGTAAGGAGCTTTATCAATGTTTTTGTATTTCTCATCAGAAATCTGGTTGCTTCTCGGACCCTGATTTCCATCACGAGTTTTTGTGGCACGTACGCCTGTATGTTGAACTCTGTTCTCCGGTTGCGACCGACGATCCCTCTGGAAGCCTCTTGTGGCCTTCCTCCCATGCAGGATAAGTGTTCCCTGATATCCCAGTCCCCAGTGGTTTTTCTTTGCTCTCTGGTGGCTTTGGTTTTCTCTCCGGATGGTTGATTCCTGGACCTGCGTGTTGAGCATGTCTGTTTGTCAGCATTCATCATACATTCATCATGCATAATACATACATGCATAATCATAACATTCAGGTACTCATGTTGCAGCTGTTGCCATGTATCTGTTGATGGTTGTTTCCTGCTATTTGGTGATACAGATCTCTCCAGTAGATTTTCCCCAAGCAAATGTGGGTGTGTCCGATCTCTCCATGTAGAGTCTACCTCTTAAGCAGAAAGTGTCTACCATTTCCTTCTGCACTCCCCACTGAGATACATCCTCGTGGATGACGGTTGCTTCCGTTCCCTCCCTACACGGGATGGGTTTCCCTATTAAGTTCTTTCCTCATTAGGATGAGTCTTGTTTCAGTCTGCCTTTTTGGAACAATCCTAAATTGGCTTCCTGTTGGCTGTCTCCCGTGCTTCCCTGGGGCATAAATGAATAGTCGCTCACTAACCGGCACTCATTCATCTTATCCTCAGCGGAATTTGTCGGTCTTCTACCCACTATCCGGTAGTTGTAAATCCTTTTTCTCACTCTGTCTCTCAGCAGACTGTTTGATGGGCCTCTACCTACGAACCGGTAGCTGTAAGTCCTATCTTTGTGGTTTTCTACCCACAAGCTGGTAGTTGTAAAATCCCACTTTCATCCCATTGGCAGAGTTAACCCTTTGTGCTCATCCCGATGATGACTGGTTGCTTTTCCGTGGCCTCTACCTACAAACCGGTAGCTGTAAGTCCTATCTTTGTGGTTTTCTACCCACAAGCTGGTAGTTATAAAATCCCACTTTCATCCCATTGGCAGAGTTAACCCTTTGTGCTCATCCCGATGATGACTGGTTGCTTTTCCGTGGCCTCTACCTACAAACCGGTAGCTGTAAGTCCTATCTTTGTGGTTTTCTACCCACTAGCTGGTAGTTGTAAAATCCCACTTTCCCCCCCTTGGTGGAATTAACCCTTTGTGCTCATCCCGATGATGACTGGTTACTTTTCCATTGGCTTCTACCTACAAACCGGTAGCTGTAAGTCCTATCTTTGTGGTTTTCTACCCACAAGCTGGTAGTTGTAAAATCCCACATTCCTCCTCTTGTTGGAGTTAACCCTTTGTGCTCATCCCGATGATGACTGGTTACTTTTCCGTGGTTTTCTGCCTACTAACCGGTAGATGTAATCCCCTCTTTGCAGTTATCAGTACCCAGTTTGCGGTATTGATATTCTTTTCCCCTGGATACTTGCCTTGATCAAGCAGTATTGTCCCCAGTGGGTTTCTCACTCCCCTTCAGATATTTGCTCCAAGTAAGCAATTTTATCCTCTTTTGATTGGTCATCTTTGCATACCTATTCCTGGTACCCGATGCCTTTCTTTTCGGTCGATTTATCCATTTAACAACCTACAACCCGGTTATGGATAATCTTCCATGCGAGTTTATTATCTACGTTTTGACGGCTATAGATAATATATCTCATGCACTCTTTGGTCAATCCTTCGATTGTTATCACCAGCAGAGTAAGATTCGTATTCCTTGTTCGGAATCGAATGTCCATCCTTTAACAAGTTTGCCTTTGCTCTCTTCAGGATGTTTTCGGTCGTTTATCCATCTAACAACCTACAACCCGGTTATGGATAATCTTCCATGCGAGGTTATTATCTACGTTCTGACGGCTATAGATAATATATCTCATGCACTCTTTGGTCAATCTTTCGATTGTTATCACCAACAGAGTAAGATTCGTATTCCTTGTGGATCGAATGTTTCATCCTTTAACAAGTTTGCCTTTGCTCTCTTCAGGATGTTTTCGGTCGTTTATCCATCTAACAACCTACAACCCGGTTATGGATAATCTTCCATGCGAGGTTATTATCTACGTTTTGACGGCTATAGATAATATATCTCATGCGCTCTTTGGTCAATCTTTCGATTGTTATCACCAACAGAGTAAGATTCGTATTCCTTGTGGATCGAATGTTTCATCCTTTAACAAGTTTGCCTTTGCTCTCTTCAGGATGTTTTCGGTCGTTTATCCATCTAACAACCTACAACCCGGTTATGGATAATCTTCCATGCGAGGTTATTATCTACGTTTTGACGGCTATAGATAATATATCTCATGCGCTCTTTGGTCAATCTTTCGATTGTTATCACCAGCAGAGTAAGATTCGTATTCCTTGTGGATCGAATGTTTCATCCTTTAACAAGTTTGCCTTTGCTCTCTTCAGGATGTTTTCGGTCGTTTATCCATCTAACAACCTACAACCCGGTTATGGATAATCTTCCATGCGAGGTTATTATCTACGTTCTGACGGCTATAGATAATATGTCTCATGCGCTCTTGGGTCGAAGTCGTCCTCCCCAGTCGAGTAAGATTCGTATCTCTTGTGTGGAATCGAATGTCCATCCTTTAACAAGACTGCTTTTCTAGCCCTCTTCAGGATGTTGAGTGTTTTGGAACACAAACCAATTTACGCTTTGGCACTCAGGCCAATTTTCCGGTATTCATACCGAGGTGGCGATCAGGCCAATCTCCGATGTTTCAGATTGACATCAAATCTCTCACACACCGATGCTCAGTATTCAAACTGACTTGAGGCGCTCAAGCCATGGTTATCCCTGTGTTACCATTTATTTTGGTATCCAGGTCGACGTTTCAGTTTCGGTATTCAGGCCGATTTCCCTTTTCCGTTCCAGACGGATTCTTCTCTCAAGACTGTCTCTTTGCCGATCCTGACAGGCATTCTTGTATTATATCCAGTCGGTGCAAATTTCTACGGTTCTTTTGTATTCAATCCCTGTTTCCCCTGAAAGTCTGACAGCCACTGCTATCATCCGTTCGGGTTCCCAGCTGATTGAATAGGGGCAGCTGTAGCACCTCAAATTTGCACCTATCATTGTACATACCATTTCATATTAGGTCATAGCATATCATGATACATTGCATAGCATTGCATTGTCCCCAGTTGCCTCAAGAGCAAGCAAGTCAAGAAATTAGGTCAAACTGATCAGGAGATCAGTCAGCCAATCAAGCAAAGTTGTTTCTCAAGGAGCAAAGGCCCTAGGGTTTGTCCAACAAGTTCACATGACTTGGAGGTCTATTTGAAGTGTTCAAGTCAAGGGTTGAAGGCTCAAAGGTCATCAGTTCATGCACAATCAGTCAATTAGGTCAAAGACAGTCAACAGTCAGTCAAAGCAGTGGATGGTGGCCATTCTTGTGGAATTTGGGCACCATGATCATTAATCAAGGATTCATACAACTTGGGACATCATTTGAAGTCAAGGCCTCAAGGAATTAGGGTTTGGAAGCCATCAGTCAGTGCATAGACAGTCAGAAACCCTAGAAAGTCAAAGTTGGTCAACTGTGGTTGATTCTATGGTTTTGACGGATGGAAATGGTTTGAGAGAGTTTACTCATGTCCCAATAGGCCTCATATGTCATGACAATCAACATCATTAAAGAATTTGAAGCCAATCAGAAAATTTCCCAAAATAGAAAGTGGACCTGTAATTTCAACTGCCAAAAATGGAAACTTCTTGATCCTCAGCTTGCATCATGATACAAGCTTCAAATGAACTTTTGCCCAACATGAAAGTTGAAGGTCTTGTTCTCCCATTTTCAAAAAGTCCAAGAACTCTCAAATCCCATGTGTGGTTGTCAAGATATGATCAATTCAATTTCAGAAATTTGTGAACTTCAAAGGGCCATATCTCTCAAACCATAAGGCCAAATTTGGTGGGGTTTTTTCCTACAAACCACATTTTTCCTCCTCTTTCCAAAAATATAAATTTCATTCATCAAAACCTTGCCAATCAAAATGGCATTTTTGGACCTATTTCATTAAAAATCAAGTTTGACTCAAGTTTGACTTTTTGATTTAAACATTTTTTACACAATTGGCCAATTGGGACTTGTTCTATATGTCATTTGCAAGGTGTTCCAAGCCCAAATTCAAGTTGCTTCTTGTCATACCACCTCCATTTGCCTTTGGTGTAAAATTGGCAAATATGACATTTTGGTTCTTTTAAGCAACACAAACTTAATGCTTCATTGAACCAACTTAAAACAGATGGATTAAAGGACATTTGCAGCCTGCTTTTAAAGCCCATTTTCGTGTACAACCACACCTCCACTTCCACTTGACCAAAATTAGCAAAAGTGCAAATGATCCATTTTGAATTAAGCAAGCTTAGGCTTTGGATTAGCAAGGATAAACAGACCAATATAAAGTCATTTTCTGCACTTTCTAACCCTAGTCAGCAGCCTTTGCAGATCAAAAACATTCATTCTCTCCTCTCTTGCATTTTTGGCATATTGGCAATTTCTGCACAAAACTCTAAAAGACCACGAGTTAGCTTGTTGCATCACCATCCAAACACCATTGTGAGTTGGTTTCAACCTTCAAACCCCATCTGTAACCATCATTTTCGTGGCTGTTTGGTCAAGGTATCATCAATGGCAGAAGTTATGCAGAGTTAATTTATTTGGTTTCAAGCCAAGATTGCTTCACCAATCATCATTTGGAAGCATAAAGGACCCCTGTTTCAACCATTGGAGTTCAAGCAATCACAAATCAGCTCAGTTCTGCAGATTTGGTAAGTATTTCGAATCTTGCATTTTTTGAAATGATGCTATGCCATGTATAGTGCTTGCCTTGCTGAGTATGGTGGACCTTGAATCGTGTCAAATGATTAAGAGATGTGTGAGAAATCTGAAATTACATTTTCATGTTCAAACTTGTTTCCTTCGATTTCTCTTGTGTGAGTTCGTTTTAATGTTTTGAGTGCTGGATATGTGATGCTCATTGTTGGTAGATGCTATTGCCATGCTCGATTTTACTTTCTGGAAATTTCGTTCATGATGGATTGTTGATGATGAATACCCTGTTTGAATCCTACATGTCTGCCCAGATTTTCTTCATGAATCATGTTTGGATTTACTGTTTGTTTGCTATTGCTTTTGTTACATGAACATTAATGCCATGCTGTTACCATACTATTGGGATGTTGATTGATGATGTTGCATGAAAACGAGATGCATGCTGTTTCCAAACCCTAGGCTGCTTGAAGTTCAAACTTTGCCCAGAATCATGAGCCACGATTGGCTGTTGTTGTTGTTTTCCCAGCATGCTACTGTTCCATTGAGGGATAGCCAATGGGAATATTTCGCTGCCTTTGCCTATGCACGGTCGTTTCATTTAAGTTGGCCATCAATTACCATTTTGCCACGCGGTCAACTTATGTTGACTTGTCATGCCTTGCTTTTGTTCATGTTTCATCCAAATGTTCATCAATCTTCCATAATTCATATTTAATTCATTTTAACTCCAAAAATTGTGGGATTTTTTGCATCAAACTCATGAAAGTGTCTAGTTTTTTATCATTATTTTTAGAGATTTTTCTGATCATTGGATTTTAATTGGCTCTAGGGTTTATGTTATGTGACCAAAAATGATACTTATTGCCAATCTTTTTGTGAAATACTCATGTTGCATCCTTTGGTCTTGAAATTTTTTGTGGAGAAACTAGACTCATTTACCTTTGTTTCCATATAAAGTTTGTGCATTTATCATATGTGGATTGAGAGCTTTGATTTTTTTGAAGTTAGGGTTTGCATTTGGTGTCACACTAATGATATGCATTTTCTTGATTTTCAATGGCATGCTTCCTTACATCCAAATGACCCCAAATTTTTCATGATCCCTCCCTTACATGTCTAGTTCATGTGTGAATTTTCTTGGAATTAATTGTGCTGTTTTCCATTTATGTGAGAATTTTCTTCCCTGCCTAGTCAAATGTTGACTTTTTGTGCTACACATTGCCATATCATTTGGGAAATTCTCATACCATATTGTTTGATCATGAAATTTCATATGTAATAACTAGACATCTTGAGCTTTGCATTGGTGTTAATCTCATTCATTTCTCATCTGTTTTCAATTTGATATGATTTTTTGAAGTTGACCCATGTTTGTTGACCTTCATTGTGCATGCTTGAATTTGGTTTGACTTCTTGATTTTAATTGACTGCCTTCCTCTCATCCAAATGCCATGAAATTTGACATGCTTACCATGCTAGATGTTAGGTTTGAATGTGATTTATTTGATGATTTTTGAGATTGTTTGGTTTGACTTTTGATGCAAGTCATTCTGTTGATTTCTTTGAGCTTTCATTTGCCTTACTTTGACTTCAAATGTCCATGAAATGATAATAATGCATGATTTGAATGTGGGCCCAATTGTGATAGCTTCTTAAATGTTTGACCTTGACTTTGGTTGACTTTTCTTGGCTGTTTTGACTTTTTCTTTCATCCTTGACCCTAGGCTAGTCCTAGTGGTCTGTTGAGCTTACAATTGAGTTCTTGTTTCAGGTTAAGCACCAATGCCTCAAAGATCATTCAAACTTGTTTGAACTTGGTTGTTTACCATATGCTAACCTTTGTTTTGTAGGTTTGACTCATTGTGATTGAGTCTTGTGCCTTGCACAGTTGGTCATCTGTTTTGTTTGTAAATCCCATTCCTGTGCTTTTAACTATTTAATTGCATACTGATTGTTTTGACTTTTTTCAGGTACTTTAGTTGCTTAAGTTCTCTGAACTTGATTTGCTTTGCTTTTTAGCAACTTGCTTGAGGTATAATCTCTTTTACTTCATGTAGTCTGGAGACCCGGTCTGTTACTTGGCCGGGCAAATTGTCTGAAGTCCTCCTTAAGAGGCCATGCTTGTGTGTGTTTAAAATTGTCCCAAGCAGGAAAAGTCCTTCAAGTAAGGCAATTGGTGGAAGGTAGGGATATGCAATCTATCCCCCACTACTCTTGTTGTGTCATCCCTCTGCTCACACTGCTGTGTGTTGATGCATTGGGATACAAACCCAAGATCTTGTACAAAGTGTACAGTGTCAGAGTCTTCGAGTATAGAAGGGTTCCCACTTTCTGGACCCATGCTCATTTGTCTATTAGCTCTCCCTGGCCAGGGATAAGAGCTGTGAGGTCTCACCCTCACTTCATCCTTTCATCTGCTTCACCTTAGCCTCTCAATGGCAAGGTTAAGAGCACACTTACCCTATTCTAGTTGGCCCTAGTGCCTAACCCTTGTGTGAGCCTCTTGTATGCATATAGAGTGTGCTTCCTGTGATTGTCTGTTTGCTTTGCCTCTTTAGGTGTAGCTTAGACTTGCCCTTGTGCAAGGTAGGTTGTGCTTGACTCGCTTCCTGTGCAAGTCAAGTCTGTGTGGCTTACTCCCTGTGTGAGCCATGCTTAGAGTTGTTTAGCCGAACTACGGCAACTCTGATTCTCATGTCCAGATGAGATACGTAGGCACGAGACGCGATGTCTTGCCGAGTTTGACTAACATCTAACTCTTTTTCTCTCACCCCTGTTGTGACTGAGATATTCTTTTCTCTCGCCCTCGTTGCGATTGAGACCTCCCCTTTCTCTTGCCCTAGTTGCAATCGAGACCCTTGCTTCTTGTGCAAGCCGTGTTCAGGATAGGTTGGCCCTTGTGCCATTTAGCTAGAAACCTTAACTTAGGGTTGACTTTGCATGACAACATCTAGGCTCGAGTCGTAGTCTCCCTAGAGTTGTGTCTCCCTCTGTTATCTGGTTAGGCTAGATCCTTGTCCCTGCGTAGGGGAACTACATCGCCTGATCTTCACACCAGATGAAGTATGTAGGCAGGAGATTGAGCTGATCTCTCCGGGCGCCTTTTCTTTTCTTTTTGTGTGTGCTTGACAGTTATAGGCTCGAGTCCCCGACTCCCTATTAACTTGTTGTGTTGTTGTGTGCTTGGAAGCCGATGTAAGTCCATCGAGTGGCATTTGGGTTCTAGTGTGTGTGTTTTCTGGTTCGGATGCTGATGTAAGTCCAGTGATTGGCATTCAGGCTCCACGTTTGCCTGTGTTTGTGTTTTGTTTGTGTGCGTGTCAGCCGAGCTACGAATGCTCTGATTCTTCTCTCGTCCGAGAAGATACGTATGCATAGGATGCGACATCCTAGCGAGCATGTGTCGTTTCCCCAGTCCGAACTACTTCGACTCTGATGTCTATGCCTGATAGACTAAGTAGACCCAGGATGCGACATCCTGCCGAGTCAGTTTCAGTCAGTTTCTTTTGTCTCTTTCAGCCAGTGTGTGTGTGTTTGAGCAGTGTCTAGCAACCAATATTCTTTCCTTTTGTGCGTGGATCCCGTAGAGTACTACGGATGCGTAGGGGGCCTAATACCTTCCCTTCGCATAACCGACTCCCGAACCCATCCTCTTTGGTCGCGAGACCACGTCTTTTCCAGGTTTACTCTGAGCGTTTCCTTTCCCTCTTTTGGGATAAATAACGCACGGTGGCGGCTCTGTTGTTTCTTCTTTTCCCGCCGGTTTTTCGCGTAATGCGACAGTAGGCATAAGACGCGATGTCTTAGCGAGCACACATCCCCCAACCCATAGGTCAGCCGAGCTACGAAGACTCTGATTCTCATATTCAGATGAGATACGTATGCAGTGGATGCAACATCCGCGCGAGTCATTTTCTTTTAACCCTTTTTTTTGGCAAACAGCACAAGATAAACCCACACCCTTTAGACGAAAACTACAAAAGTGGATCCCGTAGAGTACTACGGATGCGTAGGGGTGCTAATACCTTCCCTTCGCATAACCGACTCCCGAACCCAAGATTTGGTTGCGAGACCCCGTCTTGTCCTTTCCTTTTTCAGGTTTACTTCGAGCGTTTCCTTTCCCTCCTTTGGGATGAATAACGCACGGTGGCGACTCTTCTGTCATTTTCTTTCGCCGGTTGTTTTTTCGCGCACTGTATTTTTCAGGTTGCGACAATCATCTACCACTAAAATATTGTTTTGGACTCCATGGCCACTCAACATCAAAACAAACATATCTAAATAATAAGATAAAAGAGAGCACAACCGAATCTCTCAACATCAAAACAAATACAAACAATCCCATAAACTCAAGTGATACATGACCAGAGCACTATAGACTACCTAGTGAAAACAAAACAAGAACTAGCCTCTGAATCTAATCCTTGTACGAAGCCCCACTATCCCCGGTAACTGAGTGATATCACGATAGAACATCATTCCAACAGAAGTGTGAAAATTCAAATCATTATAGAAAAACATAGTAATATGAAATGTATAACAAACATACATATATTATTAGAATTCACCATGTTTCATACAAACATGAATCATACCATCTTATTAAAGACTCACATGTTTACCACCATATAACATGGCTCAGCAATCCACAAGTATTCATTTATAAATACTAAATGATGTACAAAAGTCATATTTCAAAACATATCGATTTCATGTACATATTATCATCCATAATCATTTACAAATCATTACCAAATATGTATACAACTTTCACATGATTCCATAATGTATACAAATCACCAGTTCATCACATATATCACAAATACGCACACATATCACATCAACAACACATCAACAATTCATATCAAATGGATTACCTAAAATCCACGTACATGCATATCTACCAAAATCATATCCACACAATCATATCACATAATCACACAAACAACAATTCACACTGAATTGTGCGACTCAATCTGTGACTCAATGCGATATGCATGCGGATCTCATCCATTATAATTTTTGGCTTGCCGAGCGTCTCTCAAACAGACTAGATAACCACCTCTAAAGCTCGACTCTTCCTTAAGCTTTCAAACCCCATTCGGCATTAGGTTTGGGATAAGCAAATAATCTACGCGAGATTACCCAACATTGCCTCTTTCATAGACTCATGCTAGTGTAAGTGTGCAACAACAACAAGACTCATGCAATTAGGACGATCGCAACCCCTTAAACATACATAAGCATACCAAATCCAACATTTGCACAACATACACCTAACATGACTTCAATCCCAAACAATACATCAAATAACATTCATCATCTCATCACAACACAATAACATAAAGCAAACAAGGCAATTCATGTTATTCATCAAATTCACCAATTCACATCATCACGTACATAATATAAAGTATTATGTTTCTTCATAAAATCCATCTAAAACCATCCAATACATGCCAAACAATAGAAAACATGTCATTAACAGTCACCACACATACAACATACATCCATATTAGTATTCTTTTGATAAAATATTAATCTAATGTTATCAAAATGAATATCACATTGTAGATAATATTCTTAGCTTCGTAACGGTTCAAACGGAACCTCAAACAAAGTTACGGTTCAAAAGTTATTGAATTTACAGGGTTTTCAAAATGTTGTCAAAACTAGAAAATTTGTTGTTGCAAAAATGCTGTCAAAAACCAAATTAATTCATCATTTTTCATGATATAAATAGTTATACAACCTATATATATATATCATATACCAACTATTATGATCATAGAAACAAGATTCTAAGCTCCACTAATTTTCACCAAAATCCCAAATCAACCATTTTCAAGTGAAACTCAAACATGCAATTATAAATCAAATCATGTTTTATACACATACCCATTCATGGAATTCAATATAGAAACATCATAGCATAACATAAACATCAATTTCATTGATTAAAACATAAACACGTGTTAGGGTTTCTCAAAAATGAAAATTCTCAAATCCTAAGTTTATGATATCTAACCCACATACATTATATATATTATATTTACCCAAGACCACTTGAAATCCCACCCTTACCTTAGTATAGATTAAATCTCTAGGTCCTTCTTCTTCTAGTTTCCTCTTCTCCCCTTTCTCTTCTCTTCTATTCTCTCTTCTCTTGTTTTACAAAACGGCCTCTTATCTCTAAAACCCTTACTATCTTTTTAAGTCATAATGGGCTTAACCCACTAATCAACCTATTCTAATTAATTAGGCCCATTACTAGACAATTGCTATTTCTACTCATAAAATTCATTTATTCAAATAACACATATATTCAAATAATTCAAATAATCACCAGAACACATATTTAATTAATTAGCACACCAAATAATGGTTAATTAAAATAAACACCTCATAAATAAATACGGAACTGAAATTAGGGTGTTACAACTCTCCCCCGTTTGAAATAGTTTCGACCTCGAAAGTTACCTTAAGCAAACAACTTGGGATATGAATCCCTCATCTGACTCACATTTCCACCATCCGATCCTCCAAAAACGACTTTCACCAAAGCGATCTCTTTACCACGGAGTTATTTCACCTCTTTATCTTCTATCCGTATAGGTAATGTCTCCACGGTCAAGTTATCTCTAACCTCAACATCATCTAATTGGATAACATGTGAAGGATCCGTAATGTATCTCCTCAATTGAGGCACGTGAAACACATCAGGGAGATTAGTAAGTGACGTCGATAACGTAATTCGATAAGCCACTTCACCTACTTTCTCGGAAATCTGATACGGACCAATAAAACGCGGCGTCGACTTACATGACTTCAATGCTCTAACAACACCTGTTACCAGAGTAACTCTTAAAACACATGATCATCTACCTCAAACTCAAGCACTTTCCTTCTCTTTTAATGGTAACTCTTTTAACGACTCTGAGAAACATCCATCTTCTCTCTGATCATTTTAATCTTATCATTAGTCTATGGAACTATCTCAGGTCTAACCACAACACTCCCTCCAGATTCATACCATACAAAGCTTCAAACGGAGCCATACCAATACTCGAATGAAAACTATTGTTGTAGGTAAACTCAATCAAAGGCAAATAACTATCCCAAGCACCTCAATTTTCCAAAACACAAGCTCTCAAAAGATCCTCAAGCGACTGAATCGTTCTCTCAGTCTGACCATTTGTCTACGGATGATAAGCAGAACTCAAAACACAACTTTGTACCCAAAACACGTTGCAAACCTTTCCAAAATCTCAAAGTAAACCTCGCATCCCTATCTGACATAATGCTAGATGGAATACCATGCAAACTGACAATTTTCTCAATATACAGCTTTGCACGCATAACAAAGTCCTATCCAATTTTCTCAAAATTATCAGGAGATCATGGGAATCGTATGCATGTTTCACCCTGATGGGTTGAAATTAATCAACATGGTATCACCAGGGTTTCATCAAAGGTTGGTTTGGATACCAACAAAGCATCAAGAGTTATACAACCTATATATATCATATAGCAACTATTAAGATCATAGAAACAAGATTCTAAGCTCCACTAATTTTCACCAAAATCTCAAATCAACCATTTTCAAGTGAAATTCAAACATCCAATTATACACCAAATCATGTTCTATACACGTACCCATTCATGGAATTCAACATAGAAACATCATAGCATAACATAAACATCAATTTCGTGGATTAAAACATATACACATGTTAGGGTTTCTCAAAAATCAAAATCCCCAAATCCTAAGTTCATGATATCTAACCCACATATATTACATACATTGTGTTTATCCATGACTATTTGAAATCCCACCCTTACCTTAGTATAGATGAAATCTCTAGGTCCTTCTTCTTCTAGCTTCCTCTTTTCCTCTTTCTGTTTTCTTCTCTTCTATTCTCTCTTCTTCTCTTATTTTACAAAACTAACTTTAATCTCTAAAACCCTTACTATCTTTTTAACTCATATTGAGCTTAACCCACTTATTCACACATTCCAATTAATTAGGCCCATTACTAGACAATTGCTATTTCTACTCATAAAATTCAATAATTCAAATAACACATGTATTCAAATAATTCAAATAATCACCAGAACACATATTTATTTAACTATCACACCAAATAATGATTAATTAAAATAAACACTTAATAAATAAAAACGGAAATTAAATCGGGGTGTTACAATGTAACACGCCCCAAACTACTACTACTCAAATACAACATACAATTGCATAATCAGAGTAAATTAAAGCATGCATACACGAGGGAATCACATTTACTTCTTCCAGAAACAACACATGTCATGGTCACATACAAGTAAAACAAATTATAAATCAAAACCAAATAACCGACATGCAAACTCACATATCGGAATAACATCTCTCTTCATAAATGGTAAATAGTGATGATTCCCATAAATCATCTACCACTAAAATATCGTTTGGACTCCAAGGCCACTCAACATCAAAACCAACATATCCAAATAGTAAGATAAAAGAGAGCACAACAATATCTCTCAACATCAAAACAATTACAAATAATCCCATAATCCCAAGTGTTACATGACCAGAGCACTATAGACTACCTATTCAAAACACAACAAGAACTAACCTCCGAATCTAATCCTTGTGCGAAGCACCACTATCCTCGGTACCTGAGCGATATCACGATAGAACATCATTCCAACAGAAGGGTGAAAATTCAAATCATTAGAGAAAAACATAATAATATGAAATGTATAACAAACATACATATATTATTAGAATTCGCCACGTTTCATACAAACATGCATCATATCATCTTATTAAAAAATCACGTGTTTACCACCATACAACATGGCTCAACAATCCACAAGTATTCATTTATAAATACTAAAAGATGCACAAAAGTCATATTTCAAAACATATTGATTTCATGTACATATTATCATCCATAATCATTTATAAATCATCACCAAATATGTATACAACTTTCACATGATTCTATAATGTATACAAGTCACCATTTCATCACATATATCACTAATACGCACACATATCACATCAACAACACATCAATAATTCATATCAAAAGGATTACCTAAAATCCACGTACATGCATATCTACCAAAATCATATCCACACAATCATAGCACATAATCACACAAACAACAATTCACACTGAATTGTGCGACTCAATCTGTGACTCAATGTGATATGCATGCGGATCTCATCCGTCATCATTTCCGGCTTGCCGAGCGTCTCTCAAACAGACTAGATAACCACCTATAAAGCTCGATTCGGCCTTAAGCTTTCAAACCCCATTTGACATTAGGTTTTGGATAAGAAAATAATCTACGCGAGATTACCCAACATTGCCTCTTTCATAGACTCATGCTAGTGTAAGTGTGCAACAACAACAAGACTCATGCAATTAGGACGATCGCAACCCCTTAAACATACATAAGCATACCACATCCAACATTTGCACAACATACACCAAACACGACTTCAATTCCAAACAATACATCAAATAACATTCATCAAGGCAACACAATAACATTCATCAATACATCAAACAACACAATAACATAAAGCAAACAAGGCAATTCATGTTATTAAGCAAATTCACCAATTCACATCATCACGTACATTATTTAAAGTATTATGTTTCTTCACAAAATCCATCTAAAACCATCCAATACATGCCAAAGAATAGAAAACATGTTATTAACACTCACCACACATACAACATACATCCATATTAGGATTCTTTTGATAAAATATTAATCTAATGTTATCAAAATGAATATCACGTTGTAGATAATATTCTTAGCTTCGTATCAGTTCAAACGGAACCTCAAACAGAGTTACAGTTCAAAAGTTATTAAACTTACAAGTTTCTCAAAATGTTATCAAAACTAGAAAATTTGTTGTTGCAAAAATGCTGTAAAAAACCATAAACTTTGCTGTTGCAAAAATGCTGTCAAAAACCACAAAATTTGCTGTTGTGAAAATACTACTGTCCAGAACGAATTTTCATCATAAAACCACATGAATTCATCATTTTTCATGAAATAAATAGTTATACAACATAGAAACAAGATTCTAAGCTCCACAAATTTTCACCAAAATCCCAAATCAACCATTTTCAAGTGAAACTCAAACATGCAATTATACATCAAATCATGTTCTTTACACATACCCATTCATGGAATTCAATATAGAAACATCATAGCATAACATAAACATAATTTCATGGATTAAAACCTAAACACGTGTCAGGGTTTCTCAAAAATCAAAATTCTCAAATCCTAAGTTTATGATATCTAACCCACATACATTATATATATATATTATATTTACCCATGACCACTTGAAATCCCACCCTTACCATAGTATAGATTAAATCTTTAGGTCCTTCTTCTTCTAGTTTCCTCTTCTCCCCTTTCTCTTCTCTTCTATTCTCTCTTTATCTCTTGTTTTACAAAACGACCTCTAATATCTAAAACCCTTACTATCTTTTTAAGTCATAATGGGCTTAACCCACTAATCCACCCATTCTAATTGATTAGGCCCATTACTAGACAATTGCTATTTCTACTCATAAAATTCATTTATTCAAATAACACATATATTCAAATAATTCAAATAATCACCAGAACACATATTTAATTAATCATCACACCAAATAATGATTAATTAAAATAAACACCTAATAAATGAATACGAAAATTAAATTAGGGTGTTACAACTCTCCCTCGTTTGAAATATTTTCGACCTCGAAAATTACCTTAAGCAAACAACTCGGGATATGAATCCCTCACTTGACTCACATTTCCACCATCCGATCCTCCCAAAACGACTTTCACCAAAGCGATCTCTTTACCACGGAGTTGTTTCACCTCTTTATCTTCTATCCGCATAGGTAATGTCTCCACGGTCAAGTTATCTCTAACCTCAACATCATCTAATTGGATAACATATGAAGGATCCGCAATGTATCTCCTCAATTGAGGCACGTGAAACACATCAGGGAGATTAGTAAGTGACGACGACAACATAATTCGATAAGCCACATCACCTACTTTCTCGGAAATCTGATTTGGACCAATAAAACACGGCGTCAACTTACACGAATTCAATGTTCTACCAACACCCGTTATCGGAGTAACTCTTAAAAACACACGATCATCTACCTTAAACTCAAGCACTTTCCTTCTCTTGTCATGGTAACTCTTCTAACGACTCTGAGAAACATTCATCTTCTATCTGATCATTTTAATCTTATCAGTAGTCTGTTGAACTATCTCAGGTCTAACCACAACACTCTCTCCAGATTCGTACCATACAAAGCTTCAAAAGGAGCCATACCAATACTCGAATGAAAACTATTATTGTAGGTAAACTCAATCAAAGGAAAATAACTATCCCAAGCACCTCCCTTTTCCAAAACACAAGCTCTCAAAAGATCCTCAAGCGACTGAATCGTCCTCTCAGTCTGACCATCTATCTGCGGATGATAAGTAGAACTCAAAACATAACTTTGTACCCAAAGCACGTTGCTAACCTTTCCAAAATCTTGAAGTAAACCTCGCATCCCTATCTGACATAATGCTAGTTGGAATACCATGCAAACTGACAATTTTCGCAATATACAACTTTGCACACATAACATAGTCCTATCCAATTTTCTCAAAATTATCAAGAGATCATGGGAATCGTATGCAAGTTTCACCCGGATGGGTTGAAATTAATCAACACTATATCACCAGGGTTTTATCAAAGGTTGGTTTGGATAGCAACAAAGCATCAAGAGTTGTTCAATCCTTTCCCATCCATAGAGTCTACTAGCTACGTGGTCAAAATTAGGGTTACTCCCTTTATTTAATCATCTTTAATCGTGAGTGGATGAAAACCTATCTTCATCATTATCTCAGTGTGAAGTTGATTAAATAGGGGCAGCTGTTGTACCCCAAATTTTGACCATCCTTCTCCTAACCTAGAGCTTAAATCACTAATATGTATAGGGTCTACAAACCATCTAGTAAACCCTAATGTCCTAAAAAATAAAAGAGGAACCATTTTGACTCTTTAGGAGTTTTGATCTTAGCCTAGGCTATACCTGCTACCTTTGGACTCTCAGGGTAATATATAGTTTTTACTTAACCAACTAATTAAGAGTGACATGATGTAAGATCCCAATTTTGACCCTAAGATCCCTCATGTTATCTCATCATATGGATTAGCATTGGGATCACAACTTGTCATCCTCCTTACCCCTCATTCATTGGGTTTGCATTGAGAGAGATCACCAAGCACATTTGATTGTATCATACTTCATTTTTCTTTGTTTACTAACCAAAATACCAAAAATATGTCATTGTATAGTTTAACTCTTTTGTAGGTAGTGTGTATGCTGACCTATGATCTATCAAGCTCATATCTAGTGTTTAAGACCCTCATTGCAAGGAGCTCAATCAATAATTGGTCTATATTGGCTATAATAATCATATATGGATCCCCATGATCTTCACATGTTATTTTGATCAAGAAATCATCAAGAGTTTGGAGTTGGTTTGCCTTGGAAACCCTAATTCATCTGGGTATCTTATGTGACTTCTTTAACACGTTTGTTTAGCAATTCATCAAATATTTCAAGGGATACTACAAATTTCATCATCTTATGCATATATTATCCTCCATGAGTCTCAAAAGTCAAGAGAATTTCAAGCTAGCAAGATGGTTCATGGTGGTTGGTCAGAGGAAACCAACTAGTCAAAACCGGGATTCCCTAGATCCTATATCCTACAATATTTGTCATATAAAAATTATTCCAAGATCAAATTTACTCTAAATAACATTCCAAACAACTTTCATGTTGAGGTAAAGAGCTAGTTTTGCTTGGAAAGTCATTTTTTATGGTGAAAGATTATAGGTCATTTTGTCTAAACCCTAATTTGGAGGTCAACTTCCCAAGATCATAACTTGCTCAATTTTCATGATATGAAATCCATTATAATTCCATGATAAATTTCAAGATGTCTAGTTCATCGTTTATGTTTGGAGGAAGTGCAAATTCAACTTGTAAATGCATGTGCCAAGTGAAAACATTATAGGTCATTTTGGGTCAATACCATTGAACAAGTGATTTTCCCCAACTTCTAAAATGCACAACTCCTTCATGCCAAATCCAAATGAGGTCAAACTTGTGACTAACTTTAAGAGGTTTGAAAGAGCTACAACTTTGGTGAAGGAATGTTTCTCATTTGAAGTCCATAGAAAATGTTATTCAAGGTGGAAGAAGTGAACATATGCCTTGGTAGTTAGATTTTTTTTAATATGTTTGATTTCCCAAACTTCCACCTCAAAATTCATCATGATCCAAGCCTCAAATTAAAAATTGTCCAAAATGCAAGTTGTTCCCCTTTATCTCACCTTTCTAAAAAGTCAAAAATCATCTCATTTGGACAAAGTATGAGGTACTTGCGCATGGGTGAAAATTGAAGCACCATTTGGATATTTTCAAAGTCCAATTTCCATTCACACTTGCATGAGCTTCCAAGTTGATTTCAGTACATTGCACATTGGTTTATGGATCAGATGGCATCATTTCATGGGTCTCATACACGCCCATGCAACCATGCAAAGAAGATTTTCAAATTTTTGCCAAAATTAGAAGTGTGCAAATATCATTCTCTATGGATATAAATAAAACCTTCTTGCTCAGAATTGGGGACCTCATGCCCAAGCTTTGATTCATAAACCCCAACCCTCACCATTGAAGGATAAGCTTAAAGATTTTCTTTGAAAATCGAGTTTCAAATCTCCAACTGTTTTGAGATTGAAACTCCAAGTGTCCATCCCTTTATTTGATCTATTTCTCTTCCATTAAGCATCTGAAGCAAGGCCAAACATAATTGGAAGCAAGGTCGTGCCAATCTGAAGCTCCACTGAAGGTGAATTTTCAGATTTTTCATCTCTTCGATTCTCACCGAATTCTCCACTATTCTTGTTGATTTTTGGTTGTCTGAAGTCCTACCAATGTAGGCAAGAAGATTGAGTTTCTTTGAGGTCAAATCGAAGCGACTCAGTTCATGACCCTCAAAATTCAACTCCTTGTATCTTCTTAAATACTTGGAGTTAGACAAAATTGAGGCTAGATTCGAGATCCTGAGCATTTTTTCTTCAAAATAGTGTACTCATTTTCCATTTTTCTTTGAGTTGAACTTGGACCAGTTCGGTGTTCCTCACTGGAGAAGAAGACTGGAGCCAGGGCTCCGGTGGTGTGTTGGCTTGTCTAGAACCCTTTGATCTGAGTCCCACGTTCTAATATCAGCCATTTAAAGTAATTACCACTCGTGTGGGACATTTGACTAGGGAACATGTGGAAAGCGCGCTCTGATCCATATGATCTGCCACCTTAATTAATGAGGGAGATCAGATGGTCCATGTATTTTTGAATTTTTGAATTTTCATTTTAATTACTTTATTTTCATTATTTCATATTAATTTCATTATTGATCCAAAAAAATATGGGACTTTCACCAAAAAATTTCAAATATTTTCCTTTTTAATTTTCTGAATTAAAATTATTTTTTGGATCAAAATTGTTATTTTCATGATTTAATTCTTTTTGTGCATATTTTTAATTGTTTAAAAATAGTGAAAAAATTTCTCCAAGGTCCTTTGACCTTGTTTGACCTATGATAAATCTCTTGGCCATTTATTTGGTGTTTTGAAGAGGTTTTAGGTTTTTGATAAAACATAATTTAATTTAATGCTTTTTAATTGATTATTAATTTGTTTAATTGAAAATAAATTATGTTGAGCCATTTTCATTGACTTGTGAAGTTTGACTATTGTGTTTGGGCCTTGGTCAAGGTTGATATGACTTTTGTTGGATTAAAATCATTGGATTTAGGGGATTGATGAAATGTACATTTCATCTCCCAAAATGAATGAATGATTTTAATTTGATGAAATTCATCCCATGACCAATTTGTGTTTGTCTCATTTCCCCTCCCTCTTCATCTTCAATCCCTTTCTATCCCATTCCTCTCATTAGCCAATGAGATCTCAATACCCTATGGATAATTGGTTCATGAACCAATTCAAGTATGGATGAGATTAGGTCCACCCTTTGATTATTTTCTTTTTGTGTGTGGTATGTTTTAGAAGTATGGTTCATTATACCATATCTCTAACATGCATTAACACCAAAGTTTTCATTGCCCGACCTTAAATAGTTGTGACTTCTACATAAGTCCAATTACGATTTCTTAACAAAGCGCTAAATTTTGACACAAAGGCATATCATTCTAGTAAGTGAGATTGTAAGTCTCCCCCCTTTCATGGTATTGTGTGGAAACCTGATATTTTTTCCTCCCTTTGGGAGATGTCTTAGTTCAAGGATCCATGCTTGTGAATAGAGGGTTGAGTGTTCTCCAAATAATGACTTAAACAATTGAAAAGAAAAACTCCACTAACTTCTAATCAACTAACATTTGACAAACTTTTAATTTCAAGTCATTTACTTTTATGCACTTTAAATTTAAGACATTTATCATTTGTAATTATACATATCATTTAACTTGTTTATTTTAATGCCATTTTCACTTTGCTCACTTTGAGCCATATATTGTGATAATATTGTGATTGTATATATTTGTTTTTGTATTTTGTTTGTGTTTGTGGTCATAGGACCTTAAAGTACATAATAAACAACAAAAACCCAAAAAAATATTTATATGGACTATTGGATTTGATCTGAGACTTGGGCTTAGAGTTAGGCAACATGCCCTATGCAAAAGGACTTAGCCAATGCCAACATTTCTGAAACCAAGTTATTGTGATTTAAACTTTCATCTCATACAAGTATTGGGATCCACTTGAGTTTATCTGCAACATGATCTTGATGCAAATGTTACTTTGAAGCTGTGTCTAATGCCTTATTCTGAGCCATTCAAGGAGTATGTCATCTGATACACGGGAGCTTAAGAAGAAGACTATGAAGTTGCTTTCCTGGATGTGGCTATCTTTATTTGATGTCTTTCTTTTCATCTTGCTTGCTTATTGATATTGCTTGATTTTAAAGTCCAAGGAAAAAGTGGGTTTCTATATGACATTCTTGTCTATTGGATTGCATCCTGTTGGTCAGATCTTTTTCAACTCTTAACATTTAAATTTTTTCTTAGGATTAGTCTCTTCATCTCCTCCCATTTCTTAGATTTCAAATTTGTCCCCCCTTTCAAATCTCCTTTGCTTGTGATTTTCAAACTTAGACTTTAGTGCAAACTAGAAACTTTGGCCTTATTCCATTGCATTTTTAAACTCTTTTCTTAAACTAAACTTGTAAATGAATCTAATCATATTGACTTAAAATTTCAAAAGACAAAAAGAACTAACACTCATTCAAACTCTTTTAGACCCTTTGTGCCTCTCTTAAATTTAAACTTTTGTTAAAAGCAATCCACTCACTTTGAAATTGATACCACGAACTACGAGGTTTTGATCCCTCATTTTTATGTTGGTACGTAGGCACAAGTCCGAAGGTCTTGTCAAATACAAAAATATAATTAATGAATTTTTTTCACATCCCCACACTCTCTTTATTGCAAACATCTTTTATACCAAAAATACATACACACATAAAAAAGGGCTCCCTAGGAGTACCTAGGACACTTTGGGTGCTAACACCTCCCCTCTATGTAAGCAACCCCCTTACCTGTAATCTTTGGCCTTTTATTAGTTTTGATTTGAAAACTTCTTATCTTTTCGTACTTTTCCCTTTTCCGTTGGAAACAATAAAAGCGCGGTGGCGACTCTGGTTTTATTGACCTTAAGTTTATCCATAACTTAATGGTCATGAATTACCGCTACAGAAATTAAGTGACGACTTTGCTGAGGAGTAGTCCTTAGTGGGTTTAGCCTATTTTTTTTATGTGTATATATTTGTATATTCGATCTTTGTATATTTGTTTGTGTGATATAATCTGCTTGTTGTGCTTGGTGATCTTTGAGTGGTGAGATAAGTTCTAACCCGAACTTGAGTGCAATTAAGATAGGAGGATGGTATAGTCATGTTCGACTTGTGTGTAGTAATCCTTAACAAGTTGGCTTGAGACCCATCTACTAAGTGGAGACCCTTTTGGAGTTATTAATATCACACAAGTTATTTGTGGTTAGGAATAACTTTCTCTGGTTTGGGGTCCGAGAAGCTGAGAACCGTAGAACATTTAACCCAACTTGGCCTATTTAGGACGCAATGTGGAGACTGTTCAGGTGTAGACTTGATAATAGTTATTATGCGATACTACACTTTGACGAGTTTCTCTTGAGAATATTATGGGTTGATGAGTCATTCATCCTAACCTGTAATATCCGATAGATCATATTAAGACTTTGGGGACTTTTTAGAACATGATCTACATGTTTTATCCTTAGTACACTCCTTTGGGATGGTTCTTAACCTGACTCCATGCTCGTGACTCACAAAAAACCCTTGATTCTTGGTTGATCCAATCAAGTCTTGTAAATATCAATGGAACTTGGGTGTTGATAAGGTGATAACCATAATCTACCAAAATGGATGATTGATCTTGATGATGACATGATTCATCCCTTGACCTTTGTTTGTTTGCCTTGTGTGTGATCCCTTATTTGTGATTGTTACATTCATGCATTCATGTGCATCATAACATTCATCACACGTAAAGTAACTTCAAGGAACTTAGGTTTTATTTGCAAATATTTTCAGACCATGGATTATGGACGAAGGAACAGTAAGAAGTACAGTTTCAGATGTCCCAACTTGAAAGAGATAAGGAAGTTATCATCTTTTGTATTAGATCCCTTGGACTTTAAGCAACCTCATAGAAAGCTTCTATTTGTGTTATCTGCTGATGTAGTGGAGGGACTCTTGAGTGTGTTGGTTCAGTTTTATGATCCTCTCTATCGTTGGTTCACTTTTCCCGATTATCAACTTATGCCTATGTTAGAGGAGTATGTCCATCTCTTGGGAATATCTGTTTCTAACAAAGTTCTTTTTAGTGGATTGGAGGAGATTCCCATATCTCGTCTTATAGTTGAAGCTCTTCATCTGAAGAAGTCTGAGATTGAGGCTCAATTGGTGAATAAAGGAGGAACATTTGGATTGACTTCTGAGTTCCTTATTGGGAAAACTACTGCCTTTTCTCAAGCTGGTAGTGTGAATGCTTTTGAAGCTATCTTTGTGTTTCTCATCTATGGTTTGGCTTTGTTCCCTAACATTGACGATTGTATTGATGTCAACGCCATTAGAATATTCTTGGTTGAGAATCCCGTTCCAACTCTGTTGGGTGATATGTACTTCTCTCTGCATTTTAGGAATTCTAAAGGTGGTGGGACTATTGTGTGTTATGTTCCTCTTCTGCTCAAGTGGTTTATTTCGCACTTGCCTCAGACGCCTGCTTTTGTGGAGAATAAACAATGTCTACAGTGGTCTCAGAGACTTATGTCTCTCACTAATGATGATATAGTTTGGTACAATTCTTCATTGAGTAGTTTGGATATTATTGATAGTTATGGTAAGTTCTCTAATGTGCCTCTCATTGGTACACAAGGAGGAATTAACTATAACCCTGCTTTGGCTCATCGTCAACTTGGGTTCCCCTTGAGAGACAAGCCTAATAACACTCAGTTAGAAAGTATTTTCTATCAAGAGGGTAAAGATCCCCAACATCTGAAGCAGAAGATGGTACATGCTTGGCATAATGTGCATAGAAAATGAAGATCTGAGCTTGCTTCACGCAACTATGTAGCTTTGGAAGCTTACACTTCTTGGGTGAAGAAGAGAGCTTTGGAGTTGAAGATGTCTTACGCTTGTGAAAGACCTATGTCTATGGTTGTGGTTGAGTCATTAACTCTCCCTAACCAAGATGTAGAGGAGTTAGAAGACTCACTTGCCAAGATGAAGCAAGAGAAGGACACGTGGGAAGAGCGATTCCATGCTTTGAGCCGAAAGATCACAAGGAGTTGCAGGTTGAGTCTAAGGAAAAAGATGCGCTTATTGAACTTCTTGAAGACCGAGCAGTGAAGAGACAGAGAGAGTCAGAGGGTCCATTTTCCTCTAGTATGCCGCAGCCTTCCGGTGCTTGGAAGAATATTGTTGATCAGCTTATCCTCGAGAAGGCTCAAATGAAGACCTCTTTTGAGTCCGAGATCCGACGCATCCGAAGGAAGTACGCACCAGCAGCTAGATCATTTGACACTGTTGTTAGGGGATCCTTAGGATGATCAGTTTCCTTTTCTCTTATATATGTATTTGGGTTTCTGAAATTGTACTCAGTGTAATCCTTCCAAATTATATGAATAAAAGATATTTTTATGGTCAGTCAAATTGTTACAATTGTTATTATAAATTTTCAAATAAAATAGTATGTTCCTTGAAAATAAAAACATTCAAGGCATTGCATTTCTTTCATCTGTTGAAAGTTTGTGAAGAAATGCCACAAGTGTCAAATTTATGCAGATAAGATTCATGTTCCTCCGACACTGTTAAATGTCATTTCCTCTCCATGACCCTTCTCCATGTGGGGAATTGATATGATTGGCATGATTGAGCCTAAAGCTTCAAATGGACATCATTTCATTCTGGTGGCTACTGACTACTTCACAAAATGGGTTGAAGCGGCATCGCATGCGAATGTAACCAAGCCAGTCGTTGTAAGGTTTATCAAGAATCAGATTATATGATGGTATGTGTAGCGGTAAATTCATGATCATCAAGCTATGGATAAGCTAGAGATCAAATAACAAGAGTCGCCACCACGCTTTTATTGTTTCCGAGGGGAAAGGGAAAAAGTACGAACAAAACCCAAAAAAAGTAAGATGTTTTCAAATTAAAACTAATAAAATGTCAGAGATTACAGGTAAGGGGGTTGGTTACACAGAGGGAAGTTGTTAGCACCCAAAGTGTCCTAGGTACTCCTAGGGAGCCCTTTTTGTGTTCATATGTGTTTACTACAAAAATGATGTTTACAAATAAATAGAATGGGGGGATGAGAAAAGAATTCATTAATTATATTTTTGTGTTTGACAAGACCTTCGGACTTGTGCCTACGTACCAACATAAAAATTAGGGATCAAAACCTCGTAGTTCGTGATACAAATTTCAAAGTGGATGCATTGCTTTTATCAAAAATTAAGTTTGAAAGGCAGAAAGGCCTTAAAATGGTTTGAATGAGTTAGTTATTTTTGGCTTTTTGAAAGTTTAAGTCAAGTATAGTTAAGTTTATTTACCTTTTTGATTTAAGAAAAGATATTTGAAAATGCAATGGCATAAGGCCAAAGTTTCTATCTTTTTGCAAAGTGGTCAAAGTTTAGAACCAAAAATAAGTTCAAGCAAAGAAAAATTTAAAAGGAGGGAGAGATTTTGAAATTAAAGAAATGGGGAGAAGATGAAGAGACTAATCCTATGCATAAAATTAAAAGTTAAGAGTTGAAATGATCTGACCAAATGGATAGCAATCCAATAGACAAGAATGTCAATAGAAACCCAGAATTCCCTTGGACATTTAGAATCAAGCAACACACAAATGCACAATTATATTATCTTGAAGAGAAAAGGCATCAAATAAAGATAGCCACATCTAAGCTTAGCCACTCCATGATCTTCTTCAAATGAGCCCATATAACTGATGAATTCCACAAGTCACAGGTTCAGAATAACAGCTTCATAATGATCATGTTGCAGATGAACTCAGAGGGATCTTGAAGGATGTATCAGATGAAGTTTCAAATTGCAAGCATTGGGTTTCTCAGTAAGTTGGCATTGGCCAAGTCCTTAGCATAGGAATGTTGCCTAAGTTCTAAGTCCATTTGTCCAAGGTCAAGCCAATATTCCTCACAAGAGTTTTTTTAGGGTTTTTGTTGTTATCATGCACATTAATGGTTAAAGACCACACAAACAAGCAAAGTATACACAAGCAAGATATATCACACAATATAGTCCAAGTGGACAAAGGGAAAATTGCATTAACATAAACAATTAGAATGGTCCGAATAATGGAAAATGAATAAAAGCTAAAATTAAATGACATTGAAGTAAATGGCTTGAAATTAAAAGTTAGTTGCTAATGAATTAGAAGTTAGTATTGTTTTTGTAAGAACAAAACTGGTTCTACGATAGATTTCTAAGATTTTGATGATAACAAAAGATGAAACCAAAAATGGCATTCTAACGAGATTTTTTTTCTAAATGTGCAGGACTCTGAACATTCATGCAGGACTCTGAACACTTACAGAGGATTCTGACCATATATCAGATGCAAACGTATGTCAGATACAGAGTATTATATGATCAGACACCACTAAGGAAGGAGTGCAACCAGGACGCTCTGATTCAGATCAAAGAAAGACAGCAAAAAGTCAGAAGGTCCAACAGACTACTGGTTGTACACTCTGATACTTAAGAAGACCAGAATACTGAGAAGCTCTGATGAAGTCAAACGTGATTATCCTCTGAAGACTGACTCTGACACATCAAGACTCTGATTAAGATTCACAAGTCAAGAAAGCATAACGGAAAGAAATCTCACTATGGAAAGGAAATATTTTAAGAAAGATTTTAAGAGGCGGACAACATGGTTATAGAATGAAACAACAGAAGTAATGACATTAAATACTCATCAAAGACCAAGACTCTGTCATCACTCCAAAGGTCCTTCTCAACTACTATATAAAGGACAAATCGTCTTTAGAGTGACACACCTGAGACGCACAGAAACATCATTTCACATTCTCTCTTAATTTTCATGAGTTGGTGCTCCTTGCGTGAAAAACTCTTGCTCTAATATTTTTCTGTAATACTTGCTTAACTGTTAGAAGCACTTTACATTACAACTCTATTTTTTGCTTGAATTATTTTTCCTCAAGTGACTCTGCGTAGTCTGTATACTTGAGAGGGCTAAGAGATTATTCTCTTAGACGATTGGTTGTGTAATCTTTCAAGATTAGTGGATTAAGTCCTTTTTGAAGGAGAAATCACCTTGGCCGGGTGGACTGGAGTAGCTTTGTTTTTCAAGTGAACCAGTATAAAAATTCTGTGTGTTCTTATTTTCTTGAAAAAGCTTTTATATCCAAAACAATTCAAACCCCCCCTTTTTTCTCACCTTCAGTTTTGCTTTTGCCTTTCATTTTAAGACATTATTTGGAGAACACTCAACCCACTTATCACAAGCATGGATCTTTGAACCAAGACATCTTCCAAAGGAACGAAAATAGGCCAAGTTTCCACACAATACCATGAAAGAGGGGAGACTTACAATCTCACTAACTAGAATGTTATGCCTTTTGTGTCACAAATTTAGCGCTATGTTAAGCAATCGTAATTGGACTTATGTAGAAGTCACAACTATTTGAGGTCGGGCAACAAAATTTTGGTTTTCATGCATGTTAGAGACATAGTATAATGGACTATGCTCATGAAACATACCACACACAAAAAGAAGTATGCAAAAGAAGTGTCCTAATCTCATCCATACTCATGTTAATTTTTCAATCAACTAGCTTTAGGACTTTGAGATATCATAGGCCAAATGAGATGAATGCATAAAGAAAGGGAATGAGATGAAGAGGGAAGGGAATGGATCAAAACTCAAATTGACCAAAGGAGGACTTCTATCAAATTAATATCATCCATTCATTTTAGGAGATAGAATGTACATTCTATCAATTCCCTAAATCCAATGATATTAACTTGACAAAGTCAAATCAACCTTGACCAAGGCCCAACAACAAGAGTCAAACTCAAACAAGGCATTTATTCAAATTAACAAATACTAAAATAAGGCATTTAAATTAAATATGGTTTGTCAAATTCCTAAAAACTCATCAAAACACCAAAGAAATGGCCATGGAGAAAAAATTCCAGAATTTTTAAAGACTTAAAAGTATTTTTAAACAATTAAAAATAATCACAAAATCAATTAAATCATGAAAAATATTAATAATGATCCAAACATAATTTTAATTCACAATATGAAAGACGAAATTATTTGAATTTTTTTTGTGAAACTCTCATGTTTTTTGTATCAATATTAAAATTAATATGAATTAATGTAAATAAAAGGAATAAAAGAAAATCAGAAATAGCAGAAAAACATGGACCACTTGATCTCCCTCATTAATTGAGGTGGCAGATGAAGTGGTCCTCAAAGCGCTTTCCACCGTGGACTTAAGTCAATGCCCCACAGGGATGGTATTCCGAACCAACGCGTGAGATTAAAACAATTTAAAACAGATCAATGGCTCTGAACACTTCCAGCACATCGCCGGAGTCCAAAGGTCGGCCATCTTCTTCGGTGACCCTGGCCGGACTGGTTCACTCATCACCATCAAGAAAATGAAAAAGGAGGACATGATCTGAAAGAAAAAATGGCGTAGAGCACGAATCTGGCCTCAATTTTAACTAACTCCACATATATAGAGATATATGAGGAGTTGAATTTTGAGGTGTGTCAACTGAGTTGCTTCGATTTGACCTCTAAGAAACTAAATCTTCTTGCCTACATTGGTAGGACTTCAGACAACCAAAGATCCAAGAGAATTGAGTGGAATTGAGAGAGAATCGAAGAGATGAATTTTTATGGGAAATACCTTCAATGCAAGTCTGGATTCACTTGTTCTTGCTTTGGCTCGTGCTTGATCTTGTTCAGGATGCTTGCAGAAGTAGATTAGAATGCACAAAGGGTCTTGGATCCCTGGAGTTTTGAATCTCAAAACAGTGAGATTCCAACTCAATTTCCAAAGGAAATTCTCAGGATTATCCTCTCAAATAGAAGGGTTGGGTGTTCAGGATCAAAGATGGCGTGAAGGAGCCCTCAATTCTGAGCATATGGAGCTTTATTTATAGCTGAATCACATGATATTTGCACCTTACAATTGAGTTTCCAAAATTGGCAATGAGTGATGCATGTATGCATGGGCGTGTACATGCCTATGAGATCATTCCACTTGATCCATAATTGAGTGTGAACAAGTATGAAATCAAATTGGAGTGCTAGGCAATTGTACATGGAAGCTTGAAGTTTGATTTTTGCCAAATGATGATGCAATGTTCAAGCCATGCGCAGCCCATTTAAACCTTGTCCAAAATGGATGAAATTGGACTGTTTGGAAAGGTTAGATCAAGAGGAACAACTTTAATTTTCAACATTTTTCCATTTGAATCTTGTATCATGATGAATTTTGAGGTGGAAGTTTCGAAATTTCAACATGTTTAAAATTTTTCTAAGTGTCAAGCCATATATCACAATATTCTACCTTGCTTGACTTTTTATGTGAGCTTCAAATGAGAAAAGTGTCTTCATCAAAGTTGTAGCTATTTCAAATAAAATCAAAATGATCACCAATTTCATGTCATTTGGATTTGAGATGATATAGTTATGCATTTTTGAAGTTTGGAAAAATCACTTGTTCAATGGTATAGATCAAAAATGACCTATAATGTAACCTCATATCACATGCTCGTAAACATTGAATTAGCTCTCACTCCAAACATCAAAGTTGAAGTAGACATATTGAATTTGATTGTAAAACTTGGAAATCTTTCATCGCATAAAAATTGAGCAAGTTATGGCCTTGGGAAGTTGACTTTCAAATTAGGGTTTAGACAAAATGACCTATAGTGTTTCAACATACAAAATGATTTTTCAAGCAAAACTAGCTCTAGGTCTCAACATGAAAGTTGTTTGGATTGTAATTTAAAGTAACTTTTATCTTGGAATTATTTTCATATGGTGAAAATTGTAGGAGATAGGGTCTAGGGAGACCCAATTTTGATCAGATGAATTCATCTAGCCAACCACCATAAACCAACTTGCTAGCCTTCAATTCTTTTGACTTTCTTGGCTCATGGTAGATCATATATGCATAAGATGATGAATTTTGAAGTTTCCCTTGAGATACTTGATCAATTTGTGAGATAGCTTGTTGGAGAAGTTACTTAAGATACCCAGTCAAACTAAGGTTTCCAAGGCAAATCACTCCCATACTCTTAAAGAAAACATGATCAATATAACATGTAGGAATAAATGGAACTCATATATGATGCTCATAACCATTCTTGGATCAATTCATGGTTGTGCTCTTTGTCATGAGGGTCTCAAACCCTAGATATGAACTTTGATAGATCAATGGTGATCATGCCCTACCTACAAAAGAGTGAGGCAGATACAAAGACATATTTTTGGTATTTTGGTTAGTAAACTGACAATATACAAGTATGATACAATCACATGGTGCTTGGTGATCTCTCCCCAAAACAAACCCAATACAGGAGGGGCAAGGAGAATGCCAAGGTATGATCCCAATGTTAATGCTTATGATGAAATTGCATGAGGGATCTTAGGGTCAAAATTGGGGTCTTACAGCTGCCCCTATTTAAGGACATTCTAACTGAGGAGGCAAAGGTTAAAATATTCATGTCGACTCAGTAGAATGGGCTTACATAACAACATATAGAAACAATATTTGGTCCCTAAGAGACCTCATGACGCATATGATATGAATGTAAAAGTTAATGCTCTGTTGAGAAATATTGCCACAAAGGAAAAGAAATCAGAGAGATCGAGAATCCGCAGGAGTATAATATATTCCATAAGGAAAACTCACTGGGGAGACAAAGACTCTAGGGGAAAAAGAAGTTATACATAGGCCAGGCTAGGACTTAAAACTGATGGGGGACACGAGGAATTCCATACAAAAATGGAAAAGACTCAGTCGGGGAACAAAAACATCTACAGGGGATACGAGTAAGTCAGGATAAAATTGAAGTACTTGAATCATGCAGGAAAAGCGATTTCACTAAGGAAATGTGCACTCAACTCAACTAGGGAAGCAATAAACTTCAACACAGGAGGAACGAAAATCTATTATCTACTACCTGTTACTAGGTGAGAAGATAGTAAAGATCTGACAGAGAGAACATGGGTCATCGGTTGGGATGAACATAACAAGGATGACTCGTTGGGACCCAACAGAAGGGAATATTCATTACCAGATACTGGGTAAGAATAGCCTTGTTGGGGAGAACTGCAGAAAATAGGATTTATAACTACCAGTTACTGGGCAGAAGACCAAGGGTGAGAATATTTGTCATCGGTTAGGATGAACATATCAAGGATAAACTCAATAGGGAAGAAAATACATCAACGGTTAGGATGAACATATCAAGGATAAACTTGCCTGTGAAATGTCAAGAAGGATATCCATCATCGATTAAGATGAACATATCAAGGATAAACCCACTGAACAAAAGTAGGAATTACGTCTATCGAATGCTGGATAGAAGACCATCAAAGAGAAAATTCGTCACCAGTTAAGATGAACATATCAAGGATAGACTTTGAGAGGGGGGAAAATAGGAATTACATCTATCAGTTACTGGATAGAATACCATCAAAGAGAAAATCTGTCACCGGCTAGGATGAACATATCAAGGATAAACTCTGCGGAGAGAACAAAAGTAGGATTTACAACTACCGGTTACTGGGTAGAAGACCAAAGAGAATGAAACTCGTCATCAGTTAGGATGAACATATCAAGGATTAACTCTCTGGGGAACAAGAATAGGGATTACAACTACCTTTTTACTGGGTAGAATACCAAAAAGAGAATATCTATCATTGGTTAGGATGAACATATCAAGGATAAACTCAGGCAGGGGAGAAAAAGATATCTATCACCGGTTAGGGTGAACATATCAAGGATATACTTCCTGGGGAATCAGATCCACTGGGGACTCTACTGAGAAGAAAAATAGGGATACTTTTTCCATGTATTGGGCAAGTAACAAACTGCAAAATAAGAAGAATATTACCAGTTACTGGGTAATAAGCTCTTAGGAGACTCAAAGCATATATCTAGGCATGATCTAGAAAGAAATATGTTAGACTATGGCACGGATCTAGAAGGGGGGGGTTGAATAGATCCCAATTAAAAACTTGAGTCGGCGCTACCAATTTAAAAGAAAATTGGTTTTGAAAATTTGTTTTAAGTGCGGAAGCGGCCGAGGAAAATTTTAGTCTAAAACGAACCGTTATTGGAAAACCGGATATGCGTTAAGCTAATGGATTAGAGACAAAATGAAATACTAATCACTACACTATTTGCACACTCAATTGATATATTTCACTAACTAGCAAGCCTAGTTCCAATGATCCAAAATACCAAATTTAAACAGAATGTAAACTTAAGACAACTTTGGCTTATGCAAATTCACAAACACTTGGTGTGCATACACTCCAAGAGATATTTGAGTTGAGTAAGTAATTCAAGTTTATCTAGTACAATATACTATTGTACTTTGTATTCAAACAACAGTTTTAATCTCTTACTCAACTTGTATCAACGTTTGGTAAAATTGCTTAAACTAAAATCACTTAATTTTTAAGTTGAAAAGCACTTATGTAGAAAATTAAAGAAGACAGAGATTTGATGAGGCAGTTCCCCCGTCGTCCTCGCTTCGGGGTACGTCTGCCCTCAATTCTAAAAATAGAATTGAGATGATTAATTAGATATCACCTGTGAAATTTAATCGTTTATACAAGGATTGCAAAGCATGTAAACAATAGAACTTCAAATGTGTTGAACGATGCTTCCTATCCTTGCTCCTTGATTCAAGATGAATCAAGACCTTCGATCGTTGATGCTAGACCTCCGATTCCAGCCCCTTTGTTGAAGAATCTTTCGTTCTTCAAACCCTCGGCCCGGCTGATCTCAAACACAACGAGTCGAACCCGAATCCTTCACTTCAATGCCTCTGAATCCGCTACTAGACTGATGAAGACTTTCCTATTATCAATCACCTTCGCTCGGCTGAATATTGAAGAACGATTCGTCCAAAAACCCCCAAACACAAACCCGTATTGGAGGACAAAACCCTAACGGTTTTATTCAAGAAAGAACCTGCCACAAGATTCAACCCGAACTGGATTCTTCGATCACAGCTTCGAACCTTATCACCTTTGCTCGATCATGAACCACATCAAAAGTAATTGTTTGCAGATGATGAGTTGTGAAATGTTGAAGATGAAGATGATGAGTCTTGGACACCTTTTTCACACTTTCTTGTTTCCTTGAACACTTGAACTCAATTAGCAAATGTTGGTTAATAAAAGTGTTTTAACTTCTATATATAGTAACTGACAAAACCAATTAAAAATAACAGAATTTCAAACATTGGAAATAACTCAGAAAACTGAGTTTACGCACGAGCGGTCGACCATAGGTCGGCGTGCGCTGAGCCGTGAGTGATGCGCCGACCCTTATGGTCGACCCATGGTTCTATGCGCTGACCCAGGATTTCTTCAT
Organism: Lathyrus oleraceus; assembly: GCF_024323335.1. Taxonomy (NCBI): domain Eukaryota; kingdom Viridiplantae; phylum Streptophyta; class Magnoliopsida; order Fabales; family Fabaceae; genus Lathyrus; species Lathyrus oleraceus. The sequence goes on from NC_066583.1 coordinate 216,115,499, forward strand.
TTAGCCATGCGCTGACTTCTGGTCGACGCAAGGAGTTTTTGCGCTGACCCGTGAGTTATGCGCCGACCCTTATGGTCGACGCAAAGGAGCATGCGCTGACCAATCTCAGTTCTGCTGAGCTTTGCGCTGACCCGTGAGCTTTGAGCTGACCCCTATGGTCGACTCAAGGCCTTCAAATCTGCATAAAACTGTGTTTTGTGATTTTCATGCATTTCGTCATGATTACACTTTGTCCACATATGTTTTTGATCATTATAATAGGTTTAGACAAACGTAGAAAAGGATATGGTGGATAATGTGTTTGTAGACGTGCATGATGGTCTTTTGTCATCATCGAAACTTGCGATCGTATGTTGTCTGACTCTTTGTCTTTACATACTCCCCCTTTTTGATGATGACAACCTGTATAATTCAGCATGACGAACAACATGCGATATTGACACATTTTCCACACTCCCCCTTTCTTTTGTAATCTAAGGCTATCTGCAGAAAGCTGCTGTTAGTTGTGGGCATTTTTGTCTGCCTGCTTTGTGCATTTGTGCACCTTTCTCCCCCTTTGACAACATCAAAAAGAGAGACAGAGTGATTTTGCAAGATATCAAGGAAATTTCACAGGAAATAACATAAACAGATAATAGTAACACACCAATGTCATTTCTGAGCAATAGTCATTTATAAGGAAAACAAGTAAAACATAGAGATACATTCAAAATAACAGTCAAACTACATAATGCATGTGAATGTCTATGTCCTAGTGGCGGTGTCCTGGATGATAACAAATTCCCAGGTTTTTGTAAGGGTCAGCCAGAGATGATAGGTATTCGGTGACACCGTTCAGATTCTTGAGACTCATGTCGATCGACTTTTCTTGAAGTTCAAATGAAGCCGAAAAGGTTGCAAACCGGTCATTCATGCTTGTAGAGAAGGAGTCGAGACGTGCATTTTGGGCTTGAATTTGCTCGTTGATGTGAGCATATCGCTCATCTTGAGCTTGCATGAAGGACTGTTGAGCTATTTGCATATTATGCATCATATCCAACAGTTCTGAAGAATCAGCTTGTTGTGGAGGGGACGGAGGAGATTCTTCCTCATCTTGGTAATACGGCTGGTAAAATTGACACTGAGTTGACCAACCCTTGTGTTGCCATTCACCCCAGCCACCCCAGCGTGGAGCATCTTCTTCATTTGAATGCGACTGCTGAGCCCAAGCTGAGTCCGAGTAGTCTTGAGTGTCAACGGGTGGAGGATCAGCATCTCCACCATTGTGATCCACATCGTACCTGACTTCTTCTTCTTCATTTTCTTCTTCATCTTCTTGGTCTTCGCTTTCATCACTATCATCATCTGCAGGAATATTTGCTCTCCGAATAAACTTATACATCCTCCGCTCATTGCACCAAAGATATCCCATCATAGACATGGTTTTTGTACTGAACTCTTTGTCAGATGAGATGGAAGTGTACTTGAAAGACGGATGATGAACGTTAGCTGCAGTCAGGACCTCTTGAATGAAGGATCCGTAAGCAAGCGCCGTTCCTCGTCCGGAGTCACGTAGCCCAAACATTCTGCTGGCAATGTAGTATGGCCAGTTGATTTTTATCTTATTTTTCAGAATGTAAATCAGATGAACCTCGGCCGGTTCGACTCTGGAGAGGCCTCCCTTCTTTGGGCGCAGGATTCGTGAGACAACCCACTGAAGGATCCTTTCTCCGGCTTTCAGCTTGCCGGCAGTGACAGTTCGTGGGAACGCGTCACTGTTCACAAACTGATCAGTATAGGGTCGTCTCAGCATGTCATTCAATGCATTCTTAAACTCATAGCCAGCTACGTGGTGAGAGTCAGTGACATCAGGTAGAGGGTTTCCATCATCATCAACAGACATATCAAAGTATTGGTTCCAGATATTTGATTTAAGCGGTACCTTTGTCGGACCAATTCTAGAGTGGAACTTGTGCCCGCGAAAGTTGTCATGAAGGCCGGCATAGAACACGCGAACAAGGTCTTCACTGTATTTGGTATTACATTCCAAGAAGTTGATAAAGCCCTGATGCTGCAGCAAAGCCAGGACTTCAGGAAGGTGCATGCGTTCAGCGGTAAGTTTGTAGAACGCATGTTGTTGCACAACGCCTCTTTTGCTGATGTCTCTGTTGAAGACTTCGACGCGAGCGGGTGGAACTAGTGATACAGCAGATATGGGTAGAGATGCGGCGGATGATTCTCGGGATCTCTTGCCGGAGGGTCTGCGTGATGTGGTAGCCATTTGAGCAAGTTTGAAACGGAGTGTTTGGGTATAGAGAGAAGGTTTAAGAAGGGTTTTGAGAGTGATTCTGCTAGATAGAGGTTTCTCCCAATTTATAGTGGAAAGGTTAGGGTTTTGGGAAGATGGAAGATCAAAGAACAATAGCCACTAGGTAGATGCAAGTTACAAAGTAGTGGGTAGTTTGAAAGGTGATGGAATGTAAATGCACAATTAGTGATGATTTTTGGATGGGAATGCATGAAAAACGATTTAAATTTTTCTGCAGAAAAACGAAATTTTCGAGCGATGCGTCGACCATAGCTCTGTATGCGTCGACGCATACTATTTGGTTTTTGTGAAAATGCAGAAATTAATTTGCTTGCGTCGACCATAGCCCTGCTGCGGTCGACTCATACAGTCCAAATTTCAAATTTTCACTATTTTCCACATGCGATGACAGATTTGATGCATAATTAACACACCATACAGCAATAAACATCCAAAGAGAGAGATCATATATATATATATATATATATATATATATATATATATATATATATATATATATATATATATATATATATATATATATATATAAACAACATCATTATGAGATATAACTATTGTAGTCATGAGATTTTGCAGAGAGAGAAGGAGAGGAACAGTATCACCTCAATGCCGGAGTGACTTAGTGAACGGTAGACTTGTGCTTACAACAACATAGATTGGTTAGAGGTACAAGATTAAAGTCTTATATGGAATAAGGTAAAACAGCAGATTATAGTCCCCGTTCCGAAATATCGAGAATGCCAAGTTCTCGGTGGATATGAAAGAAAGGTTCAGTGGCTAGCGGCTTTGTGAAAATGTCCGCTAGTTGATTTTCAGTATTGACATGTTTAAACACAATGTCACCTTTCTCTACATGATCACGAAGAAAGTGGTGTCGTATTTCGATATGTTTGGTGCGAGAATGTAGCACAGGATTCTTGGTTAGGTTAATGGCACTTGTATTGTCACAAAAAATGGGAATACGTTCAAGTTTGAGGTTAAAATCCAATAGTTGTTGCTTAATCCATAGGATTTGGGCACAACAACCACCGGCGGCAACGTATTCCGCTTCGGCGGTTGACAAAGCAACAGAAACCTGTTTCTTGCTATGCCAACTGACCAAAGAGTTTGAAAATAAGTGACAAGTGCCACTGGTGCTCTTCCTATCTGATTTGCAACCGGCAAAGTCGGAATCGGAAAAACCTACCAATGAACAATCATTACCTTTGGAATACCATAGTCCATACTTCGGAGTACCGGATAGGTATCGAAGTATTCGTTTGACGGCTTTTAAATGGGATTCCTTGGGACATGATTGATATCTTGCGCACATGCATACGCTAAACATAATATCGGGACGAGAAGCAGTAAGATAAAGGAGTGAACCAATCATACCTCTATACCGTTTTACATCTACTTCCTTACCGTCTTCATCTTTGTTCAAGTTTGTACACGTAGGCATGGGGGTGTCTATGGCCTTTGCTTTTGCCATGTCAAATCTCTTGATAAGGTCCAAACAGTACTTTGTCTGGCTCACGAAAGTTCCTTCTTTGAGCTGTTTGATTTGCAGACCGAGAAAGTATGTGAGCTCCCCCATCATACTCATCTCGAATTCACCCTGCATAAGGTCAGAAAACTCTCTCACAAGACTCATGTTAGTAGATCCAAATATGATATCATCTACATAAATTTGCACTAATATCAAGTGCTTTGCTTGACGTTTAATGAAGAGGGTTGTGTCAACCTTTCCTCTTGAGTATTTTTGATCGAGTAAGAATTTGCTTAGTCTCTCATACCAAGCTCTAGGAGCTTGTTTGAGGCCATACAAAGCTCTTTTTAGTTTATAGACATGATCAGGATACTCATGGGATTCGAAACCCGGAGGTTGTGCGACATAAACCTCTTCATTTATGTGACCGTTAAGGAATGCACTCTTGACATCCATTTGGAATAGCTTAAAGTCTTTCGCGCATGCGAAAGCAAGGAGAAGGCGTATAGCCTCGAGTCGGGCAACCGGCGCATAAGTTTCCTCATAGTCGATGCCTTCCTCTTGGTTATACCCTTGCGCGACTAAACGCGCCTTATTACGGGTTATTACCCCGTTTTCGTCCAGCTTGTTCCTAAACACCCATCGGGTGCCGATTACTCGATGATCTCGCGGAGGAGGGACAAGGTCCCAAACCTCATTTCTGGTGAACTGATTAAGTTCCTCCTGCATTGATAAAAACCAGTGTTCATCGAGTAGGGCTTCTTTAGGGTTTTTAGGTTCCATCTGCGAAACGAAAGCGAAGTGATAACAGAAGTTACTTAGCTTAGATCGAGTTGTTACGCCCTTTGATATGTCCCCGAGAATGTTGTCTATTGGATGGTCTTTGGAAGACTTCCAAGCTTGAGGAAGATCATCGTTTGAAGGCGGATGAACTACCTCGGTTTCCTCATGGTGTACATCTTTGTCCTCCTCAATTTTGACTATGTCGGGTTGATCAATCCCCGGCTCGCCACCTTTGAGTATGTCTTCAGTAGATGTACCTGCACCATGTAAAACACTACCCTTTCCGACATTTCTCGAATTGGATTCATCAAAAGTGACATGTACAGACTCTTCTACAGTAAGTAATCGCTTGTTGTATATTCTATATGCTTTGCTAGATTGAGAGTATCCGAGGAAGATACCTTCGTCGGCCTTGGAATCGAATTTCCCTAAGTTTTCCTTTCCATTGTTCAATATAAAACATTTGCAACCAAAGACATGTAAGTGAGAAACATTTGGCTTTCGCCCTTTTAAAAGTTCATACGGTGTTTTGTTTAGAATGGGACGAATGAGCACCCTATTCAGAACGTAACAAGCCGTACTAATGGCGTCAGCCCAAAAATATTTCGGTAAGCCACTTTCATTGATCATTGTTCTTCCCAATTCTTCCAAAATTCGATTTTTACGCTCCACAACCCCATTTTGTTGAGGAGTACGTGGAGCGGAGAAGTTATGATCAATACCATGGTTACCGCAATATTCTTCAAATAAGTGATTTTCAAATTCACCTCCATGATCGCTTCTAATTGCAACAATGTTTGTATTTAGTTTATTTTGGGAAAGTTATGATCAATACCATGTGTCACTCTTACTTACTAAGAAAATAGTCCAACAAAATCGAGAAAAGTCGTCCACTATTACGAAACCGTAATAGTTTCCTCCTAGACTTTTAATCCTAGATGGCCCAAATAAATCCATATGGAGAAGCTCGAGAGGTCTCGTTGTTGAAACGATATTTTTGGATTTAAATGAGATCCTCGTTTGCTTCCCCTTTTGACAAGCATCACAAAGGTGATCCTTGGTGAACTTAATTTTGGGGAGACCTAGGACTAGATCTTTTGAGACTACTTTGTTGAGTAAGTAAAAGTTAACATGTGCTAAACGCCTATGCCATAACCATGAATCTTCACTCATTGTTACGAGGCATTTGTCACTTGTTAACGATACTTCATTTAAGTCAAGCATATAGACATTGTTCACACGAAGACCATTAAACATACTCTTCTTATCATCATTATGTACAATTTTGCAACAATCTTTTGAAAACGATACATTGTATCCTTTGTCACATAATTGACTGATGCTAAGTAGATTGTGTTTAAGACCTTCGACAAGCAACACATCAGAAATAGTAGTAGAGGAGGGATTACCTACACTACCTTTACCAAGTATTACTCCACGGTTGTTATCACCATAAGTTACATATCCCTTCTTCTTAGCCACAAAGTCAATGAAGAGAGATATGTCACCTGACATGTGCCTTGAGCATCCACTGTCGAGAAACCATCTTCTCTCGGTAGTCTCGAGGCATTGTACCTGTGACAAGATAATTAACAAGAGAAGGTACCCAATTGCTTATTGGGTCCTGAGTGGTGAGGAACGAAATGGTTGCATTTGGGCATCCATTGATAAATGCCTTTAGGAACTAAAAACCTCCTAAATCTACATTTAGCAATGGAATGGCCTTTCTTGCAACAATAGAGACAAGAGAAAGTTACATTTGGATTGCTTTTGCTATCTTCATCTTTTATAACATATTTATATTTTTGATATGGATTAACCATACTTTCTCGAAAATTAGATTTGTTGATAGCAAAATTAATCTTGGGCTCAAGAGCCTTGTCAAGTTTGGCTTTTAGGTTTCTTACTTCACCTTGCCAAATGTAACAAGTATCACACCCAAAGTTCATCATTCTACTTTTAAGGTCCTCATAACTTGTTTTTGTGCTTTCCACTATAGAAGCTTTAAGAGCCTCAAGTTTCCGTTCGGATTCTTGAATTTTATGTTCCAAATGAGAAAAAAAATTCTTATTTGAGGCAAGCCTTTTAAAGGCTTCTTTTGCTTCATAGTGTAAAGTATCAAAAGCAGTTTGCAATTCATTATGAGACATACTAGAGGATTTTTCATATTTAGCATGTCGTACCTGTTTCTTTTTGTTCTTTTGATGAGCAGAAAGACATAGATTTGCATTTTCATCTTCATCACTAGAGCTTTCATCATCAGAGGAGTTGTTATCGCTTTCCCAAGCGATGTATGCTCTCCTTGGCTTTGATGGTTTCTTGTGTGATTTGTATGAGTCTTTTTCTTTTGTCTTTTTGTTCATCGGACAGTCCAGTTTGTAGTGACCCGGCTTTCCACACTTATAGCACGACCCTCTAGTTGTTTTTCCTTTTGAGTCATCATTTTTGGAGAACCTAGATTGCTTCCGGAAGTTTACTAAGTTCTTCTCGGAATGTTGGATGCCGTTCTTTCTCACGTAACGGTTGTAGCGTTTGAAGAACAGCCCCATATCTTCACTCTTGTCCTCTTCTTCTTCGTCACTTGATGAATAATCACTTTGCTCTTTTGCTTGAGACTTTGAGGAGGAAGTCTTTAGAGCTATTGATTTCTTTTCACTCACCTTTGCTTTGTCTTTCTTGTCTTTATTTTCGTGTTGTTCCAGGCTTAAGAGAACTTGTTCGTGCTCTTGTAGTTTACCGAACAATGTTGTCAAGTCCAATGTGGTAAGATCATTTGCCTCTTTTATGGCGGTCACTTTCGGCTGCCATTCCCTGTTAAGACATCTTAAGATCTTATTAGTAGCAATATCATTGGAAACAGGCCTACCAAGTGAATGTAATCGATTGATGAGATGAGTGAATCTCTTTTGCATGTCGGCAATGGTTTCCCCTTGCTCCATGAAAAAGAGATCAAACTCTTGTGTTAGTGTATTGATTCTAGCCAATTTAACATCATTTGTCCCCTCATGGGCAATTTGTAGTGAATCCCACATAGCCTTAGCAGTAGGACAATGGGATACACGATAGTATTCATCTACGCCTAATGAGGAGATTAGAATATTTTTGGCTTTCCAATCATAATTGTATTTCTTTTCATCATCATCGGTCCATTGTGCTTCGGGCTTAGGCACAACTTCGTTGTTCTCATTGGTCATGGTTATTTGAATTGGACCATTGAGAATAACATTGCATATTTTTCTATCTATGGAATTTATGTGCACCCGCATACAGTCTTTCCAATAACTATAATTTTCACCATTGAAAACGGGAGCTCTATTGTAAGCCCTTTTAGGTTCGTTAGCCATTTTCTATCAACGTTGTATTTTGAAGCACGGAGTGAACCGGAGCTCCTGATACCACTTGTTAGACTATGGCACGGATCTAGAAGGGGGGTTGAATAGATCCCAATTAAAAACTTGAGTCGGCGCTACCAATTTAAAAGAAAATTGGTTTTGAAAATTTGTTTTAAGTGCGGAAGCGGCCGAGGAAAATTTTAGTCTAAAACGAACCGTTATTGGAAAACCGGATATGCGTTAAGCTAATGGATTAAAGACAAAATGAAATACTAATCACTACACTATTTGCACACTCAATTGATATATTTCACTAACTAGCAAGCCTAGTTCCAATGATCCAAAATACCAAATTTAAACAGAATGTAAACTTAAGACAACTTTGGCTTATGCAACTTCACAAACACTTGGTGTGCATACACTCCAAGAGATATTTGAGTTGAGTAAGTAATTCAAATTTATCTAGTACAATATACTATTGTACTTTGTATTCAAACAACAGTTTTAATCTCTTACTCAACTTATATCAACGTTTGGTAAAATTGCTTAAACTAAAATCACTTAATTTTTAAGCTGAAAAGCACTTATGCAGAAAATTAAAGAAGACAGAGATTTGATGAGGCAGTTCCCCCGTCGTCCTCGCTTCGGGGTACGTCTGCCCTCAATTCTAAAAATAGAATTGAGATGATTAATAAGATATCACCTGTGAAATTTAATCGTTTATACAAGGATTGCAAAGCATGTAAACAACAGAACTTCCAATGTGTTGAACGATGCTTCCTATCCTTGCTCCTTGATTCAAGATGAATCAAGACCTTCGATCGTTGATGCTAGACCTCCGATTCCAGCCCCTTTGTTGAAGAATCTTTCGTTCTTCAAACCCTCGGCCCGGCTGATCTCAAACACAACGAGTCGAACCCGAATCCTTCACTTCAATGCCTCCGAATCCGCTACTAGACTGATGAAGACTTTCCTCTTATCAATCACCTTCGCTCGGCTGAATATTGAAGAACGATTCGTCCAAAAACCCCCAAACACAAACCCGTATTGGAGGACAAAACCCTAACGGTTTTATTCAAGAAAGAACCTGCCACAAGATTCAACCCGAACTGGATTCTTCGATCACAGCTTCGAACCTTATCACCTTTGCTCGATCACGAACCACATCAAAAGTAATTGTTTGCAGATGATGAGTTGTGAAATGTTGAAGATGAAGATGATGAGTCTTGGACACCTTTTTCACACTTTCTTGTTTCCTTGAACACTTGAACTCAATTAGCAAATGTTGGTTAATAAAAGTGTTTTAACTTCTATATATAGTAACAGACAAAACCAATTAAAAATAACAGAATTTCAAACATTGGAAATAACTCAGAAAACTGAGTTTACGCACGAGCGGTCGACCATAGGTCGGCGTGCGCTCAGCCGTGAGTTATGCGCCGACCCTTATGGTCGACGCAAAGGAGCATGCGCTGACCAATCTCAGTTCTGCTGAGCTTTGCGCTGACCCGTGAGCTTTGAGCTGACCCCTATGGTCGACTCAAGGCCTTCAAATCTGCATAAAACTGTGTTTTGTGATTTTCATGCATTTCGTCATGATTACACTTTGTCCACATATGTTTTTGATCATTATAATAGGTTTAGACAAACGTAGAAAAGGATATGGTGGATAATGTGTTTGTAGACGTGCATGATGGTCTTTTGTCATCATCGAAACTTACGATCGTATGTTGTCTGACTCTTTGTCTTTACAAAATAGTCAATCAAGACTCAACCCAATGAGGACATAACTCAAGGGGAGTGGTTCCATCCAGATAAACAACTGGGGAGGAAACTAAAGTCATATTCATCCACGAGGAAACAACTCAGTGGGGAAGAGGAGAAAGGTTAAAGTCTTTCTGCCTAAGGGGCTGACACTCTGCAATTGAGGGAGAACAGACACCGAAATTTGTGTGGGGATAAAGTACTGCTATAAAGAGAATGAGAACCTCAAACAACAAAGGATACAAAGGTACCACAAATATGTAATTATGAAATTATATGAATGTATATGTATATGATGATTATGCTAACAAAACGATCACAAAGGATACAAAGGTGTCGCAAAGAATTTGAATCATCGGTACAATCCCCGGTCAATCCATAAAAAGAGGGAGACAACTGTTGGAGAACAGACAAATCAACAACCAAAAGCTCAAATATAACCGAGAGAGGAGATCTGCTGAGGAGAGGAGAAGTTATCGAGTCTGCATGGAATTTTAGGTCAACACCATATTAAATGGGAGACAACCATGCAAAAGATAAACACAAATAGATGCTCAAAAACTAGGAGGAAACTTTGACTGGGAGCGAGTCGGATGGCGACTGGTGGGGAAACCAATGCGATCTACTGGGGAAAACATCTTACTCTGCTAAAGATTAATCCTGTTGGGGAATACAGAAACACTACCGGGGAAATAACATGCCACAAGGTACTGAATCAACCAACTTAGCTGGGAAAAAGAATTGGAACCCCGCTAGGGAACAAACACTCCGCAGGGGGACCGAAACAACACAAACAACTAGGAACACCCGAAGGATTAACTGCTTGGGGAACCTCTGATGTTTAACACTTAAGGACTTGCTGCTCTTGAAGTGCTGTTGATACTTCCTTTTTAATTGCTTTGAAAAATTCTTTCTTTTATATGTTTTTTTGAGAAAAAAAATGTTTTTGGTTAAAAGATTTAAGTTTTCAAAATGATCATAATAAAATTTAAACTATTGGCTGAAGTAAATAAGAGTAGAAACAATTGGATAAAAGCTCAACTTTATTTAATGGGATGGTAGTCTGTAAATGACAAGACTCCATAGATTTTTACAAAGTTGAAAATGGTAATTTACATGGAAAAGGGCTACATTGAATACAAATGATCCTTAATCCTTCTACCTAACTCTTGATATCAACTGCGCTCTTGACTACTGCTGGGACGATGAATTGATGTCAACCCTTGTGCTCAACAAAGTCTTTCCAAAACTGGACCATAAGTAGACTGCAGTTACTTGCCATAATCCCTAATTTTTGCATAAGTTCCCCCAAGGTGGGGTACTCAACTTATCGGGAAATTATTTCTGTTTTTTTTAAGTCTCTAATATTTGCCTGGATCACCCTTTCGGGTTTTCAATCCACCGAGACGCTCTTTTTTTGCCTAAGCCTCCCTTTCGAGTTTTCAACTTAGCGAGCTGTTCTTTTATTTTTAGGCGGAGTATCTCTTGACTGCATCTGCGTTCACAGGACATGTGAACTCTTCCCCATCCATAGTTGTAAGAAACAAAGCACCGCCTGAAAAGGCTCTTTTAACAACATATGGGCCTTCATAATTGGGGGTCCGTTTTCCCCTAGAATCTGGTTTGAACGATAAGATCTTCTTGAGCACAAGGTCACCTTCTCTGAACACACGAGGTCTGACCTTCTTGTTAAAAGCTTTCTTCATTCTCTGTTGATATAACTGACAATGACACATGGCAGTCAATCTCTTCTCTTCAATCAAATTCAACTAATCAAACCTAGTCCGACACCATTCAACCTCAATCAACTTGGCTTCCATGAGCACTCGTAATGAAAGAAACCTCAACGTCTACGGGGAGCACTGCTTCCATACCATATACGAGAGAAAAAGGGGTTGCCCCTGTTGAAGTGCGGACAAATGTATAATACCTTTGTAAAGAAAACGGGAGCATCTCATGCCAATCCTTATACGTGACAACCATCTTCTAAATAATCTTTTTAATGTTCTTGCTCGCAGCTTCAACAGCCAAATTCATCTTAGGTCTATAGGGAGAAGCATTATGGTGTGAAATCTTGAAGTCTTTGCACAGAGCTTCCACCATATTGTTATTCAAGTTCGATCCATTGTCAGTAACGATCTTACTTGGCACACCATAACGGTATATGATCTGATTCTTGATAAACCTCACAACAACTTGCTTGGTTACATTTGCATACGATGTCGCGTCAACCCATTTTGTGAAGTAGTCAATTGCCACCAAAATGAAACGATGTCCATTCAAAGCTTTGGGCTCAATCATCCCAATCACATCAATTCCCCACATGGAGAAAGGCCATGGGGAAGAGATAACATTCAATAGTGTCGGAGGAACATGAATCCTATCAGCATAAACTTGACACTTGTGGCATTTCTTCACAAATTTGTGTAAGACCCCAATTTTGACCCTAAGATCCCTCATGCATTTCATCATAAGCATTAGCATTGGGATCATACCTTGGTATCCTTCTTACCCATCCTTCATTGGGTTTGTTTTAGGAGAGATCACCAAGCATTTTGTGATTATATCATACTTGTATATTATCATTTTACTAACCAAAATACCAAAAATATGTCTTTGTATCCATCTAACTCTTTTTGTAGGTAGGGACATGATATCATTCATTCATTTATCACATCTAGGGTTTGAGACCCTCATGAACAAAGAGCATAATCAAGAATTGATTCAAGAGTGGTTATGAGCATCCTATATTAGTCCCAATTGTTTCTACATGTTATATTATCAAGTTTGCTTCAAGAGTTTGAGGGTGACTTGCCTTGGAAACCCTAGTTTGACTAGGTATCTTGAGTAACTTCTCCAGAAAGCTATCTCACCAATTGATCAAATTTCTAAATGGACACTTAAAAACTCTTCATCTTATGCATATATGATCTACCTTGAGCCAAGAAAGTCAAGAGAATTGGAAATTATTAAGTTGGTTGATGGTGGTTGGCCAGATGGATTCATCTGATCAAAACTGGGTCTCCCTAGACCCTATCTCCTACAATTTTCACCATATTAAAATGATTAGAAGATAAAACTTACTCTAAATGACATTATAAACAAGTTTCATGTTTATACCTAGAGCTAGTTTTGCTTGGAAAATCATTTTCTATGTTGAAACATTATAGGTCATTTTGTCTAAACCCTAATTTGAAAGTCAACTTCCCAAGGCCATAACTTGCTCAATTTTTATGATATGAAATATTTCCAAGTTTCACAATCAAGTTCAATGTGTCTACTTCAACTTTTATGTTTGGAGTGGGAGCTAATTCAACTTATTTGCACATGTGATATGAGGCTACATTATAGGCCACTTTTGACCTATACCATTGATCAAGTGATTTTGCCAAACTTCAAAAATGCATAACTCTATCATCGAAAATCCAAATGACATGAAATTGGTGACCATTTTTAGTTTCTTTGAGAGAGCTACAACTTTGGTGAAGACACGTTTCTCATTTGAAGCTCCCATAAAAAGTTAATCCAGGTGGAATATTAAGACATATGGCTTGACACTTAGAAAATTTTCAATATGTCAAATTTTTCCAAACTTCCACCTCAAATATCTCCAAGTTCCAAGATCCAAATGAAAAAGTGTTCAACATCAAACTTGTTCCTCTTGATCTCACCTTTCCATAGAGCTAAAACTCATGCATTTTGGATGAGAAATGCATAGGCTGCACATGGCTTAAACAGCCTGGTAACATGTGTCAGGGATCAAACTTCAAACAACAATGCTCAATTGCCTTGCAATCCAATCCACCTCCAATGCATCTTAACTTCATTATGAACTTTTGAACAATCATTTGATGGGCCTATACGGGCCCATGCAACTTACTTACATCATTTTGCCAATTTTGGAAACTTGAAGGAATGTGCAATTATCATTTGAATTCTCTATAAATTGAAGCTCAATTACTCAGAATCAACACACACACTGCACAAGCTTTGATTCCCCATAGAAAATCCTTCATACCAAGAGGATAAACCTGAGAAATTCTATTGAATTTGAGCTTGACTCTCCAATGTTTTGGAATTCAATTCTCCAGGAGTCCTTTGATTCTAAACCATTCCATTCCTCTCCTGCAAGCAATTGAAGTGAAGCAAAGCACGATTCAGATCAAGATCTAGCTAGCTCAAACCTCCATTGAAGGTATTTTGCAGAAAATTTGATCTCTTCGATTCTCCTTGTTTATTGTTCAATTCTCTTGATTATTGTGTTGGCTGAAGTCCTACCAATGTAGGCAAGGTGTTTGAGTTGTTTTGATGCTGAATCGAAGCAACTCAGATCATGAACCTCATTTTTCAATTCCACATATCTCTCAATATAGTTGGAATTGGAAGAAATGGAGGTGATATTCGTGTCAATGATGTTTTCTCTTTAAAATCATGTCCCTGTTTGAAATTTTGGTGATGGTTGATGATGACCAGTCCGGCGAAGCTTGCCGGAGAAGACAACCGGAGCTCTGGCTCCGGTGATGATGTGTTTGAGGTCTAGACCGTGTGATCTAACTCCTGTGTTCTAATCATAGTCGTGCATTGTGATTACCAAGTTTACAGCACAGAGGACTCGTGCATTAGTGGAACACGCGTTGTCGATCATCAGATCTGCCACCTGAATTAATGAGGGAGATCTGATGGTCCACGTATTTTTGCAATTTCTGATTTTCCTTTTTATTTCATTTTCTTCGATAATTCATATTAATTTCAATAATGATCCAAAAAATATGGGACTTTCACCAAATATTTTCAAATATTTTTCTCTTTCATATTCTGAATTAAAATTATTTTTTGGATCATTATTAATATTTTTCATGAATTAATTGATTTTTCATTTGTTTTTAATTGTTTAAAAATACTTTTAAGTGTCCAAAAATTATGAATTTTTTTATCCAAGGTCCTTTGACCTTGTTTGACCTATGATAAATCACATGGCCATTTATTTGGTGTTTTAATGTGGTTTTAGGATTTGCACAAAACATATTTGAATTTAATGCATTATTTTAATACTTTTAATTGAATAAATGCCATTTTTATTGTGTTGACCATTTGGATTGGCTTATTTGAGTTTCTCATTTGTTGTTGGGCCTTGGTCAAAGTTGATTTGACTTTGTCAAGTTAATATTATTGGATTTAGGGGATTGATGGAATGTACATTCCATCTCCCAAAATGAATGAATAATATTAATTTGGTAAAAGTCCTCCTTTGACCAATTTGTGATCTCATTCATCCCTTTCCCTCTTCATCTAATTCCCCTAGTTCATCCATTCATTTCAATTGGCCAATGACATCTCAAAGTCCTAATGCTAGTTGATTGAAAAATTAACATGAGTATGGATGAGGTTAGGCCACACCTTTGCATATTTTTTGTGTGTGGTATGTCTCTAACATGCATTAACACCAAAAGTTTATTGTCCGGACTCAAATAGTTGTAACATCTACATAAGTCCAATTACGATTGGTTAACATATCACTAAATTTGTGACACAAAAGGCATAAGCATTCTAGTTAGTGAGATTGTAAGTTTCCCCTCTTCCATGGTATTGTTTGGAAACTTGGACTTCTTTCCATCCTTTGGAAGATGTTTTGGTTCAAGGACCCATGCTTGTGGCAAGTGGGTTGAGTGTTCTCCAAAGAATGTCTTGACATCAAAAAGAAAAACAAAAATAACTATTAACTTACTTACGATTAACTTTTACTTTCAAGGTTTTACTTTTAATGCAATTTACTTTACTATCCTATTATCATTTGTATTATACATATCATTCTAATTGTTTATGTTTATGCAATTTTCACTTTGCCCACTTGGACCATATTGTGTGATATGCTTTGTTGCTTTGTTTGTTTGTTTGGTCTTTGACCACTAATGCACATAATAATAACAAAAACCCTAAAAGACTTTTGAGTGGATTGTTGTTTGATCTCCCCAATTGGACTTAGAATTTAGGCAACATTCCTTTGCTAATGGACTTGGCCAATGCCAATTTGTTGAAGAACCAAGAACTTGCAAGTATGAATTCATCTGATACATCATTCTAGATCTCTCTCCAGATTTATCTGCAACATTGATCATTGTTAAGCTGTTATGTTGAACCCGTGACTTGTGGAATTCGTTTGCTACATAGGCTATTCTAAAGAAGATCATTGAAGTGGATAAGTTTATATGAGGCCATCTTTATTTGATGCCTTTGCTCTTTAAGATTTATATAATTGTGCATTTGGATGTTGCTTGATTCTAAAAAGTCCAAGGGAATTTTGGGTTTCTATTGACATACTTGTCTATTGGATTGCTCCCATTTGGTCAGATCTTTTCAACTATAAACTTTTGAATTTGTGTGCATAGGGTAGTCTCTTCATCTTCTCCCAATTTCTTTAATTTCAAAATCTCTCCTCTATTTTCAAAATCTTCTTTGTGTGAACTATTTTTGTTCTAAACTTTGACCACTTTTGCAAAAGATAGAAACTTTGGCCTTATGCCATTACATTTTCAAACTCATTTTCTTAAATCAAACTTGTAAATAAACTTAACTATATTTGACTTAAACTTTCAAAAAGACAAAAAGAACTAACTCATTCAAACCATTTTAGGCCTTTATGCCTTTTCAAACTTAATTTTTGTTAAAACCAACATACTCACTTTGAAATTTCTAGCACGAACTACGAGGTTTTGGTCCCTCATTCATATGTTGGTAAGTAGGCAGAAGACCGAAGGTCTTGTCAAACACAAAAATATAATTAATCAATTATTTTCTCATCTATCCATTCTATTTGTTTGTAAATATCACTTTGTACAAAATACATACGCACACAAAAGGGCTCCCTAGGAGTACTTAGGACACTTTGGGTGCTAACACCTTCCCTCTGTATAACCAACCCCCTTACCTGCGATCTCTGATTTTTATTAGTTTTTATTTGAAAACTTCTTACTATTTGGGTTTTGTTCGCATTTTCCCCTTTCCCTTGGAAACAAGAAAATCACGGTGGCGACTCTTGTTATTTGATCTCTAGCTTGTCAATAGCTTGATAATCATGAATTTCCCGCTGTAGAAATTAAGTGGCGACTCTACTTTTTGTATGATAAATTGGCTGCATTATATGGTAAAACACTAATGTCTTGACTGACGTCATGACATGTATGTGTGACTACATTGTAGTTACTGCAGGACTAGCTAACACAGGAATATTGAATGCTGTGACATTCATACCTGTCAACAGATACTAAGGAACAGAAGTTCTGTTAGAACTTAATATTCATTTGCAGTCTGGTTATCAAGGAAGAACCAGACCTGGCATAAGGCCTACTGACTGAATGTCAAACTGGATGTTGTGACATTCATCATTGACAGCAGCTACTGAAGATTAGGCAGAGTGGTGTTCTGCTATACTTCAGCATATTACTTAGTTTGTTCTTCAAGAGAATAACAGAACTAACTTAAGGCCAATTGTGTAAATGTTAAGTTGGACACTTTGACATTTATTAATGTAAGCTGTTACTGTAGTATGGTCATTTTGATCATGTACAGGTCAGCAAATTTGTACAGTTTGTTTTCTGGAAAAACAGACTCAGCATATGGACCTTGATGTCAAGCTGAATGTCGTGACATTCATTCCTGACAGCATATGCTAAATTGTAGGTTGTTCAGTTTTCTGTTTCAGCTTTTTCTCAGGCTATTCTTTAGGGATTCAACAGCTGAGAGAAAATCCAGGAAATCAACAACCAAGCTACATTCAATGAACCTAACAAATAGCCTATTTGTTAGCAACCTAAATGTTGAATTTGAGGGAACTTGTGTGACCTAAAATTCAGGAAAATACAAGTGCGAAAGCCCAGCTGCTGCAATATAAAAAGGAAGGCATTCCTTCATTCAGTTTCGGGGATTTTTGAGGCGTGAAGATTTAGTGTGTCCATCATACTTCACTACTGTATTTTGTGAGTCTAGTATTAGACGTATCTTGTAAGCCAAGCCATTATCAAGTAGATGATAGCTTTGGCATAGGGTGTTCATTGAGTTGTAAGTGTTGTGTCACTCAAAGCTTTTAAGCGTGAGTGCTGTGTATCTTGATTTAAGCTGTGAAGCATAATCAAGAGTTGTTTTTGAAGTGTGACTTCAAAGTGTCTTTAATATCACTGAGGTGATTGAGGGGGAGTGAGTAGGAACTCTGATCTTAGGTTAAGATTGAAATTGCATTGGGTAGGGATTAAGTGATAAGTTGTAAACGGGTGAGTTTAGCTTTGAATTGATACTACTAATAGTGGATTTCCTCCCTGGCTTGGTAGCCCCCAGATGTAGGTCATGTTGGACTGAACTGGGTGAACAATTACTTGTGTTATTTACTGCACTTACTGTTAAGTTCTGCATAATCCCTGTCTGTGCAGAATTGGATGTCATAACAGCCAGTGTGACATCCAAAGTCTGATAACTAGAATTTCAATTGGCATCAGAGCAGGCACCCTGCCTGTGAAGTTCTGGGTGAGATCTAGGGAAGTTACTTTCTAGTACCATGGACAAGGATTTAGGACACTCAAACAGACCACCCATGTTGGATGGATCTAATTATGATGACTGGAAGCCTCGTATGATAGCCTTCTTAAGGTCTCTAGACAGCAAAGTCTGGAGAGCTGTCAACAAGGGATGGGAACATCCAATGAGGACAGATGAAGATGGAGTCAGTGTGCAGATTCCTGAAGAAGATTGGGACAAGGAACAAGAGGCATTAGCTCTTGGAAATTCCAAAGCCTTGAATGCACTGTTCAATGGAATCACTAAGAACATCTTCAGGATGGTGCACCATTGTGAACTAGCTAAGGAAGTCTGGGATACCCTCAAGGTAACTCATGAAGGTACTTCCAAGGTGAAGATGTCCAAACTTCAGATGTTGACAACCAAGTTTGAAAATCTGAGGATGAAAGAGGATGAGACTATTCATGACTTTCACATGAATATTCTTGAAATTGCAAACACCTCTGGTGGACTAGGTGAGAAAATGACTGAAGAGAAACTTGTAAGAAAGATTCTCAGGTCCTTGCCTAAGAGGTTTGCTATGAAGGTCACAGCCATAGAGGAGGCTCAGGACATCAGCAATATGAAGGTAGATGAGCTCATTGGTTCTCTCCAAACCTTTGAAATGGGCTTAGGTGAGTATGCTGAGAAGAAGAAAAGCATAGCCTTTATATCTAATGCTGAAGAGGAGTCAGAAGAAGGATATACTGGAGGTGATGAAAGTATATCAGAAGCCTTAGCCATGCTTGGGAAGCAATTCAACAAGTTCATGAAGAAGATTGATCAAAGAGGTAGACCTAATGTCAAGAACATCCCGTCTGACATTAAGAAAAGATCAACTTCTGAGGAGAAGTTCAACCATGGGAAGGGAATCCAGTGTCATGGTTGTGAAGGGTATGGACACGTCAGAGCTGAATGTCCTACTTACCTCAAATTGCAAAATAAGGGGCTAGCTATCACATGGTCTGAAGGAGATTCTGAAAGTGAATCTGAAGGAGAATCTGCCAAACATGTCACTGCACTAACCAGTGTTTGTGTCTCTGAAGATGACACAAGTGCAGATGAGCTGACATTTGATGAACTTGCTGCAGCATATAAGAAGCTGTGTACCACCAGTGCAGAAGTGCGTGCACA
The DNA here is from genome assembly GCF_024323335.1 of Lathyrus oleraceus. Lineage (NCBI taxonomy): Eukaryota > Viridiplantae > Streptophyta > Magnoliopsida > Fabales > Fabaceae > Lathyrus > Lathyrus oleraceus. Next base: position 216,134,832 of record NC_066583.1, read on the forward strand.
AGGAGAAAAGCAGAATAAACTCATCAAGGAACTGGAAGATGAGAGACAGAAGCAACTGTCTGCCATAGAGGGGCTAAATGGTGGGATAGCCCTGCTGACCTCCAAGCTGAACCAGATGACCAAATCCATCAGAATGATGAATAAGGGAACTGACACCTTGGAAGAGATTCTAAAGGTGGGACAGCAGTCTGGAACCAAATCTGGGCTAGGATTTGGAAAAAGAGCTGAACACAAACGCCCAAAGGCTAGAGTTCAGAAGTTCAAGCGGATGTCAAAGCCAATGTCTCAACATCGAGGAACTAGGATGAATGATCATCAGAAGAGGAAATACCAGGAATGGAGGTGTCATCACTGTGGTAGGCTTGGACATATAAAAGCCTTCTGCTACTGGATTCATGGTTTCCCTAACAGAGCCTCACATGTCAGACCTAAGCATAAAACACGTAAGCGATGTGTTCCCATTAAGAAGCAACAATGGTATGCTAGGATAGCACACACTGCCCTAAGGGCTTCTTCCAGAGAAGACTGGTACTTTGACAGTGGATGCTCAAGACATATGACTGGTATGGAAAATCTACTGGTAGATGTTCAACCTCACACTACCAGCTATGTGACTTTTGGTGATGGTGCCAAAGGAAAAATAAGAGGTGTGGGCAAACTGGACTGTTCTGGAGTGCCAAAACTGAACAATGTGCTGTTAGTAAGAGGACTAACTGCAAACCTCATCAGCATAAGTCAGCTGTGTGATCAAGGTTTTCATGTTCAGTTTACTAAGGAGCTGTGCATTGTGACAAATGGTGACAATCAAGAAGTTATGAGAGGAACCAGGTCCAAAGACAACTGCTACCTGTGGGAACCTGAACTCTCTAACTTTTCCACAACATGCTCCTCAGCCAAGGAAGAACAGGAGGTGAAGCTGTGGCATAGAAGACTTGGACATCTCCACTTACGGGGAATGAAGAAGATCATATCCAAGGAAGCAGTCAGAGGAATTCCAAAGCTTCTGATTGATGAAGGAAGAGTCTGTGGAGAATGCCAGGTGGGCAAGCAAACCAAGATGTCACACCCGAAGCTGGGACATTCTACAACCTCCAGAGTTCTGGAACTGTTGCACATGGACCTAATGGGACCTATGCAGGTTGAAAGTCTTGGTGGGAAGAAGTATGCTTACGTGGTGGTTGATGACCATTCCAGATACACGTGGATAAGCTTCATCAGAGAGAAGTCAGATACATTTGATGTCTTCAAAGATCTGTGCATAAGACTTCAAAGGGAAAAGGACAGTTGTGTGGTCCGGATTAGAAGTGATCATGGTACTGAATTCAAGAATTCCAAGTTTGATGAGTTTTGCTCGTCTGAAGGAATAAGCCATGAGTTCTCCTCTCCTATAACTCCTCAGCAGAATGGAATAGTTGAAAGAAAAAATAGAACTATCCAAGAATCTGCCAGAGCAATGATTCATGCAAAGAAGCTCCCTATGCACTTTTGGGCTGAAGCAATAAATACCGCGTGCTATGTTCACAACAGAGTCACCTTGAGAAAAGGAACCTCCTCCACTCTGTATGAAATATGGAAGGGCAGAAAACCCACTGTGAAGTACTTTCATATTTTTGGAAGTAAATGCTACATTCTCACAGATCGTGAACAGAGAAGGAAGTTAGATCCCAAAAGTGATGAAGGCATATTTCTGGGATACTCCACTAACAGCAGAGCCTACAGAGTGTTCAACTACAGGACCAATGTCCTGATGGAATCCATAAATGTCATTGTGGATGATAAAGAGGAAGGAACCGATGTCATGGAGGATGTTGAAACATTCCTTGACAGTCCAACTGACAGTCCAGTCAAGTCTGAAGAAGTACAGGAACCTCCTCCTGAATGTGAAGTAGAGGAACCCTCCAAAGTGCCATCTATCAGGATTCAGAAAGACCACCCTAAGGATCTTATCATAGGGGATCCCACCAGTGGTGTAACTACCAGGTCAAGAGGAATAAACTCAAATTCCTGCTTTGTTTCCAAGGTTGAACCAAAGAATGTGAAAGAAGCCCTGACTGATGAATACTGGATCATTGCCATGCAAGAGGAACTCGAGCAGTTCACAAGGCATGAAGTATGGGAGCTAGTTCCAAGACCTGAAGGGTCCAACATCATTGGTACCAAGTGGATCTACAAAAACAAATCTGATGAGAAAGGAGTAATTACTAGAAATAAAGCAAGACTAGTAGCTCAAGGATACACTCAAGTAGAAGGGGTAGACTTTGATGAGACATTTGCTCCTGTGGCTAGACTTGAGTCCATCAGATTGCTGTTGGGGGTAGCATGCATCCTGAAGTTTAAGCTATTCCAAATGGATGTGAAGAGTGCATTCTTGAATGGCTACCTGAATGAAGAAGTTTATGTGGAACAACCCAAAGGGTTCTGTGATCCTAACCAACCTGAGCATGTATACAAGTTGAAGAAAGCCTTGTATGGGTTGAAGCAAGCACCCAGAGCTTGGTATGAAAGGTTAACCGAATTTCTGACCTCAAATGGATACAGAAAGGGTGGCATTGATGAAACCTTGTTTGTAAAGGATGAAGAAGGCAAAATCATGATAGCTCAAATCTATGTTGATGATATAGTCTTTGGTGGAATGTCAGAACAAATGGTTAAACAATTTGTTCACCAGATGCAGTCTGAGTTTGAAATGAGTCTAGTGGGAGAACTGACCTATTTCCTTGGAATGCAAGTAAACCAAATGGAGGACTCTATGTTTCTCTCCCAAAGCAAGTATGCCAAGAACATAGTTAAGAAGTTTGGTATGGATAATGCCAGGCACAAGAGGACTCCTGCCCCTACTCATCTGAAGTTAACTAAAGATGATGGAGGGCCTAGTGTCGATCAATGCCTGTACAGAAGCATGATAGGTAGTCTACTGTATCTAACTGCAAGTAGACCTGATATTTCTTATGCAGTTGGAGTATGTGCCAGATACCAAGCAGAGCCCAAGGTGAGCCACTTGAGTCAAGTCAAAAGGATTCTCAAGTACATCAATGGGACGTGTGACTATGGGATGCTGTATTCACATGGGTCTGAGCCTGTCCTATCTGGGTACTGTGATGCTGATTGGGCTGGAAGTGCTGATGACAGAAAAAGCACATCAGGTGGATGTTTCTTCTTAGGAGAAAACCTCATATCGTGGTTCAGCAAGAAGCAGAATTGTGTCTCTCTGTCCACTGCAGAGGCTGAATACATAGCTGCAGGAAGCAGTTGCTCCCAACTGGTCTGGATGAAACAGATGCTCACTGAGTATAATGTCTCTCAAAATGTCATGACATTGTTCTGTGATAATCTCAGTGCCATCAATATCTCCAAGAATCCCATCCAACACAGCAGGACCAAACATGTTGACATTAGACACCACTTCATCAGAGATCTGGTGGAAGACAAGGTGATCACTTTGGAACATGTAGCCACGGATCTTCAACTGGCTGACATATTTACAAAGGCTCTAGATGCTACTCAGTTTGAAAACATAAGGAGCAAACTGGGAATATGTCTCTCTGAGACCTTATAGCAACCACTGATGTTTGGGATAAATTGTTTAATATCTCTGCCTATTAAACAATTTGTACTAGGCTATGATGGGTCAACAGATCATAGCTATGCTGCTTACAACAAGGGTGGATACAAGAGGGTAAGGAGACACCCTACAGAGAGAAGGCCAATGTACCTGCAGGAGTTCAAGGATGCTGTTCATGCAGGAGTGGTTCTGGATGTCAGAAACAAAATCATGGCATCTGATATGGTGGTACCTACTGTAAAGCAAAAGTGGGTGATCACTTGATCGAAGCTGTGAAGCAAGATCAAGTGGATGTTAACTTGGTTGAAACTGTGAAGTAAAACCAAGTCTGGAACTCTGTCATTGTGCTCTGGCTATGTTGTTGGCTTTGGCAACATTTGTGACAAAAAGGGGGAGTAATAACCACCAATACCCCTGACAAACAGAGTGGGTCTCTACAACAGACTCTCATGACAGATCTGAAGATTCCCCCCCTGCAGCTGATGTTGAAGTTTAGGTGCAACTTCTCATATGTGTGTGCTGCTATGTGAAGTTTTTTCTTCACTTCCATGTGTGTGAGTGTGCTGCCACTCTGAGTGTATTAGCTAGTATTATTCCGCTGCTATGAACTCTGTTATGGGGATCAAAGTGTTTTAGCCAAAAATTTGCCAAAGGGGGAGTTTGTAGGTGTTTAATTGGCTGCATTATATGGTAAAACACTAATGTCTTGACTGATGTCATGACATGTATGTGTGACTACATTGTAGTTACTGCAGGACTAGCTAACACAGGAATATTGAATGTTGTGACATTCATACCTGTCAACAGATACTAAGGAACAGAAGTTCTGTTAGAACTTAGTATTCATTTGCAGTCTGGTTATCAAGGAAGAACCAGACCTGGCATAAGGCCTACTGACTGAATGTCAAACTGGATGTTGTGACATTCATCATTGGCAGCAGCTACTGAAGATTAGGCAGAGTGGTGTTCTGCTATACTTCAGCATATTACTTAGTTTGTTCTTCAAGAGAATAACAGAACTAACTTAAGGCCAATTGTGTAAATGTTAAGTTGGACACTTTGACATTTATTAATGTAAGCTGTTACTGTAGTATGGTCATTTTGATCATGTACAGGTCAGCAAATTTGTACAGTTTGTTTTCTGGAAAAACAGACTCAGCATATGGACCTTGATGTCAAGCTGAATGTCGTGACATTCATTCCTGACAGCATATGCTAAATTGTAGGTTGTTCAGTTTTCTGTTTCAGCTTTTTCTCAGGCTATTCTTTAGGGATTCAACAGCTGAGAGAAAATCCAGGAAATCAACAACCAAGCTACATTCAATGAACCTAACAAATAGCCTATTTGTTAGCAACCTAAATGTTGAATTTGAGGGAACTTGTATGACCTAAAATTCAGGAAAATACAGGTGCAAAAGCCCAGCTGCTGCAATATAAAAAGGAAGGCATTCCTTCATTCAGTTTCGGGGATTTTTGAGGCGTGAAGATTTAGTGTGTCCATCATACTTCACTGCTGTATTTTGTGAGTCTAGTATTAGACGTATCTTGTAAGCCAAGCCATTATCAAGTAGATGATAGCTTTGGCATAGGGTGTTCATTGAGTTGTAAGTGTTGTGTCACTCAAAGCTTTTAAGCGTGAGTGCTGTGTATCTTGATTTAAGCTGTGAAGCATAATCAAGAGTTGTTTTTGAAGTGTGACTTCAAAGTGTCTTTAATATCACTGAGGTGATTGAGGGGGAGTGAGTAGGAACTCTGATCTTAGGTTAAGATTGAAATTGCATTGGGTAGGGATTAAGTGATAAGTTGTAAACGGGTGAGTTTAGCTTTGAATTGATACTACTAATAGTGGATTTCCTCCCTGGCTTGGTAGCCCCCAGATGTAGGTCATGTTGGACTGAACTGGGTGAACAATTACTTGTGTTATTTACTGCACTTACTGTTAAGTTCTGCATAATCCCTGTCTGTGCAGAATTGGATGTCATAACAGCCAATGTGACATCCAAAGTCTGATAACTAGAATTTCAATGTATCTGTGATATAATCTGCTTGTTGTGTTTGGTGATCTCTGAGTGGTGAGATAAGTTCTAACCCGAACTTGAGTGCAATTAAGATAAGAGGATGGTATAGTCATGTTCAACTTGTGTGGAGTAGTCCTTAACAAGTTGGCTTGAGATCCATCTGCTTAGTGGAGACTCCTTTGGATTTGGGAATGTCACACAAGTATTTGTGGTTAGGCATGACTATTTCTAATTGGATCTGAGAAGCTGAGGACCTTAGAACACCTAACCCATCTTGGCCTATTTAGGACGTAGTGCGCAAACTGTTCAAGTGTAGACTTGATAACAGTTGTTACACGATACTACACTCAGACGAGTTTCTCTTGAGAATATTATGGGTCGATGAGTCAGTCATCTTAACCTATAATTTCTGATAGAGGGAATTAAGACTCTGGGAACTTTTTAGAACGTGATCTACATGTTTTATCCTTAGTTCACTCCTTTGGGATGGTTCTTACCCAGACTCCATGCTCGTAACTTAAAACAAACCCTTGATTCTTGGTTGATCCAATCAAGTCTTGTCAATATCAATGGAACTTGGGTGTTGATTAGGTGAAAACCATAATCCACCAAAATGGATGATTGATCTTGGCAATGACTTGATTCAGAAAGTGACCATTGAAACCACAAAAAGATATTTGGATGGGTTATATTTACCAATAAAAGTATATACAAAAATGGTCAAAGTTGATTTAAAAGATTCAATTCAAAATAAGTATTATGAAAAGAAAGTTTGAAAATCAAAAGCATAAGGCTTAGGTTTCTAATGTTGAAAAACAAGTGTTAAATGTTTGCACAAAAGTTTTGGCTTGGGTTAGAGTGGAGAGAAGAAGAAGAATGGCTAAGGTCCTAAGCACACAAGAGGTAAGGGTAAGAAACAAAACCACAAAAAGGAGTTCCTCTCTTGAGATCATATTGATGATCCAAGTAGCTCTCATCGTTTGGAATAAGCAATCACAAGCAATAACTCAAACAATCAACAATCAATGAATTCTTGGAAGACTCTTCAAGGTCTTGGATCTCTCTCTCTTAGGAGCTCATGGTAAGGGTTCCTCAATCAAGCTCAAGTTGGAACTCCTAGCACAAGAAAACACACATCAAAAAGTTCTATAATACAATCAAAGAATGGACAAGAGGGAGTTTAGAATAAGGTCCTTTCAATGATCATCCTTAAGCTTTAAGCACTCTAAAGGCAGGAGGCCTAGTTGCTCTTTGACATTTTAAGCACTCTAAAGGCATGAGTCCTAGTTTCTCTTCAAATTCCATTTGCTTGGGTGGGGTCCTAAAGTCTAAGTCCATTTGTCCAATTTTTTGCATTTTGATTCTCAACAAACAGACAAACACAAGCACAAAAGTATATACACAATTATAGGCTCAAGTGAGCAAAAGGTAAATGGCATTAACATAAACATGTGTTCCAATGAGCAAAGGAAAAAAAGCAAATGAATAATATGTGCAAGAATAGTAAATTGCATAAAGGTAAAGTGCATAAAGTAAATGTTAATTGTAAGTGGTCATTAGTTAGTGTGCCATAAGGCAAAATTTAGCGCTATGTTAAGCAATTGTAATTGGACTTATGTAGAAGTCACAACTATCTGAGGCCGGTCAATAATAATGTAGGCAACAACACAAGTTAGAAGTCTTTATTAGTGAACCAAGTCCCAACAACTTGCCATGCCAAAAAGGAAATGAGAATTGATCTTGTATTGGTTTAAGCCTTTTGCATGATTTAGGAAACAACCTATCCTTAATGCAAAGCCATTCACTTGATCAATTGATCAAGATGAATTAGATTTGGATCAAGGAAGATTAAGTCTCCCTAATCAATGATAACTTATCAACCTTCAACTCATTGATCAAAAAGAAAAAAGAAGAAGAATAAGAAGGAGATGGATAATGGAAAATGGAAAATGAAATAATAAAGTACATTAAATGAAATGGCATATACCAATCAACAAATGTTGACCAATGATATTGAGAATCAAGGTCAAACACTCAAAAACAGAAGTGAGATGAAGATTGGAAGTCAAGAAATAAGCAAAATATTTTTGGCATTTTTTTAAAATCAAACTTGAATTAAAAATAAAAGAAAGGTCAAACTTCAAAATCACTTCAAATCAACTTTGAAAAGTACAAGTGATTTATCCTAAGTTCAACAAGGTCAAACAAAGTTTGACAAAAAATTTCAGCATTTTTAAAAGTCATAAACTATTTTTTATCAATTAAAAATGAATAAAAATAACCTAATTGAACTAAAATATCAAATAAATCACAAATCAATTAAAAAATTGATGAGAATATTTTTCATAGATTTATCATCATTCAAATAGGTTAGGAAAATATTTTTGTATTTTTTGAATATCAAAAACTATTTAAAATGAATTAAAAATAACCAGAAAAGAGAAAATTTACAAAAAATATCAAATGACAAAATAAAAAATATTAAAAATCAAAACTAGAAACTAGAAATTATTTGCAGAAGAATGCAATTGGTCCCATATTTTTTGGATTTAAAATGAAGAAGATATGAATTTTTGAAAATAATGGAAATAAAAGAAATTAAATCAGAAAATAAGAAATTCAAAAAAAACCAGGAGCGTTAGATCTGAGCTGGCAGATCACACGCTCCAGAAGCACGCTTCCACCATAGACCAAAGTCCACCCGTAACACCATGAATTAAAATAAGTCATAACAAGCGAAGGTCAGGATTAAATCTGGAAAATGAATCCAAAGGTCCACAATGCATCTGGCAATGGGGCGGCCACCGGAGCCACCTTCTTCTCCGGTGAGCTTCAAAATTCCGGCCAGATTTGCAGGTTTCAAAAACTTAACCAAAATACCTGATCCATACGTCATTGGAAAGTTGGGATGATGTACATCATCCCTATATCACTCAATTCCACTCTAGATCTATATATTGAGAGAAATCAGAGATGGAAATTCTGTGATGTTCATGAAAACTTGATGGATTCCAAAAATTAAATGCACAGTAATGATGCCTCTATTGAGAGGACTTCATCCAACACAAGATCCAAGTAAATAGATCAATAGATGATGAGTTTCGAAGAAAATACCAGTTGAAGAACAAGCTTGGATTCTGGATATTTGAGCTTGCTTCCTTGCTTCCTTTATCAAAACAGAAGATCAATGAACTATAGGATGAAGGTTTAGAAGCTTTAGATCCAAAGATTCAACCAGATGTAGTTGAATTTTAGATCTGAAAAATTTGAAGAAAAGTGAAATTGCTTCTTTGGTGAGAGGTTAGGTTTTCAGTTCAGCAGCATTTCAGGTTGATTCATGGATGAAATTTGAATGGAGTAAGGCTTCTATTTATAGAGAGAATGGCAAGGCAAGTGTGATTCAATCCGTGTGCATGGAATTGGATATCCATTGCATGGGCTTGCATGATCACTCAAAAGGCCCAATTTCAATGCCAAATGTAATCTGAAACCATACAAAAGTGAAATGGACGTGTAATTTGAATGGTAATTGCTTATGCATGGAGTTTAATGTGTTATGCATAATCATGCCTAAAACTTCTCCTCTTCGAAAATGCCATTTGCCAAATCCAAACATGAGCATGTGAGTAATGGTTGGAAAGGTTTTGATGTAAGGAACAATTTTTATGTTGGGCAAAAATCCATTTGAAATGTGGAAATTGGTGAAATTTGAGTTTAAAGTGCAAGGTGCAAAACATGTAAAGGCAAAGTTTCTAAATTTGGCCAATGTTCAAGCCCCTCTATTTCAATGATTCAAGATCCAAATGAAAAAATCTTCAACGTAAAAGTTGTAGATATTCTCAGGACAATCAAAATGGACTTAAGTTTTACATCATTTGGATTTTTTATGAAAGAGTTATGGGCACTTGAAGTTGGACTTTTTTGCCTTTCAATGCATTTGGTCCAAAGTGACCTATAATGTTTTTCATTATCACATGTATTTCCTTTGAGATTTTGAACTTTTGTTAAACATAACATTTGAAGTAGACATCTTAAGCTTTCGAATTCATTTGATCCCACCAGAAAATCATAAAAAATGAATGAGTTATGTTCTTGGGAAGTTGACCCTAAATTAGGGTTTCAGTCAAAATGACCTATAATGTCTTGGAATGGATGATGACCTTCCAAGCTTCAAATCAATTTTTGATGAACATGAAAGTTGTTTAAATTGTCCTTAAGAACATTTTTGCTTTTGGGATCATATCCATTTGACCAACACATAAAAAGTTAGGTCTTAGTGCATTTCAAAATAGTCAGATGAATTTACTGATCAACTTCTCAAGTCCACAACCCATATCTTGATGAATTTATTATTGAGGACACTCAAATAAGTTCAAATATGCATTAAATGATGAATTAAAGAACTTACCTTGATTGTATTTGATCATGGGCTGAGGTTGCTTCATGAGCAAGGCATTGTGGTACACAGATGAATTAGGGCTTCCTTGAGAAGCAATCCCTCAACCCCTTTGATTTGCTTTGATCAAAATGATGAATTGAGATACTTGGGATGCATATTTTATGGATGAGAGCTTTGGGAACCATTACCATGCTTGCTTTCATTTTCTCTTGGCCATATCTCTGCACAAAGGATCTCCTAGAAACTCTTGGCCTTGTGATTGCTCAAGCTACAAACAAGAAATGTTAGTGACATATTTTTGTGCTTTTGGTGAGTAAACAAAATAAGAAAAGCAATAATATACAATTCAAGCATGCTTGGTGATCTCAAACCACTCATAAGAAGTCCCACCCAAAGGCAAAGGGAACCAAGATGCTCATGATCCTTGAGGCTTTGCAAAATGCAATGTTATGATGCCATGAGGGATCTTAGGGCCAAAATTTGGGGTCTTACAGATGCCCCTATTTAAGGTCATTCTAGCCGGAGAAGTGAAGGTTAAAAATCTTTGTTTCGACAGGGTAGAATGGGCTTAAATAATGACAAAGAGACGAATTTTGGTCCTTAAGAGACCTCATGATGCAAATGCGTGTATGCAATAGGTAACACTCTATGGGGATAGGCGTCCACAAAGTCGAAGATCAGGGGGAAATTGACAATTCCTTTGAATAATTCATTCTATGGGACAGAGACTCTCCCGGGGAGTAAAGGGGTGAAAACGCGTGAGCAGGTCACGACTTGAAACACACTGAGAGAATCCATGAAATAAATCAATGGAAAGACTCGAGCTGACTCGAAGACGCGTGTATTGGGGAATATGCCAATACAACAAAGTTATCCGCAACAAATACTTTGGATAAAAATCCGGACTCAGATGGGGACAACCACTAAGGGACTTCGCTGGGGATATCCAACAGGACTCTCCTGGTGGAGCTGCGGGATGAGGTATTATCGGTTACTGGGTAATAAGCTCAAAGAGACGTGTGATCTGAACACCGGTATAAGGGTGAGAGAACAACATGCTCGGGAAGAATGAATACTTAAGACCGATATAAAGGTGATACATATCAAACATTCCAAAACGTCTGAGGAAGACCTAAAAGGTATATTTCAACTCAGGAATTCTGACTCCACAGGGGACAAAAGGTCATAATAGGGAGCAGAAGGAGGGAACACCAGGGATGCCGGTTACTGGGCATATAATAGGTGACCAACCAAAACGTGAATTGGGGAATATTCCCAAGACACTCATCATCCGAAAGGAGGGCTAAAGAAGCAAACTCGATTACAGGATGGACATTCGATTCCAAAAGGAAATACAAATCTTACGCAACTGGGGAAGAACAAAAGGCTTCGACCGAAGAGTGCGTGAGATATATTATCTATTACCGTCAGAACGTAGATAATATACTCGCATGGAAGATTATCCACAACCGGTTACTGGGTTAATAAAGGATAAATCGACCGAGAAAGAAAGGCATCGGGATACCAAAATTAGGTATATAACGATGACCAATCAAGGGGAGCAATAAACATTACCGGCAACCGGTACATAAAAGATGACTTGATGGGGATAAACTGCGTAATCAGAGCAATTATCCGAATGAATGGGGAATATCAACACCAAATATTGGATAATGATAACCGTCAGGGAGGGGATTATATCTACCGGATACTGGGTAGAAAACCACGAAAGAGTAACTGTCAAGGATTAGGATGAACAAAAGGTTAACTCCGCAAGGGGATAAAATAGGGTTTACAACTACCGGTATATAAAGATAGAAAACCACAAACTCAGCCGGGGATAAGATGAATGATTACTAATTACTGAGCAATTATTCATTTACCACAGGGAAGTGCAGGAAACAGATCACAAAAGGCCAATCTAGGATCAAACTAAAGAGGCAAACTGAATCAAAACTCTCCCTAGTGAGGATATAACTCAATAGGGAATCTCATCCCAATGTATGTGCTGGGAGGAAACGGAAACAACCATCATCCACGAGGATATAACTCGGTGGGGAATATGGAAGGAAAGATAAACACTTTCTCCTTAAGGGACTGACTCTATATTGGGAGATCAAATACCGACATCTGCTTGGGAAATGTATTATCCACTAGCAGGGGATATCAAACAAAGATATATGGCAAAGAATGCAATCATGAATGTCTGAATGTTTGAAATATTATATGCATACATGCGTGGTTTATGTATGATGAATGCTGACAAACAGACATTTCTAACACAAACAGCTCCAAAGGATAAGTACACAAGCATCCGGTACTACATCTCAAGAGAGAGAAAACCAGGTTCACCGGAGAGTATCCAAATGATGAGGGCAAGTGATACCAGGAAGCAAAGATCATCAGGGGGATGAACATCAGTCATTCCAGCTGGGGACAATATTATTTGTACAGATAAAATCTGCCGTCCAAACAACTCTACTGGGGAATTCATCCGAGGAGATAATGGAATTATGGGGATCAACCACCAAATATCGTACTTACCAAAGAGATCACATCTGCTGAGGAGGAAAGAAGGATGAATGTCTTACCACACACTCTGCTCGGTAGGAAAACCACAAAAGGATCCGGTAGAATAAGATATAAGCATGCCAGGAATATGAACAAAAGTCTTACCCTGTCGGGGATCATACCATCCTTGGGAGAGCACTGAAGATCTCCTAAGTATCCTTTCGTCATTGTGAATGTTCACTTTGTTTAAAAGCAAATTATGAAAAATTATTTAAAACAATGATATTTTCTCAATTAAAACGTGCAAAACATTTGTTGAATAGACACAAATAAGATTGCAAATAATTGGATAAAAGGCTCAAATTTATTTGATGGAATGGTAGTCTGCAAATGGCAAGACTCCATAGATCTTTACAAATTTGAAACTGGTGATATATATTGGAAAAGGGCTACATTGAACATAATGACCATTTCTCCACCAATTCTGAATCCGGTGTATTTGAAGCTATGGTTGATGACGAATGAACAAGAATCTCTGACGGATGACAGTTGTAGAACAAAGTCTTGTCAGGATACAGTTACTTGCCAAATCCCTAATTTTGCCTAGATTGCCCTAGGATGAGGTACTCAATCTAGCAGGATACATATATTTTTTATGTCTCTAATTTTTTCCTGGATCGCCCTTTCAGGTTTTCAATCCACCGAGACCCTCATTTTTTCCTAAGTCGCCCTTTCGGGTTTTCAACTTAGCGAGCTATTCTGTTTTTATTTTTAGGCGAAGTATTTCTTGACTGCATCTGAATTCACAGGACGAGTGAAATCCTCCCCATCCATAGTTGTAAGCATCAAAGCGCCGCCCAAAAAGGCTCTCTTAACAACGTATGAACCTTCATAGTTTGGAGTCCACTTGCCCCTGGAATCGGGCGCGAAAGACAAAACTTTCTTGAGCACAAGGTCACCTTCTCGAAAGACACGAGGCTTGACCTTCTTATCAAAAGCTTTCTTCATTCTTTGCTGATATAACTGACCATGACACATGGCAGTCAATCTCTTCTCTTCAATCAAATTCAGCTGGTCATAACGACTCTGAACCCATTCAGCATCAGTCAACTTGGCTTCCATCCAGACTTTCATTGATGGGATCTCTACTTCTACTGGGAGCACAGCCTCCATGCCATAAACAAGAGAGAAAGGGGTTGCCTCTGTTGAAGTGCGGACAGATGTACGATATCCATGTAAAGCGAATGGCAGCATCTCTTGCCAATCTTTATACGTGACAACCATCTTCTGGATAATCTTCTTGATGTTTTTATTAGCAGCTTCAACTGCCCCATTCATCTTGGGTCTATAGGGAGAAGAGTTGTGATGCGCAATCTTGAACTCACTACACAGGTCTTTCATCATCTTATTGTTCAAGTTAGATCCATTATCAGTAATGATCTTATCTGGCACACCATAGTGGCATATGAGTTGATTCTTGATAAACTTCACTACCACCTGCCTGGTCACATTTGCATATGACGCCGCTTCAACCCACTTGGTGAAGTAATCGATTTCTACGAGAATAAATATGTGCCCATTAGACGCTTTTGGCTCTATCATGCCAATCATGTCAATTCCCCACATAGAGAAAGGCCATGGTGATGAAATCACATTCAGAAGTGTCGGGGGAATATGAATCTTATCCGCATAAATCTGACACTTATGGCATTTCTTCACATATTTGCAGTAGTCAAACTCCATTGTCAGCCAATAGTAGTCTGCTCTCAACATCTTTCAAGCCATAGAATGTCCATTGGAATGAGTACCAAACGAACCCTCATGAACCTCAGTCATCAACAGGTCTGCTTCGTGTCTATCCACGCATCTGAGCAGCACCATATCAAAATTTCTCTTATAAAGTACATCGCCATTGAGGTAGAAACTGCCTGACAATCTCCTCAAAGTCTTCTTATCTTTCACATATGCCCCGGGCGGGTAAATCTGGCTCTGAAGGAAATAATTGATATCATAATACCATGGCTTATCATCCTTCACTTCTTCAACCGCAAACACATGGGCTGGCCTGTCCAAGCGCATCACAGTGACGTTGGGAACTTCATTCCAAAGTCTAACCACAATCATTGAAGTAAGTGTAGCAAGAGCGTCTGCCATCTGATTCTCATCTCGAGGAATATGATGGAATTCAACCCCAGTAAAGAACGTTGAAATCCTCCTCGCATAATCCCTATATGGAATGAGACCAGGCTGATTTGTTTCCCATTCACCCTTAATCTGATTAACAACGAGGGCCAAATCACCATACACATCAAGATGCTTGATCCTTAGATCAATGCACTCTTCCAATCCCATAATACAGGCTTCGTACTCAGCCATATTATTTGTGCATTTGAAATTTAGCATTGCTGTAAAAGGAAAGTGCCTGCCCTGAGGAGTAATAATCTCTGCCCCAATACCATTTCCATATTGATTTACAGCGCCATCAAACATCATACTCCATCTGGAACCAAGCTCTGGCCCTTCATCGAGTGTAGGCTCATCACAATCTTTCATTTTCAAATACAGAATCTCCTCATCCGGGAAGTCATACTGAACTGACTGATAATCCTCAATCGGCTGATGTGCCAAATGGTCAGCCAAAATACTAACTTTAATAGCTTTCTGAGCTCGATACTCAATATCATACTCAGATAACAGCATCTGCCAATGGGAAATCCTCCCAGTTAAAGTAGGCTTCTCGAAGATATATTTGATTGGATCCATTCTGGATATCAACCAAGTCGTATGATTTAACATATACTGGCGTAAGCGCTTAGCGTCCCAAGCCAAAGCACAACATGTCTTCTCAAGCATTGATTATCGAGACTCACAATCGGTGAACTTCTTACTCAAGTAGTAAATAGCATACTCTTTCTTCCCTGATTCATCTTGCTGACCAAGGACACAACCCATAGAATCTTCAAGAACAGTCAGATACATAATCAAGGGTCTCCCTTCCACGGGCGGAGACATAATTGGAGGTTCAGACAAATATTCTTTAATACTGTCAAAAGCTTTCTGGCAATCCTCGGTCCAATCATGGGACTGATCTTTCTATAGGAGTTTGAATATTGGCGCACATGTGGCAGTCATGTGGGATATGAATATGGAAATATAGTTCAAGCGACCAAGAAAACCTTGGACTTGCTTCTCAGTTTTGAGCGCAGGCATCTCTTGTATTGCTTTGACCTTGGCAGGATCAACCTCAATACCTCTTTCACTGACAATAAAGCCAAATAACTTGCCAGAACGGACTCCAAATGTACACTTGTTGGGATTCAGACGAAGTTTATACTTTCTCAAACGCTGAAAAAAGCTTCAACAGGTGCTCTACATGTTCAACTTCCGTTCTCGACTTAACATTCATATCGTCGACATATACCTCGATCTCTTTATGCATCATGTCATGAAACAAAGTGGTCATAGCTCGTTGATACGCGGCTCTGGATTTCTTCAAACCGAAGGGCATCACTCGATAACAGAATGTTCCCCAAGGTGTGATGAATGTTGTCTTCTCCATATCCTCGGGTGCCATGAGAAGACCATGAATTTAGCTGTATTATCTACCAACATATCAATGTGTGGTAGAGGGAAATCATCTTTCGGACTAGCTTTATTCAAGTCTCTATAGTCCACACACATCCGGACTTTTCCATCTTTCTTAGGCACGGGCACAATGTTGGCCACCCATTGAGGATATGTAGAAGTCACCAAAAACCCCGTATAAATTTGCTTATAAACTTCCTCTTTGATCTTTACTGCCATATCAAGATGATTTCTTTTGAGCTTCTGCTTCACAGGCATGCACTCAGGCTTCAAAGGTAGGAAATGTTGCACAATATCAGTATCTAGACCAGGCATGTCTTCATATGACCAGGCAAAGACGTCAACATATTCTCGTAGCAACTCAATCAACCCCTTCATAACAGACTCCTCCAAGAGTGCCCTAATCTTCACTTCTCGCACACAATCCTCAGACCCCAAGTTGACTGATTCCAGATTCTCAAGATGCGGCTGAATGATCTTCTCTTCATGCTCAAGTACACGGGTAATCTCATTAGGAATCTCTTCAACATCATCTTCTTCGGCCACAAATACAGGGAATTCAAAGTTGGGAGATAGTGTTGGATCATTATGTTCAATGGGTTTGATTAACCTGCGTAATGATTTTGGATATGAAAGCTTTAGAATTCAAACAAGGCAAATCATTATGCAAATGAGAAGATTGATTTTATTCTGATTTTTTAGGGCTTTTTGTGATCACCAATTTCATGCAAAAGCAAAAAGGGAAAATAATTGGAAAAACAAACATTTAACATGAATTTATTGAATGAAAATATCATTGAATTTATGTGCCAACAACGTCATCACTCCTCCTTTTGGCATGGGAGAAGGGTTTTCAAACACAATGAGCATTACTTTGACTTATGGATAACTGTTGGAACATCCACAGCGACCCAATTATTGCAGACCCCTCCAGGGATGATGAAATTGCCAGAATCCTCTATATCTTCTTCCAAGATAGCAGCAGCCTCCTCATCCTGACCGGTGTGGATGAAACCTCCACTCTTGAACAAACCTTACTTGTTGAAGACCCCAGAAGAAAAGCCTATGCCAGCCCGGGACTTGTTGTCTTCTAACTCAATCATTTTCCCTAAACCAGCGGTTGCACCACGCTCAATGGCCAACTTTGCATCTTTGTAGGAAGCAAATGAAGGAGTTCTCTTTTCAATAGGTTCAGCAATAGATAACGCTTGGAAAGGAGTTCCAACTTCATCCTCAACATCTATGTATGAGAAGGAAGACAAGTGGCTAACCAGGAGAGCCTTTTCTCCCCCTACCACCACCAGCTTCTTATTTTTCACAAACTTCAGTTTTTGTTGTAGGGTGGATGTCACGGCGCCTTCCTCGTGAATCCATGGTCTGCCTAAGAGACAACTATACGATGGGTGAATGTCCATAACCTGGAAGGTGATCTGGAAATCACTTGGTCCAATTTTGATTGGGAGCTAAATCTCGCCAATCACTGTCTTGCGAGATCCATCAAAAGCTTTCACAACTACGCCACTCTGCCTCATGGGAGGCCCTTGGTATGACAGCTTCGTAAGAGTGGTTTTTGGCAATACATTCAATGATGACCCAGTGTCCACCAGCACATTGGATATGGCGTCGTCTTTACAACCCATAGATATATGCAATGCCAAGTTGTGGTCTCTTCCCTCCTCGGGGAGATCAGAGTCACAAAAGCTCAAGTTGTTACAAGCAGTAATGTTTGCAACAATGCTATCGAATTACTCTATCGTGACATCATGATCCACATATGCCACATCCAACACCTTCTGCAAAGCCTCTCGGTCTAGTTCTGAATTCAAAAGCAATGATAACACAGATATTTTGGATGGCGTTTGAAGAAGCTGGTCTACAACGTTGTACTCGCTTCTCTTGATGAGCTTCAGCATCTCATCACAATCTTCTTTCGTATTTCCACTTGGGCCAACAGAAGCAGAAGTTTTCAATACAGAGGATGGCTTAACAACAAGTGTCGAATTCGGGGTGCTCACAGCGTTCCCAATCGGGCGTTCAACAAAATCAGCAACAGCATCAGCCTGAGGCTTTGGCGGTGCTGAAGACACACGACCACTACAGGTCAACCCACTGACATCAACAATATTTACAACAGATGAAGAAGGCAAGGACACTTCTTTCCCGTCTTCCACTGCTACAGCATTGTAGCGATAGGGAACCGCTTTTTTAGAAGAATATGGTACTGGTCCGGCTGGCTTGATGACAAGGGTAGGGGAAGCCTTCTGTTTTCTACCATCATACTTAATGACAACAGGCTCGGGTATCCGAAACACCAGGGAAATCACGTTGACTTAGGGCTCATCTTCATCAACATTTCTATTTTGAAGGATCTCAATGACTCCTTCTTCCAACATTTCCTGCACATCCTTGCGCACCTGGCGAAAACCCCTTTGATTAACAGAACAGACTCGACACCTATCATGGTCATGCTCAAAATGACTATAATCTCATAGCAAACGGTGCATCTCGACCAGAGATTGTCGAATGTGACTGAAGTATTTGACTTTGTATTTGCCAGGGCAACCCTGGACCATGTTGACAGATTTCCCATGCTCGGGCAATGGGTTTTTCTTCACGTTAGGACCTACATCCTCGAAACACAGAATGCCACATCTCACAAGGTCCTGTATTTTGGTCTTCAAAGGGTAACAATTCTCCACGTCGTGGCCGAGAGCACCAGAATGGTAAACACAGTGTAATTCGGGCTTATACCACCACTGGGGGTTAGTAGGTATAGCCGGTGGGTCTCGCGGAGTAATCAACTTCCTCTCTATCAAAGAGGGATATAACTCTGCATACGTCATCGGAATAGGATCGAAGGTGACCCTTTTCATCTCGTAACTCGTGTTGGTTTGATTACTGCTTCGAGGCTAGTAGGCTTGCTGCTGCAGACGATGCTGTTGTTATTGATATTGCGGATGTGGTTGTTGATTGTTGTTGTGTTGCTGGTACTGATGATTATCTCTGAAGACAGGTACTATGTGAGCCCCCTAGTGCTAGTTACTGGCGGGAAGCACGGTCTTCCTCCTCACAGAGGGTCTTCTTGGTTTTATATGGGAGGTCACAACATGTGCCTCTTCATCTTTCTTCTTCCCAAACGTCCCATACCGTTTGGTAGAAGAGCCTTCTTCTCTTGTCAGACGCCCTTCTCTGACCCCTTCTTCTAGACGCATCCCCATATTCACCATCTCGGTGAAGTCAGAAGGAGCGCTAGCAATCATCCGCTCATAATAAAAAGAACTCAAAGTCTTCAAAAAGATCTTAGTCATCTCTTTCTCTTCTAGCGGGAGCACGATCTGTGCTGCCACCTCTCGCCGCCTCTAGGCGTACTCTTTGAATGTTTCTTTGTCTTTCTGGGACATGGCCCTCAATTGATCCCTATCGGGAGCCATATCCACATTGTACTTGTATTACTTGACGAAGGCCTCGCCAAGATCGTTGAAGGATCAGATGTTCGCACTGTCTAAACCCATGTACCAACGCATAGCGGCATCGGACAAACTATCCTGAAAGTAATGGATGAGTAGTTGGTCATTGTCGGTCTGAGTCGACATTTTCCTGGCATACATGACCAGGTGACTGAGAGGACAGGTATTTTGTTTGTATTTTTCAAAGTCAGGGACCTTGAATTTCACAGGGATCTTCACATTAGGAACCAGACAGAGTTTGGCAGCAGATTTGCCGAAAAGATCTTTTCCTCTGAGAGTTTTCAATTCCTTGCGAAGCTCAAGAAATTGATCGTTCATGGTGTCCATCTTCTCATAGACATCTGGGCCCTCAGATGGCTCAGAATGATAGATGGTGTCGTCTACTCTGGGCAGAGTATGCACGACAGGAGGAGGAACGGCAAGGACCGGGCTAGATGCCGGCATAGAAGCAAAGGTGGGAGCAGGAACCTCGGGCATGAAGTTGGGAGGCATCCCCCACGGGAACCCAGTTGGCATGGCCGTCGGAGCAAAGTGTGCACTGGCTGCAGGCACAGTCGAGAAGAGAATCTCAGAGATAACTGTCCTCTGGGGAGGAGTCAAAGGCGTCGGAGAAGACTGGCTCTGGGCAGCCAAGAATGATTCCATCAAAGCACTCAATATTGCCACTTCCTCCTTCAGCTCGTGGTTCTCTTGTTCTAGATGATCCATCAGTCTTGAAATGTTGACTCTGGTGTAGTACCGGTGAGTCAGCTTGTCTTCAAAATAAATGAAGAACACAGAGTTAGACCACAGGACAAGAAGCCGGGAACAAAACCTGCTTATGCACATGATGCATGCAATGCTTGTGCATATGATTTGTTTTTCTTTTTATTTCAAAGGAACTTTAGGGTTCTATTTGCAAATATTTGGAAATATTAAACATTTATCAAATATGAAAGTATCATGGCACGAATATCTGAAAAAATAGTTCTTCATTAGAGAAGTACAACATTGGTAACCATATACAAGAGAAAAAGAAAATATTCATCCTATGGATCCCTAGAAACAATCGTCCAAAGCTCGGGACACAGGAAGCTAAGATGCACGAAGCCTCTTCACCTCCTCTTCATAGGCTGCCTCCATATCTGGCTTCTCCTTGGCGAGTCGATCATACTTCCTCTTCCAGAACCTAGAAGACTGAGGAAGTAGAGAAGTCCATGCGTCATAAGGATCATCAATAACCTGATGCTCAAGAAACTCTATCAAAGCGTCCTTCTCCTTGATCTGCTGAAGTAACTCTTCTCGTTCACGGATCCAAACACGTGAACGGTCTTCGTCTCTCAACTCCTCTACTCCTTGATAGGGAGGGTTGAAGGCCCAACCATAATCATAGGTGTAGGTCTCGGATATTCATAAGGCATGAGATACTCAGAAGCTCTCTTCCTAACCCAAGCAGTGTAAGGCTCCATAGCAACAGAATTCTTAGGACCCAACTCTTTCCTTCCTTTCCTATGAATCTTGCACCAAGCGCGGACCATCCTATCCTTCAAGTTTTGGGGATCTTTACCCTCCTGAAAGAACACACCCTCTAACAGAATGTTATTGGGTTTATCCTTTAGGGGGAACCCAAGCTGACGACGTGCCAAAACAGGGTTGTAGTTAATCCCACCACATGTACCAAGAAGAGGTACATTGGAGAATTCACCACAAGAGTCGATAATTTTCCCACCATCATACGCACGGTTGTACCAAGAGATATCATCATTAGTGAGAGACATACGTCTCGTGGACCACCGTAGACATCCTTTGTTCTCCTTGAAGACGACCGTCTGCGGTAAGTGAGAAATAAACCACTTATACAACAGAGGCAAACATCACACAATGGCGCCACCACCCTTTGCATTCCTCATATGCAAAGAAAAATAAGTATCACCTAACAGAGTCGGAATGGGATTAAGAGTAGAGAAGATCCTAATAGTGTTCACATCCACAAACTTGTCGATGTTGGGGAACAACACTAACCCATAGATGAGAAGTACAAATATGGCTTCAAAGGCATCCTCACTCATGGCCTTCCCATACATAATAGCTTGAGCAATGAGGAACTCAGAAGGGAGACCTTGAATTCCACCTTTGGTAGTCATATGAGCACCAATCCAGAGATTCATCTATATGCAACATGTCTGCTATCTCTTGAGAAGTAAGAACATTTTCCAAGCCACTGAATGGAACCTAATCCAGAATAGGTATACCCACAAGATAGGCATACTCCTCAAGTGTAGGAAAAAGCTGGAAATCCGGAAACGTGAAACAACGGTACAAGGGATCATAAAACTGCACCAATACACTCATCAATCCTTCATCCACCTGAGTAGTCAGAAGAGGAAGAAGCTTCCCAAAACGAGCCTTGAAACCCAAGGGATCTAGTACATAGGATGTCAGATTCCTTAAATCTTTCAAATCTGGTTGTCTGAAACTGTACTTCTTTGTATTCCTCCTTTGTCTTTCCATGTCTGAAAATTTGCAAATAGACCTCTTAAGTTCCTTGAAAATTTTCTTATTATTTTCATGATATGGATGCAAATGGGTGCATGAATGTATGGATGCAACAATCACACTCAAGGATCAAGCAAAGCACACCAATCAAAGGTCATGGGATGGATTATGTCATCCTTAATATCAATCATCCATTTTGGTGGATTATGGTTTACACCTTTATCAACACCCAAGTTCCATTGATATTAAGGATACATGAACGGATCAACCATGAATCAAGGGTTTGTTGCAAGTCACGAGCATGGGGTCTTGGTTAAGAACCACCCAAAGGGAGTGTACTAGGGTTTAAACCTGCCAAACATGTTCTACAAGAGGTTCCCATAGTCATCATTCCATATTTCGGATATTATCAGAGAAATGACTACTCGTATTCCAAAAAATATTCTCAAGAGAGACTCTTATGAGTGTAGTATCGCGTAACAATCGTATCAAACCTTACACTTGAACGAATTTCGCACTACATCCTAAGAATAGGTCAAGATAGGCTTGGTAAACTAAGGTCCTTGGCTTCTAAGGTCTATATTGGAAAGAGTAATGTCTAACCACAACTACTTATGTGACATTATTGATCCCAACATGACCTCCACCAAGTGAATGGACTTGCAAGTAAACTTGCTAAGGAATCATTCCACACAAGTCAACAAGACTATGCCATTCTCCTATCCTAAGTGCACTCGTTACCGTTAGAGATATTGACTAAATCCAAGGTAAACTATACAAGTCGATTCGCCACCGCACTTCTATTTATCCAAAGGAATGGTTAGAAAACGAACAAAAACCTAAAAGTTTTATCGAATCAAAAACTAGTAAAAATGTCAGAGATCTGGGTAAGGGGGTTGGTTATGCAATGGGAAGGTGTTAGGCACCCAAAACATCCTAGGTACTCCTAGGGAGCCCTTTTCACACTTGTTGTAAGGTTGGTATTTTGTGAAAAATTATTTGTGCAAACATGATTGAAGAGATGAGAAAAGAATATACAAGTTATTTACATTTTGTGTTTGAATGGATGAACCCATTGCCTACGTACCATCTTAAAAAAGATTAGGATCAAAACCTCGTAGTTCGGGGTAAAAATCTCAAAATGAGTTGGTGCATTGATTGGTCCAAGAGCCTTAAGGTCTTTTGTTATCCAAGGGAGAAAAGTCAACCTAAAAACCACAAATCCACCATGTGAGTATAGCTTCAACATGCTAGTGAGGGGTTAACCCTATAATAAGCATGGAAGACTCATTGTCCATCACTAAGGATATAGGTGAGTATTACATCTACCTCAAGGATAACTCAAACCTAATAGCTAAAGGTTATGAAAAGTTTTTGATTAAGAAAGTGGCCATTGAAACCACAAAAAGATATTTGGATGGGTTATATTTACCAATAAAAGTATATACAAAAATGGTCAAAGTTGATTTAAAAGATTCAATTCAAAATAAGTATTATGAAAAGAAAGTTTGAAAATCAAAAGCATAAGGCTTAGGTTTCTAATGTTGAAAAACAAGTGTTAAATGTTTGCACAAAAGTTTTAGCTTGGGTTAGAGTGGAGAGAAGAAAAAGAATGGATAAGGTCCTAAGCACACAAGAGGTAAGGGTAAGAAACTAAACCACAAAAAGGAGTTCCTCTCTTGAGATCATATTGATGATCCAAGTAGCTCCCATCGTTTGGAATAAGCAATCACAAGCAATAACTCAAACAATCAGCAATCAATGAATTCTTGGAAGACTCTTCAAGGTCTTGGATCTCTCTCTCTTAGGAGCTCATGGTAATGGTTCCTCAATCAAGCTCAAGTTGGAACTCCTAGCACAAGAAAACACACATCAAAAAGTTCTATAATACAATCAAAGAATGGACAAGAGGGAGTTTAGAATAAGGTCCTTTCAATGTTCATCCTTAAGCTTTAAGCACTCTAAAGGCAGGAGGCCTAGTTGCTCTTTGACATTTTAAGCACTCTAAAGGCATGAGGCCTAGTTGCTCTTCAAATTCCATTTGCTTGGGTAGGGTCCTAAAGTCTAAGTCCATTTGTCCAATTTTTTGCATTTTTGATTCTCAACAAACAGACAAACACAAGCACAAAAGTATATACACAATTATAGGCTCAAGTGAGCAAAAGGTAAATGGCATTAACATAAACATGTGTTCCAATGAGCAAAGGAAAAAAAGCAAATGAATAATATGTGCAAGAATAGTAAATTGCATAAAGGTAAAGTGCATAAAGTAAATGTTAATTGTAAGTGGTCATTAGTTAGTGTGCCATAAGGCAAAATTTAGCGCTATGTTAAGCAATTGTAATTGGACTTATGTAGAAGTCACAACTATCTGAGGCCGGTCAATAATAATGTAGGCAACAACACAAGTTAGAAGTCTTTATTAGTGAACCAAGTCCCAACAACTTGCCATGCCAAAAAGGAAATGAGAATTGATCTTGTATTGGTTTAAGCCTTTTGCATGATTTAGGAAACAACCTATCCTTAATGCAAAGCCATTCACTTGATCAATTGATCAAGATGAATTAGATTTGGATCAAGGAAGATTAAGTCTCCCTAATCAATGATAACTTATCAACCTTCAACTCATTGATCAAAAAGAAAAAAGAAGAAGAATAAGAAGGAGATGGATAATGGAAAATGGAAAATGAAATAATAAAGTACATTAAATGAAATGGCATATACCAATCAACAAATGTTGACCAATGATATTGAGAATCAAGGTCAAACACTCAAAAACAGAAGTGAGATGAAGATTGGAAGTCAAGAAATAAGAAAAATATTTTTGGCATTTTTTTTAAATCAAACTTGAATTAAAAATAAAAGAAAGGTCAAACTTCAAAATCACTTCAAATCAACTTTGAAAAGTCCAAGTGATTTATCCTAAGTTCAACAAGGTCAAACAAAGTTTGACAAAAAATTTCAGCATTTTTAAAAGTCATAAACTATTTTTTATCAATTAAAAATGAATAAAAATAACCTAATTGAACTAAAATATCAAATAAATCACAAATCAATTAAAAAATTGATGAGAATATTTTTCATAGATTTATCATCATTCAAATAGGTTAGGAAAATATTTTTGTATTTTTTGAATATCAAAAACTATTTAAAATGAATTAAAAATAACCAGAAAAGAGAAAATTTACAAAAAATATCAAATGACAAAATAAAAAATATTAAAAATCAAAATTAGAAACTAGAAATTATTTGGAGAAGAATGCAATTGGTCCCATATTTTTTGGATTTAAAATGAAGAAGATATGAATTTTTGAAAATAATGGAAATAAAAGAAATTAAATCAGAAAATAAGAAATTCAAAAAAAACCAGGAGCGTTAGATCTGAGCTGGCAGATCATACGCTCCAGAAGCACGCTTCCACCATAGACCAAAGTCCACGCGTAACACCATGAATTAAAATAAGTCATAACAAGCGAAGGCCAGGATTAAATCTGGAAAATGAATCCAAGGGTCCAGAATGCATCTGGCAATGGGGCGGCCACCGGAGCCACCTTCTTCTCCGGTGAGCTTCAAAATTCCGGCCAGATTTGCAGGTTTCAAAAACTTAACCAAAATACCTGATCCATACGTCATTGGAAAGCTGGGATGATGTACATCATCCCTGTATCACTCAATTCCACTCTAGATCTCTATATTGAGAGAAATCAGAGATGGAAATTCTGTGATGTTCATGAAAACTTGATGGATTCCAAAAATTAAATGCACAGTAATGATGCCTCTATTGAGAGGACTTCATCCAACACAAGATCCAAGTAAATAGATCAATAGATGATGAGTTTCGAAGAAAATACCAGTTGAAGAACAAGCTTGGATTCTGGATATTTGAGCTTGCTTCCTTGCTTCCTTTATAAAAACAGAAGATCAATGAACTATAGGATGAAGGTTTAGAAGCTTTAGATCCAAATATTCAACCAGATGTATTTGAATTTTAGATCTGAAAAATTTGAAGAAAAGTGAAATTGCTTCTTTGGTGAGTGGTTAGGTTTTCAGTTCAGCAGCATTTCAGGTTGATTCATGGATGAAATTTGAGTTTAAAGTGCAAGGTGCAAAACATGTAAAGGCAAAGTTTCTAAATTTGGCCAATGTTCAAGCCCCTCTGTTTCAATGATTCAAGCTCCAAATGAAAAAATCTTCAACATCAAAGTTGTAGATCTTCTCAGTGACCTTTCAATGCATTTGGTCCAAAGTGACCTATAATGTTTTGCATTATCACATGTATTTACTTTGAGATTTTGAACTTTTGTTCAACATAACATTTGAAGTAGACATATTAAGATTTCCAATTCATTTGATCCCACCTCATAATCATAAAAAATGAATGAGTTATGTTCTTGGGAAGTTGACCCTAAATTAGGGTTTCAATCAAAATGACCTATAATGTCTTAGAATGGATGATGACTTTACAAGCTTCAAATACATTTTTGATGAACATGAAAGTTGTTTATATTGTCCTTAAAAACATTTTTGCTTTTGGGATCATCTCCATTTGACCAACACATAAAAAGTTAGGTCTCAGTGCATTTCAAAATAGTCAGATGACTTTACTGATCAACTTCTCAAGTCCACAACCCATATCTTGATGAATTGATTATTGAGGACACTCAAATAAGTTCAAATATGCATGAAATGATGAAGTAAAGAACTTCCCTTGATTGTATTTATCATGGGTTGAGGTTGCTTCATGAGCAAGGCATTGTGGTACACAAATGAATTAGGGCTTCCTTGAGAAGCAATCCCTCAACCCCTTTGATTTGCTTTGATCAAAATGATGATTTGAGATACTTGGGAGGCATATTTGATGGATGAGAGCTTTGGGAACCATTACCATGCTTGCTTTCATTTTCTCTTGGCCATATCTCTGCACAAAGGATCTCCTAGAAACTCTTGGCCTTGTGATTGCTCAAGCTACAAACAAGAAATGTTAGTGACATATTTTTGTGCTTTTGGTTAGTAAAAAAAATAAGAAAAGCAATAATATACAATTCAAGCATGCTTGGTGATCTCAAACCACTCACAAGAAGTCCCACCCAAAGGCAAAGGGAACCAAGATGCTCATGATCCTTGAGGCTTTGCAAAATGCAATGTTATGATGCCATGAGGGATCTTAGGGCCAAAATTGGGGTCTTACACGCGCAATTGTGTATCTTTGGAAGCTTACACTCTTAAGGTGAAGAAGAGGGCTATGGAGTTGAAGATACCTTATCCATGTGAAAGACCTATGTCTATGGTTGTGGTTAAGCCATTAACTCTCCCTAACCAAGATGTAGAGGAGTTGGAAGAACTGTAACACCCCAAAATTTGCCCTCCTCAATCATGAATTCATTTTTAGGTCATTTAACATTTAATATTGCATTTCATCATGTCAATCAGAATCAGATCCAAGAAACTTTATTTTAAAAAAAAATTAAAAAAAAAATTAAAAAACGAAAAAAAAACGAAAAAAGCAAAAATAAAAATAAAAATAATAATAATAAAAAAACGAAAAATAAAATAAAAAAAAAAAAATTAATTAATTAAATAAATAAATAAATAAAATATAATAAAAAATCTCAGACTTGGACCTCTCTCAAAAGCCCACTAAGCTACCAATATTAGGTTATAAATACTAGAGTTTCATTGAAACAAATGCTAGACAGGAAAGAGGAGAGAGAAAGAAGACAGAACAAATGGGGATTTTGAAGAGAAGCAAAATATTCTGAGGTTTCCTTGGAACAAAACCCTGGACAAAACCTGGAGAGAAACCTAGACAGAGAGAGTGAGAATTAATCTGCAGCAACCTCCAGGCAACTCTGAAAGGTTCATTCTGACTCACATACTTTCAGCTCAAGCAAACCCTAACATTGGTTTGCAAATCCAGCCGTGCCATTTGATTTCAACCGATCTCTCCAATCAGGTTTGCCCTTATTCCCATTACCTTTGTGCTTTGAAGTTGAATACTCTGAATGTTTGAGGTATGATGGATGAATTTCATTAGGTTTTTGCCCACGGGTTCATAATTATGTATGAATGTATAAATAATGCCTTGAATGCCTTGAATGCTTATCGTGTTTCACTAACCCTTTTGTTGAGTTTTTGTGAAGGCTCACATGAATTTTGCAGGGATAGCTCGCTGGATATTCCACTTTGCTTGTGGGATACCATTTGGGAGATTTAT
Organism: Lathyrus oleraceus; assembly: GCF_024323335.1. NCBI lineage: Eukaryota > Viridiplantae > Streptophyta > Magnoliopsida > Fabales > Fabaceae > Lathyrus > Lathyrus oleraceus. The sequence goes on from NC_066583.1 coordinate 216,163,063, forward strand.
TCTGATTGCCTTGTTGGCACGTTTACTTTATACATGTTTGTTTTGTATGTGTTTGTATCCCCATAGGTAGCGTGGTTCCTTCGTCAAGGACTGCCTTTTTGCATGAGCATCCCTAACCCTACCAACTCATTGATTTTTCTTCTCCTAAGAACACATTAACTCCTTCTACTACAGGCGAGTAAGTCTCCAAAGGTCGAGCATCCGGTAGATTGCGTAGTAACGTCGTTCGTCCAAAACCCAATCCATAACCCCGTAGTTAGCCGAACTACGGCTTGCTCTGATTCTCATTCCAGATGAGATACGTAGGCATAATACGCGATGTCTTAGCGAGCATAATTACCCTTAACCCCTAGGTAGCCGAGCTACGAAGACTTTGATTCTCATATTCAGATGAGATACGTATGCAGTGGATGCGACGTCTGTGCGAGTCATTTTCTTTTGACCCTTTTTTTAGTAAATAACACATTAGATAAACCCATACCCTTTAGACAAGAACTACAAAAGTGGATCCCGTAGAGTACTACGGATGCGTAGGGGTGCTAATACCTTCCCTTCGCATAATCGACTCCCGAACCCAAGATTTGGTTGCGAGACCCCGTCTTGTCCTTTCCTTTTTCCAGGTTTACTTCGAGCGTTTCCTTTCCCTCCTTTGGGATAAATAACGCACGGTGGCGACTCTCCTGTCTTTCTTCGCCGGTTGTTTTTTACGCATTCCATTTTTCAGGTTACGACAAGAACGTTTCCATGCTGTGAGCAAGAAGCATGAAGAGTTGATATTGGAGTCTAAAGACAAAGATCCACTGATTGAGCTACTTGAAGACCGAGTGACAAAGGGACAGAGAGAGCCATAGGTTTCATCTTCTAGCATGCCTCAGCCTTCTGTTGCTTGGAAGAAGATTGTCGACCAGCTTGTCCTCGAGAAGACTCAGATGAAGGCTTCTTTTGAGACCGAGATTCGTCGCATTCGAAGGAAGTACACGCCTTCAGCCAGATCTTCTGACACTGTTGTTAGGGATCCTTAGGATGACTAGTCTCCTTTTCTCTTGTATCTTTTATTTTGGTTTCTGAAATTGTACTCAGTGTAATCCTTCCAAATTATATAAATAAAAAGTGATTTTTGGTAATTGCAATTGCCATTTCAATTTTTATATATTTGCAAATGATATAGTAAGTTCCTTAGAAAAAAATAATCAAGCATTGCATTTCATGCATCATTTGCATAAGCAGGTTTGTGTCAGGTGTCTGATCAGTGTTCTTCTGTGCTTTAGCCAAGCTGACTCACCGGTACAACACTCGAGCCAATCATTCAAAGACCATGGAACACCTTGAGCAAGAGAACCGAGACTTGAAAGAGGAGATTGCCCGACTGACTGCCATGATGGAGTCAGTTCTTGCTGCCCAGAGTCAAGCTTCTCCAACATCTACAACTCCTCCCGCGAGGACTGTCATCTCTGAAACGGTTACCTCTACTGTGCCTGCTGCCACCGCCCACTTTGCTCTGAATCTGCCTGCTGGATTCCCTTGGGGAATGCCACCCAATTTTGTGCCAGAGGGTTTCGCTCCCACTTTTGCTTGCATGCCGACATCTAGCCCGGTCATGTCTATGCCACCTCCCATTGTGCACACTTTGCCGCGAGTAGAAGACACCATTTATCAATCCGAGCCATTTGAGGGCCCGGACATCTATGAGAAGATGGATGAGATGAAGGACCAATTCCTTGAGCTGCTTAAGGAACTGAAAATGCTGAGAGGCAAAGATATGTTTGGGAAGAGTGCTGCTGAATTGTGCTTAGTGCCCAACGTGAAAATCCCAATAAAATTCAAAGTGCCTGACTTTGAGAAGTATAAGGGAAACTCTTGTCCACTCAGTCATTTTGTGATGTATGCCCGTAAGATGTCAACCCAGACAGATAATGACCAACTGCTGATTCATTATTTCCAGGATAGCGTGACAGGTGTTGCACTCCAGTGGTATGTGGGGTTAGATAGTGCAAGCATCCGCACTTTTAATGATCTAGGAGAGGCTTTGATGAAACAGTATAAGTACAACGTGAATATGGCGCCAGATAGGGACCAACTGAGGTCCATGTCTCAGAAGGACAAGGAGACGTTCAAAGAGTACGCCCAGCGTTGGAGGGAGTTGGCTGCCCAGATCACTCCTCCTTTGGAGGAGAAGGAGATGATAAAAATATTTCTCAAAACCCTGAGTTCATTTTATTATGAACGTATGATTGCCAGTTCCCCCCAGTGATTTTACCGAAATGGTAAATATGGGGATGAGACTTGAAGAAGGGGTTCGTGAAGGACGATTGTCGAAAGAAGAGGTGTCAACTAGCAAGAAATATGGGAGCAATTTTAGCAAGAGGAAGGAAAATGAAACAAATGCAGTAAGCAGTGGGAGGCAGAGGAGGCGTCAAGCAAGAAGGAATTTACCACCCCGTCAACATCATCATCATCAAGTATCTTCTATTATTCCAGTGTTTTCAAATCAGTCAACAATACCAATTCAACAACAACAACATCAGTATCAAAATCAACATCAACAACAACAACCGCAACAAAGAACAAACACCTTCAACAACAACAATTCCAACAACAATCATCACCAGCAACAGAACTTCGAGAGGAAGAAGATCTTCTTCGACCCGATTCCTATGTCGTACGTAGAGCTGTACCCATCTTTAGTCCTCAAGAAATTGATTTAACCGAGGAACCTTCCGTATATACCAGAACCACTTCCATGGTGGTATAAACCCGAGCTTCGCTGTGCTTTTCACCGGGGTGCACCTGGGCATGATATTGAGAACTGTTATCCACTGAAATATGAGGTGCAAAAGCTAATGAAGAGTGGCATGGTGTCTTTTGAAGACCGCGCGCCTAATGAGAAAGCTAATCCTCTACCCGCTCATGGGAATACCTCAGTGAATATGGTGGATGGATGTCCAGGTGAATATAAAGTTTTTGATGTGCATTTCATTCGTGGGTCTTTGGTGCAAATACACAAGGACATCTGTATGGTGAGTGATTGTGAACATGATCAGGAAGGTTGTGATGTTTGTAGTGTGAACCCAAGAGGGTACGTTGTCGTGAAAAGGGACATCCAGTTCCTGATAGATGAAGGCATGATCTAGATTTGTCAATCCCGTCATGAAGATGACGATGTTAATGTCATTGTTCCCGATTTCAAGCAACCAAAGCGGTTGGTGATGCAGTAGGATAGTAGCAAGAACGTCAGCAATATATCAGTTTCGCCGTTTGTAATATGGTTGGCGGGTCCAGTCCCTTATGCATCTGATAAGGTTGTACCATATCAATACAATGCTACAATCATAGAGAAAGGTCAAGAGGTCCCGTTGCCTACGACCAGTTCAGTAGTGAACATTGCAGATGTTACGAAGGTGAACTGCAGTGGTCGAGTTTTTGGACCGGTTGTCCCTGAGAATATGGAAGAATTGATTGTTGGTAAGAAGGCGGAGGTGCCTAGTGTAGATCCTGTTGGTTGTTCAAGAGATAAGGCTGAGGAATCCGGCAATTTGAAAGCCAATAGTGATGATGATGAGGTACTCTAACTGATTAAGAGGAGTGAATTCAACGTGGTTGAGAAGTTGCTCCAGACCGCCTCAAAGATTTCTGTGTTGTCTCTGCTTTTAAATTCTGAAGCACATAGAGAAGCAATCAAGAGAGTTCTTAAACAGGCATATGTGGAGCAACATGTTACTGTGGCTCAATTTGATCATATTTTAGCTAGCATCACTTCATGCAAAATTTGAGTTTTTGTGATGAAGAACTCCCTGAGGAGGGAAGATATCACAATCTGGCTTTGCATATTTCGATGAATTGCAAAAGAAGATGCTTTGTCAAATATGCTAGTTGATACTGGTTCGTCACTCAACGTGCTTCCAAAGTCAACACTGATAAGGTTATCTTATCAAAGAGATCCCATGAGGTACAGTGGAGTGATTGTCAAAGCCTTTGATGGCTCGCGTAAGACCGTTATTAGAGAAGTGGATCTTCCAGTCAAGATAGGTCCGAGTGGTTTTTAGATTACTTTCCAAGTAATGGATATTCACCCGGCCTACATCTGTTTGTTGGGAAGGCCATGGATTCATGAAGCAGGAGTTGTTACTTCCACTCTGCACCAGAAGCTCAAGTTTGTCAAGAATGGCAAGTTGGTGATTATGGGAGGTGAGAAAGCGTTGTTGGTCAGCAATCTGTCATCTTTCTCATATGTAGAAGCTGAGGATGAGGTTGGAACTCCGTTCCAAGCCTTATCAATCGCTTCTGAGAAGAGAATTGGGGCACCTATGTCCTCTCTAAAAGATGCGCACAAAATTGTTGAGGAAGGTCCTGTTGATCAGTGGGGGCGTGTGGTAGAGGCCTCCGAGAATAGAGGAAGAACTGGTTTGGGGTTCCAGAAGGGTTCGTCAACCGTTAGATCAGAAGAAATGAAACTCAGTTTCCGTAGCGGAGGGTTCATTCATGGGGATGAACAACACTTAGTTGTTGTGCTAGAGGATAATGAAGAGGAAGACTACACCAACTTTGTGACGCATGGACAAACATGCAACAATTGGACTGCTGTTGATATTCCTATTATTTTGTATCGATCTAAGTAATTGCTTTTTATATTTTAAAAATCCTTCTCCTATTCCTAAGGGAGAAGCGAACATTGTTTGGGCATTTTCAATTGACCATCAATAAAATTAATTTTATTCATCCACATATTTGATGTTTATTTTTTACTTTTTGTTTATTTCTAAAATTGGTAATCACAAAAAACATAAATAAACAATATAATTGTCCATTTGCATAATATTTGGTCACAAATTCACTTCTCTAAAATCAAAATATTAAATCATTATGCAGGTTGGTTCCTAACCCCATTGAATAGAATGATCCTTCTCCTTCTCCAAATTTTGAATTCCCTGTGTTTGAGGCCGAGGAGGAAAGTGATGAAGAACTGAGTGATGAATTGTCTCGTCTTCTTGAGCAAGATGAAAAGATTATTCAGCCGTTTGAAGAGCAGATTGAGCTAGTCAACTTGGGTTCCGAAAATGATGTGAAGGAAGTCAAGATTGGGTCTCGACTGTGTCCAAATGCTAAGAAAGGGTGGATTGATCTTCTTCGAGAGTATTCAGATATGTTTGCTTGGTCCTATCATGACATGCCTGGGTTGGATTCTGAAATTGTGGAGCATAGATTGTCGTTGAAGCCAGAATGCCCGCCATTCAAGCAGAAGTTGAGAAGAATGCATCCTAATATGGCTGTGAAGATCAAAGAGGAAGTTCAGAAGCAGATTGATGTTGGTTTCCTTGTAACTGCTGAGTATCCGCAATGGGTGACCATTATTGTGCATGTACCAAAGAAAGATGGAAAAGTCCTCATGTGCGTCGATTATAGAGATTTGAACAAAGCCAATCTGAAAGATGATTTCCCTCTGCCACACATTGATATGTTGGTAGACAATACTGCTAAATTCAAAGTCTTTTCATTTATGGATGGATTTTCCGGATATAACCAAATCAAGATGGCACCCGAGGATATGGAGAAGACCACATTCATTACACCCTGGGGAACATTTTGTTATAGAGTGATACCTTTCGGTCTAAAGAATGATGGTGCAACTTACCAGAGAGCAATGACTACTCTTTTTCATGATATGATTCGTAAAGAGATTGAAGTTTATGTCGATGACATGATTGCTAAATTGATTGATGAAGAGGAACATGTTGAACATTTGTTGAAGCTATTCCAGCGTTTGAGAAAGTATTAACTCCACTTGAATCCCAATAAGTCTACCTTTGGTGTTCGTTCTGGTAAGTCATTGGGCTTTATTGTCAGCGAGAAGGGTATTGAAGTTGATCTTGCCAAGGTCTAAGCAATACAAGAGATGCTTGCGCCCAAAACTTAGAAGTAAGTCAGAGGTTTCCTCGGCCGCTTGAATTATATTTCCAGATTAATTTGTCACATGACTGCCACATGTGCGCCTATATTCAAGCTTCTTCGGAAAGATCAGTCTTGTGATTAGATGGAAGACTGCCAAAAAGCCTTTGACAGTATCAAGGAATATTTGCTTGAACCTCCGATTTTGTCTCCACCTATTGAAGCAAGACCATTGATCATGTATTTGACTGTGCTCGAAGATGGTATGGGTTGTGTTCTTGGTCAGCAAGATGAGACTAGGAAGAAAGAATTTGCAATTTACTACCTGAGTAAGAAATTCACCGACTGTGAGACTCGGTATTCAATGCTTGCGAAGACTTGTTACGCATTGGCTAGGGCTGCTAATCGTTTGCGTAAGTATATGCTGAATCATACCACTTGGTTGATATTCAATGGATCCAATCAAGTATATATTTGAGAAGTCTGCTTTAACTGGGAGAATTGCCCGTTGGCAGATGTTGTTATCCGAGTATGATATCGAATACCGATCTCAAAAAGAAATCAAAGGTAGTATCTTGGCTGACTGTAGCGGGGTATTCGTTACCATTAGAGATATTGATTAAATCCAAGGTAAATCATACAGGTCGAGTCGCCACCGCACTTCTATTTATCCAAAGGAATGGTTAGAAAGCGAACAAAAACCTAATAGTTTTAACAAAAACTAGTAAAAGAAACAGAGATCTGGGTAAGGGGGTTAGTTATCCAATGGGAAGGTGTTAGGCACCCAAAACATCATAGGTACTCCTAGGGAGCCCTTTTCACACTTGTTGTAAAGGTTGTTGTTTTTTTGTGAAAATTTATTTGTGCAAACATGATGGAAGGGATGAGAAAAGAATATACAAGTTATTTACATTTTGTGTTTGAATGGATAAACCCATTGCCTACGTACCATCTTAAAAAAGATTAGGATCAAAACCTCGTAGTTCGGGGTAAAAATCTCAAAATGAGTTGGTGAATTGATTGGTCCAAAAGCCTTAAGGTCTTTTGTTATCCAAGGGAGAAAACTCAACCTATAACCACAAATCCACCATGTGAGGATAGCTTCAACATGCTAGTGAGGGGTTAACCCTCTAATAAGCATGGAAGACTCATTGTCCATCACTAAGGATAAAGGTGAGTATTATATCAACCTCAAGGATAACTCAAACCTAATAGTTAAAGGTTATGAAAAAGTTTGATTAAGAAAGTGGCCATTGAAACCACAAGAGTATTTGAATGGGTTATATTTACCAATTAGAAGTATGTACAAAAATGGTCGAAGTTGACTTAAAGTTTAATTCAAAATAAGTGTTATGAAGAGAAGGTTTGAAAATCAAAAGCATAAGGCTTAGGTTTCTAATGTTGAAAACAAGTGAAATGTTTGCACAAAAGTTTTGGCTTGGGTTAGAGTGGAGAGAAGAAGAAGAATGGCTAGGTCCTAAGCAAAACAAAAAGATGAGGGGTAAGATATGAAACCACACAAGGAGTTCCTATCTTGAGATCATATTGATGATCCAAGTAGCTCCCAACCTTTGGAATTAAGCAATCACAAGCAAATATTTCAAGCAATCAAACACACAGAATTTGAGATAAGGTTCTTCAAGGCCTCTTGGATCTCTCTCTTTTAAGAGCTCATGGTCAATGGTTCCTCAAAGTTACCCAATATTGGAATCCCCTAGCACAAAAAAAACACACATCAAAAAGTTCTATAAACAATCAAAGAATGGACAAGAGGGAGTTTTAGAATACGGTCCTTTCAAAGTTCTTCCTTAAGCTTTAAGCATTCTAAAGGCAGGAGGCCTAGTTGCTCTTTGACATTTAAGCACTCTAAAGGCATGAGGCCTAGTTACTCTTCAAACTCCATTTTGCTTGGGTAAGGTCCTAAATTCTAAGTCCATATTGTCCAATCATTTGCATTTGGGTCACAACAAACAGACAAACACAAGCACAAAAGATATATACACAATTATAGACCCAAGTGGGCAAAAGGCAAATGGCATTAACATAAACATGTGCTCCAATGAGCAAAGGAAGAAAGCAAATGAATAATATGTGCAAGAATTGTAAATTGCATAAAAGTAAATTGCATAAAGTAAAAGTTAGTTGTTAGTGGTTAATGGTTAGTATGCCATAAGGCAAAATTTAGCGTTATGTTAAGCAATCGTAATTGGACTTATGTAGAAGTCACAACTATCCGAGGCCGGTCAATAATAATGTAGGCAACAAACACAAGTTAGAAGTCTTGATTAGTGAACCAAGTCCCTACAACTTGCCATGCCAAAAAGAGGGAGAAAATGATCTTGTATTGGTTTAAGTATTTTGCATGATTTAGGAAACAACCTATCCTCAATGAAAAGCCATTCACTTGATCAATTGATCAAGATGAATTAGATTTGGATCAAGGAAGGTTACGTCTCCCTAACCAACGCTAACTTATCAACCTTCAACTCATTGATCAAAAAGAGAAAGAAGAAGAAGAAGAAGGAGATGAATAAGAGAAATGGAAATGACAAAATTAAAGTGCATTAGATGAAATGTCATGTACCAATCCTCATATGTTCACCAATAACATTGAAAGTCATGGTCAAACAATCAAAAACAGAAGTGAGATGAAGATTGGAAGTCAAGAAATGAAAAAACTATTTTTGGCATTTTTTCATATATGAAATAAACTTGAATTAAAAATAAATGGAAAGGTCAAACTTCAAAATCACTTCAAATCAACTTTGAAAAGCCCAAGTGATTTATCCTAAGTTCAACAAGGTCAAACAAAGTTTGACAAAAAAATTCAGCATTTTTAAAAGTCAAAAACTATTTTTAATCAATTAAAAATGGATAAAAATTACCTAATTGAACTAAAATCTCAAATAAATCTCAAATCAATTCAAAAATTGATGAGAATATTTTTCATAGATCCATCATCATTCAAAGAGGTTGAGAAAATGTTTTTGCATTTTTTGAATATCAAAAACTATTTAAAATGAATTAAAAATCACCAGAAAAGAGAAAATTCACAAAAAATTTCAAATGACAAAATAAAAAAAAATAAAAATCAGAAATAGAAACTAGAATTTATTTGGGAATTAATGCAATTGGTCCCATAATTTTTGGATTAAAAATGAAAGAGATGTGATTTTTTGAAATAAAAGGAATTTAAGAAAATAAAAGCAGAAAATAGAAATTAAAAAAACCAGGAGCGTCTGATGGAACTCATTAATTGATGTGGAAACATCTAATGGTCCAGGAGCACGTTCCCACGGTAGGCCTTAGTCCACGCGTGACATAATGAATTAATGAAAGTAAACACAATGCATGGCTGAGATTAAAACGTGGGATGTACATCCAACGGTCAACATTCAAACTAGAGAGAGGCGGCCACCGGAGCCACCTTCTTCTGCGGTGAGCCTGCAAATTCCGGCCAAACTTGCAGGTTTTTAAACCTCCATGAAAATACACGATCCTTATACCAAAATAAAGCTGGGGTGATGTACATCACCCCTGTAACCTTGAATCACACTCAAGATCTCTATAAATGGAGAAATCTGAGGTGGAAGATTCAGGTATGAAAAATGCAGATCAAGGAAAAGCAAGATTGAAGCTACCACTAGCTTGCCTCTCAAGTGAGGACTTCAGAAAACATTAGATCCAAGCAAAAAGGTCCATGGATGAAGAGAATCGAAGAAATTACCAGTTGGAGTGCAAGCTTGAGTTCTGGTGATTTGAGCACGATGCCTTGCTTGCCTTGCTAAAACAGAAGTTCTATGGGATAAATGATGAAGGTTTAGAAGCACTAGATCTGAGAATTCAACCAGATGAAGTTGAATTTCAGATCTGAAAAAAAATGAGAAAACTGAGCTTGCTTCTTTAGTGATGGTTAGGGAAAGATTTCTGCAGCATTTCAGGTTGAATTGGCGTCCCATTTGAATGAGTATGGCAAGGTATTTATAGCTGGAGTTGATGCCAAATGAGGAGAAACTCGTGTGCATGGAGATTTGGGTCCTCCATGCATGGGCCTCTACAGGCGCATGTGAGGCCCAAAAGCTGATGGGTTTGCAAGCTTATAGCACAATGAATTGATTTGGACGTGTAATTTGCCTTGCAATAGCTTGCATTTCAAGATTCAATGTGAATTCTCCATTTGTACCTAAATAATCATCTCTTCGAAAGTGCCATTTAGAAACTCCAAGCATAGGCATATGGGTAATGGTTGGAAAGGTCTTTGTATGAGGAACAAATGTTATGTTGGACAAAAACTCATTTGGAATGGGGAAATTTATGAAATTTGAGTTTAAAGTGTGATGTGCAAAACATGTCAATGCAAGGTTTCCAATTTTGGCCAACTTTCAAGCCCCTCTAGTTTGATGATGCAAGCTTCAAATGGAAAAACCTCCAACATCAAAGTTGTAGATCTTTCCAAGTAAAGCAAAATGGACTTAAACTTTGCATCATTTGGATTTTTGATGAAGGAGGTATGGGCACTTGAAGTTGGACTTTTTTGACTTTTAATGCATTTGGTCAAAAAGGACCTATAATGTATTGCATTATCACATGTATTTCCTTTGAGATTTTGAAATTTTGTTCAACATAACACTTGAATTAGACATCTTAAGCTTTCCAATTCATTTGATCCCACCTTAAAATCATAGAAAATGAATGAGTTGTGTCCTTGGGAAGTTGACCCAAAGTTAGGGTTTCAGTCAAAATGACCTATAATGTATTGGAATGGCAGATGGTCTTCCAAGCTTCAAACAATTTTTGATGAACATGAAAGTTGTTCATATTGTTCTTAAGAACATTTTTTATTTTGGAACCATATCCATTTGACCAACACATCAAAAGTTAGGTCTCAATGCATTTCAAAATAGTTAGATGAATTGACTGATCAACTTCTCAAGTCCACAACTCATACCTTGATGAATGGATGATTTAGGACACTCAAATAAGTTCAAATATGCATGAAATGATGAGTTAAAGAACTTCCCTTGATTATATTTGACCATGGGCTAAGATTGCTTCATGAGCAAGGCATTGTGGTACACAGATGAAATTAGGGTTCCTCTGGGGAACAAACCTCAAACCCTTTGACTTGCATTGATCAAAATGATGAATTGAGATGCTAGGGAGGCATATTTGATGGATTGAGAGCTTTGGAAACCATTACCATTCTTGCTTCTTTTCTTGGCCATGGCATTGGACAGATGATTTCCTTGAAGCTTTTGATCTTGTGATTGCTCAAGCTACAAACAAAGGATGTTAGTGACATATTTTTGTGCTTTTGGTTAGTAAACAAAATAAGAAAAGCAATGATATACAATTCAAGCATGCTTGGTGATCTCAAACCACTCACAAGGAGTCCCATCCAAAGGCAAAGGGAACCAAGATGCTCATGATCCTTGAGGCTATGCAAATGCAATGTTATGATGCCATGAGGGATCTTACGGACAAAATTAGGGTCTTACAGATGCCCCTATTTAAGGTCATTCTAGCCGGAGAAGGGAAGGTTAAAATCTTCATCTCGACGAGGTAGAATGGGCTTAAATAAAAACAAAGAGACGAATTTTGGTCCCTAAGACACCTCATGATGCAGATGTATGCATGCAACAGGTAAAACTTTGTGGGGAATATGTGTTCACAAAGAAAAAGAGATCCAGGGAAACGGACAATCTACATGAGCAATTCACTCCATGGGATATAGGCTCTGGGACTCTACTGGGGAGTAAAGGATTGAAAATGCGTGAGCAGGTCACGACTTAAAGCTTGGGGAACAAAATTTCCAACGGGAATAAATCCATTGGAAAGACTCGAGATGACTCAAAGATGCATGTGTTGGGGAATATGCCAATATAGCGAAATTATCCACAATGGATACTTCGGATAAAAATCCGGACGAAGACAATCCACTAAGGACTCACTGGGGATACCCAACAAAATTCTCCTAGGGAAGCAGGGGGTGAGGTATTACCAGTTACTGGGTAATAAGCTCAAAGAGACATGTGATCCGAACACCGGTATAAGGGCGAGAGATACAACATGCTCAGGAAGAAATGAATATCTAAGACCGGTATAAGGGTGAGAGATATCAAAACTTCAAAACATCTGAGGAAGACCTAAAAAAAGGTATATTTCAACTCAAGAACTCTGACTCCGTAGGGGACAAAAGGTCATAATAGGGAGCAGAAAGGGAAGGAACACCAGGGATACCGGTTACTGGGCATATAATAGGTGACCAACCAAGGCGTGAATTGGGGAATATTCCAAAGACGCTCATCATCCAAAGGAGGGCTAAAAGAAAACTCGATTATAGGATGGATATTCGATTCTGCAAAGGGGATACGAATCTTACTCAACTGGGGAAGAATAAAAGGCTTCGACCAAAGAGTGCATGAGATATATTATTTATTACCGTCAGAACGTAGATAAAATACTCGCATGGAAGATTATCCACAACCGGTTACTGGGTTAATAAAGGATGAATCGACCGAAAAGAAAAGGCATTGGGATACCGCAACTAGGTATATAATGATGACCAATTCAAGAGATAAACAATCGTTACCAACAATAGGGTAGACGAGAGATAACTTGCTAAGGATAAATTGTATAATCAGGGAAATTATCCAGGCAAAAGGGGGGAATATCAACACCGAATATTGGATGAAAATAACCGTCAAGGAGGGGATTACACCTACCGGATACTGGGTAGGAAACCACGGAAAAGTAACCGTCATCGATTATGATGAACAAAAGGTTAACTCTGCACGGAGAGTAGGGTTTACGACTACCGGTATAAGGGTAGAAAACCACAGGTTCCGCCGGGGATAATAGGAATGATCACTAATTACTGAGCAATTATTCCTTTATACCACAGGGAAGCAAAAGGAAACTGTTGCAAAGAGCCAATTTAGGATTAAACCTAAGAGGCAAACTGAATCAAGACTCATCCTAATGAGGATATAACTCAATAGGGGGACCCATCCCAATATATGTGTTAGGAGGAAACGGAAACAATCGTCATCCACGAGGGTATATCTCAGTGGGGAATGTGGAAGAAAGGATAGACGCTTTCTGCCTATGGGGTTGACTCTATATGGAGAGATCAGACACACACAACTGCTTGGGGGGATATACATCACCAAATAGCAGGAGATAACAAACAACGATATATGGCAAAGAATGCAACATGAATATCTGAATGTTAAGATTATGCATGTATATGCGTGATTTATGTTTGATGAATACTGACAAACAGACATATCTAACACAACATGTCCAGGAATCAACCACCCGGTACTACATCTCAAGGGAGAAAGCTAGAATCACCTGAGTGTATCCAATCTGCCAGGGATCAGAGATACCAAGAAACAACAATATCTCTGCAGGGGATGAATCATCAGTCACAGATGAGGAAAAGAATATAATGCACAAGTAGAATCTGCCACATAAACAACCCTACTGGGGAATCTATCCGAGGGATGAAGGGATTCTGGGGACCAACCACCAAAAATTGAATCTTCCCGAGAGGACACATCTGCTAAGGAGGAAAGATCACTGCTCTGCTGAAGGGAAGGGAGGTGAATAAACTCAACACGCACTCCACTCGGTGGGATAAGCCATAACACTATTCTGGAGGAAGAGGATATAGGCATGCCAGGAATATGAACAAATGTCTTACCCTGTTGGAGATCATACCACCCTTGGGAGAGCACTGAGGATCTCTTAAGTATCTTTTCGTCTTTGTGAATGTTCACTTTGTTTTAAAGACAAGTTGTGAAAAATTCATTTATTCAAAACAATGATATTTTCTCAATTAAAGCATGCAAAACATTTGTTGAATAGAAACAAATAAGAGTGCAAATAATTGGATAAAAGCTCAAATTCATTTGATGGAATGGTAGTCTGCAAATGGAAAGTCCCCATAGATCTTTACAAGTTTGAAATTGGTGATATATATTGGAAAAAAGGGCTACATTGAACATAATGACCATTTCTCCACCAATTCCGAATCCGATGTATTTGAAGTTTCAGTTGATGACGACTGAGTGAGAATCTTTGACGGATGAAATTCGTAGAACAAAATCTTGTCAGGATGCAGTTACTTGCCAAATCCCTAATTTTTGCCTAGATTGCCCCAGGATGAGGTACTCAATCTAGCGGGATACATATTTATTTTTTATGTCTCTAACTTTTTCCTGGACCGCCCTTTCGGGTTTTCAATCCACCGAGACGTTTTTTTTGCCTAAGCCGCCCTTTCGGGTTTTCAACTTAGCGAGCTATTCTGTTTTTATTTTTAGGCGAAGTATTTCTTGACTGCATCTGAATTCAAAGGACGAGTGAAATCCTCCCCATCCATAGTTGTAAGTATCAAAGCACCGCCTGAAAAGGCTCTCTTAACAACATATGGACCTTCATAGTTTGGAGTCCACTTGCCCCTGGAATCGGGCACGAAAGACAAGACTTTCTTGAGCACAAGGTCACTTCTCGAAACACACGAGGCTTGACCTTCTTATCAAAGGCTTTCTTCATCCCTTGCTGATATAATTGACCATGGCACATGGCAGTCAACCTCTTCTCTTCAATCAAATTCAACTGGTGATAACGACTCTGAACCCATTCAGCATCAGTCAATTTGGCTTCCATCAAGACTCTCATTGATGGGATCTCCACCTCTACTGGGAGTACAGCCTCCATGCCATAAACAAGAGAGAAAGGGGTTGCCCCTGTTGAAGTGCGGACAGACGTACGATATCCATGCAAAGCAAATGGCAACATCTCATGCCAATCCTTGTATGTGATAACCATCTTCTGGATAATCTTCTTGATATTCTTGTTAGCAACTTCAACAGCCCCATTCATCTTGGGTCTATAAGGAGAAGAGTTATGATGTGCAATCTTGAACTCGCTACACAGCTCTTTCATCATCTTGTTGTTCAAGTTAGATCCATTATCAGTAATGATCTTATCTGGCACACCATACCGGCATATGAGTTGATTCTTGATAAACCTCACGACCACCTACCTGGTCACATTTGCATACGATGCCGCTTCAACCCACTTGGTGAAGTAATCAATTGCTACGAGAATAAATCTGTGTCCATTGGACGCTTTCGGCTCTATCATGCCAATCATGTCAATTCCCCACATGGAGAAAGGCCATGGTGATGAAATCACATTTAGAAGTGTCGGGGGAATATGAATCTTGTCCGCGTAAATCTGACATTTATGGCATTTCTTCACATATTTGCAGCAGTCAGACTCCATTGTCAACCAATAGTAGCCTGCTCTCAACATATTTCTAGCCATGGCATGTCCAATGGAATGAGTACCAAATGAACCCTCATGAACCTCGGTCATTAACAGGTCTGCTTCGTGTCTATCCACGCATCTGAGCAAAACCATGTCAAAATTTCTCTTATAAAGCACATCGCCATTGAGGTAGAAACTGCCTGATAATCTCCTCAAAGTCTTCCTATCTTTCACAGATGCCCCAGGTGGGTAAATCTGACTTTGAAGGAAGCACTTGATATCATAATACCATGGCTTATCATCTTTCACTTCTTCAACTGCAAATACATCAGTTGGTCTGTCCAAGCGCATCACAGTAATATTGGGAACTTCATGAAGGAGAATAGCCATCCAAGGCGCAGCGGAATTTAAAAATTTCTCCATTTAGTGATCCTTACGAATGGGCATGATCAGTGATAGAATCGTTACCTCTTGTGGCGATTCAAACCTTTGGTGCAGATCTCTGATAATGATCAAAACCTTTGATACAGATCCACGGGGCGATCACGAACGTTGAACGATGACAACGTCTCTACTCAGTTCACACGAACGGATTCCTTCAATCGCAGTGCTAGCTGTTATGAATGAAGGCTTTGAGTGAGAGAAAGAGGGAAACAAAATTCCAAGTCTCTACTTGAATTTTTGTCTAAGTGGATTGGAGTGACAATGCTTCTACCCAAAGGGTTCTATTTATAGAACCACTTGTGTGGGCTTCAAGCTAAAAAGCCCACTTAAGTGTATTTTGGCCCATATCTTATAATATGCCCAAAATCACTTAAGTATTTGGCACCTTACCATATTTCGTCTCCCACTTAAGTGCACCGTACCTTACGATGTTCCTTAGTTACTCTATCTCTCATCAATCCGTCCTTTGTGTGTGACCCTATAGGTTTTCGCGGCGTTGGCAATTATATTAAATCACGCATTTAACATAATAAACAGTGAGCGGTATCTAGCAACACATCACTGCTACCCAAGTCACGAAAATGTCATGTGATCTGACAAAACCTCCTGTGATAATAATTATGTGTATAATTACCCCTTTGCCCTTATGTCTGTATTGAACACAAGGTATAGACCGTGTCATCCTTGTCCAGTTCAATATTGGGCCCATAGACATTTATCCTGTTACGCAGGATTGGCAAATTCCATCTAGGACACTCATGTCCCTCAGCATGCTTCGTGGAGTACCCATCAACTGTCTTTATGGTTATCCAGTTACGGACAACGTTAGATCAGCAACAAAGCACTCGACTCTACATCTAGGATCCATAGTGGTTTCAGGTCGAAGAGTGGTATACACTATTATCACCATGAGAATAACTTATGACACTTTGCATAACTTTCTATATAGTATTTTCATAGCGGGTCAATCCGGTATAAATATTACTCCTAATATTCATACCTATGTTTAAGACTTGATAACTCTTTATCCATGATCCATGAGATGTGATCATCAGTCTACAAACATAATAGTCTTAATGCTTTAATGTTATCCCACTTCACATTAAAGCTCGACTACGGATACTTTAAGAATAGTGCCCTTATGTTTAATGTGTTCTCATGATTAAGTCACACTTAATACATTAAACGGACTATCTATTCTAGGGACTTTATTAATCAACCATAATAAAGAAAATGCCTTTTATTATTAATAAATAAATCGATACAAGTACCAAAAGTATTGGCCTCTAGGGCTTACACCAACAATCTCCCACTAGCACTAGAGCCAATCAGGCATACCCCGTATGCCCAATGATCTAGTATGGCCATCATGCTTCTGCTGCGCAAGAGGCTTTGTCAGTGGGTCAGCAACATTGTCAAGTGTAGGTACTTTACATATTTTCGCACAACGCCTAAGTATGTGTTTGGATCGTTGGTGAGATCTAGGCTCCTTAGCTTGTGCGATAACACCATTGTTATCATAATAGAGACCAATGGGATCCACAATGCTAGGGACTATGCCAAGTTTATTGATCCAAACAGCTTCCTTTGCTGCACTTAAGGCAGCAATATACTCGGCCTCAGTTGTAGAATCAGCAACTGCATCTTGCGTTGAACTTTTCAAGCTCACAGTGCCACCATTTAAGCAAAACACATAACCAGATTGGAATCATTCATATTAAAGCGTCTCAGCACTTTGTCTATGTACTCTGACTTAGGCCAAGCATTTCATGATCTATCTCTATAGATTCTGATAGGCTGCTTCATCCAGATCCTTCATAGAAAAGCATTTCCCCAACCAAGACTTTACTTGTTGCAGGGTAGGGATATCGATTCCAATGAGTAATATGTCATCTACATATAATACCAGGAATACGATCATGCTCCCACTAACCTTCTTGTAGACACAAGTCTCATCTTCGTTCTTGATGAATCCATACAGTTTTACTGTTTCATCAAAACGAAGATTCCATGAGTAGGTCACAGGCTCATCTTGATCCATGAGTAATACATCACCTTGATCAGATATCCATATATCTCAGGTAGGTGACGTATCCTGCATGACCTACGCTGGTCTTGTTCTATTTGAGCAGGTTTCTCTTACACAACTACTTGTGTTTCCTGCTCTAATTCCTCCATAGGTGTATCGATGCTTTGTGATTCTTGAATTTCTTCAAGCTCTACTTTCCTCCCACTGGTTCCTTTGGAATTAAAATCCTTTTCTAGGAAAACTCCAGTTCGAGCGACAAACACTTTGCCCTCCGAAGGATTGTAGAAGTAATGTCCTCTTGTTTCTTTAGGATACCCCCACAAATAAGCATTGGTCAGATTTGGGCTCAAGCTTAGTTGAAATTTTTCGTTTCACATAAACTTCGCAACCCCAAATCTTCATGTAAGACATATGTGGTCTCTTACCATTCCATATCTCATATGGTGTCTTTTCAACCTTTTGGATGGAACACGGTTAAGTGTGTAAGCTGATGTCAATGGTGTATATCCTCAAAAGGAGTTTGGAAGATTGGTGTGACTCATCATGGATCGGACCATGTCCAACAGGGTTCGATTTCTTCTCTCAGATACACCCTTCCATTAGGATGTTCCAGGAGGAGTAAGTTGGGATAGGATCCCACACTCTTTCAGATGGTCATCAAACTCTAGGATTAAATACTCACCACTTCGATCTGATCGAAGAGTTTTAATATTCTTACCTAGTTGGTTTTAACTCGTTAGGTTTCACCCTTTTGTATTAATGTTATTAATAGGCATTTCAAGATCAAGGACATATAATCCATTGTTCATTTGTGCAGTAGCATAGAATATATCATTCAAATAAATTGAGCAACAATTGTTCTTTATTATAAATGAAAAACCAAACTTGTCCAAACAAGCAATGGAAATAATATTCCTGCTAATTGCAGGTACATAATAACAGTTCTCTAACTGAATTATTAAACCACTAGGTAAAGTCAATACAAAAGTTCCTACGGCTAAAGCAGCAACCTTTGCTCCATAGCCAACTCGTAGGTCGACTTTACCTTTTGCCAAATCTCTACTCCTTTTTAGTTCCTGCACATTTGTACAAATGTGAGAACTGCATCCAGTATCTAATACCCATGATGCAGAAGTAGATAAATTAATAACAAAAATACCTGAAGTTGAAGTCTCTACTCCATTCTTCTTATCTTCCAGGCACTTTGGGAAGTTCCTCTTCCAGTGTCCGGTCTTACCGCAATGGAAGCAGGTGCCTTCTTTTGCTATGCCTCCACTAGGCTTCAAAGCAGCAGTGGGTCTGGGATTGGCAACTTCCTTGCCCTTCCCCTTATCACTCTGCTTAGTGGGCCTTTTGTTCTGTCTCTTTCCATTTCCGATCATCAGAATGGACTTCCCTTTTGACTTCAGATTCTGCTCGGCAGTTCTCAACATGGCGAGCAGTTCAGGAAGAGATTTGTCCATATCAATCATATTGAAATTTAGGACAAATTGACTGAAACTATCTGGCAACGATTGCAAGATCAAATCAGTTGCAAGTTCCTTTTCGAGGGGAAAACCCAATCTCTCAAGGTTTTCCACATACCCAATCATCTTGAGTACATGGGGACCTACAGGGGCTCCCTCAGCTAACTTTCTTTTAAAAAGGGCTTTTGAAACTTCAAACCTCTCATGCCTTGCTTGCTCTTGATAGAGCAACTTCAGGTGTTCGATCATATCGAACGCTGACATGTTCTCATGTTGCTTTTGCAATTCTGAGTTCATGGTAGCCAGCATGAGACAAGCAGTTTCATTGGCATCATCGACATGCTTCTTATAAGCATCTCTTTCTGCCTTAGGTGCAGAACTAGGAGGTTCCTCTTCAGGAACAGGTGTCTCCAAGACATACAGCTTTTTATCATGTTTGAGGACAATCCTCAGGTTTCGGTGCCAATCCAGAAAATTTGTCCCAGACAGTTTTTCCTTATCAAGGATTGATCGCAGGATGTTGTTAGAGGTGTTTGCTGTCATGGTAATCTACATAAGGATTAATGAAAAATATAAGTATCATTGACATATTTAATTAGGCCTTTAATTAAATATGCTCCCACTATTTTACTCAAAACAAATGACCCTCATCATCTGATTCGGAAAATCCCGTTGGAAGATTTTCTAGTGGGTCGAGATCCATATTTCACTTCGTTCTAAGTCCACGTAGGCGGATTACACAAAACTAGGTTATTTAGGTAGGAACTCCTTCCAATTGTATCTCATACAACTCTCGAAAATTTCAGTTGGGTGAATAACTCCTTATTCCAATCCATCATATGGATCATTCCCAACTCTTGCTTCTAAACATATATATAATCTTATTATAATTTGTTTAGTTAAGTTTGACCCATTGTTTTAACAGTTGGATATTACAATTATCCCATCGCACCTTACTAATATATAGATCATGCACCTCGCGTAGGCGAAACCTACATTATCCATTACTAGTCTTGACGAGTGTTAAAACTTGGAAAGCATAAACTTAATATTTATTTTGAGGGAATTGCAATTTTCCTGATCTCACCGGCTTGTTTATCATATAAACCGTCTCTCACATGCATCAACATACATTCACATGCATCAACATACATACAAACAAAATGAAACAGTTATGGCCCCTAGCGCAATTGTTCTCCCAAGCCAATGAGAGAACCTAAGCTAACCTACAACGATCTAAGCTTCTCCGAGCAAGATCTTCAAGGTTGTCCTCCTTTGGCACTGACTTCTTTGCCTTCTTCATATCATTACATTACATGAAAGAAACTCGTTTTACATACGAGGGAGTGAGATGAGAAAAGAAGTTACATTTGGGAGATTAAGAGAGAGGCACGACACGCAGGTCGTATTTTAAAAACCCAAAACAAAACAAAGGAAAACTAAGGCCATAACCGATCACCACAAGATAATAATAAACACTTTATTATTATTATTATTAATTCCTTTAATTAATTAAAATCAAATTAAATTTCGACGACCGATCATCACATTTTAATGAACAATTCATTTAAAATCGATGTCGCTTTTCGTATCAACACTTGACACTTTTAAAGCATTGAGTTAGCCGAATGGGTGAAAATTTCCTTGCGTTAACCGGTTAACCATATGCGTTAACCGGTTAACACTGTTTGAAATTAAAAAAAAATATTTTCTGCCTTGCATTAACCGATTAACCAAATGCGTTAACCGGTTAACACTGTTTGAAAATGTTTTGGAAAACTGTTTTCCGCCTTGCGTTAACCGGTTAACCAAATGCCTTAACCGGTTAACACTGTTTGAAAACTTAAAAATTTTAATTTCGCATTGCGTTAACCGGTTAACCATACGCGTTAACCGGTTAACACTGTTCCAAAAAGTGTTTAGGAAGCACAACTCTTGTGCGTTCAAACCCCAATCGCATAACTCTTTGACAACACAACCCTTGTGCCGTCACTAACCCTGATGCACCAATTTCAGACCGTCAAACACATCTCGATTGTTAATTCAGTATGATTGATCAACACGTCATTGCTTCACCATACTAATGTCAGATCAAGAAGCAAACGACCATTGATCGCTCAAAGGAAAACAATCATCGAGGGTTTGAATGAACGAAACGAGAACACTATATCATATATAATGTATTTTGCATCAGGATCACATATATCACATATATGTAACTTGATCGATCTCAATTTAACCTTTGATTCATTCTGTTTTAATCATATTATTACAGAACAAAAACAGATATCAGATTCATGGTTTCGTAAGTGGCTCTGATACCACTTAAGGAGAATAGCCATCCAAGGCGCAGCGGAATTTAAAATTTTCTCCATTTAGTGATCCTTACGAATGGGCATGATCAGTGATAGAATCGTTACCTCTTGTGGCGATTCAAACCTTTGGTGCAGATCTCTGATAATGATCAAAACCTTTGATACAGATCCACGGGGCGATCACGAACGTTGAACGATGACAACGTCTCTACTCAGTCCACACGAACGGATTCCTTCAATCGCAGTGCTAGCTGTTATGAATGAAGGCTTTGAGTGAGAGAAAGAGGGAAACAAAATTCCAAGTCTCTACTTGAATTTCTGTCTGAGTGGATTGGAGTGACAATGCTTCTACCCAAGGGGTTCTATTTATAGAACCACTTGTGTGGGCTTCAAGCTAAAAAGCCCACTTAAGTGTATTTTGGCCCATATCTTATAATATGCCCAAAATCACTTAAGTATTTGGCACCTTACCATATTTCGTCTCCCACTTAAGTGCACCGTACCTTACGATGTTCCTTAGTTACTCTATCTCTCATCAATCCGTCCTTTGTGTGTGACCCTATAGGTTTTCGCGGCGTTGGCAATTATATTAAATCACGCATTTAACATAATAAATAGTGAGCGGTATCTAGCAACACATCACTGCTACCCAAGTCACGAAAATGTCATGTGATCTGACAAAACCTCCTGTGATAATAATTATGTGTATAATTACCCCTTTGCCCTTATGTCTGTATTGAACACAAGGTATAGACCGTGTCATCCTTGTCCAGTTCAATATTGGGCCCATAGAAATTTATCCTGTTACGAAGGATTGGCAAATTCCATCTAGGACACTCATGTCCCTTAGCATTCTTCGTGGAGTACCCATCAACTGTCTTTATGGTTATCCAGTTACGGACAATGTTAGATCAGCAACAAAGCACTCGACTCTACATCTAGGATCCATAGTGGTTTCAGGTCGAAGAGTGGTATACACTATTATCACCATGAGAATAACTTATGACACTTTGCATAACTTTCTATATAGTATTCTCATAGCGGGTCAATCCGGTATAAATATTACTCCTAATATTCATACCTATGTTTAAGACTTGATAACTCTTTATCCATGATCCATGAGATGTGAACATCAGTCTACAAACATAATAGTCTTAATGCTTTAATGTTATCCCACTTCATATTAAAGCTCGACTACGGATACTTTAAGAATAGTGCCCTTATGTTTAATGTGTTCTCATGATTAAGTCACACTTAATACATTAAACGGACTATCTATTCTAGGGACTTTATTAATCAACCATAATAAAGAAAATGCCTTTTATTATTAATAAATAAATCGATACAAGTACTAAAAGTATTGGCCTCTAGGGCTTACACCAACACTTCATTCCACAATTTAACCACAATCATCGAAGCAAGAGTAGCAAGAGCATCTGCCATCCGATTCTTATCTCGAGGAATATGATGGAAGTCAACCTCAGTAAAGAATGTTGAAATCCTCCTCGCATAATCTCTATATGGAATGAGACCAGGCTGATTCGTTTCCCATTCACCCTTAATCTGATTAACAACGAGGGCCGAATCACCATAAACATTCAGATGCTTGATCCTAAGATCAATGCACTCTTCCAATCCCATAATACATGCCTCATACTCAGCCATATTATTCATGCATTTGAAAGTTAGCCTTGTTGTAAAAGGAATATGTGTGCCCTCAGGAGTAATTATCACTGCCCCAATACCATTTCCATATTGATTTACAGCGCCATCAAACACCATACTCCATCTGGAACCAGGCTCTGGCCCTTCATCGAGTGTAGGCTCATCATAATCTTTCATTTTCAAATACAGAATCTCCTCATCTGGGAAATCATACTGAACTGACTGATAATCCTCAATCGGCTGGTGTGCCAAGTGGTCAGCCAAGATACTACCTTTGATAGCTTTCTGAGCTCTATACTCAATATCATACTCAGACAACAACATCTGCCAACGAACGATCCTCCCAGTTAAAGTAGGCTTCTGAAATATGTACTTGATTGGATCCATTCTGGATATCAACCAAGTCGTATGATTTATCATATACTGGCATAAGCGCTTAGCAGCCCAAGCCAAAGCACAGCATGTTTTCTCAGGCATTGAGTATCGAGACTCACAATCAGTGAACTTCTTACTTAAGTAGTAGATGGCATACTCTTTCTTCCCTGATTCGTCTTGCTGACCAAGGACACAACCCATTGAATCATCAAGAACAGTCAAATACATAATCAAGGGTCTTCCTTCCACAGGCGGAGACATGATCGGAGGTTCAGACAGATACTCTTTAATACTGTCAAAAGCTTTCTGGAAATCCTCTGTCCAATCATGAGACTGATCTTTCCAGAGGAGCTTGAATATCGGCGCACAGGTGGCAGTCATGTGGGATATGAATCTGGAAATGTAATTCAAGCGGCCAAGAAAACCTCGGACTTGCTTCTCGGTTTGAGGCGCAGGCATCCCTTGTATTGCTTTGACCTTTGCAGGATCAACCTCAATACCTCTCTCACTGACAATAAAGCCCAATAACTTGCCAGAACGGACTCCAAATGTACACTTGTTGGGATTCAGACGAAGCTTATACTTCCTCAAACGCTGAAAAAGCTTCAACAGGTGCTCTACATGTTCAATTTGCGTTCTTGACTTAGCGATCATATCATCAACATACACTTCAATCCCCTTGTGCATCATATCATGGAACAAGGTAGTCATAGCTCGTTGATATGTGGCTCCGGCGTTCTTCAGACCGAAGGGCATCACTCGATAACAGCATGTTCCCCAAGGTGTGATGAATGTTGTCTTTTCTATATCCTCGGGTACCATTTTGATCTGATTATATCCGGAAAATCCGTCCATAAATGAGAAGACTTTGAATTTAGTTGTATTATCCACCAACATGTCAATGTGTGATAGAGGGAAATCATCTTTCGGACTAGCTTTATTCAAGTCTCTATAGTCCACACACATTCGGACTTTTCCATCTTTCTTAGGCACGGGCACAATATTGGCCACCCATTGAGGATATGTAGAAGTCACCAGAAACCCCGCATCAATTTGCTTCTGAACTTCCTCTTTAATCTTCACTGCCATATCAGGATGAGTTCTTCTGAGCTTTTGCTTTACAGGCACGCACTCAGGCTTCAAAGGCAGGAAATGTTGCACGATATCAGTATCAAGACCAAGCATGTCCTCATATGACCAGGCGAAGACATCAACATATTCTCGTAGCAATTCAATCAACCCCTTCTTAACAGATTCTTCCAGGAGTGCCCCAATCTTTACCTCTCGCACACAATCTTCAGACCCCAAGTTGACTGTTTCTAGATTCTCAAGATGCAGCTGAATGATCTTCTCTTCATGCTCAAGTAGCCGGGTGATCTCATCAGGAATCTCTTCAACGTCATCTTCCTCTGCTTCAAATACAGGGAATTCAAAATTGGGAGATGCCGTTGGGTCATTATGTTCAATGGGTCTAGAAACCAACCTGCATAATGATTTTGGATATAAAAGCTTTAGAATTCCAATAAGGCAAATCGTTATGCAGATGAAAAGATTGATTTTATTCTATTTTTTAGGGTTTTATGTGATCACCAATTTCATGCAAAAAGAAAAAAGGGAAAATAATTGGAAAAACAAACATTTAACATGAATTTATTGAATGAAAATATCTTTGTATTTATGTTGCCAACAATGTCATCACTCCTCCTTTTGGCATGGGAGAAGGGTTTTCAAACAAAGTGATCATTACGTTGACTTGTGGATAACTGTAGGAACATCCACAACGACCCAATTGTTGCAGATCCCTCCAGGGATAATGAAATTGTCAGAGTCCTCTGCACCCTCTTCCAAGATAGCAGATGTTTCTTCGTCCTGACCAGTGTGGATAAAACCTCCACTCTTGAATATCCCTCGCGCGTTGAAGACCCCAGAAGAAAAGCCTATGCCAGCCCGAGATTTGTTGTCTTCTAGATCGATCATTTTTCCTAAACCAGCAGTTGCACCACACTCAATGGCCAAATTTGCATCTTTGTAGGAAGAAAACGAAGGAGTTCTCTTCTCAACAGGCTCTGCTATAGATAAAGCTTGGAAAGGAGTCCCAACTTCATCCTCAGCATGTATGTAGGAGAAGGAAGACAAGTGGCTAACCAGGAGAGCCTTTTCTCCCCCTACCACTACCAGTTTCTTGTTCTTTACAAATTTCAGCTTCTGGTGTATGGTGGATGTCACGGTGCCAGCCTCGTGAATCCATGGTCTTCCTAAGAGACAACTATAGGATGGGTGGATGTCCATAACCTGGAAGGTAATCTGGAAATCACTTGGTCCGATCTTGATTGGGAGATCAACTTCCCTAATCACAGTTTTACGCGACCCATCGAAAGCCTTCACAACTACTCCACTCTGCCTCATGGGAGGCCCTTGATATGATAGTCTAGAGAGAGTGGATTTTGGAAATACGTTCAAGGATGACCTAGTGTCCACCAGCACATTGGACATGGCGTCGTCTCTACAGTTCATGGAGATGTGTAATGCCAAGTTGTGATCTCTTCCCTCCTCGAGGAGATCAGAGTCACAGAAACTCAAATTGTTACAAGCAGTAATGTTTGCAAAAATGTTATCAAACTGTTCTATAGTGACATCGTGATCTACATATGCCACATCCAAAACTTTCTGCAGAGCCTCTCTATGTGGTTCTGAATTCAGAAGCAATGATAACACGGATATTTTGGATGGTGTTTGTAGAAGCAAGTCTGCAACATTGTACTCACTCTTCTTGATGAGCCTCAGCATCTCATCATAGTCTTCTTTCACATTACCACTCGGGCCAACAGAAGCAGGACTTATCAATGTAGAGGAGGGTTTAACAGCAAGTGCCGGATTCGGGGAGCTCACAGCGTTCCCAATCGGGCGTTCAATAAAATCAGCATTAGCCTGAGGCTTGGGAGCTGAAAATACACGACCACTGCGTGTCAGCCCACTTACATCTGCAATATTAACAACAGAGGACGAAGGCAACGACACTTCTTTCCCATTTTCTATAGCAACAGCGTTGTAACGATAAGGAATTGCTTTTTCAGACGAGTACGGCACAGGACCTGCAGGCTTAATGATAAGAGCTGGAGAAACCTTTTGCTTGATACCATCATATTTAATAATAACAGGTTCGGGTATCCGAAATACTAGGGAAATCACGTTGACTTCAGGCTCATCCTCGTCAACATTCCAATTCTGAAGGATCTCAATGACTCCCTCATCCAGCATTTCCTGAATATCTTTGCGCACCTGGCGACAACCCAATCGGTTAACAGAGCAGACTCGGCATCTATCGTGGTCGTGCTCATAGTGACTGTAATCACATAATAAACGATGCATCTCAAACAGAGATTGTCGAATATGACTGACATATTTGACCTTGTACTTGCCAGGGCAACCCTGGACCATGTTAACAGATTTCCCATGCTCGGGCAATGGGTTCTTCTTCACGTTAGGACCTATATCCTCGAAACACAGAATGCCACACCTTACAAGGTCTTGAACCTTGGTCTTCAAAGGGTAGCAATTCTCCACGTCGTGGCCGGGAGCACCAGAATGATAAACACAATGTAATTCGGGCTTATACCACCACTGGGGGTTAGTAGGTATAGTCGGTGGGTCTCTCGGAGTAATCAACTTCCTCTCTATCAAAGAGGGATATAACTCTGCGTACGTCATTGGAATAGGATCGAAGGTGACCCTTTTCCTCTCATAACTCGTGCTAGTTTGATTACTGTTGCGAGGCTGGTAGGCTTGCTGTTGCGGACGGTGCTGTTGTTGCTGATATTGCTGAGGTGGTTGCTGATTGTTGTTGTGATGCTGATATTGTTGATTGTCTCTGAAGACAGGTGCTATATGAGCCACCTGGTGCTGGTTACTGGCGGGACGCACAATGTTCCTCCTCACAGAGGGTCTTCTAGGTTTCGCATGGGAGGTCACAACATGCGCCTCTCCATCTTTCTTCTTTGCAAACGCCCCATAACGTTTGGCAGAAGAGCCTTCATCTCTGGTCAGACGTCCTTCTCTAACCCCTTCTTCTAGACGCATCCCCATATTCACCATCTCGGTGAAGTCCAAAGGAGCGCTAGCAATCATCTGCTCATAATAGAATGAACTCAAGGTCTTCAGAAAGATCTTGGTCATTTCCTTCTCTTCTAGTTTGAGTAGACATCTTCCTGGCATACATGACCAGCTGGCTGAGAGGACAAGTATTTCCTTTGTACTTTTCAAAGTCAGGGACCTTGAATTTCACATGAATCTTCACGTTGGGAACTAAACAGAGATCGGCAGCAGACTTGCCGAAAAGATCCTTTCCTCGGAGAGTCTTCAATTCCTTGCGAAGCTCAAGAAATTGATCATTCATAGCGTCCATCTTCTCATAGACATCTGGGCCCTCAGATGACTCAGAATGATAGATGGTGTCGTCTACCCTGGGCATGGTATGTACGACAGGAGGAGGAACAGCAAGGACCGGGCTAGATGCCGGCATAGAAGCAAAAGTTGGAGCAGGACCCTCAGACATGAAATTATGAGGCATCCCCCACGGAAACCCGGTTGGCATGGCTATTGGAGCGAAGTGTGCACTGGCTACAGGCACAGTCGAGGAGACGATCTCAGAGATAACTGTCCTCTGGGGAGGAGTTGAAGGCGTCGGAGAAGACTGGCTCTGGGCAGCCATGAATGACTCCATCAGGGCAGTCAGTCTGGCTACTTCCTCCTTGAGTTCACGGTTCTCTTGCTCTAGATGATCCATCAGTCTTGCGGAGTTGGCTCTAGTGTAGTACCGGTGAGTCAGCTTGTCTTCAAAATAAATGAAGAGCACAGAGTTAGACCACAGGACAAGAGGCCGGAAACAAAACCTGCTTATGCACAAGATCCCTGCAATGCTTGTGCACATGATTTGTTTTTATATTTCAAAGGAACTTTAGATTTTTATTTGAAAATTTTGGAAATATTAAGCATTTTATCATATATGGAAATATCTCATAAAATAATATTAGGGAAAAGAAGTACAGCATTATCAATCATGTACAAGAGAAAAGGAAAATAATCATCCTATGGATCCCTAGAAACAATCATCTAAAGCTCGGGACACAGGAAGATAAGATGCACGAAGCCTCTTCACCTCCTCTTCATAGGCTGCCTCCATATCTGCCTTCTCTTTGGCGAGTCGATCATATTTCCTCTTCCAGAATTTGGACGACTGAGGAAGTAGAGAAGTCCATGCGTCATCAGGATCATCAATAACTTGATGCTCGAGGAACTCTATCAAAGCATCCTTCTCCTTAATCTGCTCAAGCAACTCTTCACGTTCACGGATCCAGACACGTGAACGGTCTTCGTCTCTCAACTCCTCTACTCCTTGATTAGGGAGGGTTGAAGGCCCAGCCAAATCATAGGTGTAGGTCTCGGATACTCGTAAGGCATGAGATACTCAGAGGCTCTCTTCCTCACCCAATCAGTGTAAGGCTCCATAGCGATGCAATTCTTAGGACCCAATTCCTTCCTTCCTTTCTTATGAATCTTGCGCCAAACGCAGACCATCCTAGCTTTCAAGCCTTAGGGATCTTTACCCTCCTGAAAGAACACACCCTCTAACAGAACGTTATTGGGTTTATCCTTTAGGGGGAACCCAAGCTGACGACGCGCCAAAACAGGGTTGTAGTTAATCCCACCACATGTACCATGAAGAGGTACATTGGAGTATTCACCACAAGAGTCAATAATTTGCACTCCATCATACACACGGTTATACCAAGAGATATCATCATTAGTGAGAGACATAAGTCTCGTGGACCACCTTAGACATCCCTTGTTCTCCTTGAAAGCGACCGTCTGCGGTAAGTGAGAAATAAACCACTTATACAACAGAGGCAAACAGCACACAATAGCGCCACCACCCTTTGAATTCCTCATATGCAAAGAGAAATAAGCATCACCCAACAGAGTCGGAACGGGATTAAGAGCAGAGAAGATCCTAATAGCGTTCACATCCACAAACTTGTCGATGTTGGGGAACAACACTAACCCATAGATGAGAAGTACAAATACGGCCTCAAAGGCGTCCTCACTCATGACCTTCCCATACATAGTAGCTTGAACGATGAGGAACTCAGAAGGGAGACCTTGAATTCCACCTTTGGTAGTCATATGAGCACCAACCAGAGATTCATCTATGTGCAACATGTCTGCTATCTCTTGAGAAGTAGGAATATTCTCCAAGCCAATGAACGGCACCTGATCCAGAATAGGTATACCCACAAGATAGGCATACTCCTCAAGCGTCGGCAGAAGCTGGAAATCCGGAAAAGTGAAGCAACGGTACAAAGGGTCATAAAACTGCACCAATACGCTCATCAGACCTTCATCCACCTGAGTAGTCAGAAGAGGAAGAAGCTTCCCAGAACGAGCCTTGAAACCCAAGGGATTTAGTACATAGGATGTCAAATTCCTTAACTCTTTCGGATCTGGTTGCCTGAAACTATACTTCTTTGTATTCCTTCTTTGTCTTTCCATGTCTGAAAATTTGCAAATAAACCCCTTAAGTTCCTTGAAAACTTCTTATTATTTTGATGATATGGACGCAAGTGGGTGCATGAATGCATGAATGCAATAATCACACTCAAGGATCAAGCAAAGCACACCAAACAAAGGTCATGGGATGGATCATTTTATCCTTAATATCAATCATCCATTTTGGTGGATTATGGCTTACACCTTATCAACACCCAAGTTCCATTGATATTAAGGATATATGAACGGATCAACCATGAATCAAAGGTTTGTTGCAAGTCACGAGCATGTAGTCTTGGTTAAGAACCACCCAAAGGGAGTGTACTAGGGTTTAAACCTGCCAAACATGTTCTTACAAGAGGTTCCCATAGTCATCATCCCATCTTTTGGATATTATCGGAGAAATGACTACTCGTATTCCAAAAATATTCTCAAGAGAGACTCTTATGTGTGTAGTATCGCGTAACAATCGTATCAAAACTTACACTTGAACGAATTTCACGCTACATCCTAAAAAATAGGCCAAGATGGGCTTGGTAAACTAAGGTCCTTGGCTTCTAAGGTCTATATTGGAAAGAGTAATGTCTAACCACAACTACTTGTGTGACATTATTGATCCCAACATGACCTCCACCAAGTGAATGGACTTGCAAGTCAACTTGCTAAGGAATAACTCCACACAAGTCAACAAGACTATGCCATTCTCCTATCCTAAGTGCACTCGAGTTCGGGTATAGAACTCATCTCACAAAGATCACCAAGCATACAAAGAATTAATATCAAGCAAATCAATCATTACATACAATACAGTAGTCCCAAATTGCACAAAAAAGTATGTCACAAAATAATACAATGCAACAAATATGAAAAGTAGGCAAAACCCACTAGGAAAATATTCTTGTCCCTAGTGGAGTCGCCACTTTTCTGTAGCGGGGTATTCGTTACTATTAGAGATATTGATTAAATCCAAGGTAAATCACACAAGTTGAGTCGCCACCGCACTTCTATTTATCCAAAGGAATGGTTAGAAAGCGAACAAAAACCTAATAGTTTTAACAAAATCTAGTAAAAGAAACAGAGATCTGGGTAAGGGGGTTAGTTATGCAATGGGAAGGTGTTAGGCACCCAAAACATCCTAGGTACTCCTAGGGAGCCCTTTTCACACTTGTTGTAAAGGTTGTTATTTTTTTGTGAAAATTTATTTGTGCAAACATGATGGAAGGGATGAGAAAAGAATATACAAGTTATTTACATTTTGTGTTTGAATGGATAAACCCATTGCCTACGTACCATCTTAAAAAAGATTAGGATCAAAACCTCGTAGTTCGGGGTAAAAATCTCAAAATGAGTTGGTGAATTGATTGGTCCAAAACCCTTAAGGTCTTTTGTTATCCAAGGGAGAAAACTCAACCTATAACCACAAATCCACCATGTGAGGATAGCTTCAACATGCTAGTGAGGGGTTAACCCTATCATAAGCATGGAAGACTCATTGTCCATCACTAAGGATAAAGGTGAGTATTATATCAACCTCAAGGATAACTCAAACCTAATAGCTAAAGGTTATGAAAAAGTTTGATTAAGAAAGTGGCCATTGAAACCACAAAAATATTTGAATGGGTTATATTTACAAATTAGAAGTATGTACAAAAATGGTCAAAGTTGACTTAAAGTTCAATTCAAAATAAGTGTTATGAAGAGAAGGTTTGAAAATCAAAAGCATAAGGCTTAGGTTTCTAATGTTGAAAACAAGTGAAATGTTTGCACAAAAGTTTTGGCTTGGGTTAGAGTGGAGAGAAGAAGAAGAATGGCTAGGTCCTAAGCAAGACAAAAAGATGAGGGATAAGAAATGAAACCACACAAGGAGTTCCTCTCTTGAGATCATATTGATGATCCAAGTAGCTCCCAACCTTTGGAATTAAGCAATCACAAGCAAATATTTCAAGCAATCAAACACACGGAATTTGAGATAAGGTTCTTCAAGGCCTCTTGGATCTCTCTCTTTTAAGAGCTCATGGTCAATGGTTCCTCAAAGTTACCCAAGATTGGAATCACCTAGCACAAAAAAAACACACACCAGAAAGTTCTATAAACAATCAAAGAATGGACAAGAGGGATAGAATATGGTCCTTTCAAAGTTCTTCCTTAAGCTTTAAGCATTCTAAAGGCAGGAGGCCTAGTTGCTCTTTGACATTTAAGCACTCTAAAGGCATGAGGCCTAGTTGCTCTTCAAATTCCATTTTGCTTGGGTAAGGTCCTAAATTCTAATTCCATATTGTCCAATCATTTGCATTTGGGTCACAACAAACAGACAAACACAAGCACAAAAGATATATACACAATTATAGACCCAAGTGGGCAAAAGGCAAATGGCATTAACATAAACATGTGCTCCAATGAGCAAAGGAAGAAAGCAAATGAATAATATGTGCAAGAATTGTAAATTGCATAAAAGTAAATTGCATAAAGTAAAAGTTAGTTGTTAGTGGTTAATGGTTAGTATGCCATAAGGCAAAATTTAGCGCTATGTTAAGCAATCGTAATTGGACTTATGTAGAAGTCACAACTATCTGAGGCCGATCAATAATAATGTAGGCAACAAACACAAGTTAGGAGTCTTGATTAGTGAACCAAGTCCCTATAACTTGCCATGCCAAAAAGAGGGAGAAAATGATCTTGTATTGGTTTAAGTCTTTTGCATGATTTAGGAAACAACCTATCCTCAATGCAAAGCCATTCACTTGATCAATTGATCAAGATGAATTAGATTTGGATCAAGGAAGGTTAAGTCTCCCTAACCAATGCTAACTTATCAACCTTCAACTCATTGATCAAAAAGAGAAAGAAGAAGAAGAAGAAGAAGAAGAAGGAGATGAATAAGAGAAATGGAAATGACAAAATTAAAGTGCATTAGATGAAATGTCATGTACCAATCCTCATATGTTGACCAATAACATTGAAAGTCATGGTCAAACAATCAAAAACAGAAGGGAGATGAAGATTGGAAGTCAAGAAATGAATAAACTATTTTTGGCATTTTTTCATATATGAAATAAACTTGAATTAAAAATAAATGGAAAGGTCAAACTTCAAAATCACTTCAAATCAACTTTGAAAAGTCCAAGTGATTTATCCTAAGTTCAACAAGGTCAAACAAAGTTTGACAAAAAATTTCAGCATTTTTAAAAGTCAAAAACTATTTTTAATCAATTAAAAATGGTTAAAAATTACCTAATTGAACTAAAAACTCAAATAAACCCCAAATCAATTCAAAAATTGATGAGAATATTTTTCATAGATCCATCATCATTCAAAGAGGTTGAGAAAAAGTTTTTTCATTTTTGAATATCAAAAACTATTTAAAATGAATTAAAAATCACCAGAAAAGAGAAAATTCACAAAAAATATCAAATGACAAAATAAAAAAAAATAAAAAACAGAAATAGAAACTAGAATTTATTTGGGAAATAATGCAATTGGTCCCATAATATTTGGATTAAAAATGAAAGAGATATGATTTTTTGAAATAAAAGGAATTTAAGAAAATAAAAGCAGAAAGTAGAAATTAGAAAAAAAACCAGGAGCATCTGATGCAACTCATTAATTGACGTGGCAACATCTAATGGTCCAGGAGCGCGTTCCCACGGTAGGCCTTAGTCCACGCGTGACATAATGAATTAATGAAAGTAAACACAATGCATGGCTGAGATTAAAACGTGGGATGTACATCCAACGGTCAGCATTCAAACTGGAGAGAGGCGGCCACCGGAGCCACCTTCTTCTCAGGTGAGCCTGCAAATTCCGGCCAAACTTGCAGGTTTTTAAACCTCCATGAAAATACACGATCCTTATACCAAAATAAAGCTGGGGTGATGTACATCACCCCTGTAACCTTGAATCACACTCAAGATCTCTATAAATGGAGAAATTTGAGGTGGAAGATTCAGGTATGAAAAATGCATATCAAGGAAAAGCAAAGTTGAAGCTACCACTAGCTTGCCTCTCAAGTGAGGACTTTAGAAAACATTAGATCCAAGCAAAAAGGTCCATGGATGAAGAGAATCGAAGAAATTACCAGTTGGAGTGCAAGCTTGAGTTCTGGTGATTTGAGCACGATGCCTTGCTTGCCTTGCTAAAATAGAAGTTCTATGGGATAAATGATGAAGGTTTAGAAGCACTAGATCTGAGAATTCAACCAGATGAAGTTGAATTTCAGATCTGAAAAAAATGAGAAAAGTGAGCTTGCTTCTTTAGTGATGGTTAGGGAAAGATTTCTGCAGCATTTCAGGTTGAATTGGCGTCCCATTTGAATGAGTATGGCAAGGTATTTATAGCTGGAGCTGATGCCAAATGAGGAGAAACTCGTGTGCATGGAGCTTTGGGTCCTCCATGCATGGGCCTCTACAGGCGCATGTGAGGCCCAAAAGTTGATGGGTTTGCAAGCTGATAGCACAATGAATTGATTTGGACGTGTAATTTTCCTTGCAATAGCTTGCATTTCAAGATTCAATGTGAATTCTCCATTTGTACCTAAACAATCATCTCTTCGAAAGTGCCATTTAGAAACTCCAAGCATAGGCATATGGGTAATGGTTGGAAAGGTCTTTGTATGAGGAACAAATGTTATGTTGGACAAAAACGCATTTGGAATGGGGAAATTTATGAAATTTGAGTTTAAAGTGTGGTGTGCAAAACATGTCAATGCAAGGTTTCTAATTTTGGCCAACTTTCAAGCCCCTCTATTTTGAAGATGCAAGCTTCAAATGGAAAAACCTCCAACATCAAAGTTGTAGATATTTCCAATTAAATCAAAATGGACTTAAATTTTGCATCATTTGGAGTTTTTGTGAAGGCGTTATGGGCACTTGAAGTTGGACTTTTTTGACTTGTAATGCATTTGGTCAAAAAGGACCTATAATGTCTTGCATTATCACATGTATTTCCTTTGAGATTTTGAAATTTTGTTCAACATAACATTTGAAGTAGACATCTTAATCTTTCCAATTCATTTGATCCCACCACAAAATAATAGAAAATGAATGAGTTGTGTCCTTGGGAAGTTGACCCAAAATTAGGGTTTCAATCAAAATGACCTATAATGTATTGGAATGGCAGATGGTATTCCAAGCTTCAAATCAATTTTTGATGTACATTAAAGTTGTTCATATTGTTCTTAAGAACATTGTTTATTTTGGAACCATCTACATTTGACCAACACATCAAAATTTAGGTCTCGGTGCATTTCAAAATAGTCAGATGAATTGACTGATCAACTTCTCAAGTCCACAACTCATACCTTGATGAATGGATGATTGAGGACACTCAAATAAGTTCAAATATGCATGAAATGATGAGTTAAAGAACTTCCCTTGATTATATTTGACCATGGGCTGAGATTGCTTTATGAGCAAGGCATTGTGGTACACAGATGAAATTAGGGTTCCTCTGGGGGAAAAACCTCAAACCCTTTGACTTGCATTGATCAAAATGATGAATTGAGATGCTAGGGAGGCATATTTGATGGATTGAGAGCTTTGGAAACCATTACCATGCTTGCTTCTTTTCTTGGCCATGGCATTGCAAAGATGATTTCCTTGAAGCTTTTGATCTTGTGATTGCTCAAGCTACAAACAAAGGATGTTAGTGACATATTTTTGTGCTTTTGGTTAGTAAACAAAATAAGAAAAGCAATGACATACAATTCAAGCATGCTTGGTGATCTCAAACCACTCACAAGGAGTCCCACCCAAAGGAAAAGGGAACCAAGATGCTCATGATCCTTGAGGCTATGCAAATGCAATATTATGATGCCATGAGGGATCTTAGGGACAAAATTAGGGTCTTAAACTGACCATTTGGCTCACCAACCAATTGAAGATTAGTAGTCAGTACAATATGATTTTCCTGATGAAGAGATTTTGTACTTGAAAATGAAATATTGTGATGAACCATTGCTAGCAGAAGGGCCAGAACCTGGTTCTCGTTGGGGCATGGTATTTGACGGAGCTGTTAATCAATATGGAAACGGCATTAGGGCAGTGATTATTACTCCTCAAGGCACGCATTTTCCATTTACAGCTAGATTGACTTTCAAGTGTACAAACAACATGGCAGAATATGAAGCTTGCATTATGGGGCTTGAAGAGGCCATGAATCTCAGAATCAAGTATTTGGATGTCTTCGGTGATTCGGCTTTAGTTGTGAATCAGATCAAAGGAGAATGGGAGACAAATCAACCCGGCTTAATACCATATAGAGTTTATGCGAGGAGGATTTCAACTTTCTTTACAAAGGTTGAGTTTCATCATATCCCTCGAGATGAAAACCGGATGGCAGAGGCTCTTGCAACGTTGGCATTAATGATTGTAGTCAAGTATTGGAATGAAGTTCCCAATTTATCTGTGATGCGTCTTGATAGGCCAGCTCATGTGTTTGCTGTTGAAGAGATCAAACATGAGAATCCGTGGTATTACGACATCAAATGTTTCCTCCAAAGTCAGATTTACCCGCCTAGGGCATCTTTGAAAGATAAGAAGACTTTGAGAAGATTAGCCGGTAATTTCTACTTGAATGGTGATGTACTGTACAAGAGAAACTTCGAGATGGTTTTGCTCAGATGCGTGGATAGACACGAAGTAGACCTGTTGATGACTGAAGTGCATGAAGGATCCTTTGGTACTCATTCCAATGGACATGCAATGGCAAAGAAGATGTTGCGAGCAAGTTACTATTGGCTGGCAATGGAATCTGATTGTTGCAAGTTTGTGAAGAAGTGCCACAAGTGTCAAATTTATGCTGATAAGATTTATGTTCCTCCGACACTATTGAATGTTATCTCTTCCCCATGGCCTTTCTCCATGTGGGGAATTGATATGATTGGGATGATTGAGCCCAAAGCTTTGAATGAACATCGTTTCACAAAATGGGTTGAAGCGGCATCGTATGCAAATGTGACCAAGCAAGTTGTTGTAAGGTTTATCAAGAATCAGATTATATGTCGTTATGGTGTGCCAAGTAAGATCATTACTGATAATGGATCCAACTTGAATAACAAGATGGTGGAAGCTCTTTGCAAAGACTTCAAAATTACACATCATGATTCTTCTCCCTATAGACCCAAGATGAACGAGGCTATTGAAGCTGCAAATAAGAATATCAAGAAGATTATCCAGAATATGGTTGTCACGTATAAGGATTGGCATGAGATGCTCCCTTTTGCTTTGCATGGGTATCGTAGATCCGTTTGCACTTCAACAGGGGCAACCCCTTTCTCTCTTGTATATGGTATGGAAGCAGTGCTCCCCGTAGAGGTTGAGATTCCTTCATTGCGTGTGCTCATGGAAGCCAAGTTGACTGAAGCTGAGTGGTGTCAGACCAGGTTTGACCAGTTGAATTTAATTGAAGGGAAGAGATTGACTGCCATGTGTCATGGTCAGTTATAGAATTAGAGAATGAAGAAAGCTTTTGATAAGAAGGTCAAACCTCGTGTGTTAAGAGAAGGTGACCTTGTGCTCAAGAAGGTTTTATTGTTCAAGCCAGATTCTAGAGGAAAATGGACTCCCAATTATGAAAGCCCGTATGTTGTTAAGAGAGCCTTTTTAGGCGGGGCATTGATTCTTACAACTATGGATTGTGAAAAGTTCACTCGTCATGTGAATGCAGATGTAGTCAAGAAATACTTCTCCTAAAAAGAAAAGAACAGCTCGCTAAGTTAAAAACCCGAAAGGGAGACTTAGGCAAAAATGAGCGTCTCGGTGGATTGAAAACCCGAAAGGGCGATCCAGGCAAAAATTAGAGACATAAAAACAGAAATAATTTCCCGATAAGTTTAGTACCCCACCTTGGGGAAACTTATGCAAAAATTAGGGATTATGGCAAGTAACTGCATTCTGCTGATCTTCAATGATTTTTAAAGACTTGTTTAAGCACAAGGGTTGACGTCAGTTCATCTTCAGCAGCGGTCAAAAACACAGTTGATATCAAGATTTGGTAGATGGATTAAGGATCATTTGTATTCAATGTAACCCTTTTCCATGTAAATTACCATTTTCAACTTTGTAAAATCTATGGAGTCTTGTCATTTACAGACTACCATTCTATAAATAAAGTTGAGCTTTTATCCAATTGTTTATACTCTTATTTACTTCAGCCAATAGTTTTAAATTTTTAATATGATCATTTTGAAATAAATTTTTTTAAATCAAAATCAAATTTTCTTAAGAATATAAAAGAGAAAACTTTACTGAGGACATGAATCAACACTGATGTATCAAACGCTCCACCGGGGAACTGAATCCGCTAGCTGAGGACAATAACACTCTACTGAGGACATGAATCAACACTGATGCCTAGAGATACCCGAAGAGTTACTGCTTGGGGAACCTCGAATAATTTTCTTAAAAATATAAAAGCAACAACACTTAAGTGTGAAGTATTCGAGGTTCCCCAAGCAGTAACTCTTCGGGTATCTCTAGGCATCAGTGTTGATTCATGTCCTCAGTAGAGTGTTGTTGTCCTCAGCTAGCGGATTCAGTTCCCCGGTGGAGTGTTTGATACACCAGTGGAATTTCTTTTTTGTTCCCCAGCTGAGTTGATTGATTCAAATCCCCAGCGGCGTGTCCTTGTCCCCAACAGAGCTTCGACCTTGCCAACAGAGTTCGTATTTCTTCAGCAAGTAGATCATCATCAGAAGATGTTTGATCTCTCCCCAATAGATTGCTTTGGTATCTCCACCAATCGTCGTATCTTTGCTCCCAGTCAGAGTTCCTTCCTGGTTTCTGAGAAGCTTTTTTATTCCTCCCCAGTATGGTGGTATCCCATTTTTAGGGTGTTGAACTAAAATTCGGTACAATTAGATGTGTTTTCTCCTCGGAAGATCTCCTCCTTCCCCAACTAGGGTTTGAGCTTTTTGGATGTTGATCTCTCTGTTCTTCAGTAGTTTGTCGTCATGATTTTTTGTGGATTGACCGAGGATTGTACCGATGGTTCAATTTCTTTGTGACACCTCTATATCCTTTGTGATCGTTTTGTCAGCATAATCACCATATATACATATGCATATACATTCATATAATTTCATGATATGCATATCCTGCATCTTCATATTTGATTGGTTTGAGATTTTCATTCTCTGTTATGGTGATACTTTATCCCCATACCAAATCTGGTGTCTGTCCTCGTTCAAGTGTAGAGTGTCATCCCCTAAGCAGAAAAGACTTTAACCTTTCTCTGTTTCCCCACTAAATTTGTTTCCTCGTGGATGATAGTTATTTCAGTTTCCTCTCCGGTAAATTTTCTGGATGGAGTTACTCCCCTTGAGTTATGTCCTCATTGGGTTGAGTCTTGATTGACTGTTCTTTCTAGCTCTTACCTAGATAGATATTTTGGTCCCCTAAGAGTATATTACCCAGTAGCTGGTAATATTCTTCTTAGTTTGTAGTTTGTTACTGCTTGCCCAATACCCGACAAAAGTATCCCTTTCCTCCCAAGTGGAGTCTCCGGAAGTATATCCTTGATATGTTCATCTTAACGAGGTGACAGATATCTTTCTTTTCCCCGCAGGAGTATATCCTTGATATGTTCACTTTAACCAGTGACGAATATTCTCTTCTTTGGTATTCTACCCAGTAAAAAGGTAGTTGTAATCCCTATTTTGTTTCCCCAGAGAGTTAATCCTTGATATGTTCATCTTAATCGATGACGGGTTTTCTCTTCTTTGGTATTCTATCCAGTAACTGATAGATGTAATCCTTATTTTTTCCCTTTTCAGAGTCTATCCTTGATATGTTCACCTTAACCGGTGACAAATTTTCTCTTCTTTGGTCTTCTACCCAGTAACCGGTAGTTATAAATCCTACTTTGTCCCCTCGCAGAGTTGGTCCCTTATATGTTCATCCTAACCGGTGATGGACTTTTATCTCTGACGGTTTTCTATCCAGTTTTCGACAGATGTAATTCCCCTTTTTGTTCAGTTGGTATATCCTTGATATGTTCATCCTAACCGATAACGGGTATCCTCCTTGACATCCCCAGGAAAGTCTATCCTTGATATGTTCATCTTAATCGATGACGGATTTTCTTCCCTGTCGAGTTTATCCTTGATATGTTCATCCTAACCGATGACGGATACTCTCACCCTTGGTCTTCTGCCCAGTAACTGGTAGTTGTAAATCCTATTTTCTGCAGTTTTTCCCAACAAGGCTATTCTTACCCAGTAACCGGTAATGAATATTCCTCCTGGCTTTTCCTCAGCGAGTCATCCTTGATATGTTCATCTTAACCGATGACGGATGTTCTCCCTGTCAGATCTTTATTATCTCCTTACCTAGTAACATGTAGTAGATAGTAGATGTCTGCTCCTCCTGTGTTAAAATTTTATATTCTCCCCAGTCGAGTCGAGTGCGCATTTCCTTAGTGAAATCTCTTTTCCCTGCATATGTTTGTTTCCCCGATTGAGTATTTCCATTTTATATGGATCCCCTTAAGTCCCCCAGTAGTTTTAAGTCGTAGTCTGGCCTACGCATAACTTTTTTTATCCCCCAGAGTCTCGGTCTCCCCAGTGAGTTTTCCTTATGGAGTGCATTGTGCTCCTGCGGAAATATTTCTTTTTCCTTTGTGGAAATATTTCCCCACAAAGCATTAAGTTTTTCATTCATATCATATGCATCATGAGGTATCTTAGGGACCAAAATTTGTTTCTCTATGTTGTTATTTAAGCCCATTATACTGAGTCGACATGAAGATTTTAACCTTCACCTCCTCAGTTAGAATGTCCTTAAATAGGGGCAGTTGTAAGACCCCAATTTTGACCCTAAGATCCCTCATGCATTTCATCATAAACATTAGCATTGGGATCATACCTTGGTATCCTCCTTACCCCTCCTTCATTGGGTTTATTTTGGGAGATTTCACCAAGAATTTTGTGGTTATATCATACTTGCATATTATCATTTTACTAACCAAAATACCAAAAATATGTCTTTGTATCCATCTAACTCTTTTTGTAGGTAGGGACATGATATCATTGATTCATTGATCACATTTAGGGTTTGAGATCCTCATGAACAAAGAGTATAATCAATAAATGATTCAAGAATGGTTATGAGCATCATATATGAGTCCCAGTTGTTTCTACATGTTATATTGATCAAGTTTGCTTCAAAAGTTTGAGGGTGATTTGCCTCGGAAACCCTAGTTTGACTGGGTATCTTGAGTAACTTCTCCAAAAAGCTATCTCACCAATTGATCAAATTTCTAAAGGGACATTTAAAAATTCATCATTTTATGCATATATGATCTACCTAGAGCCAAGAAAGTCAAGAGAATTGGAAATTATCAAGTTGGTTGATGGTGGTTGGCCAGATGGATTCATCTGA
Source organism: Lathyrus oleraceus (assembly GCF_024323335.1). NCBI lineage: Eukaryota > Viridiplantae > Streptophyta > Magnoliopsida > Fabales > Fabaceae > Lathyrus > Lathyrus oleraceus. The sequence continues at coordinate 216,204,437 of NC_066583.1, forward strand.
TCAAAACTGGGTCTCCCTAGAATTCACAGATGAATCCATCTGATATGAGGCTACATTATAGGTCACTCAGTAGATTCACATGTGATATGAGGCTACATCTGGCCATGTCACATGTGAATCCCATGTCCTCAGTAGAGTCTTATAGGTCTCCCATGTCTTCAGTAGAGTGTTGTTGTGCTCAGCTAGCGGATTCAGTTCCCCGATGGAGTGTTTGATACACCAGTGGATCCTAAAATTTCCTAAATGATTCCAAGTGAAAACTTAATCTAAATGACATTATAAACAACTTTCATGTTTAGACCTAGAGCTAGTTTTGCTTGGAAAATCATTTTCTAGGTTGAAACATTATAGGTCATTTTCTCTAAACCCTAATTTGAAAGTCAACTTCCCAAGGCCATAACATGCTCAATTTTTATGAGATGAAATATTTACAAGTTGCGCAATCAATTTCAATGTGTATACTTCAACTTTTATGTTTGGAGTGGGAGCTAATTCAACTTCTTTGCACATGTGATATGAGGCTACATTATAGGTCACTTTTGACCTATACCATTGATCAAGTGATTTTGCCAAACTTCAAAAATGCATAACTCTATCATTTGAAATCCAAATGACATGAAATTGGTGACCATTTTTAGTGTATTGAGAGAGCTACAACTTTTGTGAAGACACGTTTCTCATTTGAAGCTCCCATAATAAGTTAATCAAGGTGGAATATTAAGACATATGGCTTGACACTTAGAAAAATTTCAATATGTCAAATTTTTCCAAACTTCCACCTCAAATATCTCCAAGTTCTAAGATCCAAATGAAAACGTGTTCAACAACAAACTTGTTCCTCTTGATCTCACCTTTCCAAAGAGCTAAAACTCATGCATTTTGGATGAGAAATGCATAGGCTGCACATGGCTTAAACAGCCTAGTAACATGCGTCATGGATCAAACTTCAAACAACAATGCTCAATTGCCTTGCAATCCAATCCACCTCCAATGCATCTTAACTTCATTATGGACTTTTGAACAATCATTTGATGGGCCTATGCGCGCCCATGCAACTTGCTTACATCATTTTGCCAATTTTGGAAACTTGAAGGAGTGTGCAATTATCATTTGAATTCTCTATAAATTGAAGCTCAATTACTCAGAATCAACACACACACTGCGCAAGCTTTGATTCCCCATAGAAAATCCTTCATACCAAGAGGATAAACCAAAGAAATTCTGTTGAATTTGAGCTTGAATCTCCACTATTTTGGAATTCAATTCTCCAGGAGTCCTTTGATTCTAAACCATTCCATTCCTCTACTGCAAGCAATTGGAGTGAAGCAAAGCACGATTTAGATCAAGATCTAGCAAGCTCAAACCTCCATTGAAGGTATTTTGCAGAAAATTTGATCTCTTCGATTCTCCTTATTTATTGTTCAATTCTCTTGATTATTGTGTTAGCTGAAGTCCTACCAATGTAGGCAAGGTGTTTGAGTTGTTTTGATGCTGAATCGAAGCAACTCAGATCATGAACCTCATTTTTCAATTCCACATATCTCTCAATATAGTTGGAATTGGAAGAAATGGAGGTGATATTCGTGATCAGTGATGTTTTCTCTTTAAAATCATGTCCCTGTTTGAAATTTTGGTGATGGTTGATGATGACCAGTCCGGCGAAGCTTGCCAGAGAAGACAATCAGAGCTCTAGCTCCGATGATGATGTGTTTGAGGTGTAGACCGTGTGATCCAACTCCTGTGTTCTAATCTTAGCCGTGCATTGTGATTACCAAGTTTACAGCGCAGTGGACTCGTGCAATGGTGGAACGCGCGTTGTGGATCATCAAATTTGCCACCTAAATTAATGAGGGAGATCTGATGGTCCACGTATTTTTGCAATTTCTGATTTTCCTTTTTATTTCATTTTCTTCAATAATTCATATTAAATTCAATAATGATCCAAAAAATATGGGTCTTTCACCAAATATTTTCAAATATTTTTCTCTTTCATATTCTGAATTAAAATTATTTTTTGGATCATTACGAATATTTTTCATGAATTAATTGATTTTTCATTTGTTTTTAATTCTATAAAAATACTTTTAAGTGTCCAAAAATTATAAAAAAATTTATCCAAGGTCCTTTGACCTTGTTTGACCTATGATAAATCACATGGCCATTTATTTGGTGTTTTGATATGATTTTAGGATTTGGACAAAATATATTTGAATTTAATGCATTATTTTAATACTTTTAATTGAATAAATGTCATTTTTATTGTGTTGACCATTTGGATTGACTTATTTGAGTTTCTCATTTGTTATTGGGCCTTGGTCAAGGTTGATTTAACTTTGTCAAGTTAATATTATTGGATTTAGGGGATTGATGGAATGTACATTCCATCTCCCAAAATGAATGAATAATATTAATTTGTTAAAAGTCCACCTTTGACCAATTTGTGATCTCATTCATTTCAATTGGCCAATGACATCTCAAAGTCCTAATGCTAGTTGATTGAAAAATTAACATGAGTATGGATGAGATTAGACCACACCTTTGCATATTTTGTGTGTGTGGTATGTTTAATGAGCATAGTTCTTAATAATATGTCTCTAACATGCATTAACACCAAAAGTTTATTGCCCTACCTCAAATAGTTGTGACTTCTACATAAGTCCAATTACGATTGCTTAACATAGCGCTAAATTTGTGACACAAAAGGCATAAGCATTCTAGTTAGTGAGATTGTAAGTCTACCTCTTTCATGGTATTGTGTGGAAACTTGGCCTTCTTCCCTTCCTTTGGAAGATGTTTTGGTTCAAGGATCCATGCTTGTGGCAAGTGGTTTGAGTGTTCTCCAAAGAATGTCTTGACATTAAAAAAAAACTAACTATTAACTTACTAACCATTAAGTTTTACTTTCAAGCTTTTACTTTTAATGCAATTTACTTTACTATCCTATTATCATTTTTCATTGTACATATCATTCTAATTGTTTATGTTTATGCAATTTTCACTTTGTCCACTTGGACCATATTGTGTGATATACTTTGTTGCTTTGTTTGTTTGTTTGGTCTTTGACCACTAATGCACATAATAATAACAAAAACCATAAAAGACTTTTGAGTGGACTGCTGTTTGATCTCCCCAATTAGACTTAGAATTTAGGCAACATTCCTTTCCTAATGGACTTGGCCAATGCCAATTTGTTGAAGAACCAAGAACTTGCAAGTTTGAATTCATCTAATACATCCTTCTAGATCTCTCTTCAGATTCATCCGTAATATTGATCATTGTTAAGTTGTTATGTTGAACATGTGACTTATGGAATTCATCTGCTACATAGGTTATTCTAAAGAAGATCATTGAAGTGGATAAGCTTGGTTGAGGCCATCTTTATTTGATTCCTTTTCTCTTCAAGATTGATATAATTGTGCATTTGTGTGTTGCTTGATTCTAAAAAGTCCAAGGGAATTCTCGGTTTCCATTGACATACTTGTCTATTGGATTGCTCCCATTTGGTCAGATCTTTTCAACTTTAAACTTTTAAATTTGTGTGCATAGGGTACTCTCTTCATCTTCTCCCCATTTCATTAATTTAAAAATCTCTCCCTCTATTTTCAAAATCTTCTTTGTGTGAACTATTTTTGTTCTAAACTTTGACCACTTTTGCAAAAGATAGAAACTTTGGCCTTATGCCATTGCATTTTCAAACTCATTTTCTTAAATCAAACTTGTAAATAAACTTAACTATATTTGACTTAAATTTTCAAAAAGCCAAAAAGAACTAACTCATTCAAACCATTTTAGGCCTTTGTGCCTTTTCAAACTTAATTTTTGTTAAAACCAACATACTCACTTTGAAATTTCTAGCACGAACTACGAGGTTTTGATCCCTCATTCATATGTTGGTACGTAGGCACAAGACCGGAGGTCTTGTCAAACACAAAAATATAATTAATCAATTCTTTTCTCATCTCTCCATTCTATTTGTTTGTAAAAATCACTTTGTATAAAATACATATGCACACAAAAAGGGCTCCTTAGGAGTACCAAGGACACTTTGGGTGCTAACACCTTCCCTTGTGTAACCAACCCCCTTACCTTCGATATCTGATTTTTATTAGTTTTTATTTGAAAACTTCTTACTATTTGGGTTTTGTTCGTATTTTCCCTTTTCCCTTTGAAACAATAAAATCGTGGTGGCGACTCTTGTTATTTGATCTCTAGCTTGTCAATAGCTTGATCATCATGAATTTCCCGCTATAATTTGCAACAGTCAGATTCCATTGCCAGCCAGTAGTAACCTGCTCGCAACATCTTCTTTGTCATTGCATGTCCATTGGAATGAGTACCTAAGGAACCTTCATGCACTTCAGTCATCAACAAGTCTGCTTAGTGTCTATCCACGCATCCAAGCAAAACCATCTCGAAGTTTTTCTTGTATAGTACATCACCATTCAAGTAGAAATTACCGGCTAATCTTCTCAAAGTCTTCTTATCTTTCAAAGATGCCCCAGACGGGTAAATCTGACTTTGGAGGAAACATTTGATATCGTAATACCACGGCTTCTCGTCTTTGATTTCTTCAAAAGCAAACACATGAGTTGGCCTATCAAGATGCATCACAGACAAATTAGGAACTTCATTCCAATACTTCACTATAATCATTGATGCCAACGTTGCAAGAGCATCTGCCATCCGGTTCTCATCTCAAGGGATATGATGGAACTCAACCTTTGTAAAGAAAGTTGAAATCCTCCTTGAATAATCTCTATACGGTACCAAACCAGGTTTGTTCGTCTCCCATTCACCCTTGATCTGATTCATAACCAAAACGGAATCTCCGAAGACATCCAAATACTTGATTCTGAGATTCATGGCCTCTACGAGCCCCAAAATGCAAGCTTCATATTCTGCCATGTTTTTTGTACACTTGAAAGTCAATCTAGCTGTAAATGGTAGATGCGTTCCTTGAGGAGTAATTATCACTACCCAATGATATTTCCATATTGATTAACAGCTCCATCAAATATCATGCCCCAACGGGAACCAGGTTCTGGCCCTTCTTCAAGCGTTGGTTCATCACAATCTTTCATTTTCAGGTACAAAATCTCTTCGTCAGGAAAATCATACTGCACTGACTGGTAATCTTCAATTGGTTGGTGAGCCAAATGGTCAGCCAAGATACTACCTTTGATCGCTTTCTGAGATCGGTATTCGATGTCATACTCTAATAACAACATCTGCCAAAGGGAAATATTCCCAGTTAAAGCAGGATTCTCAAATATATACTTGATTGGATCCATTTTGGATATCAATCAAGTGGTATGATTCAACATATACTGACGCAGACGCTTAGCAGCCCAAGCCAATGCACAACAAGTCTTCTCAAGCATAGAATACTGAGTCTCACAGTCGGTGAACGTCTTACTGAGGTACTAAATTGAAAATTCTTTCTTTCCAGTCTCGTCTTGCTGACCAAGAACACAATCCATACTATCTTGTAGCACAGTCAAATATATGATCAACGGTCTTCCTTCAATAGGTGGAGACAAAATCGGAGGTTTAAGCAGATACTCTTTGATAATGTCAAAAGCTTTCTGGAAATCTTTGGTCCAATCACAAGACTGATCTTTCCGAAAAAGCTTGAATATAGGGGCACATGTGCTAGTCATGTGTGAAATGAATCTTGAGATATAATTCAAGCGACCGAGAAAACCTCTGACTTGCTTCTCAGTTTTGGACGCAGACATCTCTTGTATTGCTTTGACCTTGGCGGGATCAACTTCAATACCCTTCTCGCTGATAATAAAGCCCACAACTTACCAGAACGAACACCAAAAGTACACTTATTGGGATTCAAGCGGAGTTTATATTTCCTCAAAAGCTGAAATAGCTTCAACAAATGCTCAACATGTTCCTCTTCATCAATCGATTTAGCAATCATATCCTCGACATATACTCCAATCTCTTTATGCATCATATCATGAAAAAGAGTAGTCATTGCTCTTTGGTAAGTTGCACCAGCATTCTTTAAACCGAAAGGCATCACTCTATAACAGAATGTTCCCCAAGGTGTAATGAGTGTGGTCTTCTCCATATCTTCGGGTGCCATCTTGATCTGATTATATCCGGAAAATCCTCCCATAAACGAAAAGACTTTGAATTTAGCAGTATTGTCTACCAACATATCAAGGTGTGGCAGAGGGAAATCATCTTTCGGACTGGCTTTCAAATATCTAAAGTCAACACACATGCGGACTTTTCCATCTTTCTTCGGCACATGCACAATATTGGCCATCCATTAAGGATACTCAGCGGTCATATGGAAACCGGCATCAATCTGCTTCTGCACTTCCTCTTTGATCTTCACAGCCAAATCAGGATGTGTTCTTCTCAGCTTCTGCTTGACTGATGGGCATTCTAGCTTCAACAGCAATTTATACTCCAAAATTTCGAAATCTAAACCAGGAATGTCTTGATAGGACCAAGCAAACACATATGAATACTCTCGAAGAAGATCAATCAACCCTTTCTTGACATCTCGACACAGTTGAGACCCAATCTTGACTTCCTTCACATCATCCTCAGAACCCAAGTTGACTAACTCAACCTTCTCTTAGAACGGCTGAATGGTCTTCTCATCTTGCTCAAGAAGACGAGATAATTCATCACTCACTTCTATGTCACTTTCCTCCTCGGCCTCAAACACAGCGAACTCAAAATTTGGAGAAGGAGAAGGATCATTGTATTCAATGGGGTTAGGAACCAACCTGCATAATTATTTGATATTTTGATTTTAGAGAAGTGAATTTGTGACCAAATATTATGCATATGGACAATTATATTATTTATTTATGTTTTTTGTGATTATCATTTATTAATGATCAATTTTAAAATGCCCAAACAATGTTCACTTCTCCCTTAGGCATAGGAGAAGGATTTTAAAAACATATAAAAGCAATTACTTAGATCGATGCAAAATAACAGGAATATCAACAGCAGTCCAATTGTTGCAAGCCTTTCCATGCGTCAGAAAATTGGTGCAGTCTTCCCCTTCGTCATCTTCTAGCATAACAACTAAGTGTTATTCATTGCCATGACTGAACCCTCCGCTACGGAAGCTAAGTTGCATATCTTCAGACCTTGTAGTTGATGAACCTTTCTGGAACCCCAAACCAGTTCTGCCTTTGTTGTCGGAGACCTCTACCATGCGCCCCTACTGATCAACATTGCCTTCTTCCACAATCTTCTTAACATCTTTTAATGAGGACATAGGTGCCCCGGCTCTCTTTTCAACAACAATAGATAAGGCTTGGAACAGAGTTCCAACCTCGTCCTTAGCTTCAACATAAGAGAAAGATGACAGGTGGCTAACCAACAGTGCTTTCTCTCCACTGACAATCACAAGCTTTCCATTCTTCATAAATTTGAGTTTCTGGTGCAAAGTGGAGGTGACATCTCCTGCCTCATGGATCCATGGCCTTCCCAACAAGAAACTGTAGGTCGGGTGGATATCAATTACTTCAAAAGTAAGATGAAAATCACTCGGACCTATCTTAACTGGAAGGTCCACTTCACCAATAACTGTCTTGCACGAACCGTCAAAGGCCTTCACGATTACACCACTATACCTCATAGGCTTTCCTTAGTATGATAGCTTTGATAGAGTTGACTTCGGAAGCACATTCAGTGATGACCCGGTGTCAACAAGCACATTTGACAAAGCATCCTCTTTGCAATTCATAGAAATGTGCAAAGCCAGGTTATGATTCCTTCCCTCCTCAAGGAGTTCTTCATCACAGAATCTAAGATTATTGCAAGAAGTGATGTTAGCCATGATATGATCGAATTGATCCACCGTAACATCATGTTCTACAAAAGCTTGTTCCATAACTCTCTGTAGTGCTTCTCTATGCACTTCAGAATTCATGAGCAGAGACAACACTGAGATTTTTGAGGGGATTTGGAGAAGCTGCTCTACCACATTGAACTCACTTCTTTTAATTAACCGAAGTACCTCATCATCATCGTTGTCCTTCACATCGCTGGGTTCACCAGACTTACCCTTTGAATCACCAACTTGATCTATAACAGGCACTTCTACCTTCTTTCCAACAACTGATTCCTCCTTATCACTTGGGAACACCAACCCAAACACACGACCACTACGGGTCACTTTGGTAACATCAGCAATGCTCACCACAGAGCTAGTCGTAGGTAACAGGACCTCTTGACCACCTTCTATGATTGTAGCATTATACTGATACGGCACAACTTTATCAGATGAGTACGGGACTGGGCCAGCTAATCATATTACCAACGGTGATACTGATCTATTATTGACATTGTTACTGTTGCTGCTGTTGTACTGAAATACCAATCTCTCTGGCTGTTTGAAAATGGGCACTATGACATATACATCGTCATCTACATGATGGGATGGAAAAATTTGAATCATGCCTTCACCCATCAGTCGTTGGATGTCCCTTTTCACAACTTCACAACCCCTCGGGTTAACACTGCAAACAGCACAACCTCGTGGTCATGCTCACAATCACCTACCAAATAAACATCCTTATGAATTTGCACAAAAGATCTTCGAATAAAACACACATCAAACACTTTAAACTCTCCAAGACAACCATCCACCATATTCACAGAAGAGTTCCCATGAGCGGGCAAAGGATTTGCTTTCACATTCGGCGCACGGTCCTCGAAGGACACCATTCCACTTTTCATCATCTTCTAAACCTCATACTTGAGCATATAACAATTCTCGATATCATGTCCGGGTGCTCCTTTATGAAAAGCACAACGGAGTTTAGGCTTGTACCACCATGGAAGTGGTTCTAGAATTTGTGGCGGGTTTATTGGTTGGATCAGGTTCTTGAGAACCAAAGACGGGTATAATTCTGCATAAGACATAGGAATCGGGTCGAAAGAGACCTTTTTCCTCTCAAATTTTTGTTGATGATGATTTTTGTTGGTATTGTTGTTGTTGTAGGTGTTCGTTCGTTGTTGCGGTTGTTGTTACTAACGTTGTGGTTGTTGAACTGGTGTTGATTGTTGATTAGAAAATACCGGGATAACAGAAGATACTTGATGATGATGATGTTGACGGGATGATTGATTCCTTCTGATCTGAGGCCTCCTCTACCTCCCACTTGAAATTTCACTCGCTTCATTGTCCTTTTTCTTTCCAAAACTGCTTCCATATCTCTTACTTGAAGATGCTTCATCTTTCGACAAACGTCCTTCTCGAACCCCTTCCTCAAGCCTCATCCCCATGTTTACCATTTCAGTAAAGTCACTGGGGGCACTAGCAATCATTCGTTCATAATAAAATGAACTCGGGGTTTTCACAAAGATCTTTGGCATCTCTTTTTCTTCCAAAGGAGGAGTGATCTGGGCAGCCAATTCCCTCCATCTCTGTGCATACTCTTTAAATGTCTCCTTATCTCTCTAAGACATATACCTCAATTGGTCTCTATCAGGCGCCATGTCCATGTTGTACTTATATTGCTTGACAAAAGCCTCTCCCAAGTCATTGAAAGTACGAATGTTGGCACTATCCAACCCCATATACCAACGGAGCGCAGTACCGGTTAAATTGTCCTGGAAATAATGAATCAACAGTTGATCATTGTTGGTTTGAGTAGACATATTGCGAGCACACATCACTAGATGACTGAGCGCACAAGTGTTCCCTTTATACTTTTCAATGTCAGGCACTTTGAGCTTCACCGGGATCTTGATGTTGGGCACTAAACACAACTTAGCAACACTCTTTCGAAACAAATCCTTACCCATTAGCGTCTTCAATTCCTTGCGCAGCTCAAGAAACTGATCTTTATTTTCATCCATTTTCTCGTAAACATCCAGACCCTCAGACGGCTCAGAGTGATAAATGGTGTCCTCTACACGAGGAAAGTTGTGCACAACGGGAGGTGGCACGGACATGACCAGGCTAGATGCCGACATGGAAGCAAAAGTAGGCGCAAAGCCTTCAGGCATGAAGTTGGACGACATTCCCCACGAGAATCTGGCAGGCATAGTAGGCGTGAAATGAGCGGTAGCAGTAGGCATGGTAGAGGTAGCCACCTCTGAAATAACCGTCCTCGCAGGAGGAGTTGCAGGTGTTGGAGAATCTTGGCTCTAAGCGGTAAGAGCTTCACCCAATGAGCCTCTATCTCAGACTTCTTCAAGTGAAGAGCTTCAGCAATAATACTAGATCGGAGAATCTCCTCCAATCCACGAAAAGGTACTCTACTAGAAACAGGTATCCCCAAAAGATGAGAATACTCCTCCATTGTAGGCACAAGCTGAAAATCTGGGAAAGTAAAACAACGGTAGAGAGAATCATAGAACTGAACCAATTCACTCAGAAGTCCTTCAACCACATCAACAGATAAGATAGACAATAGCTTCCCATGACTTTGTTTGAAGTCCAATGGATATAATACAAAATATGCTAGCTTCCTTAACTCTTTCAAGTCGGGACATCTGAAACTGTACTTCTTAGTGTTCCTTCATCCACAATCAATGGTCTGAAAATATTTGCAAATTATACCTCAGTTCCTTGAAATTTTTGTGTGGTGAATGTTATGATGCGCATGAATGCATGAATGCAACAATCACAAATAAGGGATCACACACAAGGCAAACAAAGGTCAAGGGATGAATCAAGTCATTGTCAAGATCAATCATCCATTTTGGTGGATTATGGTTTGCACCTTATCAACACCCAAGTTTCATTGATATTGACAAGACTTGATTGGATCAACCAAGAATCAAAGGTTTGTTATAAGTCACAAGCCTGGATTCTGGGTAAGAACCATCCCAAAGGAGTGAACTAAGGATAAAACTTGTAGATCATGTTCTAAAAAGTTCCCAGAGTCTTAATTCCATCTATCAGATATTACAGGTTAAGATGACTGACTCATCGACCCATTGCCGCTCCCCAGGATTTCCCGAATCCAGGTACAAACGCGAAAAGAGGCGGCGAGAGGGAAAAGGATAGAGTCGACAGCTATGTGCTTTTATCCCAAGAGAATGGGAAAGGAAGCACTGCATAACCTAGGGGGAACGGATAAAACAAGTCTCGAACCAAAGAAATCTAGGTAAGGGGGCCGGTTACGTGAAGGGAATGTTATCGCACCCCTTCACGTCTGTGGTACTCCACAGGATCCACGATTGCTAGTCTATGTCTAAAGTGTGTGTAAAAGTCCTATATGCAATGCAAAAGAAAGAAACTCAAAGTAGGGAAAACAAAGAGTTATTGCTCGCACAAGCCCTACCCTGCTGCATACGTATCTCAAGAAGGATTGAGAATCAGAGCACCGTAGCTCGGCTAAACTATTTCTATTTGTTTTGTGTTTTTTAGATGGACGGCGTTACTGCGCAATCTACCGGATGCTCGACCTTTGGAGACTTACTCACCTGTAGTAGAAGGAGTCAACGCATCCTTAAGGGAAGATAGAATTTGTCTATGTTTTAGGATGCTCATGCAAGAAATGAAGTCCTAGACGAAGGAACCGTGCTACCTTAATTGACATGCAAACGAGAGACTACGCGGAGTCTAGCAATCCTATGGGTAAGACGATAAGCAAGTCTCAAAAGAGAACAAAACTGGGAATGGAATGCCAATCGCTTGGCTTACATCCAACTCCACAAAGCAAACGGGAAACAGAAAGCCAATCGCTGGTCTTACATCTAACTCCATAAAATAGGAAACAAGCGGGAAACCGAATGCCAATCAATGGTCTTACATCAAACTCCACAAAACAGGAAACAGATAGCCAATCGCTGGTCTTACATCTGAATCCACAAACAAACAAACATGCTAAGTAAACAAGCAATCAAGCACACACGCTATATGCAAACAAGAGGCTCATACAAGGCTGGGCTTATTAGACAGTGTGGCTAGTGATCGAGAAGGGGGGTGAATAGATCACCTTTTTAAAATTGAACGGATTTAAAATTTTATCAGAGTTTTTAAACTTGGCAGAAAATATCAGTCCCGAATCGACTTCCGTCTATTCTGAACCGCTACCAGAAAACCGGACACGCGAGTTTAATGCTGGATTTGGATAAGAATGACATAAATTATTAACACCAGAATCTTAGCTAGTTGAATGCACTTATCATTAAAGTCTATTTCCAATGAATAAAACTTGGCTAACAATTTTGTCAAACAGTTGGTGTGTATGTGCTTAATGATGAACAATGGTGGACTTTAGTTTGAAAGTTTTCTTGCCACTATTGTATCGCAAAGGGTACAGCCACAACACACAAACTGATATTGCAAAACTGATGAAAACGTAAAGAAAAGTAAGGAAAGAATACGATACGCAGAGATTTAGTAAGGAAGTTCCCCACGTCGTCCTCGCGTGTGGGTACGTCTCCCTCTCAATTTCAAATGAAATTGAGAACTTTGATTATCAATTATGCCGAATTCGTAGATACAAGGTTACGATACAAACACAGAATTCTAAATTCCAAGAACTTCTTCTTGTATGAAACCTCCACTTGATCTGAGCACGATCAAGAATTTCCTGCACGAAATTGCAAACAATTCACCGGTTCCACGACCTGTTTGCGAAATCCCCTGATCTCCAAACGCAATGATGCGGCTGAATCTGTTCTGCAAACGTGACTTACAAACCCGCAAGAACACCCCAGTTCTTGAAGGACAAACCAGTAGGTTTTTCCTTGAAACCCCCTTCAATCTTCAACTCAGCTAGATCCTCGATCGTTCCACTGAAAACCTCAGCTAGATCCTTGATCGCACCACTGAACATTATCTCGTTGATCCTTTAATCCAAAGAACAAGAATGATTATGTGTTGATATTCTTGAAGAAAAGTGATTGAGAAGATGAAGAAGATGAAGTCTCTTTCAGGTTTCTGATTGCTCCTAACACAATTATTGCTACACTCTTTTTATCTTGTGTTCAACTGTTTTTCTTCACAAAATTCATATCTTGCCCCTGCTGTCACAACATTTCTTATATATGCAAAAACAGAAGCTGTTAGAAAATAAAACAGACTTATGCATTGATACATGAGGGTATGCATCGATGCATACTGTAAGATAAATGAGTTTTTGGTGAATTTAAATGAGCATGGATCGATGCATAATTCGTATGTATTGATGCATATGACATTTCCACTAACCTGGATCGATGCATAATTCGCATGCATTGATACATAGGACATTTCAACTAATCATGGATCGATGCAAGGCTCGTATGGATCGATCCATAGAGCATTTTGTCTGTCCATGTATCGATACATGACTCGTATGCATCGATGCATACTGAACAAAAGAATTTTGTGATTTACAACATACTGTATGGATCGATGCATAGGATTATGTGTTGATGCATACTGACACAAAATGGATTTTATGAGTTCTTTTAAGAGATGTATCAATGTAGGTCTTTATGTACAGTCACGCAACAATAGAATGGAATAAAAACACAATAAAAACACAAATGTATCATGTAAGGTAATGCACAGCCAACATTTGGATGATGATCACACAATTTGCTATCATTCAAAATTTATTCAAAGTAAAGAATTTTCTCACAAACTCCCCCTTTTTGATGATGGCAAATTTTTGGCAAGATGTGTGATACTCCCCCTGAGTTTGTGCATATCTGCATTTCTCCCCCTTTGTCAACATCAAAAAGAGGAAGAAACAGGTTTATTAAGGCAACATAAAAAAGAGTTTGTAGCAGGACATGGCAAAAAAATTGATAAACAAGCTAACAATCACAAAGAAGGAAGCTTCAAGGTAACGAATCACTCACAAAGAATGACAAATAAGGGCAATAACAGTAGAAGTAAACAGAAAGTGAAAAGCATTTGAGGATTCGAACGAGTTTAAGAATTACATAAGCTAAACCATATATTGTGCAACAAAATAAGACTTGAGCAATATGAGATGAAATGCAGTGAAATGAAATGATGATGGGTTAATGGGGATTGTGGCCACCACAGGACTCCTCATCATCTCTATCATGATCTCTGTAGCTTGGCGGAGGCGGAGGAGGAGGCATTGTGTCTGGATTTTGGCCCATGAAGGAGTAGTGCCTAAATCGGTCCTGAACTTCAATACTTCTAAATCTGTCCATAATACCAGGATTTTCACGGCAGTCGTCCATAAAGCCAGACATTTCATTGTAGAAAACTTGGTGCCACTTAACCAAGTCTTGGTGCCAAGAGTGTTGATTCTGATACATCCGTGTATGCTCATCATGCCATTCACGATGCTCCTTATGCCACTCATTTTGTTGGACATGCCAATACCGTGCCTCTTCATGACGTTCCTTGTTAGCAAGTTCCATCTGTTGAAGCATATGGGTGATGTCCGCAGTAGGTATTGAAGATGAAGTACCACCGGAGAACGGAGGAGCAGTAGGTTCAGGCACATAGTTGGTTGGAGACCACCTTCGTGGCACCCAATCACCCCAATCAGCATTGGCCTCAACTGGAGGCACATCTGCTTCAGGCGCATCCTGCATTTCTTCATCAGGCTGATCTTCAACCACATGGATTCATTCTGAAGGCACATCAAAGTTGTAGATTCTTGTTTTGGATTTTCTTTCAAAGAAGTAGAAGCATTGACGGTCCTTGTCCCACCGATATCCCATATGTGATAAAGTGGAAGAGTCAAACTCTTGAGCAGCAGATGGAGATAGGAGAGGAAATAGAGGGATTGCAACCTTCCAAAACTTAAGAATTTTCATTATTTGAGAGGCATAACCTAGAGCAACATTCTTGGAGTTGTTGCGTGCGAAAAATAGACGTTTTACAAAGTAATTTGCCCAATTTAAGAGAACCTTATTTTGCAGAATGTAGAGAAGGTGTATGCTTGCCCTGACCAACCGAGAATGTCCACTGTTTGTTGGACGCAGAATGTGTGAGATAATCCAATGGAGAATACGCGGAGTTTTCTTGATCATACCAGATGTGACGTGTTCATCCTCACTCAGCGGTCTGTCTATCTTTAAGATAGATGTAGTAAGGTCCTTCATGTCAAATTCAGTATCAAAATGCAGGTCATGCCAGGACTTGAAATTTAGCGACGGAGGCGGAATTTGAAACACCGTTTCCCAATCAGAAGCTTCAAACGTATATGTTCTGACACCGATAGAACACCTAAACATATAGCCTCTACCAGTTTGTAAACCAGCATAAAAGGCCCGGATGAAATCCTCATGGTAGTCATCCTTTGTAGACAAGAATGACCCGAGTCTTTGTGCATCTAGGAGTTCAACCACATCATGGAGATGCAGATGAATAGCATCATTTTTATGAAAGACATGGGGTTTCATAACTAACCTTGTCTTGAAGGAATCCTCAAATTCAGTAGCAATTGCTGGATGAAGCAAGTCTAAGGCATTTGGAGGAATGTCCGGTGGCTGCTGAGAAGTACCAACTGGTTCCTTTCCTTTTCCTTTTCCCTTTGCTCTGGCTGGAATGGTGCGTGGAGGCATGGTGATGAGAGATTTAGGGTTTTAGAGTGAGTGATGATGAGGAAGATTAGGGTTAGCCGCTGGTTTTGGGGTTTATGAGTACTGATGATATGAAGTATTGAGATAGGAAGTGATAGGGTTGGCTGATGTGTCGATGCATGAGAGAGAAAAAATATGCATTTAATTCAAATAGCATCAGTATGTGTCGATGCATGTGGCCATGGGTTGATGCATATCATGCATTTTTGTTTTTAACAGGTCTATGTATCGATACATGCGACGGATGCATCGATGCATCCTGAACTAGTTTTTAAAAAATTTGAAATGCAGAAGATATGAATCGATGCATACATGTTTGGATCGATACATACTGATGCCGAAGCAGATTTTAATGAATTTTTTTATGCAGTATGGATATGCATTATGAAGTATGTCATGATGGTTATCCCCAAGAATAATTCATAAATCAGATTGTTAATGTGCAAACAGTATAGGCAGACAATATATGCATCCAAATTTACCTCAATGGGAGTAAGAACTTTTGTTCTAACATACACAACCACTTAGTAGTAAAAGAATTGTAGAAGGGAGTGATATTACCTCTGTTGACGTAATCTTGTGATGGATAAATGACATCTAAAACGCATCTCATCAACCACGGTGAGGCATAATATAATTAAGAACCAACATGCTTAAGACATCAAATGAGACAGATCTAGGATCCCTAATTCACGATGAATGTTGAAGAACGGTTCCGTTGCCAAAGGTTTAGTGAATATATCAGCAAGCTGATTTTTGGAGTCAACATGCTCAAATACAACGTCTTCTTTTTCAACATGGTCGCGAAGAAAGTGATGTCTAATCTCTATGTGTTTAGTGCGTGAGTGTAAAACAGGGTTTTTAGTAAGGTTTATGGCTCTGGTGTTGTCACATTTTATAGGAATACGTTTGAGTTGAATGTTAAAGTCTTGTAGTTGATGCTTTAGCCATAAAATCTGAGCGCAACAACTACCGGCTGCAACGTATTCTGCCTCTGCAGTTGACAAAGCCACAGAAACCTGCTTTTTGCTATGCCAACTTACCAAGGAATTTGAAAACAGGTGACATGTACCACTTGTGCTTTTCCTATCTGATTTGCAGCCAGCAAAATCAGAATCGGAGTACCCTACTAAACTACAATCACTTCCTTTGGAATACCAAAGCCCATATTTAGGTGTTCCGTGAAGATATCTAAATATGCGCTTAACAGCTTTTAGGTGTGATTCCTTAGGATTTGATTGATAGCGTGCACACATACAAACACTAAACATGATGTCAGGTCTAGAAGCAGAAAGATAGAAGAGAGATCCAATCATACCTCTGAACTTTTTGACATCTACACACTTACCATGCTCATCCTTATCTAGATTTTCGTTGGTAGGCATAGGTGTGTCAATCGATTTTGAGTCATTCATTCCAAAGCGCTTGAGTAGTTCTTTGCAGTATTTTGTTTGACATACTGTTGTACCCTCATCAAGTTGCTTAATTTGCAGTCCTAGGAAGTAATTCAGCTCCCCCATGAGACTCATCTCAAATTCACCCTGCATAACTTCAGAGAATTCTTCGACCAAGTGTATGTTAGTTGAACCAAAAATTATATCGTCTACATAGACTTGGACTAGAAGTATGTGCTTTCCCTTATGTTTAATAAAGAGAGTATTATCCACCTTACCTCTTGAATATCCATGATCAAATAGAAATTTGCTAAGCCTTTCATACCAAACCCGAGGGGCTTGTTTAAGACCATACAAGGCTCGTTTTAATTTGTAGACATAATCTGGATTTTCAGCATTTTCAAAACCAGGAGGTTGTGAGACATATACCTCTTCATTTATGACACCATTAAGAAAAGCACTCTTTACGTCCATTTGGTAAAGCTTAAAATCATTAGAACACGCATAGGCAAGCAAGAGACGTATAGCTTCAAGGCGAGCAACTGGAGCATAAGTTTCCTCATAGTCTATGCCCTCCTCTTGGTTATACCCTTGTGCTACTAAACGTGCCTTGTTCCTAGTTGTCACTCCGTTTTCATCAAGCTTATTTCTAAAAACCCATTTAGTACCTATGATATGATGATCTCGCGGACGAGGGACAAGTTCCCAAACGTCATTTCTTTTAAATTGATTAAGCTCTTCTTGCATGGCCATTAGCCAAAATTCATCAATCAAGGCCTCTTTGGCATTTTTAGGCTCTACTTGTGAAACAAAAGCGAAGTGAGAACAAAAATTACTTATCTTAGAACGAGTCATTACTCCCTTTGAAATGTCTCCCAAGATGTTGTCAATAGGATATTCTTTTGAGGATTTCCAAGCTGTTGGAAGATCATTCACTTCAGCTGTCTTTTCTTCCTCATTTTCTTCATGACTAGTATCTTCCTCCTTCTCATGGGCAGCTGTCTTGGACTGATCAGTTTCCTCAATAGCTTCCTTGAGTATGTCTTCTGTAGATACACCTGCGTCATCAAAAGAAATACCTTTTCCGACATTTTTCGGATAAGACTCATCAAAAGAAACATGAACAGATTCTTCAACAGTAAGTAAACGCTTATTATACACTCTATATGCTTTACTTGACAGTGAGTAACCAAGAAAGATACCTTCATCTGCTTTTGCATCAAACTTCCCAATATTTTCCTTACTGTTATTCAAAACAAAACACTTACAACCGAATACGTGAAGATGTGACAGGTTTGGCTTTCTTCCTTTTAAAAGTTCATAAAGAGTTTTATTTAAAGTAGGGCGAATTAAGATTCTGTTTAAAACATAACAAGTTGTGCTAACAGCATCAGCCCAAAAGTATTTTGGTAATCCACCCTCATTCAGCATTGTTCTTGCCAACTCCTCTAAAACACGATTTTTACGCTCCACAACGCCATTTTGTTATGGAGTTCGAGGAGCTGAAAAGTTATGCTCAATACCATACTTGTCACAGTACTTCTCAAAGTGATAGTTTTGAAATTCACCACCATGATCGCTACGAATTGTAACTATTTTGGAATTCATTTTGTTTTGGGACAGATTTGCAAAATTCTTAAAAGCAGAAAAAGTTTCATCTTTGCTATGAAGGAATATAGTCCAAGTAAATCTAGAGTAGTCATCAACTATTACAAAGCCATAGTAATTTCCACCTAGGCTCTTTGTCCTAGAAGGTCCAAAGAGATCCATATGGAGAAGCTCAAGGGGTCGTGAAGTTGAAATTATATTTTTAGATTTAAAAGAGACCCTCGTTTGCTTTCCCATTTGGCACGCGTCACATAGGTGGTCTTTTGAAAATTTCATTTTTGGAAGACCGACTACTAGATCCTTAGATACAACTTTGTTAAGCAAATCGAAATTAACATGCGCTAGACGTCTATGCCAAAGCCAAGAATCATCATTCAAGGTGACTAGACATTTAGTACTTGTTAAAGATACATCAAAAAGGTCAAGCATATAGATATTGTTTACTCTTATTCCCTTAAACACAACGTTCTGTTCAGCATGTTCAATTATGCAGCAAGTTTTTGTGAAAGAAACTTTATAGCCCATGTCACACAATTGACTTATGCTTAACAAATTATGTTTAAGTCCCTCTACTAGGTGGACATTAGAAATAGTAGTGGTGGAGGGATTACCTACACTACCTTTGCCGAGTATAGCTCCTTTGTTATTGTCTCCATAAGTAACATATCCCTTCTTCTTTGCTTTGAAGTCTATGAAAAGCGATATGTCACCGGTCATGTGCCTTGAGCAACCGCTGTCAAGAAACCATCTTCTATCTACGGAAGCAAGACACTCATCCTACAATATCAAAAGAGAGAAGTTGGTACCTAATTTTCATTGGGTCCAAGTGGGTAAGTGCTAACATGGTTGCGTTTTGGCTTCCATTGATAAATACCTTTAGGAACAAGAAATCTCCTAAACTTGCATTTCTCAATGGTATGGCCAGCATGACAACAATAATGACATAAACCATGATGATGTGTTTGTTATTTCTTGTTCATTAAATCCTTTAGAATAAAAGAGTATTTTGCATATGGTGGATTTAATGACTTCTTAAACAACCTAGAGTCAACGGCATAAGTAACTTTAGGTTGTAAGGCTTTTTCCAATTTGACCTTGAGAGTGTTTACCTCTTTTTGCCAAATGTGACAAGCTTCACAGTACCTAACTTTACTACAGCCGTCAATATCAATAACTTTTGAATTTTCTGCAATACTAGCTTTTAACCTTTCTAAATCTGTTTCAGCTTTGTATACTTTACCTTCCAAAAATGAAAAAATTTGTTTATCGGAAGATAGTCTTTTAAAAGCATCTACAGCTTCGTTATGCAGTTTTTCAAAAGCTATTTTCAATTCGGAAAAAGACATAGAAGAGAAATTATTATAATAGGCTTGTTTTACCTTTTTGTCATTGATTTTCTTCTTGTGGTAGGACAGATTTTTTGTGTGAGCCATAAGACATAGATTTGCGGCTTCATCACCATCACTTGAGCTTTGTGTACTTGATGGATCACTATCACTTTCCCATGCAATGTACGCTCTTCTTTGTTTGCTGTACCCTTTTGGTGAAGCTTTTCTTTGATCCTTATACTTCATAGGGCAGTCCGTTTTATAATGTCCAGATTTACCACAACTAAAACAAGATCCCCTTCCTCTACTCTTCTTGTTCTCTTCCTGTTTCGAATCTGTAGATTGTCTTCGAAACTTCATGAGGTTTTTGTCGGAACGCTTGACTCCATTCTTTCGAATGAATCTATTATATCTCCTTACAAACAGTCTCATTTCCTCATCATCCGAATCTTTGTCACTACTTGAATCATTGTCGCTTTGCTCTTTTCGTGAGGACTTAGAGCTAGAGGCCACAAGAGCTATTGGCTTCTTCTCTCCCTCTTTGTCTCTTTTCTTCTCCTTTTCTTTCTTACTCTTGTTCTCAAACTTTTCAAGACTTTCTAATGGTTGCTGATGTTCTTCCAGCTTTCCAAACAGAGTTGTGATTGTAAGTCTCGTTAGATCGTTGGCTTCCTTAATTGCTGTTACTTTAGGTTGCCACTCCCTGCTAAGACACCTCAGAATTTTATTAGTAGCAATTTCATCGGAAACAGGTTTTCTAAGAGCATTCAACCTATTAGTGAGATGAGTGAATCTCTTTTGCATGTCGGAGATAGATTCTCCTTGTTTCATGCGAAAGAGCTCAAACTCTTGATTGAGTGTGTTAATGCGGGACTGTTTTACTTCAGTAGTACCCTCATGGGCAACTTCTAAAGCATCCCACATTTCTTTAGCTGTCGTGCAATGGGATACCCGATAATACTCATCAACACCAAGTGCTGAAATTAGCATGTTTCGAGCTCTCCAATCACACGACCACTTTTTCTCATCTTTCTCATTCCAATCATCTTTTGGTTTAGGAACTATGGCGCCAACCGCATTTGTCATAGTAATTTGAAAAGGACCATTTTCGATGGCAACCCATACTAGCCTATCCACAGAATTTATATGAACTCGCATGCAGTCTTTCCAGTAGCCATAATTTTCACCGTTGAAAATAGGTGCTCTATTATACGCCCCCTTTGGTTCAGAATCCATACTGTTACAGGCAGCCACAGAGCACCAGCGAACCGGCGCTCTGATACCACTTGTTAGACGGTGTGGCTAGTGATCGAGAGGGGGGTGAATAGATCACCTTTTTAAAATTGAACGGATTTAAAATTTTATCAGAGTTTTTAAACTTGGCAGAAAATATCAGTCCCGAATCGACTTCCGTCTATTCTGAACCGCTACCAGAAAACCGGACACGCGAGTTTAATGCTGGATTTGGATAAAAATGACAGAAATTATTAACACCAGAATCTTAGCTAGTTGAATGCACTTATCATTAAAGTCTATTTCCAATGAATAAAACCTGGCTAACAATTTTGTCAAACAGTTGGTGTGTATGTGCTTAATGATGAACAATGGTGGACTTTAGTTTGAAAGTTTTCTTGCCACTATTGTATCGCAAAGGGTACAGCCACAACACACAAACTGATATTGCAAAACTGATGAAAACGTAAAGAAAAGTAAGGAAAGAATACGATACGCAGAGATTTGGTAAGGAAGTTCCCCACGTCGTCCTCGCGTGTGGGTACATCTCCCTCTCAATTTCAAATGAAATTGAGAACTTTGATTATCAA
This sequence comes from Lathyrus oleraceus, assembly GCF_024323335.1. Lineage (NCBI taxonomy): Eukaryota > Viridiplantae > Streptophyta > Magnoliopsida > Fabales > Fabaceae > Lathyrus > Lathyrus oleraceus. The sequence continues at coordinate 216,226,097 of NC_066583.1, forward strand.
TTATGCCGAATTCATAGATATAAGGTTACGATACAAAGACAAAATTCTAAATTCCAAGAACTTCTTCTTGTATGAAACCTCCACTTGATCTGAGCACGATCAAGAATTTCCTGCACGAAATTGCAAACAATTCACTGGTTCCACGACCTGTTTGCGAAATCCCCCGATCTCCAAACGCAACGCTGCGGCTGAATCTGTTCTGCAAACGTGACTTACAAACCCGCAAGAACACCCTAGTTCTTGAAGGACAAACCAGTAGGTTTTTCCTCGAAACCCCCTTCAATCTTCAACTCAGCTAGATCCTCGATCGTTCCACTGAAAACCTCAACTAGATCCTTGATCGCACCACTGAACGTTATCTCGTTGATCCTTTAATCCAAAGAACAAGAATGATTATGTGTTGATGTTCTTGAAGAAAAGTGATTGAGAAGATGAAGAAGATGAAGTCTCTTTCAGGTTTCTGATTGCTCCTAACACAATTGTTGCTACACTCTTTTTATCTTGTGTTCAACTGTTTTTCTTCACAAAATTCATATCTTGCCCCTGCTGTCACAACATTTCTTATATATGCAAAAACAGAAGCTGTTAGAACATAAGACAGACTTATGCATTGATACATGAGGGTATGCATCGATGCATACTGTAAGATAAATGAGTTTTTGTGAATTTAAATGAGCATGGATCGATGCATAATTCGTATGTATTGATGCATATGACATTTCCACTAACCTGGATCGATGCATAATTCGCATGCATTGATACATAGGACATTTCAACTAATCATGGATCGATGCAAGGCTCGTATGGATCGATCCATAGAGCATTTTGTCTGTCCATGTATCGATACATGACTCGTATGCATCGATGCATACTGAACAAAAGAATTTTGTGATTTACAACATACTGTATGGATCGATGCATAGGATTATGTGTTGATGCATACTGACACAAAATGGATTTTATGAGTTCTTTTAAGAGATGTATCAATGTAGGTCTTTATGTACAGTCACGCAATAATAGAATGGAATAAAAACACAATAAAAACACAAATGTATCATGTAAGGTAATGCACAGCCAACATTTGGATGATGATCACACAATTTGCTATCATTCAAAATTTATTCAAAGTAAAGAATTTTCTCACAGAACCGTGTATGAAGGTTGGAGGCGCGCTCACAATTGAAACGCAACCGTTTCACTAATTGATGTGGCAAGCCACATCACCAGTCCAAGGTACGCGTGGATAAGTCAAAGAAACGAGGGCCATTGGTTTCGCCACTCAGGAGCCATGCAAGTAGTGATAAGGCAAACCCTAGCGTTTGCATCAGACGGCCGAAATAGTGATTCCGGTCGTCTTCTCCGACCAAACCCGCGGCGGAGATGATGAACCTCATCAATTTTTTTCCAGAATTTGCAGAATTATATACCAATGGAATCGTCTCACCATGAGGATCAAGGATATCATGCTATCTAGATCTAAATCATCATGCATTCATCAAATCGAAGCAAAACATTTCTCCTGCTCAAAATTTCAGATCCACATAACTCATTCAATATTCAGCCAAATTCAAAAATATTTGCATCAGGATTATCAGCAAGATGAGACCTATCTAATCATGGTAATGAATTAGAGAAACATGAGATTCGAAATTTTACCAACCTGAACTTGCAATGACCAAAATCGTGTGCTATAGCTTCCACCAGCTCCAAATCCACTCCTCTATGATTTCTTTGAAGCTTTGGAGAGAAATTGACACTTAAATTGGTCTGGATCTAGCTGAAACTCAAAACTCCATGTTCAGGTGTTCATGCACGATTTGCTTGATTCTTGGCCAATTCCTTCAATCCAGCACTTGATTTGCACTCAGTGATGATCAATGAACACGATTATGCAATAAAATTCATGTGCTATGTGGAGAATTTTCAAATTTGAGATGAGAGAAAAATTTGGAGGGAAATGTGATTCTAGATCTAGAACTTGTTAGAATGAGCAAAACAGTTACAATTAAGCTTATATATGACATGTTAATTATGCTGCTAATCACACTTAAGCTTGGCTAATGAAAAGTTAATGAGATATGGGGTGTATGACCAAAAATGCAAAATGAGGGTGCATGGAGAAAATGGACGTGAACAGTACCATGTGGAGGTGTATTTTCACTTAAAATCAACTCATGAACACAATTGGATTGGAGTTTAGCTCATGTAATGCACCAAATTTAAATTACCAATTTTCCCTCCAAAATGCACTTGTATGCACCAATGGTCATGTGATATTATTTCATGCAATGCAATGATAGATTTGGAAAATAATGGTCAAGACAAGCATTTTGTAAAAAGAGTGACTAAATTTGCAGTTTTGAATCAAAAGTTATGGCATTTTGAAGTTTCATGCACACATGGTGATCATTTGCTCATAACTTCCCAACCATTCATCAGATGCTCATGATCTTGGACGTTTTGGAAAAGGGAGAGAAAGATCTTCAACTTTCATGTTGACTAAAATTTCATTTGAAGCTTCTTTGATGTTGGAAAGTCAAGTTGAATGTGGTCCAAAAACTTGCCATTTTTGGAAACTTGAAATTACAGGTCACTTTCCATTTTTGGAAACTTTTGATCTGGCTTCAAAATATTCAAAGTAGATGTTTGACATGATGAATAAACCTCTTTTGGACATGAATGAAGTGTCTCAAACCATTTCCCCATCTCCTAGCCCTTAGTTGACTTTCAGTTGACTTTTATGGGCCTCAGATGACTTGGAAATGCACTGATGACTTTGAGCCTCTAACACTTGGCAAAGTTGCTTCAAAATGAACCTTGATTCATATAAACTCCTTAGAATACTCATGTGGCCTTCAACTCAAGGAAAATCTTTCCTTTTGCACTGAGGAATTCTCTTGATGCCTGTGTTGACTGCCAAGATGCAATGCAAGATATAATGATTTATGACCTAAAAAATGAAATGAATGCATGACTAGGGGGTGCAAATTTGAGGTGCTACAATCAGCAACAACAACACCGACCGCAGCAGCAGGCCTACCAGCCTCGCAATAGTAATCAAGCCAGCACTAGTTACGAGAGGAAAAGGGTCACCTTTTATCCTATTCCAATGACGTGCGCAGAATTATATCCCTCTTTGATAGAGAGGAAGCTGATTACTCCGAGAGACCCACCGGCTTACCTGTTAATCCTCAGTGGTGGTATAAGCCCGAATTGCATTGTGTCTACCATTCTGGTGCTCCCGGCCACGACGTGGAGAATTGCTATCCTTTGAAGACCAAGGTTCAAGACCTTGTGAGGTGTGGCATTCTGTGTTTTGAGGATATAGGTCCCAATGTGAAGAAGAACCCACTGCCCGAGCATGGGAAATCTGTTAACGTGGTTCAGGGTTGCCCTGGCAAATATAAGGTCAAATACGTCAGTCACATTCGATAGTCTTTGGTCCAGATGCATCGTTTGTTGTGTGACTATAGTCACTATGAGCATGATCATGATAGATGCCGAACTTGCTCTGTCAATAGATTGGGTTGTTGCCAGGTACGCAAAGATCTTCAGGAAATGCTGGATGAAGGAGTTATCGAGATCCTTCAGAATAGGAATGTTGACGAAGATGAGTCTGAGGTCAACGTAATTTCCCTAGTGTTTCGGATACCCGAACCTGTTATCATTAAATATGATGGTAGCAAGCAGAAGGCTTCCCCTGTTCTGATCATTAAACCTGCAGGACTTGTGTCGTACTCGTCTGAGAAAGCAATTCCCTTTCGTTACAATGTCGTTGCTGTAGAAGATGGGAAAGAGGTGTCTTTACCATCCTCCTCTATTGTTAACATTGCTGATGTGAGTGGTTTGACCCGCAGTGGTCGTGTGTTTTCAGCACCTTCCAAGTCTCAGGCTAAGGCTGATTTTGTTGAATGCCCGATTGGGAATGCTGTGAATTCTCCAAATCCAGCACTTGCTGTTAAATCCTCCTCTACATTGATAACTCCTGCTTCTGTTGGCCCGAGCGGCAATGTGAAAGAAGACTGTGATGAGATGATTAGGCTCATCAAAAAGAGTGAGTACAATGTTATAGACCAGCTTCTACAAACGCCATCCAAAATATCCATGTTATCTTGGCTTCTGAATTCAGAACCCCATAGAGAGGCTCTGCAGAAAGTTTTAGATGTGGCATATGTAGATCATGATGTCACAATAGAGCAATTCGATAGTATTGTTGCAAACATTACTGCTTGTAACAATTTGAGTTTCTGTGACTCTGATCTCCCTGAGGAGGGAAGAGATCACAACTTGGCATTACACATTTCCATGAACTGCAAAGACGATGCCATGTCCAATGTGTTGGTGGACACTTGGTCATCCCTGAATGTATTGCCAAAATTCCACTCTCTCTAAACTGTCATATCAAGGGCCTCCTATGAGGCAGAGTGGAGTAGTTGTGAAGGCTTTCGATGGGTCGCGTAAAACTGTGATTGGGGAAGTGGACCTCCCAATAAAGATTGGACCAAGTGATTTCCAAATTACCTTCCAAGTTATGGATATCCATCCATCATATAGCTGTCTCTTAGGCAGACCATGGATTCACGAGGCTGGCGCCGTGACGTCCACCCTACACCAGAAGCTGAAATTCGTGAAGAACAAGAAACTGGTAGTGGTAGGGGGAGAAAAGGCTCTCCTGGTTAGCCACTTGTCTTCCTTCTCATACATAGATGCTGAGGATGAAGTTGGAACTCCTTTCCAAGCTTTATCTATAGCTGAGCCTATTGAGAAGAGAACTCCTTCATTTGCTTCATTTGCTTCCTATAAAGATGCAAAGTTGGCCATCGAGTGTGGTGCAACTGCTGGTTTAGGAAAAATGATCGAGCTAGAGGACAATAAATCCCGGGCTGGCATTGGCTTTTCTTCTGGGGTCTTCAACGCACAAGGGTTGTTCAAGAGTGGAGGGTTTTATCCATACTGGTCAGGAGGAAGAAACTGCTGCTATCTTGGAAGAGGATGCAGAGGACTCTGGCATTTTTGTCATCCCTGGAGGGATCTGCAACAATTGGGTCGTTGTGGATGTTCCTACAGTTATCCACAAGTCAACGTAATGATCATTTTGTTTAAAAACCCTTCTCCCATGCCAAAAGGAGGAGTGATGACATTGTTGGCAACATAAATACAATGATATTTTCATACAATAAATTCATGTTAAATGTTTGTTTTTCAAATTATTTTCCCTTTTTGCTTTTTGCATGAAATTGGTGATCACATAAAACCCTAAAAAATAAAATAAAATCAATCTTTTCATCTGCATAATGATTTGCCTTGTTTGAATTCTAAAGCTTTTCATATCCAAAATCATTATGCAGGTTGATTTCTAGACCCATTGAACATAATGACCCAACGCCATCTCCCAATTTTGAATTCCCTGTATTTGAGGCAGAGGAAGATGATGTTGAAGAGATTCCTGATGAGATTACCCGTCTACTTGAGCATGAAGAGAAGATCATTCAGCCGCATCTTGAGAATCTGGAAATAGTCAACTTGGGGTCTGAAGATTGTGTACGAAAAGTGAAGATTGGGGCACTCCTGGAAGAATCTGTTAAGAAGGGGTTGATTGAGTTGCTACGAGAATATGTTGATATCTTCGCTTGGTCATATGAAGACATGCCTGGTCTAGATACTGATATCGTGCAACATTTCCTGCCTTTGAAGCCTGAGTGCGTGCCTGTGAAGCAGAAGCTCAGAAGAACTCATCCTGATATGGCAGTGAAGATCAAAGAGGAAGTTCAGAAGCAAATTGATGCGGGGTTTCTGGTGACTTCTGCATATCCTCAATGGGTGGCCAATATTGTGCTCGTGCCTAAGAAAGATGGAAAAGTCCGGATGTGTGTAGACTATAGAGACTTGAATAAAGCTAGTCCGAAAGATGATTTCCCTCTACCACATATTGATATGTTGGTAGATAATACAGCTAAATTCAAAGTTTTCTCATTTATGGACGGATTTTCCGGATATAATCAGATCAAAATGGCACCTGAGGATATGGAGAAGACAACATTCATCACACCTTGGGGAACATCCTGTTATCGAGTGATGCCCTTCGGTTTGAAGAACGCCGGAGCCACGTATCAAAGAGCTATGACTACCTTGTTCCACGATATGATGCATAAGGAGATTGAGGTATATGTTGACGATATGATTGCTAAGACAAGAACGGAAGTTGAACATGTAGAGCACCTATTGAAGCTTTTTCAACTTTTGAGGAAGTATAAGCTTCGTCTGAATCCCAACAAGTGTACATTTGGAGTCCGTTCTGGCAAGTTATTGGGCTTTATTGTCAGTGAAAGAGGTATTGAGGTTGATCCTGCAAAGGTCAAAGCAATACAAGAGATGCATGCGCCCAAAACTGAGAAGCAAGTCCGAGGTTTTCTTGGCCGCTTGAATTACATTTCCAGATTCATATCCCACATGACTGCCACATGTGAGCCGATATTCAAGCTCCTCCGGAAAGATCAGTCTCATGATTGGACCGAGGATTGCCAGAAAGCTTTTGACAGTATTAAAGAGTATCTGTCCGAGCCTCTGATTCTGTCTCCGCCTGTGGAAGGAAGACCCTTGATCATGTATCTGACTGTTCTTGAAGATTCAATGGGTTGTGTCCTTGGTCAGCAAGATGAATCAGGAAAGAAAGAGTATGCCATCTACTACCTGAGTAAGAAGTTCACTGATTGTGAGTCTCGATACTCAATGCTTGAGAAAACATGATGTGCTTTGGCTTGGGCTGCTAAGCGCTTACGCCAGTATATGATAAACCATACGACTTGGTTGATATCCAGAATGGATCTAATCAAGTATATATTTGAGAAGCCTTCTTTAACTGGGAGGATTGCCCGTTGGCAGATGTTGTTGTCTAAGTATGATATTGAGTATCGAGCTCAGAAAGCTATCAAAGGTAGTATCTTGGCTGGCCATTTGGCACATCAACCAATTGAAGATTATCAGTCAGTTCAGTATGACTTCCCAGATGAAGAGATTCTGTATTTGAAAATGAAAGATTGTGATGAGACTACACTCAATGAAGGGCCAGAGCCTGGTTCCAGATGGAGTATGGTGTTTGATGGCGTTGTAAATCAATATGGAAATGGTATTGGGGCAGTGATTATTACTCCTCAGGGCATACATATTCCTTTTACAGCAAGGCCAACTTTCAAATGCACGAATAATATGGCAGAATATGAGGCCCGTATTATGGGATTGGAGGAATGCGTTGATCTAAGGATCAAGCATCTTGATGTTTATGGTGATTCGGCCCTTATTGTTAATCAGATTAAAGGTGAATGGGAAACGAATCAGCCTGGTCTCATTCCTTATAGGGATTATGCGAGGAGGATTTCAACGTTCTTTACTGAGGTTGACTTCCATCATATTCCTCGAGATGAGAATCGGATGGCAGATGCTCTTGCTACACTTGCTTCAATGATTGTGGTCAAATTATGGAATGAAGTTCCCAATATCACTGTGATGCGCTTGGATAGACCAGCCCATGTATTTACAGTTGAAGAAGTGAAAGATGATAAGCCTTGGTATTATGATATCAAATGTTTCCTTCAGAGCCAGATTTACCCGCCTGGGGCATCTGTGAAAGATAGGAAAACTTTGAGGAGATTATCAGGCAGTTTCTACCTCAATGGTGATGTATTGTACAAGAGAAATTTTGACATGGTTTTACTCAGATGCGTGGATAGACACGAAGCAGACCTGTTGATGACTGAGGTTCATGAGGGTTCATTTGGTACTCATTCACTTGGACATGCCATGGCTAGAAAGATGTTGAGAGCAGGCTACTATTGGCTGACAATGGAGTCTGACCGCTGCAAATATGTGAAGAAATGCCATAAGTGTCAGACTTATGCGGATAAGATTCATATTCCCCCGACACTTCTGAACGTGATTTCATCACCATGGCCCTTCTCCATGTGGGGAATTGACATGATTGGCATGATAGAGCCAAAAGCGTCCAATGGACACAGATTTATTCTCGTAGCAATTGATTACTTCACCAAGTGGGTTGAAGCGGCGTCATATGCAAGTGTGACTAGGCAGGTAGTTGTGAAGTTTATCAAGAATCAACTCATATGCCGCTATGGTGTGCCAGATAAGATCATTACAGATAATGGATCTAACTTGAGCAACAAAATAATGAAAAAGTTGTGTAGTGAGTTCAAGATTGCACATCATAATTCCTCTTCTTACAGACCTAAGATGAATGGGGTTGTTGAAGCTGCTAATAAGAATATCAAGAAGATTATCCAGAAGATGGTTGTTACGTACAAAGATTGGCATGAAATGCTGCCGTTTGCTTTGCATGGATATCGTACATCTGTCCGCACTTCAACAGGGGCAACCCCTTTCTCCCTTGTTTACGGCATGGAGGTTGTACTCCCAGTAGAGGTGGAGATCCCATCAATGAGAGTCTTGATGGAGGCCAAGTTGACTGATGCTGAATAGGTTCAGAGTCGTTATGACCAGTTGAATCTGATTGAAGAGAAGAGATTGACTGCCATGTGCCATGGTCAGTTATATCAGCAGAGAATGAAGAAAGCTTTTGATAAGAAGGTCAAGCCTCGTGTGTTCCGAGAAGGTGACCTTGTGCTCAAGAAAGTCTTGTCTTTCGCGCCCGATTCCAGGGGCAAGTGGACTCCAAACTATGAAGGTCCATATGTTGTTAAGAGAGCCTTTTCAGGCGGTGCTTTGATGCTTACAACTATGGATGGAGAGGATTTCACTCGTCCTATGAATTCAGATGCAGTCAAGAAATACTTCGCCTAAAATAAAAACAGAATAGCTCGCTAAGTTGGAAACCCGAAAGGGCGGCTTAGGCAAAAATGAGCGTCTCGGTGGATTGAAAACCCAAAAGGGCGATCCAGGCAAAAGTTAGAGACATAAAAAATGAATATATGTATCCCGCTAGATTGAGTACCTCACCCTAGGGCAATCTAGGCAAAAATTAGGGATTTGGCAAGTAACTACATCCTGACAAGACTTTTGTTTTATGACTGTCATCCGTCAGAGATTCTCGCTCAGTCATCATCAACTGAAGCTTCAAATACATCGGATTTGGAATTGGTGGAGAAATGGTCATTATGTTCAATGTAGCCCTTTTCCAATATATATCGCCAATTTCAAATTTGTAAAGATCTATGGGGTCTTGCCATTTGCAGACTACCATTCCATCAAATAAATTTGAGCCTTTTATCCAACTATTTGCACTCTTATTTGTTTCTATTCAACAAATGTTTTATATGTTTTAATTGAGAAAATATCATTGTTATAAACAAACAAATTTTTCATAAATCGTTTTTAAAACAAAGTGAACATTCACAAAGACGAAAGGATATTTAAGAGATCCTCAGTGCTCTCCCAAGGGTGGTATGATCTCCAACAGGGTAAGACATTTGTTCATATTCCTGGCATGACTGTATTCTCTTCCTCCATATTGTTGTGGTTTAGTCCACCGAGTAGAGTGCTTGTTGAGGTTATTCACCTCCCCTCCCTTCAGCAAGGCAGTGATCTTTCCTCCTTAGCAGATGTGTCCTCTCAGGAAGATTTGATTCTTGGTGGTTGGTCCCCAGAATCCCTTTATCCCTCGGATAGATTCCCCAGTAGATTTGTTTATGTGGCAGATTCTACTTGTGCATTATATTCTTTTCCCCAATTGAGACTGATGATTCATCCCCTACAGAGATATTGTTGTTTCCCGGTATCTCTGATCCCCGGTAGAGTGGATACTCTTCGGTGATTCTGGCTTTCTCACCTGAGGTGTAGTACCGGATGGTTGATTCCTGGGCCTGTTTGTGTTAGACATTGTCTGTTTATCAGCATTCATCAAACATAAAGCACGCATATACATGCATAATTATAACATTCAGATATTCATGTTGCATTCTTTGCCATATATCGTTGTTTATTGTCTCCTGCTATTTGGTGATATATATTCTCCCCAAGCAGATGTTTGTGTCTGATCTCTCCATATAGAGTCAGCTCCATAGGCAGAAAGTGTTTATCCTTTCTTCCATATTACCCATCGAGATATATCCTCATGGATGGCGATTGTTTCTGTTTCCTCCCAACACATATATTGGGATGGGTTCCCCTATTTGAGTTATATCCTCATTATGACAAGTCTTGATTCAGTTTGCCTCTTTGGTTTGATCCTAAATTGGCATCTTGTGATTGTTTCCTTTGCTTCCCCGTGGTATAAATGAATAAATTAGTAATCATTCATTTCATCCTCGGCGAAGTCTGTGGTTTTATACCCTTATATCGGTAGTTGTAAACCCTATTCTCTTTTCCTTGCAGAGTTAACCTTTTGTTCATCCTAATCGATGACGGCTACTTTTCCGTGGTTTCCTACCCAGTATCCGGTAGGTGTAATCCCCTCCTTGACGGTTATCTTCATCCAGTATTCGGTGTTGATATTCCCTCTTTTGCCCAGATGATTGCTCTGATTATGCAATTTATCCCCAGCAAGTCATCTCTCGTCTACCCTGTTGTTGGTGACGATTGTTTACCCCTTTGAATTGGTCATCGTTATATACCTAGTTTCAGTGTCCCGATGCCTTTTCTTTTCGGTCGATTTATCTTGTATTAACCCAGTAACCGGTTGTGGATAATCTTCCATGCGAGTATATTATCTATGTTTTGACGGTAATAGACAATATATCTCATGCACTCTTTTGTCGAAGTCTTTTGCGCTTCCCCAGTCGAGTAAGATTCGTATCCCCTTTGCGGAATCGAATATCCATCCTATAATCGAGTTTGCTTTTAGCCATCTTTTTGATGATGAGTGTCTTGGAAATATTCCCCAATTCACGCTTTGGTTGGTCACCTATTATATGCCCAGTAACCGGTATCCCTGGTGCTCCTTCCCTTCTGCTCCCTATTATGACTTTTGTCCCCTGTGGAGTCAGAGTTCCTGAGTTGAAATATACCTTTTTAGGTCTTCCTCAGATGTTTTGAAGTTTTGATATCTCTCACCCTTATACCGGTCTTAGATATTCATTTCTTCCTGAGCATGTTGTATCTCTCGCCCTTATACCGGTGTTCGGATCGCATGTCTCTTTGAGCTTATTATCCAGTAATCGGTAATACCTCATGTCGCTACCTCCCCAGGAGAGTCTTTTTGGACATTCCCAGCGAAGTCCCTTAGTGGATTTGTCTTCGTCCGGATCTTTATCCGAAGTATCCATTACGGATAGTTTCGCTGCATTGGCATATTCCCCAATACATGCATCTTTGAGTCAGCTCGAGTCTTTCCAATGGATTTATTCCCATTGGAAATTCTATTCCCCAAGCTTTGAGTCGTGACCTGCTCACGTGTTTGCAGTCCTTTACTCCCTTGTAGAGTCTTGGCCTCATAGAATGAATTATTCATGGGAATCGTCAATTTCCTCTTAATCTTTACCGTTGTGGACACATTCCCCACAGGGTTTTACCTTTTTGCATACATACATCTGCATCACAAGGTCTCTTAGGGACCAAAATTCATCTCTTTGTTATTATTTAAGCCCATTCTACCTCGTCGAGACGAAGATTTTAACCTTCCCTTCTCCGGCTAGAATGACCTTAAATAGGGGCATCTGTAAGACCCTAATTTTGTCCCTAAGATCCCTCATGGCATCATAACATTGCATTTGCATAGCCTCAAGGATCATTGAGCATCTTGGTTCCCCTTGCCTTTGGGTGGGACTCCTTGTGAATAGTTTGAGATCACCAAGCATGCTTGAATTGTATATCATTGTTTTTCTTATTTTGTTTACTAACCAAAAGCACAAAAATATGTCACTAACATCTTTTGTTTGTAGCTTGAGCAATCACAAGGTCAAAAGCTTCAAGGAGGTCATTGGTACAAAGACATGGCCAAGAGGAGATGAAAGCAAGCATGGTAATGGTTCCCAAAGCTCTCATCCATCAAATATTCCTCCCTAGCATCTCAATTCATCATTTTGATCAAATCAAGTCAAAGGGTTTGAGGTTTGTTCCCCAGAGAAACCCTAATTCATCTGTGCATCACAATGCCTTGCTCATGAAGCAACCTCAGCCCATGGTCAAATATAATCAAGGGAAGTTCTTTAATTCATCATTTAATGCATATTTGAACTTATTTGAGTATCCTCAATCATCAATTCATCAAGATATGAGTTGTGGACTTGGGAAGTTGATCAGTCAATTCATCTGACTATTTTGAAATGCACTGAGATCTAACTTTTTATGTGTTGGTCAAATGGATATGGTTCCAAAATCAAAAATCTTCTTAAGGACAATCTGAACAACGTTCATGTTCATCAAAAATTGATTTGAAGCTTGGAAGACCATCTTCCATTCCAATACATTATAGGTCATTTTGACTGAAACCCTAATTTTGGGTCAACTTCCCAAGGACATAACTCACTCATTTTCTATGATTATGAGGTGGGATCAAATGCATTATAAATCTTAAGATGTCTAATTAAAATGTTATGTTGAATAAAATTTCAAAATCTCAAAGGAAATACATGTGATAATGCAAGACATTATAAGTCCTTTTTGACCAAATGCATCAAAAGTCAAAAAAGTCCAACTTCAAGTGCCCATAACTCTTTCATCAAAAATCTAAATGATGAAAACTTTAAGTCCATTTTGATTGTCTAGAAAATATCTACAACTTTGATGTTGGAGGTTTTTCCATTTGGAGCTTGCATCATCAAAATAGAGAGGCTTGAAAGTTGGCCAATTTTAGAAACCTTGCCTTGACATGTTTTGCACATCACCCTTCAAGCTCAAATTTCACTAATTTTCAAGGCCCAAATGAAGTTTTGATCAACATGACATTTGTTCCTTATGCAATAAGCTTTCCAACCATTACTCATAAGCTTGCATTTTGATTTTGGACATAGCATTTTCGAAGGCTTCAATGAAATAGTGCATTTTGTGAAAATCATTTCAATTGCCATGCATGATCCATTAATACACAATCTGCACGTCCAATTTGTACATAATGATGATCAGCTGGCAAAACCAGGTGGAATTGGACCCTCCATGCGCCTGTACAGGCCCATGCATGGAGGCCCTTTCCATTCATGCAAATTTGAAATCATGCATTCAGCATTGCCTTGCCTATAAATACATTGCATATGAGCTTCATTTCACTAACCTGAAGGCGCCTGAACCTCTGCTGAATTGAATCCCCACCTTCACACCAAAGGAACTCTCTTTTTTCTCTAAAAATTTCAGATCTAGAATTCAGTTTCCTCGACTATTTTCTTAGATATAAAAGTTCCTAGACCTCTTCACCTTGATCCATTGAACTTCTATTTTGATAGAGCAAGCGAGGCATCGTGCTCAATTCACCAGAACTCAAGCTTGCACTCCAACTGGTAATTTCCTCGATTCTCTTCATCCATGGACCTTTTTGCTTAGATCTAATGTTGGCTGAAGTCCTCTCAATAGAGGCATTTGATTTGTGCTTTCAATTTTGCAAAAACATGAAGTTCATGATGAACACCATCATACTTCCAGCTCTGATTTCTCCATTTATAGGGATCTAGAGTGGAAGTGCATGGTATAGGAGTGATGTACATCACTTCCTCTTTTGATTGATATATAGATCGCCTCATTTGGTGGCCATTTGCGTTTCTGCAATTTTTTGAAGTGGCCGGAGGTTGGCCGGAGAAGACGGTGGCGCTGGCCACCGTCTGGTCTCCAGATTCAATCTGGATCGTTCATCCTTTTTTCCAGATGCAATCTCCACTGTCCAATGTTATGACTATTTTTAATGTTGTGTGTTACGCATTGACCTGGACTCATGGAGAGCGCGCGCCTCTGTACCATTTGATGTGCCACGTCAATTAATGAAACACATCCAACGATCCCTGATTTTCCACATTATTTCAATTTCTGTTTTTATTTTGTTTATTCCCTTTTGTTTCAAAAAATCATATCTCTTTCATTTTTAATCCAAAAATTATGGGACCAATTGCATTATTTCCCAAATAAATTCTAGTTTCTATTTCTGATTTTTAATATTTTTTATTTCATCATTTGATATTTTTTGTGAATTTTCTCTTTTCTGGTTATTTTTAATTCATTTTAAATAGTTTTTGATATTCAAAAAATACAAAAATATTTTCCTAACCTATTTGAATGATGATGGATCTATGAAAAATATTCTCATCAATTTTTGAATTGATTTGAGATTTATTTGAGATTTTAGTTCAATTAGGTTATTTTTATTCATTTTTAATTGATTAAAAATAGTTTCTGACTTTTAAAAATGCTGAATTTTTTTGTCAAACTTTGTTTGACCTTGTTGGACTTAGGATAAATCACTTGAACCTTTCAAGGTTGATTTGAAGTGATTTTGAAGTTTGACCTTTCTTTAATATTTTAATTCAAGTTTATTTCATATATTAAAAAATGCCAAAAATATTTTATTCTTTTCTTGACTTCCAATCTTCATCTCACTTCTGTTTTTGATTGTTTGACCATGACTTTTAATGTTATTAGTCAACATATGAGGATTTGTACATTTTATTCCATTTAATGCATTTTATTTTGTCATTTCCATTTCCTCTTATCCATCTTCTCCTTCTTCTTCTACTACTTCTTTTCTTTTTGATCAATGAGTTGAAGGTTGATAAGTTAGCATTGATTAGGGAGATTTAACATTCCTTGATTCAAATCTAATTCACCTTGATCAATTGATCAAGTGAATGGCTTTGCATTAAGGATATGTTGTCTTCTAAATCATGCAAAAGACTTAAACCAATACAAGATCATTTTCTTCCTCTTTTTGGCATGGCAAGTTGTTGGAACTTGGTTCACTAATCAAGACTCCTAACTTGTGTTTGTTGCCAATATTATTATTGACCGGACTCAGATAGTTGTGACTTCTACATAAGTCCAATTACGATTGCTTAACATAGCGCTAAATTTTGCCCTATGGCATACTAACCATTAACCACTAACAACTAATTTTTACTTTATGCAATTTACTTTTATGCAATTTATAATTCTTGCACATATTATTCATTTGCTTTTTCCTTTGCTCATTGGAGCACATGTTTATGTTAATATCATTTGCCTTTTGCCCACTTGGGTACATAATTGTGTATATATCTTTTGTGCTTGTGTTTGTCTGTTTGTTGTGACCCAAATGCAAATGATTGGACAATATGGACTTAGAATTTAGGACCCTACCCAAGCTAATGGAATTTGAAAAGCAACTAGGCCTCATGCCTTTAGAGTGCTTAAATGTCAAAGAGCAACTAGGCCTCCTGCCTTTAGAATGCTTAAAGCTCAAGGAAGAATCTTGAAAGGACCATGTTCTAAACTCCCTCTTGTCCATTCTTTGATTGTTTATAGAACTTTTTTATGTGTGTTTTCTTGTGCTGGGGGATTCCAACCTTAAGTTAACTTTGAGGAACCATTACCATGAGCATCCAAAGTGAGAGATACAAAATCCATTGGAGGATCCCTAGAAGATTGATTTGTGTGTTTGATTGCTTGCAATATTTGCTTGTGATTGCTTAATTCCAAAGGATGGGAGCTACTTGGATCATCAATATGATCTCAAGAGAGGAACTCCTAGTGTGGTTCATTTTCTTATCCCTCATCTTTTTGTTTTACTTAGGACTTAGCCATTCTTCTTCTTCTCTCCACTCTAACCCAAGCCAAAACTTTTGTGCAAACATTTCATTTGTTTTCAACATTAGAAACCTAAGCCTTATGCTTTTGATTTTCAAACTTTCTTTTCATAATACTTATTTTGAATTGAATCTTTTAATCCACTTTGACCATTTTGGTAATTGGTAAATATAACCCATTCAAATGTGTTGTTTGTGGTTTCAATGGCCATTTTCTAATCAAAATATTTCATAACCTTTAGCTATTAGGTTTGAGTTATCCTTGAGGTTGATATAATACTCACCTTTATCC
The DNA here is from genome assembly GCF_024323335.1 of Lathyrus oleraceus. Taxonomy (NCBI): domain Eukaryota; kingdom Viridiplantae; phylum Streptophyta; class Magnoliopsida; order Fabales; family Fabaceae; genus Lathyrus; species Lathyrus oleraceus. The sequence goes on from NC_066583.1 coordinate 216,242,054, forward strand.
TTAGTGATGGACAATGAGTCTTCCATGCTTATTATAGGGTTAACCCCTCACTAGCATGTTGAAGCTATCCTCACATGGTGGATTTGTGGTTATAGGTTGAGTTTTCTACCTTGGATAACAAAAGACCTTAAGGCTTTTGGACCAATCAATCCACTCACTCATTTTGAGATTTTTACCCCGAACTACGAGGTTTTGATCCTAATCTTTTTAAGATGGTACGTAGGCAATGGGTTTATCCATTCAAATACAAAAAATGTAAATAAACTTGTATATTCTTTTCTTATCCCTTCAATCATGTTTGCACAAATAAATTTTCACAAAACAACAACCTTTACAACAAGTGTGAAAAGGGCTCCCTAGGAGTACCTAGGATGTTTTGGGTGCCTAACACCTTCCCATTGCATAACCAACCCCCTTACCCAGATCTCTGTTTCTTTTACTAGTTTTTGTTAAAACTTTTAGGTTTTTGTTCGCTTTCTAACCATTCCTTTGGATAAATAGAAGTGTGGTGGCGACTCGACTTGTATGGTTTACCTTGGATTTAATCAATATCTCCAAAGGTAGCGAATAACCCGCTACATCCTTCCATAGCAGATGTCAGGTGAGATGTTCTTAACATTTGCCTTGGATCTTACATCCATTTTCTTTAACAATTTGTTAAACTGTCTCCCCAACATTGCAACTTCATTGGCCCACTCTTCATCCACATCTTGACTGTTTTCCTCTTCTGTGTTTGACTTGAAGGCAATGCTTTTCGTTTTCTTTTCAATTCCATCATTCAATCCCATCTCAAAGGTTTGGAGGGAACCAATTAGCTCATCTACCCTCATGTTGGAAATGTCTTGAGACTCTTCTATTGCAGTCACCTTCATTGCAAATCTCTTAGGGAGTGACCTTAGTATTTTTCTTACCAGTTTTTCATCTGTCATCTTTTCTCCCAGGGCTCCTGAGGCATTAGAATTTCAAGGATACTCATGTGAAATTCATGAATGTTTTCATCTTCCTTCATCCTTAGGTTTTCAAACTTGGAGGTGAGCAGCTGAAGTCTAGACATCTTTACCCTAGAGGTGCCTTCATGAGTGGTCTTGAGAATGTCCCAAGCATCTTTGGCCACTTCACATTTGTTTACCAACCTGAAAATATTTTTGTCTACTCCATTAAATATGGCATTCAAAGCTTTGGAATTTCCAAGAGCTAGATCATCCTCCTCCTTGGACCATTGTTCTTCAGGCTTCCTCTCAGCAGTGGCTTCTCCTTCTTTAGTAATGACAGGATGCACCCAACCTGTTAACACAGCTTTCCAAGCCTTGTTATCAAGAGATTTTAGAAAGGCTACCATTATAGGTTTCCAATAGTCATAGTTAGAACCATCCAAAATTGGTGGCCTATGAACAGATCCTCCATCTCTCTCCATTGTACCAGAAAGTATTGTCCCTAGATCTCACCCAGAACCAGAGCAGGATGCCTGCTCTGATACCAATTGAAATTCTGGTATCAGATATTAGATGTCGAAGGTAATGTTATGACACTAATATTTGTTAACACACAATGGATAAAGATACAGAATTGTAAAACAAATCACACAAGCAATTGTTAACCCAGTTCGGTGCAACTCACCTACGTCTGGGGGCTACCAAGCCAGGAAGGAAATTCACTAAAATAGAATTAGTTCAAAGACTATCCGTACACTTCAATAAGTTACAGTCTTTCTCACCTAATTTCTACCCGTGCAATTTCTTCCTAAGCACTCTTAGATATGAGAACCCACTCATTTCCCTTACAATCACACACCAGTGATTTTAAACAACAATCCCTTGAGAAAAGAAAATACTTTTCAATTACACACTCTAGATTTTACTTCACAGTTTAAATCAAGAAGACACACTCTTGATCTTGCTTCACAATTTTGATCAAGAAGACACACACTCTTGCTTAATAGCTTTAGAGTGACAAATTACAACAACAAATCAGTCAAATTCAATCATCAATGGATGACTTGAATGACCTACAAGTCTTATGACTAAACAGACACAAACCCTAGCACTCTCTATGTATTTCGCTCGGTCTTGGTTGTGTGTTCAAACAGGTTTTCTAAGTCCCTTTTTATAGAAGCATTCTGCTGGGCTTGGACATCTTGAAAACCCTAAATCTATTTTCCAATCAAATCTTTTTATAACAGCTGGTTAGATCTCTTTGGAAAATAAGTAAATCTGGTTGTAATCCATGGTTGAATGCGCCAGCTAATCATATATTCAATCATTCAAAGATTGCCATTAATTGTGCAATCATAAAACACCAGACATTCATACTGAATGTTCTGTGTACATGATGTCATGACATCGGGTCTGACATCCTGGAAAAATCCTGCATAATCCAATAATTCTTTTTATAACTTCCAGCAGGTACAACCATATCAGATGTCATGACCTTGTGTATGTCATCTGAAACAATCCTGCATGAACATGTCTTTTAATCTCCAGTAGGTACAACCAATATCAGAAGCCATGGCATTGTATGTGGCATTCTGAAAAAATCCTGCTTGCACATGTTCTTGAACTCCAGCAGGTACATAGGATATCTTATGTTAAGACATCACACATGACATCTTGTGAACAATCTTTGTTTTACCAAAATTGCTGCCAACACTTAGAATCAACACTTAGGATGACTAGTCTCCTTTACTCTTATATTTTTCATTTGGTTTCTGAAATTGTACTCAGTGTAATCCTTCCAATTTATATAAATAAAAGAGATTTTTGGTCATAACAAATTATTGCAATTGCCATTTAAATATATATATATATATATATATATATATATATATATATATATATATATATATATATATATATATATATATATATATATATATATATATATATATATATATATATATATATATATATATATATATATATATATATATATTTGCAAATAATATAGTAAGTTCCTTGAAAACAAAAATAAAAACAATCAAGCATTGCATTTCATGCATCATTTGCATAGGCAGGTTTTCGCCAGATGTCTGATTGGTGTTTCTTTTGTGCTTTAGCCAAACTGACTCACTGGTACAATACCCGAGCTAGACGTCTGAAAATCATGGAGCACTTAAAGTAAGAGAACAGAAAGCTAAAGGACGAAATCACCCGCCTGACTGTCATGATGGAGTCAGTTCTTGCTGCCCAAAGTTAAGCTTCTCCAACGCCTGTAACTCCTCCAGTGAGGACTGTTATTTCAGAAGTGACTACCTCTACCATGCATGCTGCTGCCGCCCACTTTGCACCAACTATGCCTACTGGATTCCTGTGGGGAATGTCGTCCAATTTTGTGCCAGAAGGCTTCGCACCTACCTTTGCTTCCATGCCGGTATCTAGCCCGGTCAGGTATGTGCCACCTCCCGTTGTGCACACTTTGCCTCGTGTAGAGGACACCATCTATCATTCTGAGCCTTCTGAGGGTCCGGATGTGTATGAGAAGATGGACGAGATGAAAGATTAGTTTCTTGAGTTGTGCAAGGAATTAAAGACGCTAAGAGGTAAAGACCTGTTTGGAAAGAGTGCTGTTGAGTTGTGCTTTTGCCCAACGTCAAAATCCCGATGAAGTTCAAAGTGCCTGACTTTGAAAAATATAAGAGGGACTCTTGTCCACTCAGTCATCTTGTGATGTATGCCCGCAAGATGTCTACTCAGACCGACAATGATCAATTGCTTATTCACTACTTCCAAGATAGTCTGAACGGTGTTGCGCTTCGTTGGTACATGGGGTTGGATATTGCCAGCATCCGCACTTTCAACGACTTGGGGGAGGCTTCTGTCAAGCAATATAAGTATAACGTGGACATGGCGCCTGATAGAGACCAGCTGAGGTCTATGTCTCAAAAAGATAAGGAGACATTTAAAGAGTATGCGCAGCGATGGAGGGAGTTGGCTGCCTAGATCACTCCTCCTTTGGAGGAAAAAGAGATGACAAAGATCTTCTTGAAAACTCTGAGTTCATTTTACTATGAACGAATGATTGCTAGTGCCCCCAATGACTTTACCGAAATGGTAAACATGGGGATGAGACTTGAGGAAGGAGTCCGAGAGGGACATTTGTCAAGAGATGAGGCATCAACAAGCAAGAGGTATGGTAGTAGTTTCAAGAAGAAAGATAGTGAGACGAATGCAGTAATCAGGGGGAGGCAGAGGAGGCCTCAAATCAAAAGAAACCCAACATCCCGTCAACATCATTATCAAGTATCCTCGATAATTCGGTATTTTCTAATCAACAAGCAACACCAGTTCAACAACAACAACGTCAACAACAACAACCGCAACAAAGAACAAACACCTACAATAACAACAATACCAATAACAATCATCATCAACAGAATTTTGAAAGGAAGAATGTCTCTTTTGACCTGATTCCTATGTCATATGCAAAGTTGTATCCCTCGTTAGTTCTCAAGAACTTGATTCAACCGAGGAACCCACCGCAGATTCCAGAACCACTTCCTTGGTGGTATAAACCTGAACTCCGTTGTGCTTTTCACCAAGGAGCACCCGGACATGATATTGAAAATTATTATCCATTGAAGTATGAGGTTCAAAAATTGAGGAAGAGCGGTATGGTGTCCTTTGAGGACCGTGCGCCAAATGTGAAAGCAAACCCTTTGCCCGCTCATGGGAACTCTTCTCTGAATATGGTGGACGGTTGTCCTGGAGAATTCAAAGTTTTTTATGTGCGTTTTATAAGGAGGTCCTTAGTGCAGATGCATAAGGATATCTGTTTGGTAAGTGAATGTGAGCACGACCATGATGGTTGTGCTGTTTGTAGTGTTAACCCGAGGGGTTGTGAAGTTGTGAAAAGGGACATCCAACATCTGATGGATGAAGGCATGATCCAAATCGTTCAATCCCTTCATGTAGATGACGACCTAAATGTCATAGTGCCCATTTTCAAGCAACAAGAGCGGTTGGTAATCCAGTATGACTCCAGTAATAGCAACAATCAAATATCAGTATCGTTGTTGGTAATACAGTTAGCGGGCCCAATCCCGTATTCATATGATAAAGCTGTGCCATATCAGTATAATGCTACAATGATGAAGAATGGTCAAGAGGTCTCGTTACCTACGACTAGTTCAATGGTGAGCATTGTTGATGTTACAAAGGTGACCAGTAGTGGTCGAGTGTTTAGGTCGGTGTTCCCAAAGGATAAGGAAGAATCAGTTATGAGTAAGAAGGTGGAAGTGCTTGTTGAAAACCCAATTGGTGTTTCAAAATATAAGTCTGGAGAATCCAGCAACTTGAAACCCAATGATGATGATGAGGTACTCCGACTAATCAAAAGGAGCGAGTTCAATGTGGTAGAGCAGCTGCACCAAACCCCCTCAAAAATTTCAGTGTTTTCTCTGTTGATGAATTCTGAAGCGCACAAAGAAGCACTACAGAGAGTTGTTGAAAAAGATTTTATAGAACATGATGTTATTGTGGATCAGTTTGATCATATTGTGGCTAACATCACTTCTTGCAACAATCTCAGCTTTTGCGACGAAGAACTCCCTGAGGAGGGAAGAAATCATAATCTGGCTTTGCACATCTCGATGAATTGCAAAGAATATGATTTGTCAAACATGCTTGTTGACATCGATTCTTCATTAAATGTGCTTCTAAAGTCAACTCTGTCAAAGCTATCATATCAAGGAGCACCCATGAAGTATAGTGGGGTAATTGTCAAGGCTTTTGATGGATCGCGCAAAACGGTAATTGGTGAAGTGGACCTTCCAGTCAAGATAGATCCGAGTGATTTTCATATTACTTTTTAAGTAATGGATATCCACCCGGCCTAGAGTTGCTTATTGGGAAGGCCATGGATTCATGAGGCGCGAGCTGTTACTTCCATTTTGCAGCAGAAGCTCAAATTTGTCAAAAATGGCAAGCTAGTGATTGTTGGAGCAGAGAAGGCGATGTTAGTTAGCCATTTGTCATCTTTCTCTTATGTTGAAGCTGAGGATGAGGTTAGAACTCTATTCCAAGCCTTATCTATTGTTGCTGAGAAGAGAGCTGGGGCACCCATGTCCTCATTAAAAGATGCTCAGAAGGTTGTGGAAGAAGGTATTGTTGATCAGTGGGGGCGCATGGTAAAGGTCTCCGACAACAAAGGAAGAACTGGTTTAGGGTTCCAGAAAGGTTCATCAACTGTTAGATCTGAAGATATGCAACTTAGCTTCCGTAGCGGAGGGTTCATTCATGGTAATGAACAACACTTAGCTGTTGTGCTAGAGGATGACGAAGAGGAAGACTGCACCAATTTTATGACGAATGGAAAGGCTTGCAACAATTAGATTGTTGTTGATATTCCTGTTATTTTACATCGATCTAAGTAATTGCTTTTATATGTTTTAAAATCCTTCTCCTATGCCTAAGGGAGAAGTGAACATTGTTTAGGCATTTTCAAATTGATCATCAATAAAATTAATTCTATTCATCCACATCTATTATGTTTGTTTTTACTTTTTGCTTTATTCTGAAAATGGTAATCACAAAAAACATAAATAAACAATATAATTGTCCATCTGCATAATATTTGGTCACAAATTCACTTCTCTAAAATCAAAATATCAAATCATTATGCAGGTTGGTTCCTAACCCCGTTGAATACAATGATCCTTCTCCTTCTCCAAATTTTGAATTCCCTATGTTTGAAGCCGGGGAGGGAAGTGATGTAGAAGTGAGTGATGAATTATCTCGTCTTCTTGAGCAAGATGAAAAGACCATTCAGTCGTTCGAAGAGCAGATTGAGCTAGTCAACTTGGGTTCCGAGGATGATGTGAAGGAAGTCAAGATTGGGTATCGACTGTGTCTAGATGTTAAGAAGGGGTTGATTGATCTTCTTCGAGAGTATTCAGATGTGTTTGCTTGGTCCTATCAAGACATGCCTGGGTTGGATTCTGAGATTGTGGAGCATAGATTGTCGTTGAAGCCAGAATGCCCGCCAGTCAAGCAGAAGTTGAGAAGAACTCATCCTGATATGGCTGTGAAGATCAAAGAGGAAGTGCAGAAGCAGATTGATGTTGGTTTCCTTGTGACCGCTGAGTATCCGCAATGGGTGGCCAATATTGTGCATGTGCCGAAGAAAGATGGAAAAGTTTGCATGTGTGTCGACTATAGAGATTTGAATAAAGCCAGTCCGAAAGATGATTTCCCTCTGCCACACATTGATATGTTGGTAGACAATACTGTTATATTCAAAGTCTTTTCGTTTATGGATGGATTTTCCAGTTATAATCAAATCAAAATGGCACCCGAAGATATGGAGAAGACCATATTCATTACACCTTGGGTAACATTCTGTTATAGAGTGATGCCTTTCGGTTTGAAGAATGCTGGTGCAACTTACCAGAGAGCAATGACTGCTCTTTTTCATGATATGATGCATAAAGAGATTGAAGTTTATGTCGATAACATGATTGCTAAATCGATTGATGAAGAGGAACATATTGAGCATTTATTGAAGCTATTCCAGCATTTAAGGAAGTATAAACTCCGCTTGAATCCCAATATATGTACTTTTAGTGTTCATTCTGGTAAGTTGTTGGGCTTTATTGTCAGCGAGAAGGGTATTGAAGTTGATCCTGCCAAGGTCAAAGCAATACAAGAGATGCTTTCCCCCAAAACTGAGAAGCAAGTCAGAGGTTTACTCGACCGCTTGAATTATATTTCCAGATTCATTTCCCACATGACCGCCACATGTACGCCTATATTCAAGCTTCTTTGGAAAGATCAGTCTTGTGATTGGACCGAAGACTGCCAGAAAGCTTTTGATAGTATCAAAGAATATCTGTTTGAACCTCCTATTTTATCTCCACCTGTTGAAGGAAGACCGTTGATCATGTATTTGACTGTGCTAGAAGATAGTATGGGTTGTGTTCTAGGTCAGCAAGATGAGACGGGAAAGAAAGAATTTGCAATTTACTACCTCAGTAAGAAGTTCACCGACTATGAGACTCGGTATTCTATGCTTGAGAAGACTTTTTGCGCATTGGCTTGGGTTGCTAAGCGTCTGCATCAGTATATGTTGAATCATACCACTTGGTTGATATCCAAAATGGATCCAATCAAGTATATATTTGAGAAGCCTGCTTTAACTGGGAGGATTACCCGTTGGTAGATGTTGTTGTCAGTGTATGATATTGAATACCGATCTCAGAAAACGATCAAAGGTAGTATCTTGGCTGACCATTTGGCTCACCAACCAATTGAAGATTATCAGTCAGTGCAGTATGATTTCCCTGATGAAGAGACTTTATACTTGAAAATGAAAGATTGTGACGAACCATTGCTTAAAGAAGGGCCAGAACCTGGTTCCCGTTGGGGCATGGTATTTGATGGAGTTGTTAATCAATATGGAAATGTCATTGGGGAAGTGATTATTACTCCTCAAGGCACGCATCTACCATTTACAGCTAGATTGACTTTCAAGTGTACAAACAACATGGCAGAATATGAAGCTTGCATTATGGGGCTTGAAGAGGCCATGAATCTCATAATCAAGTATTTAGATGTCTTCGATGATTCGGCTTTGGTTGTGAATCAAATTAAAGGAGAATGGAGACAAATCAACCCGGTTTGAGACCATATAGAGGTTATGCGAGGAGGATTTCAACTTTCTTTACAAAGGTGGAGTTTCATCATATCCCTCGAGATAAGAACCGGATGGCAGATGCTTTTGTAACATTGGCGTCAATGATTGTAGTGAAGTATTGGAATGAAGTTCCCAATTTGTCTGTGATGTGTCTTGATAGGCCAGCTCATGTGTTTGCTGTGGAAGAGATCAAAGACGAGAAGCTATGGTACTTTGATATCAAATGTTTCCTCCAAAGTCAGATTTACCCGCCTGGGGCATCTTTGAAAGATAAGAAGACTTTGAGAAGATTAGACGGTAATTTCTACTTGAATGGTGATGTACTATACAAGAGAAACTTCGACATGGTTTTGCTCAGATGCGTGGATAGACACGAAGCAGACTTATTGATGACCGAAGTGCATGAAGGTTCCTTTGGTACTCATTCCAATGGACATGCAATGGAGAAGAAGATGTTGGGAGCAGATTACTATTGGCTGACAATGGAATCTGACTATTGCAAATTTGTGAAGAAATGCCACAAGTGTCAAATATATGCTTATAAGATTCATGTTCCTCCGACACTACTGAATGTTATTTCTTCCCCATGGCCCTTCTCCATGTGGGGAATTGATATGATTGGTATGATTGAACCCAAAGCTTCGAATGGACATCGTTTCATTTTGGTGGCAATTGACTACTTCACAAAATGGGTCGAAGTGGCATCGTATGCAAATGTAACCAAATAAGTTGTTGTAAGGTTTATCAAGAATCAGATCATATGTCGTTATGGTATGCCAAGCAAGACCATTATTGACAATGGATCGAACTTGAATAATAATATGGTGGAAGCTCTTTGTAAAGACTTCAAGATTGTGCATCATAACTCTTCTCCCTACAGACCCAAGATGAATGGGGTTGTTGAAGCTGCGAACAAGAACATCAAGAAGATTATTCAGAAGATGGTTGTCACATATAAGGATTTGCATGATATGCTCCCATTTGCTTTGCATGGGTATCGTACATCCATCCACACTTCAACAGGGGCAACCCCTTTCTCTCTTGTTTAGAGACATAAAAACAAAAATAAAATCCCGATAAGTTGAGTACCCCACCTTGGGGCAACTTATGCAAAAAATAGGGATCATGGCAAGTAACTGCATTCTGCTGATCTTCAAGGTTTTTTTTAAAGATTTGATTTAGCACAAGGGTTGACATCAATTTATCACCCCAGTAGCGGTCAAGAGAACAATGGATATCAAGAGTTGGTAGAAGGATTAAGGATCATTTGTATTCAATGTAACCCTTTTCCATTGTAAATTACCATTTTCAACTTTGTGAAAATCTATGGAGTCTTGTCATTTACAGACTACCATCCTATCAAATAAAGTTGAGCTTTTATCTAATTGTTTCTACTCTTATTTTACTTCAGCCAATAGTTTTAAATTTCACTATGATCATTTTGAAAATTAAATTTTTAATCAAAATCAGTTTTTCTTAAATATAGAAAAGCAAGAATTTTTTTCAAAGCAATTAAAAGAAATATCAACAACATTCTGATGGATAGCAAGTCCTTAAGTGCAAAACATCGAAGGTTTCCCAAGCAGTTAACCCTTCGGGTATCCCTAGACATTGGTGTTGATTCAGTTCCTCAATGGAGTGTTTGATCCCCAATGGAGCTTTGTTCCTTGTCCTCAGCCGAGTTGGTTGATTCAGATACCCTGCAGCGTGTTGTTGTCCCCGACAATGTTTCTGCCTTCCCCAGCGGAGTGTGTGTTTCCTCATCAGTGGTTGATTTTCAGCAGATACGGTTGATTTTCCCCAGTAGATTGCATTGGTTTCCCCACCGATCGCCAGTCGACTTGCTCCCAGTCTGAGTTTTCTCCTGGTTTCTGAGCAGCTTTTGTTATGATTGTTCTGTATAGGGTTGTCTCCCATTTTTATGGTGTCGACCTAAAATTCCCCACAGATTTGATGTTCTTTCCTCAGCAATCTCCTCGTTCCCCAGTTAGGGTTAAGCCTTTTTTATTGTTGATCTCTCTATTCTCCAACAGTTGTCTCCATATTTTGTGGATTGACTGAGGATTGTACCGATGATTCAATTTCTTCGCGACACCTTCGTATCCTTTGTGATCGTCTTTGTCAGCATAATCATCATATATACACATACACGTTCATATAATTTCATGATTTGCATGATTCATTCGAGATTATTACTCTTTGTTATGGCGGTACTTGATCCCCATACAAACTTTGGTGTCTGTCCTCCCTCAATTGTAGAGCGTCAACCCCTTAGGCAGAAAGACTTTAACCTTTCTCCTCTTCCCCACTGAGTTTGTTTCCTCGTGGATGATTATTATTTCAGTTTCCTTCATAGTTAATTATCTGGATGGAATCACTCCCCTTGGGTTATATCCTCAATGGGTTGAGTCTTGACTAACCATTTCTTTCTAGTTCTTACCTAGATAGATACTGTGAGTCCCCTAAGAGTCTATTGCCCAGTAACTGGTAATATTCTTCTTAGATTGCAGTTTGTTACTTCTTGCCCAATATCCGACAAGAGTACCCATGTTTTTCCCAGCAGTGGAATCCCCAGTGGATTTAATCCCCTAGGAAGTATATCCTTGATATGTTCATCCTAACCGGTGACGGATATCTTTCTCTCCCCTGCTTGATTCTATCCTTGATATGTTCATCCTAACCGATGACGAATATTCTCTTCTTGGTATTCTACCCAGTAAAAGGGTAGTTGTAATCCCTAGTTTTGTTCCCCAGAGAGTTAATCCTTGATATGTTCATCCTAACCGATGACGGGTTTCCTTCTCTTTGCGGTCTTCTACCCAGTAACTGGTAGTTGTAAATCCTACTTTTTGTTCCCTCCGTAGAGTTGATCCTTGATATGTTCACTTTAACGAATGACGGATTCTCTCTCTTGGTATTATATCCAGTAACTGATAGATGTAATTCCTATTTTATCTCCTCACAAAGTTTATCCTTCATATGTTCATCTTAACCGGTGACGCATTTTCTCTTTGATGGTATTCTATCCAGCAATCGATAGATGTAATTCCTACTTTTTGTTCAGTTGGTTTACCCTTGATATGTTCATCTTAACTGATGACAGGTATCTTCCTTGACAATCCCAAGCAAGTTTATCCTTGATATGTTCATCCTAACCGATGATGGATTTTCTTCCCTGTCGAGTTTATCCTTGATATGTTCATCCTAACCGATGATGGATACTCTCACCCTTGGTCTTCTACCCAGTAACTGGTAGTTGTAAATCCTATTTTTCTACAGTTTTCCCCAGCAAGGTTGTTCTTACCCAGTAACCGATAATGAATATTCCCTTCTGATTGGTTCCCAGCAAGTCATCCTTGATATGTTCATCCTAACCGATGGCAGATGTTCCCTCTGTCAGATTTTTATTATCTCCTTACCCAGTAACAGGTAGTGGATAATAGATTTTTGCTCCTCCTATGTTGAATTCTTTCTCCCCAGTTGAGTTGAGTGCGCATTACCTTAGTGAAATCCCTTTTCCCTGCATGATTCAAGTATTTCAGTTTTATCCTGACTTACTCGTATCCCCTGCGGATGTTGTTAGTTCCCCGGCTGAGTCTTTCCATTTCACATGGAATTCCCCTAGTCTCCCAGCAAATTTTAAGTCGTAGCCTGGCGTACGCATAACTCCTTTATTCCCCAGAGTCTTTTTCTCCCCGGGCGACTCTGGTTTTATTGACGTTGAGTTAACCAATAGCCCAATAGTCATGAATCTACCACTAAAATGCTAACATATTTTCCAAACCATTCGTTTGTATTTGTATATCTTCTCAATACTTGTTCGTATTGCTTTCCAACGTTCATCGGTGTTGGTACCATCTTCGTTAGTACTCATCTGTATTGACTCTCAACACTCGTCTGTGTTGACATCATTTTCCCAATACTCGTTTGTATTGCTTCCCAAGACTCGTTTGTGTTGGTACTTCATTCATTAGTATTTATTTGTATTGACTCTCAAAACTCATTCGTGTTGCTCATTCCCTTTTCGATACTCATTCGTATTGATTTCCATCACTCGTTTGTATTTACGATGCCTTTTCAGTACTCAGTCGTACTAGTTCCTAATATTCACTCATGTTGATCTTACCTTCTCAATACTCATCTATATTAACATCTGACACTCATTTATGTAAATCATTCTCCATAAGCATACATTACATATAGCATGCATATCATGGTTTCCCTGACAGGTATCACACTAGAGAGGTCCTTTCTTTGTGAATATCACCCATATTGCTCCATAAGCATACATTACATATAGCATGCATATCATGTTTCCCCTTTACGATTGATATATTTCCCCATAGAATATTTCAATCAACCCCCCAGCAGATGAACCTATGAAAGTCAACCTGTCATTCCATATCCTCAATACACTTACCCTATAACCGTTCTTAACGGGAAAATTTTCGGATAATTTGGTATTTAACACTCTTCTACCTCGAACACTCGAAAAGCTTTCGCAACTCGTGCATTCAGGTTTAAGATGATTAAATAAGGGAAGTTGTCATACCCCAAAATTTTCTCTCCCCTTTTCCTTTTTTCATCCAATCTATGACTTGAGATTCATCTGCATTCATTCATGTGCACCATGAATTCATGTTAATACCTTCTCATAAACATCATAAACTCAAAGTTTGTGAATAATAAAATTGGTTTTGCTTGAGATCTTGTGGGATTGCATTGACCTTGTGGGATTGCATCTTGACCTTTCATTCATGCAAACCCTAGTTTGCTTGGCTCTTATCCTTGATGGATCATTTGATCCTTGAAACCCTAACTTTGTGGGCCGCCTTGGTATGAGTCTTTTTTATTGCTTTAGGTGATCATGGAAACCCTAATTGTTCGTGGGTCTTTTGTTTGAAGCATTGTTGCCTATTTTGTCATCTTTGGACCATGTGCCTTGCAACCCTAGTTCCTTGATTCATTTTTGTTTGTATGATCATCATGTGTCTTTGTGTTTTGTTCAAAGACTTTGATTTGAGTTTGAAACCATGGGTGAGGATGCTCATCATTGGTGATTCATTTGTTGGTCTTTGTTTGAACTTGAAACCCTAGTTTAGGAGGTTCATCACTGAGGTTTGCCTGTTAACCATAGCTAGTGCATAAAACCTTAATTGTGTCTATGTGTCATATTAATTGATCTTGTGATTGAAAACCTAATTTCTCAAGAGGGGGGATTAGATCACTCTGTCTTCCATAATACCATTTGTCCATCAGCCATTTTTTGACTAGGGTTTATTACATGGTTAGGGGGGCTCTGTTCTTTCAAGATTGTTCTTGATTCATTGCTCATGGTGCATCCTTGGGCTCAAATTCATAATGTATTGATCCATTTTCTTATGGTGGATTCATTAGGCCATGATGCATCTATGATCCATTGGTTCTTAGTCCATTATGGTGTTCATATGTCATGACTTTGGTCACATTCACAATTCATTTCATTCTTAATTCATTGATGGCATTATTAGTCCATTCATTCAAGTTCCATGTTTCATTCAAATTCATAAAGCATGATTCATTTAAAGCATTTCAAACATGGTTTTGGTGGGAAAGTTTTTATTTGAAATTCAAATTTTTCTTTTCATTTGAAATAAAAAGAGCCATTAATACAAATGTACATTCAAATCATATTTACATCATTTCATAAGAAAATTACAAAAAAATAATAATAACTTTGGCCAAAGGTTGACTTTGATCAATAGTTGACTTTTTGGTCAACTTTAAGCAAAGTCAACCCACCTAATCCATTGAACCATTAATCCATTCTTTTTCTCTTTTCTAGCCATGCTACATTTCAACATTGTTCCATGTTAACCTTGTTCAAATTTCATGTTCATATTAACATGTACCATTCAAATGCCAAATTCCAAAACTATTTACAAGTCATTACCATTTCATTTTTCAAATTACTTTTTAATTACAATTTAAACCATTTACAAAATCCAATTCCATCAATTACATATAACCATCAATGCCTATGCCTTATCCTACATGACCTAAACCACATGCATAGTTACATCCATTTAAACCAATTACAAATGTCCAAAAACTTCATGACCAAAAGCAATGTGAAAACTCCATAATTCCAAGCAATGCACTTCAATTTCCAAGCCAAATTCTGAGCATAAACCAAAGATAAACCAGACCAACTACACCGGCTTGCAAACTTTCTTATGGACCTACAAAACCATACCAAGCCCACAACCTGCTACAATGCAACCAAGTGCATACCAACTTGTAAACCATGAGCAAAACCCTGCTACAAAACCTGCACCAAGCTTGCAACATTACAAACAACAATCCTGCAAGTCCACAAATCCTGCAACATCATAACAAACTGTCAACAAAGGATCATCAAGCAATGAATGGAATAACAACCATGAGCACATTTAACACCATCAATTCACATAGCAACAGGCCGCAATTCATCACCACAAAGCATCAGTAACAAAACAGTTTGGCAAGCATAGCCATCCAAGTTCAATAATTATCATTCATAAAAACAAATTTCAAGCATACCATATATCATAACAAGACCAACAACCACACTTTCAATCAAACCAACTCGATTTCAATTGTTAACATTAACCATTAAATCCACACTCTATAAGACAATGGTGATTTACCTCTAACTGTTGATTCTCACTAATAATGCACTATAATTACTAGCCTACCAATTGATTTCCCTAACTTTCTAATTCCAATCTACTAACTGACTTTGCTAACTCATTTAACTAACTTTCAAAACATTTGCAACAAACTAATTGTCCTAACTAATTGAGAGAGTGCAGCTAAGTGCAAAACTCAGTGAGTTAAAAGAAGCAACTCGCTGAGTTCATCATAACTAACTCCTAACCTCACTTCAATCCTCCATTTGACCCGAACCTGCATCCTATATATTGAAACCTTCATCCTCATTCATTGGGATCGATTCATTACTCTCATCTTCTCTCAGAGTCTCTCTGCAATCCATCTCTCATTACTCCTCACCTAGAGCTCATCCTCGGCAGCCATTGAAGCTTCACCTTGAAGCTTCAACGTGCTTGAGATAAACCTTAATCACTCTCATTTGTACTTCTCTCTCATGCACAGGAATTCAGAAGCAGCAAGAACAGAAGAAGAATAGCAAGGAGAAGAGGAAGTGAAGAGATCAAGCCAATTACCTGGGCGTTTTGTTTCATTCATCATCATCTTCTTCACCGAGCCAAGGTCATCTTAAAGGTTAGGGATCCATCCTCTGATTGTGCTTATCTTTGCTTCAATTTTAATTATCAGTATGTAGCTCTGAGTGTAAGGAATCAAATCATTCTCCTATGAGGCTCTGATTCCTTGAATCCATGGTTTGATTTATGTTTGAGCAATTAGGGTTCTTAACTATGGTGGATCTTTGTGTTTGATCGAGTTGAATTTGGATGAATTAAAGTAAGGTTTCAGATAGGGGGTGATGGCACAAAGTGAATGAGGTATAGTTTGACCGTTTTAGGGGTTCGCCGCTGCCGGTGACTGATTCCGGCGTGACTGAGGAGTGTTCAGGTGGAGGGAAAATTGGAGTTTGAACGGTGATTGTTTGACCACGAGAAACACTTGAAAAACGTGTTTAGTGATTGAATTGGCTGTTGAATTCCTTCTCCACTCATTGCATTGGACTTATTTCCCCCTCACAAATCCGGATTGGGCTTCAATACTCCCCTAAGGCTCGTTTGCTTTGCTATTCACACCAAGTTTCCCATTACTCCTCCATGTCTTCCAAGCTGATTGGGATTGGGCCCATGGATGGGCATCGCGCCAACTCTGTTGCGCACCCTATTTTGCTACCATTTACCCCCTTGTTTGAGTTTTCTTTTGACATTTTATTCCAATTTTTGCTCTTTTAATTTTTGCTATTCTCTTTCAATAATTTTTCATGAATTGATATATAAACTAATTGATAGTTAATTAGGTTTTAACATGATTAATTGATTTAGTTAGAATTAATTGATGTAGTTTAATTCTTGATTAGTTGATTCTTGTTTACATGACGTGATTTGATCTTAATTCTTCCATGTTTTAGATTTTAATTCATTTTTAGAATGATTAATTAGGATTTAATTGATTAAAAATAATCTTGTTCATTTAGGTTTAATTGATCTTTTAATCATTGTTTCTCATGTAAACTTCGGTATTGATTTCTCTAATTGATTTGCACCTTAACCATGGCATGTTCCCTTAGATTATGATTCTGTGTAGAATCAATTAGCATTAAATTGAACTGATTAATTCATTAGGATTTCTTGTATATAATTCAACTAACTTTTTCCCACTGATTATGTGTTGATCAAAGTTTACTTTGATCAACCAAATCCTTTGCATTGTGCTTAATTCCCCAATCCTATTCAAGTGATCAAAAGACCCTTGATCACTTGATAAGGCAAGTCCCTTATGCTCAAGCTGTATTGGACCTAAAGAGCCCAACATATCAGGATCCAGATTCAAGATCAAGAGTTCAAGACTTCAAAGTCAATACGAGTCAAGCATGAAAGACATAGTGGACTATTTCTCAAGCATAACAAAGGTCAACACTTGTCAACCATGATTCGAGTTGTTTGGCATGAGCCTTAAGTAATAGAGAATGAGTGAGAGTGGAGAATTCCTTAACTCATTATGAATATCTTTGAGTACGGGATGAATGACCTAGTTTTTTATTGTATTCACATTTATTCATAGACTTTAGCACAATTTGAATCAAATGATTGTTAAGTCTCTCTTCACAAGCAACATTGCAACAATCAGAACCTTCATCAACACTTGTTAATCATGACAAGAGTTACACGACATGAGCCTTAAGTAACAAAGAATGATGAGAGTGGAGCATTCATATTCTTGTCTAGGATATCCTTTGGTATGGGACGAATGACCCATTTGCTCAAGGTATTCGCCTTTGTTCATAAACTTTAGTGCAATTCTAATCAAACGATTGACAAGTCTTTATGATAAGGAGCGGCAGGGAGAGTCTTCTTTAGCAACTTGAAATTTAAGATGAGAATCACATGCCATGAGCCTTAAGTAGTAAAGAAGGAGTGAGAGTGGATAATTCCTTAACTCATTCTGAATATCTTTGGGTACGGGACGAATTACTCAGTTGCTTATCCTATTCACCTTTACTCATAGACTTTAGTGTGGTTCATATCCAATGATTGCCAAGTATTGTACATATTTAATTATCATATCTCTTTCCTTAGCAATTTGTTGATGTCTTTGTTCTGTATTAGTTTTCTGAACTACGGAGCTCTGCCTTTCTCATTGCACGATGGGAATACGTAGGCACAAGGCTTCGAACCCTTGGCGAGCACATTTATTTATTATTTCTTGTTCTTCAATCATTACCATCCCTCATCAGTATTCTGATGTCTTCTCTTTGAAACCAAATATGTTATCCCTTTGGATTTCATGCATATCCTTTTAGGGAAATTCCAGTGCCTACCTTGTAAACCAAGAGATGTTTGCCTTTATTCCAAACACTTAATTCCTTTATTTTTTGGCTTGACGCTTGTTTCCTCTTTGGTTCAGATTTTATTCCTTCATGGATTCAATATATCATTCTCCTGTGGTTTCAAATTGCTTGTTCCTCTATAGGGATATACTATTTCCTTGGACCAAATATAATTTTCCTTTGGGTCTCATACATATCCTTTTAGGGCAATTCCAGTGCCCATCTTGTGAACCAAGATATATTTGCCTTGATTCCAAACACTTAATTCCTTTATTTTCTAGATTTATCCATGTTTACTATGTGGGTCAAAGTTATTTACCTTTTATGGGTTCCCATACTACTATTGTCTTTTAGTGCCAAGTTATACTTTTCATCACTTCCTATCAAATCTCTTTTTTTTCAGTCTTAGTTCCATGACCTACGGAGCTCTGACTTTCTCATTGCACAATGAGAATACGTAGGCACAAGGCTTAGAATCCTTGGTGAGCATAATTATTATTTCTTCTTCCTTAGGGAGAATTTCATATCTTCCATGATCCTTTATCATCTACCTTCAATCATAACCAGTCATCCCAGTGACCTACTGCCTCTCTTTGGAATTCCATATTTACCATTTTAGGATAATTGTCCATCTTTGTACCAAGAGATGTTTACCTTGATTCCAAACACTTAATTCTCCTTGTTTTCGGCCCAACCATATATAGTGGTTACATGCCTTAGCTCCCCACATATTGGTTTATGCCACCTTTACTCTTAGGTTTCAAATATTATTTCCTTTATGGACTCCAACAATACCTTTACCTTTTGGTTCCAAACCATAATTTCAGTCACTTTTACCAAATCTCTCAGTTTCTTTCTACTTTAATTATAATTCTTTAACATTTCATTCACCATTCACTATTCAATACCTTCTACCAAAAATTTACTTCATGTGATATAACTTTCTCTTTGAGCCAAATACGTTGTTTCGTTGAGCTCCATCTAGTGTCTGCCTTTGAACTGAGAGATGTTTGCCTTGATGCCAAACATTTAATTCCATTTGTTTTTGGCCCCAGCATATAGTGGTTACAGGCCTCGACTCCCCACATATTGGTTCATGCCACCTTCACTCTCTGGTTCAGATTTCATCTCTTCATGGGTTCAAACAACTCTATCCTTTAGTTCAAATCATACCGTTATCACTCTTCTTTCATCTTCCACCTTTAGTTGTATGAACTACGGAGCTCTGAATTCCTTATTGCACCATAAGGATACGTAAGCATTAGGGCCCTAATCCTCTCCGAGCACTCTATCTATTCTATTCTTTTACCCTTTATCCGTTTGCAAGTAATCTTTAGATAGTAACACCCATTCAAGCATAGAACAGTCAAAACGGTTCCCATTGAGTACAACGGATGTTAGGGATTCTAATACCTTCCCTTTGAATAACCGAATTCCTTACCCATTTTTTCTTTTCCCCGGGTTTTATCGATGTTTCCCTTTCCTTTGGGAATAAACAAATTTCGAGACTCTGTTGTATGTTCGAGCGTGCGATGCATTCAGATGAATTTGTGCTAGCTTTAGTCCCATTTGCACCTCCACTTTTGAAACATCGACCTTCATACCCTTTTAACATAAATTTATCTAGAACTTGATTAACATAACTCCGAGACCATTTTAATTATGCCGACATACTTGAAGGTGAAATGTTTTAATTTTGTTATCTCTATTGAATTTATTCAAGTGATGTTGTGCAGACCATTTGTAGTGACGAAAATCATTTTGCTGGACAGGGTCTATTGGTAGAGTAGATGTGATAGGGTCATGCTAAATTTCAAAGAATTAATCATTCATTCTAATAATTGTTACTTTATTTAAAATTAATCATTGAATTGGAAAATGTACTTATTACTAATTGTTGTTATATTCAAAGTAGACTCGGATCAAAATCATTAAATTGCCCATATACAGAAAATCATGTGTTAGCTTTCACTACCCTAATAATCATAAAGTTTGTGCCAACTCTTATCTACTGGGAGTGTCAAACATTTGTGGTGTACATTCATTTTGGTAGATGTTTGCAAGGACAAATCAATGATCTAACTAAAGGGAAGCATTCACAAGACAAGAATGTCAGATAGAAACCAATTTCCTTTGGACTTTTAAGCAAGCAATAAGTATAATCACCCAAGAAATTAATAAGAAGACCAATGGCATCAAATAAAGATAACCAAGCATCCAAGCAAGCACTCCAAAAGCAAGCAGTCTTCAATGTTCTTCAAATGTATCAGATGAATATTCCTTTGAAACATTCTCACAGAGACAAGCATAAAATAATGTCAATAAGATCAAAATAACAGCTTAATCACCGAGACAAAGTAAGTAACAGATAAACCAAAGAGTTACTTTAGGCTTATATCAGATGAATGGCATTAGCCAAGTCGTTTTCCATAGCATAGGGATGTTGCTTACTCTAAGTCCAAAAGTTCAGTTCAAGTCACAGACAGAGGTTCAACAGTCCACCAATGTATTTTTTAGGGTTTTTGTTTTTATTAAGTATTTTAAGGTCCTAAGACCACAATCAAAGCAAAATTACAAGCACAATATAATACAAGCACAAAATATGGCTCAAGTGAGAAAAGTGAAAATGACTGAAGTATAAACAAATTGCATGAATGTAAATGGCAGTGAATGATAAAGTGCATAAATTTAAATTATATTAAAGTAAATTGCATTAAAATAAAGTCAATACAAAAGATGTTAGTCAATGTTAGTGGAAGAAGAGAATGGTTTAAGTCATTTTTTGGAGAACACTCAATCATCCACTCATAAGCATGAAGATATGAATCAAGACATAATCCATGAGAAGGGCTCCAACTTGGATAAATCAACAAGTATTCCACTAGCTCTCACAAATGGAAAAAGGGTTAAATCTTCACACAATACCATGAGGAATGGGAGACTTACAATCTCACTTACAAAAATGATATGCCTTTGGGACAAATTTAGCTCTATGTTAAGCAATTGCAATTGGACTTATGTAAAAGTCACAACTATCCGAGGTCGAGAAAAAATAATATTGGTGTTAATGCATGATAGAGACAAGGTATGAAGACCAAGCTCCTAAAGCATACCAGACACAAAAATAAGAGGGAATGGACCTATCTCGATCAAGCTCATGTTGATTCATCTGACACAAGGTCATGATGAATCAACTCGCATTTGATATTTGAGAAGTCATTGGTCAATGAGGGATTGGGGAAAAAGGAGATGCATATGAAGAAATGAAGTGAAAAGGATCCCAAATTGATCAAGGGATGAACTTCATTTGATCAATACCATCCATTCATTTTGAGGGATGAAGTTCATACTTCATTAACCCCCTAAATCCAATGGTATTGATCAAATTGATGTCCAATTCAACCAAGATCAAGACCAAACAGAAGATGAGTCAACATAAAATCAAACAAATAGCTCAACACAATTTTAAAGCAATTAAAATTCCATTTTTAAGTGAATAAAAATACATTTTAAAAGATGAAAAACCTCAAGTCCCTTCAAATCACCAAAGAAATAGCCAAGGGATTTATCATAGGTCAAACAAGGTCAAAGGACCTTAGACTAAATTTTTTGGCATTTTCGAAAAGTCAGAAGTATTTAAAATCAATTAAAAACAAGTCAAAAATCATTAAATTCACTAAAAATATCAAATCCAATCCAAAAAATAATTTTAATTCAGAAATGGGAAGAGGAAATTATTTGACTTTTTTTGGTGAAAGTCCCATATTTTTGGATTAAAATTGAATTTATGATGAATTTAATAAGAAAATGGTATTTAAAATATTAAAATAAAAAATCAGATAAAACAAAAAAACAAGGCCCATCAGATCTCCACCATGGTCCAAAGTCAACACACGCGTACGCTGGATAATCAAGATGGAAGGTTCAAATTAGAACATGGACCAAGGATCAGATGGCCTTGATTGAACCAACGCACCACAGAATCTCTAGCTCCGGTCATCTTCTCCAGTCAGATCACCGGACTGGTCAGGACCAAAGAATCACCAAAATGGATGGATCATATTCTGTTTTAAAGAGAAAATCATGAGGATCTCGAATCTGACCTCCAACTTCTTCAACTCTCACTCTATAAAAAGACATATGGAGTTGAAAAATGAGGTTCCATAACTGAGTTGCTTCGATTCAACCTCAAAGCAACTAAATCTTATTGCCTACATTGGTAGGGCTTCAGGCAACCAAAAACCAATCAAAAAGGTGGAGAAATGAGGGAGAATCGAAGAAGGAAAGTTTGAGAAATTTCACCTTCGGTGATGAATTCTGAGCTAGATCTCGACTCAAATCCAATTGGCCTTGCTTCCTCTTGCTTGCAAGAGATGTTTGAGATGAAAAAGGATGTGAACCTTGGAGTTTTAGTTCACAAAAATAACTTGAACTAAAACTTGATTTCAAAGAAATCTTCAAGGTGTTCTTTCAATGGAGGCTATGGGATTTCTGGGCAGAGCTTGGGCAAGGTTCTCCCCTATTTCTGATGCAATGCTCGTGTATTTATATGCTCTTCCATTCATTTTCACACCATGCAAATTTTCAAACAAAAATAGTAAGTTGTGTACATGAGTGCATGGACATGTGATTAGGCCCAAGTAATGATGTAATCCACTCCAAATTAGTGTACAATGGATGTTGCGATCATAACATGGAAGCATGCAAAAGATTAACATTTGAGTGCAAAAGTTGCCAAATTGGATCATGCAAAGGAACCATGTGTGAGTCCCTCAATTTTGATCCAAATGAAATGATCTTGGACTCTTTTGAAAGCTACTATCAAGGGGAACAACATTTATTTTGGAACTTTTTCCATTTGAAGCTTGGATCATGATGAATTCTGACCTTGAAGTTGGAGGAATCAAACATACTTGAAAATTTTCTAAGTTAAAAGTCAAATGACCCATTTTTCCACCTTGAATAACTTTTGCTATGAGCTTCAAATGACTCTGGTTACTTCTACAAAGTTGTATGTCTTTAATTATCTTCAATTTGGTCATAAATGTGACACCATTTGGATCTTTCATGATGGAGTTATGAATTTTAGAAGTTGAGGAAAAATGCTTGTTCAATGATGATGGCCTAAATGGACCTATAATGTTTCCTCATGTCACATGCCCTTGCAAGTAGAATTTGACTTTTTAAAAGAAGAAAAGTTGAATAAGACATCCTGAAACTGATCATGAAACTTGGATCATATTCATATCATAAAAATTGAGGAAGTTGTGGTTCTTGGAAGTTGACATTCTATCTAGGACACAGACAAAATGACCTATAATCTTTCATCATAAAAATTGATTTTCCAAGAAAACTTAGCTCTTGATGTCAACATGAAAGTTGTTTGGAGTGTCATAAAGAGTAAATTTTCTCTTGTAATCATTTTCATATGAGAAAAAGTGTAGGAGATAGGGTATAGGGAACCTTAGATTTGACTAGTTGACTTTTCTGGTCAACCTCCTTGAACCAACTTGCAAACTTGAAGTTCTTTTGCTCTTTGGGGCTCATGGAAATCATACATTCTTATGATGAAGTTCAATTGAGTATCCCATAATATCCTTGAGGAAGGCACACAAGATACCCAGATGAATTAAGGCTTCATTGACAAACAAGCTTCAAACTCTTGATGAATTCTTGATCAAAATGACAAACAAAGAACATAGGGATCCATATATGATGCTTTGAACCAATGTGGACCTTTGCTCTGCTTGATTCTTTGCACTGAGGGTCTCAAACCTTAGTTGTGAGCTTGATGAGGCATATGTGGACATACACACTACCTATAAAAGAAGCAAAGCTACACTAGACATATATTTGGTATTTTGGTTAGTAAACAAAGAAAATAAACTATGATACAATCAAATGCTTGGTGATCTCTCCCAATGTAACCCCAATGAATGAAGGGTGAGGAGGATACCAATGTGTGATCCCAATGCCAATGCAAAATATGATGAGATGACATGAGGGATCTTAGGGGTCAAAATTGGGGTCTTACACCCATTTTCTCTTTCCCCCGGGTTTTATCAATATTTTCTCTTTCCTTCGGGAATGAATAAATTATTATTAATAAAATTTTAATTTACATTGTCTAAATAGCAATTTCTTTCGAGAGTTCTACCTTTTCAATAACATAACATCACATATATATATTTTTAAAATCAATAATTGAATTGGAAGATTTTATTATATAAACTAATAAATTTTGAGATTAATTTATAAATATTTCCTATATTATCAAATTACTTTAAAATTGATATTTTAAGAAAGTACTTTTTTATGTTAATCTTTATATATCTTGATGGCATAAAAAAATAAGTATAGATTAATTTTCAAATTTTTAAATATTATTTATATGATAATATTTTTTAATTCAATCATTAATTTTACAAAATATATAAATGGTGTGATGTATAATATACACTCGCATGATTATTTTATTAGTTAATGCGAGAAAGAAAGTCTATCCTAAGTGGATACTCACAAAAATACCTAAAATAGATAGGGTAAACCTCCAAAAATAGGTATGAGCATGTACTCGGCTAATTACTCATTTAAATAAGCGGGGATGAGTGCATGTATGAGCATCTTAGTACTCATTATGCCACATACCTGCACAATATATATTTATATATTTTAATTTATATTATTATATAAAAATAAATATCAATCAATTTTTAAAAATACATCAATTTTAAACTACTACATATTTAAAATAACTGATCATTTATTTCATAATTCAACAATAAATTTTTTAAATATTTTCAAAATTTTAAAATAATATGATATTTTATACTTGATATATTTATTTTTATTAGAAATGCGGATAATGGATACGGAAGAGAGTATTTACATACCCATAGAATATAGACACGGATGCCAATTTCGATACCCAATCAAGTATGGACTCGAGTACAATTTTTTTTAACTGTAGGTATAGGGACGGGTACAACATTATCCAAACTCTGTCCATTATCATACCTACATGAACACATAATCATATTTCCGCAATGGACTATCTAAAAAATCAATTAAATAATAATTAAAATAAAGAAAGCACTAAATACATAGATAACAAATTTAAATCAAAATAATAGATTTAAATCTTCATCTTCATCTTATTATTTATTAAATACATTTAAATTTATTTTATTTTTTAAATTTCGATATCACATTTTAAATTTTTTATTATTTTTCCATATAATAATTTTCTTTAAATTTATTATATTTGATAATCTTTTCAAATTATACATTATCATCTTTACATTTTTATAAAATATTATATGATATTCTCGGATTAAATACTTATATTTTAATATTGAAATTGTGTTCGATTTATAAATAATAAATAGGATGAATTTATTGTAAAATTACAATTATAAAAAGAAAAAATTGTTTTAAATATCTCATCTCCCTTTCAACCAAACATATAGCATGTAATTATCATTTCTCTCCTTCCCTTTCATATTTTAAACCATTCATAAATATAATTAAAATCTCCCCACCCTTCCCATTACTTCCCCTCTTTTAATAAAAATATATCTCTCATTCTCCCTCCCTTCAACCAAACTAAGTATAAAACATTCTAAATCTCATGGAGATCATATTCCTATTAATAATTATTTTGATCCGAAAAATAAACGATTAAAAATTAAAGAATTAATACATATTGTTTTAAATAAAAAACAAAAATAAACCTAAAATTAAAATATGATAATAAAAGAGTGCAATGCTATACGAATATGTACGTATATGTCCTTTTTTTTTTAGTGAATACAAAGAGGTTAATGATGTTCCAAATTAATTTTATGGTATATTTTTTAACGATATTTTATAAGACAAATGTAAACAAAGATTTTATTGAATAATAGAACATCAAAGGGTTACATAAAACACTGATAACCATAATTAATTATAGATAAATGAAACATGTGAATCTTAAGAATGACCCACAATTTAGTGGAAACACATAGATATAACAATCACTTTTTGATTAAAAAAAAGAAAAAAGAGCATGGAAAAATAAAACTTGTTTTCTTAGTAACATGTGGGGATTTAAATGGACACACTACGGAGCAAAATAGTGTCGATGGTAATTCCAGGTCCCAAACCGAGAAGTACACCCCATTCAAGTCCCTCCCCTGTTGTGCCATATCCTTCATCTTTTGACTTTCTCCTCATCTCATCCATGACGAATAATACAGTCGCACCTGTCATATTACCATATTCGCTTAGTACATACCTACTAGCTTGCAATTTTTCTGACTTCAAGTCAAGTTTTGCTTCAATTTTGTCAAGAATGGCTCGTCCACCTGGGTGTGCAACCCAAAAAATGGAATTGTAATCCGAAATATTCAAAGGTTGAAAGGCCTTAACAAGAGCTTTTTCAATGTGTTTTGAAACAAGGTTAGGAAGATCCTGTTCAAGATATAATATCATTCCTACTTCTCGAAGGTCACCTTTAATATATCTTCCGCTATCTGGAAGGATGGTTTGTGCAGTCCATACCAATTCAAACAAAGGGTTTTCAACTTTTGGCAATGGGTCTGAACCAATAATCACAGCTGCGGCACCATCTCCAAACAATGCCTGTCCCACAAGACCATCAATATGAGTTTCACTAAGTCCAGAGAAAGATAATATCCTCATCTCCGCACAAACCAATAACACACGGGAATCTTTGTTGTTCTCAACCAAATCTTTAGCTAAACGAAGTCCCATTGCACCAGCATAACAACCTTGTTGATACATCATATAACGCTTTACATCTGGGCTTAGGCCTAAAAGGTTTGTGAGCTGAAAGTCAGCACCAGGCATATCCACACCAGCTGAAGTACAAAAAATGAGATGAGTAATCTTGGATTTAGGTTGACCCCATTCCTCGATAGCCTTTGTTGCAGCTTCTTTTCCCAACTTTGGTATTTCCACAATTACTATCTCTAGTTTGGTATCCAATGTAGGTTTCCTAAACTCACAAAAACTCGGATTCTTCTTCAAAATATCTTCGGTTAAATGCATGTATCGTTTCTTAATCTTAGTTTTATCACCTGATAAAAAAACATATAAAAATATAGAAAAGACGCTAGCAATGTATATTAAAAATAAACTCAAAATATATTATAAACATGTTACATATGCGCTGAAATTTTTCTTTGAGCTCCGTCTTATGTTCACTGTTTGTGACGCGGAACAAAAAATCCGGATATGTGCTCTGATACACACAGTTTGGAGGATTAGCAGTGCCGATTGCTAACACAGTGGCAGTGCCTCCAGCTCTTTGTGCTTGGCGGATCTCATCAACTGTCGTCATCTTAACTATCTTAACTGCACAAAAGAGAAAATTAAATCATGGGATATTACTAATGTAAGCTTTAGAATGTTGATAGTGAGCACACGTACTAGTAGTAGCTAATTAGCTTGCAGAGTAATAAAAGGAAAGATTTGGTGTGTGAGAAATTGTTGTTTGGGGTATGGTGTATATATA
This sequence comes from Lathyrus oleraceus, assembly GCF_024323335.1. Classification (NCBI taxonomy): domain Eukaryota; kingdom Viridiplantae; phylum Streptophyta; class Magnoliopsida; order Fabales; family Fabaceae; genus Lathyrus; species Lathyrus oleraceus. The sequence goes on from NC_066583.1 coordinate 216,269,710, forward strand.
GCCTGACTTGCTGCTTGAATAGAAGGAAATGTGGTTGGTTTATTTAATTTAGATACCAAATAAGTCTTTTCCCTCATAATTCTTTATTTTAATAGTCACTTATTGATCTTATAATTTAAATATCACAAAAAATACACTTTTAAATATTTTTTAAATTATTTAAATATATTAAAATAATTTATGACAAAAAACAGAAAAAGAATATATAATTTAGTTTTTAATATTTTTTTATTCTCAAATGTAGTTCATTTTGGTTTTTTAAATTAAAAATTATTCATATAAATTATTCATTTTTTAAAACGTACAATTTCAAGACGACATTAACATCAATTTATAAAAAATTTGCACCAATTAAAAAAAATTAGCATTATACATTTTATAAAATTAAAAAATTAATACATATTATTTTAAATAAAAGACCAAAATAAACCTAAAATTAACGTATGATATTAAAAAGAGTACCCTGCTATACGATAGTAGATATTTTCAACGAATAGCACTAAATGACTTTGTCTCAAAATAGACAACAATATATTCCATGATGTTATAATTAAGGGTTCCGAAAATGGTAAGAGAGACAATAATATGAAAACGAACAATATTGTAACTTGCATTTTTCAAACGGAGAAAATGTGGGCCAGCTCTTATCTATACAATTTATTCACGTGATGCTTTGCCGACAATTTTTGGTGACATGCACTCATCTTGGTGGGTTTTGATTTTGTTGCCGCTACTTTAACCACCCATTCTTAGGATTATATGAATAGAATTTTGACTTTTTTTTATTGCCTTGCCTTATTTTTTAAATTTTATTCTCAATATATCCTATTTTGAAAATTAATTTTCAGAATGTCCTACTTTATACCTTTGTCTCGCCCATTGAAACGACGAATTACTGAATCATATAAATTTGCAGTATTGACTTGTCCATTGGTTGGACGAGTACTGCCAAAACTTTTTCCCCATGCATGAACTCGACCAATGGATGGCCGAGTGAATGAAGTGATTTTTTTTTGTTTTTTAAATTAATTCAATAGATTTAATTAATGAATATTGTTTTTAAATAATATAGTTATTTCCAATGACTTTCATTGACCGAGCAATTGGTTTGTGTTTGTACTATCTCGGACAATGATTGGCCGAGTACTCATGTATTAATTTTCTATAAATAGCCGGACTTGCAGAAATGTAATTCAGATCACACGTCAAATTATTTTGGTAAGAATGTCTGCTTGGGGTCTTGTATTTTATGGACAAGGTGAAAAAATCAGTGTTTGCCTCGATCCGCAATAGAATTTCAGAACACCGATTGCAACCATCCAAACTGGGTATCGTTGTTCATACATAACGTTGACTGATGCAAGTCCTGATGGTACGTACATGTATTACCTGGATCGTATAGAAAATGATGAAGATGTTCAGTGTATGTTTTCGGCACATAGTGGTGAAGTTAATAGAGGAGTTGAAGGTCCACTTGTGTTGGTTGTTGTTGTTGATTAGTTAGTTAATAACCTCTATGAATTTAAGTTGTTGTGATTATACTTTGTAATCAGAAACCTTGATTATCAAATGTATTCCATAATGTTTGTTTCCAAAAGACATTGTTAATACACAAGGGTATATATGTAGTACGTGCATAATAGTTGATAATAAAAAAGAAACATAATCATCTAGAGGGTCCTACAACATTTGGACATTTCCTATGTATGTGTCATATTTCACGGTAAATCCCACACCTTCTCTTTTTCTTTTCAACATTGTCCATTTCGGTTCTAATCCGGGTGTTGTTTGGGCGCCCTTTCTTCCTCCTTCTCATAGAGTCGTCGTGGCAAAGAGTAAATCCTTCATATTATGGCTAATTCTCCTCATGGGGAAGTCCTAGGAAACTCTCCTTATAGACCTTGAAGACGTTAAGAATTTTGAACACGTATGGTATGTGAATGGAGTAGTCCTGGCGTATACTCGAACATGTTGCGATTACATGGGAGCAAGGTAAGTGAAATGCCTGAAATTTCCCACAATCGCAATGTTGTTTCCTAAGATCAATGCTGAATGTACTGGTTGGTCGACCATCATTATGATTAATCTTCTCATGGACCATGAAATAGAATTTCTCCCGATCAAATTGCATGACGTTATGTGTGTTAGCTTTACTAACTTCCTCAGTCATCCCCTTGTTGCAGTTATTAGTGAAAACTTGCTCAGAGGCTAACATTTTTGTCCATTGATGGCCTCTTTTACCAAATAGTTATCCTAATCGATAGTACGTACATTTTACCAATGCATTGATTGGAAGGTTTCGGGTTTCTTTGAGTACGGAGTTCATTGCTTCTGCCAAATTAGTTGTCATGTGACCCCAGCATTGCCTTCCGTCAAATGCCATTGCCCACTTCTCCCGAGGGATATTGTCTATCCATGATAAAGCGTCATTGTTTATTCTTAGGATTTCCCCCCGATAGTAGTTAAATTTCGCCTCTGTCAACGCATAACCCATGTTAACAGCTATTTTGCGCAGTTCCTTGTCTTTAATCTCACACATGAAGTTTTGTGCAATGTGTCTAATGCAATAGACGTGTGAAGACGGAGGATACTGCCATCCATTTTCCAGATTGTTATATGCATTCTTTATTGATTCATGTCAGTCTGATATTAGACACAAATTTGCTTGTGGAGTAACGTGTATTCTCAAATTCTTAAGGAAGAAACTCCAAGCATCCTTTGTCTCTCCTTCAACCAATGCGAACGCTATTGGAAAAATGTTCTTGTTCCCATCCTGTGCCACATCCATCAACAGATTCCCTCTATACTTGCTATACAACCATGTTCCACCAACCTGTACAATAGGTTTACAATACGCGAAACCACGTATACATGGTTGAAACGCCCAAAAAAGACGATGGAAGATCCTTTGGTCACCCAAGTGTGATCCATCATTTGAAATCACAAGTAAGGATTGCAATTCTATAATAGTACCTGAAAGATATGTTTTCATTACCAGTATCCACTATGCAGATCGTTGTAAGGTGGCAGATCGTTGTAAGATGTCTCCCAATTTCCATACAGCGACTCAATTGCCTTACACTTTGCAATCCATGCCTTTTTGTAGGATATTATATACCTGTATTTTTCTGCAACATGAGCGATGATCACTTTCACCTTAAGAGCAGCTTCGCGATTTACAAGCTCCATTATGCTCTTACTAATCATTTCTCAATTGAGTTTTCTATGGTCTTGTGACATAGAAGTGGTTATGCATGTATGAGGCCCACCAGACTTACCAACTTTCCACTTTGAGTTGCCTTTACGCAAAGAAACCCTGCATTTGAAATTGCATGCAGAATTTTTACATTTGATGACATAACGTACATTGTCAGATTTAGTCACTGAATAATCTAGACTACGTTTTATATGCCATTGTTATAACGCAACAACACACACTTCCTTATTTTCAAACTTCATGCCCTCCTCTATTTCACCAGCATTGTGAATTGGTGTGAAACTCCCAAAAACAGAGATTAGCTCAGCATCATCGAAACTTATATTTTGCATGTCAATAGGTGGATTATACAAACTAATCGATTGAGCTCTTAGTGCTACGGTCGGTGTTTCGATGATATCTTCATTGCCATCGTCATCGCTAGCACCAAATAGATCTTCAAATAGGAGCTCTTCTTGATCATCCTCACTATTATCGCCAACCTCTTCATTCGGTATGAAAGGTTCATTATTTTGAGTATGTTCTTCGTCAATGGTTTGACTCATCCCGTACTAGTGTGACTGTATGGATTGCGTTGGTTATGTTTCAATATTTTGAAATAGATGGACATATATCTCAATCGTGGGTAATTGAGAAAATGTTATATGACATTGAAACATTGACTTGACATCTTCGTCATTCTCAATAGGTGTCATTACGTAAAAGACGGTATCATCATCTCCATTAATTAATGGACGACGATAAATAATGTCTTCAACACAATTTTGTAACTTTTTTTCAATTCGATCTTTTAGATGATGGAAGTCAGAATTGATGTGGATTTTGAATAAATGCACATTTGTATTGCTAAATGAGAATCCCTCATTAACATCTGTGAGAATTGACCCGTTAGAATGGATATGCACAACTAAATTTCTCTGAGCCATTTGGATATAGATATGAATGTAGGAGACTTGGAATGTTGACAAATAATACCATTAAAAACCTATTTTATAGTCAAAAAACGATTTCCAAGGATACAAAACCCAAAACCCTAACTTGGCCATTGATTGGGCGGATAAAAAGGCAGACAGACATAGCTCATCCTTTCTTTGGACAACACAAAACGCGTGTAGACATAGCTCATCCTTTGGTTGGACGAGTCAACACGGTGGCAGGCCTAGCTCGGCCATTCAATGGGCGGGTCTAAACGCATGCATATTTCGCAATTCAATGTCTAATCAGCCAGGGAATCATTGAAGGAATACGCAACACAGGTTTTTTGCATGCATTCAATGTTGTGTTCAATCAACCTGCACTATTAGCATCCATTGTTTTAATATTTTTTCAACCCTATAACTTAGCCTTTCATCAACAAATAATTGTCATCAACTCCTTTCAATCTTTAAACAAATTCGGTTTCTCACATCAAATTTTCTTCTATTTCATATTTATAAAATGTCTTTGTTGTGGATGGGCGAATCACACCGTGGAACAGCAGTGAACATTGCCAAATATGTAAGTCTGCGTATTCATTACTTTTTTTTAATTCAACTTCTCTTCACAAAAAATATTCATTATCATTTTTATCTGAATTTCAGGAAGACACTCGATTTCGGGTCCATTCCCATACTTACATTCAACCAAGTGCGGTTATAATACCGTATTTAGAACTAGCGGGTTTTGCTAATGTAGCCAAGATAGCAAGTTTAAAAGTAGACTTTAAACTAGTTGTTGCTTTGTTAGAGAGATGGAGACCCGAGACACATACGTTTCATTTACCAACTGGTGAATGTACTATCATACTAGAAGGTGTGAGTATGTTACTCGGTCTCCGAATTAACGGTAAAGCTATTAATGGCCCAACAAATGTAACTAACGATGTTTACATGGAGAATTTGGGCATCGAACAGACCGCTTCAGATGAAAATGGGGCTTCTGTCAAAATTGTTTGGTTAGAAGCTCTATTAACATAACTAAAAAATAACTCTACCCCGACGGAGGCGGAAAACATTCTCCATGCAAAAGTTTATATTTTACTATTAATTGTTGAGTTTAAGTTGAGTTTGTTTGATGGGACTCCAAGGGGCTGATTGGTTGTAAAGAGAAAGTGAGAAGAGAGAAATGGGTGAGAGAGTTTGTGAGGAGAGAGAAATAGGTAGAAATAAAGTGAAAATTTGTTTCTCTTTCTTATTTCTTCTCATTTTAGGGTACCCACACAATTTCATTATCTCTGCCCTATTTCTCACGAAACCAATCAAGATAAATGAGGCATCTTTCTTCAACTGCTCTCTCAGGAACTTCTCTCTTTACTATTTCATCTAAAATAAACACACCATAAGTCCCTCATGCGAGGCGTTTAGATGAGACTCTAAGTCCCTCAGGAGGGGCGTTCAAATGAGCTTATCTGATAGGGCTCTAAGCCCCTCAGGCGAGGTGTTTAAAGAAGGTGATCCCTCCGTATATAGCCCATTCGTATGGCTCTTAAGGATGACAATGATCTTCCTGTATAAGTACAACATACATATATTTCCTTAAGAGGCAATAAGTATATTCCTGTGGAAGTCCAACATATTCTGATTGCCTTAAGAGGCGACAAGGATCTTCCTGTGAAAGTCCATCGTGCTTTGTTTCCTTAAAAGACAACAAGTATTTTCTTGTGAAAGTTCATCATACATAATAGTAAAACCTAAATACTCTTCTTGCTCATAAATATTCTTAAATTTGTACATTGGTGGGTAGCACGCCCCCTCTGAAAATTCGTAAATAGCTTAGCTGTAATAATATTTTAAGCGGATGGAGTTCCAAGTCAGGGGGACGAGTCACCTGTACAATTCTAATAACACCACATATAGAGTATACTAAGTGAAAGCACATATGTCTAATAACAAACAATTTTAATTTCAAATCAAGCAAAACTTAAGATGTTATCCTAAGATGTTATTATATTGCAGGACTTATGCAGAAAGATCATTACCATCCTACGAGGTAATCATATCACACGATGTACATTGGTGTTGGAAATTCCCCAAAACCTATGGTGAATTTCAATCAATCTTGATGAACAAGATTGTTATTACCCATATAATAGCAATGAAAAGAGAAAAATAATGGAGAAAGAAAGAATATAAATAACGATGAAGGAGAAGAAGAATTAAAATTTTGCAGAGTTTCTCTCTACACACAAATTGTGGAAAACTTGTTATTCACTTTGCAACTGCAAAATACTATGAATTACATTGTTATGAATACTCTATTCACTTCATTACAAAAATAAGGATTACTCCCTCTATTTATAGATTTAGGTTAACTTGGACCTCAATCCAAGGCCCAAAACTATAAAAAAAGCCAAAACTATAAAAGCCCAAAATAGCTAACACTACTAAAATAGGCCTAAGTCGAAATCCTGTGTAAAGCAACATGCTTCGACACACTAACACAACTTAACATACTAGGTGGTTCGACACTTCCTTGTTCTGTCGAGCAACCTACTTCGACACAAGGAATTACAATTCAACACACCACCTAATTCATTGTGTCTAAGCTATCTAAATTCATCATAACTCTTAGTCTTCTGAACACTTCGACCCACACTTCCTTTGTCATGATGTCTGCAATCTGATTCTCAATTCTGCAGTGTTCCACATTCATCTTCCCATCTTCTACCTACTCTCGAAGATAATGGAACCTCGTCTCGATGTGCTTGCTTCGACCATGTGCCATCGGATTCTTCGCCATATTGATAGCTGATATGTTGTCAATCTTCATGGTAATTGCTCCATGACTCTTCGCTGTTATATCTTTGACCAGATTCACCATCCATGTTGCTTGACATGCACAAAGAGAAGCAACTACGTATTCTTCTTCGCACGACAATAATGCCACTACTGACTCCTTTCTCAACTCCAAGCAACTAGTGCATCACCTAGCATAAACACATAGCCAGCTGTGGATTTTTTATCCTCAGCATCCCTACACCAACTTGAGTCGGTGTATCCCACTAATTTGCATTCTTTTCCTTCATCATATGCAGGAAATAAAATGCCATAGTCGACAGTTCCTTTCAGATACCTTAGTATCCTCTTTGTCGCTGCTAGATGTGATACCTTTGGCTTCTGCATGAACCTACTCACCATACCTACATTGTATGCTAAGTCAGACCTTGTATGACATAGGTATCGAAGTGACCCAATAAGTCTTCTATATTGGGTTGGGTAGACATCATCTTCATCTGAATCTTTAGACAATTGTAATCTGGGCTCAACTGGAGTCGAAGTTGGGTTGCAATCTTGCATCTCAAATCTCTTGAGTATTTTTCCTGCATACCTTCTTTGGTGCATCATCAAACCTCTACCACTCTTGTAGAATACGATGCCAAGGAAATATGAAATGTCACCCAGATCTGACATTTCGAATTCCTTGTTGAGATCACCTTTGAAGTCTTCGATCTCCTTCTTACAGCTACCTGTTATCAACAGGTCATCAACATAAAGACATAGTATAAGAAATTCACTATTGCTTCTTCTTACATATACTCCATGTTCACTTGTGCACTTCAAAAATTCCTTCTCCCTTAGAAAGCCATCTACCTTCTTGTTCCAAGCTCTTGGAGCTTGTTTAAGTCCGTACAGGGCTTTATGCAGCATGTACACCTTTCTTTCTTCGCCATGTTTCACAAATCCAGCTGGTTGTGCAACATAAACTTCTTCTTCTAAGGGGCCATTTAGGAATTCACATTTCACATCCATCTGAAATATTTGCCAGCTGTTCATGTTTGCTAGATCAATAACCAACCTGATTGTTTCGATTCTAACAACAGGTGCAAAAACTTCATCGAAGTCAATTCCTTCTTTCTGAAGAAATCCTTTCGCCACAAGCCTCGCCTTGTGTCGAGTTACTTCTCCTCTGAGATTCAACTTCACCTTGTATACCCATTTCATATCGATTGCCTTCTTGTCTTGGGGAAACTCAACAAGTGACCAAGTGTTGTTGACTTCGATTAATTTCAGCTCTTCGTCCATTGCTTTCATCCACTTCGAATCTTTCAATGCCTCAGCTACATTGACAGGTTCGACATCTGCGTAGAAAGCATAATGTACCAGCTCGCCTTCTTCATTGACCACATCATCTGATGTAATCACACACTCTTGCAATCCTGCAGGCATGTGTCTTGTTCTCTGAGGTCTGCTTGGGCCTGCTTCACCTCTGACTTCTTTCTGTCGAACTTCTCTTTCGACCTCACTAGTTGGTTCATCACAAAAGATTCTCACTGAATCTTTCTTGACATTCTCAGTCTAATCCCACTCCTTAAGCTCATCTATGATCACGTCCCTGCTGATCACTACTTGCTTATTCACTGGGTCGAACAACTTGTATCCTCCAATCGAATGATATCCTATTAGGATCATCTGACTCGACTTGTCATCAAGTTTTCTTCTGAACTTGGCACATGTCTATGTGCTATAGATCCAAAGACCTTCAGATGACTCAAGCTAGACTTGACACCAGACCATTGTTCTTCTGACGTGATTCCTTCTAGCTTCTTCATTGGACATCTGTTCAGGATATATGTCGCAGTCGACACAGCTTCTCCCCATGATTCTCTGGGTAGTGTAGCACCTAAAATTTGCACCTATCATTGTACATACATTCTCATATTAGGTCATGGCATAACATGGTCCACTGCATAGCATTGCATTGTCCCATTTGCCTCAAGTGCAAGCCAATCAAGAAATTAGGTCAAACTGGTCAGGAGATCAGTCAGTCAAGCAAGTGATAACACGAAACTATATCACATTTTAAGACTTAATTCAATTAAATTATTTTATCATTTACGCTAATTTATCCCATTTCATCAGATATTATGCAGTATTTCTTTTCTATTTACATCAGGTACCCATTTTGAAGCAAAAGTGAAAAAGGGAAGAAATGGAGGTGTAAAAAGCAACAAAAAGGAGAGAAAAGGAACCAAAGGCCAAAGCCCAGCCCAAAGCGCACAAGTCACCAATGCTGTGCCTGTGACGGACGTCACAGGACGCGTGACGAGCGTCACGCGAAGTAACCTTGTGACGGACGTCACACATGGTGTGACGGACGTCACACCAGTCCTCTATATTTTTGGCGCAAGGAACTCAACTGACCACGTTGAAGCCCACTTCCACGCACGCTTAACCCTCGGAAGCCTACTACCATGCACGCGGAAACCCTTGAAAAGTGGTTACACCAGCAGCTTATAAATAGCAGCAAATTGGGAACTTCCAGACACACAGTTTTTGCACGCTCAGTTTTGCGGAAGCTCTGCCAAATTTATTTTTCACGCCTTTGCCTATTTTTCTTCCTTTCCAGCATCGTTCACTTTATTTATTTTATTTTGCAAGCTTTGTTTTCTTTTCCCTTGCAATTTATTTTCCCCCGTTCTTAGCTTTTAGATATTTTTCGCGTAGTAGTTTCTACACCGGAAACTACTGTGCAACTTTATACCGGATTTAACCTTACGTTATATTCGAGTTTTTTTTATTTCCTTGATTTAATTTACTGTTTAATTGAAGAATCGAAGAACAAATCCTACCGGCTTGTGGAGGAGTGTTCAAAGACCATTGTATTACGCATTCAGGTTCTTTAATAGTTATTTAATTTTTAATGTTTTATTCTACTGTTTATTTACATTGCCTGCCTGAAATGAGTCTGTGTATGCATGATAATAATTATTATTTAGTTAGCATGTCTGGCTAATTTGCCTAGGTATCGGTATGTAAAGTAAGCAGAATAAGGGGTCAAGACTAAGTCGGTCTATTCACACTTAAAATTAGAATCAATCTTTTTATGGTCTTAACTTACAGGTTTAATAACAAGATTTTTTACAAAAGTAAAAGACATAAAGAAGTTGAAACCAACAGAGCGAGAGTTTGAGGTTTTAACTGGACAGTGTAAGTTAGTCATTAAATCTATCTCAGGGCGAGAGCAAGTTTTAGAATTAATTAAATTCTGACCTTTTTCCAAAAAGTATTTTTAAAGATTGAATGTGAGGACGAGAGTTAAGCATTTAGATTTAATTGTATAACCTAAGTCAACAGAGCGAGAGTTTGAGATAAGGGTGTTTAAAACGGTCAGTATTTTCTTAAAAAGAGTTTCTGCAACTTTATTGTTTTCAAAATATGATTTTTGACTTAATTATAAGTGACAGCAACATTAACATAAGATCATGGTTCCTTCAACAGAGCGAGAGTTTGAGATAAAACCTTTAACCAATAAAGTTAGTCGAAACGATTTATTTTAAAACCGAGAGACCGACAAGGAATTGATTCCCTAGTTTTGACGAACTACATACCGATATCCGTTTTATTAATATTTAATCTAGATTTTAGTTTAGCTCTTAGCTCCTTTCCCCAAACAATCAAACATTTTCACCTTAGATTTACGTAGTAACCTTAGATAACGGTACATCGATTCATAAGTCCCTGTGGGATCGATATCTTTTAAAACTACGCGATAGAACTGTGCACTTGCAGTTTGTATCCCAAATTCGACTCACCCAGTCGAGCGATCAGCAAGCAAGCACAATTCTCAAGGAGCCAAGGCCCTAGGGTTGGTCCAACATGTTCACATGACTTGGGGATCCATTTGAAGTGTTTTGGTCAAGGATTGGATGTTCAGAAGTCATCAGTCATTGCACAATCAGTCAGAAACCCTAAAAGTCAACTGTTGGTCAACTGTCCATTTAATCAGTGATTTGATGGTTGGATTTGGTTTGAGAGAGCTTATTCATGTCCATATAGTCCTCATATATCATGTCAAACACCATCATGGAAGAATTTGAAGCCAGATCAGAAATTTCCAAAAGGGGAAACTGGACCTGTAACTAAAACTTACCAAAAATGGAAAGTCTTGATCCTCAAACTTACATCATGATACAAGCTTCAAATGAATTTTTGCCCAACATGAAAGTTGAAGATCTTGTTCTCCCATTTCCAAAAAGTCCAAGAACACTCAATTCCCATGTATGGTTGGCAAGTTATGATCAATTCATTTTCAAAAATTCTTGAACTTCAAAAGGCCATATCTCTCAAACCATTTGGCCAAATTTGGTGAGGTTTTTTCCAACAAGTCACATTTGACCTCCTCTTTCCAAAAATGTAATTTTCATGTACCAAAACTTCACCAATCAAAATGGCATTTTTGGACTTGCATGAATTAATTTCAAGTGTGGTACAAAAGTGAGTTTCAAAATTAACCATTTCTAATCAATTCTACCAATCAAACATGTTCTGAAAATGCATTTGTGACATGAACCAAGTCATTTTCGTGCAGTACATATAGCCATTCCCAAGTTGCTTGAAAATTGGACAAAAGTACATCTTTCAACAACTATATCCCACCTTTTCATGGATTGTGATTTGTACTCTTAAACAGAGTATTTAAACATCATTTTTCTGCTAAATGAAACCCTAGCAGCTGCCTCCAAAACAGAGATTTCATCTCATTCTCAAAAAAATCCATTTCTTGCATTTTCCAAAAATCTGTCAAAACCCTCAAAAGACCACGAGCAAACATTGTTGTTTCACCATCTAGGCATCATCTTAAGCTCATTTCAACCACCATTTTTCAACTGTAAGAGCTTTTGGTGGACTGTTCTTTCCAAACATCATCCATGGCAAAGGTCGAGTGAAGCTTCTTCAATTTGTTTCAGGCCCAAGAATCTTCACCATTCATCTTGTAGAAGCATAATCTTCACCTGTTTCGAGCATTGGCAAGCAAATAACAACTATATCACAAACTGCTCATCAAGAGGTGCTTTTAGTTGCTCAGTTCCTTGTGAACTTTTGCTTTGCTTTGCTTGTATAAGCAATTTGCATTGAGGTATATTTCTAATCTTCATGTAGTCTGGAAGACCTGGCCTGTTACTTGGTCAGGCAACTGTCTGAAGTCCTCCTTAAGAGGCAATGTTTGTGGATGTTTAATTTTGTCCTTGCATAGAGTCAAAGACCTCCTAAGTGAAGAGGCAATTGGCAGAACCCAAGGGATATGCAACCTATCCCCTGCTATTCTGTGTGTCATCTGCTTCGCTCACACCACTGTGTTGATACATTGCAGATACAAACCCAAGATCTTGTACAACTGTACAGTTGAGTCAGTTTTAAATGTGTAGAAGGGTTCCCACTTTCTGAACCCACACATTCTTGTCTTAAGCTCTCCCAGGCCAGGGATAAGAGCTGTGAAGTCTTATCTTCACTCACCTTTCATCTGCTTCACCTTAGCCCCTCAATGGCAAGGTTAAGAGCACATTCACCCAGTTCCAGAGGTTTGTTTGTTGAGGTTGATATGACCCCTCGACTAAAACCTAACCCTTGTTTGAGCCACTTGCTTGTGTATAGTGTGTGCTATCTGTGCTTGTATGTTTGTTTGACTTGCTTCCTGTGCAAGTTAGGGTTAGTTTAGACTTGCTTCCTGTGCAAGATAGGTCGTGCTTGACTTGCTTCCTGTGCAAGTTAAGTGTGTGTGTGGCTTGCTTCCTGTGCAAGTCATGACTAGGATAGGCTGGCTCCCTGTGCCAGTTAGCTAGAAACCTTAACTTAGGGTTGATTTTGCATGATAACATCTAGGCTCGAGTCGTAGTCTCCCTAGTGTTGTGTCTCCCTCTGTTATCTGGTTAGGTTAGTCCTTTATCCCTCTGTAGGGGAACTACATCGCCCTGATCTTCATACCAGATGAAGTATGTAGGCAGGAGATTGAGCTGATCTCTCCGGGCGCCCTTTTTCTTTTTGTGTGTGTTGTTTGACAGTTGCTAGGCTCGAGCGCCTGACTCCTTAGCAATTTGTTGTCTTGTTGTGTTGTTGTGTGCTCGGAAGCCGATGTAAGTCCATCGAGTGGCATTTGGGTTCCAGTGTGTGTGTGTCTTGGTTCGGATGCTGATGTAAGTCCAGTGATTGGCATTCAGGCTCCACGTTTGCCTTTGCCTGTGTTCGTTTGTGTGTGTGTCAGCCGAGCTACGAATGCTCTGATTCTTCTCTCGTCCGAGAAGATACGTATGCATAGGATGCGATATCCTAGCGAGCATGTGTCGTTTCCCCAGTCCGAACTACTTCGAATCTGATGTCTATGCCTGATAGACTAAGTAGGCCCAGGATGCGATATCCTGCCGAGTCAGTTCCAGTCTTGTTTTCTTGTGTCTCTTTCAGCCAGTGTGTGTGAGTGTGAGCAATGTTATAGCAACCAATTTCCTTCCTTCTGTGCGTGGATCCCGTCGAGTACGACGGATGCGTAGGGGTGCTAATACCTTCCCTTCGCATAACCGACTCCCGAACCCATTCTCTTTGGTCGCGAGACCATGTCTTCTTCCAGGTTTACTCTGAGCGTTTCCTTTCCCTCTTTTGGGATAAATAACGCACGGTGGCGGCTCTGTTGTTCTTGTTTTCCCGCCGGTTTTTCGTGTGATGCGACAACTGGCGACTCCACTGGGGATTATAACAGAAGTTGACCTATGCTGGTCCATCTTCCCTAAGCGAGTCTCTCCTAGCGCTCTCTAGGATAGGGTTTGGTTGCTTTTGCTATTATTTATTGCATTCATTTGTATATATGTGCATTTATCGTTTGCATTTATTGTTTGCATTAATGTTTGCATTTATTCATCTGTTCACCTGGCTGGTTGTCTGTTTCTCTCTGTTGGGGTGGGAGTTACATGAGGTAAAAGGCCCAATACCCAGGCCATGAGTGAAAGCTAGGATACTTAGGAATAGAGTGATTCATGGGAAGCGGGTGGTATTGCGCCACTTAGCGGAACATTGATATCACGAGCAGTTCAGACCCTGGTGGGATGTTATCGTTACATACTTCGGGTGTGTATATGATGATGTTCTGCGAAAGGTTATTTATGTTGCGTTTCCCTCGACCTTACCCTGGCCTAGATGACACCCGTGAGTGGGGAAGGAATGATCATTATTACAGGTACAGTTGGTGACTCGTTGGTGACTTGTTGGTGACTTGTGATCCTGTTGGTGACTATTGGTTCAGAATTTTGGGGTCTCAGATGACTTTGGGTTTCAGATGAATTTGTGGTTCCGAGTTCAAGCCGAAGTTTTGATCCTGTGTTCTGAGAGACACAGCCAACCAGTCCAGTCTGCATCATTTGCATCATAGCATATTTATTTTTCAAAAGAAACGCAATAAAAAAGGATACGAAAAAAAAGGGGAAAAAGAAAAGAAAAAAAAACTAATCCCTGCATGCATATCATTTCTCAGGTACATTCCAGAGCTTGTTCACTGATAGAGATGGCAACAGTCCCAGAGTTGAAGCGGAAGACTTGTTCCTACAGCTTTCACCGTGAACCTTTGACGTCTCTGATTGAGTTGAGTAACCTTATGACCCGTGGTAACCAGAAGGGGTTTGTCGACCAGTATGGAGATATTCTGACACTGTTGAAGATGGTAGTCGATCCGGTGCCGTTGCAGACTCTTCTACAGTTCTACGACCCAGAGCTTCATTGTTTCACCTTTCAAGATTATCAGTTGGCGCCTACTCTTGAGGAGTACTCTATTCTGCTGAGTGTCCCGGTCCGGTATCAGGTTCCTTTCTTGGATGTGCCCAAGGAGGTTGATTTCAGAGTTGTTGCCAGAGCTCTCCATTTGGGTATCAAGGAAGTCAGTGATAGTTGGAAGTCCAGTGGGGATGTTGTAGGATTACCTTTGAAGTTTCTGTTGAGGGTAGCTAGAGAAGAAGCAGAGAAGGAAAGTTGGGAAGCCTTTCATGCTCAGTTGGCCGTCATGATCTATGGGATCGTCCTGTTTCCGAGTATGCCCAATTTTGTTGACTATGCTGCAGTCAGTATTTTCATTGGAGGAAATCCAGTTCCTGCTCTATTAGCTGACACTTACTATGCTATTCACAGTAGGCATGATAAGGGTGGGGCTATCAGGTGTTGTCTCCCGCTTTTGCTCAGATGGTTCTTGTCTCTCCTGCCAGTCAGTGGACCTTTCGTGGATGCTCAGAGCACGCATAAGTGGACTCAGAGGGTTATGTCTCTTACCTCCTATGATATCAGATGGCAATCTTACCGGATGGATGTGCGTAACGTCATTATGAGCTGTGGAGGATTCCGTAATGTGCCACTCGTAGGGACTAGGGGTTGCATCAATTACAACCCGGTTCTTTCTCTTCGCCAGTTGGGGTTTGTGATGAAGGGAAGACCACTTGAGGCTGAGATAGCTGAAAGTGTGTATTTTGAGAAGCAGAGTGACCCGGATAGATTGGAGCAGATAGGAAGAGCTTGGAAGTCTATTGGTATGAAGGATGGATCTGTCTTAGGGAAGAAGTTTGCCGTTGCTATGCCCGATTACACTGATTGGGTCAAGGAGAGAGTAGAAACTTTGTTGTTACCCTACGATAGGATGGAGCCGTTGCAGGAGCAACCACCTTTGATCCTTGCTGAGAGTGTGCCTGCGGAGCACTACAAGCAAGCCCTGATGGAGAATCGCCGTTTGAGAGGGAAGGAGCAAGATACCCAGATGGAGCTGTACAAAGCCAAAGCTGATAGTTTGAATTTGGCTCATCAACTCAGAGGAGTGCGAGAAGAAGATGCTAGCAGACTGAGAAGCAAGAAGAGATCCTACGAGGAGGTGGAGAGCATGTTAGATGCAGAACACCGGGAGTGCTTGAGGTTGCAGAGGGTTGAGGCCATCTATCAGAAGAAGATCAGAGACTTGGAGAAGCAACTCAGAGATAAAGACATCCAGTTGAAGAAAGAAGTAGACTTGAGACAGGCATCAGAGAACCACCTTGGAGGAGAAGTGGTAGAGCTTAGACGACAACTGAAGGAGAAGATCACTCTTTTGCCAGAATGTTCAGAATGTGACCTGTTGATAGACCAATGTCAGTACTTGAAGACTCTCATTCCGGGAGGCCGTTTGTCTTAGCTTGTATCTTTGATATGTATGTCGAGAATCACCTCCAGGCTTGTTGGATGGGATTCATTGTTGTACTCCGATTGTTTGGATTTTCTTTGTCGACTTTGTTGTATGATCCTGTTACTCATATAGATGAGGTTGTTGGTTTCACCTTGTACTCATCACTCTTGTGTATGTTGTTTCTGTGCTTCTGTGTTGATCTTGCTGCAGGTTGCCATCTTTTGAGGATGACTCAGGCTCTTTGAATGCCTGAGGAATGAACATATCATGTGCATCATACGCATCGTTAGCACCATACTCATATCATTTTGCATAACAGGTGTTCTTGGTCGTGACTTCTCACTCTTGGTTCCTGTTCAGGCAGGATAGCTGATCAACGTCCGCACCGCTACTCAACAAGACTGAATCAACAGAGAGGTATGGATCAAGTTCAAGCAGAGTTGGCTGAGATGAAGGCTAACATGGCCCAGTTTATGAATATGATGCAAGGGGTTGCGCAAGGTCAAGAAGAACTTCGAGCCATGGTTCAGAGACAAGAGGCTGCAATTCCACCGGTCAACCATGCTCCGCCAGAGGGAGGCCCGGTCA
This sequence comes from Lathyrus oleraceus, assembly GCF_024323335.1. NCBI lineage: Eukaryota > Viridiplantae > Streptophyta > Magnoliopsida > Fabales > Fabaceae > Lathyrus > Lathyrus oleraceus. The sequence continues at coordinate 216,286,391 of NC_066583.1, forward strand.
ATGATAATAATGTTGCTGCTGCTGTACCCATCAACAACTATGCTGTAGGTGATGAGTTGGGGGGTATTCGAATCAACGGTCAACCTATTGTTCCAGATGCCGCTAATGCCAGAGCAGTCCGTGCCTCGGCCCGTAATCCTGCTCCGATTGTTGACAGACAAGAGGATATGTTCTCTCTGCTCAGTGAAGACGAAGAAGTTCTAGGAAGGGTTAATGAGAGGGATCGTAAAGTTGATGCCCTTGCTGAGAAAATTAGAGCTATGGAATGTCAGAATTCTCTCGGTTTTGATGTTACTAATATGGGGTTGGTGGAAGGTTTGAGAATCCCTTACAAGTTCAAAGCGCCGTCCTTCGATAAATACAACGGTACTTCTTGCCCTCGCACCCATGTGCAGGCTTATTATCGAAAAATCTCTGCGTATACCGATGATGAAAAGATGTGGATGTATTTTTTCCAAGATAGTCTATCTGGGGCTTCTTTGGACTGGTACATGGAATTGAAGAGAGATTCTATCCGCTGTTGGAGGGATCTGGGTGAGGCCTTTTTGAGGCAATACAAACATAACATGGACATGGCGCCTAGCCGGACTCAGCTGCAGATTCTATGTCAGAAATCCAATGAGAGCTTCAAGGAGTACGCCCAGAGGTGGCGTGAACTGGCTGCTAGAGTTCAACCCCCTATGCTGGAGAGGGAGTTGACAGATATGTTTATCGGTACTCTTCAGGGTGTGTTTATGGACCGGATGGGGAGCTGCCCATTCGGTAGTTTTTCTGATGTTGTCATTTGTGGAGAGAGGACTGAGAGCTTGATTAAAACTGGGAAGATCCAAGATGCTGGTTCCTCTTCTTCTAAGAAGCCGTTTGCTGGGGCACCTCGTCGAAGAGAGGGTGAAACTAATGCTGTTCAACACCGCAGAGATCAGAACAGAATTGAATACCGTCAAGCTGCTGCAGTAACCATTCCGGCACCTCAACCTCGTCAACAACAACAACAAAGAGTTCAACAACCGCAACAACAACAACAACAGCAACGTCCGTATCAGCCCAGACAAAGGATGCCTGATCGACGTTTTGATTCGCTACCCATGTCGTACGCTGAACTGCTGCCCGAACTACTCAGGTTGGGGATGGTTGAGTTGCGTACAATGGCTCCGCCTACAGTATTGCCTCCTGGGTACGACGCCAACGTCCGTTGTGACTTTCACTCTGGGGCACCAGGGCATCATACTGAGAAGTGTCGGGCTCTCCAGCACAAGGTCCAAGATTTGATCGATGCCAAGGCAATCAACTTCGCTCCAGTGCCTAACGTCGTAAACAACCCTATGCCTCAGCATGGTGGGCATAGAGTGAACAATATTGAGGGGAAAGAAGCTGAAGATCTGGTTGTTAATGTTGATGATGTTCAGACTTCTCTGCTAGTTGTGAAGGGCCGTCTGCTGAATGAGGGTGTCTACTCGGGCTGTGATGAGGATTGTTTGGGCTGTGCAGAATCTGAGAATGGTTGCGACCAGTTAAGGGCCGGTATCCAGGGTATGATGGATGAGGGTTGTTTGCAATTCAGTAGGGCTGTAAAAGATCGTGGAACAGTGTCAACTATCACCATTTACTTTAAACCGTCTGAAGAACGTGGACAAAGGGTCGTTAGTGCACCTGCAACAAATGGTACCCCAATTACCATTTCCGTGCCTGTAACCATCAGTGCTCCAACTACTATCGCCGCGTCTGGAAGGAGGGCTGTTGAGAATAGTAGAGCCGTGCCGTGGAAGTATGATAATGCTCACTGCAGTTACAGAAGGGCTGAAAGTCAGACGAGACCAGTGAATCAAGCTCCAATGACAATTGGTTTACCGAGTAGAGTTCCTGCAACTGTTGGTCCGGCTGTGGATAATGTAGGGGGTCCAGGAGGTTTTACCAGAAGTGGTCGTCTGTTCGCACCGCAGCCTTTGAGGGACAATAATGCTGAGGCTCTTGCCAAAGCAAAGGGTAAGCAAGCTGTGGTTGAGGAAGAACCTGTCCAGAAGGAAGCGCCCGAGGGGACATTTGAGAAGGACGTGGAGGAGTTTATGAAGATAATCAAGAAGAGTGACTACAAGATTGTAGATCAGTTGAATCAAACTCCGTCCAAGATCTCTATACTTTCACTGTTGTTGTGCTCTGAGGCACACCGTAATGCTTTGCTGAAGATGTTGAATCTGGCTTACGTGCCTCAGGAGATTTCTGTCAATCAACTGGAGGGTGTGATGGCCAATGTGAGCACCAGGCATGGTGTAGGATTCACCAACCTGGACTTACCGCCTGAAGGGCGGAACCATAACAAAGCCTTGCACATCACCATGGAGTGCAAGGGGGCAGTGTTGTCTCACGTATTGGTAGACATCGGGTCGTCGCTGAATGTGCTGCCTAAGCAGATTCTGAAGAAGATTGATGTGGAAGGGTTTGTGCTTACTCCCAGTGACCTGATCGTTCGTGTTTTCGACGGCTCCAAACGTTCTGTGTGTGGGGAAGTTACCTTGCCTGTGAAGATAGGTACTGAGGTATTCGATATCATTTTCTATGTTATGGACATCCAGCCCGCCTACAGTTGTCTGTTGGGGCGTCCATGGATTCATGCAGCAGGGGCAGTCTCGTCGACTCTCCATCAAAAACTCAAGTATGTCTGGAACGGTCAGATTGTGACTGTGTGCGGTGAAGAAGAGATTCTGGTGAGTCATCTATCCTCGTTCAAATATGTTGAGGTGGATGGCGAGATCCACGAAACCTTATGCCAGGCGTTTGAGACTGTGGCTCTTGAGAAAGTGGCGTACGCTGAGCAGAGGAAGCCAGGTGCTTCAATTACTTCTTACAAACAGGCTAAGGAGGTTGTTGATTCTGGCAAAGCTGAAGGCTGGGGCAAGATGGTGTACTTGCCTGTTAAAGAAGACAAATTTGGCGTTGGTTATGAGCCTCTCCAAGCAGAGCAGAATGGTCAAGCGGGTCCGAGTACCTTTACCAGCGCTGGGCTGATGAATCATGGCGACGTCTCTGCAACCGATAGTGAAGACTGTGACAGTGATTGTGATCTGGACAACTGGGTTCGCCCGTGTGCACCAGGGGGGTCTATCAACAACTGGACGGCTGAAGAAGTGGTTCAAGTTACTCTTCTGACAGAGTAATTTTCTGTTGTTTTGTCATTTTTGCATGAAAATCCTACGTTCTGCCCAAGGCGTAGTGATTCATTGTAGGGCCTCATCATGTTTTAATGATTATCATTAATGAAGGACATTTTTTGAAATCAAACTTTGTGATCCCTGTTTTTCTATTTTTTTTTTGTTTTCATCCTTTTTCAAAAATAATAAAAATGGCAATGTTTTTGTTTTTTGTGACTTTATTGAACTCTTTTTCTAAAACAAAGCATTAAACATGCAGAAGCGATCTTATGGCATTCACTATGAACAGTTCTGTTATGGCTCAGTATGATTTCGACAATCCCATCTACCAAGCTGAAGAGGAGAGTGAGGAAGACTGTGAACTTCCTGCAGAATTGGTCAGATTGTTGAAACAGGAGGAAAGGGTCATCCAACCTCATCAGGAGGAGTTGGAGGTTGTTAATTTGGGTACTGAGGACGCCAAAAGAGAAATCAAGATTGGGGCTGCTTTAGAGGACTCTGTCAAGAGGAGGCTGATTGAGATGCTGAGAGAATATGTGGAGATATTCGCCTGGTCATATCAAGATATGCCTGGGTTAGATACAGACATTGTGGTGCATCGATTACCTCTTAGAGAAGGATGTCCTTCGGTCAAGCAGAAGCTTCGTAGAACGAGTCCTGACATGGCAACTAAGATCAAGGAAGAGGTTCAGAAGCAGTGGGATGCAGGTTTTTTGGCTGTTACGAGTTATCCCCCATGGGTGGCCAACATCGTTCCTGTGCCGAAGAAGGATGGTAAAGTCAGAATGTGTGTCGATTACCGGGATTTGAATAGAGCGAGTCCGAAAGATGATTTCCCATTACCTCACATTGATGTATTGGTTGATAATACGGCTCAATCCTCGGTATTCTCTTTCATGGATGGTTTCTCTGGATATAATCAGATCAAGATGGCGCCAGAGGACATGGAAAAGACGACATTCATTACACCTTGGGGCACGTTCTGCTATAAGGTGATGCCATTTGGGCTAAAGAATGCTGGTGCTACCTATCAGAGGGCAATGACGACTCTCTTTCATGACATGATGCACAAAGAAATCGAAGTGTACGTAGATGATATGATTGCGAAGTCGCAGACAGAAGAGGAGCACTTGGTTAATTTGCAGAAGCTGTTTGATCGGTTGAGAAAGTTCAAGCTGAGGTTGAATCCGAACAAGTGTACGTTTGGGGTGAGATCAGGGAAGCTTTTAGGCTTCATTGTCAGTGAGAAAGGGATTGAGGTTGATCCAGCGAAAGTCAAAGCTATTCAAGAGATGCCTGAACCGAAAACGGAGAAGCAAGTCCGTGGGTTTTTAGGGAGGTTGAACTACATTGCAAGGTTCATATCTCACCTAACTGCCACATGTGAACCAATTTTCAAACTGCTCAGAAAGAATCAGGCGATCAAGTGGAATGATGATTGTCAGAAAGCTTTTGATAAGATAAAGGAGTATTTACAGAAACCTCCAATTCTGATACCTCCAGTTCCAGGGAGACCTCTGATAATGTACCTGTCAGTGACTGAGAACTCAATGGGGTGTGTATTGGGACAACATGACGAGTCTGGTCGAAAAGAGCATGCCATATACTACCTTAGCAAAAAGTTTACCGACTGTGAAACAAGATATTCACTGCTCGAGAAAACTTGCTGTGCTTTGGCCTGGGCTGCTCGCCGACTAAGGCAGTATATGTTGAACCATACTACCTTATTGATTTCTAAGATGGATCCAGTGAAATACATCTTTGAGAAACCAGCTCTCACCGGACGCTTTGCTCGTTGGCAGATGATTCTAACAGAATATGATATTCAGTACACGTCACAAAAGGCCATCAAAGGTAGTGTTCTGTCAGATTACCTCGCCGAGCAACCGATTGAAGATTATCAGCCTATGATGTTTGAATTCCCTGATGAAGACATCATGTATCTTAAGATGAAAGATTGCGAAGAGCCTCTTGTCGAGGAGGGACCGGATCCGGATGACAAATGGACACTGATGTTTGATGGGGCTGTGAATATGAACGGTAACGGTGTTGGGGCAGTATTGATCAATCCTAAAGGTGCTCATATACCTTTTTCTGCCAGATTGACGTTTGACGTCACCAACAACGAAGCTGAGTATGAGGCTTGTATCATGGGGATAGAAGAAGCCATTGATCTGAGGATCAAAACTCTTGATATATTTGGAGATTCAGCTCTAGTGGTCAATCAAGTCAATGGAGATTGGAATACGAATCAGCCGCATTTGATTCCGTATAGAGATTACACCAGAAGAATACTGACGTTCTTCAAGAAGGTGAAGTTGTACCATGTCCCCCGGGATGAGAATCAAATGGCTGATGCTTTGGCAACTTTGTCGTCTATGATCAAAGTTCATTGGTGGAATCATGTGCCACATGTTGCGGTGAATCGACTCGAGAGGCCTGCGTATGTGTTTGCAGCCGAGTCTGTTGTGATTGATGAGAAGCCGTGGTATTATGACATCAAGAACTTCCTCAAGACTCAGGAGTATCCTGAAGGTGCGTCGAAGAATGACAAGAAAACCCTGAGGAGGCTAGCTGGAAGCTTCTATTTGAATCAGGATGATGTGCTATATAAGAGAAACTTTGACATGGTCTTGCTCAGATGCGCGGACAGACCCGAGGCAGACATGTTAATGCAGGAAGTTCATGAAGGTTCCTTCGGTACTCATGTCGGCGGACATGCAATGGCTAAGAAATTGTTGAGAGCGGGTTATTACTGGATGACTATGGAATCCGATTGTTTCAAGTATGCTCGGAAGTGTCATAAGTGTCAAATCTATGCTGATAAGGTGCATGTGCCACCAAGCCCTCTGAATGTCATGAATTCGCCTTGGCCGTTTGCCATGTGGGGCATTGATATGATTGGGAAGATTGAGCCTACTGCTTCGAATGGACATCGCTTCATCTTGGTTGCGATTGACTATTTCACCAAATGGGTGGAAGCAGCTTCCTATGCTAACGTTACCAAACAAGTGGTTACCCGGTTCATCAAGAAAGAAATCATCTGTCGTTATGGAGTCCCTGAGAGAATCATCACTGACAATGGTTCGAATCTCAACAACAAGATGATGAAAGAGCTTTGTAAAGATTTCAAGATTGAACATCACAATTCTTCTCCTTACAGACCGAAGATGAATGGTGTTGTAGAAGCGGCAAACAAGAATATCAAGAAGATTGTGCAGAAGATGGTCGTTACGTACAAGGATTGGCATGAGATGCTGCCTTTCGCTTTGCATGGGTACCGTACCTCAGTACGTACGTCGACCGGGGCAACCCCTTACTCCCTTGTGTATGGTATGGAAGCTGTCCTACCTGTTGAAGTGGAGATTCCTTCTCTGAGAGTTTTATTGGATGTCAAGCTGGACGAAGCCGAGTGGATTCGAACAAGGTTTAACGAGTTGAGCCTTATCGAAGAGAGACAGCTAGCAGCTGTATGCCATGGACAGTTGTATCAGCGAAGGATGAAGCGAGCCTTTGATCAGAAAGTGCGTCCTCGAAGCTATCAGATCGGTGATCTAGTTTTGAAGAGGATCCTCCCTCCCGTACAGATAACAGGGGCAAGTGGACTCCTAATTATGAAGGTCCATATGTTGTGAAAAAGGTATTCTCCGGTGGGGCCTTGATGCTTACAACTATGGATGGTGAAGATTTTCCGTCTCCTGTTAACTCAGATGTAGTCAAAAAATACTTCGCATAAATTGACCCGCTGGACAAAAAGAAAAAAGAGTCCAGACAAAAATGGGCATCCCGGCGAACCAAAAAACAGAAAGGAAAGGTTCGGGCAAAAATTAGGGATAAAATGAAAAGAATTTGTACACCCGGTAAGTCGAAAACCCGCAAGGGCGGCTTAGGCAAAAATGGGTATCCCGGTGGATTGAAAACCCGAAAGGGCGATCCAGCCAAAAGAGGGATTAAAGCGAAGACTACAGTCTGAGTTGTCTGTACTTCATCAAGCTTTGTCGTCTGCCATCTCGAAAGATGTGATCCGTCCAGTCATTCTTCTCAGAAAGCAAGGAGTTGGGAGGAAAACTGATGATCTGTGAGTTATAACATAATTGGGAAATAGTGGATGCCGTGTTCACATTGCCATTAGGATAGATCTTTCCTTTTGTGCGCAATTACCTCTTTCTAGGAATTGCCTCCCAATGTATTTGCCTCTTCAGACACATTTTCAATCAATAAAAGTCGTTATTCAGATAAATGGCTCTTTTGTTTTTATTTATTTTTTTTGTTTGCAAAAATGTCCGAATTTTTTGATAAGCATCGCATATAAAAACATGAAGGCTAAACAATAGCTTGCAGGATGATGAAACATTTGAAAATCATTTTGAATGTTGAGGACACTTGAGCGTATCTTGTCCATGTATCCCCTGGGGGCATTTTTGTTGTGCTGTTTTTCAGGATTGGCATCTGTGAGGACGTTTCCTCAGCAGATATTTTCCCCAAGCAAGATTGGAAGCTATCAGAGCTATGTTCCCCTGCGGAGACGTCTGTGGATAGTGCCTTCTATTTCCCAACAGATCTAAGGATTGCATATCCCCCAGCAGGCCTGTATTTGCCGATTTCCTCCCCGAGTGAGGCAGGATCATTGAAATTTATCTCCAGCATCTATCCTATCTGTGGACTGAAGGATATCCCCAGCGGAGTTTACCTGTCCCCGGCAGCAGTGCTATTCTCCAACATGAGTGAGAAGTCGTTGCTCTCCCTGCAGAGTCTCCCCGCAGAGTTGGAGTACCCGATCAGTTTTGGCTCCCCAGCCGAAGTTTTTCATCATTTTTGCATTTTTGCATTTTAGTAATCATTGCATCCTCAAACTGCGTAGCATTCCCATTCAATATGGAGCATTACGCCATAGAAAAATTCAAACATATGCATTCATGTGTTAACCTCACCAGACCGTATCCCCGGCAGAGGCGTATCATTTCATTCAACATCAGCACAGCAGGTCCGCTACAGTTGCTCTTGACAACATTCAGGATTGATATCCCCACAGAGGTTTATTACCTCATCCGTTGGCGACAGAAAGTTTGTTTCTCCCCAGTGAGACCCCCAGCAAGTGGTCAACCTTGCCTTGACATATCTAAGATGACGTTCTTGTGATACCGGTAAGTGTCATGCCAGCACCCACGTGTGTTTCATTTTTGGTGTCGGTAAACACCATTGTTTCGGTGCCTGTAAACATCGAGTCTCACCCCAGTCATCAGTAAACGTCTGGTCATCATTTTTGGTGTCGGTAAACACCATTGTTTTGATGTCGGTAAACATCGAGTCTCACTCCAGTCATCAGTAAATGTCTGGTCATCATTGTTTCGGTGTCGGTAAACATCGAGTCTCATTCCCAGTCATCCGTAAATGTCTGGTCATTTTTTGATGTCGGTAAACATCATCTTTCGATGTCGGTAAACATCGAGTCTTTTCTGCAGTCATCGTTAAATGTCTGATAATCCCCAGCTAGAAATCCCTAGTAGAGTCATCTGTAAATGTCCTGTCTGGTTTCCGGTTGCGAATATTTGTTTGTATCTCCCCAATAAATTTCTCATTCCCAGTCATCGGTAAATGTCTGGTCGTTTTTGGATGTCGGTAAACATCATCTTTCGATGTCGGTAAACGTCGAGTCTCATCCCAGTCATCGGTAAATGTCTGGCCATGCTGTGTTTTCTTGTTAATAAAATCAAAATCCCCGGAAGTCGTCGGTAAACGTCTTGTCTGGCTACACCACAAAGATTTTGTTCCTCCCCAAGTGGAGACGCCATCGGTAAATGGCCCCGTTTTCTTCGATATCGGTAAATATCGGATCCCCAGTCGCAGTAGCCATCGGTAAATGGTCGGGTTGAAGTTGATATCGGTAAATGTCAAGTTTCTTTGAAGCCACCATCGGTAAATGGTTTTGCTTCCTTTTACATCAGAAGTTGTTTCCCAGCAGCCATCGGTAAATGGTCTTGCTGAAGTTGATATCGGTAAATATCAAGCTACCAGTTTCTAACCATCGGTAAATGGTTTCGCCTTTCTGAAGTTGTCAATTGCAGGCGTCATCGGTAAATGACGTGGTTCTACTTGTATCATATCCGGCAGAGTGCAAATTTCTACGGTCCTTGGTATTCAATCCCTATTTACCTTGAAAGTCTGACAGCCGTTGCTATCATCCGTTCTGGTTCCCAGCTGATTGAATAGGGGCAGCTGTAGCACCTCAAATTTGCACCTATCATTGTACATACATTCTCATATTAGGTCATGGCATAACATGGTCCACTGCATAGCATTGCATTGTCCCATTTGCCTCAAGTGCAAGCCAATCAAGAAATTAGGTCAAACTGGTCAGGAGATCAGTCAGTCAAGCAAGCAAGCACAATTCTCAAGGAGCCAAGGCCCTAGGGTTGGTCCAACATGTTCACATGACTTGGGGATCCATTTGAAGTGTTTTGGTCAAGGATTGGATGTTCAGAAGTCATCAGTCATTGCACAATCAGTCAGAAACCCTAAAAGTCAACTGTTGGTCAACTGTCCATTTAATCAGTGATTTGATGGTTGGATTTGGTTTGAGAGAGCTTATTCATGTCCATATAGTCCTCATATATCATGTCAAACACCATCATGGAAGAATTTGAAGCCAGATCAGAAATTTCCAAAAGGGGAAACTGGACCTGTAACTGAAACTTACCAAAAATGGAAAGTCTTGATCCTCAAACTTACATCATGATACAAGCTTCAAATGAATTTTTTCCCAACATGAAAGTTGAAGATCTTGTTCTCCCATTTCCAAAAAGTCCAAGAACACTCAATTCCCATGTATGGTTGGCAAGTTATGATCAATTCATTTTCAAAAATTCTTGAACTTCAAAAGGCCATATCTCTCAAACCATTTGGCCAAATTTGGTGAGGTTTTTTCCAACAAGTCACATTTGACCTCCTCTTTCCAAAAATGTAATTTTCATGTACCAAAACTTCACCAATCAAAATGGCATTTTTTGGACTTGCATGAATTAATTTCAAGTGTGGTACAAAAGTGAGTTTCAAAATTAACCATTTCTAATCAATTCTACCAATCAAACATGTTCTGAAAATGCATTTGTGACATGAACCAAGTCATTTTCGTGCAGTACATATAGCCATTCCCAAGTTGCTTGAAAATGGACAAAAGTACATCTTTCAACAACTATATCCCACCTTTTCATGGATTGTGATTTGTACTCTTAAACAGAGTATTTAAACATCATTTTTCTGCTAAATGAAACCCTAGCAGCTGCCTCCAAAACAGAGATTTCATCTCATTCTCAAAAAAATCCATTTCTTGCATTTTCCAAAAATCTGTCAAAACCCTCAAAAGACCACGAGCAAACATTGTTGTTTCACCATCTAGGCATCATCTTAAGCTCATTTCAACCACCATTTTCAACTGTAAGAGCTTTTGGTGGACTGTTCTTTCCAAACATCATCCATGGCAAAGGTCGAGTGAAGCTTCTTCAATTTGTTTCAGGCCCAGAATCTTCACCATTCATCTTGTAGAAGCATAATCTTCACCTGTTTCGAGCATTGGCAAGCAAATAACAACTATATCACAAACTGCTCATCAAGAGGTGCTTTTAGTTGCTCAGTTCCTTGTGAACTTTTGCTTTGCTTTGCTTGTATAAGCAATTTGCATTGAGGTATATTTCTAATCTTCATGTAGTCTGGAAGACCTGGCCTGTTACTTGGTCAGGCAACTGTCTGAAGTCCTCCTTAAGAGGCAATGTTTGTGGATGTTTAATTTTGTCCTTGCATAGAGTCAAAGACCTCCTAAGTGAAGAGGCAATTGGCAGAACCCAAGGGATATGCAACCTATCCCCTGCTATTCTGTGTGTCATCTGCTTCGCTCACACCACTGTGTTGATACATTGCAGATACAAACCCAAGATCTTGTACAACTGTACAGTTGAGTCAGTTTTAAATGTGTAGAAGGGTTCCCACTTTCTGAACCCACACATTCTTGTCTTAAGCTCTCCCAGGCCAGGGATAAGAGCTGTGAAGTCTTATCTTCACTCACCTTTCATCTGCTTCACCTTAGCCCCTCAATGGCAAGGTTAAGAGCACATTCACCCAGTTCCAGAGGTTTGTTTGTTGAGGTTGATATGACCCCTCGACTAAAACCTAACCCTTGTTTGAGCCACTTGCTTGTGTATAGTGTGTGCTATCTGTGCTTGTATGTTTGTTTGACTTGCTTCCTGTGCAAGTTAGGGTTAGTTTAGACTTGCTTCCTGTGCAAGATAGGTCGTGCTTGACTTGCTTCCTGTGCAAGTTAAGTGTGTGTGTGGCTTGCTTCCTGTGCAAGTCATGACTAGGATAGGCTGGCTCCCTGTGCCAGTTAGCTAGAAACCTTAACTTAGGGTTGATTTTGCATGATAACATCTAGGCTCGAGTCGTAGTCTCCCTAGTGTTGTGTCTCCCTCTGTTATCTGGTTAGGTTAGTCCTTTATCCCTCTGTAGGGGAACTACATCGCCCTGATCTTCATACCAGATGAAGTATGTAGGCAGGAGATTGAGCTGATCTCTCCGGGCGCCCTTTTTCTTTTTGTGTGTGTTGTTTGACAGTTGCTAGGCTCGAGTGCCTGACTCCTTAGCAATTTGTTATCTTGTTGTGTTGTTGTGTGCTCGAAAGTCGATGTAAGTCCATCGAGTGGCATTTGGGTTCCAGTGTGTGTGTGTCTTGGTTCGGATGCTGATGTAAGTCCAGTGATTGGCATTCAGGCTCCACGTTTGCCTTTGCTTGTGTTCGTTTGTGTGTGTGTCAGCCGAGCTACGAATGCTCTGATTCTTCTCTCGTCCGAGAAGATACGTATGCATAGGATGCGATATCCTAGCGAGCATGTGTCGTTTCCCCAGTCCGAACTACTTCGACTCTGATGTCTATGCCTGATAGACTAAGTAGGCCCAGGATGCGATATCCTGCCGAGTCAGTTCCAGTCTTGTTTTCTTGTGTCTCTTTCAGCCAGTGTGTGTGAGTGTGAGCAGTGTTATAGCAACCAATTTCCTTCCTTCTGTGCGTGGATCCCGTCGAGTACGACGGATGCGTAGGGGTGCTAATACCTTCCCTTCGCATAACCGACTCCCGAACCCATTCTCTTTGGTCGCGAGACCATGTCTTCTTCCAGGTTTACTCTGAGCGTTTCCTTTCCCTCTTTTGGGATAAATAACGCACGGTGGCGGCTCTGTTGTTCTTGTTTTCCCGCCGGTTTTTCGCGTGATGCGACAGGTAGATGCTTGCCTTTTAACATACTTCTAACCATATTCATGATGGTTCTATTCTTCCTTTCTACAATTCCATTCTGTTGTGAAGTGTATGGTGGCACCACCTCGTGCACAATCCCTTCTTTCACACATAATGCATCGAAGTCTTTTGACACATATTCTCCACCACCATCAGTTCTCAAAACCTTGATCTTTCGACCATAGATTTAAACTTGGAAAATACCTCGATCACTTCACTTTTCTTCTGGATCAGGTAAAACCATAATTTTTGACTGAAATCATCTATTAATGTAATAAAGTATTTGTTACCTCCAATCGAATCCACCTGGAGAGGACCATATACATCAGAGTATATGACTTCAAGAATTGCCTTCGACCTGCTTCCTGCATCCTTACTGAAGTTGTTCTTATGTTGCTTTTCCTGCACACATTCTTCACCCACTTCGTTTGGAATGTTGATTTTTGGTAATCCTTAAACCATATTTCTTCTCTTCAAATCTCTGATGTCTTTGAAATTGAGATGGCCAAGTCTGTAATGCCATATCCATTCATCTCTGTTGGCTGTTGTTGCAAGGAATTTATGCTCCATCACATTTAGTTCAATCTTGAAGGTTCTATTCTCAGACATTTGAGCATTCAAGATCAACCTTCCATTTGATTCGAGAACTCTCATCATCTTGTCTTTGATCGACACCGTGTAGTTCTTTTCGACTAACTGCCCTATGCTAAGCAAATTACTCTTCATGCTTGGTATGTACAACGCATTTGAAATTACCGACCTTTTGCCATCTTTCCTCATAATCAAAACATCACCAACACCTTCAGTTGCTAGAGTGTTGTCATTTGTAAATTTCACCATGTTCTTCATTGAGGGTTTTATGTTGATAAACCAATCTTTTCTTCCAGGCATGTGTGATGAGCATCCTGAATCCAAGTACCACTGGTCCTTGAATCTCTCTTCATTTCTTGTTGTAATCATTAACAACGTCTTTTCTTCTTCATGTTTCACCAGCTTTGCATAAGTTTCTTAATTCTTCTGCTTTTCTGGACAATCACTATAATAGTGACCATACCTTTGACAATTGTAACACTGAATGTGACTCTTGTCTGACTTTTGACCACCACCTCTTCCTCTACCTGTAACACCACCTCTTTGGTTGCCTTGGTTCCAGGGTTTTTTCTGATTCAACCAGTTTCCTTATTGTTGATTTCGATCAGTCGAATTGTTGTAACCTCATCTGCCTTTGTTGCCATTCCAACTTCCTTTATCTTTTCTTTCTTTTGTTGATTGATCCTGCAAAGTCATATCACTCTTCGACTTTCCTGCAGCTCTTTCAGCCATTCTTTGTTCACGAGATTCAAGCGTCTCTTGAAGCTCTTCCTTTGTTAATTTTGACAAATCTTTCGACTCTTTTATGGCTACTATCACGTGGTCGAACTTTGGAGCCAACGACCTCAAGATCTTTCCAACAACAGATCTTGATGTTAACACTTCTCCACATACCTTCATTTGATTCACCAGTTTCGTAACCTTGGTGAAAAAATCAGTTATGCTTTCATTGTCTTCCATCTGAAGCAATTTATACATTCATTTGTGAGTTTGTAACCTCACCTCTTTCACCTTCTCCGCGCCTCCAAACGATTTCTCCAAAATTTCCCATGCTTCTTTCGCTGACTCTGCATCAGTAACATTTTCAAAGTTATCTGCATCAACATATTGATGGATTATAAAGAGAGCTTTATAATCTTTCTTCTTCAATTCTTTATGTGCAGCCTTTTCTTGATCCGCCGCGGCTTCTGCAAGCGTTGCTACTCCTTCCTTCACAAGATCCCAAAGATCTTGATAAGAGAATACAACCTTTATCTGCTTGCACCGATTCTCATAATTGTTATTCTTGAGAATCGGAAGATTGGCTGAAAAATGCCTGTTTGGATGATTCGTTGCCATGGTGATTTTCTTCCCACGAATCGATTGAACCGGAACTCTTGATACCAAATGTTGGAAATCCCCCAAAACCTATGGTGAATTTCAATCAATCTTGATGAACAATATTGTTATTACCCACACAATAACAATGAAAAGAGAAGAACAATGGAGAAAGAAAGAGGGTAAAACTATAAAAGCCCAAAATAGCTAACACTACTAAAATAAGCCTAAGTCGAAATCCTGTGTGAAGCAACATGTTTCGACACTTCGACACACTAGCACAACTTAATATACTAGATGGTTCGACACTTCCTTGTTCTGTCGAGCAACCTGCTTCGACACAAGGAATTACAATTGAACAATTGGAAGATCCTTACCGCCTTATATGACAATTATATCGCATGACTTCTACTGGAAGATCCTTGTCACTATTCGAGACAAATGCGTCTTAGGACAAGCATAGTTGAATCCTTGACGCCTTAATAGATCGCTCATACTACGGATAATGGAAAGAACACCATACTGATAATAGCATAAACGATTCGCCAAAGCATGGCCATAGCCATTTAAAAAAAACCTAAAAGATTGGGTTATAAAATATCCACAAACAGAGAGAATATGAATAATGTTTTAAATACAAATAATTAAATCCGTCAAGTAATGTTTGAGGGAATCACTCAAATCTTCATTTTCTTCTTCCAAAACGCATGATTATACGTAAAAACGTAACCTGATCAAGAAGGTTACATGAGAAGTCCTAGACTTAATTGCACCCTTGAATTCTTCTTGACTAACATAATTAGCAAACTTCTCTAAAGAATTAAATAATTTTTTAATGAGTGACTATACTCTTAAAGAAATTATATTTGTATCTTACATTAAACTAGTGTAGTTTAATAATTTTTTGTTTTATTTTGGCGGTATACTTGAAGGTGAAATGTTTTACCTAGACAGTCTTAGGACTCCCTCCAAAAAGAAGACAAGAATAATAATGAGTATTATATTGGCCTGATTTATAAGTAAAAAAAAGAGATAAATTTCACGTTTATTAAAAAATATAGTTAAATGAATTAAAATTTTTTAATTTCATATAAAAGAGACAAATTTATTGATATTTACTTATATTTAAAAAAAAAAAAAAAAACACTTTTCCTTATTTGATAAGGCCGGAAGGAGTACATCAATAAGATCTCACCTGAATAGGAGATGGGTTTAATTTTGTTGACTATACTTTAATTTATTCGCGTGATGCTTTGCAGACCATTTATGGTGACGTACACTCATTTTGCTGGATAGGGTCCTTCTTCAAAGAATCAATCATTCAAAGTAGACACCAAATTCACGTGTTAAAAAAAATCACTTGGCGCTGATTTATTTGAAATAAGAAATTGTCTCAAAATAATTTTTTTATTTTATTTTAATATATCTTTTCATTTTTTTTAATTAATATTATTTTAAAAAAATTATGATTAAAATATTTTAATAAAAATATTATTCTTTCTTTCATTTTTTTAATTTATATAAAATAATCAGTTGAATCACTCATTATAATACGAAGAAAGTAAACTATATATATATATATATATATATATATATATATATATATATAAATAAAGGAATAGTTCGTTTTAATTTTAGAAAAATGGATTTTTTTTTTATATTTTTGAAAATAGATTTTACGAAAATGGATATCCAATTTTTTTTATAGAATGATGAAATATTTAAAATAGTATTTTAAGAATAATTATTCAAACCAATTTTTTATTTAAATTTTTATGAAAAAAAATTTGAAATTTTTTTTATATTAAAATATATTACACTATAAAAATAATAAAAAAACGAAAAGTAAACGTGTCCATTTAAAATAGTTTTAAAATTAAATGATATTTTAAAATTTTAATATTCAGAAAAAGTTTCGATAAAATAATAAAATATCTAAAATAAAATTTTAAGAATAATTAATTAAACCAAAATATTATTTAAAATTTTTATGAAAATTTTTTTTCTAAATTTATTTTAGACTGACACTATGAAAATAATTTTTAGAAAAAACCAAAAACAAACTGGCCAAAATCACGTGTTAGTTTTCAGTACTAGTATCTGCCTACTCTTATCTATCAAACATTTGTGGTGTACATTCATTTTGGTAGAGAGCCTGGTCCTTTTGCAAGGACTATAAGAGAGATATTTTTATTAAAATAGGGGAGGTAATAAGAAGGGAGAGGACATCTTAATTCAAATTTAAAAAGAGGGGAAAATTTTAGTTACATAGGTTCAAAATATAAGAGTGGAAAGAAAAAGGTTTTAATTATAAATATGTTTGGTTTATAAATAAAAATGAGATATTTAAAAAAAATGATAATTATACTTTTATAACAAGATTCATCATATTTATCATTTATAAATGGAATACAATTATCGAAATATAAGTATTTAATCAAAGAATATCATATAATATTTTATAAAAACGTAACTATAATATATAAATTGAAAAAATTATTAAATACAAGAAAATCTAAAAAGTTTATTATATAAAAAACAAAAAGATATTTAAAAAGTGATACTAAGGTTTAAAAAACAAAATAAATTTAACATATTTAACAAATAATAAATTATAAATATAAATATGATTGTATGATTATTTTGATTTAAATTTGTTGTTTATATAATTAGTGATTTATTTATTTTAATTATTATTCAATTGATTTTTTGGTTAATCGACAGTTAACGAAATGGAAATTATTAAATAGGAAAATATTTTTTTGTTGTCTACATATTTATTGATATATGAAAAGTGATTAATTAGAATATATTCTCAGTGTAAAATCAGTTATGTAATTAAAATTAATCTTTTATACATGTAAGCATCCTAATTAAAAATGAAATAATATATTATACTACGTAATTAAATTGTTCTAACAAATATTTTTAACCGTTTACATATTTTTTGATATATGAAAATATAACTATGTGTTTGTGGAATTTCAATATTTTTCTTATAATAACTAATAAATAATAATGATATGATATTCGACATCACATCTTGAATTAAAAGATATTATCATATAAATAATATTTAAAATTTGAAAATTAATTTATAATCAATTTTTATGCTGTCAAAATATACAAAAATTAACATTAAAAAATACTTTCTTAAAATGTTAATTTTGAAGTAATTTGATAATATAGGAAATATTTATTAATTAATCTCAAAATTTATGAGTATGATTTATATATAATATTTTTCAATTCAATGATTGATTTTAAAAATATCTATGTGATGACTCTTGAAAGAAATTGGTTTTTAGACAATGTAAATTGAAGTTTTATTAATAATAATTTATTCATTGATTTGTCCTTTGCAAACATCTACCAAAATGAATGTACACCACAAATGTTTGACACTCCTGGTAGATAAGAGTTGGCACAGTCTTCATGATTAGGGTAGTGAAAACATATTAAGTGTTTATATTTTAAGTAATTAATTGTGTTCAACCAGTTCATTTTTACTTCTTCATCATTCTAATATGTTTATCCAACAAAACTTTAAGATTTACTTGGCTGATATTCTCTATGCTATTTGATAAATATTGGGTTCTTATCCTATTTATTATAATAATTTAGGAAGAATTAAATAAATATAACAATTAGGTTAAAAGACACAAAGTCATATACTTCGGAAGGATGATATTTATTCATAAGTAAAAAGGACATGAAAAGAGAGGATTTTTGCGTTGTATATGCAATATATCTAAACCTAAAAATCAAAAGTTTTTTTTTGACTTAAAATAAAGAATTGATGATTGAATGTGTTTATGAAAAATATAAAATCGATTGATGTGAGAAGACTTATTTTACAAACTGCAAGACACATATATTATATTTTACTCTTCGAGTTTATATTTCGAATATTATGAAAATATTTATTAAATTGAGTTTATAACTTCTTTTATTTTATTTTCAATAGGCTATAGATGTCTTTAGTGTCATAAATTAGAAAAAAATTGAAGTCCACACACTCATGAGAAGGAAGAGAAGATGATTAGAAATTGATTTTATCTTATATGTGTTTGTGTTTTTTCGTAGCATTCTATTTTGGTGGTTTTATTATATAATTGACATTATTTTGTTATTTTGATATGTTTGTAAAATTTACTTACTATTTTGACGGTATAATTAAAATTTTGTTTGATATTACTTTAAAATTTGTGTGATGCATATAGAAACTATTGTCAAAATTTGATTATTAAAAACTATTAAGTACACGAGAGAAATATTTGTAAAAAAAAAGACATACATCAATGACTAATATCTCCAATACCAATGAAAATACTTAGTGGATAATCTTATTTAATACTACAATTAGTCGTTTTTATAGTCCCGAAAGTTTGTCCGACTGCTAAAAATTGTCGTTGTTATAAGATATTTTGGACAACAATCGCTCTTGGTATAGGAAATTATAGTTGACGGGAGTAAGTGTCTATTGGTATACGCTTTTTGACATTTACGAACGAATTTGTAGTGTTGATAAATGCCAAGTTTCTTGTAGTGAATGACTCGTTTAGTCTTGTAGTGAACGTTTTTGACATTTACCAACGATTTTGAGTTTTTTCGCGCCAAAGTAATTTTCGGCGCATGTCTTCTGTATTAGACATATTTCTCAGAATTTTATGCGGGAGATCAAAGACAAAACGTTGCGGAAGAAGGTTGTTAGTGCAGGTTACGCATTATCATAACCTTCTTTCAAACACTGCCGCGAAGAAATAAGTTTGTCAAACGCAAATGCAAAATGGTGGATCGACAGTATTCCATTGGAGAAGTAGAGTAGGGCATACGACAACGGTCAATGTTAGGGCCACATGACAACAAATATTTTGGAATCAATGAACTTTGTCTTCAAAGGCATCCGAAACCTACCTATAACCGCTTTGGTGCAGGAAACATGTTTCAAGCTAGGGACGCTATTTGAGACCAGACGTTCCAAATGGAGTTCAATATTGCAATTTGAGAAGTTGTTCAGTGGTGCTTCAATAAAATTCAGTCGACACGAAGCTGCCAAAGCAAACACATACGTGGTCACGGTATTTGACCGTATTGAAGTTTGGTATAATGTTGCCGAATCCATGAATCATAATGAGGGCATGCCGATGGGACAATACAGAGTCGAACTAGATAGAGGTTGGTGCGACTGCGGAAAGTTCCAAGCCTTTCGTACGCCCTGCTCCCATGTCATTGCGGCATGTTCAAAGGTCTGAAGGGATCCATCCTACTTATTATTTGACATTTACAAAGTCACCAGCCTATCAAATTGTTTACAAAATTAGTTTTCCCGTAGTGACAAAAGAGGATTACTGACCAGAATATCAAGGGGAGATTGTCTGGCACAATGAAGTTATGCGAAGGAAGAAAAATGGTCGCCCAAACAGCATCCGTATTCGAACCGAAATGGATATGGCGAATAAAATGGTTAGATTATATAGTTCATGCCGCCAGTCAGGTCACAATCGTACTAACTGTCATAGTGTTGGAACGAGCACAACAAGATAAATTCACATGTACCTCTGTTGCAATATATATATAAAAAATTATTTCATATTATAAGTTTGTGAGGAAATACCATTACATAAACAACAACACAAACAACACAAACAACACAAACAATTAAAATACCATTACAATAACTAAGCGATTGCAAGAATTGAATATACGTATAAACCGTAACAAAACATAAAATAATGATGAGAAACGAATCAATATGTTTTCTAAAATAATGTTTGAACAATTGAAACTTTATAATCAGTTTCTAGTGAATTAGGAAACAAAACTTAACTAAGACAATTTATCAAACACTTGGTGTGCAATAAACACCAAGCTGATTTTCCCTTGTGTTGAAGATATGAAAAACCAATTGCAATTGTTTAGATTGCAATTATCTTACAGAATATTTTGAATTACTTCAACACAAACAAAATTATCAGTTTATCAAATTGCACACTAAGTAAATTATCAAATATATATATATATATATATATATATATATATATATATATATATATATATATATATATATATATAGAGAGAGAGAGAGAGAGAGAGAGAGAGAGCATATTGATTTGTTTAGGCAGTTCCCCAATTGTGCTTACTATGGGTACGTCTGTCTCCAATTCCAAATAGAATTGAGATATGTAATTAACCTTTGAAAGAGTTGCGTATAAGAGAAAATCTAGCAATTCAAACCCCCAAACCATATGTTTGGTGTTGATCATAAATTCTTCTCTCCCCTTGATCTTAAGCAAGATTAAGTGACCCAAGATTTCCAATTCGATCCTCCGGTTACCACTACAACTTTTACATAAACTCCTTTCTTCAAAGCTTTCACTGGGCTGAATCCCCATTGTGAAATCTTGTACAAAAACCCTCAAATCAACCTTGATCTTGGAGAAAAAGTCGTAACTAGTTTTATCAATGAAACCTCAAAAGAATACTCGATCCAATTTGTTTACAACAATTCTAAATTGGACCTTATCAATCATATCTAGATGAAACTCAATAAAAATGATTATGTGTAATTATTATGTATATGCATAAAATAAGGTTGAAGATGATGAGAAAACTCTTTGTATGTTCTTGGTTTCAATATTGAAAAATCATACATGAATGCACACACACACACACACACACACACACACACACACACACACACACACACACACACACACACACACACACACACACACACACACACACACACACATATATATATATATATATATATATATATATATATATATATATATATATATATATATATATATATATATATATATATATATATATATATATATATATATATATATATATATATATATATATATATATATATATATATATATATATATATATATATGTTTGTGTAAGAAGAAAAATAATAGAAAAACAGATTTTTGGAAAATTACAAGTTTGAAAAATAATAAAAACAGAATGTGTTGACCTCATGGATGTGGGAGTCGACCCATATAAGCATTTCAACTTCTAATTATCGACCCACTCAGCCCAAAAGTCGACCCCAAGAAGGAAGGAACTCTTGGCTCCCAAATGTATCAGCTAAAGTCGACCTCAAGGAGTCATGTGTCGACTCACCCGAATTTTGTGTCGACTTATCCGAGCTTAGTGACGACCCAATATCTGTGTTTGTCGGAAGATACAAGACAACACCTTTTCTTTTAAAATGCCTTAAGTATGTGTCGACCGATAACACCTTTGTGGCGACCCATAACTAGTCATATCTAGATGAAACCCAATAAAAATGATTATGTGTAATTATTATGTATATGCATAAAATAAGGTTGAAGATGATGAGAAAACTCTTTGTAAGTTCTTGGTTTCAATATTGAAAAATCATACATGAATATATATATATATATATATATATATATATATATATATATATATATATATATATATTGTGTGTGTGTGTGTGTGTGTGTGTTTGTGTAAGAAGAAAAGTAACAGAAAAACAGATTTTTGGAAAATTACAAGTTTGAAAAATAATAAAAACAGAATGTGTTGACCTCATGGATGTGGGAGTCGACCCATATAAGCATTTCAACTTCTAACTATCGACCCACTCAGCCCAAAAGTCGACCCCAAGAAGGAAGGAACTCTTGGCTCCCAAATGTATCAGCTAAAGTCGACCTCAAGGAGTCATGTGTCGACTCACCCGAATTTTGTGTTGACTCATCCAAGTTTAGTGACGACCCAATATCCGTGTGTGTCGACACATACAAGACAACACCTTTTCTTTTAAAATGCCTTAAGTATGTGTCGATTGATAACACCTTTGTGTCGACCCATAACACTGTTTTTCATGTAAAACTCAATTTTAAACTTGAAAAGATGTTTCTAACCTCTTTTTAAATGTCCTAAGATAAAAATGCACATCTAGATTTAGAGAGAAAGGTCCAATGTACACAAATACTAAGTGTCCTACTTTTGATATCATTCAAAATATTTCTTAGAGAACAAGACACATGCCTGCAAGGTTGCAAGAATGTGTGATTACATCAGATGATGTGGTCAATGAAGAAGGTGAGCTGGTACACTATGCTTTCTATGCAGATGTCGAACCAGTCAATGCAGCTGAGGCATTGAAAGATTCGAAGTGGATGAAACCAATGGACGAAGAGCTGAAGTCAATCGAAGTCAACAACACTTAGTCACTTGTCGAGTTGCCCCAAAACAAGAAGGAAATCAATGTGAAGTGGGTATACAAGGTGAAGTTGAATCCCAAAGGAGAAGTGACTCGACACAAGGCGGGACTTGTGGTGAAATGATTTCTTCAGAAAGAAGGAATCGACTTCGATGAAGTTTTTGCACCTGTTGCTAGGATCGAAACAATTAGGTTGATTGTTGGTCTAGCAAACATGAACAACTGGCAAATATGTCAGATAAATGTGAAATATGCATTCCTTAATGGCCCCTTAGAAGAAGAATTTTATGTTGCACAACCAGCTGAGTTTGTGAAGCATGGCGAAGAAAGAAAGGTGTACAGGCTGCATAAAGCCTTGTACGGATTTAAACAAGCTCCAAGAGCTTGGAACAAGAAGATAGATGGATTTCTAAGGGAGAAGGAATTTGTGAAGTGCACAAGTGAATATGGAGTATATGTAAGAAGAAGAAAGAGTGAATTGCTACTATGCCTCTATGTCGATGACCTGTTGATAATAGGTAGCTGCAAGAAGGAGATCGAAGACTTCAAAGGTGATCTCAACAAGGAATTCGAAATGTCAGATCTATGTGACATTTCATATTTCCTTGGTATCTAAGTCTACAAGAGTGGTAGAAGTTTGATAATGCATTAAAGAAGGTATGCAGGCGAAATACTCAAGAGATTTGAGATGCAAGATTGCAACCCAACTTCAACTCCAGTTGAGCCCAGATTACAATTATCGAAAGATTCAGATGAAGATGGTGTCGACCCAACCAAATATAAAAGACTTATTGGGTCACTTCGATACCTATGTCATACATGGTCTGACTTAGCATACAGTGTAGGTATGGTGAGTAGGTTCATGCAGAAGTCAAAGGTATCACATCTAGCAGCAACAAAGAGGATACTAAGGTATCTGAAAGGAACTGTCGACTATGGAATTTTGTTTCCTACAACTGATGAAGGAAAAGAATGCAAATTAGTGGGATACACCGACTCAAGTTGGTGTAGTGATGTTGAGGATCGAAAATCGACAGTTGGCTATGTGTTTATGCTAGGTGGTGCACCAGTTGCTTGGAGTTCGAGAAAGGAGCCATTAGTGGCATTATTGTCGTGCAAAGTAGAATACATAGTTGCTTCTCTTTGTGCATGTCAAGAAACATGGATGGTGAATCTGATCGAAGAGATAACATCGAAGAGTCATGGAGCAATTACCATGAAGATTGACAGCATGTCAACTATCAATATGGCGAAGAATCCGATAGCACATGGTCGAAGCAAGCATATCGAGATGAAGTTCCACTATCTTCGATAGCAGGTAGCAGATGGGAAGATGAATGTGGAACACTGCAGAATTGAGAATCAGATTGCAGATATCATGACAAAGGCAGTGCATGTCAAAGTATTCAGAAGACTAAGAGCTATGATGAATGTATATAGCTTAGACACAATGAATTAGGTGGTGTGTTGAATTGTAATTTCTTGTGTCGAAGTAGGTTGCTCGACAGAACAAGAAAGTGTCGAACCACCTAGTATGTTAAGTTGTGTTAGTGTGTCGAAGCATGTTGCTTCACACAAGATTTCGACTTAGGCCTATTTTAGTAGTGTTAGCTATTTTGGGCTTTTATAGTTTTACCTTTTTTTTTTATAGTTTTGGGTCTTGACTTGAGGTCCAAGTTAACCTAAATCTAAAAATAGAGGGAGTAACCCTTATTTTTGTAATGAAGTGAAGAGTATTCATAAAATTGTAATTCACAGTATTTTGCAGTTGCAAAGTGAATAACAAGTTTTCCAGAGTTTGTGGATAGAGAGAAACTCTGCAGACTTTTAATTCTTCTTCTCCTTCATCGTTCTTTACACTCTTTATTTCTCCATTGTTCTTCTCTTTTCATTGCTATTGTGTGGATAATAACAATCTTATTCATCAAGATTGATTGAAATTCACCATAGGTTTTGGGGGATTTCCAACACCAATGTACGTCGTGTGATATGATTACCTCGTAGGATGGTAATGATCTTTCCGCATAAGTCCTGCAATATAATAACATCTTAGGAAACAAGATTCTTCATGTGGAAATCCAGTTGGAGATCAATAATCCTTACGTGGAAGTTCATTAGTATAATTTCTTCGTAGGGCGACAAAGATTTTCTTGTAAAAATCCTGCAATATAATTACCCTGTATGACAGCAAAAATCTTCTTTTGAAAGTCTAGCAGTATAATTATCCAATAAGACGACAAAGATCATCATGCAGAAATCCAATACTATAATTTGATAGTTAAACCAAAATAATTTCTTGCAAATGCCATGATCTGTTAAAAGAGTTTGTTTTTTTGTAAACAGAAGATTTGTGATCCTACGACTTAACTATAATATCTCGGATTGGATGAATTCCATGTTTTTGGGGATAAGTTATCTTGCAATTCATCGAGTTTATAGGCTTTATTAGGCAAATTTTAATGAATACGATATGGCCCTTCTTAGCGATGAATTCTCGAATATAGACTGCATCTCTTTTATTGTCCACTAGTTCAATGTTATATCTAAGCCCTTTCTCATTTTCTTTTACGCTAAACTGGAAGTGTTGGAAGTGTTGTAATGTTAGTGGTGTTCATGGGTGCGGGTTGACCCGCGA
The DNA here is from genome assembly GCF_024323335.1 of Lathyrus oleraceus. Taxonomy (NCBI): domain Eukaryota; kingdom Viridiplantae; phylum Streptophyta; class Magnoliopsida; order Fabales; family Fabaceae; genus Lathyrus; species Lathyrus oleraceus. The sequence continues at coordinate 216,311,569 of NC_066583.1, forward strand.
ATCCACCAACCAAAACCAAACCAACCCACTAATTACCCAGACCCATTCATTTACGGGTATACCCGACCCAACCCGTAATAACCCGTATAGATTTGGTTCGGGTATTGGATTTTAGTTTCTAAACCCGTGAACCCGTGAACTCAACCCATTGACGTGACATAATTAATTATTATTATTATTATTACTCTATAAGTATCCTATTGCTAAAACCCTTTACAATTGCGGTTGCTGGATTTTCTGTTGTTGCTAAACCTTTCACTGCTGTTGCTGAAACCTTTTACAACTATTGTTGCTTGATCTTTTTATTATTGTTGTTGCTGAAACCTTTAACTGCTGTTGCTGAAACTTTTAACTGCTATTGTTGTATTTTCTGTTGTTGCTATTGTTGACCATTTCTATTACTCTTGTTGCCTTTTGAATTTTACATTTTGGTACTATTAGACCGATATTTGACCAATATATTTATATCATTTTAAGACAAAGTTACGTTTATTTGCTTTTAAATCATATAGAATATAATTTATAAATTTTATGGAAATGATATTTTATGAAATTTTATATATTATTAGGTGTTAATATATATGAATAAATTTTTATTAGATATTATTTGATGGTTTTCATAATTTAATTGTTGGAAATATGCAAAATTATATTGAATTGTGTTATAGGTTTTTTAAATTGAAAAAAATATTTATTTTATACTTAATCTGTGAACCCAACGCAATCCAACCCATGAATGATTGGGTTGTTCGGGTCGGGTTTTATAATTAAATTACGGGTTTGATGATGACCAAATCCATTGAAAGCTGAACGGATTGGATAACATATTAAGACAAATCCGGATCAACCGAGTCCACATGCAACCCTATCTAACATTAGTGTGTCAATTTTGAAAGATAGCATATTGATTTTTTATTAATAATAATTTATACATTGATTTGTCCTTCCAAAAGTCTATCCTTATAGCTATTAAATCTACTGTACTATGCAAAAGGACCCTGTCCAGGAAAATGATTGTACGTCACCACAAATGGTCTGCAAAGCATCACGTGAATAAATTAAAACCCACGTCCTTTTCAGTTGAAATTTTAGTACCTGGTGACTAAGTAATTTTATTGTCATCATTAGAGATATAACAAATTTAAACAAGTCCTTTTCATATAATCCTAAATTGAATTCTCAATTTTCTTTCGTTCTTCTGGTCTCCGGTAGGGGTCCATTGGATTGGATACTCACTATGTAAGGTCTCATTCATAGTATATGTAAGGTCTCATACATCTTATATTTATAATCGTTATATGTGACCGTTCTCGTCGTCTGTCAATATTCTCATGAAATTGGATCCCACTTGATCATGTTGTCTACCAACACTCTAATGAGATCGGATCCGATCTGTTTATGTCATCAACCAACATTATCATAATCAGAATCCGATTTGTTCATATTTATACAGTTAGATATATTCGACCTTAATAACTCACTCAGCCTTTGGAATTTTTGAAATTTACAATTAATTTTTTTTATAGATGAATTTGATGAATTAGATGACTATTATCTTAAAATTGTCATCCTTAATTCCTTGTCATTAGAGATAGAACAAAATTAAAACTAATCTTTTGAGGTATCCTAAATTGAATTCTCAATTTTTTCCCTCATTCTTATGGTCTCCATTAGGGGTCAACTGGATTGGATGGTCACTATCTAAAGGAAATTGAGATCCAAAATAAATATGATAGTACAAAATATTATAATTGTACTCAGCATTTTCAAAGGCACGTGAAAAGTTAGGAGAAACACATTCAGGATCTTGTTTTAATCAAAATTGCATTGCAATCAGCATTTAGAAACAGGAATTGGCGATCACCTCTTAATTGCATCTATTTATTAAAAAGATGGGAATTCATCTATGGATATCCGTAAAATTTACCATTAAGAGATACTTATATGGATGTGAGGAATCATCTATTAAATAAATGAATATGAGTACGTATAATAGTATTCACTTCGTCTCATATCAATACAAAATATATATTTATATTTATATATTTTTATTTTATTATTATATACTTAAATTAATTTATCAATTTTATTAAATACTTCTCTATTAAATTTGTATACATTTTTTTTATAAATATTTATTTATTTTTTAACTCAATAATAATATTCTTTAACTTTTTTAATATTATTAAAAATATAAAGTTACATGTTAAATCATAATGAATCAATTTTTTTATTAGAACACATATAAATAAATAAGGATATCGGTATTTAAATACCCATAAGATACATATACGAAATGTTGGTGCTCATGCGAATATGAGCTCAGGTACAATTTTTTTTTCAAACAACAATTATTACAACTAAATCTCGATTAGCAAACACATGATCTCAAAATTTTTAGATTGGCACTAGATAAAATTAACGAAACCAACACATAAATCAATGAAATATCAACAATTGTTCATGAATCGTAAGAGTTGATGTGTGAATCTTGCCGGCATGAGAGAAATTGGAGGAATTTTGTCCATTGAGTTCATAAGAGTTAATGTTAATCAAATTGGTAAGAGTTTAAGATAAGAGAATTTTTGTATTTCTACAACACATTAAACTATACAAATTTGTCTTCTTAATCCAACTCAGATGGGTAAAGATATCGGACGTAGTTCGAACTTACGACACTTTATTTTGGATAAAAATATCAGGCACAGTTCGAACTTGTGACACTTCATTTATTCATTTTTAAATGGTGAATTCTAATCATTAAACTGCTTGACTAAAGAAAATTTCACAAATTCCTGCTTAATATATTTTTGAGGTATTGTAATTCTCCCGATTTAAAAAGTTAGTCTTCACAATTACGCATAGAAAATATTTGAATTCTACTGGAAAAATGAGGAATTTTGTCCATTGAGTTCATAAGAGTTAATGTTAATCAAATTGGTAAGAGTTTAAGATAAGAGAATTTTTGTATTTCTACAACACATTAAACTATACAAATTTGTCTTCTTAATCCACTTAGATGGGTAAAGATATCGGACGTAGTTCGAACTTACGACACTTTATTTTGGATAAAAATATCAGGCACAGTTCAAACTTATGACACTTCATTTATTCATTTTTAAATGGTGAATTCTAATCATTAAACTGCTTGACTAAAGAAAATTTCACAAATTCCTGCTTAATATATTTTTGAGGTATTGTAATCCTCCCGATTTAAAAGGTTAGTCTTCACAATTACCCGTAGAAAATATTTGAATTCTACTGGAAAAATAAATTTATGCCGAATCAAAATTTAAGAAATGCTGCCTATAAAACATTAAGTTAAGAATTTGAAAAATAAATATTATTGCATGTTGAGGGACTATTATCCACACTATTCACACTTGTTTCTTATTCATCACACTGACCCTGACACTGTTGATTTTTGATACACTTTCTGAAACCAAAGGCTTATGATACCATTTGTTGGAGGAGTTTTTTCTTAGGGAACATTGAACATTGTGGGACTTCTTATTTTAGAGCAACACTTTTGTGAGAGACGCACCACATATTCACCTAAAACCTTAAGGTGATAGATGGGTGAGTTCTCTCATTTATAAATACTTAAGTCTCCACATTTCCAATCAATGTGAGACTATTATCCACACTACTCACACTTGATACATTCTCAATATTACATAGACTAATCTCTCGAATTCGGTTAGATTGCAATAGATAATAAAATTTCCTTTCAAGAAAATTTAACATTATTGCATATTCAAACTTAAATTCAAGCTTAAAACCTCTTATTAAGTTAGAACAAATCATTTATCATCTTATTCAATATTTTTAAATTTTATAATTTTGTCAAAAGGAAGATCCGAAGATGTGAAGTTTTAATAATTATAATTATTAATTATTATGATTATTACAAACTCAAAAAGAAAAGATTGTTCATAAGTACAATATTGTTAAATCGACTAAAGGAATATTTTAATTCTATTTAATATCAACCATAATGTATTCAGCTAATGCTATTCGTTCAAAATATGTATCATAACAATGCGCTTTTTTTAATGCTATATATGCCATATCCCAAACAACAATTACTCACACCCCAAATCTTATTTCTTCCTTTTATTTCTTAGTAACATCCCATGATTTAATTTTCTTCTTTGTGCAGTTAAGATGGCGACAGTTGATGAGATCCGCCAAGCACAGAGAGTTGGAAGCACTGCCACTGTGTTAGCAATGGGCACTGCTAATCCTTCAAATTGTGTGTATCTGAGCACATATCCGGATGTCTTCTTCCACCTCACGAACAGTGAACATAAGACGAAGCTTAAAGAAAAATTTCAGCGCATATGTAACATGTCTACAATATATTTTGAGTTTATTTTTAATATACATTGTCAACGTTTTTTATCTATTTTTATATGGTTTTTTTCAGGTGAGAAAACTAAGATTAAGAAGCGATACATGCATTTGACCGGAGATATTTTGAAGAAGAATCCAAAGTTTTGTGAGTTTAGGACACCTACATTGGATGCCAAACTAGATATCCTAATTGTGGAAATACCAAAGTTAGGAAAAGAAGCTGCAACAAAGGCTATCAAAGAATGGGGTCAACCTAAGTCCAAGATTACTTATCTCATCTTTTGCACTTCAGCTGGTGTGGATATGCCTGGTGCGGACTTTCAGCTCACAAACCTTGTAGGCCTAAGCCAAGATGTAAAGCGTTATATGATGTACCAACAAGGTTGTTAGCTGGTGCAATGAGACTTTGTTTAGCTAAAGAGTTGGCTGAGAACAACAAAGATTCTCGTGTGTTGTTGGTTTGTGCGGAGATGAGGATATTAGCTTTCTCTGGACCTAGTGAAACTCATATTGATGGTCTTGTGGGACAAGCATTGTTTGGAGATGGTGCGGCAGCTGTGATTATTGGTTCAGACCCATTGCCAAAAGTTGAAAACCCTTTGTTTGAATTGGTTTGGATTGCACAAACCATCCTTCCCGATAGCGGAAGATATATTAAAGGTGACATTCGAGAAGTAGGAATGATATTATATCTCAACCAAGATCTTCCTAACCTTGTTTCAAAACACATTGAAAAAGCTCTTGTTAACGCCTTTCAACCATTGAATATTTCGGATTACAATTCCATTTTTTGGATTTCACACCCAGGCGGACGAGCCATTCTTGACAAAATTGAAGCAAAATTTGATTTAAAACCAGAAAAATTGCAAGCTAGTAGACATGTACTAAGCGAATATGGTAACATGACAGGTGAGACTGTATTACTCGTCATGGATGAGATGAGGAGGAGGTCAAAAGATGAAGGACATGGCATAACAGGGGAAGGACTTGAATGGGGTGTACTTCTCGGTTTGGGACCAGGAATTACTCTCGACACTATTTTGCTTCGTAGTGTCGCCATTTAAATCCCCATATGTTACTAAGAAAACAAGTTTTAATTTTTTATGCTCTTTTTTCTTTTTTATCAAAACGTGAATGTTATCTCTATGTATTTTCACTAAGTTGTTGATCATTCTTCAAATTCACATGTTTCATCTATCTATAATTAATTATGATTATCAGTGTTTTATGTAAGTTTTTGATGTTGTATTATCTAATAAAATCTTTGTTTACATTTGTCTAATAAAATATTTATTTACATTTGTCTTATAAAATATCGATAAAAAATGTAGAATTTTTTACATAAATAACCCACTTTTTCAAGGAAATTCCCAAAATACCCCTGGTTTCAAAAAAATCCCAAACTACCCCACTTTTAGGAGGAGTCGTTAATTGAATTGGAGACACCTCTTAAAAATTGAATGGAGGCGCCAATTCAATTGGAGACTCCTCCTAAAATGCATTTTTTTGGTAAATGGTATACGAGATAGATAAATTTAATATAGGACCAATTGATATTAATAAAATTTTCCGTTTACACAAAGAAACCTAATGGTTATGACCGGGATCACCTAACCGACCTCCGGTCCCATATCCTCTAGCTACCCTAACCCGTGGCCCTAACCCACGTTGATGATTCGGTACCGGTGTTTGAGCATCTGAGGGGCCAGGAGCGTCACTATCAACTACAGGAGAAGGTCTGTTGAGGTAGTCAGACAAGTCGGCATAATCTTCAGTATGCATCGATGGTGTACCGCCGTAGCTAAGCTCATGACCCATGCCAAAGAAGTTGGGATGTGGTTGACTCATCGATGGGCGACCGAGACGGTTGAAGGGAGACATGGGTGTGAACGATGCGTCGAGGAAAGGTTGGAAAGGTTGTTGGGGTGTTTGGTAGAGATAGGGTTGTTGGATGTTTTGGTTTTGTGAGGTTTGGGCTTCTTGGCTACGGTAGAAGGAGAGACGGTTGGTGTTGAATGATCATTGGGTGTTCTGGCTTAAGAGACTTTGGTAGGGTGATGGGGTGGGTGCGAAGCGATGTTGAGTCTCAGGTTGATGGTCAAGTTGTTGGTGGTGGTATGGGGTATGCTCTTGGTATTGGGGTTGGGTGTATGGAATGTTTTGGTTGTATGTTTGTGTGTTGGTTGAATGGAACATTTGACGGACAGGGGGTTGTGTGTATTCGGTCTGACACTGTTGTTGGGGGTTTGATGTTGAGGTGTCAGGTGTGTAAGTCATCTGGCGTGGGTCGTACAAGTACATATCCTCGGCGATGAACTGGAAACCAACTGATCTGTACCAAGCCATATAAGTACGACTTGGTTTTTCTTCAGTTGGCATGACTGCGTCAGTTAACACATGGTCATGACGGTGCTTCCATTTACGACACTCCGATCTTGCGAAGCTTTGCCATGGATTGAAGTTCCATTGGTCGTTAACTTTGTGCAGATGCCATTCTCCTAGGCTAGCTGGGGGGATCTGGGATATTTTGGGGCATACCGAACTGCAGCTTCACACGATCACTGTTGTGCATCTCCACAGTTGTGAACCATATTATCGGTGTGCATGCAGACCATACAGCCGCGTCTTCAGCGTTGACTTGATGGTCATGATCCAAATTAAGGTATGGACGTCAAATAAACTGAAATGTAAAAGAAGATTGGATTATAGTCAAGGTAGAAGAAGTTAACAAAATATAACGAAATAATTAAGTTATTTTCCTTACACTGTCGGTCGAAGGTGATCCAACAGGTTGCGATACTGAGTAATACAGTGTCTTGGACATCTGTTGTAACTCATACCACGTGCAGACCATCTACACGAAAAAGTCAAAAAATATTAGTTAGAGGTAATAATCTTTAAAGAAGTAAGTAAAGATATAGCAATTTAAACAACTTACTTTTGTGCATATGGAAATGTGAAAGGGTTGTTGTTGACGGGTGCTAGGGACGGTAGTCTTGACCAACCCCATGCTTGTAGCAAAACAGCACATCCAGAAAATGTAGATGTGTCTTTGTGTGAGTTTTTGCACAAGGAGCTATAGAGATAGGCTAGACAAGCAGATCCCCAACTGTAACTTCATATTCTATCTACATGTCTAAGTAAAGGTAAATACATAATATGCATGCTAGAACCACTACCTTCGGGAAATGAAACCGAGCCAATTAACAACATAATGTAACACCTAGTTTTTATTATTCGAGCATCTTTGGTAGAATGCTCATCTAAGTATAAACTATTATAGTACGACTTAAGGCGTGAAAGTAGTATACCTTGACCTCTTGCGTTATCATCTAACAAATCAGTCTCCAAGAGATCCATGCAAATTGAATTCGCATAGTTGGTTTTACCATTAATAGCCTTACCTTCAATGGGTAGTCCCAAAAGCATATAGACATCTTCTAACGTCACGGTACACTTTCCGGTTGAGAACCAAAATGTGTGTGTCTCTGGTTTCCATCTTTCGCATAAAGCTATAATGAATTTGTTATCTACGGGCCAAGACAAAATCTTGCTTATATGACCAAAACCGGCGAGTTCAACATAAGGTTGAATCATCGGGTCCATATGGACATATTCGTGGACCCGAGTTCGGAACCTTGATACATCCTATAAAAGAAAGAACAAAAAACTTGACTAAGTTGGTATGTTAAAATAAAAGGGGGTTGGTGAAGATGAAAGATAAAAAGTTAACAAAAGAAAAAACTTACATATGTTGCGATGTTTGCAACCGTTCCTCTATGTGATTCGCCCATTGTGAGGATAGACATTTTGTCGGGGGGTTGGTGTAGATGAAACTACAAGAAGTTGTTGCAGATAAAATTATAGAAGGAGTATTGTATAAGAAGTAGTGAGAGTGATGGTGTGGAAGAAGTGTTGATGGAGTGGATGTATTTATAGGCAAATGGATGGGAGCATGAAAAGTTGTGCTTGCATGGTGTCTCCACTTGAATTGGCGACCATGTACAACCTTTAAGAGGGGTCGCCATTCAAATTGGCGCCTCCATAGGGACATGCATGCAAGACCTAGGTCTGATTGCTTGGTTTCGAGGTCTGAATGCATGCTTTGACAAGGTGTCTCCACTTGAATTGGCGCCCATGTGCAAGGAATGAGTGGGGGCGCCAATTCATTTGGAGTGTGTGTCTGCATGTCTGACACGTGGTTGTCCTCTCTCTTGCATTCTGAACATGTCACTTCTTAGTAGCTTGCGTGGTTGACACATCATTTCGAAGTAGCTTGCATGTGCGACACGTCACTTCGAACTAGCTAGCATGTGAGACATTTCACTCCTCTATTTAAGTGTCTTACTATCAACATCCAAGACACTTCACTCACATTCATCTGCAGTAAGAAAATAGTTTTCATCTGCATAATGTCATCTTCATCATTATATAGTGTCAACGTTCACTGCAACGGTGAAACATACGAGTCTGAGCTATATGATTTTTGTTTTCGAAACACCGATACCATTAGACTCACGATCAAGAGAAATGCAACCTTCTTGCATTTGAAAAAAAGAATACAATCCTGTATAGGATCGGGTATTGTGTCAAAGATCACATATTAAAATCCAATATTTTTTGAGAATAGTCAATGCAAGTATTTCCCCCTTAAGGTACGGAACGATGAAGATGTTAAATACATGTTTGTTAGTCATGAACATTCAGGCTGCAACTGTATTGAGTTGTACATTACTCTTCAACCATGTATACCATCTCAGCAGTCTCAACTAACCAGTCAGGATGAATCTGGTGAATTTGATCCATAATGGTTAGATGATGTCAACCCAGAAGCAGAAGCAGAAGTGGACGCCGATGATGAAGAAGAAGAGGAGACCTAGATATAGGTTGATCACATGCTGAACAACGACGATGAAGATGATGATCAACCACTACCAATACCTCCTAGTCATGTCTACAACCCGCCTTAACATATGACAAATATGGATCTGCACGACGATGAAACATCCAACAGTGTTTTCTATAATCCGTATCCGAGATCAGAAGACGAATTAAAGGTGGGAGACCTGTTTCGTACCAAAGAAGAATGTGTTATGGCTATCAAAAAATTCCATATGAACAACTATGCTGATTTTACAATGAAACACATTGATTCTAGAAGGTATGTTATCGAATGTCGTAACATGCTTTGTAAGTTTCGTTTGGCTGCGTCTTACAAGAAGAAAAACGACTCTTGTGAGATCGCTTCAATAGACCCACCTCACAGTTGCATTGCAACTAACGTTGAACAAGATCACTGTAAACTAAGCGCAGCGTTGATATTTCAAGACATTCTGCCGTTGGTTAATAAAGACCCATCAGTGAAGGTGAGTATAATTATATCCCATATCAGAACAACATATAATTATACTTCATCTTACAAGAAAGCCTGGATTGCAAGGACAAAGACTGTTGAACAAGTTTTCGGCAACTGGGAGGATTCATACAAGGAATTGCCACGGTTTTTATGGGCACTAAAAACATATGTCCCAAGAACTGTGGCAATTATGGAGACATTGCCAGCGATGATGCCAGACGGAACCTGTGTTATAGGTAATAGAATCTTTCACCGTCTCTTTTGGGCATTTGACCCGTGCATCAAAGGTTTCGCATTCTGCAAACCTATTATTCAAGTTGATGACACTTGGTTATACAGAAAATACAAGGGTACTTTGCTCATGGAGGTTGCACAAGACGACAACAACAATGTCTTTCCCATTGCCTTTGTGTCATACGGTGAACTGACTTGGGGTATTTTGCTTTTAATCGCAATGTCGCGGATAGCAAGAGTCGCCACCGACTTTTCTTTTATCCAATAAGGAAAGGTGGAAAAGAACAGGAAAGACCTCAATAGATTTTGGGTTCGGGAGGTACATTATACAAAGGGAAGGTGTTAGCACCCTTTGTATCCATGGTTATCCATGGGCTCTTAATTACTGGATCACTTATATTTTTGTCTGAAAAGTGTTCGTGAATTGTTTTAAAAAATGTTTCGAAAAGAGAGTTTAACTTTGTAATGATTCTCATATGAATGTATACAAAGTATTTATCTTGGTTGATTTTGAAAACGGTTTAGAAAAATGTAACTTGGTAATGATTCTAGTATGAATGTATACCAAGTGGTGATTTTCTAGGATTTGCAAAGTGTGAGGGGTGGGAAATGTTTTAGGTTATGATCCCGCAATTGAGAGTTATACCTTCCTAAGGTCGTTATGAACGTTTCCTATCCTTATGAGGGTAAAACTGTCCTTACTATTGAGAAGTAAGTAATTTTACCCTTTGGATGTTTAAGGGTCATCGTAGGGTCATCGATAGGTCATTGAAGGCAACAGTTGTAAGGATACCTTAGCATTCGAAGGGACGATCATCATTTAACCGTAGGCTACACCGAAGGGTCATCGAGGGACGAAATCATATATTCGAAGGCAACATCCGAGGGGCTATGATTTATTTTATGATGATTTAATCGAAGGGCCATTGCTAAGTGTATCCCCACATTCGCGGGACATGACCGTTATACCGTAATACCGTAGGGCAACAAAGAGAGGTCCAAGATCACTTATTTAAAGGCAATATTTTAAAGCCAATTAGGTAATTAGGACGAGCCTCCATATTAAAATCAATACATTAAAATTAATACATTAAAATTAATACATTAAAATTAACACATTAAAATTAATTAAGTAATTTAGGGTGAGTCTCCACAAGGGTATCCCACAAATAAAGTGGAAGACCTAACGGCAATCTTTTCCTGGGACATGTGAACCTTGGCAAAATTCAGCAAACGGGTTAGAATACCAAATCGGGGTGTAATCGAAGATTACACCGCAAAAGAAAATACAACAGCATGAATGTCAGGCAAAACAGTGCATAATTAACATAGAATAGATCAGATACGCATAGGACATAACAAACAAAATATTAGCGACTGTCCCGTTCGCCTCTGCCTCGCCTAGCGAGGGCCTAGCGAATACTCGCTACATGCTCGCTTAGCGATGTGCTAGCGAGCGGCTGCGGGTTTTGAATTTCAGAACAGTATGACTTCAACCTGCGGCATGGCTTATGGCATCCAACACATAATTATACGGTTCAGCATTCACAATATTCAGGCACACTTAAATTCACATGCAAAACCTCAAATATGTTTATGAATTCAATTATAATATCACATGCAAGTTAAGAACATAAAGCGGTATCACATGCAAATTAAGAAAATAAAGCGATAATAGTAATGCAAACCTGTTTGCAATCGAATTGCAACCTTGAATTGGCGAGCCGGATTGAGTTGGACGGTGGTAGCTTCGGAGCGGAGGAGCGGCCTTCAGGGTTTCTAAAGTAGCCTCCAGGGTTTTTGTGCCAGGGTTTTCGTCTGTCTCCCTCTGTTTTTCGTCCTCCCTTTCATTACTGAAGTGCTGGTATTTATAATGCCCTTTTTCATGACCTAATGGGCTCAGAACGAAGCCCGAAATTTTTTGTTGTCTGTCAGCCTCGCTAGGCGAGCTGGTAGCGAACGTTTGCTTCGCTAGGCGAGCGTGTAGCGAACGTTCGCTAGGCGAGCGCGTAGCGAACGTAACGTTCGCTAGGCGAGCGTGTAGCGAACAGGCCAATTTGGGCCATTTTCTGGATTGGGCCATTCGTGAGCTGGGCCTTTGTCCCTTTAAGATCAGTGCCATAAAATGAGTCGGAATGCCCCTGAAAAATGTCTTGAACTATTGATGGGCAAATTTTGGGGTATGACAGCTGCCCCTGTTCAATATTCTTGAACCGAGAGAGTCAGAATGGTATGTGCCGTTCGTGGTCTGGAGGTGAAAGATTATTGAACACTAGAATGCCCCAACAATTTGCGCTTGTCCATCAGTCTTGACGGAGATGGGCTTAAAGATGCCATCCAGGAAATTTGATGATGAAAGCTTCAGATTGCGCCGTACATTAGGCCAATTTGAAGACATGGGCGCCACACTGGGTCGTACGTTAGACCGAATAATGAGTCATCCATTAGGCTGTTGACTTCGCTGGGGAGTCGGAGTGTGTCATATGCTGCTGGGGATAAAGGATCAGAATGGATCATGCGCTATATCGTATCTGAGTTGAAGAGAGGGCCGTACGTTAGGCTGTGTCTGATGATGAAAGGGGGTAGTCGTACACTAGACTACACTTCAGAAATGTACCTTACACTAGGTAGCATCGAAGGTCAAATTGGGTCGTACATTAGACCGTATCTGAGCAGAATGAGCCGTCCATTAGGCTGAATCTGATGATAAAAGGGGGTAGTCGTACACTAGACTACACTTCAGAAATGTACCGTACACTAGGTAGCATCTGAGGAGACGAAGGTCTAATTGGGTCGTACATTAGACCGTATCTGGGCAGAATCCGAGGACTTGACGGTCTAACTTGGTCGTACATTAGACTGTCACTGAGCAGAATCTGGTCTAACTTGGTCGTACATTAGACTGTATTTGATGACTGGAAGGTCTAACTTGGTCGTACATTAGACTGTATTTGCAGAATCTGACTTGAAGGTCTAACTTGGTCGTACATTAGACTGTATTTGCAGAATCTGACTTGAAGGTCTAACTTGGTCGTACATTAGACTGTATTTGCAGAATCTGACTTGAAGGTCTAACTTGGTCGTACATTAGACTGTATTTGCAGAATCTGACTTGAAGGTCTAACTTGGTCGTACATTAGACTGTATTTGCAGAATCTGACTTGAAGGTCTAACTTGGTCGTACATTAGACTGTATTTGCAGAATCTGACTTGAAGGTCTAACTTGGTCGTACATTAGACTGTATTTGCAGAATCTGACTTGAAGGTCTAACTTGGTCGTACATTAGACTGTCTTTGAGTGGTTGAAGGTCAGAATGGATCGTACGCTAGATCGTATCTGAGTTGTTGAAGGTCAGAATGGATCGTACGCTAGATCGTATCTGAGTTGTTGAAGGTCAGAATGGATCGTACGCTAGATCGTATCTGAGTTGAAGGAGTCATATGTTGAGATGAATCAGGATGAACCGTACGCTAGGCTATATCTGATAGTATTTGTATATGCTGTATTTGCAATAAATGTCTGGGATGGGCTTATAGATGCCATCGTTAGGAGGATGTCAGAATGAATGTTGTCATGGAGTGTATCTGAAAGATGTAGTTGAATCCTGAATGTAATTGATAAGGATGTCCGTCTGAATGGACCTTTGTTTTGACTATGTCAGGAGGATAATTGACCTGAAAAATAAAGTTAGCTTCATGCCATGTCATGATGCATGAGATGCAAATGTTGCATGCATGCGTATGCTGTGAAATGATGTAATGAGTGAATTATGCGTCTGGAATGAATGAGAGCATTGTATACATGTATATGTTATGAAATGATGTAATGTATATGATGCGGAACGAAAATTGTATGTAGGTATGTGATGTGAAATGATGTAATGAATGCACTATGTGTCTGAAACGTTCTTCCAGGGGACTCTACTGGGGAAATAAATCTCAGCCTTCTGGTCGGAGATATTTGTATTGATGATCCTTTCTTAGCTGAGGATACTTGATTTCTGTCTGATGGTGGAAATATCCAACAGAGCCTGGCTGGGGTAGAAGAGATGACCAGTCTAGTGATGCCAAGTTCTTCTGGGGCATAACTGGCTTAGCCGGGGAATAGAATTGGCAACAAATTCATTGGAAAGCCTGGTTAGGCCTTCTCCTCGATCCTGAAGTCCTTTAGTAATTGTCATTGTTATTTTATGCATGTATTTTGATAAACATTGATCATATTCAAATGCATATATCAATTCAAGTTAAATCAATGGACGTTTATGCAAACAAAATAGAGAAAGCATTTTTTATTTTGAAACAGAATTGTATTGATTTAGAAAGAGGGCCTATAAACAGTCAATTTGTGTACAAGGAGACAGAAATCCTAGTAAGAGGAAATCGTCAAGAAACGAAGACAAAGCTATGCAGAAAAAGTCCTGTTGATTTTAATTCCACTACTGTCATTATGTCTTCAAGCCTCTCATATCCTGCTGTCGGATGAAAGTGATTGGTTTGTTCAGTCCCTTGAACTTGGTTGAAGCAGACAGAGAACGGGGCATAGTCATACGCTTTAATCCCTAATTTTTGCCTGGACCGCCTTTTCAGGTTTTCAGTCCACCGGGATACCCTTTTTTGCCCAAGCCGCCTTTTCAGGTTTCCGACTTGCCGGGTATACGTCTTTATATATTTATCCCTAATTTTTTGCCCGAACCCTTTTGGTTCGCCGGGATGCCCTTACTCTTGCCTAGGTACGTCGACCTAGCGGGTCTCTTTTATGCGTAGTATTTTTTAACTATGTCAGCGTTCACAGGATGCGGGAACTCTTCGCCATCCATTGTAGCAAGTATCATGGCTCCACCGGAGAATACCTTCTTAACCACAAATGGCCCTTCGTATGTGGGAGTCCATTTGCCCCTGGGATCACCTTGTGGTAGAATGATACGCTTTATTACCAAGTCGCCAATTTGATACACCTGTCTCTTGACCTTTTTGTTAAATGCTTGGGTCATGCGCTTCTGATATATCTGCCTATGACAAACAGCTGCAAGTCTCTTTTCATCAATCAGATTTATCTGATCGAGTCGAGTTTGAATCCATTCATCCTCATCTAAGCCTGCATCTTTCGCGATTCTTAGAGAGGGAATCTGAACTTCCACTGGTAAAACGGCTTCCATTCCATAGACTAAAGAGAAAGGGGTTGCCCCTGTCGAAGTGCGGTAACCATGAAGAGCAAAAGGTAACATCTCCTGCCGGTCTTTGTATGTTACTGTTATATTCTTGATATTGTTAGCGGCCTCCACGGCGCCGTCCGTCTTTGGCCGGTACGGAGAAGAGTTATGGTGCTTTATTTTGAACTGCGTGTAGAGTTCAGTTTAGTACCATTATCAGTGATAACTCTCTCAGGAGACAGCAGGTTTCTCAAGTAGATATTTGATAGAATCCATCTTAGAAATCAATAAAGTGGTATGATTCAACATATACTGTCTTAGTCGGCGAGCAGCCTAAGCCAAAGCACAGTAAGCTTTCTCGAGCTGTGAGTATCTTGTTTCACAGTCGGTACCTTTTGCTAAGGCAGTGTATGGCATGCTCTTTTCGACCAGACTCGTCATGTTGCCCCAGCACACCCTATTGAATTTTCTAACACGGTCAAATACATGATTAGAGGTCTTCCTTCAACTGGTAGCATTAGAATTGGAGGTTCTTGGAGATATTTCTTGATTTTGTCATTCATCATTCCATACCATCTCTTGATTTTTCTTTTTTGGTAATTTGAAGATGGGTTTGCAGGTAGCAGTCAAATGTGGGATGAATCGGGCAATGTAATTCGAGTGCCCCAAGAAACCTCTGACTTCTTTCTTGTCTATTTCAGTACCCATTGCAATTTCAATTGATTCCTCCTGCGGCTGTATGGTCTTTTCTTCTTGTAGTAACAGTCTGACAAGTTCACCAGGGACTTCACAATCTTCCTCGCTTCCATCCTCGGCTTGGTAGATCGGATTTTCAAAGTCATAATGAACAGTAGCAGAACTATTATCAACAGGATCCAGAGTGGATATGGATCGGAAAACTGTTACGTGCGTGTGTGCAAGAAAACATAGCTTGTTTTGAAAAAAATGACAGGAAAGATAAAGAGCGCAATATTTGAATGCAAAAAGTCCATTGATTTATTGAATATGAATATGCTTATGAAAATGACAAACCCTTAAAATTAGCTATTATGCCCCGGGTATAGACACAATGCTTTTGAAATACTAAAATAACAATAACAATTACTCCTGACTAAAGGAAATCAGGATAGTGTCTTCAGCCTTCCAATTATCGAGTCTGTCACCAATTGTTGGGGAAATCCAACTATCCAAGTCACAATCGTTATCAGTATCTTCCACGGCGTTGACAGTCTCGCCCTGATTAGGCAGAGGAGCAGTGATGACATTAGGAGTCTCCGGAGGATCAGAGGTAACTGCCTGTATCTTTCCACTTCGAATGCCGCTTTCAACATGTTCACCTGTTAATATAAGTTCAGTGAAACCCAATGAGGAACTCCTTAATAGATGGCCGTAGAATGGGCCAGTCAGTGTGCTCATGAACATGTCCACTAATTCTCGATCAGTCATAGGGGGTTTGACTCTGCCAGCCAAATCTCTCCATTTTTGAGCATATTCTTTGAAGCCTTCTTTAGATCCCACGGTCATATTCTGCAACTGTAGCCGAGTAGGCGCTAATTCAGAATTGTACTGGTAGTGTTTGTAGAAAGCTGTCGCTAAATCAGTCCAGGTGCGGATGTCAGAGCTCTCGAGCTGATAATACCATTCCAACTGTGTGCCAGCCAGACTTTCTTGGAAGAAATGGATCCATAGTTTCCTATTGGTGGTATACGGCTGAATCTTTCTCACATAAGCTCTCAGATGCATCTGAGGACAAGATGCCCCATCATACTTAGAGAAAGCGGGGACCTTAAATTTGCGGGGAATGACCACATCAGAGACTAGACCCAAGCTTTCGAAGTCCAGACCGGGCGTCTTCTGACCTTCCATAGCTAGCATACGTTCTTCCAGCAACTTGTACTTATCATCTCTTGGAGAGTACTGTTCATTCTCATAATCTTCATTGTCATCGTCAGGGTTGGAGAAATCAACATTCTCTTCCTCTGAGTCATTCTCCGCCCCCTCTTCTGGACCATTCGGGATTCCAAATTTGATTCCTGTAGCCTGTCCTTTACGCCTTCTTCCCGGGTTAATGAAACTCACAGCTTTCTTGTCTTTCTTCTCGAGCAATAGAGCCTTTAGTTCCTCCTGCCCCTTGGATAAGTTCAAGATCATCTCCTGGAGTTGAGCATTCTGAGCCTGGAGATCTTTGACAGTTTGTTCGAGGTCCATTTTTCTGTGTGGAGGAAAACCGTGAGAACACTGATCCCTTTAGAGTACCTGTTATGCTATGTTATGCTATGCAATGCATGAAATGTTTTCAAGGACTTTTGGAATTTAACTTTGCATAAACTACCAAAAACAAGAAACTTTTTTTTTGTTTTTTTTTTGTTTTTTTGTTTTTGTTTTTTGTTTTTGTTTTTTTTTTTTTTGTTTTTTTTTTGTTTTTTTGTTTTTGTACGAAACAGAGCAAAGTTAAATCCCTAAGTCCTTGAAATGGTTAGTACAATGTTATGATGTCATGATGTTATGATGTTATGATGTTATGATGTTATGCAAATAATAAGCATAAACAAGTCACACAATCATTCCTAGGTTTTAAGGCTTGCATGAGTTCCATAAGTAAGTACCCTCCCCACTGAAGTTTGGTTGGTTCAACCTGTCCTAGAATAGTAACCGGGTTCTAGAAGGATCTCTAATCATTGACCTTCCTTTAAGTCCACTTCAGTGCAACACCAAGTGGTTGACCGAAGCTTCCCTAAAGTCCAATCTCAAGGAGTGTAGTATCGAGTCTCAACCAAGCCCCAGTCGGAACCGAAGTCAGTTAGCTCACTACTTTCTAATGGCCAGGATGAGTCAATTAGGGTTCTAAAGGTCTGGTTAATGCTTTGATGACACCACGCGGAAGCCAAATTTTTCCTCAAATAACATGAGGACCATCAGGACAACCAAAGTGTCACATTAACCGTAGCCATCATTTTAACCATTCCAGTATACGCCGGATAGTCGCGATGATCTATTGCTACTTACCTAAGGTACACTAGATCCGGGTGTAGGATCTTTCACTCAAGCATAGGATACCCAAGCAATCCCTTAAAAGTAAATCAAACAATTCAAATAAGTGATCTTGTTTTAAGGTAACCTCTCTTTTTAAGATCCCCAGCGGAGTCGCCAGTTCTGTCATACGGTGAACTGACTTGGGGTATTTTGCTTTTAATCACAATGTCGCGGATAGCAAGAGTCACCACCGACTTTTCTTTTATCCAATAAGGAAAGGTGGAAAAGAACAGGAAAGACCTCAATAGATTTTGGGTTCGGGAGGTACATTATACAAAGGGAAGGTGTTAGCACCCTTTGTATCCATGGTTATCCATGGGCTCTTAATTACTGGATCACTTATATTTTTGTCTGAAAAGTGTTCGTGAATTGTTTTAAAAAATGTTTCGAAAAGAGAGTTTAACTTTGTAATGATTCTCGTATGAATGTATACAAAGTATTTATCTTGGTTGATTTTGAAAACGGTTTAGAAAAATGTAACTTGGTAATGATTCTAGTATGAATGTATACCAAGTGGTGATTTTCTAGGATTTGCAAAGTGTGAGGGGTGGAAAATGTTTTAGGTTATGATCCAGCAATTGAGAGTTATACCTTCCTAAGGTCGTTATGAACGTTTCCTATCCTTATGAGGGTAAAACTGTCCTTACTATTGAGAAGTAAGTAATTTTACCCTTTGGATGTTTAAGGGTCATCGATAGGTCATTGAAGGCAACAGTTGTAAGGATACCTTAGCATTCGAAGGGACGATCATCATTTAACCGTAGGCTACACCGAAGGGTCATCGAGGGACGAAATCATATATTCGAAGGCAACATCCGAGGGGCTATGATTTATTTTATGATGATTTAATCGAAGGGCCATTGCTAAGTGTATCCCCACATTCGCGGGACATGACCGTTATACCGTAATACCGTAGGGCAGCAAAGAGAGGTCCAAGATCACTTATTTAAAGGCAATATTTTAAAGCCAATTAGGTAATTAGGACGAGCCTCCATATTAAAATCAATACATTAAAATTAATACATTAAAATTAATACATTAAAATTAACACATTAAAATTAATTAAGTAATTTAGGGTGAGTCTCCACAAGGGTATCCCACAAATAAAGTGGAAGACCTAACGGCAATCTTTTCCTGGGACATGTGAACCTTGGCAAAATTCAGCAAACGGGTTAGAATACCAAATCGGGGTGTAATCGAAGATTACACCGCAAAAGAAAATACAACAGCATGAATGTCAGGCAAAACAGTGCATAATTAACATAGAATAGATCAGATACGCATAGGACATAACAAACAAAATATTAGCGACTGTCCCGTTCGCCTCTGCCTCGCCTAGCGAGGGCCTAGCGAATACTCGCTACATGCTCGCTTAGCGATGTGCTAGCGAGCGGCTGCGGGTTTTGAATTTCAGAACAGTATGACTTCAACCTGCGGCATGGCTTATGGCATCCAACACATAATTATACGGTTCAGCATTCACAATATTCAGGCACACTTAAATTCACATGCAAAACCTCAAATATGTTTATGAATTCAATTATAATATCACATGCAAGTTAAGAACATAAAGCGGTATCACATGCAAATTAAGAAAATAAAGCGATAATAGTAATGCAAACCTGTTTGCAATCGAATTGCAACCTTGAATTGGCGAGCCGGATTGAGTTGGACGGTGGTAGCTTCGGAGCGGAGGAGCGGCCTTCAGGGTTTCTAAAGTAGCCTCCAGGGTTTTTGTGCCAGGGTTTTCGTCTGTCTCCCTCTGTTTTTCGTCCTCCCTTTCATTACTGAAGTGTTGATATTTATAATGCCCTTTTTCATGACCTAATGGGCTCAGAACGAAGCCCGAAATTTTTTGTTGTCTGTCAGCCTCGCTAGGCGAGCTGGTAGCGAACGTTTGCTTCGCTAGGCGAGCGTGTAGCGAACGTTCGCTAGGCGAGCTGGTAGCGAACGTTTGCTTCGCTAGGCGAGCGTGTAGCGAACAGACCAGTTTGGGCCATTTTCTGGATTGGGCCATTCGTGAGCTGGGCCTTTGTCCCTTTAAGATCAGTGCCATAAAATGAGTCGGAATGCCCCTGAAAAATGTCTTGAACTATTGATTGACAAATGTTAGTTGATACAAGTGTTTTGACTTGTATATATAGTAACTGACAAAACCAATCAAACATAACAGAATTTCAAACAGTGGAAATAACTCAGAAAACTGAGTTTACGCGCGAGCGGTCGACCATAGGTCGGCGTGTGCTGACCCGTGAGCTTTGAGCTGACCCTTATGGTCGACTCAAAGCTTCCATGAGCTGACCTGTGGTTGACTCAAAGCATCATGCGCTGACCCGTGAGCTTTGAGCTGACCCTTATGGTCGACTCAAAGCTTCCATGAGCTGACCTGTGGTTGACTCAAAGCATCATGCGCTGACCCGTGAGCTTTGAGCTGACCCTTATGGTCGACTCAAAGGTTCCATGAGCTGAGCTGTGGTTGACTCAAAGCCTGCAAACCTGCAAAAATTCGTATTTTGTGATTTTCATGCATTTCGTCATGATCACACTTTGTCCACATATGTTTTTAAGAATTATAACAGATTTAGATAAGCATAGGAAAGGATATGATAGGTGATGTGTTGCATTTGTTTGTAGACATGCATGGTGGTCATTTGTCATCATCGAAACTTGCGATTGTATGTTGTCTGACACTTTGCCCTTACATACTCCCCCTTTTTGATGATGACAACCTATGCACAGCCAAAGAGCAAACAACATGCAGTATATGCAGTATTTACACACATTGTGCACACTCCCCCTTTCTTTTGTAATCTAACGCTATCTGCAAAACCGACTGTTAATTGTGTCGAACATTTTGGCTGCTTGTACTCTTCTCCCCCTTTGACAACATCAAAAAGAGACAAGGAACAATTATTCAACATAACAAAAAAAATTCACAGGAAATAACACAAACAGATAATAATATCACACCAATATCATTACTGAATAATAATCATTAATTAAAAGAACATTAATCATTAAAATAGATTGAGCACAAACAAGCATAACAGAGAAATGAATACAATCAAACAATAAGCAAAGATTTCAGTTTTACATTTTTCTGCACATATGTTGACAAGTTTGATGCATAGATAGAATGCCATACGACAGTAAACATCCAAGGAGATACATCATGCATATATATACAATATCATTATGTGGTATAGCTAGGTTAATCATGAAACTTTGCAGAAAGAGAGAGAGAAGGGAACAATATCACCTTGATGCCGGAGTGACTTGGTGAACACTAAACTTGTGCTTGCAACAACATCAACTTGTTAGAAGTACAAGATTATAGTCTTAAGTGGAATAAGGTAAAACAACAGATTATAGTGCCCGTTCCGAAATATCGAGAATACCAAGTTCTCGGCGGATATGAAAGAAAGGTTCAGTGGCTAACGGCTTTGTGAAAATGTCCGCTAGTTGATTTTCAGTATTAATATGTTCGAAAACAATGTCACCTTTCTCTACATGATCCCGAAGAAAGTGGTGTCGAATTTCGATATGTTTGGTGCGAGAATATAGCATAGGATTCTTGGTCAGGTTAATGGCACTTGTATTGTCACAAAAAATGGGAATACGTTCAAGTTTGAGGTTAAAATCCAATAGTTGTTGCTTAATCCATAGGATTTGGGCACAACAACTACCGGCGGCAACGTATTCCGCTTCGGCGGTTGACAAAGCAACAGAAACCTGTTTCTTGCTATGCCAACTGACCAAAGAGTTTGAAAATAAGTGACAAGTGCCACTGGTGCTCTTCCTATCCGATTTGCAACCGGCAAAGTCGGAATCGGAAAAACCTACCAAAGAACAATCATTACCTTTGGAATACCACAGTCCATACTTCGGAGTACCGGATAGGTATCGAAGTATTCGTTTGACGGCTTTTAAATGGGATTCCTTGGGACATGATTGATATCTTGCGCACATGCATACGCTAAACATAATATCGGGACGAGAAGCAGTAAGATAAAGGAGTGAACCAATCATACCTCTATACCGTTTTACATCTACTTCCTTACCGTCTTCATCTTTGTTCAAGTTTGTACACGTAGGCATGGGGGTGTCTATGGCCTTTGCTTTTGCCATGTCAAATCTCTTGATAAGGTCCAAACAGTACTTTGTCTGGCTCACGAAAGTTCCTTCTTTGAGCTGTTTGATTTGCAGACCGAGAAAGTATGTGAGCTCCCCCATCATACTCATCTCGAATTCACCCTGCATAAGGTCAGAAAACTCTCTCACAAGATTCATGTTAGTAGATCCAAATATGATATCATCTACATAAATTTGCACTAATATCAAGTGCTTTCCTTGACGTTTAATGAAGAGGGTTGTGTCAACCTTTCCTCTTGAGTAACCTTGATCGAGTAGAAATTTGCTTAGACGCTCATACCAAGCTCTAGGAGCTTGTTTGAGGCCATACAAAGCCCTTTTTAGTTTATAAACATGATCAGGATACTCATGAGATTCGAAACCCAGAGGTTGTGCGACATAAACCTCTTCATTTATGTGACCGTTAAGGAATGCACTCTTGACATCCATTTGGAATAGCTTAAAATCTTTCGCACAAGCGAAAGCAAGGAGAAGGCGTATAGCCTCGAGTCGGGTAACCGGCGCATAAGTTTCCTCATAGTCGATGCCTTCCTCTTGGTGTAACACCTCAAAATTTGCCCTCCTCTCTTGGGACTAGCATATCATGTTGGATATCATTTTTAGGTCATTAGTCATTGCATATTGCATATCATGTGGATACATTGTGCAAGTCATCCTCACAAGTCTTGATCAGAAGATGGGGAAGTCAATGTGCAAGCTAGGGTTTCATTGGACTGGTCATTAATCATCTGAGGATGTGGAGGTTCAAATTAGGGTTTTGTGATTCTCAAAGGATATTGGTCTTCATCCTGATTGAAGTGATACATCATCATCATCATGGTTTGTCATCATCAAGTGTTGAAGCAGATTCCTTGAGATTAGGGTTTTGACCACTGGTCAACCCTAATCAGTTGCATTGGGCCAATCAGGGCATGGTTAGGAGATGGGGTCTATGATGGACATGAGGATCATTCCATGATTTTAGTGAGCTTATGGAGGCTAGGGGTTCACCCTTGAGCCATTTCATCAGAGAATTGGAGCTCAGATTGATCTATGCATTGCCAAATTCATCTATCAGTTGAAAAAGTCAACTGTGGTCAACTGTGCTTGATTTAATGGATTTGGAGGTGAAAATGAGTTGGATACACTTCATTCATGTTGGAACAAGTGTTATTTGACATCTCAAAGCTTAAGAATGAAGAAAATCAAGTCAGGACAAAAACTGCCAAAAATAGAAAGTGACTTGTAATAGAAGTTTCCAAAAATGGAAAGTTTTGACCTCAAAATTACATGTCCAAGGAAGCTTCAAATGAAAATTTGTTCAACATGAAAGTTGTAGATCTTGTTCTCACCTTTCCAAAAAGTCCAAGAACTTGAAAATCCCATGTATGGTTGGCAAGATATGGTCCAGGGAATTTCAAAAATGACCCATAATCAGGAGGGCATAACTTCCACATGGAGTGTCCAAATTGGATGATCTTTTTATGCACAAACTCCATTTGACATGTACTTTCATGGTGCATAATTGGATTTTATCAAAAATGGTCAATGCAAAAAGTCAAATTTCAACTGTACAGTTAAAAATCCAGGGGCAAAATTGTCCAACTTGAGAAATAATGAGAATTTTGGAATGGGGATTTTTGCAACACTTCACAAATAGCATTTGAAAATTGTTGGAATCATCATAACATGCCAAGGCCTTGTGGTTTGAGATTTCACTTTTGAAATGGACTTGAAAATGCATAACATAGCCATCACATGTGGAAAATGAGAAATGCACCTCCAATTAACATGAGACAAGTTGCAACAGCTCACACATGTCATTTTGAGAGTGTGTGAGCTGTCATTGAGCTGTCATGAGCTGGCATATGCAATTACCATTTGGCCCTTGGTTTGGAAAATGACACTTTGGCTAAACACTTTGCATTATGCTAATTAAGGTGATTAGAGCTTGATTAAGATGAGATACAAAAGCCTAATCATAACTAACTCCAACAGAATCACAATTTCACAAATCACAATTCCAAATTCCCTCCAATTTTTGAAAATTCTTCAAGAACACAAAACACCAAAATCAAGAAATCTCTTCCAATTCTCCATGAAATTCGAAAATTCTTGTTGATCCAATCTCTATTCCTCTCATGCTTGGACTGTTTTGGCAATTCAACTTCAAAGGAGCATCAATTCATCACTGTCCAAGTTTGGTTCAGCCATGGCTTTTGAGAATTTCGTGCACTAGGAGCAAAATCAATCGAACCTGAGCACTTCAATTACCTCACACATCATCATTCTTCAACTGTTTGGAGGAAAATCGCGCAAAGATCATCAAACTCATCGCTGCCATTTCCAGGTGCTCGATTTTCGAACTTCATAATTTAATGATTGCTTATGTGCGTTCTGTAGCTGGTTGAACATAGAGCATCGTGATATAGTTAGTTTTGGATTTGGTGAAACGTAGAAGAAGTTATGTTGAATTTTAATTGGAACACCAAACCCTAAGTCGTTCGATTTGTGAGATATATGAACATTTAGGATGAATCATTGTGATATTCGTGTTCCTGAGAGTGAGACGGTTCCAACCATATGCGGTTTGTGGATTTCTGTGAAAGTTTGATGTTCATCGTGTTCTTGAGTTCCTGGGAAAATGATGAAGAAATTCTGGAAAATGATGGTGTTTGATCCATATTTTCGTTTGAAATTTTGAACCCGCTGTTTACCGCGCCCTGCTTCTGTATTTACCAAAATGCCATTAATGAACTTTAATTAATTAATAAAACTCTTAAATAATTATTTAAAAATCACCTAAACATTAGAAAATTCATAAAAAATAATTGGAAGGTCACAAAAATATGAGGATTTTTTCTACAGCTTCCATTTTGTCTCTAGTTTTTTATGAGTATGATTTTGCAAATTGTGCTTGGTGAAAAATTGGTTTGGCCTAGGAATGTTTGACTTGTATGCAATTTTGACACATTTTGCCATTTCCATTGTGAAATTCTCCTGCCTTAAAAGAAATTCTTGAAAATTTTTGTGGTGATTCTAGACATGTTTCTGGTGATTTACATGTAAATTTTGTGAATTTTGGATACCTGGTGATTGAGTTATGAATTTTTGAATCTAGGTGTGACAATTTGTGTCACACCTAGCTAGGTCAACTTGCTGGATTTATTTTCATGACCTAGAGATGTTAGAATGGATTGAAATTTTGCATGTGTGATCATTGATATGTTGAGATGCTATGTGAATTTGTCTGGATTTTTATTTGGAATTTTCAATTTGATTGGTATTTTTCATCTCTGTTGGTCAAATATGCAAGTCCATGTGATACATGTTGGCATTATCTTTGTGAAATCCTCATATGGTTTTAGATGAACATGAAATTTGGTATGCTGGTTGTAGACACATTGTAGGACGTCCCTGTTTTGGTCCCATTCATTTATTAACTGTTTTCATTGATTTATGAATTTTTGAAGTGAATGCATGTGTTGATGATGTGGTTTGGCTTGAATATTTGTGTCTGTTTTTCTTGATTTTCATTGACATAGTTCCGTTTGTCCAATTAAGCTGAAAATTGACATGCTGTACCTTGAATATGTCCTGTTTAGGTGTAAATTATTTGAGGATTTTTGGGATTGTTTTGATATGGATTTGGTTGAAGTCATTCTGTTTGGATGTTTGGTGTTATGTTTGACCTAGTTTGATTTGTTTTGGTCATGAAATGAATATGGTAAATGATATGAGTATGGGATCAATTGCCCTTGCTTTTGATTTGTTTGAATTTGATTTTGGTTGAGAATCCCTTGCTGTTTAGATTTTTTTCTCACTTTTGGACCCTAGGCTTGGCCTAGTGGTCTTGTCTCTCACATTTGCTTGATTTTTCAGGATGAAAAGCACCATGATTAAGGAGATTGAACCAAGTGGATTAAATTGACATTGTTTGATGTGGAGAACTAACATAACTTTGTTTTGTAGGTTGTGAAGCTTGAGCTTGAGCTCATAGCTTGCCTTTGTGTGCTTGTGTTATCTGTATAGTCTGACTGATTAACATTTGCTGTTTATTGTTGTCTGGCTGAGTACTAATGATACTTGATTGATTTCAGGTACATTTAGTTGCTTACAGTTCTTTAAGAACTTGCTTGCTGCTGCTTGGTTTTTGAACCACTTGAGGTAGGACTTCTATTCTTCATGTAGTCTGGAGACCCGGCCTGTTATTTGGCCGGGCAAACTGTCTGAAGTCCTCCTTAAGAGGCGATGCTTGTGATTGTTTAATATTGTGCCTAAGCAGGTGAAGTCCTCTATGAGGCAATTGGTGGAAGGTAGGGATATGCAATCTATCCGCCACTATTCTGTATGTCTTCCCTCTGCTCACACGGCTGTGTGTTGATGCATTGGGGCACAAACCCAAGATCTGTGCTGTTGCACAATCGAGTCAGAGTCTTTGAGCGTAGAAGGGTCCCTCCATTCTGGACCCACGCTCCTTTGTCTAAAAGCTCTCCCTGGTCAGGGATAAGAGCTGTGAGGTCTCATCCTCACTTCACCTTTTCATCTGCTTCACCTTAGCCTCGTAATGGCAAGGTTAAGAGCGAATAATACCCATGTACAGATGACTTGCTTCGGCAGTCAAACCCATTGTTTGTGCCCACTTGACTGGTTATAGTGTGTGCTATGTGAATATTTGTTTGACATGTTTGCTTGAAATGCTTGAATTGCTTGTATGCTTGTATGCTTGCTTCTTTCCTGGATAGGATTAGTTTGCAATTGTGCAAGTAGGTAGAAACCTGAACGTAGGGTAATGATGCATGACAACACTAGGCTCGAGTACAGCTCCCTGGTAGTGTGTCTTCCCCTGGTTTCTGGCTAGATTTTCTTTCCCTTGAGGGGGAACTACATCGCCCTGATCCTTGTTCCAGACGAGGTATGTAGGCAGGTGGTCGTGCGAGACCACTCCGGGCACTTTTTTTCTTTTTGTGTGTGTTTACCTGTTATCTGTTGTGTGTTTGGTTCGGATGCCGACGTAAGTCCAGTGATTGGCGGTCGGGCTCCACGTTTGTCGTTTTGTGCGTATTTTGGTTCGGATGCTGACGTAAGTCCAGTGATTGGCTGTCGGGCTCCACGTTTGCCGTTTTGTGCGTGTTTTGGTTCGGATGCCGACGTAAATCCATCAAGTGGTTGTTGGGCTCCATGTTTGCCATCTGTTTGTGCGTTTTGTGTTGTTTGGCGTGCGTAAGCCGAACTACAGTGGCTCTGATTCTCGTTCCAGACGAGATATGTAGGCATAGGACGCGATGTCCTATCGAGCTCCCTTCTCTTAACCCCACCTGCGTTCCTTGTGTGTGTGTGTGATGTTTTAGCAACCTTTTCTTTATTTTAGAACGTGGATCCCGTCGAGTACGACGGACGTGAGGGGTGCTAATACCTTCCCCTTGCGTAACCGACTCCCTTACCCTTTCTCTTTGGCCGCGAGACCATTTCCTTTCCAGGTTTCTCTGAGCGTTTCCTTTCCCTATCTTGGGATAAATAACGCGCAGTGGCGGCTCTGTGTTGTTTTTGTTTTAGCCCGCCGGTTGTTTTTCGCGGATGCGACAGCTGGCGACTCTGCTGGGGACTCCATAGATGTTGACCTGTGCTGGTCCATCTTCCCTGAGCGAGTCCTTCCTAGCGTTCTAGGATAGTTTAGGTTGCTTGTTTTGCTGTATTTATTGCATTTATTATTCTAACCTGTGTATATATTTGCATAAATATTTGCATGCATCATACTATCATTATTGCCGTCCTCTGTGCAGGTGGTTCCTCTGTTTTGGGGTGGGTGTTCTGAGTGGGGCTAAAACCCAGGCCCGAGTATACACCTAGGATTAGTGTGGTCTCACGTTCCTCAATTGCTAAATCAGCATATTGTTGCAACGTGACATGCCACAAGCTGGACGAGGTTCATCTGATAGTGCTTTCCGTTGTGGAATATTCCATTTTGGTTGAGTTACTTCATTTGAGCTGTTGACTCTGGTGACCGATCATTTCCCGGATCTTTGGTTTAGACGATCTTAAGAGAGCTACAATGGCACACCCGAAAGGGCAAACCCATTGAGTATCTCTGCCCGATTGTCGAGACTATTATCTGCCTTAGGATGACCTGTTTAGAATTTACCTGTGAGGGGAGGGTGATTCTTTCAGATGCATGTTCAGATGGTGACTCAGATGGTGACTATTTGTTCCGTGGATCAGAGTCATATTTATA
Source organism: Lathyrus oleraceus (assembly GCF_024323335.1). Taxonomy (NCBI): domain Eukaryota; kingdom Viridiplantae; phylum Streptophyta; class Magnoliopsida; order Fabales; family Fabaceae; genus Lathyrus; species Lathyrus oleraceus. The sequence continues at coordinate 216,340,061 of NC_066583.1, forward strand.
AGTCGGATTTATGGTCATTTGTTGCGGTGACGCCGGAGTGCTGTCCGTGATATTTATCAGTGGGGATCCGTTTATTTCAGGATTCCCCGGGCCGATGTTATCAGTGGGGATCCGTTTATTTCAGGATTCCCCGGGCCGATTCAGATGGGTGTCTGCTCAGAGATTGTGGTTTGGTGATGATGATGGTGTATCTGTCAGTTCCGTTTATTTCGGAACCCGTGGGTTGGATTGGTGGTTACTTGTTTCCTCAGATGATTATGATCGGTCCAGAGACCAGGTTTCAGTGCAGATGATCAGATGACTTGGAGGATGGCAATGCATTGCATTCATTCATCAGCATCATTTCATTTTGCATTTACCTGCATCTAACACATGTTTATCCATATGCAGGGACATTTTTATCGAGATCCTGGTAGAGAGACTTTCTGTTCAGATATGAGGACCGGTCTGAAAGATAACGTTGCCTACAGTTTCTTCAACCCAGAGATTAACGAGTTGAGAGATATGATAGCATTGATTACACCCGACCATGTGGGGATGTTCAGAGAGGTATACGGTAGTATCCTGAAGATGGTTTTCAGACTCACTGACAGCGACAGGAGCGTCATTCATACTCTTCTCCAGTTCTATGACCCGGGTCTGAGATGTTTAGTGTTTCCCGATTATTTGTTGGGGCCTCTGATGGAGGATTATGCTAGCATCCTGGGTGTTCCGATCCGAGATCAGATTCCTTTCTGTGCTATTAGAGGAGAGCCTGATGTCCTTGGGATTTCCCGTGCTCTTTATTTGAGTCCGGAGATGGTCAAGGAGGGTTTGAAGGAGAAAGGAAAATTACCGGGTTTTCACTTGAGTTTCTTGGAAGCTAAGGCCAAGGAGCATGCTGCTATGGGTAATTGGAAGACGGTTTGTGCTTTGGTTGCTGTGAGCATTTATGGGATTATCTTATTTCCTAATCAGAAGAACTTTGTGGACCATAATGCTATCAGACTGTTCATGCAGAGAAACCCTATTCCTACACTGATTGGAGATGTTTACTACTCGGTTCATAACAGGAATGAGAAGCGACGTGGAGGTTTGATCAGGTGCTGTGCCCAGTTGCTCTTCAGGTGGTTTATGGGGTATTTGCCTTCCCGAGGTGCTTTTGCTTCTATTGATTCTACGGTCAAGTGGTCTGTCAGGTTGATGGGTTTACGGGCTGATGATATAGCATGGACTCATAATGGTATGGCTGGCCGGGATTTCATATACAGCTGTGGGAGATTTCCCAATGTGCCTCTCATAGGTGTTAAGGGTTGTATTAATTACAATCCAACGCTTCTTAGGAGACAGATGGGGTTTGCCATGGAGGTTCCTCCTCTCGAGCGAGAGATTCAGGAGTCCTTTTACTTCTCAGCTGAGGGCGATCAGGCCAAGCTGATGCAGGTGTCTGGGGCATGGCGTAACATTCAGAGGAAAGGGAAGGTCCCGTTTGGTAAGGTCAACAGTCGGTATTTTCCTCTATTTGATGATTGGTTACGGAAGAGGATAGAGATCACTCATCTACCATTTCCGGGAGGTGATCCTTGGTGTCCTATGATTGAGGGTCCGCGTTCTTCTGTCAGTATGGAAGAATTCCTCGAGATGAAGAGGGCCAGAGATCAGTTGCTTACAGAGAAAGCGGATTTGGAGATGACTGTTGCTCGGTTTCAGACGGCCAACCAGGAGATCAAAGTGAAGATGGAAGATCAAGACAAGCGACATGCCTTAGAAGCAAAGCGCTTTGAGATGGATACTGCCTACTATGGGAAGATCAGTCAAGCCTTAGCATCGTCCAACAGAGAGCACGACATCACTAAGGAGAAGCTATCCAGAGCGTCAAAGGCTATTGAAGATGAGAAGAGGAGGCAAATCCTCGTGAGAGATCAGAGGGACGACAGAGTCCGAGTCCTCATTGCTGAGTGGGAGGCCAAACTGAAGGTCAAGGAAGCAGAGAATGTGAAGGTCATCACCGAGAGAGATCATTACATTACTGAGAGAGATCATTACTTCAGGCAGATGAAGATTCATCAGAAAGAGGTGGGGAGATTACAGCAGGAGAACACCGAGCTCAGGTTCGCCGCAGAGTTTGCTAGAATGGTTGATGATGTAGGGCCATCTGTGGGACCCTCATCAGGCTAGCTTTGTCGTTTGTGTGGATTACCGTCAGGCTTGTTGACGGAATTCCTGTTGCTTGTATATCCTTCTTGATTCTGGAGATTTGGTATCTGATTTGTATCAGCTTTGATGTATGACTATGGCACTTTTGGTGCAATTTTTCTATGTGATGGTTATTTTCATTTAGTGATTGATCTTCAAGCTTTATTTGCTTTACCGTATGCACTCGCACAAGCACACACGTGGTTAGGGTATTCATGCTAAATCATATATCTCTGATATGAGCGGGGAAGTCAAATGCTGAATGTCAGAATATTGCTGCCGGATTATTATTTGTCTCAATGAAGCCAGGATCGAGAGACAAAGTGTTCCTCATGTGGATGGACATTGCATTCATGCATAATAACTTGTTTTCTGTTTTGCAGGTGTCAGTTTCTAACCTGTTTGATTGACACAGGAATGATGAATCCGTCCAACGCCGACGTTCTCGAGCTGAAAGAGAAGATGGGAGAGCTGATTCATGTCATGCAAGAGTTCGCCTTGGGGCAGAAAGTAATTGCCGAAAAGGTGGGGAGGATCGAAGACTGGCTGAAGATGGGGAACATGCAAGGAAACGCTTCGTCATCTGGACCGAAGAAATCCTTTGGTAATGACCAGCACAAGGATGAGGGTGAATCGAGTGCTGTGTACGCCCAGAGAGGACACGGTAGGGGTCGTTACTACCAGCACACTGCTGCAGTAACCATCCCTGCTGGTAAACAGTCAGTCCGACAACAACCTCAGACAACTCCACAGAAGATACAGGGGGCTGGGAGTCAAGTGAAAGGAAAAGGGGTTGATCGTCATTTTGACAAGCCACCCATGACGTATGCTCTTCTGTTTAGAAAGTTGATGGATCTGGGGATGGTTCAGCCAAGGATGTTAGCTCCATTGAGATCAGATCAGAGGCCACCTAACTATAATGAGAACGCCAGGTGTGAATTCCATTCTGGTGCGCCTGGGCATAACATTGAGGGTTGTAGAGCCTTCAAGCATACTGTCCAAGATCTGGTGGATTCCAAGACCCTCAATTTTACATTGTCATTGAGTGCCAATGCCAATCCCATGCCGGCGCATGGACAGGCGATGGTGGGTGCAATTGCTGAAAATTCAGATCGCGTTTGTGCGATGGGGGAAGAGACTGACAGTGACTGTGAGCTAGAGTCGTGGATAAAAGCGTGCGTACCAGGGAACTGGAAGGCCTGAAAGATCAGCACTGTCACTCATCCCGAAGAGTAATAATTTCTTGTTTTCAGTTTTATCTGCATGAAAGCCGTACGTGTTGCCCGACACGTAATGGTTCATTGTAAGGGCCACCTCATGTTTAAATTTGCATTTTCTGCATCATAAATAAATGGATGTTTTTTAGTCAAAAAGCGGTGTTCCCTGTTTTTCATTTATTTTTGCAGTTTAAAAACAAATAAAAATGGCAATGTTTATTTTCATTTTTCTCTTTTTTTATTTGTCTCGTTCCGAATTCAAAAATAATTTTTCGGATCTCGTTGATAACAATTTGGTTACACCTCATATGACCTCGACAAACCGATCTATCATGTCGAAGAAGAAGGCGAAGAAGATTGTGATCTGCTGGAATTAGCCAGGTTGTCAAAACAAGAGAAGAAGGTGATTCAGCCGCATGCGGAGCGGATTGAGATTGTTATTCCAAGCACCGCCGAGGTCAGGAAGGAAATAGGAAAATGAGGCCGTTTCAGAGGCAAGTCGAGAGCGGAATGGTAGCCCTGCTGAAAGAGTATGTCGACGTCTTCACCTGGTCATGTCAGGATATGCCAGGGTCGGATACCGATGTCGTTGTGCACAAGCTGCCATGGAGAGAAGACTGTCTTCTAGAGAAGCAGAACGCCAGTGCCTGTATCAGAGGGCCATGGTGACTTTGTTTCATGATATGATTCGTCATGAAATCAAATGCTATGACATGATAGCAAAGTCCCAAACAGGAGAGGGGCATCTGGCAGACCGGGGCAAGTCGTTTGACCGGTTGAGACAATTCAAACTGAGGTTGAATTCAAGTGAGTGCACTATCAGAGTGCGGTCCCGTAAGCTGTAGGGGTTCATTGTAAGGGAGGAATCGAGGTTCATCCTGCACAAAAAAAAAAAAAAAAAAAAGAAAAAAAAAACAAAAAGAAAAGAAAAAAGAACAATAAGAGAAACGCCTGAACCGAGAACATAAAGGAGAGATTCGTGGTTTCATAGATAGATTGAACTGCCTGTCATGGTTCACATCTCATCTAACAGCCACGTGCGAACCTATATTCAAGATGAAAAGAAAGATCAAATGGTCAGGTGAAATAATGATTGCCAAGGGGCATATTGAAAAATAAAAGATAAGTTGCAGGAACCTCTGATTCTGATGCCTCCTGTGGAGGGAAGACCGTTAATTCTGTACCTGACAGCCTTCGAGGGGTCTACGAGGTGTATTGGGTCAGCATGACGGGTCTTGTCGAAAAGAGCATGCAATTTACCTTAGCAAAAAGTTTACCGACTGTGAAACAGTACATTCACTGTTCGAGAAAACTTGATGTACTTTGGTATAGGCTGCTCGCCGGCTGAGACAGTATATGCTGGTTCATACCACTTTGTGGATTTCGAGATGGATCTGATCGAGTACATACCCGAGAAGCCAGCAATGACCGGACGGGTTGGGAGAGTGCAAAATAATGTTGACTGATTTGTAAGAAATCAAGGGGTGTATTGTCTGACTACATCACTCCGCAACCCATTGAGGATTATCAACCGACGAAGTTTGAAGTCCCAGATGAGGACATCTCGAGGTGCTCCGATCGAAAGATTGAGAGTAGCCGATCCCGGAGGAGGGGCCTGACCCTGAATCTGAACGGATTCTGATGTCTGATGGGGTTAATGTGAAGGAGTTAGTGCTGCTGTGGTTACGCTAAAAGGATCCCATGTTCCTTTTGTGGCCAGGATGACAGTTGAATGCACCAACGATGGTGGCTGAGGCCGAAGCTTGTATTCTGGGTGCCAAACCTCAATGCGTATATCTACTGGGGCAAACGCCTTTCTCACTCAGAGAGCATGATTGAAGAAAAGAGGCTAGCAGCCATCTGGCATGGGCAGTTGTACCAACAGCGGATGAAGCGTGCTTTTGACAGAAGGTACGACCTCGGGTATATCACGTGGGTGATATGGTGTTGAAAAGGATCCTTCCTCCTCAAAACGATCGAAGGGGCAAATGGACGCCGAATTATGAAGGTCCATTCGTGGTCAAGAAGGTTTTCTCTGGTGGAGCCTTGTTGCTAACGACTATGGATGGCGAGGATTTTCCATCCCCTGTGAATGCGGACGCAGTTAAAAAATACTTCGTGTAAAAAGACCCGCTGGACGAAAAGAATAAAATAGTCCAGGCAAAAATGGGCATCCCGGCGAACCAAAAAAAAAAACAGAAAGAAAGGTTCGGGCAAAAATTAGGGATAAAAAGGAAAAAATTGTACACCCGGCAAGTCGAAAACCTGAAAAGGCGACTTGGGCAAAAATGGGTATCCCGGTGGACTGAAAACCCGAAAGGGCGGTCCAGGCAAAAGAGGGATTGAAACGAACAACTGCGTCCCGCATGATCGTTTGCGCTTTGGTTAAGGCATCGTGGATAATACCCGGTAGGGATCAATCAGAAACGTCTTGTTCAGAAGGTAGAAAGCATGGAGAGTCTGAGGACATATGGGGTGTAACCGAGTTGGAACTCGATGAGATTGCGGGTTTCACATTGCCCTTAGGATAGATTTTTTTTTACGCAATTACCTCTTTTCAGGAATTGCTTCCTTTGTATTGCTCATTTGAGCCACACTTTTTTCAATCAATAAAATGCATATTCAGTCAAATAATTTTGTTTTGTTTTTCATTACTGCTTTGATTGCAAAAACATCCAGATACTTTTGATAAAGAATCTTGCATTTTAACACATACAGGTTCCTTCCAATGCATGTTTATAAGATCGAAAGCTTGAAATCTTATTCGGAAGGATTGAGTGACCCAAGTGTTGAAATCTTGACACGCCTGGGGCACGGTTTTATCTAACGATTTATTTTGCAGGAACTGTTATGTATGTTCACTCACTTGCAGGTGGTGATGTGGAAGCTGTTGTAAACAAATCCCCATGGAGTCCAATCGGGGACGAATGAATATGAAGGGATGACAGAGAAGACGTTGAGACGTACGACGATCCTTGATGATAATCAAGAAGACTCTTCAAAATCGGAAGATTGAAAAGTCTGTAGAGATTCCCCGCAGGGTCCAATCAGGGATGAGTGAATGGGTAGAGAAGCGACGATGAGAAGACGTCGAGACGTACGACGGCCTTTGGAATTAATCAAGAAGACTCTTCAAAGTCGGAAAATTGAAACTTCTGTATAAATCCCAGAAGTTCGCTCTTCGTCGAGCGCGACGCGACCTTGGAATACAAGATGATGGAGCAGAAAAGGTCCAGACGAGTCTGGGAGTTCTCAAAAGTGGAGAGCTGATACGAGATTGGGAGGTGGATACCGTGATTCGACGAGTCGACAGGTGTTCTGTACCAACTTTTCTCATTTCCCAGCTAGGTCCCCAAGCAGAATCAGAGGACTAGCTCCCCAGCAGATCCGAGGTCTGTGGTTCCCAGCCGAGTCGTGATGGTTATCCCCGGCAGGTTTAAAGCGGTGTTTCCTCAGCAGCCAGGTCTGAAAGTTGCTATTCCCCGAGTGGAGCGGGTTTCAATGAAATATATCTCCAGCAGTGTTCATCCTACCAGTGGATTGGACGAGTTTCCGTAGCAGACGGATATGTGCATCCCCAGCTGAGTTGATTCTACCTATGGATGGCATGGGTCTTCCCTAGCGGAGTGGATTTCGTTTCCCCTAGTAGGGTCAGGGTGGTTATCCCCAGCAGGTGTCAAATTGATGCTTTCCCCAGTCGCCAGGCCTGGAGGTTGCCGTTTCCCAACAGAGTATCTGTGAGCAGTTCCCCAATGAAGTCACCGGGTATCTGTGAGGGTTTCCCAAAGGAGGTTCGGGATTGATATCCTCAGCAAGTCAAAGATTGTTGTATCCCCACAGAGGGCGTTGGTGGTTCTTATCCCCAGCAGTTTCTCGAGCGGAGTGGGTGCAAAGGAGGTTCTTCCCCAGCAAGGGTTACCTTTTCCCAATGGCAGTGCTATTCCCCAGCAGGGTGGAATCGGAGTATTGACGAGTTCCTCAACAGAGTGTCTCGTGCTCCTCAGAAGAGTCCCTTGAGGGGGATGCTTTTTATGCATTCATCATGTAGAGTAAGCATAACATGTTGCATAGAAAAAATAAATCGCGTAGCATTTCCATAATTGTGGAGCATTACGCAGAAAAATCAATCATGTATCATATTGCACGCATAAGTTAGTCTCAAGCTGTGGTTACTGTTTGGGAGGTGGTTTTATCAGACAGTGAAGGTGTTACTCCGAGGAGTCTAGCATCATGGTTTTAATCAAGGATATTCCCCAGTAGTACGATACTGGAGGGTAAGTTTCTGTCGAGCAGAGATGGGAATGTTAATCAAGAAAGTTTCGGGGTCCAAAAAGAAAAACAAGAAAGAAGATAATCCCCAGCTAAACGCGAAGTGTTTGTCTGCCAGGGTTGAATAGAGAGCAGTCGGCTCAGGGCTTGTCATCCTTAGCATGGGTCGTTGTGGCACTCCGGCCAGTTTCCGATTTCCAGATCGAAGAGGTTCTCAACCATCAGGACGAAGAACTTGTGGCACTCCGGCCAGTTTCCGATTTCCAGATCGAAGAAGTTCTCAACAGTCAGGACGAAGAACTTGTGGCACTCCGGCCAGTTTCCGATTTCCAGATCGAAGAGGTTCTCAACCATCAGGACGAAGAACTTGTGGCACTCCGGCCAGTTTCCGATTTCCAGATCGAAGAGGTTCTCAACCATCAGGACGAAGAACTTGTGGCACTCCGGCCAGTTTCCGATTTCCAGATCGAAGAAGTTCTCAACCATCAGGACGAAGAACTTGTGGCGCTCCGGCCAGTTTCCGATTTCCAGATCGAAGAGGTTCTCAACAGTCAGGACGAAGAACTTGTGGCACTCCGGCCAGTTTCCGATTTCCAGATCGAAGAGGTTCTCAACAGTCAGGACGAAGAACTTGTGGCACTCCGGCCAGTTCCGATTTCCAGATCGAAGAAGCTCACGATGATTAGATCGATGCAGCTTGCGGCAATCCGGCCAGTTTCCCGGTATCCAGACCGAAGTGGTATCCAGACCGAAGAGGTGTTCAGACCAAAGTGGTGTTCAGGCCAAGAAAATGAAAAAAGAAGAGAAAATCCGGGGTTCAAGAAAATGAAAAAGGAGAGAGAATAGTAATCCCGAGCGAGTGGTGTTCAGGCCATGGGTTATCCCTGTGTTACCATTTATTTTGGTATCCAGGTCGACAGTGTTGTTTTGGTATCCAGGCCGACGTTTATGTTTTGGGGTTCAAGCCGAGTTTTCTCCGTACCAGACGGATTTTTCTTTGAGATTGCTTCTTCGCCGATTCTGACAGGCGTTGTTAATTATATCCCATCAGAGTGCAAATTGTTCGTCTGTTCTTGGTATTCAATCACTCTTCATCCTGATCATCTGAAAGCTGAGGCTATTCATATCGACAGGTTCACAGTGGATTGAATAGGGGCAGCTGTAACACCTCAAAATTTGCCCTCCTCTCTTGGGACTAGCATATCATGTTGCATATCATTTTTAGGTCATTAGTCATTGCATATTGCATATCATGTGGATACATTGTGCAAGTCATCCTCACAAGTCTTGATCAGAAGATGGGGAAGTCAATGTGCAAGCTAGGGTTTCATTGGACTGGTCATTAATCATCTGAGGATGTGGAGGTTCAAATTAGGGTTTTGTGATTCTCAAAGGATATTGGTCTTCATTCTGATTGAAGTGATACATCATCATCATCATGGTTTGTCATCATCAAGTGTTGAAGCAGATTCCTTGAGATTAGGGTTTTGACCACTGGTCAACCCTAATCAGTTGCATTGGGCCAATCAGGGCATGGTTAGGAGATGGGGTCTATGATGGACATGAGGATCATTCCATGATTTTAGTGAGCTTATGGAGGCTAGGGGTTCACCCTTGAGCCATTTCATCAGAGAATTGGAGCTCAGATTGATCTATGCATTGCCAAATTCATCTATCAGTTGAAAAAGTCAACTGTGGTCAACTGTGCTTGATTTAATGGATTTGGAGGTGAAAATGAGTTGGATACACTTCATTCATGTTGGAACAAGTGTTATTTGACATCTCAAAGCTTAAGAATGAAGAAAATCAAGTCAGGACAAAAACTGCCAAAAATAGAAAGTGACTTGTAATAGAAGTTTCCAAAAATGGAAAGTTTTGACCTCAAAATTACATGTCCAAGGAAGCTTCAAATGAAAATTTGTTCAACATGAAAGTTGTAGATCTTGTTCTCACCTTTCCAAAAAGTCCAAGAACTTGAAAATCCCATGTATGGTTGGCAAGATATGGTCCAGGGAATTTCAAAAATGACCCATAATCAGGAGGGCATAACTTCCACATGGAGTGTCCAAATTGGATGATCTTTTTATGCACAAACTCCATTTGACATGTACTTTCATGGTGCATAATTGGATTTTATCAAAAATGGTCAATGCAAAAAGTCAAATTTCAACTGTACAGTTAAAAATCCAGGGGCAAAATTGTCCAACTTGAGAAATAATGAGAATTTTGGAATGGGGATTTTTGCAACACTTCACAAATAGCATTTGAAAATTGTTGGAATCATCATAACATGCCAAGGCCTTGTGGTTTGAGATTTCACTTTTGAAATGGACTTGAAAATGCATAACATAGCCATCACATGTGGAAAATGAGAAATGCACCTCCAATTAACATGAGACAAGTTGCAACAGCTCACACATGTCATTTTGAGAGTGTGTGAGCTGTCATTGAGCTGTCATGAGCTGGCATATGCAATTACCATTTGGCCCTTGGTTTGGAAAATGACACTTTGGCTAAACAGTTTGCATTATGCTAATTAAGGTGATTAGAGCTTGATTAAGATGAGATACAAAAGCCTAATCATAACTAACTCCAACAGAATCACAATTTCACAAATCACAATTCCAAATTCCCTCCAATTTCTGAAAATTCTTCAAGAACACAAAACACCAAAATCAAGAAATCTCTTCCAATTCTCCATGAAATTCGAAAATTCTTGTTGATCCAATCTCTATTCCTCTCATGCTTGGACTGTTTTGGCAATTCAACTTCAAAGGAGCATCAATTCATCACTGTCCAAGTTTGGTTCAGCCATGGCTTTTGAGAATTTCGTGCACTAGGAGCAAAATCAATCGAACCTGAGCACTTCAATTACCTCACACATCATCATTCTTCAACTGTTTGGAGGAAAATCGCGCAAAGATCATCAAACTCATCGCTGCCATTTCCAGGTGCTCGATTTTCGAACTTCATAATTTAATGATTGCTTATGTGCGTTCTGTAGCTGGTTGAACATAGAGCATCGTGATATAGTTAGTTTTGGATTTGGTGAAACGTAGAAGAAGTTATGTTGAATTTTAGTTGGAACACCAAACCCTAAGTCGTTCGATTTGTGAGATATATGAACATTTAGGATGAATCATTGTGATATTCGTGTTCCTGAGAGTGAGACGGTTCCAACCATATGCGGTTTGTGGATTTCTGTGAAAGTTTGATGTTCATCGTGTTCTTGAGTTCCTGGGAAAATGATGAAGAAATTCTGGAAAATGATGGTGTTTGATCCATATTTTCGTTTGAAATTTTGAACCCGCTGTTTACCGCGCCCTGCTTCTGTATTTACCAAAATGCCATTAATGAACTTTAATTAATTAATAAAACTCTTAAATAATTATTTAAAAATCACCTAAACATTAGAAAATTCATAAAAAATAATTGGAAGGTCACAAAAATATGAGGATTTTTTCTACAGCTTCCATTTTGTCTCTAGTTTTTTATGAGTATGATTTTGCAAATTGTGCTTGGTGAAAAATTGGTTTGGCCTAGGAATGTTTGACTTGTATGCAATTTTGACACATTTTGCCATTTCCATTGTGAAATTCTCCTGCCTTAAAAGAAATTCTTGAAAATTTTTGTGGTGATTCTAGACATGTTTCTGGTGATTTACATGTAAATTTTGTGAATTTTGGATACCTGGTGATTGAGTTATGAATTTTTGAATCTAGGTGTGACAATTTGTGTCACACCTAGCTAGGTCAACTTGCTGGATTTATTTTCATGACCTAGAGATGTTAGAATGGATTGAAATTTTGCATGCGTGATCATTGATATGTTGAGATGCTATGTGAATTTTTCTGGATTTTTATTTGGCATTTTCAATTTGATTGGTATTTTTCATCTCTGTTAGTCAAATGTGCAAGTCCATGTGATACATGTTGGCATTATCTTTGTGAAATCCTCATATGGTTTTAGATGAACATGAAATTTGGTATGCTGGTTGTAGACACATTGTAGGACGTCCCTGTTTTGGTCCCATTCATTTATTAACTGTTTTCATTGATTTATGAATTTTTGAAGTGAATGCATGTGTTGATGATGTGGTTTGGCTTGAATATTTGTGTCTGTTTTTCTTGATTTTTATTGACATAGTTCCTTTTGTCCAATTAAGCTGAAAATTGACATGCTGTACCTTGAATATGTCCTGTTTAGGTGTAAATTATTTGAGGATTTTTGGGATTGTTTTGATATGGATTTGGTTGAAGTCATTCTGTTTGGATGTTTGGTGTTATGTTTGACCTAGTTTGATTTGTTTTGGTCATGAAATGAATATGGTAAATGATATGAGTATGGGATCAATTGCCCTTGCTTTTGATTTGTTTGAATTTGATTTTGGTTGAGAATCCCTTGCTGTTTAGATTTTTTTCTCACTTTTGGACCCTAGGCTTGGCCTAGTGGTCTTGTCTCTCACATTTGCTTGATTTTTCAGGATGAAAAGCACCATGATTAAGGAGATTGAACCAAGTGGATTAAATTGACATTGTTTGATGTGGAGAACTAACATAACTTTGTTTTGTAGGTTGTGAAGCTTGAGCTTGAGCTCATAGCTTGCCTTTGTGTGCTTGTGTTATCTATATAGTCTGACTGATTAACATTTGCTGTTTATTGTTGTCTGGCTGAGTACTGATGATACTTGATTGATTTCAGGTACATTTAGTTGCTTACAATTCTTTAAGAACTTGCTTGCTGCTGCTTGGTTTTTGAACCACTTGAGGTAGGACTTCTATTCTTCATGTAGTCTGGAGACCCGGCCTGTTATTTGGCCGGGCAAACTGTCTGAAGTCCTCCTTAAGAGGCGATGCTTGTGATTGTTTAATATTGTGCCTAAGCAGGTGAAGTCCTCTATGAGGCAATTGGTGGAAGGTAGGGATATGCAATCTATCCCCCACTATTCTGTATGTCGTCCCTCTGCTCACACGGCTGTGTGTTGATGCATTGGGGCACAAACCCAAGATCTGTGCTGTTGCACAATCGAGTCAGAGTCTTTGAGCGTAGAAGGGTCCCTCCATTCTGGACCCACGCTCCTTTGTCTAAAAGCTCTCCCTGGTCAGGGATAAGAGCTGTGAGGTCTCATCCTCACTTCACCTTTTCATCTGCTTCACCTTGGCCTCGTAATGGCAAGGTTAAGAGCGAATAATACCCATGTACAGATGACTTGCTTCGGCAGTCAAACCCATTGTTTGTGCCCACTTGACTGGTTATAGTGTGTGCTATGTGATTATTTGTTTGACATGTTTGCTTGAAATGCTTGAATTGCTTGTATGCTTGTATGCTTGCTTCTTTCCTGGATATGATTAGTTTGCAATTGTGCAAGTAGGTAGAAACCTGAACGTAGGGTAATGATGCATGACAACACTAGGCTCGAGTACAGCTCCCTGGTAGTGTGTCTTCCCCTGGTTTCTGGCTAGATTTTCTTTCCCTTGAGGGGGAACTACATCGCCCTGATCCTTGTTCCAGACGAGGTATGTAGGCAGGTGGTCGTGTGAGACCACTCCGGGCACTTTTTTTCTTTTTGTGTGTGTTTACCTGTTATCTGTTGTGTGTTTGGTTCGGATGCCGACGTAAGTCCAGTGATTGGCGGTCGGGCTCCACGTTTGTCGTTTTGTGCGTGTTTTGGTTCGGATGCTGACGTAAGTCCAGTGATTGGCTGTCGGGCTCCACGTTTGCCGTTTTGTGCGTGTTTTGGTTCGGATGCCGACGTAAATCCATCAAGTGGTTGTTGGGCTCCATGTTTGCCATCTGTTTGTGCGTTTTGTGTTGTTTGGCGTGCGTAAGCCGAACTACAGTGGCTCTGATTCTCGTTCCAGACGAGATATGTAGGCATAGGACGCGATGTCCTATCGAGCTCCCTTCTCTTAACCCCACCTGCGTTCCTTGTGTGTGTGTGATGTTTTAGCAACCTTTTCTTTATTTTAGAACGTGGATCCCGTCGAGTACGACGGACGTGAGGGGTGCTAATACCTTCCCCTTGCGTAACCGACTCCCTTACCCTTTCTCTTTGGTCCCGAGACCATTTCCTTTCTAGGTTTCTCTGAGCGTTTCCTTTCCCTATCTTGGGATAAATAACGCGCAGTGGCGGCTCTGTGTTGTTTTTGTTTTAGCCCGCCGGTTGTTTTTCGCGGATGCGACAGCTGGCGACTCTGCTGGGGACTCCATAGATGTTGACCTGTTGTCGCATCGCGCGAAAAACCGGCGGGAAAAGAAAGAACAACAGAGCCGCCACCGTGCGTTATTTATCCCAGAAGAGGGAAAGGAAACGCTCAGAGTAAACCTAGGAAAGAACATGGTCTCGCGACCAAAGAGAATGGGTTCGGGAGTCGGTTATGCGAAGGGAAGGTATTAGCACCCCTACGCATCCGTAGTACTCTACGGGATCCACGCACAAAAGGAAGGATAAATTGGTTGCTAAACACTGCTCACGCACACACACACTGGCTGAAAGAGACACAAGAAAACTGACTGAAACTGACTCGGCAGGATATCGTATCCTGGGCCTACTTAGTCTATCAGGCATAGACATCAGAGTCGAAGTAGTTCGGACCGGGGAAACAACACATGCTCGCTAGGATATCGCATCCTATGCATACGTATCTTCTCGGACGAGAGAAGAATCAGAGCATTCGTAGCTCGGCTGACACGCGCACAGACAAACAAGACACAGGCAAACGTGGAGCCCGACTGCCAATCACTGGACTTATATCAGCATCCGAACCAAAACACACGCAAAGAGGCAAACGTGGAGCCCAAATGCCAATCACTGGACTTACATCAGCATCCGAACCAAACACACGCACACTGGAACCTAACTGCCACTCGATGGACTTACATCGGCTTCCAAGCACACAACAACACAACAAGTTAATAGGGAGTCGGGGACTCGAGCCTATAACTGTCAAGCACACACTCAAACAAACAGACAACAAGTTGCCAAGGAGTCAGGCACTCGAGCCTAGCAACTGTCAAACAACACACACAAAAAAGAAAAGGGCGCCCGGAGAGATCAGCTCAATCTCCTGCCTACATACTTCATCTGGTATGAAGATCAGGGCGATGTAGTTCCCCTACGCAGGGATAAAGGACTAGCCTAACCAGATAACAGAGGGAGACACAACTAGGGAGACTACGACTCGAGCCTAGATGTTATCATGCAAATCATCCCTAAGTTAAGGTTTCTAGCTAACTGGCACAGGGAGCCAGCCTATCCTAAGCATGGCTTGCACAGGAAGCAAGCCACACACACACTTAACTTGCACAGGAAGCAAGCCAAGCAAAACCTACTTGCACAGGAAGCAAGTCTAAACTAATCCTAACTTGCACAGGAAGCAAGTCAAACAATCCTAACTTGCACAGGAAGCAAGTCAAACAATCCTAACTTGCACAGGAAGCAAGTCAAACAATCCTACAAGCACAGATAGCACACACTATATACAAGCAAGTGGCTCAAACAAGGCTAGGTTTTAGTCGAGGGGTCATATCAACCTCAACAAACAAACCTCTGGAACTGGGTGAATGTTGCTCTTAACCTTGCCATTGCGGGGCTAAGGTGAAGCAGATGAAAGGAGATGAGGGGTGTGCCTCATTGCTTCTATCCCTGGCCTGGGAGAGCATTTGACAAGAATGTGTGGGTTCAGAAAGTGGGAACCCTTCTACACATTTGAAACTGACTCAACTGTACAATTGTACAAGATCTTGGGTTTGTATCTGAAATGCATCAACACAGTGGTGTGAGCAAAGCAGATGACACACTGAATAGTGGGGGATAGATTGCATATCCCTACCTTCCACCAATTTCCTCTTCACTTAGGAGGACTTTGACTCTATGCAAGGACAAAATTAAACATCCACAAACATTGCCTCTTAAGGAGGACTTCAGACAGTTGCCTGGCCAAATAATAGGCCAGGTCTTCCAGACTACATGAAGATGAAGAGACATACCTCAATGCAAATTGCTTATACAAGCAAAGCAAAGCAAAAAGTTCACAAGGAACTAAGCAACTAAAGCACCTGAAACAGTCAAGCAGATGTTAGTATACAAGTCAGGATTAAATCAAAATGAAACAGACATCAACCAGTCAACACAAGCAAGTGAATGTGCAAGGCACAAAGCTTAAGGCATGTGAGCCAAGCAACCTACAAAACAAAGAGGTTAGACAATGATATTTAATCAAGCTCAGTCGAAAGAATTGGTCTCAATGGCCATTTGATGGTTAACCTGAAATCACAAACTCAAAGGTGAGTAGCAGGACCACTAGGGCAAGCCTAGGGTCAAAAGTGAATGAGAAAGTCCAAACAGCAAGGGGTAAGTATCCAAAATCATGTTCAAACAATCAGGAAACAAAACCCATTGGGTTCACATTCATATCAATCACTATCATCATTACATGAATCATTTAGGTCAAAACATGGCAAACAGAAGCTCATAGGAGTCAACAGCAAGATTTAACTCAAAAGCAATCTAAACATTTTCCAAAAATCCCCAAATAAATCATGATCAAACCTATCACATAGCATGGTAAGCATGTCAAATTTCATCCCATTTGGACAAGTGGAAGGCAGTCAATGAAAATCAGAAAGTCAAAGCAATTTTGAACATGCTCAATGAAGTCAACCAAACATGTGTCAACTTAGAAAAATCATAAGTCAAAGATGGTGTATGATAAATGAATGGGATCAAAGCCATGGCAAAGATGAGGATGTCTAGTTATCTCATGTAAAATTCATGTCCATCTAGTAAAGTATGAGAATTTCACAAATGAAATGGGAACATGTGTCACACAAGGTCAACATATGACTAACCAGGGGAGAAAATCTCAAACAATTAGGAAATGCCACAAATAAATCCACAAAAAATCACATGTAAACTAGACATACAAGAGTAGGTTCATGCAAAAAATCAGATCAATTGGAGGTCAAGAAGCATGGTAATGAAAATCATGAAGTTGGACATCAATGGTGTGACACAAATTGTCACACCCTAGTTCAAAAAATCATAACTCACAAACCACAAATGATAAATGCACAAACTCTACACCAAAATCACCATGAGTGTGTCTATTTTAAGCACAAAAAATTTGGGAGCCATTGGATACATTCTCATCATTTCACAAATGATTTGGCAAAGTGTACAAAATTTGGTCACATGTCACAAACCCTAAGGCCATTTAAAAACCATTCATCCAAAAATTCTGGAAAAATAATGATAAAAAAGTAGAGATCATGATGAATACAACACAAAAAATCCCATTCAAATTGGATTAAAATTGAAGCATTTGTGATTTTTGTAAGATGGATGAATCAAAGTGAAATAATTGGAAAAGAAATAACTTGTTTCAATGTGTCACATGCCACGAATGGCATTTTTGTAAATAAGCCGTCCACTAATCAAAACGACCGTGTTTTGGTCCAGGAAATGAAATGAGCTGATTGGCTGTGAGGGATTTGGAATAGTAAAGCCATGCGCATGAGAGAATGAAATTCTGGGCATTGCAAATTCTAGGGTTTTACTGTAGCAAACAGCATTCCTTCATCATTTCAAAAAAACAGCAAGAGCATTTGTTAACCAAAATAGACAAACAACCTATCAACATGATCATCTCATCACATACAACAACAAACCAACAACCATTTTCATCAAATCAAATTAAACAAAAAGGCATAAGCAAAAACAAGTTTAGATGTGAAAATTCAACTCAACATAACTTGCAAAATAACAAATCATTTTCTTTGATTCAAAGTCTAAAATGCTCATGGCAAGGAGGTCTACAAGATGCATATCAGGATTTTGGAAAAGGTTGAAGTCGAAAACTCACCTAGTTTTGAAGACAGTCGTGGTGCAGTGGTTTGTTGGTGGTAAATGCTTGTAACAGATGTCCCCAAGGTCCTCAGAAGATGAATGATGAAGAAGGTTTTGCTTGAGGTGGCTTGGTTTGGATGCTAACTACTTCTGCCATTGATGAGGTTTGTCTACAACAGTCCATGAACATGGCTCCACAGCTGCCTTTTCTTGCTTGCAATAGCCTCCATTATGGTTATGAATGATGGCACAAATATGTATGGCTCAGGTTCTTTGATGTTTCTTCAAGAAGAATGCAAAGGTGCAGAAAATGGCTTTTTGATAATATGAGTTTTTTGCTGTTTTTTCTCTTCCAAAATGGCTACTAGCAGTTTCAAAATGGTGCTTGGATGGTGAAAGAGCAATGCAAGGTTCAACCCCTTTGGAAGTTTTTGGGCTGTTGTTTGAGAAATGGCCAAAAGTGGTTTTTTAGAATGTGAATGAACAATGGTTTTTTCAGTTGGTTATGTTGGTTTGTGGTATTTCAACATGATGCTTAGATGCAGTCTTAAACAAAGCAAGGCCAAACTCCTCTTAAGTTCTTGGACAGATCTTTGTGATTTGATCAACATGCCAAGTGAGAGAGTGAGGATTTGTATGGTTAGATTCTGTATTGCAATTTCTCTTTGATGGTTGTGTTTCAAATGATGGAAAACATCATGAAAAGCCTGCTGTTGGAAGGTTGCTTGCAAGGCTTGTTTGACAGCAAATGATAAATGCCAAGCAGGCAAGGATGAGTATTGGAAAATGAGTGAAGGTGATTGTGTTATGCTGGCTGCTCTTGTCCTTGACAGAAAATGTGTTGGTTATTGTCACCAGCCAGGCCAGGTTCATAGAGAATTTTGGACTGGTTTTGGAGAAGTGCCTCAAAGAGGAAACTTGGGAGGATGTGAAGTTGGATATGTTCCTCTGTTAGGTTGGCTGCTGTTGCTGTTTTTTTATGACAGGAGATGGTGTTTTATCTGCTGTTAGAAGCATGGCAAGGTTGGTCTACTGCTGTTGGATGACAGATTTTATGCCATGTTAGCAAGGTAAGGCAAGGTTGGTTCTATGACAGATTTTTTATCCTATGCTGTTGGATGCTGCAGGGTTTCAAAGGTGGTGAAATGGATTGTCAAGTGGTAATGGCCAGGTTTAGGTCTATTTGGAAGTTTGGACAGAAAAAAAAGGAAAATGCAAAGCAAGGTGACTGAGGCCTTTTGTTGGTCTGCTATGTGATGTTTGATGCCATTGTGTTTTGGACAGAGAAAATCAAATGCAAATAGCAGGGTCAGTTTTTGGGAGAGTCATGTATGCAGTTTTAGAAGCTGCTGCTAATGCCATGCCAGAAAGTGAGGAAAATATGGTGTTAAGCAAAAGCCAGGTTTGGTTCCTTAGGGGTTCTTGACAGTGTGGTTTTCTGTTAGGTAGAAGTTTCATTTTGACAGCAAAATGAGAAAAAAAAGAACTGCTGTTGTGGTTGGCAAGGCAAGGTTGTCACTTTGGTATTTTGGACAAGGTTTTGACAGAAAATCCAAAGCAAGGTAGGAGCATGGTTCTTTTTGTTTGAATGAAGCTCTTGGTCTATTATGTGTTGGCTGTTGTGACAGATTTTAGCAAGGCCAGTAAGATGATTCTTGAGGGAGTGAGTTGTATGCAATGTGGTTAGAGGGTTTGGTCATGACAGAAAGTGATGATGAACTTCTGCTGTTAGAAGTTGCTTTCTGCAGGGCAAAGTTTGGTCTTGTGTGTTTTTACAGAAAATTGGAAAGATGCCAAAAGCCAAGTGAATTTTGAGAGGGATAGTGGTATGCTGCTAGCAGTTTTTTCATGGCAGGAAAATGGATGTTTAATTTGCTGTTCTATGTTGCTTTTTGTGGTTTGGCAAGGTTTTGTTCCTTTGTGCTTTGGACAGAAAGTTTTTTGTAATGCAAACAGCAAGGTGAGGTTTTGAGAGAGTGAACCATGCTTCTTCTGCTGTCAAATGGCTGCTATTACTGACTTCTCATGACAGAAAATCATGGACAATTCTGCTGCCTTTGTGGTACAAGGCATGGCTCATGGATTTGTGGGATGTGGTTTGGTGAAACTTGTACTTTCTTTCCAAAAATCAAGCAAACTAGCATGGGCTGTATGTACTTCATAATTTGACTTGGCAAACATGTTTTAAATGATATTTCTGAGCTGTTCCAATTGGCCAAATGTTAGAAAAATGTTTATATCAAAAAGTCAAACATTGGTCAAACTTGCATTTAAATGAGATAGGTCAAAAATGCCATTTTGATTGGCAAGGTTTTGGCTCATGAAATTTATATTTTTGGAAAGAGGAGATCAAATGTGACTTGTAGGAAAAAACCCCACCCAAATTGGCCAAACGGTTTGAGAGATATGGCCTTTTGAAGTTCAAGATTTTCTGAAATCGATTCGATCATAACTTGCCAACCACACATGGGAATTGAGAGTTCTTGGACTTTTTGGAAATGGGAGAACAAGATCTTCAACTTTCATGTTGGGCAAAAATTCATTTGAAGCTTGTATCATGATGTAAGTTTGAGGATCAAGACTTTCCATTTTTGGTAAGTTTCAGTTACAGGTCCAGTTTCCATTTTTGGAAACTTTTGATCTGGCTTCAAATTCTTCCATGGTGGTGTTTGACATGATATATGAGGACTATTTGGACATGAATGAGCTCTCACAAACCAATTCCAATCATCAAATCACTGATTAAATGGACAGTTGACCAACAGTTGACTTTTAGGGTTTCTGCCTGACTGAACCATGACTGATGACTTCCAAACCCTAATTCCTTGAGACCTTGACTTCAAATGATGTCCCAAGTTATATGGACTCTTGATTATTGATCATGGTGCCCAAATTCCACAAGAATGGCCACCATCCACTGCTTTGACTGACTGTTGACTTTCTAGGGTTTTTGACTGTCTGTGTAAGAACTGATGATCTCCAAGCCTTCAACCCTTGACATGAGCACTTCAAATAGACCTCCAAGTCATGTGAACTTGTTGGACAAACCCTAGGGCCTTGGCTCAATGAGAAATGCACCCTTGCTTGATTGGTTGACTGATCTCCTGATCAGTTTGACCTAATTTCTTGATTGGCTTGCACTTGAGGTAAAAGAGGCAATGCTATGCTATGCAATGGACCATGATATGTTATGACCTAATATGAAAATGTATGTACAATGATAGGTGCAAATTTGAGGTGCTACAGCTGCCCCTATTCAATCAGCTGGGGACCCGAATGGATGAGAGCAACGGCTGTCAGACTTTCAGGGTAAACAGGGATTGAATACCAAGAACCGTAGAATTTGCACAACACAGGGATCCACCAATGGAAACGTCCACTGGGATTTGATATTTATTACTGGGTATTTATTTTGGTTTTTGTTTTCAAAGGGTACGGCCACATCCAGACATCGCAACGACGATGAATGGGAAAAGAAATCACAACTAGATGCCAACGGACAACTAGGAAAAACTCGACGTTTATCAAGACCAACGGAGAGGTAACCAGACATTAATGAATGACTGGAAAAGATACAACCATACGTCAACAGACGAAATGGGAAAAACTCAACATTTACCAAGACCAACGGAGAGGTAACCGATCATCATCGGATGAATGGAAAGAGATATACAACCATACGTCAACGGACGAAATGGGAAAAACTCAACGTTTACCAAGACCAACGGAGAGGTAAATCCACATTAATGAATGACCGGAAGGGATACAACCATACGTCAACGGACGAAATGGGAAAAACTCATCGTTTACCAAGACCAACGGAGAGGTAAATCCACGTGGGGACAGGTACAACTAGACGTCATAGGACGAATAGGAAAAAACTCGACGTTTATCGACACCAACGGAGAGGAGGAAACTCTACTGGGGAGAGTGAACACAACCAAATCATCAACGGATGATCGGAAAAAACTCGACGTTTATCGACACCAACGGAGAGGAGGATACTTCACTTGGGAAGGAGGACACAACCAAATCATCAACGGATGATCGGGAAAAACTCGACGTTTATCGACACCAACGGAGAGGAGGATACTTCTTCGGTCTGAATACCGGAAAATTGGCCTTGTGCCATGAGTACATCGACCTGATCGTCGGAAACTCCTTCGGTCTGAATACCGGAAAATTGGCCTTGCCATGAGTACATCGACCTGATCGTCGGAAACCCCTTCGGTCTGAATACCGGAAAATTGGCCTTGTGCCATGAGTACATCGACCTGATCGTCGGAAACCCCTTCGGTCTGAATACCGGAAAATTGGCCTTGTGCCATGAGTACATCGACCTGATCGTCGGAAACTCCTTCGGTCTGAATACCGGAAAATTGGCCTTGTGCCATGAGTACATCGACCTGATCGTCGGAAACTCCTTCGGTCTGAATACCGGAAAATTGGCCTTGTGCCATGAGTACATCGACCTGATCGTCGGAAACTCCTTCGGTCTGAATACCGGAAAATCATAAGTACATATTATCTATAGCCGTCAAAACGTAGATAATACACTCGCATGGAAGATTATCCATAACCGGGTTGTAGGTTGTTAAATGAATAATCGACCGAAAAGAAAGGCATTTGGGTACCAGACTAGGTATGCAAAAGATGACCAATCAACAGGGGATAAAGCTGCTAACTTGGAGCAAGTATCCAAAAAGAAAGTGAAGACCCAATGGGGACAAGACCATTAATACCACAAAGAGGGGATTACATCTACCGGTTTGTAGGCAGAAAACCACGGAAAAGTAACCAGTCATCATCGGGATGAGCACAAAGGGTTAATTCCAACAAGGGGAGGAAAGTGGGATTTTACAACTACCAGCTAGTGGGTAGAAAACCACAAAGATAGGACTTACAGCTACCGGTTTGGTGGTAGAGGCCAATGGAAAGGTAACCAGTCATCATCGGGATGAGCACAAAGGGTTAACTCCACCAAGGGGATGAAAGTGGGATTTTACAACTACCAGCTTCTAGGTAGAAAACCACAAAGATAGGACTTACAACTACCGGTTTGTAGGTAGAGGCCAACAAATTCCGCTGGGGATGAAATGAATGAGTGCCGGTTAGTGAGCCACTATTCCTTCATGCCCCAGGGCAGCACAAGAGACAGTCAACAAGAAACCAATTTAGGATCGACCCAAAAAGGCAGACTGAATCAAGACTCATCCTAATGAGGAAAGAACTCAATAGGGAAAACCCATCCCATTAGGGAGGGAACGGAAGCAACCGTCATCCACGAGGATGTATCTCAGTGGAGAAATGGCAGGAAAAGATTGACACTTTCTGCTTAAGGGATAGACTCTACATGGAGAGATTAGACACACCCATATCTGCTTAAGGAAAAAGACCCAAGCTGGCAAGACACTAACAATTGGGGAGTAACACTGCTGGGGATACCCACTCGACTGAGGAATCACTTGTTGGGAAAACACCAACCTCTCAACCATGCTGATGAAACCAATCCTGAAGTCGATCCAATGGCGCGATGCTAAACTCTTTCCAACAACCCAACCTCGGCTGGTCACCACGGCCTAGGGCTAATGGATATGCTTGCAATGTTGATGCATGAGTTTTTTCTTGCTTTACACAATGCCCCATGATTATGGAAATGCTATGCACTAATGATGCGATATGCTATGCTTATCTAAATGATGAATGCATAAACACACGTCTCCTTCAGAGACAACACCGGGGAACTCCAGGAACTGTGCTGGGGAATGGTAAATCGACTTCACTGGGAGGAAGACTCAACCAATCTTCAGATAGGATAAACCCTGCTTTGGAGAACGTCTGTTACTCCGCTAGGGATAACCCACGCGATCCACGGGTAGAATCAATTCAGCTGGGGATGCCGATATCGGTCTGCTACGGAAACTCGTCCAATCCACTGGTAGGATGAACTCTGCTGGAGAAATAAATGCTACTCCACTAGGGACGACCCAACCAATCCATATGTAGGAGAATCACTGCTGGAGATGTATTTCATGAGACCCGCTCCACTCGGGGAACTTGCTGAGGAAAACCACACCATTCTGCTGAGGAGAACAATCGTTGTGGAGAGAAAAACCATAGTGGCGAGAGTAACAACTCTGTCGAGGATGATAGCACGTCATATCATACTGGAGATGAATTCCCACAAACCTGCTTGGGATAAGCACTCACGGCCACACTGGAGATGATAGCGTCACAAAACCAATTGTTGGGGAACACACCAACGGTCTACAGATAAACTCCACTAGGGGACTCCCGGGGAAAATAACTGACAGGTGCTCAGCGGGGATTCTCAACTGGGGGGATCTGCAAGCATAGGCCTGCTGGGGAAAAACAATCCTTAGATCTGCTGGGGAAAGAAGGTTCTGTCTACAGGCATCTCTGCAGGGGAAATAACTCTGATAGCTTCAATACTGACTTAGGCTGGGGACGTGACAACCTTCAGGCTTGCTGAGGAGACAACGATCTCGAATCTGCCAGGGAGATCACACTCTTAATCCTCTGGGGAGATACAGCCTGTTTGACGGGGGTGTCGGTCGACTCGTCGAACACTGGTATCCATCATCCACCCATAGTGTTGACTTTCCACTTTTAAGAACTCTCAGACTCTTCTGGACTTTTCTGCTCCATCATCTTGTATTCCAAATCTCGTCCGTACTCCACGGGGATCGAACTCCTGGTATTCATACAAACTTTCCAATCATCAGACTTTGAAGAGTCTTCTTGATTAATTTTCCAGGACCGTGGTCGTAATCCTTCACCGTCTTTTCACCGCTCAACTATCCGTTGCCCCTAATCAGGCTCTGCACAAGAGATCGTCAGATAAAAACGTGCCCCAGGTACGCCCCAGGTGTTCTGATATTTCAACACTTAGGTCACTCAGACTTCCAAGTAAGATTTCCAGATTTCAATCATACAAGCATGCATTGGAAGAGACCTCTATTGTTTCAAAATGCAAATATTCTTATCAAAATAAACGGATGTTTTCGTAATCAAAACGGTAATGACAACAAAACAAAATTATTTGACTGAACACACGCTTTATTTTACTGGAATAAAAGATGGCTCACAATTGAGCAACACACAGGAAGCAAACCCTGGAAAGAGGTGATTGCACACAAAAGGAAAAATCTATCCTAATGGCAACGTGAAACCGTGATCTCATCGGGTTCCAACTTAGTTACACCTCATATGTCCTCAGGACTTTCCGCACCTTCTGTCTTCTGAACAAGACGCTTCCGATCGGTCTCTGTCGGAGATTATCCAAGTCATCATGAGCACAAATGATCATGCTGGACGCAGTTGTTCGTTTCATTCCCTCTTTTGCCTGGACCGCCCTTTCGGGTTTCAGTCCACCGGGATACCCTTTTTTGCCCAAGTCGCCCTTGCGGGTTTTCAACTTGCCGGGTGTACATTTCTTTTCTTTTATTATCCCTAACTTTTGCCCGAACCTTTCTCTTTTTCTTGGTTCGCCGGGATGCCCATTTTTTTCCTGGACTCTTTATTCTCTTCTTTTTTTTTTGTCCAGCGGGTTTCTTTCACGAAGTATTTTCTAATTGCGTCCGCATTCACAGGGAATGGAAAATCGTCGTCGTCCGTGGTCATAGACAACAAGGTTCTGGTCTGAGAAAACCTTCTTGACCACGGATGAAACACTCATAATTGTTTATCCATTTGCCCCACAATTGTCTTGAGGGGGAAGGATCCTTTTCAACCAATTCTTCCACGTGGTACGCGCGAGGTCACACTTCTTGGTTAACAACATGCTTCGTTCACTGGGTACAACTGCCCCATGCCAGGTAACTGTCAGCCCTTTTCTTTCAGCTGGGCTCAACGTGTCATTCCGAGTCTTTATCCATTCAGTATTCTCTGATTTCTCATATTTCTGTGAGGAAGACACTGCCCCAGGTGGATGCACATCCCTAGGTTCAATATCCAGGATACAGACTTTATGTCCAGCCACCATTGTTGGTGCAACCAACTGTGATCCGGGAGGCACTAACTTATTCACCTCATCTCCTTCCCCTCAGACATCGGAATCCGTTCGGATTCGGGGTCAGACCCCTCCTCCGGGATCAGTCACTCTCAATCTTTCGATTTGAGTACCTCGAGATGTCCTCATCAGGGACCTCAAACTTCCTTGGTTGATAACCTTTCCATGGGTTGCTACTAGCTTCTTAAACACATATCTGATCAGATCCGTCTTGGACATCCACAAAGTGGTATGAATCAGCATACACTGTCTCAGTCGGCGAGCAGCCTATGCCGAAGTACATCAAGTTTTTTCGAACAGTGAGTGTATTGTTTCACAGTCGATAAACTTTTTGCTTAGGTAAATTGCATACTCTTTTCGACAAGACTAGTCATGCTAACTCAGTACGCACCTCCTAGACCCCTCGAGGGCTGCCGAGTACCAGATTAACAATTATTTCTTTCACTGAGGTATCGGAATCAGAGGTTCCTACAACTTACCCCTTTTTTTTTTTTTTTTTTTTTTTTTTTTTTTTTTTTAGCAGGATCGACCTCGATTCCTCTGATTCGCTCACAACAAGCCTCGGTAGCTTGATGGACAACACTCCATAAGTGCACTGATTCAGACTCAAAAGTATGAGTTATCTCAAACGGTCAAACAACTTGCCCCAAGTCTAACGGATGCCCCTGTTCTGCTTGGGACTTCACCATCCTGTCATCAACATGGCTTTTGCTTTCACGATGAATCATCTCATGAAACAAAGTCACCGTAGATCTCTGATACGTGGCACCGGCCTCATGTGACGGAACGACATTAACTTAGAACAAGAAGGTGCCCCTTGTGTGATGGACCTGGTTTACTTCATATCTTCTGGCAACAATTCAATCTGGTCTTGGCCAAGAAGCCATCCGTGAAGATAAACACTGAGACCTGAGCCATATAATCAACCAGTACCTCATTGTGATGTACCGGGATTCCATCTTTCTGATTAGCTCTGCTCGCATCTTGATAGTCTATTCACACCTTCTCTCTTTCTCATCCTTTGTCGGCCTCAGCTTTTGCTTTCTAACCTCGGCGGAGCTTGGAGTAACAATCTTGAATCGCTCCTCGTGCGGTTGAACCACCTTCTCCTCTTGTTTCAATGACCTGGCTAATTCCAATAAATCACAATCTTCTTCGCCTTTTTTTTTTCTCTGGCATGATAGGTCGAATTGTCGAAGTCATACAGAGGTGTAACCAAATCGTTATCGGTGAGATCAGGAGAGCAATCACTTTGGAACGAAACAGAACCAAAAGGAAAGAGAATGAAAAAAAACGTTGCCATTTTTATTTGTTTTTTTTTTCTTTTTTCAAATTGCAAAATTAAATGAAAAACAGGGAACACTGCTTTTAACTACAAAAACATCCATTCATTACTGATGCAAAATGTTGCATAATGAAACACATGAGATGGCCCTTACAATGGACCATTACGTTTCGGGCAAAACGTATGGCTTTCATGCAAACAAAAATTGAAAAACAGAAATACTACTCTTCAGAATGAGTGACAATGATGCTCTTGGAGGCCTTCCAATTGCCTGGTACGCACGACTTTATCCACGCCTCAAGCTCGCGGTTGCTGTCAACATCCTCACCCACTGAACGGGCATGACCAGGATCCAACATCCCTGCACTAACGAAGGTGTGTGGTGGGCGACATCCTCTATTTGGTCTAGACGACTCTTGACCCGGTTGATAACCGACCCCAAACATGTCTGCTTTTATCACAATGTCAATGATCCTTCCCCAGCCTTGGGCCTCTTGGTTCTTCACTACCTCCAGAGCTTGTTTATAAGAAGAAATGGACAGCTTCTTCTCTTTCTCAGCAACAAAGGCCTTCTCTACCTGGACGGTTTCAACTGCCAGATGGGGTGCTCTGCATCTTACATTATCCATTTCTACTTTCTTCATCTTCTGGGTCGGGTCCTTCATCAATACACACCCTTCTGTAGTGACAGTCGCACAAGCATTATCAACAGCAGGGAAAGCTCCATCCTGCATCAGAGATTTTGGAACCATAGCCATTGGAACCTTTAGCTGATCCTCCTCAGTCACTTCTAATCCTTTCTTGGCCTTCTTCACCATCTTGACTTTTACAGGACCCCTTCTGGGCGCAGGGTTGACCTCCCCCTTCATAATCTGGGCCAAGTTAATGGTCTCGGAGTCCACCATGTCCTGGACGACATGCTTAAAAGCTCTACAGCCCTCAATGTTGTGTCCGGGTGCCCCAGAGTGAAACTCGCACTTGGCATTCTCATCATAGTTTGGTGGCCTCTTCTGCCGTTCTAGGGGAATCAATATCCTTGGCCGTACTAACGCAAGATCCATCAACCTTTGGAACAGAAGGGCGTAAGTCACGGGTGGTTCCTCAAACTGACGATCCTCTTTCTTCTTCTTCACCTGGCTCTCAGCTCCCGGTGTCTTCTGTTGAAGTGGCAGTTGTTGCTGTTGAGCAGGCAGATCGTTGACAGGAGTGGTTATAGTGGCAGCATAAGGATGATAACGATCTTTACTACGTTCTTTCTTTGCAGGCACACCAACTGGCTCAACTTTCCTCTTGAATGGACCACTGTCGGAGGATTTCCTTGCTACAGTACCAGAAGGTTTGTTCACTTCGGAGGACGGAGCCTTCCCTTGAACCTTCTCTACTATCAGCCATTTCTCAATCTTCTCCAATCTCTCAGACATGGCTTTCTGCCCCAAGGCAAGTCCTTGCACAACATTGAACAACTCCCTCATCATCTCTTTCAGTTCAAGGATATCGGCTTTGGGAAGATCCATCAGCTTGGTTTTGTTGACCCCTAGCAGGTTATCCGAACAGACAAGCTATGCGCACCGGTTGAATACTGAAACCTACAAAACAGCAAACGGGTTAGTATGACTCACACATGCAATGTTTGTCCGTACTAGGAATATTCAGTCCTCTTTTTTTTTTGTTTCATTGAGACAGATAAAATTTAATCAACAACATTTTGACATCTGGATGTCTCTCAACCGGGGTTTTTATTTAAAAATAATGGACCCTGAGTACGGACAGACATGAGTTGAATGTAGATGAATGCGAGATGATATGATGCAAATGCATGAATGCAGGCCCTTGTGCCAGCAAGTCAACTGTAGACCCTCTGCTTTTCTGAATCAGTCAATCTGTGGGATCAAGTCACCATAAATCCAACTTGGGGGGGTTCCGAAATAAACGGAACCGGAGATTATATCACTTATCTTTACAGGAACAACCACTAAACGGGTGACAAACGGATCCTCTGAACAAGTACTCTCAACTCGGCCCGGGGATCCGAAATAAACGGAACCCGCTGATAAACCATGGACAGAACTCTGGCGTCCCAGAAATAAATGCCCCATAATTCACAGTCACCATCAGTACCAAGAGTCACCAACACATCACCAACCAATCAGCAACTGTACCTGTAATGATCAAACCCTCCCCACTCACGGGTGTTATCTAGGCCAGGGTAAAGTCGAAGAGAAACGCAGCATAAATAACCTTTCGCAGAATACCATCATATACACACCCGAAGTATGTAACGACAATATCCCACCAGGGTCTGAACTGCTCGTGATATCAATGTTTCGCTAAGTGGCGCCATACCACCCGCTTCCCATGAATCACTCTATTCCTAGGTTTCCTAGATTTCACTCATGGCCTGGGTATTGGACCTTTTACCTCAACTGACTCCCCCCCACACAGAGAAAAACAGACAGCCAGCCAGTAATGAATAATGAATATGAATGCAAACATCAATGCACACAATCAATGCAAACAATAAATGTACATATATACAATGAATGCAATAAAATACAACAAGCAGAAAGCAACCAAAACCCTAATCCTAGAGAGCGCTAGGAGAGACTCGCTCAGGGAAGATGGACCAGCAGAGGTCAACTTCTCTATGTCCCCAGCAGAGTCGCCAGCTGTCGCATCGCGCGAAAAACCGGCGGGAAAAGAAAGAACAACAGAGCCGCCACCGTGCGTTATTTATCCCAGAAGAGGGAAAGGAAACGCTCAGAGTAAACCTAGGAAAGAACATGGTCTCGCGACCAAAGAGAATGGGTTCGGGAGTCGGTTATGCGAAGGGAAGGTATTAGCACCCCTACGCATCCGTAGTACTCTACAGGATCCACGCACAAAAGGAAGGATAAATTGGTTGCTAAACACTGCTCACGCACACACACACTGGCTGAAAGAGACACAAGAAAACTGACTGAAACTGACTCGGCAGGATATCGTATCCTGGGCCTACTTAGTCTATCAGGCATAGACATCAGAGTCGAAGTAGTTCGGACCGGGGAAACAACACATGCTCGCTAGGATATCGCATCCTATGCATACGTATCTTCTCGGACGAGAGAAGAATCAGAGCATTCGTAGCTCGGCTGACACGCGCACAGACAAACAAGACACAGGCAAACGTGGAGCCCGACTGCCAATCACTGGACTTATATCAGCATCCGAACCAAAACACACGCAAAGAGGCAAACGTGGAGCCCAAATGCCAATCACTGGACTTACATCAGCATCCGAACCAAACACACGCACACTGGAACCTAACTGCCACTCGATGGACTTACATCGGCTTCCAAGCACACAACAACACAACAAGTTAATAGGGAGTCGGGGACTCGAGCCTATAACTGTCAAGCACACACTCAAACAAACAGACAACAAGTTGCCAAGGAGTCAGGCACTCGAGCCTAGCAACTGTCAAACAACACACACAAAAAAGAAAAAGGGCGCCCGGAGAGATCAGCTCAATCTCCTGCCTACATACTTCATCTGGTATGAAGATCAGGGCGATGTAGTTCCCCTACGCAGGGATAAAGGACTAGCCTAACCAGATAACAGAGGGAGACACAACTAGGGAGACTACGACTCGAGCCTAGATGTTATCATGCAAATCATCCCTAAGTTAAGGTTTCTAGCTAACTGGCACAGGGAGCCAGCCTATCCTAAGCATGGCTTGCACAGGAAGCAAGCCACACACACACTTAACTTGCACAGGAAGCAAGCCAAGCAAAACCTACTTGCACAGGAAGCAAGTCTAAACTAATCCTAACTTGCACAGGAAGCAAGTCAAACAATCCTAACTTGCACAGGAAGCAAGTCAAACAATCCTAACTTGCACAGGAAGCAAGTCAAACAATCCTACAAGCACAGATAGCACACACTATATACAAGCAAGTGGCTCAAACAAGGCTAGGTTTTAGTCGAGGGGTCATATCAACCTCAACAAACAAACCTCTGGAACTGGGTGAATGTTGCTCTTAACCTTGCCATTGCGGGGCTAAGGTGAAGCAGATGAAAGGAGATGAGGGGTGTGCCTCATTGCTTCTATCCCTGGCCTGGGAGAGCATTTGACAAGAATGTGTGGGTTCAGAAAGTGGGAACCCTTCTACACATTTGAAACTGACTCAACTGTACAATTGTACAAGATCTTGGGTTTGTATCTGAAATGCATCAACACAGTGGTGTGAGCAAAGCAGATGACACACTGAATAGTGGGGGATAGATTGCATATCCCTACCTTCCACCAATTGCCTCTTCACTTAGGAGGACTTTGACTCTATGCAAGGACAAAATTAAACATCCACAAACATTGCCTCTTAAGGAGGACTTCAGACAGTTGCCTGGCCAAATAATAGGCCAGGTCTTCCAGACTACATGAAGATGAAGAGACATACCTCAATGCAAATTGCTTATACAAGCAAAGCAAAGCAAAAAGTTCACAAGGAACTAAGCAACTAAAGCACCTGAAACAGTCAAGCAGATGTTAGTATACAAGTCAGGATTAAATCAAAATGAAACAGACATCAACCAGTCAACACAAGCAAGTGAATGTGCAAGGCACAAAGCTTAAGGCATGTGAGCCAAGCAACCTACAAAACAAAGAGGTTAGACAATGATATTTAATCAAGCTCAGTCGAAAGAATTGGTCTCAATGGCCATTTGATGGTTAACCTGAAATCACAAACTCAAAGGTGAGTAGCAGGACCACTAGGGCAAGCCTAGGGTCAAAAGTGAATGAGAAAGTCCAAACAGCAAGGGGTAAGTATCCAAAATCATGTTCAAACAATCAGGAAACAAAACCCATTGGGTTCACATTCATATCAATCACTATCATCATTACATGAATCATTTAGGTCAAAACATGGCAAACAGAAGCTCATAGGAGTCAACAGCAAGATTTAACTCAAAAGCAATCTAAACATTTTCCAAAAATCCCCAAATAAATCATGATCAAACCTATCACATAGCATGGTAAGCATGTCAAATTTCATCCCATTTGGACAAGTGGAAGGCAGTCAATGAAAATCAGAAAGTCAAAGCAATTTTGAACATGCTCAATGAAGTCAACCAAACATGTGTCAACTTAGAAAAATCATAAGTCAAAGATGGTGTATGATAAATGAATGGGATCAAAGCCATGGCAAAGATGAGGATGTCTAGTTATCTCATGTAAAATTTCATGTCCATCTAGTAAAGTATGAGAATTTCACAAATGAAATGGGAACATGTGTCACACAAGGTCAACATATGACTAACCAGGGGAGAAAATCTCAAACAATTAGGAAATGCCACAAATAAATCCACAAAAAATCACATGTAAACTAGACATACAAGAGTAGGTTCATGCAAAAAATCAGATCAATTGGAGGTCAAGAAGCATGGTAATGAAAATCATGAAGTTGGACATCAATGGTGTGACACAAATTGTCACACCCTAGTTCAAAAAATCATAACTCACAAACCACAAATGATAAATGCACAAACTCTACACCAAAATCACCATGAGTGTGTCTATTTTAAGCACAAAAAATTTGGGAGCCATTGGATACATTCTCATCATTTCACAAATGATTTGGCAAAGTGTACAAAATTTGGTCACATGTCACAAACCCTAAGGCCATTTAAAAACCATTCATCCAAAAATTCTGGAAAAATAATGATAAAAAAGTAGAGATCATGATGAATACAACACAAAAAATCCCATTCAAATTGGATTAAAATTGAAGCATTTGTGATTTTTGTAAGATGGATGAATCAAAGTGAAATAATTGGAAAAGAAATAACTTGTTTCAATGTGTCACATGCCACGAATGGCATTTTTGTAAATAAGCCGTCCACTAATCAAAACGACCGTGTTTTGGTCCAGGAAATGAAATGAGCTGATTGGCTGTGAGGGATTTGGAATAGTAAAGCCATGCGCATGAGAGAATGAAATTCTGGGCATTGCAAATTCTAGGGTTTTACTGTAGCAAACAGCATTCCTTCATCATTTCAAAAAAACAGCAAGAGCATTTGTTAACCAAAATAGACAAACAACCTATCAACATGATCATCTCATCACATACAACAACAAACCAACAACCATTTTCATCAAATCAAATTAAACAAAAAGGCATAAGCAAAAACAAGTTTAGATGTGAAAATTCAACTCAACATAACTTGCAAAATAACAAATCATTTTCTTTGATTCAAAGTCTAAAATGCTCATGGCAAGGAGGTCTACAAGATGCATATCAGGATTTTGGAAAAGGTTGAAGTCGAAAACTCACCTAGTTTTGAAGACAGTCGTGGTGCAGTGGTTTGTTGGTGGTAAATGCTTGTAACAGATGTCCCCAAGGTCCTCAGAAGATGAATGATGAAGAAGGTTTTGCTTGAGGTGGCTTGGTTTGGATGCTAACTACTTCTGCCATTGATGAGGTTTGTCTACAACAGTCCATGAACATGGCTCCACAGCTGCCTTTTCTTGCTTGCAATAGCCTCCATTATGGTTATGAATGATGGCACAAATATGTATGGCTCAGGTTCTTTGATGTTTCTTCAAGAAGAATGCAAAGGTGCAGAAAATGGCTTTTTGATAATATGAGTTTTTTGCTGTTTTTTCTCTTCCAAAATGGCTACTAGCAGTTTCAAAATGGTGCTTGGATGGTGAAAGAGCAATGCAAGGTTCAACCCCTTTGGAAGTTTTTGGGCTGTTGTTTGAGAAATGGCCAAAAGTGGTTTTTTAGAATGTGAATGAACAATGGTTTTTTCAGTTGGTTATGTTGGTTTGTGGTATTTCAACATGATGCTTAGATGCAGTCTTAAACAAAGCAAGGCCAAACTCCTCTTAAGTTCTTGGACAGATCTTTGTGATTTGATCAACATGCCAAGTGAGAGAGTGAGGATTTGTATGGTTAGATTCTGTATTGCAATTTCTCTTTGATGGTTGTGTTTCAAATGATGGAAAACATCATGAAAAGCCTGCTGTTGGAAGGTTGCTTGCAAGGCTTGTTTGACAGCAAATGATAAATGCCAAGCAGGCAAGGATGAGTATTGGAAAATGAGTGAAGGTGATTGTGTTATGCTGGCTGCTCTTGTCCTTGACAGAAAATGTGTTGGTTATTGTCACCAGCCAGGCCAGGTTCATAGAGAATTTTGGACTGGTTTTGGAGAAGTGCCTCAAAGAGGAAACTTGGGAGGATGTGAAGTTGGATATGTTCCTCTGTTAGGTTGGCTGCTGTTGCTGTTTTTTATGACAGGAGATGGTGTTTTATCTGCTGTTAGAAGCATGGCAAGGTTGGTCTACTGCTGTTGGATGACAGATTTTATGCCATGTTAGCAAGGTAAGGCAAGGTTGGTTCTATGACAGATTTTTTATCCTATGCTGTTGGATGCTGCAGGGTTTCAAAGGTGGTGAAATGGATTGTCAAGTGGCAATGGCCAAGTTTAGGTCTATTTGGAAGTTTGGACAGAAAAAAAAGGAAAATGCAAAGCAAGGTGACTGAGGCCTTTTGTTGGTCTGCTATGTGATGTTTGATGCCATTGTGTTTTGGACAGAGAAAATCAAATGCAAATAGCAGGGTCAGTTTTTGGGAGAGTCATGTATGCAGTTTTAGAAGCTGCTGCTAATGCCATGCCAGAAAGTGAGGAAAATATGGTGTTAAGCAAAAGCCAGGTTTGGTTCCTTAGGGGTTCTTGACAGTGTGGTTTTCTGTTAGGTAGAAGTTTCATTTTGACAGCAAAATGAGAAAAAAAAGAACTGCTGTTGTGGTTGGCAAGGCAAGGTTGTCACTTTGGTATTTTGGACAAGGTTTTGACAGAAAATCCAAAGCAAGGTAGGAGCATGGTTCTTTTTGTTTGAATGAAGCTCTTGGTCTATTATGTGTTGGCTGTTGTGACAGATTTTAGCAAGGCCAGTAAGATGATTCATGAGGGAGTGAGTTGTATGCAATGTGGTTAGAGGGTTTGGTCATGACAGAAAGTGATGATGAACTTCTGCTGTTAGAAGTTGCTTTCTGCAGGGCAAAGTTTGGTCTTGTGTGTTTTTACAGAAAATTGGAAAGATGCCAAAAGCCAAGTGAATTTTGAGAGGGATAGTGGTATGCTGCTAGCAGTTTTTTCATGGCAGGAAAATGGATGTTTAATTTGCTGTTCTATGTTGCTTTTTGTGGTTTGGCAAGGTTTTGTTCCTTTGTGCTTTGGACAGAAAGTTTTTTGTAATGCAAACAGCAAGGTGAGGTTTTGAGAGAGTGAACCATGCTTCTTCTGCTGTCAAATGGCTGCTATTACTGACTTCTCATGACAGAAAATCATGGACAATTCTGCTGCCTTTGTGGTACAAGGCATGGCTCATGGATTTGTGGGATGTGGTTTGGTGAAACTTGTACTTTCTTTCCAAAAATCAAGCAAACTAGCATGGGCTGTATGTACTTCATAATTTGACTTGGCAAACATGTTTTAAATGATATTTCTGAGCTGTTCCAATTGGCCAAATGTTAGAAAAATGTTTATATCAAAAAGTCAAACATTGGTCAAACTTGCATTTAAATGAGATAGGTCAAAAAATGCCATTTTGATTGGCAAGGTTTTGGCTCATGAAATTTATATTTTTGGAAAGAGGAGATCAAATGTGACTTGTAGGAAAAAACCCCACCCAAATTGGCCAAACGGTTTGAGAGATATGGCCTTTTGAAGTTCAAGATTTTCTGAAATCGATTCGATCATAACTTGCCAACCACACATGGGAATTGAGAGTTCTTGGACTTTTTGGAAATGGGAGAACAAGATCTTCAACTTTCATGTTGGGAAAAAATTCATTTGAAGCTTGTATCATGATGTAAGTTTGAGGATCAAGACTTTCCATTTTTGGTAAGTTTCAGTTACAGGTCCAGTTTCCATTTTTGGAAACTTTTGATCTGGCTTCAAATTCTTCCATGGTGGTGTTTGACATGATATATGAGGACTATTTGGACATGAATGAGCTCTCACAAACCAATTCCAATCATCAAATCACTGATTAAATGGACAGTTGACCAACAGTTGACTTTTAGGGTTTCTGCCTGACTGAACCATGACTGATGACTTCCAAACCCTAATTCCTTGAGACCTTGACTTCAAATGATGTCCCAAGTTATATGGACTCTTGATTATTGATCATGGTGCCCAAATTCCACAAGAATGGCCACCATCCACTGCTTTGACTGACTGTTGACTTTCTAGGGTTTTTGACTGTCTGTGTAAGAACTGATGATCTCCAAGCCTTCAACCCTTGACATGAGCACTTCAAATAGACCTCCAAGTCATGTGAACTTGTTGGACAAACCCTAGGGCCTTGGCTCAATGAGAAATGCACCCTTGCTTGATTGGTTGACTGATCTCCTGATCAGTTTGACCTAATTTCTTGATTGGCTTGCACTTGAGGTAAAAGAGGCAATGCTATGCTATGCAATGGACCATGATATGTTATGACCTAATATGAAAATGTATGTACAATGATAGGTGCAAATTTGAGGTGCTACACCTGTGCTGGTCCATCTTCCCTGAGCGAGTCCTTCCTAGCGTTCTAGGATAGTTTAGGTTGCTTGTTTTGCTGTATTTATTGCATTTATTATTCTAACCTATGTATATATTTGCATAAATATTTGCATGCATCATACTATCATTATTGCCGTCCTCTGTGCAGGTGGTTCCTCTGTTTTGGGGTGGGTGTTCTGAGTGGGGCTAAAACCCAGGCCCGAGTATACACCTAGGATTAGTGTGGTCTCACGTTCCTCAATTGCTAAATCAGCATATTGTTGCAATGTGACATGCCACAAGCTGGACGAGGTTCATCTGATAGTGCTTTCCGTTGTGGAATATTCCACTTTGGTTGAGTTACTTCATTTGAGTTGTTGACTCTGGTGACCGATCATTTCCCGGATCTTTGGTTTAGACGATCTTAAGAGAGCTACAATGGCACACCCGAAAGGGCAAACCCATTGAGTATCTCTGCCCGATTGTCGAGACTATTATCCACCTTAGGATGACCTGTTTAGAATTTACCTGTGAGGGGAGGGTGATTCTTTCAGATGCATGTTCAGATGGTGACTCAGATGGTGACTATTTGTTCCGTGGATCAGAGTCATATTTATAAGTCGGATTTATGGTCATTTGTTGCGGTGACGCCGGAGTGCTGTCCGTGATATTTATCAGTGGGGATCCGTTTATTTCAGGATTCCCCGGGCCGATGTTATCAGTGGGGATCCGTTTATTTCAGGATTCCCCGGGCCGATTCAGATGGGTGTCTGCTCAGAGATTGTGGTTTGGTGATGATGATGGTGTATCTGTCAGTTCCGTTTATTTCGGAACCCGTGGGTTGGATTGGTGGTTACTTGTTTCCTCAGATGATTATGATCGGTCCAGAGACCAGGTTTCAGTGCAGATGATCAGATGACTTGGAGGATGGCAATGCATTGCATTCATTCATCAGCATCATTTCATTTTGCATTTACCTGCATCTAACACATGTTTATCCATATGCAGGGACATTTTTATCGAGATCCTGGTAGAGAGACTTTCTGTTCAGATATGAGGACCGGTCTGAAAGATAACGTTGCCTACAGTTTCTTCAACCCAGAGATTAACGAGTTGAGAGATATGATAGCATTGATTACACCCGACCATGTGGGGATGTTCAGAGAGGTATACGGTAGTATCCTGAAGATGGTTTTCAGACTCACTGACAGCGACAGGAGCGTCATTCATACTCTTCTCCAGTTCTATGACCCGGGTCTGAGATGTTTAGTGTTTCCCGATTATTTGTTGGGGCCTCTGATGGAGGATTATGCTAGCATCCTGGGTGTTCCGATCCGAGATCAGATTCCTTTCTGTGCTATTAGAGGAGAGCCTGATGTCCTTGGGATTTCCCGTGCTCTTTATTTGAGTCCGGAGATGGTCAAGGAGGGTTTGAAGGAGAAAGGAAAATTACCGGGTTTTCACTTGAGTTTCTTGGAAGCTAAGGCCAAGGAGCATGCTGCTATGGGTAATTGGAAGACGGTTTATGCTTTGGTTGCTGTGAGCATTTATGGGATTATCTTATTTCCTAATCAGAAGAACTTTGTGGACCATAATGCTATCAGACTATTCATGCAGAGAAACCCTATTCCTACACTGATTGGAGATGTTTACTACTCGGTTCATAACAGGAATGAGAAGCGACATGGAGGTTTGATCAGGTGTTGTGCCCAGTTGCTCTTCAGGTGGTTTATGGGGTATTTGCCTTCCCGAGGTGCTTTTGCTTCTATTGATTCTACGGTCAAGTGGTCTGTCAGGTTGATGGGTTTACGGGCTGATGATATAGCATGGACTCATAATGGTATGGCTGGCCGGGATTTCATATACAGCTGTGGGAGATTTCCCAATGTGCCTCTCATAGGTGTTAAGGGTTGTATTAATTACAATCCAACGCTTCTTAGGAGACAGATGGGGTTTGCCATGGAGGTTCCTCCTCTCGAGCGAGAGATTCAGGAGTCCTTTTACTTCTCAGCTGAGGGCGATCAGGCCAAGCTGATGCAGGTGTCTGGGGCATGGCGTAACATTCAGAGGAAAGGGAAGGTCCCGTTTGGTAAGGTCAACAGTCGGTATTTTCCTCTATTTGATGATTGGTTGCGGAAGAGGATAGAGATCACTCATCTACCATTTCCGGGAGGTGATCCTTGGTGTCCTATGATTGAGGGTCCGCGTTCTTCTGTCAGTATGGAAGAATTCCTCGAGATGAAGAGGGCCAGAGATCAGTTGCTTACAGAGAAAGCGGATTTGGAGATGACTGTTGCTCGGTTTCAGACGGCCAACCAGGAGATCAAAGTGAAGATGGAAGATCAAGACAAGCGACATGCCTTAGAAGCAAAGCGCTTTGAGATGGATACTGCCTACTATGGGAAGATCAGTCAAGCCTTAGCATCGTCCAACAGAGAGCACGACATCACTAAGGAGAAGCTATCCAGAGCGTCAAAGGCTATTGAAGATGAGAAGAGGAGGCAAATCCTCGTGAGAGATCAGAGGGACGACAGAGTCCGAGTCCTCATTGCTGAGTGGGAGGCCAAACTGAAGGTCAAGGAAGCAGAGAATGTGAAGGTCATCACCGAGAGAGATCATTACATTACTGAGAGAGATCATTACTTCAGGCAGATGAAGATTCATCAGAAAGAGGTGGGGAGATTACAGCAGGAGAACACCGAGCTCAGGTTCGCCGCAGAGTTTGCTAGAATGGTTGATGATGTAGGGCCATCTGTGGGACCCTCATCAGGCTAGCTTTGTCGTTTGTGTGGATTACCGTCAGGCTTGTTGACGGAATTCCTGTTGCTTGTATATCCTTCTTGATTCTGGAGATTTGGTATCTGATTTGTATCAGCTTTGATGTATGACTATGGCACTTTTGGTGCAATTTTGCTATGTGATGGTTATT
This sequence comes from Lathyrus oleraceus, assembly GCF_024323335.1. Classification (NCBI taxonomy): domain Eukaryota; kingdom Viridiplantae; phylum Streptophyta; class Magnoliopsida; order Fabales; family Fabaceae; genus Lathyrus; species Lathyrus oleraceus. Next base: position 216,379,346 of record NC_066583.1, read on the forward strand.
TTCATTTAGTGATTGATCTTCAAGCTTTATTTGCTTTACCGTATGCACTCGCACAAGCACACACGTGGTTAGGGTATTCATGCTAAATCATATATCTCTGATATGAGCGGGGAAGTCAAATGCTGAATGTCAGAATATTGCTGCCGGATTATTATTTGTCTCAATGAAGCCAGGATCGAGAGACAAAGTGTTCCTCATGTGGATGGACATTGCATTCATGCATAATAACTTGTTTTCTGTTTTGCAGGTGTCAGTTTCTAACCTGTTTGATTGACACAGGAATGATGAATCCGTCCAACGCCGACGTTCTCGAGCTGAAAGAGAAGATGGGAGAGCTGATTCATGTCATGCAAGAGTTCGCCTTGGGGCAGAAAGTAATTGCCGAAAAGGTGGGGAGGATCGAAGACTGGCTGAAGATGGGGAACATGCAAGGAAACGCTTCGTCATCTGGACCGAAGAAATCCTTTGGTAATGACCAGCACAAGGATGAGGGTGAATCGAGTGCTGTGTACGCCCAGAGAGGACACGGTAGGGGTCGTTACTACCAGCACACTGCTGCAGTAACCATCCCTGCTGGTAAACAGTCAGTCCGACAGCAACCTCAGACAACTCCACAGAAGATACAGGGGGCTGGGAGTCAAGTGAAAGGAAAAGGGGTTGATCGTCATTTTGACAAGCCACCCATGACGTATGCTCTTCTGTTTAGAAAGTTGATGGATCTGGGGATGGTTCAGCCAAGGATGTTAGCTCCATTGAGATCAGATCAGAGGCCACCTAACTATAATGAGAACGCCAGGTGTGAATTCCATTCTGGTGCGCCTGGGCATAACATTGAGGGTTGTAGAGCCTTCAAGCATACTGTCCAAGATCTGGTGGATTCCAAGACCCTCAATTTTACATTGTCATTGAGTGCCAATGCCAATCCCATGCCGGCGCATGGACAGGCGATGGTGGGTGCAATTGCTGAAAATTCAGATCGCGTCTGTGCGATGGGGGAAGAGACTGACAGTGACTGTGAGCTAGAGTCGTGGATAAAAGCGTGCGTACCAGGGAACTGGAAGGCCTGAAAGTTCAGCACTGTCACTCATCCCGAAGAGTAATAATTTCTTGTTTTCAGTTTTATCTGCATGAAAGCCGTACGTGTTGCCCGACACGTAATGGTTCATTGTAAGGGCCACCTCATGTTTAAATTTGCATTTTCTGCATCATAAATAAATGGATGTTTTTTAGTCAAAAAGCGGTGTTCCCTGTTTTTCATTTATTTTTGCAGTTTAAAAACAAATAAAAATGGCAATGTTTATTTTCATTTTTCTCTTTTTTTATTTGTCTCGTTCCGAATTCAAAAATAATTTTTCGAATCTCGTTGATAACAATTTGGTTACACCTCATATGACCTCGACAAACCGATCTATCATGTCGAAGAAGAAGGCGAAGAAGATTGTGATCTGCTGGAATTAGCCAGGTTGTCAAAACAAGAGGAGAAGGTGATTCAGCCGCATGCGGAGCGGATTGAGATTGTTATTCCAAGCACCGCCGAGGTCAGGAAGGAAATAGGAAAATGAGGCCGTTTCAGAGGCAAGTCGAGAGCGGAATGGTAGCCCTGCTGAAAGAGTATGTCGACGTCTTCACCTGGTCATGTCAGGATATGCCAGGGTCGGATACCGATGTCGTTGTGCACAAGCTGCCATGGAGAGAAGACTGTCTTCTAGAGAAGCAGAACGCCAGTGCCTGTATCAGAGGGCCATGGTGACTTTGTTTCATGATATGATTCGTCATGAAATCAAATGCTATGACATGATAGCAAAGTCCCAAACAGGAGAGGGGCATCTGGCAGACCGGGGCAAGTCGTTTGACCGGTTGAGACAATTCAAACTGAGGTTGAATTCAAGTGAGTGCACTATCAGAGTGCGGTCCCGTAAGCTGTTGGGGTTCATTGTAAGGGAGGAATCGAGGTTCATCCTGCACAAAAAAAAAAAAAAAAAAAAGAAAAAAAAAAAAAAAGAAAAGAAAAAAGAACAATAAGAGAAACGCCTGAACCGAGAACATAAAGGAGAGATTCGTGGTCTCATAGATAGATTGAACTGCTTGTCATGGTTCACATCTCATCTAACAGCCACGTGCGAACCTATATTCAAGATGAAAAGAAAGATCAAATGGTCAGGTGAAATAATGATTGCCAAGGGGCATATTGAAAAATAAAAGATAAGTTGCAGGAACCTCTGATTCTGATGCCTCCTGTGGAGGGAAGACCGTTAATTCTGTACCTGACAGCCTTCGAGGGGTCTACGAGGTGTATTGGGTCAGCATGACGGGTCTTGTCGAAAAGAGCATGCAATTTACCTTAGCAAAAAGTTTACCGACTGTGAAACAGTACATTCACTGTTCGAGAAAACTTGATGTACTTTGGTATAGGCTGCTCGCCGGCTGAGACAGTATATGCTGGTTCATACCACTTTGTGGATTTCGAGATGGATCTGATCGAGTACATACCCGAGAAGCCAGCAATGACCGGACGGGTTGGGAGAGTGCAAAATAATGTTGACTGATTTGTAAGAAATCAAGGGGTGTATTGTCTGACTACATCACTCCGCAACCCATTGAGGATTATCAACCGACGAAGTTTGAAGTCCCAGATGAGGACATCTCGAGGTGCTCCGATCGAAAGATTGAGAGTAGCCGATCCCGGAGGAGGGGCCTGACCCTGAATCTGAACGGATTCTGATGTCTGATGGGGTTAATGTGAAGGAGTTAGTGCTGCTGTGGTTACGCCAAAAGGATCCCATGTTCCTTTTGTGGCCAGGATGACAGTTGAATGCACCAACGATGGTGGCTGAGGCCGAAGCTTGTATTCTGGGTGCCAAACCTCAATGCGTATATCTACTGGGGCAAACGCCTTTCTCACTCAGAGAGCATGATTGAAGAAAAGAGGCTAGCAGCCATCTGGCATGGGCAGTTGTACCAACAGCGGATGAAGCGTGCTTTTGACAGAAGGTACGACCTCGGGTATATCACGTGGGTGATATGGTGTTGAAAAGGATCCTTCCTCCTCAAAACGATCGAAGGGGCAAATGGACGCCGAATTATGAAGGTCCATTCGTGGTCAAGAAGGTTTTCTCTGGTGGAGCCTTGTTGCTAACGACTATGGATGGCGAGGATTTTCCATCCCCTGTGAATGCGGACGCAGTTAAAAAATACTTCGTGTAAAAAGACCCGCTGGACGAAAAGAATAAAATAGTCCAGGCAAAAATGGGCATCCCGGCGAACCAAAAAAAAAAAACAGAAAGAAAGGTTCGGGCAAAAATTAGGGATAAAAAGGAAAAAATTGTACACCCGGCAAGTTGAAAACCTGAAAAGGCGACTTGGGCAAAAATGGGTATCCCGGTGGACTGAAAACCCAAAAGGGCGGTCCAGGCAAAAGAGGGATTGAAACGAACAACTGCGTCCCGCATGATCGTTTGCGCTTTGGTTAAGGCATCGTGGATAATACCCGGTAGGGATCAATCAGAAACGTCTTGTTCAGAAGGTAGAAAGCATGGAGAGTCTGAGGACATATGGGGTGTAACCGAGTTGGAACTCGATGAGATTGCGGGTTTCACATTGCCCTTAGGATAGATTTTTTTTTTTACGCAATTACCTCTTTTCAGGAATTGCTTCCTTTGTATTGCTCATTTGAGCCACACTTTTTTCAATCAATAAAATGCATATTCAGTCAAATAATTTTGTTTTGTTTTTCATTACTGCTTTGATTGCAAAAACATCCAGATACTTTTGATAAAGAATCTTGCATTTTAACACATACAGGTTCCTTCCAATGCATGTTTATAAGATCGAAAGCTTGAAATCTTATTCGGAAGGATTGAGTGACCCAAGTGTTGAAATCTTGACACGCCTGGGGCACGGTTTTATCTAACGATTTGTTTTGCAGGAACTGTTATGTATGTTCACTCACTTGCAGGTGGTGATGTGGAAGCTGTTGTAAACAAATCCCCATGGAGTCCAATCGGGGACGAATGAATATGAAGGGATGACGGAGAAGACGTTGAGACGTACGACGATCCTTGATGATAATCAAGAAGACTCTTCAAAATCGGAAGATTGAAAAGTCTGTAGAGATTCCCCGCAGGGTCCAATCAGGGATGAGTGAATGGGTAGAGAAGCGACGATGAGAAGACGTCGAGACGTACGACGGCCTTTGGAATTAATCAAGAAGACTCTTCAAAGTCGGAAAATTGAAACTTCTGTATAAATCCCAGGAGTTCGCTCTTCGTCGAGCGCGACGCGACCTTGGAATACAAGATGATGGAGCAGAAAAGGTCCAGACGAGTCTGGGAGTTCTCAAAAGTGGAGAGCTGATACGAGATTGGGAGGTGGATACCGTGATTCGACGAGTCGACAGGTGTTCTGTACCAACTTTTCTCATTTCCCAGCTAGGTCCCCAAGCAGAATCAGAGGACTAGCTCCCCAGCAGATCCGAGGTCTGTGGTTCCCAGCCGAGTCGTGATGGTTATCCCCGGCAGGTTTAAAGCGGTGTTTCCTCAGCAGCCAGGTCTGAAAGTTGCTATTCCCCGAGTGGAGCGGGTTTCAATGAAATATATCTCCAGCAGTGTTCATCCTACCAGTGGATTGGACGAGTTTCCGTAGCAGACGGATATGTGCATCCCCAGCTGAGTTGATTCTACCTATGGATGGCATGGGTCTTCCCTAGCGGAGTGGATTTCGTTTCCCCTAGTAGGGTCAGGGTGGTTATCCCCAGCAGGTGTCAAATTGATGCTTTCCCCAGTCGCCAGGCTTGGAGGTTGTCGTTTCCCAACAGAGTATCTGTGAGCAGTTCCCCAATGAAGTCACCGGGTATCTGTGAGGGTTTCCCAAAGGAGGTTCGGGATTGATATCCTCAGCAAGTCAAAGATTGTTGTATCCCCACAGAGGGCGTTGGTGGTTCTTATCCCCAGCAGTTTCTCGAGCGGAGTGGGTGCAAAGGAGGTTCTTCCCCAGCAAGGGTTACCTTTTCCCAATGGCAGTGCTATTCCCCAGCAGGGTGGAATCGGAGTATTGACGAGTTCCTCAGCAGAGTGTCTCGTGCTCCTCAGAAGAGTCCCTTGAGGGGGATGCTTTTTATGCATTCATCATGTAGAGTAAGCATAACATGTTGCATAGAAAAAATAAATCGCGTAGCATTTCCATAATTGTGGAGCATTACGCAGAAAAATCAATCATGCATCATATTGCACGCATAAGTTAGTCTCAAGCTGTGGTTACTGTTTGGGAGGTGGTTTTATCAGACAGTGAAGGTGTTACTCCGAGGAGTCTAGCATCATGGTTTTAATCAAGGATATTCCCCAGTAGTACGATACTGGAGGGTAAGTTTCTGTCGAGCAGAGATGGGAATGTTAATCAAGAAAGTTTCGGGGTCCAAAAAGAAAACAAGAAAGAAGATAATCCCCAGCTAAACGCGAAGTGTTTGTCTGCCAGGGTTGAATAGAGAGCAGTCGGCTCAGGGCTTGTCATCCTTAGCATGGGTCGTTGTGGCACTCCGGCCAGTTTCCGATTTCCAGATCGAAGAGGTTCTCAACCATCAGGACGAAGAACTTGTGGCACTCCGGCCAGTTTCCGATTTCCAGATCGAAGAAGTTCTCAACAGTCAGGACGAAGAACTTGTGGCACTCCGGCCAGTTTCCGATTTCCAGATCGAAGAGGTTCTCAACCATCAGGACGAAGAACTTGTGGCACTCCGGCCAGTTTCCGATTTCCAGATCGAAGAGGTTCTCAACCATCAGGACGAAGAACTTGTGGCACTCCGGCCAGTTTCCGATTTCCAGATCGAAGAAGTTCTCAACCATCAGGACGAAGAACTTGTGGCGCTCCGGCCAGTTTCCGATTTCCAGATCGAAGAGGTTCTCAACAGTCAGGACGAAGAACTTGTGGCACTCCGGCCAGTTTCCGATTTCCAGATCGAAGAGGTTCTCAACAGTCAGGACGAAGAACTTGTGGCACTCCGGCCAGTTCCGATTTCCAGATCGAAGAAGCTCACGATGATTAGATCGATGCAGCTTGCGGCAATCCGGCCAGTTTCCCGGTATCCAGACCGAAGTGGTATCCAGACCGAAGAGGTGTTCAGACCAAAGTGGTGTTCAGGCCAAGAAAATGAAAAAAGAAGAGAAAATTCCGGGGTTCAAGAAAATGAAAAAGGAGAGAGAATAGTAATCCCGAGCGAGTGGTGTTCAGGCCATGGGTTATCCCTGTGTTACCATTTATTTTGGTATCCAGGTCGACAGTGTTGTTTTGGTATCCAGGCCGACGTTTATGTTTTGGGGTTCAAGCCGAGTTTTCTCCGTACCAGACGGATTTTTCTTTGAGATTGCTTCTTCGCCGATTCTGACAGGCGTTGTTAATTATATCCCATCAGAGTGCAAATTGTTCGTCTGTTCTTGGTATTCAATCACTCTTCATCCTGATCATCTGAAAGCTGAGGCTATTCATATCGACAGGTTCACAGTGGATTGAATAGGGGCAGCTGTAACACCTCAAAATTTGCCCTCCTCTCTTGGGACTAGCATATCATGTTGCATATCATTTTTAGGTCATTAGTCATTGCATATTGCATATCATGTGGATACATTGTGCAAGTCATCCTCACAAGTCTTGATCAGAAGATGGGGAAGTCAATGTGCAAGCTAGGGTTTCATTGGACTGGTCATTAATCATCTGAGGATGTGGAGGTTCAAATTAGGGTTTTGTGATTCTCAAAGGATATTGGTCTTCATCCTGATTGAAGTGATACATCATCATCATCATGGTTTGTCATCATCAAGTGTTGAAGCAGATTCCTTGAGATTAGGGTTTTGACCACTGGTCAACCCTAATCAGTTGCATTGGGCCAATCAGGGCATGGTTAGGAGATGGGGTCTATGATGGACATGAGGATCATTCCATGATTTTAGTGAGCTTATGGAGGCTAGGGGTTCACCCTTGAGCCATTTCATCAGAGAATTGGAGCTCAGATTGATCTATGCATTGTCAAATTCATCTATCAGTTGAAAAAGTCAACTGTGGTCAACTGTGCTTGATTTAATGGATTTGGAGGTGAAAATGAGTTGGATACACTTCATTCATGTTGGAACAAGTGTTATTTGACATCTCAAAGCTTAAGAATGAAGAAAATCAAGTCAGGACAAAAACTGCCAAAAATAGAAAGTGACTTGTAATAGAAGTTTCCAAAAATGGAAAGTTTTGACCTCAAAATTACATGTCCAAGGAAGCTTCAAATGAAAATTTGTTCAACATGAAAGTTGTAGATCTTGTTCTCACCTTTCCAAAAAGTCCAAGAACTTGAAAATCCCATGTATGGTTGGCAAGATATGGTCCAGGGAATTTCAAAAATGACCCATAATCAGGAGGGCATAACTTCCACATGGAGTGTCCAAATTGGATGATCTTTTTATGCACAAACTCCATTTGACATGTACTTTCATGGTGCATAATTGGATTTTATCAAAAATGGTCAATGCAAAAAGTCAAATTTCAACTGTACAGTTAAAAATCCAGGGGCAAAATTGTCCAACTTGAGAAATAATGAGAATTTTGGAATGGGGATTTTTGCAACACTTCACAAATAGCATTTGAAAATTGTTGGAATCATCATAACATGCCAAGGCCTTGTGGTTTGAGATTTCACTTTTGAAATGGACTTGAAAATGCATAACATAGCCATCACATGTGGAAAATGAGAAATGCACCTCCAATTAACATGAGACAAGTTGCAACAGCTCACACATGTCATTTTGAGAGTGTGTGAGCTGTCATTGAGCTGTCATGAGCTGGCATATGCAATTACCATTTGGCCCTTGGTTTGGAAAATGACACTTTGGCTAAACAGTTTGCATTATGCTAATTAAGGTGATTAGAGCTTGATTAAGATGAGATACAAAAGCCTAATCATAACTAACTCCAACAGAATCACAATTTCACAAATCACAATTCCAAATTCCCTCCAATTTCTGAAAATTCTTCAAGAACACAAAACACCAAAATCAAGAAATCTCTTCCAATTCTCCATGAAATTCGAAAATTCTTGTTGATCCAATCTCTATTCCTCTCATGCTTGGACTGTTTTGGCAATTCAACTTCAAAGGAGCATCAATTCATCACTGTCCAAGTTTGGTTCAGCCATGGCTTTTGAGAATTTCGTGCACTAGGAGCAAAATCAATCGAACCTGAGCACTTCAATTACCTCACACATCATCATTCTTCAACTGTTTGGAGGAAAATCGCGCAAAGATCATCAAACTCATCGCTGCCATTTCCAGGTGCTCGATTTTCGAACTTCATAATTTAATGATTGCTTATGTGCGTTCTGTAGCTGGTTGAACATAGAGCATCGTGATATAGTTAGTTTTGGATTTGGTGAAACGTAGAAGAAGTTATGTTGAATTTTAGTTGGAACACCAAACCCTAAGTCGTTCGATTTGTGAGATATATGAACATTTAGGATGAATCATTGTGATATTCGTGTTCCTGAGAGTGAGACGGTTCCAACCATATGCGGTTTGTGGATTTCTGTGAAAGTTTGATGTTCATCGTGTTCTTGAGTTCCTGGGAAAATGATGAAGAAATTCTGGAAAATGATGGTGTTTGATCCATATTTTCGTTTGAAATTTTGAACCCGCTGTTTACCGCGCCCTGCTTCTGTATTTACCAAAATGCCATTAATGAACTTTAATTAATTAATAAAACTCTTAAATAATTATTTAAAAATCACCTAAACATTAGAAAATTCATAAAAAATAATTGGAAGGTCACAAAAATATGAGGATTTTTTCTACAGCTTCCATTTTGTCTCTAGTTTTTTATGAGTATGATTTTGCAAATTGTGCTTGGTGAAAAATTGGTTTGGCCTAGGAATGTTTGACTTGTATGCAATTTTGACACATTTTGCCATTTCCATTGTGAAATTCTCCTGCCTTAAAAGAAATTCTTGAAAATTTTTGTGGTGATTCTAGACATGTTTCTGGTGATTTACATGTAAATTTTGTGAATTTTGGATACCTGGTGATTGAGTTATGAATTTTTGAATCTAGGTGTGACAATTTGTGTCACACCTAGCTAGGTCAACTTGCTGGATTTATTTTCATGACCTAGAGATGTTAGAATGGATTGAAATTTTGCATGTGTGATCATTGATATGTTGAGATGCTATGTGAATTTTTCTGGATTTTTATTTGGCATTTTCAATTTGATTGGTATTTTTCATCTCTGTTGGTCAAATGTGCAAGTCCATGTGATACATGTTGGCATTATCTTTGTGAAATCCTCATATGGTTTTAGATGAACATGAAATTTGGTATGCTGGTTGTAGACACATTGTAGGACGTCCCTGTTTTGGTCCCATTCATTTATTAACTGTTTTCATTGATTTATGAATTTTTGAAGTGAATGCATGTGTTGATGATGTGGTTTGGCTTGAATATTTGTGTCTGTTTTTCTTGATTTTCATTGACATAGTTCCTTTTGTCCAATTAAGCTGAAAATTGACATGCTGTACCTTGAATATGTCCTGTTTAGGTGTAAATTATTTGAGGATTTTTGGGATTGTTTTGATATGGATTTGGTTGAAGTCATTCTGTTTGGATGTTTGGTGTTATGTTTGACCTAGTTTGATTTGTTTTGGTCATGAAATGAATATGGTAAATGATATGAGTATGGGATCAATTGCCCTTGCTTTTGATTTGTTTGAATTTGATTTTGGTTGAGAATCCCTTGCTGTTTAGATTTTTTTCTCACTTTTGGACCCTAGGCTTGGCCTAGTGGTCTTGTCTCTCACATTTGCTTGATTTTTCAGGATGAAAAGCACCATGATTAAGGAGATTGAACCAAGTGGATTAAATTGACATTGTTTGATGTGGAGAACTAACATAACTTTGTTTTGTAGGTTGTGAAGCTTGAGCTTGAGCTCATAGCTTGCCTTTGTGTGCTTGTGTTATCTGTATAGTCTGACTGATTAACATTTGCTGTTTATTGTTGTCTGGCTGAGTACTGATGATACTTGATTGATTTCAGGTACATTTAGTTGCTTACAGTTCTTTAAGAACTTGCTTGCTGCTGCTTGGTTTTTGAACCACTTGAGGTAGGACTTCTATTCTTCATGTAGTCTGGAGACCCGGCCTGTTATTTGGCCGGGCAAACTGTCTGAAGTCCTCCTTAAGAGGCGATGCTTGTGATTGTTTAATATTGTGCCTAAGCAGGTGAAGTCCTCTATGAGGCAATTGGTGGAAGGTAGGGATATGCAATCTATCCCCCACTATTCTGTATGTCGTCCCTCTGCTCACACGGCTGTGTGTTGATGCATTGGGGCACAAACCCAAGATCTGTGCTGTTGCACAATCGAGTCAGAGTCTTTGAGCGTAGAAGGGTCCCTCCATTCTGGACCCACGCTCCTTTGTCTAAAAGCTCTCCCTGGTCAGGGATAAGAGCTGTGAGGTCTCATCCTCACTTCACCTTTTCATCTGCTTCACCTTAGCCTCGTAATGGCAAGGTTAAGAGCGAATAATACCCATGTACAGATGACTTGCTTCGGCAGTCAAACCCATTGTTTGTGCCCACTTGACTGGTTATAGTGTGTGCTATGTGAATATTTGTTTGACATGTTTGCTTGAAATGCTTGAATTGCTTGTATGCTTGTATGCTTGCTTCTTTCCTGGATAGGATTAGTTTGCAATTGTGCAAGTAGGTAGAAACCTGAACGTAGGGTAATGATGCATGACAACACTAGGCTCGAGTACAGCTCCCTGGTAGTGTGTCTTCCCCTGGTTTCTGGCTAGATTTTCTTTCCCTTGAGGGGGAACTACATCGCCCTGATCCTTGTTCCAGACGAGGTATGTAGGCAGGTGGTCGTGCGAGACCACTCCGGGCACTTTTTTTCTTTTTGTGTGTGTTTACCCGTTATCTGTTGTGTGTTTGGTTCGGATGCCGACGTAAGTCCAGTGATTGGCGGTCGGGCTCCACGTTTGCCGTTTTGTGCGTGTTTTGGTTCGGATGCTGACGTAAGTCCAGTGATTGGCTGTCGGGCTCCACGTTTGCCGTTTTGTGCGTGTTTTGGTTCGGATGCCGACGTAAATCCATCAAGTGGTTGTTGGGCTCCATGTTTGCCATCTGTTTGTGCGTTTTGTGTTGTTTGGCGTGCGTAAGCCGAACTACAGTGGCTCTGATTCTCGTTCCAGACGAGATATGTAGGCATAGGACGCGATGTCCTATCGAGCTCCCTTCTCTTAACCCCACCTGCGTTCCTTGTGTGTGTGTGTGATGTTTTAGCAACCTTTTCTTTATTTTAGAACGTGGATCCTGTCGAGTACGACGGACGTGAGGGGTGCTAATACCTTCCCCTTGCGTAACCGACTCCCTTACCCTTTCTCTTTGGTCGCGAGACCATTTCCTTTCCAGGTTTCTCTGAGCGTTTCCTTTCCCTATCTTGGGATAAATAACGCGCAGTGGCGGCTCTGTGTTGTTTTTGTTTTAGCCCGCCAGTTGTTTTTCGCGGATGCGACAGCTGGCGACTCTGCTGGGGACTCCATAGATGTTGACCTGTGCTGGTCCATCTTCCCTGAGCGAGTCCTTCCTAGCGTTCTAGGATAGTTTAGGTTGCTTGTTTTGCTGTATTTATTGCATTTATTATTCTAACCTGTGTATATATTTGCATAAATATTTGCATGCATCATACTATCATTATTGTCGTCCTCTGTGCAGGTGGTTCCTCTGTTTTGGGGTGGGTGTTCTGAGTGGGGCTAAAACCCAGGCCCGAGTATACACCTAGGATTAGTGTGGTCTCACGTTCCTCAATTGCTAAATCAGCATATTGTTGCAACGTGACATGCCACAAGCTGGACGAGGTTCATCTGATAGTGCTTTCCGTTGTGGAATATTCCACTTTGGTTGAGTTACTTCATTTGAGCTGTTGACTCTGGTGACCGATCATTTCCCGGATCTTTGGTTTAGACGATCTTAAGAGAGCTACAATGGCACACCCGAAAGGGCAAACCCATTGAGTATCTCTGCCCGATTGTCGAGACTATTATCCGCCTTAGGATGACCTGTTTAGAATTTACCTGTGAGGGGAGGGTGATTCTTTCAGATGCATGTTCAGATGGTGACTCAGATGGTGACTATTTGTTCCGTGGATCAGAGTCATATTTATAAGTCGGATTTATGGTCATTTGTTGCGGTGACGCCGGAGTGCTGTCCGTGATATTTATCAGTGGGGATCCGTTTATTTCAGGATTCCCCGGGCCGATGTTATCAGTGGGGATCCGTTTATTTCAGGATTCCCCGGGCCGATTCAGATGGGTGTCTGCTCAGAGATTGTGGTTTGGTGATGATGATGGTGTATCTGTCAGTTCCGTTTATTTCGGAACCCGTGGGTTGGATTGGTGGTTACTTGTTTCCTCAGATGATTATGATCGGTCCAGAGACTAGGTTTCAGTGCAGATGATCAGATGACTTGGAGGATGGCAATGCATTGCATTCATTCATCAACATCATTTCATTTTGCATTTACCTGCATCTAACACATGTTTATCCATATGCAGGGACATTTTTATCGAGATCCTGGTAGAGAGACTTTCTGTTCAGATATGAGGACCGGTCTGAAAGATAACGTTGCCTACAGTTTCTTCAACCCAGAGATTAACGAGTTGAGAGATATGATAGCATTGATTACACCCGACCATGTGGGGATGTTCAGAGAGGTATACGGTAGTATCCTGAAGATGGTTTTCAGACTCACTGACAGCGACAGGAGCGTCATTCATACTCTTCTCCAGTTCTATGACCCGGGTCTGAGATGTTTAGTGTTTCCCGATTATTTGTTGGGGCCTCTGATGGAGGATTATGCTAGCATCCTGGGTGTTCCGATCCGAGATCAGATTCCTTTCTGTGCTATTAGAGGAGAGCCTGATGTCCTTGGGATTTCCCGTGCTCTTTATTTGAGTCCGGAGATGGTCAAGGAGGGTTTGAAGGAGAAAGGAAAATTACCGGGTTTTCACTTGAGTTTCTTGGAAGCTAAGGCCAAGGAGCATGCTGCTATGGGTAATTGGAAGACGGTTTGTGCTTTGGTTGCTGTGAGCATTTATGGGATTATCTTATTTCCTAATCAGAAGAACTTTGTGGACCATAATGCTATCAGACTGTTCATGCAGAGAAACCCTATTCCTACACTGATTGGAGATGTTTACTACTCGGTTCATAACAGGAATGAGAAGCGACGTGGAGGTTTGATCAGGTGCTGTGCCCAGTTGCTCTTCAGGTGGTTTATGGGGTATTTGCCTTCCCGAGGTGCTTTTGCTTCTATTGATTCTACGGTCAAGTGGTCTGTCAGGTTGATGGGTTTACGGGCTGATGATATAGCATGGACTCATAATGGTATGGCTGGCCGGGATTTCATATACAGCTGTGGGAGATTTCCCAATGTGCCTCTCATAGGTGTTAAGGGTTGTATTAATTACAATCCAACGCTTCTTAGGAGACAGATGGGGTTTGCCATGGAGGTTCCTCCTCTCGAGCGAGAGATTCATGAGTCCTTTTACTTCTCAGCTGAGGGCGATCAGGCCAAGCTGATGCAGGTGTCTGGGGCATGGCGTAACATTCAGAGGAAAGGGAAGGTCCCGTTTGGTAAGGTCAACAGTCGGTATTTTCCTCTATTTGATGATTGGTTGCGGAAGAGGATAGAGATCACTCATCTACCATTTCCGGGAGGTGATCCTTGGTGTCCTATGATTGAGGGTCCGCGTTCTTCTGTCAGTATGGAAGAATTCCTCGAGATGAAGAGGGCCAGAGATCAGTTGCTTACAGAGAAAGCGGATTTGGAGATGACTGTTGCTCGGTTTCAGACGGCCAACCAGGAGATCAAAGTGAAGATGGAAGATCAAGACAAGCGACATGCCTTAGAAGCAAAGCGCTTTGAGATGGATACTGCCTACTATGGGAAGATCAGTCAAGCCTTAGCATCGTCCAACAGAGAGCACGACATCACTAAGGAGAAGCTATCCAGAGCGTCAAAGGCTATTGAAGATGAGAAGAGGAGGCAAATCCTCGTGAGAGATCAGAGGGACGACAGAGTCCGAGTCCTCATTGCTGAGTGGGAGGCCAAACTGAAGGTCAAGGAAGCAGAGAATGTGAAGGTCATCACCGAGAGAGATCATTACATTACTGAGAGAGATCATTACTTCAGGCAGATGAAGATTCATCAGAAAGAGGTGGGGAGATTACAGCAGGAGAACACCGAGCTCAGGTTCGCCGCAGAGTTTGCTAGAATGGTTGATGATGTAGGGCCATCTGTGGGACCCTCATCAGGCTAGCTTTGTCGTTTGTGTGGATTACCGTCAGGCTTGTTGACGGAATTCCTGTTGCTTGTATATCCTTCTTGATTCTGGAGATTTGGTATCTGATTTGTATCAGCTTTGATGTATGACTATGGCACTTTTGGTGCAATTTTGCTATGTGATGGTTATTTTCATTTAGTGATTGATCTTCAAGCTTTATTTGCTTTACCGTATGCACTCGCACAAGCACACACGTGGTTAGGGTATTCATGCTAAATCATATATCTCTGATATGAGCGGGGAAGTCAAATGCTGAATGTCAGAATATTGCTGCCGGATTATTATTTGTCTCAATGAAGCCAGGATCGAGAGACAAAGTGTTCCTCATGTGGATGGACATTGCATTCATGCATAATAACTTGTTTTCTGTTTTGCAGGTGTCAGTTTCTAACCTGTTTGATTGACACAGGAATGATGAATCCGTCCAACGCCGACGTTCTCGAGCTGAAAGAGAAGATGGGAGAGCTGATTCATGTCATGCAAGAGTTCGCCTTGGGGCAGAAAGTAATTGCCGAAAAGGTGGGGAGGATCGAAGACTGGCTGAAGATGGGGAACATGCAAGGAAACGCTTCGTCATCTGGACCGAAGAAATCCTTTGGTAATGACCAGCACAAGGATGAGGGTGAATCGAGTGCTGTGTACGCCCAGAGAGGACACGGTAGGGGTCGTTACTACCAGCACACTGCTGCAGTAACCATCCCTGCTGGTAAACAGTCAGTCCGACAGCAACCTCAGACAACTCCACAGAAGATACAGGGGGCTGGGAGTCAAGTGAAAGGAAAAGGGGTTGATCGTCATTTTGACAAGCCACCCATGACGTATGCTCTTCTGTTTAGAAAGTTGATGGATCTGGGGATGGTTCAGCCAAGGATGTTAGCTCCATTGAGATCAGATCAGAGGCCACCTAACTATAATGAGAACGCCAGGTGTGAATTCCATTCTGGTGCGCCTGGGCATAACATTGAGGGTTGTAGAGCCTTCAAGCATACTGTCCAAGATCTGGTGGATTCCAAGACCCTCAATTTTACATTGTCATTGAGTGCCAATGCCAATCCCATGCCGGCGCATGGACAGGCGATGGTGGGTGCAATTGCTGAAAATTCAGATCGCGTCTGTGCGATGGGGGAAGAGACTGACAGTGACTGTGAGCTAGAGTCGTGGATAAAAGCGTGCGTACCAGGGAACTGGAAGGCCTGAAAGATCAGCACTGTCACTCATCCCGAAGAGTAATAATTTCTTGTTTTCAGTTTTATCTGCATGAAAGTCGTACGTGTTGCCCGACACGTAATGGTTCATTGTAAGGGCCACCTCATGTTTAAATTTGCATTTTCTGCATCATAAATAAATGGATGTTTTTTAGTCAAAAAGCGGTGTTCCCTGTTTTTCATTTATTTTTGCAGTTTAAAAACAAATAAAAATGGCAATGTTTATTTTCATTTTTCTCTTTTTTTATTTGTCTCGTTCCGAATTCAAAAATAATTTTTCGGATCTCGTTGATAACAATTTGGTTACACCTCATATGACCTCGACAAACCGATCTATCATGTCGAAGAAGAAGGCGAAGAAGATTGTGATCTGCTGGAATTAGCCAGGTTGTCAAAACAAGAGGAGAAGGTGATTCAGCCGCATGCGGAGCGGATTGAGATTGTTATTCCAAGCACCGCCGAGGTCAGGAAGGAAATAGGAAAATGAGGCCGTTTCAGAGGCAAGTCGAGAGCGGAATGGTAGCCCTGCTGAAAGAGTATGTCGACGTCTTCACCTGGTCATGTCAGGATATGCCAGGGTCGGATACCGATGTCGTTGTGCACAAGCTGCCATGGAGAGAAGACTGTCTTCTAGAGAAGCAGAACGCCAGTGCCTGTATCAGAGGGCCATGGTGACTTTGTTTCATGATATGATTCGTCATGAAATCAAATGCTATGACATGATAGCAAAGTCCCAAACAGGAGAGGGGCATCTGGCAGACCGGGGCAAGTCGTTTGACCGGTTGAGACAATTCAAACTGAGGTTGAATTCAAGTGAGTGCACTATCAGAGTGCGGTCCCGTAAGCTGTTGGGGTTCATTGTAAGGGAGGAATCGAGGTTCATCCTGCACAAAAAAAAAAAAAAAAAAAAAAAAAAAAAAAAAAAAAGAAAAAAGAACAATAAGAGAAACGCCTGAACCGAGAACATAAAGGAGAGATTCGTGGTTTCATAGATAGATTGAACTGCCTGTCATGGTTCACATCTCATCTAACAGCCACGTGCGAACCTATATTCAAGATGAAAAGAAAGATCAAATGGTCAGGTGAAATAATGATTGCCAAGGGGCATATTGAAAAATAAAAGATAAGTTGCAGGAACCTCTGATTCTGATGCCTCCTGTGGAGGGAAGACCGTTAATTCTGTACCTGACAGCCTTCGAGGGGTCTACGAGGTGTATTGGGTCAGCATGACGGGTCTTGTCGAAAAGAGCATGCAATTTACCTTAGCAAAAAGTTTACCGACTGTGAAACAGTACATTCACTGTTCGAGAAAACTTGATGTACTTTGGTATAGGCTGCTCGCCGGCTGAGACAGTATATGCTGGTTCATACCACTTTGTGGATTTCGAGATGGATCTGATCGAGTACATACCCGAGAAGCCAGCAATGACCGGACGGGTTGGGAGAGTGCAAAATAATGTTGACTGATTTGTAAGAAATCAAGGGGTGTATTGTCTGACTACATCACTCCGCAACCCATTGAGGATTATCAACCGACGAAGTTTGAAGTCCCAGATGAGGACATCTCGAGGTGCTCCGATCGAAAGATTGAGAGTAGCCGATCCCGGAGGAGGGGCCTGACCCTGAATCTGAACGGATTCTGATGTCTGATGGGGTTAATGTGAAGGAGTTAGTGCTGCTGTGGTTACGCCAAAAGGATCCCATGTTCCTTTTGTGGCCAGGATGACAGTTGAATGCACCAACGATGGTGGCTGAGGCCGAAGCTTGTATTCTGGGTGCCAAACCTCAATGCGTATATCTACTGGGGCAAACGCCTTTCTCACTCAGAGAGCATGATTGAAGAAAAGAGGCTAGCAGCCATCTGACATGGGCAGTTGTACCAACAGCGGATGAAGCGTGCTTTTGACAGAAGGTACGACCTCGGGTATATCACGTGGGTGATATGGTGTTGAAAAGGATCCTTCCTCCTCAAAACGATCAAAGGGGCAAATGGACGCCGAATTATGAAGGTCCATTCGTGGTCAAGAAGGTTTTCTCTGGTGGAGCCTTGTTGCTAACGACTATGGATGGCGAGGATTTTCCATCCCCTGTGAATGCGGACGCAGTTAAAAAATACTTCGTGTAAAAAGACCCGCTGGACGAAAAGAATAAAATAGTCCAGGCAAAAATGGGCATCCCGGCGAACCAAAAAAAAAAAACAGAAAGAAAGGTTCGGGCAAAAATTAGGGATAAAAAGGAAAAAATTGTACACCCGGCAAGTCGAAAACCTGAAAAGGCGACTTGGGCAAAAATTTAGTATGTGTTGATGGGCAAAAAATTGTACACCCGGCAAGTCGAAAACCTGAAAAGTCGAAAACCTGAAAACCTGAAAAAATTTAGATGAACATGAAATTTGGTATGCTGGTTGTAGACACATTGTAGGACGTCCCTGTTTTGGTCCCATTCATTTATTAACTGTTTTCATTGATTTATGAATTTTTGAAGTGAATGCATGTGTTGATGATGTGGTTTGGCTTGAATATTTGTGTCTGTTTTTCTTGATTTTCATTGACATAGTTCCTTTTGTCCAATTAAGCTGAAAATTGACATGCTGTACCTTGAATATGTCCTGTTTAGGTGTAAATTATTTGAGGATTTTTGGGATTGTTTTGATATGGATTTGGTTGAAGTCATTCTGTTTGGATGTTTGGTGTTATGTTTGACCTAGTTTGATTTGTTTTGGTCATGAAATGAATATGGTAAATGATATGAGTATGGGATCAATTGCCCTTGCTTTTGATTTGTTTGAATTTGATTTTGGTTGAGAATCCCTTGCTGTTTAGATTTTTTTCTCACTTTTGGACCCTAGGCTTGGCCTAGTGGTCTTGTCTCTCACATTTGCTTGATTTTTCAGGATGAAAAGCACCATGATTAAGGAGATTGAACCAAGTGGATTAAATTGACATTGTTTGATGTGGAGAACTAACATAACTTTGTTTTGTAGGTTGTGAAGCTTGAGCTTGAGCTCATAGCTTGCCTTTGTGTGCTTGTGTTATCTGTATAGTCTGACTGATTAACATTTGCTGTTTATTGTTGTCTGGCTGAGTACTGATGATACTTGATTGATTTCAGGTACATTTAGTTGCTTACAGTTCTTTAAGAACTTGCTTGCTGCTGCTTGGTTTTTGAACCACTTGAGGTAGGACTTCTATTCTTCATGTAGTCTGGAGACCCGGCCTGTTATTTGGCCGGGCAAACTGTCTGAAGTCCTCCTTAAGAGGCGATGCTTGTGATTGTTTAATATTGTGCCTAAGCAGGTGAAGTCCTCTATGAGGCAATTGGTGGAAGGTAGGGATATGCAATCTATCCCCCACTATTCTGTATGTCGTCCCTCTGCTCACACGGCTGTGTGTTGATGCATTGGGGCACAAACCCAAGATCTGTGCTGTTGCACAATCGAGTCAGAGTCTTTGAGCGTAGAAGGGTCCCTCCATTCTGGACCCACGCTCCTTTGTCTAAAAGCTCTCCCTGGTCAGGGATAAGAGCTGTGAGGTCTCATCCTCACTTCACCTTTTCATCTGCTTCACCTTAGCCTCGTAATGGCAAGGTTAAGAGCGAATAATACCCATGTACAGATGACTTGCTTCGGCAGTCAAACCCATTGTTTGTGCCCACTTGACTGGTTATAGTGTGTGCTATGTGAATATTTGTTTGACATGTTTGCTTGAAATGCTTGAATTGCTTGTATGCTTGTATGCTTGCTTCTTTCCTGGATAGGATTAGTTTGCAATTGTGCAAGTAGGTAGAAACCTGAACGTAGGGTAATGATGCATGACAACACTAGGCTCGAGTACAGCTCCCTGGTAGTGTGTCTTCCCCTGGTTTCTGGCTAGATTTTCTTTCCCTTGAGGGGGAACTACATCGCCCTGATCCTTGTTCCAGACGAGGTATGTAGGCAGGTGGTCGTGCGAGACCACTCCGGGCACTTTTTTTCTTTTTGTGTGTGTTTACCTGTTATCTGTTGTGTGTTTGGTTCGGATGCCGACGTAAGTCCAGTGATTGGCGGTCGGGCTCCACGTTTGCCGTTTTGTGCGTGTTTTGGTTCGGATGCTGACGTAAGTCCAGTGATTGGCTGTCGGGCTCCACGTTTGCCGTTTTGTGCGTGTTTTGGTTCGGATGCCGACGTAAATCCATCAAGTGGTTGTTGGGCTCCATGTTTACCATCTGTTTGTGCGTTTTGTGTTGTTTGGCGTGCGTAAGCCGAACTACAGTGGCTCTGATTCTCGTTCCAGACGAGATATGTAGGTATAGGACGCGATGTCCTATCGAGCTCCCTTCTCTTAACCCCACCTGCGTTCCTTGTGTGTGTGTGTGATGTTTTAGCAACCTTTTCTTTATTTTAGAACGTGGATCCCGTCGAGTACGACGGACGTGAGGGGTGCTAATACCTTCCCCTTGCGTAACCGACTCCCTTACCCTTTCTCTTTGGTCGCGAGACCATTTCCTTTCCAGGTTTCTCTGAGCGTTTCCTTTCCCTATCTTGGGATAAATAACGCGCAGTGGCGGCTCTGTGTTGTTTTTGTTTTAGCCCGCCGGTTGTTTTTCGCGGGTGCGACACTTGGTTATACCCTTGCGCGACTAAACGCGCCTTATTACGGGTTATTACCCCGTTTTCGTCCAGCTTGTTCCTAAACACCCATCTGGTGCCGATTACTCGATGATCTCGCGGAGGAGGGACAAGGTCCCAAACCTCATTTCTGGTGAACTGATTAAGTTCCTCCTGCATTGATAAAAACCAGTGTTCATCGAGTAGGGCTTCTTTAGGGTTTTTAGGTTCCATCTGCGAAACGAAAGCGAAGTGATAACAGAAATTACTTAGCTTAGATCGAGTTATTACACCCTTTGAGATGTCCCCGAGAATGTTGTCGATTGGATGGTCTTTGGAAGACTTCCAAGCTTGAGGGAGATCATCGTTTGAAGGCGGATGAACTGCCTCGGTTTCCTCATGTTGTACATCTTTGTCCTCCTCAATTTTGACTAAGTCGGGTTGATCAATCCCCGGCTCGCAACCTTTGAGTATGTCTTCAGTAGATGTACCTGCACCATGAAAAACACTACCCTTTCCGATGTTTCTCGGATTGGATTCATCAAAAGTAACATGTACAGACTCTTCTACAGTAAGTAATCGTTTGTTGTATATTCTATATGCTTTGCTAGATTGAGAGTATCCGAGGAAGATACCTTCGTCGGCCTTGGAATCGAATTTCCCTAAGTTTTCCTTTCCATTGTTCAATACAAAACATTTGCAACCAAAGACATGTAAGTGAGAAACATTTGGCTTTCGCCCTTTTAAAAGTTCATACGGTGTTTTGTTTAGAATGGGGCGAATGAGCACCCTATTCAGAACGTAACAAGCCGTACTAATGGCGTCAGCCCAAAAATATTTCGGTAAGCCACTTTCATTGATCATTGTTCTTCCCAATTCTTCCAAAATTCGATTTTTACGCTCCACAACCCCATTTTGTTGAGGAGTACGTGGAGCGGAGAAGTTATGATCAATACCATGGTTACCGCAATATTCTTCAAATAAGTGATTTTCAAACTCACCTCCATGATCGCTTCTAATTGCAACAATGTTTGTATTTAGTTTATTTTGAGAAAGCTTAGCAAATCGTTCAAAGGCGGCGAATGTGTCACTCTTACTTACTAAGAATATAGTCCAACAAAATCGAGAAAAGTTGTCCACTATTACGAAACCGTAATAGTTTCCTCCTAGACTTTTAATCCTAGATGGCCCAAATAAATCCATATGGAGAAGCTCGAGAGGTCTCGTTGTTGAAACGATATTTTTGGATTTAAATGAGATCCTCGTTTGCTTCCCCTTTTGACAAGCATCACAAAGGTGATCCTTGGTGAACTTAATTTTGGGGAGACCTAGGACTAGATCTTTTGAGACTACTTTGTTGAGTAAGTCAAAGTTAACATGTGCTAAACGCCTATGCCATAACCATGAATCTTCACTCATTGTTACGAGGCATTTGTCACTTGTTAACGATACTTCATTTAAGTTAAGCATATAGACATTGTTCACACGAAGACCATTAAACATACTCTTCTTATCATCATTATGTACAATTTTGCAACAATCTTTTGAAAACGATACATTGTATCCTTTGTCACATAATTGACTGATGCTAAGTAGATTGTGTTTAAGACCTTCGACAAGCAAAACATCAGAAATAGTAGTAGAGGAGGGATTACCTACACTACCTTTACCAAGTATTGCTCCACGGTTGTTATCACCATAAGTTACATATCCCTTCTTCTTAGCCACAAAGTCAATGAAGAGAGATATGTCACCTGACATGTGCCTTGAGCATCCACTGTCGAGAAACCATCTTCTCTCGGTAGTCTCGAGGCATTGTACCTGTGACAAGATAATTAACAAGAGAAGGTACCCAATTGCTTATTGGGTCCTGAGTGGTGAGGAACGAAATGGTTGCATTTGGGCATCCATTGATAAATGCCTTTAGGAACTAAAAACCTCCTAAATCTACATTTAGCAATGGAATGACCTTTCTTACAACAATAGAGACAAGAGAAAGCTACATTTGGATTGCTTTTGCTATCTTCATCTTTTATAACATATTTATATTTTTGATATGGATTAACCATACTTTTTCGAAAATTAGATTTGTTGATAGCAAAAGTAATCTTGGGCTCAAGAGCCTTGTCAAGTTTGGCTTTTAGGTTTCTTACTTCACCTTGCCAAATGTAACAAGTATCACACCCAAAGTTCATCATTCTACTTTTAAGGTCCTCATAACTTGTTTTTGTGCTTTCCACTATAGAAGCTTTAAGAGCCTCAAGTTTCCATTCGGATTCTTGAATTTTATGTTCCAAATGAGAAAAAATTTTCTTATTTGAGGCAAGCCTTTTAAAGGCTTCTTTTGCTTCATAGTGTAAAGTATCAAAAGCAATTTGCAATTCATTATGAGACATACTAGAGGATTTTTCATATTTAGCATGTCGTACCTGTTTCTTTTTGTTCTTTTGATGAGCAGAAAGGCATAGATTTGCATTTTCATCTTCATCACTAGAGCTTTCATCATCAGAGGAGTCGCTATCGCTTTCCCAAGCGATGTATGCTCTCCTTGGCTTTGATGGTCTCTTGTGTGGTTTGTATGAGTCTTTTTCTTTTGTCTTTTTGTTCATCGGACAGTCCGGTTTGTAGTGACCCGGCTTTCCACACTTATAGCACGACCCTCTAGTTGTTTTTCCTTTTGAGTCATCATTTTTGGAGAACCTAGATTGCTTCCGGAAGTTTACCAAGTTCTTCTCGGAATGTTGGATGCCGTTCTTTCTCACGTAACGGTTGTAGCGTTTGACGAACAGCCCCATATCTTCACTCTTGTCCTCTTCTTCTTCGTCACTCGATGAATAATCACTTTGCTCTTTTGCTTGAGACTTTGAGGAGGAAGTCTTTAGAGCTATTGATTTCTTTTCACTCACCTTTGCTTTGTCTTTCTTGTCTTTCTTTTCGTGTTGTTCCAGGCTTAAGAGAACTTGTTCGTGCTCTTGTAGTTTACCGAACAATGTTGTCAAGTCCAATGTGGTAAGATCATTTGCCTCTTTTATGGCGGTCACTTTCGGCTGCCATTCCCTGTTAAGACATCTTAAGATCTTATTAGTAGCAATATCATTGGGAACAGGCCTACCAAGTGAATGTAATCGATTGATGAGATGAGTGAATCTCTTTTGCATGTCGGCAATGGTTTCCCCTTGCTCCATGAAAAAGAGATCAAACTCTTGTGTTAGTGTATTGATTCTAGCCAATTTAACATCATTTGTCCCCTCATGGGCAATTTGTAGTGAATCCCACATGGCCTTAGCAGTAGGACAATGGGATACACGATAGTATTCATCTACACCTAATGAGGAGATAAGGATATTTTTGGCTTTCCAATCATAATTGTATTTCTTTTCATCATCATCGGTCCATTGTGCTTCGGGCTTAGGCACAACTTCGTTGTTCTCATTGGTCATGGTTATTTGAATTGGACCATTGAGAATAACATTCCATATTTTTCTATCTATGGAATTTATGTGCACCCGCATACAGTCTTTCCAATAACTATAATTTTCACCATTGAAAACGGGAGCTCTATTGTAAGCCCCTTTAGGTTCGTTAGCCATTTTCTATCAACGTTGTATTTTGAAGCACAGAGTGAACCGGAGCTCCTAATACCACTTGTTAGACTATGGCACGGATCTAGAAGGGGGGGTTGAATAGATCCCAATTAAAAACTTGAGTCGGCGCCACCAATTTAAAAGAAAATTGGTTTTAAAAATTGTTTTAAGTGCGGAAGCAGCCGAGGAAAATTTAGTCTAAAACGAACCGTTATTGGAAAACCGGATATGCGTTAAGCTAATGGAGTAGAGATAAAATGAAATACTAATTACTACACTATTTGCACACTCAATTGATATATTTCACTAACTAGCAAGCCTAGTTCCAATGATACAAAATACCAAATTAAACTGAATGTAAACTTAAGACAACTTTGGCTTATGCAAATTCACAAACACTTGGTGTGCATACACTCCAAGAGATATTTGAGTTGAGTAAGTAATTCAAATTTATCTAGTACAATACACTATTGTACTTTGTATTCAAACAACAGTTTTAATCTCTTACTCAACTTATATCAATGTTTGGTAAAATTGCTTAAACTAAAATCACTTAATTTTTAAGCTGAAAAACAGATTATGCAGAAAATTAAAGAAGACAGAGATTTGATGAGGCAGTTCCCCCGCCGTCCTCGCTTCGGGGTACGTCTGCCCTCAATTCTAAAATTAGAATTGAGATGATTAATTAGATATCACCTGTGAAATTTAATCGTTTATACAAGGATTGCAAAGCATGTAAACAACAGAACTTCCAATGTGTTGAATGATGCTTCCTATCCTTGCTCCTTGATTCAAGATGAATCAAGACCTTCGATCGTTGATGCTAGACCTCCGATTCCAGCCCCTTTGTTGAAGAATCTTCCGTTCTTCAAACCCTCGGCCCGGCTGATCTCAAACACAACGAGTCGAACCCGAATCCTTCACTTCAATGCCACCGAATCCGCTACTAGACTGATGAAGACTTTCCTCTTCTCAATCACCTTCGCTCGGCTGAATATTGAAGAACGATTCGTCCAAAAACCCCCAAACACAAACCCGTATTGGAGGACAAAACCCTAACGGTTTTATTCAAGAAAGAACCTGCCACAAGCTTCAACCCGAACTGGATTCTTCGATCACAGCTTCGAACCTTATCGCCTTTAACCGAACACGAAGCACATCAAAATGGTTGTGTGTAGTTGATGTGTTGTGAGATGTTGAAGATGAAGATGATGAATCTTGGACACCTATTTCACTCTTTCTTGTTTCCTTGAACACTTGAATTCAAATTGACAAATGTTAGTTGATACAAGTGTTTTGACTTGTATATATAGTAACTGACAAAACCAATCAAACATAACAGAATTTCAAACAGTGGAAATAACTCAGAAAACTGAGTTTACGCGCGAGCGGTCGACCATAGGTCGGCGTGTGCTGACCCGTGAGCTTTGAGCTGACCCTTATGGTCGACTCAAAGCTTCCATGAGCTGACCTGTGGTTGACTCAAAGCATCATGCGCTGACCCGTGAGCTTTGAGCTGACCCTTATGGTCGACTCAAAGCTTCCATGAGCTGACCTGTGGTTGACTCAAAGCATCATGCGCTAACCCGTGAGCTTTGAGCTGACCCTTATGGTCGACTCAAAGGTTCCATGAGCTGACATGTGGTTGACTCAAAGCCTGCAAACCTGCAAAAATTCGTATTTTGTGATTTTCATGCATTTCGTCATGATCACACTTTGTCCACATATGTTTTTAAGAATTATAACAGATTTAGATAAGCATAGGAAAGGATATGATAGGTGATGTGTTGCATTTGTTTGTAGACATGCATGGTGGTCATTTGTCATCATCGAAACTTGCGATTGTATGTTGTCTGACACTTTGCCCTTACACATTTGACGGAGGTTGTCGATGTGGCCACATGACAACAAACCTTGTGGAATGCATGAACGGGGTATTCAAAGGAATTCGAAATCTGCCGATAACCGCCTTGGTAAGATCAACCTATTATAGGTTGGCTCCTACGTTCGCAACCAGAGGTGAAAGATGGAGTGCGGTGTTAATGTCTGGGAAAATATTCAGTGAGTGTTGCATGAAGGTCATGAAAGAGGAGAGCATCAAAGCTAGCACACACGCTGTAACAGTCTTTGACCGTCATAGGCAAAATTTCAGCCTCCAGGAAACAATGGACCACAACGAGGGGAGAACAAATTTAGCCTACGCTGTTAGACTAAACATAAGTTGGTGCGATTGTGGAAAATTCCAGGCCTTCCGCATACCTTGCTTCCATGTCATTGTAGCATGCGCTTATACTCGTGAAGATGCTTACAACCATTTATCTGATGTGTACAAGGCCGACACCGTCATGAATGTATATAATCAAAGCTTCTCGGTACTACCAATGGAGGATTACTGGCCTCCATATGAAGGTGATGTTGTTTGGCACAATGACGAGATGCGTAGAAAGAAAAAAGGAAGGCCAAACAGCACACGTATTAGAACAGAGATGGATTCCACAGATAAAATGATAAGATTATGTAGTATCTGTCGTCAACCAGGACACAACAAGAACAATTGTCCCAATCGAGGAGCATCATCTAGGTTTTAAGCTTTTTGTAACATTGTATTTCTGTAACCTTCAATCATTATATATCATTAAGTTTTTGTTACAACGAGGTTCACAACAAACATCAGTACAAAATAAGCTATCTGAAAACATAAATATTTCTAACTAATTACAACAATCAAATTGATGTCGTCTCGACCGAACATCATTTCCCTAACATCCTTATCAGTCTTCATTCGCACCCAACTAAAGATACTGTCAAATCTCTCAATACTTCTAATTTTTTCCCCTTCTGGTATTTTCCCATCTAACCAACGAACCAACTCCTTCTTCAGTTGATCGAACGTAGTGATGTTCCAAAACAACATCAACATCTGAGGTTTGTCTCTCGCATAAATCACCTTACCGTATCGGCGACGAACACTAAACATGATTGCCAAATGATTGTATGAGATGTGGAACAATTACTCACACAACACATCTATTTATAACACAAAAATTGTATTTTAAGAGGAGTCTCCAATTGAATTGACGCCTCCTCTTAAGCCCTACACAAGGGCGCTAATTGGATTGACTAGGGCACCTGCCCTAGTCAATCTAATTGGCGCCTCCATTCAATTTTTAAGAGGAGTCTCCAATTCAATTGACGACTCCTCCTAAAAATGGGGTAGTTTGGGATTTTTTTTGAAACCAGAAATATTTTGAAATTTCCTTAAAAAAAGGATTATTTATGTAAAAAATTCAAAAATATACCAGAAAACTAATTTAAATATCATTCAGCTCTGTATACTCACTACAAGAAAAATGACATATACATACGTATACATATACTTATAGCTATAGTAAAAAATGTAGGTAAATGTTTGATATATGTAGAATCCATGAGCATTTTTTTATTATATATTCATAACTGTAAGTGTAAATATCGATTTGCGATACAGATACAAATATATTATTTTTTAGATGTAACAGTGTTACAATAGGTTTCGAGTTGTACTTGATATTTATATAATGTATACTTTATATATACATTTATCAGCCAAATATAAATTTATATCTAAAAGCACCTGCCATACTGAAACCACCAACTTTCTCTTCATCTAAAAGCACATGCCATACTGAAACTCAACTCAACCTCGTCAAAACTGAAACAAAAATTGATTTTAAGTTTTGTTTGATTTGAAATTGAAATTGTTTGTTATTAGAATTACGTGCTTTCACTTAGTATACTCTCTATGTGGTGTTAGAATAAAAATCACTTGTTATTAGAATTATATGCTTTCAGTTGTTGTTAGGATAAAATCAACTGATTAATTAAAATAACATAATGCAATTTGGTCTTAGGTACTTAGTGTCGTAGTCAAAGTATTTCCATGTGATTGCTTTAGTGTCTACTTTTTAATCATTACTTATATTTAATTTAATATAATGCAATTTGGTCTTATGTACTTAGTGTCGTAGTCAAAGTATTTAGGGGACGTCTAACTTGATTTTATTTTAAGTGGTATTGGTGATGTAAATACAATTATATTCATTTTTACTCGAGTAGTGCTTCTACCATTTGAACTCGCCTAGTTCACTGACTCAACAAGAACATTGAATTATCACTCCAGACAAATTACAAAATAGATATATTATATTTTATTCTATGAGTTCATATTTCGAATACTATTAAAATATTTATTAATTTGAGTTTATAATTTATTTTATTTTATTTTTAATGCTTTACAGATGCTTTAGTGTCATAAATCAGATAAATTCTCGAAGTCCATGCACAAATGAAGATGGAAGAAAGGAAGATTAGAAATTGTTTTTATCTTAAATATATTTTTGTATTTTTTATTATTATTGTGGTAGCATCTATTTTGGTGGTATTGTTATTATATAATTGACATAACTTTGTTATTTTGATATATTTGTAAGACTTGCTATTTTAACAATATAATTGAAATTTTCTTTGATGTTGCTTTAAATTTTGTGTGTGCATATACAAAGTATTGTCAAAATTTGATTATTAAAAAAATATTGATAATAGAAAAAAAATATTTGTAAAAAAAAGAGAGATATACCAATATCTAATTTTGTCTTATACCGACGAAAATATGTGGTGGATAAAATTATTATACATTAATCAAAAATCAAAATATTTATCCGGAAATTTAAAGTTTCAAATTAAAAAGTTTATCCGGAAATTTGACTTAGAAAAATTTATGATGCGGAAGCAAGTTTCAAATATCTCCCAGATCAAAAATCATCTAATCGAACCTACTATTGAATAGCTCGGATATGCATAAACGTGTAAATGTTATGATAACAATCCACAAGTCAATCAACAACAATTAGGCATAACTAATTGAATACTCTACAATAGTAAAAGTCTATCTCTAATGATATCCACACAAAAAAACTAAGTCAAATAATTTGTCAAACACTTGGTGTGCGAAAAACAAAGTTTGAAATTTTATACGGTGTTTGTTGTTCTAAGAACTCCAATCACAACCAAATGGTTAGTGAACAATACAACAAACACAAGATTAAAAATATAATCCAAATTATGATCCAAACTATGTTGATCCGGTGATCAAAGCAATTGACAATTTGTGAATCGAAAAATAAAAGAGAGAAAGAGAAAGAATACACAAAAATTTGTTTAGGCAGTTCCTCAATCGACCTCGTTATGGATACGTCTTCCCTCAATTCGAATTTGAATTGAGATATTATTATAATAAATCATACTTTGCAAATGTTTGTATACAAGAGATGAGAGATCAAATCCCACAAACCCTAAGTTTGTTCTTGACTCTAGCACCTCCAAAAAACCTTGATCAATATTATGATGCGGAAGCAATTTTTAAATATTTCCCGGATCAAAAATCATCTAATCGAACCTATTATTGAATAGCTCGGATATGCATAAATGTGTCAATGTTATGATAATAATCCACAAGCCAATCAACAACAATTAAACACAAATAATTGAATACTCTACAATAGTAAAAGTCTATCTCCAACGATATCCACACACAAAAAACCAAGTCAAATAATCTTTCAAACACTTGATGTGCGAAAAACAAAGTTTAAAATTTTATATGGTGTTTGTTGTTCTAAGAAATCCAATCACAACCAAATGGTTAGTGAGCAATATAATAAACAGAAGATTAAAAATGTAATCAAAATTATGATCCAAGCTATGTTGATCCGGTGATCAAAGCAATTGACAATTTACAAATCGAAAAATAAAAGAGATAGAGAGAAAGAATACACAAAGATTTGTTTAGGCAGTTCCTCAATCGACCTCGTTATGGGCACGTCTTCCCTCAATTTGAATTTGAATTGAAATATTATTATTATAAATCTTACTTTGCAAATGTATGTATACAAGAGATGAGAGATCAAGTCCTACAAACCCCAAGTTTGTACTTGACTCTAGCACCTCCAAAAAACCATGATCAATGTTATGATGCGGAAGCAAGTTTCAAATATTTCCCGGATCAAAAATCATCTGATCGAACCTACTATTGAATAGCTCGGATATACATAAATGTGTCAACGTTATGATAATAATCCACAAGTTAATCAACAATAATAAAGCATAACTAATTGAATACTCTACAATAGTAAAAGTGTATCTCCAATGATATCAACACATAAAAAACCATGTCAAATAATTTATCAAACACTTGGTGTACGAAAAACAAAGTGTGAAATTTTATATATTGTTTGTTGTTCTAAGAAATCTAATCACAACCAAATTGTTAGTGAGCAATACAATAAACAGAAGATTAAAAATGTAATCAAAATTATGACCCAAACTATGTTGATCCGGTGATCAAAGCAATTGACAATTTGCGATTCAAAAAATAAAATAGACGGAGAGAAAGAATAGAAAAAGATTTGTTTAGGTAGTTCCCCAATCGACCTCGTTATGGGTACGTCTTCCCTCAATTTGAATTTGAATTGAGATATTATTATAATAAATCTTACTTTGCAAATGTATGTATACAAGATATGAGAGATCAAGTCGCACAAAGCCTGAGTTTGTTCTTGACTTTAGCACCTCTAAAAAACCTTGATCAATGTTATGATGCGGAAGCAAGTTTCAAATATTTCTCGGATCAAAAATCATCTGATCGAACCTACTATTGAATAGCTCGGATATGTTTAAATGTGTCAATGTTATGATAATAATCCACAAGTCAATCAGCAATAATTAAGCACAACTAATTGAATACTCTACAATAGTAAAAGTCTATCTCCAATGATATCCACACACAAAAAACCAAGTCAAATAATTTGTAAAACACTTGGTGTGTGAAAAAAAAAGTTTGAAATTTTATATGGTGTTTGTTGTTCTAAGAAATCCAATCACAACCAAATGGTTAGTGAAAAATAAAATAAACAGAAGATAAAAAATGTAATCAAAATTATGATCCAAACTATGTTGATCCGGTGATCAAAGCAATTGACAAATTGCGAATCGAAAAATAAAAGAGATGGAGAGAAAGAATACACAAAGATTTGTTTAGGTAGTTCCCCAATCGACCCTGTTATGGGTATGTCTTCCCTCAATTCGAATTTGAATTTTAAGATATTATTATAATAAATCTTACTTTGCAAATGTATGTATACAAGATATGAGAGATCAAGTCCCACAAACCCTAAGTTTGTTCTTGA
This sequence comes from Lathyrus oleraceus, assembly GCF_024323335.1. Taxonomy (NCBI): domain Eukaryota; kingdom Viridiplantae; phylum Streptophyta; class Magnoliopsida; order Fabales; family Fabaceae; genus Lathyrus; species Lathyrus oleraceus. The sequence continues at coordinate 216,410,306 of NC_066583.1, forward strand.
CTCTAGCACCTCCAAAAAACCTTGATCAATGATATGATGCGAAACCAAGTTTCAAATATTTCTCGGATCAAAAATCACCTAATCGAACCTACTATTGAATAGCTCGGATATGCATAAATGTGTCAATGTTATGATAATAATCCACAAGTCAATCAACAACAATTAAACACAACTTATTGAATACTCAACAATAGTAAAAGTCTATCTCTAAGGATGTCCACACACAAAAAACTATGCCAAATAACTTGTCAAACACTTGGTGTGCGAAAAACAAAGTTTGAGATTTTATATGGTAATTGTTGTTCTAAGAAATCCAATCACAACCAAAATGTTAGTGAACAATATAATAAACACAAGATTAAAAAAGTAGTCAAAATTATGATCCAAACTATCTTAATCTGGTGATCAAAGCGATTGATAATTTGTGAATCGAAAAATGAAAGAGAGAAATAGAAAGAATACACAAAGATTTGTTTAGGCAGTTCCTCAATGGACGTCGTTATGGATACGTCTTCCTTCAATTCGAATTCGAATATAGATATTATTATAATAAATCTTACTTTCCAAATGTATGTATACAAGATATGAGAGATCAAGTCCCACAAACCCTAAGTTTTTTCTTGACTCTAGCACCTCCCAAAAACCTTGATCAATGTTATAATGCGGAAGCAAGTTTCAAATATTTCCTGGATCAAAATTCATCTAATCAAACCTACTATTGAATAGCTCGAATATGCACTAATGTGTCAATGTTATGGTAATAATCCACAAGTCAATTAACAACAATTAAACACAACTAATTGAATACTCTACAATAGTAAAAGTCTATCTCCAATGATATCCACGCACAAAAAACTAAGTCAAATAATTTGTCAAACACTTGGTGTGCGAAAAACAAAGTTTGAAATTTTATATGGTGTTTGTTGTTCTAAGAAATCCAATCACAACCAAATGGTTAGTGAACAATACAACAAACACAAGATTAAAAATGTAATCAAAATGATGATCCAAATTTTGTTGATCCGGTGATCAAAGCAATTGACAATATGTGAATCGAAAAATGAAAGAGAGAAAGAGAAAGAATACACACAGATTTGTTTAAGCAGTTCCTCTATCGACCTCGTTATGGGCACGTCTTCCCTCAATTCGAATTTGAATTGAGATATTATTATAATAAATCTTACTTTGCAAATGTATGTATACAAGAGATGAGATATCAAGTCCCACAAACCCTAAGTTTGTACTTGACTCTAGCACCTCCACAAAAAACCTTGATCAATATTATGATGCGGAAACAAGTTTCAAATATTTCCCGGATCAAAATCATCTAATCGAACCTATTATTGAATAGCTCGGATATGCATAAATGTGTCAATGTTATGATAATAATCCACAAGTCAATCAACAACAATTAAGCACAACTAATTGAATACTCTACAATAGTAAATGTCTATCTCCAATGATATCCACACACAACAAACTAAGTCAAATAATTTTTCAAACACTTGGTGTGCGAAAAACAAAGTTTGAATTTTTTTTATGGTTTTTGTTATTCTAAGAAATCGAATCACAACCAAATGGTTAGTGAACAATACAATAAACCGAAGAATAAAAATGTAATCAAAATTATGATCCAAACTATGTTGGCCTGGTGATCAAAGCAATTGACAATTTGTGAATCGAAAAATAAAAGAGATGGAGAGAAAGAATACACAAAGATTTGTTTAGGTAGTTCTCCAATCGACCACGTTGGGTACGTCTTCCCTCAATTCGAATTTGAATTGAGATATTATTATAATAAATCTTACTTTGCAAATGTATGTATACAAGAAATGAGAGATCAAGTCCCATAAACCCTAAGTTTGTTCTTGACTCTAGCACCTCCAAAAAACCTTGATCAATGTTATGATGTGGAAGCAAGTTTCAAATATTTCCCGGATAAAAAATCATCTAATCGAACCTATTATTGAATAGCCCGAATATGCATAAATGTGCCAATGTTATGATAATAATCCACAAGTCAATCAACAACAATTAAGCACAACTAATTGAATACTCAACAATAGTAAAAGTCTATCTCCGATGATATCCACACACAAAAAACTAAGTTAAGTAATTTGTCAAACACTTGGTGTGTGAAAAACAAAGTTTGAAATTTTATATGGCGTTTGTTGTTCTAAGAAATCCAATCACAACCAAATGGTTAGTGTACTATAAAAAAAACACAAGATTAAAAATGTAATCAAAATTATAATCCAAACTATGTTGATCCGGTGATCAAAGCAATTGACAATCTGTGAATCGAAAAATAAAAGAGAGAAAGAGAAAGAAAACACAAAGATTTATTTAGAAAGTTCCTTAAGTGACTCCTTATGGGTACGTCTTCCCTCAATTCGAATTTGAATTAAGATATTATTATAATAAATCTTACTTTGCGAATGTATGTATACAAGAGATGAGAGATAAAGTCCCATAAATCCTAAGTTTGTTCTTGACTCTAGCACCTCCAAAAAACCTTGATCAATATTATGATGCGGAAACAAGTTTCAAATATTTCCCGGATCAAAAATCATCTAATCGAACCTATTATTGAATAGCTCGGATATGCATAAATGTGTCAATGTTATGATAATAATCCACAAGTCAATCAACAACAATTAAGCACAACTAATTGAAACTCTACAATAGTAAATGTCTATCTCCAATGATATCCACACACAACAAACTAAGTCAAATAATTTTTCAAACACTTGGTGTGCGAAAAACAAAGTTTGAATTTTTTTATGGTTTTTGTTATTCTAAGAAATCGAATCACAACCAAATGGTTAGTGAACAATACAAGAAACCGAAGAATAAAAATGTAATCAAAATTATAATCCAAACTATGTTGGCCCGGTGATCAAAGCAATTGACAATTTGTGAATCGAAAAATAAAAGAGATGGAGAGAAAGAATACACAAAGATTTGTTTAGGTAGTTCCCCAATCGACCACGTTGGGTACGTCTTCCCTCAATTCGAATTTGAATCGAGATATTATTATAATAAATCTTACTTTGCAAATGTATGTATACAAGAAATGAGAGATCAAGTCCCATAAACCCTAAGTTTGTTCTTGACTCTAGCATTTCCAAAAAACCTTGATCAATGTTATGATGTGGAAGCAAGTTTCAATTATTTCCCGGATAAAAAATCATCTAATCGAACCTATTATTGAATAGCCCGAATATGCATAAATGTGTCAATGTTATGATAATAATCCACAAGTCAATCAAAAATAATTAAGCACAACTAATTGAATACTTTACAATAGTAAAAGTCTATCTCCGATGATATCCACACACAAAAAACTAAGTTAAGTAATTTGTCAAACACTTGGTGTGTGAAAAACAAAGTTTGAAATTTTATATGGCGTTTGTTGTTCTAAGAAATCCAATCACAACCAAATGGTTAGTGAACTATAAAAAAAACACAAGATTAAAAATGTAATCAAAATTATAATCCAAACTATGTTGATCCGGTGATCAAAGAAATTGACAATCTGTGAATCGAAAAATAAAAGAGAGAAAGAGAAAGAATACACAAAGATTTATTTAGTAAGTTCCTCAAGTGACTCGTTATGGGTACGTCTTCCCTCAATTCGAATTTGAATTAAGATATTATTATAATAAATCTTACTTTGCAAATGTATGTATACAAGAGATGAGAGGTCAAGTCCCACAAACCCTAAGTTTGTCCTTGACTGTAGCACCTCCAAAAAACCTTGATCAAAGTTATGATGCGGAAGCGAGTTTTAAATATTTCCCGGATCCAAAATCATCTAAACGAACCTACTATTGAATAGCCCGGATATGCTTAAATGTGTCAATTTTATGATAATAATCCACAAGTCAATCAACAACAGTTAAGCACAACTAATTGAATACTCTATAATAGTAAAAGTCTATCTCCAATGATATCCAGACAAAAAAATGCAAGTCAAATAATTTGTTAAACACTTGGTGTGCGAAAAACAAAGTTTGAAATTTTATATGGTGTTTGTTGTTCTAAGAAATCCAATCACAACCAAATGGTTAGTGAACAATACAACAAACAGAAGATTTAAAATGTAATCAAAATAATGATGCAAACTATGTTGATCCGGTGATCAAAGCAATTGACATTTTGCGAATCGAAAAATAAAACGATGGATAGAAAGAATACACAAATATTTGTTAAGGTAGTTCCTCAATCAACCATGTTGGGTACGTCTTCCCTCAATTTGAATTTGAATTGAGATATTATTATAATAAATCTTACTTGGCAAATGTATGTATACAAGAGATGAGAGATCAAGTCCCACAAACCCTAAGTTATTATTTGACTCTTGCACTTCCGACTAACCTTGATCAATGTTATGATGCGGAAGCAAGTTTCAAATATTTCCCGGATCAAAAATCATCTGATCGAACCTACTATTGAATAGCTCGGATATGCATAAATGTGTCAATGTTATGATAATAATCCACAAGTCAATCAATAATAATTAAGCACAATTAATTGAATACTCTACAATAGTAAAAGTCTATCTCCAATGATATACACACACAAAAAGCCAAGTCAAATAATTTGTTAAACACTTGGTGTGCGAAAAACAAAGTTTGAAATTTTATATGGTGTTTGTTATTCTAAGAAATCCAATCATAACCAAATGGTTAGTGAATAATACAATAAACAGAAGATTAAAAATGTAATCAATATTATGATCCAAACTATGTTGACCAGGTGATCAAAGCAATTGACAATTTACGAATCAAAAAATAAAAGAGATGGAGAGAAAGAATACACAAAGATTTGTTTAGGTAGTTCCCCAATCGACCTCGTTGGGTACGTCTTCCCTCAATCCGAATTTCAATTGAGATATTATTATAATAAATCTTACTTTGCAAATGTATGTATGCAAGAGATGAGAGATCAAATCCCACAAACACTAAGTTTTTTCTTGACTCTAGCACCTCCAAAAAACCTTGATCAATGTTATGATGCGGAAGCAAGTTTCAAATATTTCCCGGATAAAAAATCATCTAATCGAACCTACTATGGAATAGCCCGAATATGCATAAATGTGTCAATGTTATGATAATAATCCACAAGTCAAACAACAACAATTAAGCACAACTAATTGAATACTCTGCAATAGTAAAAGTCTATCTCCGATGATATCCACACACAAAAAACTAAGTCAAATAATTTGTCAAACACTTGGTGTGTGAAAAACAAAGTTTGAAATTTTATATGGCGTTTGTTGTTCTAAGAAATCCAATCACAACCAAATAGTTAGTGAACAAAAAAACAAACACAAGATTAAAATTGTAATCAAAATTATGATCCAAACTATGTTGATCCGGTGATCAAAGCAATTGACAATTTGTGAATCGAAAAATAAAAGAGAGAAAGAGAAAGAATACACAAAGATTTGTTTAGGCAATTCCTCAAGTGACCTCGTTATGGGTACGTCTTCCCTCAATTCGAATTTGAATTGAGATATTATTATAATAAATTTTACTTGGCAAATGTATGTATACAAGAGATGAGAGATCAAGTCCCACAAACCCTAAGTTTGTACTTGACTCTAGCACCTCCAAAAAACCTTGATCAATGTTATGATGCGGAAGCAATTTTCAAATATTTCCTGGATCAAAAATCATCTAATCGAACATACTATTGAATAGCTCGGATACGCAATAATGTGTCACGGTTAGGATAATAATCCACAAGTCAACCAACAACAATTAAGCACAACTAATTGAATACTCTACAATAGTAAAAGTCTATCTCCAATGATATCCACACACAAAAAACCAAGTCAAATAATTTGTTAAGCACTTGGTGTGCGAAAAACAAAGTTTGAAATTTTATATGGTGTTTGTTGTTCTAAGAAACCGAATCACAACCAAGTGGTTAGTGAACAATACAACAAACAAACAATTAAAAATAAAATCAAAATTATGATCCAAATTTTGTTGATCCGGTGATCAAAGAAATTGACAATTTGTGAATCGAAAAATAAAAGAGAGAAAGAGAAAGAATACACAAATAATGGTTTTGGCAGTTCCTCAATTGACCTCGTTACGGGTACGTCTTCCCTCAATTTGAATTTGAATTGAGATATTATTATAATGAATCTTACTTTGCAAATGTATGTATACAAGAGATGAGAGATCAAGTCCCAAAAACCCTAAGTTTGTACTTGACTCTAGCACCTCCAAAAAACTTTGATCAATGTTATGATGCGGAAGCAAGTTTCAAATATTTTCCGGATCAAAAATCATCTGATCGAACCTACTATTGAATAGCTCGGATATGCATAAATGTGTCAATGTTATGATAATAATCCACAAGTCAATTAAAAACAATTAAGCACAACTAATTGAATACTCTACAATAGTAAAAGTTTATCTCCAATGATATCCACACAATAAAACCAAGTCAAGTAATTTGTTAAACACTTGGTGTGCGAAAAACAAAGTTTGAAATTTTATATGGTGTTTGTTGTTCTAAGAAATCCAATCACAACCAAATGGTTAGTGAACAATACAACAAACAGAAGATTAAAAATGTAATCAAAATAATGATCCAAACTATGTTGATCCGATGATCAAAGCAATTGACCATTTGCGAATCGAAAAATAAAAGAGGTGGAGAGAAAGAATACACAAAGATTTGTTTAGGTAGTTCCTCAATCGACCTCGTTGGGCACATCTTCCCTCAATTCAAATTTGAATTGAGATATTATTATAATAAATCGTTCTTTGCAAATGTATGTATACAAGAGATGAGAGGTCAAGTCACATAAACCCTAAGTTTGTTCTTGACTCTAGCACCTTCAAAAAACCATGATCAATATTATGATGCGGAAGCAAGTTTCAAAGATTTCCTGGATCAAAAATCATCTAATCGAACCTATTATTGGATAGCTCGGATATGCATAAATGTGTCAATGTTATGATAATAATCCACAAGTCAATCAACAACAATTAAGCACAACTAATTGAATTCTCTACAATAGTAAAAGTCTATCTCCAATGATATCCACACACAAAAAACCAAGTCAAATAATTTGTTAAGCACTTGCTGTGCGAAAAACAAAGTTTGAAATTTTATATGGTGTTTGTTGTTCTAAGAAATCCAATCACAACCAAATGGTTAGTGAACAATACAACAAACAAACGATTAAAAATGCAATCAAAATTATGATCCAATTTTTGTTCATCCGGTGATTAAAGAAATTGACAATTTGTAAATCAAAAAATAAAAGAGAGAAAGAGAAAGAATACACAAATAATTGTTTTGGCAGTTCCTCAATTGACCTCGTTACGGGTACGTCTTCCCTCAATTTGAATTTGAATTGAGATATCATTATAATGAATCTTACTTTGCAAATGTATGTATACAAGAGATGAGAGATCAAGTCCCACAAACCCTAAGTTAGTACTTGACACTAGCACCTCCAAAAAACCTTGATCAATGTTATGATGCGGAAGCAATTTTCAAATATTTCCCGGATCAAAAATCATCTAATCGAACATACTATTGAATAGCTCGGATACGCAATAATGTGTCACGGTTAGGATAATAATCCACAAGTCAACCAACAACAATTAAGCACAACTAATTGAATACTCTACAATAGTAAAAGTCTATCTCCAATGATATCCACACACAAAAAACCAAGTCAAATAATTTGTTAAGCACTTGGTGTGCGAAAAACAAAGTTTGAAATTTTATATGGTGTTTGTTGTTCTAAGAAACCGAATCACAACCAAGTGGTTAGTGAACAATACAAGAAACAAACAATTAAAAATAAAATCAAAATTATGATCCAAATTTTGTTGATCCGGTGATCAAAGAAATTGACAATTTGTGAATCGAAAAATAAAAGAGAGAAAGAGAAAGAATACACAAATAATGGTTTTGGCAGTTCCTCAATTGACCTCGTTACGGGTACGTCTTCCCTCAATTTGAATTTGAATTGAGATATTATTATAATGAATCTTACTTTGCAAATGTATGTATACAAGAGATGAGAGATCAAGTCCCAAAAACCCTAAGTTTGTACTTGACTCTAGCACCTCCAAAAAACTTTGATCAATGTTATGATGCGGAAGCAAGTTTCAAATATTTTCCGGATCAAAAATCATCTGATCGAACCTACTATTGAATAGCTCGGATATGCATAAATGTGTCAATGTTATGATAATAATCCACAAGTCAATTAAAAACAATTAAGCACAACTAATTGAATACTCTACAATAGTAAAAGTTTATCTCCAATGATATCCACACAATAAAAACCAAGTCAAGTAATTTGTTAAACACTTGGTGTGCGAAAAACAAAGTTTGAAATTTTATATGGTGTTTGTTGTTCTAAGAAATCCAATCACAACCAAATGGTTAGTGAACAATACAACAAACAGAAGATTAAAAATGTAATCAAAATAATGATCCAAACTATGTTGATCCGATGATCAAAGCAATTGACCATTTGCGAATCGAAAAATAAAAGAGGTGGAGAGAAAGAATACACAAAGATTTGTTTAGGTAGTTCCTCAATCGACCTCGTTGGGCAGATCTTCCCTCAATTCAAATTTGAATTGAGATATTATTATAATAAATCGTTCTTTGCAAATGTATGTATACAAGAGATGAGAGGTCAAGTCACATAAACCCTAAGTTTGTTCTTGACTCTAGCACCTTCAAAAAACCATGATCAATATTATGATGCGGAAGCAAGTTTCAAAGATTTCCTGGATCAAAAATCATCTAATCGAACCTATTATTGGATAGCTCGGATATGCATAAATGTGTCAATGTTATGATAATAATCCACAAGTCAATCAACAACAATTAAGCACAACTAATTGAATTCTCTACAATAGTAAAAGTCTATCTCCAATGATATCCACACACAAAAAACCAAGTCAAATAATTTGTTAAGCACTTGCTGTGCGAAAAACAAAGTTTGAAATTTTATATGGTGTTTGTTGTTCTAAGAAATCCAATCACAACCAAATGGTTAGTGAACAATACAACAAACAAACGATTAAAAATGCAATCAAAATTATGATCCAATTTTTGTTCATCCGGTGAATAAAGAAATTGACAATTTGTAAATCAAAAAATAAAAGAGAGAAAGAGAAAGAATACACAAATAATTGTTTTGGCAGTTCCTCAATTGACCTCGTTACGGGTACGTCTTCCCTCAATTTGAATTTGAATTGAGATATCATTATAATGAATCTTACTTTGCAAATGTATGTATACAAGAGATGAGAGATCAAGTCCCACAAACCCTAAGTTAGTACTTGACTCTAGCACCTCCAAAAAACCTTGATCAATGTTATGATGCGGAAGCAAGTTTCAAATATTTTCCGGATCTAAAATCATCTGATCGAACCTACTATTGAATAGCTCGGATATGCATAAATGTGTCAATGTTATGATAATAATCCACAAGTCAATTAACAACAATTAAGCACAACTAATTGAATACTCTACAATAGTAAAAGTCTATCTCCAATGATATCCACACACAAAAAACCAAGTCAAATAATTTGTTAAACACTTGGTGTGCGAAAAACAAAGTTTGAAATTTTATATGGTGTTTGTTGTTCTAAGAAATCAAATCACAACCAAATGGTTAGTGAACAATACAACAAACAGAAGATTAAAAATGTAATCAAAATAATGATCCAAACTATGTTGATCCGGTGATCAAAGCAATTGACAATTTACGAATCAAAAAAAAAAGAGGTGGAGAGAAAGAATACACAAAGATTTGTTTAGGTAGTTTCTCAATCGACCTCGTTGGGCATGTCTTCCCTCAATTCGAATTTGAATTGAGATATTATTATAATAAATCGTACTTTGCAAATGTATGTATACAAGAGATTAGAGATCAAGTCTCATAAACCCTAAGTTTGTTCTTGACTCTAGCACCTTCAAAAAACCATGATCAATATTATGATGCGGGAGCAAGTTTCAAAGATTTCCTGGATCAAAAATCATCTAATCAAACCTATTATTGGATAGCTCGGATATGCATAAATGTGTCAATGTTATGATAATAATCAGCAAGTCAATCAACAACAATTAAGTACAACTAATTGAATACTCTACAATAGTAAAAGTCTATCTCCAATGATATCCACACAAAAAAAACCAAGTCAAATAATTTGTCAAACACTTGGTGTGCGAAAAACAAAGTTTGTAATTTTATATGGTGTTTGTTGTTCTAAGAAATCCAATCACAAACAAATGGTTAGTGAACCATACAACAAACAGAAGATTAAAAATGTAATCAAAATTTTGATCCAAACTATGTCGATCCGGTGATCAAAGCAATTGACAATATGTGAATCGAAAAATAAAAAAGAGAAAGAGAAAGAATACACAAAGATTTGATTAGGCAGTTCCTCAATCGACCTAGTTCTGGGCACGTCTTCCCTCAATTCGAATGTGAATTGAGATATTATTATAATAAATCTTACTTGGCAATTATATGTATAGAAGAGATGAGAGATCAAGTCCCACAAACCCAAAGTTAGTACTTGACTGTAGCACTTCCAAAAAACCTTGATCAATGTTTTGATGCGGAAGCAAGTTTCAAATATTTCCCGGATCAAAAATCATCTGATCGAACCTACTATTGAATAGCTCGGATGTGGATAAATGTGTCAATGTTATGATAATAATCCACAAGTCAATCAATAAAAATTAAGCACAACTAATTGAATACTCTTCAACAGTAAAAGTCTATCTCCAATGATATCCACACACAAAAAACCAAGTCAAATAATTTGTTAAACACTTGGTGTGCGAAAAACAAAGTTTGAAATTTTATATGGTGTTTGTTATTCTAAGAAATCGAATCACAACCAAATGATTAGTGAACAATACAATAAACAGAAGATTAAAAATATAATCAAAATAATGATCCAAACTATGTTGATCCGGTGATCAAAGCAATTGACAATTTGCGAATCGACAAATAAAAGAGATGGAGAGAAAGAATACACAAAGATTTGTTTAGGTAGTTCCCCAATCGACCTCGTTGGGTACGTCTTCCCTCAATTCGAATTTGAGTTGAGATATTATTATAATAAATCTTACCATGCAAATGTATGTATACATGAGATGAGAGATCAAGTCCCACAAACCCTAAGTTTGTTCTTGACTCTAGCACCTCCAAAAATCCTTAATCAATGTTATGATGCGGAAGTAAGTTTCAAATATTTCGCGGATAAAAAATCATCTAATCGAACCTACTATTGAATAGCCCGAATATGCATAAATGTGTCAATGTTATGATAATAATCCACAAGTCAATCAACAACAATTAAGCACAACTAATTGAATACTCTACAATAGTAAAAGTCTATCTCCGATGATATCCACACACAAAAAACTAAGTCAAATAATTTGTCAAACACTTGGTGTGCGAAAAACAAAATTTGAAATTTTATATGGCGTTTGTTGTTCTAAGAAATCCAATCACAACCAAATGGTTAGTGAACAATAAAACAAACAGAAGATTAAAAATGTAATCAAAATAATGATCCAAACTATGTTGATCCGGTGATCAAAGCAATTGACAATTTACGAATCAAAAAAAAAAGAGGTGGAGAGAAAGAATACACAAAGATTTGTTTAGGTAGTTCCTCAATCGACCTCGTTGGGCATGTCTTCCCTCAATTCGAATTTGAATTGAGATATTATTATAATAAATCGTACTTTGCAAATGTATGTATACAAGAGATTAGAGATCAAGTCTCATAAACCCTAAGTTTGTTCTTGACTCTAGCACCTTCAAAAAACCATGATCAATATTATGATGCGGGAGCAAGTTTCAAAGATTTCCTGGATCAAAAATCATCTAATCAAACCTATTATTGGATAGCTCGGATATGCATAAATGTGTCAATGTTATGATAATAATCAGCAAGTCAATCAACAACAATTAAGTACAACTAATTGAATACTCTACAATAGTAAAAGTCTATCTCCAATGATATCCACACAAAAAAAACCAAGTCAAATAATTTGTCAAACACTTGGTGTGCGAAAAACAAAGTTTGTAATTTTATATGGTGTTTGTTGTTCTAAGAAATCCAATCACAAACAAATGGTTAGTGAACCATACAACAAACAGAAGATTAAAAATGTAATCAAAATTTGATCCAAACTATGTTGATCCGGTGATCAAAGCAATTGACAATATGTGAATCGAAAAATAAAAAAGAGAAAGAGAAAGAATACACAAAGATTTGATTAGGCAGTTCCTCAATCGACCTAGTTCTGGGCACGTCTTCCCTCAATTCGAATGTGAATTGAGATATTATTATAATAAATCTTACTTGGCAATGTATGTATAGAAGAGATGAGAGATCAAGTCCCACAAACCCTAAGTTAGTACTTGACTGTAGCACTTCCAAAAAACCTTGATCAATGTTTTGATGCGGAAGCAAGTTTCAAATATTTCCCGGATCAAAAATCATCTGATCGAACCTACTATTGAATAGCTCGGATATGCATAAATGTGTCAATGTTATGATAATAATCCACAAGTCAATCAATAAAAATTAAGCACAACTAATTGAATACTCTACAATAGTAAAAGTCTATCTCCAATGATATCCACACACAAAAAACCAAGTCAAATAATTTGTTAAACACTTGGTGTGCGAAAAACAAAGTTTGAAATTTTATATGGTGTTTGTTATTCTAAGAAATCCAATCACAACCAAATGATTAGTGAACAATACAATAAACAGAAGATTAAAAATGTAATCAAAATATGATCCAAACTATGTTGATCCGGTGATCAAAGCAATTGACAATTTGCGAATCGACAAATAAAAGAGATGGAGAGAAAGAATACACAAAGATTTGTTTAGGTAGTTCCCCAATCGACCTCGTTGGGTACGTCTTCCCTCAATTCGAATTTGAGTTGAGATATTATTATAATAAATCTTACTTGCAAATGTATGTATACATGAGATGAGAGATCAAGTCCCACAAACCCTAAGTTTGTTCTTGACTCTAGCACCTCCAAAAATCCTTAATCAATGTTATGATGCGGAAGTAAGTTTCAAATATTTCGCGGATAAAAAATCATCTAATCGAACCTACTATTGAATAGCCCGAATATGCATAAATGTGTCAATGTTATGATAATAATCCACAAGTCAATCAACAACAATTAAGCACAACTAATTGAATACTCTACAATAGTAAAAGTCTATCTCCGATGATATCCACACACAAAAAACTAAGTCAAATAATTTGTCAAACACTTGGTGTGCGAAAAACAAAATTTGAAATTTTATATGGCGTTTGTTGTTCTAAGAAATCCAATCACAACCAAATGGTTAGTGAACAATAAAACAAACACAAGATTAAAAATGTAGTCAAAATTATGATCCAAACTATGTTGATCCGGTGATCAAAGCAATTGACAATTTGTGAATCGAAAAATAAAAGAGAGAAAGAGAAAGAATACACAAAGATTTGTTTAGGTAGTTCCTCAAGTGACCTCGTTATGGGTACGTCTTCCCTCAATTCGATTTTGAAATGAGATATTATTATAACAAATCTTACTTTGCAAATGTATGTATACAAGAGATGAGAGATCAAGTCCCACAAACCCTAAGTTTGTACTTGACTCTAGCACCTCCAAAAAACCTTGATCAATGTTATGATGCGAAAGCAAGTTTCAAATATTTCCCGGATCAAAAATCATCTAATCGAACCTACTATTGAATAGCTCGGATATGCATAAATGTGTCACGGTTATGGTAATAATCCACAAGTCAATCAACAACAATTAAGCACAACTAATTGAATACTCTACAATAGTAAAAGTCTATCTCCAATGATATCCACACACAAAAAACCAAGTCAAATAATTTGTTAAGCACTTGGTGTGCGAAAAAGAAAGTATGAAATTTTATATGGTGTTTGTTGTTCTTAGAAATCCAATCACAACCAAATGGTTAGTGAACAATACAACAAACAAACGATTAAAAATGTAATCAAAATTATGATCCAAATTATGTTGATCCGGTGATCAAAGCAATTGACAATTTGTGAATCAAAAAATAAAAGAGAGAAAGAGAAAGAATACACAAAGATTTGTTTAGTAGTTCCTCAATTGACCTCGTTATGGGTACGTCTTCCCTCAATTCGAATTTGAATTGAGATATTATTATAATAAATCTTAATTTGCAAATGTATGCATACAAGAGATGAGAGATCATGTCCCACAAACCCTAAGTTTGTCCTTGACTGTAGCACCTCCAAAAAACCTTGATCAATGTTATGATGCGGAAGCAAGTTTCAAATATTTCCCGGATCCAAAATCATCTAAATGAACCTACTATTGAATAGCCCGGATATGCATAAATGTGTCAATTTTATGATAATAATCCACAAGTCAATCAACAACAGTTAAGCACAACTAATTGAATACTCTATAATAGTAAAAGTCTATCTCCAATGATATCCACACAAAACAAACCAAGTCAAATAATTTGTCATACACTTGGTGAGCGATAAACAAAGTTTGAAATTTTATATGGTGTTTGTTATTCTAAGAATTCCAATCACAACCAAATGGTTAGTGAACAATACAACAAACGGAGGATTAAAAATGTAATCAAAATAATGATCCAAACTATGTTGATCCGGTGATCAAAGCAATTGATAATTTGCGAATCGAAAAATAAAAGAGATGGATAGAAAGAATACACAAAGAATTATTAAGGTAGTTCCTCAATCGACCACGTTGGGTACGTCTTCCCTCAATTCGAATTTGAATTGAGATATTATTATAATAAATCTTACTTGGCAAATGTATGTATACAAGAGATGCGAGATCAAGTCCCACAAACCCTAAGTTAGTACTTGACTCTAGCACTTCCAAAAAACCTTGATCAATGTTATGATGCGGAAGCAAGTTTCAAATATTTCCCGGATCAAAAATCATCTGATCGAACCTACTATTGAATAGCTCAGATATGCATAAATGTGTCAATATTATGATAATAATCCACAAGTCAATCAACAACAATTAAGCACAACTATATGAATACTCTACAATAGTAAAAGTCTATCTCCAATGATATCCACACACAAAAAACCAAGTCAAATAATTTGTTAAACACTTGGTGTGCGAAAAACAAAGTTTGAAATTTTATATGGTGTTTGTTATTCTAAGAAATCAAATCACAACCAAATGGTTAGTGAACAATACAACAAACAGAAGATTAAAAATGTAATCAAAATAATGATCCAAACTATGTTGATCCGGTGATCAAAGCAATTGACAATTTGCGAATCGAAAAAAAAAGAGATGGAGAGAAAGAATACACAAAGATTTGTTTAGGTAGTTCCTCAATCGACCTCGTTGGGCACGTCTTCCCTCAATTCGAATTTGAATTGAGATATTATTATAATAAATCGTACTTTGCAAATGTATGTATACAAGAGATGAGAGATCAAGTCCCATAAACCCTAAGTTTGTTCTTGACTCTAGCACCTTCAAAAAACCATGATCAATATTATGATGCGGAAGCAAGTTTCAAATATTTCCTGGATCAAAAATCATCTAATCGAACCTATTATTGAATAGCTCGGATATGCATAAATGTGTCAATGTTATGATAATAATCCACAAGTCAATCAACAACAATTAAGTACAACTAATTGAATACTCTACAATAGTAAAAGTCTATCTCCAATGATATCCACACAAAAAAAACCAAGTCAAATAATTTGTCAAACACTTGGTGTGCGAAAAACAAAGTTTGTAATTTTATATGGTGTTTGTTGTTCTAAGAAATCCAATCACAAACAAATGGTTAGTGAACAATACAACAAACAGAAGATTAAAAATGTAATCAAAATTTTGATCCAAACTATGTTGATCCGGTGATCAAAGCAATTGACAATATGTGAATCGAAAAATAAAAGAGAGAAAGAGAAAGAATACACAAAGATTTGATTAGGCAGTTCCTCAATCGACCTAGTTCTGGGCACGTCTTCCCTCAATTCGAATGTGAATTGAGATATTATTATAATAAATCTTACTTGGCAATTATATGTATACAAGAGATGAGAGATCAAGTCCCACAAACCCTAAGTTAGTACTTGACTCTAGCACTTCCAAAAAACCTTGATCAATGTTTGATGCGGAAGCAAGTTTCAAATATTTCCCGGATCAAAAATCATCTGATCGAACCTACTATTGAATAGCTCGGATGTGCATAAATGTGTCAATGTTATGATAATAATCCACAAGTCAATCAACAAAAATTAAGCACAACTAATTGAATACTCTACAATAGTAAAAGTCTATCTCCAATGATATCCACACACAAAAAACCAAGTCAAATAATTTGTTAAACACTTGGTGTGCGAAAAACAAAGTTTGAAATTTTATATGGTGTTTGTTGTTCTAAGAAATCCAATCACAACCAAATGATTACTGAACAATACAATAAACAGAAGATTAAAAATGTAATCAAAATTATGATCCAAACTATGTTGATCCGGTGATCAAAGCAATTGACAATTTGCGAATCGACAAATAAAAGAGATGGAGAGAAAGAATACACAAAGATTTGTTTAGGTAGTTCCCCAATCGACCTCGTTGGGTACGTCTTCCCTCAATTCGAATTTGAGTTGAGATATTATTATAATAAATCTTACTTGCAAATGTATGTATACAAGAGATGAGAGATCAAGTCCCACAAACCCTAAGTTTGTTCTTGACTCTAGCACCTCCAAAAACCTTGATCAATGTTATGATGCGGAAGCAAGTTTCAAATATTTCCCGGATAAAAAATCATCTAATCGAACCTACTATTGAATAGCCGAATATGCATAAATGTGTCAATGTTATGATAATAATCCACAAGTCAATCAACAACAATTAAGCACAACTAATTGAATACTCTACAATAGTAAAAGTCTATCTCCGATGATATCCACACACAAAAAACTAAGTCAAATAATTTGTCAAACACTTGGTGTGCGAAAAACAAAATTTGAAATTTTATATGGCGTTTGTTGTTCTAAGAAATCCAATCACAACCAAATGGTTAGTGAACAATAAAACAAACACAAGATTAAAAATGTAGTCAAAATTATGATCCAAACTATGTTGATCCGGTGATCAAAGCAATTGACAATTTGTGAATCGAAAAATAAAAGAGAGAAAGAGAAAGAATACACAAAGATTTGTTTAGGTAGTTCCTCAAGTGACCTCGTTATGGGTACGTCTTCCCTCAATTCGATTTTGAAATGAGATATTATTATAACAAATCTTACTTTGCAAATGTATGTATACAAGAGATGAGAGATCAAGTCCCACAAACCCTAAGTTTGTACTTGACTCTAGCACCTCCAAAAAACCTTGATCAATGTTATGATGCGAAAGCAAGTTTCAAATATTTCCCGGATCAAAAATCATCTAATCGAACCTACTATTGAATAGCTCGGATATGCATAAATGTGTCACGGTTATGGTAATAATCCACAAGTCAATCAACAACAATTAAGCACAACTAATTGAATACTCTACAATAGTAAAAGTCTATCTCCAATGATATCCACACACAAAAAACCAAGTCAAATAATTTTTTAAGCACTTGGTGTGCGAAAAAGAAAGTATGAAATTTTATATGGTGTTTGTTGTTCTTAGAAATCCAATCACAACCAAATGGTTAGTGAACAATACAACAAACAAACGATTAAAAATGTAATCAAAATTATGATCCAAATTATGTTGATCCGGTGATCAAAGCAATTGACAATTTGTGAATCAAAAAATAAAAGAGAGAAAGAGAAAGAATACACAAAGATTTGTTTAGTAAGTTCCTCAATTGACCTCGTTATGGGTACGTCTTCCCTCAATTCGAATTTGAATTGAGATATTATTATAATAAATCTTAATTTGCAAATGTATGCATACAAGAGATGAGAGATCATGTCCCACAAACCCTAAGTTTGTCCTTGACTGTAGCACCTCCAAAAAACCTTGATCAATGTTATGATGCGGAAGCAAGTTTCAAATATTTCCCGGATCCAAAATCATCTAAACGAACCTACTATTGAATAGCCCGGATATGCATAAATGTGTCAATTTTATGATAATAATCCACAAGTCAATCAACAACAGTTAAGCACAACTAATTGAATACTCTATAATAGTAAAAGTCTATCTCCAATGATATCCACACAAAACAAACCAAGTCAAATAATTTGTCATACACTTGGTGAGCGATAAACAAAGTTTGAAATTTTATATGGTGTTTGTTGTTCTAAGAATTCCAATCACAACTAAATGGTTAGTGAACAATACAACAAACGGAAGATTAAAAATGTAATCAAAATAATGATCCAAACTATGTTGATCCGGTGATCAAAGCAATTGACAATTTGCGAATCGAAAAATAAAAGAGATGGATAGAAAGAATACACAAAGAGTTATTAAGGTAGTTCCTCAATCGACCACGTTGGGTACGTCTTCCCTCAATTCGAATTTGAATTGAGATATTATTATAATAAATCTTACTTGGCAAATGTATGTATACAAGAGATGCGAGATCAAGTCCCACAAACCCTAAGTTAGTACTTGACTCTAGCACTTCCAAAAAACCTTGATCAATGTTATGATGCGGAAGCAAGTTTCAAATATTTCCCGGATCAAAAATCATCTGATCGAACCTACTATTGAATAGCTCGGATATGCATAAATGTGTCAATATTATGATAATAATCCACAAGTCAATCAACAACAATTAAGCACAACTATATGAATACTCTACAATAGTAAAAGTCTATCTCCAATGATATCCACACACAAAAAACCAAGTCAAATAATTTGTTAAACACTTGGTGTGCGAGAAACAAAATTTGAAATTTTATATGGTGTTTGTTATTCTAAGAAATCCAATCACAACCAAATGGTTAGTGAACAATACAATAAACAGAAGATTAAAAATGTAATCAAAATTATGATCCAAACTATGTTGACCCGGTGATCAAAGCAATTGACAATTTGCGAATCGAAAAATAAAAGAGATGGAGAGAAAGAATACACAAAGAATTGTTAAGGTAGTTCCTCAATCGACCTTGCTGGGCACGTTTTCCCTCAATTCGAATTTGAATTGAGATATTATTATAATCAATCGTACTTTGCAAATGTATGTATATAAGAGATGAGATATCAAGTCCCATAAACCCTAAGTTTGTTCTTTAAACTAGAACCTTCAAAAAACCATGATCAATATTATGATGCGGAAGCAAGTTTCAAATATTTCCCGGATCAAAAATCATCTGATCGAACCTATTATTGAATAGCTCAGATATGCATAAATGTGTCAATGTTATGATAATAATCCACAAGTCAATCAACAACAATTAAGCACAACTAATTCAATACTCTACAATAGTAAAAGTCTATCTCCAATGATATCCACACATAAAAAACTAAGTCAAATAATTTGTCAAACACTTGGTCTGCGAAAAATAAAGTTTGAAATTTTATATGGTGTTTGTTGTTATAAGAAATCCAATCACAAACAAATGGTTAGTGAACAATACAACAAACATAAGATTAAAAATGTAATCAAAATTATGATCCAAACTATGTTGATCCGGTGATCAAAGCAATTGACAATATGTGAATCGAAAAATAAAAGAGAGAAAGAGAAAGAATACACAAAGATGTGTTTAGGCAGTTCCTCAAGTGACCCCGTTATGGGTACGTCTTCCCTCAATTTGAATTTGAATTAAGATATTATTATAATAAATCTTCCTTGGCAAATGTATGTATACAAGAGATGAGAGATCAGGTCCCACAAACCCTAAGTTTGTACTTGACTCTAGCACCTCCAAAAAACCTTGATCAATGTTATGATGCGGAAGCAAGTTTCAAATATTTTCCGGATCAAAAATCATCTGATCGAACCTACTATTGAATAGCTCGGATATGCATAAATGTGTCAATGTTGTGATAATAATCCACAATTCAATTAACAACAATTAAGCACAACTAATAGAATACTCTACAATAGTAAAAGTTTATCTCCAATGATATCCACACAATAAAAAACCAAGTCAAATAATTTGTTAAACACTTGGTGTGCGAAAAACAAAGTTTGAAATTTTATATGGTGTTTGTTGTTCTAAGAAATCCAATCACAACCAAATGGATAGTGAACAATACAACAAACAGAAGATTAAAAATATAATCAAAATAATGATCCAAACTATGTTGGTCCGGCGATCAAAGCAATTGACAATTTGCGAATCGAAAAATAAAAGAGATGGAGAGAAAGAATACACAAAGAATTGTTAAGGTAGTTCCTCAATCGACCTTGCTGGGCACGTTTTCCCTCAATTCGAATTTGAATTGAGATATTATTATAATAAATCGTACTTTGCAAATGTATGTATACAAGAGATGAGAGATCAAGTCCCACAAACCCTAAGTTTGTTCTTGAAACTAGCACCTTCAAAAAACCATGATCAATATTATGATGCGGAAGCAAGTTTCAAATATTTCCCGGATCAAAAATCATCTGATCGAACCTATTATTGAATAGCTCAGATATGCATAAATGTGTCAATGTTATGATAATAATCCACAAGTCAATCAACAACAATTAAGCACAACTAATTCAATACTCTACAATAGTAAAAGTCTATCTCCAATGATATCCACACAAAAAAACTAAGTCAAATAATTTGTCAAACACTTGGTGTGCGAAAAACAAAGTTTGAAATTTTATATGGTGTTTGTTGTTCTAAGAAATCCAATCACAAACAAATGGTTAGTGAACAATACAACAAACACAAGATTAAAAATGTAATCAAAATTATGATCCAAACTATGTTGATCCGGTGATCAATGCAATTGACAATTTGTGAATCGAAAAATAAAGAGAGAAAGAGAAAGAATACACAAAGATTTGTTTAGGCAGTTCCTCAAGTGACCCCGTTATGGGTACGTCTTCCCTCAATTTGAATTTGAATTGAGATATTATTATAATAAATCTTACTTGGCAAATGTATGTATACAAGAGATGAGAGATCAAGTCCCACAAACCCTAAGTTTGTACTTGACTCTAGCACCTCCAAAAAACCTTGATCAATGTTATGATGCGGAAGCAAGTTTCAAATATTTTCCGGATCTAAAATCATCTGATCGAACCTACTATTGAATAGCTCGGATATGCATAAATGTGTCAATGTTATGATAATAATCCACAAGTCAATTAACAACAATTAAGCACAACTAATTGAATACTCTACAATAGTAAAAGTCTATCTCCAATGATATCCACACACAAAAAACCAAGTCAAATAATTTGTTAAACACTTGGTGTGCGAAAAACAAAGTTTGAAATTTTATATGGTGTTGTTCTAAGAAATCCAATCACAACCAAATGGTTAGTTAACAATACAATAAACAAACGATTAAAAATGTAATCAAAATTATGATCCAAATTATGTTGATCCGGTGATCAAAGCAATTGGCAATTTGTGAATCGAAAAATAAAAGAGAGAAAGAGAAAGAATACACAAAGATTTGTTTAGGCAGTTCCTCAATTGACCTAGTTCTGGGCACGTCTTCCCTCAATTTGAATGTGAATTGAGATATTATTATAATAAATCTTACTTGGCAATGTATGTATACAAGAGATGAGAGATCAAGTCCCACAAACCCTAAGTTAGTACTTGACTGTAGCACTTCCAAAAAACCTTGATCAATGTTTTGATGCGGAAGCAAGTTTCAAATATTTCCTGGATCAAAAATCATCTGATCGAACCTACTATTGAATAGCTCGGATATGCATAAATGTGTCAATTTTATGATAATAATCCACAAGCCAATCAACAACAATTAAGCACAACTAATTGAATACTCTATAATAGTAAAAGTCTATCTCCAATGATATCCACACAAAAAAAACCAAGTCAAATAATTTGTTAAACACTTGGTGAGCGAAAAACAAAGTTTGAAATTTTATATGGTGTTTGTTGTTCTAAGAAATCCAATCACAACCAAATGGTTAGTGAACAATACAATAAAAAGAAGATTAAAAATGTAATCAAAATTATGATCCAAACTATGTTGATCCAGTGATCAAAGCAATTGACAATTTGCGAATCGAAAAATAAAAGAGATGGATAGAAAGAATACACAAAGAATTGTTAAGGTAGTTCCTCAATCGACCACGTTGGGCACGTCTTCCCTCAATTCGAATTTGAATTGAGATATTATTATAATAAATCTTACTTGGCAAATGTATGTATACAAGAGATGAGAGATCAAGTCCCACAAACCCTAAGTTAGTACTTGACTCTAGCACTTCCAAAAAACCTTGATCAATGTTATGATGCGGAAGCAAGTTTCAAATATTTCCCGGATCAAAAATCATCTGATCGAACCTACTATTGAATAGCTCGGATATGCATAAATGTGTCAATGTTATGATAATAATCCACAAGTCAATCAACAACAATTAAGCACAACTAATTGAATACTCTACAATAGTAAAAGTCTATCTCCAATGATATCCACACACAAAAAACCAAGTCAAATAATTTGTTAAACACTTGGTGTGCGAGAAACAAAATTTGAAATTTTATATGGTGTGTTGTTGTTCTAAGAAATCCAATCACAACCAAATGGTTAGTGAACAATACAATAAACAGAAGATTAAAAATGTAATCAAAATTATGATCCAAACTATGTTGACCCGGTGATCAAAGCAATTGACAATTTGCGAATCGAAAAATAAAAGAGATGGAGAGAAAGAATACACAAAGAATTGTTAAGGTAGTTCCTCAATCGACCTTGCTGGGCACGTTTTCCCTCAATTCGAATTTGAATTGAGATATTATTATAATAAATCGTACTTTGCAAATGTATGTATACAAGAGATGAGAGATCAAGTCCCATAAACCCTAAGTTTGTTCTTGAAACTAGCACCTTCAAAAAACCATGATCAATATTATGATGCGGAAGCAAGTTTCAAATATTTCCCGGATCAAAAATCATCTGATCGAACCTATTATTGAATAGCTCAGATATGCATAAATGTGTCAATGTTATGATAATAATCCACAAGTCAATCAACAACAATTAAGCACAACTAATTCAATACTCTACAATAGTAAAAGTCTATCTCCAATGATATCCACACATAAAAAACTAAGTCAAATAATTTGTCAAACACTTGGTCTGCGAAAAATAAAGTTTGAAATTTTATATGGTGTTTGTTGTTATAAGAAATCCAATCACAAACAAATGGTTAGTGAACAATACAACAAACACAAGATTAAAAATGTAATCAAAATTATGATCCAAACTATGTTGTTCCGGTGATCAATGCAATTGACAATATGTGAATCGAAAAATAAAAGAGATAAAGAGAAAGAATACACAAAGATTTGTTTAGGCAGTTCCTCAATCGACCTAGTTATGGGCACGTCTTCCCTCAATTCGAATTTGAATTGAGATATTATTATAATAAATCTTACTTGGCAAATGTATGTATACAAGAGATGAGAGATCAAGTCCCACAAACCCTAAGTTAGTACTTGACTCTAGCACTTCCAAAAACCTTGATCAATGTTATGATGCGGAAGCAAGTTTCAAATATTTCCCGGATCAAAAATCATCTGATCGAACCTACTATTGAATAGCTCGGATATGCATAAATGTGTCAATGTTATGATAATAATCCACAAGTCAATCAACAAAAATTAAGCACAACTAATTGAATACTCTACAATAGTAAAAGTCTATCTCCAATGATATCCACACACAAAAAATCAAGTCAAATAATTTGTTAAGCACTTGGTGTGCGAAAAACAAAGTATGAAATTTTATATGGTGTTTGTTGTTCTAAGAAATCCAATCACAACCAAATGGTTAGTGAACAATACAATAAACAAACGATTAAAAATGTAATCAAAATTATGATCCAAACTATGTTGATCCGGTGATCAAAGCAATTGACAATTTGCGAATCGAAAAATAAAAGAGATGGAGAGAAAGAATACACAAAGATTTGTTTAGATAGTTCCCCAATGACCTCGTTGGGTACGTCTTCCCTCAATTCGAATTTTTATTGAGATATTATTTTAATAAATCTTACTTTGCAAATGTATGTATACAAGAGATGAGAGATCAAGTCCCACAAACACTAAGTTTGTTCTTGACTGTAGCACTTCCAAAAAACCTTGATCAATGTTTTGATGCGGAAGCAAGTTTCAAATATTTCCCGGATAAAAAATCATCTGATCGAACCTACTATTGAATAGCTCGGATATGCATAAATGTGTCAATTTTATGATAATAATCCACAAGCCAATCAACAACAATTAAGCACAACTAATTGAATACTCTATAATAGTAAAAGTCTATCTCCAATGATATCCACACAAAAAAAACCAAGTCAAATAATTTGTTAAACACTTGGTGAGCGAAAAACAAAGTTTGAAATTTTATATGGTGTTTGTTGTTCTAAGAAATCCAATCACAACCAAATGGTTAGTGAAAAATACAATAAAAAGAAGATTAAAAATGTAATCAAAATTATGATCCAAACTATGTTGATCCAGTGATCAAAGCAATTGACAATTTGCGAATCGAAAATAAAAGAGATGGATAGAAAGAATACACAAAGATTTGTTAAGGTAGTTCCTCAATCGACCATGTTGGGCACGTCTTTCCTTAATTTGAATTTGAATTGAGATATTATTATAATAAATCTTACTTGGCAAATGTATGTATACAAGAGATGCGAGGTCAAGTCCCACAAACCCTAAGTTAGTACTTGACTCTAGCAATTCCAAAAAACCTTGATCAATGTTATGATGCGGAAGCAAATTTCAAATATTTCCCGGATCAAAAATCATCTGATCGAACATACAATTGAATAGCTCGGATATGCATAAATGTGTCAATGTTATGATAATAATCCACAAGTCAATCAACAACAATTAAGCACAACTAATTGAATACTCTACAATAGTAAAAGTCTATCTCCAATGATATCCACACACAAAAAACCAAGTCAAATAATTTGTTAAACACTTGGTGTGCGAGAAACAAAATTTGAAATTTTATATGGTGTTTGTTATTCTAAGAAATCCAATCACAACCAAATGGTTAGTGAACAATACAATAAACAGAAGATTAAAAATGTAATCAAAATTATGATCCAAACTATGTTGACCCGGTGATCAAAGCAATTGACAATTTGCGAATCGAAAAATAAAAGAGATGGAGAGAAAGAATACACAAAGATTTGTTAGGTAGTTCCTCAATCGACCTTGCTGGGCACGTTTTCCCTCAATTCGAATTTGAATTGAGATATTATTATAATCAATCGTACTTTGCAAATGTATGTATATAAGAGATGAGATATCAAGTCCCATAAACCCTAAGTTTGTTCTTTAAACTAGAACCTTCAAAAAACCATGATCAATATTATGATGGGAAGCAAGTTTCAAATATTTCCCGGATCAAAAATCATCTGATCGAACCTATTATTGAATAGCTCGGATATGCATAAATGTGTCAATGTTATGATAATAATCCACAAGTCAATCAACAAAAATTAAGCACAACTAATTCAATACTCTACAATAGTAAAAGTCTATCTCCAATGATATCCACACATAAAAAACTAAGTCAAATAATTTGTCAAACACTTGGTGTGCGAAAAAAAAGTTTGAAATTTTATATGGTGTTTGTTGTTATAAGAAATCCAATCACAAACAAATGGTTAGTGAACAATACAACAAACATAAGATTAAAAATGTAATCAAAATTATGATCCAAACTATGTTGATCCGGTGATCAAAGCAATTGACAATATGTGAATCGAAAAATAAAAGAGAGAAAGAGAAAGAATACACAAAGATTTGTTTAGGCAGTTCCTCAAGTGACCCCGTTATGGGTACGTCTTCCCTCAATTTGAATTTGAATTGAGATATTATTATAATAAATCTTCCTTGGCAAATGTATGTATACAAGAGATGAGAGATCAGGTCCCACAAACCCTAAGTTTGTACTTGACTCTAGCACCTCCAAAAAACCTTGATCAATGTTATGATGCGGAAGCAAGTTTCAAATATTTTCCGGATCAAAAATCATCTGATCGAACCTACTATTGAATAGCTCGGATATGCATAAATGTGTCAATGTTGTGATAATAATCCACAATTCAATTAACAACAATTAAGCACAACTAATAGAATACTCTACAATAGTAAAAGTTTATCTCCAATGATATCCACACAATAAAAACCAAGTCAAATAATTTGTTAAACGCTTGGTGTGCGAAAAACAAAGTTTGAAATTTTATATGGTGTTTGTTGTTCTAAGAAATCCAATCACAACCAAATGGATAGTGAACAATACAACAAACAGAAGATTAAAAATATAATCAAAATAATGATCCAAACTATGTTGGTCCGGCGATCAAAGCAATTGACAATTTGCGAATCAAAAAATAAAAGAGATGGAGAGAAAGAATACACAAAGAATTGTTAAGGTAGTTCCTCAATCGACCTTGCTGGGCACGTTTCCCTCAATTCGAATTTGAATTGAGATATTATTATAATCAATCGTACTTTGCAAATGTATGTATATAAGAGATGAGATATCAAGTCCCATAAACCCTAAGTTTGTTCTTTAAACTAGAACCTTCAAAAAACCATGATCAATATTATGATGCGGAAGCAAGTTTCAAATATTTCCCGGATCAAAAATCATCTGATCGAACCTATTATTGAATAGCTCAGATATGCATAAATGTGTCAATGTTATGATAATAATCCACAAGTCAATCAACAACAATTAAGCACAACTAATTCAATACTTACAATAGTAAAAGTCTATCTCCAATGATATCCACACATAAAAAACTAAGTCAAATAATTTGTCAAACACTTGGTCTGCGAAAAATAAAGTTTGAAATTTTATATGGTGTTTGTTGTTATAAGAAATCCAATCACAAACAAATGGTTAGTGAACAATACAACAAACATAAGATTAAAAATGTAATCAAAATTATGATCCAAACTATGTTGTTCCGGTGATCAATGCAATTGACAATATGTGAATCGAAAAATAAAAGAGAGAAAGAGAAAGAATACACAAAGATGTGTTTAGGCAGTTCCTCAAGTGACCCCGTTATGGGTACGTCTTCCCTCAATTTGAATTTGAATTAAGATATTATTATAATAAATCTTCCTTGGCAAATGTATGTATACAAGAGATGAGAGATCAGGTCCCACAAACCCTAAGTTTGTACTTGACTCTAGCACCTCCAAAAAACCTTGATCAATGTTATGATGCGGAAGCAAGTTTCAAATATTTTCCGGATCAAAAATCATCTGATCGAACCTACTATTGAATAGCTCGGATATGCATAAATGTGTCAATGTTGTGATAATAATCCACAATTCAATTAACAACAATTAAGCACAACTAATAGAATACTCTACAATAGTAAAAGTTTATCTCCAATGATATCCACACAATAAAAACCAAGTCAAATAATTTGTTAAACGCTTGGTGTGCGAAAAACAAAGTTTGAAATTTTATATGGTGTTTGTTGTTCTAAGAAATCCAATCACAACCAAATGGTTAGTTAACAATACAATAAACAAACGATTAAAAATGTAATCAAAATTATGATCCAAATTATGTTGATCCGGTGATCAAAGCAATTGGCAATTTGTGAATCGAAAAATAAAAAGAGAAAAGAGAAAGAATACACAAAGATTTGTTTAGGCAGTTCCTCAATTGACCTAGTTCTGGGCACGTCTTCCCTCAATTTGAATGTGAATTGAGATATTATTATAATAAATCTTACTTGGCAATTATATGTATAGAAGAGATGAGAGATCAAGTCCCACAAACCCTAAGTTAGTACTTGACTGTAGCACTTCCAAAAAACCTTGATCAATGTTTTGATGCGGAAGCAAGTTTCAAATATTTCCTGGATCAAAAATCATCTGATCGAACCTACTATTGAATAGCTCGGATATGCATAAATGTGTCAATTTTATGATAATAATCCACAAGCCAATCAACAACAATTAAGCACGACTAATTGAATACTCTATAATAGTAAAAGTCTATCTCCAATGATATCCACACAAAAAAAACCAAGTTAAATAATTTGTTAAACACTTGGTGAGCGAAAAACAAAGTTTGAAATTTTATATGGTGTTTGTTGTTCTAAGAAATCCAATCACAACCAAATGGTTAGTGAACAATACAATAAAAAGAAGATTAAAAATGTAATCAAAATTATGATCCAAACTATGTTGATCCAGTGATCAAAGCAATTGACAATTTGCGAATCGAAGAATAAAAGAGATGGATAGAAAGAATACATAAAGAATTGTTAAGGTAGTTCCTCAATCGACCACGTTGGGCACGTCTTTCCTCAATTTGAATTTGAATTGAGATATTATTATAATAAATCTTACTTGGCAAATGTATGTATACAAGAGATGCGAGGTCAAGTCCCACAAACCCTAAGTTAGTACTTGACTCTAGCAATTCCAAAAAACCTTGATCAATGTTATGATGCGGAAGCAAATTTCAAATATTTCCCGGATCAAAAATCATCTGATCGAACGTACAATTGAATAGCTCGGATATGCATAAATGTGTCAATGTTATGATAATAATCCACAAGTCAATCAACAACAATTAAGCACAACTAATTGAATACTCTACAATAGTAAAAGTCTATCTCCAATGATATCCACACACAAAAAACCAAGTCAAATAATTTGTTAAACACTTGGTGTGCGAGAAACAAAATTTGAAATTTTATATGGTGTGTGTTATTCTAAGAAATCCAATCACAACCAAATGGTTAGTGAACAATACAATAAACAGAAGATTAAAAATGTAATCAAAATTATGATCCAAACTATGTTGACCCGGTGATCAAAGCAATTGACAATTTGCGAATCGAAAAATAAAAGAGATGGAGAGAAAGAATACACAAAGAATTGTTAAGGTAGTTCCTCAATCGACCTTGCTGGGCACGTTTTCCCTCAATTCGAATTTGAATTGAGATATTATTATAATCAATCGTACTTTGCAAATGTATGTATATAAGAGATGAGATATCAAGTCCCATAAACCCTAAGTTTGTTCTTTAAACTAGAACCTTCAAAAAACCATGATCAATATTATGATGCGGAAGCAAGTTTCAAATATTTCCCGGATCAAAAATCATCTGATCGAACCTATTATTGAATAGCTCAGATATGCATAAATGTGTCAATGTTATGATAATAATCCACAAGTCAATCAACAACAATTAAGCACAACTAATTCAATACTCTACAATAGTAAAAGTCTATCTCCAATTATATCCACACATAAAAAACTAAGTCAAATAATTTGTCAAACACTTGGTCTGCGAAAAATAAAGTTTGAAATTTTATATGGTGTTTGTTGTTATAAGAAATCCAATCACAAACAAATGGTTAGTGAACAATACAACAAACACAAGGTTAAAAATGTAATAAAAATTATGATCCAAACTATGTTGATCCGGTGATCAATGCCATTGACAATATGTGAATCGAAAAATAAAAGAGATAAAGAGAAAGAATACACAACGATTTGATTAGGCAGTTCCTCAATCGACCTAGTTATGGGCACGTCTTTCGTCAATTCGAATTTGAATTGAGATATTATTATGATAAATCTTACTTGGCAAATGTATGTATAGAAGAGATGAGAGATCAAGTCCCACAAACCCTAAGTTAGTACTTGACTCTAGCACTTCCAAAAAACCTTGATCAATGTAATGATGCGGAAAGCAAGTTTCAAATATTTCCCGGATCAAAAATCATCTGATCGAACCTACTATTGAATAGCTCGGATGTGGATAAATGTGTCAATGTTATGATAATAATCCACAAGTCAATAAATAAAAATTAAGCACAACTAATTGAATACTCTACAATAGTAAAAGTCTATCTCCAATGATATCCACACACAAAAAATCAAGTCAAATAATTTGTTAAGCACTTGGTGTGCGAAAAACAAAGTATGAAATTTTATATGGTGTTTGTTGTTCTAAGAAATCCAATCACAACCAAATGGTTAGTTAACAATACAATAAACAAACGATTAAAAATGTAATCAAAATTATGATCCAAACTATGTTGATCCGGTGATCAAAGCAATTGACAATTTGCGAATCGAAAAATAAAAGAGATGGAGAGAAAGAATACACAAAGATTTGTTTAGATAGTTCCCCAATGAACCTCGTTGGGTACGTCTTCCCTCAATTCGAATTTTTATTGAGATATTATTTTAATAAATCTTACTTTGCAAATGTATGTATACAAGAGATGAGAGATCAAGTCCCACAAACACTAAGTTTGTTCTTGACTCTAGCATCTCCAAAAAACCTTGATCAATGTTATGATGTGGAAGCAAGTTTCAAATATTTCCCGGATAAAAAATCATCTAATCGAACCTACTATTGAATAGCCCGAATATGCATAAAAGTGTCAATGTTATAATAATAATCCACAAGTCAAACAACAACAATTAAGCACAACTAATTGAATACTCTATAGTAGTTAAAGTCTATCTCCGATGATATCCACACACAAAAAACTAAGTCAAGTAATTTGTCAAACACTTGGTGTGTGAAAAACAAAGTTTGAAATTTTATATGGCATTTGTTGTTCGAAGAAATCCAATCACAACCAAATGTAATCGAAATTATGATCCAAACTATGTTGATCCGGTGATCACAGCAATTGACAATTTGTGAATCGAAAAATAAAAGAGAGAAAGAGAAAGAATACACAAAAATTTGTTTAGGCAGTTCCTCAAGTGACCTCGTTATGGGTACGTCTTCCCTCAATTCGAATTTGAATTGAGATATTATTATAATAAATCTTACTTGGCAAATGTATGTATACAAGAGATGAGAGATCAAGTCCCACAAACCCTAAGTTTGTACTTGACTCTAGCACCTCCAAAAAACCTTGATCAATGTTATGATGCGGAAGCAAGTTTCAAATATTTTCCGGATCAAAAATCATCTGATTGAACCTACTATTGAATAGCTCAGATAGGCATAAATGTGTCAATGTTATGATAATAATCCACAAGTCAATTAACAACAATTAAGCACAACTAATTGAATACTCTACAATAGTAAAAGTCTATCTCCAATGATATCCACACAATAAAAACTGAGTCAAATAATTTGTTAAACACTTGGTGTGCGAAAAACTAAGTTTGAAATTTTATATGGTGTTTGTTGTTCTTAGAAATCCAATCACAACCAAATGGTTAGTGAACAATACAACAAACAGAAGATTAAAAATGTAATCAAAATAATGATCAAATCTATGTTGATCCGGTGATCAAAGCAATTGACAATTTGCGAATCGAAAAATAAAAGAGATGGAGAGAAAGAATACACAAAGATTTGTTTAGGTAGTTCCTCAATCGACCTTGCTGGGCACGTCTTCCCTCAATTTGAATTTGAATTGAGATATTATTATAATAAATCGTACTTTGCAAATGTATGTATCCAAGAGATGAGATATCAAGTCCCATAAACCCTAAGTTTGTTCTTGAAACAAGCACCCTAAAAAGACCATGATCAATATTATGATGCGGAAGCAAGTTTGAAATATTTCCCCGATCAAAAATCATCTAATCGAACCTATTATTGAATAGCTCGGATATGCATAAATGTGTCAATATTATGATAATAATCCACAAGTCAATCAACATCAATTAAGCACAACTAATTCAATACTCTACAATAGTAAAAGTCTATCTCTAATGATATCCACACACAAAAAACTAAGTCAAAAATTTTGTCAAACACTTGGTGTGCGAAAAACAAAGTTTTAAATTTTATATGGTGTTTGTTGTTATAAGAAATCCAATCACAAACAAATGGTTAGTGAACAATACAACAAACACAAGGTTAAAAATGTAATCAAAATTATGATCCAAACTATGTTGATCCGGTGATCAATGCAATTGACAGTATGTGAATCGAAAAATAAAAGAGATAAAGAGAAAGAATACACAAAGATTTGATTAGGCAGTTCCTCAATCGACCTAGTTATGGGCACGTCTTCCGTCAATTCGAATTTGAATTGAGATATTATTATAATAAATCTTACTTGGCAAATGTATGTATACAAGAGATGAGAGATCAAGTCCCACAAACCCTAAGTTAGTACTTGACTCTAGCACTTCCAAAAAACCTTGATCAATGTAATGATGCGGAAAGCAAGTTTCAAATATTTCCGGGATCAAAAATCATCTGATCGAACCTACTATTCAATAGCTCGGATGTGGATAAATGTGTCAATATTATGATAATAATCCACAAGTCAATCAATAAAAATTAAGCACGACTAATTGAATACTCTACAATAGTAAAAGTCTATCTCCAATGATATCCACACACAAAAAACCAAGTCAAATAATTTGTTAAGTACTTGGTGTGCGAAAAAGAAAGTATGAAAATTTATATGGTGTTTGTTGTTCTAAGAAATCCAATCACAACCAAATGGTTAGTGAACAATACAATAAACAGAAGATTAAAAATGTAATCAAAATTATGATCCAAACTATGTTGACCCGGTGATCAAAGCAATTGACAATTTGCGAATCGAAAAATAAAAGAGATGGAGAGAAAGAATACACAAAGATTTGTTTAGGTAGTTCCCCAATGGACCTCGTTGGGTACGTCTTCCCTCAATTCGAATTTGAATTGAGATATTATTTTAATAAATCTTACTTTACAAATGTATGTATACAAGAGATGAGAGATTAAGTCCCACAAACACTAAGTTTGTTCTTGACTCTAGCACCTCCAAAACACCTTGATCAATATTATGATGCGGAAGCAAGTTTCAAATATTTCCCGGATAAAAAATCATCTAATCGAACCTACTATTGAATAGCCCGAATATGCATAAAAGTGTCAATGTTATAATAATAATCCACAAGTCAAACAACAACAATTAAGCACAACTAATTGAATACTCTACAATAGTAAAAGTCTATCTCCGATGATATCCACACACAAAAAACTAAGTCAAGTAATTTGTCAAACACTTGGTGTGTGAAAAACAAAGTTTGAAATTTTATATGGCATTTGTTGTTCTAAGAAATCCAATCACAACCAAATGGTTATGAACAATAAAACAAACACAAGATTAAAAATTTAATCAAAATTATGATCCAAACTATGTTGATCCGGTGATTAAAGCAATTGACAATTTGTGAATCGGAAAATAAAAGAGAGAAAGAGAAAGAATACACAAAGATTTGTTTAGGCAGTTCCTCAAGTAACCTCGTTATGGGTACGTCTTCCCTCAATTCGAATTTGAATTGAGATATTATTATAATAAATCTTACTTGACAAATATATGTATACAAGAGATGAGAGATCAAGTCCCACAAACCCTAAGTTTGTACTTGACTCTAGGAATTCCAAAAAACCTTGATCAATGTTTTGATGCGGAAGCAAGTTTCAAATATTTTCCGGATCAAAAATCATCTGATCGAACCTACTATTGAATAGCTCGGATAGGCATAAATGTGTCAATGTTATGATAATAATCCACAAGTCAATTAACAACAATTAAGCACAACTAATTGAATACTCTACAATAGTAAAAGTCTATCTCCAATGATATCCACACAATAAAAACCAAGTCAAATAATTTGTTAAACACTTGGTGTGCGAAAAACTAAGTTTGAAATTTTATATGGTGTTTGTTGTTCTTAGAAATCCAATCACAACCAAATGGTTAGTGAACAATACAACAAACAGAAGATTAAAAATGTAATCAAAATAATGATCCAAACTATGTTGATCCGGTGATCAAAGCAATTGACAATTTGCGAATCGAAAAATAAAAGAGATGGAGAGAAAGAATACACAAAGATTTGTTTAGGTAGTTCCTCAATCGACCTTGCTGGGCACGTCTTCCCTCAATTTGAATTTGAATTGAGATATTATTATAATAAATCGTACTTTGCAAATGTATGTATACAAGAGATGAGATATCAAGTCCCATAAACCCTAAGTTTGTTCTTGAAACAAGCACCCTAAAAAAACCATGATCAATATTATGATGCGGAAGCAAGTTTCAAATATTTCCCCGATCAAAAATCATCTAATCGAACCTATTATTGAATAGCTCGGATATGCATAAATGTGTCAATATTATGATAATAATCCACAAGTCAATCAACAACAATTAAGCACAACTAATTCAATACTCTACAATAGTAAAAGTCTATCTCCAATGATATCCACACAGAAAAAACTAAGTCAAATAATTTGTCAAACACTTGGTGTGCGAAAAACAAAGTTTGAAATTTTATATGGTGTTTGTTGTTATAAGAAATCCAATCACAAACAAATGGTTAGTGAACAATACAACAAACACAAGGTTAAAAATGTAATAAAAATTATGATCCAAACTATGTTGATCCGGTGATCAATGCCATTGACAATATGTGAATCGAAAAATAAAAGAGATAAAGAGAAAGAATACACAACGATTTGATTAGGCAGTTCCTCAATCGACCTAGTTATGGGCACGTCTTTCGTCAATTCGAATTTGAATTGAGATATTATTATAATAAATCTTACTTGGCAAATGTATGTATAGAAGAGATGAGAGATCAAGTCCCACAAACCCTAAGTTAGTACTTGACTCTAGCACTTCCAAAAAACCTTGATCAATGTAATGATGCGAAAAGCAAAGTTCAAATATTTCCGGGATCAAAAATCATCTGATCGAACCTACTATTCAATAGCTCGGATGTGGATAAATGTTTCAATGTTATGATAATAATCCACAAGTCAATCAATAAAAATTAAGCACAACTAATTGAATACTCTACAATAGTAAAAGTCTATCTCTAATGATATCCACACACCAAAAACCAAGTCAAATAATTTGTTAAGCACTTGGTGTGCGAAAAAGAAAGTTTGAAAATTTATATGGTGTTTGTTGTTCTAAGAAATCCAATCACAAACAAATGGTTAGTGAACAATGAATGAGAATTACGGTCCAAAACGCAGCGGAAATTAAAATTTCTCCTTTAGAGATCCTTACGAATGGTCATGATCAGTGATAGAATATTCACCTCTTGTGATGATCGAAACCTTTGGTGCAGATCTCTTGTGACGATCAAAACCTTTGATGCAAATCCACGAAGCGATCATGAACGTTGAACGATGACAACGTCTCTACTCAGTCCACACGAACGGGTTCCTTCAATCTCAGTGCTAGCTGGTACGAATGAAGGCTTTGAGTGAGTGAGAGAAAGTGATAGAAAACGAAAATAATGCAACCACAAATTTTTGCTTCTGCACAAGGGTTCTATTTATAGAACCACTTGTGTGGGCTTCAAGCTAAAAGCCCACTTAAGTGTATTTTGGCCCATATCTTATAATATGCCCAAAATCACTTAAGCTCATGGTACCTTACCATATTTCGTATTCTACTCAAGTACATCGTACCTTACGATGCTCTATAACTCACTTAAGGGCACCGTACCTTACGGTATTCCTTAGTTACTCTATCTCTCATCAATCCGTCCTTTGTGTGTGACCCTGTAGGTTTTCGTGACGTTGGCAATTATATTAAATCACGCATTTAACATAATAAACAGTGAGCGGTATCTAGCAACACATCACTGCTACCCAAGACACGAAAATGTCATGTGATCTGACAATTCCTTCTGTGATAATACTTATGTGTATAATTACCCTTTTGCCCTTATGTCTATATTGAACACAAGGCATAGACCGTGTCATCCTTGTTCAGTTCAATATTGGGCCCATAGACATTTATCCTGTTACGCAGGATGGGCAAATTCCATCTAGGACACTCATGTCCCTCAACATGCTTTGTGGAGTACCCATTAACTGTCTTTATGGTTATCCAGTTACGGACAACGTTGGATCAGCAATAAAGCACTCGACTCTACATCTAGGATCCATAGTGGTTTCAGGTCGAAGAGTGGAATACACTATTATCACCATGAAAATAACTTATGACACTTTGCATAACTTTCTATATAGTATTCTCATAGCGGGTCAATCCGGTACAAATATTACTCTTAATATTCATACCTATGTTTAAGACTTGATAACTCTTTATCCATGATACATGAGATGTGATCATCAGTCTACAAACATAATAGTCTTAATGCTTTAATGTTATCCCACTTCACACTAAAGCTCGACTACGGATACTTTAAGAATAGTGTCCTTATGTTTAATGTGATCTCATGATTAAGTCATACTTGATACATTAAACAGACTAGCTATTCTAGGGACTTTATTAAACAAACGTAATAAAGAAAAAGCCTTTTATTATTAATAAATAATTCGATACAAGTACCAAAAGTATTGGCCTCTAGGGCTTACTCCAACAATCTCCCACTAGCACTAGAGCCAATCAGGCATACCCTTAATACCCATAGATCTAGTATGGCCATCATGCTTCTGCTGCGCAAGAGGCTTTGTCAGTGGGTCAGCAATATTGTCAAGTGTAGGTACTGTGCATATTTTCACATCTCCTCTATCTATTATCTCTCGAATGAGATGATAACGCCTAAGTATGTGTTTGGATCGTTGGTGAGATCTAGGCTCCTTGGCTTGTGCGATAGCACCATTGTTATCACAGTAGAGACCAATGGGATCCACAATGCTAGAAACTATGCCAAGTTCACTAATGAACTTTTTGATCCAAACAGCTTCCTTTGCTGCACTTGAGGCAGCAATATACTCGGCCTCGGTTGTAGAATCAGCAACTGTATCTTGCTTTGAACTTTTCCAGCTCACAGCGCCACCGTTTAAGCAAAACACATAACCAGATTGCGATCTAAAGTCATCCTTATCTGTCTGGAAGCTAGCATCGGTGTATCCAATTACAGCCAACTCTTCCTGACCTCCATATATCAAGAATGAGTCCTTAGTCCTTCTTAAATACTTAAGGATATTCTTGACTGCTACCTAGTGAGCATCACCAGGATCCGATTGGTACCTACTCGTTGCACTCAAAGCATACGAGACATCTGGCCGAGTACATAGCATGGCATACATGATAAATCCTATTGCAGATGCATATGGAATCTTATTCATGCGATCCCTTTCTTCCTTAGTTAAAGGGGATTGTGTTTTTGATAGACACAGGCCATGTTGCATAGGTATGAACCCTTTCTTGGAATCATGCATATTAAAGCGTCTCAACACTTTGTCTATGTATGTACTCTGACTTAAGCCAAGCAGTTTTTGTGATCTATCTCTATAGATTCTGATTCCTAATATATAGGCTGCTTCACCTAGGTCCTTCATAGAAAAGCACTTCCCCAACCAAGACTTTACTTGTTGTAGGGTAGGGATATCGTTTCCAATGAGTAATATGTCATCTACATATAATACCAGGAAAACGATCATGCTCCCACTAACCTTCTTGTAGACACAAGGCTCATCTTCGTTCTTGATGAATCCATATTGTTTTACTGTTTCATCAAAATGAAGATTCCAGCTTCTGGAAGCTTGCTTCAATCATAGATTGATCTTTGTAACTTACATATCTTTTGGGCTTCCTCTGGTATGTCAAATCCTTCAGGCTGTGTCATGTGCACATCCTCAAGAAGATTTCCATTAAGGAAAGCAGTTTTGACATCCATCTGCCATATTTCATAATCATGATATGCAGCAATAGCAAGTAAAATCCGAACAGATTTAAGCATTGCAACTGGTGAAAAGGTTTCATCATAGTCAATCCCATGAATTTGTTTATATCCTTTTGCAACCAGTCTTGCCTTATAGGTATGTACCTTACCATCCATGTCAGTCTTCTTTTTGAAGACCCACTTGCATCCTATAGGGTTAACTCCTACAGGAGGCTCTACCAAGGTCCAAACTTGGTTTGTGTACATGGAATCCATTTCAGATTTCATGGCTTCTAGCCACTTCTCAGACTCGGGACCAGTTATGGCCTCTTGGTAGGTCACAGGCTCATCTTGATCCATGAATAATACATCACCTTGATTAGTTATGAGATATCCATATCTCTCAGGTAGTTGACGTATCCTGCTTGACCTACGCTGGTTTTGTTCTACTTGAGCAGGTTGCTCTTCCACAACTTCTTGTGTTTCCTGCTCTAATTCCTCCATAGGTGTATCTATGCTTTGTGATTCTTGAATTTCTTCAAGCTCTACTTTCCTCCCACTGGTTCCTTTGGAAATAAAATCCTTTTCTAGGAAAACTCCAGTTCGAGCGACAAACACTTTGTCCTCAGAAGGATTGTAGAAGTAATACCCTTTTGTTTCTTTAGGATACCCCACAAATAAGCATTTGTCAGATTTGGGCTCAAGCTTAGTTGAAATTTGTCGTTCCACATAAACCTCACAACCCCAAATCTTCATGTAAGACATATGTGGTTTCTTACCACTCCATATCTCATATGGTGTCTTCTCAACCCTTTTGGATGGAACACGGTTAAGTGTGTAAGCTGCTGTCAATAGTGCATGTCCCCAAAAGGAGTTTGGAAGATCGGCGTGACTCATCATGGATCGGACCATGTCTAACAGGGTTCGATTTCTTCTCTCAGATACACCATTCCATTGGGGTGTTCCAGGAGGAGTAAGTTGGGATAGGATCCCACACTCTTTCAGATGGTCATCAAACTCTAGGCTTAAATACTCACCACCTCGATCTGATCGAAGAGTTTTAATATTCTTACCTAGTTGGTTTTGTACTTCATTCTTGAATTCCTTGAACTTTTCAAAGGACTCTGATTTGTGTTAAATACACATAACCATATCTACTGAAATCATCAGTAAATGTGATGAAGTACTGAAAACCTCCTCTGGCTGGTATGTTCAGTGGTCCACATACATCAGTATGTATTAGGCCCAAAAGATCATTCGCTCCTTCACCTTTTCCTATGAATGGAGACTTTGTCATCTTTCCAATTAAACAAGATCTGCATGTCTCATATGATTCATAATCAAAAGAGTCCAAGAGTCCATCTTTATGGAGTTTGGAAATGCGTTTCTCATTTATGTGGCCTAATCGACAATGCCAAAGGTAAGTTGGATTTAACTCATTAGGTTTCATCCTTTTAGTATTAATGTTATATATAGGCATTTCGAGATCAAGGACATATAGTCCATTGCTCATTTGTGCAGTAGCATAAAATATATCATTCAAATAAATTGAGCAACAATTGTTCTTTATTATAAATGAAAAACCAAACTTGTCCAAACAAGAAATGGAAATAATATTCCTGCTAATTGCAGGTACATAATAGCAGTTCTCTAACTGAATTATTAAACCACTAGGTAAAGTTAATACATAAGTTCCTACGGCTAAAGCAACAACCTTTGCTCCATTGCCAACTCGTAGGTCAACTTCACCTTTTGCCAAATCTCTACTTCTTTTTAGCCCCTGCACATTTGTACAAATGTGAGAACCGCATCCAGTATCTAATATCCATGATGCAGAAGTAGATAAATTTATTTCAATAACAAAAATACCTGAAGTTGAAGTCTCTACTCCATTCTTCGTATCTTCCAGGTACTTTGGGCAGTTTCTCTTCCAGTGTCCGGTCTTACCGCAATGGAAGCAGGTGCCTGCCTTTGCTATGCCTCCAGTAGGCTTTAAAGCAGCACCAGTGGGTCTGGGTTTGGCAACTTCCTTGCCTTTCCCTTTATCACCCTGCTTGGCGGGCCTTTTGTTCTGTCTCTTTCCATTTCTAATCATCAGAATGGACTTCCCTTTTGTCTTCAGATTCTGTTCAGCTGTTCTTAACATGCCTAGCAGTCCAGGAAGAGATTTATCCATATCATTCATATTGAAATTTAGGACAAATTGACTGAATCTATCTGGCAACGATTGCAAGATCAAATCAGTCGCAAGTTCCTTTCCGAGGGGAAAACCCAACCTTTCAAGGTTTTCCACATACCCAATCATCTTGAGCACATGGGGACTTACAGGGGCTCCCTCAGCTAACTTGCTTTGAAAAAGGGCTTTTGAAACTTCAAACCTCTCATGCCTTGCTTGCTCTTGATAGAGCAACTTCAGGTGTTCGATCATATCGAACGCTGACATGTTCTCATGTTGCTTTTGCAATTCTGAGTTCATGGTAGCTAGCATGAGACAAGCAGTTTCATTGGCATCATCGACATGCTTCTTATAAGCATCTCTTTCTGCCTTAGGTGCAAAACTAGGAGGTTCCTCTTCAGGAACAAGAGTCTCCAAGACATACAACTTTTTATCATGTTTGAGGACAATCCTCAGGTTTCGGTGCCAATCCAGGAAATTTGTCCCAGACAATTTTTCCTTGTCAAGGATTGATCGCAAGATGTTGTTAGAGGTGTTTATTGTCATGGTGATCTACATAAGAATTAATGAAAATATAAGTATCAATAACATATTTAATTAGGCCTTTAATTAAACATGCTCCCACTATTTTATTCAAAACAAATGACCCTCTTCATTTGATTCGGAAAATCCCGTTGGAAGATTTTCTAGTGGGTCGAGATCCATATTTCACTTCGTTCTAAGTCCGCGTAGGCGGATTACACAAAACTAGGTTATTTAGGTAGGAACTCCTTCCAATTGTATCTCATACAACTCTCGAAAATTTCAGTTGGGTGAATAACTCCTTATTCCAATCCATCATATGGATTATTCCCAACTCTTGCTTCTAAAACATATATGATATTATTATAATTGAGTTTGACCCATTGTCTTAGCAGTTGGATATTACAATTATCCCATCGCACCTTACTAATATAGAACATGCACCTCGCTTTGGCGAAACCTACATTATCCGATACTAGTCTTGATGAGTGCTAAAACTTGGAAAGCAAACATATATAATATCATCATAATTTGTTTAGTTAAGTTTGACCCATTGTTTTAGCAGTTGGATATTACAATTATCCCATCGCACCTTACTAATATAGAACATGCACCTCGCTTTGGCGAAACCTACATTATCCGATACTAGTCTTGATGAGTGCTAAAAGTTGGAAAGCATAAACTTAATATTTTAGTTTGAGGGAATTGCAATTGTTATGATCTCACCGGCTTGTTTATCATATAAATCGTCTCTCACATGCATCAACATACATTCACATGCATCAACATACATACAAACAAAATGAAACAGTTATGGCCCCTAGCGCAATTGTTCTCCCAAGCCAATGAGAGAACCTAAGCTAACCTACAACGATCTAAGCTTCTCCAAGCAAGATCTTCAAGGTTATCCTCCTTTAATATTGAATTCTTCTCTAAGCTTCTCCAAGCAAGATCTTCAAGATTGTCCTCTTTTGATATTGAAATCTTCTCTTTCTTCATAACATTGTCTTCTTCTCTTTATTCATAACATTACATTCCAGAAGAAACTCGTTTTACATACGAGGGTTTGAGATGAGAAAAGAAGTTACATTAAGAGATCAAAAGGAGAGGCACGACACGCAGGTCGTATTTAAAAACCCAAAACAAAATAAAGGACAACTAAGGCCATAACTGATCACCACAAGGCAATAATAATAAACACATTGTTATTATTAAATTTTAATTCCTTTAATTAATTAAAACCAAATTAAATTTCGGCGACCGATCACACTACGCAGAGTTAGCCGGGGTTTCCGCTGCCGGAGTTAATTAAATTTTAATGAACAATTCATTTGAAATGGACATTATTTTGCATGAACACAACCCTTGCGTAGTCACAAAACAGGAACCCCAAAATTTTGACTCTGGGAGTGTGACGACCGTCACAGGC
Source organism: Lathyrus oleraceus (assembly GCF_024323335.1). Lineage (NCBI taxonomy): Eukaryota > Viridiplantae > Streptophyta > Magnoliopsida > Fabales > Fabaceae > Lathyrus > Lathyrus oleraceus. The sequence continues at coordinate 216,452,234 of NC_066583.1, forward strand.
GTGTGACGACCGTCACAAGCAATGTGAGTGTGACGACCGTCATGGGCGTGTTACGACCGTCACGCATCCAGTTTGTTACGCCTGTTACGCTCGTCACACGAACTTCACGCGACCAAACTAATAGGACTTTGAAACAGTCTACGGACCTCTTCCAAAAAGCCCTAAATTCAGAACTCCTTGACGGCACAACCCTTGCGCCGTCACCAACCCTAATGCGCCAATTTCAGACCGTCAAACACACCTCGATTGTTGATTCAGTATGATTGATCAACCTGTCATTGCTTCACCATACTAATGTCGGATTCCGAAGCAAATGACCATTGATCGCTCAAAGGAAAACAATCATTTAGTGTTCGAATGAATGAAACAGAAACAGTATATCACATATACCGTACTTTGCATTAGGATTACTTATATCATATATAAGTTGATCGGTCTCAATTGCGTAACCTATGGACGATCGATGTATCGCTGCTTCACCATACTAATGTCGGATTCCGAAGCATAGTCAACATCAATCATCCAACTCGTACACTCATGATGCCAAATTTAATTACCCGATTAATTAATTGATTCATTCTGTCTTTTAATCATATTAATACAGAAAGTAAACAGCTATCCGAGTCATGGTTTCGTAAGTGGCTCTGATACCACTGAAGGAGAATTGCGGTCCAAAACGCAGCGGAAATTAAAATTTCTCCTTTAGAGATCCTTACGAATGGTCATGATCAGTGATAGAATATTTACCTCTTGTGATGATCGAAACCTTTGGTGCAGATCTCTTGTGACGATCAAAACCTTTGATGCAAATCCACGAAGCGATCACGAACGTTGAACGATGACAACGTCTCTACTCAGTCCACACGAACGGGTTCCTTCAATCTCAGTGCTAGCTGGTACGAATGAAGGCTTTGAGTGAGAGAGAGAAAGTGATAGAAAACGAAAATAATGCAACCGCAAATTTTTGCTTCTGCACAAGGGTTCTATTTATAGAACCACTTGTGTGGGCTTCAAGCTAAAAGCCCACTTAAGTGTATTTTGGCCCATATCTTATAATATGCCCAAAATCACTTAAGCTCATGGTACCTTACCATATTTCGTATTCTACCCAAGTACATCGTACCTTACGATGCTCTATAACTCACTTAAGGGCACCGTACCTTATGGTATTCCTTAGTTACTCTATCTCTCATCAATCCGTCATTTGTGTGTGACCCTGTAGGTTTTCGTGACGTTGGCAATTATATTAAATCACGCATTTAACATAATAAACAATGAGCGGTATCTAGCAACACATCACTGCTACCCAAGACACGAAAATGTCATGTGATCTGACAATTCCTTCTGTGATAATACTTATGTGTATAATTACCCTTTTGCCCTTATGTCTATATTGAACACAAGGCATAGACCGTGTCATCCTTGTTCAGTTCAATATTAGGCCCATAGACATTTATCCTGTTACACAGGATGGGCAAATTCCATCTAGGACACTCATGTCCCTCAGCATGCTTTGTGGAGTACCCATTAACTGTCTTTATGGTTATCCAGTTACGGACAACATTGGATCAACAATAAAGCACTCGACTCTACATCTAGGATCCATAATGGTTTCAGGTCGAAGAGTGGAATACACTATTATCACCATGAGAATAACTTATGACACTTTGCATAACTTTCTATATAGTATTCTCATAGCGGGTCAATCCGGTACAAATATTACTCTTAATATTCATACCTATGTTTAAGACTTGATAACTCTTTATCCATGATACATGAGATGTGATCATCAGTCTACAAACATAATAGTCTTAATGCTTTAATGTTATCCCACTTCACACTAAAGCTCGACTACGGATACTTTAAGAATAGTGTCCTTATGTTTAATGTGATCTCATGATTAAGTCATACTTGATACATTAAACAGACTAGCTATTCTAGGGACTTTATTAAACAAACGTAATAAAGAAAAAGCCTTTTATTATTAATAAATAATTCGATACAAGTACCAAAAGTATTGGCCTCTAGGGCTTACACCAACAAACAATAAAATAAACAAACGATTAAAAATGTAATCAAAATTATGATCCAAATTATGTTGATCCGGTGATCAAAGCAATTGATAATTTGTGAATCGAAAAATAAAAGAGAGAAAGAGAAAGAATACACAAAGATTTGTTTAGGAAGTTCCTCAATTGACCTCGTTATGGGTACGTCTTCCCTCAATTTGAATTTGAATTGAGATATTATTTTAATAAATCTTACTTGGCAAATGTATGTATACAAGAGATGAGAGATCAAGTCCCACAAACACTAAGTTTGTTCTTGACTCTAGCGCCTCGAAAAAACCTTGATCAATGTTATGATGCGGAAGCAAGTTTCAAATATTTTCCGGATCAAAAATCATCTGATCGAACCTACTATTGAATAGCTCGGATATGCATAAATGTGTCAATGTTATGATAATAATCCACAAGTCAATTAACAACAATTAAGCACAACTAATTGAATACTCTACAATAGTAAAAGTCTATCTCCAATGATATCCACACAACAAAAACCAAGTCAAATAATTTGTTAAACACTTGGTGTGCGAAAAACAAAGTTTGAAATTTTATATGGTGTTTATTGTTCTAAGAAATCCAATCACAACCAAATGGTTAGTGAACAATACAACAAACAGAAGATTAAAAATGTAATCAAAATTATGATCCAAACTATGTTGATCCGGTGATCAAAGCAATTGACAATATGTGAATCAAAAAATAAAAGAGAGAAAGAGAAAGAATACACAAATATTTCATTAGGCAGTTCCTCAATCGACCTAGTTATGGGCACGTCTTCCCTCAATTCGAATTTGAATTGAGATATTATTATAATAAATCGTACTTTGCAAATGTATGTATACAAGAGATGAGATATCAAGTCCCATAAACCCTAAGTTTGTTCTTGAAACTAGGACCTTCAAAAAACCATGATCAATATTATGATGCGGAAGCAAGTTTCAAATTTTTCCCGGATCAAAAATCATCTGATCGAACCTATTATTTAATAGCTCGGACATGCATAAATGTGTCAATGTTATGATAATAATCCACAAGTCAATCAACAACAATTAAGCACAACTAATTCAATACTCTAAAATAGTAAAAGTCTATCTCCAATGATATCCACACATAAAAAACTAAGTCAAATAATTTGTCAAACACTTGGTGTGCGAAAAACAAAGTTTGAAATATTATATGGTGTTTGTTGTTATAAGAAATCCAATCACAAACAAATGGTTAGTGAACAATACAACAAACACAAGATTAAAAATGTAATCAAAATTATGTCCAAACTATGTTGATCCGGTGATGACTGCAATTGACAATATGTGAATCGAAAAATAAAAGAGAGAAAGAGAAAGAATACACAAAGATTTGATTAGGCAGTTCCTCAATCGACCTAGTTATGGGCACTTCTTCCCTCAATTGGAATTTGAATTGAGATATTATTATAATAAATCTTACTTGGCAAATGTATGTATAGAAGAGATGAGAGATCAAGTCCCACAAACCCTAAGTTAGTACTTGACTCTAGCACTTTCAAAAACCCTTGATCAATGTAATGATGTGGAAGCAAGTTTCAAATATTTCCCGGATTAAAAATCATCTGATCGAACCTACTATTGAATAGCTCGGATGTGGATAAATGTGTCAATGTTATGATAATAATCCACAAGTCAATCAATAAAAATTAAGCACAACTAATTGAATACTCTACAATAGTAAAAGTCTATCTCCAATGATATCCACACACAAAAAACCAAGTCAAATAATTTGTTAAGCACTTGGTGTGCGAAAAACAAAGTATGAAATTTTATATGGTGTTTGTTGTTCTAAGAAATCCAATCACAACCAAATGGTTAGTGAACAATACAATAAACAAACGATTAAAAATGTAATCAAAATTATGATCCAAATTATGTTGATCCGGTGATCAAAGCAATTGACAATTTGTGAATCGAAAAATAAAAGAGAGAAAGAGAAAGAACACACAAAGATTTGTTTAGGAAGTTCCTCAATTGACCTCGTTATGGGTACGTCTTCCCTCAATTCGAATTTGAATTGAGATATTATTATAATAATTCTTAATTTGCAAACGTATGTATACATGAGTTGAGAGATCAAATCCCACAAACCCTAAGTTTGTCCTTGACTGTAGCACCTCCAAAAAACCTTGATCAATGTTATGATGCGGAAGCAAGTTTCAAACATTTCCCGGATCCAAAATCATCTAAACGAACCTACTATTGAATAGCCCGGATATGCATAAATGTGTCAATTTAATGATAATAATCCACAAGTCAATCAACAACAGTTAAGCACAACTAATTGAATACTCTATAATAGTAAAAGTCTATCTCCAATGATATCCACACAAAAAAAACCAAGTCAAATAATTTGTTAAACACTTGGTGAGCGAAAAACAAAGTTTGAAATTTTATATGGTGTTTGTTGTTCTAAGAAATCCAATCACCACCAAATGGTTAGTGAACAATACAACAAATATAAGATTAAAAAAGTAATCAAAATAATGATCCAAACTATGTTGATCCGGTGATCAAAGCAATTGACAAATTGCGAATCGAAAAATAAAAGAGATGGATCGAAAGAATACACAAAGAATTGTTAAGGTAGTTCCTCAATCGACCATGCTGGGTACGTCTTCCCTCAATTCGAATTTGAATTGAGATATTATTATAATAAATCTTACTTGGCAAATGTATGTATACAAGAGATGCGAGGTCAAGTCCCACAACCCCTAAGTTAGTACTTGACTCTAGCACTTCCAAAAAACCTTGATCAATGTTATGATGCGGAAGCAAATTTCAAATATTTCCCGGATCAAAAATCATCTGATCGAACCTACTATTGAATAGCTCGGATATGCATAAATGTGTCAATGTTATGATAATAATCCACAAGTCAGTCAACAACAATTAAGCACAACTAATTGAATACTCTACAATAGTAAAAGTCTATCTCCAATGATATCCACACACAAAAAACCAATTCAAATAATTTGTTAAAAACTTGGTGTGCGAGAAACAAAATTTGAAATTTTATATGGTGTTTGTTATTCTAAGAAATCCAATCACAACCAAATGGTTAGTGAACAATACAATAAACAGAAGATTAAAAATGTAATCAAAATTATGATCCAAACTATGTTGACCCGGTGATCAAAGCAATTGACAATTTGCGAATCGAAAAATAAAAGAGATGGAGAGAAAGAATACACAAAGATTTGTTTAGGTAGTTCCTCAATCGACCTCGTTGGTACGCCTTCCCTCAATTTGAATTTGAATTGAGATATTATTATAACAAATCTTACTTTGCAAATGTATGTATACAAGAGATGAGAGATCAAGTCCTACAAACACTTAGTTTGTTCTTGACTCTAGCACCTCCAAAACACCTTGATCAATGTTATGATGCGGAAGCAAGTTTCAAATATTTCCCGGATAAAAAATCATCTAATCGAACCTACTATTGAATAGCCCGAATATGCATAAAAGTGTCAATGTTATAATAATAATCCACAAGTCAAACAACAACAATTAAGCACAACTAATTGAATACTCTACAATAGTAAAAGTCTATCTCCGATGATATCCAAACACAAAAAACTAATTCAAGTAATTTGTCAAACACTTGGTGTGTGAAAAACAAAGTTTCAAATTTTATATGGCATTTGTTGTTCTAAGAAATCCAATCACAACCAAATGGTTAGTGAACAATAAAACAAACACAAGATTAAAAATGTAATCAAAATTATGATCCAAACTATGTTGATCCGGTGATCAAAGCAATTGACAATTTGTGAATCGAAAAATAAAAGAGAGAAAGAGAAAGAATACACAAAGATTTGTTTAGGAAGTTCCTCAATTGACCTCGTTATGGGTACGTCTTCCCTCAATTTGAATTGAGATATTATTATAATAAAACTTACTTGGCAAATGTATGTATACAAGAGATGAGAGATAAAGTCCCACAAACCCTAAGTTTGTACTTGAATCTAGCACCTCCAAAAAACCTTGATCAATGTTATAATGCGGAAGCAAGTTTCAAATATTTTCCGGATTAAAAATCATCTGATTGAACCTACTATTGAATAGCTCGGATATGCATAAATGTGTCAATGTTATGATAATAATCCACAAGTCAATTAACAACAATTAAGCACAACTAATTGAATACTCTACAATAGTAAAAGTCTATCTCCAGTGATATCCACACAACAAAAACCAAGTCAAATAATTTGTTAAACACTTGGTGTGCGAAAATAAAGTTTGAAATTTTATATGGTGTTTGTTGTTTTAAGAAATCCAATCACAACCAAATGGTTAGTGAACAATACAACAAACAGAAGATTAAAAATGTAATCAAAATAATGATTCAAACTATGTTGATCCGGTGATCAAAGCAATTGACAATTTGCGAATCGAAAAATAAAAGAGATGGAGAGAAAGATTTGTTTAGGTAGTTCCTCAATCGACCTTCCTGGGCACGTTTTCCCTCAATTCAAATTTGGATTGAGATATTATTATAATCAATCGTACTTTGCAAATGTATGTATACAAGAGATGAGATATCAAGTCCCATAAACCCTAAGTTTGTTCTTGAAACTAGCACCTTCAGAAAACCATGATCAATATTATGATGCGGAAGCAAATTTCAAATATTTCCCGGATAAAAAATCATCTGATTGAACCTATTATTGAATAGCTCGGACATGCATAAATGTGTCAATGTTATGATAATAATCCACAAGTCAATCAACAACAATTAAGCACAACTAATTCAATACTCTAAAATAGTAAAAGTCTATCTCTAATGATATCCACACATAAAAAACTAAGTCAAATAATTTGTCAAACACTTGGTGTGCGAAAAACAAAGTTTGAAATTTTATATGGTGTTTGTTGTTATAAGAAATCCAGTCACAGACAAATGGTTAGTGAACAATACAACAAACACAAGATTAAAAATGTAATCAATATTATGATCCAAACTATGTTGATCTGGTGATGAATGCAATTGACAATATGTGAATCGAAAAATAAAAGAGAGAAAGAGAAAGAATACATAAAGATTTGATTAGGCAGTTCCTTAATCGACCTAGTTATTGGCACTTCTTCCCTTAATTGGAATTTGAATTGAGATATTATTATAATGAATCTTACTTGACAAATGTATGTATAGAAGAGATGAGAGATCAAGTCCCACAAACCCTAAGTTAGTACTTGACTCTAGCACTTCCAAAAACCCTTGATCAATGTAGTGATGCGGAAGCAAGTTTCAAATATTTCCCGGATCAAAAATCATCTGATCGAACCTACTATTGAATAGCTCGGATGTGGATAAATGTGTCAATGTTATGATAATAATCCACAAGTCAATCAATAAAAATTAAGCACAACTAATTGAATACTCTACAATAGTAAAAGTCTATCTCCAATGATATCCGCACACAAAAAACCAAGTCAAATAATTTGTTAAGCACTTGGTGTGCGAAAAACAAAGTATGAAATTTTATATGGTGTTTGTTGTTCTAAGAAATCCAATCACAACCAAATGGTTAGTGAACAATACAATAAACAAACGATTAAAAATGTAATCAAAATTATGATCCAAATTATGTTGATCCGGTGATCAAAGCAATTGACAATTTGTGAATCCAAAAATAAAAGAGAGAAAGAGAAAGAATACACAAAGATTTGTTTAGGAAGTTCCTCAATTGACCTCGTTATGGGTACGTCTTCCCTCAATTTGAATTTGAATTGAGATATTATTATAATAATTCTTAATTTGCAAATGTATGTATACATGAGATGAGACATCAAATCCCATAAACCCGAAGTTTGTCCTTGACTGTAGCACCTCCAAAAAACCTTGATCAATGTTATGATGTGGAAGCAAGTTTCAAATATTTCCCGGATCAAAAATCATCTGATCGAACCTATTATTGAATAGCTCGGACATGCATAAATGTGTCAATGTTATGACAATAATCCACAAGTCAATCAACAACAATTAAGCACTACTAATTCAATACTCTAAAATAGTAAAAGTCTATCTCCAATTATATCCACACATAAAAAACTAAGTCAAATAATTTGTCAAACACTTGGTGTGCGAAAAACAAAGTTTGAAATTTTATATGGTGTTTGTTGTTATAAGAAATCCAATCACAAACAAATGGTTAGTGAACAATACAACAAACACAAGATTAAAAATGTAATCAAAATTATGATCCAAACTATGTTGATCCGGTGATGACTGCAATTGACAATATGTGAATCGAAAAATAAAAGAGAGAAAGAGAAAGACTACACAAAGATTTGATTAGGCAGTTCCTCAATCGACCTAGTTATGGGCACTTCTTCCCTCAATTGGAATTTGAATTGAGATATTATTATAATAAATCTTACTTGGCAAATGTATGTATAGAAGAGATGAGAGATCAAGTCCCACAAGCCCTAAGTTAGTACTTGACTCTAGGACTTCCAAAAACCCTTGATCAATGTAATGATGCGGAAGCAAGTTTCAAATATTTCCCGGATTAAAAATCATCTGATCGAACCTACTATTGAATAGCTCGGATGTGGATAAATGTGTCAATGTTATGATAATAATCCACAAGTCAATCAATAAAAATTAAGCACAACTAATTGAATACTCTACAATAGTAAAAGTCTATCTCCAATGATATCCGCACACAAAAAACCAAGTCAAATAATTTGTTAAGCACTTGGTGTGCGAAAAACAAAGTATGAAATTTTATATGGTGTTTGTTGTTCTAAGAAATCCAATCACAACCAAATGGTTAGTGAACAATACAATAAACAAACGATTAAAAATGTAATCAAAATTATGATCCAAATTATGTTGATCCGGTGATCAAAGCAATTGACAATTTGTGAATCCAAAAATAAAAGAGAGAAAGAGAAAGAATACACAAAGATTTGTTTAGGAAGTTCCTCAATTGACCTCGTTATGGGTACGTCTTCCCTCAATTTGAATTTGAATTGAGATATTATTATAATAATTCTTAATTTGCAAATGTATGTATACATGAGATGAGACATCAAATCCCATAAACCCGAAGTTTGTCCTTGACTGTAGCACCTCCAAAAAACCTTGATCAATGTTATGATGCGGAAGCAAGTTTCAAATATTTCCCGGATCAAAAATCATCTGATCGAACCTATTATTGAATAGCTCGGACATGCATAAATGTGTCAATGTTATGACAATAATCCACAAGTCAATCAACAACAATTAAGCACTACTAATTCAATACTCTAAAATAGTAAAAGTCTATCTCCAATGATATCCACACATAAAAAACTAAGTCAAATAATTTGTCAAACACTTGGTGTGCGAAAAACAAAGTTTGAAATTTTATATGGTGTTTGTTGTTATAAGAAATCCAATCACAAACAAATGGTTAGTGAACAATACAACAAACACAAGATTAAAAATGTAATCAAAATTATGATCCAAACTATGTTGATCCGGTGATGACTGCAATTGACAATATGTGAATCGAAAAATAAAAGAGAGAAAGAGAAAGACTACACAAAGATTTGATTAGGCAGTTCCTCAATCGACCTAGTTATGGGCACTTCTTCCCTCAATTGGAATTTGAATTGAGATATTATTATAATAAATCTTACTTGGCAAATGTATGTATAGAAGAGATGAGAGATCAAGTCCCACAAGCCCTAAGTTAGTACTTGACTCTAGGACTTCCAAAAACCCTTGATCAATGTAATGATGCGGAAGCAAGTTTCAAATATTTCCCGGATTAAAAATCATCTGATCGAACCTACTATTGAATAGCTCGGATGTGGATAAATGTGTCAATGTTATGATAATAATCCACAAGTCAATCAATAAAAATTAAGCACAACTAATTGAATACTCTACAATAGTAAAAGTCTATCTCCAATGATATCCGCACACAAAAAACCAAGTCAAATAATTTGTTAAACACTTGGTAAGCGAAAAACAATGTTTGAAATTTTATATGGTGTTTGTTGTTCTAAGAAATCCAATCACCACCAAATGGTTAGTGACTAATACAACAAATAGAAGATTAAAAATGTAATCAAAATAATGATCCAAACTATGTTGATCCGGTGATCAAAGCAATTGACAAATTGCGAATTGAAAAATAAAAGAGATGGATAGAAAGAATACATAAAGAATTGTTAAGGTAGTTCCTCAATCGACCTCGCTGGGTACGTCTTCCCTCAATTCGAATTTGAATTGAGATATTATTATAATAAATCTTACTTGGCAAATGTATGTATACAAGAGATGCGAGGTCAAGTCCCACAAACCCTAAGTTAGTAATTGACTCTAGCACTTCCAAAAAACCTTGATCAATGTTATGATGCGGAAGCAAATTTCAAATATTTCCCGGATCAAAAATCATCTGATCGAACCTATTATTGAATAGCTCGGATATGCATAAATGTGTCAATGTTATGATAATAATCCATAAGTCAACCAACAACAATTAAGCACGACTAATTGAATACTCTACAATAGTAAAAGTCTATCTCCAATGATATCCACACACAAAAAACCAAGTCAAATAATTTGTCAAACACTTGGTGTGCGAAAAACAAAGTTTGAAATTTTATATGGTGTTTATTGTTATAAGAAATCCAATCACAAAAAAATGGTTAGTGAACAATACAACAAACACAAGATTAAAAATGTAATCAAAATTATGATCCAAACTATGTTGATCCGGTGATGAATGCAATTGACAATATGTGAATCGAAAAATAAAAGAGAGAAAGAGAAAGAATACACAAAGATTTGATTAGGCAGTTCCTCAAGCGACCTAGTTATGGGCACTTCTTCCCTCAATTGGAATTTGAATTGAGATATTATTATAATATATCTTACTTGGCAAATGTATGTATAGAAGAGATGAGAGATCAAGTCCCACAAACCCTAAGTTAGTACTTGACTCTAGCACTTCCAAAAAACCTTGATCAATGTAACAATGCGGAAGCACGTTTCAAATATTTCCCGGATCTAAAATCATCTAAATGAACCTACTTTTGAATAGCCCGGATATGCATAAGTGTGTCAATTTTATGAAAATAATCCACAAGTCAATCAACAACAGTTAAGCACAACTAATTGAATACTCTATAATAGTAAAAGTCTATCTCCAATGATATCCACAAAAAAAACACCAAGTCAAATAATTTGTCAAACACTTCGTGAGCGATTAACAAAGTTTGAAATTTTATATGGTGTTTGTTGTTCTAAGAAATCCAATCACAACCAAATGGTTAGTGAACAATACAACAAACAGAAGATTAAAAATGTAATCAAAATAATGATCAGAACTATGTTGATCCGGTGAGCAAAGCAATTGACAATTTGCGAATCGAAAAATAAAAGAGATGGATACAAAGAATACACAAAGAATTGTTAAGGTAGTTTCTCAATCGACCATGTTGGGTACGTCTTCCCTCAATTCGAATTTGAATTGAGATAATATTATAATAAATTTTACTTGGCAAATGTATATATACAAGAGATGCAAGATCAAGTCCCACAAACCGTAAGTTAGTACTTGACTCTAGCACTTCCAAAAAACCTTGATCAATGTTATGATGCGGAAGCAAGTTTCCAATATTTCCCAGATCAAAAATCATCTGACCGAACTTACTATTGAATAGCTCGGTTATGCATAAATGTGTCAATGTTATGATAATAATCCACAAGTCAATCAACAACCATTAAGCACAACTAATTGAATACTCTACAATAGTAAAAGTCTATCTCCAATGGTATCCACACACAAAAAACCAAGTCAAATAATTTGTTAAACACTTGGTGTGCAAAAAACAAAGTTTGAAATTTTATATGGTGTTGGTTGTTCTAAGAAATCCAATCACAACCAAATGGTTAGTGAACAATACAACAAACAGAAGATTAAAAATGTAATCAAAATAATGATCAAAACTATGTTGATCCGGTGATCAAAGCAATTGACAATTTGCGAATCGAAAAATAAAAGATATGGAGAGAAAGAATACACAAAGATTTATTTAGGTAGTACCTCAATCGACCTCGTTGGGTACATCTTCCCTATATTCGAATTTGAATTGAGATATTATTATAACAAATCTTACTTTGCAAATGTATGTATACAAGAGATGAGAGATCAAGTCCCACAAACCCTAAGTTTGTACTTGACTCTAGCACCTCCAAAAAACCTTGATCAATGTTATGATGCGAAAGCAAGTTTCAAATATTTCCTGGATCAAAAATCATCTAATCGAACTTACTATTGAATAGCCCGAATATGCATAAAAGTGTCAATGCTATAATAATAATCCACAAGTCAAACAATAAAAATGAAGCACAACTAATTGAATACTCTACAATAGTAAAAGTCAATCTCCGATGATATCCACACACAAAAAACTAAGTCAAGTAATTTGTCAAACACTTGGTGTGTGAAAAACAAAGTTTGAAATTTTATACGGCATTTGTTGTTCTAAGAAATCCAATCACAACCAAATGTTTAGTGAACAATAAAACAAACACAAGATTAAAAATGTAATCAAAATTCATGATCCAAACTATGTTGATCCGGTGATCAAAGCAATTGACAATTTGTGAATCGAAAAATAAAAGAGAGAAAGAGAAAGAATACACAAAGATTTGTTTAGGCAGTTCCTCAAGTGACCACGTTATGGGTACGTCTTCCCTCAATTCGAATTTGAATTGAGATATTATTATAATAAATCTTACTTGGCAAATGTATGTATACAAGAGGTGATAGATCAAGTCCCACAAACCCTAAGTTTGTACTTGACTCTAGCACCTCCAAAAAACCTTGATCAATGTTATGATGCTGAAGCAACTTTCAAATATTTTCCGGATCAAAAATCATCTGATAGAACCTACTATTGAATAGCTCGGATATGCATAAATGTGTCAATGTTATGATAATAATCCACAAGTCAATTAACAACAATTAAGCACAACTAATTGAATACTCTACAATAGTAAAAGTCTATCTCCAATGATATCCACACAACAAAAACCAATTCAAATAATTTTTTAAACATTTGGTGTGCGAAAAAAAAAGTTTGAAATTTTATATGGTGTTTGTTGATCTAAGAAATCCAATCACAACCAAATGGTTAGTGAACAATACAACAAACAGACGATTAAAAATGTAATCAAAATAATGATCCAAACTATGTTGATCCGGTGATCAAAGCAATTGACAATTTGCGAATCGAAAAATAGAAGAGATGGAGAGAAAGAATACACAAAGATTTGTTTAGGTAGTTCATCAATCGACCTTGCTGGGCACGTCTTCCCTCAATTTGAATTTGAATTGAGATATTATTATAATAAATCATACTTTGCAAATGTATGTATACAAGAGATTAGATATCAAGTCCCATAAACCCTAAGTTTGTTCTTGAAACTAGCACCTTCAAAAAACCATGATCAATATTATGATGCGGAAGCAAGTTTCAAATATTTCCCCGATCAAAAATCATCTGATCGAACCTATTATTGAATAGCTCGGGTATGCATAAATGTGTCAATGTTATGATAATAATCCACAAGTCAATCAACAACACTTAAGCACAACTAATTCAATACTCTAAAATAGTAAAAGTCTATCTCCAATGATATCCACACACTAAAAACTAAGTCAAATAATTTATCAAACACTTGGTGTGCGAAAAACAAAGTTTGAAATTTTTAATGGTGATTGTTGTTATAAGAAATCCAATCACAAACAAATGGTTAGTGAACAATACAACAAACACAAGATTAAAAATGTAATCAAAATAATGATCCAAACTATGTTGATCCGGTGATCAATGCAATTGACAATATGTGAATCGAAAAATAAAAGAGAGAAAGAGAAAGAATACACAAAGATTTGATTAGGCAGTTCCTCAAGCGACCTAGTTATGAGCACTGCTTCCCTCAATTCGAATTTGAATTGAGATATTATTATAATAAATCTTACTTGGCAAATGTATGTATAGAAGAGATGAGAGATCAAGTCCCATAAAACCCTAAGTTTGTCCTGATTGTAGCACCTCCAAAAAACCTTGATCAATGTTACGAGTCGGAAGCAAGTTTCAAATATTTCCCGGATCTAAAATCATCTAAACGAACCAACTATTGAACAGCCTGGATATGCATAAGTGTGTCAATTTTATGAAAATAATCCACAAGTCAATCAACAACAGTTAAGCACAACTAATTGAATACTCTATAATATTAAAAGTCTATCTCCAATGATATCCACAAAAAAAACACCAAGTCAAATAATTTGTCAAACACTTCGTGAGCGATTAACAAAGTTTGAAATTTTATATGGTGTTTGTTGTTCTAAGAAATCCAATCACAACCAAATGGTTAGTGAACAATACAACAAACAGAATATTGAAAATGTAATCAAAATAATGATCAGAACTATGTTGATCCGGTGAGCAAAGCAATTGACAATTTGCGAATCGAAAAATAAAAGAGATGGATAGAAAGAATACACAAAGAATTGTTAAGGTAGTTCCTCAATCGACCACGTTGGGTACGTCTTCCCCCAATTCAAATTTGAATTGAGATATTATTATAATAAATCTTACATGGAAAATGTATGTATACAAGAGATGCGAGATCAAGTCCCACAAACTGTAAGTTAGTACTTGACTCTAGCACTTCCAAAAAACCTTGATCAATGTTATGAAGCGGAAGCAAGTTTCAAATATTTCCCGGATCAAAAATCATCTGATCGAACCTACTATTGAATAGCTTGGATATGCATAAATGTGTCAATGTTATGATAACAATCCACAAGTCAATCAACAACAATTAAGCACAACTAATTGAATACTCTACAATAGTAAAAGTCTATCTCCAATGATATCCACAAAAAAAACACCAAGTCAAATAATTTATTAAGCACTTGGTGTGCGAAAAACAAAGTATGAAATTTTATATGGTGTTTGTTGTTCTCAGAAATCCAATCACAACCAAATGGTTAGTGAACAATACAACAAACAAATGATTAAAAATGTAATCAAAATTATGATCCAAATTATGTTGATCCGGTGATCAAAGCAATTGACAATTTGTGAATCGAAAAATAAAAGAGAGAAAGAGAAAGAATACACAAAGATTTGTTTAGGCAGTTCCTCAATCAACCTCGTTATGGGTACGTCTTCCCTCAATTCGAATTTGAATTGAGATATTATTATAATAAATCTAACTTGGAAAATGTATGTATACAAGAGATGAGAGATCAAGTCCCATAAACCCTAAGTTTATACTTGAATCTAGCACCTCCAAAAAACCTTGATCAATGTTATGATGCGGAAGCAAGTTTCAAATATTTTCTGGATCAAAAATCATCTGATTGAACCTACTATTGAATAGCTCGGATATGCATAAATGTGTCAATGTTATGATGATAATCCATAATTCAATTAACAACAATTAAGCACAACTAATTGAATACTCTACAATAGTAAAAGTCTATCTCCAATGATATCCACACACAAAAAACCAAGTCAAATAATTTGTCAAACACTTGGTGTGCGAAAAACAAAGTTTGAAATTTTATATGGTGTTTGTTGTTCTAAGAAATCCTATCACAACCAAATGGTTAGTGAACAATACAACAAACAGAAGATTAAAAATGTAATCAAAATAATGATCCAAACTATGTTGATCCGGTGATCAAAGCAATTGACAATTTGCGAATCGAAAAATAAAAGAGATGGAGAGAAAGAATACACAAAGATTTATTTAGGTAGTTCCTCAATCGACCTCGTTGGGCACGTCTTCCCTATATTCGAATTTGAGTTGAGATATTATTATAATAAATCTTACCCTGCAAATGTATGTATACATGAGATGAGAGATCAAGTCCCACAAACCCTAAGTTTGTTCTTGACTCTAGCACCTCCAAAAAACCTTGATAAATGTTATTTTGCGGAAGTAAGATTTAAATATTTCCCGGATAAAAAATCATCTAATCGAACCTACTATTGAATAGCCCGGATATGCATAAATGTGTCAATGTTATGATAATTATCCACAAGTAAATCAACAACAATTAAGCACAACTAATTGAATACTCTACAATAGTAAAAGTCTATCTCCGATGATATCCACACACAAAAAACAAAGTCAAATAATTTGTCAAAGACTTGGTGTGCGAAAAAAAAAGTTTGAAATTTTATATGGCGTTTGTTGTTCTAAGAAATCCAATCACAACCAAATGGTTAGTGAACAATAAAACAAACACAAGATTAAAAATGTAGTCAAAATTATGATCCAAACTATGTTGATCCGGTGATCAAAGCACTTGACAATTTGTGAATCGAAAAATAAAAGAGAGAAAGAGAAAGAATACACAAAGATTTGTTTAGGCAGTTCCTCAAGTGACCTCGTTACGGGTACGTCTTCCCTCAATTCGAATTTGAATTGAGATATTATTATAACAAATATTACTTTGCAAATGTATGTATACAAGAGATGAGAGATCAAGTCCCACAAACCCTAAGTTTGTACTTGACTCTAGCACTTATAAAAAACCTTGATCTATGTTATGATGCGAAAGCGAGTTTCAAATATTTCCCGGATCAAAAATCATCTATCGAACCCACTATTGAATAGCTCGGATATGCATAATTGTATCACGTTATGATAATAATCCACAAGTCAATCAACAACAATTAAGCACAACTAATTCAATACTCTACAATAGTAAAAGTCTATCTCCAATGATATCCACACACAAAAAATGAAGTCAAATAATTTGTCAAACACATGGTGTGCGAAAAACAAAGTTTGAAATTTTATATGGTGTTTGTTGTTATAAGAAATCCAATCACAAACAAATGGTTAGTGAACAATACAACAAACACAAGATTAAAAATGTAATCAAAATTATGATCCAAACTATGTTGATCTGGTGATCAATGCAATTGACAATATGTGAATCGAAAAATAAAAGAGAGAAAGAGAAAGAATACACAAAGATTTGATTAGGGAGTTCCTCAATCGTCCTAGTTATGGGCACGTATTCCCTCAATTCGAATTTGAATTGAGATATTATTATAATAAATCTTACTTGGCAAATGTATGTATAGAAGAGATGAGAGATCAAGTCCCACAAACCCTAAGTTAGTACTTGACTCTAGCACTTCCAAAAAATCTTGATCAATGTAATGATGCGGAAGAAAGTTTCAAATATTTCCCGGATCTAAAATCATCTAAACGAACCTACTATTGAATAGTTCGAATGTGGATAAATGTGTCAATGTTATGATAATAATCCACAAGTCAATCAATAAAAATTAAGCACAACTAATTGAATACTCTACAATAGTAAAAGTCTATCTCCAATGATATCCACACACAAAAAACCAAGTCAAATAATTTGTCAAACACTTGGTGTGAGAAAAAGAAAGTATGAAATTTTATATGGTGTTTGTTGTTCTAAGAAATCCAATCACAACCAAATGGTTAGTGAAAAATACAATAAACAAACGATTAAAAATGTAATCAAAATAATGATCCAAATTATGTTGATCCGGTGATCAAAGCAATTGACAATTTGTGAAAGAGTACACAAAGATTTGTTTTGGAAGTTCCTCAATTGACCTCGTTATGGGTACGTCTTCCCTCAATTTGAATTTGAATTGAGATATTATTATAATAATTCTTAATTTGCAAATGTATGTATACAAGAGATGAGAGATCTAGTCCCACAAACCCTAAGTTTGTCCTTGACTGTAGCCCTCCAAAAAACCTTGATCAATGTTATGATGCGGAAGCAAGTTTCAAATATTTCCCGGATCCAAAATCATCTAAACGAACCACTATTGAATAGCCCGGATATGCATAAATGTGTCAATTTTATGATAATAATCCACAAGTCAATCAACAACAATTAAGCACAACTAATTGAATACTCTATAATAGTAAAAGTCTATCTCCGATGATATTCACACACCAAAAACTAAGTCAAATAATTTGTCAAACACTTGGTGAGTGAAAAACAAAGTTTGAAATTTTATATGGTGTTTGTTGTTCTAAGAAATCCAATCACAACCAAATGGTTAGTGAACAATAAAACAAACACAAGATTAAAAATGTAATCAAAATTATGATCCAAACTATGTTGATCCGGTGATCAAAGCAATTGACAATTTCGAATCAAAAAATAAAAGAGAGAAAGAGAAAGAATACACAAAGATTTCATTAGGCAGTTCCTCAATCGACCTACTTATGGGCACGTCTTCCCTCGATTCGAATTTGAATTGAGATATTATTATAATAAATCGTACTTTGCAAATGTATGTATACAAGAGATGAGAGATCAAGTCCCATAAACCCTAAGTTTGTTCTTGAAACTAGATCCTTCAAAAAACCATGATCAATATTATGATGCGGAAGCAAGTTTCAAATTTTCCCGGATCAAAAATCATCTAATCGAACCTATTATTGAATAGCTCGGATATGCATAAATGTGTCAATGTTATGATAATAATCCACAAGTCAATCAACAACAATTAAGCACAACTAATTCAATACTCTACAATAGTAAAAGTCTATCTCTAATGATATCCACACACAAAAAACTAAGTCAAATAATTTGTCAAACACTTGGTGTGCGAAAAACAAAGTTTGAAATTTTATATGGTGTTTGTTGTTTTAAGAAATCCAATCACAACCAAATGGTTAGTGAAGAATACAACAAACAGAAGATTAAAAATGTAATCAAAATTATGATCCAAACTATGTTGATCCGGTGATCAAAGCAATTGACAATTTGCGAATCGAAAAATAAAAGAAATGGAGAGAAAGAATACACAAAGATTTGTTTAGGTAGTTCCTCAATCGACCTCGTTGGGCACGTCTTCCCTATATTCGAATTTGAGTTGAGATATTATTATAATAAATCTTACCCTGCAAATGTATGTATACATGAGATGAGAGATCAAGTCCCACAAACCCTAAGTTTGTTCTTGACTCTAGCACCTCCAAAAAACCTTGATAAATGTTATTTTGCGGAAGTAAGATTTAAATATTTCCCGGATAAAAAATCATCTAATCGAACCTACTATTGAATAGCCCGGATATGCATAAATGTGTCAATGTTATGATAATTATCCACAAGTAAATCAACAACAATTAAGCACAACTAATTGAATACTCTACAATAGTAAAAGTCTATCTCCGATGATATCCACACACAAAAAACAAAGTCAAATAATTTGTCAAAGACTTGGTGTGCGAAAAAAAAAGTTTGAAATTTTATATGGCGTTTGTTGTTCTAAGAAATCCAATCACAACCAAATGGTTAGTGAACAATAAAACAAACACAAGATTAAAAATGTAGTCAAAATTATGATCCAAACTATGTTGATCCGGTGATCAAAGCACTTGACAATTTGTGAATCGAAAAATAAAAGAGAGAAAGAGAAAGAATACACAAAGATTTGTTTAGGCAGTTCCTCAAGTGACCTCGTTACGGGTACGTCTTCCCTCAATTCGAATTTGAATTGAGATATTATTATAACAAATATTACTTTGCAAATGTATGTATACAAGAGATGAGAGATCAAGTCCCACAAACCCTAAGTTTGTACTTGACTCTAGCACTTATAAAAAACCTTGATCTATGTTATGATGCGAAAGCGAGTTTCAAATATTTCCCGGATCAAAAATCATCTAGTCGAACCCACTATTGAATAGCTCGGATATGCACAATTGTATCACGGTTATGGTAATAATCCACAAGTCAATCAACAACAATTAGGCACAACTAATTCAATACTCTACAATAGTAAAAGTCTATCTCCAATGATATCCACACACAAAAAATGAAGTCAAATAATTTGTCAAACACATGGTGTGCGAAAAACAAAGTTTGAAATTTTATATGGTGTTTGTTGTTATAAGAAATCCAATCACAAACAAATGGTTAGTGAACAATACAACAAACACAAGATTAAAAATGTAATCAAAATTATGATCCAAACTATGTTGATCTGGTGATCAATGCAATTGACAATATGTGAATCGAAAAATAAAAGAGAGAAAGAGAAAGAATACACAAAGATTTGATTAGGGAGTTCCTCAATCGTCCTAGTTATGGGCACGTATTCCCTCAATTCGAATTTGAATTGAGATATTATTATAATAAATCTTACTTGGCAAATGTATGTATAGAAGAGATGAGAGATCAAGTCCCACAAACCCTAAGTTAGTACTTGACTCTAGCACTTCCAAAAAATCTTGATCAATGTAATGATGCGGAAGAAAGTTTCAAATATTTCCCGGATCTAAAATCATCTAAACGAACCTACTATTGAATAGTTCGAATGTGGATAAATGTGTCAATGTTATGATAATAATCCACAAGTCAATCAATAAAAATTAAGCACAACTAATTGAATACTCTACAATAGTAAAAGTCTATCTCCAATGATATCCACACACAAAAAACCAAGTCAAATAATTTGTCAAACACTTGGTGTGAGAAAAAGAAAGTATGAAATTTTATATGGTGTTTGTTGTTCTAAGAAATCCAATCACAACCAAATGGTTAGTGAAAAATACAATAAACAAACGATTAAAAATGTAATCAAAATAATGATCCAAATTATGTTGATCCGGTGATCAAAGCAATTGACAATTTGTGAAAGAGTACACAAAGATTTGTTTTGGAAGTTCCTCAATTGACCTCGTTATGGGTACGTCTTCCCTCAATTTGAATTTGAATTGAGATATTATTATAATAATTCTTAATTTGCAAATGTATGTATACAAGAGATGAGAGATCTAGTCCCACAAACCCTAAGTTTGTCCTTGACTGTAGCCCTCCAAAAAACCTTCATCAATGTTATGATGCGGAAGCAAGTTTCAAACATTTCCCGGATCCAAAATCATCTAAACGAACCACTATTGAATAGCCCGGATATGCATAAATGTGTCAATTTTATGATAATAATCCACAAGTCAATCAACAACAGTTAAGCACAACTAATTGAATACTCTATAATAGTAAAAGTCTATCTCCGATGATATTCACACACCAAAAACTAAGTCAAATAATTTGTCAAACACTTGGTGAGTGAAAAACAAAGTTTTAAATTTTATATGGCGTTTGTTGTTCTAAGAAATCCAATCACAACCAAATGGTTAGTGAACAATAAAACAAACACAAGATTAAAAATGTAATCAAAATTATGATCCAAACTATGTTGATCCGGTGATCAATGCAATTGACAATATTCGAATCAAAAAATAAAAGAGAGAAAGAGAAAGAATACACAAAGATTTCATTAGGCAGTTCCTCAATCGACCTACTTATGGGCACGTCTTCCCTCGATTCGAATTTGAATTGAGATATTATTATAATAAATCGTACTTTGCAAATGTATGTATACAAGAGATGAGAGATCAAGTCCCATAAACCCTAAGTTGGTTCTTGAAACTAGATCCTTCAAAAAACCATGATCAATATTATGATGCGGAAGCAAGTTTCAAATTTTTCCCGGATCAAAAATCATATAATCGAACATATTATTGAATAGCTCGGATATGCATAAATGTGTCAATGTTATGATAATAATCCACAAGTCAATCAACAACAATTAAGCACAACTAATTCAATACTCTACAATAGTAAAAGTCTATCTCTAATGATATCCACACACAAAAAACTAAGTCAAATAATTTGTCAAACACTTGGTGTGCGAAAAACAAAGTTTGAAATTTTATATGGTGTTTGTTGTTTTAAGAAATCCAATCACAACCAAATGGTTAGTGAAGAATACAACAAACAGAAGATTAAAAATGTAATCAAAATTATGATCCAAACTATGTTGACCCGGTGATCAAAGCAATTGACAATTTGCGAATTGAAAAATAAAAGAAATGGAGAGAAAGAATACACAAAGATTTGTTTAGGTAGTTCCTCAATCGACCTCGCTGGGCACGTGTTCCCTCAATTTGAATTTGAATTGAGATATTATTATAATAAATCGTACTTTGCAAATGTATGTATACAAGAGATGAGAGATCAAGTCCCATAAACCCTAAGTTTATTCTTTAAACTAGAACCTTCAAAAAACCAAGATCAATATTATGATGCGGAAGCAAGTTTCAAATTTTTCCCGGATCAAAAATCATATAATCGAACCTATTATTGAATAGCTCGGATATGCATAAATGTGTCAATGTTATGATAATAATCCACAAGTCAATCAAAAACAATTAAGCACAATTAATTCAATACTCTACAATAGTAAAAGTCTATCTCTAATGATATCCACACACAAAAAACTAAGTCAAATAATTTGTCAAACACTTGGTGTGCGAAAAACAAAGTTTGAAATTTTATATGGTGTTTGTTGTTCTAAGAAATCCAATCCCAAACAAATGGTTAGTGAACAATACAACAAATACAAGATTAAAAATGTAATCAAAATTATGATCCAAACTATGTTGATCCGGTGATCAAAGCAATTGACAATTTGTGAATCGAAAAATAGAAGAGAGAAAGAGAAAGAATACACAAGATTTGTTTAGGTAGTTCCTCAAGTGACCTCGTTATGGGTACGTCTTCCCTCAATTCTAATTTGAATTAAGATATTATTATAATAAATCTTACTTGGCTAATGTATGTATACAAGAGATGAGAGATCAAGTCCCACAAACCCTAAGTTTGTACTTGAATCTAGCACCTCAAAAAAACATTGATCAATGTTATGATGCGGAAGCAAGTTTCAAATATTTTCCGGATCAAAAATCATCTGATCGAACCTACTATTGAATAGCACGGATATGCATAAATGTGTCAATGTTATGATAATAATCCACAACTCAATCAACAACAAATAAGCACAACTAATTGAATACTCTACAATAGTAAAAGTCTATCTCCGATGATATCCACACACAAAAAACCAAGTCAAATAATTTGTCAAACACTTGGTGTGTGAAAAACAAAATTTGAAATTTTATATGGTGTTTGTTATTCTAAGAAATCCAATCACAACCAAATGGTAAGTGAACAATAAAACAAACACAAGATTAAAAATGTAATAAAAATTATGATCCAAACTATGTTGATCCGGTGATCAAAGCAATTGACAGTTTATGAATCGAAAAATAAAAGAGAGAAAGAGAAAGAATACATAAAGATTTATTTAGGCAGTTCCTCAATCAACCTCATTATGGGTACGTCTTCCCTCAATTCGAATTTGAATTGAGATATTATTATAATAAATCTAACTTGGAAAATGTATGTATACAAGAGATGAGAGATCAAGTCCCACAAACCCTAAGTTTGTACTTGAATCTAGCACCTCAAAAAAACATTGATCAATGTTATGATGCGGAAGCAAGTTTCAAATATTTTCCGGATCAAAAATCATCTGATCGAACCTACTATTGAATAGCCCGGATATGCATAAATGTGTCAATGTTATGATGATAATCCACAAGTCAATTAACAACAATTAAGCACAACTAATTGAATACTCTACAATAGTAAAAGTCTATCTCCAATGATATCCACACAAAAAAACATTAGTCAAATAATTTGTTAAACACTTGGTGTGCGAAAAACAAAGTTTGAAATTTTATATGGTGTTTGTTGTTCTAAGAAATCTAATCACAACCAAATGGTTAGTGAACAATACAACAAACAGAAGATTAAAAATGTAATCAAAATTATGATCCAAACTATGTTGACCTGGTGATTAAAGCAATTGACAATTTGGGAATTGAAAAATAAAAGAGATGGAGAGAAAGAATACACAAAGATTTGTTTAGGTAGTTCCTCAATCGACCTCGCTGGGAACGTCTTCCCTCAATTCGAATTTGAATTGAGATATTATTATAATAAATCGTACTTTGCAAATGTATGTATACAAGAGATGAGAGATCAAGTCCCATAAACCCTAAGTTTGTTCTTGAAACTAGAACCTTCAAAAAACCATGATCAATATTATGATGCGGAAGCAAGTTTCAAATTTTTCCAGGATCAAAAATCATATAATCGAACATATTATTGAATAGCTCAGATATGCATAAATGTGTCAATGTTATGATAATAATCCACAAGTCAATCAACAACAATTAAGTACAACTAATTCAATACTCTACAATAGTAAAAGTCTATCTCTAATGATATCCACACACAAAAAACTAAGTCAAATAATTTGTCAAACACTTGGTGTGCGAAAAACAAAGTTTGAAATTTTATATGGTGTTTGTTGTTCTAAGAAATCCAATCACAACCAAATGGTTAGTGAACAATACAACAAACAGAAGATTAAAAATGTAATCAAAATTATGATCCAAACTATGTTGACCCGGTGATCAAAGGAATTGACAATTTGCGAATTGAAAAATAAAAGAGATGGAGAGAAAGAATACACAAAGATTTGTTTAGGTAGTTCCTCAATCGACCTCGCTGGGCACGTGTTCCCTCAATTCGAATTTGAATTGAGATATTATTATAATAAATCGTACTTTGCAAATGTATGTATACAAGAGATGAGAGATCAAGTCCCATAAACCCTAAGTTTATTCTTGAGACTAGAACCTTCAAAAAACCAAGATCAATATTATGATGCGGAAGCAAGTTTCAAATTTTTCCCG
The DNA here is from genome assembly GCF_024323335.1 of Lathyrus oleraceus. Lineage (NCBI taxonomy): Eukaryota > Viridiplantae > Streptophyta > Magnoliopsida > Fabales > Fabaceae > Lathyrus > Lathyrus oleraceus. The sequence continues at coordinate 216,476,986 of NC_066583.1, forward strand.
GATCAAAAATCATATAATCGAACCTATTATTGAATAGCTCGGATATGCATAAATGTGTCAATGTTATGATAATAATCCACAAGTCAATCAACAACAATTAAGCACAACTAATTCAATACTCTACAATAGTAAAAGTCTATCTCTAATGATATCCACACACAAAAAACTAAGTCAAATAATTTGTCAAACACTTGGTGTGCGAAAAACAAAGTTTGAAATTTTATATGGTGTTTGTTGTTCTAAGAAATCCAATCCCAAACAAATGGTTAGTGAACAATACAACAAATACAAGATTAAATATGTAATCAAAATTATGATCCAAACTATGTTGATCCGGTGATCAAAGCAATTGACAATTTGTGAATCGAAAAATAGAAGAGAGAAAGAGAAAGAATACACAAGATTTGTTTAGGTAGTTCTTCAAGTGACCTCGTTATGGGTACGTCTTCCCTCAATTCGAATTTGAATTGAGATATTATTTTAATAAATCTTACTTGGCAAATGTATGTATACAAGAGATGAGAGATCAAGTCCCACAAACCCTAAGTTTGTACTTGACTCTAGCAGCTCCAAAAAACCTTGATCAATGTTATGATGCGGAAGCAAGTTTCAAATATTTCCCGGATCAAAAATCATCTGATCGAACCTACTATTGAATAGCACGGATATGCATAAATGTGTCAATGTTATGATAATAATCCACAAGTCAATCCACAACAATTAAGCACAACTAATTGAATACTCTACAATAGTAAAAGTCTATCTCCGATGATATCCACACACAAAAAACCAAGTCAAATAATTTGTCAAACACTTGGTGTGTGAATAACAAAATTTGAAATTTTATATGGTGTTTGTTATTCTAAGAAATCCAATCACAACCAAATGGTTAGTGAACAATAAAACAAACACAAGATTAAAAATGTAATAAAAATTATGATCCAAACTATGTTGATCCGGTGATCAAAGCAATTGACAATTTATGAATAGAAAAATAAAAGAGAGAAAGAGAAAGAATACATAAAGATTTGTTTAGGCAGTTCCTCAATCAACCTCATTATGGGTACGTCTTCCCTCAATTCGAATTTGAATTGAGATATTATTATAATAAATCTAACTTGGAAAATGTATGTATACAAGAGATGAGAGATCAAGTCCCACAAACCCTAAGTTTGTACTTGAATCTAGCACCTCCAAAAAACCTTGATCAATGTTATGATGCGGAAGAGGGTTTCAAATATTTTCCGGATCAAAAATCATCTGATCGAACCTACTATTGAATAGCTCGGATATGCATAAATGTGTCAATGTTATGATAATAATCCACAAGTGAATTAACAACAATTAAGCACAACTAATTGAATACTCTACAATAGTAAAAGTCTATCTCCAATGATATCCACACAATAAAAACCAAGTCGAATAATTTGTTAAACACTTGGTGTGCGAAAAACAAAGTTTGAAATTTTATATGGTGTTTGTTGTTCTAAGAAATCCAATCAAAACCAAATGGTTAGTGAACAATACAACAAACAGAAGATTAAAAATGTAATCAAAATAATTATCCAAACCATGTTGATCCGGTGATCAAAGCAATTGACAATTTGCGAATCGAAAAATAAAAAGATGGATAGAAAGAATACACAAAGATTGTTAGGTAGTTCCTCAATCGACCACGTTGGGTACGTCTTCCCTCAATTCGAATTTGAATTGAGATATTATTATAATAAATCTTACTTGGCAAATGTATGTATACAAGAGATGAGAGATCAAGTCCCACAAACCCTAAGTTTGTACTTGACTCTAGCACTTCCAAAAAACCTTGATCAATGTTATGATGCGGAAGCAAGTTTCAAATTTTTCCCGGATCAAAAATCATAATCGAACCTATTATTGAATAGCTCGGATATGCATAAATGTGTCAATGTTATGATAATAATCCACAAGTCAATCAACAACAATTAAGCACAACTAATTGAATACTCTACAATAGTAAAAGTCTATCTCCAATGATATCCACACACAAAAAACTAAGTCAAATAATTTGTCAAACACTGGTGTGCGAAAAACAAAGTTTGAAATTTTATATGGTGTTTGTTGTTCTAAGAAATCCAATCAAACCAAATGGTTAGTGAACAATACATCAAACAAACGATTAAAAATGTAATCAAAATTATGATCCAAATCATGTTGATCCGGTGATCAAAGCAATTGACAATTTGTGAATCGAAAAATAAAAGAGAGAAAGAGAAATAATACACAAAGATTTGTTTAGGCAGTTCCTCAAGTGACCTCGTTATGGGTACGTCTTCCCTCAATTCGAATTTGAATTGAGATATTATTATAATAAATCTTACTTGGCAAATGTATGTATACAAGAGATGAGAGATCAAGTCCCACAAACCCTAAGTTTGTACTTGAATCTAGCACCTCTAAAAAACCTTGATCAATGTTATGATGCGGAAGCAAGTTTCAAATATTTCTCGGATCCAAAATCATCTAATCGAACCTACTATTGAATAGCCCGGATATGCATAAATGTGTCAATTTTATGATAATAATCCACAAGTCAATTAACAATAATTAAGCATAACTAATTGAATACTCTACAATAGTAAAAGTCTATCTCCAATGATATCCACACAATAAAAACCAAGTCGAATAATTTGTTAAACACTTGGTGTGCGAAAAACAAAGTTTGAAATTTTATATGGTGTTTGTTGTTCTAAGAAATCCAATCAAAACCAAATGGTTAGTGAACAATACAACAAACAGAAGATTAAAAATGTAATCAAAATAATTATCCAAACCATGTTGATCCGGTGATCAAAGCAATTGACAATTTGCGAATCGAAAAACAAAAAAGATGGATAGAAATAATACACAAAGAATTGTTAAGGTAGTTCCTCAATCGACCACGTTGGGTACGTCTTCCCTCAATTCGAATTTGAATTGAGATATTATTATAATAAATCTTACTTGGCAAATGTATGTATACAAGAGATGCGAGATCAAGTCCCACAAACCCTAAGTTAGTACTTGACTCTAGCACTTCCAAAAAACCTTGATCAATGTTATGATGCGGAAGCAAGTTTCAAATTTTTCCCGGATCTAAGATCATATAATCGAACCTATTATTGAATAGCTCGGATATGCATAAATGTGTCAATGTTATGATAATAATCCACAAGTCAATCAACAACAATTAAGTACAACTAATTCAATACTCTACAATAGTAAAAGTCTATCTCTAATGATATCCACACACAAAAAACTAAGTCAAATAATTTGTCAAACACTGGTGTGCGAAAAACAAAGTATGAAATTTTATATGGTGTTTCTTGTTCTAAGAAATCCAATCACAACCAAATGGTTAGTGAACATTACATCAAACAAACGATTAAAAATGTAATCAAAATTATGATCCAAATTATGTTGATCCGGTGATCAAAGCAATTGACAATTTGTGAATCGAAAAATAAAAGAGAGAAAGAGAAATAATACACAAAGATTTGTTTAGGCAGTTCCTCAAGTGACCTCGTTATGGGTACGTCTTCCCTCAATTCGAATTTTAATTGAGATATTATTATAATAAATCTTACTTGGCAAATGTATGTATACAAGAGATGAGAGATCAAGTCCCACCAACCCTAAGTTTGTACTTGAATCTAGCACGTCTAAAAAACCTTGATCAATGTTATGATGCGGAAGCAAGTTTCAAATATTTCTCGGATCCAAAATCATCTAATCGAACCTACTATTGAATAGCCCGGATATGCATAAATGTGTCAATTTTATGATAATAATCCACAAGTCAATTAACAATAATTAAGCATAACTAATTGAATACTCTACAATAGTAAAAGTCTATCTCCAATGATATCCACACAATAAAAACCAAGTCAAATAATTTGTTAAACACTTGGTGTGCGAAAAACAAAGTTTGAAATTTTATATGGTGTTTGTTGTTCTAAGAAATCCAATCACAACCAAATGGTTAGTGAACAATACAACAAACAAACGATTAAAAATGTAATCAAAATTATGATCCAAATTATGTTGATCCGGTTATCAAAGCAATTGACAATTTGTGAATCGAAAAATAAAAGAGAGAAAGAGAAAGAATACACAAAGATTTGTTTAGGAAGTTCCTCAATTGACCTCGTTATGGGTACGTATTCCCTCAATTTGAATTTGAATTGAGATATTATTATAATAAATCTTACTTGGCAAATGTATGTATACAAGAGATGAGAGATCAAGTCCCACAAACCCTAAGTTAGTACTTGACTCTAGCACTTCCAAAAAACCTTGATCAATGTTATGATGCGGAAGCAAGTTTCAAATATTTCCCGGATAAAAAATCATCTGATTGAACCTACTATTGAATAGCTCAGATATGCATAAATGTGTCAATGTTGTGATAATAATCCACAAGTCAATCAACAACAATTAAGCACACCTAATTGAATACTCTACAATAGTAAAAGTCTATCTCCAATGATATCCACACACAAAAAACCAAGTCAAATAATTTGTTAAACACTTGGTGTGCGAGAAACAAAATTTGAAATTTTATATGGTTTTTGTTATTCTAAGAAATCCAATCATAACCAAATGGATAGTGAACAATACAATAAACAAAAGATTAAAAATGTAATCAAAATTATGATCCAAACTATATTGACCCGGTGATCAAAGCAAATGACAATTTGCGAATTGAAAAATAAAAGAGACGGAGAGAAAGAATACACAAAGATTTGTTTAGGAAGTTCCCCAATCGACCTCGTTGGGTATGTCTTCCCTCAATTCGAATTTGAATTGAGATATTATTTTAATAAATCTTACTTTGCAAATGTATGTATACAAGAGATGAGAGATCAAGTCCCACAAACACTAAGTTTGTTCTTGACTCTAGCACCTCAAAAAAACCTTGATCAATGTTATGATGCGGAAGAAAGTTTCAAATATTTCCAGGATAAAAAATCATCTAATCGAACCTACTATTGAATAGCCTGAATATGCCTAAAACTGTCAATGTTATGATAATAATCCACAAGTCAAACAACAACAATTAAGCACAACAAATTGAATACTCTACAATAGTAAAAGTCTATCTCCGATGATATCCACACACAAAAAACTAAGTCAAATAATTTGTCAAACACATGGTGTGTGAAAAACAAAGTTTGAAATTTTATATGGCGTTTGTTGTTCGAAGAAATCCAATCACAACCAAATGGTTAGTGAACAATAAAACAAACACAAGATTAAAAATGTAATCAAAATTATGATCCAAACTATGTTGATCCGGTGATCAAAGCAATTGACAATTAGTGAATTGAAAAATAAAAGAGAGAAAGAGAAAGAATACACAAAGATTTGTTTAGGCAGTTCCTCAAGTGACCTCGTTATGGGTACGTCTTCCCTCAATTCGAATTTGAACTGAGATATTATTTTAAAAAATCTTACTTGGCAAATGTATGTATACAAGAGATGAGAGATCAAGTCCCACAAACCCTAAGTTTGTACTTGACTCTAGCACCTCCAAAAAACCTTAATCAATGTTATGATGCGGAAATAAGTTTCAGATATTTTCCGGATCAAAAATCATCTGATCGAACCTACTATTGAATAGCTCGGATATGCATAAATGTGTCAATGCTATGATAATAATCCACAAGTCAATCAACAACAATTAAGCACAACTAATTCAATACTCTACAATAGTAAAAGTCTATCTCCAATAATATCCACACACAAAAAACTAAGTCAAATAATTTGTCAAACACTTGGTGTGCGAAAAACAAAGTTTGAAATTTCATATGGTGTTTGTTGTTCTAAGAAATCCAATCACAAACAAATGGTAAGTGAACAATACAACAAACACAAGATTAACAATGTAATCAAAATTATGATCCAAACTATGTTGATCTGGTGATCAAAGCAATTGACAATATGTGAATCGAAAAATAAAAGAGAGAAAGAGAAAGAATACACAAAGATTTGATTAGGCAGTTCCTCAATCGACCTAGTTATTGGCACGTCTTCCCTCAATTCGAATTTGAATTGAGATATTATTATAATAAATATGACTTGGCAAATGTATGTATAGAAGAGATGAGAGATCAAGTCCCACAAACCTTAAGTTAGTACTTGACTCTAGCACTTCCAAAAAACCTTGATCAATGTAATGATGCGGAAGCAAGTTTCAAATATTTCCCGGATCAAAAATCATCTGATCGAACCTACTATTGAATAGCTCGGATGTGGATAAATGTGTCAATGTTATGATAATAATCCACAAGTCAATCAATAAAAATTAAGCACAACTAATTGAATACTCTACAATAGTAAAAGTCTATCTCCAATGATATCCGCACACAAAAAACCAAGTCAAATAATTTATAAAGTACTTGGTGTGCGAAAAACAAAGTATGAAATTTTATATGGTGTTTCTTGTTCTAAGAAATCCAATCACAACCAAATGGTTAGTGAACATTACATCAAACAAACGATTAAAAATGTAATCAAAATTATGATCCAAATTATGTTGATCCGGTGATCAAAGCAATTGACAATTTGTGAATCGAAAAATAAAAGATAGAAAGAGAAATAATACACAAAGATTTGTTTAGGCAGTTCCTCAAGTGACCTCGTTATGGGTACGTCTTCCCTCAATTCAAATTTTAATTGAGATATTATTATAATAAATCTTACTTGGCAAATGTATGTATACAAGAGATGAGAGATCAAGTCCCACCAACCCTAAGTTTGTACTTGAATCTAGCACGTCTAAAAAACCTTGATCAATGTTATGATGCAGAAGCAAGTTTCAAATATTTCCCGGATCCAAAATCATTTGATCGAACCTACTATTGAATAGCCCGGATATGCATAAATGTGTCAATTTTATGATAATAATCCACAAGTCAATTAACAATAATTAAGCATAACTAATTGAATACTCTACAATAGTAAAAGTCTATCTCCAATGATATCCACACAATAAAAACCAAGTCAAATAATTTGTTAAACACTTGGTGTGCGAAAAACAAAGTTTGAAATTTTATATGGTGTTTGTTGTTCTAAGAAATCCAATCACAACCAAATGGTTAGTGAACAATACAACAAACAAACGATTAAAAATGTAATCAAAATTATGATCCAAATTATGTTGATCCGGTTATCAAAGCAATTGACAATTTGTGAATCGAAAAATAAAAGAGAGAAAGAGAAAGAATACACAATGATTTGTTTAAGAAGTTCCTCAATTGACCTCGTTATGGGTACGTCTTCCCACAATTTGAATTTGAATTGAGATATTATTATAATAAATCTTACTTGGCAAATGTATGTATACAAGAGATGAGAGATCAAGTCCCACAAACCTTAAGTTAGTACTTGACTCTAGCACTTCCAAAAAACCTTGATCAATGTTATGATGCGGAAGCAAGTTTCAAATATTTCCCGGATAAAAAATCATCTGATTGAAACTACTATTGAATAGCTCGGATATGCATAAATGTGTCAATGTTGTGATAATAATCCATAAGTCAATCAACAACAATTAAGCACACCTAATTGAATACGCTACAATAGTAAAAGTCTATCTCCAATGATATCCACACACAAAAAACCAAGTCAAATAATTGGTTAAACACTTGGTGTGCGAGAAACAAAGTTTGAAAATTTATATGGTGTTTGTTATTCTAAGAAATCCAATCACAACCAAATTGTTAGTGAACAATACAATAAACAGAAGATTAAAAATGTAATCAAAATTTGATCCAAACTATGTTGACCCGGTGATCAAAGCAATTGACAATTTGCGAATCGAAAAATAAAAGAGATGGAGAGAAAGAATACACAAAGATTTGTTTATGCAGTTCGCCAATCGACCTCGTTGGGTACGTCTTCCCTCAATTCGAATTTGAATTGAGATATTATTTTAATAAATCTTACTTTGCAAATGTATGTATACAAGAGATGAGAGATTAAGTCCCACAAACACTAAGTTTGTTCTTGACTCTAGCACCTCCAAAAAACCTTGATCAATGTTATGATGCGGAAGCAAGTTTCAAATATTTCCCGGATAAAAAATCATCTAATAGAACCTCCTATTGAATTGCCCGAATAAGCATAAAAGTGTCAATGTTATAATAATAATCCACAAGTCAAACAACAATAATTAAGCACAACAAATTGAATACTCTACAATAGTAAAAGTCTATCTCCGATGATATCCACACACAACAAGCTAAGTCAAATAATTTGTCAAACACTTGGTGTGTGAAAAACAAACGTTGAAATTTTATATGGCGTATGTTGTTCTAAGAAATCCAATCACAACCAAATGGTTAGTGAACAATAAAACAAACACAAGATTAAAAATGTAATCAAAATTATGATCCAAACTATGTTGGTCCGGTGATCAAAGCAATTGACAATTTGTGAATCGAAAAATAAAAGAGAGAAAGAGAAAGAATACACAAAGATCTGTTTAGGCAGTTCCTCAAGTGACCTCGTTATGGGTACGTCTTCTCTCAATTCGAATTTGAATTGAGCTATTATTATAATAAATCTTACTTGGCAAATGTATGTATACAAGAGATGAGAGATCAAGTCCCACCAACCCTAAGTTTTTACTTGAATCTAGCACCTCTAAAAAACCTTGATCAATGTTAAGATGCGGAAGCAAGTTTTTAATATTTTCCGGATCAAAAATCATCTGATCGAACCTACTATTGAATAGCTCGGATATGCATAAATGTGTCAATGTTATGATAATAATCCACAAGTCAATTAACAACAATTAAGCACAACTAATTTGATACTCTACAATAGTAAAAGTCTATCTCCAATGATATCCACACAACAAAAACCAAGTCAAATAATTTGTCAAACACTTGGTGTTCGAAAAAACAAAGTTTGAAATTTTATATGGTGTTTGTTGTTCTAAGAAATCCAATCACAACTAAATGGTTAGTGAACAATACAACAAACAAACGATTAAAAATGTAATCAAAATTATGATCCAAACTATGTTGATCCGGTGATCAAAGCAATTGACAATTTGTGAATCGAAAAATAAAAGAGAGAAAGAGAAAGAATACACAAAGATCTGTTTAGGCAGTTCTTCAAGTGACCTCGTTATGGGTACGTCTTCCCTCAATTTGAATTTGAATTGAGATATTATTATAATAAATCTTACTTGGCAAATGTATGTATACAAGAGATGATAGATCAAGTCCCACAAACCCTAAGTTTGTACTTGACTCTAGCGCCTCCAAAAAACCTTGATCAATGTTATGATGCGGAATCAAGTTTTAAATATTTTCTGGATCAAAAATCATCTGATCGAACCTACTATTGAATAGCTCGGATATGCATAAATGTCTCAATATTATGATAATAATCCACAAGTCAATTAACAACAATTAAGCACAACTAATTGAATACTCTACAATAGAAAAAGTCTATCTCCAATGATATCCACATAATAAAAACCAAGTTAAATAATTTGTTAAACACTTGGAGTGCGAAAAACAAAGTTTGAAATTTTATATGGTGTTTGTTGTTCTAAGAAATCCAATCACAACCAAATGGTTAGTGAACAATACAACAAACAGAAGATTAAAAATGTAATCAAAATAATGATCCAAACTATGTTGATCCGGTGATCAAAGCAATTGACAATTTGCGAATCGAAAAATAAAAGAGATGGAGAAAAAGAATACACAAAGATTTGTTTAGGCAGTTCCTCAATTGACCTCGTTATGGGTACGTCTTCCCTCAATTTGATGTTGAATTGAGATATTATTATAATAAATCGTACTTTGCAAATGTATGTATACAAGAGATGAGAGATCAAGTCCCACAAACCCTAAGTTTGGACTTGACTCTAGCACCTCCAAAAAACCTTGATCAATGTTATGATGCGGAAGCAAGTTTCAAATATATTCCGAATCAAAAAACATCTGATCCAACCTACTATTGAATAGCTCGTATATGCATAAATGTGTCAATGTTATGATAATAATCCACAAGTCAATCAACATTAATTTAGCACAACTAAATGAATACTCTACAATAGTAAAAGTCTATCTCCAATGATATCCACACACAAAAAACCAAGTCAAATAATTTGTTAAACACTTGGTATGCTAAAAACAAAGTTTGAAATTTTATATGGTGTTTGTTGTTCTAAGAAATCCAATCACAACCAAATGGTTAGTGAACAATACAATAAACAGAAGATGAACAATGTAATCAAAAGTATGATCCAAACTATTTTGATCCGGTGATCAAAGCAATTGACAATTTATGAATCAAAAAATAAAAGAGAGAAAGAGAAAGAATACACAAAGATTTGTTTATGCAGTTCCCCAAGTGACCTCGTTATGGGTACGTCTTCCCTCAATTTGAATTTGAATTGAGATATTATTATAATAAATCTTACTTTGCAAATGTATGTAGACAATATATGAGAGATCAAGTCCCACAAACCCTAAGTTTGTACTTGACTCTAGCACCTCCAAAAAACCTTGATCAATGTTATGATGAGGAAGTAAGTTTTAAATATTTTCCGGATAAAAAATCATCTAATTGAACCTACTATTGACTAGCCCGAATATGCATAAATGTGTCAATGTTATGATAATAATCCACAAGTCAAACAACAACAATTCAACAACACTAATTGCATACTCTACAATAGTAAAAGTCTATCTCCGATGATATCCACACACAAAAAACTAACTCAAATAATTTGTCAAACAATTGGTGTGCGAAAAACAAAGTTTGAAAATTTATATGGTGTTTGTTGTTCTATGAAATCATATCACTACCAAACTGTTAATGAACATAACAACAAACAAAAGATTAAAAATGTAATCAAAATTATGATCCAAACTATGTTGATCCGGTGATCAAAGCAATTGACAATATGTGAATCGAAAAATAAAAGAGAGAAAGAGAAAGAATACAATAAGATTTGATTAGCCAATTCCTCAATCGACCTCGTATGGGCACGTCTTCCCTCAATTCGAATTTGAATTGAGATATTATTATAATAAATCTTACTTTGCAAATGTATGTATACAAGAGATGAGAGATCAAGCCCCACAAACCCTAAGTTTGTACTTGACTCTAGCACCTCCAAAAAACCTTGATCAATGTTATGATGCGGAAGCAAGTTTCAAATATTTTCCGGATCAAAAAACATCTGATCCAACCTACTATTGAATAGCTCGTATATGCATAAATGTGTCAATGTTATGATAATAATCCACAAGTCAATTAACAACAATTAAGCACAACTATATGAATACTCTACAATAGTAAAAGTCTATCTCCAATGATATCCACACACAAAAAACCAAGTCAAATAATTTGTTAAACACTTGGTATGCTAAAAACAATGTTTGAAATTTTATATGGTGTTTGTTGTTCTAAGAAATCCAATCACAACCAAATGGTTAGTGAACAATACAATAAACAGAAGATTAACAATGTAATCAAAATTATGATCTAAACTATTTTGATCCGGTGATCAAAGCAATTGACAATTTATGATTCGAAAAATAAAAGAGAGAAAGAGAAAGAATACACAAAGATTTGTTCCTCAAGTGACCTCGTTATGGGTACGTCTTCCCTCAATTTGAATTTGAATTGAGATATTATTATAATAAATCTTACTTGGCAAATGTATGTATACAAGAGATGCGAGATCAAGTCCCATAAACCCTAAGTTAGTACTTGACTCTAGCACTTCCAAAAATCCTTGATCAATGTTATGATGCGGAAGCAAGTTTCCAGTATTTCCCGGATCAAAAATCATCTGATCGAACCTACTATTGAATATCTCGGATATGCATAAATGTGTCAATGTTATGATAATAATCCACAAGTCAATCAACAACAATTAAACAGAACTAATTGAATACTCTACAATAGTAAAAGTCTATCTCCAATGATATCCACACACAAAAAACCAAGTCAAATAATTTGTTAAACACTTGTTGTGCGAGAAACAAAGTTTGAAATTTTATATGGTGTTTGTTATTCTAAGAAATCCAATGACAACCAAAATGGTTAGTGAACAATACAATAAACAGAAGATTAAAAATGTAATCAAAATTATGATCCAAACTATGTTGACCCGGTGATCAAAGCAATTGACAATTTGTGAATCGAAAAATAAAAGAGATGGAGAGAAAGAATACACAAAGATTTGTTTAGGTTGTTCCCCAATCGACCTCGTTGGGTACGTCTTCCGTTAATTCGAACTTGAATTGAGATATTATTTTAATAAATCTTACTTTGCAAATGTATGTCTACAAGAGATGAGAGATCAAGTCCCACAAACACTAAGTTTGTTCTTGACTCTAACACCTCCAAAAAACATTGATCAATGTTATGATGCGGAAGCAAGTTTCAAATATTTTCCGGATAAAAAATCATCTAATCGAACCTACTGTTGAATAGGCCGAATATGCATAAAGGTGTCAATGTTATGATAATAATCCACAAGTCAAACAACAACAATTAAGCACAACTAATTGAATACTCTACAATAGTAAAAGTCTATCTCCGATGATATCCACACACAAAAAACTAAGTCAAATAATTTGTCAAACACTTGGTGTGTGAAAAACAAAGTTTGAAATTTTATATGGCGTTTGTTGTTCTAAGAAGGGACCTGCCGGGGATACGAATCTTACTCTATTGAGGGAAGATCAACAAAGGATTCCAACCAAAGAGCGTAAGAGACATATTATTCATTACCTGCAGACCGTGAATAATATACTCGAAAGGAAAAGACACCAGAGATACCGGAGTATATAATAGGTGACTAACCAAAAAGGAGAGACAATCGATACCAAGCATCCGGGTAAACGAAAGACAACTCAAAGGGATAAATTGCAAGCATCCGACAATTATCCGAAACAACAAATATTCGATTCCGCAAAAGGGAAATAACGAATCTTACTCGACTAGAGAAACACAAAAGGCTTCAACTGAAGAGTGAATGAGATATATTATTCATAGCCGTCAAAACGTGAATAATAACCTCGAGAGGAAGATTATCCTGAACCGGGTTGTAGGTTGTTTATAGGATAAAAATCCGAAAAGAAAGGCATCGGGATACCAAGCCAGGTATATAAAGATGGCCAATCAAAGGGAGCAACAGACATTACCAACAAGAGGGTAAATGAAAGGCGATCTGCTGAGGATTCACTGGTGAGAATCAGTGATCCGGGGATGAATTGCATAAACAGAAATTATCCACAACGACAAGCTGGGGATATATTGATGACAATCAGCTATCCGGGGAACACAATCACTGAGAAACGGTGAAGGGACCCGCCGGGGATAAACTTGCTAGCATACGGCAATTATCCACAAAAGATTTGCTGGGGATATAAGTGCTTATTCAAGCGACTCATCCAAGCGAAGGAAAATCAACATCGAATACTAGATGAAGATAACCACAAAGAGGGGATTACATCTACCAAAGATTGGATAGAAAACCACAGAAAGGGAACTGTCATCGGTTGGGATGAACGACAAAATTGACTCCGTTAGGGGAGAAAACGGGGTTTATAACTACCGGGTAGTAGGTAGAAAACCGCAAAGATAGGACTTACAACTGCTGGTTTGTAGGCAGAAGGCCAAAACATTCCACTGAGGATAAGATGAATGAGCGCCGGTTTGTAAGCAACTATTCATTTATGCCACAATGAAGCGCAAGAGACAGTTGAAAAAGGCCAATTTTAGGATCAAACCAAAAAGGCGGACTGAATCAAGACTTGTCCTGATGAGGATATAACTCAAAAGGGTAAACCCGTCCCAATGTGTGTTGGGAGGGAACGGAAACAAACGTCATCCACGAGGATGTATCTCAGTGGGGAAATGGCAGGAAAGGACAGACACTTTCTGCTTAAGGGCTGACTCTATTTTGATAGATTAACACCCGACATCTGCTTTGGGAGATCTAAAAAGGAGATCTGTATCACCATAGCAGGAAACAACAAACAAAAGATATATGGCAAAATATGCAACATGAATATCTGAATGTTTTATGAGTATGCATGAATATGCGTGATTTATGTTTGATGAATGCTGACAAAACAGACAGTTCTAACACAAACAGGACCAGGAATCAAACATCCGGTACGATACTTCCAGGGAAAACCAAGGAGGTCCAACTGGAAAGCCAATTTGCTGGAGATCTTCAAGCTGAAAAGCAAAGATCTGCGGGGAGGCAAAAGATCAGAGATGTCACAAAATCTCTGCGTGATGGATCAGCAATCAACCCAACTGGAGTACAGAAAGTCACAACAGGCAACAACGGCCACAAAGACAAATCTGTTGGGGAATGGGACAAATCCCAAAATATCTGCAGGGGAACAAGAGCTCACTGCTATGAAAGCAACTCTACAATAACTCCACTGGGGAACAACCCACAAAGGGAGAACAGATCATCCACGTAGAATCTGGCTGCACAAGCAACTCTACCTGGGGATAATGCAAATATCCACTCCATTGGGGAACAACCCACTGAGGAGGAAGAAAAGATCACACAAGTAGATTCTGCGACAAGCCACTCTACTGGGGATCAACAGCAATCAGGGAATCAACCCAAATCTATGGATGATAGATCACCAACCGGTCCTACTGGGGAAAACAGAGGTTTCCAACTCTGGCGGAGATTCTGAGGGGGATATCACGGATGCAATCCTGACTCTGTTGAGGAATAACCGTCCCATAGGGGATTTTGCATATACACGGTCCACCAAACCACAAACTTACTGACGGTTCCTGGGGAGACCCGTTGAAGAATCCACTGAGGGATACGGAAGAGAGCTGGGGATCAACCACCAAATGCTGACTCTACTGAGGAGAAAATCCACAACTGCTGAGGAGGAACACAATCACTGCCCTGCTGAAGGAATAAACGCACTGATGGGGAGATATAGCAACTCTACTGGCGACGTGGCCGGGGAAGAGAGTACTACTGGAGTAAACAAAATCTTCCATAATACTCTGCTCTGGGGATAAAATCACAGATCCCGCTATCGGCTGTGCTGAGGAAAGATAGCGACAATCCGGCTTGCAACAATGCTGGGAAAGCGGTAAAGTACCGGGATATCAATCCACCAACCATTAAATCTTCTAAGGGAAGGCATCCATGCTGAGGATAAAACCACAACTCCGTTGGCGATTGCACTGGGGAGAGTGATAGGGTACCGGGGTCTCAAACCACCAACTACCGAAACTTCCAAATGGGAAATACCCATGCTGGGGGGAATACTTGCTGGAGAAGAAAACGAAGTCTTCAACAACATTCTGCTTAGGGAACAACCCTAACAAAAACTCTGCTTGGGGGACAACCCCGATAAAGCAGGATAAAGAGGATGCAACCAATGCCAGGAATATGAACCAATGTCTTACCTGTTGGAAATCATGCCACCCTCGGGAGAGCACTGAGAGATTCTTAAGTATCCTTTCGTCATTGTGAATGTTCACTTTGTTCAAAACAACAATTTGAAAAATTTATTTGTTTAACAATGCCATTTTATCAATTAAAACATGCAAAACATTTGTTGAATTGAAACAAATAAGAGTGCAAATAATTGGATAAAAGCTCAAATTGATTTGATGGAATGGTAGCCTGCAAATGGCAAGACTCCATAGATCTGTACAAATTTGAAATCAGTGATATATAGTCGAAGAGGGCTACATTGAACATAATGATCCTTTCTCTACCAATTTGAATCTCGATGTATGCGAAACTTCAGTTGACGACGAATCGAGAATCTCTGACGAGAAGACAGCTGGTGACCAGAAGGTCTTGTCAGGGTGCAGTTACTTGCCAAATCCCTAATTTTTGCCTAGATTGCCCCAGGGTGAGGTACTCAATCTAGCGGGCTGCAAAATTCAATTTTTTTCAAGTCTCTAATTTTAGCATGGATTACCCTTGCGGGTTCTCCACCGAGACGCTCATTTTTGCCTAAGCCGCCCTTTCGGGTTTTCAACTTAGCGAGCTATTCTGTTTTTCATTTGCATATACTTTTTTTTAGGCAAAGTATTTCTTGACTGCATCTGAATTCACAGGACGAGTGAAATCCTCCCCATCCATTGTTGTAAGCATCAAAGCTCCGCCTGAAAAGGCTCTCTTAACAACATATGGACCCTCGTAGTTTGGAGTCCACTTGCCCCTGGAATCGGGCACAAAAGACAAGACTTTCTTGAGCACGAGGTCACCTTCTCGGAACACACGAGGTTTGACCTTCTTATCGAATGCTTTCTTCATTCTCTGCTGATATAACTGACCATGGCACATGGCAGTCAATCGCTTCTCTTCAATCAAATTCAACTGGTCATAACGACTCTGAATCCATTCAGCATCAGTCAACTAGGGACTTGAGGGTATAATTTTTCTTTTTTCTTTTGAAAAAATTTTGAATTTTTTTTTCTTCTGATTTTTGATTTTTCATTCTTTTTCACCCTCCTTTTTTTTATTGCATTTGCAATGCCCCAGTTTGACTGTTGCTGGGTTCTCGAGACGCAGCTGAATGATCTGCTTTTCATTGCTCAAGTGCTCGGGTAATCTCGTCAGGAATCCCCTTCAACATCATCTTCCTCTGCTTCGAATACAAAGAATTCATGATTGGGAGATGGCGTTGGATCATTATGTTCAATGGGTTCAGAAATCCCTGCATAATGATTCTGGATAATGAAAAGCTTTTGTATTTTAAATAAGCAAATCATTTATGTAGATGAAAAATGTTGTTTTATTTGTTTTTCAGGGTTTTTTTTGTGATCACTGATTTCATGCAAAAAGCAAAAAGTGAAAACAAATGGAAAAACAAATGTTTAACAATGCATTAATTGAATGAAACATCATTGTATTAAATGCTGCCAACAATGTCATCACTTCTCCTTTTGGCATGGGAGAAGGGTTTTAAACAAAGTGAACAATTACTCTGATATATGGATGACTGTAGGAACATCTACAGTGACCCAATTGTGGCAGACACCACCAGGTATGACGAAATTGTTCAAATCCTCTGCATCCTCTTCCAGAATAGCAGCAACTTCCTCGGTTTGATCGTCATGGATGAATCCTCCACTCTTGAACAAACCTTGCTCATTGAATGCCCCAGACGAATAGCCAATGCCAGCCCGGGATCTGTTGTCTTCAAGCTCAATCACCTTCCCTAAACCAGCTACTGCACCACATTCAATGGCCAGCTTTGCATCTTTATAGGAAGAAAATGAATGAGACTTCTTCTCAATTGGTTCATCAATAGATAAAGCTTGGAACGGAGTTCCAACTTCATCCTCGGCATCAATATATGAGAAAGAAGACAGGTGGCTAACCAGGAATAATTCCATCAGAGCACTCTGTCTGGCAAATTCCTCCTCGAGTTTACAATTCTCTTGCTCTGGATGATCCATCACTCTGGCAGAGATTGGCTCTGGTATAGTACCGGCGAAATGTGTCTCCAAAATAAATGAAGATCGCAGGGTCAGACCACAGGACGGGAGACCGGAACAAAACACTCGCTTATGCAAATGATGCATGAGGTGTTTGTGCATATGCTTGTTTTTTTTTATTTCAAAGGAACTCGAGGGTTTTATTTGCAAACTTTGAAATATTTAAGCATTTTGATCATATATGAGAATATCTCATCAGATATATCAGGTTAAAAATTTTTTCCCGGTTTTTTCCTGTTTGAAATTTTTTGCAAATAAACTCCTTTGAGATCCTTGAAATTTTTCTTTTTATCTGATGATATGGATGCAGATGAATGCATGAATGCATGAATGCAACAATCACACTCAAGGATCAAGCAAGGCACACCAAACAAAGGTCGTGGGAAAGCTCGTTGTATCCCTAATATCAATCATCCATTTTGGCGGATTTAGGTTTTCACCTTATCGACACCCAAGTTCCATTGATATTAACGGTACATGAACCGGTTCTAACATCCTTAATATCAATCATCCATTTTGGCGGATTATGGTTTGCACCTTATCAACGCCCAAGTTCCATTGATATTAACGATGTTTGAACGACTCAACCACGAATCACGGGTTTGCTGAGAGTCACGAGCATGGAGTCCTGGTTAAGAACCACCCAATGGGAGTGTACTAGGGTTTAAACCTGCCAGACATGTTCTACCAGAGGTTCCCACAATCATCCTCCCATCTCTCGGATATTATCGGATATACGAATACTCGTATTCCAAAAATATTCTCAAGAGAGACACTTATGAGTGTAGTATCGCGTAACAATCGCATCAGATCTGACATCTGAACGACCTCCGCACTACGTCCTAAAAAATAGGCCAAGATGGGTTTGGTAAACTACGGCCCTTGGCTTCTAAGGCACATGATTGAACGAATAATGCCTAACCACAAATAACTTGTGTGACATTATTAATCCAACATGACCTCCACCAAGTGAATGGACTCGCAAGTCAACTGGCTAAGGAATACTCCACACCAGTCAACAAGACTATGCCATTCTCCTATCCTAGAGTGCACTCGAGTTCGGGTATATAACTCATCTCACAAAGATCACCAAAGCAAACAGCAATTGTATATCAAGCAATTCAAACATTACAATCAATACAGTTATACCAAATTGTACAAAAATATGTCAAATAACACATAAACAAATATCATACAACAAGGGTGAAAAGTAGACAATACCACCAGGGAAGGTCTAATGTTGTCCCCAGCAGAGTCGCCACTTTTCTGTAGCGGTGTATTCGTCGCTATATGATTTATTGATTAAACCATAAGCAAAGTATACAATGAATCGAGTCGCCACCGCACTTTTATTTATCCTAAGGACTGGTTAAAAAGCGAACAAAAACCTAAGAAGTTTTACACGTAGAAAACCAATAAAAGATCAGAGAGTCTGGGTAAGGGGTAAATTACGCAATGGGAAGGTGTTAGGCACCCATCACGTCCTAGGTACTCCTAGGGAGCCCTTTTCACACTTGTTGTATAAAAATATTTATTTGTTTTTTTTGACATATTGTGCAAACATGAATGGGATGATGAGAAAAGAATGTACAAGTTAGTTATTTTTGTGTTTGAACGGATGAACCCGTTGCCTACGTACCTTCCATCAAAGGTAAGGATCAAAACGCCGTAGTTCGGCTAAAAGATTTCCAAAAATTAGTGAGTTCAATTTTAAAACACAAGCACTAAGGCTTTTCATTACCAATGGGAGAAAACTCAACCCGAATCAACAATCCACCATGCGAGGATGGCTTCGACGTACTAGAGGGGTTAACCCTGTTTTCAGTACGGAAGTCTTACAATCGACTCACTAAGGATAAGGTAAGATTTACATCAACCGCTATGGTAATTGAAACCTATGGCTAATGTATGAAAACATATTAACAATGGACAAAGCCACAAAACAATTGAATGTGTGAGGTTAATTGATTATGAGTATTCACAAAATATGGTCAAGGTATGATTAAGATTGATTCAAAGAAGTGTTATGAAATTGAGTTTGAAAAGTCAAGGACTTAGGGTCCAGGTTTCTAATTTGAAAAGACATGAAGATGTTTGCACATCAAGTCAAAGTTTTTGGAAAACAAAGTGTGAGAAGGTTTAGGACAAAGAGGGTATGGATGATGGAATGTAAAACTTCTTAGAAAGGTTCACCTCTTGAAATCATATAGAAGATGATTCAAGTGTGTCCTTAGGAATAAGCATCTGAGCAATCAAAAATAAAGGCAAGGTGATACCGGATGCCATCAATGGACTTATACCAATCTCACAAACAAAAGCGGATATCGGATACCAATAAGTGGGTTTACACCAATCTCCTAAAACAAAACAATGATACCGGATGCCATCAATGGACTTATACCAATCTCACAAAGCAAAAGCGGATATCGGATACCAATAAATGGGTTTACACCAATCTCCTAAAGTAAACAAAACTTGGATGTCAGATGCCAATTTGTCTGGACTTATACCAACCTCCAAAGGATGATCATGGGAGTACAAATGCCAACAACATGGTCTTACAATTGCATCCTCACATACAACAAACAAACAATGCACTAAGCAATGGACATGAGTGACCAAGTGAAATGGTCTCACACTCTATCCCTTCCAAATCATAGGAACAATGGCCAATGAGTGGACTTACAGTTGTCCTCAATGGGTAAACTCAAACATGGATCACAAAGATATGCAATGATGATCATGCAATAATGAACAATTTATGATGATAAATGCACAAAGGCAAGCAAGCAAACATGTACAAATGCAACAAGCAATCAATCAAACAAAGTCATTTAGCACTCACTATAACCAAACAATTAGGCTCAATCAAAGGGTTAGACTTAAAAGTCAAATGGAATAGGGTAAATGGTGCTCTTAACCTTGACATTGAGAGCCAAGGTGAAGCAGATGAAAGGATATGAGGGGTGTGCCTCATCACTCTTATCCCTGGTCAGGGAGAGCATTGAATATCAGAAGGTGTGGGAGTTCAGAAAGATGGAACTCTCTCCACAAGTTAGACTCGATAGATCTTGGGCTTTTACTCACTATGCATCAACACATGTGGTGTGAGCAAGGTGAGAGACTCACAGAATAGTAGGAGATAGGCTACATATCTCTTTTGTCTACCAATTGCCTCATATGAGGTCTTTACTTGCTTGGGGACAAAGTTAAACAATCACAAACATTGCCTCTTAAGGAGGGCTTCAGACAGTTGCCTGGCTAAGTAACAAGCCAGGTCTTCCAGACTACATGGAGACAAGAGATTCTACCTCAATGCTTAAGCAAAGCAAAGCAATAGCAAGTTCTCAAAGGAACTAAAGCAACTATGGTACCTGAAATCAATCAAATATAATCAGCATTCAAGTCACAAAGTCAAAACAGACAAGTTATGAACCAACAGTCAACACAATAAATCACATGTGCAAAGCACAAACTCAAAGCAAATGAGTTAGCATCCTACAAAACAAACCAAGTTAGTTCATGATAATCAAATAAACCAAAATCAATCAACTTGAATTAATCTCCTTAAAGCAATTGCTTCTTTAACCTGAAAAGTCAAATTCAAACATGAGAAGTAAGACCACTAGGACAAGCCTAGGGTCAAAAGGAGGTGAAAAATTCAAAACAGCAAATGAAAATTGATCAAAATCAATATTTATCAACCAAGAGTAGAATCCAATTGGTCTCACATCAAAACTATGCACCAAATCCATTTCATAAGCTAAACATGTCAAACTATGCATTTTGAGAACTCAATGGTGTAAACAGAATGAACACAAGCATATCAATACCAAAATGGCTCAATAAATTCTAGGAAAAATCATGCTTAAACAGAACACATTGAATGAGCAGCACACCAAATTTCTTGTCATTTGGATAAAGGGAAGCCAATCAATTAAAATCAACAAGTCACAGCATGTTCATACAAGCTCATACAAGACCACAAATCAATTATCAACTTTAGGCAAGTGTAAAACAGAAATGGAATAAGGTAAATGAACCACACCAAAGCGAAAATCAAATTTAACATGTTAAGAACCAATCCACAAAATTTCAGCTTCATATGATAAGGCATGAGAATTTCACAAGTCATGTAAGTTGAACACTTCACAAAAGTTCAAAAATGACTAAGCAGCAAAGAAAATCCCAATCAAATAGGAAAATGCATTGCAAAATTCCAGGAAAAATCACAAGCAAACTAGACATCCCTAAGTATTAGCATACAAAAATCCAGAGCAATTGGCATAGCATAAGCATGGAAAATAAAACCAGGAACATGATCAAGACATGGTGTACCACCAATTGTCACACCTCTAAAGATCACATCATATCTCACAATCCAGAAATGCAAAATTAGCAAACTACATACCAAAATGTTCATCAATGAGTCTAGATCATGCATGTAAAGTTTCAGCTTCATATGATCATCCATCATTATTTCACAAGCAAAATGGTAAAACATAGGCACAAAGCATACATGATTAAAACCATTAAACAAAATTAAAACACAGTCGTGCACAACTTGTGTTATCATGCCTATAAAAAACTAGATGAAAAATGGAGATGGATGCAAAAATCCCCACACAATTTGGATCATCCAAGAATTATTTATGAATTTTTGAAATTGATGATGAAAATGAAATAAACATTTAACAATTAAAATGAATTTAGTGAACTGAATGGCAATGTTGTAAATATGATGCTCACTTAATGAAACGCTGCGTTTCATTAAGTGAGGTGGCAGCGTGCGATTCGTGGCATGGGAGAGAAACAACTGAAAACATGCAAAGCCAGGCAAACAGGACCTGAGCGCGATCTGGAAACGAAATTTGAATGTTCATCGCGCGTTCTTCATGTTCGTCATCAACGTGAACTTTTTCTCACAAAAACTAGCAAGCGATATACCAATCGAATCATCACATCATGTAGATCACTAATCTAACAAGCAATTAACCTAATTCTAATCATGCTTCACGGATCAAGCAAAAACAAGTTTCACATCCAAACTTTAAATCAAGATAACTAGATCAATTCTCAATGAAATTATACGATTCAACTTGCAGCAAGCTCAACAATAAGAGATCTATCAAAGCCACATCATGATTTTAGCAATTGTAAGAATCGAATTCTTACCTCTTGAAGTTGCAGATCTTGATTCTGGTGATTTCAAGGCTTGGAGGTTTAAAACAGATAGCCTATGATGATTAGGAAGATGAAAGGAAGTGGAATTTTAGCTCGACACCACTTGAATCAGCATAGATCTTCAACTGCCATGTTCATGTGCAATTCCTCAACAGTGGTGATTTAGCAAGATTCTTCACGATTTCTTCTTCAACAGATGCTCTATTGTGCCTGCAAATGATGAACAATACAAGAGAAAGCAAGCAGAATGATGAATCTTTGATGAACAAAGTGAAAAAAGTTTGGAAGAAATTGAGAGAATTTGGAAAATTTTGGATTTGGATCTGAAATTGTGATTGTGGATTTCGAAATTCTGTTATGATTAGGACTATATACCATGGCTTAATCCAATTGTTAATCAAGTTTAGCCAAATCAAGTGAATTAGTGAAAATGCAAAATCATGTTAAATGGCCAAAATGACCTTATGCACAAATGACCAATGGAACAGTAAAAATGCCTTTGAAGCAAATCCAAATTTCAGTTTATGAGCTGTTGGAATTGATTTGGCATGAAAATCATGTATATTTTTCAAATTGACTATTTTTCCCACCAAAATGCAAAATGAACACTTGAAAAATGGACTTTTGATGTGATGATTTTTGATGAAATGTGATGATGGATCATGATAATACATGTCAAATGTGACTTGCTCAAAAAAGAATCACCCAAATTGGCCAAATGGTTCATGAGTTATGCCACTTTGAAATTCAACTTTTCCTGAAAATGATTTGATCATAACTTGCCAACCATAAATGGGAAATGAGTGTTCTTGGACTTTTTGGAAAGGCAAGAGCAAGATATTCAACTTTCATGTTGGACAAATTTTGATTTGAAGCTTGCTTGGACATGTAAATTTGAGGAGAAGAACTTTCCATTTTTGGCAGTTGAAAATTACAGATCATTACTATTTTGGGAAACTTCTTGTCTGACCTCCAATTCCTCAATGTTGATGTTTGACATGTTATATGAGGCTTATATGGACATGAATGATGCCTTTCCAACCATCTCACACCTTCAAATCCCTGATTAAATGCACAGTTGACCACAATTGACTTTGCTAGGGTTTTGGTTGACTGAGCCATGTTCTGCTGACTTTCAAGCCTCTTTCTCTTGAGATCTTGATACCAAATGATACCATAACTCATATGAATCTCTTATGAATGATCATGGTGGCCAAATTCTTCAAGAATGGCCACCATCTATTGCTCAATGACTGATTTGACTGTTTCGACATAGTTTGCTTCATCTGCAAGTATTAAGGTTAGATGACAATATTTTTGTATTTTTGGGTTAGTAAACAAATGAAAAGCAATGATATACAAATGCTAAACATGCTTAGTGATCAAGAACCACACTCACAAGATGACCCACTCACTAGGAGGGAAGCAAAGGTGCACAATGATCCTTGAGGCAATGATATGATATGATATGATGCCATGAGGGATCTTAGGGCAAAAATTGGGGTCTTACAATGAGAGATCAAGTCCCATAAACCCTAAGTTTGTTCTTGACTCTAGCACCTCCAAAAAACCATGATCAATGTTATGATGCGGAAGCAAGTTTCAAATATTTCTCGGATAAAAAATCATCTAATCGAACCTATTATTGAATAGCTCAGATATGCATAAATGTGTCAATGTTATGATAATAATCCTCAAGTCAATCAACAACGATTAAGCACAACTAATTGAAAACTCTACAATAGTAAAAGTCTATCTCCAATGATATCCACACACAAAAAACTAAGTCAAATAATTTTTCAAACACTTGGTGTGCGAAAAACAAAGTTTGAAATTTTTTAAGGTGTTTGTTGTTCTAAGAAATCCAATCACAACCAAATGGTTAGTGAACAATACAATAAACAGAAGATTAAAAATGTAATCAAAATTATGATGGAAACTATGTTGATGCGGTGATCAAAGCAATTGACAATTTGGGAATCGAAAAATAAAAGAGATGGAGAGAAAGAATACACAAAGATTTGTTTAGGTAGTTCCCCAATCGATCTCGTTGGGTACGTCTTCCCTCAATTCGAATTTGAATTGAGATATTATTATAATAAATCTTAATTTGCTAATGTATGTATACAAGACATGAGAGATCAAGTCCCACAAACCCTAAGTTTTTTCTTGACTCTATTACCTTGAAAAAACCTTGATCAATGTTATGATGCGGAAGCAAGTTTCAAATATTTCCCGGATCAAATCAACAACAATTAAACACAACTAATTGAATACTCTACAATAGTAAAAGTCTATCTCCAATGATATCCACACACAAAAAACTAACTCAAATAATTTGTCAAACACTAGGTGTGCGAAAAACAATGTTTGAAAATTTATATGGTGTTTGTTGTTCTATGAAATTCAATCACAACCAAACGGTTAATGAACAATACAACAAACACAAGATTAAAAATGTAATCAAAATTATGATCCAAACTATGTTGACCCGTGATCAAAGCAATTGAGAATATGTGAATCGAAAAATAAAAGAGAGAAAGATAAAGAATACACAAAGATTTGTTTAGGCAATTCCTCAATCGACCTCGTATGGGCACGTCTTCCCTCAATTCGAATTTGAATTCATATATTATTATAATAAATCTTACTTTGCATATGTATGTATACAAGAGATGAGAGATCAAGTCCCACAAACCCTAAGTTTGTACTTGACTCTAACATCTCCAAAAAACCTTGATCAATGTTATGATGCGGAAGTAAGTTTCAAATATTTTACGGATCAAAAAACATCTGATCCAACCTACTATTGAATAGCTCGTATATGCATAAATGTGTCAATGTTATGATAATAATCTACAAGTCAATTAACAACAATTAAGCACAACTAATTGAATACTCTACAATAGTAAAAGTCTATCTCCAATGATATCCACACACAAAAAACCATGTCAAATAATTTGTTAAACACTTGGTATGCTAAAAACAAAGTTTGAAATTTTATATGGTGTTTGTTGTTCTAAGAAATCAAATCACCACCAAATGGTTAGTGAACAATACAATAAACAGAAGATTAACAATGTAATCAAAATTATGATCCAAACTATTTTGATCCGGTGATCAAAGCAATTGACAATTTATGAATCGAAAAATAAAAGAGAGAAAGTGAAAGAATACACAAAGATTTGTTTAGGCAGTTCCTCAAGTGACCTCGTTATGGGTACGTCTTCCTTCAATTTGAATTTGAATTGAGATATTACTATAATAAATCTTACTTTACAAATGTATGTAGACAAGATATGAGAGAACAAGTCCCACAAATCCTAAGTTTGTACTTGACTCTAGCACCTCAAAAAAACCTTGATCAATGTTATGATGAGGAAGTAAGTTTTAAATATTTTCCGGATAAAAAATCATCTAATTGAACCTACTATTGAATAGCTCGAATATGCCTAAATGTGTCAATGTTATGATAATAATCCACAAGTCAATCAACAACAATTCAACAACACTAATTGAATACTCTACAATAGTAAAAGTCTATCTCCGATGATATCCACACACAAAAAACTAAGTCAAATAATTTGTCAAGGTCTTGGTGTGCGAAAAACAAAGTTTGAAATTTTATATGGCGTATGTTGTTCTAAGAAATCCAATCACAACCAAATGGTTAGTGAATAATTAAACAAACACAAGATTAAAAATGTAGTCAAAATTATGATCCAAACTATGTTGATCCGGTGATCAAAGCAATTGACAATTTGTGAATCGAAAAATAAAAGAGAGAAAGAGAAAGAATACACAAAGATTTGTTTAACCAGTTCCTCAAGTGACCTCGTTATGGGTACATCTTCCCTCAATTCGAATTTGAATTGAGATAATATTATAATAAATCTTACTTTGCAAATGTATGTATACAAGAGATGCGAGATCAACTCCCACAAACCCTAAGTTTGTACTTGACTCTAGCACCTCCAAAAAACCTTGATCAATGTTATGATGCGGAAGTAAGTTTAAAATATTTTCCGGATCCAAAATCATCTAATCGAACCTACTATTGAATAGCCCGGATATGCATAAATGTGTCAATTTTATGATAATAATCCACAAGTCAATCAATAACAGTTAAGCACAACTAATTGAATACTCTATAATAGTAAAAGCCTATCACCAATGATATCCACACAAAAAAAACCAAGTCAAATAATTTGTTAAACACTTGGTGAGCGAAAAACAAAGTTTGAAATTTTATATGGTGTTTGTTGTTCTAAGAAATCCAATCACAACCAAATGGTTAGTGAACAATACAACAAACAGAAGGTTAAAAATGTAATCAAAATAATGATCCAAACTATGTTGATCTGGTGATCAAAGCAATTGACAATTTGCGAATCGAAAAATAAAAGAGAGAAAGAGAAAGAAGACACAAAGATTTGTTTAGGCAGTTTCTCAAGTGACCTCGTTATGGGTACGTCTTCCCTCAATTCGAATTTGAATTGGGATATTATTAAAATAAATCTTACTTGGCAAATGTATGTATACAAGAGATGTGAGATCAAGTCCCACAAACCCTAAGTTAGTACTTGATTCGAGCACTTCCAAAAAACCTTGATCAATGTTATGATGCGGAAGCAAGTTTCCAGTATTTCCCGGATCAAAAATCATCTGATCGAACCTACTATTGAATAGCTCGGATATGCATAGATGTGTCAATGTTATGATAATAATCCACAAGTCAATCAACAACAATTAAGCAAAACTAATTGAATACTCTACAATAGTAAAAGTCTATCTCCAATGATATCCACACACAAAAAACCAAGTCAAATAATTTGTTGAACACTTGGTGTACGAGAAACAAAGTTTGAAATTTTATATGGTGTTTGTTATTCTAAGAAATCCAATCACAACCAAAATGGTTAGTGAACAATACAATAAACAGAAGATTAAAAATGTAATCAAAATTATGTACCAAACTATGTTGACCCGGTGAACAAAGCAATTGACAATTTGCGAATCGAAAAATAAAAGAGATGGAGAGAAAGAATACACAAAGATTTGTTTTGGTAGTTCCCCAATCGACCTCGTTGGAAACGTCTTCCCTTAATTCGAACTTGAATTGAGATATTATTTTAATAAATCTTACTTTGCAAATGTATGTATACAAGAGATGAGAGATCAAGTCCCACAAACACTAAGTTTGTTCTTGACTCTAGCACCTCCAAAAAACATTGATCAATGTTATGATGCAGAAGCAAGTTTCAAATATTTCCCGGATAAAAAATCATCTAATCGAACCTACTGTTGAATAGGCCGAATATGCATAAAGGTGTCAATGTTATGATAATAATCCACAAGTCAAACAACAACAATTAAGCACAACTAATTGAATACTATACAATAATAAAAGTCTATCTCCGATGATATCCACACACAAAAAACTAAGTCAAATAATTTGTCAAACACTGGGTGTGTGAAAAACAAAGTTTGAAATTTTATATGGCGTTTGTTGTTCTAAGAAATCCAATCACAACCAAATGGTTAGTGAACAATAAAACAAACACAAGATTAAAAATGTAATCGAAATTATGATCCAGACTATGTTGATCCGGTGATCAAAGCAATTGACAATGTGTGAATCGAAAAATAAAAGAGAGAAAGAGAAATAGTACACAAAGATTTATTTAGGCAGTTCCTCAAGTGAACTCGTTATGGGTACGTCTTCCCTTAATTCGAATTTGAATTGAGATATTATTATAATAAATCTTACTTTGCAAGTGTATGTATACAAGATATGAGAGATCAAGTCCCACAAACCCTAAGTTTTTTCTTGACTCTAGCACCTCCAAAAAACCTTGATCAATGTTATGATGCGGAAGCAAGTTTCAAATATTTCCCGGATCAAAACTCTTCTAATCGAACCTACTATTGAATAGCTCGTATATGCATAAATGTGTCAATCTTAAGGTAATAATCCAGAAGTAAATCAACAGCAATTCAACACAACTAATTGAATACTCTACAATAGTAAAAGTCTATCTCCAATGATATCCACACACAAAAAACTGAGTCAAATAATTTGTGAAACACTTGGTGTGCGAAAAACAAAGTTTGAAATTTTATATGGTGTTTGTTGTTCTAAGAAATCCAATCACAACCAAATGGTTAGTGAACAATACAATAAACAGAAGATTAACAATGTAATCAAAATTATGATCCAAACTATTTTGATCCGGTGATCAAAGCAATTGACAATTTATGAATCGAAAAATAAAAGAGAGAAAGAGAAAGAATACACAAAGATTTGTTTAGGCATTTCCTCAAGTGACCTCGTTATGGGTACGTCTTCCCTCAATTTTAATTTGAATTGAGATATTATTATAATAAATCTTACTTTGCAAATGTATGTAGACAAGATATGAGAGATCAAGTCCCACAAATCCTAAGTTTGTACTTGACTCTAGCACCTCCAAAAAACCTTGATCAATGTTATGATGAGGAAGTAAGTTTTAAATATTTTCCGGATAAAAAATCATCTAATTGAACCTACTATTGATTAGCCCGAATATGCATAAATGTGTCAATGTTATGATAATAATCCAGAAGTCAATCAACAACAATTCAACAACACTAATTGAATACTCTACAATAGTAAAAGTCTATCTCCGATGATATCCACACACAAAAAACTAAGTCAAATAATTTGTCAAGGTCTTGGTGTGCGAAAAACAAAGTTTGAAATTTTATATGGCGTTTGTTGTTCTAAGAAATCCAATCACAACCAAATGGTTAGTGAAGAATAAAACAAACAAAAGATTAAAAATGTAGTCAAAATTATGATACAAACTATGTTGATCCGGTGATCAAAGCAATTGACAATTTGTGAATCGAAAAATGAAAGAGAGAAAGAGAAAGAATACACAAAGATTTGTTTAGCCAGTTCCTCAAGTGACCTCGTTATGGGTACATCTTCCCTCAATTCGAATTTGAATTGAGATATTATTATAATAAATCTTACTTTTCAAATGTATGTATACAAGAGATGAGAGATCAAGTCCCACAAACCCTAAGTTTGTACTTGACTCTAGCACCTCCAAAAAACCTTGATCAATGTTATGATGCAGAAGTAAGTTTAAAATATTTCCCGAATCCAAAATCATCTAAACGAACCCACTATTGAATAGCCCGGATATGCATAAATGTGTCAATTTTATGATAATAATCCACAAGTCAATCAACAACAGTTAAGCACAACTAATTGAATACTCTATAATAGTAAAAGCCTATCACCAATGATATCTACACAAAAAAAACCAAGTCAAATAATTTGTTAAACACTTGGTGAGCGAAAAACAAAGTTTGAAATTTTTATATGGTGTTTGATGTTCTAAGAAATCCAATCACAACCAAATGGTTAGTGAACAATACAACAAACAGAAGATTAAAAATGTAATCAAAATAATGATCCAAACTATGTTGATCTGGTGATCAAAGCAATTGACAATTTGCGAATCGAAAAATAAAAGAGAGAAAGAGAAAGAATACACAAAGATTTGTTTAGGCAGTTCCTCAAGTGACCTCGTAATGGGTACGTCTTCCCTCAATTCGAATTTGAATTGAGATATTATTATAATAAATCTTACTTGGCAAATGTATGTATACAAGAGATGCGAGATCAAGTCCCACAAACCCTAAGTTAGTACTTGACTCTAGTACTTCCAAAAAACCTTGATCAATGTTATGATACGGAAGCAAGTTTCCAGTATTTCCCGGATCAAAAATCATCTGATCGAACCTACTATTGAATAGCTCGTATATGCATAAATGTGTCAATCTTAAGGTAATAATCCAGAAGTAAATCAACAGCAATTCAACACAACTAATTGAATACTCTACAATAGTAAAAGTCTATCTCCAATGATATCCACACACAAAAAACTGAGTCAAATAATTTGTGAAACACTTGGTGTGCGAAAAACAAAGTTTGAAATTTTATATGGTGTTTGTTGTTCTAAGAAATCCAATCACAACCAAATGGTTAGTGAACAATACAATAAACAGAAGATTAACAATGTAATCAAAATTATGATCCAAACTATTTTGATCCGGTGATCAAAGCAATTGACAATTTATGAATCGAAAAATAAAAGAGAGAAAGAGAAAGAATACACAAAGATTTGTTTAGGCATTTCCTCAAGTGACCTCGTTATGGGTACGTCTTCCCTCAATTTTAATTTGAATTGAGATATTATTATAATAAATCTTACTTTGCAAATGTATGTAGACAAGATATGAGAGATCAAGTCCCACAAATCCTAAGTTTGTACTTGACTCTAGCACCTCCAAAAAACCTTGATCAATGTTATGATGAGGAAGTAAGTTTTAAATATTTTCCGGATAAAAAATCATCTAATTGAACCTACTATTGATTAGCCCGAATATGCATAAATGTGTCAATGTTATGATAATAATCCAGAAGTCAATCAACAACAATTCAACAACACTAATTGAATACTCTACAATAGTAAAAGTCTATCTCCGATGATATCCACACACAAAAAACTAAGTCAAATAATTTGTCAAGGTCTTGGTGTGCGAAAAACAAAGTTTGAAATTTTATATGGCGTTTGTTGTTCTAAGAAATCCAATCACAACCAAATGGTTAGTGAAGAATAAAACAAACAAAAGATTAAAAATGTAGTCAAAATTATGATACAAACTATGTTGATCCGGTGATCAAAGCAATTGACAATTTGTGAATCGAAAAATGAAAGAGAGAAAGAGAAAGAATACACAAAGATTTGTTTAGCCAGTTCCTCAAGTGACCTCGTTATGGGTACATCTTCCCTCAATTCGAATTTGAATTGAGATATTATTATAATAAATCTTACTTTTCAAATGTATGTATACAAGAGATGAGAGATCAAGTCCCACAAACCCTAAGTTTGTACTTGACTCTAGCACCTCCAAAAAACCTTGATCAATGTTATGATGCAGAAGTAAGTTTAAAATATTTCCCGAATCCAAAATCATCTAAACGAACCCACTATTGAATAGCCCGGATATGCATAAATGTGTCAATTTTATGATAATAATCCACAAGTCAATCAACAACAGTTAAGCACAACTAATTGAATACTCTATAATAGTAAAAGCCTATCACCAATGATATCTACACAAAAAAAACCAAGTCAAATAATTTGTTAAACACTTGGTGAGCGAAAAACAAAGTTTGAAATTTTTTATATGGTGTTTGATGTTCTAAGAAATCCAATCACAACCAAATGGTTAGTGAACAATACAACAAACAGAAGATTAAAAATGTAATCAAAATAATGATCCAAACTATGTTGATCTGGTGATCAAAGCAATTGACAATTTGCGAATCGAAAAATAAAAGAGAGAAAGAGAAAGAATACACAAAGATTTGTTTAGGCAGTTCCTCAAGTGACCTCGTAATGGGTACGTCTTCCCTCAATTCGAATTTGAATTGAGATATTATTATAATAAATCTTACTTGGCAAATGTATGTATACAAGAGATGCGAGATCAAGTCCCACAAACCCTAAGTTAGTACTTGACTCTAGTACTTCCAAAAAACCTTGATCAATGTTATGATACGGAAGCAAGTTTCCAGTATTTCCCGGATCAAAAATCATCTGATCGAACCTACTATTGAATAGCTCGGATATGCATAGATGTGTCAATGTTATGATAATAATCCACAAGTCAATCAACAACAGTAAAAGTCTATCTCCAATGATATCCACACACAAAAAACCAAGTCAAATAATTTGTTGAATACTTGGTGTGCGAGAAACAAAGTTTGAAATTTTATATGGTGTTTGTTATTCTAAGAAATCCAATCACAACCAAAATGGTTAGTGAACAATACAATAAACAGAAGATTAAAAATGTAATCAAAATTATGATCCAAACTATGTTGACCCGGTGATCAAAGCAATTGACAATTTGGGAATCGAAAAATAAAAGAGATGGAGAGAAAGAATACACAAAGATTTGTTTAGGTAGTTCCCCAATCGACCTCGTTGGGTACGTCTTCCCTTAATTCGAACTTGAATTGAGATATTATTTTAATAAATCTTACTTTGCAAATGTATGTATACAAGAGATGAGAGATCAAGTCCCACAATTACTAAGTTTGTTCTTGACTCTAGCACCTCCAAAAAATATTTATCAATGTTATGATGCGGAAGCAAGTTTCAAATATTTCTCGGATAAAAAATCATCTAATCGAACCTACTGTTGAATAGCCCGAATATGCATAAAGGTGTCAAAATTATGATCCAAACTATGTTGATCCGTGATCAAAACAATTGACAATATGTGAATCGAAAAATAAAAGAGAGAAAGAGGAAGAATACACAAAGATTTGTTTAGGCAGTTCCTCAATCGACCTCGTTATGGGCACGTCTTCCCTCAATTCGAATTTGAATTGAGATATTATTATAATAAATCTTACTTTGCAAATGTATGTATACAAGAGATGAAAGATCAAGTCCCACAAACCCTAAGTTTTTACTTGACTCTAACACCTCCAAAAAACCTTGATCAATGTTATGATGCGGAAGCAAGTTTCAAATATTTTCTGGATCAAAAATCATCTGATCGAACCTACTATTGAATAGCTCGGATATGCATAAATTTGTCAATGTTATGATAATAATCCACAAGTCAATAAACAACAATTAAGCACAACTATATGAATACTCTACAATAGTAAAAGTCTATCTCCAATGATATCCACACACAAAAAACCAAGTCAAATAATTTGTTAAACACTTGGTATGCTAAAAACAAAGTTTGAAATTTTATATGGTGTTTGTTGTTCTATGAAATCTAATCATAACCAAATGGTTAGTGAACAATACAATAAACTGAAGATTAACAATGTAATCAAAATTATGATCCAAACTATTTTGATCCGGTGATCAAAGCAATTGACAATTTGCGAATTGAAAAATAAAAGAGATGGAGACAAAGAATACACAAAGATTTGTTTACGTAATTCCCCAATCGACCTCGTTGGGTACGTCTTCCCTCAATTCGAATTTGAATTGAGATATTATTATAATAAATCTTACATTGCAAATGTATGTAGACAAGATATGAGAGATCAAGTCCCACAAACCCTAAGTTTTTTCTTGACTCTAGCACCTCTAAAAAACCTTGATCAATGTTATGATGCGGAAGTAAGTTTTAAATATTTCCCGGATAAAAAGTCATCTAATCAAACCTACTATTGAATAGCCCGAATATGCATAAATGTGTCAATGTTATGATAATAATCCACAAGTCAATCAACAACAATTCAGCAACACTAATTGAATACTCTACAATAGTAAAAGTCTATCTCCGATGATATCCACACCCAAAAAACTAATTCAAATAATTTGTCAAACACTTGGTGTGCGAAAAACAAAGTTTGAAATTTTATATGGCGTTTGTTGTTCTAAGAAATCCAATCACAACCAAATGGTTAGTGAACAACAAAACAAACACAAAATTAAAAATTTAGTCAAAATTATGATCCAAACTATGTTGATCCGGTGATCAAAGCAATTGATAATTTTTGAATCGAAAAATAAAAGAGAGAAAGAGAAAGAATACACAAAGATTTGTTTAGGCAGTTCCTCAAGTGACCTCGTTATGGGTACGTCTTCCCTCAATTCGAATTTGAATTGAGATATTATTATAATAAATCTTACTTTGCAAATGTATGTATACAAGAGATGAGTGATCAAGTCCCACAAACCCTAAGTTTGTACTTGACTCTAGCACCTCCAAAAAACCATGATCAATGTTATGATGCGGAAGCAAGTTTAAAATATTTCCCGAATCAAAAATCTTCTAATCGAACCTACTATTGAAGAAATCGGATATGCATAAATGTGTCACGGTTATGATAATAATCCACAAATCAATCAACAACAATTAAGCACAACTAATTGAATACTCTATAATAGTAAAAGTCTACCTCAAATGATATCCACACACAAAAAACCAAGTCAAATAATTTGTTAAGCACTTGGTGGGCGAAAAACAAAGTTTGAAATTTTATATGGTGTTTGTTATTCTAACAAATCCAATCACAACCAAATGGTTAGTGAACAATACAATAAACAGAAGATTTAAAATGTAATCAAAATTATGATCCAAACTATGTTGACCCCGTGATCAAAGCAATTGACGATTTTCAAATCGAAAAATAAAAGAGATGGAGAGATAGAATACATAAAGATTTGTTTAGGTAGTTCCCCAATCGACCTCGTTGGGTACGTCTTCCCTCAATTCGAATTTGAATTGAGATATTATTATAATTAATCTTAATTTGCAAATGTGTCAATGTTGTGATGCGGAAGCAAGTTTCAAATATTTTCCGGATCGAAAATCATCTAAACGAACCTACTATTGAATAGCCCGGATATGCATAAATGTGTCAATTTTATGATAATAATCCATAAGTCAATCAACAACAGTTAAGCACAACTAATTGAATACTCTATAATAGTAAAAGTCTATCTCCAATGATATCCAGAAAAAAAAAACCAAGTCAAATAATTTGTTAAACACTTGATGAGCGAAAAACAAAGTTTGAAATTTTATATGGTGTTTGTTGTTCTAAGAAATCCAATCACAACCAAATGGTTAGTGAACAATACAACAAATAGAAGATTAAAAATGTAATCAAAATAATGATCCAAACTATGTTGATCCGGTGATCAAAGCAATTGACAATTTGCGAATCGAAAAATAAAAGAGATGGAGAGAAAGAATACACAAAGATTTTATAAGGTACTTCCTCAATCGACCACATTGGGTACGTCTTCCCTCAATTCGAATTTGAATTGAGATATTATTATAATATATCTTACTTTGCAAAGTTATGTATACAAGAGATGGGAGATCAAGTCCCATAAACCCTAAGTTTGTACTTGACTCTAGCACTTCCAAAAAACCATGATCATTATTATGATTCGGAAGCAAGTTTCGAATATTTCTCGGATAAAAAATCATCTAATTGAACCTATTATTGAATAGCTCAGATATGCATAAATGTGTCAATGTTATGATAATAATCCACAAGTCAATCAACAACAATTAAGCACAACTAATTGAAAACTCTACAATAGTAAAAGTCTATCTCCAATGATATCCACACACAAAAAACTATGTCAAATAATTTTTCAAACACTTGGTGTGCGAAAAACAAAGTTTGAAATTTTATAGGGTGTTTGTTGTTCTAAGAAATCCAATCACAACCAAATGGTTAGTGAACAATACAATAAACAGAAGATTAAAAATGTAATCGAAATTATGATCGAAACTATGTTGATGCGGTGATCAAAGCAATTGACAATTTACGAATCGAAAAATAAAAGAGAAGGAGAGAAAGAATACACAAAGATTTGTTTAGGTAGTTCCCCAATCGATCTCGTTGGGTACGTCTTCCCTGAATTCGAATTTGAATTGAGATATTATTATATTAAATCTTACTTTGCAAGTGTATGTATACAAGATATGAGAGATCAAGTCACACAAACAATATGTTTTTTCTTGACTCTAGCACCTCCAAAAAACCATGATCAATGTTATGATGCGGAAGCAAGTTTCAAATATTTCCCAGATCAAAACTCTTCTAATCGAACCTACTATTGAATAGCTCGAATATGCATAAATGTCTCAATCTTAAGGTAATAATCCACAAGTAAATCAACAACAATTAAACACAACTAATTGAATATTCTACAATAGTAAAAGTCTAGCTCCAATGTTATCCACACAAAAAAGACTAAGTCAAATAATTTGTCATACACTTGGTGTGCGAAAAACAAAGTTTGAAAATTTATATGGTGTTTGTTGTTCCAAGAAATCCAATCACAACCAAATGGTTAATGAACAATACAACAAACACAAGATTAAAAATGTAACCAAAATTATGATCCAAACTATGTTGATCCGTGATCAAAGCAATTGACAATATGTGAATCGAAAAATAAAAGAGAGAAAGAGAAAGAATCCACAAAGATTTGTTTAGGCAGTTCCTCAATCGACCTCGTTATGGGCACGTCTTCCCTCAATTCGAAATTGAATTGAGATATTATTATAATAAATCTTACTTTGCAAATGTATGTATACCAGAGATGAGAGATCAAGTCCCACAAACCCTAAGTTTGTACTTGACTGTTGCATCTCCAAAAAACCTTGATCAATGTTATGATACGGAAGCAAGTTTCAAATATTTTCCGGATCAAAAATCATCTGATCGAACCTACTATTGAATATCTCGGATATGCATAAATGTGTCAACGTTATGATAATAATCCACAAGTCAATTAACAACAGTTAAGCACAACTAATTGAATACTCTACAATAGTAAAAGTCTATCTCCAATGATATTCACACAATAAAAACCAAGTCAAATAATTTGTTAAACAATTGGTGCGCGAACAACAAAATTTGAAATTCTATATGGTGTTTGTTGTTCTAAGAAATCCAATTAACAACCAAATGGTTAGTGAACAATACAACAAACAAAAGATTAAAAATGTAATTAAAAATAATGATCCAAACTATGATGATCCGGTGATCAAAGCAATTGACAATTTGCGAATCAAAAAATTAAAGAGATGGAGAGAAAGAATACACAAGGATTTGTTTAGGTAGTTCGTCAATCGACCTCGTTGGGTACGTCTTCCTTCAATTTGAATTTGAATTGAGATATTATTATAATAAATCTTACTTTGCAAATGTATATATACAAATGATGAAAGATCAAGTACCATACACCCTAAGTTTTTTCCTGACTCTAGCACCTCCAAAAAACGTTGATCAAAGTTATGATGCGGAAGCAAGTTTCAAATATTTCTCGGATCAAAAATCATCCAATCAAACCTACTATTGAATAGCTCGGATATGCATAAATCTGTCAATGTTATGATAATAACCCACAAGTCAATCAACAACAATTAAGCACAACTAATCGAATACTCTATACTAGGAAAAGTCTATATCGAATGATATCCACACACAAAAAACTAAGTCAATTAATTTGTCAAACACTTGGTGTGCGAAAAATAAGGTTTGAAATTTTATATGGTGTTTGTTGTTCTAAGAAATCCAATCACAACCAAATGGTTAGTGAACAATACAACAAACACAAGATTAAAAATGTAATCAAAATTATGATCCAAACTATGTTGATCCGGTGATCAAAGCAATTTACAATTTGTGAATCGAAAAATAAAAGAGAGAAAGAGAAAGAATACACAAAGATTTGTTTAGGAAGTTCCTCAATCGACCTCGTTATGGGTACGTATTCCCTCAATTTGAATTTGAATTAAAATATTATTATAATAAATCTTACTTTGCGAATGTATGTATACAAGACATGAGAGATCAAGTCCCACAAACCCTGTGTTTGTACTTGACTCTAGCACCGCCAAAAAACCTTGATCAATGTTATGATGCGGAAGCAAGTTTCAAATATTTCCCGGATCAAAAATCATCTAATCGAACCTACTATTAAATAGCTCAGATATGCATAAATGTGTCAATGTTATGATAATAATCCACAAGTCAATCAACAATAATTAAGCACAACCAATTGAATAATCTACAATAGTAAAAGTCTATCTCCAACAATATCCACACACGAAAAACCATGTCAGATATTTTGTTAGACAATTGGTGTGCGAAAAAAAAATTTGAAATTTTATATGGTGTTTGATGTTCTAAGAAATCCAGTCACAACCAAATGGTTAGTGAACAATACAACAAACAGAAGATTAAAAATGTAATCAAAATTATGATCCAAACTATGTGTATCCGGTGATCAAAGCAATTGACAATTTATGAATCGAAAAATAAAACAGATGGAGAGAAATAATACACAAAGATTTGTTTAGATAGTTCCCCAATCGACCTCGTTGGATACGTCTTCCCTCAATTCAAATTCGAATTGAGATATTATTATAATAAATCTTAATTTGCAAATGTATGTATACAAGAGATGAGAGATCAAGTCCCACAAACCCTAAGTTTGTTCTTGACTGTAACAACCCGTATAATATATATCTAGAATAATATCATACAAGTGTTAAATCTTGGTACTGTCACAACATAAGTGCCTAATGCATCAATATATATTGTAGGTGTTTGATTGGCTGCTTTGTATGGTAAAACACTAGCTGGATTCTAATGTCTTGACTGATGTCATGACATGCTGTGAAGGTGGTTGTGTGACTGCTTTGTAGGTTAGAATATCTAAATGTACTCTGATGTCTTCACTGATGTCATAACACACTTGAGTAGTTTACTGCAGGATTGGCTAATATAGGATTTATTGAATGTCAAATTGGATGTGGTGACATTCATCCCTGTCAGCAGATACTGAGGAATAGAACAGTTGGTGTTCTGTTAAAACTCAGTATTTATTTTCAGTCTGGTTATCAAGGAAATACCAGATCTGGCATAAGGCCTACTGTCTGAATGTCAAACTGGATGTTATGACATTCATCATTGACAGCATCTACTGAACAATAGACAGAGTGGTGTTCTGCTACACTTCAGTATGTTTGTCAGTCTGTTCTTAAAGATGATAACAGAACTGACTTAAGGCTAAATGTATAAATGTCAAATTGGATGCTTTGACATTTATTAATGTAAGTTGTTACTGTAGAATGGACAGATTGGTCCTGTACAGTTCAGCAAATTTGTACAGTCTGTTTTCAGGAAAAACAGACTTAGCATATGGACCTTGATGTCAAGGTGAATGTTGTGACATTCATTCCTGACAGCATATGCCAAATTGTAGGTTGTTTAGTTTTTTCTGTTTCAGCTTTTTCTCAGGCTATTCTTCAGGGATTCAACAACTGAGAGAAAATCCAGGAAATCAACAACCAAGCTACATTTAATGAACCTAACAAATAGCCTATTTGTTAGTAACCTAGATATGGAATTTAGGGAAACTCGCGTGACCTTAAATTCAGGAGAATACAAGTGCAAGGCCCAAGTACTGCAATATAAAAGGAAGTCATTCCTTCATTCAGAACTGGGGTTTTTGAGGCGTGAAGATTTAGTGTGTCCATCATACTTCACTGCTGTATTTTTGTGAGTCTTGTATTAGACATATCTTGTAAGCCAAGCTATTATCACGTAGATGATTGCATTGGTATAGGGTGTTCATTGAGTTGTAAGTGTTGTGTCACTCTAAGCTTTTAAGCGTGAGTGCTGTGTATCTTGATTAAAGTTGTTAAGCACAATCAAGAGTTGTTTGAAGTGTGACTTCATAATTGTCTTTAATATTGATTAAAGGTAGTAATCATTGAGGTGATTGAGGGGGAGTGAGTAGGAACTCTGATCTTAGTGTAAGATTGAAATTGCATTGGGTAGGGATTAAGTGAAGAGTTGTAAACGGGTGAGTTTAGCTTTGAATTAATACTACTAATAGTGGATTTCCTCCCTGGCTCGGTAGCCCCCAGACGTAGGTCATGTTGGACTGAACTGGGTAAACAATTACTTGTGTTATTTACTACACTTACTTTTAAGTTCTGCATAATTCTTGTCTGTGCAGAATTGGATGTCATAACAACTCGTGTGACATCGAAGGTCTGATAACTAGAATTTCAATTGGCATCAGAGCAGGCACCCTGCCTGTTAATTTCTGGGTGAGATCTAGGGAAGTTACTTTCTAGTACCATGGACAAGGATATAGGACACTCAAATAGACCACCCATGCTGGATGGTTCTAACTATGATGATTGGAAGCCTCGTATGATAGCCTTCTTAAGGTCTCTAGACAGCAAAGTTTGGAGAGCTGTCAACAAAGGATGGGAACATCCAACGAAGACAGCTGAGGATGGAGTCAGTGTGCAGATCCCTGAAGAAGAATGGGACAAGGAGCAAGAGGCATTAGCCCTTGGAAATTCTAAGGCCTTGAATGCATTGTTCAATGGAATAAGTAAGAACATCTTCAGACTAGTGCACCACTGTGAGCTGGCCAAGGATGTGTGGGATACCCTTAAGGTAACTCATGAAGGCACCTCTAAAGTGAAGATGTCCAAACTTCACATGCTAACCACCAAGTTTGAAAATCTGAGGATGAAAGAGGATGAGACTATTCATGACTTCCACATGAATATCCTTGAGATTGCAAACACCTCGGGTGGCTTAGGGGAGAAAATGGCTGAAGAGAAACTTGTAAGAAAGATTCTCAGGTCACTACCTAAGAGGTTTACCATGAAGGTCACTGCAATAGAAGAGGCTCAAGATATCTGCAAGATGAAGGTGGATGAGCTCATTGGTTCTCTCCAAACCTTTGAAATGGGGATGTGCGAGAATGTTAAAAAGAAGAGCAAAAGCGTAGCTTTTGTATCAAATTCTGAAGAGGAGTCAGAATCAGGATATACTTGAGGTGATGAAAGCATATCAGAAGCCATAGCCATGCTTGGGAGACAGTTCAACAAATTCGTGAAGAAGATTGATCAAAGAGGTAGACCAAATGTCAAGAACATCCCGTCTGACATAAGAAAAAAATCAACTTCTGAAGAAAAGTTCAACCAAGGAAAGGGAATCCAGTGTCATGGATGTGAGGGCTATGGACACATTCGAGCTGAATGCCCTACCTACCTCAAGATGCAAAAGAAGGGGCTAGCTGTCACATGGTCTGAGGGAGATTCTGATAGTGAATCTGAAGGAGAATCTGCTAAACATGTCACTGCACTAACTAGTGTTTGTGTCACTGATGATGATTCAAGTGCAGATGAATTGACCCTTGATGAACTGGCTACATCATATAAGGAGCTATGTGTCACCAGTGCAGAAGTCCGTGTACAAGGTGAAAAGCAGAAGAAGCGCATCAAGGAGCTGGAAGATCATAATAAAAAGCAGCTGAAAGTCATAGAGGGTCTGAATGGTGAGATATCTGTGTTGACATCTAAGCTAGAGCAGATGACTAAATCCATCAGAATGTTGAATAAAGGAACTGATACCTTGGAAGAGATCCTAAAGGTGGGACATAAGTCTGGAACCATGACTGGTTTAGGCTTTGTGAAAAAATCCTCAGCTGAACTCAAACGCTCAAAGGCT
Organism: Lathyrus oleraceus; assembly: GCF_024323335.1. Lineage (NCBI taxonomy): Eukaryota > Viridiplantae > Streptophyta > Magnoliopsida > Fabales > Fabaceae > Lathyrus > Lathyrus oleraceus. The sequence continues at coordinate 216,518,789 of NC_066583.1, forward strand.
AAAGTTCAGAAACTCAAGCTAAGGTCACATCCAATGTCTAAACATCAGGGAACCCGGATGAGTAATCATCAAAAGAGGAAATTCCAGCAATGGAGATGTCACCACTGTGGTAGGCTTGGCCATATAAAAGCCTTCTGCTACAGGCTTCATGGTTACCCTAACCAAGCTCCTCATGACAGACCTAAGCATAAGACATATAGGCACAATGCCCCCACCAAGAAGCGACAATGGTATGCTAGGTTAGCTCACACAGATCTAAGGGCCTCTACCAGAGAAGACTGGTACTTTGACAGTGGCTGCTCAAGACATATGACTGGTATGGATAATCTATTGGTGGATATTCAACCTCACACTACCAACTATGTGACTTTTGGTGATGGTGCTAAAGGAAAAATAAAAGGTGTGGGTAGGCTGGACTGCTCTGGAGTTCCAGAACTGAATAATGTGATGTTAGTAAGAGGACTAATTGCAAACCTCATCAGCATAAGCCAGCTGTGTGATCAAGGGTTCTATGTTCAGTTTACTAAGGAGCTATGTATTGTGACAAATGGTGACAATCAGGAAGTTATGAGAGGATCCAGATCCAAATATAAATGTTATCTGTGGGAACCTAAAGTCTCAAACTTCTCCACAATCTGCTCCTCAGCCAAGGAAGAACAGGAGGTGAAGCTGTGGCATAGACGCCTTGGACATCTCCACTTATGGGGAATGAAGAAGATAATATCCAAGGAAGCAGTCAGAGGAATTCCAAAGCTGCTTATTGATGAAGGAAGAGTCTGTGGAGAATGCCAGGTGGGAAAGCAAACCAAGATGTCACATCCGAAGCTGGGACATCCTACAACTTCCAGAGTTTTGGAACTGTTGCACATGGACTTAATGGGACCTATGCAGGTTGAAAGTCTGGGTGGAAAGAGATATGCATACGTGGTGGTTGATGACCATTCCAGATACACGTGGATAAGCTTTATCAGAGAGAAGTCAGATACATTTGATGTCTTCAAAGACCTGTGCATCAGACTTCAAAGGGAAAAGGACAGTTGTGTTGTCCGAATTAGGAGTGATCATGGTACGGAGTTCAAAAATTCCAAGTTTGATGAGTTTTGCTCGTCTGAAGGAATAAGTCATGAGTTCTCCTCTCCTATTACTCCTCAGCAGAATGGGATAGTTGAAAGGAAAAATAGAACTATTCAAGAATCTGCCAGAGCGATGATTCATGCAAAGAAGCTCCCTATGCACTTTTGGGCTGAAGCTATGAATACCGCGTGCTATGTTCACAATAGAGTCACCTTGAGAAAAGGAACCTCCTCCACTCTGTATGAAATATGGAAAGGCAGAAAACCCACTGTGAAGTACTTTCATATCTTTGGAAGTAAATGCTACATTCTCACAGATCGTGAACAGAGAAGGAAACTAGATCCCAAAAGTGATGAGGGTATATTTCTAGGATACTCAACCAACAGCAGAGCGTACAGAGTGTTCAACTACAGGACCAATGTTTTGATGGAATCCATAAATGTGATTGTGGATGATAAAGAGGAAGGAATCAATGTCATAGAGGATGTTGGAACATTCCTTGACACTTCAACAGACATTCCAGTCAAGTCTGATGAAGTACATGAACCTCCTCCTGAATGTGAAGTAGATGCATCCACCAAAATGCCATCTATCAGAATTCAGAAAGACCACCCTAAGGATCTTATCATAGGGGATCCAAATAGTGGTGTGACTACTAGGTCAAGGGGAATTAGCTCAAATTCCTGTTTTGTATCCAAGGTTGAACCAAAGAATGTGAAAGAAGCCCTGACTGACGAATATTGGATCAATGCAATGCAAGAGGAACTTGAGCAGTTTAAAAGGAATGAAGTGTGGGAGCTAGTTCCAAGACCTGAAGGGACCAACATCATTGGTACCAAGTGGATTTACAAAAACAAGTCTGATGAGAAAGGAGTAATTACTAGGAATAAAGAAAGACTAGTAGCTGAAGGGGTTGATTTTGATGAGACGTTTGCACTCGTTGCTAGGCTTGAGTCAATCAGATTGCTGTTAGGTGTAGCATGCATTCTGAAGTTTAAACTGTTCCAAATGGATGTGAAGAGTGCATTCTTGAACGGCTACTTGAATGAAGAAGTCTATGTGGAACAACCTAAAGGGTTCTGTGATCCGAATCAACCTAAGCATGTGTACAAGTTGAGGAAAGCCTTGTATGGGTTGAAGCAAGCACCTAGAGCGTGGTATGAAAGGTTGACTGAATTTCTGACCTCAAATGGATACAGAAAAGGTGGGATAGATAAAACCTTGTTTGTGAAGGATGAAGACGGCAAAATCATGATTGCTCAAATCTATGTGGATGATATAGTCTTTGGTGGAATGTCAGAGAAAATGGTAAAACATTTTGTTCACCAAATGCAGTCTGAGTTTGAAATGAGTCTGGTTGGGGAACTGACTTATTTTCTTGGAATGCAAGTCAACCAAATGGAGGACTCTATGTTTCTCTCCCAAAGCAAGTATGCCAAAAACATAGTTAAGAAGTTTTGTATGGATAATGCTAGGCACAAGAGAACTCCTGCTCCTACACATCTAAAGTTAACCAAAGATGATGGAGGGCCTAGTGTTGATCAATGCTTGTATAGAAGCATGATAGGAAGTCTTCTGTACCTAATTGCAAGCAGACCTGACATTTCCTATGCAGTTGGAGTGTGTGCTAGATACCAAGCAGAGCCCAAAGTGAGCCACTTGAATCAAGTCAAAAGGATACTCAAGTACATCAATGGGACTTGTGACTATGGGATGCTGTACTCACATGGTTCTGAGCCTGTCCTATATGGGTACTGTGATGCTGACTGGGCTGGGAGTGCTGATGACAGAAAAAGCACATCAGGAGGATGTTTCTTCTTGGGAGACAATCTCATATCTTGGTTCAGCAAGAAGCAGAATTATGTATCTCTGTCCACTGCAGAGGCTGAATACATAGCTGCTGGAAGCAGTTGTTCCCAACTGGTTTGGATGAAACAGATGCTCACTGAGTACAATGTCACCCAAAATGTCATGACATTGTTCTGTGATAATATCACTGCCATCAATATTTCCAAGAATCCCATTCAACATAGCAGGACCAAACATATTGACATTAGACACCACTTCATCAGAGATCTAGTGGAAGACAAGGTGATTACCTTGGAACATGTAGCCACTGAACTCCAACTGGCTGACATATTTACAAAAGCTCTGGATGCTACTCAGTTTGAAAACTTAAGGGGCAAACTGGGAATATGTCTCTCTGAGAACTTATAGCAACCAATGATGTTTGGGATGTATTGTTTAATATCTCTGCCAATTAAGGGGGACAACAGATTATTTTGTTAAAACAGATATTCATGACAGATTCAAGATTCCCTCCCCTACTATGCAGCTGATGTGTGTGAAGTTTTTATTTAACTTCCATGTGTGTGAGTGTATTAGCTAAGTCTATTTCCTTCTAGATGTGTGATTTCCGCTGCTATGAACTCTATTGTGGGATCAAAGTGTTTTAGCCAAAAAAATTCCAAAGGGGGAGTTTGTAGGTGTTTGATTGGCTGCTTTGTATGGTAAAACACTAGCTGGATTCTAATGTCTTGACAGATGTCATGACATGCTGTGAAGGTGGTTGTGTGACTGCTTTGTAGGTTAGAATATCTAATTGTACTCTGATGTCTTGACTGATGTCATGACACACTTGAGTAGTTTACTGCAGGATTAGCTAATACAGGATTTATTGAATGTCAAATTGGATGTGGTGACATTCATCCCTGTCAGCAGATACTGAGGAATAGAACAGTTGGTGTTCTGTTAAAACTCAGTATTTATTTTCAGTCTGGTTATCAAGGAAATACCAGATCTGGCATAAGGCCTACTGTCTGAATGTCAAACTGGATGTTATGACATTCATCATTGACAGCATCTACTGAACAATAGACAGAGTGGTGTTCTGCTACACTTCAGTATGTTTGTCAGTCTGTTCTTCAAGATGATAACAGAACTGACTTAAGGCTAAATGTATAAATGTCAAATTGGATGCTTTGACATTTATTAATGTAAGCTGTTACTGTAGAATGGACAGATTGGTCCTGTACAGTTCAACAAATTTGTACAGTCTGTTTTCAGGAAAAACAGACTTAGCATCTGGACCTTGATGTCATGTTGAATGTTGTGACATTCATTCCTGACAACATATGCCAAATTGTAGGTTGTTTAGTTTTTTCTGTTTCAGCTTTTTCTCAGGCTATTCTTCAGGGATTCAACAGCTGAGAGAAAATCCAGGAAATCAACAACCAAGCTACATTTAATGAACCTAACAAATAGCCTATTTGTTAGTAACCTAGATATGGAATTTAGGGAAACTCGCGTGACCTTAAATTCAGGAGAATACAAGTGCAAGGCCCAAGTACTGCAATATAAAAGGAAGTCATTCCTTCATTCAGAACTGGGGTTTTTGAGGCGTGAAGATTTAGTGTGTCCATCATACTTCACTGCTGTATTTTTGTGAGTCTTGTATTAGACATATCTTGTAAGCCAAGCTATTATCACGTAGATGATTGCATTGGTATAGGGTGTTCATTGAGTTGTAAGTGTTGTGTCACTCTAAGCTTTTAAGCGTGAGTGCTGTGTATCTTGATTAAAGTTGTTAAGCACAATCAAGAGTTGTTTGAAGTGTGACTTCATAATTGTCTTTAATATTGATTAAAGGTAGTAATCATTGAGGTGATTGAGGGGGAGTGAGTAGGAACTCTGATCTTAGTGTAAGATTGAAATTGCATTGGGTAGGGATTAAGTGAAGAGTTGTAAACGGGTGAGTTTAGCTTTGAATTAATACTACTAATAGTGGATTTCCTCCCTGGCTTGGTAGCCCCCAGACGTAGGTCATGTTGGACTGAACTGGGTAAACGATTACTTGTGTTATTTACTGCACTTACTTTTACGTTCTGCATAATTCTTGTCTGTGCAGAATTGGATGTCATAACAACCCGTGTGACATCGAAGGTCTGATAACTAGAATTTCATATATACATGTCCAAACTAAAACATCAATGGAACATGTTATACAATAGTGCCAAAACAATAAAAATCTAAGAACTATGTACAATATCTTCATTGCACACAACTCCACGGCGGAAGATTATAATGAACAGCAACCCTTGAAACATCCATAACAGTTTCTCTTAGATCCAACCTGTAAAGAATACCTGAAAAATAACAACAATGATGGGATGAGATAATAATCTCAGTGAGTTCTCCTATCCTATGGGTCCACTCGGCTCTACAGGGTTCTAATCAATGTTCAACTCATATCCAACTCAAGTCAACAAGGGAACGAAGACTTGAGCGACGGGGGACTATCTCGCAATTGTATGGCAACATGCATCTGAGTTCTCATAACTCAACCACGATCATTATTCAGATTCACGCAACATCGATCCCCAACCGGACCTATGTCTAGGCCAAGGCTTGGTTCACGCATGTCCGTATGATTCGACTTTCGCGGTGGATATCCAGTTCCCCTATGGGACTTAAACCCACTTTTAAGAACCATCACCCGTATGGGACTCTAACCCACCTAGGGTATCTTTCACCGTATGGGACTCTAACCCACATAGGTGTCCACCTTTCCCCCATGTCCGCTATGGTTGGGGCTCAAACCCAATTGAGGCTCGAATCATTGGTCCCACATCCCAATGCTTACTCATCTAAGCATACCAATAGAGATGTGTACCACCACAGAAAAACACACATTCTGAATACATGATCGGTTTCACAAAACATTGGTTCCACGAACCATAACAAATTCATCAATCATAGGTGACTTCATTCACCATAATACACAAATAATAATATGGCATGTTCCATACAATGCGTCTCATTCTCAATCATGGTAACAATTCGTCCACGACCTCACATAAGCGTCGTACGAATGAATACCGTATTCTCATACATGTATCTCACATGTTCCATAACCTAGATTATCTTTCTAAGTTATTAATCAAATTATTCTTCTAGGTTTCCTCACTCATCTTTGTAACGTTTTTAATCATGTTATTTCACCTTCCACATAACAACAATATTTAATTTTCATCATGATAAAATTCATGGCATTTATAAATCACATAATATTTTATAACATGGAACAATAATAATAGCCCTTTACGTTATCTTTCTAACGCATCCGGCCGTGTCCAAAACGGAGTTACACCACTCAATTAATTCATTAATCTATCTTAATCAAGATTTAGATTAATATTTATTCATTGCATAAGTATTCAACAACAACCTCTTTGGCCTAGTGGTAAGGCATGTATTGTTTCAAGGAGGTCCTGGGATCAAACCCCCTTGGTGACATATTTTGTACTTACCTCATACCGTTAACCGGTTAAAATTGTAAAAAAGGGAAAAATTCCAATTTCCATTAATTCTCAGTAACCTCTTTCCTTAAATAACTCCTCTTTTATTTTCCTTTTCATATACCATTTTTACCTACTATTTTCACATAACATGATTTTTCAACAACAACCAACACTCAAGGATTCCTCATCAACTAGACATATCATTAAACATGCACCAACATCATGTATTAAGGATTAACAACCGTAGAGTTACAACACACCAAGAAGTTCATATATTAATCATCAATTTAACAAACATAGTATATATCATAAATTCCTAACTCCCAATTTCATGAAATTTATCCCCAAACACTACGCCAAATATGGTAAAAGATGGCGCTTTATTTGGCCTATAACAGCGCTTTAAAGCGCCCTCTAATCTGGCGCTGGCATAGGTAAAGACATCGCTTTTTTTCTTGGTGAAAGCGCTCTCTAAAGTGGCTCTTTAAGCCCTTTAAGGGCCACTTTAGAGGGCGCTTTTTAAAGAAAGCGCCCTCTAAAGTGGAAACTTTTAAGGGTTTAGATGGCGCTTTTACTGGAAAGCGCCCTCTAAAGTGGAAATTTAAAGGGTTTAGAGGGCGCTTATTTTGGAAAGCGCCCTCTAAAGTGGGTGGTTATTTAAATTTTATTTTTAAAAAGCGCTATATTTTTTTATTTATTTTAGACAACCTGTATATTGAAGTAGTACACCTAAAACTGTATAATTTGAAGCCCTTTTTCACACATTGCATTCAACAAGCCTTATATACAACAATCCATACATATACAACAATCCACTGATATATAATCGTTTAACTTCTAAAGATTCTAAATATACAACCAATTCATAACTTAAAAAGAAATAAAACTAAGTAGCAAAAGCATCTCTGAGATGTATGTTTTTTTTGCTAGCCGCAGTCTTCTTAGCAACAACCTCTTTTTGTTCAATATCAATAGCATGAACCTAAAATATCATAAAATTAGTTAGGTGAAGTATAAGATCAAGAATTAACATTTTTTATGCATAAATATCATATAATTGTGTACTCTAATTTACTCATAAGCTTATGGAAGTGTTTCTATAGATTGGTTGGAAACCATCATGACACGTTCTATTCTTTTGAGAACCAGTCATCAATATAGACCAAATATTCAATAGACTGAAAAATAGAATAAGTGAAGTTCGGAAACAACTAAAGTGAAGACAAAAGTTATATATATATATATATATATATATATATATATATATATATATATAAAGACTAATAGACAACTCGTAATTTCATGAATTCAATAGTTTGGAAAATACAAATTCCACTTCAGAACCATCTTAGAAGTTCAAATCAGTTATATAAAAAATGCAATGAAGGGAAAAACCTAAGAACAACTTGTCCTATACTAAAATAAAATTAATTGGTTTCAGTGAACACAACAACCTGAACATAATATATTAATATTCACCAGGATACCTGTGCAATCCTCTAGAGGCAACATTCAAAATTTGTGTATAAGAAGCAGGATTCTGTTTAAGAGAAACGTTTTCTGGATTAACCTGAAAAAAAAGTAGGATGAAATCATCCAATTCAAAGAGTACATTAAGCTTAAAATGGTCTAATTATAAGTGCATTCAAAAATATATAATGGCGGAAAATTTTGTTACAGAGAAATAACAATTTGTTTTTCCACAGGATCCAGGAATAACTACAATTTATTCGTGCAACAAACATTCTGGACAAACCTAATGTTCAGTTGCAAAAAACATCTCAACTTTCCTACTTGGACTTGCTGTGATATCAATAAAATCTAATATTTTATTAAGTGTATGGCCAAAGTAAAATTGGTCTTATATGACACCAGAAACAGAAAATCTATTATTATAAGAAAGAAAAAACAATGACGCTTCTCCAAGGAAGCAAAAGTAGAAAAAAAACAAAATTTGTTCTTACTAATCACGCTTTTTTTTATAGAAGCACTTTAAAAAAAACTCTTTTTTTACAGAGTAAATCAATTCTTACAAAAGCAGAAAATGCATGGCAAGGATAAATACATATTTAAAACGTATGGGAAGCAGTGGATGCTACACTCTAGAAATAGGAGTAGCAATGAAATTGAGACAAGAAAGACAGTCTAGTTTCGGAAACATGAAATAGATGGACTCGTTATCATCCATTAATAACAAATAAAGCAAGAAACCGAGTCACGAATCTATCCTTATCCATTATTACCTTGTGCATTCTATATTTCTGGTGAGAAAAACATTGTTTAAAGAACAAAAGTTATAGTAGCCAGTTAGCCAGTAACTTTTACACATTAAACGATAAGAATTATTATCTTCACATATGTTAAGCATGTTTTGATTTCATTGTCAACTGAAACAACCAGCAAGCATCAAATAAACAGAGGCAGTATACAAAATAGGAAAAAGAAGGCTCACAAGTTTTCCAATAGCTTCATAGCTAGACGATAGCAATTTAGCCAATAAGTTGCTCTTCAATTCTAGATGGGGAACATAACCAAGGACCAGACTTATTGCATGCATAACTTCTTCCTCATCTTCCAAAGATAAATGCCACTTCTCTAACCCATACAAGAACAGACACAACTAGTTGAGAAAAATATTATATAACTAATCTGAAAAAGAGAGAATATTCAGTAAAGAAATGAATATCAACAGAAATTCCCTCACAGTACATCACACAACTGCATACAAAATATTTTCATTCAGAACGAGTCATGATGGTTTCCAACCAATCTATAGAAACACTTCCATAAGCTCAGAAGAATAGTCGACTCTAATTTACTCTATCAAATAACATCCATACCTAAACTTCTTAAGTTATTAGCTACGCTATGTATGCTAGAATAAATACACTCATAAGCTGCATAGTGTACCTTTGATTGGTAGAAGGTGTTTTAGATATTGCTGCCTCCTTTTTCTACATCGAGAAACAAATGGAACAGTTGGTAAAATTTAACCCACAATGCCTAGTCTCCATTGCTAGCATTGCAACACAATAATTATTGTTGAGAATACTCAATAAATGTATGAACCAAGAAAAATGAAACCAAAAATGAACAATAGCGAACGTCAGAAGAGAAACCAAGTAATATGAAGATTAGAAAAATACCTATGGTGTCAAAATCGAACAGCTAATAACGAATTAATAGAAGGAGGAAACGTCGTAGATCTAACAGAGGTGGAAGGAGAACGCCTTAGAAGTAGCGAAAATCGTAGCAGTGAGAACCCTAACGTGAAAAAGAACGAAAATAACAGAGAGTGAAATAACAAAACGCGCAGTATGTTATAATTTTAATGTTTACTAAAGGGGACCTTAGAGGGTGCTTGTGGAAAAAAAGCGCCCTCTAAAGGGGGCCTAAGAGGGCGCTTATGAAAGCGCTCTCTAAGGCTTTCCAAAAGCGCTTTATAAACTGGAAATGCACATGGACTTATAGAGCGCTTTTTTAAAAGCGCCCTGTATTGTTGTCCCTCTATCTCCTCCTTATTTTTTCGCTTCACCTTAGAGGGCGCTTTATTACAAAAGCGCCCTCTAAAGTGCGCTGTCTATTCCAGTTATTCGCTCCTTATTTTTTCGCTTCACTTTAGAGTGCGCTTTTGTAATAAAGCGCCCTCTAAGGTGCGCTGTCTATTCCAGTTTTTGGCGTAGTGAAAGCTATAACTAAGCTAAGAACTCACCTCATGATTGATGAAGATGGTGAGAAGAAGATGATGGAGAAGATGACATGATGACGGTGGTGACGTTTTCATGGCTTTCTCCTCTTCTTCCTTCCTTCCTCTTCTTCTCTTCTTCCTCTCTCTCTTTTCTTCTTTTTTCCTCTTTCTCCTTCCTCTCTTTCTTTTCCTTCTGATATCTCTCTACTTCCCTACCTACTCTTCTTATTCTTATCCTTTCCTTTCCTTTCTTCTCATCCTTTCTCTTCTTCTTACTCTTACTACCACATAATATATATATAACATATAATACATATATATTATAATATTAGGTAGTAACAAAATATCCCAATTGGTATTTCTTTTTCCAGTACCAATTGCCCAATTATAAATGTTACCAAAAATGTCCTCTCTTGTAATTATTAATATTGGTATGTATCTTTATTAATAATTAATCCCTTCAGGGTTCATTGGTTACTCTATTGGTCCCAATTGACAACATTTAGAGCACATAGGAGCTCCAATCGTTACAAATGATAATAGATAATTTACATAGGAACTCAATTGATCTCAACTGACAACTAATTGAGCATTTAAGGGAATATGGGATATTACATTCTCCCCCCCTTAAATTGAAATTGGCCCCCGAATTTCCTTTACTCAACAAACGAACAATCCTTGTATTAACGTTCTAGACCAACACTTGGCTTCTCTTCAATTTCAAGTCTCTGACATACTCATTCTTCTAACTTGTATTTGCTATCAAATTTCCTTCTTTCATGAACTCCCGAAACTTCTTGATTTCCATCACAATATCATTCTGATATTGGATTAACATTTAAACTTGCTTCCACATAATTCCTCTTATATACCGCTCAACATCAGTGGGCCACTTTCTTCCCGGAAACCACGACTTCCCTTCCTTGCACTAAGTTACACAAAACATAATTACAACATCTTATCTGGACTCGGTTAATCAATACTCATTAATTCTTCATAAGAAAATCTATTGATTCCCTGACCACAAATAATATTGACTGCCCTTTTCTTGTTATTCCTTCAACAAATGCAACAACTTTGTAATCCATTTATTGATAATCTCATAAACTTCACCTGGCATAATGCTACATGTTGCAAACCTCTACTCCAATTGTTTCCCTTCTCTCGTACTACTCCAATAAGATAGAACCATTAGCACGAGATTATCTTACTCTCATCCTTACCTCCATTTCTTACGAGTAACTATCTCCCTGATCCCCATAGACTTGATTGGGCTCTTTCATCCATCACCTTCCATTGTGATACTTTGATTCCAATAGTGGAACACTCGGGATTCCTAGGCACTACTGTTTAGCTAACAATCTTCAAAGAAACACACTTACCCTCAGAGTGCCTACTATCCAAAATGGTACTAGAACCTTACCGACTTCCATTAGTAGAATAACTTCCTTGATGACTCACAAAAGTGTAGAATAAGACCAACACTCTTCAGAAGATAGGTATCCAGGGGTTACATTGCTACAACCATAAAAACATAGAACATCCAAATTCATCATGTGTTTGGTGCAGCTAAACCAAATTAGTTTGACAACATCCGGTTTTGGTTACTATATTCCATATCAAATCCTCTCATAAGGTTTTGATTCATTCAATATTTCTCCCGACACATGATCTCGACCAAAGCAACATAACATCATCAAGGAACTTAAGCAATCTAGAACATAACTATGACTGTCCATACACCTCATAGAGTCACACACAATATTTCACACACATCTAGCGACAACATTTCACTTCGTATCCACAATCATTCATCTCAATCATCTTGTCCCATCTTCCACAATCCTAGCTCATGCTCTTACTCATATACAGTCCGAGTTACATGTTTAACTTCAGGAATATCTTATCCTCGTCCCTTCTTGGAAGTATAACTCATGAATCCCTCCAATACGGTAAAGTATCATCGTACACATCCATTACCACTCTCAGGGAGTCTACATCTTAGGCTATGAATCCGAATGAATTAATCAATTTCATACCATGACTAACCACTTCACACCTTATCAATTTATACCACATACCTAGCTAATCTCTTCCAGATCAGCACTTAGTAGGTCTCTTCCAAGTCCGTTCCGTATAGTTATTCATAATCATAATAGTGGTACTTCCCAGACTTACTTAAACTGAGCATGGTCTACCAGGTTGGTTTTCCCACGCGTCTGACTTCCATGATATCTCCTCAGATGACCAACTACGCACTACACCTTCAGAAATCCCAATCTCAAAACTACCAATCTGACTTGTGGTGACTTGCAACTCCATCCTCAATTTGTACATCCACAACGGTACACTTATGACATTTAGGACATCCTTAGCTCCAACACGGTGTGAACGTTTATACTCCGCGACTAACCAACCAACCAAATACTTCTCAAGAAGATAAATAACAACCAGACTTCCAATAAGCCAATATTACTCTTTCAATCCAAATAAAATGCACTTAAGGTGAACCTTGTCATTGCCACACAATTATGACTAGAATTTTCTTCTAAACCAATACCTACTACACACTGCATTATACCGGGGTTACTTGTCTCTATAACTTCCCACAAATAATCCTCATTGCCTCCCAATAAACTCTTGCAACATAAAATATTCCACATTCTACACTTAGTCCACATGCTCCAGCTTAGCTTATCTTTTGTTGGCTATCATCAACTAAACTTCTTAGAATACAAGACTCACTGCTCAAAAAATGTATGTTACTTTACATCCATCTCAAGACAAGGAATCCATTACACTTACTTGTGACCATAATACTGCTATCACATACTTCTCTTAACACCAAGGTTTAACTTCCTCTATTCCACTATGTAACACCCCAGACTGCTTTCAGGATTATCAACTAACCCCACAAATCAACACGTGCCTTTTTTCAACATGTTTTGTCCTCACTCGCACGCTTTTCAGGAAACTTCCCAGAAGGTCACCCATCCCAATACTACTCCAAGTCAAGCACGCTTAACTACGGAGTTCTTATTGATTAGGATACCGAAAAGAAGATGCATCTTGTTGATATAGGTAGTACCAATTAATCCTTATAAGCCTTCTTTCAACCATGTAGTCTCATACCTGCACAGCCTCAAGATCCCTCTCATTCCGATGTGAATTCGGTTTTTCCCCTAGAAGCTGCTAGGAGTGTCTCATTGTCATGCATCATGCATCGACAACCACTCCATCGCCCTCGGATGTTACATGTAACCATTCTTCGGCCTCTCCGACCTCGTGTGTCACACACTACATACTCTAGAAATCCTCGATGTGAACAATCATCAACTACACACCCATAACTTTGTCTTAATGAATCTTAATGGTCCCATTGTGCCTCTATCTAAAATGTTCCTCATTACAACGGTCGTATTGCAACATCCTCACTACTTCCACACTCGGTGTTCACTTGTCTTCCCATGGTAATTCTCCCAGTTCCAATTACAAAACCATTCTACAAGAAGTCCTCAAATCCAACTTAATTGCCCTTATCCTCAATCAGTTCTCATACAACCAAAACCCGCTGGAGCCTCCATTACTATATAATGGGCGTTATCTCTCTCCAACACAAACTCTTATAATTGATCTTTAGGTAATTCATCATTCCATTACAGTTGCTCACTAACACTAAACCTCTGACTAGCTATCTTGAACCCGATCTCCCTTCTAAGATTGGATATACTTGGTTTATCTTCTAGCTTCCATTTGGTCCATACATGTTTCACTTGGAACAAACAACCATGTCCTTGAGTCTCTCCTTAGACTTCACCACTACCTTAGGCCCCCAACAAAACTGAACGTCCTTATCTCTCAAGTCTTTAACTACTTGCAAGGTACCATTCCAAATACATATATATTCCATTAAGTACTCTCGTTCTTCCAAAATATTTTAGTGGCCTTAGAAACCGAAACACTGATACACTACCTCACATCCAAACCTTATGACATATGCGTAACATAACCAATACAGAATTATTCACAATATTATTCCATATTAGTGAGTATATCTTACTCCACTAACAAATTCACTCATTCCTCAAAATTCTGACAATTCATCCAATAGAGATCCTCAACTTCTTAACTCTGTTAACACCGCAGAATCACTTGGATGATACACTACTCTTCAATTCCATAATACCCAAATCATAACTCCTCTGAAACTTCAATTGGGCCATCTAGTTCTCCTTACTTTCTAACTCTTGGCTTGAGCCTATTCTCAAAGCGCAAGTTCAACCCACACTTCGGAGTCCTCGTGGTAGCTCAACCATGATCCTACCTACCATGCACATTGTTAGACGGTGTGGCTAGTGATCGAGAGGGGGGGTGAATAGATCACCTCTTTGAAATTTAACGGATTTAAAGTTTTATCAGAGTTTTTAAAGTTGGCGGAAAAATTCAGTCCCGAATCGACTTCCGTCTATTCTGAACCGCTACTAGAAAACCGGACACACGAGTTTAATGCTGGATTTGAATAAGAATGACAGAAATAATCCACACTAGAATTTTAGCTAATTGAATGCACTTATCATTAAAGTCTATTTCCAATGAATAAAACCTAGCTAACAATTTTGTCAAACAGTTGGTGTGTATGTGATCAATGATGAACAACAGTAGGGTTTAATTAAAAAGTTTTCTTGCCCCTGCTTTCTTGCAAAAAGAACAATCACTACACACTAACTGAAATTGCGAAAATTGTTTTAAACGTAAAGAGGAGTAAGGTAAGATTACGATACGCAGAGATTTGGTAAGGAAGTTCCCCACGTCGTCCTCGCGTGTGGGTACGTCTCCCTCTCAATTTCAAATGAAATTGAGAACTTTGATTATCAATTATTGCCGAATTCGTTGATACAAGGTTATGATACAAAGACAGAATTCTAACTTCCAAGAACTTCTTCTTGTATGAACCTTCACTTGATCTGAGCACGATCAAGAATTTCCTGCACGAAAATGCAAACAATTCACCGGTTCCACGACCTGCTTGCGAAATCCCCCGATCTCCAAACGCAACGCTGCGGCTGAATCTGTTCTGCAAACGTGACTCACAAACCCTCAAGAACACTCCAGTTCTTGAAGGATAAACCAGTAGGTTTTTCTTCGAAACCCCCTTCAATCTTCCACTCAGCTAGATCCTTGATCGTTCCACTGAAAACCACAGCTAGATCCTTGATCGTACCACTGAACGTTATCTCGATAATCCTTTAATTCATAGAACAAGAATGGTTATTTGTTGATGTTCTTGAAGAAAAGTGATTGAGAAGATGAAGAAGATGAAGTCTCTTTCAGGTTTCTATTTGCTCTCAAACAATTGCTACAACACTGCTTTTGATCTTGTGTTCAATTGTTTTTCCCTCAAAGAATTCGTTGCTACCACTGCTGTCATAACATGTCTTATATATGCAGCAAAAAACCAGAAACTGTTAGAGCACAAAACAGCTTTATGCATCGATACATGAGAGTATGCATCGATGCATACTGTAAGATAAGTGAGTTTTTGGTGAGATGGATTAATCATGTATCGATGCATATTTCGTATGTATTGATGCATATGACCTTTCCACTAACATGTATTGATGCCTAAAGTGTATGCATTGATACACAGGCTGTTTCAATTTGTCATGTATCGATGCAGGGATCGTATGGATCGATCCATAGAGCCTTTTTCCTTTCATGTGTTGATGCAGGGATCGTAGGCATCGATGCATACTGAACAAAAAGAGTTTTATGATATCCCACATGCTGTATGTATCGATGCATAGGCTTATGTGTTGATGCATACTGACACAAAATGGATTTTATGTGTTATTTTAAGAGATGTATCAATGTAGGTCTTTATGTACAGTTATGCAACAATAGAATGGGATAAAACCATAATAAAAACACAAATGTATCATGTAATGTAATGCACAGCTAACATTTGGATGATGATCACACAATTTGCTATCATTCAAAATTAATTCAAAGTAAAGAATTTTCTCACAAACTCCCCCTTTTTGATGATGGCAAATTCTTGGCAAGATGTGTGATACTCCCCCTGAGTTTGTGCATATCTGCATTTTTTCTCCCCCTTTGTCAACATCAAAAAGAGGAAGAAACAGGTTTATCAAGGTAGCATGGCAAAAATATTGATGAAAAGACTATCATTCACAAAGTAAAGAATCATTCATAAAGAATGACGAATAAGGGCAATAACCATAGAGATAAACAGAAAGTGAAAAGCATTTAAGTATTCAAACGAGTTTAAGAATTACATAAGCTAAACCATATATTGTGCAACAAAAATAGAAACTTGAGCAATATGAGATGAAATGTAGTGATATGAAATGATGGTGGGTTAATTTGGATTGTTGCCACCACAGGACTCTTCATCATCTCTGGTAGGATCTCTGTAGCTTGGTGGAGGCGGAGGAGGAGGCATTGTGTCTGGATTTTGGCCCATGAAGGAGTATTGCCTAAATCGGTTCTGAACTTCAATGCTTCTAAAGTTGTCCATAATACCGGGATTTTCACGACAGTCGTCCATAAAGCCAGACATTTCGTTGTAGAAAACTTGATGCCATTTAACCAAGTCTTGGTGCCAAGCGTGTTGATTCTGATACATCCGTGTATGCTCATCATGCCAGTCACGATGCTCCTTGTGCCACTCAGATTGTTGTACATTCCAATACCGTGCTTCTTCATGGCGTTCTTCGTTAGCAATTTCCATCTGTTGAAGCATATGAGTGATGTCCGCAGTAGGTATTGAGGATGAAGTACCACCTGAGAATGGAGGGGCTGTAGGTTCAGGTACGTAGTTGGTAGGAGACCACCTTCGTGGCACCCAATTGCCCCAACCAGCATTGGCCTCAGCTTGAGGCACATCTGTTTCAGGCGCATCCTGCATTTCTTCATCAGGTTGTTCTTCAGCAACATGGATTCGTTCCGAAGGCACGTCAAAGTTGTAGATTCTGGTTTTGGATTTTCTTTCAAAGAAGTAGAAACATTTGCGGTCCTTGTCCCACCGATATCCCATATGCAATAGAGTGGAAGAGTCAAACTCTTGAGCAGCAGATGGAGATAGGAGAGGGACAATAGGAATTGCAACTTTCCAAAACTTAAGAATTTTCATAATTTGAGAAGCATACCCTAGAGCCACATTCTTGGAGCTGTCTCGCACAAAAAATAGACGTTTTACAAAGTAGTTTGCCCAATTTAAGAGAACCTTATTTTGCAGAACATAGAGAAGATGTATGCTTGGCCTATCCAACCGAGAATGTCCACTGTTAGTTGGACGCAGAATGTGTGTGATAATCCAGTGAAGAATACGCGGAGTTTGCTTGATCATACCTGACGTGACGTGTTCATCCTCACTCAGCGGTCTGTCTATCTTCAGGATAGATGGAGTAAAGTCCTTCATGTCAAATTCAGGATCAAAATGCAGGTCATGCCAGGACTTGACATTCATTGACGGAAGCGGAATTTGAAACACCGGTTCCCAATCAGAGGCTTCAAAGGTATATGTTCTGACACCGATAGAACACCGGAACATATAGCCTCTACCGGTTTGTAAGCCAGCATAAAAGGCCCGGATGAAATCCTCATGGTAGTCATCCTTCGTAGACAGAAATGACCCGAGTCTTTGTGCATGTAGTAGTTCAACCACCTCATTTAGGTGCAGGTGAATAGCATCTGTTTTATCAAAGACATGGGGTTTCATGACTAACCTTGTCTTGAAGGATTCCTCAAATTCAGCAGCAATAGCAGGATGAAGTAAGTTTAAGGCATTTGAAGGAACATCTGGTGGTGGCTGAGAAGTACCGGCTGTTTCCTTTCCCTTTCCTTTTCCTTTTGCTCTGGCTGGAATAGTGCGTGGAGGCATGGTGATGTGAGATTTAGGGTTTTAGAGAGAGTGAAGATGAGGAAGATTAGGGTTAGCCACTGGTTTTGGGGTTTTGAGGACAGATGATATGAAGTCTTGAGATAGGAAGTGATAGGGTTGGCTGATGTGTCGATGCATGAGAGAGAAAAAGTGTATTTAAAGCAAATAGCATCAGTATGTGTCGATGCAAATGGCCATGGATCGATGCCTATCATTCACATTTGTTTATAACAGGCTTGTGTATCGATACATGCGATGGATGCATCGATGCATCCTGAACCAGTTTGTTAAAATAAATTGAAATCCAGAATATAGGGATCGATGCATACATGTTTTGTGTCGATGCATACTGATGCTAAACCAGATTTTAATGAATTTGATGCAGTATGGATATGCATTATGCACTATGTCATGATGGTTATGCCCAAGAAAGATGCATAAGTCAGATTTTTAATGTGCAAGCAATATAGGCAAACAATATATGCAATCAAATTTATATCAACAAGAGTAAGAACATCTGTTCTAACATACACAACCACTTAGCCGTAAGAGAATTGTAGAAAGGATTGATATTACCTCTGTTGTTGTAATCTTGTGATGGATAAGTGTCATCTAAAACGAATCCTATTAACCAAGGTGAGGCATAATATAATTAAGAGGCAACATGCTTAAGACATCAAATGAGAAAGATCTAAGATCCCTAATTCACGACGAATGTTGAAGAAAGGTTCCGTTGCCAAAGGTTTAGTGAAAATATCAGCAAGCTGATCTTTGGAGTCAACGTGCTCAAATACAACGTCTTCTTTTTCAACATGGTCGCGAAGAAAGTGATGTCTAATCTCTATGTGTTTAGTGCATGAGTGTAAAACAGGGTTTTTAGTAAGGTTTATGGCACTAGTGTTGTCACATTTTATAGGAATACATTTGAGTTGAATGTTGAAGTCTTGTAGTTGCTGCTTCAGCCATAAAATCTGAGCGCAACAACTACCGGCTGCAACGTATTCTGCCTCTGCAGTTGACAAAGCCACAAAAACTTGCTTTTTGCTATGCCAACTTACCAAGGAATTTGAAAACAGGTGACATGTACCACTTGTGCTTTTCCTATCTGATTTCCAGCCAGCAAAATCAGAATCGGAGTACCCTACTAAACTACAATCACTTCCTTTGGAATACCAAAGCCCATATTTAGGTGTTCCGTGAAGATATCTAAATATGCGCTTCACCGCTTTTAGGTGCGATTCCTTAGGATTTGATTGATAGCGTGCACACATACAAACACTAAACATGATGTCAGGTCTAGAAGCAGAAAGATACAAGAGAGATCCGATCATACCTCTGAACTTTTTGACATCTACACACTTACCATGCTCATCCTTATCTAGATTTCCGTTAGTAGGCATTGGGGTGTCAATTGATTTTGAGTCATTCATTCCAAAGCGCTTGAGTAGTTCTCTGCAGTATTTTGTTTGACATACTGCTGTACCCTCATCAAGTTGCTTTATTTGCAGTCCTAGGAAGTAGTTCAGCTCCCCCATTAGACTCATCTCAAATTCACCCTGCATAACCTTAGAAAATTCTTCGACCAAGTGTATGTTAGTTGAACCAAATATTATATCGTCGACATAAACTTGAACTAAAAGAATGTGCTTCCCTTTGTGTTTAATAAAGAGAGTATTGTCCACCTTACCTCTTGAATATCCATGATCAATTAGGAATTTTCTAAGCCTTTCATACCAAACCCGAGGGGCTTGTTTAAGACCATACAAAGCTCGTTTTAATTTGTAAACATGATCTAGATTTTCAGCATTTTCAAAACCAGGAGGTTGTGAAACATATACTTCTTCATTTATGACATCATTAAGAAAAGCACTCTTTACGTCCATTTGGTAAAGCTTAAAATCCTTAGAACACGCATAGGCAAGCAAAAGACGTATAGCTTCAAGGCGAGCAACTGGAGCATAAGTTTCCTCATAGTCTATGCCCTCCTCTTGGTTATACCCTTGTGCTACTAAACGTGCCTTGTTCCTAGTAATCACTCCGTTTTCATCAAGCTTATTTCTAAAAACCCACTTAGTGCCTATGATATGATGATCTCGCGGACGAGGGACAAGTTCCCAAACGTCATTTCTTTTAAATTGATTAAGCTCTTCTTGCATGGCCATTAGCCAAAATTCATCAATCAAGGCCTCTTTGGCATTTTTAGGTTCTACTTGTGAAACAAACGCGAAGTGAGAACAAAAATTACTTATCTTAGACCGGGTCATTACTCCCTTTGAAATGTCTCCCAAGATGTTGTCAATGGGATGGTCTTTTGAGGATTTCCAAGCTGTTGGAAGATCCTTCACTTCAGCTGCCTTTTCTTCCTCATTTTCTTCATGACTAGTATCTTCCTCCTTCTCATGGGCAGCTGTTTTGGACTGATCAGTTTCCTCAACAGCTTCCTTGAGTATGTCTTCTGTAGATACACCTGCGTCATCAAAAGAAATACCTTTTCCGACATTTTTCGGATAAGACTCATCAAAAGAAACATGAACAGATTCTTCAACAGTAAGTAAACGCTTATTATACACTCTATATGCTTTACTTGACAGTGAGTAACCAAGAAAGATACCTTCATCCGCTTTTGCATCAAACTTCCCAATATTTTCCTTACCGTTATTCAAAACAAAACATTTACAACCGAATACGTGAAGATGTGACAAGTTTGGTTTTCTTCCTTTCAAAAGTTCATAAGGAGTTTTATTTAAAATAGGGCGAATTAAGATTCTGTTTAAAACATAACAGGCTGTGCTGACAGCATCAGCCCAAAAGTATTTTGGTAATCCGCCCTCATTAAGCATTGTTCTTGCCAACTCCTCTAAAACACGATTTTTACGCTGCACAACGCCATTTTGTTGTGGAGTTCGAGGAGCTGAAAAATTATGCTCAATACCATACTTGTCACAGAACTTCTCAAAGTTTTTAAAAGCAGAAAAAGTTTCATCTTTGCTATGAAGAAATATAGTCCAAGTAAATCTAGAGTAGTCATCAACTATTACAAAGCCATGGTAATTTCCACCTAGGCTCTTTGTCCTAGAAGGTCCAAAGAGATCCATATGGAGAAGCTCAAGGGGTCGTGAAGTTAAAATTACGTTTTTAGATTTAAAAGAGACCCTCGTTTGCTTTCCCATTTGGCACGCATCACATAGGTGGTCTTTTGAAAATTTTATTTTTGGTAGACCGACTACTAGATCCTTAGATACAACCTTATTAAGCAAATCGAAATTAACATGCGCTAAACGTCTATGCCAAAGCCAAGAATCATCATTCAAGGTGACTAGACATTTAGTACTTGTTAAAGGTACATCAAACAGGTCAAGCATATAGATATTGTTTACTCTTACACCCTTAAACACAATGTTTTGTTCAGCATGTTCAATTATGCAGCAAGTTTTTGTGAACGAAACTTTATAGCCCATGTCGCATAGTTGACTTATACTTAACAAATTGTGTTTAAGTCCCTCTACTAGATGGACATTTGAAATAGTAGTGGTGGAGGGATTACCTACACTACCTTTGCCGAGTATAGCTCCTTTGTTATTGTCTCCATAAGTAACATATCCCTTCTTCTTTGCCTTGAAGTCTATGAAAAGTGATATGTCACCGGTCATGTGCCTCGAGCAACCGCTGTCAAGAAACCACCTTCTATCTGCGGAGGCAAGGCACTCATCCTACAATATCAAAAGAGAGAAGTTGGTACCCAATTTTCATTGGGTCCAAGTGGGTAAGTGCTAACATGGTTGCCTTTTGGCTTCCATTGATAAATACCTTTAGGGACAAGAAATCTCCTAAACTTGCATTTCTCAATGGTATGGCCAGCATGACAACAATAATGACATAAACCATGATGATGTGTTTGTTGTTTCTTGTTCATTGAATCCTTTAGAATAAAAGAGTATTTTGCATATGGAGGATTTAATGACTTCTTAAACAACCTAGAGTCAACGGCATAAGTAACTTTAGGTTGTAGCGCCTTCTTTAATTTGACCTTAAGAGTGTTTACCTCTTTTTGCCAAATATAACAAGCGTCACAATACTTAACTCTACTACATCCATCAATGTCAATAGTTTTTGAATTTTCTGCAATACTAGCTTTCAACGCTTCTAAATCAATTTCAGCTTTGTTTACTTTACCTTCCAAAAATGAGAAAATATGTTTGTCGGAAGATAGTCTTTTAAAAGCATCTACAGCTTCGTTATGCAGTTTTTCAAAAGCTATTTTTAGTTCCGAAAAAGACATAGATGAGAAATTATTGTAATAGGCTTGTTTTACCTTTTTGTCATTGTTTTTCTTCTTATGGTAGGACAGATTTTTTGTGTGAGCCATAAGGCACAGATTTGCAGCTTCATCACCATCACTTGAGCTTTGTGTGCTTGATGAATCACTATCACTTTCCCATGCAATGTACGCTCTTCTTTGTTTGCTGTACCCTTTTGGTGAATCTTTTCTTTGATCCTTATACTTCATAGGGCAGTCCGTTTTATAATGTCCAGATTTACCACAGTTGAAACAGGATCCTCTTCCTCTACTCTTCTTGTTCTCTTCTTGTTTCGAATTTATAGATTGTCTTCGAAACTTCATGAGATTTTTGTCGGAATGCTTGACTCCATTCTTTCGAATGAATCTATTATATCTCCTTACAAACAGTCCCATTTCCTCATCATCCGAGTCTTTGTCACTACTTGAATCATTGTCGCTTTGCTCTTTTCGTGAGGACTTAGAGCTAGAGGCCACAAGAGCTATTGGCTTCTTCTCTCCCTCTTTGTCTCTTTTCTTCTCCTTTTCCTTCTTACTTTTGTTCTCATATTTTTCAAGACTTTCCAATGCTTGCTGATGTTCTTCCAGCTTTCCAAACAGAGTTGTAATCATAAGTCTTGTGAGATCATTGGCTTCCTTAATTGCTGTTACTTTAGGTTGCCACTCCCTGCTAAGACACCTGAGAATTTTATTAGTAGCAATTTCATTGGAAATAGGTTTTCCAAGCGCATTCAATCGGTTAGTTAGATGAGTGAATCTCTTTTGCATGTCGGAGATAGATTCTCCTTGTTTCATGCGAAAGAGCTCAAACTCTTGATTGAGTGTGTTAATGCGGGACTGTTTTACTTCAGTAGTACCCTCATGGGCAACTTCTAAAGCATCCCACATTTCTTTAGCTGTCGTGCAATGAGATACTCGATAATACTCATCAACACCAAGTGCTGAAATTAGCATGTTTCGAGCTTTCCAATCACACGACCACTTTTTCTCATCTTTCTCATTCCAATCATCTTCTGGTTTAGGTACTATGGTGTAACACCCTTCTAAAATACCCCAATAATCAATTAATTCAACAAATATAAATCAGAGTAGATATGCAATTTAAGGGTGTCACACTTGACACTTCACACCATTCACCATAATAACTTGTCATGCTCATTTATTAATCAAAATAAAACATTGCACAATTCGCAGCGGATAGAGATCTAATCAATCATGCAAACCATGTAACACATTACATGTAAAGTTGTTCAACAACCAAAATGAAAACAAAGTAAAACATCCCGTCCCGATGTTACATCTACCAGAGCATGACCCACTAAGGAACTACACTAGACTCCAAGCACTAGCTTCTACTCAATCACTGCTCGTTACCTGAAATATAGTTGTAAGGGTGAGTTCCTCAATCGATATAATAAGCATTATAAAATATCATGTAATGCTAAGTAAATTAACACATTTCATCACCCAAATCAGGTCACACATTCAGCAACGGCAACATCAACTCAAAATCATAATCATACTCAACCCAACACAAAACACACGTATAATATTGGAATACATCCATTCATATTATACGCCATACATATATTATGCAATGAGACTCCATGCATGCGGTACCGACTATTCGTGAACATATAGTTCAACCTCACCGATCAAACCCAGATACGGCTACCAAGCTCACTAGTCCCACTCATTTGAGACCTAGTGACTCACTCACTAATTCCTCACCATGGGAATTAGCTACCACCCCAAGGGCTATGCTATGCACGCTAAATCACCTAGCATGCAAACATCAACAACAATCCACAATAACTCACTCACTAATTCCTCACCATGGGAATTAGCTACCACCATAAAGGCCATACTATGCACGCTAAATCACCTAGCATGCAAACATCAACAACAATCCAAGATAGACATATGCTCACACTCTAAGCCATAAACAGTCCATCCACAATTGCATACATAATAGATATATTCACAGCATTATGCATACCATCATACATTATCAGCATATCCATCACAGAATCATATTCATATCATGCCAAATAATAAATCACAGTGTTAGCACACTCTACTAACACCTATACTGCTCAAAACAACGGGAAATGATCCCTACTACATCATACACCAATATAGGCCAAACGTCAAATATGTACACAATATTTGAATACCAATTTTCCACTTTCCAAACAGTGTTAACCGGTTAACGCCCTGGGTTAACCGGTTAACGCAACACAGAACACGCTTCCTGGCACATTTAAACAGTGTTAACCGGTTAACGCCCTGGGTTAACCGGTTAACGCAAGACAGACAGCAATTTCTCATAATTCACAACAGTGTTAACCGGTTAACACCCTGGGTTAACCGGTTAACGCAGAACAGAAAGTTGTTCCTGCGCTAACACGAAAACAGAATGCAGATTTCCCGCATCTCTCGCCGTCGGAGGACTTCCGGACCTCCGATTTCAATTCCGTAAAAAGCTACACGTCCAGAAATTTACGATTCACCCACATATAGATTCAATTACAGTTTTAACATAACTTGGTCATCACAATTTGCAACATTCATCATCCAATTTAGGGTCAATTCAATGGCTTATTACTACCCATTACATGTTAACCCATAATACCCATTAAACGACGATAAACCCCCCTTACCTGAGTTAATCCGGCAAATCCTTTAACTTCAAGCTTTTCCCTTCTTCAACCCTTGTTCTCTTGCTCTTCCTCTTTGCCCTTTTCTCACTTTCTGTTGCTTCTCTGGTTTTCACGTGAAAAACCCTTTTTACCAAATGGAACTCTTTATATATATTCCAACTTTATTATTCCAATAATAATAATCCAATAAGATTCCAATTATTTAATTAAATTAATAAATATACTATTAACTTAAATTAAATAATTATCATATTTTATCGGGGTGTTACAACTCTCCCCCACTAAAAGAGTTTTCGTCCTCGAAAACATACCTCAAGCGAATAACTCTGGATAAGACTCCTTCATCTGACTCTCAAGTTCCCAAGTCACATTGCCACCTGCTGGTCCTCCCCAAGCTACCTTTACCAAAGCAATCTCTTTACCCCGCAACTGCTTCAACTCTCGATCCTCGATCCTCATAGGTGATGTTTCAACAGTCAGGTTATCTCTCACCTGTACATCATCTACTTGGACCACATGCGACGGATCAGGAATGTACCTCCTCAACTGAGACACATGAAAAACCTCATGCAAATTCGCAAGTGACGGCGGTAAAGCGATACGATAGGCTACCTCCCCTATCCTCTCCAAAATCTGATAAGGACCAATAAATCGAGGTGTCAACTTCTTCGACTTCAAAGCTCGACCAACCCCAGTTATTGGAGTAACACGAAGAAACACATGATCTCCCTCTTGAAACTCAAGTGACTTCCTCCTCTTGTCGTGATAACTCTTCTGACGACTCTGAGCAATCCTCATCTTCTCCTGAATCATCTTAATCTTTTCCGTAGTGTGTTGAACAATCTCCGGTCCAACCACAGCACTCTCACCGGACTCATACCAACATAAAGGTGTCCGACATCTCCTACCATACAAAGCTTCAAACGGTGCCATACCAATGCTCGAATGAAAACTATTGTTGTAGGTAAACTCAATCAAAGGTAAATAACAATCCCAAGCACCTCCCTTTTCCAAAACACAAGCCCTCAAAAGATCCTCCAGTGACTGAATCGTCCTCTCAGTCTGACCATCAGTCTGCGGATGATATGCAGAACTCAATCTCAGCTTAGTTCCCAAAGCCCTCTGCAAACCTTCCCAGAACTTCGATGTAAATCTAGGATCTCTGTCCGAAACAATACTCGACGGAATACCATGCAAACTTACAATTTTCTCAATATACAACTCAGCTAATCTCTCTAACGGATAATCCATTCTGATCGGAATGAAATGAGCCGATTTTGTCAATCTGTCAACAATCACCCAAATAGCTTCAAAATTCTTAATTGTCCTCGGTAAACCAGAAACAAAATCCATACTGATACTATCCCACTTCCACTCTGGAATAGCCAACGGTTGCATTAGCCCAGACGGCTTCTGATGCTCAATCTTTGACTTCTGACAAGTCAAACAGGAATAAACAAAACTCGCAATTTCTCTTTTCATTCCCGGCCACCAAAATAACTTTTTCAAATCATGATACATCTTCGTAGCCCCAGGATGAATACTCAGGCCACTACGATGTCCTTCCTCAAGAATACTCTTCTTAAGTTTGGTAACATCCGGAATACACACCCGATTACCAAATTTCAAAACACCATTCTCATCAACTCTGAATTCACCACCTTGACCTTGATTCACTAGAGTCAACTTATCAACCAAAAGCACATCGGATTTCTGACCCTCTCTAATCTCATCCAGAATACCACTCGTTAACTTCAACATTCCCAATTTAACACTATTGTGAGTACTCTCACACACCAAACTCAAGTCTCTAAACTGCTCAATTAAATCCAATTCCTTAACCATTAACATAGACATATGCAATTATTTCCGACTCAATGCATCAGCCACTACGTTTGCTTTACCCGGATGGTAATTCAAGCCAAAGTCATAATCCTTCAAAAACTCTAACCATCTCCTCTGTCTCATATTCAGCTCTTTCTGATCAAACAAATACTTTAAACTTTTATGGTCACTAAAAACCTCAAATCTTGACCCGTACAAGTAATGCCTCCATAACTTCAGAACAAATACCACAGCTGCCAACTCTAAATCGTGTGTCGGATAGTTCCTCTTATGAACCTTCAGTTGTCTCGAAGCATAAGCTACAACCTGCTTATTCTGCATCAAAACACCACCCAAACCCAACATTGAAGCATCACAGTAAACCTCAAATGGTTCCGATGGACTTGGTAATATCAGAATAGGAGCAGTAGTTAACCTTCTCTTTAACTCTTGGAAACCTTCTTCACATTTTGAGTCCCAAACAAACGCTTGCCCCTTTCTAGTCAACATCGTCAACGGTAATGCCAACTTAGAAAATCCCTCAATGAATTTCCTATAATAACCTGCAAGTCCAAGAAAACTCCTTATCTCAGAAACTGACTTCGGAGCTTCCCACTTAGATACCGCTTCTATCTTAGAAGGATCAACAGCAACACCACCTCTTGAAACCACATGACCAAGAAAACTAACCTCTTCTAACCAAAATACACACTTGAACAGTTTAGCAAATAACTTGTTTTCTCGTAGAACTCCTAAAACCACTCTCAAATGTTCAGCATGCTCTTCTTCAGATTTCGAATACACCAAAATATCGTCAATAAACACCACAACAAACTTGTCTAGGTACGGATGGAAAATCCTATTCATATACTCCATAAATACCCCAGGCGCATTAGTCACACCAAAAGGCATCACAGAATACTCATAATGTCCATACCTTGTTCTGAAAGCAGTCTTCTGAATATCCTCAGTTTTCACACGTATCTGATGATAACCCGATCTCAAATCTATTTTGCTGAACACACTCGCACCAACCAACTGATCCATCAAATCATCAATCCTCGGCAAAGGATACCGATTCTTGATCGTCACTTTATTCAGTTGCCTGTAGTCCACACACAACCTCATAGTACCTTCTTTCTTCTTAACCAATAACACTGGTGCGCCCCACGGTGACACACTCGGACGAATAAACTTCTTATCCAACAGATCTTCCAACTGACTCTTCAATTCAGTTAACTCAGCAGCAGACATACGGTACGGAGCCATCGATATCGGCCTAGTACCAGATACCAAATCAATCGAGAACTCAACTTCACGCTCTGGCGGTAATTCATTCACTTCTTCAGGAAACACATCAGGAAAATCACACACCACGGCTAGATCGCAAATCACCAGTTTATCTTTAGCCTCCAAAGTCGCTAACAGCATAAACAACTCTGCCCCATCTGCTACTGCCTCATTCACCTGCCTTGCTGATAGAAACAAACTCTTTCCTTCCTCAATCTCAGGAAAGATCACAGTCTTATCAAAACAGTTGATAGAAACTCGGTTAAACACCAACCAGTTCATACCCAGGATAACATCAATCTGCACTAGTGGAAGACACACGAGGTCCATCCCAAAGTCTCTACCAAAAATACTCAAAGGGCAATTTAAACAAACTGAAGTAGTAGTCACTGAACCCTTCGCAGGAGTATCAATCACCATACTCCCATGCATCTCAGATATCTCTAATTTAAGTTTCACCGCACAATCCAAAGATATAAAGGAATGAGTCGCACCTGTGTCAATAATAGCTACAAGAGGAAAGCCATTAATATAACACGTACCTCGGATCAAACGATCATCTGCAGAAGTTTCAGAACCCGATAAAGCAAAGACCTTGCCTCCCGACTGGTTCTCTTTCTTAGGCTTAGGACACTATGGACTGATATGACCCACCTCTCCACAGTTGAAACAAGTCATAGTCTTCAACCGGCACTCTGCAGCCAGGTGACCACCTTTTCCACACTTGAAACACTTCTTCTCAGTACTGGTACACTCATGGATACGATGTCCAGCCTGACCACATCTGTAACACTTAGCAGGGGCACTGGAGTCTCCCCCACTAGGTCTCTTCATCCCACTCTGTCTCTGGAAACCTTTGCCAGCTGCATACGGTTCCCCACGATCATTCTGATTCTTGCCTTTCCTATCAACCCTCTGCTGATAGCTCTCCGCTCTGGCCTTGGTATCCTGTTCAAAGATCCTGCAACAGTTAACCAGGTCAGAAAACACTCTGATCCGCTGATACCCAATAGCCTGCTTGATCTCGGGACGCAACCCGTTCTCAAACTTCACACATTTTGAAAATTCCCCAGTAGCCTCATCATAGGGAGTGTAATACTTCGACAGCTCTGTGAACTTAGCAGCATACTCAGTAACAGACCGGTTGCCCTGCTTCAATTCTAAGAACTCTATCTCTTTCTTTCCTCTGACATCCTCCGGAAAGTACTTCCTCAGGAATCTCTCTCTGAACACCGCCCAAGTGATCTCAGCACTCCCAGCAGATTCCAACTCAGTGCAGGCAGCAACCCACCAATCATCTGCTTCCTCTGACAGCATATGCGTACCGAACCTGACCTTCTGGTTATCGACACACTCAGTCACTCGGAAGATCCTCTCGATATCCTTCAACCACTTATGAGCACCATCTGGATCGTATGCTCCCTTGAACATTGGAGGATTGTTCTTCTGGAACTCACTCAGTTGACGAGCAGCTCCCAGTCCCACAACATTCGGATTTCCTCCAAGTACTCCAGCTAGCATACCCAAAGCCTCAGCAATCGCAGCATCATCTCTACCTCTCCCAGCCATCTCTATTCTGAAAACCCAACAAGCTAAAACAATAAGTACTGATAGGGTTACACAACACCTATCACGTACAGGGAAACAGAATAATTACGACTCGACTCGACCGACTATGCTCTGATACCACTAATGTAACACCCTTCTAAAATACCCCAATAATCAATTAATTCAACAAATATAAATCAGAGTAGATATGCAATTTAAGGGTGTCACACTTGACACTTCACACCATTCACCATAATAACTTGTCATGCTCATTTATTAATCAAAATAAAACATTGCACAATTCGCAGTGGATAGAGATCTAATCAATCATGCAAACCATGTAACACATTACATGTAAAGTTGTTCAACAACCAAAATGAAAACAAAGTAAAACATCCCGTCCCGATGTTACATCTACCAGAGCATGACCCACTAAGGAACTACACTAGACTCCAAGCACTAGCTTCTACTCAATCACTGCTCGTTACCTGAAATATAGTTGTAAGGGTGAGTTCCTCAATCGATATAATAAGCATTATAAAATATCATGTAATGCTAAGTAAATTAACACATTTCATCACCCAAATCAGGTCACACATTCAGCAACAGCAACATCAACTCAAAATCATAATCATACTCAACCCAACACAAAACACACGTATAATATTGGAATACATCCATTCATATTATACGTCATACATATATTATGCAATGAGACTCCATGCATGCGGTACCGACTATTCGTGAACATATAGTTCAACCTCACCGATCAAACCCAGATACGGCTACCAAGCTCACTAGTCCCACTCATTTGAGACCTAGTGACTCACTCACTAATTCCTCACCATGGGAATTAGCTACCACCCCAAGGGCTATGCTATGCACGCTAAATCACCTAGCATGCAAACATCAACAACAATCCACAATAACTCACTCACTAATTCCTCACCATGGGAATTAGCTACCACCATAAAGGCCATACTATGCACGCTAAATCACCTAGCATGCAAACATCAACAACAATCCAAGATAGACATATGCTCACACTCTAAGCCATAAACAGTCCATCCACAATT
Organism: Lathyrus oleraceus; assembly: GCF_024323335.1. Classification (NCBI taxonomy): domain Eukaryota; kingdom Viridiplantae; phylum Streptophyta; class Magnoliopsida; order Fabales; family Fabaceae; genus Lathyrus; species Lathyrus oleraceus. Next base: position 216,549,452 of record NC_066583.1, read on the forward strand.
GCATACATAATAGATATATTCACAGCATTATGCATACCATCATACATTATCAGCATATCCATCACAGAATCATATTCATATCATGCCAAATAATAAATCACAGTGTTAGCACACTCTACTAACACCTATACTGCTCAAAACAACGGGAAATGATCCCTACTACATCATACACCAATATAGGCCAAACGTCAAATATGTACACAATATTTGAATATCAATTTTCCACTTTCCAAACAGTGTTAACCGGTTAACGCCCTGGGTTAACCGGTTAACGCAACACAGAACACGCTTCCTGGCACAATTAAACAGTGTTAACCGGTTAACGCCCTGGGTTAACCGGTTAACGCAAGACAGAGAGCAATTTCTCATAATTCATAACAGTGTTAACCGGTTAACACCCTGGGTTAACCGGTTAACGCAGAACAGAAAGCTGTTCCTGCACTAACACGAAAACAGAATGCAGATTTCCCGCATCTCTCGCCGTCGGAGGACTTCCGGACCTCCGATTTCAATTCCGTAAAAAGCTACACGTCCAGAAATTTACGATTCACCCACATATAGATTCAATTACAGTTTTAACATAACTTGGTCATCACAATTTGCAACATTCATCATCCAATTTAGGGTCAATTCAATGGCTTATTACTACCCATTACATGTTAACCCATAATACCCATTAAACGACGATAAACCCCTCTTACCTGAGTTAATCCGGCAAATCCTTTAACTTCAAGCTTTTCCCTTCTTCAACCCTTGTTCTCTTGCTCTTCCTCTTTGCCCTTTTCTCACTTTCTGTCGCTTCTCTGGTTTTCACGTGAAAAACCCTTTTTACCAAATGGAACTCTTTATATATATTCCAACTTTATTATTCCAATAATAATAATCCAATAATATTCCAATTATTTAATTAAATTAATAAATATACTATTAACTTAAATTAAATAATTATCATATTTTATCGGGGTGTTACATATGGCGCCAGCCGCATTTGTCATAGTAATTTGAAACGGACCATTTTCAATGGCAGCCCATACTAGCCTATCCACAGAATTTATGTGAACTCGCATGCAGTGTTTCCAGTAGCCGTAATTTTCACCGTTGAAAATAGGCGCTCTATTATACGCCCCCTTTGGTTTAGAATCCATACTGTTACAGGCAGCCACAGAGCACCAGCGAACCGGCGCTCTGATACCACTTGTTAGACGGTGTGGCTAGTGATCGAGAGGGGGGGGGGGTTGAATAGATCACCTCTTTGAAATTTAACGGATTTAAAGTTTTATCAGAGTTTTTAAAGTTGGCGGAAAAATTCAGTCCCGAATCGACTTCCGTCTATTCTGAACCGCTACTAGAAAACCGGACACACGAGTTTAATGCTGGATTTGAATAAGAATGACAGAAATAATCCACACCAGAATTTTAGCTAATTGAATGCACTTATCATTAAAGTCTATTTCCAATAAATAAAACCTAGCTAACAATTTTGTCAAACAGTTGGTGTGTATGTGATCAATGATGAACAGCAGTAGGGTTTAATTAAAAAGTTTTCTTGCCCCTGCTTTCTTGCAAAAAGAACAATCACTACACACTAACTGAAATTGCGAAAACTGTTTTAAACGTAAAGAGGAGTAAGGTAAGATTACGATACGCAGAGATTTGGTAAGGAAGTTCCCCACGTCGTCCTCGCGTGTGGGTACGTCTCCCTCTCAATTTCAAATGAAATTGAGAACTTTGATTATCAATTATTGCCGAATTCGTTGATACAAGGTTATGATACAAAGACAGAATTCTAACTTCCAAGAACTTCTTCTTGTATGAACCTTCACTTGATCTGAGCACGATCAAGAATTTCCTGCACGAAAATGCAAACAATTCACCGGTTCCACGACCTGCTTGCGAAATCCCCCGATCTCCAAACGCAACGCTGCGGCTGAATCTGTTCTGCAAACGTGACTCACAAACCCTCAAGAACACTCCAGTTCTTGAAGGATAAACCAATAGGTTTTTCTTCGAAACCCCCTTCAATATTCCACTCAGCTAGATCCTTGGTCGTTCCACTAAAAACCACAGCTAGATCCTTGATCGTACCACTGAACGTTATCTCGATAATCCTTTAATTCATAGAACAAGAATGGTTATTTGTTGATGTTCTTGAAGAAAAGTGATTGAGAAGATGAAGAAGATGAAGTCTCTTTCAGGTTTCTATTTGCTCTCAAACAATTGCTACAACACTGCTTTTGATCTTGTGTTCAATTGTTTTTCCCTCAAAGAATTCGTTGCTACCACTGCTGTCATAACATGTCTTATATATGCAGCAAAAAACCAGAAACTGTTAGAGCACAAAACAACTTTATGCATTGATACATGAGAGTATGCAGCGATGCATACTGTAAGATAAGTGAGTTTTTGGTGAGATGGATTAATCATGTATCGATGCATATTTCGTATGTATTGATGCATATGACCTTTCCACTAACATGTATCGATGCCTAAAGCGTATGCATTGATACACAGGCTGTTTCAATTTGTCATGTATCGATGCAGGGATCGTATGGATCGATCCATAGAGCCTTTTGCCTTTCATGTGTTGATGCAGGGATCGTATGCATCGATGCATACTGAACAAAAAGAGTTTTATGATATCCCACATGCTGTATGTATCGATGCATAGGCTTATGTGTTGATGCATACTGACACAAAATGGATTTTATGTGTTATTTTAAGAGATGTATCAATGTAGGTCTTTATGTACAGTTATGCAACAATAGAATGGGATAAAACCACAATAAAAACACAAATGTATCATGTAATGTAATGCACAGCTAACATTTGGATGATGATCACACAATTTGCTATCATTCAAAATTAATTCAAAGTAAAGAATTTTCTCACACACATAATATTAGGTTGATCAGGCCCAATACTATATACAGTGATATTAAGAATCATGTTGGCTAAACACACATATGAGGAAGGAATAGATTTACTTATGATGCTTCAAGGCTAGGTCGAGAATCGACCTGCTCTGATACCAACTGTAACAACCCGTATAATATATATCTAGAATAATATCATACAAGTGTTAAATCTTGGTACTGTCACAACATAAGTGCCTAATGGCATCAATATATATACATGTCCAAACTAAAACATCAATGGAACATGTTATACAATAATGCCAAAACAATAAAAATCTAAGAACTATGTACAATATCTTCATTGCACACAACTCCACAGCGGAAGATTATAATGAACAGCAACCCTTGAAACATCCATAACAGTTTCTCTTAGATCCAACCTATACCTGAAAAATAACAACAATGATGGGATGAGATAATAATCTCAGTGAGTTCTCCTATCCTATGGGTCCACTCGGCTCTACAGGGTTCTAATCAATGTTCAACTCATATCTAACTCAAGTTAACAAGGGAACGAAGACTTGAGCGATGGGGGACTATCTCGCAATTGTATGGCAACATGCATCTGAGTTCTCATAACTCAACCACGATCATTATTCAGATTCACGCAACATCGATCCCCAACCGGACCTACGTCTAGGCCAAGGCTTGGTTCACGCATGTCCGTATGATTCGACTTTCGCGGTGGATATCCAGTTCCCCTATGGGACTTAAGCCCACTTTTAAGAACCATCACCCGTATGGGACTCTAACCCACCTAGGGTATCTTTCACCGTATGGGACTCTAACCCACATAGGTGTCCACCTTTCCCCCATGTCTGCCATGGTTGGGGCTCAAACCCAATCGAGGCTCGAATCATTGGTCCCACATCCCAATGCTTACTCATCTAAGCATACCAATAGATATGTGTACCACCACAGAAAAACACACATTCTGAATACATGATCGGTTTCACAAAACATTGGTTCCACGAACCATAACAAATTCATCAATCATAGGTGACTTCATTCACCATAATACACATATAATAATATGGCATGTTCCATACAATGCGTCTCATTCTCAATCATGGTAACAATTCGTCCACGACCTCACATAAGCGTCGTACGAATGAATACCGTATTCTCATACATGTATCTCACATGTTCCATAACCTAGATTATCTTTCTAAGTTATTAATCAAATTATTCTTCTAGGTTTCCTCACTCATCTTTGTAACGTTTTTAATCATGTTATTTCACCTTCCACATAACAACAATATTTAATTTTCATCATGATAAAATTCATGGCATTTATAAATCACATAATATTTTATAACATGGAACAATAATAATAGCCCTTTACGTTATCTTTCTAACGCATCCGGACACCACTCAATTAATTCATTAATCTATCTTAATCAAGATTTAGATTAATATTTATTCATTGCATAAGTATTCAACAACAACCTCTTTGGCCTAGTGGTAAAGCATGTACAATTTCAAGGAGGTCCTGGGTTCGAACCCCCTTGGTGACATATCCTGTACTAACCGGTTAACGGTATGAGGTAAGTATAAAATATGTCACCAAGGGGGTTTGAACCCAGGACCTCCTTGAAACTATACATGTATGAGAATACGGTATCCAATTTCCATTAATTCTCAGTAACCTCTTTCCTTAAATGACTCCTCTTTTATTTTCCTTTTCATATACCATTTTTACCTACTATTTTCACATAACATGATTTTTCAACAACAACCAACACTCAAGGATTCCTCATCAACTAGACATATCATTAAACATGCACCAACATCATGTATTAAGGATTAACAACCGTAGAGTTGCAACACACCAATAAGTTCATATATTAATCATCAATTTAACAAACATAGTATATATCATAAATTCCTAACTCCCAATTTCATGAAATTTATCCCCAAAACTATAACTAAGTTAAGAACTCACCTCATGATTGATGAAGATGGTGAGAAGAAGATGATGGAGAAGATGACATGATGACGGTGGTGACGTTTTCATGGCTTTCTCCTCTTCTTCCTTCCTTCCTCTTCTTCTCTTCTTCCTCTCTCTCTTTTCTTCTCTTTTCCTCTTTCTCCTCCCTCTCTTTCTTTTCCTTCTGATATCTCTCTACTTCCCTACCTACTCTTCTTATTCTTATCCTTTCCTTTCCTTTCTTCTTATCCTTTCTCTTCTTCTTACTCTTACTACCACATAATATATATATAACATATAATACATATATATTATAATATTAGGTAGTAACAAAATATCCCAATTGATATTTCTTCTTCCAGTACCAATTGCCCAATTATAAATGTTACCAAAAATGTCCTCTCTTGTAATTATTAATATTGGTATGTATCTTTATTAATAATTAATCCCTTCAGGGTTCATTGGTTACTCTATTGGTCCCAATTGACAACATTTAGAGCACATAGGACCTCCAATCGTTACAAATGATAATAGATAATTTACATAGGAACTCAATTGATCTCAACTAACAACTAATTGAGCATTTAAGGGAATATGGGATATTACATTGACTCTAACGCCTCCAAAAACCTTAATCAATGTTATGATGCGGAAGTAAGTTTCAAATATTTCCTGGATCAAAAATCATCTATTCGAACCTACTATTGAATAGATCGGATATGCATAAATGTGTTAATGTTATGATATTAATCCACAAGTCAATCAACAACAAATAAGACCAACTAATTGAATACTCTACAATAGTAAAAGTCTATCTCCAATGATATCCACACACAAAAAACTAAGTCAAATAATTTTTCAAACACTTGGTGTGCCAAAAACAAAGTTTGAAATTTTATATGGTGTTTGTTGTTCTAAGAAACCGAATCACAACCAAATGGTTAGTGAATAGTACAACAAACACAAGATTAAAAATGTAATCAAAATTATGAGCCAAACTATGTTGATCCGGTGATCAAAGCAATTGACAATTTGCAAAATGAAAAATAAAAGAGATAGAGAGAAACAATACACAAAGATTTGTTTAGGGAGTTCCCCAATCGACCTCGTCATGGGTACGTCTTCCCTCAATGAAAATTTGAATTGAGATATTATTATAATAAATCTTACTTTGCAAATGTATGTATACAAGAGATGAGGTATCAAGTCCCACAAACCCTAAGTTTGTTCTTGACTCTAGCACCTCAAAAAAACCTTTTTCAATGTTATAATGGGGAAGCAAGTTTCAAATATTTCCCGGATCAAAAATCATCTAATCGAACTTACTATTGAATAGCTCGTATATGCATAAATGTGTCGATGTTATGATAATAATCCACAAGTCAATCAACAACAATTAAGCACAACTAATTGAATACTCTACAATAGTAAAAGTCTATCTCCAATGATATCCACACACAAAAAACAAAGTCAAATAATTTGTGAAACACTTGGTGTGCGAAAAAGAAAGTTTGAAATTTTATATGGTGTTTGTTGTCCTAAGAAATCCAATCACAACAAAATGGTTAGTGAACAATACAACAAACACAAGATTAAAAATGTAATCAAGATTATGATCCAAACTATGTTGATCCGGTGTTCAAAGCAATTGACAATTTTTGAATCGAAAAATATAAAAGAGAAAGATAAAGAATACACAAAGACTTGTTTAGGAAGTTCCCTAATCGATCTCTTTATGGGTAGGTCTTCCCTCTAGTCGAATTTAAATTGAGTTATTATTATAATAAATCTTACTTTGCTAATGTAATACATAAGAGATGAGAGATCAAGTCCCACAAACCCTAAGTTTGTACTTGACTCTAGCACCTCCAAAAAACCATGATCAATGTTATGATGCGGAACCAAGTTTCAAATATTTCCCGGATCAAAAATCATCCAATCGAACCTACTATTGAATAGCTCGGATATGCATAAATGTGTCAACGATATGATATTAATCCATAAGTCAATCAACAACAATTAAGCAAAACTAATTGAATATTCTACAATAGTAAAAGTGTCTCTTAAATGATATCCACACACACAAAACTAAGTCAAATAATTTGTCAAACACTTGGTGTGCGAAAAACAAAGTTTGAAATTTGATATGGTGTTTGTTGTTTTATGAAATCCAGTCACAACGAAATGGTTAGTGAACAATACAATAAACAGAAGATTAAAAATGTAATCAAAATTATGATCCAAACTATGTTGATCCGGTGATCAAAGCAATTGACAATTTGAGAATCGAAAAATAAAAGAGATTTAGAGAAAGAATACACAAAGATTTGTTTAGGTAGTTCCCCAATCGACTTCGTTGAGAATCGAATTTGAATTGATATATTATTATAATAAATCCTACTTTGCAAATGTATGTATACAAGAGATGAGAGATCAAGTCCCACAAATCCTAAGTTTGTTCTTGACTGTAGCACCTCCAAAAAACCTTGATCAATGTTATGATGTGGAAGCAAGTTTCAAGTATATCCCAGATCAAAAATCATCTAATTGAACCTACTTTTGAATAGCTCGGATATGCATAAATGTGTCAATGTTATGATATTAATCCACAAGTCAATCAACAACAATGAAGCCCAACTAATTGAATACTCTACAATAGTAAAAGTCTATCTCCAATGATATCCACACACAAAAAACTAAGTCAAATATTTTGTCAAACACTTGGTGTGCAAAAAACAATTTTGAAATTTTATATGGTGTTTGTTGTTCTAAGAAACCGAATCACAACCAAATGGTTAGTGAATAGTACAACAAACACAAGATTAAAAATGTTATCAAAATTATGATCCAAACTATGTTGATCCGGTGATCAAAGAAATTGACAATTTGCGAATGGAAAAATTAAAGAGATAGAGAGAAAGAATACACAGAGATTTGTTAAGGCAGTTCCCCAATCGACCTCGTTGGGTACGTCTTCCCTCAATTCGAATTTGAATTGAGATATTATTATAATAAATCTTCCTTTGAAAATGTATGTATACAAGATATGAGAGATCAAGTCCCACAAACCCTAAGTTAGTACTTAACTCTAGCACTTCCAAAAAACCTTGATCAATGTTATGATGCGGAAGCAAGTCTCAAATATTTCCCGGACCAAAATCATCAAATGGAACCTATTATTGAATAGCTCGGATATGCATAAATGTGTCAATGTTATGATAATCATCCACAAGTCAATCAACAATAGTTAAGCACAACTAATTGAATACTCTACAATAGTAAAAGTCTATCTCCAATGATATCCACACAAAAAATCTAAGTCAAATAATTTGTTAAACACTTGGTGTGCGAAAAACAAAGTTTGAAATTTTATATGGTGTTTGTTGTTCTAATAAATCCAATCACAACCAAATGGTTAGTGAACAATACAACAAACAGAAGATTCAAAATGTAATCAAAATTATGATCCAAACTATGTTGATCTGGTGATCAAAGCAATTGACAATTTGCAAATCGAAAAATAAAAGAGATGGAGAGAACGAATAAACAAAGATTTGTTTAGGTAGTTCCACAATCGACCTCGTTGGGTACGTCTTCCCTCAATTCGAATTTGAATTGAGATATTATTATAATAAATCTTATTTTGCAAATGTATGTATACAAGAGATGAGAGATCAAGTCCCACAAACCCTAAGTTTGTCCTGGACTGTAGCACCTTCAAAAAACTTGATCAATATTATGATGCGGAAGCAAGTTTCAAATATTTCCCGGTTAAAAAATCATCTAATCGAACCTACTATTAAATAGCTCGGATATGCATAAATGTGTCAATGTTATGATTATAATCCACAAGTCAATCAAAACCAATTAAGCACAACTAATTGAATACTCTACAATAGTAAACGTCTATCTCCAATGATATCCACACACAAAAAAACAAGTCAAATAATTTGTTAAACACTTGGTGTGCGAAAAACAAAGTTTGAAATTTTATATGGTGTTTGATGTTCTAAGAAATCCAGTCACAACCAAATGGTTGGTGATCAATACAACGAACACAAGATTAAAAATGTAATCAAAATTATGATCCAAACTATGTTGATCCGGTCATCAAAGAAATTGACAATTTGAGAATTGAAAAATAAAAAAGATGGAGAGAAAGAATACACAAAGATTTGTTTAGGTAGTTCCCCAATCGACCTCGTTGGGTACGTCTTCCTATAATTCGAATTGGAATTGAGATATTATTATAATATATCTTACTTTGAAAATGTATGAATACAAAAGATGAGAGATCAAGTCCCACAAACCCTAAGTTTGTTCTTGACTCTAGCACCTCCAAAAAACCTAGATCAATGTTATGATGCGAAAGCAAATTTCAAATATTTCACGGATCAAAAATCATCTAATCGAATCTACTTATGAATAGCTCGGATATGCATAAATGTGTCAATGTTATGATACTAATCCACAAGTCAATCGACAAAATTAAGCCCAACTAATTGAATACTCTACAATAGTAAAAGTCTATCTCCAATGATATCCACACACAAAAACTAAGTCAAATAATTTGTCAAATACTTGGTGTGCCAAAAACAAAGTTTGAAATTTTATATGGTGTTTGTTGTTCTAGGAAACCGAATCACAACCAAATGGTTAGCGAATAGTACAACAAACACAAGATTAAAAATGTAATCAAAAATATGATCCAAACTATGTTGATCCGGTGATCAAAGCAATTGACAATTTGCGAATCGAAAAATTAAAGAGATAGAGAGAAAGAATACACAGAGATTTGTTAAGGCAGTTCCCCAATCGACCTCGTTGGGTACGTCTTCCCTCAATTCGAATTTGAATTGAGATATTATTATAATAAATCTTCCTTTGAAAATGTATGTATACAAGATATGAGAGATCAAGTCCCACAAACCCTAAGTTAGTACTTAACTCTAGCACTTCCAAAAAACCTTGATCAATGTTATGATGCGGAAGCAAGTCTCAAATATTTCCCGGACCAAAATCATCAAATGGAACCTATTATTGAATAGCTCGGATATGCATAAATGTGTCAATGTTATGATAATCATCCACAAGTCAATCAACAATAGTTAAGCACAACTAATTGAATACTCTACAATAGTAAAAGTCTATCTCCAATGATATCCACACAAAAAATCTAAGTCAAATAATTTGTTAAACACTTGGTGTGCGAAAAACAAAGTTTGAAATTTTATATGGTGTTTGTTGTTCTAATAAATCCAATCACAACCAAATGGTTAGTGAACAATACAACAAACAGAAGATTCAAAATGTAATCAAAATTATGATCCAAACTATGTTGATCTGGTGATCAAAGCAATTGACAATTTGCAAATCGAAAAATAAAAGAGATGGAGAGAACGAATAAACAAAGATTTGTTTAGGTAGTTCCACAATCGACCTCGTTGGGTACGTCTTCCCTCAATTCGAATTTGAATTGAGATATTATTATAATAAATCTTATTTTGCAAATGTATGTATACAAGAGATGAGAGATCAAGTCCCACAAACCCTAAGTTTGTCCTGGACTATAGCACCTTCAAAAAACTTGATCAATATTATGATGCGGAAGCAAGTTTCAAATATTTCCCGGTTAAAAAATCATCTAATCGAACCTACTATTAAATAGCTCGGATATGCATAAATGTGTCAATGTTATGATTATAATCCACAAGTCAATCAACAACAATTAAGCACAACTAATTGAATACTCTACAATAGTAAACGTCTATCTCCAATGATATCCACACACAAAAAAACAAGTCAAATAATTTGTTAAACACTTGGTGTGCGAAAAACAAAGTTTGAAATTTTATATGGTGTTTGATGTTCTAAGAAATCCAGTCACAACCAAATGGTTGGTGATCAATACAACGAACACAAGATTAAAAATGTAATCAAAATTATGATCCAAACTATGTTGATCCGGTCATCAAAGAAATTGACAATTTGAGAATTGAAAAATAAAAAGATGGAGAGAAAGAATACACAAAGATTTGTTTAGGTAGTTCCCCAATCGACCTCGTTGGGTACGTCTTCCTATAATTCGAATTGGAATTGAGATATTATTATAATATATCTTACTTTGAAAATGTATGAATACAAAAGATGAGAGATCAAGTCCCACAAACCCTAAGTTTGTTCTTGACTCTAGCACCTCCAAAAAACCTAGATCAATGTTATGATGCGAAAGCAAATTTCAAATATTTCACGGATCAAAAATCATCTAATCGAATCTACTTATGAATAGCTCGGATATGCATAAATGTGTCAATGTTATGATACTAATCCACAAGTCAATCGACAAAATTAAGCCCAACTAATTGAATACTCTACAATAGTAAAAGTCTATCTCCAATGATATCCACACACAAAAACTAAGTCAAATAATTTGTCAAATACTTGGTGTGCCAAAAACAAAGTTTGAAATTTTATATGGTGTTTGTTGTTCTAGGAAACCGAATCACAACCAAATGGTTAGCGAATAGTACAACAAACACAAGATTAAAAATGTAATCAAAAATATGATCCAAACTATGTTGATCCGGTGATCAAAGCAATTGACAATTTGCGAATCGAAAAATTAAAGAGATAGAGAGAAAGAATACACAGAGATTTGTTAAGGCAGTTCCCCAATCGACCTCGTTGGGTACGTCTTCCCTCAATTCGAATTTGAATTGAGATATTATTATAATAAATCTTCCTTTGAAAATGTATGTATACAAGATATGAGAGATCAAGTCCCACAAACCCTAAGTTAGTACTTAACTCTAGCACTTCCAAAAAACCTTGATCAATGTTATGATGCAAAAGCAAGTCTCAAATATTTCCCGGACCAAAATCATCAAATGGAACCTATTATTGAATAGCTCAGATATGCATAAATGTGTCAATGTTATGATAATCATCCACAAGTCAATCAACAATAGTTAAGCACAACTAATTGAATACTCTACAATAGTAAAAGTCTATCTCCAATGATATCCACACAAAAAATCTAAGTCAAATAATTTGTTAAACACTTGGTGTGCGAAAAACAAAGTTTGAAATTTTATATGGTGTTTGTTGTTCTAATAAATCCAATCACAACCAAATGGTTAGTGAACAATACAACAAACAGAAGATTCAAAATGTAATCAAAATTATGATCCAAACTATGTTGATCTGGTGATCAAAGCAATTGACAATTTGCAAATTGAAAAATAAAAGAGATGGAGAGAACGAATAAACAAAGATTTGTTTAGGTAGTTCCACAATCGACCTCGTTGGGTACGTCTTCCCTCAATTCGAATTTGAATTGAGATATTATTATAATAAATCTTATTTTGCAAATGTATGTATACAAGAGATGAGAGATCAAGTCCCACAAACCCTAAGTTTGTCCTGGACTGTAGCACCTTCAAAAAACTTGATCAATATTATGATGCGGAAGCAAGTTTCAAATATTTCCCGGTTAAAAAATCATCTAATCGAACCTACTATTAAATAGCTCGGATATGCATAAATGTGTCAATGTTATGATTATAATCCACAAGTCAATCAACAACCATTAAGCACAACTAATTGAATACTCTACAATAGTAAACGTCTATCTCCAATGATATCCACACACAAAAAAACAAGTCAAATAATTTGTTAAACACTTGGTGTGCGAAAAACAAAGTTTGAAATTTTATATGGTGTTTGATGTTCTAAGAAATCCAGTCACAACCAAATGGTTGGTGATCAATACAACGAACACAAGATTAAAAATGTAATCAAAATTATGATCCAAACTATGTTGATCCGGTCATCAAAGAAATTGACAATTTGAGAATTGAAAAATAAAAAAGATGGAGAGAAAGAATACACAAAGATTTGTTTAGGTAGTTCCCCAATCGACCTCGTTGGGTACGTCTTCCTATAATTCGAATTGGAATTGAGATATTATTATAATATATCTTACTTTGAAAATGTATGAATACAAAAGATGAGAGATCAAGTCCCACAAACCCTAAGTTTGTTCTTGACTCTAGCACCTCCAAAAAACCTAGATCAATGTTATGATGCGAAAGCAAATTTCAAATATTTCACGGATCAAAAATCATCTAATCGAATCTACTTATGAATAGCTCGGATATGCATAAATGTGTCAATGTTATGATACTAATCCATAAGTCAATCGACAAAATTAAGCCCAACTAATTGAATACTCTACAATAGTAAAAGTCTATCTCCAACGATATCCACACACAAAAACTAAGTCAAATAATTTGTCAAATACTTGGTGTGCCAAAAACAAAGTTTGAAATTTTATATGGTGTTTGTTGTTCTAGGAAACCGAATCACAACCAAATGGTTAGCGAATAGTACAACAAACACAAGATTAAAAATGTAATCAAAAATATGATCCAAACTATGTTGATCCGGTGATCAAAGCAATTGACAATTTGCGAATCGAAAAATAAAAGAGATACAGAGAAAGAATACACAAAGATTTGTTTAGGCAGTAACCCAATCGACCTTGTTATGGGTATGTCTTCCCTCAATGCGAATTTAAATTGAGATATTATTATAATAAATCTTACTTTTAAAAAGTATGTATACAAGAGATGAGAGATCAAGTCCCACAAACCCTAAGTTTGTTCTTGACTCTAGCACCTCTAGAAAACCTTGGTCAATGTTATAATTCGGAAGCAAGTTTAAAATATTTCCCGGATCAAAAATCATCTAATCGAACCTACTATTGAATAGCTCGTATATGCATAAATGTGTCAATGTTATGATAATAATCCAAAAGTCAATCAACAACAATTAAGCATAACTAATTGAATACTCTACAATAGTAAAAGTTTATCTCCAATGATATCCACACACAAAAAACAAAGTCAAAGAATTTTTCAAACACTTGGTGTGCGAAAAACAAAGTTTGAAATTTTATATGGTGTTTGTTGTTCTAAGAAATCAAATCATAACCAAATGGTTAGTGAACAATATAACAAACACAAGATTAAAAATGTAATCAAGATTATGATCCAAACTATGTTGATGCGGTGATCAAAGCAATTGATAATTTTTTAATGGAAAAATAAAAAAGAGAAAGATAAAGAATACACAAAGATTTGTTTAGGAAGTTCCTCAATCGACCTCTTTATGGGTACGTCTTCCCTCAATTCAAATTTGAATTGAGATATTATTATAATAAATCTTACTTTGCAAATGTACGTATACAAGAGATGAGAGATCAAGTCCCACAAACCCTATGTTTGTACTTGACGCTAGCACCTCCAAAAAACCTTGATCAATGTTATGATGTGGAAGCAAGTTTCAAATATTTCCCGGATCAAAAATCATCTAATCGAACCTACTTTTGAATAGCTTGGATATGCATAAATGTGTCAATGTTATGATATTAATCCATAAGTCAATCAACAACAATTAATTACAACTAATTGAATATTCTACAACAGTAAAAGTCTCTCTCCAATTATATCCACACACAAAAAACTAAGTCAAATAATTTGTCAAACACTTGGTGTGCGAAAAACAAAGTTTGAAATTTGATGTGGTGTTTGTTGTTCTAAGAAATCCAATCACAACCAAATGGTTAGTGAATAATACAACAAACAAAAGATTAAAAATGTAATCAAAATTATGATCCAAACTATGTTGATCCGGTGATCAAAGCAATTGACAATTTGTAAATCGAAAAATAAAAGAGAGAAAGAGAAAGATTACACAAAGATTTATTTAGGCAGTTCCTTAATCGACCTCGTTATGGGTACGTCTTCCCTCAATTCGAATTTGAATTGAGATATTATTATAATAAATCTTAATTTGCAAATGTATGTATACAAGAGATGAGAGATCAAGTCCCACAAACCCTAAGTATGTTCTTGATTCTAGCACCTCCAAAAAGCCTTGATCAATGTTATTATGCGGAAGCAAGTTTCAAATATTTCCCGGATCAAAAATCCTCTAATCGAACCTACTATTGAATAGCTCGGATATGCATAAATGTGTCAATGTTATGATAATAATCCACAATCCAATCAACAATAATTAAGCACAACTAATTGAATACTCTACAATAGTAAAAGTCTATCTCCAATGATATCCCCACAAAAAAACTAAGTCAAATAATTTGTTAAACACTTGGTGTGCAAAAAACAAAGTTTGAAATTTTATATTGTGTTTGGTGTTTTAAGAAACCGAATCACAACCAAATGATTAGTGAATAGTACAACAAACACAAGATTAGAAATTTAATCAAAATTATGATCAAACTATGTTGATCCGGTGATCAATGCAATTGACAATTTGCGAATCAAAAAATAAAACAGATAGAGATATAGAATACACAGAGATTTGTTTAGGCAGTTCCCCAACCGACCTTGTTATGTGTACGTCTTCCGTCAATGTGAATTTGAATTGAGATATTATTATAATAAATCTTAATTTTCAAATGTATGTATACAAGAGATGAGAGATCAAGTCCCACAAACCCTATGTTTGTTCTTGAATCTAGCACTTCCAAAAAACCTTTGTCAATGTTATGATGCGGAAGCAAGTTTCAAATATTTCCTGAATCAAAAATCATCTAATCGAACCTAATATTGAATAGCTCGGATATGCATAGATGTGTCAATGTTATGATATTAATCCACAAGTCAATCAACAACAATGAAGCCCAACTAATTGAATACTCTACAATAGTAAAAGTCTATCTCCAATGATATCTACACACAAAAAACAAAGTCAAATAATTTGTCAAACAGTTGGTGTGCGAAAAACAAAGTTTGAAATTTTATATGGTGTTTTTTGTTCTAAGAAATCCAATCACAACCAAATGGTTAGTGAACCATACAACAAACATAAGATAAAAAATGTAATCAAGATTATGATCCAGACTATGTTGATGCGGTGTTCAAAGCAATTGACAATTTTTGAATCGAAAAATAAAGAAGAGAAAGATAAAGAATACACAAAGATTTGTTTAGGAAGTTCCTCAATCGACCTCTTTATGGGTACGTCTTCCCTCAATTCGAATTTGAATTGAGATATTATTATAATAAATCTTACTTTGCAAATGTATGTATACAAGAGATGAGAGATCAAGTCCCACAAACCCTAAGTTTGTACTTGACTCTAGCATCTCGAAAAAACATTGATCAATGTTATGATGCGGAAGCAAGTTTCAAATATTTCCCGGATCAAAAATCATCCAATCGAACCTACTATTGAATAGCTCGGATATGCATAAATGTGTCAATGTTATGATATTAATCCATAAGTCAATCAACAACAATTAAGCACTTGGTATGCGAAAAACAAAGTTTGAAATTTGATATGGTGTTTGTTGTTCTAAGAAATCCAATCACAACCAAATGGTTAGTGAACAGTACAACAAATAAAAGATTAAAAATGTAATCAAAATTATGATCCAAACTATGTTGATCCGGTGATCAAAGCAATTGTCAATTTGCGAATCGAAAAATAAAAGAGAGAAAGAGATAGAATACACAAAGATTTATTTAGGCAGTGCCTCAATCGACCTCGTTATGGGTATGTCTTCCCTCAATTTGAATTTGAATTAAGTTATTATTGTAATAAATCTTACTCTGCAAATGTATGTATACAAGAAATGAGAGATCAAGTCCCACAAACCCTAAGTATGTTGTTGACTCTAGCACCTCCAAAAAACCTTGATCAATGTTATTATGCGGAAGCAAGGTTCAAATATTTTCCGTATGAAAAATCCTTTAATCGAACCTACAATTGAATAGCTCGGATATGCATAAATGTGCCAATGTTATGATAATAGTCCACAAGTCAATCAACAATAATTAAGCACAACTAATTGAATACTCCACAATAGTAAACGTATATCTCCAATGATATCCAGACACAAAAACCAAGTCAAATAATTTGTTAAACACTTGGTGTGTGAAAAACAAATTTGAAATTTTATATGGTGTTTGTTGTTCTAAGAAATCCAATCATAACCAAATGGTTAGTGAACAATACAATAAACAGAAGATTAAAAATGTAATCAAGATTATGATCCAAACTATGTTGATCCGGTGATCAAAGCAATTGACAATTTGAGAATTAAAAAATAAAAGAGATAGAGAGAAAGAATACACAGAGATTTTATTAGGCAGTTCCCCAATCGACCTCGTTATGGGTACGTCTTCCCTCAATGCGAATTTGAATTGAGATACTATTATAATAAATCTTCCTGTCCAAATCTATGTATACAAGATATGAGAGATCAAGTCCCACAAACCCTAAGTTTGTTCTTGACTCTAGCACCTCCAAAAAACCTTGGTCAATGTTATGATGCGGAAGCAAGTTTCAAATATTTCCCGAATCAAAAATCAACCAATCGAACCTACTATTGAATAGCTCGGATATGCATAAATGTGTCTTATGATATTAATCCACAAGTCAATCAACAACAATTAAGCACAACTAATTGAATACTCTACAATAGTAAAAGTCTCTCTCTAATGATATCCACACACAAAAAAAAAGTAAGACAAATAATTTGTCAAACACTTGGTGTGCAATAAACAAAGTTTGAAATTTGATATGGTGTTTGTTGTTCTAAGAAATCCAATCACAACCAAATGTTTAATGCACAATACAACAAACAAAAGATTAAAAATGTAATCAAAATTATGATCCAAATTATGTTGATCCGGTGATCAAAGCAATTGACAATTTACGAATCGAAAAAGAAACGAGATGGAGAGATAGAATAAACAAAGATTTGTTTAGGCAGTTCCTCAATTGACCTCGTTATGGGTACGTCTTCCCTCAATTCGTATTTGAATTGAGATATTATTATAATAAATCTTACTTTGCAAATGTATGTATACAAGAGATGAGAGATCAAGTCCCACAAACCCTAAGTTTGTCCTGGACTGTAGCACCTTCAAAAAACTTGATCAATATTATGATGCGGAAGCAAGTTTCAAATATTTCCCGGTTAAAAAATCATCTAATCGAACCTACTATTAAATAGCTCGGATATGCATAAATGTGTCAATGTTATGATTATAATCCACAAGTCAATCAACAACAATTAAGCACAACTAATTGAATACTCTACAATAGTAAACGTCTATCTCCAATGATATCCACACACAAAAAAACAAGTCAAATAATTTGTTAAACACTTGGTGTGCGAAAAACAAAGTTTGAAATTTTATATGGTGTTTGATGTTCTAAGAAATCCAGTCACAACCAAATGGTTGGTGATCAATACAACGAACACAAGATTAAAAATGTAATCAAAATTATGATCCAAACTATGTTGATCCGGTCATCAAAGAAATTGACAATTTGAGAATTGAAAAATAAAAAAGATGGAGAGAAAGAATACACAAAGATTTGTTTAGGTAGTTCCCCAATCGACCTCGTTGGGTACGTCTTCCTATAATTCGAATTGGAATTGAGATATTATTATAATATATCTTACTTTGAAAATGTATGAATACAAAAGATGAGAGATCAAGTCCCACAAACCCTAAGTTTGTTCTTGACTCTAGCACCTCCAAAAAACCTAGATCAATGTTATGATGCGAAAGCAAATTTCAAATATTTCACGGATCAAAAATCATCTAATCGAATCTACTTATGAATAGCTCGGATATGCATAAATGTGTCAATGTTATGATACTAATCCACAAGTCAATCGACAAAATTAAGCCCAACTAATTGAATACTCTACAATAGTAAAAGTCTATCTCCAACGATATCCACACACAAAAACTAAGTCAAATAATTTGTCAAATACTTGGTGTGCCAAAAACAAAGTTTGAAATTTTATATGGTGTTTGTTGTTCTAGGAAACCGAATCACAACCAAATGGTTAGCGAATAGTACAACAAACACAAGATTAAAAATGTAATCAAAAATATGATCCAAACTATGTTGATCCGGTGATCAAAGCAATTTACAATTTGCGAATCGAAAAATAAAAGAGATACAGAGAAAGAATACACAAAGATTTGTTTAGGCAGTAACCCAATCGACCTTGTTATGGGTATGTCTTCCCTCAATGCGAATTTAAATTGAGATATTATTATAATAAATCTTACTTTTAAAAAGTATGTATACAAGAGATGAGAGATCAAGTCCCACAAACCCTAAGTTTGTTCTTGACTCTAGCACCTCTAGAAAACCTTGGTCAATGTTATAATTCGGAAGCAAGTTTAAAATATTTCCCGGATCAAAAATCATCTAATCGAACCTACTATTGAATAGCTCGTATATGCATAAATGTGTCAATGTTATGATAATAATCCAAAAGTCAATCAACAACAATTAAGCATAACTAATTGAATACTCTACAATAGTAAAAGTTTATCTCCAATGATATCCACACACAAAAAACAAAGTCAAAGAATTTTTCAAACACTTGGTGTGCGAAAAACAAAGTTTGAAATTTTATATGGTGTTTGTTGTTCTAAGAAATCAAATCATAACCAAATGGTTAGTGAACAATATAACAAACACAAGATTAAAAATGTAATCAAGATTATGATCCAAACTATGTTGATGCGGTGATCAAAGCAATTGATAATTTTTTAATGGAAAAATAAAAAAGAGAAAGATAAAGAATACACAAAGATTTGTTTAGGAAGTTCCTCAATCGACCTCTTTATGGGTACGTCTTCCCTCAATTCAAATTTGAATTGAGATATTATTATAATAAATCTTACTTTGCAAATGTACGTATACAAGAGATGAGAGATCAAGTCCCACAAACCCTATGTTTGTACTTGACGCTAGCACCTCCAAAAAACCTTAATCAATGTTATGATGTGGAAGCAAGTTTCAAATATTTCCCGGATCAAAAATCATCTAATCGAACCTACTTTTGAATAGCTTGGATATGCATAAATGTGTCAATGTTATGATATTAATCCATAAGTCAATCAACAACAATTAATTACAACTAATTGAATATTCTACAACAGTAAAAGTCTCTCTCCAATTATATCCACACACAAAAAACTAAGTCAAATAATTTGTCAAACACTTGGTGTGCGAAAAACAAAGTTTGAAATTTGATGTGGTGTTTGTTGTTCTAAGAAATCCAATCACAACCAAATGGTTAGTGAATAATACAACAAACAAAAGATTAAAAATGTAATCAAAATTATGATCCAAACTATGTTGATCCGGTGATCAAAGCAATTGACAATTTGTAAATCGAAAAATAAAAGAGAGAAGAGAAAGATTACACAAAGATTTATTTAGGCAGTTCCTTAATCGACCTCGTTATGGGTACGTCTTCCCTCAATTCGAATTTGAATTGAGATATTATTATAATAAATCTTAATTTGCAAATGTATGTATACAAGAGATGAGAGATCAAGTCCCACAAACCCTAAGTATGTTCTTGATTCTAGCACCTCCAAAAAGCCTTGATCAATGTTATTATGCGGAAGCAAGTTTCAAATATTTCCCGGATCAAAAATCCTCTAATCGAACCTACTATTGAATAGCTCGGATATGCATAAATGTGTCAATGTTATGATAATAATCCACAATCCAATCAACAATAATTAAGCACAACTAATTGAATACTCTACAATAGTAAAAGTCTATCTCCAATGATATCCCCACAAAAAAACTAAGTCAAATAATTTGTTAAACACTTGGTGTGCAAAAAACAAAGTTTGAAATTTTATATTGTGTTTGGTGTTTTAAGAAACCGAATCACAACCAAATGATTAGTGAATAGTACAACAAACACAAGATTAGAAATTTAATCAAAATTATGATCAAACTATGTTGATCCGGTGATCAATGCAATTGACAATTTGCGAATCAAAAAATAAAACAGATAGAGATATAGAATACACAGAGATTTGTTTAGGCAGTTCCCCAACCGACCTTGTTATGTGTACGTCTTCCGTCAATGTGAATTTGAATTGAGATATTATTATAATAAATCTTAATTTTCAAATGTATGTATACAAGAGATGAGAGATCAAGTCCCACAAACCCTATGTTTGTTCTTGAATCTAGCACTTCCAAAAAACCTTTGTCAATGTTATGATGCGGAAGCAAGTTTCAAATATTTCCTGAATCAAAAATCATCTAATCGAACCTAATATTGAATAGCTCGGATATGCATAGATGTGTCAATGTTATGATATTAATCCACAAGTCAATCAACAACAATGAAGCCCAACTAATTGAATACTCTACAATAGTAAAAGTCTATCTCCAATGATATCTACACACAAAAAACAAAGTCAAATAATTTGTCAAACAGTTGGTGTGCGAAAAACAAAGTTTGAAATTTTATATGGTGTTTTTTGTTCTAAGAAATCCAATCACAACCAAATGGTTAGTGAACCATACAACAAACATAAGATAAAAAATGTAATCAAGATTATGATCCAGACTATGTTGATGCGGTGTTCAAAGCAATTGACAATTTTTGAATCGAAAAATAAAGAAGAGAAAGATAAAGAATACACAAAGATTTGTTTAGGAAGTTCCTCAATCGACCTCTTTATGGGTACGTCTTCCCTCAATTCGAATTTGAATTGAGATATTATTATAATAAATCTTACTTTGCAAATGTATGTATACAAGAGATGAGAGATCAAGTCCCACAAACCCTAAGTTTGTACTTGACTCTAGCATCTCGAAAAAACATTGATCAATGTTATGATGCGGAAGCAAGTTTCAAATATTTCCCGGATCAAAAATCATCCAATCGAACCTACTATTGAATAGCTCGGATATGCATAAATGTGTCAATGTTATGATATTAATCCATAAGTCAATCAACAACAATTAAGCACTTGGTATGCGAAAAACAAAGTTTGAAATTTGATATGGTGTTTGTTGTTCTAAGAAATCCAATCACAACCAAATGGTTAGTGAACAGTACAACAAATAAAAGATTAAAAATGTAATCAAAATTATGATCCAAACTATGTTGATCCGGTGATCAAAGCAATTGTCAATTTGCGAATCGAAAAATAAAAGAGAGAAAGAGATAGAATACACAAAGATTTATTTAGGCAGTGCCTCAATCGACCTCGTTATGGGTATGTCTTCCCTCAATTTGAATTTGAATTAAGTTATTATTGTAATAAATCTTACTTTGCAAATGTATGTATACAAGAAATGAGAGATCAAGTCCCACAAACCCTAAGTATGTTGTTGACTCTAGCACCTCCAAAAAACCTTGATCAATGTTATTATGCGGAAGCAAGGTTCAAATATTTTCCGTATGAAAAATCCTTTAATCGAACCTACAATTGAATAGCTCGGATATGCATAAATGTGCCAATGTTATGATAATAGTCCACAAGTCAATCAACAATAATTAAGCACAACTAATTGAATACTCCACAATAGTAAACGTATATCTCCAATGATATCCAGACACAAAAAACCAAGTCAAATAATTTGTTAAACACTTGGTGTGTGAAAAACAAATTTGAAATTTTATATGGTGTTTGTTGTTCTAAGAAATCCAATCATAACCAAATGGTTAGTGAACAATACAATAAACAGAAGATTAAAAATGTAATCAAGATTATGATCCAAACTATGTTGATCCGGTGATCAAAGCAATTGACAATTTGAGAATTAAAAAATAAAAGAGATAGAGAGAAAGAATACACAGAGATTTTATTAGGCAGTTCCCCAATCGACCTCGTTATGGGTACGTCTTCCCTCAATGCGAATTTGAATTGAGATACTATTATAATAAATCTTCCTGTCCAAATCTATGTATACAAGATATGAGAGATCAAGTCCCACAAACCCTAAGTTTGTTCTTGACTCTAGCACCTCCAAAAAACCTTGGTCAATGTTATGATGCGGAAGCAAGTTTCAAATATTTCCCGAATCAAAAATCAACCAATCGAACCTACTATTGAATAGCTCGGATATGCATAAATGTGTCTTATGATATTAATCCACAAGTCAATCAACAACAATTAAGCACAACTAATTGAATACTCTACAATAGTAAAAGTCTCTCTCTAATGATATCCACACACAAAAAAAAAGTAAGACAAATAATTTGTCAAACACTTGGTGTGCAATAAACAAAGTTTGAAATTTGATATGGTGTTTGTTGTTCTAAGAAATCCAATCACAACCAAATATTTAATGCACAATACAACAAACAAAAGATTAAAAATGTAATCAAAATTATGATCCAAATTATGTTGATCCGGTGATCAAAGCAATTGACAATTTACGAATCGAAAAAGAAACGAGATGGAGAGATAGAATAAACAAAGATTTGTTTAGGCAGTTCCTCAATTGACCTCGTTATGGGTACGTCTTCCCTCAATTCGTATATGAATTGAGATATTATTATAATAAATCTTACTTTGCAAATGTATGTATACAAGAGATGAGAGATCAAGTCCCACAAACCCTAAGTTTGTCCTGGACTGTAGCACCTTCAAAAAACTTGATCAATATTATGATGCGGAAGCAAGTTTCAAATATTTCCCGGTTAAAAAATCATCTAATCGAACCTACTATTAAATAGCTCGGATATGCATAAATGTGTCAATGTTATGATTATAATCCACAAGTCAATCAACAACAATTAAGCACAACTAATTGAATACTCTACAATAGTAAACGTCTATCTCCAATGATATCCACACACAAAAAAACAAGTCAAATAATTTGTTAAACACTTGGTGTGCGAAAAACAAAGTTTGAAATTTTATATGGTGTTTGATGTTCTAAGAAATCCAGTCACAACCAAATGGTTGGTGATCAATACAACGAACACAAGATTAAAAATGTAATCAAAATTATGATCCAAACTATGTTGATCCGGTCATCAAAGAAATTGACAATTTGAGAATTGAAAAATAAAAAGATGGAGAGAAAGAATACACAAAGATTTGTTTAGGTAGTTCCCCAATCGACCTCGTTGGGTACGTCTTCCTATAATTCGAATTGGAATTGAGATATTATTATAATATATCTTACTTTGAAAATGTATGAATACAAAAGATGAGAGATCAAGTCCCACAAACCCTAAGTTTGTTCTTGACTCTAGCACCTCCAAAAAACCTAGATCAATGTTATGATGCGAAAGCAAATTTCAAATATTTCACGGATCAAAAATCATCTAATCGAATCTACTTATGAATAGCTCGGATATGCATAAATGTGTCAATGTTATGATACTAATCCACAAGTCAATCGACAAAATTAAGCCCAACTAATTGAATACTCTACAATAGTAAAAGTCTATCTCCAACGATATCCACACACAAAAACTAAGTCAAATAATTTGTCAAATACTTGGTGTGCCAAAAACAAAGTTTGAAATTTTATATGGTGTTTGTTGTTCTAGGAAACCGAATCACAACCAAATGGTTAGCGAATAGTACAACAAACACAAGATTAAAAATGTAATCAAAAATATGATCCAAACTATGTTGATCCGGTGATCAAAGCAATTGACAATTTGCGAATCGAAAAATAAAAGAGATACAGAGAAAGAATACACAAAGATTTGTTTAGGCAGTAACCCAATCGACCTTGTTATGGGTATGTCTTCCCTCAATGCGAATTTAAATTGAGATATTATTATAATAAATCTTACTTTTAAAAAGTATGTATACAAGAGATGAGAGATCAAGTCCCACAAACCCTAAGTTTGTTCTTGACTCTAGCACCTCTAGAAAACCTTGGTCAATGTTATAATTCGGAAGCAAGTTTAAAATATTTCCCGGATCAAAAATCATCTAATCGAACCTACTATTGAATAGCTCGTATATGCATAAATGTGTCAATGTTATGATAATAATCCAAAAGTCAATCAACAACAATTAAGCATAACTAATTGAATACTCTACAATAGTAAAAGTTTATCTCCAATGATATCCACACACAAAAAACAAAGTCAAAGAATTTTTCAAACACTTGGTGTGCGAAAAACAAAGTTTGAAATTTTATATGGTGTTTGTTGTTCTAAGAAATCAAATCATAACCAAATGGTTAGTGAACAATATAACAAACACAAGATTAAAAATGTAATCAAGATTATGATCCAAACTATGTTGATGCGGTGATCAAAGCAATTGATAATTTTTTAATGGAAAAATAAAAAAGAGAAAGATAAAGAATACACAAAGATTTGTTTAGGAAGTTCCTCAATCGACCTCTTTATGGGTACGTCTTCCCTCAATTCAAATTTGAATTGAGATATTATTATAATAAATCTTACTTTGCAAATGTACGTATACAAGAGATGAGAGATCAAGTCCCACAAACCCTATGTTTGTACTTGACGCTAGCACCTCCAAAAAACCTTGATCAATGTTATGATGTGGAAGCAAGTTTCAAATATTTCCCGGATCAAAAATCATCTAATCGAACCTACTTTTGAATAGCTTGGATATGCATAAATGTGTCAATGTTATGATATTAATCCATAAGTCAATCAACAACAATTAATTACAACTAATTGAATATTCTACAACAGTAAAAGTCTCTCTCCAATTATATCCACACACAAAAAACTAAGTCAAATAATTTGTCAAACACTTGGTGTGCGAAAAACAAAGTTTGAAATTTGATGTGGTGTTTGTTGTTCTAAGAAATCCAATCACAACCAAATGGTTAGTGAATAATACAACAAACAAAAGATTAAAAATGTAATCAAAATTATGATCCAAACTATGTTGATCCGGTGATCAAAGCAATTGACAATTTGTAAATCGAAAAATAAAAGAGAGAAAGAGAAAGATTACACAAAGATTTATTTAGGCAGTTCCTTAATCGACCTCGTTATGGGTACGTCTTCCCTCAATTCGAATTTGAATTGAGATATTATTATAATAAATCTTAATTTGCAAATGTATGTATACAAGAGATGAGAGATCAAGTCCCACAAACCCTAAGTATGTTCTTGATTCTAGCACCTCCAAAAAGCCTTGATCAATGTTATTATGCGGAAGCAAGTTTCAAATATTTCCCGGATCAAAAATCCTCTAATCGAACCTACTATTGAATAGCTCGGATATGCATAAATGTGTCAATGTTATGATAATAATCCACAATCCAATCAACAATAATTAAGCACAACTAATTGAATACTCTACAATAGTAAAAGTCTATCTCCAATGATATCCCCACAAAAAAACTAAGTCAAATAATTTGTTAAACACTTGGTGTGCAAAAAACAAAGTTTGAAATTTTATATTGTGTTTGGTGTTTTAAGAAACCGAATCACAACCAAATGATTAGTGAATAGTACAACAAACACAAGATTAGAAATTTAATCAAAATTATGATCAAACTATGTTGATCCGGTGATCAATGCAATTGACAATTTGCGAATCAAAAAATAAAACAGATAGAGATATAGAATACACAGAGATTTGTTTAGGCAGTTCCCCAACCGACCTTGTTATGTGTACGTCTTCCGTCAATGTGAATTTGAATTGAGATATTATTATAATAAATCTTAATTTTCAAATGTATGTATACAAGAGATGAGAGATCAAGTCCCACAAACCCTATGTTTGTTCTTGAATCTAGCACTTCCAAAAAACCTTTGTCAATGTTATGATGCGGAAGCAAGTTTCAAATATTTCCTGAATCAAAAATCATCTAATCGAACCTAATATTGAATAGCTCGGATATGCATAGATGTGTCAATGTTATGATATTAATCCACAAGTCAATCAACAACAATGAAGCCCAACTAATTGAATACTCTACAATAGTAAAAGTCTATCTCCAATGATATCTACACACAAAAAACAAAGTCAAATAATTTGTCAAACAGTTGGTGTGCGAAAAACAAAGTTTGAAATTTTATATGGTGTTTTTTGTTCTAAGAAATCCAATCACAACCAAATGGTTAGTGAACCATACAACAAACATAAGATAAAAAATGTAATCAAGATTATGATCCAGACTATGTTGATGCGGTGTTCAAAGCAATTGACAATTTTTGAATCGAAAAATAAAGAAGAGAAAGATAAAGAATACACAAAGATTTGTTTAGGAAGTTCCTCAATCGACCTCTTTATGGGTACGTCTTCCCTCAATTCGAATTTGAATTGAGATATTATTATAATAAATCTTACTTTGCAAATTTATGTATACAAGAGATGAGAGATCAAGTCCCACAAACCCTAAGTTTGTACTTGACTCTAGCATCTCGAAAAAACATTGATCAATGTTATGATGCGGAAGCAAGTTTCAAATATTTCCCGAATCAAAAATCATCCAATCGAACCTACTATTGAATAGCTCGGATATGCATAAATGTGTCAATGTTATGATACTAATCCACAAGTCAATCGACAAAATTAAGCCCAACTAATTGAATACTCTACAATAGTAAAAGTCTATCTCCAACGATATCCACACACAAAAACTAAGTCAAATAATTTGTCAAATACTTGGTGTGCCAAAAACAAAGTTTGAAATTTTATATGGTGTTTGTTGTTCTAGGAAACCGAATCACAACCAAATGGTTAGCGAATAGTACAACAAACACAAGATTAAAAATGTAATCAAAAATATGATCCAAACTATGTTGATCCGGTGATCAAAGCAATTTACAATTTGCGAATCGAAAAATAAAAGAGATACAGAGAAAGAATACACAAAGATTTGTTTAGGCAGTAACCCAATCGACCTTGTTATGGGTATGTCTTCCCTCAATGCGAATTTAAATTGAGATATTATTATAATAAATCTTACTTTTAAAAAGTATGTATACAAGAGATGAGAGATCAAGTCCCACAAACCCTAAGTTTGTTCTTGACTCTAGCACCTCTAGAAAACCTTGGTCAATGTTATAATTCGGAAGCAAGTTTAAAATATTTCCCGGATCAAAAATCATCTAATCGAACCTACTATTGAATAGCTCGTATATGCATAAATGTGTCAATGTTATGATAATAATCCAAAAGTCAATCAACAACAATTAAGCATAACTAATTGAATACTCTACAATAGTAAAAGTTTATCTCCAATGATATCCACACACAAAAAACAAAGTCAAAGAATTTTTCAAACACTTGGTGTGCGAAAAACAAAGTTTGAAATTTTATATGGTGTTTGTTGTTCTAAGAAATCAAATCATAACCAAATGGTTAGTGAACAATATAACAAACACAAGATTAAAAATGTAATCAAGATTATGATCCAAACTATGTTGATGCGGTGATCAAAGCAATTGATAATTTTTTAATGGAAAAATAAAAAAGAGAAAGATAAAGAATACACAAAGATTTGTTTAGGAAGTTCCTCAATCGACCTCTTTATGGGTACGTCTTCCCTCAATTCAAATTTGAATTGAGATATTATTATAATAAATCTTACTTTGCAAATGTACGTATACAAGAGATGAGAGATCAAGTCCCACAAACCCTATGTTTGTACTTGACGCTAGCACCTCCAAAAAACCTTGATCAATGTTATGATGTGGAAGCAAGTTTCAAATATTTCCCGGATCAAAAATCATCTAATCGAACCTACTTTTGAATAGCTTGGATATGCATAAATGTGTCAATGTTATGATATTAATCCATAAGTCAATCAACAACAATTAATTACAACTAATTGAATATTCTACAACAGTAAAAGTCTCTCTCCAATTATATCCACACACAAAAAACTAAGTCAAATAATTTGTCAAACACTTGGTGTGCGAAAAACAAAGTTTGAAATTTGATGTGGTGTTTGTTGTTCTAAGAAATCCAATCACAACCAAATGGTTAGTGAATAATACAACAAACAAAAGATTAAAAATGTAATCAAAATTATGATCCAAACTATGTTGATCCGGTGATCAAAGCAATTGACAATTTGTAAATCGAAAAATAAAGAGAGAAAGAGAAAGATTACACAAAGATTTATTTAGGCAGTTCCTTAATCGACCTCGTTATGGGTACGTCTTCCCTCAATTCGAATTTGAATTGAGATATTATTATAATAAATCTTAATTTGCAAATGTATGTATACAAGAGATGAGAGATCAAGTCCCACAAACCCTAAGTATGTTCTTGATTCTAGCACCTCCAAAAAGCCTTGATCAATGTTATTATGCGGAAGCAAGTTTCAAATATTTCCCGGATCAAAAATCCTCTAATCGAACCTACTATTGAATAGCTCGGATATGCATAAATGTGTCAATGTTATGATAATAATCCACAATCCAATCAACAATAATTAAGCACAACTAATTGAATACTCTACAATAGTAAAAGTCTATCTCCAATGATATCCCCACAAAAAAACTAAGTCAAATAATTTGTTAAACACTTGGTGTGCAAAAAACAAAGTTTGAAATTTTATATTGTGTTTGGTGTTTTAAGAAACCGAATCACAACCAAATGATTAGTGAATAGTACAACAAACACAAGATTAGAAATTTAATCAAAATTATGATCAAACTATGTTGATCCGGTGATCAATGCAATTGACAATTTGCGAATCAAAAAATAAAACAGATAGAGATATAGAATACACAGAGATTTGTTTAGGCAGTTCCCCAACCGACCTTGTTATGTGTACGTCTTCCGTCAATGTGAATTTGAATTGAGATATTATTATAATAAATCTTAATTTTCAAATGTATGTATACAAGAGATGAGAGATCAAGTCCCACAAACCCTATGTTTGTTCTTGAATCTAGCACTTCCAAAAAACCTTTGTCAATGTTATGATGCGGAAGCAAGTTTCAAATATTTCCTGAATCAAAAATCATCTAATCGAACCTAATATTGAATAGCTCGGATATGCATAGATGTGTCAATGTTATGATATTAATCCACAAGTCAATCAACAACAATGAAGCCCAACTAATTGAATACTCTACAATAGTAAAAGTCTATCTCCAATGATATCTACACACAAAAAACAAAGTCAAATAATTTGTCAAACAGTTGGTGTGCGAAAAACAAAGTTTGAAATTTTATATGGTGTTTTTTGTTCTAAGAAATCCAATCACAACCAAATGGTTAGTGAACCATACAACAAACATAAGATAAAAAATGTAATCAAGATTATGATCCAGACTATGTTGATGCGGTGTTCAAAGCAATTGACAATTTTTGAATCGAAAAATAAAGAAGAGAAAGATAAAGAATACACAAAGATTTGTTTAGGAAGTTCCTCAATCGACCTCTTTATGGGTACGTCTTCCCTCAATTCGAATTTGAATTGAGATATTATTATAATAAATCTTACTTTGCAAATGTATGTATACAAGAGATGAGAGATCAAGTCCCACAAACCCTAAGTTTGTACTTGACTCTAGCATCTCGAAAAAACATTGATCAATGTTATGATGCGGAAGCAAGTTTCAAATATTTCCCGGATCAAAAATCATCCAATCGAACCTACTATTGAATAGCTCGGATATGCATAAATGTGTCAATGTTATGATATTAATCCATAAGTCAATCAACAACAATTAAGCACTTGGTATGCGAAAAACAAAGTTTGAAATTTGATATGGTGTTTGTTGTTCTAAGAAATCCAATCACAACCAAATGGTTAGTGAACAGTACAACAAATAAAAGATTAAAAATGTAATCAAAATTATGATCCAAACTATGTTGATCCGGTGATCAAAGCAATTGTCAATTTGCGAATCGAAAAATAAAACAGAGAAAGAGATAGAATACACAAAGATTTATTTAGGCAGTGCCTCAATCGACCTCGTTATGGGTATGTCTTCCCTCAATTTGAATTTGAATTAAGTTATTATTGTAATAAATCTTACTTTGCAAATGTATGTATACAAGAAATGAGAGATCAAGTCCCACAAACCCTAAGTATGTTGTTGACTCTAGCACCTCCAAAAAACCTTGATCAATGTTATTATGCGGAAGCAAGGTTCAAATATTTTCCGTATCAAAAATCCTTTAATCGAACCTACAATTGAATAGCTCGGATATGCATAAATGTGCCAATGTTATGATAATAGTCCACAAGTCAATCAACAATAATTAAGCACAACTAATTGAATACTCCACAATAGTAAACGTATATCTCCAATGATATCCAGACACAAAAAACCAAGTCAAATAATTTGTTAAACACTTGGTGTGTGAAAAACAAATTTGAAATTTTATATGGTGTTTGTTGTTCTAAGAAATCCAATCATAACCAAATGGTTAGTGAACAATACAATAAACAGAAGATTAAAAATGTAATCAAGATTATGATCCAAACTATGTTGATCCGGTGATCAAAGCAATTGACAATTTGAGAATTAAAAAATAAAAGAGATAGAGAGAAAGAATACACAGAGATTTTATTAGGCAGTTCCCCAATCGACCTCGTTATGGGTACGTCTTCCCTCAATGCGAATTTGAATTGAGATACTATTATAATAAATCTTCCTGTCCAAATCTATGTATACAAGATATGAGAGATCAAGTCCCACAAACCCTAAGTTTGTTCTTGACTCTAGCACCTCCAAAAAACCTTGGTCAATGTTATGATGCGGAAGCAAGTTTCAAATATTTCCCGAATCAAAAATCAACCAATCGAACCTACTATTGAATAGCTCGGATATGCATAAATGTGTCTTATGATATTAATCCACAAGTCAATCAACAACAATTAAGCACAACTAATTGAATACTCTACAATAGTAAAAGTCTCTCTCTAATGATATCCACACACACAAAAAAAGTAAGACAAATAATTTGTCAAACACTTGGTGTGCAATAAACAAAGTTTGAAATTTGATATGGTGTTTGTTGTTCTAAGAAATCCAATCACAACCAAATGTTTAATGCACAATACAACAAACAAAAGATTAAAAATGTAATCAAAATTATGATCCAAATTATGTTGATCCGGTGATCAAAGCAATTGACAATTTACGAATCGAAAAAGAAACGAGATGGAGAGATAGAATAAACAAAGATTTGTTTAGGCAGTTCCTCAATTGACCTCGTTATGGGTACGTCTTCCCTCAATTCGTATTTGAATTGAGATATTATTATAATAAATCTTACTTTGCAAATGTATGTATACAAGAGATGAGAGATCAAGTCCCAAAAACCCTAAGTTTGTTCTTGACTCTAGCACCTCCAAAAAACCTTTATCAATTTTATGATGTGGAAGCAAGTTTCAAATATTTCCCGGATCAAAAATCATCTAATCGAACCTACTATTGAATAGCTCGATTATGCATAAATGTGTCAATGTTATGATAATAATCCATAAGTCAATCAACAACAGTTAAGCACAACTAATTGAATACTCTACGATAGTAAAAGTCTATCTCCAATGATATCCACACAAAAAAAACCAAGTCAAATAATTTGTTAAACACTTGGCGTGCGAAAAATACATGTTGAAATTTTATATGGTGTTTGTTGTTCTAAGAAATCCAATCACAACCAAATGGATAGTGAACAATACAACAAACAGAAGATTAAAAATGTAATCAAAATTATGATCCACACTATGTGGTTCCGGTGATCAAAGCAATGGACAATTTGCGAATCGAAAAATAAAAGAGATGGAGAGAAAGAATACACAAAGATTTGTTTAGGTAGTTCCCCAATCGACCTCGTTGGGTACGTCTTCGTTCAAATCGAATTTGAATTGAGATATTACTATAATAATAATTACTTTGCAAATGCATGTATACAAGAGATGAGAGATCAAGTCCCATAAACCCAAAGTTTGTTCTTGTTTCTAGCACCTCTAAAAAACCGTGATCAATGTTATGATGTGGAAGCAAGTTTCAAATATATCCCAGATGAAATATCATCTAATCGAACCTACTATTAAATAGCTCGAATATGCATTAATCTATCAATGTTATGATAATAATCCACAATTCAATCAACTACAATTAATCATAACTAATTGAATACTCTACAATAGTAAAAGTCTATCTCCATTGATATCCAGACACAAAAAAAATAAGTCAAATAATTTGTCAAACACTTGGTGTGCGAGAAACAAAGTTTGAAATTTTATGTGGTGTTTGTTGTTCTAAAAAATCCAATCACAACCAAATGGTTAGTGAATAATACAATAAATAGAAGATTAACAATGTAATCAAAATTATAATCCAAACCATGTTGATCCGGTGATCAAAGCATTTGCCAATTTGAGAATCGAAATATAAAAGAGATGGAGAGAAAGAATACACAAATATTTGTTTAGGTAGTTCCCAAATCGACCTCGTTGGTTACGTCTTCCCTCAATTCGAATTTGAATTGAGATATTATTATAATAAATCTTATTTTTCAAATGTAAGTATATAAGAGATGAGATATCAAGTCCCACAAACCCTGAGTTTGTTCCTGACTCTAGCACCTCCAAAAAACCTTGATCAATGTTATGATGCGGAAGCAAGTTACAAATATTTCCCGGATCAAAAATCATCTAATCGAACCTACTATTGAATAGCCCGGATATGCATAAATGTGTCAATGTTATGATAATAATCCACTAGTCAATCAACAATAATTAAGCACAAATAATTGAATACTCAACAATAGTAAAAGTCTATCTCCAATGATATCCACACACAAAAAACCAAGTCAAATAATTTGTTAAACACTTGGTGTGCGAAAAACAAAGTTTGAAATTTTATATGGTGTTTGTTGTTCTAAGAAATCCAATCACAACCAAATGGTTAGTGAACAATACAATAAACAGAAGATTAAAAATGTAATCAAAATTATGATCCAAACTATGTTGATCCGGTGATTAAAGCAATTGACAATTTGCGAATCGAAAAATAAAAGACATAGAGACAAAGAATACACAAAGATTTGTTTAGGAAGTTCCCCAATCGACCTCGTTATGGGTATGTCTTCCCTCAATTCGAATTTGGATTGAGATATTATTATAATAAATCTTACTTTGCAAATGTATGTATACAAGAGATGAGAGATCAAGTCCCACAAACCCTAAGTTTGCTCTTGACTCTAGCACCTCCAAAAAACCTTCATCAATGTTATGATGCGGAAGCAAGTTTCAAATATTTTCTCGGATCAAAAATCATCTAATCGAACCTACTATTGAATAGCTCGGATATTCATAAATGTGTCAATGTTATGATAATAATCCACAAGTCAATCAACAACAATTAAGCACAACTAATTGAATACTCTACTTGGTGTGCGAAAAACAAAGTTTGAAATTTTATATGGTGTTTGTTGTTCTAAGAAACCCAATCACAACCAAATGGTTAGTGAATAATACAACAAACAAAAGATTAAAAATGTAATCAAAATTATGATCCAAACTATGTTGATCCGGTGATCAAAGCAATTGACAATTTGCGCATAAAAAAAAATAGAGAGAAAGTGAAATTCTAGTTATCAGTCTTTCGATGTCACACGGGTTGTTATGACATCCAATTCTGCACAGACAAGAATTATGCAGAACTTAAAAGTAAATGCAGTAAATAACACAAGTAATTGTTTACCCAATTCAGTCCAACATGACCTACGTCTGGGGGCTACCAAGCCAGGGAGGAAATCCACTATTAGTAGTATTAATTAAGACCTTAAACCAACTGTTTAACCCTATCACTTAATACCTACCCAATGCAATTTCAATCTTACACTAAGATCAGAGTTCCTACTCACTCCCCCTCAATCACCGCAGTGATTACTACCTTTAATCAATATTAAAGACAATTATGAAGTCACACTTCAAACAACTCTTGATTGTGCTTAAAAGCTTTAATCAAGATACACAGCACTCACGCTTAAAAGCTTAGAGTGACACAACACTTACAACTCAATGAACACCCTATACCAATGCAATCATCTATGTGATAATAGCTTGGCTTACAAGATATGTCTAATACAAGACTCACAAAAAATACAGCAGTGAAGTATGATGAACACACTAAATCTTCACGCCTCAAAATCCCCAGTTCTGAATGAAGGATTGCCATCCTTTTATATTGCAGCACTTGGGCCTTGTACTTGTATTCTCCTGAATTTAAGGTCACGCGAGTTCCCCTAAATTCCAAATCTAGGTTACTAACAAATAGGCTATTTGTTAGGTTCATTAAATGTAGCTTGGTTGTTGGTTTCCTGGATTTTCTCTCAGCTGTTGAATCCCTGAAGAATAGCCTGAGAAAAATGCTGAAATAGAAAAACTAAACAACCTACAATATAGCATATGCTGTCAGGAATGAATGTCACAACATTCAGTTTGACATCCAAATTAAGGACCATATGCTAAGCCTGTTTTTCCTGAAAACAGACTGTACAAATTTGCTGAACTGTACAGGACCAATCTATCCATACCTCAGTATCAACGTACATTAATAAATGTCAAGACATCCAATTTGACATTTACACAGTAGGCCTTATGCCAGGTCTGGTATTTCCTTGATAACCAGATTGAAAATAAATATTGAGTTCTAACAGAGCACCAACTGTTCTATTCCTCAATATCTGCTGACAGGGATGAATGTCATAACATCCAGTTTGACATTCAATAAATCCTGTATTAGCTAATCCTGCAGTAAACTACTCAGAATGTCATGACATCAGCCAAGACATCAGAGTACAGCTAGATATTCTAACTTACAATGCAGTCAAACAAACATCTCCACAGCATGTCATGACATCAGTCACGACATTAGAATCCAGCTAGTGTTTTACCATACAATGCAACCAATTAAACATCTACAAACTCCCCCTTTGGCAAATTTTTGGCTAAAACACTTTGGTCTCACAACAAAGTCCATAGCAGCGGAAAACATACATCTAGCAGGAAATTAACCTAGCTAATACACTCAGAGTAGCAGCACACTCACACAAATGGAAGTTAAATAAAAACTTCACATAGCAGCACACATACAGAAGTTAAATAAAAACTTCTAATTGCAGCACACATCAGCACACATACAGAAGTTAAATAAAAACTTCTAATTGCAGCACACATCAGCACACATACAGAAGTTAAATAAAAACTTCTAATTGCAGCACACATCAGCACACATACAGAAGTTAAATAAAAACTTCTAATTGCAGCACACATACACTTACTCACTCTCATAGAAGTGGAACATCAGCTGCATAGTAGGGGATCTTGAATCTGTCATGAATATCTGTTTTAACAAAACAATCTGTTGTCCTGGGGTATCACCTGTTACTCCCCCTTTTTGTCAAAAATGTTGCCAAAGCAACACTTCAAATTACAGATCCACATAAAATAAACAGAATTACACACAAATGATAGAATTACAGACAATGATTTATGCTTCAGCCTCATCATTAGTGCCATCATCAGAACTGGCCTCCTCCTCACCCTCTGAGCTTTGCCTTGCAGCTCCATCTGTATCCTCAGCAGACATTGACAATGAACTCCTTCACCAAGGTCTCATAGCACTTTGGTAGTTGGGTCATAGTTCTCATTAGCCTTGCCTCTTTAATAAGGTCCACAATCTCCTTACACTCCAAGGCATTATGAGTCAGTTCCCTCTCTAAGGCCAGCCTCTTGTGATATACATGCTTCCACCTGTTCACACTAGAGGCAAAATGAAATGACACATTTTCAATAGGTACCTCGGGGACACTAGCAGCCAGCTTGCTAGTGGTTGGCTTCTTCTTAGAGAGAGATGTTGTGACATCACATGGGACATCTGAATCTGACTCCACCACAACAACCTTGGTCATCATTTTCTTGGGCACCTCTTTGCTCCAAGGTTTTGCTGGTCCATGTCCTTTCCTTTTAAGGGGACTCTCTGTCACCTTTTTCTTGGGAGAAGTTGTCACATCAACCTCCCTAGTTGGGGACCTCTCCACCATAGTCTTTCTCTCCCTCCTAGTCCTAACCCTTTTTGCTATGCTAGGGACAACTGAGGTCAACAATTCATTATCAGAGAACTCTTCCAGATTCACTGTGTTAGCATTAGGGTTGTCACTGACATCTTGAGTGACACGAACCTTCTCACCTCCCACATTGTCTAAGGGTTTTTCAATCCTTGAACCCTCATGAGCATCAGGTTGCTCAACATCGTTAGAAACATTCTTTCTTAAGACGACTGCATTTTCTTAACATGCAACTCTATCAGGTATGATAGTGTTCAAGAGAACGGAAACCCCAGGAACATTCTGATCACCAGATAGAATCTTCGTGACAATAGATGCAATGGCATTATGCACATACCTCGAGCCTTCCCTGGTTGGTTCTTCAAGAGCAATTGCTGAGGAGAATCCGAAGACCGTTTCTTTCGGTCTTCTTGCATGAGAAGAAGTTGCAGCATTAGAAGCAGAGTCCTCCCGGTTAGGGTTGCACGACTCAGTGCTGGGGGAATCGGACAGGGTCGTGTAGGAGGTGGAATCGGATTGGTCTGCCATGCTGAATATCTCGAAGGAGAGTTGAACAGTTTCTTTGGGAGAGGGTTTGCAAGACTGAAAGTTGAAGCGATGGAATAGGGAACGCTTGTTGCACGAGTAATGTCTATTAATTTTTGACCACTCAGAGTGCACTCTTAATTGTTTAATAAGTTGACTTACTAAATAGTAGCTAACTAACATAATTAGTTGCTACAACTTCTCAGAAGAGCACATTCCCTCTTTGCCCCCACCATTGTCAAACTGAGTAGCATCCAATGTCATGACATTCTGAGTGACATTGTACTCAGTCTGCATTAGTTTCATCTGTTTATCCCTTGCTACTGCACCATTTGTATGATGAACAATAGGTGACAATGACTCATAGCTTTCAATCAGACATTTTCCATAGTCTATTTTCTTATCCATAGGCAGATTAGGGATTCCTCTAATTGCTCCTTGGATATGATCTTCTTCATTCCTTTTAAATGAAGTTGCCCAATTATTCCATGTCCCAGCTTCACTTCCAGCTCTCCCTTGGCTAAGGGGCACTCGGAGGAGTAGAGTGAGTCTTTAGATTTCCATAGATAACAGTTATCTTTGGATCTGGCTCCTCTCATTACTTCCTGATTGCATCCATTCAACACCACACATCCTCCCCTAGTGTATTTCACATTGAATCCTTGGTCACATAGCTGGCTTATGCTGATGAGATTAGCAGTTAGTCCTCTTACTAATAACACATTACTCAGTTTTGGAAGTCCAGGACAATCCATCTTACCAACACCCTTGACTTCTCCTTTAGCACCATCACCAAATGTCACATACTTGGTGGCATGGGGTTGTAGATCCACCAATAAGTTGCTCATCCCAGTCATATGTCTTGAGCAGCCACTATCAAGGTACCAGTCTTGTCTGGTAGGTGCCCTTGGAGATGTGTGAGCTAATTTAGCAACACATTGTTGATTCTCAAGGGAGGGATTAAGCTTAGATGCCTGCTGCTTAGGTCTGACTTGAGGTGTCTGATTTTCAGCCCATTTTTGTTTCTTAATGGGGGCATTAAGCTTAGACGCCTTCTGCTTAGGTCTGACTTGGGTAGTCTGGTTGGGATAACCATGCAGCCTGTAGTAGAAGGGTTTTATGTGACCAAATCTACCACAGTAATGACATCTCCATCTCTGGAATTTCTTCTTCTGATGGTTACTCATTCTGGTTCTATGATGTTGAGACATCGGTTGTGACTTCTGCTTGAATTTCTGAACTTCAGCCTTAGATCTTTTGAGTTCAGATGGAGATTTCTTAGCAAAACCTAAACCAGACATGATTCCTGACTTCTGTCCTACCTTTAGAATCTCTTCCAAGGTGTCAGTTCCTTTGTTCAACATTCTGATGGATTTGGTCATTTGTTCTAGCTTAGCCGTCAGCAAAGAAATCTCACCATTCAGACCATCTATGACTTTCAGCTGCTTCTATTTCTCAGCTTCCAGCTCTTTGATGAGTTTCTTCTGCTTTTCTCCTTGGATACATACTTCTGCACTTTTAACACATAACTCTTTATATGATGCAGCAAGTTCATCCAAGGTAAGCTCATCTCCGCTTGAGTTATCCTATGAGGCACAGACACTGGTCAGAGCGGTGACATGTTTAGCAGATTCTCCTTCAGATTCACTCTCAGAGTCTTCTTCAGACCAGGTGGCAGCTAGCCCTTTCTTTTGCATCTTGAGGAAGGTAGGGCATTCAGCTTTAATATGACCATAACCTTCACATCCATGGCACTGGATTCCCTTGCCATGAGTGACCTTTTCTTCATATTTTGACTTTCTACTGATGTCATATGAAGAGTTCTTAACATTAGGTCTACCCTCTTGATCAACCTTCTTTATGAACTTGTTGAACTGTCTTCCAAGCATGGCTATGGCTTCATAAATGCTTTCATTTCCCCCAAAGTTTCCTTCTTCTGAATTCTCTTCAGTATTTGATACAAAAGCTATGCTTTTGTTCTTCTTTTCAACATTCTCACACAAGCCCATTTCAAAGGTTTGGAGAGAACCAATGAGCTCATCCACCTTCATGTTGCAGATATCTTGAGCTTCTTCTATTGCAGTGACCTTCATGGCAAATCTCTTAGGTAATGACCTGAGAATCTTTCTTACAAGTTTCTCTTCAGCCATTTTCTCACCTAAGCCACCAGAGGTGTTTGCAATCTCAAGAATATTCATGTGAAAGTCATGAATAGTCTCATCCTCTTTCATCCTCAGATTTTCAAACTTGGTGGTCAGCATCTGAAGTTTGGACATCTTCACCTTGGAGGTACCTTCATGAGTTATCTTGAGGGTATCCCAAACTTCCTTAGCCAACTCACAATGGTGCACCAGTATGAAGATGTTCTTACTGATTCCATTGAACAATGCATTCAAGGCCTTAGAATTTCCAAGGGCTAATGCCTCTTGCTCCTTGTCCCACTCTTCTTCAGGAATCTGCACACTGCCTCCATCTTCACCTGTCTTCGTTGGATGTTCCCATCCTTTGTTGACAGCTCTCCAGACTTTGCTATTTAGAGAGCTTAAAAAGGCTATCATACGAGGCTTCCAGTCATCATAGTTAGAACCATCCAACATGGGTGGTCTATTTGAGAGTCCTATATCCTTGT
This sequence comes from Lathyrus oleraceus, assembly GCF_024323335.1. Classification (NCBI taxonomy): domain Eukaryota; kingdom Viridiplantae; phylum Streptophyta; class Magnoliopsida; order Fabales; family Fabaceae; genus Lathyrus; species Lathyrus oleraceus. Next base: position 216,589,295 of record NC_066583.1, read on the forward strand.
CCATGGTACTAGAAAGTAACTTCCTTAGATCTCACCCAGAAATTAACAGGCAGGGTGCCTGCTCTGATGCCAATTGAAATTCTAGTTATCAGACTTTCGATGTCACACGGGTTGTTATGACATCCAATTCTGCACAGACAAGAATTATGCAGAACTTAAAAGTAAGTGCAGTAAATAACACAAGTAATTGTTTACCCAATTCAGTCCAACATGACCTACGTCTGGGGGCTACCAAGCCAGGGAGGAAATCCACTATTAGTAGTATTAATTAAGACCTTAAACCAACTGTTTAACCCTATCACTTAATACCTACCCAATGCAATTTCAATCTTACACTAAGATCAGAGTTCCTACTCACTCCCCCTCAATCACCGCAGTGATTACTACCTTTAATCAATATTAAAGACAATTATGAAGTCACACTTCAAACAACTCTTGATTGTGCTTAACAGCTTTAATCAAGATACACAACACTCACGCTTAAAAGCTTAGAGTGACACAACACTTACAACTCAATGAACACCCTATACCAATGCAATCATCTATGTGATAATAGCTTGGCTTACAAGGTATGTCTAATACAAGACTCACAAAAAATACAGCAGTGAAGTATGATGAACACACTAAATCTTAACGCCTCAAAATCCCCAGTTCTGAATGAAGGATTGCCATCCTTTTATATTGTAGCACTTGGGCCTTGTACTTGTATTCTCCTGAATTTAAGGTCACGCGAGTTCCCCTAAATTCCACATCTAGGTTACTAACAAATAGGCTATTTGTTAGGTTCATTAAATGTAGCTTGGTTGTTGGTTTCCTGGATTTTCTCTCAGCTGTTGAATCCCTGAAGAATAGCCTGAGAAAAATGCTGAAACAGAAAAACTAAACAACCTACAATATAGCATATGCTGTCAAGAATGAATGTCACAACATCCAGTTTGACATTCAATAAATCCTGTATTACCTAATCCTGCAGTAAACTACTCAGAATGTCATGACATCAGCCAAGACATCAGAGTACAGCTAGATATTCTAACTTACAATGCAGTCAAACAAACATCTCCACAGCATGTCATCACATCAGTCACGACATTAGAATCCAGCTAGTGTTTTACCATACAATGCAGCCAATTAAACATCTACAGAAAGAATACACAAAGATTTGTTTAGATAGTTCCCCAATCGACCTCATTGGGTACGTCTTCCCTCAATTCGAATTTGAATGTAGATATTGTTATAATAAGTCTTACTTTGCAAATGTATGTATACAAGAGATGAGAGATGAAGTAACATAAACCCTACGTTTGTTCTTGACTCTAGCACCTCCAAAAAACCTTGATCAATGTTATGATGCGGAAGCAAGTTTCAAATACTTCTCGGATCAAAAATCATCTAACCGAACCTACTATTGAATAGCTCGGATATGCATAAATGTGTCAATGTTATGATAATAATACACAACTCAATCAACAACAATTAAGCACAACTAATTGAATACTCTACAATAGTAAAAGTCTATCTCCAATGATATCCACACACAAAAGACTAAGTCAAATAATTTGTCAAACACTTGGTGTGCGAAAAACAATGTTTGAAATTTTATATGGTGTTTGTTGTTCTAAGAAATCCAATCACAACACAATGGTTAGTGAACAATAAAATAAACACAAGATTAAAAATGTAGTCAAAATTATGATCCAAACTATGTTGATCAGGTGATCAAAGCAATTGACAATTTGTGAATCGAAAAATAAAAGAGAGAAAGAGAAAGAATACACAAAGATTTATTTAGGCAGTTCCTCAATCGACCTCGTTATGGGTATGTCTTCCCTCAATTCGAATTTGGATTGAGATATTATTATAATAAATCTTACTTTGCAAATGTATGTATACAAGAGATGAGAGATCAAGTCCCCCAAACCCTAAGTTTGTTCTTGACTCTAGCACCTCCAAAAAACCTTGATCAATGTTATGATGCGGAAGCAAGTTTCAAATATTTCCCGAATCAATAATCATCTATTCGAACCTACTATTGAATAGCTCGGATATGCATAAATGTGTCAATGTTATGATAATAATCCACAAGTCAATCAACAACAATTAAGCACAACTAATTGAATACTCTACAATAGTAAAAGCCTATCTCCAATGATATCCGCACACAAAAGATTAAGTCAAATAATTTTTCAAACACTTGGTGTGCGAAAGACAAAGTTTGAAATTTTATATGGTGTTTGTTATTCTAAGAATTCCAATCACAACCATATGGCTAGCGAACAATAAAACAAACACAAGAATAAAAATGTAATCAAAATTATGATCAAAACTATGTTGATCTGGTGTTCAAATCAATTGTCAATTTACAAATCGAAAAATAAAATAGATAGAGAGAAAGAATACACAAAGATTTGTTTAGGCAGTTCCCCAATCAACCTCATTGGGTACGTCTTCCCTTAATTCGAATTTGAATTGAGATATTATTATAATAACTCTTACTTTGCAAATATATGTATACAAGAGATGAGAGATCGAGTCCCACAAACTCTACGTTTGTTTTTGACTCTAGCACCTCCAAAAAACCTTGATCAATGTTATGATGTGGAAGCAAGTTTCAAATATTTCTCGGATCAAAAATCATCTAACCGAACCTACTATTGAATAGCTTGGATATGCATAAATGCGTCAATGTTATGATAATAATCCACAAATCAATCAACAACAATTAAGCACAACAAATTGAATACTCTACAATAGTAAAAGTCTATCTCCAATGATATCCACACACAAAAGACTAAGTCAAATAATTTTTCAAACACTTGCTGTGCGAAAAACAAAGTTTGAGATTTTATATGGTGTTTGCTGTTCTAAGAAATCCAATCACAACCAAATGGTTAGTGAACAATACAATAAACACAAGATTAAAAATGTAATTAAAATTATGATCCAAACTATGTTGATCAGGTGATCAAAGCAATTGACAATTTGTGAATCGAATAAATAAAAGAGAGAAAGAGAGAGAATACACAAAAAAATTTTTAGGCAATTCCTCAATCGACCTCGCTATGGGTATGTCTTCCCTCAATTCGAATTTGGATTGAGATATTATTATAATAAATCTTACTTTGCAAATGTATGTATACAGGAGATGAGAGATCAATTCCCACAAACCCTAAGTTTGTTCTTGACTCTAGCACCTCCAAAAAACCTTGATCAATGTTATGATGCGGAAGCAAGTTTCAAATATTCCCCGAATAAAAATTCATCTATTCGAACCTACTATTGAATAGCTCGGATATGCATAAATGTGTCAATGTTATGATAATAATCCACAAGTCAATCAACAACAATTAAGCACAACTAATTGAATACTCTACAATAGTAAAAGCCTATCTCCAATGATATCCACACACAAAAGACTAAGTCAAATAATTTTTCAAACACATGGTGTGCGAAAAACAATGTTTGAAATTTTATATGGTGTTTGTTGTTCTAAGAAATCCAATCACAACCATATGGTTAACGAACAATAAAACAAATACAAGATTAAAATTGTAATCAAAATTATGATCCAAACTATGTTGATCCGGTGATCAAATCAATTGTCAATTTGCGAATCGAAAAATAAAATAGATAGAGAGAAAGAATACACAAAGATTTGTTTAGGCAGTTCCCCAATCAACCTCATTGGGTACATCTTCCCTTAATTTGAATTTGAATTGAGATATTACTATAATAACTCTTACTTTGCAAATTTATGTATACAAGAGATGAGAGATCGAGTCCCACAAACCCTACGTTTGTTCTTGACTCTAGCACCTCCAAAAAACCTTGATCAATGTTATGATGCGGAAGCAAGTTTCAAATATTTCTCGGATCAAAAATTATCTAACCGAACATACTATTGAATAGCTTGGATATGCATAAATGCGTCAATGTTATGATAATAATCCACAAATCAATCAACAACAATTACGCACAACTATATGAATACTCTACAATAGTAAAAGTCTATCTCCAATGATATCCACACACAAAAGACTAAGTCAAATAATTTTTCAAACACTTGGTGTGCGAAAAACAAAGTTTGAGATTTTATATGGTGTTTGTTGTTCTAAGAAATCCAATCACAACCAAATGGTTAGTGAACAATACAATAAACACAAGATTAAAAATGTAATCAAAATTATGATCCAAACTATGTTGATCAGGTGATCAAAGCAATTGACAATTTGTGAATCGAAAAATAAAAGAGAGAAAGAGAGAGAATACACAAAGATTTGTTTAGGCAGTTCCTCAATCGACCTCGCTATGGGTATGTCTTCCCTCAATTCGAATTTTGATTGAGATATTATTATAATAAATCTTACTTTGCAAATGTATGTATACAAGAGATGAGAGATCAATTCCCACAAACCCTAAGTTTCTTCTTGACTCTAGCACCTCCAAAAAACCTTGATCAATGTTATGATGCGGAAGCAAGTTTCAAATATTTCCCGAATAAAAATTCATCTATTCGAACCTACTATTGAATAACTCGGATATGCATAAATGTGTCAATGTTATGATAATAATCCACAAGTCAATCAACAACAATTAAGCACAACTAATTGAATACTCTACAATAGTAAAAGCCTATCTCCAATGATATCCACACACAAAAGACTAAGTCAAATAATTTTTCAAACACTTGTTGTGTGAAAAACAAAGTTTGAAATTTTATATGGTGTTTGTTGTTCTAAGAAATCCAATCACAACCATATGGTTAACGAACAATAAAACAAACACAAGATTAAAAATGTAATCAAAATTATGATCCAAACTATGTTGATCCGGTGATCAAATCAATTGTCAATTTGCGAATCGAAAAATAAAATAGATAGAGAGAAAGAATACACAAAGATTTATTTAGGCAGTTCCCCAATCAACCTCATTGGGTACATCTTCCCTTAATTCGAATTTGAATTGAGATATTATTATAATAACTCTTACTTTGAAAATTTATGTATACAAGAGATGAGAGATCGAGTCCCACAAACCCTACGTTTGTTTTTGACTCTAGCACCTCCAAAAAACCTTGATCAATGTTATGATGCGGAAGCAAGTTTCAAATATTTCCCGGATCAAAAATCATCTAACCGAACCTACTATTGAATAGCTTGGATATGCAAAAATGCGTCAATGTTATGATAATAATCCACAAATCAATCAACAACAATTCAGCACAACTAATTGAATACTCTACAATAGTAAATGTCTATCTCCAATGATATCAACACACAAAAGACTAAGTCAAATAATTTTTCAAACACTTGGTGTGCGAAAAACAAAGTTTGAGATTTTATATGGTGTTTGTTGTTCTAAGAAATCCAATCACAACCAAATGGTTAGTGAACAATACAATAAACACAAGATTAAAAATGTAATCAAAATTATGATCCAAACTATGTTGATCAGGTGATCAAAGCAATTGACAATTTGTGAATCGAAAAATAAAAGAGAGAAAGAGAGAGAATACACAAAGATTTGTTTAGGCAGTTCCTGAATCGACCACGTTATGGGTATGTCTTCCCTCAATTCGAATTTGGATTGAGATATTATTATAATAAATCTTACTTTGCAAATGTATGTATACAAGAGTTGAGAGATCAATTCCCACAAACCCTAAGTTTGTTCTTGACTCTAGCACCTCCAAAAAACCTTGATCAATGTTATGATGCGGAAGCAAGTTTCAAATTTCCCGAATAAAAATTCATCTATTCGAACCAACTATTGAATAGCTCGGATATGCATAAATGTGTCAATGTTATGATAATAATCCACAAGTCAATCAACAACAATTAAGCACAACTAATTGAATACTCTACAATAGTAAAAGCCTATCTCCAATGATATCCACACACAAAAGACTGAGTCAAATAACTTTTCAAACACTTGGTGTGCGAAAAACAAAGTTTGAAATTTTATATGGTGTTTGTTGTTATAAGAAATCCAATCACAACCATATGGTTAACGAACAATAAAACAAACACAAGATTAAAAATGTAATCAAAATTATGATCCAAACTATGTTGATCCGGTGATCAAATCAATTGTCAATTTGCGAATCGAAAAATAAAATAGATAGAGAGAAAGAATACACAAAGATTTGTTTAGGCAGTTCCCCAATCAACCTCATTGGGTACATCTTCCCTTAATTCGAATTTGAATTGAGATATTATTATAATAACTCTTACTTTGAAAATTTATGTATACAAGAGATGAGAGATCGAGTCCCACAAACCCTACGTTTGTTCTTGACTCTAGCACCTCCAAAAAACCTTGATCAATGTTATGATGCGGAAGCAAGTTTCAAATATTTCCCGGATCAAAAATCATCTAACCGAACCTACTATTGAATAGCTTGGATATGCAAAAATGCGTCAATGTTATGATAATAATCCACAAATCAATCAACAACAATTCAGCACAACTAATTGAATACTCTACAGTAGTAAAAGTCTATCTCCAATGATATCCACACACAAAAGACAAAGTCAAATAATTTTTCAAACACTTGGTATGCGAAAAACAAAGTTTGAGATTTTATATGGTGTTTGTTGTTCTAAGAAATCCAATCACAACCAAATGGTTAGTGAACAATACAGTAAACACAAGATTAAAAATGTAATCAAAATTATGATACAAACTATGTTGATCAGGTGATCAAAGCAATTGACAATTTGTGAATCGAAAAATAAAAGAGAGAAAGAGAGAGAATACACAAAGATTTGTTTAGGCAGTTCCTCAATCGACCTCGCTATGGGTATGTCTTCCCTCAATTCGAATTTGGATTGAGATATTATTATAATAAATCTTACTTTGCAAATGTATGTATACAAGAGATGAGAGATCAATTCCCACAAACCCTAAGTTTGTTCTTGACTCTAGCACCTCCAAAAAACCTTGATCAATGTTATGATGTGGAAGCAAGTTTCAAATATTTCCGGAATAAAAGTTCATCTATTCCAACCTACTATTGAATAGCTCGGATATGTATAAATGTGTCAATGTTATGATAATAATCCACAAGTCAATCAACAACAATTAAGCACAACTAATTGAATACTCTACAATAGTAAAAGCCTATCTCCGATGATATCCACACACAAAAGACTAAGTCAAATAATTTTTCAAACACTTGGTGTGCGAAAAACAAAGTTTGAAATTTTATATGGTGTTTGTTGTTCTAAGAAATCCAACCACAACAATATGGTTAATGAACAATAAAACAAACACAAGATTAAAAATGTAATCAAAATTATGATCCAAACTATGTTGATCCGGTGATCAAATCAATTGTCAATTTGTGAATCAAAAAATAAAATAGATAGAGAGAAAGAATACACAAAGAGTTGTTTAGGCAGTTCCCCAATCAACCTCATTGGGTACATCTTCCCTTAATTCGAATTTGAATTGAGATATTATTATAATAAGTCTTACTTTGAAAATTTATGTATACAAGATATGAGAGATTGAATCCCACAAACCCTACGTTTGTTCTTGACTCTAGCACCTCCAAAAAACCTTGATCAATGTTATGATGCGGAAGCAAGTTTCAAATATTTCTCGGATCAAAAATCATCTAACCGAACCTACTATTGAATAGCTTGGATATGCATAAATGCGTCAATGTTATGATAATAATCCACAAATCAATCAACAACAATTCAGCACAACTAATTGAATACTCTACAATAGTAAAAGTCTATCTCCAATGATATCCACACACAAAAGACTAAGTCAAATAATTTTTCAAACACTTGGTGTGCGAAAAACAAAGTTTGAGATTTTATATGGTGTTTGTTGTTCTAAGAAATCCAATCACAACCAAATGGTTAGTGAACAATACAATAAACACAAGATTAAAAATGTAATCAAAATTATGATCCAAACTATGTTGATCAGGTGATCAAAGCAATTGACAATTTGTGAATCGAAAAATAAAAGAGAGAAAGAGAGAGAATACACAAAGATTTGTTTAGGCAGTTCCTGAATCGACCACGTTATGGGTATGTCTTCCCTCAATTCGAATTTGGATTGAGATATTATTATAATAAATCTTACTTTGCAAATGTATGTATACAAGAGTTGAGAGATCAATTCCCACAAACCCTAAGTTTGTTCTTGACTCTAGCACCTCCAAAAAACCTTGATCAATGTTATGATGCGGAAGCAAGTTTCAAATATTTCCCGAATAAAAATTCATCTATTCGAACCAACTATTGAATAGCTCGGATATGCATAAATGTGTCAATGTTATGATAATAATCCACAAGTCAATCAACAACAATTAAGCACAACTAATTGAATACTCTACAATAGTAAAAGCCTATCTCCAATGATATCCACACACAAAAGACTGAGTCAAATAACTTTTCAAACACTTGGTGTGCGAAAAACAAAGTTTGAAATTTTATATGGTGTTTGTTGTTATAAGAAATCCAATCACAACCATATGGTTAACGAACAATAAAACAAACACAAGATTAAAAATGTAATCAAAATTATGATCCAAACTATGTTGATCCGGTGATCAAATCAATTGTCAATTTGCGAATCGAAAAATAAAATAGATAGAGAGAAAGAATACACAAAGATTTGTTTAGGCAGTTCCCCAATCAACCTCATTGGGTACATCTTCCCTTAATTCGAATTTGAATTGAGATATTATTATAATAACTCTTACTTTGAAAATTTATGTATACAAGAGATGAGAGATCGAGTCCCACAAACCCTACGTTTGTTCTTGACTCTAGCACCTCCAAAAAACCTTGATCAATGTTATGATGCGGAAGCAAGTTTCAAATATTTCCCGGATCAAAAATCATCTAACCGAACCTACTATTGAATAGCTTGGATATGCAAAAATGCGTCAATGTTATGATAATAATCCACAAATCAATCAACAACAATTCAGCACAACTAATTGAATACTCTACAGTAGTAAAAGTCTATCTCCAATGATATCCACACACAAAAGACAAAGTCAAATAATTTTCAAACACTTGGTATGCGAAAAACAAAGTTTGAGATTTTATGTGGTGTTTGTTGTTCTAAGAAATCCAATCACAACCAAATGGTTAGTGAACAATACAGTAAACACAAGATTAAAAATGTAATCAAAATTATGATACAAACTATGTTGATCAGGTGATCAAAGCAATTGACAATTTGTGAATCGAAAAATAAAAGAGAGAAAGAGAGAGAATACACAAAGATTTGTTTAGGCAGTTCCTCAATCGACCTCGCTATGGGTATGTCTTCCCTCAATTCGAATTTGGATTGAGATATTATTATAATAAATCTTACTTTGCAAATGTATGTATACAAGAGATGAGAGATCAATTCCCACAAACCCTAAGTTTGTTCTTGACTCTAGCACCTCCAAAAAACCTTGATCAATGTTATGATGTGGAAGCAAGTTTCAAATATTTCCGGAATAAAAGTTCATCTATTCCAACCTACTATTGAATAGCTCGGATATGTATAAATGTGTCAATGTTATGATAATAATCCACAAGTCAATCAACAACAATTAAGCACAACTAATTGAATACTCTACAATAGTAAAAGCCTATCTCCGATGATATCCACACACAAAAGACTAAGTCAAATAATTTTTCAAACACTTGGTGTGCGAAAAACAAAGTTTGAAATTTTATATGGTGTTTGTTGTTCTAAGAAATCCAACCACAACAATATGGTTAATGAACAATAAAACAAACACAAGATTAAAAATGTAATCAAAATTATGATCCAAACTATGTTGATCCGGTGATCAAATCAATTGTCAATTTGTGAATCAAAAAATAAAATAGATAGAGAGAAAGAATACACAAAGAGTTGTTTAGGCAGTTCCCCAATCAACCTCATTGGGTACATCTTCCCTTAATTCGAATTTGAATTGAGATATTATTATAATAAGTCTTACTTTGAAAATTTATGTATACAAGATATGAGAGATTGAATCCCACAAACCCTACGTTTGTTCTTGACTCTAGCACCTCCAAAAAACCTTGATCAATGTTATGATGCGGAAGCAAGTTTCAAATATTTCTCGGATCAAAAATCATCTAACCGAACCTACTATTGAATAGCTTGGATATGCATAAATGCGTCAATGTTATGATAATAATCCACAAATCAATCAACAACAATTCAGCACAACTAATTGAATACTCTACAATAGTAAAAGTCTATCTCCAATGATATCCACACACAAAAGACTAAGTCAAATAATTTTTCAAACACTTGGTGTGCGAAAAACAAAGTTTGAGATTTTATATGGTGTTTGTTGTTCTAAGAAATCCAATCACAACCAAATGGTTAGTGAACAATACAATAAACACAAGATTAAAAATGTAATCAAAATTATGATCCAAACTATGTTGATCAGGTGATCAAAGCAATTGACAATTTATGAATCGAAAAATAAAAGAGAGAAAGAGCGAGAATACACAAAGATTTGTTTAGGCAGTTCCTCAATCGACCTCGTTATGGGTATGTCTTCCCTCAATTCGAATTTGGATTGAGATATTATTATAATAAATCCTACTTTGCAAATGTATGTATACAAGAGATGAGAGATCAAGTCCCACAAACCCTAAGTTTGTTCTTGCCTCTAGCACCTCCAAAAAACCTTGATCAATGTTATGATGCGGAAGCAAGTTTCAAATATTTCCCGGATCAAAAATCATCTATTCGAACCTACTATTGAATAGCTCGGATATGCATAAATGTGTCAATGTTAGGATAATAATCCACAAGTCAATCAACAACAATGAAGCACAACTAATTGAATACTCTACAATAGTAAAAGTCTATCTCCAATGATCTCCACCTACAAAAAAACTCAGTCAAATAATTTTTCAAACACTTGGTGTGCGAAAAACAAAGTTTCAAATTCTATATGGTGTTTGTTGTTCTAAGAAACCCAATCACAACCATATGGTTAGCGAACAATAAAACAAACACGAGATTAAAAATGTAATCAAAATTATGATCCAAACTCGGTTGATCCGGTAATCAAAGCAATTGACATTTTGCGCATCGAAAAAAAATAGAGAGAAAGAATACACAACGATTTATTTAGATAGTTCCCCTATCGACCTCATTGGATGCGTCTTCCCTCAATTCGAATTTGAATGTGATATTATTATAATAAGTCTTACTTGCAAATGTATGTATACAAGAGATGAGAGATGAAGTCCCACAAACCCTACGTTTGTTCTTGATTCTAGCACCTCCAAAAAACCTTGATCAATGTTATGATGCGGAAGCTAGTTTCAAATATTTCTCGGATCAAAAATCATCTGACCGAGCCTACTATTGAATAGCTCGGATATGCATAAATTAGTCAATGTAATGATAATAATACACAACTCAATCAACAACAATTAAGCACAACTAATTGAATACTCTACAATAGTAAAAGTCTATCTCCAATGATATCCACACACAGAAAACTAAGTAGAATAATTTTTCAAACACTTGGTGTGCGAAAAACAATGTTTGAAATTCTATATGGTGTTTGTTGTTCTAAGAAACCCAATCACAACCATATGGTTAGCGAACAATAAAACAAACACAAGATTAAAAATGTAATCAAAATTATGATCCAAACTAGGTTGATCCGGTGATCAAAGCAATTGACAATTTGCGCATCGAAAAAAAAATAGAGAGAAAGAATACACAAAGATTTGTTTAGATAGTTCCCCAATCGACCTCATTGGATACGTCTTCCCTCAATTCGAATTTGAATGTAGATATTATTATAATAAGTCTTACTTTGCAAATGTATGTATACAAGAGATGAGAGATGAAGTCCCACAAACCCTACGTTTGTTCTTGACTCTAGCACCTCCAAAAAACCTTGATCAATGTTATGATGCGGAAGCTAGTTTCAAATATTTCTCGGATCAAAAATCATCTGACCGAACCTACTATTGAATAGCTCGGATATGCATAAATGTGTCAATGTTATGATAATAATACACAACTCAATCAACAACAATTAAGCACAACTAATTGAATACTCTACAATAGTAAAAGTCTATCTCCAATGATATCCACACACAGAAAACTAAGTCGAATAATTTTTCAAACACTTGGTGTGCGAAAAACAATGTTTGAAATTTTATATGGTGTTTGTTGTTCTAAGAAATCGAATCACAACCAAATGGTTAGTGAACAATACAATAAACACAAGATGAAAAATGTAATCAAAATTATGATCCAAACTATGTTGATCAGGTGATCAAAGCAATTGACAATTTGTGAATCGAAAAATAAAAGAGAGAAAGAGAAAGAATACACAAAGATTTGTTTATGCAGTTCCCCAATCGACCTCGTTATGGGTATGTCTTCCCTTAATTCGAATTTGGATTGAGATATTATTATAATAAATCTTACTTTGCATTTGTATGTATACAAGAGATGAGAGATCAAGTCCCACAAACCCTAAGTTTGTTCTTGACTCTAGCACCTCCAAAAAACCTTAATTAATGTTATGATGCGGAAGCAAGTTTCAAATATTTCCCGAATCAAAAATCATCTAATCGAACCTACTATTCAATAGCTCGGATATGCATAAATGTGTCAATGTTATGATAATAATCCACAAGTCAATCAACAACAATTAAGCACAACTAATTGAATACTCTACAATAGTAAAAGTCTATCTCCAAAGATCTCCACACACAAAAAACTCAATCAAATAATTTTTCAAACACTTGGTGTGCGAAAAATAAAGTTTGAAATTCTATATGGTGTTTGTTGTTCTAAGAAACCCAATCACAACCATATGGTTAGCGAACAATAAAACAAACACAAGATTAAAAATGTAATCAAAATTATGATCCAAACTAGGTTGATCCGGTGATCAAAGCAATTGACAATTTGCGCATCGAAAAAAAAATAGAGAGAAAGAATACACAAAGATTTGTTTAGATAGTTCCCCAATCGACCTCATTGGATACGTCTTCCCTCAATTCGAATTTGAATGTAGATATTATTATAATAAGTCTTACTTTGCAAATGTATGTATACAAGAGATGAGAGATGAAGTCCCACAAACCCTACGTTTGTTCTTGACTCTAGCACCTCCAAAAAACCTTGATCAATGTTATGATGCGGAAGCTAGTTTCAAATATTTCTCGGATCAAAAATCATCTGACCGAACCTACTATTGAATAGCTCGGATATGCATAAATGTGTCAATGTTATGATAATAATACACAACTCAATCAACAACAATTAAGCACAACTAATTGAATACTCTACAATAGTAAAAGTCTATCTCCAATGATATCCACACACAGAAAACTAAGTCGAATAATTTTTCAAACACTTGGTGTGCGAAAAACAATGTTTGAAATTTTATATGGTGTTTGTTGTTCTAAGAAATCGAATCACAACCAAATGGTTAGTGAACAATACAATAAACACAAGATAAAAAATGTAATCAAAATTATGATCCAAACTATGTTGATCAGGTGATCAAAGCAATTGACAATTTGTGAATCGAAAAATAAAAGAGAGAAAGAGAAAGAATACACAAAGATTTGTTTATGCAGTTCCCCAATCGACCTCGTTATGGGTATGTCTTCCCTCAATTCGAATTTGGATTGAGATATTATTATAATAAATCTTACTTTGCATTTGTATGTATACAAGAGATGAGAGATCAAGTCCCACAAACCCTAAGTTTGTTCTTGACTCTAGCACCTCCAAAAAACCTTAATTAATGTTATGATGCGGAAGCAAGTTTCAAATAATTCTTGAATCAAAAATCATCTAATCGAACCTACTATTCAATAGCTCGGATATGCATAAATGTGTCAATGTTATGATAATAATCCACAAGTCAATCAACAACAATTAAGCACAACTAATTGAATACTCTACAATAGTAAAAGTCTATCTCCAAAGATCTCCACACACAAAAAACTCAATCAAATAATTTTTCAAACACTTGGTGTGCGAAAAACAAAGTTTGAAATTCTATATGGTGTTTGTTGTTCTAAGAAACCCAATCACAACCATATGGTTAGCGAACAATAAAACAAACACAAGATTAAAAATGTAATCAAAATTATGATCCAAACTAGGTTGATCCGGTGATCAAAGCAATTGACAATTTGCGCATCAAAAAAAAAATAGAGAGAAAGAATACACAAAGATTTGCTTAGATAGTTCCCCCAATCGACCTCATTGGGTACGTCTTCCCTCAATTCGAATTTGGATTGAGATATTATTATAATAAATCTTACTTTGCAAATGTATCTATACGAGAGATGAGAGATCAAGTCCCACAAACCCTAAGTTTGTTCTTGACTCCAACACCTCCAAAAAACCTTGATCAATGTTATGATGCGGAAGCTAGTTTCAAATATTTCTCGGATCAAAAATCATCTGACCGAACCTACTATTGAATAGTTCGGATATGCATAAATGTGTCAATGTTATGATAATAATACACAACTCAATCAACAACAATTAAGCACAACTAATTGAATACTCTACAATAGTAAAAGTCTATCTCCAATGATATCCACACACAGAAAACTAAGTCGAATAATTTTTCAAACACTTGGTGTGCGAAAAACAATGTTTGGAATTTTGTGTGTTTGTTGTTCTAAGAAACCGAATCACAACCAAATGGTTAGTGAACAATACAATAAACACAAGATGAAAAATGTAATCAAAATTATGATCCAAACTATGTTGATCGGGTGATCAAACCAATTGACAATTTGTGAATCGAAAAATAAAAGAGAAAAAGAGAAAGAATACACAAAGGTTTGTTTAGGCAGTTCCCCAATCGACCTCGTTATGGGTATGTCTTCCCTCAATTCGAATTTGGATTGAGATATTATTATAATAAATCTTACTTTGCATTTGTATGTATACAAGAGATGAGAGATCAAGTCCCACAAACCCTAAGTTTGTTCTTGACTCTAGCACCTCCAAAAAACCTTGATCAATGTTATGATGCGGAAGCAAGTTTCAAATATTTCTCGGATCAAAAATCATCTAATCGAACCTACTATTGAATAGCTCGGATATGCATAAATGTGTCAATGTTATGATAATAATTCACAAGTCAATCAACAAAAATTAAGCACAACTAATTCAATACTCTACAATAGTAAAAGTCTATCTCCAATGATATCCACACACAAAAGACTAAGTCAAATAATTTTTCAATCACTTGGTGTGCGGAAAACAAAGTTTGAAATTTTATATGGTGTTTGTTGTTCTAAGAAATCCAATCACAACCAAATGGTTAGCGAACAATAATACAAACACAAGATTAAAAATGTAATCAAAATTATGATCCAAACTATGTTGATCCGGTGATCAAAGCAATTGTCAATTTGCGAATCGAAAAAAAAAAGATAGAGAGAAAGAATACACAAAGATTTGTTTAGATAGTTCCCCAATCGACCTCGTTATGGGTACGTCTTCCCTCAATTCGAATTTGAATGTAGATATTACTATAATAAGTCTTAGTTTGCAAATGTATGTATACAAGAGATGAGAGATGAAGTCCCACAAACCCTACGTTTGTTCTTGACTCTAGCACCTCCAAAAAACCTTGATCAATGTTATGATGCGGAAGCTAGTTTCAAATATTTCTCGGATTAAAAATCATCTGACCGAACCTACTATTGAATAGCTCGGATATGCATAAATGTGTCAATGTTATGATAATAATACACAACTCAATCAACAACAATTAAGCACAACTAATTGAATACTCTACAATAGTAAAAGTCTATCTCCAATGATATCCACACACAGAAAACTAAGTCGAATAATTTTTCAAACACTTGGTGTGCGAAAAACAATGTTTGGAATTTTATGTGTTTGTTGTTCTAAGAAACCGAATCACAACCAAATGGTTAGTGAACAATACAATAAACACAAGATGAAAAATGTAATCAAAATTATGATCCAAACTATGTTGATCGGGTGATCAAAGCAATTGACAATTTGTGAATCGAAAAATAAAAGAGAGAAAGAGAAAGAATACACAAAGGTTTGTTTAGGCAGTTCCCCAATCGACCTCGTTATGGGTATGTCTTCCCTCAATTCGAATTTGGATTGAGATATTATTATAATAAATCTTACTTTGCATTTGTATGTATACAAGAGATGAGAGATCAAGTCCCACAAACCCTAAGTTTGTTCTTGACTCTAGCACCTCCAAAAAACCTTAATTAATGTTATGATGCGGAAGCAAGTTTCAAATATTTCTTGAATCAAAAATCATCTAATCGAACCTACTATTCAATAGCTCGGATATGCATAAATGTGTCAATGTTATGATAATAATCCACAAGTCAATCAACAACAATTAAGCACAACTAATTGAATACTCTACAATAGTAAAAGTCTATCTCCAAAGATCTCCACACACAAAAGACTAAGTCCAATAATTTTTAAACACTTGCTGTGCGGAAAACAAAGTTTGAAATTTTATATGGTGTTTGTTGTTTTAAGAAATCCAATCACAACCAAATGGTTAGCGAACAATAATACAAACACAAGATTAAAAATGTAATCAAAATTATGATCCAAACTATGTTGATCCGGTGATCAAAGCAATTGTCAATTTGCGAATCGAAAAATAAAATAGATAGAGAGAAAGAATACACAAAGATTTGTTTAGGCAGTTCCCTCATCAACCTCGTTATGGGTACCTCTTCCCTTAATTCAAATTTGAATTGAGATATTATTATAATAACTCTTACTTTCAGAGTGTATGTATACAAGAGATGAGAGATCGAGTCCCATAAACCCTAAGTTTGTACTTGACTCTAGCACCTCCAAAAAACCTTGATCAGTGTTATGGTGCGGAAGCAAGTTTCAAATATTTTCCGGATCAAAAATCATCTGATCGAACCTACAATTGAATAGCTCGGATATGCATAAATGTGTCAATGTTATGATACTAATCCACAAGTCAATTTACAACAATTAAGCACAACTAATTGAATACTCTACAATAGTAAAAGTCTATCTCCAATGATATCCACACACAGAAAACTAAGTCGAATAATTTTTCAAACACTTGGTGTGCGAAAAACAAAGTTTGAAATTTTATATGGTGTTTGTTGTTCTAAGAAACCGAATCACAACCAAGTGGTTAGTGAATAGTACAACAAACACAAGATTAAAAATGTAATCAAATTTATGATCCAAACTATGTTGATCGGGTGATCAAAGCAATTGTTAATTTGCGCATCCAAAAATAAAAGAGATAGAGAGAAAGAATACACAAAGATTTGTTTAGGCAGTTCCCCAATCGACCTCGTTATGGGTATGTCTTCCCTCAATTCGAATTTGGATTGAGATATTATTATAATAAATCTTACTTTGCAAATGTATCTATACGAGAGATGAGAGATCAAGTCCCACAAACCCTAAGTTTGTTCTTGACTCCAGCACCTCCAAAAAACCTTGATCAATGTTATGATGCAGAAGCTAGTTTCAAATATTTCTCGGATCAAAAATCATCTGACCGAACCTACTATTGAATAGCTCGGATATGCATAAATGTGTCAATGTTATGATAATAATACACAACTCATTCAACAACAATTAAGCACAACTAATTGAATACTCTACAATAGTAAAAGTCTATCTCCAATGATATCCACACACAGAAAACTAAGTCGAATAATTTTTCAAACACTTGGTGTGCGAAAAATAATGTTTGGAATTTTATGTGTTTGTTGTTCTAAGAAACCGAATCACAACCAAATGGTTAGTGAACAATACAATAAACACAAGATGAAAAATGTAATCAAAATTATGATCCAAACTATGTTGATCGGGTGATCAAAGCAATTGACAATTTGTGAATCGAAAAATAAAAGAGAGAAAGAGAAAGAATACACAAAGGTTTGTTTAGGCAGTTCCCCAATCGACCTCGTTATGGGTATGTCTTCCCTCAATTCGAATTTGGATTGAGATATTATTATAATAAATCTTACTTTGCATTTGTATGTATACAAGAGATGAGAGATCAAGTCCCACAAACCCTAAGTTTGTTCTTGACTCTAGCACCTCCAAAAAACCTTGATCAATGTTATGATGTGGAAGCAAGTTTCAAATATTTCTCGGATCAAAAATCATCTAATCGAACCTACTATTGAATAGCTCGGATATGCATAAATGTGTCAATGTTATGATAATAATCCACAAGTCAATCAACAAAAATTAAGCACAACTAATTCAATACTCTACAATAGTAAAAGTCTATCTCCAATGATATCCACACACAAAAGACTAAGTCAAATAATTTTTAAACACTTGGTGTGCGGAAAACAAAGTTTGAAATTTTATATGGTGTTTGTTGTTCTAAGAAATCCAATCACAACCAAATGGTTAGAGAACAATAATACAAACACAAGATTAAAAATGTAATCAAAATTATGATCCAAACTATGTTGATCCGGTGATCAAAGCAATTGTCAATTTGCGAATCGAAAAATAAAATAGATAGAGAGAAAGAATACACAAAGATTTGTTTAGGCAGTTCCCTCATCAACCTCGTTATGGGTACCTCTTCCCTTAATTCAAATTTGAATTGAGATATTATTATAATAACTCTTACTTTCCAAGTGTATGTATACAAGAGATGAGAGATCGAGTCCCATAAACCCTAAGTTTGTACTTGACTCTAGCACCTCCAAAAAACCTTGATCAGTGTTATGGTGCGGAAGCAAGTTTCAAATATTTCCGGATCAAAAATCATCTGATCGAACCTACAATTAAATAGCTCGGATATGCATAAATGTGTCAATGTTATGATACTAATCCACAAGTCAATTTACAACAATTAAGCACAACTAATTGAATACTCTACAATAGTAAAAGTCTATCTCCAATGATATCCACACACAGAAAACTAAGTCGAATAATTTTTCAAACACTTGGTGTGCGAAAAACAAAGTTTGAAATTTTATATGGTGTTTGTTGTTCTAAGAAACCGAATCACAACCAAGTGGTTAGTGAATAGTACAACAAACACAAGATTAAAAATGTAATCAAATTTATGATCCAAACTATGTTGATCGGGTGATCAAAGCAATTGTTAATTTGCGCATCCAAAAATAAAAGAGATAGAGAGAAAGAATACACAAAGATTTGTTTAGGCAGTTCCCCAATCGACCTCGTTATGGGTATGTCTTCCCTCAATTCGAATTTGGATTGAGATATTATTATAATGAATCTTACTTTGCAAATGTATCTATACGAGAGATGAGAGATCAAGTCCCACAAACCCTAAGTTTGTTCTTGACTCCAGCACCTCCAAAAAACCTTGATCAATGTTATGATGCGGAAGCTAGTTTCAAATATTTCTCGGATCAAAAATCATCTGACCGAACCTACTATTGAATAGCTCGGATATGCATAAATGTGTCAATGTTATGATAATAATACACAACTCAATCAACAATAATTAAGCACAACTATTTGAATACTCTACAATAGTAAAAGTCTATCTCCAATGATATCCACACACAGAAAACTAAGTCGAATAATTTTTCAAACACTTGGTGTGCGAAAAACAATGTTTGGAATTTTATGTGTTTGTTGTTCTAAGAAACCGAATCACAACCAAATGGTTAGTGAACAATACAATAAACACAAGATGAAAAATGTAATCAAAATTATGATCCAAACTATGTTGATCGGGTGATCAAAGCAATTGACAAATTGTGAATCGAAAAATAAAAGAGAGAAAGAGAAAGAATACATAAAGGTTTGTTTGGGCAGTTCCCCAATCGACCTCGTTATGGGTATGTCTTCCCTCAATTCGAATTTGGATTGAGATATTTTTATAATAAATCTTACTTTGCATTTGTATGTATACAAGAGATGAGAGATCAAGTCCCACAAACCCTAAGTTTATTCTTGACTCTAGCACCTCCAAAAAACCTTGATCAATGTTATGATACGGAAGCTAGTTTCAAATATTTCCCGGATCAAAAATCATCTGATCGAACCTACTATTGAATAGCACGGATATGCATAAATGTGTCAATGTTATGATAATAATCCACAAGTCAATCCACAACAATTAAGCACAACTAATTGAATACTCTACAATAGTAAAAGTCTATCTCCGATGATATCCACACACAAAAAACCAAGTCAAATAATTTGTCAAACACTTGGTGTGTGAATAACAAAATTTGAAATTTTATATGGTGTTTGTTATTCTAAGAAATCCAATCACAACCAAATGGTTAGTGAACAATAAAACAAACACAAGATTAAAAATGTAATAAAAATTATGATCCAAACTATGTTGATCCGGTGATCAAAGCAATTGACAATTTATGAATAGAAAAATAAAAGAGAGAAAGAGAAAGAATACATAAAGATTTGTTTAGGCAGTTCCTCAATCAACCTCATTATGGGTACGTCTTCCCTCAATTCGAATTTGAATTGAGATATTATTATAATAAATCTAACTTGGAAAATGTATGTATACAAGAGATAAGAGATCAAGTCCCACAAACCCTAAGTTTATTCTTGACTCTAGCACCTCCAAAAAACCTTGATCAATGTTATGATGTGGAAGCAAGTTTCAAATATTTCTCGGATCAAAAATCATCTAATCGAACCTACTATTGAATAGCTCGGATATGCATAAATGTGTCAATGTTATGATAATAATCCACAAGTCAATCAACAAAAATTAAGCACAACTAATTCAATACTCTACAATAGTAAAAGTCTATCTCCAATGATATCCACACACAAAAGACTAAGTCAAATAATTTTTAAACACTTGGTGTGCGGAAAACAAAGTTTGAAATTTTATATGGTGTTTGTTGTTCTAAGAAATCCAATCACAACCAAATGGTTAGCGAACAATAATACAAACACAAGATTAAAAATGTAATCAAAATTATGATCCAAACTATGTTGATCCGGTGATCAAAGCAATTGTCAATTTGCGAATCGAAAAAAAAAAATAGATAGAGAGAAAGAATACACAAAGATTTGTTTAGGCAGTTCCCACATCAACCTCGTTATGGGTACCTCTTCCCTTAATTCAAATTTGAATTGAGATATTATTATAATAACTCTTACTTTCCAAGTGTATGTATACAAGAGATGAGAGATCGAGTCCCATAAACCCTAAGTTTGTACTTGACTCTAGCACCTCCAAAAAACCTTGATCAGTGTTATGGTGCGGAAGCAAGTTTCAAATATTTTCCGGATCAAAAATCATCTGATCGAACCTACAATTGAATAGCTCGGATATTCATAAATGTGTCAATGTTATGATACTAATCCACAAGTCAATTTACAACAATTAAGCACAACTAATTGAATACTCTACAATAGTAAAAGTCTATCTCCAATGATATCCACACACAGAAAACTAAGTCGAATAATTTTTCAAACACTTGGTGTGCGAAAAACAAAGTTTGAAATTTTATATGGTGTTTGTTGTTCTAAGAAACCGAATCACAACCAAGTGGTTAGTGAATAGTACAACAAACACAAGATTAAAAATGTAATCAAAATTATGATCCAAACTATGTTGATCGGGTGATCAAAGCAATTGTTAATTTGCGCATCGAAAAATAAAAGAGATAGAGAGAAAGAATACACAAAGATTTGTTTAGGCAGTTCCCTCATCAACCTCGTTATGGGTACCTCTTCCCTTAATTCAAATTTGAATTGAGATATTATTATAATAACTCTTACTTTCCAAGTGTATGTATACAAGAGATGAGAGATCGAGTCCCATAAACCCTAAGTTTGTACTTGACTCTAGCACCTCCAAAAAACCTTGATCAGTGTTATGGTGCGGAAGCAAGTTTCAAATATTTTCCGGATCAAAAATCATCTGATCGAACCTACAATTAAATAGCTCGGATATGCATAAATGTGTCAATGTTATGATACTAATCCACAAGTCAATTTACAACAATTAAGCACAACTAATTGAATACTCTACAATAGTAAAAGTCTATCTCCAATGATATCCACACACAGAAAACTAAGTCGAATAATTTTTCAAACACTTGGTGTGCGAAAAACAAAGTTTGAAATTTTATATGGTGTTTGTTGTTCTAAGAAACCGAATCACAACCAAGTGGTTAGTGAATAGTACAACAAACACAAGATTAAAAATGTAATCAAATTTATGATCCAAACTATGTTGATCGGGTGATCAAAGCAATTGTTAATTTGCGCATCCAAAAATAAAAGAGATAGAGAGAAAGAATACACAAAGATTTGTTTAGGCAGTTCCCCAATCGACCTCGTTATGGGTATGTCTTCCCTCAATTCGAATTTGGATTGAGATATTATTATAATAAATCTTACTTTGCAAATGTATCTATACGAGAGATGAGAGATCAAGTCCCACAAACCCTAAGTTTGTTCTTGACTCCAGCACCTCCAAAAAACCTTGATCAATGTTATGATGCGGAAGCTAGTTTCAAATATTTCTCGGATCAAAAATCATCTGACCGAACCTACTATTGAATAGCTCGGATATGCATAAATGTGTCAATGTTATGATAATAATACACAACTCAATCAACAATAATTAAGCACAACTATTTGAATACTCTACAATAGTAAAAGTCTATCTCCAATGATATCCACACACAGAAAACTAAGTCGAATAATTTTTCAAACACTTGGTGTGCGAAAAACAATGTTTGAAATTTTATGTGTTTGTTGTTCTAAGAAACTGAATCACAACCAAATGGTTAGTGAACAATACAATAAACACAAGATGAAAAATGTAATCAAAATTATGATCCAAACTATGTTGATCGGGTGATCAAAGCAATTGACAATTTGTGAATCGAAAAATAAAAGAGAGAAAGAGAAAGAATACACAAAGGTTTGTTTGGGCAGTTCCCCAATCGACCTCGTTATGGGTATGTCTTCCCTCAATTCGAATTTGGATTGAGATATTTTTATAATAAATCTTACTTTGCATTTGTATGTATACAAGAGATGAGAGATCAAGTCCCACAAACCCTAAGTTTATTCTTGACTCTAGCACCTCCAAAAAACCTTGATCAATGTTATGATGCGGAAGCTAGTTTCAAATATTTCCCGGATCAAAAATCATCTGATCGAACCTACTATTGAATAGCACGGATATGCATAAATGTGTCAATGTTATGATAATAATCCACAAGTCAATCCACAACAATTAAGCACAACTAATTGAATACTCTACAATAGTAAAAGTCTATCTCCGATGATATCCACACACAAAAAACCAAGTCAAATAATTTGTCAAACACTTGGTGTGTGAATAACAAAATTTGAAATTTTATATGGTGTTTGTTATTCTAAGAAATCCAATCACAACCAAATGGTTAGTGAACAATAAAACAAACACAAGATTAAAAATGTAATAAAAATTATGATCCAAACTATGTTGATCCGGTGATCAAAGCAATTGACAATTTATGAATAGAAAAATTAAAGAGAGAAAGAGAAAGAATACATAAAGATTTGTTTAGGCAGTTCCTCAATCAACCTCATTATGGGTACGTCTTCCCTCAATTCGAATTTGAATTGAGATATTATTATAATAAATCTAACTTGGAAAATGTATGTATACAAGAGATGAGAGATCAAGTCCCACAAACCCTAAGTTTATTCTTGACTCTAGCACCTCCAAAAAACCTTGATCAATGTTATGATGTGGAAGCAAGTTTCAAATATTTCTCGGATCAAAAATCATCTAATCGAACCTACTATTGAATAGCTCGGATATGCATAAATGTGTCAATGTTATGCTAATAATCCACAAGTCAATCAACAAAAATTAAGCACAACTAATTCAATACTCTACAATAGTAAAAGTCTATCTCCAATGATATCCACACACAAAAGACTAAGTCAAATAGTTTTTAAACACTTGGTGTGCGGAAAACAAAGTTTGAAATTTTATATGGTGTTTGTTGTTCTAAGAAATCCAATCACAACCAAATGGTTAGCGAACAATAATACAAACACAAGATTAAAAATGTAATCAAAATTATGATCCAAACTATGTTGATCCGGTGATCAAAGCAATTGTCAATTTGCGAATCGAAAAAAAAAATAGATAGAGAGAAAGAATACACAAAGATTTGTTTAGGCAGTTCCCACATCAACCTCGTTATGGGTACCTCTTCCCTTAATTCAAATTTGAATTGAGATATTATTATAATAACTCTTACTTTCCAAGTGTATGTATACAAGAGATGAGAGATCGAGTCCCATAAACCCTAAGTTTGTACTTGACTCTAGCACCTCCAAAAAACCTTGATCAGTGTTATGGTGCGGAAGCAAGTTTCAAATATTTTCCGGATCAAAAATCATCTGATCGAACCTACAATTGAATAGCTCGGATATTCATAAATGTGTCAATGTTATGATACTAATCCACAAGTCAATTTACAACAATTAAGCACAACTAATTGAATACTCTACAATAGTAAAAGTCTATCTCCAATGATATCCACACACAGAAAACTAAGTCGAATAATTTTTCAAACACTTGGTGTGCGAAAAACAAAGTTTGAAATTTTATATGGTGTTTGTTGTTCTAAGAAACCGAATCACAACCAAGTGGTTAGTGAATAGTACAACAAACACAAGATTAAAAATGTAATCAAAATTATGATCCAAACTATGTTGATCGGGTGATCAAAGCAATTGTTAATTTGCGCATCGAAAAATAAAAGAGATAGAGAGAAAGAATACACAAAGATTTGTTTAGGCAGTTCCCTCATCAACCTCGTTATGGGTACCTCTTCCCTTAATTCAAATTTGAATTGAGATATTATTATAATAACTCTTACTTTCCAAGTGTATGTATACAAGAGATGAGAGATCGAGTCCCATAAACCCTAAGTTTGTACTTGACTCTAGCACCTCCAAAAAACCTTGATCAGTGTTATGGTGCGGAAGCAAGTTTCAAATATTTTCCGGATCAAAAATCATCTGATCGAACCTACAATTAAATAGCTCGGATATGCATAAATGTGTCAATGTTATGATACTAATCCACAAGTCAATTTACAACAATTAAGCACAACTAATTGAATACTCTACAATAGTAAAAGTCTATCTCCAATGATATCCACACACAGAAAACTAAGTCGAATAATTTTTCAAACACTTGGTGTGCGAAAAACAAAGTTTGAAATTTTATATGGTGTTTGTTGTTCTAAGAAACCGAATCACAACCAAGTGGTTAGTGAATAGTACAACAAACACAAGATTAAAAATGTAATCAAATTTATGATCCAAACTATGTTGATCGGGTGATCAAAGCAATTGTTAATTTGCGCATCCAAAAATAAAAGAGATAGAGAGAAAGAATACACAAAGATTTGTTTAGGCAGTTCCCCAATCGACCTCGTTATGGGTATGTCTTCCCTCAATTCGAATTTGGATTGAGATATTATTATAATAAATCTTACTTTGCAAATGTATCTATACGAGAGATGAGAGATCAAGTCCCACAAACCCTAAGTTTGTTCTTGACTCCAGCACCTCCAAAAAACCTTGATCAATGTTATGATGCGGAAGCAAGTTTCAAATATTTCCCGAATCAAAAATCATCTAATCGAACCTACTATTGAATAGCTCGGATATGCATAAATGTGTTAATATTATGATAATAATCCACAAGTCAATCAACAACAATTAAGCACAACTAATTAAATACTCTACAATAGTAAAAGTCTATCTCCAATGATATCCACACCCAAAAGACTAAGTCAAATAATTTTTCAAACACTTGGTGTGCGAAAAACAAAGTTTGAAATTTTATATGGTGTTTGTTGTTCTAAGAAATCCAATCACAAACAAATGGTTAGCGAACAATAAAACAAACACAAGATTAAAAATGTAATCAAAATTATGATCCAAACTATTTTGATCCGGTGATCAAAGCAATTGTCAATTTGCCAATCGAAAAATAAAACAGATAGAGAGAAAGAATACACAAAGATTTGTTTAGGCAGTTCCCTAATCAACCTTGTTATGGATACGTCTTCCCTTAATTCAAATTTGAATTGAGATATTATTATAATAACTCTTACTTATCAAATGTATGTATACAAGAGATGAGAGATCGAGTCCCATAAACCCTAAGTTTGTTCTTGACTCTAGCACCTCCAACAAACCTTGATCAATGTTATGATGCGGAAGCAAGTTCCAAATCTTTCCCAGATCAAAAGTCATCTAATCGAACCTACTATTTTATAGCTTGGATATGCATAAATGTGTCAATTTTATGATATTAATCCACAAGTCAATCAACAACAATTAAGCATAACTAATTGAATACTCTACAATAGTAAAAGTCTATCTCCAATGATATCCACACACAAAAAACTAAGTCAAACAATTTTTCAAACACTTGGTGTGCGAAAAACAATGTTTGAAATTTTATATGGTGTTTGTTGTTCTAAGAAACCGATTCACAACCAAATTGTTAGTGAATAGTACAATGAACACAAGATTAAAAATGTAATCAAAATTATGATCCAAACTATGTTGATCCGGTGACCAAAGCAATTGACAATTTGTGGATTAAAAAATAAAAGAGATAGAGAGAAAGAATACACAAAGATTTGTTTAGGGAGTTCCCCAATCGACCTCGTTATGGGTACGTCTTCCCTCAATGCAAATTTGAATTGAGATATTATCATAATAAATCTTATTTTGCAAATGTATGTTTACAAGAGATGAGAGATCATGTCCCACAAACCCTAAGTTTGTTCTTGACTCTAGCACCTCCAAAAATCCTTGATCAATGTTATGAAGCGGAAGCAAGTTTCAAATATTTCCCAGATCAAAAATCATCTAATCGGACCTACTATTGAATACCTCGGATATGCATAAATGTGTCAATGTTATGATAATAATCCAAAAGTCAATCAACAACAATTAAGCACAACTAATTGAATACTCTACAATAGTAAAAGTCTATCTCCAATGATATCCACACACAAAAGACTAAGTCAAATAATTTGTCAAACACTTGGTGTGCGAAAAACAATGTTTGAAATTTTATATGGTGTTTGTTGTTCTAAGAAATCCAATCACAACCAAATGGTTATTGAACAATACAATAAACACAAGATTAAAAATGTAATCAAAATTATGATCCAAACTATGTTGATCAGGTGATCAAAGCAATTGACAATTTGTGAATCGAAAAATAAAAGAGATAGAGAGAAAGAATACAGAAAGATTTGTTTAGGTAGTTCACCAATCGACCTCGTTATGGGTAAGTCTTCCCTCAATTCAAATTTGAATTGAGATATTATTATAATAACTCTTACTTTGCAAATGTATGTATACAAGAGATGAGAGATCAAGTCCCACAAACCCTAAGTTTGTTCTTGACTCTAGCACCTCCAAAAAACCTTGATCAATGTTATGATGCGGAAGCACGTTTCAAATATTTCTCGGATCAAAAATCATCTAATTGAACCTACTATTGAATAGCTCGGATATGCATAAATGTGTCAATGTTATGATAATAATCCACAAGTCAATCAACAAAAATTAAACACAACTAATTCAATACTCTACAATAGTAAAAGTCTATCTCCAATGATATCCACACACAAAAGACTAAGTCAAATAATTTTTAAAAACTTGGTGTGCGGAAAACAAAGTTTGAAATTTTATATGGTGTTTGTTGTTCTAAGAAATCCAATCACAACCAAATGGTTAGCGAACAATAATACAAACACAAGATTAAAAATGTAATCAAAATGATGATCCAAACAATGTTGATCTGGTGATCAAAGCAATTGTCAATTTGCGAATCGAAAAATAAAATAGATAGAGAGAAAGAATACACAAAGATTTGTTTAGGCAGTTCCCTCATCAACCTCGTTATGGGTACCTCTTCCCTTAATTCAAATTTGAATTGAGATATTATTATAATAACTCTTACTTTCCAAGTGTATGTATACAAGAGATGAGAGATCGAGTCCCAAAAACCCTAAGTTTGTTCTTGACTCTAGCACCTCCAAAAAACCTTGATCAGTGTTATGGTGCGGAAGCAAGTTTCAAATATTTTCCGGATCAAAAATCATCTGATCGAACCTACAATTGAATAGCTCGGATATGCATAAATGTGTCAATGTTATGATACTAATCCACAAGTCAATTTACAACAATTAAGCACAACTAATTGAATACTCTACAATAGTAAAAGTCTATCTCCAATGATATCCACACACAGAAAACTAAGTCGAATAATTTTTCAAACACTTGGTGTGCGAAAAACAAAGTTTGAAATTTTATATGGTGTTTGTTGTTCTAAGAAACCGAATCACAACCAAGTGGTTAGTGAATAGTACAACAAACACAAGATTAAAAATGTAATCAAAATTATGATCCAAACTATGTTGATCGGGTGATCAAAGCAATTGTTAATTTGCGCATCGAAAAATAAAAGAGATAGAGAGAAAGAATACACAAAGATTTGTTTAGGCAGTTCCCCAATCGACCTCGTTATGGGTATGTCTTCCCTCAATTCGAATTTGGATTGAGATATTATTATAATAAATCTTACTTTGCAAATGTATCTATACGAGAGATGAGAGATCAAGTCCCACAAACCCTAAGTTTGTTCTTGACTCCAGCACCTCCAAAAAACCTTGATCAATGTTATGATGCGGAAGCAAGTTTCAAATATTTTTCGGATCTAAAATCATCTAATCGAACATACTATTGAATAGCTCGGATACGCATAAATGTGTTAATATTATGATAATAATCCACAAGTCAATCAACAACAATTAAGCACAACTAATTGAATACTCTACAATAGTAAAAGTCTATCTCCAATGATATCCACACACAAAAGACTAAGTCAAATAATTTTTCAAACACTTGGTGTTAAGAAGAATACCTTTGGATGGGCAAAATGGGGAAACCAAATAGAGCATTTGTTCACTATTGGATGGTGAAATGAGTGATACTGCATACTGCCCTTCACCCACAAATTCAGTGACAAGTGTGATGTATAGTACGTCATTTTCCCACGATATCAGGTAGTTGAAAGAATATTTGATTTGTACGATGTACTATTTGATCACATATACAGTTGATCTCATCTTCAAGTTCATTGGCTTCTGATGAAAGTTGATGAAGCATGAAATGAAGAAACAAATAGTTGGATTCAGAAACTTCAGAATCTTATTTAGAACCTTGACAGCGTCAGCAACCTGGCTTGAGATCTTTAGTATCTTCAGAATATTCATTCAAAACCTTGATAACCTCAACGTCTGGCTTGAGATCTTCAGAATCTGCAGCTAAGTAATAAAACTTCAGAAGCTTGTCATTATTTAGAAGCTTGATGATCAGAGTCATATCCAGAAGCACAAACCGGGAGAACGTTGCATCAGCAACATATCGTCCTCACAAAAACTTCTCAGGAGCGAATCAGCACAGAATCAGAAAGATCGTTGGAGCATCAACTTGAACATCTTTCAGAACTTCTCATGATTGGCGCAGAAGCGGAATTGGAACACAATGTTCAGAAACAGATGATGTAGCACATCATATACTCATAATCGAAACTGGCTATTAAAGATACATAATAACAAACCATTATGGTACCAAAATTATTCTCACATAAATAAAACATTGTTATCATCAAAACTCAAGGTATATATGCAAAACCAAATCTTGTTCTAACAACAAGTGGTTATGTCTGCGCAATAGGAAAAATTGCAGCCCAATGGAGAATGACCATATCACATATTCTAGAAGCCGACACATGGATAATACAAACTAGAAGAATTGTACAGGTGACTCGTCCCCCAGACTTGGAACTCTGTCCGTTTAAAATATTATTACAGCTAAGCTATTTACGAATTTTCAGAGGAGGCGTGCTCCCCACCAATGTACACATTTATGAATATTTATGAGCAAGAAGAGTATTTAGGTTTTACTATTATGTATGATGAACTTTCACAAGAAAATACTTGTTGTCTTTTAAGGAAACAAAGCACGGTGGACTTCCACAGGAAGATCCTTGCCGCCTCTTAAGGCAATCAGAATATGTTGGACTTCCACAGGAAGATCCTTATTGCCTCTTAAAGAAATATATGTATGTTATACTTATACAGGAAGATCATTGTCATCCTTAAGAGCCATACAAATGGGCTATATACTGAGGTATCACCGTCTTTAAACACCTCGCCTGAGGGGCTTAGAGCCCCATCAGATAGGCTCATTTGAACGCCCCTCCTGAGGGGCTTAGAGTCTCATCTAAACGCCTCGCCTGAGGGACTTACGGTGTGTTTACTTTAGATGAAATAGTAAAGAGAGAAGTTCCTGAGAGAGAAGTTCCTGAGAGAGAAGTTGAAGAAATATGCCTCATTTATCTTGATTGGTTTTGTGAGAAATAGGGAAGAGATAAAGAAATTGTGTGGGTACCCTAAAATGAGAAGAAATAAGAAAGAGAAACAGATTTTAACTTTATTTTTACCTATTTCTCTCTCCTCACAAAATATCTCACCCATTTCTCTCTTCTCACTTTCTCTTTACAACCAATCACCCCCTTGGAGTCCCATCAAACAAACTTAGATTAAAGTCTTTCCTGAAGGACTTAATTGAAGTCTAGCCCGAGAGACTCAACTTAAAGTCTTGCTTGAGGGGTCCGACATAAGTATTTCCCGAGATAATTAACTCTAAATGCCTTTCCTGAGGAACTAAGAGTCTCACTAGAAAAACTCATCTAAACGGCTCGCTTGAGGGACTTAGAACCTCATCAGAAAGACTCATCTAAACGCATCACCTGAGGGACTTAGAGTCCCATCAGACATGGTAGTCTAAATGCCTCGCCTAAGGGACTTAGAGTCCCATCAGACATGCTCGTCTAAACGCCTCGCTTGAGGGACTTAGATTCTCATTAGATATTCTCATGTGAACGCCTCACTTGAGGGACTTAGAATCCCATTAGATAGACTCATTTGAACTCCTAGCCTAAGAGACTTAGAGTCTCATCAGGCGGGCTCATCTAAACGTCTCGCCTAAGGGACTTAGATCCCTATTAGATATGCTAATTTTAGCCTTTGCTAAGGGGCTCGATCGAAGTATGGCCCAAAAAACTTAACTTAAAGTCTTGCCTGAGGGATTCGACTGATTTCTTGCCCCAAAGACTTAATTTAAAACCTCGTATGATGGTCTTGACTTACAGTCCCATCAGACAGACTCATTTAAATGTCTCTTTTGAAAATTTTAACGTGTCAGGAGATGCTCAGCGGTGAGGTCAAAGTCGGGTAGTGAATATGTTGATTGTGTGAAGGTGTTGGGTTGGGTGTGTTGGATAGGAGGATAGTAGACATCATCAGGGTTGTATGTAGAAGTGGGTTGTGTGAATGTAGTGTTAAATGTTTGGGGTTGAGAATGGGGGTTTGAGTTATCAAAGTTGGGTTGAGGAATTGGAGTGTATTGTATGGGTGGGCATAGGTTGTTTTGTTGTTGATATTGTTGGTTGTAAAAGTAGTTTGTTTGAGGGAATGGAGTGTGGGGATCTTGGTGTTGGGTTGAGGTGGCATAGAATGTGCGTTGTTGGGTGGTCTAGGTGTGTTGTTAAGTTTGTTGAGCTGATGAAGATGGTTGGGCCCCAAATTGGGATGTGTATGTGGGGGGGAATGTCTTGATGTAAGGGTGATGTAGTTTATTGGGTTGAAGAAGAGACACGTTGATGGGGATCAGTCAAAAATTATGTTAAGCAACGTGCATAAAAGGAATTGACAAAAACCAATTCATGTATTCTCTACCCGACTTATACTCACCAAGTACCGAGTTACCTTATAAT
Organism: Lathyrus oleraceus; assembly: GCF_024323335.1. Lineage (NCBI taxonomy): Eukaryota > Viridiplantae > Streptophyta > Magnoliopsida > Fabales > Fabaceae > Lathyrus > Lathyrus oleraceus. The sequence continues at coordinate 216,621,189 of NC_066583.1, forward strand.
ACCAAATGCCTTCTCTTTTTCCATTCTTTGAGCTCTTCTTTGTTTAAATCTTGCCAATGTTTATCCCAAGCTTGGACCATAGTCATATTATGGTGTTCACTTAGACATCTTGGCTGAGACGGGATGTGTTGTTCGAATCCAAATTGGAGTTTAAACTGATCCGTTTGATGCATCTCAACGGTAAAGAAACATATTATATATGTTGTTGCACTCTAGACTCAGTTGTCACTGTAATCAGGCATTGAGTATTGTATGTACGGCCTCCATATAAATTGTTATAAGTGATATAATTATTATAATGTAAAAATGAAATTTAGATAAGTTGAATATTGTAATTAACCATACTTACATCATTTTCTTCCATGTGTTCAATTGCAACACGGTACCCACGTAGATGATGACGAGGATTATTTTCGTAATGCATACCTCGTTTGCACCATCTTACATTGAAAAAAACATATTAACGCGATGTATAATTTATTTTGAGAAAAATAAAATGCATTCAATGAAAATGAGTAGCTTAATGCATACAAATGTGATGGAACCTCGGTACTAACTGCGGCAAACAACGGTATACGTGTGAATGCCCAGACACTTAGTAATACAACACAACCTCCTATGTTTTTTACTCCTTTATGGGATGCCTTGCACATATGTCTATATAATGTTGCGAGACAAGCAGAACCCCAACTGTATGTGTTACATTTTTCTAGGTCTCATACTAAAGGTAACCAAGAAGAATGCAATAAATTATGACTCTTATCTGGCATTAAGAAAGTAGCAATTAATAGTAAAATATAAACTTTTGCATGGAGAATGTTTTCCGCCTCCGTTGGGGTAGAGTTATTTTTTAGCTGTGTTAATAGAGATTCTAACCAAACAATTTTGACAAAAGCCCCATTTTTATTTGAAGCGGTCGGTTCGACGCCAAAATTCTCCATGTAAACATCGTTAGTTACATTTGTTGGGCCATTAATAGCTTTACTGTTAATTCGGAGACCGGGTAATTTACTCACATCCTCCAGTGTGATAGTACATTCACCAGTTAGTAAATGAAACGTATGTGTTTCGGGTCTCCATCTCTCTAACAAAGCAACAACTAGTTTAAAGTCTACTTTTTAAACTTGCTATGTTGGCTACATTAGCAAAATCTTGTAGTTCTAATACGGTATTATAACCGCACTTGGTTGAATGTAAGTATGGGAATGGACCCGGAACCGAGTGTCTTCCTGAAATTCAGATAAAAATGATAATGAATATTTTTTGTGAAGAGAAGCTGAATTTAAAAAAAGTAATGAATACGCAGACTTACATATTCGACAATGTTCGCTGTTGTTCCATGATGTGATTCGCCCATCCACAACAAAGACATTTTATAGATGTGAAATAGAAGAAAATTTGATGTGAGAAACTGAATTTGTTTGAAGATTGAAAGGAGTTGATGAAAATTATTTGTTGATGAAAGACTAATTTATAGGGTTGGAAAAATATTAAAACAATGGATGATAATAGTGCAGGTTGATTGAACACAACACTGCATGCATGCAAACAACCTGTGTTGTGTATTCCTTTAATAATTCCCTGGCTGATTAGACATTGAACTGCGAAATATGCATGCGTTCAGACCCGCCCATTGAATGGCCGAGCAAGGCCTGCCACCATGTTGACTCGTCCAACCAATGGATGAGCTATGTCTACATGCATTTTATGTCGTCCAACGAAAGGACGAGTTATGTTTGTCTGCCTTTTTATCCGCCCAATCAATGGCCGAGTTAGGGTTTTGGGTTTTGTATCCTTGGAAATCGTTTTTTGACTATAAAATAGGTCTTTAATGGTATTCTTTGTCAACATTTCAACTCTCCTACATTCATATCTATATCCAAATGGCTCAAAGAAATTTAGTTGTGTATATCCATTCTAATGGGTCAATTCTCACATATGTTAATGAGTGATTCTCATTTAGCAATACAAATGTGCATTTATTCAAAATCCACATCAATTCTGACTTCCATCATCTAAAAGATCGAATTGAAAAAAAAGTTACAAAGTTGGGTTGAAGACATTATTTATCGCCATCCATTAATTAATGGAGACGATGATACCGTTTTTTACGTAATGACACCTCTTGAGAATGATGAAGATGTCAAGTCAATGTTTCAATGTCATATAACATTTTCTCAATTACCCTCAAAATCTTGAAACATATCCAACACAATCCATACAGTCACACCAGTACGGAATGAGTCAAACCATTGACGAAGTATCGACTCAAAATAATGAACCTTTCGTACCGAATGAAGAGGTTGGAGACAATAGTGAGGATGATCAAGAAGTTGACTGATTTGAAGATCTATTTGGTGCTAGAAATGACGATGGCAATGAAGATATCATCGACACACCGACCGTAGCACTAAGAGCTCAATCGATTAGTTTTTACAATCCACATGTTCACATGCAAAATATAAGTTTGGATGATGCTGAACCAATCTCTGTTTTGGGGAGTTTCACACCAATTCACAATGCTGACGAAATAGAGGAGGGCATGGAGTTTGAAAATAAGGAAGTGTGTGTTGTTGCATTGCAACAATGGCATATAAAATGTAGTCTAGATTATTCAGTGACTAAATCTGACAATGTACGTTATGTCATCAAATGTAAAAATTCTGCATGCAATTTTAAATGCAGGATTTCTTTGCATAAGGGCAACTCAAAGTGGAAAGTTGGTAAGTCTGGTGGGCCTCATACATGCACAACCACTTCGATGTCACAAGACCATAGAAAACACAATTCAGAAATGATTAGTAAGAGCATAATGGAGCTTGTAAATTGCGACGCTTCTCTTAAGGTGAAGGTGATCATCGCTCATGTTGCAGAAAAATACAAGTATATAATATCCTACAAAAAGGCATGGATTGCAAAGTGTAAGGCAATTGCGTCGTTGTATGGAAATTGGGAGACATCTTACAACGATCTGCCACAGTGGATACTGGTAATGAAAACATATCTTCCAGGTACTATTATAGAATTACAATCCTTACCTGTGATTTCAAATGATGGATCACACTTGGGTGACCAAAGGATCTTCCATCGTCTTTTTTGGGCGTTTCGACCATGTATACGTGGTTTCACGTATTGTAAACCTATTGTGCAGGTTGATGGAACATGGTTGTATGGAAAGTATAGAGGGACTCTGTTGATGGCTGTGGCACAGGATGGGAACGGGAACATTTTCCAATAGCGTTCGCATTGGTTGAAGGCGAGACAAAGGATGCTTGGAGTTTCTTTCTTAAGAAATTGAGAATACACGTTACTCCACAAGCAAATTTGTGTCTAATATCAGACAGACATGAATCAATAAAGAGTGTATATAACAATCTGGAAAATGGATGGCAGTATCCTCCGTCTTCACACGTCTATTGCATTAGACACATTGCACAAAACTTCATGCGTGAGATTAAAGACAAGGAACTGCACAAAATAGTTTTTAACATGGGTTATGCGTTGACAGAGGCGAAATTTAACTACTATCGGGGGAAATCCGAAGAACAAACAATGACGCTTTATCATGGATACACAACATCCCTCGGGAGAAGTGGGCAAGGGCATTTGATGGAGGGCAACGCTGGGGTCACATGACAACTAATCTGGCAGAAGCAATGAACTCCGTACTCAAAGAAACATGAAACCTTCCAATCAATGCATTAGTCAAATCTATGTACTATCGATTAGGATCACTATTTGGTAAAAGAGGCCATCAATGGACAAAAATGTTGGCCTCTGGGCAAGTTTTCACTAATAACTGCAACAAGGGGATGACTGAGGAAGTCAGTAAAGCTAACACACATAACGTCATGCAATTTGATCGTGGGAGATTCTATTTCATGGTCTATGAGAAGATTAATCAAAATGATGGTCGACCAACCGGTACATTCAGCGTTGATCTTAGGAAACAACACTACGATTGTGGGAAATTTCAGGCATTTCACTTACCTTGCTCCCATGTAATCGCAACATGTTCGAGTATACGCCAGGACTACTCCATTCACATACTAGGCGTGTTCAAAATTCTTAACGTCTTCAAGGTCTATAAGGAGAGTTTCCTAGGACTTCCCCATGAGGAGAATTGGCCATAATATGAAGGATTTACTCTTTGCCACGACGATTCTATGAGAAGGATGAAGAAAGGGCGCCCAAACAGCACCCGAATTAGAACCGAAATGGACAATGTTGAAAAGGAAAAGAGAAGGTGTGGGATTTACCGTGAAATAGGACACATAGGAAATGTCCAAATGTTGCAGGACCCTCTAGATGATTATGTTCTTTTTTTATTATCAACTATTATGCACGTACTATATATATACCCTTGTGTATTAATAATGTCCTTTGGAAACAAACATTATGGAATACATTTGATAATCAAGGCTTCTGGTTACAAAGTACAATCACAACAACTTAAATTCATAGAGGTTATTAACTAACTAATCAACAACAACAACCAACATAAGTGGACCTTCAACTCCTCTGTTAACTTCACCACTATGTGCCGAAAACATACACTGAACATCTTCATCATTTTCTATACGATCCAGGTAATACATGTACGTACCGTCAGGGTTTGCATCAGTCAACGTTATGTATGGACAATGATACTCTACTTTTCTCACCTTCATACGACGCTCGCCCAACTGTTGAAATCCAATTTGGATGGTTGTAATCAGTGTTCTGAAATTCTATTGTGGATCGAGGCAAACACTGATTTTTTCACCTTGTCCATAAAATACAAGACCCCAAACAAACATTCTTACCAAAATAATTTGATGTGTGATCTGAATTACATTTATGCAAGTCCTGCTATTTATAGAAAATTAATACATGAATATTCGGTCAATCATTGGCTGAGACAGTACAAACACAAATCAATTGTTCGATCAATGAAAGACATTGGTAATAACTATATTATTTAAAAACAATATTCATTAATTAAATCTATTAAATTAATTTTTAAAAAAAAAACAAAAAAAATCACTTCATTCACTCGGCCATCCATTGATCGAGTTCATACATGGGGGAAAAGTTTTGACAAGACTCGTCCAATCAATAGGCGAGTCAATATTGCAAATTTAAGTGATTTAATAACTCGTCATTTCAATGGACGAGACAAAGTATAACGTAGGATATTCTAAAAATTAGGCAATATACTCCTAAGAATGGGTGGTAAAGTAGCGACAACAAAATCAAAACCCACCAAGATGAGTGCATGTCACCAAAATTGTATAGATAAGAGCTGGCCCACATTTTCTGATTTTCTGTTCTTTTCTCCATTTGAAAAATGCAAGTTACAATATTGTTTGTTTTTATATTATTGTCTATCTTGCCATTTTCGGAACCCTTAATTATAACATCATTGGAATATATTGTTGTCTATTTTGAGACAAAGTCATTTAGTGCTATTCGTTGAAAATATCTACTATCGTATAGCAGGGTACTCTTTTTAATATCATACGTTAATTTTAGGTTTATTTTGGTCTTTTATTTAAAATAATATATATTAATTCTTTAATTTTATAAAATGTATAATGTTAATTTTTTTTAATTGGTGCAATTTTTTTATAAATTGATGTTAATTTCGTCTAATTGTACGTGTCAACAAATTAAAAATTTATATGAATAGTTTTTAATTTAAAAAACCAAAAAGAACTAATCACATTCGAGAATAAAAAAATATTAAAAACTAAATTATATATTCTTTTTCTGTTTTTTGTCATAAATTATTTTAATATATTTAAATAAATTAAAAAATATTTAAAAGTGTATTTTTGTGATATTTAAATTATAAGATGAATAAGTGACGATTAAAATAAAGAATTATGAGGGAAAAGACTTATTTGGTATCTAAATTAAATAAAACCAACCACATTTCCTTCTATTCAAGCAGCAAGTCAGGCTATATATACCATACCCCAAACAACAATTTCTCACACACCAAATCTTTCCTTTTATTACTCTGCAAGCTAATTAGCTACTACTAGTACGTGTGCTCACTATCAACATTCTAAAGCTTACATTAGTAATATTGCATGATTTAATTTTCTCTTTTGTGCAGTTAAGATGGCGACAGTTGATGAGATCCGTCAAGCACAAAGAGCTGAAGGCACCGCCACTGTGTTAGCAATCGGCACTGCTAATCCTTCAAACTGTGTCTATCAGAGCACATATCCGGATTTTTTGTTCCGTGTCACAAACAGTGAACATAAGACGGAGCTCAAAGAAAAATTCCAGCGCATATGTAACATGTTTATAATATATTTTGAGTTTATTTTTAATGTACATTGTTAGTGTCTTTTATATATTTTTATGTGTTTTTTTTATCAGGTGATAAAACTAAGATTAAGAAACGATACATGCATTTAACCGAAGATATTTTGAAGAAGAATCCGAGTTTTTGTGAGTTTAGGAAACCTACATTGGATGCCAAACTAGAGATAGTAATTGTGGAAATACCAAAGTTGGGAAAAGAAGCTGCAACAAAGGCTATCGAGGAATGGGGTCAACCTAAATCCAAGATTACTCATCTCATTTTTTGTACTTCAGCTGGTGTGGATATGCCTGGTGCTGACTTTCAGCTCACAAACCTTTTAGGCCTAAGTCCAGATGTAAAGCGTTATATGATGTACCAACAAGGTTGTTATGCCGGTGCAATGGGACTTCGTTTAGCTAAAGATTTGGCTGAGAACAACAAAGATTCCCGTGTGTTGTTGGTTTGTGCGGAGATGAGGATATTATCTTTCTCTGGACTTAGTGAAACTCATATTGATGGTCTTGTGGGACAGGCATTGTTTGGAGATGGTGCCGCAGCTGTGATTATTGGTTCAGACCTATTGCCAAAAGTTGAAAATCCTTTGTTTGAATTAGTATGGACTGCACAAACCATCCTTCCAGATAGCGGAAGATATATTAAAGGTGACCTTCGAGAAGTAGGAATGATATTATATCTTGAACAGGATCTTCCTAACCTTGTTTCAAAACACATTGAAAAAGCTCTTGTTAAGGCCTTTCAACCTTTGAATATTTCGGATTACAATTCCATTTTTTGGGTTGCACACCCAGGTGGACGAGCAATTCTTGACAAAATTGAAGCAAAACTTGACTTGAAGTCAGAAAAATTGCAAGCTAGTAGGTATGTACTAAGCGAATATGGTAATATGACAGGTGCGACTGTATTATTCGTCATGGATGAGATGAGGAGGAAGTCAAAAGATGAAGGACATGGCACAACAGGGGAGGGACTTGAATGGGGTGTACTTCTCGGTTTGGGACCTGGAATTACCATCGACACTATTTTGCTCCGTAGTGTGTCCATTTAAATCCCCACATGTTACTACGAAAACAAGTTTTATTTTTCCATGCTCTTTTTTCTTTTTTTAATCAAAAAATGATTGTTATATCTGCGTGTTTCCACTAAGTTGTGGGTCATTCTTGAGATTCACATGTTTCATTTATCTATAATTAATTATGGTTATCAGTGTTTTATGTAACCCTTTGATGTTCTATTATTCAATAAAATCTTTATTTACATTTGTCTTATAGAATATCGTTAAAAAATGTACCATAAAATTAATTTGGAACATCATTAACCTCTTTGTATTCACTAAAAAAAAAAAAAAAGTGACATATACTTATAGCATTGCACTCTTTTAATATTATATTTTAATTTTAGGTTTATTTTGGTTTTTTATTTAAAACAATATGTATTAATTCTTTAATTTTTAAAATGTATAATGTTAATCGTTTATTTTTCGGATCAAAATAATTATTAATAGGAATATGATCTCCATGAGATTTAGAATGTTCTATACTTAGTTTGGTTGAAGGGAGGGAGAATGAGAGATATATTTGTATTAAAAGAGGGGAAGTAATGGGAAGAGTGGGGAGATTTTAATTATATTTATGATTGATTCAAAATATGGATGGGAAGGGTGGGAAGATGTTAATTGTATTTATGATTGATTTCAATATTTAAGACAATTTTTTTTATAATTGCAATTTTATAATAAAATTCATCATATTTATTATTCATAAATGGAACACAATTTCAATGAAATATAAGTATTTAATCCAAGAATATCATATAATATTTTATAAAAATGTAACGATGATAATATATAATTTGAAAAGATTATCAAATATGTTAAATTTAAAGAAAATTATTATATGAAAAAATAATAAGAAATTTAAAAAGTGATATCAAAATTTAAAAAATAAAGTAAATTTAAACATATTTAATAAATAATAAGATGAAGATGTAAATATGATTGTATGATTATTTTGATTTAAATTTGTTATCTATGTATTTAGTGCTTTCTTTGCTTTAATTATTGTTTAATTGATTTTTGAGATAGTCTATCCTTGTGAAAATATGATTATGGATTCATGTAGGGTTGATAATTGGCAGGGTTTGGGTAAAGTATTATAGTACTCGTTCCTATATATTTAGTTGAAAAAAATCCATGTCCTCGAGCTCATACTTGTTTGAGTATCGAAATTGGCACTCGCGTGTGTATTCTATGGGTATGTAAGTGCCCGTACCTTTATCTATTTTCCGCATTTCTAATAAAAATAAATATATCAAGTATAAAATATCGTATTATTTTAAATTTTTAAAAATATTAAAAAGTTTTTGAAAAAAATTATCGTTGAATTATGAAATAAATGATCACTTATTTTAAATATGAAGTAGTTTAAAATTGATGTATTTTTAAAAATTGATTGATATTTATTTTTATATAATAATATAAATTAAAATATATAAATATATATTGTGTGAGTATGAGGTAAAGTGGATAGTAAGGTGCTCATCCATGCACTCATCCCCGCTTATTTAAGTGGATAATTACGCGAACTCGTGCTCGTACCTATTTTTTATAGGTTTACCCTATCTATCGTGGGTATTTTTGTGGATATGATGTGCCAAATTACAGTGTCTTTCTTTCTCGCATTAACTAATAAAATAATCATGCGCATTAACTAATAAAATAATCATGCGCGTGTATATTTGACATCACACCGGTTATATATTTTATTTTGAAAATTAATCTATAATTATATTTTTAAGATTTAATTGAGATACACCAACAGTATAAAATGTTTTTACACCATCAGTTAATCTTAAGGTTTTTTTACCGAGATAACCCAGTTTTTCGAAAAAATTCTCAAAATACCCCAATTTTCAGCAAAATTCCCAATCTACCCCACTTTTAGGAGGAGGCGCCAATTGAATTGGCGACTCCTCTTAAAAATTGCAAGGAGGCGCCAATTGGATTGGCGACTCCCTTAAAAAATCCTCAAATGAACAAACCTCCAACATGAAAGTTGTAGATCTTTTCAAGACAATGAATTTGGACATAAATTTTGCATCATTTGGATTTTTTATGAGAAAGTTATGGGTAGTTGAAGTTGGACTTCTGAGTTTTTCAATTGTTATCTGACCTATAATGTCTTGCATTATTGCATGTGTTTCTTTTAGAGTTATGAAATTTTGTCCAACATAATATTTGAATTAGACATCTTAAATTTTCCAATGCACTTGGTCCCACCTCAAAATAATTAAAAATGAGTGAGTTAGATCCTTGCGAACTTGACCCAAAATTAGGGTTTCTGTCAAAACATGTGTATGTCAATTTTGCCAAAAGGGACCAACTTCAAGCCCTTCTGTTTGAATGATAAAAGCCTCAAATGACAAAACCTTCAACATAAAAGTTGTATATATTTTCAAGATAATGAATTTGGACTAAATTTTTGCATCATTTGCAATTGTTTTGAGAAAGGTATGGGCACCTGAACTTGGACTCTTTGACATTTTAACTGTTATCTGACCTATAATGTTTTGTACTATTGCATGTGTTTGTGTTAGAGTGATGAATTTTTGTCCAACATAACAACTGAAGTAGATATCTTAAATTTTCCAATGCACTTGGTCCCACCTCAAAATAATTAAAAATGAGTGAGTTAGGTCCTTGCGAACTTGACCCAAAATTAGGGTTTCTGTCAAAACATGTGTATGTGAATTTTGCCAAAAGGGACCAACTTCAAGCCCTTCTGTTTGAATGATAAAAGCCTCAAATGACAAAACCTTCAACATAAAAGTTGTAGGTCTTTTCAAGATAATGAATTTGGACAAACATTTTGCATCATTTGCATTTTTTATGAGAAAGGTATGGGCACCTGAACTTGGACTCTTTGACATTTCAATTGTTATGTGGCCTATAATGTTTTGTATTATCATATGTGTTTATTTTAGAATTATGAAATTTTGTCCAACATAACAATTTAAGTAGACATCTCTAACTTTCCAATGCACTTTGTCCCACCTCAAAATCATAAAAAATGAGTGAGTTAGGTAGTTGGGTAGTTTTGCCAAAATTAGGGTTTCAGTCAAAACATGTGTATGTGAATTTTGCCAAAATGGAGTTTAGACAAATAAACCTAATGTTTGGAGTTTACACAAAGATAAATTTGATATAATACGAATTGATATTAATAAAATTTGGATTTTACACAAAGAATCCTAATGGTGATGACCGGGATCACCTAACTGACCCCCGGTCTCACATCCCCTAGCTACCCTAACCCTTGGCCCTAACCCACGTTGACGATTCTGCACCGGTGTTTGTTCATCTGATGGTCCAGGAGCGTCATTACCTCCTACAGGAGAAGATCTGTTGAGGTATTCAGCCAACTCAGGATAGTCTTCAGTATTCAATGATGGTGTACCGGCGTAGCTGAGCTCATGACCCATGCCAGAGAAGTTGGGGCCGGTGTGGTTGACTCATGGATGGGCGACCGGGACGGTTGAAGGGAGACATGGGTGTGAATGATGGGTCTAGGAACGGTTGGAAAGGTTGTTGGGGTGTTTGGAAGAGATATGGTTGTGGGATGTTTTGGTATTGTGATGTTTGGGGTTCTTGGCTACGGTAGGAGGAGGGGCGGTTAGTGTTTTGGCTAAGGCGACTTTGGTAGGGTGATGGTATGGGTGCGAAGCGAAGTTCGGTCTGAGGTTGATGGTCCATTTGTTGGTGGTGGTATAGGGGATGTTCTTGGTATTTGGGTTGGGTGAATGGCATGTGTTTGGTTGTATGTTTGTGTGTTTGTGGAACGGAAAGTTTGACGGATAGGTGGTTGTGATTAACCGGGCTGAGAATGTTGTTGGGGGTTAGATGTTGATCCTTCTTGTGTGTAACTTGTCTGGCGTGGGTCGTAGAGGTACATATCATCGGCGATGAATTGAAATCCAACCGATCTGTACCAAGCCATATAAGTACGACTTGGTTTTACCTCATTTGGCATGACTGTGTCAGTTAAGACATGGTCATGACGGTGCTTCCACTTGCGACACTCTGATCTTACGAAGGTTTGCCAAGGGTTGAAGTTCCATTGGTCGTTCACTTTACGCATATGCCATTCTCCTAGGCTAGCTAGGGGGTCTGGGATATTCTGGACCATACCGAACTGCAGCTTCACACGATCGGTGTTGTGCATCTCCACTGTTGTGAACCGTATTATCGGTGTGCATGCTGTCCATACGGCTGCGTCTTCAGGGTTGACCTGATGCTCATGATCCATATTAAGGTATGGACGCCAAATGAACTGAAATGTTAAAGACGATAGGATTTAAATGAATGTAGAAAAAGTCAACATAATATGACGAATTAATGAAGTTATTTTGCTTACGTCTGTCGGTCGAAGGTGATCCAACAGGTTGCGATACTGAGTAATACAGTGTCTCGGACATCTGCTGTAATTCATACCGCGTGCCGACAACCTACACCAGAAAGTTAAAATAAATTAGTTATGGGTACTAAACTGTAAGGAAGTAAGTAAAGATATAGCAATTTAAACAACTTACTTTTTTGCATATGGAAAAGTGAAGGGGTTGTTATTGACCGGTGCTAGAGACGGTAGTCTTGACCATCCCCATGCTTGTAGCAAAACAGCACATCCAGAAAATGTAGATGTGTCTTTGTGGGAGTTTTTGCACAACGAACTATAGAGATAGGCTAGACATGCGGATCCCCAACTGTAACTACCTATTCTATCTACATGTCTAAGTAGAGGTAAGTACATAATATGCATGCTAGAACCACTACCTTCGGGAAATAAAAAGGATCCTAGTAACAACATAATGTAACACCTAGTTTTGATTATTCGAGCATCTTCGGTAGAATGCTCATCTAAATATAAACTATTATAATATGACTTTAGGCGTGAGAGTAGTATACCTTGACCTCTAGCATTATCATCTAACAAATCAGTGTTTAAAAGCTCCATGCAAATTGAATTTGCATAGTTGGTCTTACCATTAACAACTTTGCCTTCAATTCGTAGTCCTAAAAGCATGTAAACGTCTTCTAACGTCACGGTACACTCACCGGTTGGAAACCAAAATGTGTGTGTCTCTGGCCTCCATCTTTTGCATAAGGCTAGAATGAACTTGTTATCTATAGACCAAGACATAATCTTGCTAATCTGACCAAAACCGGCGAGTTCAACATAAGGTTGAATCATCGGGTCCATTGGGACAAATTCGTGGACTCGAGTTCGAAACCTTGATACATCCTATAATAGAAATAATATAACACTTGACTAAGTTGGTATTTCAAAATAAAATGGGGTTGATGGAGATGAAACATAAAAAATTAGTATAAGAAAAAACTTATGTATGTTGCGATGTTTGCAACTGTTCCTCTGTGTGCTTCGCCCATTGTGAGTAAAGACATATTGTTGGGGAGTTGGTGTAGATGAAATTGGAAGATGTTGTTGAAGATGAAATTGTAAAAGAAGTAATGTAGATGAAGTAGTGAGAATGTTGGTGTGGAAGAATTGTTAAAGGAGTGGATGTATTTATAGGCAAATGGATGAGAGCATAAAAATTTGTGTTTGCATGATGTCTCCACCTCATTTGGCGACCATGTACAATCCTAAAGAGGGGGCTCCATTCAAATTGGCGACACCATAGGGTACATGCATGCAAGCCTAGTTCTGAATGCTTGGTTTCGAGGACTGACTCCATGGGGGCGCCATTCAAATTGGCGACCATGTACAAGCCTTAAGTGTAGGCGCCACCATCTGCATGTCTGACACGTGGCATTCTTGTCTCCTGCATGCTGAACAACTTACTTGTGGATGGCTTGCATGATTGACACATCATCTCTGACTATGTTACATGTCCGACACATGTCTGTCTTGTCTCCTGCATGCTGATGACTAGCTCCTTGATAACTTGCATGGTTGACACATCATCTAAGACTGTCTTGCATGACTGACACATCATGTCTGACCATCTTAGGTGTCCGACACGTGGCTGTCTTGTCTCCTGCATGCTGATGACTAGCTCCTTGATAGCTTGCATGGTTGACACATCATCTAAGACTGTCTTACATGACTGACACATCATGTCTGACACATCTTAGGTGTCCGACACGTGGCTGTCTTGTCTCCTGCATGCGGATGACTAACTTCTTGATAGCTTGCAAGGTTAACACATCAACTCACACTGTCTTGCAGGATTGCCACATCATCTCAGACACGTGGCTCTCTAGTATCCTGCATGCTGAAGACTCACTTCTTGATAGGTTGCCTGTCTGACACATTAACTCACACTGTCTTGCCTGACTGACACATCATCTCAGAACTGTCTTACATGTCCGACACGTGGCTAACTTGTCTCTTGCATACTGAAGAGTCACTTCTTGATAGCTTGCCTGGTTGACACATCAACTCACACTGTCTTGCATGACAGACACATCATCTCATGACTAGCTAGCATGCTTGACACATCAACTCACACTGTCTTGCATGACAGACACATCATCTCATGACTAGCTAGCATGCTTGACACATCAACTCACACTGTCTTGCATGACAGACACATCATCTCAGAACTGACTTGCATGCTTGACACATTATCTCAGAGTAGCTTCAATGTCTGACACATCATCTCAGAACTAGCTAGCATGTGAGACACTTATACCATCTATTTAAGTGTCTTACTATCAACATCCAAGACACTTCACTCACATTCATCTGCACTTGCAAAATAGTTTTCATCTCCAAAATGTCATCTTCATCATTATACAGTGTCAACGTTCACTGCAACGGTGAAACTTTAGAGTCTGAGCTTCATGGTTTTTGTTTTAGAAACACTGATACCATTAGAGTCACGGTGAAGAGAAATGCAACCTTTTTGCATTTGAAAAAAAGAATACAATCCTTTATAGGATCAGGTATTGTGTCAAAGATGACATATCAAAATCCTATATTTTTTGAGAATGGTCAATGCAAGTTTTTCCCCCTTAAGGTACGAGAGGATGAAGATGTTGAAAACATGTTTCTTAGTCATGAACATTCAGGCATGGATTGTATCGAGTTGTACATTACTCTACAACCATGCATACCGTCTCAACAGTCTCAACTAACCGATCAGGATGCAGCTGGTGAAGATGCTGTAGATGATGCACAATGGTCAGATGAACTCAACCCAGAAGCAGAAGTAGAAGTCGACGTTGTTGATGAAGAAGAAGAGGAGACCGAGATACAGGTTGATCACATCCTGAACAATGACGATGAAGATGAGGCTTAACCACCACCAATACCTCCTAGTCATGCCTACAATCCTCCTCAACATATGACAAATATGGATCTTCAGGACGATGAAACGTCCGACAGTGTCTTCTATAATCCGTATCCGAGACCAGTAGGCGAATTAAAGGTGGGAGACATGTTTCGTACCAAAGAAGAATGTGTCTTGGCAATCAAAAAATTCCACATGAACAACTTTGCTGACTTTACAGTGAAACGCACTGATTCTAGAAGGTATGTTATCGAATGTCGTAACATGCTTTGTAAGTTTCGTTTGGCTGCATCTTACAAGAAGAAAAATGACTCTTGGGAGATCGCTTCAATAGACCCACCACACAGTTGCGTTGCAACTAACGTTGAACAAGATCACCGTAAACTGAGCACATCTTTGATATGTCAAGACATTCTGCCATTGGTAAAAAAAGACCCATCAGTGAAGGTGAGTATAATTATATCCCATATCCGAACAACATATAATTATACTCCATCTTACAAGAAAGCATGGATTGCGAGGACAAAGGCTGTTGAACAGGTTTTCGGCAACTGGGAGGATTCATTCAAGGAATTACCACGGTTTTTATGGGCACTAAAAACTTATGTCCCAGGAACTGTGGCAATTCTGGAGACAGTGCCAGCAATGATGCCAGATGGAACCTGTGCTACAGGTAATAGAATATTTCACCGTCTCTTTTGGGCATTTGACCCGTGCATCAAAGGTTTCGCTTTCTACAAACCTCTCCTGCAAATTGATGGCACTTGGTTATACGGAAAATACAAGGGTACTTTGCTCATGGCAGTTGCACAAGACGGTAACAACAATGTATTTCCCATTGCCTTTGCTCTTGTTGAAGGTGAAACGGCTGGTGGATGGGGTTTCTTTCTTCGACATCTCAGAATGCATGTCGCTCCACAAGCCAATCTATGTTTGATTTCTGATAGACATGCTTCCATCGAAAGTGCCTACAACAACCATGACAATGGATGGCATGATCCTCCTTCTACACATGTCTACTGTATCAGACACATTGCACAAAACTTCATGCGTGCTATAAAAGATAAGAATCTTCGCAAGAAGGTGGTGAATGCTGGGTATGCTTTAACTCAACCGTCATTTCAATATTATCGTGATGAAATTCGACTGTCTAATGAAGACGCGGGGAGATGGATAAATAACATCCCAGTAGAGCAGTGGACAAGAGCATTTGACGGTGGTTGTCGATGGGGCCACATGACAATAAACATTGTGGAATGCATGAACGGGGTTTTCAAAGGAATTCGAAATCTACCGATAACCGCCTTGGTAAGATCAACCTATTATAGGTTGGCTTCTATGTTCGCAACCAGAGGTGAAAGATGGAGTGTAGTATTAATGTCCGGACAAGTATTCAGTGAGTGTTGCATGAAGGTCATGAAAGAGGAGAGCATCAAAGCTACCACACACGCTGTAACAATGTTTGACCGTCATAGACAAAATTTCAGCGTCCAGGAAACAATGGGCAACAACGAGGAGAGACCAAATTTAGCCTACGCGGTTAAACTACACAGAAGTTGGTGCGATTGTGGAAAATTTCAGGCCTTCCGCATAACTTGCTCCCATGTCATTGCAGCATGCGCTTATACTCGTCAAGACGCTTACACCCATTTATTTGATGTGTACAAGGCTAACACCATCATGAATGTATATAGTTAAAGCTTTTTAGTACTACCAATGGAGGATTACTGGCCTCCATATGAAGGAGATATTGTTTGGCACAATGAAGAGATGCGTAGAAAGAAGAAAGGAAGGCCAAACATCACACGTATCAGAACAGAGATGGATTCCACAGATAAAATGATAAGATTATGTAGTATCTATCGTCAACCAAGACACAACAAAAACAACTGTCCCAATCAAGGAGCATCATCTAGATCTTAAGCTTTTTGTAACATGGTATCTAGATCTTAAGTTATTTGTAACATTGTATTTCTGTAACAATCAATCATTATATATCATTAAGTTCTTGTTACAACGAGTTTCATAACCAACATCAATACAAAACATCTGAAAACATAAATAATTCTAACTGATTACAACAATCAAATTAATGTCGTCTCGACCGAACATCATTTCCCTAGCATCCTTATCAGTCTTCATTCGCACCAAACCAAAGATACTGTCAAGTCTCTCAATACTTCTGATTTTTTCCCCTTCTGGTATTTTCCCGTCTAACCATCGAACCAGCTCCCTCTTCAGTTGATCTAACGTGGTGATGTTCCAAAACAGCATCAGCAATTGAGGTTTGTCTCTCGCATAAATCACCTTACCGTATCGGCGACGAACACCAAACATGATAGCCAAATGATTATATGAGTTGTGGAACAATAGGTCACACAACGCATCTATTTATAAGACAAAAAAGGCATTTTATGAGGGAGTCGCCAATTGAGTTGGCGCCTCCTCTTAAAACCTACACATAGGCGCCAATTGGATTGGCTAGGGCACCTGCCCTAGCCAATCCAATTGGCGCCTCCATTCAAGTTTTAACAACAGTCTCCATATGAACAACTTTCATGTTCATCAAAAATCCATTTGAAACTTGGAAGCTCATCATTCATTTCAAAACATTACAGGTCATTTTGACAGAAACCCTAATTTTGGGTCAAGTTCGCAGGGACCTAACTCACTCATTTTTAATTATTTTGAGGCGGGACCAAGTGAATTGCAAAATTTGAGATGTCTACTTAAAATGTTATGTTGGACAAAATTTCATAACTCTAAAAGAAACACATGCAATAATGCAAGACATTATAGGTCAGATTATAGTTGAAAAACTCAGAAGTCCAACTTCAACTGCCCATAACTTTCTCATAAAAAATCCAAATGATGCAAAATTTATATCCAAATTCATTGTCTTGAAAAGATCTACAACTTTAATGTTGGAGGTTTTTCCATTTGAGGCTTTTTTAAAGGAGTTGCCAATTGGATTGTCGTCTCCTCTTAAAAATTACACATAGGCGCCAATTGGATTGGCTAGAGCAGGTTCCCTAGCCAATCCAATTGGCGCCTCCTTGCAATTTTTTAGAGGGTCGCCAATCCAATTGGCGCCTCCTCTTAAAAGTGGGGTAGATTGGGAATTTTACTGAAAACTGGGGTATTTTAGGAATTTTTTTCGAAAAAGTGGGTTATCTCGGTAAAAAAACCTAATCTTAAACATTGGATATTGAAATAAATTTGACTTTTATTTTAAAAATCTATAAAATAATACAAACGAGTGGTGATGATGAATCGACAGTGTAAATCATTTTACAGTGCATAGTAATTAATCTCATATTTTTATATCATCAAGATATATAAAGATTAACATAAAAAAATAGTTTTTTAAAATATTAATTTTTTAAAGTAATTTGATAATATAGGAAATATTTATAAATTAATCTCAGAATTTAAAAGTATGATTTAATAGTACTCCCTCCGTTATGTCTTATTTGAGCTCTGCGTCGTTTTTAAAAAATTGATTAAATGTGTTGATTTTAATGATAAAATTAATATTATTAATAAAATATTCTTATTTATTATAATTAATAGAGTTATTGAAAAGAGTAAAAATTATTAATAAATAAGAGAATAGTAGTTAAAAAAATAATAAATATTTTATTAGTATTCAAATATGACATTTATTAATACAAATGAATAAGACGTAGGGAATACAATGATTGATTTTAAAATTACTTATGCGATGTTATATTGTTGAAAAGGTATAACTCTTGATATATATAATTACAATTATTTTTAATAATAAGAAATTGGTTTTTAGACAATGTAAATTGAATTTTATTAATAATAATCTATTCATTGATTTGTCCTTGCAAACATCTACCAGAATGAATGTACACCACAAATGTTTGACACTCCAGTAGATAAGAGTTGGCACAGACTTTATGATTGTTAGCCTAATGAAAACTAACACGTGATTTTCTGTATATGTGCAGTTTAATGATTTTGATCAAAATATAGCAACAATTATTAGAATGAATTATTGATTCTTTGAAATTTAGCATGACCCTATCACATCTACTCTGCCAATGGACCCTGTCCAGCAAAATGATTTTCGTCACTACATATGGTCTGCACAGCATCACTTGAATAAATTCAAGTAGAGACAACAAAATTAAAACATTTCACCTTCAAGTCTGTCGGCACAATTAAAATGGTCTTCTAGATAAATTTAATTATTTGGTGATTATTAGCTAAGATTTTTGACACGGACAAAAAAATATCAGTATAGTTAGAGGATTTGGAACAAATTCAGGTCATTTGGATCTTTGTCAAAATGTTAGGATATGAAGATCGAAGTTTCAAAAGCGGAGGTGCAAATAGGATTGAAGTTAGTAGAAATTCATCCAAACGTATCGTACGTTCGAACATATAACAAAGTCGACTTCGAACTTTATTTACTCTCGAACGAAAGGAAAAATAGTGATAAAACCCAGGGGAAAGAGAAAATGGGTTTAAGACCCAAATTTTAACCCCTAAGATCCCTTATGCCATCTTATCATATTTTACATTGGCATTGGGATCACACCTTGGTATCCTCCTCACCCTTCATTCATTAGGGTTACATTGAGAGATATCACCAAGCATTTGATTGTATCATACTTTAGTTTCTTTATTTACTAACCAAAATACCAAAAATATGTCTAGTGTAACTTTGCTTCTTTTATAGGTAGTGTGTATGTCCATATATGCCTCATCAAGCTCACAACTAGGATTTGAGACCCTCAGTGCAAAGAATCAAGCAGAGCAAATGTCCACATTGGTTCAAAGCATCATATATGGATCCCTATGTTCTCTAATTGTCATTTTGATCAAGAATTTATCAAGAGTTTGAAGCTTGTTTGTCAAGGAAGCCTTAATTCATTTGGGTATCTTGTGTACCTTCCTCAACAAGTTTCTTCAATATTCGGTCAAAGATATTATGGGATACTCCATTGAACTTCATCATAAGCATATATGATTTCCATGAGCCCCAAAGAGCAAAAGAACTTCAAGTTTGCAATTTGGTTCAAGGAGGTTGACCAGAAAAGTCAACTAGTCAAATCCAAGGTTCCCTAAACTCTATCTCCTACACTTTTTGTCATATGAAAATGATTACAAGAGAAAATTTACTCTTTATGACACTCCAAACAACTTTCATGTTGACATCAAGAGCTAAGTTTTCTTGGAAAGTCAATTTTTATGATGAAAGATTATAGGTCATTTTGTTTGTGTCCTAGATAGAATGTCAACTTCCAAGAACCACAACTTCCTCAATTTCTATGATATGAATATGGTCCAAGTTTCATGATCAATGTCAAGATGTCTTCTTCAACTTTTCTTCTTTGATAAAAGTCAAATTTTACTTGCAAGGGCATGTGCCATGAGGAAACATTATAGGTCCATTTAGGTCATCATCATTGAACAAGCATTTTTCCTCAACTTCTAAAATCCATAACTACATCATGCAAGATCCAAATGGTGTCACATTTATGAAAAAATTGAAGATAATTAAATAGCTACAACTTTGTAGAAGTAACCAAAGTCATTTGAAGCTCATAGAAAAAATTATTCAAGGTGGAAAAAGGGGTCATTTGACTTTTAACTTAGAAAACTTTCAAGTATGTTTGATCCCTCCAACTTCAAGGTCTGAATTCATCATGATCCAAGCTTCAAATGAAAAATGTTCCAACATGAAAGTTGTTCCCCTTGATAATAGCTTCCCAAAGAGTCCAATATCATTGAATTTGGATCAAAATTGAGGGACTTGCGCATGGTTCCTTTGCATGGTCTAATTTGGCAACTTTTGCACTCAAATGTTAATCTTTTGAATGCTTCCATGTTATGATCTCAACATCCATTGTACAGTAATTTGGAGTGGATTACATCATTACTTGGGCCTAATCACATGTCCATGCACCCATGCACACAACTTACTATTTTTTTTTGAAAATTTGCATGGTGTGGAAATGAATGGAAGAACATATAAATACATGAGCATTGCATCAGAAATAAGGGAGAACCTTGCCCAAGCTCTGCCCATAAATCCCACAGCCTCCATTGAAAGAACACCTTGAAGGTTATAGTTCAAATTTTGTTTGTGAACTAAAACTCCAAGGGTTCACATCCTTTTTCATCTCAAACATCTCTTGCAAGCAAGAGGAAGCAAGGCCAATTGGATATGAATCGAGATCTAGCTCAGAATTCATCACCGAAGATGAAATTTCTCAAACTTTCCTTCTTCAATTCTCCCTCATTTCTCCACTTTTTTGATTGATTTTTGATTGCCCGAAGCCCTACCAATGTAAGTAATAAGATTGAGTTGTTTTGTGGTTGGATCGAAGCAACTCAGTTATGGAGCCTCATTTTTCAACTCCACATATGTTTTTATAGAGTGAGAGTTGAAGAAATTGGAGGTTAGATTCAAGATCCTCATGACTTTCTCTTCAAAATAGAATATGATCCATCCATTTTGGTGATGCTTTGGTCCTGACCAGTCTGGCGACCTGACCGGAGAAGATGGTCGGAGCTAGAGATTCGGTGGTGCGTTGGTTCAATCAAGGCCATCTGATCCTTGGTCCATGTTCTAATCTGAGCCTTCCATCTTAATTACCAAGCGTACACGTGTGTTGACTTTGGACCATGGTGGACTTGATGCGTATGGGCATCAGTTTTGTCACCTCAATTAATGAGGGAGATCTGATGGGCCTTGTTTTTTTGTTTTATCTGATTTTTTATTTTAATATTTTAAATACCATTTTCTTATTAAATTCATTATAAATTCAATTTTAATTCAAAACATATGGGACTTTCACCAAAAAAGTTCAAAAAAATTCCTCTTCCCATTTCTGAACTAAAATTATTTTTTGGATTGGATTTTATATTTTAGTGAATTTAATGATTTTTGACTTGTTTTTAATTGATTTCAAGTACTTCTGACTTTTCAAAAATGCCAAAAAAATTAGTCTAAGGTCCTTTGACCTTGTTTAACCTATGATAAATCCCTTGGCCATTTCTTTGGTGATTTGAAGGAACTTGAGGTTTTTCATCTTTTAAAATGTATTTTTATTCATTTAAAAGGGGAATTTAAATTGTTTAATTGCTTTAAAATTGTGTTGAGCTATTTGTTTGACTTTGTGTTGACTCATCTTCTGTTTGGCCTTGATCTTGGTTGAATTGGACATCAATTTGATCAATACCATTGGATTTAGGGGGTTGATGAAGTATGAACTTCATCCATCAAAATGAATGGATGGTATTGATCAAATGAAGTTCATCCCTTGATCAATTTGGGATCCTTTTCACTTCATCTCTTCATCTTCATCTCCTTCTTACCCAATCCCTCATTGACCAATGACTTCTCAAATATTAAATGCTAGTTGATTCATCATGACCTTGTGTCAGATGAATCAACATGAACTTGATTGAGATAGGTCCATTCCCTCTTATTTTTGTGTGTGGTATGCTTTTGGAGCTTGGTCTTCATGCATTGTCTCTAGCATGCATTAACACCAATATCATTATTGCCCGACCTTAGATAGTTGTGACTTCTATATAAGTTCAATTACGATTGCTTAACATAGAGATAAATTTATCCCAAAGGCATAACATTTTTGTAAGTGAGATTGTAAGTCTCCCATTCCACATGGTATTGTGTGAAGATTTAATATTTTTTCCATTTGTGAGAGCTAGTGGAATACTTGTTGATTTATCCAAGTTGAAACCCTTCTCATGGATGATGTCTTGATTCATATCTTCATGCTTATGAGTAGATGATTGAGTATTCTCCAAAAAATGACTTAAACCATTCTCTTCTTCCACTAACATTGACTAACATCTTTTGTATTGACTTTATTTTAATGCAATCTACTTTAATATAATTTAAATTTATGCACTTTATCATTTATTGCCATTTACATTCATGCAATTTGTTTATACTTCATTCATTTTCACTTTGCTCACTTGAGCCATATTTTGTGCTTGTATTATATTGTGCTTGTGATTTTTCTTTGTTTGTGGTCTTAGGACCTTAAAATACTTAATAAAAAGAAAAACCCTAAAAAATACATTGGTGGACTGTTGAACCTCTGTCTGTGATTTAAACGGAACTTTTGGACTTAGAGTAGGCAACATCCCTATGTTATGGAAAAAGACTTGGCCAATACCATTCATCTAATGTAAGCCTAGAGCAACTCTTTGGTTTATCTGTTACTTACTTTGTCTCTGTGCTTAAGCTGTTATTTTGATCTTATTAACATTATCTGATGCTTGTCTCTGTGAGAATGTTTCAAAAGAATATTCATCTGATACATTTGAAGAACATTGAAAACTGCTTGCTTTTGGAGTGCTTGCTTGGATGCTTGGTTATCTTTATTTGATGCCATTTGTCTTCTTATTAATTGCTTGGGTGATTATGCTTGTTGCTTACTTAAAAGTCCAAAGGAAATGGGTAGCTATCTGACATTCTTGTCTTGTGGATGCTTCCCTTTAGTTAGACCATTGATTTGTCCTTGCAAACATCTACCAAAATGAATGTACACCACAAATGTTTGACACTCCTAGTAGATAAGAGTTGGCACAAACTTTTTGATTATCAGGGTAGTGAAAGCTAACACGTGATTTTCTGTATATGGGCAATTTAATAATTTTTATTCGAGTCTACTTTGAATATAGCAACAATTAGTAATAAGTACATTTTCCAATTCAATAATTGATTTTAAATAAAGTAACAATTATTAGAATGAATGATTGATTCTTTGAAATTCAGCATGACCCTATCACATCTACTCTGCTAATGGACCATGTCCAGCAAAATGATTTTCGTCACTACAAATGGTCTGCACAGCATCACTTGAATAAATTCAAGTGGAGACAACAAAATTAAAACATTTCACCTTCAAGTATGTCATCACAATTAAAATGGTCTCGAAGTTATGTTAATAAAGTTCCAGATAAATTTAGTTCTGGATATACTTTCATAAGATGATTATTTGGTGATTATTAGCTGAGATTTTTGACACGGACAAAAATATTAGTACAGTTAGAAGACTCGGAGCAAGTTAAGGTCATTTGGATCTTTGTCAAAATGTTAGGGTATGTAGGTCGAAGTTTCAAAAGTGGAGGTGCAAATGGGACTAAAGCTAGCACAAATTCATCTGAATGCATCGCACGCTTGAACATACAACAGAGTCGTCATCGAACTTTATTTATTCCCGAAGGAAAGGGAAACATCAATAAAACCCGGGGAAAATAGAAAATGGGTAAGGAAGTCGGTTATTCAAAGGGAAGGTATTAGAATCCCTAACATCCTCTGTACTCAATAGGAACCGTTTTGACTGTTTTATGCTCGAATGGGTATTACTATCTAAAGATTACTTGCAAAAGGATAAAGGGAAAAAATAGAATAGATAGAGTGCTCGGAGAGGATTAGGTCCCTCATGCTTACATATCCTTATGGTGCAATAAGGAATTCAGAGCTCTGTAGTTCATAGAACTAAAGGTGGAAGATGAAAGAAGAGTGATAACAGTATGATTTGAACCAAAGGATAGAGTTGTTTGAACCCATGAAGAGATGAAATCTGGAACAGAGAGTAAAGGTGGCATGAACTAATATGTGGGGATCTGAGGCATGTAACCACTATATGGTGGGGCCGAAAACAAAGGGAATTAAATGTTTGACATCAAGGCAAACATCTCTCGGTTCAAAGGCAGACACTAGATGAAGCTCAAAGAAACAATGTAAGTGGCTCAAAGAGAAAGGTATATCACATGAAGTAAATTTTTGGTAGAAGGTATTAAATAGTGAATGGTGAATGAAAGGTTAAAGAAATATAATTAAAATAGAAAGAAACTGATAGATTTGGTAAAAGTGACTGAAAGTATGGTTTGAAACTAAAAGGTAAGGGTATTGCTGGAATCCATAAAGGATATAGTATTTGAAACCTAAGAGTAAAGGTGGCATAAACCAATATGTGGGGAGCCGAGGTGTAACACCCAAATTCTACCCGTCGTAAATTCAATTAAAAATCAGAGTAAACAATTTTCACACAAAATTGAGGCATCACATATATCATTTCATCAACACTTAAACAAATTACACAACACGGCAATTGCGTAAGGATCCACTTAGTCCTTGTTAAATAATAAACAACGATGTATATGGATTCACCTAGTCCATATAGCAGCAATACACAAAAAATCGCAACGGAAATCATTTAGATAATTAAGTCGAGTCGTACATTTACACATTCAAAGAAAACAAGCAAACAAATGCCCATCACAACTATCATATACAATGATATACAAAAGGGCATTCTTACTATCAAAATCATGAAAAGCGTTCATTAACCCCTGAGTGTTACAACCCTAATCAGAGCAATGACGCCAAAAGTGTGCTACCACTATCCTCCTCTCAACGCGGAGCACCTGCACGTTACCAATATAAAGGTAACGGCCAACAACAAAAGGGTGAGATACTCAAATCATATAATCAAGATAATGATAAGCAATATATAAGTAAATTCGGAAAGTTAGAAATATTGTTACCACATCGCACAATCCTTCACTTGAATGCTTATGTATTTAATCATAAACAAAGTCAATAATCATCCACAACATCAATGTTACATCATAGCATCTCATCACTTTAACATTTCATCAATCCATCATAAAACATTACGATTCATCGCATCATCGCAAAATATCACCGCACTTCATAAACCGTCACATAACAACAATTATCACAAAATGCGGAAATAAACATAACCAACATATGTGACTCAACTATGCAAATGCTATGCGGTACCGACTCGTCGCTTTGCCATCAAGGCCAAGGCTTTATGCCCACTTCGCTTTTGCCAAAAGGCCACGTCGCTATTGCCAAAAGGTCACGTCGCTTAGGCAAATGTATGTGACTTCATGATAAATGATACACATACACAAAAATCATCATCGCATCAACATAACTCATCACAATGGCCGAAGCCCACGTCGCTGTTGCCATTTAGGCCACGTCGCCATTCACATGCATAAAAGCATTCACACAACATCATATTCACCAACATTTATACATATGTTTATATATAAAACAAATGAGAATATTCATCACAATCAATTGTTTCATCATACAATCTCTTAGGTAATTCAACCCCATGCTATGTTTATTTACATCGCACACCTACACACTATAGTTAAGTGGTATTCCTCATTAATCAAATAGGCTTCCTACTATATCAATTATTAATCACTTTTCCAAAATAATCACTTATTAAAATAAGCCCTTACAATGGCCTATAAACATTAACAACATGTAGAAAATTTCATAAGCTTCGCAACGCTTCGAATGGGGACCAAAACGGAGTTATGGTTCAAAAGTTATGACTGTTTGAAGTTTACAAAAAAAAATTTGTTTTCAACTCAGCTGGCGCCGCGAATTTAGCAGGAAACATAGAAAATGTGTTTTTGACTGTTAAATACCTTCCGGACCTCCGATTTCGATTCCGTAAAAAGTCTCATTCTCAGATTTCAACTAACTACAATATTTTCAGTATTACAAAGCCATTCTAATCCACAATTTAACTTTTATTTCATCATTCTAAACATCATTCAATTAATTTCCAACACTTCCTAAATTCACAATTTGTGAAATTACTCATACTTTAATTCATCAACACAATAGCATATTTTTCACAACACACATCAACCCCAAACCATCAACAACAACATAACACACAATGTTATTTATCATTCTTCTAAACCTAACCCTAACATTTTGCAAAGAATTGATACATGTTCAATAATCACAAACAATCAACACTACATCAAGAACACAAACAACATTTTCAAAGCAAGGAATCCAATCACAACATCAAAACCCAACAATATCCTCTAACAACCATTACCCACATAAAACCCATCATTTTCATAGTTATAGGAAATGATAACTCACACCCTTACCTTAGAGATGATGATTGAGTTACTCTATAGTGTTCTAGCAAGCTTGGGTTGATCAAGATGATGCTCTTCTTCTCCAATTCCTCTTCCTCCTCCAAACCCTAACGTTTCTCTCTTTTCTTCTCTTTTCTCCTCCTTCTCTCTACTTCTTTCTATATCCCTTCTTTCTATTTCTCTTCTTTCTATTTCTATTCTATTTCTATTCTTTGTTTTAATTAAATAAAAGCTAACTAATGGGCTTAATTGTTACACCTCCCTTAATTACTATATACACCACTAGGCCCAATAGCTATTATACAACAATTCTTATAATTAAACTCTAATAATATATTAACACACAATAAAATATTTTACCGAAATAATTATAAATCAAACATTATAAAAATAATAGTAATAACACTTAATAAAAATCGGGGCGTTACAACTCTCCCCCACTTAAATATTTTCGTCCTCGAAAATTACCTCATTCGAATAACTCGGGGTAGAAGTCGCGTATCCTGTTCTCCAATTCCCATGTCGTGCTTTCTCCGACTGCACCAATCCAAACAACCTTCACCCAATCAATTTCCTTTCCCCGTAGGGACTTCGTCTCACGACCTTCGATCCTCAAAGGCATCGTCTCAACCGTAAGGTTATCGCGCACTTGAATATCATCCATTTGAATCACATGAGACGGATCCGGAATATACTTCCTAAGTTGAGACACATGGAACACGTCATGCAAATTCGAGAGGTTTGGCGGTAACGGCTGTAATACCCCAAAATTTACCCTTCATTTTTCCTGGAAAAAAAAAACGAAAAAAAAAAACGAAAAAAAAAACGAAAAAAAAAGAAGTTAAAAATAAATAAATAAATAAAATTAATTAAATAAATAAATAAAATATAACAAATTTTTTTTGGACTTGGGTCTCCCTCATTTGAGCCCACTACCCACGAAAATCAGTCTATAAATACTGAAGTTTCAGTAGAGGAAAACACACTTGGAGTTACACTTGGAGTTACACTGGGAGATTCACTGGAGAAAGATTTTGAGAGAAGGAAACCTAGGAACTACTCTGCAGCGACCTTCAGGCAGCCTTGAGAAGTTCACTCCGCCTCACACAAACCCTAGTATTACTTTGCAGATCCGACCATACCATTCAATCTTAATCAATCTCTCCAATCAGGTTTGCCATATCCATCATCTTTATGCCTTTAATTTGAATGCTCTAAATGTATGAGGTATTATGGGTGAATTTGATACCCTTTTGATACATGTGTTTGACAAGAGGTTTAGGCCTCCTACCCTTGATTTCTTTTTGTGAGCTTTTTGTGAATTTTGATGGAATTATTCATGTGGTTACATTTTGATTTAGGGGCAACTCTTGGTTACCCTATTTTGTTTCTCTGACCTGTCTTTGTGTTGCCATGGCATTGTTTTCCCTGGATTTCACCTTGTTTGTCTAACCTTTCTGTTGAGTTTTCGTGAGGGCTCACATACTCTTGCAGGGATACCATCCGGAGGTTTATTCTGATTAATCGTATTCTGATTTTCTTTGACTGATTAATCCTTTAATTGCTGTAACTTCGGATCTTTATCCGTGTGGTAATTTTTTCCCTTTTTCGTACTTTATCGCTTTCTTAGCTGGAAGACCTCGATAGGAGGTAATGTTTGAGCCCCTTGGTGGCATTTTACTTTGAGATACATGTTTTGTGTTTTGTATTCATATCCCCACATATAGCGCGGTTCCTTCGTCAAGGACTGCCTGTTTGCCCTCGAGCATCCCAAACCCTAAAACCCATAACACACGTTTACTCCTTCTACTACAGGCGAGTAAGTCTCCAAAGGTCGAGCATCCGGTAGATTGCGTAGTGACGTCGTTCGTCCAAAACCCAATCCATAACCCCGTAGTTAGCCGAACTACGGCTTGCTCTGATTCTCATTCCAGATGAGATACGTAGGCATAAGACGCGATGTCTTAGCGAGCACACATCCCCCTAACCCATAGGTCGGCCGAGCTACGAAGACTCTGATTCTCATATACAGATGAGATACGTATGCAGTGGATGCGACATCCGCGCGAGTCATTTCTCTTAACCTTTTTAGTAAATAAACACATTAGGTAAACCCACACCCTTTAGACAAAAACCACAAAAGTGGATCCCGTAGAGTACTATGGATGCGTAGGGGTGCTAATACCTTCCCTTCGCATAACCGACTCCCGAACCCAAGATTTGGTTGCGAGACCCCGTCTTGTCCTTTCCTTTTTCAGGTTTACTTCGAGCGTTTCCTTTCCCTCCTTTGGGATGAATAACGCACGGTGGCGACTCTTCTGTCTTTTTCTTTCGCCGGTTGTTTTTTTCGCGCACTGTATTTTTCAGGTTGCGACAGCTGGCGACTCTGCTGGGGACACTAAGAATTTGACCTCTTGCTGGTCCATCTTCCCTAAGCGAGTCCCTCCTAGCTTGTGTGATTTCTTGTTTATTCGGTGTTCATGCTTTTGTACATTTATTTGCTTACCCGTTTGCATTCATCTGCTGTATCTGGTGGGCGCATTCTCGCTGATCAATCCGAGGACCCCGAGACTGGGAACTTGCTTTAGGATGTCCTGTTGAGGGGAGTCAGTGGAGGTCTTTTATCCCGTAATAATGCCAAACCTTCAGTGGTAAACGTATTATTCGCGACTGAAGGGCTGAAGTTGACGAACTTCTGTTCTTAGAACCTACCAGTGAGGGGCGGGCTAAATTCAGGAAACCTTAACCTCCAACCAACCCGGTTTTCTGGAGCAGCGCTTTGATCTTGTATTATATTCCTCAGTGGTTTTCTCTTCAGACAGTGCAACCCGACAGATGTTCAAGCAGATACAGCAATCCTGATTGACATGCCACTGCACTGCATTCACATCATCACATCATTCTGCATTCATATCATTTAACACATGTTTATCTATTCCCGGGGGTTTATATCTTCTTCTTGATTCCAATCGAGGTTTTCTTCTTACACTATTTATCAAATGTGAGACTGGAATCAAGAGGGTAGAATGCCCTTTGGAATTGATAAACATGTCATTGCATTTGCATATCCATTAGCATGTCATGCATAACAGGTACCGCCGTGGTGTTCTCATTTTGTTTGGTCAGATCTCTACAACTTCAACACTTCAGACTCATCAGGGGCCGATCACTTTCTCCAGTGCTGGCATCATTCAGTATGGTCAAGTCTCTGCAGTCAACGAAGAGGGTGGGGATAGTGATTGTGACATTGACAACTGGGTGCGTCCGAGGATCCCGGGTGAAGTCATCAACAATTGGTCTTCTGAGGAGATTGTCCAAGTCACTTTTTTGAAGGAGTAATTTTCTTTGTTTATTCATGCATGTCCAAGTCTCACGTTCCGCCCAGGGCATAATGCCTCATTGTAGGGTCCGTCTATGTGACACTTGCATTTTTATCATAAATAAAGGACGTATTTTTGCATTCAAATATTTCGTTCCCTGTCTTTCTATTTTTGCAGTTTTTCAAAATAAAAAAATGGCAATATTTTGTTTAGTTTTCACTTCTTGTTCACACTCATAAGCACATACCATCACTCATGCAGATGCACATCACTGGATCCTATTGATAACGTTTCTGCTATGGCTCGTTTCGACTTTGAAAATCCAATCTTTCAAGCTGAAGAAGAGGGTGATGAAGACTGTGAACTCCCTGAAGAGCTTACCAGGTTATTAAAATAAGAGGAAAGGGTTATTCAACCGCATCAAGAGTCTGTTAAAGTGATTAATCTCGGCACCGAGGACGCCAAGAGAGAAATCAAGATAGGGGCTGCTTTAGAAGACAATGTGAAGAAAGGGCTGATTGAATTGCTGCAAGAATACGTTGACATCTTTGCCTGGTCTTATCAGGACATGCCTGGGCTGGACACAGACATCGTGGTACACCGCTTGCCTCTCAAAGAAGGTTGTCCTCCGGTCAAGCAGAAGCCCAGAAGAACAAGACCAGAGATGGCTGTCAAGATAAAGGAAGAAGTGCAAAAGCAGTTGGATGCAGGGTTTCTAGCAGTCACCAATTATCCGCCATGGGTTGCAAACATCGTCCCAGTACCTAAGAAGGATGGAAAGGTACGGATGTGTGTCGACTACCGGGATCTGAACAGAGCTAGCCCTAAAGATGATTTCCCATTACCTCACATCGACGTTTTGGTGGATAATACAACTCAGTTCTCGGTATTCTCTTTCATGGATGGCTTTTCTGGCTATAACCAAATCAAGATGGCACCAGAAAACATGGAAAAGACAACTTTCATAACCCTATGGGGCACCTTCTGCTACAAGGTGATGCCGTTTGGTCTGAAAAATGCCGGAGCAACATATCAACGAGCTATGGTAACTCTGTTCCATGATATGATTCATCATGAAATCGAGGTTTATATGGATGATATGATTGCCAAATCTCAGACAGAAGAAGAACATTTGGTGAATTTGCAGAAATTGTTTGAGCGTTTGAGGAAATTCAAACTGAGACTTAACCCGAACAAGTGCACTTTCGGGGTGAGATCGGGAAAATTGCTGGGTTTTATCGTTAGCGGAAAAGGGATTGAGGTGGATCCCGACAAAGTAAAAGCGATACAGGAAATGCCAGAGCCAAGAACAGAGAAACAAGTCCGTGGTTTCTTAGGAAGGTTGAACTACATCGCAAGGTTCATCTCTCACCTAACAGCCACGTATGAGCCAATTTTCAAATTGCTGAGGAAAGATCAGGCTATCAGGTGGAATGAAGATTGTCAAAGGGCTTTCGAGAAGATAAAAGAGTATCTACAGAAACCTCCGATCCTTACACCTCCAGTTCCTGGGAGACCTCTGATAATGTACCTATCAGTGACTGAGAACTCGATGGGGTGTGTATTGGGACAGCATGACGAATCTGGTCGAAAAGAGCATGCCATATACTACCTTAGCAAAAAGTTTACCGACTGTGAAGTCAAATATTCGCAGCTTGAGAAAACTTGCTATGCTTTGGCCTGGGCTGCTCGCCGACTGAGGCAGTATATGTTGAACCATACTACCTTGTTGATTTCTAAGATGGATCCAGTCAAATACATATTCGAGAAGCCAGCTCTCACCGGAAGGGTTGCTCGTTGGCAAATGGTACTAACAGAGTACGATATCCAGTATACATCCCAGAAAGCCATCAAAGGGAGTATTCTGTCAGACTATCTTGCTCAGCAACCGATTGATGATTATGAGCCGATGAAGTTTGATTTTCCAGATGAAGACATCATGTTCCTCAAGATGAAAGACTGTGAAGAGCCAGTTGTTGAGGAGGGACCTGATCCAAACGAAAAGTGGACTTTGTTGTTTGATGGGGCTGTCAATGCTAGAGGAAGTGGAATTGGCGCTGTCATTACTACTCCGAAAGGTGCCCACATGCCTTTCACCGCTCGTTTGACTTTTGAGTGCACAAATAATGAAGCTGAGTACGAGGCCTGTATCTTGGGTATTGAGCAAGCCATTGATTTGAGAATCAAGACTTTGGACATCTTCGGAGATTCAGCTCTGGTGATCAATCAAGTGAATGGTGATTGGAATACTCTCCAACCCACTCTGATCCCCTACAGAGACTACACGAGAAGACTGTTGACTTTCTTCACAACAGTAAAATTGTATCATATACCTCGTGATGAGAACCAGATGGCAGACGCACTTGCTACTCTATCCTCCATGATCAAGGTAATTCGCTGGAACCATGCTCCCATGATCGATGTGATGCGTCTTGACAGGGCCGCATATGTGTTTGCTGCTGAACTGGTAGTCGATGATAAGCCCTGGTATCACGATATCAAGTGCTTTCTGAAGAATCAAGAGTACCCTGCAGGGGCATCCAACAATGACAGAAAGACTTTGAGAAGATTGGCAGGCAGTTTCTTCTTGAACAAAGACGATGTGCTGTATAAGAGGAACTTCGACATGGTTTTGCTCAGATGCGTGGACAGACACGAGGCGGACATGTTAATGCAGGAAGTTCATGAAGGTTCCTTCGGTACTCATGCCGGCGGACATGCAATGGCTAAGAAATTGTTGAGAGCGGGTTATTACTGGATGACCATGGAATCAGATTGCTTCAAATATGCTCGGAAGTGTCATAAATGCCATATTTATGCTGATAAGGTGCATGTACCGCCAAATCCTCTGAATGTGATGTCTTCGCCGTGGCCGTTTGCTATGTGGGGCATTGACATGATTGGAAAGATTGAGCCGACTGCTTCCAATGGGCATCGCTTCATCCTTGTTGCCATCGACTATTTCACCAAGTGGGTCGAAGCAGCATCGTTCGCGAATGTCACCAGACATGTGGTTGCCCGTTTCATCAAGAAAGAAATCATTTGTCGCTATGAGATTCCCGAAAGAATCATTACTGATAATGGTTCTAATCTCAACAACAAAATGATGAAGGAGTTGTGTCAGAACTTCAACATTCAGCATCACAATTCTTCCCCTTACCGCCCTAAGATGAACGGCGCTGTTGAGGCGGCAAATAAGAACATAAAGAAGATTGTGCAGAAGATGGTCGTCACGTGCAGAGATTGGCATGAGATGCTACCTTTCGCCTTGCATGGGTACCGCACTTCAGTACGTACATCGACCGGGGCAACCCCTTACTCCCTGGTGTATGGTATGGAAGCAGTCCTACCTGTTGAAGTGGAGATTCCTTCTCTAAGAGTCTTGTTGGATGTCAAGTTAGACGAAGCCGAATGGATTCGGACAAGGTTCAATGAGTTGAGTCTTATCGAAGAGAAGCGAATGGCAGCCATTTGTCATGGGCAGTTGTATCAGAGTCGGATGAAGAGAGCCTTTGATCAGAAAGTGCGTCCTCGTTGTTTCCAAGTCGGAGATTTAGTGTTGAAAAGGATCCTTCCTCCTCAGACAGATCACAGGGGCAAGTGGACTCCTAACTATGATGGACCGTATACTGTCACCAAGGTTTTTGATGGTGGGGCCTTAATGCTTGCAACTATGGATGGTGAAAACTTCACTTCCCCTGTAAACTCAGACGCAGTTAAAAAATACTTCGCATAAAATAGACCCGCTGGACAGTAAAAAGAATAGTCCAGGCAAAAAATGGGCATCCCGACAAATCAAGAAAATGAAAAGGTTCGGGCAAAAATTAGGGATTAAAAATGAAAAGATCGTACACCCGGTAAGTTGAAAACCTGAAAAGGCAACTTAGGCAAAAATGGGTATCCCGGTGGATTGAAAACCCGAAAAGGGCGATCCAGGCAAAAGTTAGGGATTAAGCGAATGACTGCGTTCTGAGTTAGTTCTGAATCTCATCTCATGTCGATGACTGGAAATTTTCGAAAGGTAGGAAACAGTCCAATCACCTTTTCAGAAGGCTGATCGTCTGGAGGATCTTGAAGACGGGCAGGTCATAGCAGAATTGGAACCCAATAGAAATCCATTTCACATTGCCATTAGATTAATTTCTGTTTTTATCTTTTGTGCGATTACCTTTTTTCAGGGATTGCTTCCTGATGTAAATGCCTATTCAGAGGCCATTCAATCAATAAAATCATGTTATTCAGTATATCTCTGTTTTCATTTTCATTTTACTGTTTTGTTTGCAAAAATGACGTCCGAATTTTTGATAAACATTGCATCATGACACATAAGGGCTTTACAGGTACACGCTTAATAAACATTTAAAATTGCTGTAAATTTTAAGTGCTTTGGATCGTTTATTCAGAACAGATACCCTCGGGGCATTTCCTTAAAATCCCCTGCAGATGATCGTGAATATCTTCCCCAGTGAAGTCGCCAACAGACGAATCCGGTGTCTTATCCCTGCAGAGCTGATCAGAGTGTTGGATTCTTCAATCCCCAGCAGGTTCTCACCACTGTACTTCCCCAAGCGTTTGTTTCAGGACATACACTCCCCAATAGAGTTGACAGTGCCAGACTATATATCCCCAGCGGAGTTGATAGTGCCAGACTGTATCTTCCCAGCAGAAGTGGCTGCTCCTTAGAGTTCGAGGCCAGATCGATAATCCCAATGCCAGATCCATGGTTTCTTTCCTTGAAGCAGAACCTCGGTACCGTATCAGTGTTTGCTTCCCCTGTTGAGTCATCTCCCGCAGATCGTGGTTGCCAGAACCACTATCGCTTTCCCCAACAACAGGTTTTCAGTGTCGTTCTCTCCCCAGTCAGGATCTCGGTATTTCGTCATTGCTAGAACACCGTGTGGCGGGTCATTTCCCCACAAAATTCTTTGCGCTGTGCATCTCCAACAGCCTTTCCAGAGTCCAGAAGATGGTGATCATTTCCCCAGTAGATCCCCTTGCCTCAGCTTGGCATTCTACCCAGCATTTCACATCCCTGCATGTAGAATCATATTGCATTGCATTCTCCCAAATCGCGTAGCATTTCCATTTTCATGGAGCATTACGCCATTGAAAGATTCAAACATACGCATGTAAGCATAAAACATTCTCGGTATCCCAAGTGATAAGCTAGAAGTTGTTTCCAGTACTCAGACTGAAGATTGTTCATGACCCACCTTGGTTATCCCCAGCAAGTGTCGTCGGCCCATGCGTCGCCTTTATTATCATTCCCTATTTCTGCCAATGTTGACAGGCATGAAGTTTTCCGGTATCCAGACCGAAGTGGCATTCAGGCCAGTTTTCCGGTATCTAGACCGAAGTGGCATTCAGGCCAGTTTTCCGGTATCCAGACCGAAGTGGCGTTCAGGTCAGTTTTTCGATATTCAGATCGAAGTGGCGTTCAGGCCAATTTCCGATATTCAGATCGAAGTGGCGTTCAGGCCAATTTCCGATATTCAGATCGAAGTGGCGTTCAGGCCAATTTTCGATATTCAGATCGAAGTGGCGTTCAGGCTAGTTTCCGATATTCAGATCGAAGTGGCATTCATGCCAGTTTTCCCGATATTCAGATCGAAGTGGCATTCAGGCCAGTTTTCCCGATATTCAGATCAAAGTGGCATTCAGGCCAAGTCTTTCCGATGTTCAGATCGAAGAAGTTTCCGACGTTCAGGTCGATGCGACTTGTGGCATTCAGGCCAATTTTCCGATGTTCAGATCGAAGTCATTTCCAGTATTCAGACTGATGAGCGGCATTCAGGCCATGGTTATTTCTGTGTTACCATTTATTTTGGTATCCAGTTTAACATTCTTTTTCGATATTCAGACTGACTCTCACCGTACCAGACGGATTCTTCTTTCAAGGCCACCT
This sequence comes from Lathyrus oleraceus, assembly GCF_024323335.1. Lineage (NCBI taxonomy): Eukaryota > Viridiplantae > Streptophyta > Magnoliopsida > Fabales > Fabaceae > Lathyrus > Lathyrus oleraceus. The sequence continues at coordinate 216,657,007 of NC_066583.1, forward strand.
CTTTGCCGATTCTGATAGGCATTGTCACTTCACTTCACTTCAGTGCAAATTTTTGGGCTTTTATTGTATTCAATCCCTTGATACCTCGAAAGTACGAAAGCAGCTGCCATCTTCTTTCCGGGTCTCCAGTTGATTGAATAGGGGCAGCTGTAATACCCCAAAATTTACCCTTCATTTTTCCTGAAAAAAAAAACGAAAAAAAAAACGAAAAGAAAAAACGAAAAAAAAAGTTAAAAATAAATAAATAAAAAAAATTAATTAAATAAATAAATAAAATATAACAAATTTTTTTTGGACTTGGGTCTCCCTCATTTGAGCCCACTACCCACGAAAATCAGTCTATAAATACTGAAGTTTCAGTAGAGGAAAACACACTTGGAGTTACACTTGGAGATTCACTGGAGAAAGATTTTGAGAGAAGGAAACCTAGGAACTACTCTGCAGCGACCTTCAGGCAGCCTTGAGAAGTTCACTCCGCCTCACACAAACCCTAGTATTACTTTGCAGATCCGACCGTACCATTCAATCTTAATCAATCTCTCCAATCAGGTTTGCCATATATCCATCATCTTTATGCCTTTAATTTGAATGCTCTAAATGTATGAGGTATTATGGGTGAATTTGATACCCTTTTGATACATGTGTTTGACAAGAGGTTTAGGCCTCCTACCCTTGATTGCTTTTTGTGAGCTTTTTGTGAATTTTGATGGAATTATTCATGTGGTTACATTTTGATTTAGGGGCAACTCTTGGTTACCCTATTTTGTTTCTCTGACCTGTCTTTGTGTTGCCATGGCATTGTTTTCCCTGGATTTCACCTTGTTTGTCTAACCTTTCTGTTGAGTTTTCGTGAGGGCTCTCATACTCTTGCAGGGATACCATCCGGAGGTTTATCCTGATTAATCGTATTGACTGATTTTCTTTGATGGTCTAGCTGGAGAGATCTCAGGGTTGCTAATCCTTTAATTGCTGTATCTTCGGATTTTTATCCGTGTGGTAATTTTTTCCCTTTTTCGTACTTTATCGCTTTCTTAGTTGGAAGACCTCGATAGGAGGCAATGTTTGAGCCCCTTGGTGGAATTTTACTTTGAGATACATGTTTTGTGTTTTGTATTCATATCCCCACATATAGCGCGGTTCCTTCGTCAAGGACTGCCTGTTTGCCCTCGAGCATCCCAAACCCTAAAACCCATAACACACGTTTACTCCTTCTACTACAGGCGAGTAAGTCTCCAAAGGTCGAGCATCCGGTAGATTGCGTAGTGACGTCGTTCGTCCAAAACCCAATCCATAACCCCGTAGTTAGCCGAACTACGGCTTGCTCTGATTCTCATTCCAGATGAGATACGTAGGCATAAGACGCGATGTCTTAGCGAGCACACATCCCCCTAACCCATAGGTCGGCTGAGCTACGAAGACTCTGATTCTCATATACAGATGAGATACGTATGCAGTGGATGCGACATCCGCGCGAGTCATTTCTCTTAACCTTTTTAGTAAATAAACACATTAGGTAAACCCACACCCTTTAGACAAAAACCACAAAAGTGGATCCCGTAGAGTACTATGGATGCGTAGGGGTGCTAATACCTTCCCTTCGCATAACCGACTCCCGAACCCAAGATTTGGTTGCGAGACCCCGTCTTGTCCTTTCCTTTTTCAGGTTTACTTCGATCGTTTCCTTTCCCTCCTTTGGGATGAATAACGCACGGTGACGACTCTTCTGTCTTTTTCTTTCGCCGGTTGTTTTTTTCGCGCACTGTATTTTTCAGGTTGCGACAACGCCACTCTATAAGCAACTTTTCCCACTCTACTCGTAATTTGATATGGTCCAATGAAACGAGGAGTCAACTTCTTAGCTTTCAATGCTCGTCCAACACCGGTCGTAGGTGTGACTCTTAGAAATACATGATCACCCTCTTGAAATTCCAAATCCTTTCTCCTCTTATCATGATAACTCTTTTGCCTACTTTGAGAAATCTTCATCTTATCCCGAATCATCTTAACCGTCTTGGTAGTTTCTCGAACAATCTCGGGTCCAAGTACCACACTTTCACCAGATTCATGCCAACACAACGGAGTCCTACACCTCCGCCCATACAACGCTTCAAAAGGCGCCATTCCAATACTTGAATGGTAACTATTGTTGTAAGTAAACTCCACCAACGGAAGGTGAGTATCCCATGAACCTCCTTGTTCAAGAATACACGCCCTTAACAAATCTTTCAAGGATTGGATAGTCCTCTCCGTTTGACCATCCGTCTGAGGATGATACGCCGAACTCAACCTCAACTTGGAACCTAAAGCTTCTTGCAAACTCTTCCAAAATTCTGAAGTGAACCTCGGATCTCTATCCGAAATAATACAAAGAGGAACACCGTGCAGCCTCACAATAACATTGGTATAAATCTCTGCCAACTTCGACACCGGATAACTTATGTTAATAGGAATAAAGTGAGCCGACTTCGTAAGCCTATCAACAATCACCCAAATAGCATCACATCCTCTAGATGTATTCGGTAAACCCGTCATAAAGTCCATGGAAATGCTATCCCACTTCCACTCAGGAATTTCTAACGGTTGCATCAACCCCGCAGGTTTCTGATGCTCCACCTTTTATTTCTGGCAAGTCAAGCACGCATACACGAACTGAGCTACTTCATGCTTCATTCTCGAACACCAAAATAATCTTTTCAAATCTTGGTACATCTTAGTCGCTCCGGGATGAATACTCAAACTACTCCTATGTCTTTCTTCCAAGATCATCCTTTTTAAATCCACATCATCGGGAACACAAATCCTATCACGAAACCTCAACACACCTTGTGCATCCAATTTGAAATCCTCATTCTCAGATCGTCCGAGTTCAATGATCACATCAATAAGTTTCATATCCAGCTTCTGAGCCTCTCTAATGCTATTAAGAAAATCATTGTTAATCCTTAACATACCCAAAATCACACTTCTTGGTGTCACCTCGATCACTAAGCTCATATCTCGGAATTTCTCAATCAACTCCAACTCTTTCATCATCAAGGTCGACATATGCAAAGTCTTCCTACTTAGAGCATCGACCACGACATTCGCTTTTCCCGGATGGTAGTTCAACCCAAAGTCATAATCCTTTAGCAATTCCAGCCATCTCCTTTGTCTCATGTTCAGCTCTTTTTGATCAAACAAATACTTCAAGCTTTTATGGTCACTAAAGACTTCAAATCTAGATCCATAAAGGTAATGTCTCCAAAATTTCAAAACAAACACAACCGCCGCAAGCTCCAAATCATGCGTAGGGTAGTTCTTCTCATGAATTCTCAATTGTCTAGACGCATAAGCAACCACCTTACCATTCTGCATAAGCACACCTCCTAATCCCATCTTCGAAGCATCGCAATAAACCACAAATGGTTCCTCGGGATTTGGCAAAATCAAAATCGGAGTCGTTGTCAACCTTTTCTTCAACTCAAGGAAACTTTCTTCGCATCGGACATCCCACACAAAAGCAACACCCTTACAAGTTAACTTAGTCAAAGGAAGTGGCAACTTAGAAAAGCCTTCTATAAACCTCCTATAGTAACATGCCAAGCCTAGGAAACTTCTTATCTCGGTAACTGACGTAGGAGCTTCCCATTGCAACACCGCATCAAGCTTCGATAGATCAACCGTAATTCCGTCACCGGAAACAACATGACCAAGAAAGCTAACTTCTCTCAACCAAAACTCACACTTAGACAACTTAGCATACAATCTCTTCTCTTTCAACACTTGCAAAACAATACGCAAATGTTCCACATGCTCTTCCTCCGACTTAGAATAAATCAAAATGTCATCTATGAACACCACCACAAATTGATCCAAATAAGGATGGAAAATGCGATTCATGTACTCCATGAATACTCCCGGCACATTAGTAACGCCGAAAGGCATCACCTTGTACTCGTAGTGTCCATAACGAGTCCTGAAAGTAGTTTTCTGAATGTCCTCATCTTTCACCTTAATTTGATGGTAGCCCGACCTTAGATCAATCTTACTGAAAATATGAGCACCCACTAAACGATCCATCAAGTCATCGATCCTTGGGAGTGGATACCTATTCTTAATCGTCACCTTATTCAATTGTCTATAATCAATACAAAGTCGCATGCTTCCGTCTTTTTTTTTTCACCAGCAAAACTGGAGCTCCCCAAGGTGATACACTAGGTCTCACAAACTTCCTTTCAAGCAAATCCTCTAGCTGACTCTTCAGTTCAGCCAACTCTGATGCTGACATCCTATACGGCGCCATAGAGATGGGTCTAGTACCAGGTACAAGGTCAATAGTGAACTCAACTCCTCTTTCTGGCGGTGCACTAGGAATCTCATCGGGAAAAACTTCAGGGAAATTGCACACCACCGGCAAGTCCGCAATTACAGCCTGACTCTCCATAGACAAGCTTGCCATCAACAAGAACACCAACGCGTCTTCTTCTATGAACTCCTTCAATTGTTTCTTGGATAACAATTCTATTCTTCCCTCTTCTTCGGCAGAAGAAAACCTCACAGTGTTGTTGTAGCAATTAATATGAACATAGTTGGATTTCAACCAGTCCATACCCAATACTACATCCAACCCGACAAGCGGAAAACAAACAAGATCAACTACAAAATCTTTACCAAATATTGACAAGGGGCAACTCTTACACGCACGATACGTAGATACCGTTCCCTTAGCGGGAACCTCAACAATCATATCTCTACCCAAGGAAGACAAAGAAAGACCCAATCTTTCAACACAATCCGCAGCAACAAAACAGTGTGTGGCACCAGTATCAATAATAGTAATTAAAGGAATGCTATTAATGAAACAAGTACCTCAAATAAGTCCATCTTCATTTGTAGTCTGAGTTCCCGACAAAGCAAACACTTTACCACTCTCTTGTCCCCTCTTTGGCTTCTGACATTTAGCACTGATATGTCCTCCTTCCCCACAGTTAAAGCAAACAACATCCTTCTGCTTACAATCACGAGCCGCATGTCCCGGCATACCACAACGGAAACATCTCGTTTCACCAAGCCTACACACATTACTCTTGTGACCCGGCTTTCCACACTTGAAACAGATAATATTAGCAGGAGCATCTCCCCCACTTGTTCTTCGACCCGGAATCACTTTCTGTTTCCCTTTTCCAACCGGAGTTTCATATGGCTTACCACGGCTGTGTTGACCCCTTCCTCTCTTCTCAGACAAGATCTTATAGTGTGCATTGTTGTCCTCTTCAAAGATTCTACAACTATCAATCAGATCCGCGAAGATGCGAATCTTTTGATATCCCACAACTTTCTTAATTTCCGGACGCAATCCATTTTCAAACTTGATGCACTTAGAGAATTCGGCATTGGCTCCATCATAGTGAGGATAGAACTTAGCCAATTCAGTGAACTTAGCAGCATACTCCGTGACTGACAAGTTCCCTTGCTTCAACTCCGGGAATTCAATCTCTTTCTTTCCTCGCACATCTTCTGGATAATACTTCCTCAGAAATTCTCTACGAAACCCTTCCCATGTAATCTCCTCGCCCGCAGTTTCCAACCTTAGACGAGTGTCCACCCACCAATCATCGGCTTCACCTGACAGCTTATGAGTTCCATAACGGATCTTTTGCACAAGAGTGCAATCCATCACTCTAAAGATTCTTTCAATCTCCTTCAACCAAGCCAAGGCTCCTTCAGGATCATACCTACCCAGAAAAGTAGGCGGGTTGTCCCTCTGAAACGTCGCCAGACTACGAGACCCCACGTTCTCGTCAGCATTGGGTGGGTTCTGGAACGCCTGAGCCATTGCCTGCATAGCTGCAGCAAGAGCCTCATCATTCCTCCCAGCATTTCTTCCGGCCATCTTACACTTCTACTCACAACACACACAAGGATTAGCAACAAATTAACAACACAAGGTCGTTAAACAACAAAAGACTCAACAACGTGGTCGGATGGACCGACCTGCTCTGATACCACTAATGTAACACCCCAATTCTACCCGTCGTAAATTCAATTAAAAATCAGAGTAAACAATTTTCACACAAAATTGAGGCATCACATATATCATTTCATCAACACTTAAACAAATTACACAACACGGCAATTGCGCAAGGATCCACTTAGTCCTTGTTAAATAATAAACAACACTGTATATGGATTCACCTAGTCCATATAGCAGCAATACACAAAAAAATCACAACGGAAATCATTTAGATAATTAAGTCGAGTCGTACATTTACACATTCAAAGAAAACAAGCAAACAAATGCCCATCACAACTATCATATACAATGATATACAAAAGGGCATTCTTACTATCAAAATCATGAAAAGCGTTCATTAACCCCTGAGTGTTACAATCCTAATCAGAGAAATGACGCCAAAAGTGTGCTACCACTATCCTCCTCTCAACGCGGAGCACCTGCACGTTACCAATATAAAGGTAACGGCCAACAACAAAAGGGTGAGATACTCAAATCATATAATCAAGATAATGATAAGCAATATATAAGTAAATTCGGAAAGTTAGAAATATTGTTACCACATCGCACAATCCTTCACTTGAATGCTTATGTATTTAATCATAAACAAAGTCAATAATCATCCACAACATCAATGTTACATCATAGCATCTCATCACTTTAACATTTCATCAATCCATCATAAAACATTATGATTCATCGCATCATCGCAAAATATCACCGCACTTCATAAACCGTCACATAACAACAATTATCACAAAATGCGGAAATAAACATAACCAACATATGTGGCTCAACTATGCAAATGCTATGCGGTACCGACTCGTCGCTTTGCCATCAAGGCCAAGGCTTTATGCCCACTTCGCTTTTGCCAAAAGGCCACGTCGCTATTGCCAAAAGGCCACGTCGCTTATGCAAATGTATGTGACTTCATGATAAATGATACACATACACCAAAATCATCATCGCATCAACATAACTCATCACAATGGCCGAAGCCCACGTCACTATTGCCATTTAGGCCACGTCGCCATTCACATGCATAAAAGCATTCACACAACATCATATTCACCAACATTCATACATATGTTTATATATAAAACAAATGAGAATATTAATCACAATCAATTGTTTCATCATACAATCTCTTAGGTAATTCAACCTCATGCTATGTTTATTTACATCGCACACCTACACACTATAGTTAAGTGGTATTCCTCATTAATCAAATAGGCTTCCTACTATATCAATTATTAATCACTTTTCCAAAATAATCACTTATTAAAATAAGCCCTTATAATGGCCTATAAACATCAACAACATGTAGAAAATTTCATAAGCTTCGCAATGCTTCGAACGGGGACCAAAACGGAGTTACGGTTCAAAAGTTATGACTGTTTGAAGTTTACAAAAAAAAATTCTGTTTTCAACTCAGCTGGCGCCGCGAATTTAGCAGGAAACATAGAAAATGCGTTTTTGACCGTTAAATACCTTCCGGACCTCCGATTTCGATTCCGTAAAAAGTCTCATTCTCAGATTTCAACTAACTACAATATTTTCAGTATTACAAAGCCATTCTAATCCACAATTTAACTTTTATTTCATCATTCTAAACATCATTCAATTAATTTCCAACACTTCCTAAATTCACAATTTGTGAAATTACTCATACTTTAATTCATCAACACAATAGCATATTTTTCACAACATACATCAACCCCAAACCATCAACAACAACACAACACACAATGTTATTTATCATTCTTCTAAACCTAACCCTAACATTTTGTAAAGAATTGATACATGTTCAATAATCACAAACAATCAACACTACATCAAGAACACAAACAACATTTTCAAAGCAAGGAATCCAATCACAACATAAAAACCCAACAATATCCTCTAACAACCATTACCCACATAAAACCCATCATTTTCATAATTATAGGAAATGATAACTCACACCCTTACCTTAGAGATGATGATTGAGTTACTCTATAGTGTTCTAGCAAGCTTGGGTTGATCAAGATGATGCTCTTCTTCTCCAATTCCTCTTCCTCCTCCAAACCCTAACGTTTCTCTCTTTTCTTCTCTTTACTCCTCCTTCTCTCTACTTCTTTCTATATCCCTTCTTTCTATTTCTCTTCTTTCTATTTCTATTCTATTTTATTCTTTGTTTTAATTAAATAAAAACTAACTAATGGGCTTAATTGTTACACCTCCCTTAATTACTATATACACCACTAGGCCCAATAGCTATTATACCATAATTCTTATAATTAAACTCTAATAATATATTAACACACAATAAAATATTTTACCGAAATAATTATAAATCAAACATTATAAAAATAATAGTAATAACACTTAATAAAAATCGAGGCGTTACACGAGGCATGTAACCACTATATATGGTTAGACCGAAAACAAGGAGAATTAAGTGTTTGGCATCAAGGTAAACATCTCTTGGTACAAAGGTGGACAATTGTCCTAAAATGGTAAATATGGAATTCCAAAGAGAGGCAGTATGTCACTTGGATGACTGGTTATGATTAGAGGTAGATGATAAAGGATCGTGGAAGATATGAATGTCTCCCTAAGGCAGAAGAAATAATAATTATGCTCACTGTAAGACCCCAATTTTGACCATAAGATCCCTCATGTTATCTCATCATTTGCATTGGCTTTGGGACCACACCTTGACATCCTCATTACCCCTTATTCATTGGGCTTGCATTGGGAGAGGTCACCAAGCACATTTGATTGTATCATACTTTGTTTTTTATTATTTACTAACCAAAATGCCAAAAATATATCTATGTATAGTTTGTTGCTTTTGTAGGTAGTGTGTGTGTTCACCCATGCTCCATCAAGCTCATATCTAGGGTTTAAGACCCTCAATGCAAGAGATCAATCAATAAGTGGTTTAAATTGAAAATAGACATCATGTACGGATCCTCATGGTCTTCACATATCATTTTTATTAAGAAATCATCAAGAGTTTGAAGCTTGTTTGCCTTGGAAGCCCTAATTCATTTGAGTATCTTGTGTGACTTCCTCAATAAGTTTCTTCATCATTTTATAAAATATATCAAGTTATACTTCATATTACATCATCTTACGCATATATGATCCCCCATGAGTCCCAAATATCAATATAATTTCAAGTTTGCAAGATGGTTCATGGTGGTTGACCAGAGAAAGTCAATTGGTCAAAACTGGGGTTCCCTAGACCCTATCTCCTACAATATTTGTCATATGAAAATTATTCCAAGATAAAAGTTACTCCTTATGACATTCCAAACAACTTTCACGTTGAAGTCAAGGGCTAGTTTTTCTTGGAAACACATTTTTTATGCTGAACGATTATAGGTCATTTTGTCTGAGCCCTAGTTAGGAGGTCAACTTCCAAGGATCATAACTTGCTCATTTTTTATGAGATGAAATCCATTCAAGTTCCATAATTAAATTAATGATGTAATTTTCAACTTTTATGTTTGTAGTAAGTTCAAATTCAACTTTAAAATGCATATGCCAAGAGGAAACATTATAGGTCATTTTGGACCATTACCATTGAACAAGTGATTTTCCTCAACTTCTAAAATGCATAACTCATTCATGACAAATTCAAATGAGGTCAAATTTGAGACCAAATTGAAGAGGTTTGAAAGAGATACAACTTTGATGAAGGAACATTTTCCATTTGAAGTCCATTGAAAGAGTTATTCAAGGTGGAAGAAGTGAACATTTGGCTTGGGACTTAGAAAATTTTCAAATATGTTTGATTTCCGAAACTTCCACCTAAAACTTCACCATTATCCAAGCTTCAAATGGAAATGTGTTCAACATGAAAGTTGTTCCCCTTGATCTTACCTTTCCAAAAAGTCCAAGATCACCTTATTTGGCCAAATAATGAAGGACTTGCGTGTGGGTTCTTTCCAAGGGCCCAATTGGATGATGTTCTCCTTCACATTTCAAACTCAAATGCATGGCCATATGACATGATTTCAGCATGATTCACAAGCAATTTTGGACCTGATAGTATTACTTGATGGACCTATCACACGCCCATGTAAGCATGCAATGAAAATTGCTAAATTTGGCAAAATATGGAAGTTGTGGAAATGAATCACATTGGATATAAATACAACCCTTCATGCTCAAAATTGAGGACCTCATGCCCAAGTTGTTAACCTGTAATCCAAACCCTCACCGTTAAAGGATAATCTTGAAGGTTTTCATTTGAAAATTGAGCTTCAAATCTCATTCTGTTTTGAGATTGAAACTCCAAGAGTCCAAGCCATTTTCTGATCTTAATCACTTCCTACAAGCTTCTGAAACCAAGCCAAGCACAATTAGGATCAAGATCAAGCAAGGTTGAAGCTTCCCCGAAAGTAATTTTTCAGAATTTTCATCTCTTCGATTCTCCCTTAATTATCCATTATTCTTTGTGATTTTTGGTTGGATGAAGTCCTATCAATGTAGGCAAGAAGATTGAGTTGCTTTGAGGTCAAATCGAAGCAACTCAGTTCATGATCCTCAAAATTCAAATCTCTGTATCTTTTTATATACTTGGAATTGGAGAAAATTGAGGCCAGATTCGAGCTTCTGAGCATTTTCTCAACAAACAGTTTCCTTGTTTTTAATTTTTCATGGAATTGAGGTTGGACCAGTCAGGTGGTCATCACCAGAGAAGATGATGTGAATACATGACTTCTCAAATGTTTTGATGATGACAAACTTCTCTACAAGTCTAAGATTGATTAACAAAAAGGATTGATCAAGATTCAAGCTCATGAAGGAAGTTTTCAACTAAATGATCAAGTCTCGATGAAACTCATGAAGATTCGTATTTCAAATGAATAGGTATAACACTTGACCTCTAGATGATTATACAAGTGTTCAAAACATGTCTCATTCATGCCATAATCATTCGAAGTAATTTTATGCATCAAAGAAATCATAAAACTTCATTTTTAAGCTATTTTTCAAATCTGGGATGAAGTAATCGATTATCCATTTTAAGGTGATCGATTACTCTGTGAAAAATTCAAATATTTCTACACTTTGGAGGCAAGTAGCTGGTTACCCATATTAAGGTAATCGATTACCACTGAACCAGAGGCAAAAATCAGTGCATCTTTTCATGGAAACTTTTCTATTTTCTTTACCATGAACCATGGCATCCTTTAGGTAATTGCATCCATTTGAGGAGGTGTTTAGACAACATATATACATCATTTTTTCAGATTTCAAATTCACCTCCTTGCAAAAATTTCAAATCAATTGCTCATGTTCTTTCAAAGATTTTTTAAGTGTTCTTCCAAATTTTCTTAAGAGCGAAACCTTTCATAAACCTTCTTTTTAAGCATCATAGTTTAATTCCATACAAAGAACACTTGTATAATTATTGTGAGAATTAAGTGTTACAAAGGAGAAGATCAATTGATAAATTGATATACTTCAAATTTTCAACTATTTCATCTTCTACAAAAATTCAGAATTGTATCTCTTGATTACAACTTATTTTTAGGATTGTTAAGAATAAGTTTGTAAGGTTTTATCCTTGCTATCCGGTGTGTGGATGCAAGAGGTCCTTTTGTGAGAATTTGAGTCTCGATTGGACTTTAAACATTGTAAATCCAAGAGGGTTGTTCTTGGTGTGTTAGAATTAGATAGAAAGGCCTTAAGGTGTCTTGTCTAGGAATCTAACATTATAGTGAATTCTCTTTCGTGTTGAAAGGGGAGTGGAGTACTCTCGATCTGTGAGGGGAACCACTATACATCGTGGTGTTCTTTACTTTCCGCACTTTACCGCTTTTCATCACATAAGCATCTCAAGAAAGTAAAAATGAATAAATCGAAAAAAAATCCGGAAAATCGTCTAAGTGCCTCATTCACCCCCCTCCAAGGCACTCCTTAAACTTACAATTGGCATCAGAGCAGGTTATAGGTAACCTGTTCCTAAAAGATCCGTATGGCTTCCGCAAGCACGAATCCAGTTTTCAAAGACGGTGGAAGTAGTAACAAACCACCACTTTTCTCTAGAGAATATTTTGATTTTTGGAAGATCCGCATGAAGGCACATCTAGAAGCCCAAGGAGAAGGCATTTGGGATGCCGTTGAAGACGGTCCGCATAATCCTATGAGTGTGGTCAATGGCATTGGTACTCCAAAGATAAAGAGTTCGTATGATGAAGATGATAAGAAAAAAAAATCTTAAATGAAAAGAAAGCAATAAACATTCTTCAAAGTGCTTTAAGCATGGACGAGTTCTTCCGCATATCTCAATGCAAATCGGCGAAACAAATATGGGACACCTTAATGGAGACACATGAAGGCACCACCGAAGTAAAGAGATCAAGGTTGAATACATTAAGTCAAGAATATGAGATGTTTAGAATGTTGCCCGGAGAATCCATCGTGGTGCTACAAAATAGATTTGTTCACTTGACTAACCACTTGATTGCTCTCGGAAAAACATTTATAAATGACGATCTCAATCTTAAAGTACTAAGATCATTGACTCGAGAATGGAAACCGAAGGTGACGGCTATCTCCGAAAAGAAAAGTCTTTCAACAATGACGTCCTCATCACTCTTTGGCAAACTTCAAGAACATGAGTTGAACTTGGTAGGCTTGAGAAACATGAAAGTCAAGAAAAGAAATCTAAAGGAATTGCCTTGATGGTAGACTCAAAAGAAGATAAAGATGATGACGCATTGGAGGAAGATGAGAATTTCATGCTCCTTGTTAAAAGGCTTGGTAAGTTATTTAACAAAAATGATAAATCCTTTAACGCTAAAAAGAATAGACATTTCAAGAAAAAGGAGACCACCACATCTACGCAAGATATAACATGCTACGAATGTGGAAAGCAAGGCCACATAAAGCCGGAATATCCTAAACTTTCAAAGAAAGGCGAATTCAAGAGGAAGAAGGATTTCAAGAACAAAAAGGCATATGTTGCATGGGAGGACAATGAAATTAGTTCTTCATTCAGATCGGATAGTGAGGAATGTGCAAAGTTGGCGCTAATGTATTCTCATCATTCCGATGATGAAGAAGAGGTTAGTAATGATTTTTCTCTTTTTGATGATGATGCACAAGGTGCAATTAATGAATTGTTAAATAAATGAAAAAATCTTTATAAAACTATATCCTCTCAAAAGAAACAAATTTCTTCCTTGGAAGAAAAGATTGAAATTTTTGAAAAAGATTTTGAAAATGAAAAACAAAAGATGATTAGTGAAAAGAAGAATTTTGTATGTCTAAAGTGTGAGTCTCTCTCTTTCCAAAATTTTCAACTTAAAAGAGTCCTTGAAAGGTATGAAAAAGGACAAATTGGTTTGGAAGGGGTTCTTAGCCAACAAAGGTACTCAAATGACAAAAGTGGACTTGGTTACTCCAAATTTTCTAAACCAAGTTCAAATAAAACTATCTTTGTTAGGCCTAAGGATCAATCTCCAAAAGAAAGAGTCAACACACCAAAAGTTGTGCATAAACGTCCTAAAAAGAAAAGGTTTACAAAGAAAAAGTCTTATGTTCCTAGATATAAAAGCAATTTTGAACCAACTTGTTTTTATTGTGGTATTATTGGCCATACACCTAATGCTTGCTATGTTAGAAACTTTAGTATAGCAAAGGGACATTTTGTATGGGTTGAGAAAGGTACTAATTATGAACGACCCAAAGAAATTTGGGTACCTAACAAAACTTAATTTTGTTTTGTAGGTATGCTTGAAGGCCATATCAAATCTTTGGTATTTGGATAGTGGGTGCTCCAAGCATATGACTGGTGATGTGCACAAATTTTCAGATCTAATGCTTAAGGCCAAGGGTTATGTTACTTATGGAGATAACAACAAAGGAAGAATTCTTGGCATAGGAAAAGTAGGTGCACCAAATTTCATATCCATCGAATATGTGCTATATGTCGAAGGACTAAAGCACAACCTCTTAAGCATAAGCCAACTTTGTGACAAAGGATTCAAAATAAGGTTCACAACAGATGAATGTTTAATTGAAGACAAAGTCACACAAGAGGTAATTCTTATAGGTAAGCGAATTAATAATATTTTCATGATTTCCCTTGATGATGTTTCTTTGAAGGTTAAGTATCTTGTGGCAAATAACAACGACTCATGGTTATGGCATAAGAGATTTGCTCACATTCACATGGAGCACTTGAATAAGCTAGTAAAACATGACCTTGTCATTGGATTGCCAAAGATAAAATTCATCAAAGATAGACTTTGTGATGCTTGTCAAAAGGGGAAGCAAACGAAATCAACTGTCACATCCAAGAATGTGGTGTCCACTTCTAGGCCACTACAATTGTTACATATGGACTTATTTGGTCCATAAAGAACAAGAAGCTTTGGAGGTAACTTATATGCTTTAGTTATTCTTGATGATTTTTCTAGATATACTTGGACATTATTTTTATTACAGAAAAGTGATGCATTTAAAGCGTTCAAGAAGTATGCAAAGCAAATGCAAAATGAGAAATCATTAACAGTTGCCTCCATAAGAAGCGATCATGGTGGAGAATTCCAGAATACTTCTTTTGAAGACTTTTGTGAATATCAAGGAATATTTCACAACTTCTCGGCTCCAAGGACTCCTCAACAAAATGGAGTAGTTGAAAGAAAGAATAGGTCATTGGTGGAACTTGCAAGAATAATGCTTAGTGACTCAAATCTTCCTAAGTATTTTTGGGCGGGTGCGGTTAGCACGACATGTTTTTTAAGTAATATAGTTAACATAAGATCTGTCCTACAGAATACTCCATATGAACTCTTCAAAGGAAGGAAACCCAACATTGCTTTCTTTAATATATTTGGATGCAAGTGCTTTGTCCTTAACAATGACAAAGACAACCTTGCTAAGTTCGACAAAAAATCGGATGAAGGTACTTTTCTTGGTTATTCTCTTACAAGTAAAGCATATAGAATTTATAATAAAAGAACTTTAAATATAGAAGAATCCATGCATGTTAAGTTTGACGAATCTAACCCCTCGAAAGAGGAAATTGTTGTTTGTGATGATGATGATGATGATTTTGTAGAAATTCCTAAAGAAGATACTTCAAACAAGAATAAGAAGAACCGATTCAACAAGAGTCAAATGAAAATGATCTACCTAAGGAATGGAGGACTCATAAAGATCATCCTATTGATAAAGTAATTGGTGACATTAGTCAAGGTGTTGCTACAAGATTGAATCTCAAGGATGCATGCTTAAACATGGCGTTTGTTTCGCCAATAGAACCCTCTAAAATTGATGAAGCTATAGGAGATGATCAATGGATTGTTGTTATGCAAGAAGAATTAAACCAATTAGAGAGAAATCAAGTTTGGGAACTTGTTTCGAGACCAAGTGGTAAGCACATCATTGGAACAAGATGGGTGTTTAAGAACAAACCTGATGAGAATGGAATAATTGTTCGAAACAAAGCAAGATTGGTCGCTCAAGGGTATAATCAAAAAGAAGGAATCGACTTTGAAGAAACTTTCGCCCCGGTTGCAAGGTTAGAAGCTATTTGTTTATTACTTGCTTACGCATGTTCAATGAATTTTCAGTTATTTCAAATGGACGTCAAAAGCGCCTTCTTGAACGGCTACATCAACAAAGAAGTCTATGTCAAACAAACCCCGGGCTTTGAAGACTTCAAGCATCCTTCACATGTATACAAATTGAAGAAAGCGCTCTATGGATTAAAACAAGCACCAATGGCATGGTATGATCGTCTAAGTAATTTTCTATGTGCAAAAGGTTTTGAAAAAGGCGAAGTAGACAAGACTTTATTTATCAAGAAGATAAAAGGGAACACCTTACTTGTTCAAGTCTACGTAGACGACATAATCTTCGGTTCAACCAACAAAGAACTATGTGAAGAATTTCCGTTGATAATGCAAGGTGAATTTGAAATGTCTATGATGGGAAAGATGAACTACTTCCTTGGATTGCAAATAAAGCAACTAAAAGACGGAATCTTTATCAACCAATCAGAGTATTACAAAGAGTTGTTAAAGAGATTTGAAATGGATGGTTGTAAAGCAATGTCAACACCAATAGGCTCCGGAACCTATGTTGATCAAGACGAATCGGGTGTGTCAATTGATATTACGAAGTATCGAGGTATGATTGGTTCCTTATTATATTTGACGGCAAGCCGTCCTGACATAATGTTTAGCGTGTGTTTATGTGCTCACTTCCAATTAATCCAAAGGAGTCACATCTCACGGCGGTCAAAAGAATCATGAAGTATCTCAAAGGAACAACCAACATTGGCTTATGGTATCCTAAAGGTAGTGTTTGTAAGTTAATTTGTTATTCTGAAGAGGATTATGCAGGTTGTAAAACAGATAGAAAAAGTACTAGTGGAACATGTCACATCCTTGGTAATGCATTAGTCCCATGGTCATGTAAGAAACAAGCGTGTGTTTCTCTTAGTACGGCTGAAGCAAAATACATAGCAGCGGGTAGTTGTTGTGCACAGAATCTTTGGATAAAGCAACAATTAAGTGACTATGGAATCAATCTTGGATGCATACCACTCCGATGCGACAACACAAGTGCTTGATTAATATTACAAAGAATCCTGTCATGCACTCAAGGACCAAACACATATACATTCGACACCATTTCCTCCGTGATCATGTGCTTAAAGGCGATGTCGAAGTTAGCTTTGTCGATACTCATAATCAACTAGCGGACATTTTCACAAAACCACTCGCAAAAGAACCATTTTATAAGATTCTAAGAGAACTTGGCATTTTGGATGAAGGTGATATATAAATCATCTATAATTATTCACTATACATTATAATGAGGCCAAGGTACACAAGTTTTTAATTTTTCTTATTTGTGAAATTTCTCTTTAAAATGTGTATATGAAATTTTTGCCCTTTGTTGATTTTATATTAGGTAAATTTAATTTTTTGATAAAATATTTTTTACTCAAAATTGCATTAGTATGTATATTACCTTGTCAAACTTAATTTTTTTTGAAAATCCTTCATATTTTGAGTTGTGCAAAGCTACTGTTTTGTCACCTTTTTCTTAGAGTAATCGGTTACTCCAAATTGGGTAATAGATTACCCTGCCTGTTTTTGCCTTCCTCACACGTTTTTCATCTATGTAACCGATTACCCTTTTTAGAGTAATCGATTACCACTGTTTCTTCCAGATTTTTTTTAAAATTTTTTAACACACCTGAGTTTTGTCATAAAGAGTACTTTTGGTCTTAAGTGTTTTTTCTTGTTGTTTTGCTTAAGTCAATAACTTCAGTATTGGTACTCTATATCTCTCTCTTTCCAACCTTCACTTCAGGATGATGGAGTCGATATGTCGGAAAGTGATTGAGTTGGCCATTTCTTTTTTGCTATTCACTAGTTTATGGTTTTAAGTTAGTACATTTCTAGTTTCTTTTAAGACTATGCTAAGTCCGTTGGCTTTTTATGTTTTATTCGTCTTTCCATTCCGTACTAAGTTTGGTTTATATTATGTTTGTATTATATTTTGTTTCATTCTTATGTTATGTGGTGCTTGGTGTATGTTGTTTGTATATTGTTACTTATTTCACCCTTTTTGTTAATGACAAAGGGGGAGAAGAGATTGTTATTGTGTTATTTCTTTGTTTTCTGTTTGTCTCCAACAAAATGCAGATTTCAAAAGACTCCTTAAATCATCAATTAAGGGGGAGCATTTGCTAGAGAAACATGCTTGGATCGAACTTTCATTTTTTTTGGGTTGTCATCATCAAAAAGGGGGAGATTGTGAAGACATGACTTCTCAAATGTTTTGATAACGACAAACTTCTCTACAAGTCTAAGATTGATTAACAAAAAGGATTGATCAAGATTCAAGCTCATGAAGGAAGTTTTTAACTAAATGATCAAGTCTCGATGAAACTCATGAAGATTCGTATTTCAAATGAATAGGTATAACACTTGACCTCTAGATGATCATACAAGTGTTCAAAACATGTCTCATTCATGCCATAATCATTGGAAGTAATTTTATGCATCAAAGAAATCATAAGACTTCATTTTTTAAGCTATATTTCAAATCTGGGATGAAGTAATCGACTATCCATTTTAAGGTAATCGATTACTCTGTGAAAAATTCAAAAATTTTTGCACGTTAGAGGTAAGTAACCGATTACCCATAATAAGGTAATCGATTACCATTGAACCAGAGGCAAAAATCAGTGCATCTCTTTATGGAAACTTTTCTATTTTCTTTAACATGAACAATGGCATCCTTTGGGTAATTGCACCCATTTGAGGAGGTGTTTAGACAACATATATACATCATTTTTTCAGATTTCAAATTCACCTCCTTGCAAAAATTTCAAATCAATTACTCATATTCTTTCAATGATTTTTTAAGTGTTTTTCCAAATTTTCTTAAGAGTGAAACCTTGCATAAACCTTCTTTTTTAGCATCATAGTTTCATTCCATACAAAGAACACTTGTATAATTATTGTGAGAATTAAGTGTTACAAAGGAGAAGATCAATTGATAAATTGATATACTTCAAATTACCAACTATTTCATCTTCTACAAAAATTCAGAATTATATCTCTTGATTACAACTTATTTTTAAGATTGTTAAGAATAAGGTTGTAAGGTTTTATCCTTTCTATCCGGTGTGTGGATGCAAGAGGTCCTTTTGTGAGAATTTGAGTCTCGATTGGACTTTAAGCATTGTAAATCCAAGAGGATTGTTCTTGGTGTGTTAGAATTAGATAGAAAGGCCTTAAGGTGTCTTGTCTAGGAATCTAACATTATAGTGAATTCTCTTTCATGTTGAAAGGGGAGTAGAGTACTCTCGATTTGTGAGGAGAACCACTATACATCGTGGTGTTCTTTACTTTCCGCACTTTATCGCTTTTCCTCACATAAGCATCTCAAGAGAGTAAAAATCAATAAATCGTAAAAAAATCCAGAAAATTGTCTAAGTGCCTCATTCACCCCCCTCTAAGGCACTCCTTAAACTTACAATTGGCATCAGAGCAGGTTATAGGTAACCTGTTCCTAAAAGATCTGCATGGCTTCCGCAAGCACGGATCTGACTTTCAAAGACGGTGGAAGTAGTAACAAACCACCACTTTTCTCTGGAGAATATTTTGATTTTTGGAAGATCCACATGAAGGCACATCTAGAAGCCCAAGGAGAAGGCATATGGGAAGCCGTTGAAGATGGTCCGCATAATCCTATGAGTGTGGTCAATGGCATTGGTACTCCAAAGATAAAGAGTTCGTATGATGAAGATGATAAGAAAAAAATCTTAAATGAAAAGAAAGCAATAAATATTCTTCAAAGTGCTTTGAGCATGGACGAGTTCTTCCGCATATCTCAATGCAAATCGGAGAAAAAAAATGTGGGACACCTTAGTGGAGACACATGAAGGCACCACCGAAGTCAAGAGATAAAGGTTGAATACATTAAGTCAAGAATATGAGATGTTTAGAATGCTGCCCGGAGAATCCATCGTGGTGCTACAAAAGAGATTTGTTCACTTGACCAACCACTTAATTGCTCTCGGAAAAACATTTACAAATGACGATCTCAATCTTAAAGTACTAAGATCATTGACTCGAGAATGGCAACCAAAGGTGATGGCTATCTCCGAAAAGAAAAGTCTTTCAACAATGACGTCCGCACCACTCTTTGGCAAACTTCAAGAACATGAGTTAGAACTTGGTAGGCTTGAGGAACATGAAAGTCAAGAAAAGAAATCTAAAGGAATTGCCTTGAAGGTAGACTCAAAAGAAGATAAAGATGATGACGCATTGGAGGAAGATGAGAATTTCATGCTCCTTGTTAAAAGGCTTGGTAAGTTCTTTAACAAAAATGATAAATCCTTTAACGCTAAAAAGAATAGACATTTCAGGAAAAAGGAGACCACCACATCTACGCAAGATATACCATGCTACGAATATAGAAAGCAAGGCCACATAAAGCCGGAATGTCCTAAAATTTCAAAGAAAGGTGGATTCAAGAGCAAGAAGGATTTCAAGAACAAAAAGGCATATGTTGCATGGGAGGACAATGAAATTAGTTCTTCATTCGGATCAGATAGCGAGGAATGTGCAAACTTGGCGCTAATGGCTTCTCATCATTCCGATGATGAAGAAGAGGTTAGTAATGATTTTTCTCTTTTTGATGATGATGCACAAGGTGAAATTAATGAATTGTTAAATAAATGCAAAATTCTTTATAAAACAATATTATCTCAAAAGAAACAAATTTCTTCCTTGGAAGAAAAGATTGAAATTTTTGAAAAAGATTTTGAAAATGAAAAACAAAAGATGATTAGTGAAAAGAAGAATTTTGTATGTCTAAAGTGTGAGTCTCTCTCTTTCCAAATTTTCCAACTTAAAAGAGTCCTTGAAAGGTATGAAAAAGGACAAATTGGTCTGGAAGGGGTTCTTAGCCAACAAAGGTACTCAAATGACAAAAGTGGACTTGGTTACTCCAAATTTTCTAAACCAAGTTCAAATAAAACTATCTTTGTTAGGCCTAAGGATCAATCTCCAAAAGAAAGAGTCAACACACCAAAAGTTGTGCATAAACGTCCTAAAAAGAAAAGGTTTACAAAGAAAAAGTCTTATGTTTCTAGATATAAAAGCAATTTTGAACCAACTTGTTTTTATTGTGGTATTATTGGCCATACACCTAATGCTTGCTATGTTAGAAACTTTAGTATAGCAAAGGGGCATTATGTATGGGTTGAGAAAGGATTCAAAATAAGCATAAGCCAACTTTGTGACAAAGGATTCAAAATAAGGTTCACAAAAGATGAATATTTAATTGAAGATGAAGTCACACAAGAGGTAATTCTTATAGGTAAGCGAATTAATAATATTTTCATGATTTCCCTTGATGATGTTTCTTTGAAGGTTAAGTGTCTTGTGGCAAATAACAACGACTCATGGTTATGGCATAATAGATTTGCTCACATTCACATGGAGCACTTGAATAAGTTAGTAAAACATGACCTTGTCATTGGATTGCCAAAGATAAAATTCATCAAAGATATACTTTGTGATGCTTGTCAAAAAGGGAAGCAAACCAAATCATCTTTCACATCCGAGAATGTGGTGTCCACTTCTAGGCCACTACAATTGTTACATATGGACTTATTTGGTCCATAAAGAACAAGAAGCTTTAGAGGTAACTTATATGCTTTAGTTATTGTTGATGATTATTCTAGATATACTTGGACATTCTTTTTATTACAGAAAAGTGATGCATTCAAAGCGTTCAAGAAGTATGCAAAGCAAATTCAAAATGAGAAATCATTAACAATTGCCTCCATAAGAAGCGATCATGGTGGAGAATTCCAGAATACTTCTTTTGAAGACTTTTGTGAAGATCAAGGAATATTTCACAACTTCTCGGCTCCAAGGACTCCTCAACAAATGGAGTAGTTGAAAGAAAGAATAGGTCATTGGTGGAACTTGCAAGAACAATGCTTAGTGACTCAAATCTTCCTAAGTATTTTTGGGTGGATGCGGTTAGCACAACATGTTTTGTAAGTAATAGAGTTAACATAAGATCTATCCTACATAATACTCCATATGAACTCTTCAAAGGAAGGAAAACCAACATTGCTTTCTTTCATATATTTGGATGCAAGTGCTTTGTCCTTAACAATGACAAAGACAACCTAGGTAAGTTCGACGAAAAATCGGATGAAGGTACTTTTCTTGGTTATTCTCTTACAAGTAAAGCATATAGAATTTATAATAAAAGAACTTTAAATATAGAAGAATCCATGCATGTTAAGTTTGTCGAATCTAACCCCTCGAAAGAGGAAATTGTTGTTTGTGATGATGATGATGATTTTGTAGAAATTCCTAAAGAAGATACTTCAAACAAGAATCAAGAAGAACTGATTCAACAAGAGTCAAATGAAAATGATCTACCTAAAGAATGGAGGACTCATAAAGATCATCCTATTGACAAAGTAATTGGTGACATTAGTCAAGGTGTTGCTACAAGATTGAATCTCAAGGATGCATGCTTAAACATGGCGTTTGTTTCGCAAATAGAACCCACTAAAATTGATGAAGCTCTAGGAGATGATAATGGATTGTTGCTATGCAAGAAGAATTAAACCAATTAGAGAGAAATAAAGTTTGGGAACTTGTTTCTAGACCAAGTGGTAAGCACATCATTGGAACAAGATGGGTGTTTAAGAACAAACTTGATGAGAATGGAATAATTGTTCGAAACAAAGCAAGATTGGTCGCTCAAGTGTATAATCAAGAAGAAGGAATCGACTTTGAAGAAACTTTCGCTCCGGTTGCAAGGTTAGAAGCTATTCGTTTATTACTTGCTTACGCATGTTCAATGAATTTTCAGTTATTTCAAATGGACGTCAAAAGCGCCTTCTTGAACAGCTACATCAACGAAGAAGTCTATGTCAAACAAACCTCGGGCTTTGAAGACTTCAAGCATCCTTCACATGTATACAAATTGAAGAAAGCGCTCTATGGATTAAAATAAGCACCAAGGGCATGGTATGATTGTCTAAGTAATTTTCTATGTGCAAAAGGTTTTGAAAAAGGCAAAGTAGACAAGACTTTATTTATCAAGAAGATAAAAGGGAACACCTTACTTGTTCAAGTCTACGTAGACGACATAATCTTCGGTTCAACCAACAAAGAACTATATGAAGAATTTCCGTTGATAATGCAAGGTGAATTTGAAATGTCTATGATGGGAAAGATGAACTACTTCCTTGGATTGCAAATCAAGCAACTAAAAGACGGAATCTTTATCAACCAACCAAAGTATTGCAAAGAGTTGTTAAAGAGATTTGAAATGGATGGTTGTAAAGCAATGTCAACACCAATGGGCTCCGGAACCTATGTTGATCAAGACAAATCGGGTGTGTCAATTGATATTACAAAGTATCGAAGTATGATTGGTTCCTTATTATATTTGACGACAACCCGTCCTGACATAATGTTTAGCGTGTGTTTATGTGCTCGATTCCAATTAATCCAAAGGAGTCACATCTCACGGCGGTCAAAAGAATCATGAAGTATCTCAAAGGAACAACCAATGTTGGCTTAAGGTATCCTAAAGGTAGTGTTTGTAAGTTAATTGGTTATTCTGAAGCGGATTATGCAGGTTGTAAAACAGATAGAAAAAGTACTAGTGGAACATGTCACATCCTTGGTAATGCATTAGTCCCATGGTCATGTTAGAAACAAGCGTGTGTTTCTCTTAGTACGGCTGAAGCAGAATACATAGCAGTGGGTAATTGTTGTGCACAGAATCTTTGGCTAAAGCAACAATTAAGTGACTATGAAATCGATCTTGGATGCATACCACTCAGATGCGACAACACAAGTGCGATTAATATTACAAAGAATCCTGTCATGCACTCAAGGACCAAACACAAATAAATTCGACACCATTTCCTTCGTGATCATGTGCTTAAAGGCGATGTCGAAGTTACCTTTGTCGATACTCATAATCAACTAGCGGACATTTTCACAAAACCACTCGCAAAAGGACCATTTTATAAGATTCGAAGAGAACTTGGAATTTTGGATGAAGGTGATATATAAATCTTCCATAATTATTCACTATTGTAAGACCCTAATTTTCACCCTAGGATCCCTCATGGCATCATATCATTGCACATTGCATTTGCCTCAAGGATCATAGCATCTTGGCTCCTTACCCTTGGGTTGGGACTTGTGTGAGTTGGTTTGAGACCACCAAGCATGCTTGAATTGTATATTATTGCTTTTCCTATTTTTTTACTAACCAAAAGCACAAAAATATGTCATTAACTTTATTTGTTTTGTAGCTTGAGCAATCATGTGATCTAAGGCTCCTAGGAGGCCTCTATACTCAATGATGTGGCCAAATGAAGTTGAAAGCAAGCATGACAATGGTTCCCAAAGCTCTCAATCATCATATATGCCTCCCAAGTATCTCAATTTGTCAATTTGATCAAGATAGACCAAAGGGCTTAAGGATTGTTTCCCAAGGAAACCCTAATTCAACTGTGCATTGACTGTGCCTTGCTCATGAAGCAACCTCAACCTATGATCAAATACAATCAAGGTAAGTTCTTTAATTCATAATTTCATGCATATTTGAGCTTATGTGAGTGTCCTCAATCATTAATTCATCAACATGTGAAGTTTGGACTTGAGAAGTTGATCAGTCAATTCATCTGACTATTTTGAAATCCACTGAGACCTAACTTTTGATGTGTTTGTCAATTTAAGATTACCCCAAGAGAAACAATGTTCTTAAGAAACATATGAACAACTTTCATGTTCATCAAAAATTTATTTGAAACTTTGAAGGTCATCATTCATTTCAAAACATTATAGGTCATTTTGACTGAAACCCTAATTTTGGGTCAACTTCCCAAGGACTTAACTCACTCATTTTTCATGATTTTGAGATGGGATCAAATGAATTGGAAATTTTAAGATGTCTACTTCATTTGTTATGTTTAACAAAATTTCATAATCCTAAAAGAAACACATGTGATAATACAAAACATTATAGGTCACTTTGGACCAAAGCCATTGAAATGTGAAAAAGTCCAACTTCAAGTGCCCATAACCTTCTCATCAAAAACCCAAATGATGCGAAATGTAAGTCCAAATTGATTGTCGTGAAACGATGTACAACTTTGATGTTTAAGGTTTTGTCATTTGAAGCTTGCATCATTAAAACAGAAGGGCTTGAAGTTGGTCCATTTTGGCAAAATTTCCATACACATGTTTTGCACAATGAATTTCAAGGCCTGTTTTCAATAATTTCTCCACTCCAAATGGATTTTTGTTCAACATGACATTTGTTCCTCATGTCAAGACCTTTCCAACCATTACCCACATGACCATGATTTAATTTGAAAAAGTGTATTTTCGAAGAGGAGAAGTTTTTGGTTCATTTATGCATAACATGTTAAAACTCCATGCACAAGCCAATGCAATCAAATCTGCACGTCCAAACCATTGCATACTCATATGATCTTGCATTTGTAATGGATTTTGGGCCTCACATGCGCCTATACAGGCCCATGCATGGAGGCCCCTATTGCACATGCACACGAATTTTGCATTGCTTGCATCATCTCTTGCTATAAATACACATGCCTGGCTTCATTCAATCATAACCTCAAGGCGCCTGAATTGCCGCAGAACTGAATCCCTAACCTTCACTCAAAGGAATTTTGCTTTTCTCTTTCAATTTTTTAGTTTAATTTTCAACTTCCTTGGTTGATCATTGAACTTCAATTCCTTATCCTAGCCTCTTTGCCATCTCAAGATCACACTACATAAAAGAATTAGAGCTGCTCAAGTGTTTGAAAGCTGCACTTCAAAGGTTGTTGTTCAAACTTTTTTGATTCGAAACTCCTTGGATCTTGCTCATTTCTTGTGTTTGTTGGTTCCTCTGAAGTCCTCATGTGAGAGGCAATTGATTTGTGCATTTAATTTCATGAATTGATCAAGTTCAGTTTGAACACCATAAATTTTTATCTCAAATTTCACTTCATATAGTGATCTTGAGTAGAAACCAATGGCACAGGGGTGATGTACATCATCCCAGCTTTCCAATGATATAAGGATCGTGCATTTTGGTTAAGTTTTCAAAACCTGCAAATTCTGGCCGGACGATGAAGCTCACCGGAGAAGACGGTGGTTTCTACCACCGTCCCCACGTGGCTGAGTCCATAGCCATTGGATCTTGTTACTCTGATCTAATCTGGGCGCTCCAATGTTATGACTTTTTTAAATGCCATGTGTTTCTCTTTTGACCAAGGCCTATCGTGCGCGCGCGTTTCCCCGCCCTCAGATCCTCCACATCATTTAATGAATCAGGATCAGACGCGCCGATATTTTTCTAATTTCTGTTTAATTCATTTTATTTTCTTTTATTTCAATTGTTTTCAAAAATTCATAACTTCTTCATTTTAAATCCAAAAAATATGGGACCAATTGCATTATTTCCCTTTTTAATTCTAGTTTCTGAAAATCATTTTTAATATTTTTTATGAGTCCATTTAATATTTTTTGTGAATTTTCTCTTTTCTGGTTATTTTTAATTTATTTAAAATAGTTTCCAATATTCCAAAATGCCAAAAATATTTTCTTAACATCCTTGAATGATGATGAATCTATGAAAAATATTCTCATCAATTTCTTAATTGATTTGAGATTTATTTGAGATTTTAGTTCAATTATGTTATATTTTCTTCATTTTTAATTGTTTAAAATTAGTTTCTGGTTTCTAAAAATGACGAAATTTTTTGTCAAACCTTGTTTGACCATGTTGAACTTAGGATGATCCATTTGGACTTTTCCAAGTTGATTTGAAATGGATTTGAAGTTTAACCTTTATTTGTTTATTTCAATTCAAGTAATATTTTAATTCCAAAAAATACCAAAAATGTTTTTATTGTTTCTTGACCTCTAAACTTCATTTTACTTCTGTTTACCATTGATTGACTTTGATTCTATTCATATTTGATCAATGTGTATTGCTTATGTTATTTGAATTCCATTTATGTACATTCTTATTCTTCTTCTTCTTCATCTCTTTTTCTTTTTTTTGATCAATGAGTTAAAGATTGGTGGTTAGCCTTGACATATGAGAGGCTTAACCTTCCTTGGTTCAAATCAAATTCATCTTGATCAAAGATCAAGTGAATTGCTTTGCATTAAGGATAGGTTGCTTCTTGGTCAAGTAAAAAACCTAAATCAATACAAGATCATTCTTCTTTTCTTTTAGCATGGCAAGTTGTAGGAGATTGGCTTACTAGTCATGGTCTCTAACTTGTGTTTGTTACCTATAGTTTTATTGACCGGCCTCAGATAGGTGTGACTACTACATTAGTCCACTTACGATTGCTTAACATAGCGCTAAATTGCCTTATGGCACACTAACACTAACTACTAATGACTAACTTTTAATTCAAGCATTTAATTCTTGCAATTTACTTTAATACAATTTAATTCCTTACTCATTAATTCATTTGTCTTTGCCCTTTGCTCACTTGAGCTCATGTTTATATTAATGCAATTTGCCTTTTGCTCACTTGAGCACATTATTGTGTATATACTATTGTGCTTGTTTTGTTTTGATTGTGTGAACCCAATGCAAATGGAAAAAGGACTTAGATTTTAGGACCTTACCTATGCTAATGGAGTTTGAAGAGAAACTAGGCCGCATGCCTTTAGATAGCTATAAATTGTCAAAGAGAAACCAGGCCTCATGCCTTTAGAATGCTTAAACTTGAAGAAGACATTGAAAGGATCCTAATTTCTAAACTCAGTCTTGTCCAATCTTTCTATTGCATCATGGAACTTTTTGATTTGTGTGTTCTTGTGTGCTAGGGATCCCAAACTTGCCAAGTAGAAGAACCATTGTCACGGGCATCCAAAGTGAGAGATACAAAAGCCAATTGGAAGATTCCTAGGAGCTTGGTTGATTATTTGCTTGATTGCTTGAGTTATTTGCTTATTGCTTGCTAATTCCAAAGGAAAGAGAGCAACTTGGATCATCTTTATGATCTCAAGAAGGGAACTCCAAGTGGTTTTATTTCTCTTCCCTCTTCTTTGCATGTTTAGGATCTAGCCATTTTCTTCTTCTCTCCACTCTAACCCAAGCCAAACTTTTGTGCAAATATTAACATTGTTTTCAAAATTAGAAACCTAGGCAGTATGCCTTTGATTTTTCAAACTCTTTTCATAACACTTATTTTGAATTGAACTTTAAGTCAACTTTGACCTTACTTTGTGAATACTTTTCATTTGTAAAAACAACTCACTCAATTGTTTTTATGGTTCCAATGACCATTTGTGTTAAAGCTTTTCATAAACATTAGCTATTAGGTTTGAGTTATCCTAGAGGTTGATATAATACTCACCTATATCCTTAGTGATGGACTATAAGTCTTCCATGCTTATTATATGGTTAACCCCTCACTAGCATGTTGAAGCTCTCCTCACATGGTGGATTTGTGGTTTTAGGTTGAGTTTTCTCCCTTTGATAACAAAAGACCTTAAGGCTTTTGAACCAATCAATTCACCAACTTCTTTTGAGATTTTTACCCCGAACTACGAGGTTTTGATCCTACCTTTTTAAGATGGTACGTAGGCAATGAGTTTATCCATTCAAACACAAAATTGTAAATAACTTGTATATTCTCTTCTCATCTCCCCAATCATGTTTGCACAAAATATCTTTTCACAAATACCAACCTATCATACAACATTTGTAAAAAGGGTTCCCTTAGAGTTCTAAGGATGTTTTGGGTGCTTAAAACCTTCCCATTACATAACCAACCCCCTTACCCAGATCTCTGACATTTTTATTAGTTTTTGATTTGATAAAACTTCTCGGTTTTTGTTCGCTTTCTAACCTTTCCTTTGGATAAATAGAAGTGCGGTGGCGACTCGAATTGTATGATTTACTTTTGATTTAGTCAATAAATCTAAAGGTAACGAATACCCTGCTACACAGACTACCATTCTATTAAATAAAGTTGAGCTTTTTTATCCAATTGTTTCTACTCTTATTTATTTTTCAACTAAAATAAAATTGAATTTTTATGATGATAATTTTGAAATAAATTAATAAAAATCATTTTTTCTTAAAATAATAAAAGCAATCACTTTAAAAAGTAGTTAATTTCAGTAAGGAATATCAACAACAGTCTGAGAACAGGTAGGTCTTGACAATGCGGAGCCTTGTTGGTCTTCCCCAAGCAGTTGGTCTGATAATTCCCAAAGCAGTTCATTATTTTTACCCAGTAGAGTTGAACTGGTGATCAATTTGTTTTACAAATCATTTTCCCAGCTGAGTTGAAGGCTCACATCCTCAGCGGTTTGCCTAGATCCTCCGAGCAGAGTTTTATCTCTTGTACTCCCCGACGGAGTTCATCTTCAGATATGGAAGTGTTGATTCTTAGCAGTATTTGATTTGGTCCCCTGTGAGGTTGTCTCCCATTTGATATGGTGTTGAACTAAAAATCCCCGTAGAGTTGACAACTCGAATCCTCAGCATCTCTTATCTCTTTCCCCCAACCAGGATTGAGATATTCATAGCCAGATTATTTGTGTCCATCCCTAGTATCTTCTCTAGTTGGTGTTTCCATCTTGTTGAGATTAGCCGAGTGTTGCAGCGATGATTCAAATATGCGATAGTTGTACCTTTTGCGATGGTTTTGTCAGCATAATTATCAATCATATATATACATATTCACACATAAAACACAATATCAAATATTTCATTGTGCACTTTTATTTCATTTGATTCCTTGTATCTGATTCCCTGCTTTGGTGATATTATTTCCCTATGCAGAAATTGTGCCTGTCCTCCTTCAATTGCAGAGTGTCAACCCCCTTAAGCAGAAAGTATTTAACCTTTCTCATTTCCCCACTGAGTTATTTCCTCATGGATGATTATTATTTCAGTTTCCTCCCAGTTAATTATCTGGATGAAATCGCTCCCCTTGAGTCATGTCCTCATTGGGTTGAGTCCCTGTTTGACGGTTTCTTTCTAGTTCTTACCTAGATAGATACTTTTGGTCCCTTAAGAGTCTATTACCCAATAACTGGTAATTCTCTTCTCGATTTGTGAGTATATTACTTTTTCCCGATACCCGGTGAATGTAATTTACTTCCTTCATTTTTCTCAGCGGATTCGTTTTCACGTTTCCCCAGGAAGTCTATCCTTGATATGTTCATCCTAACCGATGACGAATATTCTCCCTTTGTGGTTTTCTACCTAGTAAAAAGGTAGTTGTAATCCCTATTTGTAATACCCCAAAATTTACCCTTCATTTTTCATGGAAGCATGGGATTGTGTTTCACATTGAATTAGCATCATACTAGGTCATACTCATTGCATACTACATTAGTGACTTGGAAATCAGGGTTTGATTGACCACTCCTTAACCAGAAGGAGCCCATACAAAGCAAGACTGATAATTGGACCTCATTCTCCACATATACAAGTCTCAATGGTCTCAAGGTAGTCCAGGTATCTTATGGTGGTCTACAGTTCATCAGTGGAAGATTCAGAACTCTTAGAGTGTGCATCTGCACTTAATCAGGAAATTAGGGTTTCATGGCTACTTGCAACAGGCAAGGTTTGGTTGGAAGTAAAGGGGGCTCATTCATGTCATGATTATAGAGGCATCTTGGCCTAGGAAGATTCCCAATTATCTCACAAAGATCCATTGGCAATCAATGCAATCAGTTCCTAGTCATTTTTGCCCTAAAACTAGGGTGTGGTATAAAATCGGTTTATTTCTGATTCCTAGGGTGAAACTCTATTCCATGGCCCTCCATATGTACACAAGGATCTACATGCAAAAAATAAGCTCTTTATTTGAGCCAGAGGTGCTTCAATTGATCAATGGAATCGAGAATCAGATAGTTTGGGAAAAGTCAACTGTGGGGCCAGAAAAGTCAGCTCCTGACATTTTGAAAGTGGAATCTCAAAATTCATGCCTAAGGGAGTCTACATGTGAAATTTGATCAAGGTTGGATCATGGATTCATCATTTAATCAGGAGTTGGAAAAGTTACCAAATTTGGAAATAGTTGACTTTCCATTTATGGCAAGTTTTTATGGTTTTTGCACTCACTTTAAGCCCATTTTGCATCAAGATGCAACCTCCGTTTGAAACTTTATCCAACATGACAGTTGTTCCTCTTGTTCCAAGCTTTCTAGAGATATAAAGTTTGTTTCATTTGGATTAAAATTGAGAAAGTTATGCTTGGTCAAAGTGAGACATTATTTTAGGATACTTAGAAAATTTTCTAAGTCCAAAATCTTCAAGATTTGTCAAGACTTATGGGCCAAATTTCTTGCACTTCAAGGCATCTTTTGAAAACACTTTCTTCATGACAGTTGTACTTTTCTATGTCCTCTTTCACCTACTTTTGGAATCATCCCATTTGGATCATTGGTTTGAAAGATACACTCATCTAAAGTGGGCCTCATGGACTGAATTTTTTGGCAGCATTTAGGCCAAACAGGCCGAACCATCCTGCAGTTGTGGGACCTGCACTTTATGGCCATTTTTCACCTCTTTCCACTCATAATTTCAATTTGTGTTCAACATGAAAGATGTTAAGCTCCATGCCCTCTTTCTACTGTTTGCATTGCCTTGCCATTTGGACATGTATTCATCAAGATACAAGGTCTTAAAGTCACCCTATTGGACTATTTTTGGGCTGCACAAGCCAAACGAAATCAGACCACAAAACCAACCAACACACTTTTTACCTCATTTGGCCATTTGCTTTATGTTCACTCACTTAAGTTTTGCCACATTTAGCCATTTCTTTTCACACCTCATTTTCACACATGTTGTTCATGAATCCAAACAAATATTTCAAGCCCATTAAACATTTCAAACCCTACATACTTAAAGCTTCTAAACCCTAATCTGAAAAGTGGTGGCTGTGATATTTTAAGCTAAGCAAGGCAAGGAGAGAAAGACCAAGTGTCATCCCATTTCCATTTCACAAGTTCTTGAAGTTTCAAAGAGCATCTCATTTTGCTTCCATCCCTGCATCTTCAAGGGGCAGTGGACCTTTCATCCACTAGGTAAGCTTTCACTCCTTCTTCCAAGGACATGAATAACTCTTTATGCTCACCATTATGCTATTGCTTCTCATTGTTTTTTTTATCATTATGCCATTGCCATGTCCATCATCATGTTACTTTCCATGTAAATAATATGCCATGTTTGTCTATGAAGCTCCCACCATGAGGCATTTGTGATTGAGCTTGAGTTTGTGTTGCGAAATTTTTGCCGTATCCGTGTGCGTGTAGCTCCCTTGTTGTTCATTTTTCACCGTGTTTAAGTCATTATTTTCAATAAAACAAGATACCATTGTGTTCTACTCATTTCGAACTTGAATTTTGATTTTTATACCATCCCATTTCATGAACCATGGTGTGAGAAATCTCGTGTGGAAGATGGAGAAAATTTCCTGCCATTATCGCGTTTTTTCGTTCCTGCATGTTGTTAGGGCTAGTTTGCATGAAGAAACAGTACGTGGCACGCCCAAGGCCCTCAGATCACGCGTGGCCCTTCCAATCCTGGCCATTCGCTGCGTTTTTGTCTTTAGTGACTTAAAAAAATAGTTGACCAATTGATTAATGTGTTACATAGTTTAATTAATTGAACATTTTATTTTATGTTGTCACACTTAAATAAATCCTGGACCGGGCTGGGCTTCCTTGCGCTGCGCTATCCACACCACCCATCTGGCCCATTGTCCATTCACTTCATTTCATTTTTCTTTTTTAATTCTTATTTTATTTTGTTGTTTTGCTTTTTAATTCATAAAAATATTTTATTTGTTCATAAAAATATCAAAAAATATTTTTCACATTCTTTAATGTTTTATTTAATTTATTTAATTTTTATTTTCATATTTTATTTAATGTTAATATTTTATTTTAATTATTTGTTTCAAATGGTCCATTTTAATACACATTTTTTCATTTATTTTATTTTCATGACTTAGAATTATTTTTAACTTCTGATTTTTGGGATGAGGGTTAACCAATGTCTCATGGTCAACTTGACTTTTTATTGGAATTTTATTTCCCATTTTCAATTTATTTTGGATTTATCTTTGACCTAGTTTGCTTGGTTGACTTTTCATTTGACTTCTGTTTTATTTCAATTAATTTATACACTAATTCACATTATTTTTAAAATCTTTTTGGGGGATGATGATGTCCTGACCCCACTTTAGTTATTTAAATTTTTCATAATTTATTGAATTAATTTACTATTTATTTGACATTTTTTAAGTTGACTTGACTTTACGGTTGACTTTTCTATGATTGATGTTTGACTTAGGGCAATTGAAGTGATCTTTTGATCCTCCCTTGTTCATCTAATATGCCATGTATTAGAGGCTTTTCATCTTGATTTTATTTGATCCTTGCATCATTTCCCGATTAAATTATTCATTGATTCTTTGTGTGCATAGTCTCACCTATGTGATTCATCTGATATTTTTTATACTTGTTTCTTTCATCCATGCTTCTATTGTGTGATTGCTTAACATGTTTATACTTCTCATGCATTGTCTAATGCTTCATTATTTCATTCTTTAATTATTTGATCTGATCATATACTTGTTGATATATCTTACTGTCTGATAATTGTGGCCTACTTGTATGGTGTATGAGGCATATATTTTTATTGTTTGATTGCCATGAACCATCCCCATTCATAACAAATGTACCCCTCTCCCATGAATTGTATAATGTTTATTCTTTCATTCTTTATTTATCTGTTAATATAAGAAATAAAATGAACATCCGATGACCATTTCAAAACAAGATCAAAACCTCGATCCAACGTCGAGTAATCATTTTCAAAAACAGAACCAACACATATTCATCCATTCCTTTTGTAAGTCGATTGCTTCATGCATCGCCATTTCTCTTGTAAGTCGATTGCTTCATGCATCGCCATCTACCTGTAAGTCGATTGCTTCTGGCATCGCCATCCACCCTTATCCCTGGTTCCTTTCCTTGCTCCATTCGTCGATTCTTGTTCCGTTTAGGTAGCTCCCATTAGGGAGAATCCTTTGTATGATAACATAGGTAGAATTCCCTTTCTTTTGTATGATAACATAGGTAGAATTCCCTTATTCTTTTACATGCTAACATTAGGTAGATGTTCCCATTTGTAACTCCTAACTCATAGGTCCACATTGCATGACAACTCTAGGGCAGAGCTTCCCCATTTTTAGACCTTTCGTGCGTCTCCGATCCTGTGGCATGTCACTCCGTCTTATTGCAAAGAGGTAACTGCCTAAGACTCGATTCAGCAAGCTGCGACACCTGCTGCTAGGACGTGAACACATTGCCCACTCCCATTTGACACAACTGGTGTCCTCCTTTGTAAGTCCATGTTTAGATGGCAATCCCTATGTAGCCAAACTACGACAACTTTGATTCTCATGTTCAGATGAGATACGTAGGCACAATATGCGATGTCTTGCCGAGTTCCCCTTTTGACTAACAACTAACCCTTGTTTGCTTTCGCCTTCGTTGCGATTCTTTTCTCTCGCCCTCGTTGCGATCGAGACCTTCCCTTTCTCTTGCCCTAGTTGCAATCGAGACCCTTGCTCCCGTAGTTAGCTGAACTACGTTTGCTCTGATTCTCATTCCAGATGAGATACGTAGGCATAAGACGCGATGTCTTAGCGAGCACACTTCTATTTAACCCATAGGTAGCCGAGCTACGAAGACTCTGATTCTCATGTTCAGATGAGATACGTATGCAGTGGATGCGACATCCGTGCGAGTCATTTTCGTTTGACCCTTTCTTTTAGTAAATAGTACATTAGATAAACACACACCCTTTAGACAAGAACAAAAAGAGTGGATCCCGTAGAGTACTACGAATGCATAGGGGTGCTAATACCTTCCCTTCGCATAATCGACTCCCGAACCCAAGATTTGGTTGCGAGACCTTGTCTTTTCCTTTCTTTCTCCAGGTTTACTTCGAGCGTTTCCTTTCCCTCCTTTGGGATAAATAACACACGGTGGCGACTCTTCTGTCATTTCTTTTTCGCCGATTGTTTTTTTCGCATTTCTACTTTTTAGGCTGCGACACTATTTTCATTCCCCAGAGAGTTAATCCTTGATATGTTCATCCTAACAGATGATGGATTTTTTTACCTTTTTGGTATTCTATCCAGTAACTGGTATATATAAATCCTACTTTTTCCCTCATAGTTAATCCTTGATATGTTCATCCTAATCGATGACGGATTTTCTCCCTTTGTGGTTTGCTACCTAGTAAAAGGTAGTTATAAATCCTGATTTCCCATGCTAAGTCTATCCTTGATATGTTCATCCTAATCGGTGACGGATATTCTCATTTTGGTATTCTATCCAGTAACTGATAGATATAATTCATATTTTCCCCGACGATCTATCCTTGATATGTTCATCCCAACTGATGACGAATATTCTTCCTCTGAGTCTATCCTTGATATGTTCACTTTAATAGTGACAAATATTCTCTCTTTGGTCTCCTGCCCAGTAGCCGGTAGTTGTAAATCCTATTTGATATTTTCCCAAACAGGTTGTTCTTACCCAGTAACTGGTAACGAATACACCTTCTTTTTCCTCATCAAGTCATCCTTGATATGTTTACCCTAATTGGTAATAGATGTCCCTCTGTCAGAATACATTATTTTCCTACCCAGTAATCGGTATTAGATAATATATTTTTGGTACTCCTGTGTTGAAGATCTTTCTTCCCCAGTTGAGTTTGGTTGGAGTATCTCAGATTTGTTTTGATCTACCCGCTCCCCTGTGGATTTTCTCCTTATCCCCCAACCGAGGCCTTCCATTGATTTATTTCATGGAATTTCCCTCGTGTCTCCAGCATTTTTTAAGTCGTAGCCTGGCCTACGCATAACCTGTTTACCCCTAGAGTCTCTGTCTCCCCAATAAATGTTCCTTATGGAATGCATTATACTCCTGTGGACTTTCGGTCTCTCCGAATTCTTTTCCTTTGTGGCAATATTTTCCCATAAAGATTATTTTTAACATTCATATCATATACATCATGAGATCTCTTAGGGACCAAAATTTGTTTCTATATGTTGTTATTTAAGTCCATTCTACTGAGTTGATACAGAGATTTTAACCTTCACATCCTCAGTTAGAATGTACTTAAATAGAGGCAGCTGTAAGACCCCAATTTTGACCATAAGATCCCTCATGCTATCTATAGCGGTAAATTCATGACCATTAAGCTATGGGTAAACTTAACGTCAATAAAACCAGAGTCGCCACCGCGCTTTTATTGTTTCCAAAGGAAAAGAAAAAAGTACGAACAAAACCCAAATATAAGAAGTTTTCAAATCAAAACTAATAAAATACCAGAGATTACAGATAAGGGGGTTGGTTACACAGAGGGAAGGTGTTAGCACCCAAAGTGTCTTAGGTACTCCTAGGGAGCCCTTTTTTTTATGTGTGTATGTGTTTTGATATAAAAGATGTTTGCAATAAATAGAGTGTGGGGATGAGAAAAGAATTCATTAATTATATTTTGTGTTTGACAAGACCTTTGACTTGTGCCTACGTACCAACATAAAAAGTGAGGGATCAAAACCTCGTAGTTCGTGGTATCATTTCAAAGTGAGTGAATTACTTTTAAAAAGTTTAAGTTTGAAAAAGGCACGAAAGGGCCTAAAAGAGTTTGAATGAGTTTAGTTCTTTTTGTCTTTTGAAATTTTAAGTCAATATGGTTAAGAGCATTTACAAGTTTGGTTAAGAAAATGGGTTTGAAAAATACAATGGCATAAAGCCAAAGTTTCTAATTTGCAATAAAGTCTAAGTTTAGAAATCACAAGCAAAGAAGATTTTAAAAAAAGGAGGGAGAGATTTGAAATTTAAGAACTGGGAGAAGATGAAGAGACTAATCCTAAGCAAGAATTAAAAGTTAAGAGTTGAAAATATCTGACCAATGGGTTGTAATCCAATAGACAAGAATGTCAAATAGAACCCCATTTTTCCTTTGAACTTTAAATCAAGCAATATCAATAAGAAAGTAGCACAATGAAGAGTAATGCATCAAATAAAGATAGCCACATCCAAGCTAGCAACTTCATAGTCTTCTTCATAATCCTCCCCATGTATCAGATGACATACTCCTTGAATGGCTCAGGATAACGCATTAGACACAGGTTCAAAGTACCATTTGCATCAAGACCATGTAGCAGATGAACTCAAATGGATATCAACACTTTCATAAGATGAAAATTCAAATCACAAGAACTTGGTTTCAAAAATGTTAGCATTGGCCAAGTCCTTTTGCATAGGGAATGTTTCCTAATTCTAAGTCCAAAGCTCAGATCAAATCCAACAGCCCACACAAACATTTTTTAGGGTTTTTTTTGTTTATTAAGTATTTTAAGGTCCTAAGACCACAAACACAAATAAAATATACAAAAACAAATATATACAATCACTATATATGGCTCAAGTGAGCAAAGGGAAAATGACATTAAAGTAAACAAGTTAAATGATATGTATAATGGAAAATGATAAATGGCTTGAATTTAAATGGCATAAAGTAAATGACTTGAAATTAAAAGCAATTAATAATAAGAGTTAGTCAAAGGTTAGTTGATTAGATGTTAGTGGAGTTTTGCTTTTCAATTGTTTAAGTCATTCTTTGGAGAACACTCGACCCTCTATTCACAAGCATGGATCCTTGAACCAAGACATCTTTCAAAGGAAGTAAAAAAGGAAAAGTTTCCACACAATACCATGAAAGGGGGAGACTTACAATCTCACTTACTAGAATGCTATGCCTTTGGGTCAAAATTTAGCACTATGTTAAGCAATCGTAATTGGACTTATGTAGAAGTCACAACTATCTTAGGTCGGGCAACAGAAATGTTGGTGTTAATGCATGTTAGAGATATGGTATGATGAACCATACTCCTAAAACACACCACACATAAAAAGAAAATGATCAAAGGATGGACCTAATCTCATCCATACTTGTATTGGTTCATCTAACACAAAGTTATTGATGAACCAATTAGCCTTAGGTTATTTAGACGTCACTGGTCAATGACAGGGATGGGATAGAATGGGATTGAAGATGAAGAGGGAGGGGAAATGAGACAAACACAAATTGGTCATGGGAGGAATTTTATCAAATTAAAATCATTCATTCATTTTGGGAGATGAAATATATATTTCATCAATCCCCTAAATCCAATGATTTTAATCCAACAAAAGTCAAATCAACCTTGACTAAGGCCCAAACACATAGTCAAATTTCATAAGTCAATAAAAATGGCTCAACATAATTTTTTACACAATTAAACAATTAAAAATCAAATTAAAATGCATTAAATTAAATTATGTTTGATCAAATACCTAAAACCTTTTCAAAACACCAAATAAATGGCCAAGAGATTTATCATAGGTCAAACAAGGTCAAAAGACCTTGGAGAAAAAAACAACCGGCAGAGAAAAAAAACAGAAGAGTTGCCACCGTTCGTTATTTATCCCAAAGGAGGGAAAAGAAACGATCGAAGAAAACCTGAAGAGAGGAAAAGACAAGGTCTCGCAACCAAATATAGGGTTCGGGAGTCGATTATGCGAAGGAAAGGTATTAGCACCCCTACGCATCCGTAGTACTCTACGGGATCCACTCTTGTTGTTCTAGTCTAAAGGGTGTAGGTATATCTAATGTACTATCTACTAAAGGTAGGTCAAAAGAAAAATGATGACTCACAAGGATGTCGCATCCACTGCCTACGTATCTCATATGAGTATGAGAATCAGAGTCTTCGTAGCTCGGCTACCTATGGGCGAAAGAGAAGTGTGCTCAATAAGACATCGCGTCTTGTGCCTATGTATCTCATCTAGAATAAGAATCAGAGCAAAACGTAGTTCAGATAACTACGGGAACAAGGGTCTCGATTGCAACTAGGGCAAGAGAAAGGCAAGGTCTCGATCGCAACGAGGGCGAGAGAAAAGAATCGCAGCAAGGGCGAAAGCAAGCAAGGATTAGTTGTTAGTCGTCAGTCAAAACTCGGCAAGACATCGCATCTCGTGCCTACGTATCTCATCTGAACATGAGAATCAGAGTTGTCGTAGTTCGGCTAACTAGGGAATAAGGATTGCCATATGAACATGGACTTACAAAAGAGGACACCAGCTGTGTCGAAGGAAGGTGGGCAATGTGTTCAACGTCCTAGCAATAGGTGTCGCAACTCGCTGGATCGAGTCTTAGGCAGTGACCTCTTTGCAATAGAATGGATTGACATGCCACAAGATCGGAGACGCACGGAAGGTCTAAAAAGTGGGGAAGCTCTGCCCTAGAGTTGTCATGCAATGTGGACCTATGTGTTAGGATTTACAAAGGGGAACATCTACCTAATGTTAGCATGCAAAGAATAAGGGAATTCTACCTATGTTATCATACAAAGGGTTCTACCTAATGGGTGCTACCTAAACAGAACAATAGTCGACGGATGGAGCAAGGAGAGGAGCCACGGATAAAGGGTAGATGGTGATGCCTGAGGCAATCAACTTACAGGTAGATGGCAATGCTTGAGGCAATCGACTTACAAGAGGATGGATGAACCCGTGCTGGTTCTGTTAAGTTTTGAAAATGATTACTCGACGTTGGATCGAGCTTTTGATCTTGTTTTGAAATGATTATCGGATGTTCGTTTTAATTCTTGTATTAACAGATGAATAAAGAATGAAAGAATAAATATTATACACTTTATGGGATAGGGGTACATTTGTTATGAATGGGGATGGTTCATGGCAATTAAATAATAAGAATATATGCCTCAATCATCATACAAGTAGGCAACAGTTATCCATCAAATCAGATAAGTAGACAGGTATATAATCAAATCAAAGAATCAAAGAATGAAATAATGGAGCATCAAACCAGGCATGAGAAGTATGAACATGTTAAACAATCAAGCAATAGTAAGCATGGATGAAAGAAATAAGTATAACAAATGACAGATGAATCAGACAGATGAACAGATGCACAAAAAGGGTCCACTGAAATAATTAAATCAGGAAATGAGGTAAGGATCAAATAAAATCAAGATAAAAGGCCTCTAATACATGGCATATGAGATGAACAAGGGAGGATCAAAAGATCTCTTGAATTTCCATAAGCAATCCCTAAGTCAAACATCGATCATAAAGAAGTCAACTGAAAATTCAAGTCAAGTTAATAAATATCAAATAAATAGAAAATTAATCAAGAAAATTATGAAAAATTAAACTAAGTAAGGTGGGGTCAGGACATCATTATCCCCCAAAAAGATTTTAAAAATAATATAAATTGGTACATGAATTAATTGGAATAAAACAAAGGTCAAACCAAAAGTCAACCAACAAGACTAGGTTAAAAATAAATCAAGAATAAATAGCAAATTAATCAAGGAAATTTTGAAAAATTAAAATAAATAAGGTTGGGTCAGGACATCATCATCCCATAAAAAGATTTTAAAAATAATGAAAATTGGTTCATGAATTAATTGAAATAAAACAAAGGTCAAACCAAAAGTCAACCAACAAGACTAGGTTAAAAATAAATCAAGAATAAATTGAAAATTAATCAAGAAAATTATTAAAAATTAAACTAAATAAGGTGGGGTCAGGACATCATCATCCCCCAAAAAGATTTTAAAACTAATGAAAATTGGTACATGAATTAATTGAAATAAAACAGAAGTCAAACCAAAAGTCAATCAACAAAACTAGGTTAAAAATAAATCAAGAATAAATTGAAAATGTGAAATAAAAATTCAAGAAAAGGTCAGGTTGACCATGGGACAGCGGTCAACCTTCATCCCAAAAATTAGAAGCTAAAAATAATTTTAAGTTATGAAAATAAAATAAAGAATAAAATGTATGCTAAAATGGACCATTTAGAATTAATAATTAAAATAAAATATTAATACTAAATAAATGCGAAAATAAAAATTAAATAAAATTAAATAAGGCATCAAGAAATGTGGAGAATATTTTTGGATATTTTTATGAATAAAGTGAAGGTGAGAAAAACAAGAAAGGGGGGTTTGAATTGTTTTGGAAAATAAGCGCTTTTTCAGAATAAGACCACACTAGGATTTTATACTGGTTCGCTTATAACACAAAGCTACTCCAGTCCACCCGGCCAAGGTGATTTCGCCTTCAACAAGGACTTAATCCACTAATCTTGAAAGATTATTACAACCAACGTCTAAGAGAAAGATCTCTTAGTCCTCTCAAGTATACAGACTGCGCAGAGTCACTTGAGGAATTAAAACAATTGAGGTAAAAACAGAATTTGTAATCTAGAGTGCTTCTAGGATAAAGCAAGTATTATAGCAATTAGAGCAGATAAGAAGTTTCACGTTATGAGCAAAAGCTCGTGAAAGATTGAGAGAGAGAGAGATATTTCTGTGCGTTCAGGTGTCTCTCAATGAGGTTCGCCGTTCTTTATATAGAGGTAAAAAAAAACGACCGTTTGTAGTGATGGAAGATATTTAGTCTTGATGAGAGTTTAATGTCATAACTTCGTTGTTTCTTTCCAGAACAAGTTTGTCTCCCTGAATAACTTCTTTCCAAATATAGTTTCTTTCCATTTGAAGTTGAAGTTGCCGTTACTCTTTCTGGATAAGGAAATCCATTATCAGAGTCTGCGTTACTCTGTTAATCTGAGATCTTGAGATGTGGCTTCAGAGCTTCTGATAGTCCTGATCTTTTAGATTTCCAGTGTTGTCTTCAGATGACGTTGAGAGCTTTTGGAATTCTGATATACCGTTGCTCAGAGCCAGAACTTCTAGAGCGCGCTTCTTCTTCAGATGCTTCTGATATTCTGATGTGCTGTTTTGCTCAGAGTCAGAACTTCTAGAGCGCGTTTCTACTTCAGATGCTTCTGATCTTCTGGTAATTTGTATCTGATTTGATTCTGTATCTGATGGCACGGTCAGATTCCTTTCTTCTTGTTTAGAGTCCTGAACACTTAGAAACTTTTCGTTAGAGTGCCATTTTTGGTTTCATCCTTTGTTATCATCAAAATCTTGGAATCTGTTGTAGAACTATTTTGTTCTTACATAAAGAAAATATTTTATATAATTAAAATCAAAACAGAAATAAAAATGGAAATTAAAAAAAGATATGAAAAGGGGGGTGTATTGGTATTTAATTGAACTGGAAATATGTTATGTGCTAATGGGCCATGAACAGGGGGGTGTTGAAAGCAACTAAGCGAAGGCCCATGACCCACACCAATTAAAATCAGGCGTGACATAGTGAAATAACATTTTATTTAACAAAACCATGTGACATAACATCAACCGGTCACCTTATTTTAAGTCACTACAAGACAAAAACAAACAGGCGGCCAGGATTAAAACATACACACTAGATCTAATGGTTCTCAATACGACACGTGGCCGTCTTCTTCATTGAACCTTGCCCTAGCCATGTTCATGCAGGAATACGCAGGAAAACAATGGTTTTTTTCAAACTTCAACTCAAAAATGCAAGCACTATGATGCATCAAAAATCATGAAATAAAACCCAGAACTCAAGTACAAAATGCAAGGATTAACATGGTATCTTTGTTTAAGTGAAATAGTAGCTTAATCATGGAGAAAAGTTGACAATAAGATGTCAACATGGGCACGGGCATGAGCAGAAATTAACAGCACAAATCAATAACATGAACATGGCCTCATACTGAGGACTTCAGAAATGAGCATGAGCATAAGATTAGCATGGTAATGAGCATGATGATGAGCATGGATATATCAATAAATGGCCATGGAAGAGGAATAAGAGGGTTACCTATTGGAAGTTAGTCCACTGCTTCTTGATTGTGGAGAGAATGGAAGAAGATGATGCTTCCTTTGTGCTTCAAGAACTTCAACTTGCTGAGAAATGGAAGCTGCCTCCAATGAACCTTGCCTTGCTTGCTTGCTCAAAAATTCACAATGGCCTTGCTTTCAGGTTTATGGTTTATGGCTTAAATATGGTGGGTCAAACATTCTTAATGGGCTTACAAATGATCTGTTTTGGTTTATGAGCAAATGGTGCAAAGTGAGGTGTATGAGCAATGGCACGTGAGTTTCTTATTTTGGGCAAAACTCTTAAGTGAATGAAATATGGTGCATGGCCAAATGAGGAAACAAAAACGGGATGGGTTTATGCAGCATAGCATGGCTGGTTTGGCAAGCAAGGAAACATTTCAAAATGGTGACTTTGTGGCCATATAACTTGATGATCAAATCACCAATTGATGAGATAATGCAAACAGTAGAAAGATATCACGGAGCTTGGCATGTTTCATGTTGAGCATAAGTGGAAATAATGATTGGAAGAAGGTGAAAATGGCCCTCAAGATCATGTCACACCATGCAAAACTGGTTGGGCAAGCTAGGCATAAAATTTGCCTAGAAATTTCAAGTCCTGGTGCTCACTTTAAGTGAATGTATCTCTCAAACCATGGATCCAAATGAGATGATTCCAAAAGGAGGTGAAAGAGTACATGGCAAGGTATAATTGTTGTGAAGAAAATATTTTCAAATGATGCCTTGAAGTGCAAGAAAACTGGCCAAGAAGTCTTGACAAACTTTGAAGATTTTTAGACTTAGAAATTTTTCTAAGTGTCCTAAAAATATGCCCTACTTTGACTATGCACAACTTTCTCAATTTTGATCCAAATGGAGCAAACTTTATATATCTAGAAAGCTTGGAACAAGAGGAATAACTTTCATGTTTGAGAAATTTTCAAATGGAGCTTTTATCTTGATGGAAAATGGGCTTAAAGTGAGTGTAACAATCATAAAAACTTGCCCTAAATGGAAAGTCAACCATTTCCAAATTAAGTAACTTTTCCAATTCCTGATTAAATGATGAATCCATGATCCAACCTTGATCAAATTTCACATGTAGGCTCCCCTAGGCATGGATCATGAGATTCCACTCTCAAAAAGTCAGGAGTTGACTTTTCTGGCCCCACAATTGACTTTCCCAAACTGTCTGATTTCCGATTCCAGTGATCAATTGAAGCACTTCTGGCTCAAATAAAAAGATGATTTTTGTATGTAGACCCTTGTGGATATATGGAGGGCCATGGAAAAGGGTTTCACCCAAAGAATCAGAAATAAACTGATTTTATACCAAACCCTAATTTTAGGGCAAAATTGATCTGGAACTGATTGCACTGCTTGCCAATGGATCTTTTTGAAATAATTGTGAGTATTCCTAGGCCAAGATGCCTCTCCAATAATGACATGGATGAGCTCCTCTACTTCCAACCAAACATTGCATGTTGCAGGTAGCCATGAAACCCTAATTTCTGATTAAATCCAGATGCACACTCTGATAGCTCTAAATTCTTCACTGATGAACTGAAGACGATAATAAGATACATGGAGCCCCCCTGAGACCCTTGAGACTTGTATACTCAGAGAATGAAGTAAAATTCTCAATCTTGCTTTGTGTGGGCTCCTTCTGTTAAGGAGTGATCAATCAAAACCTGATTCCCAAGTCACTAATGCAGTATGCAATGAGTATGACCTAATATGATGCCAATGAAATGCGAAACATAATCTCATGCTTCCAAGAAAAATGAAGGGTAAATTTTGGGGTATTACAGCTGCCCCTATTCAATCAACTAGAGACCCGAAAGGGAGATATCAACGACTTTCGCACTTTCGAGGTATCAAGGGATTGAATACGATAAAAGCCCGAAAATTTACACTGAAGTAGGAAAGTGAAAAATAAAGTAATAATGCCTCTCAGGATCGGCGAAGAGGTG
This sequence comes from Lathyrus oleraceus, assembly GCF_024323335.1. Classification (NCBI taxonomy): domain Eukaryota; kingdom Viridiplantae; phylum Streptophyta; class Magnoliopsida; order Fabales; family Fabaceae; genus Lathyrus; species Lathyrus oleraceus. Next base: position 216,701,369 of record NC_066583.1, read on the forward strand.
GTCTTGAAAAAAGAATCCGTCTGGTACGGTGAGAGTCGGTCTGAGCACCCGAAAAGAATGTTAGCCTGAATACCAAAATAAATGGTAACACATAAGTAACCATAGCCTGAATGCCGCTCATCAATCTGAATACTGAGAATGACTTCGATATGAGCATCAGAAGATACTAGATTATCAAACATCGGTCTGAACACCGGGAAATTGGCCTGAGCGCCACTTCGGTCTGAATACCGGAAAACTGGCCTGAATGCCACAAGTTGCGTCGACCTGAACGTCGGAAACTTCTTCGATCTGAACATCGGAAAAATCTGGCCTGAATGCCACTTCGATTTGAATACCGGAACCTGGCCTGAATGCCACAAGTTGCGTCGACCTGAACATCGGAAACTTCTTCGATCTGAACATCGGAAAACTGGCCTGAATGCCACTTCGGTCTGAATACCGGAAAACTGACCTGAATTCCACAAGTTGCGTTGACCTGAACGTTAGAAACTTCTTCGATCTGGACATCGGAAAACTAGCCTGAATGCCACTTCGGTCTGATTACCGGAACACTGGCCCGAATGCCACAAGTTGCATCGACCTGAACGTCGGAAACTTCTTCGATCTGAACATCAGAAAATTGGCCTGAATGCCACTTCGGTCTGAATAACGGAAACTGGCCTGAATGCCACAAGTTGCATCGACCTGAACGTCGGAAACTTCTTCGATTTGAACATCGGAAAACTGGCCTGAATTCCACTTCGGTCTGAATACCGGAAACTGGCCTGAATGCCACAAGTTGCGTCGACATGAACGTCGGAAACTTCTTCGATCTGAACATCAAAAAATTGGCCTGAATGCCACTTCGGTCTGAATACAGGAAACTGGCCTGAATGCCACAAGTTGCGTCGACCTGAACGTCGGAAACTTCTTCGATCTGAACATCAGAAAATTGGCCTGAATGCCACTTCGGTCTGAATACCGGAAACTGTCCTGAATGCCACAAGTTGCGTCGACCTGAACGTCGGAAACTTCTTCGATCTGAACATCGGAAAATTGGCCTGAATGCCACTTTGGTCTGAATACCGGAAATTGGCCAGAATGCCACAAGTTGCGTCGACCTGAACGTCGGAAACTTCTTCAATCCGAACATCGGAAAATTGGCCTGAATGCCACAAGTTACGTCGACCTGAACGTCGGGAACTTCTTCGATCTGAACATCGGAGAACTGGCCTGAATGCCACTTCGGTTTGAATACCGGAAACTGACCTGAATACCACAAGTTGCGTCGACCTGAACGTTGGAAACTTCTTCGATCTGAACATCGGAAAATTTGCCCAAATGCCACTTCGGTCTGAATTCTGGAAACTGGTCTGAATGCCACAAGTTGCGTCGACCTGAACGTCGGAAACTTCTTCGATCTGAACATCGGAAAATTGGCCTGAATGCCACTTCGGTCTAAATACCGGAAATTGGCCTGAATGCCACAAGTTGCGTCGACCTGAACGTCCGAAACTTCTTCGATCTGAACATCGGAAAACTGGCCTGAATGCCACTTCGGTCTGACTATCGGAAACTTGGCCTGAATGCCACTTCGGTCTGAATACCGGAAACCTTTCGTGCCTGTCAACCTCGGCAAAAATAGGGAAAATGATAATTGAGGCGGCGCGTGGGCCAACGACCCCTGCTGGGAATAATAAGGATAAGTCATGAACAAACTTCAGTCTGAGTACTGGAAACAAGCTTCTGGCTTATCTCTTGGGGTACCTAGAATGTCTTATGCTTTACATGCGTATCTTTGAATTTTTCAATGGCGTAATGCTCCATGAAAATGGAAATGCTACGCGATTTGGAAGGATGCAATGCGATATGATTCTACATGCAGGGATGTGAAGTGCTAGGTTAGAGAGAATGTCGAGTCAAGGCAAAGAATTCTGCTGGGGAAATGATCACAATATTCTGGACTCTGGCAATGCTGTTGGAGATGCACAACACAATGAACTATGTGGGGAAATGACCAGCCACGCGGTGTTCTGGCAATAACAAAATACCGAGACTCTGACTGGGGAGAGAATGACACTGAAAGCTTGCTGCTGAGGAAAGCGACAGTGGTTTTGGCAACCATAATCTACGAGAGAGACGACTCAGCAGGGGAAGCAAACATCGATACGGTACCGAGATTCTGCCTCAAGGGAAGAGACCAAGGGTCTAACGTCGAGATCATCGATCTGGCATCGAACTCTGAGGAGTAGCCGCTTCTGATGGGAAGATACAGTCTGACACTGTCGACTCTATTGGGGAATGTATAATCTGAAACACATGCTTGGGGAAGTACATTAGTGAGAACCTGCTGGGGATTGAAGAACCCAATGCTTGGACCAACTTTGCAGGGATAAGATACCAAATACCAACTGTTGAAGAAAAACAACCGCGATCATCTGTTGGGAACCTTAAGGAAATGCCCGAGTGTACCTGTTCTGAATAGACGATCCAAAGCACTTAAAATTTATAGCAATTTTAAATGTTTATTAAGCATGTACCTGTAAAGCTCTTATGTTTCATGATGCAATGTTTATAAAAAATTCGGACGTCATTTTTGCAAACAAAACAGTAAAATGGAAATGAACGCAGAGATATACTGAATAACATGATTTTATTGAATGAATGGCCTATGAATAAGCATTTACATCAGGAAGCAATCCCTGGAAAGAGGTAATTCCACAAAAGATAAAAACAGAAATTAATCTAATGGCAATGTGAAATGCATTTCTATCGGGTTCCAATTCTGCTATGACTTGCTCGTCTTCAAGATCCTCCAGATGATCAGCTTTCTGAAAAAGGTGATTGGACTGTTTCCTATCCTTCGGAAGTTTCCAGTTATCGACACGAGATAAGATTCAGAACTACTCAGAATGCAGTCATTTGCTTAATCCCTAACTTTTGCCTGGATTGCCCTTTCGGGTTTTCAATCCACCGGGATACCCATTTTTGCGTAAGTTGCCTTTTCAGGTTTTCAACTTACCGGGTGTACAATCTTTTCATTTTTAATCCCTAACTTTTGCCTGAACATTTTTCATTTTCTTGGTTCGCCGGGATGCCCATTTTTTTCCTGGACTATTCTTTTTATTGTCCAGCGGGTCTATTTTATGCGAAGTATTTTTTAACTTCGTCTGAGTTCACAGGGGAAGTGAAGTCTTCACCATCCATAGTTGCAAGCATTAAGGCTCCACCATCAAAAATCTTGGTGACAATATATGGTCCATCATAGTTAGGAGTCCACTTGCCCCTGTGATCTGTCTGAGGAGGAAGGATCCTTTTCAACACCAAATCTCCGACTTGGAAGCATCGAGGACGCACTTTCTGATCAAAGGCTCTCTTCATCCGACTTTGATACAACTGCCCATGACAAATGGCTGCCATTCGCTTCTCTTTGATAAGACTTAACTCATTGAACCTTGTCTGAATCCATTCAGCTTCGTCTAACTTGACATCCAGCAGGACTCTTAGAGAAGGAATCTCCACTTCAACAGGTAGGACTGCTTCCATCCCATACACAAGGGAGTAAGGGGTTGCCCCTGTAACACCCTTCTAAAATACCCCAATTTTAAATTAAAACATCAAAACATAAATCAGAGTAGATATGCAATTTAAGGGTGTCACACTTGACACTTCACACCATTTTCCAAATAACTGGTCATACTCATTTATTTATCAAAATAAAACATTGCACAATACGCAGCGGAATAAAATCCAACAATGAACAAAACATGTAACGCATCACATGTAAAACTGTTCAACATCCACAATTGAAAACAAAGTAAAACATCCCATCCCGATGTTACATCTACCAGAGCATGACCCACTAAGGAATTACACTAGACTCCAAGCACTAGCTTCTACTCAATCACTGCTCGTTACCTGAAACATAGTTGTAAGGGTGAGTTCCTCAATCGATATAATAAGCATTATAAAATATCATGTAATGCTAAGTAAATGAACACATCTCATCACCCTAATCATATCACACATTCAGTAACGGCAACATCAACTCATACTCATAATCATGCTCAACATAAACATCAAAACACACGTATAATATTGGAACACATCCATTCATATTATACACAATACATACATTATGCAATGAGACTCCATGCATGCGGTACCGACTATTCGTGAACATATAGTTCAACCTCACCGATCAAATCCAGATACGGCTACCAAGCACACTAGTCCCACTCATTTGAGACCTAGTGACTCACATCACTAATTCCTCACCATGGGAATTAGCTACCACCCCAAGGGCTATGCTATGCACGCTAAATCACCTAGCATGCAAACATCAACAACAATCCACAATAATTCATCACTAATTCCTCACCATGGGAATTAGCTACCACCATAAAGGCCACAATATGCAAGCTAAATCACTTAGTCATGCAAACATCAACAATCATCCACAATGGACATATGCTCACACTCTAAGCCATAAACAGTCCATTCATAATTGCATACATAATAGATACATCCACAGCATTATGCATACAATCATACATCATCCACATATTTATCACATAATCATATCATGCCACATAATCAATCACAGTATTAGCACGCTCTACTAATACCCCTACCGCTCAAAACAACGGGAAATGATCCCTATTATATCATACGCCAATATAGGCCAAACATCAAACATGCACACCACATTTAAATATAAATTTTTCACTTTTCACACAGTGTTAACCGGTTAACGCCCTGGGTTAACCGGTTAACGCAACACTGAACACGCTTCCTGGCAATTCACAACAGTGTTAACCGGTTAACACCCTGGGTTAACCGGTTAACGCAAGACAGACAGCAATATTTCACAATTCATAACAGTGTTAACCGGTTAACACCCTGGGTTAACCGGTTAACGCAAGACAGAAAGCTGTTCCTGCGCTAACACGAAGCAGAATGCAGAATTCTCCGCATTTTCCGCCGTTGGAGGACTTCCGGACCTCCGATTCCAATTCCGTAAAAAGCTACACGTTCGGAAAATCAAGACTCATCCAATTACAGATTCAATTACAGCTTTAACATAACTTATTCATCTCAATTTTTCAGCATTTCAACATCCCAATTAGGGTCAAATCAATGGCTTATCACTATCCATTACATGTTAACCCATAATACCCATTAAACGAAGATAAACCCCCCTTACCTGAGTTAATCCGGCAATCCTTTAGCTTCAAGCTCTTCCTTCTTCAACCTTCTTCTCCTGCTCTTCCTCTTTGCCCTTTTCTCACTTTCTTCCCTTTTCTCCCAATGTTACGTGTTCTCTATTTTCACTTAAAACCCTTTTTACCAAATGGGACCTTATATATATATATATTCCAACTTTATTATTCCAATAATAATAATAATTCCAATAATAATATTCCAATTATTTAATTAAATTAATAAATATATTATTAAAATAATTATCTTATTTTATCGGGGTGTTACAACTCTCCCCCACTAAAAGAGTTTTCGTCCTCGAAAACATACCTCAAGCGAATAACTCAGGATAAGACTCCTTCATCTGACTCTCAAGTTCCCAAGTCACATTGCCACCTGCTGGTCCTCCCCAAGCTACCTTTACCAAAGCAATCTCTTTACCCCGCAACTGCTTCAACTCTCGATCCTCTATCCTCATAGGTGATGTTTCAACAGTCAGGTTATCTCTCACTTGTACATCATCTACTTGGACCACATGCGACGGATCAGGAATGTACCTCCTCAACTGAGACACATGAAAAACCTCATGCAAATTCGCAAGTGACGGCGGTAAAGCGATACGATAGGCTACCTCCCCTATCCTCTCCAAAATCTGATAAGGACCAATAAATCGAGGTGTCAACTTCTTCGACTTCAAAGCTCGACCAACCCCAGTTATCGGAGTAACCCGAAGAAACACCTGATCTCCCTCTTGGAACTCAAGCGACTTCCTCCTCTTGTCGTGATAACTCTTCTGACGACTCTGAGCAATCCTCATCTTCTCTTGAATCATCTTAATCTTTTCCGTAGTTTGTTGAACAATCTCCGGTCCAACCACAGCACTCTCACCGGACTCATACCAACATAAAGGTGTTCGACATCTCCTACCATACAAAGCTTCAAACGGTGCCATACCAATGCTCGAATGAAAACTATTGTTGTAGGTAAACTCAATCAAAGGTAAATAACAATCCCAAGCACCTCCCTTTTCCAAAACACAAGCCCTCAAAAGATCCTCCAGTGACTGAATCGTCCTCTCAGTCTGACCATCAGTCTGAGGATGATATGCAGAACTCAATCTCAGCTTAGTTCCCAAAGCCCTCTGCAAACCTTCCCAGAACTTCGATGTAAATCTAGGATCTCTGTCCGAAACAATACTCGACGGAATACCATGCAAACTTACAATTTTCTCAATATACAACTCAGCTAATCTCTCTAACGGATAATCCATTCTGATCGGAATGAAATGAGCCGATTTTGTCAATCTGTCAACAATCACCCAAATAGCTTCAAAATTCTTAATTGTCCTCGGTAAACCAGCAATAAAATCCATACTGATACTATCCCACTTCCACTCTGGAATAGCCAACGGTTGCATTAGCCCAGACGGCTTCTGATGCTCAATCTTTAACTTCTGACAAGTCAAACAAGAATAAACAAAACTCGCAATTTCTCTTTTCATTCCCGGCCACCAAAATAACTTTTTCAAATCATGATACATCTTCGTAGCCCCAGGATGAATACTCAGGCCACTACGATGTCCTTCCTCAAGAATACTCTTCTTAAGTTCGGTAACATCCGGAATGCACACCCGATTACCAAATTTCAAAACACCATTCTCATCAACTCTGAATTCACCACCTTGACCTTGATTCACTAGAGTCAACTTATCAACCAAAAGTACATCGGATTTCTGACCCTCTCTAATCTCATCCAGAATACCACTCGTTAACTTCAACATTCCCAATTTAACACTATTGTGAGTACTCTCACACACCAAACTCAAGTCTCTAAACTGCTCAATTAAATCCAATTCCTTAACCATTAACATAGACATATGCAATGATTTCCGACTCAATGCATCAGCCACTACGTTTGCTTTACCCGGATGGTAATTCAAACCAAAGTCATAGTCCTTCAGAAACTCTAACCATCTCCTCTGTCTCATATTCAGCTCTTTCTAATCAAACAAATACTTTAAACTTTTATGGTCACTGAAAACCTCAAATCTTGACCCGTACAAGTAATGCCTCCATAACTTCAGAACAAATACCACAGCTGCCAACTCTAAATCGTGTGTCGGATAGTTCCTCTCATGAACCTTCAGTTGTCTCGAAGCATAAGCTACAACCTGCTTATTCTGCATCAAAACACCACCCAAACCCAACAATGAAGCATCACAGTAAACCTCAAATGGTTCCGACGGACTTGGTAATATCAGAATAGGAGCAGTAGTTAACCTTCTCTTTAACTCTTGGAAACCTTCTTCACACTTTGAGTCCCAAACAAACGCTTGCCCCTTTCTAGTCAACATCGTCAACGATAACGCCAACTTAGAAAATCCCTCAATGAATTTCCTATAATAACCTACAAGTCCAAGAAAACTCCTTATCTCAGAAACTGACTTCGGAGCTTCCCACTTAGATACCGCTTCTATCTTAGAAGGATCAACAGCAACACCACCTCTTGAAACCACATGACCAAGAAAACTAACCTCTTCTAACCAAAATTCACACTTAGACAGTTTAGCAAATAACTTCTTTTCCCGCAGAACTCCCAAAACCACTCTCAAATGTTCAGCATGCTCTTCTTCAGATTTCGAATACACCAAAATATCGTCAATAAACACCACAACAAACTTGTCTAGGTACGGATGGAAAATCCTATTCATATACTCCATAAATACCCCAGGCGCATTAGTCACACCAAAAGGCATTACAGAATACTCATAATGTCCATACCTTGTTCTGAAAGCAGTCTTCTGAATATCCTCAGTTTTCACACGTATCTGATGATACCCCGATCTCAAATCTATTTTGCTGAACACACTCGCACCAACCAACTGATCCATCAAATCATCAATCCTCGGCAAAGGATACCGATTCTTGATCGTCACTTTATTCAGTTGCCTGTAGTCCACACACAACCTCATAGTACCTTCTTTCTTCTTAACCAATAACACTGGTGCACCCCACGGTGACACACTCGGACGAATAAACTTCTTATCCAACAGATCTTCCAACTGACTCTTCAATTCAGTTAACTCAACAGCAGACATACGGTACGGAGCCATCGATATCGGCCTAGTACCCGGTACCAAATCAATCCAGAACTCAACTTCACGTTCTGGTGGTAATTCATTCACTTCTTCAGGAAACACATCAGGAAAATCACACACCACGGCTAGATCGCAAATCACCAGTTTATCTTTAGCCTCCAAAGTCGCTAACAGCATAAACAACTCTGCCCCATCTGCTACTGCCTCATTCACTTGCCTTGCTGATAGAAACAAACTCTTTCCTTCTTCAATCTCAGGAAAGATCACAGTCTTATCAAAACAGTTGATAGAAACTCGGTTAAACACCAACCAGTTCATACCCAAGATAACATCAATCTGCACTAGTGGAAGGCACACGAGGTCCATCCCAAAGTCTCTACCAAAAATACTCAAAGGACAATCTAAACAAACTGAAGTAGTAGTAACTAAACCCTTCGCAGGAGTATCAATCACCATACTCCCATGCATCTCAGATATCTCTAATTTGAGTTTCACAGCACAATCCAAAGATATAAAGGAATGAGTCGCACCTGTGTCAATAATAGCTACAAGAGGAAAGCCATTAATATAACACGTACCTCGGATCAAACGATCATCTGCAGAAGTCTCAGAACCCGATAAAGCAAAGACCTTGCCTCCCGACTGGTTCTCCTTCTTCGACTTAGGACACTGTGGACTAATATGACCCACCTCTCCACAGTTGAAACAAGTCGTAGTCTTCAACCGGCACTCTGCAGCCAAGTGACCACCTTTTCCACACTTGAAACACTTCTTCTCAGTACTGGTACACTCATGGAAATGATGTCCAGCCTGACCACATCTATAACACTTAGCAGGGGCACTGGAGTCTCCCCCACTAGGTCTCTTCATCCCACTCTGTCTCTGGAAACCTTTGCCAGCTGCATACGGTTTCCCACGATCATTCTGATTCTTGCCTTTCCTATCAACCCTCTGCTGATAGCTCTCCGCTCTGGCCTTGGTATCTTGTTCAAAAATCCTGCAACAGTCAACCAGGTCAGAAAACACTCTGATCCGCTGATACCCAATAGCCTGCTTGATCTCGGGACGCAACCCGTTCTCAAACTTCACACATTTCGAAAATTCCCCAGTAGCCTCATCATAGGGAGTGTAATACTTTGACAGCTCTGTGAACTTAGCAGCATACTCAGTAACAGACCGATTGCCCTCCTTCAATTCTAATAACTCTATCTCTTTCCTTCCCCTGACATCCTCTGGAAAGTACTTCCTCAGGAATCTCTCTCTGAACACCGCCCAAGTGATCTCAGCACCCCCAGCAGCTTCCAACTCAGTGCGGGCAGCAACCCACCAATCATCTGCTTCCTCTGACAGCATATGCGTACCGAACCTGACCTTCTGGTTATCAGCACACTCAGTCACTCGGAAGATCCTCTCGATCTCCTTCAACCACTTCTGAGCACCATCTGGATCGTATGCTCCCTTGAACATTGGAGGATTGTTCTTCTGGAACTCACTCAGTTGACGAGCAGCTCCCAATCCCACAACATTCGGATTCCCTCCAAGTACTCCAGCTAGCATACCCAGAGCCTCAGCAATCGCAGCATCATCTCTACCTCTTCCAGCCATCTCTATTCTGAAAGCCCAACAAGCTAAAACAATAAGTACTGATAGGGTTACACAACACCTATCATGTACAGGGAAACAGAATAATTACGACTCGACTCGACCGACTATGCTCTGATACCACTAATGTAACACCCTTCTAAAATACCCCAATTTTAAATTAAAACATCAAAACATAAATCAGAGTAGATATGCAATTTAAGGGTGTCACACTTGACACTTCACACCATTTTCCAAATAACTGGTCATACTCATTTATTTATCGAAATAAAACATTGCACAATACGCAGCGGAATAAAATCCAACAATGAACAAAACATGTAACGCATCACATGTAAAACTGTTCAACATCCACAATTGAAAACAAAGTAAAACATCCCATCCCGATGTTACATCTACCAGAGCATGACCCACTAAGGAATTACACTAGACTCCAAGCACTAGCTTCTACTCAATCACTGCTCGTTACCTGAAACATAGTTGTAAGGGTGAGTTCCTCAATCGATATAATAAGCATTATAAAATATCATGTAATGCTAAGTAAATGAACACATCTCATCACCCTAATCATATCACACATTCAGTAACGGCAACATCAACTCATACTCATAATCATGCTCAACATAAACATCAAAACACACGTATAATATTGGAACACATCCATTCATATTATACACAATACATACATTATGCAATGAGACTCCATGCATGCGGTACCGACTATTCGTGAACATATAGTTCAACCTCACCGATCAAATCCAGATACGGCTACCAAGCTCACTAGTCCCACTCATTTGAGACCTAGTGACTCACATCACTAATTCCTCACCATGGGAATTAGCTACCACCCCAAGGGCTATGCTATGCACGCTAAATCACCTAGCATGCAAACATCAACAACAATCCACAATAATTCATCACTAATTCCTCACCATGGGAATTAGCTACCACCATAAAGGCCACAATATGCAAGCTAAATCACTTAGTCATGCAAACATCAACAATCATCCACAATGGACATATGCTCACACTCTAAGCCATAAACAGTCCATTCATAATTGCATACATAATAGATACATCCACAGCATTATGCATACAATCATACATCATCCACATATTTATCACATAATCATATCATGCCACATAATCAATCACAGTATTAGCACGCTCTACTAATACCCCTACCGCTCAAAACAACGGGAAATGATCCCTATTATATCATACGCCAATATAGGCCAAACATCAAACATGCACACCACATTTAAATATAAATTTTTCACTTTTCACACAGTGTTAACCAGTTAACGCCCTGGGTTAACCGGTTAACGCAACACTGAACACGCTTCCTGGCAATTCACAACAGTGTTAACCGGTTAACACCCTGGGTTAACCGGTTAACGCAAGACAGACAGCAATATTTCACAATTCATAACAGTGTTAACCGGTTAACACCCTGGGTTAACCGGTTAACGCAAGACAGAAAGCTGTTCCTGCGCTAACACGAAGCAGAATGCAGAATTCTCCGCATTTTCCGCCGTTGGAGGACTTCCGGACCTCCGATTCCAATTCCGTAAAAAGCTACACGTTCGGAAAATCAAGACTCATCCAATTACAGATTCAATTACAGCTTTAACATAACTTATTCATCTCAATTTTTCAGCATTTCAACATCCCAATTAGGGTCAAATCAATGGCTTATCACTACCCATTACATGTTAACCCATAATACCCATTAAACGACGATAAACCCCCCTTACCTGAGTTAATTTGGCAATCCTTTAGCTTCAAGCTCTTCCTTCTTCAACCTTCTTCTCCTGCTCTTCCTCTTTGCCCTTTTCTCACTTTCTTCCCTTTTCTCCCAATGTTACGTGTTCTCTGTTTTCACTTAAAACCCTTTTTACCAAATGGGACCTTATATATATATATTCCAACTTTATTATTCCAATAATAATAATAATTCCAATAATAATATTCCAATTATTTAATTAAATTAATAAATATATTATTAAAATAATTATCTTATTTTATCGGGGTGTTACAACCCCGGTCGATGTACGTACTGAAGTACGGTACCCATGCAAGGCGAAGGGTAGCATCTCATGCCAATCTCTGTACGTAACGACCATCTTCTGCACAATCTTCTTTATGTTCTTATTTGTTGCCTCAACAACACCGTTCATCTTAGGACGATAAGGGGAAGAATTGTGATGTTGAATATTGAAGTTCTTGCACAACTCCTTCATCATTTTGTTATTGAGATTAGAACCATTATCAATAATGATTCTTTCGGGAATCCCATAACGATAAATGATTTCTTTCTTAATGAATCGGGCAACCACATGTCAGGTGACCTTCGCAAATGACGCTGCTTCGACCCACTTGGTGAAATAGTCGATGGCAACAAGAATGAAGCGATGCCCATTGGAAGTAGTCGGCTCAATCTTTCCAATCATATCAATGCCCCACATAGCAAACGGCCACGGCGAAGACATCGTATTCAAAGGACTTGGCGGAACATGCACCTTATCAGCACAAATCTGGCATTTATGAAACTTCCGAGCATATTTGAAACAATCAGATTCCATGGTCATCCAGTAATAACCTGCTCTCAACAATTTCTTAGCCATTGCATGTCCGCCGGCATGAGTACCGAAAGAGCCTTCATGAACTTCCTGCATTAACATGTCCGCTTCGTGTCTATCCACGCATCTGAGCAAAACCATGTTGAAGTTCCTCTTATACAGCACATCGTCTTTGTTCAAGAAGAAACTGCCTGCCAATATTCTCAAAGTCTTTCTATCATTGTTGGATGCCCCTGCAGGGTACTCTTGATTCTTCAGAAAGCACTTGATGTCGTGATACCAGGGCTTGTCATCAACTACCAGTTCAACAGCAAACACATACGCGGCCCATTCAAGGCGCATAACATCGATCCTGGGAACATAGTTCCACCTAATCACCTTGATCATGGAGGATAGAGTAGCAAGAGCATCTGCCATCTGGTTCTCATCACGAGGTATATGATACAACTTTACTGTTGTGAAGAAAGTCAACAGTCTTCTCGCGTAATCTCTGTAGGGGACCAGATTAGGCTGGAGAGTATTCCAATCACCATTCACTTTATTGATCACTAGAGTTGAATCTCCGAAGATATCCAGAGTCTTGATTCTCAAATCAATGGATTGCTTAATACCCAAAATACATGCTTCATACTCAGCTTCATTATTGGTGCACTCAAAAGTCAGACGAGCGGTGAAAGGCATGTGGGCACCTTTCGAAGTGGTAATGACAGCACCAATTCCACTTCCTTTGGCATTAACGGCCCCATCAAACATTAAAGTCCACTTTTCATCTGGATCAGGTCCCTCTTCGACAACTGGATCTTCACATTCTTTCATCTTGAGGAACATGATGTCTTCATCCGGAAAATCAAACTTCATCGGTTCATAATCATCAATCGGATGCTGAGCAAGATAGTCTGATAGAATACTCCCTTTGATGGCTTTCTGGGATGTATACTGGATTTCGTACTCTGTCAGTACTATTTGCCAACGAGCAGCCCTTCTGGTGAGAGCTGGCTTCTCAAATATATACTTGACTGGATCCATTTTGGAGATCAGTAAGGTTGTGTGAGTCAGCATGTATTGTCTCAATCGCTTAGCAGCCCATGCAAGTGCACAACATGTCTTTTCAAGCATTGAGTATCTCGACTCGCAATCTGTGAATTTTTTACTCAGGTAGTAGATGGCATGCTCTTTCCTACCTGTCTCATCGTGTTGACCGAGAACACAACCCTTGGAATTATCAACTATTGTCAAATACATAATCAGCGGTCTCCCTGGGACTGGAGGCATAAGGATTGGAGGATTCTGCAAATACTCTTTTATTTTTTCGAAAGCCCTTTGGCAATCATCATTTCACCTAATAGCCTGATCTTTTCTCAACAATTTGAATATTGGCTCACACGTGGCTGTTAGGTGAGAGATGAACCTTGCAATGTAGTTCAACCTCCCTAAGAAACCACATACTTGTTTTTCTTTCTTGGCTCAGGCATTTCTTGTATTGCTTTTACTTTGGCAGGATCCACCTCAATTCCTTTTTCACTAACAATAAAACCCAATAGTTTTCCAGATCTCACCCCGAAAGTACACTTGTTCGGATTAAGCCTTAGCTTGAATTTCCTCAAACGCTCAAACAGTTTCTGCAAATTCACCAAATGTTCTTCTTCCGTTTGAGATTTGGCAATCATATCATCAAAATAAACCTCGATTTCATGATGAATCATATCATGGAAAAGAGTTACCATAGCTCGTTGATATGTTGCCCCAACATTTTTCAGACCAAACGACATCACCTTGTAGCAGAAGGTGCCCCATGGGGTTATGAAAGTTGCCTTCTCCATGTCTTCTGGTGCCATCTTAATTTTATTATAGCCAGAAAATCCATCCATAAAGGAGAATACTGAGAACTAAGCCGTGTTATCCACCAAAACATCGATGTGAGGTAATGGGAAATCATCTTTAGGACTAGCTCTATTCAGATCTCGGTAGTCAACACACATCCGTACCTTTCCATCCTTCTTAGGTACTGGAACAATATTTGCAACCCATGGCGGATAATTTGTAACTGCTAGAAACCCTGCATCCAACTATTTTTACACTTCTTCCTTTATCTTGACAGCCATCTCTGGTCTTGTTCTTCTGAGCTTCTACTTGACCGGAGGACAATCCTCTTTGAGAGGCAAACGGTGTACCACAATGTCTGTGTCAAGCCCTGGCATGTCCTGATAAGACCAAGAGAAGATGTCAACATACTCATGCAGCAATTCAATCAGCCCCTTCTTCACATTATCTTCCAAAGCAGCCCCTATCTTGATTTCTCTCTTGACGTCCTCGGTGTCGATATTAATCACTTCAATAGACTCTTGATGCGGTTGAATGACCCTTTCCTCCTGTTTTAACAACCTGGCAAGTTCTTCAGGGAGTTCACAGTCTTCATCACCCTCTTCTTCAGCTTGAAAGATTGGATTTTCAAAGTCGAAGTGAGCCATAGCAGAATTGTTATCAATAGGATCCGGTGACGTGCATCTGCATGAGTGATGGTATATGCTTATGAGTGTGAACAAGGACTGAAAACTAAACAAAACATTGCCAAATATATTTTTTTGATTTTTAAAAACTGCAAAAATAGAAAGACAGTGAACAAAATATTTGAATGCAAAAAGACGTCCTTTATTTATGATAAAAATGCAGGTATTCACATAGATGAGCCCTACAATGAGTCATTATGCCCTGAGCGGAACGTAAGACTTGGATATGCACAAATAAATAAAGAAAATTACTCTTCAAGAAGAGTGACTTGGATAATATGTTCAGAAGACCAATTGCGGAGAACTTCACCCGGGACTCTTGGGCGCACCCAATTGTCAATGTCGCAATCACTATCCCCATCTTCTTCGTTGATTGCAGAGATCTGGCCATACTGAATGATGCCAGCATCGGAGAAAGTAATCGGCCCCTGACGACGGGTACCGCCTCGGTGAATGCCTGAGTCAGTTATCCTGCTAGTGGAATACCAAACTAAATGAGAACACCGTGGTGGTACCTGTTATGCAAGACATGCTAATGGGTATGCAAATGCAATGACATGTTTATCAATTCCAAAGGGTATTCTACCCCTTGATTCCAGTCACACATTAGATGAACAGTGTAAGAAGATCGAGTCGTGGATGAGAACTAGAAAACTCCGACTAGAATCAAGAAGAAGATATAAAACCCCTGGGAATAGATAAACATGTGTTAAATGATGTGAATGAAAAATGATGTGATGCAGTGTAGTGACATGGGAATCAGGATTGCTGTATCTGCTTGAACAACTGTCAAGTCGCACTGTCTGAAGAGAAAACCACTAAGGAACATATAAGAGATCAAAGCTCTGCTCCAACAAGAATACCAGAAAACCAGGTTAGTTGAAGGTTAAGGTTTCCTGAATTTAGCCCGCCCCTCACTGGTAGGTTCTAGGAACAGAAGTTCGCCAGCTTCTAGCCCTTTAGTCGAGAATAATACGTTTACCACTGAAGGTTTGGTATTATTACGAGACAAAAGACCTCCACTGACTCCCCTCAACAGGATATCCTAAAAGCAAGTTCCCAGCCTTGGGTCCTCGGGTTGAGCAACGAGAATGCGCCCACCAGAGCTAACATAATCGCGCCTCGGAGGAGTGCCTCGACTGAGTCCTCAGGAAATGATCACCAGAGTCGACGATTTCTAAAGGAACATCATGTCGTTACGGAACACCCGTAGGACAGAATATATCCAAAAGAAACCTCATATGGGTGTGGGTCTTCATGAACGACTTAACATAGCAACATGCCACGCAAGCCTCATGACTATCCACTCTAAAACCTGTGTGTACGCTCAAGCCTGGGTAGTGGGCTTATCTCTCATAGAACAACCCACCCCAACAAACAACCAACCCCACAGATCCAGCAGATACAACAATCATATGTACACAATGCAATAAGATAAAGCAGATAAATGCTGAAAGTAAATAACCGTACAAACGAATAAACACCCAACAAACAAGAAACCCACAAAATCTAGGAGGGACTCGCATAGCGAAACCGGGTCCCCAACAGAGTCGCCAGCTATCGCACCATGCGGAAAAAAACAACCGCCGGAGAAAAAAAACAGAAGAGTCGCCACCGTTCGTTATTTATCCCAAAGGAGGGAAAGGAAACGATCGAAGAAAACCTGAAGAGAGGAAAAGATAAGGTCTCGCAACCAAATCTAGGGTTCGGGAGTCGATTATGCGAAGGGAAGGTATTAGCACCCCTACGCATCCGTAGTACTCTACGGGATCCACTCTTGTTGTTCTAGTCTAAAGGGTGTAGGTATATCTAATTTACTATCTACTAAAGGAAGGTCAAAAGAAAAATGATGACTCACAAGGATGTCACATCCAATGCCTACGTATCTCATCTGAGTATGAGAATCAGAGTCTTCGTAGCTCGACTACCTATGAGCGAAAGAGAAGTGTGCTCGATAAGACATCGCGTCTTATGCCTACGTATCTCATCTGGAATGAGAATCAGAGCAAAACGTAGTTCAGCTAACTACGGGAACAAGGGTCTCGATTGAAACTAGGGCAAGAGGAAGGGAAGGTCTTGATCGCAATGAGGGCGAGAGAAAAGAATCGCAGTAAGGGCGAAAGCAAGCAAGGATTAGTTGTTAGTCGTCAGTCAAAACTCGGCAAGACATCGCATCTCATACCTACGTATCTCATCTGAACATGAGAATCAGAGTTGTCGTAGTTCGGATAACTAGGGGTTAAGGATTGCCATCTGAACATGGATTTACAAAAGAGGACACCAGCTGTGTCGAAGGAAGGTGGGCAATGTGTTCAACGTCCTAGCAGTAGGTGTCGCAGCTCGCTGGATCGAGTCTTAGGCAATGACCTCTTTGCAATAGAACGGATTGACATGCCACAAGATCGGAGATGCACAGAAGGTCTAAAAAGTGGGGAATCTCTGCCCTAGAGTTGTCATACAATGTGGACCTATGTGTTAGGATTTATAAACGGGAACATCTACCTAATGTTAGCATGCAAAGAATAAGGGAATTCTACCTATGTTATCATACAAAAGGTTCTACCTAATGGGTGCTACCTAAACGGAACAAGAGACGACAGATGGAGCAAAGAGAGGAGCCACGGATAAAGGGTAGATGGTGATGCCTGAGGCAATCGACTTACAAGAGGATGGATGAACGCGTGCTGGTTCTGTTAAGTTTTGAAAATGATTACTCGACGTTGGATCAAGCTTTTGATCTTGTTTTGAAATGATTATCGGATGTTCGTTTTAATTCTTGTATTAATAGATGAATAAAGAACGAAAGAATAAATATTATACACTTTATGGGATAGGGGTACATTTGTTATGAATGGGGATGGTTCATGGCAATTAAATAATAAGAACATATGCCTCAATCATCATACAAGTAGGCAACAATTATCCATCAAATCAGATAAGTAAACAGGTATATAATCAAATCAAAGAATCAAATAATGGAGCATTAAACAAGGCATGAGAAGTATGAACATGTTAAACAATCAAGCAATAGTAAGCATGGATGAAAGAAACAAGTATAACAAATGACAGATGAATCAGACAGATGAACAGATGCACAAAAAGGGTCCACTGAAATAATTAAATCAGGAAATGAGGCAAGGATAAAATAAAATCAAGATAAAAGGCCTCTAATACATGGCATATGAGATGAGCAAGGGAGGATCAAAATATCTCTTGAATTGCCATAAGCAATCCCTAAGTCAAACATCGATCATAAAGAAGTCAACTGAAAATTCAAGTCAACTTAATAAATATCAAATAAATAGAAAATTAATCAAGAAAATTATGAAAAATTAAACTAAGTAAAGTGGGGTCAGGACATCATCATCCTTCAAAAATATTTTAAAAATAATGAAAATTGGTACATAAATTAATTGGAATAAAACAGAGGTCAAACCAAAAGTCAACCAACAAGACTAGGTTAAAAATAAATCAAGAATAAATAGAAAATTAATCCAGAAAATTGTGAAATATTAAACTAAATAAGGTGGGGTCAGGACATCATCATCCCCTAAAATGATTTTTAAAATAATGAAAATTGGTTAATGAATTAATTGAAATAAAACAGAGGTCAAACCAAAAGTCAACCAACAAGACTAGGTTAAAAATAAATCAAGAATAAATAGAAAATTAATCCAGAAAATTGTGAAATATTAAACTAAATAAGGTGGGGTCAGGACATCATCATCCCCTAAAATGATTTTTAAAATAATGAAAATTGGTTAATGAATTAATTGAAATAAAACAGAGGTCAAACCAAAAGTCAACCAACAAGACTAAGTTAAAAATAAATCAAGAATAAATTGAAAATTAATCAAGAAAATTATGAAAAATTAAACTAAATAAGGTGGGGTCAGTACATCATCATCCCCCAAAAAGATTTTAAAAATAATGAAAATTGGTACATGAATTAATTGAAATAAGACAGGAGTCAAACCAAAAGTCAATCAACAAAACTAGGTTAAAAATAAATCAAGAATAAATTGAAAATGTGAAATAAAAATCCAAGAAAAGGTCAGGTTGACCATGGAACAGTGGTCAACCTTCATCCCAAAAATCAGAAGGTAAAAATAATTTTAAGTTATGAAAATAAAATCAAGAATAAAATGTATGCTAAAATGGACCATTTAGAATTAATAATTAAAATAAAATATTAATACTAAATAAATGCAAAAATAAAAATTAAATAAGGCATCAAGAAATATGGAGAATATTTTTGGATATTTTTATGAATAAAGAAAATATTTTAAATAATTAATTGAACTGGAAATGTGTTATGTGCTAATGGGCCATGAACGGGGGGGAGGGGGGGGAGGGTGTTGAAAGTGAATAAGCGAAGGCCCATGACCCACACCAATTAAAATCAGGCGTGACATAGTGAAATAACATTTTATTTAACAAAACCATGTGACATAACATCAACCGGTCACCTTATTTTAAGTCACTACAGGACAAAAACAAACAGGCGGCCAGGATTAAAACATACACACTAGATCTAATGGTTCTCAAGACGACACGTGGTCATCTTCTTCATTGAACCTTGCCCTAGCCATGTTCATGCAGGAATACGCAGGAAAACAATGGTTTTTTTTCAAACTTCAACTCAAAAAAGCAAGCACTATGATGCATCAAAAATCATGAAATAAAACCCAGAACTCAAGTACAAAATGCAAGGATTAACATGGTATCTTTGTTTAAGTGAAATAGTAGCTTAATCATGGAGAAAAGTTGACAATAAGATGTCAACATGGGCACGGGCATGAGCAGAAATTAACAGCACAAATCAATAACATGAACATGGCCTCATACTGAGGACTTCAGAAATGAGCATGAGCATAAGATTAGCATGGTAATGAGCATGATGATGAGCATGGATATACCAATAAATGGCCATGGAAGAGGAATAAGAGGGTTACCTAGTGGAAGTTAGTCCACTGCTTCTTGATTGTGGAGAGAATGGAAGAAGATGATGCTTCCTTTGTGCTTCAAGAACTTCAACTTGCTGAGAAATGGAAGCTGCCTCCAATGAACCTTGCCTTGCTTGCTTGCTCGAAAATTCACAATGGCCTTGCTTTCAGGTTTATGGTTTATGGCTTAAATATGGTGGGTCAAACATTCTTAATGGGCTTACAAATGATCTGTTTTGGTTTATGAGCAAATGGTGCAAAGTGAGGTGTATGAGCAATGGCACGTGAGTTTCTTATTTTGGGAAAAACTCTTAAGTGAATGAAATATGGTGCATGGCCAAATGAGGAAACAAACACGGGCTGGGTTTATGCAGCATAACATGGCTGGTTTGGCAAGCAAGGAAACATTTCAAAGTGGTGACTTTGTGGCCATATAACTTGATGATCAAATCACCAATTGATGAGATAATGCAAACAGTAGAAATATATCATGGAGCTTGGCATGTTTCATGTTGAGCATAAGTAGAAATAATGAGTGGAAGAAGGTGAAAAATGGCCCTCAAGATCATGTCACACCATGCAAAACTGGTTGGGCAAGCTAGGCATAAAATCTGCCTAGAAATTTCAAGTCATGGTGCCCACTTTAAGTGAATGTATCTCTCAAACCATGGATCCAAATGAGATGATTCCATAAGGAGGTGAAAGAGTACATGGCAAGGTATAATGGTTGTGAAGAAAATATTTTCAAATGATGCCTTGAAGTGCAAGAAAACTGGCCAAGAAGTCTTGACAAACTTTGAAGATTTTTAGACTTAGAAATTTTTCTAAGTGTCCTAAAAATATGCCCTACTTTGACTAAGCACAACTTTCTCAATTTTGATCCAAATGGAGCAAACTTTATATTTCTAGAAATCTTGGAACAAGAGGAACAACTTTCATGTTGGAGAAAGTTTCAAATGGAGCTTTTAACTTGATGGAAAATAGGCTTAAAGTGAGTGCAACAATCATAAAAACTTTCCCTAAATGGAAGGTCAACCATTTCCAAATTAAGTAACTTTTCCAATTCCTGATTAAATGATGAATCCATGATCCAACCTTGATCAAATTTCACATGTAAGCTCCCCTAGGCATGGATCTTGACATTCCACTCTCAAAAAGTCAGGAGTTGACTTTTCTGGCCCCACAGTTGACTTTTCCCAAACTGTCTGATTCCCGATTCCAGTGATCAATTGAAGCACTTCTGGCTCAAATAAAAAGATGATTTTTTGTATGTAGACCCTTGTGGACATATGGAGGGCCATGGAAAAGGGTTTCACCCAAAGAATCAGAATTAAACTGATTTTATACCAAACCCTAATTTTAGGGCAAAATTGATCGGGAACTGATTGCACTGCTTGCCAATGGATCTTTCTGAAATAATTATGAGTCTTCCTAGGACAAGATGCCTCTCCAATCATGACATGGATGAGCTCCTCTACTTCCAACCAAACATTGCCTGTTGCAGGTAGCCATGAAACCCTAATTTCTGATTAAATCCAGATGCACACTCTGATAGCTCTGAATCCTTCACTGATGAACTGAAGACCATAATAAGATACCTGGAGCCCCCTTGAGACCCTTGAGACTTGTATACTCAGAGAATGAAGTCCAATTCTCAATCTTGCTTTGTGTGGGCTCTTTCTGTTAAGGAGTGATCAATCAAGACCTGATTCCCAAGTCACTAATGCATTATGCAATGAGTATGACCTAATATGATGTCAATGAAATGTGAAACATAATCTCATGCTTCCAAGAAAAATGAAGGGTAAATTTTGGGGTATTACACTCACCGGACTGGTCCACCTTCAACCATCACCTAAATGAAAAAGTAAGATATGGATTCAAAGAAAAAATACTCATGAGCTCGAATCTGGCCTCAATTTTGTCTAATTCCAAGTATATGAAAAGATACAGGGAATTGAATTTTGAGGATCATGAACTGAGTTGCTTTGATTTGACCTTAAAGCAACTCAATTTTGTTGCCTATATTGGTAGGACTTTAGACAACTAAAAATCAACAAGAATAATGGAGAATTGAGAGAGAATCGAAGAGAAGAAGTTTATGAAAAATCACCTTCGAGTTAATCTTATTTCACTTGATCTTGATCTGGATTTGATTGCTTTCTCCTCCTCTTGCTTGCAGAAACCAAATGAGATGAAAAGGGATGTGAATTTCTGGATTTTGAACTTCCAAACAGAAGATGAAGTTCAAGCTCGATTTCAAGAGAAATCTCAGAAAATTCTATGGCAGTGAGGGTTTGAAATGGTCTAGTAAAGCTTGGGCAAGGTGTTGATAATGAATCTGAAGCCTTAAGCTTATTTAAATAGGTAATGCACTTGATATTTTCACCACTTTAAAATTGGACAAAAATTAGTAACCTCCTTACATGGGTGCATGGGAAATGATTTGGTCCTTGAGGATGATGCAATCCATTCCCAATTCGTGTACAAAGTATGCTGAAATTATCATGTGGAAGCATGCAAAAGGAAATGATCATGTGAAGTCCAATCTTGCCCAAACACTTTAATGAAACCATGCACAAGTCCCTCAAATTTAACCTAAATGAGATGATTTTGGATGTTTTGGAAAGGTGCGATCAAGGGGAACAACTTTCATGTTGAACACTTTTTCATTTGAAATTTTTCTAAGTCCCAAGTCAAATGTTCACTTCTTCCACCTTGAATAACTTTTTCTATGGACTTCAAATGAGAAACGTTCCTTCATCAAAGTTTTATAGGTTTTAAGACTCTTCAATTTGGTCACAAATTTGACCTCATTTGGATTTTGCATGAGGGAGTTATGCATTTTAGAAGTTGAGGAAAATCACTTGTTCAATGGTAATGGCCCAAAATGACCTATAATGTTTCCTCTTGGCACATGCATTTTCAAGTTGAATTTGCACTTCCTCTAAACATAAAAGTTGAAGTAGCCATCTTGAAATTGACCATGGAATTTGAATGGCTTTCATATGATAAAAGATGAGCAAGTTATGGGCTTGGGAAGTTGACCCACAAACTAGGGTTTAGACAAAATGACCTATAATCTTTCACCATAAAAAATGACTTTACAAGAAAAACTAGATCTAGACAACAAAATGAAAGTTGTTTGAAATGTCATTTAGAGTAACTTTTATCTTGGAATAATTTTCATATGACAAAAATTGTAGGAGATAGGGTCTAGGGAACCCCTGTTTTGACTAGTTGACTTTCTCTGGTCAACCACCATGAACCAACTTGCTAGCTTGACATTATCTTGAATTTTGGGACCCATGGAGGATCGTATATGCATAATATGATGTAATTGTGAAGTATCCCTTGGAATATTTGATCAATTGTTGAAGAAACTTATTGAAGAAGTTACACATGATAAAGAAAAATGATACAATCAAAAGTGCTTGGTGATCTCTCCCAATACAAACCCGATGAATAAGGGGTGAGGAGGATGCCAAGTTGTGATCCCAATGCTAATGCTTATGATGAGCTAGCATGAGGGATCTTAGGGGCAAAATTGGGGTCTTACAGCTTCCCATATTTAAGGACGTTCTAGCTGAGGAAGTGAAGGTTAAAATATTCGTATCAACTCAGTATAATGGACTTAAATAAAAACAATAGAAGAAAATTTTGGTCCTTAAGAGACTTCATGATGCATATGAAATGAAATGTTAGACTTACTCTCTCCGGGGAAGATGTTGCCACAAGGGAAAAGAGTCCGGAGAGACTAAAAGTCTGCAGGAGCATAATGTGTTCCCTAAGGAAAACACACTGGGGGGACAGAGACTCTGGGGGATAAAAAGTTGTGCCTAGGCTAGGCTATGACTTAAAACTGTTGGGGGACATGAGAGATTCCATGAAAATAAATCAGTGGAAAGACTCAGCCGGGGACAAAAGAAAAAATCTACAAGGGAAACGGGTAGATCAGGACAAAACTGAAATTCCCGAGTCAAACAGAAAACGGCGATTCCACTGAGGAAATACGCACTCAAACTTAATTGGGGAAGAAAAGAACTTCAACACAGGAGTAGTAGAAATATATTATCCACTACCAGTTACTGGGTAAGGAGATAACAAAATCTTTCAAAGAGGACATCCGTTACCGGTTAGGGTAAACATATCAAGGATGACTAGTTGAGGGCAACAAGAGGTGTATTCATTACCAGTTATTGGGTAAGAATAACCTGCTGGGGAAAAGCCAAAATAGGATTTACAACTACCGTTTACTGAGCAGAAGACCAAAGAGAGAGAATATCCGTCACTGATTAAAGTGAACATATCAAAGATAAACTCAAAGGAAAAATATTCGTCATTGGTTAAGATGAACATATCAAGGATAAACCACCTGAGGAATTAGGAAGAATATCCATTACCGGTTAGGGTAACATATCAAGGATAAACTCCGAGGGGAGAAATAGGAATTATATCTATTGGTTACTGGATAGAATACCAAAGAGAAAATATCCGTCACTGGTTAAAGTGAACATATCAAGGATAGACTCTGCAAAGGGAAACGGGATTTACAACTACCAGTTACTGGGCAGAAGACCAAAAAGAGGACGAAACTCGTCATCGGTTAGGATGAACATATCAAGGATTGACCCTTTGAGGGAAGGAAATAGGGATTACAACTACCTTTTTACTAGGTAGAATACCAAAGGAGAGAATATTTGTCACCGGTTAGGATGAACATATCAAGGATAAACTCAAAGCAGGGGAAGAAAATATCCGTCATCGGTTAGGATGAACATATCAAGGATAGCCTTTTGGGGGAAACGTGAAAACAAATTCGCTGGGGAGAAAGAGGAAATAGATTACTTTCACCAGGTATTGGGCAAAAGTAAAGTACTCACAAATCGAGAAGAATATTACCGGTTACTAGGTAATAGACTCTCAGGGGACCAAAAGCATCTATCTAGGTGAGATCTAGAAAGAAAAGGTCAATCAAAGACTCAACCCAATGAGGATATAACTCAACGGGGATTGGTTCCATCCAGATAATCAACTAGGGAGGAAGCTAAAATAATAATCATACACGAGGGAATAACTCAGTGGGGAATGAGAAAGGTTGAATTATTTCTACTTAAAGGGCTGACACTCTACAATTGAAAGAGGATAGACGCACCAAGTCTGCACGGGGGAAAGGATACCCCCATAGCAGAGGAATAATCAATCAAACAGTGCAATAATAATGTATAATGAAATATCTTATGTATGAATGTATATGTATATGTATATATGATGATTGTGCTGACAAAACTATCACAAAGGATACAAACGTCGCCGATCTGAATCATCAATACAACATCTCATCCAATCTCAACAGGAGGGAATCAAATGTTCATCACAAAGGCTCAACCCTGGCTGGGGAAAAGGGAAAGAACTGCCGAGGATCTACACCATCAACTCTGTGGGGAATTTTAGGTCAACACCATATCAAATGGGAGACAACTTTGTAGAGGATCAGAATTACTTCTCTAGAATCAGCGTTGAACTGGAATCTGTTGGAGACTTGAGGGGAAACACAATCGTGCGGTGGGTTTAATGCAAACTGTTGAGAAACGTGCCTACAACTCAAAGGAGGCAAATGCAAACTCGGCTGGGGAAATCAACGAGATTCGGTTGGAGATGCTGAAATGTTGCTGGGGATGAAACAGAGATCACACCAACTGCTCGGGGAAAACCAACAATGCTTCGCATTTTAGGGCTCACCTGTTCTCAGACCGCTGTTGATATTCCTTAAATGAAATCGATTGCTCTTTAAAAGTAACTGCTTTTATTATTTAAGAATACATGATTTTGATTTTAAAATTTCAATTTCAAAAAATCACCATAAAATTTTAATTCTATTTTGCTGAATAAATAAGATTAGAAACAATTGGATAAAAGCTCAACTTTATTTAATAGAATGGTAGTCTGTAAAAGACAAGACTCCATAGATCTTTTACAAAAAGTTGAAAAATGGTAATTTACATGGAAAAGGACTACATTGAATACAATGATCACTAATCCTTCTACTACCTTCAATATCCATTGTGCTCTTGGCTTCGGTTGAGAGTGATGAATCAGAACCAACTGACATGCTCAAGAATGTCTTCAAGACTAAAGATCAACAGGATGCAGTTACTTGCCATAATCCCTAATTTTTGCATAATTGCCCCAAGGTGGGGTACTCAATTTATCGGGATAATTTTTCTATTTTATGTCTCTAACTTTTGCCTAGATCGCCCTTTCGGGTTTTCAATCCACCGAGACGCTCATTTTTGCCTAAGCCGCCCTTTCAGGTTTTCAACTTAGTGAGCTGTTCTTTTCTTTTTAGGTGAAGTGTTTCTTGACTGCATCGGCGTTCACAGGACGCGTAAACTCTTCACCATCCATAGTTGTAAGAATCAAAGCACCACCTAAGAAGGATCTCTTAACAACATATGGGCCTTCATAATTAGGATTCCATTTTCCCCTAGAATTTGGTTTGAAAGATAAAATTTTCTTGAGCACGAGGTCACCTTCTCTGAACACATGAGGTCTGACCTTCTTATCAAATGCTTTCTTCATTTTTTGCTGGTACAACTGACCATGACACATGGCAGTCAATCTCTTCTCTTCAATCAAATTCAGCTGATCATACCTGGTCTGACACCATTCATCCTATGTCAACTTGGCTTCCATCAGCATACGAAGTGATAGGATCTCGACCTCTATTGGGAGCACAACTTCCATGCCATAAACAAGTAAGAAAGGAGTTGCCCCTGTTGAAGTGAGGATGGATGTATGATACCCATGCAAAGCAAATGGGAGCATCTCATGGCAATCCTTGTATGTCACAACCATCTTCTGAATGATCTTCTTGATGTTCTTGTTTGCAGCTTCAACATCCCCATTCATCTTAGGTCTGTAGGGAGAAGAATTATGATATGCAATCTTGAAGTCTTTACAAAGAGCTTCCACCATATTATTGTTAAAGTTCAATCCATTATCAGTAATGATCTTACTTGGAACACCATATCGGCATATAATATGATTTTTGATAAACCTCACAATAACTTGCTTGGTTACATTCGCATATGATGTCGCTTCAACCCACTTTGTGAAGTAGTCAATAGCCACCAGAATGAAACGATGTCCGTTTGAAGCTTTGGGCTCAATCATGCCAATCATATCAATTCCCCATATGGAGAAAGGCCATGGAGAGGAAATGACATTCAATAGTATCGGGGGAACATGAATCTTATCTGCATTAATTTGACACTTATGGAATTTCTTCACAAACTTACAACAGTCAGATTCCATTGTCATCCAATAGTAACCTTCTCTCAACATCTTTGATCGATCACCATTTCCATTGAATTCCCACCATTAATCCGATGTATTTTCATCACTTTGGTAAGATTTGTGTTTGTTTATAGTTGTTTCAGAGTCATTTATCATGTTTTGTTAGTTTGGTATCGCATTTCATTTTATTACATGTTTATGTCAAAAAGGTCTCTTTTACGCTTCGTTTTGGTAGTGTTATTGTTACAGGCCGTTGCATAGGTTTAAAAGCACTAATAGTGGTGTTAGGGATACTCAGAAAGGCAAAAATATGAAAATACAACAGTTCAACACGGGCACCCGTGTGCCACAACACTGCCCGTGTTGTTGGTAAGGCAAAGCAAGCTTGGAGAGGAAAAAAACAGAGAGTTAACACGGGCACCCGTGTGTAGGAACACGGCCCGTGTTGATGCCCCTGTAACTTAACCTGAAAATAATCATGTTTGAAAGCACACACAGGCACCCGTGTGTACACACACGGCCCGTGTTGATGGGCGCGGCTTAGAAACTTCAACTTTTGCCATGTGAATCTATTCTGCTCATTAAGGGTAGTTTGGACTTTTTGCTTTGGGAAAATCCATCTGGAACTATTAGAAGGCTTGGGAGAGAAAGGAGAAGACACTTTTTGACGTACGAAAAGTAACATTGCACCGGAGAAGATAGCTACTACGGAGGATTTGAAGACGGCGAGATTCAAGGGCATCACCCATTGAAGATCAAAATCTCCTAATTCTTTGTAATTTTTAATTTCTATACTATGATTTCTTTGAATACTATGAGAGGCTAAACTCCCACTGCTAGGGGGGTGGTCCTGATTTGATCTGATGTTATGAATTCTAACTTTGGATTTCCTATTTACTATGTTACGAATTTCAATTCAATTGTGTGACGTGCTTATGCTTTTGTATCAAACAAATACAATTAGATCTATGACTATCAATAACAGGACTGTGATTGTTAGGGTTTTCACACAATTGGGTTTATAATTGTATCACCTAGGACTAGGAACTTTTGTAAATCACCATAAACCTTGATATTGTTCATGATTAAAACCAATGATTAATTGAATGGACATTTGAGTAAGAATTGGTAGTTTAATAGTTTCTTCCTTAAGGACTTAAGGAAAAACATTCTGAGGTTAGGTAATTGAATGTTTCATATGTATTAAGGAAATCTTGACTGAATTCTTAACTGGTTAAACCAACCACTCCCCCTAGCATATTTTATCTTAATCAATTATATTTTACTTCTGTTGTGTTTATCGTTAAAATTCCAAAACAACCAAACCATTATCTTTTTGTTCTGATAGAATCAAAGTAAAATAAGTATTTCCTACGCAATCCCTGAGATCGATACTTGGAAATAAAACTCCTTATTACTACATCGGTAAAAATAGTACATTTGCTATTTTTTCGATCAAGTTTTTGGCGCCGTTGCCGGGGATTTCCAAAATACCGATTTTAATTTTTATTCTATTGAAATTTTGTTGCTCGTCAACCAAAATATTATCTGCAACAATCTTGTTATTCAACTCTAATATTTGTCTAACTTGTTTATGCGAGGTAAGACCTCAACGGATTTTTCTTTTGACGCAGATCCAGGAAGAACTCTTCGCGCTAGACTGGGACAAGCTAAGCGAGAAAAACTGGAATTAGCAGAGAAAGCAGAGGAGGAAGTTATTTCAATGCACTCAGAGAATTCAGATTCAGACGCAGAAACAGTTCCTGAAGTTATGGCTGCAAACCCACCACCACCACCACCACCAGAGAGACTTCTCGGTGACTATGGTGAAACCAACACTCCGGGTGGTCGTATGACAATTGTAAACCAACCGGTAAATGTAGACCAATTTCAGCTGCATCCTAGCATAATTAATCAACTCGAAATGCGGTCATTTTCTGGAAGAGTGAATGAAGATGCCAACAAGTATCTCCAAAGGTTTTTAACTATGAGCACAACGCTTAAAATGCTTGGACATAATGAAGAAGCAATAAGGCTTCGCATGTTCCCATTCACTTTAGCAGATGAAGTCGAAGAGTGGTTCTATTCCTTACCTGCTGGCAGTATCACTACATGGGAGGAGATGGAAGCAGCATTCTTGCACGAATATTTTCCTGCATCAGTGTCACTGAGAAAAATATACGAGATCCTAAATTTCAAGCAGAAGGAGGGTGAGTCACTAGGAGATGCCTATAAAAGATTCAAGAGAATTCTCGTGGCTTGTCCTACTCACAACATGGATGAAACTGAGCAGATGAAAATGTTTGTTAATGGTCTTCGAATTCAAACGAGACAAATCCTTGATTCAGCAGCCGGTGGCTCAGCTAACTTTGCAACAACCACCGGTATGAAGAAGATAATTGAAGCAATTGCCTCGAATGAGCATTTGGAGTTATATGATAGGGTGTCAAGCAAATCTGTAGTTATCGACTTGAAGCTTGAAACAAACAAACAGGTGAAAATTGAAGAAGCAGTTGCTGTGGAGGTAGAGAAAAGGTTGAAAGCACTTAACATAGGTGCTCAGAAAGTGGCTCAAGTACAACAGGCACCAAACGATGTGTGTGGCATTTGTAATGGACCACACAATATTGTTCATTGCTTTGCAACACCACAACAGATAGAAGATATCAAGCTTTTAAAGCAAAACAATCCCTACTCCAACACATACAATCTGGGGTGGAAGAATCATCCCAACTTTGCGTGGAAAGATCAGAAGGGGAATGTGCAACAGCAAGTACAAGGCCAATATCAAAACCAATATCAGCAGCAGCAACAACAAGTCCCAAGGAAGGCAGATTGGGAGATTGCAATTGAAAAGATGGAAGCTCAAAATATGCAATTTGAAGAAGAGACTAGAAACAATTAGAAAAACACCACCGCCTCCCTAAAGAATCTCGAAGTTCAGCTGGGGCAGATAGCACAACACTTGGCAAGTTCTCGAACACCAGGTTCCCTACCAAGTGAAACAGTTCAAAATCCGAGAGGTCAGGAGAATGTTAATACTGTCACGACGACAGAGAAAAAGGTTGCTAAAAATAAAAAAAAAATTATCACCGAGCGAGCCGACTAAAGAAGAAACTACAAAAGGAACTAAACCGGTGATTAAGTTGCCCTATCCTCAGAGAATGACAAAGAAGGAACCTAGTGAGTCAGACTTGGAGAAATTCATGACAATGTTTAAAAGGATTGAGGGTCATATGGCCTTGTTTGAAGCACTTGAAAGGATGCCCATGTACAAGAAATTCGTGGAAGAGGTAATGGCTGAAAAGAAACCAACCACTGAAGAACAGATATCCGGTAAGGAAAAATATGATGCAAACTCCTTGGAGCAGAACATTCCTAACAAACAAAAGGGTCCAAGAACTGTCACAGTACCATGCACAATCAAAGAAAGAACCTTCAAAAAGGTACTAATAGATTCTGGAGCTAGTGTGAATCTGATGCCATTATCGATCTATCACAGGCTGGGTATTAAAAATATCAGTGATATAAAGGCCAATCTGAAGTTTGCGGATCACTCAAGAAAAGATGCTTATGGTATGGCTGAAGATGTGCTGGTAACAATAGCTGACTTGACTTTCCTAGTCGATTTTGTAATCCTAGACATACCTGAAGACAATGAGGCACCTATCATTCTGGGTCGACCTTTCATGAAGATGAGTCGATGCAAGCTCGACATGGATGAGTGCACGTTAACCTTGAAAGTTCACAACAAGGAAATAACATTGAAGGCTATTGAAGACCAGGAGATGGAGGAAGATGCAGAATCTCAGTATCAAGTGGGCTTATCAGGACATTGAATACTATCAAAGTATCACCACTGCCAGTAGCCACCCTAAACGGAAAGATTCCTAGCACCGGAAGGAAGGTTAAAAAGGAATCGTGGCACAAAGGAGTCCAGACTGATAAAAGAGACAACGTCCGAGTTATAGACAAGAGGTGCAACAAGGTTTTGAACCTGAAATACCCCCCATGATAAGGGAAATGAACCGTCGAGCCATGCGACGTTAAACGAAGTGCTTCGTGGGAGGCAACCCACGCGTTTGATGTCTAATTTATTTCGTTTTTCTTTTTCTTTGTGTGTGCTAAAATTTTGTTGTAGAGGAGGAGGAGAACTAGAAGGGCAAAGTCACAAACACCTCAAAATGGAAGGAAACCACACAAGTGCAGTAAAACAACAGTAGTCGCTGTGAGTCCCCTTTGTATCTGGATTTAAACATTAAGGTCAATGTTTAGTTCAGGTGTGGGGGAGTTTTTCCTTTCATGTTTTATTTCGTTTTCATTTTGTTCATGTTTTCCTTCATCATTTTTTTGCTTTCGTTTTTTGCTTCTGTTGTTGTAGTATTTTGTTTTTATTGTTTACTTGTGTGTACAGAGTGATGAGAAATTGTTGGACGAATCCGGGATCGATGGTAGTGGATGAAAGACACCCCTCATACTTGTTCTGATAAGGTACCCAGGAAGTTGATGCAACCATGAGAAAGTAAAGTCAGACACAATTTGGTGACACTGGACCAAGAGAGCGGTATGGTAGAACCGAATCAGAAAAGAAACCACATGACACTAGGAGCCTTCAGAGCTTGCAAGGCTAACCAACATGGTGAGATTACAAAAAGCTAGACACTAAACATCAGCATGAGAGTTCAGCCAGGTATGACTCTACCACTCTGATTTTGCGTATGTCCTTTTGACACTTCACAGCATGACAACACACACTGAGGCAAGTTGTTTGTTTAGCCAGGGCCTTTCTTGCCACCCCTATCTGTATGTTTCCCTTCGTGAACCCCGTTGAGCCTTAGCCATTTTATTCATCATAAACCCCATGTTAACCACTAATCATTCATTTCTTCCATCACTCGTCATTCATTTCTTCCATCACTCGGCATGATTGTTGTAAGCTAAGTTTGGGGTGGTAATCTTGAAAGATAGGGCAAGTGCATAATAAGAGATCATACAAAAAGAAGAGATTTGTGTGTGTTCAAAAAAAAAAAAAAAGAGAAAAATGCACTTGCCAAGACTGAAGACTCTAACACCTGTAAAATGCTCAGAGAGAATTGAGTAAAAAGAGTCAAAAGTGAATAAACTCCCTGAGCTATGAGTTAAGCACGAAAAGAAAAAGAGAAAAGCAAACAACATGAATGCCGAGTTCTAAACCTTTTATTATCCATTTTTGTATTTATCCCACCGTACCCAAGCCCCGTTACAACCTAAAAGACCTCGTAAAGTGTGTGAAATCTGCTGTTGTCGTGAAATTAGAATATATTCAAATTTAAGAGTTTGGTATTGCATACTGTGCTGAGAGTGTACACACCCTAACCATGAGAGATGTTGTGAGTGTGTGAAAAAGCTTGCAGGTAACGAGGCTTCTGATGTTGAAATATGGCGAATTGTCTGAGTCGGAGATACCGGAAACTTGAGTGGAAAGGAAGAACACAAATTGTGAAGGACAAGGTTGCATTGTGGAAAATGAATTCGCGGGTGACCTTTGTTTGGACTCAATACATCACTTGAGGACAAGCAATGAGACAAGTTTGGGGTTGTGATCGGTCACCATTTCCATTGAATTCCCACCATTAATCCGACGTATTTTCATCACTTTGGTAAGATTTGTGTTTGTTAGTTGTTTCAGAGTCATTTATCATGTTTTGTTAGTTTGGTATCGCATTTCATTTTATTACATGTTTATGTCAAAAAGGTCTCTTTTACGTTTCGTTTTGGTAGTGTTATTGTTACAGGCTGTTCCACAGGTTTAAAAGCACTAATAGTGGAGTTGGGGATACTCAGAAAGGCAAAAATATGAAAATACAGCAGTGCAACACGGGCACCCGTGTGCCACAACACTGCCCATGTTGTTGGTCAGGCAAAGCAAGCTTGGAGAGGAAACAAACAGAGAGTTAACAAGGGCACCCGTGTGTAGGAACACGGCCCGTGTTGATGCCCCTGTAACTTAACCTGAAAATAATCATGTTTGAAAGCACACACGGGCACCCGTGTGTACACACACGGCCCATGTTGATGGGCACGACTTAGAAAATTCAACTTTTGCCATGTGAATCTATTCTGCTCATTAAGGGTAGTTTGGACTTTTTGCTTTGGGAAAATCCATCTGAAACTATTAGAAGGCTTGGGAGAGAAAGGAGAAGACACTTTTTGACGTACGAAAAGAAACATTGCACCGGAGAAGATAGCTACTACGGAGGATTCGAAGATGGCGAGATTCAAGGGCATCACCCATTGAAGATCAAAATCTCCTAATTCTTTGTAATGTTTAATTTCTATACTATGATTTCTTTGAATACTATGAGAGGCTAAACCCCCAATGCTAGGGGGGTGGTCCTAATTTGATCTGATGTTATGAATTCTAACTCTGGATTTCCTATTTACTATGTTACGAATTTCAATTCAATTGTGTGATGTGCTTATGCTTTTGTATCGGACAAATACAATTAGATCTATGACTATCAATAACAGGACTGTGATTGTTAGGGTTTTCACACAATTGGGTTTATAATTGTATCACCTAGGACTAGGAACTTTTGTAAATCACCATAAACCTTGATATTGTTCATGATTAAAACCAATGATTAATTGAATGGACATTTGAGTAAGAATTGGTAGTTTAACAGTTTCTTCCTTAAGGACTTAAGGAAGAACATTCTGAGGTTAGGTAATTGAATGTTTCATATGTATTAAGGAAATCTTGACTGAATTCTTAACTGGTTAAACCAACCTCTCCCCCTAGCATATTTTATCTTAATCAATTATATTTTACTGTCTGTTGTGTTTATCGTTAAAATTCCAAAACAACCAAACCATTATCTTTTTGTTCTGATAGAATCAACGTAAAATAAGTATTTCCTACGCGATCCCTGAGATCGATACTTGGAAATAAAACTCCTTATTACTACATCGGTAAAAAGAGTACACTTTCTATTTTTCCGATCAATCTTCTTTGCCATAACATGCCCATTGGAATGAGTACCAAAGGAACCTTCATAGACTTCAGTCATCAACAGGTTTGCTTCTTATCTATCCACGCATCTGAGCAGAACCATATCGAAGTTTCTCTTGTAAAGCACATCACCATTCAGGTAGAAGTTGCCATCTAATCTTCATAAAGTCTTCTTATCTTTCAAAGATGCCCCGCGCGGGTAAATCTGACTTTGGAGGAAACTCTTAATATAAAAAAACCAAGGCTTTTCATCTTGGACCTCTTCAACATAAAACATATGAATTGGCCTATCAAGACGTATCACGATCAAATTAGGAACTTCATTCCAAAATTTCACGATATTCGTTGAAGCCAACGTTGCAAGAGCATCTGCCATCTGGTTCTCATCTCGAGGGATATGATGAAACTCAACCTTTGTAAAGAAAGTTAAGATCCTCCTCGCATAATCTCTATATGGTATCAAACCGGGTTGATTCATCTCCCATTCACCTTTGATATGATTCACAACCAAAGTTGAATCTCCATAAACGTCAAGATATTTGATTCGGAGATCAATGGCCTCTTCAAGCCCCATAATGCAAGCTTCATACTCAGCCATATTATTTGTACACTTGAAAGTCAATCTAGCTGTAAACGGAAAATGCGTGCCTTGAGGAGTAATAATCACTTCCCCAATGCCACTGCCATACTGATTAACAGCTCCATCAAATATCATGCCCCAGCGAGAACCAGGTTCTGGACCTTCTTCAAGCAATGGTTCATCACAATCTTTCATTTTCAAGTACAAGATCTCTTTATCAGGAAAATCGTACTGCACTGACTGATAATCTTCAATCGGTTGATGAGCCAAATGTTCAGCCAAGACACTACCTTTAATTGCTTTTTGAGATCGGTATTCAATATCATACTCTGATAACAACATCTGCCAACGGGAAATCCTCTCAGTTAAATCAGGCTTCTCAAAAATATACTTGATTTGATCCATTTTGGATATCAACCAAGTAATATGATTCAACATATACTGGCGCAGACGCTTAGCAGCCCAAGCCAATGTGCAACAAGTCTTTTCTAGCATTGGATACCGAGCCTCACAGTTAGTGAATTTCTTATTGAGGTAGTAAATATCGTATTCTTTCTTTCCAATTTCGTCTTGTTGACCTAGAACACAACCCATACTTTCTTCAAGCACACCCAAATACATGATCAACAGTCTTCCTTCAACATGTGGAGACAGAATCGGAGGCTCAAGTAGATATTCTTTGATACTGTCAAAAGCTTTCTGGCAATCTTCGGTCCAATCACAAGACTGATCTTTCCGAAGAAGCTTGAATATAGGTGCACATGTGGCAGTCATATGCGAAATGAATCTCGAGATATAATTCAAGCGGCCGAGAAAACCTCTGACTTGCTTCTTAGTTTTTGGTGCAGGCATCTCTTGTATTTCTTTGACCTTGGCAGGATCAACTTCAATACCCTTCTCGCTGACAATAAAGCCTAACAACTTACCAGAACGAACACCAAATGTACACTTATTGGGATTCAAGCGGAGTTTGTACTTCCTGAAACGCTGGAATAACATCAACAAATTCTCAATATGCTCTTCTTCATCACTTGATTTAGCAATCATATCATTGACATATACTTCAATCTCTTTATGCCTCATATCATGAAAAAGAGTGGTCATAGCTCTTTGGTAAGTTGTACCAACATTCTTTAGACCGAAAGGCATCACTCTATAACATAATGTTCCCCAAGGTGTAATGAATGTCATCTTCTCCATATCTTCGGGTGCCATATTTATCTGATTATAAACGGAAAATCCGTCCATAAATGAAAAGACTTTGAATTTAGTTGTATTATCTACCAACATGTCAATGTGTGGTAGAGGAAAATCATCTTTTGGACTAGCTTTGTCCAAATCTCTATAATCAACACCCATACGAACTTTTCCATCTTTCTTCGGAATAAGCACAATGTTGGCCACCCCCTACGGATACTCAGCAGTAACAAGGAAACCGGAATCAATCTGCTTTTGCACTTCTTCTTTGATCTTCACTGCCATATTAGGATGAGTTCTCCTTAACTTCTGCTTGACTGGCGGGCATTCTGGTTTCAACGGAAATCTATGCTCTACAATCTCAAAATCCAAACCTGGCATGTCTTGATAGGACCAAGCAAATACATCTGAGTACTCTCGAAGAAGATCAACCAACCCCTTCTTAACCTCTGGATACAATTGAAACCCAATCTTGACTTCCTTCACATCATCTTCAGAGCCCAAGTTGACTAACTCAATCTGCTCTTCGAATGGATGAATGGCTTTTTCCTCAGGCTCAAGTAGACGAGACAATTCATCAGACATTTCTTTATCACTTTCCTCATCAACCTCAAACACAGGGAATTCAATGTTTGGAGAAGGAGTAGGATCATTTTATTCAATGGGTTTAGAAAGAAACCTGCATAATGATTTGATATTTTGATTTTAGAGAAGTGAATTGTGACCAAATATTATGCAGATGGACAATTATTTATTTATTTATTTATGTTTTTTGTGATTACCATTTTCAGAAAAAGCAAAAAGTAAAAATAAAACATCATAGATATGGATGAATAAAATTGCATTTTAATGATGATAATTTTAAATATGCCTAACAATGTTCACTTCTCGCTTAGGCATAGGAGAAGGATTTTCTAAAATGATAAAAACTAATTACTTAGAGTGATGGACAATAACAGGAACATCAATAACAATCCAATTGTGGGAAGCCTTTCCATGCGTCACAAAATTGGTGCAGTCTTCATCTTCATCACCCCCGATCACGGCAGCTGTGTGTTGTTCATTACCATGAATGAACCCTCCACTACGGAAACTCGGTTGCATATTTTTCAGCTTTGACATAAGACAACCCTTGCTGAAATCCCAAACCAGTTATACTCTTGTTCTCGGCGACCTCTATCATGCGGCCCCACTGATCTAAACTGTCATCTTCAACAATTATATGTGCGTCTTTGAAAGAGGACATGTGTGCCCAAGTTTTCTTTACTTCAACAATAGATAGAGCTTGGAACGGAGTTCCAATCTCATCCTCAGCTTCTACATATGAAAAAGACGATAGGTGACTTACCAACAACGCTTTCTCTCCCCCAACAATGACAAGCTTGCCATTCTTCACAAATTTTAGCTTCTGGTACATAGTGGATGTCACAGCTCCAATTTCATGTATCCATGGTGTTGGTTCTAAGTGTTGGAAGCAATTTTGGTGAAATAAAGAGTGTTCACAAGATGTTACTTATGATGTCTTAACATAAGATATCTTGTACATACTGGAGGTTTAATATATAATTATATAGGATTGTTTCAGGATGTCATACACGATATCATGACATATGATATAATATACCTGCTGGAAATTTAAAATGGAATCATGCAGGATTGTTCCAGGATGTCAGACCCGATGTCATGACATCTTTACACAGAACATTCAGTCTGAATGTTATGTGTTATGTGATTGCGCTTTTAATGGCAATCTATGTTTGATTGATGAGTTAATTGCAAACGCAATCAATCTATGATTACAACGTGATTTAACTTATTTTCCAAAGAGATCTAACCAACTGTCATAAGAAGATTTGAATGGAAAATAGTTATAGGGTTTTATGATGCCCAAGCCCAGCTGAAAGCTTCTATAAAAAGGACATGGAAAACCTGATTTGATACACACACAAGAAATACAAAACAAAATATTGAGTGAGAATAAGGGTTTGTATCATGTGTGGTCGCGTGACTTGTAAGCCATTCAATTCATCCATAGATGATTGAATTGGTCTGATTTTTGAGTTGTAATTTGTCACTCAAAGCTTTTAAGCATGAGTGTGTGTCTACTTGATTGAAGCTGCTAAGTAAGATCAAGTGTGTGTCTTTAAAGAGTGTCTTCTTTTCATAAGTAATTCTTGTTTAATATCACTGGTGTGATTGAGGGGGAGTGAGATGGGATCTCATATCTAAGAGTTCTTAGGTAGAAGTCTTACGGGTAGAGATTAGGTGAAAAAAACTGTAACTTGTGGAGTTTACTGAGAGTCTTTGAACTGATTCTATTTAGTGGATTTCCTTCCTGTCTTGGTAGCCCCCAGACGTAGGTGAGTTGCAACGATATGGGTTAACAATTTCTTGTGTCTCTTGCTTTACTATTCTTTATCTTTATCTTGTTTGTATTATTTAGATATTAGTGTCGTGACATTACCTTCGACATCTCATATCTGATACCAGAATTTCAATTGGTATCAGAGCAAGCATCCTGCTCTGGTTCTGGGTGATATCTAGGGACGATAGTTTCTGGTACTATGGAGAGAGATGGAGGATCTGTTCACAGGCCACCAATTTTGGATGGATCTAACTATGACTATTGGAAACCTCGAATGGTAGATTTCCTAAAATCTCTTGATAATAAGGCTTGGAAGGCTGTGTTAACAGGCTGGGAACATCCAGTAATTACTAAGGAGGGAGAAGCCGCAATTGATAAGAAGCCTGAAGAAGAATGGTCCAAGAAGGAGGATGATCTAGCCCTTGGAAATTCTAAAGCATTGAATGCTATATTCAATGGAATAGACAAGAATATCTTCAAGTTGGTAAACAACTGTGAGGTAGCTAAAGATGCTTGGGACATTCTCAAAACCACTCATGAAGGCACCTCTAGAGTGAAGATGTCTAGACTACAGCTGCTCACCACCAAGTTTGAAAATTTAAGGATGAAAGGAGATGAAAATATTCATGAATATCATATGAGTATCCTTGAAATTGCTAATGCCTCAGGAGCCCTGGGAGAGAAGATGTCAGATGAAAAATTAGTAAGGAAAATACTCAGGTCACTCCCTAAGAGATTTGCTATGAAGGTGACAACCATAGAAGAGTCTCAAGACATCTCCAATATGAGAGTTGATGAGCTAATTGGTTCCCTCCAAACATTTGAGATGGGAATGTGTGATGGATCTGAAAAGAAAACTAAAAGCATAGCCTTCATGTCAAACACTGAGGAGGAAGAGGAGGAAAGTGGTCAGGATGTTGATGAAGATCTGGAAAAAGATGTAGCAATGCTGGGAAGACAGTTCAACAGATTGTTGAAAAAGATGGATGTAAGATCTAAGGCAAATGTCAAGAACATCTCATCTAATATCAGTAAATCCAACAGTGCTGGAAGAAGAACAAGGTCAGATGATAAGCCCAAAGAAGGAAAAGGAGTACAGTGCCATGAATGTGATGTGTATGGACACATCAGAACTGAATGTGGAACCTATCTCAAGAAACAGAAAAGGAGTCTTGCTGCCACTTGGTCTGATGAGAATGAAACAGAAGAGTCTACAAATCTGGTGACTGCCTTGACTCGAAGATAGGGTTCTTATGAAGACTCAAGTGATGATGAAGTAACCTTTGAAGAGTTGGCCACTACCTACAGAAAGTTGTGTCACAGAAGTGCAGAGGTGTGTAAATAGGTTGAAAGCCAGAAGAAGGTAATATCTCAACTAGAGAATGAGAAGGTAGAACACTTGGAAACCATCTCCAAATTAAAAAACAGAAGCAGTGGTTCTGAATGCCAAACTAGATGAGAATCAACAAGTTGAAAGCCAGAAGAAAGTGATAGTACAGCTGGAGAATGAGAAGGCAGAACATGTGGAAACCATCTCCAAGTTAAAAATTGAAGTTGTGTTCTTGAATTCTAAACTGGAAGAGATGACCAAGTATATAAGAATGTTAAACAATGGATCTGACTCCTTAGACAAGATTCTCTAGACTAGACAAATAACAGGACACAAATCTGGCATTGGGTATAATGAATCTAAGCCTGAGTGCAGTTACACTGGTGGCAAACCTAAATCCAAACTCAAGAGCAACCATATCAAAGGCAAACCTGAGATGTCACATCATATGTCACAACATCGAAAGGGAAGACAGCAAAAGGGAAACACCAAAGATGGAGATGCCATTACTGTGGAAAATTTGGCCACAAAAAGCCCTTCTGCTATAAGCTGTATGGTTATCCTAGCCCTGTTCATCATCAGACTCACCATCAACCTAGACCCAAACATCATAGGCCTCTCAACAAAAAGCAATGGGTTCCTAAGACTAATGTTACAAGTCTAATAGCTCACACTTCCTTCAGAGTTTCAGCCAAAGAATATTGGTATTTTGACAGTGGGTGCTCCAGACACATGATTGGAAACAAAGACCTACTAACTGGCCTTCATCCTCATGCCACGAGCTATGTAACCTTTGGTGATGGAGCAAAGGGTGAAATCAAGGGGATAGGTAATCTTGATTGCCCTGGAGTTCCTGAACTTGACAAGGTCCTACTTGTTAAGGGCTTGACTGCAAATCTAATAAGCATCAGTCAACTATGTGACCAAGGTCTAAATGTTAACTTCACTAAAACTGAATTATGATTACTAACAAAGAAAGTGAAGTGATCATGAAAGGAGTCAGGACCAAAGACAACTGTTACATGTGGAGCTCTCAACTTTGGTTATTCCTCAAAGTGTACCTTAGTCAAAGAAGAAGGAGTGAAGACATGACATCAAAGTTTGAGCCATCTGCATCTGAAAGGGATGAAGATGATTATATTTGTTAGAGGAACTCCCAAATTGATGATTGATGACCAACAACCTGATGTCACAGACGATGTTAAGACATCTCTGAATGATCCCCCAACTGATTTCTCAGACAAGGTGAATGAACCTCCTCAAGCTGAACCTGACAAAGTCAACAAGGGACCCTCCTTCAGAGTTCAGAAGGATCATCCCAAAAATCTCATTCGAAGAGATCCAAGCAAAAGGGTCACAGCTGGATCAAGGGAAATGATCTTAAATGACTACTTAAAAGAGGAAGTATATGTTGAACAGTCTAAAAGGCATGTGTACAGATTGAAGAAAACCCTATATGGTTTGAAGCAAGCTCCTAGGGCTTGGTATAAGAGACTCATAGTGTTCCTCACTAACAATGGTTACAAGAGGGGAGGTATTGACAAGATCCTATCTGTGAAAAATAAAAGAGAAAAGCTCATGGTGACTCAAATAGATATGGATAATATTAGGGATGATGGGAGGTTAGATCAAATGGTAGAACATGTTGTTAGACAAATACAGTCTAAGATTGAGATGAGCCTTGTTGGACTTGGACTACAAGTCAAGTAGATAGAAGAGTCTATTTTTTTATCTCAAAACAAATATGCCAAGAACAAGGATAAGAAGGCTGGCATGGAGAATGCAGATCATAAAAGGAGACCTGCTCTTACACATTTGAAAGATGAAAATGGTGTTTGTGCTATATATCAAGATGAATACATAGCAGCTGGAAGCAGCTGTTCTCAACAGGGTTGGTTGAAACAAATGTTGACTAAATACAATGTCACATACGATGTCATGACATTGTACTATGACAACCTGAGTGCCATAACTATTTCCAAAAACCCTATTCAGCACAACAGGACTAAGCACATTGATATTTGTCAACACTTCATTAGAAAATTTGTGGAAGAGAAAATCATAGCACTGAAGCATGAAATGCAATTAGATGACAAATTTGCAAGGGTTCTGAATGCTAATCAGTTTGAATATTTAAGAGGGAAATTGGGGATTTGCATTCATAAGAAGTTATAGCAATTAAAGTGGAGTGGAAAAGATAATAAAAATATTGTCTGCCCACTTAAAAGAAAGTGCCACATTTATGGTAAATCATTACCTAGTATTGGAACTAGTATCTATGTCATTTCCACACGCTACCTCAACACAACCATTTCCATCTTCATCCATTTTCTCAGACAACCTCTGCTAGGGCAAAAAGATTTCTTTCAAAAGTCCAAAAAAATGTCACAACATCCCTCATCCTCAGGATCAAAACCCACTCACAAGGCAAGGACTCCCTCCATGGAGTTTCTGGATGAAGATATTTTGGAGGTTATTCCCCTCTTTGTTATTCCAGGCAACGCCCCTGGTCCTTCTTCCACGGCTGGAAGTAATCAAGGTAACATTCCTGATAACCCTCCTCATAAGGATGACATGTACTTTACAGATCGTGCCATTAGGAACCTGGTAACTAGGATTCTAAACGAAGGGCATGTAGTCAAGGGTGTCTCGACCCCTCTGTCTAGAAGGGACCCCTCACCTGAGGTGGAACCCCAAACTGAGAAAGATGATGATTCATCTAGATCAGAGAAAGACATGGCTACTGAGGGACTATGCTCTCTAGGTAAAACCTTGCCTAGTAAGAAACCAGTAGATGTTTCTCATGAAACTGCTTAGAATGTTATTAATCTGGAGGAAGAGAGTTCAGAAGAAGAAGATGACACCTTGGTTCATCATGTGAAACCAAGTGTTGCAAGGAAGTTGAAGACCAGAAAAGGGAATATTGTGGCTGAGATGTTGACAGCCAGAACAAGCAAGAAGGTTGTTGGTGTAGGACCCTCCAAATCATGGAGTAAAGTAGAGGTCAAAAAGAGGAAGATCAGAGAAAGCTCTGATTCTAAAGATGATGTCGAAGACGATGTCCCAGACATCTCTCTTGCTAAAAGGAAAACTGTTAAAAAGTCTCCAGCTAAGGTTGCAGTTGTACATTTGGATAACATTTCTTTCCATCTGGAAGATGGTGTTGCCAAGTGGAAGTTTGTTATTCAAAGGAGAGTTGATGTTGAGAGGGAGCTAGGGAAGGAGGCTGTAGAAGTGAAGGAAGTTATGGAATTGATTAAGACTACTGGTCTGATGAAAACTGTTGTTGCTTTCCCTAATGCTTTGAAGGGTTAGTGAAAGAGTTTGTTGTGAATATCCCAAAGGATATTTCTGACAAGAGCAGCAAGGAATTCTACAAGGTCTTTGTGAGAGGTAGATGTGTAAGGTTCTCCCTGACCATAATCAATAAGTTCCTAGGGAGAGGAACTGAAGGAGGTGTGGAGTTAGAGGCTACACACAATGAAGTCTGTAGGACAATTACTGCTGGCCAAGTCAAGGAATGGCCTAGCAAGAAGCATCTATCAGCTGTCAAATTAACTGTTAAATATGCCATCTTGCATAAGATTGGTTCAACCAACTGGGTGCCAACAAATCATATCTCAACTATCTCTAATGGTCTTGGAAGAATCATTTATTCTATTGGAACCAGGCTCAACTTTAATTTTGGAAGGTTCATGTTTGAACAAATTGTTAGACATGCCTCCACTAATGCAGTAAAGTTGCCTATTGCCTTTCCATTCATCATTTGTGGAATTATCTTAAGCCAGCAACATGGGATTCTAAACACAAGTGATATTCCCAGCAAAAGGAAGCCTCCACTGTCCATTCACTACAATTTATTTGAAGGGAGCCATGTCAATGATGTTGTCATGACATCTGCAAGGAATGAGCCAGCCTCTCAAGGTGGCTTGAGTGCTCAATTGAAGGAAACTTGTAAGGAGCTGGATACTGGTATTAGGGTTGCCAAGGCTAGGAAAGAGGCTTTAGAGGTTCTCATTAGTAGCTTGGAGCAGGAAGAGATGGATAAAGTTGGTACAACCAAGGAGTCAGATGCCCATACCTCAAGTGAGAGGTCCAATTCTCAATCTAGTGGCAGTTCTGAATTTGAAGGTGAAGAAGATGCTACTTCCTCAGACTAAGTTGTGATTGTCCCCCTGTTATGAAGACTGTGTGTTTTGGATGCTGTTTTGGATGATGTTTTGGCTGTTTTGGATGTTGGATAATGTGTTGTTTTTTTTGGTTAATATTTGTAATTTTTGGCAGTCCTTACTGATGCCTTGATGTAATATTTGGGCTCTTGATGATTTCCATGGATTTCTAATTATCTCAGCTATTGCAGTTGTGTATAATTATGGTTTGTATCTCCTAACATTTATGTTTTAACATTTTATATGTTATAACATCTCTTGTGACATTCTCTACTAGGCTGATTGACATTTATTTTGTCTAATTGGTCACCTTTGGTCTATTTTGACTAAAAAGGGGGAGAAGTGAATATGTGGAGAGAGCTACAGTTAAATATGTGGAGCTGTATGGAGAGAACTGCAGTTAGTATGTATGTGTTAGTATAGCTGAACAGATGAACAACTAATGTTGAAGGAGATGTTTGATGTAAGACAGAATGATGTTTTGTTTAGAGATGTTGGAGGAGATGTATAATGTGTTGCACAGGTGATATGTCTGATGTGTTGCACAGGTGATGTTGAAGGAGATGTCAGAGGGTAACTCTGAAGGTTACAGGTGCTAAAGGAGATGTTTGTTTTGAACAGACTTAGGGGGAGAAGAAGTACCCATGTGCATTTGTGTGTTTTACTAGTTGATATTATAGCTAGTAATTATGTTTTCTTTTGTTGCTACTTAAACGTTGTTATGTTGTTTAACTGCTGATGTGTTTTTCTTGTGAACAAAATGGACAGATATATGTTTTAGCCAAAATTTGCCAAAGGGGGAGTTTATTGGTTCTAAGTGTTGGCAGCAATTTTG
This sequence comes from Lathyrus oleraceus, assembly GCF_024323335.1. Taxonomy (NCBI): domain Eukaryota; kingdom Viridiplantae; phylum Streptophyta; class Magnoliopsida; order Fabales; family Fabaceae; genus Lathyrus; species Lathyrus oleraceus. Next base: position 216,746,053 of record NC_066583.1, read on the forward strand.
GTGAAACAAAGAGTGTTCACAAGATGTTACTTATGATGTCTTAACATAAGATATCTTGTACCTGCTGGAGGTTTAATATATAATTATGCAGGATTGTTTCAGGATGTCATACACGATGTCATGACATCTGATATAATGTACCTGCTGGAAATTTAAAATGGAATCATGCAGGATTGTTCCAGGATGTCAGACCCGATGTCATGACATCTGTACACAGAACATTCAGTCTGAATGTTATGTGTTATGTGATTGCGCTTTTAATGGCAATCTATGTTTGATTGATGAGTTAATTGCAAACGCAATCAATCTATGGTTACAACGTGATTTAAATTATTTTCCAAAGAGATCTAACCAACTGTCATAAGAAGATTTGAATGGAAAATAGTTTTAGGGTTTTATGATGTCCAAGCCCAGCTGAAAGCTTCTATAAAAAGGACATGGAAAACCTGATTTGATACACAAGAAATACAAAACGAAATATTTAGAGAATAAGGGTTTCTGTCTTGTGTGGTCGTGTGACTTGTAAGTCATTCAATTCATCCATAGATGATTGAATTGGTCTGATTTTTGAGTTGTAATTTGTCACTCAAAGCTTTTAAGCATGAGTGTGTGTCTACTTGATTGAAGCTGCTAAGTAAGATCAAGTGTGTGTCTTTGAAGAGTGTCTTCTTTTCATAAGTAATTCTTGTTTAATATCACTGGTGTGATTGAGGGGCAGTGAGATGGGATCTCATATCTAAGTGTTCTTAGGTAGAAGTCTTACGGGTAGAGATTAGGTGAAAAAGACTGTAACTTGTGGAGTTTACTGAGAGTCTTTGAACTGATTCTATTTAGTGGATTTCCTTCATGGCTTGGTAGCCCCCAGAAGTAGGTGAGTTGCACCAAAATGGGTTAACAATTGCTTGTGTCTCTTGCTTTACTATTCTTTATCTTTATCATGTTTGTATTATTCAGATATTAGTGTCGTGACATTACCTTCGACATCTCATATCTGATACCAGAATTTCACATGGCCTTCCCAACAAGCAGCTATAGGTCGGGTGGACATCCATCACTTGAAAATTAATTTGGAAATCACTCGGGCCTATCTTCATTGGATGGTCCACTTCACCAATGACAGACTTGCGAGAACCATCGAATGCTTTGACGATCACGCCACCGTACCTCATAGGGGTAGCTTGATACGTTAACCTTGACAGAGTTGACTTCGGAAGCACATTCAAATAAGAACCAGTATCGACCAACACATTGGACAATACATCCTCCTTACAGTTCATCGAAATATGGAGCGCCAGATTGTGATTTTTGCCTTCCTCAGGAAGCTCTTCATCGTAAAAACTCAAGTTGTTGCAGGAAGTAATGTTAGCCACAATGTGGTCAAATTGATCCATAGTTACATCATGCTTGACGTAGGCTTGCTCCAACATTTTTTGCAATGCTTCTCTGTGCGCTTCAGAATTCATAAGAAGAGACAACACTGAAATCTTCGAAGGAGTTTGGAGCAGCTGCTCCACCATATTAAATTCACTTTTCTTGATCAATCTCAGTACCTCGTCATCATCATTAGGCTTCAAACTATTGGATTCACCAGACTGACACTTTGGAGCACTAATCAGATTTGCTACGGGTACATCAACCTTCTTACCAACAGACACATCTTCTATCACCTCTTTCGGAAAGACAGGTCCAAAAACACGACAGCTATGGGTCACCTTTTCTATATCGGCAATGTTTACAACATAATTGGTCGTAGGCAACAAAACCTCTTGACCATTCTCTAACATTGTAGCATTATATTGGTAAGGAACAACTCTATCAGATGCATACGGGACTGGACCCGCTAACCGTATCACTAACGGTGATACCGATCTATTGACGTTTTTACTCCTACTGCTATCAAACTGAATCACTACCCGCTTAGGGGTTTGAAACACTGGTACTTATACATTCACATCATCTATATCCCTTGACTGTTGAATCTGGATTACATTCTCATCCATCAACTTCTGGATATCTCTCTTGACGATTGAACACCCACGGGGGTTTACACTGCAAATTGCATAACCGTCATGGTCGGGATCACAATCATTGATGGTACACGGGGTCTTATGCATCTCTACCAAGGACCGATGAATATGTCGCATATCAAACACTCGGAAACTTCCCGGACAACCATCTACCATATTAAAAGAGGAATTACCATGAGCAGGCAAATGGTTATCTTTCACATTCGGCGCGCAGTCCACAAAGGACACCATCCTACTCTTTACTAACTTTTGGACCTCATACTTCAAAGGGTAGCAGTTTTCAATATCATGGTCGGGAGCTCCTTGATGAAAGACACAATGAAGTTCTGGCTTATACCACCATGGAAGTGGTTCTGGAATTTGTGGCAGATTTCTTGGTTGGAGAAGGTTCTTGAGAACCAAAGATGGATAAAGTTCTTTGTATGGCATAAGAATAGGGTCAAAAGAGGCCTTCTTCCTCTCGAAACTTTGTTGTTGTTTATTATTGTTGGTGTTAGTGTTTTTCTAGTTGTTTGTTCTTTGTTGTGGTTGTTGTTGACGTTGTTGTTGAACTGACATTGATTGATTGTTGGAAAATACTAGGATAAAGGATGAAACTTGATGATGATGATGCTGACGTGGTTGCGGATTTCTTTTGATATAAGGCCTTCTCTGCCTCCCTGCTGACACTGCATTGGTTTCACCTTCCTTCTTTCTGGCGAAACTTCTCCCATACTTCTTGCTCGATGATACCTCTTCCTTAGACAAACGTCCCTCACGGACACCTTCCTCTAATATCATCCCCATGTTTACCATTTCGGTAAAATCACTGGGGGAACTAGCAATCATTCGTTCGTAATAAAAAGAACTCAAGGTCTTAAGGAAAAGCTTGGTCATCTCTTTCTCCTCCAACGGAGGGTGGATCTGAGCAGCAAGCTCTCTCCATCTCTGGGCGTACTCTTTGAATGTTTCTTTTACTTCTGAGACATCGACCTCAGTTGGTCTCTATCAGGCGCCATGTCCACATTGTACTTATACTACTTCACAAAAGCTTCACCTAAATCGTTGAACATGCGAACACTTGCACTATCTAGCCCCATATACCACCTCAAAGCGGCACCAATCAGACTGTCTTGGAAGTAGTGAATCAATAAATGATCATTATCAGTTTGCATCGACATTTTCTTGGCATACATGACGAGATGGCGAAGCGGACAAGTATTTCCCTTATACTTTTCAAAGTCAGGGACTTTGAACTTCATCAGGATCTTGACATTCGACACTAACCAAATTTCAGCAGTACTCTTACCAAACAGATCCTTCCCTCTCAAAGTCTTCAATTCCTTTCGCAGCTCAAGGAACTGACCCTTCATCTCATCCATCTTCTCATAAACATCCACACCCTCAGACGGCATGGAATGGTAGATGGTGTCCTCAACACGAGGCATAGTGTGAACAACTGGAGGCGGAACAAACATGACCGGGCTAGATGCCGGCATGGAAGCAAAATTAGGTGCAAACCCTTCAGGTACAAAGTTAGGTGGCATTCCCCACGGGAATTTGGCAGGCATAGCTGGAGCAAACTGAGTGGCAGGCACAATTGAGGTAGCTACCTCTGAAATGATAGTCCTTTGAGGATGAGGAGTTTCAGGCGTTGGAGAAGACTGATTCTGAGCAGCTAGAACAGACTCCATCATGGCAGTCAAACGAGAAATCTCGTCCTTCAGTTATCGGTTCTCTTGTTCCAAGTGTTCCATGATTCCCGGTTGATTGGCGTGAGTGTTGTATCGGTGAGTCAGCTTGGCTGAAGCACAGAAGGATAACCAATAAGACATCTGGCAGAAGAAAACCTGTTATGCAAATGATGCATGAAATGAAATGTTTTGTTTGTTTTTATTTTCAAGGAACATACTTTTTTATTTGCAAATATATAATTACTACAATAACAAATTTGATTGACCATAAAAATCTCTTTTATTCATATAATTTTGGAAGAATTACACTGAGTACAATTTCAGAAACCAAAATAGAAATACAAGAGAAAACTAACCTAATCATCCTAAGGATCCCCTAACAATTCTGTCAGATGATATGGCAGCAGGCGGGTACTTTCTTCGGATGCGTCGAATCTCGGTCTCAAAATAAGTCTTCATCTGAGCCTTCTCGAGGACAAGCTGGTCAACAATCTTCTTCCAAGCACCGGAAGGCTGAGGCATACTAGAGGATGATGGACCCTTTGGTTCTCTCTGTCTCTTCACTACTAGGTCTTCAAGAAGCTCAATAAGTGCATCCTTGTCCTTTGACTCAAGCTATAATTTTCCATGCTTTCGGCTCAAAGCACGAAACCGCTCTTCCACATATCTCTCTCTTGCTTCATCTTGGCGAGTGCGTCTTCCAACTCCTCTACATCTTGGTTAGGGAGAGTTGATGTCTTAGCCACAACCATTGACATAGGTCTCTCACAAGCTTACGACATTTTCAACTCCAAAGCTCTCTTCTTCACCCAAAGAGTGTAAGCTTCCAAAGCTACACAGTTGCACGGACTAAGCTCGGATCTTCCTTTCCTATGCATATTGTGCCAAGGAGATGTTTGTTTTGAACAGACTTAGGGGGAGAAGAAGTACCCATGTGCATTTGTGTGTTTTACTAGTTGATATTATAGCTAGTAATTATGTTTTCTTTTGTTGCTACTTAAACGTTGTTATGTTGTTTAACTGCTGATGTGTTTTTCTTGTGAACAAAATGGACAGATATATGTTTTAGCCAAAATTTGCCAAAGGGGGAGTTTATTGGTTCTAAGTGTTGGCAGCAATTTTGGTGAAACAAAGAGTGTTCACAAGATGTTACTTATGATGTCTTAACATAAGATATCTTGTACCTGCTGGAGGTTTAATATATAATTATGCAGGATTGTTTCAGGATGTCATACACGATGTCATGACATCTGATATAATGTACCTGCTGGAAATTTAAAATGGAATCATGCAGGATTGTTCCAGGATGTCAGACCCGATGTCATGACATCTGTACACAGAACATTCAGTCTGAATGTTATGTGTTATGTGATTGCGCTTTTAATGGCAATCTATGTTTGATTGATGAGTTAATTGCAAACGCAATCAATCTATGGTTACAACGTGATTTAAATTATTTTCCAAAGAGATCTAACCAACTGTCATAAGAAGATTTGAATGGAAAATAGTTTTAGGGTTTTATGATGTCCAAGCCCAGCTGAAAGCTTCTATAAAAAGGACATGGAAAACCTGATTTGATACACAAGAAATACAAAACGAAATATTTAGAGAATAAGGGTTTCTGTCTTGTGTGGTCGTGTGACTTGTAAGTCATTCAATTCATCCATAGATGATTGAATTGGTCTGATTTTTGAGTTGTAATTTGTCACTCAAAGCTTTTAAGCATGAGTGTGTGTCTACTTGATTGAAGCTGCTAAGTAAGATCAAGTGTGTGTCTTTGAAGAGTGTCTTCTTTTCATAAGTAATTCTTGTTTAATATCACTGGTGTGATTGAGGGGCAGTGAGATGGGATCTCATATCTAAGTGTTCTTAGGTAGAAGTCTTACGGGTAGAGATTAGGTGAAAAAGACTGTAACTTGTGGAGTTTACTGAGAGTCTTTGAACTGATTCTATTTAGTGGATTTCCTTCATGGCTTGGTAGCCCCAGAAGTAGGTGAGTTGCACCAAAATGGGTTAACAATTGCTTGTGTCTCTTGCTTTACTATTCTTTATCTTTATCATGTTTGTATTATTCAGATATTAGTGTCGTGACATTACCTTCGACATCTCATATCTGATACCAGAATTTCACATGGCCTTCCCAACAAGCAGCTATAGGTCGGGTGGACATCCATCACTTGAAAATTAATTTGGAAATCACTCGGGCCTATCTTCATTGGATGGTCCACTTCACCAATGACAGACTTGCGAGAACCATCGAATGCTTTGACGATCACGCCACCGTACCTCATAGGGGTAGCTTGATACGTTAACCTTGACAGAGTTGACTTCGGAAGCACATTCAAATAAGAACCAGTATCGACCAACACATTGGACAATACATCCTCCTTACAGTTCATCGAAATATGGAGCGCCAGATTGTGATTTTTGCCTTCCTCAGGAAGCTCTTCATCGTAAAAACTCAAGTTGTTGCAGGAAGTAATGTTAGCCACAATGTGGTCAAATTGATCCATAGTTACATCATGCTTGACGTAGGCTTGCTCCAACATTTTTTGCAATGCTTCTCTGTGCGCTTCAGAATTCATAAGAAGAGACAACACTGAAATCTTCGAAGGAGTTTGGAGCAGCTGCTCCACCATATTAAATTCACTTTTCTTGATCAATCTCAGTACCTCGTCATCATCATTAGGCTTCAAACTATTGGATTCACCAGACTGACACTTTGGAGCACTAATCAGATTTGCTACGGGTACATCAACCTTCTTACCAACAGACACATCTTCTATCACCTCTTTCGGAAAGACAGGTCCAAAAACACGACAGCTATGGGTCACCTTTTCTATATCGGCAATGTTTACAACATAATTGGTCGTAGGCAACAAAACCTCTTGACCATTCTCTAACATTGTAGCATTATATTGGTAAGGAACAACTCTATCAGATGCATACGGGACTGGACCCGCTAACCGTATCACTAACGGTGATACCGATCTATTGACGTTTTTACTCCTACTGCTATCAAACTGAATCACTACCCGCTTAGGGGTTTGAAACACTGGTACTTATACATTCACATCATCTATATCCCTTGACTGTTGAATCTGGATTACATTCTCATCCATCAACTTCTGGATATCTCTCTTGACGATTGAACACCCACGGGGGTTTACACTGCAAATTGCATAACCGTCATGGTCGGGATCACAATCATTGATGGTACACGGGGTCTTATGCATCTCTACCAAGGACCGATGAATATGTCGCATATCAAACACTCGGAAACTTCCCGGACAACCATCTACCATATTAAAAGAGGAATTACCATGAGCAGGCAAATGGTTATCTTTCACATTCGGCGCGCAGTCCACAAAGGACACCATCCTACTCTTTACTAACTTTTGGACCTCATACTTCAAAGGGTAGCAGTTTTCAATATCATGGTCGGGAGCTCCTTGATGAAAGACACAATGAAGTTCTGGCTTATACCACCATGGAAGTGGTTCTGGAATTTGTGGCAGATTTCTTGGTTGGAGAAGGTTCTTGAGAACCAAAGATGGATAAAGTTCTTTGTATGGCATAAGAATAGGGTCAAAAGAGGCCTTCTTCCTCTCGAAACTTTGTTGTTGTTTATTATTGTTGGTGTTAGTGTTTTTCTAGTTGTTTGTTCTTTGTTGTGGTTGTTGTTGACGTTGTTGTTGAACTGACATTGATTGATTGTTGGAAAATACTAGGATAAAGGATGAAACTTGATGATGATGATGCTGACGTGGTTGCGGATTTCTTTTGATATAAGGCCTTCTCTGCCTCCCTGCTGACACTGCATTGGTTTCACCTTCCTTCTTTCTGGCGAAACTTCTCCCATACTTCTTGCTCGATGATACCTCTTCCTTAGACAAACGTCCCTCACGGACACCTTCCTCTAATATCATCCCCATGTTTACCATTTCGGTAAAATCACTGGGGGAACTAGCAATCATTCGTTCGTAATAAAAAGAACTCAAGGTCTTAAGGAAAAGCTTGGTCATCTCTTTCTCCTCCAACGGAGGGTGGATCTGAGCAGCAAGCTCTCTCCATCTCTGGGCGTACTCTTTGAATGTTTCTTTTACTTCTGAGACATCGACCTCAGTTGGTCTCTATCAGGCGCCATGTCCACATTGTACTTATACTACTTCACAAAAGCTTCACCTAAATCGTTGAACATGCGAACACTTGCACTATCTAGCCCCATATACCACCTCAAAGCGGCACCAATCAGACTGTCTTGGAAGTAGTGAATCAATAAATGATCATTATCAGTTTGCATCGACATTTTCTTGGCATACATGACGAGATGGCGAAGCGGACAAGTATTTCCCTTATACTTTTCAAAGTCAGGGACTTTGAACTTCATCAGGATCTTGACATTCGACACTAACCAAATTTCAGCAGTACTCTTACCAAACAGATCCTTCCCTCTCAAAGTCTTCAATTCCTTTCGCAGCTCAAGGAACTGACCCTTCATCTCATCCATCTTCTCATAAACATCCACACCCTCAGACGGCATGGAATGGTAGATGGTGTCCTCAACACGAGGCATAGTGTGAACAACTGGAGGCGGAACAAACATGACCGGGCTAGATGCCGGCATGGAAGCAAAATTAGGTGCAAACCCTTCAGGTACAAAGTTAGGTGGCATTCCCCACGGGAATTTGGCAGGCATAGCTGGAGCAAACTGAGTGGCAGGCACAATTGAGGTAGCTACCTCTGAAATGATAGTCCTTTGAGGATGAGGAGTTTCAGGCGTTGGAGAAGACTGATTCTGAGCAGCTAGAACAGACTCCATCATGGCAGTCAAACGAGAAATCTCGTCCTTCAGTTATCGGTTCTCTTGTTCCAAGTGTTCCATGATTCCCGGTTGATTGGCGTGAGTGTTGTATCGGTGAGTCAGCTTGGCTGAAGCACAGAAGGATAACCAATAAGACATCTGGCAGAAGAAAACCTGTTATGCAAATGATGCATGAAATGAAATGTTTTGTTTGTTTTTATTTTCAAGGAACATACTTTTTTATTTGCAAATATATAATTACTACAATAACAAATTTGATTGACCATAAAAATCTCTTTTATTCATATAATTTTGGAAGAATTACACTGAGTACAATTTCAGAAACCAAAATAGAAATACAAGAGAAAACTAACCTAATCATCCTAAGGATCCCCTAACAATTCTGTCAGATGATATGGCAGCAGGCGGGTACTTTCTTCGGATGCGTCGAATCTCGGTCTCAAAATAAGTCTTCATCTGAGCCTTCTCGAGGACAAGCTGGTCAACAATCTTCTTCCAAGCACCGGAAGGCTGAGGCATACTAGAGGATGATGGACCCTTTGGTTCTCTCTGTCTCTTCACTACTAGGTCTTCAAGAAGCTCAATAAGTGCATCCTTGTCCTTTGACTCAAGCTATAATTTTCCATGCTTTCGGCTCAAAGCACGAAACCGCTCTTCCACATATCTCTCTCTTGCTTCATCTTGGCGAGTGCGTCTTCCAACTCCTCTACATCTTGGTTAGGGAGAGTTGATGTCTTAGCCACAACCATTGACATAGGTCTCTCACAAGCTTACGACATTTTCAACTCCAAAGCTCTCTTCTTCACCCAAAGAGTGTAAGCTTCCAAAGCTACACAGTTGCACGGACTAAGCTCGGATCTTCCTTTCCTATGCACATTATGCCAAGAATGAACTATCTTCTGCTTCAAAAGTTGGGGATCTTTACCCTCTTGATAGAAAATACCTTCTAACTGAATGTTATTAGGGTTGTCTCTCAAGGGGAACCCAAGTTGACGACGAGCCAAAGCAGGGTTGTAGTTGATTCCTCCTGGTGTACCAATGAGAGGCACATTAGAGAGTTCACCACATCTTTCAATAACATCCAAGCTACTTAATGTAGAATCATACCAAACTATATCATCATTAGTGAGAGACGTAAGTCTTTGAGAATTAAACCACTTGTACAGAAGAGGAACACAACACACAATAGTTCCACCACCTTTAGAATTCCTTACATGCAAGGATAAGTACATATCACCTAATAGAGTAGGCACATGATTCCCAATCAAGAAAATTCTAATGGCGTTAACATCAACAAAACCATCAATGTTAGGGAACAAAGCTAAACCATAGATGAGTAACACAATGATATCTTCGAAAGCATCCATACTACCGGCTTGAGCAAAGGAAGTAGCTTTCCCAATAAGGAACTCAAAAGTCAACCCAAACATTCCTCCTTTCTCCACCCAATGAGCCTCAATCTCAGACTTCTTTAGATGAAGAGCTTCAGCTATAAGGTGAGATATGTGAGTCTCTTCCAATCCACTAAAAGGCACTTTGTCAGAAATAGGTATTCCCAAGAGATGGGCATACTCTTCTAACATAGGCACAAGCTGATAATCGGGATAAGTGAAGCAACGGTAGAGAGGATCATAGAACTGAACCAACACACTCAAGAGTCCTTCCACTACATCAGCAGATAACACATATAGAAGCTTCCCATGATGTTGTTTGAAGTCAAAGGGATCTAATACAAAGGATGATACCTTCCTTAACTCTTTCAGATCGGGACATCTGAAACTGTACTTCTTAGTGTTTCTCCGTCCGCAATCCATGGTCTGAAAATATTTGCAAATAAAATCTCAGTTCCTTGAAGATATTTTTCGTGTGATGAATGTCATTATGCGCATGAATGCATGAATGCAACAATCACAGATAAGGGATCACACACAAGGCAAACAAACAAAGGTCAAGGTATGAATCAAGTCATTGTCAAGATCAATCATCCATTTTGGTGGATTATGGTTTTCACCACATCAACACCCAAGTTCAATTGATATTGACAAGACTTGATTGGATCAACCAAGAATCAAGGGTTTGTTGTGAGTCACGAGCATGGATTCAGGTTAGGAACCATCCCAAAGGAGTGTACTAAGGATAAAAACTTGTAGATCATGTTCTAACAAGTTCCCGGAGTCTTAATTCCATCTATCGAATATTATAGGTTAGGATGACTGACTCATCAACCCATAATATTCTCAAGTGAAACTCGTCTGAGTGTAGTATCGCGTAACAACTGTTATCAAGTCTACACTTGAACAGTCTCCGCACTATGTCCTAAATAGGCCAAGTAGGGTTAAATGTTCTACGGTCCTCAGCTTCTCGGACCCCAAATCAGAGAAAGTAATGCCTATCCACAAATAACTTGTGTGACATCAGTAACTCCAAAAGGGTCTCCACTGAGTAGATGGATCTCAAGCCAACTTGTTAAGGACTACTCCACACAAGTCGAACATGACTATACAATCCATCTATCTTAATTGCACTCATGTTCGGGTTAGAACTTATCTCACCACTCAAAGATCACCAAGCACAACAAACAAATTATATCACACAAACATATATACAAATATCAAATATTCAAATTATATACACATAAAAAAGTAGGCTAAACCCACTGCGGACTACTCCCCAACATAGTCACCACTTAATTTCTGTTGCGGTAAATTCATTACCATTAAGCTATGGGTAAATTTAATGTCAATAAAATCAGAGTCGCCGCCGCGCTTTTAATGTTTCCAAAGGAAAAGAGAAAAGTACGAACAAAACCCAAAGATAAGAAGTTTTCAAATTAAAACTAATAAAATGTCAGAGATTACAGGTAAGGGGGTTGGTTACACAGAGGGAAGGTGTTAGCACCCAAAGTGTTCTAGGTACTCCTAGGGAGCCCTTTTTTATATGTGTATGTGTTTTGGTATAAAAGATGTTTGCAATAAATAGAGTGTGGGGATGAGAAAAGAATTCATTAATTATATTTTGTGTTTGACAAGACCTTCGGGCTTATGCCTACGTACCAACATAAAAAATTAGGGATCAAAACCTCGTAGTTCGTGGTATCAATTTCAAAGTGAGTGAATTGCTTTTAAAAAATTTAAGTTTGAAAGAGGCACAAAAGGGCCTAAAAGAGTTTGAATGAGTGTTAGTTCTTTTTGCCTTTTGAAATTTTAAGTCAATATGGTTAAGTTCTTTTACAAGTTTGGTTAAGAAAATGGATTTGAAAAATGCAATGGCATAAGGCCAAAGTTTCTAATTTGCAATAAAGTCTAAGTTTAGAAATCACAAGCAAAGAATATTTTAAAAAAAGGAGGGAGAGATTTGAAATTTAAGAAGTGGGAGGAGATGAAGAGACTAATCCTAAGCAAGAATTAAAAGTTAAGAGTTGAAAAGATCTGACCAATGGGATGCAATCCAATAGACAAGAATGTAATATAGAAACCCATTTTTCCTTTGGACTTTAAATCAATAAATATCAATAAGCAAGTAGCACAATGAAGAGCGAGGCATCAAATAAAGATAGCCACATCCAAGCTAGCAACTTCATAGTCTTCTTCATAATCCTCCTGATGTATCAGATGACATACTCCTTGAATAACTCAGGATAAGGCATTAGACACAGGTTCAAAGTAACATTTGCATCAAGACCATGTAGCAGATGAACTTAAATGGATATCAATAATTGCATCAGATGAAAATTCAAATCACAAGAACTTGGTTTCAAAAATGTTGGCATTGGCCAAGTCCTTTTGCATAAGGAATGTTGCCTAATTCTATGTCCAAAGCTCAGATCAAATCCAACAGCCCACACAAACATTTTTTAGGGTTTTTTGTTTTTTATTAAGTATTTTAAGGTCCTAAGACCATAAGCACAAACAAAATATACAAAAACAAATATATACAATCACTATATATGGCTCAAGTGAGCAAAGGGAAAATGACATTAAAGTAAACAAGTTAAATGATATGTATAATAACAAATGATAAATGGCTTGAATTTAAATGGCATAAAGTAAATAACTTGAAATTAAAAGCAATTAATAATAAGAGTTAGTCAAAGGTTAGTTTATTAGATGTTAGTGGAGTTTTGCTTTTCAATTGTTTGAGTCATTGTTTGGAGAACACTCAACCCTCTATTCACAAGCATGGATCCTTGAACAAGACATCTTCCAAAGTAAGGAAAAAAGACCAAGTTTCCATACAATACCATGAAAGGGGGAGACTTACAATCTCACTTACTAGAATGTTATGCCTTTGGGTTAAAATTCAGCGTTATGTTAAGCAATCATAAATTGACTTATGTAGAAGTCACAAGTATCTGAGGTCGGGAATTAGAAATTTTGGTGTTAATGCATGTTAGAGATATGGTATAATGAACCATACTCCTAAAACATACCACACAAAAATAAAATGATCAAATGATGGACCTAATCTCATCCATACTTGTATTGGTTCATCTAACATAAAGTTATTGATGAACCAATTAGCCTTAGGATATTTAGATGTCATTGGTCAATGAGAGGGATGTGATAGAATGGGATTGAAGATGAGGAGGGAGGGGAAATGAGACAAACACAAATTGGTCATGGGAGGAATTTTATCAAATTAAAATCATTCATTCATTTTGGGAGATGAAATATACATTTCATCAATCCCCTAAATCCAATGATTTTAATCCAACAAAAGTCAAATCAACCTTGACCAAGGCCCAAACACATAGTCAAACTTCACAAGTCAATAGAAATGGCTCAACATAGTTTTTTACACAATTAAACAATTAAAAATCAAATTAAAATGCATTAAATTAAATTATGTTTGATCAAAAACCTAAAACCTCTTCGAAAAAACAAAATAAATGACCAAGAGATTTATCATAGGTCAAACAAGGTCAGTGGACCTTGGAGAAAAAATTTCATTATTTTTGAAAAGTCAGAAGTATTTTTAAACAATTAAAAATATGCACAAAAACAATTAAATCATGAAAAATATCAATATTAATCCAAAAAATAATTTTAATTCACAAAATGAAAGATAAAAGTATTTGAAATTTTTTGGTGAATGTCCCATATTTTTTGGATCAATAATGAAATTAATATGAATTAATGAAAATAAAGCAATTAAAAGAAATTTCAGAAAATCAAAAAAACGTGGACCATCTGATCTCCCTCATTAATTGAGGTGGCAGATCAGATGGATTAGAGCGTGTGTTCCAATATGCCTAAGTCAAAGGAGATGCAAGCGTGGTAATTAGAAGCAACACCCAAGATTAAAACAATTTAAATGGATCCTATGGTTGAGATGCTTCCAACACATCGCCAGAGCCAGAGCTCCGGTCTTCTTCTTAGGTGGACCTCACTGGACTGGTCCACCTTCAACCATCACCAAAATGAAAAGGCAAGACATGGACTCAAATAAAAAATATTCAGAAGCTCGAATCTGGCCTCAATTTTGTCTAATTCCAAGTATATGAAAAGATACAGGGAATTGAATTTTGAGGATCATGAACTGAGTTGCGTCGATTTGACCTCAAAGCAACTCAATCTTTTTGCCTACATTGGTAGGACTTTAAACAACCAAAAATCAACAAGAATAGTGGAGAATTGAGAGAGAATCGAAGAGAATAAGTTTCTGAAAAATCACCTTCGAGTTGATCTAATTTCACTTGATCTTGATCTGGATTTGATTGCTTTCTCCTCCTCTTGCTTGCAGAAACCAAATGAGATGAAAAGTGATGTGAATTTCTGGAGTTTGAACTTCCAAACAAAAGATGAAGTTCAAGCTCGATTTCAAGAGAAATCTCAGAAAATTCTATGGTAGTGAGGGTTTGAAATGGTCTAACAAAGCTTGGGCAAGGTGTTGATGATGAATCTGAAGCCTTAAGTTTGTTTAAATAGTCAATGCACTTGATATTTTCACCATTTGAAAATTGGACAAAATTAGAAACCACCTTGCATGGGTGCATGGGCAATGATTTGATCCTTGAGGATGATGCAATTCACTCCGAATTCGTGTACAAAGTATGCTGAAATCATCATGTGGAAGCATGCAAAAGGAAATGATCATGTGAAGTCCAATCTTGCCAAAACACTTCCTATAATGAAGCCATGCGCAAGTCCCACAAGTTTAATCCAAATGAGATGATTTTGGATGTTTTGGAAAGGCGTGATAAAGGGGAATAACTTTCATGTTGAACACTTTTTCATTTGAAGCTTGGATCATGATGACTTTTGAGGTGGAAGTTTGGGAAATCAAACATATTTGAAAATTTTCTAAGTCCCAAGTCAAATGTTCACTTCTTCCACCTTGAATAACTTTTTCTATGGACTTCAAATGAGAAACGTTTCTTCATCAAAGTTGTAGTTATTTCAAACCTCTTAAATTTGGTCACAAATTGGACCTAGAGGTCACAACCCTAATCCAGAGGAACTTGAGGATGAACTCTGAAACCTTTGATGATGATAGAACCATGATGATGGTGATATATCCTTGCAGATGAGATGATGCTCAAAACCTTTGAAGAATCAAGAAACCCTAATTGGAGCCCATACCCTCAGATGGTTGATGATCAATCCATAGAGACCCTCAGGCTTGAATCATCTAATTTCCCCACCTTTTGAAAAGACTTTGGAGGATGGTCTTCTTATTTTCACATGAGACGCAAAATGCAATTCCTAATGCCCTAAAACATGAAATGCAATGCCCCAAGCTAGTCTCAAGAAGAGGAGGGAAAATTTTGAGGTGTTACAGCTGCCCCTATTCAATCAACTGGAGACCCAAAAAGAAGATAGCAGCGGCTTTCGCACTTTCAAGGTATCAAGGGATTGAATACAATAAAAGCCTGAAAATTTGCACTGGAGTGAAGTGAAGTAACAATGCCTGTCAGAATCGGCAAAGATGTGGTCTTGAAAGAAGAATCCGTCTGGTACGGTGAGAGTCGGTCTGAATACCGAAAAAGAATGTTAACCTGGATACCAAAATAAATGGTACACAGAAATAACCATGGCCTGAATGCCGCTCATCAGTCTGAATACTGGAAATGACTTTGATCTGAGCATCAGAAGATATGAGATTATTAATATCGGTCTGAACACCGAGAGACTGGCCTGAATGCCACTTCGGTCTGAATACCTAAAGAATTGGCCTGAATGCCACAAGTTGCATCGACCTGAATGTCGGGAACTTCTTCGATCTGAACATCGGAAAATTGGCCTGAATGCCACTTCGGTCTGAATACCGGAAACCTGGCCTGAATGCCACAAGTTGCATCGACCTGAACGTCGGAAACTTCTTCGATTTGGACATCGGAAAATTGGCCTGAATGCCACTTCGGTTTGAATATCAGAAACCTGTCCTGAATGCCACAAGTTGCATCGACCTGAACGTCGGAAACTTCTTTGATCTGGACATCGGAAAATTGGCCTGAATGCCACTTCGTTCTGAATACCGGAAACCTGGCCTGAATGCCACAAGTTGCATCGACCTGAACGTCGGAAACTTCTTCGATCTGGACATCGGAAAATCGGCCTGAATGCCACTTCGGTCTCAATACCGGAAACCTGGCCTGAATGCCACAAGTTGCATCGACTTGAACGTCGGAAACTTCTTCGATGTTACCCCTATTCAATCCATTGTGAACCTGTCGATATGAACAGCCTCGACTTTCAGATGATCAGGGTGAAGAGTGGTTGAATACCAAGAACAAACGAACAATTTGCACTCCGCTGGAAATTTCTTTTTGTTATTATTATCTTTTTTTGCTTTTCTTGAACCCCAAAAAAACTCCTTCTCGGATTTTTTCTTTTCTTGGACCCCTACACAAATATTTTTCTTTCGCACGGATGATCCCCAATCACCGCATTTGAACCCCGCTAACTTCATGTCACTCTTGCTGCCAAACAATGAACCCCGTTCTCCATTTGAACCCCAGTTGCCTGACGATAACTCTCGATCGTCATTGTGAACCCCATTCTCCAGAAGACACCCTGCGTCTCCTTTTCTCCATTTGAACCCCGTTCTCCATTCTCTTGTGATAATTCCGTTGGCAACATCGGAAATAACACCAACCACCACTCTGATGGCGACATACCAGAGGGTACACCTTCACAAAAGGAAGGTAACATGTGCATTTCTTCCCTTGAAGACACCCATAACGACTTCTATTGGCCTCAACCAAAGTCTAAGGTGACACATGATCAGAAGACAATCCTTAGGACCTTATCCCGGATACAATCTTCAATTCCAATCTCCATCTCCAGTTGAACCCCGTTCTCCAGAAAATGCCTAGCACTTCCTTTTCTTCTGGTGGACCCCAATCTTCGCGTTGATCACGTAACATTCTTTAATCTTCATTTCCATATCCGCACGACAGAAACTCTTCCTCCAGTATCGCGCTACTGGGGAATACTGTTGATTCAAAATCACGATGCCGAACTCCTCAGAGTAACATCTTCACCAACCAGCTAAACCAACTCTCAAACGGTAACCACAGCTCGAGACTAGCTTATGCTTGCAATGCCGATGCATGAATTTTACAGCGTAATGCCCCATAACCATGGGAATGCTACGCAATTAGTTATGCAATATGCTATGCTTCTATACATGATGAATGAATAAAAAGTATCCCCCTCAGGGGACGGCACGAGCAACTCTGTTGAGGAACTCGATATCTCTCCAATCTCCAACCCTGCTTGGGATAACACCGATGCCGAGGAAAGAATAACCCTCACTGGGGACGACCTCCACTGAACTCGATCTGCTTGGCGACTTTACTGGGGAAAAAACCACCAACGCACACCCCTGCCTGGGAAACAACAACCTCCAGGCCTGGCTGCTGAGGAAACACCGATCTCGCACCCGCTGGGGAGATACGGAATATTTGACGCGGAACACCCGTCGACTCGTCGAACACTGGTATTCACCATCTAACCACAGTGTCAATTTTCCACTTTCTCCAGACTCATCCGGTCTTTTCAGATTCATCACCTTGTACTCTCGACTTCTCCCTACTTCAAGAAAATCGACCTCCTTAGATTCGCGCCAACTCTTTAGTCCTCAGACTTTGAAGAGTCTTCTCGATTAACCCTCTAGGATCGCCACAATTCTTTCGCCGTCTCTACACCATTCTTCAATTCCTCATCCCTGATTGGACCTCAAAGGAACCTATTGTCAAAAAGAAATGCTTCGCACCACCACTTGCAAGTGAGTGAAGATAACCAACAACACCTGCAAAAGAGATCGTCAGATAAAACGTGCCTCAGGCGCGCCAAAATTTCGACATCCAGGTCACTCTACCTTCCGAATAAGATTTCAAGTTTCAATCCTCTAAGCATGCATTGGAAGAGACCCCTACATCTCAAAATGCAAAGATTCTTATCAAAATAAACGGATGTTTTTGCAATCAAAGCGGTAATGAAAACAAAAACAAAATTATTTGACTGAATATGCATTTTATTGATTGAAAAAGGTGGCTCGTAAACGAGCAGTACACAGGAAGCAATCCCTGAAAAGGGGTAATTGCGCATAAAAGGAAAATCTATCCTAATGGCAATGTGAACCCGTGATCTCATCAAGTTCCAACTCGGTTACAACCCATATGCCCTCAAGATACTCCGCGCTTTCTGCCTTCCGAAACAAGACGCTTCCGACCGGTCTCCGCTTTCAGATTATCCATGTGTCATATCCATAGTACAAACGATCATGCTAGACGCAGCTGTTCGTTTCACTCCCTCTTTTGCCTGGACCGCGCTTTCGGGTTTTCAGTCCACCGGGATACCCTTTTCTGCCCAAGCCGCCCTTGTGGGGTTTTCGACCTGCCGGGTGTACATTTTTTCTTTTGATCCCTAATTTTTGCCCGAACCTTTTCATTTTCATTTTTTTTGGTCCGCCGGGATGCCCATTTTTTCCTGGACTATTTTATTCTTTTCGTCTAGCGGGTCTCTTATACGAAGTATTTTTTAACCGCGTCCGCATTCACAGGGGATGGAAAATCCTCACCATCCATGGTCGTCAACAATAAGGCTCCGCCAGAGAAAACGTTCTTGACCACGAATGGACCTTCTTAATTGGGTGTCCACTTGCCCCGACGATCTTTCTGAGGAGGAAGGATCCTTTTCAACACCATATCTCCCACATGGTACACACGAGGTTGCACCCTTCGGTCAAAAGCACGCTTCATTTGCTGCTGGTACAACTGCCCATGACAAATGGCCGCCAGCCTCTTTTCCTCAATCAGACTCAACTCTTCGTAACATTCAGGCCTGAGTCCTCAAAGCTCAGTATGCCGCATCTCATAAGGTCTTGAACCTTGGTTTTCAATGGATAGAAGTTCTCAATATTGTGACCCGGAGCACCGGAATGATAAACACAATGTTGATCTGGCTTGTACCACCACTGCAGATTAGCAGGCACAACCGGAGGCTCCCTGGGAGTAACCAGTTTCCTCTCCAATAAGGAAGGATATAGCTCAGCATATGACATAGGAATGGGATCGAAGCTGATCTTTTTCCTATCATAATTCAGATTGGCCTGATTACTGGTGCTACCACGAGGCTGGTAAGCCTGTTGCTGTGGACGAGGCTGTTGCTGATACTGAGGCTGTTGTTGATGCTGATGTTGATTGGGCTGCTGATACTTAGCACTATCTCTGAAGACAGGTGCTATATGAGCCACCTGGTGCTGATTGCTAGTACGACGTACTGGCTTCCTCTGAACAGAGGGTCTTCTTGGCTTAGCATGGGATTGCACAACATGTGCCTCCCCATCTTTCTTCTTAAACGCCCCATACCGTTTAGAAGAGCTCTCATCTTTAGCCAATCGTCCTTCACGGACTCCTTCCTCCAGACGCATCCCCATGTTCACCATCTCGGTGAAATCAGAGGGAGCACTCGCTACCATCCGCTCATAATAGAATGAGCTTAGAGTCTTCAAAAAGATCTTAGTCATTTCTTTCTCTTCTAGCGGAGGAGTAATCTGAGCTGCTAACTCTCGCCACCTCTGGGCGTACTCCTTAAATGTCTCCTTATCCTTCTGAGACATGGCCCTGAGTTGATCACGGTCAGGCGCCATATCAACATTATATTTGTGTTGCTTGACGAAGGCTTCGCCAAGATCGTTGAAGGATCGGATGTTTCCACTATCAAGGCTCATATACCAACGAAGAACCGCACCGGACAAACTATCCTGGAAATAATGGATCAGAAGCTGATCATTATCTGTTTGCGTAGACATTTTCCTGGCATACATAACCAGGTGAGCGAGAGGGCAGGTGTTCCCTTTATATTTTTCAAAGTCAGGCACTTTGAACTTGATCGGAATCTTAACACCGGGAACCAGGCAAAGTTCAGCAGCAGACTTGCCAAACAGATCTTTCCCTCTGAGGGTCTTCAATTCCTTACGCAACTCGAGGAATTAGTCATTCATTGCTTCCATATTCTCATTGACATCTGGGCCCTTAGACGGCTCAGAATGATAAATGGTGTCGTCTACCCGGGGAATGGTATGCACGATAGGAGGAGCAGCAGCAAGGACCGGGCTAGATGCCGGCATGGAAGCAAAAGTTGGAGCAGGAATATCTGGCATGAAACCCGGAGGCATACCCCACGGAAAACCGGCTGGCATGGCATGCGGCACAAAGTGAGCACTGGCAGCTGGCACAGTCGGAGCAACGACTTCTGAAATAACCGTCCTCTGGGGAGGAGTTGCAGGAGGTGGAGAAGGTTGGTTCTGAGCAGACAGAAACTGCTCCATCAGAGCACTCAAACGAGCGACCTCTTCCTTCAATTCTCTGTTCTCTTGTTCTAACTGATCCATTACTCTGGCAGAATTGGCTCTGGTATAGTACCGGTGAGTTAGCTTGTCTTCAAAATAAATGAAGAGCACAGAGTTAGGCCACAGACAAGAAGACCAGAACACCCTGCTTATGAAAAATGATGCATGCAATGCTTGTGCATATGCTTTGTTTTTCAAGGAACTTTTAGGGTTCTATTTGCAAATTTTTTGAAATATTTAAGCATTTAATAGCATATGGAAAATGTCTCATCAAATATATTTGGAACAAAGAAGTACAGCATTTTTGACTATTACAAGGGAAAAGGAAAATAAACATCCTATGGATCCCTAGAAGCTCGGGATGCTGGAAGACGAGAGGCACACAGCTTCTTGATCTCTCTCTCATAGGCTGCTTCCATATCCGCTTTCTCCTTTGTAAGTCGATCGTACTTCCTCTTCCAGAACTTGGAAGACTGAGGAAGCAGAGAAGTCCAAGTATCATTCGGATCGTCGATCACCTGATGCTCGAGAAACTCAATCAAAGCGTCCTTCTCCTTAAGCTGGTGAAGCAACTCTTCTCTTTCACGGATCCAGGCACGTGAAAGGTCTTCTTCTCTCAACTCCTCTACATCTTGGGTGGGGAGGGTTGAAGGCCCAGCCACATCCAACGATGTAGGTCTTGGATGATCATACGGCATCAGATACTCAGCAGCTCTCTGTCTGACCCAAGAAGTATATGGCTCCAAAGCAATGCAATTCTTCGGACCCAATTCATTCCTACCCTTCTTTTGAATCTTACGCCAAGCGCGGACAAATCTGGCTTTCAGGCCTTGGGGATCTTTACCCTCCTGAAAGAACACACCTTCTAACAGAATGTTATGAGGTTTATCCTTTAGGGGGAACCCAAGCTGACGACGTGCTAGGATAGGATTGTAGCTGATCCCACCACATGTACCAAGAAGAGGCACATTAGGGAATTCACCACAATAATCAATGATCTGAACTGTATCATACACGCGATCATACCAAGAGATATCATCATTAGTGAGAGACATGAGTCTCTGAGACCACCGTAGACATCCCTTGTTCTCCTTGAAGGCAACCGTCTGCGGTAAGTGAGAAATAAACCACTTATACAGCAGAGGCAAACAGCATACAATAACTCCTCCACCCTTCGCATTCCTCAGATGCAAAGAGAAATAGGTATCACCCAACAAAGTAGGAACGAAATTAAGAACTGAGAAGATCCTAATGGCGTTCACATCCACAAATTTGTCGATGTTGGGGAACAAAACCAAACCATAGATGAGCAGCACGAATAAAGCCTCAAAGGTATCCTCACTCATGGCCTTCCCATAAACGGTAGCTTGAGCAATGAGGAAGTCAGAAGGAAGACCTTGAATTCCACCTTTGGTAGTCAGATTAGCTTTAATCAAGGCTTCATCTATGTGCAACAAGTCTGCAATCTCTCGAGCAGTCGGAATACTCTCCAAGCCACTGAACGGCACCTGATCCAGAATCGGGATCCCAATAAGATGAGCATACTCCTCAAGCGTAGGCAACAGCTGGAAATCCGGAAATGAGAAGTAGTGATACAGAGGATCATAAAACTGAGCCAAAGTACTCATCAAACCCTCATCAACCTGAGTAGTCAACAGAGGCAGAAGCTTCCCATAGCGAGCTTTGAAACCCAAGGGATCTAATACATAAGATGTCAGATTCCTTAACTCTTTCACATCGGGCTGTCTAAAGTTGTACTTCTTTGTATGCCTTTTCGATCTTTCCATGTCTGAAAATTTTGCAAATAAACCCTTTAAGTTCCTTGAAAATTTTCTTTTTTTTCTGATGACATGAATGCAGATGAATGCATGAATGCATGAATGCAACAATCACACTCAAGGATCAAGCAAATCACACCAGACAAAGGTCATGGGAAAGCTCATTGTATACCTAATATCAATCATCCATTTTGGTGGATTATGGTTTTCACCTTATCGACACCCAAGTTCCATTGATATTAAGGATACATGAACCGGCTCAATCATCCTTAATATCAATCATCCGTTTTGGCGGATTATGGTTTACACCTTATCAACGCCCAAGTTCCATTGATATTAAGGTTGTCTGAACGACTCAACCATGAATCACGGGTTTGCTGAGAGTCACGAGCATGGAGTCTCGGTTAAGAACCACCCAAAGGGAATGTACTAGGGTTTAAACCTGCCAGACATGTTCTACCAGAGGTTCCCATAATCATCGTCCCATCTTTCGGATATTATCGGAGGAACGAATACTCGTATTCTAAAAATATTCTCAAGAGAGACTCTTATTAGTGTAGTATCGCGTAACAATCGCATCAGATCTGACATCTGAACGACCTCCGCACTACGTCCTAAAAATAGGCCAAGATGGGCTTGGTAAACTAAGGTCCTTGGCTTCTAAGGCACATGATTGAAAGAATAATGCCTAACCACAAATAACTTGTGTGACATTATTAATCCAACATGACCTCCACCAAGTGAATGGACTCGCAAGTCAACTGGCTAAGGAATACTCCACACCAGTCGACGAGACTACGCCATTCTCCTATCCTAAGGTGCACTCGAGTTCGGGTAAAGAACTCATCTCACAGAGATCACCAAAGCAAACAGCAATTGTATATCAAGCAATTCAAACATTACAATCAATACAGTTATCCCAAATTGTACAAAAATATGTCATATAACAGATAAACAAATATCATACAACAAGGGTGAAAAGTAGGCAAAACCACCATGGAAGGTCTAATGTATTCCCCAGCAGAGTCGCCACTTTTCTGTAGCGGTGTATTCGTCACTTTATGATTTATTGATTAAATCAAAAGCAAAGCATACAAAGAATCGAGTCGCCACCGCACTTTTATTTATCCTAAGGAATGACTAAAAAGCGAACAAAAGCCTAAGAAGTTTTACACATAGAAAACTAATGAAAAGATCAGAGAATCTGGGTAAGGGGTTAATTACGCAATGGGAAGGTGTTAGGCACCCAAAACGTCCTAGGTACTCCTAGGGAGCCCTTTTCACACTTGTTGTATAAAAAAGTTTATTTGTTTAGGACATATTGTGCAAACATGATTGGGAAGATGAGAAAAGAATATACAATTTTTATTGTTTTTGTGTTTGAACGGATGAACCCGTTGCCTACGTACCTTCCATGAAAGGTAAGGATCAAAACGCCGTAGTTCGGCTAAAAGATTTCCAAAATATGAATGGGTTCATTTTAAAACAAGAGCACTAAGGCTTTTCATTATCAACGGGAGAAAACTCAACCAAGACCAGCAATCCACCATGCAAGGATAGCTTCAACATACTAGTGAGGGGTTAACCCTATAATAAGTATGGAAGACTTACAATCAACTCACTAAGGATGTGGTGAGATTTACATCAACCACTATGGTAATTGAAACCTATGGCTAATGTATGAAAAAACTTAACAAGAATGGACAAAGCCATCAAAACAATTGAATGGGTGAAGTTAATTGATTATGAGTATTCACAAAATATGGTCAAAGTATGATTAGGATTCAATTCAAAGAAGTGTTATGAAATGGAGTTTGAAAAGTCAAGGACTTAAGGTCCAGGTTTCTAATTTGAAAAGACATGAAGATGTTTGCACAATAGTTCAAAGTTTCTGAATTAACATGTGAAAAGGGAGTTTTGAAAACACACACAAAAATGGAAGGGTGAGGAAGTAAAACTTCTTAGGTGTTCACCTCTTGAAATCATATGGAAGATGATTCAAGTGTGTCCTTGGGAATAAGCAATGAGCAATAACAAATAAGCAAAACAAATGAAACTGGATGCCAATCAATGGACTTACACCAATCTCACAAACAAAGGTGGATACCGGATACCAATCAATGGATTTACACCAGTCTCCTAAAACAAACAAGGATATCAGATGCCAATAAATGGACTTATACTAATCTCCTAAAGCAAAACAAAACCTGGATACCGGATGCCAATAAATGGACTTATTCCAATCTCCCAAAACAAAACAAAACATGGATGTCAGATGCCAATCTATCTGGGCTTACTCTAATCTCCAACTGATGATCATGGGAAAACAAATGCCAACAACATGGACTTACAATTGCATCCTCACATACAACAAACAAACAAAAGCACTAAGCAAAGAGGACATAAGTGGCCAATGAAATGGTCTTACATTCAATCCCTTCCAAATCATAGGAACAGTGGCCAACAACTGGGCTTACAACTGATTCCTCAATGGACAAACAAAGATGTCATAGAGATATGAAATGATGATCATGCAATAATGAACAATTAATGATGATAAAATGCACAAAGGCAAACTAGCAAACATGTACAGATGAACCAATAAGCAATCAATGATTCAGTTAGCACACACTATATACGAGCAATTAGGCTCAAGCAAGGGTTAGACTTTAAAGTCAGCTGGAATGGGGTAAGTGTGCTCTTAACCTTAACATTGAGAGTTAAGGTGAAGCAGATGAAAAGGATATGAGGGGTGTGCCTCATAGCTCTTATCCCTGGCCTGGGAGAGCTTGGAATGATAGAATGTGTGGGAGTTCAGAAAGTTGGAACTCTCTCCACAAGAGAATGACTCTATAGATCTTGGGTTAAGATCCACAATGCATCAACATGTAATGTGAGCAAAGGGATGACACACTGAATAGTAGGCGATGGACTACACATCTCTTTTATCTACCAATTGCCTTATCAAAAGGACTTTTCCTGCTTGGGGATAAAAAGTAAACAATCACAAGCATTGCCTCTTAAGGAGGACTTCAGACAGGTGCCTGGCCACATAACAAGCCAGGTCTTCCAGACTACATGAAGAAGAGAAATTATACCTAAAGTGGTTAAGCAACCAAGCAAAAGCAAGTTCAAAATGAACTTAAGCAACTAATGTACCTGAAAACAATCCAACTCAATCAGTATACAACTCAAACAGATCAAACAGATAATCCAACAGTCAACAGACAATACACAATTAAACAAGTAATGCCACAATGTGCAAGGCACAAGCTCAACTCAAATGAGCTAAAAGCATCCTACAAAACAACTCAAAGTTAGTCAATAACAATCAAATAACCAACTCAAGCAATGTGCATTAATCTCCTTATGGCCATGTACTTCTTAACCTGAAAACAAGCTCAAACATGAGAAGCAAACCACTAGGTCAAGGCCTAGGGTCAAAGAAGGAGAAATAATCCAAAACAGAACATGAAAATTGACAAGAATCAAGTTTAATCAATCAAGAACAATATCCAAGTGGTCTCATGTCAATAGCATCAACCAATTTCATTTCACAAACAAAACATGTCAAAGTCTGCAAGTTGGAATCATATTGAAGCAACAAAATGAACACAAGCATATTAATTCCAAAATGGCTCAATAAATCTCAAGAAAAATCATGGCTAAACAGCACTCATCAAAGGATCAACACACCAAAAATCATGGCATTTGAACAAGTATAAGCATGGCAATCAAATTCATCAAGTCAAGGTAAGCATAAACAAGCTCAAAGGAAGCACAAATTGATACATCAACTTAAGGCAATCCTAAAAAAAAGATGACAACTGATAAATGACTCAAACCAAAGCCACAATAAACTTCAATGTGTCTAGAAAACATGTGTAAATTTTCAAGCTCATATGATAAGGCATAAGCATTTCACAAATCATGGAAGTTCAACACTCATCAAAAGTTCACAAATGACCAACCAGCAAAGAAAATCTCAAACAAATCAAAAATCAATCTAAAAAAACCACAAAAAATCATGATCTATCCTAACATCTAGAAGAGGTATCATGCAAAAATTCACATCATTTGGCATTTATTTGGCATGGTAAATAAAATCAGCAAATCAAGAAAGCAAAGGTGTGACACACATTGTCTCACCTACATTAAACAGATCATATCTCAACAACCAGGAATGAGAAAAATACAAACTGTATACCAAAATGACCATTAGGATATCTAGTTTAAGCATGTCAATTTTCACATCCATTGGATTAACCATCATCATTTCACAACCAAAATGGCAAGCAAGGTGCAAGATAGCATATGCATGAACAAACCCTAGGCTAAACCAATTTTCAACCGAGCACAAATTCTGGAAAAATAACCAAAAAATAGTAGACATCATGAGGAATAATGTGCAAAAAATCTCATGTGATTTGGATGATTAATTATGGAGTTATGATTTTTGGAAGTGAAAAGAAAAATGAAAAAATCATGATGAAGCAATACATGAACATGGATGATGAAATGGAATAAAATTGCAAGGCAACTTTGGAAAATGACCGAGCCAAGGATCGAACAGAGTTGAAATTCAAATGAAGCGCGCTGCTAGATGAAACGCGCCGTTTCATTAATCTCGCGTGGCAAGGTGAAACAATATGGACCAATCATTCAGCCATGTGGAAGCCAAGTGTACCAATGCATGAGCATAAACAAGGAAACACATGCAAAACGCGCTACACAAGATCAAAGGCATTCTGGAAATCGAAAACCCTAACATTCATCATGTGTTCTTCGTGTTCATCATCATCAAGAACAATCATGCACAGAAATTCACCAAAAGCATACCAATAGATTCATCTCACATTACACATCATAGATCCATAACTATCTTAACCTAAATCAGCACATGTTCAAAGAATCGAGCAAAGGAAGTTCAACATGTCAAAATTAAAATCAACACAACTACCTCGATACTGCATGAAATTAAGAGATCTAAAGCTCAGCATAACCACCAATGAGAGATCTACAAGATGCATATATCAATTTCAAGAATCATGAGCATCGAATTCTAACCTTGCTGGAGAAACAGAAGTGGAATCAATGGAATCAGGTCCTGAAATGCATAAACAGATGTTCCTCAGCTCCTATATGATGGAATAGATGAATGCTTGATGTTTATCCTTGCACGATTTGGCCAGAAATTTCACTTGCCATTGATGAACATAAGCTTCAACAGTCCATAATTCAGCTCGAATTCTTCAGGATCTAGCTTCAACAATCTTCAATTAGGCTTGTAGATGATGAACAACTCAAGAAACAGGCAATGCTTATGAAGAAATTCGATGAAAAAGTTGAGAGAAAATTGAGAGAGATTTTTTCAGATCTGAAATTATGAAGTTGTTGTATGATTTTCTGTTAGGATTAGGGTTATATACCATCTGTTAATCATGTTTAGCTTAAGCTCTAATCAAATGCCAAATGAATTAAGGAAATGGGAGTGTTTATGCAAATTGGCAAGTTCACCCCTACATGTGCATGGCAATGCTACAGTGCATGATTTTTGCTTGGAACAAGTTTTAAAATCTGTTTGGAGGCAAATGAAATTGGTTGGAAGTGAATGCAATGCATAGTTTTCAAATTCCCACTTTCCCTCCAAAATTCAAATGAAATTCAAGTGAAAATGCCAATATTTTTGTGATGAGAATTGATGAAATGTGATGCACATATTGGATAGTATAGATCAAGAGAGAAATGTTCCAAAAAGAACCACTTCAATTGGCCATTTGGTTCAAAAGTTATGCCTTCTTGAAGTTCAAATTTACTTGGCAATGATTGATCCATAATTTCTTAACCACACATGAGAAATGGATGTTCTTAGACTTTTTGGAAAGGTGAGAGCAAGATCTTCAACTTTCATGTTGTACAAAATTTCATTTGAAGATTTCTTAGTGATGTAATCTTGAGGAGAAGACCTTTCCATTTTTGGCAATTCCAAATTATAGGTCACTTTCTATTTTTGGAAAGTTTTCATCTGACTTTATTTTCTTCAATGTTGATGTTTGAAATGTCAAATGAGACTTGTTTGAACATGAATGAAGTATTTCTAGGCTTTTCCCACCTCCAAAAATCACAGTTGACTGGCAGTTGACTGGCTAGGGTTTCAGTTGACTGAAGAATGCCTTGATGAAATTCAAGCCTCTACCACTTGGGATTTTGATTCAAAATAACACCGTGGCTCATATAAGCTCTTGTGAATGATCATGGTGCCCAAATTCTCAAGAATGGCCACCATCTATTGCTCATTGAAATGCATTGACTGCCTTGACCTGTAATTGCTTCATCCGCAAGTAACAAGGTTAGATTTCATATTTTTGTACTTTTGGTTAGTAAACAAATGAAAAGCAATGATATACATATGCAAGACATGCTTATTGATCAAGAACCACTCCCAAAAGACAACCCACCCTCAGGGAAGGAAGCAAGGTGCACAATGATCCTTGAGGCAATGAGTGATATGATATGATGTGATGTCATGAGGGATCTTAGGGACAAAATTGGGGTCTTACACCATACACAAGCGAGAAAGGCGTTGCCCCAGTAGATGTACGCACTGAGGTTCGATACCCATGCAATGCAAACAGCAAAATCTCGTGCCAATCCTTATAGGTCACGACCATTTTCTGCACAATCTTCTTAATATTCTTATTAGCCGCCTCGACCGCCCCATTCATCTTTGGACGATAAGGAGAAGAATTGTGATGCTCGATCTTGAACTCCCGGCACAGTTCTACCATCATCTTGTTGTTGAGATTAGAACCATTATCAGTGATGATTCTTTCGGGAACCCTATATCTGCAAATGATGTCTCTTTTCAAGAACCTGGCCACGACTTGTTTCGTCAGGTTTGCATAAGACGCCGCTTCCACCCACTTGGTGAAGTAATAAATAGCCACTAATATGAACCGGTGCCCATTCGAAGCCGTAGGCTCGATCTTTCCGATCATATCAATGCCCCACATAGCAAACGGCCAGGGAGACGACATCAAACTCAACGGATTGGGAGGCACGTGCACCTTGTCAGCATAAATCTGGCATTTATGACATTTCCGCACGAAGTTGAAACACTGAGCCTCCATTGTCATCCAGTAACATCCAGCCCTTAACAACTTTTTTACCATCGCATTCCCGCTGGCGTGGGTACCAAACGATCCCTCGTGCACCTCTTTCATCAATTGGCTTGCTTCTTTGTCATCGACACATCTGAGCAAAACCCAATCAAAATTCCTCTTGTACAAAACCCCATCTTTATTCAGATAGAACGCCATGGCCAACCTCCTCAGAGTCTTTCGGTCCTTCTTAGACGCTCCCTCGGGATACTCTTGGGTCTCCAGATAACGCTTGATGTCATAATACCACGGCTTTTCATCATCAGTCACTGTTTCGACAGCAAACACATAAGTCGGTCTATCCAGCCGTCCCACCTCAACACTAGGAACTTGATTCCACCACTGAACTTTAATCAAAGCGGCCAGAGTAGCCAAGGCATCTGCTAAAAGATTTTCTTCCCTCGGCACATGGTGTAATTCCACCTTGTTGAAGAACGTCAACAATCTCCTCGTATAATCCCGGTATGGAATTAAGTGGGATTGATGCGTATACCATTTCCCGTTAACCTGGTTCACAACCAAAGCTGAATCTCCGTAAATAACAAGGTTCTTGATTCGCAAATCAATCGCCTCTTCGACACCCAAGATACAAGCTTCGTATTCAGCCACATTGTTGGTGCATTCAAATGTTAGTCGGGCAGCAAAAGGAATGTGGGATCCCTTTGGCATAACCAAAACAGCACCAACTCCACTACCATTCACGTTAACAGCCCCATCAAACATTAGAATCCATTCGGACTCAGGGTCAGGCCCCTCCTCCGGGATAGGTTCCTCACAATCTTTCGATTTGAGAAACATGATGTCCTCATCGGGGAACTCAAATTTCATCGGTTGATAATCCTCAATGGGTTGCTGAGCGAGGTAATCAGACAATACACTCCCCTTTATCGCTTTTTGAGAAGTGTATTGGATATCATATGCAGTCAAAATCATTTGCCATCTCTCAACCCGTCCGGTCAATGTTGGCTTCTCAAATATATACTTGATCGGATCCATCTTGGAAATCAATAAAGTGGTATGAACCAGCATATACTGTCTCATTCGGCGAGCAGCCCATGCCAAAGCGCAACAAGTTTTCTCGAGCAGTGAATATCTTGTTTCACAGTCGGTAAACTTTTTGCTAAGGTAATAAATTGCATGCTCTTTTCGACCAGACTCGTCATGCTGCCCCAGTACACACCCCATAGACCCCTCGAGGACCGTCAAGTACAGGATTAACGGTCGCCCCTCCACAGGAGGCATCAGAATCGGAGGCTCCTGTAAATATTCTTTTATTTTTTCAAATGCCGCTTGGCAATCATCATTCCACCTGACCGTTTGATCTTTTCTCAACAACTTGAGTATGGGTTCACACGTGGCTGTTAGATGAGATATGAACCGTGAAATGTAGTTCAATCTACCTAAGAAACCACAAACCTCTTTTTTTGTCCTCGGTTCAGGCATTTCTTGTATCGCTTTTACTTTAGCAGGATCAACCTCGATTCCTCTTTCACTTACAATAAACCCCAGCAACTTGCCAGACCGTACTCCAAAAGTGCACTTATTCGGATTCAACCTCGATTTGAATTGTCTCAATCGGTCAAACAACTTGGCCAAGTCTACCAGATGCCCTTCTTCTGTTTGTGACTTTGCTATCATGTCATCAACATAGCATTCGATCTCATGATGAATCATATCATGAAACAAGGTCACCATAGCTCTCTGATACGTGGCACCGTCGTTCTTGAGACTGAATGGCATCACCTTATAACAAAAAGTGCCCCATGGTGTGATGAACGTTGTTTTCTCCATATCATCTGGCGACATTTTAATTTGATTATAGCCAGAAAAGCCATCCATGAAGGAAAACACCGAGAATTGAGTTGTATTATCTACCAACACATCGATGTGAGGTAATGGAAAATCATCTTTCGGGATATCTCTGTTCAAATCCCGGTAGTCCACACACATCCTCACCTTTCTATCCTTCTTCGATACCGGCACAATGTTCGCGACCCAAGGCGGATAATTAGTGACAGCTAGGAAACCAGCATCCAACTACTTTTGTACCTCCTCTTTGATTTTCATGGCCATCTCGGGTCGAGTTCTGCGCAACTTCTGCTTTATTGGAGGACAATCTTCTCTTAATGGCAACTTGTGTACAACAATATTGGTATCCAACCCTGGCATATCTTGATAAGACCAGGCGAAGATATCAACATACTCTTTCAACAGTGCTACCATCCTGCTCTTAACATTCATCTCCAAAGCGGCCCCAACTTTTACTTCCTTTCTGACCTCCTCGGTGCCCAGATTAACAATCTCAACTTGCTCCTCGTGCGGTTGAATCACCTTCTCCTCTTGTTTCAACAACCTGGCTAGCTCTTCCGGCAGTTCACAATCTTCTTCGCCTTCTTCTTCGGCATGATAGATCGGGTTGTCGAACTCATATAAGGGTGTAACAGGATTGTCATCAATGAGATCCGGAGAATAATCGCATCTGCATGAATGTTGATTCATGCGTTGCTTCAGAGTCGGAACGAGACAAATTAAAAGGAAGAAAAATGAAAACAAACATTGCCATTTTTATTGTATTTTTTATTTTTAAACTGCAAAAATAAATGAAAAACAGAGAACACCGCTTTTAATGCGAAAAACATTCGTTTATTAATGATGCAAATAATGCAAAATGAAACACATGAGGTGGCCCTTACAATGGACAATTACGTTTTGGGCAAAACGTATGGCTTTCATGCAGATAGAATTAACAAACAGAAATATTACTCTTCACGCAGAGTGACAGTGATGATCTTTTCGGCCTTCCAGTTCTGGATCTCCATTCCTGGTACGCACGGTTTTATCCACGAGTCGAGCTCGCAGTCACTTTCAGTCTCTTCACCCACAGAAATTGAGGTCCTCAACTGATCCACATCCGTCACCCCGATTTTACTTTTATCCTCAGAAATTACATTCACCCCCATCTGACCATGCATCGGCATGGGATTAGCATTAACATTCGGCGATGGTGCAAAATTGATGGCCTTGGAATCCACCAAGTCTTAGACAACATGCTTAAAGGCTTTATAACCCTCAACATTGTGCCCGGGATCACCAGAATGGAACTCACACTTGGCGTTCTCGTCATAACTCGCAGGCCTCTGATCTGGTCTTAACGGAGCTAACGTCCTCAATTGTACCAACCCGAGATCCTTCAACTTCTTCAACAGAAGGGCATATGTCATGGGTGGCCTATCAAACTGACGATCTACCATCCTTCCCCTAACTTGGTACCCAGCCTTTTGTGCTCTCTGCTGAGGTGGTTGCTGTTGCTGTTGTGCGGGTTGATTACCAGCAGGAATAGTTACTGCAGCAGTATGCTGGTAGTAATGATCCCTACCGTATCCTCTTTGGGCATACACAGCACTCGAGTCACCCTCTTTCTTGCGTTGACCATTTCCGAAGGGCTTCTTCAATCCAGACGACGGAACATTTCCTTGTATTTTTCCCATTTTCAACCAGCTTTCAATTCTTTCACCAGCCACTACTACATCCGCAAAACCAGTAACTGGACATCCCACCATCCTCTCAGCAAAAGTCCCCTAAAGAGTACCCATGAACAAATCTGACATCTCCTGATCCACTAATGGGGGTTGAACCCTGGCGGCCAACTCTCTCCACCTTTGTGCATACTCTTTAAACCCCTCGTTCGGCTTCTGAGACATACCCTGCAACTGGGTACGGCTTGGTGCCATATCAGCGTTAAATTGGTATTGTTTGAAGAAAGCATCCCCCAAATCCTGCCATCTCTTTATATCTGATGATCTCAGCTTGGTGTACCACTCGAGAGACCCGCCAGATAAGCTATCCTGGAAAAAGTACATCCAGAGCTTCTAATCCATGGTGTAGGCAGATATTTTTCGAACAAAGGCCTGAAGATGAGTTTCCGGGAAAGAACTTCCATTGTACTTATCAAACGTGGGCACTTTGAACTTCTGTGGGATCACAATCCCCTCAACCAGCCCCATATTTGTCATGTTAATAGCCCCAGGAGTGGCATGGCTTTCCAGAGCCCTAATCTTTTCTGCTAGCACCTGAATCTCTTTGTTCGGCGGTTGAACACCATACTGACCGAACTACTCATTCAGCATAGAGAATTGATCCTCTTATTTATCCTCCACAGCCCCAAAGAAAGGAGAAAACTGAGTTTCCTTCAGAATGTTGCCAACATGACCTGGGCCACTGCCTGCGGCAAAACCAAGACCACCACCATTGTTGATGGCTACACCACCAATAGTTGTCTTCTTTCTGGGATCGCCACCACCCCTAGAACCACCAGGACCATTGTTGGAGTTACCCTCTTGACTATTGCCATTATTGGCAATCGAAGCAAGCTCAAGCTTCTCCACCTTCTCGGCGATTGCCTTTTGCTCTAGGGAGAACCCTTGCATGGCGTTGATCAACTCACTCATCTTCTCTTTCAGCTCGAGAATGTCAGCGTTGGATGGATCCATCAGTCTAGGCTTGTTGCGTCTGGTAAAGTATCTGTGCAGACGAGTTACGTGCAGAGGGATGATTCTGCGTGCGCGAGCAATGATTCCTGAGACAACCAAACACGTTAGAAACCGACACCTGCAAAATAGAGGACAAGTTATTATGATTCATGCATGAATGCAATGTCTATCCATATGAGGAACATTTTGTCCTTCGATCCTGGCTTCATTGAGACAGATAATAATTCGACGACAACATTCTGACATCAATCATCTGGCTTTGCCGTACGGAACAGAAATTTGTGAGGATATCTCTCAACCAGAATCTCAATCAAGAATGTACCCTGCATATGGATAAACATGAGTTAGATGCGGATGAATGCAAAATAGGAATGATGCAGATGCATGAATGCAATGCATAATGCCATCCTCCAAGACATCTGAACATCAACTGCACTGGATTACGGTCTCAGAACTGATCACAACCATCCAAGGGACTAAGTAACCACAAATCCAACTCGGGGGATCCGAAATAAACGGAATCGGAGAATACATCACCATCATCACAGGAAAATCACTGAACGGACAGCAACAAGATCATCTGAACAAGCAACCCACCTCTAACCCGGGGGATCCGAAATAAACGGAATCCGCTCATAAATACCACAGACAGAACTCCGGTGTGTCAGAAATAAATATCCATAAATCCAACTCATAAATAGAACCCAGATCATGAATCGAACCAAAGTCGCCATCAAAGAGTCACCAACAGAACCTGTACCTGTAGGAACCAAACCCCTCCCCTCACAGGTGAATTCTAATAAGGTCATCCTAAGGCGGATAATCGGTCTCGACAATCGGACAAGATACTCAACGGGTTTGCCCTTTCGGGTGTGCCGTGCAACTCTCATAAGATCATCTAAACCAAAGATCCGGGAAAGAACGGTCACCGAAGTCAACAGCTCAAAAGAGATAACCCAACCATAGTGGAAACTCCACAAGGAAGAGCTCTCTCAAAAGAACCTCGTCCGGCTGTGGTATGTCACGTCGCAACAACATGTTGATCCAACATGTGAGACAACATGAGACCATGCTAATCCTAGGTGTATACTCGGGCTTTGGGTTTTAGTCCCACTCAGAACACCCACCCCCAAATCAGAGAAACCACACCTGTCCAGAATCCAACACAGTGATAACATGATGCATGCAAACATATATGCAAATATACATATAATCACAGTATAATAATCACAAATGCCATAAATAAAGCAGTAAAAGCAACCCAAACTACCCTAAAAACTACGCTAGAGAGCGCTGGGATTGACTCGCTTAGGGAAGATGGACCAGCAAGAGGTCAACTTCAGTCCCCAGCAGAGTCGCCAGCTGTCGCAACGCGAAAAACAACCGGCGGGGAAATACAGAGCCGCCACCGACGCTATTCATCCTATGACGGAAAGGGAGCGCAGGACTAATCTAAGAAAGGGAAAGGAACGGTCTTACGACCAGAGATTACAAGGTAAGGGAGTCGGTTACGCAAGGGGAAGGTGTTAGCACCCCTCACGTCCGCCGTACTCGACGGGATCCACGCTGAAAAGATAGCTCAAAGGAAAGGAAAGGGTTGCTGCTAATAAACTGCTCAAAGAAACTGCACAAACTGGAACGATAAACAGGTGGATGAAAGAAAAAAACGGAGGAAGTGGACTCGGCAGGATGTCGCATCCTGGGCCTACGTAGTTTGTCAGAAACAAACATCAGAGTCAACGTAGTTCGGGAAAGGGAGACATGCTCTCTAAGACATCGCGTCCTATGCCTACGTATCTTCTATATCCAGAGGAGAATTAGAGCACTCGTAGCTCGGCTAACGCACGCTGAAACAAGACACCGAAAAGGGACGTTGAGACGTCAAAAGAAACACCCAAAAGGAAACAGAATGCCAATACATGGACTTACACCTGACTCCCAACAATAACAAAAAGGAAACAGAATTCCAATACATGGACTTACATCCGACTCCTAACAATAACAAAAAGGAAACAGAATGCCAATACATGGACTTACACCCGACTCCTAACAATAACAAACGCTCACCAGCGAATACCCAAGAAAAAGGTTATCAGAACGAACCCCAACAAAGTAACCAAATACCCAGGATAAACTCCCGATACGTATAACCAATCACCACAAATGAACCCCGAGATGAACCCCAATATGAACCCCAAGTGAATAACAATCACCATAAATGAACCCCGAAGATGAACCCCAAAGATGAACCCCAAGTGAATAACAATCATCAAATGAACCCCAAAGATGAACCCCAAGTAATAACAACCATCACAAATGAACCCCAATAATAACACCAAATGATAACGGACGAAATCCCCCAAGGTATGAACATACCACACACACACACACTGAACAAACAGGTACTCACGCGAAAACAAAGAAAAGGGTGAACACACACAAAACCAAAACAACAAAAAAAAGGTGCCCAGAGAGATTGTCCTCAACCTCCTGCCTACGTATCTCATCTGGTATGAGAATCAGGGCGACGTAGTTCCCCTTACCAGGGGTAAAACACTCTCCTAACCAGAGACCAGGGAAACAACAAACTAATAGGGAGACTAAGGCTCGAGCCTAATAGTTGTCATGCAATCAATATCCCTAAATTGAGGTCTCTAACAAGTGAACAAGTAAACAAACATCACACACTATATTCATACAAGAGTCTCAAACAATGGATGGGCTTTACTCAAGAGGGGTCATATCAACCTCGGTAAACAAGCCAAACTGTAAGGGTGATCAGATGGGCTCTTAACCACTGACATTGAACGTCAGGGTGAGCAGATCAAAATAGTAATGAGGATGAGACCTCATAGCTCTTAACCCTGGCCAGGGTGAGCTCATGACACAGAAAGCGTGGGGATTCAGAAAGTGGGATCCTTTTCCACTTGACAGACTCTGGACAAAATATCTGGGGCACATGTTCAGAAGCATCAACACGTAGTGCGAGCATAAAGAATGACACACTGAATAACGGGGGATCGACTACTAATCCCTTTTATCCGTTAATTGCCTCTTCTCTTGGAGGTCTTATCAAGTATCACATGCCTCTCCTTGGAGGTCTTTGGGCACAATTTTAAACAAACACAAACAGAGCCTCTGAAGGAGGACTTGCCAGCAAAATGCCTGCCAAAAAGGTGACAGGACTTCACACTACATGAAGTAAGAAGCTAACTACCTGAGTGGTGTGTCAACCATAATCCAATGCTCAAGCAAGAGCTAAAGCAATCAAGCAACTAAGGTACCTGTACAAAGACTAAACAGTTAGTACTTCAGTCATAAAACCAGAAGACAAGCAATGAAACCCTCTAACAGTTACACCATTCAATGCATAAGTGCCCTAGCATTCAAACAAGCTCATGAGTTCACCACATCAATTAAAACCCTACAAAACAGAAACAGGTTAGAACTCAAATGCATTTTGTATCTCACAAGGTGAGCACAACCAATCATCAATGATGAGTATACACCTGAAACAAGCGACAAATTTAGTCTATGTACATCCAATCAACACAACAAAACCCTAGTACAAAGACAAAATTCAAAACCTAACCAAATGACCAATCCAGGACTCAAACTTTTGCACATTACACCTTCAAACACTCCCTCTAATGTCCTCAAAAGGACCAGCATCAAATCCATGACCAAGTGCCTCAATTTGTTTATGTAATGTAATGACCAAAAATATGCACAAAATGAACTTCTAACTTAGAAAATTCATATCAAATCAGAAATGCATGCAATGACTTTGGGATTTTTTGTATGAGTTTCTTATGCCATGAATCTTCAATATGCAAAAGATCAAGTCTAGAATGATGCAAATGCTATGTGAACAAAAATGCACCAATTCAATGTCAAAAATGTGACACAAATTGTCACATTTTTCTCTATGTGTCAAAAATGATGATAACATGTGAGGAAAAATCCAAACCAGTGACCAATAATTCATGTCATGTATGAATGTCATGTATGCAAAAGAGTGGATCAGAAAGCTCCAAATTGAGGATTTCAGAATGCATTGAATGCACTTGATCAATTTTGCACAACATTGCTTCAAAAATTTCCACATAAAAATCCAGACATCAAAAGTTCTTGAATTTAACACCATAAAAAAGTAGACACCAATACAAAACTATGAAAAAAAATTGGGACTCAATTGGACAATTTTTGTATTTTTTATGAATTAAACAAAATGACCAAAATAAATGGAAATATAAAATGAAAATGGAGGGAAACGAAATATTTCAAATAAACCAGAAAAAACACTAGCCACAGGATCTGGCGCGCGTTCAAGATCAACGCTCCACATTTAAACCCATGAAACGCATCGTTTCATTAATCCACTCAGCACACACAGTCAGCGTTCCAAGCACGCGTGGCTTTGGTCAAAGGAATCGCGTCCAATCAAACTTCCACGTAGTGAAACACATGGCATCCAACTCAGCCAAACCCTAAACACACACAGACGCCGGAGCTCCGCTCCGGTCGTCTTCTCCGGCGAGCCCCACGGTGGTGCCTCCCTACATTTTTCCAGAAATTCACCAAACCACCATCTTTCTACTCGTCTTTCCACGCTGAATCCAAATATGCTATTAGCTTCTCCTAATTCTTCCTAGGTTCGGCAAATCGAAGAGAGAAAGTTTCTAGATCCAAACTTCCAGTCACAACTGCATCCTCAATTCTCACTCAATCTCAATTCTAAACATATATTTGTGATCTACACATCACGATCTACCATCCTATAACCTAAAAACAGCAAAAGGAGAAAGTGAAATTCGAGTCACCTGAAATTGAAGACCTCTGAAACCGCGATCTCTCAAGCTCTACTGCTCCAGATCAACCTCCTTGAACTTCCTTTGAAGCTTTGTGCAAAAAGCAATGGATGAAACCTCTTGAATATGCTTCAATTTCCAAATCCGATCAACTTGAGAATGTGCTTGGACTACTCGAATTCTTGAGATATAGCTCCAAATAATGGATGATTCTTGATCAGTGAAGCATGAGGATCAAGAATATGTAATAATATTTGAGGCTTGTGTGGAGAAAAATCAAATTCGATTGAGAGAAAATTTTGGAGATACTCTTGAATTCTAGATCTGAAATGGTTGTTATGGCAGTTATAATTAAGGTTTCTCTATTTATATTCCTTGCTAATTACACTGATAATCATATTATCCCTTCACTAAACATGATTAGTGAGTTATTATGCCAATTGCAAAAAATGAAAATTAACCTCCCATGGCCATAATGCACGTGTGATCTCCCATGCTAGGGCTTTAATTCACTCATGAACAACCAAGGGCTAGGATTTTAAGATCACTTTGCTTGTATCTTAAGCCAAGAATGAATGGTGAAGATTTGCTTCAATTTGAACATGTGTGAAACAAGGAACATACACACCTCTATCATGCATGGCAATGGCTCATTTTTACTCAAATATGGTCCATGAAGAAAGCTGAAGTGGAGCCTTGTCTTGATTCTTTGTGAATTTTGATTTGTGGCATGATATCATCCTTAGAACGAATGTGAAATAATGTGATTTTTGACCATGATTTTTTGAGACTTAGTTTGCACAATTGATTCAAATGATGTCATTTTGAGATGCCTTGAACATGAGAAGCACTTTGCAAAAAGAATGAACCAATTTGGAGCATTATATCAAAAGTTATGCCATTTTGAATTTCCATGCATACTTTGTGATCAAATGACCATAACTTCTCAACCATTCATCATATGGACATGAATTAGGACTTTTTGGAAAGGGGAGACAAAGATCTACAACTTTCATGTTCACCAAAAATCCATTTGAAATCCCTTTGATATTGACAAGTCAAGTTGAAAGTGGACCAAAAACTTGCCAAATTTGGAAACTTTGAATTATAGGTCATTTTCCATTTTTAGTAACTTTTGCCATGACCTTTGAATCTTCAAGATGGATGTTTAGAATGATGAATAGACCCCATTTGAACATGATTGAGGTGTCTCAACTCATTTCCCCACCTCATTGCCCTCAGTTGACTGCACAGTTGACTTTTGGTCCTTAGATGACCTTGAAATGTCTTGATCCACTTGAGCCTCTACCACTTGGTGAAATTGCTTCAAAATGAAACCCTAGCTCATGTAAGCTCCTTATAATAATCATGTGATCCTCATCCCAATAAAATACCTCACCTCTTTGAGAAACCCTAGTTGGAAGAACTGCATTGGTTAGGGTTGACCAGAGGTCACAACCCTAATCCTGAGGAACTTGAGGATGAACTCTGAAACCTTTGATGATGATAGAACCATGATGATGGTGATATATACTTGCAGATGAGATGATGCTCAAAACCTTTGAAGAATCAAGAAACCCTAATTGGAGCCCATACCCTCGGATGGTTGATGATCAATTCATAAAGACCCTCAGGCTAAAATCATCTAATTTCCCCACCTTTTGAAAAGACATTGGAGGATGATCTTCTTATTTTCACATGAGATGCAAAATGCAATGCCTAATGCCCTAAAACATGAAATGCAATGCCCCAAGCTAGTCTCAAGAAGAGGAGGGCAAATTTTGAGGTGTTACAGGGGGTTGCTTATGAAATGGGAAGCTTTTAAGCACCCAAAATATCCTTAGTACTCTAAGGGAGCCCTTTTTGCAAAGATGTATTATAGGTTGGTATTTGTGAAAACATTTGTGCAAACAAGATTGGGGAGATGAGAAAAGAATATACATATTATTTACAATTTTGTTGTTTGAATGGATGAACCCATTGCGTACGTACCATCACAAAGGTAGGATCAAAACCTCGTAGTTCGGGGTAAAAATCTCAAAATATGGGTGAATTGATTTGATCAAAAGCCTTAAGGTCTTTTGTTATCAAAGGGAGAAAACTCAACCTAAACAAACAATCCACCATGTGAGGAGAGCTTCAACATACAAGTGAGGGATCCACCCTATAATAAGTATGGAAGACTTATAGTCCAATCACTAAGGATAAGGTGAGGTTTACATCAACCATTATGATAACTCAAACCTAATGACTAATGTTTATGAAAAAAGTTTTTAACAAAGGTGGCCATTGAAACTACAAAAATAACTTGAGTAAGTTGTATTTACAAGTTAGAAGTATTCACAAAATGAAGTCAAAGTTGACTTAAGGTTCATTCAAAATAAGTATTAATGAAAAGAATTTGAAAAAAATCAAAGGCATAAGGCCTAGGTTTCTAGTTTGAAAATAATGTCAAAGTTTGCACAAAATGAGTTTGGCTTGGGTTAGAGTGGAGAGAAGAAGAGAAGGGCTAGTCCTAAACATGCAAAGATAAGAGAAGAGATAAGACCCTTGGAGTTCCTTTTATTGAGATCATAAAGATGATTCAAGATGCTCCTTTCCTTAGGACTTAGCAAATAACTCAAGCAATCAATCAAATATTATATTCAAGCTCCTAGGATCTCCATTTGGCTTGTCTCTCATAACTTGGCTATTCATGACAATGGTCCTTCTTACTATCTCAAGTTTGGAATCCCTATCACACAAGAACAAACAATCAAAAGGTTCACAACACAATAAGAGGAATGGACAAAGAGTGAGTTTAGATTAGGGGCCTTTTGAAGTCATATTTAAGATTTAGCATTCTAAAGGCATGAGGCCTAGTTGCTCTTGAACTCCTTTAAGCATAGGTAAGGTCCTAATTCTAAGTCCTTTCTCCTTTTTGAAGGTGAGAAAAACAAGAAAGGGGGGTTTGAATTGTTTGGAAAAAAAATAAGCGCTTTTCAAAAAGAAAATCACACAAGGATTTTATACTGGTTCGCTTATAACACAAAGCTACTCCAGTCCACCCGGCCAAGGTGATTTCGCCTTCAACAAGGACTTAATCCACTAATCTTGAAAGATTACAAACAACACCTAAGAGAGAAGAAAATCTCTTAGTCTTCTCAAGTCTACAGACCACACAAAGTCACTTGAGGAAATCAAACAAATAAAAGATACAAGATATGTAATCTAGAGTGCTTCTAAGAAAGCAAGTATTACAAACTTAAGAACAGATTTTTCACTTAATAAGCAAAAGCTTAGTGAAATTCTTTGAGAGCAAAGATGATTTTCTTGAGCGTGAAATAATTCAGTATAGTTTTGGCTAGTTGATTTCTTGTTTTTGAATGTTGATTGCAGCTCTATTTATATATGAGTTGAAGTAGTGGTTGAACTGGTGGATATTAGAAGGAGTTTACTCCATTTCATAAATAGCTTCTGCAGTTTAACTTTTCATCTTTGAAGTGACTACTTACCACAAGTAGTATCTTCTCTCTTGGAAGTGGAGATTAACGTCTCTTTCTCTGTTTAGGAAATCTATTTGAAAATCTTTACTTGACTTGAACGTTACTTCTTCATGATTAGCAAATCCATAATCAGAGTATTTGTGTTTCTGGAGAATCTTGGAATCTTGCTTCTGATGTTGATCTCTTGAGAGTTCAGATGGTTCTGATAACTTTCAGAATTTACAGATAGCGTTTGTCCAGAGTCAGAGCTTCTAGACTTTACTTCATGTTCAGATGCTTCTGAAACTTTGCAAAATTGTCCAGAGTCAGACTTTCTTGAACGTGCTTCCACTTCAGATGCTTCTAATACTCTAGAATTTGTATCTGATTTTGTTGTGCATCTGATGACATCATCAGATTCATTTCTTCTTTCTTTAGAACCCTGCACACTTAGAAACTTTTCGTTAGGGTGCCATTTTTGGTTTCATCCTTTGTTATCATCAAAATCAAGGAATCTGTTGTAGAACAATTTTTGTTCTTACAATCTCCCCCTTTTCGATGATGACAAAACAACTTAAAATAGCAGATGAAACATGAATAAAATAAGATCAGATAGACAAAAGCTCCCCCTGAGTTAGTGCTAGGGAGTTCAGAAGTTCTTACCAGAGCTTTCCAAGTAATGAGATTTCTGAAAACTTTCTGCAATTTCTTAAATTTAATGTTAGAGCTATTTAATCAGAGCTATTTTTATCAGAGCTATTTCTACAATTGTTGCAGAGTGCTTAAGGTTTTTAGACAATTTTCATCAGCGCTATTTAATGATTTCTCCCCCTTTTTGTCAGAATCAAAAAGACATAGTAATAAAAATTGAATTAAAGAGAAAAACATCAGATTCAAAAAGATCAAGAACAAAACATCAGATCCAAAAAGAAGACAGAAGCAAAAACAACAAAAGAGCAAGCAAAGACATAAAATCCTAAGTGCCTAAGGGTTCTGAGGCAATTTCTGCAAGATCATGGCAAGCATCTTCTGGATGTTCTCATTGACCGTATCTTGCTTGTCCATTCTGTCTCGGAGGATGTTCTGATCTTCCTTAAGGTCCTTCAGAGTCTGAAGGATCATGGGAACAGCAGTTGAAGACTCCCCCTGAGTCAGAGCCTGCTGGGCTTCAGCTTCTGCAGCAGCTTGAGCTTCTGCATCTGCCAGAGCCTTAGCTTCAGCTTCTTGTTGCCTTAGGATTTCTGCTTCCTGAGCAATTCTTTCCTCTTCTATTCTTCTTGCTTCTTCTGCTTCTCTAGCCAACCTCTCCTCCTCTAGCCTTCTGGCTTCAGCTTCTCTGGCTAGTCTCTCCTGGAGTCTTTCCTCAGCATCTCTGATTTAGCCATTTCTGACTTGTTCAGAGACATTCTTCAGCCTATAGGACTCAGAGGTCATCCAACTAATGACTCTGTTCCAGTGTGTCCTAACAGATTTAGGATCATCACTGACTTCAGAGTTGTTAGCCAGAGACTTGACCTTCTGGATTGAAGCTTCTGCTACCTGCCTGATGGCTTCCTCAAGGGTAGGTATGGTAAGTTCAGGTTCAGGTTCAGGTTCAGGTGTATGAGGTGGAGAGTTTGGAGGGCTAAGACTTAGAGTTTGAGGTTCAGATTCTGCTTCTGGTTGAAGTTCAGAACTAGGAGATGAAGCATAAAGAGGATTTAGATCTAAAGGGTCAGAGTCTGGTTCAGGTACAGCGGGAATAATTTGTGGGGTGATATTAGAGGTGTAAGGATCAGATGGTTGAATTTCAGAGGGTAAGGTTGTTGTTTGTTGTGGTGGAAGTGAAGTTGTTTCAGGTTCTGTGGTTTGTTGAGAAGCAAGTCTATGAGCGTAGAGAGTGGCTATGGTGGGGGAATTAGGGTCAGAATGTTCAGAGTCAGAAGGGACAGAAACATAAGGTGGTGATTCTGGCATTGAGGATGATGAAGAAGAAGAAGTGCTTTGGTGAGTTTGTGCAGGTATAGAGGGAGGAATGAAAGTTCTGGCTATGTTTAGAACTGGTGTAGGTTGGGAGGTTCTGGTGATTGAGGGTGGGATTTCAGAGGTAGTATATAAGGGAGGTGTTGTGAGAGGATGAGAAGAAGCCATCATAGGTACAGAAGTAACAGGAGGAATAGACGTACCAGAAGAAGAAATATGCACAGGAGCAGGAGATTTGGTTCCAGAAGCTTCTCCAATTCTGGCTTTCTTTGCTTTCCTTGCCTCAGCAGCTATCTGTTTCTCAGAGACACCTCTCTTGTATCTGACTAGATCTTCTTCTGAATCCAGACAGTCGTCGAGACTGAAATCAGAAATATCAACACCCTCATCCAGCCGACACTGAAGGTAGATAGCAATGGCACTCTTGGGTTCATTCTTGAAGAACCTGGCAAGGCCATGAGGCATCTTCCTCTGATCTTTTAGAGATTCCCAGGATGTATCCAGAGTGGGCTTGACTCTAATCTCTTTGATGATTCCCATGCTTTTGAGGTTTCTGGCATTTAAAGGCTTCCCAGTTTCTATAGCCAGATCATTCATCAGCTTGGCCTTTTCCAGTTGGTCAACCAATCCATGCTCAATGAAGACATCAGAAAGCAATCTTCCAAGAGGGATGTAAGACC
Source organism: Lathyrus oleraceus (assembly GCF_024323335.1). Taxonomy (NCBI): domain Eukaryota; kingdom Viridiplantae; phylum Streptophyta; class Magnoliopsida; order Fabales; family Fabaceae; genus Lathyrus; species Lathyrus oleraceus. The sequence goes on from NC_066583.1 coordinate 216,790,722, forward strand.
TTGGCTTCATATTGTTTCTGGTTTCTTTGACAGAATCCCTCAGATATCTGAAAAGGAGAACATGGAGGTTGATCTGGATACCCTTCTGAATACAGTATAAAATGCATTTTTGATCAGCATTTATGTAATCAGAGGAGTTGGAGGCTGGGCGATGGTGAATAGTGCCCAGAATGATTTTTAGCCATACTCGGAGGTTCTGGTGTAGCTCTTTGTTCTTAGAGGGGTTTCCTTCAACATTTGGTTTGAATATTGTTGGGTTGATAACTTCAGTGATGCGTTTAGACCTAGGAGGAATGTTGTAAATCCTTTTTCCTCCAGTTGTCTCCATGTTCAGCAAGGAGGCAATTGATGCTTTAGTGATAACAATTTTTACCCCTAGAACAAAAGAGACAATGAATTGGTCATCTGCATCTGCATGTCTCCAGAACTCCTTGACCAGAAGAGGGTAGATTGGACCATACAACCTTTGAAAATAATTCTCCCACCCTTGTTGACGAAGTTCCCTAGTAAGATCAACGCCATTTCTTCTTAGGTTGTCAAAATCAACCAAAGATTCACACAATACGTCCAATCCTTCAAAAGGGGTTGCAAGGTTAATGTGGCGTTCTCGGTCAAGAATGTGGGGTTCTTGATAAACAGGGGTTATAGAAACACCGGTGACAGTTGGAGTTGAAATACTAGAGGTTTGAGCGGTGGAACTTGACTCCATTTGCTGTGAGTAGTTGAACAGTTGTTGTTGTTGAGCATCCATTGTAAAGAAGAAGATGAAGATTGATGAAGATGAAGAAACTTGCAGAGAATGCTTCGAGAGAGGGTTTAGGGTTTTAGAGTGAGTGAGAGTGATAAGTGTGAAATGTGAGAGAAAGTGTTTATATACTCTAAGTAAAACACATGCAAAACGACACCTCAGAATGCGTTAGACACAACACTCAAAATAGCACGCTTGGGGGGAAAAATGATTACAGCTAATAAATGAATGTCTAATCCCAACAGTACGCACACTGCTCTAGGAGATTTCAAACGTTCTGACCTTTGATTTCTTTTGACAGCTGTCTAGAAGTTCTAGGGTTAGACATTTAATGCTCCACGTGTTGATGTATCTGATCTTCAGGAATACCAAAGGATTGGTTTCTGAAGATTTCTAACTCAGATATCTTCTTAACTTGTAGAAGTATCAGAGTCAGAGGCAGAAGTGTATTTGTTTTTATCAGAGTCTCATTTTACATGTTCAGAGCCAAATTTTACTCAGGGCAATTTTTAATGTTCAGATTTTCTAATATAAAAAGAAATCTATCTTCAGCTAGAGGCTTAGTAAAGATATCTGCCCATTGATGTTCTGTATCAATGAACTTCAATGTTACTATCCCTTTCTGAACATAGTCTCTGATAAAATGATGTTTTATTTCTATGTGTTTGGCTCTGGAATGTAGAATGGGATTCTTACTTAAACAAATAGCAGCAGTATTATCACAAAAGATAGGAATGTTACTCTCAAATATCTGAAGATCTTCTAGCTGATGCTTCATCCAGAGCATCTGAGTTGTGCATAGTGATGCTGAGATGTATTCTGCTTCTGCAGTTGATAGAGCAATTGTTGACTGTCTTTTGCTAGCCCAGGAGATTAGATTGTTTCCCAGAAGCTGGCAATTTCCAGATGTGCTTTTTCGTTCTATTCTATCTCCTGCATAATCTGCATCACAATAACCCGAGAGTCTATACTCTGATGTTTTCTCATACATCAGGCCCAGGTTAGGAGTTCCTTTCAGATACTTAAGAATTCTCTTAACAGCTGTTAAATGAGATTCTCTAGGATCTGATTGGAATCTGGCACAAAGACAGACACTAAAGAGAATATCAGGACGAGTAGCAGTCAGATAAAGAAGAGAGCCTATCATACCTCGATAGAGCTTCTGACAAACCTTGTTGCTTACCTCCTCCTTTTCCAGAATGCAAGTTGGGTGCATGGGAGTCTTTGCAGAGTTGCATTCAGTCATGTCAAACTTCTTCAGAACGTCTTTAATATATTTACTTTGATGGACGTACGTGACTTCTGGAGTTTGATTAATTTGAATTCCCAGAAAGAACTTTAGTTCTTGCATTAGACTCATTTCAAATTCTGCCTGCATTAACTTAGAAAATTCTTGGCAAACAGAGATATTAGCAGAACCAAAAATAATATCATCAACATAAATCTGGCATATCATGAGATCATTATTAAGGTTTTTATAGAAGAGTGTAGAATCAACTTTCCCTCTGATAAAATTTTGTTCCAGAAGAAAATTGCTTAAGCGTTCATACCAAGCTCTGGGAGCTTGTTTAAGTCCATATAAGGATTTCTTAAGTTTAAAAACATGTTCTGGAAAATTTGAGTTTTCAAAGCCTGGAGGTTGATTGACATACACTTCTTCTGAAATATAACCATTAAGAAATGCACTCTTGACATCCATTTGATATAGTTTAATAGAATGATTAATAGCAAAAGATACAAGAAGACGAATAGATTCTAACCTCGCGACTGGAGCAAAGGTTTCATTATAATCAATACCTTCTTGTTGACTATAACCTTGAGCTACCAGTCGAGCTTTGTTTCTGACAACTTCTCCTTTCTCGTTCAGCTTGTTTCTGAAAACCCATCTGGTTCCAATGACATGAGTGCCTCTGGGTTTAGGAACGAGATCCCAGACATCATTCTTGGAGAATTGATCTAACTCTTCTTGCATAGCTGCCACCCAATCGTTATCTTGAAGAGCTTCATCACAGGACGTAGGCTCAATCAGAGACACTAGTCCTAGAGGAATATCTTCAGAAGTTCTGAAGGTAGATCTGGTTCTAACAGGTTCATCTTTGTTTCCCAAAATCAAATCTTCAGATACGTTAATACGACTTTTAACTTTCCTTGGAATTTCTGGAGATTTAATTTCTTCAGAGTCTTGAGTGATAGTTGCTTCTGGAGTTTTCTCAGATTCTACAAGAGTGATTTCCAAATCTGCAAACTTTTCAACTAGCTTTGACTTTTCAGGGTCAAGCTTATCATCAAATCTGACATGAATTGATTCCTCCACAATTTTGGTTTCTGTGTTGTATACTCTATAGCCTTTAGAGCGTTCTGAGTATCCTAACATAATACCTTTCTGTGCTTTGGAATCAAACTTGTTCAGATGTTCTTTAGTATTTAATATAAAACAAGAGCATCCAAAAGGATGAAAATATGAGATGTTGGGTTTTCTTCCTTTACACAGTTCATAGGGAGTCTTTTCTAGAATAGGTCTTATAGAGATTCTATTCTGAATATAACACGCTGTATTTACAGCTTCTGCCCAAAAGTGCTTTGCTACATTTGTTTCATTGATCATGGTTCTGGCCATTTCTTGGAGTGTCCTATTCTTCCTCTCTACAACTCCATTTTGTTGTGGAGTTCTAGGGCAGGAGAAATCATGGGATATTCCATTAGAATCAAATAATTCTTCAAAATCTTTATTTTCAAATTCTCCACCATGATCACTTCTGACTCTAACAATTTTAGAGTCAAATTCTTTTTGCACTTTAGAACAGAAACTGGTGAATACAGAGTGAGACTCACTCTTGTGCTTTAGGAATTTTACCCATGTCCAGCGGCTGTAATCATCAACGATTACTAGTCCATACTTCTTTCCATTGACTGATGCTGTTTTCACAGGGCCAAATAAGTCAATGTGAAAAAGCTCCAGAGGCTTAGAGGTAGAAACAACATTTTTCTTTTTAAAAGATGTTTTTGAAAACTTTCCTTTCTGACAAGCTTCACACAGAGCATCTGAAGAAAACTTCAGTTTAGGTAAGCCTCTGACTAACTCAAGTTTAGTTAGCTGAGAAAGTTTTCTCATGCTAATGTGGCCTAAGCGTCTATGCCATACCCATTGCTCTTCGTGAACTGACATTAAACATTTAACATTTTGATTTTTTAAATCAGAAAGATTTATTTTATAAATGTTGTTTTTCCTCTTGCCTGTGAAAAGGACAGAGCCATCGTTCTGATTAATGGCTTTACATGTTTTTTGATTAAAGATTACATCATAACCGTTATCACTTAATTGACTTATGGATAACAAGTTATGCATTAATCCTTCTACATAAAGAACATCAGATATAGAGGGAAGAGTACCATTACCAATAGTTCCGGAGCCTCTGATCCTTCCTTTCTGATCTCCTCCGAAGCCTACAAATCCAGCGTCTTTAAGTTCCAGGCTTTGGAACATAGACTTTCTTCCCGTCATATGTCGCGAGCATCCAGAGTCCAGGTACCATGACTGGTGTCTGAACTTTGCTGTATAGGATATCTGCAACATAGATAATCTTATCTTTCGGTACCCAGAATCTCTTGGGTCCTTTCAGATTAGTTTTCCCAGAGTTTCTCACAACTTTGGGTCTTCTAGCATTTTTAAATTTGTGTTCTTGTGTGTGTGTGTAGTGGTATGAAAAAGGAGATTTAATTTGATCACTTGTAGAAGGTTTATCTTTCTCAGGATCATACCCAATTCCCTTTTTATTGTTTTGACTTACTCCATAAATCATGGATGCCATAATACTCCTATCTATTCCATTCTTCAGAAATTTTTGAAAGGCTTCTTCATATTTATAAATAATTTCATTTGAAGTTTGTGGTGCTTGAGACAACGCTTCTTCTAATTCTAAGCTTTTTGTTTTAGCTCCATCTCTTTCTAACGTTAAAGATTTGATTGTATCTTCATATGCTAGAATTGTTGTTTCAAGTTCACTACATTCTTCAAATTTTGTTTTAAGACAGCCTTTAACGTTTTTAAACTTTTGTTTTAATTTCTGATAAGAAGTAAGAGTTTCTGACAAACATGATTCTAAGTCAGATCTAGAAAGTTCAGAAAATACCTCTTCAGATTCTTCGTCTGAGCAGCTGGATGTGGTAGCCATAAGTGCTACGTTGGCCTGTTCATCAGAGTCAGATTCTGATGATCCAGATTCACTGTCATCCCAGGTAGCCATCAGTCCTTTCTTTGTTCTGAAGGTGTTTTTCTTGAAGCTTTCTTTTCTAGGGTTGTCTTTCTTCAGCTTGGGGCATTCATTTCTGTAATGACCTGTTTCTTTACATTCATAACAGGTAATATCTTTGTTAGCTTTACCTTTTGAAGTTGACTCTGATCGATCCCCTCTGGGTCTTGGTCTTCTGAAGTTGTTGTTCCTCTTTTTCCAGAGTTGCTTAACTCTTCTGGTAAGTAGGGACAACTCTTCTTCATCATCAGAGTCTTCTTGTTCAGAATCGCCAGTATCTTCAGCTTCTGCCTGGAGAGCTTTGGTTCTGTCAGGCTTCCGTCTTTCAGATCTGGACTTTAGAGCTACGGACTTGTTCTTTTTCTGATGCTCATCCTCCTCTAGTTCTATCTCATGACTTCTGAGAGAGCTAACAAGTTCTTCAAGGCTGATATTGTTCAGATCCTTTGACAGCTTCAGAGCAGTAACCATAGGTCTCCATTTCTTTGGCAGACTTCTGACAATCTTCTTAACATGATCTGCAGTTGTATATCCTTTGTCTAGCACTTTAAGACCTGCAATAAGAGTTTGAAATCTAGAGAACATAGCCTCTATAGCTTCGTCATCTTCCATTTTGAAGGCTTCATACTTCTGGATAAGCGCTAGAGCCTTTGTCTCCTTGACTTGGGAGTTTCCTTCATGGGTCATCTTCAGAGAGTCAAGTATATCTTTGGCTGTCTCTCTGTTGGTGATCTTTTCATATTCATTGTATGATATAGCATTTAGAAGTATTGTTCTGGCCTTGTGGTGATTTTTGAAAACACGTTTCTGATCTTCTGACATCTTACTTCTGGGAACTTCAGCTCCATTTAAGACTGGAGGTTTGTATCCATCTGTGACAATGTCCCAGAGGTCAGCATCATAACCCAGAAAGAAACTTTCTATTCTATCTTTCCAGTAATCAAATTTTTCTCCATCAAAAACAGGAGGCTTGGCATTGTAAGAATCTTTTTCATTTGAGTGGGCCATTGTTTTTCTCGAACTGGATCTCTCTACACGGTTAAGTGTTTGATTAGAAAATCAATAACAGAGCCGGAGCTCTGATACCAATTGAAGGTGAGAAAAACAAGAAAGGGGGGGTTTGAATTGTTTGGAAAAAAAATAAGCGCTTTTCAAAAAGAAAATCACACAAGGATTTTATACTGGTTCGCTTATAACACAAAGCTACTCCAGTCCACCCGGCCAAGGTGATTTCGCCTTCAACAAGGACTTAATCCACTAATCTTGAAAGATTACAAACAACACCTAAGAGAGAAGAAAATCTCTTAGTCTTCTCAAGTCTACAGACCACACAAAGTCACTTGAGGAAATCAAACAAATAAAAGATACAAGATATGTAATCTAGAGTGCTTCTAAGAAAGCAAGTATTACAAACTTAAGAACAGATTTTTCACTTAATAAGCAAAAGCTTAGTGAAATTCTTTGAGAGCAAAGATGATTTTCTTGAGCGTGAAATAATTCAGTATAGTTTTGGCTAGTTGATTTCTTGTTTTTGAATGTTGATTGCAGCTCTATTTATATATGAGTTGAAGTAGTGGTTGAACTGGTGGATATTAGAAGGAGTTTACTCCATTTCATAAATAGCTTCTGCAGTTTAACTTTTCATCTTTGAAGTGACTACTTACCACAAGTAGTATCTTCTCTCTTGGAAGTGGAGATTAACGTCTCTTTCTCTGTTTAGGAAATCTATTTGAAAATCTTTACTTGACTTGAACGTTACTTCTTCATGATTAGCAAATCCATAATCAGAGTATTTGTGTTTCTGGAGAATCTTGGAATCTTGCTTCTGATGTTGATCTCTTGAGAGTTCAGATGGTTCTGATAACTTTCAGAATTTACAGATAGCGTTTGTCCAGAGTCAGAGCTTCTAGACTTTACTTCATGTTCAGATGCTTCTGAAACTTTGCAAAATTGTCCAGAGTCAGACTTTCTTGAACGTGCTTCCACTTCAGATGCTTCTAATACTCTAGAATTTGTATCTGATTTTGTTGTGCATCTGATGACATCATCAGATTCATTTCTTCTTTCTTTAGAACCCTGCACACTTAGAAACTTTTCGTTAGGGTGCCATTTTTGGTTTCATCCTTTGTTATCATCAAAATCAAGGAATCTGTTGTAGAACAATTTTTGTTCTTACACTTTTTGCATTGGGTTCACACAAACAATCACAAAACAAGCACAAAGCAACAATATATTTATATACAATAATGAGCTCAAATGAGCAAAAGGAAAATGGCATAAACATAAAATATGAGCTCAAGTGAGCAAAAGGAAAAAGCAATATGAATAAATGAGCAAGAAATTAAATTGCATTAAAGTGAATTGCAAGAAATTAAAGGCTTGAATTAAAGTTAGTAGTTAGTAGTTAATGTTAGTGTGTCATAAGACAATTCAGCGCTATGTTAAGCAATCGTAAGTGGACTAATGTAGTAGTCACACCTATATGAGGCAGGTCAATAAAACTATAAGCAAATAAACACAAGTTAGAGATCGTGACTAGTAAGCCAAGCTCCTACAACTTGCCATGCCAAAAGAAAAGAAGAAATGCCTTGTATGGATTTTAGGTTTTTTGCTTGACCAAGAAGCAACCTATCTTGGACACAAAGCAATTCACTTGATCTTTGATCAAGTTGAATTTGATTTAGATCAAATAAGGTTAAGCCTCTCATATGTCAAGACCAACCACATATCATTAACTCATTGGCCAAAAAGAAGAAGAAAAGAGATGAAGATGAAATGAACAAAATGGGAATTCAAATGACATAATCAAAACACAATGATCAAATATGAATCAAAACATCATCAACCAATGTAAAACAGAAGAGAAATGAAGATTAGAAGTCAACAAAGTCAAACATATTTTTTGGTATTTTTGAAATTAAAATAAATGCAAAATTAAAATGGTTAAAAATATGGTCAAACCTCAAATTCAATTCAAATCAACTTCAACAAGTCCAATTGAATCATCATAGGTCTAACATGGTCAAACAAGGTTTGACAAATTTTCTCAACACTTTTTGAAAACAGAAACTATTTTAAAATCAATTAAAAACAACAAAATATAACACAAATGAATTAAAATCTCAAATCAATTAAGGAATTGATGAGAATATTTTCATAGACTTATCATGATCCATATGTGTTAAGAAAATATTTTTGGAATTTTTGGATATCAAAAAGTATTTAAAATGAATTAAAAACTATTAAAAACAAAATAATTCACAAAAAATATTAAATGGAATCACAAAAATAATTAAAAATCAGATTATGAAACTAGATTTTTCAAGAAAAATTTTAGTGTTGGTCTCATATTTTTGTAATTCCAAATAAAATAGTTATGAATTTTTGAAATAAAAAGGAATAAAATAAAAATAAAACAGAAATTAGAAAATGCTAAAAAATCAGGAGCGCTGGATCCACTTCATTAATTGACGTGGACACATCAAGCGGTCCAGAAGTGATGGTGTACCATGAGCCTTAGTCCAACGCGCCACAAATGGAATTGACAAAAGTCAAATAAACAAAAGGCCAGGATTAGGACGTTGGAAGGAGATCCAAGGGATCAGACTCATCCACGTGGGGATAGGGGTGGAAACCACCATCTTCTCCGGTGGACCAACCAACTCCGGCCACCAGTTACAGGTTTTTGAACCTCAACCAAAATGCACGAGCCAGGTACCAAAATGAAGTTGGGGTGATGTACATCACCCCGGTAACCTTGGATTGTCCTCAAGATCTCTATCAAGTGAGAAATCTGAGCTTGAACATCCAGATATGCAAACTGAAAAGCTTCAAAACATGAAATCAAGACCACCACTGGCCTGCCTCTTGCAAGAGGACTTCAGAAAATGGTTTGAACACAAGCAATTCACATCATGGAGCAAGATATAGATCAAAACAGTTAGAGGATAAACCTTTGAAGTGTAACTTTAAATAGCACGATCCACTCCAATTCTTGCTTCTACTTTGATCAGAAGATGATGATGATGCAAGGCTTAGGAATTGGAACTTGAAAATCAACTGATTGTGTTGAAATTCAAGTTTGAAATTGAGAAATAAAAATCAGAATTCCTTTGACTATGGTTCAGTTTGGATTTCAGCAGAGCTTCGGGTAGCCTTCAGGTTGAGATTTGAATGTGCAAGGCATTGTATTTATAGCTGAGCTGCAAGCAATGAGGGAAAAAATTCGTGTGCATGAAGCTTTGGGTCCTCCATGCATGGGCCTGTACAGGCGCATGTGAGGCCCAAACTTAAGTGTAAATGCAAGCTGATATCATACCAAATTGAAATGGACGTGCATTCTGAGCTGCATTGGCTTGTGCATGAAGATTCAATGTGAATTGCATATTTGGTCATAAATGTTCACCTCTTCGAAAGTCACAAATAGAAAATCCAAACATAGGCATGTGAGTAATGGTTGGAAAGGTATTGACATAAGGAACAAAAGCTATTTTGAGAAAAAATCCATTTGGAGTTTGGAAATTTGTGAAAACTGGCCTTGAAGTTTGAGGTGCAAAACATGTATAAGTTCCCTTTGAAATTTTTTCTCAAAAGTGACCAACTTCAAGCCCTTCTGTTTTAAGGATATAAGCATCAAACGGAAAAACCTCCAACATAAAAGTTGTATATCTTTTCAAGATTATAAATTTAGACTCAAAGTTTTCATCATTTGAATTTTCTATGAGAAAGTTATGGGCACTTGAAGTTGGACATTTTCAACATTCAATGGTTTTGGTCCAAAGTGACCTATAATGTTGTGTATTATCACATGTGTTTATTTTAGGATCATGAAATTTTGTAAAACATAAAAATTGAAGTAGACATCCTAATCTTTCTAATGAAATTGGTCTCACCTCAAAATCATAAAAAGTGAAGGAGTTAGGTCTTTAGGAAGTTGACCTAAAATTACAGTTTCAGTCAAAATGACCTATAATATTTTGAAATGAATGATGATCTTCCAAGTTTTAAATGTATTTTTGATGAACATGAAAGTTGTTCTTATGGTTCTTAAGAACATTTTTTCTCTTGGGGGCATATTCATTTGACAAACACATCAAAGGTTAGGTCTCAGTGATCCTCAACTTAGTCAGATGACTTGACTGGTCAACTTCTCAAGTCCAAACTTCAAATCTTGATGAAATAATGATTGAGGATACTCACATAGGCTCATATATGCATAAAATAATGAATGAAAGAACATACCTTGATTTAATTTGATCATAGGTTGAGGTTGCTTCATGAGCAAGGCACGGTCAATGCACAGTTGAATTAGGGTTTCCTTGGGAAACAATCCTTAAGCCCTTTGGTTTATCTTGATTAAATTAGAAAATTGAGATTCTTGGGAGGCATATATTATGATTGAGAGCTTTGGGAACCATTGTCATGCTTGCTTTCATCTTCATCTAGCCATTTCAATGAGCATAGGAGCCTCCTAGGAGCAAGGGCACATGTGATCACTTGAGCTTCAAAACAAAAGAGGTTAGTGACATATTTTTGTGCTTTTGGTTAGTAAACAAAATAAGAAAAGCAATAATATACAATTCAAGCATGCTTGGTGGTCTCAAACCAACTCACATAAGTCCCGCCCTAGGGTTAAGGAGCCACACATGCTATAATCCTTGAGGCAATGCAATGAGCAATGATATGATGCCATGAGGGATCTTAGGGTCAAAATTAGGGTCTTACAACTCCAAATTCAAGTTCCTGTAGGTGTTTCTCAAGTCATCAGCGAATTCATCCCATTGGAGTTGGTGGCATAGGAATCTGATGCTCGGCTCAATGCCTAGGGCTTCCATGCAATCCTGGTCCGGATAGCGTGTAGGTGCCATAGGGCACTGGTAGAGAACTATGTAACACTCTCTCTGGGTATCATCTCTGAAAGCCATGTGCATGTCATCAAAGTTCTGCATCCTGCAATGGTTAGGAGAAAGGATCCTGAAAACACAAACATTGCAAATGATATTTAGTCCTGACGAAAATATGATTTAAAATAAAATAAAGTAAATAAATGCAGAAAAAGTAAAATAAGATAAGAAAACGGTGGGTTGCCTCCGAAGCAGCGCTTGTTTAATGTCGTTAGGTTGACGATCAGAACTTATACATCTGTCATAGGAATTGGTGGATCTATCAGAGTGTGGCTAGAGTACTCTGTCGGAATGTCTCCTCCTTCATAGAGATTCAGTCTTTGTCCATTTACAATGAATGGACTACATGTTTCGTTCTTGATTTCTACAGCTCCAGATCTCAGAATCTTAGATACTTTGAAAGGGTCAGTCCATCTTGAACACAGCTTCCCAGGAAAAAGTCATAACCTAGAGTTGAACAAGAGAACAAGGTCGCCTATATTGAAATATTTTTTCACAATTCTTTTGTCATGCCAAGCTTTTATTCTCTCTTTGTATATTTTCGCATTCTCGTAGGCAGATTGCCTGAGTTCTTCCAGTTTGTGGATGTCAAGGATACGTTTTTCACCAGCGGTCAGGTAATCCAAATTCAAAGTTTCAATTGCCCAATAGGCCTTATGCTCTAATTCAAAAGGTAAATGACAGGATTTTCCATAGACTAGTTGGTAGGGAGTTGTTCCTATAGGGGTTTTGAAAGCGCTTCTGTAGGCCCATAATGCTTCTTGGAGCTTCTGAGACCAGTCTCTTCTAGATATAGAAACAGTTTTTTATAGAATTTGTTTTATCTCTCTATTGGATACTTCTACTTGGCCATTAGTCTGTGGGTGGTATGGTGTCGCTACTCTATGCCTAACTCCATATTTGCTTAAAAGTTTATCAAATATTCTCGATATGAAGTGCGATCCTCCATCGCTTATGACTAAACGGGGTGTTCCAAATCTGGGGAATATGTAGTTTTTAAATAACTTGATCACCACTCTAGTGTCATTTGTGGGTGAAGCTATTGCTTCAATCCACAGCTACTAAGATATACTTATTTCCTAAGGATGGTGGGAAAGGTCCCATGAAATCTATACCCCAAACGTCGAAGAGGTCTACTTCTTGAATATTTCTTAGAGGCATTTTGTCACGTCTTAAAATGTTTCCCGTGCGTTGGCATCTATCACATTTGACAATGCAAGCATGGACATCACGCCACATGGTAGGCCAGAATAGGCCAGCTTGAAGAATCTTGGCATATGTCTTAGAGGTGCTCGCATGTCCACCATAGGGTGCGGAGTGACAATGCTCAATTATACTTTTTACCTCCTCTTCTGGAACGCAACGACGAAAAATGCCGTCTTTACCCCTTTTGAAAAGGAGCGGTTAGTCCCAATAAAAGTTTCTCACATCGTTGAAGAACTTCTTCTTGCGGTGGTAGTCAAGATCAGGGGGTACGATATCAGCAGCTAGGTAATTAACAAAGTCTGCATACCATGGCACGTTACTTACTGCTAAGGATTTTTGGAAGTTCTCATGAGGTCCTAGGCTATCGTCTTCAATGGCTTCTAGTCTAGCTATCAGTCTATCATAGGCAAAATCATCATTTATGGGTACTAAGTCTGGTTTCAAGTGTTCTAGCCTAGAAAGGAAATCAGCTACTACATTTTCTGTGCCTTTTTTATCTCTGATATCTAAATCAAACTCTTGTAGCAACAGAATCCATCGGAGTAACCTGGGCTTGGCATCTTTTTTACTTAATAGGTAACGAATGGCAGTATGATCGGTGTAAACTATAATTTTGGCTCCTACTAAATAAGATCTGAATTTGTCTATAGCGAAAACTACAGCTAGTAGTTCCTTTTCAGTTGTTGCGTAGTTAAGTTGGGTGGCGTATAGGGTTCTACTGGCATAATAAATCACATGTAATTTTTTATCTTTTCTTTGTCCTAGAACGACTCCAACCGCATAATCACTAGCGTCTCACATTATCTCAAAAGGTTCTGACCAATCAGGGGGTTGCATGATGGATGCTAAAATCAACGCTTGTTTTAAAAGATTAAATGCTTCATTACACTTTCCATCAAAAATGAATTCAGCATCTTTCATTAAAAGGCCTGTTAAAGATTTAGTTATTTTGGAGAAGTCCTTGATAAAACACCGGTAGAATCCAGCATGTCCAAGGAAACTTCGGACTTCTCTGATAGTTTTGGGTGGTTTTAGATTCTCTATGACTTCTATCTTAGCTCTATCTACCTCGATACCTTTTTCGAAAACTATATGTCCTAAAACAATCCCTTCGGTGACCATGAAATGACACTTTTCCCAGTTTAGCACGAGGTTCACCTCCACGCATCTCTCTAGGATTTTCTCAAGGTTAGCAAGACAATTTTTGAAATCAAATCCGTAAACCGAGAAATCATCCATAAATACTTCCATGATACCATCTAGGTAATCTGCAAAGATTGACATCATGCAACGCTGGAAAGTAGTTGGGGCATTACAGAGGCCGGATGACATTCGTCTGTAGGCCAAAGTTCCATAAGGGCATGTGAAAGTAGTTTTTTCTTGATCTTCGGGGTGGATAGGTATTTGGAAGAATCTAGAGTATCCATCTAGATAGCAGAAGTAAGAGTGTTTGGCTAGACGCTCCAACATCTGGTCTATAAATGGTAAAGGGAAATGATCCTTTCTGGTTGCCTTATTTAACTTTCTATAGTCTATGCACATCCGCCATCCTCCTTCTATCCGTTTTGCTACATGTTCGCCTTTATCGTTTTGCACTACTGTGATGCCTCCCTTTTTAGGTACTACGTGCACAAGGCTCACCCACTTACTATCCGAGATCTGATAGATTATACCTGCCTCAAGTAACTTAAGAACTTCCTTTTTAACAACATCACTCATTATAGGGTTTATTCTTCTCTGATGTTCTCTGGAGGGCTTTGAATCTTCTTCGAGCGAAATCCGATGCATGCATACGGATGGGCTTATACCTTTCAGGTCAGAGATATTATATCCTAAGGCTGAGGGATATCTTCGTAAAACTTCTAAGAGTTGGTTTGTTTCCTCTTGGCTCAAGGTAGCACTGACTATAACTGGACGATTCATCTCTTCATCGAGGAACTCATATCTCAGGTTCTTAGGCAGTTCCTTAAGTTCTAAGGTTGGTTTCTTAGGGCATGGAATAGGAACTGGGGTAAGGGATAAACATTCGTAAAGGTTATCATCGATGTAGGGATTCCTAAAGTTATCATCTTCCAGTATGAGAGTTGATGGCAACTTGATTGTTTTTATGATTTCTTCTTGTTCTATTTCCCTAACGTATTCATCAATGATATCTATGGCATAACATGTGTCTCCCATCACAAGTTCCATAAGAAATTTTGAAAGTATAAATTCTATCTTCTCGTCACCTACCTCAAAGGTCAATTTTCCTCTCTTGACATCTATTATGGCTCCTGCGATTGATAAGAACGATCTACCTAGAAGGATTGGTATATCATTATCCTCTTTGATGTCCATGACAACAAAATCAGTAGGGATAAATAACTGACCTATCCTAACAGGGACATCTTCTAATATGCCTATCGGATACTTAACAAATCTATCGGCTAACTGAAGTGACATCTTATTAGGTTGTAATTCTCCTAAGTTTAACCTCTCACAAACTTCTAAAGACATTAAGCTCACACTAGATACTAAGTCTAGAAAAGCTTTTTCGATGACATGACTTCCCAAAAGACAAGGAATGGAGAAATTTCCAGGATCTTTATCTTTTTTGGCGAACTTATTCTCGGAAATAGAATTGCATTCCAAGGGCTTCGGATCGTCGAGTCTACGTTTGTTGGTAAGGATGTCCTTGAGAAACTTTGCATAAGAAGGTATTTGGGTGATGGCTTCTGTGAAAGGAATTTCTACGTGAAGTTTTTCTATAACCTTAATGAATTTCTGATACTGGTTATTGATCTGGGTTTGTTTGAGTCTTTGCGGATATGGTATTGGCGGTTTATATGGCGGGGGTGGTACATAAGTTTTGTCTTTAGGTTCTTCTCCTTTTTCTTGACCTTCCTATTTTTCATATTCCTCTGGTTCCTTCACTTCGTCCGTGGGTTCGGTATATTCCTTAGAAGTTTTGGGTTCACTCAATCTTGGGTTAAATGGCTCATCATAAGCGTTCCCACTTTGTAGGGTAATGGCATTGGCTTGTCCTCTCGGATTCCGTTGAGGTTGTCCAGGGAACTGTCCTCCAGGTGTAGTCTGGGGGGCTTGGTTTAAGGCTACCTGAGAGATCTGGGTTTCAATCATCTTAGTGTGAGTAACTATTTGGTCAACCTTAGTTCCTAACTGGGTAATCAGTTCATTAACGTGAATGTTCTGGTTCATGAACTCTTTATTTTGTTGGGTTTGAGCAGAGATAAAATTTTCCATAATTTTCTCAAGGCTCGGCGTTGGTGGCACTGGTTGCATAGGCTGATTTGGTCTTGGGGCTTGGTAACCTGGTTGTCTCGGAGGTGCAGTATTTTGGATAGGGTTATTGTTCTTATAGGAGATGTTCGGATGATTCCTCCATCCAGGGTTATAGGTATTCGAATATGGGTTCCCTTGGGCGTAGTTCACTTGCTCAGAGTTGGTTTCGTTTAATAGACTGCATTCTGCAGATTGGTGTCCTTTGGTCCCACATATCTCATAATCCGACGAAACTGCAGCTACAGTATTTGGGTTTGTGCACATATGCTCGACCTTGAGGGCCAATGCGTCCATTTTAGCTTGCATCATGTCTATAGAGCTTAACTCATGTACTCCTCCCTGGGCTTCCTTCTTCTCAACTGTCGCTCGTTCAACTCCCCAGGTTTGATGGTTTTGAGCCATATCTTTAATGAGGGCACTAGATTCAGGATAAGGTTTGTTCATCAGTGCACCTCCTGCGACAGCGTCGATGGTCATATTAGTGTTATAGTGAAGTCCATTATAGAAGGTCTGAATGATTAACCAATTTTCTAAGTCATGATGTGGGCATGCTCTTAACAACTCTTTATATCTCTCCCAAGCTTCGAACAACGATTCTCCTTGGTTCTGGGTAAATCCGGTTATTTGGTTTCGAAGAACGGCGGTCTTACTTGGGGGAAAATGTCTAGAAAGGAATACTTTTCTAAGGTTGTCCCAAGTTGTAATGGAATTGGGTGGAAGGGAATCTAACCATGATAGGGCTTTATCTCTGAGGGAGAAAGGGAATAATCTTAAATGGATTGCCTCAGGAGAAGCTCCATTGATTTTAAAAGTGTCTGCTAATTGGAGAAAGATTTTTAAATGTTGTTTTGGGCTCTCAGTAGCGAGACCTGCAAATTGTCTCTGTTGCACTAGTTGCAACAGGGAGGATTTAAGTTCGAAATTATTAGCTGGGATGGTTGGGTTTACTATACTAGAACTAGGTTCTTTGTTGGATGGTTGGGCGAAGTCCTTAAGAGGTCTTCGGTTTTGATCTTCGGCCATAGCTCTCCTAATCCTATGGAAAAATAAACGTGCGCGAGCGTAACGTTCAGGTTCTGCCAGAGGATATACTAAGCTTTCGGTGCTGCGAGTTCTTCGCATTGACCGGCAGGTAACAACCTAAGTCTAAACGATATAACAACAGGGTACAGAATTTGACGAAATTGTTCCCCGGCAACGGTGTCAAAAACTTGATGCGTGCTTCTCGCAAGTATACGAACGCGTCAGAGTAATATAAAAGATTGTCGAATCCACAGAGACCAGGTGTCAATCTATCATTATCTATTGTTACGGTCTTTATCTAAGGTAATCGAAATAGGGGTTTTTAGAGTGCACAATGAAAAATAAAGTATTAAATAAAATTCAATTAATAAAGACAAGTTCGAATGTAATTCACATAATCAATCAATAATCCAAATATTTGCTATAGAATTACTTATGGGCAGTGTTTCCTACTTTGAAAAAACCAATTTAATGGGAACTGTCGCTTTCGCGTATTCAGAACCGAGTTATACTCCCTAATCAAACCCTCTTATTGTCACTTATAAAAAGGCACGCATTGTGTTAGAGTAGTAAACCTATTTTTAAGAAATATAGTGTTTTGACTAAGTTAAAAAGTATTTTGACATGGATTTCTTAACCAAAAGAGGTTCTCACGAACCAGACTCTAAACTTATAAACGCGTCCGAAAATAGTTTTAAAATCACTTTTCTTTTTAAGTTAAAAACTCCTAATGAACTAAACAAAGCGCTTTCGCTGTATTTGAAATAGTTAAAAACAACTAAGTTTAAAAAGACGTTGGACGGATTTCGATCTTACCCAACGGAAATTAAGTGCGGGAAAACTTAAGTTGAAAGTCAAAATAGCCCTTAAGTGTTTCTACGAACAATTGTACAGATTATTGGTTCAATTACGATCCTTACATTCTAACCTTTATAGGTTTAGCTAGACATGGTAAAGTAAAGATGTGTTTTAAAGTAAATAAAGTAAAGTGCGAGTGCGGGAAATTAAATAAAAGTAGTGCGAGTGCGGAAAGTAAATAAAAGTAGTGCGAGTGCGAAAAGTAAATAAAAGTAGTGCAGTGTGGAAAATAAACAAAGTAAAGGCGGTGCGGGAAAGTAAACAATGTAAGGGCAGTGCGGGAAATAAATAAAGTAAAGTGTGAGTGCGGGAAATAAATAAAGTAAAGTGCGAGTGCGGGAAAGTAAAGTAGACAAAGGTAAAGAAATAAAACCTGCTCCAATCGGAGGGTCGAATAAAGTGCGTAACAGAAATGAAAATGGTGGTTGGATTAATTTCCTTCCAAAGTGCTCTAAACTCGATTACAGACTCGATTACACAGTGTGGCAACACTCCGATGTGAAGCGATTACCACTTTTACAATACTGATATATGCCTAGTTGTAACTAAGTTTAGATGAAGAAACAAATGAAATCAAGGCTCTATTTATAGGCAAGGAAAATAATGGAAATGACAAGGATGCCCCTAAGTTTGAATTTGGGAGGGAAACATCTTTTCTCTTGTGGCGCCCGCCACCACATCATGGCGCCCGCCATAAGAGTAAATTGTGGCGCCCAAGTGGAGATCATGGGAGATGTGGTAGTTGAGGAGAAGTTGAACTATGACACGTCATGGTTGGACCCATGGCGCCAGCCACAGTATGAGCCACAAGTGCAAAATGCTGATTTTTAGGCTTTTTATCTCATTTTCACTCCTTTTCTCGATCGGGGCTCTGATTAGACTGAAAACCTGAAAACAAAGAAAAACATAGTAAGAACAAAACAAAATAACAATAAAACAACTAAAGTGCATGCGAAATTGGAGTCAAAAATACGGTGAAATTTAGTGTCATCAATTTCATCAAGAGTTTGAAGCTTGTTTGCCTTGGAAACCCTAATTCATCTAGGTATCTTGTGTGACTTCTTCAACAAGTTTCCTAATCAATTGATCAAATATTTCAAGGGATACTTAATGTTACATCAACTTATGCATATATGATCCTCCATGAGTCCCAAATATCAAGAGTGTCAAGCTAGCAAGATGGTTCATGGTGGTTGACCAGAGAAAGTCAACTGGTCAAAACTGGGGTTCCCTAGACCCTATCTCCTACAACTTTTGTCATATGAAAATTATTAAAATATCAAAGTTACTCCTTATGACATTCCAAACAACTTTCATGTTTAAGTCAAGAGCTAGTTTTTCGTATAAAGTCATTTTTTATGGTGAAAGATTATAGGTCATTTTGTCTGAACCCTAGTTAGGAGGTCAACTTCCAAGGACCATAAATTCCTCAAGTTTTATGATATGAAAGCCATTCAAATTCCATGATCAAATTCAAGGTGTCCTTTTCAACTTATATGTTTTGAGTAAGTTCAAATTCAAATTTCAAATGCATGTGCCAAGAGGAAACATTATAGGTCATTTTGGGCAATTACCATTGAACAAGTGATTTTCCTCAACTTCTAAAATGCATAACTCCTTCATGTCAAACCCAAATGAGGTCAAATTTGTGACCAAATTGAATAGGTTTTAAAGATATACAACTTTTATGAAGGAACTTTTTCCATTTGAAGTCCATAGTGAAAGTTATCCAAGAGGGAAGAAGTGTACATTTGACTTGGTACTTAGAAAATTTTAAAATACGTTTGATTTTCCAAAATTCCACCTCAAAATTAATCATGATTCAAGCTTCAAATAGAAAAGTGTTCAACATGAAAGTTGTTCCCCTTGATCTCACCTTTCCAAAAAGTCTAGGATCCTCTCATTTGGATGAAAATTGAAGGACTTGCGCATGCGTGCAATGCATGGCCCTATTTGGAAGATTTTCATGACCAATTTCCATTTCACATTGCATGGCTTCATGAATTGCTTTCACCATCACATGTGCATGATTTTGGACTCTTTGACATCATTCTTTGAGCTTTGTACACGCACATGCAAGCATGCATGAGTTCTATACTATTTTTGGAGTTTGAATGGAAGTGTGCAAAAAGCATTTCAAGAGCCTATAAATACAAGTGCCATGAGCTCATAAATGCATGAACACCTTGCCCAAGCTTTGCCAAGACAACTCAGACCCCTCACTCCATAGAATTTCTTGAGGATTTCATTAAAATCGAGTTTGAATTTCACCTTCTATTTTGAAGTTCAAACTCCAAGAATTCATTGTCCTTTTCATCTCAATTCATCACTGCAAGCATGAGGAGGAAGAATCAAGCAAATCCATATCAAGATCAAGCTGAATTAAAGCTACTCGAAGGTTAAATTTTAGAAACTTCATCTCTTCGATTCTCTCTCAATTCTTCACTATTCTTTGTGATTTTTGGTTGGCTGAAGTCCTATCAATGTAAGCAACAAGATTGAGTTGCTTTGAGGTCAAATCGAAGCAACTCAGTTCATGATCCTCAAAATGTAAATCCCTATATCTTTTTATATACTTGGAATTGGAGAAAATTGAGGTTAGATTCGTGATCCTGAACATTTTCTCTTCAAATTAGTGTCCCTGTCTTCCATTTTTTGTGAAGTTTAGGTTGGACCAGTCTGGTGGTCCTCACCGGAGAAGATGACCGGAGCTAGGGCTCCGGTGGTGTGTTGGCAAGGATTCAACCATCTGATATTGGTCTAGCGTTCTAATCTTGGCCATTGGTTTTGATTACCACACATGTGGTGCTTTGACTCAAGTCCACCATGGATAGCGCGCGCGTGGCCATCAGAACTGCCACCTCAATTAATGAGGGAGATCTGATGGGCCTTGTTTTTTTGTATTTTCTGATTTTTTTTATTTAATTGCTTTATTTTGTTTAATTCATAGTAATTTCATTTTTAATCCAAAAATTATGGGACTTTCATCAAAAATATTTAAATATTTTTCTCTTTCATTTTCTGAATTAAAATTATTTTTGGGATTAATTTTGATATTTTTCATGAATTAAATGTTTTTTTGCATATTTTTAATTGTTTAAAAATACTTCTAACTTTTCAAAAATGATGAAATTTTTAGTCTAAGGTCCTTTGACCTTGTTTGACCTAGGATAAATGTCTTGGCCATTTTTTGGTGTTTTGAGGAGATTTTAGGTTTTGACAAAATTAATTTCAACTTTTAATGCATTTTTAATTTGATTTTTTAATTGATTAATTGTGTAAAAATTATGTTGAGCCATTTTTCTTGTCTTGTGATGTTTGACTATTTGTTTGGGTCTTGATCATGTTTGATTTGACTTTTATAGAATTAAAATCATTGGATTTAGGGGATTGATGAAATGTACATTTCATCTCCCAAAATGAATGAATGATTTTAATTTGATAAAATTCCTCCCATGACCAATTTGTGTTTCTTTCACTTCCCTCCCTCTTCATATTCATCCCTATTCTTTCCCATTCCTGTCATTGACCAATGAAGTCTCAATATCCTAAAGTTAATTGGTTCATCAATGACTTTGTGTTAGATGAACCAATACAAGTATGGATGAGATAGGTTCATCCCTTTTGATCTTTTCTTTTAGTGTGTGGTGTGTTTTAGGAGTTTGGTTCATTATACCAAATATCTAACATGCATTAACACCTAAATTTTTATTGCCCGGTCTCAGATAGGTGTGACTTCTACGTAAGTCCAATTACGATTGCTTAACATAGAGATAAATTTGACCCTAAAGGCATATAATTCTAGTAAGTTAGATTGTAAGTATCCCATCTTTCATGGTATTATGTGGAAACTTGGCCTTTTTTCCTTCCTATAGAAGATTTCTTGGTTGAAGGATTCATGCTTGTGAATAGATGATTGAGTGTTCTCCAAAGAATGACTTAATCAATTGAAAAGCAAAACCCTACTAACATCCAATTAACTTTGACTAACATTTGACGAACTCTTATTAATATTGCTTTACTTTCAAGTCATTTACTTTATGCAATTTAATTACTAGTCATTCATCATTCATTGGCATTTACATTTCATTTAACTTGTTTATGTTTACACCATTTTCACTTTGCTCAGTTGATCCATAGATTGTGATTATATATATTTTGTTTGTGTATTTTGATTGTGTTTGTGGTCTTAGGACCTTAAACTACTTAATAAACAACAAAAACCCTAAAAAATGTTTGGTAGACTGTTGATCTTGATCTGAACTTTTGGACTTAGAACTAGGCAACATTCCTTGTGCAAAAAGGACTTGGCCAATGCCAACATTCTTAGACAATGTTATTGAGAAGTGAGCCTTCATCTAATGCAAGTATTGGGATTCATTTGAACTCATCTGCTACATTGTCTTGATGTAAATTGTTATTTTGATCTTGTGTTTAATGTTTCATTCTAAGTGGATCAAAGAGTATTTCATCTGATACATGAGAAGACAAAGAAGATTGCTATCTATGGGATTTTCTTGCTTAAGATGTGGTCATCTTTATTTGATGCCTTGGTCTTCATATTGCTTGCTGATTATTGCTTGATTCCAAGTCCAAAGGGAAAATGAGTTTTCTAAATGACACTCTTGTTTGTTGGATTGCATCACATTGGTCAAATCTTTTCAACTCTTAACTTTTAATTTTATGCTTAGGATTAGTCTCCTAATCTCCTCCCACTTCTTAAATTTCAAAATCTCTCCCCCTTTTCAAAAACTTTCTTTGCTTGTGATTTCAAATTTAGACCTTATTTCAAATAGAAACTATGGCCTTATGCCATTAGATTTTTAAACTCTTTTCTTAAATTAAACCTGTAAGTAAATCTAATCATATCGACTTAAAATTTCAAAAGACAAAAAGAACTAACACTCACTCAAACTTTTGGGCCCTTTATGCCTCTTTCCACTTAAATTTTGTTAAAAGCAACACACCAATTTTGAAATTGATACCATGAAGTAAGAGGTTTTGATCCCTCATTTTTATGTTGGTACGTAGGCACAAGTCTGAAGGTCTTGTCAAACACAAAAATATAATTAATGAATTATTTTCTCATCCCCACACTCTATTTTACTCAACCATCATTTTATATCAAATACATATAGACACATAAAAAGGGATCCCTAGGAGTACCTAGGACACTTTGGGTGCTAACACCTTCTCTCTGTGTAATCAACCCCCTTACCTGTAATCTCTGGCATTTTATTAGTTTTGATTTGCAAACTTCTTATCTTTGGGTTTTGTTTGTACTTTTCCCTTTTCCTTTGGAAACAATAAAAGTGTGGTGGCACTCTGGTTTTATTGACGTTAAGCTTATCCATAGCTTGATGGTCATGAATTTACCGCTACACAAAAGTATCAAGCTCAGTGCCAATAGGCACGAAATGCACATAGAGAAGTTTTAGTTTGACCTTCTGACTTTCGTCAGGTTTTATAGATTCTGTACAACCCATACCTTTCCTTCCATTTCTGCTAACTCCATAGATCAAGGAAGCCATTTTGCTTCTATCTATGCTCTTATCCAGAAAGTACTAGAATGCTCTGTCATATTTGATGACGTAATCAGTACCAGAAGCCTTTGAAGTTATTTCCTCCTCTAGTTTTGAAATTTTGCTTTTCAAAGCAGACTTATTACTTTCTAAAGAAAATGCTTTTTTATTTTAGAGAGGAAATCTCTTTCTCAAGCTCTTTCTGAGTTTCAGAAGAAGTTACTTGGACTTGTTTAAGGTCCTTGTATTTACTTTGAAGACTCTGGAACTTTTTCAGCATTTCAGAAAGACAAATTTCAATATTAGAACCAGATAGACTATATAATACCTCTTCAGAATCGGCGTCGAATTCTGATTCTGATAAAACCTTGTCTTCTGGTTCCTTAGAGCTTGTGGGATCCTCAGTTATTTCCGTTAGTGCAACGTTGGCTTTTTCTTCATCAGAATCTTCTTCTTCAGATTCTGGGTCATCCTAAGTAGCCATCATCCCTTCTTGAGTTTGGAGAAGTTCGGACCTTTTTTCCTTCTTAACTTTAGGGCAATCATTCTTGTAGTGGCATGACTCCTTGCACTCGAAACATATAACTTCTTTTACAGAAGTTTGCTTCTTTTGACAAGATGAGGATTCGACGTGACCAACAGTCTTCCTGACTCCTTTCAACTTCCCTTTACAACCTTTCATGTGTTTCCAGAGTCTGTTGATTGTCTTTGTGATTAGAGACAACTCATCATCATCTTCTGAGTCTTCATCAGATCCTTCTGATTCTTCCTTAGCTTGATATGCTCTAGCCTTCTCATGCTTGGATTTTAGAGCTACAAATTTACCTCTCTTATGACATTCATCTTCTTCTAGCTCAATCTCGTAACTTCTTAAAGAACTAACAAGTTCTTCAAGATTGATGATGTTGATATCCTTAGCCAGCTTCAAGGAAGTTACCATAGGTCTCCATTTTTTGGGAAGACTTCTGACAATTTTCTTGACATGATCAATAGTAGAGCACCCTTTGTCCAAAACTTTAAGCCCACTGACAAGCATCTGAAACTTTGAGAAAATAGTCTCAACTTTTTCATCATCTTCCATTTTGAAAGCCTCATATTTCTAGATTAAGGTCAAGGCCTTTGCCTCCTTTACTTGAGTGTCTCCCTCATGAGTCATTCTCAGAGAGTCAAAGATGGATTTGACATAATTCCTGTTTGTTATCTTCTCATACTCCGTATAAGAGATAGCATTAAGCAATATGGTCCTAGCCTTATGATGATTTTTTAAGTCTTTCTTATGTTGATCAGACATATCACTTCTTGCTAAGATATTTCCTTCAACATTTACTGGGTGAACATAGCCATCGACTACAAGATCCCAGAGATCAACATCGTAACCAAGAAAGAAACTTTTTATTCTGTCTTTCCAGTAGTCAAATTCCTTACCATAAAAAATATGAGGTTTTGCATTGTATTGATCTCTATCATTATTATTAACAACGTTAGCAACGTTAGCAACAACCATTGTTTCTCACACAACCGAATCAGTACAGAACACTATGAGGTGTTGATAAAACTTTTTATCACAATCAGAACCAGAGCTCTGATGCCAATTGAAGATGTGAAAAATATAAGAAATGGGGGTTTGAATTGGATTTTTAAAAGCAACATATTTTTCAAAAATAAAAACACCACTAA
Source organism: Lathyrus oleraceus (assembly GCF_024323335.1). Lineage (NCBI taxonomy): Eukaryota > Viridiplantae > Streptophyta > Magnoliopsida > Fabales > Fabaceae > Lathyrus > Lathyrus oleraceus. The sequence goes on from NC_066583.1 coordinate 216,815,191, forward strand.
CAAGTTAATAACAAAGAGATAAAAACACAATGATTTTTATCCTGGTTCGCTTGAACTCAAAGCTAATCCAGTCCACCCGCCAAGGTGATTTTGCCTTATACACAAGGACTTAATCCACTATAATCAATATATTATAATAAACACAAAGAATAACCTTCTTTGTCTTCTCAAAGATCAAACTAAACCTTAGTCTCCTTAAGAACTCACAAAGAATAACTTATTTTATCTTCTCAAGGATAACCTCCTTAAGAACTCAAACAAAATAGTTTGATGAAAATATTTAGTGTGTTACAAGATGCTTCTACACAAGCATATTTTTACAGAAATGAATAACAAACACTTAAAGAAAACTGTATAAAAAGAATGACAGATTCTCACAAAGAAAAATAGCTTGTCAAAATACTTGTGCAAATCAGCATTTTCTTCAGGTCTCCAATGCATGCTTATATAGTGAAGCATGTGAATGTTGGAGAGGAAAATAGGGAAAGCTCCTTTGAGCGGTTGTCCACTGTTGGATGGGAAAGGAATGATATCACGTACTGTCCTTTCCCCCATAAAAGCAGTGACATGTGTGGTGAATAGTATAATCCTTGCCCACGAAATCAGGTAATGGAAAGGTTGTTCGATTTGTATCATGTACTATTTGATCACGTTCCCATTTTGATCTTATCTTCAGTTTCATTGGCTTTTGATAAAATATGATTGAAGTATGAAGTGAAGAAAATAGAGAGTTGGATTCAGAAACTTCAGAACCTTGGGTCAGAACCTTGACAACGTCAGTAGTCTGGCTTGAGGTCTTCAGAATCTTCAGAGTTTTTAGAATCATCAGTCAGAACCTTGATAACTTCAATTGTCTGTCTTGAGATCTTCAAAATCTTCAACTACATAACACAACTTCAGAAGCTTGCCATTCTTCAGAAGTTTGGTGATCAGAGTCACGTCCAAAAGCAAGAATTGAGAGAACATTGCAGCAGCAACATAGAGTCTCCTCAGAAGTTTATGATGGGTGAAATCACATAAGCATAAAGAATATTGCAACAACAATCTTGATGTCTATCATAGCTTCTAATGGTAGGTGCAGAAGCTGATTTGGAACGCAAAGTTCAGAAATTTATGATGTTGCACATAATATGATCAGAATCAGAACTGATTGTTAAAGCTACACAATAACAAACCATTAGGGTAACAAAATTGTTCTCACATAAATACACTATTGTTATCATCAAAACTCAAGGTATAAATGCAGAACCAAATCATTCTCTAACAAGAATGACATCATGACACCACCCTAGGGGGACATGTTTGTAAGACCATTATCCTTTGTTTAGCTTAGGTCACTTTTTGCACACACAAGGCTTTCTCTTTGGCTATCTTACAATGAGCCTCTTCATTTTCTTGTTGGTTACTTTACATTCATGTTGCATTAGCCAAATTTCTCAATCAAATAAATAAATCCTTGATTCAATGTCAAGTGGCATTTTTCTTAATCAAATTTTAAACACTTAAAAACTACGATTCGTTTTGTGCACCACGAGCCTTAAGTTGTAGAGAATGATTAAGAATGGAGCACTTCTACCCTCACTCTGATTATTTTGGACACAAAACACTTGTCTTGTTGTCTAGAATAATCACCTTCGCCCCTAGTCTTTAGTGCAATCTAATCATAAACACTCTTTTCATAAACCCCTGTTCAAGTAAAATCAACACAATCCGTCAAACCTAATTTTTATGCCTTAGGGCACCCATCCCGAAAACCCTTTTCTCAAAGGTAAAATGAATCAAACACACAAACATTTTCTACTCCGAACTACGGAGCTCTGATTCCTCATCCCCGATGAGTGATACGTAAGCACAAGGGCCACAATCCTTGGCGAGCACAATAATAAAAAACCAAAACCCCTCTCTTTCACACGCATTTCTTTTGAAAATACAAATAATAATCATGATAAATCCCCGCATATGTAAACAACCCAAATGGTTCCCATGGAGTACCATAAATGTGAGTGATGCTAATACCTTCCTGTTACGTAATCGACTTTCGAACCCAAGTCTCAGTCGCGAGACTGATTCCTTATCCCTTTCTTGCGCTTCCCGTGCGTGTATCTTTTTTGAGGGTTTTAACGACACTTTCCTTTCGCCTCTCTAATAGAAGCACATAAATAAAATTCGGTGGCAACTCTTCTGATGTATTTCCTTCTCCTCTTTGGGGAGGCAATTGCTTTTGTTCAGTCCGTCCAATTTCTGTTCGCTTCCTGAAAACCCTGGTCGCGACACTTATGAACAAAAGTATAATAGACATCCTCTTGGTAGTTGTGGAAACAATGTTTCTAATGATGAAACAGTTGTTGATCGTTCGTTACTAATGGCTAGAGACAATGCTTTTGAGCAACATTTACATTAACAAGACTTTATTGATGAGTTTTACTCTTGTAAACGTGTCAAAAGGGATCTTAATTTTGACATTCTTGTATGGTGGAAATAGAATTTAGCATAATGTCTTATTTTATCTACAATAGCTAAAGATATTTTTGACACACTAGTGTCTACTGTTGCATTCGACAATGCTTTCATCACGGGAGGGAGAGTATTAGAAACTCATATGAGCTCCCAAAAACCTGAAATGGAAGAGACATTAATTTGCACCTAGATTTGCTTAAAGTCGTCTTTACCTGTTTCAAAGACTTGAACCTCATGGAAGATTTTGAGCTTTCTGAAGATATTACAGCAGGTAAAATTATTACTTTATTTTGAATAAATAAGATTTTGTAATATTATATAGCTATATCTCTCTAAAAAATATTTATTTTATTATTTTAAGTTTTTCTATTGCAATAGGAAGATCTGAAAATTCAGGTGACTTATCATCCCAGTCCCAGCCACAACCTTGTAGTTTTGTTTGTAATGGATGTGTATTTAGTTTTTTAATTTTATTTTCTTATTACTCTATGATTTATTTTAGAATTATTTTTTTTTACCAATTTTTCAATGTCAGTTGTTGTTTGATTTTTTGATTTTTCAAGTGCTTGACGAGACGTTGAATCTCGCTCTTACGTATCCTCAGGTGCGATGGGTGTAAGACCTTAAATTCCCCCCGCATAAATTTAAAACATTTATCAGAGTAAAATAAATCAACATGCAATTTAGGATGCTACACTACAACATACAACCAACCTGCTCAATTGAAAATACATGTAACATTTTATAGTTATAAAAATAATAGTAATAACCACATGTCTGAATATTCACTTTTATTAAATCGCAGCGGAACAACAAAAACAAACAGTTAACTCAACATATCCCACTTGAACATAACATGTCATATAAGAAATGTTAAATAATAAAGAAAGACATGGTGTTCCAATTCCCTAGTGTTACACATCAGAGAAGACGCCGACACTAAAATAAAATGGAAGACTTCATCTTCCACTTACATCTGAGCTCCTACTGCGGATTATCTACACGTTACCCACGTGGAGGCAACATTCAAATAGAAGAGGTGAGATATCATAATCATATAAAGGAAAGCATGATAATAAGTAAGCATTGGATTATCATACGCACATCACCCATTCCACATCATCCACGCAACGACTATCCACACATAATAGCAACATAACAACCATCCAACACAACAACAACATAATCAACCATCCACACAATATCAAATGCAACAAATATACAATGCAATGAGACTCACAACTACACTCAATGCATGTAGTACCCATACGTGAACACTCAAGTTCACCACTTCGATCCTCACCTCCTAAGATTAAAGTCATTAATTTGTTACCATCACCTTCGATAACGTCTCACTGATTCCATCACCTCCAAAATCAGCTACCGACCTAATCCACACAATGGGATTTGAGGCTCACCATCAACTGACCATCTGTCCAATAACATGAATTCATGCAACATACAACACATGCAACAACAACATCATGCACAATGACCCACCTCCTTAGTCAATGTACACCACCGATATCGACCATCATGCATCAAACACATGTTATACAATTTAACAACATCAACATATAACATAAAAAGTAACAACGATGCATATAAGGTTATGTCACACCACCATATAAATATTTTAATACAGATAACCACCACACAGAAAAATATTCATTTTCAGGTACTGAACTCAATTTTAAATGGAAGTACACGCTCTAAGCTTTTCAACGCTCCGAACGGCACCCGGAACAAAAGTTATGAATTTTTAAAGTTTTTAAGAAATTGCTCTCAGTGTAACTGGTTACTCCAAAACCAGTAGCCGATTACACCACAACCAGTGGCCCAACCCACACCGTCACAAACACACGGTAATCAGTTACCTAAAAACTAGTAACCGATTATACCCCTCATTCCAACCCTTGTGTGACTTCTGTTTCACAAGGTAACCGGTTGCCCAAAAACCAGTAACCGGTTACACCCTCTAATTTTTCCTAGAACTTTATTTTTTAAGCAGTGTAACCGGTTACTCCAATTCTGGTAATCGATTACACTGTTGTAGAATCACTTTTCTTTAACTTTTTCAAAACTAAAATCGCCCATAATTCAGCTCAAAACCTCATTTTTCTCACAAACAGTTTATTACCATATTTTAACCCGAAAGTCATTTTTCCAAAGTTCAAAACCCCAACTTATTTATCCCGAAAACATTCATAACCCTATTCTGACTCTTACCTGAAACAACACCAATTCAGACTACATTGACAACAGCAATTCAATCAAATTTTATGATTCTAACCGTAACAATTTCATCATTCACACAATTCAACATTCATCATTCACACAAATCAACATAAAGAAGAAAACACAAAACCTACATGGCATAATCTACCCACCATCGTCATGGTAACCCTTTGATAATTAGAATTCCACCCTTACCTTAGAGTTCCTAGCAATCGATTCTTTAACCTTCAACAATGGTGAATCTCCCCTTGAGCCGTAACCTCTTCTTCTCTCTTTCTTTGCTTCTCCTCTTTTCTCCCAAAAATTACGTTATTGACTTTTCTGTCCCAAATCCCATTTTCTAGTCTTTTTATTATATTTTTTACTATTTTATTAACTTATTATATTATCACTATTTTCTTAATAATAATAATAGTAATAATAATAATAATAGTGATAATCCACTCAAATTAAATAATTAAATTAATATTCATATAATATTAATTAATTAAATAAATAATAATTAATATTATTAATTAATTTATTCACCACACTCCCATTTCTACACTTTTGCTCATACACTCTCCAATACCTTAATTTATATAATTCTAAAGCAACTAAACACCAATCATATATGACTTATATTTTGTCACTACTTAATGGCTAAATGAAGAAACTAACTAAGAATATTTTGGTAACAGTAGACAACAATTGGATTACAATCCTTTCACATAGATGTACACAACCACTGCAAGCTAGTCAGTATACAATCAGAAGTAATCAGGTTGGTTAGTCATATAATTCACTATGATTTTCTTTCATCTCAACAATTGTTCAAAATTAATAATGAAACAAATGAAAATGTCTGATTTTGGTTGTACACAAATCTCATTATTAACTTATCCTCATTAATGGACAAATAGAAATTTCTGGTTTTTGATTCAAAGGTAATGTGATAAAGGTTAAACGAAATATGAAAACTACGTTTTTGAGTCAAGAGTTTGAGGTGTCATAAATTAGGACTGTAAGAGAGGAGTTTATGAGTGCTTTTAAAGAGGAAAAGGAGGTTTCTACTAAGTTGGAGAAACTATAAGGCTCTTGAGGGTTCTGTGAGTGATGTGGAGTTGACGGGGAGGTTTTGGATGAGTTTGATTTGCTTCAGAAATGAGCACAATCTGTTAATTTGGATGTTGTTAATTCAAAGGTAATTAGTAAATGGATGCCAGAGCTTGGTTTTGGTACTGATGATTCTGATAGGTTGGTTGCTTCTTTTAGTGGTGGATGGCAGATGAGGATATGTCTAGGTAAGATTCTACTCCAGGTATATTATACAACATGCTTCTACTGTATAGTATATTTTCTACATGGTTATGAAATATGTGTAGGATATTCCATTAATATGTGTAAGATATTGCAAATTACATTGTTGTTTATAGATGATGATTCTAGGGTGTTCTCTTATAGGTGGCCTTTGGATGTTAATAAAAAAATGAATGATTATGGTTAGTAATTAGGAAGAGAATATAGACTACTCATTTATTTTTAGATGATAAACCTATAAAAGGAACTCCTTAGGCTGCACCTATTGTTAACCATATGCTCTAATGCTTATATAACAAACGTTACTTTGAAATGAGCATATCGATAAATCTTTAATTTTGATCATGAGCATTTGAATGTGAAAGTGTTTCCGAAAAAATGATAATTTGATTTCATGTAAAGGAACCAAATTTATTATTGTTAGATGATCCTACAAATCACCTTGATCTTTACACCGTTGAGTGGCTTGAAGAATATCTTAACATGCAATATGTGCCAATGGTTATCATTTCCCAGAGAGCTTCTCTCAATTAATTATGTACAAAAATTATGGAAATTGACATGGGTGCATCCATCACATTTGAGGGAAATTATTTTCTAGTCCACCTATTAAAGTTATTTTTATTGGAAAATTTGAATTTTTGTTGGATTAATGTTATGGACATTAATAGACCATTGCATGATAATGTCTCAAAGCGAAAAATGACCATCACGCTTGCACGCTCGAGATAATAGAGTCGCCACCTATCTTTATATATTCCATAAGAATTGAGAAAATATCGTTAAACCATTAAAAGAAAATAAAATGATCGTCGCAGCTAAATTCGGGTCCGAGAGTTGATTATACGAAGGGAATGTATTAGCACCCCTTACATTCGTTGTACTTAAAGTAAACCATTTAGTTAGATTTGCGATTAGAATGTTAGCTTATGTTATTTGTTTTCTTCAAGTGAAAAAAAAATGTAAAATAAAAATAAAAAGGGGTCACAAAAAGGTTTTTATTAAGGTGTTTGACGAGATTGCGAATCTCGCTCCTACGTATCCTCATGTACAATAAGGAATTCAAAGCTACATAGCTCTTTGCAAGACAAAAGGTATTTTTGAGTTTTTTGTTATAGTGCTTGACGAGACGTTGAATCTCGCTTTTACGTATCCTCAGGTGCGGTGGGTGTAATACCCTAAATTCCCCCCGCGTAAATTTAAAACATTTATCAGAGTAAAATAAATCAACATGCAATTTAGGATGCTACACTACAACATACAACCAATATGCTCAATTTTAAATACATGTAACACTTTATAGTTATAAAAATAATAGTAATAACAACATGTCTGAATGTTAACTTTTATTAAATCGTAACGGAGCAACAAAAACAAACAATTAACTCAACATATCCCACTTCAACATAATATGTCATATAAGAAATGTTAAAAAATAAAGAAAGACACGACATTCCAATTCCCTAGTGTTACACATCATAGCAGACTCCGACACTAAAATAAAATGGAAGACTTCATCTTCCACTCACATCTGAGTTCATACTGCTGATTATTTGCACGTTACCCACGTGGAGGCAACATTCAAATAGAAGGGTTGAGATATCATAATCATATAAAGGAAAGTATGATAATAAGTAAGCATCAGATTGTCACACGCACATCACCCATTCCACAAAATCGACACAATGGCTATCCACACATAATAGCAACATAATAATCATCCAACATAACAACAACATAATCAACCATCCACACAATATCGAATGCAACCAATATACAATGCAATAAGACTCACAACTCAACTCAATGCATGAAGTACCCATACGTGAACACTCATGTTCACCACTTCGATCCTCACCTCCTAAGATCAAAGTCATTAATTTGTTACCATCACCTCCGATAACATCTCACTAATTCCATCACCTCCGAAATCAGCTATCGGTCTAATCCAAACAATGGGATTTGAGGCTCACCGTCAACTGGCCATCTGTCCAATAACATGAATTCATGCAACATACAACACATGCAACAACAACACATGCAACAACAACATCATGCACAATGACCCACCTCCATAGTTAATGTACACCACCAATATCGACCATCATGCATCACACACATGTTATACAACTTAACAACATCAACATATAACATAATAAGTAACAACAATGCATTTAAGGTTATGTCACACCACCACATAAACATTTTAATACATATCAACACCATTACACAAAAAAATATTCATATTCAGGTACTGAACTCAATTTTAAATGGCAGTACATGCTCTCAGCTTTCCACCGCCTCGAACAACACTCGGAACAAAAGTTATGAATTTTTAAAGTTTTTACGAAATTGCTCTCAGTGTAACCGGTTACCCAAAACCAGTAACTGATTACACCACAACCAATGGCGCAACCCACACCATCACACACACACGGTAATCAATTACCTAAAAACTGGTAATCGGTTATACTCCTCATTCAACAGCCCTTGTGTGGCTTCTGTTTCACAAGGTAACATGTTGCCCAAAAATTAGTAACCGGTTACACCCTCTAATTTTGCCTAGAACGTTGTTTTTTAAGCAGTGTAACCGGTTACTCCAATTTTGGTAACCGATTACACTGTTGTAGAATCACTTTTCTTTAACTTTTTTAAAACGAAAATCTCCCATAATTCATCTCAAAACCCCATTTTTCTCACAAACAGTTTATACCATATTTTAACCCGAAAGTCATTTTTCCAAAGTTCAAAACCCCAACTTATTTATCCCGAAAACATTCATAACCCTGTTCCGACTCTTACCCGAAACAACATCAATTCAGACTACATTGACAACAACAATCTAATCAAATTTCATGATTCTAACAGTAACAATTTTATCATTCACACAATTCAACATTCATCATTCACACAAATCAACATAGAGAAGAAAACACAAAACCTACATGGCATAATCTACCCACCATCGTCATGGTAACCCTTAGTTTATATAATTCTAAGGCAACTATCCCACACCAAAGGTAACGCAAAACATCAAAATACCAATCAACACAACACAACCACAACTATCACATAATTAAATTACGAAAAATAATTTAAATAAAATCTGGGGCATTATAATGGGGAACTCAAAGCTATGTAGTTCTTGCTAGTAAATGAGTGTTAGTTGATTGATTTTAGAGAACGAATGTTTAGGTTGCATTCTAGCGGCTAAATGTTTGGTCTGTATGTTCATGCATGAGAGGCTTAAGCATTTGTTTGTATCGCGGTAGAATGGATTAATCAATGTTCTTTTGCAAAAATATTTTCGATCGCACGGGGGAAAGAAAATAGGTTTGATGTGTTAAATGTATTTTAGAGTTGGAAGACGAGTATTTATGACTTGCAAGCTATTACGACTTGGGTCTATTACTCCGGACTATGATTGGACATTACACCTAAGTAGTCTTTTTAATTCATTTTGTTGTAAAAAAGTCTGAGTATTTATAAGTGTTTTGAGGGGAAGACGAACACTTGGGTTTACAAGCTATTACGACTTGGGCCTAGTATTTGAGGCTATGATTGGACATTACATCCAGGTAGTATTTTTTTTCAATTTATTGCAAAAGAGAGACGCGTTTTAAAATTTTGGAGGAAGACGAGCATTTGTACTTGCAAGCTATTACGGCTTGGGTCTAACACTCGGGACTATGACTGGACATTACAGTTAGGTAGCCTCTTTCTTCCATTAATTAAAAAATGGTCAAAGTTGTTTAAGTTAGTCATTTTGGATTTTGTTTGAGAAAATAGCTTGATGTTGAGTCGAGCGTTTTAATTTGCGATGCGAAGTAAATTACAAAAATGGGTTTAAAATAAATCGGGTATTTGAGAAAGAGGCTTGAATTTGAGTTAGTTTTGAAAAGCGGTTTGATTTTGGTAGTGAAAAGGTTTTGAGTTGATGGTGAAGTAGTGAGATATTTTTCAAAAACACTTGATGTTGATCAAGTATTTAATTTGATTTTTGAAAGATTGATTTTATGTGGTCAAGTTATTTAATTAATCAATTAAAATAAATTTAATCAATTAATAAAGCTAAAATTTTAATCAATTAATCAAATTAATCAATTAAAATGAAATTAATCAAGATAATTAAAAATCAATTAACAAAATTAATCAATTAATTAATTTGCTTTAAAATTAATTAACATAATTAATCAATTAAAATAAATTTAATCAATTAATTAACTAACAAAATTAATTAATTAAAACAAATTTAATAAATTAATTAAAATTAAAAAAAAAAAGATAAAAAAATAAAATTAAAAAAGGAAAAGAAAAAAATGAAGGGGCCGCGTGGGCCCCCACATCATCTTCGTCCACTTTGGCCAAACCAAAATACACTAGCGCGGGAAACAAGATTATGCAATGACATTAACATTTATATTAACATAGTCTAATATGTGAAATTTTGCTATCACCAAAACGCGATTGAATTCTACTATTAATATATAAAAGTTACATACCGCCATTATTACATTATAACCATATCAAAACTAATTAGAGGGTCAATTTCATGTCCTAAATAGTCATTTTCGTTTCATTAAATCACTGCTATTATTAGTTACATTGGCAATACATTTTTCAAATATCCAAGAGTCGCATTAAATTCCTATGTTTTTAATTTTCCTCATACATGATTCTTTATGCAGAATCTCTGCATTCCACTCTTGCACAGTAAAAGGAGGTCTTCACAACGGCATATCTATTCATTTCCACAACAACGGTTACGTTTTCATTTCCTCCAAAAGGTAAATACTTTTGAACTACTTTCTTCCTCTCCTTCAATTGCTTGGACCTGATTTACTGAAGTGATTTTATCACTATGTGCTATCTTGATGCATTAGTTTATTTTTTTCTGTTCATTTGAATCGGTTGATGTAAACGCAGGTTTCATATTTCGTTGTTTTGTTATTATTGTTCTTCATGATCGATAACTCTATAAGTCCCTTTGTTTTTTTGATATGCCCTTTTTAAAGTTTTGATTTTTATTGAAACTCATTTTCAATTTCATAAATTCGAAATAACCCTTTATTTTAGATTCAGTTTTAAGCATAACCCACAAACTAATTTCATTAATTTAATAAATTTGATGAATGAATGTATGAATGAACCTTATGGTGTAATGAATTAGGTTTTTTTAATGATTTTGTTATAGACAAGATCTTCCTACTACTGGTAATGCATATGTGCATGGAACTTTTTTGACATTGAAATCTGACCCTCTTCGGACAATAGTTGATTTGATACATCAATAAGCTAAGGATTATATTTCACTAGTGAATGCTTATGCTGCTTATGCTAGTGAAATATGGCTTGATTATCCATCTCTCAAAATTTGTTATTAGGCTTAACAAAATGTCAGCCTAATAACCCGATCAAACTGCTTATATTAATCCACAATCCATCCTAATCCAACCCGACCAAATTGATTAAGAAAATGGATGGAAATTGATTTATATGATTCAACCACGGGTTGAACTGGGTGAAGCTTTTATACCTGAACCGCCCAACCTAACATGTTGTTGAGCCCTACCTATAACTTGCGTGTTAACACATAATTCAATGTTATAGTAAGCAAATATGAAATAAAAGGAGTTACTTAGTTGAGGATTACATTGACTTTTCAACAATCCAGTAACTACAGAGAGGTGAATGATGTTCCAAATTGGTTTCATGATGTATTTTTTAACAATATTTTATAAGACAAATGTAAAAAAAAAGGTTTTATTGGATAATAGAACATCAAAGGCTTACATAAAACACCGATAATCTTAATTAATTATAGATAATGAAACATGTGAATCTGAAAAATGACCAATAACTTAGTGGAAACACATAGATATAACATTCACTTTTTGATTAAAAAAAAGCATGGGAACATAAAATTTATTATCTTAGTAACATGTGGGGATTTAAATGGCCACACTTCGGAGCAAAACAGTGTCGATAGTAATTCCAGGTCCCAAACCGAGAAGCACACCCCATTCAAGTCCCTCCCCTGTTGTGTTATGTCCTTCATCTTTTGACTTCCTCCTCATCTCATCCATGACGAATAATACAGAAGCACTTGTCATGTTACCATATTCACTTAGTACATACCTACTAGCTTGCAATTTTTCTGGCTTTAAGCCAAGTTTTGCTTCAATTTTGTCAAGAATGGCTCGTCCACCTGGGTGTGAAACCCAAAAAATGGAATTGTAATCCGAAATATTCAAAGGTTGAAAGGCCTTAACAAGAGCTTTTTCAATATGTTTTGAAACGAGATTAGGAAGGTCCTGGTTGAGATATAATATCATTCCTACTTCTCGAATGTCACCTTTAATGTATCTTTCGCTATCCGGAAGGATGGTTTGTGCAGTCCATACCAATTCAAACAAAGAGTTCTCAACATTTGGCAATGGGTCTGAACCAATAACCACAGCTGCCGCACCATCTCCAAACAAGGCCTGTCCCACAAGACCATCAAGATGAGTATCACTAAGTCCAGAGAAACCTAATACCCTCATCTCCGCACAAACCAACAACACACGAGAATCTTTGTTGTTCTCAGTCAAATCTTTAGCTAAACGAAGTCCCATTGCACCAGCATAACAACCTTGTTGGTACATCATATAACGCTTTACATCTGGACTTAGGCCTAAAAGGTTTGTGAGTTGATAGTCAGCACCAGGCATATCCACACCAGCTGAAGTGCAAAAGATGAGATGAGTAATCTTGGATTTAGGTTGACCCCATTCTTTGATAGCCTTTGTTGCAGCTTCTTCTCCTAACTTTGGTATTTCCACAATTAGAATCTCCTGTTTGGCATCCAATGTAGGTGCCCTAAACTCACAAAATTTTGGATTCTTCTTCAAAATATCTTCTGTTAAATGCATGTATCGTTTCTTAATCTTAGTTTTATCACCTGGAAAAAAAACATATAAAAATAGATAAAACATGCTAACAATGTATATTAAAAGTAAATTCGGAATATATTGTAGACATGTTACATATGCGCTGAAATTTTTCTTTGAGCTCCGTCTTGTGTTCATTGTTTGTGACGCGGAAGAAAAAATCCGGATATGTGCTCTGATACACACAATTTGGAGGATTAGCAGTGCCGATTGCTAACACAGTGGCAGTGCCTCCAGCTCTCTGTGTTTGGCGGATCTCATTAGCAGTCGCCATCTTAACTGCAAAAAGAAGAAAATTAAATGAAAATTACAACATTCTTTTTCATACACTAAACCGAAGTGGCATTGACACTTTAGCAGAAAGATAAGAAGTGATATATAGCATCGTTGGATGTGTTTGATTCTGAAATAATTCTTCTCAGAATGGATCAAACATGGGAAGGATAATTTATTGTATTCATTTTCCCCAATTTGAAAGTTTGTACAACCACAACGCAGCATTATGTTGATGCTCCGGTAAATGCTCGACGGCCATGAAAATTGACTGATTGAATGGTAGAACATAGCATCTAACAGTATTGCATTATTATTTATATACCGATAACAGTCTCAAAAATACGCATATGTAAAAGAAAATTAAATCATGGGATGTTACTAAGTAAACTTTAGAATGTTGATAGTGAACACATACTAGTAGTAGCTTGCAGAGTATTTATGAAGCAATAGATAAGATTTGGTGTGTGAGAAATTGTTGTTTGGGTATATGGTTATATATAGCGTGCCTTGCTGCTTGAACTGAAGGAAAAGTGGTTGTTTAACATTCAATGCTGAGATTTATTTAATTTAGATATTCTTTATTTTAATCCCCACTTATTGATCTTATAATTTAAATATCACAAAAGTTACATTTTTAAATATTTTTTAATTTTATTAAAAATACTAAAATAATTTATAATTAAAAACAGAAAAAAATATATAATTTATATTTTAATACTTTTTTATTCTGGAATGTGACGAGTTCATTTTAGCATTCACAAAACGTACAATTTCAATCTTTTTCATTAATTTGACTATCAATTTATGATTTTATTTACTAATTAAGAAAAGAAAGATCAATATATGTTGCCAAATTAAAGAATTAATACAATATTTACAAGATGCATATTTTCAACGAATAGCATGAAATGAATTTGTTTCAAAACAAAGCAATAATATAATAATATTTATTAAAAATATGTTTGGTTTAAATGAGGGGGAATGAAAGGAAGGAATTTTAATGAAGGGAAAGAAAGGGAAGGGGAGGTGAGGAATTTTTTTAGTTTTATATATATATATATATATATATATATATATATATTATATATATATATATATATATATATATATATATATATATATATATGTGTGTGTGTTTTTTTTTTTTTTTGGTTTAAAAGAGGGGATGAGAGATGAAAGAGGAATTTTAATTAAAAATATATTTGGATGGGGATGATTTTATTAATAATTTATATTTTTATTCTTATTCTATTATATAAACGATATGATATTTAAATACGAAAATTTCATATATAATTTTCTAATAATAAATTTTTAATATTGAGTAAATAAATAAATATTGTAATGATTATAATTTATATAAAAAAATATTAATTTGAAGGTAAATAATAATTATAATAAATTGATAGAAACAATAACCAAAAATCACACAAGAATATTTATATGAGAATGTAAATATTCCTTTGAATCTTCTTGTTGGCAAAATTTTAAAACCCAATAATATTTATATGAGAAGGTAAAAGATTTTTTTTCAAATTAATAAGATGTCTTGGGGCTCGATTCCAACTCTAGACACATAACAATATTTAATTTTTTTGATGGAGAGTTTTGTCATCCATTGCAGTCATACCTGGTTTCAGAGATGTGTCTGCAATTGTGCGTAGAGGATACCCAATTTCAACGACAACAAAAATATTACAAACAATCATAAAGTCTAAATCTAAGGTTTAAAGTTGTGTGATTACACTCAACTTCACATTAACATTAACTTAATGTTTCATACGCATCATTTCTCAAATTTTGGTACCTCAAATTTTATTTTATTTCGATAGAAACAAAGTATCTTGTACGCACAACTGCATAAACTAATTTTTTGAACCATAAAGGATTACAATATCTAAAAAATATATTAAATTATAACTAACAATAACTTTTTTATCTATTCTTTTGTATAATAAAAAAGAATTTGTGAATTTTTTTTAAGCAAGTAGCTTAGTGGCTGGAATTCAGCCATGTGCTTAAGTATTTCCATCAACTCTTTATTTTTTCTATAATTTATTTTCTGCAATTTATTTATCCGTTGCTTAATACTTAAACTATCTTCAAAATGATTTTAATCTTTTATTAAAATCTGACAAATTTTTCAAAACCAAGTTTTTTTTAAACCAAACAATTAAACCAACTCAGATTTTTCTGCAAGTTTTTTCTTCTAATTATAAATCGAGAAATTTGGGAAACAATAATAAATTGGCCGTTTATCCCTACTCATTAAGTGAATGATGAAGTAGTAGATAAGCCCAACTTCTATTGGATCAAAGAATAAAAGAGAAAGTTTGAGATAGATTTTAAAACTAAGAACTTTATAAAAATGACTTTAGATGATAGTGAATTTTACATAGTTCATCATTGTCAAACTTCAAAGAAAATTTGGGATACTATTGAAATAATATATGGAGTTTCTCCAAGTATCGCACAAGAGAAGATGAACACACAAGGCAAAAAGAAGATAAAGATACTACTCTCAAATGTTTTTCAAAGTGGAGGAATATTAGAAAATATATTGGAACTTTGGTCTCTAACCAATATCTAAGAGTTAAGAAATGGAAGTCTAATCCAATTCTTAAATCAAAAAATGAGAGTCTTCATGAATTTCAGGAAAAATCATGAAAGAGGAAAATTATAGAGAATTTGAACGAACTAGTTCAACTACTCAAAGATGGAAAAGTAAAAAACCAAAGAATCATCAATTTCGTCATACTCATATCATACACCTCTGGTGGAATCCTTCGAAAGAACATACTCAATAGTTGAACAATTCAGAAAATTTAACATCAAACAAAGGAACCTCTTGTTCAATAAACGATAAAGAAGAAGAATAAATTTCATCAATACTTGAAAGAAGAATAGGTGGAGAGACGTTAACCTCGGGGAAAAACATGAAAGAGTCTTCTTCCAACAAAAGAAGATAAAGTATGCTTAAAAGCATCCTACGAGGCAGATATTGTTCCAGGTACTAAACCATCTTATATGCAACTATTTAGAATGAGTAGTCAATTAGTTAATGAAAATTATAAACTAGGAGAACATACACTAGGTCTTAAGAAATAACTAGTACATCTTTGGGGAATAAATTACTCATTCAACATAAAAATAACTAAGATTAGAAACTCAAGAGAAGAATATAAACGGCCTGACTCCCTTATAAAGGAAGTAACTTATTTACGTGAAACCTTATGAAAGTTTACCTAAGGAAAAGAGAAGCTTGACCTGATCATCAAGTAAAAGATTCTTCATAAACAAAAATGTATTAGGATTTAGAAAGGATAGAAAACCTAGGAAAGATATAGATCATAAGTAAAAGAAACGTCTAGTTTATAAATTCACACACTGTAAAAGAATATGCCATTTAGAATTTTTTGTTTTGATAAAATGAAAAGATCTTAAGGATACATGATAACTACCTTATATCTTCTAGAACTAATGCACCTGACCTCAAGAAGATGTGGGTATCAAAGCTGAAACCTTGGTGTTTTAAAGGTATGCTTTGTAGCTCAGGGATTTGACGATTATCAATGAAATTGAGCAAAGAAATGGTATACTTCTAAAGTATACAATATTTATGAAGTCTCAGATCCAAGGATGAACGATGATGATCAATCACTGTGATGAAAGAAAAGTTTGTGATTCTTAGTTAACAATTTATTGGACATGTCTGTAGTGGACTTGCTCAATTTGTTGTTTATACGAACTCTCGCATCACACGATATGGAGAGTAGAATACATGATGACTTCTCGGCAAGTGTACCGATAGTGCCAAAGTAATAAAAAGATATAGAATCCATAGGGACTGATATTTAAACAAAATAATATATGTGCAAGTTGTAGAATGTATCAATGGGGGGTCAGGTTTGAATTTGAAAAATAAAAGTTATTCGGAGAAAATGCGAAAGCAGTTAGGTTTTGTATATAATAATTTATTTATCCCTTGTTGATTATTGATGCATTGCATGAATGAGAAAGTAATTATATTTTCATGGAGAATTAACAAAACCATTACATGCACTGACAAATCAAACATATGTCCTAATAGGTTCCAAAGAAGTTCATCATACAAAGCCTAACATAGAGAAGTTTAGTTACTCATAATGGTACAATTAAATACCAAATAAGAAGAAGAATATTTCGTATGAAAACCTTGAAGAACTGGCCTCCAATGGCTTCCAATTCTCTCAAAATCTCTCCCCTGGTACTTTTTTTCGTCACTTTTAGTCCAATTCACATAACCCGTGAAAATATGCCAAAACTCCCTTAAAAAGTTGTCAAATCAGTCTAGAACGTGTCAGAATAGACCCACAAAAGGACCTATTAAGCGTGTGATATCCCTCATTGTGTGCGTGATGTTGAAAATACCTCTTCATCACGTGTGCAATGCTGCACGTGATTATTCCAGCAACTGCACGTTTTTTGCTCCTTTTTCCATTAGATTTTCACTAAGTCTATATTTCTTCATATTTGGTCATTTTTGCATATTTATTTGGTCTTTATTATTCATTTTTGCTCATCTTTGACTTGTTTTGTTATGTTTCTTCGACAGAAAACATGCAATGACAGAGTCTCATCGCAACCCCAAACTTGAAATGTTACTTGTCCTCAAGTAACGTGTCTGCACTACAAATTTCAAACAGAAAAACAAGTTGCAACAATAACATGTGAACTTCACCATATGAAATTTGTCTTACCTGACCACCATTCTAGATTCCAACTACAATTTGGAAAATTCCTAAAACATCCTTAGTCTTTGACAAGTACTCAACCTATCTCTCATATCACCATTACTCACTCAATTGACCGGGTAGTTTCTCAACCGACATGCAAAATAGTTTATATTGAGTTTTATCATGTTCTAATATAATTCATCAAATAAATCAAAATTCACACATCTAAGGGCTTTTTCAGTTGTATCTTGGCTTATGTTCGGGTAGGACATTTTTGGGAAAATAGGTTTAAACCTTTGGAGTTAAGTACCTAGTTCTCCTATTGTATCATACCATTCTTTGTAAGATCCCAATTTTGACCCTAATATCCCTCATGCTATCTCATCATTTCCATTGGCTTTTGTAACACCCCGATAAAAATAAGATAATTATTTAATTTAAGTTAATATTATATTTATTAATTTAATTAAATAATTGGAATTATTGGATTATTATTATTATTATTGGAATAATAATTATTGGAAAATATATATAAGTTAGAAATAAGGAAAAAGAGTTCCATTTTGGTAAAAAGAGTTTTCACGTGAAAGCAGAGAAGCGGCTGAAAAAAGGAAAAGGGCAAAGAGACAGAGCAAGAGGAAGAAGGTTGGAGAAGAGAAAAGCTTGAAGCTTAAAGATTCGTCGGATTAACTCAGGTAAGGGGGGTTTATCGTCGTTTAATGGGTATTATGGGTTAACATGTAATAGGTAGTGATAAGCCATTGATTTGACCCTAATTGGGATGTTGAATGCTGAAAAATTGTGATGAATAAACTATGTTAAAGCCGTAATTGAATCTGTAATTGGATGGGTAGTGATTTTCCGAACGTATAGCTTTTTACGGAATCGGAATCGGAGGTCCGGAAGTCCTCCAACGGCGGAAAATGCGGAGAATTCTGCATTCTGCTTCGTGTTAGCGCAGGAACAGCTTTCTGTCTTGCGTTAACCGGTTAACCCAGGGTGTTAACCGGTTAACACTGTTAGGAATTGTGAAGTATTGCTGTTTTGCTTGCGTTAACCGGTTAACCCAGGGCGTTAACCAGTTAACACTGTTGTGATTTGTGAAAATTGCTGTTCTGTTTGCGTTAACCAGTTAACCCAGGGCGTTAACCGGTTAACACTGTTGAGTTTTGCCAGAAAGCGTGTTCTGTGTTGCGTTAACCGGTTAACCCAGGGCGTTAACCGGTTAACACTGTTGGAAATTGGAAAGATTGATATTTTAATGTTGTGAACATAATTGGTGATTGGCCTATATCGGTGTGTGATATAGTAGGGATTATTTCCTGTTGTTTTGAGTAGGATAGGTATTAGTAGAGTGTGCTAATACTGTGATTGATTAATTGGCATGACATGATATGATTATGTGATAAATATGCTGATGATGTGTGAAAATATGCATAATGTTGTGAATGTATATATTATGCATGTGTTGGTGAATGGACTGTTTTATGGCTTAGAGTGTGAGCATATGTCTATTGTGGATTGTTGTTGATGATGTTGCATTGCTAGGTGAATTAGCATGCATATTGTGGCCTTTATGGTGGTAGCTAATTCCCATGGTGAGGAATTAGTGAGTAAATCATTGTGGATTGTTGTTGATGTTTGCATGCTAGGTGATTAGCGTGCATAGCATAGCCCTTGGGGTGGTAGCTAATTCCCATGGTGAGGAATTAGTGAGTGAGTCACTAGGTCTCAAATGAGTGGGACTAGTGGGCTTGGTAGCCGTATCTGGATTTGATCGGTGAGGTTGAACTATATGTTCACAAACAGTCGGTACCGCATGCATGGAGTCTCATTGCATAATGTATGTATGGCGTGTAATATGAATGGATGTATTCCAATATTATACGTGTGTTTGTGTTGGTATTGAGTATGAGTATGAATTGTGTTGGTATTGAGTATGATAATTGAGTTGATGTGCCGTTACTGAATGTGTGATATGATTAGGGTGATTAATGTGTTATTTACTTAGCATTACATGATATTTTATAATGCTTATTATATCGATTGAGGAACTCACCCTTACAACTATTTTTCAGGTAACGAGCAGTGATTGAGTAGAAGCTAGTGCTTGGAGTCTAGTGTAGTCTCCTTAGTGGGTCATGCTCTGATAGATGTAACATCGGGACAGGATGTTTTACCTTGTTGAATAATTTTACATGTAATGTGTTACATGTTTTGCATGATTGATTTGATTTCTATCCGCTGCGTATTGTGCAAATGCTTTATGTTTTGAATTAATAAAAGAGCATGACAGTTATTATGGTGAATGGTGTGAAGTGTTTGTGTGACACCCTTAATTGCATATCTACTCTGATTGATATATGTTGTTATTTTAATTAAATATTTGGGGTAATTTAGAAGGGTGTTACATTAGTGGTATCAGAGCATAGTCGGTCGAGTCGAGTCGTAATTATTCTGTTTCCCCTGTACGGGATAGGTGTTGTATAACCCTATCAGTGCTTATTGTTTAGCTTGTTGGGTTTTCAGAATAGAGATGGCTGGAAGAGGTAGAGATGATGCTGCGATTGCTGAGGCTCTGGGTATGCTAGCTGGAGTACTTGGAGGGAATCCGAATGTTGTGGGAATGGGAGCTGCTCGTCAACTGAGTGAGTTCCAGAAGAACAATCCTCCAATGTTCAAGGGAGCATACGATCCAGATGGTGCTCAGAAGTGGTTGAAGGAGATCGAGAGGATCTTCCGAGTGACTGAGTGTGCCGATAACCAGAAGGTCAGGTTCGGTACGCATATGCTGTCAGAAGAAGCAGATGATTGGTGGGTTGCTACCCGCACTGAGTTGGAATCTGCTGGGAATGCTGAGATTACTTGGGCTGTGTTCAGAGAGAGATTCCTGAGGAAGTATTTTCCAGAGGATGTCAGAGGAAAGAAAGAGATAGAGTTCTTAGAATTGAAGCAGGGCAATCGGTCTGTTACTGAGTATGCTGCTAAGTTCACAGAGCTGTCGAAGTATTACACTCCCTATGATGAGGCTACTGGGGAATTTTCGAAATGTGTGAAGTTTGAGAACGGGTTACGTCCAGAGATCAAGCAGGCTATTGGGTATCAACGGATTAGAGTGTTTTCTGATCTGGTTGACTGTTGCAGGATTTTTGAACAGGATACCAAAGCCAGAGCGGAGAGCTATCAGCAGAGGGTTGATAGGAAAGGCAAGAATCAGAATGATCGTGGGAAACCGTATGCAGCTGGCAAAGGTTTCCAGAGACAGAGTGGGATGAAGAGGCCTAGTGGGGGAGACTCCAGTGCCCATGCTAAGTGTTATAGATGTGGTCAGGCTGGACATCGTATCCATGAGTGTACCAGTGCTGAGAAGAAGTGTTTCAAGTGTGGAAAAGGTGGTCACTTGGCTGCAGAGTGCCGGTTGAAGACTGTGACTTGTTTCAACTGTGGAGAAGTGGATCATATCAGTCCACAGTGTCCTAAGCCGAAGAAAGAGAACCAGTCGGGAGGCAAGGTCTTTGCTTTATCGGGTTCTGAGACTTTTGCAGATGATCGTTTGATCCGAGGTACGTGTTATATTAATGGCTTTCCTCTTGTAGCTATTATTGACACAGGTGCGACTCATTCCTTTATATCTTTGGATTGTGCTGTGAAACTTAAATTAGAGATATCTGAGATGCATGGAAGTATGGTGATTGATACTCCTGCGAAGGGTTCAGTGACTACTACTTCAGTTTGTTTAGATTGTCCTTTGAGTATTTTTGGTAGAGACTTTGGGATGGACCTAGTGTGTCTTCCACTAGTGCAGATTGATGTTATCTTGGGTATGAACTGGTTGGTGTTTAACCGAGTTTATATCAACTGTTTTGATAAGACTGTGATCCTTCCTGAGATTGAGGAAGGAAAGGATTTGTTTCTATCAGCAAGGCAGGTGAATGAGGAAGCAGCAGATGGGGCAGAGTTGTTTATGCTGTTAGCGACTTTGGAGGCTAAAGATAAACTGGTGATTTGCGATCTAGTCGTGGTGTGTGATTTTCCTGATGTGTTTCCTGAAGAAGTGAATGAATTACCGCCAGAGCGTGAAGTTGAGTTCTCGATTGATTTGGTACCTGGTACTAGGCCGATATCGATGGCTCCGTACCGTATGTCTGCTGTTGAGTTAGCTGAATTGAAGAGTAAGCTGGAAGATCTGTTGGATAAGAAATTTATTCGTCCGAGTGTGTCACCGTGGGGTGCACCAGTGTTATTGGTTAAGAAGAAAGAAGGTACTATGAGGTTGTGTGTGGACTACAGGCAACTGAATAAAGTGACGATCAAGAATCGGTATCCTTTGCCGAGGATTGATGATTTGATGGATCAGTTAGTTGGTGCGAGTGTGTTCAGCAAAATAGATTTGAGGTCGGGATATCATCAGATACGTGTGAAAACTGAGGATATTCAGAAGACTGCTTTCAGAACAAGGTATGGACATTATGAGTATTCTGTAATGCCTTTTGGTGTGACTAATGCGCCTGGAGTATTTATGGAGTATATGAATAGGATTTTCCATCCGTACCTAGACAAGTTTGTTGTGGTGTTTATTGATGATATTTTGGTGTATTCGAAGTCTGAAGAAGAGCATGCTGAGCATTTGAGGGTGGTTTTAGGAGTTCTACGAGAAAAGAAGTTATTTGCTAAGCTGTCTAAGTGTGAATTTTGGTTAGAAGAGGTTAGTTTTCTTGGTCATGTGATTTCAAGAGGTGGTGTTGCTGTTGATCCTTCTAAGATAGAAGCGGTATCTCAGTGGGAAGCTCCGAAGTCT
The DNA here is from genome assembly GCF_024323335.1 of Lathyrus oleraceus. Taxonomy (NCBI): domain Eukaryota; kingdom Viridiplantae; phylum Streptophyta; class Magnoliopsida; order Fabales; family Fabaceae; genus Lathyrus; species Lathyrus oleraceus. Next base: position 216,837,906 of record NC_066583.1, read on the forward strand.
GTTGCTGAGATTCGAAGTTTCCTTGGTTTGGCTGGTTATTATAGGAAGTTCATTGAGGGATTTTCTAAGTTGGCGTTACCGTTGACGATGTTGACTAGAAAGGGGCAAGCGTTTGTTTGGGACTCAAAATGTGAGGAAGGTTTCCAAGAGTTAAAGAGAAGGTTAACTATTGCTCCTGTTCTGATATTACCAAGTCCGTCAGAATTATTTGAGGTTTTCTGTGATGCTTCATTGTTGGGTTTGGGTGGTGTGTTGATGCAGAATAAGCAGGTTGTAGCTTATGCTTCGAGACAACTGAAGGTTCATGAGAGGAACTATCCGACACACGATTTAGAGTTGGCAGCTGTGGTATTTGTTCTGAAGTTATGGAGGCATTACTTGTATGGGTCAAGATTTGAGGTTTTCAGTGACCATAAAAGTTTAAAGTATTTGTTTGATCAGAAAGAGCTGAATATGAGACAGAGGAGATGGTTAGAGTTTCTGAAGGATTATGACTTTGGTTTGAATTACCATCCGGGTAAAGCAAACGTAGTGGCTGATGCATTGAGTCGGAAATCATTGCATATGTCTATGTTAATGGTTAAGGAATTGGATTTAATTGAGCAGTTTAAAGACTTGAGTTTGGTGTGTGAGAGTACTCACAATAGTGTTAAATTGGGAATGTTGAAGTTAACGAGTGGTATTCTGGATGAGATTAGAGAGAGTCAGAAATCCGATGTGCTTTTGGTGGACAAGTTGACTCTAGTGAATCAAGGTCAAGGTGGTGAATTCAGAGTTGATGAGAATGGTGTTTTGAAATTTGGTAATCGGGTGTGTATTCCGGATGTTACCGAGCTTAAGAAGAGTATTCTTGAGGAAGGACATCGTAGTGGCCTGAGTATTCATCCTGGGGCTACGAAGATGTATCATGATTTGAAAAAGTTATTTTGGTGGCCGAGAATGAAAAGAGAAATTGCGAGTTTTGTTTATTCTTGTTTGACTTGTCAGAAGTCAAAGATTGAGCATCAGAAGCCGTCTGGGCTAATGCAACCGTTGGCTATTCCAAAGTGGAAGTGGGATAGTATCAGTATGGATTTTGTTTCTGGTTTACCGAGAACAATTAAGAATTTTGAAGCTATTTGGGTGATTGTTGACAGATTGACAAAATCGGCCCATTTCATTCCGATCAGAATGGATTATCCATTAGAGAGATTAGCTGAGTTGTATATTGAGAAAATTGTAAGTTTGCATGGTATTCCGTCGAGTATTGTTTTGGACAGAGATCCTAGATTTACATCGAAGTTCTGGGAAGGTTTGCAGAGGGCTTTGGGAACTAAGCTGAGATTGAGTTCTGCATATCATCCGCAGACTGATGGTCAGACTGAGAGGACGATTCAGTCATTGGAAGATCTTTTGAGAGCTTGTGTTTTGGAAAAGGGAGGTGCTTGGGATTGTTATTTACCTTTGATTGAGTTTACCTACAACAATAGTTTTCATTCGAGCATTGGTATGGCACCGTTTGAAGCTTTGTATGGTAGGAGATGTCGGACACCTTTATGTTGGTATGAGTCCGGTGAGAGTGCTGTGGTTGGACCGGAGATTGTTCAACAGACTACGGAAAAGATTAAGATGATTCAGGAGAAGATGAGAATTGCTCAGAGTCGTCAGAAGAGTTATCACGACAAGAGAAGGAAGTCACTTGAGTTTCAAGAGGGGGATCATGTGTTTCTCCGTGTTACTCCGATAACTGGAGTTGGTCGAGCTTTGAAGTCGAAGAAGTTGACACCTCGATTTATTGGTCCTTATCAGATTTTGGAGAGGATAGGGGAGGTAGCCTATCGTATCGCTTTACCGCCGTCACTTGCGAATTTGCATGAGGTTTTTCATGTGTCTCAGTTGAGGAGGTACATTCCTGATCCGTCGCATGTAGTCCAAATAGATGATGTACAGGTGAGAGATAACCTGACTGTTGAAACATCACCTATGAGGATCGAGGATCGAGAGTTGAAGCAGTTGCGGGGTAAAGAGATTGCTTTGGTAAAGGTAGCTTGGGGAGGACCAGCAGGTGGCAATGTGACTTGGGAACTTGAGAGTCAGATGAAGGAGTCTTATCCGGAGTTATTCGCTTGAGGTATGTTTTCGAGGACGAAAACTCTTTTAGTGGGGGAGAGTTGTAACACCCCGATAAAAATAAGATAATTATTTAATTTAAGTTAATATTATATTTATTAATTTAATTAAATAATTGGAATTATTGGATTATTATTATTATTATGATTATTGGAATAATAATTATTGGAAAATATATATAAGTTGGAAATAAGGAAAAAGAGTTCCATTTTGGTAAAAAGAGTTTTCACGTGAAAGCAGAGAAGCGGCTGAAAAGAGGAAAAGGGCAAAGAGACAGAGCAAGAGGAAGAAGGTTGGAGAAGAGAAAAGCTTGAAGCTTAAAGATTCGCCGGATTAACTCAGGTAAGGGGGGTTTATCGTCGTTTAATGTGTATTATGGGTTAACATGTAATAGGTAGTGATAAGCCATTGATTTGACCCTAATTGGGATGTTGAATGCTGAAAAATTGTGATGAATAAACTATGTTAAAGCCGTAATTGAATCTGTAATTGGATGGGTAGTGATTTTCCGAACGTATAGCTTTTTACGGAATCGGAATCGGAGGTCCGGAAGTCCTCCAACGGCAGAAAATGCGGAGAATTCTGCATTCTGCTTCGTGTTAGCGCAGGAACAGCTTTCTGTCTTGCGTTAACCGGTTAACCCAGGGTGTTAACCGGTTAACACTGTTAGGAATTGTGAAGTATTGCTGTTTTGCTTGCGTTAACCGGTTAACCCAGGGCGTTAACCAGTTAACACTGTTGTGATTTGTGAAAATTGCTGTTCTGTTTGCGTTAACCGGTTAACCCAGGGCGTTAACCGGTTAACACTGTTGAGTTTTGCCAGAAAGCGTGTTCTGTGTTGCGTTAACCGGTTAACCCAGGGCGTTAACCGGTTAACACTGTTGGAAATTGGAAAGATTGATATTTTAATGTTGTGAACATAATTGGTGATTGGCCTATATCGGTGTGTGATATAGTAGGGATTATTTCCTGTTGTTTTGAGTAGGATAGGTATTAGTAGAGTGTGCTAATACTGTGATTGATTAATTGGCATGACATGATATGATTATGTGATAAATATGCTGATGATGTGTGAAAATATGCATAATGTTGTGAATGTATATATTATGCATGTGTTGGTGAATGGACTGTTTTATGGCTTAGAGTGTGAGCATATGTCTATTGTGGATTGTTGTTGATGATGTTGCATTGCTAGGTGAATTAGCATGCATATTGTGGCCTTTATGGTGGTAGCTAATTCCCATGGTGAGGAATTAGTGAGTAAATCATTGTGGATTGTTGTTGATGTTTGCATGCTAGGTGATTAGCGTGCATAGCATAGCCCTTGGGGTGGTAGCTAATTCCCATGGTGAGGAATTAGTGAGTGAGTCACTAGGTCTCAAATGAGTGGGACTAGTGGGCTTGGTAGCCGTATCTGGATTTGATCGGTGAGGTTGAACTATATGTTCACAAACAGTCGGTACCGCATGCATGGAGTCTCATTGCATAATGTATGTATGGCGGGTAATATGAATGGATGTATTCCAATATTATACGTGTGTTTGTGTTGGTATTGAGTATGAGTATGAATTGTGTTGGTATTGAGTATGATAATTGAGTTGATGTGCCGTTACTGAATGTGTGATATGATTAGGGTGATTAATGTGTTATTTACTTAGCATTACATGATATTTTATAATGCTTATTATATCGATTGAGGAACTCACCCTTACAACTATTTTTCAGGTAACGAGCAGTGATTGAGTAGAAGCTAGTGCTTGGAGTCTAGTGTAGTCTCCTTAGTGGGTCATGCTCTGATAGATGTAACATCGGGACAGGATGTTTTACCTTGTTGAATAATTTTACATGTAATGTGTTACATGTTTTGCATGATTGATTTGATTTCTATCCGCTGCGTATTGTGCAAATGCTTTATGTTTTGAATTAATAAAAGAGCATGACAGTTATTATGGTGAATGGTGTGAAGTGTTTGTGTGACACCCTTAATTGCATATCTACTCTGATTGATATATGTTGTTATTTTAATTAAATATTTGGGGTAATTTAGAAGGGTGTTACAGCTTTGGGATCACACATTTGTATCCTTGTTACCCTTGATTCATTGGGTTTGCATTGGGAGAGATCACCAAGCAATTTTTATTGTATTAGACTTTATTTTATTTTGTTTATTAACCAAAATACCAAAAATATGTCTATATATAGCTTTGTCTCTTTTGTAGGTGTATGTGTGTCCATATGTTCCCTATCAAGCTCATATATAGGGTTTGAGACCCTCAATGCAAGGGATCAATAAAAGAAAGGATCACAATGGTCCTAAGCATCATATATGGAGCACCATCTTCATTATTTGTTATTTTGATCAAGAATTCATCAAGAGATTAGAGCTTGTTTGCCTTGGAAACCCTAATTCATCTAGGTATATTGTATGACTTCCTTAGCAAGTTTCTGTAGCGGTAAATTCACGACCATTAAGCTATGGATAAACTTGATGTTAATAAAAGCAGAGTCACCATCGCGTTTTTCTTGTTTACAAAGGAAAATCGAAAAGTACGAACAAAACCCAAAGATAAGAAGTTTTCAAATCAAAACTAATAAAATGCCAGAGATTAAAGTTAAGGGGGTTGGTTACATAGAGGGAAGGTGTTAGCACCCAAAGTGTCTTAGGTACTCCGAGGGAGCCCTTTTTTTATGTGTGCATATGTGTTTGGTATAAAATATATTTGAGAAAAATAGAGTGTGGGGATGAGAAAAGAATTTATTGATTATACTTTTGTGTTTGACAAGACCTTCGGTCTTGTGCCTACATACCAACATAAAAATGAGGGATCAAAATCTCGTAGTTCATGGGAAGAAATTTCAAAGTTGGTGAATTGCATTTAAAAAAAGTTTAAATGAAAAGACACAAAGGACCAAATGTTTGAATGAAGTTGTTATTTCTTTTTGTCTTTTTGAAATGTTAAGTCAATATGATTAAGTTTATTTACAGATTTGATTTAAGAAAAGAGTTTGAAGATTCAATGGCATAAGGCCAAAATTTGTAATAATTAAAATAAGGTCTAACTTTGAAAACACAAGCAAATAAAGTTTTTGAAAAGAGGGAGAGATTTTGAAATTTAAGAAGTGGGAGGACATGAAGAGACTATCCTAAGCACAAAATTAGAAGTTAAGAGTTGAAAAGATTTGACCAATGGGATGCAATTCAACTGACAAGAATGTCATATAGAAATCCACTTTCCCTTTGGACTTTGAATCAAGCAATACTCAATAAAGCAATTAGCAATATCCAGACATCATGAAGATTAAGGCATCAAATAAAGATAGCCACATCCAAGCAAGCAAATCCCATAGCTAGCAGTCTTCTTTGTCTTCTCATGTGTCAGATGAATAATTCCTTGATCAACTCAGAGCAAAACATCAGATACAGGATCAAAATAATAATTAAGCACAAAGACAAAGTAGCAGATGAATTCAAACAAAATCCAAGGCTTGCATCAGATGAAGGCTCAGTTTACAATAGCTCAGACTAAAAAATGTTGGCATTGGCCAAGTCCTTTTTGCACAGGGAGTGTTACCTAATTCTAAGTCCAAGAGTTCAGATCAAGATCAACATTTCATCAAATATTTTTTAGGGTTTTTGTTGTTATTAAGTGTTTTAAGGTCCTAAGACCACAAACAAAACCAAAACACACAAACAAATATATATACAATCATAAAGTATGGCTCAAGTGAGCAAAGTGAAAATGACATAAACATAAACAAGTTATATGAAATGTAAATGGCAATGAATGATAAATGACTGAAATTTAAATTGCATAATAGTAAATGACTTGAAAGTAAAGCAATATTAACAAGAGTTAGTCAAATGTTAGTCAAGCGTTAGTAATATTAGTAGTGTTTTTTAATTGATTAAGTCATTCTTTGGAGAACACTCAACCATTCTTTCACAAGTATGAATCCTTAAACCAAGACATCTTCCATGAGAAGGGCTTCAACTTGGATAATTCAAAAAGTATGCCACTAGCTCTCATGAAAGGAAAAAAGGTCAAGTCTCCACAGTAGCGGAAAATTCATGATCATCAAGCTATGGATAAGCTAAACATCAAATAACAAGAGTCGCCACCGCGCTTTTATTGTTTCCAAGGGAAAAGGGAAAAAGTACGAAAAAAACCCATAAATAAGAAGTTTTCAAATCAAAACTAATAAAATTCCAGAGATTACAAGTAAGGGGGTTGGTTACACACAGGGAAGGTGTTAGCACCCAAAGTGTCCTACGTACTCCTAGGGAGCCCTTTCTTGTATGCATATGTGTTTTTGTACAAATGATGTTTGCAAGCAAATAGAATGGGGGGATGAGAAAAGAATTCATTAATTATATTTTTGTGTTTGACAAGACCTCGTAGTTCGGGGTATAAATTTCAAAGTGGATGCATTGCTTTTAACAAAATTAAGTTCGAAAAGGCACAAAGGCATAAAAATTGTTTGAATAAGTTAGTTCTTTTTGGATTTTTGAAGTTTTAAGTCAAGTATAATTAAGTCTATTTACAAGTTTGATTAAGAAAAGAAGTTTGAAAATGCAAAGGCATAAGGCCATAGTTTCTAGTTTGCAAAGTGGTCAAAGTTTAGCAAAAACTAGTACAAGCAAAGAAGATTTTTAAAAAGGGGGGAGAGATTTTGAAATTAAAGAAGTGGGGGGAGATGAAGAGACTAATCCTAAGCACAAAATTACAAGTTAAGAGTTGAAAAGATCTGACCAATGGGTAGCAATCCAATAGACAAGAATGTCATATAGAAACCCAAATTCCCTTGGACATTAGAATCAAGCCACAAACAGTGCACAATATATCAATCTTGAAGAGCAAGGCATCAAATAAAGATAGCCACATCTAAGCTTAGCCACTCCATGATCTTCTTCAAATTTGCCCATGTAACAGATGGATTCCACAAGCCACAGGTTCAAAATAATAGTTTCATAATGATCATGTTGCAGATGAACTTAAAGGGATCTTCAATGATGTATCAGATGAAGTTTCAAATTACAAGCACTTGGTTTCATAGAAAGTTGACATTGGCCAAGTCCTTTTCCATAGGGATGTTGCCTAGATTCTAAGTCCAATTGTCCAAGATCAAACCAACAGTCCACACAATAGTTTTTTAGGGTTTTTGTTTCTTATTATGTACATTAATGGTCAAAGGCCACACAAACAAACAAAATATACACAAACAAGATATATCACACAATATGGTCCAAGTGGACAAGGTGAAAATGGCATTAATATAAACAATTAGAATGGTATGAATAATGGCAAATGAATAAAGATTTGAAATTAAATTGCATTAAAGTAAATGGCTTGAAATTAAATGTTAGTTGTTAATGAGTTAGAAGTTAGCATTGTTTTTATTATTTTTTATTTTAAGTCATTCTTTGGAGAACACTTAACTCACTTATCACAAGCATGGATCGTTGAACCAAGACATCTTCCAAAGGAAGAAAAAAGGCCAAGTTTCCACACAATACCATGAAAGAGTGGTGACTTACAATCTCACTAACTAGAATGTTGTGTCTTTTGTGTCAAAAATTTAGCGCTATGTTAAGCAATCGTAATTGGACTTATGTAGAAGTCACAACTATTTGAGATCGGGCAATAGAATTTTGGTGTTAATGCATGTTAGAGACATAGTATAATGGACTATGCTCATGAAACATACCACACCTAAAAAGAATATGCAAAAATGGTGGCCTAATTTCATCCATACTTATGTTGATTTTGCAATCAATTTTAGCCTTAGGATTTAGAGATTTCATATGTCAAATGGAATAGATGCATAAAGAAGGGGAATTAGATGAAGAGGGAGGGGAATAGATAAAAACTCAAATTGGTCAAAGGAGGAATTATACTAAATTAAGATCATTCATTCATTTTGGGAGAGGGAATGTACATTCCATCAATCCCCTAAATCCAATGATCTTAACTTAGCAAAGTCAAATCAACCTTGACCAAGGCCCAACAACACAAGTCAAACTTATACAAACCATCAAAATAGCTCAACACAAATATTTGACATTTATTCAATTTTAAAAATACTAAAAATAATGCATTAAATTAAATATGGTTTGTCAAATTCCTAAATCCTCATCAAAACACCAAAGAAATGGCCATGAGATTTATTATAGGTCAAACAAGGTCAAGGGACCTTAGAGAAAAAATTTCAAAATTTTTGGAAACTTAAAAAAAATTTTAAACAATTAAAAATATTCACAAAATCAATTAAATCATGAAAAACATTAATAATGATCCAAAAAATAATTTTAAAACAATATGAAAGAGGAATTTATTTTAAATTAATAGGAATTTTTGGTGAACTCTCATATTTTTTGGATCAATATTAAAGTTAATATGAATTAATGAAAATCAAATGAAATAAAATGAAAATCAGAAAATCAAAAAAACGTGGACCACTTGATCTCCCTCATTAATTGAGGTGGCAGATCAAGTGGACATGAGCGCGCGTTCCACCATACACCAGGTCAAGTGTTCTATACGCGTGGTAATTACTTTGGGCGCTCAGGATTAAAAAATTTCAAATGAGATCAATGGCTCAGAACCTGTCCAACACACCACCGGCGCTGGACCACCGGTCACCTTCTCAAGCGAGGTCCACCAAACTGGTTCACTCATCACCATCACAAAAGTGAAAAAGGAGGACAGGATCTGAAAGAAAAAATGGCGTAGAGCATGAATCTGACCTCAATTTCAACTAACTCCAAATATATAGGAAGATATGAGGAGTTGAATTTTGAGGTGTGTCAACTGAGTTGCTTCGATTTGACCTCAAATCAACTCAATCTTCTTGCCTACATTGGTAGGACTTCAGACAAACAAAGATCTAAGAGAATTGATGAGAATTGAGTGAGAATCGAAGAGAAGAAGTTTTCTGAAAATCACCTTCAATGATGTGCAGAAATGGATCTTGTTTGCTTCAAACTTGACTTGATCACACTCGAGGAGCTTGCAGAAGTGGTTTGGCAATGGTACAAAGCTTTGGATCCTGGAGTTTTTGAATCTCCAAACAGTGAGATTCAAACTCAATTTTCAACTTGAAAATTCTCAGGTTTTCCTTTTAATGGTGAGGGTTTGAATTGGGGGGCAAAGCTGGCGCGCAAGGTGTGATTGAAATGAGCTCAGAGGACTTGTATTTATAGAATTTGGAATTGATAATTGCACACTTGAAAATTTGCTAAATTTGGCAATGTGATGCACAAGCTTGCATGGGCGTGTACAGGCCCATGAAGTAATCCACTATGATCCAATTGTAATTGTACTGAAGTTCAAATCATGCTTGAATGGCAAGGCAAAGTGAAATGGAGTTTTGAACATTTGATTTTCTTCAATGATGCAGACCTGTTAAGACCATGCGTAGCCCAAGCAAATCTCATCCAAAATGCATGAAATTGGCTTCTTTAGAAATCTTATATCAAGGGGAACAACTTTGATGTTGGACACTTTTTCATTTGGAACTTGGACCATGGTAAATTTTGAGGTGGAAGTTTGGAAATTTCAACATGTTGAAATTTTTTCTAAGTGTCAAGTCATATATCTTAATATTCCACCTTTCTTAACGTTTTATGTGAGCTTCAAATGAGAAATGCGTCTTCATAAAAGTTGTATCTCTTTAAAAGACATTCAAAATGGTCACCAATTTCATGTCAGTTGGATTTAGAATGATAGAGTTATGCATTTTTGAAGTTGAGGAAAATCACTTGTTCAATGGTATAGGTCAAAAATGACCTATAATGTTTCCTCATATCACATGCTCATAAAAGTTGAATTAGCTCTCACTCCAAACATAAAAGTTGAAGTAGACCTCTTGAATTGGATTGTGCAACTTGGAAATCTTTCATCTCATAAAAATTGAGTAAGTTATGGCCTTGGGAAGTTGACTTTCAAAATAGGGTTTAGACAAAATCACCTATAATGTTTCAACATAGAAAATGATTCTCCAAGCAAAGCTAGCTCTAGGTCTCAACATGAAAGTTGTTTGTAATGGAATTTAGAGAAACTTTAAGCTTAGAATCATTTTCATATGGTGATAATTGTAGGAGATAGGGTCTAGGGAGACCCAGTTTTGATTAGATGAATTCATCTGGCCAACCACCATCAACCAACTTGCTAACCTTCAATTCTCTTGACTTTATTGGCTCATGGTAAATCATATATGCATAATATGATGAATTTTGAAGTGTCCCTTGAGAATTTTAATTAATTGGTGAGATAGCTTGTTGAAGAAGTTACTCAAGATACCCAGTCAAACTAGGGTTTCCAAGGCAAATCACCTCCAAAATCTTGAAGAATACTTGATCAATATAACATGTATAGATCATTGGGACTCATGTATGATGCTTTGAGACATTTGTGGACCAATCCTTGGTTGTGCTTTTAGCCATGAGGGTCTTAAACCCTAGATATGAACTTGATAAATCAATGATGATCATGCCCTACCTACAAAAGAGTTAGGCAGATAAAAAGACATAGTTTTGGTATTTTTGTTAGTAGAATGATAACATACAAGTATGATACAACCACATAGTGCTTGGTAATGTCTCTCAAAACAAACCCAATGAAAGAGGGGTAAGGAGGATGCCAAGGTATGATCCCAATGCTAATGCATATGATGAAATTGCATGAGGGATCTTAGGGTCAAAATTAGGGTCTTACAGCTGCCACTATTTAAAGACATTCTAACTGAGGAGGTGAAGGTTAAAATCTTCATATCGACTCAGTAGAATGGGCTTAATTAACAACATATAGAAACAAATTTTGGTCCCTTAGAGACCTCATAATGCATATGATATGAATGTAAAAGTAGATTCTCTGTGGGGAAATATTGCCACAGAGGAAAAGAAATCAGAGAGACCGAAGGTCCGCAGGAGTATAATGCATTCCATAAGGAAAATTCACTAGGGAGACAGAGACTCTGAGGGGATAAAAGGTTATGCGTAGGCCAGGTTACGACTTAAAACTGCTAGGGGACTAGAGGAATTTCATAAGAAATGGAAAGACTCAGTCGAGGGAACAAAAACATCTGCGGGGGATACGAGTAAATTAGGGTAAAGCTGAAATACTTGAATCATTGCAGGAAAAGTGATTTCTCTAAGGAAATACGCACTCAACTCAACTGGGGGAGAAATGAACTTTCACAGGAGGAGCATAAATCTACTATCTACTACCTGTTACTGGGTAAGGAGATAATAAAGATATGACAGAGAGGACATCCGTCATCGGTCAGGATGAACATATCAAGGATGACTCGTTGGGAACTGCCAGGAAGGAGTATTCATTATCGGTTACTGGGTAAGAATAGCCTTGCTGGGGAAAACTGCAGAAATAGGATTTACAACTACCAGTTACTGAGTAGAAAACCAAGGATGAGAAAATTCGTCACCGGTTAGGGTGAACATATCAAGGATAGACTCAAAAATAAAGAAAATCCGTTATCGTTAAAGATGAACATATCAAGGATAGACTTGCCTGGGATGTCAAAGAGGATATCCGTCATCGGTTAAGATGAACATATTAAGGATAAACCAACTGAGGAAAAAGTAGGAATTACATCTATCGAATGCTGGATAGAATACCACCAAAGAGAAAATCCGTCATCGGTTAGGATGAACATATCAAGGATAGACTCTATTGAGGAGCAAAATTCGGAATTACATCTATCAGTTACTAGATAGAATACCACAAAGAGGATATTCGTCACTGGTTAAAGTGAACATATCAAGGATAAACTCTGCAGGGGGAAGTAGGATTTACAACTATCGGTTACTGGGTAGAAGATCACAAAGAGAAGGAAACCCGTCATCGGTTAGGATGAACATATCAAGGATTAAATCTCTGGGGAACAAAATAGGAATTACATCTATCAATTACTGGATATAATACCAACAAAGAGAAAATCCATCACCGGTTAAAGTGAACATATCAAGGATAAACTCCCGGGGAAGATGAATACACTCGGGACTCTACTGATGGTAAAAACAGGGGTACCTTTGTCGGGTATTGGGAAAGAAGTAACAAACTGCAGACTAAGAAAAATATTACCAGTTACTGGGTAATAAACTCGTAGGAGACCCAGAGCATCTATCTAGGCAAGAGCTAGAAAGAAATAATCAATCAAGACTCAACCCAATGAGGACATAGCTGTTAGGGACCAATTAGTACTATTTTTATACCATTTTATTGGTCCCTTTTACCAAGTTTTGATTCAATTACACACTTTTATCTTCACTAATTTGTATAAATGCAATTAGGTTTAATTTATTTTGTTTTGAATAGTTATTTCACATTTTTTGTTAGTTGTGTAGAATTATGGATAAGCAAGACCTTGGTTTCAACATGGCATTTTGGAGGAAGCTTGCCAAACAAGGAAGCTGGGGAAGCAACAGTTCGCGCCGCGAACTTCCTTCGCGCCGCGAAGGCTGCGAATCCAGCAAGCTGACCAAGGGTCAAAAGTGCTGTTGTGCAGAAAAAGTAATTGCCATTTTGATGTCTGCCTGGGAAGTGCTTTTCTGCTGCAGATGACAATGTCCAATTAGGGAAATGTCAACCTTTTTGGTAGAGACAAAATAGTTTAACCTAGGTATTGAAACATTATTCCATTCATTCACACATTGTGCTGTAGAGCTTTTGTAATAGAGAAAAACAGAGTTTTTCTTCTAAAACCTTCTGCTTTGTAACAATGGTGATGAGGAGCTAAACTCCCCTTTGTCAAGATTGGAGGTAGTAGTTATTCTCATCTATCTATGTATTCACTTTGATTTATATATGAGATAGAGATTGTTGATGTATTGATTACTGTTTTTGCTTTAAGTTGAAAACCAGATTTGAGTAGTTGTCGAGAGAGATTACTCGAGTTTAGACATAAAACAGATTTTCAAGTAGTGAATAAGTTGTAGAGATAGATTTATTCATTACTATTCTTTGATATTGAACATTAAAGGTTGCTATATTGATAGTTAGGTGGAGAGATCGTCTAAGGATCAATATAGTAACTATCACGATATCATTTAGACATAAATGACTTTGAGAGGATATTTGAACATCATCAATAATCTTGAATCTAATTATTTGTCATAGGGAATCATAGATATTTGAAATAGTGAACTCCAATCTTGCCAAGCTTTTATATTTGACTAAACCACTTTATAGTTTTTGTTAACTTTCACTTACAAAATATTTTTCCAAACAAAACAACCCTGTTACTTTCTAAACTTATAACATTTGAATTATAGAACGGCGGTAATATTACCCAATCTCTGTGGATACGATACAAAAATATTTGCCAAAGATATACTCTTTCAACAAATTGGCGCCGTTGCCGGGGATTGGTGTCGATATTACAAGCATTGCAATAATTCATTGGTTTAAGTTTTGTTACATTTATTACTATCCCTCTTTTGTTTCACTTGGTTTGTTAGTTTTGTAGATTCTAGTGCATGCGAGGAAAAGCAACCGAGGAGCAACTTCAATTCGATCCTGAAATTGAAAGAACACTTCGGAAGCTCAATAGCAAAACACGAAGAAGAAGGAAACTAGCCGAAGAGAGGAACCGGAGAGAAGAAGCATCTACTTCCGCACTTGTTCCAATCGAAGAAGTGGTTGTAGAGGCTTGTGAAGGAAACATGGCGGAGGATAATCGTACCGAAATGTCCGCTAATAGTCCAAGAAGGAATGCTCAATTTGCCCGTGGAGGAAGAAATACGGAGATGAAGACCGGAATCCTCCAACTTCTCTATGCAACTCCATTCACCGGAATGGATCACGAAGATCCGTATACCCATCTCATCAAATTCTATGAGATTGCGGGTTCTACGGGAATAGACGAAGCGGGTGAAGAAACGTTATTCAAAAGGATGTTCCCACACTCCTTAGTGGGAAAGGCAAAGGAGTGGTACCTTGATCAAGAATCAAGAGTGATGACGGATTGGAATTTGTTAGAAGAAAAGTTCTTAGAAAGATACTTCCCTCAATCCCGATTCATGGAAGCCAAGACGGCTATAGCGGTATTCACTCAAGGAGGCAACGAATCTCTAAATGAAGCTTGGGAGAGATTCAAATCAATGTTGAGGAAGTGTAAGGGACATGGTTTTGATGAGCTTACTCAAATCCATATCTTTTTGAATGGTCTCCAATCAACCCATAAGACACTTCTGGACGCCACCGCGGGTGGTTCGCTTATATCAAAAACTGCGGAAGAAGCTAAAGTCATTATTGAACGGATGGCCCGTAATGATCATCAAGGTCAACATGATCGTAGCCCTTCACAACGTAAGCCTGGAGTTGTAGAGTTGAATACAAATGATGTCATTCTTGCTCAAAACAAGTTACTCTCTCAACAAGTGGAGCTTCTTACTCAACAAATGGCCAAGCTTCCCCAGCAAATAAAAGAGATTCAAGGGTTTCAAGTTCAGCATCAAGTAGCATGTTGCGAGTTATGCCAAGGGGATCATCCTACTGGTTTTTGTCCTCCACCCCAAGAAGAAGTGAGTTATGTGAACAACCAAAACCAGGGATATCAAAGACAACAGCCCAACAATCAAGGTTATCAACCAAGAAACAATCAAGGCTACCAACCGTCAAGGTTCAACAATCAGAATTATCAACAGCAAAGCCCTTACCAACAACCAAACTCTCAAGGTCAGCAGTCGCAAGGAGGAAATTCCAAGCTAGAAGACACTCTTCAACAATTCATGCAAGCTTCCATGGCAAATCAGAAGAGTAACGAGGCGGCAATTAAAAATCTGGAAAATCAAGTAGGCCAACTCGCGAAGCAACTGTCGGAACAAAACGCAGGGCCTTCTTTCTCTGCTAACACTCAACCAAATCCAAAGGAGCATTGCAAAGCAGTCGTCACAAGGAGCGGTAAAGCGTTGGTAAGTGAAAAAGGTGAAGAAATTGTAGAAGAGAACACCACTGATGGGATGCTGGAAGAAACAGATATAGTTGGTGAAAGGGAAAATGCTTCTGGAAAAGCTCAGTTCGCGCCGCGAACCACCTTCGCGCCGCGAAAAGAGCAGGTTTTGCCCACTGCTGTGCAGACTGATTTAGAAGGAAAAAAAGATGCTGAATCAAAGAAAAAGAAGAAATCTGAGAAGGGAGTGAATGTCATTCCAACTCAACATCTACCCTATCCACATGCTCCATCAAGGAAAGACAATGCTAGGCACTATGCACGGTTCATGGACATCTTCAAGCAACTCCAAATCAACATTCCATTTGCTGATGCATTAGAACAAATGCCACGGTATGCTAAATTTATGAAGGACATTCTTACCAAGAAAAGGCGACATGTGGAAGATGAGACCATCATTCTTGATGCACGGTGTAGCGCAATCATCCAGAAGACTTTACCTAGGAAGGAGTCCGACCCGGGACGGGTTGTTCTACCGGTAACCATTGGAAGCACATACGTTGGGAATGGTTTGATAGATTTGGGCTCTAGTATAAATTTAATTCCCCTTTCTATTGTCAAACGATTGGGAAATGTGGAGATTAAATCAACAAGAATGACCCTACAACTAGCAGACAAGTCTACAACCTCACCATACGGAATTGCCCAAGACATGCTCGTAAAAGTGGACAAATTTTTGTTTCCGGTGGATTTTGTAATAGTAGAGATGGATGAGGACCGCGATGTACCCTTAATCCTTGGAAGACCTTTTATGAAGACCGCTCGGATGATGATCGACATAGATGATGGGCTAATGAAGGTTAGAGTGCAAGATGAAGAGGTGACTTTTAACCTTTTCGAAGCAATGAAACATCCAACTGACAAGCACGATTCTTTTCGAATTGATGCAAGTGAAGAGGAAGTAGTGGAGGTCGTGAATCAAATCCATATTTCTAATCCTTTGGAAAGATCCCTTATCGGAGCATACAATGTGTTAACCGATAATGAGGAACGAGAGATCGAAGCGATGTTGCACGAGCTAGAATCTTGTGGTGAGCTGGTCTATCAAGAAGAATTAGTGGAAGATTTGGATGCAAAGAAGGAAACTGAAGAGCAAAAGTTAGAATTGAAGATGCTTCCGTCACATTTGAAGTATGTGTTTCTTGGAGATGAGTGTACCAAACCAGTGATTATAAGCAACACATTGTCCACGCAAGAGGAAGATAAGTTGATTCAAGTATTGAAAAAGAACCAAGGTGCGATAGGGTGGGTTTTATCCGATTTGAAGGGTATTAGTCCAGCATATGGCATGCACAAGATAATGATGGAGGAGAATTTCAAACCGGTTGCGCAACCTCAGAGGCGTTTGAATCCATCAATGAAAGAGGTGGTTCGGAAAGAAGTTGTCAAACTTTTAGAAGTCGGAATGATTTATCCCATATCTGATAGTGCATGGGTGAGTCCGGTACAAGTGGTCCCCAAGAAAGGCGGAATGACGGTGATCAAAAACGATAAAAATGAGTTGATTCCGACGAGAACAGAGACAGGGTGGAGGATGTGCATCGACTATAGAAGGTTGAACCAAGCCACAAGGAAAGATCATTTCCCACTACCTTTCATGGACCAAATGTTGGAGCGGCTCGCTGGCAAAAATTTCTACTGTTTCTTGGACGGATATTCGGGGTATAATCAAATTTCAGTAAATCCGGCAGACCATGAGAAAACAACTTTTACATGTCCTTTTGGCATCTTTGCTTACCGAAGAATGCCTTTTGGATTATGTAACGCACCGGCCACATTTCAACGGTGTATGCAAGCGATCTTTTCAGACTTGATAGAAGAATGCATTGAGGTGTTCATGGACGATTTTTCTGTTTATGGATCATCTTTTGAACTGTGCTTAAAGCACCTTGATGTAGTTCTGGAGAGATGCGTGGAGACCAACCTAGTGCTCAACTGGGAAAAATGCAATTTTATGGTCACTGAGGGTATAGTACTTGGTCACAAGATTTCTTCTGAAGGGCTAGAGGTGGACAAGGCCAAGGTGGAGGTTATTGAAAAACTGCCACCTCCAACTAATATTAAAGGAATAAGAAGCTTTCTAGGACATGCCGGGTTCTACCGGAGATTCATACAAGACTTCTCAAAGATCGCAAAGCCATTGAGTAATTTGCTCAACAAAGGTACGCCTTTTCTTTTTGATGAGTCATGTCTTAAAGCTTTCTTAGATTTGAAAGAAAAGTTGATCACCGCACCAATAATCGTAGCACCAAACTGGAATCTTGATTTTGAACTCATGTGTGATGCTAGCGATTATGCAGTGGGTGCGGTGTTAGGACAAAGAAGCGATAAAGTTTTCCATGCCATACACTATGCTAGTAAGGTGTTGAATGACGCGCAAGTTAATTACGCAACAACTGAAAAAGAATTGCTAGCCATAGTGTATGCACTGGAAAAATTTAGAGCTTATTTGATTGGTTCAAGAGTTGTAATCTACACTGACCACTCTGCAATAAAATATCTGCTTACCAAGCCGGATTCAAAACAAAGGCTTATTCGTTGGATCCTTTTACTACAAGAGTTTGATCTAGAGATTCGGGATAAAAAAGGTTCCGAGAACTTGGTAGCGGATCATTTGTCTCGATTGGTCAATGTAGAAATTACAAACAAGGAAGAAGAGGTGAGAGAAGAATTTCCAGATGAAAAACTCTATGCGATTCAAGTGAGGCCTTGGTTTGCTGATTTTGCTAACTACAAAGCAACTGGTTTAACACCGGAAGATCTCACTTGCAATCAAAGAAGGAAATTCTTAGCTGATGCAAAATATTATGTCTGGGATGACCCTTACCTTTTTAAAGTAGGGGCAGACAATATTTTGAGAAGGTGTGTAACAATGGAGGAATCAAGAGACATTCTGTGGCACTGTCACAACTCTCCGTATGGAGGTCACTATAGTGGTTTGAGAACAGCCACTAAAGTACTCCAATCGGGTTTTTATTGGCCATCTTTATTCAAAGATGCGCACGAACATGCGAAGAGTTGTGATGCATGCCAACGGAGTGGTGGAATAGGAAAACGGGATGAAATGCCTCTAACCAACATGCTAGAAGTAGAAGTTTTTGATTGTTGGGGTATTGATTTCGTTGGCCCATTCCCCTCTTCTTTCTCTAATGAGTACATCTTAGTAGCTGTCGATTATGTTTCGAAG
Organism: Lathyrus oleraceus; assembly: GCF_024323335.1. NCBI lineage: Eukaryota > Viridiplantae > Streptophyta > Magnoliopsida > Fabales > Fabaceae > Lathyrus > Lathyrus oleraceus. The sequence continues at coordinate 216,856,171 of NC_066583.1, forward strand.
TGGGTGGAAGCAATTGCCTCACCCAAGGCCGATGCCAAAACTGTGATCAAATTTTTAAAGAAGAACATATTCTCACGTTTTGGTGTGCCTCGAGTGTTGGTGAGTGATGGAGGCTCACACTTCTGCAATACACCCTTAGAAAAAGTTCTGCAACATTATGGTGTAAAGCATAAAGTGACCACTCCCTACCACCCACAAGCGAACGGTCAAACTGAGGTTTCAAACCAGGAAATTAAACGGATCCTTGAGAAAACAGTTTCGAACTCAAGAAAGGACTGGTCCTTAAAACTTGATGAGGCTTTGTGGGCGTATCGCACTGCTTACAAAGCACCTATTGGGCTGACTCCGTTTCAACTGGTGTATGGGAAGACTTGTCATCTTCCAGTTGAAATGGAGCATAGAGCATTATGGGCTCTTAAGTTCTTGAACTTCGACTCCACTCTAGCTGGAGAGAGAAGGAAAGGTCAACTCCATGAGTTAGAGGAACTAAGGAACGATGCATACCATTCTAATAAGCTGTACAAGGAGAAGACAAAAGCATACCATGATGGGAAGGTCCGCCATAAAGAGTTTCTTGTTGGACAGAGATGGTATTGCTTTTTAACTCAAGGTTGAAGTTGTTTCCGGGTAAATTGAAGTCTAAATGGTCAGGACCATTTGTTGTCAAAGAAGTACGGAATTATGGAGCCATTGTGATAGAGGATCCAAAGTCGCAAGAAAGCTGGACTGTCAATGGTCAAAGACTGAAAGTCTATCATAGCGGTGACATAAATCGTGATGTGTGTGTCCTTTCCTTATCTGGATCAAGCTAATTGAGGTACCGTCGAGCTCTTAACGACGTTAAACAAAGCGCTGGTTGGGAGGCAACCCAACGTTGTTAGTGTGCATTTTAAATTTCTCTGTTTTGTGATTTTTAGCTCTGTTGAAGTTTTAAAATTTTGAAGTTCTGTTTTTGGAAGTTCGCGCCGCGACCTCCTGTTCGCGCCGCGAACTGAATGAATAAATTTGAGTGGGTTCTGTTTTTTGCAGTTCGCGCCGCGATCTCCTGTTCGCGCCGCGAACTGAATGAAATTTTTTTAATTGGTTCTGTTTTATGCAGTTCGCGCCGCGACCCCCTGTTCGCGCCGCGAACTTTGCGTGACAGAAATCATTTAAATACTGTTTAGGTCAATTCCTTTTCATTTCAAACCTTCTTCATTTCAAATCCCTTTGCCGCGCTTTCACCCGAATCTCAAAATCCCACCATTTCTCAACATTTTTCAGTTTTCCACTCTTCCAATCTTCTTCTTTTAGCAAGTGTAGAGATTCAAAAGGTATGTAATCTTCATTTTCTCTTTTCCAATCCCTTTTTGGGTTTTTCAAGTTAGGGTTGGTTAGAAATCGAATTTCTCTGTGAATACTGTTTGGAATCGCTATGCATGTGTGAATTAGAATAGGATTAGGTTAGGGTTGAGCATTTTGGCTGGTTGGGTGTGTTTAATCCCTCAATGGTGAAACCCTAGGAAGCTTTGGGGATTTCCTGAATTCGCAGGGTTCGCGCCGCGAACTACCCTTCGCGCCGCGAACTGTGAATTCCAGCAGCCATTTTCTTTTTGTTAATTGTTGACTAATGCTGTCATATGTGTTCTGTGGTTGTGCTGGTTTTGATTGCAGATGTCTAAGAGAACTAAGACCATGGCACCTCCTCAGGCCCGTGCTATCCGAAGGTTCATCAGTGAGGAACACGAAGCCCGATTTGAAAGCCTTGTCAAGAGAACCATTCTACCTGAAAGGTTTATCCGCTTGGCTCCAACTGGGGTGTATCACAGAGTGGTTGAGGCTTTTGAGCAAAGAAAATGGATGAAGTTATGCGAGCCGGAAGCCGCAATCAACTACGACCTTGTCCGAGAATTCTATGCGAATGCGATGCATCGCGAGGAGGGTACGACCTTCATTTACCGGTCCAGGGTAAGGGGAAAGATTGTGTCATTTGGAAGGGATGACATTAATTCTTATCTAGGTCATCCCTTAACTCTTGGAGAGGGTGAGAGTTGTGAGTACAGTGTCATGGAGGTAGCCAACAGGTGGAATCTGGAAGCGGTCAATGCCACCCTTTGTCTCAGAGGAAAATCTTTTGAAGTGAATGACCAAGGGCATCCAAAATTGTGGAAGAGGGAAAATTTCAATTTGGAAGCTAGGGCTTTTTTGGTGCTACTGTTAACCAATATCAGACCAAGAAGCCACACCACCACAATTCCTATGGATGTCGGGTGTCTTTTGTAGTGCATCATGATCGGGAAGACAGTGGATGTTGCAGCCCTCATTTCAGGAGAATTGAGGAAGATAGTGTTAAGCGGAACCAATTTCGGGGGCAAAGCTGGTGTGCTAGCCTATCCAGGACTCATCATGGGACTGTGCCGTAGGGCCAATGTTCACATCCCTGAGGAAGTACACTTCTCGATCACTAGTGTGATCAGTGACGCTTATTTGAACAGGTTTCTGCAAAACCCGAATGAAAAGACTGATGCATCTGGTACTTCTTCCTCTCGAGCCCGATCCAGATCCCGATCTCAACCTCAACCTCAAAGTACCCCAGGTTTTGATCAGATGGCTTTTGCCAACTACTGCTGTGAGAACTTTGAGGCCTCCAGGAGGTCTCAATCATTTCTTTTTGACGCCATGCAGCAGCAGTTCCAGAACACGTTTCTGGCACCAGAGGCCCGAACTTTTCCATCGCAAGCTGATTATGCAGCTTATGCTAATTGGCCTGTGGGCAGGCCAAATTTTATGGGGGGTGCAGGAGGTAGTGCTGACCCAAATGAGGAGATGGAAGATGTTCTCGGAAGTGTAGGTGGTGATGAAGAGGAGGAGGATTGAATTTGTGGAGTTTTGAGAGTATTGTTTGTTTGAGTTTCTTTTTACTAATTCTGTTTTTATTTTTGGGAATTTTGTAATGTACTTTTTGGTGGCTCTAGTTCACCATGACTTTATCTTAGCACTTTAATTTTTCTTTAGTATTTTTATAATTGCATGAGTACTTTTTGAAATTTAAGTGTGTTTTTAATCAAATTGGTTTACCAACAGTTCTATTTAATCGTTCTTACGCTTAAGTCAAGCCTAAAGCAACCAAGAATTATTCGCAAAGAAAGAAGCATAGGATACTTCGAGTGGTGATGATAAGAATTAGTGTCGGCATTTCAAGGTACACTTTATCGCTTTCTAGACTTAACATGAGTAGTTTAATGGTTGTGCAAATTTCAGTTCATAATTTCATTGAAGTATATGTCAGTGTGAATCAAAATAGGACTTAACCATTTGTGAGGAAGCTTTCCATTGTGCACTATAAAAGCGGGAAACCGAGCATTATTTTGACTCATTCTTATCATGCTAAATCATGCATCAATCTAATGTTGTGTGAAGTTTTTGAAAATGATAGAGGCATTGTTTGTGAGAAAAACCACTTGACCAAAAAGCTTAAATCAACTAACCTTGTGAGGAGTAATCCTTAGTTAACCCCCTTTGAGCTTATTTTAGGATTCATTTGATTGATCATTGTAAAATCAATTGAAAATTGTGGAATAAATGAATCCTAAATTCTTTCGTATCAGTTGAAACCTCAAACCGAGTTGTTGCAAAAATTTTGCCTTTTGCTTATGTTTAAGTAGGGAGCATTATTGAATAAATTTAGTTTTGGAATCTAAAGTTGGGGAGAGTAAAGTGAAAAGTTGATTAGAAACTTGGAAAAGTGAGTTTCTATGAAAGGGTAAGAATATGAAAAGAAACAAGAAAAAGAAATCACCCTTGAAACCATGTTGAAAAAAAAAAAAAAAAAAAAAAAGTAAATGCTCATGGTTGTGTGGTTTTGAAAAGAAAAAGAAAAAGAAAAAGATAGGGATCAAGGAAAAGGAAATTGTGTAGAGTTGAATCTTTGGGAATGCTCCCTTAGGATAGGCAATTTGGTTGAATTCCTTTAATCTTATCCTTTCTTGTAACCTAAGCCACACTACAACCCTTGAAAGACCTCTTGATTCTCATTTTTCACATAACTTGGTAGTTGTTGTGATAACCGCATGATTTGAGTTGTTGTTGATTTAACTGCTTGGATGAGTGAAAGTAACCCTTCATGTTATTCATCAATATTGATGTGTGTGTAAGTTTGATTCAATTTTGACATGTATGACTTTGAAATCCTTGAAATGATTTTTGCACTTTACCATTTCCCTTATTTATGTTTTGTGTAGAGTTGAGATAAGTGAATTGAGAAAACGCCAAACGCTTTTGAACCATTTGAATGTCCTTGATGAATTCTTGTTTAAATCTTTTGTGTCATGACTTTGGTTGTAAGGGTGGAAACTTTTGTTTAGGGACAAACAAAATGCTAAGTTGGGGAGAGTTGTTAGGGACCAAGTAGTACTATTTTTATACCATTTTATTGGTCCCTTTTACCAAGTTTTGATTCAATTACACACTTTTATCTTCACTAATTTGTATAAATGCAATTAGGTTTAATTTATTTTGTTTTGAATAGTTATTTCACATTTTTTGTTAGTTGTGTAGAATTATGGATAAGCAAGACCTTGGTTTCAACATGGCATTTTGGAGGAAGCTTGCCAAACAAGGAAGCTGGGGAAGCAACAGTTCGCGCCGCGAACTTCCTTCGCGCCACGAAGGCTGCGAATCCAGCAAGCTGACCAAGGGTCAAAAGTGCTGTTGTGCAGAAAAAGTAATTGCCATTTTGATGTCTGCCTGGGAAGTGCTTTTCTGCTGCAGATGACAATGTCCAATTAGGGAAATGTCAACCTTTTTGGTAGAGACAAAATAGTTTAACCTAGGTATTGAAACATTATTCCATTCATTCACACATTGTGCTGTAGAGCTTTTGTAATAGAGAAAAACAGAGTTTTTCTTCTAAAACCTTCTGCTTTGTAACAATGGTGATGAGGAGCTAAACTCCCCTTTGTCAAGATTGGAGGTAGTAGTTATTCTCATCTATCTATGTATTCACTTTGATTTATATATGAGATAGAGATTGTTGATGTATTGATTACTGTTTTTGCTTTAAGTTGAAAACCAGATTTGAGTAGTTGTCGAGAGAGATTACTCGAGTTTAGACATAAAACAGATTTTCAAGTAGTGAATAAGTTGTAGAGATAGATTTATTCATTACTATTCTTTGATATTGAACATTAAAGGTTGCTATATTGATAGTTAGGTGGAGAGATCGTCTAAGGATCAATATAGTAACTATCACGATATCATTTAGACATAAATGACTTTGAGAGGATATTTGAACATCATCAATAATCTTGAATCTAATTATTTGTCATAGGGAATCATAGATATTTGAAATAGTGAACTCCAATCTTGCCAAGCTTTTATATTTGACTAAACCACTTTATAGTTTTTGTTAACTTTCACTTACAAAATATTTTTCCAAACAAAACAACCCTGTTACTTTCTAAACTTATAACATTTGAATTATAGAACGGCGGTAATATTACCCAATCTCTGTGGATACGATACAAAAATATTTGCCAAAGATATACTCTTTCAACAATAGCTCAAGGAGAATAATTACATCCAGATAATCAACTGGGGAGGAAACTAAAATAATACTCATCCACGAGGAAATAACTCAATGGGGAAAGGAGAAAGGTTAAAGTCTTTCTGCTTAAGGGGCCGACACTCTACAATTGAAGGAGGACAGACGCCAAATCTGTATGGGGATAAAGTATCGCCATAACAGAGAATAAGAATCTCAAACAATGAATCAACAAATATGATGATGCAATTATGTAATTATGAAATTATATGAGTGTATATGTATATGTATATATGATGATGATGCTGACAAAACGATCGCAAAGGATACAAAGGTGTCGCAAGATTTGAATCATCGGTACAATCCTCAGTCAATACACAAAAGAGGGAGACGACTGCCGGAGAAAAGAGAGATCGACATCCCAAAGGCTCAACCCTAGCTGGGGAAGGAGGAGATCTGCTGAGGAAACCAATCTTACTCTGCTGGAGATTAAAACAAACATCAACCCTGCTGAGGAATACAAACTCCGCCGGGAAATATCCACAAACTCCGTTGGGGATCAAACACTCCACAGGGGAACTGAATCAACTAACTTGGCTGGGGATACCCGAAGGGTTAACTGCTTGGGGGAACCATTAATGCTCCACACTTAGGGCTTGTTGTTTTTTGAAATGCTGTTGATATTTCTTTTTAATTGCTTTGAAACTCTTGCTTTTATATGTTTAAGAAAAATGATTTTGATTAAAAAAATTAATTTCAAAAAATGATCATAATAAAATTTAAAACTATTTGGCTGAAGTAAATAAGAGTGGAATCAAATGGATAAAAGCTCAACTTTATTTAATACAATGGTACTCTGTAAATGACAAGACTCCATAGATCTTTACAAAGTTGAAAATGGTAATTTACATGGAAAGAGGGTTACATTGAATACAATTGACCACTAATCCTTCTACCAACTCTTGATATTCGTTGTGCTTTTGGCCGCTACTGGGGATGATGACTTGATGTCAACCCTTGTGCTCAACAAAGTTTCTCCAATACTGGAAGATCAGCAGAATGCAGTTACTTGCCATAATCCCTAATTTTTGCATAAGTTTCCCCAAGGTGGGGTACTCAACTTATCGGGGAAACTTCTTTCTATTTTATGTCTCTAATTTTTTTTCCTGGATCGCCCTTTTGGATTTTCAATCCACCGAGATGCTCCTTTTTGCCTAAGCCGCCCTTTCGGGTTTTCAACTCAGCGAGCTATTCTTTTCTTTTTTAGACGAAGTATTTCTTGACTGCATCTGCGTTCACAGGACGAGTAAACTCTTCACCATCCATAGTTGTAAGAATCAAAGCACCGCCTGAAAAGGCTCTCTTAAGAACATATGGGCCTTCATAATTAGGAGTCCATTTGCCCCTAGAATCTGGTTTGAAAGATAGAATCTTTTTTAGCACAAGGTCACCTTCCCTGAATACCTGAGGTCTGACCTGCTTATCAAAAGCTTTCTTTATTCTCTGCTGATATAACTGACCATGGTACATGGCAGTCAATCTCTTCTCTTCAATCAAATTCAACTGATCATGCCTGGTCTGACACCATTCAGCCTCAGTCAACTTGGCTTCCACGAGCACACGCAACGAAGGAATCTCAACCTCTACAGGGAGCACTGCTTCCATACCATAAACAGGAGAGAAAGGGGTTGCCCCTGTTGAAGTGCGGATGGATATATGATACCCGTGCAAAGCAAATAGGAGCATCTCATGCCAATCCTTATACGTCACAACCATCTTCTGGATAATCTTCTTGATGTTCTTATTCACAGCTTCAACAACCCCATTCATCTTGGGTCTGTAAGGAGAAGAATTATGATGTGCGGTCTTGAAGTCTTTACAAAGAGTTTCGGACAAATTGTTATTCAAGTTCGATCCATTATCAGTAATGATCTTACTTGGCACACCATAACGGCATATGATCTTATTCTTGATAAACCTTACAACAACTTGCTTGGTTACATTTGCATACGATGCCGCTTCAACCCATTTTGTGAAGTAGTTAATTGCCACCAAAATGAAACGATGTTCGTCCGAAGCTTTAGGCTCAATCATGCCAATCATATCAATTCCCCACATGGAGAAGGGCCATGGGGAAGAAATAACATTTAATAGTGTCGGAGGAACATGAATCTTATCCGCATAAATTTAACACTTGTGGCATTTCTTCACAAACTTGCAACAGTCATATTCCATTGTCAGCCAAAAGTAACATGCTCGCAACATCTTCTTTGCCATTGTGTGTCCATTGGAATGAGTACCAAAGGAACCTTCATAGACTTCAGTCATCAATAGGTCCGCTTCGTGTCTATCCACGTATCTGAGCAAAACCATATCGAAGTTTCTCTTGTACAATACATCACCATTCAGGTAGAAGTTGCCGGCTAATCTTCTCAAAGTCTTCTTATCTTTCAAAGATGCCCCAGACGGGTAAATTTGACTTTGGAGGAAACATTAAATGTCATAATACCACGGCTTCTCGTCTTTGACCTCTTCAACAGCAAACACATGAGTTGGCCTATCAAGACGCATCACAGTCAAATTGGGAACCTCATTCCAATACTTCACTATGATCATTGATGCCAACGTTGCAAGAGCATCTGCCATCCGGTTCTCATCTCGTGGGATATGATGAAACTCAACCTTTGTAAAGAAAGTTGAAGTCCTCCTCACATAATCTCTATATGGTATTAAGCCGGGTTGATTCGTATCCCGTTCACCTTTGATCCGATTCATGACCAAAGCTGAATCTCCAAAGACATCTAATTATTTGATTCTGAGATCAATGGCCTCTTCAAGCCCCATAATGCAAGCTTCATATTCTGCCATATTGTTTGTACACTTGAAAGTCAATCCCTGCGCCAATGCCATTACCATATTGATTAACAGCTCCATGAAACCCATGCCCCAACGGGAACCAGGTTCTGGCCCTTCTTAAAGCAATGGTTCATCACAATCATTCATTTTCAAGTACAAGATCTCTTTGTTAGGAAAATCATATTGCATTGACTGGTAATCTTCAATCGGTTGGTGAGCCAAATGGTCAGCCAAGATACTACCTTTGATCGCTTTCTGAGATCGGTATTCAATATCATACTCTGATAACAGCATCTACCAACGGGAAATCCTCCCGGTTAAAGCAGGCTTCTCAAATATATACTTGATTGGATCCATTTTGGATATCAACCAAGTGGTATGATTCAACATATACTAACGCAGACGCTTAGCAACCCAAGCCAATGCACAACAAGTCTTCTCTAGCATAGAATACCGAGTCTCACAGTCGGTGAACTTCTTACTGAGGTAGTAAATTGCAAATTCTTTCTTTCCAGTCTCATCTTTCTGACCTGAAACACAACCCATACTATCTTCAAGCACAGTCAAATACATGATCAATGGTCTTCCTTCAACAGGCGGAGACAAAATCGGAGGTTCAAGCAGATATTCCTTGATATTGTCAAAATCTTTCTGGAAATCTTCGGTCCAATCACAAGACTGATCTTTCCGAAGAAGCTTGAATATAGGCGCACATCTGGCAGTCATGTGTGAAATAAATCTTGAGATATAATTCAAGCAGCCGAGAAAACCTCTGACTTGCTTCTCAGTTTTGGGAGCAGGCATCTCTTGTATTGCTTTGACCTTTGTAGGATCAACTTCAATACCCTTCTCGCTGACAATAAAGCCCAACAACTTACCAGAACGAACACCAAAAGTACACTTATTGGGATTCAAGCAGAGTTTATACTTCCTTAAACGCTGGAATAGCTTCAGCAAATGCTCACCATGTTCCTCTTCATCAATTGATTTAGCAATCATGTCATCGACATAAACTTCAATCTCTTTATGCATCATATCATGAAAGAGAGTAGTCATTGCTCTTTGGTAAGTTGCACCAGCATTCTTTAAACCGAAAGGCATCATTCTATAACAGAATGTTCCCCAAGGTGTAATGAATGTGGTCTTCTCCATATCTTCGGGTGCCATCTTGATCTGATTATATCCGGAAAATCCTTCCATAAACGAAAAGACTTTGAACATAGCGGTATTGTCTACCAACATATCAATGTGTGGCAGAGGGAAATCATATTTCGGACTGACTTTATTCAAATCTCTATAATCGTCACACATGCGGACTTTCCATCTTTCTTCGACACATGCATAATATTGGCCACCCATTGCGGATACTCAGCGGTCACAAGGAAACCGACATCAATCTGCTTCTGCACTTCTTCTTTAATCTTCACTGCCATATCAGGATGCGTTCTTCTCAACTTCTGCTTGACCGGCGGGCACTCTGGCTTCAACGACAATCTATGCTCCACAATCTCAGAATTCAAACTAGGCATGTCTTGATAGGACCAAGCAAACAGATCTTAGTACTCTCGAAGAAGATCAATCAGCCCCTTCTTCACATCTAGACACAGACGAGACCCAATCTTGACTTCCTTCACATTATCCTCGGAACCCAAGTTGACTAACTCAATCTTCTCTTCGAACGACTGAATGGTCTTTTCATCATGCTCAAGAAGACGAGACAATTCATCACTCACTTCGTCATCACTTTCCTCCTCAGCCTCAAACACAGGGAATTCAAAATTTGGAGAAGGAGAAGGATCATTGTATTCAATGGGGTTAGAAACCAACCTGCATAATGATTTGATATTTTGATTTTAGAGAAGTGAATTTGTGACCAAATATTATGCAGATGGACAATTATATTGTTTATTTATGTTTTTTGTGATTACCATTTTCAGAATAAAGCAAAAAGTAAAAACAAAACATCATAGATGTGGATGAATAGAATTAATTTTATTGATGATCAAATTTGAAATGCCCAACAATGTTCACCTCTCCCTTAGGCATAGGAGAAGGATTTTTAAAATATATAAAAGCAATTACTTAGATCAAAGCAAAATAACAGGAATGTCAACAGCAGTTCAATTGTTGCAAGCCTTTCCATGCGCCACAAAATTGGTGCAGTCTTCCTCTTCGTCATCCTCTAGCACAGCAGTTAAGTGTTGTTCATTGCCATGAATGAACCCTCCGCTACGGAAGCTAAGTTGCATATCCTCTGATCTAGCAGTTGATGAACCTTGTTAAAAACCCAGACCGGTTCTGCCTTTGTTGTCGGAGACCTCTACCATGCGCCCCCACTGATCAACATTACCTTCTTCAACAATCTTCCTTGCATCTTTCAATGAGGACTTTGGTGCCCCAACTCTCTTTTCAGCAGCAATAGATAAGGCTTGGAACGGAGTTCCAATCTCATCCTCAGCTTCAACGTAAGAGAAAGATGACAGGTGGCTAACCAACAACGCCTTTTCCCCGCCAACGATAACAGGTTTCCCGTTCTTCACAAATTTAAGTTTCTGATGTAATGTGGAGGTAATAGCTTCCTCCTCATGGATCCAAGGCCTTCCCAATAGACAACTATAGGCCGGATGGATATCCATTACTTGAAAAGTAATCTGGATGTCACTCGGACCTATCTTCACTGGAAAGTCCACTTCACCTATCACCGTTTTACGTGAACCGTCAAAAGCTTTGACGATTACACCGCTATACCTCATAGGCGCTCCTTGATATGATAGCTTTGAAAGAGTTGACTTCGGCAGCATATTCAATGATGATCCGGTGTCAACAAGCACATTGGACAAAGCATCATCTTTGCAATTCATGGTAATATGCAAAGCCAGGTTATGATTCCTACCTTCCTCAGGGAGTTCTTCATCACAAAAGCTGAGATTGTTGCAGAAAGTGATGTTAGCTACTATATGATCGAATTGATCCACCGTAACATCATGTTCCACAAACGCTTGTTCTAGAACTCTTTGTAGTGCTTCTCTGTGCGCTTCTGAATTCATTAGCAAAGGCAACACTGAAATCTTTGAGGGGTTTAGAGCAGCTGCTCCACCATATTAAACTCACTTTTCTTGATCAAACGAAGTACCTCATCATCATCATTAGCCTTCAAATTGCTGGATTCACCAGACTGACACTTTGAAGCACTAACCGGATCTACAGCAGGCACTTCCACCTTCTTACTGACAGTTGATTGTTCCATACCTTTTGGGAACACTGGCCCCAACACTCGACCGTTACGGGTCACCTTAGTAACATCGGCAATGCTCACTACAGAGCTGGTTGTAGGCAATGGAACCTCTTGACCATCTTTCAACATTGTTGCATTGTACTGATACGGAACAGCCTTATCGGATGAATACGGGACTGGACCCGCTAACCGTATGACCAACAACGATACTGATATGTTGCTGACGCTGTTACTATTATTGTCGTCATACTGAATGACTACTCTTTCTGGATTCTTGAAAACGGGCACTATAACATTCACATCGTCACCTAAGTGACGGGATTGGAAGATTTGGATCATGCCTTCATCCATCAACCGCTGGATGTCCTTTTTCATTATCACACAACCTCTTGGTTTGACACTGCAGATAGCACAACCGCTATGGTCATGCTCACAATCACTCACCATACAAATGTCCTTATGCATCGCCACTAAGGACCTCCAGATAAAACGAACATCATAGATCTTGTACTCCCCAGGACAACCTTCCACCATGTTAACTGATGAATTCCCATGAGCATGCAGTGGATTTGCTTTCACATTTGGCGCACAGTCCTCGAAGGACACCATTCCACTCTTTATCAGCTTCTGAACTTCGTACTTGAGCGGATAGAAGTTCTCAATATCATGTCCGGGTGCTCCTTGATGAAAAGCACAACAGAGTTCAGGCTTGTACCACCATGGAAGTGGTTCTGGAATTTGTGGCAGGTTTCTTGGTTAGAGTAGGTTCTTGAGAACCAAAGATGGATAAAGTTCTGAATATGTTATAGGAATCGGGTCAAAAGAGATGTTCTTCCTCTCAAAATTTTGCTGATGAGGATTGTTGGTATTGTTGTTGTTGTAGGTGTTTGTTCATTGTTGTGGTTGTTGTTGCTGACGCTGTTGTTGTTGGATTGGTGTTGATTGACTGTTCGAAGATACTGGAATTACTGAGGATAGTTGATGATGGTGTTGACGGGGTGGTTGATTTCTTCTGATCTGAGGCCTCCTTTGCCTCCCACTGAAAATTGCATTGGCTTCGCTGTCTTTCTTCTTCCCGAAGCTGCTGCCATATCTCTTACTTGATGACGCCTCCTCTTTTGACAATCGTCCTTCTCGGACACCTTCTTCAAGCCTCATCCCCATGTTTACCATTTCGGTAAAGTCGCTGGGGGCACTGGAAATCATACGTTCATAGTAAAATAAACTCAGGGTCTTCAAAAAGATCTTTGTCATCTCCTTCTCCTCTAAAGGAGGAGTGATCTGAGCAGCTAACTCTCTCTATTTCTGCGCATATTCTTTGAATGTTTCTTTATCCTTCTGAGACATAGACCTCAACTGGTCTCTATCAGGCGCCATATCCACGTTATATTTATACTGTTTGACAAAAGCTTCTCCTAAATCGTTGAAAATTCGAATGCTTGCATTGTCCAATCCCATATACCATCTGAGCGCAACACCGGTCAGACTGTCTTGGAAGTAGTGGATTAACAGCTGATCGTTGTCAGTTTGGGTAGACATTTTGCGGGCATACATCACTAAATGACTGAGCAGACATGTGTTCCCTCTGTATTTTTCAAAATCAGGCACTTTGAACTTCAATTGAATCTTCACATTCGGCACCAGACATAGCTCAACAACACTCTTCCCAAAAAGATCCTTACCTCTCAATGTCTTCAATTCCTTGCGCAGCTCAAGAAATTGATCTTTCATTTCGTCCATTTTCTCATAAACATCCGGGCCCTCAGATGGCTCTGAATGATAAATGGAGTCCTCCACACGAGGTAAGGTGTGCACAACGGGAGGTGGCGCAAACATGACCGGGCTAGATGCCGGCATGGAAGCAAAAGTAGGCACAAAGCCTTCAGGCATGAAGTTCGACGACATTCCCCACGGGAATCCGGAAGGCATGACAGGCGCAGAATGAGTAGTAGCAGCAGGCATGGTAGAGGTAGCCACCTCTGAAATAATAGTCCTTTGAGGAGGAAGAGTTACGGGTGTTGGAGACGACTGGCTCTGAGCAGCTAACAATGAATCCATCATGGCAGTCAGTCAAGCGATCTCGTCCTTCAAATCTATGTTCTCTTGCTCAAGATGTTCCATGATTCTCAGATTATTGGCGCAAGTGTTGTACCGATGAGTCAGCTTGGCTGAAGCACAGAAGAAACACCAATGAGACATCTGGCGAAAGAGAAACCTGCTTATGCAAATGATGCATGAAATGCAATACTTGTTTATTTATTTTTATTTTCAAGGAACTTACTATATTATTTGCAAATACATATACATTTAACAACAATTGCAACAATTTGATGTGACCATAAACAAATCTCTTTTTATTTGTATAATTGGAAGGATTACACTGAGTATAATTTCAGAAACCAAATAAAAATACAAGAGAAAATGAGACTAATCATCCTAAGGATCCCTAACAACAATGTCAGAAGATCAGGCTGTAGGCGCGTACTTTCTTCGAATGCGTCGAATCTCGGTCTCAAAAGAAGCCTTCATCTGAGTCTTCTCGAGGACAAGCTGGTCAACAATCTTCTTCCATGCAACGGAAGGCTGAGGCATGCTAGAGGAAGATGAAACCTCTGTCTCTCTCTGTCTCTTTGTCACTCGGTCTTCCAGTAGCTCGATAAGTGTATCTTTGTCCTTGGACTCTGACTACAACTCCTCATGCTTCTTGCTCAAAGCACAGAAACGCTCTTCCCACATATCCTTCTCTTGCTTCATCTTGGCGAGTGCGTCTTCCAACTCCTCTACATCTTGGTTAGGGAGAGTTAATGGCTCAACCACAACCATAGACATAGGTCTTTCACAAGGATAAGGCATCTTCAACTCCAAAGCTCTCTTCTTCACCCAAAGGGTGTAAGCTTCCAAAGCTACACAATTGCACGGACCAAGCTCGGATCTTCCTTTCCTATGCACATTATGCCAAGCATGCACAATCTTCTACTTCAAATGTGGGGGATCTTTACCCTCTTGATAGAAAAGACCTTCTAACACAGTGGTATTAGGTTTTTCTCTCAAGGGGAACCCAAGTTGACGACGAGCCAAAACATGGTTGTAGTTAATTCCTCCTTGTGTACCAATGAGAGGCACATTAGAGAATTCACCACAACAGTCAATAATCTCCAAACTGCTCAAAGAAGGATCATACCAAACTATATCATCATTAGTGAGAGACATAAGTCTCTGAGACCACCATAGACATTGTTTGTTCTCCACAAAAGCAAGTGTCTAAGGCAAGTGCGAAATAAACCACTTGTATAGAAGAGGAATGCAACAGACAATAGTTCCACCACCCTTAGAATTCCTTAGATGCAAGGAGAAAAACATATCACCCAACAAAGTAGGCACAAGATTCCCAATCAAGAAAAGTCTAATGGCATTAACATCAACAAAACCGTCAATGTTAGGGAACAAAGCTAATCCATAGATGAGCAATATAAAGATAGCTTCAAAAGCGTCCACACTACCAGCTTGAGCAAAAGCAGTAGCTTCCTTGATGAGGAAATCAGAAGGCAACCCAAATAATCCTCCTTTCTTCGTCCAATGAGCCTCTATCTCAGATTTCTTCAAATGAAGAGCTTCGGCAATAAGATGAGATCTGGGAATCTCCTCCAATCCACTAAAAGGAACTCTACTAGAAATGGTATCCCCGAGAGATGAATATACTCCTCCAATGTAGGCACAAGCTGATAATCTGAGAAAGTTAAGCAACGGTATAGAGGATCATAGAACTGCACTAGCACACTCAGAAGTCCTTCAACCACATCAGCAAACAAGATAGACAATAGCTTCCCATGACGTTGTTTGAAGTCCAAGGGATCTAATACAAAAGATGCTAGCTTCCTTAACTCTTTCAAGTCGAGACATCTGAAACTATACTTCTTAGTGTTCCTTCGCCCACAATCTATGGTCTAAAAATATTTCCAAATAATACCTCAGTTCCTTGAAATTTTCGTGTGATGAATGTTATGATGCGCATGAATACATGAATGCAACAATCACAAATAAGGGATCATACACAAGGCAAGCAAACAAAGGTCAAGGGATGAATCAAGTCATTGTCAAGATCAATCATCCATTTTGGTGGATTATGGTTTACACCTTATCAACACCCAAGTTCCATTGATATTGACAAGACTTGATTGGATCAACCAAGAATCAAAAGTTTATTGTGAGTCACGAGCATGGAGTCTGCGTAAGAACCATCCCAAAGGAGTGAACTAAAGATAAAAACCTGTAGATCATGTTCTAAAAATTTCCCAGAGTCTTAACTCCATCTATCGGATATTACAGGTTAAGATGACTGACTCATCGACCCATAATATTCTCAAGAGAAACTCATCTAAGTGTAGTATCGCGTAACAACTGTTATCAAGTTTACACTTGAACAGTTTCTGCACTACATCCTAAATAGGCCAAGAGGGGGTAAATATTCTACAGTCCTCAGCTTCTCGGACCCAAATTAGAGATAGTAATGCCTAACCACAAATACTTGTGTGACATTTCCAAATCCAAAAGGGTCTCCACTTAGTAGATGGATCTCAAGCCAACTTGTTAAGGACTACTCCACACAAGTCGAACATGACTATACCATCCTCCTACCTTAATTGCACTCAAGTTCGGGTTAGAACTTATCTCACCACTCAGAGATCACCAAGCACAACAAGTAGGTTATATCAAACAAACAAATGTACTTACATCAAATATACAATTATATACACACAAAAAAGTAGGCTAAACCCACTGGAGACTACTCCCCAGCAGAGTCGCCACTTAATTTCTGTAGCGGTAAATTCATGATCATCAAGCTATGGATAAGCTAGACATCAAATAACACGATTCGCCACCGCGCTTTTATTATTTCCAAGGGAAAAGGGAAAAAGTACGAACAAAACCCATAAATAAGAAGTTTTCAAATCAAAACTAATAAAATGCCAGAGATTACAGGTAAGGGGGTAGGTTACACAGAGGGAAGGTGTTAGCACCCAAAGTGTCCTAGGTACTCCTAGGGGGCCCTTTCTTGTGTGTATATGTGTTTTTGTACAAATGATGTTTGCAAGCAAATAGAATGGGGGGATGAGAAAAGAATTCATTAATTATATTTTTGTGTTTGACAAGACCTTCGGACTTGTGCCTACGTACCAACATAAAATGAGGGATCAAAACCTCGTAGTTCGGGGTATAAATTTCAAAGTGGATGCATTGATTTTAACAAAATTAAGTTTGAAAAGGCACAAAAGAATAAAAATGGTTTGAATGAGTTAGTTCTTTTTGGCTTTTCGAAAGTTTAAGTCAAGGATAATTAAGTCTATTTACAAGTTTGATTAAGAAAAGAAGTTTGAAAATGCAATGGCATAAGGCCAAAGTTTCTAGTTTGCAAAGTGGTCAAATTTTAGCAAAAACTAGTACAAGAAAAGAAGATTTTTAAAAAGGGGAAAGAGATTTTGAAATTAAATAAGTGAGGGGGAGATGAAGAGCCTAATCCTAAGCACAAAATTAAAAGTTAAGAGTTGAAAAGATCTGACCAATGGGTAGCAATCCAATAAACAAGAATGTCATATAGAAACCCAAATTCCCTTGGACATTAGAATCAAGCCACAAACAATGCACAATATATCAATCTTGAAGAGAAAGGCATCAAATAAATATAGCCACATCCAAGCTTAACCACTCCATGATCTTCTTCAAACTTCCCATGTAACAGATGGATTCCACAAGTCACAGGTTCAAAATAACAGCTTCATAATGATCATGTTGCAGATGAACTTAAAGGGATCTTCAATGATGTATCAGATGAAGTTTCAAATTGCAAGCACTTGGTTTCATAGAAAGTTGGCATTGGCCAAGTTCTTTTGCATAGGGATGTTGCCTAGATTCTAAGTCCAATTGTCCAAGATCAAACCAACAGTCCACACAATAGTTTTTTAGGGTTTTTGTTTCTTATTATATACATTAATGGTCAAAGACCACACAAACAAACAAAATATACACAAACAAGATATATCACATAATATGGTCCAAGTGAATAAGGTGAAAATGGCATTAATATAAACAATTAGAATGGTATGAATAATGGCAAATGAATAAAGACTTGAAATTAAATTGCATTAAAGTAAATGGCTTGAAATTAAATGTTAGTTGTTAATGAGTTAGAAGTTTTTTTTTTCTTTTCATTTTAAGTCATTCTTTGGAGAACACTTAACTCACTTATCACAAGCATGGATCCTTGAACCAAGACATCTTCCAAAGGAAGGAAAAAAGGCCAAGTTTCCACACAATACCATGAAAGAGGGGAGACTTACAATCTCACTAACAAGAATGATATGCCTTTGGTGTCAAAAATTTAGCGGTATGTTAAGCAATCGTAATTGGACTTATGTAGAAGTCATAACTATTTGAGGTTGGGCAATAGAATTTTGGTGTTAATGCATGTTAGAGACATAGTATAATGGACTATACTCATGAAACATACCACACACAAAAAGAATATGCAAAAATGGTGGCCTAATCTAATCCATACTTATGTTGATTTTGCAATCAACTAGCCTTAAGATTTAGAGATATCATATGTCAAATGGAATGGATGCATAAAGAAGGGGAATTAGATGAAGAGGGAGGGGAATGGATCAAAACTCAAATTGGTCAAAGGAGGACTTATACCAAATTAAGATCATTCATTCATTTCGGGAGATGGAATGTATATTCCATCAATCCCCTAAATCCAATGATCTTAACTTAGCAAAGTCAAATCAACCTTGACCAAGGCCCAACAACACAAGTCAAACTTATACAAACCATCAAAATAGCTCAACACAATTATTTGACATTTATTCAATTTTAAAAATACTAAAAATAATGCATTAAATTAAATATGGTTTGTCAAATTCCTAAAACCTCATCAAAACACCAAAGAAATGGCCATGAGATTTATTATAGGTCAAACAAGGTCAAGGGACCTTGGAGAAAAATTTTCAGAATTTTTGGAAACTTAAAATTATTTTTAAATAATTAAAAATATTCACAAAATCAATTAAATCATGAAAAATATTAATAATGATCCAAAAAATAATTTTAAATCAAAATATGAAAGAGGAATTTATTTAAAAAAATTTGGTGAACTCTCATATTTTTTGGGTTAATATTAAAATTAATATGAATTAATGAAAATCAAATGAAATAAAATGAAAATAAAAAAACAAAAAAAAACGTGGACCCCTTGATCTCCCTCATTAATTGGGGTGGCAGATCTAGTTGACATGAGCGCGCGTTCCACCATACACCAGGTCAACTGTTCCACACGCGTGGTAATTACTTTGGACGCTCAGGATTAAAACATTTCAAATGAGAACAATGGCTCAGAACCTGTCCAACACACCACTGGTGCTGGCCTCCGGTCACCTTCTCAGGCGAGGTCCACCGGACTGGTTCACTCATCACCATCACAAAAATGAAAAAGGAGGACATGATTTTAAAGAAATAATGGCGTATAGCACGAATCTGACCTCAATTTCAACTAACTCCAGATATATAGGAAGATATGAGGAGTTGAATTTTGAGGTGTGTCAACTGAGTTGCTTCTATTTGACCTCAAAGCAACTCAATCTTCTTGCCTACATTGGTAGGACTTCAGACAACCAAAGATCCAAGAGAATTGATGAGAATCGAAGAGAAGAAGTTTTCTGAAAATTACCTTCAATGTTGTGCAGAAATGGATCTTGCTTGCTTCAAACTTGACTTGATCACACTCGAGGAGCTTGTAGAAGTGGTTTGACAATGGTACAAAGCTTTCGATCCTGGAGTTTTTCAATCTCCAAACAGTGAGATTCAAACTCAATTTTCAAGTTGAAAATTCTTAGGTTTTTCTTTAAATGGTGAGGGTTTGAATTGGGGGGAAAAGCTGGCGCGCAAGGTGTGATTGAAATGAGCTAAGAGGCCTTGTATTTATAGCGTTTGGGATTGATAATTGCACACTTGAAAATTT
Source organism: Lathyrus oleraceus (assembly GCF_024323335.1). NCBI lineage: Eukaryota > Viridiplantae > Streptophyta > Magnoliopsida > Fabales > Fabaceae > Lathyrus > Lathyrus oleraceus. Next base: position 216,875,797 of record NC_066583.1, read on the forward strand.
GCTAAATTTGGAAATATGATGCACAAGCTTGCATGGGCGTGTACAGGCCCATGAAGCAATCCACTATGATCCAATTGTAACTGTACTGAAGTTCAAATCATGCTTGAATGGCAAGGCAAAGTGAAATGGAGTTCTGAACATTTGATTTTCTCCAATGATGCAGACCTGTTTAGACCATGTGTAGCCCTAGAAAATCTCATCCAAAATGCATGACATTGGGTTCTTTGGAAAGCTTAGATCAAGGGGAACAACTTTGATGTTGGACACTTTTTCATTTGGAACTTGGATCATGTTGAATTTTGAGGCAGATACAAAGACATATTTTTGGTATTTTAGTTAGTAGAATGATAATATACAAGTATGATACAACCACATAGTGCTTGGTAATCTCTCCCAAAACATACCCAATGAAAGAAGGGTAAGAATGATGCCAAGGTATGATCCTAATGCTAATGCATATGATTAAATTGCATGAGGGATCTTAGGGTCATGTAGCGGGGTTTCCGTTACCATTAAAGATATTGACTAAATCGAAGGTAAATCATACAAGTCGAGTCGCCACCGCACTTCTATTTATCCAAAGGAATGCTTAGAAAGCGAACAAAAACCTAAAAGTTTTATCGAATCAAAAACTAGTAAAAATGTCAGAGATCTGGGTAAGGGGGTTGGTTATGCTATGGGAAGGTATTAGGCACCCAAAGCATCCTAGGTACTCCTAGGGAGCCCTTTTCACATTTGTTGTAAGGTTGTTGTTTTTTTTTTGTGAAAATTTATTTGTGCAAACATGATTGAAGGGATGAGAAAAGAATATACAAATTTATTTACATTTTGTGTTTGAATGGATGAACCCATTGCCTACGTACCATCTTAAAAAAAGATTAGGATCAAAACCTCGTAGTTCGGGGTAAAAAAATTCAAAATAAGTGAGTGGATTGATTGATCCAAAAACCTTAAGGTCTTTTGTTATCAAAGGGAGAAAACTCAACCTAAAACCACAAATCCACCATGTGAGGATAACTTCAACATGCTAGTGAGGGGTAAACCCTATAATAAGCATGGAAGACTCATTGTCCATCACTAAGGATAAAGGTGAGTATTATATCTACCTCAAGGATAACTCAAACCTAATAGCTAATGGTTACAAAAAAAAGGTTTGATTAAGAAGGTGGCCATTGAAACCACAAAAAGTATTTGAATGGGTTATATTTACCAATTAAAAGTATTTACAAAAATATGGTTAAAGTGGATTAAAAGGTTCAATTCAGAATAAGTGTTATGAAAAATAAGTTTTGAAAATCAAAAGCATAAGGCTTAGGTTTCTAATGTTGAAAACAAAAGTTATTGTTTGCACAAAAAGTTTTGGCTTGGGTTAGAATGGGAAAAAAAGAAGAAAAAAGGGGTTAAATTCCTAAACATACAAGAGATAAGGGAAAAGAAAATAAAACCACATTAGGAGTTTCCCTCTTGAGATCATATTGATGATCCAAGTAGCTCCCATCCTTTGGAATAAGCAGTCACAAACAAATATCTCAAGTCATTAAGCACAGGTAATCGGAATAAACCTCCAGGTGGTATCCCACAAATAAAGTGGAACACCAGGCTATCTCTGCAAGAGTCATGTGAGCCCTCACAAAAAAACTCAACAAACAGGTTAGAGAAAAAAAATAGGGTAATCAAGGGTTGCCCCCAAATCAAAATGTAACCACATGAATCATGCCCTTTCAATTCACAAAAAAACTCACAAAAAGCAACAAAGGGTAGGAGGCCTAAACCTATTGTCAAACACATACATTAAAAGGGTATCAAAAAATTTCAGGTTGAAAGTAGTGGAAATAGGGCATACCTGATTGGGGAGGATCGATTGAAATTGAGTTGCACCCGTGAGGTTTGCAGAGCAATCTGAGGGTTTGCCTCAGGAGGTTGCTCTGAACTCTGTAAGCTCTTCTCTCACTTTCTTTTTCCTGCCAGGGTAATAGGAATGGAATCCCTTTTGTTTCACTGAAACTCTGAATTTATAACCTGGTTTTTGTGGACCTGTGGGCTCAAATGAGAGAGACCCAAGTCCAAAATTTTGTTTGTTATATTTTATTTATTTATTTATTTCGTATTTCTTTTTTTTTCGTTTTTATTTATTTATTTATTTTTTTCGTTTTTCGTTTTTCGTTTTTATTTTTTTTATTTTTTTTAGTAAACAAAAGTAAGAGAAACAATGATGTATAATTCAAGCATGCTTGGTGATCTCAAACCAATCACAAGGAGTCCCACCCAAAGGCAAAGGGAACCAAGATGCTCATGATCCTTAAGGCTATGCAAATGCAATGTTATGATGCCATGAGGGATCTTAGGGTCAAAATTGGGGTCTTACAGATGCCCATATTTAAGGTCATTCTAGCCGGAGAAGTGAAGGTTAAAATCTTCGTCTCGACGAGGTAGAATGGGCTTAAATAATAACAAAGAGACAAATTTTGGTCCCTAAGAGACCTCATGATGCAGATGTATGTATGCAAATAGTACGAACTCTGTGGGGATATGTGTCTACAAAGAAGAAAAGACATCCGGAGAAACTGACAATCCATATGAGAAATACACTCAATGGGACAGAGACTCTGGGGACTCTTATGGGGATAGGAGAGGGAATAAAATGCGTGAGCAGGTCACGACTCAACGCTTGAGGAACAGAATTCCAAAGGGAAAATATCCAATGGAAAGACCCCAGCTGACTCAAAGGTGCATGTATTGGGGAATATGCCAATACAGCAAAAACTACCTACAATGGATACTTCGGATAAAAATCCGGATGAAAACAATCCACTAAGGGACTTCGTTGGGGATGCCTAAAAGGACACTCCTGGGGAAGCAGCGGGACGAGGTATTATCGATTACTGGGTAATAAGCTCAAGGAGACATGTAATCTGAGCGCCGGTATGAGGGTGAGATACAACATGCTCGGGAAGAATGAATATCTAAGACCGATATATAGGTGAGAGATATCAATCAACCAAATCATCTGAGGAAGACCTAAAAAGGTATATCTCAACTCAGGAAAATCTGACTCCACAGAGGACAAAAAGTCATAATAGGGAGCAGAGAGGAGGGAACACCAAGGATACCGGTTACTGGGCATATAATAGGTGACCAACCAAGGCGTGAATTGGGGAATGTTGGTGTAAGCCCTAGAGGCCAATACTTTTGGTACTTGTATCGAATTATTTATTAATAATAAAAGGCATTTTCTTTATTATGGTTGATTAATAAAGTCCCTGTAATAGATAGTCTATTTAATGTATTAAGTGTGACTTAATCATGAGAACACATTGAACATAAGGACACTATTCTTAAAGTATCCGTAGTCGAGCTTTAGTGTGAAGTGGGATAACATTAAAGCATTAAGACTATTATGTTTGTAGACTGATGATCACATCTCATGGATCATGGATAAAGAGTTATCAAGTCTTAAACATAGGTATGAATATTAGGAGTAATATTTTTACCGGATTGACCCGCTATGAGAATACTATATAGAAAGTTATGCAAAGTGTCATAAGTTATTCTCATGGTGAAAATAGTGTATACCACTCTTCGACCTGAAACCACTATGGATCCTAGATGTAGAGTGGAGTGCTTTATTGCTGATCCAACGTTGTCCGTAACTGGATAACCATAAAGACAGTTGATGGGTACTCCACAAAGCATGCTGAGGGACATGAGTGTCCTAGATGGAATTTGCCAATCCTGCGTAGCAGGATAAATGTGTATGGGCCCAATATTGAACTGGACAAGGGTGACACGGTCTATACCTTGTGTTCAATATAGACATATGGGCAAAGGGGTAATTATACACATAATTATTATCACATGAGGTTTTGTCAGATCACATGACATTTTCGTGACTTGGGTAGCAGTGATGTGTTGCTAGATACCGCTCACTGTTTATTATGTTAAATGCGTGATTTAATATAATTGCCAACGCCGCGAAAACCTATAGGGTCACACACAAAGGACGGATTGATGAGAGATAGAATAATTAAGGAACATCGTAAGGTACGGTGTACTTAAGTAGAATACGAAATATGGTAAGGTACCAAATACTTAAGTGATTTTGGCATTTTATGAGATATGGGCCAAAATGCACTTAAGTGGGCTTTTTGGCTTGAAGCCCACACAAGTGGTTCTATAAATAGAACCCCTTGGGTAGAAGCATTGTCGCTCCACAGTAACTCACTGAGATAGACAACACAACTAAAGAGTTGGAATTTCGTATCTCTCTCTCACTCAAAGCCTTCATTCATAACAGCTAGCACTACGATTGAAGGAATCCGTTCGTGTGGACTGAGTAGAGACGTTGTCATCGTTCAACGTTCGTGATCGCCCCGTGGATCTGTATCAAAGGTTTTGATCATTATCAGAGATCTGCACCAAAGGTTTGAATCGCCACAAGAGGTAACGATTCTATCACTGATCATGCCCATTCGTAAGGATCACTAGATGGAGAAATTTTTAAATTCCGCTGCGCCTTGGATGGCAATTCTCCTACAGTGGTATCAGAGCCACTTACGAAACCATGAATCTGATATTTGTTTTTGTTTTGTAATAATATGATTAAATACAGAATGAATCAAAGGTTAAATTGAGACCGATCAAGTTACATATATGTGATATATGTAATCCTGATGCAAAATACATTATATATGATATAGTGTTCTCGTTTCATTCATTCAAACCCTCGATGATTGTTTTCCTTTGAGCAATCAATGGTCGTTTGCTTCTTGATCCGACATTAGTATGGTGAAGCAATGACGTGTTGATCAATCATACTGAATTAACAATCGAGATGTGTTTGACGGTCTGAAATTGGTGCATCAGGGTTAGTGACGGCACAAGGGTTGTGTTGTCAGAGAGTTATGCGATTGGGGTTTGACTGCACAAGAGTTGTGCTTTCTAAACACTTTTTCGAACAGTGTTAACTGGTTAACGCCTAGGGTTAACCGGTTAACGAGAAACTGAATACAGCCTTCTAAACATTTTTGGAACAGTGTTAACCGGTTAACACATATGGTTAACCGGTTAACGCAATGCGAAATAAATTTTTTGAGATTTTCAAACAGTGTTAACCGGTTAACGTATTTGGTTAACCGGTTAACGCAAGGCGGAAAACAGTTTTCCAAGAAATTTTTCAACAGTGTTTACCGGTTAACGCATATGGTTAACCGGTTAACGCAAGGCAGAAAAGAATTTTCTAAAAGTTTTCAAACAGTGTTAACCGGTTAACGCATATGGTTAACCGGTTAACGCAAGAAAAAATTTCACCCGTTCGGATAGAAAAAGTGCTTTGAAGTATCAAGTGTTGATACGAAAAACGACTTCAATTTTAAATGAACCACCGTCCGCTGACCGGGCAGCGGAACACCCGTTCCCGCTGTCCGGGCAGCGGACCCCCGGCTAACTCTCCGTAGTGTGATCGGTCGTCGAAATTTAATTTGATTTTAATTAATTAAAGGAATTAATAATAATAATAAAGTGTTTATTATCGTTTTGTGGTGATCGGTTATGGCCTTAGTTTTCCTTTGTTTTGTTTTGGGTTTTTAAAATACGACCTGCGTGTCGTGCCTCTCTCTTAATCTCCCAAATGTAACTTCTTTTCTCATCGCACTCCCTCGTATGTAAAACGAGTTTCTTTTATATAATGTAATGATATGAAGAAAGCAAAGAAGTCAGTGCCAAAGGAGGACAACCTTGAAGATCTTACTTGGAGAAGCTTAGATCGTTGTAGGTTAGCTTAGGTTCTCTCATTGGCTTGGGAGAACAATTGCGCTAGGGGCCATAACTGTTTCATTATGTTTGTATGTATGTTGATGCATGTGAATGTATGTTGATGCATGTGAGAGACGGTTTATATGATAAACAAGCCGGTGAGATAAAAAAAATGCAATTCCCTCAAAATAAATATTAAGTTTTAAGCTCTCCAAGTTTTAACACTCATCAAGACTAGTATCGAATAATGTAGGTTTCACCTACGCGAGGTGCATGTTCTATATTAGTAAGGTGCGATGGGATAATTGTAATATCCAACTGTTAAAACAATGGGTCAAACTTAACTAAACAAATTTTAATAAGATTATATATATGTTTAGAAGCAAGAGTTGGGAATGATCCATATGATGGATTGGAATAAGGAGTTATTCACCCAACTGAAATTTTCGAGAGTTGTATGAGATACAATTGGAAGGAGTTCCTACCTAAATAACCTAGTTTTGTGTAATCCGCCTACGCGGACTTAGAACGAAGTGAAATATGGATCTCGACCCACTAGAAAATCTTCCAACGGGATATTCCGAATCAAATGATGAGGGTCATTTGTTTTGAATAAAATAGTGGGAGCATGTTTAATTAAAGGCCTAATTAAATATGTCAATGATACTTATATTTTCATTAATCCTTGTGTAGATTACCATGACAACAAACACCTCTAACAACATATTGCGATCAAACCTTGACAAGGAAAAATTGTCTAGGACAAATTTTCTGGATTGGTACCGAGACATGAGGATTATCCTCAAACATGATAAAGGGAAAGGCAAGGAAGTTGCCAAACCCAAACCCACTAGTGCTGCTTTGAAGCCTAGTGGAAGCATAGAAAAGGAAGGCACCTGCTTCCATTGCGGTAAGACCGCACACTGGAAGAGGAACTGCCCAAAGTTCCTGGAAGATAGGAAGAATGGAGTAGAGACTCCAACTTCAGGTATTTTTGTTATTGAAATTAATTTATCTACTTCTGCATCATGGGTATTAGATACTGGATGCGGTTCTTACATTTGTACAAATGTGCATGGACTGAAAAGGAGTAGAAAATTGGCAAAAGGTGAAGTCGACCTACGAGTTGGTAATGGAGCAAAGGTTGCTGCCTTAGCCGTAGGAACTTATGAATTGACTTTACCTAGTGGTTTAATAATCCAGTTAGAGAACTGTTATTATGTACCAGCAATTAGCAAGAATATTGTTTCCGTTTCTTGTTTGGACAAGTTCGGTTTTTCATTCATAATAAAGAACAATTGTTGTTCAATTTATTTGAATGATATATTCTATGCAACTTCACAAATGAACAATGGACTATATGTCATTGATCTTGAAATGCCTATTTATAACATTAATACTAAAAGGATGAAACCTAATGAGTTAAATCCAACTTACCTTTGGCATTGTCGATTAGGCCACATAAATGAGAAACGCATTTCCAAACTCCATAAAGATGGACTGTTGGACACTTTTGATTATGAATCATATGAGACATGCAAATCTTGTTTAATTGGAAAGATGACAAAGTCTCCATTCACAAGAAAAGGTGAAAGAGCTAATGATCTTTTGGGCCTCATACATACTGATGTATGTGGTCCACTGAACATATCAGTCAGAGGAGGTTTTCAGTACTTCATCACATTCACTGATAATTTCAGTAGATATGGTTATGTGTATTTAATGAAACACAAATCAGAGTCCTTTGAAAAGTTCAAAGAATTCAAGAATGAAGTACAAAACCAACTAGGTAAGAATATTAAAGCTCTTCGATCAGATCGAGGTGGTGAATATTTAAGCCTAGAGTTTGATGACCATCTGAAAGAGTGTGGGATCCTATCCCAACTCACTCCTCCTGGAACACCCCAATGGAATGGTGTGTCTGAGAGAAGAAATCGAACCCTGTTGGACATGGTCTGATCCATGATGAGTCAAGCCGATCTTCCAAACTCCTTTTGGGGACATGCGTTGTTGACCGCAGCTTACACACTTAACCGTGTTCCATCCAAAAAGGTTGATAAGACACCATATGAGATATGGAGTGGTAAGAGACCACATATGTCTTACATGAAGATTTGGGGTTGCGAAGTTTATGTGAAACGACAAATTTCAACTAAGCTTGAGCCCAAATCTGACCAATGCTTATTTGTGGGGTATCCTAAAGAAACAAGAGGATATTACTTCTACAATCCTTCTGAGGTCAAAGTGTTTGTCGCTCGAACTGGAGTTTTCCTAGAAAAGGATTTTATTTCCAAAGGAACCAGTGGGTGGAAAGTAGAGCTTGAAGAAATTCAAGAATCACAAAGCACCGATACACCTATGGAGGAATTAGAGCAGGAAACGTAAGTAGTTGTGTAAGAGCAACCTGCTCAAATAGAACAAGACCAGCGTAGGTCAGGCAGGATACGTCACCTACCTGAGATATACGGATATCTGATCAAGGTGATGTATTAATCATGGATCAAGATGAGCCTATGACCTACTCATGGAATCTTCATTTTGATGAAACAGTAAAACTGTATGGATTCATCAAGAACAAAGATGAGACTTGTGTCTACAAGAAGGTTAGTGGGAGCATGATTGTATTCCTGGTATTATATGTAGATGACATATTACTCATTGGTATCAATATCCCTACCCTGTAACAAGTAAAGTCTTGGTTGGGGAATTGCTTTTCTATGAAGGACCTAGGTGAAGCAGCCTATATATTAGGAATCAGAATCTATAGAGATAGATCACAAAACTGCTTGGCCTAAGTCAGAGTACATACATAGACAAAGTGCTGAGACGCTTTAATATGAATGATTCCAATCTAGTTATGTGTTTTGGTTAAATGGTGGCACTGTAAGCTTGAAAAGTTCAACGCAAGATGCAGTTGCTGATTCTACAACTGAGGCCAAGTATATTGTTGCCTTAAGTGCAGCAAAGGAAGCTGTTTGGATCAATAAACTTGGCATAGTCCCTAGCATTGTGGATCCCATTGGTCTCTATTATGATAACAATGGTGTTATCGCACAAGCTAAGGAGCCTAGATCTCACCAACGATCCAAACACATACTTAGGTGTTGTGCAAAAATATGTAAAGTACCTACATTTGACAATATAGTTGACCCACTGACAAAAGCCTCTTGCGCAGCAGAAGCATGATGGCCATACTAGATCAATGGGCATACGGGGTATGCCTGATTGGCTCTAGTGCTAGTGGGAGATTGTTGGTGTAAGCCCTAGAGGCCAATACTTTTGGTACTTGTATCGAATTATTTATTAATAATAAAAGGCATTTTCTTTATTATGGTTGATTAATAAAGTCCCTGGAATAGATAGTCCGTTTAATGTATTAAGTGTGACTTAATCATGAGAACACATTGAACATAAGGACACTATTCTTAAAGTATCCGTAGTCGAGCTTTAGTGTGAAGTGGGATAACATTAAAGCATTACGACTATTATGTTTATAGACTGATGATCACATCTCATGGATCATGGATAAAGAGTTATCAAGTCTTAAACATAGGTATGAATATTAGGAGTAATATTTATACCGGATTGACCCGCTATGAGAATACTATATAGAAAGTTATGCAAAGACTCATAAGTTATTCTCATGGTGATAATAGTGTATACCACTCTTCGACCTGAAACCACTATGGATCCTAGATGTAGAGTCGAGTGCTTTATTGTTGATCCAACGTTGTCCGTAACTGGATAACCATAAAGACAGTTGATGGGTACTCCACAAAGCATGCTGAGGGACATGAGTGTCCTAGATGGAATTTGCCAATCCTGCGTAACAGGATAAATGTGTATGGGCCCAATATTGAACTGGACAAGGGTGACACGGTCTATACCTTGTGTTCAATATAGACATATGGGCAAAGGGGTAATTATACACATATTTATTATCACATGAGGTTTTGTCAGATCACATGACATTTTCGTGACTTGGGTAGTAGTGATGTGTTGCTAGATACCGCTCACTGTTTATTATGTTAAATGCGTGATTTAATATAATTGCCAACGCCGCGAAAACCTATAGGGTCACACACAAAGGACGGATTGATGAGAGATAGAATAATTAAGGAACATCGTAAGGTACGATGTACTTAAGTAGAATACGAAATATGGTAAGGTACCAAATACTTAAGTGATTTTGGCATTTTATGAGATATGGGCCAAAATGCACTTAAGTGGGCTTTTTGGCTTGAAGCCCACACAAGTGGTTCTATAAATAGAACCCCTTGGGTAGAAGCATTGTCGCTCCACAGTAACTCACTAAGACAGACAACACAACTGAAGAGTTGGAATTTCGTATCTCTCTCTCACTCAAAGCCTTCATTCATAACAGCTAGCACTGCGATTGAAGGAATCCGTTCGCGTGGACTGAGTAGAGACGTTGTCATCGTTCAACGTTCGTGATCGCCCCGTGGATCTGTATCAAAGGTTTTGATCATTATCAGAGATTTGCACCAAAGGTTTGAATCGCCACAAGAGGTAACGATTCTATCATTGATCATGCCCATTCGTAAGGATCACTAGATGGAGAAATTTTTAAATTCTGCTGCGCCTTGGATGGCAATTCTCCTACAAGGAATATTCCCAAAGCACTCATCATCCAAAAGAGGGCTAAAAGCAAACTCGATGATACGATGGATATTCGACTCCGTAAAGGGGGTACGAATCTTACTCGACTGGGGAAGAACAAAAGCTTCGACCAAAGAGTGCATGAGATATACTATCTATTACCGTCAGAACGTAGATAATATACTCACGTGGACGATTATCCACAACCGGTTACTGGGTTAATAAAGGATAAATCGACCGAAAAGAAAAGGCATCGGGATACCGAAACTAGGTATATAATGATGACCAATTAAGGCATGAATTAGGGAATATTCCCAAAACACTCATCATCCAAAAAGAGGGCAAAAAGCAAACTCGATTATGGGATGGACATTCGACTCCGAAAAGGGGGTACGAATATTACTCAACTTGGGAAGAACAAAATGCTTCGACCAAACAGTGCATGAGATATACTATCTATTACCGTCAGAACGTAGATAATATACTCGCATGGACGATTATCCACAACCGGTTATTGGGTTAATAAAGGATAAATCGACCGAAAAGAAAAGGCATCGGGATACCGAAACTAGGTATATAATGATGACCAATTCAGGGGAGGAACAATCGTTACTAACAACAACAAGATAGACGAGAGATGACCCGCTGGGGATAAATTGCGTAATTAGAGCAATTATCCAAGTGATATATCACCGGTTACTGGGTGATATACTAAAAAATTAAGGAATGTCAATATCGAATTTTTCATAAAGATAACCAACAAGGAGGGGATTACATCTACCGGTATGAGGGTAGAGAACCGCAAAAGAGAGTACCCGTCATCGGTTAGGATGAACAACAATCAAGGTTTAACTCTGCACGGGGACAAAATGGGGTTTACAACTACCGGTTACTGGGTAGTAGACCACAGAAATATGACTTACAACTACCGGTATGAGGGTACAGAACCACAGACTCCGCCGGGATAATAATTACTAATTATTAGGCGATTATTCATTTACCACGGGGAAACAGGAAAAGAGTCTCAAGAGACCGATCTAGGATCAAACCAGATAGGCATACCAAATCAAGACTTGTCCCGGTGAGGATATAACTCAATGGGGAAAACCATCCCAATATATGTGTTGGGAAGGAACAAAAACAATCAACATCCGCGAGGATATAACTCGGTGGGGAATATGGAAGAAAGGATAGACGCTTTCTGCTTATGGAGCTGACTCTATATGGAGAGATCCGACACACACGTCTGCTTGGGGAAGTATATCACCAAATAGTAGGAGACAACAAACAACGATATATGGCAAAGAATGCAACATGAATACCTGAATGTTATAATTATGCATGAATATGTGTGGTTTATGTATGATGTATGCTGACAGACAGACATATCTAACACAACCAAGTCCAGGAATTAACCACCCGGTACTACATCTCAAGAGAGAAAGCCAAGTTCACCAGAGAGTATCCAATATGCTGGGGATCAGAGATACCAGGAAGCAAAGAACTTTGTAGGGGATGAATCATCAATCATTCCAGCTGGGGACGAGAGTTATCCCAGACAAGGTCCACCACACCAACAACTCTACTGGGGAATCTATCCGAGGAGATAAAGGATTTATCGGGATCAACCACCAAATACCGCTCTTGCCCAAAGAGATCCAAGCTACTGAGGAAGAAAGATTGCTACTCTGCTGAAGGGAAGAGAGGTGACTCTCAACAAGCAATCCACTTGGTAGGATAAACCACAAGGGGTTCCGGAGGGAGGAGATACAGTCATGCCAGGAATATGGACAAAAATCTTACCCTGTTGGGGATCGTACCACCCTTGGGAGAGCAGTGAGGGTCTCCTAAGTATCCTTTCATTATTGTGAATGTTCACTTTGTTTAAAAACAAATTATAAAAAATTCGATCGTTTAAAACAATGATATTTTCTTAATCAAAACATGCAAAACATTTGTTGAATAGAAACAGATAAGAGTGCCAATATTTGGATAAAAGGCTCAAATTTATTTGATAGAATGGTAGTCTGCGAATGGCAAGACTCCATAGATCTTTCCAAATTTGAAATTGGTGATATATATTGGAAAAGGGCTACATTGAACATAATGACCATTTCTCCACCAATTCTGAATCTGATGTATTTGAAGCTTTGGCTGATAATGAGCAAGGATTTCTGACGGATGACAGTTGTAGAACAAAGTCTTGTCAGGATGCAGTTACTTGCCAAATCCCTAATTTTTGCCTAGATTGCCCCAGGATGAGGTACTCAATCTAGCGGGATACATATATCATTATTATATATTTTTGTGTCTCTAACTTTTGCCTGGTGTAGCACCTCAAATTTGCACCTACCATTTTGTACATTCATTTTCATGTTTAGGTCATTAACATTGCATTGTCCACTGCATAGCATTGCATTGTCCTTTGCCCTAGTGCAAGTCATCAGTCAAGACTGGTCAGGAGATCCAGTTGTGCCAGCAAGCAAATGCATTCCCTATTTAAGCAAAGCCCTAGGGTTGGTTCATTGAGTTCATATGACCTAGGGTTCATTTTGAAGTGGTTTGGCCAAAGATTGGATGTTCAGAGATCATCATCAGTCAAGACGCAATTCATCTGAAACCCTAGAAAGTCAACCAAAGTCAACTGTGCATTCAACCATGGATTTGAAGGTGGGAGATGGTTAGAGAGGCCTCATTCATGTCCATACAAGTCTCATTTGGCATTTCAAACATCAACATTGAAGAATTTGAGGTCAGATGAAAAGTTTCCAAAAATAGTAAGTGACCTATAATTTGAAATTGCCAAAAATGGAAAGGTTTTCTCCTCAAGATTACATGACCAAGCAAGCTTCAAATGAAATTTTGTCCAACATGAAAGTTGAAGATCTTGCTCTCACCTTTCCAAAAAGTCCAAGAACATGAATTTCTCATGTATGGTTGGAAAGATATGGATCAATCATAGCCAAAGGAATTTGAACTTCACAAGTGCATAGATTTTGAAACCATAAAGCCAATTGAAGTGGTTCTTTTTGCAACGTTTCTCTCTTGACATGTACTATCCAATTCATGCATCATAAGCCATGCATTTTGATCACAAAAATATGTGCATTTTCATTTGAATTTTGGAGGGAAAATGGTAATTTGAATTTGGTTCATTGTTTTCACTTCCCACCAATTGCATTTGCTTCAATACAGATTTTTGAATGAATTCCAAGCAAAATTCGAGCACTGTTGCATTGCTTTACATGCATAAGGGGTGAATTTGCAAAATTGGCATTACACTTGGTTTTCATTAATCTCATTTGCATTGCCTAATTGTGATTAGCATACATCATTAGCACAACATATATATAGCATAATCATAACAGAAAATGGAGGAACACATCAAAATTCTCAGATCTAGATCCATTTGCACAATTTTCTTCATTTGGTTCTCTCACTTTTTTCATCAAATTTCTTCATAAACCTTGCCTTGTTCTTGATCAATCCTGGATCCACAAGCATAATTAGACATTTTGGAAGCAAGATCCATCAATTTTCGAGCTGATTTGGAGCTGTTGAAAGTTACATCCATTAATGGCAGTTGGAGATTCAAGCAAGGTCGTGCAAGATTAACCTCCAAACCTTCATCCAAATCATCATACAAGAGCTGAGGAAGAACTGTTTGGACTTCTCAAGGCTTGAATCACTCTGTTTCACTTCTGCACTTCCATTAAGGTCAGAATTCGCGTTCATTGATTCATGAAATTGATGTATGCATGTTGTAGATCTTTCATCCCTGAGTATGCTGAGCTTTGTCTCATTGATTTTCATGGAGAAACGAGTGAGATATGTTAGATTTAAGATTGATACATGAAACTTCTTTGGCTTGAATCTCTGGATACATGTTAAATTAGGTTAAATTGATCTTAGATTAGTGTTGTATGTTGAAAGACGAATCCAATGGTGTATTCATTTTGCATTTCTGGACACATGTGTTCTTGAGGCTCAAGAACACGATGAATCTGATGAAGAACTTAGGGTTTTCTGTCCAGAATAGCGTTTGATCCGTTTTAGCGCTTGTTGCATGTGATTTTATGTTTAAAGCCATGCAGTGGTCCAGCGTGTCTTGGCGTGGCGAAATGATTGGTTGTGAGAGCTTCCCCCTGCCACATAAGCTTTAGTGAAACGGTGCGTTTCACTAGGAAACGCGCCAAGTTTTAATTCCTCCTCTGTTCGAATCCGGGCGAGGGCTTTTCCATATTGGCCTTTTGCATTTTGTTCATTTTGTGCTATCCATGTTCATCCATGCTTTCATGTGTTTTTTTTATTTTTCATTCATTTAAAAAATTCATAACTCATTGATGGATGATCCAAATGACCTGGGAATTTTTGCATGTTGTTCCTCATGATTTCTAGTTTTTTATGATTATTTTTCCAGAAATTGTGCACGCATGAAAAATGTTTTGGCCTAGGGATTCTATATGTGTGTGTTTTTTTTGAACCTTGCTTGCCATTTGCTTTGTGAAATGATGAATTTTAATCCAATGCCTTTGAAACTTTGTATGCTTAAACTAGACACCGTTAGGGACCTTTTGGTGTTGAGTTTGCATTTTTAGCATTTCTGGTTGTTGAGATGTGATCTGGTTAATGTAGGTGTGACAATGTGTGTCACACCTTTGCTTGCTCAACTTGTTGATTTTCTTTGCCTTGCCAAATAAATGCCAAATGATATGATTTTTTGCATGTTGTTTCTTCTGGATGTTAGGATTGCTCATGATTTTTTGTGGAATTTTTTGATTCATTTCTGATTTGTTTGACATTTTTCTTGCTGGTTGACCATTTGTGGACTTCTTGATAGTCATGAACTTCAATGATTTGTGAAATGATGGTTGTGTATCATATGAACTTGAAATTTTGCACATTGTTTCTAGACACTTTGAAGTTTATTGTGGCTTTGGTTTGATGTCTTTATCATGTTTGGATTCTGTTTTAGGCTTGTGTGAAGTTGATGTACCAATTGTTGTCCTATTTGAGCTTGTTTGTGCTTACCATGACTTGATGAATTTGTTTGCCATGCTTATACTTGTCCAAATGCCTTGATTATTGGTGTGTTGATCATGTGATGTGTTCTGTTTAGCCATGATTTTTTTTGGGATTTATTGAATCATTTTTGAATTAATGTGCATTTGTTCATTCTGTTGCTTTTATGAGCTTTCAACTTGTATGCTTTGCCTTATTTGACTTGTGAAATGATTTTGGTGCATGCTATTGACATGAGACATTTTGGATTAGGTTCTTATTGTATTGGAGTTGATTCATGTCAATTTTCATGATATGTTTTGAATTATTTCTCCCCCTTTGACCCTAGGCCTTGTCCTAGTGGTTGGTGCTTATGTTTGAGCTTTGTTTTCAGGATAAGAAGCATATGGCATTGAGGAGATTGATTCATTTGCTTAAAGTTGGTTGATTGTTGAATGTTGACTAATCTTGACTTGTTTTGTAGGTGGCCTTTAGCTCATTTGAGTTGAGCTTGTGCCTTGCATATTGGTGCATTGTTTGTGGACTGTTGACTATTAACTGTCTGTTTGACCTTTTTTGAGTTGTGTACTGATTGAGTTGGATTGTTTTCAGGTACATTAGTTGCTTAAGTTCATTGTGAACTTGCTTTTGCTGTTGCTTGGTTGCTTAAGCATTGAGGTATAACTTCTCTGACTTCATGTAGTCTGGAACACCTGTCCTGTTACTTGGGCAGGCACCTGTCTGAAGCCCTCCTTAAGAGGCAATGCTTGTGTTTGTTTATCTTTGTGTCAAGCAGGAAAAGACCTCTAAGAGGCAATTGGCAGATAAAAGAGATGTGCAATCCATCTTCTGCTATTCAGTTGAGTCATCCCTTTGCTCACACACCTTGTGTTGATGCATTATGGATATTAACCCAAGATCTTTGTTGAGTCAGTCATATGTGGAGAAGAGTTCCAGCTTTCTGAACTCCCACACTTTCATTTGTCTGAAGCTCTCCCAGGCCAGGGATAAGAGCTGTGAAGTCTTATCTTCACTTCCCATTTCATCTGCTTCACCCTAACTCTCAATGTTAGGGTTAAGAGCTAACATCACCCGATTCCAGTTGGCTTGTGTTTCACAGCCTAACCTTGTGTGAGCCCACTTTGTTTGTATATAGTGTGTGTTATTTGTGTGATTGATTGCTTTGCTTGTGCTGCTTAGGATAGCTTGCTCCCTGTGCAAGTTAGCTAGAAACCTTAACTTAGGGATGATATGCATGACAACTTCTAGGCTCGATTCGTAGTCTCCCTAGTAGTTTGTGTCTCCCTTTGTATCTGGTTAGGCTAGTCCTTTGTCCCTGCGTAGGGGAACTACGTCGCCCTGATCCTCATACCAGATGAGGTACGTAGGCAGGAGATGAGCTGATCTCTCTGGGCGCCCTTTTTGCTTTTGTCCCTTGTGTGTGTTAGGAGATGGATGTAAGACCAGCGATTGGTATTCCGTATCCTCTTGTTGTGTGCTTGGAGTCCGATGTAAGTCCAGCGATTGGCATTTGGTTTCCAGTGTGGGTGTGTTTGGCTTGGAGTCCGATGTAAGTCCAGCAATTGGCATTTGGTTTCCAGTGTGTGTTTGTTGGTGTGGAGTTTGACGTAAGTCCAGCGATTGGCAGTCGATTTCCTGTGTGGTTTTGTTTGGCGTGCGTTAGTCGAGCTACGAGTGCTCTGATTCTCCGGTCAGAGAAGATACGTATGCATAGGATGCGACATCCTAGCGAGCATGTTTCCCCTAGTCCGAACTACGTCGACTCTGATGTCTATGCCTGATAGACTACGTAGGCCCAGGATGCGATATCCTGCCGAGTTGGTTTCTTTTGTCTTTCCTGTGTCTTTTTTCAGCCAATGTTTGATGTTTGTTTGAGCAGCGTTTTAGCAACCTTTATCCTTCCTTTTGTGCGTGCATCCCGTCGAGTACGACGGATGCGTAGGGGTGCTAATACCTTCCCTTCGCATAACCGACTCCCGATCCCATCTCTCTTTGGTCACGAGACCATGTCTTTTCCAGGTTTACTTCGAGCGTTTCCTTTCCCTCTTTTGGGATAAATAACCCACGGTGGCGACTCTGTTGTTTTGTTTTCCCGCCGGTTTTTCGCGTAATGCGACAGCTGGCGACTCTGCTGGGGAATAGAAGAAGTTGACCTCTTGCTGGTCCATCTTCCCTAAGAGAGTCTCTCCTAGCGCTCTCTAGGTTAGGGTTTGGTTGCTTTTGCTGTTTTATTTATTGCATTCATTTAGTTATTGTTTGCATTTATGTTTGCATTCATTCATATTCATCTGTTCATCTGGCTGTGCTGTGTTGTCTCTCTGTTGGGGTGGGAATTACTCGAGGTAAAAGGCCCAATACCCAGGCTAGGAGTGAAATCTAGAAAACCTAGGAATATAGTGATTCATGGGAAGCGGGTGGTATTGCGCCACTTAGCGGAACATTGATATCACGAGCAGTTCAGACTCTGATGGGGTATTATCGGTGCATACATCGGGTGTGCACAGGATGATATTCTTGAAAGGGTTGTTTATCCTGCGTTTCTCTTGACCTTACCCTGGCCTAGATGACACCCGTGAGTGGGGAGGGAATGATCATTACAGGTACCGTTGGTGACTTGTTGGTGACTCTGGTTACTGGAGGTGACTTTGGTTCAGATGAACTTATGGGTACTTACTTCTGACACGCCGGAATTCTGTCCGTGATATCTATCAGCGGGTTCCGTTTATTTCGGATCCCCGGGTCGAATTTGAGAGTACTCGTTTAGAGGATCTGGTTGTCATCCGTTTAGTGGATGTTCCTGTGATGATAAGTGATGTGATCTCCGGTTCCGTTTATTTCGGAACTTCACAAGTTGGACTTATGGTGACTTAGTCCCTCAGATGATTATGATTAGTTCAGAGACCGGGCCAGTACAGTTGATCTTGAGATGACTTAGAGATGGCACAGTGACTTGCATTCATGCATTTGCATCAGTCCCATGTAGCATTCATCTACATTCAACTCATGTCTATCCGTATTCAGGATCCATTATTTTTGATTGAGATTCCGGTTGAGAGACATCCGGAGGTCGGAATGTTATTGATGAAAAATTATCCGTCTCAATGAAGCTAGAATCAAAGGACGTTCCTCACACGGATAGACATTGCATGCGTGAATCATATTGACTTGTTTGCTGTTTTGTAGGTGTCAGTATTCAGCCGGTGCGCATAGCTCTTCCGTTCAGATATCTGGCCAAACTCAACAAACGCAGACTGATGGATCCACCTGTCGCGGCGGGATTTTTCACGAGATTAAGTATTGATTGAACTTAACCCGTTTGAAAAATATTTTAAATGCAAGAGTCGCCACCGTCTTTTATTTTATCCAAAAAGAGGAAGGGAAAAATAACGATAAATCCCTTTAGAGTTACGGGTTCGGGGGTTGGTTATGCAAAGGGAAGGTATTAGCACCCTCTACATCTGTGGTACTCCACAGGAACCTTTTTGCTTATGTTTATGTGAATGCTTTGCTTTTTTCGCTTTGATCGTTTGATTAGGGAGATGAGAAAAGAACTTGATTTTATTGCTTTTGGACTCGATAAAGTCGTAGACTTCATGCCTAAGTATCTCCAAGGCGCAATGGAGAAATCAGAATCCACGTAGTTCTCCCAAAAGAAAAGGGGAAAGTCTGTTTTGTGTATTTTAGATTGGCGTGTCTTGCCATCTCTTGCTCGACCTAGGCGGGAGGCTTCGAGACTGACACGTCCTTTTGAAAATGTTTTTAAATTGAAAAGCCAAAGCTGGCAAAAGATTTGAATGAGCCTAAACCCTGAAACAATAAATAAATGGGCTCATTATAAGGAAGCCCAAGAGTAAGCTTGTGAGTGTGTGAAAAGGGTTTCTTAAACGGCGACCGTTGGAATCGCATCGGGTTTCTCTTTTTTGGATTTTTCGATTTTTTAACATAAAACGTGAACAATACGATTAAACACACAATACAGAACATAAAAAATGCGAGAAAGTAAATTATTACAACACAGTTAGCTATGAATAGTTAGTATTACGAATAGTTAGTGGAGTTAATCGAGCTGAAACTGAAACGAAACGGTTAGTAACAACATAAACAAATATAAAAAAACAATATAAACATTTACTTTAGACAAAATAAACATTTGATATAAATAAACATTTAATTAAAATAAACATTTAAACAAATAATTAATTTAACTAACATTTAAATAAAACATATATGCAAAATAATAATAAAAGATAAACAATATTTAGTAAACAAAAGTAATATATATATATATATATATATATATATATATATATATATATATATATATATATATATATATATATATATATATATATATATATATATATATATATATATATATATATATATATATATATTTTAGACAATAAATATATAGTAGACAAAAATAATATATATATGTACATTTAGACAACTAATATATAATAGACAAAAATAATATATATATATATATATATATATATATATATATATATATATATATATATATATATATATATATATATATATATAGACAAATAATATATAATAGACAAAGATAATATATATATATATATATATATATATATATATATATATATATATATATATATATTTAGATATATAATAGACAAAAATAATATATATATATATATATATTTAGATAAATAATATATTAAAACACATGTCGGCAAGCCGGAACTTTGCCGATTTCAGAGATAAGTGAAGAATATTACCTTGTGTGAAGAGGATGAACTTCTGATCGTCCAAATGATCGACCGAAAGCTGGAAACCGTCACCGACGCAGTGCTGGCTGCCTTCGTGAGTACCTGACTTCAACGTCGCTTTTGATCGGTGAAACGACGCCGGAATGAAATGAACCTTGGATATTTGTGACCTGGACTCAACGAACTTCAAAGATATGAAATCGGTTTTGTGTTTCGGTGAATAATCGGGACGATTTTGGGTTACCGAAAATGAAGAACAAGTGAAATACGGTAATGCTTTTGGAAAAATATTTCTTTTCAATTCTCTGTTTCTCTCACCACACGTTTTTTCCTTACTGATCCACCTTTTTCCTTTTTTCTTCTTTTTCTTACTAACCACATCTATATATATATATTTAGATTACTTAAACAATAAGAAACCTAAAAAATATCTAACATAAATTAATAATATATATTTAGATTACTTAAACAATAAGAAACCTAAAAAATATCTAACATAAATTAATAATATATATTTAGATTACTTAAACAATAAGAAACCTAAAAAATATCTAACATAAATTAATAATATATATTTAGATTACTTAAACAATAAGAAACCTAAAAAATATCTAACATAAATTAATAATATATATTTATATATTATATAATAATAATAATAATAATAATAATAATAATAAAAAAATAATATAATATTAATCCTAATTAAATAAACTAATTAACAACTAAACACAATTAATATTAAGCACAAATAATATTAAACGGCACACGATTAAAATACGATAAAATCGAGCGACACGAACGCGATAAAAATGATGACAATTTGCACAGCAAAACAGACAAATTGATAAAACCAATAAACCAGTAAACCGGTAAACCAGAAAAATCAACAACACGACTCAAACAGACTCGATTAAATCACACGGCACAACACGTAATTAAATAAACAACCCTAGGCAATAATAAAATCAACACGACATCACGAAAACACTGACAAACACAATCACAAATAATCGGACAATACGAAAACTCTAATATATTCGAAATACAGTCAAAATACCGACAAACAAACAATTAAATAGATAAAAACGCACAAAACCTAATCGAAGCGATGCCACGCACAAAAGAGATAAGCGAGATAAATACGAGGCAACGATATCGGCCAGGTTTTGCTAAAACAACGAAATACAACGCGGTAAGCAACGAAAACACACAAAACCTAATCAAACCAGTTGTCATGCGAAGTTTAAGAAATTGAGATGAATACGAGACAACGAGATTAATCAGGATATGGTCAACAAAACCAAAGTCAAATTTTGGGGTGCGACAGATGCCCCTATTTAATTAACTTAGGCCAGATAGCCGGAGGCTATCAAATGGCGTAAGGTAATTAAATATGACAAACGCCATAAAATTTGACCGCAAATGCATGTATGCATGACGCAAAAGACAGACAGACACAGAGACACAGGAGTGCAAACTCTACTGGGGAAGGACATACACCGACTCAATGCATGAAGGTAAACACTGAGAATACTCAGCTGGGGAAGATTCACTACCTATTCATAGATGGAAAATAGGAGGAAAAGAGATATCGACTCAATGTTGACGATACATCACTATCTCATAGATGAAAGTGGGAAAAGATCAATATAACAAGAGTACTGATGTGACAGTACATTACCAACTCAAAGATGGAGGTAACAGAAAAGATGAATACTGTAACACCCTTCTAAAATACCCCAAATATTTAATTAAAATAACAACGTATAAATCAGAGTAATCATGCAATTAAGGGTGTCACACATTTATTTCGCACCATTCGTCATACTATTTAGTCATGCTCATTATTTAACTCAAAACATAAAGTATTGCATAATACGCAGCGGATAGAGATCAAATCGATCATTCAAAACATGTAACATACTACATGTAAACTGGTTCAACAAACATCAACAACACAGTTAAAATGTTCCCTCCCGATGTTACATCTATCAGAGCATGACCCATTAAGGAGACTACACTAGACTCCAAGCATTAGCTTCTACTCAATCACTGCTCGTTACCTGAAAAATAGTTGTAAGGGTGAGTTCCTCAATCGATATAATAAGCATTATAGAATATAATGTCATGTTAAGTAATTTTAACACATTAATCACCCTAATCGTATCACACATTCAGTAACGGCACATCAACTCAAATATCATACTCAATATCAACACAATTCATACTCATGCTCAATGCCAACACAACACACGTATAACATTGGAATACATCCATTCATATTATACACTACACATATATTATGCAATGAGACTCCATGCATGCGGTACCGACTATTCGTGAACATATAGTTCAACTTCACCGACCAAATCCAGGTACGGCTACCAAGCTCACCAGTCCCACTCATTTGAGACCTAGTGACTCACATCACTAATTCCTCACCATGGGAATTAGCTACCACCCCAAGGGCCATGCTATGCACGCTAATTCACCTAGCATGCAAACATCAACAACAGTCCAAAATGATAACATCACTAATTCCTCACCATGGGAATTAGCTACCACCATAAAGGCCACATTATGCACGCTAATCACCTAGCAATGCAACATCACAACAATAATCCACAATGGACCGATGCTCACTCTCTAAGCCATAAAACAGTCCATTCACAACACATGCATAACATACACATTCACAACGTTATGCATACCATCATACAGTATCAACACATGTATCAACACATCATATCATGTCAAATAATTAAACACAGTATTAGCACACTCTACTAATACCTATACTGCTCAAAAACAGCGGGAAATAATCCCTACTATATCACACACCGATATAGGCAACCATCAATTAGGCACACAACATTTTAATTAACAATTTTTCCACTCTGCAACAGTGTTAACCGGTTAACGCCCTGGGTTAACCGGTTAACGCAGCACAAACACGCTTCCTGCCCAAAACTTAACAGTGTTAACCGGTTAACACCCTGGGTTAACCGGTTAACGCAGACAAAACAACAATTATTCAGAATACATAACAGTGTTAACCGGTTAACACCCTGGGTTAACCGGTTAACGCAAGACAGAAGCTGTTCCTGCGCTAACACAAGGCAGAATGCAGAATACTCCGCATTTTCCGCCGTTGGAGGACTTCCGGACCTCCGATTCCAATTCCGTAAAAAGCTATACGTTCGGAAATTCACAACTAACCCAAACACAGATTCAATTACAGCCTAAACACAGTTTATCCAACATAATTTTCCAGTATTCACAATCCCAATTAGGGTCAATTCAACGGTTTATCACTACCCATTACATGCTAACCCATAATACCCATTAAACGACGATAAACCCCCCTTACTTGAGTTAATCCGGCAATCTCTAAGCTCCAAGCTTTTCTCTTCTCCAACCTTTTGCCCTTGCTCTTCCTCTTTGCCCTTTCTCCACTTTCCACTTTTCAGCCGCTTCTCTGTTTCACGTAAAACTCTTTTTACCAAATGGGATTCTTTTTCCTTATTTCACACTTATATATTTTCCAATAATTATTATTCCAAAATAATAATAATAATAATCCAATAATTCCAATTATTTAACTAAATTAATAAATATAATATTAATTTAAATCAAATAATTATCTTATTTTTATTGGGGTGTTACAACTCTCCCCCACTAAAAGAGTTTTCGTCCTCGAAAACATACCTCAAGCGAATAACTCCGGATAAGAATCCTTCATCTGACTCTCCAGTTCCCAAGTCACATTGCCACCTGCTGGTCCTCCCCAAGCTACCTTTACCAAAGCAATCTCCTTACCCCGCAACTGCTTCAACTCTCGATCCTCAATCCTCATAGGTGATGTTTCAACAGTCAGGTTATCTCTCACCTGTACATCATCTATTTGGACTACATGCGACGGATCATGAATGTACCTCCTCAGCTGAGACACATGAAAAACCTCATGCAAATTCGCAAGCGACGGCGGTAAAGCGATACGATAGGCTACCTCCCCTATCCTCTCCAAAATCTGATAAGGACCAATAAATCGAGGTGTCAACTTCTTCGACTTCAAAGCTCGACCAACACCAGTTATCGGAGTGACACGAAGAAACACATGATCTCCCTCTTGAAACCCAAGTGACTTCCTCCTCTTGTCGTGATAACTCTTCTGACGACTCTGAGCAATTCTCATCTTCTCCTGAATCATCTTAATCTTTTCTGTAGTTTGTTGAACAATCTCCGGTCCAACCACAACACTCTCACCGGACTCATACCAACATAAAGGTGTCCGACATCTCCTACCATACAAAGCTTCAAACGGTGCCATACCAATGCTCGAATGAAAACTATTGTTGTAGGTAAACTCAATCAAAGGTAAATAACAATCCCAAGCACCTCCCTTTTCCAAAACACAAGCTCTCAAAAGATCCTCTAATGACTGAATCGTCCTCTCAGTCTGACCATCAGTCTGCGGATGATATGCAGAACTCAATCTCAGCTTAGTTCCCAAAGCCTTCTGCAAACCTTCCCAGAACTTCGATGTAAATCTCGGGTCTCTGTCCGAAACAATACTCGACGGAATACCATGCAAACTTATAATCTTCTCAATATACAACTCGGCTAATCTCTCTAACGGATAATCCATTCTGATCGGAATGAAATGAGCCGATTTCGTCAATCTGTCAACAATCACCCAAATGGCTTCAAAATTCTTAATTGTCCTCGGCAAACCAGACACAAAATCCATACTGATACTATCCCACTTCCACTCTGGAATAGTCAACGGTTGCATTAGCCCAGACGGCTTCTGATGCTCAATCTTTGACTTCTGACAAGTCAAACAGGAATAAACAAAACTCGCAATTTCTCTTTTCATTCCCGGCCACCAAAATAACTTTTTCAAATCATGATACATCTTCGTAGCTCCAGGATGAATACTCAGGCCACTACGATGTCCTTCCTCCAGAATACTCTTCTTAAGTTCGGTAACATCCGGAATACACACCCGATTACCAAATTTCAAAACACCATTCTCATCCACTCTGAATTCACCACCTTGACCTTGATTCACTAGAGTCAACTTATCAACCAAAAGCACATCGTATTTCTGACCCTCTCTAATCTCATCCAGAATACTACTCGTTAACTTCAACATTCCCAATTTAACACTATTGTGAGTACTCTCACACACCAAACTCAAGTCTCTAAACTGCTCAATTAAATCCAATTCTTTAACCATTAACATAGACATATGCAATGATTTCCGACTCAATGCATCAGCCACTACATTTGCTTTACCCGGATGGTAATTCAAACCAAAGTCATAATCCTTCAGGAACTCTAACCATCTCCTCTGTCTCATATTCAGCTCTTTCTGATCAAACAAATACTTTAAACTTTTATGGTCACTGAAAACCTCAAATCTTGATCCATACAAGTAATGCCTCCATAACTTCAGAACAAATACTACAGTCGCCAACTCTAAGTCGTGTGTCGGATAGTTCCTCTCATGAACCCTCAGTTGTCTCGAAGCATAAGCTATAACCTGCTTATTCTGCATCAACACACCACCCAAACCCAACAATGAAGCATCACAGTAAACCTCAAATGGTTCCGACGGACTCGGTAATATCAGAATAGGAGCAATAGTTAGCCTTCTCTTTAACTCTTGGAAACCTTCTTCACACTTTGAGTCCCAAACAAACGCTTGCCCCTTTCTAGTCAACATCGTCAACGGTAACGCCAACTTAGAAAATCCCTCAATGAACTTCCTATAATAACCAGCCAATCCAAGGAAACTTCGAATCTCAGCAACAGACTTCGGAGCTTCCCACTTAGACACCGCTTCTATCTTAGAAGGATCAACAGCAACACCACCTCTTGAAATTACATGACCAAGAAAACTAACCTCTTCTAACCAAAATTCACACTTAGCCAGTTTAGCAAATAACTTCTTTTCTCGGAGAACTTCTAAAACCACTTTCAAATGCTCAGCATGCTCTTCTTCAGATTTCGAATACACCAAAATATCGTCAATAAACACCACAACAAACTGATCTAGGTACGGATGGAAAATCCTATTCATATACTCCATAAACACTCCAGGCGCATTAGTCACACCAAAAGGCATTACAGAATACTCATAATGTCCATACCTTGTTCTGAAAGCAGTCTTCTGAATATCCTCAGTTTTCACACGTATCTGATGATATCCCGATCTCAAATCTATCTTGCTGAACACACTCGCACCAACCAACTGATCCATCAAATCATCAATTCTCGGCAAAGGATACCGATTCTTGATTGTCACTTTATTCAGTTGCCTGTAGTCCACACACAACCTCATAGTACCTTCTTTCTTCTTAACCAATAACACTGGTGCACCCCACGGTGACACACTCGGACGAATAAATTTCTTATCCAACAGATCTTCCAGCTGACTCTTCAATTCAGCTAACTCAACAGCAGACATACGGTACGGAGCCATCGATATCGGTCTAGTACCAGGTACCAAATCAATCGAGAATTCAACTTCACGCTCTGGCGGCAATTCATTCACTTCTTCAGGAAACACATCAGGAAAATCACACACCACAGCTAGATCGCAAATCACCAGTTTATCTTTAGCCTCCAAAGTCGCTAACAGCATAAACAACTCTGCCCCATCTGCTACTGCCTCATTCACCTGCCTCGCTGATAGAAACAAACTCTTTCCTTCCTCATTCTCAGGAAAGATCACAGTCTTATCAAAACAGTTGATAGAAACCCGGTTATACACCAACCAGTTCATCCCCAAGATAACGTCAATCTGCACTAATGGAAGACACACAAGGTCTATCCCAAAGTCCCTACCAAAAATACTCAAAGGACAATTCAAACAAACTGAAGTAGTAGTCACTGAACCCTTCGCAGGAGTATCAATCACCATACTTCCATGCATCTCAGATATCTCTAACTTAAGTTTCACAGCACAGTCCAAAGATATAAAGGAATGAGTAGCACCGGTGTCAATAATAGCTACAAGAGGAAAGCCATTAATATAACACGTACCTCGGATCAAACGATCGTCTGCAAAAGTCTCAGAACCCGATAAAGCAAAGACCTTGCCTCCCGATTGGTTCTCCTTCTTTGGCTTAGGACACTGTGGACTGATATGACCCACCTCTCCACAGTTGAAGCAAGTCAGAGTCTTCAACCGGCACTCTGCAGCCAAATGACCACCTTTACCACACTTGAAACACTTCTTCTCAGCACTGGTACACTCGTGGAAACGATGTCCCGCCTGACCACATCTGTAACACTTAGCAGGAGCACTAGAGTCTCCCCCACTAGGCCTCTTCATCCCACTCTGTCTCTGGAAACCTTTGCCAGCTGCATACGGTTTCCCACGATCATTCTGATTCTTGCCTCTCCTATCAACCCTCTGCTGATAGCTCTCCGCTCTGGCTTTGGAATCCTGTTCAAAAATTCTGCAACAGTCAACCAGATCAGAAAACACTCTAATCCGCTGATACCCAATAGCCTGCTTGATCTCAGGACGTAACCCATTCTCAAACTTCACACATTTTGAAAATTCTCCAGCAGCCTCATTATAGGGAATGTAATACTATGACAGCTCTGTGAACTTAGCAGCATACTCAGTAACAGACCTGTTACCCTGCTTCAATTCTAAGAACTCTATCTCTTTCTTTCCTCTGACATCCTCTGGAAAGTACTTCCTCAGGAATCTCTCTCTGAACACAGCCCAAGTGATCTCAGCATTCCCAGCGGTTTCCAACTCAGTGCGGGTAGCAACCCACCAATCATCAGCCTCTTCTGACAGCATATGCGTACCGAACCTGACCTTCTGGTTATCGGCACACTCAGTCACTCTGAAAATTCTCTCGATTTCCTTCAACCACTTCTGAGCGCCATCTGGATCGTATGCTCCCTTGAACATTGGAGGATTGTTCTTCTGGAACTCACTCAGTTGACGAGCAACTCCCATTCCCACAACATTCGGATTCCCTCCAAGTACTCCAGCTAGCATACCCAGAGCCTCAGCAATCGCAGCATCGTCTCTACCTCTTCCAGCCATCTCTATTCTGAAAACCCAACAATCTAAAACAATAAGTACTGATAGGGTTACACAACACCTATCCCGTACAGGGGAAACAGAATAATTACGACTCGACTCGACCGACTATGCTCTGATACCACTAATGTAACACCCTTCTAAAATACCCCAAATATTTAATTAAAATAACAACGTATAAATCAGAGTAATCATGCAATTAAGGGTGTCACACATTTATTTCGCACCATTCGTCATACTATTTAGTCATGCTCATTATTTAACTCAAAACATAAAGTATTGCATAATACGCAGCGGATAGAGATCAAATCGATCATTCAAAACATGTAACATACTACATGTAAACTGGTTCAACAAACATCAACAACACAGTTAAAATGTTCCCTCCCGATGTTACATCTATCAGAGCATGACCCATTAAGGAGACTACACTAGACTCCAAGCATTAGCTTCTACTCAATCACTGCTCGTTACCTGAAAAATAGTTGTAAGGGTGAGTTCCTCAATCGATATAATAAGCATTATAGAATATAATGTCATGTTAAGTAATTTTAACACATTAATCACCCTAATCGTATCACACATTCAGTAACGGCACATCAACTCAAATATCATACTCAATATCAACACAATTCATACTCATGCTCAATGCCAACACAACACACGTATAACATTGGAATACATCCATTCATATTATACACTACACATATATTATGCAATGAGACTCCATGCATGCGGTACCGACTATTCGTGAACATATAGTTCAACTTCACCGACCAAATCCAGGTACGGCTACCAAGCTCACCAGTCCCACTCATTTGAGACCTAGTGACTCACATCACTAATTCCTCACCATGGGAATTAGCTACCACCCCAAGGGCCATGCTATGCACGCTAATTCACCTAGCATGCAAACATCAACAACAGTCCAAAATGATAACATCACTAATTCCTCACCATGGGAATTAGCTACCACCATAAAGGCCACATTATGCACGCTAATCACCTAGCAATGCAACATCACAACAATAATCCACAATGGACCGATGCTCACTCTCTAAGCCATAAAACAGTCCATTCACAACACATGCATAACATACACATTCACAACGTTATGCATACCATCATACAGTATCAACACATGTATCAACACATCATATCATGTCAAATAATTAAACACAGTATTAGCACACTCTACTAATACCTATACTGCTCAAAAACAGCGGGAAATAATCCCTACTATATCACACACCGATATAGGCAACCATCAATTAGGCACACAACATTTTAATTAACAATTTTTCCACTCTGCAACAGTGTTAACCGGTTAACGCCCTGGGTTAACCGGTTAACGCAGCACAAACACGCTTCCTGCCCAAAACTTAACAGTGTTAACCGGTTAACACCCTGGGTTAACCGGTTAACGCAGACAAAACAACAATTATTCAGAATACATAACAGTGTTAACCGGTTAACACCCTGGGTTAACCGGTTAACGCAAGACAGAAGCTGTTCCTGCGCTAACACAAGGCAGAATGCAGAATACTCCGCATTTTCCGCCGTTGGAGGACTTCCGGACCTCCGATTCCAATTCCGTAAAAAGCTATACGTTCGGAAATTCACAACTAACCCAAACACAGATTCAATTACAGCCTAAACACAGTTTATCCAACATAATTTTCCAGTATTCACAATCCCAATTAGGGTCAATTCAACGGTTTATCACTACCCATTACATGCTAACCCATAATACCCATTAAACGACGATAAACCCCCCTTACTTGAGTTAATCCGGCAATCTCTAAGCTCCAAGCTTTTCTCTTCTCCAACCTTTTGCCCTTGCTCTTCCTCTTTGCCCTTTCTCCACTTTCCACTTTTCAGCCGCTTCTCTGTTTCACGTAAAACTCTTTTTACCAAATGGGATTCTTTTTCCTTATTTCACACTTATATATTTTCCAATAATTATTATTCCAAAATAATAATAATAATAATCCAATAATTCCAATTATTTAACTAAATTAATAAATATAATATTAATTTAAATCAAATAATTATCTTATTTTTATTGGGGTGTTACAAATACCAACTCAAGGATGAAGGTATAACAAGGGCATAATAAGAATCGAACTGCGTTAACTCATGGTTGACAGCTCACTACCCACTCATTGGTGAGGTAAACAGGACATGCCAACTCAAAGTTGAAGGCAAGCTTCAAAAGATTGATAATAACACTGCTAGGGAAATCAAATTCCAACTCATTGATGATGGTGTAGATGAGGAATCAGATCTAAGGATCATTGTGCAGACTTACAGTTGAATGCACACTACCAACTCATTGATGAGGTAGACAGAGAAATGCCGACTCAAAGTTGAAGGCAACCACCGATTCATTGACAAAGGTGTTTAAAAGAATTTAGAACATATTCTCCTGGAGATGTTTATCATTACCGACTCAAAGATGATGGTGGAAGGACAAAATGTACCTAACTCATAGTTGAAGGTACTCCATCAACTCAAAGATGAAGATGGAATCAGAAGTTATCTGTGCAGACTCAAAGATGAAAGCACACTATCAGTTCAACAAGGATCAAACATACCCTCTCATAGATGAAGGTACTCCATCAACTCAAAGACGAAGATGGAATCACAGGAAAATGTGCGAACTCAAAGATGAACGCATACTACCAGCTCATAGATGAGGGTTCACTATGTACCTAAATCATAGATGAAGGTACTCCATCAACTCAAAGACGGAGATGGAAACATAAGAAAATTGTGCTGACTCAAAGACGAAAGCACGTTACCAGCTTAAAGATGAAGGTAACAGGATAAAGTGTACCTAACTCATAGATGAAGGCATTCCATCAACTCAAAGACGAAGATGGAATCAAAAGAAACCTGTGCAAGCTCAAAGATGAATGCACACTACCAGCTCATAGACGACGGTACTTCACCAACTCAAAGACGAAGGTGGAATCAAAAGAAATCTTGCTAACTCAAATATGAATGCATATTACCAGCTCAAAGTTGCAGGTACTTCACCAACTCAAAGACGAAGGTGGAATCAAAAGGAATTTGTGCTAAACTCAAAGACGAAAGCACGCTACCAGCTCAAAGTTGCAGGTAGAACCATGGAACTTTCTGTGAGGATGTTATCAACTCATAGATGGAGGTAGTAATTAATTTATCCGAGGGATAACAAAGGTTACCACTCATGGATGTAGGTAACTCAAGTTTGTAATGGGTACCAACTCAAAGATGAAGGTATAAAGGACTTGGACACAATATCTGTCATGTCTGTTTTACTGAATGAGAGTCACAAAGACTATATTGTTACCTTCTTTTACTGGCAATTTTTGAGCTTTATCTGGAGACACGAGGTTCAAACTAGGATAGAACTAGAATGAAACGGTCAAACAAGACTTCAACTGAAGAGGAATGAACTCATCAGGATTTACAACTGAAACAACCATCTTCCACGAGGCATAGATCTCTGTGGGGAACATGACCAATAAAAGGTATTTTGCTGCTTATGAGGATACTCTATATGGAGAGATTGACTCAACCCACAATGTAAACAAGGAAACAAGGTGCATATGAATGCAAGCATGATATGTCATAGATATGCATGAATATTTAGTAATGAATGCATGATGGACAGACAAAACTAGGAATAACTAAAAATGTTAACAGCTGCATAAGGACTTGCTGGAGATTTGCACTGAGACTCGCTGGGGAGTAGTACAAAGACTTGCTGGGGAATTGGTACAAGAGCACCATATCCAGGTTTCTTTAAAAGTCTGTCTCTGCTGAGGATTCCGTAGAAGAATGGAGATGCCTTCTACTTCAAAAATGCAGGAGATTCCCTGTGGTTCTTGAATTTGTGAGGTATATGAGGATTGGACCTTTCTGAGGACTCCGCTGGGGATACAAGGTGTTATCCTCTGGAAATAAGATGATATTGTAAGAGAAGTCCTGCAATTCTTGAATTTGCTGATAATGCAGAAGGGATTATTCTTCTGGAAGACTCCGCTGGGGATAAAGTCCGCTGGGGATAGGTGGTATCTTTCCAGGGAATAAGAATATAGGGGAAATCTATCCTTGATTTTTTTGCTTCAATTATCATGGAGACCTTCTGTATCTGAAGACTCTGCAGGGGATTATGGTGTCTGATATCTGGTTACGAGATCTTTCCTCTAGGAGACTCTGCCGGGGAACAGTGATGTCTGACCTTTGAATATAAATGAGAATTCAGGAGAAATCCTGCAATTCTTGAATTTGCTTAAAATGCATAACACACTCTTCTTTTACTACAAAACATTACTGAGGAGGAGACATATCCTTCTATTGAATGGACAGAGAACAACAGGAGATTCCCTGTAGTTTCTGAATATCAACTTTCTTCACTCGCTGAGGGATGGAGACCTCTGTATTACTCCTGCTCAGGGAAATCAAATCTTCCTTCTCATCCTCTGCTGGGGACATTGCTGATCCCGCCTTAATAAATTACTGGGGAAATACCTGTAGTAATCCCATAGGCCAAATCTGTAACTTAAAACCTGGATCAAAGTCTTCATGATCAATTAACCGGGGAGTCTTCATGATCAATTAAACTGGGGAGTCTTCATGATCAATTAACTGGGGAGTCTTCATGCCCCAAGTGAAGGGAATAAACTTCTTGAAATATTTCTTGCATGATCTCTTGAGGAAAAATAGGAAGCATAGCTGAGGATATCCAGAATCACAACCTCTGCTGGAGAAATATTACTGCCAAGACACCTGTGGAGATTTTTTCATCATATACATATAAGGATAGTAATATGAACATGTCTAGTTGGAATCACATGATTTCAGAATTACTGGGACCACATGTCTCAATCCTTTTATTGATGTCCACAAATCAAAATAAATAATCTTTATATTTTTCAAAAACTGTTTTTAATTCAAAACTTTTGCTTCAAAACATATCTGTCAAAGTAAAAGAACTTTCGTAAATTGAAATGAAAATTAAGAGTGCCAAGAAATATAGAAAGGCTCAAATTGATTTGATAGGATGGTAATCAGCCAACAGCGTGATTCCATAGATCTTTACAAATTGGAAAATGGTAATTTCGTGGAAAAAGGGTACGTTGAACTACAATGACATCATTCTCTCTTCCACTTTTGACCTGTATTGCAGCCTTGAGAAAGTTGGAGAACTGTTGAAAATATTTTGATACTTCAATGATCTTATCTCTGTTATGCAGTTACTTGCCTGAAATCCCTAACTTTTGCCTAGATTGCCCTTTCGGGTTTTCAATCTACCAGGATAATATTCTCTTTATTTTTTTTATGTCTCTAATTTCTGCTTGGACCGTCCTTTCAGGTTTTCAGTCCACCGAGACGCTCATTTTTGCCTAAGCCGCCCTTTCGGGTTTTCAACTTAGCCAGCTGTTCTTTTCATTTTTTAGGCGAAGTATTTCTTGACTGCATCTGTATTCACGGGACGTGGAAGCTCTTCACCATCCATGTTTGTAAGAATTAAAGCACCGCCTGAGAAGGCTTTCTTGACAACATAGGGTCCTTCATAGTTAGGAGTCCACTTGCCCCTAGAATCATTGTGAAATAGTATCATCTTCTTGAGCACAAGGTCACCCTCTTTGAATTCTCTCGGCTTAACCTTCCTATCAAATGCCTGCTTCATTCTTTTTTGATATAACTGTCCATGGCACAAGGCAGTCATTCTTTTTTCTTCAATCAAATTCAACTGATCGTATCTGCTTTGGCACCATTCAGCCTCTGACAACTGAGTTTCCATTAGTATCCTCATTGATGGAATTTCAACCTCTATCGGTAACATAACTTCCATACCGTATACAAGTGAAAATGGGGTTGCCCCAGTTGAAGTACGGACTGATGTTCTATATCCGTGTAGTGCAAAAGGCAGCATTTCATGCCAATCTTTGTAGGTAACAACCATCTTTTGAATGATCTTCTTGATATTCTTATTTGCAGCTTCAACTGCCCCATTCATCTTGGGACGGTAAGGAGAAGAGTTGTGATGCTCGATCCTGAAACTTTCACATAATTCATCCATCATTTTGTTGTTCAGATTGGAGCCATTGTCAGTGATGATCTTGTTTGGAATGCCATATCGACAAATGAGATTATTTTTGATGAATCTGACCACCACTTGCTTTGTCACCTTTGCATACGAAGCTGCTTCCACCCATTTGGTGAAGTAATCAATTGCCACGAGAATGAAACGGTGTCCGTTGGAAGCTTTGGGTTCAATCATACCGATCATGTCAATGCCCCACATTGAGAATGGCCAAGGAGCAGAAATCACATTCAAAAAGGTTGGTGGTACATGAACTTTATCAGCGTAGATCTGACATTTGTGACACTTCTTTACAAATTTGTAGCAATCTGATTCCATGGTCAACCAGTAGTAACCAGCTCTCAACATCTTTCTTGACATAGAGTGGCCATTTGCATGAGTACCAAAGGACCCTTCGTGAACTTCTTTCATCAATATTTCTGCTTCCTTTTTGTCAACACATCTGAGTAAGACCATGTCATAATTCCTCTTATAGAGCACATTCTGATTAAGGAAGAAACTGCCTGACAATCTTCTCAAAGTCTTTTTATCTTTTTCTGTTGCTCCAAGAGGATACTCCTGAGTCTGAAGGAAATGCTTGATATCGTGGTACCATGGTTTATCATCAAAACTAGCCTCAGCTGTAAACACATGTGCTGGTCTATCAAGTCGCTTGATCACAATTCTGGGTACTTCGTTTGGAAAACCCACTTGATACATTGAAGACAACGTAGCTAGAGCATCCGCCATATGATTCTCATCCCGAGGAATGTAATGCAATTCAACCTTGGTGAAGAAAGTCAACAATCTTCTTGCATAGTCTTTGTATGGGATCAAGCCAGGGTGGCGTGTTTCCCATTCTCCTTTGATCTGATTGATAACTAACGCTGAGTCACCATAAACAGTAAGATTTTTGATGCGGAGGTCAATGGCTTCTTCAAGACCCATGATACAGGCTTCATATTCAGCAATGTTGTTTGTACATTCAAAGCAAATTCTTGCCGTGAAAGGAATATGAGAACCTTCTGGAGTGATAATGACTGCACCTACTCCATGTCCATAAACGTTGGAAGCTCCATCAAATACTAAACCCCATTGAGAATCTGGTTCAGGTCCTTCTTCAGGAAGTGGCTCTTTAAAATCTCTGGATTTTAGGAACATGACATCTTCATCAGGAAACTCATCCTCATTATCATCGTGATCTTCAGCTTTCTGACAATCCTCTGTCCAAACACAATTCTGACTCTTTCTCAGCAATTTGAAGATAGGTTCACAAGTGGCAGTCATGTGAGAAATAAACCGGGATATGTAATTCAATCGTCCTAGAAAACCTCTCACTTGCCTTTCGGTTTTTGGTGCGGGCATCTCTTGGATAGCTTTTACTTTATCTGGATCAACTTCAATGCCTTTTTGGCTGACAATGAAGCCCAAGAGTTTACCTGACCTGACGCCAAATGTGCATTTGTTCGGATTGAGGCGAAGACGGAACTTCCTCAATCGTTGAAACAACTTCAATAGATCTACTAAGTGACCTTCTTCTGAACGAGACTTCGCGATCATGTCATCCACATAAACCTCAATCTCTTTGTGCATCATGTCGTGAAAGAGCGTTGTCATGGCTCGCTGGTAAGTAGCACCTGCGTTCTTCAACCCAAACGGCATTACTTGATAACAGAATGTTCCCCATGGTGTTATGAAGGTAGTTTTTTCCATGTCTTCGGGAGCCATTTTGATCTGGTTATACCCGGAGAATCCGTCCATGAAGGAGAATATGTCAAACTTTGCTGTATTGTCTACCAACATGTCAATGTGAGGCAGGGGGAAATCATCCTTTGGGCTTGCTCTATTTAAGTCACGATAGTCGACACACATTCGTACCTTCCCGTCCTTCTTAGGAACTGGCACAATATTTGCTATCCACTCTGGATACACTAAAGTGGCAAGAAAACCAGCATCTATTTGCTTCAGAACTTCTTCTTTAATTTTGACGGCCATATCTGGATGTGTTCTTCTTAATTTCTGTTTGACCGGTGGACATTCTGGCTTCAAAGGTAGCTTGTGCTCTACGATGTCAGTGTCGAGACCAGGCATATCTTGATAAGACCAAGCAAACACATCTACATACTCTTTCAACAGGCTGATCAATTGCTCCTTGACCTGTGGGGATAACAATGCTCCAATTTTGACTTCTTTCACATTTTCTTCCGAACCCAAGTTGACTGTTTCCAAAGGCTCCTTGTATGGCTGAATAGTGTCTTCTTCATTTTCAAGCTGGCGGGCGACCTCTTCAGCTTCGAATACAGAATGTTCAAAGTTGGGAGAGGGCATGATGTCATTGTGTTCAACGGGTTTAAGTAACCTGTACAAACAATTGTTTTTAGAGGACTGACCATGATATGCAAAAATGTGTTCTTTTTAAGGTTTTTTGTGTTACCATTTTCCGAAAAAGCTGAAAAGATAAAAGGACACAAGTGTATAGGAACACAAAAGATCTTTTTCATGGATAGTATGTTTTTTGACAAAAGTGCCCATTTTACAAAATTAATGCTTCGCGCTTTGGGCTAAAGCGGAAGATTTTTGAAAACTGAAAAGCTTAATTACTTTGATATGTGGACACAATGTGGGATGTCAACTGCGGTCCAGTTCTTCATAACTACTCTTGGTGTCACAAATCTGGGGCCTTCTTTTGTAGTTGGCTCTTGTGTTGTAATTATGCGTCAGCTTGAAATGGATCTACTGGCGGGAAGCAACTGTTAGAAGACTGGACCAAGACAGACAACCTGTATGCACGTGATGCATGGATATGCAAAATGAATGATTTTCCAAGGAACTCTAAGTGAAGGAAAAGATAGAATTGCAAACATTTTTGATAACAAAACAAAAAATTTCATTTTAAGCATTTTTATCAAAATATACAAAGTTATCAACCCAAAATACAACCAAGAAAACCATTTAAGGACATGTGTCATCAGGACGAGCATAAACAAGTAGGAGTTGTCCTTCAAGTCTCTCAATTCTTTATTCATAGGCCTTCTGCATAAAAGCTTTCTCCTTCACCAAACTGTCTACAAGACCTTTCCATGCACCTGAGGACTGTGGAATCTGGGAGTAATCTGTTGTGCCTGAGGAAAATAAATCCTCTTGCACCCTTGGACGTTTACCTGCACGATCTTCTCCACTCTGCTCCTTTAACTGTCTCTGAAGTTCTTCATTTTCCATTTCGAGCACCTGGGCCTTATCCTTCCAAGCGTCTCTCTCTTTCTTGACCCTCTCCAAGGTGGCTTGGAGTTCTTCTTCGTCATCTAGCGGAAGGTAGGGGGTTTTCAACGGAGCGGGTTTGATAGGATCATGATGTGGGTATGGCATTTTCCACTGTATAGCTCTGGCTCTGATCCACTGGAGGTACGGCTCATAGGAGGTACAATCTTTCTTACCCAATTCAAGTCTCCCTTTGCGACAAACACGATGCCAAGCTCTTACTACTCTCTCTTTCATGGTAGGGTCCTCCTCGTTATCCCTCAAGAAAATACCTTCTAAAAGAATGTTAGGAGGCTTGTCCTTCATAGGGTAACCGAGTTGTCTCCTAGCAAGTACTGGATTATAAGAAATGATTCCCTTTGTGCCCATGAGGGGCACATTGGGGAACTCCCCGCAACTATCAATGATCTTCACATCGTCTAAAACTCTACTATACCATGCAATATCTGACTGGGTAAGAGACATAATCCTCTGTGACCACTGAAGTCCTGACTTGCGATCCCAAGAAGTAGCTGACTTAGGAAGATGAGAGACAAACCATTTGTAGAGTAACGGTATACAGCAGACTATGGTTCCTCCTCCTTTCAAAGTACGGTAATGGATGGAATGATAGGTGTCTCCGAGCAAAGTTGGAACAGGATTACCACTTAGGAAGATGTGTATAGCATATGAATCCACAAAACCTTCAATATTAGGAAATAGTAACAAACCGTAGATCAACAAGGCGAACAGATGCTCCACAATAATATCACAACCTTGACTGGCAAAATAAGAAACCTTCCCCATTAAGAACTTGGCAGTGAAACCTGGAAGTCCTCCTTTGGTGGTGAAGTTATTCTTGAATTCTGACTTCTTCATGTACAACACTTTTGCAAGAGAACTATGCTCGGGTAACTTTTCTGAACCAGAGAAAGGTACTGTATCAGCAACTGGGATGTGAAGCAACTGGGCATACTCTTCCAATGTAGGCATGAGTTGATAGTCTAGGAATGTGAAACAGTGATAGACTGGATCATAGAACTGTACTAATGTCTGCAATAACCCTTCTTCCATCCTAAGTGTCAATAAAGATATAAGTGCCCCATATCTGTCTCTGAAACCAATAGGATCTACGATCGAAGAAACCAGTTTCTTTAGTTCATCTATCTTTGGATTGATGAGATTGTACTTTTTCACACTTCTCCGTCAAAAATCCATGTTTCCTGCAATATTTGCAATCCTCACTTTAAGTTCCTTGGAAAAAGGTTGAAATGATGGGAATGAATGCATGTCATGCATGAATGCAACAAACACAAACATGGTCAAACAATACAAGGCTCAAAGTTCATCACCAGCATGGAGTTTATGACAAAGCCCCAAGATAAGTTCTAAGGTTCACCTGCCAAACGGGTTCTAAAAGTTCCCAAGGTTATGGATCCTTCTTCGGATAATACCGGGTTAAGCAACTGCTTGCTTTCCAATATTATTCTCAAAAGAATCTCGCTTGAGTGTGATATCGCGTATCAACCAAACCAGACTTTTGGTCCGAAGTGGTCACCGCATCACATCCTAAGTAAGGCCAAGATGGGGTAAAGGTAAACTAAGGTCCTTGGCTTCACGGGCCCGTCGAAAGCAACAATGCCTCACAAATGACTTGTTTAGCACTATCACTCTCAAAGAGGCCTCCACCAAGCGGACAAAGGCTCAAGTCAACTCGGTAAGGATTGTCTCCTATCAAGTCAACCTGAATTATCATCCATCCTATCTCAAATGTGCCCCAAATCCGGGTATAGGATTTATCACAACTATCCCCCAAAACCCAAAATAACAAACATTACAAACAATACAATTTAGCAAATATTCACAAAGCAAACATATAAACAAGCAAAGATAGGCTAAACCCTCAAATAAGTTTAATCATAAGTCCCCAGCAGAGTCGCCATTCTGTCGCGGCGGGATTTTTCACGAGATTAAGTATTGATTGAACTTAACCCGTTTGAAAAATATTTTAAATGCAAGAGTCGCCACCGTCTTTTATTTTATCCAAAAAGAGGAAGGGAAAAATAACGATAAATCCCTTTAGAGTTATGGGTTCGGGGGTTGGTTATGCAAAGGGAAGGTATTAGCACCCTCTACATCTGTGGTACTCCACAGGAACCTTTTTGCTTATGTTTATGTGAATGCTTTGCTTTTTTCGCTTTGATCGTTTGATTAGGGAGATGAGAAAAGAACTTGATTTTATTGCTTTTGGACTCGATAAAGTCGTAGACTTCATGCCTACGTATCTCCAAGGCGCAATGGAGAAATCAGAATCCACGTAGTTCTCCCAAAAGAAAAGGGGAAAGTCTGTTTTGTTGATTTTAGATTGGCGTGTCTTGCCATCTCTTGCTCGACCTAGGCGGGAGGCTTCGAGACTGACACGTCCTTTTGAAAATGTTTTTAAACTGAAAAGCCAAAGCTGGCAAAAGATTTGAATGAGCCTAAACCCTGAAACAATAAATAAATGGGCTCATTATAAGGAAGCCCAAGAGTAAGCTTGTGAGTGTGTGAAAAGGGTTTCTTAAACGGCGACCGTTGGAATCGCATCGGGTTTCTCTTTTTTGGATTTTTCGATTTTTTATCATAAAACGTGAACAATACGATTAAACACACAATACAGAACATAAAAAATGCAAGAAAGTAAATTATTACAACACAGTTAGCTATGAATAGTTAGTATTACGAATAGTTAGTGGAGTTAATCCAGCTGAAACTGAAACGAAACG
The DNA here is from genome assembly GCF_024323335.1 of Lathyrus oleraceus. Classification (NCBI taxonomy): domain Eukaryota; kingdom Viridiplantae; phylum Streptophyta; class Magnoliopsida; order Fabales; family Fabaceae; genus Lathyrus; species Lathyrus oleraceus. Next base: position 216,916,093 of record NC_066583.1, read on the forward strand.
GTTAGTAACAACATAAACAAATATAAAAAAACAATATAAACATTTACTTTAGACAAAATAAACATTTGATATAAATAAACATTTAATTAAAATAAACATTTAAACAAATAATTAATTTAACTAACATTTAAATAAAACATATATGCAAAATAATAATAAAAGATAAACAATATTTAGTAAACAAAAGTAATATATATATATATATATATATATATATATATATATATATATATATATATATATATATATATATATATATATATATATATATATATATATATATATATATATTTAGACAATAAATATATAGTAGACAAAAATAATATATATGTACATTTAGACAACTAATATATAATAGACAAAAATAATATATATATATATATATATATATATATATATATATATATATATAGACAAATAATATATATATATATATATATATATATATATATATATATATATATATATATATATATATATATATATATATATATATAGACAAATAATATATATATATATATATATATATATATATATATATATATATATATATATATATATATATATATATATATATAGACAAATAATATATAATAGACAAAGATAATATATATATATATATATATATATATATTTATTTATTTATTTATTTAGATATATAATAGACAAAAATAATATATATATATATATATATATATATATATATATATATTTAGATAAATAATATATTAAAACACATGTCGGCAAGCCGGAACTTTGCCGATTTCAGAGATAAGTGAAGAATATTACCTTGTGTGAAGAGGATGAACTTCTGATCGTCCAAATGATCGACCGAAAGCTGGAAACCGTCACCGACGCAGTGCTGGCTGCCTTCGTGAGTACCTGACTTCAACGTCGCTTTTGATCGGTGAAACGACGCCGGAATGAAATGAACCTTGGATATTTGTGACCTGGACTCAACGAACTTCAAAGATATGAAATCGGTTTTGTGTTTCGGTGAATAATCGGGACGATTTTGGGTTACCGAAAATGAAGAACAAGTGAAATACGGTAATGCTTTTGGAAAAATATTTCTTTTCAATTCTCTGTTTCTCTCACCACACGTTTTTTCCTTATTGATCCACCTTTTTCCTTTTTTCTTCTTTTTCTTACTAACCACATCTATATATATATATATATATATATATATATATATTTAGATTACTTAAACAATAAGAAACCTAAAAAATATCTAACATAAATTAATAATATATATTTAGATTACTTAAACAATAAGAAACCTAAAAAATATCTAACATAAATTAATAATATATATTTAGATTACTTAAACAATAAGAAACCTAAAAAATATCTAACATAAATTAATAATATATATTTAGATTACTTAAACAATAAGAAACCTAAAAAATATCTAACATAAATTAATAATATATATTTATATATTATATAATAATAATAATAATAATAAAATAATATAATATTAATCCTAATTAAATAAACTAATTAACAACTAAACACAATTAATATTAAGCACAAATAATATTAAACGGCACACGATTAAAATACGATAAAATCGAGCGACACGAACGCGATAAAAATGATGACAATTTGCACAGCAAAACAGACAAATTGATAAAACCAATAAACCAGTAAACCGGTAAACCAGAAAAATCAACAACACGACTCAAACAGACTCGATTAAATCACACGGCACAACACGTAATTAAATAAACAATCCTAGGCAATAATAAAATCAACACGACATCACGAAAACACTGACAAACACAATCACAAATAATCGGACAATACGAAAACTCTAATATATTCGAAATACAGTCAAAATACCGACAAACAAACAATTAAATAGATAAAAACGCACAAAACCTAATCGAAGCGATGCCACGCACAAAAGAGATAAGCGAGATAAATACGAGGCAACGATATCGGCCAGGTTTTACTAAAACAACGAAATACAACGCGGTAAGCAACGAAAACACACAAAACCTAATCAAACCAGTTGTCATGCGAAGTTTAAGAAATTGAGATGAATACGAGACAACGAGATTAATCAGGATATGGTCAACAAAACCAAAGTCAAATTTTGGGGTGCGACACCACCCAACACCGACATCCTCGAACTGAAAGAGATGATGAGGGAGTTGTTCAGTGTTGTGCAAGGGCTTGCCTTGGGACAGAAAGCAATGGCCGAGAGGTTGGAAAGGATTGAAGGCTGGATGATAAAGGAGAAAGTTCAGGAAAAGGCTCCGTCATCCGAAGTAAACAACCCCTCTGGCACTGTAGTAAAGAAGTCCTCTGGCAGTGGTCAGCGCAAGAAGGAGGATGAATCAGGTGGTGTGCAGGCCAAGAAAGAACGCGGTAAGGATCGTTACCACCCTTATACTGCCACTGTAACCACTCCTGTTGGTAATCCACCTGTACAACCGCAACAACCACCACCTCAACAGAAGGCGCGGAAAGCTAAGAGCCAAGTGAAGAAGGGGAAGACAGATCGTCAGTTTGATAAGCCACCTGTGACTTATACTCTTCTGTTCAAAAGGCTGAGGGATTTAGGGTTAGTCCGGCCAAGGATATTGATTCCTGTAGAGCAGCAGCGGAGGCCTGCAAACTATGATGAGAATGCCAGGTGCAAGTTCCATTTCTGGGCAGCCGGACATAACATTGAGGGTTGTAGAGCTTTTAAGCATGTCGTCCAGAACATGGTGGACTCCAAGGCCATCAGCTTGGCGCAGATAATGAACGAGGATGTTAACCCCGTACCAAGGTGTGGTCCTGTAAAAGTGAAGATGGTGAAAAAGGACAAGAAAGGAATGGAGGTGACTGAGGAGGATCAGTTAAAAGTTCCAATGTCGGTGGTCCCAAAACCTCTGATGAAGGATGGGGCTTTCCCTAGTGTTGATAATTGTTGTGTGGCCGTCGCCACGAAGGGGTGTGTAGTGATAAGAGACACGACCCAGAGGATGAAGGAAGTAGAAATGGACGGTGAAAAATTTGAAACACCAAGTCTGGCAGTTGAAACCGTCAGGGTGGAAAATGCCCTCGTTGTTGAGAAAGAGAGGAAGCTGTCCATTTCTTCTTATAAACAAGCCCTGGAAGTGGTAAAGAATAGAGAGGCCCAAGGTTGGGGAAGGATCATCGACATCGTGGTAAAAGCAGACATGTTTGGGGTCAGCTATCAGCCGGATCAAGAGTCGTCTAGACAAAACAGAGGACGTCGTCCACCGTTCACATTCGTCAGTGCAGGGATGCTGGATCCAGGTCACACCTGTACAGTGGGTGAGGAGATCGACAGTGACCGCGAGCTTGAGTTGTGGATAAAGTCGTGCGTACCATGGAATTGGAAGGCCTCAAAGATCGCCACTGTCGCTCATCCTGAAGTGTAGTGTTTCTGTTTTTCAATTTTGTTTGCATGAAAGCCATACGTTTTGTCCAAAACGTAATGGTCCATTGTAAGGGCCATCTCATGTGTTTCATTTTGCAACATTTTGCATCATTAATAAATGGATGTTTTTGTGATTAAAAGCGGTGTTCCCTGTTCTTCATTTCTTTTTGCAGTTTTAAAAAAAATAAAAATGGCAATGTTTATTTTCATTTTTCATTCCTTTTGATTCGTCTTGTTCCAACCTAAAAAGTGAATATTCTCCTGATCTCATTGATAACAATTCGGTTACACCTCTGTATGACTTCGACAATCCGATCTATCATGCCGAAGAAGAAGGCGAAGAAGATTGTGATCTGCTGGAATTAGCCAGGTTGTTGAAACAAGAGGTGAAGGTGATTCAACCGCACGAGGAGTGATTCAAGATTGCTATTTCAGGTGTCGCCGAGGTCAAGAAGTGAAAATTAGGGCCGTTTCAGAGGCGAGTCGAGAGCAGAATGGTAGCCCTGTTGAAAGAGCATGTGGATACCTTCGCCTGGTCGTGTCAGGATATGCCAGGTCGGGTACCAATGTCGTTGTGCACAAGCTACCATGGGGAGAAGACTGTCCTCTAGAGAAACAGAACGTCGGTGCCACATATCAGAGTGACTTTGTTTCATGATATGATTCATCGTGGAATCAAATGCTATGTTGATGACATGATAGCAAAGTCCCAAGCAGAAGTGGGGCATCTGGGAAATCCGGGGCAAGTTGTTTGACCGGGTTGAGACAACTCAGATGGATATTGAGTCCGAATTAGTGCACTTGTGGAGTGCTGTCCAGTAAGTTACCACGGCTTATTGGGAACTAAAGAGGAATCGAGGTCGATCCTGCAAAAAAAAAGGAGAAAATAAAAAGAAAAGAAAAACAATGCAAGAAATGCCTGAACCGAAAACAAGGAAAAAGAGATCAAACGGTCAGGTGGATAATGATTGCCGAGGGGCATTGAAAGAGAAAAGAATAAGTTACAGGAACCTCTGATTATGATGTCTCCTAATCTGGTACTTGACAGCCCTCGAGGGGTCTATGAGGTGCGTATTGTGTCAGCATGACGAGTCCGGTCGAAAAGAGTATGCAATTTACCTTAGCAAAAAGTTTACCGACTGTGAAACAATACATTCACTGCTCGAGAAAACTTGTTGTACTTTGGCATAGGCTCCTCGCTGACTGAGACAGTATATGTTGGTTCATACCACTTTGTGGATGTCCAAGATGGATCCGATCAAGTATGCGTTTGAGAAGCTAGCATTGACCAAACGGGTTGCGAAAGGGCAAACGATTCTGACTGAATACGATCTTCATTATACTTCTCAGAAAGCAATCAAGGGGAGTGTATTGTCCGATTACATTGTCCCGCAACCCATTGAATTCCCTGATGAGGACATCTCGAGGTGCTTAAATCGAAAGATTGTGAGGAACCGATCCCGGAGGAGGGGCCTGACCCTGAATCCGAACGGATTCTGATGTCTGATGGGGGAGGTTAATGTGGATGAGTTAGTGATGTTGTGGTTACGCCGAAAGGATCCCACATTCCGTTTGTTGCCCGGCCGACATTTGAATGCACCAACAATGGTGGCTGAGTACGAAGCTTGCATCCCGGGTATTGAACTCCGGTGCGTGCGTCTACTTGGGCAACGCCGCACTCGCTCGTGTATGGGATAGAAGTGGTATTACCTACCGAAGTCTAGATCTCATTGTGGAGAGTCCTGATGGATGAGAAATTAGAGAAGGCTGAGTGGATAAGGACTCGGTATGACACGTTGAGCCTGACTGAGGAAAAGAGGCTGGCAGTTATCTGTCATGGGGCGGTTGTACCCAGTGAATGAAGCGGGTTGTTGACCGGAAAGTGCGACCTCATGCGTACCATGTGGGAGAGCTGGTATTGAAAAGGATCCTTCCTCCTCAATACGATCGTGGGGCAAGTGGATATACAATTATGAATGACCATTCTTGGTCAAAAAGGTTTTCTCTGACAGAGCCTTGTTGCCAACGACCACGGATGACGAAGATTTCCCATCCCTTGTGAATGCGGATGCAGTTAAAGAATAATTCGTAAGATTGACCCGCTGGACAAAAAGAACAAAAGAGTCCAGGCAAAAATGGGCATCCCGGCGAACCAAGAAAAAAAGAGAAAAGGTTGGGGCAAAAGTTAGGGATAAAAAAAAAGAATGAAAAGAATTTGTACACCCGGCAAGTCGGAAACCCCACAAGGGTGACTTGGGCAAAAAAGGGTATCCTGGTGGACTGAAAACCCGAAAGGGCGGTCCAGGAAAAAGAGGGAATGAAACGAACAACTGCGTCCAGCATGATCGTTTGTGCTCCGGGATACGACTTGGATAATCTCCGACAGAGATCGATCGGAAGCGTCTTGTTCAGAAGGCAGAAAGCACAGAAAGTCTTGAGGACATATGGGGTGTAACCGAGTTGGAACCCGATGAGATCACTGTTTCACATTGCCATTAGGGTAGATTTTTCCTTTTGGGCGCAATCACCTCTTTTCAGGGTTTGCTTCCTGTGTGTTGCTCGGTTCTGAGCCACCTTTTCCAGTCAATAAATGCATGTTCAGTCAAATAATTTTTGTTTTTTGTCTTCATTACCGCCTTGATGGTGAAAACATCAGTTTATTTTGATAAAGAATATTTGTATTTTTGAAACATGGAGGTCCCTTCCGATGCATGCTTATAAGATTGAAATCTGGAAATCTTATTCGGAAGTTTGAGTGACCTAGGTGCTGAAATGTTGGCACGCCCGGGGCACGCTTTTTATCTAACGATCTCTTGTGCAGGTGCTGTTAGATATCTTCATCCACTGGCAGGTCGTGATGTGAAATACTTCGACAAAGAGATCCCCGCAGAGTCCAACCAGGGGCAAGGGATAGAAGAACGATGGAAAAACGACGAAAGAAGGAAGACGATCCTGGAGGATTAATCAAGAAGACTCTTCAAAGTCTGAGGACTGGAAAGTTTGTATGAATCCCAGGAGTTTGATCTCCGTGGAGTACGGAGGAGTCGGGAATACAAGGTGATGAATCAGAAAAGTCCAGATGAGTCTGGGAGTTCTCAAAAGTGGAAAGTCAACACTGGGATGGGATGGTGAACACCAGTGTTCGATGAATCGAAGGGTGTTCCGTGTCAAATAGGCCGTATCTCCCCAGTGGGTTTGGGAGTGTCATCTCCACAGCAGATTCGAGATCGGTGTTTCTCCAACGAGTCTGAAGGTCACCCTATCCCCAGCGGAGGTGTCTGTGAGTAGATTATTCCTCAGCAATCAGGATTGTCTTTCCCCAGCAGGGTGGAAGTTGACGTGGTATTGAAATCCCAGCATAGTTCCTGGAGCTCCCCGGTGATGTCTCTGGAGGAGATGTGTTTTTATGCATTCATCATTTAGATAAGCATATCATATTACATCATTAGTGCGTAGCATTTCCATGATCATGGGGCATTGCGCTAAAAAAAAAAACTCATGCATCAGCATTGCAAACATATCCATTCGCCCTAGGCCGCGGTGACCATCCGAGAATGGGTTGTTGGAAGGAGTTTAGCATCGCGTCGTTGGATCGATTTCAGAATTGGGTTCCCCAACATGGTTGAGAGGTTGGTGTTTTCCCAATAAGTGACTCCTTAGTTGAGCGGGTGTCTCCAGCAGTGTTACTCCCCAGAATTGGTAGCATCTTGCAAGCTTGGATTGATTCCCCTAGCAGATGTGGGTGTGTCTGATCTCTCCATATAGAGTCGACCCCTTAGGCAGAAAGTGTCTGTCATTTCTTTCTGTGCTCCCCACCGAGTTATATCCTCGTGGATGATGGTTGTTTCCGTTCCCTCCCTACGCACATAATGGGATGGGTTTTCCCTATTGAGTTCTTTCCTCATTAGGATGAGTCTTGATTCAGTCTGCCTGTTTGGATCGATCCTAAACTGGCTTCCTTGTGGTTGTCTCTTGTGCTTCCCTGTGGTATAAATGAATAGTTGCTCACCAACCGGCACTCATTCATCTTATCCTTAGCAGAATTTGTTGGCTTCTACCTACTAACTGGTAGTTGTAAGTCCTATCTTTGTAGTCTTCTACCTACTAACCGGTAGATGTGAATCCTCTGTTCTCCCCTTTGTGGAGTTAACCCTTGTGCTCATCCTCCCTGTCGTGACCTTGATCCCCAGTGAGCTACCTCTCCGTTGGTCTCGGTGAAGGTTGAGTTTTTCCCAATCGTCCGTTGACGTTTGGTTGAGTTATATTTTCTCTCCCCAGAGAGTCACCTCTCCGTTGGTTTCGATAAATGTTGAGTTTTTCCTATTCGTCTGTTGACGTATAGTGATACCTTTTCCCCTCAGGTTACCTCTCCGTTGGTCTCGGTAAATGTTGAGTTTTTCCTATTCGTCCGTTGACGTCTAGTTGTATCTTCCCCAGTAGAGTTCACCTCTCCGTTGGTTTCGATAAACGTTGGGTTTTTCCCATGTCGTCCATTGACGTATGGTTGTACCCTTCCCGGTCATTCATTAATGTCCGTTCTCCTTCTTCGTTGGTGTCGATAAACGTCGAGCTTCTCCTTCTCCGTTTGTGTCGATAAACGTCGAGCTTCTCCTTCTCTGTTGGTGTCGATAAACGTCGAACTTCTCCTTCTCCGTTGGTGTCGATAAACGTCGAGCTTCTCCTTCTCCGTTGGTGTCGATAAACGTCGAGCTTCTCCTTCTCCGTTGGTGTCGATAAACGTCGAGCTTCTCCCGTTCGTCCGTTGACGTCTGGTCGAGTCTTCCCATTCATCCGTTGATGTCTGGTCTCCTTCTCCGTTGGTGTCGATAAACGTCGAGCTTCTCCCGTTCGTCCGTTGACGTCTGGTCGAGTCTTTCCCATTCATCCTTTGATGTTTGGTTACCTCTCCGTTGGTTTCGATAAACGTCGAGTTTTTCCTAGTTGTCCGTTGACATCTAGATGTATTTCTTTATTTCCCAGGTCATCCGTTGATGTCTGTTTACCTCTCCGTTGGTTTCGATAAACGTCGAGTTTTTCCTAGTTGTCCGTTGACATCTAGATGTATTTCTTTATTTCCCAGTTCATCCGTTGATGTCTGGTTACCTCTCCGTTGGTCTCGGTAAACGTTGAGTTTTTCCTATGCGTCCGGTGATGTTTAGTTGTATTATCCCCACAGGTCATCCATTGATGTCTGTTTACCTCTCCGTTGGTTTCGATAAACGTCGAGTTTTTCCTGGTCGTCCGTTGACGTCTGGTTGTGATTTCTATTCCCATTCATCATCTTTCGATGTCTGGATGCGACTGTACCTTTGAGAAAAGAAATTAAAATCTCCAATAATAAGTATCAGATCCCAGTGGAAGCTTCCGTTGGTGAACTTTCCTTTCTTGGATCCCCACAGAGTGCAAATTTCTACGGTTCTTCGGTATTCAATCCCTGTTTACCCTGAAAGTCTGACAGTCGTTGCTCTCATCCGTTCGGAGTCCTAGTTGATTGAATAGGGGCAGCTGTAGCACCTCAAATTTGCACCTACCATTTTGTACATTCATTTTCATGTTTAGGTCATTAACATTGCATTGTCCACTGCATAGCATTGCATTGTCCATTGCCCTAGTGCAAGTCATCAGTCAAGACTGGTCAGGAGATCCAGTTGTGCCAGCAAGCAAATGCATTCCCTATTGAAGCAAAGCCCTAGGGTTGGTTCATTGAGTTCATATGACCTAGGGATCATTTTGAAGTGGTTTGGCCAAAGATTGGATGTTCAGAGATCATCATCAGTCAAGATGCAATTCATCTGAAACCCTAGAAAGTCAACCAAAGTCAACTGTGCATTCAACCATGGATTTGAAGGTGGGAGATGGTTAGAGAGGCCTCATTCATGTCCATACAAGTCTCATTTGGCATTTCAAACATCAACATTGAAGAATTTGAGGTCAGATGAAAAGTTTCCAAAAATAGTAAGTGACCTGTAATTTGAAATTGCCAAAAATGGAACGGTTTTCTCCTCAAGATTACATGACCAAGCAAGCTTCAAATGAAATTTTGTCCAACATGAAAGTTGAAGATCTTGCTCTCACCTTTCCAGAAAGTCCAAGAACATGAATTTCTCATGTATGGTTGGAAAGATATGGATCAATCATAGCCAAAGGAATTTGAACTTCACAAGTGCATAACTTTTGAGCCATAAAGCCAATTGAAGTGGTTCTTTTTGCAACGTTTCTCTCTTGACATGTACTATCCAATTTAGGCATCATAAGCCATGCATTTTGACCATAAAAATATGTGCATTTTCATTTGAATTTTGGAGGGAAAATGGTAATTTAAATTTGGTTCATTGTTTTCACTTCCCACCAATTGCATTTGCTTCAAAACAGATTTTTGAATGAATTCCAAGCAAAATTCGAGCACTGTTGCATTGCTTTACATGCATAAGGGGTGAATTTGCAAAATTGGCATTACACTTGGTTTTCATTAATCTCATTTGCATTTCCTAATTGTGATTAGCATACATCATTAGCACAACATATATATAGCATAATATTAACAGAAAATGGAGGAACACATCAAAATTCTCAGATCTAGATCCATTTGCACAATTTTCTTCATTTGGTTCTCTCACTTTTTTCATCAAATTTCTTCATAAACCATGCCTTGTTCTTGATCAATCCTGGATCCACAAGCATAATTAGACATTTTGGAAGCAAGATCCATCAATTTTCGAGCTGATTTGGAGCTGTTGAAAGTTACATCCATTAATGGCAGTTGGAGATTCAAGCAAGATCATGCAAGATTAACCTCCAAACCTTCATCCAAATCATCATACAAGAGCTGAGGAAGAACTGTTTGGACTTCTCAAGGCTTGAATCACTCTGTTTCACTTCTGCACTTCCATTAAGGTCAGAATTCGCGTTCATTGATTCATGAAATTGATGTATGCATGTTGTAGATCTTTCATCCCTGAGTATGATGAGCTTTGTCTCATTGATTTTCATGGAGAAACGAGTGAGATATGTTAGATTTAAGGTTGATACATGAAACTTCTTTGGCTTGAATCTCTGGATACATGTTAAATTAGGTTAAATTGATCTTAGAATAGTGTTGTATGTTGAAAGACGAATCCAATGGTGTATTCATTTTGCATTTCTGGACACATGTGTTCTTGAGGCTCAAGAACACGATGAATCTGATAAAGAACTTAGGGTTTTCTGTCCAGAATAGCGTTTGATCCGTTTTAGCGCTTGTTGCATGTGATTTTATGTTTAAAGCCATGCAGTGGTCCAGCGTGTCTTGGCGTGGCGAAATGATTGGTTGTGAGAGCTTCCCCCTGTCACATAAGCTTTAGTGAAACGGTGCGTTTCACTAGGAAACGCGCCAAGTTTAAATTCCTCCTCTGTTCGAATCCGGGCGAGGGCTTTTCCATATTGGCCTTTTGCATTTTGTTCATTTTGTGCTATCCATGTTCATCCATGCTTTCATGTGTTTTTTTATTTTTCATTCATTTAAAAAATTCATAACTCATTGATGGATGATCCAAATGACCTGGGAATTTTTGCATGTTGTTCCTCATGATTTCTAGTTTTTTATGATTATTTTTCCAGAAATTGTGCACGCATGAAAAATGTTTTGGCCTAGGGATTCTGTATGTGTGTGTTTTTTTAACCTTGCTTGCCATTTGCTTTGTGAAATGATGAATTTTAATCCAATGCCTTTGAAACTTTGCATGCTTAAACTAGACATCTTTAGGGACCTTTTGGTGTTGAGTTTGCATTTTTAGCATTTCTGGTTGTTGAGATGTGATCTGGTTAATGTAGGTGTGACAATGTGTGTCACACCTTTGCTTGCTCAACTTGTTGATTTTCTTTGCCATGCCAAATAAATGCCAAATGATGTTATTTTTTGCATGTTGTTTCTTCTGGATGTTAGGATTGCTCATGATTGTTTGTGGAATTTTTGGATTCATTTCTGATTTGTTTGACATTTTTCTTGCTGGTTGACCATTTGTGGACTTCTTGATAGTCATGATCTTCAATGATTTTTGAAATGATGGTTGTGTATCATATGAACTTGAAATTTCGCACATTGTTTCTAGACACTTTGAAGTTTATTGTGGCTTTGGTTTGATGTCTTTATCATGTTTGGATTCTGTTTTAGGCTTGTGTGAAGTTGATGTACCAATTGTGGTCCTATTTGAGCTTGTTTGTGCTTACCATGACTTGATGAATTTGTTTGCCATGCTTATACTTGTCCAAATGCCTTGATTTTTGGTGTGTTGATCATGTGATGTGTTCTATTTAGCCATGATTTTTCTTGGGATTTATTGAATCATTTTTGAATTAATGTGCATTTGTTCATTCTGTTGCTTTTATGAGCTTTCAACTTGTATGCTTTGCCTTATTTGACTTGTGAAATGATTTTGGTGCATGCTATTGACATGAGACCTTTTGGATTAGGTTCTTATTGGATTGGAGTTAATTCATGTCAATTTTCATGTTCTGTTTTGAATTATTTCTCCCCCTTTGACCCTAGGCCTTGTCCTAGTGGTTGGTGCTTATGTTTGAGCTTTGTTTTCAGGATAAGAAACATATGGCCTTGAGGAGATTGATTCATTTGCTTAAAGTTGGTTGATTGTTGAATGTTGACTAATCTTGACTTGTTTTGTAGGTGGCCTTTAGCTCATTTGAGTTGAGCTTGTGCCTTGCATATTGGTGCATTGTTTGTGGATTGTTGACTATTAACTGTCTGTTTGACCTTTTTTGAGTTGTGTACTGATTGAGTTGGATTGTTTTCAGGTACATTAGTTGCTTAAGTTCATTGTGAACTTGCTTTTGTTGTTGCTTGGTTGCTTAAGCATGGAGGTATAACTTCTCTGACTTCATGTAGTCTGGAAGACCTGTCCTGTTACTTGGGCAGGCACCTGTTTGAAGCCCTCCTTAAGAGGCAATGCTTGTGTTTGTTTATCTTTGTGCCAAGCAGGAAAAGACCTCTAAGAGGCAATTGGCAGATAAAAGAGATGTGCAATCCATCTCCTGCTATTCAGTTGAGTCATCCCTTTGCTCACACACCTTGTGTTGATGCATTGTGGATATTAACCCAAGATCTTTGTTGAGTCAGTCATATGTGGAGAAGAGTTCCAGCTTTCTGAACTCCCACACTTTCATTTGTCTGAAGCTCTCCCAGGCCAGGGATAAGAGCTGTGAAGTCTTATCTTCACTTCCCATTTCATCTGCTTCACCCTAACTCTCAATGTTAGGGTTAAGAGCTAACATCACCCGATTCCAGTTGGCTTGTGTTTCACAGCCTAACCTTGTGTGAGCCCACTTTGTTTGTATATAGTGTGTGCTATTTGTGTGATTGATTGCTTTGCTTGTGCTGCTTAGGATAGCTTGCTCCCTGTGCAAGTTAGCTAGAAACCTTAACTTAGGGATGATATGCATGACAACTTCTAGGCTCGAGTCGTAGTCTCCCTAGTAGTTTGTGTCTCCCTTTGTATCTGGTTAGGCTAGTCCTTTGTCCCTGCGTAGGGGAACTACGTCGCCCTGATCCTCATACCAGATGAGGTACGTAGGCAGGAGATGAGCTGATCTCTTTGGGCGCCCTTTTTGCTTTTGTCCCTTGTGTGTGTTAGGAGATGGATGTAAGACCAGCGATTGGCATTCCGTATCCTCTTGTTGTGTGCTTGGAGTCCGATGTAAGTCCAGCGATTGGCATTTGGTTTCCAGTGTGGGTGTGTTTGGCTTGGAATCCGATGTAAGTCCAGCAATTGGCATTTGGTTTCCAGTGTGTGTTTGTTGGTGTGGAGTTTGACGTAAGTCCAGCGATTGGCAGTCGATTTCCTGTGTGGTTTTGTTTGGCGTGCGTTAGCCGAGCTACGAGTGCTCTGATTCTCCGGTCAGAGAAGATACGTATGCATAGGATGCGACATCCTAGCGAGCATGTTTCCCCTAGTCCGAACTACGTCGACTCTGATGTCTATGCCTGATAGACTACGTAGGCCCAGGATGCGATATCCTGCCGAGTTGGTTTCTTTTGTCTTTCCTGTGTCTCTTTTCAGCCAGTGTTTGATGTTTGTTTGAGCAGTGTAACACCCTTCTACCCAAACGACATATTTAAATAGATTATCAGAGTACAACATGTAGAAGAGTTTACATTTCTTACAACATAACAATTATCGCATCACAACATAAAACATATTATTTATTTTATTAAAACTTCGCAGCGGACAACAACATTAGTATTATCATTCATCATATAACAATTCATAATAATGGTTCAACATTATCTCAACAAAACATCTCAACATGTTAGTCATCATAAACAACGTAAATAATAATCAATTATCTATCGAATCCCATAACCCCGGTGTCACATGACCAGAGCATTTGACTCGACTCTGTAGAATAACTCTACACTTATTCTTCAAACCTCAACAATAGCTACTCCTCTTTATCTGCACATTGCTCATCATAGATGAACATAAACACATGCAGAAGGGGTGAGAATTACATTATTAAATAATAATATAACGACAGAAATATAAACATAAATATATTTCACATATGCCAACACAGCTCATCATAATCATCATAATCAACATATTCATGAACATCAACAAAACAACATATCAAATGCAATGCACACACCCATGCATGACTCAACACGACTCGGTATACCCATTTTGTGACCAACTACAGGATCACCACTCCCAGATTCATCACCATAGAATCCGAGTTCCCCGCAAGGAACCAAGCCTCTCAACAAGCCCGGAGTCAACAACATCATTGGAACTCAGTCCGTTCATCACTAGGCATCGGCCTTTCATGAATGCATGCACACCAAGCATGCATCATAATCAACATAGCAACAACAGCATCATATAGTCATGTTATCATCATCATTAACACATTCTATCACAAAAGCATATCACATCATGCCACATAATCAAACACAGTATTATCACACTCTACTAATATCTATACCACTCAAAGCAACGGGAAATGATCCCTCGTATACCATGCATCAGCTAAGTTACCTCGCTCAGCCTAAACAACCAAAACTGCACAACAACAGCCCAGGAAAGACCACAAGTCTGCCCATACGCGTATGGCCTATGCCCATACGCGTATTGCCCACGCCTGATCAAATCCATACGCGTATTGCCCATGTCCATACGCGTATGCTACGCGTATCACATTCCCATACGCGTACCAACAGAGACCAAAACACGTTCAAAACATCATCTTCCTCATCCATACGCGTATTGCCTAGTGCCATACGCGTACCAGCAATCTCATACGCGTATTGCCTAGTGCTATACGCGTATGACCAGAAACCAGATTTCCAGATCTGCAATGGCTTTTTCTGCTACGAGATCTATCCAAATTCATCCTTCCACAGTCCAAATTTCACACAAAATCACGCATATCATCTAATACAAATAGTCCCCTATTCGATTTCACAAATCCTAACATCATTGCATATAATTTCTACGAATTCCTTCGATTAAAATCCCAATTTCGTTCATCCAATATTTCACCATTTTCAGCATATTATTGTTTAATAAGGTTCAGACCCCTTACCTCTTTGGATTGAAGGAAGCTCTGAGCAATCTTTGGCCTTTTCCTCTTCCTTCTCTTTCTCTTCAGCGTTTCTCCCCCTTTCTCTGACTCTGAGGCAAGGCACGTGAAACAACCTGAGTCCTCACTTTGGCCTCTTTTATCCAATTTCCACTTTTACCCTTCCACTCTTCATATTCCATTTATTTTATTTATTTAATTATTATTAAAATAAATAACATCTATAATAATAATAAAAATAATCCAATAATTCAACTTTATTTAATTAATTAATAAAATAATATTAACTCAATTAAATAATTCTCTTATTTTAATCGGGGTGTTACAAGCAGCGTTTTAGCAACCTTTATCCTTCCTTTTGTGCGTGGATCCCGTCGAGTACGACGGATGCGTAGGGGTGCTAATACCTTCCCTTCGCATAACCGACTCCCGATCCCATCTCTCTTTGGTCGCGAGACCATGTCTTTTCCAGGTTTACTTCGAGCGTTTCCTTTTCCTCTTTTGGGATAAATAATCCACGGTGGCGACTCTGTTGTTTTGTTTTCCCGTCGGTTTTTCGCGTAATGCGGCACCTGGACCGCCCTTTCGGGTTTTCAATCCACCGAGACGCTCATTTTTGCCTAAGCCGCCCTTTCGGGTTTTCAACTTAGCAAGCTATTCAGTTTTTTTTATTATTATTCTTATTATTATTATTATTTATTTTTTTAGGCGAAGTATTTCTTGACTGCATCTGAATTCACAAGACGAGTGAAATCCTCCCCATCCATAGTTGTAAGTATCAAAGCACCGCCTGAAAAGGCTCTCTTAACAACATACGGACCCTCATAGTTCGGAGTCCACTTGCCCCTGGAATCGGACGCAAAAGACAAAACTTTCTTGAGCACAAGGTCACCTTCTCGGAACACACGAGGCTCGACCTTTTTATCAAAAGCTTTCTTCATCCTCTGCTGATATTACTGACCGTGGCACATGGCAGTCAATCTCTTTTCTTCTATCAAGTTCAGCTGGTCATAACGACTTTGAACCCATTCAGCATCAGTCAACTTGACCTCCATCAAGACTCTCATTGACGGGATCTCCACCTCTACAGGGAGTACAACCTCCATCTTGACTTAGTGATCATACCGTCAACATACCTCGATCTCCCTGTGCATCATATCATGTAACAAGGTAGTCATAGCTCGTTGATATGTGGCTCCGGCGTTCTTCAAACCGAAGGGCATCACTCGATAACAAAATGTTCCCCAAGGTGTGATGAATGTTGTCTTCTCCATATCCTCGGGTGGCATCTTAATCTGATTATATCCGGAAAATCCGTCCATAAACGAGAAGATATTGAATTTAGCTGTATTGTCTACCAACATATCAATATGTGGTAGAGGGAAATCATCTTTCGGACTAGCTTTATTCAAGTCTCTATAGTCCACACACATCCGAACTTTTCCATCTTTCTTAGGCACGGGCACAATATTGGCCACCCATTGAGGATATGTAGAAGTCACTAGAAACCCCGCATCAATTTGCTTCTGAACTTCCTCTTTGATCTTCACTGCCATATCAGGATGAGTTCTTCTGAGTTTCTGCTTCACAGGCATGCACTCAGACTTTAAAGGTAGGAAATGTTGCACAATATCAGTATCTAGACCAGGCATGTCTTCATATGACCAAGCAAAGACGTCAACATATTCTCGTAGCAACTTAATCAACCCCTTCTTAACAGATTCTTCCATAAGTGCCCCAATCTTTACCTCTCGCACACAATCTTCAGACCCCAAGTTGACTGTTTCCAGATTCTCAAGATGCGGCTGAATGATCTTCTCTTCATGCTCAAGTAAACGGGTAATCTCATCAGGAATCTCTTCAACATCATCTTCCTCTGCCTCAAATACAGGGAATTCAAAATTGGGAGATGGTGTTGGGTCATTATGTTCAATGGGTTTAGAAATCAACTTGCATAATGATTTTTGGATATGAAAAGCTTTTTAGAAATCAAACAAGGCAAATCATTATGCATATGAAAAGATCGATTTTATTCCATTCTTTAGGGTTTTATGTGATCACCAATTTCATGCAAAAAGCAAAAAGGGAAAATAATTGGAAAAACATACATTTAACATGAATTTATTGAATGAAAATATCATTGTTTTTATGCGCCAACAATGTTATCACTCCTCCTTTTGGCATGGGAGAAGGGTTTTTAAACAAAGTGATCATTACGTTGACTTATGGACAACTGTTGGAATATCCACAGCGACCCAATTGTTGCAGATCCCTCCAGGGATGATGAAATTGCCAGAATCCTCTGTATCTTCTTTTAAAACGGCAGCAGCCTCCTCATCTAGACCAGTGTGGATGAAACCTCCACTCTTGAATAAACCTTGCTTGTTGAAAGTACCAGAAGAAAAACCTATGCCAGCCTGGGACTCGTTGTCTTCTAACTCAATCATTTTTCCTAAACCAGTGGTTGCACCACGCTCAATGGCCAACTTTGCATCTTTGTAGGAAGCAAATGAAGGAGCTCTTTTCTCAATAGGCTCAGCAATATATAAATCTTGGAAAGGAGTTCCAATTTCAACCTCAGCATCTATATAAGAGAAGGAAGACAAATGGCTAACCAGGAGAGCCCTTTCTCCTCCTACCACCACCAGCTTCTTGTTTTTCACGAATTTCAATTTCTGGTGTAGGGTGGACGTCACGGCGCCTGCCTCGTGAATCCATGGTCTTGAAATATTGGCTCTAGTGTAGTACCAGTGAGTCATCTTGTCTTCAAAATAAATGAAGGACACAGAGTTAGACCACAGGGCAAGGGACCGGAAACAAAACCTGCTTATGCATATGATGCATGCAATGTTTGTGCATATGATTTGTTTTTTATTTCAAAGGAACTTTAGAGTTTTATTTGCAAATTCTAGAAATATTAAGCATTTTATCACATATGGAAATATCTCATCAAATAATATCAGCGAAAAGAAGTGCAGCATCGTCAATCATATACAAGAGAAAAGGAAAATAATCGTCTTATGGATCCCTAGAAACAATCATCTAAAGCTCGGGACACAGGAAGATAAGATGCGCGTGAAGGTGAGAAAAACAAGAAAGGGGGGGTTTGAATTGTTTGAAAAATAAGCGCTTTTGCAAAATGAAATCACACAATGATTTTATACTGGTTCGCTTATAACACAAAGCTACTCCAGTCCACCCGGCCAAGGTGATTTCGCCTTCAACAAGGACTTAATCCACTAATCTTGAAAGATTACAAACAACCCCTAAGAGAGAAGAAAATCTCTTAGTCCTCTCAAGTCTACAGACTACAAAGAGTCACTTGAGGAAATCAAATAAAAATTAGATACAAGATGTGTAATCTAGAGTGCTTCTAAGAAAGCAAATATTACAAACTTAAGAACAAATTTTTCACTTGATAAGCAAAAGCTTAGTGAAAATCTTTGAAGAACAAAGATGTTTTTCTTGAGCGTGATATGATTTCAGTATAGTTTTGGCTAGTGATTTCTTGTTTTGCTGAATGAGATTTCTTCTCTATTTATAGGAGTTGAAGTAGAGTTGAAGTAGCGTTGAATCTGTTGGATATTGAGATGTAGTTACGCCATTCCATTTATAGCTTCTGCAGTAGACTTTTTCTCTTGGAAGTGACTACTTACCATAATTAGTATCTTCTCTCTTGGAAGTGGAGATTAACGTCTCTTTCTAATTGAGGAAATCCATTTGCAGAACTTTAACTTGGCTTAAACGTTACTTCATCATGATTAACAATTCTGATTAGAGTCTTTGTGTATCTGGAGAAACTGGCTTCTGATGTTATCTCTTGAAAGTTCAGATGGCGCTGATAACTTCAGAATTTACAGAAGGCATTTGTTCAGAGTCAGAGCTTCTAGACTTTACTTCATGTTCAGATGCTTCTGATACTTTGTAGTTTTGTCCAGAGTCAGAGCTTCTTGAAACGAGATTCCACTTTAGATGCTTCTGATACTTGATAATTTGTATCTGATCTTGTTGTGCATCTGATGACATCATCAGATTTGTTTCTACTTTCTTTAGAACCCTGCACACTTAGAAACTTTTCGTTAGGGTGCCATTTTTGGTTTCATCCTTTGTTATCATCAAAATCATGGAGTCTGTTGTAGAACACTTTTTGTTCTTACAATCTCCCCCTTTTTGATGATGACAAAACAAATAAAAATATCAGATGAAACATGAAAAATATTAGATCAGATAGACAAAAGCTCCCCCTGAGTTAGTACTAGGGAGTTCAGAAGTTCTTACCAGAGCTTTCCAAGCAATGAGATTTCTGAAAACTTTCTGCAATTTCTTAATTTTAATGTTAGAGTTATTTAATCAGAGTTATTATTTAATCAGAGCTATTTCTATAATTGTTGCAGAATGCTTAAGGTTTTAGACATAATTTTCATCAGAGCTATTTAATAATTTCTCCCCCTTTTTGGCATAATAAAAAAGGCATAAAAAAAATAAAAAGAATAATAAAGAGAAAAACACTTCATTTAAAAAAGCACAAAGGCAAACAACAGTCAAAACAACAGATTCAAGAGAATATCAGAGCTAAAAAGACAGAAGCAAAAAACACTAGGCAAGCAAACAAAATAAATCCTAAGTGCCTAAGGGTTTGGAGGTTGAGGAAGTCTCTGAAGCAACATGGCAAACATGTTCTGGATGTTTTCATTCAGAGCATCTTGCTTGTCCATCCTGGCACGAAGCTCATTCTGATCTTTCTTTATCTCTTGCTGATCTTGCTTTATCTCTTTCAGAGTGTTAAGAATCAGAGGGATCGCAGAGGAAGACTCCCCCTGAATCAGAGCTTGCTGAGCTTCAGCTTCAGCAGCAGCTTGGGCTTCTGCATCTGCCTTAGCCTTGGCTTCAGCTTCCTGAATCCTTAGAAGTTCTGCTTCCTTTGCCAGGCGTTCTTCTTCCAACCTCTTTGCTTCTTCCTCAGCTTCCTTGGCCAACCTTTCTTCCTCTAATCTCTTGGCCTCAGCTTCTCTAGCCAGTCTCTCTTGGAGTCTTTCCTCAGAGTCTCTGATGTAGCCATTTCTGACTTGTTCAGAGATACTCTTCAGCCTATAAGACTCAGAGGTCATCCAACTAATGACTATGTTCCAGTGTGTCCTAACAGATTTAGGATCATCACTAACTTCAGAGTTTTTAGCCAGAGACTTGATCTTCTGGACTGAGGCTTCTGCAACCTGTATAATGGCCTCCTCAAGGGTAGGTATGGTAAGTTCAGGTTCAGGTTCAGGTTCAGGTGAATGAGGTGGAGAGTTTTGAGGGCTGAGATTTAGAGGTTGAGGTTCAGTTTGTTGAGGTTCAGATTCTGCTTGAAGTTCAGAATCTGCGTCTGGTTGAAGACTGGGGGATGAAGCATATAGTGGATTTAGGTCTAATGGGTCAGAGTCTGGTTCAGGTACAGCGGGAATAAATGGTGGAGTGATATTAGAGGTGAAGGGATCAGATGGTTGAGTTTCAGAGGGTAAGGTTGTTGTTTGTTGTGGTGGAAGTGAAGTTTGGAGGGGTGAGGTTACTTCAGATTGTCTTGAGGGTTGTGGAGCGAAATTTTTAGCATAAATTTCAGCTATTGTTGGGGAGTTTGGGTCAGAGTGTTCTTGGTCAGAGGACTCTTGTTCAGAGAACTCTTGGTCAGAAGAAGGGGAAAGGTAAGGGGGTGATTCATATTCAGAGGATGAGGAAGAGCTGTGGTGATATAGTTGATTAGGGTCAGAGGTTGTTGTGAAATTACGAGCAATTTTTAGAACAGGTGGAGGTTGAGAGGTTCTGGTGATTGAGGGTGGTATTTCAGCGGTGGTATATATTGGTTGAGAGGAGAGAGGGTTAGAGGAAGCCATTATAGATGCAGAGGAGACAGGAGGAATAGACTTACCAGAAGAGACATTCAGAGGTGCTGAAGCTTTGGTGCCAGAGGTTTCTCCAAGTCTGGCTTTCTTTGCCTTCCTTGCTTCCTCAGCTATCTTCTTCTCAGAAAGACCTCTTTTGTATCTGACCAAATCTTCTACAGAGTCCAGACAGTCTTCAAGGCGGAAATCAGAAATATCAATGCCTTCATCCAGACGATCCTGAAGGTAGATAGCAATGGCATCTCTGGGTTCATTCTTGAAGAACCTTTCAAGGCCATGAGGCATCTTCCTCTGATCCTTCAGAGCTTCCCAGGTCACATCCATAGTGGGCTTGACTCTGATGTCTTTGATGATTCCCATACTCCTCAGATTTTTGGCATTCAGAGGCTTTCCCACATCAATTGCCAGATCATCCATACATCTGGTCTTCTCCAGAGCATCTACCAGCCCATGCTCAATGAAGATGTCAGAGAGCAATCTACCCAGAGGAATGTAGGATCTGGGCTTCATGTTATTCCTCGTTTCTCTGACTGAATCCCTCAGATATCTGAAGAGGAGAACAGGGAGGTTGATCGGGATACCCTTCTGAATACAGTAGAGGATGCATTTCTGATCAGCATTTATGTAATCTGAAGAGTTGGAGGCTGGACGATGATGGATTGTTCCCAGAATAATCTTCAGCCAAACTCGGAGGTTCTGATGAAGCTCCTTGTTCTTAGATGGGTTTCCTTCAACATTTGCTTTGAAGATTGTAGGGTTAATGACTTCTGTGATGCGCTTGGACCTTGGAGGAATGTTGTAAATCCTTTTACCTCCAGCTTTCTCCATGTTTAGCAAGGAAGCAATTGATGCTTCAGTGATGACAATCTTCACACCCAGAACAAAAGAAACAATGAACTGGTCATCAGCATCTGCACATCTCCAGAATTCCTTCACCAGAAGAGGATAGATTGGACCATAAAGCCTGTCGAAGTAGGTTTCCCAACCTTGCTTGCGAAGATCTTCAGTAAGATCAACACCGTTTCTTCTTAAGTTCTCAAAATCCACCAGCGATTCACACAGTACATCTAAACCTTCAAAGGGAGTTGAAAGGTTTATGTGTTGTTCGCGTTCCAAAATGTGAGGTTCTTTGTAAACTGGGGTCGTGGTGACATCTATAACCATGGGTGTTTGAGTGTTTGAGGTTTGGGGATTAGAAGCGGCTTCCATTTGTTGGGAGAAGTTAAAAACTTCTTGCTCTTGAGGATTCATGACGAAGATTGAAGAAGAAGATGAAGAACTGAGAAAGTTGCAGAGAAAACTTCGAGAGAGGGTTTAGGGTTTAAGAGTGAGTGAGAGTGATAAGTGTGTGAAATGTGAGAAAAGTGTTTATATACCTAAGGGTAAAAACACATGCAAAACGACACATTTAATTGCGTTGGAACAGAACACAAGATTTGCACGCTAGGGGGGAAAAATGATTATAGCTAATAAATGAATGTCTAATCCCAACAGTAAGCACACTGCTCGAGGAGATTTCAAGCGTTCTGACCTTTGATTTCTTTTGACAGCTGTCTAGAAGTTCTAGGGTTAGACGCATGTTCCCCACGTGTTGATGTATCTGATCTTCAGGAATACCAAAGGATTTCTGAAGATTTCTAACTCAGATATCTTCTTAACTTGGTAGAAGTATCAGAGTCAGAGGCAGAAGTGTATTTGTTTTTATCAGAGTCTCATTTTACATGTTCAGAGCCAAATTTTACTCAGGGCAATTTTTAATGTTCAGATTTTCTAAGATAAAAAGAAATCTATCTTCAGCTAGAGGCTTAGTAAAGATATCTGCCCATTGATGTTCTGTATCAATGAACTTCAGCGTTACTATCCCTTTCTGAACATAGTCTCTAATAAAATGATGTTTTATTTCTATGTGTTTGGCTCTGGAATGTAGAATGGGATTCTTACTTAAACAAATAGCAGCAGTATTATCACAAAAGATAGGAATGTTACTCTCAAAGATTTGTAGATCTTCTAGCTGATGTTTCATCCAGAGCATCTGAGTTGTGCACAGTGACGCTGAGATATATTCTGCTTCTGCAGTTGATAGAGCAATTGTTGACTGTCTTTTGCTAGCCCAGGAGATTAGATTGTTTCCCAGAAGCTGGCAATTTCCAGATGTACTTTTTCGTTCTATTCTATCTCCTGCATAATCTGCATCACAATAACCAGAAAGCCTATACTCTGATGTTTTCTCATACATCAGGCCCAGGTTAGGAGTTCCTTTCAGATACTTAAGAATTCTCTTAACAGCTGTTAAATGAGATTCTCTAGGATCTGATTGGAATCTGGCACAAAGACAGACGCTAAAGAGAATATCAGGACGAGTAGCAGTCAGATATAGAAGAGAGCCTATCATACCTCGATAGAGCTTCTGACAAACCTTGTTGCTTACCTCTTCCTTTTCCAGAATGCAAGTTGGGTGCATAGGAGTCTTTGCAGAGTTGCATTCAGACATATCAAACTTCTTCAGAACATCTTTAATGTACTTGCTTTGATGAATGTACGTGACTTCTGGAGTTTGATTGATTTGAATTCCCAGAAAGAACTTTAGTTCTTGCATTAGACTCATTTCAAATTCTGCCTGCATTAACTTGGAAAATTCTTGGCAAACAGAGATATTAGCAGAACCAAAAATAATGTCATCAACATAAATTTGGCATATCATGAGATCATTTTCATGATTTTTACAGAAGAGTGTAGAATCAACTTTCCCTCTGATAAAATTTTGTTCCAGAAGAAAATTGCTCAGACGTTCATACCAAGCTCTGGGAGCTTGTTTTAGTCCATATAAAGATTTTTTAAGTTTGAAAACATGTTCTGGAAAGTTTGAATTTTCAAAACCTGGAGGTTGATTTACATACACTTCTTCTGAAATATAACCATTTAGAAATGCACTCTTGACATCCATTTGGTATAATTTGATAGAATGATTAATAGCAAAAGATACAAGAAGACGAATAGATTCTAACCTCGCGACTGGAGCAAAAGTTTCATTATAATCAATACCTTCTTGTTGACTATAACCTTGAGCTACCAGTCGTGCTTTGTTTCTGACAACTTCTCCTTTCTCGTTCAGTTTGTTTCTGAAAACCCATCTGGTTCCAATGACATGAGTGCCTCTGGGTTTAGGAACGAGATCCCAGACATCATTCTTGGAGAATTGATCTAACTCTTCTTGCATAGCTGCCACCCAATCATTATCTTGAAGAGCTTCATCACAGGACGTAGGCTCAATCAGAGACACTAGTCCCAGAGGAATAGCTTCAGACGTTCTGAAGGTAGATCTGGTTCTAACAGGTTCATCTTTGTTTCCCAAAATCAAATCTTCAGATACGTTGCTACGACTCTTGACTTTCCTTGGAATTTCTGGAGATTTAATTTCTTCAGAGTCTGGAGTGACAGTTGCTTCTGGAGTTTTCTCAAATTCTACCAGAGTGATCTCTAAATCTGCAAACTTTTCAACTAGCTTTGACTTTTCAGGGTCAAGCTTATCATCAAATCTAACATGAATTGATTCCTCCACAATTTTGGTTTCTGTGTTGTATACTCTGTAGCCTTTAGAGCGTTCTGAGTATCCTAACATAATACCTTTTTGTGCTTTGGAATCAAACTTGTTCAGATGTTCTTTAGTATTTAATATAAAACAAATGCATCCAAAAGGATGAAAATATGAAATGTTGGGTTTTCTTCCCTTACACAGTTCATAGGGAGTCTTATCCAGAATAGGTCTAATAGAGATTCTATTCTGAATGTAACACGCTGTATTTACAGCTTCTGCCCAAAAGTGCTTTGCTACATTTGTTTCATTGATCATGGTTCTGGCCATTTCTTGGAGTGTCCTATTCTTCCTCTCTACAACTCCATTTTGTTGTGGAGTTCTAGGGCAGGAGAAATCATGGGATATTCCATTAGAATCAAATAGTTCTTCAAAATCTTTATTTTCAAATTCTCCACCATGATCACTTCTGACTCTAACAATTTTAGAGTCAAATTCTTTTTGCACTTTAGAACAGAAACTGGTGAATACAGAGTGAGACTCACTCTTGTGCTTTAGGAATTTTACCCATGTCCAGCGGCTGTAATCATCAACGATTACAAGTCCATACTTCTTTCCATTGACTGATGCTGTTTTCACAGGACCAAATAAGTCAATGTGAAGAAGCTCCAGAGGCTTAGAGGTAGAAACAACATTTTTCTTTTTAAAAGATGTTTTTGAAAACTTTCCTTTCTGACAAGCTTCACACAGAGCATCTGAAGAAAACTTCAGTTTAGGTAAGCCTCTGACTAACTCAAGTTTAGTTAGCTGAGAAAGTTTTCTCATGCTAATGTGGCCTAAGCGTCTATGCCATACCCATTGCTCTTCGTGAACTGACATTAAACATTTAACATTTTGATCTTTTAAATCAGAAAGATTTATTTTATAAATGTTGTTTTTCCTCTTGCCTGTGAAAAGGACAGAGCCATCGTTCTGACTAATGGCTTTACACGTTTTTTGATTAAAGATTACATCATAACCGTTATCACTTAATTGACTTATGGATAACAAGTTATGCATTAATCCTTCTACATAAAGAACATCAGATATAGAGGGAAGAGTACCGTTACCAATAGTTCCGGAGCCTCTGATCCTTCCTTTCTGATCTCCTCCGAAGCCTACAAATCCAGTGTCTTTAAGTTCCAGGCTTTGGAACATAGACTTTCTTCCCGTCATATGTCGCGAGCATCCAGAGTCCAGGTACCATGACTGGTGTCTGAACTTTGCTGCATAGGATATCTGCAACATAGATAATCTTATCTTTCGGTACCCAGAATTTCTTGGGTCCTTTCAGATTAGTTTTCCCAGAGTTTCTTACAACTTTGGGTCTTCTAGCATTTTTAAATTTGTGTTCTTGTGTGTGTGTGTAGTGGTATGAAAAAGGCGATTTAATTTGGTTACTGGTAGAAGTTTTATCAGAATCAGAATCATACCCAATTCCCTTTTTATTATTCTGACCTACTCCATAAATCATGGATGCCATAATACTCCTATTTATCCCATTCTTCAGAAATTGTTGAAAGGCTTCTTCATATTTATAAATAATTTCATTTGAAGTTTGTGGTGCTTGAGACAACACTTCTTCTAATTCTAAGCTTTTCGTTTTAGCTTCATCTCTTTCTAACGTTAAAGATATGATTGTATCATCTCTTGTTAGAATTGTTGTCTCAAGTTTACTACACTCTTCAGATTTTGCTTTAAGAAGACCTTTAATGTTTTTAACTTTTTGTTTTAATTTCTGAAGAGAGGTAAGAGTTTCTGATAAACATGATTCTAAGTCAGATCTAGAAAGTTCAGAAAATACCTCTTCAGATTCTTCATCTGAGCTGCTGGATGTGGTAGCCATAAGAGCTACGTTGGCCTGTTCATCAGAGTCAGATTCTGATGATTCGGATTCACTATCGTCCCAGGTGGCCATTAATCCCTTCTTTGTTCTGAAGGCATTTTTCTTGAAGCTTTCTTTCTTAGAGTTATCTTTCTTCAGCTTGGGGCATTCATTTCTATAATGACCTGTTTCTTTACATTCAAAACAGGTAATATCTTTATTAGGTTTACCTTTTGAAGTTGACTCTGATCTATCCCCTCTGGGTCTTGATCTTCTGAAGTTGTTGTTGTTCCTTCTTTTCCAGAGTTGCTTAACTCTTCTGGTTAGTAAGGACAGTTCTTCTTCATCATCAGAGTCTTCAGGTTCAGAGTCGTCAGTATCTGCAGTTTCTGCCTGGAGAGCTTTGGTTCTGTCTGACTTCCGTCTTTCAGGTCTGGACTTCAGCGCCACTGACTTGTTCCTTTTCTGAGGCTCATCCTCCTCTAGTTCTATCTCATGGCTTCTGAGAGAACTAACAAGTTCTTCAAGGCTGATATTGTTCAGATCCTTTGATAACTTCAGAGCAGTAACCATTGGTCTCCATTTCTTTGGCAGACTTCTGACTATCTTCTTAACATGATCTGCGGTCGTGTATCCTTTGTCTAGCACTTTAAGACCTGCAATAAGAGTTTGGAATCTGGAAAACATAGCTTCTATAGCTTCGTCATCTTCCATCTTGAAGGCTTCATATTTCTGGATCAACGCCAGAGCCTTCGTCTCCTTGACTTGGGAGTTTCCTTCATGGGTCATCTTCAGAGAGTCAAGTATATCTTTAGCCGTCTCTCTGTTGGTGATCTTTTCGTATTCGTTGTATGATATAGCATTTAGAAGTATTGTTCTGGCCTTGTGATGATTTTTGAACTCACGTTTCTGATCTTCTGACATTTTGCTTCTGGGAACTTCAGCTCCATTTAAGGTTGGAGGTTTGTATCCATCTGTGACAATGTCCCAGAGGTCAGCATCATAACCCAGAAAGAAACTTTCGATTCTATCTTTCCAGTAATCAAACTTTTCTCCATCAAAAACAGGAGGCTTGGCATTGTAAGAATCTTTCTCATTTGAGTGGGCCATTTGTTTTTCTCGCACTGGATCTCTCTACACGGTTAAGTGTTTGATTTGAAAATCAATAACAGAGCCGGAGCTCTGATACCAATTGAAGGTGAGAAAAACAAGAAAGGGGGGGTTGAATTGTTTGAAAAATAAGCGCTTTTGCAAAATGAAATCACACAATGATTTTATACTGGTTCGCTTATAACACAAAGCTACTCCAGTCCACCCGGCCAAGGTGATTTCGCCTTCAACAAGGACTTAATCCACTAATCTTGAAAGATTACAAACAACCCCTAAGAGAGAAGAAAATCTCTTAGTCCTCTCAAGTCTACAGACTACAAAGAGTCACTTGAGGAAATCAAATAAAAATTAGATACAAGATGTGTAATCTAGAGTGCTTCTAAGAAAGCAAATATTACAAACTTAAGAACAAATTTTTCACTTGATAAGCAAAAGCTTAGTGAAAATCTTTGAAGAACAAAGATGTTTTTCTTGAGCGTGATATGATTTCAGTATAGTTTTGGCTAGTGATTTCTTGTTTTGCTGAATGAGATTTCTTCTCTATTTATAGGAGTTGAAGTAGAGTTGAAGTAGCGTTGAATCTGTTGGATATTGAGATGTAGTTACGCCATTCCATTTATAGCTTCTGCAGTAGACTTTTTCTCTTGGAAGTGACTACTTACCACAATTAGTATCTTCTCTCTTGGAAGTGGAGATTAACGTCTCTTTCTAATTGAGGAAATCCATTTGCAGAACTTTAACTTGGCTTAAACGTTACTTCATCATGATTAACAATTCTGATTAGAGTCTTTGTGTATCTGGAGAAACTGGCTTCTGATGTTATCTCTTGAAAGTTCAGATGGCGCTGATAACTTCAGAATTTACAGAAGGCATTTGTTCAGAGTCAGAGCTTCTAGACTTTACTTCATGTTCAGATGCTTCTGATACTTTGTAGTTTTGTCCAGAGTCAGAGCTTCTTGAAACGAGATTCCACTTTAGATGCTTCTGATACTTGATAATTTGTATCTGATCTTGTTGTGCATCTGATGACATCATCAGATTTGTTTCTTCTTTCTTTAGAACCCTGCACACTTAGAAACTTTTCGTTAGGGTGCCATTTTTGGTTTCATCCTTTGTTATCATCAAAATCATGGAGTCTGTTGTAGAACACTTTTTGTTCTTACAGCGCGAAGCCTCTTCACCTCCCTCTCGTAGGCTGCCTCCATATCGCCTTCTCTTTGGCGAGTCGATCATACTTCCTCTTCCAGAACTTAGAAGACTGAGGAAGTAGAGAAGTCCATACATCATTAGGGTCATCAATAACCTGATGCTCAAGAAACTCAATCAACGCATCCTTCTTCTTAATCTGCTGAAACAACTCTTCCCTTTCACGGATCCAAGCACGCGATCGGTCTTCGTCTCTCAACTCCTCTACTCCTTGATTAGGGAGGGTTGAAGGCCCAGCCATAATCATAGGTGTAGGTCTCGGATACTCGTAAGGCATGAGATACTCAAACACCCTCTTCCTAACCCAAACAGTGTAAGGCTCCAAAGCGATGCAATTCTTAGGACCTAACTCTTTCCTTCCTTTCCTATGAATCTTGCGCCAAGCGCGGACCATCCTAGCTTTCAAGCCTTGAGGATCTTTACCTTCCTGAAAGAATACACCCTCTAACAGAATGTTATTGGGTTTATCCTTTAAGGGGAACCCAAGCTGCCGACGTGCCAAAACAGGATTGTAGTTAATCCCACCACATGTACCAAGAAGAGGTACATTGGAGAATTCGCCACAAGAGTCAATAATCTGCACACCATCATACACACGGTTATACCAAGAGATATCATCATTAGTGAGAGACATGAGTCTCGTGGACCACCGTAGACATCCCTTATTCTCCTTGAAGGCGACCGTCTGCGGTAAGTGAGAAATAAACCACTTATACAACAGAGGCAAACAGCACACAATAACGCCACCACCCTTTGCATTCCTCATATGCAAAGAGAAGTAGGTGTCGCCCAACAGAGTCGGAACGAGATTAAGAGTAGAGAAGATCCTAATAGCGTTCACATCCACAAACTTGTCGATGTTGGGGAATAATACTAGCCCATAGATGAGAAGTACAAATATGGCCTCAAAGGCGTCCTCACTCATGGCCTTCCCATACATAGTAGCTTGAGCAATGAGGAACTCAGAAGGGAGACCTTGAATTCCTCCTTTGGTAGTCATATGAGCACCAACCAGAGATTCATCTATGTGTAACATGTCAGCTATCTCTTGAGAAGTAGGAACCCTTCCCAAGCCACTGAACGGCAACTGATCCAGAACAGGTATACCCACAAGATAAGCATACTCCTCAAGTGTAGGCAAAAGTTGAAAATCTGGAAACGTGAAGCAACGGTACAAGGGATCATAAAACTGCCCCAATACACTCATCAATCCTTCATCCACCTGAGTAGTCAAAAGAGGAAGAAGCTTCCCGAAACGAGCCTTGAAACCCAAAGGATCTAATACATAGGATGTCAGATTCCTTAACTCTTTCAGATCTGGTTGTCTGAAACTGTACTTCTTTGTATTCCTTCTTTGTCTTTCCATGTCTGAAAACTTTGCAAATAAACCTCTTAAGTTCCTTGAAAATTTTCTTATTATTTTGATGATATGAATGCAAATGGGTGCATGCATGCAACAATCACACTCAAGGATCAAGCAAAGCACACCAAACAAAAGTCATGGGATGGATCATGTTATCCTTAATATCAACCATCCATTTTGGTGGATTATGGTTTACACCTTATCAACACCCAAGTTCCATTGATATTAAGGATACCTGAACGGATCAACCATGAATCAAGGGTTTGTTGTAAGTCACGAGCATGGAGTTTAGGTTAAGAACCACCCAAAGTGAGTGTACTAAGGTTTAAACCTTCCAAACATGTTCTACAAGAGGTTCCCATAGTCATCGTCCCATCTTTCGAATATTATCGGAGAAACGACTACTCGTATTCCAAAAATATTCTCAAGAGAGACTCTTATGAGTGTAGTATCGCGTAACAATCGTATCAAATCTTACACTTGAACGACTTTCGCACTACATCCTAAGAATAGGCCAAGATGGGCTTGGTAAACTAAGGTCATTGGCTTCTAAGGTCTATATTGGAAAGAGTAATGTCTAACCACAACTTACTTGTGTGACATTATTGACCCCAACATGACCTCCACCAAGTGAATGGGCTTGCAAGTCAACTTGCTAAGGAATAACTCCACACAACTCGACAAGACTATGCCATTCTCCTATCCTAAGTGCACTCGAGTTCGGGTATAGAACTCATCTCATAAAGATCACCAAGCATACAAGGAATTAGTATCAAGCAAATCAATCATTACATACAATACAGTAATCCCAAATTGCACAAAAATATGTCACACAAAAAAAAATATACAATACAAAGCAACAAATATGAAAAGTAGGCAAAACACACTAGGCAAAGTTTTCCCCAGCAGAGTCGCCATTTTTCTGTAGCGGGGTATTCGTTACCATTAGAGATATTGACTAAATCCAAGGTAAATCATACAAGTCGAGTCGCCACCGCACTTCTATTTATCCAAAGGAATGCTTAGAAAGCGAACAAAAACCTAAAAGTTTTATCGAATCAAAAACTAGTAAAAATGTCAGAGATCTGGGTAAGGGGGTTGGTTATGCTATGGGAAG
Source organism: Lathyrus oleraceus (assembly GCF_024323335.1). Taxonomy (NCBI): domain Eukaryota; kingdom Viridiplantae; phylum Streptophyta; class Magnoliopsida; order Fabales; family Fabaceae; genus Lathyrus; species Lathyrus oleraceus. The sequence goes on from NC_066583.1 coordinate 216,947,135, forward strand.
GTATTAGGCACCCAAAGCATCCTAGGTACTCCTTGGGAGCCCTTTTCACATTTGTTGTAAGGTTGTTGTTTTTTTTTGTGAAAATTTATTTGTGCATACATGATTGAAGGGATGAGAAAAGAATATACAAATTTATTTACATTTTGTGTTTGAATGGATGAACCCATTGCCTACGTACCATCTTAAAAAAAGATTAGGATCAAAACCTCGTAGTTCGGGGTAAAAAAATTCAAAATAAGTGAGTGGATTGATTGATCCAAAAACCTTAAGGTCTTTTGTTATCAAAGGGAGAAAACTCAACCTAAAACCACAAATCCACCATGTGCGGATAACTTCAACATGCTAGTGAGGGGTTAACCCTATAATAAGCATGGAAGACTCATTGTCCATCACTAAGGATAAAGGTGAGTATTATATCTATCTCAAGGATAACTCAAACCTAATAGCTAATGGTTATAAAAAAAAGGTTTGATTAAGAAGGTGGCCATTGAAACCACAAAAAGTATTTGAATGGGTTATATTTACCAATTAAAAGTATTTACAAAAATATGGTTAAAGTGGATTAAAAGGTTCAATTCAGAATAAGTGTTATGAAAAATAAGTTTTGAAAATCAAAAACATAAGGCTTAGGTTTCTAATGTTGAAAACAAAAGTTATTGTTTGCACAAAAAGTTTTGGCTTGGGTTAGAATGGGGACAAAAAGAAAAAAGGGGTTAAATTCCTAAACATACAAGAGATAAGGGAAAAGAAAATAAAACCATATTAGGAGTTCCCCTCTTGAGATCATATTGATGATCCAAGTAGCTCCCATCCTTTGGAATAAGCAGTCACAAACAAATATCTCAAGCCATTAAGCACAGGTAATCGGAATAAACCTTCAGGTGGTATCCCACAAATAAAGTGGAACACCAGGCCATCTCTGCAAGAGTCATGTGAGCCCTCACAAAAAAACTCAACAAACAGGTTAGAGAAAAAAAATAGGGTAATCAAGGGTTGCCCCCAAATCAAAATGTAACCACATGAATCATGCCCTTTCAATTCATAAAAAAACTCACAAAGAGCAACAAAGGGTAGGAGGCCTCAACCTCTTGTCAAACACGTACATTAAAAGGGTATCAAAAAATTTCAGGTTGAAAGTAGTGGAAATAGGGCATACCTGATTGGGGAGGATCGATTGAAATTGAGTTGCACCCGTGAGGTTTGCAGAGCAATCTGAGGGTTTGCCTCAGGAGGTTGCTCTGAACTCTGTCAGCTCTTCTCTCACTTTCTTTTTCCTACCAGGGTAATAGGAATGGAATCCCTTTTGTTTCACTGAAACTTTGAATTTATAACCTGGTTTTTGTGGACCTGTGGGCTCAAATGAGAGAGGCCCAAGTCCAAACAAATTTTTGTTATATTTTATTTATTTATTTATTTATTTTCGTATTTCTTTTTTTTTCGTTTTTTTTATTAGTTATTTTTTATTTATTTATTTATTTATTTATTTATTTATTTATTTATTTATTTTTCCTTTTTCCTTTTTCCTTTTTCCTTTTTTTTTTTTAGTAAACAAAAGTAAGAGAAACAGTGATGTATAATTCAAGCATGCTTGGTGATCTCAAACCAATCACAAGGAGTCCCACCCAAAGGCAAAGGGAACCAAGATGCTCATGATCCTTGAGGCTATGCAAATGCAATGTTATGATGCCATGAGGGATCTTAGGGTCAAAATTGGGGTCTTACAGGTCAAAATTGGGGTCTTACATCCACATAATACCATGAAGAATGGGAGACTTACAATCTCACTTACTAGAATGCTATGCCATTAGGGTCAAATTTAGCTCTATATTAAGCAATCATAATTGGACTTATGTAGAAGTCACAACTATCTGAGGTCGTGCAATAAAAATTTAGGTGTTAATGCATGTTAGAGATTTGGTATGAAGAACCAAACTCCTAAAACATACCACACACTAAAAGAAAAGATCAATGGGGAGGGACCTATCTCAGTCATACTTGTATTGGGGAGGGACCTATCTCAGTCATTGATGAACCAATTAGCCTTAAGACATTAGAAATTTCATTAGTCAGATGAGGGAATGGGAAAGAATAGGGATGAAGATGAAGAGGGAGTGGAAGATAGAAACAAAAATTGACCAAGGGAGGACTTTCATCAAATCAAGACCATTCATTCATTTTGGGTTATGAAATGTACATTTCCTTAATCCCCTAAATCCAATGGTTTTGATCCAACAAAATTCAAATCAACATTGACCAAGGCCCAAACAGAAAGTCAAACATCACAAAACCATAAAAATGGCTCAACAATATTTTTGAACATTTAATCAATTAAAAATCCAATTAAAAATGAATTAAAATACATTTTTATATGGTCAAAACTAAAATCACTTCAAAACACCAAATAAATGGCCAAGGGATTTATCCTAGGTCAAACAAGGTAAAAGGACCTTAGAAAAAAAATTCATGATTTTTAAAAAGTCAGAAGTATTTTTAAACAATTCAACATATGCACAAAAATATTTAATTCATGAAAAATATAAAAATTAATCCAAAAAATAATTTTAATTCAGAATATGGAAGTGAAAAATATTTAAAGATTTTTGATGAAAATCACATATTTTTTGGATTAAAATGAAATTAATATGAATTAAACAAAATAAAATGATTAAATGAAAATTAAGAAAATAAAAAGAAATTAGAAAAAACAAGGGCCATCAGATCTCCCTCATTAATTGAGGTGGCAGATCTGATGGCCAAGCGCGCGCTTCCATCATGTTTTGCAGTCAACGCGTGTACACGCATGGTAATCAGGAATAAGGGTCAGGATTAAAACATTCCAACATGATCAGATGGCCAGGAGGTGTGCCAACACACAACCGGAGCTAGGGCTCTGGTCATCTTCTCCGGTGACCTCCACCGAAGTGGTCCAACTTCATCTCAATGGAAAATGAAAAACAAAGATACTATTTCAAAGAGAAAATGCTCAAGATCTCGAATTTGGCCTCAACTTTCTCCAATTCCAAGTATATAAAAAGATACAGGGGTTTGAATTTTGAGGATCATGAACTGAGTTGCTTTAATTTGACCTCAAAGTAACTCAATCTTGTTGCCTACATTGGTAGGACTTCAGCCAACCAAAAGTCAAAGAGAATGGTGAAGAATTGAGAGAGAATTGAAGAGATGAAGTTTCTGAAAATTCACCTTTGAGGGAGCTTGAATCTTGCTTCTAATTGGCCTTGGCTTGACTTAAGAAGCTTGAAGAAGTAGAATTGGATCAAGGAAAGGTTTGGATTCTTGGAGTTTCAACTTCAAAACTGAAGTGAAATTAAAACTCAACTTTCAATTGAAAACCTTCAAGTTTGTCCTCTAATGGTGAGGATTAGGGTTGCAGGTTCAAAGCTTGGGCAAGGTGTCCCTAATTCTGAGCAAGAGGGGTTGTATTTATAGGCAATGCAATTGGTTTTCACACACTTCCAAAATGCCAAAAATAGAAAACTTCACTTGCATGGTTGCATGGGCGTGTGATAGGCCCATGAAATGATGCAATCACGTCCAAATTTCATCATGTGCAATGCTGAAAATGTGTCATGCAATCATGAAATGGAAATTGGAATGTGATCTTGAGATTCATCCAAATGGAGCCTTGAAGAGAAGCCATGCGCAAGTCATCCAATTCTTGGCCAAATGAAGTGATCTTGGATTTTTGGAAAGGTGCGATCAAGGGGAACAACCTTCATGTTGAACACTTTTCCATTTGAAGCTTGGAGCATGATGCATTTTGAGGTTGAAGTTTGGACAATCAAACATAAATGAAATTTTTCTAAGTACCAAGACGAATGTTCACTTCTTCCACATTGAATAAATTTTACTATGGGCTTCAAATGGAAAACGTTACTTAATAAAAGTTGTAGCTCTTTCAAATCTCTTCAATTGGGTAACAAAAATGACCTCATTTGGATTTGGCACGAAGGCGTTATGCATTTTAGAATTTGAGGAAAATCTCTTATTCAATGGTGTAGCACCTCAAATTTGCACCTCCCATTTGTATATACATTTCATTTTTAGGTAAATAACATTGCATTAGCATTGCATAGTCCATTACATTGCATCAGTCAAGACTGGTTAGGAGGTTCAACTATGCAAGGCAACCAGTGCATTTTTTCCATGAGGTCAAAGCCCTAGGGTTGGTACAATGAGTTCACATGACCCAAGGATCATTTTGAAGTGGTTTGGCCAAGTGCTGAAGGCTCAGAACTCATCAGTCCATGATCAAATCATCTGAGGCCCTAAAAAGTCAACAAAAGTCAACTGCACAGTCAATTGTGAATTTGAAGGTGGGAAGTGGTTAGAGAGGCTTCATTCATGTTCAAACAAGTCTCATTTGACATTTCAAACATCAACATTGAAGAATTTGAAGTCAGATCAAGACTTTCCAAAAATAGCAGGTGACTTGTAATTTGAACTTTCCAAAAATGGAAAGATTTTAGACCAACTTCAACTCAAGATTACATCATCAAGAAAGCTTCAAATGAACTTTTGTCCAACATGAAAGTTGAAGATCTTTCTCTCCCATTTCTAAAAAGTCCAAGATCATGAATTTCTCATGTGTGGTTGAGGAGATATGGTGCAATCATGGCAAAGTGTGTTTCAAACTTCAAATGGACATAACTTTCAAACCAAAACTCCAAATTGAGTGGTTCTTTTTGCATTTTGATCCTTATAACATGTATTTTCAAAGCATATCATTACATGGCATGAAATCTCATTGCATGATCATTGGTTCACTCATGAAGATTTTTGGGAAAAATTTCATAAACTCATTTTGATTGATCATGAGCATACCAAACCAATTCCAACATGTGCATGGACTCATTTTAAGGCATTTTGGGCCAGAAATATGCACTGTTCACGTGCATGGCATGAATGTGAGGTGAAAAATCATTTTTGCACAAACACCTTCCAACTTGTTAATCACCTTTGGCTTTGGCTTAAACATGATTAAAACCTAATTAGCATAACATATATATACTTAACCCTAACTGTTTTTGATCATTAACACATTTTCAGATCTAGAATCACAAAAATTCTCAAAATTTTCTCTCAAACTTTTTCCAAAATTCTTCAAACAAAAGTACTTTCTATTGATCCATTCATCATCCTGAGGCACTGTTGAGAGGATTTGGACGTGGAAGCAGAAGAAATAGTGGCATATTGAGCTATGTGCAAAGATTGAAGCATCCATGGCAGCTGAAGATTGAGCTAAATTCGTGTGCATTGGAGCTTCTAATTCATCACCAATCACATCCACAAGTATCATAGAAGATTCCTGGACCTTCACAAGCATTGAAACGAGCCAATTCCAGTTCTGCTCATCAAGAAGGTGAGTTTTCGATCTCTTTTATTTTGAAAATGGTTGTGATATTCTTGTAGTTCATTGATTGGTGATAATGCTGATGAAAATTTGGAGTGATTTGGTGCTGTTTTGAGTTAGTTATGTGCAATTGAAATTTTGATGTCAAATCTTTTTCTCTTCGATCCGTGCTTGTGATGTTGTTTTTGCATGAATCATTGCTTGATCTTTGATGTATGTGGCATGGTGAACCGATTGGTGTAGAAATTAGGGAATTCTGGGCGTTTTTGATTTTTCTGGAAATTCCAGATGAAGATCTTCATGATCTTCATCGTCCTTGTATGAACTGCATGTGTTTTCCAGATTTGCTAGGGTTTGGCTTCCATTTAGCTACGAATCTGCATGTGTATTTTGAATTAGCTACGAAACGCAGAAGCGCGCCAGGCTAGGGTTTGAATTTCAAAACGTCAGCGTTTTGATTAGGCGCGCGCTGGTGATTCAAAATTGTCACCGGTTCGAATCTGAGCGAATCCACTTTTCAAAATTGCCTTGCCTTTTTCTCCTTTTCCATCATTATTTCATGCTTGGCTCATTTTTGATTTCATTTTTTCCTATCAACTTTAAAAAATCATTTAAAATTGAAAAATGCACCAAATGATCTCTAATTTTTTGCATTGTGTTCCTCAGGTTGTCTAGTTTTTTATGAGTATAAATTGGAAAGTTGTGCCTGGCTTAAAAAATGATTTGTCCTAGGGTGATTGCACATGTATGCATGATTGACCTTGCCTTGTTGCATTCATCATAAAATGCTCAAGATTGATCCAATGCTTCTGAAATTTTGCATGCTATTTCTAGACATGTTGAGTGACATTTTGGCTTTGATTTGAGATTTTTATCATGATCCAATTCTGTTTTATGCTCATGCTAAGTTGGTGTGACAATTTGTGTCACACATTTGGTTGTCTCTTTTATGTTATGTGATTGCCATGCCTAATGATGTCCAATACCTCTGATTTTTTGTGTGATGATCATGTCATATGTCCTGATTGCTCATGAATTTTGCCAAGATTTTTTGAGTCATTTTTGATTTGATGTGCATTTATTTCTGCTGATGTCTCAATGTGATCACAATTTGCACGCCTTGCCATGTTTTGCTCATGAAATGAATATGATTAATGATTTTGATGTGGGACTTTTTGAGATGTGTTCTTGATTGGATAATGATGATTCATGTTAAATTTCATGTTCTGTTTTTGATTTTTGACCCTCCTTTGACCCTAGGCTTTGACCTAGTGGTTTGTGGCTTACATGTGGGCTTTGATTTCAGGTTTAAACATCCAAGTCCATAGTTGATGATGCTTCCTCATTTGAGCATTGATGTTTGCTCTTGATTACTAACACTTGTGTGTTTTGTAGGTTGATGTTAACTCATTTGAGTTTGCCTTGTGGCTTGCATATTGTGAACATTGTCTGTCTGTTTGTTATTGCTTGTTGATTGTTTGTCTGTACAGTTGAACTGATTGGTTTAGATTTTTCACAGGTACTTAAGTTGCTTTGAGTTCTTTTGAACTTGCTTTTGCTTTGCTTGGTTGCTTAACCACTGAGGTATAATTCCTTTGACTTCATGTAGTCTGGAAGACCTGTCCTGTTATGTGGGCAGGCACCTGTCTGAAGTCCTCCTTAAGAGGCAATGTTTGTGAATGTTTAAATTTGTGCCAAGCAGGTAAAGACCTCTTAAGAGGCAATGGGCAGATAAAAGGGATGTGCAATCCATCCGCTACTATTCAGTTGTGTCATTCACCTTGCTCACACCATTGTGTTGATGCATTATGGATAATAACCCAAGATCTTTGTTGTGTCAGTCATATGTGGAGAAGAGTTCCTACATTCTGAACTCCCACACTTTCTACTTTGAGTCAAGCTCTCCCAGGCCAGGGATAAGAGCTGTGAGGTCTTACCCTCACTTCCCATTTCATCTGCTTCACCCTAACTCTCAATGTTAGGGTTAAGAGCTAACCACACCCTATTCCAGTTGGCTTGTTTGTCGAGGTTGATTTGACCCCTTGACTAAAGCCTAGCCTTGTGTGAGCCACTTGTTTGCATATAGTGTGTGTGCTTGTATGTATTTGCCTGTGCTGTTTAGGATAGTTTGCTTCCTTGTGCAAGTTAGATAGAAACCTTAACATAGGGATCATATGCATGACAACTTCTAGGCTCGAGTCATAGTCTCCCTAGTCGTTTGTGTCTCCCTTTGTTTTAGGTTAGGTTAGAAGTTCTTTCCCTGTATAGGGGAACTACGTCGCCCTGATCCTCATACCAGATGAGGTACGTAGGCAGGAGATGAGCTGATCTCTCCGGGCGCCCTTTTTCTTTTTCAACCCTTTGTGTTGGTTTGGAGTCTGACATAAGTCCAACGATTGGCAGTTGGTTTCCTGTGTCTTGCTTGTTGGTTTGGAGTCTGACATAAGTCCAGCGTTCGGCAGTTGGTTTCCTGTGTGTGTTTGTTGGTCCGGAGTCTGATGTAAGTCCAGCGATTGGCATTCGGTTTCCATGTTTGCCTGTTTCTGTGGAGTCTGACGTAAGTCCAGCGATTGGCAGTCGTTTTCCTGTGTGGGTTTTGTTTGGTGTGCATTAGCCGAGCTACGAGTGCTCTGATTCTTTCTCTGGTTAGAGAAGATACGTATGCATAGGATGTGACATCCTAGCGAGCACGTTTCCCCTGTCCCGAACTAAGTCGACTCTGATGTCTGTGTCTGACAGACTACGTAGGCCCAGGATGCGATATCCTGCCGAGTCCCGTTTCCTTTGTCTTTCTGTGTTTCCTTCCAACCTTGTGTGCAGTTTGTGAGCAGTTTTTAGCAACCTTTCTTCTATTCTTTCTGAGCGTGGATCCCGTCGAGTACGAAGGATGCGTAGGGGTGCTAATACCTTCCCTTCGCATAACCGACTCCCGATCCCATCTTTCTCTGGTCGCGAGACCATGAATTTCCCAGGTTTACTTCGAGCGTTTCCTTTCCCTCTTTAGGGATAAATAACGCCCGGTGGCGGCTCTGTTGTTTCGTTTTCCCGCCGGTTTTTCGCGTAATGCGACAGCTGGCGACTCTGCTGGGGACACTATAGAGAAGTTGACCTCTTGCTGGTCCATCTTCCCTAAGCGAGTCTCTCCTAGCGCTCTCTAGGATAGAGTTTGGTTGCTTTTGCTGTTTCATTTATTGCATTCATTTATTTATTGTTTGCATTTATGTTTGCATTTATGTTTGCATTCATCATCTTTTCATCTGTGCTGGCTGGTTGTCTGTTTCTCTGTTGGGGTGGGAGTCACATGAGGTAAAAGGCCCAATACCCAGGCTATGAGTGAACTCTAGGACACCTAGGAATAGAGTGATTCTTGGGAAGCGGGTGGTATTGCGCCACTTAGCGGAACTTGATATCACGAGCAGTTCAGATCCTAATGGGGTATTGTTGGTACATACATCGGGTGTGTACATGATAATATTCTATGAAAGGGTTGTTTATCCTGCGTTTCTCTTGACCTTACCCTGGCCTAGATGACACCCGTGAGTGGGGAGGGAATGATCATTATTACAGGTACCGTTGGTGACTTGTTGGTGACTTATTGGTGACTCTTGGTCCTGTTGGTGACTTGGTTCTACAGATTGGGTCTCAGATGACTTTGTGGGTTCCAAATTCAAGCCGAAGCTTTGATCCTGTGCTCCGAAATACACAGCCAGCCAGTCGTGTTTGCATCATTTGCATCATAGCATGTTTATTTTCAAAAAAAATAATGCAATAAAAAAAAAGGAAAAGAAAAGAAAAGAAAAAAGCTAATATCCTCATGCATATCATTTCTCAGGTTCATTCAGGCGTCTATTCACTGTGAGAGATGGCATCCGTTCCCGAGTTGAAGCGGAAGACTTGTTCCTACAGTTTTCACCGTGAGCCATTGACATCGTTGATAGAGTTGAGCAACCTTGTGACCGGCGGTAATCAAAAGATGTTTGTTGATCAGTATGGGGATTTGTTGACACTGCTGAAGATGGTGGTAGATCCAGTGCCGTTGCAGACTCTTCTACAGTTCTATGACCCAGAGCTCCGTTGTTTCACTTTTCAAGACTATCAGTTAGCTCCCACTCTCGAAGAGTACTCCATTCTGCTGAATGTCCCGATCCAGTATCAGGTGCCTTTCTTGGACGTGCCAAAGGAGGTTGATTTCAGAGTTGTTGCCAGAGCTCTTTATCTGAGTCTCAAAGAAGTGAGTGACAATTGGAGATCTAGTGGTGATATTGTGGGGTTGCCTTTAAAGTATTTGTTGAGGATGGCTAGAGAAGAAGCAAAGAAGGGAGATTGGGAGGCTTTTCATGCTCAGTTGGCCATCATGGTTTATGGGATTGTCTTGTTCCCGAGTATGCCCAGCTTTGTGGACTTTGCTGCAGTCACTATCTTCATTGGAGGAAACCTGATTCCTACTTTGTTAGCTGACACTTACTATGCTATCCACAGTAGGCATGGTAAGGGTGGAGCTATCAGATGTTGTCTCCCATTGTTGCTCAGATGGTTCTTGTCTCTTCTGCCAGTCAATGGACCTTTTGTGGAGGCTGAGAGCACTCATAAGTGGACTCAGAGGGTTATGTCTCTTACCTCTTATGATATCAGGTGGCAATCTTACCGGATGGATGTGCGTAATGTCATCATGAGTTGTGGAGAGTTTCGCAATGTGCCACTTGTAGGGACTAAGGGTTGCATCAATTACAACCCGGTTCTTTCTCTTCGCCAGTTGGGGTTTGTGATGAATGGAAGACCACTTGATGTTGAGATAGCTGAGAGTGTGTATTTTGAGAAGCGGAGTGACCCTGCTAGTTTGGAGCGAGTAGGAAGAGCTTGGAAGGCCATTGGTGTCAAGGATGGAGCTGTTCTAGGAAAGAAGTTTGTTGTCGCTATGCCTGATTACCTTGATTGGGTCAAGAAGAGAGTTGAGACTTTGTTGTTGCCCTATGATAGGATGGAGCCGTTGCAAGAGCAACCACCTTTGATCCTTTCTGAGAGCGTACCTACTGAGCAGTACAAGCAAGCCTTGATGGAGAACCGTCGATTAAAGGAGAAGGAACAAGATACCCAGATGGAGCTTTACAAAGCCAAAGCTGATAAGTTGAACTTGGCTCATCAACTCAAAGGCATGCAGGGTGAAGATGCTGCTAGATTGAAGGGTAAGAAGAGATCCTATGAGGAGATGGAGGCACTGTTGAATGCAGAACACCGTGAGTGCTTGAGGTTGCAGAGAGATGAAGCTACTTACCAAAAGAAGATAAGAGACTTGGAGAAGCAACTCAGAGACAAAGACATCCAACTGAAGAAGGAGGTAGACTTGAGACGTGCATCAGAGAGCCAACTTGGAGGAGAAGTTGTGGAGCTCAGAAGACGATTGACAGAGAAGATCACCCCTCTGCCAGAGTGTTCAGAATGCGACCTGTTGATAGACCAGTGCCATTATCTGAAGACGCTCATTCCTGGAAGACATCTTTCCTAGTTTGTAGCTTTGATGTTTATGTTGAGAATCACCTCCAGGCTTGTTGAATGGGATTCATTGTTGTACTCTGATCATTTGAACCTTTGTTGTATGATCCTTGTTGCTCATATCTATAGAGTTGGCTGTTGATGTTTCACCTTGTGCTCAGTTATCTTGTGTATGTTGTTTCTATGTTGTCCTTGTTGCAGGTTGCCATTTCTTGAAAGATGAATTAGGCTTTTGAGTGCCTGAGAAATGAACATATCATGTGCATCATACGCATCATAAGCATCATACACATGTCATTTTGCATTACAGGTGTTCTTGATCGAGACTTCTCACTCTGGTTCCTGTGTTAGGCAGGATAGCTGATCAACGTCCGCACCGCTACGCAACCAGACTGAATCAACAAAGGAACATGGACCAAGTTCAAGCTGAATTGGCTGAGATGAGGGCTAACATGGCCCAATTCATGACTATGATGCAGGGTGTCGTTCAAGGGCAAGAGAGCTGCGTGCCTTAGCCCAGAGACAAGAAGTTGTACTCCCACCACCCAGTCGTGCTTCACCAGTGGGTGCACCTGTTACCGATAATGTTGTTGTTGTTGCTCCCGTCAATGATTATGCCGTGGGAGATGATTTGAGGGGTATTCAGATTAATGGACAACCTCTTGCTGCAGAGACCGTTAATGCCAGAGCTACCCGGGCTCCAATTCGCCAGCCTGCTCCGCTAGTTGACAGGCAGGAAGACATGTTCACACTGCTCAGTGAGGATGACGAGGTTGTAAGAGTTGAAGAGAGGGATCGGAAGGTGGATGCCCTAGCTGAGAAGATCAGAGCCATGGAGTGTCAGAACTCTTTGGGATTTGATGTGACTAATATGGGTCTAGTGGAGGGGTTGGGAATTCCCTACAAGTTCAAAGCACCCTCGTTTGACAAATACAATGGTACTTCTTGTCCTCGCACCCATGTCCAGGCTTATTACAGGAAAATCTCCGCCTATACAGATGACGAAAAGATGTGGATGTACTTCTTCCAGGATAGCTTGTCTGGAGCTTCCTTGGATTGGTACATGAAGCTGAAAAGAGAATCCATTTGTAGTTGGAGAGATCTGGGTGAGGCCTTCTTGAGGCAGTACAAGCATAATATGGACATGGCGCCGAGCCGGACTCAGTTGCAGAGTCTTTGTCAGAAATCTGGTGAAAGTTTTAAGGAGTACGCCCAGAGGTGGCGTGAATTGGCCGCAAGAGTACAACCCCCTATGCTGGAGAGGGAACTGACCGATATGTTTATCGGAACTTTACAAGGTGTGTTTATGGACCGGATGGGGAGTTGCCCATTCGGTAGTTTTTCAGATGTTGTAATCTGTGGGGAGAGGACAGAGAGTCTGATCAAAGCCGGGAAGATTCAGGATGCTCGTTCCTCATCTTCAAAGAAACCATTTGCTGGGGCACCCCGCAGGAGAGAGGGTGAAACGAATGTTGTACAACACCGGAGGAATGTGAACAGAGGGCAATACCGCCAGGTTGCCGTTGTAACCATTCCAGCACCTCAACCGCGTCAACAGCAACAACAGAGGGTTCAACAACCACCACAGCAGCAACAACAACAACAGCAACATCCGTATCAGCCTAGACAGAGGATGCCTGATCATCATTTCGACCCGTTGCCAATGACCTATGTTGAGTTGTTGCCTGAACTGCTCAGATTGGGGTTTGTTGAGTTGCGCACCATGGCTCCGTTGACAAAAATACCACCTGGGTATGATGCCAACGTTCGTTGTGACTTCCACTTTGGTGCTCCGGGGCACCATATTGAGAACTGCAGGGCTTTTCATCATAAGGTCCAGGACTTAATTGACGCCAAAACTATCAATTTTGCTCCTGTGCCGACTATTGTGAACAATCCTATGCCTCAGCATGGTGCGCATAGGGTAAATAATTTGGAAGAAGGAGAGGTTGTTGACTGGATAGTTGATGTTGGTAATGTTCAGACTTCATTGCTGGTTGTGAAGGACCGTCTGCTGAGTGGAGGAGTATACCCGGGCTGTGATCAAGACTGTTCAGATTGTGCTGGGTCAGAGAATGGTTGTGTACAGTTGAGGGCTGGTATTCAGAATCTGATCGATGAGGGTTGTCTACAGTTCGCTAGGGCTGTGAAAGAACGTGGGGTAGTGTCAACTGTCACCATTTATTTCAAACCGTCCGAGGGACGTGGCCAGAAAGCTGTCAGTGCGCCTACAACTGTTGGTACTCCTGTTACCATTTTTGCTCCAGTAACCGTCAGTGCTCCAACTACTATTGTTGTGACCGGTAGAAGACCTGTTGAGAACAGTAAATCAGTGCCGTGGAAGTATGACAACGCTTACCGCAGCAGCAGAAGGGCTGAAAGTCAGACTCGACCAGTTAATTAGACTCCTGTAACAATTGGGATGCCAGCTAGAACTCCTGTGACTGTGAGTCCTGTTGTGGACAATGTTGGGGGACCAGGAGGTTTTACAAGGAGTGGTCGTCTGTTTGCACCACAACCATTGAGGGATAACAATGTTGAGGCTCTCGCCAAGGCTAAAGGTAAACAGGCTGCGGTTGAGGAAGAACCCGTTCAGAAGGAAGCGCCTGAGGGGTCTTTTGAGAAAGACGTGGAGGAGTTTATGAAGATTATAAAGAAGAGTGACTACAAGATTGTAGATCAGTTGAATCAAACTCCGTCCAAGATTTCTATCCTCTCATTGCTGTTATGTTCTGAGGCACACCGTAATGCCTTATTGAAAATGTTGAATCTGGCTTACGTGCCTCAAGAGATCTCCGTCAACCAGTTGGAGGGTGTGATTGCTAATGTCAGCACCAGGCACGGTTTGGGGTTTACAGATTTGGATCTAATGCCTGAAGGTCGCAATCATAACAAGGCCCTGCATATCACTATGGAGTGCAAAGGCGCAGTATTGTCACACGTGTTGGTGGATACTGGCTCGTCTTTGAATGTATTGCCTAAGAAGATTCTGGGTAAGATAGATGTTGAAGGGGTTGTCCTCACTCCTAGCGATCTCATTGTTCGAGCTTTTGATGGATCCAAACGGTCTGTTTTTGGTGAAGTCACGTTGCCAGTGAAGATTGGCCCGGAGGTGTTTGATATTATCTTCTATGTGATGGATATCCAGCCAGCATATAGTTGCTTATTGGGGCGTCCCTGGATTCATGGGGCTGGAGCAGTTTCGTCAACTCTCCATCAGAAGCTGAAGTATGTGTGGAATGGCCAGATTGTGACTGTGTGCGGCGAGGAGGACATTCTGGTGAGTCACCTATCCTCTTTCAAGTATGTAGAGGTGGATGGCGAGATCCATGAAACTCTATGTCAGGCGTTTGAGACCGTTGCTCTTGAGAGGGTGGCTTTTGCTGAGCAAAAGAAGCCAAGTGCCTCAATTGCATCATACACGCAAGCTATGGAGGTTGTCAACTCGGGCAATGCAGAAGGCTGGGGCAAGATGGTGGATTTGCCTGTCAAAGAAGACAAGTTCGGTATTGGTTATCAACCTCTGCAAGCAGAGCAGATTGAGCAGAAAGGGCCGAGTACCTTTACAAGCGTTGGGCTGATGAGTCATGGTGACGTCTTTGCAACCGGTGGTGAAGACTGTGATAGTGATTGTGATCTGAACAACTGGGTTCGCCCGTGTGCACCAGGGGAGTTGATCAACAACTAGACAACAGAAGATGTGGTCCAAGTTACTCTTCAAACAGAGTAATTTTCTTTTGCTTTTTCATTTTGCACAAAACCCTACGTTCTGCCCAAGGCGTAGTGGTTCATTGTAGGGCCTCATCATGTTTTTCAATGATATCATTAATAAAGGACGTTTTGCAAACAATTTTGTGATCCCTGTCTTTCTGATTTTGTTTTTCACTTTCAAAAATAAAAATGGCAATGTTTTTGTTTTTTGTGACTTTCTTGAACTCTTTTTTCTAAAACAAAGCATTAAACATGCAGAATCGATCTTACGGATCCCACTATGAACAATTCTGTTATGGCTCAGTATGATTTCAATAATCCCATCTACCAAGCTGAAGAGGAGAGTGAGGAAGACTGTGAACTCCCTAAAGAATTGGTCAGATTGTTGAAGCAGGAGGAAAGGGTCATCCAACCTCATCAGGAGGAGTTGGAGATTATTAATCTTGGTACTGAGGACGCCAGAAGGGATATTAAGATCGGGGCTGCTTTGAAAGAAGACGTCAAGAGAAAGTTGATTGAGATGCTGAGAGAGTATGTGGAAATATTCTCCTGGTCGTATCAAGATATGCCTGGGTTGGATACAGATATTGTAGTGCATAGACTACCTCTCAGAGAAGATTGTCCTTCAGTCAAGCAGAAGCTTCGCAGAACTAGTCCTGATATGGCTGTTAAGATCAAGGAAGAGGTTCAGAAGCAGTTGGATGTGGGTTTCCTGTCAGTTACTACTTATCCCCCTTGGGTGGCCAACATCGTTCCCGTGCCGAAGAAGGATGGCAAAGTCAGGATGTGTGTCGATTACCGAGATTTGAACAGAGCGAGTCCGAAAGATGACTTCCCATTACCTCACATTGATGTATTGGTTGATAATACGGCTCAATCCTCGGTTTTCTCTTTCATGGATGGTTTCTCTGGCTATAATCAGATCAAGATGGCGCCAAAAGACATGGAAAAGACGACATTCATTACACCTTGGGGCATGTTCTGCTATAAGGTGATGCCATTTGGGCTGAAGAATGTCGGTGCTACCTATCAGAGGGCTATGACGACTCTCTTTCATGACATGATGCACAAAGAGATTGAAGTGTACGTGGATGATATGATTGCGAAGTCGCAGACAGAAGAGGAGCACCTGGTGAATTTGCAGAAGTTGTTTGACAGACTGAGAAAGTTCAAACTGAGGCTGAATCCGAACAAGTGTACGTTTGGGGTGAGATCCGGTAAGCTGTTAGGCTTCATTGTCAGTGAGAAAGGGATTGAGGTTGATCCAGCAAAAGTAAAAGCTATTCAAGAGATGCCTGAACCGAAAACTGAGAAGCAGGTTCGTGGGTTTTTAGGGAGATTGAACTACATTGCAAGGTTTGTATCTCACCTAACTGCCACGTGTGAACCGATATTCAAATTGCTAAGAAAGAATCAAGCTATCAGGTGGAATGATGACTGTCAAAAAGCTTTTGACAGAATAAAAGAGTATTTACAGAAACCTCCAATCCTTATACCTCCAGTTCCTGGGAGGCCTCTGATAACGTACCTGTCAGTGACTGAGAACTCGATGGGGTGTGTATTGGGACATCATGACGAGTATGGTCGAAAAGAGCATGCCATATACTACCTTAGCAAAAAGTTTACCGACTGTGAAATCAAATATTCACAGCTTGAGAAAACTTGCTGTGCTTTGGCCTGGGTTGCTCGCCGACTGAGGCAGTATATGCTGAACCATACTACCTTGTTGATTTCTAAGATGGATCCAATGAAGTACATCTTTAAGAAGCCGGCTCTCACCGGACGTGTGGCCCGTTGGCAGATGATTTTAACCGAGTATGATATCCAGTACACGTCGCAGAAGGCCATCAAAGGTAGTATTCTGTCAGACTACCTTGCCGAGCAACCAATTGATGATTATCAGCCGATGATGTTTGAATTCCCTGATGAAGATATCATGTATCTGAAGATGAAAGATTGTGAAGAGCCTCTTGTAGAGGAAGGACCGGATCCTGATGACAAGTGGACCTTGATGTTTGATGGGGCTGTGAATGTGAATGGCAACGGTGTTGGGGCAGTGCTTATCAATCCAAAAGGCGCTCATATACCTTTTTCTGCTAGATTGACTTTTGATGTAACCAATAACGAGGCTGAGTATGAGGCTTGTATCATGGGGATAGAAGAAGCCATTGATTTAAGGATCAAAACTCTCGACATATATGGAGATTCCGCTCTAGTGATTAACCAGGTCAATGGAGATTGGAATAGCAACCAGCCGCATTTGATTCCTTACAGAGATTACACCAGAAGGATCCTGACTTTCTTCAAGAAGGTGAAGCTGTATCACGTTCCCCGAGATGAGAATCAGATGGCTGATGCCTTGGCTACTTTGTCGTCTATGATCAAAGTTCATTGGTGGAATCATGTGCCACATGTTGCGGTGAATCGACTCGAGAGGCTTGTGTATGTGTTTGCAGCCGAGTCTGTTGTTGATGAGAAGCCGTGGTACTTTGATATCAAGAACTTCCTCAAGAGCCAGGAGTATCCTGAAGGTGCGTCAAAGAATGACAAGAAAACCCTGAGAAGGCTAGCTGGAAGCTTTTATTTGAATCAGGATGATGTGCTGTACAAGAGGAACTTTGACATGGTTCTGCTCAGATGCGTGGATAGACACGAAGCAGACATGTTGATGCAAGAAGTGCATGAAGGATCTTTCGGTACCCATGCTGGTGGTCATGCAATGTCCAAGAAATTGTTGAGAGCCGGTTATTACTGGATGACTATGGAATCCGATTGTTTCAAGTACGCTCGGAAGTGCCATAAGTGTCAAATCTACGCTGATAAGGTGCACGTACCACCAAGCCCTCTGAATGTCATGAATTTTCCTTGGCCGTTCGTGATGTGGGGCATTGATATGATTGGGAAGATTGAGCCCACTGCTTCTAATGGACATCACTTCATCCTGGTTGCGATTGATTACTTCACCAAATGGGTGGAAGCAGCTTCCTATGCTAATGTCACTAAACAAGTGGTTGCCTGGTTCATTAAGAAGGAAATCATTTGTCGTTATGGGGTTCCTGAGAGAATCATCACTGATAATGGTTCGAATCTCAATAACAAGATGATGAAGGAGCTTTGTAAAGATTTCAAGATTGAACATCACAATTCTTCTCCTTACAGACCAAAGATGAATGGTGTTGTAGAGGTGGAAAACAAGAATATTAAGAAGATTGTGCAGAAGATGGTCGTGACGTACAAGGATTGGCATGAGATGTTGCCTTTCGCTTTGCATGGGTACCGTACTTCAGTACGTACGTCGACCGGGGCAACCCCTTACTCCCTTGTGTATGGTATGGAAGCGGTCCTACCTGTTGAAGTGGAGATCCCTTCTCTGAGAGTCTTGTTGGATGTCAAGCTTGACGAAGCCGAGTGGATTCGAACAAGGTTTAACGAGTTGAGCCTTATCGAATAGAGACGGTTAGCAGCTGTGTGCCATGGGCAGTTGTATCAGAGAAGGATGAAGAGAGCCTTTGATCAGAAAGTGCATCCTCGAAGCTATCAGACTGGTGATCTAGTTTTGAAGAGGATTCTTCCTCCCGGTACAGATAACAGGGGCAAATGGACTCCTAATTATGAAGGTCCATATGTTGTTAAGAAGGTTTTCTCCGGTGGAGCCTTGATGCTTACAACTATGGATGGTGAAGATTTCCCGTCCCCTGTTAACTCAGATGTAGTCAAAAAATACTTCGCGTAAATTGACCCGCTGGACAAAAAGAATAAAAGAGTCCAGGCAAAAAAGGGCATCCCGGCGAACCAAAAAAAAAGAGAAAAGGTTCGGGCAAAAATTAGGGATAAAAAATGAAAAGAATTTGTACACCCGGTAAGTCGAAAACCCGCAAGGGCGGCTTAGGCAAAAATGGGTATCCCGGTGGATTGAAAACCCGAAAGGGCGGTCCAGGCAAAAGAGGGATTAAAGCGAAGACTACAGTCTGAGTTATCTGTACTTCATCGCGCTTCATTGTCTACCATCTCGAAGGATAGGATCGGTCCAGTCATTCTGCTCAGAAAGCAAGGAATTTGGGGAGAAATTGATGATCTGTGAGTCATAACAGAATTGGGAAATAGTGGATGCCGTGTTCACATTTCCATTAGGATAGATTTTTCCTTTTGTGAGCAATTACCTCTTTCTAGGAATTGCTTCCCGATGTATTCGCCTTTTCAGGCCCATTTTCATTCAATAAAAGTCGTTATTCAGATAAATTGCTCTCTTGTTTTTATTTTACTATTTTGTTTGCAAAAATGTCCGAATTTTTGATAAACATTGCATATAAAAACGTGAAGGCTAGACAATAACGTGCAGAAAGATAAAACATTTGAAAATCATTTTGAATGTTGAGTACACTTGGGCGTATCTTGCCCATGCAATTCCCTGGGGCATGTTTGTCTTGCTGTTTTGCAGGTTATTATCTTTGGTTCCTGGCGGAAGTAGATAAGCCACGGTTCGTTCAGAGATGTTGTCAACACTGTCCAATGGTGTGAGGGATGTTCCCCAGCAGTTGAAGCAAGTGCAGGGCTTGTCTCCCCAGCATATTCAAGATCAGGATTTCCTCAGCAGGAGTGAGGGTGTATCCCCAAGCTAGTCTGAAAGCTATCAAGGTTATTTTCCCCTGCAGAGGCGTCTGTGGATAGTGTATCCCTTAGCAGCAAGATCAAAGGCTATTCTATCCCTAGCGGGTCTAAGGATTTTTAATTCCCCAGCAGGCTTGGAAGTGGGTTTATCCCCAGCCAGTTTGAAGATTGTTAATCCCCACAGAGTTGGAAGGATGTTGTATTCCCAGCGGAGGTGTCAGTAGAGTACTTTGATCCCAGCAGTCTGGTTTGAAGTACTGCTATCCCTAGCGTGGTCGTGAACGCTTTTCCCCGGCAGGGTTGTGGATGTCTATCCCCAGCGTGGTCTGGTATATTATTTCCCCAACAGAGTTATACCTTTCCCCATCAGGGTGTGGAATGTTTTCCCCTAGCGGATCTCCCCAGCAGAGGGTTGTGTTGATGGTTTTCCCCAGCAAGTTCCCCGAGGGGAGCAGGTTCGGCGAAAATTTTCTCCAGCAGAGTTTATCCTACCTGTGGATTGGCAACTCTCCCCCGTAAAGTCGCTATTGGTTGTTTCCCTAGCAGAGTCCCCGAGTGGATTGGATTCGATGAAGGTTATCCCCGGTGGGATCTTTTCTCTCTCCAGCAGCAGTGCTATTCCCCAGCATGAGTGAGAAGTTGGTGCTTTTCTCCCGCAGAGCATTCCTCAGGCAGAGTCTCCCCACAGTGTTGGAGAATCTATCAGTTTGTGTGCTCGGCAGAGCAATTCAGTTGCTCCCCAGCATGAGTTTTTCATCATTTCTGCATCTTGCATGTAGTGATCATTGCATCCTCAAATCGCGTAGCATTTCCATTCAATATGGAGCATTACGCCATAGAAAAATTCAAACATATGCATTCATGTGTAAGCCTAATCCGACCGTATCCCCGGCAGAGGTGGATCGTTGTTCAACATCTGTACGACACATTTGCTACAGTTGCTCCTGGCAGCATTCAGGATTGATAATTCCCCAGAGAGGTTTATTTCCTCATTCGTCCGTGAAAGGAAAGCTTGATTCTCACCAGTGAGACCCCCAGCAAGTGTTTAGCCTTGCCTTGACGTATTGAAGATGTCATTCTTGTGATACCGGTAAGTGTCATGTTTGCACCCGTGTGTGTTCTTTTTTGGTGTTGGTAAACACCATTGATTCGGTGTCGGTAAACATCGAGTCCCACTCCAGTCATCGGTAAATGTCTGGTCGTCCCGTTATTGATGTCGGTAAACATCATCTTTCGATGTGCGTAACATCTATCCATTCCCCAGGTCATCCGTTGATGTCTGGTCACCTCTCCGTTGGTGTCGATAAACGTTGAGTTTTTCCCATTCGTCCGTTGACGTCTGGTTGTATCCCTTTCCCAGTTCATCCGTTGATGTCTGGTCACCTCTCCGTTGGTGTCGATAAACGTCGAGTTTTTCCCATTCGTCCGTTGACGTCTGGTTGTATCTTCATCCCAGTCATCGGTAAATGTCTGGTCGTCTTTTGTTGGTGTCGGTAAACATCATCTTTCGATGTTGGTAAACATCGAGTCTCATCTCAGTCATCGGTAAATGTCTGGTTGTTCCCCAGCCAGAGATCCCCAGTAGAGTTGTCGGTAAACGTCCTATCTGGTTTCCAGTTGCAAATATCTTTTTCCTTCCCCAGTGAAGTGTTCACCTCTCCGTTGGTGTCGATAAACGTTGAAGTTTTTCCCATTCGTCCGTTGACGTATGGTTGTATATCTCTTTCCCCAGTTCATCCGTTGATGTCTGGTCACCTCTTCGTTGGTGTCGATAAACGTCGAGCTTCTCCCGTTCGTTCGTTGACGTCTGGTCGAGTCTTCTTATTCATCCGTTGATGTCTGGTCACCTCTCCGTTAGTGTCGATAAACGTCGAGCTCCTCCCGTTCGTCCGTTGACGTTTGGTTGAGTCTTCCCAGTCATCCGTTGATGTCTGGTCACCCCTCCGTTGGTGTCGATAAACGTCGAGTTTTTCCTAGTCGTCCGTTGACGTCTGGCTGTATCTTTTCGTTGATACAAATCAAACTCCCCAGTAGAGTCGTCGGTAAACATCTTGTCTGGTTATTGTTGCAAATATCCTGTTCATTTCCCGCAGAGTGCAAATTTCTACGGTTCTTCGGTATTCAATCCCTGTTTACCTTAAAGGTCTGACAACCGTTGCTATCATCCGTTCAGGTTCCCAGTTGATTGAATAGGGGAAGCTGTAGCACCTCAAATTTGCACCTCCCATTTGTATATACATTTCATTTTTAGGTCAATAACATTGCATTAGCATTGCATAGTCCATTACATTCCATCAGTCAAGACTGGTTAGGAGGTTCAACTGTGCAAGGCAACCAGTGCATTTTTTTCCATGAGGTCAAAGCCCTAGGGTTAGTACAATGAGTTCACATGACCCAAGGATCATTTTGAAGTGGTTTGGCCAAGTGCTGAAGGCTCAGAACTCATCAGTCCATGATCAAATCATCTGAGGCCCTGAAAAGTCAACAAAAGTCAACTGCACAGTCAATTGTGAATTTGAAGGTGGGAAGTGGTTAGAGAGGCTTCATTCATGTTCAAACAAGTCTCATTTGACATTTCAAACATCAACATTGAAGAATTTGAAGTTAGATCAAGACTTTCCAAAAATAGCAGGTGACCTGTAATTTGAACTTTCCAAAAATGGAAAGATTTTAGACCAACTTCAACTCAAGATTACATCATCAAGAAAGCTTCAAATGAAATTTTGTCCAACATGAACGTTGAAGATCTTTCTCTCCCATTTCTAAAAAGTCCAAGATCATGAATTTCTCATGTGTGGTTGAGGAGATATGGTCCAATCATGGCAAAGTGTGTTTCAAACTTCAAATGGACATACCTTTCAAACCAAAACTCCAAATTGAGTGGTTCTTTTTGCATTTTGATGCTTATAACATGTATTTTCCAAGCATATCATTACATGGCATGAAATCTCATTTCATGATCATTGGTTCACTCATGAAGATTTTTGGGAAAAATTTCATAAACTCATTTTGATTGATCATGAGCATACCAAACCAAATCCAACATGTGCATGGACTCATTTTAAGGCATTTTGGGCCAGAAATATGCACTGTTCACGTGCATGGCATGAATGTGAGGTGAAAAATCATTTTTGCACAAACACCTTCCAACTTGTTAATCACTTTTGGCTTTGGCTTAAACATGATTAAAACCTCATTAGCATGGCATATATATACTTAACCCTAACTGTTTTTGATCATTAACACATTTTCAGATCTAGAATCACAAAAATTCTCAAAATTTTCTCTCAAACTTTTTCCAAAATTCTTCAAACAAAAGTACTTTCTATTGATCCATTCATCATCCTAAGGCACTGTTGAGAGGATTTTGACGTGGAAGCAGAAGAAATAGTGGCATATTGAGCTATGTGCAAAGATTGAAGCATCCATGGCAGCTGAAGATTGAGCTAAATTCGTGTGCATTGGAGCTTCTAATTCATCACCAATCACATCCACAAGCATCATAGAAGATTCCTGGACCTTCACAAGCATTGAAACGAGCCAATTCCAGTTCTGCTCATCAAGAAGGTGAATTTTCGATCTCTTTTATTTTGCAAATGGTTGTGATATTCTTGTAGTTCATTGATTGGTGATAATGCTGATGAAAATTTGGAGTGATTTGGTGTTGTTTTGAGTTAGTTATGTGCAATTGAAATTTTGATGTCAAATCTTTTTCTCTTCGATCCGTGCTTGTGATGTTGTTTTTGCATGAATCATTGCCTGATCTTTGATGTATGTGGCATGGCGAACCGATTGGTGTAGAAATTAGGGAATTCTGGGCGTTTTTTATTTTTCTGGAAATTCCAGATGAAGATCTTCATGATCTTCATCGTCCTTGTATGAACTGCATGTGTTTTCCAGATTTGCTAGGGTTTGGCTTCCATTTAGCTACGAATCTGCATGTGTATTTTGAATTAGCTACGAAACGCAGAAGCGCGCCAGGCTAGGGTTTGAATTTCAAAACGTCAGCATTTTGATTAGGCGCGCGCTGGTGATTCAAAATTGTCACCGGTTCGAATCTGAGCGAATCCACTTTTCAAAATTGCCTTGCCTTTTTCTCCTTTTCCATCATTATTTCATGCTTGGCTCATTTTTGATTTCATTTTTTCCTATCAACTTCAAAAAATCATTTAAAATTGAAAAATGCACCAAATGATCTCTAATTTTTTGCATTGTGTTCCTCAGGTTGTCTAGTTTTTTATGAGTATAAATTGGAAAGTTGTGCCTGGTTTAAAAAATGATTTGTCCTAGGGTGATTGCACATGTATGCATGATTGACCTTGCCTTGTTCCATTCATCATAAAATGCTCAAGATTGATCCAATGCTTCTGAAATTTTGCATGCTATTTCTAGACATGTTGAGTGACATTTTGGCTTTGATTTGAGATTTTTATCATGATCCAATTCTGTTTTATGCTCATGCTAAGTTGGTGTGACAATTTGTGTCACACATTTGGTTGTCTCTTTTATGTTATGTGATTGCCATGCCTAATGATGTCCAATACCTCTGATTTTTTGTGTGATGATCATGTCATATGTCCTGATTGCTCATGAATTTTGCCAAGATTTTTTGAGTCATTTTTGATTTGATGTGCATTTGTTTCTGCTGATGTCTCAATGTGATCACAATTTGCATGCCTTGCCATGTTTTGCTCATGAAATGAATATGATTAATGATTTTGATGTGGGACTTTTTGAGATGTGTTCTTGATTGGATAATGATGATTCATGTTAAATTTCATGTTCTGTTTTGGATTTTTGACCCTCTTTTGACCCTAGGCTTTGACCTAGTGGTTTGTGGCTTACATGTGGGCTTTGATTTCAGGTTTAAACATCCAAGTCCATAGTTGATGATGCTTCCTCATTTGAGCATTGATGTTTGCTCTTGATTACTAACACTTGTGTGTTTTGTAGGTTGATGTTAACTCATTTGAGTTTGCCTTGTGGCTTGCACATTGTGAACATTGTCTGTCTGTTTGTTATTGCTTGTTGATTGTTTGTCTGTACAGTTGAACTGATTGGTTTAGATTTTTCACAGGTACTTAAGTTGCTTTGAGTTCTTTTGAACTTGCTTTTGCTTTGCTTGGTTGCTTAACCACTGAGGTATAATTCCTTTGACTTCATGTAGTCTGGAAGACCTGTCCTGTTATGTGGGCAGGCACCTGTCTGAAGTCCTCCTTAAGAGGCAATGCTTGTGAATGTTTAAATTTGTGCCAAGGAGGTAAAGACCTCTTAAGAGGCAATGGGCAGATAAAAGGGATGTGCAATCCATCCCCTGCTACTCAGTTGTGTCATTCACCTTGCTCACACCATTGTGTTGATGCATTGTGGATAATAACCCAAGATCTTTGTTGTGTCAGTCATATGTGGAGAAGAGTTCCTACATTCTGAACTCCCACACTTTCTACTTTGAGTCAAGCTCTCCCAGGCCAGGAATAAGAGTTATGAGGTCTTACCCTCACTTCCCATTTCATCTGCTTCACCCTAACTCTCAATGTTAGGGTTAAGAGCTAACCACACCCTATTCCAGTTGGCTTGTTTGTCGAGGTTGATTTGACCCCTTGACTAAAGCCTAGCCTTGTGTGAGCCACTTGTTTGCATATAGTGTGTGTGCTTGTATGTATTTGCCTGTGCTGTTTAGGATAGTTTGCTTCCTTGTGCAAGTTAGATAGAAACCTTAACATAGGGATCGTATGCATGACAACTTCTAGTCTCGAGTCGTAGTCTCCCCAGTCGTTTGTGTCTCCCTTTGTTTCTGGTTAGGTTAGAAGTTCTTTCCCTGTATAGGGGAACTACGTCGCCCTGATCCTCATACCAGATGAGGTACGTAGGCAGGAGATGAGCTGATCTCTCCGGGCGCCCTTTTTCTTTTTCAACCCTTTGTGTTGGTTTGGAGTCTGACATAAGTCCAGCGATTGGCAGTTGGTTTCCTGTGTCTTGCTTGTTGGTTTGGAGTCTGACATAAGTCCAGCGTTCGGCAGTTGGTTTCCTGTGTGTGTTTGTTGGTCCGGAGTCTGATGTAAGTCCAGCGATTGGCATTCGGTTTCCATGTTTGCCTGTTTGTGTGGAGTCTGACGTAAGTCCAGCGATTGGCAGTCGGTTTCCTGTGTGAGTTTTGTTTGGTGTGCGCTAGCCGAGCTACGAGTGCTCTGATTCTTTCTCTGGTTAGAGAAGATACGTATGCATAGGATGCGACATCCTAGCGAGCACGTTTCCCCTGTCCCGAACTACGTCGACTCTGATGTGTGTGTCTGACAGACTACGTAGGCCCAGGATGCGATATCCTGCTGAGTCCCGTTTCCTTTGTCTTTCTGTGTTTCCTTCCAACCTTGTGTGCAGTTTGTGAGCAGTTTTTAGCAACCTTTCTTCTATTCTTTCTGAGCGTGGATCCCGTCGAGTACGACAGATGCGTAGGGGTGCTAATACCTTCCCTTCGCATAACCGACTCCCGATCCCATCTTTCTCTGGTCGCGAGACCATGTCTTTCCCAGGTTTACTTCGAGCGTTTCCTTTCCCTCTTTTGGGATAAATAACGCCCGGTGGCGGCTCTGTTGTTTCGTTTTCCCGCCGGTTTTTCGCGTAATGCGACAAATGGTAATGACCCAAAGTGACCTATAATGTTTCCTCTTGGCACACGCATTTGAAAGTTGACTTTGAATTTCTTAAAAGAATAAAAGTTGGAGATGAGATATTAAATTTGATCATGAAACTTGAATGGACCTCATATCATAAAATTGAGATATTTATGGTGCTTGGAAGTTGACCTCCTAACTAGGGTTCAGACAAAATGACCTATAATCTTTCACCATAAAAAATGACTTTCCAAGAAAAACTAGTTCTTGAATTAAACATGAAAGTTGTTTGGAATGTCATAAGGAGTAACATTTCTCTTGGAATATTTTTCATATGACAAAAATGGTAGGACATAGGGTCTAGGGAACCCCAGTTTTGACAAGTTGACTTTCTCTGGTCAACCACCATGAACCAACTTGCAAACTTGAAGTTCTCTTGATATCTTGGACTCATGGAGGATTATATATGTATAAGATGATGTAATATGAAGTATACCTTGAAATATTTGATCAAATGTTGAAGAAACTTCTTAAGGAAGTCACACAAGATACCCAGATGAATTAGGGCTTCCAAGGCAAACAAGCTTCAAACTCTTGATGAATTCTTGATCAAAATGATAAATGAAGACCATGTGTACCTATATATAATGTCTATAGTAAATATGAATCATCTATTGATTAGTTTCCTTGCATTGAGGGTCTCAAACCCAATATATGAGCTTGATGGAGCATGGGTGGATGCACACACTACCTACAAAAGAAGTAAACTACACATTGACATATTTTTGGTACTTTGGATAGTAAATAATGAAAACAAAGTATGATAAAATCAAAAGTTCTTGGTTATCTATCCCAATGCAAACTCAATGAATAAGGGGTAAGGAGGATGCCAAGGTGTGATCCCAAATCCAATGCATATGATGAGATAACATGAGGGATCTTAGGGTCAAAATTTGGGTCTTACAGTTTCTTCATCAATTAGTCAAAGATATTATGGGATACATCATTTAACATCATCTTATGCATATATGATCCTCCATTATCCCTAAAAAGCAAAATAAATTCAAGTTTGCAAGTTGGTTCAAAGAGGTTGACTAGAGAAAGCCAACAAGTCAAAACTGGGGTTCCTGAGACCCTATCTCCTACAATGATTGTCATATGAAAATTATTCCATGAGAAACTTTAATCTTTATGACATTCCAAACAACTTTCATGTTGACATCAAGAGCTAATTTTTCTTAGAAAGTCATTTTTTATGGTGAACGACTATAAGTCATTTTGTTTGTGCCCTAGTTAGGAGGTCAATTCCAAGAATCATAACTTGTTCAATTTTTATGATATGAATACCATCCAAGTTTCATTATCAAATTCGAGATGTCTTCTCCAACCTTTCTTCTTTGAGAAATATCAAATTTAACATGCAAGGGCATGTGCCATGAGGAAAGATTATAGGTCATTTTGGGCCATTATCATTGAACAAACAATTTTCTTGAACTTCTAAAATCCATAACTCCCTCATGCAAGATTCAAATGGTGTAAAATTGATTACCACTTTGAATAGAATTTAAAGGGCTACAACGATTATGAAGGAACCATTTTCATTTGAAGCTCATAGAAAAATTTATTTAAGGTGGAAGAAGTGGTCATTTGACTTTATACTTAGAAAATTTTCAACTATGTTTGACTTCTCCAACTTCCACCTCAAAATTCATCATGATCCAAGCTCCAAATGGAAAAGTGATCAACAACAAAGTTGTTCCCCTTTATGTCACCTTTCCAAAGACTTCAAGATTATAGAATTTGGAGCATTTTTAAAGGACTTGCGCATGGATATATTTAATGGTCCCATTTGGATAATTCACATGACCAATTCTCAATTAAAATTGCATGGACTCATGTTAAACTTTCAGCATCATTCATGCATAATTATGGACCTTTTCCAATCATTTCATGGGCCTATCACACACCTATGGAATCATGCATTAACATTTCTATTTTTGACATTTTTTGGATTGGTGTAGAAATGAATCATGGAGCCTATAAATACAAGCCATTATTCTCATAATTGAAGGACCTTGCCCAAGCTTTGCTCCTGCAACCTTAACATCTCCATTAGAGGATAATCTTTAAGGTTTTCATTTGAAAATCGAGTTTCAATTTCACTTCTGTTTTGAAGTTGAAACTCCAAGAGTCCAAGCCATTTAAGCTCTCTTTTCATCTCCTACAAACAAGTAGAAGCAAGCGCAAGCCAATTGATTTTTGGTTGGCTGAAGTCCTACCAATGTAGGCATCATTTCCATTAATTCCATGATTTTTGGTTGACTGAAGTCCTACCAATGTAGGCAATAAGATTGAGTTACTTTGAGGTCAAATCGAAGTAACTCATATCATGCACTTCAAATTTCAAATCCATGTATCTTTCAATATACTTGGAATTGGGAGAAATTGAGGCCAGACTAAAGCTCCTGAGCATTTTTCCTTTAAATTAGTGTAATCACTTTTCATTTTCATGGAGGTTGGTGGTGGACCAGTCCGGTGAGGTCCACCGGAGAAGAAGATCGGAGATAGGGCTCCGGTGGTGCGTTGGCACCCTTCCAACCATTTGATCTCATGTAAATGTTCTAATCCTAACCCTCACTTCTGTGGTGCACGATGGAGCGTGCGAGTTTGCCATCAGATTTGCCATCTCTATTAATGAGGGAGATCTGATGGTCCTTGTTTTTTCTAATTTCTTTTTATTTTATGATTTTTCTTTTAATCCTTTTATTTTGTTTAATTCATATCAAATTCATTTTTAATCCAAAAAATATGGGACTTTCACCAAAAATCTTTTAATGTTTTCCTCTTCCATATTTTAAATTAAAATCATTTTTTTGGATTAATGTTGATATTTTTCATGAATTAAATGATTTTTGACTTGTTTTTAAATATTTTAAAATACTTCTGACTTTCCAAAAATTCCCAAATTTTTTGTCTAAGGTCATTTGACCTTGTTTGACATAGGATAAATCTCTTGGCCATTTAGTTGGTGATTAAAGGGATTTGAGGTTTTGTCCATTTAAAAATGCATTTTAATTCATTTTAAATTTGATTTTTAATTGTTGAATTGTTTGAAAATATTGTTGAGCCATTTGATTGACTTTGTGATATTTAACTTTCTGTTTGGCCTCGATCATGGTTGATTTGAACTTTTGTTTGATCAATACCATTGGATTTAGGGGGTTGATGAAATGTACATTTCATCCCCCAAAATGAATGGATAGTATTGATCAGATGAAATTCCTCCTATGATCAATTTGGGTTTCTATTTCCCTTTCCCTCTTCATCTTCATCCCCGTTCTTTCCCAACTCATCCATTGACCAATGAAATCTCAAATATCAATTGTTATTTGATTCATCAATGACCTTGTGTCAGATGAATCCACATGAATCTGATTGAGATAGGTCTCTCCCATTTTATTTTTGTGTGTGATATATTTTAGGAGTATGATTCTTTGTACCATATCTCTAACATGCATTAACACCAATATTTTTATTGCCCGGCCTCAGATAGTTGTGACCTTTTTCCCATTCATGAGAGCTAGTGGCATACTTGTTGATTTATCCAAGTTGGAGCCCTTCACATGGATGATGTCTTGGTTCATGTATTCATACTTGTGAATGAATTGTCGAGTGTTCTCCAAAGAATGACTTAAACAATTAAAACTCTTCACTAAAATTTGACTAACATTTATTAACATTGCTTTACTTGAATATTGCTTATGTTTATTATCTTCTCAAAAGTCCAAAGTAAATGGGTTTCTATATGATATTTTTGTCTTATGGATTGCTTTCCATTGGTCAGATCTTTTCAACTCTTAACTTTTAATTTGTGTTTAGGGTAGTCCCTTTATTTTCTCCTTTCTTTCTTAAGTTTCAAAATCTCTCCCTCCTTTTAAAAAACTTTCTTTGTTTGTGTTTTCAACATATACATGTTTTAAAGGATAGAAACTTTGGCCTTATACCATTGATTTTCAAAACTTTTTCTTAAAAGAAACTTGTGAATAAACTTAAACATATTCACCTCAATTTCAAAAAGACAAAAAGAATTAACAACCTCATCTAACTCTTTTGGCCTTTGTGCCCTTTTCTTTTAAATTTTTGTTAAAATCAATTCACCAACTCCTTTGAAATTTTTACCACTAACTATAAGGTTTTGATCCCTCATTTTTATGTTGGTACGTAGGCATAAGACCGAAGGTCTTGTCAAACACAAAAATATAATTAATGAATTATTTTCTTATCCCCCCCCCCCAATTCTATTTTTTAGCCAACATATTTTCAACTAAAACACTAGGACATAAAAAAGGGCTCCCTAGGAGTACCTAGGACACTTTGGGTGCTAATACCTTCCCTCTGTGTAATCAATCCCCTTACATGTAATCTCTGGTATTTTATTAGTTTTGATTTGAAAAATTCTTATCTTTGGGTTTTTGTTCTTACTTTTCCCTTTCCTTTGGAAACAGATAAGGTGCGGTGGCGACTCTGATTATTCAAACGACGTCGGGTTTATCCGTAGCTCAATGGTCACGAATGCACCGCTATAGAAAAAAAGTGGTGACTCTGCTGGGGAGTAGTCCTCAGTGGGTTTAGCCTACTTTTGTATGTGCAATATTTTGTTGATATTTGATGTTTGTTTGTATATATTATTTGATAAAATCTATCTATTGTACTTGGTGATCTCTGAGTGGTGAGATAAGTTCTAACTCGAACTTGAGTGAAATTAAGATAGGAGGATGATATAGTCATGTTCAACTCGTGTGGAGTAGTCCTTAACGAGTTGGCTTGAAACCCATCTACTCGGTGGATATCCCTTTGGAATTATTGGTGTCACACGAGTAAATCATGGATAGGCATTACTTTTTCGACCTGGGAGTCCGAGAAGCTAAGGACCGTAGAACATATAACCTAACTTGGCCTATTTAGGACGTAGTGCAGAGACTGTTCAAGTGTAGACTTGATAACAGTTATTACACGATAATGCACTCAGACAAGTTTCTCTTGAGAATACTATGGGTTGATGAGTCAGTCATCTAGACCTATAATATCCGATAGATGGGATCACGACTCTGGGAACTTTTTAGAACATGCTCTACAGGTTTTTATCTGTAGTACACTCCTTTGGGATGGTTCTTACCCGACTCCATGCTCGTGACTCACAACAAACCCTTTGATTCTCGGTTGATCCAATCGGTCTCGTCAAAATCAATGGATCTTGGGTGTTAGTAAGATGAAAAACCATAATCCACCAAAATGGATGATTGATCTTGATGACGACTTGATCCATACCTTGACCTTTGTTTTTGTTTGCCTTGTGTGTGATCCCTTGTGTGTGGTTGTTGCATTCCTGCATTCATGAGCATCATAAAATTCATCACAATAATAATGTTTCAAGGAACTAAGGCCTTATTGACGGAGGAATACTAAAAAGTATTGTTTCAGATGTCCTGATTTGAAGGAGTTAACGAAGTTGTCATCCTTTGTATTAGATCCCTTATACTTTAAGCAACGTCATGGGAAGCTTTTGTCCATATTATCTACTAATGTGGTTTCAGGACTCCTGAGTGTCTTGGTGCAGTTCTATGACCCTCTTTACCGGTGCTTCACTTTTCCTGATTATCAGTGCGTGCCTATGTTGGAAGAGTATGCCCATCTCTTGGGAATACCCATATCTAACAAGGTCCCCTTCAGTGGATTAGAGGAGATTCCCATATCTCATGTTATAGTTGAAGCTCTTCATTTGAGGAAATCTGAGATTGATGCTAATTTAACAAAGAAATGAGGGATTCAAGGGTTGACTTCTGAGTTTCACGTTGGTAGATCTACTGCTTTTGCTCAGCCGGTAGCATGGATGCTTTTGAAGCCATCTTTGTCTTGCTCATATATGGCTTAGCTTTTGAAATTCTAGTTATCAGACTTTCGATGTCACACGGGTTGTTATGACATCCAATTCTGCACAGACAAGAATTATGCAGAACTTAAACGTAAGTGTAGTAAATAACACAAGTAATTGTTTACCCAGTTCAGTCCAACATGACCTACGTCTGGGGGCTACCAAGCCAGGGAGGAAATCCACTATTAGTAGTATTAATTCAAAGCTAAACTCCCCCGTTTACAACTCTTCACTTAATCCCTACCCAATGCAATTTCAATCTTACACTAAGATCAGAGTTCCTACTCACTCCCCCTCAATCACCTCAGTGATTACTACCTTTAATCAATATTAAAGACAATTTTGAAGTCACACTTCAAACAACTCTTGATTGTGCTTAACAGCTTTAATCAAGATACACAGCACTCACGCTTAAAAGCTTAGAGTGACACAACACTTACAACTCAATGAACACCCTATACCAATGCAATCATCTACGTGATAATAGCTTGGCTTACAAGATATGTCTAATACAAGACTCACAAAAATACAGTAGTGAAGTATGATGGACACACTAAATCTTCACGCCTCAAAATCCCTAGTTCTAAATGAAGGAATGACTTCCTTTTATATTGCAGTACTTGGGCCTTGTACTTGTATTCTCCTGAATTTAAGGTCATGCGAGTTCCCCTAAATTCCACATCTAGGTTACTAACAAATAGGCTATTTGTTAGGTTCATTAAATGTAGCTTGGTTGTTGGTTTCCTGGATTTTCTCTCAGCTGTTGAATCCCTGAAGAATAGCCTGAGAAAAATGCTGAAACAGAAAAACTGAACAACCTACAATTTAGCATATGCTGTCAGGAATGAATGTCACAACATTCAGCTTGACATCAAGGACCATATGCTAAGTCTGTTTTTCCTGAAAACAGACTGTACAAATTTGTTGAACTGTACAGGACCAATCTGTCCATTCTACAGTAACAGCTTACATTAATAAATGTCAAAGCATCCAATTTGACATTTACACATTTAGCCTTAAGTCAGTTTTGTTATCCTCTTGAAGAACAGACTGAGAAACATACTGAAGTGTAGCAGAACACCACTCTGTCTATTGTTCAGTATATGCTGTCAATGATGAATGTCATAACATCCAGTTTGACATTCAGACAGTAGGCCTTATGTCAGGTCTGGTATTTCCTTGATAACCAGACTGAAAATACATACTGAGTTCTAACAGAACACCACCTGTTCTATTCCTCAGTATCTGCTGATAGGGATGAATGTCACAACATCCAATTTGACATTCAATACATCCTGTATTAGCTAATCCTGTAGTAAACTACTCAGGTGTGTCATGACATCAGTCAAGACATCAGAGTACAGCTAGGTATTCTAACCTATGATGCAGTCACGCAAACACCTCCATATCATGTCATGACATCAGTCAAGACATTGGAATCCAGCTAGTGTTTTACCATACAATGCAGCCAATTAAACACCTACAAACTCCCCCTTTGGCAAATTTTTGGCTAAAACACTTTGATCTCACAACAGAGTTCATAGCAACGGAAATCACACATCTAGCAGGAAATTGACCTAGCTAATACACTCAGAGTGGCAGCACACTCACACATATGGAAGTTAAATAAAAACTCCACAAGTCAGCACATATACAAAAGTTAAATAAAAACTTCTAATTGCAGCACACACATACATACTCACACTCATAGAAGTGGAACATCAGCTGCATAGTAGGGGAGGGAATCTTGAATCTGTCATGAATATCTGTTTTAACAAAACAATCTGTTGTCCTGGGGAAAAGTCTGTTACTCCCCCTTTTTGTCAAAAATGTTGCCAAAGCAACACTTTAAGGTACAGAGCCACATAAAATAAACAGAATTACAAACAAATGACAGAATTACATAAAATGATTTATGCCTCACCCTCATCATCAGCCTCCTCATCAGAACTGGTCTCCTCCTCACCCTCTGAGCTTTGCCTTGCAGCTCCATCTGTATCCTCAGCAAACATCTCCAATTGACAAATCAGCTTTTCCAGGGCGAGCTTCCTAACCTCCAGCTCTTTGCAAGTCTCTCTGAGCACAGCAATGACAACAGCTTTATCTGGTTGGTTGCCAACATTGGATGTTTCTCCTGATGTCATGACAATGTCAGGGACATGCTTACCCAGAAACAGTTTGTAGTTTAAGGCCAATGGACTCTCTCTTCTTTTCACAAAGTCATTGTCAGTCAAGATGTTTGGGAATTGATTCAGCACAATGCCACATATGAGAGAAGGAAATGCTATAGGTCCCTTCACACTGAAACTCCCAGCGTGTTTCATGGTCTACTCAAAGATGTAGGTACCATAGTCAAACTTTGCCTTGGTTCCAACAGCATAGATGAACTTTCCAAGCATCACAGACACAATTGACTTGTGATTTGTGGGCACCCAGTTTGCAGCTCCAACTTTGTGTAGCATGGAATACTTCACACTGAGTTGGCTGGCCACCACCTTCCCTTTAAGAGGCCACTTCCGAACTTGATTTGCAGTGATGACTTGACAGATTCTGTTGTCAGTCACTTCAAGCTCTGGTTGCACTACATCAGCTCTTTCCAAATACAGATTGATTACTGAGGGAGAGAAGGTCACACACTTGCCACGCACATAGACCTTTCTGAATTCTCTGGACTTCCCATCTGCACATTCCTCAGACACATTGACAATGAACTCCTTCACCAAGGTCTCATAGCACTTTGGGAGTTGAGTCACAGTTCTCATTAGTCCTGCCTCTTTAATAAGGTCCACAATCTCCTTACACTCCAAGGCATTCTGAGCTAGTTCCCTCTCCAAGGCCAGCCTCTTGTGATAGACATACTTCCACCTGTTCACACTAGAGGCAAAATGAAATGACACATTGTCAATAGGTACCTCTAGGACACTAGCAGCCAGCTTGCTAGTGGTTGGCTTCTTCTTAGACATAGATGTTGTGACATCACATGGGACATCTGAATCAGACTCCACCACAACAGCCTTGGTCTTCATTTTCTTGGGCACCTCCTTGCTCCAAGATTTTGCAGGTCCATGTCCTTTCCTTTTAAGGGGACTCTGAGTCACCTTTTGCTTGGGAGAAGTTGTCACATCCACCTCCCTAGTTAGGGACCTCTGCACCACTGTCTTCTTCTCTCTCCTAGTCCTAACTCTTTTGGCTAAGCTAGGGACAACTGAGGTCAACAGTTCATTGTCCGAGAGCTCTTCCAGATTCATAGTGTCAACATTAGGGTTGTCACTGACTTCTTGAGTGACACCGACCTTCTTACCCCTCACATTGCCTGAGGGTTTGTCAATCTTTGACCCCTCATGAGCCTCAGGTTGCTCAACATTGTCAGAGACATTCTTTCTTAACACTAAAGCGTTATCTTGACATGCAACAATATCAGGTATGATAGTGTTCAAGGGAACAGAAACCCCAGGAACATTCCGATTACCAGATAGTATCTGAGTGACAATAGTTGCAATGGAGTTATGCACATACCTCGAGCCTTCCCTTGTTTGTTCATCAAGAGCGATTTCTGATGAAAATCCGGAGACCGTTTCCTTAGGTCTTCTTGCATGGGACGAAGTTGCAGCGTCAGCAACAGGATCCTCCCGGTTAGGGTTGCAAGACTCAGTGCTGGGGGAATCAGACATGGTCGTGTAAGTGGTTGAGTCGGATTTGTGCGACATGATTAACGTCTTGGAGGGGAGCTGAACCGTTTCTTTGGAAGAAAATCTGCAAGACTGAGGATTGAAGCGATGGAATAGTAAACGCTTTTTGCACGAGTAATGTCTATTATTTGTTGACCACTCAGAGTGCACTCTTAATTGTTTAATAAGTTGCCTTACTAAACAGTAGCTAACTAGTATTATTAGTTGCTATAATTTCTCAGAGGCGCGCATTCCCTCTTTGCCCTTAACTTTGTCAACCTGAGTAGCGTTCAATGTCATGACATTCTGAGTGACATTGTACTCAGTCTGCATCAGGTTCATACATACCAGTGATGAACCCCTGCTACTAGAAGCTAGGTACTTAGCTTCTGCAATGGACAGTGGTCCACACATCTGTTTATTCCTTGCTACTGCTCCATTTGTAGGATGACCAATACTTGACAATGACTCACAGCTTTCAATCAGACATTTTCCACAGTCTGCCTTTCTTTTCACAAGCAGATTTGGGATTGTTTCCTTGGATATGATCTTCTTCATTCCTTTTAAATGAAGTTGTCCAAGTCTTCCATGTTCCAGCTTCACTCCCAGCTCTCCCTTGGCTAAGGGGCACTTGGGGGAGAAGAGTGAGTCTTTGGATATCCATAGATAACAGTTATCTTTGGATCTGGCTCCTCTCATAACTTCCTGGTTGTAACCATTCAACACCACACAACCTCCCCTAGTGCATTTCACATTGAATCCTTGGTCACATAGTTGGCTTATGCTGATGAGATTAGCAGTTAGTCCTCTTACTAACAGCACATTACTCAGTTTTGGAACTCCAGGGCAATCCAGCTTACCCACACCCTTGACTTCTCCTTTAGTTCCATCACCAAATGTCACATACTTGGTGACATGGGGTTGTAGGTCCACCAATACGTTGCTCATTCCAGTCATATGTCTTGAGCAGCCACTATCAAAGTACCAGTCTTTTCTGGAAGGAGCCCTTGGAGATGTGTGAGCTAGTTTAGCAACACATTGTTGATTCTCAAGGGAGCGATTAAGCTTAGATGCCTGTTGCTTAGGTCTGACATGGGATGTCTGATTATCAGTCCATTTTTGTTTCTTAATGGGGGCATTAAGCTTAGACACCTTCTGCTTAGGTCTGACTTGAGTATTCTGGTTGGGATAACCATGCAGCCTGTAGCAGAAGGGTTTTATGTGACCAAATCTACCACAGTAATGACATCTCCATCTCTAAAATTTCTTCTTCTGATGGTTACTCATTCTGGTTCTCTGATGTTGAGACATCGGTTGTGACTTCTGCTTGAATTTTGGAACTTCAGCCTTAGATCTTTTGAGTTCAGCTGGAGACTTCTTAGCAAAGCCTAAACCAGACATGGTTCCTAACTTCTGTCCTACCTTTAGAATCTCTTCCAAGGTATCAGTTCCTTTGTTTAACATTCTGCTGGATTTTGTCCTTTGTTCTAGCTTAGCTGTCAGCAAAGCAATCTCACCATTCAGACCATCTATGACTTTCAGCTGATTCTGTTTCTCAGCTTCCAGCTCTTTGATGAGTTTCTTCTGCTTTTCTCCTTGGATACATACTTCTGCACTTTTAACACATAACTCTTTATATGAAGCAGCAAGTTCATCCAAGGTAAGCTCATCCCCGCTTGAGTTATCCTCTGAGGCACAGACACTGGTCAGAGCAGTGACATGTTTAGCAGATTCTCCTTCAGATTCACTCTCAGAGTCTTCTTCAGACCAGGTGACAGCTAGCCCTTTCTGTTGCATCTTGAGGAATGTAGGGCATTCAGCTCTAATATGACCATAACCTTCACATCCATGGCACTGGATTCCCTTGCCATGAGTGACCTTTTCTTCATATTTTGACTTTCTACTGATGTCATATGAAGAGTTCTTGACATTAGGTCTACCCTGTTGATCAACCTTCTTTATGAACTTGTTGAATTGTCTTCCAAGCATGGCTAGGGCTTCTGAAATGCTTTCATTTCCCCCAATGTTTCCTTCTTCTGAATTCTCTTCAGTATTTGATACAAATGCTATGCTTTTGTTCTTCTTTTCATCATTCTCACACAAGCCCATTTCAAAGGTTTGTAGAGAACCAATGAGCTCATCCACCTTCATATTGCAGATGTCTTGAGCCTCCTCTATGGCTGTGACCTTCATAGCAAATCTCTTAGGCAAGGACCTGAGAATCTTTCTTACAAGTTTCTCTTCAGTCATTTTCTCACCTAGTCCACCAGAGGTGTTTGCAATTTCAAGAATATTCATGTGAAAGTCATGAATAGTCCCATCCTCAGATTTTCAAACTTGGTGGTCAGCATCTGAAGTTTGGACATCTTCACCTTGGAGGTACCTTCATGAGTTATCTTGAGGGTATCCCAAACTTCCTTAGCTAGCTCACAGTGGTGCACCAGCCTGAAGATGTTCTTACTGATTCCATTGAATAATGCATTCAAGGCCTTAGAATTTCCAAGGGCTAATGCCTCTTGCTCCTTGTCCCACTCTTCTTCAGGAATTTGCACACTGACTCCATCTTCACCTGTCTTCGTTGGATGTTCCCATCCTTTGTTGACAGCTCTCCAGACTTTGCTGTCTAGAGATCTTAAGAAGGCTATCATACGAGGCTTCCAGTCATCATAGTTAGAACCATCCAACATGGGTGGTCTATTTGAGTGTCCTATATCCTTGTCCATGGTACTAGAAAGTAACTTCCCCATATCTCACCCAGAAATTAACAGGCAGGGTGCCTTCTCTGATGCCAATTGAAATTCTAGTTATCAGACTTTCGATGTCACACGGGTTGTTATGACATCCAATTCTGCACAGACAAGAATTATGCAGAACTTAAACGTAAGTGCAGTAAATAACACAAGTAATTGTTTACCCAGTT
Source organism: Lathyrus oleraceus (assembly GCF_024323335.1). Taxonomy (NCBI): domain Eukaryota; kingdom Viridiplantae; phylum Streptophyta; class Magnoliopsida; order Fabales; family Fabaceae; genus Lathyrus; species Lathyrus oleraceus. The sequence continues at coordinate 216,985,446 of NC_066583.1, forward strand.
CAGTCCAACATGACCTACGTCTGGGGGCTACCAAGCCAGGGAGGAAATCCACTATTAGTAGTATTAATTCAAAGCTAAACTCCCCCGTTTACAACTCTTCACTTAATCCCTATCCAATGCAATTTCAATATTACACTAAGATCAGAGTTCCTACTCACTCCCCCTCAATCACCTCAGTGATTACTACCTTTAATCAATATTAAAGACAATTTTGAAGTCACACTTCAAACAACTCTTGATTGTGCTTAACAGCTTTAATCAAGATACACAGCACTCATGCTTAAAAGCTTAGAGTGACACAACACTTACAACTCAATGAACACCCTATACCAATGCAATCATCTACGTGATAATAGCTTGGCTTACAAGATATGTCTAATATAAGACTCACAAAAATACAGCAGTGAAGTATGATGGACACACTAAATCTTCACGCCTCAAAATCCCTAGTTCTGAATGAAGGAATGACTTCCTTTTATATTGCAGTACTTGGGCCTTGTACTTGTATTCTCCTGAATTTAAGGTCACGCGAGTTCCCCTAAATTCCACATATAGGTTACTAACAAATAGGCTATTTGTTAGGTTCATTAAATGTAGCTTGGTTGTTGGTTTCCTGGATTTTCTCTCAACTGTTGAATCCCTGAAGAATAGCCTGAGAAAAATGCTGAAACAGAAAAACTGAACAACCTACAATTTAGCATATGCTGTCAGGAATGAATGTCACAACATTCAGCTTGACATCAAGGACCATATGCTAAGTCTGTTTTTCCTGAAAACAGACTGTACAAATTTGCTGAACTGTACAGGACCAATCTGTCCATTCTACAGTAACAGCTTACATTAATAAATGTCAAAGCATCCAATTTGACATTTACACATTTAGCCTTAAGTCAGTTTTGTTATCCCCTTGAAGAACAGACTGAGAAACATACTGAAGTGTAGCAGAACACCACTCTGTCTATTGTTCAGTATATCCTTTCAATGATGAATGTCATAACATCCAGTTTGACATTCAGACAGTAGGCCTTATGCCAGGTCTGGTATTTCCTTGATAACCAGACTGAAAATACATACTGAGTTCTAACAGAACACCACCTGTTCTATTCCTCAGTATCTGCTGACAGGGATGAATGTCACAACATCCAATTTGACATTCAATACATTCTGTATTAGCTAATCCTATAGTAAACTACTCAGGTGTGTCATGTCATCAGTCAAGACATCAGAGTACAACTAGGTATTCTAACCTATGATGCAGTCACACAAACACCTGCACATCATGTCATGACATCAGTCAAGACATTGGAATCCAGCTAGTGTTTTACCATACAATGCAGCCAATTAAACACCTACAGCTTTGTCCCCTAATATTGACGGTTTTATTGATATTAACGACATTAGAATTTTCTTGATCATGAACCTTGTTCCTACTCTGTTAGATGACACGTACTTCTCTTTGCATTTAAGGAATTCTAAGGGTGGCAGAACTATTGTGTGTTGTGTTCCTCTTCTGTACAAATGGTTTATTTTGCACTTGCCTCAAATGCCAGTTTTCTTGGAGAACAAGCAATGTCTACGGTGGTCTCAGAGACTTATGTCTCTCACTAATGGTGATATTGTTTGGTATGATTCTGCATTTGATGGTGTGAAAAATATTGATAGTTGTGGTAAGTTCTCTAATGTGCCCCTCATTGGTACACAAGGAGGAATTAACTACAACCCTGCGTTGGCTTGTCGTCAGCTTGGGTTCCCCTTGAGGGATAAACCTAACAACGTTTACTTAGAAGATTTGTTCTATCAAGAGGGTAAATTTCTCCAACATTTGAAGAATAGAATGGTGCATGCTTGACACAATGTACATAGGAAAGGAAGATCCGAGCTTGGTCCGTGCAACTGTGTGGCTTTTGATGCTTACACTATTTGGGTGAAGAAGAGAGCTTTGGAGCTGAAGATGTCGTACGCTTGTGAAAGACCTATGTCTATGGTTATGGTTGAGCCATCAACTCTCCCTAACCAAGATATAGAGGAGTTGGAAGATGCACTCTCCAAGATGAAGCAAGAGAGAGACCTGTGGGAAGAGTGGTTCCATGCCTTGAACCGAAAACATTTGGAGTTGTAACTTGAGTCGAGGGACAAAGATGCACTTATTGAGGTTCTTGAAGAGCGTGCAGTAAAGAGACAGAGAGAGCCAGAGGATTTATTTTCATCTAGCATTCCTCGGCCTTCTGGTGCTTGGAAGAAGATTGTTGACCGACTCGTCCTCGAAAAAGCTCAGATGCACACTGCCTTTGAGTCCGAGATCAGACGTATCTGAAGGGAGTACACTCCCTTGGCTAGTTCAGTTGATTCAGTTGTTAGGGATCCGTAGAATGACATTTTTCCTTTTCTCTTGTACTTATCTTTTTGGTTTCTAAAATTGTACTCAGTGTAATCCTTCCAAATTTTATGAATAAAATAGATTTTTATGATCAATTGAATTATTATTATTATTTGATATATTTTCAAATAGGACTTTGTATGTTCCTTGAAAATTAAAATAAAAAACATTGCATTTCATGCATCATTTGCATAAGAAGGTTTCTTCAGCCAGATGTCTTATCAGTTCTTCTTCTGCGTATCAGTCAATATGACTCATCACTATAATACTCGAGCTAATCGTCTAAAGAGAATGGAGCATCTAGAATAAGAGAGCAAAGATATTAAGGATGAGATCTCCAGACTCACTGCTTTGATGGAGTATGTGATAGTTGCTCAGAATCAACCATCTCCACCTCCTACAACTCCTCCTCCTCAGAGGACTTTTATTTCAGAGATTGCCTCAACATCAGTGCATGTTCTTGCTCCTAGCCAATTTGCACCTGGTATGCCTACTGGGTTCTCGTGGGGAATGCCACCCAACTTTGTGCCTGAGGGGTACGCTCCAACCTTTTCTTCTATGTTGGCATCTATCCCGGTCTTGTCTGTGCCTCCTGATGTTTATGAGAAGATGAACGAGATGAAATATCAGTTTCTTGAGATGCGCAAGGAATTGAAGACTTTAAGAGGAAAAGATTTGTTCGTTAAGAGTGCTGCTGAGTTGTGTTTAGTACCCAATGTCAAGATTCTGGTGAATTTCAAGGTCCCAGACTTTGAAAAATATAAAGGAAATACTTGCCCTCTTAGACATCTTGTCATGTATGATAGAAAGATGTCTACTCAGACCGACAATGATCAGCTACTCATCCACTACTTTCATGACAGTCTTACAGGTGCTGCACTGCGGTGGTATATGGGCTAGGACAGTGCTAATGTCCGTACTTTTAATGACTTAGGTGAGGCCTTTGTCAAACAATACAAGTACAATGTTGAAATTTTTACTTAAATACCCCTGTTTTTCAAAAAAAAATCCCAAAATAACCCAGTTTTCAAAAAAAATCCCAAACTACCTCAGTTTCAAAAAAAATATGTAAGGCATAAGTGTAACACCCCAATTAAACTAAGCTAATTAATTAATTTAAATTAATATTTTATTTATTAATTTAATTGAATAATTGGAAGTTTGGATTATTATTATTTTATTATTATTTTGGAATAATAATTATTGGGATAATTATTTATTGGAATAATATATAAGTTGGAATTTAGAAAAATCCCATTTTTGGTAAAAAGGTTATTTTTCACGTGAAAAGGGGAAAAGAGGCAGAAAGGGCAAAAAGTCAGAGAACGAAGGTTGAAGGAAGGAGAAGCTTGGAGCTCGGAAGCTGCCGGATTAACTCAGGTAAGGGGGGTTTATCATCGGTTAAAGGGTATTATATGATAATATGTACTGGGTAGTGATAACCATTGGTTGTATCTCTGATTTGATTGATGCATGATGAATGAAATGGATGAATGAAATTGGATGATAATTGAAAAGAATTCGTAGGAATTAGAAGAGATAATGTTAGGGTTGGTGAAGATGAATAGGATATGATTCGTGTAGATGATATGGACGATTATTTTGTGTAATTTGGACTGTGGAAGGTTGGATCGGATAGGATCTCGTAGCAGAGAGAACCCATAGCAGATCTGGAAGACTGTATTCTGGTCATACGCGTATGGCACTAGGCAATACGCGTATGGGTTGGCTTGGAAATGGGGTTTTGGCGCTGGTACGCGCCATACGCATGTGATACGCGTAATCCCTGGAGTGGTACGCGTATGGGGTATGCCTTACGCGTATGAGTGGAAAAGATGAAGTTTTTGAACGTGAAAACGTCTCTGTTGGTACGCGTATGAGGATGTGGTACGCGTAGCATACGCGTATGAGTGTGGGCGGTACGCGTATGGGATGGGCGAGAGAATGCGCCATACGCGTATGGGCATAGGCGATACGCGTATGGGCAGACTTGTGGTTTTTCTGAACTGTTGTTGTGCAGGTTTTGGTTGTGTAGGCTGAGTGATGTACTTAGCTGAGGTGTGATGTTGTAGGGATCATTTCCCGTTGTTTGAGTAGTATAGGTATTAGTGGAGTGAGCTAATACTGTGGTTGAGTATGTGGCATGATATGATATGCTTTTGTGATAAAACGTGTTAACGATGTGTGTTGATATGTATGATGCTGTGATTGTATCAGTTATGGATGCATTTGTGAATAGACTGTTTTGTGGCTAGAGTGTGAACATGTGTCTATTCTGAATTCGTTGTTGATGTTGCAATTGCTAGGTGATTAGCTTGCACATTGTGGCCCATTTGGGGTGGTAGCTAATTCCCATGGTGAGGAATTAGTGAGTTTAGTGATTATTGGACTGTTGTTGATTGTTTGCATGCTAGGTGAGTAGCGTGCATTTCATGGCCCATTTGGGGTGGTAGCTAATTCCCATGGTGAGGAATTAGTGAGTGAGTCACTATGTCTCAAATGAGTGGGACTAGTGAGCTTGGTAGCCGTGCCTGGATTTGGACGGTGAGGTTGAACTATATGTTCACAAATAGTCGGTACCGCATGCATAGAGTCTCATTGCATAATAAATGTATGGCATATAATATGAATGGATGTATTCCAGTATTATATGTGTGTTGTGTGTTGTGTTGTTGATGTTGAGTATGGTTGAGATTATATATATGCTATATGTTATTGTTGAATATGATGTTTGAACGGATACTGCCGTTGCTGAGTGTGTAGTCTGGTTAGGGTGAATTAATGTGTTAATTACTTAGCATTACATGTTGTTCTATAATGCTTGTTATATTGATTGAGGAACTCACCCTTACACCTATTTTTCAGGTAACGAGAAATGAGTTGAGTAGAAGCTAATGCTTGGAGTCTAGAGTAGTTCTTACGGGTCATGCTCTGATAGATGTAACATCGGGAGGGAATGTTTTAATTAATTTGATATTGCTTGTTGATTGATTTACATGTATTGTGTTACATGTTTTACATTGAGTTGAATTTTATTCCGCTGCGAATTATGCAAAGAACCCTATTTTGATTAAATAAATGAGCATGACAGGATATTTTAATGAGTTTGTGAGATGATTGTGTGACACCCTTCGGGGCATAATTACTCTGATGAATATATGGTTATTTTAATTATAATAATTTGGGGGTATTTAGAAGGGTGTTACATTAGTGGTATCAGAGCATAGTCGGTCGAGTCGAGTCGTAATTATTCTGTTTCCCCTGTACGGGATGGGTGTTGTGTAACCCTATCAGTACTTATTGTTTTAGTTTGTTTGGGTTTTCAGAATAGAGATGGCTGGAAGAGGTAGAGATGATGCTGCGATTGCTGAGGCTCTGGGTATGCTAGCTGGAGTACTTGGAGGAAATCCGAATGTTGCGGGAATGGGAGCTGCTCGTCAACTGAGTGAGTTCCAGAAGAACAATCCTCCAATGTTCAAAGGAGCATACGATCCAGATGGTGCTCAGAAGTGGTTGAAGGAGATCGAGAGAATCTTCAGAGTAACTGAGTGTGCTGATAACCAGAAGGTCAGGTTCGGTACTCATATGCTATCAGAAGAAGCTGATGATTGGTGGGTTGCTACCCGCACTGAGTTGGAAGCTGCTGGAGATGCTAAGATCACTTGGGCTGTGTTCAGAGAGAGATTTCTGAGGAAGTACTTTCCAGAGGATGTCAGAGGAAAGAAAGAAATAGAATTTCTGGAATTGAAGCAGGGTAACCGGTCTGTTACTGAGTATGCTGCTAAGTTCACAGAGCTGTCGAAGTATTATACTCCCTATGCTGAGGCTGCTGGGGAATTTTCAAAGTGTGTGAAGTTTGAGAACGGGTTGCGTCCCGAGATCAAGCAGGCTATTGGGTATCAAAGGATTAGAGTGTTTTCTGATTTGGTTGACTGTTGCAGGATTTTTGAACAGGATTCCAAGGCCAGAGCTGAGAGCTATCAGCAGAGAGTTGATAGGAAAGGCAAGAATCAGATTGATCGTGGAAAACCGTATGCAGCTAGCAAGGGTTTTCAGAGACAGAGTGGGATGAAGAGGCCTAGTGGGGGAGACTCTAGTGCTCCTGCTAAGTGTTACAGATGTGGTCAGGCTGGACATCGTATCCATGAGTGTACCAGTAACGAGAAGAAGTGTTTCAAATGTGGAAAAGGTGGTCATTTGGCTGCAGATTGCCGGTTGAAGACTGTGACTTGCTTCAACTGTGGAGAGGTGGGTCATATCAGCCCACAGTGTCCTAAGCCGAAGAAAGAGAATCAGTCGGGAGGCAAGGTTTTTGCTTTATCGGGTTCTGAGACTTCTGCAGATGATCGTTTGATCCGAGGTACGTGTTATATTAATGGCTTTCCTCTTGTAGCTATTATTGACACAGGTGCGACTCATTCTTTTATATCTTTGGATTGTGCTGTGAAACTTGAGTTAGAAATATCTGAGATGTTCGGTAGTATGGTGATTTATACTCCTGCGAAGGGTTCAGTGACTACTACTTCGGTTTGTTTAAATTGTCCTTTGAGTATTTTTGGTAGAGACTTTGGGATAGACCTCGTGTGTCTTCCACTAGTGCAGATTGATGTTATCTTGGGTATGAACTGGTTGGTGTTTAACCGGGTTTCCATCAATTGTTTTGATAAGACTGTGATATTTCCTGAGATTGAGGAAGGAAAGAGTTTGTTTCTATCAGCAAGGCAAGTGAATGAGGAAGTAGCTGATGGGGCAGAGTTGTTTATGCTGTTAGCGACTTTGGAGGCTAAAGATAAACTGGTGATTGGCGATCTCGCTGTGGTGTGTGATTTTCCTGATGTGTTTCCGGAAGAAGTGAATGAATTACCGCCAGAGCGTGAAGTTGAGTTCTCGATTGATTTAGTACCTGGTACTAGACCGATATCGATGGCTCCGTACCGTATGTCTGCTGTTGAGTTAGCTGAATTGAAGAGTCAGTTGGAAGATTTGTTGGATAAGAAATTCATTCGTCCGAGTGTGTCACCGTGGGGTGCACCAGTGTTGTTGGTTAAGAAGAAAGAAGGTACTATGAGGTTGTGTGTGGACTACAGGCAACTGAATAAAGTGATGATCAAGAATCGGTATCCTTTGCCGAGGATCAATGATTTGATGGATCAATTGGTTGGTGCTAGTGTGTTCAGCAAAATAGATTTGAGATCTGGGTATCATCAGATACGTGTGAAAACTGAAGATATTCAGAAGACTGCTTTCAGAACAAGGTATGGACATTATGAGTATTCTGTAATGCCTTTTGGTGTGACTAATGCGCCTGGAGTATTCATGGAGTATATGAATAGGATTTTCCATCCGTACCTAGACAAGTTTGTTGTGGTGTTTATCGATGACATTTTGGTGTATTCGAAATCTGAAGAAGAGCATGTTGAGCATTTGAGAGTGGTTTTGGGAGTTCTACGAGAAAAGAAGCTATTTGCTAAACTGTCTAAGTGTGAATTTTGGTTAGAAGAAGTTAGTTTTCTTGGGCATGTGATTTCAAGAGGTGGTGTTGCTGTTGATCCTTCTAAGATAGAAGCGGTATCTAAGTGGGAAGCTCCGAAGTCAGTTTCTGAGATAAGGAGTTTTCTTGGACTTGCAGGTTACTATAGGAAGTTTATTGAGGGATTTTCTAAGTTGGCGTTACCGTTGACGATGTTGACTAGAAAGGGGCAAGCGTTTGTTTGGGATTCAAAATGTGAAGAAGGTTTCCAAGAGTTAAAGAGAAGGTTGACTACTGCTCCTATTCTGATATTATCGAGTTCGTCGGAACTATTTGAGGTTTACTGTGATGCTTCATTGTTGGGTTTAGGTGGTGTGTTGATGCAGAATAAGCAGGTTATAGCTTATGCTTCGAGACAGCTGAGGGTTCATGAGAGGAACTATCCGACACATGATTTAGAGTTGGCAGCTGTGGTATTTGTTCTGAAGTTGTGGAGGCATTATTTGTATGGATCAAGATTTGAAGTTTTCAGTGACCATAAAAGTTTGAAGTATTTGTTTGATCAGAAAGAGCTGAATATGAGACAGAGGAGATGGTTAGAATTTCTGAAGGATTATGACTTTGGTTTGAATTACCATCCGGGTAAAGCAAACGTGGTGGCTGATGCATTGAGTCGGAAATCATTGCATATGTCTATGTTAATGGTTAAGGAATTGGATTTAATTGAGCAGTTTAGAGACTTGAGTTTGGTGTGTGAGAGTACTCACAATAGTGTTAAACTGGGAATGTTGAGATTAACAAGTGGTATTCTGGATGAGATCAGAGAAGGTCAGAAATCTGATATGCTTTTGGTTGATAAGTTGACTTTGGTGAACTCAGGTCAGGGTGGTGAATTCCGAGTTGATGAGAATGATGTTTTGAGATTTGGTGACCGGGTGTGTATTCCGGATGTTGCCGAGCTTAAGAAGAGTATTCTTGAAGAAGGACATCGTAGTGGCTTGAGTATTCATCCTAGAGCTACAAAGATGTATCATGATTTGAAGAAGTTATTTTGGTGGCCGGGAATGAAAAGAGAAATTGCGAGTTTTGTTTATTCCTGTTTGACTTGTCAGAAGTCAAAGATTGAGCATCAGAAGCCGTCTGGGCTAATGCAACCGTTGGCTATTCCAGAGTGGAAGTGGGATAGTATCAGTATGGATTTTGTTTTTGGTTTGCCGAGGAAAAGTAAGAATTTTGAGGCTATTTGGGTGATTGTTGATAGATTGACGAAGTCGGCTCATTTCATTCCGATCAGAATGGATTATCCGTTAGAGAGGCTAGCCGAGTTGTATATTGAGAAGATTGTAAGTTTGCATGGTATTCCGTCGAGTATTGTTTCGGACAGAGATCCTAGATTTACATCGAAATTTTGGGAAGGTTTGCAGAGGGCTTTGGGAACTAAGCTGAGATTGAGTTCTGCATATCATCCGCAGACTGATGGTCAGACTGAGAGGACGATTCAGTCACTGAAGGACCTTTTGAGGGCTTGTGTTTTGGAAAAGGGAGGTGCTTGGGATTGTTATTTACCTTTGATTGAGTTTACCTACAACAATAGTTTTCATTCGAGCATTGGTATGGCACCGTTTGAAGCTTTGTATGGTAGGAGATGTCGGACACCTTTATGTTGGTATGAGTCCGGTGAGAGTGCTGTGGTTGGACCGGAGATTGTTCAACAAACTACAGAAAAGATTAGAATGATTCAGGAGAAGATGAGAATTGCTCAGAGTCGTCAGAAGAGTTATCATGATAAGAGAAGGAAGTCACTTGAGTTCCAAGAGGGAGATCATGTGTTTCTTCGTGTTACTCCGATAACTGGTGTTGGTCGAGCTTTGAAGTCAAAGAAGTTGACTCCTCGATTTATTGGTCCTTATCAGATTTTGGAGAGGATAGGAGAGGTAGCCTATCGTATCGCTTTGCCGCCGTCGCTTGCGAATTTGCATGATGTTTTTCATGTGTCTCAGTTGAGGAGGTACATTCATGATCCGTCGCATGTAGTCCAAGTAGATGATGTACAGGTGAGAGATAACCTGACTGTTGAAACATCACCTATGAGGATCGAGGATCGAGAGTTGAAGCAGTTGCGGGGTAAAGAGATTGCCTTGGTGAAGGTAGCTTGGGGAGGACCAGCAGGTGGCAATGTGACTTGGGAACTGGAGAGCCAGATGAAAGAGGCTTATCCGGAGTTGTTCGATTGAGGTATGTTTTCGAGGACGAAAACTCTTTTAGTGGGGGAGAGTTGTAACACCCCAATTAAACTAAGCTAATTAATTAATTTAAATTAATATTTTATTTATTAATTTAATTGAATAATTGGAAGTTTGGATTATTATTATTTTATTATTATTTTGGAATAATAATTATTGGGATAATTATTTATTGGAATAATATATAAGTTGGAATTTAGAAAAATCTCATTTTTGGTAAAAAGGTTATTTTTCACGTGAAAAGGGGAAAAGAGGCAGAAAGGGCAAAAAGTCAGAGAACGAAGGTTGAAGGAAGGAGAAGCTTGGAGCTCGGAAGCTGCCGGATTAACTCAGGTAAGGGGGGTTTATCATCGGTTAAAGGGTATTATATGATAATATGTACTGGGTAGTGATAACCATTGGTTGTATCTCTGATTTGATTGATGCATGATGAATGAAAATGGATGAATGAAATTGGATGATAATTGAAAAGAATTTGTAGGAATTAGAAGAGATAATGTTAGGGTTGGTGAAGATGAATAGGATATGATTCGTGTAGATGATATGGACGATTATTTTGTGTAATTTGGACTGTGGAAGGTTGGATCGGATAGGATCTCGTAGCAGAGAGAACCCATAGCAGATCTGGAAGACTGTATTCTGGTCATACGCGTATGGCACTAGGCAATACGCGTATGGGTTGGCTTGGAAATGGGGGTTTTGGCGCTGGTACGCGCCATACGCATGTGATACGCGTAATCCCTGGAGTGGTACGCGTATGGGGTATGCCTTACGCGTATGAGTGGAAAAGATGAAGTTTTTGAACGTGAAAACGTCTCTGTTGGTACGCGTATGAGGATGTGGTACGCGTAGCATACGCGTATGAGTGTGGGCGGTACGCGTATGGGATGGGCGAGAGAATGCGCCATACGCGTATGGGCATAGGCGATACGCGTATGGGCAGACTTGTGGTTTTTCTGAACTGTTGTTGTGCAGGTTTTGGTTGTGTAGGCTGAGTGATGTACTTAGCTGAGGTGTGATGTTGTAGGGATCATTTCCCGTTGTTTGAGTAGTATAGGTATTAGTGGAGTGAGCTAATACTGTGGTTGAGTATGTGGCATGATATGATATGCTTTTGTGATAAAACGTGTTAACGATGTGTGTTGATATGTATGATGCTGTGATTGTATCAGTTATGGATGCATTTGTGAATAGACTGTTTTGTGGCTAGAGTGTGAACATGTGTCTATTCTGAATTCGTTGTTGATGTTGCAATTGCTAGGTGATTAGCTTGCACATTGTGGCCCATTTGGGGTGGTAGCTAATTCCCATGGTGAGGAATTAGTGAGTTTAGTGATTATTGGACTGTTGTTGATTGTTTGCATGCTAGGTGAGTAGCGTGCATTTCATGGCCCATTTGGGGTGGTAGCTAATTCCCATGGTGAGGAATTAGTGAGTGAGTCACTATGTCTCAAATGAGTGGGACTAGTGAGCTTGGTAGCCGTGCCTGGATTTGGACGGTGAGGTTGAACTATATGTTCACAAATAGTCGGTACCGCATGCATAGAGTCTCATTGCATAATAAATGTATGGCATATAATATGAATGGATGTATTCCAGTATTATATGTGTGTTGTGTGTTGTGTTGTTGATGTTGAGTATGGTTGAGATTATATATATGCTATATGTTATTGTTGAATATGATGTTTGAACGGATACTGCCGTTGCTGAGTGTGTAGTCTGGTTAGGGTGAATTAATGTGTTAATTACTTAGCATTACATGTTGTTCTATAATGCTTGTTATATTGATTGAGGAACTCACCCTTACACCTATTTTTCAGGTAACGAGAAATGAGTTGAGTAGAAGCTAATGCTTGGAGTCTAGAGTAGTTCTTACGGGTCATGCTCTGATAGATGTAACATCGGGAGGGAATGTTTTAATTAATTTGATATTGCTTGTTGATTGATTTACATGTATTGTGTTACATGTTTTACATTGAGTTGAATTTTATTCCGCTGCGAATTATGCAAAGAACCCTATTTTGATTAAATAAATGAGCATGACAGGATATTTTAATGAGTTTGTGAGATGATTGTGTGACACCCTTCGGGGCATAATTACTCTGATGAATATATGGTTATTTTAATTATAATAATTTGGGGGTATTTAGAAGGGTGTTACAATAAGCGCCAGACCAATTGGCGTCTACCCTTAAACATTAAGTGGAGGCGCCAATGGGATTGGCTACAACACATGGTGTTGCCAATCCATTTGGCGCCCATGTGTAAGTTGGAAGAGGAGGCGCTAATTGGTCTGGCGCCTTAGTGTAATGTGTAACTTTTTTTATAAATATAGGTGTTGTATGATTCATATTTCTACATCTCATTTTGCCAGATTGCAAGCATGTTTTGTGTTCGTCGCCGCTATGGAAAAGTGGTATATTCGAGAGACAATCCTCTAATGTTGATGCTCTTCTGGAACATCTATAGTTTCGATCAACCCAAGAGTCGCTTCTCTTTTTATGAGACACATCGGACCTAAACTTGCAAAGGATGTTACGACATTTGATGACATATCTTCTCGAATCAGTGTGTTTCATAGTGAAATCAGCAGAGTTATTCATGTGAATTTTTTTGATAGCTCGCACACATTCTTCTTTAGTGCGGAACATGTCTCCCACTTTTAACTCACCCTCTGATCGTGGATACGGGTTATAAAAAACACTGTTGGATGTTTCATCATCATGCAAATCCATGTTTGTCATATGTTGAGGCGAATTATATACATGACTTGAAGGTAATGGCATTGGATGATCGTCATCTTCAATTTTGTTGTTCAACATATGATCGACCTGTGTCTTGGTCTATTCTTCTTCTTCATCAACGACATTAACTTCTGCTTCTACTTCTAGGTCGGTGTCATCTGAGTTTTCTGAATCAAAATCATCAAATTCAACTTGATTAGTTATCTGAGATTGCTGAAATGGTATACTTGGTTAAAGAGTAATATATAACTCAATAGAGTTACAACTAGAATGTTCGTGACTAACAAACATATATTCAACATCTTCATCGTCCTGTACCTTCAGTGGGAAAAATTTGCATTAATTGTTCTAAAAAAAATTGAATTTTGATACGTGATCTGTGACACAAGAACAGATCCTATGCAGGATTCAATTCGTTTTTTCAAATGCAAGAAATTTGAATTTCTCTTGAACGTAAGTCGGATAGTATCGATGTTTCGAAAACAAAACCCGTATAAATCAGACTCATATGTCTCACCATTGCAGTGAGCATTGATAGTATATTTTGGTGCATATGACATTGTAATATTTCTTGTGCAGATGAAAAGTATTTTTTTGGTGCAGATGAATTTGTGTTGATTGTTGGATTTAGATATTAAGACACTTAAATAGGTAAGTGTTGTGTCAAACATGCAAATCTAGAGGTAAGTGATGTGTCAAGCATGCAAGCAAGAGGTAAGTGATGTGTCAAACATGCAAGCTAGAGGGAAGTCATGTGTCAAACATGCAAGCCCTAGCGCCAGTCCAATTGGCGCTAGCTTGTATTCCTTGTACATGGGTGCCAGTCCAATTGGCGCTACCTTGTCTCCCATGCAGACCTCGTAACTAAGCATCCAGAGTCATGCATGTGCCAAGTTAGGTTAAGATGAAGCATTCATGCAAGCCTATGAGGCGCCACTTTGATTAGCGCTAGCATGTGATTGTTGCACATGGGCGCCAAACCATTTGGCATGTGACAATTGCACATGGGCGCCAAACCATTTTTGTAAACGGGTATTAATATTAATATGAATTGGTCTGATTTCGACTTTATTTATCATGTACAATGTTTTTCAAAAAAAATTACGAAACCCACACAGGTGCCAGACCAATTGGCGCCTCCTTTAAAACTTAACACATAGGCGCCAATTGGATTGGCAACACAAGGTGGCCTAGCCAATCCATTTGGCGCCTCCTCTCTAAGTTTAAGAAGATGTGCCAAGTCATCTGGTGCGTCCTCTTCAAAGTAGGGTAGATTAGGAATTTTTTGAAAACAGGGTTATTTTGGGATTTTTTTTGAAAAACATGGGTATTTTGGTAAAAAATTCTACAATGTTGATATGGCTCCCAATCGGGATCAATTGAGATCGATGTCTCATAAGGACAAGGAGACATTCAAAGAATACGCTCAAAGATGGAGAGAATTGGCTGCTCAGATTAGCCCACCTGTGGAGGAAAAAGAAATTACCAAAATCTTTTTGAAGATGCTGAGTTGGTTTTACTATGAACATATGATTGCTAGTGTTTCTAATGATTTCACAAAAATGATGAACATGGGGATGATATTGGAGGAAGGTGTCTGAGAGGGCCGTTTATCCAAAGATGAAGCTTCAGCGAGCAAGAAATACGGTAGTTTCTCCAAGAGGAAGGAAGGGGAAACAAATGCAGTATCGACAGAAAGGCAGAGAAGACCCCTTATGAAGAAGAATACCCAGTCCCATCAATATCATCATCAAGTATCATCAGTAATTCCAGTTTTTACCAATAATCCAGCAAATCAATCAGTTCCTATTCAACAACAACATTAACAACAACCACAATAGTGTATGAACTACAACAACAACAATAATCATCATCAGAATTTTGAGAGGAAGAAGGTCTCTTTTGCCCCTTTTCCTATGACATATGCAGAACTATATCCCTCTTTGGTAGTCAAAAATTTGATTCAACCCAAGAATCCTCCACAAACTCCTGAACCTGTGCCATGGTGGTACAAGCTTGACTTGCATTGTGCTTTTCATCAGGGAGCTCTTGGCCATGATATTGAAAATTGTTATCCCTTGAAGTATGAGGTTCAGAAGTTGATCAAGAGCAGTATGGTGTCCTTTGAGGACAAAGCGCCTAATGTTAAAGCAAATTCGTTGCCTCATCATGGCAACACCTCTATGAATATGGTGGACGGTTGTCCCAGTGAAATCAGAGTTTATGATGTCCGCCACATCCGTGGATCATTGGTTGCAATTCATAAAGATATATTCCTGGTAAGTGAATATGAACATGACCATGACGGTTGTGTAATTTGCAACGTGAATTCTCGAGGGCGTGTAATTGTCAAGAAGGATATTCAAAGGCTGGTGGATGAAGGTCTTATTCAAATCAACCAGTCCCATAATTGGGGTAATGATGTGAACGTTATAGTGTTGGTATTCAAGACCCCTGAGCGGGTAGTTATTCAGTTTGATAACAACAACATCAATAATGTCAACATATTGGTATCGTCGTTGGTCATACATGTTAGAACAAGATTTTGGTTCGGCAATTTATCCTTAAGTTTTGATGATAACAAAGGATGCAACATTTTGGTACCCTGATAAAATTCTCTAAGTGTGCGGGGCTCTAACGATTAATGCATCTGAAGAAACAAAGTCTAAGCGTTAAGCAAGTCCAGAACAACTGAACTAAAAGCTAAAAGCATCGCTCTGATGACTCAAGGCTCTGACATTCTGAATCTGAAAGATCTCGCATCTGAAGTCTCTAAGACTCACTACATCTGAGGAACTTAAAGTCAAAGATTAATCAAGAGCTTCTAATGAAAACATCAGGCAACTATCTGAAGAATGCAAGATCTGAGTATCTGAACTCCACACACTTTGATTCTCTCCTATCAGATCATATCAGATCAAGACTTAACAACAAAGTATTCCAAAATGGTATAAATCTATATATGGAGAAAATTAAGTACTCTCCTAAACTACTATGGAAAGGACAACAAACTTAATGACAATTAAGTCCCATCATTGGCAAGATATCAACATCAATGCCTCATCCAACGGTATCATATTCAAGGACTATAAAAAGGTCCAACCATCATCATACCAAGACACGAAAATATTCAACAAGAGTTTTGCTCATCAAAAGTCATATACTCACTAATTCTTGCTTCACTTTTTCACACGAGTTTTTGCTCATTAGTGTGAGATTAAATTGTCTTACTGTGTTCATTGTTTCTTACCTAGAAGCATTAAAAACCTTCTTGTATTTCTATAATATTTGTTGAAATATTTCCTCAAGTGACTTGTGAAGTCTGTAGACTTGAGAGGGCTAAAAGATCTTTGCACTCTTAGACGTTGTTGTAATCTTTCAATTTTAGTAGATTAAGTCCTTTTTGAAGGCGAAATCACCTTGGTATGGTGGATTGGAGTAGCTTTAAATTTCAAGCGAACCAGAATAACTTTTGTGTTGTTTGTCTTTAAATTGTGTGTGTAGAAACTCCAAAAGTTTTTATTATCTGTGAAAACAATTCAAACCCCCTTTTCTTGTTTTTGTCTACCTTCAATTGGTATCAGAGCTTCGGCTCTGTTATTGATTTTCAAATGAAACACTTAATAGTGTAGTGAGATCCAGTGTGAGAAAAACATCATGACTACCACCAATGAAAGAGATAACTACAACCTCAAACCTCCAGTCTTCGATGGAGAAAAATTTGATTATTGGGAGGACAGAATCGAAAGCTTCTTCCTAGGCTATGAAACTGACTTATGGGACATGGTTACAAATGGCTATGAACCACCTGTATCTGCTCCTGGAGTTGTCATTTCTAAGAACAAAATGAGTGATCATCAGAAGCGAGACTTCAAAAATTATCATAAGGCCAGAACGATTATGTTGAACGCCATTTCCTATAATGAATATGAAAAGATCACCAACAGGGGAACGACTAAAGAAATATTTAACTCCCTAAAGATGACTCATGAAGGAAACGATCAAGTCAAAGAGACTAAGGCTCTAGCCTTAATCCAAAAATATGAAGCCTTCAGAATGGAGGACGATGAAGCTATAGAGGTAATGTTTTCTAGATTTCAATCTTTAATTGCAGATCATGTCAAAAAGATTATCAGGAGTCTGCCAAAGAAATGGAGACTAATGGTCACTGCATTAAAGTTATCAAACGATCTGAACAATATAAGCCTGGAAGAACTCATCAGCTTCCTCATGAGTCATGAGATTGAGTTAGAGGAAGAAGAACCTCAAAAGAAAAGAAAATCAGTGGCTCTGAAATCCAGACCAGAAAGATGCAAGCCAGAAAGAAATAGAGCTCTTCAAGCTGAAGAAGAAGATGATGATTCTAAAAAAGACGACTCTGATGACGAAGAAGAGTTGTCTCTTTTATCCAGAAGAATCCAACAACTCTGGAGAAAAATGAATAACAACTTTAAGAGAACCAGACAGAAGGGAGGCCGTTCAGAATCTATTTCCAGAAGCAGACTAAGCAAAGAGGTAACTTGCTATGAATCTAAAGAACCAGGACACTACAGAAACGAATGTCCCGAGCTCAAGAAAGATAGTTCCAATAAAGAAGGATTCAAGAAGAACTCCCTCGAAACTAAGAAGGGACTCATGGCTACCTGGAATGACTATGAATCTAACGTCTTAGAATCAGACTCTGAACTAGAACAGGCAAATGTCGCATTCATGGCTACCACATCTGGAAGTACATTTGAAAAGGAATCTGACACTGAAGAGGTATTTTCTGATCTCTCTCACTCTGATCTAGAAGCTTTCTTATCAAAATCTCTAAGCTCCTATCAGAAGCTTCGACAGAAATTCAAGATCCTAAAAAGGGTCCATGAAGAAACTGATGAAGAATGTGATAAGCTTGAGATAGAAGTTTCTGAATTAAAAGGAAACATTTTTGTTTTGGAAAAAGAAAATAAATTTTCAATTAAAAAATGTTTAAAACTTGAAGAAACTTTATCCAAAGCTCCACCAACTTCTGACACCATCATATACAAATATGAAAAGGCATTTCAAAAGTTTCTGAAAATGGGCTAGAAAGAAGCAAATGGCTTCTATGATTTATGGTGTTAGTCACAATAAGAAAAGAGGAATTGGATATGACTCTGATGAAGATGAACATATACCTTCTGCAGAGGATAAGCCAAAATATCCTTTTTCATATCATTACTCACATGCACATACACAAAGTTTTAACAATGCTAGAAAACCCAAAGTTTCCAGAAACTCTGGGAGAACTAATCATAAAGGACCCAAAAGATTATGGGTACCAAAAGATAAAATAGTATATGTTGCAGATATCATGTGCAGCAGAGTTAAAACACCAATCATCGTACCTGGACTCTGGATGCTTGCAACACATGACGGGAAGAAAGCATATGTTCCAAATCCTGGAACTTAAAAATGATGGCTTTGTAGGATTTGGACGAAATCAGAAAGGAAGAATCAGAGGATCTAGAACGGTTGATAATGGATCTCTTCCCTCTATTTCTAATGTCCTTTATGTAGAAGGATTAATGCATAACTTGTTATCTATAAGTCAATTAAGTGATAACAGTTATGATATAATCTTTAATAAAAAAATGTGCAAGGCTATTAATCAGAACAATGGCACAATTCTTTTCACTGGTAAGAGGAAGAACAACATTTACAAAATCAAACTTTCAGATTTAAAAGATCCGAATGTAAAATGTTTAATGTCGGTAAACGAAGAGCAATGGGTATGACACAGACGCTTGGGCCACATTAGCATGAGGAGGATTTCTCAGCTAAATAAACTTGAGCTAGTCAGACGCCTACTTAAGCTGAAGTTTTCTTCAGATGCTCTTTGTGAAGCATGTTAGAAGGGAAAATTTTCTAAAACGACTTTCAAAAATAAAAATGTTGTTTCTACCTCTAAACCTCTGGAACTTCTTCATATTGACATGTTTGGACCTGTTAAAACAGCCTCAGTCAATGGTAAGAAGTATGGACTGGTCATTGTTGATGATTATAGTCGTTGGACATGGGTAAGGTTCCTCAAACACAAGAATGAGTCACACTCTGTGTTTACTAGTTTCTGCTCAAAAGTGCAAAATGAATTTAACTCTAAAATCATTAGAGTCAAAAGTGATGGGATATCCCATGATTTCTCTTGTCCTGGAACTCCACAACAAAATCGAGTTGTAGAAAGGAAGAATAGGACCCTTCAAGAAATGGTCAGAACCATGACCAATGAAACAAATGTAGCTAAGCACTTCTGGGCTGAAGCAGTGAATACAACGTGTTATATTCAAAATAGAATCTCCGTTAGACCTATTCTGGAGAAGACTCCTCATGAACTGTGTAAGGGAAGAAAACCCAACATCTCTTATTTTCATCCTTTTGGATGCTCTTGCTTTATCCTAAATACTAAAGATTATCTGAACAAGTTTGATTCTAAAGCACATAAATGTATTATGTTGGGATACTCAGAACGCTCTAAAGGCTACAGAGTATACAATATAGAAACATTAATTATTGAAGAATCAATACATGTCAGATTTGATGACAAGCTTGACTCTGAAAAGTTAAAGCTATGTGAAAATTTTGCAAATTTAGAAATAACACTTACAGGCTTGAGGAAAAGGCTAAAGAATCTGAAGAAGTAGAACAGAGAACTTCAGAAGTTCCTGAAGTCACTTTAAATCATAAAAGATTAAGAACCAGACAAAATGTATCTGAAGAATTGATTATGGGAAACAAAGACGAACCTGTCAGAACAAGATCAATATTCAAGGGATCTGAAGAAACGCTTCTGGGACTAATGTCTCTGATAGATCCAACATCTTGTGAACAAGCACTTTAAGACAAAGAATGGATTCTAGCAATGAAATAAGAACTTGATCAATTTGCAAATAACGATGTCTGGGATCTTGTACCAAAACCCAAGGGAACCCATGTAATTGGAACCAAATGGGTGTACAGAAACAAATTAAATGAAAAGGGTGAAGTGGTCATAAATAAAGCACGACTGGTAGCACAAGGTTATAGTCAACAAGAAGGTTAGAATCTATTCGCTGACTATAATGAAACCTTTGCTCCAGTCGCCAAGTTAGAATCTATTCGCTTACTTGTATCTTTTACTATAAATTATTCCATCAAACTATATCAGATGGATGTCAAGAGTGCATTTCTGGATGGATATATATGCTGAAGAAGTGAATGTTCATCAGCCTCCTGGTTTTGAAAACTCAAAATGTACAGAACATGTTTTTAAACTAAAAAAATCTTTGTATGGTCTAAAACAAGCTCCCAAAGCATGGTATGAAAGACTAAGTGCTTTTCTTCTGGAAAATGATTTTATCAAAGGCAAAGTTGATTCTACACTCTTCTGCAAAAACATCATAAATAACCTCATGATATGTCAAATACATGCTAATGACATAATTTTTTGTTCTGCTAATCCCTCTATCTGTCAAGAATTTTCTGAGATAATGCAGGCTGAATTTGAAATGATTCTGATGCAAGAACTAAAGTTTTTTATGGGAATACAAATCAATTAGACATCAGATGTAACTTATATTTATCAAAGCAAATACATAAAAGACATTCTGAAGAAGTTTGAAATGTCAGATAGTAAACCAGCAAAGACTCATATGCACCCCACATGCATTCTGGAGAAAGAAGAGGTAGGTCAAAAGGTTTGTCAGAAACTCTATCGTGATATGATAGGTTCTCTTCTCTATCTGACTGTTACTCGTCCAGATATACTATTCAGGGTTTGTCTCTGTGCCAGATTCCAGTCAGATCCAAGGGAAGCTCACTTAATAGTTGTTAAGAGAATCCTAAGGTATCTGAAAGGAACACTTAACCTTGGCCTGATGTATGAAAAAACATCAGAGTATAGGCTTTCTGGATATTGTGATGCAGATTACGCTGGAGACAGATTGGAACAAAAAGCACATATGGAAATTGTCAGTTTCTGGGAGGAAACCTCATTTCATGGGCTAGCAAAAGACAATCAACCATAGCACTCTCGGCTGCAGAAGCATAATACATTTCAGCTTCACTATGCACTACTCAAATGCTTTGGATGAAGAATCAACTAGAAGACCTTCAGATATATGATAGTAATATTCCTATTTTTTGTGACAATACTGTTGCCATATGTTTAAGTAAGAACCTTATTTTGCACTCCAGAGAAAAGCACATAGAAATTAAACATCATTTTATCAAAGAATATGTTCAGAAAGGGGTAATAACTTTAAAATTCATTGATACACACCACCAATGGGCTGATACATAAAACCCCTAGTTGAAGCTAGATTCTCATTCATTCTGAAACATTTAAACATGGCAGATTTCCCAGAATGAGTCTAAAACTTGTGCTTCTTTTATGAAGTGTCAAAATAGGCTCTAACTTAAAGTCTATTTGACATCTGGTTCTGATTCTGATACCTCTACCAGTTAGATGTAATCTGAATCAGAAATCCTCAGGATCAAATCTCTTTGTTTTCTTGAGGTCAAATACATCAACACGTGGTCTCTCTTGCGTCTGACCTTGGATCTTCTAGGCAACTGTCTAGCACAGAACTCAAGAGCCAGACTATTGAGATCTCCTCGAGCAGTGTGCATATTTTTGGAATTAAACATCTGTAAGACCCCAATTTTGACCCTAAGATCCCTCATGCTATCTCATCATATGCATTGGCTTTGGGATCACACCTTGGCATCCTCCTTCCCCCCCCCCCCCCCAATTCATTGGGTTTGAATTGGAAGATATTACCCATCACATTTGATTGTATCATACTTTGTTTTTCTTTTGTTTACTAACCCAAATACCAAAAATATGTCTATGTATAGCTTTGTTTCTTTTGTATGTAGTATGTACATCCATCAATGCCTCATTAAGCTCACATCTAGGGTTTAAGACCCTGAATGAAAGGAGATCAATCAAGAGATGGTTCACATTGACTCTAGACATGATATATGGATCCCCATGATCTTGATTTATCATTTTGACCAAGAATTCATCAAGAGTTTGAAGCTTGTTTTCCTTGGAAGCCCTAATTCATCTGGGTATCTTGTATGACTTCCTCGACAAGTTTCTTCAACATTTGATTAAATATTTCAAGGGATACTTCATATTAAATTATCTTATACATATATGATCCTCCATGAGACCAAGAGATCGAGAGAACTTCAAGTTGAAGTCAAGAGCTAGTTTGGCTTGGAAAGTCATTGTTTATGGTGAAAGATTATAGGTCATTTTGTATGAACCCTAGTTAGGAGGTCAACTTCCAAGGACCATAACTTGCTCAATTTTTATGAGATGAAGGTCATCCAAGTTTCATGATAAATTTAACGATGTTATCTCCATCTTTTATTCTTCGAGAAATGTCAAATTCAACTTGCAAATGCATGTGCCAAGAGGAAACATTATAGGTCATTTTGGGATACTACCATTGAACAAGAAATTTTCCTCAACATCTAAAATGCATAACGCCTTCATGCTAAATACAAATGAGGTCAAATTTGTGATCAAATTGAAGAGGTTTGAAAGTGTTACAACTTTTATGAAGGAACTTTTTCCATTTGAAGCCCATAACAAAAGTTATTCAAGGTGGAAGAAGTGAACATTTGACTTGGGACTTAGAAAAATTTCAATTATGTTTGATTTCCCAAACTTCCACCTCAAAATTCATCATGATCCAAGCTTCAAATGTAAAAGTGTTCAACATGAAAGTTGTTCCCCTTGATCTCACCTTTCCAAAAAGTCCAGAGTCACTTCATTTGGCCAAGGTTTGAATGACTTGTGCATGGCTTTTCCTCCATTTGGATGAATCTCATTACCACTTTTTAATTCCAAATGCATGGCTTCATGTCACACTTTCAGCATCACTCATGATCATCTTTGGACCTTTTAACATCACTTCATGGGCCTATCACACGCCCATGCAAGCATGCACATGAGAATTTCTATTTTTGGCATTTGAATGGAAGTGTGTTGAAATAAATTACCAAGCCTATAAATACATTGCCTCATGCTCAGAATTATGGACACCTTGCCCAAGCTTTGCTCCTGCAACCTTTCCTTCACCATTAGAGGATAAACTTGAAGGTTTTCAATTCAAAATCGAGTTTCAATTTTGCTTATGTTTTGAAGTTGAAACTCCAAGAATCCAAGCCCTTCTTTGATCTAATTCACTTCCTGCAAGCTTCTGAAGTCAAGCCAAGGCCAATTGGAAGCAAGATCAAGCAAGATTCAAGCTACTCGAAGGTGATTTTTCATAAACTTTCTCACTTCGATTCTCTCTCAATTCTTCACCATTCTCTTTGATTTTTGGTTGGCCGAAGTCCTACCAAGGTAGGAAACAAGATTGAGTTGCTTTGAGGTCAAATTGAAGCAACTCAGTTCATGATCCTCAAAATTCAAATCCATGTATCTTTCAATATGCTTGGAATTGGAGAAAATTGAGGACACATTCGAGCTCCTGGGCATTTTTCCTTTAAAATAGTGTCCTTGTTTTTCATTTTTCATTAAGTTGAGGGTGGACCAGTCCGGTGAGGTCCACCGGAGAAGATGACCGGAGCTAGGGCTCCGGTGGTGAGTTGGCTTCCTCTCATCCATTAGATCTTGGTCCAAGGATCTAATCTCAGCCTTTGGTTTGCATTACCATAGTTCCCACGCGTTGACTAGAGACCATGGTGGAGAGCACGCGCGTGGCCATCAGATCCGCCACCTCAATTAATGAGGGAGATCTGATAGGCCTTGTTTTTTTGAATTTCTTTTTATTTTCTGATTTTTCATTTAATCCCTTTATTTTGTTTAATTCATAAAAAATTCATTTTTAATCCAAAAAATATAGGACTTTCACCAAAAATCTTTAAATATTTTTCTCTTCCATATTGTGAATTAAAACTATTTTTTGGATTAATTTTGATATTTTTCATGAATTAAATGTTTTGTGCATATTTTTAATTGTTTAAAAATACTTTTGACTTTTCAAAAATAGTGAAATTATTTGTATAAGGTCCTTTGACCTTGTTTGACCTTGTTTGACCTAGGATAAATCCCTTGCCCATTTATTTGATGTTTTGAAGGGATTTTAGGTTTTGACCAAATTAAAATGCATTTTAATTCATTTTTAAATTGATTTTTAATTGATTAAATGCTTAAAAATATTGTTGAGCCATTTTTATGATCTTGTGATGTTTGACTTTCTATTTGGGCCTTGGTCAAGATTGATTTTAATTTTGTTGGATCAAAACCATTGGATTTAGGGGGTTGATGAAATGTACATTTCATCTCCCAAAATGAATGGATGGTTTTGATTTGATGAAATTCCTTCCATGATCAATTTGTGTTCCTATCTTCCCCTCCCTCTTTCTCTTCATCCCTATTCTTCCCCATTCCTTCATTTTAACCAATGAAATCTCTAATGTCTAAAGGTTAATTGGTTCATCAATAACCTTGTGTCAGATGAATCAATACAAGTGTGACTGAGATAGGTCCCTCCCCCTTGATCTTTTATTTTAGTGTGTGGTATGTTTTAGGAGTTTGATTCTTCATACCAAATCTCTAACATGCAGTAACACCTAATTTTTTATTGCCCGACCTCAGATAGTTATGACTTTTACATAAGTCCAATTACGATTGCTTAACATAGAGCTAAATTTGACCCTCAAGGCATAATATTCTAGTAAGTGAGATTGTAAGTCTCTCATTCTTCATGGCATTGTATGGAGACTTGACCTTTTTTCCTTTCATGAGAGCTAATGTCATACTTGTTAAATTATCCAAGTTAGAGCCCTTCTCATGGAAGATGTCTTGGTTTAAGGATCCATACTTGTGAATGAATGGTTGAGTATTCTCCAAAGAATGACTTCATCAATTAAAATCACCACTAACACTTGACTAACCTTTGACTAACATTTGACTAACTCTTGTTAATATTTCTTTATTTTCAAGTCATTTACTATTATGCAATTTAAATTTCAATCATTTATCATTCATTGCCATTTACACTTCATATAACTTGTTTATGTTTATGTCATTTTCATTTTGCTCATTTGAGCCATATCTTGTGTTTTTATATATTGTTTATGTGTTTTGATTTTGTTTGTGGTCTTAGGACTTTAAAATACCTAATAACAACAAAAACCCTAAAAAAACATTTGGTGGACTGTTGAACTTGATCTGCACTTTTGGACTTAGGATTAGCCAACATTCCCTGTGCAAAAAGGACTTGGCCAATGCCAACATTCTGAGACTGAGCTATTATGAACTAAGCCTTCATCTGATACAAACCTTGGGACTCTCTTGAATTCATCTGCTACTTTGTATTTGTGCTTAATTATTATTTTGATTATGTGTCTGATGCTTTGCTTTGAGTTGATCAAGGAATATTTCATCTAATACATGGAAAGACAATGAAGACTGCTAGCTATGGGAATTGCTTGCTTGGATGTGGCTATCTTTATTTGATGCCTTGATCTTTATGATGTCTGGATATTGCTCATTGCTTATTGAATATTGCTTGATAAAAGTCCAAAGGAAATGGGTTTCTATATGACATTCTTGTCTGTTGGATTGCATCCCACTGGTCAGATCTTTTTAACTCTTAACTTTTAAGTTTGTGCTTAGGATAGCCTCTTCATCTCCTCCCACTTCTTAAATTTCAAAAATCTCTCCCCATTTTCAAAAAAAAAACTTTCTTTGCTTGTGGTTTCAAACTTAGACTTTGTTTTAATAAATAGAAACTTTGGCCTTATGCCATTGAATTTTCAAACTCTTTCTTAAATCAAATTTGTAAAATAAACTTAATCATATTGACTTAAAATTTCAAAAGACAAAAAGAACTAACAACTTCATTCAAACTTTTGGACCCTTGTGCCTTTCTTATTAAACTCTTGTTAAAAGCAATTCACTAACTTATTTGAAATTTTTACCACGAACTACGAGTTTTTGATCCCTCATTTTTATGTTGGTACGTAGGCACAAGTCTGAAGGTCTTGTCAAACATAAAAATATAATCAATGAATTCTTTTCTCATCCCCACACTCTATTTTTATCAAACATTTTTTATACCAAAAACACTTGCGCACATAAAAAAAGGGCTCCCTAGGAGTACCTAGGAAACTTTGGGTGCTAACACCTTTGTAAGACCCCAATTTTGAACCTAAGATCCCTCATGCTATCTCATCATATGCATTGGCTTTGGGATCACAGCTTGGCATCCTTTATACCCCTCACTCATTGGGTTTGCATTGGGAGAGATCACCAATTACATTTGATTGTATCATAATTTGTTTTTCATTATTTAATAACCAAAATACTAAAAATATGTCAATGTATAGTTTGTTGTTTTTGTAGGTAGTGTGTAAATCCACCAATGCCTCATCAAGCTCTTATCCAGGGTTTGAGACCCTCTGTAAGACCCCAATTTTGACCTTAAGATCCCTCGTGCAATCTCATCATATGCATTAGCATTGGGATCATACCTTGGCATCCTCCTTACCCCTCTTTCATTGGGTTTGTTTTGGAAGAGATCACCAAGCACCATGTGATTGTATCATACTTGTATTTTATCATTTTACTAACCAAAAAACCAAAAATATGTCTTTGCATTTGCCTAACTCTTTTGTAGGTAGGGCATGATCACCCTTGATCTATCAAGTTCACATCTAGGGTTTAAGACCCTCCTTGCCAAGAGAACAACCAAGGAATAATCCATAATGGTTCTAAGCATCATGTATGACTCCCAATGATCTCTACATGTTATTTTGATCAAGCATTCTTCAAGAGTTTGGAGTTGATTTGTCTTGGAAACCCTAGTTCATTGGGGTATCTTGAGTAACTTCTTCACCAATTGATCAAATTTCTCAAAGGGCACTTCAAAATTCATCATCATATGCATATATGAGCTACCATAAGCCTAAAAAGTCAATAGAATTGCAATTTAGCAAGTTGGTTAATGGTGGTTGGTCAGATGAATTCATCTGATCAAAACTTGGTCCCCCTAGACCATATCTCCTAAAACTTTTATCACATGAAAATGGTTCCAAGAGAAACGTTACTCTAAATGACATTACAAACAACTTTCATGTTTAGGTCTAGATCTAATTTTGCTTGGAAAGTCATTTTATAAGTTGAAACATTATAGGTCATTTTGTCTAAACCCTAATTTGAAAGTCAACTTCCCAAGGCCATAACTTTCCCAATTTTTATGAGATGAAAGATTTCCAAGTTGAAAAATCAAATTCAAGATGTCTACTTCAACTTTGATGTTTGGAGTGAGAGCTAAATAAACTTTTATGAGCATGTGATATGAGGGTACATTATAGGTCATTTTGGACCAATACCATTGAACAAGTGATTTTCCTCAACTTCAAAAATGCATAACTCACTCATCCCAAGTCCAAATGATGTCAAATTTGTGACCAGTTTGAAAGTTTTTGAAATATCTACAACTTTGATAAATAAACGTTTCTCATTTGGAGCTCACATAAAAAGTTAGACAAGGTGGAATAATTGGACATGTGGCTTGACACTTAGAAAATATTTTAACATGTTAAAATTTCCAAACATCCACCTCAAAATTCACCATGATACGAGTTCCAAATGGAAAAGTGTTCAACATAAGAGTTGTTCCTCTTGATCTAAGCTTTTCAAAAAGTCCTAATTCATTCATTTTGGACAAAGTTTGAGGGGTCTGCGCATGGCTTAAATAGGGTTGTATCAGTTGGCAAGATTCATGCTTCAAATATTCAAACAACTTTGCCTTGCAATCCAAGCTTCATGCAGACCCCATTTCAGTTGATTGTGGACCTTTTTGCATTGCTTCATGGGCCTGCACACGCCCATGCAAGCCTGTACATTGCATTGCCAATTTTGGAAGTAATTTCAAGTGTGCAAATAAAACTTCCCATTTGCTATAAATAGAGGTCCAATGCTTCAGTTTGAAGGACCTTGCGCGTCAGTTTTGCCTCCAACCATTCAAACCCTCATAATTCAAAGGAAAACCTAGAAAATTTCAATTGAAATTTGAGTTTGAATCTTACTGTTTGGAGATTCAAGAACTCCAGGATCTGAAGCTTTGCATTACTCTTAAGCCACTTCCACGAGTTCCATAAGCAAGATCAAGCACGAATTTAAGCAAGAGAGATCCATTTCGATACAACATTGAAGGTATTTTTCCAGATTTTTCTTCTCTTCGATTCTCTCTCAATTCTCATAATTCTCTTGGATCTTTGGTTGTCTGAAGTCCTACCAATATAGGCAAGAAGATTGAGTTGCTTTGAAGTCAAATCGAAGCAACTCAGTTGACACGCCTCAAAATTCAACTCCACATATCTCTCTATATATTTGGAGTTAGGTTAAATTGAGGTGATATTCATGATCTACGCCATTTTTTCTTTAAGATCATGTCCTTCTTTTTCATTTATGATATGGTGATGATTGAAGCAGTCCGGCCAGGGTCATCGGAGAAGATGACCGACCTTTGGCTCCGGCGATGAGCTGGAAGTGTTTAGAGCCATTGGTTTGTTTTAAAACGTTTTAATCTGGAGCGCTCATTGTGATTACCAAGCGTATGGACAGTTGACTAGCGCGCATCATGGAACGCGCGCTCTCCACCACTTGATCTGCCACCTCAATTAATGAGGGAGATCAAGTGGTCCACATTTTTTTGATTATCTGATTTTTATTTTTATTCCTTTGATTTTCATTAATTCATATTAATTTTAATATTGATCAAAAAAATATGAGAGTTTCACCAAAAAAAATTAAATAAAATCCTCTTTCATTTTCTGAATTAAAATTATTTTTTGGATCATTATTAATATTTTTCATGATTTAATTGATTTTGTGAATATTTTTAATTGTTTAAAAATACTTTTAAGTTTCCAAAAATTCTGAAATTTTTTCTCCAAGGTCCTTTGACCTTGTTTGACCTATGATAAATCTCATGGCTATTTCTTGGTATTTTGATGAGGTTTTAGGAAATTGACCAACCATATTTAATTTAATGCATTATTTTTAATATTTTTAATTGATTAAATGCCAAATTAATTGTGTAAAGTCATTCTAATTGCCTTTGTGAGTTTGACTTGTGTTGTTGGGCCTTGGTCAAAGTTTGATTTGACTTTGTTAGCTTAAGATCATTGGATTTAGGGGATTGATGGAATGTACATTCCATCTCCTAAAATGAATGAATGATCTTAACTTGGTAAAAGTCCTCCTTTGTCCAATTTGAGTTTGATCCATTTCCCCTCCCTCTTCATCTCATTCCCCTTCTTTATGCATTCATGTCATGGACCTATGATGTCTCAATATCCTAAGGCTAGTTGATTGCAAAATCAACATAAGTATGGATGAGATTAGCCCCCCCCCCCACCACCACCACCACTTTGCATACTCTTTTTGTGTGTGGTATGTTTCATGATCATAGTTCATCATATTATGTCTCTAACATGCATTAACACCAAAATTCTATTGCCCGACCTCAACTAGTTGTGACTTCTACACAAGTCCAATTACGATTGCTTAACATAACGCTAAATTTTGACACAAAAGGCATAGAATTCTAGTTAGTGAAATTGTAAGTATCCCCTCTTTCATGGTATTGTGTGGAAACTTGGCCTTTTTTCCTTCCTTTGGAAGATGTCTTGGTTCAAGGATCCATGCTTGTGATGAGTGGGTTGAGTGTTCTCCAAAGAATGACTTAAAACAAAAGCAAAAGCAATACTAACTTCTAACTCATTAACAACTAGCATTTAATTTCAAGTCATTTATTTTTAATGCACTTTAATTTTTTAAGCTTTATTCATTTTGCCATTATTCATACCACTCTAATTGTTTATGTTAATGTCATTTTCACTTTGTCCACTTGGACAATATTTTGTGATATATTTTGTTTATGTATATTGTGTTTGTTTGTGTGGTCTTTGACCATTAATGTATATAATAAGAAAAAAACCCTAAAAACTATCTTGTGTGGACTGTTAGTTTGATCTGAGATAATTGGACTTAGAATTTAGGCCACACTCCCTATGCAAAGGACTTGGCCAATGCCAACTTTCATGAAACCAAGTGCTTGGGAATTGAAACTTCATCTGATACAATATTGAAGATCCATTTGAGTTCATCTGCAACATGATCATTGTGAAGCTGTTATTTTGAACCTATGACTTATGCCATCTTAGAATTCATTTGCTACATGGGCAAACTTGAAGAAGATCATGGAGTTGCTAAGCTTGGATGTGGCTATCTTTATTTGATGCCTTGCTATTCAAGTTGATATTTTGTGCATTTTTTGTTGCTTGATTCTAAAGTCCAAGGGAAATTTAAGTTTCTAAATGACATTCTTGTCTATTGGATTGCAGCCCATTGGTCAGATCTTTTCAACTCTCAACTTTTAAATTTGTGCTTAGGATTAGTCTCTTCATCTTCTCCCCACTTCTTAAATTTCAAAATCTCTCCCTCCTTTTAACAATCTTCTTTGCTTGTTTCTGTCTGTTTTTTAACTTTGACCATTTTTGCAAATTAGAAACTTTGGCCCTATGCCATTGCATTTTCAAACTCTTTTCTTAATCAAACTTGTAAATATACTTAATTATACTTTACTTAAAATTTTCCAAAAAGCCAAAAAGAACTAACACTCGTTCAAACCATTTTTAGGCCTTTGTGCCTTTCAAACTTAAATTTTTGTTAAAAGCAATGCACTCACTTTGAAATTGATACCACGAACTACGAGGTTTTGATCCCTCATTTTTATGTTGGTACGTAGGCACAAGTCCGAAGGTCTTGTCAAACACAAAAATATAATTAATGAATTCTTTTCTCATCCCCTCATTCTATTTGTTTGCAAACATCATTTGTACAAAAACACATATGTACACAAGAATGGGCTCCCTAGGAGTACCTAGGACACTTCGGGTGCTAACACATTCCCTCTGTGTAACCAACCCCCTTACCTGTAATCTCTGGAATTTTATTAGTTTTTATTTGAAAACTTCTTATCTTTTGGGTCTTGTTCGTACTTTTCCCTTTTCCCTTGGAAACAATAAAAGTGCGGTGGTGACTCTTGTTTATTTGACGTCTAGCTTATCCATAGCTTAATGGTCATGAATTTACCGCTACACCCTCAATGAAAGGATACTAATCAAAAGATTATTCACATTGATTATATACATCATATATGGGTCCCTATGATCTTCACATATCATTTTGATCAAGAATTCATCAAGAGTTTAAAGCTTGTTTGCCTTGGAGGCCCTAATTCATTTGGGTATCTTGTGTAACTTCTTCAGCAAGTTTCCTTATCAATTGATCAAATATTTTAAGGGATACTTAAAATTACATCTTCTTATGCATATATGATCCTCCATGAGTCCCAAAAATCAAGATAATGTCAAGCTAGCAAGATGGTTCACGGTGGTTGACCAAAGAGAGTCAACTAGTCAAAATTGGGGTTCCCTAGACCCTATCTTCTATAATTTTTGTCATATGAAAATGATTACAAGTTAAAAGTTACTCATAATTACATTCCAAACAACTTTCATGTTTAAGTTAAGAGCTAGTTTTGCTTGGAAAGTCATTTTTTATGGTGAAGGATTATAGGTCATTTTGTTTGAACCCTAGTTAGGAAGTCAACTTCCAAAGACCATAACTTACTCAATTTTTATGATATGAAATAAATTCAAGTTTCATGATCAAATTAAATATGTCCTTTTCAACTTTTATGTTTGTAATAAGTTCAAGTTCAACTTTAAAATGCATGTTCCAATAGGAAACGTTATAGGTTATTTTAGGCCATTACCATTGAACAAGTGATTTTCCTCAACTTCTAAAATGCATAAATCCTTCATGCCCAATACAAATGAGGTCAAATTTGTTACCAAAATGAAGAGGTTTGAAAGAGCTACAACTTTTATGAAGAAACATTTTCCATTTGAAGTCCATAGCAAAATTTATTCAAGGTGGAAGAAGTGAACATTTGGCTTGGTACTTAGAAAAGTTTAAAATATGTTTGATTTTCCAAACCTCCACCTTAAAATTCATCATTATCAAAGCTCCAAATGGAAAAGTGTTAAGTGTAACACCCTTCTAAAATACCCCAAATATTTAATTAAAATAATAAAAATATCAATCAGAGTAATTATGCCCTGAAGGGTGTCACACAATCATTTCACACCAATCATCAATATATCCTGTCATGCTCATTTATTCAATCAAATAGGACACTTTTGCATAATTCGCAGCGGATACAAAATAACAACATTCAAATCATGTACTACATTACATGTAAAGTTGTTCAACAACCAAAAGAAAACATAGTAAAACATCCCATCCCGATGTTACATCTACCAGAGCATGACCCACTAAGGACTACACTAGACTCCCAGGACTAGCTTCTATTCAATCACTGCTCGTTACCTGAAAACATAGTTGTAAGGGTGAGTTTCTCAATCGATATAATAAGCATTATAAATTAACATGTAATGCCAAGTAATTTCACACATTCATCACCCTAATCAGATCATACATTCAGCAGCGGCAACATCAACTAAAATCATACTCAACTCAACCACAAAACACACGTATAATATTGGAATACATCCATTCATATTATACGCCATACAATACAAATGCAATGAGACTCCATGCATGCGGTACCGACTATTCGTGAACATATAGTTCAACCTCACCGACCAAATCCAGGTACGGCTACCAAGCTCACTAGTCCCACTCATTTGAGACCTAGTGACTCACATCACTAATTCCTCACCATGGGAATTAGCTACCACCCCAAGGGCTATGCTATGCACGCTAAATCACCTAGCATGCAAACATCAACAACAATCCACAATAACTCATCACTAATTCCTCACCATGGGAATTAGCTACCACCATAAAGGCCACAACATGCATGCTAATCACCTAGCAATGCTACATCATCAACAACAATTCAAGAATAGATATATGCTCACACTCTAAGCCATAAAACAGTCTATTCACCAATGCACACATAACTGATACATTCACAGCATCACGCATACTATCACACATCAGCAGTATTTTATCACATAAGCATATCATATCATGCCAAATAACAACCACAGTATTAGCACACTATACTAATACCTATACTACTCAAAACAACGGGAAATGATCCCTAATATATCATACATCATCTGCATTACGTTACTCAGCTGAACTGTTAAAAACTGCACAACAACAGCTCAGGAAAATCACAATCCTGCCCATACGCGTATTGCCTAACCCCATACGCGTATGGCCCATATCCTGACAAAATCCCATACGCGTAACACCATCTCATACGCGTATGCTACGCGTACCACTTCTCCATACGCGTACCAACAGAGACCAATTTACGTTCAAATCATCATCTTCCTCATCCATACGCGTATTGCCTAGTGCCATACGCGTACCATGCCATCTCATACGCGTATTGCCTAGTGCCATACGCGTATGACCAGAAACCAGACTTCCAGATCTGCTATGGCTTTCTCTGCTACGAGATCTATCCAATTCAACCTTCCACAGTCCAATTTTTCACAATAATCGTTCATATCATCTAACACGAATCATAACCTATTCGATTTCACAAATTTCTAACACTATTGCATCTAATTCCTACGAATTTCCTTCAATTTTAATCCAGATTCGTTCATCCCAAAAGTTCACAATTTTCAGCATAATTATTCAATTCAGAGGTAAATTAATGGTTTATCACTACCCATGACATATTATCCCATAATACCCATTAATCGACGATAAACCCCCCTTACCTGAGTTAATCCGGCAAATCTCTGAGCTTCAAGCTTTTCCTTCCTTCAACCCTTGTTCTCTGGCTTTCTTTGCCCTTTTCCACTTTTCTGTCTCTTTTCCCTTTTCACGTGAAAAATAAACCCTTTTACTAAATGGGACCTTTTTCTAACTTCCAACTTTTATTCCAATAAAATAATAACCCAATAATAGTAATTCCAATAATATAAAAATTCCAATTATTTAATTAAATTAATAAATATATTATTAACTCAATTTAAATAATTATCTTATTTTATCGGGGTGTTACAACTCTCCCCCACTAAAAGAGTTTTCGTCCTCGAAAACATACCTCAAGTGAATAACTCAGGATAAGACTCCTTCATCTGACTCTCAAGTTCCCAAGTCACATTGCCACCTGCTGGTCCTCCCCAAGCTACCTTTACCAAAGCAATCTCTTTACCCCGCAACTGCTTCAACTCTCGATCCTCAATCCTCGTAGGTGATGTTTCAACAGTCAGGTTATCTCTCACCTGTACATCATCTACTTGGACCACATGCGACGGATCAGGAATGTACCTCCTCAACTGAGACACATGAAAAACCTCATGTAAATTTGCAAGTGACGGCGGTAAAGCGATACGATAGGCTACCTCTCCTATCCTCTCCAAAATCTGATAAGGACCAATAAATCGAGGTGTCAACTTCCTCGACTTCAAAGCTCGACCAACCCCAGTTATCGGAGTAACACGAAGAAACACATGATCTCCCTCTTGGAACTCAAGTGACTTCCTCCTCTTGTCGTGATAACTCTTCTGACGACTCTGAGCAATTCTCATCTTCTCCTGAATCATCTTAATCTTTTCCGTAGTTTGTTGAACAATCTCCGGTCCAACCACAGCACTCTCACCGGATTCATACCAACATAAAGGTGTCCGACATCTCCTACCATACAAAGCTTCAAACGGTGCCATACCAATGCTCGAATGAAAACTATTGTTGTAGGTAAACTCAATCAAAGGTAAGTAACAATCCCAAGTACCTCCTTTTTCCAAAACACAAGCTCTCAAAAGATCCTCCAGTGACTGAATCGTCCTCTCAGTCTGACCATCAGTCTGCGGATGATATGCAGAACTCAATCTCAGCTTAGTTCCCAAAGCCCTCTGCAAACCTTCCCAAAACTTCGATGTAAATCTAGGATCTCTGTCCGAAACAATACTCGACGGAATACCATGCAAACTTACAATTTTCTCAATATACAACTCAGCTAATCTCTCCAATGGATAGTCCATTCTGATCGGAATGAAATGAGTCGATTTCGTCAATCTATCAATAATCACCCAAATGGCTTCAAAATTCTTATTTGTCCTTGGTAACCCAGAAACAAAATCCATACTGATACTATCCCACTTCCACTCTGGAATAACCAACGGTTGCATTAGCCCAGACGGCTTCTGATGCTCAATCTTCGACTTCTGACAAGTCAAACAAGAATAAACAAAACTCGCAATTTCTCTTTTCATTCCCGGCCACCAAAATAACTTTTTCAAATCATGATACATCTTCGTAGCTCCAGGATGAATACTTAAGCCACTACGATGTCCTTCCTCCAGGATACTCTTCTTAAGTTCGGTAACATCCGGAATACACACCCGATTACCAAATTTCAAAACACCATTCTCATCAACTCTGAATTCACCACCTTGACCTTGATTCACTAGAGTCAACTTATCAACCAAAAGCACATCGGATTTCTGACCTTCTCTAATCTCATCCAGAATACTACTTGTTAACTTCAACATTCCCAATTTAACACTATTGTGAGTACTCTCACACACCAAACTCAAGTCTCTAAACTGCTCAATTAAATCCAATTCCTTAACCATTAACATAGACATATGCAATGATTTCCGACTCAATGCATCAGCCACTACGTTTGCTTTACCCGGATGGTAATTCAAACCAAAGTCATAATCCTTCAAAAACTCTAACCATCTCCTCTGTCTCATATTCAGCTCTTTCTGATCAAACAAATACTTTAAACTCTTATGGTCGCTGAAAACCTCAAATCTTGACCCGTACAAGTAATGTCTCCATAACTTCAGAACAAATACCACGGCTGCCAACTCTAAATCGTGCGTCGGATAGTTCCTCTCATGAACCCTCAGTTGTCTCGAAGCATAAGCTATAACCTGCTTATTCTGCATCAACACACCACCCAAACCCAACAATGAAGCATCACAGAAAACCTCAAATAGTTCTGACGGACTTGGTAATATCAAAATAGGAGCAGTAGTTAACCTTCTCTTTAACTCTTGGAAACCTTCTTCACATTTCGAGTCCCAAACAAACGCTTGCCCCTTTCTAGTCAACATCGTCAACGGTAACGCCAACTTAGAAAATCCTTCAATTAACTTCCTATAATAACCTGCAAGTCCAAGAAAACTTCTTATCTCAGAAACCGACTTCGGAGCTTCCCACTTAGATACCGCTTCTATCTTAGAAGGATCAACAGCAACACCACCTCTGGAAATCACATGTCCAAGAAAACTAACCTCTTCTAACCAAAATTCACACTTGGATAGTTTAGCAAATAACTTCTTTTCTCGTAGAACTCCTAACACCACTCTCAAATGCTCAGCATGCTCTTCTTCAGATTTCGAATACACCATGTCATCAATAAACACCACAACAAACTTGTCTAGGTACGGATGGAAAATCCTATTCATATACTCCATAAATACTCCAGGCGCATTAGTCACACCAAAAGGCATTACAGAATACTCATAATGTCCATACCTTGTTCTGAAAGCAGTCTTCTGAATATCCTCAGTTTTCACACGTATCTGATGATATCCCGATCTCAAATCTATCTTGCTGAACACACTCGCACCAACCAACTGATCCATCAAATCATCAATCCTCGGCAAAGGATACCGATTCTTGATCGTCACTTTATTCAGTTGCCTGTAGTCCACACACAACCTCATAGTACCTTCTTTCTTCTTAACCAATAGCACTGGTGCACCCCACGCTGACACACTCGGACGAATAAATTTCTTATCCAACAGATCCTCTAACTGACTCTTCAATTCAGTTAACTCCACAGCAGACATACGGTACGGAGCCATCGATATCGGCCTAGTACCAGGTACCAAATCAATCGAGAACTCAACCTCACGCTCTGGCGGTAATTCATTCACTTCTTCCGGAAACACATCAGGAAAATCACACACCACAGCTAGATCGCAAATCACCAGTTTATCTTTAGCCTCCAAAGTCGCTAACAGCATAAACAACTCTGCCCCATCTGCTACTGCCTCATTCACCTGCCTCGCTGATAGAAACAAACTCTTTCCTTCCTCAATCTCAGGAAAGATCACAGTCTTATCAAAACAGTTGATAGAAACTCGGTTAAACACCAACCAGTTCATACCCAAGATAACATCGATTTGCACTAGTGGAAGACACACTAGGTCCACTCCAAAGTCTCTACCAAAAATACTCAAAGGGCAATCCAAACAAACCGAAGTAGTAGTCACTGAACCCTTCGCAGGAGTATCAATCACCATACTACCACGCATCTCAGATATCTCTAACTTAAGTTTCACAGCACAATCCAAAGATATAAAGGAATGAGTCGCACCTGTGTCAATAATAGCAACAAGAGGAAAGCCATTAATATAACACGTACCTCGGATCAAACGATCATCTGCAGAAGTCTCAGAACCCGATAAAGCAAAGACCTTGCCTCCCGACTGGTTCTCCTTCTTCGGCTTAGGACACTGTGGACTGATATGACCCACTTCTCCACAGTTGAAACAAGTCATAGTCTTCAACCGGCACTCTGCAGCCAAGTGACCACCTTTTCCACACTTGAAACACTTCTTCTCAGCACTGGTACACTCATGGAAACGATGTCCAGCCTGACCACATCTGTAACACTTAGCAGGAGCACTGGAGTCTCCCCCACTAGGCCTCTTCATCCCACTCTGTCGCTGGAAACCTTTGCCAACTGCATACGGTTTCCCACGATCATTCTGATTCTTGCCTTTCCTATCAACCCTCTGCTGATAGCTCTCTGCTCTAGCCTTGGAATCCTGTTCAAAAATCCTGCAACAGTCAACCAAATCAGAAAACACTCTAATCCGCTGGTACCCAATAGCCTGCTTAATCTCGGGACGCAACCCGTTCTCAAACTTCACACATTTTGAAAATTCCCCAGTAGCCTCGTTATAGGGAGTATAATACTTTGACAGCTCTGTGAACTTAGCAGCATACTCAGTAACAAACATGTTACCCTGTTTCAATTCCAAGAATTCTATCTCTTTCTTTCCTCTGACATCCTCTGGAAAGTACTTCCTCAGAAATCTCTCTCTGAATACAGCCCAAGTGATCTCAGCATTCCCAGCAGATTCCAACTCAGTACGGGTAGCAACCCACCAG
The DNA here is from genome assembly GCF_024323335.1 of Lathyrus oleraceus. NCBI lineage: Eukaryota > Viridiplantae > Streptophyta > Magnoliopsida > Fabales > Fabaceae > Lathyrus > Lathyrus oleraceus. Next base: position 217,023,511 of record NC_066583.1, read on the forward strand.
TCATCTGCTTCTTCTGACAGCATATGCGTACCGAACCTGACCTTCTGGTTATCGGCACATTCAGTCACTCGGAAGATCCTCTCGATTTCCTTCAACCACTTCTGAGCACCATCTGGATCGTATGCTCCCTTAAACATTGGAGGATTGTTCTTCTGGAACTCACTCAGTTGACGAGCAGCTCCCATTCCCACAACATTCGGAATGCATTGAACAAGTGAACAAGTGATTTTCCTCAACTTCTAAAATGCATAAATCCTTCATGCCCAATACAAATGAGGTCAAATTTGTTACCAAAATGAAGAGGTTTGAAAGAGCTACAACTTTTATGAAGAAACATTTTCCATTTGAAGTCCATAGCAAAATTTATTCAAGGTGGAAGAAGTGAACATTTGGCTTGGTACTTAGAAAAGTTTAAAATATGTTTGATTTTCCAAACCTCCACCTTAAAATTCATCATTATCAAAGCTCCAAATGGAAAAGTGTTAAGTGTAACACCCTTCTAAAATACCCCAAATATTTAATTAAAATAATAAAAATATCAATCAGAGTAATTATGCCCTGAAGGGTGTCACACAATCATTTCACACCAATCATCAATATATCCTGTCATGCTCATTTATTCAATCAAATAGGACACTTTTGCATAATTCGCAGCGGATACAAAATAACAACATTCAAATCATGTACTACATTACATGTAAAGTTGTTCAACAACCAAAAGAAAACATAGTAAAACATCCCATCCCGATGTTACATCTACCAGAGCATGACCCACTAAGGACTACACTAGACTCCCAGGACTAGCTTCTATTCAATCACTGCTCGTTACCTGAAAACATAGTTGTAAGGGTGAGTTTCTCAATCGATATAATAAGCATTATAAATTAACATGTAATGCCAAGTAATTTCACACATTCATCACCCTAATCAGATCATACATTCAGCAGCGGCAACATCAACTAAAATCATACTCAACTCAACCACAAAACACACGTATAATATTGGAATACATCCATTCATATTATACGCCATACAATACAAATGCAATGAGACTCCATGCATGCGGTACCGACTATTCGTGAACATATAGTTCAACCTCACCGACCAAATCCAGGTACGGCTACCAAGCTCACTAGTCCCACTCATTTGAGACCTAGTGACTCACATCACTAATTCCTCACCATGGGAATTAGCTACCACCCCAGGGCTATGCTATGCACGCTAAATCACCTAGCATGCAAACATCAACAACAATCCACAATAACTCATCACTAATTCCTCACCATGGGAATTAGCTACCACCATAAAGGCCACAACATGCATGCTAATCACCTAGCAATGCTACATCATCAACAACAATTCAAGAATAGATATATGCTCACACTCTAAGCCATAAAACAGTCTATTCACCAATGCACACATAACTGATACATTCACAGCATCATGCATACTATCACACATCAGCAGTATTTTATCACATAAGCATATCATATCATGCCAAATAACAACCACAGTATTAGCACACTCTACTAATACCTATACTACTCAAAACAACGGAAAATGATCCCTAATATATCATACATCATCTGCATTACGTTACTCAGCTGAACAGTTAAAAACTGCACAACAACAGCTCAGGAAAATCACAATCCTGCCCATACGCGTATTGCCTAACCCCATACGCGTATGGCCCATCTCCTGACAAAATCCCATACGCGTAACACCGTCTCATACGCGTATGCTACGCGTACCACTTCTCCATACGCGTACCAACAGAGACCAATTTACGTTCAAATCATCATCTTCCTCATCCATACGCGTATTGCCTAGTGCCATACGCGTACCATGCCATCTCATACGCGTATTGCCTAGTGCCATACGCGTATGACCAGAAACCAGACTTCCAGATCTGCTATGGCTTTCTCTGCTACGAGATCTATCCAATTCAACCTTCCACAGTCCAATTTTTCACAATAATCGTTCATATCATCTAACACGAATCATAACCTATTCGATTTCACAAATTTCTAACACTATTGCATCTAATTCCTACGAATTTCCTTCAATTTTAATCCAGATTCGTTCATCCCAAAAGTTCACAATTTTCAGCATAATTATTCAATTCAGAGGTAAATCAATGGTTTATCACTACCCATGACATATTATCCCATAATACCCATTAATCGACGATAAACCCCCCTTACCTGAGTTAATCCGACAAATCTCTGAGCTTCAAGCTTTTCCTTCCTTCAACCCTTGTTCTCTGGCTTTCTTTGCCCTTTTCCACTTTTCTGTCTCTTTTCCCTTTTCACGTGAAAAATAAACCCTTTTACTAAATGGGACCTTTTTCTAACTTCCAACTTTTATTCCAATAAAATAATAACCCAATAATAGTAATTCCAATAATATAAAAATTCCAATTATTTAATTAAATTAATAAATATATTATTAACTCAATTTAAATAATTATCTTATTTTATCGGGGTGTTACATTAAGCATGAAATTTGTTCCCCTTGATCTCACCTTTCCAAAATGTCCAAGATCATCTCATTTGGATCAAAATTGAGGGACTTGCGCATGGGTGTAATGCATGGCCCCATTTGGAAAGATTTGTGACCAATTTTCATTTCAACATTGCATGGTCCCTTGATTTCGTTTCAGCATCATTTGGAATTGATTTTGGACCCCTTGACATCATTTATTGGGCTTTGCACACACCCATGCAAGCTTGCATAAGATCATTGCTATTTTTGGATTTTTAATGGAAGTATGCAAAGAGCATTGAGTAAGCCTATAAATACAAGTGCCCTGAGCTCAGAAATGCATCAATACCTTGCCCAAGCTTTGCCAAGACGACTCAGACCACTCACTCCATAGAATTTCTTGAGGATTTCATTGAAATCGAATTTGAATTTCACCTTCTGTTTTGAAGTTCAAACTCTAAGAATTCATTGCCCTTTCCATCTCAATTGATCACTGCAAGCAAGAGGAGGAAGAATCAAGCAAATCCATATTAAGATCAAGCTGAATTGAAACTACTCGAAGGTTAAATTTTAGAAACTTCATCTCTTCGATTCTCTCTCAATTCTTCATTATTCTTTGTGATTTTTGGTTGGCTGAAGTCCTATCAATGTAAGCAATAAGATTGAGTTGCTTTGAGATCAAATCGAAGCAACTCAGTTCATGATCCTCAAAATTCAAATCCTTGTATCTTTTTATACACTTGGAATTGGAGAAAATTGAGGCCAGATTCATGATCCTGAGCATTTTCTCTTTAAAATAGTGTCCTTTTTTCCATTTTTTATGAAGTTTAGGTTGGACCAGTCCGGTGGTCCTCACCGGAGAAGATGACCAGAGCTAGGGCTCTGGTGGTGTGTTGGCAAGGTTCCAACCATCTGATCTTGGTCCAGTGTTCTAATCTTGGCCCTTGGTTTTGATTACCACGCGTGTGGCACTTTGACTCAAGTCCACCATGGATAGCACGCACGTGGCCATCAGATTTTCCACCTCAATTAATGAGGGAGATCTGATGGCCCTTATTTTTTTTGTATTTTCTGATTTTTCATTTAATTGCTTTATTTTGTTTAATTCATATTAATTTCATTTTTAATCCAAAAAATATGGGACTTTCGCCAAAAATCTTTAAATATTTTCCTTTTTCATTTTATGAATTACAATTATTTTTTGGATTAATTTTGATATTTTTCATGAATTAAATGTTTTTGTGTATATTTTTAATTGTTTAAAAATACTTATGACTTTTCAAAAATCATGAAAAAATTTGTCTAAGGTCCTTTGATCTTGTTTAACCTAGGATAAATCTCTTGGTCATTTATGTGGTGTTTTGAAGAGATTTTAGGTTTTGGCCAAATTAAATTGAATTTTAATGCATTTTTAATTTGATTTTTAATTGATTAATTGTTTAAAAATTATGTTGAGCCATTTTTATGGTCTTGTGATGTTTGACTATTTGTTTGGGCCTTGGTCAAGGTTGATTTGACTTTTGTTGGATTAAAATTGTTGGATTTAGGGGATTGATGAAATGTACATTTCATCTCCCAAAATGAATGAATGATTTTAATTTGATAAAATTCCTCCCATGACCAATTTGTGCTTCTCTCACTTCCCCTCCCTCTTCATCTTCATCCCTATTCTTTCCCATTCCTTTCATTGATCAATGAAGTCTCAATATCCTAAGGATAATTAGTTCATCAATGACTGGTGAGTATATCACTTTTTCCCAGTACTCGATAAAATATGATCTGCTTCCTTTGTTTTCCTCAACGAATTTGTTTTCACGTTTCCCCGGTAAGTCTATCCTTGATATGATCATTATAACCGGTGACGAATATTTTTCCTTTTTGGTTTTCTACCCCTTAAAAAGGTAGTTGTAATCCCTACTTTTATTCCCATAGAGTTTATCCTTGATATGGTCACTTTAACCAGTGACGGATTTTCTCTTCTTTGCGGTCTTCTGCCCAGTAAATAGTATATGTAAATCCTACTTTTCCCCTCAAAGTTAATCCTTGATATGTTCACTTTAACTAGTGATGGATTCTCTCTATTTTTATGGTCTTCTTCCCAGTAACCGGAAGTTGTAATTTCCTATTTCTCCCTGGAAGTTTATCCTTGATATGTTTACCCTAACCGGTAACGGATATTCTTCCTCATTCCCCAGGTGGTTTATCCTTGATATGTTCATCCTAACCGATGACGGATATTCTTCCTTTGAGTTTATCCTTGATATATTCACTTTAACCAATGACGGATACTCTCTTTTCAGTCTTCTGTGTTGTAACCGTTAGTTGTAAATCCCATTTGATTTTCTCTCCCCATTAGGTTATTCTTACCCAGTAACCGGTAAGGAATATACCTCTTTTTCCTCAGCGAGTCATCCTTGATATGTTTACCCTAACCGGTAACAGATGTCCATATGTCAGAGTGTATTATCTTCTTACCCAGTAACCGGTAATAGATAATATATCTCTTTTACTCTTGTGTTGAAGTTCATTCTTCCCCAATTGAGTTTGAGTGTGTATTTCCTCAATGAGGTCTCCGATTCCCTATTTGGTTTGAGTATTTCAGCTTTGTTCTGATCCATTCCTATCCCCTGCAGATTTTCCTTATCCCCAGACCGAGTCTTTCCATTGATTTATTTTCATGGAAATTCCCCTCGCGTCCCCCAGCAGTTTTTAAGTCGTAGCCTGCCCTACGCATAACTTCTTATCCCCTAGAGTATTTATCTTCCCAATGAGTTTTCCTTAGGGAATGCATTATGCTCCTGTGGATTTTCAGTCTCTCCCGGATTCTTTTCCTTTGTGGAAATATATCCCCAATAAATATTGTTTTAACATTCATATTATATACATCATGAGGTCTCTTAGGGACCAAAATTTGTTTCTAGATGTTGTTATTTAATTCCATTCTACTGAGTTGATACGAAGATTTTAACCTTCACATTCTCAGCTAGAATGTCCTTAAATAGGGGCATCTGTAAGACCCTAATTTTGACCCTAAGATCCCTCATGCTATCACATCATGTGCATTGGCTTTGGGATCACACTTTGGCATCCTCCCTACCTCTCATTCATTAGGTTTGCATTGGGAGAGATCACCAAGCACATTTTATTGTATCATACTTTATTTTTCTTTGTTTACTAACCAAAATTCCAAAAATATGTCTATGTATAGCCTTGTTTCTTTTGTAGGTAGTGTGTGCTTCCACATATGCCTCATCAAGCTCATATCTAGGGTTTGAGACCCTCAGTACTAGGAGATCATCAACAAATGGTTCACATTTGTTCTAAACATCATATACGGATCCCCATGATCTTCGTTTATCATTTTGATCAAGAATTCATCAAGAGTTTGAAGCTAGTTTGCCTTGGAAACCCTAATTCATAAAGGTATCTTGTGTGACTTCCTCAGAAAGATTCTTCAAACTTTGATCAAATATTTCAAGGTAAAATTCATATTACATCATATTATACATATATGATCCTCCATTAGTCCCAAAGATCAAGATAACTTCAAGTTTTCAAGTTGGTTCAAAGAGGTTGACCAGAGAAAGTCAACTGGTCAAAACTGGGGTTCCCTAGACCCTATCTCCTACAATATTTGTAGTATTAAAATGATTCCAAGATAAACTTTACTCCCTATGACATTCAAAACACCTTTCATGTTTGCATCAAGATCTATTTTTGCTTTGAAAGTCACTTTTTATGGTGAAAGATTATAAGTCATTTTGTTTGAGCCCTAGTTAGGAGGTCAACTTCCAAGGACCATAACTTGCTCAATTTTTAGGTTATGAAGTCCATTCAAGTTTCATGATCAATTTCAATATGTTCTATATAACTTTTATTCTTTAAGAAATTTCAAATTCAACTTGCAATGGCATATGCCAAGAGGAAACATTATAGGTCATTTTGGGCCATTGCCATTGAACAAGTAATTTTCCTCAACTTCTAAAATGCATAACTCCTTCATGCCAAATCCAAATGAGGTCAAATTTGTGACTAAATTGAAGAGGATTGAAATATATACAACTTTTATGAAGGAACCATTTCCATTTGAAACTCATAGAAAAAGTTATTCAAGGTGGAAGAAGTGGGTATTTGACTTGGTACATAGACAAATTTCAATTATGTTTGATTTCTCAAACTTCCACCTTAAAATTCATCATTATCCAAGCTTCAAATAGAAAAGTGTTCAACATGAAAGTTGTTCCCCTTAATGTCATCTTCCCAAAATGTCTGAGATCACATCATTTGGACAAGAATTGAATCACTTGTGCATGGTTACTCTTCATGGTCCCATTTGGATGAATCACATGATCATTTCTCAAGTACAATTGCATGGCCTCATGTTAAGCTTCCAGCATCATTCATGATCAATTGTAGACCTATTCCAATCATCTCATGGGCCTATCACACGCCCATGCAAGCATGCACTGACCTTTCCAATTTTGGCCAAATTTTCAAGTGTATGAAAAGTAATGCAAAACCCTATAAATACATGACATTGGTGATCAGAATAAGGATCTTGCTTGCCCAAGCTTTGAACCATTGCTTCCCTAAACTCCATTAAAGGATAAAATTGAAGATTTCACTTAAAATCGAGTTTCAAATCTCCTTCTATTTTGAGAATGAAACTCCAAGAATCCAAGCCTCTCTTTGATCAATTTCACTTCCTGCAAGCTTCTAGAGTCAAGCCAAGCCAAATTAGAAGCAAGATCAAGTTGATTTGAAGCTCCCCGAAGGTGAGATTTTAGAAACTTCTCATCTTTGATTCTCCCTCATTTCTCATCTATTTTGATTGATTGTTGGTTTGTTGAAGCCATACCAATATAGACAACAAGATTAAGTTGCTTTGAGGTCAAATCGAAGCAACTCAGTTCATGATCCTCAAAATTCAAATCCATGTATCTTTCAATATACTAGGAATTGGAGGAAATTAAGGCCAAATTCGAGCTCTTGAGCATTTTTCCTTTAAAATCATGTCCTTGTTTTTCATTTTGGTGATGGTTGGTGATCATCCAGTCCGGTGAGGTCCACCGGAGAAGATGACCGGAGCCCTAGCTCCGGTGATGTGTTGGCATGTTCCCAACCTTCAGATCCTTTCAAAATGTTTTAATACTGGCCCTCCTTCCTGATGGAAGTGCATGCTTGGCCATCAGATCTGCCACCTCAATTAATGAGGAAGATCTGATGGCCCTTGTTTTTTTGTATTTTCTAATTTTTCATTTAATTGCCTTATTTTGTTTGATTCATAATAAATCCATTTTTAATCCAAAAATTATGGGACTTTCACCAAAAATCTTTAAATATTTTTCTATTCCATATTCTGAATTAAAATTATTTTTTGAATTAATTTTGGTATTTTCCATGAATTAAATGTTTTTGTGCATATTTTTAATTGTTTAAAAATACTTCTAACTTTTTAAAAATCATGACATTTTTTGTCTAAAGTCCTTTGACCTTGTTTGACCTAGGATAAATCCATTGGCCATTTATTTAGTGTTTTGAAGGGATTTGAGGTTTTGTCCAAATTAAAATGCATTTAAATTCATTTTTAAATTGATTTTTAATTGACTAAATGTTTGAAAATTATGTTGAGCCATTTTTATGGTCTTGTGATGTTTGACTTTCTGTTTAGGCCTTGGTACTGGTTGATTTGACTTTTATTGGATCAAAACCATTGGATTTAGGGGATTGATAAAATGTACATTTCATCTCTCAAAATGAATGGATGGTTTTGATCAGATAAAATTCCTCTCATGATCAATTTGTGTTTCTATTTTCCCCTCCCGCTTCATCTTCATCCCTATTCTTCCCCATTCCCTCATTTGACCAATGAAATCTCTATTGTCTAAATGCTAATTGATTCATCAATGACCTTGTGTCAGATGAATCAATACAAGTATGACTGAGATAGGTCTCTCACATTTTCTTTTAGTGTGTGGTATTGTTTTAGGAGTTTGGTTCTTAGTACCAAATCTCTAACATGCATTAACACCTATATTTTTATTGCCCGGTCTCAGATAGTTATGACTTTTACATAAGTCCAATTACGATTGTTTAACATAGAGCTAAATTTGAACCTCAAGGCATAGCATTCTAGTAAGTGAGATTGTAAGTCTCCCATTCTTCATGGCATTGTGTGAAGACTTGACCTTTTTTTCTTTCATGAGAGCTAGTGTCATACTTGTTGAATTATCCAAGTTGGAGCCCTTCTCATGGATGATGTCTTGGTTTAAGGATTCATACTTGTGAATGAATGGTTAAGTGTTCTCCAAAGAATGACTTAATCAATTAAAATTGAACACTAACATTTGACTAACCAGTTACTAACTATTATTCATTATGATTTTATCTTTCAAGTCATTTACTTTATGCAATTTAAATTTAAGTCATTTATCATTCATTGCCATTTACATTTCATATAACTTGTTTATGTTCAAGTCTTTTTTCACCTTGCTCACTTGAGCCATATCTTGTGATTGTATATATTGTTTGCGTGTTTTGATCTTGTTTGTGGTCTTAGGACCTTAAAACACCTAATAACAACAAAAACCCTAAAACACATTTGGTGGACTGTTGGAACTTGATTTGAACTTTTGGACTTAGAATTAAGAAACTTTCCATGTGCTAAAGGACTTGTCCAATGCCAACATCTGGGACTGAGCTATCCTTGAAAGTGACTCTCATCTAATGCAAAACTCTGGATCTCTTTGGTTCATCTGATATCCTGTCTCTGTGCTGAATTCTTATTTTGTTATTTGTTGATGTCTCATGTTTTGTTATGAGTTGATCAAAGAATATTCCATCTGATACATTAGAAGGCACTGAAGACTACTAGCTATTGAAATGCTTGCTTGGATATGGCTATCTTTATTTTATGCCTTGGTTTTCACTTGATGTCTGGATATTTCTCATTGCTTATTGCTTATTGTTTGATCAAAGTCAAAAGGAAAATCGGTTTCTATATGACATTCTTTATTGTTGGATTGCATCCCATTGGTCAGATCTTTTCAACTCTTAACTTTTAAATTTTTTGCTTAGGGTAGTCTCTTCATCTCCTCCCACTTCTTTAATTTCAAAAATATCTCTCCCCTTTTCAAAAACTTTCTTTGTTTGTAATTCCAACTGAGACATGTTTTAATGATTAGAAACTTTGACCGTATGCCAATGAATTTTCAAACTCTTTTCTTAATCAAATTTGTAAATAAGCTTAACCATATTGACTTAATTTTCAAAAAGACAAAAAAGGACTAACAACCCCATTCAAACTTTGGCCTCTTGTGCCTTCTTCTTAAATTTTCATTAAAACCAACTCACCAATTCGTTTGAAATTTTTTTACCACGAACTACGGGGTTTTGGTCCCTCATTTTTATGTTGGTATGTAGGTATAAGACAAAAGGTCTTGTCAAACACAAAAATATAATTAATGAATTCTTTTCTCATCCCCATGCTCTATTTTATCAAACATCATTTAGACCAAAAAACACATGCACACATAAAAAAGGGCTCCCTAGGAGTACCTATGACACTTTGGGTGCTAACACCTTCCCTCTGTGTAATCAACCCCCTTACCTGCAATCTTTGACATTTTATTAGTTTTGATTTGAAAAATTCTTATCTTTGGATTTTGTTCGTACTTTTCCCTTTTCCTTTGGAAACAATAAAAGCACGATGGTGACTCTGGTTTTATTGACGTTAAGCTTATTCGTAGCTTGATGGTCATGAATTTACTGCTACACTAACACAACACTTTCACTTGATTCATACCAACACAAGGGTGTCTTGCACCTCAAATCATACAAGGCCTCAAAAGGTGTCATTTCGATACTAGCATGGAAACTATTGTTATAAGTAAACTCAATCAGCAGCAAGTAACTATCCAAACTACCTTCTTGCTCTAGAACACAAGCTCTCAATAGATCTTCCAAGGATTGGATAGTTCTCCCCGTCTGACCGTCATTCTATGGATGGTAAGCAGAATTCAACCTAAGTTTGGTTCCCAATGCCTCTTACAAAATTTTCCAAAATATCGATGTAAATCTTATCTAAAATTATACTAGACAGAATCCTGTGTAATCTCAAAATCTCACATATATAAGTCTCAACTAGCTTTTGCAATGGGTAAGTGATCTTTATCGGAATAAAATGAGCCGACTTAGTCAGCCTATCCATTATAACCCATATCAAATCACTCCCTTTAGTATTATTGGAAAACCCCGCCACAAAATCCTTTGAGATATTGTCCCACTTCCACTCACAAATACTCAGAGGTTGCATCAATCCATATGGCTTCTGATGTTCTATCTTTGATTTCTGACAAGTCAAGCAAGATAATACAAATTATGCAACATCTTTCTTCATACCTGGAAACCCAAACATCTTCTTAAAGCCCTGATACAGATTTGTGTCCCCTGAGTGAATATTCCAACCACTCATATGACCTTCTTCCAAAATCCTCTTCTTATGTTTCAGTACGTATGGAGCACAAACTATATCCTAAAACCTCATAACTCTGTTATCATACATTTGGCAATATGTTTCCTTATCTTGATTGATTAATACCAATGTTCTATCAAACGTAAATCCAATCTCCGACCCTACTTGATTTCTTCTAGTAAGTTCTAGTTAACTTCAACATACCCAACTTCACACGCATTGGTGTTATCTGATAAACTAAACTTAAGTCCCTGAATTGCTCAGTTAAATCCGTCTCTTTGACCATTAACATCGACATATGCAATGATTTTCTTCTTAATGCATCTGCCACTACATTAGCTTTGCCTGGGTGGTAGTTCATCTCAAAGTCATAATCCTTCAAAAATTCTAGCCATCTACTTTTCCTCATCTTCAACTCCTTCTAGTCAAACAGATACTTCAAAATCTTATGGTCGCTTAAAACCTCAAACCTTGACCCATAAAGATAATGCCTACAGACCTTAAGCACAAAAACTATTGATGTCAGCTCTAAATCATGGGTAGGTGATGTTGGTGTAAGCCCTAGAGGCCAATACTTTTGGTACTTGTATCGAATTATTTATTAATAATAAAAGGCTTTTTCTTTATTACGTTTGATTAATAAATTCCCTGGAATAGATAGTCCGTTTAATGTATTAAGTGTGACTTAATCATGAGAGCACATTAAACATAAGGACACTATTCTTAAAGTATCCGTAGTCGAGCTTTATTGTGAAGTGGGATAACATTAAAGCATTAAGACTATTATGTTTGTAGACTGATGATCACATCTCATGGATCATGGATAAGGAGTTATCAAGTCTTAAACATAGATATGAATATTAAGAGAAATATTTATACCAGATTGACCCGCTATGAGAATACTATATAGAAAGTTATGCAAAGTGTCATAAGTTATTCTCATGGTGATAATGGTGTATACCACTCTTCGGCCTGAAACCACTATGGACCCTAGATGTAGAGTCGAGTGCTTTATTGCTGATCAAATGTTATCCGTAACTGGATAACCATAAAGACAGTTGATGGGTACTCCACGAAGCATGCTGAGGGACATGAGTGTCCTAGATGGAATTTGCCCATCCTGCATAACAGGATAAATGTCTATGGGCCCAATATTAAACTGGACAAGGATGACACGGTCTATGCCTTGTGTTCAATATAGACATAAGGTCAAAAGGGTAATTATACACATAAGTATTATCACAGAAGGTTTTGTCAGATCACATGACATTTTCGTGTCTTGGGTAGCAGTGATGTGTTGCTAGATACCGCTCACTGTTTATTATGTTAAATGCGTGATTTAATATAATTGCCAAAGTCACGAAAACCTACAGGGTCACACACAAAGGACGGATTGATGAGAGATAGAGTAACTAAGGAATACCGTAAGGTACGGTGCCCTTAAGTGAATTGTAGAACATCGTAAGGTACGGTGTACTTGAGTAGAATACGAAATATGGTAAGGTACCATGGGCTTAAGTGATTTTGGGCATATTATAAGATATGGGCCAAAATACACTTAAGTGGGCTTTTAACTTGAAGCCCACACAAGTGGTTCTATAAATAGAACCCTTGTGCAGAAGCATTAATAGCGGTTGCATTCTTTTCGTTTTCTTTCTCTCTCTCACACTCAAAGCCTTCATTCGTACCAGCTAGCACTGAGATTGAAGGAATCCGTTCGTGTGGACTGAGTAGAGACGTTGTCATCGTTCAACGTTCGTGATCACTCCGTGGATCTGCATCAAAGGTTTTGATCGTCACAAGAGATCTGCACCAAAGGTTTCAATCGTCACAAGAGGTAAAATATTCTATCACTGATCATGACCATTCGTAAGGATCTCTAAAGGAGAAAATTTTAATTTCCGCTGCGTTTTGGACCGCAATTCTCCTTCAGGTGATTGGTAAACTAACAAGTGTATTAATCTTCCAATGTGGTAATAAGGGAAATTCCGCAAATATCAATCTCAATGACTACTTGACGATACAAAGTTCGGCTTCTAAATTTGTTAAACAAAAGACTTGGGGTTTTGTATTGTTTTTTTGAAAATAGAAAATAAATTGAAATTAAAATTAAACAGTTAAGTTGGACGATTTGAAAAGATTAAGAGTGAACATGCTAGGGAAGGTGTATGATTGGATTCTTCAATAATAGTAACCTGACCTTACAACAACTTAATTTAACAATACTGAGAACCGTTGTTTAAGGGTGCTTACTCATAAGCCCTTAGTGAGAAAACCTTTAATCATTCAAATTAACTCTTATGTCCATAGATAATTATAGATGAAATTAAGCATTATTTTAATCAAGAATATTCTGGTTTCCACTGGGTATCCCTAGTCCTAGGTGATATCTACTAAGAAATACTCGCAATTGAGCGTTAACTCCCATGCTAGAGACATGTCAATCTACACCATACACCATATGATATCTTCCATTATGTACCAACGCATTGGCCATTTTATCAGTCGGGTATTGACATTCTATGGCCCTCTCCTATAGCTCCCAGCCAACTAAAATTCTTGATCGTAGGAGTAGAATACTTTACAAAATGGATAGAAGAAAATGGTGTCTCTAAGATGACAATGAAGAGAGTTTGTTGCTTTTATTAGCAGAAGATCACGTGAAGGTTAATTTTACCAAAAATCATTGTCCCGGATAATGGAACTCGGATTGCTAGTGCCACCGTAATCGATTTCTGCAAAGACATGGGAGTACAAACCAAGTTCATATTCGTCGTTCACCCACAAGAGAAAATACAAGAATAGCCGGCTAACAAGGTATTATTGAAAGGGATAAAAAAGAAGTGGGATGAGGCCAAAGGCTTGAGGGGCGAGTAGCTTGCATGAAGTGTTATGGTCATACCAAACTATCCTTCATCCAACCACTGGAGAAACCTCTTTTACATTAGTATATGTGGCAGATGCCATGTTACTAGTCAAAATTGGCACACCAACATTATAACACTTCCATTTCAACGAAGAGGAAAATGCGGAAGGGATTAGATGTAGCGCTGACCTAGTGGACAATACAAGAGATGTATCCCACATTCGAGAGTTCACTGCTAAATATAGAGCATATAGGAGATATAAATTTAAAATAATTTGAAGACACATTTAGGAAGGCGATTTAGTACTATGACAAGTCGTAGTGTCTTACCAATAGAGAAAATTACAACCTAACTAGGAGGGGATGTATCGTATATATCAGAAGCTGTCTGATAGAGCCTACAAGCTCAAGGAATTAGATGGATGGCTCATCCACAAAAACATGGAACTCATCCAACCCAATATATTATTATAGTTAAGTGGTAGGAAGGAAAATCTCCCGTTTACGAAAACTCTTATAACATATAATGGCATTTGCAAGAAGTTATTATGGTTTGATTGTCAAATTATGCTACTTGACTTCCACAGGAAGATCCTTTCCACCCTACAGGATAATTATACTATTGGAATTCCAAATGAAGATTCTTATCGTGATACTGGGTAATTATACTACTGAACATCCACATGAAGATCCTTTTTGTCATGCAGAGTAATTATACGGTTGGACTTCCTTAAGAAGATCATTGTCGTCCTACAGGATAATTATAGTATTGGACTTTCATAGAAATATTCTTGTCGTCCTGAGGGGTAATTATACCGCTAGACTTACACATGAAGATCCTTGTCGTCCTACAAAATAATTATAGTGTTGGACTTCCACAAGAAGATCTTTGTCTGCCTATGAAGTAATTATACAACTGAATTTTCACAAAAATATTTTTGCTGCTCTATTGAATAATTATACTGTTGGACTTCCACACAGTGGTAGAGGCACGCTCACACCAGGGGGTGCAACTCCACCCCCTCAACTTCAAGATTTCATGACTATTTTGATATATTATATAAACTTTGAACCCCCTAATCCAACACTTTATCTTGTTCTCTTTTAAGTTAAAATTGTTTTCCCTCTCTCTTCTTAGCACCTATAAAATATAAATTATGTACTAATCTTATCTTATCCTATCTTCTCTCTACTGTTAAATTTTCAAATTGTTTTACCCCTCTTTCCCTATCACTCTATTAACTTAAAGCTCATCAATTGACTATTGTAATAAATAATTAATAATTATATTATTATTATTAATAACATATATTATTAATGACAGTTAAATTTTTAATTAAAATAAACCAATTCAAAAAATTAATAAGGGGTTTAATTGAATTGTTAAAATTTAATATAAATGTATTTAATTTTTATTAATTTTCATTTTGAATCCCTAAAATCTTTTTTCCACCCTTAATTTAAACTGTGCAAGTTGACTTTATTTCAATTATTACATTTTTTATTAATTTTTCAACGTTTAAAAGTTAAATAATAATATAATACTTATTTATTAAAATAATATAATAAAAAAATATTAATGTTGTGTGATTATTTTTAAAAAGTTCCAACTATTGACAACAGAAAAAAAATTTATTTATTGAATTTTTTAAAAAAAATATTAATCTTGCAGTCCCTATTTATACATGAAGATCTTTGTCATCCTGACATGTAATTGTATTGTTGGACTTTCACGGAAAGATCTTTGTCATCCTACGAGGTGATCATATCACACGAATTACATTGTAAGATCCTTGTCGCCTTACTAGATAGTCACATTGCACGACTTTCATTGGAAGAACATTGTCATCCTACGAGATAAATACATTGCTAGACCTTCGTTAAAGAATCATCGATGCCTTAATAGGTTGTCCATACTACTGACAACATGACAACAGAAAGAACGCCATGTTGAGAATAGCATAAACGATATGCCAAAGGTGTGAACATGACCATTAAAGAAAAGCCCCTAAAAGGTTGGGTTATAAAATGTCTCGCAAGCGGCGAGAATATGTATGACATACTAAATACAAAGAATTGAGCCCTGCCAAACAATGCTTGAGGGAATCGCCCGAACCTCCAATTTTTCAATCTATAACGCGTGATTGTGTGTAGAGCGTTACCTGACCAACAAACGTCACATAGAAAGTCATGAGATTTAATTGCACCTCCCGGATTTCATGGAATCAACCCCAACCCCTTATTCTTGTAGTGGTTACTATATTTTTACTGAGACTTGGTTTAGACCCCTGAAATATAAATGCATCAATATCATCAAACTGAAGAGAAAATCAATAAAATTGAAAAACACACATATCCAGTAGGTCTCAACTCATGTGAGTTAGTTATCACTACCTTAACAACCTTAAATTCTCTAAGATCTTCAAAGATTTGTACTTTAGTGTATATATATAAAGTGTCCAAGTATATTTTGAGGTTTATAAAATATGTTAAACTCAAAATTTTTACTAAAATTCTTTAATTTAAAAAAAAAGTATTTTATTGATCTTTTAACTATTCAAAATATATATATTATCTAATTAACCACGATATTTTTCAAATTAAAGGTTCAAATTAAACTAAGATATGAGACTTAAAAAATATATTTTTTTTTAAATCTCGTTACAATGCTCGATGCAATTATATTACCATATTTATTTGGATCCCAAAAAAGGACATACTTGAGGATGAGATGTTTTAGCTAAGACAAGAATAATACGTACAACAATAAGATCTCAACTGAAAAGGAGGTGGATTTTAATTTTGTTGACTATACTTTACTTTATTCACGTGATGCTGTGCATATCATTTGTAGTTACGTACATTCATTTTGGTGGACAGGGTCCTTTTGCAGAGTAGATATGGAAAGAATTTTGCAAGGACAAATCAATCTATAAACTATTATCAATAAAAATTCAATTTACATTGTATAAAATACAATTACTATATTTGCTAACGAGTACTTCAATAACATTCTTTAAACATTTCAAATAAAAATAATATTTTAATAATTTCAATTTTCAAATTATTAAATAGGCACATTTTCTAAATAATCAGTCTTTAAAAAGTGTCACTAAAAAACACTCTCGTTAGCATTTTCAATAAATTAAAGAGAAAACCAATAAAAGTTGTACATTTGAGGGAGGTACATTCATTTTGGTAGCATGGTCCTTTTGCTGAGTGGATGTGATAGCTAACGAATTATATGGAGAGAATTTTGCAAGGACAAATGAATGAATATTAATAAAAATTCACTTTACATTGTATAAAAAGCAATTTCTTATAATAAAAAATCATGGGATTTAACTATATCTCCAGAATTTTAAAGAATCAAAATATCCATTTTATTAGTGTTATATTATAAGGAGACTCGATAGAGATCCTTAAACTATAAATAAATCAGAATCATTAAACTGGAGAGAAAACAAATATAATTTTTCACCTAGTGTGTTATAGTAGCTTTCACTACCTAACAATCATAAAGTATGTGCCAGCTCTATCCAAATGTGTTACTCCTCATTTTTCACGTGATGCTGTAGAGACAATTTGTGGTGACATACATTCATTTTGGGAGACAGCAGGGTCCTTTTTTTTAAGAGTAGATGTGACAACTAATGAATTATAGGACGAGAATTTTGCAAGGAAAAATCAATGTATAAATTATTATTAAATGTTATCAAGCATCTGTACTTTTAGAATATATATACTATCTGAGAATGAGAATAAGAACTAGAATAAGAATTAAAATAAATAAATAAATAAATAAATCTATAACAATTTTTTATTCATCTGATTAGAGATGAATAAGTGAAATGTCGCGAATTCGAACTCATCCTTATACACCAGATATCCTTAAATAACTATCAATTGAATTATTTTAACGAGACAAAATATATCAAAACTAAAAAAACACTTAATATTAAAAATATATTGATTTATCAAATTATGTCTCCCCATTTTTCATACGCCCTTTAAAATGCTCGATGCAATTATTACAACTTCTTTCGATCTTATTTATAGAAAAACAATTTAATTTTTAAATTTATTAAAACAATTAATATATCTTATATATTATTAAATCAGAAATATATTGAATATTCAATCAATTTAAAAAATAAATTATCTTTTATAAATAGAATCAGAAAAAATATCATATTTATTTAGATCACAATATCAATTGGAATTTAAAATGGAGACAAGAATAATACAACAGTAAACCATATTTTCTCTTATTAAAAAGCAATTTATTTTTCAGATTTATTGAATAGTTAATAAATATGAACTAATATTGGATCAAATATATTAATTATTTAATAATTCTAAACAATTAATTATCTTTTAATAAATAATATCGGTGTGAGTATTTTGTAAGATCTCAAAAGGACTTTTTTTAATTTTTGTTGTCTTTACATTAATTTATTCACGTGATGCTGTGCAGGCAGACAATTTGTGGTGACATACATTCATTTTGTGGTGACACCAGAGTCCTTTTGCGAGTAGATGTGATGGCTAATGAATATAGAGAGAATTTTGCAAGAAGGAATAATCATTGTATTATCAATAAAACTTCAATTTACATGGTATAAAATGTGATGGCTAATGAATATAGAGAGAATTTTGCAAGAAGGAATAATCATTGTATTATTAATAAAACTTCAATTTACATGGTATAAAATTCAATTACTAAAAATTATATATATATATATATATATATATATATATATATATATATATATATATATATAATATATATATATATATATATATATATATATATATATATATATATATATATATGACCGGTCATGTACTGCACCACAAGGCCCCAATTATAAGAGGACTCCAAATTTTAAAAAAATTAATTTTATTTCATAAATATTAATAAAAATAAATTAAATATTATTAAACAAATTTAATAATTAAAAAAAGAGATTAATTGAAATACACTGTCAGTGTGAAAAGTTTTACACCATCACTTAATTATAGACGTTAGATATTAAAAAAAGTTTGACTTTTATTTTAAAAATCTATAAAGTAATACAAACGGATGATGGTGATGAATCGACGGTGTAAAACTTTTTACACTGACCGTGTATAGTAATTAATCTCTTAAAAAAAATATTATAATAAAGACTCAATACATATAAAAATCAAGATTGATCAAAACTCAAAATAATTATAATTAAATTTATTTTTAATTAATATATAATTAATATATAATTATATTATTTATATATTTTTTTTAATTATTAGAATTGTATTTTTAAAAAAATTAGATTCAGGGCCTCCGATATGATCGGGCCGACTATATATATATATATATATATATATATATATATATATATATATATATATATATATATATATATATATATATATATATATATATATATATATATATAGAGAGAGAGAGAGAGAGTGTGTTACAATTATTTCTAATGTTATCTATATTAATCTTTGTATATTTTGATGACCGAGAAAAATAATTATATATTAATTTAAAGATTTATAAATATTAGTTATATAAATAATATCTTTTACTTTAATAGTTAATTTAAAAATATATAATAAATGTTTTGTCAAATATACAAGCACATGATTATTTTAAAAACCCATGAACTCGTAATCATATTTCCATATATAAATAAGACTGTTATAACGAGCGCCTTTAGGATATTGGATAAATGGTTTTTAATTATAATTTTATTTAATTAAAAAAGAATAAAGGTAATTAAACATATGTAATTATTAAGTTGATTTAAATTAATTTATTCATTTACTTTCTCTCTCATATTATAAAATTTATAAAAGTGAAAATAAATTATTTTTAGAGTTCAAATAAACTATAAAAAAAATAAAAAAAACTCATAATAAACTATCAATAAAATATTAAAAAATAAAATAAAATTAGAAAATAATTAAAAAAACTCAAATAAAAATTCATATTCAATTTAAATATCAAATACAAAAATTCAATATTTTTGATAAAATTTAAAATAAAAAATAACTTAAATAAAATATGATGTAATCTATGTATTGGTATAATCACCTTCAATTTTCACCGATTCATAATATATTAGCAGTATATTCGTATTACAAAAAATAGATATAAGTAAAAAAAATTGGACTCAGGCTAGTACCAAATTTACCCTATTATGGCTATGGTAAGATTTGGTATGACTGAAAACTACAAATGTTGTTTCTGTACTGAGGTAGAAACCCAACATCATTTGTTCTTCCTTTGCCCTGTTACGAAAGGCATTTGGGAGAAGAAATTGGATTGGATTCAAGTGAATCATACCTCTTCTTGGTTGGAATAATGAAAGTAAGTGGATAATCAGGCACAAAAAAATAACTTGCAGCAACGGAAATTATCTATGCTATTTGGTGCTTACCATAATGAAAATGTTTTTGAAAAAGATGTGAATAATACAAAAACACCCTAGAAAGAATTATTGAAACTTAGATCTCAATTAACTAAGTTGATGATGAACTAGTTAGTGTGATTTCCTTTTGCTTTTCATTGTCCTTTGATTTTTGCTTGGATCCGAGCGATCGTATTGTACTTTTCAGTTTTTGAATTAATTCAAAGTCTTTGATTCAAATATATATATATATATATATATATATATATATATATATATATATATATATATATATATATATATATATATATATATATATATATATATATATATATATATATATATATAATCTTTAAAATTGTATTTTATGGAATTAAAAAGTAGCATTTTATGAAATTAAAAAGTTTAAGCAACATTAAATAAAAATGAAAAATAATAATGTTTGTTAATGTTCTAATGGCTCAATTGTTTGTTGTCTTAAATAAATATTTTAATAGTTTTTTTAGTGGATCCATATTGTAATTATAAATCCTTAATCAATGTCTCGGGGTACTCATTACCATTCCCCTATAAATAAATATGTAGATAACAAAAAAAATTAATTTTGTTCTGATTAATAGTTTTCATTTTGTAACGGTGGAATAACCCAGCATGTATGCAAAGCCGTCTTTTATGATAAGACATATGAGAATAAATATCTCAATATGTGTGCAACATTTAACCCTTGTCAGCAAACCAATATTGTAGCAGTTCTGCGCATGTTTTTCTAGTTGTTTCAATAATATTTGTTACAAATTTGTTGTTATCTTTTATCTATGCATTTATGTAAATTTGTTTGATTGGATTGGACGTGATCAAATCAATTTAAATGGAGATTCAAATTTCAATTTGAATAAAAAATAAATCCTATCTTTTAGAGGCTTTTGTGGAACAAATCAAAACAAAATCTCCTATTATTCTAGACGAGATCAAAGCTACTTATGTCTATTGGAAAAAGCCCAAAAGAAGCATTGATATTTAAGCAGACTCAAACCTAATGTTTGAAGACGTGTGTAGGGATTTAAGATACTTAGTATTAAGGTTTTATTTGAGTCTTTTGTTTGTGTTGATTGTACACCACACTAGTGCCCTCATAAGACATATTGTTAGTTTTTTTAATTGAGTTGTAATTCAACATTCTCTTCGTTGTTCATTGAATTGTATCACTTGGATTAGTGATTGAAAGAAAGTGAGAGGGGTTCTCATATTTAGGGGGAGACCTAAACAGAAAGTCACTAGGATTAAGAAGAGGCATTGAACATCATGGGGTTGGTGTTCCTATAGCACTAATTGTACTAATTCAAGATAGTGAATCTCCTTTCTTGGGTAGAGTGTGTAACATCTTAAATCCCGAAACTTATAAATAAATAATTACTCGACAATTTAAGGTGCCACCAAC
Organism: Lathyrus oleraceus; assembly: GCF_024323335.1. Taxonomy (NCBI): domain Eukaryota; kingdom Viridiplantae; phylum Streptophyta; class Magnoliopsida; order Fabales; family Fabaceae; genus Lathyrus; species Lathyrus oleraceus. The sequence continues at coordinate 217,045,176 of NC_066583.1, forward strand.
GACAACCCTTCAAAAAACACATCAATTTTTTTGGAACTACGTAGTGAAAAAACATTTCATAGCAAATTCAAAATTAAGGTGATAAACTTCAAAACAACAAAATCAACATAAAGCATGACAGACTCCCATCCCCAATGTTACATGATCAAGGCACCAAAAACCAATAATTTATAATAAAGCGATAATAAACAAAACGAAGAGTAGCTCCAACAAGCTACCTTTCACACATAGCAACAATGCTTAATCCTGAGTATTTGCAAGACGTCCATGGTGGATAACATGAAGCAAAGGGGTGAGAAACAATATTCAATATGAAAGGTGTAAAGAATGCGAAGGTAGAAAAACATACAACACGAAACACATTCAATACGCAAATCAACAGCACCAATGACCCACACCCATTCATAACAACATGTACATTCATCAAATATACACACATTTCACAATATTTTATTAACTACATAAAGTATTCTCAACCAATCAATAACATCGTGAACAATCAATTGCATATGCAAACATGTATGCAATGTACTCCGCAACTTACTCATTATGCATGCGGTACCTTTCATGGACAACACATATCCATCTCGCTCCTGAATCCCCACCATAGGACCAGAGCACACCAAAATCGTTAATATCACTATAAGTAACGCTTCACCGATTCTCACTTGAAACTAGTTACTAGCTCTTGAATCCCCACCATATGACCATAGCACATCAAATTGTTACTATTACCATAAGGAACCAACTACTCACTCTTGAATCCATACCATCGAACTAGAACATACCAAAATTATGCTGAAGTCAGTATACCATGATGCATGACTCTCAACAACATGCATTATCACCAAAATGAACACTAAAATAATCACCATGCGTTTATCACAATTGTGTACAACATCATTCTTAATACACAATAATTAATCAATGTTATGATAATAAACAAATAACACCAAACAACAGCACCTCATCCAATGCATATTCACACACCATTCAATCATGTTAACTCATTATAACATTAACTCATCATTAAGGAAACACAATGATTCACTAATCAATCATACATGTCATCGCATACATTCCTATCGTGAATACACAACTATAATTCAATTATTTTACCAAGCATTACCATGAGGTATCTTTGCATGTTAATTCCCCAACGCTTTATACGGAACCTCATTTGAAACTACTAAACTAAAGTTACGGCCAAAATCGTCAGACAACGCAACAAAAATAAAAACAGAATTTTCCACAAATTGGCCTACAACAATCAAGTCCCTTTTGATTCTGACATTTCAAAAAAAATACATTTAGAAGCCAAACAATTGATTAATTCCAAAGTGAATTTGATTGTCATTTTGTTTTCCAAAAATACACAAGTGCAATCGATTATCATCTAATGTCAATCGATTGTCATAGGCAAAATTTTCAAAATAAAGGCATGCAATCAATTGTCATCTAATGTCAATAGATTGACATCATGAAATTTTCCAGAAATCCCAGTTTTTAACATACATTCGTCATCCCCTTCATCCACAAACCTCCATACATGATTCAACCAATTTTCCCCAAAATCAAATAATCCAGAGTACTAATATAATAGTATAACATGTTATCATAACCATCAACATATTACAACACCTATATTCATCATGATCCATAGCAATTCATCATGTAATTTCATCAACAATTCACCAACAATCATGTTCACAATCTAAGCACTCAAACATTCATAATGGCATAATTTTATACATGCATAATCATGATGATTCAAACAAAATTTTAGTCATAAAATCACATGTATAACCACAATCAATCATTGGTTTCCAAATTTCTAACACAATAACAATTCATCAAAACAAAATCATGAAACTCTAATGAGAGCAAGGACCTCTTTACTCTACCTCATCATGCAATACACATATAGTAAAAGCCCTTTCTACCCCTTACCTTAGATTTTCAGCAAAAATAGCAAATCAAGCAGCTCATATGGATTCTCCCTTTCAAACCCTAGATATCTCCCTTCAAATGTTCTTGTTTATCTAAGCCTCCTTGTTTTCACGTACTTACAAAAGCTCTCCCTAAACTTAATTTCTCAAACTTTTAGAATATATATTATTCTAATTATTTATGCACAATTATTATTATTGTCCAACTAACTTTGAGTTTCTCTCTGATCAGTGCATTTTGATGCACATTCTTCTATAATTGTACTTAGGCATTTATCTAGTTTATTTTACTTATTTTAATATTTTATTATGTTTTTAGATTTAAGTTCATGTTTGCCTTTAATCTATTTTCGTTTGCTATTTTCAGTTTTAGCGGCTATTTGATACCTTTCGACTGTTTAGATCATAACTAGAGCTACGGGATGCCATTTTGCATGTTCTAATATGCGTTGCAAAGCTAAGAGAAAGGGCTACAACTTTCGAGTTGAAGACAAAAGCTGATTCGCAGTGCAGACGTCTCAAATAATTCGTTGAAGTTTCGTACTTTAGGAAATAATTTCTTTTGGGCCATTTGTTGAGCGAAATTTAGGTTTTCCGGCCCAGTTTGAATTATAAGTGAAACCATTATTCTGTTTAAAAGGGCAGCCACGGTACTGTAGCAAACACACATTATTCACGATAACTTTTTGCTTTTGTGCGATCATGAAGAAGAACTAATCTCCTAGAGTCAATCTGCTGTAACCGAATTTCCAAGGCTTTCAGGTTTTTATTCTATCAATTTAATTTCGTTCTCTTTCAATTCTGTTCTATGAAATTTCATTTGCTTAATATGTATTTTATGGAATGGTTTTGATTAAATTCGTATGATTGCATTCCTAACTATTAATCGCCGTTTTCGTCGCTTTGTCGTTAAATTGCGTTTGTAAATCGTGTTTGCTTAATTCACGATTGTATTTATCTGTTTGCTTAATTCGGAATATAGGAATATAAATTTGTCATATATCTATTGCGCTTGTCAATCGAAATTGAATCGAATAGAGATCGAAGCCGCTTAGGGAATTGGTAGGTAAAAACCAATGATTAGCCGGAAACCGAAAATAGTAGATTGGCTTATTTTATAATCGCTTATTTTAATCACTTTTTTGCTTTGTTTTCTAAATCGACTACTAAACATAAACCCCCCTTAAATCGATTTCATTAGGTTAAGAATAATACAAGAATCCTTGTGATACGATACTCGAGTTGTCGCTTCCGCTAAACTACAGTTTTCTAATTACTCGTTTTGACCCGTGTGCGATAGCGGATCAAATTGGCACCGTTGCCGGGGATTCTTATAGATTTTAGCCATTATTATAATCTAACTATTATTATAGTCATGAGTGTTTTAACATTTTTTTGCCCTAACTTTCTTGTGCTCTGGTGTTTTTGCGTTTTAGGATAAAAAAATCTGTTTTTTTAAGAAAATCGTCTCAAATTATTCCGATTCTTTGTTGATTAACTAGGAAAAAATCAAGGATCAAAAGCCTCTATTTAGGAACTAAATAGTGGAAGTCATCCTAAAAACCCGAAATTCCTTATTTTTCTATTTTTTATGATTTTTTAGTAACCCGCTAGAACGATGAAGCTAGTGTCCTCACTGATGAATCCCATGGAACCTAGTATAGGATCTCGTCTAAGGATCCTCGGCATTCTTAGTGGATGTATGATTCTAGTCGAAAGCCCTAATCCATTAATCACAAAAGAAGCGCATTAGTACAAGAAGGCGGATATTTATCCTGCAAGTGGAGTGACTCTCCATACTACAGAGGTTGCTTGCACTACAACAAACAAGACCTTAGACAGCGCTTTTTTTAGCCTTAGACAGCGCTTTAAAGCGTTGTCTAAACCTCCGCTGCTAAAGGTTTAGACAGCGCTTTTTTAAATCTTAAAAGCGCTGTCTAAGCCCCCCCCCCCCCCCCCTTAGACAGCGCTTTGGCCAAAAGCGCTTTATAAGACCCTCTTATTTTAAATTTTTTAGGTATACCTTAGACAGCGCTTTTGAAAAGCGCTGTCTAAGCCCCACCCCTTAGACAGCGCTTTGGCCAAAAGCGCTTTCTAAGACCCTCCTATTTTAATTTTTTTAGGTATACCTTAGACAGCGCTTTTCAAAAAGCGTTGTCTAAGCCCCCCCCCCCCCCCCCCTTAGACAGCGCTTTTGCCTAAAGCGCTTTCTAATCCCCCCCTTAGACAGCGCTTTTTACAAAAGCGCTGTCTAAGGTATACGAAATTTTTGAAGCTTTTGTTTTAAACCACATTTTTTCAGGTTTATAAACCAGAATTTCTACCTGTTTTCAACCAGATTTTGACAGACAATTATCACATTTTATATATGCCATTTTGGCCTTTTTTCTACCAATTTTTGGCTAACAAATATATATATATACCAATTCAAACCAATTTTGCCTTAAATGTATCAAAATATATACAAATTTATGTACACATTTACAAGTCATAACATATACTACAAATGTACACATTAATTACACAAATTTATGAACAAACATTGAGCTTTATCATGAATTGACACCACTCCTCTTTGATTTCGTCCACTTGATCCTTTGTATAAAATGCACACTTGAATTCATCAAAGTACTACATAATAATATAACATATTTTGAATTAATTCCAACTATTTAATTATATGAGATATGTGTAAATATAAAAATAACTCATAAGTTAGAAATACATACATCGGTGGGAATCTTTAATCGGCCCAAAGCAAGAGTATCTCGCATAAACCTCAACATGAAATACCCGCAATCTATTTGATTACGTTGTTGAGGACACTACATATGAAAAAAAAATATGGATTATAAATCCTAAGTTTTATCAAGTGTCATCACTAATATAATAAAAAATATGGTAATTAAAAATATACCGCCACTTTAATCCATGTAATGGAGTTGGCGCCCCTCCTTGAGGTTTGGATATCTCGTTGGGCCCGAAAAGCTTGTAGGACGCTAATAAAATAAAAATGAAGCAATTAGAACAATTCACATAAACTAAGAAAAATTTTGAACATTCTCACTTACGTGTCAATTAGGACCTTCATATCCGGGTATGTTGTCCAATCATTTCCTAATGAGTCAAGATAATACACAATTTCTCGGATAGGATTGATTGCGAGCAACAACCAATGTCCACTGTAATGATTAGGCAAATGTTAGAGGGTAACTTGGAAAATAATTATAATAGATGAATTTAGAATGAAATGCTAACCCGGTATTAAACGGTATAAAAAAACAACTTCTCCGCATCTTTATTGTCCATGAGGATCCGAAGAACGTACTCCGTCACGGTATCCGGTCTACTTAAGATTAAACCTAAGTTGACGGTCGTGGGTGCTAAGAATCCGAATGACACGTCCAAACCATTGGGGCGCATCAATTTGCAAATAGATTTACTTTTAGCAATCTCTACGCTTTATCTTAAGTCTAATAGCTATCATGTCATACCTTGTTTTATGTTCTGAACCTTACCTAGCAATTCAACTTCTCCTCCCCACTTACCCTAAGCTTAACCTTTTTGTGATGAAACGTAGTAGCGGCCGATATTTACCATTGCATCAAACCCAAAAACTGCAATGTATATCCGCCATTGCAGTCATGGCGCCGCAATTTGATAACACTAAACACAACACAGACTGCGCTATATATCTAAGCAATATGGGACTAAATCCACCCCTTCAAACCCAACACAGTGAAGGTGTTGGAGGCTGCAATGAAGGCAGACCAAATGCTACAATTTAATCGACTAGGGGTGGACATCAAGGCATAAATTTCAACGCACCTCCTCACGCTTGGGCCTCAATGAGACTGAAGCGTGAACGATTTAGGCGACTAGGGACGGACCGCAATGAAGACGGAAATTACAATGTCTATCCGGTGTCTAGTGACTGTGTATGTGCTTCGTAGGTCATGATAAATATACTCCTTTGGATTTGAATTTCAAATTAAGGTTAAACTGAGAGTCCGATACATAAAAAAACTAGAAAGTGGGCACTTTCCATTAACCCGAAAGAAAAACAATACTGACAAAATAAAAACTTTCTTCCACCACACACATAAAAAATCATCCATTCAAAATCAAACCAAGTCATAATCAAATCTAGTAGCTATCTATATAATAGACAGCCAATTTCACAGATCCAAATTAATGAAATTTCACAGACAAGTAAAATACATTTAACCAAAAATCATTAATGAGTGAATGCTAAAACACTGATTATAAGAAAAAACCAAACCTGAGATTGACATATCAATATGGCCAGAAGAAGATGGTGATAAATTTGCCGAGCCCATTGTTACTCACATGCTAAAGATGAAAAAATTTGTCCATCAATCTTCCAAGTAATGCACCATGAACCTAGCAGCTACCTCAATACCATAATATGGCAACCTTACCTTGCAGTTTGATCCATCACCATTGCTCCATGAACATCCTGCAATGCAATAGCCACAATTGGACTGCATCATGTCAGCATACCACAAACATGTTTCAAACTCAAGCCAAACAAGGCAGTCCTGCAACATTACATGGATCAGTAGAAAACATAATTACTTGTATACTAGATGATCCTGCAGCAACACACCACTGACCTACACTGTCATCATGCCAGAATCTATCCCACTAAAGTCCTGACCTGCAGCCAAACAGCAACATCAGTGCAACCAAACATTGTACCACAAAACTACATAAATGCCACACCACAGTTAAATTGGATAAAGGTTAACATGGTTCATTCATAATGCAATCAGTCCACAAGCTTACCTAAAGAACAACTTTACAAACCAAGGTCATAACCAGCAAGAAGCATCATCAATGCCAAGCCACGAAGTGTGTTGACTTACCATGGAACTAAAACCACAAAACTTGCCATTGAATTACCAAGACCATTGCATGAATCAACAACCAACAATTTACCTACAAGAAGACCAACCAACCAGGTTGTACAAAAAAAAAAACAAGTAACGCCATACCAATTGGAAATAATCCATGACAGAATGAAATTCAAATCCTTGTCACACCAGGGGATCCAAGTCAAAACTTGGCAATTATTTTGTAGCATGAGTGCCAGATTGTATTGTCTTTCTTGAATCAGTTGAAGCATACCACCTGCAACAGTTGAGTAGGGCATCAATTACAGGGCTTGCCAATGTTGTATCATACAACAGAACCATCATGAACCTGCATCCACAAGCTCATGTTAGTTACCATCCAATTCTAGCCTGGCAGGAGGTTTCAACATAGCTCATGGCAAGCATAATCAATCTACAGACTAAACTGATGCGACAATCATAAGCCAAATGCAGGTATGCCTTTTTTCAATAAGTCAGAAACTACACCAAGCTGTAATAGTAGCCAATTGACATAGTCATGAGCTGAACCTGCAACATGTGTAAAATAGGAGCCATTGCCAAACAAACTTGCATCAAGCCACCAAAGCCTGTAATCAAGCCATGCCAGCACCAGGTTTTACAAACCAGCACAGTGAACTTGCAGTGCTTGAAACTTACTTGTATTGCAGCAATGCACAATGGTCCTAACATAACACTACATCAAAGAACAAAAAACAACATAACAACATAACATTTCCTAAATTCAAGTTACTAACCAAATTGGCATTAAAAAGGGAACATGTTCAACAGGTCATCAATCAAGCTTCACAACAAATGTCACTTAAGTCAACCTTCCACAACCAGCCACTAATAGAATCATCCTAACCTAAGTAACTAACTTCATCAAACTAACTGCCAACTCAGTGAGTTAATAGAATAAACTCACTAAGTTCATCTCAACTAACTCCAAACCAACTCCTAACTTATTCCAAACCTATTCTATTCCAGACCTAGTGCATATATATCATCATCTCCATCATCATTGCAAGGGCTTGGCATCATTCCCTCAAGCTCCTAAGCAATCCTCTCTGAATTTTCTCCCTCTTCCACACTACACGCATGATCCCAAAGCTATTAAAGCTCATCATTAGAGCTTCAATTTCACTTGTGCTAAACTTCTCCCACACAGTACCAAAGCACTCAATTCACTCAGGTTTTGAATCCAGAAGAAGAAGAAGAATCAAGGAGAATAAGAAAGTGCGACCAGTACAAGGAACAAGCTTTGAAAGACATTACCTGGAAGGTCATCATCGCCGTCAACAACTTCGGCAAGGTAATTATGAAAAATGTCGCTTTTCTTCAAATTTTGGTTACCAATATGTAGAGGATGATGAGAGGATTCAAAGTCCTCATCCCTGGGGCTTTGAATCAGTGAGGATAGAATTTAATTGGAGATTTTCGTGTTAGGGGTCTTGGGATGATTGGTTTAGGTTAGGTATTTAGAGGTCCAATTACATCAAATTAACTAGGGATTTGGGTAGAGCATGAGTAGATGGAGATTTTGGCAGCTCCAATGTTGGTTTTGGTGGCCATCGCCGCCAGGAGTGATGGACGATGCGGTGGCATGTGTCATCTCCGGCAGGCATGGAGGGAAGTAGTGTTGTTGACTCTTTCAAAATATTGTTGAATTTGATCTTGATGGGCTTGATTTGGCCAGATCCATATCTTGATCTTGAAAGACTTTAAACAGCGCTTTCTCAAAAGCGCTGACTAAGGTCTATATTTAAAAGCGCTTTCTAAAAGCGCTGTCTAAGGGGGGGTCTTAGACAACGCTTTCTAAAAGCGCTGTCTAAGACCCCCCCTTAGACAGCGCTTTCATTATTTTTTAGAACATTTTTCGTGTTTTATTTTTATTTTAACCTTAGACAGCGCTTTCTTTTAAAAGCGCTGTCTAAGATGCGCTGTTAAAAAACCTTTTTGGCGTAGTGTTGGGAGCACATGCCTATCTGTGTATTGTTCTATTCTAAAAAGAAATAATAAGAGAAGCAAGGTCCACATAAGGTTTGAAGACGCTCGACCGGAAGGGATAAGATGGGAAGTAGTACGCCCAGTTCACCAGGTTCTACCACTGCAGGGCCAAGATCAATAGTTTCAGAAAATTCCGAAAAAATTCTCAAAAATTTTAATTGACGTTATTAGATTAATTTTTGTGTTTTTGTATTTTTTTCCCTTTTGTTTTTATAGTTTTTTACATATTTCAATTGTTTGTTCTTAATAGGGACATTGTCGGTATTTTCCTATTTGTTGCTGCATTGCTGAATTAGTTATGTGTTTTCTCATTCTTTGTTGATTTTTTTTTCTATTGAGTTTAATATGGCTGAACAAAGAACTCTGAGAACTAGTTAGATCTCAATTAACCAACTCAACTAACTTTGGAACAATTAACAACCATGACTAACCTAAATGTCATAACAAACTTCTTAACCCTCCAACAATTGATACAGGGGCTCTAACTTCATTTTTATCATCTGAATATCCCTAACCACAAAAAATCTTCCCAAACTCATAACAACTACTCAACCTCTAAATTCATTTCAGAGTAAAAATCATCCTCTGATTCTAACCTATAACCAAACCCTTAAACAACTTCTAACTCACTCCTAACAACCTTCAAAACCAAATTGTAACAGACCGTGCTAACTGTAACTACTCTAACCATCTAACAGAAATGAGGTTAACTGCTTTTCACGATTTCTCACACTAACAGAGTGGCAAACCCCAATTGGTTTGCTCAGGGGAGAACTTAACACAATTAAGCTCTGTTAAGTGTCAATCCCTATAAATGATCTTCAAAATTCATCATTTAGGGAGGATCAGAATAATCATTACCTAATCACATAGCAATCATCATCTATTCATTCCAGTCACACACAAACGCAATCAAACAGCAACCAATTCACTCTCAATCATTGATCAATCCTCTCATCATGCATCATCAACCTTCAATCACCCAATAATTACCCAGAAATCACATGCATCAGAACTCAATCATTGCCAGCAATCTCTCTTTAAAACCACGTCACTCCCGTGCGTCTCTAACACCCACGCTTCAAGCCACAATCATTAACGTGGAGCAACAAAAAAGAATAGAGGTATAATAGTATCTTTACTCTATTTGATCACGAGCAAGCTAGATATTATGTTTAGTGTGTGCGTGTGTGCTCGATTTCAGTCGTCACCTAGGGAATCCCACTTCAAGATCGTAAAATGAATTTTGTGGTATCTTAATGGAACATTGCATCACGGTATTTGATTTCCCAAACGTAGAGAATGTAACTTAGTAGCTTTTCCTAATTTTGATTTTGCTGGTTGTAAGTCGGATAGGAAAAGCACTAGTGGAACTTGCCATTTGTTTGGAAATTGTTTAGTTTCTTGGCATAGTAAGAAGCAGCATAACGTCATTTTTCTACCGTTGAGGATGAATATGTAGCGACCAGTAATTGTTGTGCATAAGTATTATGTTTAAACCAACAATTATTAGATAACGATTTAAAACTCGATGATCAAATGCGATAAAACTAGTGCGATAAGTCTTACTAAGAACCTTGTACTACATTCACACACACCAAAAATATAGAAATATGACATCACTTTTTGAGGGATCATGTTGAAAAGGGTGATTTTATTTTTGAATATGTGGATACAAAAAATCATTGGCTTATATTTTTACAAAAATGTTATCCACATAACCATTTCACAAGATATGTAGGGAATTATGAATCTTAGATTCTTCGTGTTTTAAATAGATTTAGACTCTTATTCCATTTTCATTTGTTGTTTGTATTATGTGGTCAACTAATATTTTCTTATAGAAAGTTACATTTAAACCAACCCTATTGGTATTGATTCTGATACGCCACAAGCGAACGACAATATCGAAGTAGTAAAAATATCATCCACAAAGACCAAAAATCTAATTATTGAGTTCTATTATTTCGTTGTATATCTAAGACATTAATTTATTCAACTTGTTTTACGAGAAAATTTTGAAATTTTTATTTTCTTAATAATGTAAACAAGGGTTTGAGACTTTGATTCCATCTCCCGACATCGCTCATGCATGATCGTGCCCAACGAAAGTCAGTTTATGAAAGAGAATTTATGGCTACTGGTATGGCAGTACAAATATTGTGTCATTGTTTACCTTAAAAATCGGTAAACAACCGTTGATCTTTCAAATTTCTAAATTTGGTTACTAGCAGGATCAATCAGATTGATCCTAGGACATGTGCTAATTGTTTTTGAAAATGAATTTTGGTAGTAATGGATGTTCAATAATAAGCGAAAAATTAGAGTTTGAAAACTAATAAAAAGGGTGACATGAACGAGAGCAATTGTAAAGGGTTCATAAATGAAAAAGTAAATATGAAAGTAAGGGAATCTTAAGACGGTAAAGTAACTGTTGAAAACAAGGAAAAAATAAGGAAATCTTAAAACTGTAAATGAAAAAGTAAAATGAGGGTTTTTGGAATGAAGAAGTAAGGAAGTATATTTATGGAAAACAAAAGTAAAGATAAATTTATATTTCTTTGAAGTAACTGACAATGGTGTAAAAAACGTACATTATGTGATTTACGATTCTTCTTCACACGAGTACTTGGTAAATTTACAGGTTTTTGCATACAATTTGACACACCCTTTTCTAACACTAAGACCCTATATTTATACTGGATCGAGATAACTGTTTCTGATGGTTCTTCAATTACGTCGAGACACATGGTGCCTTGCATGTGCGCATTCATCCATTATGCTCCACGTGTGCTCTCAACGGTTTCTGATGAGGGCGAAGTTCCCTCCCTTATTTGAACTTTGAATCTTTGATCGAAAACCGTTTTCAACCGTTTCTTTAAGAGATTCTTCTGGAGTCTCAATTGTATGATGATCCTTATTCACCTTGCCCAGCCGAATCACCTCCAACTGGTCGAATACTACTTCCTGGTCGAAAACAGTTGTACATATGATTTCTAATTTTGGTAATTCTTAATGGGCGTCGAAAATATGAGCTAACAAGTTGCCCCCCAAAAATGTTATTTTCGACACTTGTAAGAAAAAGACATTTTTTGAGACCCTATTTCGACGCCTTTATAACTCTGATATTGTGCCAAGTGTCCCAAATTTAGCAAAACATTTCAGTTTCTCCAACTTGTCTGGTGACGTCAGAGTCATCATTGTCTTTTTTCTACCCACGTCTTTTCAGCCCACATCTGAATCTTTTTTACTCATCACATTTCCTAGCTTCTAGGAAATCATGGGCTACAACATTAATTGTCCTCTCCATTACACTGCCCAAGGGAGACACGTATCCCACTAACTAGTCCACCATTAATACTGATTTGAAACGCTCTCTCTTCCAAGCATGCCTATAAAACTCATTTACTTACCCATTTCACATTTTTCTCACGCCTTTTGAATCTCCAAGCACTCTAGCTCTCTTTTCTTCAAATATTCTTCAACTGAACTCAAATTTCCTTCAAACTCTAACAATGGAAACCTCAAGTAAAGCTCTTAAGGAAACAGGTGTCTCTGTCAAAACCAGCTCCAATAGGACAAAAGCTCCAAAAAAGATCTCTGAACTTCCTACATTCGCCACGCTGTCTGCTCCACTCGCGGTTGGCAACCGATAATACATACCAGAGCCTCAGACAGAAGAACAATGCAGAATTTTCGCTTCTCAGGTACTTATTCTTGTTTTTGTTTTTGAAAAAACTTATGCATTATCTGGGCCCTTAGCTTATTTAGATGTTGATGCTAGTAAGCTTAGAGAATTCTTCCCCTCTTACCACAAATGCGAACCCATAGGGCAGGCTAGAAACCCTAGAATAGAAACTACCTCCACTGAAAACCCTAAGGCTGGGGATATTATAGATCTGAGGTTTATTAATAATGGTTTCAGAGCCTTACGTGCTACTCTCACCTTTAAAGATCCTACTGATTACCTAAACTGGTTAACCAAAGTAGAGAAAGAGAAAGCCCAGACTTGGAAAGACATAAGAATATATGACTTGATTATGCTGTCGAAACTGAATTTAGATTACAACACTCCCATGTTGATTTCCTCGTTGTACTTCTGGGACAGTACATATTATACCTTCCACCTTCCTTGTGGTATGGCCACACCGACCCTTTTTGACATGGTTGTTATCACGGGGATGAAGCTTACTGGACACACTTATGACCTCGACATCGATTCTATGGATACCATCGCCTTTTCGACCACCAGAGCAGCGTACTCGACACATATTGCTCATTACCATGATAAAGATATTGACGATGTCTCTGACGTGGAGCATATAGCCTTCTTGACTTTGTGGTTGTCACATTTCGTTTTTTGTTTGAAATCCCTATAAGTTGCCAAGAAATACCTCACTTTGGCGAATCAACTACACGTGAGGAACGATATCTGCCTAAGTGAGATGATCCTAGAAATCATTTATGAATCTTTGAGCGATGGAGTGGCTCAACTGAAGAATTTGGGGGACAAAGGGAGCATTCTCCTGTCTGGCCCTTTTTGGTTATTGCAACTCTGGCTCAATTCCACTTTCGAGACCAGCTTGCCGAACAAAGGCCTCGTCGACGAAGATGCTGAAGAGATCCAGAACAGAAGGGCTGAAGGCCCTATATCAGCTCAACTGACTCCAAGTGATGAAGGACAAGCTTTCCAATCGACTTTCATGAGTTGTATCATGATGTTTGCTAAGCGCTATGTCTTCACTTCGAGCATGGCGCTATTCGCCTTCAAGAAAGATGGTCCCAAGTGGTTTACTAGGACCTTCCCCTCTCCATCCAAGAAACAGGAGACATAATCCTTGCTGATTTGGGAAGCCTTTTTGACTCCCAGGATTCTAACCCTTCGACTCAACCCTTCGAAGGTTCAGGTTACTTTGATAACCTACCAACCCAACCTCGTTGCTCGATAATTTGGGCTAGTTCAGGTCCTCCCAAAGTGCCTATATGACAAGAAAAGTAATCTCCTTCTCCATAATGCAGTCCATACCAAAGTTACTGCTCTCAAACAAATAGCCAGATATACTGGAAGAACCCAGCTTACTCCATTCAACTTCGAGCCCAGCTTCCTCTGCAGTCAAGAGTTTGGGAAATGGTGGACTCAATACTACGTCGAAGAATTCTTTGATATCACCTCTTTTATTCAACTATTTGACAAAGCTTTTCTCCTTGTGCAGGAAAAGACCGGGAAAGGTACTTATACACTTATAAGAGAAATTCAATCTTTTCAAAGCTATTTTGAAACTACATATAGGCATGATGATCTTAGTCGAACCATCCGCGAAGCAGCTATCACGCTTAAAGAGAAATTTTCAAAGAAAATGGAAAACTTAAAGATTCCATCATACGTTCCTCATGAGAAATGCTATGAAATGGCTCTTGAATTGTTTCCCCCAAAGTTTCCTCCACTGCCTAATGCTGACTTCGGAGTGGCCCTTTCTCCTCCATTTCCAGATTGGTTTATTTGTGGGGATTCCATTAAAATACTTCGACAGCAATCTCAGAAAAAATCTCAGCGGGTGGTTGCGACTAAGCATACTCTAGGCAGTTTCAAAGGGCATCTTCATATAGGGATCGAAGATGTCTGAATCGAATCGGACATATATGAAGGTGTGACACAAGAGGTTTCCCTCGAAGTACATTCCCTTTGAAAGCCATTTACTCTTAGCTAACACTAATTGTTTTATGTTTTTCTCATTTAGCTATCAAGATTCCACCTAAGAAACCCACCACCAAGAGACCAGTTAAGTCGAAGACCGAAGGAGGCAGCAAGCCTGTAAAGGTATCCTTTTGTTTTCTTGTTTCTTTTATCTTTGTTATATATTGATGATACTAATATTCCCATTCTTGACTCAGGCTACTCGAAAACCTCTAGTAAGTCCCTTAAAAATCCAAAAGCCTGCTGACATTCCCGTCATTATAGAATCTGACGAAGAGGATTTGTCATCGGTTCTCGACCTAACTTCTAGGAAGAGGAAGCCACAGCCAAAGGAAACTGATGCTTCGGACCAACTCCCAGTCAAACTTCCAAGGAAAAGGCATGTTGCACTTGTTATCCAAGAGCCTACTCTTGAGGAGATGGAGAAGATAGCGACGGCCGAAAGTGAGAGCGATAACTCCATCCATGGGGTCGAAGGTGACAAGGTACAACAAACTTCTCTCTACCTCAGATAAATTATTTGCCTCCTTTAGCCATTTATAATTTTCGATCATATTGATTTCAGGGTGGTGTAAGCACTGACGTTCGAACCAAGAAAACAACCTCTTTAGCATCTGTCTCTGCACCCGATGTTTTAAATAGTGTTAGAGAACCTACTTATAGACCATCATCTGAAAAGGGGTCTATAAGTGAGATTAACCAACCTCCACCTGGTGACCTCGACGCTTCACCACTGAAGACTGCTACTCAACATTCTCAAACCAGCGACTCCGGTCACGAAACTGATTCAAGCGAAGAAGGTGGGGCTTGAGGCAATACAGACCCCATGGTTGAGGATGAGTTAGCTGAAGACGAGGAAACCCCTGGGGTTGATTTACATACAGCTGAAGGAGCGGACGATCCTCAGGGAGAAGGTGGAGATGTCGAACATATGGTTGTGGAGGAGGAGAACAAAGGCAAACCCATCACAAACCCTGATGATGACGAAGGATTTGAAGGGGGAGAGGCTAATGCAGGAGAAGAGCAAGCTCAAACTCAAACTCCTGTCACTCCCACTATGGCTGATGTTCCAACGATCGGAGTTTCGTCGAGTAGTATCGGGGGTCTTTCTGCAGAAAAATTGGCTATTCTGAAACGAAGCCAGACCCTTGAGTATTTGAAGGTTATGCTAAACTGCAAGGAAAGTTCCTCTGACAAAAGCCTTAGTACTTTAGTGTATGAAGATCAACCTTCGAGCACTCCTGCAGGCGAAGTTCTTTCTAAGATCAAAGACGAAGTCTTCAAAGGTGACTTATTTCTGTTGCTGCTGGCTGATCCCTCTGCCCCTTTGACTCTAAAGGCTCTTCTCAGCCAAGTCGACATGTTAGAAGCTTCTCCTGAAGTGGCAAAGGTTATCTTGGAGATAGGAATTATGATCGACCAAGCTGTTGCAGATCATAAGTTGTTACCTCAGCTTACAAGGGAAATTGAGAAGAAGTCTGGTTCTGAGGTTGCTGCCTGGGATGCTGCCATTGAATCTACCAATAGCGCAATGGAATTGGAATAGACCAAACAGAAAACCAAGGAAAAGGTTGAAGCTCACAACTGTGACATTGCTTCCTGGAGGAAACAAATATAAGAACTTCAGGCGAAGATCTCTGATGCCGAAAATAGCAAAAATCAACTCTTGGAGTTTGACGAAGCTTTAAGGGCTAAAGAGCTATCATTTGGCATGGAATTTGTCGAAAAGGCTCGACAACTTGAGTCTGACGTTAAACTCCTGCGATCGAAGAGATCTATGTGTGAAAAACGTCTAGAGCTTCTTAAGGCTAAGTATCTTCAGATCAAGGCCAACCTCCCTTTCTAGTTTTTTTCTTTATCTATTTTGCAATGTAATGATAATTTTCTTTGTAATGAATATTGGTCCTTCATACCTTCGACTTCAATATAACCATCTTGGCATTCTTACCATATTGGCTTTGATTTATTTATATGATTATTCGTCTCTTATTTTTATCTCTTGGAGTATCGGTTTATATTTTTTCAAATATTTCACATTTACTTTTAGAATCCTTTTATCTTCATTAAGCTCTTCGATTTCATAGGCACCATTAGAAAATATTTGTAAAATCTGGAAAGGGCCTTCCCACTTTGAGGACCATTTCCCCGGGGCTCTATCTTTTCAATCCATTGGACGGATCACTTTCCATACCAAGTCTTCAGGTGTAAAAATTTTGACTTTTACCTCCTTATTATAAGAGATTTTTATTCTCTTCTTTTGTCATTTTAGCAATTCTAAGGCATTTAACCTTTCTTCATCTAAATCAACCAATTCATCCAACATCATGCTCCAATATGACTCTGTTAGAAGTTCATGGTGTCGTTGAATCCTTATGGATTGTAGGTGAATTTCTACTAGTAGAACGGAATCATGGCCAAAGGTTAGGCGAAAGGGGGTCGACTTAGTGGCCTCTTTGGGAGAGGTACGACATGCCCATAAAATCTGGTCCAGAGTTTTATGCCAATTCCTAGGCTTCTTCCCTACATGCTTTTTAATCAAACCAATGATCACTTTATTGGCAGCTTCGACTTGTCCATTGGCCTGAGCATAATAAGGCGTTAATGTTAACAACTTAAAGCCCATTTCTTTGGCAAATTCTTGCATTTTCTGACCAGTAAATACTGACCCTTAATCCGTTGTAATCGTCTTTGGGATTCCAAATCTATAAATAATGTGCTTTTGGATAAATTCAATCGCATCCTCTTGGTTCACATTTGGTAAGGGTATAGCTTCAATCCAATTTGTAAAATAATCAACTCCCACCAATATATATCTTTGGTTTTTAGATGATGGAGGTCGAATTTCCGCAATCAAATCTAAAGCCCAACCCCTAAATGGCCAAGGCTTGATGATAGAATGTAATTCACTTGTAGGGACGTGTTGTATGCCTGCATGCATCTGACATTCTTGGCAACCCTTTGCGAATTCAACACAGTCTTTCAACATGGTAGGCCAATACATCCCTTGGCCAAATAAAAGCCATTTCATCCTATGGCCAACTTGGTGTGCCCCACACGCTCCACTATGTACAGTAGAAGGGGCTAAGTACGCCTCTGACTCACTGAGGCACTTAAGCAAAATTCCCTCAGGAGATTTTTTAAACAACTTTGTACCCAAAAGAACATAACTTAATGCTCGATACCTGATTTTTCGATCAGTAGACGCGGTTGGATTCTACAGATACACCACTATTGGCTTCCTTCAATCTTCATCTGTCAAATTGCCTACTGCCAGTATTTTGAAATTCCCTTCATCAGCATATCCTAGCTTTGTCTTTTCTAAATCTAGGGGTGTTAATCTGGTTGCCACGACCTTTCCTCTGACTTCAATGACTTTATGTAAATTTTCTTTTCAAATTTTATACCCAGATGCAATCTGAGCCAAATCGTTAGCCACTTGGTTTTCTAGTCGAGGTATGTGTCAAATAGAAACCATTTCGAATCTTTTTAGCAGTCGACTGGCGATTATGAAATACATGATTAAATTCTCCTTAACACATCTATATTCCTTTGTGATCTGTTTTATGACCAACTCTGAATCACCCATTATTTCGACTCGAGTTGCCCCCAATTCCAACAACATTTCAAGTCCTACTATGAGGGCTTCGTATTTAGACTCATTGTTTGAGCAAGTACCTTCTACTTTGTACTGGAATTTTATTGGAATTTTGTTAGGAGAAATAATTACAACCCCGACGCATGTACCATCCTTATGATTAGACCCATTGAAGCATAACTTCCAAGGTCCCAATTCGAGATAGTTTAATGCGTTTGCGTCTATGGAGTGGTCGACTATAAAGTTTTCTACCACTTGCCCTTTAACAGCTCTTAATGGAAGCTATGTTAAAGAAACATCAGTCAATACTAATGTCCATTTCCCAATTCGACTATGCAAAATTGGTTTGGATAACATATGTTTAATAACGTCACAATGAGATGAAACATAAATGTTAACAGGTTTGATATAATGTTTCAATTTTGTACAAGAGAAATATAAGCATAAACATAATTTTTCGATCATGTTATACCTAGTTTCTGCATCATTTAAAACTCTACTGAGGTAGTAAATGGCTCTTTCGACATTATTATCATCCTCCTGAGCTAACATGCTTCCTAAAGTTTTGTCAGATGCAGATATATACAATATCATACTTTTATTTCTACAAGGTGGGGTCAAGATTGGTGGATGACTCAGGTATGCTTTAATCTTATTGAATACTTCTTGTTGAGCCTGTCCCCATTCGAACCCTTCCTTATTGAGTCGAAGCAAAGGTGAAAATGCTTGCGTCTTCCCACTAAGGTTTGAGATGAATCTCCTTAGGAAATTGATCTTGCCCTGTAGTGACTGCAAACTTTTCTTCGTCGATGGCGCTTTTGCTTCCATGATGGCCTTGGTCTTATTCTGGTTTATTTCGATCCCCTTTTTGTGGACCACAAAACCTAAGAAATCCCCAGTCTGCACACAAAAAGCGCATTTTAAAGGATTCATTTTTAGACCATATTTTCTAATCCTCTCGAAAGATATTCAAAGATGGTTTACGTGACTCTTCCCTGAAACAGACTTAATAACAATATCGTCTATATAGATTTTCATAAAAGTTTTTATGAAATCGTGGAAGATCGAATTCATCGCTCTTTGGTAGGTTTCCCCATCATTTTTCAAACCAAAAGGCATCACTACCCATTCGTAGGAGAAATCGTTAGCCACTTGGTTTTCTAGTCGAGGTATGTGTCAAATAGAAACCATTTCGAATCTTTTTAGCAGTCGACTGGCGATTATGAAATACATGATTAAATTCTCCTTAACACATCTATATTCCTTTGTGATCTGTTTTATGACCAACTCTGAATCACCCATTATTTCGACTCGAGTTGCCCCCAATTCCAACAACATTTCAAGTCCTACTTGTCGCATCCGCGAAAAACAACCGGCGGGCTAAAACAAAACAACACAGAGCCGCCACCGTGCGTTATTTATCCCAAAAGAGGGAAAGGAAACGCTCGAAGTAAACCTGGGAAAAGCATGGTCTCACGACCAAAGAGAGTGGGATCGGGAGTCGGTTACGCAAGGGGAAGGTATTAGCACCCCTCACGTCCGTCGTACTCGACGGGATCCACGCTCAAAAGATAGATTAAGGTTGCTAAAACAAACATCACACACACACACTGAAAACAACACAGGTGGGAGAAGAGGGGAAAGGGCTCGCTAGGACATCGCGTCCTATGCCTACGTATCTCGTCTGGAACGAGAATCAGAGCTGCCGTAGTTCGGCTCACGCACGCCAAACAAGACACACACAACCACAGGCAAACCTAGAACCCGAATGCCAATCGCTGGACTTACATCGGCTTCCGAACCAAACAAACACACTCAGGATACGGACAGCCAATCGCTGGGCTTACATCCCTATCCTGACACACAAGAAGAAACAAACAACAAGTCGCTAAGGAGTCGGGAACTCGAGCCTAGCAACCTTCAAGCAAACACACACAAAAAGAAAAAAAAGTGTCCGGAGAGACCTCGCACGGTCTCCTGCCTACGTACCTCATCTGGTATGAGGATCAGGGCGACGTAGTTCCCCTGAACGGGAAAGAAATTCTAACCAGATACAAAGGGAGACACACTACTAGGGAGCTATACTCGAGCCTAGATGTTATCATGCATCATTGCCCTATGTTATGGTTTCTATCCTAACTTGCACAGGTAGCAAGCTAAACCTAAACAGGCAAAACAAAACACACATGCTCAATCAAAATAAAGCAAACATTCACAAGTAGCACACACTATATCCAGTCAAGTGAGGCTCAAACATGGGTGAGGCTGCAAGAGCAAGCCAACTGTACAGGGCAGTGTTAGCTCTTAACCCTGACATTGAGAGTCAGGGTGAAGCCAGATGAAAGGTGAGTGAAGATTAGACTTCACAGCTCTTATCCCTGGCCAGGGAGAGCTTCAGACAAAGGAGTGTGGGTTCAGAAAGTGGGAACCCTTCTACACTCAAGACTCTGACTCAACTGTACAACTGTACAAGATCTTGGGTTAATGTCCCAATGCATCAACACAGTGGTGCGAGCAGAGGGACGACTCAACAGAATAGCGGGAGATAGATTGCATATCTCTCTTATCCGCCAATTGCCTTAATCAAGGTCTTCTCCTGCTTGGGGACAAAGTTAAACAATCACAAACATTGCCTCTTAAGGAGGACTTCAGACAGGTGCCTGGCCAAGTAACAGGCCAGGTCTTCCAGACTACATGGAGACAAGAGAGTCTACCTCAATTGGTTTATACAACCAAGCAGCAGCACAAGCAAGTTCAAAGATGAACTGTTAGCGACTAAAGTACCTGAAATCAATCTAATTCAGTCAGTATACCAATCACAGAGTCAAAACAAACAGCATAAGAACCAATAGACAATGTATAATCAGACAATGCAATGTGCAAAGCACAATCAACTCAAGTGAGCCAAGCACAAGCTCAAAGCAAGTGAGCCAAGCATCCTACAAAACACACAAGTTAGTTCACAACAAGCAACCAAACTCAATCAACTTGCATTAACCTCCTCAAAGCATTTGCTTCTTCAACCTTCAATGATGTACAGTTGTGAATTCGTGCGTTTTCCACCTTGTAATGCAAAAACAGACCTTCTATGATGCTTGAGTTGATGAATGAAGCAAGTCTTGGATGTTAATTGTGCACGATCTTGATGAAATCTTGAATTGCCATTGTTGCACCTCACTTTAATAGTCCAAAATTTGGCTTGGAAATGAGGAAATCTTGCTTCAATTAGCTTCAATAATGCATATAGATGATGAATGGATGAAGATCAATGCAAAGTTTTTTGAAGAAATTGCAAATTTTTTGGAAAAAAAGTGAGAGAGAAAGTGAAGAGGTTTTTGAGATTTTCAGATCTAGAATGAAATTCTGTTATGATTAATCAAAAAACCGTTAGGATTATGTTTATATATGTATTATTAAACATGTTAGTAATCACAATTAGTGCTAATGAAGTGGATTAGTGAAAATGCAAATTCATGCTAAATGGAAATTTGGTAATTTCACCCACACTTATGCAATGCAATGTAACAGTGGAATTTTTTTGTTGCAGCAAGTTTCAAATGGTGTATGTGAGCTAATGCAATTGGAATTATGTAAAAACCATGCATATTTCTCAAAATCACTTTTTCCCTCCACTTTTTAAAATTAATTCACTTGAAAAATGGACTTTTTATATGATGAGTTTTCATGACATGTGATGATGGATCATGATAGTACATGTCAAATGGAGTTTGCTCAAAGAAACCTCACTCAATTTGGCCTTGTGAATCAAAAGTTATGCCACTTTGAAATTCAACTTTTTTGGACAATGATCAATCCATAACTTGCCAACCACACATGAGAAATGAGTGTTCTTGGATTTTTTGGAAAGGTGAGAGCAAGATCTACAACTTTCATGTTGAACAAATTTTCATTTGAAGCATTTTTGGACACGTAATTTTGAGGTGCAAAACTTTCCATTTTTGGCAATTTTCAATTACAAGTCACTTTCTATTTTTGGAAAGTTTCCATCTGACTTTATTTTCTTCATTCTTGATGTTTGAAATGTCACATGAAACTTGTTTAGACATGAATGAAGTGTCTCTTGCCCTCTCCCACCTCCAAATCCATCATTTCAGGCATAGTTGACCACAGTTGACTTTTCTGACTGATAGATGAATCTGGCTATGCACTGATCAAGTTGAGCTTCAAACTCCTAATGAAATGGCTCAATGATGAAACCCTAGCTTCCATAAGCTCAATACAATCATAAAATGATCCCCATATCCATTGAAAACCTCATCTCCTCGCCAAGCCCTGATTGGCCCAATGTAGATGATTCAACTGATTAGGGTTGACCAGTGGTCAAAACCTTAATCTCAAGGTATCTGATCAATCTCTTGAATCTCTTGGATGATGACAAGACCATGATGATGATGATGTACCATTGCAACCAAGATCAAGCTCAATCTCCTTGAGAAACCATGAAACCCTAATTTGTACCACACATCCTCAGATGATTAATGATCAATTCAATGAACCCTCAGCTTGAATCTTAACCTCTCTTATCTTCTGATCAAGACCTAGGAGGATGACTTGCTTAATGTAGCCACATGTTATGCAAATATGCAATGCCTAATGACCTACAAATGATATGCAAAAATGCAAAGCTAGTCCCAAGAGAGGAGTGCAAATTTTGAGGTGTTACAGCTGCCCCTATTCAATCCACTGTGAATCTGTCGATATGAATAGCCTCGGCTTTCAGATGATCAGGATGAAGAGTGATTGAATACCAAGAACAGACGAACAATTTGCACTCTGATGGGAAAATAATTAACAATGCCTGTCAGAATCGGCAAAGAAACAATCTTGAAGAAAAACATCCGTCTGGTGCGGAGAAAAGTCGGCCTGAATACCGAAACAGAAATATATGGATAACTAGTAACACGGAGATAACCAAGGCCTGAACGCCTCCCTTCAGTCTGAATACTGAACACCGGAATATGAGAATATTGACGTTGGTCTGAATACCGGAAGATTAGCCTGAACGCCTACTTTGGTCTGAACACCACTTTGGTCTGAACACCACTTCGGTCTGAACACCGGAAAACTGGTCTGACTGCCACAAGCTGCATCGATCTAATTGTCGGAAGCTTCTTCGATCTGAAAATCGGAAACTTGGCCTGAGCGCCACATCGGTCTGAATACCCGCCTAGGTCTGGACACCGGAAACCTGGTATGGATACCATAAGTACTTCAACCTGATCGTCGGAAACTTCTTCGATCTGAAAATCGGAAACTTGGCCTGAACGCCACCTCGGTCTGGATACCGCCTCGGTCTGAACACCGGAAAACTGGTCTGGATACCATAAGTACTTCAACCTGATCGTCGGAAACTTCTTCGATCTGAAAATCGGAAACTGGCCTGAACGCCACCTCGGTCTGGATACCGCCTCGGTCTGAACACCGGAAAACTGGTCTGGATACCATAAGTACTTCAACCTGATCGTCGGAAACTTCTTCGATCTGAAAATCGGAAATTTGGCCTGAACGCCACCTCGGTCTGGATACCGCCTCGGTCTGAACACCGGAAAACTGGTCTGGATACCATAAGTACTTCAACCTGATCGTCGGAAACTTCTTCGATCTGAAAATCGGAAACTTGGCCTGAACGCCACCTCGGTCTGGATACCGCCTCGGTCTGAACACCGGAAAACTGGTCTGGATACCATAAGTACTTCAACCTGATCGTCGGAAACTTCTTCGATCTGAAAATCGGAAACTGGCCTGAACGCCCCCTCGGTCTGGATACCGCCTCGGTCTGAACACCGGAAAACTGGTCTGAATACCATCTCGGTCTGGATACCGCCTCGGTCTGAACACCGGAAAATTCTTCATGCCTATCAGCATCGGCGAAGATAACAAAACAGTGATAAGTGAGTCGGCACGCATGCCAAAGACCCATGCTGGGGATAACACGCCACGAACCGGCTATTCTTCATTCCGCCCTAGCACACGAACACTTCGCGTTTAGTTAGGGATTATTCTTTCTTCTTTTTTCTTTTTTGGACCCCGAAAATTTCTTTGATTAACATTCCCATCTCTGCTCGACAGAAACCCTTCCTCCAGTATCGCACTACTGGGAAATACCTTTGATTCAAATTCATGATGTTAGACTCCTCGGAGTAACACCTTCCTCTTCGGGCACAACCACCTCTCAAACGATAACCACGGCTTGAGACTAGCTTTATGCTTGCAATATGATGCATGATTTATTTTTCCGCGTAATGCTCCATAATTATGGAAATGCTACGCGATTTATTATGCAATATGCTATGCTTATTTTTCATGATGAATGTATAAAAAACATCCCCCTCGAGGGACTCTCCTGGGGAGCCCGAGACACTCCGCCGAGGAACTCGTCAACACTCCAATTTCCATCCTGATGGGGAATAGCGCTGCTGCTAGAAAAAGGCAACCCTTACTGGGGAAAACCTCCTTTACCCCCCGATCCGCTTGGGGATATCGCTGGGGATAAGAACCACCAACGCTCTCTGTGGGGGAAACAACAGTCTTTGACTTGCTGGGGATATAAATCCCGACTCTGCTTTGGGAAACCCTCACAGATACCTCCACTGGGGAATAACAACCTCCAGGCCTGGTAACTGGGGAAGCATCAATCTAAAACCTGCTGGGGATAACCATCCTGACCCTGCTAGGGAATCCACAGACCTTGAATCTGCTGGGGAATTAGTCATTCTGACTCTGCTTGGGGAGGATGACAGTTCGGTACTGAACACCCGTCGACTCGTCGAACCATGGCATTCATATCCAACTCGCATGTCAGCTTTCCAATTTTGAGAACTCCCAGACTCGTCTGGACTTTTCTGATTCATCACCTTGTATTCCCGACCGCTCCATACTCGACGGAGAACGACCTCCTGGGATTTATACAGACTTTCCAATCTTCCGACTTTGAAGAGTCTTCTTTGATTAAAATCAAGGGTCGTCGTACGTCTCGTCGTCGTCTCTTCACCGTTCTTATATCCATTCGTCCCTGATTGGACTCCATGGGGACTGTTTTGTCAATAGCTTCCACATCACAACCTGCAAGTGAGGGAAAATACCTAACAGTTCCTGCAAAAGAGATCGTTAGATAAAACCATGCCCCAGGCGTGTCAAGATTTCAACACTTGGGTCACTCAACCTTCCGAATAAGATTTCAAGTTTCAATCTTATAAGCATGCATTGGAAGGGACCTGTTTGTCTTAAAATGCAAGATTCTTTATCAAAATAATCGGATGTTTTTGCAATCAAAGCGGTAATGAAAACAAAAACAAAATTATTTGACTGAATATGCATTTTATCGATTGAAAAAGGTGTGGCTCAAATTGAGCAATACAAAGGAAGCAATTCTTAAAAAGAGGTAATTGCGCACAAAAGGAAAAATCTATCCTAATGGCAATGTGAAACTGTGATCTCATCGAGTTCCAACTCGGTTACACCCCATATGTCCTCAGACTTCCCGTGCTTTCTGCCTTCTGAACAAGACGATTCCGACTGATCCCCACCGGGTATTATCCATGATGCTTTAACCAAAGCGCAAACGATCATGCCAGACGCAGTTGTTCGTTTCAATCCCTTTTTTGCCTGGACCGCCCTTTCGGGTTTTCAGTCCACCGGGATACCCATTTTTGCCCAAGTCGCCTTTTCAGGTTTTCGACTTGCCGGGTGTACAATTTTTATTTTATCCCTAATTTTTGCCCGAACCTTTCTTTCTGTTTTTGGTTCGCCGGGATGCCTATTTTTTCCTGGACTATTTTATTCTTTTCGTCCAGCGGGTCTCTTTATACGAAGTATTTTTTAACTGCGTCCGCATTCACAGGGGATGGAAAATCCTCGCCATCCATGGTCGTCAACAACAAGGCTCCGCCAGAGAAAACCTTCTTGACCACGAATGGACCTTCATAATTGGGTGTCCACTTGCCCCTACGATCGTTTTGAGGAGGAAGGATCCTTTTCAGCACCATATCACCTACGTGATACACACGGGGTCGCACCTTTCGGTCGAAAGCACGCTCATTCTCTGCTGGTACAATTGCCCATGACAGATGGCTGCCAGCCTCTTTTCTTCAATCAGGCTCAGCTCCTCATACCGGGTCCTTACCCATTCCGCCTCTTGCAATTTCACGTCCATCAGGACTCTCAAAGAGGGAATCTGAACCTCAACCGGTAGCATGGCTTCCATTCCATATACCAGAGAGAAAGGCGTTGCCCCAGTAGGCGCACGCACCGAAGATCGATACCCAGGATACAAGCTTCGTACTCAACCACCCTTGCTGGTGCATTCAAATGCTAACCTAGAAACGAAGGGAACATGGGATCCCTTTGGCGTAACCAAAGCAGCACTGACTCCTTCTTCACATTAACCCCGTCAGACATCAGAATCCGTTCGGATTTGGGGTCGGGCCCCTCCTCCGGGATCGGTTACTCTCAATCTTTCGATTAGAGTACCTCGAGATGTCCTCATCAGGGAACTCAAACTTCACCGGTTGATAATCCTCTACGGGTTGTGGGGCGATGTAATCAGACAATACACCCCTTGATTGCTTTCTGGGAATATCCCAAATCAGTCAACCTTCTCTTGCACTCTCGCAACCCGTCCGGCCAATGCTGGCTTTTTTTCAAAAATCTACCTGATCAGATCCATCTAGAAATCCACAAAGTGGTATGAACCAGCATACACTGTCTCGGTCGGCGAGCAGCCTATGCCAAAGTACAACAAGTTTTCTCGAGCAGTGAATGTATTGTTTCACAGTCGGTAAACTTTTTGCTAAGGTAAATTGCATGCTCTTTTCGACAAGACTCGTCATGCTGACCCAATACACCTCGTAGACCCCTCGAAGGTTGTCAAGTACATAATTGATGGTCGTCCCTCTACAGGGAGCATCAGAATCAGAGGCTCCTGCAACTTATTCTTTTATTTTTTCAATGCCCCTTGGCAATCATTATTCCACCTGATCGTTTGATCTTTTTTTTTCAACAACTTGAGTATCGGTTCACACGTGGCGGTTAGAGGAGATGTGAACCATGACATGTAGTTCAATCTACCTAGGAGACCACGAACCTCTTTTTTGTTCTCGGTTCAGGCATTTTTTTTTTTTGCATCACTTTTTTTTTTAAGCAGGATCAACCTCGATTCCCCTTTTTTACAATGAACCCCAACATCTTACCGGACCGCACCCTGATAGTGCACTTATCTGAATTGAATTCAACCTCAGTTTGAATTATCGCCACCGGTCGGCCAACTCGGCTAGATCCACCAGATGCCCCTCTTCTATTTTGGGACTTTGTTATCATGTCATCAACATAGCATTCAATTTCATGATGAATCATATCATGAAACAAAGTCAATAGGGCCCTCTGATAAGTAGCACCGACATTCTGCTTCTCTAGAGGACAGTCTTCTCTCCATGGTAGCTCGTGCACAACGACATCGGTATCCGACCCTGGCTTATCCTGACACGACCAGGCGAAGGTATCCACATGCTCCTTCAACAAGGCTACCATTCTGCTTTTGACTCGCCTCTGAAGTGGCCCCCAATTTTCACTTCCTTTCTGACCTCGGTGGTATACCGGTTAACAAGCTCAACTCGCTCTTCACACGGCTGAATCACCTCCTCCTCTTATTTCAACAACCTGGCTAATTCCAGCAGATCACAATCTTCTTCGTCTTCTTCTTCAGCATGATAGATCGGATTGTCGAAGTCATATGAGGTGTAACCAAATTGTTGTCAATGAGATCCGGAGAATTACTTTTCGAAGTCGGAATGAGACAAAACACCAGGAAAGAAAATGAAAACAAACATTGCCATTTTTATTTGTTTTTAAACTGCAAAAATAAATAAAAAAACAGGGAACACCGCTTTTAATTGAAAAACATCCGTTTATTTATGATGCAAATGTTTGCAAAATGAAACATGAGGTGGCCCTTACAATGGACCATTACGTTTCGGGCAAAACGTATGGCTTTCATGCAAATAAAACTAAAAAACCGGAATTATTACTCTTCCAGTAGAGTGACAATGATGATCTTTTCAGGCCTTCCAGTTCCCTGGTACGCACGCTTTTATCCACGACTCCAGCTCACAGTCACTGTCAGTCTCTTCCCCCACCGCACAGACGCGATCTGAATTTTCAGCGATTACACCCACCATCACCTGACCCTGCACCGGCACGGGATCAGCATTAACATTCAATGACAGTGTAAAATTGAGGGCCTTGGAATCCACCAGGTCTTGGACAGTATGCTTAAAGGCTCTACAACCCTCAATGTTATGCCCAGACGCACCAGAATGGAATTCACACTTGGCGTTCTCATCATAATTAGGTGGCCTCTGATCTGATCTCAATGGAGCTAATGTCCTCAATTGTACCATTCCGAGATCCATCAACTTCTTGAACAGAAGAGCATACGTCATGGGTGGCCTATCAAAATGACGATCAACCCCCTTTCCTCTCACTTGGTTCCCAGCTCTCTGTGCTCTTAATTGAGGTAACTGATGTTGCTGTTGTA
The DNA here is from genome assembly GCF_024323335.1 of Lathyrus oleraceus. Classification (NCBI taxonomy): domain Eukaryota; kingdom Viridiplantae; phylum Streptophyta; class Magnoliopsida; order Fabales; family Fabaceae; genus Lathyrus; species Lathyrus oleraceus. The sequence continues at coordinate 217,073,872 of NC_066583.1, forward strand.
CCGACTGATTACCAATAGGAATCATTACCGCAGCAGTATGCTGGTAGTAATGACCCCTACCGTGTCCTCTCTGGGCATGGACATTCACAGCACTCGCGCCATCCTCCTTCTTATGCTGACCATCACCAAAGGATCTCTTCGTTCCAGACGACGAAGCATTTCCTGGTATTTTCCCCTTCTTCAACCAGTCTTCAATCCTCCCCACCTTCTCGGCAATGGATTTCTGCCCCAAGGCGAACTCTTGCATGATATTGATCAGCTCTCCCATCTTCTCTTTCAGCTCGAGAATGTCGGTATTTGGGAGATCCATTAGTCTGGGAGTATTGCGTCGAGTAAAGTATCTGTGAGGGCGTGTTGAATGCAAAGGTACAACTCTACGAGCACGAGCAATGATTCCTGAAACAATCAAGCACGTTAGAACTGATACCTGCAAAATAAAAACACGTTATTATGATCATGCATGAATGCAGTGTTTATCCACATGAGGAACACTTTGTCTCTCGATCCTGGCTTCATCGAGACAAACAATAATCCGGCAGCAATATTCTGATATTCGTCAATCGATTTCATCATACAGATCAGAGATATGTGATTTAGCAAAATACCCCCAACCATGTGTGTGTTGTGTGAGTGCATACGGGAAAGCAAATAAAGCTTGAAGATCAATCACTGAATGAAAACAATCATCGCATAGCAAAATGCACAATAAGTGCCATAGTCATACATCACAGCTGATACAAATATCCAGAATCCGGAAAGAAATACAAGCAAATGAATTCCGTCAACAAGCCTGACGGTAATCCAACACAAACAAGAAAAGCTAGCCTGATGAGGGTCCCCCAGACGGCCCTATATCATCAACCATCTTCGCGAACTCTGCGGCGAACCTGAGCTCGGTGTTCTCTTGCTGTAATCTCCCCACCTCTTTCTGATGAATCTTCATTTGCCTGAAGTAATGATCTCTCTCAGCCATGTAATGATCTCTCTCGGCGATGATCTTCACATTCTCTGTTTCCTTGATCTTCAGCTTTTCCTCCCACTCAGCAATGAGAACTCTGACTCTGTCATCCCTCTGATCCCTCACGAGAATTTGCCTCCTCTTCTGATCTTCGATGACCTTTGAGGCTCTAGCCAATCTCTCTTTGGTGATGTCGTGCTCCTTTGTGGATGACGCTAAGGCTTGGCGGATCTTCCCATAGTAGGCAGTATCCATCTCAAAGCGCTTTGCTTCCAAGGCATGTCGCTTGTCTTGATCTTCCATCTTCACTATAATCTCCTGATTAGCCATCTGAATCCGAGCAACACTTATCTCCAATTCAGCTTTCTCCGCTAGCAACTGATCTCTGGCTCTCTTCATCTCGAGGAATTCTTCCATACTGACAGAAGAACGCGGACCCTCAATCAAAGGACACCCAGGATCACCTCCCGGAAATGGTAGATGTGTGATCTCGATCCTCTCCTGAAGCCAATCATCAAATAGAGGAAAATACCGACTATTGACCTTGCCATAAGGAACTTTACCCTTTCTCTGAATGTCGCGCCACTCATCCAATACTCGCCTCAGCTTGGCCTGATTGCCCTTAATCGGGAAATGAAAGGACTCCTGAATCTCTCGTCCAAGAGGAAGACCATCCACAGCAAACCCCATCTGTCTCCTGAGAAGCACCGGGTTGTAATTGACGCAACCCTGAACTCCCACAAGAGGCACATTGGGAAGACTCCCACAACTGCATATGAAATCCCGTCCTGCCATACCGTCATGAGTCCATGCTATATCAGCAGCCCGCAAACCCATCAATCTGAATGACCATTTGACAGTCGGATCGAGATGAGCAAAAGCACCCTTGGAAGGCAGATACCCCATAAACCACCTGAATAGCATCTGAGCACAACATCGGATCAGACCACCACGCCGCTTCTCGTTCCTGTTATGAACCGAGTAATAGACATCTCCGATCAAAGTAGGAATAGGGTTCCTCTGTATGAACAATCTGATAGCATTATGGTCCACGAAGCTCTTCTGATTAGGAAACAGAATGACACCATAAATGCTCACAGCAATCAAAGCACAGATCGTCTTCTAATTACCCGCAGCAGCATATTCCTTGGCTTTAGCTTCCAAGAAACTCAAATGAAAACCAGGTAATTTTCCTTTCTCCTTCAAACCCTCCTTGACCATCTCCGGACTCAAATAAAGAGCACGGGAAATCCCAAGGATGTCAGGCTCCACCCTAGTAGCATGGAAAGGAATCTGATCACGGATCTGCATACCCAGGATGTTAGCATAGTCCTCCATCAGAGGCCCCAACAAGTAGTCCGGAAACACAAAACATCTCAAACCCGGGTCATAGAACTGGAGAAGTGTATGAATGGCGCTTCTGTCGCTGTCAGTAAGCCTGAAAACCATCTTCAGAATACCACCGTATGCCTCACGGAACATCCCCACATGGTCGGGCGTAATCAATGCTATCATATCTCTCAACTCATCAATCTCTGGGTTGAAGAAACTGTAGGCAACATCATGCTTCAAACCGGTCCTCATGTCTAAGCAAAGAAAATCTCTCAACCAGGATCTCAATAGAAATGTCCCTGCATATGGATAAACATGTGTTAGATGCAGGTAAATGCAAAATGTGATGATGCTGATGAATGAATGCAATGCACTGCCATCCTCCAAGTCATCTGATCATCTGTTGCTCTGAGTCACAGCCCTGATCTCTGAACCGATCACAACCATCTGAGGGAATATGTAACCACAAATCCAACTCAAGGGTTCCGAAATAAACGGAAGATACATCACCATCATCATCAAACAATCTTTGAACAGATACCCACAATCCTCTGAATCGGCCCGGGGAATCCTGAAATAAACGGATCCCCACTGATAAATAACACAGACAGCACTCCGGCGTCTCAGAAATAAATGGCCATAAATCCGACTTATAAATAGGACTCTGATCAGCGGAACCAAAAGTCACCATCAAAGTCACCATCTGAACATGCATCTGTAAGAATCACCCTCCCCTCACAGGTAAATTCTAATCAGGTCGTCCTAAGGCGGATAATAGTCTCGACAATCGGGCAAAGATACTCAATGGGTTTGCCCTTTCGGGTGTGCCATTGTAGCTCTCCTGAGATCGTCTCAACCAAAGATCCGGGAAAGAACGGTCACCAAAGTCAATAGTTCAAAAGAGGTAACCCAACCAAAGTGGAAAACCCCACTGAGGAAGAGCACTCTCGGATGAACCTCGTCCGGCTTGTGATATGTCACGTCGCAACAACATGCCCAACCAACATGTGAGGAACGTGAGACCACACTAATCCTAGGTGTATACTCGGGCCTGGGTTTTAGCCCCACTCAGAACACCCACGCCAAACAGTGGAACCACCTGCACAGAGGACGGCAACATGATAGTATGATGCATGTAAATATTTATGCAAATATATATACAGTCAGAATAATAAATGCAATAAATAAAGCGGCACAAGCAACCTAAGCTATCCTAGAACGCTAGGAAAGACTCGCTTAGGGAAGATGGACCAGCACAGGTCAACATCTAATCCCCAGCAGAGTCGCCAGCTGTCGCATCCGCGAAAAACAACCGGCGGGCTAAAACAAAACAACACAGAGCCGCCACCGTGCGTTATTTATCCCAAAAGAGGGAAAGGAAACGTGATCGCTCGACTGTGTGAGTCGAGAATGGGATACAAACTGCAAGTGCACAGTTCTATCGCGTAGTTTTAAAAGATATCGATCCCACAGGGACTTATGAATCGATGTACCGTTATCTAAAGTTACTACGTAAATCTAAGGTGAAAATGTTTGATTGTTTGGGGAAAAACTAAGAGCTAAACTAATATCTAGATTAAATATCAATAAAACGGATATCGGTATGTAGTTCGTCAAAACTAGGGAGTCAATTCCTTGTCGGTCTCTCGGTTTTAAAATAAATCGTTTCGATTAACTTTATTGGTTAAAGGTTTTATCTCAAACTCTCGCTCTGTTGAAGAAACCATGATCTTATATTAATGTAGCTGTCACTTATAATTAAGTCAAAAATCATATTTTGAAAACAATAAAGTTGCAGAAACTCTTTTTAAGAAAATACTGACCGTTTTAAACACCCTTATCTCAAACTCTCGCTCTGTTGACTTAGGTTATACAATTAAATCTAAATGCTTAACTCTCGTCCTCACATTCAATCTTTAAAAATACTTTTTGGAAAAAGGTCAGAATTTAATTAATTCTAAAACTTGCTCTCGCCCTGAGATAGACTTAATGACTAACTTACACTGTCCAGTTAAAACCTCAAACTCTCGCTCTGTTGGTTTCAACTTCTTTATGTCTTTTACTTTTGTAAAAAATCTTGTTATTAAACCTGTAAGTTAAGACCATAAAAAGATTGATTCTAATTTTAAGTTTGAATAGACCGACTCAGTCTTGACCCCTTTTTCTGCTTACTTTACATACCGATACCTAGGCGAATTAGCCAGACATGCTAACTAAATAATAATTATTATCATGCATACACAGACTCATTTCAGGCAGGCAATGTAAATAAACAATAGAGTAAAACATTAAATATTAAATAACAATTAGAGAACCTGAATGCGTAATACAAAGGTCTTGAACACTCCTCCACAAGCCGGTAGGATTTGTTCTTCGATTCTTCAATTAAACAGTAAATTAAATCAAGGAAATAAAAAAAACTCGAATATAACGTAAGGTTAAATCCGGTATAAAGTTGCACAGTAGTTTCCGGTGTAGAAACTACTACGCGAAAAATATCTAAAAGTTAAAAACGGGAAAGGTAAATTTGCAAGGGAAGAAGAAAATAAAACTTGCAAAATAAACAAATAAAATAAACAATATTAATTCTGCTGGAAAAAGAAAAATAAGCAAAAACTTGAACAGAAAATCGGCAGAGCTTCGGTGTGTGTAAACGGCAAAGAGAGGAGAGCAAACGAGAGGGATTAGGGTAGCTATTTATAGTAGTGCTACTAACTGCCTTTTTCTTCTTTTCCACGAGTCTTCAGCATGCTAAATTCACGGCTTGGGAATAGGACACGAAGTCCTCAACGTTACTTCCATTCCTCTGAGAGCGTAACTTGCGCCAAAAAGCTAGTGGACTGGTGTGACGCTCGTCACACCATGTGTGACGTCCGTCACAAGGCTACTTCGCGTGACGCTCGTCACGCGTCCTGTGACGTCCGTCACAGGCACAGCATTGGTGACTTGTGCGCTTTGGGCTGGGCTTTGGCCTTTGGTTCCTTTTCTCTCCTTTTTGTTCCTTTTTACACCTCCTTTTCTTCCCTTTTTCACTTTTGCTTCAAAATGGGTACCTGATATAAATAGAAGAGGAATACTGCATAATATCTGATAAAATGAGATGAACTAGCGTAAATGATAAAATAATTTAATTGAATTAAGTCTTAAAAAGCGATATAATTTCGTGTTATCAAACTCCCCCATACTTAGATCTTTGCTTGTCCTCAAGCAAAATTCAGTATAGAACTTGTTAAAAGTTTTAGCCTGATGAAATTTTAAAGCACACATCAATTCGTACTAGGTCGCCAATGGATTTTTGTTTAGGAGGATTTTTTTGAGTTTAATCTTGACATCAACAACTACCGTTACAACTTAGATAACCCTACCTTATGCCAATCAGTTCAAGTACCCTATGATAGCTATCCTGGTTCCTTTAGTCTTATTTTACCCGTTTTCATTCTAGCGAAATCACATTAAGCCCTTTATCTTTTTGCGCACATAGTGGAGTAACCGGTTAGTGATTATGATCCGCATTTAGCTAGAAGTTCTGGTACATAAGTCGGATAACTTCATTATTCAGTCCATTGCAAATTGCGGGGGATCGAACCGTAGTCCGCCCTACCAAGTTCAGTACCAGATTCCTACTGAACCAATTCATAATGGATCTTTCGTATTGTGCTTTTACATGATCTGCAACCTTTAGATTAAATGATCTGGTAAGGATCACCTAATTTAATTAGTGCATTTCTTGACATATTCGTATATTTCATGTTACTTTGGGGATCATTCACTTATATTCATCGGCTCTCCACGTAGTTTGCTATTAAGATGGTGCTGACTTCTGTATAAACTACTTGGGGTTACCATAGAACTAAAAGTTCAAGGAGTTCGGTATAATAGGTACTTATCCTGATCTAACATATTGAGGTTCTCAGAGCGTTGTTATGGTAATGATTTTGTTTTGATTTCACTCAAGTTTTATAAAGTAAGCAACCTTTATACTTATTGGGTGTGTTAAAATTTTTGTTATGGCTCAAGAAAGTTGAGGGAAATAGATAATAGAAAATTTTTCACATTCAGGACTTAACTTAAAAAAATATTTTGTTTTTTTTTTTTTATAGGGAAATAACAATGAAAAGGGAGAGTACATACTTGAAACAAAGATGAGAATGGAAAGAATAATGTTTCCCCCCCATACTTGAACTAAACATTGTCCTCGATGTTTTAAGGGAAAGAAATACAAAATGGAGATGAAAAGAAAGATACAACTAAGGCTGCCTTCCACCTCTGGTTCTTGGTCCTGGTGATCTTTGACGTATGTCTAAGCTGTCGAATCTGCTAAACAACTCAGTAAACCGCTGGTCGGTTATGGCATTCCGAGCATCCTGTTGCTGTTGCATTTGACGCATCATCTGCATCATATCTGCATTCTGTGCCTGCATACCATCGATAGCATCCATAATGTCGTCGTTGGTCGCAGGTCGTCTTCGTCGACGACGTTGGGAGGATGGGCCGGCTGCATTACTGGAAGGGTTGAGCGGGACTGATTGTTGTGTTGGCGGATGATCACCTTGTTCCATTTCTTCAAACTCATCTGTTTGCTGGTTTGTTTGTGAAGGCTCGGTGGTTTCAGGAGCGCTAAGATCGTAGAGGTGGCGGTCCGGGTTTGTGACATCGGTTAGGGTGGTATTGGGTAGCACAACACTTGGGACTGCTTGGTTGTTCACCATAAGATAATAGCCTCCGCCTACTCTGTTTTTAATCAGGCGGCTGGAGCGGCAATAGCTGATATCCATAGACAGGGGAGGTAGGGATTCTAAAGTTTGGAGTTTATCCCCTAGGTTCAGGCCAAGTGCTATGGAGGTTATTAATCCACCAATTATGAATGGTTGCCGGCCTCTAGCACATAAGGTGCGGATATGATGAAAGAGAAAAGAGGCGGCGTTTACCTTAGTATCCGATTCGAAAACGCACTGGAGGAAAAAGAGTTCTTTTGAGTTGACCTTGCTGTTGTTTGGTCTTCCAAAGAGTGTGTTTTGCAGGATACGGAGAAAATAACGGATGGTGGGGTTATGGACGTGGGAGAGAAGGAGTTCTTCCCAGTTGTAGGTATTTATACCGGAAATTTTCTTAAAAAGGTCGAAAACTAGAACTGTGTTCCAGTTTGAGGTTGGAGGGATTCTGGCATGGAGCAGACCTTCTGTGGGGAAATGTAGCATGGCACTCAATTCGCGTTGGGTTAGAGAGTACTCGGTGTTAAACATACGGAAGGTAGCCGTACCGGTTAGAAATTCACCTTCACCGGCGGGAGTGGTGTAGTCGTAAGAACTTAGGAATTCTAAGGTTAGGGAAGGATAGGTGGGTTGGTTATGGGTGCAAAGGAAGGTTAAATCGGCTTTACGGAGCATCCACTCGATACCTTGGAGTAAGCCCAATTGTTGTAAACAAGTTAAATCGGGGTACCTGGTGGAAGCGACGCCTCGCTGTTGGAAGCGCTCGAATTGCTCCTGCTGATAGTTGTCATCTCCGGATCGGAAGATGATATTTCCGAAATTTTGATTTCCCGCCATTGTGATGAATTTTTGAAGGGATGATTTGGAAAGGAAAAGAAGTGTGTTTGATATGAGAGATTTGTTTTGTGGTGAATGAAGGGAGTTTTGGTAGGTATTTATAGGAGAAGGATTGGAAGGTAGAAAGAAAAAGTGGTTGAAAAGTAATTAAGTGTGGTAAATGAAAAATGAATGGGGAATGTAAAAAGGTAATGGGTGTAACGTTCGTCTCCAACGGCTCCCTAACGTTCACATGTCTGAGGGGCGTTACGCTCGTCACAAGGCTGTGACGCTCGTAACAGGCACTAAGTGTGCCGTCCGTTATGGGTGGTGTGACGCTCGTCACACTTCCTTTTTGGAAAGGCTTAGTAGCGCTTCACAGAATCACTTTGGTAGCGTATTTTAATGTTTTATTTAGCTTATGGTTATTTTTAGTCTGCAATTTTAATGCACTGTGCACGTTACTTGCTTTGTATAATAATAATAGGTAACAACAGTAGAACGTAACAGGCATTTGCATAATAAAATTAACTAAACAGCTTCAATAAAAAGGAGATCATAATGTATTACAGGAAGGGAAAATAATGAAATGAAATAGAAATAATCATGAATTCAAACAACATTAATGAAAAAATCTAGCCTAAAACTAAATAACTTAGAAAGGAAAAATAACTAAATTCCATCTATCTTCGGATCTCTGGCCGGAGGAGTAAAAGAGTTAACATGATGCCGTAACATACGTAACTGACTTGCCGTGCTGCTCATGTGTTCTAGGACTGCAAGTCTCAAGCTGTGGAAATCTTCCCTGAGGGCGTTTTGTTCTGACATCAAAGCTTCAATGACGGTTTTAATATCTGTTCCTGGCATATGATGTCGGAGATCAGGCATGGCTGATTCTTCGGTCAGGACAGGCTGAGGAGGAGGATCAATATCATGGTAGCCGGATGGAGTCTGAGGGTCAGATTCAGCAAGAGAGATATGGTCAACATAGTGCTCATAGTCATCACAAATCTCATAATCCTGGATGGATTCAGTGGATCCATCAGGAGTTGGGGTTTCATTCAGGTTATAGAGCCAGTTCCTTTGGTTATGAACACTAGTCCTAGGATCGGGCATGGTGAATAGGCAGAGAACCTGGTTATCAATAACAAGCTCAAACTCATCAGACCCTATGTTTGCTATAAACATAGTGTTGAAGAGGAAAGGTATACTCATAGTGGTAATGCCACAAAAAGGGTTCAGGTCAAGCATAGGCTGACGTAATCCAATAGCATTACCTATCATAGTTATCAGGCCGCCTATTCTAATGGGTGCTCTCTCATCCTGGATAAGGTGGTCCAAATTAGCTAACATAAAAGTAGCACCGTTTACTGGACGGTTCTGGGAAGCACAAAATATGATGAAGAGTTCATCACGTGAAACTGAAGTACTATTTGGCTTCTTCCCAAATAAAGTGTGGGTCAGGATCTTATGGAAATAGCGAAAAGTCGGGTTATGTATGTTTCCAGAGAGAAACTCATGTTCTTCGGGCTCATCGTTTCCAGTCAGCTTACCCCAAAAGTGTTCAAGCTCTCTATATTCAAAAAGTTCTTCCTGGCTTATAGTGAATGTATCAAAGGAGGTAGGAAAACCCAAAAGGTTGGTGAAGTCTCTAATATTAAATTGGTACTCCATATTGAACATTCTGAACTGGATAAAACCTCTGGTAATTCCTTTTCCATGGCTAGGTAGATAGATTAATGAACTAAGGAATTCTAGTGTGAGTCTCCGGTAGGTGGTGAAATGTCTCAGGATAGGGGAGGTCTCCCATCCTATCTGATTCAGCAAAAACAGGACACTCTGTCTCAGTCCAAGGGCAGTCATAGCCCAATCATCAGCATATAAACTAGGTAGCATCTCTCTAGCGGCTAGTTCTTCAAACCTTCGTTTCTGAGCCATTCCTCTGAACTTGATACCCATACGATCAAAATGTCCCATCTGGTTAGTGTTAACTAGAGAAAAGAAACATGAGTTTAAGTCAGGATTTGGCCAAATGCCGAAAGAAGAAAAGAATTATTATTATTATTATATATAGATATATTTTTTTTTCTTTTTGAATAAATCAATAATGAATACTAAATAGAAATTAAAAGAATAATTAAGATAAAAATAGAGAAATGATAATAATAATAGAATAATAAAATAACAGATTAATTTGTGGGTTGTCTCCCACTAAGCGCTTTGTTTAAATGTCGCAAGCTCGACGACTCAGGAGTGTAAGTACTCATGGTGGTTCTTTCGAGGATGAATCCTCGGTTAAACTTTTAATTATCCTTGATTTCCATGGCCACTTATCAATCCATCTCTCATAACCGTCACTTTTTCTTCTTTTTCTTCTGCGAGGTAGTTTATCCTCCTGAACTTGTGGTGGTGGTTCTGGCTCTATTACGGGAGCTAGCTTTTCAGGTTTAGGTTCAATTTTTGAAATCACCACCTCAAAGTCTGGTTTGCCCCTTTTTATACTAATTAGTTTTCTAATTTCATGGGCTTCAAATTCCCTCTTCTTGTTCAGGGTGACAGATAAAGGTGCATTGGTGTGGATATTTTCTGATAGCTCCTCATTTCTTTCGGATTTGGGGTCTACCTTAACTTCCACAGACCTTCGCGGGAAAGGAATTGGTGATTTATAGGGAGAAGGGACAACACATAGCTCTTCCTTCTCTACCTTTTTGACAACCTCCCTTTCGGGTGGTGTTTGTGGAACTTTCTCAATCTCTACTTTTTTCTCACCTGAACCCTCCTCATTGTCACTATCCTTAGGATTTTCGATAAATCTTTCACTGGTGGTTGTTACCATATCCGCATGTTTCTCAGGGAAAGGTCCTAGAGGTGTCTGCGCAAGTAGGAAGATTTGAGTCTCCAATGTCTCGTTGTGAGTGACGAGGGACTCGACCACATTGTTCAGTTGCGTAAGGGTTTCATTGGTATAGAGACTTTGTTTCCTAAATTCTTCATTCTGAAGAGTTTGTGTAGCCACAAAGCGTTCCATCATAGATTCCATCCTTAAGTGAGTTTGCGTCTCAATGAAATCCTCCATTAATATTTCCAGGTTGGATTTATAGGAATCTTGCGATTCCTCAAAATACTGGGAGTGATAATCGTAGAGAAAGTTTGGGTGATACATAGTGATAGAGAAAAAAAAATTGCCTTAGTCTCTACAGCGTAACAGAAGAGTTACGATATCGATTAAATAAAAGTCCCCGGCAACGGCGCCAAAAACTTGATCGCTCGACTGTGTGAGTCGAGAATGGGATACAAACTGCAAGTGCACAGTTCTATCGCGTAGTTTTAAAAGATATCGATCCCACAGGGACTTATGAATCGATGTACCGTTATCTAAAGTTACTACGTAAATCTAAGGTGAAAATGTTTGATTGTTTGGGGAAAAACTAAGAGCTAAACTAATATCTAGATTAAATATCAATAAAACGGATATCGGTATGTAGTTCGTCAAAACTAGGGAGTCAATTCCTTGTCGGTCTCTCGGTTTTAAAATAAATCGTTTCGATTAACTTTATTGGTTAAAGGTTTTATCTCAAACTCTCGCTCTGTTGAAGAAACCATGATCTTATATTAATGTAGCTGTCACTTATAATTAAGTCAAAAATCATATTTTGAAAACAATAAAGTTGCAGAAACTCTTTTTAAGAAAATACTGACCGTTTTAAACACCCTTATCTCAAACTCTCGCTCTGTTGACTTAGGTTATACAATTAAATCTAAATGCTTAACTCTCGTCCTCACATTCAATCTTTAAAAATACTTTTTGGAAAAAGGTCAGAATTTAATTAATTCTAAAACTTGCTCTCGCCCTGAGATAGACTTAATGACTAACTTACACTGTCCAGTTAAAACCTCAAACTCTCGCTCTGTTGGTTTCAACTTCTTTATGTCTTTTACTTTTGTAAAAAATCTTGTTATTAAACCTGTAAGTTAAGACCATAAAAAGATTGATTCTAATTTTAAGTTTGAATAGACCGACTCAGTCTTGACCCCTTTTTCTGCTTACTTTACATACCGATACCTAGGCGAATTAGCCAGACATGCTAACTAAATAATAATTATTATCATGCATACACAGACTCATTTCAGGCAGGCAATGTAAATAAACAATAGAGTAAAACATTAAATATTAAATAACAATTAGAGAACCTGAATGCGTAATACAAAGGTCTTGAACACTCCTCCACAAGCCGGTAGGATTTGTTCTTCGATTCTTCAATTAAACAGTAAATTAAATCAAGGAAATAAAAAAAACTCGAATATAACGTAAGGTTAAATCCGGTATAAAGTTGCACAGTAGTTTCCGGTGTAGAAACTACTACGCGAAAAATATCTAAAAGTTAAAAACGGGAAAGGTAAATTTGCAAGGGAAGAAGAAAATAAAACTTGCAAAATAAACAAATAAAATAAACAATATTAATTCTGCTGGAAAAAGAAAAATAAGCAAAAACTTGAACAGAAAATCGGCAGAGCTTCGGTGTGTGTAAACGGCAAAGAGAGGAGAGCAAACGAGAGGGATTAGGGTAGCTATTTATAGTAGTGCTACTAACTGCCTTTTTCTTCTTTTCCACGAGTCTTCAGCATGCTAAATTCACGGCTTGGGAATAGGACACGAAGTCCTCAACGTTACTTCCATTCCTCTGAGAGCGTAACTTGCGCCAAAAAGCTAGTGGACTGGTGTGACGCTCGTCACACCATGTGTGACGTCCGTCACAAGGCTACTTCGCGTGACGCTCGTCACGCGTCCTGTGACGTCCGTCACAGGCACAGCATTGGTGACTTGTGCGCTTTGGGCTGGGCTTTGGCCTTTGGTTCCTTTTCTCTCCTTTTTGTTCCTTTTTACACCTCCTTTTCTTCCCTTTTTCACTTTTGCTTCAAAATGGGTACCTGATATAAATAGAAGAGGAATACTGCATAATATCTGATAAAATGAGATGAACTAGCGTAAATGATAAAATAATTTAATTGAATTAAGTCTTAAAAAGCGATATAATTTCGTGTTATCAAAACGCTCGAAGTAAACCTAGGAAAAGCATGGTCTCACGACCAAAGAGAGTGGGATCGGGAGTCGGTTACGCAAGGGGAAGGTATTAGCACCCCTCACGTCCGTCGTACTCGACGGGATCCACGCTCAAAAGATAGATTAAGGTTGCTAAAACAAACATCACACACACACACTGAAAACAACACAGGTGGGAGAAGAGGGGAAAGGGCTCGCTAGGACATCGCGTCCTATGCCTACGTATCTCGTCTGGAACGAGAATCAGAGCTGCCGTAGTTCGGCTCACGCACGCCAAACAAGACACACACAACCACAGGCAAACCTGGAACCCGAATGCCAATCGCTGGACTTACATCGGCTTCCGAACCAAACAAACACACTCAGGATACGGACAGCCAATCGCTGGGCTTACATCCCTATCCTGACACACAAGAAGAAACAAACAACAAGTCGCTAAGGAGTCGGGAACTCGAGCCTAGCAACCGTCAAGCAAACACACACAAAAAGAAAAAAAAGTGCCCGGAGAGACCTCGCACGGTCTCCTGCCTACGTACCTCATCTGGTATGAGGATCAGGGCGACGTAGTTCCCCTGAACGGGAAAGAAATTCTAACCAGATACAAAGGGAGACACACTACTAGGGAGCTATACTCGAGCCTAGATGTTATCATGCATCATTGCCCTATGTTATGGTTTCTATCCTAACTTGCACAGGTAGCAAGCTAAACCTAAACAGGCAAAACAAAACACACATGCTCAATCAAAATAAAGCAAACATTCACAAGTAGCACACACTATATCCAGTCAAGTGAGGCTCAAACAAGGGTGAGGCTGCAAGAGCAAGCCAACTGTACAGGGCAGTGTTAGCTCTTAACCCTGACATTGAGAGTCAGGGTGAAGCCAGATGAAAGGTGAGTGAAGATTAGACTTCACAGCTCTTATCCCTGGCCATGGAGAGCTTCAGACAAAGGAGTGTGGGTTCAGAAAGTGGGAACCCTTCTACACTCAAGACTCTGACTCAACTGTACAACTGTACAAGATCTTGGGTTAATGTCCCAATGCATCAACACAGTGGTGCGAGCAGAGGGACGACTCAACAGAATAGCGGGAGATAGATTGCATATCTCTCTTATCCGCCAATTGCCTTAATCAAGGTCTTCTTCTGCTTGGGGACAAAGTTAAACAATCACAAACATTGCCTCTTAAGGAGGACTTCAGACAGGTGTCTGGCCAAGTAACAGGCCAGGTCTTCCAGACTACATGGAGACAAGAGAGTCTACCTCAATTGGTTTATACAACCAAGCAGCAGCACAAGCAAGTTCAAAGATGAATTGTTAGCGACTAAAGTACCTGAAATCAATCTAATTCAGTCAGTATACCAATCACAGAGTCAAAACAAACAGCATAAGAACCAACAGACAATGTATAATCAGACAATACAATGTGCAAAGCACAATCAACTCAAGTGAGCCAAGCACAAGCTCAAAGCAAGTGAGCCAAGCATCCTACAAAACACACAAGTTAGTTCACAACAAGCAACTAAACTCAATCAACTTGCATTAACCTCCTCAAAGCATTTGCTTCTTCAACCTTCAATGATGTACAGTTGTGAATTCGTGCGTTTTCCACCTTGTAATGCCAAAACAGACCTTCTATGATGCTTGAGTTGATGAATGAAGCAAGTCTTGGATGTTAATTGTGCACGATCTTGATGAAATCTTGAATTGCCATTGTTGCACCTCACTTTAACAGTCCAAAATCTGGCTTGGAAATGAGGAAATCTTGCTTCAATTAGCTTCAATAATGCATATAGATGATGAATGGATGAAGATCAATGCAAAGTTTTTTGAAGAAATTGCAAATTTTTTGGAAAAAAAGTGAGAGAGAAAGTGAAGAGGTTTTTGAGATTTTCAGATCTAGAATGAAATTCTGTTATGATTAATCAAAAAACCGTTAGGATTATGTTTATATATGTATTATTAAACATGTTAGTAATCACAATTAGTGCTAATGAAGTGGATTAGTGAAAATGCAAATTCATGCTAAATGGCAATTTGGTAATTTCACCCACACTTATGCAATGCAATGTAACAGTGGAATTTTTTTGTTGCAGCAAGTTTCAAATGGTGTATGTGAGCTAATGCAATTGGAATTATGTAAAAACCATGCATATTTCTCAAAATCACTTTTTCCCTCCACTTTTTAAAATTAATTCACTTGAAAAATGGACTTTTTATGTGATGAGTTTTCATGACATGTGATGATGGATCATGATAGTACATGTCAAATGGAGTTTGCTCAAAGAAACCTCACTCAATTTGGCCTTGTGAATCAAAAGTTATGCCACTTTGAAATTCAACTTTTTTGGACAATGATCAATCCATAACTTGCCAACCACACATGAGAAATGAGTGTTCTTGAATTTTTTGTAAAGGTGAGAGCAAGATCTACAACTTTCATGTTGAACAAATTTTCATTTGAAGCGTTTTTGGACACGTAATTTTGAGGTGCAAAACTTTCCATTTTTGGCAATTTTCAATTACAAGTCACTTTCTATTTTTGGAAAGTTTTCATCTGACTTTATTTTCTTCATTCTTGATGTTTGAAATGTCACATAAAACTTGTTTAGACATGAATGAAGTGTCTCTTGCCCTCTCCCACCTCCAAATCCATCATTTCAGGCACAGTTGACCACAGTTGACTTTTCTGACTGATAGATGAATCTGGCTATGCACTGATCAAGTTGAGCTTCAAACTCCTGATGAAATGGCTCAATGATGAAACCCTAGCTTCCATAAGCTCAATACAATCATAAAATGATCCCCATATCCATTGAAAACCTCATCTCCTCGCCAAGCCCTGATTGGCCCAATGCAGATGATTCAACTGATTAGGGTTGACCAGTGGTCAAAACCCTAATCTCAAGGTATCTGATCAATCTCTTGAATCTCTTGGATGATGACAAGACCATAATGATGATGATGTACCATTGCAACCAAGATCAAGCTCAATCTCCTTGAGAAACCATGAAACCCTAATTTGTACCACACATCCTCAGATGATTAATGATCAATTCAATGAACCCTCAGCTTGAATCTTAACCTCTCTTATCTTCTGATCAAGACCTAGGAGGATGACTTGCTTAACGTAGCCACATGTTATGCAAATATGCAATGCCTAATGACCTACAAATGATATGCAAAAATGCAAAGCTAGTCCCAAGAGAGGAGGGCAAATTTTGAGGTGTTACACTACTATGAGGGCTTCGTATTTAGACTCATTGTTTGAGCAAGTACCATCTACTTTGTACTGGTATTTTATTGGAATTTTGTTATGAGAAATAATTACAACCCCGATGCATGTACCATCCTTATGACTAGACCCATTGAAGCATAACTTCCAAGGTCCTAATTCGAGATAGTTTAATGCGTTTGCGTCTATGGAGTGGTCGACTATAAAGTTTGCTACCACTTGCCCTTTAACAGCTCTTAATGGAAGCTATGTTAAAGAAACATCAGTCAATACTAATGCCCATTTCCCAATTCGACTATGCAAAATTGGTTTGGATAACATATGTTTAATAACGTCACAATGAGATGAAACATAAATGTTAACAGGTTTGATATAATGTTTCAATTTTGTACATGAGAAATATAAGCATAAACATAATTTTTCGATCATGCTATACCTAGTTTCTGCATCATTTAAAACTCTACTGAGGTAGTAAATGGCTCTTTCGACATTATTATCATCCTCCTGAGCTAACATGCTTCCTAAAGTTTTGTCAGATGCAGATATATACAATATCATACTTTTATTTCTACAAGGTGGGGTCAAGATTGGTGGATGACTCAGGTATGCTTTAATCTTATTGAATGCTTCTTGTTGAGCCTGTCCCCATTCGAACCCTTCCTTATTGAGTCGAAGCAAAGGTGAAAATGCTTGCGTCTTCCCACTAAGGTTTGAGATGAATCTCCTTAGGAAATCGATCTTGCCCTGTAGTGACTGCAAACTTTTCTTCGTCGATGGCGCTTTTGCTTCCATGATGGCCTTGGTCTTATTCTGGTTTATTTCGATCCCCTTTTTGTGGACCACAAAACCTAAGAAATCCCTAGCCTGCACACGAAAAGCGCATTTTAAAGGATTCATTTTTAGACCATGTTTTCTAATCCTCTCGAAAGATATTCAAAGATAGTTTACGTGACTCTTCCCTGAAACAGACTTAATAACAATATCGTCTATATAGATTTGCATAAAAGTTTTTATGAAATCGTGGAAGATCGAATTCATCGCTCTTTGGTAGGTTTCCCCATCATTTTTCAAACCAAAAGGCATCACTGCCCATTCGTAGGAGAAATCGTTAGCCACTTGGTTTTCTAATCGAGGTATGTGTCAAACAGAAACCATTTCGAATCTTTTTAGCAGTCGACTGGCGATTATGAAATACATGATTAAATTCTCCTTAACACATCTATATTCCTTTGTGATCTATTTTATGACCAACTCTGAATCACCCATTATTTCGACTCGAGTTGCCCCCAATTCCAACAACATTTCAAGTCCTGCTATGAGGGCTTCGTATTTAGACTCATTGTTTGAGCATGTACCTTCTACTTTGTACTGGAATTTTATTGGAATTTTGTTAGGAGAAATAATTACAACCCCGACGCATGTACCATCCTTATGACTAGACCCATCGAAGTATAACTTCCAAGGTCCCAATTCGAGATAGTTCAATGCGTTTGCGTCTATGGAGTGGTCGACTATAAAGTTTGCTACCACTTTCCCTTTAACACCTCTTAATGGAAGGTATTTTAAAGAAAATTCAGTCAATGCTAATGCCTATTTCCCAATTCGACTATGCAAAATTGGTTTGGATAACATATGTTTAATAACGTCACAATGAGATGAAACATAAATGTTAACATGTTTGATATAATGTTTCAATTTTGTACAAGAGAAATATAAGCATAAACATAATTTTTCGATCATGCTATACCTAGTTTCTGCATCATTTAAAACTCTACTGAGGTAGTAAATGGCTCTTTCGACATCATTATCATCCTCCTGAGCTAACATGCATCCTAAAGTTTTGTTAGATGCAGATATATACAATCTCATACTTTTATTTCTACAAGGTGGTGTCAAGATTGGTGGATGACTCAAGTATGCTTTAATATTATTGAATGCTTCTTGTTGAGCCTGTCCCCATTCGAACCCTTCCTTATTGAGTCGAAGCAAAGGTGAAAGTGCTTGCATCTTCCCACTAAGGTTTGAGATGAATCTCCTTAGGAAATTGATCTTGCCCAGTAGTGACTGCAAACCTATCTTCGTCGATGGCACTTTCGCTTCCATGATGGCCTTGGTCTTATTCTGGTTTATTTCAATCCCCTTTTTGTGGACCACAAAACCTAAGAAATCCCCAGCCTGCTCACAAAAGCACATTTTAAAGGATTCATTTTTAGACCGTGTTTTCTCATCCTCTCTAAAGATATTCAAAGATGGTTTACGTGACTCTTCCCTGAAACAGACTTAATAACAATATCGTCTATATAGATTTGCATAAAAAAATTTATGAAATCGTGGAAGATCGAATTCATTTCTCTTTGGTAGGTTGCCCCAGCATTCTTCAAACCAAAAGGCATCACTACCCATTCGTAGGAGAAATCGTTAGCCACTTGGTTTTCTAGTCGAAGTATGTGTCAAATAGAAACCATTTTGAATCTTTTTAGCAGTCGACTGGCGATTATGAAATACATGATTAAATTCTCCTTAACACATCTATATTCCTTTGTGATCTATTTTATGACCAACTCTGAATCACCCATTATTTCGACTCGAGTTTCCCCCAATTCCAACAACATTTCAAGTCCTGCTATGAGGGCTTCGTATTTAGACTCATTGTTTGAGCAGGTACCTTCTACTTTGTACTGGAATTTTATTGGAATTTTTCTAGGAGAAATAATTACAACCCCTACGATGTACCATCCTTATGACTAGACCCATCGAAGTATAACTTCCAAGGTCCCAATTCGAGATAGTTCAATGCGTTTGTGTCTATGGAGTGGTCGACTATAAAGTTTGCTACCACTTGCCCTTTAACAGCTCTTAATGGAAGGTATGTTAAAGAAAATTCAGTCAATGCTAATGCCCATTTCCCAATTCGACTATGCAAAATTGGTTTGGATAACATATGTTTAATAACGTCACAATGAGATGAAACATAAATGTTAACAGGTTTGATATAATGTTTCAATTTTGTACAAGAGAAATATAAGCATAAACATAATTTTTTGATCATGATATACCTAGTTTATGCATCATTTAAAACTCTACTGAGGTAGTAAATGGCTCTTTCGACACCATTATCATCCTCCTGAGCTAACATGCTTCCTAAAGTTTTGTCAGATGCAGATATATACAATCTCATACTTTTATTTCTACAAGGTAGTGTCAAGATTGGTGGATGACTCAAGTATGCTTTAATCTTATTGAATGCTTCTTGTTGAGTCTGTCCCCATTCGAACCCTTCCTTATTGAGTCGAAGCAAAGGTGAAAATGCTTGCGTCTTCCCACTAAGGTTTGAGATGAATCTCCTTAGGAAATTGATCTTGCCCAGTAGTGACTGCAAACCTTTCTTTGTCGATGGCGCTTTCGCTTCAATGATGGCCTTGGTCTTATTCTGGTTTATTTTGATCCCCTTTTTGTGGACCACAAAACCTAAGAAATCCCCAGCCTACACACAAAAGCGCATTTTAAAGGATTCATTTTTAGACCGTGTTTTCTCATCCTCTCTAAAGATATTCAAAGATGGTTTACGTGACTCTTCCCTGAAACAGACTTAATAACAATATCGTCTATATAGATTTGCATAAACGTTTATGAAATCGTGGAAGATCAAATTCATCGCTCTTTGGTAGGTTGCCCCAGCATTTTTCAAACCAAAAGGCATCACTACCCATTCGTAGGTGCCTAAGGCTTTGAGGCAACAAAATGTTGTTTTCAGGACATCCTCTTCAGCAATAAATATTTAATTATACCCATAATACCCGTCAAGCATGCTTAAATATTCTTAACCTGTAGCAGAATCGACTAGCATTTCCGCCACTAGCATCTATGTTTTCGACAATGCCATCTATGTTTTCGACAATGCCATATGGGCGCCAAATTATTATCCTCTGGTGCATTGAAGATGGGACAGCTCCGACCCCATGTATCCATTCTCTTCCAAGCAATAGATTGTAGTTAGCCTTTGTTCCCACAATCATAAACATTATGGTCCTAGTGACTGCCCCTACAGTTAATTCGACTTGGATAGCCCCCATGGTGGAACCCACTTTACCTTCATAGTTAGTTAGCACCATATTATGAGGTTTGGCATCAGTATCATATTTGCCAATTTTCCTCAGCATGCGGTGAGGCATCAAGTTCACAGTCGCTCCACAATCCACCAATATTTTATTAACGGGTACGTCTTCGACTTTTCCAGTGATCAAGAGGGGTTTGGGGTGGCTCTTCATGGCTTCATTGGGCCTTTCGAAAAAGGCATTTTGCTCTTCAACACAGTCGTTGTTCATCACATAGTAACACACTAGCTTGTGAGCGGCCATCTCTCTCTATGATATTATCGTTATCTTCGAATTCAATAATCCGATCGAATTCCCTTGGCATCACAGATACCACCCCAACTAAGATGTCCAAGGAAGCTTCCGAACCAGAGTCGAAGTTGTCCGTCAACATTTCATCTTCGGCGGCGACCTGATTGTATTTTTCATTGGCCGTTTTAACTGGAATATTGGGATTTCTTTTGATAAAGTTTGGGTCCTCCATTTTCTTCACAGTCACATTGGTACTCGACTCAGCTTGATCCCTCTCACTAGCTTCTCTTTAGGCTTTTCTCTTTCTTTGTTCTCTCCTCCACTGAGATCTGGTCATAGGGTTTTTTCCCTTATAGTTCTCGGACACATGTGAGGTCCTTTTGTCAAACAGAAATTCTTTGTGGTCAGCCAGTGACGAACCCCTTTCAACCTCGAAGTTCTTCCACTTTCCATGACTGTGTTTCTAGCCATCAGTTTGCTTGACCCATTTTCCATTTGACCCTTCGACATTAGGCCTGAAGGAAATGGGCTTGAAATTTCGCCCTGCTTGCTTGGTTTCACTCAACTTCACCATGGGGCGTCTTGGATCAGGATATATCCTGGGATCGAAAGCCCTTCCTGGCTTACCCACTTGATGATTTTGGATGGCTTTATGACCATCTTGGTGATTTACTCTCCTAACCGCTTCAAGATTCTGAGCTGCTTTCTTGTCGAATACAGCACTGCACCTAGGGCATAGCATAACTTTCGACTTCTTTTTCTGACACCTTCGGAGGAAGTCCGACAACGTTTCTTCCTCTTGAGGGAAGGCGACCTTGTCATACTCCTCATGTCTACATTCATCGTCGACCTCCATATATGTTTCTTGAGATAACTCGACCATATTGACCTCCATGTGGATATCCTCAATAATATCTAACCTTTTGAATTGTATTTGAAGGCCCTTAGTGGCCTTGTCCATCTGAACAAAATCATCAGTGGTCTCTTTAGTGATCATCATTAACTTTGAACTTTCAGCGTCCTCACCATCGGATGCTTCAGCATTTTTGTTGCTGATATCTCCTGCAGCCTTTTGAGCAAAATCATCAAGAGGCGTTTGCTCGAAGTACTCATGAACCCTGGCCATAACAGGTCCATTAACAAAGTCTTTAGTTACTTCATTCATGTTGAAGTCATCAGTGACTTCAATAAGGTTCACTTCCTCTGGTTCAGTATAATGGGCCTCAACTACTTGTAGAGGATCGAAGTAGATCTTCATCTTGCTCCGTGTTTTGTCTCTGAACTTGAGTCTTCCTTCCTGGATGGAATTCTGCACAAGATCCCTGAAAAGAAAACATTGAGACGTTTTATGACCCAACAAACCATGGTATTTGAAAAATCCTCTTTTCTTTCTTTGCTCTAAAGGGGGAACTTTAGCACCCATAGGTACTATCATTTGACCATCTTTGACTAATAAGTCGAAAATTTCGTCACACTTTGTAACGTTGAACGTATAAGTTTTCTTAGGAAATTTGTCACTCTTTTCAGGTTCGACAGGATTTTTCCAATTCGAAGGTGCAAAAACTTTGCACGCGTATGGTGGCCCTTGTGTTAATTCAGCAAGGTCGGTCTCATTGTCGTCGAAGTTTGAAAGTTCATGACATGAACCTTCGTTATCATTCCTGAAATCGACATAGGCTACCCTTTTACCTTTATTCTCCCTAGCCTTTTCTTCTTTCAAACGTTCTAATTGTCGAACCCTGTCAGCCAATTAGGCCATATCCCTTAGGTACTGTGTACCTAATTTCTTTCTAATTAAATAGTCAAGGCCCCTAGCGGCCATTTCGACCAGTTCATGCTCTGGTATTTGCATAAAACACCTAGCTTTGAGTAATCGAAACCTATTTAGATAGTCATCAATTAGCTCAGTGAACTTTCGTCTGACACTAGCCAACTCCTTCAAACTTATCTTCGTTTGCCCCATGTAAAACTGCTCATGGAACATTCTTTCCAGTTAGTTCCAAGTGTGGATCGAACTTTGGGGCAAGGTCGTGAACCATGTGAAAGCATTATTTGTGAGAGAACTTGGAAAAAAATTATCCTAAGGCTCTCATTATTTGACATATCTCCAGCCTCGATTAAATATCTCGCCACGTGCTCAACAGTAGACTCAGTAGTATCCCTAGCAAACTTGGTAAATTTGGGAATTTTGCTTCTAGGGGGTGCTTCTGCCTGTAAGATATACTCTGACAAAGGCAACGTATAATTTGTCCTTCTAAGGCCGAAATTTACCCCATTTCGAACCATGATTCTTTCGACTATAGCTGCTAGATTATTATCTGCTTCCACATCGTCATGTCGAACTTGACGTATGATATCATCAGCATTTTGGTTTCTATTCACCATTAATATCCTTGGTTCCCTGGGTATTTGTGGTTCGATTCTAGGGGGTACTGCTACTCCCCCTTGGTTTTGTGGGATTTGGTTAATGGTGAGGTCTTCTTCAAAAGTGGCCTCTTGATTCTCTCTTACCCAATCTCTAGGAGGAGGTCATTGGTGCTGAGGTACACCAAGAAACTCAGACATTCGAGCCACATGTGATGTCATCTATTGATTTGACTAAGTCGTATTTTGAATTAGAGGATTAAGCATAGTGGTCAAAGTCTGAGTCAACATTTGAACCATTTCATGATTGCTTTCGTCCTTCTGTTGCATCCATGCTGCTGTAGAGTTATTAGTAAGAGTAGGTAGTTGTGTTGGATGTCTCAAACCTAAAGATTGGTTAGTTTGACCCATGTTAATCCCAGACCCTTGCACTGGAGAATTTATGTTAACCACCGGTTCTGAAAAAGTAGAACCAACATTCTGTAAATTGGCCATCACTGGAGTTGGCATTCCATTCGGTTGTTCTCAACTACCAAATGGTATTAAGAAACCAGGGGGTACCAACGGCCTATTTGGAATATCTCTAATTGGTGGGGGAGTATAAGGAGGTCCCCTAGGCTCAATGTAGGTTAAAATTGGTTATGTATGGGAGATTGAATGCTTAGGCATCGAACTCACCATAGACTGAACTACTTCGGACACATGCGCTATGGTCGTGATTGCCCCTATCGAAGAAGAATGGGGTGTTATGTTACTGGTTGATGGATTTTGAGAGTTTTGGGTCTCTGGCGCATTCCCATTCGCCATCCTCATATGGGATTCTCTCCCTTTTCGTTGTTCGTCGTTTATGGCTATTTTACCACTTCTTAATAACATACAACGAATCTTTTCCCAAAAAAAAACTTAATAACCAGAACTATACATAATACGTAACATTAGCACTGGTCCCACCAGGTGTGCCAATTTGTTTATCTTGAAAATTGGTAAACAACCGCTGATCTTCCAAATTTCTAAATCTGGTTACTAGCAGGATCGATCAAATTGATCCTAGGGCATGTGCTAATTGTTTTTGAAAATGAATTTTGGTAGTAATGGATGTTCAATAATAAGCGAAAAATTAGAGTTTGAAAACTAATAAAAAGGGTGACATGAACGAGAGCAATTGTAAAGGGTTCGTAAATGAAAAAGTAAATATGAAAGTAGGGGAATCTTAAGACGGTAAAGTAACTGTTGAAAACAAGGAAAAAATAAGGAAATCTTAAAACTGTAAATGACAAAGTAAAAGGAAGGTGTTTAGAATGAAGAAGTAAGGAAGTATGTTTCTAGAAAACCAAAGTAAAGATAAATTTATATTGCTTTGAAGTAACTGGCAATGGTGTAAACAACGTACATTCTATGATTTACGATTCTTCTTCACACGAGTGCTTGGTAAATTTAAAGGTTTTTGTACACAATTTGACACACCCTTTTCTAACACTAAGACCCTATTTTATACTGGATCGAGATAACAGTTTCTGATGGTTCTTCAATTACGTCGAGACACGTGGCACCTTGCATGTGCGCATTCATCCACTATGTTCCACGTGTGCTCTCAATGGTTTCTGATGAGGGCGAAGTTCCCTCCCTTATTTGAATTTTGAATCTTTGATCGAAAACCTTTTTCAACCGTTTCTTTAAGATATTCTTTTGGAGTCTCAGTTGTATGCTGATCCTTATTCACCTTGCCCAGCCGAATCACCTCCAGCTGGTCGAATACTATTTCCTGGTCGAAAACAGCTGTACATATGATTTCTAATTTTGGTAATTCTTAATGGGCATCAAAAATATGAGCTAACAGTCATTACTTTATGGAATAATTGCATTGTGCAAACAGTTGTGTCATTACTTCATGGGACAATTTCATTGTGCAAAGAGACCCAAAACATTTGAAGTTTTTGATAGATCAACGTGTTGTGAGAGAAGAGCAATTTAAATGGACTTCCAAACTCACGTACTTTTATTTTATATTATTTAGAAGCCCATATATGATAATGGGGTTGCATTTATGTTTTCACGAAAATAGGCTTTTATGATCTCTCCTTGGTTCACTTCTTAGAATTGAAGGATTGGGAAACTAAGGAGCAGGTTAACCAAAGCTTCAACACATCATCCAATATTTGATTCAACATTCTCAACCACATACAGGTTACACTTAGTAATATAGATTTGTTTTATAAAGGAAAATTTGGTGTTGCCCAAGAGTTCAACTGAGATATTATTCTGGATCGGCCAAAGGCCCAATAAGATAAAGCCCACTTGCTTTTCCCGCTCCATTGAGCATAAGGTATAAATGCCTTAACAAAGGGTTTTCAGGTACACAATCTCACTAATCTCCATTTTCACTACAATTATCTTGAACCCTAACTGACTTGGGTGTTCGAGTGTTAACCATGTAGGTATCCTCACTAGGTCCACCATGTCGGAGATAAGCAATGACGGTTCAAGATTAACTTCACTGATTCCAAAAGCATCGAGATCGCAAGCTCCAATCCAAGGTGATGCATCACCGAATCGCTCAGGAAGTTTTGTTCTGTTGTAGTTTTTGCAATATCATTCGTTTCTGGTTACGCAATAAAATAGTGGTGTCGTATGTGGGAAATTACTTCAGATTATCGCATCTTCTATGACTCTATGTCTGTGCATTTAGTTTTCTGGTGAGAAATTATCCTCAACCTCTGAACGTAGATCTAGTAAATCGAGTGCCAAGCTTGATTGCATTCGATCAAATCGAATCCAACACTGATAATAACTTATGATTCTGGCGATTTCAACAAGGTCAAGTTTGTTTTGCAGATATAGAATCTGAAAGCATCTCAGATGAAGAAATCGAGGTTCTGCAGAATCAAGATTTTAGACCTGCAAAGTTTGGGCCCGTTCAACTCCGTTCGAACGCTCATCTCGTTCCCACGTCACCGTGGGATGATGTCAACAAATATATTCAGACCTAGACCTAGAACTACGGAGTTCCAAACTGTCAGGCCCAGGTCGAGTTTAATCCGACCAAGAATCTTGATCCCCCATTCCACCCGAAGCTCACAGAAAGATCTCTATGCATTTGAGTTTTTGTCCAGCTCAAATCCAGACAGTAATAAAAGAAATTGTGTTTGTGGAAAACTCTCGCGTGAATAACGCTTTGACTGATCCCAGCTAGACGTCTTATCATCGTAAATATACCTTTCTGGCCATATTACCATCACGTAGAATGAAGTTATGGAGTTGATGGTTGGCTGGTACATGGAAGTAGGCAACTCGAGTGGCGCCTGGTGGGAAAGATAACAGCTCCAACCTTCATAACATTGGCATGTTGGCAACAAGTCGGCTTCATTCTGAAGGAACGGTGTGACACACAGCTAGAGAAACTACTTATAAAGATGTGAATCAACGTGAAGCCAAACACCCCAGTCAATGGCTGGAATCGAGAGATCTCCGATTAGAAGGGTCGTTGAAGATTTCTACAACGGCAAAGAGAATGAACTATGGGCCCTGGCAAAGCTACCAAGCAACTAGGATATCCAAAAGTGTACTTTGAGTCCAGTGACGTTGGTCCCCCTTAACTCCAGGAAGAAGAACCGAACACATTCCTCATAATCTGGCCACCTCTAAAGCTGAAGATCCCATCCTCCAGATCTGTCGAAGGTCAAACCACCTAGATAGATAAGAAATCGTAGTTCTTAACTTTACTTATTCAAAAAGAATCGATATCACAACCTCTGATCCAAAGTGTCGCATCACCAAATTGCTCAAAAAACTTTGCTCTGCCATAGTTTCTTCAATCTAATCCATTTTTTATTCTGTAACGGAATAGATACCAACACTTTTGAAAGAATATTATGCCTTAGCATATGATGGTCACTCTTATTTTTTTTTAACTTTATAAGAAACTTCCAGTATTGGTATTTTGATATTGATTGAAAAAAAGACGATCAATCCTTGGAGTCATCTTATGATGTATGTCATCAAAACAAATATCAAATTGTATCTCTAACATATTTACTATTACCATTAAATATAACACAATAAATATGGGTTGATATCTCCATGGATTTTATCAAAGATTTTCTGGTGAGTTATGGAAAGGATGTGATTTCCATAGCTCTTCAAAAAATTCACCTAGTCTTTCAAATTTCCTTACTTAAGAATGTGATTTCCTCTGTTCAACTACAACCTTTGTTATCAAAATTCACCTAGTCTTTCATATTTCCTTACTTAAAGAATGTGATTTTGAAGCATCTTGAAAATTTATTAACACCATCAACCAACATTGCTTCTTTTCACATTGAGGGCATTGCTTCTTTTCACATTGAGGACAAAGTGAAACTTCTAAGGAGAATATTATTAGTAGGCTTGCTATAAAGTTTGTCTAAACTAGATCAAAAGCTCGAGAAATTAGGTTTAATTTATGTTATTCAATGGGTTTTTTAAATAGAATAGGGATAACGATAAATGGTCATCGGGTTATCCTTAATTATGCTTTGGTCAAGAGAGAGAACTGAATTTATCATTTTATATGGATTAAAAAATGTAATAAATAAATAAAAGATAATAATATTTTTATCAAACCATTTTTGTTTACTATTGATGTACTTAGGGATGGCAATGGGCAAGGTTTGGGCAGGGTACTATAGTACTCATCCTCATACCCGCAATTTAAAAAAAAAATCTCTGCACCCGAGCTCATACCCGTTTGGGCACCAAAGTTAGCACCCGTACCCGTGCACAGGGACAGCCCTGTGCAAGTGCAGCATGTGCTACAGCACAGGGGTCCAAATTTTAGATGGCTCCAAATTTTGAAATTTTCAATTTTTTTAATAAATATTTATAAAAATACATAAAATGTTATTAAAAAAACTAAATAATTGAAAAAAACTCAATAATTGAAAAAAATCAAGATTGATCAAAATTCAAAATAATTATAATTAAATTTATTTTTAATTAATATATAATTGTATTTTTGATATTTTTTTTTAATTATTATAATTGTATTTTTTTTAAAATTTGGGCCCATTTTTAAAATTAGAACAGGCTTTCCAATATGATTGGGCCGGTTCTGCCCGTGTCCTATGGGAAAATTTTACTTCATACCCCTACGTTTAGACTCATACCCCAACAATTTTTTTAAAATACCAATTTTACCCTTAACTGATTTTAACCAATTTACCTTTTCATTTTTACCATTCAGTTGATACTTCCGAAAATTACACATTCCACCCTCGTACCAGAACTCCTGGAAAAAGACTTCCGGTATGTATTTTTTTCAAACCGGAAGACTTTGACAAAGACATCCGGAACACTGCAAACAGTAAACCGGAAGACTTATAGAAAGAGTTCCGGTTCTTTTTAAAAAAAAGTTCCTAAACACTTATTAAAAGAGTTCCGGTTAACAAAGTGACACATACCGGAACTCTTCGTTGCAGTCTTCCGGTATTATTTTTGTGTATTCTGGAACTCTTCTTTGAAGACTTCCGGTTTGCATTTTTTTTAGACATTTTTTTGACATTTTTTTATTGTACAGGAATGGAAAATCTTCCCCAAATATGTGTAGATACTTCTGATGCATTTTTAATGACGGAAAGATTTGGTACACGAGAATAGGTGATCAGATGGATTAAAGAGGTTGGAATCAATAATAAAGTAACTGTTATCATCACTAGTTCAAATACTGAAACAGGAAAGAGAGGGAGAAGTAACAAATTAATGTTTGGTTGTGATAAAGGTGGGAAACACGAGGATACTGATAGTGGAACCCAAAGTGCGTCCAAGAAATGTGGATGCCCATTTAAAAATCAGGTCGACTCCGGTGAAAGATGGGTCTGGTTGGAAGATTGATATAAAATGTGGGTTCCATAATCATGGTTTACCGGATGAATTAGAAGGGCATTCCTTTGATGGTAGGTTGACCACGGATGAGAAGCAACATGTCGCTGATTTGACAAAGAGACATGTACCACCTAGACACATATTGCTTTCCTTGCAAGACCGAGATCCAAAGAATGTCACTCGGATTACGCAAGTATACAAGCATAAGAGTGTGATACAAAAAGAGATAAGAGGTCCTAGAAGTGAGATACAACATTTGTTTAAGCTTATTGAGGATGCAGGCTATGTGTATTGGAGTAGAAAAAAGGATGACTCAGAAGTTGTGAGAGAGATATTTTGGGCCCATCCTGATTCAGTTAAGTTGTTGAATATTTTTCCTATTGTGTTAGTTATGGATAGAACCTACAAGACAAACAAATATAGACAACCTTTGTTTGAAATTATTGGCATGACATCAATCGAGTTTACTTTTGTCGTTGCATTTGTATATATGGAGTCTGAGCAGACAGAGAATTTTTGCTGGGTATTGGAGAAACTTAAAGAATTGTTTGTGAAGAAAGATTTGTGTCCACAAGTGATTTTGACAGATAGAGATCTTGCTTTGATGAAAGCAATTGAAATTGTGTTTCCCAGGTCGATTAATTTTCTATGTAGATTTCACATTAACAAAAACGTTGGTGCAAAATGCAATCAACATGTGGTGAATGACCTGCAAAAGACGATAGACACATTATGAATGGAAGTTGTTTGGGCTAGTGATGAGGTTGAGTATGGTCAACGGTTGCATCAACTTGAGCAAGCATGTGTTGATTATAGTGGATTTATTAATTATGTGAAAGACACATGGTTGATTCCACATAGACATAGATTTGTTGGAGCATGGATTAATCGAGTGCTACATTTGGGTAACACAACGACTAATCGGTATGTGTTATAATTTTTTCTATGTATTTTTTTATATGTCATATTTTTAATATTTTCAATATGTTATTGTTATATGTGATATTTTTTCTATGTATTTTTTTTATATGTGTTATTTTCAATATTTTTAGGGTTGAATCTGCTCATTGGAAGTTAAAGCAGATGTTAGGAAACAGTATAGGTGACATGGTCAAATGTTGGGAAGCTATGAATAACAACTTGAGGTTATAACTGGGTAACATTAGATCTTCTTTTCAAAAAAGTTTTTACGAAGTTGAGCACGCGCACATAAGTCCATTTTATGGTAATTTGCGTGGTTCCGTGTCTCGAGCTGCTTTGAGACGTATTGCTGAAGAGTTATTGAGAGTTGATTATGTTGGAACTAACAGGAAAATATGTGGTTGTACTCTTAGAACATCTTATGGGTTACCTTGTGCTTGTGAGTTAGGAAGATACACATTAGGTGGTATACCGATACCCATAAATGTTGTTCATGTTCATCGGAGGAAACTAACTATGGAAGTTGAGTTAGAGGTAGGTGTAGATGATGGATCAGAGGTGGATATGACTTGTGCAATAGATGAATTGTGGAAACGATTTAGGTCATTAGATGTTATTGGGAAAAGGGCATTAAAGAGTGGGGTATGTGAACTTGCATACCCCACAATGACTCCATTGTGTCCACCACCCGAGAAATTAAAAACCAAAAGAGGAGAGAATAAGAAAGGGAAAAAAACCAGCAGAATATGATGTTTATAGGGACCCTTCGTATCATGAGTATTTTGATAAGGCATCTCAATCTTCACAAAGGCAATCTCAACCATCACAGACTTCGAAGAAGTTAAAATTATCAAAGAAGCAACCACAATCACAGAAATATTTCACTCTTCAATTTCCTAATCATATTAGGTCATACATTGAAGATGTAGTTAATGTTGAATCAGATGGTAATTGTGGATTTAGAGTCATTGCATCATTGCATGGATATGGTGAGGATGGTTGATCAATGGTTCACAGAGACTTGGGGTTGGAAATAATAAACAAGGATAGGTCAACTTTGTATGACAAGTTATTTTGTAATTGGTTGTCAGAAGTGAGAGAATCTTTGATGATAGAATCCTTCGGTTCACAGCCACTAGAAAAATGGTTGACTCTACCAGATATGGGTTACTTGATAGCGAATCGTTATAATGTTGTACTTGTCTATTTAGGCAGTTCGTGCATGACTTTCTTTCCTATGACAAGTTCACATTCACCAAATGTCTCCATTTATTGCATTGGTTTTGTTAACCAAAATCATTGGGTTCAGGTACGTATTTGATTTTATATGACTTAATGTTTTAATTATTTCACTTTATTAAATATATGTTTTAATTATTGTCATCGGGTTAACATGAAAGAGGGGTTTCTGTTGCCACCGGTCACATTAGATTGGAAGAAGTTTCGTTGTCAAGCAGCAACGTCTTGGATGTTAGGATTTGCAGGACGTCTACAACATTGACAATTACTTACGCCTATATTAGCATGAATATGTAATAAAAATATGAATATGTAATCAAAACATGAATATGTAATCAAAACATGAATATTATATTATGTCTATTATATTCAGTTCTAACACTTAATACATAAATCAATGTGAATGAGAAATATGCAAAGCTTCAAATAAATCAGCAAATTGTGGATCTTCCTCCTCGGCATTAACTTATCTCAGATAACGATGAATCCATGTAGATACATGAGCCCAATTAGGATTAGATGGTCATGCGTTATAAACAGGAACCGGTACCTCTCTTGGTTCGTCACGATGGGGAGGGACCAAACGTGGATGCGAAACACAATAATATCACTCTAGATAACCATCTTCTATATCAGATGGAGTGGTGGCCAGGGTAGTTGGACGGATCACAGCAATAACGCTCTGATGGTAACGAATCCAATCAACATCAATATCAGTCGCCATCATACAACCAAGAGGTGGGGATGGAACATATTGCTTGTACCCGAACTGACGTAAACATCTGTCAGGCAAGTATGGAACAACTGGGTCACCCCACTTCAAACACCCCCTGTAAAGACATAATTCATCAAACTAGCACCATCCTCTATGATCCTCAAGTGGACGCCATATGACGTCGACATGTGTCAGTTCGTCCAAAATAGGTCGTAAATCATCCACCTTCAGGACTCCTTGCCTATAGGACTATCTCATCGCTCGAGGAAGACCATAATTATCAGCTGGTTTCCAATTCTCTCCTCTTTTTCCAACAGTTGGAAAGTACTCGTGAATCCAGCACTGTTAAAAAAATAAAAACATATTAAACAAAATAAATTAAGTTAACATACTTTATAAAATGAATCCAATACTTAATAAACAAAATTAAATTATATATTTGTAGGAGAGTAGGATATCCACCGAGCTGCTTGCAACTGAACATGGACGCATCTCCAAGGTATCTGTATAGGGTAATCAGTGCAACTGCTCCCCAACTATAACCCAAACATATATCTAAGTCCGTAAACAGCAGGAGATATCGTGCCTCGACAAGTGTAAAAGTATTTTCGGTAAAAAATGTGGAACCCACCAACATCAACAAATATGCTCTAGTCGCATATGCCCAGCTAGAAGCAGCTCTATGTTGTACGAATAAATCGTATAACCACTCTAATTTATAATAGGAACCCATGCAGCTACGAACATGTGATTGTGCTTCACCATGTAACACCCCTAAGTAGTCAACAGCAAGTTCAACAGCTGCTTCTTCAATGACATCCTGAGGACTCCAAAAGACACCATTGATGGGCAAGTGAAGCAGACATGAGACATCATCAAAAGTAATGCTCATTTCATCAAACGGCATGTGAAATGAAGATGACTCTAGATGCCATCTTTCCACAAATGCAGATATCATATTTGTGTCTATCTTGTTCAAACTAGTTCTCTGAAGTGAAGATAACCCAGACCTAGATACCCAACTCTCCACCTGTTGTGGAAGAGCTAGTGGAACCCTCAATGTCAGTTTTAGTCCGTGTCCAGCAACCTTTAACTCTTTCTTCGGACCTCTTTCCTAAAAACAATTAAAACACATATTTTAAAACACAATATAAAATATTCAAATATTAGTCAATTTCAAATATATGTCGTTTATTTACCTCATCAAACCAAAATGGCGAACCACATGATGCTCGTACTTTACCAAAGAGACGTGTCGTACGGCTCTCCTGGATATCCAGTCGGCTCTGCTGCAGATGAAGATGCGTCCTGGCCTAAACTGCGGTCTGGAATCCTACCATTTGCACCTCGTCTTCGAACCACTATAAAAAAAATATTATAACAAAATAATTTTTAAAATAAATAAATAAATAAATTTTTTTAAAAAAACACTGGAACACTTCTTAAAAGAGTTCCGGTGTGGAAAAAAATTGGTTGACTACCGAAACACTTCTTAAAAGAGTTCCGATTTAGTTCATGCAAACCGAAAGTCTTTAAGAAAGAGTTTCAGTATATACTCTTACAAACCGAAAGACTTTCTTAAAGAGTTTCGATTCAATACTACAGCGAATCGGAAGTCTTTGAAAAAGTGTTCCGGTATATGTTTTGTGAACCAGAAGACTTACTCTCAGTGTTCCGATTTACAAGGTCAAAAATGTTCTTCCTGAAGTCTTCAGACGCAAATGAAAAAAAAACTGAGCAATATACCCTATTTATATGAGGGTTGATCTAAAAAATTTAGTTGTAAGATATAGGTACAATTATAGGGGTACGAGGTAAGATTTCCATCTTATGGGTATGTAAGTACCCATACCCGTTACACACTCCTATTAAAAATAAATAGTTCAATTATTAAATATCATATAATTTTATGTTATTAAATACATTAAAAAAAATTAAACAATTTATTATTAAAATAAACAAACACTTACGTTAAAAATTAAATTAACTTAGAATTTCATAATTGAAAAATAAAGATTAGAATTTCATTGAAAATTAAATTATTACACTTATTTTAAAACAAATAATTTTATAAGATAAAACAATTATTTTGGACGAAAGGAGAGTATTTTCTTTTAAATAAGCATCATATGGAACATCACATTCAATTCTAATATTTGTGTTAACCAATTAAAAATTAAAGCCGATGGTGATGGTAACTTAACTTCACGTCAAACATTGGGGCTTAGACAAACTTGCATCATATCTGAAAATTTTATTCCCTCGTAATTAATGCAAGTGAGCGACCAAATATCATGAGAAAATATTATACTGTCCATTCCTTTTGAGAGCAGAAAAAGGAATTATTGAAGCTCTCCGATAACTGTAATCCAGTCACAGCATAGAACTTGCCATCCATCATACGAGGAGAAACCGAAATAGCATCCAAGACGGCAAGCAAACTCCTATGAAGGGTACTGCACTTATTTATTAATTGGTGAAAATTGATGAAAAAATATATTACAAACTCAAACTATGAAGCTGCATATCAGCAATCTAAAATCTAAAACAAACTCAAGCTCTCCCACTCTGGCAATTGTAGAAACCTCAAATCTTGTTCATTGCATCATTTCTATGGCAAAGAACATTTTAACCAGAGACCTCAAACTGCATGGAAGGTCACATTTATAAGCTTTAACATAGCCTATGGATGCCAACTGGGCCGATCAATCTTACTGCGGCTGAATTTCTAACTCTTCTAATCGATCAATCCTTTGCCACACGATCTGGGTCTTCTTCTTGAGGTAGCTTGTTTGTAGTAGCTGTGGTTGTTAGTACTTCTCTCGGTTCCTGTAAAATCGTTACCACCTTTTTTATCATCAACTCAGCTAGCAGTATAATATTGTGCACGATAATTTCAAATACCGTGAAATTTAACTATCAAGTTATCAGAAACCTGAAGCATTTGAAACATAAAACAGCATTTCATGAAGGCTCGTATAAGAGGTAAGCGAAATTGCCAGGTAAACACTGACATCATAGGAGATGTTGCTACAAAAGTTATTCTTGCATGATTACAAGAACGTTATAGTTCCCACTTCCCCCACCATTCTTACATGTTGGGCAATAGAAATAAAAAAGCCTTTTTCTAGCATACATACAAATGAAGCGTTTTATCCTTAACCAAAATATTTGAAAACATTTTCTATATTTATATATGCAGTAATACCTTTTCTAGATTTTTCTCGTTTACTGCATTGAAATTTGCAGAACCTTCGCCATTTTCAGTATCAGATGTAGAGGTAGAATTCTGATTTCCCTCCAAGTCCTTACTTAATGGATTACCATTTACTACTCCAGTTATAGATGGATCCGTATCAGCAGCCACGGATTGGGAATTTTCAACTAAGCCGTTCACAGCTTGATTTTCCCCTTCAATTGTTTGCTCGTGATTAGCTTTAGCTGCTGCTTCTTCAGCTTTCCTTTTTTCTTCTTCTCTCTTTTGTTTCTTCCTTGCCTCTTGTTCCATTAATTGCTTAAATCTACAACCAAAAGAGGAACACAATTACAACAGGTCAAAATAAATCATTAGCATTATGAAATAAGTGTTGCTACTTGCTACCTACAATTATAATTACTAACCTGTCACCAGGTTGTGGTCCCTCTGATGTCAACTTTTCAACTTTTCTAGTTTCTTCAACTTTTGTGGAATTTAGTTTAGATACTGGCTTCTGTGTCTGTATTAGGTCATTTTTCAGATTATCATCTAGAACTTGTCTCAAAGGATTTTTTGCACCTCCTAACTTTATAAGCCATATTTGCTGTAAAGTGCTCAATATATTATTTGTGAACCTGCACAACTTATTAGTATAATATGTAAATATAGATAACATGGTTAAACATACAAGACCATTGGAAGGTTTTACTTATGCTTACCAGTAAAGGCTAAGACCAGAAGGAACTGAAAGAGAAAAATAACCAATCACTAATGGAAGTAACTTGTTTAAGATTTGAGAACTCTTCGTGTTGGGGTTAGTAGCCTGAAAATTGGCATGGAAAATTATGAGTATTTCACAAACAAATGTAAATACAAATTTGCACTTTAATGTGCAGACACCAAAAACAAAAATAGTTTTCTTCAATCCTTGTAGAAGAATGAGTAGGAGTTCCCATGACTGTCATGACATATTAGATAAAAGATAACCCATTTAGAGACTGCCTGGCTATACAAAAAGGACAAGAATCAAAAATCGTACCAACATACTACATTAATTAACAAGCTTGAAAAGCACTCTACTTAAAGCTATAACTAACCATAGCTATAGCTCTTAAGTGCAGTACAACAAAAAAACAATTGTTTACAGTCAACAAGGTTCAGATAGGAAGTCATGTTTTATGAATGAGTCAGTTATGTTTTTATGTGTGGGTGGTCATGGTATGGTACTAATAGGGTGTCTGCAGTATAGGCAGTTATCTGTGTTTGTTGAAAATAGAAACTCCTTGTTAGGAGGAAACCCTGTGTTTGTTAGTGTTGAATTCAAACATTGCCTATAAAGTAGATTATATCAGGCAATAAATCCCCCACTGGTTCATGGACAACATTAGTTTGGAGTTAAGAAGTATCCAATTTTGAATTGTACATGCAACACCAATTACCTGTGATGACTGAATTATTTGAATAGAAATGTATTGAGAGACAACCAGCAAAACAGGCAAGACAAGGTAAGCCAGTGTATCTGGCCATCCAAGGGGAGGCTGGCCATCCTGAAATGTAAAAATTTAAGCAAAAAGCGTTATAACAAACCTCAAATTTAAATCCACCTAGAATATGCCAGAAATTACCAACAACAGTGCGAACAGAAAAATAAAAAATGAGAGAATATGAAAACTTTTCACAATAATTTAGACCAATGAAGATGAATCATGAAGTAACAGGCATCCAATTGAGGGGACTTATTCAAGGAGGAAAGCCAACAAACTTCAATGGGCAACGGACAGCAATTGTTAAATTTTTGTAATTATAAAATAAAAAAGAGAAGGGAAAGGGGCTCAGTTTTTATGCCTTGGTTGGTTGGGAGAGACTAGATTCTCTATCTCCTAGGCAGTTACTACAGGCGGTTACCATCTCCCTCCCTCCCTCCCTCTCTCTCTCTATTCTATTATTGTATTCATATATCCCTTTCTAACTACATCTCTAATGGAAGGACAAATACCAGAGTTTAATTCAATAAATCAAAGGAATCCTTCTATCAAAACTAGTTAATTCTGACCAGATCTACTAAATCAAAATCAAGAAGATATGTCCCACTTGAGAAATAGTGAAACAACTTAACATTCACCGAGTCATTATTGAGAGAAGGTGCATCCTAGTTGGTACCGTTTATATATATGCTCTTGGAATTAGTGGTTGGTCACACATGCCTTTACATACACACTTATCCTACTTTTTCCCATTCTGTAGCTCTAGCCCACACTAGCAGACCAATACAAATAACAGGCCCCAGCTTATAGTTTTTTACATGAGGACTTAAAATGATTATTATGCTCCCAATCAAGAAACATAACTACAAGAAGACTCTAAACACTGTTGCATTTGCCTCAATCAAATGCAAACTCCACAATAAAATCTTTCCCTCTTTGCTACCACCATGCTCCCAAAAGGAACTCCACAAATTCGTAGCAATCTATGAACAAATCCAATGTTCATTGAAAAAGGCAAAAACATCAAAATTAAACAACTGATTCCCGGAAAACATGCAACTAAAAGTTAGAAAATATAAAAAATATGCCTCTTATTGATGAAAAAATCAATAGAGTTCACAATTCTGTTTCATACGATTTCAGTATGAGTAAATGACCTGGTCAGAATGCAAATTTAATAGTCTAACACGTGTAATTTTATTTGCTAGGTGAGATATTTACCACAAAAGGAAAAAGCCAAGAGATACCACTTCCATTTTGCCGTGCTGCAATTGTAGTAGGACCAGAAAGAGAAGGTATCCAAAAGAAACCTTCATTAAGGAGTCCCTTTGTATATTGTTAGACAAAAACATAACATTAGCCATGGAAGATAGAAAGATGTGCATGTCTAAAAAAACAGTATAATAAACTATCAAATATAAAAGCAACATAATAAGCAACATACCTCATCTGCCACATTAGAAAAGGCTCGATATAGCCCGATCCACACTGGTGTTGTTAAGAGAATAGGCAGGAATCCTGGGAAAAATGAAGACTGATTAATAAAAGAATTAGCAAGTACAATATTTAAAAGCATGATTAATGCTTTATACTGGAGTGGATTGATTGCTGCCTCCATCTACCTACCTAAGCTATAATAACCGCTTGCATATCTATGACTAACAATGCTTATAGTTTCATGTAAAACAGAAGAAAAAGTACATGCAAAATTGTGGAAATAACTCAGAAAACAACAAGACTTGTGATATGAAAGCTAAGGAAGGCCACATCCTCAAAAAGCCATAACAACCCTTTTGCAATACTGACAGTTATGTCATGGATACCTGCTAGAGGGTTAATGTTGGCTAATTTATATAACCGAGCAGTTTCAAGTTGAATTCTCTCCTGCAAGAAGACAATATAGAAATCTAGTTAAATTGAAAGAGAAAAATATCATTGGTCAGAGAATGCAGAGTCAAATGCTAACATCATGTTTGGAATCCTCAAAAATAAAAAATAAAAAATGGTCTTCATTTGATCTAGAAATCAAATTTGATGTTTACAATCAAATATTATGTTTGGAACTCATTAAACATGGAATTGTTTTTTTATTGAAAAGGCTACTCAATAAGGGCAAATGGTCAGTCTAAATAATTAAATTAAATCAATTCCCACATATATTAACAAATTCAATAAGATCTATGACAAAAAATCGATGAGATTTTCAAAATCAAATCATTATAAACACAATTTGATTAACAAATGAAACCAAACCCCGGTTCTCAGCATTCCAAATCCAAACATTAACAGCAGTGTTGGCATCATAATTTCATCAAACAATATAGTAGAGCTCATTCAATTACCTAGTCACAGCATATCAAAAAAAAATTGCTTGGTTGTATACCCATGCAAAATATCTCAAAAAGAATACCCAACTGGATTTATAAAACATGTTTTATTATAAAAAATAACACTCATAGAAGCCCTATAAAATACCTGATCCCCGGCATATTGTTTCTGGATAGCCTTTACTTGAGGTTGCAAAGATCGCATAGCCATGGCAGATTCTACCTGAGAATAGTCAGACAAAAATTTATCCAACTAAATCATGTTGAAAACATGAAGAAAATGTCTCTTAACCGTCAAAGAACACGATTTATATCAATAAATTTAGTAGTATCCAAAGAACACGCGACTTATATAGATCATTTTCAGCTTTTCAAAACAAGTGAAGCACGCTCCAAAAACAACAAACCTGCTTTCTTGACAGCGGAAATGTGGCAGCTTTTACAAGAACAGTGAGCATTATAATTGCAAAACCATATGCGTACGGCGCATGCAAAGTAGAAAGTCCATCTTTGAGTACCTGAAAAGAGTAAAATACTTCCCTTCACAATTACTTGACAAAATAGAACCATAAACCAAATATAGCTATGTAATTAACACACAAATAAATCACAAGTCACAATTTCACAACTTATAATAATTTCAGAAAGAGAACTACAAGAAACAGTAGTTTAAACTAGGATGCTTTCGCAAATTGCAACTAGGTTAGGACTTCACAACTCTAATTTCATCTTATACAAACATATAATTTCCTTCTATTCATTGAACTAGGTTAATCGAGTATTTTGATAATTCAAATTCAAATAACGGTTTTGATTTTGCAACCAATAGAATCAAAATAAAATTAAAAAATCAAGTCGAATCGAAGTTTGAGAAACCTATACCATGAGAACCGTCTCCAAATATTTGGTAATTCCAGAAAGCCAATCGTTACTCTGATTAACGGCGGTGGTGGTTACCACCGTATCGGAAGACGAAACAGCAGCATCGGCAATTGTGTAAAGAAAACCCTCCGCTCGGTTAAACAATTCTTTGATAACGAATTCCGCGTCATCCGGTTCAGGTAAAAAACCGGGCTGTAGACCGAACCGGGTAACGGAAAGAGAACCGCGAAGAAACCGTTTGGCGGAACCCGAGAAGGCGTGGGAGTGAGGTCGAAGTGGAAGATGGTTACTCCTCCGGTTCGCAAACGGAGCAGAGAGTATAGTCGGCGTGCAAGGTAACAGAGCCGCCATTAGCTGGCTTCGCAACGAACCGGTTCAATAAAAAACCTATCACCGACCCGGTTCTTCGATACGAGCGTTGTAAGTTGTAACTGTAAGCGGAGTGCAGAGAGTAGCGGAAGAAAGAAGGTACGGAAATGGAGGCGAAGTAATTGCGCATACAATTGTGGTGATATAGTTGGAGGAGGGGTTTGTAAGTTTTTTTTTCTCCGCCTTTGTTGGGTTTTAAAAAATGAAAAGGACCCACTACTATTATTTTTATTTTATTTATCGGTTGATAACATTTTCTAATTTTCTAATTTTCTCTTTCGGTCATCATTTCAAGGGGGTGATATAATAGTAGTATCGTGTTTTCTTTATTCCAGTTTCCACGTGATTATCATTATATCAAGAGTTTAAAATTCTAAATATAGTTTACATGGTAAAACACAATAAGATATTCATGTAACATGAATTTGAATCTATAAATTTTAAATTTTCAATATATAAATTTAGGTTTAGATTTAGAAAATAAAAATAAAAATGTTTAATATTTTAAAGATTTGTTAGATACTAATATATTTTTATTAACATGTTATAATAAATGTACTAGTTAAAAACTTATGCATCCACAAGGAAAAAGATCATTTTTATTTAAATAATTAAAAATAAATAAAGATCAATCATTGCATTACACATTCTTATCTAAAATTGAAATATTTAGTTTTATATATATATATATATATATATATATATATATATATATATATATATATATATATTGTATTATACATTTTTATCTAGAATCAAAGTAAACTTTGTTTGATGACGAATGTCTTTTTGTTCTCCTTAAGTGTTTTGTACAATATATCTGCTGCAAGTATGTTACAGAAAAAAGCATATGCAGTTATTTAATTTTGAGGTACTTTGGCATGAATTTGAAATATAATGTTTTAGTATTGAATTCGAATTTGTAATAACACAATCCTAAGACAAATAAAACATAATCCTAAGACAAAACATAATACTACATCAGAAATCAATTATGACGCGCTGGTAAAAAAAGAATACAAAAATATCAAAATTCTGGTCTCAATTATAAATTACAAACTTATATATTATTTTAATCAATTTTTAGCGTTGATCATGAATATGTAACTAATTTTGTATTTAATGAGAATTTTGATCAGATCAAACGATTTTTTATTATATATTCTATGCATTTTTTGTCTTGATTCTCATAATTGTTTGTTAAATTTGATTGCATATTTATTTGAGATTAATTATTATACACTGTCGATTTACCCTGTCGATTCATCACCATCATCCGTTTGCATTATTTTATAGATTTTTAAAATAAAAATCCAAATTTAATTTAATATTCAATGTCTATGATTAACTGATAATGTAAAATCTTTTTACATTGTCGATGTATTTTAATTAAACTCTATTTAAATTCAAAAGGAAAATTCAAATCCAATAATATAGAATTTGTAATTTATTTAATTTAATTGAGAATTTTTAAAAAAATTGTTCATGAATTTGTGAGAAAAAAATGATGAACGTATCTAAAAAATTGCTTGCATGTGAAAAACAAAACCAGAATTAATATAGGTCGTCCATCACAACTGCCTTTTTTTCATTGCCTTTTGCTGACCGCTTCCACGTGGCGCATCCTGAGCAAGCCAATGCCGGTTGGAGGAGAGCGGGGATCTTGTATAGGATCTCACGCGTAAGCCTATTGCGCTATGTCATCTCATTCGTTGATGTGATCCATTGGTAGTAGGCGCAGTCAAGCTATGTTGATTGGGGCGCTGGCTAGGTTATGGGCCTCATGGGCCAACTACTAAAGCCTTTTTCTTTATTTTCTGCATTATTTTTTTTTGTTTTATGATATTTGTAAATGGGTTTTTGGGCCAACATCCTTACTATTTGCAGTATTATCTTTCTATCTTGCACCCTCTATTTGATTATTCTTATTATAATTATTTAAATTTGATTTTAATAATTAAAATAAATAATAATAATAATAATGAATAATACATTAGAAATTATTTATTCCATATCAAGGTTTTTTTATTCATTTACTATTAGTTTTATTTGTTTATCTATTATTTTAAATTAAATAAATAAACAAATACTAATACTTAATTAATTAATTAATTAATTAATTAATTTTCAAAAAATACATCAAAATTCTTGGTCCAGCGTCGAGTGGGCTTTTTCAACACCAAGTAACCTTTTTAAATCCGATTAATTTCATTTTAATGTCGATTCGAATCTTTTCTTAACAAACACGAAAGAAGAGTACTCTTAGAGTCTCGCATTCCTTGAATCTTGGAACGGTCGATCCTGAGGCATATGTTTTAGGCTAGACATTTATTCTTTCTTTCGTTTCTAAAAACATTTAATATAAATTTGGATAAAAAAGGACCATTGAAGTCTAGCATTCCAATGGAACCCTTGAACAATCAATTTCGAAGCACACATCTCGTTCTTATCGAGCGTTCGTTATCCATCAAACATATTTCATAAATACCTTAAATGAAAAATTATCGTTGGAGTCTAGCATTGCAATTAAACCCAGAATAATTGGTTCTGAGACCCACGTCTCGTTCTCACCGAGCATTCGTTATTCGCCTAAAAAACACTCAACACATCAAACTTATTTTCTCGCCCCCGTGCGATCGAAAGTATTTTACAAAATAAGATTACTTAGTTTGTCCTAACGCGTATGCAAACTAAACTTAAGCCACCCCCGCGAGTGTACAAGTCAATGTTTAACCGTTAGAATGCGATCTAAACACTTGTTTAATAAAACAAACTAACCCACAAAATGTAGCCTTCTACCCCTAACTACGAAGATTTGAGTTCTTCATTGTACCTGAGGATACACGTAGGAGCGAGACCCGAAATCTCGTCAAGCACCTTAATAAAAACCTTTTTGCAACCCCTTTTATTTTCCTTTTTCACTTTTATTCATTCGAAGAAAATAATTAACATAAGTTAACATTTAGTCACAAGTTTAACTAAAAGTTTCCCATTAAGTACAACGGACGAACGTGAGGGGTGCTAATACATTTCCCCTGTATAATCGAATTTCGAACCCAAATTTGGTTGCGACGAACATCTTCTTTTTTCTCTTAAGGGTTTTATCGATATTTTCCTTTTTGTTCTTTAGAATAAATAAAGTTCGATGGTGACTCTGGTCGATATCATTTCCCGCGAGCGTGTGAATGCCTTTGCGAAGGATTATATTTTTCAATATGCGAAAGATGGAGAATCTACTAGGGATCATGTTCATGGCAAGAGAGTCAAGCCTAATTTAGTTGATTTTACGATAAATGATGGCTTTGCTTATTTGTTTCCTTTATGTTGTATATGAAATTTACTTATTTTGTTTGTCTAACATGAAGAGTCCTCCTAGAGTAGACCTTTTCGTAGATCTTGTTATAAGATGGCTAGTTTATCGCATAACATTGATTCATGAAGGGTTCGTGACTCTAGGAACCACTCTAAGAACCAAATTTTTTATTTTGGTGGTTACGTAGTGTTAGTCCACGAGGATCACTCCTTGTGTGCCTAACACGAAGATCCCGCCCATAATAGACCTTTTCGTCACTCTCATCATAAAACAGCTAGCATGTTGCAGGACGTTGATATGATTAAGGTCCATGACTATGAGAACCTTATCCATCAATATAAAAACAATCATGTGAGCAGTTTATAGGCA
This sequence comes from Lathyrus oleraceus, assembly GCF_024323335.1. Taxonomy (NCBI): domain Eukaryota; kingdom Viridiplantae; phylum Streptophyta; class Magnoliopsida; order Fabales; family Fabaceae; genus Lathyrus; species Lathyrus oleraceus. Next base: position 217,117,366 of record NC_066583.1, read on the forward strand.
AAAAGCCTAAAATTATATGTTCTAGGGAAATCTACCTATTAGGTTTTTCTGACATTACTCATGTTACCATGGATCCTAACCATACATGCATTTCATTCTCCTTGCATATCAAAACAACAACAAAAATCATGCATTCATGCATATCATTCCACAACAAAAAATTTACACATATTCTACCCTTTTGTCCAGTGAAGCTGACGTCTCGACATTGTTACGAAACTCGCAACAACTACAAGTTGATGCTTGAGCAAGTAGAAGCCAACCTTGAAACCATGATGCTTGAGACCATGTTGAGCATGGCCCAAAAGGATAGAAATAATAAAATCAATGTTGAAGCCTGAAAAGTCAATGAACAGATTGGCTCATTATTAGTTCGCATCCTTGGGGTAACTAATCTTGAATCTGGATTTGTTCATTCTTATGGGGTTCTTATCCCTCATCCTGTTGGAATACCCATGGTTAATTTAGGAGATCAAAACTACCTGAATGCATTTGCCCAACACATATCTATGTATGATGACAAAGATCCTTATGATGCATTCTTTATGCCACAACAGGCAAGCCCTACTATTAAAACTCTGTCGGACCCTGCTGTGGAAATATTCAAGTCCTTGTTGTAACGTCCAAACTTGTAATTAGAGTATTTTATTTATTTTATTCGTGTGATTATGGATTATATTGAACTTGGTTATTATTGGAGCGTATGTGTAATTTGATAATTTATTAATTATCGAGGATCTGAGATTTGAGAGCAGATGAGATAAAAATATTTAAATTATTATAGATAATTAGGAAGATTGATTATTTTGCAATAAGATAAAATAATATAAAATAAATAATACTTGTTAAATAATTATTTAACTTAAATATTTATGTGATTTAAATAATTATTTAATTAAATAAATAGGAGAATGGTTCATTTTGTGATTAGTGGAAAGTAAGAGGTGAAAGGAGAGAGATTTAATTTTAATTAGGCAAAAAATCTGAATTTGAGAAGTTAACTCATATAAATACTAAAAGGTAGTGGGAAACTAGGTTTTTATAATTTTCTAGGATATGGGAAAAGAGGCAAAATAATCTAGAAGATTTTTGGGAAAAGGAGCAGAATTTAAGATGATGAAATCAAGAAGTTACTAGAATCACCAACTTTGTTGCAAATCTAAGATAAGGGGAAAGGGGAATTGTTTACTCTTGGGTGAATTTAGGCTTGCAGGATAGTGAGGGTTCCTTACCCTCTTATCAGCACCTTAGGGGTTAATATAAGTTTTCCCTTATTCTTTTTCCTTTTTGATTTTTGTTGAATTGGAATGTTGGTACGTGTTACTCTGGGACTCTAATTGGAGGATTTGGGATAAAACTCTCAAGGTTTCTCTATTTGTATTGAATATCTTGTGAGATGTGTTAGGGTCGTTTGAGTTCTCATTTGAGTATATTGAGACCTCTCTTATTATTATTTTTTCCCAAACCTTTTCTATATCGACCGATTTGACATTTTTTCAAATAAGTGATTTTGAACCCCTGTGTTTTTTTCCCTAAAACTTTTTCTGAATCCATTAATTTTGGAATTTTTCCCAGATTACAGAAAACCTTCATTTTAAGTTATTTTATGAAAATTCACTTTTTGGCAAAAACTTTAAATTGGAAAAGTTATTTTTTTGAAAATCGGATTTTTGGAAAATACTCAAAAAAATCTGAACTTAAAAAAACCAAAATATGTTCAATTTGGAGAAAAATCGCATATAGACTTAGAAAGGGATTGACCGCCTTATTTCAGGCATATCTTGAGTTTCGGGACTCGGATTAAGGCGCGGTTCAAAGTGTTGGAAAATTGATGCGATTTATGTATTTTAAAGTATATAGATTGGGTCTACGGGCGCTACAACAATAGCAGTTTATTGGTTTTTATACTGTAGGCGTAGTCAATTTCAGTCATGCGCTAGTCATCATGGTTCAGACATAATTGGAGTTTCATAAGTCCTTTTGGGATGCGGTCAGTTGATCTAGAAATAGGGTTTAATGATAATTTCAACTGGAATTTTTCATCAATTTCTCATAAGTATACAACTTTTTACGCTATTTTGAAGTCAGACAAAACATTATGCCCGATGCGAGTACCCGTCTTTGTTGTTTGATTAAACTAAATTGATTGGTGAATTAAGTCCTGGAATAAAAATTATATTCTTAAAATAGACTCTCGAAGATTTTCAGAACATATTTGTTTGTTTGATTCCGACTCTGTTTTATATTTTAAATAATTATTCGAATATGATGTGTGACTAGTAGGAAGCATGATTTTGGGGTTGTTTGATGAGTTTGTGAGGATTTTGAGAATTATAAAATTAAGACATTTTGATCTCCATGAGTAATTTTAGAAATTGAGGAAATTGCTTTATAAAGTTATCACTCGTGAACTTTTAATCATTTTTAAGGTTTTGAGAATTTTAAGAAAAATATGAGTTTTTGAGTGTTCTTTTATAAAATATAAATTTTTGAGAAATTATGAGTCTTCGAGACTTTTTGAGTTCTTTGAGCATTTTAATGGGGTGAGAATTTTAGGTAGTAACATAATTTTACCTTTTGAGAATAAATAATTAAAATTGCTTTGAAAACATATTTCTGAGTATAGTAATCCATAGAGTGATTACAGTTATGGTCTTGATTGGTGTTTTAAGTATAGTAATCCAGAGAGAGATTACAGTGATGGTCTTGACTGGAGTTTTGAGTTTAGTAATCCAGATAGGGGTTATAGTGAGGTTTGTGATTGATAACTTATAGGTTCAAGAGTTGAACCTTTTTGAGAATGTATTGAGATTTGTTTTTTTTTTTGTGATTTTATGATGTTTCATGTTTGTGTTGTGCATAATCATGCATTCATGTATTTCAGAGATCGGTATGACTTTGGTCCAGTGATGACCTGGTTCAGAGAGGAACTATTGTGGTCGCACATCCAAAAATGGACATGGTTTAGAGAGGAACCAGAGATATGGGAATATTAATAACATATCTCTGATCCCAATGATTTTGGTACCACATGCATTTTGAGAAGAAGTTGGTGGCATTGCATTGCATTTGCATTATTATCTGTTTGATTGTGTTATGAGTATGATTGAGAATATCTTATGCTTTTTTATTACTATCATGTATTGTTGAATTTCATCGTTAACAATTGTTAGAAGTATTATCATCCCTTGTTTGTTATTGCGGCGTCTGTGCTCCTCGGGAGTACATGTAATCAAGTACAGGAGTAGCCGTTGAGTTAGAAGATGGCACGAATGCCTTATTTAGATTTTATCATTGGGTCTTAGAGGAGTATTTATGATATGTAGCATTGGGGATGATATGTCTTCTGTTATTTGTGTTATGCCTTTTTATGTTAGAGTTTGTTGTTGAGACCTTATATCGAACTCTTTTATTTTCCGCTACTTACTTTTACATGACTATTTGGTATTTGAGGTTTTTATGTTATGGTGAAGCATACGTGACACTCTAATATGTGAATTTCATTTGAGTTATTTTATTAAATGTCGATTCAGGGATTAGGGTGTTACACCTGGAGGTAGAACAGAAATACAATATTTGTGTCCATAACAACAAGGCTTTAAGGGGGTAGAACAGAAATACAACAACTATTAAAACTTTTGGATGATAAGAATTATGTGTCTTGATACCGAACATGTGAAGCTGGAGTAACCGCTTGAGATATATTTTAGACTTATCTTGATTCCATAAAGTTGTTCAAGATGTTTCCTAATATACTCATCATTGATTCAACCTATAAGACTGACAAGTACAAACTTCCACTGTTGTAAATTGTTGGTGTTACCTCTACCGAGAAGACTGATTCTGTCGGGTTTGCATTTCTGAAGAGAGAAAAAGAAGAAAATGTTACTTTGGCTTTATAAGTGTGTCGGAAAAGGTTGAAGGATAAAGAAGACACGATGAAAGTCATTGTCACCGACCACGATACCACATTGTTGAATTCGGTTGCAAAGGTTTTTCCTACTTCATACGCATTACTTTGTAGGTATGATATCACAAAGAATGTGAGAAGTCGAGTTAAACCCGTGGTAGGGACCCAACAAATTAAGGGTGAATATGAAATAATTGTCAAAGCTAACGTGATAGTGGAAAGAATAATGGATGCATGAAATGTTATAATAAATTATTCTACAAAAGAATTATATGTCGATATTGTTATACATTTCAGGAAGGTGTGTGAGAAATATCTTGATTTTTTTAAATATGTTGAAATTACAATTTTGGGCCAGATGAAGGAGAAGACTTTTTGTACTTGGACTGATAAGGTTAGACACCTTATAAATACAACAACTAACCGAGTTGAGTATTCCCATGCTACATTGAAGAATTGGTTGGGAAATAGTATGTGTGATTTATGTAAAGATTGGGGCTCTGTGAACCAAATGATCAATAATTAGCATTATGAGATACATGCATTATTTGGTCATAACATCACAATTTTTGAACACGGATTCAAAGACAACAATCTCTATTCTCAGCTGGTCGGTAACTTATCTCGAGAAGGATTGAAATTTATTTTTCACAAAGTCAAATGAGTTGAGAATGTAGGTTTTGATAGCTCAAAGTTTGTTTGCATACTTAGGAATGCGTATGGTCTCCCATGTGCTTGTATAATTTCAAAGAAGGTGAAACATGATAGCCAAATACAAGTGAGTGAGGTCTATACTCACTAGAAAAGGCCCAACTTTGATGATAATGGTGTGATGAAGGACAGTAAATCTAATATCTCTATCTTAACCGAATGAAAAGTGATACAAGAGAGATTTTTGAAATCCGGTGATAAATAAAACTCCACATCAAAGAGCAAATGAGGATTATTTCTTATCCATAAACCATTAATTTGAAACCACTGTCACAACTAGTAAAAACAAAATGTGCTCCTAAGAAGGTCAAACGAACACTAAGTGACAATTCAACGATGTGGTCTCCTTTGTATCTTGAATATATCTGGTGATAAATGAAAATCCACATCAAAGAGAAACCGAAGAAGATTTCTTATCCATAAACCATTGATTTGAAGCCACTGTCACAACTAGTAAATACGAAAGGTGCTCCTAAAAAGGTCAAACCAACACTGAGTGACAATTCAACAATGTGGTCCCCTTCGTATTTTGAACATGTTGACAAACTTTTTCTAGAATCTCCAACTTTTAACAATCATTTTCAAAGAAGCTCGCATTAGCAAACCACATTTTTCACCGGCTTTACCAAAAATCCAATTCATCGATGAAATGTTGGTTTTTATGCACAATTACATTAAACGGATCGCCAATGTTGAGGGTGATGGTAATTGCGGTTTTTGAGTTGTTTCTGCTTTACTCGCTAAAGGTTAAGAGGATCATTCATTTGTCATTATTCAACTTATCAAAGATTTGAAGGCCCATAAAGAATCATACATGCGACTATACAGGAAAAAAGGAATTTTTGATGTAATTCATGAATCTCTTGTTCCTTGCATTGGTGGACTGGCACCAGAGAAGAATAAATGTGCTTCTCTGAAATTGGTCATCTTAAGAGAAATGCATATGAAGGAGTATGTATTAATATGACAAGACACAGTTTCTCGGAAACATTTTTCCACTTTGCATTGCACCGCCTCAAAATCCAAATGATCGTATTATGTGTATTGGATGACTTTAAAAAACACAGCACTTTGTTCAAGTTTATTTGAAATCGGATGCCCTATACCACTAGAATCAACAAAGTGGACAACTCATTCAACAAGGGAAGTTGAAACTTGGCTGGATCATTTTTTGGATAAGATGCAAGAATTCGCTAAGTTGAGCAAGATTGAAAGAGAAACGAATAAACAAAAGTCAAAGGAGCAAGCACCCATACATATAGATTTAAATGGTGACACATGTTTCGATTCATTTCAGTTTTTATTCAACAGTGTATTTGTGTGGTTAGCCATGTTTTGTATGTAATCTTCCCTTAATATTAATGATGTCAAATATGTACATTTTCAAAGATTTCAATATATGTTTAAGTTTCCAAAATATTTCTCCATTTTCAATTCAAAAATAGGTTATGTTTCTGAAATTGATTTTGTGTTGGGTGGTTTCAGAAATGCATTTCCGGAATCACCCAAAATATCTTTAAAAAAAGCAAACAGGGGTTTCTTCGAAAATATATTTCCGGGTGCACCCTAATTTCACAAGCGAAATAAGGTGTATCTGGAAATGCATCTCCGAAATTTCCCCTGGTAAATGGTTGAATTTCTAAGGTCCATATTGGCCTAAAACTTGTATAAATATGGGTCTCTCATCTCATATTTTTTACCAAATCACATTAACTAGAATGCACATCATTTGCCATGTCGCATATGTCTACTTCAATGACTTGAAGCCATCAATTGAATTTAATTCCAATGAGTACACCCCTGTTGTAGATATGTGATCACGACTTTATGAGTCGAATTTGGGGTACAAACTGCAAGTGCACAGTTCTATCGCGTAGTTTTAAAAGATATCGATCCCACAGGGACTTATGAATCGATATACCGTTATCTAAGGTTACTTCGTAAAGCTAAGGCAGGTAATACTTTGATTTTGGGGGGGAAAAACTAGAACTAAAATAAGATCTAAAATTAATATCTAATAAGCGGATATCGGTATGTAATTCGTCGTAATTAGGGAATCAATTCTTTATTGGTTTCTTGGTTTTAAAGTAAATCTTTTCAGTTGACACTATTGGTTAAAAGTTTTATCTCAAACTCTCGCTCTGTTGAATAAACTATGATTTTATATTAACGTAGCTGTCACTTATAGTTAAGTCAAAAATCACTTTTTGAAGACAATAGAATCCGTAGAAACTCTGTTTAAGAAAACACTAATCGTTTAAACACCCTTATCTCAAACTCTCGCTCTGTTGACTTAGGTTATATAATTAAATTCAAATGCTTAACTCTCGTCCTCACATTCAATCTTTAAAAATACTTTTTGAAAAAGGTTAGAATTTAATTAACTCTAAAAATTGCTCTCGCCCTAATCTAGAACTAATGTCCAATTTACACTGTCCAGTCAAAACCTCAAACTCTCGCTCTATTGATTTTAACTTATTTATGTCTTTTACTTTCGTACAAAAACTTTGTTATTAAACCTGTAAATTGAGACCGTAAAAAGAGTGATTTTAATTTTAAACTTAATTAAACCAACTTAGTTTTGATTCCTTCATTCCGCTTACTTTACATACCGATATCTAAATAAATTAGCCAGACATGCTAAACAGACTTAAATAAACATCATGCATAAACAGATTCATCGCAGGCAAGCAGTATAAATTAATAGTAAAAACAAGCATATATAAATTCAACAAATAAATATAGAACCTGGATAATTAAATAGCAGTCTTGAACACTCCACCACAGACCGGTTGGATTTGTTCTTGAGTTCTTCAATCAGGCAGAAAAATAAAGCGAATGAATAAAAAAACTAGATTCTAACGTAAGGTTAGATTCGGTAAAAGGTACACAATAGTTTCCGGTGTAGAAACTATTGTGTGAAAAATTAATTAAGTGCTATAAAAGAAAATAGAATTGCAAAAGAAAGAATCTAAAAATTATAAAAGAAGCACTATAAGGAATATGCTTAAGCTGCTGGAAAAAGAAAAAATGCAAAAAAAATGAAAACTGGAAACTGTCTGGAAGCGTGGAACCGAGGAAGGGTTTGCAAAGCTGGTATTTATATTGACACTTTCCGTAACGGTCTTCAGAAGTAGTCCGCGTCAAAGGGTCTTCACGTAACAAAGGTATAGGCATGGAAATAGGATTCAACGTGCAAATAGGACTCAACGTCTCTGAAGGCAAAAATGTAGGGGAATGGTGTGACGTCCGTCACACCATGTGTGACGCTCGTCACACAAGTGTATACAGCATGATGCTCGTCACAACCTCTGTGACGCTCGTCACAGGCACAACGCCTGTGCCTTCTTTGGGCTGGGCTTGGCTTTTGCTATTTGTTTCCAAAAACTTCTTTTTGCACCTCCTTTCCTTCCTTTTTTTACTTTTGCTTCAAATAGACTACCTGAGATAAATAGAAAGGAAATACCGCGTAATATCTGATAAAATGAAATAAATTAAAGTAAATAATAATATAATTTAATTGAATTAAGTCCTAAAATGTGATATAATTTCATGTTATCAAACTCCCCCATACTTAGATCTTTGCTTGTCCTCAAGCAAAATACAGTATAGAACTTAAAGATTTTAGCCAGATGAAATTTCAAAACACACATCAATTCGTACTAGGTTGCATGTAAACCTTGTTTAGAAGTAACTTGAGTTTAATCTTGACATCAACAACCACCATCACAACCTCAGATAACCTCACCTTATGCAAACCAGTTCAAGCAATGCCATTACAGCTATCCTAGTTCCTTTACTCTTATTTCACTCGTTTTCATTCTAGCGAAATCACATTAAGCCCTTTATCTTTTCGCGCACATAATGGAGTAACCGGTTAGTGATTCTGATCCCCTTTTAGCTAGAAGTTCTGGTACATAAGTCGGATAACTTCGTTATTCAGTCCATTGCAAATTGCGGGGGATCGGACCGTAGTCCGCCCTACCAAGTTCAGTACCAGATACCTACTGAACCAACTCATAATGGATCTTTATGCTTTTGTATGATCTGCAACCTTTAGATTAAATGATCTGGTAAGGATCACCTAACTTAATTAGTGCATTTCCTGATATGTATATATGTATTTTTTTATGTTACTTTGGGAATCATTCACTTATATTCATCGGTTCTCCACGTAGTTTGCTATTAAGATGGTGCTGACTTCTCGTATAAACTACTCGGGGTTACTATAAAACTAAAAGTTCAAGGGATTGGTATAATAGGTACTCATTCTGATCTGACATGTTAAGGTTCTTAGAGCGTTGTTATGGTAATAATTTTTGTCTTGATTTCACTCAAGTTTTATAAGATAAGCAACCTTTATACTTATTGGGTGTGTTAAATTTATGTTATTATGGCTCATGAAAATTTGAGGGGAAATAGATAATAGAAAGTTTTCACGCTAGGGACTTAACTTAAAATAAATCTATATTATAATAATATATATATATATATATATATATATATATATATATATATATATATATATATATATATATATATATATATATATATATATATATATATATATATATATATATATATATATATATATATATATATATATATATATATATAGGTACTCATTCTGATCTGACATGTTAAGGTTCTTAGAGCGTTGTTATGGTAATAATTTTTGTCTTGATTTCACTCAAGTTTTATAAGATAAGCAACCTTTATACTTATTGGGTGTGTTAAATTTATGTTATTATGGCTCATGAAAATTTGAGGGGAAATAGATAATAGAAAGTTTTCACGCTAGGGACTTAACTTAAAATAAATCTATATTATAATAATATATATATATATATATATATATATATATATATATATATATATATATATATATATATATATATATATATATATATATATATATATATATTTTCCAGGAAAATAACAATGAAAGGGAAATAACAATGAAAAGAAAAATACATACTTGAAAAGGAAAATGGAGGATAGAAAGAACATGGTGTTCCCCCCCATACTTGAATAAAACATTGTCCTCAATGTTTGAAGGAAAAGAAATGAAATACAAAAAAAAAAAACAAGGAAAAAGAAAAGTTAAGGTTGCCTTCCGCCTCTTGTTCTTGGGCCTGGTGATCGCTGACGTAAGTCTAAGTTGTCGAACCGGCTAAACAACTCAGTGAACCGCTGATCGGTTATGGTATTCCTCTCGTCCTGCTGTTGTTGCATTTGGCGCATCATTTGCATCATTTCGAGATTCTGTGCTTGCATACCATCAATAGCATCCATGATGTCGTCGTTGGTTGCAGGCTTTCTTCGTCGACGACGTCGGGAGGATGGGCCAGCTGCAGTATCGGAAGGGTTGAGCGGGACTGATTGTTGTTCAGGAGCGTTATCACCTTGCTCCATTTCTTCGAACTCGTCTGCAGACGGGTTTGTATGCGAAGGCTCGGTAGCTTCGGGAGCATTCAGATCATAGAGGTGGCGGTTGGGATTGGTGACATCTGTTAGGGAAATGTTGGGGAGAACAATGCTTGGGACGGCCTGGTTATTCACCATAAGGTAATATTTTCCGCCTACTCGGTTCTTTATTAGGCGGCTGGACCGACAGTAGCCTATATCCATAAATAGGGGAGGTAAAGATTCTAAAGTTTGGATTCGGTCCCCTAGGTTTAAGCCAAGTGCTATGGTGGTTATTAATCCACCTATTACAAAAGGTTGACGGCCTCTAGCACATAAGGTGTGGATATGATGAAATAGGAAGGAGGCGGCATTTACCTTAGCCTGCGGTTCGAAGACGCATTCGAGGAAGAATAGTTCCTTTGCGTTGACCTTGCTGTTGTTCGGTCTTCCAAAAACTGTGTTTTGTAGGATGCGGATAAAGTACCGGATAGTCGGGTTATGTATATGGGAAACAAGGAGCTCTTCCCAGTTGTTGGCATCTACACCGGATATTTTCCTAAAGAGGTCGAAAGCAGCAACTGTGCTCCAGTTTAGGTTTGGAGGGATTCTGGGGTAGACTTGACCTTCTGTGGGGAATTGTAGCATGGTACTCAATTGGTTTTGGGTTAAGGAGTACTCGGTGTTGAACATACGGAAGGTTGCGGTACCGGTTAAGAATTCGTCCTCACCGACTGGAGTGTTGTACGCGTATGAACTTAAGAATTCTAAGGTTAGGGATGGGTAGGTGGGTTGATTATGCGTACATAGAAAGGTTAGATCGGCAAGGCGGAGCATCCACTCGATACCTTGAAGTAATCCTAATTGTTGTAAACAAGTTGAATCAGGATACCTGGTAGAGACGACGCCTCGCTGTTGAAAGCGCTCGAATTGTTCCCTTTGATAGTTTTCATCTCCGGATCGGAAGATGATATTCCCGAAATTCTGATTTCCCGCCATACTGATGAATGAATTTAAAGGAGTAATAAAGGAAAGAAATGTATTTGATATTAGAGAGTGGTTTGTGGTGAATGGAGGAGGGTTTTGATGGGTATTTATAGGAAAAGAATTTGGAAGTTGGAAAGGAGGTGGTTGAAAAGTGAATAAATGTGGGTTAATGGGAATAAATGGGGAAGGTAAAAAGTGAAAGGGTGTAACGTTCGTCTCCAACGGTACTGTAACGTTCACCTAGTCAGAAGGGTGTTACGCTCGTCACAGGGGCGTGACGGGCGTAACAGGTACTTGGCATGTCGTCCGTCATAGATTGTGTGACGCTCGTCACACAGGCTTTTTGGCATGGCTTCAGCTAGCGATCTTCAGAATAACTTGGTAATTTATTTTTTTATATAATTTTTTATTATTTAATTGTTTTGCTTCAGATTATTTTCTTGTGCTATTTAATTTTCTTGCATGTCATTCTACTTTGCATAATGATGCATAAATATATTGTTCTTTAATAATTCATGTAGGCAGCAACAGTAGAGAGCATAATAGATATTACATAATAAAATGAATAAATAGCTTCAATAAAATAATCATAATGTAACAATGGAGAAAAACAAAAATGCGAAAGAGAAACAAATACGAACATAATTTGAAATAACATTAAATAAATAATCTAACTTAAGACTAAATAACTAAGAAAAATAAATTCTATCCATCTGCACGATCTCTGGCCGGAGGAGCAAAGGAGTTAACACGGTATAGTAACTCGTGAAACTGGTTTGTCATACTGTTCATGTATCCCAGAAATTCGTGCCTCAAGCTAGTGAACTCTTCTCTGAGGGCATCTTGTTCTGACATCAAAGCTTCCATGGCAGTGTTATAATCAGTTCCGGGCATATGATGTCTAAGGTCGGGTATTGCCGATTCTTCGGTCTGAGCAGGTTGAGGAGGAGGATCAATATCATAATAGCCAGATGGTGTCTGAGGATCTGATTCAGCATAAGGAATCTGGTCATCATAAATCTCATAGTCATCACAAATCTCGTAGTCCTGGATGGATTCAGTGGATCTAACAGGAGAGGGGGTTTCGTTCAGATTGTAGAGCCAGTTACTGCGGTTGTGAACACTAGTCCTAGGATCGGGCATGGTGAATAGGCAAAGAACTTGGTTATCAATAATAAGCTCAAACTCATCAGACCATAGGTTTGCTATAAACAAAATGTTGAAGAGGAAGGGTATACTCATAGTAGTGATGCCACAAAAAGGGCTTAAGTCAAGCATAGGCTGACGTAATCCAATAGCATTACCTATCATAGTTATCAAACCGCCTATTCGAATTGGTGCTCGCTCATCTTGGATAAGGTGGTCCAAATTTGCTAACATAAAAGTGGCACCGTTTACTGGACGGTTCTGGGAAGCACAAAATATGATGAAGAGTTCATCACGTGAAACTGTGGTACTGCTTGGCTTCTTCCCCAATAAGGTGTGGGTCAGGATCTTATGGAAATAACGGAAGGCCGGGTTATGTATGTTTCCAGAGAGAAACTCATGTTCCTCGGGATCGTCATTTCCAGTCAAGTTACCCCAAAAGTGTTCAAGTTCTCTATATTCGAAAAGTTCCTCTTGGCTCACTGTGAATGTGTCAAAGGATGTAGGGAAGCCCAAAAGGTTGGTAAAATCTTGAATATTAAATTGGTACTCCATGTTAAACATTCTGAACTGGATAAAACCTCTGCTTATTCCTTTTCCATGGCTGGGTAGGTAGATCAAAGAACTAAGGAATTCTAGAGTCAGTCTCCGGTAAGTGACAAATTGTCTACGGATAGGAGCGGTTTCCCACCCTATCTGATTCAGCAAATACATGACACTTTGTCTTAGTCCAAGGGCAGTCATTGCCCAGTCATCAGCATACAGGCTAGGTAGCATCTCTCTCGTGGCTAGTTCCTCAAACTTTTGTTTCTGAGTTGTTCCTCTGAATTTGATACCCATACGATCAATTTGTCCCATCAGGTTAGTGTTAGCTAGAGAAAAGAAAAACAAGAGTTTTAGTCAGGATTTGGCCAAATGCCGAAAGAAGAGAAAAGTTTTTAATAAATTAAAATAAATTAAGAACGAATACTAAACAAAAATTAAGAGAATAATTAAGGAAGAAATAGAAAAATAGTAATAGAATAAGGAAATAATAAAATATTTGTGGGTTGTCTCCCACTAAGCGCTTTGTTTAATGTCGTAAGCTCGACAAAAAAAAAACAATCAATTATAATCTATAATTTCTGGAGGCATTTCGTCTAAGTGCAAGACTTGCGAATCTTCATTGTTTTCTGCATAGTGATAATGTTTTAGACGTTGCCCGTTTATGGTAAATGGTTCCATAGATTTGCCTTTAATTTCTACTGCTCCACTGGGAAAAACATTGGTGATTTGAAAAGGACCTGACCATCTAGATCGTAGTTTTCCCGGAAATAACTTTAGTCTGGAGTTAAATAAAAGGACTGTATCGCCTTGTTTGAAGATTTTCCTTGATATGCGCTTGTCATGCCATTATTTTGTTCTTTCTTTGTAGATTCTGGCATTTTCGTAAGCGTCTCTTCTGAGTTCCTCTAATTTGCTTATATCAAGGATTCTCTTTTCACCGGCGGCTTTATAGTTTAAATTTAGATTTTTAATAACCCAATAGGCTTTATATTCTAATTCTACCGGTAGGTGACAGGATTTTCCATAAATTAGCTTAAATGGGGTTGTCCCTATGGGCATTTTGTAAGCAGTTCGGTAAGCCCATAAAGCTTCTGGTAATTTCAATGACCAGTCTTTCCTTGAAGTGGCGACTGTTTTCTCTAGTATCTGTTTGATTTCTCTGTTAGATACTTCCACTTGCCCACTGGTTTGAGGGTGGTAAGGTGTCGCTACTCTATGTCTTACGCCATACTTAAGCAGTAGTTTTTCGAGTACTTTGGATATGAAATGCGATCCACCATCACTGACTACTATTCTTGGGACACCAAACCTTGGAAATATTATATTCTTAAAGAGTCTAGTTACTACTCGTGTGTCGTTAGTTGGGGAAGCTATAGCTTCAATCCATTTTGATACGTAGTCAACTGCCACGAGTATGTATTTGTTACCGAAAGAGGATGGAAAAGGTCCCATGAAGTCTATTCCCCACACGTCGAAAATCTCTACTTCCAAAACGCCCTTTTGTGGCATCTCGTCACGTCTAGATATGTTTCCTGTGCGTTGACATCTGTCACATTTCTTAATAGCTGCATGTACATCCTTCCATATACTTGGCCAATAAAAACCGGCTTGTAGGATTTTAGAGCAGGTCTTGGATGTACTTGCGTGTCCACCATAAGGAGCGGAGTAACAGTGTTGGATTATATTTTCTACCTCTTCTTCGGGTATACACCGACAGAAAATACCATCGGGGCCTCTTTTAAAAAGTAAGGGGTCATCCCAGTAATAATGTTTTATGTCATAGAAGAATCGTTTCTTCTGTTGGTAGGATAAGGTAGGTGGAACTATTCCGGCAGCTAAATAATTGACGAGGTCAGCGTACCACGGTGTAACAGATATGGCTAAGGTGGTTTCTACCTGTTTATCAGCTTTATTTTCTTCTAAGGTAGCTATAAGTTTATCGTACGAGAAATCATCGTTAATTGATGTTCTTTCCGGTTCAAGGTTCTCAAGTATAGAGAGGTGATCTGCTACTACGTTTTCAGTTCCTTTCTTGTCTTTGATTTCCAAATCGAACTCTTGTAGCAACAGGATCCACCTTAGGAGTCTAGGTTTAGCATCTTTTTTTGTTAAGAGGTATTTGATAGCAGCGTGGTCAGTGTAGATGATAATTTTGGCTCCGACCAAGTAAGAACGAAATTTATCTAGCGCAAACACTACTGCAAGAAGTTCTTTCTCGGTTGTGGCGTAATTCATTTGTGCTTCATCTAGAGTTCTACTTGCGTAATATATAACATGAAGCTTTTTATCCTTTCGTTGTCCTAAAACAGCACCTACAGCGTAATCACTGGCATCACATATTATTTCGAATGGTTCATTCCAATCTGGTGTCTGCATTATGGGTGCGGAGATCAGTGCTTGTTTTAGCGTTTGAAATGCTTCTAAACATTTATTGTCGAATATGAATTCAGCATCTTTCATCAATAATCCGGTCAACGGTTTAGTTATTTTAGAGAAGTCTTTAATGAATCGTCGGTAAAAACCGGCATGTCCTAAGAAGCTTCGTACTTCTCTCACAGTTTTCGGAGGTTGAAGGTTTTTGATTACCTCTATTTTGGCCCTGTCTACTTCAATTCCTCTATTTGAGATGATGTGTCCTAAAACAATTCCTTCTTGTACCATGAAGTGGCATTTTTCCCAATTAAGTACTAGGTTTACTTTTACACATCGCTCTAGAACTCTCTCCAGGTTTTCAAGACATTCTTCAAAGCTTTGTCCGCATACGGAAAAGTCATCCATAAATACTTCCATGATGTTTTCTAGAAAATCGGCGAATATTGCCATCATGCATCTTTGGAAAGTTGCAGGAGCATTACATAAGCCAAACGGCATTAGTCTATAAGCGAAGGTACCAAAAGGGCACGTGAACGTTGTCTTTTCTTGGTCATCAGGATGAATTGGTATTTGAAAGAAACCTGAGTAACCGTCTAGATAGCAGAAATGTGAATGTTTTGCTAATCGTTCTAACATCTGGTCAATGAATGGTAAAGGGAAATGATCTTTTCGGGTTGCTTTGTTTAGTTTCCTATAGTCAATGCACATTCTCCAACCCGATTCGATTCGTTTGGTTATAGTTTCTCCTTTTTCATTTTCAATGACTATTATACCTCCTTTCTTTGGTACTACGTGTACAGGACTAACCCATTTGCTGTCAGATATAGGATATATGATACCTGCCTCTAATAACTTGGTTATTTCCTTCTTCACTACCTCACTCAGGATCGGGTTTAGTCTCCTCTGGTGTTCCCTAGAAGTTTTACAGTCTTCTTCTAGCATGATGCGGTGCATACAAATAGAAGGACTTATTCCTTTAAGATCGGTGATGTTGTAACCTAGTGCGGTTGGATATTTTCTTAAGATATGCAGGAGTTTTTCTGTTTCGAGTCTTCCTAGGTCAGCATTAACTATCACTGGTCGTTCAAGCTCTAAGTCTAGGAATTCATATCTTAGATTCTTGGGAAGTGTTTTCAGGTCTAAGGTTGGTTTCTTAAGGCATTGCGTAGGGTCCGGTGTTATTGCTAAACATTGGTTAAGTTTGTCTTCTACAAGATAGTCAGATGATTTGTCTTTTTCTAACTCCGTTTCTTTTATGCATTCATCGATGATATCCATGAAGTAACATGTATCTTCTATTGCAGGTGCTTTCAAAAATTGGGAAAGAATGAACTCAATTTTCTCTTCTCCTACTTCGAAAGTGAGTCGTCCTCGTTTTACGTCTATGATTGCACCGGCAGTTGCTAAGAACGGTCTCCCCAGTATAATGGGTGTAACTTCATCTTCTTTAATATCCATAATTATAAAATCAGTTGGAATGTAGAATTGACCTATGCGCACTGGAACGTTTTCAAGAATTCCTACAGGATATTTGACGGAACGATCTGCTAGTTGCACAAACATTTTAGTTGGTCTTAATTCTCCCATTTCAAGTCTCTTGCATATGGATAAAGGCATAACACTAATACCGGCTCCTAAATCGCATAAGGCTTTGTCAATGACAAATTTTCCTATGTGACAGGGTATAGAGAAACTACCTGGGTCTTTAAGTTTAGGAGGCATATTATGTATTATAGCGCTACATTCAGCGGTGAGTGTAACGGTATCGCTATCTTCAAGTTTCCTTTTATTAGAAAGAATTTCTTTTAAGAACTTAGCATATGAAGGCATCTGCGTAATAGCTTCTGTAAACGGAATTGTGACGTTTAATTGTTTTAGAAGGTCGACAAATTTTTTGAATTGGCCCGAATCTTTGGTTTTAATAAGCCTTTGAGGGTAAGGGATAGGTGGTTTATAAGGTGGTGGAGGTACATAAGGTTCCTTCTTTTCTACGGTTTCCTTATTCCTTTCTTCCTTTTCCTTAGGTTCACTTTCCTCCTCAGTTGACCTTTTAGAGTTTTGGTTTTCTATCCTTGGGTCAGACGGTCCTTCCACTTCCGTTCCACTTCTCAGTATAATTGCATGAGCGTGGCTTCTCGGGTTAGGTTGGGGTTGGCCAGGAAATGTACCAGTTGGGGCAGCAGTAGGCGCTTGTTGTTGAGCTACTTGTGATATTTGCGTTTCCAGCATTTTGTTATGAGTAGCCAGGGCATCTACTTTACTTGCTAGTTGTTTAATTTGTTCGCCAGTGTGTACATTCTGGTTTAAGAAATCTTTATTGGTTTGCTGTTGAGAAGCTATAAAGTTTTCCATCATGATTTCCAAATTGGATTTCCTAGGGGCGTTATTGTTAGATGTAGATGGGATCGGCTTCTGATATCCCGGAGGTATAGCTGGGGCTTGATTTGGAGATTGTCCAGGTGCGTATAGAGCATTATTACTCTTATATGAAAAATTGGGATGATTCTTCCAATTTGAGTTATAGGTGTGTGAGTAGGGGCTTCCTTGAGCATAGTTTACTTGCTCCGCTTGGATTCCTGTTAGGAGTTGACAATCTGCAGGAGTGTGACCTTGGATTCCACAGACTTCGCAATTCTGAGTTATGGCGACTACGGTGGCTGGAGGTGATACATTTAAACTTTCAATTTTTTGGACCAGAGCATCCACTTTTGCATTAACATGATCAAGGTTACTTATCTCGTACATGCCAGTTTTCGTTTGAGGTTTTTCCACCATTGTTCGTTCGGTTCCCCACTGATAGTGGTTTTGAGCCATGCTTTTGATAAGTTGGTAAGCGTCAGCATAAGGTTTGTTCATTAGTGCACCACCTGCGGCGACATCTATTGTTAACCTCGTGTTGTACAGGAGACCATTATAGAATGTATGAATTACTAACCAGTCTTCTAAACCATGGTGTGGACAAAGTCTCATCATGTCTTTGTATCTTTCCCATGCTTCGAAAAGAGACTCGTTATCTTTCTGTTTAAATCCATTTATTTGGGCTCTTAACATAGCTGTTTTGCTTGGCGGAAAATATCAAGCAAGAAAGACTTTCTTCAACTCGTTCCATGTGGTGACTGAGTTGGAAGGAAGAGATTGAAGCCATCTTCTAGCGCTATCTCTTAGTGAGAAAGGAAAAAGACGAAGTCGAATTGCCTCTGAAGTGACACCATTAGCTTTAACAGTATCAGCGTATTGGACAAATACGGATAAATGAAGGTTAGGATCCTCAGTAGGATTTCCAGAGAATTGGTTCTGTTGCACTGCCTGCAACAGTGAAGGTTTGAGTTCAAAGTTGTTTGCTTCGATTGCGGGTGGAGCAATACTTGAATGCGGTTCATCTTGCGATGGAGCGGCGTAATCTCTAAGAGCACGAGCTGGTTCTGTCATCTCGGGTATCGAAGGGAAAATATTTTTGAAATCAGGAAGTTCTACAGGAGGGAGATTGTTTGCAGCACGATATTCCCGAATTCGTCGTAAGACTCGGAGATATAGTTCAATATCGTTGATTCGTAAGTAGAACGGCTCGCCTTGTGAGCGAGTGCGTGGCATACAAATCAACGAAAGAAAGAAAAGAGAAAGAAAAGCCTTAGTCTCTACAGCGTAACAGAAGAGTTACGATATCGACTAAATAAAAATCCCCGGCAACGGCGCCAAAAACTTGATTGCGACTTTATGAGTCGAATTTGGGGTACAAACTGCAAGTGCACAGTTCTATCGCGTAGTTTTAAAAGATATCGATCCCACAGGGACTTATGAATCGATATACCGTTATCTAAGGTTACTTCGTAAAGCTAAGGCAGGTAATACTTTGATTTTTGGGGGAAAAAACTAGAACTAAAATAAGATCTAAAATTAATATCTAATAAGCGGATATCGGTATGTAATTCGTCGTAATTAGGGAATCAATTCTTTATTGGTTTCTTGGTTTTAAAGTAAATCTTTTCAGTTGACACTATTGGTTAAAAGTTTTATCTCAAACTCTCGCTCTGTTGAATAAACTATGATTTTATATTAACGTAGTTGTCACTTATAGTTAAGTCAAAAATCACTTTTTGAAGACAATAGAATCCGTAGAAACTCTTTTTAAGAAAACACTAATCGTTTAAACACCCTTATCTCAAACTCTCGCTCTGTTGACTTAGGTTATATAATTAAATTCAAATGCTTAACTCTCGTCCTCACATTCAATCTTTAAAAATACTTTTTGAAAAAGGTTAGAATTTAATTAACTCTAAAAATTGCTCTCGCCCTAATCTAGAACTAATGTCCAATTTACACTGTCCAGTCAAAACCTCAAACTCTCGCTCTATTGATTTTAACTTATTTATGTCTTTTACTTTCGTACAAAAACTTTGTTATTAAACCTGTAAATTGAGACCGTAAAAAGAGTGATTTTAATTTTAAACTTAATTAAACCAACTTAGTTTTGATTCCTTCATTCCGCTTACTTTACATACCGATATCTAAATAAATTAGCCAGACATGCTAAACAGACTTAAATAAACATCATGCATAAACAGATTCATCGCAGGCAAGCAGTATAAATTAATAGTAAAAACAAGCATATATAAATTCAACAAATAAATATAGAACCTGAATAATTAAATAGCAGTCTTGAACACTCCACCACAGACCGGTTGGATTTGTTCTTGAGTTCTTCAATCAGGCAGAAAAATAAAGCGAAGGAATAAAAAAACTAGATTCTAACGTAAGGTTAGATCCGGTAAAAGGTACACAATAGTTTCTGGTGTAGAAACTATTGTGTGAAAAATTAATTAAGTGCTATAAAAGAAAATAGAATTGCAAAAGAAAGAATCTAAAAATTATAAAAGAAGCACTATAAGGAATATGCTTAAGCTGCTGGAAAAAGAAAAAATGCAAAAAAAAACGAAAACTGGAAACTGTCTGGAAGCGTGGAACCGAGGAAGGGTTTGCAAAGCTGGTATTTATATTGGCACTTTCCGTAACGGTCTTCAGAAGTAGTCCGCGTCAAAGGGTCTTCACGTAACGAAGGTATAGGCGTGGAAATAGGATTCAGCGTGCAAATAGGACTCAACGTCTCTGAAGGCAAAAATGTAGGGGAATGGTGTGACGTCCGTCACACCATGTGTGACGCTCGTCACACAAGTGTATACAGCATGACGCTCGTCACAACCTCTGTGACGCTCGTCACAGGCACAACGCATGTGCCTTCTTTGGGCTGGGCTTGGCTTTTGCTATTTGTTTCCAAAAACTTCTTTTTGCACCTCCTTTCCTTCCTTTTTTTACTTTTGCTTCAAATAGACTACCTGAGATAAATAGAAAGGAAATACCGCGTAATATCTGATAAAATGAAATAAATTAAAGTAAATAATAATATAATTTAATTGAATTAAGTCCTAAAATGTGATATAATTTCATGTTATCAATATGAAACACACTGGAGAATCTCTTGTAGTACTCAATAATTGAAAAATTGTAAAGCTCAAGTACCGTTCACCCTCGATTGACAACGAAGGAAAGATCTAGTTCAACAACTTTGCGCTAAAGATGGATGCAAACTTAAGAGTTATGCGGAATACATTTAACTATTACACAATAGAAAGGTTTGATCGAGCTGGATTCGACGATTACAAGATCGATCGAAGATATTATAAAGATGTTGAAACGTTCATCTTGATGTTGAAATATAATGTTTGATTTATGTTAACGATTGTCTATGTAATATTTTGTTTTTTATGTAATCAATGTTAATATATCTCTGTTTTTGAATCTATTTCGTTTCTGCATTTGTTTCTAGTTCAATAGGTTCCAAAAATGCACCTCTGTAAGGTACATGGAGATGCATATCCAAATTAAATTCAGGCATATAATTAGGGCTTAGCTCAAAAACAACTGAAATATATGTGATTAGGGTGTGTCCTATTGAATTGTAATTCTTTGTATCGAAGCAGGTTGCTCAACAAAGCAAGGAAGTGTCGAACCACCTAGTGTGTTGAGTTGTGTTAGTGTGTAAAAGTGTCAAAGCATGTTGCTTCACACATGCTTTCGACTTAGGCCTATTTTAGTAGTGTTAGTTATTTTGGGCTTTTATAGTTTTGGGCTTTGGCTTGAGGTCCAAGTTAACCTAAATATATAAATAGAGGGAGTAAATCTTATTCTTGTAATGAAGTGAATAGAGTATCCCTAACATTTTATTCACAGTATTTTGCAGTTGCAAAGTGAATAACAAGTCTTTCACAGTTTGTGGGCAAAGAGAAACTCTGTAGAATTTAATTCTTCTTCTCCTTCATCGTTCTTTACACTCTTTCTTTCTCCATTCTTCTTATTTTTTCATTGCTATTGTATGGGCAATAACAATCTTGTTCATCAAGATTGATTGAAATTATCCATAAATTTTGGGGGATTTCTAACATCTGGTATCAAGAGCTCCGGTTGAAACGATTCGTGGGAAGAAAATCACCATGGCAACGAATCATCCAAACGGGCATTTTCCAGCAAATCTTCCAATTCTCAAGAACAACAATTATGAGAATTCGTGCAAGCAAATAAATGTTGTGTTTTGTTATCGAGATCTTTGGGATCTTGTGAAGGAAGGAGTAACAACACTTGTAGAAGCCGCGACAGATCAAGAAAAGGCTGCATATAAAGAATTGAAGAAGAAATATTATAAAATTCTCTTTATAATCCATCAATGTGTTGATGCAGATAACTTTGAAAAGGTTAGTGATGCAGAGTCAGCGAAAGAAGCATGGGAAATTCTGGAGAAATCGTTTGGAGGCGCAGAGAAGGTGAAAGAGGTGAGGTTACAAACTCACAAAAGGACGTATGAATTGCTTCAGATGGAAGACAATGAAAGTATAACTGATTTCTTCACCAAGGTTACAAAACTGGTGAATCAAATCAAGGCATATGGAGAAGTGTTGACATCAAGATTTGTTGTTGGAAAGATCTTGAGGTCGTTGGCTCCAAAGTTCGACCACGTGGTAGTAGCCATAGAAGAGTCGAAAGATTTGTCAAAACTGACAAAGGAATAGCTTCAAGGGACACTTGAATCTCATGAACAAAGAATGGCTGAAAGTGAAGGTGAGAAAAACAAGAAAGGGGGGGTTTGAATTGTTTGGAAAATAAGCGCTTTTTCAAAAAGAAAACCACACAATGATTTTATACTGGTTCGCTTATAACACAAAGCTACTCCAGTCCACCCGGCCAAGGTGATTTCGCCTTCAACAAGGACTTAATCCACTAATCTTGAAAGATTGATTACAAACAACGTCTAAGAGAAAAATCTCTTAGTCCTCTCAAGTATACAGACTACACAGAGTCACTTGAGGAAATCAACAAACAATAGATGAAAGATTTATGTAATCTAGAGTGCTTCTAAGAAAGCAAATATTACAGTATTAAGAACAAGAGTTTTTCACGTTATAAGCAAAAGCTTCGTGAAGATCTTAGAGAGCAAGAGTGTTTTTCTTGTGTGTTGATGTTTCAGTATAATTTCTGCTTGTATGTGTTGTAAAACTTCAATGTAGATTGCAGCCCATTTTATAGATCAGTTGAAGTAGTAGTTGAAACTGGTGGATATTAAAATGAATTTACGCCATCACTTAAATAGCTTCTGCAGGATAACTTTCTCTCCTTGAAATGACTACTTACCACAAGTAGTATCTTCTTTATTGAAATTTGAGATTAACGTCTCTTTCTCAATTAGGAAAACCATTTGCAAATCTTTACTTGACTTTAACGTTACTCTTTCATGATTAGCAAATCTATGCTCAGAGTATTTGTGTTTCTGGAGAATCTTGGAATCTTGCATCTGATGTTTATCTCTTTTGGATTCTGATGGATTCTTCAGATAACGCTGATAAGTTCTGGAGTTTAGAGATAGCATTGTTCAGAGTCAGAACTTCTAGAGCTTACTTCTTGTTCAGATGCTTCTGATACTTTGCTGTTTTGCTCAGAGTCAGACTTTCTTGAACGTGTATCCACTTCAGATGCTTCTGATCATATGATAATATGCTTCTGATCTGGTTCTGTATCTGATGACATCATCAGATTTCATCCTTCTTTCTTTAGAACCCTGCACACTTAGAAACTTTTCGTTAGGGTGCCATTTTTGGTTTCATCCTTTGTTATCATCAAAATCAAGGAATCTGTTGTAGAACAATTTTTGTTCTTACAATCTCCCCCTTTTTGATGATGACAAAACAAACTTAATTAGTAGATGAAACATGAATAATATCATATCAGATAGACAGAAGCTCCCCCTGAGATAGTGCTAGGGAGTTCAGAAGTTCTTACCAGAGCTTCTAAGTAAAGAGGTTTCTTGATACTTTCTGCAATTTCTTAAGTCCAGGTTAGATAAATTCCAGGTTAGATAAATTTATTTTTAAGAAAAATATGTTGCAGAATGCTTAAGGTATTAGACAATATTTTCATCAGAGCTATTAATGACTTCTCCCCCTTTTTGTCAGAATCAAAAAGACAGCAAAAAATAAATAAATTAAGAGAAAAACTTGTATTCAGATAAAAGCACAAAGGCAACAAGAACATGAAAACATCAGAAAGCAAAAACAAAACAACAGGCAAACAAAAATCCTAAGTGTCTAGGGGTTCGGAGGCGGAGGCATTCTCTGAAGCAACATAGCAAGCATATTCTGGATGTTGTCGTTGACAATATCTTGCTTGTCCATTCTGGCCCGGAGTTCATTCTGATCTTTCTTAAGTTCTTTCAGAGTCTGAAGAACCATAGGGATAACAGAAGAGGACTCCCCCAGAGTCAGAGCCTGCTGTGCTTCAGCAGCAGCCTGCGCTTCAGTTTCAGCAGCAGCTTGCGCTTCAGCATCCGCCAGAGCCTTAGCTTCACCTTCCTTTAACCTTAGGATTTCTGCTTCCCTTGCTCTTTCTTCTTCCAGCCTTCTAGCCTCTTCAGCTTCTCGCGCAAGCCTCTCTTCCTCTAGCCTTCTGGCTTCTTCAGCAGCTTCTCTGGAAAGTCGTTCCTGGAGTCTTGCCTTAGCATCTCTGATGTAGCCATTTCTGACTTGTTCAGAGATGTTCTTCAGCCTAAAAGCCTCAGAGGTCATCCAACCAATGACTCTGTTTCAGTGTGTCCTTACAGATTCAGGATCATCACTGACTTCAGAGTTAGTGGTCAGAGACTTGACCTTTTGTACTGAAGCCCCTGCTACCAGCATGATGGCTTCCTCAAGGGTAGGTACAGAAAGGTTTGGTTCAGAGGTTTGAGGTGAAGATGGTGGAGGGCTGAGATTTAGAGTTAGAGGTTCTGATTCTGGTTCAGGTTCAGATCTTTGGGGTGAAGCGTAAAGAGGGTTTAAGTCTAAAGGTTCAGTTTCAGTTTCTGATTCAGGTGCAGCAGAGATGTTTGGTGGGTTGATATCAGAAGTGGGAAGGTCAGAGGGCTGGTCTTCAGAAGGTTGTATTTCAGAAGTAAGGGTAGTTGTTTGTTGTGGTGGTGAAGTTATTTCAGGTTCTGTTGGTTGTTGTGAAGCGAATTTTTGAGCATAAATTTGAGCTATGGTTGGGGAGTCAGGGTCAGAATATTCTTGGTCAGAGGAGATAGAAACATATGGGGGTGATTCTGGTTCTGAGGATGATGAAGAGGGAGTGTTTTGGTTTATTTGTTCAGGTTTAGAAGGAGGTATGAATGTACGGGCGATATTTAAGACTGGTGAAGGCTGAGAGGTTCTGATGGTTGAAGGTGGGATTTCAGAGGTTGTATAAATGGGTGGTGTTAAGAGAATATTAGAGGAAGGGGTAGAGGAAACCATCGGAGGTACAGAGGTAATGGGAGGAACAAACGTACCAGTATCTGACGAAGTCTTCAGAGGAGCTGAAGATCTGCTTCCAGAAGCTTCTCCAATTCTTGCCTTCTTTGCCTGTGATGCTATCTTCTTCTCAGAGAGACCTCTCTTGTATCTGACGAAGTCTTCTTCTGAATCCAGACAGTCGTCGAGGCTGAAGTCAGAGATGTCAACACCATCATCCAGCAGACGCTGAAGATAGATAACAACAGCATCTCTGGGTTCATTCTTGAAGAACCTGGCAAGGCCATGAGGCATCTTCCTCTGATCTTTCAAAGAATCCTAGGATGTGTCCAGAGTGGGTCTGACTTGAATCTTCTTAATTATCCCCATACTCTTGAGATTTCTGGCATTCAGAGGCTTCCCAGTATCTATTGCCAGATCATCCATCAGTTTGGTCTTTTCCAGATGATCTACCAGTCCATTCTCGATGAAAACATCAGATAGCAATCTTCCCAGAGGGATGTAGGATCTGGGCTTCATATTGTTTCTGGTTTCTCTGACAGAATCTCTGAGGTATCTGAAAAGGAGAGCAGGGAGGCAGATCTTCACACCCTTCTGAATGCAATACAGAATGCATTTCTGATCTGCATTGATGTAGTCAGAGGAGTTAGAGGCTGGACGGTGGTGAATAGTTCCCAGAATGATCTTCAGCCACACTCTGAGGTTCTGATGCAGCTCTTTGTTCTTTGAAGGATTTCCTTCAGTGTTGGGTTTGAAGATTGTTGGATTGATTACATCAGTAATGCGCTTTGACCTAGGAGGGATGTTGTAAATCCTTTTTCCTCCAGCTCTCTCCATGTTCAGTAAAGAGGCAATTGACCCTTCAGTAATTACAATCTTTACCCCCAGAACATAGGAGACGATGAAATGGTCATCTGCATCTGCAAATCTCCAGAACTCCTTGATGAGAAGAGGGTAAACAGGACCATAAAGCCTTTGGAAGTAGTTTTCCCACCCTTGTTTACGAAGTTCTTCAGTGAGATCAACGCCATTTCTCTTCAAGTTGTCGAAATCTACTAGCGATTCACACAACACGTCCAGTCCTTCAAAAGGGGTTGAAAGGTTAATATGGCGTTCACGGTCAAGAACATGGGGTTCTTTGTAAACAGGGGTGATGGTGACGCCTGTAACCGTTGGAGTTGGAATGCTTGAAGTTTGAGCAGTAGAGCTTGATTCCATTTCTTGAGAGAAGTTAAAGACTTGTTGTTGTTGAGCGTCCATGGTGAAGAAGAAGATGAAGATTGAGAGTTGCAGAGAATGCTTCAGAGAGGTTTAGGGTTTTAGAGAGGGTTTGAGAGTGAGTGAGAGTGATAAGTGTGTGAAATGTGAGAAAAGTGTTTAAATACTCTAAGTAAAAACACATGCAAAACGACACATTAAATTGCGTTAGTACACAGCTCAAGATTGCACGCTTGGGGGAAAAATGATTACAGCTAATTAATGAATGTCTAATCCCAACACTACGCACACTGCTCAAGGAGATTTCAAACGTCTGTCCTTTGAATTTCCTTTGACAGCTGTCTAGAAGTTCTAGGGTTAGACGCTTAGTGCTCCACGTGTTGATGTATCTGATCTTCAGGAATATCAAAAGATTGGTTCCTGGAGATTTCTAACTCAGATATCTTCTTAACTGGTAGAAGTATCAGAGTCAGAGGCAGAAGAATATTTGTTTTTATCAGAGTCTCATTTTTCATTTTCAGAGCCATACTTTACTCAGGGCAATTTTTAATGTTCAGATGTTCTAAGATAAAAAGAAATCTATCTTCAGCTAGAGGCTTAGTAAAGATATCTGCCCATTGATGTTCTGTATCAATGAACTTCAAAGTTACTATCCCTTTCTGAACATAGTCTCTGATAAAATGATGTTTTATTTCAATGTGTTTGGCTCTGGAATGTAGAATGGGATTCTTACTTAAACAAATAGCAGCAGTATTATCACAAAAGATAGGAATGTTACTCTCAAAGATTTGCAGATCTTCTAACTGATGCTTCATCCAGAGCATCTGAGTTGTGCATAGTGACGCTGAGATATATTCTGCTTCTGCAGTTGATAGAGCAATTGTTGATTGTCTTTTGCTAGCCCAGGATATCAGATTGTTTCCCAGAAGCTGGCAATTTCCAGAAGTGATTTTTCGTTCTATTCTATCTCCTGCATAATCTGCATCACAGTAACCCAAGAGTCTATACTCTGATGTTTTCTCATACATCAGGCCCAGGTTAGGAGTTCCTTTCAGATACTTAAGAATTCTCTTAACTGCTGTTAAATGAGATTCTCTAGGATCTGATTGGAATCTGGCACAAAGACAGACACTAAAGAGAATATCAGGACGAGTAGCAGTCAGATAGAGAAGAGAGCCTATCATACCTCGATAGAGCTTCTGACAAACCTTGTTGCTTACCTCTTCCTTTTCAAGAATGCAAGTTGGGTGCATGGGAGTTTTTGCAGAGTTGCATTCAGTCATGTCAAACTTCTTCAGAACGTCTTTAATGTACTTGCTTTGATGAATGTACGTGACTTCTGGAGTTTGATTAATTTGAATTCCCAGAAAGAACTTTAGTTCTTGCATTAAACTCATTTCAAATTCTGCCTGCATTAACTTAGAAAATTCTTGGCAAACAGAGATATTAGCAGAACCAAAAATAATATCATCAACGTAAATCTGGCATATCATGAGATCATTATTAAGGTTTTTACAGAAGAGTGTAGAATCAACTTTTCCTCTGATAAAATTTTGTTCCAGAAGAAAATTGCTTAATCGTTCATACCAAGCTCTGGGAGCTTGTTTAAGTCCATATAAGGATTTCTTAAGTTTAAAAACATGTTCTGGAAAATTTGAATTTTCAAAACCTGGAGGTTGGTTGACATACACTTCTTCTGAAATATAACCATTAAGGAATGCACTCTTGACATCCATTTGGTATAATTTGATAGAGTGATTAATAGCAAAAGATGCAAGAAGACGAATAGATTCTAACCTCGCGACTGGAGCAAAGGTTTCATTATAGTCAATACCTTCTTGTTGACTGTAACCTTGAGCTACCAGTCGAGCCTTGTTTCTGACGACTTCTCCTTTCTCGTTCAGCTTGTTTCTGAAAACCCATCTGGTTCCAATGACATGAGTGCTTCTGGGTTTAGGAACGAGATCCCAGACATCATTCTTTGAGAATTGATCTAATTCTTCTTGCATGGCTGAAACCCAGTAGTTATCCTGAAGTGCTTCATCACAAGACATAGGCTCAATCAGAGACACTAGTCCCAGAGGAGTATCTTCAGAAGTCCTGAAGGTAGATCTGGTTCTGACAGGTTCGTCCTTTTTTCCCAGAATCAAATCTTCAGATACATTGATACGACTTTTAACTTTCTTTGGGATTTCTGGAGATTTAATTTCTTCAGAGTTCTGAGTGACAGTTGCTTCTGGATTTTTATCAGATTCTACAAGAGTGATTTCCAAATCTGCAAACTTTTCAACTAGCTTTGACTTTTCAGGGTCAAGCTTATCATCAAATCTGACATGAATTGATTCTTCCACAATTTTGGTTTCTGTGTTGTATACTCTGTAGCCTTTAGAGCGTTCTGAGTATCCTAACATAATACCTTTCTGTGCTTTGGAATCAAACTTGTTCAGATGTTCTTTAGTATTTAATATAAAGCAAGAACATCCAAAAGGATGAAAATATGAAATGTTTGGTTTTCTTCCTTTACACAGTTCATAGGGAGTCTTTTCTAGAATAGATCTTATAGAGATTCTATTCTGAATGTAACACGCTGTATTTACAGCTTCTGCCCAAAAGTGCTTTGCTACATTAGTTTCATTGATCATGGTTCTGGCCATCTCTTGGAGTGTCCTATTCTTCCTCTCTACAACTCTGTTTTGTTGTGGAGTTCTAGGGCAGGAGAAATCATGGGATATTCCATTAGAATCAAATAATTCTTCAAAATCTTTGTTTTCAAATTCTCCACCATGATCACTTCTGACTCTAATAATTTTAGAGTCAAATTCTTTTTGCACTTTGGAACAGAAACTGGTGAATACAGAGTGAGACTCACTCTTGTGCTTTAGGAATTTTACCTATGTCCAGCGACTGTAATCATCAACAATGACTAGTCCATACTTCTTTCCATTAACTGATGCTGTTTTCACAGGACCAAATAAGTCAATATGAAGAAGTTCCAGAGGCTTAGAGGTAGAAACAACATTTTTCTTTTTAAAAGATGTTTTTGAAATTTTTCCTTTCTGACAAGCTTCACACAGAGCATCTGAAGAAAACTTCAGTTTAGGTAGGCCTCTGACTAACTCGAGTTTAGTTAGCTGAGAAAGTTTCCTCATGCTAATGTGGCCCAAGCGTCTATGCCATACCCATTGCTCTTCGTGAACTGACATTAGACATTTAACATTTTGATCTTTTAAATCAGAAAGATTTATTTTGTAAATGTTGTTTTTCCTCTTGCCTGTGAAAAGGACAGAGCCATCGTTCTGATTAATGGCTTTACATGTTTTTTGATTGAAGATTACATCATAACCGTTATCACTTAATTGACTTATGGATAACAAGTTATGCATTAATCCTTCTACATAAAGAACATCAGATATAGAGGGAAGAGTACCATTACCAATAGTTCCGGAGCCTCTGATCCTTCCTTTCTGATCTCCTCCGAAACCTACAAATCCAGCGTCTTTAAGTTCCAGATTTTGGAACATAGACTTTCTTCCCGTCATGTGTCGCGAGCATCCAGAGTCCAGGTACCATGACTGGTGTCTGAACTTTGCTGCATAGGATATCTGCAACATACACAATCTTATCTTTTGGTACCCAGAATCTCTTGGGTCCTTTCAGATTAGTTTTCCCAGAGTTTCTTATAACTTTGGGTTTTCTAGCATTTTTAAATTTTTGTTCTTGTGTGTGTGTGTAATGATATGAAAAGGGAGACTTAAGTTGGTTACTGGTAGAAGTTTTATCTTCCTTAGAATCATACCCAATTCCCTTTTTATTGTTCTGACTAACTCCATAAATCATGGATGCCATAATACTCCTATCTATCCCATTTTTCAGAAATTCTTGAAAGGCTTCTTCGTATTTATAAATTATTTTATTTGAAGT
Source organism: Lathyrus oleraceus (assembly GCF_024323335.1). Taxonomy (NCBI): domain Eukaryota; kingdom Viridiplantae; phylum Streptophyta; class Magnoliopsida; order Fabales; family Fabaceae; genus Lathyrus; species Lathyrus oleraceus. The sequence continues at coordinate 217,147,390 of NC_066583.1, forward strand.
TTGTGGTGCTTGAGACAACGCTTCTTCTAATTCTAAGCTTTTTCTTTTTGCTCCATCTCTTTCTAGTGTTAAAGATCTGATTGTATATTCTCGTGCTAGAATTGTCATCTCAAGTTCACTACATTCTTCAAATTTTGCTTTAAGACAGCCTTTAATGTTTTTAAACTTTTGTTTTAATTTCTGATATGAGCTAAGAGTTTCTGACAAACAAGATTCTAGATCAGATCGAGAAAGTTCAGAAAATACCTCTTCAGATTCTTCATCTGAGCTACTCCTGGATGTGGTAGCCATAAGTGCCACATTGGCCTGTTCATCAGAGTCAGATTCTGATGATCCAGATTCACTATCATCCCAGGTAGCCATCAGTCCTTTCTTTGTCCTGAAGGTATTCTTCTTGAAGCTTTCTTTTCTAGGGTTGTCTTTCTTTAGCTTGGGGCATTCATTCCTGTAATGACCTGTTTCTTTACATTCATAACAGGTAATATCTTTGTTAGATTTACCTTTTGAAGTTGATTCAGATCGATCCCCTCTGGGTCTTGGTCTTCTGAAGTTGTTGTTCCTCTTTTTCCAGAGTTGCTTAACTCTTCTGGTTAGTAGGGACAACTCTTCTTCATCATCAGAGTCTTCTGGTTCAGAGTCGTCAGTATCTTCAGTTTCTGCCTGGAGAGCTTTGGTTCTGTCAGGTTTCCGTCTTTCAGATCTGGACTTTAGCGCTACGGACTTGTTCCTTTTCTGAGGCTCATCTTCCTCTAGTTCTATCTCATGGCTTCTGAGAGAACTGACAAGTTCTTCAAGGCTGATATTGTTCAGATCCTTTGACAGCTTCAGAGCAGTAACCATAGGTCTCCATTTCTTTGGCAGACTTCTGACTATCTTCTTAACATGATCTGCAGTTGTGTATCCTTTGTCTAGCACCTTGAGACCTGCAATAAGAGTTTGGAATCTAGAAAACATAGCCTTTATAGCTTCGTCATCTTCCATTTTGAAGGCTTCATATTTCTGGATAAGCGCCAGAGCCTTCGTCTCTTTGACTTGGGAGTTTCCTTCATGAGTCATCTTCAAAGAGTCAAGTATATCTTTGGCTGTCTCTCTGTTGGTGATCTTTTCATATTCGTTGTATGATATAGCATTTAGAAGTATTGTTCTGGCCTTGTGGTGATTTTTGAAGATACGTTTCTGATCTTCTGACATCTTATTTCTGGGAACTTCAGCTCCATTTTCTGAGACTGGAGGTGTGTATCCATCTGTGACAATGTCCCAGAGGTCAGCGTCATAACCAAGAAAGAAACTTTCGATTCTATCTTTCCAGTAATCAAATTTCTCTCCATCAAAAACAGGAGGCTTAGCATTGTAACTATCTCTTTCATTTGAGTGGGCCATGGTTTTTCTCGTACTGGATCTCTCTACACTGTTAAGTGTTTGATTAGAAAATCAATAACAGAGCCGGAGCTCTGATACCAATTGAAGGTGAGAAAAACAAGAAAGGGGGGGTTTGAATTGTTTGGAAAATAAGCGCTTTTTCAAAAAGAAAACCACACAATGATTTTATACTGGTTCGCTTATAACACAAAGCTACTCCAGTCCACCCGGCCAAGGTGATTTCGCCTTCAACAAGGACTTAATCCACTAATCTTGAAAGATTGATTACAAACAACGTCTAAGAGAAAAATCTCTTAGTCCTCTCAAGTATACAGACTACACAGAGTCACTTGAGGAAATCAACAAACAATAGATGAAAGATTTATGTAATCTAGAGTGCTTATAAGAAAGCAAATATTACAGTATTAAGAACAAGAGTTTTTCACGTTATAAGCAAAAGCTTCGTGAAGATCTTAGAGAGCAAGAGTGTTTTTCTTGTGTGTTGATGTTTCAGTATAATTTCTGCTTGTATGTGTTGTAAAACTTCAATGTAGATTGCAGCCCATTTTATAGATCAGTTGAAGTAGTAGTTGAAACTGGTGGATATTAAAATGAATTTACGCCATCACTTAAATAGCTTCTGCAGGATAACTTTCTCTCCTTGAAATGACTACTTACCACAAGTAGTATCTTCTTTATTGAAATTTGAGATTAACGTCTCTTTCTCAATTAGGAAAACCATTTGCAAATCTTTACTTGACTTTAACGTTACTCTTTCATGATTAGCAAATCTATGCTCAGAGTATTTGTGTTTCTGGAGAATCTTGGAATCTTGCATCTGATGTTTATCTCTTTTGGATTCTGATGGATTCTTCAGATAACGCTGATAAGTTCTGGAGTTTAGAGATAGCATTGTTCAGAGTCAGAACTTCTAGAGCTTACTTCTTGTTCAGATGCTTCTGATACTTTGCTGTTTTGCTCAGAGTCAGACTTTCTTGAACGTGTATCCACTTCAGATGCTTCTGATCATATGATAATATGCTTCTGATCTGGTTCTGTATCTGATGACATCATCAGATTTCATCCTTCTTTCTTTAGAACCCTGCACACTTAGAAACTTTTCGTTAGGGTGCCATTTTTGGTTTCATCCTTTGTTATCATCAAAATCAAGGAATCTGTTGTAGAACAATTTTTGTTCTTACAGAAAGAGCTGCAGGAAAATCGAATAGTGATATGGCTTTGCAGGATCAATCAACAAAAAAAAGGCAAAGGAAGTTGGAATGGCAACAAAGGCAGAGGAGGTTATAACAATTCGACTGGTCGAAATCAGCAAGAAGGAAACTGGTCGAATCAGAGAAAACCCTGGAACCAAGGCAACCAAAGAGGTGGTATTGTAGGTAGAGGAAAAGGTGGTGGTCAAAAGCCAGACAAGAGTCACATTCAATGTTACAATTGTCAAAGGTATGGTCATTATTCTAGTGATTGCCCAGAAAAGCAGAAGAATCAAGAAACTTATACAAAGTTGGTGAAACATGAAGAAGAAGAGACGTTGATGATGGTTACAGCAAGAGAAGAAGAGTGATTCAAGGACCAATGGTACTTGAAATCAGGATGCTCATCACACATCTCTAGAAGAAAATATTGGTTTGTAAACATAAAGCCCTTAATGAAGAACATAGTGAAATTTGCAAATGACAACACTCTAGCAGCTGAAGGTGTTGGTGATGTTCTGATTATGAGAAAAGATGGCAAGAGGTCAGTAATTTCAAATGTGTTGTACATACCAGGCATGAAGAGCATTTGCTTGGCATAGGGCAGTTAGTTGAAAAGAACTACAAGGTGTCGATCAAAGACAAGATGATGAGAGTTCTCGACTCAAATGGAAGGTTGATCTTGAAGGCTCAAATGTCTCATAATAGAACCTTCAAGATTGAGCTTAATGTGACAGAGCATAAATGCCTTGCAACAGCAGCCATCAGAGATTAATGGATATGGAATTATAGACTTGGTCATCTCAACTTCAAAGACATCAGAGATTTGAAGAGAAGAAATATGGTTTCAGGATTACCAGAAATTGACATTCCAAATAAAGTGTGAAGAATGCGTGCAGGCGAAGCAGTATAAGAACAACTTCAGTAAGGATGCAGGAAGCAGGTCAAAGGTAATTCTTGAAGTCATATACTCTGATGTATGTGGTTATCTCCAGGTGGATTCGATTGGAGGTAATAAATACTTTGTTACATCCATAGATGATTTCAGTCGAAAATTGTGGTCTTACCTTATCAAGAAGAAAAGTGAAGTGATCGAGGTATTTGCCAAGTTTAAATCTATGTTCGAAAGATAGAGCGGTCAAAAGATCAAGAGTTTGAGGACTGATGGTGGTGGAGAATATGTGTCGAAATATTTCGATGCATTATGTGTGAAAGAATGGATTGTGCGTGAGGTGGTGCCACCCTACACTCCACAACAGAATGGAGTCACAGAAAGGAAGAATAGAACCATTATGAATATGGTTAGAAGTATGTTGAAAGGCAAGCATCTACCCAAATAATTATGGGAGAAGTTGTGTCGACTGCGACATATATCCTGAACAAATGTCCAACGAAGAAGCTAGAAGGAATCATGTCAGAAGAATGTTGGTCTGGTGTCAAGCCTAGCTTGAGTCATATGAGGGTGTTTATATCTATAACACATAGACATGTGCCAGATCAGTTGAGAAGAAAACTTGATGACAAGTCGAGTCAGATGATCCTGATAGGATATCATTCGACTAAAGGATATAGTTGTTCGATCCAGTGAATAAGCAAGTGGTGATCAGCAGGGACGTGATCATAGATGAGCTTTGTTGATTCTAAGTGTTGGCAGCAATTTTGGTAAAACAAAGAGTGTTCACAAGATGTCATGTGTGATGTCTTAACATAAGATATCCTATGTACCTGCTGGAGTTCAAGAACATGTGCATGCAGGATTGTTTCAGAATGCCATAAACAATGACAAGACTTCTGATATGGATGTACCTGCTGGAGCTTAAATGAAAGACATGTTCATGCAGGATTGTTTCAGATGACATACACAGTGTCATGGCATCTGATATGACTGTACCTGCTGGAAGTTATAAAAGGAAGTATTGGATTATGCAGGATTTTTCCAGGATGTCAGACCCGATGTCATGACATCCTGTACACAGAACATTTAGTATGAATGTCTGGTGTTTTGTGATTGCACAATGGCAATCTTTGGATGATTGAAGATATGGCTAGCTGGCGCATTCAATCATGGATTACAACCAGATTCACTTATTTTCCAAGGAGATCTATACAGCTGTTATAAAAAGATTTGATTGGAAAATAGATTTAGGGTTTTCAAGATGTCCAAGCCCAGCTGAGAGCTTCTATAAAAAGGGACTTAGAAAACCTGTTTGAACACACAACCAAGACTGAGCGAAATATAGAGAGAGAGCTAGGGTTTGTGTCTGTTTAGTCGTAAGACTTGTAGGTCATTCAAGTCATCCATTGATGATTGAATTGGACTGATTTGTGGTTGTAATTTGTTACTCTAAAGCTGTTAAGCAAGAGTGTGTGTCTACTTGATCAAAGCTGTGAAACAAGATCAAGTGTGTGTCTTCTTGATCAAAGCTTTGAAGCAAGATCAAGAGTGTGTCTTCTTGATTGAAACTGTGAAGTAAAATCAAGAATGTGTAATTGAAAAGTATTTTCTTTTCACAAGGGATTGTTGTTTAAAATCACTGGTGTGTGATTGTAAGGGAAGTGAGCGGGTTCTCATATCTAAGAGTGCTTAGGTAGAAGTTGCATGGGTAGAGATTAGGTGAGAAAGACTGTAACTTGTTGAAGTGTGCGGATAGTCTTTGAACTAATTCTATTTTAGTGAATTTCCTTCCTGGCTTGGTAGCCCCCAGACGTAGGTGAGTTGCACCGAACTGGGTTAACAATTGCTTGTGTTATTTGCTTTACCATTCTGTTTATTTATCCATTGTGTGTTGACAGATATCAGTGTCGTAACATTACCTTTGACATCTTATATCTGATACCAGAATTTCAATTGGTATCAGAGCAGGCATCCTGCTCTGGTTCTGGGTGAGATCTAGGGGCAATACTTTCTGGTACAATGGAGAGAGATGGAGGATCTGTTCATAGGCCACCAATCTTGGATGGTTCTAACTATGACTATTGGAAACCTAGAATGGTAGCGTTTCTGAAATCCCTTGATAACAAGGCTTGGAAATCTGTGCTAATAGGTTGGGTACATCCTGTCATTACTAAAGAAGGAGAAGCCACCACTGAGAAGAAGCCTGAAGAACAATGGTCCAAGGAGGAGGATGATCTTGCTCTTGGAAACTCTAAAGCCTTGAATGCAATATTCAATGGGGTAGACAAGAATATTTTCAGGCTGGTAAATAACTGTGAAGTGGCCAAAGATGCTTGGAACATTCTCAAGATCACTCATGAAGGCACCACTAGGGTAAAGATGTCTAGACTTCAGCTGCTCACCTCCAAGTTTGAAAAGTTAAGGATGAAAGAAGATGAAAACATTCATGAATTTCACATGAGTATCCTTGAGATTGCTAATGCTTCAGGAGCCCTGGGAGAGAAGATGACAGATGAAACATTGGTGAGAAAAATACTCAGGTCACTCCCTAAGAGATTTGCAATGAAGGTGACTGCCATAGAAGAGTCTCAAGACATCTCCAACATGAGGGTAGATGAGCTAATTGGTTCCCTCCAAACCTTTGAGTTAGGATTAAATGATGGTGTTGAAAGGAAAACAAAGAGCATTGCCTTCATGTCAAACACAGAAGAGGATAAGAGTCAGGAGGGTGATGAAGATCTGGTCAATGAAGTAGCAATGTTGGGAAGGCAGTTCAATAAACTGTTGAAAAAGATGGATGTAAGATCAAAGGCAAATGTCAAGAACATCTCATTTGACATCAGTAAATCCAACAATGCTGGAAGAAAAGCAAGATCAGATGAGAAGCTCAAAGAAGGAAAAGAGGTTCAGTGCTATGAATGTGATGGGTATGGACACATCAGGACTGAATGTGGAACCTACCTCAAGAAACAGAAGATGAGTCTTGCTGCCACGTGGTCTGATGAGAGTGATACAGAAGAGGCTGCAAATCTTGTGACTGCTTTGACAGGAAGATGGGGGTCTGATGAAGACTCAAGTGATGGTGAAGTAACCTTTGAGGAATTGGCCGCTACCTACAGAGAGTTGTGTCAGAAAAGTGTAGAGCTGAACAAGCAGGTTTTAAACCAGAGGAAAGAAATAAGTCAACTTGAGAATGAGAAGGTAGAATACTTGGAGACCATCTCCAAATTGAAAACAGAAGCTGTGGCTCTGAAGGTCAAGCTAGATGAAAGTCAACAAGTTGAGAGCCAGAAGATAGTAAAACTGGAGAATGAAAAGGCAGAACATGTGAAACCATCTTCAAGCTAAAAACTGAAGTTATGCTCTTAAACTCAAAACTAGAATAAACAACCAAGTATGTAAGGATGCTAAACAATGGATCTGACTACTTAGACAAGATTCTCCAAACTGGACTAATCATAGGAGCCAAATCTGGAATAGGGTACCATAAATCTAAGGCTGAAAGTAGTTACACTGGTTGCAAGCCTCAAGCTAAACCTAAATGCAGCAATAGTAAGAGCAGCCCTAAGATGTCACAGCATATGTCACATCATCAGAAGAGAAAACAACAGAAGAGCAGACACCAAAGATGGAGATGTCATTACTGTGGGAAATTTGGACACTCAAGGCCCTTCTGCTATAAGTTGTATGGTTACCCTGCCCCTGTTCATCAATAGAGTCACTATCAACCCAGACCCAAACAGCACAGGCCTATCAACAAGAAGCAATGGGTTCCTAAGACTAATGTTACAAGTCTAATAGCTCACCAAGAAGAGTGGTATTTTGATAGTGGATGCTCTAGACACATGACTAGAAACTCAGACTTGATAACTGATCTTCACCCTCATGACTTAAGCTATGTAACCTTTGGTGGTGGAGCAAAAGGTGAAATAAAGGGGATAGGCAAGCTTGAGTGTCCTGGAGCTCCTAAACTTGACAATATTCTATTGGTCAAGGGCTTGACTTCAAATCTGATAAGCATCAGTCAACTATGAAGTCTGAAGGTAGTGAGAGCTTTGCTGGAACTGAGACACAAGGGACTATGTGTGCAAAGAAAATTGAGATAAATAAGATATCAGTTGAAAGCAACAATGCTCAACCAGGGTGGATGAAATTACTGATAGTTATCTACAATGTCACACTCGATGCTATGACATTGTATTATGACAACCTGTATGGTACACCTATGTCCAAAGACCATATTCAGCACAGCTGGACCAAGTACATTATTTGCTTTCATCACTCATGTAGAAAATATGTGGAAAACAAACTCATAGTTCTACAACATGAAATGCAACTAACCAACAGGACTGCAAAGGATTTGTATGATGTCCAACTGAAATATGAAAAGGGAAAATTAGGGGCTTGGTTTCTTGAGAAAATATGGCAATTAATGTGGAGTGGAAAAGGTAACAAAAATATTGTCTGCCCAATGAAAATAAAAAGCCACATTAATAATGAATCATCTCTTAGTATTGGAAATAATATCTATTTCATTTGCACGCTCTGTCTGAACACAATTCTTTCCATCTTCATCAAACTACTCAGAGAACCTCTGCTAGGGCAAAGAAAGTTTTCCCAAAAGTTCAACAACATGTCTCAACATCCATCAACATCTAGCTCAAAACCCTTTCATACTAGAACTTCCTCCATGGAATTTTTAGATGAAGATTTGATGGACGTAACTCCTCTGCGCATGATACCAGGTGACGTTCCAGGCTCCCCTTCCATGGCCGGAGCTAAGCAAGGTAACACTCCTGAAAAATCTCCTGATAAAGAGGACATGCACTCTACTGATCGCATCATAAGAACCCTAGTTACTAGGATACTGAATGAAGAGCATGGAGTCAAGGATATTTTTACCCCTCTGACCAGAAGGGACCCCTCTCCTAAGGTGGAAACCCAAGCTGAGAAAGATGATGACTCATCTAAAACAGAAAAGGAAATAGCTGTTGAGGGACTATGTTCTCTTAAAAAAAACTTACTGAGTATGTCCCCTAATACTGCTCAGGACATTGAGGAAGAAAGGTCTGAGGAAGAAGATGACACGTTGGTCAATCTTATGAAAACAAGTGTAGCAAATAGACTGAGAAAAAGGAAGAGTATGGCTGAGATAAGGATAGGTAGGAAAGAGAAAAGGGTTGCTGGTATAGGTCCCTCCAAATCTTGGAGTAAAGTAGAGGTCAGGAAGAAGAAAGATAGTGAGAGTTCTGAATCTAATGAGAATGTCGAAGACGATGTCCCAGACATCTCCTCTGACAAAAGAAAGGCTGTAAAGAAGTCTTCCAACAAAGTAGCTGCTGAGCACCTAGACAAATGGAGGTTTGTCACTCAAAGAAGGGTAGCAGTTGAAAGAGAATTGGGGAAAGAGACTGTTGAAGTGAAGGAAGTAATGGAGTTAATCAAGGCAACTGGTCTTATGAAAACTGTGACTGCTCTGCCTCAATGCTATGAGGGGCTAGTCAAAGAATTCATTGTAAACATTCCTGAGGAGAGTTATGAAAAAAGCAGCAGGGAGGTCTGCCAAGTGGTTGTTAGGGGTAAGTGTGTGAAACTTTCACCAACCATCATCAACAGGTTCCTATGGAGAGGAACTGATGGAGGGGTAGATCTAGAGACCACAGATAATGAGATCTATAGGATGATTACAGCTGGCCAAGTTAAGGAATGGCCTAGTAGGAAACACCTATCAGCTAGTAAACTAACTGTCAAGTATGCCATCTTACACAAGACTGGTTCAGCAAATTGGGTACCTACTAATCACATATCTACCATCTCCATTGCTCTTGGGAGGATCATTCATGCCATTGGAACTAAGATAAACTATGCTGATAGTTTGCCTTGTGAACAAAAAGGACAGATATATGTTTTAGCCAAAATTTGCCAAAGGGGGAGTTTGTTGATTCTAAGTGTTGGCAGCAATTTTGGTAAAACAAAGAGTGTTCACAAGATATCATGTGTGATGTCTTAGCATAAGATATCCTATGTACCTGCTGGAGTTCAAGAACATGTGCATGCAGGATTGTTTCAGAATGCCACAAACAATGACAAGGCTTCTGATATGGATGTACCTGTTGGAGCTTAAATGAAAGACATGTTCATGCAGGATTGTTTCAGATGACATACACAATGTCATGGCATCTGATATGGATGTACCTGCTGGAAGTTATAAAAGGAGGTATTGGATTATGCAGGATTTTTCCAGGATGTCAGACCCGATGTCATGACATCCTGTACACAGAACATTCAGTATGAATGTATGGTGTTTTGTGATTGCACAATTAATGCCAATCTTTGGATGATTGAAGATATGGCTAGCTGGCGCATTCAATCATGGATTACAACCAGATTCACTTATTTTCCAAGGAGATCTATACAGCTGTTATAAAAATATTTGATTGGAAAATAGATTTAGGGTTTTCAAGATGTCCAAGCCCAGCTGAGAGCTTCTATAAAAAGGGACTTAGAAAACCTGTTTGAACACACAACCAAGACTGAGCGAAATATAGAGAGAGAGCTAGGGTTTGTGTCTGTTTAGTCGTAAGACTTGTAGGTCATTCAAGTCATCCATTGATGATTGAATTGGACTGATTTGTGGTTGTAATTTGTCACTCTAAAGCTGTTAAGCAAGAGTGTGTGTCTACTTGATCAAAGTTGTGAAGCAAGATCAAGTGTGTGTCTTCTTGATCAAAGCTTTGAAGCAAGATCAAGAGTGTGTCTTCTTGATTGAAACTGTGAAGTAAAATCAAGAATGTGTAATTGAAAAGTATTTTCTTTTCACAAGGGATTGTTGTTTAAAATCACTGGTGTGTGATTGTAAGGGAAGTGAGTGGGTTCTCATATCTAAGAGTGCTTAGGTAGAAGTTGCACGGGTAGAGATTAGGTGAGAAAGACTGTAACTTGTTGAAGTGTACGGATAGTCTTTGAACTAATTCTATTTTAGTGAATTTCCTTCCTGGCTTGGTAGCCCCCAGACGTAGGTGAGTTACACCAAACTGGGTTAACAATTGCTTGTGTTATTTGCTTTACCATTCTGTTTATTTATCCATTGTGTGTTGACAGATATCAGTGTCGTAACATTACCTTCGACATCTTATATCTGATACCAGAATTTCAAGCTTAAGGAGTGGGATTGGATTGAGAATGTAAAGAAAGATTCAGTAAGAATCTTTTATGATGTACCAGCTAGTGAATTCGAAAGAGAAGTTCAACAGGAAGAAGTCAGAGGTGAAGCAGGCCCAAGCAGAGCTCAAAGAACAAGACACATGCCTGCAAGGTTGCAAGAACGTGTGATTAAATCATATGATATGGTCAATGAAGAAGTTGAGTTGGTACATTATGCTTTTTACGCAGATGTCGAACCTGTCAATGCAGCTGAGGCATTGAAAGATTCGAAGTGGATAAAAGTAATGGACGAAGAGCTGAAGCCAATCAAAGTCAATAGCACTTGGTCACTTGTCGAATTGCCCTAAGACAAGAAGGAAATTAATGTGGAGTGGGTATACAAGGTGAAGTTAAATCCCAAAGGAGAAGTGACTCGACACAAGGTGAGACTTGTGGCGAAAGGATTTCTTCAGAAAGAAGGAATCGACTTCGATGAAGTTTTTGCACCTGTTGCTAGGATTGAAACAATCTGATTGGTTGTTGGTCTAGCAAACATAAACAACTGGCGCATGTGTTAGATGGATGTGAAATATGCAATCTTTAATGGTACCTTAGAAGAAGAATTTTAAATTGCACAACCAACTGGGTTTGTGAAACATGGCAAAGAAAGAAAGGTGTACAGGCTGCATAAAGCCCTGTACGGACTTAAACAAGCCCCAAGAGCTTGGAACAAGAAGATAGATGAATTTCTAAGGAAGAAGGAATTTGTGAAGTGCACAAATGAACATGGAGTATATGCAAGAAAAAGCAAGAGTGAATTGCTTATATTATATCTCTATATCGATGACTTGTTGATAACAGGTAGCTGTAAGAAGGAGATCAAAGACTTCAAAGGTGATCTCAACAAGGAATTTGAAATGTCAGATTTGGGTGACATTTCATATTTCCTTGGAATCAAATTCTACAAGAGTGGTAGAGATTTGATGATGCATCAAATAAGGTATGCATCAAAGAGGGTATGCAAGCGAAATACCCAAGAGATTTGAGATGCAAGATTGCAACCTAACTTCGACTCCAGCTGAGCCCAGATTACAACTGTCGAAAGATTCATATGAAGATGATGTCGACCCAACCCAATATAGAAGACTTATTGGGTCACTTAGATATCTTTGTCATACAAGGTCCAACTTAGCATACAATGTAGGTATGGTGAGTAGGTTCATGCAGAAGCCAAAGGTATCACATCTAGCAGCGGTGAAGAGGATACTAAGGCATATGAAAGGAACTCTCGACTATGGCATTTTGTTTCATGCAGATGATGAAGGAAAAGAATGCAAATTAGTGGGATACACTGACTCAAGCTGGTGTAGTGATACTGAGGATCGAAAATCCGCAGTTGGCTATGTGTTTATGCTAGGTGGTCCACTAGTTGCTTGGAGTTCGAAAAAAGAGCTAGTAGTGGCATTATCATCGTGCAAAGCAGAATACATAGTTACTTCTCTTTGTACATGTCAAGCAACGTGGATGGTGAATCTGGTCGAAGAGTTATCAGCAAAGAGTCATGGAGCAATTACCACGAAGATCGACAGCATGTCAGCTATCAATTTGATGAAGAATTCGATAGCACATAGTCGAAGTAAGCACATCGAAATGAGGTTCCATTATCTTCGAGAGCAGGTAGCAGATATGAAGATGAATGTGGAACACTGCAGAACTAAGAATCAGATTGCAGACATCATGACAAAGGGAGTGCAGGTCGAAGTGTTCAGAAGACTAAGAGCTATGATGAATGTAGATAACTTAGATACAATGAATTAGGTGGTGTGTTGAATTGTAATTCCTTGTGTCGAAGCAGGTTGCTCGACAGAGCAAAGAAGTGTCGAACCACCTAGTGTGTTGAGTTGTGTTAGTGTGTCGAAGTGTCAAAGCATGTTGCTTCACACAGGCTTTTGACTTAGGCCTATTTTAGTAGTGTTAGCTATTTTTGGCTTTTATAGTTTTGGGCTTTGGCTTGAGGTCCAATTTCCAACACGTCTGAAGATGCATTTTTGAATTTTATGGTTAGTTTTAATTTTTCACTGGGGGAGCAATGCTTAGGGTGTCTTAAGCAATTTCCAATTCAAGAGATATGCCTAATTTTATACATGAACACTTGCACCATGTTCTAACCAGAGTCGTCTCACTTTTTTCGGATGCCTTGTGTAGATTCGATGTAGTTTAATTATAAAAAATAAATAAATAGAAGTTCTATCTAACCATTGTTTAACCATTTATAAACATTTTATGAGGCCATATTTAACTACAAATTAACTGTGACAAATTTGAGATTGAGTGCAGTAGTCCACCTTGCACGCCCTCAAAGTCGATCGATTATGGCTCTAATAACCACTCTAACATATTGTCTTTTATTTGAAGGATTGCTTATTGCATCCTTAGTGGTTCTCATGCATTCACCAATAGTGTTTATAAAAATTCACTTTTACAAGCACTTCATATACACCACATTTCTTCATTTCTTCGTAGAAGAGTCCACCATCATTTTACCAAAAAAGAATGGCATGAAAGTATATTTTTAAAATAAATTCGAAAATATCATTCTCTAGAAAAAACATTTATATGAATAACATAAAAATGATAAATTTATACAAATAATGTATATTTATATATGGATTTAGCAAACATTCAAGGGATGCATGTATATTTATATAGGGATATAACAGAATTCACATTACTCCACTTTCATTTGTTTTTCTTATAATTAACATCACTCGTTCAATGTTGATAATGACCAAATCACTGAATCATTCTAAATTCATCTGTATTCTGTATTAAATTTTTATAGACTTTTAAAGTAAGGGATGCATTAAGAGGTTGAAGTTTGAGTTACAGCTAGGTTGCGTTATATTATTATTTAAATAAATGAAAGCTACCCATTGGTTTTCGTTCTACAATTATAATTTTGCATTTATGTTATCTATAATATAAATGTCTTTTATGTAAGTATACTTCTGAATATATTCACTTACGAAAGAATGTGATGATCCTCACATTGTCACATCTAACAAACTAAAACAAATAATAATGTATAGTTGAATTTTAGTTTTAGTTTGTATTTGAAGTAAAGTGATAAGAAACCAAAGAATAGGAGGTGGAAATGTCGCCAATGAAGCTATTTAGATAAGAGAGGAATCTAAATAGCACAATATTACTGGTTCTCATTTCTCCAACGTGGCTTTCCCATCTATATTCCAAACAAAGTCTAGTTCCCATTCTTCAATAGTAAAAACCAAGTTCGCTACCACTCTTGAAGAATCTGTGTCAATCCCAACATAGTATTCATCTATGGCAGCAACAATGGCAATGATGATCAACTCCAAGTGTCTAAACACAGCCATACCCAAGTTACAAAACACATCTACCACAGCGAAACTAACAACAACAACAACATGCAAAACCACCACCGTTCAAAACCTACCAAAGGCTATTACCTCATTTGACAACACCAACGTTGTTGTGTCACCTTCCATTGCAATTGCAGGGGCAATATTCTCATCCCTCGCAACCTGCGATGCCGCTTTCGCTGCTCAGCAAATAGCAGAAATAGCGGAAGGTGATAATAGAGGATTAGCACTGTTGTTGCCATTGGTTCCAGCCATAGGGTGGGTTTTGTTCAACATATTGCAGCCAGCTTTGAACCAAATCAACCGTATGCGTAGCACAAGGGGAGTGATTGTTGGGCTTGGACTCGGGCTTGGCGGGCTTGCGGTATCGGGTATGGTGTCAGAAGCTTCTGCTAGTGAGATTGGTATGATTGCTGAGGCTGCTGGAAGTGATAACAGGGGAACACTTCTGCTGTTTGTGGTTGCACCGGCTATACTTTGGGTGCTTTACAATATTTTGCAGCCTGCTCTTAACCAGATCAATAAGATGAGATCTGAGTAAAATAGGGGTGGGTGGTTTTAGTGCAATGTTTTATTGTAACACTTTCTTGTAACTTGTATCTAATGCTCTTGCTTTCTCTATATTGTGTTATATATCAAACTTGGTTTTCTATAGCAGACATTTTATTTTCTGATTTTGCTTACTTTGTTCTTTATTTGAGATCGTCTCACTCTTGCTGCACATCACTCGTTTTTGTTTTTACAATTTAAACATTTCATCTATTATATAACAAGCACCTTCAACAAGTTGACAATATATTTGATTCATGTTGTGCGAGGTAATAGGGTTTTAGAATCACACAAGTACATTTGACACATTTGGGTGTTAGGATTCAGTTGAGAGAAAACAGTTGTAGCTACAGTTTGTAGCAAGTGCATTTCAACGGTGAAATCCAATTAAACTTGAGGTGGCGTGACTGGCGCTCCCAAACACATGCATACGTTAGAGTTATATTAAATCATCCCAATTTTGACAGATTTACCTCTTATTCAACCATATGCTTTTAATTTTATACTTTAGTGTTGAGAAAATAATTTAACTCTAAAGTGTATTGTATTTATTAATCACTTTACACATTTATGTTCATTTCCGTTTCTGTTTCTGTTTATATATATATATAAACTAGAGAACCCCAGCCTTTAAGAATTTCGAAGAATAACAAATATTACTAACATTATATAGACACTAGACATAATGGTTTGGCATTGACTTCAAATTTTCTACAAAACTTTGATTAATGTACTTTATTTATATCTCTATGGTAATAATGATAATAATATACCACAATGGTATAACTAATAAACCCGGCTTGCAACATAAATCGCATCATGATCTGTAACAATCTTAAAAGAAAATCAGCACTGTTTGGAAAGAAGGTGAAAAGAAGACGCTCACAACAGCTACAAAGGAGAACAAAAACATCACAAAGGAGAACAAAAATATCACAATGCTGAAACTTGTGATTACATCTAAGAAAGGCTGTCGGGAACAAATTCCAGCAGACTTTCAGATTCATCCAATTGAGAGGCTGTAATTTTGGCTTTCTTATACCTTGCTGAGCTTTTAAGGATATGCTCAATTGGCATTTTTGCTGTGCCTGACAAACTGGAAAAAGAATGTTTCAGAACTCACCTATTGCAAATTCAAAAATGTAGTACATAACACATACATAATGAAAAGTAAAACAAAAGAGAAGCCCACGAAAACATCTATTATCAGCAATGATGTAGAGATTGAAAGACCAGATGTTTAGACAGCTCTTCCCCCGTTAATAATTCTTACTAAGCAACAAGTATGTCCCAGACAAAGAATTGTTTAGTTACCCTCCCTTCCAATAAAATGAAAATATTTCATCATAGAGATACATGTAGCACTAGAACATAGAGGTTTTAGTTAAATAATTGGTTATAGCAAGCCCAACCTATAATTGAGACCAATGTGCGACTAGTTTACATCTCTCACATGATACGGATGTGAATGGCTCAATTCATTATATAATAATCCGTCCATCAAAAAGATGATGTATATAGGAATATATTCCATTATCTCCAACATGAAAAGAAGAATAACGTGATAAACTGAGTGATAGTAAGCATATAGTGATAGACCAACAATTTATCAAAGAAAAGTTGCATTACAGTATTATAGTTGTGCAATAAAAGCCACAGAAAACTATCCCTCAAGATACCCTAATTAGTTATCGCCTCTAGACCCAAATAACATACTAACAGTATGTTAATATGTATAAATAATTTGACTGGTTGACTATAAGTTCAGGTTCATGTTAGAATCCTGGTTATAATTAATTTTTGAAGTGTTTTCAGGATTATGTAAAGAATTTTTGAAGGATGATAAATAAAATCGAGAATGGCAGAAGCAGAAAGAGACACGTTGGAGACAATTTATTACTTTAAACCATATGCAGGTATACAATGTGCCCATTTTGCAAACTAATAAGTTATTAACTTACCTTGATTTAAGGGAACTTCTTTCATCATTTTCCAGCCCTTTCCCATCATAAGAACCTGATCCAATTTGATACAGAGAAAAAATTGGTTCCAAAGTTTAGACATACAGTGGTATAAATCTTTAATTCAGGCTTGTCATCAACAACATCAAGAACAAGAAGCATATCAGGAAACAAATAGTATACTCATGACATAAAGTAAGACTCCTACATAATCTTAACGACTAAGTGAGATACCAAAAGTAGTTGAAGCAGTAGCAATAACCACAACGAGTCCAAAATAAAACAAAAATCTGAACTGCAATAATCTAATAGTTGTCATTTCACCTTCCACCCCTAACTAAGTAACAGCTCGATAATATAAACTTCAAAAGTTTCAAAATTACCAGAGGGCAAATAAGCTATGCATATCAATTTCTGAAAGAAAAAAAAAATTAACCTAAAAAAATGATTTATCTACATGCTTGCAGCTCTTCGACACGATATATTAGGACTAACAGTGCATTACAAAAGTACCAAAGATCTGTTCTCAATGAACGGGGAGAAAAGAAAAGATAAACTTAGCACAAGCACATTCAGAAACTCTCATCCACCCACAACCCGGCCACCGAAAGAATTGTTTGCATTCACCGTATTAACTGATACATAAATGAAGGTACACTCTCAATCAAAGTAGAGTTCACTTACCATTTTGTTGTGAATCCAGATCTGGACTGTCATACCCATCTAAATCAGACGGGACTGAGTTATCAGATGGAGTTCTAGTGCTGGCATCAGAATCATAAGCCGTATCTTCATCTTCAGAGGCACTGTCACTATCATCCTCGAAAATTGCTCCTTCTAACAAACTCTTCTTCTGCTGAGAGTTACTCACAACTCTCATGGCATCATTCCCGGAAGCTTTTCCTGCTTTATTTTGAACCATTTTGTTGAAACCTTCTTCCAGCTTTGCATTTGAAGTAGGAATGTGTTTCCTTTGCTTTTCCAAATCCATACTTCTCCCAGAAGCACTGTTAGGAGGTTTTCTATATTCACCAATTGAGGACATGCCGCTGTCAGACTGACTAGACAATTTCGCGACTTGTCCACTCTTGTGTGCATTTGGTGCCTTATCAATCCTGTTTACGACACCCTCTTCTTTACTACCAAAAACATGACCATTTGTTAGCATATCTGATGTGCCTTTTGGGGTAGAAGTTTGTTTGTTGTTTGAAATATTTTTCAGTCTCTTGCTCACTTGTTCGTCCACATTTTGAGCATTAGGTTTTGTTTTAGTTTGTTCCAGGGAATCAATATTTTGAGTGCTAAAATCATCTCCCTTATCTGTCACAGAAGGAACAGTCCCTTGCAGTTTCACCTGCTGCATTACTTTCCCTTCGGTTTGATTTAGAGGATTTTCCTTTGTCTCCCCATTTCCTGGCATAGGATCACAAATGGTTGCTTTAAGAGACTTGGTAACAAGAGTTTCACTCTCAGAAGCATCCACATGGCCATTATCTTTTCTAAGCGTCCGTCTTTCACCTTTACTCATAGCTTTTTTTATCCCCTTTTTTTCATTCGCCGGTTTTACAGGTTCCTTTACTCCATTCATGTCAACATTTTGTGGTGATACTTCTCCTGCCGCAGCTCCATCGATTTGACCAACTTCACTCTCATGACAATGACCAACAACGACATTCTCATTATCCTCCATCAGATCATTGGGCTCGTTTGCATCAGAAAGCTGTACTTCCAATTCAATATCACACTGGTTCTTATAATTTCCTGCTTCTTTTGTAGTAGACTGCATGTTTTCTTTGCGAGCCTCCGCCCCAATCTCCATTTGGTCAAGATTCGTTTTGCTCATAATGATATCTACTCGCAAGAAGGAAAAAATATCAGTGATAGATCTTAAAGTGTGATATTTTAAAATTTTCAAATTAATTAGCATGATAAAAAGTAAAATGAAGTTATTTTCTATTTTCACCCATTTACTGAGTATTATCACCTTTTGACTCATGGGCTAGAGGTTTCTTCCTTTTCCTTTGCTTCATTGCAGGAGACATGAGTTCTGAAGCCTCATTCATAGACAGTACATCATTCTTAGTGTTATTATCGTTGCATGCAGTGTTCTGTGGCTCCTTTAAAGCATCAGTGTCCTTAATTACTTCTTTATTTGCATTCTCTGAAGAGTTGGCAAGGACTACAATATCTTGCTGAGCTGGCACAACAACAGAAGCATTGCTTTCTTTCAGAGTATCATCTCGCACTGTCTCTTCTTTTTTCCTTCTATTCTTCTGCTTTTTCTTTGCACTTGGTTCAGGTTTAGAAGCTCCATCCTCGCATACAATAGAGTCATCCTTACTGACGTTATTGGACCCATCTACCTCACATTCAACATGTGAAGTTGGAGCTATCTTCGAATCTTTGACAACTTCTTTTTCAGTGGGCTGTGAAACACATGGTCGGTTACAAGGGATTTCTTCTTTTTCATCCTGTTTGTTCTTTGATTGAGGCACCTGAAAACTGTTGAAGTTGGATGCCCTTTCGGATGGACAAACAGGAGGATTATCAACAGAAGCAATGTTATCTTTGGAGATATCACCTCCCGCAGGGTCTTCTTTTTGTCTTTTACTCTTACTCTTCTGCTTTTTCTTTGAACTTAGTGCGGGTTTAGAAGTTCCTTCCTCACATACAATAGAGTCATCCTTACTGCCTTTATTGGACCCGTCTACCTCATATTCAATATGTGAATTTGGAACCATCTCCAAATTTTTGACTGCTTCTTTTTCAGTGGGCTGTGAAACACATGGGCGGTCAAAAGGGATTTCTTCTTTCTCAGCCTGTTTGTTCTTTGATTGAGGCACCTGAAAACTGTTGAAATTGGATGCCCTTTCGGAGGGACAACCAGGAGGATTATCAACAGAAGCAATGTTATCTTTGGAGATATCACCTCCCGCAGGGTCTTCTTTTTGTCTTTTCCTCTTACTCTTCTGGTTTTTCTTTGCACTTACTGCGGGTTTAGAAGTTCCTTCCTCACATACAATAGAGTCATCCTTACTGCCTTTATTGGACCCTTCTGCCTCACATTCAATATGTGAATTTGGAACCATCTCCAAATTTTTGACTGCTTTTTCAGTGGGCTGTGAAACACATGGGCGGTCAAAAGGGATTTCTTCTTTTTCATCCTGTTTGTTCTTTGATTGAGGCACCTGAAAACTGTTGAAATTGGATGCCCTTTCAGATGGACAACCGAGAGGATTATCAACAGAAGCAATGTTATCTTTGGAGATATCACCTCCCGCAGCATCTTCTTTTTGCCTTTTACTCTTACTCTTCTTCTTTTTCTTTGCACTTGGAGAGGGTTTAGAAGTTCCTTCCTCACATACAATAGAGTCATCCTTACTGCCTTTATAGGACCCATCTATCCCACATTCAATATGTGAATTTGGAACCATCTCCAAATTTTTGACTGCTTTTTTTTCAGTGTCCGGTGTAATGCATGGACGGTCAATAGGGATTTCTTCTTTTTCATCCTGCTTGTTCTCGGATTGAGGCACTTGAAAAATGTTGAAATTGGACGCCCTTTCGGACGGACAACCGAGAGGATTATCAACAGAAGCAATGTTATCTTTGGAGATATCACCTCCCACAGCATCTTCTTTTTGCATTTTACTCTTACTCTTCTTCTTTTTCTTTGCACTTGGAGAGGGTTTAGAAGTTTCTTTCTCACATACAATCGAGTCATCCTTACTTCCTTTATAGGACCCATCTATCCCACATTCAATATGTGAATTTGGAACCATCTCCAAATTTTGTACTGCTTTTTTTTCAGTGTCCGGTGAAATGCATGGACGGTCAATAGGGATTTCTTCTTTTTCATCCTGCTTGTTCTCAGACTGAGGCACTTGAAAAATGTTGAAACTGGATGCCCTTTCGGACGGACAACCGACAGGATTATTGACAGTGCCAATGTTAACTTCTGAGTTACTGCCTCCCTCAGTGTCTTTGTTTTTCCTTTTACTCTTACGCTTTTTCTTTGCACTTGGCACAGATGTTGAATGTACTACTCCCTTATTTTCTTCACCCGATCCATCTACTTCACATTCAATATGTAAACTTGGAACCACCTCCAAATTTATCACTGCTTCTTTTTCAGTGTGTTCTTCTTTTTCAGTGTGCTCTGAAACACGCGGGCGGTCAGAAGGGGTTTCTTCTTTTGAATTATCACCTCCAACAGTGTCTTCTTTTTTCTTTTTACTCTTCTTTCTTCTCTTTGCACTTGGCACAGTTATTGAAGGTGCGTCTTCACCCTTATTACAATCATCCTCATTTCCTTCACCGGATCCACCAACTTTACATTCAATATTTAAACTTGGAACCATCTCCAAATTTTTCACAACTTCTTTTCCAACGTGCTCTGAAACCCAAGGGCGATCAGAAGCAATTTCTTCTTTGGAATTATCGCCCCCCACAGAAGCAATTTCTTCTTTGGAATTATCGCCCTCCAGAGCGTCTTCTCGTTTCCTTTTCTTCTTCCGTTTTCTCGTCTCACTTTGCACAGATACCGAAGGTTCATCTTCATACACATTACAATCCCCCTTATTTCCTTTATCAATCCCATCTACTTCACATTCCATATGTAAACTTGGAACTTCATTATTTAAACGACTACAGTCATCTGTCTTTGGGATTGAACCAGGCAATGGAATTTCTATGTCATGATGGCCAGACAAATTGACACCAACCTTCAAATTTGTGTCCGCTTTCCTAGCACTGTGTTCAGAAACACAAGGGCTAACAACAGGAACTCCTTCCCTTTCATTTCGTTTGTTCTCCAACATTTGCAACTGGTAATTGCATGGTAAAAGAATAGCATTATTATCACTAGGACGAACTAAAGCATTATTTGCATTATTTGCAACCCCAATAGAATCCATCTGATGAAGAGAAGCATGAGAAAACAATTGTTCATTCTGTCTACAATCCTCCAATGCAGAAACATCAACACTAAGAAACCAGTTTTTCTTAAAACCACTAAAAGCACTTTTCACAATCATTGAATCCGATAAATGATAAAAGTGACCATTGCGCTTAACCTACCGAAAACAAAAACAAAGAAAACAACATAATCAATTAGACATTGCAACAATCATTGTATGAACAACAATGGAGGCAGTAGTCGATGTACCTTAATCCCGTTAATCTGTATCTGTCCAATTTTGGGAAAACATACAGGATGCTCTAACATGATTCTCTCTATAAACAAAACACGCATATCAATTGAGGTTCAACGAAAACTAAGCAATGTATAGTAATAGAAGGATGAAGAGGAAGAGAGATTACTTTTGAAGTCGGAGACGGTGTCGTGATCGGAGATGGTAAGAGCCAAGTGAGTGTCGAGGTTTGTATCTATGAAGACAACGTTGCCGTTGTCAGAACTCAGCGGCGCCATATCGCGGTTACGAATAACCCTAATTTACAATCCGATTGGTAAACAGTGCAAATTGTTGTTGGTATTATAAAACCTCAGCCTCAAGGGTTTATGATATGGCGGCACCTCTCCATTCAGCTCATGCCATTTCCCTGGCGCCCCATTCGTTTCTTAAATACTCCTGTGTTCTAGTGTTCGTTTATTCTTTGTTACGTAAAATCTAGATTTTGATAGAAAATTTGTATTGAAAAAAAAATAATTAAAAAAATAATTTTATTAAAATCAATGTATAATTTTTAAAATAACTATTTAACTTATAAGTTATACAGATACAAATTAGTATTATTTATATTTAGTATTTTATTATTTCATCCGTCTCATAATAAATTATCGAATAAAACACTCTTTTAAAATGAATAATCTTTATAATTTTTATTATATTTTTTAAATTTTATTATTTAATTAATACTACTTTTATTTCACAGTATTCTACCATGACCGTTTACTAAAAACTCATCTTTCTATTTTATTTTTAATCAATTTTAAGTGGTGATGTATTATTTTATTTAATAGATGGCAGAATTGATAGAAATAATCATTGCCAACCAGTTATCATATAATCCACTTCATTTAAATATATTTTTTTATCTAAATTCGTTAATTTTATTTTCAATGCCATTCAAATATATTTATTAAATTTAAATTTATTTTTAAAAATATTCATTTTGTCTTAAAACTTAGATAACTATAGTATTAAAGTGTTCATTTTTTTTCTTAAATTTTAAATAATTATAATATTTATTTATTTTTTTCTTAAAACTTAAAAAACATTAAAATCATAAATTCAAAAATATGAGCATAATATTATAATATCTCTTGATAGAAATCTATAATAACTGTAATTTTTCACCAAAAATATAATACTTTGTGATATTCATCTCTAATAATTACGATATCTCTTAGTATCACAAGAAAATATTCATAAAATATTCAATAATTACACTCATTCATAAACCTCAGAAACATTAAAAATTCTCAACAAAACATCAAGGTGAGAATTCATCAAATTTCTTTCATCCATATTCAGACTTAAGGTTACAGAAACAAAACAAAAAAAGTCAAGAGATCCTTCCCAAGAAGAAAAACGAAGAACTTACAAGGTGAAATTTAGAGAACAACAGCAAAAAAAATTGAAGAACACATTGTCTTTCATTCTCACAACACCAAAACAAAAAGCAGATTCGTCTCCCCCTACTCCCAAATTCATGCCCCTTTTTTTCTTTGGTATTAATTTTAAATTCAAACTCAACTTATTATCTCTCTCCATCCCTCATTCAATCCCTTTATTTCTTCAATATCAATTTCAAATCCAAACTCAATCAATTATCTTTCTCCATCACTCATTCCTCTCGGACAAACACACATTCATAACCACATCCATCACCACCACAATCTTCCTTTACAACCACAAGCTCAGATATCGTCCTCCACTCAGGAGAAATCATCAATTTTTGTGACTTAGTAATAATGAATCACAATAATACTCTATTTCACATACACCACAAACATATGGATAAAATTTGTCAAAATTTGTAGTAGATAAAGAACTTTAAGGAAAAAGATGAAGAGAATACTCTTTTAATCTATTGAGAATTAGAGAGCCATTAGAGAATCGTTTTCTTCTTTCTCGAACAATGTTGAATATAAGTTTTTTTTTTAGTATGCAAAAGATTGAAGAGCTCTTGCCCCTTCTTCTTCAATTTTTAATTTGGAGGGAAAAAAATTCGGTATATCTTAGGGTTCTCCTGAGTTTGATTTTTCTTAATATTAATTGAATATTATTTTATTTAATATATTTTTAATTAATTTAAGTTTGCCAAATCAATTTAGATAAAAAGAATATGGAGTTAAACAGTTGTCCATTTACATGTTATAATAATTGTGCTACCTATTAAATAAAATGATACATCATCACTTTTTAAATAAAAATAGTAAAGAGAGGACTAAAACTAGTTAAAAATAAAATAAGTGGATTGATTTCGTAAATTGACAAAAATAGGGGGATGAAAACTGTAATTTAACCTTATTATTATTATTATTAGTTTAATTAGGAAAATTTCTTATTTCACCCTATGAGATGGAAAAATATCATATTAAATATTTAAAATGTCTCTCAGATTTCGGAGATGCATCTTCAAACACACTCTTTACCACCTTATGATGCACCAAATGAATGTCACTCCAGAGTAAAACAAAATTTATTCTGGAGATGTAACTCCGAGTATTTTTTGTTGGAACAAGTTTGATTCTACAACTATCCTAAAGTTTTGATGATAACAAAATGTAAGAGAATTATTTTATACTCTAACTAGTTTGTTGAGTGTGTAGAAATTGGGACAAATCCTGACTCTGAAAGATGTTCAGATTATAAACCAAAGAAAATAATCGTTCAAACAAGTCAATTTTGATCTATCAAAGTCAACATTTTGAGCGAAAGTTCTCAAGAACGACTTTGATATATATAGCTCTGATTATCTATTTTTGAAGTCTCAAAACCCAGCATCTAAAGACTATGAAGTCTCACCAAAAGATTATGAATATGGACCTTGGAAACGTTAATCAAGCTTCAACAACAAATATCAGAAGCCTCTGAATAGAAGTGTTCAAAAGTCAACAAAAGATTTGACGTGACAGGCGTGAATAAGCAAATCTACCTTTTTCATAAATTATTGTACTATGTGCAAAAAAAGTCTTTCGCGTCCAATCATTTTCACCAACTAATGGCTACTGCGTCACTCTAGTGTTTCGTTTGAAGTGATCTTCTCCAACGGATACTTAGAGGATATTTTCATCTTCACCTCCAACTTATCTATTTCACATCTATTTAAAGTTGGCATTGAAGATTGAAGAAGGTGTCAAACAGAGACTGAATACACGCAAAAAATGCATCAATGCTCAGACTCAAAAACAAATAAAATGTGTTGCTTACACTTATACACTTAGAACAAAAATCATTGTATATTCTTGTTAAGTGTAAAACTTGGTTGTAAACTTGTGTATCTACTTTTGAGAAGTATTTGTAAACATAAAAATTATTATTAAAATTTTAATTGCAATCCTCAAGCGACCGAGTTAGGTCAGGATCTTGAGAAATTAGTAAGAAGTTGTTATTGAGAAGTTTTCTTAAGCGATCAATTGAGTCAGATCTTAAGGAATCAATGACCGTCGATTTTCTTAGAAGACCAGTTGGGTTAAATCCTGAAGAACCATGGACAGGTTATCACTGCATTTGTAATCAGGAGGAAAATCACCTTCTGAAGACCAGATCTTAAGTCTTTGTCGAAGGAAAATCACCCAAGTGGGTGGACTTGAGGTAACCTTGTTAACGACGAACCAAGATAAAATCATTGTGTTCTTTATCATTCTGGTCATTGTTTGTTGTTTTTGTTTTTAGGTTGCGAAAAACTATCATTCTTGAAACCCAATTTACCCCCTCCTCCCCCCCCCCCCCCCCCCCCCCCCTTCTTTCTTGTGTTTCTTAAACCTTCAATTGGCATCAGAGCTCCAGTTCTGGATTGACAACTTTGTGACAAAACACTTAATCATGACAGATGAATATCCAGCTTTTTATTATCTACAAAAATATCTCCAACCGTGTTAGGAGCATTTAAGGTAGAAAATGGAAACATATTTTCTCCAAATATGGCATGCCTAGAAATAAATTTCTTACGACCGGACAACTCCTAACACTTATATCATATATGATTAGGTGAAAAATCCAAGAATACACATGGTGTTGACCGAGGTTATAATTTATTTCTAGAGGTTGAGGGAATTATAGGATAGAATATACACCCGAAGACTCGAAGGTATGAATTAGAATGATCTTTTGGGTAGAGTATCTTAGTGGGTGAATGAAGGGCAAGCTTTTTGGTTGGGAGGATGTTATGTAAGTATGTTGCCATTTGCAAGGAATTATGTCAAAAGGATGATGGGATAGAGGCATGGGCTAGAAGGTTGCGAATGATGTTATTTATAGTACATATTTTTCTTTTAGCTTTTCCAATTTGAAGGGAATTATAGGGACACAAAACCCTAAATGATATGCAATTGAGTTCACTGCATTTTTGAAAGAGAGCATTGTCATATTCTTTCCCATCATCACATTGAAAATATTTGATTTCTCATTCAAATTGAGTTTTAATGTAAGCGCAAAATTGAAGAAACATAGAATGAAGTTGATATTTATTATGTAATGGAAAAGTCCACAGAAAAATTTGTGAAATCATCTAAAAATAACACATAATAACGGTGTCCCCCTGAACTAAGAACAAGTGATCTCCAAACATCACTATGGACAATATCAAAAGTTAAAGTATAAGATAAATAATTAGAAAAGTACAATTTTATTTGTTTCCCAAGTTGACAAAAGTGACAAAAGAAATTGTTCTGAAACTTATTATATGTAAGAAAATTGTTTCGGTGTGGAGAATTTAAGATATTAGCTTTAGGGTGTCCTAAACGGTTGTGTCATACTTCATTAGATAATATGGAAAAGGTAGATGTTGGTTGGGTTGTAGAGTAAGGCCTGGTGGTAAGTGGGTAGAGGTCGTCAGAGATGTTACATCTTATTAAATGCATTCATGTTTGAAAATCCTTCACAGAAAACCCAAAAGGATCAAATTCAATAGAAACATCATTATCAATGATAAGTTTTCTAACATAGACGGGATTTTTTTATTAGTTAAGGGGTATTTAATACATTCTTTAAATTGGAAGAGTATGGAAAGGTAGGTAATGATGTATGTCCATAACTAATAACCAGAATATTATGACCACTACCAACAATAATGTTGTTGCTCGTATTGAAATAAGACATTGGATTGCTTTTGTTTTCCTTCATATGTGATGTAGCTCAAGTGTCCATATACAATTGATCATCTAGAGGAGAAATAAACAATGTATGCATAGCATCCTAATGATTTGGCTTTTGCCCAAGAATACTAGTTTGCTTGTTCGAGTTTCTAATTTTTGGGTACAGACATGACGAAGTGGACCAAGGCTACTACCATGGTGGAAAACTCCACTGCTGATTCTGGTTAGGATATGATGGATAGTTATCATACCCCAAAATTCACCCTACCCTTCACAAAGTTCATCTAGGTCACTAACCTTATTCATATGCGTATCCTCATAGACAATTCATTTCATATGCATAACCATGGTCCATTACAAGAGGACAAGATTTAGATTCATGGCTTTATGCTTGCACCCAGGGGAAACTAGAATTTCCCAACAACATGGAAATGGACCTTGGTGTTTGGATAATATGCATATACTTGGTGTATCAATTGTGGCTTCTCGGAGAGGCAAAACCCTAATTTGGGATCCTTACTTGATCAGGGTTGTTCCCAAACCCTACTTTATATCCCATAACCCTTTGTGTGTCCTCTTGATCCCACTTCAGTGGTTCACCATCATCCCATGGTGTGCATGTTCCGCTTGCTTGGTCAAGACTCATCATCACCCCATAGCTCGTGTGGGTTGATCTCAGGGCCTTGCAGGTTCATCTCTTGGTTGTTTAAGATCATTGGTTCGAGCCTATTTCCATGGCATCATAACTTCCACTCGATTTAATTCATCCTTATCAACTCATATGATCATTTCTTCTTGCTTAAGCCAAGCCCATGTGGCCATTTCAAAAGCCTGGTCTATGCTTTACTATTTCATATGGTCATTGTATTTTAAGTCCATCTATTGCCATTGGTGCTTGGTCCATGGATCTTTGTTAAGTCCTATTTCATGATACATATGGGGTTTTGCTAAGGTTTTGTTTCATGCTTGGTATCGTCCATCTGAGTCATTATCCATCGGTCCATGCTAAGGCCTAAATTGATCAATGCTTTGTACCATCCCTCACTCTTATTGGGTTGGCTTTGGTCCACCCATAATTCATGTCTTTGGGATTCATGCTAATGCTTCATAGACTTGATTATCATCCATGTTCATCCATTCAATGTCATTTCAATCTTGTTTATTTCAATCCATTTCAAGTATATTCTTACCATGGTTCATGGTTCAAATTCATCAATTCATTTCAAGAGTCATACTCATTAAAAGTTCAATACAAGTCATTTATTCCATATCGATCCATTCATTCACGAAATTCAAAATCCATTACAAAGCATGAGAATTCCCAAAATATGAAAAAGTTACAAAAAATTGGAAAGGTTGACCAAATGTTGACTTAGGTCAATAGTTGACTGTTTGGTCAACTTTGGCCAAAGTCAACTCATGTTTTCCTAGGCCTAATAATACTTGCTCCATGTTGATTTCCCATAGGCCCTTCTTCCATTCCAATTCCATGGTTCTTGTTGCTTTATGAGCAATTAATTTGGTTTCCTTTGAATGCTAGCCACTTGTTGCAAGCTTTCGTTCAAGTCATCACCAAGGTCAGTGACATTGGAGTTGAACACAAGACTGCAACATTATATGTACAACAGGCACATAAACACAAAGGCAGGAACAACACATTGTTATGAAAGAAATCCATGAAAAAACTTGTAGTGAAAACACATTAAAACCACACCAAAACAACACAAAAACATTGCAATGCACCGATAAGGCTTACTGCAGGACCGAGCCAAACAACATTCTTTTCAAGCCAAACATCACAACTTTACATCAGCAGCAAGACATCATAATAATTTGCATCCATAATGCATTGATGGCTTAACAAAAACCTACACCGGTATCAGTTCACAACAGGCTGCAACACTCACCAAGCTAAGGCAATAAGATTCACAAAAATCCTCCAACAACAACATTTATAGCAGTCACAAGGAAATTGGCAAACACAAACTCCAAACATATACGTCGCAACCAAAAACTCATACCATTCAGTTCAACACTATTTAGTTTATGGCATGGTTCATTCAAATCGCAAACGAGCCCATGGACATCAAACCAGACATGCAGCAGACCCACGTCCTGACCTCCATGTGGGCACCAACCTGCAACCAAACTAGATACCTGGATAGACCAAGGCAGTGCAGTCCAAACATGAGCTCATGCCTGTAGTGTGAAATAAGGCCAAACCCAAATGGACCTGTATAACATCAGCAGTGCAGTTCAAAACAATACTTGCACCCAAACATCCAGACAATACTGTAATACTTCATAAAACAGGGAAATGTTAACACCCTGAAACCAACCTGATGACCAACATTGAGCCAAATGAGTGTCCTGCAATATGCCTTGATCAGTGTTGCATAACCAACATCCACACTACACCAATACAGCTTCCATTCATGTGGTCAACATCAAGAGGACCAAAATTGCAGCATACCCATACATGCAGTTGGCAATGCTAATTCTACAGCAGGTCATCCAGTAGTGCATTAGGAACATAACAAAAGCCATAATACGCAACTGACCAAGCTCACCCTTACAAGCCAACGGTTCTGCAGTAGATTCCTCATCACTAGGCACCATAGAGCTGCATACACTCAGACCTGACATTCAGTGGAACCATGGTTAATCAATAAACAACCTACCTAGCATAAT
Source organism: Lathyrus oleraceus (assembly GCF_024323335.1). NCBI lineage: Eukaryota > Viridiplantae > Streptophyta > Magnoliopsida > Fabales > Fabaceae > Lathyrus > Lathyrus oleraceus. Next base: position 217,176,885 of record NC_066583.1, read on the forward strand.
CCAAATGCCACATCAACTCATAAACCACGACCAATCCAGCAAAACCTCATGCCTTGTAAGAATCAGCAAAACCAACTTTAGACATGCATGTAGAATTGGAAATGGTACAGGGCAAAATCAATAGCATCAACACCATCAAATGATAATGTAACTAATCAAGACAGCTAGCCAAATAAACCAAAACCTTACATCCATATCCTACCAAAGCAACCTACATGGAAACCAATGGACACATCAAGCAACGGTACTCATGATATAAGCATTCCAAACATGACCCTAAGCTAGCATCCACAAACCAAAACTGGACCAAAACAACATACCAGCTCAAATCATAACAGGGATCCCCCTAAACACACCAAGCTACACCAGAACCTAGCGCTCATAACGGGTAATTATTCAAAAGCGAACCTTGCAAACAGCCATACACTAACAGGTTGTAGGACCATATCTGGAAATTGAAAACTTCCAACTCACATTGCCAAATCAGGACTTACCAGCTAAGGAGAAACCCTGCTGAAGTAAAGTCTTAAGTCAAGATGTCGTCTCAACAATCATATAACACCAGAACCTGTTGTTTCAGATCACTTTCCAAGCGTTTCACCTTGACTCTGCCATAAACCAACGTAGCGCACCATTCCATCCATTACGAGCTATCAAAATCATCCATAAAGCCATGTCATATTGGACCACCAACAAATTTACAGAACATGATAAAGCATCTTAACAACACGACTATATTAGCTAGCTCACCATTCATGCAGTCCAACAATTCCATGAATAACACCTAATAGGCTACAAGATAAGCTAACATAAAATGAGAAGATAAACGACGAGCTACATGAACTAAATCCAAGTGAGAATGACTATCACTGCAGACATGTTGAACCGATACTCAACGGCCGTGCAAACCAACTACACACCAAGTCAAGGAAATGTAAAATCAACATGTCAACCATCACCACACTGCACCATAGCCTGACCTGAAAAACGAGTTGATCAGCAATCCAAAATTGCAATGGCCTCACTGAACACATTAAAAATAGAACCTGCAGCATGTTCAGCAGATCACCAACAAAATCTCACATGACTTTAGTTCAGATATAACCTACAGTGGCCAGTCATTAATATTTTTTTTACACTCATTTAACCAACTCAACCTAACTACCATGCTAGTTGTCATAACAGAAATTCATAACTGAATTTCACAATCCCAATGTCCAAACCACCTATAAATACATCTCAAATCATTCAACAACGAGGTTAGTCATTTTTTCACTCAAAAATCCCAATCAGTTTCAGATTCAAGACCATTCAACCATTCTCCAAGAGGACTCACCCTCATTCTCTCAACTCAAAAATATCAATCCATATTCAAAATCCATCAACCCACTGCTCAACCTTGACTGAATCCCTCATTTTCATCCATCCCAGTCATCGGTTTTCATTCAATTAGTGGATCGGTTCTCAACCTCACCTTCAACTCAATTTGAAGTTCATCTTCGATCCATTCGCACCAACAGGGAAGACGAAGAAGAAGAAAGTGGAGGAAGTAAAAGATTCAAGCAGAAGCGAAGGAAGAACCAGACATACCTGAAACTTCGCCGCCGTCGCCACCGTCAAAACACTCCGGTAGGCATTCTGAACTTCACCGTTTATTCGTTTCTTGTCACCAGTAGGTTGATATGAGATTGAGCGCTAATAACCCTAAGGTCTGAGATTGAATCATGGTATGGTCACTATTTAATTTGATTAGGGACACCTAGGGTTCTTGACGGTAGACGATTCGATTGGATAATTAGAGCTTAAATCCCGTGAAACTGGTCATAGATTCAAAGAGATCTTGAGGAGGCGAATAGGACAATGGTTTCTTTTTTTGCTTTGTCGGCCACCGCCGCTGGAGATGATTCCCGGCACGGTGGCCCACGGTGGTTGTCGCCTGGATCTCCAAATCCGACTCAATGTCCCCTGCGCACCTTTTTCTCTTTGTTGAATTTAAATGTGTATTCCCTGTTACCAATCACTGAACGAACGTGTACTGTGTCCAGGCCACCATTGACCAAAACCTGTTGGGCTCATGTGTAATGGGCTTGGCTTAGGATTACCAGTCAAACCCCTAGTGACTGTTGTACCCCCCCTTCATGTACAAACTGGACAATGGGTGGGCCCTGCGCCCCCAGCCCATTGAGATTGATTCTTGTACCCTATACTCAGAATATGTACCCCCTGGCCCATTCTTTTGATTTAATTGTTTTTCTCCATTATTTTCAATTTTAACTTTTGATGTTTATTTTTAGAGTTGTTCTTACCATGATTAGGAACATTAAAACCTATTCATTGTTAGTTGTAGTTTAGATTTAGGGATTAAGAATGTTTAAGGATTTTAAACGCTTTGATTGACTCACGTGGAAAACTCCCTAAAGCAAGAATTGATTAGCCATATTATATTTTTTTTATATAGTTTTTCTATTTTATTTTTGGCAATTAACATGCTTAGGATTAATTAGGATTAATCATTTTAATTCCCTTTTTTAATTCCATGTGTCATATTCATGTATTGTGCGACTTTCAATTCCATTTAATTTTAATTGTTCATGTTCTTTGATTATGGTTATTAGATTCAAATTGAAAATGACATTTCAATTTGATAGGATCATTATATCATTTCTGTATGTGCTTAATTGGCTGCATTATATGGTAAAACACTAGTTGGTTACTAATGTCTTGACTGATGTCATGACATGGTATGTATATGTGACTACATTGTAGGTTAGAATATCTAACTGTACTCTGATGTCTTGATTGATGTCATGACACACTTGAGTAGTTACTGCAGGATTAGCTAACACAGGATTTATTGAATGTCAAACTGGATGCTGTGACATTCATACCTGTCAGCAGATACTAAGGAATAGAACAGCTGGTGTTCTGTTAGAACTTAGTATTTATTTCCAGTCTGGTTATCAAGGGAAGACCAGACCTGGCATAAGGCCTACTGACTGAATGTCAAACTGGATGTTATGACATTCATCATTGACAGCAGCTACTGAACATTAGACAGAGTGGTGTTCTGCTATACTTCAGCATGTTACTTAGTCTGTTCTTCAAGAGAATAACAGAACTAACTTAAGGCCAAATGTGTAAATGTTAAATTGGACACTTTGACATTTATTAATGTAAGCTGTTACTGTAGTATGGTCATTTTGATCATGTACAGGTCAGCAAAATTGTACAGTCTGTTTTCTGGAAAAACAGACTCAGCATATGGACCTTGATGTCAAGCTGGATGTCGTGACATTCATTCCTGACAGCATATGCTATATTGTAGGTTGTTCAGTTTTCTATTTCAGCTTTTTCTCAGGCTATTCTTCAGGGATTCAACAGCTGAGAGAAAATCCAGGAAATCAACAACCAAGCTACATTTAATGAACCTAACAAATAGCCTATTTGTTAGTAACCTAAATGTTGAATTTATGGGAACTCGCGTGACCTTAAATTCAGGAGAATACAGGTGCAAAAGCCCAGGTACTGCAATATAAAAGGAAGGCGTTCCTTCATTCAGTTTCGGGGATTTTGAGGCGTGAAGATTTTGTGTGTCCATCATACTTCACTGCTGTATTTTTGTGAGTCTTGTATTAGACGTATCTTGTAAGCCAAGCCATTATCAAGTAGATGATTGTTGTGGCATAGGGTGTTCATTGAGTTGTAAGTGTTGTGTCGCTCAAAGCTTTTAAGCGTGAGTGCTGTGTATCTTGATTAAAGCTGTGAAGCACAATCAAGAGTTGTTTGAAGTGTGACTTCAAATTGTCTTTAATATTGATTAAAGGTAGTAATCACTGAGGTGATTGAGGGGGAGTGAGTATGAACTCTGATCTTAGTGTAAGATTGAAATTGCATTGGGTAGGGATTAAGTGATAAGTTGTAAACGGGTGAGTTTAGCTTTGAATTGATACTACTAATAGTGGATTTCCTCCCTGGCTTGGTAGCCCCCAGATGTAGGTCATGTTGGACTGAACTGGGTAAACAATTACTTGTGTTAATTACTGCACTTACGTTTAAGTTCTGCATAATTCCTGTCTGTGCAGAATTGGATGTCATAACAACCCGTGTGACATCTAAAGTCTGATAACTAGAATTTCAATTGGCATCAGAGCAGGCACCCTGCCTGTGAATTTCTGGGTGAGATCTAGGGAAGTTACTTTCTAGTACCATGGACAAGGATATAGGACACTCAAATAGACCACCCATGTTGGATGGCTCTAATTATGATGACTGGAAGCCTCGTATGATAGCCTTCTTAAGGTCTCTAGATAGCAAAGTCTGGAGAGCTGTCAACAAAGGATGGGAACATCCAACGAAGACAGGTGAGGATGGAGGCAGTGTGCAGATTCCTGAAGAAGAGTGGGACAAGGAGCAAGAGGCACTAACTCTTGGAAATTCCAAGGCCTTGAATGCATTGTTCAATGGAATCAGTAAGAACATCTTCAAGCTGGTGCACCACTATGAACTAGCTAAGGAAGTTTGGGATACCCTCAAAGTAACTCATGAAGGTACTTCCAAGGTGAAGATGTCCAAACTTCATATGTTGACCACCAAGTTTGAAAACCTGAGGATGAGACTATTCATGACTTTCACATGAATATTCTTGAAATTGCAAACACCTCTGGTGGACTAGGTGAGAAAATGGCTATGAAGGTCCTTATAAGAATGATTCTCAGGTCCTTGCCTAAAAGGTTTGCTATGAAGGTCACAGCCATAGAGGAGGCACAGGACATCTGCAATATGAAGGTAGATGAGCTCATTGGTTCTCTCCAAACCTTTGAAATGAGCTTGTATGAGAATACTGAAAAGAAGAACAAAAGCGTAGCTTTTGTATCTAATGCTGAAGAAGAGTCAGAAGCAGGATATACTGAAGGTGATGATAGTATATCAGAAGCCTTAGCCATGCTTGGGAGGCAGTTCAACAAGTTCGTGAAGAAGATTGATCAAAGAGGGAGACCTAATGTCAAGAACATCCCGTCTGACATCAGGAAAAGATCAACTTCTGATGAAAAGTTCAACCAAGGCAAGGGAATCCAGTGTCATGGTTGTGAAGGGTATGGACACGTCAGAGCTGAATGTCCTACTTATCTCAAGATGCAAAAGAAGGGGCTAACTATCACATGGTCTGAAGGAGATTCTGAAAGTGAATCTGAAGGAGAATCTGCCAAACATGTCACTGCACTAACCAGTGTTTGTGCCTCTGATGATGACTCAAGTGCAGATGATCTGACCTTTGATGAACTTGCTGCAGCCTATAAGAAGCTGTGTACCACCAGTGCAGAAGTGCGTGCACAAGGAGAAAAGCAGAAGAAACTCATCAAGGAACTGGAAGATGAGAGACAGAAGCAACTGTCTGCCATAGAGGGTCTAAATGGTGAGATAGCCCTGCTGACCTCCAAGCTGAATCAGATGACTAAATCCATCAGAATGATGAATAAGGGAACTGACACCTTGGAAGAGATTCTAAAGGTGGGACAGCAGTCTGGAACCAAATCTGGCCTAGGATTTGGGAAAAAATCCTCAGCTGAACACAAACGCCCAAAGGCTAAAGTTCAGAAGTTCAAGCGGAAGTCAAAGCCAATGTCTTAACATCGAGGAACTAGGATGAATGATCATCAGAAGAGGAAATACCAGGAGTGGAGGTGTCACCATTGTGGTAGACTTGGTCATATAAAAGCCTTCTGCTACTGGATTCATGGTTTCCCTAACCAAGCCTCGCATGTCAGGCCTAAGCATAAACCATATAAGCGCTATGTTCCCATCAAGAAGCAACAATGGTATGCTAGGATAGCACACACTGCTCTAAGGGCTTCTACCAGAGAAGACTGGTACTTTGACAGTGGATGCTCAAGACATATGACTGGTATGGAAAATCTACTGGTAGATATTCAACCTCACACTACCAGCTATGTGACCTTTGGTGATGGTGCCAAAGGAAAAATAAAAGGTGTGGGTAAGCTGGACTGCTTTGGAGTTCCAAAACTGAATAATGTGCTGTTAGTAAGAGGACTAACTGCAAACCTCATCAGCATAAGTCAGCTGTGTGATCAAGGGTTTCATGTTCAGTTTACTAAGGAGCTATGCATTGTGACTAATGGTGACAATCAGGAAGTTATGAGAGGAACCAGGTCCAAAGATAACTGTTATCTGTGGGAACCTAAAGTCACTAACTTTTCAACAATATGCTCCTCAACCAAGGAAGAACAGGAGGTGAAGCTGTGGCATAGACGTCTTGGACATCTCCACTTACGGGGAATGAAGAAGATTATATCCAAGGAAGCAGTCAGAGGAATTCCAAAGCTTCTTATTGATGAAGGAAGAGCCTGTGGAGAATGCCAGGTGGGCAAGCAAACCAAGATATCACATCCGAAGCTGGGACATCCCACAACCTCCAGAGTTCTGGAACTGCTGCACATGGATTTAATGGGACCCATGCAGGTTGAAAGCCTTGGTGGGAAGAAATATGCTTACGTGGTGGTTGATGACCATTCCAGATACACGTGGATAAGCTTCATCAGAGAGAAGTCAGATACATTTGATGTCTTCAAAGACCTGTGTATAAGACTTCAAAGGGAAAAGGACAGTTGTGTGGTCCGGATTAGAAGTGATCATGGTACGGAGTTCAAGAATTCCAAGTTTGATGAGTTTTGCTCTTCTGAAGGAATAAGTCATGAGTTCTCCTCCCCTATAACCCCTCAGCAGAATGGAATAGTTGAAAGAAAAAATAGAACTATTCAAGAATCTGCCAGGGCAATGGTTCATGCAAAGAAGCTCCCCATGCACTTTTGGGCTGAAGCAATGAATACCGCGTGCTATGTTCACAACAGAGTCACCTTGAGAAAAGGAACCTCCTCCACTCTGTATGAAATATGGAAAGGAAGAAAACCCACTGTGAAGTACTTTCATATCTTTGGAAGTAAATGCTACATTCTCACAGATCGTGAACAGAGAAGGAAGCTAGATCCCAAAAGTGATGAGGGTATATTTCTGGGATACTCCACTAACAGCAGAGCCTACAGAGTGTTCAACTACAGGACCAATGTCCTAATGGAATCCATAAATGTTATTGTGGACGATAAAGAGGAAGGAACCAATGTCATGGAGGATGTTGAAACATTCCTTGACAGTTCAACTGACATTCCAGTCAAGTCTGAAGAAGTAGAGGAACCTCCTCCTGAATGTGAAGCAGATGCAACCACCAAAGTGCCATCTATCAGAATTCAGAAAGACCACCCTAAGGATCTTATCATAGGGGATCCCAATAGTGGTGTGACTACCAGGTCACGGGGAATAAGCTCAAATTCCTGCTTTGTATCCAAGGTTGAACCAAAGAATGTGAAAGAAGCCCTGACTGACGAATACTAGATCATTGCCATGCAAGAGGAACTTGAGCAGTTCAAAAGGAATGAAGTATGGGAGCTAGTTCCAAGACCTGAAGGGACCAACATCATTGGTACCAAGTGGATCTACAAAAACAAATCTGATGAGAAAGGAGTAATTACTAGGAATAAAGCAAGACTAGTAGCTCAAGGATACACTCAAGTTGAAGGGGTAGATTTTGATGAGACATTTGCTCATGTGGCTAGGCTTGAGTCCATCAGATTGCTGTTAGAGGTAGCATGCATCCTGAAGTTTAAACTATTCCAAATGGATGTGAAGAGTGCATTCTTGAATGGCTACTTGAATGAAGAAGTCTTTGTGGAACAACCTAAAGGGTTCTGTGATCCTAACCAACCTAAGCATGTATACAAGTTGAGGAAAGCCTTGTATGGGTTGAAACAAGCACCTAGAGCATGGTATGAAAGGTTGACCGAATTTCTGACCTCAAATGGATACAGAAAAGGTGGAACAGATAAAACCTTATTTGTGAAGGATGAAGACGGCAAAATCATGATTGCTCAAATCTATGTGGATGATATAGTCTTTGGTGGAATGTCAGAACAAATGGTTCAATAATTTGTTCACCAGATGCAATCCGAGTTTGAAATGAGTCTAGTTGAAGAACTGACCTATTTCCTTGGAATGCAAGTAAACCAAATGGAGGACTCTATGTTTCTCTCCCAAAGCAAGTATGCCAAGAACATAGTTAAGAAGTTTGGTATGGATAATGCTAGGCACAAGAGGACTCCTGTGCCTACTCATCTGAAGTTAACCAAAGATGAAGGAGGGCCTGGTGTTGATCAATGCTTGTACAGAAGCATGATAGGAAGCCTACTTTACCTAACTGCAAGTAGACCTGACATTTCTTATGCAGTTGGAGTATGTGCTAGATACCAAGCAGAGCCTAAGGTGAGCCACTTGAATCAAGTCAAAAGGATTCTCAAGTACATCAATGGGACTTGTGACTATGGGATGCTGTATTCACATGGGTCTGAGCCTGTCCTATCTGGGTACTGTGATGCTGACTGGGCTAGGAGTGCTGATGACAGAAAAAGCACATCAGGTGGATGTTTCTTCTTAGGAGACAATCTCATATCTTGGTTCAGCAAGAAGCAAAATTGTGTTTCTTTGTCCACTGCAGAGGCTGAATACATAGCTGCTGGAAGCAGTTGTTCCCAACTGGTGTGGATGAAATAGATGCTCACTGAGTACAATGTCACTCAAAATGTCATGACATTGTTTTATGATAATCTCAGTGCCATCAATATCTCCAAGAATCCCATCCAACACAGCAGGACCAAACATATTGACATTAGGCACCACTTCATCAGAGATCTAGTGGAAGACAAGGTGGTCACTTTGGAACATGTAGCCACGGACCTTCAACTGGCTGACATATTTACAAAGGCTCTGGATGCTACTTAGTTTGAAAACTTAAGGAGCAAACTGGGAATATGTCTCTCTGAGACCTTATAGCAACCACTGATGTTTGAGATGTATTGTTTAATATCTCTGCCTATTAAACAATTGGTACTATGCTCTGATTGGTCAACAGATCATAGCTATGCTACTTGCAACAAGTGTGGCTACAAGAGGGTAAGGAGACACCCTACCGTGAGAAGGCCAATGTACCTGCAGGAGTTCAAGGATGCTGTACATGCAGGAGTGGTTCTGGATGTCAGAAACAAAATCATGGCATCTGATATGGTGGTACCTACTGTAAAGCAAAAGTGGGTGATTACTTGATCAAAGCTGTGAAGCAAGATCAAGTGGATGCTAACTTGGTTGAAACTGTGAAGTAAAACCAAGTCTGTAACTCTGTCATTGTTTTCTGGTTATGTTGTTGGCTTTGGCAACATTTTTGACAAAAAGGGGGAGTAATAACCACCCCTGACAAACAGAGTGGGTCTCTACAACAGACTCTCATGACAGATTCCCTCCCCTGCAGCTGATGTGTGTTGAAGTTTTGTATTTAACTTCTGCTCCTCTGTATGTGTGCTGCTTTGTGAAGTTTTTATTTAACTTCCATGTGTGTGAGTGTGCTGCCACTCTGAGTGTATTAGCTAGGCTTATTTCCTGCTAGGTGTGTGATTCCGCTGCTATGAACTCTATTATGGGGATCAAAGTGTTTTAGCCAAAAATTTGCCAAAGGGGGAGTTTGTAGGTGCTTAATTGGCTGCATTATATGGTAAAACACTAGCTGGTTACTAATGTCTTGACTGATGTCATGACATGGTATGTATATGTGACTATATTGTAGGTTAGAATATCTAACTGTACTCTGATGTCTTGACTGATGTCATGACACACTTGAGTAGTTACTGCAGGATTAGCTAACACAGGATTTATTGAATGTCAAACTGGATGCTGTGACATTCATACCTGTCAGCAGATACTAAGGAATAGAACAGCTGGTGTTCTGTTAGAACTTAGTATTTATTTCCAGTCTGGTTATCAAGGGAAGACCAGACCTGGCATAAGGCCTACTGACTGAATGTCAAACTGGATGTTATGACATTCATCATTGACAGTAGCTACTGAACATTAGACAGAGTGGTGTTCTGCTATACTTCAGCATGTTACTTAGTCTGTTCTTCAAGAGAATAACAGAACTAACTTAAGGCCAAATGTGTAAATGTTAAATTGGACACTTTGACATTTATTAATGTAAGCTGTTACTGTAGTATGGTCATTTTGATCATGTACAGGTCAGCAAAATTGTACAGTCTGTTTTCTGGAAAAACAGACTCAGCATATGGACCTTGATGTCAAGCTGGATGTCGTGACATTCATTCCTGACAGCATATGCTATATTGTAGGTTGTTCAGTTTTCTATTTCAGCTTTTTCTCAGGCTATTCTTCAGGGATTCAACAGCTGAGAGAAAATCCAGGAAATCAACAACCAAGCTACATTTAATGAACCTAACAAATAGCCTATTTGTTAGTAACCTAAATGTTGAATTTATGGGAACTCGCGTGACCTTAAATTCAGGAGAATATAGGTGCAAAAGCCCAGGTACTGTAATATAAAAGGAAGGCGTTCCTTCATTCAGTTTCGGGGATTTTGAGGCGTGAAGATTTTGTGTGTCCATCATACTTCACTGCTGTATTTTTGTGAGTCTTGTATTAGACATATCTTGTAAGCCAAGCCATTATCAAGTAGATGATTGCTGTGGCATAGGGTGTTCATTGAGTTGTAAGTGTTGTGTCGCTCAAAGCTTTTAAGCGTGAGTGCTGTGTATCTTGATTAAAGCTGTGAAGCACAATCAAGAGTTGTTTGAAGTGTGACTTCAAATTGTCTTTAATATTGATTAAAGGTAGTAATCACTGAGGTGATTGAGGGGGAGTGAGTATGAACTCTGATCTTAGTGTAAGATTGAAATTGCATTGGGTAGGGATTAAGTGATAAGTTGTAAACGGGTGAGTTTAGCTTTGAATTGATACTACTAATAGTGGATTTCCTCCCTGGCTTGGTAGCCCCCAGATGTAGGTCATGTTGGACTGAACTGGGTAAACAATTACTTGTGTTAATTACTGCACTTACGTTTAAGTTCTGCATAATTCCTGTCTGTGCAGAATTGGATGTCATAACAACCCGTGTGACATCTAAAGTCTGATAACTAGAATTTCAATTTCATCATTCCAATATTTCATCCATCTGTTTAGCATTTTTTGATATTCATTTTAATTCCATTTTATACTAACAATATTTATTTTTGTGGTTGCATGTGAATGAGAAATCCACACCATCCAAGTTATCCCTTTTATTTTCTATTCATTAGTTTGTATTGTTTGAAGTGTCATGCCACTTGTATGGTCTAAGCATGGCACATGATTTGTAACCTGTAGTTCCCTTTCATTCCTTTATATTGTATTGTGTAGTTCCCCCCCATGATGGGTTAAATGTTCCCCCTCCCTTAACCATGTAATAGCCTAGATTTATTGCTTTCTAGTTAGTTTAATATGCATGTTAGTAATCAAAGATAAAACACAAAACAATAAACAAAGCATTCCCAAAGAAACAAAAGATACTTGATTCAATGTCAAGTTGTTTTTCCAAATAAAACTCACACCATTGCAACGCGAATGCTTGATCCAATGTCAAGCATCCTCCATCCACTCCAAGATCCATTATTCACATCTCTTCTCCATTCTCTTCTCAATCTTCATTTTGTCTCTCACCTCCATTCTTCACTCACTACTTTTTCATAATAAATTCAAATGCTTGATTCAACGTCAAGTACCTTTTTCAAAACCATTTTCATAATAAATTGGAATGCAAATGGAGTGTACGTGTTTGTACACAACATTCAAGCAATTGGGTTGTCGGTCGTATCTAGCCTGAGGACCCGACACTTGACTTTCCCCCTAAAAACATATAGTGATTCAAACAAATTAGTTCTAGGCGCTATGAGGAAGGAAAAGAATAGTTAGGACTCCATTGTCCTCTCGATTCTCAAGTACTTTGATTGTTGACTGTACTTAGTCAAGGGTTAGAGACTTGTCTCCCTCTAAGTTCCAACGATTAAACTTGCCAAATTCTTTCAAAATTTAAATCTCTTTTTGGATGAAAAAGAGTGGTTAGGATAACTTGTCCTCTCAACTCCCGAGTTATTGGACCATTGATTGTATCTAGCAGAGGGTCTAATGCTTGTCTCCATACATAAAATCGACCCCAACAAATCAAATCATCTTTTGCCTTAGCACACTCTTCAAAACCTTTCAATAAGGACGTGTTACTTCCGTTCTACCGTGAACGAAGCTTAAGCCTCCATGTGTGAGCAAGTAATGCTTAACTACTAGAGTGCAAACCAAGCGTATCCACTTTACCGCAAACAAGCAAATACTTTCCGCTTCCATGACAGTATACAAGCAAGTGAACAGTAGCGCGTGAACGTCAATACTATTCAGTAAAAACAACCAAACAAATACTCCATTTTTTAGCCGAACTACGAAGCTCTGACTTCCCTATTGCACGTATGGGGATACGTAGGCACGAGGGCCTAAATCCTTGGCGAGCACATTAACTTAAAACTTATTTTCTCCACCATCTTATCATCTCATCTCATTCCCGATAGCAAGCAACTTACAGATAAATAAACATCCATATGCATTTGATACGGGCAAATGGTTCCCGTGGAGTACCATGGATGTAAGGGGTGCTAATACCTTCCCCTTGCATAACCGACTTCCGAATCCGCTCTTGGTTGTGATACCGTTTCTCTCATTTGGGGTTTTATCGCTGTTTTCCCTTTCCTTTGGAATAAATAAAATCCGGTCGCGACTTTGTATTTTTCGCGGCGCTTCAGCTGGCAACTCTGCTGAGGAAGATATGGAGTTCCTATAAGTGAGTCAAGCCTAGCTTGCATGTATCCTTTTTCCTTGGATGTTTTTTATCTTTGTTATTACTTGCTTTGTTTATCCATTCCTATTATATATTCCTGTTATATATTATCTTGCTTCGATCTTGTGGGATAGGTAGTGTAGCGGTAAATTCATGATCATCAAGCTATGGATAAGCTAGAGATCAAATAATAAGAGTCGCCACCGCGCTTTTATTGTTTCCAAGGGGAAAGGGAAAAAGTACGAACAAAACCCAAAAAGTAAGAAGTTTTCAAATCAAAACTAATAAAATGTCAGAGATTACAGGTAAGGGGATTGGTTACACAGAGGGAAGGTGTTAGCACCCAAAGTGCCCTAGGTACTCCCAGGGAGCCCTTTTTGTGTGCATATGTATTTGGTATAAAGTGATGTTTGCAAACAAATGGAATGAGGGGATGAGAAAAGAATTACTTAATTATATTTTTGTGTTTGGCAAGACCTTCGGTCTTGTGCCTACGTACCAACATAAAAATGAGGGATCAAAACCTCGTAGTTCGTGATATAAATTTCAAAGTGGATGCATTGCTTTTAATAAAAATTAAGTTTTAAAGACACAAAGGCCTAAAAATGGTTTGAATGAGTTAGTTCTTTTTGTTTTTTTTTAAAGTTTAAGTCAAGTATAGTTAAGTCTATTTACAAGTTTGATTTAGAAAAGAAATTTGAAAATGCAATGGCATAAGGCCAAAGTTTCTATCTTTTTGCAAAGGTGGTCAAAGTTTAGAACAAAATAAGTTCAATCAAAGAAGGTTTTGAAAAAGGAGAGAGATATTTTGAAATTAAAGAAATGGGGAGAAGATGAAGAGACTAATCCTATGTACAAAATTAAAAGTTTACAGTTGAAAAGATCTAACCAAATGGGTAGCAATCCAATAGGCAAGAATGTCAATAGAAACCCAGAATTCCCTTGGACTTTTAGAATCGAGCAACACACAAATGCACAATTATATTATCTTGAAGAGAAAGGCATCAAATAAAGATGTCCACATCCAAGCTTATATATGCCATGATCTTCTTCAAGGTAGCCGATGTAATAGATGAATTTCACAAGTCACAGGTTCAAAATAACAGCTTCACAATGATCATGTTGCAGATGAACTTGGAGAGATCTTGAATGATTTATCAGATGAAGTTTCAAATTTCAAGCACTTGGTTTCTCAATAAGTTGGCATTGCCCAAGTCCTTCAGCATAGGAATGTTGCCTAAAATCTAAGTCCATTTGTCCAAGATCAAGCCAACAGTCCACACAAAAGTTTTTTTACGATTTTTGTTGTTATTATGTACATTAATGGTCAAAGACCACACAAACAAACAAAATATATCACACAATATGGTCCAAATGGACAAAGTGAAAATTGAATTAACATAAACAATTAGAATGATATGAACAATGGCAAATGTATAAAAGCTAGAATTAAATGACATTAAAGTAAAGGGCTTGAAATTAAAAGTCAGTAGTTAATAGGTTAGAAGTTAGTATTGTTTTGTTTTTGCTTTTCATTCTTAAACATTCTTTGGAGAATACTCAACCCACTTATCACAAGCATGAATCCTTGAACCAAGATATCTTCCAAAGGAAGGAAAAAGGCCAAGTTTCCACACAACCATGAAAGAGGGGAGACTTACAATCTCACTAACTATAATGCTATGCCTTTTATGTCACAAATTTAGCGCTATGTTAAGCAATCGTAATTGGACTTATGTAGAAGTCACAACTATTTGAGGTCGGGCAATAGAATTTTGGTGTTAATGCATGTTAGAGACACAGTATTATGAACTATGCTCATGAAACATACCACACACAAAAAGAATATGCAAAATATGTGGCCTAATCTCATCCATACTCATGTTAATTTTTCAATCAACTAGCTTTAGGACTTTGAGATATCATAGGCCAAATGAGATGAATGCATAAAGAAGGGGAATGAGATGAAGAAGGAAAGGAATAGATGAAATCTCAAATTGATCAAAGAAGGACTTTTACCATATTAATATCATTCATTCATTTTGGGAGATGGAATGTACATTCCATCAATCCCCTAAATCCAATGATATTAATTTGACAAAGTCAAATCAACCCTGACTAAGGCCCAACAACAAGAGCCAAACACCAACAAGTCATCACAATTGGTCAACAAAATCATTTGGCATTTATTCCAATTAAAAATATTAAAATAATACATTTAAATTAAATATGGTTTGTCAAATTCCTAAAACCTCATCAAAAACACCAAATAAATGGCCATGAAATTTATCACAGGTCAAACAAGGTCAAAGGACCTTGGAGAATTTTTTTTAGAATTTTAAAAGACTTAAAAGTATTTTTTTAACAATTAAAAACAAATGAAAAATCAATTAAATCATGAAAAATATTAATAATGATCCAAAAAATAATTTTAATTCAGAATATGAAAGAGGAAAATATTTGATTTTTTTTGGTGAAACTCTCATATTTTTTGGATCAATATTAAAATTATTATGAATTAATGAAAATCAAAGGAATAAAAATTAAAATAAAAAAATCAAAAAAACGTGGACCACTTGATCTGCCTCATTGTGGCAGATCAAGTGGTGAGAAACGCGCGTTCCATGGTACACGCTAGTCAGCGCGCCACACACTTGGTCATCACAAGCAACGTTCCTGATTAAAACAATTTGAACCAATCTGATGGCTCAGGACCGTGCCACATCATTGCCGGAGCAAAGCATCGGTCGTCTTCTCAGGCGACCTTGGCCGAACTGGTCCATTCATCACCACATCATAAATGAAAAAGGAGGACATGATCTGAAAGGAAAAATGGTGGAGATCACGAATATCACCTCAATTTAAACTAACTGCTCACATATAGAAAGATATGAGGAGTTGAATTTTGAAGTATGTCGACTGAGTTGCTTCGATTTGACCTCTAAGCAACTCAATCTTCTTGCCTACATTGGTAGGACTACATGCAACCAAAGAATCAAGAGAATTGAGCAAGATTGAGAGAGAATCAAAGAGATGATTTTTTTTTGGAAAATACCTTCAACGTAGGTCTGGATTCAACTACTCTTGCCTTGGCTCGTGTTTGATCTCACTCAGAATGCTTGTAGAAGTATAATGAAATGCACAAAATGTCTTGGATCCTTGGAGTTTTGAATCTCAAAACAGCGAGATTCAAACTCAATTTCAAGATGAAATTCTCAGGATTATCCTCTCAAATAGAAGTGTTAGGGGTTTAGGATAAAAGCTGGCGTGAATGTGTGTTGAATTCTGATGCTAGAGGTCTCTATTTATAGTTGTAGCTCATGATATTTGCACCTTCCAAATCACTTTCCAAAATTGGCAATTGATGATGCATGGGTGCATGGGCGTGTACAGACCCATGAGATCATTGCTTTAGGTCCATAAGTGAGTGTAAGAGAGTCTGAAATCAACTTGGATTGCAAGGCAAGTGTGTGTGAAGATTTGAAGTTTGATCTTTGCCAAATGATGATACCATGTTCATGCCATGTGCATCCCTAGCAATTCTTGTCCAAAATGGATGAACTTGGACTTTTTGGAAAGGTTAGATCAATAGGAACAACTTTCATGTTCAACACTTTTCCATTTGAAGCTTGCATCATGATGAATTTTGATGTGGAAGTTTGGAAATTTCAACATGTTGAAAAGTTTTCTAAGTGTCAAGTCATATATCTCAATATTCCACCTTGCTTAACTTTTTATGTGAGCTTCAAATGAGAAAGGTGTATTCATTAAAGTTGTATCTATTTCAAAGACCTTAAAAATGGTCACCAATTTCATGTCATTTGGATTTGAAATGATAGAGTTATGCATTTTTGAAGTTTGGAAAAATCACTTGTTCAATGGTATAGGTCAAAAGTGACCTATAATGTAGCCTCATATCTCATGCTCATAAAAGTTGAATTAGCTCTCACTCCAAACATCAAAGTCGAAGTAGACATCTTGAATTTGATTTTTCAACTTGGAAATCTTTCATCTCATAAAAATTGAGCAAGCTATGGCCTTGGGAAGTTGACTTTCAAATTAGGGTTTAGACAAAATGACCTATAATGTTTCAACATAGAAAATGATTTTCCAAGCAAAACTAGCTCTAGGTATCAACATGAAAGTTGTTTGGAATGTCATTTAGAGTAAGTTTTCTCTTGGAATCATTTTCATATGATGAAAATGGTAGGAGATAAGGTCTAGGGAGACCCAGTTATGATCAGATGAATTCATCTAGCCAACCACCATCAACCACTTTGCTAATCTTCAATTCTCTTGACTTTATAGGCTCATGGTAGATCATATATGCATAAGAATTTTGAAGTGTCCCTTGAGAAATTTGATCAATTGGTGAGATAGCTTGTTGGAGAAGTTACTCAAGATACCCAGTCAAACTAGGGTTTCGAAGGCAAATCACCCTCAAACTCTTGAAGAAAACTTGATCAATATAACATGTAGAAATCATTGGGACTCATATATGATGATCATAACCATTCTTGTATCAATTCATGGTTGTGCTATTTTTCATGAGGGTCTCAAACCTTTGATATTAACTTGATAGTTCAATGGAGATCATGCCCTACCTATAAAAAGAGTTAGGCAAATGCAAAGGCATATTTTTGGTATTTTGGTTAGTAAAATGATAAAATACAAGTATGATACAATCACAAAGTGCTTGGTGATCTCTCCTAAAACAAACCCAATGAAGGAGGGGTAAGGAGGATGCCAATGTATGATCCCAATGCTAATGCTTATGATGAAATTGCATGAGGTATCTTAGGGCCAAAATTGGGGTCTTACAGGTAGTATAGAGTGAGGATCCCAATACACAGGCTTAGAGAGTTCACCTAAGATAGGAGGGCTACTCGTATTGACCCGTCAGACGCAGTTGTCTTTAGGGGGAGATACGAAGACCCCGCTTGGAGTAGATTCTTTTTGGAGTTTGGTTGGTACGTGAGTCACATTCGCATTGATGACCATTCTTCCGAAGAGGGTCCATGACTCCGAGGACCTTTAGACAATCCTTGGATTTTGAGGTTCAAGGAAACTTCACTTAGAGGAGGTCATCCAGAAAGTGTTGTTGGCCCACAAGTATTTTGTGTCGACGACGACACTTTCGCCTCATGACCTGTGAATCTAAGCATCTTCTAAAGTCTTAGTACTAACCTCGTAAGGGTGCATGGGTTTCTTGCAGGGAAACTTAACCTCCAACATACCTTGAATCTACAGTGATCCTGTCCTCTTATAGCATACGCATTCATAACATATTGCATTTACATACATACATCATGCCTTATTCTCGGAGAAACCTAAAGGTTTGTGAGTGTGCAACGAACATTCCAAGATGGGCTTAGAAAGAAGGAACCCCCTTCCACCCAAGTTCAAGCTTCCTAGAGTGGATACCCTGATAACTCTCCATAACAAGGTCACTCCTTGCAAGAAGAACAACTTCATTTGCAGATATGGGCGGATCCTCAATCTCATTACTACTTCAATAGAAGTCTCAACTCTGGTGGCCTTATCCCAGTATTATGATCCACCTCTCAGATGTTTCACGTTCCAAGACTTCCAACTGGCTCCGACTATTGAGGAGTATGAGAGACTCCTAGGTTGGTATGTGAAAGACCATCATCCCTTCACTAAGTTGGGCGAATCGTTGCTGCCTGAATCAGTCGCTGAAGCGTTCCACCTACCTATTGAAGAGGTCTCCCTTGGTCTAGGACTTAGGGGGTTTGCTAGAAAGTTCTTGGAGGAAAAGGCATGAGCCATGGAGAAAGATGGGAAATGGCTTACTTTCAGTGCCATTCTTGCTCTACTGATTTATGGAATCATATTGTTCCCAAATGATAACGACTACATAAACCACTTCATCATCAGTGTGTTCGTGTCTGGGAATCCTGTCCCTGCATTGGTGTATGATGTGTACTACTTCTTGCACACTAGGCATAAGAAGAGAAAGGGTGTCGTATTGAGTTGTGCTTCATTGTAGTATACTTGGCTCATATCTCACATGCCTCATAAGGGGCCTTGGGTGGACTTCCTGAAAGATTTGAGGTGGTCCCAGAAGTTTGCTTCTCTCACCGCCGAAGCTTTGGTTTGGTACCTTCCTACCTCCAATGTAGAGCAAGTTATCACGAGCTATGGAGACTTCCTGAATGTGCCACTCATGGGTCCACGAGGTTGCATCAATTACAACCCTTCGTTGGCCCTAAGACAATTGGGGTACCCAATGAAGAATGAACCAAGAGTTGAACTACTGAAAGACTTCATCTTGCCAGAGGTGGGAACAGAGAACCTATCTCTATTGCAGAGGGTTAAGAGAGCTTGGACCCAGATTCATCGCAAGGGCAAAGATCTAGGGAAGCATGATTGCCGAGCTAAAGAGTCATACCGCCAATGGGTGGTACAAAGGGCCAAAGACGTCAAGATGCCATATAATGTGGATGTCCTGATTCCTCCTCCAGAACCAGAACCAGTACATGCTTCTAAGGAAGAAGCGGATGCACTGAAAGCAACTATCGCACAGTTGACCAAAGAGAATGAAGACTTGTGATCGAAGCTTCATGCATTGGATAGAGACCATGCTAGGTTGAAAAGGAAGAGTGAAGAGAATCTCGAGCTTTTGTCAAAAAGTAGAAAGAAAGCTAAAATTAAGGAAGATCTCAAGGAGAAATACCAAGAGGATTTAGCTCAAGTAGATGTGGGGTTGAGTTCTCTCCGCAAACAGCTGAAACATACGGAGAAAGAACGAGGGGACAACCACCATTGGTTCGAGTTGGTTGTCAAGGAGAATAAGGCATTGAGAGATGCGTCCGACCTGGAGATTCAGGATCTCAAGCTTTCCCTCCGTGAGGCCAAGGCCAAGATAGAGGTGGAACGTCGCCTCAAACAGGAGGCAATACGGGTTTCCTATGTTACCCCTCAAATATGGAAAGAGAAGTGTCACCAAGTTGAGATTGCCATCGCAAGTGTCGAACACTGGAAAGGCCGTTTTTCTGCTTTGAAGAATGAGAGTTTGGGTTGGCTCAAGGAGAAGACTCATATGAATAGCCTTCTTGACACCTATGATGGATCTATCAACCTGTTGCAACCTACAGCCGCTCAGTACCGAGCCAAGTATGATTGCTTAGCAAGGTTCTGCAACGAATTAACCCAAGAAGTTCCTTGGAAGCTAGAGGACACCCTAAAGGACGCTGATGAAAAGACCACTCCCCACTTCATACTTCAATTCCTCTACCTTTGTGATCGAATGATGAAAAGGTTCAAAGTTGAGTTAAAGGAAATGAAGGAGTGAAAAGTAAAACGTGTCATTTGATCATAGATCCAAGTTTTATTTTCCATGTTTTGAATTACTTTACTTGATACTTTTGCAATTGTAATATCAAATTCATGAATAAAAATGCTTGACTTGAGTGAAGTCGGTGTTCCAACTTTTTATGTCTATTCTATAATGCTTTACTGTCGCATCACGAATCGTATAAGTTTTCCCCGAGAATAATAAAAAAAAAAGCGAATGAACATGCATCATGCATCAATCATTTATCCATGCATTTCATAATATATCCAGTTGGTATCACCATCATTTGGCTTTTCATTCAGTATCTCTTATCGTCAAGCTGACTTCCCACTTCTACAACACCCGAGCTAAGAAAAAGATAGATATGGAAAGAATTAAGTAAAACCAGACTACCATGCAGGAGGAGATGGCTCAAGTGAGGGCCCAACTAAGGCAACTCATGGACATCATGCAGAATGTCGTTCATCGGCATGAGGAGAATCGCTAGGCTAACCCAGGAGCCAGTGTTCACATGAACGCTACTAATCCCGTCATAGGTTATGAGATCCCGATCGCCAATCAGACCCATGTTGAAGGGATGCCTACCAATCCAAATGTTGTACACACTTACCATGTCCTTATCTATGGGGGTTCCAAAGCTGGTGCAAAGGACCACGATGGAGATTTCTTCATGCCTAGGAACGAGTTAGTGTACGAACCGTGCAGACCACCACAGACTGAGCTTGAAAGGAAACTCAAAATGATGGACGATAGAGTTCGAGCCATTGAGGGCCCTAATACCTTCAGGCTGGAAGCTGCAGATATGTCCCTAGTCCCAAGTATCAAGATCTCGGCTAAGTTCAAGGTGAAGCTAGTGGAAATATACCCGAACGTATCGCACGCTCGAACATACAACAGAGTCGCCATCGAACTTTATTTATCCCCAAAGGAAAGGGAAAACATCGATAAAACCCGGGGGAAAGAGATATACTGGGTAAGGAAGTCGGTTACGTAAGGGGAAGGTATCAGCACCCCAAACATCAATGGTACTCCATGGGAACCGTTTTAATTTTTCTCGCTCGAATAAGTGTCATCTACAGATTACTCGCAAAAGAGTGGGGAAAGGAAAGGAAATAGATAGAGTGCTCGGTGAGGATTAGGGCCCTCATACCTACGTATCCTCATAGTGCAATGAGGAATTCAGAGCTCCGTAGTTCAAAGAACTAATGGTGGGAGGTGAAAAGGAATGTGATAGAAAGTATGGTTTGAACCAAAGGATAATATGATTTGAACTCCAACAAGGGGTGAAAATGCGAACTCAAGAGTAAAACTGGTATGAACCAACAAGTGAGGGATCTAAGACATAGTATCACTGTATTGGAATAACCGAAAAGAAAGGGTTGCCTAAATACGGCTGAAAAGTACGTAAGGAGATGTTTGTCTAAGCTACAAGGTGTGACAAGACAAACAAATCGGCTCTTGGTTCACAAAAAAGGGGTACAAGTTGGAGTACAAAGGTATAATGTATTTGGCTCAAAGAATAGGTGTATCACATGAAGTGAAAGAAGGTAGATTACAAATGTATTATGGAAATGAATGGAGTGAAGTGACCAAAGTCATAGAATAGAGTATCTGGTGATAAGTGAATGAAAAGGTATAGTTTGAAACCGAAAGTCAAATATATTGGAATCCATAGGAGAAATGGAATTTGTACCATAGAGGGAAAGGTGGCACGAACCACAAGTGAGAGGTCTAAGACATGGTATCACTATATGGTTGGCCGAAAAAGAAGGAATTAAATGTATGGGTACAATCCAAACAACTCTTGGTGCAAACGCGGACTATTCATTAATCGTCCTAAAAGGATGTATATGGAATTCCAAAGAAAGTGTATTTCGATGTCAAAGGTATAATATGTCACTAGGTGGACGATTTATGATCGAAGGTAGATAATGGATAGTGAAAGATATGAATGGTGCCCTAATACGAAGGGGGAATAATTAGAAGTATGCTCGCCAAGGATTCGCATCCTCGTGCCTACGTATTCGCATAGTGCAATGAGAAAATCAGAGCAATCGTAGTTCAACTCACTAGGACTGAAAAGAAATAGAGATTTGAGGCAAGAGGAAATTGATGATTGAGATTGAAATGATTTGAATGGAAGGATTAAGAACTGAATCGAATGAGGAATGAATAGACTTGATAGTTACTGGATGGTGAGAATCACACTAACTTTCAAGTGGAGAGAGAAGAATCTTCGTAGTTGTTTCTTGCATGGAAGATGAAGACCTTATCAACCGTTAGATTCGAATTGCACTAAAGTCTATGAACGGAGGTGAATATGATGAACGCTGGGTCATACGTCTCATACCCAAAGATACTCAGAATGGGGGTAGGAATACTCCAGTCTCACTCCTTCTCCATTACTTAAGGCTAGTATCGTACAACTTGATTCATGATTGATAAGTTGTTGACGTAGTCCTTGCTTTTATTGCTTTTGCTTTGTGAAGATAGACTTGTTAATCATATGATTAGAATCATGCTAAAGTCTATGAATAGAGGTGAATATGATGAGCGCTGAGTCATACATCCCATACCCAAAGATACTCAGAATGGGGATAGGAATACTCCAGTCCCACTCCTTCTCTATTGCTTAAGGCTCGTGTCATACTCTTCTAACTTTGATTTGATAAGTGTTGAAGATGCCACCTTTGATGTGCTTGAATAATCCGCTGCTTGGTATGACTGAGGATGCCTTGATTGAAGATCTTATCTTGAGGCCTTGAGCTTCACACCTTAGAAGAAAAGTCTTATTAAGTGACCAAGGGTCTTTTGGTCATTCAATTTAGACTGGGGGATTATATAAGTTCAAAGGATTTAATTAACCAAAATTGCTTTTGATCAATTTAATCGGGGGTTTTGAAGGGAACTAATTTTGGATCTAATTGAAGTTAGTACTTGTTAGAAACTATCCTAAGGGATCATGCATTAGAAATTGATTGAATATTCTAAGTTAGATTAGAAATCCTAAAGGAGCATGTCAAAATATTGATCAAAATCGTGATTAAAATTCTATGATAAGTCCTACAATTATTAGGAAATGATTGAATTCTAATCCTAAGGGGAACATGCAAATTTCAACACAAAATATCAAAATAAGCCCATAAGGGGCAAAATGGTCATTTCCTAAAATATGGCTAATTTTATTCATGGTCTAAAAGATTTATTTCTAATTAAAACCTAAAAATTGATTGAGTTCTAAAATCTAAGCTAACCTAATGTTTAGAAATTAATTCAATTCTAAGGTCAAGTAAAGCCTAATTTTAATCTAATTAAAATTCTTAATTAACTTCTAATGAATAACTAATTAATTCTAATGGAACTAATCCAATATCGTGCTAATCAAATTCTACAATCAAGATTTAAATCCCCATGGTCCAAATTAATCTAATTAATCTAAGGTTATCCTAAAAAGTCAATTAAGAAAACAAAAGAAAAAGGTAATTAAAAATGGGGTATGAATTGAAACTGGGAGTGTAATCAGCACTGGATTAATGGGCTTCAGCCTGAGCCCAAGGCTATTTTTGTGTAGGAAGCAAGGTTTCAAAAATGGTGTGTGGAGCAAAACGAACATGGGCCGCATCTAGGCCTAATGCCAATTCCAACATTTTCAGGGGGTGCACTAGAAATACGCGCAGTATTAGCAAAAGACGCTGATGGGTTTGGTTGAGCCCAAATCAAATTTTTTACTAACAAGCATTGGGGTGTAGTAGTGAAACGGGGGTGAATCAGCGAAAACACTAATGGGCCTCACGAAGCCCGTTTCAATTTCTTTAAAGACTACAGAGGGGTGTATTAAGAACATCTGGTGTATGGAAAGCAAATTATCATGGGCCCTATCACTTAAGCCCAAACTTCTTTCTTCTGTTGACTTGTCTAAGTCAACAGATCCAAAACGAAGTTCAAAAATGCGCGCTAATTTCTCCCCTAGTCTCACCGTTCGTCCGCCTTGAAACACCGCGCCGGAACCGGTAATGGCCTACCACTAAGATGTTGCTACCAATGGATGCACCAAGATAAGCTAATCACGGATATGGGAATGGAATTGTGAGACAGTCTCTGTATTGGTCGAATCGAAAAGATAAAAAGAAGAACTCTAGCTATCTACCGGTTCAATTAAATGGCGCATGGTGTGAATCAATCCCTAATACTGGGCTTCTGCTTCCTAACATAGATATCACACCTTGGCGTGCTTAGAGCAAGAAAAAGACACAAAATGGAAAATGACATACAGGAAAAGATGATCGGAGAATCCGTTGGTAAGTTCCCTGAATTTGGTTCCTTCTTTTCCTTCTTCTTTCGTTTTCTTCTTCTTTCTCTGGCTCAAAATAATGGAAGTGATGAACAGTGTGGCTTAGCTCAAGCAAAGTTGAAGCTTCAATGTGAAGCTTCAAATTCTTTTGGAAGAGAATAGAGCTCTGGTGAGGGTGAGAGAATAGGTTGTAGAGAGATTGAATTCGCGCAAATGGCCAAGGGTCCCCAAATGATGATAATGAATGTGATTAAATAGGAACTAGGTTTGGATTGAGATAGGTTTGGAGTGAGGTTGTGATTCGGTTAGATTTAGGTTAGGAGTTAGTTAACCTTGGCCCGCTGAGTCTGAATTGAACTCAGTTAGTTATTCATGACTCAGTTAGTTAAGTTGGTTAATGAGTAAGTGAAGAAGCAATTTTGACTTGCTATTGTAGGTGGCTTTTAAGTGGAGCAAGTTTGTTGGTTCAAGTAATGACCTGTTATCAAAGTTACAGGTGGATTTAAATGGCTTAGCCTGGCTTGGATGTTAGTTATTCATGAGAAGAACTATGTTATGTGTACCAATGCCTTGCAACCAAGGTTTCCATTTGTCTTTCCTATGAACCCCATTGGGTTCACTTATTCATTTCCATGTTGCTGCAGGTTTTGAGCAAAAATCATTGAACCACACCCATGGTACGACTTGGTCATGACTTGTGAGGTGCTTTCTTAATAGCTTGATGTTTGTTGCCTTTACCTTATTCATTTCCATGTTGCTGCAGGACTTGTTATGGTTTGGTTTGATGCAAGAGTGTTTGGACATTTACCATGTTAATTCCTTGTTAAGCTTTGGTACCAAGGTATGTCAATCTAATTAGGTAATGTTGTGGTTCTCCCAATGTTGCAGGAGGATTCTGCAATTGGTTTATGTGATTATTACCTTCATGTTGACCTTGCCTTGTGTCGCAGCCTGAAAAATACAGAGGAGGTGCAAAAAAACAACCGGCGAAAGAAAAATGACAGAAGAGTCGCCACCGTGCGTTATTTATCCCAAAGGAGGGAAAGGAAACGCTCGAAGTAAACCTGAAGAGAAGGAAAGGAAAAGACAAGGTCTCGCAACCAAATCTTGGGTTCGGGAGTCGATTATGCGAAGGGAAGGTATTAGCACCCCTACGCATCCGTAGTACTCTACGGGATCCACTCTTGTTTGTTTCTTGTCTAAAGGGTGTGTGTTTATCTAATGTACTATTTACTAAAAGGGTCAAAGAAAATGACTCGCACGGATGTCGCATCCATTGCATACGTATCTCATCTGAATATGAGAATCAGAGTCTTCGTAGCTCGGGTACCTATGGGTGAAGGATAAGTGTGCTCGCTAAGACATCGCGTCTTATGCTTACGTATCTCATCGGGAATGAGAATCAGAGCAAAACGTAGTTCAAACTAACTACGGGAACAAAAGGTCTCGATTGCAACTAGGGCAAGAGAAAGGGAAAGTCTCGATCGCAACGAGGGCGAAAGAAAGGATCGCAACGAGGGCGAAAGCAAACAAGGATTAGTTGTTAGTTGTTAGTCAAACTCGGCAAGACGTCGCATCTTGTGCCTACGTATCTCATCTGAACATGAGAATCAGAGTTGCCGTAGTTCGGCTACATAGGGACGCCAAACAAAACACACGCAGGAAACCGACTGCCAATCGCTGGACTTATGTCAGACTCCACACAAACAGGCAAACATGGAAACCGAATGCCAATCGTTGGACTTACATCGGACTCCGAACCAACAAACACACACAGGAAACCAACTGCCAATCGCTGGACTTATGTCAGACTCCTACACACACAAAGGGTTTAACCGGATGCTGAATCGTCAGAAGCAACAACAAAGTTGAACAAACAAGCTAACAGGGAGTCTGGTACTCGAGCCTGCTAGCTGTCAAGAAAACACACACAAAGAAAAGGAAAAGAGTGCCCGAAGAGATATCGCACGATCTCCTGCCTACGTACCTCATCTGGTATGAGAATCAGGGCGACGTAGTTCCCCTTTATAGGGGTTGCCATCTGAATATGGACTTACAAAGGAGGACACCAGTTGTGTCAAAGGAGAGTGGGCGATGTGTTCACGTCCTAGCAGTAGGTGTCGCAGCTCGCTGAATCGAGTCTTAGGCGGTTACCTCTTTGCAATAGGACGGATTGACATGCCACAGGATCGGAGACGCTCGGAAAGGTCTAGAAGTGGGGGAGCTCTGCCCTAGAGTTGTCATGCAATGTGTACTTAAATGTTAGGATTTACAAATGGGAATATCTACCTAATGTTAGCATACAAAGAATATGGGAATTCTACCTATGTTATCATACAAAAGAATAAGGGAATCCTACCTATGTTATCATACAAAAGGATATGGGAATCCTACCTATGTTATCATGCAAAAGGATATGGGAATCCTACCTATGTTATCATACAAAAGGATATGGGAATCCTACCTATGTTATCATACAAAGGGTTCTATCTAATGGGTGCTACCTAATCGGAACAAGAGTTGACGAGTGGAGCAAGGAGAAGTGTTAGGGATAAGGGTAGATGGCGATGCATGAAGCAATCGACTTACAAGGTTGATGGCGATGCATAAAGCAATCGACTTACAAGGTTGATGGCGATGCATAAAGCAATCGACTTACAAAAGGGTGGATGAATACGTGCTGGTTCTGTTAGGTTTTGAAAATGATTACTCGACGTTGGATCGAGGTTTTGATCTTGCTTTGAAATGGTTATTGAATGTTCATTTTAATTCTTGTATTAACAGATGAATAAAGAATGAAAGAATATTATACATTTCATGGGAGAGGGATACATTTGTTATGAATGAGGATTCAAAGTATTGGAATAATTAAATCGGGTCCAAACAATAAATAATGCAATGTATGAGTGTAAGTGCAAAGGAACCGGCTCATTGTAAGAAAGCCCAAGAGTAAGCTATGTGAGGTCGATGGCGACGCTTAAAAAGCAATCGACTTACAAGGGTGTGAAAAAATGGGCTCGATATTAAATCGAGAAAAAATATGATTTTTATAGTTTTAAAATGGTTTTGAACTAAATTAAAATACAACAACTTTACATTATTAACAAAATGAACATATGAGTGTAATAAAGGCATAAACATAAAAAGAAACTAAAATGCTAAAAGAAAAAATAATATAGCTAAAAGAAATAAAATGCCAAAAAAAAAAGCCACACATGAGTATTGAACCCACCCCACTCAAGAACATACACACTGCCCTTCTCCACCAGACCACTTATGATCAGTTATCATTTTAGCAAACGCTTGGGAATATAAACAGAACTAGCTAGAGATAGTTTAGAAAACAAATCAATTAAAAGAGGGGATAGGCTAATGTTACTGGACAGCCTAACTAAACTAAACAACATTAATATACACTATGTAATAAAAAAAAAATGCTAAACATATTACAAATTTTTGTGTTTTTTTATATTTATTTATCTCTGTTTAACAAAAAGAAAATGAATTAATTAAAAAAAGAAAAGAAAAGAAAAGAAAAAAAAGAAAATGGAAACGAAGAAGAAGATGACAGAAGCTCGTCTTCCTCCGGTATCGCCCTCACGATCTTTCTTCTCTCCCAACCTTACACTTCTCTCTCAAGCGCGCTCCTAACCCTCAATCTCACTCAAACGCTCTCTCAGCTCACAATCTCAAAGAAACATTCTCTCTCAACTCTCACAAATATTTTCAAACAACAAGCATATGAGAAGGGTAAAAAGAAGGAGAAAAGAAGCTCTTACAAAGTGTTGCGGTGGTGGCGGTGTAGGACGTGCAAACGCTGGCCTCCAGGTAATCAGTCTTGGGATTTTAGGGTTTTCTTTGCTTGAGATTTTTGCCTCCAAGTTCCGTTGTTATTTCGAATCGTCGCCTCCCTTTACTGATTTCTCTTTCTCCTTTTTATGCTCTCCCAGCTTAGGGTTTTGAATCGGTCTTTGCTGTTCCAGAAAGGTAACTTTGCAAAGCACTTTGGATGCTCAGAAATTGGATTGACCTCTTTGATGCTAGGTTCGAAAATGGTAATCTGAACCTTCGCTTTCTTCCTTGAATTTCATCTCTATTCCAATTTGGGAATTTCTTGAATTTTTACTGCTTGGTAATTAACTTTACCTCTTTACTGCAGTGAAAATGGTGTCTGATGAATTTCAATTTTGGTTCTTCAGCTTGTTAATGGTTTGCTGACAGTAGGATGATGATGCAGAATGTCTTGAATATGGCTTTTGCAACTGGACTGTTGTATGATGTTGTGCTTCTACAGATAAGTACCATCGTGGTTTGGTTTTGTAAGGTTGTTTGTATGATGAACATGATTGTTGTTGTTTGCTGCAGGTTATATCACAATTCTTGGTTGGCTCAAGGAAAGGCAATGATATGCAGTAGGTTGCTTTTTTTTTTATCTCATCTAACAATATCACACACCAGTGCATTGTAATGACGAAGTCCATCTCCTGGTTTCAAGATGATACATTCAAATGAGGTGCAACATTATAAACACACAGACTCCAACAGTGCGAATGCATTTTCTCTTATAAATACTGCAACATCATCAGCCTTCGTCTCTTAAACAACAATCTTTGTTGCAGCCGAACCTTTCTCAACAGTCGTGCCAAATACCGGCTGCATTAATCCTGATTCAAAGAAAATGGCAGCTATTCCTCACCATAGCGAAGCTGTGCTTGCAAAGCGTTTATGGATCAAGTTCAACCGTGAATCAATCTCGTCGCATTCTCAACAGCTTTGATTTCTTACTGCTGCGTATTCACCAATCCATTTGACATTACAGCCCTCCAGGAGCCTAAACAACCCTCAAGTACGGATATCTTTGATCCTCGCGGCATGACCTGCATCATCAACTCCTTCTGTCACGAATTAACTTGCAACGCCAATGCGGAGAGGATTTTCGGAATAAAGCTCGTACTGTGATTCGATGAAGTCAAGGGCAAAAGTACTGCTAGATTCATAGGGTTGTCTCCAAAACTGATCCTTTTGATTTCCTGGTTGATATTATGCCTCGGGAGGACTTGTGTGATAAAGTGCTAGCATGCGTGTTGGAGGCCCTGTTGACGGAATTCCTTATGGTAATAAACCCTTACCCTCAGGAGAATTCTCGCCTTGCTATAATTGTTGTTGCAGTATTGGATCATGATGAATTGCATGAATGTCATGAGGTACTTGTTTCACTAATTCTTCTAGGTTTTCATGAATGTCATGTGTAACACCCTTCTAAAATACCCCCAATAATTAATTAATTAATTCAACAAAATATAAATCAGAGTAGATATGCAATTTAAGGGTGTCACACTTGACACTTCACACCATTCACCATAATAACTTGTCATGCTCATTTATTAATCAAAATAAAACATTGCACAATTGGCAGCGGATAGAGATCTAATCAATCATGCAAACCATGTAACACATTACATGTAAAGTTGTTCAACAACCAAAATGAAAACAAAGTAAAACATCCCGTCCCGATGTTACATCTACCAGAGCATGACCCACTAAGGAACTACACTAGACTCCAAGCACTAACTTCTACTCAATCACTGCTCGTTACCTGAAACATAGTTGTAAGGGTGAGTTCCTCAATCGATATAATAAGCATTATAAAATATCATGTAATGCTAAGTAAATTAACACATTTCATCACCCTAATCATAACACACATTCAGCAACGGCAACATCAACTCATAATCATACTCAACACAACACAACACAAAACACACGTATAATATTGGAATACATCCATTCATATTATACGTCATACATACATTATGCAATGAGACTCCATGCATGCGGTACCGACTATTCGTGAACACATAGTTCAACCTCACCGATCAAATCCAGATACGGCTACCAAGCTCACTAGTCCCACTCATTTGAGACCTAGTGATTCACTCACTAATTCCTCACCATGGGAATTAGCTACCACCCCAAGGGCTATGCTATGCACGCTAAATCACCTAGCATGCAAACATCAACAACAATCCATAATAACTCACTCACTAATTCCTCACCATGGGAATTAGCTACCACCATAAAGGCCATACTATGCACGCTAAATCACCTAGCATGCAACCATCAACAACAATCCACAATGGACATATGCTCACACTCTAAGCCATAAACAGTCCATCCACAATTGCATACATAACAGATACATTCACAACATTATGCATACCATCATACATCATCAACATATTTATCACAGAATCATATTCATATCATGCCAAATAATAAATCACAGTATTAGCACACTCTACTAATACCTATACTGCTCAAAACAACGGGAAATGATCCCTACTATATCATACACCAATATAGGCCAATCATCAAATATGTACACAATATTTGAATATCAATTTTCCACTTTCCAAACAGTGTTAACCGGTTAACGCCCTGGGTTAACCGGTTAACGCAACACAGAACACGCTTCCTGGCACATTTTAACAGTGTTAACCGGTTAACACCCTGGGTTAACCGGTTAACGCAAGACAGACTTTAATTATTTTAATATCATAACAGTGTTAATCGGTTAACACCCTGGGTTAACCGGTTAACGCAAGACAGAAAGCTGTTCCTGCGCTAACACGAACAGAATGCAGAATTACCCGCATTTTTCGCCGTTGGAGGACTTCCGGACCTCCGATTCCGATTCCGTAAACGGCTACACGTCCAGAAAATCACAACTCATCCAAATATAGGTTCATTCACAGTTTTAACGTAACTTATTCATCACAATTTGCAGCATTCATCATCCCAATTAGGGTCAATTCAATGGCTTATTACTACCCATCACATGTTAATCCATAATACCCATTAAACGACGATAAACCCCCCTTACCTGAGTTAATCCGGCAATTGATTCTTTGACCTTCAACAATCGTGAATTCTCCTCCTGAGCCCTAGCCTCTTCTTCTCCCTTTCTCAGTTTCTTCTCTTTTCTCCCTTTCTCCACTTTTCAGTCGCTTCTTCCTTTTCACGTG
Source organism: Lathyrus oleraceus (assembly GCF_024323335.1). Taxonomy (NCBI): domain Eukaryota; kingdom Viridiplantae; phylum Streptophyta; class Magnoliopsida; order Fabales; family Fabaceae; genus Lathyrus; species Lathyrus oleraceus. The sequence goes on from NC_066583.1 coordinate 217,208,282, forward strand.
AAAAACCCTTTTTTATATATGGGACTCTTTTCTGATTCCAACTTTATTATTCCAATAATAATAATCCAAATAATATTCCAATTATTTAATTAAATTAATAAATATACTATTAACTTAAATTAAATAATTATCATATTTTATCGGGGTGTTACAACTCTCCCCCACTAAAAGAGTTTTCGTCCTCGAAAACATACCTCAAGCGAATAACTCTGGATAAGACTCCTTCATCTGACTCTCAAGTTCCCAAGTCACATTGCCACCTGTTGGTCCTCCCCAAGCTACCTTTACCAAAGCAATCTCTTTACCCCGCAACTGCTTCAACCCTCTATCCTCGATCCTCATAGGTGATGTTTCAACAGTCAGGTTATCTCTCACCTGTACATCATCTACTTGGACCACATGCGACGGATCAGGAATGTACCTCCTCAACTGAGACACATGAAAAACCTCATGCAAATTCGCAAGTGACGGCGGTAAAGCGATACGATAGGCTACCTCCCCTATCCTCTCCAAAATCTGATAAGGACCAATAAATCGAGGTGTCAGCTTCTTCGACTTCAAAGCTCGACCAACCCCAGTTATCGGAGTAACACGAAGAAACACATGATCTCCCTCTTGGAACTCAAGTGACTTCCTCCTCTTGTCGTGATAACTCTTCTGACGACTCTGAGCAATCCTCATCTTCTCCCGAATCATCTTAATCTTTTCCGTAGTTTGTTGAACAATCTCCGGTCCAACCACAACACTCTCACCGGACTTATACCAACATAAAGGTGTCCGACATCTCCTACCATACAAAGCTTCAAACGGTGCCATACCAATGCTTGAATGAAAACTATTGTTGTAGGTAAACTCAATCAAAAGTAAATAACAATCCCAAGCACCTCCCTTTTCCAAAACACAAGCCCTCAAAAGATCCTCCAGCGACTGAATCGTCCTCTCAGTCTGACCATCAGTCTGCGGATGATATACAGAACTCAATCTCAGCTTAGTTCCCAAAGCCCTCTGCAAACCTTCCCAGAACTTCGATGTAAATCTAGGATCTCTGTCCGAAACAATACTCGACGGAATACCATGCAAACTTACAATTTTCTCAATATACAACTCAGCTAATCTCTCTAACGGATAATCCATTCTGATCGGAATGAAATGAGCCGATTTTGTCAATCTGTCAACAATCACCCAATTAGCTTCAAAATTCTTAATTGTCCTCGGTAAACCAGAAACAAAATCCATACTGATACTATCCCACTTCCACTCTAGAATAGCCAACGGTTGCATTAGCCCAGACGGCTTTTGATGCTCAATCTTTGACTTCTGACAAGTCAAACAGGAATAAACAAAACTCGCAATTTCTCTTTTCATTCCCGGCCACCAAAATAACTTTTTCAAATCATGATACATCTTCGTAGCCCCAGGATGAATACTCAGGCCACTACGATGTCCTTCCTCAAGAATACTCTTCTTAAGTTCGGTAACATCCGGAATACACACCCGATTACCAAATTTCAAAACACCATTCTCATCAACTCTGAATTCACCACCTTGACCTTGATTCACTAGAGTCAACTTATCAACCAAAAGCACATCGGATTTCTGACCCTCTTTAATCTCACCCAGAATACCACTCGTTAACTTCAACATTCCCAATTTAACACTATTGTGAGTACTCTCACACACCAAACTCAAGTCTCTAAACTGCTCAATTAAATCCAATTCCTTAATCATTAACATAGACACATGCAATGATTTCCGACTCAATGCATCAGCCACTACGTTTGCTTTACCCGGATGGTAATTCAAACCAAAGTCATAATCCTTCAGAAACTCTAACCATCTCCTCTGTCTCATATTCGGCTCTTTCTGATCAAACAAATACTTTAAACTTTTATGGTCACTGAAAACCTCAAATCTTGACCCGTACAAGTAATGCCTCCATAACTTCAGAACAAATACCACAGCTGCCAACTCTAAATCGTGTGTCGGATAGTTCCTCTCATGAACCTTCAGTTGTCTCGAAGCATAAGCTACAACCTGCTTATTCTGCATCAAAACACCACCCAAACCCAACAATGAAGCATCACAGTAAACCTCAAATGGTTCCGACGGACTCGGTAATATCAGAATAGGAGCAGTAGTTAACCTTCTCTTTAATTCTTGGAAACCTTCTTCACATTTTGAGTCCCAAACAAACGCTTGCCCCTTTCTAGTCAACATCGTCAACGGTAATGCCAACTTAGAAAATCCCTCAATGAATTTCCTATAATAACCTGCAAGTCCAAGAAAACTCCTTATCTCAGAAACTGACTTCGGAGCTTCCCACTTAGATACCGCTTCTATCTTAGAAGGATCAACAGCAACACCACCTCTTGAAACCACATGACCAAGAAAACTAACCTCTTCTAACCAAAATTCACACTTGGACAGTTTAGCAAATAACTTCTTTTCTCGTAGAACTCCTAAAACCACTCTCAAATGTTCAGCATGCTCTTCTTCAGATTTCGAATACACCAAAATATCGTCAATAAACACCACAACAAACTTGTCTAGGTACGGATGGAAAATCCTATTCATATACTCCATAAATACCCCAGGCGCATTAGTCACACCAAAAGGCATTACAGAATACTCATAATGTCCATACCTTGTTCTGAAACAGTCTTCTCAATATCCTCAGTTTTCACACGTATCTGATGATACCCCGATCTCAAATCTATTTTGCTGAACACACTCGCACCAACCAACTGATCCATCAAATCATCAATCCTCGGCAAAGGATACCGATTCTTGATCGTCACTTTATTCAGTTGCCTATAGTCCACACACAACCTCATAGTACCTTCTTTCTTCTTAACCAATAACACTAGTGCGCCCCACGGTGACACACTCGGACGAATGAATTTCTTATCCAACAGATCTTCCAGCTGACTCTTCAATTCAGTTAACTCAACAGCAGACATACGGTACAGAGCCATCGATATCGGCCTAGTACCAGGTACCAAATCAATCGAGAACTCAACTTCACGCTCTGGCGGTAATTCATTCACTTCTTCAGGAAACACATCAGGAAAATCACACACCACGGCTAGATCGCAAATCACCAGTTTATCTTTAGCCTCCAAAGTCGCTAACAGCATAAACAACTCTGCCCCATCTGCTACTGCCTCATCATAGGGAGTGTAATACTTCGACAGCTCTGTGACTTAGCAGCATACTCAGTAACAGACCGGTTGCCCTGCTTCAATTCTAAGAACTCTATCTCTTTCTTTCCCCTGACATCCTCTAGAAAGTACTTCCTCATGAATCTCTCTCTGAACACTGCCCAAGTGATCTCAGCACTCCCAGTAGCTTCCAACTCAGTACGGGCAACAACCCACCAATCATCTGCTTCCTCTGACAGCATATGCGTACCGAACCTGACCTTCTGGTTATTGGCACACTCAGTCACTCGGAAGATCCTCTCGATCTCCTTCAACCACTTCTGAGCACCATCTGGATCGTATGCTCCCTTGAACATTGGAGGATTGTTCTTCTGGAACTCACTCAGTTGACGAGCAGCTCCCAATCCCACAACATTCGGATTCCCTCCAAGTACTCCAGCTAGCATACCCAGAGCCTCAGCAATCGCAGCATCGTCTCTACCTCTTCTAACCATCTCTATTCTGAGTTAATCCAACAAGCTAAAACAATAAGTACTGATAGGGTTACACAACACCTATCACATACAGGGAAACAGAATAATTACGACTCGACTCGACCGACTATGCTCTGATACCACTAATGTAACACCCTTCTAAAATACCCCCAATAATTAATCAATTAATTCAACAAAATATAAATAAGAGTAGATATGCAATTTAAGGGTGTCACACTTGACACTTCACACCATTCACCATAATAACTTGTCATGCTCATTTATTAATCAAAATAAAACATTGCACAATTCGCAGCGGATAGAGATCTAATCAATCATGCAAACCATGTAACACATTACATGTAAAGTTGTTCAACAACCAAAATGAAAACAAAGTAAAACATCCCGTCCCGATGTTACATCTACCAGAGCATGACCCACTAAGGAACTACACTAGACTCCAAGCACTAGCTTCTACTCAATCACTACTCGTTACCTGAAACATAGTTGTAAGGGTGAGTTCCTCAATCGATATAATAAGCATTATAAAATATCATGTAATGCTAAGTAAATTAACACATTTCATCACCCTAATCATAGCACACATTCAGCAACGACAACATCAACTCATAATCATACTCAACACAACACAACACAAAACACACGTATAATATTGGAATACATCCATTCATATTATACGTCATACATACATTATGCAATGAGACTCCATGCATGCGGTACCGACTATTCGTGAACACATAGTTCAACCTCACCGATCAAATCCAGATACGGCTACCAAGCTCACTAGTCCCACTCATTTGAGACCTAGTGATTCACTCACTAATTCCTCACCATGGGAATTAGCTACCACCCCAAGGGCTATGCTATGCACGCTAAATCACCTAGCATGCAAACATCAACAACAATCCACAATAACTCACTCACTAATTCCTCACCATGGGAATTAGCTACCACCATAAAGGTCATACTATGCACGCTAAATCACCTAGCATGCAACCATCAACAACAATCCACAATGGACATATGCTCACACTCTAAGCCATAAACAGTCCATCCACAATTGCATACATAACAGATACATTCACAGCATTATGCATACCATCATACATCATCAGCATATTTATCACAGAATCATATTCATATCATGCCAAATAATAAATCACAGTATTAGCACACTCTACTAATACCTATACTGCTCAAAACAACGGGAAATGATCCCTACTATATCATACACCAATATAGGCCAATCATCAAATATGTACACAATATTTGAATATCAATTTTCCACTTTCCAAACAGTGTTAACCGGTTAACGCCCTGGGTTAACCGGTTAACGCAACACAGAACACGCTTCCTGGCACATTTTAACAGTGTTAACCGGTTAACACCCTGGGTTAACCGGTTAACGCAAGACAGACTTTAATTATTTTAATATCATAACAGTGTTAACCGGTTAACACCCTGGGTTAACCGGTTAACGCAAGACAGAAAGCTGTTCCTGCGCTAACACGAACAGAATGCAGAATTACCCGCATTTTTCGCCGTTGGAGGACTTCCGGACCTCCGATTCCGATTCCGTAAACGGCTACACGTCCAGAAAATCACAACTCATCCAAATATAGGTTCATTCACAGTTTTAACGTAACTTATTCATCATAATTTGCAGCATTCATCATCCCAATTAGGGTCAATTCAATGGCTTATTACTACCCATCACATGTTAATCCATAATACCCATTAAACGACGATAAACCCCCCTTACCTGAGTTAATCCGGCAATTGATTCTTTGACCTTCAACAATCGTGAATTCTCCTCCTGAGCCCTAGCCTCTTCTTCTCCCTTTCTCAGTTTCTTCTCTTTTCTCCCTTTCTCCACTTTTCAGTCGCTTCTTCCTTTTCACGTGAAAAACCCTTTTTTATATATGGGACTCTTTTCTGATTCCAACTTTATTATTCCAATAATAATAATCCAAATAATATTCCAATTATTTAATTAAATTAATAAATATACTATTAACTTAAATTAAATAATTATCATATTTTATCGGGGTGTTACAACTCTCCCCCACTAAAAGAGTTTTCGTCCTCGAAAACATACCTCAAGCGAATAACTCTGGATAAGACTCCTTCATCTGACTCTCAAGTTCCCAAGTCACATTGCCACCTGTTGGTCCTCCCCAAGCTACCTTTACCAAAGCAATCTCTTTACCCCGCAACTGCTTCAACCCTCTATCCTCGATCCTCATAGGTGATGTTTCAACAGTCAGGTTATCTCTCACCTGTACATCATCTACTTGGACCACATGCGACGGATCAGGAATGTACCTCCTCAACTGAGACACATGAAAAACCTCATGCAAATTCGCAAGTGACGGCGGTAAAGCGATACGATAGGCTACCTCCCCTATCCTCTCCAAAATCTGATAAGGACCAATAAATCGAGGTGTCAGCTTCTTCGACTTCAAAGCTCGACCAACCCCAGTTATCGGAGTAACACGAAGAAACACATGATCTCCCTCTTGGAACTCAAGTGACTTCCTCCTCTTGTCGTGATAACTCTTCTGACGACTCTGAGCAATCCTCATCTTCTCCCGAATCATCTTAATCTTTTCCGTAGTTTGTTGAACAATCTCCGGTCCAACCACAACACTCTCACCGGACTTATACCAACATAAAGGTGTCCGACATCTCCTACCATACAAAGCTTCAAACGGTGCCATACCAATGCTTGAATGAAAACTATTGTTGTAGGTAAACTCAATCAAAAGTAAATAACAATCCCAAGCACCTCCCTTTTCCAAAACACAAGCCCTCAAAAGATCCTCCAGCGACTGAATCGTCCTCTCAGTCTGACCATCAGTCTGCGGATGATATACAGAACTCAATCTCAGCTTAGTTCCCAAAGCCCTCTGCAAACCTTCCCAGAACTTCGATGTAAATCTAGGATCTCTGTCCGAAACAATACTCGACGGAATACCATGCAAACTTACAATTTTCTCAATATACAACTCAGCTAATCTCTCTAACGGATAATCCATTCTGATCGGAATGAAATGAGCCGATTTTGTCAATCTGTCAACAATCACCCAATTAGCTTCAAAATTCTTAATTGTCCTCGGTAAACCAGAAACAAAATCCATACTGATACTATCCCACTTCCACTCTAGAATAGCCAACGGTTGCATTAGCCCAGACGGCTTTTGATGCTCAATCTTTGACTTCTGACAAGTCAAACAGGAATAAACAAAACTCGCAATTTCTCTTTTCATTCCCGGCCACCAAAATAACTTTTTCAAATCATGATACATCTTCGTAGCCCCAGGATGAATACTCAGGCCACTACGATGTCCTTCCTCAAGAATACTCTTCTTAAGTTCGGTAACATCCGGAATACACACCCGATTACCAAATTTCAAAACACCATTCTCATCAACTCTGAATTCACCACCTTGACCTTGATTCACTAGAGTCAACTTATCAACCAAAAGCACATCGGATTTCTGACCCTCTTTAATCTCACCCAGAATACCACTCGTTAACTTCAACATTCCCAATTTAACACTATTGTGAGTACTCTCACACACCAAACTCAAGTCTCTAAACTGCTCAATTAAATCCAATTCCTTAATCATTAACATAGACACATGCAATGATTTCCGACTCAATGCATCAGCCACTACGTTTGCTTTACCCGGATGGTAATTCAAACCAAAGTCATAATCCTTCAGAAACTCTAACCATCTCCTCTGTCTCATATTCGGCTCTTTCTGATCAAACAAATACTTTAAACTTTTATGGTCACTGAAAACCTCAAATCTTGACCCGTACAAGTAATGCCTCCATAACTTCAGAACAAATACCACAGCTGCCAACTCTAAATCGTGTGTCGGATAGTTCCTCTCATGAACCTTCAGTTGTCTCGAAGCATAAGCTACAACCTGCTTATTCTGCATCAAAACACCACCCAAACCCAACAATGAAGCATCACAGTAAACCTCAAATGGTTCCGACGGACTCGGTAATATCAGAATAGGAGCAGTAGTTAACCTTCTCTTTAATTCTTGGAAACCTTCTTCACATTTTGAGTCCCAAACAAACGCTTGCCCCTTTCTAGTCAACATCGTCAACGGTAATGCCAACTTAGAAAATCCCTCAATGAATTTCCTATAATAACCTGCAAGTCCAAGAAAACTCCTTATCTCAGAAACTGACTTCGGAGCTTCCCACTTAGATACCGCTTCTATCTTAGAAGGATCAACAGCAACACCACCTCTTGAAACCACATGACCAAGAAAACTAACCTCTTCTAACCAAAATTCACACTTGGACAGTTTAGCAAATAACTTCTTTTCTCGTAGAACTCCTAAAACCACTCTCAAATGTTCAGCATGCTCTTCTTCAGATTTCGAATACACCAAAATATCGTCAATAAACACCACAACAAACTTGTCTAGGTACGGATGGAAAATCCTATTCATATACTCCATAAATACCCCAGGCGCATTAGTCACACCAAAAGGCATTACAGAATACTCATAATGTCCATACCTTGTTCTGAAACAGTCTTCTCAATATCCTCAGTTTTCACACGTATCTGATGATACCCCGATCTCAAATCTATTTTGCTGAACACACTCGCACCAACCAACTGATCCATCAAATCATCAATCCTCGGCAAAGGATACCGATTCTTGATCGTCACTTTATTCAGTTGCCTATAGTCCACACACAACCTCATAGTACCTTCTTTCTTCTTAACCAATAACACTAGTGCGCCCCACGGTGACACACTCGGACGAATGAATTTCTTATCCAACAGATCTTCCAGCTGACTCTTCAATTCAGTTAACTCAACAGCAGACATACGGTACAGAGCCATCGATATCGGCCTAGTACCAGGTACCAAATCAATCGAGAACTCAACTTCACGCTCTGGCGGTAATTCATTCACTTCTTCAGGAAACACATCAGGAAAATCACACACCACGGCTAGATCGCAAATCACCAGTTTATCTTTAGCCTCCAAAGTCGCTAACAGCATAAACAACTCTGCCCCATCTGCTACTGCCTCATCATAGGGAGTGTAATACTTCGACAGCTCTGTGACTTAGCAGCATACTCAGTAACAGACCGGTTGCCCTGCTTCAATTCTAAGAACTCTATCTCTTTCTTTCCCCTGACATCCTCTAGAAAGTACTTCCTCATGAATCTCTCTCTGAACACTGCCCAAGTGATCTCAGCACTCCCAGTAGCTTCCAACTCAGTACGGGCAACAACCCACCAATCATCTGCTTCCTCTGACAGCATATGCGTACCGAACCTGACCTTCTGGTTATCGGCACACTCAGTCACTCGGAAGATCCTCTCGATCTCCTTCAACCACTTCTGAGCACCATCTGGATCGTATGCTCCCTTGAACATTGGAGGATTGTTCTTCTGGAACTCACTCAGTTGACGAGCAGCTCCCAATCCCACAACATTCGGATTCCCTCCAAGTACTCCAGCTAGCATACCCAGAGCCTCAGCAATCGCAGCATCGTCTCTACCTCTTCTAACCATCTCTATTCTGAGTTAATCCAACAAGCTAAAACAATAAGTACTGATAGGGTTACACAACACCTATCACATACAGGGAAACAGAATAATTACGACTCGACTCGACCGACTATGCTCTGATACCACTAATGTAACACCCTTCTAAAATACCCCCAATAATTAATCAATTAATTCAACAAAATATAAATAAGAGTAGATATGCAATTTAAGGGTGTCACACTTGACACTTCACACCATTCACCATAATAACTTGTCATGCTCATTTATTAATCAAAATAAAACATTGCACAATTCGCAGCGGATAGAGATCTAATCAATCATGCAAACCATGTAACACATTACATGTAAAGTTGTTCAACAACCAAAATGAAAACAAAGTAAAACATCCCGTCCCGATGTTACATCTACCAGAGCATGACCCACTAAGGAACTACACTAGACTCCAAGCACTAGCTTCTACTCAATCACTACTCGTTACCTGAAACATAGTTGTAAGGGTGAGTTCCTCAATCGATATAATAAGCATTATAAAATATCATGTAATGCTAAGTAAATTAACACATTTCATCACCCTAATCATAGCACACATTCAGCAACGACAACATCAACTCATAATCATACTCAACACAACACAACACAAAACACACGTATAATATTGGAATACATCCATTCATATTATACGTCATACATACATTATGCAATGAGACTCCATGCATGCGGTACCGACTATTCGTGAACACATAGTTCAACCTCACCGATCAAATCCAGATACGGCTACCAAGCTCACTAGTCCCACTCATTTGAGACCTAGTGATTCACTCACTAATTCCTCACCATGGGAATTAGCTACCACCCCAAGGGCTATGCTATGCACGCTAAATCACCTAGCATGCAAACATCAACAACAATCCACAATAACTCACTCACTAATTCCTCACCATGGGAATTAGCTACCACCATAAAGGTCATACTATGCACGCTAAATCACCTAGCATGCAACCATCAACAACAATCCACAATGGACATATGCTCACACTCTAAGCCATAAACAGTCCATCCACAATTGCATACATAACAGATACATTCACAGCATTATGCATACCATCATACATCATCAGCATATTTATCACAGAATCATATTCATATCATGCCAAATAATAAATCACAGTATTAGCACACTCTACTAATACCTATACTGCTCAAAACAACGGGAAATGATCCCTACTATATCATACACCAATATAGGCCAATCATCAAATATGTACACAATATTTGAATATCAATTTTCCACTTTCCAAACAGTGTTAACCGGTTAACGCCCTGGGTTAACCGGTTAACGCAACACAGAACACGCTTCCTGGCACATTTTAACAGTGTTAACGGTTAACACCCTGGGTTAACCGGTTAACGCAAGACAGACTTTAATTATTTTAATATCATAACAGTGTTAACCGGTTAACACCCTGGGTTAACCGGTTAACGCAAGACAGAAAGCTGTTCCTGCGCTAACACGAACAGAATGCAGAATTACCCGCATTTTTCGCCGTTGGAGGACTTCCGGACCTCCGATTCCGATTCCGTAAACGGCTACACGTCCAGAAAATCACAACTCATCCAAATATAGGTTCATTCACAGTTTTAACGTAACTTATTCATCATAATTTGCAGCATTCATCATCCCAATTAGGGTCAATTCAATGGCTTATTACTACCCATCACATGTTAATCCATAATACCCATTAAACGACGATAAACCCCCCTTACCTGAGTTAATCCGGCAATTGATTCTTTGACCTTCAACAATCGTGAATTCTCCTCCTGAGCCCTAGCCTCTTCTTCTCCCTTTCTCAGTTTCTTCTCTTTTCTCCCTTTCTCCACTTTTCAGTCGCTTCTTCCTTTTCACGTGAAAAACCCTTTTTTATATATGGGACTCTTTTCTGATTCCAACTTTATTATTCCAATAATAATAATCCAAATAATATTCCAATTATTTAATTAAATTAATAAATATACTATTAACTTAAATTAAATAATTATCATATTTTATCGGGGTGTTACATCATGCACTATGTTTGGATGCATGATTGTCATGATGATGTTGGTTTACAAAATTTCCTTTTGGTTCCTGACAACTTGCTGGCATATTCCATGACAGGATCCTGGCAGAATGTTTGTCATATTGAGTCCAAGACCAAACCCATGTGTACTTTCTTGTCCAAATGGCCAATGTAGCATTTCATAATCTCAAGGCTTGCAACAATTCTGACTCGGTGAATGGTTCAGCTGCTGAGTGCTTGCAAAATGGTCTTGTCAATCAGGACATGGTAATTTGCAAGGCGCTTGTGGTTTTGCAGCATGTTCAATGTCCATTTTCTGATGGTTTTCTGCAACATATAGTTATGGTCTTTTGCAGGCACTGCAGGCTTGGTATGGTCATGGTTCATGCAGCATAACCAGGTTGGTTTTCTCCACATGCTGCAGGACATATTTGGTTTTGGTTGAAGGATGTGGTAGGCCAGGTTGGTCCATTATACCAAGACTGATGCACCCTGTGATACAAGCTGCTGTAACTAGACAAATGGTGGATTGAATTGTATGCAAGTGAATCCCAATCATCATCATAACTGAGCTGCCATAAATCTCTTGAGCTAGACTAGATAATTTGGAATGTTGGTGACCTTGTAGCAGCAGTCAAGAATTCATTTGGATATGTTTGGTTTTGATGTGCAGTCACCATTGCCTCTTACTTTTAAATCCAAGACTCCAATATAGCTAAGACAGTTGCACCATTGCAGCTTGAAATGGTGATGTACCACTCAGATTTTGGTTTGTAGCATTGGACCCTGAATCCAGGATATCTCCTGTTTTTGCCTTTCCTGAAGTTACGGTCTTAACATTACCGATAGACTGATTCCGCTTTATAACAGGAACTTTTTTCCTTTAAAAGGTATTTGGTTTTTTAGAAATGCTTTCATTCTTGGCTGGATCTGAGGATGACGCTGCTTGTTCTATCCTTGTAGAGGCATAAGTGGTAGCCACATCAACAACTCCCACATGTGTGTTTCTTGGTATCCTACGAGAATGCTGTGATTTTGACTGGCTATTCATTCTACCAAAGGGTTCTTCATTTTCTATAAATCTTTGGTCTGAATACTGATTTGAGTCTTTAGCCAAGGATGATGTCTGAATTGAGCCCTGGTCTAACTCAATGTCTACCCTGGATTTATTTTCAACAGAGCTTCTCGGAAGACCAGCTTCCTTTGGTATTACCGATGGTAATGAAGCCAAGGACAAAGTCTCTTCAACCTTCTGTTTGTTTCTGCTATTCCTGCCATTCTTCCTTTTCTGGTTTACAGACGACTCAACCATCAAAGTTGAATTAACGGGTAAGACTGAACTAACTTCATTCGTAGCAGTAGCAATGCCAGTAGATACATTAACATAAGCCACTGTGTGATTCTCAAATTGTGGGGCAGTTGAGGTTGTAGCAACATTCAAAGTCTTCTCTAGAGAAAGATTACATTTATGTTTATGGCCCGTTCTTTTCTGTCTTGACACGGCATTGTTGTGAACCTGTAAAGCATTAGTGGCATCACCACAATTAACATCTTGGAACAAGGTCGCTGATTTATTGTGACTCAATACAGGTTCTTTGTCAGCAATCTTTAGTCTCTCTAAAGATGTTTCACTGGACAAGATGGGTGAATTTTGGGTTTAATGGATTTGGTCTGTGCAGGTTAGGCATTGCAGCAGGTTGGTATAGCAGGGCAAATGCAGCATGATGGAAGTTAATTGGCAAAGCAAGATTCCAAAGGTTCAAGGTGTGACCATGTTGACATTAAAGTGAAGAAGCCAAGCACAAGTGGTTAAACCAAAGATAACAGGGACATGGATAATGTCATGAGAGTTAGGACTAGTCATTTAGTGATTAGGGATGACCAATGGCATAGGGTTGACTTTGGTCAAAGTTGACCAAAAAGTCAACTATTGACCAAAGTCAACAAATGGTTAAAATTCAATTTTTTGCATTTTTCTTGTAAATGGACAAATGATTGATGATTGTGGTGAAAATTTAGAGTTTTTGGATTTTGGGTGACTTTGGTCAATGTTGACCAAAAAGTCAACTGTTGACCAAAGTCAACAATTGGTCAAAAATTGTCAAGACTTGTATTTTCTTGTGTAGAATCAAATGTAATGGTTTAGAATGATGTGAAATGAATTGAAATGGTTTGAAATTTGATTTGAAATTTGGTTTTACCATTGATTTATTTAGGACTTGGATGCCTGACTTTGAAAAAGAAAATAACTTGACTGACAATATAGGTTAACAAGGCCATGAGATGAGGGCACAAGATTAGGGTTTTGACATAGTATCCATGAACCAATAACATGACTAGCAAGTGGCTTGAAACACAAGAAGCTCGGTTGTTCAGATGACCCAGACCATAGATGTATCCACAATCACATGAACAACACCATGACTTTGGACCAAGACCAATCCAAGCATGTTAAACAACAAATAAAAACATAAAAAATTCAGGACCAAAATCGGGGTATGACACCTTGTACCACACTGTCCATTGCAGGTTGTTGTACTTGCCCATGGTGTTGACAAAATGGAGAGGTGTTGGCGTATACTCACTGCAGGGTTGTGGTTTGATGAGGCTAGGCATTGGTTTCCAGTAAAACCAACTTGCAACATGGTTGAGACTTGCCTTTTGGCTTGATGCAGTAGGGTGCTTTGATCCTAGACATTAATGGTGTTTCATGCTGCAGGTTAATGGATTTGGACTGCAGTGTTTCTCCATGATGCAGAGCAATGAGGATCCAAAAAGGAAAGACCATAGTAGTATGGTAATGGAAACAGGGTCTGCAGATGTCTGTTTTCCCCTGAATTGCCTTGGATTGTTGGACATGGTATGAGTTGCAGGCTATTGTCATGATTGCTGGTGATGCTGCAGAAGGCATTGCCCTGGTTCATGTTGTACCTGGCATTGGTTTTGTTGGCAAGACTGGACCAATGTATTGAACTGATCTTGCTGCAAGGTATGGATTTGTCAATTGCTGGTTCCTATCAATGTATGTTGTGTACAGCTAGTTCCAGTTGTGGTTTGACTCTCCTCATATGATGCAGGTAAGGCTAAAGTTAAGCTGGAAACAGCCAGGGTTTGGAGGTTGTTGTGGGGTACTCCACTTGACAAGAACAAATGTCCATTGAGGTATGTGTACATGCTATTGGTTGCTGCATTGACTCAAGCCAAGGTTTGTGATTAAAGTTTTCATGTGTGATGCTTGCAGGATTGATACTAATTGAGATGGTCAACACCAAACGCCATGTGGTTAGCAGCCTATGTATCCTTGGTCTATTTCTATTCAAGACCCTATGGTAATATACTGATCTTGCAAGCCAATGTCATGTATATCAAATCTTGCCAATCCACTGTCATGATATGGTGTTGTACACGACCAAGTGTAGCACCTCAAATTTGCCCTCCTCATTCATGCATTCATTTTAGGTCATTTAACATTTCATATTGCATTTCATCATGCCAACCAGAATTGGCTCCAAGAGTTTGTCTTCCAAGAAGCTTGTATTCATCTGGGTTTCATTTTCAGAGGTTTTTCTTTAAAGGATCAAGCTTAATGGGCTCAATACAGTTCAAAAATTCAACTGTGAAGTCAAAAGTCAACTGTTGGTCAACTGAAGGCCAAATGGCTAGGGAATGACTTGAGATACTTCCAACATGGTCAAATAGGGTCTATTCATCATTCAAACGTTCATCTTGAAGGAGCAAAAGTTTGTTCATGAGCTGTCATGCTCGCTAGGCGAGCAGAACGGTTCGCCTAGCGAGTCCCAAGAAAGGCCACCAGAGTCACCTGCGCCCAGAAGAACTTCCTGAGCTGTCTTGCTCGCTAGGCGAAGCCCACGCGTTTTGAAAATAAAAAATGTAACAGAAAAGATCATAGGCTTGAATTGCCTTCATTCTGAGCCCACCAAGCCACGAAAATCAGAGTATAAACTCTAAAATTTCATTGGAACAAAACCCTAACTAATCTGCAGCAGCCTCCAGACACTGAAGAGAAAAAAACTCACTTGCACAGAATCACCTCTATCAATTCCATCTCACATAAACCCTAACATTGCTTTGCAAACCCAACCGTGCAATTCAATTTCAATCGATCTCTCCAATCAGGTTTGCCCTATCTCCACTACTTTATGCTTTCAATTTGAAATTTCTTAATGTACGAGGTATTATGGGTGAATTTGGAAGAGTGGGTATCGTTAGGTTTTGCATGTAGGTTTAGATGTGCATGAATGTGTAGAACAATGCCTTGAATATTTGATTACTCAGTTTCTGAAATGGGTACCATAGGATTTAGGGGTTTCGGAAATCGCATTGTTATCAAAGAAGAACCCAGAACCCGCAAGCATTCGCTAGCACCTCGCTAGGCGAGCCTGCAGCGAAGCCTCGCTAAGTCTTCGCTAAGCGAAGCAGTAGCGATCGTGACAGTAGCTAGTTTTTCTGTTTTCTCTCTAATCTGTTTCGTGTTTGTTATGACATGCTTTCTATTGCATCCGTGCACTGTTTACCTGACACTGTTGTTGCTATGATTCTTCTGTTTGGTGCAACTCTTGATTGCACCCCCATCTTGTTATTCTAACTTGTTTGTTGAGTTTTTGTGAGGGCTCACATGACCCTTGAAGAGATAGCTTACTTGGTATTCCACTTTATTTGTGGGATACCATTTGGAGATTTATTCTGATTGCTCTGCTGACTTGCTTTTCTTTGATGGTGTTAGCTTGAGAGATCTCTGGGTTTCTTGCTTCTTTAGTTGTTGTTACTTCGGATCTTTATCCGTGTGGTAGATCTCTTGATCCCTTTTACATCATTCCAGCATTTTACCGCTTTCTTAGCTGGAAGACCTCGATAGGAGGCAATGTTTTTGTGTGTTTACTTTTGTGCCCAAAGACCTCCAAGAAGAGGCACCAACCTAAAGACCTCCTTAAAGAGACAATTGACGGATAAAAGGGATTAGTAGTCAATCCCCCGTTATTCAGTGTACCGTTCTTTATGCTCGCATTACGTGTCGATGCTTCAGAACAAAAGCCCAAGATCTTTTGTCCGGTCAGTCAGTGGAGAGGGTTCCATCTTTCAGAATCCCCACGCTTTGTCATGAGTTCACCCTGTCTAGGGTTAAGAGCTATGCAGTCTTATCCTCATTACCCTCTTGATCTGCTCACCCTGACGTTCAATGTCATTGGTTAAGAGCCCATGTTATTACCTTTCCATGGCTTGTTTATCGAGGTTGATGTGACCCCTCTTGACTAAAGCCCTACCCATGTATGTTTGAGCCCCCTTGTTGGTGCGTTTACCTTATGCTATATGGTTTTTGTGTGGTTTGATCGTCTCCCCATAGGATTGCTATACTTCGTATAGTCTCTCGTCTGCATGTCAATTAAGGTAGCACGATTCCTTCGTCTAGGACTTCCTTTTTGCATGAGCATTCCTAAAATACAAACAAACTCTTTGATTTTTCTTCTCCTAAGAACACGTTAAATCCTTCTACTACAGGTGAGTAAGTCTCCAAAGGTCGAGCATCCGATAGATTGCGTAGTAACGTCGTTCATCTAAAAAACACCAAAACAAACAAAAATAGGTTAGCCGAGCTACGGTGCTCTGATTCTCAATCCTTCTTGAGATACGTATGCAGCAGGGTAGGGCCTGTGTGAGCAATAATTCTTTCTTTTCCCTACTTTAATTTTCTCCCTCTCGCATCGCATATAGGACTTTTTATACACACACTTTAGACATAAATAACAAACATGGATCTTGTGGAGTACCACAGACGTGAAGGGGTGCGATAACCTTCCCTTCACGTAACCGGCCCCCTTACTCAGTTTTCTTTGGTTCGAGACTTTGTTTTATCCGTTCCCTCTTGGTTATGCAGTACTACCTTTCCCTCCTCTTGGGATAAAAGTACATAGCTGGCGACTCTACTCTTTTCTTTCCTCGCCACTCTTTTTCGCGTTTGTACTTGGATTCGGGAAATCCGGGGAGCGACAGCTGGCGACTCTGCTGGGGATTTATTTTCCCTAGTGGGCCTTTCCTGGCGTTTGTTTGTTTATTGTCTATTGTGTGTTATTTATTTATTGCTTTGCATACTTATCTGCTTGCATTGCATCCTATGTGCCCTTTACTGTTTCATGCATACTATGCTGGCTGTGTATCTGTTTCACTGTTGGGTGGGAGTCACAAGAGGTAAAAGGCCCAATACATAGGCTATGAGTGAACTTTAGGACACCTAGGAATAGAGTGATTCATGGGAAGCGGGTGGTATGGCGCCCCTTAGCGGAACATGGCATCACGAGCAGTTCAGATTCTGATGGGGTATTATCGTTGCATACACCTGGTGTGCATATGATGATATTCTTGAAAGGGTTGTTTATCCTGCGTTTCTCTTAACCTTACCCTGGCCTAGATTACACCTGTGAGTGGGGCGGGAATGGATCATTTACAGGTACTGATGGTGACTTGTTCTGATGGTGACTTTTGTTTGGTTCTTGTTGGTGACCGTTGGTTCTGAAGTATGGGTTCTAAGTTGATGACTGTGTTCTATGGTTCCCGGTTCCAAATTCATGCTGAAGTTCTGATCCTGTGCCTCGTAATACACAGCCAACCGGCCATTGTTTCATCATTTTGCATCATAGCATGTTCATTTTCAAAAAAAAATAATGCATAAAAAAAAGTTAACCCGCATATGCATATCATTTTTTAGGTTTTATCAGGAGTCTGTTCACACCGAGAGATGGCTGCCATTCCAGAGTTGAAGAGGAAGACTTGCACCTACAGCTTTTACCGTGAGCCGTTGACATCTTTGGAAGAATTGGGTAATCTCGTGGCTGACCGTAATCAGAAAGTTTTTGATGATCAGTATGGGGATATCTTGGCATTGTTGAAGATGGTGGTCAATCCGGTACCTCTGCAGACTCTCTTACAGTTCTATGATCCGGAGCTTCGTTGCTTTACTTTTCAGGACTACCAGTTAGCACCCACTCTTGAAGAGTATTCCATCCTTATGAATGTCTGAATCAAAAATCGAGTACCTTTCCTGGATGTGCCAAAGGAGGTGGATTGCAAAGTTGTCGCTAAGGCTCTTTACTTGAGCATCAAGGAAGTGAGCGATAATTGGAAACCAAGCGGTGATGTTGTGGGATTATCCTTGAAGTTCTTGGTAAGGATGGCTGTGGAAGAAGCAAAGAAAGGAAATTGGGTAGCTTTCAACGCTCAGTTGGCTGTCATGATTTATGGAGTTATTCTGTTCCCTAGTATGCCTAGTTTCGTGGACCTGGCAGCAATCACTATTTTCATTGGAGGAAACCTGGTGCCTACCTTGTTAGCTGACACCTATTATGCGATACACAACAGGCATGGTAAGTGTGGAGCTATCAAGTGTTGTCTCCCGTTGCTACTCAAGTGGTTCTTGTCTTTTCTACCAACCAATGGACCGTTTGTGGATACTCAGAATACTCACAAATGGACTCAGAGGATCATGTCGCTCACATCTTATGATATCAAGTGACAAGCTTATAGGATTAATGTGCGCAACGTCATTATGAGTTGTGGAGAGTTTCACAATGTTCCACTCATAGGAACTAGGGGTTGCATCAACTACAACCCGGTTCTTTCTCTTCGTCAGTTGGGTTTTGTCATGAAGGAAAGGCCGTAAGATGTCGAGATAGCTGAAAATGTGTACTTTGAGAAACGGAGCGATCCAGCAAGATTGGAGCAAGTGGGAAAAGCTTGGGAGAATATTGGTATAAAAGATGGATCTGTTCTAGGGAGGAAGTTTGCAATTGTTATGCCTGCTTACATTGAGTGGGTCAAGGAAAGAGTTGGGACTTTGTTGCTACCATATGACTGGATGGAACCATTGCAGGAGCAACCGCCTTCGATCCTTTCTGAGAGTGTGCCTGCTGAGTATTACAAACAAACCTTAATGGAGAATCGCCAGTTGAAAGAAAATGAACAAGAGATCCAAATGGAGCTTTACAAAGCAAAAGCTGATAGGCTGAATTTGGCTCATAAACTCAAAGGAGTGCAAGGTGAAAGTTCTAGTAGATCAAGAAACAAAAAGAGGTCCCATGATGAGATAGAAACAATGTTGGATGAAGAGCACCATGAATGCTTGAGATTACAAAAAGTGGAAGCCAATTACAAAAAGAAGATACGAGACTTGGAAAGACAGCTTAAGAACAAAGATACTCAGTTGAAGAAAGAGGTAGATCTGAGGCACGCCGCAGAGAGCCAGCTCAGAGGAAGTGACATCCGCGCATCTCATTTCCTAGAGGAAGTTGTTGAACTCAGGGTGCAATTGAAAGAGAAGCTCACCCCCTACCCGAGTGTTCAGAGTGTGATCGATTGATGGATCAGCGCCAGTATTTGAAGACTCTCATTCCTGAAGGACGGCTTCCCTAGTTTGTCTTGTTGTTTATTTTGAGAATCACCTCCAGGATTGTTGTATGGGATTCCTTGTTCTACACTGATATACTGAATCTTCGCTTAAACTATGTTTGTATGAACCTTATTTCTCGTGTCAATGGATGAGATTATTGATGTTTCACTTTTGCTTGCCGTCCAGTGTATGTTGCTTCTTTGTTGTTTATGTTCCGCTTATGGGTGCAGGTTGCCATTTTTCAAAAGTGGACGAGACTCTTGAGTACCTAAGAAATGATAAAACATAGCATGCGCATCATACACATATCATTCTTGCATCATTACAGGTGTTCTTGAAGAGGACTTCTCATTCTTGTCCCCGCTTCAGGCAGGATTGCTGAGTATCGTCCGCACCGTTATGCAACAAGGCAGAATCAACAGAAGTCCATGGATCAATTTCAAGCAGATCTAGCAGAGATGAGGACCAACATGGCCCAGTTCATGAGTATGATGCAAGGGGTAGTGCAAGGGCAAGAGGAGCTCCGAGCCTTGGTCCAGAGACAAGAAACTGTGATTCCCCCTGTCGGTCAGAATCCGCCAGAAGGGACCCCTGTCGATGACGCTGCTGTTACCAACTCTGTCAACAACTATGCTAATGGTGACGAATTGCGTGGTATTAGTGTCATACGGTGAACTGACTTTTGTGTGTTTTTGCTTTGGAAAGCAAATGTCGCGGTTAGCAAGAGTCGCCACCGACTTTTCTTTCATCCAATACGGAAAGGCGGAAAAGAACAGGAAAGACCTTAATTAGATTTTGGGTTCGGGAGGTACATTATACAAAGGGAAGGTGTTAGCACCCTTTGTATCCATGGTTATCCATGGGCTCTTAATTGCTTGATCACTTATGTTTGTCTGAAAAAAGTGGTTGTGAATTGTTTAGAAAATGTTTTGAAAAGAGAATTTAACTTTGTAATGATTCTTGTATGAATGTATACAAAGTTGGTTATCTCGTTTAGTTTTGAAAGTTATTTAGAAAAATATAACTTGACAATGATTCTAGTACGAATGTATGCCAAGTGGTGATTTTCTAATGGAGTTTTGAAAAGTGTGAGGTGTGAAAAGTAGTTTTAGTCGTGAGCAAGCATTTAGGAGTTATACCTACCCAAGGTCTTTATGGGCATTTCCTATCCTTATGAGGGTAAAACTGTCCTTACTATTGAGAAGTAAGTAGTTTTATCCTTTGGATGTAAAAGGGTCATCGTAGGGTCATCGATTGGTCATTGAAGGCAACATTTGTAAGGATACCTTAGCATTCGAAGGGACGATCATCATTTAACCGTGGGCTACATCGAAGGGTCATCGAGGGACAAAATCATATATTCGAAGGCAACATCCGAGGGACTATGATTTATTTTATGATGATTTAATCGAAGGGTCTTTGCTAAGTGTATCCCCACGTTCGCGGGACATGCCCGTAATACCGTAATACCGTAAGGCAACGAAGAGAGGTCCAAGATCACATATTCAAAGGCAATATTTTGTAATCGATTAAGTAGTTGTAATCAATTAGGTAATTAGGTCCATGTTAAAGTCAATTACATAATTAGGATGAATCTCCACATTAAAATCAATTAAATAATTAGGATGAATCTTCCCAAGGGTATCCCACAAATAAAGTGGAATACCTAGCAAGCTACCTTTTCCGAGAGTATGTGAACCCTTACAACATTCAGCAAACAGGTCAGAATACCAAATCAGGGTGCAATCGAGGATTACACCGCAAAAGAAACACATCAGTATGAATGTCAGGAAAAACAACGCATGATTAACAGAGAATAGATCAGATAAGCATAAGACATAACAACCAAAATATTAGCGACTGTCACGTTCGCCTCTGCCTCGCCTAGCGAAGGCCTAGCGAATACTCGCTACATGCTCGCTTAGCGATGTGCTAGCGAGCGGCTGCGGGTTTTGAATTTCAGAACAGTATGATCTCAGCATGCTGCACGCCCCATGGCATTCAATTACAGAAATAACATGGTCAAACATTCAGGATATTCAGGCATACTGGAATTCACATGCAAAGTCTAATTACATATCCAAAAATTCAATCATGATGCATTATGTATTTAGAGATTACAAATTGGAAGCATAAAACAGTAGTGATGCGCAAACCTGTTTGCACTTGGATTGTAGAACTGGATTGGCAGATCACTTTTGGTATCGGGTGGAGTTGGGCGGAGGTAACCTTGGTGCCGTTGAATTGCCTTCAGGGTTTCCTTTAGGGTTGCTCTGAATCCTCTTGGTTGACCTCCAAGGTTTGATTGCCAGGGTTCCGATTCGTCTCCCCTTTTCGTTCTGTTTTCCTCCCTTGTTCTGACTGAAGTTGGGGTATTTATAATACTCTTTTTGTGACCTAATGGGATCAGAATGAAGCCCAGAATTTTCTGATATTCGCAAGCTTCGCTAGGCGAGCGTTGTAGCGAAGGGTTCGCTAGGCGAAGGATTTGCTCGCCTAGCGAGCAAGCCAGTTTGGGCCATTTTCTGGATTGGGCCGCTTATGAGCTGGGTCTTTGTTCCCTTAAGATCAATGTCTTGAAAAATAAGTCGGAGTGCCTTGAAAAATGCCTTGTAATATTGACGAGCAAATTTTGGGGTATGACAATTAGGATCGATGACAACCCATAATTACAGAGGCTGCTAATGCTCGAGCGACACGTGCTCCAGTTCACCATCCTTCTCATTTGTTTGACAAGGAAGAATATATGTTCACTCTCAGTGATGATGATGAATTTGGAAAGGCGGAAGAGAGAGATAGAAAGGTCGACGCCCTTGCTGAAAAAATTCGCGCCATGGAGTGCCAGAATTCTTTGGGTTTTGATGTTTCTAATATGGGTTTAGTTGGTGGTTTGAGGATCCCGTACAAGTTCAAAGCGCAATCTTTCGATAAGTACAATGGCACTTCTTGTCCCCGAACTCATGTGCAAGCTTACTACCGGAAGATATTCGCTTATACTGATGATGAAAAAATGTGGATGTACTTTTTCCAAGACAGCTTGTCTGGAGCCTCTTTGGATTGGTACATGGACTTGAGAAAAGAATCTGTCAAAAGCTGGAGAGAGTTAGGTGAAGCTTTTCTGAGGCAGTACAAGCATAATATGGACATGGCTCCGAGCAGAACCCAGTTGTAGAGTTTGTTTCAAAAGACCGGTGAGAGTTTCAAGGAATACGCCCAGAGGTGGCGTGAACTAGCTGCGAGAGTACAACCTCCGATGTTGGAGAGAGAATTGACTGATATGTTCATTGGAACCCTGTAAGGTGTATTCATGGATCGTATGGGAAGTTGTCTGTTTGGTAGTTTTTCGGATGTTGTGATTTGCGGAGAAAGAACTGAAAGTCTTATCAAAGCGGGAAAAATCCAAGACCCTGGTTCTTCAAGTTCTTCAAGTGCTAAGAAACCATTTTCAGGGGCACCCAGAAGGAGAGAGGGTGAGACAAATGCTATACATAATCAGAGAAATGGAAACAGAGGACAACAATACCGTCAAGTTGCTGCTGTGACTATTCCAGCAACCCAACCTCAACAACCACAAAGAGGACAACCACAACAACAACAACGCCAATTCCAACCAAGACAAAGAATGCCAGATCGTCACTTTGATCTGTTGCCAATGACTTATGCTAAATTACTCCCTGAACTGCTCAGGTTAAAGTTTGTTGAATTTCGCACTATGGCTCCATTAACAAGGATTCCCGCTGGTTATGATGCTAATGTCCGTTGTGATTTTCATTCTGGTGCGCCAGGGCACCACATCGAGAATTGTCGGGCTTTTCACCATAAAGTTCAAGATCTGATTGATGCCAAGACGATTAACTTTGCTCCTACTCCGAATGTAGTGAATAATCCTATGCCTCAGCATGGAGGGCCCAGAGTAAACAGTGTGAAAGATGGGGAAAATTTGAACTTGGTAGTCAATATTAATGATGTTCAGACTTCGTTGTTTATAGTGAAGGAACGTCTGCTTAGAGGGGGAGTATTCCTGGGGTGTGACAAGAATTGTTCAGATTGTGGTAATCATGAAAACGGCTGTGTGAAATTGAAAGAAGGTATCCAGGAATTGATGAATGAAGGTTGTTTACAGTTTGATCGAGTAGTGAAAGACCGTGAAGAGGTATCGACTGTTACCATTTACTTTACGCCGTCAGAAAGTCCTGTACGTGCTCCAAGAACTATTAGTGCGCCTGTGACTATTGGTACTCCTGTGATCGTAGCCGCGCCCGTGACCATATCTACTCCGGTGACTGTTGGTGTTCCCGTGATTGTTAATGCTCCAGTAACTATCAGTACTCCTACCACCATTGTTGCCTCTAGTGGAAGACTTTTTGAGAATAGTAGAGCAATTCCGTGGCAATATGACAATGCTTTCTGCAGAAATAGAAGACCAGAGAATCATACCAGATCAGTAAATCATACTCCAGTGACGATTGGTTCGTTAAATAAGACTCCAGTAACAGTTGGTTCGGCTGTGGGTAATATGGGAGGACCCGGAGGATTTACGAGAAGTGGTCGTTTGTTTGCACCACAGGTTTCGAAGGATAACAATGCTGAGGCCCTTGCTAGAACAAAAGGAAAACAAGCTGTAGTGGAAGACGAACCAGTGCGAAAGGAAGTGCCCGAGAGTTCTTTTGAGGAGGATGTGGAGGAATTTATGAGAATTATCAAGAAGAGTGATTACAAGATCATGAATCAGTTGAACCAGACACCGTCAAAAATCTCTATTCTCTCTCTGTTGATGTGTTCCGAGGCACATCGTAACGCCCTGTTGAAAATGTTGAATATGGCTTATGTGCCTCAAAAGATTTCTGTTAACCAGCTTGAAGGTATTATTGCAAATGTTAACACGAGACATGGTTTGGGATTCACGGATCTAGACTTGACACCTAAGGGTCGCAATCACAATAGAGCTCTGCATATCACGATGGAATGCAAAGGCGCGGTTTTGT
Source organism: Lathyrus oleraceus (assembly GCF_024323335.1). Taxonomy (NCBI): domain Eukaryota; kingdom Viridiplantae; phylum Streptophyta; class Magnoliopsida; order Fabales; family Fabaceae; genus Lathyrus; species Lathyrus oleraceus. The sequence continues at coordinate 217,232,933 of NC_066583.1, forward strand.
CGCATGTTTTTGTTGATACCGGTTCTTCTTTGAATGTGCTGCTCAAGAAGGCTCTGAGTAAGCTTGATGCCGAAGGGGTTGTTCTCACACCAAGTGATCTTGTTGTCCGTGCTTTTGATGAATCCAAGCGATCGATTTTTGGTGAAGTCACGTTGCTTGTGAAGATCGGCCCAGAAGTGTTTAATATTGTCTTCTATGTGATGGATATTCAACCAGCATATAGTTGTCTGTTGGGGCGTCCCTGGATACATGGAGCCGGAGCAGTTTCTTCGACTCTCCACCAAAAGCTAAAATATGTGTGGGATGGTCAAGTTGTGACCGTGTGTGGCGAAGATGACATCTTTGTGAGCCATTTATCCTCTTTCAAATATGTGGAGATGGATGGCGAAATTCATGAAAGTCCATGTCAAGCTTTTGAGACTGTCAGTATTGAGAAGGTGGCTTTTGTTGAACAGAAGAAACCAGGTACCTCGATTGCGTCCTATAAACAAGCTCTGGAGGTCATTCATTCAGGTAACACGGAAGGCTGGAGCAAGGTGATTGATGTGCCCGTAAAAGAAGACATGTTTGGCATTGGTTATCAGCCTTTTCAATCATCAGAGCAGGGTGTCCAGAATCAGAAAGGGCCGTGTACTTTCACTAGTGCTGGATTGATGAATCACGGGGATGTCTTTGCAACAGACAATGAAGATGGTGACAGTGATTGTGATATGGACAATTGGGTGCGCCCGTGTGCTCCAGGGGAGAAGATCAACAACTGGACTGCTGAAGAAATAGTCCAAGTTACTCTTCAGACAGAGTAATTTTCTTTTGTTTTTCATTTTGCATGAAAGCCCCACGCTCTGCCCAAGGCGTAGTGGTTCATTGTAGGGCCACATCATGTTTTGAATTTTCAATGATTATCATCAATAAAGGACGTTTTGCAATCAAATTTGTGTTCATTGCCTTTCTGTTTTTATTACTTTCATTTTCAAAACAATAAAAATGGCAATGTTTTTTTGTGTGACTTTCTTGAACTCTTTTCTAAAATAAAGCATGAAACATCGTTCATGCAGAATTGATCTTGCGGATTCCATTAAAAACAGTTTTGTTATGGCTCAGTATGACTTCAATAATCCCATTTACCAAGCCAAAGAGGAGAGTGAAGAAGATTGTGAACTCCCCAAAGAATTGGCCAGACTATTGAAACAGGAGGAAAGGGTCATTCAACCTCATCAGGAAGAGTTGGAAGTCATTAACCTTGGTACTGAGGATGCAAAGAAAGAGATCAAGATAGGGGTTGCTTTAGAGGAAAAGGTCAAGAGAGGACTGATTGAAATGCTGCAAGAATATGTGGACATATTCGCATGGTCATATCAAGATATGCCTGGTTTGGATACAGATATTGTGGTGCACATGTTACCTCTCAGAGAAGATTGTCCTTCGGTAAAGCAGAAGCTTTGTAGAACTAGTCCTGATATGGCTGTCAAGATCAAAGAGGAGGTTCAGAAACAGTTGGATGCAGGTTTTCTAGCAGTTACCAATTATCCCCCTTGGGTGGCCAACATCGTACCCGTGCCGAAGAAGGATGGTAAAGTCAGGATGTGTGTCGATTACCGAGATTTAAACAGAGCCAGTCCGAAAGATGACTTCCCATTACCTCACGTTGATGTATTGGTCGATAACACTGCTCAGTCCTCGGTTTTCTCTTTCATGGATGGATTTTCTGGCTATAATCAGATCAAGATGGCGCCAGAAGACATGGAGAAGACGACATTCATTACACCTTGGGGCACGTTCTGTTATAAGGTAATGCCATTTGGGTTGAAGAACGCCGATGCTACCTACCAAAGAGCTATGACGACTCTCTTTCATGACATGATGCACAAAGAAATTGAAGTGTACGTGGATGATATGATTGCGAAGTCTCAGACAGAAGAGGAGCACTTGGTAAACTTGCAAAAGTTGTTTGAAAGATTGAGAAAGTTCAAACTGAGGCTGAATCCGAACAAGTGTACATTTGGAGTGAGATCTGGAAAGCTGTTAGGTTTCATTGTCAGTGAGAAAGGGATAGAGGTTGATCCAGCGAAGGTAAAAGCTATTCAAGAAATGCCTGAACCAAGAATGGAAAAGCAGCTTCGTGGTTTTTTAGGGAGGCTGAACTACATTGCACGGTTCATATCTCACCTAACAGCTACGTGCGAACCGATATTTAAATTGCTAAGAAAAGATCAAGCAATCAGGTGGAACAATGATTGTCAAAAAGCTTTTGATAAGATAAAGGAATATTTACAGAAACCTCCAATTCTTATACCTCCAGTTCCTGGGAGGCCTCTGATAATGTACCTTTCAGTAACAGAGAATTCGATGGGGTGTGTATTGGGACAACATGACGAGTCTGGTCGAAAAGAGCATGCAATATACTACCTTAGCAAAAGGTTTACCGACTGTGAAACAAGATATTCGCTCCTCAAGAAAACTTGCCGCACTTTGGCATGGGCTGCTCGCCGACTAAGACAGCATATGTTGAACCATACTACCTTGTTGATTTCTAAGATGGACCCAGTAAAGTATATCTTTGAAAAACCGGCTCTTACCGGACGAGTGGCTCGTTGGCAAATGGTTTTGACAGAGTATGATATCCAGTACACGTTGCAAAAGGCCATCAACGGTAGTATTCTGTCTGATTACCTTGCTGAGCAACCAATTGATGACTATCAGCCGATGGTCTTTGAATTCCCCGATGAAGATATCATGTACTTAAAGATGAAAGATTGTGAAGAGCCTCTTGTCGAGGAAGGAACGGATCCTGATGACAAGTGGACACTGATGTTTGATGGGGAGGTAAATGTGAATGGAAATGGTGTTGGGGTAGTGCTCATTAATCCTAAAGGTGCACACATACCTTTTTCTGCCAGATTGACTTTTGAAGTAACCAACAACGACGCTGAGTACGAGGCCTGTATCATGGGGATTGAGGAAGCCATCGATCTAAGGATCAAAACTATAGACATTTATGGATATTCTGCTCTAGTGATTAACCAAGTCAATGGAGACTGGAATACTCATCAGCCGCATTTGATTCCTTATAAAGATTACACCAGAAGGATCCTGACTTTCTTCAAGACAGTAAAGTTGTATCATGTACCCCGAGATGAAAATCAAATGGCTGATGCCTTAGCCATATTTTCTTGCATGATCAAAGTTCATTGGCAGAATCATGTGCCACACGTTGCTGTGAATCGACTCGAGAGGCTTGCGTATGTGTTTGCAGCCGAGTCTGTTATTGATGAGAAGCCGTGGTTTTATGATATTAAGAATTTCCTCAAAAGCCAAGAGTATCCTGAAGGAGCGTCAAAGAATGACAAGAAGACACTGAGAATGCTAGCTGGAAGCTTTTACTTGAACAAGGATGATGTGTTGAACAAGAGGAACTTTGACATGGTTCTGCTCAGATGCGTGGTTAGACACGAAGCAGACATGTTAATGCAGGAAGCACACGAGGGATCTTTCGGTACCCATGCTGGTGGTCATGCAATGGCCAAAAAGTTGTTAAGAGCCGGTTATTACTGGATAACCATGGAATCTGATTGTTTCAAATACGCTCGGAAGTGCCACAAATGTCAGATCTATGCAGATAAAGTGCATGTACCACCAAACCCTCTGAATATTATGAATTCTCCTTGGCCATTCGCAATGTGGGGCATCGATATGATTGGAAAAATTGAACCTACTACTTCTAATGGACATCGCTTCATCCTAGTCGCGATTGATTACTTTACCAAGTGGGTGGAAGCAGCTTCCTACGCCAATGTCACCAGACAAGTGGTTGCTCGATTCATTAAGAAAGAAATTATCTGTCGTTATGGGGTTCCTAAGAGAATCATCACTGATAATGGTTCGAATCTCAATAACAAGATGATGAAAGAGATTTGAAAGGACTTTAAGATCGAACACCACAATTCTTCTCCTTACAGACCAAAGATGAATGGTGATGTAGAGGCGGCAAACAAGAACATTAAGAAGATTGTGCAAAAGATGGTTGTGATGTACAAGGATTGGCATGAGATGTTGCCTTTCGCTTTGCATGGGTATCGTACCTCAGTACGTACGTCAACCGGGGCAACTCCGTTTTCACTTGTGTATGGCATGGAGGCAGTCTTGCCAGTAGAAGTTGAAATCCCTTCTTTGAGGATAATGATGGATGTTAAACTTGACGAGGCTGAGTGGGTTCAAGCCAGGTTTGATAAGTTAAATTTAATTGAGGAAAAGCGATTAGCAGCTGGCGACTCTGCTGTAGCACCTCAAATTTTCCCTCCTCATTCATGCATTCATTTTAGGTCATTTAACATTTCATATTGCATTTCATCATGCCAACCAGAATTGGCTCCAAGAGTTTGTCTTCCAAGAAGCTTGTATTCATCTAGGTTTCATTTTCAGAGGTTTTTCTTTAAAGGATCAAGCTTAATGGGCTCAATACAGTTCAAAAATTCAACTGTGAAGTCAAAAGTCAACTGTTGGTCAACTGAAGGCCAAATGGCTAGGGAATGACTTGAGATACTTCCAACATGGTCAAATAGGGTCTATTCATCATTCAAACGTTCATCTTGAAGGAGCAAAAGTTTGTTCATGAGCTGTCATGCTCGCTAGGCGAGCAGAACAGTTCGCCTAGCGAGTCCCAAGAAAGGCCACCAGAGTCACCTGCGCCCAGAAGAACTTCCTGAGCTGTCTTGCTCGCTAGGCGAGCAAATTCTTCGCTAGGCGAAGCCCACGCGTTTTGAAAATAAAAAATGTAACAGAAAAGATCATGGGCTTGAATTGCCTTCATTCTGAGCCCACCAAGCCACGAAAATTAGAGTATAAACTCTAAAATTTCATTGGAACAAAACCCTAACTAATCTGCAGCAGCCTCCAGACACTGAAGAGAAAAAAACTCACTTGCACAGAATCACCTCTATCAATTCCATCTCACATAAACCCTAACATTGCTTTGCAAACCCAATCGTGCAATTCAATTTCAATCGATCTCTCCAATCAGGTTTGCCCTATCTCCACTACTTTATGCTTTCAATTTGAAATTTCTGAATGTATGAGGTATTATGGGTGAATTTGGAAGAGTGGGTATCGTTAGGTTTTGCATGTGGGTTTAGATGTGCATGAATGTGTAGAACAATACCTTGAATATTTGATTACTCAGTTTCTGAAATGGGTACCATAGGATTTAGGGGTTTCGGAAATCGCATTGTTATCAAAGAAGAACCCAAAACCCGCAAGCATTCGCTAGCACCTCGCTAGGCGAGCCTGCAGCGAAGCCTCGCTAAGTCTTCGCTAAGCGAAGCAGTAGCGATCGTGACAGTAGCTGGTTTTTCTGTTTGCTCTCTAATCTGTTTCGTGTTTGTTATGACATGCTTTCTATTGCATCCGTGAACTGTTTACCTGACACTGTTGTTGCTATGATTCTTCTGTTTGGTGCAACTCTTGATTGCACCCCCATCTTGTTATTCTAACTTGTTTGTTGAGTTTTTGTGAGGGCTCACATGACCCTTGAAGAGATAGCTTACTTGGTATTCCACTTTATTTGTGGGATACCATTCGGAGATTTATTCTGATTGCTCTGCTGACTTGCTTTTCTTTGATGGTGTTAGCTTGAGAGATCTCTGGGTTTCTTGCTTCTTTAGTTGTTGTTACTTCGGATCTTTATCCGTGTGGTAGATCTCTTGATTCCTTTTACATCATTCCAGCATTTTACCGCTTTCTTAGCTGGAAGACCTCGATAGGAGGCAATGTTTTTGTGTGTTTACTTTTGTGGCCAAAGACCTCCAAGAAGAGGCACCAGCCTAAAGACCTCCATAAAGAGGCAATTGACGGATAAAAGGGATTAGTAGTAAATCCCCCGTTATTCAGTGTATCGTTCTTTATGCTCGCATTACGTGTCGATGCTTCAGAACAAAAGCCCAAGATCTTTTGTTCGGTCAGTCAGTGGAGAGGGTTCCATCTTTCAGAATCCCCACGCTTTGTCATGAGTTCACCATGTCCAGGGTTAAGAGCTATGGGGTCTTATCCTCATTACCCTCTTGATCTGCTCACCCTGACGTTCAATGTCAGTGGTTAAGAGCCCATGTGATTACCTTTCCATGGCTTGTTTGTCGAGGTTGATATGACCCCTCTTGACTAAAGCCCTACCCATGTATGTTTGAGCCCCCTTGTTGGTGCGTTTACCTTATGCTATATGGTTTTTGTGTGGTGTAATCGTCTCCCCATAGGATTGCTAGACTTCGTATAGTCTCTCGTCTGCATGTCAATTAAGGTAGCACGGTTCCTTCGTCTAGGACTTCCTTTTTGCATGAGCCTTCCTAAAACACAAACAAACTGTTTGATTTTTCTTCTGTTGATTCCTTAGGATTGGCAGTAATTTTAGAAAACAAATAATGTAATCATCTCTGTTGTTTTAATATGTTGGGTTGAAGAAATTCAACATCTGGACCAACATGTCATGTACGATGTCACGACATCAGGTCTGTGACATCGCACATGTGTAGGAAACTGAATTAATTAATTCAGTATATGTCATGGGATCAGCAAGGATATCTGGTGAATATCCTAACTCCCATGTGGAGGTCTTGAAGACTAAATCAGAATATATATAGGCTCTAAACATGGAGATATATATGGAGAGAGTTTAGGAACTTGAAGACCTTGTTTGTAGCAGAATTTTTCTGCTGAAGTTGCAACAGCAAAGAACAAGTCTGCTGCAATTTTCTGAAGGCCCAAATCCAGGTGGGTGATTAGGTTATAAATAGCTGATTGTAATCTAGTTTTTGTAAGCCTCTTAGAATGAATTTTTAGGGGTGTGTGTAAGGTAAACCTCCCAATCTGTGGGAAGGTTACCATGTGTTTCTCAGTGGTAAAACCTGAGAGTGTTTGTAACTCGAAGCCTGTAGGCAAGAGTGATTTTGTTCTTGAATGAAGCTGTGAAGCAAGTTCAAGGTGTGGTAACATTACATTGTATTTGTAGTGATAGGAATGGAAACTGGAGGTTTCTATCTAGGAGTTCCTAGGTATAGATTGCATTGGGTAGGGATTAAGTGATGAGTTGTAAACGGGGGAGTTTAACTCTGAATTGATACTACTAATAGTGGATCTTCTTCCTGGCTTGGTAGCCCCCAGATGTAGGTCATGTTGGACTGAACTGGGTTAACAATTTCCTGTGTTTGTTTTCCTTTTGTATGATATAATCATGTCTGCCATAACTAAGCATGTATTCCAGTCTGTTCATCAAGAGAATTGCAGACCTGATACATAGCCTTCTGTTGGAATGTCAATCAGAATGTTTTGACATTCATCAACAACAGCACATACTGTTTAATAAGCTGATGATTTCAGTTCAGTATGTAGTGAAGTCTGGAGTTCAAAAGCATAACAGACCTGGCCAAAAGATCATTGTGAAACTGTCAAACTGGATGTCTTGACAGTTCCTCCAGTAAGCTGATACTGAAGTAGAGACTGGTTGGTCTTTTACAGTACAGCAAATTTAGCATAGTCTGCTTTCAGGAACCAAGCAGACTTAGCATATGGTTCTGGACTTGGATGTCAAACGGAATGTTGTGACATTCACTCCTGACTGCATATGCTAAATTGTTGGATGGTTAGTTTTTCTGTTTCAGGATTTTTCTCAAGCTATTCTTCAGGAATCCACCAGCTGATCTAAAATCTAGGAAACTAACAACTAAGCTACAATTAATGAACCTGGCAAATAATCTATTTGTTAGCTCCTTAATAAGTGGAGATTAGTTTAACTTGTTACAACCTTTAATTTAGGAAATACAAGTACATGACCAACAAACTGGAACAATGTAACAGATAATGTCCAAAACAGGATTGAGACATCTTGCTGATATCTGTGTAGGAAAACAACAGAAGTGAATGATAAGGTGCACATAACTAGGTGTCCCTCCATTCTAGGATGACATAGAAGGAGAGGTCGTGACACTGTGAAAAGGTGCACATTAGTACAGAGTGTAATAACTGTCTTGCTGTAATAGGTACTATGTTAGATCAGATGTCATGACTTGGAGTAGAACATCTGAATACTGACTACGCCAGAATTTCAATTGGTATCAGAGCAGGCATCCTGTTCTGTCTCTGGATGAGATCCATGGGTGATACTTTCTGGTAGCTGGCAAGGAGTTATGTTAGTACTGATGCTGGAACCTGTGTAAGGTTCTGTAATTCCCTGAATGGTCCCTTGAAGTAGGTGGATGGACTGTTCATGACAGGAATGGTGTGTACCTGTCTCTGGAGGTTGGCAATTGGCCTGTGTGTGGGACAGCTGTGCCAGTACTAAATCACATTGAAACCTGGTATGGTCTTGGAGGCCAATCTGGTGAAGTGTGTGTTCATAGGTTGAGTTGTATTATGATTTCCGCTGCATAATACATGGCAAAACTCAAACTCTGATGTAGTTTCCCCTCATGTGGATGAAAGGCTGCTGTGTTCAAGATCTCATCATAATCTACTGAAGATGTCAAAGATACTTGAGTCTCCTCAAGTCCACTCATCAGGACGTTCTCACTTCAGGATGGTAAGAGTCACTTAATCACTGATTCTCTTACTCTCTTGAGTAGTGCATATGAAGACCTTGAAGACCTTCAAGGAAGGGTTGTTCCAAGGAGGTGGAACCAATGTTCTATGTGATGTTAGAACATGTTGTTCAACAAGTATGTAGCTACTGGTTGAAGAGCAGATGTTTTTAGGGTCCAAACAATGGGATAATTCTGTTTGGAACCTACTCCTGACCTGGAAGAGGAGACATCTGTGTGAGCTAAGTTGACAAGAGCAGGGTCAACTGGGTGTGTGCTCAAGAAGGTCATTCCTAGAAGTTGAGTTGGTTGAGATGTGACATTGTGCAATCTCCTGCTGTTAGGCATCTCCCTGCAGTTTGATCAGGGTTGGATAGTTGTTCCCTGAAGTACTATGGTGTGTTGGAAGACAAGTCTCCTGGATGTTGGCAGTCAATAATGGGGTAACCTGACTGTGATATCATTTAAGGGGGTTATAACCATGAATCTTGGTATTCAAACACCACGTTCAGAAGTGGCAGTTCTTACTAAGAGTGAGAATATGAAGATTCAGTGGTTGGTTGAGGTAATATGCTCTGGCAATGCATATCTACTATTGACTGGTGTTGTTTGTCTCATTAGTACTTATGGTCAGCTGAAGTCTGATTGGTGTGAGTGGAGGAGTTAGTTGCCACTGGAAGGGATAGTGTATGTCATGTTGAGACATATGTGTACAATGCATGGATATTGGTGTGGAGTATCCATGATTGTTAATTTGAGGGGGAGTTTTGGTTAACCTCCTCAAGTCTGGTCAGCCTAGGGTCTGGTTGGCTGTTGACCTGTGTCACATGGGTTCTGGTGGTTGTGTGACACATTTGCAAGGAAGAATTCATCTCTCTCATTCCTAAGGGTGAATTTAATCTGGGAAGACTTTCAAAATTGTCTAGGTGCTTGCAAGCAGAAGATGTTGACACAAGAAGAGTACTTTCAACGTATTCTTATGGTGGAAGTATCTGAAAGGAAAATTGGGAAAGGATTTAAGATCAATGGCTACTTGTGCCAAGTACAAGTGTGTAATTGATTATCCTTGGAGCTCAAGATAACGGATGTTCTTAAAGATGTTGGAACATCACTTCTTCAAGACCCTGTGCAGAATCACAGGAAGGATAGTACATTGGCGTAGGATCTATCTATTTGGTGGCAGCAAAAGCATATGATCTCTGAAAAGGTTTCCTGGCAAGAAACTTGATTCAGCCTTGGTATGTACAAGAAGAAGAAGACATCATAGTCTTGATGGTGGTTACTTGGATCAGTTTATTTCTGATCTAGGTAAGGAAGTGCATTAGCTTATGCACACTGTGGAGTCAAGAACAAGTGGCAGCAATCTTGACATCATGGCCTTAGGATGTGAAATCCTTGGTAGAGCTGAAGGGTTAGTGTCTAACTGGTCCTTCTGAAGACTCATACATCAGAGTGTTTGATGTCTTTGGAGAAGAAGCAGGGATCCATCAAGGTGTGAGCTTGGATGACTTAACTGCAAACCAGCAGGATGGAGGTTGTTTACTCAAACTTGGTTCCACAATCAAGTCTATGAGAACATTGAACTCTTGTTCTGTGAAGGGAGGAAGTTCTTTCAAGTGGCAGAAGAAGGAGCTGAATTCAACAGCTAGATGTCAAAACACAATGTTGTGACATTTGGTTCAACATCAGACCCTTAGTTGGTGATGTGGCACATCAACTTGAGATAGAAAGGTCTACAGGGTTGTAGATTGGATACCTCAAAATCTTGAAGTTCTAGTCTCACTTGAGAGGTCAGAATATCTTAGGGAGAAGTCTGATAAACTCGGGGAGGTCAAAAAGCAGCATTTGACCTTTTCATATGAGAATTCATGAAGGAGGTAATCAACCAGTGGCAGTTGGTCTATCTCAGAAGTGAGTTCGAAGAATCAAGATAATCAACATAAGGCAGCTGATTATTCTTGAGGAAAGTCTGAGACAAATTACTTTTGAGCAGAAAAGTATTAAGTTGAAGACAAAAGGAGGTGTTTTCTATTCATCCCTTGGAGCTTGTGGTAGGAGTTCTGAGCCATCTATGGAAGATTATCTCATGTAATGGGATGAAAAGGTATATGTCCCAATTTATGTCTGGATTCTTCTTGATCAAGCTGGTGACTCAGTGATATCTGAAGACTATCAGATGGTGTTCCCTGTTATGTGTGAAGGATGTCCTAACGATTGTTAGAACATTTTGTGAAGTGGCTTTCTGTTCTGGTTAGAAGAGAGATTGACACAGGGTGTGGATGTGTTCAACCAAGAGGGTTGAACAGAGGGTGCGCTCTTGAAGACATGAAGATGAGTCTTATGTTTTCCATTCATCAAGTGGGTTGAGTTCTTTTTGAATCAGGAAGAAGGTGAAGGTCCAACCATGTTGGATATGTGTGACCTCCAAGAGAGTAGGTTGTCCATGACAGGGGGAGTTGTGCCTTTGTGCTGCAAGCAATCACCAAGCTTGTGGTCTATGTGTTCTCAGATGACTAGGTAGTTATCAGGATGCTGTGATGTATGTCAAGGCTGAGTGAGCAGAAGAATGTCTGACCAGATGTCATGACATTGCCCTGGACATTGCTGTTAATTCCTTCTGAATTTTAAAGTCATTAGGAATTATAAGGGTGATGTGGCTAAGTCTGATAAACCAGAATAATCCTGTTGGCTACAGCTGTGTGGTACAGGGGGAGTAACCATCAACTGAAGTGTGAAAAGTTGGCTGTAGCAGTGCTAGGTGTCAAGTATCTACTGGAGGTATGACAGAGGTCTTGTTGAATACTGGCTGAATGCAGGAATGTTAAGACATCGCGTGCAACGTGTCTGACTGCATATATGGAATGGTCTCCATGCACTGGAACGGCTGTTTTGGAAAAGAAACAGTCAAGAGCTATAAAAGGTATTCAAAGATAGTCTGAGATTTTGTTGGTGATCCTCTGACTGTTTCTCAGCAAAAATAAATGCATCTTGACCAAGCATTTATTTCTACCGGAAATTCCTAGGCACGGGCTGGACTATTTAAAGGATGCACTAGCCCTCTTCCTCTCACAAGAAAAACACTCCATTCTCAGAATCATGGGGTATGTTAAGGTTTGGGCAAGCTGCGCCTAGATCTGGTTTTGTGAAGGGTGCCTTTACAAATGTTTAGCTAAAAAGGGGGAGAGAAATATAGTCCTGGGGTTGAGAATGTACCAGAAGCAAGCCAACTGTGGATGTGGCAGCAAACAGAAGTTGGCATCAGGCACAAAATCCACCAACTGGGCTAACCACTTGTGTCTTGTGATCTGAGTTAAGAAGACAGTTGTGCCTTGTGATCTGAGTTACATTGTCTATGTACTCAGCATTACATATTCTTCTGGAAGCTCTCCGGTTGAGGGGAAGGGTTCTGGTACAACTGAGTATTGTCCCTCTTCTTCCCCATGTACACCAACTTTGGTGTTTGTGGTGGTGGAGCCAATGACGGAGATGAAGAGCATTCCCAAATTGGGATGTTTTGTCCAGTGTATTGTTTATTTGTTTTAGCTAAAATTACTTCTGTTTTAATAATGTAGATCAGTAATTTGAGAATGACAAACAGATGGTATCAGAACAAAATCCTTTTGACTTGATTCAAGTGGCTCACCTTGGGCTCTGCTTGGTATCTGGCACAAACTCCAACTGCATAAGAAATATCAGGTCTACTTGCAGTTAGATACAGTAGACTACCTATCATGCTTCTGTACAGGCATTGATCGACACTAGGCCCTCCATCATCTTTGGTTAACTTCAGATGAGTAGGAGCAGGAGTCCTCTTGTGCCTGGCATTATCCATACCAAACTTCTTAACTATGTTCTTGGCATACTTGCTTTGGGAGAGAAACATAGAGTCCTCCATTTGGTTTACTTGCATTCCAAGGAAATAGGTCAGTTCTCCCACTAGACTCATTTCAAACTCAGACTGCATCTGGTGAACAAATTGTTTAACCATTTGTTCTGACATTCCACCAAAGACTATATCATCAACATAGATTTGAGCTATCATGATTTTGCCTTCTTCATCCTTTACAAACAAGGTTTTATCAATGCCACCCTTTCTGTATCCATTTGAGGTCAGAAATTCGGTTAACCTTTCATACCAAGCTCTGGGTGCTTGCTTCAACCCATACAAGGCTTTCTTCAACTTGTATACATGCTCAGGTTGGTTAGGATCACAGAACCCTTTGGGTTGTTCCACATAAACTTCTTCATTCAGGTAGCCATTCAAGAATGCACTCTTCACATCCATTTGGAATAGCTTAAACTTCAGGATGCATGCTACCCCCAACAGCAATCTGATGGACTCAAGTCTAGCCACAGGAGCAAATGTCTCATCAAAGTCTACCCCTTCTACTTGAGTGTATCCTTGAGCTACTAGTCTTGCTTTATTTCTAGTAATTACTCCTTTCTCATTAGATTTGTTTTTGTAGATCCACTTGGTACCAATGATGTTGGACCCTTCAGGTCTTGGAACTAGCTCCCATACTTCATGCCTTGTGAACTGCTCGAGTTCCTCTTGCATGGCAATGATCCAGTATTCATCAGTCAGGGCTTCTTTCACATTCTTTGGTTCAACCTTGGAAACAAAGCAGGAATTTGAGTTTATTCCTCTTGACCTGGTAGTTACACCACTGGTGGGATCCCCTATGATAAGATCCTTAGGGTGGTCTTTCTGAATCCTGATAGATGGCACTTTGGAGGGTGCCTCTACTTCACATTCAGGAGGAGGTTCCTGTACTTCTTCAGACTTGACTGGACTGTCAGTTGGACTGTCAAGGAATGTTTCAACATCCTCCATGACATCGGTTCCTTCCTCTTTATCATCCACAATGACATTTATGGATTCCATCAGGACATTGGTCCTGTAGTTGAACACTCTGTAGGCTCTGCTGTTAGTGGAGTATCCCAGAAATATGCCTTCATCACTTTTGGGATCTAGCTTCCTTCTCTGTTCACGATCTGAGAGAATGTAGCATTTACTTCCAAAAATATGAAAGTACTTCACAGTGGGTTTTCTTCCCTTCCATATTTCATACAGAGTGGAGGAGGTTCCTTTTCTCAAGGTGACTCTGTTGTGAACATAGCATGCAGTATTCATTGCTTCAGCCCAAAAGTGCATAGGGAGCTTCTTTGCATGAATCATTGCTCTGGCAGATTCTTGGATAGTTCTATTTTTTCTTTCAACTATTCCATTCTGCTGAGGAGTTATAGGAGAGGAGAACTCATGGCTTATTCCTTCAGACGAGCAAAACTCATCAAACTTGGAATTCTTGAATTCAGTACCATGATCACTTCTAATCCGGACCACACAACTGTCCTTTTCCCTTTGAAGTCTTATGCACAGATCTTTGAAGACATCAAATGTATCTGACTTCTCTCTGATGAAGCTTATCCACGTGTATCTGGAATGGTCATCAACCACCACGTAAGCATACTTCTTCCCACCAAGACATTCAACCTGCATAGGTCCCATTAGGTCCATGTGCAACAGTTCCAGAACTCTGGAGGTTGTGGAATGTCCCAGCTTCGGGTGTGACATCTTGGTTTGCTTGCCCACCTGGCATTCTCCACGGACTCTTCCTTCATCAATCAGAAGCTTTGGAATTCCTCTGACTGCTTCCTTGGATATGATCTTCTTCATTCCCCGTAAGTGGAGATGTCCAAGTCTTCTATGCCACAGCTTCACCTCCTGTTCTTCCTTGGCTGAGGAGCATGTTGTGGAAAAGTTAGAGAGTTCAGGTTCCCACAGGTAGCAGTTGTCTTTAGACCTGGTTCCTCTCATAACTTCCTGATTGTCACCATTTGTCACAATGCACAGCTCCTTAGTAAACTGAACATGAAAACCTTGATCACACAGCTGACTTATGCTGATGAGGTTTGCAGTTAGTCCTCTTACTAACAACACATTGTTCAGTTTTGGCACTCCAGAACAGTCCAGTTTGCCCACACCTCTTATTTTTCCTTTGGCACCATCACCAAAAGTCACATAGCTGGTAGTGTGAGGTTGAATATCTACCAGTAGATTTTCCATACCAGTCATATGTCTTGAGCATCCACTGTCAAAGTACCAGTCTTCTCTGGAAGAAGCCCTTAGGGCAGTGTGTGCTATCCTAGCATACCATTGTTGCTTCTTAATGGGAACACATCGCTTACGTGTTTTATGCTTAGGTCTGACATGTGAGGCTCTGTTAGGGAAACCATGAATCCAGTAGCAGAAGGCTTTTATATGTCCAAGCCTACCACAGTGATGACACCTCCAATCCTGGTATTTCCTCTTCTGATGATCATTCATCCTAGTTCCTCGATGTTGAGACATTGGCTTTGACATCCGCTTGAACTTCTGAACTCTAGCCTTTGGGCGTTTGTGTTCAGCTCTTTTTCCAAATCCTAGCCCAGATTTGGTTCCAGACTACTGTTCCACCTTTAGAATCTCTTCCAAGGTGTCAGTTACCTTATTCATCATTCTGATGGATTTGGTCATCTGGTTCAGCTTGGAGGTCAGCAGGGCTATCTCACCATTTAGCCCCTCTATGGCAGACAGTTGCTTCTGTCTCTCATCTTCCAGTTCCTTGATGAGTTTCTTCCGCTTTTCTCCTTTTGCACGCACTTCTGCACTGGTGGTACACAGCTTCTTATATGCTGCAGCAAGTTCATCAAATGTCAGCTCATCTGCACTTGTGTCATCTTCAGAGACACAAACACTGGTTAGTGCAGTGACATGTTTGGCAGATTCTCCTTCAGATTCACTTTCAGAATCTCCTTCAGACCATGTGATAGCTAGCCCCTTATTTTGCAATTTGAGGTAAGTAGGACATTCAGCTCTGACGTGTCCATACCCTTCACAACCATGACACTGGATTCCCTTCCCATGGTTGAACTTCTCCTCAGAAGTTGATCTTTTCTTAATGTCAGACGGGATGTTCTTGACATTAGGTCTACCTCTTTGATCAATCTTCTTCATGAACTTGTTGAATTGCCTCCCAAGCATGGCTAAGGCTTCTGATATACTTTCATCACCTCCAGTATATCCTTCTTCTGACTCCTCTTCAGCATTAGATATAAAGGCTATGCTTTTCTTCTTCTCAGCATACTCACCTAAGCCCATTTCAAAGGTTTGGAGAGAACCAATGAGCTCATCTACCTTCATATTGCTGATGTCCTGAGCCTCCTCTATGGCTGTGACCTTCATAGCAAACCTCTTAGGCAAGGACCTGAGAATCTTTCTTACAAGTTTCTCTTCAGTCATTTTCTCACCTACTCCACCAGAGGTGTTTGCAATTTCAAGAATATTCATGTGAAAGTCATGAATAGTCTCATCCTCTTTCATCCTCAGATTTTCAAACTTGGTTGTCAACATCTGAAGTTTGGACATCTTCACCTTGGAAGTACCTTCATGAGTTACCTTGAGGGTATCCCAGACTTCCTTAGCTAGTTCACAATGGTGCACCAGCCTGAAGATGTTCTTAGTGATTCCATTGAACAGTGCATTCAAGGCTTTGGAATTTCCAAGAGCTAATGCCTCTTGTTCCTTGTCCCAATCTTATTCAGGAATCTGCACACTGACTCCATCTTCATCTGTCCTCGTTGGATGTTCCCATCCCTTGTTGACAGCTCTCCAGACTTTGCTGTCTAGAGACTTTAAGAAGGCTATCATACGAGGCTTCCAGTCATCATAATTAGATCCATCCAACATGGGTGGTCTGTTTGAGTGTCCTAAATCCTTGTCCATGGTACTAGAAAGTAACTTCCCTAGATCTCACCCAGAACTTCACAGGCAGGGTGCCTGCTCTGATGCCAATTGAAATTCTAGTTATCAGACTTTGGATGTCACACTGGTTGTTATGACATCCAATTCTGCACAGACAGGGATTATGCAGAACTTAACGGTAAGTGCAGCAAATAACACAAGTAATTGTTCACCCAGTTCAGTCCAACATGACCTACATCTGGGGGGCTACCAAGCCAGGGAGGAAATCCACTATTAGTAGTATCAATTCAAAGCTAAACTCACCCGTTTACAACTTCTCACTTAATCCCTACCCAATGCAATTTCAATCTTAACCTAAGATCAGAGTTCCTACTCACTCCCCCTCAATCACCTCAGTGATATTAAAGACACTTTGAAGTCACACTTCAAAAACAACTCTTGATTATGCTTCACAGCTTAAATCAAGATACACAGCACTCACGCTTAAAAGCTTTGAGTGACACAACACTTACAACTCAATGAACACCCTATGCCAAAGCTATCATCTACTTGATAATGGCTTGGCTTACAAGATACGTCTAATACTAGACTCACAAAATACAGCAGTGAAGTATGATGGACACACTAAATCTTCACGCCTCAAAATCCCCGAAACTGAATGAAGGAATGCCTTCCTTTTTATATTGCAGCACCTGGGCTTTAGCACCTGTATTTTCCTGAATTTTAGGTCACACAAGTTCCCTCAAATTCAACATTTAGGTTGCTAACAAATAGGCTATTTGTTAGGTTCATTGAATGTAGCTTGGTTGTTGATTTCCTGGATTTTCTCTCAGCTGTTGAATCCCTAAAGAATAGCCTGAGAAAAAGCTGAAACATAAAACTGAACAACCTACAATTTAGCATATGCTGTCAGGAATGAATGTCACGACATTCAGCTTGACATCAAGGTCCATATGCTGAGTCTGTTTTTCCAGAAAACAGACTGTACAAATTTGCTGACCTGTACATGATCAAAATGACCATACTACAGTAACAACTTACATTAATAAATGTCAAAGTGTCCAACTTAACATTTACACAATTGGCCTTAAGTTAGTTCTGTTATTCTCTTGAAGAACAAACTAAGTCATATGCTGAAGTATAGCAGAACACCACTCTGCCTAATCTTCAGTAGCTGCTGTCAATGATGAATGTCACAACATCCAGTTTGACATTCAGTCAGTAGGCCTTATGCCAGGTCTGGTTCTTCCTTGATAACCAGACTGCAAATGAATACTAAGTTCTAACAGAACTTCTGTTCCTTCGTATCTGTTGACAGGTATGAATGTCACAGCATTCAATAATCCTGTGTTAGCTAGTCCTGCAGTAACTACAATGTAGTCACACATACATGTCATGACATCAGTCAAGACATTAGTGTTTTACCATATAATGCAGCCAATTAAACACCTACAAAAATTGAAATTCTGGCGTAGTCAGTATTCAGATGTTCTACTCCAAGTCATGACATCTGATCTAACATAGTACCTATTACAGCAAGACAGTTTTTACACTCTGTACTAATGTGCACCTTTTCACAGTGTCACGACCTCTCCTTCTATGTCATCCTAGAATGGAGGGACACCTAGTTATGTGCACCTTATCATTCACTTCTGTTGTTTTCCTACACAGATATCAGCAAGATGTCTCAATCCTGTTTTGGACATTATCTGTTACATTGTTCCAGTTTGTTGGTCATGTACTTGTATTTCCTAAATTAAAGGTTGTAACAAGTTAAACTAATCTCCACTTATTAAGGAGCTAACAAATAGATTATTTGCCAGGTTCATTAATTGTAGCTTAGTTGTTAGTTTCCTAGATTTTAGATCAGCTGGTGGATTCCTGAAGAATAGCTTGAGAAAAATCCTGAAACAGAAAAACTAACCATCCAACAATTTAGCATATGCAGTCAGGAGTGAATGTCACAACATTCCGTTTGACATCCAAGTCCAGAACCATATGCTAAGTCTGCTTGGTTCCTGAAAGCAGACTGTGCTAAATTTGCTGTACTGTAAAAGACCAACCAGTCTCTACTTCAGTATCAGCTTACTGGAGGAACTGTCAAGACATCCAGTTTGACAGTTTCACAATGATCTTTTGGCCAGGTCTGTTATGCTTTTGAACTCCAGACTTCACTACATACTGAACTGAAATCATCAGCTTATTAAACAGTATGTGCTGTTGTTGATGAATGTCAAAACATTCTGATTGACATTCCAACAGAAGGCTATGTATCAGGTCTGCAATTCTCTTGATGAACAGACTGGAATACATGCTTAGTTATGGCAGACATGATTATATCATACAAAAGGAAAACAAACACAGGAAATTGTTAACCCAGTTCAGTCCAACATGACCTACATCTGGGGGCTACCAAGCCAGGAAGAAGATCCACTATTAGTAGTATCAATTCAGAGTTAAACTCCCCCGTTTATAACTCATCACTTAATCCCTACCCAATGCAATCTATACCTAGGAACTCCTAGATAGAAACCTCCAGTTTCCATTCCTATCACTACAAATACAATGTAATGTTACCACACCTTGAACTTGCTTCACAGCTTCATTCAAGAACAAAATCACTCTTGCCTACAGGCTTCGAGTTACAAACACTCTCAGGTTTTACCACTGAGAAACACATGGTAACCTTCCCACAGATTGGGAGGTTTACCTTACACACACCCCTAAAAATTCATTCTAAGAGGCTTACAAAAACTAGATTACAATCAGCTATTTATAACCTAATCACCCACCTGGATTTGGGCCTTTAGAAAATTGCAGCAGACTTGTTCTTTGCTGTTGCAACTTCAGCAGAAAAATTCTGCTACAAACAAGTTCTTCAAGTTCCTAAACTCTCTCCATATATATCTCCATGTTTAGAGCCTATATATATTCTGATTTAGTCTTCAAGACCTCCACATGGGAGTTAGGATATTCACCAGATATCCTTGCTGATCCCATGACATATACTGAATTAATTAATTCAGTTTCCTACACATGTGCGATGTCACAGACCTGATGTCGTGACATCGTACATGACATGTTGGTCCAGATGTTGAATTTCTTCAACCTAACATATTAAAACAACAGAGATGATTACATTATTTGTTTTCTAAAATTACTGATCTACATAAACTTCTGGGCTGATACCATCTGAATACTTGGAGTAGAAGATCTGTCATGAGAGTCTGTTGTAGAGACCCACTCTGTTTGTCAGGGGTATTGGTGGTTATTACTCCCCCTTTTTGTCACAAATGTTGCCAAAGCCAACAACATAGCCAGAGCACACTGACAGAGTTCCAGACTTGGTTTTACTTCAGAGTTCCTGATTGTCACCATTTGTCACAATGCACAGCTCCTTAGTAAACTGAACATGAAAACCTTGATCACACAGCTGACTTATGCTGATGAGGTTTGCAGTTAGTCCTCTTACTAACAGCACATTGTTCAGTTTTGGCACTCCAGAACAGTCCAGTTTGCCCACACCTCTTATTTTTCCTTTGGCACCATCACCAAAAGTCACATAGCTGGTAGTGTGAGGTTGAATATCTACCAGTAGATTTTCCATACCAGTCATATGTCTTGAGCATCCACTGTCAAAGTACCAGTCTTCTCTGGAAGAAGCCCTTAGGGCAGTGTGTGCTATCCTAGCATACCATTGTTGCTTCTTAATGGGAACACATCGCTTACGTGTTTTATGCTTAGGTCTGACATGTGAGGCTCTGTTAGGGAAACCATGAATCCAGTAGCAGAAGGCTTTTATATGTCCAAGCTTACCACAGTGATGACACCTTCAATCCTGGTATTTCCTCTTCTGATGATCATTCATCCTAGTTCCTCGATGTTGAGACATTGGCTTTGACATCCGCTTGAACTTCTGAACTCTAGCCTTTGGGCGTTTGTGTTCAGCTCTTTTTCCAAATCCTAGCCCAGATTTGGTTCCAGACTGCTATCCCACCTTTAGAATCTCTTCCAAGGTGTCAGTTCCCTTATTCATCATTCTGATGGATTTGGTCATCTGGTTCAGCTTGGAGGTCAGCAAGGCTATCTCACCATTTAGCCCCTCTATGGCAGACAACTGCTTCTGTCTCTCATCTTCCAGTTCCTTGATGAGTTTCTTCTGCTTTTCTCCTTGTGCACGCACTTCTGCACTGGTGGTACACAGCTTCTTATATGCTGCAGCAAGTTCATCAAATGTCAGCTCATCTGCACTTGTGTCATCTTCAGAGACACAAACACTGGTTAGTGCAGTGACATGTTTGGCAGATTCTCCTTCAGATTCACTTTCAGAATCTCCTTCAGACCATGTGATAGCTAGCCCCTTATTTTGCAATTTGAGGTAAGTAGGACATTCAGCTCTGACGTGTCCATACCCTTCACAACCATGACACTGGATTCCCTTCCCATGGTTGAACTTCTCCTCAGAAGTTGATCTTTTCTTAATGTCAGACGGGATGTTCTTGACATTAGGTCTACCTCTTTGATCAATCTTCTTCATGAACTTGTTGAATTGCCTCCCAAGCATGGCTAAGGCTTCTGATATACTTTCATCACCTCCAGTATATCCTTCTTCTGACTCCTCTTCAGCATTAGATATAAAGGCTATGCTTTTCTTCTTCTCAGCATACTCACCTAAGCCCATTTCAAAGGTTTGGAGAGAACCAATGAGCTCATCTACCTTCATATTGCTGATGTCCTGAGCCTCCTCTATGGCTGTGACCTTCATAGCAAACCTCTTAGGCAAGGACCTGAGAATCTTTCTTACAAGTTTCTCTTCAGTCATTTTCTCACCTACTCCACCAGAGGTGTTTGCAATTTCAAGAATATTCATGTGAAAGTCATGAATAGTCTCATCCTCTTTCATCCTCAGATTTTCAAACTTGGTTGTCAACATCTGAAGTTTGGACATCTTCACCTTGGAAGTACCTTCATGAGTTACCTTGAGGGTATCCCAGACTTCCTTAGCTAGTTCACAATGGTGCACCAGCCTGAAGATGTTCTTAGTGATTCCATTGAACAGTGCATTCAAGGCTTTGGAATTTCCAAGAGCTAATGCCTCTTGTTCCTTGTCCCAATCTTATTCAGGAATCTGCACACTGACTCCATCTTCATCTGTCCTCGTTGGATGTTCCCATCCCTTGTTGACAGCTCTCCAGACTTTGCTGTCTAGAGACTTTAAGAAGGCTATCATACGAGGCTTCCAGTCATCATAATTAGATCCATCCAACATGGGTGGTCTGTTTGAGTGTCATAAATCCTTGTCCATGGTACTAGAAAGTAACTTCCCTAGATCTCACCCAGAACTTCACAGGCAGGGTGCCTGCTCTGATGCCAATTGAAATTCTAGTTATCAGACTTTGGATGTCACACTGGTTGTTATGACATCCAATTCTGCACAGACAGGGATTATGCAGAACTTAACAGTAAGTGCAGTAAATAACACAAGTAATTGTTCACCCAGTTCAGTCCAACATGACCTACATCTGGGGGCTACCAAGCCAGGGAGGAAATCCACTATTAGTAGTATCAATTCAAAGCTAAACTCACCCGTTTACAACTTCTCACTTAATCCCTACCCAATGCAATTTCAATCTTAACCTAAGATCAGAGTTCCTACTCACTCCCCCTCAATCACCTCAGTGATATTAAAGACACTTTGAAGTCACACTTCAAAAACAACTCTTGATTATGCTTCACAGCTTAAATCAAGATACACAGCACTCACGCTTAAAAGCTTTGAGTGACACAACACTTACAACTCAATGAACACCCTATGCCAAAGCTATCATCTACTTGATAATGGCTTGGCTTACAAGATACGTCTAATACTAGACTCATAAAATACAACAGTGAAGTATGATGGACACACTAAATCTTCACGCCTCAAAATCCCCGAAACTGAATGAAGGAATGCCTTCCTTTTTATATTGCAGCACCTGGGCTTTTGCACCTGTATTTTCCTGAATTTTAGGTCACACAAGTTCCCTCAAATTCAACATTTAGGTTGCTAACAAATAGGCTATTTGTTAGGTTCATTGAATGTAGCTTGGTTGTTGATTTCCTGGATTTTCTCTCAGCTGTTGAATCCCTAAAGAATAGCCTGAGAAAAAGCTGAAACAGAAAACTGAACAACCTACAATTTAGCATATGCTGTCAGGAATGAATGTCACGACATTCAGCTTGACATCAAGGTCCATATGCTGAGTCTGTTTTTCCAGAAAACAGACTGTACAAATTTGCTGACCTGTACATGATCAAAATGACCATACTACAGTAACAGCTTACATTAATAAATGTCAAAGTGTCCAACTTAACATTTACACAATTGGCCTTAAGTTAGTTCTGTTATTCTCTTGAATAACAAACTAAGTAATATGCTGAAGTATAGCAGAACACCACTCTGCCTAATCTTCAGTAGCTGCTGTCAATGATGAATGTCACAACGTCCAGTTTGACATTCAGTCAGTAGGCCTTATGCCAGGTCTGGTTCTTCCTTGATAACCAGACTGCAAATGAATACTAAGTTCTAACAGAACTTCTGTTCCTTAGTATCTGTTGACAGGTATGAATGTCACATCATTCAATAATCCTGTGTTAGCTAGTCCTGCAGTAACTACAACGTAGTCACACATACATGTCATGACATCAGTCAAGACATTAGTGTTTTACCATATAATGCAGCCAATTAAACACCTACAAACTCCCCCTTTGGCAAATTTTTGGCTAAAACATTTTGATCCCCATAACAGAGTTCATAGCAGCGGAATAATACTAGCTAATACACTCAGAGTGGGAGCACACTCACACACATGGAAGTTAAGAAAAAACTTCACATAGCAGCACACACATATGAGAAGTTGCACCTAAACTTCAACATCAGCTGCAGGGGGGGAATCTTCAGATCTGTCATGAGAGTCTGTTGTAGAGACCCACTCTGTTTGTCAGGGGTATTGGTGGTTATTACTCCCCCTTTTTGTCACAAATGTTGCCAAAGCCAACAACATAGCCAGAGCACACTGACAGAGTTCCAGACTTGGTTTTACTTCACAGTTTCAACCAAGTTAACATCCACTTGATCTTGCTTCACAGCTTCGATCAAGTGATCACCCACTTTTGCTTTACAGTAGGTACTACCATATCAGATGCCATGATTTTGTTTCTGACATCCAGAACCACTCCTGCATGAACAGCATCCTTGAACTCCTGCAGGTACATTGGCCTTCTCTCTGTAGGGTGTCTCCTTACCCTCTTGTATCCACCCTTGTTGTAAGCAGCATAACTATGATCTGTTGACCCATCATAGCCTAGTACAAATTGTTTAATAGGCAGAGATATTAAACAATTTATCCCAAACATCAGTGGTTGCTATAAGGTCTCAGAGAGACATATTCCCAGTTTGCTCCTTAAGTTTTCAAACTGAGTAGCATCCAGAGCCTTTGTAAATATGTCAGCTAGTTGAAGATCCGTGGCTACATGTTCCAAAGTGATCACCTTGTCTTCCACCAGATCTCTGATGAAGTGGTGCCTAATGTCAATATGTTTGGTCCTGCTGTGTTGGATGGGATTCTTGGAGATATTGATGGCACTGAGATTATCACAGAACAATGTCATGACATTTTGAGAGACATTGTACTCAGTGAGCATCTGTTTCATCCAGACCAGTTGGGAGCAACTGCTTCCTGCAGCTATGTATTCAGCCTCTGCAGTGGACAGAGAGACACAATTCTGCTTCTTGCTGAACCACGATATGAGGTTTTCTCCTAAGAAGAAACATCCACCTGATGTGCTTTTTCTGTCATCAGCACTTCCAGCCCAATCAGCATCACAGTACCCAGATAGGACAGGCTCAGACCCATGTGAATACAACATCCCATAGTCACACGTCCCATTGATGTACTTGAGAATCCTTTTGACTTGATTCAAGTGGCTCACCTTGGGCTCTGCTTGGTATCTGGCACATACTCCAACTGCATAAGAAATATCAGGTCTACTTGCAGTTAGATACAGTAGACTACCTATCATGCTTCTGTACAGGCATTGATCGAGACTAGGCCCTCCATCATCTTTGGTTAACTTCAGATGAGTAGGAGCAGGAGTCCTCTTGTGCCTGGCATTATCCATACCAAACTTCTTAACTATGTTCTTGGCATACTTGCTTTGGGAGAGAAACATAGAGTCCTCCATTTGGTTTACTTGCATTCCAAGGAAATAGGTCAGTTCTCCCACTAGACTCATTTCAAACTCAGACTGCATCTGGTGAACAAATTGTTTAACCATTTGTTCTGACATTCCACCAAAGACTATATCATCAACATAGATTTGAGCTATCATGATTTTGCCTTCTTCATCCTTTACAAACAAGGTTTTATCAATGCCACCCTTTCTGTATCCATTTGAGGTCAGAAATTCGGTTAACCTTTCATACCAAGCTCTGGGTGCTTGCTTCAACCCATACAAGGCTTTCTTCAACTTGTATACATGCTCAGGTTGGTTAGGATCACAGAACCCTTTGGGTTGTTCCACATAAACTTCTTCATTCAGGTAGCCATTCAAGAATGCACTCTTCACATCCATTTGGAATAGCTTAAACTTCAGGATGCATGCTACCCCCAACAGCAATCTGATGGACTCAAGTCTAGCCACAGGAGCAAATGTCTCATCAAAGTCTACCCCTTCTACTTGAGTGTATCCTTGAGCTACTAGTCTTGCTTTATTTCTAGTAGTTACTCCTTTCTCATCAGATTTGTTTTTGTAGATCCACTTGGTACCAATGATGTTGGACCCTTCAGGTCTTGGAACTAGCTCCCATACTTCATGCCTTGTGAACTGCTCGAGTTCCTCTTGCATGGCAATGATCCAGTATTCATCAGTCAGGGCTTCTTTCACATTCTTTGGTTCAACCTTGGAAACAAAGCAGGAATTTGAGTTTATTCCTCTTGACCTGGTAGTTACACCACTGGTGGGATCCCCTATGATAAGATCCTTATGGTGGTCTTTCTGAATCCTGATAGATGGCACTTTGGAGGGTGCCTCTACTTCACATTCAGGAGGAGGTTTCTGTACTTCTTTAGACTTGACTGGACTATCAGTTGGACTGTCAAGGAATGTTTCAACATCCTCCATGACATCGGTTCCTTCCTCTTTATCATCCACAATGACATTTATGGATTCCATCAGGACATTGGTCCTGTAGTTGAACACTCTGTAGGCTCTGCTGTTAGTGGAGTATCCCAGAAATATGCCTTCATCACTTTTGGGATCTAGCTTCCTTCTCTGTTCACGATCTGTGAGAATGTAGCATTTACTTCCAAAAATATGAAAGTACTTCACAGTGGGTTTTCTGCCCTTCCATATTTCATACAGAGTGGAGGAGGTTCCTTTTCTCAAGGTGACTCTGTTGTGAACATAGCACGCGGTATTCATTGCTTCAGCCCAAAAGTGCATAGGGAGCTTCTTTGCATGAATCATTGCTCTGGCAGATTCTTGGATAGTTCTATTTTTTCTTTCAACTATTCCATTCTGCTGAGGAGTTATAGGAGAGGAGAACTCATGGCTTATTCCTTCAGACGAGCAAAACTCATCAAACTTGGAATTCTTGAATTCAGTACCATGATCACTTCTAATCCGGACCACACAACTGTCCTTTTCCCTTTGAAGTCTTATGCCCAGATCTTTGAAGACATCAAATGTATCTGACTTCTCTCTGATGAAGCTTATCCACGTGTATCTGGAATGGTCATCAACCACCACGTAAGCATACTTCTTCCCACCAAGACTTTCAACCTGCATAGGTCCCATTAGGTCCATGTGCAACAGTTCCAGAACTCTGGAGGTTGTGGAATGTCCCAGCTTCGGGTGTGACATCTTGGTTTGCTTGCCCACCTGGCATTCTCCACAGACTCTTCCTTCATCAATCAGAAGCTTTGGAATTCCTCTGACTGCTTCCTTGGATATGATCTTCTTCATTCCCCGTAAGTGGAGATGTCCAAGTCTTCTATGCCACAGCTTCACCTCCTGTTCTTCCTTGGCTGAGGAGCATGTTGTGGAAAAGTTAGAGAGTTCAGGTTCCCACAGGTAGCAGTTGTCTTTGGACCTGGTTCCTCTCATAACTTCCTGATTGTCACCATTTGAAATCACTTCTGTTTTAATAAAATTTGCCAAAGGGGGAGATTGTTGATTCCTTAGGATTGGCAGTAATTTTAGAAAATAAATAATGTAATCATCTCTGTTGTTTTAATATGTTGGGTTGAAGAAATTCAACATCTGGACCAACATGTCATGTACGATGTCACGACATCAGGTCTGTGACATCGCACATGTGTAGGAAACTGAATTAATTAATTCAGTATATGTCATGGGATCAGCAAGGATATCTGGTGAATATCCTAACTCCCATGTGGAGGTCTTGAAGATTAAATCAGAATATATATAGGCTCTAAACATGGAGATATATATGGAGAGAGTTTAGGAACTTGAAGACCTTGTTTGTAGCAGAATTTTTCTGCTGAAGTTGCAACAGCAAAGAACAAGTCTGCTGCAATTTTCTGAAGGCCCAAATCCAGGTGGGTGATTAGGTTATAAATAGCTGATTGTAATCTAGTTTTTGTAAGCCTCTTAGAATGAATTTTTAGGGGTGTGTGTAAGGTAAACCTCCCAATCTGTGGGAAGGTTACCATGTGTTTCTCAGTGGTAAAACCTGAGAGTGTTTGTAACTCGAAGCCTGTAGGCAAGAGTGATTTTGTTCTTGAATGAAGCTGTGAAGCAAGTTCAAGGTGTGGTAACATTACATTGTATTTGTAGTGATAGGAATGGAAACTGGAGGTTTCTATCTAGGAGTTCCTAGGTATAGATTGCATTGGGTAGGGATTAAGTGATGAGTTGTAAACGGGGGAGTTTAACTCTGAATTGATACTACTAATAGTGGATCTTCTTCCTGGCTTGGTAGCCCCCAGATGTAGGTCATGTTGGACTGAACTGGGTTAACAATTTCCTGTGTTTGTTTTCCTTTTGTATGATATAATCATGTCTGCCATAACTAAGCATGTATTCCAGTCTGTTCATCAAGAGAATTGCAGACCTGATACATAGCCTTCTGTTGGAATGTCAATCAGAATGTTTTGACATTCATCAACAACAGCACATACTGTTTAATAAGCTGATGATTTCAGTTCAGTATGTAGTGAAGTCTGGAGTTCAAAAGCATAACAGACCTGGCCAAAAGATCATTGTGAAACTGTCAAACTGGATGTCTTGACAGTTCCTCCAGTAAGCTGATACTGAAGTAGAGACTGGTTGGTCTTTTACAGTACAGCAAATTTAGCACAGTCTGCTTTCAGGAACCAAGCAGACTTAGCATATGGTTCTGGACTTGGATGTCAAACGGAATGTTGTGACATTCACTCCTGACTGCATATGCTAAATTGTTGGATGGTTAGTTTTTCTGTTTCAGGATTTTTCTCAAGCTATTCTTCAGGAATCCACCAGCTGATCTAAAATCTAGGAAACTAACAACTAAGCTACAATTAATGAACCTGGCAAATAATCTATTTGTTAGCTCCTTAATAAGTGGAGATTAGTTTAACTTGTTACAACCTTTAATTTAGGAAATACAAGTACATGACCAACAAACTGGAACAATGTAACAGATAATGTCCAAAACAGGATTGAGACATCTTGCTGATATCTGTGTAGGAAAACAACAGAAGTGAATGATAAGGTGCACATAACTAGGTGTCCCTCCATTCTAGGATGACATAGAAGGAGAGGTCGTGACACTGTGAAAAGGTGCACATTAGTACAGAGTGTAATAACTGTCTTGCTGTAATAGGTACTATGTTAGATCAGATGTCATGACTTGGAGTAGAACATTTGAATACTGACTACGCCAGAATTTCATCTTCTCCTAAGAACACGTTAACTCCTTCTACTACAGGTGAGTAAGTCTCCAAAGGTCGAGCATCCGGTAGATTGCGTAGTAACATCGTTCATCTAAAAAACACCAAAACAAACAAAAATAGGTTAGCCGAGCTACGGTGCTCTGATTCTCAATCCTTCTTGAGATACGTATGCAGTAGGGTAGGGTCTGTGCGAGCAATAATTCTTTCTTTTCCCTACTTTGATTTTCTCCCTTTCGCATCGCATATAGGACTTTATATACACACACTTTAGACATAAATAACAAACGTGGATCCTGTAGAGTACCACAGACGTGAAGGGGTGCGATAACCTTCCCTTCACGTAACCGGCCCCCTTACTCAGTTTTCTTTGGTTCGAGACTTTGTTTTATCCGTTCCCTCTTGGTTATGCAGTACTACCTTTCCCTCCTCTTGGGATAAAAGTACATAACTGGCGACTCTACTCTTTTCTTTCCTCGCCACTGTTTTTCGCGTTTGTACTTGGATTCGGGAAATCCGGGGAGCGACAGCTGGCGACTCTGCTGGGGATTTATTTTCCCTAGTGGGCCTTTCCTAGCGTTTGTTTGTTTATTGTCTATTATGTGTTATTTATTTATTGCTTTGCATACTTATCTGCTTGCATTGCATCCTATGTGCGCTTTACTGTTTCATGCATACTGTGCTGGCTGTGTATCTGTTTCGCTGTTGGGTGGGAGTCACAAGAGGTAAAAGGCCCAATACACAGGCTATGAGTGAACTTTAGGACACCTAGGAACAAAGTGATTCATGGGAAGCGGGTGGTATGACGCCACTTAGCGGAACATGGCATCACGAGCAGTTCAGATTCCGATGGGGTGTTATCGTTGCATACACCTGGTGTGCATATGATGATATTCTTGAAAGGATTGTTTATCCTGCGTTTCTCTTAACCTTACCCTGGCCTAGATTACACCCGTGAGTGGGGCGGGAATGGATCATTTACAGGTACTGATGGTTACTTGTTCTGATGGTGACTTTTGTTTGGTTCTTGTTGGTGACCGTTGGTTCTGAAGTATGGGTTCTAAGTTGATGACTGTGTTCTATGGTTCCCGGTTCCGAATTCATGCTGAAGTTCTGATCCCGTGCCTCGTAATACACAACCAACCAGCCATTGTTTCATCATTTTGCATCATAGCATATTCATTTTCAAAAAAAAAATAATGCATAAAAAAAGAAGTTAACCCGCATATGCATATCAGTTTTTAGGTTTATTCAGGAGTCTGTTCACACCGAGAGATGGCTGCCATTCCAGAGTTGAAGAGGAAGACTTGTACCTACAGCTTTTACCGTGAGCCGTTGACATCTTTGGAAGAATTGGGTAATCTCGTGGCTGACCGTAATCAGAAAGTTTTTGATGATCAGTATGGGGATATCTTGGCATTGTTGAAGATGGTGGTCGATCCGGTACCTCTGCAGACTCTCTTACAGTTCTATGATCCGGAGCTTCGTTGCTTTACTTTTCAGGACTACCAGTTAGCACCCACTCTTGAAGAGTATTCCATCCTTATGAATGTACGAATCAAAAATCGAGTACCTTTCCTGGATGTGCCAAAGGAGGTGGATTGCAAAGTTGTCGCTAAGGCTCTTTACTTGAGCATCAAGGAAGTGAGCGATAATTGGAAACCAAGCGGTGATGTTGTGGGCTTATCCTTGAAGTTCTTGGTAAGGATGGTTGTGGAAGAAGCAAAGAAAGGAAATTAGGTAGCTTTCAACGCTCAGTTGGCTGTCATGATTTATGGAGTTATTCTGTTCCCTAGTATGCATAGTTTCGTGGACCTGGCAGCAATCACTATTTTCATTGGAGGAAACCCGGTGCCTACCTTGTTAGCTGACACCTATTATGCGATACACAACAGGCATGGTAAGTGTGGAGCTATCAAGTGTTGTCTCCCGTTGCTACTCAAGTGGTTCTTGTCTTTTCTACCAACCAATGGACCGTTTGTGGATACTCAGAATACTCACAAATGGACTCAGAGGATCATGTCGCTCACATCTTATGATATCAAGTGACAAGCTTATAGGATTAATGTGCGCAACGTCATTATGAGTTGTGGAGAGTTTCACAATGTTCCACTCATAGGAACTAGGGGTTGCATCAACTACAACCCGGTTCTTTCTCTTCGTCAGTTGGGTTTTGTCATGAAGGAAAGGCCGCAAGATGTCGAGATAGCTGAAAATGTGTACTTTGAGAAACGGAGCGATCCAGTAAGATTGGAGCAAGTGGGAAAAGCTTGGGAGAATATTGGTATAAAAGATGGATCTGTTCTAGGGAGGAAGTTTGCAATTGTTATGCCTGCTTACATTGAGTGGGTCAAGGAAAGAGTTGGGACTTTGTTGCTACCATATGACCGGATGGAACCATTGCAGGAGCAACCGCCTTCGATCCTTTCTGAGAGTGTGCCTGCTGAGTATTACAAACAAGCCTTAATGGAGAATCGCCAGTTGAAAGAAAATGAACAAGAGATCCAAATGGAGCTTTACAAAGCAAAAGCTGATAGGCTGAATTTGGCTCATAAACTCAAAGGAGTGCAAGGTGAAAGTTCTAGTAGATCAAGAAACAAAAAGAGGTTCCATGATGATATAGAAACAATGTTGGATGAAGAGCACCATGAATGCTTGAGATTACAAAAAGCGGAAGCCAATTACAAAAAGAAGATACGAGACTTGGAAAGACAGCTTAAGAACAAAGATACTCAGTTGAAGAAAGAGGTAGATCTGAGGCATGCCACAGAGAGCCAGCTCAGAGGAAGTGACATCCGCGCATCTCATTTCCTAGAGGAAGTTGTTGAACTCAGGGTGCAATTGAAAGAGAAGCTCACCCCCCTACCCGAGTGTTCAGAGTGTGATCGATTGATGGATCAGTGCCAGTATTTGAAGACTCTCATTCCTGAAGGACGGCTTCCCTAGTTTGTCTTGTTGTTTATTTTGAGAATCACCTCCAGGATTGTTGGATGGGATTCCTTGTTCTACACTGATGAACTGAATCTTCGCTTAAACTATGTTTGTATGAACCTTATTTCTCGTGTCAATGGATGAGATTATTGATGTTTCACTTTTGCTTGCCGTCCAGTGTATGTTGCTTCTTTGTTGTTTATGTTCCGCTTATGGGTGCAGGTTGCCATTTTTCAAAAGTGGACGAGACTCTTGAGTACCTAAGAAATGATAAAACATAGCATGCGCATCATACACATATCATTCTTGCATCATTACAGGTGTTCTTGAAGAGGACTTCTCATTCTTGTCCCCGCTTCAGGCAGGATTGCTGAGTATCGTCCACACCGTTATGCAACAAGGCAGAATCAACAGAAGTCCATGGATCAATTTCAAGCAGATCTAGCAGAGATGAGGACCAACATGGCCCAGTTCATGAGTATGATGCAAGGGGTAGTGCAAGGGCAAGAGGAGCTCCGAGCCTTGGTCCAGAGACAAGAAACTGTGATTCCCCCTGTCGGTCAGAATCCGCCAGAAGGGACCCCTGTCGATGACGCTGCTGTTACCAACCCTGTCAACAACTATGCTAATGGTGACGAATTGCGTGGTATTAGGATCGATGGACAACCCATAATTACAGAGGCTGCTAATGCTCGAGCGGCACGTGCTCCAGTTCACCATCCTTCTCATTTGTTTGACAAGGAAGAAGATATGTTCACTCTCAGTGATGATGATGAATTTGGAAAGGCGGAAGAGAGAGATAGAAAGGTCGACGCCCTTGCTGAAAAAATTCGCGCCATGGAGTGCCAGAATTCTTTGGGTTTTGATGTTTCTAATATGGGTTTAGTTGGTGGTTTGAGGATCCCGTACAAGTTCAAAGCGCCATCTTTCGATAAGTACAATGGCACTTCTTGTCCCCGAACTCATGTGCAAGCTTACTACCGGAAGATATCCGCTTATACTGATGATGAAAAAATATGGATGTACTTTTTCCAAGACAGCTTGTCTGGAGCCTCTTTGGATTGGTACATGGACTTGAGAAAAGAATCTGTCAAAAGCTGGAGAGAGTTAGGTGAAGCTTTTCTGAGGCAGTACAAGCATAATATGGACATGGCTTGCAGAGTTTGTTTCAAAAGACCGGTGAGAGTTTTAAGGAATACGCCCAGAGGTGGCGTGAACTAGCTGCGAGAGTACAACCTCCGATGTTGGAGAGATAATTGACTGATATGTTCATTGGAACCCTGCAAGGTGTATTCATGGATCATATGGGAAGTTTCCCGTTTGGTAGTTTTTCGGATGTTGTGATTTGCGGAGAAAGAACTGAAAGTCTTATCAAAGCGGGAAAAATCCAAGACCCTGGTTCTTTAAGTTCTTCAAGTGCTAAGAAACCATTTTCAGGGGCACTCAGAAGGAGAGAGGCTGAGACAAATGCTATACATAATCAGAGAAATGGAAACAGAGGACAACAATACCGTCAAGTTGCTGCTGTGACTATTCCAGCAACCCAACCTCAATAACCACAAAGAGGACAACCACAACAACAACAACGCCAATTCCAACCAAGACAAAGAATGCCATATCGTCACTTTGATCCGTTGCCAATGACTTATGCTGAATTACTCCCTGAACTGCTCAGGTTAAAGTTTGTTGAATTTCGCACTATGGTTCCATTAACAAGGATTCCCGCTGGTTATGATGCTAATGTCCGTTGTGATTTTCATTCTGGTGCGCCAGGGCACCGCATCGAGAATTGTCGGGCTTTTCATCATAAAGTTCAAGATCTGATTGATGCCAAGACGATTAACTTTGCTCCTACTCCGAATGTAGTGAATAATCCTATGCCTCAGCATGGAGGGCCCAGAGTAAACAGTGTGGAAGATGGGGAAAATTTGAACTTGGTAGTCAATATTAATGGTGTTCAAACTTCGTTGTTTGTAGTGAAGGAACGTCTGCTTAGAGGGGGAGTATTCCCGGGGTGTGACAAGAATTGTTCAGATTGTGGTAATCATGAAAACGGCTGTGCGAAATTGAAAGAAGGTATCCAGGAATTGATGAATGAAGGTTGTTTACAGTTTGATCGAGTAGTGAAAGACCGTGAAGAGGTGTCGACTGTTACCATTTACTTTACACCGTCAGAAGGTCCTGTACGTGCTCCAAGAACTATTAGTGCGCCTGTGACTATTGGTACTCCTGTGACCGTAGCCGCGCCCGTGACCATATCTGCTCCGGTGACTGTTGGTGTTCCCGTGATTGTTAATGCTCCAGTAACTATCAGTACTCCTACCACCATTGCTGCCTCTAGTGGAAGACTTTTTGAGAATAGTAGAGCAATTCCGTGGCAATATGACAATGCTTTCTGCAGAAATAGAAGACCAGAGAATCAGACCAGATCAGTAAATCATACTCCAGTGACGATTGGTTCGTCAAATAAGACTCCAGTAACAGTTGGTTCGGCTGTGGGTAATGTGGGAGGACCCGGAGGATTTATGAGAAGTGGTCGTTTGTTTGCACCACAGGTTCCGAAGGATAACAATGCTGAGGCTCTTGCTAGAACAAAAGGAAAACAAGGTGTAGTGGAAGAGGAACCAGTGCGAAAGGAAGTGCCCGAGAGTTCCTTTGAGGAGGATGTGGAGGAATTTATGAGAATTATCAAGAAGAGTGATTACAAGATCGTGGATCAGTTGAACCAAACACCGTAAAAAATCTCTATTCTCTCTCTGTTGATGTGTTCCGAGGCACATCGTAACGCCCTATTGAAAATGTTGAATATGGCTTATGTGCCTCAAGAGATTTCTGTTAACCAGCTTGAAGGTGTTATTCCAAATGTTACCACGAGACATGGTTTGGGATTCACGGATCTAGACTTGACACCTGAGGGTCGCAATCATAATAGAGCTCTGCATATCACGATGGAATGCAAAGGCGCGGTTTTGTCGCATGTTTTGGTTGATACCGGTTCTTCTTTGAATGTGCTGCCCAAGAAGGCTCTGAGTAAGCTTGATACCGAAGGGGTTGTTCTCACACCAAGTGATCTTGTTGTCCGTGCTTTTGATGAATCCAAGCGATCGATTTTTGGTGAAGTCACGTTGCCTGTGAAGATCGGCCCGGAAGTGTTTAATATTGTCTTCTATGTGATGGATATTCAACCAGCATATAGTTGTCTGTTGGGACGTCCCTGGATACATGGAGCCGGAGCAGTTTCTTCGACTCTCCACCAAAAGCTAAAATATGTGTGGGATGGTCAAGTTGTGACCGTGTGTGGCGAAGAGGACATCTTTGTGAGCCATTTATCCTCCTTCAAATATGTGGAGATGGATGGCAAAATTCATGAAACTCCATGTCAAGCTTTTGAGACTGTCAGTATTGAGAAGGTGGCTTTTGTTTAACAGAAGAAACCAGGTACCTCAATTGCGTCCTATAAACAAGCTCTGGAGGTCATTCATTCAGGTAACGCGGAAGGCTGGGGCAAGGTGATTGATGTGCCCGTAAAAGAAGACATGTTTGGCATTGGTTATCAGCCTTTTCAATCATCAGAGCATGGTGTCCAGAATCAGAAAGGGTCGTGTACTTTCACTAGTGTTGGATTGATGAATCACGGGGATGTCTCTGCAACAGACAATGAAGATGGTGACAGTGATTGTGATATGGATAATTGGGTGCGCCCGTGTTCTCCAGGGGAGAAGATCAACAACTGGACTGCTGAAGAAATAGTCCAAGTTATTCTTCAGACAGAGTAATTTTCTTTTGTTTTTCATTTTGCATGAAAGCCCTACGCTCTGCCCAAGGTGTAGTGGTTCATTGTAGGGCCACATCATGTTTTGAATTTTCAATGATTATCATCAATAAAGGACGTTTTGCAATCAAATTTGTGTTCACTGCCTTTCTGTTTTTATTACTTTCATTTTCAAAACAATAAAAATGGCAATGTTTTTTTTGTGACTTTCTTGAACTCTTTTCTAAAATAAAGCACGAAACATCATTCGTGCAGAATTGATCTTGCGGATTCCATTAAAAACAGTTTTGTTATGGCTCAGTATGACTTTGATAATCCCATTTACCAAGCCGAAGAGGAGAGTGAAGAAGATTGTGAACTCCCCAAAGAATTGGCCAGACTATTGAAACAGGAGGAAAGGGTCATTCAACCTCATCAGGAAGAGTTGGAAGTCATTAACCTTGATATTGAGGACGCAAAGAAAGAGATCAAGATAAGGGCTGCTTTAGAGGAAAAGGTCAAGAGAGGACTGATTGAAATGCTGCAAGAATATATGGACATATTCGCATGGTCGTATCAAGATATGCCTGGTTTGGATACAGATATTGTGGTGCACATGCTACCTCTCAGAGAAGATTGTCCTTCGGTAAAGCAGAAGCTTCGCAGAACTAGTCCTGATATGGCTGTCAAGATCAAAGAGGAGGTTCAGAAACAGTTGGATGCAGGTTTTCTAGCAGTTACCAATTATCCCCCTTGGGTGGCCAACATCGTACCCGTGCCGAAGAAGGATGGTAAAGTCAGGATGTGTGTCGATTACCGAGATTTAAACAGAGCCAGTCCGAAAGATGACTTCCCATTACCTCACGTTGATGTATTGGTCGATAACACTGCCCAGTCCTCTTTCATGGATGGATTTTCTGGCTATAATCAGATCAAGATGGCGCCAGAAGACATGGAGAAGACGACATTCATTACACCTTGGGGCACGTTCTGTTATAAGGTAATGCCATTTGGGTTGAAGAACGCCGGTGCTATCTACCAAAGAGCTACGACGACTCTCTTTCATGACATGATGCACAAAGAAATTGAAGTGTACGTGGATGATATGATTGCGAAGTCTCAGACAGAAGAGGAGCACTTGGTAAACTTGCAAAAGTTGTTTGAAAGATTGAGAAAGTTCAAACTGAGGCTGAATCCGAACAAGTGTACATTTGGAGTGAGATCTGGAAAGCTGTTAGGTTTCATTGTCAGTGAGAAAGGGATTGAGGTTGATCCAGGGAAGGTAAAAGCTATTCAAGAAATGCCTGAACCAAGAATGGAAAAGCAGGTTCGTGGTTTTTTAGGGAGGCTGAACTACATTGCACAGTTCATATCTCACCTAATAGCTACGTGCGAACCAATATTTAAATTGCTAAGAAAAGATCAAGCAATCAGGTGGAACAATGATTGTCAAAAAGCTTTTGATAAGATAAAGGAATATTTGTAGAAACCTCCAATTCTTATACCTCCAGTTCTTGGGAGGCCTCTGATAATGTACCTTTCAGTAACAGAGAATTCGATGGGGTGTGTATAAGGACAGCATGACGAGTCTGGTCGAAAAGAGCATGCAATATACTACCTTAGCAAAAAGTTTACCGATTGTGAAACAAGATATTCGCTGCTCGAGAAAACTTGTTGCGCTTTCGCATGGGCTGCTCGCCGACTAAGACAGTATATGTTGAACCATACTACCTTGTTGATTTCTAAGATGGACCCAGTAAAGTATATCTTTGAAAAACCGGCTCTTACCGGACGAGTGGCTCGTTGGCAAATGGTTTTGACAGAGTATGATATCCACTACACGTCGCAAAAGGCCATCAAGGGTAGTATTCTGTCTGATTACCTTGCTGAGTAACCAATTGATGACTATCAGCCGATGATGTTTGAATTCCCCGATGAAGATATCATGTACTTAAAGATGAAAGATTGTGAAGAGCCCTTGTCGAGGAAGGACCGGATCCCGATGAAAAGTGGACACTGATGTTTGATGGGGCGGTAAATGTGAATGGAAATGGTGTTAGGGCAGTGCTCATTAATCCTAAAGGTGCACACATACCTTTTTCTGCCAGATTGACTTTTGAAGTAACCAACAACGAAGCTGAGTACGAGGCCTGTATCATGGGGATTGAGGAAGCCATCGATCTAAGGATCAAAACTATAGACATTTATGGAGATTCTGCTCTAGTGATTAACCAAGTCAATGGAGACTGGAATACTCATCAGCCGCATTTGATTCCTTATAGAGATTACACCAGAAGGATCCTGACTTTCTTCAAGACAGTAAAGTTGTATCATGTACCCCGAGATGAAAATCAAATGGCTGATGCCTTAGCCATATTGTCTTCCATGATCAAAGTTCATTGGCAGAATCATGTGCCACACGTTGCTGTGAATCGACTCGAGAGGTCTGCGTATGTGTTTGCAGCCGAGTCTGTTATTGATGAGAAGCCGTGGTTTTATGATATTAAGAATTTCCTCAAAAGCCAAGAGTATCCTGAAGGAGCGTCAAAGAATGACAAGAAGACACTGAGAAGGCTAGCTGGAAGCTTTTACTTGAACAAGGATGATGTGTTGTACAAGAGGAACTTTGACATGGTTCTACTTAGATGCATGGTTAGACACGAAGCAGACATGTTAATGCAGGAAGCACACGAGGGATCTTTCGGTATCCATGCTGGTGGTCATGCAATGGCCAAAAAGTTGTTAAGAGCCGGTTATTACTGAATAACCATGGAATCTGATTGTTTCAAATACGCTTGGAAGTGCCACAAATGTCAGATCTATGCAGATAAAGTGCATGTACCACCAAACCCTCTGAATATTATGAATTCTCCTTGGCCATTCGTGATGTGGGGCATCGATATGATTGGAAAGATTGAACCTACTGCTTCTAATGGACATCGCTTCATCCTAGTCGCGATTGATTACTTTACCAAGTGGGTGGAAGCAGCTTCCTACACCAATATCACCAGACAAGTGGTTGCTCGATTCATTAAGAAAGAAATTATCTGTCGTTATGGGGTTCCTGAGAGAATCATCACTGATAATGGTTCGAATCTCAATAACAAGATGATGAAAGAGCTTTGAAAGGACTTTAAGATCGAACACCACAATTCTTCTCCTTACATACCAAAGATGAATGGTGCTGTAGAGGCGGCAAACAAGAACATTAAGAAGATTGTGCAAAAGATGGTTGTGACGTACAAGGATTGGCATGAGATGTTGCCTTTCACTTTGCATGGGTATCGTACCTCAGTACATACGTCAACCGGGGCAACTCCGTTTTCACTTGTGTATGGCATGGAGGCAGTCTTGCCAGTAGAAGTTGAAATCCCTTCTTTGAGGATAATGATGGATGTAAAACTTGACGAGGCTGAGTGGGTTCAAGCCAGGTTTGATGAGTTAAATTTAATTGAGGAAAAGCGATTATCAGCTGTGTGCCATGGACAACTATATCAGAGAAGGATGAAGAAGGCCTTTGATCAGAAAGTGCGTCCTCGAAGCTATCAGATAGGGGACTTAGTTTTGAAAAGGATCCTTCTTCCCGGTACAGATAACAGGGGCAAGTGGACTCCGAATTATGAAGGTCCATATGTTGTTAAAAAGGTCTTTTCTGGTGGAGCCTTGATGCTTACAACTATGGATGGTGAAGATTTTCCGTCTCCTGTGAATTCAGATGTAGTCAAAAAATACTTCGCATAAACTGACCCGCTGGACAAAAAAAAAAGTCCAGGCAAAAAAAGGGCATCCCGACGAACCAAGAGAAAAAGAAAAGAAAAAGGTTCGGGTAAAAGTTAGGGATAAAGAATAAAAAATAATATGTACACCCGGTAAGTCGAAAACCTGCAAAGGCGACTTAGGCAAAAAATGGGTATCCCGGTGGATTGAAAACCTGAAAAGGCGGTCCAGGCAAAAGAGGGATTAAAGCGAAGACTACAGTCTGAGTTATCTGTACTTCATTGCATTTCAGTGTCTACCATCTTGAAGAATATGATCGGTCCAATCACTATTCTCAGAAAGCAAAGAATTTGGGGGAAAGTGAAGATCTATGAGTCATAACAGAATTGGAAAATAGTGGAATACCGTGTTCACATTGCCAATAGGATAATTTATTTTCTCTTTTGGCGCAATTACCTCTTCCTAGGAATTGCTTCCTGATGTATTTGCCTTTATAGGCCATTTTCAATCAATAAAAGTCGTTATTCAGTCAAATTGCTCTTTTTTTTTATTTCTACCGTTTTGTTTGCAAAAACGTCCGAATTTTTGATAAACATTGCATCTAAAAACATGAAGGCTAGACAATGACGTGCGGAAAGATAAAACATCTGAAAATCATTTTGAATGTTGAGCACACTTGAGTATATTTTGTCCATACGATCCCCTGGGGCATGTATGTCTTGCCGTTTTGCAGGTTACTATCTTTGATTGATGGCTAAAGCAGGTGAGCCAAAGTTTGTTCGAAGGAAGACCCTTTTGTTTCAACACTGTCCAGTCGTGTAAGAAGTTGGGTCGTCTAAGTCGAGCTCAGAATTTGTTTCCCCAGCATGGTCGAGAGGTTGGTGTTTTCCCAACAAGTGACTCCCCAGTTGAGTTGGTTTCTCTACCGTTCCGAGAATGTCAGATCAGTAAGTATCCTCAGCAGAATTGTTGTAGGTCCCCACAGAGTTGGAAGATCGAATCAGAAATTGTGTGCTCAGTAAAGTGATTGTTTGCTTTCCCAGCAGGAGTTTTCCTCCCTTGTATCTTGCATGTAGTAATCATCATTTGCATTCGCATTCTCAAATCGCGTAACATTTCCATTCAGTATGGAGCATTACGCCATAAAAAACTCAAACATATGCATACATTGATTAAACCAGATTGGATCATATCTCTGGAAGAGACGGATCATTTTCAACATCAGTGTAGCACATTTGCAGTAGTTGCTCTTGGCAACATTCAGAATCGATAATCCTAGTGAGATTTATTTTCTCACCAGTCCGTGAAAGGAAAGCTTGATTCTCTTTCGATTTAGTCACCGGTAAGTGTCTGCCTTATTTTGGCATATGTAAATATCATCCTTGCGATACCGGTAAGTGTCGTGTTGATCCCCGTAAATGTCTGTGCTTTTCTTTGATGTTGGCGAACATCATCTTTCGATGTCGATAAACGTCGAGTTCAAGTCGTTGGCCATCAGTAAATGGCATGCCTCTCATGGTGTCTACAAAAAAAAATCGTTCTGTCAAAACCCGTGTGTGTCCTTTCCTTTCTTGGTGTTGGTAAACATCATTGTTCAATGTCAGTAAACATCAGCCACTTGTTAACCATCGGTAAATGGTTTTATCGTTTAAGATTCCCCAGCAGATTCGCTATCCGTAAATATTGAGTATTTCATTTTCGCCATCGGTAAATGGTTTCGTTTCATAAATGTATTCTTTCTTTGGTGTCGGTAAACATCATTGTTCGATGTCGGTAAACATCGAGTTCCTTCCCAGTCATCGGTAAATGTCTGGTCTTGTTTCACCTGTAAACATCTTTGTTCGATGTCGGTAAACATCGAGTTCCTTCCCAGTCATCGGTAAATGTCTGGTCGTGTAGTGCTTTCTTTGATATCGGTAAATATCACATTTTGTTTTGAAGCCGCCATCAGTAAATGGCCTCGCTTTCCTTGATATCGGTAAAATATCAAATTTGTTTTGAAGCCGCCATCGGTAAATGGCCTCGCTTTCTTTGATATCGGTAAATATCAAATTTGTTTTGAAGCCGCCATCGGTAAATGGCCCCGCTTTCCTTGTTTCGTCACCTACAGAGTGCAAATTCTTCGGTTCTTTTGGTATTCAATCCCTATTTACCTTGAAAGTCTGATAGCCACTGCTTTCATCCGTTCAGGTTCACAGTTGATTGAATAGGGGCAACTGTAGCACCTCAAATTTGCCCTCCTCATTCATGCATTCATTTTAGGTCATTTAACATTTCATATTGTATTTCATCATGCCAACCAGAATTGGCTCCAAGAGTTTGTCTTCCAAGAAGCTTGTATTCATCTGGGTTTCATTTTCAGAGGTTTTTCTTTAAAGGGTCAAGCTTAATGGGCTCAATACAGTTCAAAAATTCAATTGTGAAGTCAAAAGTCAACTGTTGGTCAACTGAAGGCCAAATGGCTAGGGAATGACTTGAGATACTTCCAACATGGTCAAATAGGGTCTATTCATCATTCAAACGTTCATCTTGAAGGAGCAAAAGTTTGTTCATGAGCTGTCATGCTCGCTAGGCGAGCAGAACGGTTCGCCTAGCGAGTCCCAAGAAAGGCCACCAGAGTCACCTGCGCCCAGAAGAACTTCCTGAGCTGTCTTGCTCGCTAGGCGAAGCCCACGCGTTTTGAAAATAAAAAATGTAACATAAAAGATCATGGGCTTGAATTGCCTTCATTCTGAGCCCACCAAGCCACGAAAATCAGAGTATAAACTCTAAAATTTCATTGGAACAAAACCCTAACTAATCTGCAGCAGCCTCCAAACACTAAAGATAAAAAAACTCACTTGCACAGAATCACCTCTATCAATTCCATCTCACATAAACCCTAACATTGCTTTGCAAACCCAACCGTGCAATTCAATTTCAATCGATCTCTCCAATCACGTTGGCCCTATCTCCACTACTTTATGCTTTCAATTTGAAATTTCTGAATGTATGAGGTATTATGGGTGAATTTGGAAGAGTGGGTATCGTTAGGTTTTGCATGTGGGTTTAGATGTGCATGAATGTGTAGAACAATACCTTGAATATTTGATCACTCAGTTTCTGAAATGGGTACCATAGGATTTAGGGGTTTCTGAAATCGCAATGTTATCAAAGAAGAACCCAGAACCCGCAAGCATTCGCTAGCACCTCTCTAGGCGAGCCTGCAGCAAAGCCTCGCTAAGTCTTCGCTAAGCGAAGCAGTAGCGATCGTAAAAGTAGCTGGTTTTTCTGTTTGCTCTCTAATCTATTTCGTGTTTGTTATGACATGCTTTCTATTGCATCCGTGCACTGTTTACCTGACACTGTTGTTGCTATGATTCTTCTGTTTGGTGTAACTCTTGATTGCACCCCCATCTTGTTATTCTAACTTGTTTGTTGAGTTTTTGTGAGGGCTCACATGACCCTTGAAGAGATAGCTTACTTGGTATTCCACTTTATTTGTGGGATACCATTTGGAGATTTATTCTGATTGCTCTGCTGACTTGCTTTTCTTTGATGGTGTTAGCTTGAGAGATCTATGGGTTTCTTGCTTCTTTAGTTGTTGTTACTTCGGATCTTTATCCGTGTGGTAGATCTCTTGATCCCTTTTACATCATTCCAGCATTTTACCGCTTTCTTAGCTGGAAGACCTCGATAGAAGGCAATGTTTTTGTGTGTTTACTTTTGTGCCCAAAGACCTCCAAGAAGAGGCACCAGTCTAAAGACCTCCATAAAGAGGCAATTGACGGATAAAAGGGATTAGTAGTCAATCCCCTGTTATTCTGTGTGTCGTTCTTTATGCTTACACTACGTGTCGATGCTTCAGAACAAAAGCCCAAGATCTTTTGTCCGGTCAGTCAGTGGAGAGGGTTCCATCTTTCAGAATCCCCACGCTTTGTCATGAGTTCACCCTGTCTAGGGTTAAGAGCTATGAGGTCTTATCCTCATTACCCTCTTGATCTGCTCACCCTGACGTTCAATGTCAGTGGTTAAGAGCCCATGTGATTACCTTTCCATGGCTTGTTTGTCGAGGTTGATATGACCCCTATTGACTAAAGCCCTACCCATGTATGTTTGAGCCCCCTTGTTGGTGCGTTTACCTTATGCTATATGGTTTTTGTATGGTGTGATCGTCTCCCCATAGGATTGCTAGACTTCGTATAGTCTCTCGTCTGCATGTCAATTAAGGTAGCACGGTTCCTTCGTCTAGGACTTCCTTTTTGCATGAGCATTCCTAAAACACAAACAAACTCTATGATTTTTCTTCTCCTAAGAACACATTAACTCCTTCTACTACAGGTGAGTAAGTCTCCAAAGGTCGAGCATCCGGTAGATTGCGTGTTCATCTAAAAAACACCAAAACAAACAAAAATAGGTTAGCCGAGCTACGGTGCTCTGATTCTCAATCCTTCTTGAGATACGTATGCAGCAGGGTAGGGCCTGTGCAAGCAATAATTCTTTCTTTTCCCTACTTTGATTTTCTCCCTCTCGCATCGCATATAAGACTTTTTATACACACACTTTAGACATAAATAACAAACGTGGATCCTGTGGAGTACCACAGACGTGAAGGGGTGCGATAACCTTCCCTTCATGTAACCGGCCCCCTTACTCAGTTTTCTTTGGTTCGAGACTTTGTTTTATCCGTTCCCTCTTGGTTATGCAGTACTACCTTTCCCTCCTCTTGGGATAAAAGTACATAGCTGGCGACTCTACTCTTTTCTTTCCTCGTCACTCTTTTTCGCATTTGTACTTGGATTCGGGAAATCCGGCGAGCGACACCAAGGTTTTGATGTTGTATACCAGCTATTTTGGCCATGATTCGCATGAATCTACAGGACAGTGATGGTTGCTGCAGGACCACGATTGCAGGATGTTTGCCAAGGTGCATTCAGTGCCCAATACACATGAGTTGTCTTATCCAAACAACCATTGTAAGTACAACATGTGATTAGGTGGTTGTGATATCTGTTTGGTGGTGAATATAGGTTTTGTAACAAGGCAACAAGGTTGTACGTTTTGCTGCGATAAAAGATGGTTGTGTGTACTTGCAGGCTAGCTGTTGCAACTCTGTTATGCAGGTTGATGCAAGTTAGTGCAGGGTGCTTGTAAGGCAATGTTAAATGTGTTGATGAGGATGGTAGGTAGCTTGGTTGGTCTTCTTGCAAGCAAACTGTTGGCTGCACTGGTTATGGTTTACATCATATGTAATGCATACCTAGTTCAACCCATGGCTTGGCATGTTTCATGGTTGAAAATGGTTGTACCTTTACATTAGGTCCTGCTGGCTCATGCTCACAACAGGTTTTGGCTTGGCCATTGACAACACTTGTGGTTTTAGGTCATGGCATGTTAGCAACACTTCATGGCTTGACCTTAATGTTGGTTATGACTTTGGTCTATAACAGCGTTGTCAGCTTTGTATTCAGCCATGATTCTGGATTTGCTGGAACGTGTGTAGTACGGATGACGAGTCTTCGTTGTTGCTGCAGCAAATGGCGAGTGTAAGCATTTTGTTTTATGACAGCTTTTGGCAAGTAAATGCATGGATGCATGTATGTATGCAAAAAGATTTGATACGTGCATTCAACATTATTATTATTATATTTTTTTGTAAAAGAAATAATTCCAGGGAATCCGCAAGTTTATTTAACATAAGCAATTATGAAGCGAATAAAAGAGAGACAGTTTATGAAGCCAATAATCGAGAAACTCTTTTATTCAATGTTAGTAAAACAAAATACAAATACATCAAGGAACTGCCCATCGGCTACAAGAAGATCACATTAGTCTTTTCAGACCTCAATCTAATGAATTACAAGCAACTAGAAGCAATTAGATAACAACTTCTCGTAGTAAGCTTGCGATTTGGGGGACAGGCAAGCGCCCCATTTTCCCAACATTGCACTTCCTTCAGGTGGGGGGTTGTGATCTAGCTTGCTTGGAATGTTGTCCAT
This sequence comes from Lathyrus oleraceus, assembly GCF_024323335.1. Lineage (NCBI taxonomy): Eukaryota > Viridiplantae > Streptophyta > Magnoliopsida > Fabales > Fabaceae > Lathyrus > Lathyrus oleraceus. The sequence goes on from NC_066583.1 coordinate 217,277,545, forward strand.
AATTGTCTTCCCTCGGTTGGAGGGGTCTTCAGGATGCTTGTTCAATTATATGTTACTGTCTTTCAGGTTCTCATGTGATTTCTCCTTCAGCTCTTGGATCTCTTCTAGCCTATGATTCAGCTCGTACTGGTTCTGGCGAAGGGTGACTTCTAGCTGTTTGTTGCGGCTTCTCCCATCCTTCAACTCTTTCCTACAAGCTTCTAACAGGCATTGAAGTTTCTTCATTTTCTCCATGTGTTCTAGTTCTACTTTACCGGCTCAGTATTGGGCTTCGGCTAACTGCTTATTTTTGGTCGTCAGTCTGGCATAAGTTCCCTTAAGGGTGTCACCCACTTTGAGTCTTTTGAAAACCTTTGTCTGTACCTCCTCATCCGCTTAACGAACTCGGTCTCTCTTCTGATTCAAATTGAACTTCAAGGTTTCCTTCTCCAATGAGATCTTAGCAAGCTTAGATTTGAGATTAGCATTCTCTTTCTCTAAAGTCTTGATAACCTTCTTCAATTCATCCACCTCAGAATTTGGCTGGTTCTCTGGCTCAGGAGATTGGAGGTTCATGGATGGTTCAGGCGGGAATGGCAACAAGACCTCACTAACTCTGCTCTTGATCCAACTGGTGTAAGCTTCCTTGGAGATACAGTTCTTCTTACCCATCTCTTCTCTTCCTTGAGGATAAATCGACCCCCAAGCCTTGACAATCTTCTTGATCAACTCTGGCTCTTCGACTCCTTCGTATAAATAAAACCCTCTACACTTTCGAGATCAGGTTTGTCCACCATAGGATATCCAAGTTGTCGCAATGCTAACCTCGGGTTGTAGTTGATTCCTCCTTTTCTATCAAGAAGAGGTACATTAGGAAAATCCCCACAATTGAGGATGAGCTTGACACCATCCTACACTCGAGAATACCACGGAATGTCTTCGGCTTTTAAGGACATGATCCTCTAGGACCATTTCAAGTTATCTTTGTTCTCAATGAAGGGACCTTCACTGGGTAGATGCAAAATAAACCATCTATACAGTAAAGGGGTGCAACAGACGATAATCCCTTTCTTCTTCTGGGTTCTCACATGGATGGAATAGTAAGTATCAGCAAGAAGAGTGAGAATCGGGTTCTGAGTCAAGAAGATGTGAATGGCAACCAAGTCTACAAACTCCTCCATATTTGGAAACAAGATAATCCCATAGATGAGTAAAGCTAGATGAGCGTTGAAGGCCGTCCAACTTCCAGCTTCAGCGAAGGTGATAGCTTTGTCTACGAGAAACTTAGAGGTAAAGCCATGGATTCCACCCTTTGGTTTCAGGTTCAATTCTATCTCTTTCTTTCCCATATGTAGAGCTTCAACAAGTTCTCGATATTCAGGAAGTTCCTTAGTGCGGATGTAGGGCACTTGGTTTTTAATCCTAATACCCAAAATATGAGAATACTCTTCCAAAGTCGGCGCTAGCTGGTAATCTTGGAAATTAAAGCACCTTAGTGGTGGATCGTAGAACTGCACCAAGGTGTGCACAACAGTGATGCTGACCTCGGTGTTCAGAATACCCAGCAGGTTACCATACACTTCCTTGAAGGCGTCTTTGTGAGTCAGGTCTAAACGTTCCCCAAGTCCTCTCAATACAGCCAATGGAGGTTCCACAAACTTGTAATTGTGGATGCTCTTTCTCTCGGGATTCATGCTTCACTTCAATTGCTTGGTAAATAGACTGGACTCTTGGATTCCTGGAAAAGACATGCATATGCAAAAAATTTGGTCATGATGAATGATAATGTAATGATGATATGATAATAAGTCACATGGGCTCGGAACTCTGGCAAGTTCTGGACAATCTGTAAGTGCCACATGTTGCAAGTGCAAAAGTTCGACGTAGCATGAGTATCAAGGTAGGTAGAGTCTATGGTTTCCTGCAATGAAAACCCATATCCCCCTCACAGGTGTGGACTATGCTCCAACGTGGTCTCTAGAAGGTCTCCCAGAGTCATTGACTCGAAATAAAAATACCCTTCCGTAGTGAATACTCACAGGACAAAAGTACTTCCAAGTGAATCTAGTCTGGGTGTGGTTCTCGTGATCTCCAACGTGCGAAACACAGGTGTACACGACTATTCACGAGTCTAACTTATGTGTATACTAAGCTCGGGTATAGAGCTTTCCTCTCATGTAGTCTAACCCATCCCAACAACAGTGTAACATATTTATCCATAATATAAAGCAAATAAGAAATGCGATAAATAAAAGCGAGTATAACTATGAGTTAAGCACCTAAACTAGCGAGGGAACAACCTAAACTAGGCTCGACTCCTTCTAGCGACTAGGAAATACTCCCAGTAATGAATTATCCCCAGCAGAGTCGCCAGCTAAAGCTAGCGGAAATATACCTGAATGTATCGCACGCTCGAACATACAACAGAGTCGCCATCAAACTTTATTTATCCCCAAAGGGAAGGGAAAACATCGATAAAACCCGGGGGAAAGAGATATACTGGGTAAGGAAGTCGATTATGCAGGGGGAAGGTATCAGCACCCCAAACGTCCATGGTACTCCATGGGAACCGTTTTGATTGTTCTCGCTCGAATAGGTGTCATCTACAGAGTACTCGCAAAAGAATGGGGGAAAGGAAAGGAAATAGATAGAGTGCTCGGTGAGGATTAGGGCCCTCATGCCTACGTATCCTCATAGTGCAATGAGGAATTCAGAGCTCCGTAGTTCAAAGAACTAATGGTGGGAGGTGAAAAGGAATGTGATAGAAATTATGGTTTGAACCAAAGGATAATATGATTTGAACTCCAACAAGGGGTGAAAATGCGAACTCAAGAGTAAAACTGGTATGAACCAACAAGTGAGGGGTCTAAGACATGGTATCACTGTATTGGAATAACCGAAAAGAAAGGGTTGCCTAAATACGGCTATAAAGTACGTAAGGAGATGTTTGTCTAAGCTACAAGGTTCAATAAGACATACAAATCGGCTCTTGGTTCACAAAAAAGGGGTACAAGATTGAGCACAAAGGTATAATGTATTTGGCTCAAAGAATAGGTGTATCACATGAAGTGAAAGAAGGTAGATTATGAACGTATTATGGAAATGAATGGAGTGAAGTGACCAAAGTCACAGAATAGAGTATCTGGTGATAAGTGACTGAAAAGGTATAGTTTGAAGCCGAAAGTCATATATATTGGAATTCATAGGAGAAATGGAATTTGTACCATAGAGGGAAAGGTGGCATGAACCACAAGTGAGGGGTCTAAGACATGGTATCACTATATGGTTGGCCGAAAAAGAAGGAATTAAGTGTCTGGGTACAAGCCAAACAACTCTTGGTGCAAACGCGGACTACTCATTAAGCGTCCTAAAAGGATGTATATGGAATTCCAAAGAAAGTGTATTTCGATGTCAAAGGTATAATATGTCACTAGGTGGACGATTTATGATCGAAGGTAGATAATGGATAGTGAAAGATATGAATGGTGCCCTAATGCAAAGAGGGAATAATTATAAGTATGCTCGCCAAGGATTCGCAACCTCGTGCCTACGTATTCGCATAATGCAATGAGAAAATCAGAGCAATCATAGTTAACCTCACTAGGACTGAAAAGAAATAGAGATTGGAGGCAAGAGGAAATGGATGATTGAGATTGAAATGATTTGAATGGAAGGATTAAGAATTGAATTGAATTAGGAATGAATAAACTTGATAGTTACTGGATGGTGAGAATCACACTAACTTTCAAGTGGAGAGAGAAGAATCTTTGTAGTTGTTTCTTGCATGAAAGATGAAGACCTTATCAACCGTTAGATTCGAATTACACTAAAGTCTATGAACGAAGGTGAATATGATGAGCGTTGGGTCATACGTCCCATACCTAAAGATACTCAGAATGGGGGTAGGAATACTCCAGTCCCACTCATTCTTCATTACTTAAGGCTCGTATCGTACAACTTGATTCATGATTGATAAGTTGTTGACGTAGTTCTTGCTTTTATTGTTTTTGCTTTGTGAAGATAAACTTGTTAATCGTATGATTAGAATCATGTTAAAGTATATGAATAGAGGTGAGTACGATGAGCGCTGGGTCATACGTCCCATACCCAAAGATACTCAGAATAGGGGTAGGAATACTCCAGTCCCATTCCTTCTCTATTGCTTAAGGCTCGTGTCACACTCTTCTAACTTTGATTTGACAAGTGTTGAAGATGCCACCTTTAATGTGCTTGAATAATCCGCTGCTTGGTATGACTGAGGATGCCTTGATTGAAGATCTTGTCTTGAGGCCTTGAGCTCCACAGCTTGGAAGAAAAGTCTTATTAAGTGACCAAGGGTCTTTTGGTCACTCAATTTAGACTGGGGGATTATACAAGTTCAAAGGATTTAATTAATCAAAATTTCTTTTGATCAATTTAATCAGGGGTTTTGAAGGGAACTAATTTTGGATCTAATTGAAGTTAGTACTTGTTAGAAACTATCCTAAGGGATCATGCATTAGAAATTGATTGAATATTCTAAGTTAGATTAGAAATCCTAAGGGAGCATGTCAAAATATTGATCAAAATCATGATTAAAATTCTATGATAAGTCCTACAATTATTACGAAATGATTGAATTCTAATCCTAAGGGGAACATGCAAATTTCGACACAATATCAAAATAAGCCCATAAGGGGCAAAATGGTCATTTCCTAAAATATGGCTAATTTTATTCATGGTCTAAAATATTTATTTCTAATTAAAATCTAAGAATTGATTGAGTTCTAAAATCTAAGCTAACCTAATGTTTAGAAATTAATTCAATTCTAAGGTCAAGTAAAGCCTAATTTTAATCTAATTAAAATACCTAATTAACTTCTAATGAAAAACTAATTAATTCTAATGGAACTAATCCAATATCGTGCTAATCAAATTCTACAATCAAGATTTAAATCCCCATGGTCCAAATTAATCTAATTAATCTAAGGTTATACTAAAAAGTCAATTAAGAAAACAAAAGAAAAAGGTAATTAAAAATGGGGTATGAATTGAAACTGGGAGTGTAATCAACACTGGATTAATGGGCTTCAGCCTGAGCCCAAGGCTGTTTTTGTGCAGGAAGCAAGGTTCCAAAAATGGTGTTGGAGCAAAACGAACATGGGCCACGTCTGAGCCCAATGCCAATTCCAGCATTTTCAGGGGGTGCACTAGGAATACGCGCAATATTAGCAAAAGGTGCTGATGGGTTTGGTTGAGCCCAAATCAACTTTTTTTCTATCAAGCATTGGGGTGTAGTAGTGAAACGGGGGTGAATCAGTGAAAACACTAATGGGCCACACGAAGCCTGTTTCAATTTCTTTAAAGACTACAGAGGGGGTGTATTAAGAACATCTGGTGTATGGAAAGCAAATTATCATGGGCCCTATCACTTAAGCCTAAACTTCTTTCTTCTGTTGATTTGTCTAAGTCAACAGATCCAAAACGAAGTTAAAAAACGCGCGCTAATTTCTCCCCTAGTCTCATCGTTCGTCCGCCTTGAAACATCGCGCCGGCGTCCGTCGCCGGCGCCGGTAATGGCCTACCACTAAGATGTTGCTACCAATGGATGCACCAAGATAAGCTAATCACGGATATGGGAATGGAATTGTGAGACGATCTCTGTATTGGTCGAATCGAATAGATAAAAAGAAGAACCCTAGCTATCTACCGGTTCAATTAAATGGCGCATGGTGCGAATCAATCCCTAATACTATAGGGCTTCTGCTTCCTAACATAGATATTACACCTTGGCGTGCTCAGAGCAAGAAAAAGACATGAAATGGAAAATGACATACCGGAGAAGATTATCGAAGAATTCGCCTATAAGTTCCCTGAATTTGGTTCCTTCTTCTCCTTCTTCTTTCGTCTTCTTCTTCTTTCTCTGGCTCAGAATAATGGAAGTGATGAACAATGTGTCTTAGCTCAAGCAAAGTTGAAGCTTCAACGTGAAGCTTCAAATGCTTTTAGAAGAGAATAAAGCTCTGGTGAGGGTGAGGGAATAGGTTGCAGAGAGATTGAATTCGCGCAAATGGCCAAGGGTACCCAAATGATGATGATGAATGTGATTAAATAGGCACTAGGTTTGGATTGAGATAGGTTTAGAGTGAGGTTGTGATTCCGTTAGATTTAGGTTAGGAGTTAGTTAACCTTGGCTCACTGAGTCTGAATTGAACTCAGTTAGTTATTCATGACTCAGTTAGTTAAGTTGGTTAATGAGTGAGTGAAGAAGCAATTTTGACTTGCTATTGCAGGTGGCTCTTAAGTGGAGCAAGTTTGTTGGTTCAAGTAATGCCCTGTTATCAAAGTTACAAGTGGATTTAAATGGCTTAGCCTGGCTTAGATGTTAGTGATTCTTGAGAAGAACTATGTTTTGTGTACCAATGCCTTGCAACCCTGGTTTCCCTTTGTCTTTCCTATGAATCCCATTGGGTTCACTTATTCATTTCCATGTTGCTGCAGGTTTTGAGCAAAACTCATTGAACCACACCCATGGTACAACTTGGTCATGACTTGTGAGGTGCTTGCTTAATAGCTTGATCTTTGTTGCCTTTACCTTATTCATTTCCACGTTGCTGCAGGACTTGTTATGGTTTGGTTTCATGCAAGAGTGTTTGGACATTTACCATGTTAATTCCTTGTTAAGCTTTGTTACCAAGGTATGTAAATATAATTAGGTAATGTTGTGGTTCTCCCAATGTTGCAGAAGGATTCTGCAATTGGTTTATGTGATTATTGCCTTCATGTTGACCTTGCCTTGTGCCACACTATCCATTGCAAGTTATTGTACTTGCCCATGGTGTTGACAAAATGGTGGGGTGTTGGTGTATACTCACCGCAGGGTTGTGGTTTGATGAGGCTAGGCATTGGTTTCCAACAAAACCAACTTGCAACATGGTTGAGACTTGCCTTTTGGCTTGATGCAGTAGGGTGCTTTGATCCTAGACACTAATGGTGTTTCATGCTGCAGGTTAATGGATTTGGACTGTAGTGTCTCTCCATGATGCAGGGCAATAAGGATCCAAAAAAGAAAGACCATAGTAGTATGGTAATGGAAACAGGGTCTGCAGATGTCTGTTTTCCCCTGAATTGCCTTGGATTGTTGGACATGGTATGAGTTGTAGGCTGTTGTCATGATTGCTGGTGATGTTGCAGAAGGCATTGCCCTGGTTCATGTTGTACCTGACATTGGTTTTATTGGCAAGACTGGACCAATGTATTGAACTGGTCTTGCTGCAAGGTATGGATTTGTCAATTGCTGGTTCCTATCAATGTATGTTGTGCACAACTAGTTCCAATTGTGGTTTGACTCTCCTCATATGATGCAGGTAAGGCTAAAGTTAAGTTGGAAATAGCCAGGGTGTGGAGGTTGTTGTGGGGTACTCCACTTGGAAAGAACAAATGTCCATTGAGGTATGTGTACATGCTATTGGTTGCTGCATTGACTCAAGCCAAGGTTTGTGATTAAAGTTTTCATGTGTGATGCTTGCAGGATTGATACTAGTTGAGATGGTCAACACCAAATGCCATGTGGTTATCAGCCTATGCATCCTTGGTCTATTTCTGTTCAAGACCCTGTGGTAATATACTGATCCTGCAAGCCAATGTCATGTATGTCTGATCTTGCCAATCCACTGTCATGATATGGTGTTGTACAAGACCAAGGTTTTGATGTTGTATAGCTGCTATTTGGCCATGATTCGTATGAATCTACAGGATAGTGGTGGCTGCTGCAGGACCACGATTGTAGGATGTTTGCCAAGGTGCATTAGTGCCCAATACACATGAGTTGTCTTATCCAAACAACCACTATAAGTACAACATATGATTAGGTGGTTGTGATATCTGTTTGGTGGTGAATATACGTTTTGTAACAAGGCAACAAGGTTGTACATTTTGCTGTGATAAAAGATGGTTGCGTGTACTTGCAGGCTAGCTATTGCAACTCTGTTATGCAGGTTGATGCAAGTTAGTGCAGGGTGCTTGCAAGGCAATGTTAAATGTGTTGATGAGGATGGTAGGTAGCTTGGTTGGTCTTCTTGCATGCAAACTGTTGGCTGCACTAGTTATGGTTTACATCGTATGTAATGCATACCTAGTTCAACCCATGGCTTCGTATGTTTCATGGATGAAAATGGTTGTACCTTTGCATTAGGTCCTGCTGGCTCATGCTCACAGCAGGTTTTGGCTTGGCCATTGACAACACTTGTGGTTTTAGGTCATGGCATGTTAGCAACACTTCATGGCTTAACCTTAATGTTGGTTATGACTTTGGTCTGTGCAGGTTAGGCTTTGCAGCAGGTTGGTATAGTAGGGCAAATGCAGCAGGATGGAAGTTAATTGGCAAAGCAAGATTCCAAAGGTTCAAGGAATGACCAAGCATGAAGAAAACAAGTTCACATGGTTAAATCAAGGAGGATATGGACATGGATAATGAAAAGGGAGTTAGGACTAGTCATTTAGTGATTAGGGATGACCAAAGACCTAGGGTTGACTTTGGTCAAAGTTGACCAAAAAGTCAACTGTTGACCAGAGTCAACAATTTGTCAAAATTCACTTTTTGGGTGTTTTTCTTGTAAATGGACAATGGATTGGTGATTAGGTTGAAAATTAGGGTGTGGGGAATTTGGGTTGACTTTGGTCAAAGTTGACCAAAAAGTCAACTGTTGACCAAAGTCAACAATTGGTGAAAAATGCCAAGACTTGTACTTTTTTGTGTAGAATCAAATGTGATAGTTTTAAAATGATGTGGAATGGATTGAAATGGTTTGAAAAATGATTTGAAATTGGTTTTTAACAAAGGATTTTTTATGACTTGAATGCTTGACTTTGAAAAAGAACATAACTTGACTGACAATATATGTTACCAAGGCCATGAAATGATGGTATAAGATTAGGGTTTGAATGGGGCATCCATGAATCAAATGGCATGATTTGGCAGTTGGCTTGTGACACAAGAAAACTGGTTGTTTGGATGACCAAGACCATAGGTGTATCAACAATCACCTGAGCAACGCCATGACTTTAGGCCAAGACCTATGCCCATAGAAAACCAAAGTAGGGTTAGGCCAAACATATTGGTAAAGGGTGAAGATTGAGGGGTCATGGATGCAAAATTAGGCCACCAAGTTTATCTTTCTCTGAGGCTTACCCCTCAAGCAAGTCTCTTGAATTAAGTCATAAGTTCCAACCATCAGTCCTCTAGTGTGTGAACTTACATTAGGATTTTGAAGACCAAGACAAGGCCTAGGGAAGCTTCATGAGATCATGTTTTGAGGAATTAGGGTTTTGAAGACCCTAGAGGATTGCATGGCCACACCTTTGTTGAAGTCGCCTTTACCACTATCATTAGGGTTTCATATCCCCTATGCTGATGATATGATCAAACCATTCCTTTGGACTTTGATATCTGTGTGAACCCTAGCTTTTTGAGCCCAAGTTTCTTCTGAAACCAATGATGGATGACGCATGTGGATGAATTATGAATGTATGCAAGTCATCTTCTGATCTAGTGATGGGATGCATAGGTGAGAAAGGGGAGGGCAAATTTAGGGGTACAACAGAAGGTACCCACCTTCGAGAAATATAAGGGAAATACTTGTCCCAAGACCCATACCAGGTCTTACTGCAGGAAAATGGCTGCTTATTCGGGCGATGAGAAGTTACTGATACATTTCTTCCAAGACAGTCTCAGCGGAGCATCCCTCGAATGGTACATGCAGCTTGAACGCTCGCATGTGCGTTCTTGGAGAGAGTTAGCTGAAGCTTTCTTGAAGCACTATCAGTATAACACTGATATGGTGCCGAATAGGACACAACTTTAGAGTTTGACTCAGAAATTTGAAGAATCCTTCAAAAATACGCACAATGTTGGAGGGACCTAGCTGCTAGGGTCCAGCCTCCCATGCTTGAGAAGGAAGTGGTTGATATGTTCATGGGAACACTTCAGGGCCCTTTTTATGAGAAGCTAGTAGGGAGTACATCGACTGGGTTCTCTGATCTAGTAGTAGTTGGCGAAAGGATTGAGAGCGGTGTAAAGGCTGGAAAAATCCCGAGCTTTGCTAATGCTGCCAATGGGGCGAAGAAACCCTATGGTGGTTTTCCCAAGAAAAAAAAGGGGAAACCAACGTTGTATCGACCTCCAAGAGGAAAGGTAAAGCTTACCGAACCCCATATTATCAAGTCACAGAAGTGACTCCCAACAGCTATCAACCACCGACATACGCCATTCCTGCGGTCCCACAACCAGCCCCTTATCAACCGCCTGTCCAGTACCAGCAGCCGTACGCGCCCAGGCCAAACAATTATCAGCAATACCCCCCGGGCCAACAACGTCCCAGAAGACAAGAGAGGAAACTCGATCCTCTTCCTATGAGCTGCAGTCAATTACTAAACCATCTGTTGAACAGTTCTCTTATCAAGCTTAGGGAAGCCAGGCCTCCGCCATCCCCACTCCCACCGGGCTACGATGCAAATGCGTGATGTGAGTTCCATACTAGGGCACTCAGCCACACTATTGATAACTGTAAAGCGTTCTGGTATAAAGTTCAAGACCTCCTTGACTCAAAGGCCATATCATTCACGCCGGCGGGGCCCAATGATAACAATAATCTGATGTCTCCTCATGCCGGACATCCCGTGAACATGATTCAAGAGTCTGCTATGGTCGACCGTATCTCGAAGGTCGACATGATAAAGACTCCGTTACTGGAAGTGAAGGAATAGTTGCTCCTAAGGAACATATTCCCTGGATGCACTAATGATTGTGCACAATGTGGGGATACCCCACAAGGTTGTGAAAAGCTTAAAAAAGATATTCAAATGTTGATAGATCAGAGCATCTTCCTGGTAGAACATTCCTCAGCAGCCGATGAGGTGTGTACTTTGGAGATACCCTACTATCCAGTACAAATACCTGTTGAAAATGCTCCCGCAACGCCCCTGGTAATTATTGTGCCGACTCCTTTCCGTACGAAAGCACTAAAGCCGTTCCCTTGAATTACGACTCCACAACCTATCTGCATGGGCGAAGACTCGAAGGAAGGTCTACTAGAACTCGACAGACTTTTGTAATCCATGCGCCCTCTGAGACTCCAAAGCCTGTTGAGTCACCAAAGCCAGTGGAAGTTCAAGAGCTAGTGGTAAACATCGCAGGCACTAGCGGCATAACCCAAAGTGGCCACATATTCGTTGCACCACCACCGCCACTTGAAAAAGAGAATCTTGGGGCTAACGCCAAGAGTAAGGGTAAGCAACCTGCCAACCCGGAGCAAGGGCAAACCCAAACTCAAGGCAAAGTTGTGATGGATGATGTTGAAGAGTTCCTCCGCATCATAAAGAAAAGCGACTACAAAGTGGTTGATCAACTCAACCAGACACCATCCAAGATCTCCATACTGTCATTACTTTTGTGCTCCGAAGCCCACCGAGATGCTCTAATCAAGTTTCTCAGTGCCACCCATGTGCCCCAAGAGATCACAATCAATCAATTCAAAGGGGTAGTGGCTAATATAGCCTTGAAGAGATGCCTAGGCTTTTGCAATGACAAGTTGCCTCCAGAGGGAAAAAATCATAACAAAGCCTTAAATATATCCATAGAGTGTGCTGACACGATAATGTCCAGAGTGTTGGTGGACACAAGGTCTTCTTTAAACGTGCTCCCGAAGATTTCCCTCACTAAACTGACAATAGAGGGCATGTTGATGAAGCCCAGTGCATTGATAGTTCGAGAATTCGATGGTTCATGCTGGTCCATCGTCAGAGAGGTGGACCTTCCTATCAAGATAGGGCCATACACTTTCTTCGTAACCTTCTATGTGATGGATATTCATCCAGCATATAGTTGCCTTTTAGGTCGCCCATGGATCCACGCTGCAGGGGCAGTAACCTCTACCCTCCATCAAAAACTGAAGTTTATCATCAGTGACAAGTTGGTCACCACTGATGGAGAAGAAGACATTCTGGTCAGCCAACTATCCTCCTTCTGGTATGTCGAAGTGGATGGGGAGATTCACGGAACGCCCTTTCAGGCATTCGAGATTGCCAATGTGTTGATGAATCCCCTCAATGGAAGAACATCTGGAAAAGCTGAGCTCCCGATGTCGTCCCTAAAGGATGCTCAGACGATAATAAAAGTGGGCCATCCGGAAGGATATGGGAGAATCTTGGAGTTGCATGTCAATAAAAACAAGTTTGGCTTAGGGTACCATTCAGAGCAGACGACCCAGCAAAGCACACCAGTAAGGGGTGACGAGATGGCCCTCTCCGTTCCAGGAAATTTCGTAAGCGCCAAACATATCTTCCAGGAGCAGGTCACCATGGTAGGCGAAGTCCTTAATACCTCAGAAGCCGATTGCTTTGTGCTCAAGAAAGCGCCGGGACAACAGCTTAACAATTGGACAGAAGTGAACCTACCTGAAGTTACTTTCTGTCAAACGTAATTTTCTATTTTTCATTTCGGATCCCTATGCCCGTGCCTAAGGCATATTGGAGCTTGTAGGCCCCCCGTTGTTTTCATCATTGTTTTAAAATGAAATAAAATGAGTGTTTCGCATACAATTTCGCTATTTGTCTTTCTCCTTACATTTTTTTCAATTTTTTTTCTAAAATAAAGCATGAATCACTCATGCAGATCCGACTCGGATTCCATTGACAACAAAAATGCTATGGCTGATTATAATTTCGAGAGTCCGATCTACCAAGTCGAGGAAGATTGTGAACTCTCAGAGGAGTTGGCCAGGCTGCTGCAGCAGGAATCCAAATTGATTCAACCGCATCAGGAGTCGTTGGAGACAATCAATCTCGGATCCAAAGACTCCAAGAAGGAAATTAGGATTGGCGCCGACCTACATGTCGAGGTCAAGAAGAGGTTGATCGAGTTACTGCATGAATATGTTGATGTGTTTGCTTGGTCATATCAAGATATGCCCGGGTTAGACACAGATATTGTGATGCACCATCTGCCGCTCAAACAGGACTGTCCTCCAGTGAAGCAGAAACCGAGAAGAACTCGACCTGCTATGACTATCAAAATTAAGGAAGAGGTTCAAAAACAGCTGGATGCAGGTTTTCTAGCAGTTTCAAACTACCCGCAGTGGGTTGCCAACATCGTGCCCGGGCCTAAGAAAGATGACAAGGTGCACATGTGTGTGGATTACAGAGACCTGAACAGGGTTAGTCCAAAGGATGACTTTCCACTACCTCACATTGACGTGTTAGTGGACAATACAACTCAATTCTATGTATTCTCCTTCATGGATGGTTTCTCTGGATATAACCAAATCAAAATGGACCCAGAGGACATGGAGAAAACAACATTTATCACCCCGTAGGGGACATTCTGCTACCAAGTCATGCCATTCAGCCTGAAGAATGCTGGGGCAACGTATCAAAGGGCCATGGTCCCTCTCTTTCATGACATGATCCATAAAGATATTGAAGTATACATCGATGATATGATTGCTAAGTCCCAAACGAAAGAGGAACATCTTACCCATATGCACAAGTTGTTCGAGAGGCTGAGGAAATTCCGATTAAGACTTAATCCAAACAAATGCACGTTCTTGGTAAGATCTGGCAAGCTGCTAGGTTTTATCGTGAGCCAACGTGGCATTGAAGTGGATCCCGACAAAGTTAAAGCCATACAAGCTATGCCCGCACCGAGAACGGAAAAGGAAGTTTGTGACTTTTTAGGACGGTTGAACTATATAGCCAGGTTCATATCGCACCTGATTGCCACATGCGAACCGATCTTCAAGCTCTTGCGAAAGGACCAAGCCGTCAAGTGGAACGAGAACTGCCAAAGAGCCTTTAAGAGGATAAACCATTATCTCCAGGAGCCACGCATCTTGATACCACCAATACCAGGGAGACCACTTATTATGTACTTGACAGTCCTAGAGGACTCTATGGGCTGCGCGTTGGGTCAACATGACGAATCAAGTAGAAAGGAACATGCCATCTACTACCTTAGCAAGAAGTTCACTGATTACAAATTGAGGTATTTTTTGCTAAAAAGAATATGTTGCGCCCTCGCCTGGGCTGCCAAACGATTAAGGCAGTACATGGTGACACACACCACTCTGTTAATCTCCAAAATGGACCCAATTAAATACATCTTTGAGAAGCCTGCTCTGACCGGAAGGGTTTCCCGTTGGCAGATGGCCTTGACTGAATACGACATTCAACATGTCACCTAAAAATCCATTAAGGGAAGTGTTTTGTCTGATTACTTGGCCCACCAGCCGGTGGAAGACTACCAACCAATGAGGTTCGATTTCCCCGACGAGGACATCCTATTCATAAGAGAGTGCAATATTCCAGGCCCCGAAGAAGGCCCCGAACCGGGATCACGATGGATGCTCGTGTTCGATGATGCTTCCAACGCACGAGGCCATGAAGTAGGTGCCATCATCACATCACTAACAGGATTTCATCTGCATTTCATCGTAAGATTATGCTTCGACTGCACCAACAATATGGAAGAGTATGAGGCATGTATCTTCGGTATTGAAGCGAAAATCGACTTAAGAATCAAGATACTTGAGGTTTATGGGGACTCAACTCTCGTCATTATCCAGGTACGAGGAGATTGGGAAACCCGCGACTAGAAGTTGATTTCCTACAAATAGCATGTCCTGAAATTGATCCCTTACTTCGATGAAATCTCTTTTCATCACATCCCAAGGGAAGAAAATCAATCAGCGGACACCCTTGCTACCATAGCAGCCATGTTCAAAATCACTTGGAAGAATCAGGCTCCTGGTATCAACATTGACCGCCTAGACGAGCCAGCATACTGTCTAGCTACCGAAGAGGAGTCAGATGGCAAACCATGGTACCATGACATCAAGACGTATCTCAAAAAAAAGGTGTACCCAGACAACGCGTCGATCATAGACAAGAAAGCATTAAGGAGGCTCTCCTCTAAGTTCTTCTTAAGTGGAGAGGTGTTATATAAGAGAAGCTATGATTCAGTGTTGCTCAGATGCATGGACAGACGCGAAGTCGAGCAAATTATAACTGACGTGCATGAATGATCGTTTGGGACACACTCCAGCGGGCACTCAATGGCTAAAAAGATCCTTAGAGTGGGATACTACCGGTTGACCATGGAAACGGACTGCTTTTGTCATGCGTAGACTTATCACAAATGTCAAATCTATGCTGACAGGATACACGTGCCTCCAGTACCTCTCAATGTCATTTCATCGCCATGGCTTTTTGCTATGTGGGGGGTCGATGTGATCGACCGTATTGAACCGAATGCTTCGAATGGGCATAGGTTCATCCTGGTCGCCATCGACTATTTTACCAAATGGGTGGAAGTTGCGTCATACGTAAACGTCACCAAACAAGTGGTAGCCCACTTCCTGAAATGCGACATCATTTGCCGTTATGGGATTCCCAACAAGATTATCACAGATAATGGTTCGAATCTTAACAACAAGATGATGAAAGAATTGTGCAACATTTTCAAGATCGAACACCACAATTCTTCACCTTATCGGCCAAAAATGAACGGTGCAGTAGAAGCAGCCAACAAGAACATAAAGAAAATTGTTCAGAAAATGGTGAAGACATACAAGGATTGGCATGAGATGTTGCCCTTCATGCTACATGGCTATCTCACTTCAGTGTGAACCTTGACCGGGGCAACCCCGTTCTCTCTGGTATACGGTGTGGAAGCAGTACTTCCAATTAAAGTAGAGATCCCCTTGTTGGGAATCCTAGAAGACGTCAAACTGGATGAAGCATAATGGATTCAAGCCAGACTCGATCAGCTTAACCTCATCAAAGAGAAACGCATGACAGCTCTGTGCCACGACCAACTTTATCAGAAGCGGTTGAAGAGGGATTTCGATAAGAAAGTGCATCCCAGGAACATCCAGGTCGGTGACCTGGTACTCAAAAAGATCATGTTTATCCACATAGACCCTCAGGGAAAGTGGACCCCCAATTACTGTTGGTGTAAGCCCTAGAGGCCAATACTTTTGGTACTTGTATCGAATTATTTATTAATAATAAAAGGCATTTTCTTTATTATGGTTGATTAATAAAGTCCCTAGAATAGATAGTCCGTTTAATGTATTAAGTATGACTTAATCATGAGAACACATTAAACATAAGGGCACTATTCTTAAAGTATCCGTAGTCGAGCTTTAATGTGAAGTGGGATAACATTAAAGCATTAAGACTATTATGTTTGTAGACTGATGATCACATCTCATGGATCATGGATAAAGAGTTATCAAGTCTTAAACATAGGTATGAATATTAGGAGTAATATTTATACCGGATTGACCCGCTATGAGAATACTATATAGAAAGTTATGCAAAGTGTCATAAGTTATTCTCATGGTGATAATAGTGTATACCACTCTTCGACCTGAAACCACTATGGATCCTAGATGTAGAGTCGAGTGCTTTATTACTGATCCAACGTTATCCGTAACTGGATGACCATAAAGACAGTTGATGAGTACTCCACGAAGCATGCTGAGGGACATGAGTGTCCTAGATGGAATTTGCCAATCCTGCGTAACATGATAAATGTCTATGGGCCCAATATTGAACTGGACAAGGGTGACACGGTCTATACCTTGTGTTCAATATAGACATAAGGGCAAAGGGGTAATTATACACATAATTATTATCACAGGAGGTTTTGTCAGATCACATGACATTTTCGTGACTTGGGTAGCAGTGATGTGTTGCTAGATACCGCTCACTGTTTATTATGTTAAATGTGTGATTTAATATAATTGCCAACGTCGCGAAAACCTATAGGGTCACACACAAAGGACGGATTGATGAGAGATAGAATAATTAAGGAACACCGTAAGGTACGGTGCACTTAAGTGGGAGACGAAATATGGTAAGGTACCAAATACTTAAGTGATTTTGGCATATTATGAGATATGGGCCAAAATGCACTTAAGTGGGCTTTTTGGCTTGAAGCCCACACAAGTGGTTCTATAAATAGAACCCCTTGGGTAGAAGCATTGTCACCCTAATTCACTCAGACAGAAATTCAAGTAGAGACTTGGAATTTTGTTTCCCTCTTTCTCTCACTCAAAGCCTTCATTCATAACAGCTAGCACTGCGATTGAAGGAATCCGTTCGTGTGGACTGAGTAGAGACGTTGTCATCGTTCAATGTTCGTGATCACCCCGTGGATCTGTATCAAAGGTTTTGATCATTATCAGAGATCTGCACCAAAGGTTTAAATCGCCACAAGAGGTAACGATTCTATCACTGATCATGCCCATTCGTAAGGATCACTAAATGGAGAAATTTTTAAATTCCGCTGCGCCTTGGATGGCTATTCTCCTTCAATTACGAAGGATCATATGTCGTGAGAAAGGTTTTCTAAGGAGGAGGCTTGATTCTCTCGACTATGGATGGGGACGATCTCGCATCACCCATAAGTGCAGACGCAGTCAAGAAATATTATGCCTGATATGTAACCCGCTAAGTTGATTACCCCAAGGGGCAACTTAGGCAAAAATGGGCATCCTGGTGGACCGCAAAAAGAAAATTTCCAGGCAAAAATTAGGGATATAAAACAAAATAATTGAAAACCCCGCTAAGTTGATTCCCCCTCAAAGGGGCAACTTAGGCAAAAAAGGGTATCCTGCTAGGTTGAAAACCCGAAAGGGTGGTCTAGGCAAAAGTTAGGGATTGACAAGCAGAGACTGCATGTTGTTTGGGGCCTGTGAATATGTCTTCCCAAGCAGTGGAAACCCGAGTGGAGGGATCAATCCAATCACCATCGACTGGGGCAGAGTGCGAAGATTCAGAAAGCATAACGACTATAGCATAATTGGACCTTAATGGAAATCCGAGATTTTCCTATTGCCAATTTGTTTTCGTGCAATTACCTCATTTAGGAATTTCCTCCTTATTTTAAATGCCCATTTACGAGCCTGTTTTCCATCAATAAAATCTTCATTCAGAATCTCCTCATTTTTATTGTTAGCTTGCATGCGAAACATGACTGTTATTTCTATATAAACAATGCAATGAAAATTTCGGGGATAAAAACAATAGTGCTGAAATAAAAATTTGATTTTTACATTGATCACAAAGTGTCTAAGGGTAAACACGATGCCCAATTTATCGCACACATCGCACGAAGACATAAGATCACAAAGATCCTGGGACCTATGAAACTACAACCAAGGAGATTTGGAGAATTGTCATTCGCCTTGGTAGCCCCATGTGTATTTATACACCAGCCTGGGTATTAGAAGATCCATGGCAGATTCTTTCTTCCGACGGCAGTGGGAAGGCAAGAAGTCGGGAAGTCATGCAAGACGCAACCCGCACCCTACAAACAAGAGGTCTTGTGACCCAAGCAGATGTGCCTCTGTTCAAGGCACACCACGCCCAAACTTGGGGCATTCGTGGACCCTCATACTGTTGCACAAGCCCGTCATGCACAATTCATAGTATCTCATGTATATCATCTGATATAATCATGAAGTTCTTTAAACGAGAAAGAAGCAAGTCTAAACTCTCTTGGAAATACTCAATAGTCCATTTCCGTCGGCACATTCCTTGAATCCAACCCTGTGGATAAACCATTTTTCAGTACCCCCTCAGCATTCGGTCCCAGCTGGGAGAACCATTTGTAAGTCCAGTTCCAGTGACCAAACTATCCCCAGAGTCCCGTTCTGTTGGCGGCTCGTCCCATTTCCCCAGCCATGTCAAACATACATAATGTCAGACCTTCCTGTGTGTCTTTGGAAATCGAATATGTTTGACCAAGTCCCCCAGTCGCTTAAGAGTGAGTCACATGGCTATAGCCATTCTCTTCCTATCCCGATAAGGTTAACTTTGGGACAACATCCCTAATGGTGTTTCCACTATTTTTCTTCCTGATAAGGTTAACTTCAGGATACTTCTCTTTTCTTCCCAATAAGGTTAACTTCATGATCCGTTTCTTCTCTTCCTAATAAGTTCAACTTCAGGATCTTTTTTTCGATAAGGTTAACTTCGGAAACATGTTTTCACCCTTTCTCTTCCTAATAAGGTTAACTTCATGACCTTTTTCTTCTCCTCCCGATAAGGTTAACTTCGGAACCAATTTTCATTTCTTCTCTTCCTGATAAGGTCAACTTCAAGGTCTATTTCTTTTCTTCCTGATAAGGTTAACTTCAGAATACCTTTCTTCTCGTCCTGATAAGGTTAACTTCATGAGTCATTTCTTCTCTTCCTGATAAGGTCAACTTCAGGATTCGTTTCTTCCCTTTCCGATAAGGTTAACTTCGGAAATCATTCACTTTTTTTTCTTCCTGATAAGGTCAACTTCAGGGTACTTCTCTCCTCTTCCTGATAATGTTAACTTCGGGAGTCATTTCCCCTCTTCCTGATAAGGTCAACTTCAGGATCCATTTCTTCCCTTTCCGATAAGGTTAACTTCGGAAACTTTCTTCTCTTCCTGATAAGGTCAACTTCAGGGTCCATTTCTTCTCTTCCTGATCAGGTGAACTTCAAGACCAGTTTCTTCCCTTTCCGATAAGGTTAACTTCAGGAACCTCTTCTCCAATTCTTGTCTCCCTGATAAGGTCAACTTCAGGATACCTTTCTTCTCATTTCGATAAGGTTACATTCGGAAACTCCTTTTCATTTCTTCTCTTCCTGATAAGGTTAACTTCAAGACCCTTCTTTGCTCTTCCGATAAGGTTAACTTCGGGAACATGTTTTCAGCCCTTCTATTCCTAATAAGGTTAACTTCAGGATTCATTTATTCTCTTATGATAAAATTAAATTCGGAACCCCCTTTCTCGTGTCCTCTTTTCCTGATAAGGTAAACTTCGGGACCCCCCTATTTTTCTTCCCCAGTTCCAATGAGGTTAACTTTGGAATATTTCCCCAACGATATCGCCTTTTCTTATCTTCCTGATAAGGTTAACTTCAGGACCATGTTCTTCCTTTTCCGATAAGGTTAAATTCGGAATTCCGTTCCCATCCCTTCTCTTCCTGATAAGGTTAACTTCATAATCCTTTTCTTCTTTCCCCGATAAGGTTAACCTCGGGACCCGTTTCTTGTCTTCCTGATAAGGTTAACTTCAGGACCCCTCTATTCTCTTTCCGATAAAGTTAAATTTGGAAACCATTTTCCATTTCTTCTCTTCTTGATAAGGTTAACTTCAGGACCTTTTTCTTCTCTTTTCGATAAGGTTAACTTCGGAGCCCCTCCCTTTACCATTTTCTTCCCTCTACGATAAGGTTATCTTCGGACCCCATCCCCCAACAAAGACAAATTGTGTTCAGCCCCCCTTCTTTCTTCCCGGTCATAAATAAAACAAAAATAAAATCCAGGTTCCACTTAGTAAACCTTGTTCCAGAAAACATCTTTCACCCATTTCTCCCTGACGGAAAACTTTCTCAATGAATGCCAGAGAGTTTTGAAAGTAACACGAAATAAAAAACTTGTTAATAATAATAAAAAAACAGAGAGCTTGTCGGAAAAAAAAGAGTCAATCATATTGCATTAGTATCCCACATATGTCATGCATCTCCAACCTTTCATAAACCATCGACCAGATAACACTTAAATCCCCAATAGCTGCCCTGCATAAAGCTAGCTTGTTCATCCTATATCTCAGTGAAGAATTTCTTCGTGACCTATCTTCACATTTCATTTGTTCTTGGTGGGAAAATTTTATGATGTTTTAGTATTTAATCATCCCCTACCTCGAATGTCCGAAAGCTGTTACTATCCATACATTCAGGTTTGAGAAAATTAAATAGGGGCAACTGTCATACCCCAAAATTCACCCTACCCTTCACAAAGTTCATCTAGGTCACTAACCTTATTCATATGCGTAGCCTCATAGACAATTAATTTCATATGCATAACCATGGCCCATTACAAGAGGACATGATTTAGATTCATGGCTTTATGCTTGCACCCAGGGGAAACTAGAATTTCCTAACAACATGGAAATGAACCTTGGTGCTTGGATAATATGCCTATACTTGGTATGTCAGTTGTGGCTTCTTGGAGAGGAAAAACCCTAATTTGGGATCCTTACTTGATCAGGGTTGTTCCCAAACCCTACTTTATATCTGTGTGTCCTCTTGGTCCCATTTCAGTGGTTCACCATCATCCCATAGTGTGCATGTTCCGCTTGCTTGGCTAAGACCCATCATCACCCCATAGCTCGTGTGGATTGATCTCAGGGCCTTGTAGGTTCATCTCTTGGTTGTCTAAGATCATTGGTTCGAGCCCATTTCCATGGCATCATAACTTCCACTCGATTCAATTCATCCTTAGCAACTCATATGATCATTTCTTCTTGCTTAGGCCAAGCCCATGTGGCCATTTCAAAAGCCTGGTCTATGCTTTACTATTTCATATGATCATTGTGTTTTAAGTCCATCTATTGCCATTGGTGCTTGGTCCATGGATCTTTGTTAAGTCCTATTTCATGATACATATGGGGTTTTGCTAAGGTTTTATTTCATGCTTGGTATCGTCCATCCGAGTCATTATCCACCGGTCCATGCTAAGGCCTAAATTGATCAATGCTTTGCACCATCCCTCACTCTTATTGGTTTGGCTTTGGTCTACCCATAATTCATGTCTTTGGGATTCATGCTAATGCTTCATAGACTTGATTATCATCCATGTTCATCCATTCAATATCATTTCAATCTTGTTTATTTCAATCCATTTCAAGTATATTCTTACCATGGTTCATGGTTCAAATTCATCAATTCATTTCAAGAGTCATACTTATTAAAAGTTCAATACAAGTCACTTATTCCATATTAATCCATTCATTCACGAAATTCAAAATCCATTACAAAGCATGAGAATGCCCAAAATATGAAAAAGTTACAAAAAATTGGAAAGGCTGACCAAATGTTGACTTTGGTCAATAGTTGACTTTTTGGTCAACTTTGGCAAAAGTCAAGTCATATTTTCCTAGGCCTAATAATACTTGCTCCATGTTGATTTCCCATAGGCCCTTCTTCTATTCCAATTCCATGGTTCTTGTTGCTTTATGAGCAATTAATTTGGTTTCCTTCGAATGCTAGCCACTTGTTGTGAGCTTTCGTTCAAGTCATCACCAAGGTAAGTGGCATTGGAGTTGAACACAAGACTGCAACATTATATGCACAACAGGCACATAAACACAAAGGCAGGAACAACACATTACTATGAACAAAATCCATGAAAAAACTTGTAGTTAAAACACATTAAAACCATACCAAAACAACACAAAAGCATTGCAATGCACCGATAAGGCTTACTGCAGGGCTGAGCCAAACAACATTCATTTCAAGCCAAACATCACAACTTTAGATCAGCAGCAAGACATCATAACAATTCGTAACCATAATGCATTGATGGCTTAACAAAAACCTACATCGGTATCAGTTCACAACAGGCTGCAACACTCACCAAGCTAAGGCAACAAGGTTCACAAAAATCCTGCAACAATAACATTTATAGCAGTCACAAGGAAATTGGCAAACACAAACTCCAAACATACATGTCACAACCAAAATCTCATACTAGTCAGTTCAACAGTATTTAGTTCGGGGCATGGTTCATTCAAATCGCAAACGAGCCCATGGACATCAAACCAGACATGCAGCAGACCCACGTCCTAACCTCCACGTGGGCACCAACCTGCAACCAACCTAGATACCTGGATAGACCAAGGCAGTGCAATCCAAACATGACCTCATGCTTGTAGTGTGAAACAAGGCCAAACCCAACTGGACTTGCATAACATCAGCAGTGCAGTTCAAAACAAGACTTGCACCCAAACGTCCAGGCAATACTGCAATACTACATAAAACAGGGAAATGTTAACACCCTGAAACCAACTTGATGACCAACATTGAGCCAAATGAGTGTGCTGCAATATGCCTTGATCAGTGTTGCATAACCAACATCCACACTACACCAATCCAGCTTCCATATGTATGGTCAACATCAAAAGGACCCAAATTGCAGCATACCCATACCTGCAGTTGGCAATGCTAATTCTACAACAGGTCATCCAATAGTGCATTAGGAACATAACAAAAGCCATAATACACAACTGACCAAACACACCCTTACAAGCCAACAATTCTGTAGCAGATTCCTCATCACTAGGCACCATAGAGCTGCATACACTCAAACCTGTCATTCAGTGAAACCATGGTTAATCAATAAACAGCCTACCTAGCAAAATCCAAATGCCACATCAACTCATAAACCACGACCAATCCAGCAAAACCTCATGCCTTGTAAGAATCAGCAAAACCAACTTCAGACATGCCTGTAGAATTGGAAATGGTACAGGGTAAAATCAATAACATCAACATCATCAAATGACAGTGTAACTAATCAAGATAGCTAGCCAAATATACCAAAACCTTGCATCCATATCCTACCAAAGCAACCTACATGGAAACCAATGGGCACATCAAGCAACGGTACTCATGATATAAGCATTCCAAACATGACCCTAAGCTAGCATCCACAAACCAAAATTGGACCAAAACAACATACCAATTCAAATCATAACAGGGATCCCCCTAAACACACCAAGCTACACCAGAACCTATCGCTCATAACGGGCAGTTATTCAAAAGTGAACCTTGAAAACAGCCATACACTAATAGGTTATAGGACCATATCTGGCAATAGAAAACTTCCAACTCATATTGCCAAATCAGGACTTACCAGCGAATGAGAAACCATGCTGAAGTAAAGTCTTAAGTCAAGATGTCGTCTCAGCAATCATACAACACCAGACCCTGTTGTTTCAGATCACTCTCCAAGCGTTTCACCTTGACTCTGCCATAAACCAATGCAGTGCACCATTCCATCCATTACAGGCTATCAAAACCATCCATAAAGCCATGTCATATTGGACCACCAACAAATCTGCAAAACATGATAAAGCATCTTAACAACACGACTGTATTAGCTAGCTCACCATTCATGCAGTCCAACAGTTCCATG
Organism: Lathyrus oleraceus; assembly: GCF_024323335.1. NCBI lineage: Eukaryota > Viridiplantae > Streptophyta > Magnoliopsida > Fabales > Fabaceae > Lathyrus > Lathyrus oleraceus. Next base: position 217,301,522 of record NC_066583.1, read on the forward strand.
AATAACACCTAACAGGCTACAGGATAAGCTGACATAAAATGAGAAGATAAACCACGAGCTACATGAACTAAATCCAAGTGAGAATGACTGCCACTACAGACATGTTGAACCAATACACAACGGCCGTGCAAACCAACTGTACACCAAGTCAAGGCAATGCAAAATCAGCATGTCAACCATCACCACACTACACCATAGCCTGACCTGAACAACGAGTTGATCACCAATCCAAAATTACAATGGCCTCACTGAACACATTAAAAATAGAACCTGCAGCATGTTCAACAGGTCACCAACAAAATCTCACATGACTTCAGTTCAGATATAACCTACAGTGGCCAGTCATTAATATTTTTCCTTTACACTCATTTAACCAACTCAATGTAACTACCATGCTACCTGTCATAATAGAAATTCATAACTGAATTTCACAATCCCAATGTCCAAACCACCTATAAATACATCTCCAATCATTCAACAAAGAGGTTAATCATTTTTTCACTCAAAAATCTCAATCAGTTTCAGATTCAATACCATTCAACCACTCTCCAAGAGGATTTACCCTCACTCTCTCAACTCAAAAATCTCAATCCATCTTCAAAATCCATCAACCACTGCTCAACCCTGATCGAATCCCTCATCTTCATCCATCCCAATCATCGGTTTTCATTCAATCAGTGGATCGGTTCTCAACCTTACCTTCAACTTAATTTGAAGTTCATCTTCGATCCATTCGCATCAACAGGGAATACGAAGAAGAAGAAAGTGGAGGAAGTAAAAGATTCGAGCAGAAGTGAAGGAAGAACCAGACGTACCTGAAACTTCGTTGTCGTCGCCACCATCAAAACACTCCGGTAGGCATTCTGAACTTCCCCGTTTATTCGTTTCTTATCACCAGTAGGTTGATAGGAGATTGAGCACCAATAACCCTAAGGCCTGAGATTGAATCATGGTGTGGTCACTATTTAATTTGATTAGGGATACCTAGGGTTCTTGACGGTGGACTATTCGATTGGATAATTAGGGCTTAAATCCCGTGACACTGATCGTAGATTCGAAGATATCTTGAGGATTCGAATAGGATAGTGGCTTCTTTTTTTTCTTTGCCGGCCACCGCCGTCGGAGATGATTCCCGACGCGGTGGCCCACGGTGGTTGTCGACTGGATCTCCGAGTCCGACTCAATGTCCCCTGCGCGCCTTTTTCTCTTTATTGAATTTAAATGTGTATTCCCTATTACCAATCACTGAACGACACATGTACTGTGTCAAGGCCACCATTGACCAAAACCTGTTGGGCTCATGTGTAATGGGCTTGGCTTAGGCTTACCAGTCAAACCCCTAGTGACTATTGTACCCCCCCTCCATGTACAAACTGGACAACGAGTGGGCCCTGCGCCCCTAGCCCATTGAGATTGATTCTTATACCCTATACTCAGAATATGTACCCCCTGACCCATTCTTTTGATTTAATTATTTTTCTCCATTATTTTCAATTTTAACTTTTGATGTTTATTCTTAGAGTTGTTCTTACCATGATTAGGAATATTAAAACCTATTAATTGTTAGTTGTAGTTTAGATTTAGGGATTAAGAATGTTTAAGGATTTTAAACGCTTTGATTGACTCACGTGGAAAACTCCCTAAAACAAGAATTGATTAGCCATATTATATTTTTTTATATAGTTTTTCTATTTGATTTTTGGCAATTAACATGCTTAGGATTAATCATTTTAATTCCCTTTTTTAATTCCATGTGTCATATTCATGTATTGTGCGACTTTCAATTCCGTTTAATTTTAATTGTTCATGTTCTTTGATTATGGTTATTAGATCCAAATTAAAAATGACATTTCAATTTGATATGATCATTATATCATTTCATCATTCCAACATTTCATCCACCATTAATATCATTTCATCCACCATTAATATCATTTCATCATTCCAACATTTCATCCACCTGTTTAGCATTTTTTGATATTCAAATTAATTCCATTTTATACTAACCATATTTGTTTTTGTGGTTGCATGTGAATGAGAAATCCACACCATCCAAGTTATCCCTTTTATTTTCTATTCATTAGTTTGTATTGTTTGAAGTGCCATGCCACTTGTATGGTCTAGGCATGGCACATGATTTGTAACTTGTAGTTCCCTTTCATTCCTTTATGTTGTATTGTGTAGTTCCCCCCCCCCCCCCCCCCATGGTGGGTTAAATGTTCCCCCTCCCTTAACCATGTAATAGCCTAGATTTATTGCTTTCTAGTTAGTTTAATACACATGTTAATAATCAAAGATAAAACATAAAACGATAAACAAAGCATTCCCAAAGAAACAAAAGGTACTTGATTCAACGTCAAGTTGTTTTTCCAAATAAAACTCACACCATTGCAACGCGAATGCTTGATCCAACGTCAAGCATCCTCCATCCACTCCAAGATCCATTATTCACATATATTCTCCATTCTCTTCTCAATCTTCATTCTATCTCTCACCTCCATTCTTCACTCACTAATTTTTCATAATAAATTCAAATGCTTGATCCAATGTCAAGTACTTTTTTCAAAACCATTTTCATAACAAACTGGAATGCAAATGGGGTGTACATGTTTGTACACAACATTCAAGCAATTAGGTTGTCGGTCGTACCTAGCCTGAGGACCCGACACTTGACTTTCCCCCTAAAAACATATAATGATTCAAATAAATTAGATCTAGGCGCTATGAGGAAGAAAAAGAATAGTTAGGACTCCATTGTCCTCTCGATTCCCAAGTACTTTGATTATTGACTATACTTAGTCAAGGGTTAAAGACTTGTCTCCCTCTAAGTTCCAACGATTAAACTTGCCAAATTCTTTCACAATTCAAATCTCTTTTTGGACGAAAAAGAGTGGTTAGGATAACTTATCCTCTCAACTCCCGAGTTATTGGACCATTGATTGTATCTAGCCGAGGGTTTAATGCTTGTCTCCATGCATAAAATCGACCCCAACAAATCAAATCATCTTTTGCCTTAGCGCACTCTTCAAAACCTTTCAATAAGGATGTGTTACATTCGTTCCACCGTGAACGAAGCTTAAGCCTCCATGTGTGAGCAAGTAATGTTTAACTGCTAGAGTGCAAACCAAGCGTATCCATTCTACCACAAACAAGCAAATACTTTCCGCTTCCATGACAGAGTATACAAGAAAGTGAACAGTAGTGCGTGAACGTGAATACTGTTCAGTAAAAACAACCAAACAAATACTCCATTTTTTAGCCGAACTACGAAGCTCTGACTTCCCTATTACACGTATGGGGATACGTAGGCACGAGGGCCCAAATCCTTGGCGAGCACATTAACTTAAAACTTATTTTCTCCACCATATTATCATCTCATCTCATTCCCGATAGTAAGCAACTTACAGATAAATAAACATCCATACGCATTTGATACGAGCAAGTGGTTCCCATGGAGTACCATGGATGTGAGGGGTGTTAATACCTTCCCCTTGCATAACCGACTTCCAAATCCGCTCTTGGTTATGAGACCGTTTCTCTCATTTGGGGTTTTATCTCTATTTTCCCTTTCCTTTGGAATAAATAAAATTCGGTGGCGACTCTGTATTTTGGGTACAAACATGGCGAAGTGGACTAAGGCTACTACCATGATGGAAAACTCCACTGTTGATTCTGGTTGGGATATGATGGATAATTTCATGCTACTATTGATGTGGGTTGGGTGATAAAGTCTATTATGGATGTTGAGAGCGACCACCACAACATCCATTGTTTTTTCCTCTTCCATGGTAGTCACAATCATTACCTTCTCAGCCACGGTTGGAAAGAGTAGGATCTGATGCATCAGTGTGTGAGGCGATGAAGGCAACATTGTAAGTGGTGTTGGATAACTTTTTCACCATGGTTGTTTCTTTTAAGATGCTCATGGATCGTGCTTAATAAAAGGGTGGAAGAGAATCATTGTGACAAATTTGTGAGCCTACAATAACATAGGCATCATTTAGGCTAAGATGAGTTGAAGAACCAAACACTCATTGGATACAAGAGCCCCGATATTAGATAGTTGGTCGGAGATGGATTTGAGATACTGACAGTAAGAGGATGCATTAGAGAATCGTTCCATATGAGCGTGTGAAAACTCTTGTTCTAGGTAAATAGCAGCATACACCATGTACAAATGTGACACCCTGAAGAACCGTCTAATATACTCTTCGACATAGATCCAATTGCTCACAACTATTATACTTCGTGTGACACCTCAAATCCGATCAATTAATTTAATTGAATTATTTGGAACTTTATTTAATTAATTGGTGCTTTAATTATTTGTTGTGTGATTGTGGGGGGTAAGTATCCTTGGAATAGAGGTCTAGAGAAAGTAAGAGTTTGGTATAGTTTTTTATAATTAATTTAGATTTTGATTAATAGAATAAATGGTATTTTATTTGAATTAATTATTTAATTAGTAAAAATAATGGAATTGGACCATTGGTGAGAATTGGAGAAAATAAATGGTAAAAATAGAGAAGCTAGTAATGAGATGGACAGAGTTCATAATTAAGCAAAATGTTGGGGGAGTATATATATATATTCTAACATTTTGGGAAAGAGTTGTGTTTTTAGAGAAATATAATATACATAGAAAATAGGTAAAAGAGGAGAGGAAGGGCATAGGAAATTGAAGAGAGAACTCATACAAGTTGCACAATCATCATCAATTGTTGGAAATCTAATCTAATAGGGGAGATTACTTATTTAATGGGTGTTTAAGCATGAGGACGTAAGGATGAGTCCTTGACCTACAATAGAATTGGGTGTTCTAATGTTTGATTCTGAAGTTGTTGTTATTATTGTTGTTCTATGATGAATTTGATGTGAATTTTATTGCTATTATATGCTCACTATTTTTTGTTTTGAGATGTTAAATATTTTCCACCATGTTCAAGGGTTTGGAAGGTTTGAGGTAAATATGAATTAATGAGATTGAATGATTTTATTGATTCCAATATGTGAATTATTGTGAAATTGTTGTTTTAATCATAGAATAAGTGTAATATGTCAAACTCTGAGATTGGGGATTTTTACGGCATCGAAATCGGAGGTCCGGAAGAACTTTTATGGTGGAAAACATAGAAAAATAAATTTTGGATATTTACCAGCGGATTCTGGGACTTAGCGACGAACTGACCGTGGGAAAAACTCAGTTTTGGGTGACGTCCGTCACCCCTAATGCCTTATGCTATGCCTAACGAAAAATATTATAACTTGAGTTTCGTAACTTGAGTTTCAAAGAGTTGGAAAGCTAAAGTGAATTACTATCAATTGGTAATAATTTCAGAGATTGATTATGATAAAAAATTTATGCTTTGAATATTTGAAATAAATGTTGAACTTGAAACTTGTTTTATCTCCAGACAATTTTTGCCGTAACTTTTAATCCGTAAGTCCAAATGACGAGTCGTTTGAAGGTTAAAAAGCTAATGCTCAGAGCTACATCATAGCAGTGATTGGTGAAATGCTTGAGTAATAATCACATGCCTATTGTAATGATGTTATATGGATTTGTATGATCGATTAATGAATCATTGTGTTAATTTGATGATATATTGATGTTATAACGAATTAACGTGATTGAATACTTGTGAATATACATTTGTTGAGTTGCTAATGTTGATGTAGTTATTATGATGTTGATGTTTGATGATGTGCTTATGATGTTGCATGTTCAAATATATGCATGCCATCTTGATGATGATGTTTTTATAATGATGTTGTCGTGTGAATTGAGAGAGTGACGAGGTCAGCATGTTTGAGGTGATATTTATGACTATTATGTTGTTGTATGTATGTATAATAATTTAATCGATGAGATTGATTGAATACTTGAGTTGCACTGAATTATATGATGTTATGCATTTTTTGATTGTGATTGAAACGTAATCCAAATAGGGGATTACTTGAGTTGTCAATGCATTTATATTAGGATCAGAGAGGGGTCTTAACGCGTTGGTTTGATGATATGATCATGCATCATAAAATTTGTGTCATGAGGCATATCTGGTAGTTTAAAGAGGGGATTAGTGGCTTGTCTCAAGCTTAAAAAGGGGGTTTAGAGGTCAGAGGGGGCTCATGGGTTCACAAATATTGGGACCCAGTTTCCAAAGAGAACTGAAGATTGAGTTGATACCATATGCATATGCATAGAGTTACATAGTCGAGTTGCATTGCACAATGAGTTATATGCATAATTGTTGGGTTATGATTGGTTGATGAGTTTGGGTGTCAGAATGTATTGTGATATATTATGGATGAGATTGTGTAAACTATGTTGTGCTTGATATCCTACCTTGTAGTATATGTTTCTTATTGTTGAATGTGATTTCTCACCCCTTCTGTTTGAATATTGCCTTTACATGGGCGTTGTGCACACACTTAAGAGTAAAGTTGTTGAAGTAGGATATTGACTAAGTCAATGCCAGTATTAGATGATGATGCATCAAAATAATGACTGGACTTGGAGCTTGTCGACAACTTGTGAAGTTTCTGTAGCCTCTTAAGAGCCTCAGTAGGATTTTTTCTCTTAAGGGCGAGGATTTCTTTTTGGCTCATAGAAGTATTCGACAGTGAATTGTGTATGTCAGTGTGAGCTTGGACATGTTTTTGGTTACCGGGTTGGTCATTTTCCAAGATGGGAGCAGTTTCTAAGTTGGGCTTATTTTGATTTTCATTATTCTTTGTTGGGTTTTCGGGTTAAGAGTCATCTAGAGCTATGTTGTCTTGAACGGATCCAACATTGTTGTCCAATTCTTCTATATGGTGTGGAGATTTTTTCTCGACATTAGTTTCCATTTCAGGTTGCGGTTGGGCAAATGCATCTATTATTTTGTTGATTGGTTGAGAGGTTATGTGAATACTCAAAACACTAGTGTAACGGTAAATTCATGATCATCAAGCTATAGATAAGCAAGACATCAAATAACAAGAGTCGCCACCGCACTTTTATTGTTTCATAGGGAAAAGGGAAAAAGTACGAATAAAACCCAAAAGTAAGAAGTTTTCAAATCAAAACTAATAAAATGTCAGAGATTACAGGTAAGGGGGTTGGTTACACAGAGGGAAGGTGTTAGCACCCAAAATATCCTAGGTACTCCTAGGGAGCCCTTTTTTGTGTGCATATGTATTTTGTACAAAGTGATGTTTATAAACAAATAGAATGAGGGGATGGGAAAAGAATTCGTTAATTATATTTTTGTGTTTGACAAGACCTTCGGACTTGTGCCTACGACCAACATAAAAATGAGGGATCAAAACCTCGTAGTTCGTGATACAAATTCCAAAGTGTGTGCATTGCTTTTAACAAAAATTAAGTTTGAAAGGCACAAAGGCCTATAAATGGTTTGAATGAGTTAGTTCTTTTTTGGATTTTGAAAGTTTCAGTCAAATATAGTTAAGTCTATTTACAAGTTTGATTAAGAAAAGAAGTTTGAAAATGCAATGGCATAAGGCCAAAGTTTCTAGTTTACAAAGTGGTCAAAATTTTAAAAAATAACAAGTCCAAACAAAGAAGTTTTTAAAAGGAGGGAGATATTTTGAAATTAAAGAAATGGGGAGGAGATGAAGAGACTAATCCTATGCACAAAACTAAAAGTTAAGAGTTAAAAAGATCTGACCGATGGGTAGCAATCCAATAGGCAAGAATGCCATATAGAAATCCCAAATTCCCTTGGATATTAGAATCAAGCAACAAAGAATGCATACAATATTAACTTGAAGATCAAGGAATCAAATAAAGATAGCCCTATCCAAGCTTTAGCCACTCCATAATCTTCTTCAAATTGTCCTATGTAGCAGATGAATTCCACAAGTCACAGGTTCAAAATAATAGCTTCACAACGATCATGTTGCAGATAAACTCAAAGGGATCTTAAAAGATGTATCAGATGAAGTTTCAAATTGCAAGCACTTGGTTACATGATAGTTGGCATTATCCAAGTCCTTTTTGTATAGGAATGTTGCCTATATTCTTAGTCCAATTGTCCAAGATCAAACCAACAATCCACACAATAGTTTTTTAGGGTTTTTGTTATTATTATGTACATTAATGGTCAAAGACCACACAAACAAACAAAGTATATACCAACAAGATATATCACACAATATGGTCCAAGTGGACAAAGTGAAAAGGTATTAATATAAACAATTAGAATGGTATGAATAATGACAAATGAATAGAGCTTAAAATTTAAAGTGCATTAAAATAAAGGACTTGAAATTAAATGTTAGTTGTTAATGAGTTAGAAGTTAGTATTGTTTTGCTTTTGTTTTTGTTTAAGTCATTCTTTGGAGAACACTCAACCCACTTATCACAAGCATGGATCCTTGAGCCAAGACATCTTCCAAAGGAAGGAAAAAAGGCCAAGTTTCCATACAATACCATGAAAGAGGGGAGACTTACAATCTCACTAACTAGAATGCCATGCCTTTTTGTGTCAAAAATTTAGCGTTATGTTAAGCAATCGTAATTGGACATATGTAGAAGTCACAACTATTTGAGGTCGGGCAATACAATTTTGGTGTTAATGCATGTTAGAGACATAGTATAATGGACTATGCTCATGAAATATACCACACACAAAAAGAATATGCAAAAGAGGTGGCCTAATCTCATCCATACTCATGTTGATTTTTCAATCAACTAGCTTTAGGACTTTGAGATATCATAGGCCAAATGAAATAGATGCATAAAGAAAGGTAGTTAGATGAAGAGGGAGGGGAATGGATCAAAACTCAAATTGGTCAAAGGAGGACTCTTACCAAATTAATATCATTCATTCATTTTGGGAGATGGAATGTACATTCCATCAATCCCATAAATCCAATGATATTAACCTAGCAAAGTCAAATTAACCTTGACCAAGACCCAACAACACGAGCCAAACTTACACAAACCATCACAAGAGGTTAACATAATTATTTGGCATTTATTCAATTTAAAAATACTAAAATAATGCATTTAAATTAAATATGGTTTGTCAAATTCCTAAAACCTCATAAAAACACCAAAGAAATGGCCATGAGATTTATCATAGGTCAAACAAGGTCAAAGGACCTTGGAGAAAAAATTCAGAATTTTTAAAGACTTAAAAGTATTTTTAAACAATTAAAAATAATCACAAAATCAATTAAATCATGAAAAATATTAATAATGATCCAAAAAATAATTTTAATTCAGAATATGAAAGAGGAATTAATTTATTTTTTTTGTGTGAAACTCTCATATTTTTTGGATCAATATTAAAATTAATATAAATTAATGAAAATAAAATGAATTAAAACAAAAATCAAAAAATCAAAAAAACGTGAGCCACTTGATCTCCCTCATTAATTGAGGTGGCAGATCAAGTGGACACAAACGCGCGTTCCATGCTGGAACCTAGTCAGCGCGCCACACGCGTGGTAATCAAAACCAACGCCTAAGATTAAAACAAATTGAATGGATCCTGTGGCTAGGAGACATGCCAACACACCGCCGGAGCCAGAACTCCAGTCTTCTTCTCCAGTGGACCTCACCGGACTGGTTCATCCTCAACCATCACCAAAATAAAAAAGGAGGACATGATCTGAAAGAAAAAATGGCGTAGAGTATGAATCTGACCTCAATTTCAACTGACTCCAAATATATAAAAAGATATGAGGAGTTGAATTTTGAGGTGTGACAACTGAGTTGCTTCGATTTGACCTCAAAGCAACTCAATCTTCTTGCCTACATTGGTAGGACTTTAGATAACCAAAGATCCAAGAGAATTGAGTGAGAATCGAAGAGAAAAAGTTTTCTGAAATTTACCTTCAATGTTGTGCAGAACTTGATGTTGCTTGCTTCAAACTTGATCTGATCACACTTGAGAAGCTTGTAGGAGAGGTTTGGTAATGGTACAAAGCTTTGGATCCTGGAGTTCTTGAATCTCCAAACAGTGAGATTCAAACTCAATTTTCAAGTTGAAAATTCTCATGTTTTCCTTTCAAATGTGAGGGTTTCAATTGGGGGGCAAAGCTGGCATGCAAGGTGTGTTTGAATTGAGCTCCAAGGGCCTGTATTTATAGCAATTGGGACTGATATTTGCACACTTGAAAAATTACTAAATTTGGACATTTCATGCACAAGCTTGCATGGGCGTATACGGGCCCATGAAGCAATCCAATTTGATCTACTTGCATCTGTTCTGAAGTTCAAATGAGGCTTGGATGTCAAGGCAATGTGAAATGTGATTTTTGGCATTTGATTTCTTCTGATCATGCAGCTCTGTTAAAGCCATGTGTAGACCTAGCAAATCTCATCCAAAATGCATGAACTTGGGTTCTTTAGAAAGCTTAAATCAAGGAGAATAAGTTTGACGTTGAACACTTTTCCATTTGGAGCTTGGATCATGGTGAATTTTGAGGTGGAAGTTTGGAAATTTCAACATGTTGAAATTTTTTCTAAGTGTCAAGTCATATTTCTCAATATTCCACCTTACTTAACTTTTTATCTGAGCTTCAAATGAAAAAAGTGTCTTCATAAAAGTTGTAGATCTTTCAAAGACCTTAGAAATGGTCATAAATTTTATGTAATTCGGATTTAGAATGATAGAGTTATGCATTTTTGAAGTTTGGAAAAATCACTTGTTCAATGGTATAGGTAAAAAATGACCTATAATGTATCCTCATATCACATGCCCATAAAAGTTGAATTAGATCTCACTACAAACAGAAAAGTTGAATTATAAATCTTTAATTTGATTGTGAAACTTGGAAATCTTTCATCTCATAAAAATTGAGCAAGTTATAGCCTTGGGAAGTTGACTTTCAAATTAGGGTTTAGACAAAATGACCTATAATGTTTCAACATAGAAAATGATTTTCCAAGCAAAAATAGCTCTAGGTCTAAACATGAAAGTTGTTTGTAATGTAATTTAGAGTAACTTTGATCTTGGAATCATTTTCATATGGTGAAAATTGTAGGAGATAGGGTCTAGGGAGACCCAGTTTTGATCAGATGAATTCATCTGGCCAACCACCATCAACCAACTTGCTAACCTTCAATTCCCTTGACTTTTTAGGCTTATGGTAGATCATATATGCATAAGGTGATGAATTTTGAAGTGTCCCTTGAGAAATTTGATCAATTGGTGAGATAGCTTGTTGGAGAAGTTACTCAAGATACCCAATCAAACTAGGGTTTCCAAGGCAAATCACCTCCAAACTCTTGAATAATACTTGATCAATATAACATGTAGAGATAAATGGGACTCATATATGATGCTTTGAGACATTGTGGATCAATCTTTAATTGTGCTCTTAGCCATGAGGGTCTTAAACCCTAGATGTGAACTTGATAGATCAATGAGGATCATGCCCTACCTACAAAAAGTTAGGCACATACAAAGACATATTTTTGGTTAGTAAAATGATAATATACAAGTATGATACAATCACATGGTGCTTGGTGATTGATAACACTAAAATTTACGTATTTTCGACTCTGATTTCACATGCATTCTAGTTGTTTTATTGTCATTTTGTTGTGTTATTATTGTGTTTTCCTTTGTTTTCAGGTTTTTATGGCCTACCCAGTGGTGGGCGCCACAGACCAAGCCATGACGTGTCAAATTCAACTTCCATCAACTCCCACGTTTTCCCACTACTTCCACTAAGGCGCCTCACTTTGGCCTTGTGGCGGGCGCCATGGCCTTGTGGCGGGCGCCACAAGAGGAAAAACGGTTTCCTCCTATTTTCAAGTTGAAGGGCATCCAAGTCATTTCCATCTTTTTACTTGCTTATAAATAGAAACGCGAATTCACTTTTACAATCATCCAAACTTAGAACAGAGGCAAACTCAGAAGCAACTTTGTTTCACTTAGGCATATATTCAGTATTTTATAGTGGTAATCGCTTCGCATTGGAGTGTTACCACAATTGTGTCATCAAGTCTGTGATAGAGTCTGTAATCGAGTTTGGAGCACTTTGGAAGGAAGTTAATCCTGCCGCCATTTTCTTTTCTGCATTGCAATTTACTCAGCCCTCCGATTGGAGCCGGTTTTTATTACTCGCCTTTACTTTATTTATTTCCCGCACTCGCTTTTATTTTATTTATTTCCCGCACTCGCCTTTACTTTATTTATTTCCTCGCACTTGCTTTACTTTATTTATTTCCCGCACTCGCTTTACTTTATTTATTTCCTCGCACTCGCTTTACTTTATTTATTTCCTCGCACTCGCTTTAAATTATTTACTTTCCACACTCGCACTACTTTTATTTACTTTCCGCACTCGCACTACTTTTATTTATTTTAATGCACTTTTACTTTACCATGTCTAGCTAAATTTATAAGGTTAGAATGTAAGGATCATAATTGAACCGATAATCCGTACAATTGTTCGTAGAAACACTTAAGGGCTATTTTAACTTTCAAATTAAGTTTTCCCGCACTTCAATTCCGTTGGGTAAGATCGAAAGCCGTCCAACGTCTATTTAAACTTAATTGTTTTTGACTATTTCAAAAACAGCGAAAGCGCTTTGTCTAGTTCATTAAGAGTTTTTAACATTAAGAAGAAAAGATATTCTAAAACTATTTTCGGACGCGTTTATAAGTTTAGAGTCTGGTTCGTAAGAACCTCTTTTGGTTAAGAAATCCAGGTTATAATACTTTTCAACTTAGTCAAGACACTATATTTCTTAAAAATAGGTTTACTACTCTAACGCAATGCGCGCCTTTTTATAAGTGACAATAAGAGGGTTTGATTAGGGAGTACGACTCGGTTCTGAATACGCGAAAGCGACAATTCCTGTTAAATTAGTTCTTTTCAAAGTAGGAAACATTGCCCATAAGTAGTTCTATTAGCAAGTATTTGGATTATCAATTGATTACGTGAATTACATTCGACCCTGTCTTTATTAATTAAATCTATTCAAATACTTTACTTTTCATTGCACACTACGAAAAACACCTATTTTGACTGCCTTTGATAAACACCATAACAACAGATAATGATAGCTTGACACTTGGTCTCTGTGGATTCGACAATCTTTTGTATTACTCTAACGCGTTCGTATACTTGCGAAAAGCACGCATCAAGTTTTTGGCGCCGTTGCCGAGGACCAATTTCGTCAAATTTCATTTTCCTGTTGTTATATCGTTTAGACTTAGGTTATTTCTCGCCGGTCAATGCGAAGAACTCGCAGCACCGGAAGTTTAAGCTTAGTAAACCCTCTGGCGGAACCTGAACGTTACGCTCGCGCACGTTTATTCTTTCATAGAATTAAGAGAGCTATGGCCGAAGATCAAAACCAAAGACCTCTTAAGGACTTCGCTCAACCATCTAATGAAGAACCTAGTTCTAGTATAGTAAACCCAACTATCCCAGCCAATAATTTTGAACTTAAACCATCCCTATTGCAATTAGTGCAACAGAGACAATTCGCGGGTCTCGCTACCGAGAACCCTAACCAACATTTAAAAATATTTCTTCAATTAGCAGATACTTTTAAAACCAATGGAGCTTCTCCTGAGGCAATATGTTTAAGATTATTTCCTTTTTCCCTCAGAGATAAAGCCCTATCATGGTTAGATTCCCTTCCACCCAATTCCATTACGACTTGGGATAACCTTAGAAGAGTTTTTCTTGCTAGATATTTTCCCCCGAGTAAGACCGCCGTTCTTCGAAACCATCTAACTAGATTTACCCAAAACCAAGGAGAATCGTTGTTCGAAGCTTGGGAGAGATATAAAGAGTTGTTACGAGCATGCCCACATCATGGCTTAGAAAATTGGTTAATCATTCAAACCTTCTATAATGGACTTCATTACAACACAAAGATGACCATCGACGCTGCCGCAGGCGGTGCTCTGATGAATAAACCTTATCCTGAAGCTAGTGCCCTCATCGAAGATATGGCTCAAAACCATCAATCATGGGGAGTCGAACGAGCGACAGTTGAGAAGAAGGAAGCCCAAGGAGGAGTGCATGAACTAAGCTATATAGGCATGATGCAAGCTAAAATGGACGCATTAGCCCTTAAGGTCGAGCATATGTACACGAACCCGAATACTGTAGCCGCAGTTTCGTCGGATTGTGAGATATGTGGAACCCAAGGAAACCAATATGCAGAATGCAGTACATTGAACGAAACCCACTCCGAGCAAGTGAACTACACCCAAGGGAACCCATATTCAAATACCTATAACCCTGGATGGAGGAATCACCCTAACTTCTCCTATAAAAACAATAACCCTATCCAAAATAATGCACCTCCGAGACCTAGTTATCAAGCCCCTAGATCGAATCAACCTATGCAACCTGTACCACCAAAGCCAAGCCTTGAGAAAATTATGGAAAATTTTATCACCGCTCAAACCCAACAAAACAAGGAGTTCATGAACCAAAACATTCATGTTAACGAATTGATTACTCAGTTAGGAACCAAGGTTGACCAAATAGTTACTCATACCAAGATGCTTGAAACCCAGATCTCTCAGGTAGCTTTAAACCAAGCCCCTCAGACTACACCTGGAGGACAATTCCCTGGACAACCTCAACAAAATCCGAGAGGACAAGCCAATGCCATTACCCTACGAAGTGGGAACGCTTATGATGAGCCACCAAACCCAAGATTGAGTGAACCCGAAACTTCTAAAGAATGTACCAAACCCCCAGACGAAGTAAAGGAACCAGAGGAATCTGAAAACCAGGAAGGTCGAGAGAAAGGAGAAGAACCTAAAGATAAAATTTACGTACCACCCCCGCCATATAAACCACCTATACCATATCCCCAAAGACTCAAACAAACCCAGATCAATAAACAGTACCAAAAATTTATTAAAGTTATAGAAAAACTTCATGTAGAAATCCCTTTCACAGAAGCCATCACCCAAATACGTTCTTATGCAAAGTTTCTGAAAGACATCCTTACCAACAAACGTAGACTTGACGATCCGAAGCCGTTGGAATGTAATGCTATTTGCGAGGACAAATTAGCAAAGAAAGATAAAGATCCTGGAAATTTCTCCATTCCTTGCCTTTTAGGTAATCATGTCATCGATAAAGCTTTTCTAGACTTAGGAGCTAGTGTGAGCCTAATGCCTCTAGCAGTTTGTGAGAGATTAAACTTAGGAGAGTTACAACCCACTAAGATGTCACTTCAGTTAGCCGATAGATCTGTTAAATATCCGATAGGCATTTTAGAAGATGTTCCTGTTAGGATATGTCAACTATTTATCCCTACTGATTTTGTCGTCATGGACATCAAAGAGGACAATGATATACTGATCCTTCTAGGTAGACCATTCTTATCAACTGCAGGAGCCATAATAGATGTCAAGAAAGGAAAGTTGACATTTGAGGTAGGTGACGAGAAAATAGAATTTATACTTTCGAAATTTCTTATGGCACCTGTGATGGGAGACTCGTGTTATGCCTTAGATATCATTGATGAATGTGTTAGAGAATTAGAACAAAAAGAAATTATTAAGTTACCATCAACCCCCATAAAGGAAGATGATGACTTTAAAGAACCTTACATCGATGATAACCTTTACGAATGTTTATCCCTTACCCCAGATCCTATGCCATGCCCTAAGAAACCAACCTTAGAACTTAAGGAACTGCCTAAGAACCTAAGATATGAGTTCCTCGATGAAGAGATGAACCGTCCAGTTATAGTCAGTGCCACCTTGAGCGAAGAGGAAATAGATAAACTTTTAGATGTTTTACGAAGATATCCCTCAGCTTTAGGATATAATATCTCTCACCTGAAAGGTATAAGCTCATCCGTATGCATGCATCGGATTCCGCTAGAAGAAGATTCAAAACCCTCTAGGGAGCATCGGAGAAGAATAAACCCTATAATGAGTGATGTTGTTAAAAAGGAAGTTCTTAAGTTACTTGAAGCAGGTATAATCTACCAGATCTCGGATAGTAAGTGGGTGAGCCCTGTGCATGTAGTACCTAAAAAGGGAGGCATCACGGTCGTGCAAAACGATAAAGGCGAACATGTAGCAAAACGTTTAGAAGGAGGATGGCGGATGTGTATAGATTACAGAAAATTAAATAAAGCAACTAGGAAGGACCATTCCCCTTTACCATTTATAGACCAAATGTTGGAGCGTCTAGCCAGACACTCCTACTTCTGTTATCTAGATGGATACTCTGGATTCTTCCAAATACCTATTCACCCCGAAGATCAAGAAAAAACTACCTTTACATGCCCTTATGGAACTTTTGCCTACAGACGAATGCATTTCGGCCTCTGTAATGCCCCATCTACTTTCCAATGCTGCATGATGTCAATCTTCGCAGATTACCTAGATGGTATCATAAAAGTGTTTATGGACGATTTCTCAGTTTGTGGATTCAATTTTCACAATTGTCTTGCTAACCTTGAGAAAATCCTGGAGAGATGCGTGGAGGTGAACCTCGTGCTAAATTGGGAAAAATGTCATTTCATGGTGACCGAAGGAATAGTTTTAGGACATATAGTTTCCGAAAAAGGTATAGAGGTAGATAAAGCTAAAATAGAAGTTATAGAAAACCTAAAACCCCCAAAAACCATCAGAGAAGTCTGAAGCTTTCTTGGACACGCTGGATTCTATCGGCGTTTTATTAAGGACTTCTCCAAAATAACAAAACCGTTAATCGGACTTTTAATGAAAGATGCTGAATTCATTTTTGATGAAAAATGTAATGACGCATTTAATCTTTTAAAGCAAGCATTAATCTCTGCATCCATTATGAAACCGCCCGATTGGTCGGAACCTTTTGAGATAATGTGCGATGCTAGTGATTATGATGTTGAAGCCGTTCTAGGACAGAGAAAAGATAAAAAATTACATGCCATTTATTATGCCAGTAGAACCCTAGATGCTGCCCAACTTAACTACGCAACAACCGAAAAAGAATTACTCGCTGTAGTTTTCGCTATAGACAAATTTAGATCTTATCTAGTAGGAGAAAAAATTATTGTTTACACCGATCATGCTGCCATTCGTTACCTATTAAGTAAAAAAGATGCCAAGCCCGGGTTACTCTGATGGATTCTATTACTACAAGAGTTTGATTTAGATATAAGAGATAAAAAAGGCACTGAGAATGTAGTAGCCGATCACCTTTCTAGGCTAGAACATCTAAAACCTGAACTAGTACCCATAAATGATGATTTCGCCTATGATAGACTGATCACTAGAGTAGAAACCATTGAAGACAATAACCTAGATCCTTATGAGCACCCCCAAAATTCCTTAGCAATAAGTAACGTACCCTGGTATGCAGATTTCGTTAATTACCTAGTTGCTAATATAGTACCCCCTGATCTTGATTACCACCGCAAGAAGAAATTCTTCCACGATGTGAGAAACTTCTATTGGGACGAACCGCTCCTTTTCAAAAGGGGTAAAGATGGCATTTTTCGCCGTTGCGTTCCAGAAGAAGAGGTAAATAGTATTATCGAGCATTGTCATTCTGCACCCTATGATGGACATGCGAGCACCTCTAAGACATACGCCAAGATTCTTCAAGCTGGCCTATTCTGGCCTACCATGTGGGGTGATGTCTATGCTTTCATTGTCAAGTGTGATAGATGCCAACGCACTGGAAACATTTCAAGACGTGATGAAATGCCTCTAAGAAACATTCAGGAAGTAGAACTCTTTGACGTGTGGGGTATAGATTTCATGGGACCCTTTCCACCATCCTTAGGAAACAGGTATGTTTTAGTAGCCGTAGACTGTGTGTCTAAGTGGATTGAAGCTATAGCTGCACCCACAAACGACACTAGGGTAGTAATCAAACTATTTAAAAACTATATATTCCCTAGATTTGGAACACCACGTTTAGTCATAAGCGATGGAGGATCACACTTTATATCGAGAATATTTGACAAACTTTTAAGAAAATATGGAGTTAGGCATAAAGTAGCAACACCGTACCACCCACAAACTAGTGGCCAAGTAGAAGTATCTAATAGGGAGATAAAACAAATTCTAGAGAAAACTGTTTCTATTTCTAGGAGAGACTGGTCTCAGAAGCTTCAAGAAGCATTATGGTCCTATAGAACCGCTTTCAAAACCCCTATAGGAACTACTCCTTATCAACTAGTTTATGGAAAATCCTGTCACTTACCTTTCGAGTTAGAGCATAAGGCCTATTGGGCCATTAAAACTTTGAATTTAGACTACCTAGCCGCTGGAGAAAAGCGTACCCTAGACATTCATAAAATAGAAGAGCTTAGGCAATCGACCTACGAAAATGCAAAAATATATAAAGAGAGGGCAAAAGCCTATCATGACAAAAGAATAGTAAAGAAAAACTTCAATGTAGGCGATTCTGTTCTCCTTTTCAACACTAGGTTACGACTCTTCCCTGGAAAGCTACGTTCAAGATGGACTGGTCCTTTCGAAGTATCCAAGATTCTGAGATCAGGAGCCGTAGAAATCAAGAACCAAACGTGTATTCCATTCATTGTAAATGGACAAAGACTGAAGCTCTACGAAGGAGGAGACATTCCAGCATACTACTCAAGCCACACCCTGATTGATCCACCAATTCCTACTACTACAGGTGTATAAATTCTAATCGTCAAGCTATTGACGTTAAACAAGCGTTGCGTGGGAGGCAACCCATGGTTTTTCTTTTCATTTTTACTTTTTTTTTTCTCGTATTTATTTACATTTATTTTTATTTTTATTTTATTTTATCTTATTTTGCATAGAGACTAAAAATTTGAATGGTTTGCATTTTTAGGATCACTTTCTTAACTTTTACAGGATGCAGGGTTTTAATGACATGCATGTTGCCTATAGAGATAATGCTCAGAGGGAGCGCTACATTGCTTTGTATCAGCGCCCTATGGCACCCACACGTTATCCTGATCAGCACTGTATGGAGGCACTGGGTATCGAGCCGAGTATCAGATTCCTTAGCCATCAACTTCATTGGGACGAATTTGCTGATGACTTGAATAACACATACAGGAACCTGACTTTAGAGTTCCTGAGTTCATTCGACTATGACCCATATTCTGGACCAGATGGGTATGCTGCTTTCAGACTTTTTGGAGTTGAATACTCCTTCAGCCAGAAAGAGTTCGGCGACTTATTAGGCTTCCAGACCACTCCTGATGCTATCCCGGAGACACCTATGGGATATTTTCTGGGTAAGGAGGTGGAGAAGTTTTGGAATGATATATCAGGTGGTAGAAGCCAGGATCCATCTATGCAGTTATCTTATGTCATACATAACCCAACCTTCAGATATTTTCAGATGATATTAGCACATTCCTTCTTGGGAAGACAGGATGCAGAGACACTACTGAGTGAAGAGGAGATCTTCCTATTATTTTGCGCATCCCAGTCTCGCCCAGTAGCATGTGGGAACTTTTTATTGAATAATCTCAGCGGTATCTCTAGATCCACCGAAGGAGTCATCTATGTTGGTGGAATCATCACACAGATTGTTGTCGCTTTAGGTCTGTCTCGCAAGCTGTCACATCTTCGGATCTACTGTGGACACACTACCATGGACATCGATTTCTGTTTGACCAGAGGATTGATGAGGAGAGCTTATTTCCACCCATGTCAGTTCCGATTGCTAGTCGATAGTGAGGCTATCCATTATTTCACACTGCCAGACCCTATGATGACCAGTGTGCATGATCCAGCGAATTGGAGTTATGCTCTAGAGGGCCAGAGAGAGACCGTCGAGGCACCGAGATCACCACCCGCTGCTGAATACACGCCTACACCACCATCTCCTAGAATCACTGTTTTCTCTAATAATCATTCATTACAGACACCCAACATACGCACCCAGATTGCTGAGTGCCCTAGAGAGATTGCAGAGCTTAGACAGGAAGTGGCGGACCTAACTTTAGAGATAGGAGTGTCTGATCTCACCCATGCTACTGAAGCCGATTTTCTATATCATGAAATCGCAGAGCTCAGGCAGGAGATAGCCGTGCTCCGTGGATCCACTCAGGCAGACGACACCCTAATACCTGATCTCACCATTTCATTTTATTTCTCTTTTATATATTTATCGTATTTGCATTATTCATTATTATCGCATTTGAATATTATATAAACTACTACTATATATTAGTATTTCTATTTTTATCTATATATGTTTTATATTTATTTGCATTTTAATTTTTCAGTTATTTATTTATTTATATTTAATTTCTGATTTTGTTTTTGTTTCAGTTTCACTTTTTTTCGTTTTTTTTCACTTTTATAAAAATTATGCAAGTCGAAGAAACTAGGAGAATCACAAGACAAATGCTATCCAGACCCCTCAAAGCCAAAAGACAAGAGAAGCCCAAACCAAAGGACCAAAATCTGGCCCAACCAGATTTTGCCTTGTGGCGCCCGCCACAGCGTCTGTAAATGGTCGGGGCAGACCACTTTTCTTCACCATTTTTTGCAACTTACAACCTCCAAAACCCATTTTTTCACCTTGGAAAAAAGTCCTTGAACCCACAAAAAGCTCATACTTTCCTAACCATCATACTACACAAATCATTAATCCACTTTCCATTTTCGATTTCATCCGCCGAATTTTGTAAAAATCCAACCTTTTCACCAACCACTTCATCTTCTTCATCCACTTTTCAAGAGCATTCAAATGGAGTTCAACGGATTCATTCTTCGAGGAGGGAAACCGGGGGAGAGACAAAGAAAAATCATTGAACGGTTGCAAAATCGGGAAATCCTCCCGACAAGGTATGTTGACGAAATCTGTCTCTACACTTTAGGTATCTACTATAGCATTTTCCATTTATTAGACAACTTAGGTTTGCATAATTTCTTTATCAACAAAGAACCCACCTATGAGCCATTGACAATCGAATTTTTAAGTTCCTTAATTTATATTGTCAACCCTAACACTGCTAGCACAGTTGGTACTGTCAAATTTAGAATGTTTGTTGTTGAATACCAATTCAGTACCGACGAACTAGCCAACTTGTTAGGGATCCCTCATGGGGAAGGTGCTATTTGTGAGGCCCATTTGGATTCCGAATGGTCTGTTGAGGTATTTTCCTTCTGGGAGCGTTTATCAAACACTTCCATAAACTCTTTTGAAGGAGTTCTTGCCTCAACTATCCATAACCCGACCATCAGAGTTTTTAGATATCTGTTGGCATGCACTATTTTTGGCCGGGAGAATCCAAATAAGGTTAACGCTAGAGAGCTTCTATATTTGCAAGGAAGCCTCAAAAATAGGAGAATTAATTCGGTTCCGTTCATGCTCGCCCATATGATTTTAACTCTGAATAAGGCGGGACCGATTTCTTTTGGTGGATTGATTACGTCTATTGCTCGGGCACTTAACCTGAACAATGAGATGGCTACCCTAGACCCCTTACCTCCTCGCACAATTAACTTAAAATTTCTGAGAGACATGAAATTATGCCGTTCAAGGAGAGAAGGAGGTTATACACTTATGGTTCATGGTGTAGCCATCCCATCTATTATTCTACCTTGCACTAGACGTACATATATACGTGATGAGAGGAATTGGACCTACGATTTAGATGCCCCACCTGTTTTGGGTCCTCTTCCTCCTAACATTCCTGATGAGGCGGGACCAGACACTGATGATGAATATGACCGGAGAGAGAGATCTCCCGTACCCCATGTGTCCCCCCATCATCCTTCACCACCACACACCGCACCATCTTCTTCTTCTGCAGGTACCACTCATGGCTTCTATATTACAGAGGAGATGTGGCGAGACCACATGGCTAGAGAGAAGAGGCGCGATGACCTACTCTCTACCATCCAGCAACAAATGGCGGACAACATGAGCTTCATGCAAGAATCGCAGCGAAGGACAGACAGGTCCTACGACACTGTTCTACAATCTATGCTTGCGATAACAAATACACAAGCCCGTCAACAACATTACCACCAGCAACACATTGCTCTCGTAGAAAACACTCAGGGTACCATTTTAGGTCACCTTCGAGACGTGAGGACCGCTCAGGATGCCCTGCAGGCGAGGATGGATCAGAGAGACCGTCATCGTACCTGATCCCGTCGTCCACCTCAGGATGGCGAGGGCACTAGTGGTCAGCAATAGGTTGCCAGGTAACTCTTCCCTTATCTTATTTCGAAACATTGGGGACAATGTTCGATTTAAGTGTGGGAGGAGCATTTATCGTTTTCCTTTTATTTTTCAGTTTTATTTGCTGTTTTTTAGACTGTTTATTTCCTTTTAGTTGTTTAATTTCCCTTTCAGTTGTTTATTTTTCTTTTTAGTATAATGCATGAGTCTGACGAGTCACCAAATATAGTAGATCTTTAATACAATCCTACCTCCCCATACCTTTAGCCCTACCAAAAAAATTTTTGCAAAAGAAAACAGTGTTATTCTGAAAGTTTTCAGGTTTTAAAGACATGTTTTGAGTAAGGATGCGGTGACTTGGGAGAACTTTGCAAAACATCAGTATCTGTTTTAGCACCATAAACTTCGTAAATATAGGAACCATTCCCGAAACCCCATATACCATGGCCTTAATCATCATTTCCGTATAAGTCCTCAGTAGTTTATCCTAGCAGTCAGCTCCGGCCTACGCATCCTCTACGTAAGGGACCGATGCAAATAAGTGAATGATCCAGAAAAACAAAAAAACAAAATAAAGCAAAAAGGCAACTCCGGTATAGGTGACCCTCACAAAGTCGTTTAAACCAAAGGATTGTAAAAATTGCTACAAAAAGAAAAAGAAAAGTAGTACCCACTACTAGTTGGTTCAGAGGTATCTGGCACTGAACTCGGTAGGGCGGATTACGATCCGATCCCCCACAACTCCAGTTGGGTCCAAAGGGTTTACACATGTTTATGTGCCGGAAAACCCAAGCTCAGATCATAATCACTAACAGGCCACTCTACTATGAAGCATGTACGGATAACGGGCTTAATGTGATTGCGCCTGAATGAAAAGGACACAAAAAGAGATGAAGAGGCAGGCCTAGGTATTGTGGGATAATATGGGTTGGTTAATATAGGAATGATGTTTAAGTCCGTATTTGCGGATTAGTGTCATCATGATACCCTTAGTTCACTCAGTTAGTACCTATCACTGCATCCCGACTTGAACTTAGAATTTCTACCTGAAGCACTCGTTTACACCGGTTTTTCTTTCATGAGCTTTATAATGTTTTGCTTGAGGACAAGCAAAGGTTTAAGTGTGGGAGAGTTTGATAACACTAAAATTTACGTATTTTCGACTCCGATTTCACATGCATTCTAGTTGTTTTATTGTCATTTTGTTGTGTTATTGCTGTGTTTTCCTTTGTTTTCAAGTTTTTACTTTAATCGGAGCCCCGATCGAGAAAAGGAGTGAAAAAGGGCTCAAAACCCTAAAATTCAGCATTTTGTGCTTATGGCCTACCCAGTGGCGGGCGCCACAGACCAAGCCATGACGTGTCAAATTCAACTTCCATCAACTCCCATGTTTTCCCACTACTTCCACTAAGGCGCCTCACTTTGGCCTTGTGGCGGGCGCCATGGCCTTGTGGCGGGCGCCACAAGAGGAAAAACGGTTTCCTCCTATTTTCAAGTTGAAGGGCATCCAAGTCATTTCCATCTTTTTACTTGCTTATGAATAGAAACGCGAATTCACTTTTACAATCATCCAAACTTAGAACAGAGGCAAACTCAGAAGCAACTTTGTTTCACTTAGGCATATATTCAATATTTTATAGTGGTAATCGCTTCGCATTGGAGTGTTACCACAATTGTGTCATCAAGTCTGTGATAGAGTCTGTAATCGAGTTTGGAGCATTTTTGAAGGAAGTTAATCCTGCCGCCATTTTCTTTTCCGCATTGCAATTTACTCAACCCTCCGATTGGAGCAGGTTTTTATTACTTGCCTTTACTTTATTTATTTCCCGCACTCGCTTTTATTTTATTTATTTCCCGCACTCGCCTTTACTTTATTTATTTCCTCGCACTCGCTTTACTTTATTTATTTCCCGCACTCGCTTTACTTTATTTATTTCCTCGCACTCGCTTTACTTTATTTATTTCCTCGCACTCGCTTTAAATTATTTACTTTCCGCACTTGCACTACTTTTATTTACTTTCCGCACTAGCACTACTTTTATTTATTTTAATGCACTTTTACTTTACCATGTCTAGCTAAATTTATAAGGTTAGAATGTAAGGATCATAATTGAACCGATAATCCGTACAATTGTTCGTAGAAACACTTAAGGGCTATTTTAACTTTCAAATTAAGTTTTTCCGCACTTCAATTCCGTTGGGTAAGATCGAAAGCCGTCCAACGTCTATTTAAACTTAATTGTTTTTGACTATTTCAAAAACAGCGAAAGCGCTTTGTCTAGTTCATTAGGAGTTTTTAACATTAAGAAGAAAAGAGATTTTAAAACTATTTTCGGACGCGTTTATAAGTTTAGAGTCTGGTTCGTAAGAACCTCTTTTGGTTAAGAAATCCAGGTTATAATACTTTTCAACTTAGTCAAGACACTATATTTCTTAAAAATAGGTTTACTACTCTAACGCAATGCGCGCCTTTTTATAAGTGACAATAAGAGGGTTTGATTAGGGAGTACAACTCGGTTCTGAATACGCGAAAGCGACAGTTCCTGTTAAATTAGTTCTTTTCAAAGTAGGAAACATTGCCCATAAGTAGTTCTATTAGCAAGTATTTGGATTATCAATTGATTACGTGAATTACATTCGACCCTGTCTTTATTAATTAAATCTATTCAAATACTTTACTTTTCATTGCACACTACGAAAAACACCTATTTTGACTGTCTTTGATAAACACCATAACAACAGATAACGATAGCTTGACACTTGGTCTCTGTGGATTCGACAATCTTTTATATTACTCTGACGCGTTCGTATACTTGCGAAAAGCACGCATCAATGATCTCTCCCAAAACAAACCCAATGAAAGAGGGGTAAGGAGGATGCCAAGGTGTGATCCCAATGCTAATGCATATGATGAAATTGCATGTGGGATCTTAGGGTCAAAATTGGGGTCTTACAAGTTACAACTGCCCCTATTTAAGGAAATTCTAACTGAGAAGGTGAAGGTTAATATCTTCGTAGCGACTCAGTATAATGGGCTTAAATAACAACATAGAAACAAATTTTGGTCCCTAAGAGACCTCATGATGCATATGATATGTATGTAAAAAGAAAATTCTATATGAGGAAATGTTGCCACAAAGGAAAAGAAATACGAGAGACCGAAGATCCGCATGAGTAAAATGCATTTCGTAAGGAAAACTCACTAGGGAGACAGAGACTCTGGGGGATAAAGGGTTATGCGTAGGCCAGGCTACGACTTAAAAAAACTGCTGGGGGACTAGAGGAATTCCATAAATTGGAAAGACTCAGCCGGGGAAACAAAACATCTACAGGGGATCACAAGTAGATCAGGATAAAACTGAAGTTCTTGAATCAATGCAGGGAAAAGCGATTTCACTAAGGAAAAACACACTCAATCCAACTAGGGAAGAAATAAACTTCAACACAGGAGGAGCAGAAATTCATTATCCACTACCTGCTACTGGGTAAGGAGATAATAAAAGTCTGACAGAGAGGACATCCGTCATCGGTTAGGATGAACATATCAAGGATGACTCGCTGGGAACCAACAGGAGGGAATATTCATCACCGGTTACTGGGTAAGAATAACCTTGTTGGGGAAAAAACTGTAGAAATAGGATTTACAACTACCGGTTACTGGGCAGAAGATCGAAGATGAGAATATCCGTCACCGGTTGAGGTGAACATATCAAGGATAGACTCAAAGGAAAGAAAATCCGTCATCGATTAAGATGAACATATCAAGGATAGTCTTGCCTGGGAATTATCAAAGAGGATACCCGTCATCGGTTAGGATGAACATATGAAAGATAAACCAACTAAAAAGTATGGATTACATCTATCGAATACTGGATAGAAGACCATCAAAGAGAAAATCCGTCACCGGTTAGGATGAACATATCAAGGATAGGCTCTGTTGAGGGGAAACTCAGGATTTACAACTACCGGTTACTGGGTAGAAGACCGTAAAGAGGAGGAAATCCGTCATCGGTTAGGATGAACATATCAAGGATTAGCCCTCTAGGGAACAAAGTAGGGATTACAACTACCTTTTTACTGGGTAGAATACCAAGGATGAGAATATTCGTCATCAGTTAGGATGAACATATCAAGGATAAACTCAAGCAGGGGATGAAAGATATCTGTCATCGGTTAGGATAAACATATCAAGGATATACTTCCCGGGGAAACGTGAAAATGAATCCGCTGAGGAGAAAAAGTTGCTTTTTCCGGGTATTAGGCAAAAATGAAGAATATGAGAAGAATATTACCAGTTACTGGGTAATAGGCTCTCAGGGGACCATAAACATCTATTTAGGTAAGATCTAGAAAGAAACGGCCAATCAAGACTCAACCCAATGAGGATACAGCTCAAGGGGAGTAATTCCATCCAGATAATCAACTGGGGAGGAAACTACAAAAATGATTATCCATGAGGAAATAACTCAGTGGGAAAAGGAGAAAGGTTAAAATCTTCCTGCTTAAGGGGCCGACACTCTACAATTGAAGGATGACAGACGCCAAACTTGTATGGGGATAAAGTACCGTCATAACAAAGAATAAGAATCTCAGACAATGAATCAAAAAATATGATTATGCAAAAATATGTAATCATGAAATTATATGAGTGTATATGTATATGTATATGTATATGTATATGTATATGTATATGTATATGTATATGTATATGTATATATGATGATTATGCTGACAAAATGATCGCAAAGGATACAAAGGTGTCGCAAACAATTTGAATCATTGGTATAATCCTAGGTCAATCCACAACACAAGGATATAACTGACAGAGAACAGGGAGGTCAACATCCCAAAGGATCAACATTATCTGGGGAAAAAGGAGATCTGCTGAGGAAAGGAAATGTTATCGAATCTGCAGGGAATTTTAGGTCAACACCATATTAAATGAGCGACAACCATACAGAGGATAAACATAAATAGCTGCTCAGAAACCAGGAGAAAACTCTGACTAGGAGCGAGTCGGATGGCTACTGACGGAGATACCAACACGATCTACTGGGGAAATCGATCTTACTCTGTTGAAGATCAAAACAGAAAATCAACCCTGTTGAGGAACACACAAACTCTGCTTGGGACTAAATCAACCAACTCAGCTGGGAAAAGTACAGAAGCTCCGCTGGAGAACTGGATCAACAAACTCGGCTAAGGATACCCGAAGGGTTATCTGCTTGGGGAACCCATAGAGCTCTACACTTAAGACTTGTTGTTTTTCGAAATGCTGTTGATATTGCTTTTAAAACTGCTTTTTGAAAAAATTCTTGCTTTTATATGTTTAAGAAAATGATTTTGATAAAAAAAATTAATTTCAAAAATGATCATAATAGAATTTAAAACTATTGGCTGAAATAAATAAGAGTAGAAACAATTGGATAAAGGCTCAACTTTATTTAATAGAATGGTAGTCCGTAAATGACAAGACTCTATAGATCTTTACAAAGTTGAAAATGGTAATTTACATGGAAAAGGGTTACATTGAATACAATTGACCACTAATACTTCTACCAACTCTTGATATCCACTGTGCTTTTGGCGACTGTTGGAGATAGTGAACTAAAGTATGACAATATGCTCAAAATAAGTCTTTAAAATCGAAGATCAGCAGAATGTAGTTACTTGCCATAATCCCTATTTTTTGCATAAGTTGCCCCAGGATGGGGTACTCAACTTATCGGGAAATTTTTCTATTTTATGTCTCTAATTTTTGCCTGGATCGCCCTTTCGGGTTTTCAATCCACCGAGACGCTCTTTTTTTCCTAAGCCACCCTTTTGGGTTTTCAACTTAGCGAGTTGTTCTTTTCTTTTTAGGCGAAGTATTTCTTGACTGCATCTGCGTTCACAGGACGAGTGAACTCTTCACCATCCATAGTTGTAAGAATCAAAGCACCGCCTAAAAAGGCTCTCTTAACAACATATGGGCCTTCATAATTAGGAGTCCATTTGCCCTTAGAATCTGGTTTGAACAACAAGATCTTCTTGAGCACAAGGTTACCTTCTCTGAATACCCGAGGTCTGACCTTCTTATCAAAAGCTTTCTTCATCCTCTGCTGATATAACTGACCATGACACATGGCAGTTAATCTATTCTCTTCAATCAAATTCAACTGATCAAACCTGGTCTGACACCATTCAGCCTTAGTCAACTTGGCTTCCATGACCACACGCAATGAAGGAATCTCAACCTCTACGAGGAGTACTGCTTCCATACCATAAACGAGAGAGAAAGGGGTTGCCCCTGTTGAAGTACGGATGGATGTACGATACCCGTGCAAAGCAAATGAGAGTATCTCATGCCAATCCTTATATGTCACAACCATCTTCTGAATAATCTTCTTAATGTTCTTATTTGCAGCTTCAACAACCCCATTCATCTTGGGTCTATAGTGAGAAGAATTATGATGTGCAATCTTGAAGTCTTTGCAAAGAGCTTCCACCATATTATTATTCAAGTTAGATCCATTATCAGTAATGATCTTACTTGGCACACAATAACGTCATATAATCTGATTCTTGATAAACCTTACAACAACTTTCTTGGTTACATTCGCATAGGATGCCGCTTCAACCCATTTTGTGAAGTAGTCAATAGCCACCAAAATGAAACGATGTCCATTCGACGCTTTGGGCTCCATCATGCCAATCATCTCGATTCCCCACATGGAGAAAGGCCATGGGGAAGAAATAACATTCAACAATGTCGGAGGAACATGAATCTTATCCGCATATATTTGACACTTGTAGCATTTCTTCACAAACTTGCAACAGTCAGATTCCATTGTCAGCCAATATTAAGCTGCTCGCAACATCTTCTTTGCCATTGTAGGTCCATTGGAATGAGTACCAAAGGAACCTTCATGCACTTCAGTCATCAACAAGTGTGCTTTGTGTCTATCCACGCATCTGAGCAGAACCATGTCGAAGTTTCTCTTGTACAACACATCACCATTCAGGTAGAAGTTGCCGACTAATCTTCTCAAAGTCTTCTTATCTTTCAAAGGTACCCCAGGCGAGTAAATCTGACTTTGGAGGAAACATTTGATGTCGTAATACCACGGCTTCTCATCTTTGACCTCTTCAACAGTGAACACATGAGCTGGCCTATCAAGACGCATCACGGTTAAATTGGGAACTTCATTCCAATACTTCACTACAATCATCGAAGCCAACGTTGCAAGAGCATCTACCATCCGATTTTCATCTTGAGGGATATGATGAAACTAAACCTTTGTAAAGAAAGTTGAAATCCTCCTCACATAATCTCTATATGGTATAAAAATGGGTTGATTCGTCTCCCATTCACCTTTGATTTGATTCACCACCAAAGCTGAATCTCCAAATACATCTAAATGCTTGATTCTGAGATCAATGGCCTCTTCGAGCCCCATAATGCAAGCTTCGTATTCTGCCATGTTGTTTGTACATTTGAAAGTCAATCTAGCTGTAAATGGAAAGTGCGTGCCTTGAGGAGTAATAATCACTACCCCAGTGCCATTACCATATTGATTAACAACTCCATCAAATACCATGCCCCAACGAGAACCAGGTTCTGGCCCTTCTTCAAGCAATGGTTCATCATAATCTTTCATTTTCAAATACAAGATCTCTTCATCAGGAAAATCATACTACACCGACTGATAATCTTCAATTGGTTGGTGAGCCAAATGGTCAACCAAGATACTACCTTTGATCGTTTTCTGAGATCGATATTCGATATCATACTCTGATAACAACATCTGCCAACGGGCAATCCTCCCAGTTAAAACAGGCTTCTCAAAAATATACTTGATTGGATCCATTTTGGATATCAACCAAGTGGTATGATTCTACATATACTGACGTAGACGCTTAGCAGCCCAAGCCAATGCGCAACAAGTTTTCTCAAGCATAGAATACCGAGTCTCATAGTCGGTGAACTTTTTACTGAGGTAGTAAATTCCAAATTCTTTCTTTCCAGTCTCATCTTGCTGACCTAGAACACAACCCATACTATCTTCAAGCACAGTCAAATACATAATCAAATGGTCTTCCTTCAACAGACGGAGACAAAATTGGAGGCTCAAGCAGATACTCTTTGATACTGTCAAAAGCTTTCTAGAAATCTTTGGTCCAATCACAAGACTGATCTTTCCGAAGGAGCTTGAATATAGGCGCACATGTGGCGGTCATGTGTGAAATGAATCTTGAGATATAACTCAAGCGGCCGAGAAAACCTCTGACTTGCTTCTTAGTTTTGGGTGCATGCATCTCTTGTATTGCTTTGACCTTGGCAGGATCAATCTCAATACCCTTCTCGCTGACAATAAAACCCAACAACTTACCAGAACGAACACCAAAAGTACACTTATTGGGATTCAAGCGGAGTTTATACTTCCTCAAATGCTGGAATAGCTTCAAAAAATGCTCAACATGTTCCTCTTCATCAATTGATTTAGCAATCATGTCATCGACATAAACTTCAATATCTTTATGCATCATATCATGAAAAAGAGTAGTCATTGCTCTCTGGTAAGTTGCACCAGCATTCTTTAAACCGAAAGGCATCACTCTATAACAGAATGTTCCCCAGGGTGTAATGAATGTGGTCTTCTCCATATCTTCGGGTTCCATCTTGATCTGATTATATCCGGAAAATCCATCCATAAATAAAAAGACTTTAAATTTAGCAGTATTGTATACCAACATATCAATGTGCGGTAGAGGGAAATCATCTTTCGGACTGGCTTTATTCAAATCTCGGTAATCAACACACATGCAAACTTTTCCATCTTTCTTCGGCACATGCACAATATTAGCCACCCATTGCGGATACTCAGCAGTCACAAGGAAACCGACATCAATCTGTTTCTGCATTTCTTCTTTGATCTTCACTGCCATATCAGGATGAGTTCTTCTCAATTTCTGCTTGACTGATGGGTATTCTGGTTTCAACGGTAATTTATGCTCCACAATCTCAGAATTCAAATCAGGCATGTCTTGATAGGACCAAGCAAACACATCTGAATATTCTCGAAGAAGATCAATCAACCCCTTCTTCGCATCTGAACATAGTCGAGACCCAATATTGACTTCCTTCACATCATCCTCGGAACCCAAGTTGACTAACTCAATCTGCTCTTCGAACGGCTGAATGGTCTTTTCATCATGCTCAAGAAGACGAGATAATTCATCACTCACTTCTTCATCACTTTCCTCCTCGGCCTCAAACACAGGGAATTCTAAATTTGGAGAAGAAGAAGGATCATTGTATTCAATGGGGTTAGAAACCAACCTGCATAATAATTTGATATTTCGATTTTAGAGAAGTGAATTTGTGACCAAATATTATGCAGATGGACAATTATATTATTTATTTATGTTTTTTGTGATTACCATTTTCAGAATAAAGCAAAAAGTAAAAAACAAACATCATAGATGTGGATGAATAGAAATAATTTTATTAATGATCATTTTCAAAATGCCCAAACAATGTTCACTTCTCCCTTAGGCATAGGAGAAGGATTTTTCAAAACACACAAAAGCAATTACTTAGACTGATGCAAAATAACAGGAATATCAACAGCAATCCAATTGTTGCAAGCCTTTCCATGCGTCACAAAATTGGTGTAGTCTTCCTCTTCGTCATCCTCTAGCACAACAACTAAGTGTTGTTCATTGCCATGAATGAACCCTCTGTTACGGAAGCTAAGTTACATATCCTCAGACCTTGCAGTTGACAAACCTTGTTGAAAACCCAAACCGGTTTTGCCTTTGTTGTCGGAGACCTCTACCATGCGCCCTCACTGATCCACATTGCCCTCTTCAACAATCTTCTTTGCATTTTTTAATGAGGACATAGGTGCCCCAACTCTCTTTTCAACAACAATAGATAAGGCTTGGAATGGAGTCCCAACCTCATCCTCAGCCTCAACGTAAGAGAAAGATGACAGGTGGCTAACCAACAATGCCTTCTCCCCACCAACAATGACAAGCTTCTCATTCTTTACAAATTTGAGCTTCTGATGCAATATGGAGGTAACAGCCCCTGCCTCATGAATCCATGGCCTTCCCAATAAGCAGCTATAGGCCGGGTGGATATCCACTACTTGAAAAGTAATCTGAAAATCAATCGGACCTATCTTCACTGGAAGGTCCACTTCAACAATAACTGTTTTGCGTGAACCGTCAAAAGCTTTGACGATTACATCACTATACCTCATGGGCGCTCCTTGATATGATAGCTTTGACAAAGTTGACTTCGGAAAAACATTTAATGAAGACCTGGTGTCAACAAGCACATTTGACAAAGCATCATCTTTGTAATTCATAGAGATATGCAAAGCCAGATTATGATTCCTACCCTCCTCAGGGAGTTCCTCATCACAGAAGCTGAGATTATTGCAGGAAGTGATGTTAGCTACTATATGATCAAACTGATCCACCGTAACATCATGTTCCACAAACGCTTACTCAAGAACTCTTTGCAGTGCTTCTCTGTGTGTTTTTGAATTCATAAGCAGAGACAATACTGAAATCTTTGAGGGGGTTTGGAGCAACTACTCCACCATATTAAACTCACTCTTCTTGATCAGACGAAGTACCTCATCATCATCATTAGCCTTCAAATTTTTGGATTCACCAGACTTACCCTTTGAAGCACTAACCGGATCTACAGCAGACACTTCCACTTCCTTACTGACAGCTGAATCTTCTTTGTCTTTCGGGAACACCGACCCAAACACACGACCACTACGGGTCACCTTGGTAACATCAGTAATGCTCACTACAGAGTTGGTCGTAGGCAACGGGACCTCTTGACTATCCTTCATCATTGTTGCATTGTACTGATACGGAACAACTTTATCAGATGAATACGAGACTGGACCCGCTAACCGTATAACCAACGATGATACTGATCTATTGCTGACGCTGTTACTGTTACTGTTGTCGTATTGAATCACCAATCTCTCTGGTTTCTTAAAAATGGGCACTATGACATTGACATCGTCATCTATATGACGGGATTGAACAATTTGCATCATGCATTCATCCATCAACCGCTGGATGTCCCTTTTCACAACCATACATCCTCGGGGATTAACACTGCAAATAACACAACCATCATGGTCATGCTCACAATTACTCACCATACAAATGTCCTTATGCATCTGTACCAAGGACCTCTAGATGAAACGAACATCAAACACTTTAAACTCTCCAGGACAACCGTCCACCATATTAACAGAAGAATTCCCATGAGGGGGTAGTGGATTTGCTTTCACGTTTGGCACACGGTCCTCAAAGGACACCATTCCACTTTTTATCAGCTTTTGAACCTCATACTTAAGCGGATAGAAGTTTTCTATGTCATGTTCGGGTGCTCCTTGGTGAAAAGCACAACGGAGTTCAGGTTTGTACCACCATGGAACTGGTTCTGGAATTTGTGGAGGGTTTCTCGGTTGGAGTAGGTTCTTGAGAACCAAAGACGGATACAGCTCTGCATAAGTCATAGGAATCGGGTCAAAAGAGACCTTCTTCCTCTCAAAGTTTTGTTGATGATGATTGTTGATATTGTTGTTATTAAAGGTGTTCGTTCGTTGTTGCGGTTGTTGTTGTTGACGTTGTTGTTGTTGAATTGGTGTTGTTTGATTATTTGAAAATACAGAAATGACTGAAGATACTTGATGATGGTGTTGACGGGATGGTTGATTCCTTCTGATCTGAGGCCTCCTCTGCCTCCCACTGGTTATTGCATTAATTTCGCTATCTTTCTTTTTCCCAAAACTGCTGTCATATCTCTTGTTTGATGATACCTCTTTCTTTGACAAACGTCCTTCACAGACACCTTCCTCAAGCCTCATCCCCATGTTTACCATTTTAGTAAAGTCACTGGGGGCACTAGCAATCATGCGTTCATAATAAAATGAACTCAGGGTCTTCAAAAAGATTTTTTTCATTTCCTTCTCCTCTAAAGGAGGAGTGATCTGCGCAACTAACTCTCTCCACCTCTGCGTGTACTCTTTGAATGTCTCTTTATCCTTCTGAGACATAAACCTCAGTTGGTCTCTATCAGGTGCCATATCCACATTGTACTTGTACTGCTTGACTAAAGCTTTTCCCAAGTCGTTGAAAGTGTGAATGCTTGCACTGTCCAACCCCATATACGAACGGAGCACAGCACCGGTCAAACAGTCTTGGAAATAGTGTATCAATAATTGATTGTTGTCAGTTTGGGTAGACATCTTGCAGGCATACATCACTAGATGACTGAGCGGACATGTGTTCCCTTTGTATTTTTCAAAGTCAGGCACTTTGAACTTCACCGGAACCTTCACATTCGGCACGAGACATAACTTAGCACTCTTCCCAAACAAATCCTTGCCTCTCAACGTCTTCAATTCCTTGCGTAGCTCAAGAAATTGATCCTTCATCTCGTCCATTTTCTCATAAACATTCGTACCCTCAGACGACTCAGAATGATAAATGGTATCCTCCACACGAGGTAAGGTGTGCACAACGGGAGGTGTCATAGACATGACCGGGCCAGATGTCGGCATAGAAGCAAAAGTAGGCGCGAAGACTTCAGGCATGAAGTTAGACGGAATTCCCCACGGGAATCCGGCAGACATGGCAGGCGCAAAATGAGTGGTAGCAGCAGGCATGGCAGGAGTAGCCATTTCTGAAATAACAGTCCTTTGAGGAGGAGGAGTTGCGGGCGTTGGAGAAGATTGACTCTGAGCAGCCAACACTGACTCCATCATGGCAGTCAGTCGAGCGATCTCGTTCTTCAACTCTCTATTCTCTTGCTAAAGATGTTCCATGATTCTCACATGATTGGCGCGAGTGTTGTACCGATGAGTCAGCTTGGCTGAAGCACAGAAGAAACACCAATGAGACATCTGGCGAAAGAGAAACCTGCTTATGCAAATGATGCATGAAATGCAATGCTTGTTTTTTTATTTTCAAGGAACTTACTGTATCATTACAATATATATATATATATATATATATATATATATATATATACATATATATATATATATATATATATATATATATATATATATATATATATATATATATATATATATATATATATATATATATATATATATATATATATACACACACACACACTTAACAACAATTGCAACAATTTGATATGACCATAAAAATCTATTTTTATTTATATAATTGGAAGGATTACGCTGAGTACAACTTCAGAAACCAAATGAAAAATACAAGAGAAAAGGAGACTAGTCATCCTAAGGATCCCTAACAACGTCAGAAGATTTGGCTGTAGGCACGTACTTCCTTTCAATGCGTCGAATCTCGGTGTCAAAAGAAGCCTTCATCTGAGTCTTCTCGAGGACAAGCTGATCAACAATCTTCTTCCAAGCAACGGAAGGCTGAGGCATGCTAGAAGATGAAACCTTCGGCTTTCTCTGTCTCTTCGTTACTCGGTCTTCAAGTAGCTTTGTAGATGTTTGATTGGCTTCATTTTGTGTTAAAACACTAACTGTACTCTGATGTCTTGACTGATGTCATGACATGCTTGAGTAGTATGCTGCAGGATTAGCTAATACAGGATTTACTGAATGTCAAACTGGATGTTATGACATTCATCCCTGACAGCAGATACTGAATTATAGACTAATCAGTTTTTCTGTTATAGTTCAGTATTTAGTTCAGGTTGATTTTCTGTTCTGTTATGACAGTCATTCATAACAGCAGTCTCTGAATGTCAAATTGAATGTTATGACATTCATTCCTGATAGGCCAGTTAGTTTTTCTGTTATTTATCACAGGCTGATTTTCAGGAAACTAACAGCAGGCTGATTTTCTGTTCTGTTATGACAGTCATTCAATACAGGATTTACTGAATGTCAAACTGAATGTTATGACATTCATTCCTGACAGCAGATACTGAACTATAGGCTAGTTGGTTTTTCTATTATAGTTCAGTATTTATTTCAGGCTGTTTTTCAGGAGAGTAACAGACCTGGCACATAGCCTATTGTCTGAATGTCAAACTGAATGTTATGACATTCATTCTTGATAGCAGATACTGAATTATAGGCAGGTTGGTTTTTCTGCTACAGTTCAGTATTTAGTTCAGTCTGTTTTCAGGAGAATAACAGACCTGGCACATAGCCTATTGTCTGAATGTCAAACTGAATGTTTTGACATTCATCCTTGACAGCAGATACTGAGTTATAGGCAGGTTGGTTTTTCTGCTACAGTTCAGTATTTATTTCAGTCTATTTTTCAGGAGAATAACAGACCTAACATATGGCCTATGTTCTGGACGTCAAACTGAATGTTGTGACATTCATTCCTGACAGCATATGCTAAAGTGTAGGCTAGTTAGTTTTTCTGTTTTAGTATTTTTCTCAGGCTATTTTTCAGGAATCTAACAGCTGAGCCAAAATCCAGGAAACTAACAACTGAGCTACAATTAAGAGGCCTAACATATAGCCTAGTTGGTAGCACCCTAATATGTGGAAATTAGGTTAACTTGCTTAACCTTATTTTTAGGAAATAGAAGTACAAGGCCCAAGTGCTGCAATATAAAAGGATGACAATCCTACTTTCAACAATTCAGGGATTTCGAAGTGTGAAGCTTTAAATACATCATTGTATTTCATAGCTGTATTTTTATTGTGTTTTGTATTAGGTTGTATTTGTGAGCCAAGCAATTATCACATAGATGATTGCATTGGACTAGGGTGTTCATTGAGTTGTAATTGTTGTGTCACTCTAAGCTTTTAAGCGTGAGTGCTGTGTTTCTTGATTAAAGCTATTAAGCACAATCAAGAGTTGTTTGAAGTATAACTTCTCCTTTTAACTTTAAACTAATTAAAGGTTGTAATCACTGTGGTGATTGAGGGGGAGTGAGTAGGAACTCTGGTCTTAGTTTAGATTGAAATTGCATTGAATAGGTATTAAGTGAGAGGATTAAACAGTTGGTTTAAGGCCTGAATTAATACTGCTAATAGTGGATTTCCTCCCTGGCTTGGTAGCCCCCAGACGTAGGTGTGTTTGTCACCGAACTGGGTAAACAATTCTTTGTGTTATTTACTGCACTTTACATTTACCTGCTGTATACATTCCTGTCTGCGCAGAATTGGATGTCATAACATCCAGTGTGACATCGAAAGTCCGTTAACTAGAATTTCAATTGGCATCAGAGCAGGCACCCTGCCTGTTAATTTCTGGGTGAGATCTAGGGACGTTACTTTCTAGTACCATGGACAAGGATGTAGGATTCTCAAATAGACCACCCATGCTGGATGGCTCTAACTATGATGACTGGAAACCTCGTATGATAGCCTTCTTGAGGTCTCTGGATAGCAAGGTCTGGAGAGCTGTCAACAAAGGATGGGAACATCCAACGAAGACAGGTAAAGATGGATCCATTATGCAAATTCTTGAAGAAGATTGGGACAAGGAGCAAGAGGCATTAGCTCTTGGAAACTCTAAGGCCTTGAATGCACTGTTCAACGGGATAAATAAGAACATCTTCAGACTGGTGCATCACTGTGAGCTGGCTAAAGAAGTTTGGGATACTCTCAAAACAACTCATGAAGGTACCTCCAAGGTGAGGATGTCTAAACTTCAGATGCTGACCACCAAGTTTGAAAATCTGAGGATGAAAGAGGATGAGACTATTCATGACTTCTACATGAATATTCTTGAAATTGCCAACACTTCTGGTGGCTTAGGAGAGAAAATGTCTGAAGAAAAACTTGTAAGAAAGATTCTCAGATCATTGCCCAAGAGATTTGCCATGAAGGTTACTGCTATAGAAGAGGCTCAAGATATCTGCAATATGAAGGTTGATGAGCTTATTGGTTCTCTCCAAACTTTTGAAATGGGCTTGTGTGAGAATGTTGAAAAGAAAAACAAAAGCATAGCTTTTGTATCAAATACTGAAGAGGATTCAGAAGAAGGAAATATTTGAGGTGATGAAAGCATATCAGAAGCTATAGCCATGCTTGGAAGACAGTTCAACAAGTTCATAAAGAAGGTTGATCAAAAAGGCAGACCAAATGTCAAGAACATTTCATCTGACATCAGTAGAAGATCAACATCTGAAGAAAAGTTCAACCAAGGCAAGGTGTCGCAACCTGAAAAATGGAATGCAAAACAAAACAACCGGCGAAGAAAGACAGGAGAGTCGCCACCGTGCGTTATTTATCCCAAAGGAGGGAAAGGAAACGCTTGAAGTAAACCTGGAAAAAGGAAAGGACATGACAAGGTCTCGCAACCAAATCTTGGGTTCGGGAGTCGATTATGCGAAGGGAAGGTATTAGCACCCCTACGCATCCGTAGTACTCTACGGGATCCACTTTTGTAGTTCTTGTCTAAAGGGTGTGGGTTTATCTAATGTGTTATTTACTAAAAAAAAAGGGTCAAAAGAAAATGACTCGCACGGATGTCGCATCCACTGCATACGTATCTCATATGAATATGAGAATCAGAGTCTTCGTAGCTCGGCTACCTAGGGATTAAGGGTAATTGTGCTCGCTAAGACATCGCGTCTTATGCCTACGTATCTCATATGGAATGAGAATCAGAGCAAGCCGTAGTTCGGCTAACTACAGGGTTATGGATTGGGTTTTGGACGAACAAAGTTACTACGCAATCTACCGGATACTCGACCTTTGGAGACTTACTCGCCTGTAGTAGAAGGAGTTAACGTGTTCTTAGGAGAAGAAAAATCAATGAATTTGTTTGCGTTTTAGGAACGCTCAGGCAAAAGGGAAATCCTAGACGAAGGAACCTGCATAAAGTAAACACACAAAACATTGCCTCCTATCGAGGTCTTCCAGCTAAGAAAGCGGTAAAAATACGGGAAAATGTAAAAGTATCACACGGATAAAAATCTGAAGTAACAGTAATTAACGGAACAAGGAAACCCTGAGATCCTCCCAAGCTAACACCATCAAAGAAAGTGAGTCAGTACAGGTAATCGGAATGAAACCTCCAGGCGGTATCCCACAAATAAAGTGGAACACCAGGCAAACCATCTCTGCAAGAGTCATATGAGCCCTCACAAAACAAAACTCAACAAACAGGTTAGAGGAACAAAATAGGGTAACCAAGAGTTGCCCCCAAATCAAAATGTAACCACATGAATCATGCCATTAAAATTCACAAAAAGCAACCAAGGGTAGGAGGCCTAAACCTCTTGTCAAACACATGCATCAAAAGGGTATCAAATTCACCCATAATACCTCATACATTTAGAGCATTCAAATTAAAGGCATAAAGATGATGGATATAGGGCAAACCTGATTGGAGAGATCGGTTGAAATCAAATGGCACGGCTGGATTTGCAAACCAATGTTAGGGTTTGCTTGAGCTGAAAGTGTGTGAGTCAGAATGAACCTTTCAGAGTTGCCTGGAGGTTGCTGCAGATTAATTCTCACTCTCTCTGTCTAGGTTTCTCTTCAGGTTTTGTCCAGGGTTTTGTTCCAAGGAAACCTCAGAGTGTTTTGCTTCTCTTCCTTTTTTTGTCTGTTCTCCCTCTTTTATAACCTGATTTTCATGGCTTTGTGGGCTCAAATGAGAGAGGTCCAAGTCTGAGATTTTTTCTTTTATTTATTTATTTATTTATTTAATTAATTAAATTTTTTTTTTAATTTTTTTTTTTAGTTTTTTTTTTTTGCATAACACGTGGGCTTCGCCTAGCGAGCATGACAGCTCATGAACAAACCTTTGCTCCTTCAAGATTAACGTTTTGACTGACGAATAGACCCCTGTTGGAAGTAACTCAAGTCTTTCCCTTGTGTTGAC
This sequence comes from Lathyrus oleraceus, assembly GCF_024323335.1. Classification (NCBI taxonomy): domain Eukaryota; kingdom Viridiplantae; phylum Streptophyta; class Magnoliopsida; order Fabales; family Fabaceae; genus Lathyrus; species Lathyrus oleraceus. Next base: position 217,341,446 of record NC_066583.1, read on the forward strand.
TGATCATCTAAATAGAACCCACAAAGTGTCCTGGATGATGTTCAAGCTTCTTGGAGCTAATCCCGATTGACATGATTAAATGCAATGTATCTAATGTTAAATGACCTAAAAATGAATGCGTGAATAAGGAGGGCAAATTTTGGGGTGTTACAGCTGCCCCTATTCAGTCATCAGCTAACCCGAGCAGGATGAAAGCGAACAGCTTATTAGACAAACAGGGTGAGCTGTGATTGAATACCAAAGACAGACCGAAAATTTGCGCTCCGAGAACACCACAAAAATGTTGAAATACACCGCGTTGTTTATTTCTCTTCCGATCCTCTGACTGAATCTGAATCAGTCTTCTGACTTAATCTGGAGTTTCGATCCTCTGGCTGAATCTATACTCAATTTAGTCCTCTGGTTGGATGTTAATTTTGATCCTCGGGCTGGATACAGTTTCAATCTTCTGGCTAGATCTTCTTCGATCTTCTAGCTAGATCTTCTTCGATCTTCTGGCTAGATCTCCTTTGTTTCGATTCTCTGGCTGAATCTATTTTCTTTGATTCTCTGGCTGAATCTACTTCGATCTTCTGGCTAGATCTGAATTGTTTCGATTCTCTGGCTGAATCTATTTCCGGTCTTCGGGCTAGACCTGACTTCGATCTTCTGGCTAGATCTTCTTCGATCTTTTGGCTAGATCTGAATTGTTTCGATTCTCTGGCTGAATCTATTTCCGGTCTTCGGGCTAGACCTGACTTCGATCTTCTGGCTAGATCTTCTTCGATCTTCTGGCTAGATCTGAATTGTTTCGATTCTCTGGCTGAATCTATTTCGATCTTCTGGCTAGATCTGAATTGTTTCGATTCTCTGGCTGAATCTATTTTCTTTGATTCTCTGGCTGAATCTATCTATTTTTCGGTCTTCAGGCTAGACCTGACTTTGATCTTCTGGCTAGATCTGGATTGTTTTGATGATAAATTCCCATCATCAGGATCTCGCATCTGGGGCATGCGCTGGTTGACCCTCTTTCGAAATCTACAGTCTTCATGTTAGATATGCAGCTTCGAGAATATCCCACTTTTGGGCTTCGTACATATTCTTCAGGCTAGAACATGTTATAATGACTCTTCGATTAGACTTTGTTTTTTTAATGCGATCCGCGGGCTGGATCCTCTTGTAGTTTGACTTTCTGTTGAGTTGTCAATCTATTCCTCCAGCTCGCTTGCTGGGGAAATAACGTTTGTAGTCGACTCTTTGGCTGAATCTTCGAAATGACCCTCAGGCTGGATCTCTGGAAAATGATTCTCAGGCTGAATCATCGAAATGATCCTCATGCTGGGTCACACACACACTTGATCCTCTGGCCGAATCTCATGACTTTGGTTGTAAAGTAATTTTTCAGTCTGCTTTGAAGAACCTGTTTATCAGCTTATGTGTATGTTTGATATGCATGCAAATGCAAATGCAAATGTTATGCATGGTGCAAAAGAAAGAAGAAATCTGCTTGGGGAAACAACTCTGGCAGGGAGCGGATCGCTGTATCAATCCTTGAATGCTCTGTGGGGAACGATCCGTCTTCCGGGACCGGGGAGCCACCGAAAATAAATCGGCCTTTTTTGAAAAGTTGACCTTGCTGGGGAAGTATCAACTATGGAAACTTTGCTTGGCGAGGCTCTGCGAGGAGAGTCTGTGAGGAAAGCACTTCCTGGGGAAATGTCGTAGGAATCGACCTTTGCTGGGGATATGAACTTGCTAATCGTCCTCAGGCTGGGGATTAAAACAAATCTGTTAAAAAAATCTGCTGGGGACGAGATGAACACTGGGAACACCACCCTCTTGTCTGTTGGGTATGCGACTACTCCGCTGTTGCTGGGAAGATACAGTCTGGCACTGTCGACTCCGCTGGGGATATACAGTCTGGATACTGTCAACTCTACTGGGGATATACAGTCTGGATACTGTCAACTCTACTGGGGATATACAGTCTGGATACTGTCAACTCTACTGGGGAACCTGCTCTGCAGAGGAGAGGCTTTGTCAACCGCTTGGGGGTGAGGATTCATGACTTGGCATCCGGTTCCTGTGACCTGTAACCAAAAAATACACGTATGCCCCGGGGAGTTACTCGGTTTGAATTCCGTCCGGGATTAAGCACATTCAAAGCAATTTTGACTGTTTTCCTGCGCAAGTCATCTGTAAAAGCCACTATTACATTCAGATGCAATATGTTTCCTCAAGAATTCAAACATCTTTTGCAAACAAACTGATAAATGAAAAGTAAAGAGGCTTTTTAACTGAATTATTCGACTTTTGTTGGTTAAAAAATTTGTGCCAGGAATAGGCGAGTACATCAGGAAGCTGATCCCTGGAAAGAGGCGATCGCTATAAATTGAACAAGAGAAACTATCCTAATGGCAATGTGGAAATGGGGTCCCACCGAGTTTCGACTCTGCTATGGCTCGTATGTCCTCAAGACGCTCTGCTCATCTTGCTTTCTGAAGTGGATGATTAGTCGATCTTTTACCTTCGAAGATTGCCGGATTGAATGAAACGGTGATATAACACGGATGAACTCAGATCACAGTTATTCACTTATTCCCTAACTTTTGCGTGGACCGCCCTTTTGGGTTTTCAATCCACCGGGATACCCTTTTTTTCTTGTCCCTCCCTTTCGGGTTTTCGACTCACCGGGTGTACATTTTTTTGATTTTTATATCCCTAATTTTTGCCCGAACCTCTTCATTCTTTTTTTTGGTTCGTCAGGATGCCCCCTTTTTGCCTGGACTATTCTTTTTACTGTCCAACGGGTCTATTTTATGCGAAGAATTTTTTAACTGCGTCTGAGTTGACAGGGGACGGGAAGTCTTCGCCATCCATGGTTGTTAGCATCAGAGCTCCTCCAGAGAAAACTCTTTTAACCACGTATGGACCCTCGTTGTTCGGTGTCCATTTGCCCCTGTGATCTGTGTTGGGAGGAAGAATTCTTTTGAGTACCAATTCACCGACTCGATACTCCCGAGGGCGCACTTTCTGATTAAACGCTCTCTTCGTCCGTCTCTGATATAGCTGGCCATGGCATATAGCTGCTAGTCTCTTTTCCTCAACTAGGCTTAGCTGATTGTATCGAGGACGGACCCATTCCGCTTCGTCTGGCTTCATTGTTGGTGCATATGAACCCCCTCCGGTGTGATCAACACTGCACCAACTCCGCGACCATTGACGTTGACCGCCCCATCAAACATCATAATCCATTTGGATTCAGGGTCAGGCCCCTCCTCCGGGAGTGGTTCCTTGCAATCTTTCGATTTGAGAAACATGATGTCCTCATCAGGAAAGTTGAACCTCATAGGTTGGTAATCGTCAATCGGTTGCGCGGCAAGATAGTCTGACAAGACACTTCCTTTGATGGCTTTTTGTGAAGTGTATTGGATGTCATACTCTGTCAGCATCATTTGCCACCTAGCAACCCTGCTGGATTTTCAAAAATATACTTGACTTGATCCATCTTTGATATCAATAGAGTCGTGTGAGTTAACATATACTGTCTTAGTCGGCGAGCAGCCCATGCCAAAGCGCGGCAAGTTTTCTCGAGCAGTGAGTATCTTTGTTCACAGTCGGTAAACTTTTTGCTAAGGTAGTATATTGCATGCTCTTTTCGACCTGACTCGTCATGCTGACCGAGCACACTACCCATTGACCTTTCTAACACAGTCAAGTACATGATCAACGGTCTTTTCCTCTCGGCCTGTAGACTGGCCCCGATCTTGATCTCTTTCTTGTTGTCTTCGGTACCAATGTTGATGGTCTCAACCACCTCCTGATAAGGTGTGATAGCTCGGTCCTCCTGTTTCAACAACCTGGCTAACTCCTCAGGCAATTCACAATCTTCCTCAACCCCTTCTTCGGCTTGATAGATAGGATTGTCGAAGTCATACTTGGCCATAGCAGTGTCGTTAGCAGTGAGATCCGGGTGATCAGTTTTACGAGGTGTTTTTTGGAAAGAAAAACGAAAAAGAAACATTGCCGTTTTTGTAAAAGTAAAAATAATTGAAAGAAAGAGAACACAAAATTGTTTGCAAAAGCTGTCCTTTGTTGATGATGAAAATAATTGCGAAATGTAACTAAATGGATGGCCCTACAGATGAGTCATTACACCTTGGTCAAAGTGTAAGACTTTGTTATGCATGTGATAAAAGGAAAACAATAAAAATTACTCCTTCAGTAGAGTAAACCAGACAACTTTTTCAGACGACCAATTGTCGAGCTTTTCTCCTGGGACACACGGGCGAATCCAACTATCTAAGTCACAGTCGCTGTCAGCCTTGTCTTCATCTGCAACATTGACGGTGTGGGGAGAAACCAAACCCCCGCTGGAGAAAGTACCGGCTTCATTCTTCTGAGACCCCGGAGTATACCCCAATCCAAACTTGTCTTCTTTTATGATTGGCTCCACAAATTTGCCCCAGCCTTGGGCATTACCAGCCTTAACCACTTCAACAGTTTGCTTGTATGAAGAGATAGAAGTCCCGACCTTCTCAGACTCAGGTGAAAATACAGTTTTGGGCGCGACCTCGCTGATGTTTATGGCCTCGAAGCCCTGACACAACATCTCATGCATCTCGCCATCCATCTCCACATACTTAAATGTAGACAGGTGGCTAACAAAAATATCCTCTTCACCACAGACGGTGACGATCTGACCTTCTAGTCCATATTTGAGCTTCTGGTGGAGAGTAAAAGTAACAGCACCGACATCATGAATCCAGGGTCGACCTAGCAGACAGCTATAGGCAGGCTGGATATCCATCACATAAAAGGTACTCTTGAATACCTGCGGTCCAATCTTAACTGGAAACTCAACTTCGCCACGAACAGCTCGCTTAGAGCCATCAAAAGCCCTTACAACTAAATTACTCGGCCTCAGGGTGGCGTCATCACAATCCAACTTCGTTAAGGCTTTCTTTGGGAGAACATTCAGAGAAGAACCTGTATCAACCAAAACATGGGAAAGCACCGTCCCTTTGCATTCCATTGTGATATGCAAGGCTTTGTTGTGATTCCTGCCCTCAGATGTTAGGTCATAATCGGTGAAACCTAGTGCATGGCTAGTGTGTACATTCGAAACTACCGACTCCAGCTGGTCAACAGTTATCTCTGGGGGAACATAAGCCATATTCAGTACTTTCAACAAGGCTACTCTGTGTGCCTTAGAGCACATCAATAGTGAGAGAATGGAGATCTTTGAGGGTGTCTTATTTAGCTGGTCGACTACCTTGTAGTCACTTTTCTTGATAATCCTCATGAACTCATCCACTTCCTTCTCGAATGCGATCTTAGCAGGAGCTTCCTCGGTAGTAACCTCTTCAGTGGATACCTGTTTTCCTTTAGCCTTGGCAGTTGCCTCAGCTTCAGCATTCGTGCGCAATGTTGATGGTGCAAATAGGCGTCCACTACGAGTGAAGCCACCAATTCCTCCAACATTGTCTACAGCGGAGCTACCAATGTCAATGTCTTCTTCGTTAACTTTCTGCCCCTGGCAGTAGATATCAGCCCCATAGTGCCACGGGATAGCACTGTCTTTCTCATACGGAACAGGTCCTGGTACCGTGATGGTGACTGGACCAATCAAAGTCGGTTGAGGGTTGTCAGAGTAAATTGGTGCTGGACTTTCTGGGAAATATATTGTTGTCGGAGCGGGTCTCTCAGGAACATATATTTCTTCAGGAGTGAAATAAAACGTTACTGTCGACACATCATTCTTCACTGGACGAGTCTGATCGAACTGAAGACAACCTTCATCTATCAGTTGCTGAATACCCCTTCTCAAACTATCACATTCGTTCTCAGTGTCTTGACAATTTCTGCACTCTTCCCCACAGCCCGGGAAAATCTGTCCTTTCAAGAGTCGGTCTTTGACCACCGATAGCGAAGTCTTCACTTTAGTCACATCAGAAACCAAATTCAAAGTTTCCCCACTATCAACAGCATTAATCCTCTACCCGCCGTGAGATGGCATCGGGTTTTGGATAACATTAGGCACCGGAGAAAAATTGATGGCCTGGGCATCTCTCAAATCTTGTACCTTTAGCTGGAGAGCCTTGCAACTATCTGTAGTATGGCCAGGTGCGTTGGAGTGAAAAGCACATCTGGCGTTGACATCATAACCTCTAGGCAGATTGTTGGGATCGACCGGTGGGGCCAGAGTTCTCAACGTAACCAGATTCATGTCAATCAGCTTGGGAAGTAATACAGAATAAGGCATTGGGATTGGCTCAATGACCCGGTCCGCCTGCCTTGGACGTTGTTGATAGGGTCTCTGCTGACCCGGATTACCTCCTTGTTGTTGATTGTTGTACCTGGGTTGTTGTTGCGGATGATACTGCGGTTGAGGAACATGTGTTGGAATAGTGACTGCGGCCACTTGATCTTGATAATAATTAGGGCGTCCTCTGCCCCTGCCTCTGCCGGCATATACAACGCTCGTCTCACCTTCTCTTCTTCGCTGAACGTTACCAGCAAACAGTTTCTTGGGAACTGATGAGTTGGAAGCACTGTTGTCTTGAATTCGGCCCATCTTCAACAGACTCTCAATCCTTTCTCCAGCAATCACTATCTCTGCAAAGTTGATTGAAGGGCAAGCAACCAATCTCTCGATATAATTGCCTTGAAGAGTGTTCATGAACATGTCCGCCATCTCCCTTTCAGACATAGGGGGTTGGACGGATGCAGCAATCTGTCTCCAACGCTGAGCATATTCTCTAAAGGTTTCCTTGGCAGTCTGAGACATTCCTTGCAACAAGGTCTGATTTGGAGCCATGTCCAAGTTGTATTGATATTGCTTGACAAAAGCCTCTGCCAAGTCTTTCCAGCTCTTGATGGTAGTACGAGACAAATGAGAATACCATTCACGAGAAGCTCCAGTTAAACTGTCTTCAAAATAGTACATCCACAGCTTTTCATCTTCAGTGTGAGCTCCCAACCTTCCCAGATAAGATTGGAGATGAGTACGTGGGCAAGAAGCCCCGTTGTATTTCTCAAAAGCAGGGGGTTTGAACTTGTGAGGGATCCTTACTCCCTGAACCAGACCAAGATTGGTGACATCAAAACCTAAGGAATTTTGAGACTCCAAAGATTTGAGCTTCTCAGCAAGCTCATCCATACGGCGAGTGGTCTCGAGGGCCTCGTCGTGCAAAGAAAATTGATGATACTGACAATCTCCAGTAACGGGGCGCCCGTTAATCCGAATCCCTTGATTCACATTGTACCTTCCGCCAATACCATTCCCAACATTTCCCGTGTTGCCAACATTACCCGGGTTTCCATCAACATTTGCGTTACCCGCGTTTCCAGTGTTTATAGGGTTATCAGCGTTCCCAGGGTTACCAGGGTTTTCTTCAGCACTTGGTATTTCCACCTCTGGACCGGGCCTCGGTTGCTCAACCAATTCCTTCAGCTTCGCCTGGCCTTCTGCCATACCAGTCATCAATGTCATGAACTGATCCATCCTTTCACGCATATCAGCTAGTTCTTTCTGTATCTGGTCCATTTCTAGTCGTGGACGGTTTTCCTTTGTCGGGTACCTGTGAACTCGCTTGGGACCAATAACTGCCTGCAACATGGAACAAACATTAGACACTGCGGTGACACCTGCAAAACAAACAAGGGTTAGTATTTATGGTATGCGATGCACTGCTTATTCGATTTTAAGGCCCCCCCTTAAAAAGAGAATACCCTGCAAATGAATAAGCATGAGATGTTGGATGCAAATATGCAGATGATGTTATGCAATGCAATGGCATGTCAATCAGAATTGCTGGATCCGCTTGAACATCTGTCAGGTTGCACTGCCTGGAGAGAAATTAAGAGGATCGAGCAAAGCACACCAAACAAAGGTCATGGGATGGATCATGTTATCCTTAATATCAACATCCATTTTTGGTGGATTATGGTTTACACCTTATCAACACCCAAGTTTCATTGATATTAAGGATACCTGAACGGATCAACCATGCATCAAGGGTTTGTTGCAAGTCACGAGCATGGAGTTTAGGTTAAGAACCACCCAAAGGGAGTGTACTAAGGTTTAAACCTGCCAAACATGTTCTACAAAAGGTTCCCATAGTCATAATCCCATCTTTCGGATATTATCGGAGGAACGACTACTCGTATTCCAAAAATATTCTCAAGAGAGACTCTTATGAGTGTAGTATCGCGTAACAATCGTATCAAATCTTACACTTGAACGACTTTCGCACTATGTCCTACGAATAGGCCAAGATGGGTTTGGTAAACTAAGGTCCTTGGCTTCTAAGGTCTATATTGGAAAAAGTAATGTCTAACCACAACTTACTTGTGTGACATTATTGATCCCAACATGACCTCCACCAAGTGAATGGGCTTGCTAGTCAACTTGTTAAGGAATAACTCCACACAAGTCAACAAGACTATGCCATTCTCCTATCCTAAGTGCACTCGAGTTCGGGTATAGAACTCATCTCACAAACAGAACCAGCAGATACGGCAATCATATGTACACAATGCAATAAAGCAGGTAAATGCTGAAAGATAAATAACTGTACAAAAGAATAAACACCCAATAAACAAACAACCTACAAAAGCTAGGAGGGACTCACTTAGGGAAACCGGGTCCCCAACAGAGTCGCCAGTTGTCGCAACCTGAAAAATGGAATGCGAAAAAAAACAACCGGCGAAGAAAGACAGGAGAGTCGCCACCGTGCGTTATTTATCCCAAAGGAGGGAAAGGAAACGCTCGAAGTAAACCTGGAAAAAGGAAAGGACAAGACAGGGTCTCGCAACCAAATCTTGGGTTCGGGAGTCGATTATGCGAAGGGAAGGTATTAGCACCCCTACGCATCCGTAGTACTCTACGGGATCCACTTTTGTAGTTCTTGTCTAAAGGGTGTGGGTTTATCTAATGTGTTATTTACTAAAAAAAAAGGGTCAAAAGAAAATGACTCGCACGGATGTCGCATCCACTGCATACGTATCTCATCTGAATATGAGAATCAGAGTCTTCGTAGCTCGGCTACCTAGGGGTTAAGGGTAATTGTGCTCGCTAAGACATCGCATCTTATGCCTACGTATCTCATCTGGAATGAGAATCAGAGCAAGTCGTAGTTCGGCTAACTACAGGGTTATGGATTGGGTTTTGGACGAACGACGTTACTACGCAATCTACCGGATGCTCGACCTTTGGAGACTTACTCGCCTGTAGTAGAAGGAGTTAACGTGTTCTTAGGAGAAGAAAAATCAATGAATTTGTTTGCGTTTTAGGAACGCTCAGGCAAAAGGGAAATCCAAGACGAAGGAACCTGCATAAAGTAAACACACAAAACATTGCCTCCTATCGAGGTCTTCCAGCTAAGAAAGCGGTAAAAATACGGGAAAATTTAAAAGTACCACACGGATAAAAATCCGAAGTAACAGTAATTAACGGAACAAGGAAACCCTGAGATCCTCCCAAGCTAACACCATCAAAGAAAGTGAGTCAGTACAGGTAATCGGAATGAAACCTCCATGCGGTATCCCACAAATAAAGTGGAACACCAGGCAAACCATCTCTGCAAGAGTCATATGAGCCCTCACAAAACAAAACTCAACAAACAGGTTAGAGGAACAAAATAGGGTAACCAAGAGTTGCCCCCAAATCAAAATGTAACCACATGAATCATGCCATTAAAATTCACAAAAAGCTCACAAAAAGCAACCAAGGGTAAGAGGCCTAAACCTCTTGTCAAACACATGCATCAAAAGGGTATCAAATTCACCCATAATACCTCATACATTTAGAGCATTCAAATTAAAGGCATAAAGATGATGGATATAGGGCAAACCTGATTGGAGAGATCGGTTGAAATCAAATGGCACGGCTGGATTTGCAAACCAATGTTAGGGTTTGCTTGAGCTGAAAGTGTGTGAGTCAGAATGAACCTTTCAGAGTTGCCTGGAGGTTGCTGCAGATTAATTCTCACTCTCTCTGTCTAGGTTTCTCTTCAGGTTTTGTCCAGGGTTTTGTTCCAAGGAAACCTCAGAGTGTTTTGCTTCTCTTCCTTTTTCTGTCTATTCTCCCTCTTTTATAACCTGATTTTCATGGCTTTGTGGGCTCAAATGAGAGAGGTCCAAGTCTGAGATTTTTTCTTTTATTTATTTATTTATTTATTTATTTAATTAATTAATTAAAATTTTTTTTTTAATTTTTTTTTTTTAGTTTTTTTTTGCATAACACGTGGGCTTCGCCTAGCGAGCATGACAGCTCATGAACAAACCTTTGCTCCTTCAAGATTAACGTTTTGACTGACGAATAGACCCCTGTTGGAAGTAACTCAAGTATTTCCCTTGTGTTGACTGATCATCTAAATAGAACCCACAAAGTGTCCTGGATGATGTTCAAGCTTCTTGGAGCTAATCCCGATTGACATGATGAAATGCAATGTATCTAATGTTAAATGACCTAAAAATGAATGCGTGAATAAGGAGGGAAAATTTTGGGGTGTTACACAAGGGAATCCAGTGTCATGGATGTGAAGGGTTTAGACACATTAAAGTTGAATGTCCTACCTTCCTCAAGATGCACAAGAAGGGACTTTCTGTCACCTGGTCTGAGGGAGACTCTGAGAGTGAATCTGAAGGAGAATCTGCTAAACATGTCACTGCACTAACTAGTGTTTGTGCCTCTGATGATGACTCAAGTGGAGATGAACTTACATTTGATGAACTTGCTGCTTCATATAAAGAGCTATGTGTCAAAAGTGCAGAAGTGTGTATACAAGGAGAAAAGCAGAAGAAACTCATCAAGGAGCTGGAAGCTGAGAAGAGGAAGCATCTGACAGTCATAGATGGTCTAAATGGTGAGATAACCTTGCTGAGCTCTAAGCTAGATCAAATGACAAAATCCATCAGAATGCTGAATAAAGGAACTGACACTTTGGAAGAGATTCTAAAAGTGGGACAGAAATCAGGAACCATGTCTGGTTTAGGCTTTGTTAAGGAATCCCCATCTGAATTCAACAACTCAAAGGCTGAAGTTCAGAAAACCAAGCAAAAGTCACAACCAATGTCACAACATCATGGAAGCAGGAGGTTTAACCATCAAAAGAAGAAATTTCAAAGATGGAGATGCCACTACTGTGGTAGATTTGGTCACATAAAACCCTTTTGTTACAGGTTGCATGGTTATCCTAACCAGACCCCTCAAGTCAGACCTAAGCAGAAGGCATCTAAGCATAATGCCCCCATCAAGAAACAACAATGGGTTGCTAGATTATCTCACACATCTCTAAGGGCATCTACCAGAGAAGACTGGTATTTTGACAGTGGTTGCTCAAGACATATGACTGGGATGGAGAACTTATTGGTAGATAGACAACCTCGTGCTACCGGTTATGTGACCTTTGGTGATGGAGCTAAAGGAAAAATCAAAGGTGTTGGTAAGCTGAATAGTCCTGGAGTTCCAGAATTGAATAATGTGTTGTTAGTAAAAGAACTAACTACTAATCTCATCAGCATAAGCCAACTATGTGATCAAGGCTTCAATGTACAGTTCACTAAGGAAGAGTGTGTTATGATGAATGGAGAAAATAAGGAAGTTATGAGAGGAACCAGATCCAAAGATAACTGCTATCTATAGGAACCTGAAGTCTCAAACTACTCCTCAATGTGTTGCTTAGCCAAGGAAGAAAAGGAAGTGAAACTGGGGCATAGAACACTTGGACATCTACATTTAAGAGGAAGGAAGATCATATCCAAGGAAGCAGGTAGAGGAATCCCAAAGATGCTTATGGATGAAGGAAAAGTCAGTGGAGAATGTCAGGTGGGCAAGCTAACCAAGATGTCACATCCTAAGCTTGGACATCCTAAAACATCCAAAACTCTGGAACTTTTCCACATGGACTTAATGGGACCTATGCAGATTGAAAGTCATGAGTTGTCCTCACCTAATATTTCTCATCAAAATGGTGTAGGTGAATGGAAGAAACAGAGTTGTGTACCATTATCCACTGCAGAAGCTGAGTACATAGTCTCTGGTAGCAGTTGTTCCCAATTGGTATGGATGAATCAGATGCAGACTGAGTACAATGTCACTTAAAATGTCATGACATTGGATGCTACTCAGTTTGAAGATTTAAGGGGCAAAGTGGGAATATGGCCTTCTGAGGAATTATAGCAACTAATGATGTTAGGAATGTACTGTTTAATATTTCAAATTATTAAACAATTGAAAGTGTGCTCTGATTGGTCTAAGGAATTCAGGAAAGTGTATGTGAGAGGCAAGTGTGTAAATTTCTCTCCTTCAGTGATCAACAAGTATTTGGAAAGGCCTGATGAAGCTCAACCTGAGCTTGAGGTGAGTGACAACAAAATTTGTTAAGTCATCACTGCTAATCAGGCAAGGAAGTGGCCTCTCAAAGGAAAATTGGTGGCAAGTAAACTGAGTGTCCAGTATGCAATGCTGATGGTTGGATGCTGGTAGTCATCATTGATGCCTGTTTGTAATTTTTTTGGGGCTCTTAATGAGTTCCTTGGAGTTGTTCATTATCTCAGCTATCACAGTTGTGTATGATGATGGTTTGCACTGCTTAACTATTATGTTTTAACATGTTTAATGTTATAACATCTGTCCTAACATTCTCTGATAGACTAATTGACATTTATTTTGTCTAATTTGTCACCTTTGGTCAATTTTGACTAAAAGGGGGGAGAAGGGTTGATAAGTGTTGATGTGGAATGTGGAAGCAGTTGTGTATGTAGTTGAACTGAAGGACGGCTATTGTTGAAGGAAGTGCACAGGTGTTAAAACAAGAATGTTGTTCTGTTTACAGATGTCAAAGAGGATGTCTGATATGGTGCACAGGCGTTAATGTTGAAGCAGATATCAGACTGACATTCTGGCTGGTACAGGTGCTGGAGTTACAGTATGTCAAAGAGGATGTCTGATATGGTGCACAGGTGTTGATGTTGAAGCAGATGTCAGAATGACATTCTGGCTGGTACAGGTGTTGGAGTTACTAGTATCTGATGTATGCACAGATTTAGGAGGAGAAGGAGTACCCTTGTGCATTTGTGTGTCTTACTAGTTGCATCCTTAACTAGTAATTATGTTTTTGTTGCACAGATTTAGGGGGAGGAGAAGTACCCTTGTGCATGTGTGTATTACTAGTAACTATAAAGCTAGTAATTGTGTTGCTTTTGTTGCTGTTTAAACTACTGTTATGTTGTTTAACTGCTGATAGTTTACCTTATGAATAAAAAGGAAAGATATATGTTTTAGCCAAAATTTGCCAAAGGGGGAGCAATTTTGGTAAAACAAAGAGTGTTCACAAGATGTTATGTGTGATGTCTTAACATAAGATATCCTATGTACCTGCTGGAGTTCAAAAACATGTTCATGCAGTATTTGTTTCAGAATGTCATACACAAGGTTATGGCATCTGATATGATTGTACCTGCTGGAAGTTATAAAAGGAATTATGGAATTATGCAGGATTTTTCCAGGATGTCAGACCCGATTTCATGACACCCTGTACACAGAACATTCAGTGTGAATGTTTGGTGTTTTGTGATTGCACACTTAATGGCAATCTGTGTTTGATTGAAGATCTGATTTGTGGCTGAAATTCGTCACTCTAAAGCTGTGAAGCAAGAGTGTGTGTCTACTTGATCAAAGCTGTGAAGCAAGATCGAGTGGGTGTAGTCTTGATCAAAGTTGTAAAGTAAGATCAAGAGTGTGTATTCTTGATTGAAACTGTGAAGTAAAATCAAGTGTGTGTTTCTGAAATTTGCTTGTAATTTTATTTTTGTTGGTCTATAATATTAAGTGTTGCTTTGGCAACATTTTTGACAAAAAGGGGGAGTAACAAATGTACCCCAGGACAACAAATTTCTGTGAAGATGAAGGTCCTCTAAAACAAGAGGTTATGCTGCTGTACGCTATCTTCTATGTGCTGCTGCAGTGTGAAGTTTATCTTCTGTGTGTGATTAGTGTATTAGCTAACTTGATTCTCTGCTTGGATGTGTGTTTTCCGCTGCTGTGAACTCTGTTGTGATGCCAAGTTGTTTTAGCCAAAAATTTGCCAAAGAGGGAGTTTGTAGATGTTTGATTGACTGCATTTTGTGTTAAAACACTAACTGTACTCTAATGTCTTGACTGATGTCATGACATGCTTGAGTAGTATGCTGCAGGATTAGCTAATACAGGATTTACTGAATGTCAAACTGGATGTTATGACATTCATCCCTGACAGCAGATACTGAATTATAGACTAATCAGTTTTTCTGTTATAGTTCAGTATTTAGTTCAGGCTGATTTTCTGTTCTGTTATGACAGTCATTCATAACAGCAGTCTCTGAATGTCAAACTAAATGTTATGACATTCATTCCTGACAGGCCAGTTAGTTTTTCTGTTATTTATCACAGGCTGATTTTCAGGAAACTAACAGCAGGCTGATTTTCTATTCTGTTATGACAGTCATTCAATACAGGATTTACTGAATGTCAAACTGAATGTTATGACATTCATTCCTGACAGCAGATACTGAACTATAGGCTAGTTAGTTTTTCTGTTATAGTTCAGTATTTATTTCAGGCTGTTTTTCAGGAGAGTAACAGACCTGACACATAGCCTATTGTCTGAATGTCAAACTGAATGTTATGACATTCATCCTTGATAGCAGATACTGAATTATAGGCAGGTTGGTTTTTCTGCTACAGTTCAGTATTTAGTTCAGTCTATTTTCAGGAGAATAACAGACCTGGAACATAGCCTATTGTCTGAATGTCAAACTGAATGTTTTGACATTCATCCTTGACAGCAGATACTGAATTATAGGCATGTTGGTTTTTCTACTACAGTTCAGTATTTATTTCAGTCTGTTTTTCAGGAGAATAACAGACCTAGCATATGGCATATGTTCTGGACGTCAAACTGAATGTTGTGACATTCATTCCTTACAACATATGCTAAAGTGTAGGCTGGTTAGTTTTTCTGTTTCAGTATTTTTCTCAGGCTATTTTTCAGGAATCTAACAGCTGAGCTAAAATCCAGGAAACTAACAACTGAGCTACAATTAAGAGGCCTAACATATAGCCTAGTTGGTAGCACCCTAATATGTGGAAATTAGGTTAACTTGCTTAACCTTATTTTTAGGAAATACAAGTACAAGGCCCAAGTGCTGCAATATAAAAGGATGGCAATCCTACTTTCAGCAATTCAGGGATTTCGAAGTGTGAAGCTTTAAATACATCATTGTATTTCATAGCTGTATTTTTATTGTGTTTTGTATTAGGTTGTATTTGTGAGCCAAGCAATTATCACCTAGATGATTGCATTGGACTAGGATGTTCATTGAGTTGTAATTGTTGTGTCACTCTAAGCTTTTAAGCGTGAGTGCTGTGTTTCTTGATTAAAGCTGTCAAGCACAATCAAGAGTTGTTTGAAGTATAACTTCGCCATTTAACTTTAAACTAATTAAAGGTTGATATCACTGTGGTGATTGAGGGGGAGTGAGTAGGAACTCTGGTCTTAGTTTAGATTGAAATTGCATTGGGTAGGTATTAAGTGAGAGGATTAAACAGTTGGTTTAAGGCCTGAATTAATACTGCTAATAGTGGATTTGCTCCCTGGCTTGGTAGCCCCCAAACGTAGGTGTGTTTGTCATCGAACTGGGTAAACAATTCTTTGTGTTATTTACTGCACTTTACATTTACCTGCTGTATACATTCCTGTCTGCGCAGAATTGGATGTCATAACATCCAGTGTGACATCGAAAGTCTGTTAACTAGAATTTCGAGCTCAATAAGTGCATCCTTGTCCTTAGACTCCAACTGCAACTCCTCATGCTTCTTGCTCAAAGCACAAAAATGTTCTTCCCACATATCTTTCTCTTGCTTCATCTTGGCGAGTGCGTCTTCCAACTCCTCTATATCTTGGTTACGGAGAGTTAATGGCTCAACCACAACTATAGATATAGATCTCTCATAGGGATAAGGCATCTTTAACTCCAAAGCTCTCTTCTTCACCCAAAGAGTGTAAGCTTCCAAAGCTACACAATTGCACGGACCAAGCTCGGATCTTCCTTTCATATGCACATTATGCCAAGCATGCACAGTCTTCTGCTTCAAATGTTAGGGATCTTTACCCTCTTGATAGAAAAGACCTTCTAACAACATGTTATTAGGTTTGTCTCTCAATGGGAACCCAAGTTGACGATGAGCCAAAGCAGGGTTGTAGTTAATTCCTCCTAGTGTACCAATGAGAGGCACATTAGAGAATTCACCATAACAATCAATAATCTCCAAACTGCTCAAAGAAGGATCATACCAAACTATATCATCATTAGTGAGAGACATAAGAATCTGAGACCACCGTAGACATTGTTTGTTCTCCACAAAAGCAGGCGTATGAGGCAAGTGCGAAATAAACCACTTGTACAGAAGAGGAATGCAATAGACAATAGTCCCACCACCCTTAGAATTCCTTAGATGCAAATAGAAATACATATCACCCAACAAAGTAGGCACAAGATTCCCAATCAAGAAAAGTCTAATGGCGTTAGCATCAACAAAACCATCAATGTTAGGGAACAAAGTTAATCCATAAATGAGCAACACAAACATAGCTTCAAAAGCGTCCATACTATCGGCTTGAGAAAAGGTGGTAGCTTCCTTGATGAGGAAATCGGATGGCAACCCAAACAATCCTCCTTTCTTCACCCAAAGAGCCTCTATCTCATACTTCTTCAAGTGAAGAGCTTCAGCAATAAGATGAGATCTGGAATCTCTTCCAACCCACTGAATGACACTCTACTAGAAACGGGTATTCTCAAGAGATGGGAATACTCCTCCAATGTAGGCACAAGCTGGTAATTAGGAAAAGTGAAGCAACGGAAGAGAGGATCATAGAACTGCACTAACACACTCAAGAGTCCTTCAACCACAGCAGCAGACAAGATAAACAATAACTTCCCATGATGTTGTTTGAAGTCCAAGGGATCTAATACAAAAGATGCTAACTTCCTTAACTCTTTCAAGTTGGGACATCTAAAACTGTACTTCTTAGTGTTCCTTCGTCCACAATCCATGGTCTGAAAATATTTGCAAATAATACCCCAGTTCCTTGAAATTTTCGTGTGATGAATGTTATGATGCGCATGAATGCATGAATGAAACAATCACAAATAAAGGATTACACACAAGGCAAACAAACAAAGGTCAAGGGATGAATCAAGTCATTGTCAAGATCAATCATCCATTTTTATGGATTATGGTTTTCACCTTATCAACACCCAAGTTCCATTGATATTGACAAGACTTGATTGGATCAACCAAGAATCAAGGGTTTGTTGTGAGTCACGAGCATGGAGTCTGGGTAATAACCATCCCAAAGGAGTGAAATAAGGATAAAACCTGTAGATCATGTTCTAAAAAGTTCCCAGAGTCTTAATTCCATCTATCGAATATTACAGGTTAAGATGACTGACTCATCGACCCACAATATTCTCAAGAGAAACTCGTCTGAGTGTAGTATCACGTAACAACTCTTATCAAGTCTACACCTGAACAGTCTCCGCACTACGTCCTAAATAGGCCAAGAGGGGGTAAATGTTCTACGGTCCTCAGCTTCTCGGACCCAAATTAGAGATAGTAATACCTAACCACAAATACTTGTGTAACATTTCCAAATCCAAAAGAGTCTCCACTGAGCAGATGGATCTCAAGCCAACTTGTTAAGGACTACTCCACACAAGTCGAACATGACTATACCATCCTCCAATCTTAATTTCACTCAAGTTCGGGTTAGAACTTATCTCACCACTCAGAGATCACCAAGCACAACAAGCAGATTATATCACACAAACAAATATACAAACATCACATATATACAATTATATACACACAAAAAAGTAGGTTAAACCCACTGGAGACTACTTCCCAACAGAGTCGCCACTTAATTTCTGTAGCGGTAAATTCATGATCATCAAGCTATAGATAAGCAAGATATCAAATAACAAGAGTCGCCACCACGCTTTTATTGTTTCCAAGGGAAAAGGGAAAAAGTACGAACAAAACCCAAAAGTAAGAAGTTTTCAAATCAAAACTAATAAAATGTCAGAGATTACAGATAATGGGGTTGGTTACACAAAGGGAAGGTGTTAGCACCCAAAGTGTCCTAGGTACTCCTAGGGAGCCCTTTTTTGTGTGCATATGTATTTTGTACAAAGTTATGTTTACAAACAAATAGAATGGGGAGATGAGAAAAGAATTCGTTAATTATATTTTTGTGTTTGACAAGACCTTCAGACTTGTGCCTACGTACCGACATAAAAATGAGGGATCAAAACCTCGTAGTTCGTGATACAAATTGCAAAGTGGGTGCATTGCTTTTAACAAAAATTAAGTTTGAAAGGCACAAAGGCCTAAAAATGGTTTGAATGAGTTAGTTCTTTTTTGGCTTTTGAAATTTTAGGTCAAGTATAATTAAGTCTATTTACAAGTTTGATTAAGAAAAGAAGTTTGAAAATGCAATGGCATAAGGCCGAAGTTTCTAGTTTACAAAGTGGTCAAAATTTAGAAAAATAACAAGTTCAAACAAAGAAGTTTTTGAAAGGAGGGAGAGATTTTGAAATTAAAGAAATGGGGAGGAGATGAAGAGACTAATCCTATGCACAAAATTAAAAGTTAAGAGTTGAAAAGATCTGACCGATGAGTAGCAATCCAATAGGCAAGAATGCCATATAGAAATCCCAAATTCCCTTGGATATTAGAATCAAGCAACAAACAATGCATACAATATTAACTTGAAGAGCAATGCATCAAATAAAGATAGCCCCATCCAAGCTTTAGCCACTCCATAATCTTCTTCAAATTGGCCTATGTAGCAGATGAATTCCACAAGTCACAGGTTCAAAATAAAAGCTTCACAATAATCATGTTGTAGATGAACTCAAAGGGATTTTCAAAGATGTATCAGATGAAGTTTCAAATTGCAAGCACTTGGTTACATGATAGTTGGCATTGGCCAAGTCCTTTTTGCATAGGAATATTGCCTAGATTCTAAGTCCAATTGTCCAAGATCAAACCAACAGTCCACACAATAGTTTCTTTAGGGTTTTTGTTATTATTATGTACATTAATGGTCAAATACCACATAAACAAACAAAGTATATACAAACAAGATGTATCACACAATATGGTCCAAGTGGACAAAGTGAAAAGATATTAATATAAACAATTAGAATGGTATGAATAATGGCAAATGAATAGAGCTTAAAAATAAAAGTGCATTAAAATAAAGGACTTGAAATTAAATGTTAGTTATTAATGAGTTATAAGTTAGTATTGTTTTGCTTTTGTTTTTGTTTAAGTCATTCTTTGGAGAACACCCAACCCACTTATCACAAGTGTAACACCCCGATGAAATAAGGATAATTATTTAATTTAAATTAATATAATATTTATTAATTTAATTAATTAATTGGATTATTATTATTATTATTATTGGAATAAAAGTTGGAATTAGAAAAGGTCCCATTTGGTAAAAGAGAGTTTTCACGTAAATACAGAAAAACGACTCTAAAGTGGAGAAAGGGAAAAAGAGCCAGAGAACAAGGGTTGAAGAGAGGAAGAGCTTGAAGCTGAAGGTTTGCCGGATTAACTCAGGTAAGGGGGTTTATCATCGTTTAATGGGTATTATGGGATAACATGTAATGGGTAGTGATAAACCATTGATTTGAATCTAATTGGAATGATGCATGATGAAATTGTGAACTTTTGGATGAACGAAATTTGGATTATAATTGAAGGAAATTCGTAGGAATTAGATGTAATAATGTTAGAATTGGTGAAATCGAATAGGGTATGATTCGTGTTAGATGATATGAACGAATACTGTGTAAAATTGGACTGTGGGAGGTTGGATCTGAGGAATCTCGTGGTAGAGAAAACCATAGCAGATCTGGAAATCTGGTTCTGGTCATACGCGTATGGCACTAGGCAATACGCGTATGAGATGGTCTGGTACGCGTAGGGCACTAGGCAATACGCGTATGGATGAGGAAGATGATGTTTTGAACGTGGTTTGGTCTCTGTTGGTACGCGTATGGGGAAGTGGTACGCGTAGCATACGCGTATGAGACAGGTGATACGCGTATGGGATTGGCTGAGAAATGGGCCATACGCGTATGGGACTAGGCAATACGCGTATGGGCAGGATTGTGATTTTTCTGTGCTGTTGTTGTGCAGTTCTTTGGTTGTTCAGCTGAGTAATGTAATTTAGCTTATGTATGATAGAGTAGGGATCATTTCCCGTTGTTTTGAGTAGTATAGGTATTAGTAGAGTGTGCTAATGCTGTGATTGATTATGTGGTATGACATGATATGATTATGTGGTGAATATGTTGATGATGTATGATGATATGCATAATGTTGTGAATGTATCTATCATGTATGAAATTATGAATGGACTGTTTATGGCTTAGAGTGTGAGCATATGTCCATTGTGGATGATTGTTGATGTTTGCATGACTAAGTGATTTAGCTTGCATATTGTGGCCTTTATGGTGGTAGCTAATTCCCATGGTGAGGAATTAGTGAGTTAGTATTGTGGATTGTTGTTGATGTTTGCATGCTAGATGATTAGCGTGCATATCATAGCCCTTGGGGTGGTAGCTAATTCCCATGGTGAGGAATTAGTGAGTGAGTCACTAGGTCTCAAATGAGTGGGACTAGTGAGCTTGGTAGCCGTATCTGGATTTGATCGGTGAGGTTGAACTATATGTTCACGAATAGTCGGTACCGCATGCATGGAGTCTCATTGCATAATGTATGTATGTATGGCGTATAATATGAATGGATGTATTCCAATATTATACGTGGTTTTATGGTTGTGTTGAGTTTGAGTATGATGATGATGATGATTATGAGTTGATATTGCCGTTGCTGAATATGTGTGATCTGATTAGGGTGATGATATGTGTTAAATTACTTAGCATTACATGATATTTTATAATGCTTATTATATCGATTGAGGAACTCACCCTTACAACTATTTTTCAGGTAACGAGCAGTGATTGAGTAGAAGCTAGTACTTGGAGTCTAGTGTAGTTCCTTAGTGGGTCATGCTCTGGTAGATGTAACATCGGGATGGGATGTGTTACCTTATTTTCATTGTTGGTTGTTGAATGATCTTACATGTAATGTGTTACATGGTTTGAATGTTGTTAGTTTTATCCGCTGCGTATTATGCAAATGTTTTAGTTTGATAAATAAATGAGTATGACCAGATATTTTGGAACATGGTGTGAAGTGTCAAGTGTGACACCCTTAATTGCATACTTACTCTGATTTATATTTTGTTATTTTAATTAATTATTGGGGTATTTTAGAAGGGTGTTACATGAGTGGTATCAGAGCATAGTCGGTCGAGTCGAGTCGTAATTATTCTGTTTCCCTGTACGGGATAGGTGTTGTGTAACCCTATCAGTACTTATTGTTTTAGCTTGTTGGGTTTTCAGAATAGAGATGGCTGGAAGAGGTAGAGACGATGCTGCGATTGCTGAGGCTCTGGGTATGCTAGTTGGAGTACTTGGAGAGAATCCGAATGTTGTGGGAATGGGAGCTGCTCGTCAACTGAGTGAGTTCCAGAAGAATAATCCTCCAATGTTCAAGGGAGCATACGATCCAGATGGTGCTCAAAAGTGGTTGAAGGAGATCGAGAGGATCTTCCGAGTGACTGAGTGTGCCGATAACCAGAAGGTCAGGTTCGGTACACATATGCTGTCAGAAGAAGCAGATGATTGGTGGGTGGCTACCCGCACTAAGTTGGAATCTGCTGGGAATGCTGAGATCACTTGGGCTGTGTTCAGAGAGAGATTCCTGAGGAAGTATTTTCCAAAGGATGTCAGAGGAAAGAAAGAGATAGAGTTCTTGGAATTGAAGCAGGGCAACCGGTCTGTTACTGAGTATGCTGCTAAGTTCACGGAGCTGTCAAAGTATTACACTCCCTATAATGAGGCTACTGGGGAATTTTCAAAGTGTGTGAAGTTTGAGAACGGGTTACGTCCCGAGATCAAGCAGGCTATTGGGTATCAGCGGATTAGAGTGTTTTCTGATTTGGTTGATTGTTGCAGGATTTTTGAACAGGATACCAAGGCCAGAGCAGAGAGCTATCAGCAAAGGGTTGATAGGAAAGGCAAGAATCAGAATGATCGTGGGAAACCGTATGCAGCTGGCAAAGGTTTCCAGAGACAAAGTGGGATGAAGAGGCCTAGTGAGGGAGACTCCAGTGCCCCTGCTAAGTGTTACAGATGTGGTCAGGCGGGACATCGTATCCATGAGTGTACCAGTAATGAGAAGAAGTGTTTTAAGTGTGGAAAAGGTGGTCACTTGGCTGCAGAGTGCCGGTTGAAGACTATGACTTGTTTCAACTGTGGAGAAGTGGGTCATATCAGCCCACAGTGTCCTAAGCCGAAGAAAGAGAACCAGTCGGGAGGCAAGGTCTTTGCTTTATCGGGTTCTGAGACTTCTGCAGATGATCGTTTGATCCGAGGTACGTGTTATATTAATGGCTTTCCTCTTGTAGCTATTATTGACACAGGTGCGACTCATTCCTTTATATCTTTGGATTGTGCTGTGAAACTCAAATTAGAGATATCTGAGATGCATGGAAGTATGGTGATTGATACTCCTGCGAAGGGTTCAGTGACTACTACTTCAGTTTGTTTAGATTGCCCTTTGAGTATTTTTGGTAGAGACTTTGGGATGGACCTAGTGTGTCTTCCACTAGTGCAGATTGATGTTATTCTGGGTATGAACTGGTTGGTGTCTAACCGAGTTTATATCAACTGTTTTGATAAGACTGTGATCTTTCCTGAGATTGAGGAAGGAAAGGATTTGTTTCTATCAGCAAGGCAGGTGAATGAGGCAGTAGCAGATGGAGCAGAGTTGTTTATGCTGTTAGCGACTTTGGAGGCTAAAGATAAACTAGTGATTTGCGATCTAGCCGTGGTGTGTGATTTTCCTGATGTGTTTCCTGAAGAAGTGAATGAATTACCGCCAGAGCGTGAAGTTGAGTTCTCGATTGATTTGGTACCTGGTACTAGGCCGGTGTCAATGGCTCCGTACCGTATGTCTGCTGTTGAGTTAACTGAATTGAAGAGTCAGCTGGAAGATCTGTTGGATAAGAAATTTATTCGTCCGAGTGTGTCACCGTGGGGTGCACCAGTGTTATTGGTTAAGAAGAAAGAAGGTACTATGAGGTTGTGTGTGGACTACAGGCAACTGAATAAAGTGACGATCAAGAATCGGTATCCTTTGCCGAGGATTGATGATTTGATGGATCAGTTGGTTGGTGCGAGTGTGTTCAGCAAAATAGATTTGAGATCTGGGTATCATCAGATACATGTGAAAACTGAGGATATTCAGAAGACTGCTTTCAGAACAAGGTATGGACATTATGAGTATTCTGTGATGCCTTTTGGTGTGACTAATGCGCCTGGAGTGTTTATGGAGTATATGAATAGGATTTTCCATCCGTACCTAGACAAGTTTGTCGTGGTGTTTATTGATGATATTTTGGTGTATTTGAAATCTGAAGAAGAGCATGCTGAACATTTGAGAGTGGTTTTAGGAGTTCTACGAGAAAAGAAGTTATTTGCTAAATTGTCCAAGTGTGAATTTTGGTTAGAAGAGGTTAGTTTTCTTGGTCATGTGATTTCAAGAGGTGGTGTTGCTGTTGATCCTTCTAAGATAGAAGCGGTATCTAAGTGGGAAGCTCCGAAGTCAGTTTCTGAGATAAGGGGTTTTCTTGGACTTGCAGGTTATTATAGGAAATTTATTGAGGGGTTTTCTAAGTTGGCGCTACCGTTGACGATGTTGACTAGAAAGGGGCAAGCTTTTGTTTGGGACTCAAAATGTGAAGAAGGTTTCCAAGAGTTAAAGAGAAGGTTAACTACTGCTCCTATTCTGATATTACCGAGTTCGTCGGAATCATTTGAGGTTTTCTGTGATGCGTCATTGTTGGGCTTGGGTGGTGTGTTGATGCAGAACAAGCAGGTTATAGCTTATGCTTCGAGACAGCTGAGGGTTCATGAGAGGAACTATCCGACACACGATTTAGAGTTGGCAGCTGTGGTATTTGTTCTGAAGTTATGGAGACATTACTTGTACGGGTCAAGATTTGAGGTTTTCAGTGACCATAAAATTTTAAAGTATTTGTTTGATCAGAAAGAGCTGAATATGAGACAGAGGAGATGGTTAGAGTTTCTGAAGGATTACGACTTTGGTTTGAATTACCATCCGGGTAAAGCAAACGTAGTGGCTGATGCATTGAGTCGGAAATCATTGCATATGTCTCTGTTAATGGTTAAGGAATTGGATTTAATTGAGCAGTTTAGAGACTTGAGTTTGGTGTGTGAGAGTACTCACAATAGTGTTAAATTGGGAATGTTGAAGTTAACGAGTGGTATTCTGGATGAGATTAGAGAGGGTCAGAAATCCGATGTGCTTTTGGTTGATAAGTTGACTCTAGTGAATCAAGGTCAAGGTGGTGAATTCAGAGTTGATGAGAATGGTGTTTTGAAATTTGGTAATCGGGTGTGTATTCCGGATGTTACCGAACTTAAGAAGAGTATTCTTGAGGAAGGACATCGTAGTGGTCTGAGTATTCATCCTGGAGCTACGAAGATGTATCATGATTTGAAAAAGTTATTTTGGTGGCCGGGAATGAAAAGAGAAATTGCGAGTTTTGTTTATTCTTGTTTGACTTGTCAGAAGTCAAAGATTGAGCATCAGAAGCCGTCTGGGCTAATGCAACCGTTGGCTATTCCAGAGTGGAAGTGGGACAGTATCAGTATGGATTTTGTTTCTGGTTTACCGAGGACAAGTAAGAATTTTGAAGCTATTTGGGTGATTGTCGATAGATTGACGAAATCGGCTCATTTCATTCCGATCAGAATGGATTATCCGTTAGAGAGATTAGCCGAGTTGTATATTGAGAAGATTGTAAGTTTGCATGGTATTCCGTCGAGTATTGTTTCGGACAGAGATCCTAGATTTACATCGAAAGTTTTGGGAAGGTTTGCAGAGGGCTTTGGGAACTAAGCTGAGATTGAGTTCTGCATATCATCCACAGACTGATGGTCAGACTGAGAGGACGATTCAATCACTGGAGGATCTTTTGAGGGCTTGTGTTTTGGAAAAGGGAGGTGCTTGGGATTGTTATTTACCTTTGATTGAGTTTACCTACAACAATAGTTTTCATTCGAGCATTGGTATGGCACCGTTTGAAGCTTTGTATGGTAGGAGATGTCGGACACCTTTATGTTGGTATGAGTCCGGTGAGAGTGCTGTGGTTGGACCGGAGATTGTTCAACAAACTACGGAAAAGATTAAGATGATTCAGGAGAAGATGAGAATTGCTCAGAGTCGTCAGAAGAGTTATCACGACAAGAGGAGGAAGTCACTTGAGTTTCAAGAGGGAGATCATGTGTTTCTTCGTGTTACTCCGATAACTGGGGTTGGTCGAGCTTTGAAGTCGAAGAAGTTGACACCTCGATTTATTGGTCCTTATCAGATTTTGGAGAGGATAGGGGAAGTAGCCTATCGTATCGCTTTACCGCCGTCACTTGCGAATTTGCATGAGGTTTTTCATGTGTCTCAGTTGAGGAGGTACATTCCTGATCCGTCGCATGTAGTCCAAATAGATGATGTACAGGTGAGAGATAACCTGACTGTTGAAACATCACCTATGAGGATCGAGGATCGAGAGTTGAAGCAGTTGCGGGGTAAAGAGATTGCTTTGGTAAAGGTAGCTTGGGGAGGACCAGCAGGTGGCAATGTGACTTGGGAACTTGAGAGTCAGATGAAGGAGTCTTATCCTGAGTTGTTTGCTTGAGGTATGTTTTCGAGGACGAAAAACTCTTTTAGTGGGGGAGAGTTGTAACACCCCGATGAAATAAGGATAATTATTTAATTTAAATTAATATAATATTTATTAATTTAATTAATTAATTGGATTATTATTATTGGATTATTATTATTATTATTATTGGAATAAAAGTTGGAATTAGAAAAGGTCCCATTTGGTAAAAGAGAGTTTTCACGTAAATACAGAAAAACGACTCTAAAGTGGAGAAAGGGAAAAAGAGCCAGAGAACAAGGGTTGAAGAGAGGAAGAGCTTGAAGCTGAAGGTTTGCCGGATTAACTCAGGTAAGGGGGTTTATCATCGTTTAATGGGTATTATGGGATAACATGTAATGGGTAGTGATAAACCATTGATTTGAATCTAATTGGAATGATGCATGATGAAATTGTGAACTTTTGGATGAACGAAATTTGGATTATAATTGAAGGAAATTCGTAGGAATTAGATGTAATAATGTTAGAATTGGTGAAATCGAATAGGGTATGATTCGTGTTAGATGATATGAACGAATACTGTGTAAAATTGGACTGTGGGAGGTTGGATCTGAGGAATCTCGTGGTAGAGAAAACCATAGCAGATCTGGAAATCTGGTTCTGGTCATACGCGTATGGCACTAGGCAATACGCGTATGAGATGGTCTGGTACGCGTAGGGCACTAGGCAATACGCGTATGGATGAGGAAGATGATGTTTTGAACGTGGTTTGGTCTCTGTTGGTACGCGTATGGGGAAGTGGTACGCGTAGCATACGCGTATGAGACAGGTGATACGCGTATGGGATTGGCTGAGAAATGGGCCATACGCGTATGGGACTAGGCAATACGCGTATGGGCAGGATTGTGATTTTTCTGTGCTGTTGTTGTGCAGTTCTTTGGTTGTTCAGCTGAGTAATGTAATTTAGCTTATGTATGATAGAGTAGGGATCATTTCCCGTTGTTTTGAGTAGTATAGGTATTAGTAGAGTGTGCTAATGCTGTGATTGATTATGTGGTATGACATGATATGATTATGTGGTGAATATGTTGATGATGTATGATGATATGCATAATGTTGTGAATGTATCTATCATGTATGAAATTATGAATGGACTGTTTATGGCTTAGAGTGTGAGCATATGTCCATTGTGGATGATTGTTGATGTTTGCATGACTAAGTGATTTAGCTTGCATATTGTGGCCTTTATGGTGGTAGCTAATTCCCATGGTGAGGAATTAGTGAGTTAGTATTGTGGATTGTTGTTGATGTTTGCATGCTAGATGATTAGCGTGCATATCATAGCCCTTGGGGTGGTAGCTAATTCCCATGGTGAGGAATTAGTGAGTGAGTCACTAGGTCTCAAATGAGTGGGACTAGTGAGCTTGGTAGCCGTATCTGGATTTGATCGGTGAGGTTGAACTATATGTTCACGAATAGTCGGTACCGCATGCATGGAGTCTCATTGCATAATGTATGTATGTATGGCGTATAATATGAATGGATGTATTCCAATATTATACGTGGTTTTATGGTTGTGTTGAGTTTGAGTATGATGATGATGATGATTATGAGTTGATATTGCCGTTGCTGAATATGTGTGATCTGATTAGGGTGATGATATGTGTTAAATTACTTAGCATTACATGATATTTTATAATGCTTATTATATCGATTGAGGAACTCACCCTTACAACTATTTTTCAGGTAACGAGCAGTGATTGAGTAGAAGCTAGTACTTGGAGTCTAGTGTAGTTCCTTAGTGGGTCATGCTCTGGTAGATGTAACATCGGGATGGGATGTGTTACCTTATTTTCATTGTTGGTTGTTGAATGATCTTACATGTAATGTGTTACATGGTTTGAATGTTGTTAGTTTTATCGGCTGCGTATTATGCAAATGTTTTAGTTTGATAAATAAATGAGTATGACCAGATATTTTGGAACATGGTGTGAAGTGTCAAGTGTGACACCCTTAATTGCATACTTACTCTGATTTATATTTTGTTATTTTAATTAATTATTGGGGTATTTTAGAAGGGTGTTACAACAAGCATGGATCCTTGAGCCAAGACATCTTCCAAAGGAAGGAAAAAAGGCCAAGTTTCCACATAATACCATGAAAGAGGGGAGACTTACAATCTCACTAACTAGAATGATATGCCTTTTTGTGTCAAAAATTTAGCGCTATGTTAAGCAATCGTAATTGGACTTATGTAGAAGTCACAACTATTTGAGGTCGGACAATAGAATTTTGGTGTTAATGCATGTTAGAGACATAGTATAATGGACTATGCTCATGAAACATACCACACACAAAAAGAATATGCAAAAGAGGTGGCTTAATCTCATCCATACTCATGTTGATTTTTCAATCAACTAGCTATAGGGCTTTGAGATATCATAGGCCAAATGAAATGGATGCATAAAGAAGGGGAATTAGATGAAGAGGGAGGGAATGGATCAAAACTCAAGTTGGTCAAAGGAGGACTTTTACCAAATTAATATCATTCATTCATTTTGGGAGATGGAATGTACATTCCATCAATCCCCTAAATCCAATGATATTAACATAGCAAAGTCAAATTAACCTTGACCAAGGCCCAACAACACAAGTCAAACTTACACAAACCATCACAAGAGGTCAACATAATTATTTGGCATTTATTCAATTTAAAAATACTAAAATAATGCATTTAAATTAAATATGGTTTTTCAAATTCCTAAAACCTCATCAAAACAACAAGGAAATAGCCATGAGATTTATCAAAGGTCAAACAAGGTCAAAGGACCTTGGAGAAAAAAATTCAGAATTTTTAAAGACTTAAAAGTATTTTTAAACAATTAAAAATAATCACAAAATCAATTAAATCATGAAAAATATTAATAATGATCCAAAAAATAATTTTAATTCAGAATATGAAAGAGGAATTTATTTAATTTTTTTTTGGTGAAACTCTCATATTTTTTGGATTAGTATTAAAATTAATATGAATTAATGAAAATCAAATGAGTTAAAACAAAAATAAAAAAATAAAAAAAAACGTGAGCAACTTGATCTCCCTCATTAATTGAGGTGGCAGATCAAGTGGACACAAACGTGCGTTCCATGATGGAACCTAGTCAGGCGCCACACGCGTGGTAATCAAAACCAACACCTAAGATTAAAACAAATTGAATGGATCATGTGGCTGGGAGACGTGCCAACACACAGCCGGAGCCAGAGCTCTGGTCTTCTGCTCCGGTGGACATCACCGGACTGGTTCACCCTCAACCATCACCAAAATAAAAAAGGAGAATATGATCTGAAAGAAAAAATGGCGTAGAGCACGAATCTGACCTCAATTTCAACTAACTCCAAATATATAAAAAGATATGAGGAGTTGAATTTTGAGGTGTGACAACTGAGTTGCTTCGATTTGACCTCAAAGCAACTCAATCTTCTTGCCTACATTGGTAGGACTTCAGACAACCAATGATCCAAGAGAATTGATGAGAATTGAGTGAGAATCGAAGAAAAGAAGTTTTCTAAAATATACCTTCAATGTTGTGCAGAACTTGATGTTGCTTGCTTCAAACTTGATCTGATCACACTTGAGAAGCTTGTAGGATAGGTTTGGCAATGGTACAAAGCTTTGGATCCTGGAGTTCTTGAATCTCCAAACAGTGAGATTCAAACTCAATTTTCAAGTTGAAAATTCTCAGGTTTTCCTTTGAAATGTGAGGGTTTCAATTGGGGGGTAAAGTTGGCGCGTAAGGTGTGTTTGAATTGAGCTCCAAGGGCTTGTATTTATAGCAATTGGGACTGATATTTGCACACTTGAAAAATTGCTAAATTTGGACATTTCATGCATGGGCGTGTACATGCCCATTAAGCAATCCAATTTGATCCACCTGCATCTTTTCTGAAGTTCAAATGAGGCTTGGATGTCAAGGCAATGTGAAATGTGATTTTTGGCATTTGATTTCTTCCAATCATGCAGCTATGTTAAAGCCATGCGCAGACCTAGCAAGTTTGATGTTGAACAGTTTTCCATTTTTAGCTTGGATCATGGTGAATTTTGAGGTGGAATTTTGAAAATTTCAACATGTTGAAAATTTTTCTAAGTGTAAAGTCATATATCTCAATATTCCACCTTGCTTAACTTTTTATGTGAGCTTCAAATGAAAAAAAATGTCGTAATCAAAGTTATATCTCTTTCAAATACCTTAAAAATGGTCACCAATTTCATGTCATTTGGATTTAGAATGATAGAGTTATGCATTTTTGAAGTTTGGAAAAATCACTTGTTCAATGGTATAGGTCAAAAATGACCTATAATGTATCCTCATATCACATGCTCATAAAAGTTGAATTAGCTCTCATTCCAAACATAAAAGTTGAAGTAGACATCTTGAATTTAATTGTGAAACTTGTAAATATTTCATATCATAAAAATTGAGCAAGTTATGGCCTTGGGAAGTTGACTTTCAAATTAGGGTTTAGACAAAATGACCTATAATGTTTCAACATAGAAAATGATTTTCCAAGAAAAACTAGATCTAGGTATCAACATGAAAGTTGTTTGGAATATCATTTAGAGTAACGTTTCTCTTGGAATCATTTTCATATGGTGAAAATTGTAGGAGATAGGGTCTAGGGAGCCCCAGTTTTGATCACATGAATTCATCTGGTCAACCACCATCAACCAACTTGCTAACCTTCAATTCTATTGACTTTTAGGCTCATTGTAGATCATATATACATAAGATGATGAATTTTGAAGTGTCCCTTGAGAAATTTTATCAATTGGTGAGATAGCTTGTTAGAGAAGTTACTTAAGATACCTAGTCAAACTAGGGTTTCCAAGGCAAATCACCTCCAAACTCTTGAAGAATACTTGATCAATATAACATGTAGAGATAAATGGGACTCATATATGATGCTTTGAGACATTGTGGATCAATCTTTAATTGTGCTCTTAGCCATGAGGGTCTTTAACCCTAGATGTGAACTTGATAGATCAATGAGGATCATGCCCTACCTACAAAAAGTTAGGCACATATAAAGAAATATTTTTGGTATTTCGGTTAGTAAAATGATAATATACAAGTATGATACAATTACATGGTGATCTCTCCCAAAACAAACCTAATGAAAGAAGGGTAAGGAGGATGCCAAGGTGTGATCCCAATGCTAATGCATATACTGAAATTGCATGAGGGATCTTAGGGTCAAAATTGGGGTCTACAACTAGAGTCAAGGAAGTTCGACTAATGAATATGTGAGATTGTTTCAGAAGGAGTGGGTCAAAGGATACATGGTAGGTTTGTTTCGTTGTTATAATTTATGTTCGGGTTTTCCTGAAAAGAGAAAGAGAAATGACGTTGAAGTGTGAAGTAAAAGATAATGTAAGAGTTGCAAAGTGCGTCGAAGATACCTTGGATTCAGTTACTTTCGGTTCTTCGAATGACTTGTTTTAAGGTTTGTAGTTTTCTTTATTATTTGGAGGGGGAATGTATGAATTCATTTCTTGCCTTTCTACTTTATCTTTTTCATCCTTTTCTCTGGTGGTTTCTCTCCTTTTGAGTTGTGTGGAAGGTCCAGCGGTCGAAGTAGCATTGTCTTCTTTGGGTTTGGATTTTTTCGGGGTAGTTTTATTTTTCTGGATGTTGTTCGACTTAGGAGTTTTAGATTTCGACCTTGAAAATATAAGGGTTCCTCAGTCTCCTCCAAGATTTCCTTCTTAGCTTAAATCTTTTTGGGCTTTGGAGTCGCCTGAAAAAGTTAAGTCGAATTAGATAAGCATCGCTTAAAAGATCACAAGGATAAAAATAAATGTTATACATGGGCTGAAGAAGTCGTAGATTTATTTTTCTTCTTTCTGGATTTGTTGGTAGGAGAGTCGGGATCACGCTTTCGAATATGAAAAGTAAAAGTATGAAGACTAGCTCAAAGAATAAAGAAGTAAAAAAAAGAAAGAAATACTGTTTTCTTGGGTTCCTCTGCTTCCTTTGTTTCTCCTGCGTTAGAAGGTCCTTCGATGTTGTTGACGATTGGTGCTTCAGATCTGCTTGAAAATTGAGATATAAGAAAGGATTGGATGAAAGTAACTTAAGCACAATAGTAGATATATGTACCTTATTGTTCTTGATTTTCTGATACATTGGGAAAAGCAGCAAAAAGCCCTTTTTGGAAATTTTCCTCAAGTGGTCAGTGAAATACTTTGTCCATCAATTGTGGAATTCTACTATCATGAAAAATTATTGTTGAAATTGGAAGGTGGGGAGTTCAAGGACTTAGTCACGGGAAAATGAAATACAATCCTGGTAGTCAGAAACATCGAATCTTCGTTCCGACCAACAAATCTCCTCTTCCCAAACATAAAGTGAATGAGGTTGAAATTGGCTAAAGCTAAATTTTCTGGCTACTAAGTTGGGTTGATAACTAATGAAGCCATAGCATGGAGTACCAGTTTCGGTCCTTGTGGATAAAAGTGTAGGAGTGAAAAAGGTTGCCCAAACTGAATTGAACATGGTAGTTACTGAAGGAGAAACATCTGGGAATCTATTTATAAACCAAGATGGACCTACCGAGCGATTCACAAAAGGAGCCATAGTCGAGGTAAAGTTAGTTAATTCAAGAAATAAGTCGATGTATTTCATGAATACCGTCTGTAATGGAGTTTCTTGGGGAGTGATCAAAGCCAACTTAGTGCCTCTGATGGATATAGCATCGTTCCGTGATAGTAAGGCTGGAGAAACGGTTACATGAAGTTTTGGATAAAATGTGGCGTTCAACCAAAGTTACAAGAGCCACAAGGGACCTGAAACTACGTAAGACTTGTTGGTTTCAGGGAGGTGTTTTAATTTGTAAGAAACTTCTCTGAGTGACTGGTAAAGGATAGCCAGAAGGAGCTTACTTAAAGAGATATTTTGACCTTCATGAAGATGAATGGGTAGAGGTACAAATTTCTTAGCCAACTGGAAAGAGCTGGAGCAAAAGATATAGTATGATAGCCAGAGGGTCGAGAAAGCTATGTGTTATTTGTTGGAAACCTTAGCGTTTGATTTGTCGTGATTGTCGAGAATGAAATTCTTGAAACTAAATAATTCAATGGTAAATTCATTGTTGGCTTTTAGGGTTTAAGTGAAAGTTTTACCAAAGGGACTTAAGCCTGTAACGGCCGCCACATCGAACAGGGTCGGTGTCAGTAAGCCACATGGAAACTGAAAAGTGTTGGTTGATCCTTCCCAAAAGAAGATCGAAGCCAATAACATGGCTAGGTTATACCTAGGGCCAATCCTCAAAATCTTGATCATGTCCTAAATACCTAGTTCTTTCCATTTTTTTCTTCTTAGGTTGAACTTTTTCAACCCAAGCTATGTACTATTTGCTTTGAGTGGGTGAGGCAGATCGAAATACACATGCAAGTTTGTCTATAAAGGACAGGTCGAAAACGTGTCATTCAAATGCTGAAGGCATGTCAGATGAGTAACCAGGGAAGAAGCGTGTAACTTTCCCAATGTTTGACCTCGCATTTGGATATGGCCCAAAGAAAGCAAAAAGCTTATTAGACAGGGAGAAGGGAATGAGTACCTGTTGTGCCCATATGGAGGTTTTTTTCTTTTGAAAGTGGAGGTTCAAGGATGTAATCTTTGCCTTCTTCATCCGCATATGGAGGGATTGTGAAGGCTATCATGTTCTTTCCTGTATCAAACTTGGAAGGCAGTGTTTTAGTAGTTGCCATTATTGAAAGTGGAGATTTTCTTTGAAGAAAAGTGAAAAGGTTTTGCTATGCATAAAAAATCTATAGAAAAACTAAAATGAAGAAGAAGAGCAAGGAGTTGAAATTAGGTATTTATAAACTTTTTTGTTGCATGCCTAAAATCAGACACATGGCATCCGTATGGAGTTTTTGAAGCGTTTTTGAAATTCTGGCGTAGTCAGTATTCAGATGTTCTACTTCAAGTCATGACATCTGATCTAACATTGTACCTATTACAGCAAGACAGTTATTACACTCTGTACTAATGTGCAACTTTTCACAGTGTCACGTCCTCTCCTTCTATGCCATCCTAGAATGGAGGGACACCTAGTTATGTGCACCTAATCATTCACTTCTGTTGTTTTCCTACACAGATATCAGCAAGATGTCTCAATCCTGTTTTGGACATTATCTGTTACATTGTTCCAGTTTGTTGGTCATGTACTTGTATTTCCTAAATTAAAGGTTGTAACAAGTTAAACTAATCTCCACTTATTAAGGAGCTAACAAATAGATTATTTGCCAGGTTCATTAATTGTAGCTTAGTTGTTAGTTTCCTAGATTTTAGATCAGCTGGTGGATTCCTGAAGAATAGCTTGAGAAAATCCTGAAACAGAAAAACTAACCATCCAACAATTTAGCATATGCAGTCAGGAGTGAATGTCACAACATTCCGTTTGACATCCAAGTCCAGAACCATATGCTAAGTCTGCTTGGTTCCTGAAAGCAGACTGTGCTAAATTTGCTGTACTGTAAAAGACCAACCAGTCTCTACTTCAGTATCAGCTTACTGGAGGAACTGTCAAGACATCCAGTTTGACAGTTTCACAATGATCTTTTGGCCAGGTCTGTTATGCTTTTGAACTCCAGACTTCACTACATACTGAACTGAAATCATCAGCTTATTAAACAGTATGAGCTGTTGTTGATGAATGTCAAAACATTTTGATTGACATTCCAACAGAAGGCTATGTATCAGGTCTGCTATTATCTTGATGAACAGACTGGAATACATGCTTAGTTATGGCAGACATGATTATAACATACAGAAGGAAAACAAACACAGGAAATTGTTAACCCAGTTCAGTCCAACATGACCTACATCTGGGGGCTACCAAGCCAGGAAGAAGATCCACTATTAGCAGTATCAATTCAGAGTTAAACTCACCCGTTTACAACTCATCACTTAATCCCTACCCAATGCAATCTATACCTAGGAACTCCTAGATAGAAACCTCCAGCTTCCATTCCTATCACTACAAATACAATGTAATGTTACCACACCTTGAACTTGCTTCACAGCTTCATTCAAGAACAAAATCACTCTTGCCTACAGGCTTCGAGTTACAAAATTCTCAGCTTTTACCACTGAGAAACATATGGTAACCTTCCCACAGATTGGGAGGTTTACCTCACACACACCCCTAAATTTTCATTCTAGGAGGCTTACAACAACTAGGTTACAATCAGCTATTTATAACCTAATCACCCAACTGGATTTGGGCCTTCAGAAATCGCAGCAGACTTGTTCTTTGCTGTTACGACTTCAGCAGAAAAATTCTGCTACAAACAAGGTCTTCAATCCTAGAATCTCTCCATATATATCTCCATATTTTGAGCCTATATATCTTCTGATTAAGTCTTCAAGACCTCCACATGGGAGTTAGGATATTCACCAGATATCCTTGCTGATCCCATGACATATACTGAATTAATTAATTCAGTTTCCTACACATGTGCGATGTCACAGACCTGATGTCGTGACATCGTACATGACATGTTGGTCCAGATGTTGAATTTCTTCAACCCAACATATTAAAACAACAGAGATGATTACATTATTTGTTTTCTAAAATTACTGCCAATCCTAAGGAATCAACAATCTCCCCCTTTGGCAAATTTTAGCTAAAACAAATAAACAATACACTGGACAACACATCCCAATTTGGGAATGCTCTTCATCTCCGTCATTGGCTCCACCACCACAAACACCAAAGTTGGTGTACATGGGGAAGAAGAGGGACAATACTCAGTTGTACCAGAACCCTTCCCCTCAACCGGAGAGCTTCCAGAAGAATATGTAATGCTGAGTACATAGACAATGTAACTCAGATCACAAGGCACAACTGTCTTCTTAACTCAGATCACAAGACACAAGTGGAAACCCCAGTTTCTGGATTTTGTGCCTGATGCCAACGTCTGTTTGCTGCCACATCCACAGTTGGCTTGCTTCTGGTACATTCTCAACCCCAGGACTATATTTCTCTCCCCCTTTTTAGCTAAACATTTGTAAAGGCACCCTTCACAAAACCAGATCCAGGCGCAGCTTGCCCAAACCTTAACATACCCCATGATTCTGAGAATGGAGTGTTTTTCTTGTGAGAGGAAGAGGGCTATTGCATCCTTTAAATAGTCCAGCCTGTGCCTAGGAATTTCCGGTAGAAATAAATGCTTGGTCAAGATGCATTTATTTTTGCTGAGAAACAGTCAGAGAATACCTTTTATAGCTCTTATAGCTCTTGACTGTTTCTTTTCCAAAACAGCCGTTCCAGTGCATGGAGACCATTCCATATATGCAGTCAGACACGTTGCACGCGATGTCTTAACATTCCTGCATTCAGCCAGTATTCAACAAGACCTTTGTCATACCTCCAGTAGATACTTGACACCTAGCACTGCTACAGCCAACTTTTCACACTTCAGTTGATGGTTACTCCCCCTGTACCACACAGCTGTAGCCAACAGGCTTATTCTGGTTTATCAGACTTAGCCATATCACCCTTATAATTCCTAATGACTTTTAAAATTCAGAAGGAATTAACAGCAATGTCCAGGGCAATGTCATGACATCCGGTCAGACATTCTTCTGCTCACTCAGCCTTGACATCCATCACAGCATCCTGATAACTACCTAGTCATCTGAGAACACATAGACCACAAGCTTGGTGATTGCTTGCAGCACAAAGGCACAACTCCCCCTGTCATGGACAACCTACTCTCTTGGAGGTCACACATATCCAACATGGTTGGACCTTCACCTTCTTCCTGATTCAAAAAGAACTCAACCCACTTGATGAATGGAAAACATAAGACTCATCTTCATGTCTTCAAGAGCGCACCCTCTGTTCAACCCTCTTGGTTGAACACATCCATACCCTGTGTCAATCTCTCTTCTAACCAGAACAGAAAGCCACTTCACAAAATGTTTTAACATTCGTTAGGACATCCTTCACACATAACAGGGAACACCATCTGATAGTCTTCAGATATCACTGAGTCACCAGCTTGATCAAGAAGAATCCAGACATAAATTGGGACATATACCTTTTCATCCCATTACATGAGATAATCTTCCATAGATGGCTCAGAACTCCTACCACAAGCTCCAAGGGATGAATAG
This sequence comes from Lathyrus oleraceus, assembly GCF_024323335.1. Lineage (NCBI taxonomy): Eukaryota > Viridiplantae > Streptophyta > Magnoliopsida > Fabales > Fabaceae > Lathyrus > Lathyrus oleraceus. The sequence continues at coordinate 217,378,485 of NC_066583.1, forward strand.
AAAACACCTCCTTTTGTCTTCAACTTAATACTTTTCTGCTCAAAAGTAATTTGTCTCAGACTTTCCTCAAGAATAATCAGCTGCCTTATGTTGATTATCTTGATTCTTCGAACTCACTTCTGAGATAGACCAACTGCCACTGGTTGATTACCTCCTTCATGAATTCTCATATGAAAAGGTCAAATGCTGCTTTTTGACCTCCCCAAGTTTATCAGACTTCTCCCTAAGATATTCTGACCTCTCAAGTGAGACTTAGAACTTCAAGTTTTTGAAGTATCCAATCTACAACCCTGTAGACCTATCTATCTCAAGTTGATGTGCCACATCACCAACTAAGGGTCTGATGTTGAACCAAATGTCACAACATTGTGTTTTGACATCTAGCTGTTGGATTCAGCTCCTTCTTCTGCCACTTGAAAGAACTTCCTCCCTTCACAGAACAAGAGTTCAATGTTCTCATAGACTTGATTGTGGGACCAAGTTTGAGTAAACAACCTCCATCCTGCTGGTTTGCAGTTAAGTCATCCAAGCTCACACCTTGATGAATCCCTGCTTCTTCTCCAAAGACATCAAACACTCTGATGTATGAGTCTTCAGAAGGACCAGTTAGACACTAACCCTTCAGCTCTACCAAGGATTTCACATCCTAAGGCAGGGCTGTTTCCATGATGTCAAGATTGATGCCACTTGTTCTTGACTTCACAGTGTGCATAAGCTAATGCACTTCCTTACCTAGATCAGAAATAAACTGATCCAAGTAACCACCATCAAGACTATGATGTCTTCTTCTTCTTGTACATACCAAGGCTGAATCAAGTTTCTTGCCAGGAAACCTTTTCAGAGATCATATGCTTTTGCTGCCACCAAAGAGATAGATCATACGCCAATGTACTATCCTTCCTGTGATTCTGCACAGGGTCTTGAAGAAGTGATGTTCCAACATCTTTAAGAACATCCGTTATCTTGAGCTCCAAGGATAATCAATTACACACTTGTACTTGGCACAAGTAGACATTGATCTTAAATCCTTTCCCAATTTTCCTTTCAGATACTTCCACCATAAGAATACTTTGAAAGTACTCTTCTTGTGTAAACATCTTCTGCTTGCAAGCACCTAGACAATTTTGAAAGTCTTCCCAGATTAAATTCACCCTTAGGAATGAGAGAGATGAATTCTTCCTTGCAAATGTGTCACACAACCACCAGAACCCATGTGACACAGGTCAACTGCCAACCAGACCCTAGGCTGACCAGACTGGAGGAGGTTAACCAAAACTCCCCCTCAAATTAACAATCATGGATACTCCACACCAATATCCATGCATTGTACACATATGTCTCAACATGACATACACTATCCCTACCAGTGGCAACTAACTCCTCCACTCACACCAATCAGACTTCAGCTGACCATAAGTACTAATGAGACAAACAACACCAGTCAATAGTAGATATGTATTGCCAGAGCATATTACCTCAACCAACCACTGAATCTTCATATTCTCACTCCTAGTAAGAACTGCCACTTCTGAACGTGGTGTTTGAATACCAAGATTCATGGTTATAACCCCCTTAAATGATATCACAGTCAGGTTACCCCATTATTGACTGCCAACATCCAGGAGACTTGTCTTCCAACACACCATAGTACTTCAGGGAACAACTATCCAACCCTGATCAAACTGCAGGGAGATGCCTAACAGCAGGAGATTGCACAATGTCACATCTCAACCAGCTCAACTTCTAGGGATGATCTTCTTGAGCACACACCCAGTTGACCCTGCTCTTGTCAACTTAGCACACACAGATGTCTCCTCTTCCAGGTCAGGAGTAGGTTCCAAACAGAATTATCCCATTGTTTGGACCCTAAAAAACATCTGCTCTTCAACCAGTAGCTGCATACTTGTTGAACAACATGTTCTAACATCACATAGAACATTGGTTCCTCCTCCTTGGAACAACCCTTCCTTGAAGGTCTTCAAGGTCTTCATATACACTACTCAAGAGAGTAAGAGAATCAGTGATTAAGTGACTCTTACCATCCTGAAGTGAGAACGTCATGATGAGTGGACTTGAGGAGACTCAAGTATCTTTGACATCTTCAGTAGATTATGATGAGATCTTGAACACAGCAGCCTTTCATCCACATGAGGAGAAACTACATCAGAGTTTGAGTTTTGCCATGTATTATGCAGCGGAAATCATAATACACCTCAACCTATGAACACACACTTCACCAGATTGGCCTCCAAGACCATACCAGGTTTGAATGTGATTTAGTACTGGAACAGCTATCCCACACACATGCCAATTGCCAACCTCCAGAGACAGGTACACACCATTCCTGTCATGAACAGTCCATCCACCTACTTCAAGGGACCATTCAGGGAATTACAGAACCTTACACAGGTTCCAGCATCAGTACTAACATAACTCCTTGCCAGCTACCAGAAAGTATCACCCATGGATCTCATCCAGAGACAGAACAGGATGCCTGCTCTGATACCAATTGAAATTCTGGCGTAGTCAGTATTCAGATGTTCTACTTCAAGTCATGACATCTGATCTAACATTGTACCTATTACAGCAAGACAGTTATTACACTCTGTACTAATGTGCACCTTTTCACAGTGTCACGTCCTCTCCTTCTATGCCATCCTAGAATGGAGGGACACCTAGTTATGTGCACCTAATCATTCACTTCTGTTGTTTTCCTACACAGATATCAGCAAGATGTCTCAATCCTGTTTTGGACATTATCTGTTACATTGTTCCAGTTTGTTGGTCATGTACTTGTATTTCCTAAATTAAAGGTTGTAACAAGTTAAACTAATCTCCACTTATTAAGGAGCTAACAAATAGATTATTTGCCAGGTTCATTAATTGTAGCTTAGTTGTTAGTTTCCTAGATTTTAGATCAGCTGGTGGATTCCTGAAGAATAGCTTGAGAAAAATCCTGAAACAGAAAAACTAACCATCCAACAATTTAGCATATGCAGTCAGGAGTGAATGTCACAACATTCCGTTTGACATCCAAGTCCAGAACCATATGCTAAGTCTGCTTGGTTCCTGAAAGCAGACTGTGCTAAATTTGCTGTACTGTAAAAGACCAACCAGTCTCTACTTCAGTATCAGCTTACTGGAGGAACTGTCAAGACATCCAGTTTGACAGTTTCACAATGATCTTTTGGCCAGGTCTGTTATGCTTTTGAACTCCAGACTTCACTACATACTGAACTGAAATCATCAGCTTATTAAACAGTATGAGCTGTTGTTGATGAATGTCAAAACATTTTGATTGACATTCCAACAGAAGGCTATGTATCAGGTCTGCTATTATCTTGATGAACAGACTGGAATACATGCTTAGTTATGGCAGACATGATTATAACATACAGAAGGAAAACAAACACAGGAAATTGTTAACCCAGTTCAGTCCAACATGACCTACATCTGGGGGCTACCAAGCCAGGAAGAAGATCCACTATTAGCAGTATCAATTCAGAGTTAAACTCACCCGTTTACAACTCATCACTTAATCCCTACCCAATGCAATCTATACCTAGGAACTCCTAGATAGAAACCTCCAGTTTCCATTCCTATCACTACAAATACAATGTAATGTTACCACACCTTGAACTTGCTTCACAGCTTCATTCAAGAACAAAATCACTCTTGCCTACAGGCTTCGAGTTACAAAATTCTCAGCTTTTACCACTGAGAAACATATGGTAACCTTCCCACAGATTGGGAGGTTTACCTCACACACCCCCCTAAATTTTCATTCTAGGAGGCTTACAACAACTAGGTTACAATCAGCTATTTATAACCTAATCACCCAACTGGATTTGGGCCTTCAGAAATCGCAGCAGACTTGTTCTTTGCTGTTACGACTTCAGCAGAAAAATTCTGCTACAAACAAGGTCTTCAATCCTAGAATCTCTCCATATATATCTCCATATTTTGAGCCTATATATCTTCTGATTGAGTCTTCAAGACCTCCACATGGGAGTTAGGATATTCACCAGATATCCTTGCTGATCCCATGACATATACTGAATTAATTAATTCAGTTTCCTACACATGTGCGATGTCACAGACCTGATGTCGTGACATCGTACATGACATGTTGGTCCAGATGTTGAACTTCTTCAACCCAACATATTAAAACAACAGAGATGATTACATTATTTGTTTTCTAAAATTACTGCCAATCCTAAGGAATCAACAATCTCCCCCTTTGGCAAATTTTAGCTAAAACAAATAAACAATACACTGGACAACACATCCCAATTTGGGAATGCTCTTCATCTCCGTCATTGGCTCCACCACCACAAACACCAAAGTTGGTGTACATGGGGAAGAAGAGGGACAATACTCAGTTGTACCAGAACCCTTCCCCTCAACCGGAGAGCTTCCAGAAGAATATGTAATGTTGAGTACATAGACAATGTAACTCATATCACAAGGCACAACTGTCTTCTTAACTCAGATCACAAGACACAAGTGGAAACCCCAGTTTCTGGATTTTGTGCCTGATGCCAACGTCTGTTTGCTGCCACATCCACAGTTGGCTTGCTTCTGGTACATTCTCAACCCCAGGACTATATTTCTCTCCCCCTTTTTAGCTAAACATTTGTAAAGGCACCCTTCACAAAACCAGATCCAGGCGCAGCTTGCCCAAACCTTAACATACCCCATGATTCTGAGAATGGAGTGTTTTTCTTGTGAGAGGAAGAGGGCTATTGCATCCTTTAAATAGTCCAGCCCGTGCCTAGGAATTTCCGGTAGAAATAAATGCTTGGTCAAGATGCATTTATTTTTGCTGAGAAACAGTCAGAGAATACCTTTTATAGCTCTTATAGCTCTTGACTGTTTCTTTTCCAAAACAGCCGTTCCAGTGCATGGAGACCATTCCATATATGCAGTCAGACACGTTGCACGCGATGTCTTAACATTCCTGCATTCAGCCAGTATTCAACAAGACCTTTGTCATACCTCCAGTAGATACTTGACACCTAGCACTGCTACAGCCAACTTTTCACACTTCAGTTGATGGTTACTCCCCCTGTACCACACAGCTGTAGCCAACAGGCTTATTCTGGTTTATCAGACTTAGCCACATCACCCTTATAATTCCTAATGACTTTTAAAATTCAGAAGGAATTAACAGCAATGTCCAGGGCAATGTCATGACATCCGGTCAGACATTCTTCTGCTCACTCAGCCTTGACATCCATCACAGCATCCTGATAACTACCTAGTCATCTGAGAACACATAGACCACAAGCTTGGTGATTGCTTGCAGCACAAAGGCACAACTCCCCCTGTCATGGACAACCTACTCTCTTGGAGGTCACACATATCCAACATGGTTGGACCTTCACCTTCTTCCTGATTCAAAAAGAACTCAACCCACTTGATGAATGGAAAACATAAGACTCATCTTCATGTCTTCAAGAGCGCACCCTCTGTTCAACCCTCTTGGTTGAACACATCCACACCCTGTGTCAATCTCTCTTCTAACCAGAACAGAAAGCCACTTCACAAAATGTTCTAACATTCGTTAGGACATCCTTCACACATAACAGGGAACACCATCTGATAGTCTTCAGATATCACTGAGTCACCAGCTTGATCAAGAAGAATCCAGACATAAATTGGGACATATACCTTTTCATCCCATTACATGAGATAATCTTCCATAGATGGCTCAGAACTCCTACCACAAGCTCCAAGGGATGAATAGAAAACACCTCCTTTTGTCTTCAACTTAATACTTTTCTGCTCAAAAGTAATTTGTCTCAGACTTTCCTCAAGAATAATCAGCTGCCTTATGTTGATTATCTTGATTCTTCGAACTCACTTCTGAGATAGACCAACTGCCACTGGTTGATTACCTCCTTCATGAATTCTCATATGAAAAGGTCAAATGCTGCTTTTTGACCTCCCCAAGTTTATCAGACTTCTCCCTAAGATATTCTGACCTCTCAAGTGAGACTTAGAACTTCAAGTTTTTGAAGTATCCAATCTACAACCCTGTAGACCTATCTATCTCAAGTTGATGTGCCACATCACCAACTAAGGGTCTGATGTTGAACCAAATGTCACAACATTGTGTTTTGACATCTAGCTGTTGGATTCAGCTCCTTCTTCTGCCACTTGAAAGAACTTCCTCCCTTCACAGAACAAGAGTTCAATGTTCTCATAGACTTGATTGTGGGACCAAGTTTGAGTAAACAACCTCCATCCTGCTGGTTTGCAGTTAAGTCATCCAAGCTCACACCTTGATGAATCCCTGCTTCTTCTCCAAAGACATCAAACACTCTGATGTATGAGTCTTCAGAAGGACCAGTTAGACACTAACCCTTCAGCTCTACCAAGGATTTCACATCCTAAGGCAGGGCTGTTTCCATGATGTCAAGATTGCTGCCACTTGTTCTTGACTTCACAGTGTGCATAAGCTAATGCACTTCCTTACCTAGATCAGAAATAAACTGATCCAAGTAACCACCATCAAGACTATGATGTCTTCTTCTTCTTGTACATACCAAGGCTGAATCAAGTTTCTTGCCAGGAAACCTTTTCAGAGATCATATGCTTTTGTTGCCACCAAAGAGATAGATCATACGCCAATGTACTATCCTTCCTGTGATTCTGCACAGGGTCTTGAATAAGTGATGTTCCAACATCTTTAAGAACATCCGTTATCTTGAGCTCCAAGGATAATCAATTACACACTTGTACTTGGCACAAGTAGACATTGATCTTAAATCCTTTCCCAATTTTCCTTTCAGATACTTCCACCATAAGAATACTTTGAAAGTACTCTTCTTGTGTAAACATCTTCTGCTTGCAAGCACCTAGACAATTTTGAAAGTCTTCCCAGATTAAATTCACCCTTAGGAATGAGAGAGATGAATTCTTCCTTGCAAATGTGTCACACAACCACCAGAACCCATGTGACACAGGTCAACTGCCAACCAGACCCTAGGCTGACCAGACTGGAGGAGGTTAACCAAAACTCCCCCTCAAATTAACAATCATGGATACTCCACACCAATATCCATGCATTGTACACATATGTCTCAACATGACATACACTATCCCTACCAGTGGCAACTAACTCCTCCACTCACACCAATCAGACTTCAGCTGACCATAAGTACTAATGAGACAAACAACACCAGTCAATAGTAGATATGTATTGCCAGAGCATATTACCTCAACCAACCACTGAATCTTCATATTCTCACTCCTAGTAAGAACTGCCACTTCTGAACGTGGTGTTTGAATACCAAGATTCATGGTTATAACCCCCTTAAATGATATCACAGTCAGGTTACCCCATTATTGACTGCCAACATCCAGGAGACTTGTCTTCCAACACACCATAGTACTTCAGGGAACAACTATCCAACCCTGATCAAACTGCAGGGAGATGCCTAACAGCAGGAGATTGCACAATGTCACATCTCAACCAGCTCAACTTCTAGGGATGACCTTCTTGAGCACACACCCAGTTGACCCTGCTCTTGTCAACTTAGCACACACAGATGTCTCCTCTTCCAGGTCAGGAGTAGGTTCCAAACAGAATTATCCCATTGTTTGGACCCTAAAAAACATTTGCTCTTCAACCAGTAGCTGCATACTTGTTGAACAACATGTTCTAACATCACATAGAACATTGGTTCCTCCTCCTTGGAACAACCCTTCCTTGAAGGTCTTCAAGGTCTTCATATACACTACTCAAGAGAGTAAGAGAATCAGTGATTAAGTGACTTTTACCATCCTGAAGTGAGAACGTCATGATGAGTGGACTTGAGGAGACTCAAGTATCTTTGACATCTTCAGTAGATTATGATGAGATCTTGAACACAGCAGCCTTTCATCCACATGAGGGGAAACTACATCAGAGTTTGAGTTTTGCCATGTATTATGCAGCGGAAATCATAATACACCTCAACCTATGAACACACACTTCACCAGATTGGCCTCCAAGACCATACCAGGTTTGAATGTGATTTAGTACTGGAACAGCTATCCCACACACATGCCAATTGCCAACCTCCAGAGACAGGTACACACCATTCCTGTCATGAACAGTCCATCCACCTACTTCAAGGGACCATTCAGGGAATTACAGAACCTTACACAGGTTCCAGCATCAGTACTAACATAACTCCTTGCCAGCTACCAGAAAGTATCACCCATGGATCTCATCCAGAGACAGAACAGGATGCCTGCTCTGATACCAATTGAAATTCTGGCGTAGTCAGTATTCAGATGTTCTACTTCAAGTCATGACATCTGATCTAACATTGTACCTATTACAGCAAGACAGTTATTACACTCTGTACTAATGTGCACCTTTTCACAGTGTCACGTCCTCTCCTTCTATGCCATCCTAGAATGGAGGGACACCTAGTTATGTGCACCTAATCATTCACTTCTGTTGTTTTCCTACACAGATATCAGCAAGATGTCTCAATCCTGTTTTGGACATTATCTGTTACATTGTTCCAGTTTGTTGGTCATGTACTTGTATTTCCTAAATTAAAGGTTGTAACAAGTTAAACTAATCTCCACTTATTAAGGAGCTAACAAATAGATTATTTGCCAGGTTCATTAATTGTAGTTTAGTTGTTAGTTTCCTAGATTTTAGATCAGCTGGTGGATTCCTGAAGAATAGCTTGAGAAAAATCCTGAAACAGAAAAACTAACCATCCAACAATTTAGCATATGCAGTCAGGAGTGAATGTCACAACATTCCGTTTGACATCCAAGTCCAGAACCATATGCTAAGTCTGCTTGGTTCCTGAAAGCAAACTGTGCTAAATTTGCTGTACTGTAAAAGACCAACCAGTCTCTACTTCAGTATCAGCTTACTGGAGGAACTGTCAAGACATCCAGTTTGACAGTTTCACAATGATCTTTTGGCCAGGTCTGTTATGCTTTTGAACTCCAGACTTCACTACATACTGAACTGAAATCATCAGCTTATTAAACAGTATGAGCTGTTGTTGATGAATGTCAAAACATTCTGATTGACATTCCAACAGAAGGCTATGTATCAGGTCTGCTATTATCTTGATGAACAGACTGGAATACATGCTTAGTTATGGCAGACATGATTATAACATACAGAAGGAAAACAAACACAGGAAATTGTTAACCCAGTTCAGTCCAACATGACCTACATCTGGGGGCTACCAAGCCAGGAAGAAGATCCACTATTAGCAGTATCAATTCAGAGTTAAACTCACCCGTTTACAACTCATCACTTAATCCCTACCCAATGCAATCTATACCTAGGAACTCCTAGATAGAAACCTCCAGTTTCCATTCCTATCACTACAAATACAATGTAATGTTACCACACCTTGAACTTGCTTCACAGCTTCATTCAAGAACAAAATCACTCTTGCCTACAGGCTTCGAGTTACAAAATTCTCAGCTTTTACCACTGAGAAACATATGGTAACCTTCCCACAGATTGGGAGGTTTACCTCACACACACCCCTAAATTTTCATTCTAGGAGGCTTACAACAACTAGGTTACAATCAGCTATTTATAACCTAATCACCCAACTGAATTTGGGCCTTCAGAAATCGCACCAGACTTGTTCTTTGCTGTTACAACTTCAGCAGAAAAATTCTGCTACAAACAAGGTCTTCAATCCTAGAATCTCTCCATATATATCTCCATATTTTGAGCCTATATATCTTCTGATTGAGTCTTCAAGACCTCCACATGGGAGTTAGGATATTTACCAGATATCCTTGCTGATCCCATGACATATACTGAATTAATTAATTCAGTTTCCTACACATGTGCGATGTCACAGACCTGATGTCGTGACATCGTACATGACATGTTGTTCCAGATGTTGAATTTCTTCAACCCAACATATTAAAACAACAGAGATGATTACATTATTTGTTTTCTAAAATTACTGCCAATCCTAAGGAATCAACAATCTCCCCCTTTGGCAAATTTTAGCTAAAACAAATAAACAATACACTGGACAACACATCCCAATTTGGGAATGCTCTTCATCTCCGTCATTGGCTCCACCACCACAAACACCAAAGTTGGTGTACATGGGGAAGAAGAGGGACAATACTCAGTTGTACCAGAACCCTTCCCCTCAACCGGAGAGCTTCCAGAAGAATATGTAATGCTGAGTACATAGACAATGTAACTCAGATCACAAGGCACAACTGTCTTCTTAACTCAGATCACAAGACACAAGTGGAAACCCCAGTTTCTGGATTTTGTGCCTGATGCCAACGTCTGTTTGCTGCCACATCCACAGTTGGCTTGCTTCTGGTACATTCTCAACCCCAGGACTATATTTCTCTCCCCCTTTTTAGCTAAACATTTGTAAAGGCACCCTTCACAAAACCAGATCCAGGCGCAGCTTGCCCAAACCTTAACATACCCCATGATTCTGAGAATGGAGTGTTTTTCTTGTGAGAGGAAGAGGGCTATTGCATCCTTTAAATAGTCCAGCCCGTGCCTAGGAATTTCCGGTAGAAATAAATGCTTGGTCAAGATGCATTTATTTTTGCTGAGAAACAGTCAGAGAATACCTTTTATAGCTCTTATAGCTCTTGACTGTTTCTTTTCCAAAACAGCCGTTCCAGTGCATGGAGACCATTCCATATATGCAGTCAGACACGTTGCACGCGATGTCTTAACATTCCTGCATTCAGCCAGTATTCAACAAGACCTTTGTCATACCTCCAGTAGATACTTGACACCTAGCACTGCTACAGCCAACTTTTCACACTTCAGTTGATGGTTACTCCCCCTGTACCACACAGCTGTAGCCAACAGGCTTATTCTGGTTTATCAGACTTAGCCACATCACCCTTATAATTCCTAATGACTTTTAAAATTCAGAAGGAATTAACAGTAATGTCCAGGGCAATGTCATGACATCCGGTCAGACATTCTTCTGCTCACTCAGCCTTGACATCCATCACAGCATCCTGATAACTACCTAGTCATCTGAGAACACATAGACCACAAGCTTGGTGATTGCTTGCAGCACAAAGGCACAACTCCCCCTGTCATGGACAACCTACTCTCTTGGAGGTCACACATATCCAACATGGTTGGACCTTCACCTTCTTCCTGATTCAAAAAGAACTCAACCCACTTGATGAATGGAAAACATAAGACTCATCTTCATGTCTTCAAGAGCGCACCCTCTGTTCAACCCTCTTGGTTGAACACATCCACACCCTGTGTCAATCTCTCTTCTAACCAGAACAGAAAGCCACTTCACAAAATGTTCTAACATTCGTTAGGATATCCTTCACACATAACAGGGAACACCATCTGATAGTCTTCAGATATCACTGAGTCACCAGCTTGATCAAGAAGAATCCAGACATAAATTGGGACATATACCTTTTCATCCCATTACATGAGATAATCTTCCATAGATGGCTCAGAACTCCTACCACAAGCTCCAAGGGATGAATAGAAAACACCTCCTTTTGTCTTCAACTTAATACTTTTCTGCTCAAAAGTAATTTGTCTCAGACTTTCCTCAAGAATAATCAGCTGCCTTATGTTGATTATCTTGATTCTTCGAACTCACTTCTGAGATAGACCAACTGCCACTGGTTGATTACCTCCTTCATGAATTCTCATATGAAAAGGTCAAATGCTGCTTTTTGACCTCCCCAAGTTTATCAGACTTCTCCCTAAGATATTCTGACCTCTCAAGTGAGACTTAGAACTTCAAGTTTTTGAAGTATCCAATCTACAACCCTGTAGACCTATCTATCTCAAGTTGATGTGCCACATCACCAACTAAGGGTCTGATGTTGAACCAAATGTCACAACATTGTGTTTTGACATCTAGCTGTTGGATTCAGCTCCTTCTTCTGCCACTTGAAAGAACTTCCTCCCTTCACAGAACAAGAGTTCAATGTTCTCATAGACTTGATTGTGGGACCAAGTTTGAGTAAACAACCTCCATCCTGCTGGTTTGCAGTTAAGTCATCCAAGCTCACACCTTGATGAATCCCTGCTTCTTCTCCAAAGACATCAAACACTCTGATGTATGAGTCTTCAGAAGGACCAGTTAGACACTAACCCTTCAGCTCTACCAAGGATTTCACATCCTAAGGCAGGGCTGTTTCCATGATGTCAAGATTGCTGCCACTTGTTCTTGACTTCACAGTGTGCATAAGCTAATGCACTTCCTTACCTAGATCAGAAATAAACTGATCCAAGTAACCACCATCAAGACTATGATGTCTTCTTCTTCTTGTACATACCAAGGCTGAATCAAGTTTCTTGCCAGGAAACCTTTTCAGAGATCATATGCTTTTGCTGCCACCAAAGAGATAGATCATACGCCAATGTACTATCCTTCCTGTGATTCTGCACAGGGTCTTGAAGAAGTGATGTTCCAACATCTTTAAGAACATCCGTTATCTTGAGCTCCAAGGATAATCAATTACACACTTGTACTTGGCACAAGTAGACATTGATCTTAAATCCTTTCCCAATTTTCCTTTCAGATACTTCCACCATAAGAATACTTTGAAAGTACTCTTCTTGTGTAAACATCTTCTGCTTGCAAGCACCTAGACAATTTTGAAAGTCTTCCCAGATTAAATTCACCCTTAGGAATGAGAGAGATGAATTCTTCCTTGCAAATGTGTCACACAACCACCAGAACCCATGTGACACAGGTCAACTGCCAACCAGACCCTAGGCTGACCAGACTGGAGGAGGTTAACCAAAACTCCCCCTCAAATTAACAATCATGGATACTCCACACCAATATCCATGCATTGTACACATATGTCTCAACATGACATACACTATCCCTACCAGTGGCAACTAACTCCTCCACTCACACCAATCAGACTTCAGCTGACCATAAGTACTAATGAGACAAACAACACCAGTCAATAGTAGATATGTATTTCCAGAGCATATTACCTCAACCAACCACTGAATCTTCATATTCTCACTCCTAGTAAGAACTGCCACTTCTGAACGTGGTGTTTGAATACCAAGATTCATGGTTATAACCCCCTTAAATGATATCACAGTCAGGTTACCCCATTATTGACTGCCAACATCCAGGAGACTTGTCTTCCAACACACCATAGTACTTCAGGGAACAACTATCCAACCCTGATCAAACTGCAGGGAGATGCCTAACAGCAGGAGATTGCACAATGTCACATCTCAACCAGCTCAACTTCTAGGGATGACCTTCTTGAGCACACACCCAGTTGACCCTGCTCTTGTCAACTTAGCACACACAGATGTCTCCTCTTCCAGGTCAGGAGTAGGTTCCAAACAGAATTATCCCATTGTTTGGACCCTAAAAAACATCTGCTCTTCAACCAGTAGCTGCATACTTGTTGAACAACATGTTCTAACATCACATAGAACATTGGTTCCTCCTCCTTGGAACAACCCTTCCTTGAAGGTCTTCAAGGTCTTCATATACACTACTCAAGAGAGTAAGAGAATCAGTGATTAAGTGACTCTTACCATCCTGAAGTGAGAACGTCATGATGAGTGGACTTGAGGAGACTCAAGTATCTTTGACATCTTCAGTAGATTATGATGAGATCTTGAACACAGCAGCCTTTCATCCACATGAGGGGAAACTACATCAGAGTTTGAGTTTTGCCATGTATTATGCAGCGGAAATCATAATACACCTCAACCTATGAACACACACTTCACCAGATTGGCCTCCAAGACCATACCAGGTTTGAATGTGATTTAGTACTGGAACAGCTATCCCACACACATGCCAATTGCCAACCTCCAGAGACAGGTACACACCATTCCTGTCATGAACAGTCCATCCACCTACTTCAAGGGACCATTCAGGGAATTACAGAACCTTACACAGGTTCCAGCATCAGTACTAACATAACTCCTTGCCAGCTACCAGAAAGTATCACCCATGGATCTCATCCAGAGACAGAACAGGATGCCTGCTCTGATACCAATTGAAATTCTGGCGTAGTCAGTATTCAGATGTTCTACTTCAAGTCATGACATCTGATCTAACATTGTACCTATTACAGCAAGACAGTTATTACACTCTGTACTAATGTGCACCTTTTCACAGTGTCACGTCCTCTCCTTCTATGCCATCCTAGAATGGAGGGACACCTAGTTATGTGCACCTAATCATTCACTTCTGTTGTTTTCCTACACAGATATCAGCAAGATGTCTCAATCCTGTTTTGGACATTATCTGTTACATTGTTCCAGTTTGTTGGTCATGTACTTGTATTTCCTAAATTAAAGGTTGTAACAAGTTAAACTAATCTCCACTTATTAAGGAGCTAACAAATAGATTATTTGCCAGGTTCATTAATTGTAGTTTAGTTGTTAGTTTCCTAGATTTTAGATCAGCTGGTGGATTCCTGAAGAATAGCTTGAGAAAAATCCTGAAACAGAAAAACTAACCATCCAACAATTTAGCATATGCAGTCAGGAGTGAATGTCACAACATTCCGTTTGACATCCAAGTCCAGAACCATATGCTAAGTCTGCTTGGTTCCTGAAAGCAAACTGTGCTAAATTTGCTGTACTGTAAAAGACCAACCAGTCTCTACTTCAGTATCAGCTTACTGGAGGAACTGTCAAGACATCCAGTTTGACAGTTTCACAATGATCTTTTGGCCAGGTCTGTTATGCTTTTGAACTCCAGACTTCACTACATACTGAACTGAAATCATCAGCTTATTAAACAGTATGAGCTGTTGTTGATGAATGTCAAAACATTCTGATTGACATTCCAACAGAAGGCTATGTATCAGTGTAGCACCTCAAATTTGCACCTATCATTATACATACATTTTCATATTAGGCCATAGCATATCATGGTCCATTGCATAGCATTGCATTGCCTCTTTTGCCTCAAGTGCAAGCCAATCAAGGAATTAGGTCAAACTGATCAGGAGATCAGTCAGTCAAGCAAGCAAGCACAATTCCCAAGGAGCCAAGGCCCTAGGGTTGGTCCAACATGTTCACATGATTTGGGGATCCATTTGAAGTATTTTGGTCAAGGATTGGATGTTCAGAAGTCATCAGTTCATGCACAGTCGGGCAAAAAAACCCTAGACAGTCAACAGTCAGTCAAAGCAGTGGATGGTGGCCATTCTTGTGGAATTTGGGCACCATGCTCATTAATCAAGAGTTCATATGTCTTGGGACATCATTTGAAGTCAAGTTCTCAAGGAATTAGGGTTTGGAATTCACCAGAAGAGGTTCAGTCATCCAAAACCCTAGAAAAGTCAACTGTTGGTCAACTGTCCATTTAATCAGTGATTTGATGATGGGATTTGGTTTGAGAGAGTTTATTCATGGCCAAATAGTCCTCATATATCATGTCAAACACCATCATGGAAGAATTTGAAGCCAGAGCAAAAATTTCCAAAAATGGAAACTGGGCCTGTAACTGAAACTTACCAAAAATGGAAAGTTTTGATCCTCAAATTTACATCATGATACAAGCTTCAAATGAATTTTTGCCCAACATGAAAGTTGAAGATCTTGTTCTCCCATTTCCAAAAAGTCCAAGAACTCTCAATTCCCATGTGTGGTTGGCAAGTTATGATCGAATCGATTTCAGAAGATCTTGAACTTCAAAAGGCCATATCTCCCAAACCGTTTGGCCAATTTTGGTGGGGTTTTTTCCTACAAGTCACATTTGATCCCCTCTTTCCAAAAATATAAATTTCATGTGCCAAAACTTCACCAATCAAAATGGCATTTTTTGACTTATCTCATTTAAATGCAAGTTTGACCAATGTTTGACTTTTTGATTTATCATTCTTTAAACCACTTGGCCAATTGAAATAGCTCAGAAATGTCATTTAAAGTATGTTTGCAAGCTCAAATTATGCAGTACTTGCACCCATCATGTATCCATGCTTAGTTGCTTGAATTGGAAGAAAAGTACAAATTCAACCATGCTACTCCATGCTTCCACCATACCTTGCTTAGTACTCTCAAATAGCAGACCTTATGCATCATTTCTCTGTCAATTAGAACCTCATTTAGCAGCCAAAAAACCAGCAAAACAAAGGCCATACTAACTTGCTTGGAATTGGGAAGAAAGTACATGTTTGCAACAACTCCATCCCACAAAACCATGGACCATGCTTGGCACTCAAGGACAGCAGAGTATTATTTCATTTTTTCTGTCAATTGAGGACTGATAGCAGCAGCAGCCCATACTGCATACAACTCTCACTCATTGGGCATTTTTTCTAAAAATTGCAAATGCTGTCAAAAAGGACCAGCAACACAAGACAGCAGGGGTGATGGTTATTTCCTGTCATGTTACACACTACTAGCAGCCAAGCCTTGAGATTGCAAACAGAACTGATTCATTCTCTCACACTTCACTCTTGCATTTTTAAAAAAAATCTGTCAAAAGAACTTCAAAAGAAGAAAACCTTGGCCATTGCTTTTTCACATCTTTGTCATTTGCAAGCCCTAATGGCAGCCACACAAGATCACTTGGCCTAAACAGAAAACTCACTTTGGCATTTCCTTTTTCTGTCCAAAACACCAAAGAGCCAAACCCTGCCATACCATAGAGCAACATCCAACAGCAGGTACACCCTCATTTTCTGTCAAAAATGAAAACTCCTAACTAGCATTCTTAAGACACAGTTGCATAGAAAAATCACATCCTTGCATTTGCCAAAACCAGTCAAACTTCCAAAAACCTCAAGTAACCTAACCTGGCCTTGCTTGTGACAATAATCAAACCTCATTTTCTGTCATGAAAAACCAGTAGCAGCCACACAAACCATTTGGCCTAGGCAGAAAAACCATGGTGCTCTCATATGCTAAAAACTTCATTTGGTACATTCTCCAAGACCAGTCAAGAACTTCAGAAGAACAAAACCCTGGCATTGTTATTCTCACTTTCCATTCATCATAGGAAACCACTAGCTGCAGTCAAAAACAAGAATTCACTCATTCTCTCACATTCTAAAAAACCACTTTTGGCCATTTCTCAAACAACAGTCAAGAAACTCCAAAGGGGCTGAACCTTGCCTTGCCAAAACATCATTTAAACAGCATCTTGAGTCCATTCCAACCACTTTCCTCCACCTGTAAACTCTTTTTCCATTACTGTTTTCAAAGAAGCATTAGCCATGGCAGATTTGAATGGAGGCAATTCCAAGCATTCTTGAGCCAAAGCTCTTCAACCAATCAACACTTGGAAGGCTTTGCTTCATCTGTTTCACCACCAAGAGGACCACAACCAACTGTTTCTCATTCTGCTTCAAGAATAGGTAAAATTTCGACCCTCTCTATTTTAAAAATCATGAGGTGTTTTTGGTAGGTCTATCCATGCTGATTGTCATGATGCTTTTACTTTTTGAAATGGCTGCTTATTCATGAAGATATATCGTTTTGAAGTTTGGTGTTAAGATTTGTTTTTGTTCGATTCATGAGCATGTTGGTGTTCTATTGAAAATCAAGGCTGGATTCATGTTGTATGTTGTTTGATGATCACAATGGTATGGTCAATTGAGATTTCTGGGCATCTTTTAAAAATCACGATTTGGGATGGTGATGAACAGTGATAAAACCCTAATTTTCTTCAAGCTGCCCAGATTTCTTCCTCTCTTTCACGCGCGCATGGCCTTGCAATATCATCAACCAATCAAAACATTTCCTTGCAATGGCCAAAACGGCAGCGTATCATTTAGTGGCGCAAATAATTACAACTTTGCCATTCTTGCTTCATTTATTCCATTTTAATTTCATATTATTTCATTTAATCACTTAAACTTCCAAAAATCATAACTTGTCCAATTTTAATCCAATTTGAATTGGGTTTTTTGCATTGTCTTCCTCATGACCTCTACTTTTTTATCATGATTTTTCCAGAATTTTGTGATCATTGGTTTTTGTTTGGCACTAGGGTTTGTGACATGTATGCAAATATTATACACTTTGCCAAAACATTTGTGAAATGATGAGAATGTATCCAATGGCTCCCAAATTTTTTGTGCTTAAACTAGACACACTAATGGTGATTTTGGTGTAAAGTTTGTGAATTTATCATTTGTGGTTTGAGAGTTCTGATTTTTTGAATTAGGGTGTGACAATTTGTGTCACACCATTGATGACCAACTTCATGATTTTCATTACCATGCTTCTTGACCTCAAAATGGATTGAAATTTTGCATGAACCTACTCTTGTATGTCTAGTTTACATGTGAATTTTCTTGGAATCATTTGTGGCATTTCCTAATTGTTTGAGATTTTCTCCCTTGCTTGGTCATTTGTTGACTTTGTGTGACATTTATTCCTATTTCATTTGTGAAATTCTCATACTTTATTGGATGGACATGAAATTTTACATGAGATAACTAGACATCCTCATCTTTGCCATGGTTTTAGTCCCATTCATTTATCATACACCATCTCTGATTTATGATTTTTCTAAGTTGATGCATGTTTGGTTGACTTCTTTGAGCATGTTCAAAATGGCTTTGACTTTCTGATTTTCATTAACTGCCTTCCACTTGTCCAAATGAGATGAAATTTGACATGCTTACCATGCTGTGTGTTAGGATTGATCATGATTTATTTGATGATTTTTGGAAAATGTTTAGATTGCTTTTGAGTTAAGTCTTGCTGTTGACTTCTATGAGCTTCTAAATGCCATGTTTTGATTTCTTTTGTTCATGAAATGATGATGATGATTGATATGAATGTGAACCCAATTGGTTTTGTTTCTTGATTGTTTGAACATGATTTTGGATACTCACCCTTTGCTGTTTTGACTCTTTCATTCCTTTTTGACCCTAGGCTTGCCCTAGTGGTCCTGTTACTCACTTTTGAGCTTGTGTTTTCAGGTTGACCAACAAATGGCCATTGAGACCAATTCTTTTTGATTGAGCTTGCCTAAATATCATTGTCTAACATGTTTTGCTTTGTAGGTGGCTTGGCTCACATGCCTTAAGCCTTGTGCCTTGCACATTCACTTGCTTGTGTTGACTGGTTGATGTCTGTTTCTTTTTACTTTGTTTGAAGTTGCATACTAACATCTGCTTGACTGTTTCAGGCGCTTTTAGTTGCTTAGTTCCTTGTGAACTTTTTGCTTTGCTTTGCTTGTATAAGCAATTTGCATTGAGGTATGTCTCTTCTTCTTCATGTAGTCTGGAAGACCTGGCCTGTTACTCGGCCAGGCAACTGTCTGAAGTCCTCCTTAAGAGGCAATGTTTGTGACTGTTTACTTTCGTCCTTGCATAGAGTCAAAGTCCTCCTAAGTGAAGAGGCAATTGGTGGAAGGTAGGGATATGCAATCTATCCCCCACTATTCAGTGTGTCATCTGCTTTGCTCACACCACGGTGTTGATGCATTACAGATAAAAACCCAAGATCTTGTGCAAATGCACAGTTGAGTCAGTATCAAATGTGTAGAAGGGTTCCCACTTTCTGAACCCACACATTCTTGTCTTAAGCTCTCCCAGGCCAGGGATAAGAGCTGTGAAGTCTTATCTTCACTCACCTTTCATCTGCTTCACCTTAGTCTCTCAATGGCAAGGTTAAGAGCAACATTTACCCAGTTCCAGAGGTTTGTTTGTTGAGGTTGATATGACCCCTTGACTAA
Source organism: Lathyrus oleraceus (assembly GCF_024323335.1). Classification (NCBI taxonomy): domain Eukaryota; kingdom Viridiplantae; phylum Streptophyta; class Magnoliopsida; order Fabales; family Fabaceae; genus Lathyrus; species Lathyrus oleraceus. The sequence goes on from NC_066583.1 coordinate 217,398,140, forward strand.
AACCTAACCCTTGTTTGAGCCACTTGCTAGTGTATAGTGTGTGCTATCTGTGCTTGTATGTTTGTCTGACTTGCTTCCTGTGCAAGTTAGGTTTGTTTGACTTGCTTCCTGTGCAAGTTAGGATTGTTTGACTTGCTTCCTGTGCAAGTTAGGATTGTTTGACTTGCTTCCTGTGCAAGTAGGTTTTGTTTGGCTTGCTTCCTGTGCAAGTTAGGTGTGTGTGTGGCTTGCTTCCTGTGCAAGTCATGTTTAGGATAGGCTTGCTTCCTGTGCAAGTTAGCTAGAAACCTTAACTCAGGGATGATTTTGCATGATAACATCTAGGCTCGAGTCGTAGTCTCCCTAGTTGTGTCTCCCTCTGTTATCTGGTTAGGCTAGTCCTTTATCCCTCCGTAGGGGAACTACATCGCCCTGATCTTCATACCAGATGAAGTATGTAGGCAGGAGATTGAGCTGATCTCTCCGGGCGCCCTTTTTCTTTTTGTGTGAGTTGTTTGACAGTTGCTAGGCTCGAGTGCCTGACTCCTTAGCAATTTGTTGTCTGTTTGTTTGAGTGTGTGCTTGACAGTTATAGGCTCGAGTCCCCGACTCCCTATTAACTTGTTGTGTTGTTGTGTGCTTGGAAGCAGATGTAAGTCCATCGAGTGGCAGTTAGGTTCCAGTGTGTGTGTGTTTTGGTTCGGATGTCAATGTAAGTCCAGTGATTGGCATTTGAGCTCCATGTTTGCCTCTTTGCGTGTGTTTTTGGTTCGGATGCTGACATAAGTCCAGTGATTGGCAGTCGGGCTCCACGTTTGCCTGTGTTTGTGTTTGTTTGCGTGCGTGTCAGCCGAGCTACGAATGCTCTGATTCTTCTCTCGTCCGAGAAGATACGTATGCATAGGATGCGATATCCTAGCGAGCATGTGTCGTTCCCCCGGTCCGAACTACTTCGACTCTGATGTCTATGCCTGATAGACTAAGTAGGCCCAGGGTGCGACATCCTGCCGAGTCAGTTTCAGTCAGTTGCTTGTGTCTCTTTCAGCCAGTGTGTGTGAGTATTTGAGCAGTGTTTAGCAACCATTTTCCTTCCTTTTGTGCGTGGATCCCGTAGAGTACTACGGATGCGTAGGGGTGCTAATACCTTCCCTCCGCATAACCGACTCCCGAACCCATTCTCTTTGGTCGCGAGACCATGTTCTTTCCTAGGTTTACTCTGAGCGTTTCCTTTCCCTCTTTTGGGATAAATAACGCACGGTGGCGGCTCTGTTGTTTCTTTCTTTTCCCGCCGGTTTTTCGCGTGATGCGACAGCTGGCGACTCTGCTGGGGAAATAGAGAAGTTGACCTATGCTGGTCCATCTTCCCTAAGCGAGTCTCTCCTAGCGCTCTCTAGGTTAGGGTTTGGTTGCTTTGTGCTGTGTTTATTTATTGCATTCATTATTTACTGTCTGCATTCATTGTCTATTGTTTGCATTTATGTTTGCATTAATGTTTGCATTTATTCATCTGTTCGTCTGGCTGGTTGTCTGTTTCTCTCTGTTGGGGTGGGAATTACATGAGGTAAAAGGCCCAATACCCAGGCTATGAGTGAAATCTAGGATACTTAGGAATAGAGTGATTCATGGGAAGCGGGTGGTATTGCGCCACTTAGCGGAACATTGATATCACGAGCAGTTCAGACCCTGGTGGGGCATTATCGTTACATACTTCGGGTGTGTATATGATGATGTTCTGCGAAAGGTTATTTATGTTGCGTTTCTCTCGACCTTACCCTGGCCTAGACGACACCCGTGAGTGGGGAGGGAATGATCATTATTACAGGTACAGTTGGTGACTTGTTGGTGACTTGTTGGTGACTTGTGATCCTGTTGGTGACTATTGGTTCAGAAGTTTGGGGTCTCAGATGACTTTGGGTTTCAGATGAATTTGTGGTTCCGAGTTTAAGCCGAAGTTTTGATCCTGTGTTCTGAGAGACACAGCCAACCAGTCGTGTCAGCATCATTTGCATCATAGCATATTTATTTTTCAAAAGAAACGCAATAAAAAAAAGATACAAAAAAAAAAGAAAAGGGGAAAAAGAAGAGAAAAAAACTAATCCCTGCACGCATATCATTTCTCAGGTACATTCCAGAGCTTGTTCACTGATATAGATGGCAACAGTCCCAGAGTTGAAGCGGAAGACTTGTTCCTACAGCTTTCACCGTGAACCCTTGACGTCTCTGATTGAATTGAGCAACCCTATGACCAGTGGTAACCAGAAGGGGTTTGTTGACCAGTATGGAGATATCCTGACACTGTTGAAGATGGTAGTTGATCCGGTACCATTGCAGACTCTCCTACAGTTCTACGACAACGGAAGGAGAAGATCACTCTTTTGCCAGAATGTTCAGAATGTGACCTGTTGATAGACCAGTGTCATTACCTGAAGACCCTCATTCCAGAAGACCGTCTGTCTTAGTTTGTATCTTTGTTTGTGTTTTGTTGAGAATCACCTCCAGGCTTGTTGGATGGGATTCATTTGTTTGTACTCCGTCTTTGGATCTTCATTATTGAGAATCACCTCCAGGCTTGTTGGATGGGATTCATTTCTTTGTACTCTGTTTATGCGAATCTTCTGTTGACTCGGTGGTACTGACCTTTTTACCCTTATGTATGGATAAGGTTGTCAGTATTTCCCTGTTGCTCTCATTTTCCTTGTATCTGTTTGTTCTCTTGTTGCTGCAGGTTGCCATCTTTTCAGGATGGGTCAGGCTCTTTGAATGCCTGAGAAATGAGCATACCATGTGCATCATACGCATCATTAGCATCATACTCATATCATTTTGCATAACAGGTGTTCTTGGTCGTGACTTCTCACTCTGGTTCCTGTTTGAGGCAGGATAGCTGATCAACGTCCGCACCGCTACTCAACGAGACTGAATCAACAGAGAGGTATGGATCAGGTTCAGACTGAGTTGGCTGAGATGAGGGCGAACATGGCCCAGTTCATGAACATGATGCAAGGAGTTGCTCAAGGTCAGGAAGAGCTTAGAGCATTGGTTCAGAGACAAGAGTCCATACTTCAGACATCCAACCGTGCTTCGCCTGTCGTGGCACCTTCCCAGGTCCCTGAGACTATTCATGTTGCTGCTCCCACTAACGACTATGCCGTCGGGGATGAGCTTGGGGGTATCAGAATCAATGGTCAGCCTCTTGCTGCAGAGGTCAATGCCAGAGTTACCAAGGCTCCAATTCTTCATCCTGCTTCTCCTATTGACAGACAGGAAGACATGTTTACTCTCCTCAGTGAGGACAATGATGTTGTGAAGACTGAAGAAAGAGATAGAAAAGTGGATGCTCTTGCTGAGAAAATCCGAGCCATGGAATGTCGGAACTCCCTTGGGTTTGATGTAACAGACATGGGTCTGGTGGAAGGGTTGAGGATCCCCTACAAGTTCAAAGCGCCCTCTTTCGACAAATACAATGGCACTTCCTGTCCTCGCACCCATGTGCAGGCGTACTTCAGGAAGATCTCTGCTTACACTGATGATGAGAAGATGTGGATGTACTTTTTCCAAGACAGTTTGTCTGGAGCGTCTTTGGATTGGTACATGGATCTGAAGCGAGAATCAGTCAGAAGCTGGAAAGATCTGGGTGAGGCCTTCCTAAGGCAATACAAGCACAATATGGACATGGCGCCGAGCCGAACTCAGTTACAGAGCTTGTATCAGAAAAACAAGGAGGGTTTCAAAGAGTATGCTCAGAGATGGCGTGAGCTAGCCGCCAGGGTGCAACCTCCGATGTTGGAGAGAGAGCTGACAGACATGTTCATTGGAACTTTGCAAGGTGTGTTCATGGATCGCTTGGGAAGTTGTCCATTCAGTAGCTTTTCAGATGTTGTTGTCTGCGGGGAGAGAACTGAAAGCCTTATCAAAACAGGGAGGATACAGGATCCTGGATCGTCAAACTCTTCGGGTTATAAGAAGACATCCTCTGGGGCACCCAAAAGGGGAGAGAATGAAACAAATGTTGTACACCGTCGAAGGAGTGCAAATAGAGGACCATATCGGCAAGTCGCTGCTGTGACTATTCCAGCAACTCGAACTCAACAACAGACGAGAAGACCAACTCAGCAATATCAGACTCCACAACATCGTCCTCAGCAACAGGCTTCCCAGCCTCCAATGGATAACCAAGCTGGTACAAGTAATGAAAGGAAGAAGATCATTTTCGATCCAATCCCCATGTCCTACGCCGAATTGTATCCCTCTCTGTTAGAGCAGAACTTGATTACTCCCAGAGACCCGCCGGCTAAACCCGACAACCCTCGGTGGTGGTATAGGCCCGATCAGCATTGTGTGTATCATTCGGGTGCTCCTGGTCATGATGTGGATAGTTGCTTTCAGTTGAAGATAAAGGTTCAAGACCTTGTCAGATAAGGAATTCTGAGCTTTGAGGACTTGGGTCCCCGTGATAATCAAGCTTGAAGATAGCAAGTCCTGGGCTGGCGCCGACTTTTCTTCTAGAGGTTTGTTCAAAAGCAGAGGCTGCTGATGCAAAGGATACTGACAGTTGTCATCCCTGGTGGGATCTATCACAATTGGGTCACTGTGGGCTTTCCTACAGTTGTTCATAAGTCAGAGTAATAATCACTTTGTTTAAAAACCCTTCTCCCATGCCAAAAGGAGAAGTGATGACATTGTTGGCAACATTTTGTGCAATGATATTTTCATTCAAATAATTCATGTTAAAACATTTGTTTTCCATTTGTTTTCCCTTTTTGCTTTTTTGCATGAAATTGGTGATCACAAAAAACCCTAAAAAAACAAGAATAAAAGCAATCTTTTCATCTGCATAACGATTGTCTTGTTTGATTTTCAAAGAGCTTTTCATCTCTAAATCATTATGCAGGTTGTTTCTCAAACCCATTGAACGTAATGATCAGACGTCATCTCCCAATCTTGAATTCCCTGTATTCGAAGCAGAAGAAGATGATGTTTAAGGGATTCCTGACGAGATTTCCCGACTTCTTGAGCAAGAAAAGAAGATCACTCAGCTGCATCCCGAGAATCAGCAGAACAGCCAACTGGGGCATCAAAAAAAAAGAGAAAAGAAAAAAAGAAGAGAAAAAAGAAAGAGAGGGTGCAAAATCAAAAGAAATCCAAATCAAAGAAAGAAAAAGAAAGAAAAGAAACAAAAAAAAATAGCACCCTCAAAGTCCCAAGTTGGCTGATGCTGAATTCGATCGAAAAGAAGAGATCAACTGCCATGTGTCATGGTCAGTTATATCAGCAGAGAGTGAAAAAGCATTCGACAAGAAGATCAAGCCTCGTGTGTTCCAAGGAACCTTGTGCTCAAGAAGGTCTTGTCTTTCGCGCCCGATTCCAGGGGCAAGTGAACCCCCAAGCTATGAATGTCCATATGTTGTCAAAAGAGCCTCTTCAGGCAGTGTTCTGACACTTACTACAATGGATGAAGAAGTTCACTCGTCCTGTGAATCCTGGTGCAGTCAAGAAATACTTCGCCTAAACAAAAAGAAAAAAAATCAAACAGCTCGCTAAGTTGAACACCCCAAAGGGCGACTTAGGCAAAAAGGAGCGTCTCGGTGGATTGAAAACCCGAAAGGGCGATCCAGGCAAAAGTTAGAGACATTGAAAAAAAAAGAATTTGCATCCCGCTAGATTGAACACCTCACACTGGGGCAATCTAGGCAAAAGTTAGGGATTTGGCAAGTAACTGCACCTTGACAAGACTGTGCTCTATATATTTGTCATCCGTCAGGAATTCTCGATTCGTCGTCGACTGAAGCTCTGAATACATCGAAAATTCAGAATGGTAGAGGAAAGGTCATTATGTTCAATGTAGCCCTCTCCAATATATATCACCGATTTCAAACTTGTACAGATCCATGGAGTCTCGCCCTTTGCAGACTACCATTCCATCACATCAATTTGAGCTTTTATCCAATTATTTGCATTCTTATTTGTTTCAACTCAACAAATGTTTTGCATGTTTTTAATTGATAAAGTATCATTGTTTTCAAAGTAAACAAATTTTTCAAAAAAAATTGTTCTTAAACAAAGTGAACCTTCACAATGACGGAAAGATACTTAGGAGACCCACAGTGCTCTCCCAAGGGTGGTATGATTACCAACAGGTAAGACAATTGTTCGTATCTCGAGCATGACTGTATCTTTGTCCTGCAGAACCTCGTATGGTCTCTCCTCAGTGAAGTTGCCCGATGCAGTGTTGTTTGAAGTTGTTCATCTTCATGTTCCCGGCAGTACAGATTCTTCCTCCAAATCCCTGTTAGCTCTATTGTGGGGCATCCCCAGTAGAGTACTGTTTGAGCCCTACCGTGGGGCACTCCCAGCAAGGTTGCTTTTGAAATACTTTTGTGGGGCAGTTCCCCAAGCAGAGTGTTTACTGAAGACGTTAGCGTTCGTCTCTCCAGCAGAGCAGTCTTCTCCACTCCCCGCAGGATGGTGTTGTTCCCTGATATCCCGGTTTCCAGCAGATCGCGTTTGCTCTCTGGTGTTTTTGGCCTTCCCTATGGAAGAAGAGTGATACCGGGTGGTTGATTCCCGGACCTGCGTGTTGAGCATGTCTGTTTGTCAGCATTCATCATACATTTTAGGTAGAATGTATACATGCATAATCATAGCATTCAGGTACTCATGTTGCAGCTGTCGCCGTGTATCTGTTGATGATTGCCTCCTGCTATTTGGTAATACAAATCTCCCCAGTAGATTTTCCTAGCAGAGTCGGGTGTGTCTGATCTCTCCATGTAGAGACAACCCCTTAAGCAGAAAGTGTCTATCCTTTCCTGCCATTTCCCCACTGAGATACATCCTCGTGGATGACGGTTGCTTCCGTTCCCTCCCTACACGGGATGGGTTTTCCCTATTGAGTTCTTTCCTCATTAGGATGAGTCTTGTTTCAGTCTGCCTTTTGGATCAACCCTAAATTGGCTTCCAGTTGGCTGTCTCCTGTGCTTCCCTGGGGCATAAATGAATAGTCGCTCACTAACCGGCACTCATTCATCTTATCCTCAGCGGAATTTGTTGGCCTCTACCTATGAACTGGTAGTTGTAAGTCCTATCTTTGTGGTTTTCTACCCACTAGTTGGTAGTTGTAAAATCCCACTTTCATCCCCTTGTTGGAGTTAACCCTTTGTGCTCATCCTATCGATGACTGGTTACTTTTCCGTGGTTTTCTGCCTACAAACCGGTAGATGTAATCCCCTTCTTGCAGTTGTCAGTATCCGGTTTGCGGTGTTGATATTCTTTTCCCCTCTGGATACTTGTCTTGATCAAGCAGTATTGTCCCCATTGGGTCTTCCCCTTCTTTTGGATACTTGCTCCGAGTAAGCAACTTTATCCTCTTTTGATTGGTCATCTTTGCATACCTAGTCCTGGTACCGATGCCTTTCTTTTCGGTCGATTTATCCATTTAACAACCTGCAACCCGGTTATGGATAACCTTCCATGCGAGTGTATTATCTACGTTTTGACGGCTATAGATAATATGTACTTATGATTTTCCGGTATTCAGACCGAAGGAGTTTCCGACGATCAGGTCGATGTACTCATGGCACAAGGCCAATTTTCCGGTATTCAGACCGAAGGAGTTTCCGACGATCAGGTCGATGTACTCATGGCACAAGGCCAATTTTCCGGTATTCAGACCGAAGGAGTTTCCGACGATCAGGTCGATGTACTCATGGCACAAGGCCAATTTTCCGGTATTCAGACCGAAGGAGTTTCCGACGATCAGGTCGATGTACTCATGGCACAAGGCCAATTTTCCGGTATTCAGACCGAAGGAGTTTCCGACGATCAGGTCGATGTACTCATGGCACAAGGCCAATTTTCCGGTATTCAGACCGAAGGAGTTTCCGACGATCAGGTCGATGTACTCATGGCACAAGGCCAATTTTCCGGTATTCAGACCGAAGGAGTTTCCGACGATCAGGTCGATGTACTCATGGCACAAGGCCAATTTTCCGGTATTCAGACCGAAGAAGTATTCTCCTCTCCGTTGGTGTCGATAAACGTCGAGTTTTTCCCGATCATCCGTTGATGATTTGGTTGTGTTCATTATCTCCATTACTCCTCTCCGTTGGTGTCGATAAACGTCGAGTTTTTCCTAGTCATCCGGTGATGTCTAGTTGTACCCTCCCCATGTGGATTTACCTCTCCGTTGGTTTCGATAAACGACGAGTTTTTCCCATTCGTCCGTTGACGTCTGGTTGTGTTTCTCTTATTCCCATTCATTTGTAAATGTCTGGTCGATCTTTTTGGTGTCTGTAAACATCATCTTTCGATGTCTGTAAACGTCGAGTTTTCCCATTCATCTGTAAATGTCTGGTCGATCTTTTTGGTGTCTGTAAACATCATCTTCCGATGTCTGTAAACGTCGAGTTTTCTCCCATTCATCCGTTGATGTCTGGTCGAGTCCCCCCAGTCATTCATTAATGTCTGGTTACCTCTCCGTTGGTTTCGATAAACGTCGAGTTTTTCCTGGTCGTCCCCACGTGGATTTACCTCTCCGTTGGTCTTGGTAAACGTTGAGTTTTTCCCATTTCGTCCGTTGACGGATGGTTGTATCCCTTCCAGTCATTCATTAATGTCTGGTCACCTCTCCGTTGGTCTTGGTAAACGTTGAGTTTTTTCCATTACGTCCGTTGACGTATGGTTGTATCTCTTCCAGTCATTCATTAATGTCTGGTTACCTCTCCGTTGGTCTTGGTAAACGTTGAGTTTTTCCTAGTTGTCCGTTGGCATCTAGTTGTGATTTCTTTTCCCATTCACCGTCGTTGCGATGTCTGGATGTGGCCGTACTCTTTGAAAACAAAACAAAAATACCCAGTAATAAATATCAAATCCCAGTGGACGTTTCCATTGGTGGATCTCTGTATTGTGCAAATTCTACGGTTCTTGGTATTCAATCCCTGTTTACCCTGAAAGTCTGACAGCCGTCGCTCTCATCCATTCGGGTTCCCAGCTGATTGAATAGGGGCAGCTGTAGCACCTCAAATTTGCACCTATCATTATACATACATTTTCATATTAGGCCATAGCATATCATGGTCCATTGCATAGCATTGCATTGCCTCTTTTGCCTCAAGTGCAAGCCAATCAAGGAATTAGGTCAAACTGATCAGGAGATCAGTCAGTCAAGCAAGCAAGCACAATTCCCAAGGAGCCAAGGCCCTAGGGTTGGTCCAACATGTTCACATGATTTGGGGATCCATTTGAAGTATTTTGGTCAAGGATTGGATGTTCAGAAGTCATCAGTTCATGCACAGTCGGGCAAAAAAACCCTAGACAGTCAACAGTCAGTCAAAGCAGTGGATGGTGGCCATTCTTGTGGAATTTGGGCACCATGCTCATTAATCAAGAGTTCATATGTCTTGGGACATCATTTGAAGTCAAGTTCTCAAGGAATTAGGGTTTGGAATTCACCAGAAGAGGTTCAGTCATCCAAAACCCTAGAAAAGTCAACTGTTGGTCAACTGTCCATTTAATCAGTGATTTGATGATGGGATTTGGTTTGAGAGAGTTTATTCATGGCCAAATAGTCCTCATATATCATGTCAAACACCATCATGGAAGAATTTGAAGCCAGAGCAAAAATTTCCAAAAATGGAAACTGGGCCTGTAACTGAAACTTACCAAAAATGGAAAGTTTTGATCCTCAAATTTACATCATGATACAAGCTTCAAATGAATTTTTGCCCAACATGAAAGTTGAAGATCTTGTTCTCCCATTTCCAAAAAGTCCAAGAACTCTCAATTCCCATGTGTGGTTGGCAAGTTATGATCGAATCGATTTCAGAAGATCTTGAACTTCAAAAGGCCATATCTCCCAAACCGTTTGGCCAATTTTGGTGGGGTTTTTTCCTACAAGTCACATTTGATCCCCTCTTTCCAAAAATATAAATTTCATGTGCCAAAACTTCACCAATCAAAATGGCATTTTTTGACTTATCTCATTTAAATGCAAGTTTGACCAATGTTTGACTTTTTGATTTATCATTCTTTAAACCACTTGGCCAATTGAAATAGCTCAGAAATGTCATTTAAAGTATGTTTGCAAGCTCAAATTATGCAGTACTTGCACCCATCATGTATCCATGCTTAGTTGCTTGAATTGGAAGAAAAGTACAAATTCAACCATGCTACTCCATGCTTCCACCATACCTTGCTTAGTACTCTCAAATAGCAGACCTTATGCATCATTTCTCTGTCAATTAGAACCTCATTTAGCAGCCAAAAAACCAGCAAAACAAAGGCCATACTAACTTGCTTGGAATTGGGAAGAAAGTACATGTTTGCAACAACTCCATCCCACAAAACCATGGACCATGCTTGGCACTCAAGGACAGCAGAGTATTATTTCATTTTTTCTGTCAATTGAGGACTGATAGCAGCAGCAGCCCATACTGCATACAACTCTCACTCATTGGGCATTTTTTCTAAAAATTGCAAATGCTGTCAAAAAGGACCAGCAACACAAGACAGCAGGGGTGATGGTTATTTCCTGTCATGTTACACACTACTAGCAGCCAAGCCTTGAGATTGCAAACAGAACTGATTCATTCTCTCACACTTCACTCTTGCATTTTTAAAAAAAATCTGTCAAAAGAACTTCAAAAGAAGAAAACCTTGGCCATTGCTTTTTCACATCTTTGTCATTTGCAAGCCCTAATGGCAGCCACACAAGATCACTTGGCCTAAACAGAAAACTCACTTTGGCATTTCCTTTTTCTGTCCAAAACACCAAAGAGCCAAACCCTGCCATACCATAGAGCAACATCCAACAGCAGGTACACCCTCATTTTCTGTCAAAAATGAAAACTCCTAACTAGCATTCTTAAGACACAGTTGCATAGAAAAATCACATCCTTGCATTTGCCAAAACCAGTCAAACTTCCAAAAACCTCAAGTAACCTAACCTGGCCTTGCTTGTGACAATAATCAAACCTCATTTTCTGTCATGAAAAACCAGTAGCAGCCACACAAACCATTTGGCCTAGGCAGAAAAACCATGGTGCTCTCATATGCTAAAAACTTCATTTGGTACATTCTCCAAGACCAGTCAAGAACTTCAGAAGAACAAAACCCTGGCATTGTTATTCTCACTTTCCATTCATCATAGGAAACCACTAGCTGCAGTCAAAAACAAGAATTCACTCATTCTCTCACATTCTAAAAAACCACTTTTGGCCATTTCTCAAACAACAGTCAAGAAACTCCAAAGGGGCTGAACCTTGCCTTGCCAAAACATCATTTAAACAGCATCTTGAGTCCATTCCAACCACTTTCCTCCACCTGTAAACTCTTTTTCCATTACTGTTTTCAAAGAAGCATTAGCCATGGCAGATTTGAATGGAGGCAATTCCAAGCATTCTTGAGCCAAAGCTCTTCAACCAATCAACACTTGGAAGGCTTTGCTTCATCTGTTTCACCACCAAGAGGACCACAACCAACTGTTTCTCATTCTGCTTCAAGAATAGGTAAAATTTCGACCCTCTCTATTTTAAAAATCATGAGGTGTTTTTGGTAGGTCTATCCATGCTGATTGTCATGATGCTTTTACTTTTTGAAATGGCTGCTTATTCATGAAGATATATCGTTTTGAAGTTTGGTGTTAAGATTTGTTTTTGTTCGATTCATGAGCATGTTGGTGTTCTATTGAAAATCAAGGCTGGATTCATGTTGTATGTTGTTTGATGATCACAATGGTATGGTCAATTGAGATTTCTGGGCATCTTTTAAAAATCACGATTTGGGATGGTGATGAACAGTGATAAAACCCTAATTTTCTTCAAGCTGCCCAGATTTCTTCCTCTCTTTCACGCGCGCATGGCCTTGCAATATCATCAACCAATCAAAACATTTCCTTGCAATGGCCAAAACGGCAGCGTATCATTTAGTGGCGCAAATAATTACAACTTTGCCATTCTTGCTTCATTTATTCCATTTTAATTTCATATTATTTCATTTAATCACTTAAACTTCCAAAAATCATAACTTGTCCAATTTTAATCCAATTTGAATGGGGTTTTTTGCATTGTCTTCCTCATGACCTCTACTTTTTTATCATGATTTTTCCAGAATTTTGTGATCATTGGTTTTTGTTTGGCACTAGGGTTTGTGACATGTATGCAAATATTATACACTTTGCCAAAACATTTGTGAAATGATGAGAATGTATCCAATGGCTCCCAAATTTTTTGTGCTTAAACTAGACACACTCATGGTGATTTTGGTGTAAAGTTTGTGAATTTATCATTTGTGGTTTGAGAGTTCTGATTTTTTGAATTAGGGTGTGACAATTTGTGTCACACCATTGATGACCAACTTCATGATTTTCATTACCATGCTTCTTGACCTCAAAATGGATTGAAATTTTGCATGAACCTACTCTTGTATGTCTAGTTTACATGTGAATTTTCTTGGAATCATTTGTGGCATTTCCTAATTGTTTGAGATTTTCTCCCTTGCTTGGTCATTTGTTGACTTTGTGTGACATTTATTCCTATTTCATTTGTGAAATTCTCATACTTTATTGGATGGACATGAAATTTTACATGAGATAACTAGACATCCTCATCTTTGCCATGGTTTTAGTCCCATTCATTTATCATACACCATCTCTGATTTATGATTTTTCTAAGTTGATGCATGTTTGGTTGACTTCTTTGAGCATGTTCAAAATGGCTTTGACTTTCTGATTTTCATTAACTGCCTTCCACTTGTCCAAATGAGATGAAATTTGACATGCTTACCATGCTGTGTGTTAGGATTGATCATGATTTATTTGATGATTTTTGGAAAATGTTTAGATTGCTTTTGAGTTAAGTCTTGCTGTTGACTTCTATGAGCTTCTAAATGCCATGTTTTGATTTCTTTTGTTCATGAAATGATGATGATGATTGATATGAATGTGAACCCAATTGGTTTTGTTTCTTGATTGTTTGAACATGATTTTGGATACTCACCCTTTGCTGTTTTGACTCTTTCATTCCTTTTTGACCCTAGGCTTGCCCTAGTGGTCCTGTTACTCACTTTTGAGCTTGTGTTTTCAGGTTGACCAACAAATGGCCATTGAGACCAATTCTTTTTGATTGAGCTTGCCTAAATATCATTGTCTAACATGTTTTGCTTTGTAGGTGGCTTGGCTCACATGCCTTAAGCCTTGTGCCTTGCACATTCACTTGCTTGTGTTGACTGGTTGATGTCTGTTTCTTTTTACTTTGTTTGAAGTTGCATACTAACATCTGCTTGACTGTTTCAGGCGCTTTTAGTTGCTTAGTTCCTTGTGAACTTTTTGCTTTGCTTTGCTTGTATAAGCAATTTGCATTGAGGTATGTCTCTTCTTCTTCATGTAGTCTGGAAGACCTGGCCTGTTACTCGGCCAGGCAACTGTCTGAAGTCCTCCTTAAGAGGCAATGTTTGTGACTGTTTACTTTCGTCCTTGCATAGAGTCAAAGTCCTCCTAAGTGAAGAGGCAATTGGTGGAAGGTAGGGATATGCAATCTATCCCCCACTATTCAGTGTGTCATCTGCTTTGCTCACACCACGGTGTTGATGCATTACAGATAAAAACCCAAGATCTTGTGCAAATGCACAGTTGAGTCAGTATCAAATGTGTAGAAGGGTTCCCACTTTCTGAACCCACACATTCTTGTCTTAAGCTCTCCCAGGCCAGGGATAAGAGCTGTGAAGTCTTATCTTCACTCACCTTTCATCTGCTTCACCTTAGTCTCTCAATGGCAAGGTTAAGAGCAACATTTACCCAGTTCCAGAGGTTTGTTTGTTGAGGTTGATATGACCCCTTGACTAAAACCTAACCCTTGTTTGAGCCACTTGCTTGTGTATAGTGTGTGCTATCTGTGCTTGTATGTTTGTCTGACTTGCTTCCTGTGCAAGTTAGGTTTGTTTGACTTGCTTCCTGTGCAAGTTAGGATTGTTTGACTTGCTTCCTGTGCAAGTTAGGATTGTTTGACTTGCTTCCTGTGCAAGTAGGTTTTGTTTGGCTTGCTTCCTGTGCAAGTTAGGTGTGTGTGTGGCTTGCTTCTTGTGCAAGTCATGTTTAGGATAGGCTTGCTTCCTGTGCAAGTTAGCTAGAAACCTTAACTCAGGGATGATTTTGCATGATAACATCTAGGCTCGAGTCGTAGTCTCCCTAGTTGTGTCTCCCTCTGTTATCTGGTTAGGCTAGTCCTTTATCCCTCCGTAGGGGAACTACATCGCCCTGATCTTCATACCAGATGAAGTATGTAGGCAGGAGATTGAGCTGATCTCTCCGGGCGCCCTTTTTCTTTTTGTGTGAGTTGTTTGACAGTTGCTAGGCTCGAGTGCCTGACTCCTTAGCAATTTGTTGTCTGTTTGTTTGAGTGTGTGCTTGACAGTTATAGGCTCGAGTCCCCGACTCCCTATTAACTTGTTGTGTTGTTGTGTGCTTGGAAGCAGATGTAAGTCCATCGAGTGGCAGTTAGGTTCCAGTGTGTGTGTGTTTTGGTTCGGATGTCAATGTAAGTCCAGTGATTGGCATTTGAGCTCCATGTTTGCCTCTTTGCGTGTGTTTTTGGTTCGGATGCTGACATAAGTCCAGTGATTGGCAGTCGGGCTCCACGTTTGCCTGTGTTTGTGTTTGTTTGCGTGCGTGTCAGCCGAGCTACGAATGCTCTGATTCTTCTCTCGTCCGAGAAGATACGTATGCATAGGATGCGATATCCTAGCGAGCATGTGTCGTTCCCCCGGTCCGAACTACTTCGACTCTGATGTCTATGCCTGATAGACTAAGTAGGCCCAGGGTGCGACATCCTGCCGAGTCAGTTTCAGTCAGTTGCTTGTGTCTCTTTCAGCCAGTGTGTGTGAGTATTTGAGCAGTGTTTAGCAACCATTTTCCTTCCTTTTGTGCGTGGATCCCGTAGAGTACTACGGATGCGTAGGGGTGCTAATACCTTCCCTCCGCATAACCGACTCCCGAACCCATTCTCTTTGGTCGCGAGACCATGTTCTTTCCTAGGTTTACTCTGAGCGTTTCCTTTCCCTCTTTTGGGATAAATAACGCACGGTGGCGGCTCTGTTGTTTCTTTCTTTTCCCGCCGGTTTTTCGCGTGATGCGACAATCAGGTCTGCTATTATCTTGATGAACAGACTGGAATACATGCTTAGTTATGGCAGACATGATTATAACATACAGAAGGAAAACAAACACAGGAAATTGTTAACCCAGTTCAGTCCAACATGACCTACATCTGGGGGCTACCAAGCCAGGAAGAAGATCCACTATTAGCAGTATCAATTCAGAGTTAAACTCACCCGTTTACAACTCATCACTTAATCCCTACCCAATGCAATCTATACCTAGGAACTCCTAGATAGAAACCTCCAGTTTCCATTCCTATCACTACAAATACAATGTAATGTTACCACACCTTGAACTTGCTTCACAGCTTCATTCAAGAACAAAAACACTCTTGCCTACAGGCTTCGAGTTACAAAATTCTCAGCTTTTACCACTGAGAAACATATGGTAACCTTCCCACAGATTGGGAGGTTTACCTCACACACACCCCTAAATTTTCATTCTAGGAGGCTTACAACAACTAGGTTATAATCAGCTATTTATAACCTAATCACCCAACTGGATTTGGGCCTTCAGAAATCGCAGCAGACTTGTTCTTTGCTGTTACAACTTCAGCAGAAAAATTCTGCTACAAACAAGGTCTTCAATCCTATAATCTCTCCATATATATCTCCATATTTTGAGCCTATATATCTTCTGATTGAGTCTTCAAGACCTCCACATGGGAGTTAGGATATTCACCAGATATCCTTGCTGATCCCATGACATATACTTAATTAATTAATTCAGTTTCCTACACATGTGCGATGTCACAGACCTGATGTCGTGACATCGTACATGACATGTTGGTCCAGATGTTGAATTTCTTCAACCCAACATATTAAAACAACAGAGATGATTACATTATTTGTTTTCTAAAATTACTGCCAATCCTAAGGAATCAACAGTTTTCATGGATTACGAAGCGAAGCATTGATGTGAGTGGGAGTAGTTACTATAGACGTGGACACCCATGACTTCCTAGGAAATAAGAGTGATGATGAGATTTCTGAACAAATCTCGTTGAAAATGATAATGTGTCGTAAAAAGGGTAATGATTACAATGACGTCAGCATGAGCGAAAGCATTGTAAAAAAAATACGATAAAAAACGCCACGTCTCCCTTGTTTGATCCGAATCAAAACATGGCCTTTTAGGGGGCAATTTTTTACCTTGGATTTGTTTACCTAAATATAAATGGAAAGTGAAAAATAATAAGTATGCCATGTGGAGGGTTAAAATTGAGTGCAGCCAATTGGAGGTCGAGTTGGTCCAATGTCAAAATAACTAGAGGTCGAAGAATGTTGCTAAAGCTTGAGTATGTTGGTCAGTTATCATCTGATTGAGTACTATGCAATGTTGGCCAAGGTTGGAGTTCATCATTACAATGGAAACAATGTTGACTTGAGTACTACGTATGGAAAGTGCTACAGAGTATGTTGTCGCAGCACCATCGATTATGGTGATTTCGACATAATTGAGTCAGTTCCTGGTGATTAGTAAAAGTAGTTAAGATATTTGAATTGTGTTGAAAGTGTGGGAATTGATTTGAAATAAGCGGTTACTCTAAGACACGTGGGGACTCGTTGAAGAAAACAACCACATGAGATGGAGATATGTCGTGACAGGGTTAGTCGACCGCTCGTAGGTAGTTATTTTAGATTAGTATATAAAGGGACTCATGTTCATGTTTTAAGGGGTCTGCAATTGTACTCACATTTCTGTAAACTCAAAGTATTTGCGCATTTGAGAAACGAGTGAAGAAAATGTACGTATGTGTTCCATATTTATAACTTTCAAACACTTTTACATTTAACCTTTTTTCCCGCATTAAGTTACAATTCGAGTTCACATTAAAATTCTCGTCATTTTTCTTCGTCTTGCATTTCGATTTCAGTCATTTTCATTTTCAAACCATGGTATTCTGAATATCGTTCAAAGTCACATCGTTGTTCTTCAAATATTACCCAGTGAAATGTTGTTCAAAGTTTTAGACACACATAGATATGTTTCAGGATATTTTCGAGTTTAATCCCTTAAGTATTAATAGAAACTTGTTTTGTTTACCAAATTTCCAAGTAAACAGAAGGGGGAGCTTTTTGTTGGGAGGATGTTATGTAAGTATGTTGCCATTTGCACGTAATGGTGTCAAAAGGATGGTGGGATAAAGGCATAGGCTAGAAGGTTGCGGATGATGTTATTTATAATATGAATTTTTCTTTCAGCTTTTCCAATTTAAAGGGAAGTATGGGGACACAAAAAACTAAATGATATGCAATTGAGTTCATGGAATTTTTGAAAGAGAGAATTGTCATATTCTTTCCCATTATCACATTGAAAATATTTGATTTCTCATTTAAATTGGATTTTAATATGAGCGCAAAATTGAGGAAACATAGAATGAACTTGAGATTTATTATGTAATTAAAAAGTCCATAGAAAAATATGTTAAATCATATAAAAATAACACATAATAACGGTGTCCCCTGAACTAAGAACAAGTGATGTCCAAATATCACTATGGACAATATCAAAAGGAATTAAAGTATAAGACAAAGAATTAGAACAAGGAAATTTTATTTGTTTCCCAAGTTGACAAGAGTGACAAAAGAAATTGTTTTGAAACTTATTACATGTAAGAAAATTATTTTGGTGTGTAGAATTTAAGACATTAGCTCTAGGGTGTCCTAAATGGTTGTGCCATACTTCATTAGATAATGTGGCAAAGGTAGATGGTGGTTGAGTTGTAGAGTAAGGTCTGGCGGTAAGTGGGTAGAGGCCGTCATGGATGTTACATCTCATTAAATGCATTCATGTCTAAAAATCCTTCATAGAAAAACGAAAAGGGTCAAATTCACTGGAAACATCATTATCAATGGTAAATTTTCTAACAAAGACATGCTTTTTTTATTAGTTTAGGGGTATTTAATAGATTGTGAAAATTGAAAGAGTATGGAAAGGTAGGTAATGATGCATGTCCATAACCAATAACCAAAATATTGTAACCACTACCAACAGTAATGTTGTTGCTCGTATTGAAATGAGACATTAGATTACCTCTATTCTCCATCATATGCGATGTAACTCTAGTGTCCATATACAATTGATCATCTGGAGGAGAAATAGAGAATGTATGCATAGAAACCTGTATTCCTATTGGAGCATACTAAGAGAATCCCTAGTGACTATCCTGGTATGGTAAAATGGTCGTTACATGAGCCTGATAATTTGGCTTTTACCCAAGATTACTAGCTTGCTTATCCGATATTCCAGTTTCCGGTTACAGACATGCGGAGTGGACCAAGGCTACTGCCATGGTGGAAAACTCCACTACTGATTCTGGTTGAGATATGATGGATATGACCTTTGATTCTGTTGATGTGGGTTAGGTGGTAAAGTCCACTATAGATGTTGAGAGCGACCATCACAACATCCATTGTTTTGTCCTCTTCCATGGTAGTCACGACCATTAACTTCTTACCCACAATTGCTATTACCTCCACCACGGTTGGTGCGGTTGGAAGGAGTGGGATACGATGAATCGGTGTGTGAGGCGATAAAGGCAACACTGTACGTGGTGTTGTCTTACATTTTCACTCTGGTTGTTTATTTTAAGATACTCATGGATTGTGCTTTATAAAAGAGTGGAAGAGAATTATTGTGAGGAATTTGCGACCCTACAATAACATATGTATCTTTTAGGTCTGAGATGAGTTGAAGAACACGGCGTTCATTGGATACAAGAGCCCTGACATTAGATAGTTGGTCGGAGAGGGACTTGAGATGATGACAATGAGAGGATGCACCATAGAGTCGTCCCATATGCGCGTGTGAAAACTCTTTCTCTGGGTAAATAGCCCTAAAAGTTTTGTTGTCATAGAATATGTCAAACAGCCTATTCGAAGCAAGTCATATAATAGAGTTATGTTCAATAATGGTATTGATAAGGTCATTAGAAATCATGTTATAAGTCCATTGTAACACGAAGACATTAAGGCGAAGCCATAGTTCAAGATCAATGTCTTCGAGTGAGGGAGTTGCAAGTTCCGTAAAGGGGGGAAGGTTGGATTATATGATCAAGAACTTGATAGACACGAACATGAATTTTGAATAATTTGTACCATGTATTATATTGTCCTTTTTTATACTCAATGTGATTTTGATGAAATTTGTGATATTGAGAACATTTAGAGCATGATGAATATGAGTATGTGTGAGAGGAATGGGAAGATGCGATTGAACCATGGAATTATTGTTACTGGAGTGGGTGAGAGAAGTGTTATTACTTTTGTCAACCATGGGATATAGGAAGGGAGGAATATGCGATTGAGAAGGAGGAAAAGGCGATTTAGAGATTAGGGTTAGGGTGAAGGGCGACACTAATATTTAGTGGGAGAGATCAATATTGAAGCTTATTGATACCATGATAGAGGCATGAATATTGCTTGTCTTTTTCATTGATATGGGTACCATATATATACATCAGATGTATCCCTAATAATCCTAAATAAAATATTCAATAATTATTTACAATAAACTCTAATAATATCCTTTATATTTACATAGTTTAATAATATAAACTAAAATTTCTCTCTCTATCTTATAACTTACAAAATAATTTGTGCATAGCTTGCAAAGAGATTTTTGCATACCCATCCACAATTATCTAAAACACAACTTTATCTCTCAATTGAAACTTGAAGAAAAACTTTTTCTTGTGTTTAATTCATGAATTTTTGAATAAGCGTGCATGAAATTCGTTCTTAAACTCACCACCTTCTACCTCTAGAAAAAACATATTATGTGTGTTTTGATTTCAACATTAAGAGTGGGTGTGAAGATACAATATTGGGAGGTTCATTAGTGTTCTAATGTCTTGTGAAGATTTGTTTTCAAATTGAAAATTCAGTTTGTTTTTAGTTGTTCTAGAGATTGATATCCACTGAATAAAAAGAAAAGATTCTTCTTTAAAAGGAAAATTTGATAGGATCGAATGAAGATCGTTGCATACGAAATGTTGGTGTTTCTAGTTCCTATGGTAATTCAAAGACCCAGACAGGGGAATTTCAGCAGGATCGAGTATAAGTTGTTACAAATGAAATCTTGGAGTGCTTTGATTCTGAGAGGGTGAATTGATTCAAGGTCGAGTGAAGATCTTGAGGAATTGCAGTCTATTAAGTTGTGTACAACATAAGAAGAATAAGGATTTAGATATGATTTGCTTAGAAGTTAATTTAAGTTTTCAATTTATCTGTGATTATTTGTTGAATCAAAAGACATTTTTTATTTTCAAATTAGTGGAATACTAATGAATTTTAAATGGTTCGCCATTGGAGATTGGACTAGCTTTAAGCGAGGATGACGCACCAAACTAGTATAAATAGAGGTGTACAGTTCTTTATATTCCTCTCTTTTAATTTATGCATAATTTGCATGTTCTTAGGTTGTTTATCGCTTTATAGTATTGTACAATTTTAAGACTTTATTAATTTCCCTATAAGTTGACAAAATCCTATTGTGTTTCCACGTCATCAGGTAGGCGTTACACCTTATCGAAAAGGCAACTTGGAAAAGGACTCCTCACCTAGTCATCTAGAAACGACTTCATAGTTTTTTTGAGGTAGGCAGATATGATGGGTTCCCCATCATTTTTTCCTTTTGCCTTTCCCAACAACCCGCCAACATGGATCTTGGGGTCGTCTGACTACGTCTCACCATGAACGACCTTTTGTCAGGCGTCTAGGACTTTCTTTTGCTCAACAGTTAATGGCCATATGTTGCAAACACAAAAGGAGAGTATAGATTAAAAGACAACACAAATATTATGGAAGCCTTAAACAATTTCTACACTTATGTACGTAGTCACTGATCTTTTTGTCGACATTTTCCCTCTTATTAAATTCAACCGTTGTCCTGTAACTCATTATCCAAAACTCGTTTATGATGTCCATGACTCTCTTCTCAGTAACGGTAAGGAAGTCATAATTAAATCCATTTATCATAATCGGGTCCTCCGACTAGTAAAAATGAAATCAGTATTCCCCATCATCAGTGTACATCACCATGGAGCAACCACCATTTGTCCTCACGAACACGAACACACCCTTCTAGTTCTTATAGCGGTTCAATTGGGGGTAAAAAGAACTCGGTGTGGCAGGGCACTCACGGTGATCCATTTGTCCCTACTGGTAAATTCATATCATAAAAGGAGAAAAACAGACCCACAATAAGGGTGAACTCTAATTTCATACACTGGATTTTGAACGTCCTGATGAGCACCCGTTCATTAAGAGATATTTGACATGGGCGACGTTGATTGTGGTGAGTATCTCAATGTCGAATGTCGTAAAGGGGATTAGTACCCCTAAGTCTTGGATCACTAGGGTGTACATATAGAAGAAGTCGCCATCTGAGTCTTTAAGGGGCATCATGCACACTCTTTCTCCCTTGGAGCATGGCTCCGAGATAAAGTCATCCTCATCTCCCATTCTGGACAGATTCAGATCTTCACAAAAGGCATATTCACCTTTCTTTGTTTAGTGTAAGTCAAATCATAGTCTTCAACCCTTGATTTCTTGGAGGAAGTAGATGTCATTAGTAGCTTTGTGGTGCATGAGAAAATATAAGGGAAAATGGAGTCACTATCACTATCACTATCACTCATAATATGGTTATCAGAGCTCAAAGTGCTTTCATAAGTCCCAAACAACCCAATTTGTAACAACATATAGTCAATTGATCCATTCGCTCGCTCAATATTCCTCAAATAACACAAATACATCTCAATCTACTCTATATTATTTGATTATTATATACATTACTGGTCCCATCTAATTCCCTAACAATTTCCATAACTAAAAAGGAAAAATGTGAAGAGAAATAAAAAGGTGTATACCTATGGGTGAACGGGAGAAAAAATATTGAATTTGGAGAAGACGAACAACATGTTCAGATGAATGAGAATATGAAAGTGTGCTTGAAATAAAGTGGAACTACCCCTTTTATAGAGGCGTTGTCTACGAAGAATAGGCAACAATAGCCTATCTAACTATGTCAACGGTGTCTTTCCACACCTTGACACGTGTAAGGTCCTTAGTCGTTTTACCTTCCCTAGAAAGTTACATCATTATGAGCATTTAATGTTGTATGTGTTGTAGACAATGACGTTTGAGAGACTCGCGCGCAGGCTTTGTTTGAGGATCTTTCATGGGTTCATCCCAAATATGAAGACCTAAAATTTTCGGTTTAAATCACTTTGTCCTCTCCAAGTCTTCGTGCTTGAGGGAGTCCATGAGGGAGCAAATCAAGGTAAGTACGCTGACGTCAGAGCGAGTGTCGAGTGATACGATAGGTCGCCCATTTGGACATGGCTATGCAAGCACTCGAGGCGGACCTAGTCGCTTGAAATGGGCCCGGACCGCCCGATCTGGATCACATTGCCTATTCACGTGAAGAACGTGGATGATGATGGCCCAAGCCATACCGGACTAGAAAGAGTCAATTGAGGAAAATTATCTCCCCATGATTCAAATGAGAGTCAGTCCTCCCCTTTGCCACGTTCTCTGAGGAGGGAGTCTATAAAACTGCCCCTGACTCTTTGACTCTTTGACGCAGGCCCGATAAGCTTCCTATAAATATGTCATCCTTAAAATGACAAAAGAATCTTCAATCTTTCTCTCAAAAAACCATACACAACTTCTCAGAACCCTACATGAATTAACTCTAAACATAACCAAATACCCTAACACCACGTATAGTTCCACAAATAGATGACGACTACCTCTCATTATACTTATTCACAAATATATATATATATATATATATATATATATATATATATATATATATATATATATATATATATATATATATACATATATATATATACATATATATATATATATATATATATATATATATATATATATATATATATATATTGCATTATAGGCTAAACACATTTAATACTAAAAAAAATGATTGTCTACAATGGGTATAATTATTTGTTTAGTTTACTTTTCTCCTTTGAATATTTCAGTGAATGAACAAATAAGTACTCAAAATTCTGGAAATCGAGTAAAAGCTTTCCTAATTTTACATTTTACAAATGTATATCTATAAAATCCATAACATTTATATCATGTTAGTCAAATTAGTGTTCTTAATATCTAGAGACAGATGCTATGGCTTACTACATGAACATGCAGTCTTTTATCTTTCATGTAAATTCATCATTATCACATCATCACAAACTTATGTTGCACATCAAATTCATGCATTTCATGTAGAGCTATTCTAAACCTACACGCATAATACTAACATCAAAGAACAGAAACACTAATGCAATGTGGGAAGAAAAAGAATAGGTCACACAATTGATACACATTAAGACCAACAACAGTAAGAGTAAACTAGAAACACATGAAACAACTTGGAATCTTAATCTACTAGCACCATTCTGCAGTTATCAGCAATAACATCTATGCCTACAGAGTACAAACAAACAAGCATCCTTTTATTCCTGCTTCCTCGAGTCTTTGAGCTGCCCCCTCTTTCTAATGCCCATACAAAACCCGAGGCGCCAAGTATCAACTACGTACTCCGGCAATGAACACGCCACAGCCCAAAGAAGGGTATGTGGCCAATAGGGTGTGCAACGAGGTTCGTATCCTATCCATTTCACACCTGCTTTCGCGTATCCGTCTGTTGATGGAACGAAGAATGAAGATCTCTTGATTGAAGCCATCTTTGTTGCCACATATAAAGGAACCTGATATCCAGAAAAATCTAAATCAGAAACATGACAATAATCATGTTAACATAGTCAATTTTCTATGGAGAGAGACAAACACACGGCTAGAATTCTTATCATGAAAAAATATGAATATCAAACGGAACTATGACTTCTCAGGTCTTCAACTTCCAACAAACTTTTTAGTCATGTAGTTGCAACAAATTGGAAAAAAAAGGTAAAGGGGTTTCTTTTCTGTTTAGTTTTTGTTCACGCATTTGTAACCATGAATATTTGTGCTTTACCAAATAAATCATGCGTTGTGCATTGTTATGATAATAGTTCCACTCTAGTAAAGTCCTAAACAACATCAATTAAGCCTTATCCCAATAAGCATAGCCGGCTACATCTTCTACATTATTATGATAATAGTTCCACTTTATTAAAGTCCTAAACAACATCAACTAAGCCTTATCCCGACAAATGTAGCCGGCTACGTGGATCAACTTCTGCCAAGTCATAATGTTCTATTGAGGACCGTGTTTCTATCTAAATCATTAATCTCGAGATCTTTCTTAATTTACGGAGTAACTTCTTTTGTAGTTTGACTACACTCCATCTAATCTACTCTCCTTATCACCTAATCTCACACTGCTAAAGCCTATGCATGCCTATGCTTTCTTTAATATATCATCATCACCACAAAATTTTCATCTTAAACTAGAGCTATTCAGCTGGATTTCCAATTTCCAATCTCTTCTAATTGGTAACATAGAAATTAACTTTATCTTCTAAGGAAAACAATGGAACTTTTTACCAAAAAAAAGCACTAAACTACTAAGCTAGAAGCAGGTAAAATGAGTGAAATCAAAAGAACAGCACAATACCTGACACTGCACATCAATCCCACTCTTCTTGTATTCAACATAGAGACATCTAGAGAATTGATCAATGTACCTGAAACAACAAAAACAGAAAACAGGATAACATCAATACTTGAGAATCTCAAAATAAAACACAAATCTCAGAAAAGAGCAATCAAAAACACTCACGCTTTAGTGGCAGCATAAACCGCATAAAGTGGATCAGAAGGAATAACAATAGCAGCACCAGAACCAATGTTAACAATCGCTCCCTTCTTTCTCTTCAACATCCCAGGTAAAACAGCATGCGTAACCTTGGTAGTTCCCACAACATTCACCTTAATCAAATTCTTCAGAAGCTCCTCATCCAATTCATGGAAGAATCTCGCATAAGGGTAAGAAATCCCCACGTTGTTAACCAACACCCCAATATCCAACCCCTCAATCGCTTCACGAATTCTATCCACACCCTCGTCGAGATCACCGGTGAAATCAACGACAACGGTTTTAACCTCGGTTTTTCCGAACTTGGCTATGACAGAATCTGAAACGTCTTTGAGTTTGTCGGGGTTGCGACCGACAAGGATTAGGTTCAAGCCTTTACGAGCGAGTTCAAAGGCGAAGCTTTTTCCAATGCCGTCTGTGGGTCCGGTAACCAGTGCCCAAGATCCGTACTTTTTGAGGTTTTTGGGTTGTCTGAGAAAATTAACATAGACCCAGTTGAGGAATGTTAGAGTGAATCTGACAATGGTGATGAGACCGAGTGAGAAGAGAAGGAGGAACCAGAGAGGTTCGGATTTGAGTTTACTGATTATGCAGCAATCCATATTGAGGGTGGAAGGAAGAAGAAGAAGAAAATGGTAACAGTTGAGTTGTGAGGAGAAAAAAGAGAGAGGGGTTTAATTATTTATGAAGAAAATAAAGAGAGAGTAAGATTGGATTTATGAAGAGAGAGAGGAGTGTGGGTATAGTATGGTAAGGTAGATGAGCAGAAAACTAACAAAATTAAGGAAGGAGGCTGGACAGTTGACACCATGCTCTTTGGCAATAAATGCTAATGCATCACTGTTACAAAAAGATACAATTAAATCAAAATACATTAAATATATATATATATATAATATATATATATATATATATATATATATATATATATATATATATATATATATATATATATATATATATATATATATATAGTCAGAATTCTAGACACTAAGCATAGGCTTGCGGTTCAATCCAAACCATAACAAAAAAAACTCAATGTATCTTATAACTTATATATATACCTCGTAAAAATACCTTGCTCTATCAAATTTTAGATATACATATCCGAATGCATCAAAATTTGATTAAACGTTAAAATATTTTTGAGATGCATCTCTGTAACAATTTAAAACGTATATTATGTACCACACTCAAAAGTCATTTTACAAATTTATTATATCAGAGATACATCTCCGTTTATTTTACGGAGATGTATCTCTATAACGTATCAAAACAAAACTCTTCATGTTATGTTTTATTCATGTGTATTCAAATGAAAATTTAAATCATACAAGTGATATGCAAAAAAATGATGTATATAAGTCCACATGATCCAAAAATGTCATATATAAATAAAAGACCAATAAATATAATAAAAAAATCGAGAACAACGATAAAGTAGCATGATATTAAAATAAAATACAATCTATAGTACTACTACTATATACTAATGCACTATTGTGTATGTTTGACTATATCTCTTATGTCTCATCTGCCTCCTCTACGTCCTCGGTCTCCTCGACTATTAATCACCCTGTCATCTATTGTTGTCTCAGGCACATCAATGCCCTCGTGCCTCTGTCGTGATGACATATAGGATCTGCCTCACATCAGACCTATCAGGAAAGATACATTTGTCAATGTTTGTCTGTGCAATCTCCACAATGCGACGACATCTAGGCAATACATCTTTAACATGATCTAACTGTGTCTGCTCCTCATCTAGTATCTCCTAATGAGCTTACCTCGACGAATCTCTTGGAGCAACATGCACCATGTACGAATGTGACACCCTGAAGAACCGTATAATATACCCTTCGACGTAGCTCCAGTCGCTCACAACTATGATACTTCGTGTAACACCTCAAATTCGATTAATTAATTTAATTGAATTATTTGGAACTTTATTTAATTAATTAGTGTTTTAATTATTTGTTATGTGATTGTTTGGGGTAAGTATCATTGGAATAGAGGTATAGAGAAAGTAAGAGTTTGATATATTTGTTTATAATTAATTAGAATTTTGATTAATTGTTAGAATAAATAGTATTTTATCTGAATTAATTATTTAATTAGTAAAAATAATGGAATTGGACCATTGGCGAGAATTGCAGAAAATAAATGGTAAAAATAGAGAAGTTAGTAATGAAATAGACAAAGTTCATAATTAAGCAAAGTGTTGGGGGAGTATATATATTCTAAAATTAGGGAAAAAGTTGAATTTTTAGAGAGACATCAAATACGTAGAAAATGGGCAAAAGAGGAGAGGATGAGCGGGCTAGGAAATTAAAGAGATAACTCATAGAAGTTGCACAATCATCATCAATTGATGAAAATCTAAGGTAATGAGGGAGATTGCTTCTATAATTAGTGTTTACGCATGAGGGATACCAGGATAAGTCCTTGACCTACAATAGGATTGAGTGTTATAATGCTTGATTCTAAATTTGTTGTTATAATTGTTGTTGTATGATGAATTTGGTGTGAATTTTGTTGCTATTTTCTGTTTTAAGATGTTAAATATTTTCCACCATGTTTGAGGGTTTAAAAGTTTTGGGGCAAACATGAATTGATGAGATTGAATGGTTTTGATGATGCCAATATTTGAATTGTTGTGAAATTGTTATTTTAATCACGGAATAAGTGTAATATATCAAATTCAGAGATTAGGGCTTTTTACGGAATCGAAATCAGAGGTTCGAAAGGGCTTCTATGGTGGAAAACATAGAAAAATAAATTATGGGTATTTACCCGTGGATTCTGGGACTTAACGACGAACTGGTTGTGGGATAAAAACCAATTATGGGTGACGCCCGTCAACCCTAATGATTTATGTAATACCTAACGAAAAATATTATAACTTGAGTTTCGTAACTTGGAACGAGACGCGGCTCGAAGCATTGGAAAGCTAACGCGAATTAGTTTCAATCGGTAATAATTCCATAGGCTGATTATGATAAATGTTTGATGCTTTGAATATTTGAAAGAAATGTTGAACTTGAAACTTGTTTTATCTCCCGACGATTTTTGCCGTGAATTTTGATCTGTAAGTCCAAATGACAAGTCGTTTGAAGGTTAGAAAGCTAACGCTCAGAGTTACATCATAGTGGTGATTGGTGAAATACTTGAATAATAATCATGTTCCTATTATAGTGATGTTGTATTGATTTATATGATCGATTAATGAATCATTGTGTTAATTTGATGATGTATTGAAGTTAAAACGAATTAACGTGATTGAATACTTATGAATATGCATTTGTTGAGTTGCTGATGTTGATGTAGTTGTTATAATGTGGATGTTTGATGATGTGGTTATAATGTTGCATGTTCAAGTATATGCATGCCATCTTGATGTTGATGTTTTTATAATGATATTGTCGTGTGAATTGAGAGTGTGACGATGTCAGTATGTTTGAGGTGATATTTATGACTATTATGTTGTTGCATGTATGAATAATAATCTAATTGAAAAGATTGATTAAATACTTGAGTTGCACTAAATTATATGATGTTGTGCATTTTGATTGTGATTGCGACATAATCCAGAGAGGGTATTACTTGAGTTGTTAATGTGCCTAAAGGTTTTATTAAGTTTGCTTGCCGAAATTTCGCGGTCATGTGCCTACGTATCCTTATAAGGATGGAATCAGAGCAACCGTAGTTCACCTAACTAAGGGTGAAAGAACACTTGAAAGTGATCAAGGTTCCAAAGGGGGAAGTAAGTTTTCATAACAAACACACTTACAAGAGTTACAGACTCTTACTTAAATCTAAGTTGAAAGTGAAAATGACTCTAACAAGGTCAAATGGGAACTGGGGATTGCTAAACTACCAATGACATTAAGTCAATAAAGAGTTCTTTCCCTTGGATTTGGGCAAAAATATAAACAAAAGATAAGCAAGATGTTCAAGCATGACATCCACAAAGGTAAGCAAATGATAAAGAAATATGTTCAAGCATGGCATCAAAGGTAAACAAAAGGTAAAGAAAAGATGTTCAAGCATGACATCCACACAGATAAGTAAATGAAGATGTTCAAGCATGACATCAACAAAGATAAGCACATGATAAAGAAGATGTCCAAGCATGACATCAAAGGTAAACGAATGGTAAAGAAAGATGTACAAGCATGACATCCACAAAGATAAGCAAATGAAGAAGATGTTCAAACATGACATCAACAAATATAAGCACATGATAAAGAAGATGTTCAAGCATGACATCAACAAAGATAAACAAATGGTAAAGAAGATGTTCAAGCATGACATCAACAAGGAAAAACAAGGATGAAGAAGATGTTCAAGCATGACATCCACAAAGGTAAACACATGATAAAAAAGATGTTCATGCATGACATCTACAAAGATAAGCAAATGAAGAAGATGTTCATACATGACATAAATATAAATATATGAAAGCATGATCATAACAATATCAAGCATGGTATGTAAACACATATGTGCAACATGCGAACATAAACATAGATATAACAACATCAATCAAGTATGTATAAATTTAACATGAATATGAATGACATGGATATATCATCAAGAAGAAACAAAGATGAATGACATAACAATGCATGGGCATGTGTATGGATGTCATAATAAGTATGAATGAACATGTATATGTATGAAGTAAGACATGTTTTAGACATAACATCAACTTAATCATGAAAACAAGTTAAGGTATTCAAGACATGCATGTTAATGTTCAATATGATCACAATCAAAGGTTAAACATCATAGAGAAGGTTTGAACATGTAAGCATACAAGTCATACAACGACATGTTATCACAAGTTTAAAGCATTTGCAAATACATAAACAAAGACAAACACAAGGGTACACATGCACATATAGGTTCAAAAAGACATGAATGAATGACATGTAAATCATGGATTAATGGCAAAGTAAACACACAAAATTTCATGGCATAATAACAAAGTTCAAAGCATATAAACATGTAAACATACATTAAAGTAAGTCAAAATTAGGTTAAAAACCAAGAGGCACATATTAAAAACATCAAACAAAGTTCATATATGATACACAACATTCATACAGGTCATAGTGATTAATAAAAAATTAAAGTATCAACCAAAGAAGGTCATTTGAAACCCTAAAACAATCATAAAAAGGTACCAACTTTGGACAAGCATAAGAATGTGAAATTTAAATCAATTCTGATATTTCTTTTCACCATCATAAAATAGACAAAATTATGAGCACATAGCAAAAAGAATGGATCAAAGAGGCTTAGGGATCATCAAGTTATGAGCCTTTGAAATTATGAAAATCAACAAAAATAAATAGGCAAAAAAACAATGAATAAAATGGGTCTGGAGCGAAGGGGATTTGAACCCCAAACTTTTTGTACACCTAAAGCCTTAACATGCATGCTTCAACCACTGGGGTGGTGATACATCCAATTATTTAATCACATTAATTAATATATATTTTAAAACAAGACATAAGACAATGTCAGTGCCACGTCATCATCTTCTTCCTCGTGTTCTTGCAACAACTTTTTTCAATTTCTTTTCATTTTTTTCTCTCAAACTTCCAACAACCATAACTCTCTCAATTTTCCATGAAATTAAAAACCGTAAGGACCTAAATTGCTCTATTTTTTGCAAGGAATCTAATGTATAAGCATGGTATAATGTATATAGTAGAAAACATACAACAAACATACTATGTAATACATTTTTACTTCAATAAATATTCAAGAATGATACATGCACAAGAGTTTTCAAGTGTAAATACACTTACCTATTGGATAAAGTCCAATGCTTCTTCTATTGGTTACAGATGAGAACTGATAATCTGGTGAGCTTGCTTAGACCCTAGGGAAGTTGTTTGAATGCTCACTTGTGCTTGAGAACCCCTGGATTATTCTGACCAAATCAACTTGCAAGTGTGCAAAGTGAGAGTTGGAAAATGATTATGGAGGTGTTACAATTTTTTTAATGGTTTGAACAACTTCTATTTGATGTTTAGAACATGTTTGAATGGTTGGTTTGAAGAATTTTCAACATAAATGGAATTTGGAAGTTTGAGGTTTGAAAGTTGCAATAATGGAGTTTTGATGCAATTCTTGGAGTGTTGAGTTCTAAGGCCTGGCTCTCTATTTATAGAGGCTCTAAAGGGCTCAAGTAACTTGCAGAATTTGATCTTAGTTCAATTTGAATGCTGATTGGGATGTTTGGTTTCATTTTGCACAAAAATGCATGTTGGCTTTATGATGAAAAGGTGGAGTAATCAAGGATCTTGGTCATGCTTTTCTGAAGTCTAGGAGGTTGCTTATGGATTTATAGGTTAAGTGTGATTAGAGGAAACAATTTAGAGGCTCAATGCAAGAGTGGTTGGTTGTAAATGGATATCAAGCTTTATGTAAAATGTTCCAAAAATGGTAGTTCTTTGTGTAATGCACCAAAGACTTGTGTAAACATGTGATTATGGAGATATTTGTATACAAAAGGACCTATAATCAATGGATTTGCATATTTGAAATGGTTTTCCTCCGAGAATTTATCATGAACATGATTTAAAATTCAAGTTTGGAACCCTAACTTCCCATTTTCGAAACTCATAGCTTATGCATGGGAAAAAATGTACTTGTACTTTTTGGAAAGATCCAGACATGCTTTACAACTTTCATGTTTTGAGTTTTTGGTGAATTAAAGTGGATCATAATGAAAACTGACTTCAAATTTTATTACTTTTTAGGGATCAAAGCTGACTTGAAAATTTTCTCTGTGTTTCAACTTGAGACACCAACTTCATGGCCTCATAACTCAAAATACTTTCACTTTTAGGGAATTAACCCTCTAGGAGAAAGTTGAAGTATAGAAAAATAGATTTCATTTATGCTTTGGAGAAAATAAAATGGTTGCTTGGATTGGAAGTTATGGCTTTGGGAAGTTTGCCACTTTTGACATGAAATTTGGATACTTAGTGAAAATTTCAATGTCTTCAAGATTTCCCTTTTCGTAAGTAACCTCAATTCTCTTGATTTTTCTTGATCAAATTAACCAATTAAACATATCTTCATGAAATTTAACTTGAGAAGCTCATATTTGATCATAAATCTTAAAAGTCAAAGGTTTGACTTTGTAATGTATTGGTTGTGTATCAAATGAATTTGAATTTCTTGATCTTCAATAAATTCAAACTCTTGAGCCAATTGAATATCATGGATGGGATCTAAGGATTTACTTGAGTGTGTTGAGTCATGTATTAATGTGTGAGATCATAGACTATTGGAGGGAAAATGGGGATACCAACTAGAGCGGATGTCCACTATTGGATAGGTGAAAGGAGTGATACTACATAATGTCATTCACCCACAAATTAAGTGAAAGGTGTGATGTATAGCACTGTCCTTGCCCATGATATCAGGTAGTGGAAATAATATTTGATTTATACTATGTATTATTTGATCATATATCCATTTGATCTTATCTTCAAGTTCATTGGCTTTTGATGAAAGTTAATGAAGCATGAAATGAAGAAACATACAACTGGATTCAGAAACTTCATGATCTTCGATTAGAACCTTGACAATGTCAGTAGTATGGCTTGAGATCTTGAGTGTCTTCTAAATCTTCAGAATCTTCAGTTAGAACCTTGATGACCTCAATGTTCAGCTTGAGATATTCAAAATCTTCATCTAAGTAATAAATCTTTAGAAGCTTGTCATTCTTCAGAAGTT
The DNA here is from genome assembly GCF_024323335.1 of Lathyrus oleraceus. Classification (NCBI taxonomy): domain Eukaryota; kingdom Viridiplantae; phylum Streptophyta; class Magnoliopsida; order Fabales; family Fabaceae; genus Lathyrus; species Lathyrus oleraceus. Next base: position 217,430,823 of record NC_066583.1, read on the forward strand.
TGATGATCAGAGTCACGTCTAGAAGCAGAAGTGGAGAGAACGTTGCAGCAACATCCTAGCTCTCTTCATAAACTTCTTAGGAGTGAATCAACATAGAAGCAGAAAGAACATTGCAACAACAACTTGATATCTTTCAGAATTTCTCATGATTAGTGTAGAAGAGGAATTTGGAACACAATAGTCAGAAACTTGATGACATTGCACGTCATATACTCAGAATCAGAATTGACTATTAAAGTTACACAATAACAAACCATTAGGGTACCAAAATTATTCTCACACAAATACAACATTGTTTTCATCAAAACTCAAGGTATAAATCCAAAACCAAATCTTGTTCTAACAATCTCCCTCTTTTTCATGATGACAAAAACAAGTATTTTGATGGACAATTTTGTACAGGGTAATCACAGAAAGATACATCTTACAGAATCACAAAGCTCCCCCTGAGATGTGTAATTCTAAAAAGATAAAATCAGAATGAAAGAATACTTTCCTAATTAACCTTTTTGAAATATGATCGGTGCATTTTGATACACATTCTTCTATAATTGTACTTAGACATTTATCTACTTTATTTTGATTATTTTACTATTTTATTATGTTTTTAGATTTAAGTTCATGGTTGCCTTTAATCTATTTTCGTTTTCTATTTTCAGTTTTAGCAGTTATTTGATACTTGTTCACTGTTCGGATCATAACTTGAGCTACGTGATGTTGTTTTGTATGTTCTGACATGCGTTGGAAATCTGAGAGAAAGAGCTACAACTTTTATGTTGAAGACAAAAGCTGGTTCAGAGTGCATAAGTCTCAAATAATTAGTTGGAGTTTCGTACTTTAGGAAATAATTTCTTTTGGGCCATTTGTTGGGCCGAATTTAAGTTTTCCAGCCCAATTTGAATTATAAATGCAACCCTTATTTTGTTTAAAAGGAGCAGTCACATTACTGTAGCAAACACACCTTATTCACCATAACTTTTTGTTTTGTGCGATCATAAAGAGGAACTATTCTTCTAGAGTCAATCTGTTGTAACCGAATTTCCAAGACTTTGAGGTTTTTATCCTATTAATTTAATTTTGTTTCTATTTCAATTCTATTCTATGAAAATTCATTTGCTTAATCTGTATTTTATGGAATGGTTTTGATTAAATTCGTATGATTGCATTCCTAACTATTAATCATCGTTTTCGTCGCTTTGTCATTAAATTGCGTTTGTAAATCGTGTTTGCTTAATTCACGATTGTAGTAACCTGTTTGCTTAATTCGGAATATAGGAATATCAATCTATCATATATCTATTATGCTTGTCAATCGAAATTGAATCGAGTAGAGATCGAAGCCGGTTAGGGAATTGGTAGATAAAAACCAGTGATTAGCTGGAAACCGAAAATAGTAGATTGACTTATTTTATAATCGCTTATTTTAATCACTTTTTTAATCACTTTTTATAATCACTTATTCTAAATCGAATCGAAACCCCCATATTTTGTTTTCATAGTTGGTTAATTTGCCAAGAGTCCTTGCGATACGATACTCGAGGTGTCGCTTTCCGTTTACTATATATTATTACTCGTTTATCAGAAACATTAAAAAATGTTTGGGTTCTGATTCAATAATATAGGTATATCAAAATCAATGACGATTCTTCCCCTTAAATATGTTTCTCCCCTTTTGTCATTAATAAAAAAGACATAGATAAAACAAAATAATGGAAAGAAACAAAACATGATTTTTATTAAATAATGCCATAAAGAAGAAATGACACAATCAAATTACAAAGACGAAAATACTAAAAACATAATAGAAATAAAAAAGTATTCAAACAAATATAAAAAGCACACACACACACTTAGAAAAAATAAGAACACACACGTGCAAAGACTATTTTGAAAACTAAGGGTTTTATGGAGGAGGTGGCGGCGGTGGAACAGTTGGGTAGTCATCCGGTAGATTTAAGGGATCCACTAATGGATCAACATTATCTTCGAGACAAATCTCCATGAAGTACGCCAAAAAAAATTGAGGATCGATCTTCGTGAAGATAAGATAGTTTTCCAACAGGATACTATTATCGTTGATTTCTTCTTTGGATGAAGAAGTGCTTTTATTGGCGATAAACCGTAGAGGAGATTAAGATTGAGCTAGTTACTGTTGTTGTTTTTGATCATACATTGTTGAAAGTTGAAGGTTGAGGATGAACAATTTCAGAGAGGGTGTTTTAGGTTTTGAAATAAGAAAGTGTGGGAGTATAGTGCGTGTAGTGTAAAACTGTGAGTGGAATGGGTTTATAAAAAAATTACAATGATGACAAGTTAAAAATACGCAGACATGGGGGGAAGCATACATTATTTTAACTTAATTCCAAGAAATGTGAAACCCAATGTGTCATGCTATCATCATGCATGCTCAAAAAGTGGGACAATTGTCACCACTTGGAACCACATGATATCAAACGACAAGACAAACATTTAATGCAACAACTATTCATAATCAAGAAGACAAATCGATAAGATTGCTTATGATCAGAACCTTTCTGATTCATGAAACTTCCTCACTTCAGAAAGCTCATGTTTCAGAATTAACAAATAAATTGTCAGAACCTTATCTAGAGTTCTGAGAGCTTAACATTTTGAAATTCATCTTTTCATTCTAGAAAAGAATCCATAAATAATTTTTTTAGAATGAAAACAAATCTATCTTCAGCAAGGGTTTTTCTAAAGATATTAGCCCATTGATGGCCTGTATCAACAAATTTTAAGTAAAAAATACCCTTATGAACATAGTCACGTAAAAAGTGATGTTTAATTTCAATATGCTTAGACCTATAGTGCAACATAGGATTCTTAGACAAACAAATAGCAGAAGTATTATCACAAATAATAGAAATGTTACTCTTAAATATCTGATAGTCTTCCAGTTGACTCTTTATCCAGAGTATCTGAGTACTGCATCCAAAAGCTGCAATATACTCAGCTTCAACTATTGAAAGTGCAATTGTTGATTGTCTCTTCTTGGACCATGAGATCAGATTGTCTCCCAGAAATTGAGAACTTCCAGAAGTGCTTTTCCTTTTTATTTTGTCTCCAACATAGTCAGCATCACAATAGTCTACTAATTTATATTCACTTGATTTTCTATAAAACAAACCAAAGTTGGTAGTACCTTTCAGGTACCTAAAGATTCTCTTAACAACACTTAAGTGAGTCTCCCTAGGAACTGATTGGAAGCAAGCACATAAGCAGACACTAAATAAAATATCAGGTCTATAAGCATTTAGATAAAGGATATAGCCCATCATACCTCTAAATAGCTTCTGATTTACCTTACCGCGCACCTCTTCTTTCTCCAGAATACATGTAGGATGCATTAGAGTCTTTGCTTGCTTGCATTATGACAAGTTAAAATTATTCATAAGTTCCCTTGTATACTTACTATGATGAATGTATATTCCTTCTGAACATTGATCAATCTGGATTCCCATAAAGAACTTGAGTTCTCCCATCATACTCATTTCAAATTCTGCCTACATTGACTTAACAAAATCCCTGCGCAACGAAGCATTAGCAGAACCAAAAATAATATCATCAACATAAATTTGCACAATCATAATATTATTCTTAAAGGTTTTGCAAAAGAGAGTTGTGTACATTTTTCCTATAGTAAATTCATTTTCAAAAGGAAGTTACTTAGTTTATCATACCAAGCTCAGGGAGCTTGTTTCAGACCATATAATGAATTTTTCAGTTTAAAAACAAAATCTTGGTTTTGAGAACTTTCAAAACCAGGGGGTTGGTGCACATACACTTCTTCAGAAATGTATCCATTTAAGAATGCACTCTTAACATCCATCTGATAAAGAATGATGTTATGATTGATTGCGAACGAAATTAAAAGATGAATATACTCTAACCTGGAAACTAGAGCAAAGGTTTATGTATAGTCTATACCTTCTTGCTGACTATAACCTTATGGTACCAGTCGAACCTTGTTTATGATGACTTCGACCTTCTCATTGAGCTTGTTTCTGAAAACCCATATGGTTCTGTCGCATTACGCGAAAAACCGGCGGGAAAACAAGAACAACAGAGCCGCCACCGTGCGTTATTTATCCCAAAAGAGGGAAAGGAAACGCTCGAAGTAAACCTGGAAAAGACATGGTCTCGCGACCAAAGAGAATGGGATCGGGAGTCGGTTATGCGAAGGGAAGGTATTAGCACCCCTACGCATCCGTCGTACTCGACGGGATCCACGCACAAAAGGAAAGAAAATGGTTGCTGAAACACTGCTCACACACACACACACTGGCTGAAAGAGACACGAGAGAACAAACAAAACTGACTCGGCAGGATGTCGCATCCTGGGCCTACTTAGTCTATCAGGCATAGACATCAGAGTCAAAGTAGTTCGGACTGGGGAAACGACACATGCTCGCTAGGATATCGCATCCTATGCATACGTATCTCCTTGGACGAAGGAGAATCAGAGCATTCGTAGCTCGACTGACACACGCTAAATCAAACAAACAACACACGGGTAAACGTGGAGCCCGAATGCCAATCATTGGACTTACATCAGCATCCGAACCGAAACAAACCCACACTGGAACCCGAATGCCACTCGATGGACTTACATCAGCTTCCAAGCACACAACAACACACACAGAGGGGTTGAGGACAAAGGAGGGTTGAAAAAGAAAAAAGGGCGGCCGGAGAGATCAGCTCATCTCCTGCCTACGTACCTCATCTGGTATGAGGATCAGGGCGACGTAGTTCCCCTACGGAGGGAAAAAGGACTAGCCTAACCAGATAACAGAGGGAGACACAACTAGGGAGACTACGACTCGAGCCTAGATGTTATCATGCAAAATCATCCCTAAGTTAAGGTTTCTAGCTAACTTGCACAGGAAGCAAGCCTATCCTAAACATGACTTGCACAGGAAGCAAGCCACACCAAACCTATCTTGCACAGGAAGCAAGCTAAAGCAAACCTAACTTGCACAGGAAGCAAGCTAAAGCAAACACACAAACACAAGTAGCACACACTATATGCAAGCAATGGGCTCAAACAAGGTTAGGTTTTAGTCGAGGGGTCATATCAACCTCAACAAACAAACCACTGGAACTGGGTAGTGTTAGCTCTTAATCTTGCCATTGAGGGGCTAAGGTGAAGCTGATGGAAGGTGAGTGAAGATGAGACTTCACAGCTCTTATCCCTGGCCTGGGAGAGCTTAAGACAAGAATGTGTGGGTTCAGAAAGGAGGAACCCTTCTACACATTTGAAACTGACTCAACTGTACAATTGTACAAGATCTTGGGTTTGTATCTGCAATGCATCAACACAGTGGTGTGAGCAAAGCAGATGACACACAGAATAGCAGGGGATAGGTTGCATATCCCTTGGATTCTGCCAATTGCCTCTTCACTTAGGAGGTCTTTGACTCTATACAAGGATAAATGTAAACAGTCACAAACATTGCCTCTTAAGGAGGACTTCAGACAGTTGCCTGGCCAAGTAACAGGCCAGGTCTTCCAGACTACATGAAGATAGGAAGTTATACCTCAATGCAAATTGCTATTAAGCAAAGCAAAGCAAAGTTCTTAAAGAACTATAAGCAACTAAAGGTACCTGAAACCAGTCAGACAACATCAGTATTCAATTCAAAGTTAAATCAAAATGAGATAGAAATCAACAGTCAACACAGTCAGTTAAATGTGAAATGCACAAGGCTCAAAGCATGTGAGCCAAGCAACCTACAAAACAAACAAGTTAGTCATGACAATCAAGCAGGCTCAATCAATTTGTATTGATCTCTTTGGGTATTTGTTGCTTAACCTGAAACAACAAACTTAAGCATGAGCAACATGACCACTAGGACAAGCCTAGGGTCAAAAGGGGATGAGAAAGTCAAAACAGCAAGTGAAATCCAATCAAAATCATATTCAAACAATAAAGAAGCAAACTCAAGTGGTCCCATGTTCATATCATTCATCATCATGATTTCATAAACAGATTAGGTCAAAGCATGGCATATGGAAGCTCATAGAAGTCAACAGCAAGACTCAATTCAAAACCAATCATAAACAATTCCAAAAATTCTCAAATAATTCATGATCAAATATCATCCATAACATGATAAGCACACCAAATTTCAGCTCAATTGGACAAGGGGAAGTTGGTCAATGAAAATCAGAAAGGCAAGGCAAGTTCAAACATGCTCAAAGAAGTCAACCAAACAGGCACTAACTTCAATAAATCATAAATCAGTGACAACATATGAGAAATGAATGGGATTAAAACCATGATAAACCTTAAGATGTCTACTAATCACATGTAAAATTCCATGTCCATCCAATAATGTATGAGAATTTCACAAAACAAATTGCATCAAGTGTCACAAAAGTCAACATTTTGGTCAAACAGGGGAGAAATTATCAATCAAATAGAAAATGCATTCCAAAATTCCAGAAAACTTCATACATATTCTCAACATCTAGAAGCATGTTCATGCAAAAAATCAGACCAAATTGAGTTCATTAGGCAAGGTAAATAAAATCATGAAGTTGGACATCAATGGTGTGACACAAATTGTCACACCCTAATTCAAAAAATCATAACTCACAAACCAGCAATGATAAATTCACAAACTCTATACCAAAATCACCATGAATGTGTCTAGTTTAAGCACAAACAATTTGGGAGCCATTGGATAAAGCATCATCATTTCACAATTGATTTGGCAAAGTGTACAAAAAATGGACACATGAACAAAACCCTAGCACAATTAAAAATCCACTCATCCAAAAAATCTGGAAAAAATATGATAAAAAACTAGAGATCAAGATGAACATTTCACAAAAAACCCCATGAATTTTGGATCACAAATGATTGACTTATGAATTTTGTAAGATTGTGTAACAAATGAAATAATTATTGAGAAAATAAATGAATTAATGGATAATATGGCACGGCAGTGGCATTTTTGCAATTACTGGGAATTGTTAATGAAACGCAGCGCATGGGAAAGAGACGTGGCGCTCAATGATTTGTCATGGGCAATGGAACAGTGAGAAGCATGCAATGCAAGAGCCAAACGCGGACAGGACAAGAATTCTGGGCATTTTTTAGGGTTTGTGAAGCTACAGGACATCATCATCTTCACCAAAAAATCGTGAAACAAATTTTTGCCCAGAAATGAACAATAAGCATACCAATAGACTCAGCAAGCAACATACATTCATAATCTAACATCCATTTTCATTGAATCAAGCTAAACATCATGAATCAAACAAAAACATCTTAGAACACCAAGTTTCATTTCAGCATATCTTCCTAATTACTCAACCATTTTTAGTGATTTAAGTTTCATTGTAACCAGCAAAGCAAGCTCTATACAAAGCATATCTTGATTTTAAGAATAATGAAATTCGAAACCTTACCAAATTTGAAGTGCAGTGTCGATTCAGGTGTTGTTTGGTCGTGTAAGCTCAAAACAGTCGTTCTTCCAGCTCCCAAATGATGAATGGTCAAGTATGGAGTGTTCATATGCCTTGCTTCTAGCTTCAAACAAATTCTGCCATGGGAGAGCTTCTTCAAAACAGTAGTGGAAGATGGCTTTACAGGTGGAATACAATGCTTGCCATGAACTCAAAAATGGTGGTGAGTGATGAAGCAACCAAGACCAGCTCGTGTTCTTTGGAGTTTTCTTCAAGAAAGGTTCCAAAATGCAAAATGAGGGTTTGAGAGAATATGAGACTTTTTGATCTGTTTGAGAATAGTGGCTAGGGCTTTTCAGAGTGAGAATGAAGTATATATTTGCTGTTTAGTGTTTGTATTAGATGGTTAATGGAAATGTTAAGCATAATTTGCATAATGACATGTGTTTGCTAATTTTGGATTTCCACTTAAAATGACATGGTGTGTGTGTACAGTTGCGAAAATGGGCCTCAAACATGTCCAAAATGTGTTTTCAGAACATTTTCAATTGGTAGGAGGTGTTGGAATTGGTTAATTTGCAAAGTCAATTTTTCAGTTCTCTTGAAATAATTAAAGTCACTTCAAAAAGTGCCATTTTGATTGGTGAACTTTTGGTGAATTATGATGACATATTTGGAAAGAGGGCATCAAATGTGACTTGTAGCAAAAAACCCCACCCAATTTGGCCAAATGGTTTGGAAGATATGGTCTTCTGAAGTTCAAAAATATTTTAGAATGATTTGATCATAACTTGCCAACCATACATGGGAATTGAGTGTTCTTGGACTTTTTGGAAATGGGAGAACAAGATCTTCAACTTTCATGTTGGGCAAAAATTCATTTGAAGCTTATATCATGATGTAATTTTGAGGATCAAGACTTTCCATTTTTGGCAAATTCCAATTACAGGTCAACTTTCTATTTTTGGAAATTTCTTGTTTGACTTCAAATTCTTCCATGATGATGTTTGACATGTTATATGAGGCTTATATGGACATGAATGAGGCCTCTCAAACCAATTCCCACCATCCAATCACTGATTAAATGCACAGTTGACCAACAGTTGACTTTCTAGGGTTTCTGGTGGACTGCACACTGACTGATGACTTCTGAGCAATCAAACCTTGACCAAATCACTTCAAAAGGACCCCTAGGTCATGTGAACATGTTGGACCAACCCTAGGCCCTTGTCTCAAAGGAAAATGCACTGGCTTGCTTGATTGACTGATCTCCTGACCAGTTTGACCTAATCCGTCTGATGAACCTGCACTTGGGCAAAGGGACAATGCAATGTTATGCAGTGGACTATGTTAATGCTATGACCTAATATGAGAAGGTATGTACAATGATAGGTGCAAATTTGAGGTGCTACAGCTGCCCCTATTCAATCAGCTATGAACCCGAATGGATGAGAGCAACGGCTGTCAGACTTTCAGGGTAAACAGGGATTGAATACTAAGAACCGTAGAAATTTGCACTCTGCTGGGAAAATAATTAACACCGCCTGTCAGGATCGGTAAAGAAACAGTCTTGAAAGAAAAATTCGTCTGGAACGGAAAAAAGAAATCGGCCTGAATACAGAAACAGAAACGTCGACCTGGATACCAAAATAAATGGTAACACAGGGATAACCATGGCCTGAGCGCCGCTCGTCAGTCTGAACACTAAGCATTGGTATATGAGAGATTTGATGTCGATCTGAAACATCGGAAATTGGCCTGGATGCCACTTCGGTCTGAATACCGGAAGATTGGCCTGAATGCCATAAGTACATCGACCTGATCGTTGGAAACTTCTTCGGCCTGAATACCGGAAAATTGGCCTGAATGCCATAAGTACATCGACCTGAACGTCGGAAACTTCTTCGGTCTGAATACCGGAAAATTGGCCTGAATGCCATAAGTACATCGACCTGAACGTCGGAAACTTCTTCGGTCTGAATACCGGAAAATTGGCCTGAATGCCAAAAGTACATCGACCTGAACGTCGGAAACTTCTTCGGTCTGAATACCGGAAAATTGGCCTGAATGCCATAAGTACATCGACCTGAACGTCGGAAACTTCTTCGGTCTGAATACCGGGAAATTGGCCTGAACGCCATAAGTACATCGACCTGAACGTCGGAAACTTCTTCGGTCTGAATACCAGAAAATTGGCCTGAATGCCAAAAGTACATCGACCTGAACGTCGGAAACTTCTTCGGTCTGAATACCGGAAATTCATGAGACATATTATCTATAGCCGTCAAAACGTAGATAATACACTCGCATGGAAGATTATCCATAACCGGGTTGTAGGTTGTTAAATGGATAAATCGACCGAAAAGAAAGGCATCGGTACCAGGACTAGGTATGTAAAGATGACCAATCAAAAGAGGATAAAGTTGCTTACTCGGAGCAAGTATCCACAAAGAAGGGGAAGACCCAATGGGGACAATACTGCTTGATCAAGGCAAGTATCCAAAGGGGACAAGACTACCAATACCACAAAGAGGGGATTACATCTACCGGTTTGTAGGTAGAAAACCACAGAAAAGTAACCAGTCATCGATAGGATGAGCACAAAGGGTTAACTCCAACAAGGGGATGAAAGTGGGATTTTACAACTACCAGCTAGTAGGTAGAAAACCACAAAGATAGGACTTACAACTACCAATTTGTAGGTAGAAGCCACAAATTCCGCTGAGGATGAGATAAATGAGTGCCGGTTAATGAGCGACTATTCATTTATGCCCCAGGGAAGCACGGGAGACAGCCAACAGGAAGCCAATTTAGGATTGATCCAAAAAGGCAGACTGAAACAGGACTCATCCTAATGAGGAAAGAACTCAATAGGGAAAACCCATCCCGTTAGGGAGGGAACAGAAACAACCGTCATCCACGATGATATAACTCAGTGGGGAAATGGTATGAAAGGATAGACACTTTCTGCTTAAGGGGTCAACTCTATATGGAGAGATCAGACACACCCACATCTGCTAAAGGAATGGACCCAAGCTTGCAAGATGCTGCCAACTTCGAGGAGTAACACTGCTGGGGATACCCACTCAACTAAGGAGTCACTTGTTGGGAAAGCACTAACTTCTTAACCATGCTGATGAACCCAATTCTGAAACCGATCCAATGGCACGATGCTAAACTCTTTCCAACAACCCAAACTCGGCTGGTCATCACGGCCTAGGGCTAATGGATATGTCTGCAATGTTGATGCATGAGTTTTTTTGTTTTACACAATGCCCCATGATCATGGAAATGCTATGCACTAATGATGCAATATGCTATGCTTATCTAAATGATGAATGCATAAACACACGTCTCCTCCAGAGACAACACCGGGGAACTCCAGGAACTGTGCTGGGGATCCTATAACCATGTCAACTTCCATCCTGCTGGGGAAAGACAAACCTTGGGGATGCACTCCATCGAACCCGCACTGCTTGGAGATTACCCTGCTAGGGGAGGCAACCCATTCTTATCTCTACTTGGGGATGATTTTCTCCGAACCTGATCTATTTGGGGACCTCGCTGAGGGAAAACCATCAATACAAACCCTACTGGGAAGGCAGTAACCTTCAGGCTCGCTGAGGAGACACTGATCTCAAATCTGTTAGGGAGGTAACCCTCTCACACCTACTGGGGAAATACGGCTTATTGGACACGGAACACCTGTCGAGTCGCCGAACAGCGGCATCCATCGTCCACCCACAGTGTCGGCCTTCCTTTTTTACGAACTCCTAGACGCTTCTGGACTTTTCTGCTCCATCATCTTGTATTCCCAATCTCGTCCGTACTCCACGGAGATCGAACTCCTGGTATTCATACAAGCTTTCCAATCATCAGACTTTGAAGAGTCTTCTTGATTAACTTTCCAGGACTGTCGTCGTAATCCTTCACTGTCTTTTCACCGTTCAACTATCCATTGCCCCTGATCAGGCTCTGCCGGGATTTTTTTTTGTTAACAAGGGTTCACGGTACCACCGGTAAGTGAATGAAGATATCTAACAGTACCTGCATCAGAAATCGTCAGATAAAAGCGTGCCCCAGGCGTGCCTCAGGCGTTCCGATATTTCAACGCCTGGGTCACTCAAACTTCCGAATAAGATTTCCAGATTTCAACCTCATAAGCATGCATCGGAAGGGACCTCTATGTTTCAAAATGCAAATATTCTTATCAAACTAAACGGATGTTTTTGTAATCAAAACGGTAATGTCACAAAAACAAAATTTATTTGACTGAACACGCACTTTATTGACTGAAACAAAAAGGATAGCTCAAAACCGAGCGACACACAGGAAGCAAACCCCGGAAAGAGGTGATTGCACATAAAAGGAAAAAAAATCTATCCTAATGGCAACGTGAAACCGTGATCTCATCGGGTTCCAACTCAGTTACACCTCATATGCCCTCAAGACTTTCCGCACTTTCTGTCTTCTGAACAAGATGCTTCCGATCGGTCTCTGTCGAAGATTAGCCGAATCATGTCCATAGCACAAACGATCATGCTAGACGCAGTTGTTCGTTTCATTCCCTCTTTTTCCTGGACCGCCCTTTCGGGTTTTCGATCCACCGGGATACCCTTTTTTGCCCAAGTCGCCCTTGCGGGTTTTCAACTTGCCGGGTGTACAAATTCTTTTCATCTTTTATCCCTAACTTTTGCCCGAACCTTTCTCTTCTTCTTGGTTCGCCGGGATGCCCATTTTTGCCTGGACTCTTTATTCTTTTGGTCCAGCGGGTCTCTTTCACGAAGTATTTTCTAACTGCGTCCGCATTTACAAGGGATGGAAAGTCTTTGTCATCCGTGGTCGTTAACAACGGGGTTCTGTCAGAGAGAACTTTCTTGACCATGAATGGACATCCATAACTGTTTATCCATTTGCCCCATGATCGTCTTGAGGAGGAAGGATCCTTTTCAACCAACTCTTCCACGTGGTACGCGCGAGGTCACACTTACACAACACGCTTCATTCCTTGGGTGCAACTGCCCCAAGCCAAGTAACTGTCAGCCCTTTTCCTCAGTTGGACCCAACGTGTCATTCTGAGTCCTTATCCATTCAGTCTTCTCTGATTTCTCACACATCTGTGAGGAAGACACTGCCCCAGGTAGATGCACATCCCAAGGTTCGATACCCAGGATACAGACTTTGTGTTTAATCACCATTGCTGGTGCAACCAACTATGATCCGGGAAGCACTACCTTATTCACCTTATCCTATTCCCCCTTAGACATCGGAATCCATTCGGATTCAGGGTCAGGCCCCTCCTCCGGAATTGGTCACTCTCAATCTTTCGATTTGAGTACCTCGAGATGTCCTCATCAGGGATCTCAAACTTCCTTGGTTGATAACCTTCCATGGGTTGCTGCTAGCTCTTCAAACACATACCTGACCAGATCCATTTTGGACGTCCACGAAGTAGTATGAATCAGCATACACTGTCTCAGTCGGCGAGCAGCCTATGCCAAAGTACATCAAGCTTTTTCGAACAGTGAGTGTATTGTTTCACAGTCGATAAACTTTTTGCTTAGGTAAATTGCATACTCTTTTCGACCAGACTAGTCATGCTGACCCAATACGCACCTCATAGACCCCTCGAGGGCCGTCCAGTACCAGATTAACAATCGTCCCCCTGGGAAGCATCGGAATCAGAAGTTCCTGCAATTTATCCTCTCGTCTTCTTTTTTTTTTTCAAGTACCCTTTGGCAATTATTATCCTACCTGACCGTTTGATTTTTTTTCTTCTTCTCTCTTTTTTTTTTTTTCCGGTTCAGGCATTTTTTTTTTTGCAGGATCAATCTTGATTCCTCTGATTTACTCACAACAAGCCTCGGTAGCTTGATGAACAGCACTCCATAAGTGAACTGATTCGGGCTCAACGGTGTGAGTTATCTCAACCGGCCGATCAACTTGCCCCTGTCTACCGGATGCCCCTGTTCTGCTTGGGACTTTGTCATCATGTCCTCAACATGGTATTCGCTTTCATGATGAATCATATCATGAAACAAAGTCACCGTAGACCTCTGATACGTGGCACCGGCCTCTTGTGACTGAATGACATATCCTTAGAACAAGAAGGTGCCCTTTGTGTGATGGACCTGGTTTACTTCATATCATCTGGCAACAATTCAAATCTGGTCTTGCCCAGGAAGCCATCCATGAAGATAAACACTGAGACCTGAGCTATATAATCAAACAATACCTCATTGTGATGTACCGGGAATCCATCTTTCAGATTAGCTCTGCTCGCATCTTGATAGTCTATTCACACCTTCTCTCTTTCTCATCCTTTGTCGGCCTCAGCTTTTGCACAGTCTCCTCCTGATGGTAGTTTATGCCCCAAAATATTGGTATCCCACCTTGGTGTATCTAGATACTGTAACACCTCAAAATTTGCCCTCCTCTTTTGGGACTGGCTTAACATATTGCATATCATTTTTAGGTCATTAGGCATTGCATATTGCATATCATGTGGTTACATTGTGCAAGTTATCCTCCTAAGTCTTGGTCAGAAGATAAGAGGTGGAGATGCAAGCCTAGGGTTTTATTGACCGATCATTAGCCATCTGAGGATTGGGTTATGAGTTAGGGTTTTTGATTTCTCAAGGAGACTGGTCTTGATCTTGGTTGCAATGATACATCATCATCATCATGGTCTTGATATCATCCAAGAAGATTCAAGTGATTGATCATACACCTTGAGATTAGGGTTTTGACCATTGGTCAACCCTAATCAGTTGCATTGGGCCAATCAGGGCATAGCAAGGAGATGGGGTCTACAATGGATATGGGGATCATTCCATGGGTTTATGGAGCTTATTGAGGCTAGGGTTTCATCCTTGAGCCATTTCATCAGAGGATTGGGGCTCAGATTGATCAGTGCATTGCCAAATTCATCTATCAGTTGAAAAGGTCAACTGTGGTCAACTGTGCTTGATTTTATGGATTTGGAGGTAGGAGAGAGTTGGATACACTTCATTCATGTTGAAACAAGTTTCATTTGACATGTCAAAGCTCAAGAATGAAGAAAATAAAGTCAGGACAAAAATTGCCAAAAATGGAAAGTGACTTGTAATGGAAGTTTCCAAAAATGGAAAGTTTTTCACCACAAAATTACATGTCCAAAGAAGCTTCAAATGAAAATTTGTTCAACATGAAAGTTGTAGATGTTGTTCTCACCTTTCCAAAAAGTCCAAGAACTTGAAATTCCCATGTATGGTTGACAAGTTATGGTCCATTCATTTTCAAAAAAGACCTATAATCAAAGTGGCATAACTTTCACATGGAGTGTCCAAAATGAGTGATCTTTTTATGAGCAAACTCTATTTCACATGTACTTTCATGGTGCATAATCAAAATTCATCAAAAATGGTCAATGCAAAAGGTCAATTTTCAAGTGCACTAATTAAAATCCAAGGGCAAAATGGTCCAACTTGCAAAATAATTGGAATTTTGGCATGGGGGTTTTTGCAACACATCACAAATGCCATTTAGAAGATGTTTGAGCTGTCATGAGCTGTCATATGGTGATAGTTGGCAAGGGCATTTTGGAGCTTTCATTGAAATTTCACATTATGCTAATTTCACTCATTTGTGCTAATTTGAGATTAACAAAGTGATTAAGTTGAAGTATAAGAGGATAATCATAACAGAATGCTAATCACAATTGCAATTCTCAAGATTCATAACTAACTTTCCCTCCAAAAGTGCAAATTCACCAAAAGTTTCATCAAGCATTTTTCACAAAATCTTCATCAATTCTCAATCATTTTTCGAAATTCCTTTTGATTCATCTTCCATCAACCTTCCTCTCCAACTGTCTTGGTGAGTTGTTGCAAGGATCTTCAAGAACAAGGACTGTTGCAAGTGAGCATGACAATGGCAAATTGAAATTTCTCACACGTGGAGCTGTTTTGGATCAAGCTACGAGTTGCATTCACTTTGCTCAACCTCAATCTCAATCTGTTTTGGACTTTGGCACGAGGAAACACAAGATTTCATCACTGCTCCATTCAAGGTACCAAAATTCGAACCTCATTATTCTTTGAATTGAGATGTGCGTTTTGTAGTACGTTCATTGTAGATTAACAGGATGTGATTGGTTTTTGATTTGGTGAGCTGATGAGGAAGTAATCGTGATTTTTAGTTTTGATGTCATAACTTAAAATGCTCGATCCCGATTGTATGTTAGAAATTAGGAGAAATGAGTTACATATTCTGAATGTGCATTGAAGGACGGTTCCATGGACTATAAGTTTGTTGATTTTCATCAAGATTTGATGTTCATGATGTTGCTGCGTTTTCTGGAAATTCATGAGGAAGAACACGTGAAATATGCTGCTAGATCTTCATTTTGCATTTCCTGATTTGAATTGTTGTTTACCGCCTAAGCCAGCCTATCAGCGCGCGCCATGCTGTCTTTTCCAAACTACGTCGTTTTGGCTAATGCATTAAAATTTACAAAACTGCCATTTCAGCCTTTAATTAATTGATTTATTCTATTTCTTTTTCATTTGTTTTTCATTTAATTACATGATCTTAGAAAAATCATAGAGGCTTCATTTTTCATCCAAATTGAGTGCAATTTTTTGCATAATTCTCATGATGATGTGTAGAATTTAATGGTTATTTTTGTGGATTTTTTGCATGTATGGAAAATTAAAATGCCTAGGGTTTGTGGAATATGTCACATTTGTATACACTTTGCCAAAACTTACATGAAATGCTCATACTTATAAAGAAATGAATGAAAATTTTTGTGCTTATTCTGGACATGTTGATGGTGATTTTCATGTAGAGATTGTGATTTTTGGATACTTGGTGATGTAGATATGATTTTTTGAATAGAGGTGTGACAATTTGTGTCACACCAAGCTAGGTCAACTTTCTGATTTTATTTGCCTGACCTAGAGATGTTGAATTGCTCCAATTTTTTGCATGAATGAACATTGATATGTCAAGACAACATGTGATTTTTGCTGGAACTTTTGGTTGCATTTTCTAATTGATTGATAATTTTCTTCTCTGTGTGCTCATTTGGTAACCTTGTGTGACAGATGTTGGCATTTTGTTTGTGAAATTCTCATATGGTATTGGATGAAGATGAAATTTGATATGAGCATTCTAGACATATTATAGGACATTGTGGTTTTGATCCCACTCATTTCTTAGTTGTTGTCACTGTTTTATGAATTATTGAAGTAGATGCTTGTTTGGATGCCTTGAATTGGCTTGTATAAATGTGTCTGGACTTTTTGATTTTCATTAACCTATTTTCTTTTGTCCAATTGAGCTGAAAATTGACATGCTATACATTGAATGAGTCCTGTTTAGGTGTGAATTTTTGTGGAATTAATTGAATTGATTTGGTATGCTTTTGAGTGAGATAGTTCTGTTTGGTCTTTTGAAGTTGCAAATTGCATGATTAATGTTAAATTGTGCATGAAATGATAATGGTGAATGGTATGAGCATGGGACCAATTGCATTTGCTTTTAATTTGTTTGAATGTGATTTTGGTTGGTTTGTACTTGCTGTTTTGATTTTTTTTACCCCTTTGGACCCTAGGCTTGGCCTAGTGGTCTAGTTTCTCACCTTTGGTTTGGATTTTCAGGTTAAAAGTGAAAAAGGCTTAAGGAGAGAAATTCAAGTTGTAAATTGAGTTTTGCTTGATGTTGCAAACTAACATTGACTTTGTGTTATAGGTTTGATGCTTGAGCCTGAGCTCATGGCTTGCACTTATGTGCATTAGCTTGTGTTTAACTGTACAGATTAACTGATTGACTTTTGTTGTTTATTGTTGGTTTGTCTGAGTACTGATGATACTTGATTGATTTCAGGTACATTTAGTCGCTTACAGTTCTTTAAGAACTTGCTTGCTGTTGCTTGGTTTTTAAACCAGTTGAGGTAGACTCTCTTGTCTTCATGTAGTCTGGAAGACCTGGCTTGTTATTTAGCCAGGCAACTGTCTGAAGTCCTCCTTAAGAGGCGATGTTTGTGATTGTTTACTTTTGTGCCAAGCAGGTGAAGACCTCTATGAGGCAATTGGCGGAACCCAAGGGATATGCAATCTATCCCCCGCTATTCTGTGAGTCGTCCCTCTGCTCACACCACTGTGTTGATGCATTGGGATACAAACCCAAGATCTTGTGTTGTTGCACAATCGAGTCAGAGTCTTTGAGCGTAGAAGGGTCCCTCCATTCTGGACCCACGCTCCTTTGTCTGAAGCTCTCCCTGGTCAGGGATAAGAGCTGTGAAGTCTAATCTTCACTCACCTTTCATCAGCTTCACCTTAGCCTCTCAATGGCAAGGTTAAGAGCTAACTCTACCTTTGTACAGATGACTTGCTTCGGCAGTCCACCCTTGTTTGAGCCTCACTTGACTGGATATAGTGTGTGCTTTGTGAATATTTGCTTGAGATACTTGTTTTATTTTGTTTGATGCTTGCATGCTTGCTTTCTTCCTGGATAGGATTAGCTTGCTGTTGCGCAAGTAGGTAGAAACCACAACATAGGGCAATGATGCATGATAACACTAGGCTCGAGTACAGCTCTTTGGTAGTGTGTCTCCCCTTGGTTTCTGGCTAGAATTTCTTTCCCTTTCAGGGGAACTACATCGCCCTGATCCTCGTTCCAGACGAGGTATGTAGGCAGGAGACCGTGCGAGGTCTCTCCGGGCACTTTTTTCTTTTTGTGTGTGTTTGCTTGTTATCTTCTGGCGTGTGTTTTGGTTCGGATGCCGACGTAAGTCCAGTGATTGGCGGTCGGGCTCCACGTTTGCCTTCTGGTGTGCGTTTTGGTTCGGATGCTGATGTAAGTCCAGTGATTGGCATTCAGGCTCCATGTTTGCTTGTGTTTGTGTTTGCTTGTTTGGCGTGCGTGAGCCGAACTACGGCAGCTCTGATTCTCGTTCCAGACGAGATACGTAGGCATAGGATGCGACGTACTATCGAGCTCTCTTCTTCTTAACCCCACCTGTGTTGTCTTAGCGTGTGTGTATGATGTTTGTCTGTTTATTTTAGCAACCTTTTCTTTCTTTTAGAGTGTGGATCCCGTCGAGTACGACGGACGTGAGGGGTGCTAATACCTTCCCCTTGCGTAACCGACTCCCTTACCCTTTCTCTTTGGTCGCGAGACCATGCTTTTTCCAGGTTTCTCTGAGCGTTTCCTTTCCCTATCTTGGGATAAATAACGCGCAGTGGCGGCTCTGTGTTGTTTTTGTTTTAGACCGCCGGTTGTTTTTCGCGGATGCGACAGCTGGCGACTCTGCTGGGGAACTAGCAAAGATGGTGACCTGCGCTGGTCCATCTTCCCTAAGCGAGTCTCTCCTAGCGCTCTAGGATAGTTTAGGTTGCTTGTGCTTTATTTATTGCATTTATTATTCTGATTGTGTATATATTTGCATAAATATTTGCATGCATCATACTATCATGTTGTTACCGTCTGTAGCACCTCAAATTTGCACCTATCATTGCACATACATTTTCATACTAGGTCATAGCATATCATAATCCATTGCATAGCATTTGCATTGTCCCTCAGTTGCCTCAAGAGCAAGCAATCAAGAATCAGGTCAAACTAATCTCCTGATCAGTCAACCAAGCAAGCAAAGGAATTTCTCATTGAATCAAGGCCTTGAGGTTTGTCCAACAAGTTCCCATGGCTTGGAGGTCTATTTGAAGTGTTCAAGTCAAGGGTTGAAGGCTCAGAGGTCAGCAGTTCATACACAGACAGTCAAAAGTCAAAGAAAGTCAACTGTCAGTCAAAGCAGTGGATGGTGGTCATTCTTGTGGAATTTGGGCACCATGATCAATAATCAAGAGTTCATACAACTTGGGACATCATTTGAAGTCAAGTTCTCAAGGAATTAGGGTTTGGAAGTCATCAGTCAATGCACAATCAGACAGAAACCCTAAAAGTCAACTGTTGGTCAACTGTCCATTTAATCAGTGATTTGAGGATTGGAATTGGTTTGTGAGAGTTCATTCATGTCCAAATAGTCATCATATATCATGCCAAACACCATCATGGAAGAATTTGAAGCCAGATCAGAAATTTCCCAAAACAGAAACTGGGCCTGTAACTAAAACCTGCCATAAATGGAAAGTCTTGATCCTCAAACTTACATTTTGATACAAGCCTCAAATGAATTTTTGCCCAACATGAAAGTTGAAGATCTTGTTCTCCCATTTCCAAAAAGTCCTAGAACTCTCAATTCCCATGTGTGGTTGGCAAGTTATGATCGAATCGATTTTGTAGAAAATCTTGAACTTCAAAGGGCCATATCTCTCAAACCGTTTGGCCAATTTTGGTGGGGTTTTTTCCTACAAGTCACATTTGATCCCCTCTTTCCAAAAATATAAATTTCATGAGCCAAAACTTCACCAATCAAAATGGCATATTTTGACCTTTTTCATTTAAATGCAAGTTTGACCAAGAGTTGACTTTTTGATATAAACATTTTTTCAATATTTGGCCAATTGGGAAAGCTCAGAAATGTCATTTAGAATGTGTTTGCAAAGTCAAAATATGCAGTACATGAGGCCATGGCTTGGTTGCTTGAATTGTAAGAAAAGTACAATCTCACCATACTTGTCCATACCATCCACCATGCCTTGCCTTGTACCTCAAAAGAACAGCAATTATGCAGCATTTTTTCTGTCATTTGAGACCTCATCTTGCAGCCTAAACCAACAACAATAGAAGGCCATGCTTAGTTGCTAAAAATTGGGCAAAAGTACATGTTTGCTCCATACTTCCAACAATGCCTTGCACTGTCCAGTTGACATTATGCATCATTTTGGCTGTCATTTTGAAATAGATTTGCAGCCACAAGCCACCTTTTTGACAGCAAGGAGATAGAATTTCATTCATGGAAAACTCACTTTAGCAAGAGGCTGTCAAAAGAACTTCAGGGAGGAACAAAACTGGCCATGCTTAGTACTGCACATAGTAGTCTTGTTCACTTTCTGTCAGGAATAACAGCCAAGCCATATTGGATAGAAAAACCAAAAGAACTTCACTGATGCACATACACATCCTTGGCCATTCTTGAAAAATTCTGTCACGACATCCTGCAAAGAAAAAAACCCTTGGCAACTGTTTTCACCATACCTCCATGCCAATTTGTACTGTCACATGAGAACTGCTGCAGCCAAGCATCCAACAGCAAGGGAACCTTGCTTGACTTCACATCAAAAGACCTCACTTGCATTTACAAAGAAAAAACTGTCAAAAGCTGACAGTAAAAAAAACCTGAGCCTTGCATTTTGTGCTAGAGAATCCTGCTAGCCAACACAAAAGAACTCAAAACCACCTTGCTGTTTTGGCATTCCCATTTTTCTGTCAAAAATGCAAAAACCATGAAGCCATCATCAAACCACATGTTCCTCACCATGTTGCTGTCAAAGAAAGCTCAACATTGCAGCCAACATAATAGCATCACCAACCATTTTTTTTGGGCCAAGGCAAATTGATTGTGCAACCTCATTCATTCAAAACTGACCTCACTGTCAAAACTCACAAGGAACCAAACTGCATTGCTTTTTCAAACCTTGCTTGACTTCACCTCCAAACACACCTCACTTGCATCTTGCCAAGAAAAACCAGTCAAGAACCTCATTCCCTGCCATGGTAAACCAACAGTAGACCAACCATTTTTACTGGCAAAAGACTGATTTTTTGGCATTGTGAAAAGATTGAAAAGCTGTCAAAATTCAAAACCACCAAGAAACTTCTAAACAGCAGGCTTTTCATAATGTTCTCTATCACATGAAACCCTCTAATCACACTGCATACAGCACCCTCTCTCTCAAAAATTCATCTTTGGCCATTTCCAACTCTCAGTCCAAACACAAAAGCAAACTAGCCTGGCCCTGCATTGACACAACATCCATTCCACCATTTTCCTGTCATTTTAGAAAACCAACTGCAGCCAACCTAACCAACATAACACAACCACCTTCATTCATTTTCTAAATACCACCTCATCTTGACACTTATCAAAAACCTGTCCAAGAATTTCCATGAACCAAACCTAGCCATTGCCTTTTCACCAACCTTTCATCATGTTGAACCATTAGCATCCATCAAAACCTGTCAAACTCCACACCAACTTCACTCATAAAAAACTTATCTTGGCCACATTCCAAAACTGTCTAGGACTCCCAGTAAACCTGAGCCTAGCCATGACTATTCTCACCTTCCACTCATCATTTTGAAGCAGTAGCAGTCACTACTTGCAGCCAAAGAACCAAACTCACTCATGCTCAAAAGATCCCTTTGCTTTTGCATTTATCATCCTCTGTCCAAACTTCCTCAGGTAACCTAACTTTGCCTTGCCTAAACATCATTCCAACAGCATATTGAGTTGATTCCAATCACTTGCTTCCACCTGAAAATACCTTTCCTAGCACTGTCCTAAAGAGGTGTACAACCATGACAGTCCATGATCTAAGCACTTCCAAGATGTCTTGAGCCATACCATCACCATTATCCATCATTGGAAAGCTTAAGGCTCATCTGTTTTGGCAAGGCATCACAAAACAACATCAAGAACACAAACTGCCCTTCAAAAAAGGTATGGATTCGACCCTCCCATTTTCTCAAATTGACATATACTTTGGAAAGGTCTTTCAATGCTAAGTGTCATGATGCTTTCCTTTTTGAAAATAGTTGTGTATTCATGAAGATATGATGAGATGAAGTTTGGTGCTTGAAAATGTTTCCTTTGATTTCTTGTTGTGTATTTCAAATTAATGAAAATAGGGTTTGGATTGTTGTTGTATGTTGTTTGCTGGTCATTTGGGTATAATCAATTTTGATTTTAGGGAAAAGTTTGTAAAACTCAAATTTGGGGATGGTGATGAACATAAACCCTAGTTTCCCAATTTGTATTTTCCCAGATTTTCTGCCCCCTTTCACGTGCATGGCTTCTTTCCCAACAACCAATAGAAACATTTCAATCCTTGCCCAAAACGACTGTGTTTTGATTAGTGGATTCCAATATTACCAAAATGCCATTCTTTCAATGTTAATTTCAATAATTATTTCATTTTTGATACCCATCTTGTGAAAATCATAACTTGTTCAATCTTGATCCAAATTCAATGGGATTTTTTGTGTTGTGTTCATCATGATCTCTACTTTTTTATCATTATTTTTCCAGAATTTTTGGATGAGTGGTTTTTTAAATGGCCTTAGGGTTTGTGACATGTGACCAAATTTTGTACACTTTGCCAAATCAATTGTGAAATGATGAGAATGTATCCAATGGCTCCCAAATTTTTTGTGCTTAAACTAGACACATTCATGGTGATTTTGGTATAAAGTTTGTGGATTTATCATTTGTTGTTTGTGAGATATGATTTTTTGAATTAGGGTGTGACGATTTGTGTCACACCATTGATGTCCAACTTCATGATTTTCATTACCATGCTTCTTGACCTCCAAATGACTTGATTTTTTGCATGAGCTTACTCTTGTATGTCTAGTTGACTTGTGAATTTTCTTGGATTTAATTGAACTATTTTCCATTTGTTTGAGATTTTCCTTCCCTGCCTAGACAAATGTTGCCCTTGTGTGACACATGTTCCCATTTCATTTGAGAAATTCTCATACTTTATTAGATGGACATGAAATTTTACATGAGATAACTAGACATCCTCATCTTTGCCATGGTTTTGATCCCATTCATTTATCATACACCATTCTTGACTTATGATTTTTCTAAGTTGATGCATGTTTGGTTGACTTCTTTGGGCATGTTCAAAATTGCTTTGACTTTCTGATTTTCATTGACTGCCTTCCACTTGTCCAAATGAGATGAAATTTGACATGCTTACCATGCTATGTGTTAGGTTTGATCATGATTTATTTGATGATTTTTGGAAAATGTTTAGATTGCTTTTGATGCAAGTCTTGCTGTTGACTTCTATGAGCTTCTGTTTGCCATGTTTTGACCTAAAGGGTTCATGAAATGATGATGATGATTGATATGAATGTGAACCCAATTGGTTTTGTTTCCTAATTGTTTGAACATGATTTTGGATACTTACCTTTGCTGTCTTGACTTTCTCATTCACTTTTGACCCTAGGCTTGCCCTAGTGGTCCTGCTACTCACCTTTGAGTTTGTGTTTTCAGGTTGACCATCAAATGGCCATTGAGACCAATTCTTTTGATTGAGCTTGCTTAAAAATCATTGTCTAACATTGTTTGTTTTGTAGGTGGCTTGGCTCACATGCCTTAAGCCTTGTGCCTAGCACATCCATATGCCTCCAATTAACTGTTGGTGTCTGTTTCTGTTTGTTTTGTTTGAAGTTGCATGCTAACATCTGCTTGACTGTTTCAGGTGCTTTAGTTGCTTAGTTCCTTGTGAACTTTTTGCTTTGCTTTGCTTGTATAAGCAATTTGCATTGAGGTATGTCTCTTCTACTTCATGTAGTCTGGAAGACCTGGCCTGTTACCTGGCCAGGCAACTGTCTGAAGTCCTCCTTAAGAGGCAATGTTTGTGGATGTTTACTTTTGTCCTTGTATAGAGTCAAAGTCCTCCTAAGTGAAGAGGCAATTGGTGGAAGGTAGGGATATGCAATCTATCCCCCACTATTCAGTGTGTCATCTGCTTTGCTCACACCACTGTGTTGATGCATTACAGATACAAACCCAAGATCTTGTGCAACTGCACAGTTGAGTCAGTTTTAAATGTGTAGAAGGGTTCCCACTTTCTGAACCCACACATTCTTGTCTTGAGCTCTCCCAGGCCAGGGATAAGAGCTGTGAGGTCTCATCCTCACTTCATCCTTTCATCTGCTTCACCTTAGCCCCTCAATGGCAAGGTTAAGAGCACATTCACCCAGTTCCAGAGGTTTGTTTGTCGAGGTTGATATGACCCCTTGACTAAAACCTAACCCTTGTTTGAGCCACTTGTTTGTGTATAGCGTGTGCTATCTGTGCAAGATAGGATAGTTTGACTTGCTTCCTGTGCAAGATAGGATTGTTTGACTTGCTTCCTGTGCAAGTTAGGATTAGTTTAGACTTGCTTCCTGTGCAAGTTAGGTTTTGCTTGGCTTGCTTCCCGTGCAAGTTAAGTATGTGTGGCTTGCTTCCTGTGTGAGCCATGCTTAGGATAGGTTGGCCCTTGTGCCATTTAGCTAGAAACCATAACTTAGGGTTGATTTTGCATGACAACATCTAGGCTCGAGTCGTAGTCTCCCTAGAGTTGTGTCTCCCTCTGTTATCTGGTTAGGCTAGTCCTTTATCCCTGCGTAGGGGAACTACATCGCCCTGATCTTCATACCAGATGAAGTATGTAGGCAGGAGATTGAGCTGATCTCTCCGGGCGCCCTTTTTCTTTTTGTGTGTGTTGTCTGACAGTTGCTAGGCTCGAATGCCTGACTCCTTAGCAACCTGTTGTCTGTTTGTTTGAGTGTGTGCTTGACAGTTATAGGCTCGAGTCCCCGACTCCCTATTAACTTGTTGTGTTGTTGTGTGCTTGGAAGCTGATGTAAGTCCATCGAGTGGCATTTGGGTTCCAGTGTGCGTGCGTTTGGTTCGGATGCTGATGTAAGCCCAGTGATTGGCATTTGGGCTCCACGTTTGCCTCTTTGCGTGTGTTTGGTTCGGATGCTGATGTAAGCCCAGTGATTGGCATTCAGGCTCCACGTTTGCCTTTGCCTGTGTTTGTTTGTGTGCGTGTCAGCCGAGCTACGAATGCTCTGATTCTTCTCTCGTCCGAGAAGATACGTATGCATAGGATGCGATATCCTAGCGAGCATGTGTCGTTTCCCCAGTCCGAACTACTTCGACTCTGATGTCTATGCCTGATAGACTAAGTAGGCCCAGGATGCGATATCCTGCCGAGTCAGTTTCAGTCAGTTTCTTTTGTCTCTTTCAGCCAGTGTGTGTGAGTTTGAGCAGTGTTTAGCAACCAATATTCCTTCCTTTTGTGCGTGGATCCCGTAGAGTACTACGGATGCGTAGGGGTGCTAATACCTTCCCTTCGCATAACCGACTCCCGAACCCATCCTCTTTGGTCGCGAGACCATGTCTTTTCCAGGTTTACTCTGAGCGTTTCCTTTCCCTCTTTTGGGATAAATAACGCACGGTGGCGGCTCTGTTGTTCTTTCTTTTCCCGCCGGTTTTTCGCGCGATGCGACAGCTGGCGACTCCACTGGGGACATAGAGAAGTTGACCTATGCTGGTCCATCTTCCCTGAGCGAGTCTCTCCTAGCGCTCTCTAGGGGAGGGTTTGGTTGCTTTGTGCTATGTTTATTTATTGCATTCATTATTTACTGTTTGCATTCATTGTCTGTTGTTTGCATTTATGTTTGTAATTATGTTTGCATTCATATTCATCTGTTCACCTGGCTGGTTGTCTGTTTCTCTCTGTTGGGGTGGGAGTTCTATGAGGTAAAAGGCCCAATACCCAGGCTATGAGTGAAATCTAGGAAACTTAGGAATAGAGTGATTCATGGGAAGCGGGTGGTGTACGCCACTTAGCGGAACATTGATATCACGAGCAGTTCAGACTCTGATGGGGTATTATCGGTGCATACATCGGGTGTGCACAGGATGATATTCTTGAAAGGGTTGTTTATCCTGCGTTTCTCTTGACCTTACCTTGGCCTAGACTACACCTGTGAGTGGGGAAGGGTTATTCATTACAGGTACTGTTGGTGACTTATGGTTCTGTTGGTGACTTTGGGTTCAGACAACAGTATATTCAGTTGACCTTGGGTTTTCAAGTTGGATTTGGGTTCTGAGTTTAGACCGAAGTTTCGACTTTGTGATCAGAGATGCACCGCCAGCCAGTTGTGTCTGCATCATGTGCATCATAGCATATTTATTTTCAAAAAGAAACGCAAAAAAAAAAAAGAAAAAAAAAAAGAAAAAAAAAAAAGAAAAAAAAGAAAAAAAACTAATCCCTGCATGCATATCATTTCTCAGGTACATTCCAGAGCTTGTTCACTGATAGAGATGGCAACAGTCCCAGAGTTGAAGCGGAAGACTTGTATCTACGTTTTTCACCGGGAGCCTTTGACGCCTTTGATTGAGTTGGGCAGTCTTGTGACCAGTGATCGTCTGGGGGGGTTCGTGAATCAGTATGGGGATATCCTGACAGTGTTGAAGACAGTAGTTGACCCGGTGCCGTTGCAGACACTTCTTCAGTTCTATGACCCGGAGCTTAGATGTTTCACGTTCCAAGATTACCAGTTAGCACCTACTCTCGAGGAGTATTCTATACTGTTGAGCATCCCGATTCAGCATCAGGTTCCTTTCTTGGACGTACCAAAGGAGGTCGACTTTAAGGTTGTTGCCAGAGCTCTCCGGTTGAGTGTTAAGGAAGTTCGTGATAATTGGAAGCCCAGTGGGGGAGTTGTGGGTCTGCCGTTGAAGTTTCTTCTGAGAATAGCCAGAGATGAAGCAGAGAAGGGAAATTGGGAAGCTTTTCACGCACAGCTTGCCGCCTTGATATATGGGATCATCCTATTTCCCAGTATGCCAAATTTTGTTGACCATGCTGCCATCAGCATTTTCATCAGAGGAAATCCAGTCCCCACCTTGTTAGCTGATACTTACTATGCCATCCACAGTAGGCATGGTAAGGGTGGAGCCATCAGGTGCTGCCTGCCTCTCCTATTCAAATGGTTCATGTCTCTTCTGCCAGCCAGTGGACCGTTTGTGGATACCCAGAGCACTCTCAAGTGGACTCAGAGGGCCATGTCGCTCACCTCTTATGACATCAGATGGCAATCTTACCGGATGAATGTGAAGAATGTTATTATGAGCTGTGGAGAATTCCGGAATGTGCCACTCGTGGGGACCAAGGGTTGTATAAATTATAATCCAGTTCTTTCTCTTCGCCAGTTAGGTTTTGTTATGAGTAGAAGACCACGTGAAGCTGAGATAGCCGAGAGTGTGTACTTTGAGAAGAAGGATGACCCTGTTAGGTTGGAGCAGATTGGAAGAGCTTGGAAGTCCATTGGTGTCAGAGATGGATCCGTCTTAGGGAAGAAGTTTGCCATAGCCATGCCTGATTACACTGATTGGGTAAAGAAGAGAGTGGAAACTTTGTTGCTACCCTACGATAGGATGGAACCGCTGCAAGAGCAACCACCTTTGATTCTTGCTGATAGTGTGCCTGCTGAGCACTATAAGCAAGCTCTGATGGAGAGTCGTCGGTTGAGGGAGAAGGAGCAAGACGCCCATATGGAGTTGTACAAAGCTAAAGCTGATAGGTTGCACATGGCCCATCAACTCAGGGAAGTGCAAGGAGAAGATGCTAGCAGAGCAAGGAGCAAGAAGAGATCATATGAGGAGATAGAGTCTATGTTGGATGAGGAGCATAGGGAGCGCTTGAGACTGCAGAGAGCAGAAGCCAGCTATCAGAAGAAGATCAGAGACTTGGAGAAGCAACTCAGAGATAAAGACATCCAGTTGAAGAAGGAAGTAGACTTGAGACAGGCATCAGAGGACCACCTTGGAGGAGAAGTCTTGGAGCTGAGAAGACAGTTGAAAGAGAAGATCACTCCTTTACCAGATTGTTCAGAATGCTCACTGTTGATCGACCAGTGCCATTACCTGAAGACCCTCATTCCGGAAGACCGTCTGTCTTAGTTTGTATCTCTGATTGTAATTTGTTGAGAATCACCTCCAGGCTTGTTGGATGGGATTCATTTGCGTGTAAGCCATCTCTTGGATCTTTTTGTTAAGAATCACCTCCAGGCCTGTTGGATGGGATTCTTTTTCTTTGTACTCTGATTATTCAGATATTCTGTTGACATTGGTTGTATGCCTTTTTACCCTGATGTATATATAAGGATGTCAGCATTTCCTTGTATCTGTTTGTTCTCTTGTTGCTGCAGGTTGCCATCTTTTCAGGATAGGCCAGGCTCTTTGAATGCCTGAGAAATGAGCATATCATGTGCATCATACGCATCATTTGCATCATACTCATATCATTTTTGCATAACAGGTGTTCTTGGTCGTGACCTCTCACTCTTGGTTCCTGTTCAGGCAGGATAGCTGATCAACGTCCGCACCGCTACTCAACAAGACTGAATCAACAGAGAAGTATGGATCAATTTCAAGCTGAGTTGGCTGAGATGAAGGCAAGCATGGCCCAGTTTATGAATATGATGCAAGGGGTTGCGCAAGGTCAAGAAGAACTCCGAGCCATGGTTCAGAGACAAGAGGCTGCAAATCCACCGATCAACCATGCTCCGCCAGAGGGAGGCCCGGTCAATGATAACAATGTCGCTGCTGCTGTGCCCGTCAACAATTATGCTGTAGGTGATGAGTTGGGGGGTATTCGAATCAACGGTCAACCTATTGCTCCAGATGCCGCTACTGCCAGAGTAGTCCGTGCTCCGGCCCGTAACCACGCTCCGATTGTTGACAGACAAGAGGATATGTTCTCTCTGCTCAGTGAAGACGAAGACGTTCTGGGAAGGGTTAATGAGAGGGACCGTAAAGTTGAGGCTCTTGCTGAAAAAATCCGTGCTATGGAAAGTCAAAATTCTCTCGGTTTTGATGTTACTAATATGGGATTGGTTGAAGGTTTGAGAATTCCTCACAAGTTCAAAGCACCGTCCTTCGACAAATACAACGGTACTTCTTGCCCTCGTACCCATGTGCAGGCTTATTATCGAAAGATCTCTGCGTATACCGATGATGAAAAGATGTGGATGTATTTTTTCCAAGATAGTCTATCTGGGGCTTCTTTGGACTGGTACATGGAATTGAAGAGAGATTCGATCCGATGCTGGAGAGATCTAGGTGAGGCCTTCTTGAGGCAGTACAAACATAACATGGACATGGCACCGAGCCGGACTCAGCTGCAGAGTCTATGTCAGAAAACCAATGAAAGCTTCAAGGAGTACGCTCAGAGGTGGCGTGAACTGGCCGCTAGAGTTCAACCCCCTATGCTGGAGAGGGAGTTGACAGATATGTTTATCGGTACTCTTCAAGGTGTGTTTATGGACCGGATGGGGAGCTGCCCATTCGGTAGTTTTTCTGATGTTGTCATTTGTGGAGAGAGGACTGAGAGTTTGATCAAAACTGGGAAGATTCAAGATGCTGGTTCCTCTTCTTCTAGGAAGCCGTTTGTTGGGGCACCTCGTCGAAGAGAGGGTGAAACTAATGCTGTTCAACACCGCAGAGATCAGAACAGAATTGAATACCGTCAAGCTGTTGCGGTAACCATTCCGGCACCTCAACCTCGTCAGCAACAACAACAAAGAGTTCAACAACCGCAACAACAACAACAACAGCAACGTCCTTTCCAGCCTAGGCAGAAATTGCAGGCTGATAGAAGATTTGATCCTCTGCCCATGTCCTACGCAGAGTTACTACCCGAACTACTCCGGTTAGGGTTTGTAGAGCTGCGTACGATGGCTACTCCAACAGTGCTGCCTCCTGGCTATGATGCTAATGTTAGATGTGACTTTCACTCTGGGGCACCAGGCCACCATACTGAGAAGTGTCGAGCTCTCCAGCACAAGGTTCAAGATTTGATCGATGCCAAGGCAATCAACTTCGCACCAGTGCCTAACGTCGTAAACAACCCTATGCCTCAGCATGGTGGGCATAGAGTGAACAACATTGAGGGGAAAGAAGCTGAAGATCTAGTTGTTAATGTTGATGATGTTCAGACTTCTCTGCTAGTTGTGAAGGGTCGTCTGCTGAATGGGGGTGTCTACCTGGGCTGTGATGAAGATTGTTTGGGTTGTGCAGAATCTGAGAATGGTTGCGACCAGTTGAGGACCGGTATCCAGGGTATGATGGATGAAGGTTGTTTGCAATTCAGTAGGGCTGTAAAAGATCGTGGAACAGCGTCAACTATCACCATTTACTTTAAACCGTCTGAAGAACGTGGACAAAGGGTCGTCAGGGCATCTGCAGCAAATGGTACCCCAGTTACCATTCCCGTGCCTGTAACCATCAGTGTTCCAACTACTACCGCTGCATCTAGAAGAAGGGCTGTTGAGAATAGTAAAGCCGTGCCGTGGAAGTATGATAATGCTCACCGCAGTTACAGAAGGGCTGAAAGTCAGACAAAACCAGTGAATCAAACTCCAGTGACAATTGGTTTACCGAATAGAGTTCCTGCAACTGTTGGTCCGGCTGTGGATAATGTAGGGGGTCCAGGAGGTTTTACCAGAAGCGGTCGTCTGTTCGCACCGCAGCCTTTGAGGGACAATAATGCTGAAGCTCTCGCCAAAGCAAAGGGTAAGCAAGCTGTGGTTGAGGAAGAGCCTGTCCAGAAAGAAGCGCCCGAGGGGACATTCGAGAAGGACGTGGAGGAGTTTATGAAGATAATCAAGAAGAGTGACTACAAGATTGTAGATCAGTTGAATCAAACTCCGTCCAAGATTTCTATACTTTCACTGTTGATGTGCTCTGAGGCACACCGTAATGCCTTGCTGAAGATGTTGAATCTGGCTTACGTGCCTCAGGAGATTTCTGTCAATCAACTGGAGGGTGTGATGGCCAATGTGAGCACCAGACATGGTGTGGGTTTCACCAACCTGGACTTACCGCTTGAAGGGCGAAACCATAACAAAGCCTTGCACATCACCATGGAGTGCAAGGGGGCAGTGTTGTCTCACGTATTGGTAGACACCGGGTCGTCGCTGAATGTGTTGCCTAAGCAGATTCTGAGGAAGATTGATGCGGAAGGGTTTGTGCTTAATCCCAGTGACCTGATCGTTCGTGCTTTCGACGGATCCAAACGCTCTGTGTGTGGGGAAGTTACCTTGCCTGTGAAGATAGGTCCTGAGGTATTCAATATCATCTTCTATGTTATGGACATCCAGCCCGCCTATAGTTGTTTGTTGGGACGTCCATGGATTCATGCGGCAGGGGCAGTCTCGTCGACTCTCCATCAGAAGCTCAAGTATGTCTGGAACGGTCAGATTGTGACTGTGTGCGGTGAAGAAGAGATTCTGGTGAGTCATCTATCCTCGTTCAAATATGTTGAGGTGGATGGCGAGATCCACGAAACCTTATGCCAGGCGTTTGAGACTGTGGCTCTTGAGAAAGTGGCGTACGCTGATCAGAGGAAGCCGGGTGCTTCAATTACTTCTTACAAGCAAGCTAAGGAGGTTGTTGATTCTGGCAAAGCTGAAGGTTGGGGCAAGATGGTGGATTTGCCGGTTAAAGAAGACAAATTTGGTGTTGGTTATGAGCCTCTCCAAGCAGAGCAGAATGGTCAAGCGGGTCCGAGTACCTTTACCAGCGCTGGGCTGATGAATCATGGCGACGTTTCTGCAACCGGTAGTGAAGACTGTGACAGTGATCGTGATTTGGACAACTGGGTTCGCCCGTGTGCACCAGGGGGGTCTATCAACAACTGGACGGCTGAAGAAGTGGTTCAAGTTACTCTTCTGACAGAGTAATTTTCTGTTGTTTTGTCATTTTGCATGAAAATCCTACGTTCTGCCCAAGGCGTAGTGATTCATTTTGTAGGGCCTCATCATGTTTTAATGATTATCATTAATGAAGGACATTTTTTTGCAATCAAACTTTGTGATCCCTGTCTTTCTATTTTTTCTGTTTTCACTTTTTTTTTTCAAAACAATAAAAATGGCAATGTTTTTTATTTTTGTGACTTCTTGAACTCTTTTTCTAAAAACAAAGCATTAAACATGCAGAAGCGATCTTATGGCATTCACTATGAACAGTTCTGTTATGGCTCAGTATGATTTCGACAATCCCATCTACCAAGCTGAAGAGGAGAGTGAGGAAGACTGTGAACTCCCTGCAGAATTGGCCAGATTGCTGAAGCAGGAGGAAAGGGTCATCCAACCTCATCAGGAAGAGTTGGAAATTATTAATTTGGGTACTGAGGACGCCAAAAAAGAAATCAAGATTGGGGCTGCTTTAGAGGACTCTGTCAAGAGGAGGCTGATTGAGATGCTGAGAGAATATGTGGAAGTGTTCGCCTGGTCGTATCAAGATATGCCTGGTTTAGATACAGACATTGTGATGCATCGATTACCTCTTAGGGAAGGATGTCCTTCGGTTAAGCAGAAGCTTCGTAGAACGAGTCCTGACATGGCAACTAAGATCAAGGAAGAGGTTCAGAAGCAGTGGGATGCGGGTTTTTTGGCTGTTACAAGTTATCCACCGTGGGTGGCCAACATTGTTCCTGTGCCGAAGAAGGATGGAAAAGTCAGAATGTGTGTCGATTACCGGGATTTGAATAGGGCGAGTCCGAAAGATGATTTCCCATTACCTCACATTGATGTATTGGTTGATAATACGGCTCAATCTTCGGTATTCTCTTTCATGGATGGTTTCTCCGGATACAATCAGATCAAGATGGCGCCAGAGGACATGGAAAAGACGACATTCATTACACCTTGGGGCACGTTCTGCTATAAGGTGATGCCATTTGGGTTAAAGAATGCCGGTGCTACCTATCAGAGGGCAATGACGACTCTCTTTCATGACATGATGCACAAAGAGATTGAAGTGTACGTAGATGATATGATTGCGAAGTCGCAGACAGAAGAGGAGCACCTGGTTAATTTGCAGAAGTTGTTCGACCGGTTGAGAAAGTTCAAGCTGAGGTTGAATCCGAATAAGTGTACGTTTGGGGTGAGGTCCGGGAAGCTCTTAGGCTTCATTGTCAGTGAGAAAGGGATTGAGGTTGATCCAGCTAAAGTCAAAGCTATTCAAGAGATGCCTGAACCGAAAACGGAGAAGCAAGTCCGTGGGTTTTTAGGGAGGTTGAATTATATTGCAAGGTTCATATCTCACCTAACTGCCACATGTGAACCAATTTTCAAACTGCTTAGAAAGAATCAAGCGATCAAGTGGAATGATGATTGTCAGAAAGCTTTTGACAAGATAAAAGAGTATTTACAGAAACCTCCAATCCTCATACCTCCAGTTCCAGGGAGACCTCTGATAATGTACCTGTCAGTGACTGAGAACTCGATGGGGTGTGTATTGGGACAGCATGACGAGTCTGGTCGAAAAGAGCATGCCATATACTACCTTAGCAAAAAGTTTACCGACTGTGAAACAAGATATTCACTGCTCGAGAAAACTTGCTGTGCTTTGGCCTGGGCTGCTCGCCGATTGAGACAGTATATGTTGAACCATACTACCTTATTGATTTCTAAGATGGATCCAGTGAAGTACATCTTTGAGAAGCCAGCTCTCACCGGACGTGTTGCCCGTTGGCAGATGATCTTAACAGAGTATGACATTCAGTACACGTCACAGAAGGCCATCAAGGGTAGTATCCTGTCAGACTATCTCGCTGAACAACCGATTGAAGATTATCAGCCTATGATGTTTGAATTCCCTGATGAAGACATCATGTATCTGAAGATGAAAGATTGCGAAGAGCCTCTTGTCGAGGAAGGACCGGACCCGGATGACAAATGGACACTGATGTTTGATGGGGCTGTGAATATGAACGGTAACGGTGTTGGGGCAGTATTGATCAATCCTAAAGGTGCTCATATACCTTTTTCTGCCAGATTGACGTTCGATGTCACCAACAACGAGCTGAGTATGAGGCTTGTATCATGGGGATAGAAGAAGCCATTGATCTGAGGATCAAAACTCTTGATATATTTGGAGATTCCGCTCTAGTGGTCAATCAAGTCAATGGAGATTGGAATACGAATCAGCCGCATCTGATTCCATATAAAGATTATACCAGAAGAATACTGACGTTCTTCAAGAAGGTGAAGTTGTATCATGTCCCCCGGGATGAGAATCAAATGGCTGATGCCTTGGCTACTTTGTCGTCTATGATCAAAGTTCATTGGTGGAATCATGTACCACATGTTGCGGTGAATCGACTCGAGAGGCCTGCGTATGTGTTTGCAGCCGAGTCTGTTGTGATTGATGAGAAGCCATGGTATTATGACATCAAGAATTTCCTCAAGACTCAGGAGTATCCTGAAGGTGCGTCGAAGAATGACAAGAAGACCCTGAGGAGGCTAGCTGGAAGCTTCTATTTGAATCAGGATGATGTGTTGTATAAGAGAAACTTTGACATGGTCTTTGTAACACCCCAATTAAACTAAGCTAATTATTTAATTTAAATTAATATTTTATTTATTAATTTAATTGAATAATTGGAAGTTTGGATTATTATTATTTTATTATTATTTTGGAATAATAATTATTGGGATAATTATTTATTGGAATAATATATAAGTTGGAATTTAGAAAAATCCCATTTTTTGGTAAAAAGGTTAATTTCACGTGAAAAGGGAAAAGAGGCAGAAAGGGCAAAAAGCCAGAGAACGAAGGTTGAAGGAAGGAGAAGCTTGGAGCTCGGAAGCTGCCGGATTAACTCAGGTAAGGGGGGTTTATCATCGATTAACGGGTATTATGGGATGATATGTACTGGGTAGTAATAGACCATGGTTTTACCTCTGATTGGATGATATATGTTGAATTTGTGAACTTTTGAGATGAACGAAAATTTGGATTATAATTGACGAAATTCGTAGGAATTAGAGGTAGAAAGGTTAGAAATTTGTGAAATCGAAAGTGTATGATTCGTGTTAGATGATATGAATGAATTGTGTGTGAAATTTGGACTGTAGAAGGTTGAATTGGATAGGTCTCGTAGCAGAGAAAGCCATTGCAGATCTGAGAGCTCTGGTCTCTGGTCATACGCGTATGGCACTAGGCAATACGCGTATGAGGTGTTGGTACGCGTATGGGGGGAAGCCTTACGCGTATGAGTGGAAAAGATGGCATTTTGAACGTGAATTGGTCTCTGTTGGTACGCGTAATGGGAAGTTGTTACGCGTAGCGTACGCGTATGGGGTAGGTGGTACGCGTATGGGTTGGGCGAGGAAATGCGCAATACGCGTAAGAGAGTAGGCATTACGCGTATGGAGTTGGCCAGGTTTGGGCAATACGCGTATGGCATGGACAGTACGCGTATGGGCAGAGTTGGGATTTTTCCTGAACTGTTGTTGTGCAGTTTTTGGTTGTTTAGGCTGAGTGATGTACTTAGCTGAGATATGATGTTGTAGGGATCATTTCCCGTCGTTTTGAGTGGTATAGGTATTAGTAGAGCAGGCTAGTACTGTGTTTGATTATGTGGCATGATATGATATGCTTTTGTGATTAATTATGTTGATAATGTGTGATGGTATACATGATGATGTGAATGTATACGTTTGTGAATAGACGGTATTATGGCTTAGAGGGTGAGCATGTGTCTATTCTTGATTGTTGTTGATGTTGCATTGCTAGGTGATTAGCATGCATGTTGTGGCCCATTTGGGGTGGTAGCTAATTCCCATGGTGAGGAATTAGTGAGTATATCATTTGATTGTTGTTGTTGATGTTTGCATGCTAGGTGATTAGCGTGCATTTCATGGCCCATTTGGGGTGGTAGCTAATTCCCATGGTGAGGAATTAGTGAGTGAGTCACTATGTCTCAAATGAGTGGGACTAGTGAGCTTGGTAGCCGTGCCTGGATTTGGACGGTGAGGTTGAACTATATGTTCACAAATAGTCGGTACCGCATGCATAGAGTCTCATTGCATAATGAATGTATGGTATATGATATGAATGGATGTATTCCAGTATCATATGTGTGTTGTGTGTTGTGTTGTTAATGATTGAATATGATGGAGAATTGTACTGTTGAGTATGATGTCTGAATGGATATTACTGTTGCTGAATGCGTAGTCTAATTAGGGTGAATTAATGTGTTAATTACTTGGCATTACATGTTGTTCTATAATGCTTATTATATTGATTGAGGAACTCACCCATACGCCTATTTTTCAGGTAACGAGAAATGAGTTGAGTAGAAGCTAAAGCTTGGAGTCTAGAGTAGTTTCTTATGGGTCATGCTCTGATAGATGTAACATCGGGAGGGGATGTTTTAATTAATTTGATTTCTGTTGCTGAATGATTGACATGTATTGTGTTACATGTTTTACATTGATGTTGAATTGATTCCGCTGCGATTTATGCAAAGAATCTTATTTTGATTAAAGAAATGAGCATGACAGGATATTTTGATAATTGTTGTGAAATGATTGTGTGACACCCTTCGGGGCATAATTACTCTGATGAATATATATTGTTATTTTAATTATAATAATTTGGGGTATTTAGAAGGGTGTTACATTAGTGGTATCAGAGCATAGTCGGTCGTGTCGAGTCGTAATTATTCTGTTTCCCCTGTACGATATAGGTGTTGAGTAACCTATCAGTACTTATTGTTTTAGCTTGTTGGGTTTTCAGAATAGAGATGGCTGGAAGAGGTAGAGATGATGCTGCAATTGCTGAGGCTCTGGGTATGCTAGCGGGAGTACTTGGAGGAAATCCGAATGTTATGGGAATGGGAGCTGCTCGTCAGTTGAGTGAGTTCCAGAAGAACAATCCTCCAATGTTTAAGGGAGCATACGATCCAGATGGTGCTCAGAAGTGGTTGAAGGAGATAGAGAGGATCTTCAGAGTAACTGAGTGTGCTGATAACCAGAAGGTCAGGTTCGGTACACATATGCTGTCAGAAGAAGCTGATGATTGGTGGGTTGCTACTCGCACTGAGTTGGAAGCTGCTGGAGATGCTGAGATTACTTGGGCTGTATTCAGAGAGAGATTTCTGAGGAAGTATTTTCCCGAAGATGTCAGAGGAAAGAAAGAGATAGAGTTCTTGGAATTGAAGCAGGGTAACCGGTCTGTTACGGAGTATGCTGCTAAGTTCACAGAGTTGTCTAAGTATTATACTCCCTATGCTGAGGCTGCTGGGGAATTTTCCAAGTGTGTGAAGTTTGAGAACGGGTTGCGTCCCGAGATCAAGCAGGCGATTGGATATCAGCGGATCAGGGTGTTTTCTGATTTGGTTGACTGTTGCAGGATTTTCGAACAGGATTCCAAGGCTAGAGCAGAGAGCTATCAGCAAAGGGTTGATAGGAAAGGTAAGAATCAGATTGATCGTGGGAGACCGTATGCAGCTGGCAAAGGTTTCCAGAGGCAGAGTGGGATGAAGAGGCCTAGTGGGGGAGACTCTAGTGCTCCTGTTAAGTGTTACAGATGTGGTCAGGCTGGACATCGTATCCATGAGTGTACCAGTAATGAGAAGAAGTGTTTCAAATGTGGAAAAGGTGGTCATTTAGCTGCAGATTGCCGGTTGAAGACTGTGACTTGCTTCAACTGTGGAGAGGTGGGTCATATCAGTCCGCAGTGTCCTAAACCAAAGAAAGAGAATCAGTCAGGAGGCAAGGTTTTCGCTTTATCAGGTTCTGAGACTTTTGCAGATGATCGTTTGATCCGAGGTACGTGTTATATTAATGGCTTTCCTCTTATAGCTATTATTGACACAGGTGCTACTCATTCTTTTATATCTGTGGATTGTGCTGTGAAGCTTAAGTTAGAGATATCTGAGATGCGTGGAAGTATGGTGATTGATACTCCTGCAAAGGGTTCAGTGACTACTACTTCGGTTTGTTTGAGTTGTCCTTTGAATATTTTTGGTAGAGATTTGGGATGGACCTTGTGTGTCTTCCATTAGTGCAGATTGATGTTATCTTGGGTATGAACTGGTTGGTGTTTAACCGGTTTCTATCAACTGTTTTGATAAGACTGTGATATTTCCTGAGATTGAGGAAGGAAAGAGTTTGTTTCTATCAGCAAGGCAAGTGAATGAGGAAGTAGCTGATGGGGCAGAGTTGTTTATGCTGTTAGCAACTTTGGAGGCTAAAGATAAACTAGTGATTTGCGATCTAGCTGTGGTGTGTGATTTTCCTGATGTGTTTCCGGAAGAGGTGAATGAATTGCCGCCAGAGCGTGAAGTTGAGTTCTCGATTGATTTGGTTCCTGGTACTAGACCGATATCGATGGCTCCGTACCGTATGTCTGCTGTTGAGTTAACTGAATTGAAGAGTCAGTTGGAAGATTTGTTGGATAAGAAGTTTATTCGTCCGAGTGTGTCACCGTGGGGTGCACCAGTGTTGTTGGTTAAGAAGAAAGAAGGTACTATGAGGTTGTGTGTGGACTACAGGCAACTGAATAAAGTGACGATCAAGAATCGGTATCCTTTACCGAGGATTGATGATTTGATGGATCAGTTGGTTGGTGCAAGTGTGTTCAGCAAGATAGACTTGAGATCTGGGTATCATCAGATACGTGTGAAAACTGAAGATATTCAGAAGACTGCTTTCAGAACAAGGTATGGACATTATGAGTATTCTGTGATGCCTTTTGGTGTGACTAATGCGCCTGGAGTATTTATGGAGTATATGAATAGGATTTTCCATCCGTACCTAGACAAGTTTGTGGTAGTGTTTATTGATGATATTTTGGTGTATTCGAAATCTGAAGAAGAGCATGCTGAGCATTTGAGAGTGGTGTTGGGAGTTCTACGGGAAAAGAAGTTATTTGCTAAACTCTCTAAATGTGAATTTTGGTTAGAAGAAGTTAGTTTTCTTGGTCATGTGATTTCAAGAGGTGGTGTTGCTGTTGATCCTTCTAAGATAGAAGCGGTATCTAAGTGGGAAGCTCCTAAGTCTGTTGCTGAGATTCGAAGTTTCCTTGGGTTGGCAGGTTATTATAGGAAGTTCATTGAGGGATTTTCTAAGTTGGCGTTACCGTTGACGATGTTGACTAGAAAGGGACAAGCGTTTGTTTGGGATTCGAAATGTGAAGAAGGTTTCCAAGAGTTAAAGAGAAGGTTAACTACTGCTCCTATTCTGATATTACCGAGTTCGTCGGAATTATTTGAGGTTTATTGTGATGCTTCATTGTTGGGTTTAGGTGGTGTGTTGATGCAGAATAAGCAGGTTATAGCTTATGCTTCGAGACAGCTAAGGGTTCATGAGAGGAACTATCCGACACACGATTTAGAGTTGGCAGCCGTGGTATTTGTTCTGAAGTTGTGGAGGCATTATTTGTATGGATCAAGATTTGAGGTTTTCAGTGACCATAAGAGTTTAAAGTATTTGTTTGATCAGAAAGAGCTGAATATGAGACAGAGGAGATGGTTAGAGTTTCTGAAGGATTATGACTTTGGTTTGAATTACCATCCGGGTAAAGCAAATGTAGTAGCTGATGCATTGAGTCGGAAATCATTGCATATGTCTATGTTAATGGTTAAAGAATTGGATTTAATTGAGCAGTTTAGAGACTTGAGTTTGGTGTGTGAGAGTACTCACAATAGTGTTAAATTGGGAATGTTGAAGTTAACAAGTGGGATTTTGGATGAGATCAGAGAGGGTCAGAAGTCCGATGCACTTTTAGTTGATAAGTTGACTTTAGTGAATCAAGGTCAGGGTGGTGAATTCCGAGTTGATGAGAATGGTGTTTTGAGATTTGGTAATCGGGTGTGTATTCCAGATGTTACAGGACTTAAGAAGAGTATTCTTGAAGAAGGACATCGTAGTGGTTTGAGTATTCACCCTGGAGCTACGAAGATGTATCATGATTTGAAAAGATTATTTTGGTGGCCGGGAATGAAAAAAGAAATTGCAAGTTTTGTGTACTCCTGTTTGACTTGTCAGAAGTCAAAGATTGAGCACCAGAAGCCGTCTGGGCTAATGCAACCGTTGGCTATTCCTGAGTGGAAGTGGGATAGTATCAGTATGGATTTTGTTTCTGGTTTGCCGAGAACAAGTAAGAATTTTGAGGCTATTTGGGTGATTGTTGATAGATTGACGAAGTCGGCTCATTTCATTCCGATCAGAATGGATTATCCGTTAGAGAGGTTGGCTGAGTTGTATATTGAGAAGGTTGTAAGTTTGCATGGTATTCCGTCTAGTATTGTTTCGGACAGAGATCCTAGATTTACATCGAAGTTCTGGGAAGGTTTGCAGAGGGCTTTGGGAACTAAGCTGAGATTGAGTTCTGCATATCATCCGCAGACTGATGGTCAGACTGAGAGGACGATTCAGTCATTAGAAGATCTTTTGAGAGCTTGTGTTTTGGAAAAAGGAGGTGCTTGGGATTGTTATTTGCCTTTGATTGAGTTCACCTACAACAATAGTTTTCATTCGAGTATTGGTATGGCACCGTTTGAAGCTTTGTATGGTAGGAGATGTCGGACGCCTTTATGTTGGTATGAGTCCGGTGAGGGTGCTGTGGTTGGACCGGAAATTGTTCAACAAACTACGGAAAAGATTAAGATGATTCAGGAGAAGATGAGAATTGCTCAGAGTCGTCAGAAGAGTTATCATGATAAGAGGAGGAAGTCACTTGAGTTCCAAGAGGGAGATCACGTGTTTCTTCGTGTTACTCCGATAACTGGTGTTGGTCGAGCTTTGAAGTCGAAGAAGTTGACACCTCGATTTATTGGTCCTTATCAGATTTTGGAGAGGATAGGAGAGGTAGCCTATCGTATCGCTTTACCGCCGTCGCTTGCGAATTTGCATGATGTTTTTCATGTGTCTCAATTGAGGAGATACGTTCATGATCCGTCGCATGTAGTCCAAGTAGATGATGTACAGGTGAGAGATAACCTGACTGTTGAAACATCACCTATGAGGGTCGAGGATCGAGAGTTGAAGCAGTTGCGGGGTAAAGAGATTGCCTTGGTGAAGGTAGCTTGGGGAGGACCAGCAGGTGGCAATGTGACTTGGGAACTGCAGAGCCAGATGAAGGAGGCTTATCCGGAGTTGTTCGATTGAGGTATGTTTTCGAGGACGAAAACTCTTTTAGTGGGGGAGAGTTGTAACACCCCAATTAAACTAAGCTAATTATTTAATTTAAATTAATATTTTATTTATTAATTTAATTGAATAATTGGAAGTTTGGATTATTATTATTTTATTATTATTTTGGAATAATAATTATTGGGATAATTATTTATTGGAATAATATATAAGTTGGAATTTAGAAAAATCCCATTTTTTGGTAAAAAGGTTAATTTCACGTGAAAAGGGAAAAGAGGCAGAAAGGGCAAAAAGCCAGAGAACGAAGGTTGAAGGAAGGAGAAGCTTGGAGCTCGGAAGCTGCCGGATTAACTCAGGTAAGGGGGGTTTATCATCGATTAACGGGTATTATGGGATGATATGTACTGGGTAGTAATAGACCATGGTTTTACCTCTGATTGGATGATATATGTTGAATTTGTGAACTTTTGAGATGAACGAAAATTTGGATTATAATTGACGAAATTCGTAGGAATTAGAGGTAGAAAGGTTAGAAATTTGTGAAATCGAAAGTGTATGATTCGTGTTAGATGATATGAATGAATTGTGTGTGAAATTTGGACTGTAGAAGGTTGAATTGGATAGGTCTCGTAGCAGAGAAAGCCATTGCAGATCTGAGAGCTCTGGTCTCTGGTCATACGCGTATGGCACTAGGCAATACGCGTATGAGGTGTTGGTACGCGTATGGGGGGAAGCCTTACGCGTATGAGTGGAAAAGATGGCATTTTGAACGTGAATTGGTCTCTGTTGGTACGCGTAATGGGAAGTTGTTACGCGTAGCGTACGCGTATGGGGTAGGTGGTACGCGTATGGGTTGGGCGAGGAAATGCGCAATACGCGTAAGAGAGTAGGCATTACGCGTATGGAGTTGGCCAGGTTTGGGCAATACGCGTATGGCATGGACAGTACGCGTATGGGCAGAGTTGGGATTTTTCCTGAACTGTTGTTGTGCAGTTTTTGGTTGTTTAGGCTGAGTGATGTACTTAGCTGAGATATGATGTTGTAGGGATCATTTCCCGTCGTTTTGAGTGGTATAGGTATTAGTAGAGCGGGCTAGTACTGTGTTTGATTATGTGGCATGATATGATATGCTTTTGTGATTAATTATGTTGATAATGTGTGATGGTATACATGATGATGTGAATGTATACGTTTGTGAATAGACGGTATTATGGCTTAGAGGGTGAGCATGTGTCTATTCTTGATTGTTGTTGATGTTGCATTGCTAGGTGATTAGCATGCATGTTGTGGCCCATTTGGGGTGGTAGCTAATTCCCATGGTGAGGAATTAGTGAGTATATCATTTGATTGTTGTTGTTGATGTTTGCATGCTAGGTGATTAGCATGCATTTCATGGCCCATTTGGGGTGGTAGCTAATTCCCATGGTGAGGAATTAGTGAGTGAGTCACTATGTCTCAAATGAGTGGGACTAGTGAGCTTGGTAGCCGTGCCTGGATTTGGACGGTGAGGTTGAACTATATGTTCACAAATAGTCGGTACCGCATGCATAGAGTCTCATTGCATAATGAATGTATGGTATATGATATGAATGGATGTATTCCAGTATCATATGTGTGTTGTGTGTTGTGTTGTTAATGATTGAATATGATGGAGAATTGTACTGTTGAGTATGATGTCTGAATGGATATTACTGTTGCTGAATGCGTAGTCTAATTAGGGTGAATTAATGTGTTAATTACTTGGCATTACATGTTGTTCTATAATGCTTATTATATTGATTGAGGAACTCACCCATACGCCTATTTTTCAGGTAACGAGAAATGAGTTGAGTAGAAGCTAAAGCTTGGAGTCTAGAGTAGTTTCTTATGGGTCATGCTCTGATAGATGTAACATCGGGAGGGGATGTTTTAATTAATTTGATTTCTGTTGCTGAATGATTGACATGTATTGTGTTACATGTTTTACATTGATGTTGAATTGATTCCGCTGCGATTTATGCAAAGAATCTTATTTTGATTAAAGAAATGAGCATGACAGGATATTTTGATAATTGTTGTGAAATGATTGTGTGACACCCTTCGGGGCATAATTACTCTGATGAATATATATTGTTATTTTAATTATAATAATTTGGGGTATTTAGAAGGGTGTTACAGTCTTGCTCAGATGCGTGGATAGACCCGAGGCAGACATGTTAATGCAGGAAGTTCATGAAGGTTCCTTCGGTACTCATGCCGGCGGACATGCAATGGCTAAGAAATTGTTGAGAGCGGGTTATTACTGGATGACTATGGAATCCGATTGTTTCAAGTATGCTCGGAAGTGCCATAAGTGTCAAATCTATGCTGATAAGGTGCACGTACCACCAAGCCCTCTGAATATCATGAATTCGCCTTGGCCGTTTGCCATGTGGGGCATTGATATGATCGGGAAGATTGAGCCCACTGCTTCGAACGGACATCGCTTCATCTTGGTTGCGATTGACTATTTCACCAAATGGGTGGAAGCAGCTTCCTATGCTAACGTCACCAAACAAGTGGTTACCCGGTTCATCAAGAAAGAAATCATCTGTCGTTATGGAGTTCCTGAGAGAATCATCACTGACAATGGTTCGAATCTCAACAACAAGATGATGAAAGAGCTTTGTAAAGATTTCAAGATTGAACATCACAATTCTTCTCCTTACAGACCGAAGATGAATGGTGCTGTAGAAGCGGCAAACAAGAATATCAAGAAGATTGTGCAGAAGATGGTCGTTACGTACAAGGATTGGCATGAGATGCTGCCTTTCGCTTTGCATGGGTACCGTACCTCAGTACGTACGTCGACCGGGGCAACCCCTTACTCCCTTG
Organism: Lathyrus oleraceus; assembly: GCF_024323335.1. Lineage (NCBI taxonomy): Eukaryota > Viridiplantae > Streptophyta > Magnoliopsida > Fabales > Fabaceae > Lathyrus > Lathyrus oleraceus. Next base: position 217,474,743 of record NC_066583.1, read on the forward strand.
TATATGGTATGGAAGCTGTTCTACCTGTTGAAGTGGAGATTCCTTCTCTGAGAGTTTTGTTGGATGTCAAGCTGGACGAAGCCGAGTGGATTCGAACAAGGTTTAACGAGTTAAGCCTTATCGAGGAGAGACGGCTAGCAGCTGTATGTCATGGACAGTTGTATCAGCGAAGGATGAAGCGAGCCTTTGATCAGAAAGTGCGTCCTCGAAGCTATCAGATCGGTGATCTAGTTTTGAAGAGAATCCTCCCTCCCGGTGCAGATAACAGGGGCAAGTGGACTCCTAATTATGAAGGTTCGTATGTTGTGAAGAAGGTCTTCTCCGGTGGAGCCTTGATGCTTACAACTATGGATGGTGAAGATTTTCCGTCTCCTGTCAACTCAGATGTAGTCAAAAAATACTTCGCATAAATTGACCCGCTGGACAAAAAAAAGAGTCCAGGCAAAAAAAGGGCATCCCGGCGAACCAAAAACATAAAAAAGGTTCGGGCAAAAATTAGGGATAAAATGAAAAGAATTGTACACCCGGTAAGTCGAAAACCCGCAAGGGCGGCTTAGGCAAAAATGGGTATCCCGGTGGATTGAAAACCCGAAAGGGCGATCCAGGCAAAAGTTAGGGATTAAAGCGAAGACTACAGTCTGAGTTGTCTGTACTTCATCAAGCTTTATCGTCTGCCATCTCGAAAGATGTGATCCGTCCAGTCATTCTTCTCATAAAGCAAGGAGTTGGGAGGAAAACTGATGATCTGTGAGTTATAACAGAATTGGGAAATAGTGGATGCCGTGTTCACATTGCCATTAGGATAGATTTTTCCTTTTTGTGCGCAATTACCTCTTTCTAGGAATTGCTTCCCAATGTATTTGCCTCTTCAGGCACATTTTCAATCAATAAAAGTCGTTATTCAGATAAATAGCTTTTCTGTTTTTATTTTTACTGTTTTGTTTGCAAAATGTCCGAATTTTTGATAAGCATTGCATATAAGAACATGGAGGCTACACAATAGCTTGCAGGATGACAAAACATTTGAAAATCATTTTGAATGTTGAGGACACTTGAGCGTGTCTTGTCCATATATCCCCTGGGGGCATTTTGTTGTGTTGTTTTTCAGATTGGCATCTGTGAGGACGTTTCCTCAACAGATATTTGTCCCCAAGCAAGTTTAGGAGCTATCAGAGCTATGTTCCCCCGCGAAGACGTCTGTGGATAGTGCCCTCTATTCCCCAACAGATCTAAGGATTGCCTATCCCCAGTAGGCCTGTATTTGCCGATTTCCTCCCCGAGTGAGGCAGTTTCATTGGATTCATCTCCAACATTTATCCTACCTGTGGACTGAAGGATATCCCCAGCGGAGTTTATCTTTCCCCAGTAGCAGTGCTATTCTCCTACATGAGCGAGAAGTCGTTGCTCTCCCCGCAGAGTATTCCTCAAGCAGAGTTCCCCGCAGAGTATTCCTCAAGCAGAGTTCCCCGCAGAGTATTTCCCCAAGAAGAGTCTCCCCGCAGAGTTGGAGTACCCAATCAGTTTTGGCTCCCCAGCCGGAGTTTCTCATCATTTTGCATTTTTGCATGTAGTAATCATTGCATCCTCAAACCGCGTAGCATTCCCATTCAATATGGAGCATTACGCCATAGAAAAATTCAAACATATGCATTCATGTGTTAGCTTCATCAGACTGTATCCCCGACAGAGGCGGATCATTTTTGTTCAAGATCAGCACCAAGTCTGCTACAGTTGCTCTTGACAGCATTCAGAATTGTTTATTCCCCACAGAGGTTTATTTCCTCACCCGATGGTGACAGAGGTTTATTTCCTCACCCGATGGTGACAGAAAGTTTATTTCTCTTCAGTGAGACCCCCAGCAAGTGGTCAACCTTGCCTTGACATATCTAAGATGTCGTTCTTGTGATACCGGTAAGTGTCATGCCAGCACCCGCGTGTGTTTCTCATGTTTGGTGTCGGTAAACACCATTGTTTCGGTGTCTGTAAACATCGAGTTTTCTCTCCAGTCATCAGTAAATGTCTGGTCATCATTGTTTGGTGTCGGTAAACACCATTGTTTCGGTGTCCGTAAACATCGAGTACTTTATCCAGCCATCGGTAAATGTCTGGTCATTTTTGATGTCGGTAAACATCATCTTTCGATGTCTGTAAACGTCGAGTATTCCCAGTCATCTGTAAATGTCTGGTCATCATTTTTGGTGTCGGTAAACACCATTGTTTCGGTGTCTGTAAACATCGAGTATTCTCTCCAGTCATCAGTAAATGTCTGGCCATCTTTGTTTGGTGTCGGCAAACACCATTGTTTCGGTGTCTGTAAACATCGAGTCTCACTCCAGTCATCGGTAAATGTCTGGTCATTTTTGATGTCGGTAAACATCATCTTTCGATGTCTGTAAACATCGAGTCTCCACCCAGTCATCGGTAAATGTCTGGTCATTTTTTTTTGTGTCGGTAAACAACATCTTTCGATGTCGGTAAACATCGAGTCTTTTCCTCAGTCATCGGTAAATGTCTGATAATTCCCAGCTAGAAATCCCCAGTAGAGTCATCTGTAAATGTCCTACTTGGTTTCCAGTTGCGAATATTTGTTTGTATCTCCCCAATAAATTTCTCATTCCCAGTCATCGGTAAATGTCTGGTCATTTCTTTTGATGTCGGTAAACATCATCTTTCGATGTCGGTAAACATCGAGTCTCATCCCAGTCATCGGTAAATGTCTGGTCATTGCTTTGTTTCCTTGTTGACAAAATCAAGATCCCCAGAAGTCGTCGGTAAACGTCTTGTCTGGTATCACCACAAAGATTTTGTTCCTCCCCAAGTGGAGACGCCATCGGTAAATGGCCCAGTTTTCTTCGATATCGGTAAATATCGAATTCCCAGTTGCAGCAGCCATCGGTAAATGGTCTTGCTAAGTTGACATCGGTAAATGTCAAGTTCCTTTGAAGCCACCATCGGTAAATGGTCTTGCTTCCTTTCTACATCAAATCTGTTTCCCAGCAGCCATCGGTAAATGGTCTGGCTGAAGTTGATATCGGTAAATATCAAGTTCTAACCATCGGTAAATGGTCTTGCTTCCTTTCTACATCAAATCTGTTTCCCAGCAGCCATCGGTAAATGGTCTGGCTGAAGTTGATATCGGTAAATATCAAGTTCTAACCATCGGTAAATGGTCTTGCTTCCTTTCTACATCAAAATCTGTTTCCCAGCAGCCATCGGTAAATGGTCTGGCTGAAGTTGATATCGGTAAATATCAAGTTTTAACCATCGGTAAATGGTTTTGCTTTTCAGAAGTTTGTTTTCCCCAGCCGCCATCGGTAAATGGTCGTGCTGAAGTTGATATCGGTAAATATCAAGTTTCCAGTTCTCCAACCATCGGTAAATGGTTTTGCTTTTTCTGAAGCTGTCACGCAGTTTGTCATCGGTAAATGACGTGGTTCTTTTGTATCATATCCAGTACTGTGCAAATTCTACGGTTCTTTGGTATTCAATCCCTGTTTACCCTGAAAGTCTGACAGCCGTTGCTCTCATCCATTCGGGTTCCCAGCTGATTGAATAGGGGCAGCTGTAGCACCTCAAATTTGCACCTATCATTGCACATACATTTTCATACTAGGTCATAGCATATCATAATCCATTGCATAGCATTTGCATTGTCCCTCAGTTGCCTCAAGAGCAAGCAATCAAGAATCAGGTCAAACTAATCTCCTGATCAGTCAACCAAGCAAGCAAAGGAATTTCTCATTGAATCAAGGCCTTGAGGTTTGTCCAACAAGTTCCCATGGCTTGGAGGTCTATTTGAAGTGTTCAAGTCAAGGGTTGAAGGCTCAGAGGTCAGCAGTTCATACACAGACAGTCAAAAGTCAAAGAAAGTCAACTGTCAGTCAAAGCAGTGGATGGTGGTCATTCTTGTGGAATTTGGGCACCATGATCAATAATCAAGAGTTCATACAACTTGGGACATCATTTGAAGTCAAGTTCTCAAGGAATTAGGGTTTGGAAGTCATCAGTCAATGCACAATCAGACAGAAACCCTAAAAGTCAACTGTTGGTCAACTGTCCATTTAATCAGTGATTTGAGGATTGGAATTGGTTTGTGAGAGTTCATTCATGTCCAAATAGTCATCATATATCATGCCAAACACCATCATGGAAGAATTTGAAGCCAGATCAGAAATTTCCCAAAACAGAAACTGGGCCTGTAACTAAAACCTGCCATAAATGGAAAGTCTTGATCCTCAAACTTACATTTTGATACAAGCCTCAAATGAATTTTTGCCCAACATGAAAGTTGAAGATCTTGTTCTCCCATTTCCAAAAAGTCCTAGAACTCTCAATTCCCATGTGTGGTTGGCAAGTTATGATCGAATCGATTTCAGAAAATCTTGAACTTCAAAGGGCCATATCTCTCAAACCGTTTGGCCAATTTTGGTGGGGTTTTTTCCTACAAGTCACATTTGATCCCCTCTTTCCAAAAATATAAATTTCATGAGCCAAAACTTCACCAATCAAAATGGCATATTTTGACCTTTTTCATTTAAATGCAAGTTTGACCAAGAGTTGACTTTTTGATATAAACATTTTTTCAACATTTGGCCAATTGGGAAAGCTCAGAAATGTCATTTAGAATGTGTTTGCAAAGTCAAAATATGCAGTACATGAGGCCATGGCTTGGTTGCTTGAATTGTAAGAAAAGTACAATCTCACCATACTTGTCCATACCATCCACCATGCCTTGCCTTGTACCTCAAAAGAACAGCAATTATGCAGCATTTTTCCTGTCATTTGAGACCTCATCTTGCAGCCTAAACCAACAACAATAGAAGGCCATGCTTAGTTGCTAAAAATTGGGCAAAAGTACATGTTTGCTCCATACTTCCAACAATGCCTTGCACTGTCCAGCTGACATTATGCATCATTTTGGCTGTCATTTTGAAATAGATTTGCAGCCACAAGCCACCTTTTTGACAGCAAGGAGATAGAATTTCATTCATGGAAAACTCACTTTAGCAAGAGGCTGTCAAAAGAACTTCAGGGAGGAACAAAACTGGCCATGCTTAGTACTGCACATAGTAGTCTTGTTCACTTTCTGTCAGGAATAACAGCCAAGCCATATTGGATAGAAAAACCAAAAGAACTTCACTGATGCACATACACATCCTTGGCCATTCTTGAAAAATTCTGTCACGACATCCTGCAAAGAAAAAAACCCTTGGCAACTGTTTTCACCATACCTCCATGCCAATTTGTACTGTCACATGAGAACTGCTGCAGCCAAGCATCCAACAGCAAGGGAACCTTGCTTGACTTCACATCAAAAGACCTCACTTGCATTTACAAAGAAAAAACTGTCAAAAGCTGACAGTAAAAAAAACCTGAGCCTTGCATTTTGTGCTAGAGAATCCTGCTAGCCAACACAAAAGAACTCAAAACCACCTTGCTGTTTTGGCATTCCCATTTTTCTGTCAAAAATGCAAAAACCATGAAGCCATCATCAAACCACATGTTCCTCACCATGTTGCTGTCAAAGAAAGCTCAACATTGCAGCCAACATAATAGCATCACCAACCATTTTTTTTGGGCCAAGGCAAATTGATTGTGCAACCTCATTCATTCAAAACTGACCTCACTGTCAAAACTCACAAGGAACCAAACTGCATTGCTTTTTCAAACCTTGCTTGACTTCACCTCCAAACACACCTCACTTGCATCTTGCCAAGAAAAACCAGTCAAGAACCTCATTCCCTGCCATGGTAAACCAACAGTAGACCAACCATTTTTACTGGCAAAAGACTGATTTTTTGGCATTGTGAAAAGATTGAAAAGCTGTCAAAATTCAAAACCACCAAGAAACTTCTAAACAGCAGGCTTTTCATAATGTTCTCTATCACATGAAACCCTCTAATCACACTGCATACAGCACCCTCTCTCTCAAAAATTCATCTTTGGCCATTTCCAACTCTCAGTCCAAACACAAAAGCAAACTAGCCTGGCCCTGCATTGACACAACATCCATTCCACCATTTTCCTGTCATTTTAGAAAACCAACTGCAGCCAACCTAACCAACATAACACAACCACCTTCATTCATTTTCTAAATACCACCTCATCTTGACACTTATCAAAAACCTGTCCAAGAATTTCCATGAACCAAACCTAGCCATTGCCTTTTCACCAACCTTTCATCATGTTGAACCATTAGCATCCATCAAAACCTGTCAAACTCCACACCAACTTCACTCATAAAAAACTTATCTTGGCCACATTCCAAAACTGTCTAGGACTCCCAGTAAACCTGAGCCTAGCCATGACTATTCTCACCTTCCACTCATCATTTTGAAGCAGTAGCAGTCACTACTTGCAGCCAAAGAACCAAACTCACTCATGCTCAAAAGATCCCTTTGCTTTTGCATTTATCATCCTCTGTCCAAACTTCCTCAGGTAACCTAACTTTGCCTTGCCTAAACATCATTCCAACAGCATATTGAGTTGATTCCAATCACTTGCTTCCACCTGAAAATACCTTTCCTAGCACTGTCCTAAAGAGGTGTACAGCCATGACAGTCCATGATCTAAGCACTTCCAAGATGTCTTGAGCCATACCATCACCATTATCCATCATTGGAAAGCTTAAGGCTCATCTGTTTTGGCAAGGCATCACAAAACAACATCAAGAACACAAACTGCCCTTCAAAAAAGGTATGGATTCGACCCTCCCATTTTCTCAAATTGACATATACTTTGGAAAGGTCTTTCAATGCTGAGTGTCATGATGCTTTCCTTTTTGAAAATAGTTGTGTATTCATGAAGATATGATGAGATGAAGTTTGGTGCTTGAAAATGTTTCCTTTGATTTCTTGTTGTGTATTTCAAATTAATGAAAATAGGGTTTGGATTGTTGTTGTATGTTGTTTGCTGGTCATTTGGGTATAATCAATTTTGATTTTAGGGAAAAGTTTGTAAAACTCAAATTTGGGGATGGTGATGAACATAAACCCTAGTTTCCCAATTTGTATTTTCCCAGATTTTCTGCCCCCTTTCACGTGCATGGCTTCTTTCCCAACAACCAATAGAAACATTTCAATCCTTGCCCAAAACGACTGTGTTTTGATTAGTGGATTCCAATATTACCAAAATGCCATTCTTTCAATGTTAATTTCAATAATTATTTCATTTTTGATACCCATCTTGTGAAAATCATAACTTGTTCAATCTTGATCCAAATTCAATGGGATTTTTTGTGTTGTGTTCATCATGATCTCTACTTTTTTATCATTATTTTTCCAGAATTTTTGGATGAGTGGTTTTTTAAATGGCCTTAGGGTTTGTGACATGTGACCAAATTTTGTACACTTTGCCAAATCAATTGTGAAATGATGAGAATGTATCCAATGGCTCCCAAATTTTTTGTGCTTAAACTAGACACATTCATGGTGATTTTGGTATAAATTTTGTGGATTTATCATTTGTGGTTTGTGAGATATGATTTTTTGAATTAGGGTGTGACGATTTGTGTCACACCATTGATGTCCAACTTCATGATTTTCATTACCATGCTTCTTGACCTCCAAATGACTTGATTTTTTGCATGAGCTTACTCTTGTATGTCTAGTTGACTTGTGAATTTTCTTGGATTTAATTGAACTATTTTCCATTTGTTTGAGATTTTCCTTCCCTGCCTAGACAAATGTTGCCCTTGTGTGACACATGTTCCCATTTCATTTGAGAAATTCTCATACTTTATTAGATGGACATGAAATTTTACATGAGATAACTAGACATCCTCATCTTTGCCATGGTTTTGATCCCATTCATTTATCATACACCATTCTTGACTTATGAGTTTTCTAAGTTGATGCATGTTTGGTTGACTTCTTTGGGCATGTTCAAAATTGCTTTGACTTTCTGATTTTCATTGACTGCCTTCCACTTGTCCAAATGAGATGAAATTTGACATGCTTACCATGCTATGTGTTAGGTTTGATCATGATTTATTTGATGATTTTTGGAAAATGTTTAGATTGCTTTTGATGCAAGTCTTGCTGTTGACTTCTATGAGCTTCTGTTTGCCATGTTTTGACCTAAAGGGTTCATGAAATGATGATGATGATTGATATGAATGTGAACCCAATTGGTTTTGTTTCCTAATTGTTTGAACATGATTTTGGATACTTACCTTTGCTGTCTTGACTTTCTCATTCACTTTTGACCCTAGGCTTGCCCTAGTGGTCCTGCTACTCACCTTTGAGTTTGTGTTTTCAGGTTGACCATCAAATGGCCATTGAGACCAATTCTTTTGATTGAGCTTGCTTAAAAATCATTGTCTAACATTGTTTGTTTTGTAGGTGGCTTGGCTCACATGCCTTAAGCCTTGTGCCTAGCACATCCATATGCCTCCAATTAACTGTTGGTGTCTGTTTCTGTTTGTTTTGTTTGAAGTTGCATGCTAACATCTGCTTGACTGTTTCAGGTGCTTTAGTTGCTTAGTTCCTTGTGAACTTTTTGCTTTGCTTTGCTTGTATAAGCAATTTGCATTGAGGTATGTCTCTTCTACTTCATGTAGTCTGGAAGACCTGGCCTGTTACCTGGCCAGGCAACTGTCTGAAGTCCTCCTTAAGAGGCAATGTTTGTGGATGTTTACTTTTGTCCTTGTATAGAGTCAAAGTCCTCCTAAGTGAAGAGGCAATTGGTGGAAGGTAGGGATATGCAATCTATCCCCCACTATTCAGTGTGTCATCTGCTTTGCTCACACCACTGTGTTGATGCATTACAGATACAAACCCAAGATCTTGTGCAACTGCACAGTTGAGTCAGTTTTAAATGTGTAGAAGGGTTCCCACTTTCTGAACCCACACATTCTTGTCTTGAGCTCTCCCAGGCCAGGGATAAGAGCTGTGAGGTCTCATCCTCACTTCATCCTTTCATCTGCTTCACCTTAGCCCCTCAATGGCAAGGTTAAGAGCACATTCACCCAGTTCCAGAGGTTTGTTTGTCGAGGTTGATATGACCCCTTGACTAAAACCTAACCCTTGTTTGAGCCACTTGTTTGTGTATAGCGTGTGCTATCTGTGCAAGATAGGATAGTTTGACTTGCTTCCTGTGCAAGATAGGATTGTTTGACTTGCTTCCTGTGCAAGTTAGGATTAGTTTAGACTTGCTTCCTGTGCAAGTTAGGTTTTGCTTGGCTTGCTTCCCGTGCAAGTTAAGTATGTGTGGCTTGCTTCCTGTGTGAGCCATGCTTAGGATAGGTTGGCCCTTGTGCCATTTAGCTAGAAACCATAACTTAGGGTTGATTTTGCATGACAACATCTAGGCTCGAGTCGTAGTCTCCCTAGAGTTGTGTCTCCCTCTGTTATCTGGTTAGGCTAGTCCTTTATCCCTGCGTAGGGGAACTACATCGCCCTGATCTTCATACCAGATGAAGTATGTAGGCAGGAGATTGAGCTGATCTCTCCGGGCGCCCTTTTTCTTTTTGTGTGTGTTGTCTGACAGTTGCTAGGCTCGAATGCCTGACTCCTTAGCAACCTGTTGTCTGTTTGTTTGAGTGTGTGCTTGACAGTTATAGGCTCGATTCCCCGACTCCCTATTAACTTGTTGTGTTGTTGTGTGCTTGGAAGCTGATGTAAGTCCATCGAGTGGCATTTGGGTTCCAGTGTGCGTGCGTTTGGTTCGGATGCTGATGTAAGCCCAGTGATTGGCATTTGGGCTCCACGTTTGCCTCTTTGCGTGTGTTTGGTTCGGATGCTGATGTAAGCCCAGTGATTGGCATTCAGGCTCCACGTTTGCCTTTGCCTGTGTTTGTTTGTGTGCGTGTCAGCCGAGCTACGAATGCTCTGATTCTTCTCTCGTCCGAGAAGATACGTATGCATAGGATGCGATATCCTAGCGAGCATGTGTCGTTTCCCCAGTCCGAACTACTTCGACTCTGATGTCTATGCCTGATAGACTAAGTAGGCCCAGGATGCGATATCCTGCCGAGTCAGTTTCAGTCAGTTTCTTTTGTCTCTTTCAGCCAGTGTGTGTGAGTTTGAGCAGTGTTTAGCAACCAATATTCCTTCCTTTTGTGCGTGGATCCCGTAGAGTACTACGGATGCGTAGGGGTGCTAATACCTTCCCTTCGCATAACCGACTCCCGAACCCATCCTCTTTGGTCGCGAGACCATGTCTTTTCCAGGTTTACTCTGAGCGTTTCCTTTCCCTCTTTTGGGATAAATAACGCACGGTGGCGGCTCTGTTGTTCTTTCTTTTCCCGCCGGTTTTTCGCGCGATGCGACACCGTCCTCTGTGCAGGTGGTTCCTCTGTTTTGGGGTGGGTGTTCTGAGTGGGGCTAAAACCCAGGCCCGAGTATACACCTAGGATTAGTGTGGTCTCGCGTTCCTCATTTGCTTTATTAGCATATTGTTGCAACGTGACATACCACAAGCCAGACGAGGTTCATTTGATAGTGCTTTCCTCTGTGGGGTACTCCACTTTGGTTGAGTTACTTCATCTGAACTATTGACTCTGGTGACCGATCATTTCCCGGATCTTTGGTTTAGACGATCTTAAGGGAGCTACAATGGCACACCCGAAAGGGCAAACCCATTGAGTATCTTTGCCCGATTGTCGAGACCATTGCCCGCCTTAGGATGACCTGATTAGAATTTACCTGTGAGGGGAGGGTGATTCTTTCAGATGCATGTTCAGATGGTGACTCATATGGTGACTTTTGGTTCAGTTGATCAGAGTCCTATTTACAAGTCGGATTTCTGGCCGTTTATTGCTGTGACGCCGGAGTGCTGTCCGAGGTATTTATCAGTGGGGATCCGTTTATTTCAGGATTCCCCGAGCCGATTCAGAGGTTGTAGGTATCTGTTCAGGGTTTGTCTGCTGATGATGATGATGATGTATCTGTCTTCCGTTTATTTCGGAACCCTTGAGGCGGATTTGTGGTTACATACTCCTTCCGATGGTTGTGATCAGTTCAGAGATCAGGGCTGTGACTCAGAGCAACAGATGATCAGATGGCTTGGAGGATGGCAATGCATTGCATTCATTCATCAGCATCATTACATTTTGCATTTACCTGCATCTAACACATGTTTATCCATATGTAGGGACATTTTTGATCGAGATCCTGGTTGAGAGACTTCCTGTTCAGATATGAGGACCGGTTTGAAGCATGATGTTGCCTACAGTTTCTTCAACCCCGAGATTGATGAGTTGAGAGATATGATTGCATTGATTACACCCGACCATGTGGGGATGTTCAGAGAGTCATACGGTAGTATCCCGAAGATGGTTTTCAGACTCACAGACAGCGACAGGAGCGCTATTCATACTCTTCTCCAGTTTTATGACCCGGGGCTGAGATGCTTTGTATTTCCGGACTATTTGTTGGGGCCCCTTGTAAGACCCCAATTTTGGGCCCTAAGATCCCTCATGGCCCATATCATTCATATCATAACCTCAAGGATCATTGCATGTCTTTGTCCCCTCCTAGTGGATAGATTTGCCTTGTGGGTTGATTTCTTGATCACCAAGCATACTTTGCATTTGTATATTCTTGCTTTCATATGTTTATCATTCAAAAAATACAAAAATATTGTCTGTTTAACCTTGTTACTTGCAGATAAAGTAATCATCAGAAATTAGGTCAAAGTCAGTCATTGATCAGTCAAAGCAATGGATGGTGGCCATTCTTGCAGAATTTGGGCATCATGATCAATAATCAAAGGTTCATACATCCTGAGACATCATTTGAAATCAAATTCTCAAGGAATTAGGGTTTGGAATTCATCAGAAGTAGTTCAAACAGTCCAAAACCCTAGAAAAGTCAACAGACAGTCAAACTTGGTCAACAGTTGTTTTAATCAGAGATTTGATGGTTAGAATTGATCTGAAGGAGTTCATTCATGCTTGTATAAGTCTCATATATCATGTTCAACCTCATCATGGAAGAAAATCAAGTCAAATCAGAAATTTTCCAGAAATAGAAAGTGGACCTGTAATTTCAACTGCCAAAAATGGAAACTTCTTGATCTTAAACTTACATCATGATACAAGCTCCAAATGAATTTTTGCCCAACATGAAAGTTGAAGATCTTGTTCTCCCATTTTCAAAAAGTCCAAGAACATCAAAATCCCATGTGTGGTTGTCAAGATATGATCCAATCATTTTCACCAAATTTTGAACTTCAACTGAGCATATCTCCCAAACCATAAGGCCAAATTTGGTGGGGTTTTTTCCTACAAATCACATTTTTCATCCTCTTTCCAAAAATATAAATTTCATAACCTAAAACCTTGCCAATCAAAATGGCATTTTTGGACCTTTTGCATTTAAAATCAAAGTTTGACCAAACTTTGACTTTTTGATTTATGGACTTTTTCATCATTTTGCCAATTGGGAAATGTTTCACATCCTATTTGAAACTTGCTCAAAGTCTTAAACCACCATCATTTCACCCTTATGCCATCATTTTTGGACAAAATGCAAAATTGACAAAATTGGCAAGAAGCTTCACATAAGCAAAACACATACAGCATTTTCTTGTACAACCAAAACAGCAAATATGTTGTCATTCTGCAGCTGGCTAAGGCCCAATTCGTGGCAGCCTACACCCTCCATTCCCACTTATGTGCAAATTAGCAAAGTTGGCAATTAGTGATTTTTGAGCTAAACAAGTTTACCACATGGTTAAGGGTTGTTAAACAGTCATATAAAAGCTACTTTTCTGCATTTCTAAACCTAGGGTAGCAGCTGAAACGAACCAGAAAAACCACTCACTCTCACATATTGCATTTTTGCTCAAAGAGAATTTCTGCAAAATCCTCCAAACCCTCGAGCTTCCTCTTGTTTTCTTCATCATCCATCATCAATATTAAACTCATTTCAAGCATCAAATCCTTGCTGGAACAGCATTCCATGTTCTGTTTTTCTTCATGCACCAACAATGGTAAATGGAGATTTGAAGAACTCTAAGCCGTGCTGAGCCAAGTTCCCTCAAGAATCCATCATCTTAAGGCACTGTGGAGATCTGTTTAAGCCTGCATCATCCAAATAACACTGTTTCATAGACTTCTTCAAATCAGGTGAGTTTTTTCGACCTCTTTGTTTTTTCAAACCATGCTATGTACAACGTAGGTCTTCCTTCACTGATTATTTTGAGCTATGGGTCCTTGAAAATGGTTGGATATTGGTGAAGATATTTCGATTTAAAAGTTGATGTTCATGGTTGTTCTTGTTTGTTGCTCCTTATTTAGTTAGTTTTAATGATAATGGATGCTGGATGTTTGATGTTTGTTGCTTGCTGTTTCAAATGCCGTGTTCAATTATTGTTTCTGGGTGTATTGGATTTTCGTTTTGGATGAAGGGATGATGAATACTGTTGTTTAGAAAACCCTAAAAAAAAATTCCCAGAACCTTTTGAAATCGTGTTTTGCCTTTGGAAAGGTCACTTTGCATGTTTTCTTTACTGTACCATTGCCATGTTCAATGACGGTGTGACACGCAGGACAATGCAGCGCACCGTTTCATTTATTCTCCACCAGAATTACCACATTGCCCTTTTCATTTTAATATTTCCTATTTATTCCATTTAATTCCTCATTTTATTTCATTTAATCATCACATCTTTGGAAATTCATAACATCTTCAATTTAATTCCAAACTTCATGCCAATTTTTGAATCATACTCATGAAAATGTCTACTATTTTGTTATGATTTTATTAATTTTTTTTTCCTGGCTGGATTTTAATTGGTAATTGCTTTTCTAACATGTATGCATAAATGATACATTGTGCCATTTCAATTGTGAAATTGTCATATTGCATCCATTGCCTTTGAAATTTTTTGTGGTAAAACTAGACACATTGATCTTCATTTCCATGTAAAGTTTGTGGATTTCTCATTTGTGGTTTGATAGATATGAATTTTTGAAATTGGGGGTGACAATTTGTGTCACACCAATGATATGCAAATGTATGATTTTTGTTCACATGCTTCCTCTTATCCAAATCACTTGAAATTTTGCATGAACCATCCCTTGTATGTCTAATTGATGTATGAATTTTCTTGGAATTAATCATGCTGTTTTCCATTTAATTGTGAATTTTCTTCCATACTTGGTCATTTGTTGACTTTTTGTGCTATTGCCTTGCCAAATCCTTTATGAAATTCTCAAATCTTATTGTATGATCATGAAATTTCATATGTGATCACTAGACATCTCAAGCTTTGCATTGGTGTTAATCTCATTCATTTCTCTTCTGTTTTCAAATTGATATGATTTTTTGAAGTTGACCCATGCTTGTTGACTTTCACCATGCTTACTTGAATTTGATTTGACTTCATGAATTTCATTGACTGCCTTCCTCTCATCCAAATGCCATGAAATTTCGCATGTATACCATGTTAGATGTTAGGATTGAGTGTGATTTATTTCATGATTTTTGAGATTGTTTGAGTTGACTTTTGAATGAAGTCTTTACTGTTGACTTTTGTATGCTTCTTTTGCCATGCTTTGCATCCTTTTGCATATGAAATGACCTTGATGCATGATGTAAGTTTGAATCCAATTGTGTTTGCTTCCTACATGATTGATTTTGACTTTGATTGAACATTGCTTGCTGCCTTGATTTTTTCTTTCACCTTTGACCCTAGGCTAGCCCTAGTGGTCTTGTAAGCTTACAATTGAGCTGTTTGTTTCAGGTTGAGCACCAATGCCCCAAAGACCTTTCAATTTTGATTGAGTTGTTTTGTTTATCATGTGCTAACATTTTGTTTTGTAGGTGACTCATATACTTGAGTCTTTGTGCCTTGCAAAATTGGTCCCTCTGTGTGACTATTGGTTCATTTCCTTTTGGTTTTGACTGTTGACTTGTTTGCTAATAAGTTTGACTTTTGCAGGTACTTTAGTTGCCTAAGTTCTTTGAACTTGATTGCTTGCTTTGCTTTATAGCATTTGCTTTGAGGTATAAATACTTCTTCTTCATGTAGTCTGGAGACCCGGTCTGTTATTTGACCGGGCAAACTGTCTGAAGTCCTCCTTAAGAGGCAATGCCTGTGTTTGTTTATATTTTGTCCTAAGCAGGAAAAGTCCTTCAAGTAAGGCAATTGGTGGAAGGTAGGGATAAGTAATCTATCCCCCACTATTCAGTGTGTCCTCTCTTTGCTCCCAGTACCTGGTTGAAGCAATGAGATAAATACCCAAGATCTAATCGAGTCAATAATGTGGAGAGAGTTCCTACTTTCTGAACTCCCACACTTCCTTTGATGCTCTCTCTGATATGAGATAGAAGCAATGAGGCATACTCCTCATCTCCTATTCATCTGCTTCACCTGAGCCCCTCAATGGCCAGGTTAAGAGCGACACTTACCCATTACAGTGGACTTTTAAAGTCAAACCCTCTTGTGTGAGCCCCCATTGTTTGGCTATAGAGTGTGTTGTTTGCTATTCATTGATTGATTGATTGCTTCATGTGCACTTGCTTGCCTGTATGCTATGCATTTATCATCATCATCAATTGCCATTAATGCATGATCATCTCATCTGTTTTGTGATGCTATCATTGTTGTTTGCCCATTGAGGACAATTGTAAGTCCATTGCTTTGGCATTTGCTCCTGTGATATGGAAGGATAGAGTGTAAGACCTCATTGGTCACTCATATCTTCTGTTCATCTGTGTGTATGTGAGGATACAGTTATAAGTCCCTGTAGGTTGGCATCTGTTATCCTGTGATCATAATTTGATCTGTTTGATGTTGTATGTGAGGATCCATTGTAAGCCCCTGTGATGTGGCATTGGATTTCCTGTGAGCATACTGTGGAGTTAACCTAAGTCCAGATAGATTGGCAGTTAACTTCCATATTTCATCTTTGTTTTTCTTTTGAGGAGATCGGTGTAAGTCCATTGAGTGGCTTCTGATATCCCGTTTTGTTTTAGGAGATTGGTATAAGACCATTGATTGGCATCCGATATCCGCCTTTGCTTTGTTTGTTTGTTATTATTAACTGCTATTCCAAAGGACACACTTGAATCATCTGCTATATGATTTCAAGAAGTGAATCTTCTAAGAAGTTTTACTATCCATCCCTCATCCATTCATCATTCATTACGTCTTAGAACCTTTTCACACTATACCTTTTAAATTTTGACATAAGTGTTGTGCAAACATCTTCATGTTTTTCTAACTAAAAACCTGGACTCAAGTCCTTGACCTTTTTCCAAACTTCATTTCATAATACTTATTTGAATTGATCTTAATCATATTTTGACTTCATTTTCATAATCATAATCAGTAACTCCACTCATTCACTTGTTTTGGCTTTGTCCATTAATCTTTTCATACATGAGCTATAGGTTTGATTTATCTTAGTGGTTGATGTTAATCTCACCCTCTGTCTTTAGTGATTGAATTGTAAGTCTTCCTCGCCTATTATAGGGTTAACCCCTCTCTGGCCAGTTGAAGCTGTTCTCACATGGTGGACGTTGTTGTTTGTATAAGGTTGAGTTTTCTCCCGTGGATAACGTAAGACCTAGGGTTTGTGTTTAAAATTGAACCTAACCCACTTTTGGAAATCTTTTAGCCGAACTACGGCGTTCTGATCCTTACCTTTGATGGAAGGTACGTAGGCAACGGGTTCATCCGTTCGAACCCAATAACTAATAATAAAATTGTATATTCTTTTCTCACCATCCCAATCATGTTTGCACAATATTTTTGTCATAATAAATAATAATCTTTTACAACAAGTGTGAAAAGGGCTCCCTAGGAGTACCTAGGACGTAGTGGGTGCCTAACACCTTCCCATTGCGTAATTTACCCCTTACCCAGACTCTCTGATCTTTTTATTAGTTTTCTACGTGTAAAACTTCTTAGGCTTTTGTTCGCTTTTTAGCCAATCCTTTGGATAAATAAAAGTGCGGTGGCGACTCGAAATTTTCATTGTATCTCTTAGCTTATGATTTAACCAATAGATCATACAGCGACGAATACACCGCTACAGAAAAGTGGCGACTCTGCTGGGGACCTAACCCAGAATCTCTGGTTGTATTGCCTACTTTTCACCCTTGTTGTGCTATATTGTTATTCTTTATCTGACATATTTTTGTACAATTTGGGATGAATGTATTGATTGTAATGTGTGAATTGCTTGATATACATTTGCTGTGTGCTTTGGTGATCTGTGAGATGAGTTCTATACCCGAACTCGAGTGCTCTCTAGGATAGGAGAATGGCATAGTCTTGTTGACTGGTGTGGAGTAGTCCTTAGCCAGTTGACTTGCGAGTCCATTCACTTGGTGGAGGTCATGTTGAACTAATAATGTCACACAAGTTATTTGTGGTTAGACATTATTCTTTCAATCATGTTCCGCAGAAGCCAAGGACCTTAGTTTACCAAACCCATCTTGGCCTATTTTTAGGACCGTAGTGCGGAGGTCGTTCAGATGTCAGTTCTGATACGATTGTTACGCGATACTACACTCATAAGAGTTTCTCTTGAGAATATTCTTGGAATACGAGTATTCGTTCCTCCGATAATATTCGAAAGATGGAACGATGATTATGGGAACCTCTGATAGAACATGTCTGGCAGGTTTAAACCCTAGTACACTCCCTTTGGGTGGTTCTTAACCGAGACTCCATGCTCGTGACTCTCAACAAACCCGTGATTCGTGGTTGAGTCGTTCAAGCATTGTTAATATCAATGGATCCCGGATCAGGTGTAAAACCTAAATCCATCAAAGCGGCTGGTTGATATTAGGAATGTCTGAACCGGTTCATGTACCGTTAATATCAATGGAACTTGGGTGTCGATAAGGTGAAAACCTAAATCCACCAAAATGGATGATTGATATTAGGGATACATAGAGCTTTCCCACGACCTTTGTTTGGTGTGCTTTGTTTGATCCTTGAGTGTGTTTGTTGCATTCATGCATTCACGCATTCATCCGCATTCATGTCATCAAAAGAGAAAATTTTCAAGGAACTTAAAGGGTTATTTGCAAAATTTTCAGACATGGAAAGACCGAAAAGGCATACAAAGAAGTACAGCTTCAAGCAGCCCGATGTAAAAGAGTTAAGGAATCTGACATCGTATGTATTAGATCCCTTGGGTTTCAAGGCTCGCTATGGGAAGCTTCTGCCGTTGCTGACTACTCAAGTGGATGAAGGATTGATGAGCACTCTTGCTCAGTTCTATGATCCGCTCTATCATTGCTTCTTATTTCCGGACTTCCAGCTGTTGCCAACTTTGGAAGAATACTCTCACCTTATTGGGATTCCTATTCTGGATCAAGTGCCGTTCAGTGGCTTAGAGAGTATTCCATCTGCTCGAGAGATTTCCAGCTTGTTGCACATAGATGAAGATCTGATTAGAGCTAATCTGACTACCAAAGGCGGAATTCAGGGTTTTCCTTCCGAGTTCCTTATTGCTCAAGCCACTTTCTATGGGAAGGCCATGAGTGAGGATGCCTTTGAGGCTCTATTTGTATTGCTTATCTATGGATTGGTGCTGTTTCCCAACTTCGACAAGTTCGTCGACATGAATGCCATTAGGATCTTTTCAGTTCTTAATCCGGTTCCGACCTTGTTGGGTGATGCGTATGTCTCCTTGCATCTGAGGAATATGAAGAATGGAGGAGTTATTGTCTGCTGTTTACCTCTGCTGTACAAGTGGTTTATTTCGCACTTGCCGCAGACAGTTGCTTTCAAGGAGAACAAGGGATGTCTACGGTGGTCTCAGAGACTCATGTCTCTCACCAATGATGATATCACCTGGTATGATCGCGTGTATGATACCGTTCAGATCATCAATTCTTGTGGTGAATTCCCTAATGTGCCTCTTCTTGGTACATGTGGTGGGATTACCTACAACCCTACGCTTGCACGTCGTCAGCTTGGGTTCCCCCTAAAGGATAAACCCCATAACATTCTGTTAGAAGGTGTATTCTTTCAGGAGGGTAAAGATCCCCAAGGCCTGAAAGCCAGATTTGTCCGCGCTTGGCGCAATATTCGCATAAAGAGTAGGAATGAATTGGGTCCAAAGAACTGCATTGCTTTGGAACCCTATACCTCTTGGGTCAGACAGAGGGCTGCTACCTAC
The DNA here is from genome assembly GCF_024323335.1 of Lathyrus oleraceus. Classification (NCBI taxonomy): domain Eukaryota; kingdom Viridiplantae; phylum Streptophyta; class Magnoliopsida; order Fabales; family Fabaceae; genus Lathyrus; species Lathyrus oleraceus. The sequence continues at coordinate 217,493,833 of NC_066583.1, forward strand.
CTGATGCCATATGATCATCCGAGACCTACACTGTTGGATGTGGCTGGGCCTTCAACCCTCCCTACCCAACGTGTAGAGGAGTTGAGAGAAGAAGACCTTTCGCGTGCCTGGATCCGCGAGAGAGAGGAATTGCTGCAGCAGCTCAAGGAGAAGGATGATATGATTGAATTTCTCGAGCACCGAGTGATCGATGATCCGAACGACACTTGGACTTCTCTGCTTCCTCAGTCATCCAAGTTCTGGAAAAGGAAGTATGATCAACTTGCAAAGGAGAAAGCTGATATGGAGGCCGCCTATGAGAGAGAGATCAAGAAGTTGTACACTTCTCGTCTTCCAGCATCCCGAGCTAATAGGGATCCATAGGATGTTATTTACCTTTTCTCTTTGTAATAGATTAAAAGAATGCTGTACTTCTTTGACCTAATATTTTGAATGAAATATTTTCCATGAGCAATCAAAATGTTTAAATATTCGAAATATTGCAAATGTACCCTAAGGATTCCTTGAAAATCAAAACATTTGCACAAGCATTTCATGCATCATTCTTGCATAAACAGGTACCCATCTTTTTCTGGTCTTCCGGTTCTAACTCCTGTTCTTCATTTATTTTGAAGACAAGCTGACTCACCGGTATTATACAAGGGTCAACTCTGCAAGGATTATGGAGCAATTGGAACAAGAGAACCAGAGTTTGAGAGATGAAGTCGCCAGACTTGGCGCTCTGATGGAGCAACTTCTTGCTGCCCAGAATCAGCCTGCTCCTCAACAGCCAGCAACTCCGGTTCAGCGGACGGTTATATCTGAGGTAGCTACTACATCGGTGCCTGTTAGTGCCCAGCAGCCAAATGCCATGCCTCCCGGTTTTCCTTGGGGGATGCCTCCTGGCTTCATGCCTGATCGGCCAGCTCCTACATTCGCTCAAATGCCGGCATCTAGCCCGGTCCCTATACCAGTACCTCCTGTCGTGCATACCATGCCGAGGGTAGACGACACCATTTATCACTCTGAAGCGTCTGAGGGCTCAGATGTACATGAGAAAATGGATGCAATGAACGATCAATTCCTCGAGCTGAGAAAGGAATTGAGAACTCTTAGAGGCAAAGATCTCTTCGGCAAGTCAGCAGCCGAACTTTGTCTAGTTCCCGGTGTGAAAATACCAGTCAAATTCAAGGTCCCAGACTTTGAGAAGTATAAAGGGAACACTTGTCCTTTGGCACACTTGGTTATGTATGCCAGAAAGATGTCCACGCAGACCGACAACGATCAACTCTTGATCCACTACTTTCAAGACAGTTTGTCTGGTGCTGCTCTCCGTTGGTACATGAGTTTGGACAGTGCCAACATCCGCTCTTTCAATGACCTTGGCGAAGCTTTCGTCAAGCAATATAAATACAACGTTGACATGGCGCCTGACAGAGATCAACTCAGGTCTATGTCACAAAAGGACAAAGAGACGTTCAAGGAGTACGCCCAGAGATGGCGTGAGCTGGCAGCTCAGATCACTCCACCATTAGAAGAGAAAGAGATGACCAAGATCTTTCTGAAGACTCTTGGGTCATTCTATTATGAGAGAATGGTGGCCAGCGCTCCCTCTGATTTCACCGAGATGGTGAACATGGGGATGCGTCTTGAAGAAGGCGTCCGTGAAGGACGGTTGTCTAAAGATGATGGTTCTTCCTCTAAACGGTATGGAGCGTTTAAGAGGAAAGAAGGTGAAGCTCATGCTGTGCAGTCTCAGCCGAAGCATCGAAGACCCTCTGTTCAGAGGAAGCCTGCACATCGTGCCAGACATCAGCATCAGGTGGCCAGTGTGGCACCTGTATTCAAGGATAATGCTCAACAGTATCAGCATCAGCAGCAATATCCACAACCGCAATATCAACAGCAACAGCAACGTCCACAGCAACAGGCTTACCAGCCTCGTGGAAGTACAACCAACCAAGCGAATGCGAATTATGATAGGAAGAAGGTCAGCTTCGACCCGATTCCGATGACATATACAGAGCTTTATCCCTCCTTGTTGGAGAGGAAGTTGGTTTCGCCCAGGGATCCTCCTGCAATTCCTGCCAATCCACAATGGTGGTACAAACCAGACCAGCATTGTGCCTACCATTCCGGTGCTCCGGGCCACAATGTAGAGAACTGTTTCCCGCTGAAGAATAAGGTTCAAGACCTCATGAGAAGCGGAATTCTGAGTTTTGAAGACTCTAACCCTAATGTCACCAGGAACCCATTGCCTTCGCATGGGAAATCTGTGAATATGATCCAGGAAGACCTTGGGAAGTACAAGGTGAAGTATATCAGTCATATCCGGCAGTCATTGGTTGGATTACATAAGATGCTGTGTCAGCACAGCTATTTGAAGCATAACCATGACCAGTGTCGTGTCTGTTCTGTTAATCGCTTGGGTTGCGATCAGGTTCGCCGAGAACTCCAGACGATGTTGAATGAAGGTACCATTGAGATTCTCCAGAATCGCAATGTTGATGTTGTTGAGCCCGAGGTGAGTGTTATCTCCCCGGTGTTCAAGCTTCCAGAGCCCGTTGTTATTCGCTACAATAGCAACAAGCCTAAGGCTTCACCTTCTTTGATTATCAAACCGGCAGGCCCTGTGCCTTATTCATCTGATCGAGCTGTACCATTCCGGTACAATCCTGTTGCTGTCCAGGATGGGGTTGAAGTACCTTTGCCTTCCACTTCCGTGACCACTATCGCTGATGTTAGTGGATTGACCCGCAGTGGTCGTGTCTTTTCTGCGCCTGCTAAGGCTGTTGCTTCTGAATCTGTTGAGCGTCCTGTGGGGACTGCTGTGAATGTTCAGAATCCGGCACCTGATGTTGCCCAACCCTCCTCGTCTATACAAAAGACTCCCATTTCTTCAGTTGTTGGCCCGAGTGGCATTGTTGATGAAGAATCTGATGAGATGCTGAGGCTCATCAGAAAGAGTGAGTACAATATTGTAGACCAGCTTCTACACACGCCTTCCAAGATTTCCATTCTTTCTTTGTTGCTGAATTCAGAGCCTCATAGGGAGTCTCTGCAGAAAGTCTTGGACCTGGCATATGTCGATCATGACGTCACCCTGGAACAGTTTGATAGCATCGTTGCAAACATTACCGCTTGCAACACTCTAAGCTTTTGTGACGCTGATCTCCCGGAGGAGGGAAGAGACCACAACATGGCTTTACATATCTCTATGAACTGCAAATCTGATGCAATGTCCAATGTACTGGTGGACACTGGATCGTCCCTTAATGTATTGCCAAAATCCACACTCTCACGTTTGTCATATCAAGGTCCTCCTATGAGGCAGAGTGGGGTTGTTGTTAAAGCTTTTGATGGGTCGCGCAAGACCGTGATTGGGGAAGTTGATCTCCCGATCAAAATTGGACCAAGTGATTTCCAGATTACTTTCCAAGTAATGGATATTCACCCATCATACAGCTGTCTCTTGGGCAGACCATGGATTCATGAGGCTGGCGCCGTGACATCCACCCTACACCAAAAGTTGAAGTTTGTGAAAAACAAGAAATTGGTTGTAGTAGGGGGAGAAAAGGCTCTCCTGGTCAGTAATCTATCTTCTTTCTCGTACATTGATGCAGAGGATGAAGTTGGAACTCAGTTCCAAGCTTTATCTATTGATAAACCAGTCGAGAAGAAGTCTCCTTCATTCACTTCCTACCGTGATGCTAAGCTGGCCATTGAATGTGGTGCAGTTGCTGGATTAGGGAAAGTGCTTGAACTTGAAGATAACCGATCCCGGGCTGGCATTGGCTATGGTTCTGGGGCATGCAACGAGCAAGGTCTGTTCACCAGTGGAGGATTCATCCATGCTGATCAGCCTGCAGAAGAGGAAGCTGTTGCTATCATTGAAGAAGAAGATGCAGAAGATTTGAACAATTTTGTTATTCCTGGTGGTGTCTGCCACAATTGGGTCGCTGTGGATGTTCCTACAGTTGTCCATAGATCAGAGTAATTGTTCATTTTGTTTAAAACCCTTCTCCCATGCCAAAAGGAGAAGTGATGACATTGTTGGCAAAGCATATATACAATGATATTTTCATTCAATTTTTGCATTGTCAAAACATTTGTTTTTCCTTTGTTTTCACTTTTTGCTTTTCTTTATGAAATCAGTGATCACAAAAAACATAAAAACAAAATAAAAGCTGTAAAAGCAACATTCTTTCATCTGCATAATGATTTGTTTGTTTAAATTCTGGAGTTTTTTTTCTTAACCAAAATCATTATGCAGGTTGATCCGAAAACCCATTGAACATAATGATCCAACGCCATCTCCCAACTTTGAATTCCCTGTATTTGAGGCAGAAGAAGATGACGTTGAAGAGATTCCTGATGAGATCACCCGTCTCCTTGAGCACGAAGAGAAGATCATTCAGCCGCATCTCGAAGACTTGGAAACAGTCAACTTGGGATCTGAAGATTGTGAGCGCCTGGTGAAGATTGGGGCACTTCTTGAAGGGTCTGTTAAGGAAGATTTGATCAGCTTGCTACGAGAATATTCAGATATCTTTGCTTGGTCCTATGAAGACATGCCGGGTTTAGATACAGATATTGTGCAACATTTCCTGCCTTTGAAGCCTGAGTGCGTGCCTGTGAAGCAGAAGCTCAGAAGAACTCATCCAGATATGGCAGTGAAGATCAAAGAGGAAGTTCAGAAGCAAATTGATGCGGGGTTTCTGGTGACTTCGACATATCCTCTATGGGTGGCCAATATTGTGCCTGTTCCTAAGAAGGACGGAAAAGTCCGTATGTGCGTTGATTACAGAGATTTGAATAAAGCTAGCCCAAAGATGATTTTCCTCTACCACACATTGACATGTTGGTAGACAATACAGCTAAATTCAAAGTCTTTTCCTTTATGGACGGATTTTCCGGATATAATCAAATCAAGATGGCACCAGAGGATATGGAGAAGACAACATTCATCACACCTTGGGGAACATTCTGTTATCGAGTGATGCCCTTCGGTTTGAAGAACGCCGGAGCCACGTATCAACGAGCTATGACTACCTTGTTTCATGATATGATGCACAAGGAGATAGAAGTCTATGTTGATGATATGATTGCTAAGTCCCGAACGGAAGTTGAGCATATTGAGCATTTGTTGAAGCTTTTTCAGCGTTTGAGGAAATTCCAGCTTCGCCTGAATCCGAACAAATGTACTTTTGGAGTCCGTTCCGGAAAGTTGTTGGGTTTTGTGGTAAGTGAAAGAGGTATTGAGGTTGATCCTGCAAAGGTCAAAGCAATACAAGAGATGCCCGCACCCAAAACTGAGAAGCAAGTTCGAGGTTTTCTTGGCCGCTTGAACTACATTTCCAGATTTATATCCCACATGACTGCCACATGTGCGCCGATATTCAAGCTCCTCCGGAAAGATCAGTCTCATGATTGGACCGAGGATTGCCAGAAAGCTTTCGACAGTATCAAGGATTATCTGTCCGAACCTCCGATTTTGTCTCCGCCAGTAGAAGGAAGACCTCTGATTATGTACTTAACAGTTCTTGAAGACTCGATGGGTTGTGTACTCGGTCAACAAGATGAATCAGGGAAGAAGGAGTTTGCTATCTACTACCTCAGTAAGAAGTTTACTGATTGTGAGTCTCGGTACTCTATGCTTGAGAAGACGTGCTGTGCTTTAGCTTGGGCAGCTAAGCGTTTGCGCCAGTACATGATAAATCATACAACTTGGTTGATATCCAGAATGGATCCAATTAAGTATATCTTCGAGAAGCCTGCTTTAACTGGGAGGATTGCCCGTTGGCAGATGTTGTTGTCTGAGTATGATATTGAGTATCGAGCTCAGAAAGCTATCAAAGGTAGTATCTTGGCTGACCACTTAGCGCACCAGCCAATTGAAGATCATCAGTCTGTTCAGTATGACTTCCCAGACGAGGAAATTCTGTATTTGAAGATGAAAGATTGCGATGAGCCTACACTTGATGAAGGTCCAGAACCTGGTTCCAGATGGACGATGGTGTTTGATGGCGCTGTTAATCAATATGGAAATGGAATTGGGGCAGTAATTGTTAATCCCCAGGGTTCGCACATTCCGTTTACAGCAAGGCTAACCTTCAAATGCACGAATAATATGGCGGAGTATGAAGCCTGTATTATGGGACTTGAAGAATGCATTGATTTGAGAATCAAATATCTTGATGTCTATGGTGATTCAGCTTTGGTTGTCAATCAGATCAAAGGTGAATGGGAGACGAATCAACCAGGTCTCATCCCATACAGAGATTATGCAAGGAGAATTTCAACTTTCTTCACAGAAGTTGAATTTTATCATATTCCTCGAGAGGATAATCGGATGGCAGATGCCCTTGCAACGCTTGCTTCCATGATTGTTGTCAGATGGTGGAATGATGTCCCCAATATTACTGTGATGCGCTTGGATAGACCCGCTCACATATTTGCAATTGAAGACGTGAAAGATGACAAGCCTTGGTATTTTGATATCAAGAATTTCCTCCAGAACCAGGTCTACCCGCCTGGGGCATCTGTGAAAGATAGGAAAACTTTGAGAAGGTTGTCAGGCAGTTTCTACCTCAGTGGTGAAGTGCTGTACAAGAGAAATTTTGATATGGTTTTGCTCAGATGCGTGGATAGACACGAAGCAAACCTGTTGATGACTGAGGTCCATGAGGGTTCATTTGGTACTCATTCCAATGGACATGCCATGGCTAAGAAAATGTTGAGAGCAGGCTACTATTGGCTGACAATGGAGTCTGACTGTTGCAAGTATGTGAAGAAATGTCACAAGTGTCAAATTTATGCGGATAAGATTCATATTCCTCCGACACTCCTGAATGTGATTTCATCACCATGGCCTTTCTCTATGTGGGGAATCGACATGATCGGTATGATTGAGCCGAAAGCGTCCAACGGACATCGGTTTATTCTCGTAGCAATTGATTACTTCACCAAATGGGTTGAAGCCGCGTCGTACGCGAACGTAACCAGACAGGTGGTTGTGAAGTTTATCAAGAATCAGTTGATTTGCCGTTATGGTGTGCCAGAGAGGATCATTACTGATAATGGATCCAATCTGAATAACAAGATGATGGATGAGTTGTGCGCTGAATTCAAGATTGCACACCATAATTCCTCTCCTTACAGACCTAAGATGAATGGGGCTGTTGAAGCTGCTAACAAAAATATCAAGAGGATTATCCAGAAGATGACTGTCACCTACAAAGATTGGCATGAGATGCTGCCATTTGCTTTGCATGGATATCGTACGTCTGTACGCACTTCAACAGGGGCAACCCCTTTCTCTCTTGTTTATGGCATGGAAGCCGTTCTCCCAGTAGAGGTGGAGATCCCATCAATGCGAGTCTTGATGGAAGCCAAGTTGACTGATGCTGAATGGATTCAGAGTCGTTATGACCAGTTGAATTTGATTGAAGAGAAGCGTTTAACTGCCATGTGTCATGGTCAGTTATATCAACAGAGAATGAAGAAAGCATTCGACAAGAAGGTCAAGCCTCGCGTGTTCCGAGAAGGTGACCTCGTGCTCAAGAAAGTTTTGTCTTTCGCGCCCGATTCCAGGGGCAAGTGGACTCCAAACTACGAGGGTCCATATGTTGTTAAGAGAGCCTTTTCAGGCGGAGCTTTGATGCTCACAACAATGGATGGGGAGGATTTCACTCGTCCTGTGAATTCAGATGCAGTTAAGAGATACTTTGCCTAAAAAAAAAAGTATGTGCAAATGAAAAAAGTGAAAAAAAAACAGAATTGCTCGCTAAGTTGAAAACCCGAAAGGGCGGCTTAGGCAAAAATGAGCGTCTCGGTGGAGAACCCGCAAGGGTAATTCAGGTAAAAATTAGAGACTTGAAAAAAAAGGATATATTTGCATACCCGCTAGATTGAGTACCTCACTCTGGGGCAATCTAGGCAAAAATTAGGGATTTGGCAAGTAACTGCATCCTGACAAGACTTTCTGGTTCATCAGTTGTCATTTCGTCAGAAAATTCTCGATTCGTCGTCAACTGAAGCTTCGGATACATCGAGATTCAAATTGGTAGAGAAAGGATCATTATGTTCAATGTAGCCCTCTTCCAATATATATCACTGATTTCAAATTTGTACAGATCTATGGAGTCTTGCCATTTGCAGGCTACCATTCCATCAAATCAATTTGAGCTTTTTATCCAATTATTTGCACTCTTATTTGTTTCAATTCAACAAATGTTTTGCATGTTTTAAATTGATAAAATGTCATTGTTTTAAACAAATCAAATTTTTCAAAAAATATTGTTTTAAACAAAGTGAACATTCACAAGATTGAAAGGATACTCAAGAACATCTCAGTGCTCTCCCGAGGGTGGCATGATTTCCAACAGGCAAGACATTCGTTCATATTCCTGGTTTGGTGGTATCTTCTTTCTTCAGATCTTTGTTGGGGTTGTTCCTCAAACAAAGTTGTTGTTGGGGTTGTTCCCCAGTATAGTCGCAAGCAGAGTGTTGTTGAAGACTCCGTTCTCCAGCAGCAGTTTTCCCCCCAGCATGGATGTTTTCTTGTGAAGTTTCGGCGGTTGATGGTTTGTCATCTTGGTGCCCCGACACTTTCTCCAGTGGGTCATATCCCCAGACTTTATTTGTCTCCTCAGCGCAGTCATGAGTATAACCGTTGATTGATATTTCCCTCGGAGTCGCGAGTAGAGCTGTTTGTTGATATCCCCGTCGGAGTCGCGAGTGGAGTTGTTACCGCTTTTCCCCGTGCAGTGTTGCCAGTGGAGTTGTCTGTTTCCTCAGCATGATCGCTTTCTTTTTGAAGACTCGGTAAGTCAGTGGTTTGATACCCAGTACTTTACCCTCTCCCCGGCGAAGTCGTCTGTGGAATTGTTGCTATCTCTCCATCAGAGTTTATTCTCTTCAGCAGAGCAGGATCTATTTTCCTACTCAGTGGTTGATTTGGGTTGACATCCCAGTTTTGCAACCATCTTTTCCTCAGCTTAGTTTTGTAGAATGTTTGTTGTGGCGGTTTTTGCCAGTTGAATGCTCCTTCAATCCCCGACATGGTCGGATGATGGCTTTGGCCTCCAGTGAACGGATTTATTTCCTGACTGTTTGTGATCCTCAGTAGAGTGGCTTATATTGCAGAATCTACTTGTTGAGATCAATTTGCTGTATATTCTCCCCAAGTGGAGTGGTCCGTTGCAGAATATATTTGTTTGATCTGTCCTCCCTCAGTGGTTTGTTCCCAAGAGAGTAGCCGACGGTTTTTCCCCAATAGAATTGCTTATGCAGTTACACTCTATTTGGATGATATCATCCTCCCTCAGTGGGTTGTTCCCCAGTGGAGTTGTGTGGAGTTGCTTCTACAGCAGTTTGTGCTTGTGCAATGCACTTTTTGTTTCTCAGTTGACACTGGGATCCCCTGCAGATACTTTGGGACTTCTCTTGTTCCCCTACAGATTCGTCTTGGTGGCTGCTTTGCCCGTTGTGACTTTCTGTACCCTGATTGGGTTGTTTCCTGATATCTCTGATTCTCTGCTTCTTCAGCAGTACCTGCAGATCTTTGCTTTTCAGCATATGAAGATCTCCGCAGATTGGCTCTCCAGCTGGTTTTTCCCCTGGAAGTATAATACCGGACGTTTGGTTCCTGAACCTGTTTGTGTTAGAATTGTCTGTTTTGTCAGCATTCATCAAACATAAATCACGCATATTCATGCATATTCATGAAACATTCAGATATTCATGTTGCATTTTTCGCCATGTATCCTTTGTTTGTCGTGTCTCCTGCTATGGTGATATAGATCTCTTTACAGATCTCCCCAAGCAGATGTCGGGTGTTATAAAATCTCTCCATATAGAGTCAACCCCATAAGCAGAAAATGTTGTATTTCCTTCTGCAGTTCCCCACTGAGATATATCCTCGTGGATGACGGTTTCTTCCGTATCCTCCCAACACATATATTGGGATGGATTTTCCTATTTGAGTTATATCCTCATTAGGACGTGTCTTTATTCAGTCTGTCTTTTCGGATCATCCCCGAATCGGCTATTTGTCAGATATCTTGTGCTTCCCAGTGGGTTGTTCCCCAGCGGAATGTTTTTGGGCCTCTACCCAGTAACCGGTAGTTGTAAGTCCTACTTTTCCTGGCTTTCTTAACAGAATTTGTGGTTATACACCTTTTATTCTCCAGCCAGAGTTTTGGTCTTCTACCTCATACCCGGTAGTTGTAAATCCTATTTTCCTGCTCTTCAGCAGTTGGTGGTTTGTTATAAACCTTATTTTTGGTTTCCCGTGCGGATTTGTGATTTGTTCTATCCCCACGCGGAGTTTTTGGTCTTCTACCCCGTATTCGGTAGATGTAAAACCTAATTTTGTGGTTATCTTCATTCAATATTTGATGATGGTTTTCTTTTGCTTGTATAAGTTGCTCAGATCAGCACTTATATCTTTAGCAAATATTTTGCAGATAATTGCCGTATGCTAGCAATTTTATCCCCAGTGGGTCTTTTCACCGTATGCTAGTGATTTGTTCCCCGGATCATTGGTTGTTTACCAGTGCATCCCCAGCTAGTCTTCTGTCGATAATTGCCGGATGCTTGCAATTTATCCTCAGCAGTTCGCCTTTCATTTACCCTTTTGTCGGTAATGTCTGTTGCTCTTTTGATTGGTTGTCATTATATACCTAATTTGGTATCCCGATGCCTTTCTGTTCGGTCGATTTATCCTTTGTTAACCCAGTAACCGGTTGTGGATAATCTTCCATGCGAGTATATTATTCACGGTCTGCCGGTAATGAATAGTATATCTCATGAACTCTTCAGTCGAAGCCTTTTGTGTTTCCCCGGTCGAGTAAGATTCGTTATTTCCCTTTGTGGAGTCGAATATTTCTTTGTTGTTGGATAATTGCCGGATGCTTGCAATTTATCCTTTGAGTTGTCTTTCGTTTACCCGTATGCTTGGTATCGATTGTCTCTCTCTTTTTGGTTAGTCACCTATTATATACCCAGTAACCGGTATCTCTGGTGTCTTTTCCTTTCGAGTATATTATTCACGGTCTGCCGGTAATGAATAATATATCTCATGCGCTCTTTGGTTGGAATCCTTTGTTGATTTTCCCCAACTGAGCAAGATTCGTATTCTTTGTAGAATCGAATAGCCATCCTTTAACCAGTTTGTGTTTCGGATGATGAGTGTTTTGGAAGTGAAAACCAATTCACGTTTTCGGTAGATCACCTATTATATGCCCAGTAACCGGTATCTCTGGTGTTTCTTACCATGCGAGTTTATTATCTACGTTCTGACGGTAATAGATAATATATCTCATGCGAGTATCTTATCCACGGTCTGCCGGTAATGGATATCATATCTCATGCACTCTTTGGGTTTGTGTCCCCAATTGAGTAAGATTCGTTTTCCCGTTGTGGATTCGAATGTCCATCCTGTAAGTCGATTTGCTTTTTTCAAGCCCTCCTTTCGGATGATGAGTGTTTTGGAAGTGAAAACCAATTCACGATTTCGGATTTTATCCTATAAACAACCCAGTAACCGGTTCAGGATAATTTTCCTTTCGAGTATATTATTCACGGTCTGCCGGTAATGAATAATATGTCTCATCTGAGTATTTTATCCACGTTCTGACGGTAATGGATATTATATCTCGTTCACTCTTGAGTCGATCTTTTGATTTGTTTTCCCCTCAGAGTAAGATTCATTTTCTTTGTGGAATTGAATGTCCATCCTTTAAACAAGTTTGCTTTTCTAGCTCTCTTCAGGGTGATGAGTGTTTTGGAAGTGAAATCCAATTCACGTCTTTGGTCGGTCACCTATTATATACCCAGTAACCGGTATCCTTGGTGTTCCCTCCTTTCTGCTCCCTATTATGACCTCGGTCCCCCTGCGGAGTCAGATTTTCCTGAGTTTGTTACCCGTATGCCTGGTAACATCTCATTTGCTTTGTTACTTCCCCAGTGGAGTTTGCTTCTACTTCTCCTCCAGGAGTCAGCTTGTATCTTTCCAATGGATTTATTTTCCTTTGGAATTCTTTCCCAGTGTGAGTCCTTCACTCCCCAGTGAGTTCTCCAGTCTGTTTTCTGTTTTTCCCTAATCAGAGTCGTGTCGTGTTCACGCTGTGTCAGTTTCGTCTTTCCCCAGTTTGGAGTCGTGTCTTGTTCACGCTTTTCTCTTTCTTTTATTATCCCCATAGAGTCTTATTAGAGTCCGTTCCTGGTGAGTGTATTGCTCCGATGGATCGTCTTTTCTTCTGTGTGAATCATATTCCCCACAGAATTTGTTTCCTTTGCATGCATACATCTGCATCATGAGGTCTCTTAGGGACCAAAATTTGTCTCATTACTGTTATTTAAGTCCATTCTACCGCGTCGAGATGAAGATTTCTAAACTTCACTTCTCCGGCTAGAATGACCTTAAATAGGGGCATCTGTAAGACCCCAATTTTGGGCCCTAAGATCCCTCATGGCCCATATCATTCATATCATAACCTCAAGGATCATTGCATGTCTTTGTCCCCTCCTAGTGGATAGATTTGCCTTGTGGGTTGATTTCTTGATCACCAAGCATACTTTGCATTTGTATATTCTTGCTTTCATATGTTTATCATTCAAAAAATACAAAAATATTGTCTGTTTAACCTTGTTACTTGCAGATAAAGTAATCATCAGAAATTAGGTCAAAGTCAGTCATTGATCAGTCAAAGCAATGGATGGTGGCCATTCTTGCAGAATTTGGGCATCATGATCAATAATCAAAGGTTCATACATCCTGAGACATCATTTGAAATCAAATTCTCAAGGAATTAGGGTTTGGAATTCATCAGAAGTAGTTCAAACAGTCCAAAACCCTAGAAAAGTCAACAGACAGTCAAACTTGGTCAACAGTTGTTTTAATCAGAGATTTGATGGTTAGAATTGATCTGAAGGAGTTCATTCATGCTTGTATAAGTCTCATATATCATGTTCAACCTCATCATGGAAGAAAATCAAGTCAAATCAGAAATTTTCCAGAAATAGAAAGTGGACCTGTAATTTCAACTGCCAAAAATGGAAACTTCTTGATCTTAAACTTACATCATGATACAAGCTCCAAATGAATTTTTGCCCAACATGAAAGTTGAAGATCTTGTTCTCCCATTTTCAAAAAGTCCAAGAACATCAAAATCCCATGTGTGGTTGTCAAGATATGATCCAATCATTTTCACCAAATTTTGAACTTCAACTGAGCATATCTCCCAAACCATAAGGCCAAATTTGGTGGGGTTTTTTCCTACAAATCACATTTTTCATCCTCTTTCCAAAAATATAAATTTCATAACCTAAAACCTTGCCAATCAAAATGGCATTTTTGGACCTTTTGCATTTAAAATCAAAGTTTGACCAAACTTTGACTTTTGATTTATGGACTTTTTCATCATTTTGCCAATTGGGAAATGTTTCACATCCTATTTGAAACTTGCTCAAAGTCTTAAACCACCATCATTTCACCCTTATGCCATCATTTTTGGACAAAATGCAAAATTGACAAAATTGGCAAGAAGCTTCACATAAGCAAAACACATACAGCATTTTCTTGTACAACCAAAACAGCAAATATGTTGTCATTCTGCAGCTGGCTAAGGCCCAATTCGTGGCAGCCTACACCCTCCATTCCCACTTATGTGCAAATTAGCAAAGTTGGCAATTAGTGATTTTTGAGCTAAACAAGTTTACCACATGGTTAAGGGTTGTTAAACAGTCATATAAAAGCTACTTTTCTGCATTTCTAAACCTAGGGTAGCAGCTGAAACGAACCAGAAAAACCACTCACTCTCACATATTGCATTTTTGCTCAAAGAGAATTTCTGCAAAATCCTCCAAACCCTCGAGCTTCCTCTTGTTTTCTTCATCATCCATCATCAATATTAAACTCATTTCAAGCATCAAATCCTTGCTGGAACAGCATTCCATGTTCTGTTTTTCTTCATGCACCAACAATGGTAAATGGAGATTTGAAGAACTCTAAGCCGTGCTGAGCCAAGTTCCCTCAAGAATCCATCATCTTAAGGCACTGTGGAGATCTGTTTAAGCCTGCATCATCCAAATAACACTGTTTCATAGACTTCTTCAAATCAGGTGAGTTTTTTCGACCTCTTTGTTTTTTCAAACCATGCTATGTACAACGTAGGTCTTCCTTCACTGATTATTTTGAGCTATGGGTCCTTGAAAATGGTTGGATATTGGTGAAGATATTTCGATTTAAAAGTTGATGTTCATGGTTGTTCTTGTTTGTTGCTCCTTATTTAGTTAGTTTTAATGATAATGGATGCTGGATGTTTGATGTTTGTTGCTTGCTGTTTCAAATGCCGTGTTCAATTATTGTTTCTGGGTGTATTGGATTTTCGTTTTGGATGAAGGGATGATGAATACTGTTGTTTAGAAAACCCTAAAAAAAATTCCCAGAACCTTTTGAAATCGTGTTTTGCCTTTGGAAAGGTCACTTTGCATGTTTTCTTTACTGTACCATTGCCATGTTCAATGACGGTGTGACACGCAGGACAATGCAGCGCACCGTTTCATTTATTCTCCACCAGAATTACCACATTGCCCTTTTCATTTTAATATTTCCTATTTATTCCATTTAATTCCTCATTTTATTTCATTTAATCATCACATCTTTGGAAATTCATAACATCTTCAATTTAATTCCAAACTTCATGCCAATTTTTGAATCATACTCATGAAAATGTCTACTATTTTGTTATGATTTTATTAATTTTTTTTTCCTGGCTGGATTTTAATTGGTAATTGCTTTTCTAACATGTATGCATAAATGATACATTGTGCCATTTCAATTGTGAAATTGTCATATTGCATCCATTGCCTTTGAAATTTTTTGTGGTAAAACTAGACACATTGATCTTCATTTCCATGTAAAGTTTGTGGATTTCTCATTTGTGGTTTGATAGATATGAATTTTTGAAATTGGGGGTGACAATTTGTGTCACACCAATGATATGCAAATGTATGATTTTTGTTCACATGCTTCCTCTTATCCAAATCACTTGAAATTTTGCATGAACCATCCCTTGTATGTCTAATTGATGTATGAATTTTCTTGGAATTAATCATGCTGTTTTCCATTTAATTGTGAATTTTCTTCCATACTTGGTCATTTGTTGACTTTTTGTGCTATTGCCTTGCCAAATCCTTTATGAAATTCTCAAATCTTATTGTATGATCATGAAATTTCATATGTGATCACTAGACATCTCAAGCTTTGCATTGGTGTTAATCTCATTCATTTCTCTTCTGTTTTCAAATTGATATGATTTTTTGAAGTTGACCCATGCTTGTTGACTTTCACCATGCTTACTTGAATTTGATTTGACTTCATGAATTTCATTGACTGCCTTCCTCTCATCCAAATGCCATGAAATTTCGCATGTATACCATGTTAGATGTTAGGATTGAGTGTGATTTATTTCATGATTTTTGAGATTGTTTGAGTTGACTTTTGAATGAAGTCTTTACTGTTGACTTTTGTATGCTTCTTTTGCCATGCTTTGCATCCTTTTGCATATGAAATGACCTTGATGCATGATGTAAGTTTGAATCCAATTGTGTTTGCTTCCTACATGATTGATTTTGACTTTGATTGAACATTGCTTGCTGCCTTGATTTTTTCTTTCACCTTTGACCCTAGGCTAGCCCTAGTGGTCTTGTAAGCTTACAATTGAGCTGTTTGTTTCAGGTTGAGCACCAATGCCCCAAAGACCTTTCAATTTTGATTGAGTTGTTTTGTTTATCATGTGCTAACATTTTGTTTTGTAGGTGACTCATATACTTGAGTCTTTGTGCCTTGCAAAATTGGTCCCTCTGTGTGACTATTGGTTCATTTCCTTTTGGTTTTGACTGTTGACTTGTTTGCTAATAAGTTTGACTTTTGCAGGTACTTTAGTTGCCTAAGTTCTTTGAACTTGATTGCTTGCTTTGCTTTATAGCATTTGCTTTGAGGTATAAATACTTCTTCTTCATGTAGTCTGGAGACCCGGTCTGTTATTTGACCGGGCAAACTGTCTGAAGTCCTCCTTAAGAGGCAATGCCTGTGTTTGTTTATATTTTGTCCTAAGCAGGAAAAGTCCTTCAAGTAAGGCAATTGGTGGAAGGTAGGGATAAGTAATCTATCCCCCACTATTCAGTGTGTCCTCTCTTTGCTCCCAGTACCTGGTTGAAGCAATGAGATAAATACCCAAGATCTAATCGAGTCAATAATGTGGAGAGAGTTCCTACTTTCTGAACTCCCACACTTCCTTTGATGCTCTCTCTGATATGAGATAGAAGCAATGAGGCATACTCCTCATCTCCTATTCATCTGCTTCACCTGAGCCCCTCAATGGCCAGGTTAAGAGCGACACTTACCCATTACAGTGGACTTTTAAAGTCAAACCCTCTTGTGTGAGCCCCCATTGTTTGGCTATAGAGTGTGTTGTTTGCTATTCATTGATTGATTGATTGCTTCATGTGCACTTGCTTGCCTGTATGCTATGCATTTATCATCATCATCAATTGCCATTAATGCATGATCATCTCATCTGTTTTGTGATGCTATCATTGTTGTTTGCCCATTGAGGACAATTGTAAGTCCATTGCTTTGGCATTTGCTCCTGTGATATGGAAGGATAGAGTGTAAGACCTCATTGGTCACTCATATCTTCTGTTCATCTGTGTGTATGTGAGGATACAGTTATAAGTCCCTGTAGGTTGGCATCTGTTATCCTGTGATCATAATTTGATCTGTTTGATGTTGTATGTGAGGATCCATTGTAAGCCCCTGTGATGTGGCATTGGATTTCCTGTGAGCATACTGTGGAGTTAACCTAAGTCCAGATAGATTGGCAGTTAACTTCCATATTTCATCTTTGTTTTTCTTTTGAGGAGATCGGTGTAAGTCCATTGAGTGGCTTCTGATATCCCGTTTTGTTTTAGGAGATTGGTATAAGACCATTGATTGGCATCCGATATCCGCCTTTGCTTTGTTTGTTTGTTATTATTAACTGCTATTCCAAAGGACACACTTGAATCATCTGCTATATGATTTCAAGAAGTGAATCTTCTAAGAAGTTTTACTATCCATCCCTCATCCATTCATCATTCATTACGTCTTAGAACCTTTTCACACTATACCTTTTAAATTTTGACATAAGTGTTGTGCAAACATCTTCATGTTTTTCTAACTAAAAACCTGGACTCAAGTCCTTGACCTTTTTCCAAACTTCATTTCATAATACTTATTTGAATTGATCTTAATCATATTTTGACTTCATTTTCATAATCATAATCAGTAACTCCACTCATTCACTTGTTTTGGCTTTGTCCATTAATCTTTTCATACATGAGCTATAGGTTTGATTTATCTTAGTGGTTGATGTTAATCTCACCCTCTGTCTTTAGTGATTGAATTGTAAGTCTTCCTCGCCTATTATAGGGTTAACCCCTCTCTGGCCAGTTGAAGCTGTTCTCACATGGTGGACGTTGTTGTTTGTATAAGGTTGAGTTTTCTCCCGTGGATAACGTAAGACCTAGGGTTTGTGTTTAAAATTGAACCTAACCCACTTTTGGAAATCTTTTAGCCGAACTACGGCGTTCTGATCCTTACCTTTGATGGAAGGTACGTAGGCAACGGGTTCATCCGTTCGAACCCAATAACTAATAATAAAATTGTATATTCTTTTCTCACCATCCCAATCATGTTTGCACAATATTTTTGTCATAATAAATAATAATCTTTTACAACAAGTGTGAAAAGGGCTCCCTAGGAGTACCTAGGACGTAGTGGGTGCCTAACACCTTCCCATTGCGTAATTTACCCCTTACCCAGACTCTCTGATCTTTTTATTAGTTTTCTACGTGTAAAACTTCTTAGGCTTTTGTTCGCTTTTTAGCCAATCCTTTGGATAAATAAAAGTGCGGTGGCGACTCGAAATTTTCATTGTATCTCTTAGCTTATGATTTAACCAATAGATCATACAGCGACGAATACACCGCTACACCCCTGATGGAGGATTATGCTAGCATCCTGGGTGTTCAGATCCGCGATCAGATTCCTTTCTGTGCTATTAGGAGAGAGCCTGACGTCCTTGGGATTTCCCGTGCTCTTTATTTGAGTCCGGAAGTGACTAAGGAGGGGTTGAAGGAGAAAGGAAAATTGTCTGGTTTTCATTTGAGTTTCTTGGAGGCTAATGCCAAGGAACATGCTGCTGCGGGTAACTGGAAGACGGTTTGTGCAGTGATTGCTGTAAGCATTTATGGGATTATTTTGTTTCCTAATCAGAAGAGCTTTGTGGATCATAATGCTATCAGATTGTTCATGCAAAGAAACCCTATTCCTACTCTGATCGGAGATGTCTATTACTCGGTTCATAACAGAAACGAGAAGCGGCGTGGTGGTTTGATCCGGTGCTGTGCTCAGTTACTCTTCAGATGGTTTATGGGGTATTTGCCTTCCCGAGGTGCTTTTGCTTCTCTTGATCCTACGGTCAAGTGGTCCTTCAGGTTGATGGGGTTGCGGGCTGATGACATAGCATGGACTCATAATGGTTTGGCTGGACGGAATTTTATATATAGCTGCGGGGATTTTCCCAATGTGCCTCTCATAGGAGTTCAGGGTTGCATTAACTACAACCCAACGCTTCTTAGGAGACAGATGGGATTTGCTACGGAGGTTCCTCCCCTTGAGTGTGAGACTCAGGAGTCCTTTTACTTCCCGATTGAGGGCAATCAGGCCAAGTTGATGCAGGTGTCTGGGTCATGGCGTAACATTCAGAGGAAAGGAAAGGTTCCATTTGGCAAAGTTAACTGTCGGTATTTTCCATTATTTGAGGATTGGTTGCGGAAGAGGATAGAGCTCACACTTCTACCATTTCCAGGAGGTGATCTCCGATGTCCTATGATTGAGGGTCCGAGTTCTTCTGTCAGTATGGAAGAATTTCTCGAGATGAAGAGAGCCAAGGATCAGCTGCTTGCAGAGAAAGCGGAATTGGAGATGACTGTTGCTCGGTTTCAGACAGCTAATCAGGAGATCAGAGTGAGAATGGAAGATCAAGACAAGCGACATGCCTTGGAAGCAAAGCGCTTTGAGATGGATACTGCCTACTATGGGAAGGTCAGCCAAGCCCTAGCATCATCTACCAAGGAGCACGACATTACCAAAGAGAGATTGGCTAGAGCTTCAAAGGTCATTGAAGATGAGAAGCGGAGGCAAATCCTCGTGAGGGATCAGAGAGATGCTAGAGCCAGAGTACTCATTGCAGAGTGGGAAGCGGAGAAAGCGAAGATCATCGCTGAGAGGGATCATTACATGGCCGAGAGAGATCACTACTTCAGGCAGATGAAGATTCACCAGAAGGAGGTGGGGAGATTACAGCAGGAGAATACCGAGCTCAGGTTCGCTGCAGAGTTCGCAAGGATGGAAGATGAGATAGGGCCATCTGTGGGACCCTCATCAGGCTAGATCTTTCATTTGTGTGGATTACCGTCAGGCTTGTTGACGGAATTCATTTTGTTTGTATTTCTTTCCTGATTTTGGAGATTTGTATCTGTTTTGATGTATGACTATGGCACTTATTGTGCATTTTGCTATGTGATGTTGATTTTCATTCAGTGATTGATCTTCAAGCTTTATTTGCTTTACCGTATGCACTCACACAAGCACACACATGGTTGGGGTTATTTTTGCTAAATCATATACCTCTGGATCTGCACGATGAAAGTAAATGTTGAATGTCAGAATATTGCTGCCGAATTATTATTTTGTCTCGATGATGCCAGGATCGAGAGACAAAGTGTTCTTCATATGGATAGACGCTGCATCCATGTATTGATCATAATAACCTGTGTTTTATTTTGCAGGTATTCGTTACTAACATGCTTGATTGTTTCAGGAATCATTGCTCGCGCTCGCAGAACTGTACCTTTGCACTCAACTCGTCCTCACAGATACTTCACAAGGCGCAACACTCCCAGACTCATGGATCTTCCCAACACTGATCTCCTCGAGCTGAAGGACAAGATGAATGAGCTGATCAACATCATGCAAGGCTTTGCAGTTGGTCAGAAAGCTCTGGCAGATAAAGTCGAGAAGCTCGAGCGGGCTTCAGCAGCAAACAGTGGTATAAACCTGGATGGTGTCTCCAACCAGGGGCTGGGGTCTAGAGACGGCGGAAAGAGGACAACGGTCGGTATAGTGAACAATGCCGCTGGTTTTGGTGCTGGTGGTCAACCTGGGCCCGGTTTGGGGCAGAATATGAAGGACGGTATGTTGCCTCCATTCTACGGGTTTGATGAGGACAGAGAGGAAGACAGGGAAGCAGACCAGTTTTCAATGCATAATGAGCCCTTGGGGCAATATGGGGTCCAGCCTCAAAGCAAGGAGATTCAGCTGTTGGCTGAGAAGATTAAGGTGCTGGAAAGCTATGCCACTCCTGGGGTGGTCAACATGTCGAATATGGGGCTTGTTGAGGGGATTGTTGTAGCACCTCAAATTTGCACCTATCATTGTACATACACTTTCATATTAGGTCATAGCATATCATGGTCCATTGCATAGCATTGCATTGCCCCCAGTTGCCTCAAGTGCAAACAAGTCAAGAAATTAGGTCAAACTGATCAGGAGATCAGTCAACCAAGCAAGCAAGGTTGTTTCTCAAGGAGCCAAGGCCCTAGGGTTTGTCCAACATGTTCACATGACTTGGAGGTCCATTTGAGGTGTTTAAGTCAAGGGTTGGATGTTCAGAAGTCATCAGTTCATGCACAATCAGTCAGAAACCCTAGAAAGTCAAAGTTGGTCAACTATGGCTGATTCTATGGTTTTGATGGATGGATTTGGTTTGAGAGAGCTTATTCATGTCCCAATAGGCCTCATATATCATGGCAATCAACATCATTGAAGAATTTGAAGCCAATCAGAAAAATTCCAAAAATAGAAACTGGACCTGTAATTTTAACTGCCAAAAATGGAAACTTCTTGATCCCAAACTTACATCATGATACAAGCTTCAAATGAATTTTTGCCCAACATGAAAGTTTAAGATCTTGTTCTCCCATTTCCAAAAAGTCCAAGAACTCTCAATTCCCATGCATGGTTGTCAAGATATGATCAAATCATTTTCACAAAATCTTGAACTTCAAAAGGCCATATCTCTCAAACCATTTCGCCAATTTTGGTGGGGTTTTTTCCTACAAACCACATTTCATCTCCTCTTTCCAAAAATATAAATTTCATGAGCCAAAACATTGCCAATCAAAATGGCACTTTTGGACCTAGCATGCTTAATTTTCAAGTGAGGTGTATTTTTGAAGTTTTGATTTAAGCATTTTCTACCACATTAGCCATTTGGAATTGTTTCAAAACATGATTTCTGACTTGCCAAGGCCCAAAATTCGAGCAGCATGCTACCACATACCACCATTTGGTCAAAATTGCAAGATTAGCAAATTGGTTAAAATGAGCAAAGCATGATTACCATCCACTTAGCAAAGCTTAAACAGATCATATATAACCTATTTTCTGCAGAATTAGAAACCCTAGCAGCCATCTAACCAGCAGAAACTCTCATTCTCTCTCAATTTGCATTTTCACAAAATTGGAATTTCTGAGCAAAAACTCCAAAATACTCGAGCAACTCTTGTTGGTTTCTTCACCTAGCCATCATTTGGAGCTCTTTTGAAGCAGCAAATCCCAACTGTGCAGCACCTTTCATGTTCTGTTTTCTCCATGGACCAACAATGGTGACTCGCGAGTTGAACATTTCCAAGCATCATTGAGCAAAGTTTCTTCAAGAATCCTTCATTTCAAAGCATAAGGAGGATCTGTTTGAGCCTGCATCATCCAAATAACACTGTTTCATCGATTTCTTCAAATCAAGTACCATTAGTTGCTTAAGTTCTTTGAACTTGCTTTGCTTTGCTATTTAGCAACTTGCTTGAGGTATAACTCCTTTTCTTCATGTAGTCTGGAAGACCTGGCCTGTTACTTGGCCAGGCAACTGTCTGAAGTCCTCCTTAAGAGGCAATGTTTGTGTATGTTTAATTTGTCCTTGTACAGAGTCAAAGACCTCCTAAGTGAAGAGGCAATTGGCAGAACCAAGGGATAAGCAACCTATCCCCTGCTATTCAGTGTGTCTTCTGTTTTGCTCACACCACTGTGTTGATGCATTACAGATAAAAACCCAAGATCTAGTGCAATTGTACAGTTGAGTCAGTTTCAAATGTGTAGAAGGGTTCCCACTTTCTGAACCCACACATTCTTGTCAGATGCTCTCCCTGGCCAGGGATAAGAGCAATGAGGCACACCCCTCATCTCCTTTCATCTGCTTCACCTTGGCTCTCAATGTCAAGGTTAAGAGCACATTCACCCAGTTCCAGAGGTTTGTTTGTTGAGGTTGATATGACCCCTCGACTAAAACCTAGCCTTGTTTGAGCCCCTTGCTTGTGTATAGTGTGTGCTACCTGTGCTTGCATGTTTGTTTGACTTGCTTCCTGTGCAAGTTAGGTTTAGTTTAGACTAATCCTTGTTTGCTTTCGCCCTCGTCGCGATCTTTTCTCTCGCCCTCGTTGCGATCGAGACTTTTCCTTTCTCTCGCCCTCGTTGCGATCGAGACTAATTCTTTTCTCTCGCCCTCGTTGCGATCGAGACTTTCCCTTTCTCTTGCCCTAGTTGCAATCGAGACCTTCGTCCCTCCGTAGCCGAACTACGGCAACTCTGATTCTCATGTCCAGATGAGATACGTAGGCACGAGATGCGATGTCTTGTCGAGTTTGACTAACAACTAACACTAATTCTTTTCTCTCGCCCTCGTTGCGATCGAGACTTTCCCTTTCTCTTGCCCTAGTTGCAATCGAGACCCTTGCTTCCTGTGCAAGTTAGGTGTGTGTGTGGCTTGCTTCCTGTGCAAGTCATGTTTAGGATAGGCTTGCTTCCTGTGCAAGTTAGCTAGAAACCTTAACTTAGGGACGACTTTGCATGACAACATCTAGGCTCGAGTCGTAGTCTCCCTAGTGTTGTGTCTCCCTCTGTTATCTGGTTAGGCTAGTCCTTTTTCCCTGCGTAGGGGAACTACATCGCCCTGATCTTCATACCAGATGAAGTATGTAGGCAGGAGATTGAGCTGATCTCTCCGGGCGCCTTTTCTTTTCTTATGTGAGTTGTTTGACAGTTGCTAGGCTCGAGTCCCCGACTCCTTAGCAATTCGTTGTCTGTTTGTTCTGAGTGTGTGTTTGACAGTTATAGGCTCGAGTCCCCGACTCCCTATCAACTTGTTGTGTTGTTGTGTGCTTGGAAGCCGATGTAAGTCCATCGAGTGGCATTTGGGTTCCAGTGTGTGTGCGTTTAGGTTCGGATGCTGATGTAAGTCCAGTGATTGGCATTCAGGCTCCACGTTTGCCTGTGTTTTGTGTGTTTGTGTGCGTGTCAGCCGAGCTACGAATGCTCTGATTCTTCTCTCGTCCGAGAAGATACGTATGCATAGGATGCGATATCCTAGCGAGCATGTGTCGTTTCCCCAGTCCGAACTACTTAGACTCTGATGTCTATGTTTGATAGACTAAGTAGGCCCAGGATGTGACATCCTGCCGAGTCAGTTTCAGTCAGTTTCTTTTGTCTCTTTCAGCCAGTGTGTGTGAGTTTGAGCAGTGTTTAGCAACCATTTATCCTTCCTTTTGTGCGTGGATCCCGTAGAGTACTACGGATGCGTAGGGGTGCTAATACCTTCCCTTCGCATAACCGACTCCCGAACCCATTCTCTTTGGTCGCGAGACCATGTCTTTTCCAGGTTTACTCTGAGCGTTTCCTTTCCCTCTTTTGGGATAAATAACGCACGGTGGCGGCTCTGTTGTTCTTCTTTTCCCGCCGGTTTTTCGCGTGATGCGACAGCTGGCGACTCTGCTGGGGATATAGAAGTTGACCTCTTGCTGGTCCATCTTCCCTAAGCGAGTCTCTCCTAGCGCTCTCTAGGATAGGGTTTTGGTTGCTGTTTGCTGTTTGACTTATTGCATTCATGTTATTTATTGTTTGCATTTATTGTTTGCATTTATGTTTGCATGCATCATACTGTCATTGAGCTGTCTCCTGTGCAGGTGGTTCCTCTGTTTTGGGGTGGGTGTTCTGAGTGAGGCCCAATACCCAGGCCTGAGTATACACCTAGGATTAGCGTGGTCTCATGTATCTTCACATGTTGTACGACATGATGAGGAGACATGTCACCACAGCCGGACGAGGTTCATTTGAGAGAGTCCTGCCGGGTGGAGTTATTCCGCTTAGGTCGGATTATCTCTTTTGGGCTATTGACTTCGGTGACCGTTCATTTCCCGGATCTTTGGTTTAGACGATCTCAGGAGAGCTACAATGGCACACCCGAAAGGGCAAACCCATTGAGCATCTTTGCCCGATTGTCGAGACCATTGTCCGCCTTAGGATGACCTTGTTAGAATTCACCTGTGAGGGGAGGGTTTGATCTCTACAGATACGGTTTCTGCCGGTGGTGCTGTGATGGTGACTTTGGTTCAGCCGAATTTATGGACTTTTATTTTTGGGACACCGGAGTTCTGTCCGTGGTTTATCAGCGGGTTCCGTTTATTTCGGATCCCCGGGTTGAATTTGAAAGTACCTGTTCAGAGGATCTGACTGTCATCCGTTCAGTGGATGTTCCTGTGATGATAGTGATGTAATCTCCAGTTCCGTTTATTTCGGATCTCCGGTTCCGTTTATTTCGGAACTCCCCAAGTCGGATTTATGGTGACTTAGTCCCGATGACTGTGACTGGTTCAGAGAATGGGTCTTCAGATGACTTGGTGGCACAGTGACCTGCATTCATGCATTTGCATCATATCATTTTGCATTCATCTGCATTCAAATCATGCCTGTCCATACTCAGGGTCCATTTTTTATTTTAATTAATTGAAACTCAGGTTGAGAGACATCCAGATGTCAGAATGTTGTTGGTAAAATTTTATTTGTCTCGATGAAACCGGAATCAAAGGACAGAATTTTCCTGGTATGGATAGACATTGCATGCGTGAGTCATACTAACATTTTTGCTGTTTTGTAGGTGTCAGTGACTAATTGGTGTGCATAGCTCTTCCGTTCAAGTAGCTCAGACTAATGGATCCTCCCAACGCCGATATCTTCGAGTTGAAAGAGATGATAGGGGAGTTGTTTAAAGCCGTGCAGGGACTCGCCTTGGGGCAGAAGGCGATTGCTGAGAGGTTGGATAGGATTGAAAGCTGGATGACAAAGGAGAAAGTTCAGGGGGATGTTCCGTCATCTGTGGTACAGAAATCCTCTGGCGATAGTCAGCGTAAGAAGGTCAAATCAGGTGGTATGCCTGTCCGAAAAGAGCGTAGTAAAGATCGTTATCACCCTTATGCTACCACTGTATCCACTCCTGTCAGCAATTCACCTGCTCAGCAGCAACAACTGCCACCTCAACAGAAGACACCGAGAGCTGAAAGCCAGGTGAAGAAGAAGAAAGAGGATCGTCAGTTTGAGGAACCACCCGTGACTTACGCCCTTCTGTTCCAAAGGTTGATGGATCTTGCTTTAGTACGACCAAGGATATTGATTCCCCTAGAACGGCAGAAAAGGCCACCAAACTATGATGAGAATGCCAAGTGCGAGTTTCACTCTGGGGCACCCGGACACAACATTGAGGGCTGTAGAGCTTTTAAGCATGTCGTCCAGGACATGGTGGACTCCGAGACCATTAACTTGGCACAGATTATGAAGGGGGATGTCAACCCTGTGCCCAGGAAGGGTCCTGTAAAAGTCAAGATGGTGAAGAAGGCCAAGAAAGGATTGGAGATGACTGAGGAGGATCAGCTAAAGGTTCCAATGACTGTGGTCCCAAAACCTCTGGGGCAGGATGGAGTTTTCCCTGTTAGTGATAATTCTTGTGCGATCGTCACCATAGAGGGAAGTGTATTGATGAAAGACACGACCCAGAAGATGAAGGAAGTAGAAATGGACGATGCAAGGTGTGGAGCACCCCGTCTGGCAGTTGAAACTGTCCAGGAAGAGAAGGCCCTTGCTGCTGAGAAAGAGAAGAAGTTGTCTATTTCTTCTTATAAACAAGCTCTGGAAGTGGTGAAAAACAAAGAGGCCCAAGGCTGGGGAAGGATCATTGACATCGTGATAAAAGCAGACATGTTTGGGGTCGGTTATCAGCCGGGTCAAGAATCGTCTAGACCAAATAGAGGATGTCGCCCACCATACACCTTCGTCAGTGCAGGGATGTTGGATCCTGGTCATGCCCGTTCAGTGGGTGAAGACGACAGAGACCGCGAGCTTGAGGCGTGGATAAAGTCGTGCGTACCAGGCAACTGGAAGGCCTCCAAAAGCATCACTGTCACTCATCCAGGAGTGTAGTATTTCTGTGTTTTAATCTTATTTGCATGAAAGCCATACGTTTTGCCCGAAGCGTACTGGTCCATTGTAAGGGCCACCTCATGTTTCATTTTGCAATTTCTGCATCATTAATAAATGGATGTTTTTGTAATTAAAAGCAGTGTTCCCTGTCTTTCACTTATTTTGCAGTTTTAAAAATAAAAATAAAAAATAAAAATGGCAATGTTTTTATTCTCTTTCCTTTTGATTCATTTGGTTCCGACCTTAAAAGTGATTCTCCTGAGCTCATCGATAACAATTTGGTTACACCTCTATATGACTTCGACAATCCAAGCTATCATGCCGAAGAAGAAGGCGCAGAAGATGGTGATCAGCTGGAATTAGTCAGGTTGTTGAAACAAGAGGAGAAGGTGATTCAACCGCACGAGAAGCGAGTCAAGTTTGTCATCCCAGGTACCGCCGAGGTCAAAAGGGAAAGTTGAGGCCGCTTCAGAGGCAAGTCGAGAACAGAATGGTAGCCCTGTTAGAAGAGCAGGTTGATACGTATGCCTGATTGTATCTAGATACACCAGGGCGGAATACCAATGTCATGGGGCACGAGCTACCCTTAAGAGAAGACTGTCCTCCAGTGAAGCGGAAACTGGTGCTGAAAGATGAGAAGGTGTATGGACCACCAAGATGTGAACAGAGCTAATCTGAAGGATGAATTCCCGGTACTTCACAATAAGGTATTGGTTGATTATATAGCTCAGGTCTTAGTGTTTATCTTCATGGATGGCTTCCTGGCCAAGATCAGATTTGAATTGTTGCCAGATGATATGAAGTAAACCAGGTCCATCACACAAGGGGCACCTTCTTGTTCTAAGGAGATGTCGTTCAGTATCGAGAAGGCCGGTGCCACGTATCAGAGGTCTACGGTGACTTTGTTTCATGATATGATTCATCGTGAAAGCAAATGCCATGTTGATGACATGATGGCAAAGTCCCAAGCAGAAGAGGGGCATCCGATGGATCAAGTTGTTTGACAGTTAGAGATAACTCATACTGTTGAGTTCGAATTAGCGCACTTAGGGAGTGCTGTCCAGCAAGCTGCCGAGGCATGTTGTAAATCAGAGGAATCGAGGTCGATCCTATATATAAAAAAAAAAAAAAAAAGGTTAAATCGTAGGAACTTCTGATTCCGATGCTTCCCAGGGGGATGATTGTTAATCTGGTACTCGGCAGCCCTCGAGGGGTCTATGAGGTGCGTACTGAGTCAGCATGACTAGTCTTGTCGAAAAGAGTATGCAATTTACCTAAGCAAAAAGTTTATCGACGGTGAAACAATACACTCACTGTTCGAAAAAACTTGATGTACTTTGGCATAGGCTGCTCGCCGACTGAGACAGTGTATGCTGATTCCTACCACTTCGTGGATATCCAAAATGGATTTGGCTAGGTGTGTTTGAAAAGCTAGTAGCAACCCATGGAAGGTTATCAACCAAGGAAGTTTGAGGTCCCTGATGAGGACATCTCGAGGTACTCAAATCGAAAGATTGAGAGTGACCGATCCCGGAGGAGGGGCCTGGCCCTGAATCCGAACGGATTCCGATGTCTGATGGGGA
Organism: Lathyrus oleraceus; assembly: GCF_024323335.1. NCBI lineage: Eukaryota > Viridiplantae > Streptophyta > Magnoliopsida > Fabales > Fabaceae > Lathyrus > Lathyrus oleraceus. Next base: position 217,521,808 of record NC_066583.1, read on the forward strand.
AGTTCAAATGAATGAGGTAGTGCTTCCCGAATCACAGTTGGTTGCACCAACAATGGTGGCTGAACATAAAGTCTGTATCCTGAGTACCAAACCTTGGGATGTGCATCTACCTGGGGGCAGTGTCTTCCTCACAGATGTATGAGAAATCAGAGAAGACTGAATGGATAAGGACTCGGAATGACATGTTGAGTCCAACTGAGGAAAGAGGGCTGACAGTTACTTGTCATGGGGCGTTGTACCCAGTGAATGAAGCGTATTGTTGACTGAGAAGTGTGACCTCGAGCGTACCACGTGGAAGAATTGGTTGAAAAAGGATCCTTCCTCCTCAAGACGATCGTGGGGCAAATGGATAAACAGTTATGAGTGTCTCATTCGTGGTCAAGAAGGTCTTCTCAGACCAGGCCATGTTGTTGATGACCACGGATGACGACGATTTCCATCCACTATGAGTGCGGACGCAGTTAGAAAATACTTCGTGAAGGAGACCCGCTGGACAAAAAGAATAAAGAGTCCAGGCAAAAATGGGCATCCCGGCGAACCAAGAAAAAAGAGAAAGGTTCGGGCAAAAATTAGGGATATAAAAGAAAAGAACTGTACACCCGGCAAGTTGAAAACCCGCAAGGGCGACTTGGGCAAAAAAGGGTATCCCGGTGGACTGAAACCCGAAAGGGCGGTCCAGGCAAAAGAGGGAATGAAACGAACAACTGCGTCCAGCATGATCGTTTTTGCTCATGATGACTTGGATAGTCTCCGACAGAGATCGATTGAAAGCGTCTTGTTCAGAAGACAGAAAGTGCGGAAAGTCTTGAGGACATATGGGGTGTAACCGAGTTGGAACCCGATGAGATCACGGTTCCGCATTGCCAATAGGATAAATTTTTCCTTTGTGCGCAATCACCTCTTTCCAGGTTTTGCTTCTTGTGTGTTGCTCAGTTCTGAGCCATCTTTTTGTTTCAGTCAATAAAGTGTGTGTTCAGTCAAATAGTTTTGTTTTTGTTTTCATTACCGCTTTGATTACGAAAACATCCGTTCATTTTGATAAAGAATATTTGCATTTTGAAACATAGAGGTCCTTTCCGATGCATGCTTGTGAGATTAAAATCTGGAAATCTTACTCGGAAGTTTTGAGTGACCTAAGTGTTGAAATATTGAAACACCTGAAGGCATACCTGGGGCACGCTTTTATCTGACGATTTCTGATGCAGGTACTGTTAGATATCTTCATTCACTTACTGGTGGTACTGTGAACCCTTGTTGACAAAAATCCCGGCAGAGCCTGATCAGGGGCAAGGGATAGTTGAACGGTGAAAGGACAGTGAAGGATTACGACGACGGTTCTGGAAAGTTAATCAAGAAGACTCTTCAAAGTCTGATGATTGGAAAGTTTGTCTGAATACCAGGAGTTCGATCTCCGTGGAGTACGGACGAGATTGGGAATACAAGACAATGGAGCAGAAAAGTCATGAAGCGTCTGGAAGTTCGTAAAAGAGGAAAGCCGACACTATGGATGGAAGATGGATGCCGCTGTTCGGCGACTCGACAGGTGTTCCGTGTCTAATAAGCTGTATTTCCCCAGTAGGTGTGAGAGCGTTACCTCCATAACAGATTCGAGATCAGCGTCTCCTCAGCAAGCCTAAAGGTGGCCGTATCCCCAGCGGAGTTGTGACTGTTTTCCAAGTCTGAAGCTGTCTTCCCAGCAGAGGTTGTGTTGATGTTTTTTTCCCCAGCAAGGTTTGTCTTTCCCCAGCAGGATGGGAGTTGACATGGTTATAGGATCCCCAGCACAGTTCCTGGAGTTCCCCGGTGTTGTCTCTGGAGGAGACGTGTGTTTATGCATTCATCATTTAGATAAGCATAGCATATCGCATCATTAATGCATAGCATTCCCATGATCATGGGGCATTGTGTAAAACAAAAAAAAAAAAAAAAAAAAAAAAAAAAACTCATGCATCAACATTGCAAACATATCCATTAGCCCTAGGCCGTGGTGACCAGCCGAGCCCGGGTTGTTGGAAAGAGTTTAGCATCGCGCCATTGGATCGGTTTCAGAATTGGGTTCATCAGCATGATTGAGAGGTTGGTGTTTTCCCAACAAGTGATTCCTCAGTCGAGTGGGTATCCCCAGCAGTGTTACTCCCCAATTGTTAGCGTCTTGCCAGCTTGGGTCTTTTTCCTTAAGCAGATATGGGTGTGTCTGATCTCTCCATATAGAGTCTACCCCTTAAGCAGAAAGTGTCAATCTTTCCTGCCATTTCCCCACTGAGATACATCCTCGTGGATGACGGTTGCTTCCGTTCCCTCCCTACACGGGATGGGTTTTCCCTATTGAGTTCTTTCCTCATTAGGATGAGTCTTGTTCAGTCTGCCTTTTTGGATCGATCCTAAACTGGCTCCCCATCGACTGTTTCTTGTGCTTCCCTGGGGCATAAATGAATAGTTGCTCACTAACCGGCACTCATTCATCTTATCCTCAGCGGAATTTGTGGGCCTCTACCTACAAACCGGTAGTTGTAAGTCCTATCTTTGTGGTTTTCTACCTACAAACCGGTAGTTGTAAAATCCCACTTTCATCCCCTGGCGGATATGGTTTGTTGGCCTCTACCTACAAACCGGTAGTTGTAAGTCCTATCTTTGTGGTTTTCTACCCACTAGCTGGTAGTTGTAAAATCCCACTTTCATCCCCTTGTTGGAGTTAACCCTTTGTGCTCATCTCGATGATGACTGGTTACTTTTCCGTGGTTTTCTGCCTACAAACCGGTAGATGTAATCCCCTCTTTGTGGTATTAATGGTCTTGTCCCCTTTGGATACTTGCCTTGATCAAGCAGTATTGTCCCCATTGGGCCTTCCCTTTCCTTTTGGATATTTGCTCCGAGTTGGCAACTTCATCCTCTTTTGATTGGTCATCTTTGCATACCTAGTCCTGGTACCGATGCCTTTCTTTTCGGTCGTTTATCCATTTAACAACCTATAACCCGGTTATGGATAATCTTCCATGCGAGGTTATTATCTACGTTTGACGGCTATAGATAATATATCTCATGCACTCTTTGGTCAATCTTTCGATTGTTATCTCCAGCAGAGTAAGATTCGTATTCCTTGTGGAATCGAATGTCCATCCTTTAACAAGACTGCTTTTCTAGCCCTCTTCAGGATGTTGAGTGTTTTGGAACACAAACCAATTCACGCTTTGGCACTCAAGCCATTTTTCCGGTTTTCAGACCGAAGAAGTTTCCGACGATCAGGTCGATGTACTTATGTTTTTTTCCGGTATTCAGACCGAAGAAGTTTCCGACGATCAGGTTGATGTACTTATGTTTTGCCGGTATTCAGACCGAAGAAGTTTCCGACGATCAGGTCGATGTACTTATGTTTTTTCCGGTATTCAGACCGAAGAAGTTTCCGACGATCAGGTCGATGTACTTATAATTTTCCGGTATTCAGACCGAAGGAGTTTCCGACGATCAGGTCGATGTACTCATGGCACTCAGGCCAATTTTCCGGTATTCAGACCGAAGGAGTTTCCGACGATCAGGTCGATGTACTCATGGCACTCAGGCCAATTTTCCGGTATTCAGACCGAAGGAGTTTCCGACGATCAGGTCGATGTACTCATGGCACTCAGGCCAATTTTCCGGTATTCAGACCGAAGGAGTTTCCGACGATCAGGTCGATGTACTCATGGCACTCAGGCCGATTTTCCGGTATTCAGACCGAAGGAGTTTCCGACGATCAGGTCGATGTACTCATGGCACTCAGGCCAATTTTCCGGTATTCAGACCGAAGTGGCGTTCAGGCCAATTTCCGATTTTCAAATCGAAGAAGTATTCCTCCTCTCCGTTGGTGTCGATAAACGTCGAGTTTTTCCCAATCATCCGTTGATGATTTGGTTGTGTTCACTCTCCCCAGTAGAGTATTCCTCCTCTCCGTTGGTGTCGATAAACGTCGAGTTTTTCCCAATCATCCGTTGATGATTTGGTTGTGTTCACTCTCCCCAGTAGAGTTTCCTCCTCTCCGTTGGTGTCGATAAACGTCGAGTTTTTCCCAATCATCCGTTGATGATTTGGTTGTGTTCACTCTCCCCAGTAGAGTTTCCTCCTCTCCGTTGGTGTCGATAAACGTCGAGTTTTTCCCAATCATCCGTTGATGATTTGGTTGTGTTCACTCTCCCCAGTAGAGTTTCCTCCTCTCCGTTGGTGTCGATAAACGTCGAGTTTTTCCCGATCATCCGTTGATGATTTGGTTGTGTCCTTCTTCCCTAGTGAAGTATTCCTCCTCTCCGTTGGTGTCGATAAACGTCGAGTTTTTCCTATTCGTCCTATGACGTCTAGTTGTACCTGTCCCCATGTGGATTTACCTCTCCGTTGGTCTTGGTAAACGTTGAGTTTTTCCCATTACGTCCGCTGACGTATGGTTGTATATCTCTTCCAGTCATTCATTAATGTCTGGTTACCTCTCCGTTGGTCTTGGTAAACGTTGAGTTTTTCCTAGTTGTCCGTTGGCATCTAGTTGTGATTTCTTTTCCCATTCATCGTCGTTGCGATGTCTGGATGTGGCCGTACCCTTTGCAAAAAACAAAAAAAATACCCAGTAATAAGTATCAGATCCCAGTGAACGTTTCCATTATTGGATCCCTGCATTGTGCAAATTCTACGGTTCTTGGTATTCAATCCCTGTTTACCCTGAAAGTCTGACAGCCGCTGCTATCATCCATTCGGGTTCCCAGCTAATTGAATAGGGGCAGCTGTAGCACCTCAAATTTGCACCTATCATTGTACATACACTTTCATATTAGGTCATAGCATATCATGGTCCATTGCATAGCATTGCATTGCCCCCAGTTGCCTCAAGTGCAAACAAGTCAAGAAATTAGGTCAAACTGATCAGGAGATCAGTCAACCAAGCAAGCAAGGTTGTTTCTCAAGGAGCCAAGGCCCTAGGGTTTGTCCAACATGTTCACATGACTTGGAGGTCCATTTGAGGTGTTTAAGTCAAGGGTTGGATGTTCAGAAGTCATCAGTTCATGCACAATCAGTCAGAAACCCTAGAAAGTCAAAGTTGGTCAACTATGGCTGATTCTATGGTTTTGATGGATGGATTTGGTTTGAGAGAGCTTATTCATGTCCCAATAGGCCTCATATATCATGGCAATCAACATCATTGAAGAATTTGAAGCCAATCAGAAAAATTCCAAAAATAGAAACTGGACCTGTAATTTTAACTGCCAAAAATGGAAACTTCTTGATCCCAAACTTACATCATGATACAAGCTTCAAATGAATTTTTTCCCAACATGAAAGTTGAAGATCTTGTTCTCCCATTTCCAAAAAGTCCAAGAACTCTCAATTCCCATGCATGGTTGTCAAGATATGATCAAATCATTTTCACAAAATCTTGAACTTCAAAAGGCCATATCTCTCAAACCATTTGGCCAATTTTGGTGGGGTTTTTTCCTACAAACCACATTTCATCTCCTCTTTCCAAAAATATAAATTTCATGAGCCAAAACATTGCCAATCAAAATGGCACTTTTGGACCTAGCATGCTTAATTTTCAAGTGAGGTGTATTTTTGAAGTTTTGATTTAAGCATTTTCTACCACATTAGCCATTTGGAATTGTTTCAAAACATGATTTCTGACTTGCCAAGGCCCAAAATTCGAGCAGCATGCTACCACATACCACCATTTGGTCAAAATTGCAAGATTAGCAAATTGGTTAAAATGAGCAAAGCATGATTACCATCCACTTAGCAAAGCTTAAACAGATCATATATAACCTATTTTCTGCAGAATTAGAAACCCTAGCAGCCATCTAACCAGCAGAAACTCTCATTCTCTCTCAATTTGCATTTTCACAAAATTGGAATTTCTGAGCAAAAACTCCAAAATACTCGAGCAACTCTTGTTGGTTTCTTCACCTAGCCATCATTTGGAGCTCTTTTGAAGCAGCAAATCCCAACTGTGCAGCACCTTTCATGTTCTGTTTTCTCCATGGACCAACAATGGTGACTCGCGAGTTGAACATTTCCAAGCATCATTGAGCAAAGTTTCTTCAAGAATCCTTCATTTCAAAGCATAAGGAGGATCTGTTTGAGCCTGCATCATCCAAATAACACTGTTTCATCGATTTCTTCAAATCAAGTACCATTAGTTGCTTAAGTTCTTTGAACTTGCTTTGCTTTGCTATTTAGCAACTTGCTTGAGGTATAACTCCTTTTCTTCATGTAGTCTGGAAGACCTGGCCTGTTACTTGGCCAGGCAACTGTCTGAAGTCCTCCTTAAGAGGCAATGTTTGTGTATGTTTAATTTGTCCTTGTACAGAGTCAAAGACCTCCTAAGTGAAGAGGCAATTGGCAGAACCAAGGGATAAGCAACCTATCCCCTGCTATTCAGTGTGTCTTCTGTTTTGCTCACACCACTGTGTTGATGCATTACAGATAAAAACCCAAGATCTAGTGCAATTGTACAGTTGAGTCAGTTTCAAATGTGTAGAAGGGTTCCCACTTTCTGAACCCACACATTCTTGTCAGATGCTCTCCCTGGCCAGGGATAAGAGCAATGAGGCACACCCCTCATCTCCTTTCATCTGCTTCACCTTGGCTCTCAATGTCAAGGTTAAGAGCACATTCACCCAGTTCCAGAGGTTTGTTTGTTGAGGTTGATATGACCCCTCGACTAAAACCTAGCCTTGTTTGAGCCCCTTGCTTGTGTATAGTGTGTGCTACCTGTGCTTGCATGTTTGTTTGACTTGCTTCCTGTGCAAGTTAGGTTTAGTTTAGACTAATCCTTGTTTGCTTTCGCCCTCGTCGCGATCTTTTCTCTCGCCCTCGTTGCGATCGAGACTTTTCCTTTCTCTCGCCCTCGTTGCGATCGAGACTAATTCTTTTCTCTCGCCCTCGTTGCGATCGAGACTTTCCCTTTCTCTTGCCCTAGTTGCAATCGAGACCTTCGTCCCTCCGTAGCCGAACTACGGTAACTCTGATTCTCATGTCCAGATGAGATACGTAGGCACGAGATGCGATGTCTTGTCGAGTTTGACTAACAACTAACACTAATTCTTTTCTCTCGCCCTCGTTGCGATCGAGACTTTCCCTTTCTCTTGCCCTAGTTGCAATCGAGACCCTTGCTTCCTGTGCAAGTTAGGTGTGTGTGTGGCTTGCTTCCTGTGCAAGTCATGTTTAGGATAGGCTTGCTTCCTGTGCAAGTTAGCTAGAAACCTTAACTTAGGGACGACTTTGCATGACAACATCTAGGCTCGAGTCGTAGTCTCCCTAGTGTTGTGTCTCCCTCTGTTATCTGGTTAGGCTAGTCCTTTTTCCCTGCGTAGGGGAACTACATCGCCCTGATCTTCATACCAGATGAAGTATGTAGGCAGGAGATTGAGCTGATCTCTCCGGGCGCCTTTTCTTTTCTTATGTGAGTTGTTTGACAGTTGCTAGGCTCGAGTCCCCGACTCCTTAGCAATTCGTTGTCTGTTTGTTCTGAGTGTGTGTTTGACAGTTATAGGCTCGAGTCCCCGACTCCCTATCAACTTGTTGTGTTGTTGTGTGCTTGGAAGCCGATGTAAGTCCATCGAGTGGCATTTGGGTTCCAGTGTGTGTGCGTTTAGGTTCGGATGCTGATGTAAGTCCAGTGATTGGCATTCAGGCTCCACGTTTGCCTGTGTTTTGTGTGTTTGTGTGCGTGTCAGCCGAGCTACGAATGCTCTGATTCTTCTCTCGTCCGAGAAGATATGTATGCATAGGATGCGATATCCTAGCGAGCATGTGTCGTTTCCCCAGTCCGAACTACTTAGACTCTGATGTCTATGTTTGATAGACTAAGTAGGCCCAGGATGCGACATCCTGCCGAGTCAGTTTCAGTCAGTTTCTTTTGTCTCTTTCAGCCAGTGTGTGTGAGTTTGAGCAGTGTTTAGCAACCATTTATCCTTCCTTTTGTGCGTGGATCCCGTAGAGTACTACGGATGCGTAGGGGTGCTAATACCTTCCCTTCGCATAACCGACTCCCGAACCCATTCTCTTTGGTCGCGAGACCATGTCTTTTCCAGGTTTACTCTGAGCGTTTCCTTTCCCTCTTTTGGGATAAATAACGCACGGTGGCGGCTCTGTTGTTCTTCTTTTCCCGCCGGTTTTTCGCGTGATGCGACAATTGTGATCCCACAAAAGTTTAAAGCGCCCGCGTTTGACCGTTACAATGGAAGTTCTTGCCCCGAGACTCACCTGCAGGCTTTCGTCCGTAAGATCTCTGCATACACCATGGATCAGAAGCTGTGGATGTACTTCTTCCAGGACAGCCTGTCCGGAGGCTCCTTGGAATGGTACACCAAGCTAAAGTCCTCAGATATTAAAAACTGGCAGGATCTTGGGGACGCGTTCTTCAAGCAATATCAGTTCAACGCTGACATGGCTCCGAGTCGTACCCAGCTGCAGGGTATGTCTCAAAAGAATAATGAAGGGTTTAAGGAATATGCCCAACGGTGGAGAGAGTTGGCTGCCAGAGTGCAACCTCCTCTTGTTGACAGAGAGATGTCGGATCTTTTCATGGGGACCCTACAGGGGGCATTTGCTGAAAGAATGGTTGGTTGTCCGGTGACCAACTTTTCTGATATTGTCGTGGCAGGGGAAAGAATAGAGAGCTGGTTGAAGCTCGGAAAGATACAGGGTAGCGCCTCTTCTTCGGGATCGAAGAAGCCTTTTGGTAATGGTGGTCAGAGGAAGAAAGAGGGCGATACCAGTGCCGTGTATGCTCAACAAGGACCCAGTAGGGACCGTTAATTTCAGCACACTGCTGCGGTAACTATTCCTGCTGAACAACCGCAACAGCAACAGCAACAACCTCAACAACAGAGACAACCCTTTCAGCAGAGGCCTCAAAGGGCTGGTTATCAGATGAAGGGAAGGGCTATGGACAGGCAGTTTGATAGGCCTCCGGTAACCTATTCTTTTCTGTTCAAGAAATTGCAAGACTTGGGGCTGGTACAGACGAGGACTCTAACACCTTTGAGACCCGATCAAAGGCCAGCCAGCTATGATGAAAATGCAAAATGTGAATTCCACTCGGGTGCTCCCGGACACAATATAGAGAACTGTAAAGCTTTTAAGCACACAGTTCAAGACCTGGTGGATTCGAAGGCGATCAACTTTGCGCCATCTCCCAACGTTAATGCTAATCCCATGCCCGCGCATGGTCATAGGGGGTGAATGCTATTTCTGAAGAGAATAGAGTTGGGTTGTCTGATGTTGGTCAACTAAGGACTCTGTTGGCTGAGGTCAAGGGGCTGTTGTTGAAGAATGGGGTCAACCCGGGCTGTGGTGTTGATTGTGCTGAGTGCACTGTTGCTCCTGAGGGATGCATACTTCTGAGGAGGACTGTCCAGGGTCTGATGGACGAGGGGAGTATTGTGATTGAAAATAAGGCTGATAAGGGGAAGATGGAAGTCTCCACCATAACAATCTACTTTGATCCAGTGGATTTGTCTAATCTTGCTGAAGCGGCTCCAGTTACCATCACGGTACCTGGACCGATTCCCTATGACAAAGATGATGTCGTGCCATGGCATTATGGGGGAGAAGTCTATTGCAATGGTGAAAAAGTGGAAGACCAGACTGCAAGTGAAACCACTATTTCAAAGGTGGATAATGCCGGTGCCAGCGGTTTCACTCGTAGTGGCAGATTATTTGCGTCAGATGCCCTGAGGGGAGGAGAAGGAGAAAAAGAGAAAAAAGAAAAGGCCGAGGCTTTAGCCAGGGCGAAAGGAAAAGCAGTGGTTAATGATAGTACTCCAGTGGTGACGCCGGCGCCGGTAGGGTCGGAAGATAAGCTTGATGATGATGCAGAGGAATTCTTACGAATCATCAAGAAGTCAGAGTACAAGCTGGTTGATCATCTGCAGCAGACTCCGTCCAAAATATCAATTCTGTCATTGTTGTTAAGCTCTGAGGGGCATAGGGAGGCTTTGCTGAAAATATTGAAGAAGGCCTATGTTCCTCAAGAGATTACCATTAATCAGTTGGAAACGGTCGTGTCGAACGTGCATGCCAGCCATGGGTTGGGTTTTACAGACATGGATCTAACTATGGATGGGAGGAATCATAATCGGGCACTACACATTGCTATGGAATGTAAAGGAGCCGTGCTTTCGCATGTGCTGGTTGATACCGGCTCCTCTTTGAATGTGTTGCCAAAGAAGGCTCTGGCGAAGCTTAATTGTGATGGGCTGATTCTGACCCCGACAGATTTGATTGTTCGGGCGTTTGATGGGTCGAAGCGGGCCGTGTTTGGAGAGGTTGAGCTGCCAGTGAAGATAGGCCCTGAGGTGTTTAAGTCAACTTTCTATGTCATGGATATTCAGCTGGCATACAGTTGCCTGTTGGGTAGGCCGTGGATCCATGCTGCTGGGGCAGTGACATCGACTTTGCACCAGAAGCTGAAGTACATTTGTGAGGGTCAAGTCGTCACTGTGTGCGGAGAAGAGGACATCTTTGTCAGCCATCTGTCCTCATTTAAGTATGTTGAGATGGACGACGAGATCTGGGAGACGCCAAGCCAAGCGTTTGAAACCGTTAAGGTAGAGAATGCTCTTTTTGCCAAGGAGGAGGAGAAACCGTCCATCGCTTCGTACAAGCAGGCCGCCGAGGTGGTGAAGAATGGAGAGGCTCCTGGTTGGGGCAGAATGATGGATGTTCCCGCAAAGAAGGACCGCTTTGGAGTGGGGTACCAGCCGGGCCGAGGCTCAGGACAGGGCAGAGGACGTCGTACGTCAGTCACCTTCACCAGTGCCGGAATGCTGGATCCGGATCACATCTGCATGATGAGTGACGATGCTGATAGCGACTGTGACATGGACCGGTGGATAAAGCTGTGCGCACCAGGGATGGGAATCCAGAACTGGAAGGCTGAAAAGATCATCCGGGTCACTCTGCTGGAAGAGTAATATTTTTCTTGTTTTCAGTTTATATGCATGAAAGCCATACGTGTTGCCCGACACGTAATGGTTCATTGTAAGGGCCACCTCTTATTTAAATTTGCAAACTCGCATCATTAATAAAAGGATTTTTTTTCAGTTAAAAGCGGTGTTCCCTGTTTTTCATTTATTTTTGCAGTTTAAAAATAAAAACAAATAAAAATGGCAATGTTTTCGTTTTTCTTTTTTATTTGTCATACCGGTTCTAAGCAATGCATGAATCAACATTCATGCAGATGCGATCATTCTCCGGATCTCATTGATAACAATCCTGTTACACCCTTGTATGACTTCGACAATCCAATCTATCTTGCTGAAGAAGAAGACGAAGAAGATTGTGAACTGCCAGGGGAATTAGCCAGGTTGTTGAAACAAGAGGAGAAGGTGATTCAGCCGCACGAAGAGCCGATTGAGGTTGTAAATCTGGGTACCGACGAGGTTAAGAAAGAGGTGAAAATCGGGGCTGCTTTGGAGGAAAGTGTCAAGAGCAGATTGGTAGTGTTGTTGAAAGAGTATGTCGACATCTTTGCCTGGTCTTATCAAGATATGCCAGGGTTGGATACCGACATCGTTGTGCACAAGCTACCGTTGAGAACAGATTGTCCTCCAGTGAAGCAGATATTGCGCAGAACTCGACCTGACATGGCGATGAAGATTAAAGAGGAAGTGCAAAAGCAGTGGGATGCTGGTTTCCTTGCTGTCACTAATCATCCGCCATGGGTTGCGAACATCGTGCCAGTCCCGAAGAAAGATGGGAAGGTGAGAATGTGTGTGGACTACCGAGATCTGAATAGAGCTAGTCCGAAAGATGATTTTCCATTACCTCACATCGATGTGTTGGTAGATAATACAGCTCAATTCTCGATGTTTTCCTTCATGGATGGCTTTTCTGGCTATAATCAAATCAAAATGTCGCCAGATGATATGGAGAAAACAACGTTCATTACACCGTGGGGCACTTTTTGTTACAAGGTGATGCCATTCGGTCTCAAAAACGCCGGTGCTACTTATCAGAGGGCCATGGTGACTTTGTTTCATGATATGATTCATCATGAAATAGAATGCTATGTTGATGACATGATAGCAAAGTCCCAGACAGAAGAGGGGCATTTGGTAGATCTAGCCAAGTTGTTCGACCGGCTGAGGCAGTTCAGACTGAGGTTGAATCCGAACAAGTGCACTTTCGGAGTGCGGTCCGGTAAATTGCTGGGGTTCATTGTAAGCGAGAAAGGAATCGAGGTTGATCCTGCTAAAGTAAAAGCAATAAGAGAAATGCCTGAACCGAGAACGGAGAAGGAGGTTCGTGGTTTCTTAGGTAGATTGAACTACATTTCACGGTTCATATCTCATCTAACAGCCACGTGTGAACCTATATTCAAGTTGTTGAAGAAAGATCAAACGGTCAGGTGGAATAATGATTGCCAAGCGGCATTTAAAAAAATAAAAGAGTATTTGCAGGAGCCTCCGATTCTGATGCCTCCTGTGGAGGGACGACCGTTAATTCTGTACCTGACAGTCCTCGAGGGGTCTATGGGGTGTGTATTGGGGCAGCATGATGAGTCTGGTCGAAAAGAGCATGCCATATACTACCTTAGCAAAAAGTTTACCGACTGTGAAACAAGATATTCACTGCTCGAGAAAACTTGTTGTGCTTTGGTCTGGGCTGCTCGCCGACTAAGACAGTATATGCTGGTTCATACCACTTTATTGATTTCCAAGATGGATCCAATCAAGTACATTTTCGAGAAGCCAGCATTGACCGGACGGGTTGCGAGGTGGCAAATGATTTTGACTGAATATGATATACAGTATACATCTCAGAAGGCGATCAAGGGGAGTGTATTGTCCGATTACCTCGCTCAGCAACCCATTGAGGATTATCAATCGATGAAGTTTGAATTCCCTGATGAGGACATCATGTTTCTCAAATCGAAAGATTGCGAGGAACCAATCCCGGAGGAGGGGCCTGACCCTGAATCCGAATGGATTTTGATGTTTGATGGGGCCGTTAACGTGAATGGAAGCGGTGTTGGTGTTGTTTTGGTTACGCCGAAAGGATCCCATATTCCTTTTGCTGCCCGGCTAACATTTGAGTGTACCAACAACGTGGCTGAATACGAAGCTTGTATATTGGGGATTGAGGAGGCGATTGATTTGAGGATCAAGAACCTTGTCATATATGGAGATTCAGCTCTGGTGATAAATCAGGTTAACGGGAAATGGTATACGCATCAATCTCATTTGGTTCCGTATCGAGATTATACGAGGAGATTGTTGACGTTTTTCACCAAGGTGAAGTTGCATAATGTGCCCAGAGAAGAGAATCCTTTGGCAGATGCTTTGGCTACTCTGGCTGCCTTGATTAAGGTGCAGTGGTGGAATCAGTTCCCCAGTGTTAAAGTAGGTCGTCTAGATAGACCGGCTCATGTGTTTGCTGTTGATCCAGCGTCTGATGATGAGAAGCCGTGGTATTACGATATCAAGCGCTATCTAGAGACTCAAGAGTATCCTGAGGGAGCATCGAAGAAAGACCGAAAGACTCTGCGGAGGTTGGCCATGGTGTTTTACCTGAATAAGGATGGGGTTTTGTACAAGCGGAATTTTGACTAGGTCTTGCTCAGATGTGTTGATGATAGAGAAGCAAGCCAATTGATGAAAGAGATTCATGAAGGGTCGTTCGGTACCCATGCCAGTGGGAATGCAATGGTAAAGAAGCTGTTGAGAGCAGGTTATTATTGGATGACAATGGAGGCCCAATGTTTCAATTTCGTGCGGAAGTGTCATAAATGCCAGATTTATGCTGACAAGGTGCACGTGCCTCCAAATCCGTTGAGCTTAATATCGTCTCCATGGCCGTTTGCTATGTGGGGCATTGATATGATCGGAAAGATTAAGCCTACAACTTCGAATGGGCACAGATTTATATTAGTGGCTATTGACTACTTCACCAAGTGGGTGGAAGCAACCTCTTATACGAACGTGACAAAGCAGGTCGTTGCCCGATTTCTCAAGAGAGACATCATTTGCAGATATGGGGTTCCCGAGAGAATCATTACTGATAATGGTTCTAATTTGAACAATAAGATGATGGCAGAATTGTGCCGGGAATTCAAGATTGAGCATCACAATTCTTCTCCCTATCGCCCGAAGATGAATGGGGCGGTTGAGGCAACCAACAAGAATATAAAGAAGATTGTGCAGAAAATGGTGGTAACCTATAAAGATTGGCATGAGATGTTGCTGTTTGCGTTGCATGGGTATCGAACGTCGGTGCGTACATCTACTGGGGCAACTCCTTTCTCATTGGTATATGGAATGGAGGCTGTATTACCAGTTGAGGTTCAAATTCCCTCTTTGAGAGTCCTGATGGACGTGAAATTGCAAGAGGCGGAATGGGTAAGAACCCGGTACGAAGAGTTGAGCCTGATAGAGGAAAAGAGGCTAGCAGCCATCTGTCATGGACAGTTATACCAGCAAAGGATGAAGCGTGCTTTTGACAAGAAGGTACGACCTCGGGTATATCACGTAGGTGATATGGTGCTGAAAAGGATCCTTCCTCCTCAAAACGATCGAAGGGGCAAATGGACACCTAATTATGAAGGTCCATTCGTGGTCAAGAAGGTTTTCTCTGGCGGAGCCTTGTTGCTAACGACCATGGATGGCGAGGATTTTCCGTCCCCTGTGAATGCAGACGCAGTTAAAAAATACTTCGTATAAGAGACCCGCTGGACGAAAAGAACAAAATAGTCCAGGCAAAAATGGGCATCCCGGCGAACCAAAAAAACAGAAAGAAAAGGTTCGGGCAAAAATTAGGGATAAAAATGAAAAATGTATACCCGGCAAGTCGAAAACCTGAAAAGGCGACTTGGGCAAAAAAGGGTATCCCGGTGGACTGAAAACCCGAAAGGACGGTCCGGGCAAAAGAGGGATTGAAACGAACAACTGCGTCTAGCATGATCGTTCGCGCTTTGGTTAAGGCATCATGGATAATACCCGGTAGGGATCAATCAGAATCGTCTTGTTCAGAAGGCAGAAAGCATGGAGAGTCTGAGGACATATGGGGTGTAACCGAGTTGGAACTCGATGAGATCACAGGTTCACATTGCCATTAGGATAGATTTTTCCTTTTGTGCGCAAATACCTCTTTTCAGGAATTGCTTCCTTTGTATTGCTCAGTTTGAGCCACACTTTTTCAATCAATAAAATGCATATTCAGTCAAATAATTTTGTTTTTTGTTTTCATTACCGCTTTGATTGCAAAAACATCCAGATTGTTTGTGGTAAAGAATCTTGCATTTTTAGACATACAGGTCCCTTCCAATGCATGTTTATAAGATTGAAAGCTTGAAATCTTATTCGGAAGGTTAAGTGACCCAAGTGTTGAAATCTTGACACGCCTGGGGCACGGTTTTATCTAACGATCTGTTTTGCAGGAATTGTTAGATATTTTCACTCGCTTGCAGGTTGTGGTGGAAGCTGTTGAAAAGAAATCCCCATGGAGTCCAATCAGGGACGAGAGACGATGCAGAGACGTTGAGACGTACGCCAATCTTTGATATTAATCAAGAAGACTCTTCAAAATCGGAAGATTGGAAAGTCTGTAGAAATTCCCCGCAGGGTCCAATCAGGGACAGGCAAGTGGGAGAACAGTGCAGAGACGTAGAGACGTCCGACGACCCTTGGAATTAATCAAGAAGACTCTTCAAAGTCGGAAAATTGAAATTTCTGTATAAATCCCAGGAGTTCGATCTTCGTCGAGCGCGGAGTGATTGGGAGTACAAGATGATGGAGCAGAAAAGGTCCAGACGAGTCTGGGAATTCTCAAAGGTGGGAAGTCGGTACGAGATTGGGAGGTGGATACCATGATTCGACGAGTCGACGGGTGTTCTGTACCAACTTTTCTCATTTTCCCAGCTAAGTCCCCAAGCAGAGCTGTGAGGGCTAACTCCCCAGCAGATCCAAAGGTCTATGGATCCCTTAGCCGAGTCGAGATGGTTATCCCCGGCAGGTTTAAAACAGTGTTTCCTCAGCAGCCAGGCCTGAAGGTTGCTATTCCCCGAGTGGAGCGGGTTTCAATGAAATATATCTCCAGCAGCGTTCATCCTACCAGTGGATTGGATGAGTTTTCGTAGCAGACTGATATCTGTATCCCCAGCTGAGTTGATTCTACCTATGGATTGCATGGGTCCTCCCCAGCGGAGTGGCATTCACTTCCCTAGCAGGGTCAGGATGGTTATCCCCAGCAGGTGTCAAATCGATGCTTCCCCAGTCGCCAGGCCTGGAGGTTGCTGTTTCCCAGCGGAGCTATCTGTGAGCATTTCCCCAGTGAAGTCGACAGGTATCTGTGAGGGTTCTCCAAGCAGAGTCGAGATTGATATCCCCAGCAAGTCGAAGACTGTTGTATCCCCACAGAGTGTTGGTGGTTCTTATCCCCAGCAGTTTCCCGAGCGGATTGGGTGTAAAGGAGGTTCTTCCCCAGCAAGGGTTACCTTTTCCCAGCAGCAGTGCCCCCAGCAGGGTGGAATCGGAGTATTGACGAGTTCCTCAACAGAGTGTCTCGTGCTCCCCGGCAGAATCCCTTGAGGGGGACACTTTTTATACATTCATCATGAAAAAATAGCATAGCATGTTGCATAGAAAAATAATAAATTGCGTAGCATTTCCATGATTATGGAGCATTACGCAGAAAAATCGATCATGCATCATATTGCAAGCATAGGGCTAGTCTCAAAACCGTGGTTACTGTTTGAGAGGTGGTTTTATCCGCAGAGCAAGGTGTACTCCGAGGAGTCTAGCATCGTGGTTTTAATCACAGTAATTCCCCAGTAGTGCGATATTGGAGGAACTTTTCTGTCGGACAGAGATGGAAATATTATGTGATCAGCACAGTTCAAGCCGTGGTTATCGCTTGAAGCTTTTGTTTCGCCGGATGGTGAAGATGTTACTCTGAGGAGTCTAGCATCGTGATGTCAGATCAGCAATGTTCTCCGGTAGTGCGATAATGGATGACTTTTTCCGTCGGGCGGAGATGGGATCGAAATCGAAGGACGTTACGCGATCAGCGAGATTTTCGGGGTTCAACCGGAGAAAAGGAAATGTTGAGGCATTTTATGGGGTTCATATGGAGATTGGAGTTGAAGATTATATCCAGGATGAGGTCCTCAGGATTATCTTCTGTTCATGTGTCACCTTAGACTTTGGCGGAGTCCAATGGAGGTCGTTATAGGTGTCTTCGGATGAAGAGATGCACATGTTACCTTCCTTTGTGAAGGTGTACCCTCTGATATGTCGCCCTCAGAGTGGTTTGGTGTTATTTCCGAGTTGCCAGCGGAATTATCACGAGAGATGGGAGAACGGGGTTCAAATGGAGAAAAGGAAATGTTGCGACATTTTCTGGAGAACGGGGTTCAAACGAAGAAAAGGAGATGTTGCGACATTTTCTGGAGATCGGGGTTCAAACGGAGAAAGGGAAGTGTTGAGACATTTTCTGGAGATCGGGGTCCAAATGGAGAAAAGGAGACACGAGGTGTTTTCTGGAGATGGGGTTCATATTGGCGATCGCAAGTTATCGTCAGGCGACTGGGGTTCAAACTGGAGAATGGGGTTCATTATTTTGGCAAACAGGAGAACGGGGTTCAAATGCAGTGATCCGGGATCATTTGCGCAAAAGAAGATTTCGGGGTTTAAGAAAATGAAAAAAAGAGCGATCATCAGAAATTTCGGGGTTCAAGAAAAGCATAAAAAAGAAAGGAATGATAATCCCCAGCGGATATGTGGTGTTCAGGCCATGATTATCCCTGTGCTACCATTTATTTTGGTATCCAGGTCGACGTTGTTGTTTCGGTGATCAGGCCGACTTTCTCCGTACCAGACGGATTTTTCTTCAAGATTGTGTTTCGTCGCCGATCCTGACAGGCGTGGTTAATTATTTTCCCATCAGAGTGAAAATTGTTCGTCTGTTCTTGGTATTCAATCACTCTTCATCTTGATCATCTGAAAGCCGAGGCTATTCATATCGACCGGTTCACAGTGGATTGAATAGGGGCAGCTGTAACACCTCAAAATTTGCCCTCCTCTTTTGGGACTGGCTTAACATATTGCATATCATTTTTAGGTCATTAGGCATTGCATATTGCATATCATGTGGTTACATTGTGCAAGTTATCCTCCTAAGTCTTGGTCAGAAGATAAGAGGTGGAGATGCAAGCCTAGGGTTTTATTGATCGATCATTAGCCATCTGAGGATTGGGTTATGAGTTAGGGTTTTTGATTTCTCAAGGAGATTGGTCTTGATCTTGGTTGCAATGATACATCATCATCATCATGGTCTTGATATCATCCAAGAAGATTCAAGTGATTGATCATACACCTTGAGATTAGGGTTTTGACCACTGGTCAACCCTAATCAGTTGCATTGGGCCAATCAGGGCATAGCAAGGAGATGGGGTCTACAATGGATATGGGGATCATTCCATGGGTTTATGGAGCTTATTGAGGCTAGGGTTTCATCCTTGAGCCATTTCATCAGAGGATTGGGGCTCAGATTGATCAGTGCATTGCCAAATTCATCTATCAGTTGAAAAGGTCAACTGTGGTCAACTGTGCTTGATTTTATGGATTTGGAGGTAGGAGAGAGTTGGATACACTTCATTCATGTTGAAACAAGTTTCATTTGACATGTCAAAGCTCAAGAATGAAGAAAATAAAGTCAGGACAAAAATTGCCAAAAATGGAAAGTGACTTGTAATGGAAGTTTCCAAAAATGGAAAGTTTTTCACCACAAATTTACATGTCCAAAGAAGCTTCAAATGAAAATTTGTTCAACATGAAAGTTGTAGATGTTGTTCTCACCTTTCCAAAAAGTCCAAGAACTTGAAATTCCCATGTATGGTTGACAAGTTATGGTCCATTCATTTTCAAAAAAGACCTATAATCAAAGTGGCATAACTTTCACATGGAGTGTCCAAAATGAGTGATCTTTTTATGAGCAAACTCCATTTCACATGTACTTTCATGGTGCATAATCAAAATTCATCAAAAATGGTCAATGCAAAAGGTCAATTTTCAAGTGCACTAATTAAAATCCAAGGGCAAAATGGTCCAACTTGCAAAATAATTGGAATTTTGGCATGGGGGTTTTTGCAACACATCACAAATTCCATTTAGAAGATGTTTGAGCTGTCATGAGCTGTCATATGGTGATAGTTGGCAAGGGCATTTTGGAGCTTTCATTGAAATTTCACATTATGCTAATTTCACTCATTTGTGCTAATTTGAGATTAACAAAGTGATTAAGTTGAAGTATAAGAGGATAATCATAACAGAATGCTAATCACAATTGCAATTCTCAAGATTCATAACTAACTTTCCCTCCAAAAGTGCAAATTCACCAAAAGTTTCATCAAGCATTTTTCACAAAATCTTCATCAATTCTCAATCATTTTTCGAAATTCCTTTTGATTCATCTTCCATCAACCTTCCTCTCCAACTGTCTTGGTGAGTTGTTGCAAGGATCTTCAAGAACAAGGACTGTTGCAAGTGAGCATGACAATGGCAAATTGAAATTTCTCACACGTGGAGCTGTTTTGGATCAAGCTACGAGTTGCATTCACTTTGCTCAACCTCAATCTCAATCTGTTTTGGACTTTGGCACGAGGAAACACAAGATTTCATCACTGCTCCATTCAAGGTACCAAAATTCGAACCTCATTATTCTTTGAATTGAGATGTGCGTTTTGTAGTACGTTCATTGTAGATTAACAGGATGTGATTGGTTTTTGATTTGGTGAACTGATGAGGAAGTAATCGTGATTTTTAGTTTTGATGTCATAACTTAAAATGCTCGATCCCGATTGTATGTTAGAAATTAGGAGAAATGAGTTACATATTCTGAATGTGCATTGAAGGACGGTTCCATGGACTATAAGTTTGTTGATTTTCATCAAGATTTGATGTTCATGATGTTGCTGCGTTTTCTGGAAATTCATGAGGAAGAACACGTGAAATATGCTGCTAGATCTTCATTTTGCATTTCCTGATTTGAATTGTTGTTTACCGCCTAAGCCAGCCTATCAGCGCGCGCCATGCAGTCTTTTCCGAACTACGTCGTTTTGGCTAATGCATTAAAATTTACAAAACTGCCATTTCAGCCTTTAATTAATTGATTTATTCTATTTCTTTTTCATTTGTTTTTCATTTAATTACATGATCTAAGAAAAATCATAGAGGCTTCATTTTTCATCCAAATTGAGTGCAATTTTTTGCATAATTCTCATGATGATGTGTAGAATTTAATGGTTATTTTTGTGGATTTTTTGCATGTATGGAAAATTAAAATGCCTAGGGTTTGTGGAATATGTCACATTTGTATACACTTTGCCAAAACTTACATGAAATGCTCATACTTGTAAAGAAATGAATGAAAATTTTTGTGCTTATTCTGGACATGTTGATGGTGATTTTCATGTAGAGTTTGTGATTTTTGGATACTTGGTGATGTAGATATGATTTTTTGAATAGAGGTGTGACAATTTGTGTCACACCAAGCTATGTCAACTTTCTGATTTTATTTGCCTGACCTAGAGATGTTGAATTGCTCCAATTTTTTTGCATGAATGAACATTGATATGTCAAGATAACATGTGATTTTTGCTGGAATTTTTGGTTGCATTTTCTAATTGATTGATAATTTTCTTCTCTGTGTGCTCATTTGGTAACCTTGTGTGACACATGTTGGCATTGTGTTTGTGAAATTCTCATATGGTATTGGATGAAGATGAAATTTGATATGAGCATTCTAGACACATTATAGGACATTGTGGTTTTGATTCCACTCATTTCTTAGTTGTTGTCACTGTTTTATGAATTATTGAAGTAGATGCTTGTTTGGATGCCTTGAATTGGCTTGTATAAATGTGTCTGGACTTTTTGATTTTCATTGACCTATTTTATTTTGTCCAATTGAGCTGAAAATTGACATGCTATACATTGAATGAGTCCTGTTTAGGTGTGAATTTTTGTGGAATTAATTGAATTGATTTGGTATGCTTTTGAGTAAGATAGTTCTGTTTGGTCTTTTGAAGTTGCAAATTGCATGATTAATGTTAAATTGTGCATGAAATGATAATGGTGAATGGTATGAGCATGGGACCAATTGCATTTGCTTTTAATTTGTTCGAATGTGATTTTGGTTGGTTTGTACTTGCTGTTTTGATTTTTTTTACCCCTTTGGACCCTAGGCTTGGCCTAGTGGTCTAGTTTCTCACCTTTGGTTTGGATTTTCAGGTTAAAAGTGCAAAAGGCTTAAGGAGAGAAATTCAAGTTGTAAATTGAGTTTTGTTTGATGTTGCAAACTAACATTGACTTTGTGTTATAGGTTTGATGCTTGAGCCTGAGCTCATGGCTTGCACTTATGTGCATTAGCTTGTGTTTAACTGTACAGATTAACTGATTGACTTTTGCTGTTTATTGTTGGTTTGTCTGAGTACTGATGATACTTGATTGATTTCAGGTACATTTAGTCGCTTACAGTTCTTTAAGAACTTGCTTGCTGTTTCTTGGTTTTTAAACCAGTTGAGGTAGACTCTCTTGTCTTCATGTAGTCTGGAAGACCTGGCTTGTTATTTAGCCAGGCAACTGTCTGAAGTCCTCCTTAAGAGGCGATGTTTGTGATTGTTTACTTTTGTGCCAAGCAGGTGAAGACCTCTATGAGGCAATTGGCGGAACCCAAGGGATATGCAATCTATCCCCCGCTATTCTGTGAGTCGTCCCTCTGCTCACACCACTGTGTTGATGCATTGGGATACAAACCCAAGATCTTGTGTTGTTGCACAATCGAGTCAGAGTCTTTGAGCGTAGAAGGGTCCCTCCATTCTGGACCCACGCTCCTTTGTCTAAAGCTCTCCCTGGTCAGGGATAAGAGCTGTGAAGTCTAATCTTCACTCACCTTTCATCAGCTTCACCTTAGCCTCTCAATGGCAAGGTTAAGAGCTAACTCTACCTTTGTACAGATGACTTGCTTCGGCAGTCCACCCTTGTTTGAGCCTCACTTGACTGGATATAGTGTGTGCTTTGTGAATATTTGCTTGAGATACTTGTTTTATTTTGTTTGATGCTTGCATGCTTGCTTTCTTCCTGGATAGGATTAGCTTGCTGTTGCGCAAGTAGGTAGAAACCACAACATAGGGCAATGATGCATGATAACACTAGGCTCGAGTACAGCTCCCTGGTAGTGTGTCTCCCCTTGGTTTCTGGCTAGAATTTCTTTCCCTTTCAGGGGAACTACATCGCCCTGATCCTCGTTCCAGACGAGGTATGTAGGCAGGAGACCGTGCGAGGTCTCTCCAGGCACTTTTTTCTTTTTGTGTGTGTTTGCTTGTTATCTTCTGGCGTGTGTTTTGGTTCGGATGCCGACGTAAGTCCAGTGATTGGCGGTCGGGCTCCACGTTTGCCTTCTGGTGTGCGTTTTGGTTCGGATGCTGATGTAAGTCCAGTGATTGGAATTCAGGCTCCATGTTTGCTTGTGTTTGTGTTTGCTTGTTTGGCGTGCGTGAGCCGAACTACGGCAGCTCTGATTCTCGTTCCAGACGAGATACGTAGGCATAGGATGCGACGTCCTATCGAGCTCTCTTCTTCTTAACCCCACCTGTGTTGTCTTAGCGTGTGTGTATGATGTTTGTCTGTTTATTTTAGCAACCTTTTCTTTCTTTTAGAGCGTGGATCCCGTCGAGTACGACGGACGTGAGGGGTGCTAATACCTTCCCCTTGCGTAACCGACTCCCTTACCCTTTCTCTTTGGTCGCGAGACCATGCTTTTTCCAGGTTTCTCTGAGCGTTTCCTTTCCCTATCTTGGGATAAATAACGCGCAGTGGCGGCTCTGTGTTGTTTTTGTTTTAGACCGCCGGTTGTTTTTCGCGGATGCGACAGATATAACCAGGCACACATATCAACCTGCTCTTTCAAAAGGGCTACCATTCTGCTCTTGACTTGCCTCTGAAGCGGCCTCAACTTTTCACTTTCTAACCTCGGCGGAGCTTGGAGTAACAATCTTGAATCGCTCCTCGTGCGGTTGAATCACCTTCTCCTCTTGTTTCAATAACCTGGCTAATTCCAACAGATCACAATCTTCTTCGCCTTCTTCTTTGGCCTGATAGATCGGATTGTCGAAGTCATACAGAGGTGTAACCGAATTGTTATCGATGAGATCAGGAGGGTAATCACTTTTGAGGTTGGAAATGAGACAAATCAAAAGGAAATAGAACGAAAAACATTGCCATTTTTATTATTATTATTTTTTTAAAACTGCAAAAAATGAAAAACAGGGAACACCGCTTGTAATCACAAAAACATCCATTTATTACTGATGCAAAATGTTGCAAAATGAAACACATGAGGTGGCCCTTACAATGGACCATTACGTTTCGGGCAAAACGTATGGCTTTCATGCAAACAAAATTAAAACATAGAAATACTACACTTCCGGATGAGCGACAGTGATGCTTTTGGAGGCCCTCCAATTGCCTGGTACGCACGACTTTATCCATAGCTCGAGCTCGCGGTCGCAGTCGATCTCTTCACTCACTGAACAGGCATGATCAGAATCCAGCATTCCTGCACTGACAAAGATGTGCGGTGGACGACGTCCTCTGTTTGGTCTAGACGACTCTTGATCTGGATAACCAATCCCGAACATGTCTGCCTTTACCACTATGTCAATGATTCTACCCCAACCTCGGGCCTCTTTGTTTTTCACCACCTCTAGAGCTTGTTTATAAGAAGAAATGGACAGCTTCTTCTCTTTCTTGACAACAAGAGCGCTCTCCACCTGGACGATTTCGATTGCTTGACTGGGTATTTCAAGTTTTCCAATGTCCATTTCTACTTCTTTCATCTTCTGTGCGTGTCTCCCATCAATGCACACCCCTCCGTGGCAACGGCCGCACAACAATTATCAATAACAGGGGAAACTCCATCCTGCACTAGAGGTTCTGGGACCATAGACACGGGAACCTTTAACTGATTTTCCTCAGTCATCTTCATTCCTTTCTTGACCTTTTTCACCATCTTCATCTTTACAGGACCCTTCCTGGGTACCGGGTTGACATCCCCCTCCATGATTTGTGCCAAGCTGATGATTTTGGAGTCCACCATGTCCTGGACAACATGCTTGAAAGCCCTACAACCCTCAACACCGTGCCCGGGTGCCTCAGAATGGAACTCGCACCTGGCATTCTCATCATAGTGTGCAGGCCTCTTCTGTTGTGCTATGGGAATCAAAATCCTTGGTCGGACTAAACCCAAATCTCTCAATCTCCTGAACAAAAGGGTATAAGTCACAGGTGGTTCCTCAAACTGACGATCCTCCTTCTTCTTCTTCACCTGGCTCTTAGATCTCGGTGCCTTCTGTTGAGGTGGTGGTTGTTGCGGGGGTACAGGTGAGTTACCGACAAGAGTGGTTACAGCAACAACATAAGGATGAAAACGATCCTTACTGCGTTCTTTCTTTGCTGGCACACCACTTGACTCAACCTCCTTTTTGAGCGGACCACTGTCAGAGCGTTTCTTTGCTACCGAGCCAGAGGGATTTGTTACATCGGATGATGGAGCCTTTCCCTGAACTTTCTCCTTGATCATCCAGCTCTCAATCCTTTCCAACCTCTCAGCAATCGCCTTCTGCCCCAAGGCGAGCCCCTGCACGGTTTTGAACAACTCCCCTATCATCTCTTTCAACTCGAAGATATCGGCGTTGGGGGGATCCATTAGTCTGAGCTACTTGAACGGAAGAGCTATGCGCACCAATTAGTCACTGACACCTACAAAATAGCAAAAATGTTAGTATGACTCACACATGCAATGTCTATCCATACCAGGAAAATTCTGTCCTTTGATTCCGGTTTCATCGAGACAAATAAAATTTTATCAACAACATTCTGACATCTGGATGTCTCTCAACCTGAGTCTCAATTAAAAAATAATGGACCCTGAGTATGGACAGACATGAGTTGAATGCAGATGAATGCGAAATGATATGATGCAAATGCATGAATGCAGGTTACTGTGCCACCAAGTCATCTGAAGACCCAATCTCTGAACCAGTCACAGTCAACTGAGTCTCCATAAATCCGACTTGGGGAGTTCCGAAATAAACGGAACTGAAGATTACATCACTATCATCACAGGAATATCCACTGAATGTATGACAGTCAGATCCTCTGAACAAGTACTCTCAAATTCAACCCGGGGATCCGAAATAAACGGAACCCGCTGATAAACAACGGACAGAACTCCGGCGTCCCAGAAATAAATGTCCATAATTCACAGTCACCATCAGTACCGGGAGTCACCAACTGTACCTGTTAAAATGACCAATCCCCCCCACTCACGGGTGTCATCTAGGCCAGGGTAATGTCGAGAGAAACGCAGCATAAATAACCTTTCGCAGAATATCATCCTGTGCACACCCGATGTATGCACCGATAATATCCCACCAGGGTCTGAACTGCTCGTGATATCAATGTTCCGCTAAGTGGCGTACACCACCCGCTTCCCATGAATCACTCTATTCCTAGGTTTCCTAGATTTCACTCATAGCCTGGGTATTGGGCCTTTTACCTCGAGTAACTCCCACCCCAAACAGAGAAACACAGCACAACCAGCAGATGAATATGAATGAATGCAAACATTAATGCAAACAATAAATGCAAACAGTAAATGCAAACATATACAAATGAATGCAATAAATAACAGCACAAAGCAACCAAAGCCCTAACCTAGAGAGCGCTAGGAGAGACTCGCTTAGGGAAGACGGACCAGCACAGGTCAACTTCTCTATTTTCCTCAGCAGAGTCGCCAGCTGTCGCATTACGCGAAAAACCGGCGGGAAAACAAGAACAACAGAGCCGCCACCGTGCGTTATTTATCCCAAAAGAGGGAAAGGAAACGCTCGAAGTAAACCTGGAAAAGACATGGTCTCGCGACCAAAGAGAATGGGATCGGGAGTCGGTTATGCGAAGGGAAGGTATTAGCACCCCTACACATCCGTCGTACTCGACGGGATCCACGCACAAAAGGAAAGAAAATGGTTGCTGAAACACTGCTCACACACACACACTGGCTGAAAGAGACACGAGAGAACAAACAAAACTGACTCGGCAGGATGTCGCATCCTGGGCCTACTTAGTCTATCAGGCATAGACATCAGAGTCAAAGTAGTTCGGACTGGGGAAACGACACATGCTCGCTAGGATATCGCATCCTATGCATACGTATCTCCTTGGACGAAGGAGAATCAGAGCATTCGTAGCTCGGCTGACACACGCTAAATCAAACAAACAACACACGGGTAAACGTGGAGCCCGAATGCCAATCACTGGACTTACATCAGCATCCGAACCGAAACAAACCCACACTGGAACCCGAATGCCACTCGATGGACTTACATCAGCTTCCAAGCACACAACAACACACACAGAGGGGTTGAGGACAAAGGAGGGTTGAAAAAGAAAAAAGGGCGCCCGGAGAGATCAGCTCATCTCCTGCCTACGTACCTCATCTGGTATGAGGATCAGGGCGACGTAGTTCCCCTACGGAGGGAAAAAGGACTAGCCTAACCAGATAACAGAGGGAGACACAACTAGGGAGACTACGACTCGAGCCTAGATGTTATCATGCAAAATCATCCCTAAGTTAAGGTTTCTAGCTAACTTGCACAGGAAGCAAGCCTATCCTAAACATGACTTGCACAGGAAGCAAGCCACACCAAACCTATCTTGCACAGGAAGCAAGCTAAAGCAAACCTAACTTGCACAGGAAGCAAGCTAAAGCAAACACACAAACACAAGTAGCACACACTATATGCAAGCAATGGGCTCAAACAAGGTTAGGTTTTAGTCGAGGGGTCATATCAACCTCAACAAACAAACCACTGGAACTGGGTAGTGTTAGCTCTTAACCTTGCCATTGAGGGGCTAAGGTGAAGCTGATGGAAGGTGAGTGAAGATGAGACTTCACAGCTCTTATCCCTGGCCTGGGAGAGCTTAAGACAAGAATGTGTGGGTTCAGAAAGGAGGAACCCTTCTACACATTTGAAACTGACTCAACTGTACAATTGTACAAGATCTTGGGTTTGTATCTGCAATGCATCAACACAGTGGTGTGAGCAAAGCAGATGACACACAGAATAGTAGGGGATAGGTTGCATATCCCTTGGGTTCTGCCAATTGCCTCTTCACTTAGGAGGTCTTTGACTCTATACAAGGACAAATGTAAACAGTCACAAACATTGCCTCTTAAGGAGGACTTCAGACAGTTGCCTGGCCAAGTAACAGGCCAGGTCTTCCAGACTACATGAAGATAGGAAGTTATACCTCAATGCAAATTGCTATTAAGCAAAGCAAAGCAAAGTTCTTAAAGAACTATAAGCAACTAAAGGTACCTGAAACCAGTCAGACAACATCAGTATTCAATTCAAAGTTAAATCAAAATGAGATAGAAATCAACAGTCAACACAGTCAGTTAAATGTGAAATGCACAAGGCTCAAAGCATGTGAGCCAAGCAACCTACAAAACAAACAAGTTAGTCATGACAATCAAGCAGGCTCAATCAATTTGTATTGATCTCTTTGGGTATTTGTTGCTTAACCTGAAACAACAAACTTAAGCATGAGCAACATGACCACTAGGACAAGCCTAGGGTCAAAAGGGGATGAGAAAGTCAAAACAGCAAGTGAAATCCAATGAAAATCATATTCAAACAATCAAGAAGCAAACTCAAGTGGTCCCATGTTCATATCATTCATCATCATGATTTCATAAACAGATTAGGTCAAAGCATGGCATATGGAAGCTCATAGAAGTCAACAGCAAGACTCAATTCAAAACCAATCATAAACAATTCCAAAAATTCTCAAATAATTCATGATCAAATATCATCCATAACATGATAAGCACACCAAATTTCAGCTCAATTGGACAAGGGGAAGTTGGTCAATGAAAATCGTAAAGGCAAGGCAAGTTCAAACATGCTCAAAGAAGTCAACCAAACATGCACTAACTTCAATAAATCATAAATCAGTGACAACATATGAGAAATGAATGGGATTAAAACCATGATAAACCTTAAGATGTCTACTAATCACATGTAAAATTCCATGTCCATCCAATAATGTATGAGAATTTCACAAAACAAATGGCATCAAGTGTCACAAAAGTCAACATTTTGGTCAAACAAGGGAGAAATTATCAATGAAATAGAAAATGCATTCCAAAATTCCAGAAAAATTCATACATATTCTCAACATCTGGAATCATGTGCATGCAAAAAATCAGACCAAATTGAGTTCATTAGGCAAGGTAAATAAAATCATGAAGTTGGACATCAATGGTGTGACACAAATTGTCACACCCTAATTCAAAAAATCATAACTCACAAACCAGCAATGATAAATTCACAAACTCTATACCAAAATCACCATGAATGTGTCTAGTTTAAGCACAAAATATTTGGGAGCCATTGGATAAAGCATCATCATTTCACAATTGATTTGGCAAAGTGTACAAAAAATGGACGAATGAACAAAACCCTAGCACAATTAAAAATCTACTCATCCAAAAAATCTGGAAAAAATATGATAAAAAACTAGAGATCAAGATGAACATTTCACAAAAAACCCCATGAATTTTGGATAACAAATGATTGACTTATGAATTTTGTAAGATTGTGTAACAAATGAAATAATTATTGAGAAAATAAATGAATTAATGGATAATGTGGCACGGCAGTGGCATTTTTGCAATTACTGGGAATTGTTAATGAAACGCAGCGCATGGGAAAGAGACGTGGCGCTCAATGATTTGTCATGGGCAATGGAACAGTGAGAAGCATGCAATGCAAGAGCCAAACGCGGACAGGACAAGAATTCTGGGCATTTTTTAGGGTTTGTGAAGCTACAGGACATCATCATCTTCACCAAAAAATCGTGAAACAAATTTTTGCCCAGAAATGAACAATAAGTATACCAATAGACTCAGCAAGCAACATACATTCATAATCTAACATCCATTTTCATTGAATCAAGCTAAACATCATGAATCAAACAAAAACATCTTAGAACACCAAGTTTCATTTCAGCATATCTTCCTAATTACTCAACCATTTTTAGTGATTTAAGTTTCATTGTAACCAGCAAAGCAAGCTCTATACAAAGCATATCTTGATTTTAAGAATAATGAAATTCGAAACCTTACCAAATTTGAAGTGCAGTGTCGATTCAGGTGTTGTTTGGTCGTGTAAGCTCAAAACAGTCGTTCTTCCAGCTCCCAAATGATGAATGGTCAAGTATGGAGTGTTCATATGCCTTGCTTCTAGCTTCAAACAAATTCTGCCATGGGAGAGCTTCTTCAAAACAGTAGTGGAAGATGGCTTTACAGGTGGAATACAATGCTTGCCATGAACTCAAAAATGGTGGTGAGTGATGAAGCAACCAAGACCAGCTCGTGTTCTTTGGAGTTTTTTTTCAAGAAAGGTTCCAAAATGCAAAATGAGGGTTTGAGAGAATATGAGACTTTTTGATCTGTTTGAGAATAGTGGCTAGGGCTTTTCAGAGTGAGAATGAAGTATATATTTGCTGTTTAGTGTTTGTATTAGATGGTTAATGGAAATGTTAAGCATAATTTGCATAATGACATGTGTTTGCTAATTTTGGATTTCCACTTAAAATGACATGGTGTGTGTGTACAGTTGCGAAAATGGGCCTCAAACATGTCCAAAATGTGTTTTCAGAACATTTTCAATTGGTAGGAGGTGTTGGAATTGGTTAATTTGCAAAGTCAATTTTTCACTTCTCTTGAAATAATTCAAGTCACTTCAAAAAGTGCCATTTTGATTGGTGAACATTTGGTGAATTATGATGACATATTTGGAAAGAGGGCATCAAATGTGACTTGTAGCAAAAAACCCCACCCAATTTGGCCAAATGGTTTGGAAGATATGGTCTTCTGAAGTTCAAATATTTTTGAGAATGATTTGATCATAACTTGCCAACCATACATGGGAATTGAGTGTTCTTGGACTTTTTGGAAATGGGAGAACAAGATCTTAAACTTTCATGTTGGGCAAAAATTCATTTGAAGCTTATATCATGATTTAATTTTGAGGATCAAGACTTTCCATTTTTGGCAAATTCCAATTATAGGTCAACTTTCTATTTTTGGAAATTTCTTGTTTGACTTCAAATTCTTCCATGATGATGTTTGACATGTTATATGAGGCTTATATGGACATGAATGAGGCCTCTCAAACCAATTCCCACCATCCAATCACTGATTAAATGCACAGTTGACCAACAATTGACTTTCTAGGGTTTCTGGTGGACTGCACACTGACTGATGACTTCTGAGCAATCAAACCTTGACCAAATCACTTCAAAAGGACCCCTAGGTCATGTGAACATGTTGGACCAACCCTAGGCCCTTGTCTCAAAGGAAAATGCACTGGCTTGCTTGATTGACTGATCTCCTGACCAGTTTGACCTAATCCGTCTGATGAACCTGCACTTGGGCAAAGGGACAATGCAATGTTATGCAGTGGACTATGTTAATGCTATGACCTAATATGAGAAGGTATGTACAATGATAGGTGCAAATTTGAGGTGCTACAGGTTCCAATGACATGGAAACCCTTTGGTTTCTGAACAAGATCCCAAACGTCATTCCTGGTGAATTAATTCAGTTCATATTGCATATCCAAAATCCACCCATTATCCCGAAGAGCTTCATCAATGGATGTGGGCTCTATCAGAGATACCAAACCCATAAGAGTTTCTTCAGAAGGTTTGAATTAATATCGAGTTATGATTTGTGCATCTTTATCTCCCATAATCAATTCTTCAGAATGAAAGGCTTTTGATCTACTTTTATTCTGATGAGTTGAAGCAATAATGGCTTCTGTTGAGTCACTTTTGAGTCTTTTGCTTCAACATCCTTTGCTTTTCCTTCTGAGTCTTTATCTTTAGATTCTGAGAAGTTAATCTTCATATCTGCAAATTTCTCAACTAACTTTAAATTTTCAGGGTCAAGCTTATCATTCAATCTAACATAAATTGATTATTTGACAATTCATGTCTCAATGTTAAAGATTTTGTAGCCTTTCAAGCGTTCAGAATATCCTAACAATAAACACTTATGTGCCTTAGAATCAAACTTCCCAAGATTCTCTTTAGTGTTCAATATAAAACACTCATAGCCAAAAGGATGAAAGTAAGAAATGTTGGATTTTCTGTTCTTCCAAAATTCATAGGGAGTCTTACCCATAATAAGTCTAATAGAAATCCCGTTTTGAATATAACAAACTGTGTTAACTGCTTCGGCCTAGAAATGCTTAGCCATATAAGATTATAGGATCGTGGTGCGGGCCATTTCTTGCAAAGTCTTATTCTTCCTTTCTACAACCCTATTTTGCCGTGGAGTTCTTGGACATGAGAAATCATGGGAAATACCATTTGCATCAAAAATATTTTCAAAATGTTTATTTTTGAATTCGCCACCATGATCACTTCTGACTATGACTATTTTGCAATCCATCTTTGTTTGCACTAGTGAGCAAAAGGTAGAGAACACAAAATGTGTCTCATCCTTGTGTTTCAAGAACTTTACCTATGTCCAACGACTATAGTCATCAATGATGACCAATCTATACTTCTTACCATTGATAGAGGAAGTTTTCACTGGTCAAAACAAATCAATGTGTAGAAGTTCTAAAAGTCTAGAGGTAGAAACAACAGTTTTCACTTTGAAAGATGTTTTAGAAAACATGCCTTTTGACATGCTTCACAAAGAGAATCTGAAGCGAACTTCAGGTTGGGTAAGCCTCTGACTAATCCAAGCTTATTTAGCTGAGAAATCCTTCTCATGCTAACATGGCCCAAACGTCTATGCCATATGCATTACTCCTTATTAACAGACATTAAGCATTTTATATTTTGATCCTTAAGATCAGAAAGCCTGATTTTATAAATGTTGTTCATTCTCTTTCCATTAAAAAGGATTGTACCATCTTTCTGACTAACATCCTTATAAGACTTTTGATTAAAAATGATATCATAACCATTGTCACTAAGTGTGCTAATAAACAATAAGTTATGCATCAAACCATCGATCAAAAGAACATTAGTAATAGAAGAAAGTTTACCATTACCAATAATTCCAGAGCTAATGATCTTTCCTTTCTGGTTTCCTCCGAAACCAATGAAGCCTCAAGGCTTAAGTTCCAAATCTTGGAACATAGACCTTCTTCCCATCATATGATACCAACATCCATTGTCCAGGTACCATGACTGGTGTTTCAACTGAGCTGCTAAGGATGTTTGTAACATAAATTACTTTATCCTTAGATACCCATTTTCTGGGTCCTCTTTTGTTAGTTTTCCCATAGTTTCTTACAACTTTGAGTCTTTGTGCAGAAGGATAATTACGGGGAATTTGTGCATGATATTTAGGCTTCAGAACTGAGTTCTTACCCTTTGTAGGTTTCTGTGTATGTGTAGAAAAATCAAGCTCAGTTCCAGTAAACACTAAATGCTCATAAAGAGGTTTCAGTTTAACCTTCTGACTTTCATCAGGTTTTAAAGTTTTTGTACAATATAAACCTTTCTTTCCGTTTTTGCTAACTCCATAGATCAAAGAAGCCATTTTTCTTCTAACTATGCTTTTAGCCAGAAAGTACTAGAATGATTTGTCATATCTGATGACACAATCAGTACCAGAAGCTTCTGAGACTATTTCTTCCTCTGAAAAATTTCTTTTCAAAGCAGATTTGTTACTTTCTAAAGAAAATACTTTTTCATTTAGGGAAGAAATATCTTTCTCAAGCTCACTACGAGTTTCTGAAGCAACTACTTGGACTTGTTTAAGGTCCTTGTACCTACTTTGAAGACTATGGTACTTTTCCAATATTTTAGAGAGACATGACTCTAAATAAGAATAAGATAGATTATAAAATACCTCTTCAGAATCGGAATCTGATTTTGATTCTGACAATACCTTGTCTTATGGTTCTTCAGAACCTTTTGGATCAACTATTGTTGCCATCAATGCAACATTGGCTTCTTCCTCGTCAGAATCTTCTTCTTCTGATTATGAGTCGTCCTATGTAGCCATCATCCCCTTCTTTCCTTTAGGAAAATTATTCTTAGGACTTCTGTCCTTTTTCAGCTTAAGACATTCATTATTGTAGTGGCCTGACTCCTTGAACTCAAATCAGATAACCTCTATACCAGAACCTTGCTTCTTCTATCTAGACGAAGAATCAGAACGGCCAACAGTCCTTCTAGCTCTCTGAACTTTCCTTGACCATTCTACTTGTGCTTCTAGAGTCTGTTGACCCTCTTTGAAATCAGAGAGAACTCATCATCGTCTTTTGAGTCTTCATCAGAAACTTCTGATTCTTCCTTAGCTTGATAAGCTCTTGTCTTCTCAGGCTTAGACTTTAAAGCACTGGATTTACCTCGCTTCTGAGGTTCATCTTCCTCGAGTTCAATCTTATGGCTTATCAAATAACTAACAAGAACTTCAAGACTAATACTATTAATATCCTTTTCTAGCTTCAAGGCAGTTACCATATGTCTCTATTTTTTAGGAAGACTTATGATTATCTTCTTGACATGGCCAGCCGTACAATATCCTTTATCCAGAACTTTCAGTCTTGCAACAAGCATCTGAAATATTGAGAACATAGTCTCAACGGTTTCATCATATTCCATTATGAATGCCTCGTACTTCTGGATTAAGGCCAAAGCCTTTATCTCCTTTACTTGAGCATTCCCCTTATGAGTCATCCTTAGAGAGTCGAATATGGATTTGGCAGAATCTTTGTTTATTATCTTCTCATACTCAGTATAAGAGATAGCATTTAACAATATATTTATAGCCTTAAGATTATTTTTGAAATACTTCTTCTGTTGATATGTCATAACACTTCTTGCTATATTATTTTCTTCAGCATTAACTGGGTGAATGTAGTCATCGACTACAAGATCCCAAAGATCAACATCATAAACAAGAAAGAAAATTTTAATTCTATCTTTCCAGTAATCAAATTTCTCACCATCAAAGATTGGTGGTTTAACACTGCACTTATCTCTCTCATTGTTATTAACAATGTTACGTTGTTTCTCACATAAACTGGATCGGCACCGAACACAATGAAGTGTTGATAATTTTTTTATCACAATCAGAACCGGAGCTCTAATATTAATTGAAGGCGTGAAAAACACAAGAAGGGGGGTGGGGGTGAATTGGGTTTTAAAAACAAAATCTTTTTACCAACTCAAGAACACAACTTAAATGTTAATAACAAAGAGATAAAAACACGAGTATTTTTTTCTGGTTCGCTTGAAACTCAAAGCTACTTCAGTTCACCCGCCAAGGTGATTTTGCCTTATACACAAGGACTTAATCCACTATAATCAACTTATTACAATAATCACAAAGAATAACCTTCTTTGTCTTCTCGAGGATATGACTATACCCTAGTCTCCTTACGGAATAACAAAGAACAACTTTCTTTGTCTTCTCAAGAATCCGACTATACCCTAGTCTTCTTAAGGAAAATCAAACAAACAATTTGAATAATATTCTGTGTGTTACAAGTTGCTTCTACACAAGCAGATTTTACACAAATGAATTACAAACACTTAAAGAAAAATTATGTATAAAATTGATATCTTTTCACAGGGAAATAGAATTGTCAAATTATTGTAGTGCTTCATCTTCTTATTCAAGTCTCTAAGTCCCACTTATATTTCATAAGAAAAGAGTCTGTTGGAGGGAAAATGGGGATACAAAATAAAGCGGTTGTCCATTGTTGGATAAGTGAAAGGAGTGATACTACGTACTGTTCTTCACCCACAAATTCAGTGACATGTGTGATGTATAGTCCTGTCCTTGCCCATGATATTAGTTAGTGGAAAGAATATTTGATTTGTACTATGTACTATTTGATCACGTATCCATTTGATGAAGGTTGATGAAGCATGAAATTAAGAAACATATAACTGGATTAAAAAAATTCAGGATATTAGTCAGAACCTTGACAACGTCAATAGTCTGGCTTGAGATCTTCAGTATCTTCAAAATCTTCAGAATCTTCAGTCAGAACCTTGATAACCTCAACGTCTAGCTTGAGATCTTTAGAATCTTTAGCTAAGTAACAAAACTTCAGAAGCTTGCCATTCTTAAGAAGCTTGATGGTCAGAATCACGCCCAGAAGCAGAAGTGGAGAGAATGTTGTAGAAGCAACGTAACGTCTCTTCAAAAACTTCTCAGGAGTGAATTAGCATAAAAGCTGAAAGAACATTGCAATAACAACTTGATATCTTTCAGAACTTCTCATGATTAGCGCATAAGCGGAATTTGGAACACAATGTTTAGAAACTTGATGATGTTTCCTGTCATATACTTAGAGTTAGAATTGGTTGTTAAAGATACACAATAACAAACCATTAGGGTACCAAAATTGTTCTCACACAAATACAACATTATTATCATCAAAAATCAAGGTATAAATGCATAACCAAATCTTGTTCTAACATAGCACACCTTATATTAGCCATTGCATCTGCATAAGTGTTCGACTCACGATAAATATAACAAACACGCATTTCCAATTCCAAGGCGAGCATGTCGAAACCGGTCTCATAGTAACTCTGGCAGAGGAGCAAGTCGGATTTGGTCTCATGAAAGGTGCTAGGAAGTCACATTAATAGTCACAAAATACAACGCACAATAGTAATTTTAGTTGTTACTTTAGTTCATTTTAGTTGTGTTTATAATAATTTTTTTGGAGCACAATAGATGCTCCCTTTAGTTGTTTTCATGTGTTTGTTACTTGATATATAGTTAATTTTATCGAGTTGAGACAAGACTACAATGGAAAACACCTAGGAGCGCAAACTGAAGCAAAAATATGAACTCGGCTAAAGGAGAAAAATGAATAAGGGTTCCTAAGGAAAACGTGGAAGGATTAATGCATTGAAAGGAATCTTTGCTTTGCATTTTAGAAAGTTCCTATGAATCAAGTGGATAAGACCAAGGGATGCTAGAAAACAAAATAAGGTACAATGGTACACCTATTAATATGCATGCTCTGCAAGAGAAGGACAACGCTGCCTGCACCCTGCTATGGCAGTCTTTCAGAAGACACTTGTCCCCCACAATTGTTCCCTTGTACCTGATTCCTTTATACTAAACAGAAATTATGATGTGAAGGTGTTGATTTAGATAATGGGCTTGATTTGATTTACTCATTTTTTGGACCATGATCCAAGACATCACAAGGAACCCTAGTGAAGGCTTATAAGTAGAACTAATGGAGATTAACAAAGGAGTTCATCATTTTCCAAGAGAAAATACCAAAGATAATAACATGAGGATAGTGGAAAGAAAAGATAGTTTCTTCTTCTTACCATTTCCTGTACCAGATGTTGAGCCCTGACGCGATTGGAGTCACCTCTTGCTGATTATCCATATCAAGAAGTCTTCAAGTTACTTTTAGGTTTACATTCTTTTTCATTATTTGTTTAAGAATGTATCATTTGAGAACCATGTATGTAGTTTGTACTCAGCTCATCATGAGCTAAACCTTTTATTTGTTGAGCAGTGGGAAATTAATGTTATGTTTTTTTTATGTTAAGTGATGTGTTATTTAGTATCTTGTTTTATTATGTGAAAACTTGCATATAAATCTGATTTTTTGAATGACCAACTTAAAAAAAGATAACATCTTGTTGTTGAGAGAGATCCAACAACAAGTGAACTTCATAATAAAAGTAGTTAAAAAGAGTAAGATATATATATTACTTGATTAGTTCACTTAGAGATAAGGAACTACAACTATAAGGGATTTCAGCATACAAATAGACATATTTTAGAGTTATAAGTGTGACTTAGAGATTTGTTTCCTTGCCTTATAATGCATGCTTTGATGTTGTAGAAATACACCTCTAGATCATTCTAACCTTTCTTGGCACGACACTACACATCATGAACACATATTTACTTCACTAATATTAATAGACCATAGCTCAACAAACACTATCTTTATATAGTATCACTCTCACCTTACATTGTTTAGATATGGTTTAAGAAGAAAATTAAACTAGTGACACTTAAATATTATTTTTTTATCCTTGATCATGGTTAATTTCAAAAGATAGTTTCTTGCAAAATCAATCTAAGTAACATTCAATCCCTGTGGGTACAGTATCCTTACTTTTTATCACTTGATACTTTTAAACATACAAGTGTACTTGCATGTGACACATTTTAAAGCAATAACCATTAAGGGGTAAATGAGTATAAAATGAGACTTCCCGTTGAGAAAAGAAAGGCAAGATATACCTCATAACAAAATAGGGTGATTGTGATCTCACCTGGATAACTTCAGGGAGGTTTCTCCAAATAGTGTTTGACAAGAACAACCTATTTTGCATATCTGCAATATGAAATGCAAAATCTCTTACCTTATAGAGATAATCGAAAAATTGTGAAGCTCAATTACTGTTCACTGTCAATTAACAACGAAGGTAAGATTGACTTCAACAATTATGAGCTCAAGACGAATGTTGATGTAAGAGTTATGTGGAATACATTTATCCGTTTCAAAATAAAAATTTCGATCAAGTTGGAAGCAACGATTTCAAGATCGGTCGAAGATATTATGAAAATGTTGAAGCGTCCATCTGGATATTAAAATGTTATGTCTAATTTTATGTTAACATCACCTATTTAATGTTGATTTTATATTATGAATGATAATTTTTTTTGTCAAAATTCAACTTTCTGGTTTTCTTCTTCTGATTCTGTCTCAGTATGCTATGAAGATGCATCTGCAGATAGATTTCGGAGATGCCTCTCCGTATAAAAAAAGCCACACTCCTAGAGCGTGACTCAGAATTAGTCTAGGATGTATGTGCTTGAGGTGCATCCAGAGATGCATTTTCAAAATTTTGACGCACTTTTGTATTTTTACGTGGTGCCTTAGTTATATATATATATATATATATATATATATATATATATATATATATATATATATATATATATATATATATATATATATATATGGTGCATTAAGAAATTCTCATTTTATTTTGGATGAATTGGGCCTTAATGTTCCATATGCGGTTTAGACTCTGTGGTGCTTTTGGAACTGAACCCGCCCAACCTGGCGCGTTGTCCCCCCTAAAAGAAACCATTGAAGTTTAGTCACTAAACAAATATTTTAAATTATGTATATTTGATCAATATTGTTAGGTGATGTTGTAATTTGTTCTTTTGTTATTTTTGTTATTTTTTATTTTGGATAACAAAGAAAGCCAAAGCCTAAAGAAACAAAAAAGAAACTAAGCAGACCCTACGAGCGGATCCGACCAAAAAGCTTTATCAGCTTCCAACAAAACCACAAGCACTTCTAGGATATCGACATTAATCTTGAACTCTTTAGCCGTAGAACACATCTTGGCTATAACATCAACATAAGCATTAGCCTCTCTAAAGGTGTGAGAAATTGTTACTAGTTCATACTCTTTTATTAAAATCATAATTTCTCTAATAAACACAAGGCAACTAGGAATGCTTCGACCCTCTCCTTGAATAATTCACACCACTAACTCAGAATCTACATTCACTTCCACTCTCCTCAACCTCGGTGTCATGGTGAGCTTTAGACCTTCCAAAACTCCCCAAAATTTAGCCTCGATAGCACTACAATTTCCCAAAAACTTGGAAAAAGCCCCAACCAATCACCACTCGTATCAAGAATAACATCACCACACCCCGCTCTATTATGATCTTTACTAGCTCCATCAATATTAAACTTGACCATATTATTCGAAGGCGGCTTCCAACCATAATCCCTACTCCTCGCCTCATGACGAAGCACAAGAGAAATCATGCTCATAACATCCTCATACTCCCTTTGTCTTTGGAAGATAAAGTAAGCAGAATCAAAAGGTCTCACAAACTTATCATCATGTTTGTCATTATTCCTCCACACCCATACAGTAAGAAGCAACCACCTACACATTTCTCCAATTGAGGCTCCCATCGTCCATAACTCTCAAATTGAGATGAATCCAACCATGCAAATCCACTGGAAAAAAAAAACTCAACCATAATCTTGCTTGGCACAAATCTTTTATTATTTTATGTAAGAAAAATATATACACTATATCAAACATTTAGAGAAACAATTAACTAAACATACTAAATTTCTTTATCTTTAAACATGGAAACATGATTTTTTTGTGAATGATTTATTTTTCGATTTCAAATATTATGTACTAAATTGTTAGTCGGTTGATTAAACCTCATAATATACATGCTACCCAACTTTAAATGCAAAATCGGATGCTACTTCAGGATATCTCACTTTCATATTTAATTTAATTTAATTTATTTCAATTTTATTTTTTATTGATAATTTCTCTCTATATTTTAAACTTTTAGTTAATGGACGAGATATGATATAAACAAAATGATAAAAAAAGAATTGAATATATATAAAATAAAATAATAATATAATAACTATTTATTTTATTACATGTTTAATTCATATATTACAAGAAAAAATTGACATACATTTAATAGTAACATGGTAAAATATATATTAAATGGTAAAATTTTCCTTGTCATATATAGTTTTTATTGTTGAACTATACTAGTACATTTTTAGTTTTTATTAAAAATTATAGATACTGACTCACATAACTTATATATAGATAATAGACAAAGTGATCACAAAGATGACCAATAAAATAACTAAAATGAAGAAATTACAAATTGCAATTGTAAATAGAGAAACAATAAGCTTAAAGAAAAATAATTCATTAAAAAAAAAAGAGAAATCGTAAACAATTTCACTGGGACCTCTCCAAGCCCTTGTTACTTTCAATTCCATAAAGATATTCTTGAAAACCACTCATTCATCAATCCTTGAGTTTTTTGGGAGCTTTGAAAAATTTAGCATAGAGGCACCTGGAATACAGAAAAACAAATCTCAGAATGGTGAATAAACCCACAAGGAAGACTAAGACGAACCATAAAGGTTGAATCTTGAGCCTATTGATTATGCAACATTCCATATTAAAAGGTGTAATTGATAATTATGGTAAAGAATGAGAAGATAGGTTATGGATAATGAGAAGCAGAAGTGGACATAATTTATAGTGAAGTGAGTCCATAGAATGATTCATTTGATTGAAGATGTTGTGGGTGGGGTGGGTTGTTTTGTTGGAGGACTATGTTTTGTTTTCTATTCTAATGGCTGATGTAAGTATTAGACTTTGTTAATAAAATAATTAAAAGTTTAACTTTTATGTTATGTATTTAAGTTTTGAATTAATCTTTATGAACTTGACCCCTTTATCTCAAAAAAATCAAATGGTATCAAAATTGTTGAGAACATGTACAGAATAAGTTCAAAACCAGTGAAAATCAGTTTGAATTGTATTTTCTTAATTAATTTTATAGAAAAAAGGTCTATTTTAATTTGGGAAAAAGTCAAAATTTAATGTAGTTAGTTATCAAAATACAAATAATTTTTTTATTTTAAAAGGATTAATTATTATACACTTTGTCAGTGTAAACAATTTTACACAATCGATTCATCACCATCATCCATTTGCATAACAAAATTAGTTGGATCCAGGACTCATAAATAGCAACAGAACTACATGGTTAAGACTATTAATACACACAGGATACCTCAAAATAACAAAACAAATTAGAGCTACATTAAGAAAACAGCAATAATAGTTTTAAGCAAATGATCAAGAAAATACAAAAAAGGATACTACGAACTGGGACCATCCTAATGACTCTTATCTTTTACAGTGATGTTGATTTAGCAGAAACATAAAACTAAATTTGGCATCATCATCATCATCAATGCTAATTTGCTTCAGAATTACTAGTTCCTTTAATTTGCGAGTCCTTAACTAGTCCTCTTTTACGCCAGTAAAGAAAATAATTGAGCATATACGAATCCAACAACACATCAGGAATCGCCCTTATGACAAACGACTGCAAAGAGTGAAAAAAGTAAGGTACAGCCAGTTTCTCATAACCAATCCATTTCATACATGTTTTGCTATATACATCTGGTGTTGGAACAAACAGAGAAGCCTTCATCCTTGTCATTTTCGTCGACACAAACAACGGAACCTGACACTGGATGTCAATACCTTGGTGTTTGTATTCCAAATTGGTGCATGCAGAGAACATGGCAAGATACCTGTGAAATCAGCATCAAGATCTGGATTCAGATTTGTTCTTAATTAACCAAATTAATGAATAGAGAAAGATAGATTTATGAAAGTGCTTACGATTTTGAAGCTGCATAAAGTGTGACAAGAGGATAAGAAGGAAGAACAACAGTGGAACCAGAACCGATGTTAATTATAGCTCCTTTTTTCTTCTTAATCATACTAGGAATCACAGCTTTTGTAACCCAAGTTGTTCCTTCTATATTGACTTTAATAATAGTATCCATCAAATCTAAATCAACTTCATGAAAATATCTAGCATAAGGATAGGCCACGCCGGCGGCATTAACTAGAATTCCAACATCTAAATCAGCAATAGCTTCTTCAATTTTCTTCATTATTTCGTCACCGCTATTGTTCTGCAGGTCTACAACAAGATATTTTACCTGAACGTTGGTGAAATGTTTGTCTACTATCTCTTTTGACGTTGCTTCGAGCTTAAGAGGGTTTCGACCGAGTAAGAGAAGGTTGAGTCCGTTGGCTGCGAGCTCGAGAGCCATGGATTTGCCGATTCCGTCGGTTGAGCCGGTGATAATAGCCCATGAACCGTAGTCTTTGAGATGCTTTGTTGGTCGGATTAAGGTGGCGTATATCCAGACGAGAAAATTGAAGAGAGATTTGGAGATGGAGATGAAACCTAAAGTGGTTGTTGCTAGTAGGAAGAAATGTGTGTAATCCATTAGCTATCGGTGAAGAAGAGAGATAGAAAGTGGATAGGTTTATGTTTGAATTGAATAGGTTGTGTTAAATGTTGAGCAACAACTTTTGCGGTTAAAGAGAAATCATGTGTGTAGTGTGTTATAAGGATTGAAGGGAACAGGTAGATTCAGTTAGAATTGTAATAAATGGTGTAGAGCCATGGAAGCTGAAGACGGCACCACGGAGAGAGTGAGAGATTTAGGGATTTCAATGTAATTTTTTCCCATTTTTAAATAAATAAATAATATGTTTAATTACAATTTTAGTCTCTTTATTTTTTTTTTATTTTTTTTAAGTTTTTAAAATCTGAAGTTTAGATCTTCTTATTTTGAATTTTTTAAAAATAATTAAGTATTTTAATTTAATTTTTAAAATAACCATTATTTCAAGTAATTTATCGAGATAACTATGTTTCATGCACACGTCTAAAGCATGCGTCAGTCTAAATTGGCGCATGCATTTTGTCATTGAGCATAGGCAACACCATTGGATATATATATATATATATATATATATATAT
Organism: Lathyrus oleraceus; assembly: GCF_024323335.1. Taxonomy (NCBI): domain Eukaryota; kingdom Viridiplantae; phylum Streptophyta; class Magnoliopsida; order Fabales; family Fabaceae; genus Lathyrus; species Lathyrus oleraceus. Next base: position 217,564,306 of record NC_066583.1, read on the forward strand.
ATATATATATATATATATATATATATATATATATATATATTTAAAATTTTATATTTTATACTTATAAATAAATAAAATAAATAGGCAAATGAAAAATAATTATTAATATTATGATATAAAGTTAAAATACATAAAAATTGACAAGAAAATCAATGACTCTCCCGATTGAAACGCCCCCATGTTCCACATCCCGGTGTGTTAGCCTGCCTTCGAGGTCTCCAACGATTTTTCCTGAGGTGTTTGGGGTCTTTGAGTGCTGACATGATGCAATGGTGGCTGATGTGAAGGTATGGTGGAAGGTCCAGCGGTATTTGATAAATTTGTCATCATTTCTTCACAATAGCTTAGGGTGTTGCCGTAATTGAGTTCGGTGCCCATGTTGTCATAGTTAGGTCGTTGTGGTTGGCTGGTTTGTGGACGGTATGGTTTCCCGAATTTGGATATTGAATCGTTTTGGAAACGAAGCAATGATTCATGTGGTGTAAAAAAGTCAAACAATGGTTAGGTGTTGTGACGATGAGATGTTTGGGTGTTCATAAGTGAGGGGCTATGATTGTATCAGGTTGAATCGTATGAATCATTCGGGCTATAGACAGATGTGGTGGTTGCGTATGGTTGTTGGTGGTTAGGATTTGGTTCCTGATTTTGAGTTTGGGTGTGTGACATGAATTGGTTGTGAGGTTAGGTGTTTGGTGGTTCGGTGTATATGGTAGGGTGATGGTGTGAGGTTGGTCGTTGGGTTTGGGTGGATTGACATTGTTCTTGGGAGGGGATTTGTTGTTGGGTGTTTGATGACGAAGCTCGTTGGCATGGATCAATCAAATACTTTGTCTCAAACACAAAATGTGGCGTTGTAACCGACCTAAACCGTGTCATATAATTTTGAGTTGGTCTAGCACCATGTATGATTGGTTCGTTTAAGATGTGTTGCCTTCGATTCCTCCAATGACGACACATCTCTTTTTTGAAGTCTCTCCAATCAGAATAATCTCATTGGCCACCGACTCTTTGTTGATGCCAATCTCTCAAACACATCGGAGGTTCTGGAATTTATTGTTGCATGTTGAACTGTAGTTTTACACGGTGACACTGGTGCATCTTCATAGTAGTGAACCGAATGATTGGTATTTTTGTTGTCCAAACTGCATCATCATCATGGTCAACCTGATGATCAAAATCCAGATACGACCTCTAGATAAATTGTATAAGAATTTGACATGATTAGAGGATATGTAATTGGATAATTTTTTAAAATCAAAAGTAGAGTTGTTTAATAATAATACTTCGTCTGGTCCAATATGGTCTAAACGATTGCGATAGACTACTACAGCGTGTTTGAGACACCTGTTGTAGTTTATCCCCTTAACTGACCACCTAGATCAAAAAGATTGAAAATATATTAGTTACAATTAGTTGTAGTATAAAGTCTAACAAATTAGAAGATTTAAGATAAACTTACTTTGTTGCGTATGAGAATGTGAATGGCTTCTCGTTGACTAGGGTGAGTGACAACATTCTTGACCAACCCCGTGCTTGTAGCAAATAGGCGCAAGAATAATACATACACGTATTTTTTTGGCATTTTTACACAACGAACTATATAGATGGGACAAAACAGCTGAGCCCTAACTATATATGCCTACTTTATTTATGTTTCGTAACAACGGAAAATACATTATATTTACCGTATTACCAGTACTTAATTATAATATACCAAATAGAATCATAATATAACATCGAGCTTTAATTATCTTTTCATACGCAGTAGATTCTTAGTTTAATGTTATACTTGAATAATACTGCTTAAGATATTTTAAATTAATACCTTGACCCCTAGGTTGACCTGAAGTTTGTCCCGTAGTTGTGTCTTCACACAAAGGGGAACCCAACAATTCCTCGCATATAGAGTTATCTTGGTTAACTCTACCATTTACGACCTTACTATTGATAGGTAGACCTAACAACATGTAGACGTACTCAAGTGTGACGGTAACTCACTGAAAGGAAGGTGAAATGTGTGGATCTCGGGTCTCCATCTTTCTAACAAAGCAAGAATAAATTTGTAGTCAACTGAGTATGAGACTATGCTGAGTAGATTACCAAAACCGCATCCTCTAAGATATAGTTCTATCAAAGGATCGTGTGGTACATATTCATGTACACGACATCGAAATCTCTTTGGGTTCTAACTAAAGATAATTAAGAAATAAGTAAGAATAAGTAATAAATAATAGAGACATTTTGTTAGGAAATAAGAATAAGTAATAAACAATATAGAATAAGTAATAACATACAAATGTCCCAATATTATCGATTGTTCCTCGATGTTCATCACCCATGGTCAATAGAGACATATTGTTGTAGATAGGTTGAGTGTTGCATATAGGATGAGTGTTGCAGATAGGATGAGTGTTGCAGATAGGTTGAGTGTTGCAGTATTTATAGATGTGAAAGTAAGTTGAGTGTAAGCTTGGGGGTAAGTTGCATTCATGGGAAAGTCTATTTTGCATGTGATGTATGTGAACACGCGCCATTGGTAAGGGCGCATGAATGTCTTTTTGCATGTGATGTATGTGAACATGCGTCATTGGTAAGGGCGCATGTGTTTGTCCTCATAGGGTAATCCTGCAGGGAATCATGCAGGGCGCATGCCTTGTCTTGTTATGGCGCATGCATTGTTTTCTAAGACCATGCGCCATTGATAAAGGTGCATACGTTGGACAGTGAAAATGGAATCATACAGGGAATCGTGGCAACAATTCTTGTAGTATGAACCCTAGGCTTATACATGCAAGATTCTTCGTATAAGCCACTGCAAATGACGCCTAAGTTATATCCATATAGCATGCGCCAGTCCCTTTGGTGCATACCTTAAATTATGGTTATTCACTATTTACCCTATTTAACTGCATGTTAATATGTGATAAATGCACTCACAATCAAACCCTAAACTTGCATCTTACAAAAATGTCTTCATCACCACATTACATGATCAATGCCCATACCGATGGTGAAATATTTGAGTGTTAGTTATTCGATTTTTGTTTTTGTAACACAGAAGTAACTCGGTTTACAATAAATAGACGATCAAAATTTTCACATTTAAAACAAAGAATAGAAAAGAAATTGCAGTGTAGTTAGGTGGGACAAATCATTTACAAAAATCCGGTGTTTTTTATAGACAACCAAGTAAAGTTTTATCAGTTGAAGATTCAAGATGATGATGATGTTCACCATGTGTATCTTAGTCATGAACAATCTGGGTTCAATGATATTGAGTTATATATATCAATACAAAAAAATCAATTATCTCAGTTCGTTGATCTGTCACAAGTGTTTTGTGAATTTGATGATGAAGAACAAGCTGGAGTTGATGTTGTTGATGAGGAAGAAGAAGAATAAGAGTTATTGGTTGATGAAATGGTGAACAATGAAATTGTCGACCACAAACAAGAGCCATTACCATCTAGTCATGTATATTATCCACCTTAACACATGACAAACTTGAATTTGGGTGTAGATGAACCTTCGTCAGATATATTTTACAATCCTTATGTGAAAATTCAAGGATCATTGAAAGAAGGAGACAAATTTTGCACAAAAGAAAACTGTGTCAGAGCCATTAAAAAGTATCACATGGAATTATCAAGTGATTATAGGGTTGGTCGAACTAATGCAACGAGGTATAAGATTTATTGTTGAAATGAGCTCTGCCTGTTTCGGTTGTCAGTATCTTACCGGAAGAGGAGTGATTCTTGGGAGATAGGTTCTATGGGTCCAGTTCACACATGCTTAATCACGAACCCAATGCAGGACCATCGCAAACTCAACTCTCAATTAATATGCGATGAAATTTTTTCTGTCATTAACGACAATCCATCGTTAAAGGTGAGTACAATAATCTCGCATATTATTACACAATATAACTATACCCCATCATACATGAATGCATGGATAACTAGGACTAAGGTAGTTGAAAAAGTGTTTGGTAATTGGGAGGAGTCATACAAAGAACTTCCAAAATATTTGGTAGCACTTAAACATTATGCTCCAGGGACTATTGTCAATTTGGAAATGTTGTTGGCGTATACCCCATACGGAACTTGTGTTAGTGATAATTGCATATTCTACCGACTCTTCTGGGCGTATCAACCATGCATCAAAGGTTTTGCTTTATGTAAACCTATTATACAAATTGATAGTACATGATTGTATGTGAAATATAAAGGAATGATATTGATGGCAATGGCACAAGATGACAACAACAACATTTTTCCAATCGCCTTTGCACTAGTTGAAGGGGATACTGCTGGGCGATGGAGTTTTTTCCTAAAAAATCTCTGATTGCACGTTGCTTCTCAGTCTAACTAATGTTTGATCTTAGACAGACACCCTTCAATTGTGAGTGCCTATAAAAACATTGATAATAACTGGCATGATCCTCCTTCGACGCATGTCTAATGCATTCAACACATCGCTCAAAATTTCATGCGGGAGATCAAAGACAAAATGTTGCGGAAGAAGGTTGTCAACGCAGGGTATGCATTAACAGAACCTTCTTTCAAACACTATCGGGAAGACATTAGATTGTCAAACGCAAATGCAGTAAGGTGGATCGACAATATTCCATTGGAGAAATGGACTAGGGCATACGACAACAGTCAATGATGGGGACACATGACAAAAAATCTTGTGGAATCAATGAACTATGTCTTTAAAAGCATCAGAAACCTATCTATAACCGCTTTAGTGCAATCAACCTATTTTAGGCTAGGGGCGTTGTTTGAGATCAGACGTTCCAAATGAAGTTCAGTGTTACAATCTGGGCAATAGCTAAGTGATGCTTCAATGAAATTCATTAAAGAGGAGACTGCCAAAGCTAACACACATGTGGTCACGGTGTTTGATCGTACTAAAGGTTAGTACAGTGTTGCTGAGTCAATGTATCACAATGAAGGCATGCCGAGGGGACACTATCGAGTGGAACTAGATAGAGGGTGGTGCGACTGCAGAAAGTTCTAAGCCTTTCGTATGTCCTGCTCTGATGTCGTAGCGGCATGTTCAAAGGTTCGACATGATCCTTCCAACTTACTATTGGTCATTTACAAAGTCATAAACCTTTTCAATATTTACAAAATTAGCTTTTCGGTGGTAGCGAAAGAGGATTACTAGCCTGCATATCAATGGGACATTCTCTGGCACAATGAAATAATACGAAGAAAGAAAAAGGGTCACCCAAACAGCACCCATATTCGAACCGAAATGGATACGACGAACAAAATGGTTAGATTATGTGGTTCATGTCGTCAGCCCAGTCATAATCGTACTAATTGTCCTAGTGTTGGAACACGCACAACAAGATAATTTTAATTGCAATATTTTGCTTTATATTAAAAACAACATTCATTTCATATGATAAGCAGAACAAATACAATAATTAAACAACAACACAAGAAACTACAACAAATAAAATAACATCACAAACAAATACAACACATAAACAACAGAACTATGCAATTACAACCATCAAAACAATTTTGTGAGAAGTATACATCATCATGTGAACGTCTCTGTCAGTTTTAATATTGACCCAAAAACGAACTTCTCCATTTTGGTTGAACGTCGTATCAAACCATTGAATTCTTCTGATCCTTTCACCATCTACAATTTCTCCATCTAACCAACGATTCAAGGTCCTGTTAAGATGTTTGAACGTATCTACATTCCAAAGTCAGATCTTCATCGGAGGTTGCACTGCTGAAAGGATTAAATCGATATTTCTCTTGTGAATATAAGGATACAAGTATGAATATGAAGACATTTTAAAGAAAATTGAAGGAGATTGAAGGAAAATGGAAGGAAAAAGTATGAAGTTGTATGAAAAATTACGGGAGGGTGATGCTGTGTATTTATAGATGGAGTGGTGGAGCAATAGTCACATGTATTGGCGCACACATAGAGTGGACTATGCATACGCCATTGCATGTGGCGCCTACACATGCATGTGTTAGTCCTACTGGCGCTTTGACCATGGATGCGCCAGTGCATGTGGCGTCAATGAATAACATTTTCATTGGATGCGCCAATGCAACTAGCGCCTATGTTAAATGTTTTTTAAAAAATGATTATTTTGGTAAATATTTTGAAAAAATTGTTATTTATGAATTTTAATTGAAAAAAGGTTATCTTAAAAAAATCATTTTTTTTAATTTTTTTAATTTTTCATTTCTTAATTTAAAATTTGGAATTTTGATTCCCCGGTTTTCATTTTTTTAAAATTTTTACTTTTCTTATTTTTAGTTTTGTTTTAGATTTTAATTTCAATTTTGAATTTTTAAAAATGAGGAATATAAATAAAAATAAGGAATCAAAATTCTGAATTTTAAAATAAGGAAACTAAAAATATAAAAAAATAGAAATATGAGGATCAAAATTCCAAATTTTAACATAGGATACCAAAATTAAAAAAATAAAAATAAGAAGTTCAAAATTGCAATTCAGCTTAAATAAAATTAAGAGTTTGATTAAGTTTTGGTTTTTTAATATTATATATTTGAATTGTCGGTGAATATAATTAATTTTAATAATGTAAAAATTTAATTTAAATTTAAAAACTACAAATTTTAAATAGAATCGATTTTAAAATCAAAATCAATTTAAAAATCATTCCTTAATTAATTCTATAATTCTCTAGTTTTTTTTTTCTCTCTTATAAACCAAACCAAATATGTTAAGTATACTTTTAGATTTAAACGATTTAGTAAAAATAAAAATAGACATTCCTACAACTTTTAGGTAACTAGTACTGCTCATATAATGTTTCAAGAAAAAGAATGTACCTGCTCATATAAATGTATAGCGTGTACAACTCAACTACACTTTAAATACATTTTTTAAAAACCATTCCCTATCATATCAGAACTTTATCATAATCTTGTCAGAATTACTACTCTCACCTTCCTATAAGTAGTCAAATTAACCATTTTACAAAATTTAAAAAATAAATAAATAAAAGAGAATATCATTTTTATTAAAATAATATATTTGATTAATTATTAAAAATAATAAAAATAATATTAATTATAAGTAAAATTGGAAATTTTGTATTAAAAATTAAAATAAATAATTTAATTTAAAATAATTTTTATTCTAAATAGATCATTTATGATGAAATTGAGGAATTATATTAATTACAAAAATCAATTAAAAACTAACACCATATAAAAAAAAGTTATTAAAAACGAAATTTAACACCAAATTGATCAAGAGAGTTCGGTGAACACTACCAAAGACAGTTAACAATACCAAAGATGGTGAATGAAAGAAAAAATCACATTAAAAGAAACTTCTTTTACATTGACAAAAAAATAACCACATGAAAAGTTACTTCATTGCTCCGGTTTAAATTACCTTTTGAATTTTTTTAAATAGATATCCATTTATGAAACCTCAAGACATGGCAAACTTTGAGCTACTACTAGCCAGACTTGATATTAAAGAAAAGCAAGGTTCCATTATAAGGGTCAAGTCTTTGAAAGTATAAGCAAGATTTAATTTTACAAGAGTTTTGATTATTAACCTATTGATTAATTTAAAGAATGATTCACTTTTAACATTTTACGATAACTGACTGATGCTTAAAGAAGAAGAATATTTCCTCTATTTTGCATATTTTTTGGATCGTTTCAAAGATACATCTTCGGATACATCTGCTAATTGTTAAAAAGAAATAGGAGATCATTCAGAGAAGCAACTCTAAATAGACCCTTATTTTTTGAAAAAAAAAACGGATATGATTATGCATCTCCAAATTATGTCATAGTTATATGATATGGTTTGTAAGGTCCTTATTGATCTACAACTTCTATAAATAAGGTCTCTCATTCCATTTTCTTTACAAAAACCAAAAGGAATCCTTATCCTCGTCTTACATTTGTGTATTTCAATGGAGAAAATTTCCCCTTCAGTTTATGGTCTCCGAAGACATACTTCTCGTCGATCTGAAATCAAAATTGAAAACTTTTATATCCAAAAAATCAGAGAGTTGTCAAGCTCGAGTATCGTTCACCCTCGATTGACAATAAATGGAAGATACAACTCACCATGCTTGAACTGAAGACGAATGATAATTCGAAGGTTATGTGGAGTACCTTTTACTATTATTTGACAAAGGATTCGATTGAAGTGGATACAACGATTCAAAGATCATCGGAAGATATTATAAGGATGTTTCAACGTCTTGAATCACCCATTTTCAATGACATGTAATGTTAAATTTACCTAATGTTTATCTATATAATGTTTATTTTGATGTTAATTCATGTTGGTTTTTCATTTTGTCTTTGTTTTTGTCGGTTTAAGTTTTGAACTAAGATAGCATATTTTGGAGATGTATCTCTAGAAAACTCATAAACTAATGAATTAAGGAGGATTACATAGATGCATCTCCGAATCAATCTTTTGTGCATGCAGAGATGTATCTTCGGACCAAATTTAAACAAAATAAAGGTTTTTCAACAATTTTGTTGAGATATATGTGAAAAATATGCATAAAAAATGCATCTCCAAACACTAAAGACATTTAAGACTTTTCACGATAATAAGAGAGAATAAATAAGGGTTGAAAATAACAACCCTCTGATTAATCCAATGATTCTTATTTGTGGTCCACAATAAAGTTCATCCTAAATGTCACCTATTTCTTAATATATATGTAAAAGTATGAAAGTATTTTATAATTAAAAAAAAATGAAATGAACAAATGTAATTTTGACTTGAGAGATGCTCACATGACACTGAAACCATACATTTACACCGTAATTTAGCTAATGAATACATACTCATCAATTTTTAAATATTTTTCACATCACTTTGGTACCCGTGCAGCAATTAACCAATTGTATGGATACGATCTAAAATGCTACGGTGTAATATATTAGTGTCAAGATAGCATGGCTCTTAACTCATATAGTAGGAGAGTATATATGAAAGTCAAAAGAGCCATGCTATCTTGACACTAATATATTACACTGTAGCATTTTACATCGTATCCATACAATTGGTTAAGTGCTACACATGTACCAAAGTGAGGTGAAAAAGTATTTAAAAATTGATGAGTATGTATTCATTAGCTAAATTACGGTGTAAATGTATGGTTTCAGTGTCATGTGAGCATTTCTCATGAGTTAAGATACACTCGCACCCCTTAAATGACACGATCTTGATAATAACTTATTTATTTGAAGTTTTAAACAATATGATGGAATGACCGCGTGGATAAAACAAAAATATTATACTACATTAGAAAGAAGATGAAAATTGTATGAGAATTCAGCTCGGGACCGAATGGTTTTGGCAATTTCTTTTTTGAGAAATTAAAAGTAGAATTTGTATTGTGAACAACAAATTAGGAATTTTTTACTCAAATACCTCGTATTTTTAAAAAAAATCTTAAAATAATTTAATTTAAAAAAAAAGTCGTAACAAATCCCAGTTTAAAAAAAAAGAAACACCTAAGGTATAGGCGCCAAACCAATTGACGCCTACCCTTAAATTTTAAGTGGGGGCACCAATTGGATTGACTAAAGAACATGGTGATGCCAATCCAATTGACGCCCATGTGTAATTTGGAAGAGGAGGCGCCAATTCGTCTGGCGCCCCAGTGTAATGTGCAATTTTTTTTATAAATAGATGTGTTGTGTGATTCATTTTTCCACATCTCATTTCGTCATATTGCAAACATCTTTGGTGTTCGTAGTCGCTATGGAAAAGTGATTTATTCGAGAGACAAACCTCCGATGTTGATGCTCTTCTGGAACATCAGTAATTTCGATCAACTGAAGAGAGAGCTGGTTCGTTGGTTAGATGAAAAAATACCAGAAGGGAAAAAAATTAGAAGTATTAAGATACTCGATAGTATATTTTGTTGGGTGCGAGTAAAAACTGATAAGGATGCTAGGGAAATGATGTTTGGACGAGATGACATCAGTTTGATTGTTGTAATCAGTTAGAAATGTTTTGTTTTAAGTTTGCTTATGTTGTAGTGATGTTTGTTGTTAACCTTGTTATAACAAAAAGATAATGATATATAAAAATCCAAGGTTACAAAAATTGAAAGGAGATACTAAATTATGATGCAGATGTTGCTCCTAGATTGGGACATTTGTTCTTATTGTGTCCTGATTGACGATATATATTACATAATCTTATCATTTTATCAATCGTATCCATTTCTGTTCTAATACGCGTGTTGTTTGACCGTCCTTTTTCCTTTTTTCGCATCTCATCGTTGTGTCAAACTATGTCACCTTCATATGAAGGCCAATATTGCTCCATTGATATCATTGAGAAGCTTTTGTTATACACATTCATGACGGTAATGGCCTTGTAAACATCAGATAAATGGCTATAATCGTCCTGCCGAGTATGTGCGTATAACACAATGACATGGGAGCGAGGAATACGGAAGGCCTGGAACTTTCCACAATCGCACCAACTTCTGTTTAGTTTGACAGCATATGATAAATTTGGCATCCCCTCATTGTGGTCCATTGTTTCCTGTACACTGAAATTTTTCCTATGACGGTCAAAGACTGTAACCGCGTGTGTGCTAGCTTTGATACTTTCCTCTTTCATCACTTTCATACAACATTCACTGAATATTTGACCCGACATTAACACTGCACTCCATCTTTTACCTCTGGTTGCGAAGGTAGATGCCAACCTAAAATAGGTTGCTCTGACCAAAGCGGTTATTGATAGATTTCTAATGCCTTTGAATACGCCGTTCATGCATTCCACAAGGTTTATTGTCATGTTGCCCCATCGACAACCTCTGTCAAATGCCCTTGTCCACTGCTCTACTGGTATGTTATCCACTCATCTTCCTACATCTGCATTAGACAATCTAATTTCATCAAGGTAATATTGAAATGACGGTTGAGTTAGAGCATACCCTGCATTCACCACTTTATTTAGAAGGTTCTTGTCTTTGATTGTACACATGAAGTTTTGTGTGATATGTCTAAGGCAATAGACATGATTAGAAGGAGGATCATATCATCTGTTATCATGGTTATTGTAAGCACTCTCAATGACAACATGTCTATCTGAAATCAAACAGAGATTGACTTGTGGAGCGACATGTGTTCTGAGATGTCGAAGGAAGAAACCCCAACCACCAGCGATTTCACCTTAAACCATAGCAAAGGCAATGGGAAAGACATTATTATTGTCGTCTTGTGCAACATCCATAAGCAAAGTACCCTTTTATTTTCTGTATAACCATGTTCCATTGATAACGCGAAAACGTATCGTATTTTTGGCTCCATATGCATTGCTTTTTACTCGATTAACACTTATTATTACGCAATATTTCATGTTTATTGCAGGTATTTATCGATTAAAAGGTTTACCGCAAGCAAAATGGAAAATAGCAAAAAGGAAATAAAAAGGAAAGAAAAAGGGAAGAAAAAGAGGAGAAAATGAGGCTTTCAAAGGGATAATGGGCCACCAAATCAAATGAGCTTGTGGCGCCCATTATCTAAGGAGTGTGACGCCCGCCACATTGTCCCAAGAGGTAGGTGGCACCCGCCACCAGCCCTTGAGAAGTGGCTTTCCGTTGCTACAAAGGTGGCGCTCGCCACTCCTTAAGAAGCTAGGGTTGTGGCAAACGCCACAACCTAGTCTTCCACCATTATCTCCACTTTTTTAGCCACGATGCCATTACCTTGCTACAATTTAGGGATTGCGGAAAAGATATAAAAGTGGAACCTTTCAGACTCACACGGGCTCTCTCTTCTTCCAGTTTTCAAGTTTACGCTTAATTTTATTTAGCACTATTTTTTTTAGTTTTCTAGGCAATTTCTTACCATTGTAAAAGTGATAGTTTCTCCACATCGGGGACTATTACGGTTTATTATTTTTACGCATTTGAGATTCAATTTAAGGATTATTCATTGCCAAAGCCTGCCGAAATTAGTTTAATCGAAGATTCAAGATTCAGTTCCAGTTCTTAAATTCCAATCCAGGTTTTATTTTGATTTCTATTTTATTTATTTATGCTTTATTGCATGTTTAATTCCCCAATCACCATGTCTGTTACCGGATCCATATCCGACTAAACCCTTAGGTATTGGTATGTAAAGACCGTCGAAACGACGGGATTCAATAAATAATTCGTGTTAGTTTTTATAAAACTTATTTTTCCGGTTTTTAGTTTCTTATTTTAATCAAACTGTTTTTCGTTCAAGAGTACAAAACAAACTAAGGTTACGGTCAACAAGAATGAGAGTTTGAGATTTTAACCAGATAGCTGAAACTAGGCATTAATCCTAAACACAGTGAGAGTGCTTTAGGATTAATTATACTTTATTTATATTCTAAAATTACTTTTAAATTCATAATGAGACCGCGAGAGCCAAGCATTCTGGTTTAGGAGTATGGTCAAAGTCAATAAAAACGAGAGTGTGAGACTAGGTCCTTTCTATAAATAATTTCTACTGAAGAATATTTTAACCAATAAGATTACACCAACTATCTACCGAATCCCCTAAGTTTGAGGTATTACATACTAATATCCCCTATATCTCATATCTTTATTTCTATTTACGTTATAATTATTTCTCTTCATCCCTCCAATCATAGAACAATCATCAGTCTTAGATTTACATAGCAACATTAGACCACGATACGTTCGATTATTAGTCCTTGTGGGTTCGATAATCTTTAAAACTACGCGACAGGTATGTGCACTTGCAGTCATGATTCACATAGACTTACTAAGTCGTGATCAAGTTTTTGGCGTCGTTGTCGGGGACTAATTTAGTCGATATCGTAACTCTAGCGTTACCCAGTATAGACTAAGGCAAATAATTCTTTTTCCCTTTCTACATCTGTCGAGTGTATGCCAAGTACTCGCTCTCAAGGCGAGAAATTAAAGCTACAATTCGACGAACCCGAGCGTTATCTTAGATTAGAAAGCCGGATACGAGACTTGATACAGGAACATCGTATCAAGCTAAATCTTCCTGACCTTAACATTCCTACTTCTGAATCAATTGTTCAACCAGAGATGTCGAACCAGTGCAAAACCGTCCTCTTAAGTATTATGCAATCCCTTCGCAGGATGAACCTCATAACATCATAGTTTCCCCTGCGATCGAAGCCAATAATTTCGAGCTAAAACCCTCACTGTTGTCAGCCATACAACAAAACCAGTTTTCAGGTAGTCCCACAGAGGACCCGAACCTACACTTGTCAGTATAAGACTTCGTCTTTTCCCATTTTCATTAAGAGATAGAACTAGAGCTTGGCTCCAGTATCTACCATCCAACTCTGTCACTACGTGGAACGAGTTGAAGAAAGTCTTCTTAGCCCGATATTTTGCACATAGTAAGACGACTATGCTAAAAGCCCAAATAAACGGGTTTAAACAAAAGGATAATGAATCACTTTTTGAAGCTTGGGAGAGATACAAAGACATGATGAGGCTATGCCCACATCACGGTCTAGAAGAATGGTTGATCATTCACACCTTTTATAACGGTCTCTTGTACAATACAAGATTGACAATAGACGTCGCCGCAGGTGGCACACTGATAGATAAACCATACAACGAGGCCTATCAACTCATCGAAAGTATGGCCCAAAATCATTACCAAGGGGGAAGCGAAAGAACCTCTATAGAGAAACCTTAACTGAAGGGAGACATGTATGAATTAAGCAGTCTTGACCATGTCAACACCAAGGTAGATGCCCTGACCCAGAAGATAGACAGCTTGACCATAACACCAGCAGCCATCGTGGCTGCCGTAGCACCAAACTGCGAGATATGCGGAGTTCAAGGGCATACTACCCCAGAATGTCAACTCTTGACAAGAACCTCCACTGACCAGGTGAACTATGCTCAAGGAAACCCTTACTCAAATACCTATAACCCAACTTGGAAGAACCATCCTAACTTCTCGTACAAAAATAATAATGCATTGTATGCACCTAACCAAGCCCCTGTTGTACCACCAAGATATCAAAAAGTTGCCTTAAACACTCAAAATGCTCCTAGGAAATCAAACTTGGAAATAATGATGGAAAACTTTATAGCTACCCAAGCCCAAACAAATAAAGATTTCTTAAATCAAAACATACACACTAGTGAGCAAATCAAGCAGTTAGTGAACAAGGTAGACGCATTAGCCACCCATAACAAAATGTTGGAAACACAAATCTCACAAGTGGCTCAACAACAAACACCTACCGCTACTCCTGCAGGCACATTTCCTGGACAGCCGCAACCAAACCCGAAAGATCATGCAAATGCTATTATACTATGAAGTGGGATAGAACTAGACGGACCGACCAACCCTAGAACTCAAAACCCATCCATGCATCAAGACCCAGGTAAGGTAACTGAGAAGGAAGACGAACAAGAGCAAGATGAAAACGAAGAGGCCGTAGAGAAAGAAGAACCTTATGTTCCTCCACCACCGTATAAACCCCATATCCCTTATCCTCAAAGACTTGTTAAATCTAAAAGTGTAGGGCAATTTAAAAAATTCGTAGAGCTTATAAAACAATTGAATATCACAATACCCTTTACAGAAGCCATAACTCAAATGCCCTCATATGCTAAGTTTCTCAAAGAAATCTTATCTAACAAGAAGAAGATAGAGGATAACGAAACTATTACACTTACTGCTGAGTGTAGCGCCATAATACAAAATAATATGCCTCCTAAGCTGAAAGACCCAGGTAGTTTCTCCATACCCTGTGTAATCGAAAATTTTATCATCGGAAAATCACTATGTGACTTAGGAGCCAATATAAGTTTAATGCCCCTGTCCATATGCGAAAGGCTAAAAATGGGAGAACTAAGACCTACGAGGATGTCCGTACAACTTGTAGACCGTTCTGTTAAATTTCCCGTAGGCATGCTAGAAAACGTTCCAGTGCGCATAGGACAATTCTATATTCCAAATGATTTTATAATCATGGATATAAAAGAGGATTCCAACATCCCTATCATATTAGGAAGACCATTCCTAGCTACAGCCGGAGCGATTATAGACGTTAAGAAAGGCAAGCTAACCTTCGAAGTTGGTGAGGAAAAAGTCGAGTTCATTTTGACGCAATTCCTAAAGGCACCAACTATAGACGACACCTGTTGTCTACTAGATGTCATCGACGAATGCATAAGAGAGATGGAGAATGAACAAACATCATACTCCGAAATACTAAAAATTCCAAGGCCTCCTACTTTTGAAGATGAAAATTTAAGTAAGGAATACGAAGATGACAGCCTAAGCGAACGCCTAGCACTAACGCCCGATTATATGCCTTGCCCAAAGAAACCAACCCTAAAACTTAAGACGTTACCCAAAAATCTAAGGTACGAATTCCTAGACACTGAACTTGAGCGACCTGTAATAGTAAATGCAGACTTAGGATAGATAGAGACCGAAAAGCTTCTGCATGTTTTAAGAAAATACCCAACTACTTTAGGCTACAATATCTCATATTTAAAAGGAATAAGCCCTTCCATATGCATGCATTGCGTAATGATAGAGGAAGACAGTAAGACCTCTAGAGAACACCAAAGAAGGATAAATCACATTCTGAGTGATGTAGTACAGAAAGAAGTGCAAAAGCTGTTAGAAGCAGGTATCATCTACTCGATGTCCGATAGTCAATGGGTAAGCCCGATACATATCGTACCAAAGAAGGGAGGCGTCACAGTTGTTAACAATGAAAAAGGAGAATCTATAGCACAAAGAGTGGTTACTGGAAGTAGAATGTGTATTGACTATAGAAAATTAAACAAAGTCACTCAGAAGGATCATTTTTCTTTACCATTTATCGATCAAATGCTTGAAAGATTGGCTAAGCATTCTCACTTCTGCTATCTAGATGGTTATTCGGGATTTTTCCAAATTCCTATTCATCCCGACGACCAAGAGAAAATGACCTTCACATGCCCCTATGGTACATTTGCCTACCGACGAATGTCATTCGGACTGCGTAACGCTCCCGCAACATTCCAAAGATGCATGATGTTAATTTTCGCTGATTTCATAAATGACATTGTGGAAGTCTTCATGGACGATTTCTCTGTATGCAGACAAAGCTTTGAAGGCTGCTTATCGAATCTTAAAATGGTACTAAAAAGATGCGTAAAAGTGAACCTCGTGCTAAACTAGAAAAAATGCCATTTCATGGTCCGACAAGGAATCGTGCTCGGACACATAGTATCCAACAAGGGGATTGAAGTCGACAAGGCCAAAATAGAAGTTATAGAAAACCTCCAGCCTCTGAAAACTGTAAGAGAAATACGAAGCTTCTTAGGACACGCCGGTTTCTACCGGCGATTCATTAAAGATTTCTAAAAAATCACCAAACCACTGACTGGCTTATTAATGAAAGATGTTGAATTCATCTTTGACGAAAAATTCCTAGCGGCGTTTGAACAACTGAAAACAACTCTTATTACCGCACCTATCACGCAAACACCCTACCACCCACAAACGAGTGGGCAAGTAGAAGTCTCAAACCGAGAAATTAAACAAATCTTAGAAAAGAAAATTGCCACCTCTAGGAAATATTTGTCCTCAAAATTACCAGAAGCCCTGTGGGCATATAGGACAGCTTATAAGACCCCAATAGGAACCACACCTTTTAAGCTAGTTTATGGAAAATCATGTCATCTGCCGGTAGAATTAGAACATAAAGCATATTAGGCCATTAAGACCCTTAATCTCAATTATACTGCCGCAGGCGAAACAAGAATATTAGATATCTACGAACTAGAAGAACTTAGGCTAGATGCGTATGAGAATGCCCAAATCTATAAAGAAAGAACAAAAAAATGGCACGACAATCGCATATTAAGGAAAAAAGTTTAACCAAGGCGACAAAGTACTCCTGTTTAACTCTCGCCTCGGACTCTTTCCCGGAAAACTTCGTTCTAGATGGTCCGGTCCTTTCGAAATTACCAATGTCTTTCCGAATGGAGCAATAGAAATAAAAGGAAAAATAAGCGAACCATTCATAGTAAACGGCCAACGTTTGAAACATTACCACAACATTGATAACAATGATTTCATTGAAAATCTTAAACTTGCAGAGCCTCGCGCTCATTCAAAAGAATAGCGCCTATCCTATTTCTGTCGAGCTTACGACAATAAACAAAGCGCTTGGTGGGAGACAACCCACACTTTGTCTTTAACTAATTAATTTCATCACAAATTTATAATTATTACTATTGCTTAATTTTCATTTCTTTGTTTTCTTCTTTATTTATTTCTCATAAAGTTAATCGGTACATTTCTGTATTATTGACCATTACTAACTTAAAGTTATTATCTACTTGTTTTTATCTAGCTACTGACTATCACAATGCAACAAGTAGATTACATGGATATAGTCTTCAGAGGCAGAGCTCAAAGGAGACGTTTTGAGACTCTATTTCAGAGAGAATTACACTAACCTTATACCCAGATGAACACACCATGACCAAATTAGGTATAAGAGACAGTGTTATGTTCCTAATTAACCAACTAGGCTGGGACACCTTTGCTATCAAAAGAAAATTTAGTTCCATCAGTAGGTTGACTTTAGAATTCCTAAGCTCCCTAGTGTACCTACCAAACCATGGTATGGGATTTAACAAAGGCCTAATCACCTTTAGGTTGTTTGATAAAGACTACTGCTACATCCACAAAGAAATAACGGAACTCCTAGGATGTCCTAATGGCCCTGTACCTTTACCATTACCCAGGAAGACATACTTGTGGACCATTAATTAGACCTCTTTTGGGGTAGCATCACTGGAAACAACCATCCCGAGCCAGACCTTATGCAATCAGAGAACATCCATAACCCTGCCATTCGTTACTTCCATAAGATCCTAGCTCACACCTTGTTTGGAAAGGAACAAAATAGAACCTTTGTGTCCAAAGACGAACTATTTATAATGTACTGTGCATCACAGGCCCGACCTGTTAACGCTGCTACATTCATGATAACTAATTTGTACCGCATAGCATAGGAAGATTATGGATCAATCTTAGTGGGAGGCTTAGTGACCATGATAGCAAATGCCATCGGACTGAGACAACCATTTATCAGGCTCACCCCTTTAGGTGGAATATGACCAATGAATATTGACTTTTGCTTCAACACCGGTATCATTAGGAACCTAGGTCCATATATGTTTGAATTTCTAATTAACCGCGAAGTAGTACACCTGTTTACCCTGCCAGACCCTAGAACGAGTGTACATCATAGGAACAACTGGCTCTATGATTTGGATGGACCACCAGATGCACCACCTTCTCCTCCAGAGACACCTAAAATCTATAACCACTATGACAATTATCTCTCTGATGCTGAATCACATGCCCCAGTTATACCTGATGCACATCTCACCGATCATGCTGCTGCCATCGAAGCTGTTCAGACAGATGTCGCCAATATGAGAGACGAGTTGAGCACCCTTCACGTGGAATTCCACGGCTTTATGGATGTAGTGACAAAGAACCTGGATCACATTTACCAGCACTTCTACTCGTTCGCTCCTCCTACCAGCAGTCGCCGTAATGGCTAATTTATTACAGTATTACCGATTTACTGACTTTTATTTTATTTTATTTTCTTGTTTGGAATTTTATTTTTATTTGTTGTTACACATTGGGATTTATTTAATTACTTCATTTCTTTTTATTCCAGTAAACAAATTATTTCATTTTTCCCGTCTACTCGATTCTTTTGTTCGCAAATTTTACGATTAAATTCCATTCCACTGTATCATGTTTATTATTCCCATACACTATATATTATCGGTAAAATGAATTCCATTGAAATTCTATGGTCAAAGCAAATAAAGACACACATGGGAAACCACACTGCATGTGACGCCTGCCACACACAGTTGTGGCACCCATGTGAGGGTTGTGGCGCCCGCCACAGGGCCCACAGTGGCGCCCGCCACCAACACCAAATATGGCGTAAGCCACAACACAATCCTACACGCGCAAGCTGTGTATTTTGACCATTCAAAACATTTTATGGTGTTGTCCCTTGCATGCAAGACAATGCCTTAATTCTATTCAACAACTTTCAAAAACTCTTTGACCAAGACATTAAAAACCGTAAATGCAATTTATTTACCAATTAATTTTCCAACCACCATCACCTCTATATAAACCACCAACATTACCTCAACAAAACACACCTCTAATTTACATATTTCTCTCCTCTCTTGCTCTATTCTCACTATATTACACAAAGAGTGTGAAATCCATTATGGAACAGATGAGGGAATACGAAATAATGTTCAGAAACGGTGAGATGAGTGAATTACAAGAGGAGACGTACACGTCTCTAAGCGCCAGAAAGATCGAATCAACAAGGTACACCGATTAACACTGTTTATATGCCTTAGGAATTCAAGATAGTGTTAACTATATGCTAGATGTGTTAAATTTAAATTATTTTCTATCTCTCAAGGACCCTGTCTATGCTTAACTAACACTAAAATTCCTGAGCTCATTAATTTTTAATCTCACACCCAATACAAACTGCTCCAGTGGGACTGTCCAGTTTCGTTTATTTAACGTCGAATATACCCTTACATTTTCCCAACTGGCAGACCTCCTACATTTCCCCCATGGGGATGGCATAGTAAGTGAGGTCTCAGGTACTGAGGGTTGGCAACGCGCCTTCCAACCATTTTGGAGGGCACTAACTGGTACAATAACCCATAGTTTTGAGGGAAACAGAGCCACTCTAATTCAAAACCCGAATATTCGATATTTCCGCCAAATATTGGCGTGCACTATTTTTGGCCAAGAAAATTCTAACAAGGTGAACGAAAAAGAACTCTTTCATTTGTTCTCCACATTTTGGCCACAAAAGGTGAATACCGTCCCTTTTATGCTATCTCACATGTAGGCCCTTGTCAATGCGAAGCGAGGCCCAATTATTTTTGGAGGTTTAATAACCTCCATAGCCAGATTCCTAGGACTCGAAGAAAAATTCTCCAGGCTAACCCCGCTCCCGCATCATGCCATTGACATTGACATGGCAATGAGCATGAAACTAGTAAAACGAAGTAGTGACGGTAAATTTAATTTAATAATTGTTAATAATGTGTTACAAGATTTTATCCTCCCAAATCCAAATTACACAGATATGCGCAACCCGGATAATTATTGTTATACTAATGATCCGGTACCTAACCAAGTCCCCGCGCACATTCCTAAGAATGTAGCTGCTGTCGGGGACACCGATGAGGATCACATTCCGGAGCAAACTGCTCCCGCTACTGACCCACACACCACACACACTTAATTTAAAAATGTTGCAGGTACATCTTCCAGTCAAAGACCAAGAAGAAATGTGGCACCAGCCACTCTTGATGAGATCTACGTTGAACTGCTGCGGCGTAGAGAATTAGACGCTCAGTGAGACCTACAGATCCAAACCATGGGAGATCAGCAAACTGAAATGATGCAAACCCTTCGCCAAATGCAGCATGATCAGCACGACTACGCTTTCAGAACCGAACAGAACATGTCTGGCTTGATCGATGAAATGACAACATTGACAATGCATGTGGAAGATCTCCAGAACTATACGCCATCCCACCAGCCAGGAAACGGTGGACGTCCACGTACACGTGGCAGAAGGCGTCAGTAGCAGAATAACCAGGTTCTACCTTTCTTTCCTATCTTATGTCGTTGCATTAGGGAAATGAAAGATTTAAGTATGGGGGAGGAAGCTTTACCGCTTTTTATTTACCGTTTTCTAGTTAGATTTAACATATTGTTATTTCCTTTTGTTATTTTATATTTTTTTGGTTATTTTAATTTTTGTTGAAGTGTCAGTCGAGTTAAATATCAATATGCTGTCGAGTCTTTATGCGTGGTTTCCGTTATTTATTAATTCTCCTATTTACTTAAGTCATACAAATTTTTTGCAAAAATCTAGACTTATAGATACAATGCATCTTTTGAAAATTCTAAACTATAAATCAAACTAGGTTGAATTGTAGAGATTTGGAAAAACTTTATAAGATCGATATCGTTTTAACACCTTAAATCTCCCAAGTATAAGATCGATTTGAGTACTTGTCATGCCATAGCCTTAAATTCTATCCTTTTATATTTCCTTAAGTAGTTTATCTAGCAGTCAGCACCATCTAAAGCACATACTACGCAAGAAGTCGATGCAAATAAGTGTATGATTTCAGGCTTAAAAGAAGAAAAGATTACAAAATGTATGAAAAATATTGTTCCCTCTAAGTTAGGTGATCCTCACCCGGTCATTTAGCCTAACGGTATAACCATCTTCAATTGTTATTTGAGCCAAAGTGCGAAAAAGAAATAAATAAATAATGATGAGATCATAGTCACTAACAGACTATCTTGCTATGAATGTGAAAGGATAACGGGATTAATGTGATTGCGCCAGAATGAAAAAGGATAAAAAGAAGGTTTAATAAGGTAGGCTTAGGCATGACAACATGATTCAGATTGGTTTGTATAGGAGGGAGACTTATGGTTGCAACATTGCGACTGTGTGTTCTAATGATACCCTTAGTGTGGAAGTGAGTACCTGTTAATACAATTTTGAACCAAAGTAATGTTTATAGACTAGAATGAGTATCTGAATGCAACGGTGTTTTCTACGAGTCTTGATAATCTATGCTGCAAGTATTTTACAAAAAAAATTATTTATGTACGCGACATTTGCTTGAGGACAATCAAAGGTTTAAGTATGAGGGAGTTTGATAATGCGAAAACGTATCATATTTTTGGCTCCATATGCATTGCTTTTTACTCGATTAACACTTATTATTATGTAGTATTTCATGTTTATTGCAGGTATTTATCGATTAAAAGGTTTACCGCAAGCAAAATAGAAAATAGCAAAAAGGAAAGAAAAAGGAAAGAAAAATAGGAGAAAATGAGGCTTTCAAAGGGATAATGGGCCACCGAAGAAAATGGGCTTGTAGTTCCCATTATCCAAGGAGTGTGGCGCCCGCCATATTGTCCCAAGAGGTAGATGGCGCCCGCCACCAGTCCTTAAGAAGTGGCTTTCCGTTGCTACAAAGGTGGCGCTCGCCACTCCTTAAGAAGCTAGGGTTGTGGCAAACGCCACAACCTAGTCTTCCACCATTATCTCCACTTTTTTAGCCACGATGCCATTACCTTGCTACAATTTAGGGATTACGGAAAAGATATAAAAGTGGAACCTCTCAGACTCACACGGGCTCTCTCTTCTTCCAGTTTTCAAGTTTACGCTTAATTTTATTCAGCACTATTTTCTTTTAGTTTTCTAGGCAGTTTCTTACCATTGTAAAACTGATAGTTTCTCCATATCGGGGACTATTACGGTTTATTATTTTTACGCATTTGGGATTCAATTGTAAGGATTATTCATTGCCAAAGCCTGCCAGAATTATTTTAATCGAAGATTCAAGATTCAGTTCTAGTTCTTAAATTGCAATCCAGGTTTTATTTTGATTTCTGTTTTATTTATTTATACCTTATTGCATGTTTAATTCCCCAATCACCATGTCTGTTACCGGATCCATGTCCGGCTAAACCCTTAGGTATCGGTATGTAAAGACCTTCGAAACGACGGGATTCAGTAAATAATTGGTGTTAGTTTTTATTAAACTTATTTTTCCGATTTTTAGTTTCTTATTTTAAACAAACTGTTTTTTGCACGAGAGTACAAAACAAACTAAGGTTACGGTCAACAAGAACGAGAGTTTGAGATTTTAACCAGATAGCTAAAACTAGGCATTAATCCTAAACACAACGAGAGAGCCTTAGGATTACTTAGACTTTATTTATATTAAAAAATTACTTTTAAATTCATAATGAGACCGCGAGAGTCAAGCATTATGGTTTAGGAGTATGGTCAGAGTCAATAAAACCGAGAGTGTGAGACTAGGTCCTTTCTATAAATAATTTATACTAAAGAATATTTTAACCAATAAGATTACACCAACTATCTATCGAATCCCCGAAGTTTGAGGTATTACATACCGATATCCCCTATATCTCATATCTTTATTTCTATTTACGTTATAATTATTTCTCTTCATCCCTCCAATCATAGAACAATCATCAGCCTTAGATTTACATAGCAACATTAGACCATGATATGTTCAATTATTAGTCCTTGTGGGTTCGAAAATCTTTCAAACTATGCGATAGGACTGTGCACTTGCAGTCACGATTCACATACACTTACTAAGTCGCGATCATCCATCAATTTGAATAATAGGTTTGCAGAATGCAAAACCTTTGATGCACGGTTCAAACTCCCAAAAGAGGCGGTGAAAGATTCTATTGTCAGTAACATAGGTTCTGTTTGGCGTAAATGCTGGCAATGTCTCCATAATTACAACAGTTCTTGGTGCGTATGTTTTTAGTGCCCATAAAAACTGTGGCAATTCTTTGTATGAATCCTCCTAGTTGCCGAATACCTGTTCAATAACCTTTTTCCTTGCAATCCATGTTTTCTTGTAAGATAAAGTATAATTATATCTTGTGACGATATGAGATATTATTATACTCACCTTCACTGATGGGTCTTTGTTAACAAGCGGAAAAATGTCTTGACATATCAATGCAACACTTCATTTACGGTGATCTTGTACAACATTAGTTGCAATGCAACTGTGAGGTGGGTTTATAGAAGCTATCTCCCAAAAGTCGTTTCTCTTCTTATGTGGCGCAGCTAACCGAAACTTGCAACGGATGTTACGACATTCGGTGACATACCTTCTCGAATCAGTGCGTTTTGCGGTGAAATTAGCAGAGTTATTCATGTGAAATTTTTTGATAGCTCACACATGTAACACCCTTCTAAAATACCCCAAATATATAATTAAAATAACACATATCAATCAGAGTAAATATGCAATCAAGGGTGTCACACAACATTTCACACCATAATAACTTTCATGCTCTTTCATTAACTCAAAACATAAAACATTTGCACAATACGCAGCGGATAGAGATCAAATCGATCATTCAAAACATGCAACATACTACATGTAAACTGGTTCAACAATCATCACCAACAATATTAAAAATGTTCCCTCCCGATGTTACATCTATCAGAGCATGACCCACTAAGGAGACCACACTAGACTCCAAGTACTAGCTTCTACTCACTCACTGCTCGTTACCTGAAAAATAGTTGTAAGGGTGAGTTCCTCAATCGATATAATAAGCATTATAAATCATCATGTAATGCTAAGTAAATTTACACGTTAATCACCCTAATCATATCATGCATTCAGTAACGGCACATCAACTCAAATATCATACTCAATAACAACGTAAAATGCAACTCAATAACAACATAAAATGCAACTCAAATGAGACTCGACTCGTCATGCATGTGGTACCAATCGGAGTAAAACTCCCAACTTAAAATCATTGCCATTTTATTGGGCATCAAGGCATAAGCCTTCAACTTTCAACTTAAAATTTGCCAATCCAGGCCAACGTGGTGTGAGCAAAGCTCCGACTTAATGCATATGAATGTACATGGCATACACGACTTTACAATTCCGACAACATAATAATAATAGCAACACAACAAGGTTTTCAACATAATCAACTTATAATCAACTTTGGCTCATCAAGCCTACAACTCAGTATTTTTAACAACTTTCCGTACACGGAACAACTTCACAACTCAGTCATACTTGCATCGACACTTTATAACACAAACCCAACAAATTTTACTCATCAAAATTGACTACAATATTACTTCATAACATAACTCAATCCCTACTATGTCACATACCAACCTAGGCAAATCACCAATTATGTTCACAACATTAAAATATCAATTTTTCACTTTTCCAACAGTGTTAACCGGTTAACGCCCTGGGTTAACCGGTTAACGCAGGACAAAACACATTTTCTGGCAAAACGCAACAGTGTTAACCGGTTAACGCCCTGGGTTAACCGGTTAACGCAGGCAAAACAGCACATTTTCACAAAATATAACAGTGTTAACCGGTTAACGCCCTGGGTTAACCGGTTAACGCAGACAAAACAGCAGTTCCTGCGCTAACACAAGGCAGAATGCAGAGTTCTCCGCATTTTCCGCCGTTGGAGGACTTCCGGACCTCCGATTCAATTTCCGTAAAAAGCTATACGTTCGGGGGAACACGACTCACACAATTACAGATTCAATTACAACTTTAACACAACTTATCCAACACAATTTCTCAGCATTCAACATCCCAATTAGGGTCAAATCAACGGTTTATCACTACCCATGACATGTTAATCTATAATACCCGTTAAACGACGATAAACCCCCCTTACCTGAGATAATCCGGCAATCTCTAAGCTTCAAGCTTTTCCGTTCTTCAACCTTTGCTCTCTAGCTCTTCCTCTTTGCCCTTTCTCCCCTTTCCACTTTTCAGCCGCTTCTCTGTTTCACGTGAAAACTCTTTACCAAAAAATGAAACCCTTTTCTCTTATTCCAACTTATATATTTTCCACTAATTATTATTCCAAATAATAATAATAATAATAATAATCCAATAATTCAATTTATTTAAATTAAATTAATAAATATATTATTAACTTAATTTAAATAATTCTCTTATTTTATTCGGGGTGTTACAACACACATTCTTCTTTAGTACGGAACATGTCACCCACTTTTAACTCACCCTCTGGTCATGGATACGAGTTATAAAAAATACCGTTGGATGTTTCATCGTCATGCAGATCCATGTTTGTCATATGTTGAGGCAAATTATATACATGACTTGAAGGTAATGGCGCTGGATGATCGTCATCTTCAATGTTGTTGTTTAACATATAATCGACCCATGTCTCATTCTCTTCTTCTTCTTCTATATCAACGATGTTGACTTCTGCTTCTGCTTCTGCTTCTTGGTCGGCTTCATCTGAGTTTTCTGAATCAAATTCATCAAATTCAAATTGATTAGTTATCTGTGATTGCTGAGATGGTATACTTGGTACTGAGATTACTTGGACTATGTGTATAACTTATTTTTTGGAGAAGTATTCCTCAGAAGACGTGTGCAGTAAGAAGGAAATTGAGAGTTTCGAGTTCAAGCAAGGAAATATGACCGTTGTTGAGTATGATGCTAAGTTCGAAGAGCTGATGAAGTTTTGTCCACACTACAATGGTGTGGTTGCTGAGGGATTTCAGTGCATCAAGTTTGAAAGTGGATTGCATCATGTGATCAAGCAGGGTATTGGGTACGAGGAGATTCACCTATTTCCTATGCTTGTGAATAACTCTTGGATATACGATAAGGACATGAAAGCTTGTTCTGCTTACTATAAGAGTCTCAGTGATAGGAAAGGGAATAATCACTATTGTAGGAACCATATAGTGATCCAACTGACAAAGGGAATTAGAGGGTTTCATATGAGAAAAGGCCAAGTGGGGGAGATACTCCCGCTTGTTCTGCTTACTATAAGAGTCTTAAAAAATGTATCGTATTCTCAATCAACTTTTCAATACTAAAACATCATTCTTGTATTTCATCACTTCAAAGGGAGCAAAACAAGCTGGAGCTGCAGGTAAAGACCATTCATTTCATCCTTCACTCCTTGCATTAATCTTGTCTTTGAGATGAAAAATGAACGTTGAATCTTGATATGCATCCCTCATTCCTTGGTTTTTTATGAATATTTTTGTGTTTTGTAATTCTGCTATGCGTAATACCAGGGTTATGTGATGCATGATTTTTGGGCGTGTCGCGGCACGAAAAATACCCAAGCTAAGGAACGCTCGAAATATAAACAAAATAGAGTTGTCAGCGAACTTTATTTATTTCCAAAGGGGGAAGGGAAAATATCGATAAAACCCACAAAAATAAAAAGAAATGGCCATCTTAACCAAATCGGGTTTGGGAGTCGGTTATGCAAGGGGAAGGTATTAACATCCCTCAGATCCATTGTATGCAACGATACCCATTTAGTTAGTTTCGTGTAAGAGTGTTAGCATGATATCATTTGCGATCTTCTACTTATCAAGTGAGAAAAGAGAAAGAAATAAAGGAAATAGTTTTTTAAAGGGGTATTTTTTATTAAAGTGTTCCTGACAAGATTTGAAAATACTGCTTCTATGTATCTCCAGGTGCTATGGAGAAACTCAAGGCTATGTAGTTCTACTTAAAAAGAAATATTGAGTGACTAAATATTTACTTGTTACTGTTGAATGTAATTTTAAGTGTCGGGTTTTTGTTATCGTATCCACAGGGATTGTGAGATATCACCGCCTTTCGACAGTTGTATTAATTCTTTGCTTAAGGTAACAATGGGGTTTTGGTATTTGTCACGGTATCTTGCATAAAAGTATAATAAAATGCGGTAAAAGTTTTGGTTTGAATATTTGAGAAATATTGCCAAAGCTAGGGTTCGACGATCACTTTGCATGTATATGTTCGATCAACAAAACTTATAAACTCCTTTAGATGATAAACTATTTCACAAAGTCCTCCCAATGTGTTTATCTCTAACACACATTGTGAGTTTTCCCATTTTGATCCATTGTTTATCTCTAACACAATCTATCAAAATGACAATTTTTTGGTTCAACCTTATGGTGAACAAAATCATTCATTACTATCTTTAGCTAACAAACAAGATTGGATGAAAACCTAGGTTAAGAGTTGGTAAACATCTCTCGATCATAAACCAACACAAAGAGTTTTCAATAAGAACAAAGTTTTCACCATATATTCACCATTAAAGAGTTTACAAATGAAGATCCTTACATTTACACACAAAGCTAATGATCATCTACATCTAACCTTGACAAAATGAAGGACTTAGCTACTCATTTTCATGGTAGCTTGGTCAACAAGTTTCGGAAGAAGGTTGATCAACATCCGAGTCGAATAATCGAGATTGGATGGGAATCCACCTTCTTTTTGTGAAAGATGGTTAAGAGATGAAGAAAAATGGTTTCTAGGTCACAAAAGATCCTTAGAACAATGCTGTAAAAATATCTAGAAAAAGTACAAAAGTATGGAAAAATAAGGTATGGCTCCAAAAAGTAGCCTTTGCTACTTATAAAGCTGCTACTGGGCTGTCATGCTCGCTAGGCGAGCAGAATGGCTCGCCTAGCGAGCCCCTAAATGAGGCACCAGAGAAACAACCATTGCCAGACTGTCATGTTCGCTGAGCGAACAAAACCTTCGCCTAGCGAAGCCCACGCTTCAACCTTCGCTCCAGCGAGGTTGAGAGGTTTTGCTACTGGAATGCTCGCTGGGAGCTCGCTAAAGGCTCGCCTAGCGAGTGAGTGCTGGCTGCGTTTTTCACCAAGTCTGGACGTGTTCGCCACACACCTCGCTGGAAGCTCGCCTAGCAAGTGTGGTCATGTTTGCCACTGTAAAATACTGGAGCTTTTCGCTGGACGCTCGCCTAGCGAGTCCTTCGCCACAGCCCTCGCCTAGCGAGCAAGCTGATGAATGCTTGTTTTATTTGATCCCTTTGCCAAATTTCTTGTGTCTTCACTTTCTATTATTTCATGCCTACTTCCTGCACAATAACACACAAATCAAAGGTACCAAGATCGTTTATCATTGAATTGCATTTCATCCAAAACAAAGGTGGTTTCGAACACTTTAGCAAGGAAATGGAGTGAAAGATGCCCACATTTGATAGCTCAAATAAGCACTTTTGGGCATCTAACAGTTACTCGCTCTTGGAGGCGGAAGTCTTTGTTTGTTTCACGTCGTTATGGATAAAGCATACTCGTATCTGAAAATGATTTTCGAGGTCGCGCAAGGGAGGAAAATAATTTTGATTGGTTAAGTTGCTTTTATCATGAAGATTTGATCTTCGTGGAAGGTGAGTAAACATTTGAGCAGAGGTGTGCACCAAGCGTGCGTTTACTCAGGGTTTGCATGGATAACTTCCATTGTCCCTTTATTCCAAGTTTGTTTAACATGTTTTTGATTTGAAAGACTAATAATCATTTCGAATCCGGTGTACTCCGAACACTCGACCATTAAGCGATCTAAATAGATGTGCATCTCTTGGTCCTTTTTATTACGGAAAAGGTTTTGCACCAACGAATTGATGTTGGATCAAGCGTTGCAAGTTGGTTATGAAAATAGTTTGAATTAATCGTAAGAGATACTCGACGTCGAATTCAATTTTGAATTTGATTTGGGAAAAAGGACTCGACGTTGAATCTAGCGTTCTTTTTTTTCTTTTTTTTTTCTTTCTAAAAGTGATTGATTTTAATCTTGAATTAACAACTAACTAATGCAATAAAAAATAAAAGAAAGTGGTAAACTTATTACACATCACGGGAATGAGGATACAATTTGTCAAATGGGGATACGGTACAACAATTAACAATACAAACTCAATAAATAGTTCTAAATAATAAAGATCTCGTTGTAAGAAGACCCAAGAGAAAATCATGAGACCAAAAATAAATTGGATTCTTAAACTACTAAATTTAGCGTTATGTTAAGCAATCGTAAAGTGATTCATGTAGGAATCTCCCTATCTGGGACTGATCAATAAACTCTATGCGTTTAAGTAGTTTCTAAAGTTAAGTTGAATTTTTAACTCTGAAATTGCAATGCATGTGAAAATCCAACAACTCGATGATTTAAACGACACATTTTTTTAAAGGTAAAATAAAACAACAATCAAACTAATGAATTTAGCGTTATTATAAGAAATCATAAAGTAACTCATGTAGGGATCATCCTATCCGAGGCTGATCAATAAACTCTATGCGCTTAAGTAGTTTATGAAGTTAAATTGAATTTTTTTAACTCCAAAATTGCAACGCATCTGAAAACCGATGAGACAATAAATCAAATTTCTATTTAACAATTTAAAATAATAAAATTAATCAATAAATAATAATAACAATAATAATAAAAAATAATAATAATGATAATAATTAGAAATAAAGATGATAATAAATAATAATAATAATAATAATAGTTGTTGAAATACAAGAGACTAAGAGACATTTGAATAAACCGTATGTTTTAAAAAACACTAAGGAGAATTTATTATACATAGAGAGTTTACAACTAATTACATGATATAGTCGTTGTGAGACTATTCTATATACAAATATTCTTAACACTATATATTTACAAATATTCTTAACACTATATATTTACAAATATCAACACTTCCCCTCAAGCTTGAGCATATAATTTAAATGCACCAAGCTTGTTACATATATAATTAGTTATGGGGCTACGCAGGAATTTTGTAAACACATCTTCCAATTGATCATTAGAGTTGAAAAAGCTTGTGACAGTGTCACCTGACTCGATCTTTTCTATGACAAAGTGACTGTCTATCTCAATATATTTGGTCCTCTCATGGAAGACTGGATTTGAAGCAATGTGCAATGCAACTTGATTATCACACGTAAGTGTCATTGGTCTTGCTTCTTCAATTTGAAGTTCCTTGAGCAACTGTTTTAACAAAATAAGTTCACATGTTATCATTGCCATGGCCCTATACTCTGCCTCGACGCTTGATCTTGCAACTACATTTTGTTTCTTACTTTTCCAGGATATAAGGTTTACTCAAACAAGTACACAATATCCAGAGGTGGATTGTCTATCAATGGATGACCATGCCCAATCAGCATCAGAGTATCCAACTATCTAAGTATGTCCTTTATCTTCATACACTAGAACTTTTCCTGGAGCAAATTTGATGTATCTCAGAATCCGGATAACAACATCCATGTGTTCCTGACAAGGGGAATTTAAGCACTGACTTATCATACTAACTGCAAAAGAAATGACTGGAAGAGTGACTATAATATAATTCAACTTTTCAACCAATCTCCTATACCTCTCGCGTCAGATAGAAGCTCCCTCTGATTAGGTAGTAGTTTGACACTTGGGTTCATAGAAGTACCAGTTAGTTTAACATTCAACAAACATGTTTCTTCCAAAATATCTATAACATATTTCCGCTGATAAATCACCAAACCATATTTAGATTGAGCTACCTCAATACCCAAGAAATAAAGGAGTTTACCAAGATCTTTTTTCTGAAATTGATTTGAGAGATGTTGTTTTAATTGGAGTATTCCATGTTGATCACTACCAGTTATCACATTATCATCTACATACATAATAAGATAAATACACCGTTGGGCCGAGTGACGATAAAAAACAGAATGATCAGCTTCACTATGGACCATACCAAATTGTTGTACTACAGTGCTGAACCTGCCGAACCAAGCTCTCAGAGATTGCTTAAGACCATAAAGAGATATGTGTAACATTCAAACCATATTAGATGACTCCCCCTGAGCAACAAACCCAGGTGATTGCTCCATATATACTTCCTCTTCAAGATCACCATGTAAAAAAGCATTCTTGATGTCAAGTTGATGAAGAGGCCAATGTCGAATGGATGAAATGGCTAGAAGAAGTCTAATAAATTCCATTTTGGCTACAGGAGAGAAGGTATCATTATAATCCAATCCAAAAATTCGAGTGTATCCTTTGGCTACGAAGCGAGCTTTAAATCAACCAATCTTACCATTTGGACCAACCTTCATTATATAAAGCCGACGGCAACCTGCTAAAGATTTCCCAAGGGGTAGAGGAACCAATTCCTAGGTACTACTGCTTTGAAGAGCACAAATTTCATCAATCATTGCTGACCTCCACTCAGAGTGAGATAATGCTTCACATGGAGTTTTAGGAATAAAAACAGAAGACAAGAAAGTATACTGCAAAAGGGAAAGACGATGATAACATAAATCAATATAGTGTGGAGAAGGATTTCGTGTTTGACGTATACCTTTTCGAAGGGAAATCGGAAGATCAAGTTACAGGATTAGATCTAATGATGGCGGAGGCACCAGAGGAGAGTCTGCAATGACCTTAGGGACGAGGATGATATGAGTTATGTGACGATGCTGATATGTTTGAAGTGGTCAAGAAGTGGGGGGTCAGAAGCCATATACTGATGGTGGATAATGGTAGGCGGGACATTAATAACTGTCGGAAAAGGTGTGAGAGTACTTTCTTGAATAGGTTATGGAGTTACATGTCTGGACTCGAAATATGGAACAAACTCGAAGATGGTAACATCAACCAATATGAGGAATTATTTACGAGTATGTGAATAATAACGATAACCTTTTTGGGATCGATGATAACCAAGAAAGACACACTTTAGTGATCGAGATGATAATCTATCAAGACCAGGAGAGAGATTGTGTATAAAACATGTGAATCCGAAGACTCGGGAAGGAATTGGGTGAAGTGGGGAATTGGGAAAAAGGATTGAATAAGGGATTTTACTGTTAAGGAGAGATAAGGGAATGCGATTTATAAGGTAACATGTCGTTAGCACAACATTCCCCAAAAAATGAAGTGGAACATTACCATGAAGAAGTAGGGTCCGAGTGGTTTCTACGAGATGCCAATTTTTACATTTGGCTACCCCGTTTTGTTGAGGTGCGTGATGGCAAGATGTTCGATGGAGATTTTTTTTTTAAATTGTTGGGATAAATATTCACGGGCATTGTCACTTCTTAAGGTACACACACTGAATTGAGTTCTTATTTCTTGATAGAATTGTTCAAAAATAGAAAATAATTCAGATCTATTCTTTATTAAAAATAACCATGTACAACGTGAAAAATCATCAATAAAGGTGACAAAATACCTAGACTCGATAGTAGAGACAATACGCAAGAGACCCCAAACATCGATGTGAACTAAAGCAAAAGAGGATGAAGCTCATTTATTGACTTGATTGGGAAACTGATTATGAATGTGTTTCCCTAACTGACACGACTCACAATGTAAATTAGATACCTTCGATAAATTTGGCACCAACTTAGGTAGTTTGGAAAGACTGGGATCACCTAACTGAGCATGAATAGTGAATGGAGAATAGTTGGCTGAGCATGTCTAAGATGACACTGAGAGGTAATAAAGGCCTTGAGACTCACATTCGATGCCAATTGTTCGTACCGAACTTCGATCCTACAGGGTAACATTACTGTTAGTGAAGGTGACATTACAATCAAGAGAACGAGTTAAACAACTGACTGAAAGTAAATTAAATGGATAATTAGGTACATAGAGGAAAAAAGTAACAGAGAAAGAAGATAGAATTTGAACAATACCAATCCCTTCGAATCAGGTTTGAGAACCATTGCAGAAGTTATAGTAGGTAAGAAACCAAATATAGATAGGGAAGAGAAAATATTTTTACTACCAGTAACATGATTAGACACACCAGAATCAAGGACCCAAGGTCCAAGAGAAGATGATTGAGAGAGACAAGTAGATGAATTACCAGTGTGTGCTACTGAAGTAGTAGAATCTAAGTTCTATAAATTCTGATACCACCTGAGGAAATCATCATAGTTTGGCGTAAAGTTATGAGGAGTAGCCATGAGTATCAGAAGAGAGAAAATAACACGCGAATGGGGTGAAAAAGGCTTTGTTTGAACTGGATCACAATTTCCTGCAAGTTGAAATAAAATTTGAGACTGAATCTAAAACAGTTGCACTATGGAGAGTAGGGCGGTGGAAAAATTATCGGGATCGACCATCAGATGTGATGTCACGTGCGGATCAGGTGTCGACACGCGAGGCTCACACGTAGAAACGGAGGTGGTGTGTGTAGAGGTTTCTGCCGGTGAAAAGTGGGGAGCGGCTGAATCAGAGGATGCGCTTCAGCCGGTAGGGTTAGTTTGCTGGAAGGTCGTCGGGAACAATAGCGACAACGGCGGATGGCGGCGGCAGTGCGGTGGTGACTGAAGAATTTTGAAAACTGGTGCTGGAAAGTCGCGATGATGTATGGAAGGCAAACCGGAGTTATGACATGGCTTGCCAAAAGTTTCTCATCGAAAGACAATGAGTCAACCAATTAAAGTACAATGAAGGGTTGTCTCTCAGTAGACTCTGATACCATGTTGAAATACACGAGACTATTCAATTTACAAATACATTATTAAATATAGAGATATTACAACTAATTACATGATATAGTCGATGTGAGACTATTCAATTTACAAATATTCTTAACACTATATATTTACAAATATCAACAATAATAATAATAATTAACAATAATGATAAATAATAATAAGCAATGATAATAATAAGCAATAATAATAATTAATAATAATGATAAATAATAATAATATAGTAATAATATAATAAATAATCCATAATATATAATAGTAATTATAATAAATAATGATAGTAGTAATATTATAATAATAGTGATAACGATATATTTATTAATAATACTAATAATTATAATAATAATAATAATAATAATAATAATAATAATAATAAAAGAAACTAAAAAAAGAAGAAAAACAAGTGAGTGAGGTGGACATCATGGACAAAGAGATGGCTTCATGATTTTTTTTATTTAAATTTAAACAAAACTCATGACAGGTTAGTAAAAAAACCAAAATAAAATCCTTTTCTTCCTCACGAGCGAACAAAACAGAAGGAGAAAAATCTTCTCTTTACTCTCTCCCTATCTCGATCTCTCTCTCAAGCAAACAAATATCAACAACTCAAATCCACCCTTCTCAAACAACACCACCACAATCAACCTTCAATGGATCCCTTGCAATAATAAAATAAAAACAAGAAAGAGAAACAAAGAAGAAAAATGACGGAAAAGTTACCGGCGGCAGAGGAAAACGGATGTAGAAGCAGTTTTTCGTGGTGGGTGAAACAGAGGAAAATGTTAAGTTTGGAGGGAGTGTTTGATGGAAATAATGGAGATTTGTGTTTGGATTTCGGCGGTCAACGGAGGGAGTTGAGGATGGTGGTGATGGATCGAAAATGGAGGAGAGTTTTGAAGTGTGGTTGATGGTTATGGTTGTTGGTTGGAGATGGTGTTTGTGAGAAGAATGTTATTTGAAGGGAGAAGATGGATGAGTTATTGGTGGTATAGTTGTGTGGAAGAGGAAGAAGAATGAGAAAAAAATGTAAGTTGTTGTGTGATGAAGATGAAAAGTGGAGAGGTTGAGTGTCGTTGCTCTGTTCGTACAATGTGAGGAAGAGAGTGAAAAAAAATGTTAGGTTGTTTTGTCTAGTTTTTCTTAGAGAAAGAAAAATGAAGTGTTTTTGTGTTTTCTTTAGAAGAGAGGAAAAGTTGATGAAGTTATGGTTGTTATGTAGTTGTCATGGAGGAGTTTATAGTGATGGGAGAAGAGATAGTATTGTATTGAAGATGATGAATTGATATAGTAAGTGTGTGTGAATGAGGAAAATGAGAAGTGTGTCTTTAAGGTGTGTTGATCAAAATGAAAGAAAAGTGTTATGTATGTCTATGATGAAGAGTGAAAATGAGATATCGTGTTATGTCTATCTATGATGAAGAGTGAAAATGAGATATCTTTCCTATGTAGCATATCCAAAAAATAAGAGGAGAAGATCTTTCTTCTATTTTTTTAAATTTATTTTTCTTGACATATATGGTCTATGCGAGATTTTTTTTAAATAACTAATATTTTTAACTAAAATAACAAAATAACCAAAATTTTAAAAAGTATACCAAAATAACCATATTTTTTAACTGATGCATCAGTTGAACTGACACATCCAATAACCATCCAAATGAGGCGTCATTGGAGTTGGCGCATGCTCCCAATGGCATTGCACTTATGTGTCATGCTAGTTGGCGCATGCATGTGTGGTTTAGTGTGTGCGCCCATGCATCTGGAGCATGCATGTGTCTGCTTGTGCCATGTGTGTGTGGCGCATAGAACATTGGCGCATGCATTCATGGTTTCATCTATAAATAACATGCAAATATTTCATATTTTTGCAAATAACTTCTTACCCTCCAACCCCATTTTCTTTCATTCTACTTCAATCTCCTTCACTTTTTTGTTCTTTAACCATGTCTGAATACATTCACAAGAGAAATGCCGATTTAATCTTTTCAGTAGTGCAACCTCCGATAAAGATTCTACTTTGGAATATATAATCGTTTGAACATCTTAATCGGACGTTGAACCGTTGGTTAGATGGAGAAATTACAGATGATGAAAGGATTAGAAGAATTCAATGGCTTAAGTTCAAGTTCAACCAAAATGAAGAAGTGCGTGTATGGATGGATATTAAGACTGACATAGACATTCACATGATGATGTATAATATGTTCAAAATTGTTTTGATGGTTGTAATTGCTTAGTTATAGTAATATTATTTTATTTGTTGTAGTCTGTTGTGTTGTTGTTTATGTATTGCTTGTGTGTTGAATATGTTGTATTTGTTTGTGATGATATTTCTTCACAAAGTTATCATATGAAATAAATATTGTTTTTAATATAAAGCAAAAGAGGTACATGTAAAATTATCTTGTTGTGCTTGTTCCAACACTCGGACAATTAGTACGATTGTGACCGGGATAACAACATGAACTACATAATCGAACCATTTTGTTCACCGTATCCATTTCGGTTCAAATACGGGTGTTGTTTGGGTGGCCTTTTTTCTTTCTTCGCATTACTTCATTGTGCCAGAGAATGTCCCCTTGATATTCAGGCCAATAATCCTCTTTTGCAACCACATAAAAGCTAATTTTGTAAACATTGGACAAGCTTATGATTTTGTAAACGTCGGATAGTAAGTAGGATGAATCCCTTCGAACCTTTGAACATGCTGCAATGACATGGGAGCAGGGCATATGAAAGGCTCGGAATATTCCGCAGTCGCACCAACCTCTATCTAGTTCCACTTTGTATTGTCCCATCGACATGCCTTCATTGTGATCCATGAACTCAACAACATTGTACCAGCCTTTAGTACGGTCAAACACCATGACCACATGTGTGTTAGCTTTGGCAGCTTTGTGTCTAATGAATTTCACTGAAGCATCATTGAACAACTGCCCATATTGTAACACTGAACTCCATTTGGAACGTCTGGTCTCAAACAGTGCCCCTAGCCTGAAATATGTTGCTTGCACTAAAGCGGTTATAGGTAGGTTTCAGATGCCTTTAAAGACAGAGTTAATTGATTCCACACGATTTGCTGTCATGTGGCCCTAATGTTGACCGTTGTCGTATGCCCTAGTCCACTTCTCCAATGGAATAATGTCAATCCATCGTACTGCATATGCGTTATACAATCTGATGTCTTTGCGGTAGTGTTTGAAAGAAGGCTCTGTTAATGCATAACCTGCGTTGACAACCTTCTTCCGCAATGTTTTGTCTTTGATCTCTTGCATAAAATTTTGAGCGATAGGTCTAATGCAGTAGACATGCATCGGCGGAGGATCCTGCCAGCCATTATCAATGTTTTTGTAGGCACTCACTATTGAAGGGTATCAGTCAGAGATCAAACATAAGTTAGGTTGAGGAGCAACGTGCAATCAAAGATTTTTTAGGAAAAAACTCCATCCCTCAGGAGTCTCCCTTTCAATTAGGGCAAAGGCGATTGGAAAAGTGTTGTTGTTACCATCTTGTGCCACTGCCATCGGTAGCGTTCCTTTATATTTCCCATACAACCATGTACCATCAATTTGTATAATAGGTTTACAGAAAGCAAAATGTTTGATGCATGGTTGATATGCCCAAAAGAGACGGTGGAATATTCCATTTCCAATAGCACAAGTCCCGTCTGGGGTATACGCCGACAACGTTTCCAACTTGACAATAGTCTCTGGATCATACTGTTTAAGAGCCACCAGGTATTTTCGAAGTTGTTTGTAAGACTCCTCCAAATTGCCATACACTTTTTCAACCGCTTTTGTCTTAGCTATCCAAGCCTTCCTATATGATGGAGTATAGTTGTATTGTGTTATAGTATGTGAGATTGTTGTACTCACCTTTAACGATAGATTGTTGCTAATGACAGACAAAACTCCATCGCATATTAACTGAGAGCTAAGTTTGTGATGATCTTCCATTGGGTTTGTGAGCATGCATGTGTGAACTGGACCCATAGATCCAATCTCCCAAGAATCACTCCTCTTCCAGTAAGAAGCTGACAACCGGAAAAGGAATCACTCATTTCGATAATAAATCTTATACCTCAGTGCATTAGTTCGATCAACTCTGTAATCAGCTGATAGTTCCATGTGATACTTTTTAATGACTTTTACACAATCTTCTTTTGTATGAAATGTGTCTCCTTCTTTCAATGATCCTTGAATTTACACATAAGGATTGTAAAATATATCTGATGAAGGTTCATCGACACCCAAATTCAAGCTTGACATGTGTTGAGGTGGACAATATACATGACTAGCTGGTAATGGCACCTCTTCTTCTTCATCATTCACCATTTAATCAACCAATAACTCAACTTCTTCTTCTTCCTCATCAATAACATTGACTTCAGCTTGTTCTTCGTCATTAGTTTCACAAAACACTTGTGAATGATCAATGAACTGAGACACTTGTTGTTGTTGTGGTAATATATATAACTCTATATGGTTGTACCCAGATTTTACATGACTGACAAACATATGATGAACATTATCATCATCTCGAATCTTCAACTGATAAAACTTTAGTTGGTTGTCTGCAAACCACACCTGATTTTTATAGATGATTTGGCCCACCTGACCACAATGCAATTTCTTTTCTATTCTTTGTTTCAAATGTGAAAAATTTGATCGTCGATTTATTGTAAATCGAGTTACTTCTATGTTGCAAAAACAAAAACGGAATAATTGATGCTTAAATATTTCACCATCGGTATGGGCACTGATCATGTAATGTGGTGAGGAAGACATTTTTCTAAATGTAAGTTTAGTGTTTGATGGTGAATGCATTGATCGGTTATTCGTGTGCAGTTAAATAGGGGAGACAATGTATGTACTGATCACACAATTAATCTGCAAAGACAAGACAATGCAATGCAAAGAATCCATTTAGAGACAAGATAGTGCAAAGCTTGTGCCTGCAAAGAATCTCTGCCCTAATAATCCAACACTAGAAGCATACGCCTACAAAGAAGATGCCTCTGCCCTAATAATCCAAGGCAAGCGCTCTTTTCAATGGCACATAAAGCAAGGCATGCACCACTTGCCTTGGCGCCTATTTCTTGCATGCATAAAAAGGCATGCATGCGCCACTAACCTTGGCGCATATGGTCATACATGTCTTAAACAAAGCATGTGCCACTTGTCTAGGCGCCTACACCTATCCTTACATGCATGCGCCCTAGCCTTACCCATATCCCATGCTTCACATGCTGCATTCACATTCACATGCTGCAAGATTATCTCATTTATAAATAGGGCAACAACTCACACACTCAACATCTGCAACACTAACAATCAACCTCTACAACACTAAACCTTTACAACACTCAACCTATACAACACTCAACCTTTGTAGCATTATGTCTCTATTGACTATGGGTGATGAACATCGAGGAACAATCAACAATATTGCGACATTTGTATGTTATTACTTCTTCTTACATATTTCGTACTTATTTCTTACTTATGTTTCTATCGTTTATTACTTCTTCTTACTTTATTTCTTACTTATGTTTTATTATGACCTAAAACGATTTTGATGTCGTGTACATGAATATGTACCGCACGATCCTTTGATAGAACCATATATTCGAGGATGTGGTTTTGGTAATCTCCTCAACATAGTCTCATACTCGGTTGACTATAAATTTATTCTTGCTTTGTTAGAGAGATAGAGACCCGAGACTCACACATTTCACCTTCCTTTAGGTGAATGTACCGTCACACTTAAGGACATCTACGGGTTGTTAGGTCTACGTATTGATGGTAAGACCGTGAATGGTAGAGTTAACCAGGATAACTCTATATCCAATGAATTGTTGGGTGCCCCTTTGTGTGACGACACAACTATGGGAGAGACTTCTGGTCAAGCTAGGGGCCAAGGTATTAACTTAAAATATCTTAAACAATATTATGTGAGTATAACATTAACCGAAGAATCTACCAAGTATTAAAAAATAATTAAAGCTCGATGTTATATTATGATTCTATTCGGTAATTTTTTATTTCCTGAAAGTATTGGTAATACGGTAAATGTTATGTATTTACCATTGTTACGAAACATATTTAAGGTAAACACATATAGTTGGGGTTCAACTGTTTTGGTCCATCTATATAGTGTATTGTGTGAAAATTCCAAAAAAACACTTGTGCGTTTTATTCATGCGCGTATTTGCTACAAGCATGGGGTTGGTCAATAATGCCATCACCCACCCTGGTAAACGAGAAGCCATTCATATTCCCCTTTGCAACAAAGTAAGTTTAAAACTTTACCATCTAATTTATTAGACTTTATATTACAACTAACTGTAAATAATATTTTTCAAATGTTTCCGATCTAGGTGGTCAGTTAAAGGGATGAACTACAACAGGTGTCTGAAACACGTTGTAGTAGTATATCACAATCTATTGGACCATATTGGACCAAACAATGTAATACTACTACACAACTCTACTTTTGATTTAAAAATAATTATCAAATTACATATCATATAATCATGTCATATTCTTGTACAGTTTATCTGAACGCCATATTTGGGTCTTGATCATCAGGTTAACCATGATGATGATGCAGTTTGGACAGCAAAAACACCAATTATCCGATTCGCTACTATGGAGATGCCCCAGAGTGACCGTGTAAAACTGCAGTTCGGCATGCAACAACAAATTCCAGATCCTCCGACGTGTTTAGGAGATTGGCATTAACAAAGAGTCGATGCCCAATGAGATTATTCCGACTGGAGAGACTTCACAAAAGAGATGTATCGTCATTGGAGGAATTGACGACAACCCATCTTAAACGAACCAGTCATATAAGGTGCTAGACCAACTAAACATTATATGGCATGGTTTAGGTCAGTTACAAAGCCACAATTTGTGTCTAAGCCAATGTATTTGATTGATCCACGCCAACTAGCTTCGTCATCATACACCTAACAACAAATCCCTGTCCAATAACAATGTCAACCCACCCAAACCCAACGACCAACCTCACACTATCACCCTATTGTAAAACCCCAATTTCGACCCTAAGATCCCTCATGCTATCTCATCATATGCATTGGCTTTGGGATCACACCTTGCATCCTCCTTACCCCATCATTCATTGGGTTTGCATTGGGAAAGATCACAAGGCACTTTTGATTGTATCATAATTTTTTTTCATTACTTACTAACCAAAATACCAAAACTATGTCTATGTATAGCTTTGTTTCTTTTATAGGTAGTGTGTGCATCCACCAATGCCTCATCAAGCTCACAATTAGGGTTTGAGACCCTCAGTACAAGGATATAATCAATAGATGGTTAAAATTGAATATAAACATCATATATGGATCCCTATGATCTCCATTTATCATTTTGATCAAGAATTCATTAAGAGTTTGAAGCTTGTTTGTCTTGGAAGCCCAAATTCATCTAGGTATCTTGTATGACTTTCTCAACAAGTTTCTTCATCATATGATCAAATATTTCAAAGGATACTTCATATTACACCATTTTATGCATATTTGATCCTCCATGAGTCCAAAATATCAAGAGAACTTCAAGTTTGCAAGTTGGTTCATGGCGGTTGACCAGAGAAAGTCAACTAGTCAAAATTGGGGTTCACTAGACCCTATCTCCTACAATGTTTGTCATATTAAAATGATTCGAAGAGAAACTTTACTCCTTATTACATTCCAAACAACTTTCATGTTTAGGTAAATAGCTAGTTTTGCTTGGAAAGTCATTTTTTATGGTGAACGATTATAGGTCATTTTGTTTGTGCCCTAGTTAGTAGGTCAACTTCCAAGGACCATAACTTGCTCAATGTTTATAATATGAAGGCCATCCAAGTTTAATAATAAAATTAAAGATATACTCTCCAACTTTTATTCTTTGAAGAAATTCAATTTCAACTTGAAAATGCATGTGCCAAGAGGAAACATTATATGTCACTTTAGGCCATTACCATTGAACAAGAGATTTTTCTCAACTTGTAAAATGAATAACTCCTTCATGCCAAATCCAAATGAGGTCAAATTTGGGATAAAATTGAATAGGTTTGAAATATATACAACTTTTATGAAGGAATGTTTTCCATTTGAAGCCCATAGCAAAGGTCATTCAAGGTGGAAGAAGTGAACATTTGGCTTGGTACTTAGAAAAACTTCATTTATGTTTAGTTTTCCAAACTTCCACCTAAAAATTCATCATGATCCAAGCTTCAAATAGAAAAGTGTTAAACATGAAATTTGTTCCCCTTGATCTAAAATTTCCAAAAAGTCCAAGATCACCTCATTTGTCCAAGGATTGAGGGACTTGCGAATGAGTTATTCACAAGGTTCCATTTGGTAAGATTTATGGTCAACATTAATTTCCTTTATGCATGGCTATGTGACATCATTTCAGGTTGGATAACAAAGAATTATGGATCATTTTGCATCATTGGATGTGCCATTCACACGCCTATGCATCCATGTAAGTGGTATTTCTATTTTTGGCATTTTAAATGAAGTGTGTGGAAAGCAAATGCATAGCCTATAAATAAGACCCCCATGCTCAGAATTGGGGACACCTTGCCCAAGCTTTGAACCTGAAATCCTAACTCTCACCATTAGAGGATAAACTGGAAGGTTTTCAATTGAAAATCGAGTTTCAATTTCACTTCAGTTTTGAAGTTGAAACTCCAAGAATCCAAGCCTTTCCTTGATCCATTTCACTTCCTGCAAGCATCTGAAGTCAAGTCAAGGCCAATTGGAAGCAAGATCAAGCAAGATTCAAGCTCCCTCGAAGGTGATTTTCAGAAACTTCATCTCTTCGATTCTCTCTTAATTCTTCACCATTCTCTTTGATTTTTGGTTGGCGAAAGTCCTACCAATGTAGGCAACAAGATTGAGTTACTTTGAGGTCAAATCGAAGCAACTCAGTTCAAGATCCTCAAAATTCAAATCCCTGTATCTTTTAATATACCTGGAATTGGAGAAAATTGAGGCTAGATTCGAGCTCCTGAGCATTTTCTCTTTGAAATAGTGTCCTTGTTTTTCATTTTTCATTGACATGAAGTTGGACCAGTCCGGTGAGGTTCACCGGAGAAGAAGACCGGAGCCCTAGCTCTGGTGGTGTGTTGGCACACATCCTGGCCATCAAATAATGTTCAAACGTTTAAATCTCAGCCACTCCTTTGAATTACCACACGTGTGATGCTTTGATTGAGGTGCATAGTGAATAGCGCGCGCGTGGCCATCATATTTGCCACCTCAATTAATGAGGGAGATCTGATGGCCCTTGTTTTTTCTAATTTCTTTTTATTTTCTGAATTTTCATTTAATCCTTTTATTTTGTTTAATTCATATTAATTTCATTTTTAACCCAAATAATATGGGACTTTAACCAAAAATCTTTAAATATTTTTCTCTTCCATAATCTGAATTAAAATTATTTTTTGGATTAATTTTGATATTTTTCATGAATTAAATGTTTTTGTGCATATTTTTAATAGTGAAATTTTTTGTCTAAGGTCCTTTGACCTTGTTTGACCTAGGATAAATCCCTTGGTCATTTATTTGGTGATTTGAAGGGATTTTAGGTTTTGACCAAATTAAGATATATTTTAATTCACTTTTAATTGGATTTTTAATTGATTAATTGTTTAAAAATTATGTTGAGCCATTTTTATGGTCTTGTGATGTTTGACTTTCTATTTGGGCCTTGGTCAAGGTTGATTTGACTTTTGTTGGATCAAAACCATTGAATTTAGGGGATTGATGAAATGTACATTTCATCTCCCAAAATGAATGGATGGTTTGATTTGATGAAACTCCTCCCGTGACCAATTTGTGTTTCTATCTTCCCATTCCTCTTCACCTTCATCCCTATTCTTCCCCATTCCCTCTTTCGACCAATGAAATCGCTAATGTCTTAAGGCTAACTGGCTCATTATTGACCTTGTGTCAGATGAACCAATACAAGTATGACTGAGATAGGTCCCTCCCTCTTGATCTTTTCTTTTAGTGTATGGTATGTTTTAGGAGTTTGTTTCTTCATACCAAATCTCTAACATTCATTAACACCTAAATTTTTATTGCCCGACCTAAGATAGTTGTGACTTCTACATAAGTCCAATTACAATTGCTTAACATAGAGCTAAATTTGACCCTATATGCATAGCATTCTAGTAAGTGAGATTATAAGTCTCCCATTCTTCATGGGATCATGTGGAGACTTGACCTTTTTTCCTTTCATGAGAGCTAGTGGCGTACTTGTTGAATTATCCATGTTGGGTCCCTTCTCATGGAAGATGTCTTGGTTTAAGGATTCATATTTGTGAATGAATGGTTGAGTGTTCTCCAAAGAATGGCTTAATCAATTAAAAATCACCACTAACATTGACTAACTTGTGACTAACATTTGACTAATTCTTGTTAATATTGATTTACTTTCAAGTCATTTACTTTATGCAATTTAAATTCTAGTCATTTATCATTCATTTCCATTTACATTTCATTTAACTTGTTTATGTTTATATCATTTTCACTTTGCTCATTTGAGCCATATCTTGTGATTGTATTTATTTGTTTATGTGTTTTGACTTTGTTTGTGGTCTTAGGACCTTAAAACACCAAATAACAACAAAAACCCTAAAAAAACATCTGGTGGACTGTTGCTCTTGATCTGAACTCTTGGACTTAGAATTATGCAACATTCCTTGTGCAAAAGGACTTGGCCAATGCCAACATTTTGAGACCAAGCTATTGTGAACTGATCCTTCATCTGATGCAAGCCTTGGATCTT
This sequence comes from Lathyrus oleraceus, assembly GCF_024323335.1. Classification (NCBI taxonomy): domain Eukaryota; kingdom Viridiplantae; phylum Streptophyta; class Magnoliopsida; order Fabales; family Fabaceae; genus Lathyrus; species Lathyrus oleraceus. The sequence goes on from NC_066583.1 coordinate 217,609,095, forward strand.
GTTTGAATTCATCTACTACTATGTCTTTGTGCTTAATTTTTATTTTGGTCTTGTGTCTGATGCTTTGCTTGAAGGAGAATTGCGGTCCAAAACGCAGCGGAAATTAAAATTTTCTCCTTTAGAGATCCTTACGAATGGTCATGATCAGTGATAGAATATTTACCTCTTGTGACGGTTGAAACCTTTGGTGCAGATCTCTTGTGACGATCAAAACCTTTGATGCAGATCCACGAAGCGATCACGAACGTTGAACGATGACAACGTCTCTACTCAGTCCATACGAACGGGTTCCTTCAATCTCAGTGCTAGCTGGTACTAATGAAGGCTTTGAGTGAGAGAGAGAGAATGAGAGAAAACGAAAATAATGCAACCGCCAATTTTTGCTTCTGCACAAGGGTTCTATTTATAGAACCACTTGTGTGGGCTTCAAGCTAAAAGCCCACTTAAGTGTATTTTGGCCCATATCTTATAATATGCCCAAATCACTTAAGCTCATGGTACCTTACCATATTTCGTATTCTACTCAAGTATATCGTACCTTACGATGTTCTATAACTCACTTAAGGGCACCGTACCTTACGGTATTCCTTAGTTACTCTATCTCTCATCAATCCGTCCTTTGTGTGTGACCCTGTAGGTTTTCGTGACGTTGGCAATTATATTAAATCACACATTTAACATAATAAACAGTGAGCGGTATCTAGCAACACATCACTGCTACCCAAGACACGAAATTGTCAAGTGATCTGACAATTCCTTCTGTGATAATACTTATGTGTATAATTACCCTTTTGCCCTTATGTCTATATTGAACACAAGGCATAGACCGTGTCATCCTTGTCCAGTTCAATATTGGGCCCATAGACATTTATCCTGTTATGCAGGATGGGCAAATTCCATCTAGGTCACTCATGTCCCTCAGCATGCTTTATGGAGTACCCATCAACTGTCTTTATGGTTATCCAGTTACGGACAACGTTGGATCAGCAATAAAGCACTCGACTTTACATCTAGGATCCATAGTGGTTTCAGGTCGAAGAGTGGAATACACTATTATCACCATGAGAATAACTTATGACACCTTGCATAACTTTCTATATAGTATTCTCATAGCGGGTCAATCCGGTATAAATATTACTCCTAATATTCATACCTATGTTTAAGACTTGATAACTCTTTATCCATGATCCATGAGATGTGATCATCAGTCTACAAACATAATAGTCTTAATGCTTTAATGTTATCCCACTTCACACTAAAGCTCGACTACGGATACTTTAGGAATAGTGTCCTTATGTTTAATGTGTTCTCATGATTAAGTACACTTAATACATTAAACGGACTATCTATTCCAGGGACTTTATTAATCAACCATAATAAATAGAATGCCTTTTATTATTCGATACAAGTACCAAAATGTATTGGCCTCTAGGGCTTACACCAACAATCTCCCACTAGCACTAGAGCCAATCAGGCATACCCCGTATGCCCATTGATCTAGTATGGCCATCATGCTTCTGCTGCGCAAGAGGCTTTGTCAGTGGGTCAACTACATTGTCAAGTGTAGGTACTTTACATATTTTCACATCTTCTCTATCTATTATCTCTCGAATGAGATGATAACGCCTAAGTATGTGTTTGGATCGTCGGTGAGATCTAGGCTCCTTAGCTTGTGCGATAGCACCATTGTTATCATAATAGAGACCAATGGGATCCACAATGCTAGGGACTATGCCAAGTTCACTAATGAACCTTTTTTTTTTTTTGATCCAAACAACTTCCTTTGCTGCACTTGAGGCAGCAATATACTCGGCCTCGGTTGTAGAATCAGCAACTGTATCTTGCTTTGAACTTTTCAAGCTCACAGCGCCACCATTTAAGCAAAACACATAACCATTGGAATCATTCATATTAAAGCGTCTTAGCACCTTGTCTATGTACTGTGACTTAGGCCAAGCATTTTATGATCTATCTCTGTAGATTCTGATTCCTAATATATAGGCTGCTTCACCTAGGTCCTTCATAGATAAGCATTTCCCCACCCAAGACTTTGCTTGTTGCAGGGTAGGGATATCGATTCCAATGAGTAATATGTCATCTACATATAATACCAGGAATACGATCATGCTCCCACTAACCTTCTTGTAGACACAAGGCTCATCTTCGTTCTTGATGAATCCATACAGTTTTACTGTTTCATCAAGGCGAAGATTCCATGAGTAGGTCACAGGCTCATCTTGATCCATGAGTAATACATCACCTTGATCAGATATCCATATATCTCAGGTAGGTGACGTATCCTTCCTGACCTACGCTGGTCTTGTTCTACTTGAGCAGGTTGCTCTTACACAACTACTTGTGTTTCCTGCTTTAATTCCTCCATAGGTGTATCGATGCTTTGTGATTCTTGAATTTCTTCAAGCTCTACTTTCCTCCCACTGGTTCCTTTGGAAATAAAATCCTTTTCTAGGAAAACTCCGGTTCGAGCGACAAACACTTTGCCCTCAGAAGGATTGTAGAAGTAATATCCTCTTGTTTCTTTAGGATACCCCACAAATAAGCATTTGTCAGATTTGGGCTCAAGCTTAGTTGAAATTTGTTGTTTCACATAAACTTCGCAACCCCAAATCTTCATGTAAGACATATGTGGTCTCTTACCACTCCATATCTCATATGGTGTCTTATCAACCTTTTGGATGGAACACGGTTAAGTGTGTAAGCTGTTGTCAATAGTGCATGTCCGCAAATGGAGTTTGGAAGATCAACGTGACTCATCATGGATTTAACTCATTAGGTTTCATCCTTTTAGTATTAATGTTATAAGTTGGCATTATGAGATCAAGGACATATAGTCCATTGCTCACTTGTGCAGTAGCATAGAATATATCATTCAAATAAATTGAGCAACAATTGTTCTTTATTATAAATGAAAAACCAAACTTGTCCAAACAAGAAATGGAAATAATATTCCTGCTAATTGCAGATACATAATAACAGTTCTCTAACTGAATTATAAAACCACTAGGTAAAGTTAATAAGATCCTATGGCTAAAGTAGCAACCTTTGCTCCATTGCCAACTCGTAGGTCAACTTCACCTTTTGCCAAATCTCTACTCCCTTTCAGCCCCTGCACATTTGTACAAGTGTGAGAACCGCATCCAGTATCTAATACCCATGATTCAGAAGTAGATGAATTAATAACAAAAATACCTGAAGTTGAAGTCTCTACTCCATTCTTCTTATCTTCCAGGTACTTTGGGCAGTTTCTCTTCCAGTGTCCGGTCTTACCGCAATGGAAGCAGGTGCCTTCTTTTGCTATGCCTCCATTAGGCTTCAAAGCATCAACGGTGGGTTTGGGTTTGGCAACTTCCTTGCCCTTCCCTTTATCACCATGCTTAGTGGGCCTTTTGTTCTGTCTCTTTCCATTTCCGATCATCAGAATGGACTTCCCTTTTGACTTCAGATTCTGCTCGGCAGTTCTTAACATGGCGAGCAGTTCAGGAAGAGATTTGTCCATATTATTCATATTGAAATTTAGGACAAATTGACTGAATCCATCTGGCAACGATTGCAAGATCAAATCAGTTGCAAGTTCCTTTTCGAGGGGAAAACCCAATCTCTCAAGGTTTTCCACATACCCAATCATCTTGAGTACATGGGGACCTACAGGGGCTCCCTCAGCTAACTTGCTTTGAAAAAGGGCTTTTGAAACTTCAAACCTCTCATGCCTTGCTTGCTCTTGATAGAGCAGCTTCAGGTGTTCAATCATATTGAACGCTGACATGTTCTCATGTTGCTTTTGCAATTCTGAGTTCATGGTGGCCAGCATGAGACAAGCAGTTTCATTGGCATCATCGACATGCTTCTTATAAGCATCTCTTTCTGCCTTAGGTGCAGAACTAGGAGGTTCCTCTTCAGGAACAGGTGTCTCCAAGACATACAGCTTTTTATCATGTTTGAGGACAATCCTCAGGTTTCGGTGCCAATCCAGAAAATTTGTCCCAGACAATTTTTCCTTGTCAAGGATTGATCGTAAGATGTTGTTAGAGGTGTTTGCTGTCATGGTTATCTACATAAGAATTAATGAAAATATAAGTATCATTGACATATTTAATTAGGCCTTTAATCAAATATGCTCCCACTATTTTACTCAAAACAAATGACCCTCATCATTTGATTCGGAAAATCCCGTTGGAAGATTTTCTAGTGGGTCGAGATCCATATTTCACTTCGTTCTAAGTCCGCGTAGGCGGATTACACAAAACTAGGTTATTTAGGTAGGAACTCCTTCCAGTTGTATCTCATACAACTCTCGAAAATTTCAGTTGGGTGAATAACTCCTTATTCCAATCCATCATATGGATTATTCCCAACTCTTGCTTCTAAACATATATATAATCTTATTATAATTTGTTTAGTTAAGTTTGACCCATTGTTTTAACAGTTGGATATTACAATTATCCCATCGCACCTTACTAATATATAGATCATGCACCTCGCGTAGGCGAAACCTACATTATCCATTACTAGTCTTGATGAGTGTTAAAACTTGGAAAGCATAAACTTAATATTTTAGTTTGAGGGAATTTCAATTGTTATGATCTCACCGGCTTATTTATCATACAAATCGTCTCTCACATGCATCAACATACATTCACATGCATCAACATACATACACAATGAAACAGTTATGGCCCCTAGCGCAATTGTTCTCCCAAGCCAATGAGAGAACCTAAGCTAACCTAATAACGATCTAAGCTTCTCCAAGCAAGATCTTCAAGGTTGTCCTCCTTTAGTATTGAATTCTTCTCTAAGCTTCTCCAAGCAAGATCTTCAAGGTTGTCCTCCTTTGATCTTGAATTCTTCTCTTTCTTCATAACATTGTCTTCTTCTCTTTATTCATAACATTACATTCCAGAAGAAACTCGTTTTACATACGAGGGTTTGAGATGAGAAAAGAAGTTACATTAAGAGATCAAAAGGAGAGGCACGACACGCAGGTCGTATTTAAAAACCCAAAACAAAATAAAGGACAACTAAGGCCATAACTGATCATCACAAGGCAATAATAACAAACACATTATTATTTATTAATTTTAATTCCTTTAATTAATTAAAACCAAATTAAATTTCGGCGACCGATCACACTACGCAGAGTTAGCCGGGGGTTCCGCTGCCCGGTCAAGGGGCAGCGCCCTTGCGGGGTTGGAGGGGCAGCGTCCCTGTCCAAAATTTTAATGAACAATTCATTTGAAATGGACATTGTTTTGCATGAACACAACCCTTGCGTAGTCACAAAACAGGAACCCCAAAATTTTGACTCTGGGAGTGTGACGACCGTCACAGGCGTGTGACGACCGTCACAGGCAATGTGAGTGTGACGACCGTCATGGGCGTGTTACGACCGTCACGCATCCAGTTTGTTACGCCTGTTACGCTCGTCACACGAGCTTCACGCGACCAAACTAATAGGACTTTGAAACAGTCTACGGACCTCTTCCAAAAAGCCCTAAATTCACAAATCCTTGACGGCACAACCCTTGCGCCGTCACCAACCCTAATGCGCCAATTTCAGACCGTCAAACACACCTCGATTGTTGATTCAGTATGATTGATCAACAGGTCATTGCTTCACCATACTAATGTCGGATTCCGAAGCAAATGACCATTGATCGCTCAAAGGAAAACAATCATTTAGTGTTCGAATGAACGAAACAGAAACAGTATATCACATATACCGTATTTTGCATTAGGATTACTTATATCATATATAAGTTGATCGGTCTCAATTGCGTAACCTATGGACGATCGATGTATCGCTGCTTCACCATACTAATGTCGGATTCCGAAGCATAGTCAACATCAATCATCCAACTCGTACACTCATGATGCCAAATTTAATTACTCGTTTAATTAATTGATTCATTCTGTCTTTTAATCATATTAATACAGAAAATAAACAGCTATCTGAGTCATGGTTTCGTAACCAGGCTCTGATACCACTGAAGGAGAATTGCGGTCCAAAACGCAGCGGAAATTAAAATTTTCTCCTTTAGAGATCCTTACGAATGGTCATGATCAGTGATAGAATATTTACCTCTTGTGACGGTTGAAACCTTTGGTGCAGATCTCTTGTGACGATCAAAACCTTTGATGCAGATCCACGAAGCGATCACGAACGTTGAACGATGACAACGTCTCTACTCAGTCCACACGAACGGGTTCCTTCAATCTCAGTGCTAGCTGGTACGAATGAAGGCTTTGAGTGAGAGAGAGAGAATGAGAGAAAACGAAAATAATGCAACCTCCAATTTTTGCTTCTGCACAAGGGTTCTATTTATAGAACCACTTGTGTGGGCTTCAAGCTAAAAGCCCACTTAAGTGTATTTTGGCCCATATCTTATAATATGCCCAAATCACTTAAGCTCATGGTACCTTACCATATTTCGTATTCTACTCAAGTATATCGTACCTTACGATGTTCTATAACTCACTTAAGGGCACCGTACCTTACGGTATTCCTTAGTTACTCTATCTCTCATCAATCCGTCCTTTGTGTGTGACCCTGTAGGTTTTCGTGACGTTGGCAATTATATTAAATCACGCATTTAACATAATAAACAGTGAGCGGTATCTAGCAACACATCACTGCTACCCAAGACACGAAATTGTCAAGTGATCTGACAATTCCTTCTGTGATAATACTTATGTGTATAATTACCCTTTTGCCCTTATGTCTATATTGAACACAAGGCATAGACCGTGTCATCCTTGTCCAGTTCAATATTGGGCCCATAGACATTTATCCTGTTATGCAGGATGGGCAAATTCCATCTAGGTCACTCATGTCCCTCAGCATGCTTTATGGAGTACCCATCAACTGTCTTTATGGTTATCCAGTTACGGACAACGTTGGATCAGCAATAAAGCACTCGACTCTACATCTAGGATCCATAGTGGTTTCAGGTCGAAGAGTGGAATACACTATTATCACCATGAGAATAACTTATGACACCTTGCATAACTTTCTATATAGTATTCTCATAGCGGGTCAATCCGGTATAAATATTACTCCTAATATTCATACCTATGTTTAAGACTTGATAACTCTTTATCCATGATCCATGAGATGTGATCATAAGTCTACAAACATAATAGTCTTAATGCTTTAATGTTATCCCACTTCACACTAAAGCTCGACTACGGATACTTTAGGAATATTGTCCTTATGTTTAATCTGTTCTCATGATTAAGTACACTTAATACATTAAACGGACTATCTATTCCAGGGACTTTATTAATCAACCATAATAAATAGAATGCCTTTTATTATTCGATACAAGTACCAAAATGTATTGGCCTCTAGGGCTTACACCAACATTGCTCTTAGTTGATCAAGGAGTATTTCCTCTGATACATGAGAAGACAAAGAAGATTGCTAGCTTTTGGGATTGCTTGCTTGGATGTGGCTATCTTTATTTGATACCTTAATCTTCATGATGTCTGGATATTGCTCATTGCTTATTGATTATTGCTTGATCAAAGTCCAAAGGAAAATGGGTTTCTATATGACATTCTTGTTTGTTGAATTGCATCCCATTGGTCAGATCTTTTCAACTCTTAACTTTTAAATTTGTGCTTAGGATAACCTCTTCAACTTCTCCCACTTCTTAAATTTAAAAATATCTCTCTCTTTTCAAAAACCTTCTTTGCTTGTAATTTCAAACTTAGACTTTGTTTTAATGATTAGAAACTTTGGCCTTATTCCATTGAATTTTCAAACTTCTTTCTTAAAACAAATTTGTAAATAAACTTAATCATATTGACTTAAAATTTCAAAAGACAAAAAGAACTAACAACTCCATTAAAATTCTTGGGCCTTTTTGTGCCTTTTTCTTACTAAACCTTTTGTTAAAAACAATTCACCAACTTTGAAATTTTTACCACGAACTACGAGGTTTTGATCCCTCATTTTATGTTGGTACGTAGGCACAAGTCTGAAGGTCTTGTCAAACACAAAAGTATAATCAATGAATTCTTTTCTCATCCCCACACTCTATTTATTGCAAACATCACACATACACACATAAAAAAGGGCTCCCTAAGAGTACCTAGGACACTTTGGGTGCTAGCACCTTCCCTCTGTGTAACCAACCCCCGTACCTGTAATCTCTAGCATTTTATTAGTTTTGATTTGAAAACTTCTTATATTTGGGTTTTGTTCATACTTTTCCCTTTTCCTTTGGAAACAATAAAAGCGCGGTGCGACTCTGGTTTATTGATGTTATGCTTATCCATAGCTTGATGGTCATGAATTTACCGCTATAGAAATTAAGTGGCGACTTTGCTGGGGAAGTGCGTCTTCCAACTCCTTTGCATCTTGGTTAGGGAGAGTTGATGGCACAACCAGAACCACAAACATAGGTCTTTCACAGGCGTACGACATCTTCAACTCCAAAGCTCTCTTCTTCACCCAAATAGTGTAAGCTTCCAAAGCTACACAATTGTGCATACCAAGCTCGGATCTTCCTTTCCTATGCACATTATGCCAAGCATGTATCACCTTTTGCTTCAAATGTTGGGGATCTTTACCCTCTTGATAGAAAAGACCTTATAACTGAGTGTTATTAGGTTTATCTCTCAAGGGGAACCCAAGTTGACGACGAGCCAAAGCAGCGTTATAGTTGATTCCACATTGTGTACCAATGAGAGACACATTAGATAACTCACCACAACTATCAATAATGTCCACACTACTCAATGCAGAATCATACCAAACAATATCATCATTAGTGAGAGACATAAGTCTTTGAGACCACCGTAGACGTTGCTTGTTCTCCAAAAAAGCGGGCGTCTGAGGCAAGTGCGAATAAACCACTTGTACAGGAGAGGAACACAACACACAATAGTCCCACCACTTTTAGAATTCCTCAAATGCAAAGAGAAATACATGTCACCCAACAGAGTAGGAATAAGATTTCCAATCAAGAAGATTCTAATGGCGTTAACATCAACAAAACCGTCAATGTTAGGGAACAAAGCTAGACCATAGATGAGAAATACAAAGATGGCTTCAAAATCATCCATGCTACCGGCTTGAGCAAAGACAATAGCTTTACTAATGAGGAACTCAGAAGTCAACCCAAGAATACCTCCTTTCTTCACCAAATAAGCATCAATCTCAGATTTCTTCAGATGAAGAGCTTTGACTATGATATGAGATATGGGAATATCCTCTAATCCACTAAAAGGTACCTTGTCAGATACGGGTATACCCAAGAGATGGGGATACTCCTCTAACGTAGGTACAAGCTGATAATCGGGTAAAGTGAAGCACCGGTAGAGAGGATCATAGAACTGAACCAAAACACTCAGAAGTCCTTCAACCATATTAGCAGATAACACATATAAAAGCTTCCCATGACATTGCTTGAAGTCCAAGGGATCTAATACAAAGGATGACAACATCCTTAGCTCTTTCAAATCATGATATTTGAAGTTGTACTTCTTAGTGTTCCTTCGTCCATAATCCATGGTCTGAGAATATTTGCAAACAAGACCTCAGTTCCGTGAAATTTATTTTTCTACGATGAATGTTATGATGTGCATGTATGCATGAATGCAACAATCACACACAATGAAAACACAAACAAAGGTTAAGGGATGGATCAAGTCATCATCAAGATCAATCATCCATTTTGGTGGATTATGGTTTTCACCTTATCAACACCCAAGTTCCATTGATATTGACGAGACTTGATCGGATCAACCGAGAATCAAAGGGTTTATTGTGAGTCCCGAGCATGGAGTCAAGTTAAGAACCATCCCAAAGGAGTGTACTAAGGATAAAAAATTGTATCTGATATTATAGGTTAGGATGACTGACTCATCAACCCATAATATTCTCAAGAGAAACTCGTTTGAGTGTAGTATCGCGTAACAACTGTTATCAGGTCTACACTTAAACAGCCTCCGCATTACGTCCTAAATAGGTCAGGTTTGGTTAAATGTTCTACGGTCCTCAGCTTCTCGGACCCTAAATCAGAGAAAGTAATGCATATCCACATATAACTTGTGTGACATCACTAACTCCAAAAGGGTCTCCATTAAGTAGATGGGTCTCAAGCCAACTTGTTAACGACTACTCCACACAAGTTGAACATGACTATACCATCCTCCTATCTTAATTGCACTCAAGTTCAGGTTAGAACTTACCTCGCCATTCAGAGATCACCATGCACAACAAACAGATTATATCATACAAACAAATATACAAACATCAAATATACAAATATATACACATAAAAAAGTAGGCTAAACCCAATGAGGACTACTCCCCAACAGAGTCGCCACTTAATTTTTGTACCGGTAAATTCATGACCATCAAGCTATGGATAAGCTTAACGTCAATAAAACCAGAGTCGCCACCGAGCTTTTATTATTTCCAAAGGAAAAGGGAAAAGTACGAACAAAACCCAAAGATAAGAAGTTTTCAAATTAAAACTAATAAAATGCCAGAGATTACAGGTAAGGGGGTTAGTTACACAGAGGGAAGGTGTTAGCACCCAAAGTGTCATAGGTACTCCTAGGGAGCCCTTTTTTATGTGTGTATATGTGTTTTGTATAAAAGATGTTTGAGAAAAATAGAGTGTATGGATGAGAAAAGAATTCATTGATTATATTTTCATGTTAAACAAGACCTTCAGACTTGTGCCTACGTACCAACATAAAAATGAGGGATCAAAACCTCGTAGTTCGTGGTAAAAATTTCAAAGTTTGTGAATTGTTTTTAACAAAATGTTTAATAAGAAAAGGGCATAAAAAGGCCCAATAATTTGAATGGAGTTGTTAGTTCTTTTGGTCTTTTGAAATTTTAAGTCAATATGATTAAGTTTATTTACAAATTTGTTTTAAGAAAGTAATTTGAAAATTCAATGGCATAAGGCCAAAGTTTATAATCATTAAAACAAAATCTAAGTTTGAAATTACAAGCAAAGAAGGTTTTTGAAAAAAGAGAGAGAGATTTGTAAATTTAATAAGTGGGAGGAGATGAAGAGGTTATCCTAAGCACAAATTTAAAAGTTAAGAGTTGAAACGATCTGACCAATGGGACGTAATCCAACAAACAATAATGTCATATAGAGACCCATTTTCCTTTGGACTTTGATCAAGCAATAATCAATAAGCAATGAGCAATATCCAGACATCATGAAGATTAAGGTATCAAATAAAGATAGCTACATCCAAGCAAGCAATCCCAAAAGCTAGCAGTCTTCTTTGTCTTCTCATGTATCAGAGGAAATACTCCTTGATCAACTCATAACAAAGCATTAGACACAACACCAAAATAACAATTAAGCACAAACACAGAGTAGTATATGAATTCAAAGAAGATCCAAGGCTTGCATCAGATGAAGGCTCAGTTCAAAATAGCTTGGTCTCAAAATAATGGCATTGGCCAAGTCCTTTTGCACAAGGAATGTCGCATAATTCTAAGCTTAAGAGTTCAGATCAAGATCAACATTCCACCAGATGTTTTTTTTAGGGTTTTTGTTGTTATTAGGTGTTTTAAGGTCCTAAGACCACAAACAAATAAATACAATCACAAGATATGGCTCAAATGAGCAAAGTGAAAATGACATAAACATAAACAAGTTAAATGAAATGTAAATGGCAATGAATGATAAATGATTGAAATTTAAATTGCATAAAGTAAATGACTTGAAAGTAAAGCAATATTAACAAGAATTAGTCAAATGTTAGTCAAACGTTTATCAAGTTTTAGTGGTGATTTTTAATTGATTAAGTCATTCTTTGGAGAACACTCAACCATTCATTCACAAGTATGAATCTTTAAACCAAGACATCTTCCATGAGAAGGGCTCCAACTTGGATAACTCAACAAGTATGCCACTAGCTCTTATGAAAGTAAAAAGGTCAAGTCTCCACATAATGCCATGAAGAACGGGAGACTTACAATCTCACTTCCTAGAATGATATGCTTTAGGGTCAAATTTAGCTCTATGTTAAGCAACTGTAATTGGACTTATGTAAAAGTCACAACTATCTGAGGTTGGGCAATAAAAATTTAGGTGTTAATGCATGTTAAAGATTTGGTGTGAAGAACCAAACTCCTAAAACATACCACACACTAAAAGAAAATATCAAGAGGGAGGGACATATCTCAGCAATACTTGTGTTGGTTTATCTGACACAATATCATTGATGAGCCAATTAGCCTTAAGACATTAGAGATTTCATTGGTCAAATGAGGGAATGGTGAAGAATAGGGATGAATATGAAGAGGGAGGGGAAGATAGAAACAGAAATTGGTCATGTGAGGAGTTTCATCAAATCAAAACCATTCATTCATTTTGGGAGATGAAATGTACATTTCATCAATCCCCTAAATCCAATGATTTTGATCCAACAAAAGTCAAATCAACCTTGACCAAGGCCAAAACAGAAAGTCAAACATCACAAGACCATAAAAATGACTCAACATAATTTTTAAACAATTAATCAATTAAAAATCCAATTAAAAGTGAATTAAAATATATTTTAATTTGGTCAAAACCTAAAATCCCTTCATAACACCAAATAAATGGCGAAGGGATCTATCCTAGGTCAAACAAGGTCAAAGGATCTTAGACAAAAAATTTCACTATTTTTGAAAAGTAACAAGTATTTTTAAACAATTAAAATTATGCATAAAAACATTTAATTCATGAAAATTTTCAAAATTAAGCCAAAAAATATTTATTTTTTCCAGAATATGGAACAGAAAAATATTTAAAGATTTTTGGTGAAAGTCCCATATTTTTTGGATTAAAAATAAAATTAATATGAATTAAACAAAATAAAAGGATTAAATGAAAATTCAGAAAATAAAAAGAAATTAGAAAAAACAAGGGCCATCAGATCTTCCTCATTAATTGAGGTGGCAAATCTGATGGTCACGCGCGCTATCCGCGATGCACCTCAATCAAAGCATCACACACGTGGTAATTCAAAGGAGTGATTGAGATTAAAACGTTTGAACATGATCTGATGGCCAGGAGGCGTGCCAACACACCAACGAAGCTAGGGCTCTGGTCTTCTTCTCCGATGAACCTCACCGGACTGGTCCAACTTCATCTCAATGAAAAATGAAAAACAATGTCACTATTTCAAAGAGAAAATGCTTAGGAGCTCGAATCTGGCCTCAATTTCCCCCAATTCCAAGTATATCAAAAGATACATGGATTTGAATTTTGAGGATCATAAGCTGAGTTGCTTCGATTTGACCTCAAAGCAACTCAATCTTGTTGCCTAAATTGGTAGGACTTCAGCCAACCAAAAACCAAAGGGAATGGTGAAGAATTGAGAGAGAATCAAAGAGATGAAGTTTCGGAAAAATTACCTTCGAGAGAGCTTGAATCTTGCTTGATCTTGCTTCCAGTTGGCCTTGGCTTGACTTCAAATGCTTGCAGGAAGTGAAATGGATCAAGGAAAGGCTTGGATTCTTGGAGTTTCAACATCAAAACTGAAGTGAAATTGAAACTCGATTTTCAATTTAAAACCTTCAAGTTTATCGTCTAATGGTGAGAGTTAGGATTGTAGGTTCAAGGCTTGGGCAAGGTGTCCCCAATTATGAGCATGAGGGGTCTTATTTATAGGCTATGCATTTGCTTTCCACACACTTCATTCAAAATTCCAAAAATAGAAATCTTACTTGCATGGATGCATGGGGGTGTAATAGGCCCATCCAATGATGCCAAATGATCCATAATTTCGTGTTATCCAACCTGAAATGATGTCACATAGCCATGCATAAAGGAAATGAATGTTGACCATAAATCTTACCAAATGGAACCTTGTGAAGAACTCATACGCAAGTCCCTCAATCCTTGGCTAAATGAGGTGATATTAGACTTTTTGGAACGGTGAGGTCAAGGGGAACAACTTTCATGTTTAATACTTTTCCAACTAAATCTTGGATCATGATGAATTGTGAGGTGGAATTTTGGAAACTCAAACATAAATGAAAATTTTCTAAGTACCAAGCCAAATGTTCACTTCTTCCACCTTGAATAACTTTTGATATGGGCTTCAAATGGAAACTGTTCCTTCAGCAAAGTTGTATCTCTTTCAAACCTTTTCAATTTGGTAACAAATTTGACCTCATTTGGATTTTTCATGAAGGAGTTATGCATTTTAGAAGTTGAGGAAAATCTCTTGTTCAATGGTAATGGCCCAAAGTGACCTATAATGTTTCCTCTTGGCACATGCATTTGTAAGTTGAATTTAAATTTATTCAAAGAATCAAAGTTGGATAGGACATCTTGAATTTGATCATTAAACTTGGATGGCCTTAATCTTATAAAATTGAGCAAGTTATGGTCCTTGGAATTTTACCTCCTAACTAGGGCATAGACAAAATGACCTATAATATTTCACCATAAAAAATGAATTTCTAAGCAAGACTAGCTCTTGACCTCAACAAAAAAGTTGTTTGGAATGTCATAAGGAGTAACTTTTATCTTGGAATCATTTTCATATGACAAATATTGTAGGATATATGGTCTAGTGAACCCTAGTTTTGACCAGTTGACTTTCTCTGGTCAACTACCATAAACCAACTTGCAAACTTGAAGTTCTCTTGATCTTTTGGACTCATGGAGGATCACATATGTGTAAAATTATGTAATATTAAGTATACCTTGAAATATTTGATCAGATGATGAAGAAACTTATTGAGGAAGTCACACAAGATACCTAGATGAATTTGGGCTTCCAAGGCAAACAAGCTTTAAACTCTTAATGAGTTATTGATCAAAATGATAAATGGAGATCATGGGGATCCATATATGACGTATAGAGTCAATGTGAACCATATCTTGATTATCTCCTTGTATTGAGGGTCTCAAACCCTAATTGTGAACTTGATGAGGCATTGGTGGATGCACACACTACCTACAAAAGAAACAAAGCTATACATAAACATATTTTTGGTATTTTGGTTAGTAAATAATGAAAAACTAAGTATGGTACAATCAAAAGTGCCTGGTGATCTTTCCCAATGCAAACCCAATGAATGAAGGGGTAAGAAAGATGCCAAGATGTGATCCCAAAGTCAATGCATATGATGAGATAACATGAGGGAGGCTAGGGTCAAAAAGATCATTCAGAAGATGATTGTGACATATAAGGATTGGCATAAGATGATCCCATTTTCTTTTCATGGGTACCGTACATCCATCCTCACTTTAATAGGGGCAACCCCTTTCTCTCTTATTTATGGTATGGAAGTTGTGCTCCCCGTGGAGGTTGAGATCCCGTCATTGCGTGCCTTGATGGAAGCCAAGTTGACAGAAGCTGAATGGTACCAGACTAGATATGATCAATTGAATTTAATTTAAGAGAAAAGATTGATTGTCATGTGTCATGGTTAGTTATATCAGCAAAGAATGAAGAAAACTTTTGATAAGAAGGTCAAGCCTCATGTGTTTAGAGAAGGGGATCTTGTGCTGAAGAAGATTTTATCTTTCAAACCTGATGTTAGGGGAAAATTGATTCCTAATTATGAAGGCACATATGTTGTGAAGAGAGCCTTCTCAGGCGGTGCTTTGATTCTTACAGCTATGGATGGTGAAGAGTTCACTCGTCCTGTGAATGTCGATGCAGTCAAGAAATACTTCTCCTAAAAAAGAAAAGAACAACTCGCTAAGTTGAAAACCCGAAAGGGAGGCTTAGGCAAAAATGAGCATCTCGGTGGATTGAAAACCCGAAAGGGCGATCCAGGCAAAAATTAGAGACATAAAATATAAAATCATCCCGGTAGATTGAGTACCCCACCTTGGGGAAATCTAGGCAAAAATTAGGGATTTTAGCAAGTAACTGCATCAGATTGGTCCTGATCCTAGGATGCAGTTTTGAGCAAGTCATTTGGTTCTGATTTATCATTCTCAACCAAAGACAAGCACAATGGATGTTGAAGTTGGTAGGGTGAGTAGTGATCATTGTATTCAATGTAGCTCTTTTCCATGTAAATTACCGTTTTTTAAACTTTGTAAATATCTATGGAGTCCCGTCATTTACGGACTACCATTCTATTAAATAAAGTTGAGCTTTTATCCAATTATTTCTATTCTTATTTACTTCTATTCAATAAAATTGAATTTTTATGATGATAATTTTGAAATAAATTAATGAATAATTATTTTTCTTAAAATAATAAAAACAATCACTTTAAGAATAATCGATTTCAATAAGGAATGTCAGCAACCGTCTAAGAACAGGTAAGTTTTGAAGTGTAAAGCATTGTTGGTCTTCCCCAAGCAGTTGATTTGGTAACTTTTTCCTCCCCAACAGTTCGTCAGTCATCCCAGTAGAGTCGAGCTGAAGATCGGCCCCCTTTTGCAAATTCATATTCCCCAGCTAAGGTGTTCATGCTTGGTATCCCCCAGTCTTGTGATTAGACCCTAGAGATCCTAGACCTTTATTTGGTTCCCATTTTTCATTTTTGATTGTGTGGCATAACTTCGGTAGTTTCTCCTTTGTGTGAATCAGATCCAGTTATCTTTGCCTTGGAATTGGTTTATTTCACAATTTCCAAGAAGAATTCGTTGGTTATTGAGGAATGTGTTGATCTTGGTCATAACATCCTCAGTAATTTGCTCAAATCCTTGTGCGAAATGTTATCTCTTGTGTTCCCCGACAGAGTTCATCTTCTGATATGAAGTTCCTTCTTTCCCGACAGTTTTGGATTCTGAGCAATAATTGGTTTTGTCCCCTGCAAGGTTGTCTCCCATTTAATATGGTGTTGACCTAAGATTCCCCGCATAGTTGACAATTTGGATCCTCAGTAGATCCTGTCTCTATCCTCGGCATGTTCAGTTGAGATTCTTTCAGCAATGCTCTCTTTTCCCCACGGAGTTTGCCATATTATGTTGGAAGCATGTTCTCCGTGACTTTCCCAGCTAAGGTTGATTTTCTCAGAGCCAGATGATTTATTTTCATACCCAACACTTTCTATAGTTGGTGTTTCCATCTTGTTGAGATTAGTCGAGTGTTGCCGCAGTGATTCAAATCTTCGTCATTTGTATCATTTGTGTTATTTTGTCAGCGTAATCATAACCATATACATACATATTCATGCATAAAACACAACATCAGATATTTCATTATGCATTTTATTGCATTTGATTCCTTTATTCTGATCCCCTGCTTCGGTAATATTATTTACCCATGCAGATTTGGCGTGTCTGTCTTCTTTCAATTGTAGAGTGTCAACCCCTTAAGCAGAAAGAGTTTAACCTTTCTCATTCCCTATTGAGTTATTTCCTCGTGGATGATTATTATTTCAGTTTCCTCCCAGTTAATTATTTGGATGGAACCACTCCCCTTGAGTTAGATCCTCTTTGGGTTGAGTCTTTGTTTGATCGTTTCTTTCTAGTTTTTACCTAGATATATATTTTGGTCCCCTGAGAGTTAATTACCCAGTAACTGATAATATTCTTCTCAATTTTTGAGTACTTTACTTTTTCCTAATACCCGGTAAATGTAATCTACTTCATTTGTTTTCCCCAGCAGATTCATTTTCACGTTCCCCCAGGTAGTTTATCCTTGATATGTTCATCCTAACCGGTGGAAGATATTCTTCCTTTTTGGTTTTCTACCCAGTAAAAAGGTAGTTGTAATCCCTACTTTTATTCCCAGAGAGTTAATCCTTGCTATGTTCAGTTTAACCGATAACAAATTTTCTCTTCTCTTCGGTATTCTACCCAATAACCGGTAGTTGTAATTCCTACTTTCCCCTGCTGAGTTTACCTTGATATGTTCATCCTAACCGGTGATAAACATTCTCTCTTTGGTATTCTATCCAGTAACTAATAGATATAATTCCTATTTTCTCCCTGGCAGTCTATCCTTGATATGTTCATTTTAACTGATGATAGATATTCTTCCTTTGAGTTTATCCTTGATATGTTCACTTTAACCAGTGACGGACACTCTCTCTTTCGTCTTCTGCCCAGTAACCGGAAGTTATAAACCCTATCTGAGTTCTCTCCCCAGTAGGTTATTCTTACCCAGTAACAGGTAACGAATACACCTCTTTCTCCTCAGCGAGTCATCCTTGATATGCTTACCCTAACCGGTAACGGATGTCCCTCTGTCAGAGTATATTATCTTCCTACACAGTAACTGGTAATAGATAATCTCTAGTACTCCTGTGCTGAAGATCATTCTTCCCTAGTTGAGTTTGAGTGTGTATTCCCTCAGTGGGATCGCCTTTTCCTATTTGGTCCGAGTATTTCAGCTTTGTTCTGATTTACCTGTTTCCTATGCAGATTTCCCCTTATCCCCGACCGGGTTCTTCCATTGATTTATTTTCATGGAAATTCCCCCTCGTGTCTCCAGCAGTTTTTAAGACGTGGCCTGGCCTACACATAACTTCTTATCCCCCTAGAGTCTCTGTCTCCCCAGTGAGTGTTCCTTACAGAATGCAGTATACTCCTGTGGACTTTCAGTCTCTTCGGATTCTTTTTCTTTGTGGTAATATATTTCCCACAAAGGTAATTTTAACATTCATATCATATGCATCATGAGGTCTTTTTGGGACCAAAATTTGTTTCTATATGTTGTTATTTAAGTCCATTCTACTAAGTTGATACGAAAATTTTAACCTTCACATCCTCAGTTAGAATGTCCTTAAATAGGGGCAGCTGTAAGACCCCAAATTTGACCCTAAGATCCCTCATGCTATCTCATCATATGCATTGGCTTTGGGATCACACCTTGGCATCCTCCTTACCCCCTCATTCATTGGGTTTGCATTGGGAAAGATCACCAGACACTTTTGATTGTATCATACTTTTTTTTCATTATTTACTAACCAAAATACCAAAAATATGTCTATGTATAACTTTGTTTCTTTTGTAGGTAGTGTGTGCATCCACCAATGCCTCATCAAGCTCACAATTAGGGTTTGAGACCCTCAGTGCAAGGATATAATCAATATATGGTTCATATTGACTCTAGACATCATATATGGATCCTTGTGATCTCCATTTATCATTTTTATCAAGAATTCATTAAGAGTTTGAAGCTTGTTTGCCTTGGAAGCCCAAATTCATCTAGGTATCTTGTGTGACTTCCTCAACAAGTTTCTTCATCATCTGATCAAATATTTCAATGTATACTTTATATTACATCATTTTATGCATATTTGATCCTCCATGAGTCAAAAAGATCAATAGAATTTCAAGTTTACAAGTTGGTTCATGGTGGTTGACCAGAGAAGGTCAACTGGTCACAACTGGGGTTCACTAGACCATATCTCCTACAATTTTTGTCATATGAAAATGATTCCAAGAGAAAAGTTACTCCTTATGACATTAAAAACAACTTTCATGTTCAGGTCAAGAGCTAGTTCTTCTTGGAAAGTCATTTCATATGATGAAAGATTATAGGTCATTTTGTCTGTGCCCTAGTTAGGAAATCAAATCCCAAGGATCATAACTTGCTCAATTTGTATGAGATGAAGGACATCCAAGTTTAATGATAAAATTAAAGATGTCCTCTCAAACTTTTATTCTTTAAATAAATTCAAATTGAACTTACAAATGCATGTGCCACGAGGAAACATTATAGGTCACTTTGGGCCATTACCATCGAACAAGAGATTTTCCTCAACTTCTAAAATGCATAACTCCTTCATGAAAAATCCAAATGAGGTCATATTTGTGACCAAATTGAATATGTTTGAAAGAGATACAAATTTTATGAAGGAGCTTTTTCCATTTGAATCCCATAGTAAAAGTTATTCAAGGTGGAAGAAGTGAACATTTGGCTTGGTACTTAGAAAATTTTCATTTATGTTTGATTTTCCAAACTTCCACCTCAAAATTCATCATGATCCAAGCTTCAAATGGAAAAGGGTTCAACATGAAAGTTGTTCCCCTTAATCTTACCTTTCCTAAAAGTCCACGACCACCTCATTTCGCCAAGGATTGAGAGACTTGTATATGAGTTCTTCACAAGGTTCCATTTGGTAAGATTTATGGTCAACATTCATTTCCTTTATGCATGGCTATGTGACATCATTTCAGGTTGGATAACACGAAATTATGGATCATTTGGCATCATTGGATGGGCCTATTACACCCCCATGCATCCATGCAAGTGAGATTTCTATTTTTGGAATTTTGAATGAAGTGTGTGGAAAGCAAATGCATAGCCTATAAATAAGACCCCTCATGCTCATAATTGGGGACACCTTGCCCAAGCCTTGAACCTACAATCCTAACTCTCACCATTAGACGATAAACTTGAAGGTTTTAAATTGAAAATCGAGTTTCAATTTCACTTCAGTTTTGAAGTTGAAACTCCAAGAATCCAAGCCTTTCATTGATCCATTTCACTTCCTGCAAGCATCTGAAGTCAAGCCAAGGCCAATTGGAAGCAAGATCAAGCAAGATTCAAGCTCCCTCGAAGGTGATTTTTCAGAAACTTCATCTCTTTGATTCTCTCTCAATTCTTCACCATTCTCTTTGGTTTTTGGTTAGCTGAAGTCCTACCAATATAGGCAACAAGGTTGAGTCGCTTTGAGGTTAAATCGAAATAACTCGGTTCATGATCCTCAAAATTCAAATCCCCGTATCTTTTGATATACTTGGAATTGGAGAAAATTGAGGTCAGATTCGAGCTCCTGAGCATTTTCTCTTTGAAATAGTGTCCTTGTTTTTCATTTTCATTAAGATGAAGTTGGACCAGTCCGGTGAGGTTCACCGGAGAAGTAGATCGGAGCCCTAGCTTCGGTGGTGTGTTGGGAC
Source organism: Lathyrus oleraceus (assembly GCF_024323335.1). Lineage (NCBI taxonomy): Eukaryota > Viridiplantae > Streptophyta > Magnoliopsida > Fabales > Fabaceae > Lathyrus > Lathyrus oleraceus. The sequence goes on from NC_066583.1 coordinate 217,629,911, forward strand.
GCCTCTTGGCCATCAAATCATGTTCAAACATTTTAATCTCAATCACTCCTTTGAATTACCACACATTTGATGCTTTGACTGAGGTGCATCGTTATAGCGCGCGTGGCCATCAGATCTGCCACCTCAAATAATGAGGGAGATCTGATGGCCCTTGTTTTTTCTAATTTCTTTTTATTTTCTAAATTTTTATTTAATCCTTTTATTTTGTTTAATTCATATTAATTTCATTTTTAATCCAAAATATATGGGACTTTCACCAAAAATATTTAAATATTTTTCTCTTCCATATTCTGAATTAAAATTATTTTTTTGATTAATTTTGATATTTTTCACGAATTAAATATTTTTGTGCATATTTTTAATTGTTTAAAAATACTTATGATTTTTCAAAAATAGTGAAATTTTTTGTCTAAGGTCCTTTGACCTTGGTTGACCTAGGATAAACCTCTTGACCATTTATTTGGTGTTTTGAAGGGATTTTAGGTTTTGACCAAATTAAAATATATTTTAATTCACTTTTAATTGGATTTTTAATTGATTAATTGTTTAAGAAATTATGTTGAGCCATTTTTATGGTCTTGTGATGTTTGACTTTCTGTTTGGACCTTGGTCAAAGTTGGTTTGACTTTTGTTGGATCAAAACCATTGGATTTAGGGGATTGATGAAATGTACATTTCATTTCCCAAAATGAATGGATGGTTTTGATTTGATGAAACTCCTCTCATGACCAATTTGTGTTTCTATCTTCCCCTCCCTCTTCACCTTCATCCCTATTCTTCCCCATTTCCTCATTTGATCATTGAAATCTCTAATGTCTTAAGGTTGAATGGCTCATCAATGACCTTGTGTCAGATGAACCAATACAAGTATGACTGAGATAGGTCATTCCCTCTTGATCTTTTCTTTTAGTGTGGTATGTTTTAGGAGTTTCGTTCGTCATACCAAATCTCTAACATGCATTAACATCTAAATTTTTATTGCCCGACCTCACATAGTTGTGACTTCTACATAAGTCCAATTACGATTGCTTAACATAGAGCTAAATTTGACCCTAAAGGCATAACATTCTAGTAAGTGAGATTGTAAGTCTCCCATTCTTCATGGCATTGTGTGGAGACTTGACCTTTTTTCCTTTCATGAGAGCTAGTGGCATACTTGTTAAATTATCCAAGTTGGATCCCTTCTCATGGAAGATGTCTTGGTTTAAGGATTCATACTTGTGAATGAATGGTTGAGTATTCTCCAAAGAATGACTTAATCAATAAAAAATCACCACTAACATTTGACTAACTTTTGACTAATATTTGACTAATTCTTGTTAATATTGCTTTACTTTCAATTCATTTACTTTATGCAATTAAAATTTTTCAGTTGTTTATCATTCATTGCCATTTACATTTCATTTAACTTGTTTATGTTTATGTCATTTTCACTTTGCTCATTTGAGCCATATCTTGTGATTGTATTTATTTGTTTATGTGTTTTGACTTTGTTTGTGGTCTTAGGACCTTAAAACACCTAATAACAATAAAAGCCCTAAAAAAACATCTGGTGGACTGTTGCTCTTGATCTGAACTCTTGGACTTAGAATTAGGCAACATTCCCTGTGCAAAAGGACTTGGCCAATGCCAACATTTTGAGACCAAGCTATTGTGAACTAAGCCTTCATCTGATGAAAGCCTTGGATCTTATTTGAATTCATCTACTACTTTGTCTTTGTGCTTAATTGTTATTTTGGTCTTGTGCCTGATGCTTTGCTCCAAGTTGATCAAGGAATATTTCCTCCGATACATGAGAAGACAAAGAAGACTGTTAGCTTTTGGGATTGCTTGCTTGGATGTGGCTATCTTTATTTGATACCTTAATCTTCATGACGTCTGGATATTGCTCATTGCTTATTGATTATTGCTTGATCAAAGTCCAAAGGAAAATGGGTTTCTATATGACATTATTGTCTGTTGGATTGCATCCCATTGGTCAGATCTTTTCAACTCTTAACTTTTAAATTTATGCTTAGGATAGCCTCTTCATCTCCTCCCACTTCTTAAATTTAAAAATCTCTCTCTCTCTCTCTCTCTCTCTCTCTCTCTCTCTCTCTCTCTCTCTCTCTCTCTCTCTCTCTCTCTCTCTCTCTTCCAAAACCTTATTTGCTTGTAATTTAAAACTTAAACTTTGTTTTAATGATTAGAAACTTTGGTCTTATGCCATTGAATTTTCAAACTTCTTTCTTAAAACAAATTTGTAAATAAACTTAATCATATTGACTTAAAATTTCAAAAGACTAAAAGAATTAACAACTTCATTCAAATTATTGGACCTTTTGTTCCTTTTTCTTATTAAACCTTTTGTTAAAAACAATTCACCAACTTTGAAATTTTTACCACGAACTACAAGGTTTTGATCCCTCATTTTTATGTTGGTACGTAGGCATAAGTCCGAAGATCTTGTCAAATACAAAAATATAATCAATGAATTCTTTTCTCATCCCCACACTCTATTTTTCTCAAACATCTTTTATACCAAACACATATGCACACATGAAAAAGGGCTTCCTAGGAGTACCTAGGACATTTTGGATGCTAACACCTTCCCTCCGTGTAACCAACCCCCTTACATGTAATCTTTGACGTTTTATTAGTTTTGATTTGAAAACTTCTTATCTTTGGGTTATGTTCGTACTTTTCCCTTTTCCTTTGGAAACAACAAAAGTGCGGCGGCGACTTTGGTTTTATTGACGTTAAGTTTATCCATAGCTTGATGGTCATGAATTTACCGTTACACCTACCATATACACCAAATAACCAAATACCCAACCTTGCAACCCATTCATGCCACACACTCAAACTCAAAACCAAGAATGAAACTCTAACCACCAACAACCATACGCAACCACCACAACAGTCTATAACCCAGATGATTCATACGATTCAACGTCATGCCATCGTAGTCCCCCATCAATGACCATCCAAACATCACATTGCCACAACATAACCATTGATTCGTTTCCAAATCGATTCAATATCCCAATTCGGGCAACCATACCATCCACAATTCACCAAACTACAACGAACCAACTACGACAACATAGGCACCAAGCTCAAATTGCGGAAGCGCAGTTGGCGACAACCCCATAGCTATTAGGGACAAATGATGATACATCTATCAAATACTGCTGGACCTTCCACCGGACCTTCACACCAGCCACCATTGGATCATGTCAGCACTCAAAGACCTCAAACACAGAAAAATCGTTGGAGACCTCGAAGACAGACTAACGCACCTGGATGTGGAATATGGGGCGTTTCAATTGGGCGGGTCATTGAATTTATTGTCAATTCTATGTAATTTTTCATTATAATATAAATATAATTTTTATTTTCAGTATTTTTTTTAATTAATTATAAATTTAACATTTAAAATTAAAAAAAATGGAAGGTGCATGCGCCACATGCATTGCCGCATACACTATGTAGTGTATGCATGTGCCAATGCATGTGGCGCCAAGGCATGCATGTGCAAATGCATGTGGCGCCTACATGCATTGGTTTTGCATGCATGCGCCTGCACTATGGGCACCTCCTATATGCCTTAGTTGGATGCGTCAGTTCAACTGGCGCATCAGTTAGAAAAGATTGTTATTTTGGTATTTTTTTGAAATTTTGATTATTTTTATATTTTAGTTGAAAATGTTGATTATTTAAAAAAAAAAATTCTATGTGAAGTATGGGTTGGTCCAAAAAATCTCTTCATCAACCACTTAATAGAATATATATATATATATAAGTAGCTTAGGGGCTTAATATTTCTAAAAATAAAATCAAAACTAAATTTTTATTTTGTTATAAAAAAGAAACAAAACTTACTAAATCAAATAAAATAACAACACTTTAAAATAATAATAATAAATTTAAAATAAGATCATGGTTAATTCTATTTATTAATTCTACATGTTTTGCAGAAAACACTAAAAAAAATTTAAATGGATAAAAATCGATCGAAAAATATTTGGAAAATTAAACTGAATGTACCAAAATAATCAGCATAGAATAAACCTCCATAAAGTATACAAATCTTGATCGAAGTTTGAAATAAAAAAATGACCGCTTAAAAGGCTCAGACTGATCAAAATGCAACCAAAAAAGTATTCGAAAAAATAAAACGAACATGTTAGGTTAAACTACGTGAACCGTAGATTAAGAATACTGAAGTCTACAAGCTCTGTTTTGAAATTTTTCGCCTGTTAACCCTGCGTACTTTTGAAAATTGATTCAACCGGACTGTCCGTAGATTCGAAAATTTATCCTAGTTGGTATTTTAAGCGTTATACGAAACAAATGCATGTTGTGATCAGTAAAAAAATACAGACGACTCATGAATGCATTGATTTATTGATCGAATAATTGTTAATAGATAACAAGATGCAAATGAAGCACTCTTGGACCACTTTGCTTCTAATTCTCAGTTATAATTAAAACCCCATAAAGATTCAGATGCAACAGAGTCGACGATGCGTTGAAATTGAGAAGACAAGTCTTTTGGCTTTTCAATCAATAGATGACTGAATGAATGTCATAAAGATCAGATAATATGCTATAACTCATGACTTTTCATCTAAATATCTAATGAATGCTTTTTATTGAAAGAATGCATGATATGATGAAACAATTATTTTATGCCAATGCGAGTGAGAAACTCAAGATAAAATTTAGGGTATGACAGGGTGGTTCCAGAGATACATCCCCTGACACACCTGCTAATTATTTAAAAAACACAGGGGATCGTCTAGAGATGCATCTCCAGAGAGACCCTAATTTTTTGAAAGAAAGGACGGATCCGGATGGATATGCATCTCTGGATTTTATCCTGATTATATTATATGGTTTGTAAGGTCCTTAATGATCTATAATTTTTATAAATATGGTCTCTTAATCCATTTTCTTAACAAAAACCAGAAGGATTATCTATCCTCATCTTACATTTTTGTATTTCAATGGAGAAAATCCCCCTCTTCAGTTTAGGATCTCCGATGACATACTTCTCGTTGGTCTGAAATCCAAACTCAATATTCTTCTAAGATATCAAAAAGATCTGAGAGTTGTCAAGCTCGAGTGCAGTTCATCATCGATTGACAACGAAGTGAAGATACGATTTACCATGATTGAACTGAAGATGGATGATGATTTGAAGGTTATGTGGAGTACCTTTTACGGTTACTTAACAAAGGGTTTGATTGAAGTGGATGCGATGATTCAAAGATCAACCAAAAATATTATAAGGATGTTGCAACGTCCTGAACCACCCATTTTTAATGACATGTAATGTTAAATTCCCGTAATGTTTATTTTGATGTTAATTTATGTTGGTTTTCCATTGTATCATTATTTCGGCATGTTTCTACTTTGAACTAACAAAGCATATTTCAGAGATGTATCTTCGAAAAACTCACAGACTAGTGAACTAAGGGGGATTACAGAGATGCATCTCCGAATCAACCTTTTGTGAATACAGAGATGCATCTCCGAACCAAATTTAAACAAAATTAGAGTTTCTCAATAATTTCGTTGAGATATGTGTGAAAAAGATGCGTCCGAAGATGCATTTCTTGCATCTCCGAATGCTAAAGGTATTTGAGATTTTTCACAATGGTGAGAAAAAACACATGAGAGTGGAAAGAACAATCCTCCAATTTAATCCAATGACTCTTATTCGTGGTCCACCATAAACCAAATGTTTCTTCCTAAAGGCCACCTATTTCTTAATATATGTAAAAGTAGGAAATAATTTTATAATAAAGAAAACCGAAAGAAGTACTAAGTAAAATTTAAATAAACAAAATGTTTTTTTTATCACCACCATTATTCAGTCTATTGGACCGACTAATCCGGTTCGGGTGCCATGTCTGATATCAAGTGGTTCTAACCTCTTTCCAATCGCACTTGCAGGTGATCGAACCGTGATCTTCCCTATCAAACTCAACGTCAATCACCATTAGAACCAAGTAATTTGACTTTCATATATACTCTCCTTCTATATGAGTTAGGTACCCTCTTAATGCACCCCTTAAATGAAACGATCTTGAGAATAACTTATTCATTTGAAGTTTTAAACAATACGATGGAATGACCGCGTGGATAAAAATATTATTATATATTAGAAAGAAGAAGAAAATTATATGAGAGTTCAGTTTTGGACTGAATGGTTTTGGCATATTTTTTGTGAGAACTTTTTATTGTGAACACCAAACTAGATCTCAATTGTTTTTGGTAGAACTGAAATGCATCTTCACTCTATGTAGGAGGAAACATAGGAAGACGAGGGAAGACAGCGAAAGCTTCAGAACTAGAGAATGAGACATCATCAATAAGTATCACTTTGCTTCAAAGACGTAGAAATGGATGCATGATCTTAACAACAAATGCAAGCTGATCCTAACAAAATTAGCAAAAGAATAACAATCTGTAACATTGTAATAAACATTTTACGTACACAAAGTATACGGTGAGGTGATTGAACTACAAATATCTATACCATGAGGTGATTGAATGCATGTGTAAAAAAGTTTCACTGTCTGCATACAAATTAATGTAATTATCCAAATTAAAGTCATGTAGCCGACCCCTCTTAGTGGGATAATGCTTGATTGTCGTATCAAAATTAAAGGTCATTCCGATGAAGCTGTAAGGTAGCCGCATTCAACAATACAAGTACAACAAGGTCTCGTGTATGCTTAAAACTCTAAACCTAAGATGTGGTTAAAGTAACTTGGAAAGATCAGGGTTCATAAATCAGTATTGGATAATCAGTGTTAGCAACAAGGCCAAGATGTACATGATCCTAGCCTAACTATACAATTTCCTTTTTGTCAAATATAGAGTAGGAAAAAAGTATATTAGTAATTTTCTAAAAAGGTAAATCTGGTTTGGCGAGTTGATAAGCAGTTCCAAGTCATGAGTCAGTATCATTGCCACATTCCGAGTTCTTAAGAAGATGATCCTGGTGAAAAGGATCATCTGTACCGTGCACAGAACTCAACCTGGGAGAGTAGTTCCAGCCTGTCATTTGCTCAAGCTCATAGCCGTTACATCTCATGTCGCATTCCTCCTGGAACTTCAGGAAGAACATCGATGACCAGTAATCTTTTGCCAAGTTCTGGGAAGTGTATGCAATATAAAAAATTTAGATGAAAACTATAGCCGCAACAAGGATAATTTTAATCAAAGGAGTCCTATCAAATTGTTTTGAATGTAAGGAACTCACCGTTTTCATCAGCTGCACGATTTCGTTAAGTGCATTATGAAAGAGATCAGCACGTGCGAGGTTCGAAGTTGACAAAATTTCCTGTTTGCTTCTGTGAGAGATGTTTATCTCCATAGCTGCGCCTGTAAAATTACATTTTAGCAAATATTAAACACAGGCACCCTACATTTGGAAGGAAAGCTTGCAAGCACTTGCTTCTAATTTTTTTTCTATAAAGTTAGAAGTCTCTTGGTATTGAACTCATTCACTGAAAACCCTACCTGTGAGACATTCAACGGTGTCTAAATGAAATAACTGTGTTTTTAAGGAGTGACCGAGTGAGAGAAATCCAGTATAACAATTTTGGCAAAGACAAAAGCAGGATGTCATGGACGAGAAAACAAGACATGATGAAGAAACAAAGCTATCTCTAACAAAAAGTACCAACCTGCGACTATGTACTTCTCAATAATATGCCGTGCCATATAGATTCTTCTCACGCAGTCATTTTCCGATATCTTACTTAGCTCATGCACTTCATCAAAGAAGTGCACGCTCTCCCCAGCCAAGCAACTGTAAAATATATTAAAACATTAATATGTTATTTTGTTGCATAAACAGAAACAAGGTTTTTTACTTTTCATTTCTTTGCTGTTTTCTTCTATTTTGATGTATAGGTTCAAACATTGTTTTAAATTGCAGTCCGCAACTGCAATTGCGGCCGCAATATTGCTGATGCGTTCGCCTCCGCAATGGCTTCGAGCCGCAATTGCGGAGTGAATTAAAATCACGTATGCGACCTGTCAGAATCTGAATATTATATATTTAGATGTTGAATATACAAGCACTAATCTCTCTATATAGAGTATTCTAACCTAATGGGCATTGCTAAAGATCCAAACATGAATTACAACTAATAATACTAAAAATAACCATAGTAAAATAAACTATGTACAACACGACTGTATTAAGAACTGCATCAGAAAATTTCGTCCATGTTTGTTCGGTTATTCTCTTCAAAAATGAAATTTTTTGAATCACAGGTCTCGATCTTATCTAAATGTAATGAAAAGTCTTAACTTTAAACACTTCTAAATTGTGTATTTAAAATATCTCTCGATAAATATTCTCGCTGCAATTTGCTCCATAGCACCCGCAATCGCAATATCCGCAAGTGCATCCGCGGCCGCAATTTAAAACCATGGGTCCAAAACTTTCTAGACTCTAGAACAAGATTTATTAAGATTCATTCATCTCAACCAGGATTCTTTAGTCTCAAGTAGCACCTATTATGGTCACCTATTTCACTTAAATCATTTTTCTTAAATAAGAGAAACCATAATTCCGCAACAAATGTCTGCCTACATACTGGAGTCAACAGAAGGACATTTTACCTGTCGGAAAATGCCATAAAAGACTGCCTGAATTTCTTGTTCATGAGAAGCTTATCCAACGGTTCATTAGGATCTATCCTTGAAATTGGTTCACTTTGTGCTAATACCCCACTATCAGGTATGCCCAAAGCCTGGCCCATTGTGCGAAATTCTCTGGATTCTCTTCTCCTCAAGCTGATTTGCGAGAGCAGTGGTTGTGAACTTGATATTGAAAAGAACGCCAGAACAAGTATGCTAGCCTTTAAATAAAGACAACATAAGATGAAGTAAATAAGAGATTCACAACATGATTAATGACATTGAATTCATATTTCCAATTAATTAACAATGTGTTATTTCATTGTAATGCAACAAGAAGCAGTAGGAAAGCATACCAAAACTAAAAGAAGAAATCTGGAGGCAACTTGAAGCCATGAGATATTGTCATGAATTTCATTAAGTATGTAAGCAGTAATCCATGCAACTAACAGAAAAAATTAGCAAAGGTTAAATTATTGAGGCCACCAAGCTGAGACATCTAGAAGATATATGTTAGAATACAACAACAACCAAGTCTTATCCCACTAAGTAGAGTTAGTTACATCAAACGATGCCATAATGTTCTATCATTTATCATAATCCAATTCATAACTCTATATCTTGCAATATATGTTAGAAAATATGAAAAATATGTTGCAATATCTTGATTGTATGTTCAAGTAATTTAAAGTATCTTAGATTATCTTTCAGGCTTAGTTTTCATATTTAAAGGATCAGGGTTATCTTTTGTAATAACATTCTGATAGGATGAAGTCTGGGAGAAAACCCTAATGAAGTCTGGTAGTTGTAATTTTCTTTCTTCATCAAAGTCCATCGTGGTCAATAAATATTCCATTCCTTATTCCCTAATAGTTAACTCTACTTTACCAATTGGTCCGACCTGTCCTTGTTGATGCACCCCAAAATTGTTGATCGAGTAACTGCAGTGGAACTTTGTAGGGAGCATTTAGAATTGGAATCTGGTTTTGAGTCATTCCATGAGAATGTGTTCACAAAGATTCATAACAAGATTCCCAATGTGTATTTGGCACAGAAGGATGCACCTCAGACCAGTTCAATGACGACTTCTACATTACTCGACAGATTCCGCCTTTCTACAGAGAAGGTGGAAGTACTTCCTTCCAATGATGCTGAAGCCGTTGCTTGATCACTCATGCAGAGACCTATTTTGAATTACAAGGTATCTCAGAGAATGTTCGTATTCAACTCACCAACTTGAGCATGGAAGGTACAAAACTTAATTGGTTTAATTTGTGGAGGGATTCTTCAGAGTCTTTGGAGAGGGATTCTACAGAGTCTTTGGCGTGGGAGGGTGGGAGGATTTGAAGGACGTGAAGATAATGATGAGATTTGGGGGAGGGTGTCTGGATAATCCCTTCAAAGAACTGAAAGAGCTGGATCAAACAAGCTTGGTGGAGGAATACATTGCTGAATTAGAACTTTATTTGTCACGGGCTGGACGTTTTCTGGAACGGCAATTTCTGGGGTATTTTATGGGAGGTTTGCGTCATGATATTTGTACTCGTATTCGTGCCATCAAACCATGCAACCGGTATCAAGCTATGCAACTAGCACGTGATGTGGAGTCCAAATTCGTTGTGTTGACTCAGGGTCAACTGTATGGCTTGCACCTCAAACAGAGTCAGCCCCAGATTGGGCTCATTCTAACATACCGTTTTAGGCCCAACGAAACGGGGATTCCACGATTCCCTACCAACATGGTCCATATTGGGCATACTACAAATTCGGGTACCATCTGTTTCCAGTCGGGATTGCCATACCTCTTGAGTTTGAGTTTTAAAAAAATTTCGTATGGAACTCGCGCCGAGTTTTGAGCTGAATCAATTTTTATCGAGTCGAGTCAAATTCAGACGAGTTCGACTCGACTCGACTCATTTCCAGCCCATGTGCAATGAAACAACTCCGATTGATTATATTGGGAGATGACAAAGCTATTAACGAGGATGGAGAGATTGTGGTTCTCAGAGCTAATAATGACAGAGAGGGACAGTTAGGATCTAGAGTGAAAAGGTGATGGGCGTTTTCTGATTATCTGGTGTCCGGGGTGCCAATGTCTTAACAAAGAAACTGGAGGGGTAAGTGCGAGGTTTTCATTCCGGCCCTCATTGCAGTGGGGCAACTCATATTTTCATCTTATCCCCCTATTTGTGGAAGCCTTGTTTTTTTTTATTATTCATATTAAACCAATGGAGGTTTGTTTAGGTGATGATCATCATATCTTGACCTTGGGCAAATCTGAAGGAGTGAAATTGGAAATCGGAAAGGTTGACATCAACTTAGAAGCGTATGTGTTGGGGGTGGTGTGGTTGAAGACCTTAGGGAAGGTGACAATGGATTGGAAAGAGATGTCAATGGTTTTCAACTATTGTGGGCCGACACTACAACTGAAAGGGCGGCACAACACAGGTATGACTGTCACTTTCTAGAGTTCCGTGACCACGAATGTGACGGAAGTGGAAGGGTACTGTTGGTCTACAACCATGGAGGTTGGAGACTAGAGGTTGAGCCCCCCCACAGAACAATAAGCTGAAACAAATGTTGTCCACATATGCAGCAGTTTTCAAGGAGATTGAAGGCCTTCTACCAGTGAGAAATATTGCTCAAGCCATTGTCCTGCAATCTGGTACAGGACTTGTGAGTGAGTGCCAGTATCGTTATCCTCATTAACAAAAAGATGAGCTCGAAAAGCAAATCAAACTCCTAATGCAGCATGGGGTGATTCGTAACAGTACCACTAGTGCTTTCTCTAGCCCTTGATATTGGTGAAAACCAAAGATAATTCATGATAGGTGTGATTAGATTATAGAGCTCTTAACAAGGTGACACATTGCAAGACAAGTAATGGATGGATGGATGGTTAGATGAGCTCCACATCGTGGGGTATTTTTCTAAATGGAACTCAAGTCCGGGTACCATCAGATTCATATATGAAAGAAGAGGATATCATAAGATAACTTTCCGTGCTCGTGAGGGAAACTATGAGTATTTGATGATACTGTTACCCACACTACTCACACTTGCTACATTCTCAACACTCCCCCTCAAGTGAGTCCACAATACTCCCCCTCTCAACACTTTCCCTCAACACTTCCCTTCAAGTGTGAGTGCACAATGCTCCCCCTCTCAACACTTTCCCTTAAGTGCCCACTCTTGTGGCGCCGTTGACTTTCAATACAAGTAAGCTGGTCCCTTTCACGAACCAACGGCTCATGATACTATTTGTTGGGGGAGTTTTTCACTAGGGAGTATTGAACATTGTGGGACTTCTTCTAGAGCAAGACCTTTGTGAGAGACACACCACATATTCATCCAAAATCTTAAAGTGATATGTGGGTAGGTTCTCTCACTTATAAATGCTCAAGTCTCCACATTTCCAACCAATGTGGGACTATTACCCACACTACTCACACTTGCTACATTCTCAACACTCTCCCTCAAGTGTGAGTCCACAATGCTCCCCCTCAAGTGGAAGCTCTTCTTACTTCCACAAACTCTTGTACCGCATGGAACGTTTCTTTACTCACCATCCTTGTGGCGCCGTTGACTTTCAATACAAGTAAGCCGGTCCATTTCTCGAACCAAAGGCTCATGATACCATTTGTTGGGGGAGTTTTTCACTAGGGAGCATTGATCATTGTTGGACTTCTTCAAGAGCAACACCACATTTTCAACCAATGTGAAAGTATTACCCACACTACTCACACTTACTACATTCTCAACAATATTATAGTGCATATTGGAAGGCTCACTTGAAACACTTGACGTTGCTTCTGCATGTGTGCTTCAACAACATTGTTTTGTAGTCGATCACCATAAGTGTGCTTTTGGATAAAGGCAGGTGGAGTACCTAGGCCACGTTATTTCAGATAAAGGTAAAGGAGTAGGGGTTGTATTCATGCAGTGAAAGCACCCTATAGCTTAGTTTAGCAAGGATTTTTTGGGATCTAAGTTGAGTAAATATGCTTATGATAAAGAGCTTGTGGGCCTAGTTTTGGTCATTCAACAATGGAGACACTATTTTTTCGGGAGAAAATTTGTAGTCTACTCTGATCGGAAGAGTTTGAGTCATTTGATTAATCAAAGGATCACTACTTCCAATCAACAGGAATAGATTATGAATTTTTTGGATTTTGATTTTGAAGTCATGTATAAAGTAGCGGTGGAGAATAAGGTGGCTGATGCATTATCCTGCCAGCATGAGAACTTTGAATTGAAAGCAATGCATCTTATTTGTTAAGAATATGTTATCAATCAATTAGTATTGATTGATATTCAATTAGTCATAACTATAATTGATATTATTTCCTATTGTATATTCCCTATTTGCATATAAATATACACCATGTGTGATCATATTAGACACACAGAGATACAATTACAATATGGTATCTAGAGCTGGTTGACCTACTGTCTTCCACAAAATAAAAATAATTTTTTTTTTTTTTTTTCTCTTTTTCTTTCCGGCCACCCACAGCGCCGCCGCCGTCTCCGCCGCTCCTGTCGACTTTTCGGCGAGATTCCTATACGCCGGAATCGTCTCCTACAGATCGGCCAGATTCACTGCCTTCCGCCGCCGCACGCATCCGCACACGTCTCTCCTTCATCGCACGTGAATCTCACGCGCCGGACAATCAGCCGCGCATCCGCTGCCCCCAGCCGTCGCCGTTTTTCCAGATCTGCTCTCGGTTTTTCGTTCCAAGCCATCAAATATCATGGGAGATACCGATTCCATCATGTTCACTAAAATTCCACTTATTCCGTGTGAGAAACTGACCGGAACAGCCAACTACAACATATGGGCTGGTGCTGTCAAGATGTGGTTTCACGGTCAGGGATATGAGGATCACTTAACTACAAAAGCCGATACTATTCTCGCCGCCAAACGCGATAAGTGGAAACAAACCGATGCTTCTCTATGCACTGTGTTATGGTTTTCCATAGCAACTAATCTCCAAGCACAGTACCAAGCATATACCACTTGCTACGAGGTTTGGGAAAAGGCCAAGAAAGTCTTCTCAAATGATGTCCATAATCTTTACAGTGTCATCACCAAACTCCGCTCTTTGAAATTGGAGAATATGGATATGCAAGGCTATCTGACTCAGCTTGACGCGTTAAAGGCAAATTTCACAACCTTAATGCCCTTTACAAAAGATGCAACAACTTATGCTGAACAACAAAGTAAGTATTTCATGGTCATGGCACTTGCTGGACTGCCATCTGAACTTGATTCCGTTCGGAATCAGATTTTATCAGGTACCAACGTTCCTAACTATGAAGCAATTAGTGAACAATTGTTACGCTTGGCTACACCTCATGCTTTTGGACCGGTCCCTACTTCCTCTCCCACTGAATCATCTGCTCTTGCTTCCCACTATCACGGTCGTGGTGGACGAACCGGTGGACGAGGTGGACGTCAAAGTATTCGTTGTAACTATTGCAATCGTTACGGTCACATTGAAGCCGATTGTCGTACAAAGGCAAGAGAACAACAACGACAACCACGGATCGCTGCTGTTGCTCAACCGGATATCACTAAAGATGTCACTATTCCCGCCGCTGATTACAATGATTTCCTCCAATACAAAGCAGCCCATCAACAATCATCATCTGCCGCTGTTGCTCAGTCGGGTAATCCTGTAGCTTTTGTCTCTACATCTTCACTTGGTCCTTGGGTCCTTGACTCTGGGGCATCTGATCATATGACTGGTAATAAATCTCTTTTATCTCATTTGTCTTATTCTGATTCTTTGCCTTCTGTCACTGCCAGCTTGAGTCATTTGATTAATCAAAGGATCACTACTTCCAATCAACAGGAATAGATTATGAATTTTTTGGATTTTGATTTTGAAGTCATGTATAAAGTAGCGGTGGAGAATAAGGTGGCTGATGCATTATCCTGCCAGCATGAGAACTTTGAATTGAAAGCAATGCATCTTATTCTATCTAGCAGCAAGGCAGAGACCATATGGAGGTCAGGCAAGACCCAGTATTGAAAGGGATCATTGCAGCAAACCTGGGTATGAGCTGAAAGGAGGGGTTCTGTTTTACATAGGCAGATTGGCTATACCTGCTGCATCTCAGATTATTGACACTTTACTAATGGATTTTCATTCTTCTCCTAGTGAGGGACATTCCAGGTATCTTCGTATTGTATGTACTGAACAATGGCAGGGACACTTTATTGGCATGTAAATATGAAAAGGGTGCAAGATTTTGCGAAAGCATACACGCCAAAGGCAAAAATATGAGGCTACCACTCCAATGGGGTTGTTACAACCTCTTCTAGTTCCAGTCTTAGTGTGGAGTGAAATTTCCATGGATTTCCCTGTGGGTTTGCCTAAGTAGTAGTATATCGGCTTTCTAATTGTCATTTTATTCCCCTCAAGCATCCTCTCACAGGTCATATTGTTGTTGATGTCTTTGTGAAAAAAGAAGTGAGATCGCATGGTGTTCTGGACTCTATTTTGAGTGATCCCGGTCGAAACAACCTAAATCGTGGTCTCATTGGGTTTCTTGGGCTGAATTGTTGTACAACATTTTTCATGTTTCTATAGGATTCACTTCGTTTGAAGTGGTGTATGGGATGAAGCTTTACGCCAAGTCAAATACAATCTCCATAGAGCTGGAGAGCAAATGAAGTCATACGCCGATAAGAGAAAAGATGTACAGCATGCGTTGAGTGATTGGGTGTTTCTTAAGCTGAGGCCTCATAGCCAGCAATCGTTTGTAAAATGAATCCACCAAAAGTTAGCTCCATGGTTTTTTGGGCTGTATCAGATCACTTATCAGTTGCAGTTACCAGAAGCATCTAGGATCCACCCTATTTTTCACGTGTCTTAGTTGAAGAAGGCTATAGAAGACTATGTGACTACTGAAGAGCTGCCTGTCAGTATAGAGGTTGATAAAAGTGAAGTTTGACCTAAGAAAATCCTGTCTCGGAGGGACTGTATTGAGGAGGAACAACACATGAGAGAGTGGTTGGTGAAGAACTTTTAAGGCCTTGATGCTGCGGATGCTACTTGGGAGAAAGAACTTTTGCTGAAAAGTCAATTCCCAGAACTTAGCCTTCATGACAGGTTGTTTTGATGGAGGGGGTGATAATAGGATGTAGTCTGGGCCAGATCCTAATGAGGAGGTCCTAGTGGGCCTAAACGATGACAAGAGGGCCATAGTTTAGAGGGTGTATGAGAGAAAGGAGAAGAGAGAGGAGAGGGGAACATGGGAGGGGACAACTCGCTATTTAATTAGAATATTCCAAAAGAGGGTATGGGGATTGGTGCATTTTATGAGAATTCTGATGGAACCCCCTTTCTAGTAGGCAGGAGAAAGATTGTGATAGAAACCAACTGATATATTAAAGAAAATAGAGAAAATCTCTTTAAATTACAAAATAGTACTACAGAACTTTGAGGGTCTGCCCCTTCCCTAATGCCAAAATAACCTTTTTCCTATAATTACCCACTAGCTCTCTTAATAATTCAATAACAGTTACAAAACTGAAGAGTCTAACAATACCCTGCCTCTAAAGATTCACCTTGTCCTCAAGGTGAAGGATAAAATAAGTGTTCATCAGGATCCCACAACTTGAAGTAGAGTGACAGAACAAGGCGTGAAAGATGATAATGAATGCATGGATCAAACACTCTTTTAAGAGGTATCTTTGACTCCAAAACATAGCACGCAGCAGTAGGCCTTAACAGCGGTTGGATCAAACCAGAGAAAATTCACCTTTCACCAAGGACCTGTCAAAATCTGGCGGCTTCAGCAGCCGTGGAGGTAGGCTGTCCAACTTGAGTGAAGCCCATCTCTCTTCGGTAGTTGTTTTAGCTAGTCTCACCTTTGATTTGAACACAATACTCGCCATGTCTATCAAAGTGTCTGCTGATACGGAGAATTTTGCAAAAATTTACTTTTCTCTTGTTTTTCCACATTGACATTCACGGACGAATTTTCGGCATCTTCTAATTTTGCAATTTCTACCTTTTCCTCAATTATCACTTTTGTTATGAGAGTGAAATTTCCTTGATTTGTTTCTTCTTGTTGAGGGTTGAATGTGTGAGGCAGTGACGACTCCGTTTCCAATTCAGGTTTCTCTTCTTGAATTCGGCGTTGCCTCTGTTTTCCTGTTCTTCCTTTTCTGAATCTATAAGACAATCGAAAACCTCTGGTTGGAATTTCTAGAGAATGGCCTTTGAAAAATCCCACCAACAAGTATTTGGTTGGATGGCTCTCCTTCCAAAAAATTCACCAATCAAGAGCATCTCTTCTCAATGCTAATCCAACAACCCACCAAAGCTTCATCTCTTCACTCATTATTCTTGACCCAAAATATTGCTATGCCTGGATCAGCCACCAATAGGCCTCCCTTCCATTAAATTTTAACAAATCTGCAGCCATTTTCATGCCAAAATTTCCAGCACACCCGCTGAATTGCTCTAATACCAGTTCATAGAAACCAATTGATATATAAAAGAAAATAGGAAAAATTCCTTTGAATTACAAAGTAGTACTACACAACTTTGAGGGTCTACACCTCTCTAATGCCAAAATGACCACTTACCTATCAAATTTCACGATGATCAACTCTCCAATATCTTCCCCTATTTATTCTAAACCTAAACACTCTGAATTAATAATATAATAATTATAATAGTTACCTGCTAGCTCTCCTAATAATTTAATAAGAGTTACAAAACTGAAGAATCTAACAAATTGTTTTTCTCACCTGAGGAGCCTAAGCTCTGGTAGTTGTAATCTGCTTTCTTCCAAATTCCACCGTGATCAATGAAATTTCATTTATTATTCCCTGGTTGTTAACTCTCTATCACATTCAATGCATCATTCTTATCATATGAATTTAATTCTATTAATTTGAATTTTCTTTTCCTCCCTCAGTTACTTAAAAGACTAACCCTATATCTCCTCCAATATTCAACCTCATATTTTGTGACACTAGTTTGATTCTGTAGTAAAGAGGGTAGACCAGATAGAGAGAAGACAAACAATTAGAGGAAGGGGAAGATCTAGAAAGATTATCAGAGAAGTTATTAAGAAAGATCTCGAGATTAATGGTTTGGATAAAAACATGGTCCTTGATAGAACATTATGGCAAAAGTTGATCCATGTAGCCGACTCTACTTAGTGGGATAAAGTTTAGTTGTTGTTGTAGTTTGAAAACAATTTTAATGGATATAGGTGTTAGGTTTGCCTATGCAAAGCAGTTCCCAAAGCATAGTGGTTATTCCCTCCGTCCTCACTAGTAATATCAATATTTACTTTAAAATATAGAGGGAATAACTAACCTATTTGTAAAAGCAATTGTCCCTAAATGACTAATCTCTCAATTTTCAATAAAACATTAATGAGTTTTTTTTTCAATTGTACTTTCTAATTAATACTAGTTGGATCACTTCCAATTTTCACTTTGCATTTATGATAAAGATGAATACACCAATACATGATAAAGATATTTTAGAAAAAATATTCTTCTTTCTTTCATTTACACACTTTTATGAATCTATATAAAATGGTCAACTATGCCGTTCACTTTGGGACGGGGGAGTAATAAATATGCAATAGATATAAACATTTGAAAATATTGCATTGAAGAGCTAACATTGATTTCTGCTTCAGTTTTTTAACATGAATTTTACTCATTTTGGCTTAATGGTGAATTCAAGAACACTGGTATTCACGTTAGAGTACTAGTTAGTGGTTAGTAGGAAGCTAGGAGCTACTACAAAATTGATAAAAATATACTGGAGAATCTTAGAGTCTGGGAAAAAGTGTACCAATGGATACGGATGATACAAGTATTCCTCGCCAAAGGTCTCTGAGTTCATCAAACCTGAACTCTATATGATGAACAGCAGCAGTTACCCCAACCAAAGTGGCAACATACAATGAATGAAGGCAAACAACTGGTATGGTCCACTGAGCCGACATGTGGCAACGATTGTTAAGAGGCTTCTTTATATGGATAACTAGAGCATGAATTAATAGCTTGATTAGAAATAAATACAGGAAAATAGCAACTTAGGCTAGGCAAAGGGAAGATTCTGGCAACCATTTCTAAAAGGAAATCCTACCAAGTGCCCATAGAGTATTGTCTAAGGAATAAAAAAAGGTACCTTTTGTATAGAAAATGATATATTTAATACTTCGACAAGTGTTTGCCATGTATTTCCAAGACAGTTTTCTTTTATGGGCTCCTTAAACAATACTTAGGGCAATTGTTTGCATTGACCCTTATAAATTCCACAAGACGCCGAGAGTATTATGGACATATTGTAGAAAGATTTTGAAAAGAATAACTCATTTAACTGAAGACATTGTCCAACAAATTTTTGAAAAAAACAAACAAGAGTTTACATAAAAACAAATAAGAAAATGCAGCTCTAAGGCAAAAAAATTAAAGTACTAGAATGAATTTATAGCTAGTAGCTACCTTTACTACCAGCAGCAAAGTGTATGGGGGACACAAACAACAGCAACAAGTAAATTAAAGTTGATTCAGATTCTTACCAGCAGCACCAACAATCCAGGGAAATAGAATAAGTGGAATTAAAAAGAATGATCTGATAAGTGGTAATCGCCTCCTGAAATAGCAGTAAGGAAATCTAAATTCAACTCACAATTGACAAATGGACAGTGCCTCATTTTGCACTCACTAAGCAATGAGGTGAGTACAAATAAAAAGATACAAAATAAATTAGTGGTTATATTTTTTTCATTGCAAGAAAGGAGCGGGGTAGAAATGTTAAGGGTGTGGAAGTGCTTAGTTCCCATAATAAAATTTACAACTACTTGGCAAAGTGCCACCTAAGGCAGCAACTGAAGCTATAGAGCCTAGCAACTCAACATCAGGTTGTCACTTACTTGACAAAAATAAAATATAACTGAAATGCTTGTGTTATGCGGCAGCTCAACAGCAAACCAAATCCTAGTGGACCTTCACCCCAAACTGAAAATAAACATGAAGTACGGTTATGCTAACAACAAGTAACAAACATTCATCTCATCTGTTCGACTATGAAGTATAAACTATTCAGAATAGATGGCAAGAAGGTAACCTGCCCATAAATAGCATGACTTCCAATGCCTCTTTTCAAATTTCAAGAAACTGTTTGACATCTGCATAAAAAAATATAGATAGCATATACTATTGTAACGACTTAAACACTTTTTTCAAATCAATGATATATACTACATAAAGAACATTCTTTGTACCATAATTGATAGAAGAAGGTTGAAGCTAGCAACAACTTGAATTACAGGTATCCAAAAACCACTTCCTTTAGTACGCGGAACCTTGTGAACTAGGAAGGGAAATATTGACCATACGAGAAGCCTGAAAGATAGAAGCCACCATTACCAATGGCACATGCATAAAAAGTCCAAATTATATATATTTGAAACAATCTACGCTTCAACAATAAGGTCAAGAAGCATCTGGAAGAGATTATTTGGACCGGCGTAACTGTTTTGAAGAACTTACAAAAATAGGTTATGTTATATTCATAAGCTGCTTCTCTTCTCTCAATAGCTTATATCAGTAACCTAATTTTTCAGCTTATAAATAGTATTAGAACTTGGTGAGTTTTCAACTATAGAAACAGCTTACTCATAAACTCATAGATGATAAGCACCGATTGAATAAGTGCTTAATTCAGGTGTGTATACAACAAACGCCCCTAAAGGCCAAACCGAAGCACACTAAATTGAAATCACAGAAATCATCAGAGAATAAGCAAAGTGGTAAAGGAAATTAGAAGTTGTGGATAAATGAGATTGATGGAGGCATTTGAACAAACAGGTGGCGAATTGGCAGAGAAACTTACAGAATTAAGGAGAGAATGGATAGGACAACGGCTGCGTAGTCAGTGGGACAGCCACCTTGGACGGCACAGTGATTCGCCATTCAGTAATCATCTGAGGTACAGAATTTGAGTTAAGGTTGCATTGATTGCTGACAATGTTGTTCTCTTTGTTTTCCTAGTCAACACCATTTCCACCTGATGTTTCACACTTTGATTTACTATTATTACTTTTTGTCAGGATTTCTTAATATTTTTAATCCTCGTTCTTCTTTTCTAAATGTTTTATGGGTTAAAAGCTTTAAAGAATAGGTACATCTAAAATGGTGAATAATCGGTACCGGCTACTCGTGGTACTTTATTTTTTCTCTTTATTCAGTTTTGAATAAAATTTGTGATTTTCTCAAATATCAATATAGTATATTTATGTGTTCTAATTTTTTTGTTATAATATCTTTTAATATTATTTTTGGTTTTTTTTAATTTTTAATAGTGGTGTTTTGTTATGAACCTAACAATTTAGTTATCTACTCATACATTTTATAGAAAATTCTTATTTCATATTAACGCACCCGTACCTTGGTTTTTTTTTAAAATGATGTATCCTATACCGGTGGTATCGTACCCGTACCTATGCATCATATGTTAAAAGTGTTTTTACTTATTTTTTATTTTTTAAATTTCCTATTTTAGGAAATAATTTTTTTTGTCTTAGATTCTCATCATAATATTTGACGGTATAAAATTTATGATATGGTATACTAGGTCCGGAAAAAAAACAAGTAATCGGCCCAAACAGTCCAGTCCATTTAGTCTGAAGCGATTCGGGTCGAGGTATTCGAGTGGGGCGGACTATTCGGATGGCAACCAATGGTTTGTGCTGAATTAGGGTGGTCAGTTTCGGGTGGGGTAAACAGGCTCTGCGAAATATGAATTCGACCGAGCCATTAAGGAAAATTTCATCTCATACCCGTACAGTTATACGTATACCCCACATTTTGTTTAAAATATCAATTTTATCCTCGCTTGTTTTTAACCAATTTACCATTTCACTTTTAACCATTCAATTGAGACTTCTGAAAATTGCATTATTCAACCTCGTATGATAACACATTGGAAAAGACTTCTGGTATGTATTTTTTCTTAATTGGAACACTTTGTGGAAGACATCCGGTTTAGTGTGAAACGTGTTCCGGAACACTAACTTGAAAAGTTCCAGTTTAGTTTTAAAAAAATATCGTTCCGGCACACTTAACATATGTGTTCCGGTTAACACACTAATATATACCATAACTCTTTCCTAAAGATTTCTGGTGTGTTATTTATGTGTTCCATAACTCTTCTATGAATTCTTCCGGTTTGTATTGTTAATTTTTTTTTGGATAATTTTTTATCGTACAGGTATGGAAATTCTTCCCCAAATATGTGTAGATACTTCTGGTGCTTTTTCAACTACTCAAAGATTTGGTACACAAGAAGAGGCGATAAGGTGGATTAAAGAGGTTGGAATCTATAATAAAGTAATTGTTATTATCACTCGTTCAGATACTGAAACAGACAAAAGATGGAGAAGTAACAAATTAATATTTGGTTGTGATAAAGGTGAGAAATACAAGGATACTGATAGTGGAACCCAAAGTACGACAAAAAAATGTGAATACCCATTTAAAATCAGGTCGACTTCGCCGAAAGATGGGTCTGACTAGAAGATTGATGTAAAATATGGAGTCCATAACCATGGTTTACCTGATAGATTAGAAGGTCATTCATTTGTTGGTAGGTTGACCACGAATGAGAAGCAACATGTCGTTGATTTGACAAAGAGACATGTACCACCTAGACACATATTACTTTCCTTGCAAGACTGAGATCCAGAGAATGTCACTCGGATCACACAAATATACAAGCATAAGAGTATGATAGAAAAGAGATAAGAGGTCCTAGAAGTGAGATACAACATTTGTTTAAGCTTATTAAGGATATATGCTATGTGTATTGGAGTAGAAAAAGAGATGACTCGGAAGTTATGAGAGAGATATTTTGGGTCCATCCCGATTCAGTTAAGTTGTTGAATATTTTTCCTATTGTGTTAGTTATGGACAACACCTACAAGACAAACAAATATAGACAAAATTTGTTTGAAATTGTTGGCATGACATCAACCGAGTTGACTTTTGCTGTTGCATTTGCGTATATGGAGTCTGAGCAGACATATAACTTTTGTTGGGTATTGGAGAAACTTAAAGAATTGTTTGTGAAGAAAGATTTGTGTCCACAAGTGATTTTGACAGATAGAGATCTTGCTTTGATGGAAGCAATTGAAATTGTGTTTCCTAGGTCGATTAATTTGCTATGTAGATTTCACATTAACAAAAATATTGGTGCGAAATACAAGCAATATGTGATGAATGACATGTAAAAGACAATCGACACATTATGGATGGAAGTTGTTTAGGCTACTGATGAGGTTGAGTATGATCAACTGTTGCATCAACTTGAGAAGGCATGTGTTGATTTTAGTGGATTTATTAATTATGTGAAAGACACATGGTTGACTCCACATAGACAGAGATTTATTGGAGCATGGATTAATTGAGTGCTACAATTGGGTAACACGACGACTAATCGTTATGTGTTATATTTTTTACTATGTATTAATATTTTCAATATGTATTATTTTTAAGGTTGAATCTGCTCATTGGAAGTTAAAGCAGATGTTGGGAAACAATATAAGTGACATGGTCAAATATTGGGAAGCTATGAATAACAACTTGAGGTTACAACTGAGCAACATTAGAGTTTCTTTTCAAAAAAGATTTTACGAAGTTGAGCACGCGTACATAAGTCTATTTTATGATCATCTGCGTGGTTCAGTGTCTCGAGCTGCTTTGAGATGTATTGCTGGGAAGTTACTAAGAGTTGATTATGTTGGAACTAACAGGCAAATATGTGGTTATACTCTTAGAACATCTTATGAGTTACCTTGTGCTTGTGATTTAGGAAGATACACACTTGGTGGTATATCGATATCAATAGATGATATCCATGTTCATTATAGGAAACTAAGTATGGAAGTTGAGTTAGAGGTAGATGCAGATGATGGATCAGAGGTGGATATGAGTTGTGCAATAGATGAGTTATGGAAATGCTTTAGGTCATTAGATGTTGTTGGGAAAAGGGCATTAAAAAGTAGGGTTTATGAACTTGCCTACCTCACAATGACTTCATTGTGTCCCCACCTGAGAAATTAAAAATCAAAGGAGGAGTGAAGAAGAAAGGAAAAAAGCCAATATGATATGATGTTTATAGGGACCCTTCGTATCATGAGTATGTTGACCAAGCATCTCAATCTTCACAGAGGTAATATCAACCATCACAGACTTCGAAGAAGTTGAAATTATCAAAGAAGCAGCCACAATCAAAGAAACATTCCACTCTATAATTTCCTAATCATATTAGGTCATACATTGAAGATGTAGTTAATATTATAATAGATGGTAATTATGGATTTAGATTCATTGCATCATTGCATGGATATGGTGAGGATGGTTGGTCAATGGTTCACCGAGACTTGGAGTTGGGAATAATGGACAAGAAAATATCAAGTTTGTATGACAGGTTATTTTGTAATCGGTTAGCAGAAGTGAGAGAATCTTTGATGATGGAATCATTTGGTCTACAGCCACCACAAAAATAGTTGACTCTATCAGATATGGGTTACTTGATAGTGAATCGCTATAATGTTGTACTTGTCTATTTGGGCAATTTGTGCATGACTTCCTTTCCTATGACAAATTCACATTCACCAAATGTCTCCATTTATTGCATTGGTTTTGTTAACCAAAATCATTGGGTTTAGGTACGTATTTTATTTTATATGACTTACTGTTTTAATTATTTTACTTAGTTAACTTTATTAAATATATGACTAAATGTTTTAATTATTTTTATAAGGTAAACATGAAAGAGAGGTTTCCATTGCCACCAATCACATTAGATTGGAAGAAGTTTTGTTGTCTAGCAGCAACTTCTTGGATGTTAGGATTTGCAGGGCGTCTACAATATTGGCAATTACTTACGTCTATATTAGCATGAATATGTAATCAAACATGAATATTATATTATGTCATTCAATTTTAACACATTCAGTTCTAAAAGTTAATACATAAATCAATATGAACGAGAAATATACAAAAGTTCAAATAAATCAGCAAACTACGGGTCGTCCTCTTCAACATTAACTTATCTGAGATAACGATGAATCAATATAGAAACACGGGCCCAATTAGGATCAGATGGTCCTGCTTCGTAAACAGGAACTAACACCTCTCTTGGCTCATCACGATGGGGCAGGACCAAATGAGGATGCGAAACACAATAATACTGTTCCAGGTATCCATCATCTATATTCGATGGAGTGGTGGCCAATATTGTTGGACGAATCACAACAACAACACTGATGGTAACCAATCCACTCAACATCAATATCATTAGCCATCTTACAATTAGGAGGTGGGGGTGGAACATACTACCTGTATCCGAACTGACGTATACATCTGTCAGGAAAGTATGGAACAACTATGTCACCCCACTTCATACACCCCCTATACAGACATAACTCATCAAACTGACGCCATACTCTATGATCCTTGAATGGATGCCATGTGATGTTGGCAGGTCTCAGCTCGTCCAAAATAGGTCGCAAGTCATCCACTTTCATGATTCCTTGCTTATAGGACCATCTTATCGCTCGAGGAAGACCAAAATTATCAGCTGGTTTCCAATTCTCTCCTTTTTTCCAGCTGTTGGAAAGTACTCGTGAATCCAGTACTATTACAATATAAAAACATAATAAACAAAATAAATTAAATTAATATACTAAATAAAATCAATTAACATATAATAAACAAAATTAAATTAAATACTTGTGGGAGAGTAGGATATCTATCGAGCTGCTTACAATTAAACATGGAAGTATCTCCGAGGTATCTGTAAAGGGTAACCAATGCAGTTTCTCAATTGTATCCCGAACATCTCTCTAAGCCCGTAAATAGTAAGAGGTATCATGCCTCGACAAGCGTAAAGGTCTTGTCGACAAAAATTATGGAACCCACCAACATCAGCAAATACGCTCTAGTCGCATATGCCCAGCTAGAAGCAACTTTATGCGCTATGAATAAATCGTATAACCACTCCAACTTATATTAAGAACCCCTGAAATTACGAACATGTGTCTGTGTCTCACTTTATGACACTCCTAAGTAGTCAATAACAAGTTCAACAACCTCTTTAGTGACATCTTGAGGGCTCCAGAACACACCCCTGATGGGAAAGTGAAGCAGACAAGAGACGTCATCTAGAGTAATCCTCATTTCACCAAACGACATGTGAAATGAAGATGTCTCTAGATTCCATCTCTCCACAAATGCAGATACCAGGTTTGTGTCTATCTTCGTCAAACTGATTCTCTGAAGTGAAGATAATCTAGACCTAGAAACCTAACTCTCCATCTGTTATGGAAGAGCTTGTGGAACCCTCGATGTCATCTTAAGCCCGTGTCCAACAACCCTCAACTCTTTCTTCGGACCTCTCTCCTGAAAACAGTTAAAACACATATTATAAAACAAAATATAAAATATTCAAATATTATTCAATATCAAATATATGTCGTTTACTTACCTCATCGAACCATAAATGTCAAAAAACACGATTCTTGTACTTTACCAAAAGAGACGTATCATACGCCCCTCTTGGAAAGCCAACTGGATCTGTTATGGATAGATGCGCCCCATCCTACACTACGATCTGGAATCCTACCGTCCTTGCCTCGTCTTCGAACCACTATAATTTTTTTTAAAAATTTAGAAAAAATTTATTTAAAAAAATGCACCATAATACTTCTTAAAAGAGTTCCGGTGTGAAAATCAAACCACAAATCCGAAACACTTTTAAGAAGACTTCCGGTGAAAATAATGCAAAACCAGAAGTCTTTTAAGAAGAGTTTCAATTCAAAGTTTGAAAATCGGAAGTCTTTTAAAAAGAGTTATGGTTCAACGTTTGAAAACTGAAGCGAACCTTACTAAATGTGTTTCGGTATATTAGCTATGAACCGGAAGACTTACTATATAAGTTCCAGTTTGCAACGGCGAAAGTGATGTTCCGGAAGTCTTGAAGCGAAAGTGAAGTAAAAAGTGGAAATTTCAGAAATATAACTTATTTATATAAGGGCATTTTGGTCCAAAAAATTATAATGTAGGGTTAGAGGGATAATTGATGGGGTATGAGGTAAATATTTTGCCATTAAGTTATATACATCTCATGTCCAACCCAATTTTATCAAGCCCGCATATATAATCTAAACTTAAGAGAGAAACTTTAGTTTTCCCCCTTTGATGTGCTGTGAAACCGTCTAAATGAACTAAGAGAAGTGAGAAGAGGAAATCGAACCAAACTCTCATTCTTCCATTTCTAGAAAAATAATTCGTTTGTTTTTACTTCATCTTGTTGTTTATACCTTTCTTTTGTTTCTTTTACAGTAAACTCACAACAACAATGTCAAGCAAGATTATTCACTTTCCTTTCGTTTCTAAGAAGATCTAGAAGGTTTGTCTTCACTAATCACCTTTCTAAGCTCACTATTATTTTCATTTTATAAAGTTTTTATGCTAATATATGTTTCTCTATGTTTCAGTATATTCAAACTTCTTTTTTGCTAAAGATCAAAGGTACATGTTTACTCATTACTATGTTTTTAGTGTTAAACTGTTCAAATCTTTTATTTAAAGATAAAGTATTAGCTATTTCTTTTTTCTTTTTTCTTTTATGTTTGTTTCTATTTATGTTCGCCGGTTCGAACTTGGAAAGATCCAAGATGGTGGCTTAAGCAGGAAATGAAGCAATAAATGTGAAAAATTATGAATAATTTTGATTCTCTATGTATATATGTGTATATTTTGACTTTGATTATATATATATATATATATATATATATATATATATATATATATATATTGTGTTAACACGAGTTAAATTTATAAGAGACATATAGATATTCTACATTTATTAGTTTTAATCTTTTATATTTTGTTTTAATACCTCCATTTGCGTTCTTTTTATGGAGATATGTAAGGGGCTGGAGAAGTTGGAAACACGCAAGGAACTGGAAACATTCAAGGAGCTGGAAATTTGTATAACAACAGTAAGTTTAAGTTTATTTTGTGTATGCTTATATGAGTTTAAACTAATTTTTTGTTATTGTTTATGTTATTGCATGTATGAGTTTAGGTTTATTTTCTGGTTATGTTTGGTTGTTAAATAAGAGTGTATGTTTTTTATTATGTTTATTACTATTGATGAGTGTCAAATTGGACTATAATTTCACATAAAAACTTGGTATTTGTAAGTTCGATTTTACGTTTTCGATCATTTAATTTCCCGATTTTTGATAGAATGTAACTTGATTTGCATTTTGTTGTGGTATCTTTGATATGTGTACTAGTATGCAGGAAATTAATGCATTAATCCAAAAGTGTCTACACAAAATAAAGAAAATATCACAAAGCAAGGAAGAGAAAAGTCAGCAAGCTCGCCCACAAGAAGGAGCAAAGTGGGGGCGAGCTCGCCCAGCCAGGTGAAGGCCAGGCTATAAGACCCCAATTTTGTCCCTAAGATCCCTCATGGCATCATATCATAGCATTGCATAGCCTCAAGGATCTTTGAGCATTTTGCCTTCCTTTCCTTTGGGTTGGGATCTCCTGTGAGTGTTTGAGATCACCAGGCTTGTTTTCATTGTATATCATTGCTTTTCTTGTTTTAATCACTAACCAAAAGCACCAAAAATATGTCATCTAACATTTGTTTTGTAGTCTAAGCAATCATCAGGTCAGGCAATTCAAGGTTTACCTTTGTACAAGAGCTGATGGTATTTTCTTTGTTTGAGGACCACATGACATTATATTGAGCTTATATGAGCTAGAGGTTCATTTTGAAGCAAATTTCCCAAGTGGTAAAGGCTCAAATTCATCAGGCATTGTCAAGGTCATCTGAGGACCATATAATCAACTGTGCAGTCAATTGAAGGCTTTGAGGTGTGGGAAATGATCTGAGACATCCCATTCATGTTCAAACAAGGCCTATTCATCATGTCAAACATCTATCTTGAAGATTTTGAAGTCATATCAAAAGTTTCCAAAAATGGAAAGTGACATGTAATTTCAAGTTTCCAAAAATGGCAAGTTTTTGGTCCACATTCAACTTGACTTTCCAACATAAAAGAAGCTTCAAATGGATTTTTGGTCAACATGAAAGTTGAAGATCTTTCTCTCCCCTTTTCAAAATGTCCTATATCATGATCATCTGATAATTGGTTGAGAAGTTATGAACAAATGATCATAAAGCATGCATGGAACTTCAAAATGCCATAACTTTTGCTACAAAACTCCAAATTGGTCCACTCTTTTTGCAAAATGCTCCTTATGACCAAGAGATTACAAATCAATCATTGCCTTGCATAAAAGAAGCTCACATGATCAAGTGTTCATACAAGTGCATTTTGGAGGGAAAATGGAGAATTCAAAATTGGTGATTCATACAAGCCATTTAACCATTCCATGATGTTTATGGATTGATTTTGAGTGAAATTGCACCTTGCATCGCACTGTTCACGTGCACATTTGTCATGCTACCTCACACTTGCCAATTTGCATAAACACCTCATTTCTCCTTAATTTCCAATTAGCCAAAGCCTAATCTCAATTTCAGCATGATTAAGGGATGGTATATAAGCTAAATGTTAATCACAATTCAGAAAATAACAGAATTTGGATCAAAAATTTCATTTCCCTCTCAATTTTCTCTCTCATCGAATCTCAAAATTCTTCACACAAACACCAAGTTTCTTGGTAGATTCATGATCCTGGTGTAGTTTGGAGCAAGAATCAACCATTACTTTGGCCAATTCAGTCCAGAATCGTGCAAATCCAAAGCTTGAACATGAAGATGGTTTTCTGAATTTGAGCTAGATTCAAGGCGTTTCAATTGCCAATTCGTGCATCAAGCTTTATAACAAGGTTGAGGAAGAAGATCTGGAAGTTTTGAGGCCTTGAACCATTTTGCACCAAAAATATTAGAGGTAGGGGCAGGTCCCCAAACATCAGAATGAATCAAATCAAAAGGTTCATCACTTTTATTAAAACTGGAAGGAAAAGATACACGATTGTGTTTTGCCAACTGACAAACATCACACTTAAAAGACTCAACAGAATGGTGTAAGAACAACGACGGGAACATAGACTTAATTATATAAAATGGAGGATGACCGAGACGCTTGTGCTGAAGCCAAATTTGTGAGGCTGAAGAGGAAGACTGAGACTGGAAACAGGAGGACAACACCTTTGGATGGTCATCAGAGAAGTAGTATAACCCTTCCTTTTCCTTAGCAATTCCAATCGTCTGCCCCGTGGTAAGGTCCTGAAAAACACAATGGGACATAGAAAAAATTACTTTACAATTCAGATCACGGGTAAGCTTATGGATGGAAATTAAATTGTGGGAAAGTGTGGGAACATGAAGCACAGATTGCAACTGGAATGGAGGTTGCAAGTCAATATTTCCAGTGCCAACAACACAAGCATGAGAGCCATCAGCAACAGTGATATAAGGAATACTCGAAGGTGTGGTATAAGAGCATAATAATGTGGAATCAAATGTCATATGATTAGTAGCACCAGAGTAAAGAATCCACGCATTCTTAGGAATATTACCACAAACAGTAAGAGATCGGGAACACAAACTCTTACCAGTAACTGCTAGAGACCCAGAACCAGAAGGCTTACTCATGGAGTCAAGCATAGACTTCAACCGTTCCACATCATTCTGACTGAAGGAGGAAAGATCAGTTCCCCTCTTTTCAAAGCTTTCAGTATCCTGGACATGTGTAGCAACATGTGCCTGATACTGGTGCATGTTGCGAGAACCGCCACCTCGGCTAAGAACCTGCTCCCTCCCATGAAGTTTGAAACACCTATCCTTTGTATGCCCTGATCGGTTACAATGCTCACAATAGAATTTGTCACGAACATTCTTGGATGATGATGGTGGTGGTCCTTGTCTTGTTGTTTTGCTAGCTACTAATGCTGACACATCCGGGGGCTGTTCATAAAGCATAGCTTGACGACGGGTTTCCTCACTACGGACAGTGTAAAAAACTTCATTAAGATCAGGAAATTTTTCCTTACCCAAAATCTGCACCCGAATAGGGTCAAATTCAACATTAAGGCCTGCTAGGAAATCAAAGATCCTATCCCGCTCAACAACAGTATTCAAGGTGGCAGTATCCTTGCTGCACTCCATCTTCAAATTCTGATACTGATCCAACTCAATCCAAAAACCATTGAGAACTCCAAAATACTCAGTGATCGAAAGATTTCCCTGCTTAGTGTTGAAGATTTTCCTCTTTAAATCATAACAAGCAGACATATCTTGTTTCATGGAATAACTGCGACGAAGATACTCCCAAACTGCCTTTGCACTTGAGAGATACATGCAATTTCTACTAATTTCTGGAGATATGGAGTTCCAAAGCCAAGTAATAATAGCAGAATCATCTTTATCCCAGGAAGGGAAGTTAGGAGCAGTAACCAGAGGAGGATTTCCTTCAATATGATCAAGCATGTCGCAACATTTTAGAGTGTGTCTGATGAACTGAGACCATTGAAAATAATTTTTGCCGGTAAGCCAATAACCTTTTTGAACGACAAAATCCTTAGCATTAAATGGGGCTGGTGGATTTGTGGGAGGTGGAGGTGGAGGTGGAGGTGGAGGTGGAGGTGGTTGATCGTTAATAATCTCAGCCATTGAAAGGACAATCGAGAGAAAACAAACCAAGAAACAGGATGGGTTAGGGTTTCAAAGATGAGTGAACAAAAACAAGAAGCACGATGTGCTACAACACAAAACAACAATGACCCAAACACCCAAAAACAACAACAAACTGCAAACTGCAGTAAAAAAAACTCCGCTACAAGGCGGCTAGGGTTTAGGCGGAAGCGAATCCCCCAAAATCGGGAGCTCTTGATACCATGTTGTAAAATATTTTACTGATATATTAAAAAGTGATTCTTACATGTTACATATACATGCTTTAAATAAGAGAGAATAGAAAACCTAATGGGCCTTGACTAATGGGCCTCATTACTAATAGAAATAATTACTATTTACAATCTAATATTTACAACAATTTTCATTCAGCTTTCAAAAATCACAAAAAATAGCAAACATGTCCAAATTAATCCAAACTTTTTTCCACATGCTTGTGTTGATGTCTATTATTTTTTCATATTATTTTCATGATTTGTATGTTGCTGGATTTTTAATTGTGATTTGTTGATTGCACATGATGCCATGTTGATATGCTACATTCATTTGCTTGTGAAATGCTCATGGTTAATCCAATTGACTTGAAATTTGACATGCTTAATCCTAACATGTGATGTGATTTTTTGGTTTTGGTTTGAGATTTTTATCATATTCTATCACTGTTTTGGACACATGAACATATGGTGTGACAATTTGTGTCACATATTTGATATTGCATTTGTGCATTTTCATTTACATATCATTTGAGCTCTTATGGACCTAATTTTTTGCATGATTCTTGTTCATAACATGTTGAGTTCACATAAAAAAATTCATGATCATTGGATGCTTTTCTGTTTTGATTTGGATTTTCTATTTTTGATGTCCAATTTTGATCACTTTGCTTGCCTTAGCTTTACCTTGATCATTTGATGGCTTTGCCTTATGATTTGGTTTTGGTCCTTTTGAGGACTCTTTCTTGTTTGATTGAATGTGCTTCATGTGAAATATTGACTTCTGTTTTGGTCATTTGACTTGCCTTTGACCCTAGTCTTTGTACTAGTGGTTTGTACTCACCAATTGTGTTTTGTGTTTCAGGTGTTTAGCACTAATGGTTGGTGTGGCCTCATTATTTGAGATGCCATTTGCTTTGATCACTAATTCTTATTGTGTTGTAGGTCCATTGATGTGATGAACGCACTTGAGTTCTTGCACTTGTGACTTGCATTGTGTAGATATTGGAAAGTTCCACTGTTGTTTGTCTGTTGGTTTTCTGAATACACTATTAACTGTTTAAGCTTTTGTACAGGTACATTAGTTGCTAGCTAGCTTTTGCTTAGACTTTACTTTAGAGTGTGGTTGATACACCACTGAGGTAGCTTAGCCCTCTTACTCCATGTAGTCTGGAAGTCCTGTCACCTTTTTGGCAGGCATTTGGCTGAAGTCCTCCTTATGAGGCCATGTTTGTGATTGTTTACATTTGTGCTAAAGACCTCTAAATGAGGCATGTTACTTGTTAAGTCCTCCTAAGTGAAGAGGCAATTGACAGATAGAAGGGATTAGCAATCAATCCCCTGTTATTTAGTGAGTCGTTCATTATGCTCGCACTACGTGTTGATGCTCTTGAACATAACCCAATATCTTTGTATAGAGTCAGTCAAGTGGAATAGGGTCCCTCATTCTGGATCCCCACACTTTCTTTATCATAAGCTCACCCAGGCCAGGGTTAAGAGCATGAGGTCTCATCCTCATTTCTCCATTTGATCAGCTTCACCCTAACTCTCAATGTTAGTGGTTAAGAGCTCACAGATCACCCCTACAGTTTTGGCTTGTTTGTCGAGGTTGATATGACCCCTCTTGACTAAAGCCCACCTATTTGATTGAGCCTCTTGTTTGTATATAGAGTGTGATGCATTGTTTGCTTGATTGATTTGCATGTGTTTGCTTTTGCTCATTTGTTTGCTTTGAGGAGTTAGATGTAAGACCATCTATTGGCATTCTGTTTCCTGTTTTGTTTTTGGAGTTGGATGTAAGACCATATATTGGCATTCTGTTTCCTGTTGGTTTTGAGGAGTTGGATGTAAGCCCATCTATTGGCATTCTGTTTCCAGTCTTTGTTGCTAGGAGTCAGATATAAGTCCATCTATTGGCATTCTGTTTTTCTATTTGTTTTGTGGAGTTAGATATAAGTCCAGCTATTGGCATTTTGTTTCCTGTTTTGTTTTTGGAGTTAGATGTAAGTCCATCTATTGGCATTCTGTTTCCGGTTTTTTGTGGAGTTGGATGTAAGCCCATCTATTGGCATTCTATTTCCTGTTTTGTTTGTGGAGTTGGATGTAAGTCCATTGATTGGCATTCTGTTTCCTTTTTCTGTGGTTCTCTTATGAGACTTGCTTATTGCTTTTACCTTGTGTTGCCTAATTCCAAAGGAACTTACTTGGATCATCTCTATGATCTTGAGAAAGGAATTCCTATCTGTGGTTGCATCCCTTAACCCTCACCCTTTTTGTGCTAACCTAGATCCATATTTTCATCCTAAACCCAAACCAGAAAACTTTTGTGCAAACATTTGACTTGTTTTCAACATTAGAAACCTAGGCCTTATGCCTCTGATTTTCAAACTTTCCTTTCATAATACTCATTTTGAATTGAACTTTAAGTCAACTTTGACCATCTTTGTGAATACTTCTAATTGGTTAATTCAACCCACTCAATTGCTTTTGTGGCCCTTGTCCACTTCTTAATCAAAATTTTCATGCATTAGCCATAAATCTGAATTATCTTAGTGGTTGATGTAAATCTCACCTTTTGTCCTTAGTGATTGAATTGTAAGACTTCCATGCTTATTATAGGGTTAACCCCTCACTAGCATGTCGAAGCTGTTCTCACATGGTGGACTTGTGGTTGTTCAGGTCGAGTTTTCTCCCTTTGATAATGAAAGACCTTAAGGCTTTTGTTTAAAATCAATCCACTCACTGTTTTGAAATTTGTTACCCGAACTACGGGGTTTTGATCCTTATCTTTCATGAGAGGGTACGTAGGCAATGGGTTCATCCATCCAAACACAAAAATGTAAATAAACTTGTATATTCTTCTCTCACCTCTTCAATCATGTTTGCACAAAATAATTTCATAAACAATAATAATACAACAAGTTATGAAAAGGGCTCCCTAGGAGTACCTAGGATGCATTGGGTGCCTAACACCTTCCTATTGCATAACCAACACCCTTACCCAGATCTCCGACCCTCTTTTACTAGTTTTGTTTATAAAACTTTATAGGTTTTTGTTCGCTTTCTAACCATTCCTTTGGATAAATAGAAGTGCGGTGGCGACTCGACTTTGTATGATTTACCTTGGATTTAGTTAATATCTCCAATGGTAACGAATACACCGCTACACAGGCAAAACAGAATGATCCCAGTAACAAAAAGTGTCAAGGTCGTCGAACGAGGGTTTTAGTAGAAAGCTTGTCTGGCAAGGTCTTAGTCGCTGGGTGAGACAGTTAGTTCTCCCAAAGGAGGTTTGAGGTGTGTGCGTGTGTGTGTGTGTGTCTGTAGAAATGCCTGTCAAAAAGGTAATTTCTCCGGGCGAGGCCTTGGTCGCTGGGCGAGACAGAAATTTTTTTTCTTCTATAAATAGCAACCAAATCTTACTTTTTAAAGAACTCTTGATATTTTTATGCCCTAAAACTCATTTGTAAGATCAAAAACTCAGAATCCATTGAATCAGAGCTGAATACGCAACCTTGATTGACTATTCAACTTGGATGCTTATTCATCTCTTGTCATTTCTTTTGGAGCAGACTATTATGGTGATGGGTAGCTAAACCATTATTGTCCAGATTGGATGTAGTTAATCTTGATTGTATATATTTCATTTGAATCTTGTCTTGTCAATATTGATATTATCTTTTCTTTCATGTATTTATTTGGTTTGAACTACTATTGATAAGTATCTTTAAAACCTAGACCTAAGATAATCATTTATCAATGAGGAAAATCCATATATAGACTTGTAAATTGATATTCACTTGTATTAAGCTTTAAGATTGTTGCGTTGATTATTAGGTTGAGAGATCATTTAGTAATTAATACGGTAATATTCATAATATCACTTTAGACATAAACAATATTGAGAGGATACGTGATAATAGAGATTAATAAACATGTTCACATGCTAGATTAAGAAAATACATACGAGAAAGGTTAATGAGATTCAATCTTAACATATTTCTCTTATTGTTAATTTCTTAAACGCATTTACCGTTGTTACAAACTGTTGCAATCATTACTTTCCTAAACCAAAATTCTTGTTACCCTTTCCTTAAAACTATATTAATTGCTGAATGACAGTTATGTCGCATTAATCCTTGTGGAGACAAAACAAAAATACTTACCTTTAATTGAAAAACCATTGAGAAAATGTTTTTAACAAAATGGCACCGTTATCGGTGATTGGTGTTTAGATATTTCAAGCATCGCAACAATTGTTATTGTTTTAAGTGATTTTATTCTAATCCTTTGTATTTGTTTTATTGTTTGGTTAGTGTTTCAGAAATTTGTTTATGCGAGGAAGTGTTTCGGAGAAGAAACTTCTTTTTGATCCCGAGATTGAAAGAACTGTTCAAAAACTTAATAGAAAAATCATAAAGAGAAAGCAATTAGCCAAGCGAAATAGCCAACTTGAAGGGACTTCTACTTCTAAGTCTTCAACAAATCCTATTCTTGAAGCAACTTGTTCACACGTGGTTTTCGCACGAACAATCTCTAGCCTCCTATTGAGGTTTACTTGTAGGATCGACTACAAAATCTTAGACTAAGTGTTAAGTATATGGGATGTCTTGTTGAAATGTTTGGATTAAGAAAACTATAGGCAAAAAATGCTTGTAAAAGGTGCAGTTAAAATAGATGGACAAAAGGCGAGATAAAACCGTAAATAGAAAAACAGATAAAAAGACTTGGTAATTTAAATTGCTTAAAGGTAAATGTGGAAGCAAGTATACATTTTGTAGGAATGAACTCTTTTCTCTAGACGCTTGATGCTTTGAGTGTTTTCCCTTTGCGATGTTACAAATGCCTCCCCTTGAACTAGAAATCAAATCTACTTAAATAGTAATAAAAATAATTGCTACATGGTTGTTGGCCATCTACAATGTGCCAAGCGTATGAACCTGCAACCCCATGTCTTTTGCAACTCCCCCATGTTCTACTCAACTAATTATATCGTTTTTGCTTGTTTGGCTTCGACTTCGACAAGCTCATCCCCTGTTGACCTCCTTTCGGCCTGGCTTATGTCCTTCTTGACTACCGAGTTGCTTCGACCATGTTCACTTTTCTCGACGATTCTCCTTATGATTCCATACTCCTTGCTACGGGTTTCCCCTTCGGCATAGTCAAAATTTGTTGGATAACAAATTGCCCCCATAAAAGGCCAGTTTCGACTAAGAAACGTTTCGACCGAGAAACTTGGCATTTTGTCTTCCCCAATTTCGACTGGGTGTCTAATCATTGATGATGTCATGTGTAATGATGACACCTTTCTGTGCCACGATTTCCAAGGGGAAATGCCATCATTTTCAGCTACTTCCTAGGTTGTGGGCTTTCAACCACCTTTACTAACTTTCCCACAACTGTTGAATTGGAACAACTGTCATCGATATAGACTGACTCTTGTTTATCATTATATTTGCTTATAAGTATCACTTTTCTACATTTTTCGTTTTTCTTTCTTCTTCTTCATTTGCGCATTTTTCTTGCAACTTTCAGAACAATATTACTTTCCTTATTTCCTTTCTTTCTTTCATTGCAATGACCTCTTCTACTAATGTTATGAATGCAATCACCTTCAACACTAGTAACAATCCCATTGCTTTCAACCTTACTAAAGAAGAAAGTCTAAAACCCATTCCGCAACCAACATCCACTGACGAGGTTGTAGTAAAGATTTGGCAACGTCAAATGCTCATTCCCTTTGGTGTTGTTGATAAACACATCATTTTCCATGGGCCATATCCGGATTCAAAAACGCAACCAAGGAATGTTCAATCATACTTTCCTTGCTTTACTCTCGTTGTTCCACCGACCTTTGAGAAGAATGGATCCATCAACCTGAATTTCATGGACCCAAAGGCCAGGGTTGTTAGGTCGATGATCACTCCTGGTAACAAAGAGTATATGGCCTGGCTCAACAAAGTCCAAAACAAACGTCAGGAACAATGGAAAGCGGTTGGCATCTTCGACATCATCCAAATCTCGAGGAACGACCATCAAATCAACCCCTGTATGTTGCTTACTTCGATGTACTTCTAGGAAGGTTCGAATAACACCTTCCAACTCCCTTGTGGCATGTTAGCGCCTACCATTTTCGACATGGCAACCATCACTAGTTTCTCACCTCTGGGAGAAACCTTCGACCCAACTCTTCCAACGGAAAACACTTTTACCTTCAACTGTGTAAGTTTTCAGAATTACATTGAAGATCACTATGATCAAGACTCCACTGAAGTGACTGATGAGGAACACATTTCTTTTATAACTCTCTGGCTCTTGTACTATGTGTTTTGTCCTGGCTCTCTACAGATAACTAAGAGCTATATAAGCCTGGCGATCTAAATCCATGAAGGTCGACAGGTTTCTTTGGGTAAACTTTTGCTACCATCTCTTTACCATTCTCTAGGGCTCGCGACACTGAAGCTAAAACTTCTCCACTCTACTTCTAAGGCATTAAATATGTCTGGCCCCATGTGGTTGCTGCATCACTGGTTAAATGCCACTTTCGAATATCAATTGGGTTATCCTATATCGGAGCATATAATGCGTTTGAACCAGGATCGGCCTATAGAAGGCGTAAGACTTACCTTGATGACCTGTCAGGAGACCCCTAACAAACATATGTTCATGAAGCACATTAATATATTCATTGAGGCCACCTCTTTCGTTCCAGGTATGATCCCTTTTTTGGATCGAAACTTTGGTCCAACATGGTTTAAAAACCCTTTTCCTGGTGATTCTCCACAAGCTGCAGTATTGTCGAGCGCTGTGTGGATAACATTTTTGACTCCCACGATGTTGTCCTTTAGGATAGAGGTCAGGTCAAAGGGGTATAGGTTTATGAACTATCAACCCAACTTGGTGGCTCGACATTTTGGCCTGAGCCAGATGCTGCCAAAGTCTTTGGTGTCTCATCCAAATGATATCATGTGGGCTGGTCGACAACTGAACTTTGAAGGTCACAAAGCTTGCCTCAAATTTCACAAATCGACTCATCGCCTTGAGTTACCTGTTTTCAAATTTCAACAATCCTTCTTAACCACCAAAGACTTCGACAAGTGGTGGTCCGAATACCAACGGCGATTTTTCCAAAACTTGATCGGCGATTTTTCTACCATTGCTGGTGAAACATCGGCTCTTCACAGCCGAATACTGATGCTCCCGTTGAGAAAATCCAAACTATTGATGTCGATGAGGCCTAACCAAAGAAGGTAACTACTGATCCCTTGCATTTCCTTTCTTTAAGAAGTAAAAACCCCATTAACCTTTTATGTATTTATTTTCTAGGGTCGAAAGCGGGCTTCAGTTGCTGCGCCAGCCCCAAACAAACCCCCATAAAAACAAAAAGCATTTGCCACTCCGAAACCGTTGGTATTTCACGTCTTAGTGTTTCATGATGTTTTAATTCAGTAAACCTCTTACGTTTCTTATGACTTAGGTTTTTGAAGAAGTGCCTTCTGTCAAAAGTGAGGATTCTGATGGCAACACCCATTCTCATATTTTTCCTACCGTAAAGGCGCCACCATCTACTCTGTTCACTCCGACAAGAAAGAAAAAGAAAATTCCAGCCAAGAAACCTTCTTCGAGAACTGTTTCTTCGACTGCAAAGATTTATGTCCCTGACGATCTTACTGAAATCTTTGCACCCACTGGTCAAGAAGAAACTACTCCAACTTCCCCACAACATGTAGCTCCCAAGGTAGTTGGACATTCTTGTTTCGTAACCTCGTGAATTATTCTTTGACATTGATTCTAACTTCATTTTGTAGGGAAACAAGGTTGATTCGACTCTTGCTGAGGCTAAAAGCAACGTAAGGGTCGAAACTCATCCAGCTGAAACTTCCACCCTCTTGAGTCCTAAAAAAATTGTTGAGTTTCATGGCACGTCAACTGCAGACAACCAAAATCCCGACGCACATCAAATTCAGTGTCCTTCAACCGCTGCTGGCGAATGTAATACAACCGCTACTGGTGGCGAAACCTTTTCGACCACTGCCATCAATCTGATTGGCGAAGGAACATCTAATAGGACTCTTACTTCGGAGGAGATTCTATCTATGAAGTAGCAGAATCTGGAAGTGACTTTGAGAAAGTTACAAACACTTCGCCAAGCATCAATTGAGGTTCATCCCTCTGGCTCGATTTCCATGCCCATTTCAGAAATGGATGCTTCTGTCACTCTTAAACTCCAATAGTTGAAAACCTATTTGTTTGAGAGTGAGGTTTTCGCCGTCGTCAAAGAGGAAAAGGCCTTAGGGGTTGGCATCCTCAAGCTGCTTAATGAGCTTTCTTGACACAAGTTTCCTGCTCCTGTGGCCAAGTACCTGATTGAATTTGAATCTTTCTTCACTCAACTTGTCAAAGACCTCACTCTTTGTCAGCACTCCGACTTTCAAATTAAGACGAAAATCAACGACATCAGACGAGAATAGGACTTTAGTGAAATTTGTGAGAGGAAGCTCAATGATTTTGAGGTGAAGAAGCAAGAATGTCTCAACAAGCAAAAAGCCTTTGACCAACAAATCTCAGGCTATCAGGCTCAAATAGATGAACTAACCAAGAAGATTGTTGAATTCGAGGAACAAAAGGCTTCCTTGGACTCAACTGAACTTCTTCTGATTCAAGACATTGTCGACCAGAAGATTCTCGAGGGGACCGCACATGGTGAGAAGGCCCTCGAAATTAAAGAAAGGATTGGCCAACTGCAGGAGAAGAGAGACCTCCTTGACAACATGATTGCTCATGAGAAGACCCTTCCTGAGGACTTTAAGTCTAGGTTTCCTACATAATGTATTTCTTTGTCGAGACAATGTAAATCTGCTTGGAGATTTTGTATGCCATCTTGGCTTTTTCCATTTTGGCTTTGACAATTAACGACCAATTTTATTACTTTTTTATTTGAATCTCTTGGAGCATAGGTTTATATATTTTCAAATATTTCCCATTTACCCTTAAGATTCGTCGATCAATACCCAACTCTTGAATTTCATAGGCATTATTTGTAAACGTTTGGATTACTTGAAATGGTCCTTCCCAATTTGGTGATCATTTTCCTAAAGTTCGATCTCTTTGATCCATAGGTAAAATCACCTTCCAAATGTAATCATTTATTGCAAAGGTTTTTATCTTAACCCTTTTTATTGTACGCTTTGGACACACACGCTTTTTGTTGTATCAGCATGTCTATTGCAACCAACCTTTCTTCGTCTAAATCAGTCATTTCATGGAACATAAGTTTCCAATATTGTTTCGACGGAATATCGTTTTGCCGTTGCACCCTAACTGATTATAAACAGATTTCTACTGGCAACATGACATCATGCCCAAATGTCAAAGGAAAAGGCGTTGAATTGGTTGCCTCCTTCGGGGATGTTCGACAAGCCCATAGAATTTGATCTAATATTTTATGCCAATTCTTAGGTTTCTTGGAAACATGTTTTTTGAATAAACCAATGATCATTTTATTGGATGCCTCAACTTTGCTTGGGCGTAGTAAGGTGTGGAAGTAACCAACTTGAAACCTGTTTCAGCAGCTCTTGCATCTTTTGACCCACAAAAACTGAACCTCGATTTGTAGTAATGGTTTCAGGAATTCCAAACCTTTACACAATGTATTTTTGAATGAATTCGATCACAGCCTCTTGATCCACTTTTATCAAAGGGATAAATTCTATCCATTTTGTGAAATAGTCTATACCTACTAGGATAAATTTTTGTTGTTTCGACGAGGCTGGTCGAATCTCATCGATGACATCTAACTCCCAACCTTGAAAGGGCCATGGCTTAATGATTGCATGTAACTCGCTGATTGGCACATGTTGAATGCTTGCGTGTATCTGACATTATCGACACCATTTGTAAAAGTCAATACAGTCTTTTAACACACTTGGGCAGTAAACACCTTGTCGAAATAATAACCATTTCATTTTATGGCCAACTTGGTGGGCCCCACATATTCCACCGTGTACCTCAGACATTGCCAAGTATGCTTTTGTATCTCCAAAAAACTTGAGCAACACTTCTTTTGGAGTCTTTTTCAATAACTCATTTCCTAGACATGCATAGCTTAACACCCTATACTTGATTTTCCTGTCAGTGTTTCCGACTGGATTTTCTAAGTACTCCATAATTGGTTTTCTCCAATCTGACTACGACAAATTATCAATGCAAAAACTTCATGTCTTTCAAAATTTCTACTGAAGACATCTGCCCCCCCCCCCCCCCCCCCCCCCCCCCCCCCAGTTTTTGGGATTGCCAGTATGGGTGACAGTGAGACGTTCAATACCATCTTTTCTTTCACTCAATAAAATCCTTGAGCCTATCCTTAGACACTTTATACCCATATGCAATTTATGATAAATCATTAGCTTCTTGATTCTCTATTCTAGGCACATGTGTGATGCTGACAACCTCGAAGCACTCTAATAGGCGTTTCACCATTACGAAATACATCAACAGTTTTTCTTTAATGCACTTATATTCTTCTGTGATTTGTTTGATCACTAGCTCTGAATCACCCTTTATCTCGACCTTCTTGGCTCCTAAATCCCTCAAGATTTTGAGGCCAGTGATTAAGGCTTCGTATTCTGCTTCATTATTGGAACACTTTTTGTCGACTTTACATTTGAACTTCGTCGGAATGCCTTGTAGGGATAATATTAAGATCCCAACGCATGTTCCATTTTTGTGACTTAACCCATTGAAGTATAACCTCCAAGGGTTTGTGTCGACCATGTTTAGTGATGGTTCGACTATTGCGTGATTTATAATAAAATATGCCACTATTTGGCCTTTCATAGCCCTCAAAGGCATATATGTTAAAGAAAATTCAGTTAATGCTAGTGCTCATTTCCCAATTCGACTATGTAGAATGGTTTTAGACAGCGTATGTTTAATAACATCAAAATGAGACGAAACATAAGCATCAACTGGTTTTATATATTGCTTTAATTTCATACATGAGAAGTACAAGCATATGCATAATTTTTCAATCATAGTGTACCTAGTTTCAGCATCTATTAAAATTGACTGAGGTAATAGATCGGTCTTTCAACACCACTGTCATCCTCTTATGCTAACATACTTCCTATGGTCATATCTGACGCAACAATATATAACCTCGTATTATTATTCATACTAGGTGGCAATAAAATTGGAGGCTTTGTGAGGTACTCTTTGATGGCATTGAAAGCCTTTTGTTGCTCTCGCTCCCAGTGAAAATCACTTTCCTTTTTGATCTTGAGCAGTGGCGAGAAAACCTTCATCTTTCCACTTAGATTTGATATAAATCTTCTCAAGAAGTTTATCTTCCCCAACAAAGACTAAAGTTGATTCTTCGTCGAAGGAGGCTTGAGATCCAAAATTGATTTTGTTTTGTTTTGGTTGATCTCGATGCCTTTTTTGTGCACTACGAAACCCAAGAAGTCTCCAACATGCACACAAAAAGCACATTTTAATGGATTCATTTTTAATCCATATTCTCTCATCCTCTCAAATAAGCGTCGAAGATGGTCCAAATAGCCATTTTCAGATGAAGATTTTATCACAATATCATCAATGTATACCTGCATGAATTTTTCAATAAAATCATGGAATATGGCATTCATTGCTCTTTGGTAGGTTGCTCTGGCATTTTTTAAACCAAACAGCATCACAACCCATTCGTATGTTCCCAAAGCTCCAAGACATCGAAACACCGTCTTGGGAATATCATATTTTGCTATGAGAATCTGATTATAGCCAGAATAACCATCAAGCATACTCAAGTATTCGAAACATGCGGCTGAAATGACTAGCATTTCTGCCACTGACATCGAATACTCATCTTTTGGAGTTGCATTGTTTAAGTTTATAAAATCTATACAGACTCTAAGTGTTCCATTTTTCTTGATAACGAGTGTTATATTGGCTAACCATTTCACGTACCTTGCAGTTCTGATGAACCGGCTTTTGAGTAGTCTTTCGATCTCCTGCTTAATCTTCATTGTGATTTCTGGAGCAAACCGTCGAGGATGCTGCTTTACTGGTCCTTTTCCTGGCTAAATAGGCAATTGATGTTCTACTACACTTTTATTTAGGCCAGACATTTTGCCATAGTCCCAGGCAAAACAATCTTTGTACTCTTTCAATACTTCGATCAGTTTAGCCTTCATCTTTGACCCAACTCTAGTGCTTATGTAAGTTGGTATTTTCGTGACCCCCTCTCCTAGATCTATCTCCTCGAGTGGGTCTTGCGCTTACATTCTTTGCAACTTATTTAATGGGTCTTTCTCAAACCCCAAAGGCTCATTGTCATAAATGCAATCTAGCCTTTGGCTTTCTGAAGTCGTTGTTTGGCCTTTTTGGTTATCTTCACATCCTTCGACTTTGGCTTCGATAGCCAAATTTTGTAGTTTATCAGCTTCTAGTGCCATTTTTCTCTGGTTCTCAGCCAAATAGGCTAAAATTCGAGCCAAACTTTCTGAATCAGTAGTCGTCTTCATCGACTGCAGGCCACCCCATAGGTGGATTTACCACTTTAGGCTCCATTTCCTCTTCAGCATCCTAGATAAATCCATAATCACGATCTACATTTATGACACGGCCTGTGTTAGCAGAAATGTAGGATCTCGATTCATCATCACAAGGCGCGATATTTGCCAAATGTTGGTCGAAAGATTTCTTCACGCCTTTGGCCTTGTCGATCTTGTAATAACTCTGATCAACTTCGATATTCTCAATAATGCCATCTTTCCTCCAGATAATTAACCTTTGGTGTAAGGTTGATGGCACCGCCCCTATTCCATGGATTCATTCCCATCCTAAGAGCAAGTTGAAATTCTCTTTAGAGTTTATCACC
This sequence comes from Lathyrus oleraceus, assembly GCF_024323335.1. Taxonomy (NCBI): domain Eukaryota; kingdom Viridiplantae; phylum Streptophyta; class Magnoliopsida; order Fabales; family Fabaceae; genus Lathyrus; species Lathyrus oleraceus. The sequence goes on from NC_066583.1 coordinate 217,674,385, forward strand.
ATGAAAAACGTTGATCGTGTGGTTGTACCAACGACTAGTTCAACTTGGATCACCCTAAGAATGTTACTGATTTTTACTTCATAATTCGATAAAACCATGTTGTGTTGTCGAAGATCAGCATGACATTTTCCCATTTTCTTAAACAAAGTGTGAGGCATTAAGTTGACAACTCCTCCTCCATCCGCGGACACTTTATTCACTGTTACTTCGTCGACCTTTTCCCTTATGAACAATGGTTTCAAATGACACATCATTCATTACATATCCTTTTGTTCCTCCACCGTGCCACTGTTCATAACATAGTAGCATAATGGTTTGTCTTCATCAGTTTCACCTGGTACGAAATCCTCATCTACTTCAGAGACTTTCGACACCATATCATATTCTACAGGCAATACCAACACGATGCCACCGTTGACGACGAAATCTTCACCATAAGTATCATCATTAGTATCATTATACATATATCCATCTAGTGAAGGATTATATTCTTCATCATACTAGGGGAATACTCAGGTTCTTCCTCATCCGACTGAGGAGAATATTCAGGCACCTCCTCATTCGACTGAGGCGTGTACTTAGGTTCTTTCTTATCCTCGACCAAAGATGTGCATTTTATGCTTTGGGATGATACTATCACTTTCTTTCTTGAAGGGTCCATGGTCATGGCCATTCTCTGATTTGCCCTGATTTTCCCTTTTTCAATCCACACTCCTTTTGGATATTCTTTTCTGTTAAGGGGTTTCGACAGGTTTCAGCTGTGAAGTCAAATCCTCTTTCCCAACTTTCTTGTTTCTATGATAATGCCTCCATTACGTTCTTGTCATAGGGGTTTACCTTTTTAATTAGGGGAGACCACATAACCTCTGGGTTCGGCCCTCTTCTCCGGATTCTTTGCTTCTTTCTCCAGATCAAGAACTCTCCACTTTGGCCTTTTGCTCCCCTTCTGATTCACAGGTTCCACCCACTTCTCTTGAGGGACATTCGATAGAGGAAGAAAGGTCTTTGGTCGAGGCTGTTGGAATTGCCTTTTGTACTCCTCATTTCGACGAGGTGCCCCACTTTTGTTAAACACAAACCCTGGTATGTTGGGCTTTTCCTCTTTAAGTGCCTTCTTCTTGTCAGCTTCATACTTTTCAGTGACTTTCTTATCGAACACAACATTGCACCTTGGACATAGCGTTGCCTTCGAGCCACTCACTATGCATTTCTCATGTAAATCCTTTAGGTCATCTCTAGCTTGAGGATAAACTACCTCTAATTTGTTTTCAGTCTTTTTGTCAAAACCATCATTAGTGTCAACCATCATGCATTCAAAAGATTCAGCACCCAAAGACTCGTTGAGACCATCAGCAGTCTCAACCGTCATGCATTCAAAAGGTTCAAAGTATAAGGATTCTTCAACCTTCTAAGTGTCTGAGTTTACTTGCATCTTTGGCCTTTTGCCAAATTGAAGCTTGCTCTCCTTCAAAGCTTTCTACACCAAATCCATGAAAAGAATGCATTAAGATGTTTTATGACCAAGAAACTTATGAAACTTACAAAATCTCCTTTTCTTTTTCTGCTATAATGGGGGATCTTTTAAACCTTGAGGAATAATAATTTGACCATCTTTAACTAATAAATCGAATATCTCGTCACATTTAGACACATCGAAAGTGTAAGTTTTAGCAACGTATATATATCTGTTTTCTCCGTTTCGATGGGACTTTTCCCGTTTGATGGTTTCAACAATTTACACGTGTAAGGAGGTCCTGGATTGAACTCAACCATGTTGACCTCACTTTCGTCGACATGCTCTTCGTCGTCAGAAGAGTATCCATCAACCGCTACATAAGACACTTTCTCTCTCTTATGGTGTCTACCAGTTTGTGTTTTTTCGGCTTTCAAGCGTTCTATTTGTCGAAATCTATCAGCTAATTGTGCCATATCCCTAAGATATTGTGTGTCTAACTTTTTCCTGATAGAATACTCTAAACCACCTATAGATATTTCGACTAATTCGTGTTTAGGGACTTGAGTAAATCATCTAGCTTTTAAAAGTCTAAACCTATTGAGATATTGATCGACTAACTCGACGGTCTTTCGTTTGACGCTGGCTAGTTCTTTCAAACTTATTTTCGATTTTCCCATGTAGAACTGTTCATGGAACAATCTATCTAATTGCGTCCATGTATGGACGGATTGTGGAGGCAGTATCGTGAACCAAGTGAACACATTCTTTGTGAGTTAACTTGGGAAATGTTTCAGTTTTAAGTCCTCATTGTTTGCTATGTCACCAGCTTCAGTTTGATATATGGCAACATGTTCAACAGTGGACTCTTCAATGTCTCTGGCGAACTTAGTGAACTTTAGAACCTTCCATCCCCTAGGTAATTCTGTTTGTAAAACAAAATTTGGTATGGGGGACAAATACTTTGGCCTTTGAAGGCATGGGTTTCCCCTATTTCGAACTATGATTCGTTTGACAATGGCCTCTAAATTTTGTTCCCCAACCATTGCCTCTTGTCGAACCTGCCTAACCACATGGTCGGGATCTTGATTTCTATTGACTAACAGAACATGAGGCCTTTGGTCCACCCTGGGTATTGGTCTGACCACCTGGTGTTCTTAGTCAATCGTTTCTTCGACCAACTCCTCATGTCAGACTGGGGTTTCCGGTCGAGGTCGCGGTGGGGGAGTCTATCGAAAAAGTGCTATGGGATCCCCTAGGAAATCCTCTATTCGAGTAATTTGAGTTTCCAGTTGTTGCTAACTCTGAGTCGAATCTTGAATTAACGGTCTAAGTATGGTACCCATTTACTGAGTCAACATATCGACCATTTCGTGATTGCTTTCGTCCATCTGTTGTCTCATGACTATGATAGAGCTCGATGTGAAAGTTGGGATCGATTGAGATGAAAAACCTAAACCTAGGGGTCGACCAAATTAGTTTACCAAAAGTCCTAACCCCTGGTAGGGTGGGAATGGCGATGATGGAATTTCGTCAGATGTCAAACTGCTATTATGTATACTTGCCATAAATTCAGTTGGCACTCCTAAGGTTCGATACATGGGCACTGTGAAACTGGGCACATATTATCTTGAAGTTCCTATCATTGTCGGCCTTGGAGTCTCAGGCTGACGCGGTGTCAATATTGGTCCACTATGTGCAGTCGAAACCGCAGATACAATTCCAAAATACCAACATTAGTTGTTTGCGACACAATTGTATTTCCTCCCGAAGACGGTTCTTCGTTTGGATTTGGACGCGGTGATACCATTTTACCACTACGTAATTGCATATATTGAACATAACGTGTCCCACCAGGTGTGTCAATTTGTTCGCACATGGTTTTCACATGAATAATCTCTAGCTTTCTATTGAGGTTTACTTGCAGGATCGGCTACAAAATCCTAGACTAAGTGTTAAGTGTATGGGATGTCTTGTTGAAATGTTTGGATTAATAAAACGATAGAAAAAAAAAACTTATAAAAGGTGCAGTTAAAATAGATGGACAATAGGAAAGATAAAACCGTAAATTACAAAGTAGATAAAAAGACTTGGTAATTTAAATTTCTTGAAGGTAAATGTCTAAGCAAGTATACATTTGGTAGGAATGAACTATTTTCTCTAGACGTTTGATACTTTGATTATTTTCCCTTTGCAATGTTAGAAATGCCTCCCCTTGAACTAGAAATCAAATCTACTTAAATAGTAATAAAAAATAACGGTTACATGGTCGCTGGCCATCTACAATGTGCCACGCATCTGAATTTGCAACCCCACGTCTTTTTCAACTTCCCACATGTTCTTGCTACACTGATTATATCGTTTTTGCTTATTTGGATTCGACTTCAACAAGTTCATCCCTCGTCGACCTCCTTTCAACCTGGCCCATGTCCTTCTTCACTGTCGAACCGCTTCGACCATGTTCACTTTTCTCGACACTTCGCCTTATGATTCCATACTCCTTGCTACGAGTTTCTCCTTTGGCATAGTCGAAATTTGCTGGCCAACGTAACTATGACTGAATTAGTAGTTACTATAGGGCCATGTGCTAATAGTCAAGAAGAAATGCTCATGTTGTTCAACCTGTGCAAAGTGCAAGAAATCATGAGATGAAGACCTGATTTCTCCAAACCTTATATGTGAATCATTTTACCGATCTTGACCATGAAGATCCATATACTCATCTCAACAAATTCTATGAGATTGTTGGCATACTTAGTGCACTAGAAGCTGAAGAGGAACAATTATTCATGAGATTATTTCCTCATTCTTTGATCATAAAAGCAAAAGAGTGGTATCTTGATTAACCAACTCAAACAACGACGGATTGGAATGTGCTAGAGGATAAACTTCTTGATAGATTCTTTCTACGCAACAAATTTATGGAGGTCAAGACTTTGATTGCGGTATTTTCTCAAGGTTCAAGTTAATCCCTTAATGAAGCATGGGAGTGGTACAAGTCAATGCTAAGAAAATGTACCAACCATGGTTTTGATGAACTTACTCAAACCTATATCATTCGCAATGGACTTCAACTGCAACCAAAACTTCTTTTGGATGCAACTGCATGTGGTTCTTTGATGTCTAAGAATGAAGAAGATGCAACAGGCATTATTGATCGAATGACACTAAATGATCACTAAGGGAAACACAATAGAGGACCTACACAAAAGAAAGTCAGAATTATTGAATTTGGAACAAATGATGCAATATTGGCACAAAACAAGTTGTTATCTCAATAAGTGGAAGAACTTACAAAGCAAATGTCAAAGCTTCCACAACAACTCAAAGAGATGCACAAACTTCCGAGAAAACATCAACAAGTGGCTTATTGTGAATTATGTAGTGGAGATCATCCTACCAATTATTATCCTCTGGTTAATGAATAGGTGAATTATATGGGAAATCAAAATCTATACCAACAGAGGCAAGCACCGTATCAAAATAACTCTGGTTATCAACAAAGAGGAAATAATGCACAATATGGACAAGGATGGAGACAAGAAGGAGGACTATCTAATAGACGAAATCCTTATCAAAATTTTAATCAGAACCCTCAATCCCAAGAAATACCTTCTAAGATTGAGGATACTTTGAATCAATTCATGTATATGTCTATGACAAATCAGAAGAGCAATGGGGCGGTCATCAAGAATCTTGAAACTCAAGTTGGTCAATTAGCTAAGCAATTAGATGATCAAACAAAAAGGAATATTTTCTGCAAATACTTAAGATAATCTGAAATAGAACTATAAGTTCATTCTAACTCGTAGTGGTAGAGAAATTGGAAAAGGCATTGGTGATGATGTTGAGAGTGAGAAAGTTGTGGTAGAAATAGAAGAAGAAAAAGATGAGGTTGAAGTAGAAAAAAATAAATAGGAAGAATTAGTTAAAAATGAGAAACTTGAAAATGAAGAGTTAGAAAATAAAAAGAGAGAGAAAAAGAAGAAAAAAATTCAAAAAGAGAAGGAAAAAATGAAGAGTATTTTGGTGCAACACCTACCTTACCCACATGCTCCTTCCAAGAAAGACAACACAAGGCATTATGCAAGGTTTCTGGATATATTTAGTCATTTGCATATAAATATTCCATTTTCCGAAGATCTTAAACAAATGGCAACGTATACTAAGTTTATGAAGGACATTATCACAAAGAAAAGGAGGTATACGGATCAAGAAACCATCAATATTGATGCTAGTTGTAGCACCATCATTCAAAGAACTTTCCCAAGGAAAGAAGTCGATCTTGGGAGGGTTACACTACTTGTCACCATATGAAATATATACATTCACAAAGCATTGGTTGACTTGGGTTCTAACATAAACTTGATCTCGTTGTCCGTAGTTTAAAGGTTAGGTAACATTGAAATGAAATCAACAAAAATGACATTACAGTTAGCCAAAAAGTCTATCACCCGTCCACATGGAGTAGCTGAAGATGTTTTAGTTAAGGTGTACAAGTTCTTGTTTCCAATTAATTTTGTTGTTATAGACATGGAAGAAGATGATGATTCACCTTTTATTCTAGGCCGAACTTTCATGAAAACCACAAGAGTGATGATTGATATTGATGATGGCTTAATGAAGGTTAGAGTTCAAGATGAAGTAGTGTGTTTCAACCTTATTGAATCCATAAAACACTCACAAGATAAATGATATTATTTCCGGATGGATGCCACCGATGAAGCCATTATGGACGTAAAAAGACAAGTTAATTTATCCATTCCATTTGCGAAAGCTCTAACCGATGCACTCAAAGTTCTTAGTGAAGATGAAGAAAAAAAGATTGAAGAATGCTTAAGAGAACTTGAGTCATTGGAATAAATTCCTCCTCTTGAAGCCAAAATTGAAGAATTGAGAGACGAGTCAAAGAAAGATGACTCTAAACTTGAATTGAAGATGCTACCCTCACACTTGAAGTATGTGTTTCTTGAAGAGGGTGGTCACAAACCTGTGACTATTAGCAATGCATTATCCAACAATGAAGAACAAAAAATGATTGAAGTTTTGAAGAAAAATCAAAAGGCAATGTGCTGGGCACTTTCCGATTTGAAAGGAATAAGTCCAACTTATTGTATGTATCAAATTATGATGGAAGAGGATTACAAGTCGGTAGCTCAACTACCATGTTGCTAGAATCATGCTATGAAAGAGGTAGTAAGGAAAGAAGTAGGGAAATTATTGGAGGCCAACATGATTTATCCTATTTCGGATAGTGTTTGGGTGAGTCTTATACAAGTGGTACCCAAGAAAGGAGGGATGACAATGATTATAAATGAAAAGAATGAGTTTATTTCTAAAAGAACTATGACAGGATGAAGGATGTGTATAAATTATCGGAGGCTTAATCAAGCCACTACAAAATACCATTTTCCCTTACCATTTATGGATCAAATGATTGAAAGGTTTCCAGGTTAAGAATTCTATTATTTCTTGGATGGTTATTTCGGGTACAATCAAATTACCGTCAACCTGGAAGATCATGAGAAAATGAATTTTACATGTGCTTTTAGTGTTTTTGCTTATAGAAGAATGCCTTTTGGATTGTGTAATGCACCTGCAAATTTTCAAAGATGCATGCAAGCCATCTTTTCTGATTTAATTAAGAAATGCGTTGAAGTCTTCATGGATGACTTCTCTGTATTTGTCTATTCTTTTGAACCATGTTTGAGAAATTTGGACACCATACTGAAGCGGTGTGTGGAAACCAATCTGGTTCTAAATTGGGAGATATGCAACTTTATGGTCATTGAAGGCATAGTTCATAGTCACAAGATCTCTTCCAGAGGCATTGAAGTTGACAAAGCAAAAGTTGAAGTGATTGAGAAGCTTCCACCACCACTGAATGTAAAAGGAATTAGAAGCTTTTTGAGACATGCATGATTCCATCGGAAATTCATCAAAGACTTCTCAAAAATTGCCAAACCATTGAGTAATCTGGTCAAAAAAGATAAGTATTTTGATTTTGATAATGCTTGTTTAATTTTTTTTGAGGACTTAAGAGAAAAACTAATAATTGCACCTATAATCATTGCTTCTGATTGGAAACTTGATTTTGAACTAATATGTGATGTGAGTGATTATGCGGCCGGTGCAGTTCTTGGTCAAAGAAAGACTAAATTTTTTCAGGATATACACTATGCAAGCAATGTTTTGAATGAAACCCAAATTAATTATGCTACCACAGAAAAAGAGTTGCTTGCTATTGTAGATGTTTGATTGGTTGCATTTTGTGTTAAAACACTAACTGTACTCTGATGTCTTGCCTGATGTCATGACATGCTTTGTAGATGTTTGATTGGCTGCATTTTGTGTTAAAACACTAACTGTACTCTGATGTCTTGACTGATGTCATGACATACTTGAGTAGTATGCTGCAGGTTTAGCTTATACAGGATTTACTGAATGTCAAACTAGATGTTATGACATTCATCCATGACAGCAGATACTGAACTATAGAATAGTTGGTTTTTCTGTTATAGCTCAGTATTAAGTTCAGTCTATTTTTCAGGAGAGTAGCAGACCTAGCACATAGCCTAATGTCTGAATGTCAAACTGGATGTTATGACATTCATCATCGACAGCATATACTGAATAATAGGCAGGTTGGTTTTTCTGCTACAGTTCAGTATGTATTTCTGTCTGTTTATCAAGGGAATAACAGACCTGGCATAAGGCCTATTGTCTAAATGTCAAACTGAATGTTATGACATTTATCTTTGACAGCTGATGTTGTACTATAGACTGGTTGGACTTTCTGTTACAGTTCAATCTTTAGTCCAGTCTGTTTTTCAGGAGAATAACAGACCTAGCATATGGCCTATGTTCTGGACGTCAAACTGAATGTTGTGACATTCATTCCTGACAGCATATGCTAAAGTGTAGGATGGTTAGTTTTTCTGTTTCAGTATTTTTCTATGGCTAATTTTCAGGAATCCAACAGCTGAGCTAAAATCCAGGAAACTAACAACTGAGCTACAATTAATGAACCTAACAAATAGCCTATTTGTTAGCACCCTAATATGTGGAAATTAGGTTAACTTGCTTAACCTTAATTTTAGGAAATACAAGTACAAGGCCCAAGTGCTGCAATATAAAAGGATGGCAATCCTTCTTTGAGAACTCATGGGTTTTTAGCGTGAAGCATTCATTGTTCCATCATACTTCACTGCTATAATTTATGTGTGTCTTGTATTAGGTTTTACTTGTGAGCCAAGCAATTATCACCTAGATGATTGCATTAGACTAGGGTGTTCATTGAGTTGTAAGTGTTGTGTCACTCTAAGCTTTTAAGTGTGAGTGCTGTGTATCTTGATTAAAGTTATTAAGCAAAATCAAGAGTTGTTTGAAGTGTAACTTCACCATTGACTTTAAACTTAATTAAAGGTTGTAATCACTGAGGTGATTGAGGGGGAGTGAGTAGGAACTCTGGTCTTAGTTTAAGATTGAAATTGCACTGGGTAGGTATTAAGTGATAGGATTAAACAGGTGGTTTAAGGCCTGAATTAATACTGCTAATAGTGGATTTCCTCCCTGGCTTGGTAGCCCCCAGACGTAGGTGTGTGGACACCGAACTGGGTAAACAATTCCTTGTGTTATTTACTACACTTACATTTACCTGCCGTATACGTTCCTGTCTGCGTAGAATCGAATGTCATAACATCTTGTGTGACATCGATAGTCTGTTAACTAGAATTTCAATTGGCATCAGAGCAGGCACCCTGCCTGTTAATTTCTGGGTGAGATCTAGGAACGTTACTTTCTAGTACCATGGACAAGGATGTAGGATACTCAAATAGACCACCCATGCTGGATGGTTCTAATTATGATGACTGGAAACCTCGTATGATAGCCTTCTTAAGGTCTCTAGATAGCAAGGTCTGGAGAGCTGTCAACAAAGGATGGGAACATCCAACAAAGACAAGTAAAGATGGAATCATTATGCAAATTCCTGAAGAAGAGTGGGACAAGGAGCAAGAGGCACTAGCCCTTGGAAACTCTAAGGCCTTGAATGCACTGTTCAATGGAATAAATAAGAACATTTTCAGACTAGTGCATCAGTCTGAAAATGTTCTTATTTATTCCATTGAATAGTGCATTCAAGGCCTTAGAGTTTCCAAGGGCTAGTGCCTCTTTCTCCTTGTCCCACTCTTCTTCAGGAATTTGCATAATAATTCCATCTTTACCTGTCTTTGTTGGATGTTCCCATCCTTTGTTGACAGCTCTCCAGACCTTGCTATCTAGAGACCTCAAGAAGGTTATCATACGAGGTTTCCAATCATCATAATTAGAACCATCCAGCATGGGTGGTCTATTTGAGTATCCTACATCCTTGTCCATGGTACAAGAAAGTAACGTTCCTAGATCTCACCCTGAAATTAATAGGCAGGGTGCCTGCTCTGATGCTAATTGAAATTCTAGTTAACAGACTATCGATGTCACAGAAGATGTTATGACATCCGATTCTGCGCAGACAGGAATGTATACAGCAGGTAAATGTAAGTGCAGTAAATAACACAAGGAATTGTTTACCCAGTTCGGTGTCACACACACCTACGTCTGAGGGCTACCAAGCCAGGGAGGAAATCCACTATTAGCAGTATTAATTCAGGCCTTAAACCACCTGTTTAATCCTATCACTTAATACCTACCCAATGCAATTTCAATCTTAAACTAAGACCAGAGTTCCTACTCACTCCCCCTCAATCACCTCAGTGATTACAACCTTTAATTAAGTTTAAAGTCAATGGTGAAGTTACACTTCAAACAACTCTTGATTGTGCTTAACAACTTTAACCAAGATACACAACACTCACACTTAAAAGCTTAGAGTGACACAACACTTACAACTCAATGAACACCCTAGTCCAATGCAATCATCTAGGTGATAATTGCTTGGCTCACAAGTAAAACCTAATACAAGACACACATACAGATACAACAGTGAAGTATAATGATACACTGAATTCTTCACGCTTAAAACCCCTGAGTTCTGAAAGAAGGATTGCCATCCTTTTGTATTGCAGCACTTGGGCCTTGTACTTGTATTTCCTAAAATTAAGGTTAAGCAAGTTAACCTAATTTCCACATATTAGGGTGCTAACAAATAGGCTATTTGTTAGGTTCATTAATTGTAGCTCAGTTGTTAGTTTCCTGGATTTTAGCTCAGCTGTTGGATTCCTGAAAAATAGCCTGAGAAAAATACTGAAACAGAAAAACTAACCATCCTACACTTTAGCATATGCTGTCAGGAATGAATGTCATAACATTCAGTTTGACGTCCAGAACATAGGCCATATGCTAGGTCTGTTATTCTCCTGAAAAACAGACTGGACTAAATGTTGAATTGTAACAGAAAGTCCAACCAGTCTATAATACATCATCAACTGTCAGAGATAAATGTCATAACATTCAGTTTGACATTTAGACAATAGGCCTTATGCCAGGTCTGTTATTCCCTTGATAAACAGACTGAAATAAATACTGCACTGTAGTAGAAAAACCAACCTGCCTATTATTCAGTATATCCTGTCAATGATGAAAGTCATAACATCCAGTTTGACATTCAGACAGTAGGCTATGTGCCAGGTCTGTTACTCTCCTGAAAAACAGACTGAACTTAATACTGAGCTATAACAGAAAAACCAACTATTCTATAGTTCAGTATCTGCTGTCACGGATGAATGTCATAACATCCAGTTTGACATTCAGTAAATCCTGTATTGGCTAAACCTGCAGCATACTACTCAAGTATGTCATGACATCACTCAAGACATCAGAGTACAGTTAGTGTTCTAACATAAAATGCAGCCAATCAAACATCTACAAAGCATGTCATAACATCAGTCAAGACATTAGAGTACAGTTAGTGTTTTAACACAAAATGCAGCCAATCAAACATCTATAAATCAGTTTTTTCTGTTATAGTTCAGTATTTCGTTCAGGCTGATTTTCTGTTCTGTTATGACAGTCATTCATAACAGCAGTCTCTGAATGTCAAAATGAATGTTATGACATTCATTCCTGACAGGCCAGTTAGTTTTTCTGTTATTTATCAAAGGCTGATTTTTAGGAAACTAACAGCAGGCTGATTTTCTGTTCTCTTATGACAATCATTCAATACAGGATTTACTGAATGTCAAACTGAATGTTATGACATTCATTCCTGACAGCAGATACTGAACTATAGGCTAGTTGGTTTTTCTGTTATAGTTCAGTATTTATTTCAGGCTGTTTTTCAGGAGAGTAACAGACCTGGCACATAGCCTATTGTCTGAATGTCAAACTGAATGTTATGACATTCATCCTTGACAACAGATACTGAATTATAGGCAGGTTGGTTTTTCTGCTACAGTTCAATATTTAGTTCAGTCTGTTTTCAGGAGAATAACGAACCTGGCACATAGCCTATTGTCTGAATGTCAAACTGAATCTTTTGACATTCATCCTTGACAGCAGATACTGAATTATAGGCAGGGTGGTTTTTCTGCTACAGTTTAGTATTTATTTCAGTTTGTTTTTCAGGAGAATAACAAACCTAGCATATGGCCTATGTTCTGGACGTCAAACTGAATGTTGTGACATTCATTCGTGACAGCATATGCTAAAGTGTAGGCTAGTTAGTTTTTTCTGTTTCAGTATTTTTCTCAGGCTATTTTTCAGGAATCTAACAGCTGAGCTAAAATCCAGGAAACTTACAACTGAGCTACAATTAAGAGGCCTAACATATAGCCTATTTGGTAGCACCCTATTTGGTTGCATTGGGTAGGTATTAAGTGATAGGATTAAACAGTTGGTTTAAGGCCTGAATTAATACTGCTAATAATGGATTTCCTCCCTGGCTTGGTAGCCCCCAGACGTAGGTGTGTTTGTCACCAAACTGGGTAAACAATTCTCTGTGTTATTTACTGCACTTTACATTTAAGTTCTGCATCATTCTTGTCTGCGCAGAATTGGATGTCATAACATCCAGTGTGACATCGAAAGTTTGTTAACTAGAATTTCAATTGGCATCAGAGCAGGCACCCTGCCTGTTAATTTCTGGGTGAGATCTAGGGACATTACTTTCTAGTACCATGGATAAGGATGTAAGATTCTCAAATAGGCCACCCATGCTGGATGGTTCTAACTATGATGACTGGAAACCTCGTATGATAGCCTTCTTGAGGTCTCTGGACAGCAAGGTCTGGAGAGCTATCAACAAAGGATGGGAACATCCAATGAAGACAGGTAAAGATGGAATCATTATGCAAATTCCTGAAGAAGAGTGGGACAAGGAGCAAGAGGCATTAGCCCTTGGAAACTCTAAGGCCTTGAATGCACTGTTCAATGGGATAAATAAGAACATCTTCAAACTGGTGCATCACTATGAGCTGGCTAAAGAAGTTTGGGATACTCTCAAAACAACTCATGAAGGTACCTCTAAGGTGAGGATGTCTAAACTTCAGATGCTGACCACCAAGTTTGAAAATTTGAGGATGAAGGAGGATGAGACTATTCATGACTTCCACATGAATATTCTTGAAATTGCCAACACTTCTGGTGGCTTAGGAGAGAAAATGTCTGAAGAAAAACTTGTAAGAAAGATTCTCAGATCATTGCCCAAGAGATTTTCCATGAAGGTCACTGCTATAGAAGAGGCTCAAGATATCTGCAATATGAAGGTTGTTGAGCTTATTGGTTCTCTCCAAACCTTTGAAATGGGCCTGTGTGAGAATGTTGAAAAGAAGAACAAAAGCATAGCTTTCATATCAAATACTGAAGATGATTCAGAAGAAGGAAGTATTGGAGGTGATGAAAGCATATCAGAAGCTATAGCCATACTTGGAAGACAGTTCCACAAGTTCATAAAGAAGGTTGATCAAAAAGGTAGACCAAATGTCAAGAACTCTTCATCTGACATCAGTAGAAGATCAAAATCTGAAGAAAAGTTCAACCAAGGTAAGGGAATCCAGTGTCATGGATGTGAAGGTTTTGGACACACTAGAGCTGAATGTCCTACCTTCCTCAAGATGCAAAAGAAGGGACTATCTGTCACCTGGTCTGAGGGAGACTCTAAGAGTGAATCAGAAGGAGAATCTGCAAAACATGTCACTGCACTAACTAGTGTCTATGCCTCTGATGATGACTCAAGTGGAGATGAACTTACATTTGATGAACTTGCTGCTTCATATAAAGAGTTATGTGTCAAAAGTGCAGAAGTGTGTATTCAAGGAGAAAAGTAGAAGAAACTCATCAAGGAGCTGGAAGCTGAGAAGAAGAAGCATTTGACAGTCATAGATGGTCTAAATGGTGAGATAACCTTGCTGTCCTCTAAGCTAGATCAAATGACAAAATCCATCAGAATGCTGAATAAAGGAACTGACACTTTGGAAGAGATTCTAAAGGTGGGACAGAAATCAGGAACCATGTCTGGTTTAGGCTTTGTTAAGGAATCCCCATCTGAATTCAACAACTCAAAGGCTGAAGTTCAGGAAACCAAACAAAAGTCACAACCAATGTCACAACATCATTGAAGCAGGAGGTTTAACCATCAAAAGAAGAAAGTTCAAAGATGGAAATGCCACTACTGTGGTAGATTTAGTCACATAAAACCCTTCTGTTACAGGTTGCATGGTTATCCTAACCAGACCCCTCAAGTCAGACCTAAGCAGAAGGCATCTAAGCATAATGCCCCCATCAAGAAACAACAATGGGTTACTAGTTTAGCTCACACATCTCTAAGGGCATCTACCAGAGAAGACTGGTATTTTGACAGTGGTTCCTCAAGACATATGACTGAGATGGAGAACTTATTGGTAGATAGACAACCTCATGCTACCGGTTATGTGACCTTTGGTGATGAAGCTAAAGGAAAAATTAAAGGTGTTAGTAAGCTGAACAGTCCTGGAGTTCCAGAACTGAATAATGTGCTGTTAGTAAAAGAACTAACTGCTAATCTCATCAGCATAAGACAGCTATATGATCAAGGCTTCAATGTACAGTTCACTAAGGAAGAGTGTGTTGTGATGAATGGAGAAAATAAGGAAGTCATGAGAGGAACCAGATCCAAAGATAACTGCTATCTATGGGAACCTGAAGTCTCAAACTACTCCTCAATGTGTTGCTTAGCCAAGGAAGAAAAGGAAGTGAAACTGGGGCATAGAACACTTGGACATCTACATTTAAGAGGAAGGAAGATCATATCCAAGGAAGCAGGTAGAGGAATCCCAAAGATGCTTATGGATGAAGGAAAAGTCAGTGGAGAATGTCAGGTGGGCAAGCTAACCAAGATGTCACAGCCTAAGCCTGGACATCCTAAAACATCCAAAACTCTGGAACTTTTGCACACGGACTTAATGGGACCTATGCAGATTGAAAGTCATGAGTTGTCCTCACCTACTATTTCTCATCAAAATGGTGTAGGTGAAAGGAAGAAACAGAGTTGTGTACCATTATCCACTGCAGAAGCTGAGTACATAGCCTCTGGTAGCAGTTGTTCCCAATTGGTATGGATGAATCAGATGCAAACTGAGTATAATGTCACTCAAAATGTCATGACTTTGGATGCTACTCAGTTTGAAGATTTAAGGGGCAAAGTGGGAATATGTCCTTCTGAGGAATTATAGCAACTAATGATGTTAGGAATGTACTGTTTAATATTTCAAATTATTAAACAATTGAAAGTGTGCTCTGATTGGTCTAAGGAATTCAGGAAAGTGTATGTGAGAGGCAAGTGTGTAAATTTACCTCCTTCAGTGATCAACAAGTATTTGGGAAGGCCTGATGAAGCTCAACCTGAGCTTGAGGTGACTGACAACAAAATTTGTCAAGTCATCACTGCTAATCGGGCAAGGAAGTGGCCTCTCAAAGGAAAATTGGTGGCAAGTAAACTGAGTGTCAAGTATGCAATGCTGCACAAGGTTGGATGTTGGCAGTCCTCATTGATGCCTGTTTGTAAGTTTTTGGGCTCTTAATGAGTTCCTTGGATTTATTCATTATCTCAGCTATCACAACTGTGTGTGATGATGGTTTGTACTACTTAACTATTATGGTTTAACATGTTTAATGTTATAACATCTGTCCTAACATTCTCTAATAGACTAATTGACATTTATTTTGTCTAATTGGTCACCTTTGGTCAATTTTGACTAAAAAGGGGAGAAGTGTTAATAAGTGTTGATGTGGAATGTGGAAGCAGTTGATGTAGCTGAACTGAAGGACAACTATTATTGAAGGAAGTGCATAGATGTTAAAACAAGAATGTTGCTCTGGTTACAGATGTTAAAGAGGATGTCTGATATGGTGCACAGGTGTTGATGTTGAAGCAGATGTCAGAATGACATTCTGGCTGGTACAGGTGTTGTAGTTACAATAGCTGCTGTTCTATTTACAAATGTCAAAGAGGATGTCTGATATGGTGCACAGGTGTTGATGTTGAAGCAGATGTCAGAATGACATTCTAGATGGTACAGGTGCTGGAGTTACTGTTATTTGATGTATGCACAAAATTAGGGGGAGGAGGAGTACCCTTGTGCATTTGTGTGTCTTACTAGTTGCATCCTTAACTAGTAATTCTGTTTTTGTTGCACAGATTTAGGGGGAGGAGAAGTACCCTTGTGCATGTGTGTATTACTAGTAACTATAAAGCTAGTAATTGTGTTGCTTCTGCTGCTGTTTAAACTACTGTTATGTTGTTTAACTGCTGATAGTTTTCCTTGTGAACAAAAAGGAAAGATATATGTTTTAGCCAAAATTTGCCAAAGGGGGAGCAATTTTGGTAAAACAAAGAGTGTTCACAAGATGTTATGTGTGATGTCTTAACATAAGATATCCTATGTACCTGTTGGAGTTCAAAAACATGTTCATGCAGTATTTGTTTCAGAATGTCATACACAAGGTCATGACATTTGATATGATATGTACCTGCTGGAGTTCAAGAACATGTTCATGCAGGAGTGTATCAAGAAGTCATACACAAAGTCATGGCATCTGATATGATTGTACCTGCTGGAAGTTATAAAAGGAATTATGGAATTATGCAGGATTTTTCCAGGATGTCAGACCCGATGTCATGACACCCTGTACACAGAACATTCAGTGTGAATGTCTGGTGTTTTGTGATTGCACACTTAATGGCAATCTGTGTTTGATTGAAGATCTGATTTGTGGCTGAAATTCGTCACTCTAAAGCTGTGAAGCAAGAGTGTGTGTCTACTTGATCAAAGCTGTGAAGCAAGATCAAGTGGGTGTAGTCTTGATCAAAGCTATAAAGCAAGATCAAGAGTGTGTATTCTTGATTGAAACTGTGAAGTAAAATCAAGTGTGTGTTTCTGAAATTTGCTTGTAATTTTATTTTTGTTGGTCTGTTATATTAAGTGTTGCTTTGGCAACATTTTTGACAAAAAGGGGGAGTAACAAATGTACCCCAGGACAACAAATTTCATTGAAGGTCCTCTAAACAAGAGGTTATGGTGCTGTGTGCATTCTACTTGTGCTGCTGCTGTTTGAAGTTTAACTTCTATGAGTGATGAGTGTATTAGATAATTTAATTCTCTGCTTGGATGTGTGTTTTCCGCTGCTGTGAACTATGTTGTGATGCCAAGTTGTTTTAGCCAAAAATTTGCCAAAGGGGGAGTTTGTAGATGTTTCTGATTGGCTGCATTTTATGTGAAAACACTTACTGTACTCTGATGTCTAGACTGATGTCATGACATGCTTGAGTAGTATGCTGCAGGATTAGCTAATACAGGATTTACTGAATATCAAACTGGATGTTATGACATTCATCCCTGACAGCAGATACTGAATTATAGACTAATCAGTTTTTTCTGTTATAGTTCAGTATTTAGTTCAGGCTGATTTTCTATTCTGTTATGACAGTCATTCATAACAGCAGTCTCTGAATGTCAAACTGAATGTTATGACATTCATTCCTGACAGGCCAGTTAGTTTTTCTGTTATTTATCATAGGCTGATTTTCAGGAAACTAACAGCAGGCTGATTTTCTGTACTGTTATGACAGTCATTCAATACAGGATTTACTGAATGTCAAACTGAATGTTATGACATTCATTCCTGACAGCAGATACTGAACTATAGGCTAGTTGGTTTTTCTGTTATAGTTCAGTATTTATTTCAGGCTGTTTTTCAGGAGAGTAACAGACCTGGCACATAGCCTATTGTCTGAATGTCAAACTGAATGTTATGACATTCATCCTTGACAGCAGATACTGAATTATAGGCAGGTTGATTTTTCTGCTACAGTTCAGTATTTAGTTCAGTCTGTTTTCAGAAGAATAACGAACCTTGCACATAGCCTATTGTCTAAATGTGAAACTGAATGTTTTGACATTTATCCTTGATAGCAGATACTGAATTATAGACAGGTTGGTTTTTCTGCTACAGTTCAGTATTTATTTCAGTCTGTTTTTCAGGAGAATAACAGACCTAGCATATGGCCTATGTTCTGGACGTCAAACTGAATGTTGTGACATTCATTCCTGATAGCATATGCTAAAGTGTAGGCTAGTTAGTTTTTTTTGTTTCAGTATTTTTCTCAGGCTATTTTTCAAGAATCTAACAGTTGAGCTAAAATCCAGGAAACTAACAATTGAGCTACAATTAAGAGGCCTAACATATAGCCTATTTGGTAGCACCCTAATATGTGGAAATTAGGTTAACTTGCTTAACCTTAATTTTAGGAAATACAAGTACAAGGCCCAAGTGCTGCAATATAAAAGGATGGCAATCCTACTTTCAGCAATTCAGGGATTTCGAAGTGTGAAGGTTTAAATACATCGTTGTATTTCATAGCTGTATTTTTGATTGTGTTTTGTATTAGGTTGTATTTGTGAGCCAAGCAATTATCACCTAGATGATTGCATTGGACTAGGGTGTTCATTGAGTTGTAATTGTTGTGTCACTCTAAGCTTTTAAGCGTGAGTGTTGTGTTTCTTGATTAAAGCTGTTAAGCACAATCAAGAGTTGTTTGAAGTATTACTTCGCCATTGACTTTAAACTAATTAAAGGTTGTAATCACTGTGGTGATTGAGGGGGAGTGAGTAGGAACTTTGGTCTTAGTTTAGATTGAAATTGCATTGGGTAGGTATTAAGTGATAGGATTAAACGGTTGGTTTAAGGCTTGAATTAATACTGCTAATAGTGGATTTCCTCCCTGGCTTGGTAGCCCCCAGACGTAGGTGTGTTTGTCACCGAACTGGGTAAACAATTCTCTGTGTTATTTACTGCACTTTACATTTAAGTTCTGCATCATTCTTGTCTGCGCAAAATTGGATGTCATAACATCCAGTGTGACATCGAAAGTCTGTTAACTAGAATTTCAATTGTGCTGCAGCTTGATGTTCACCTTCTATGTGTGAAGAGTGTGAGTGTATGCTGTTTACTATCTGCCTGTGTGCTGTTGTTTGAAGTTTTTATTTAACTTCTATGTGTGCTACTGTTTGAAGTTTTTATTTAACTTCTATGTGTGCTAAGTGTGTTGCTGTTCTGAGGGTATTAGCTATGTTAAGTTCTCTGCTAGATGTGTGTTTTCCGCTGCTGTGAACTCTGTTGTGATGCCAAGTTGTTTTAGCCAAAAATTTGCCAAAGGGGGAGTTTGTAGATGTTTGATTGGCTACATTTTGTGTTAAAACACTAACTGTACTCTGATGTCTTGACTGATGTCATGATATGCTTTATATGTTGGTGTAAGCCCTAGAGGCCAATACTTTTGGTACTTGTATCGAATTATTTAAAGGCATTTTCTTTATTATGGTTGATTAATAAAGTCCCTGGAATAGATAGTCCGTTTAATGTATTAAGTGTGACTTAATCATGAGAACACATTAAACATAAGGACACTATTCTTAAAGTATCCGTAGTCGAGCTTTAATGTGAAGTGGGATAACATTGAAGCATTAAGACTATTATGTTTGTAGACTGATGATCACATCTCATGGATCATGGATAAAGAGTTATCAAGTCTTAAACATAGGTATGAATATTAGGAGTAATATTTATACCGGATTGACCCGCTATGAGAATACTATATAGAAAGTTATGCAAAGTGTCATAAGTTATTCTCATGGTGATAATAGTGTATACCACTCTTCGACCTGAAACCACTATGGATCCTAGATGTAGAGTCGAGTGCTTTGTTGCTGATCCAACGTTGTCCGTAACTGGATAACCATAAAGACAGTTGATGGGTACTCCACAAAGCATGCTGAGGCACATGAGTGTCCTAGATGGAATTTGCCCATCCTGCGTAACAGGATAAATGTCTATGGGCCCAATATTGAACTGGACAAGGGTGACACGGTCTATACCTTGTGTTCAATATAGACATAAGGGTAAAGGGGTAATTATACACATAAATATTATCACATGAGGTTTTGTCAGATCACATGACATTTTCGTGACTTGGGTAGCAGTGATGTGTTGCTAGATACCGCTCACTGTTTATCATGTTAAATGCGTGATTTAATATAATTGCCAACGCCGCGAAAACCTATAGGGTCACACACAAAGGACAGATTGATGAGAAATAGAGTAACTAAGGAACACCGTAAGGTACGGTGCACTTAAGTGGAAACGAAATATGGTAATGTACCAAATACTTAAATGATTTTGGCATATTATGAGATATGGGCAAAATACACTTAAGTGGGCTTTTTAGCTTGAAGCCCACACAAGTGGTTCTATAAATAGAACCCCTTGGGTAGAAGCATTGTCACTCCACTCAGACTGAAATTCAAGTAGAGACTTGGAATTTTGTTTCCCTCTTTCTCTCACTCAAAGCCTTCATTCATAACAGCTAGCACTGCGATTGAAGGAATCCGTTCGTGTGGACTGAGTAGAGACGTTGTCATCGTTCAACGTTCGTGATCGCCCCGTGGATCTGTATCAAAGGTTTTGATCATTATCAGAAATCTGCACCAAAGGTTTGAATCGCCACAAGAGGTAACGATTCTATCACTGATCATGCCCATTCGTAAGGATCACTAAATGGAGAAATTTTTAAATTCCACTGCGCCTTGGATGGCAATTCTCCTACATTATAGATGTTTGATTGGCTACATTTTGTGTTAAAACACTAACTGTACTCTGATGTCTTGACTGATGTCATGACATACTTGAGTAGTATGCTGCAGGTTTAGCTTATACAGGATTTACTGAATGTCAAACTAGATGTTATGACATTCATCCATGACAGCAAATACTGAACTATAGAATAGTTGGTTTTTCTGTTATAGCTCAGTATTGAGTTCAGTCTGTTTTTCAGGAGAGTAGCAGACCTGGCACATAACCTAATGTCTGAATGTCAAACTGGATGTTATGACATCCATCATTGACAGCATATACTGAATAATAGGCAGGTTGGTTTTTCTGCTACAGTTCAGTATGTATTTCAGTCTGTTTATCAAGGGAATAACAGACCTAGCATAAGGCCTATTGTCTAAATGTCAAACTGAATGTTATGACATTTATCTCTGACAGCTGATGCTGTATTATAGACTGGTTGGACTTTCTGTTACAGTTCAATCTTTAGTCCAGTCTGTTTTTCAGGAGAATAACAGACCTAGCATATGGCCTATGTTCTGGACGTCAAACTGAATGTTGTGACATTCATTCCTGACAGCATATGCTAAAGTGTAGGATGGTTATTTTTTCTGTTTCAGTATTTTTCTCAGGCTAATTTTCAGGAATCCAACAGCTGAGCTAAAATCCAGGAAACTAACAACTGAGCTACAATTAATGAACCTAACAAATAGCCTATTTGTTAGCACCCTAATATGTGGAAATTAGGTTAACTTGCTTAACCTTAATTTTAGGAAATACAAGTACAAGGCCCAAGTGCTGCAATATAAAAGGATGGCAATCCTTCTTTCAGAACTCAGGGGTTTTAAGCGTGAAGAATTCAGTGTATCATTATACTTCACTGCTGTATCTGTATGTGTGTCTTGTATTAGGTTTTACTTGTGAGCCAAGCAATTATCACCTAGATGATTGCATTGGACTAGGGTGTTCATTGAGTTGTAAGTGTTGTGTCACTCTAAGCTTTTAAGTGTGAGTGTTGTGTATCTTGATTAAAGTTATTAAGCACAATCAAGAGTTGTTTGAAGTGTAACTTCACCATTGACTTAAAACTTAATTAAAGGTTGTAATCACTGAGGTGATTGAGGGGGAGTGAGTAGGAACTCTGGTCTTAGTTTAAGATTGAAATTTCATTGGGTAGGTATTAAGTGATAGGATTAAACAGGTGGTTTAAGGCCTGAATTAATACTGCTAATAGTGGATTTCCTCCCTGGCTTGGTAGCCCCCAGACGTAGGTGTGTGTGACACCGAACTGGGTAAACAATTCCTTGTGTTATTTACTGCACTTACATTTACCTGCTGTATACATTTCTATCTGCGCAGAATCGGATGTCATAATATCTTGTGTGACATCGATAGTCTGTTAACTAGAATTTCAGCTATAATGTGTGTATTGGAGAAATTTAGGTCTTAACTCATTGGTTCAAAGGTTATTGTTTATACTGACCAGGCAGCAATAAAGTACCTTCTCACTAAACCTGACTCAAAGCAAAGGCTTATTAGATGGATTCTTTTGTTGTAAGAATTTGATCTAAAAATTCGTGACAAAAAGTGTTCGGAGAATTTGGTGGCTGATCATTTATCTAGGTTGGTGAATGTTGAGGTGACCAAGTAGGAAAATAAGGTTATGGAGGATTTTTCAGATGAAAAATTACTCATGGAACAGGAAAGACTATGGTTTGCCGATCTAGCAAATCACAAAGTAGTTGGGATAATACCGAAGGATTTTACTTGGAACCTAAAAAAGAAATTCCTTTCCGATGTAAAATACTATGTTTGGGATGAACCTTACTTGTTCAAAATTGGAGCCGATAATCTTCTAAGAAGGTGTGTTACAAAATATGAGGCTAGAATTATTTTATGGCACTATCACAATTCACCTTATGATGGTCATTATAATGGTCTAAGGACGGAAACAAAAGTTCTTCAATCGGGCTTGTAGCGGTAAATTCATGACCACTGAGCTATTGGTTAGCTCAACGTCAATAAAACAAGAGTCGCCACCGCGCTTTTATTATTTCCAAAGGAAAAGGGAAAAAGTACGAACAAAACCCAAAGATAAGAAGTTTTCAAATCAAAACTAATAAAATGTCAGAGATTACAGGTAAGGGGGTTGATTACACAGAGGAAAGGTATTAACACCCAAAGTGTCCTACGTACTCCGAGGGAGCCCTTTTTTGTGTGAAAGTGTTTTAGTTGAAAAATATGTTTGATAAGAAAATATAATAAGGGGATGAGAAAAGAATTCATTATTTACAATTTTGTGTTTGACAAGATCTTTGGTCTTATGCCTACGTACCAACATAAAAATGAGGGGTCAAAACCTCGTAGTTCGTGGTCAAAATTTAAAAACTGGGTGGATTAATTTTAACAAAAGATTAAATATCTTTTGTTATCAATGAGAGAATACTCAACCAAACATCCACCGATAATGAGGGCTTTACACCATTTAAGAGAAAGGACTCCAACTTGGATTCAATTAACAAGTATGCTGCTAACCCCTAATAAATGAAAAGTCTTACAATCAATATATCATGGCATGGGAGAATTATATCTCAACCAAAGATAACTCAAATCTAAATGCTCTCTTTTGAAAAAGTTTAAAAGAAAAGGCACAAAGTGGCCAAAATGATTAGATGAGGTTGTTAGTTCTTTTTGTCTTTTTTGAAAATAAAGTCAATATGGTTAAATTCATTTACAAGTTTGATTAAGAAAATATTTTGAAAATCAATGGCATAAGACAAAGGTTTTTACTCATTAAAACACGTATAATTTGAAAACAAAAAGCAAAGAAGTTTTTGAAAATGAGGGAGAGATTTTGAAATTAAAGAAGTGGGAGGAGATGAAGGGACTATCCTAGACAAGATTTAAAAGTTTAGAGTTGAAAACATCTAACCAATGGGAAACATCCACAAGACAAAAGTGTCAGATAGAAACCCATTTCCTTTGGATTGTCAAGCAAGCAACAAAGCTATAATCATGCAAGCAATTAATAAGAAGACCAAATGGTATCAAATAAAGATAACCAAACATCCAAGAAAGCACTATAAAGCAAGCAGTCTCCAATGTCCTTTAGATGTATTAGATGAAAGATCCCTTGAAACATACTCAAAGAGAAAGCATCAAATAATATCAATAAAATAAAAAAAACAGCTTAGGCACAGAGAAAGAATGCATCAAATAAACCAAAGGGAGTCTCTTAAGGCTTGTATCATATGAATGGCATTGGCCAAGAAATGATCTCCATAGCTCAAGGATGTTGTCTACTCTAAGTCCAAAGGTCCAAATCAAGTCACAAACAGAGATCCAATAATCCACCAGTATATTTTTTTAGGGTTTTGTTTTTTTATTAAATGTTTTAAAGTCCTAAGACCACAAATAAAGCAAAATCACAAGCACACAATATGGCTCAAGTGAGCAAAGTGAAAATGACTGAAACTTAAACAAGTTTCATGAATATAAATGACAATGAATGATAAAGAGCAAGAATTTAGATTTCATTAAAGTAAATGACATTAAAATAAAGTCAATACAAAGAAATAGTGAATGTTAATGAAGAAGAAAAGATTGTTCAAGTCATTTTTTGGAGAACACACAACCATCCACTCACAAGCATAAATATATGAACCTAGACACCATTCATGAGAAGGGCTCCAAATTGGATAAATCAACAAGTATGCCACTAGCTCTCACAAAAGGAAAAGAGGTAAAATCTTCACACACTACCATGAGGAATGAGAGGCTTACAATCTCACTTACAAAAATGCTATTGCTTTCGGGACAAATTTAGCGCTATGTTAAGCAATCATAATTGGACTTATGTAGAAGTCACAACTATTTGAGGTCGGACAATAATAATATTGGTGTTAATGCATGCTAGTGACAAGGTATCAAGACCAAGCTCTTAAAGCATACCACACACAAAAAATAAAAGGGGATTGACCTATCTCAATCAAGCTCATGTTGTCATCTGACACAAGGTCATTGATGAATCAACTAGCATTTTGATCTAGGAGAAATCATTGGCCATGGATGGATTGGGGAAGAAATGAGATGAAGATAAGAAGATGAAGTGAAAGAGAATCCCAAATTGGTCAAGGGATGAACCTCACTTGATCAATACCATTCATTCATCTTGAGGGATGAAGTTCAAACTGCATCAAACCCCTAAATCCAATGGTATTGACCAAGTCAAGGTCCAATTCAACAAAGATCAAGACCAAACAGAAGTTGAGTCAACACAAAGTCAATAAAATAGCTCAACAAAATATGAAAGCAATTAAAAAAATTTAAATCAATTTTTAAAATAAAGAAAATACATATTAAAAGGGGAAAAAACCTAAAATCCCTTCAAATCACCAAAGAAATGGCCAAGGGATTTATCATAGGTCAAACAAGGTCAAAGGACCATTGACTAATTTTTTTTTGCCATTTTTGAAAAGTCAGAAGTATTTAAAATCAATTAAAAACAAGTCGAAATTCACAAAATTCACTAAATATATCAAACTCAATCTAAAAATTAATTTTAATTTAGAAATGGGAAGATGAAATTATTTATGAAATTTTGGTGGTAGTCCCATAATTTTTGGATTAAAATTGAAATTATAATGAATTTTATAAGAAAATGGTATTTAAAAAATAATTTGGAAAATAATAGAAATTAGAAAAACAAGGGCCATCAGATCTCCCTCATTAATTGAGGTGGCAGATCTGATGGTCACGCGTGTATCATCCCCCATAGGCCTTAGTCAACACATGCGTACAAGAGATAATCCGAATGGATGGACCAGATTAGAACATGGCTACATGATCAGATGGCTTGGACAACACCGATGCACCACCAGACCCCTATCTCCAGCCATATTCTCCGGTCAGCTCACCAGACTGGTCCAGATGAAAAGTTCACAAAAATTTATGGATCATATATCAATTTGAAGAGAAAATCACGAGGATTCCAAATATGACCTCCAAATTTTCCAACTCTGACTCTATAAGGAGAAATGTGGAGTTGAAAACAGAGGTTCCATAACCGAGTTACTTCAATTCAACCTCAAAGCAACTCAATATCAATGCCTATATTGGTGGGACTTCAGCCAACCACAAAACAAGCCAAGATCTTAAGGAATGAGTGAGAATCGAATAGTTAAAGTTTGTGAAAATTCACCTTCCGGTAGCAGCTATGGAGGTCAATTCTTGATGCAATTCACTTGGCTCTTCTTCCTTTAACTTGCAGGAGATGAATGGAATGAAAAAGGTGTTGAATCCTTGGAGTTCTAGTTCAGAAACAAAAGTTAAACTAGAAGCTCGATTTCAATGAAACCCTCAAGGTATTCTCTAATGTGAGGTTCTGGATTGATTGACACATCTTGGGCAAGGGTTCCCCCCAATTCTGAGATAATGCATCTCATTATATAGGCAATGCAATTCATTTCTACACCATTTCAAATTTTGGCCAAAAATAGTAATTCAATGTGAATGGGTGCATGGGCATGTGTTTTGGCCCAAATGATCATTGCAACCTATTCAAATTCGTGCACAAATGATGCTGAGATCATAACATGAGGCCATTCAAAGTAGTGTAACATTTGAGTTCAAAAGTTGCCAAATTGGGCCATGCAAATAAGCTATGCACAAGTCCCTCAATTTTGATCCAAATGGAATGATCTTAGACTCTTTGGAAATATACCATCATGGGGAACAATTTTTATATTGGGAATTTTTCCATTTTAATCTTGGAACATGATGAATTCTGACCTTGAAGTTGGAGGAATCAAACATACTTGACACCATTTGGAGCTTTCATGATGGAGTTATGAATTTTAGAAGTTGAGGAAAATTGCTTGTTCAATGATGAGGACCAAAATGGACCTATAATGTTTCCTATTGACACATGACCTTGTAAGTGTAATTTGACCTTTCTTAAAGAAGAACAGTTTATTAAGAGATATTGAAATTATTCATGAAACTTGTATCATCTTCATATCATAAAAATTGAGAAAGTTATGGTTCTTGGAAGTTGACTTTCTATCTAGGGCACAAACAAAATGACCTATAATCTTTCACCATACAAAATGACTTTCCAAGAAAAAATAGCTCTTGATGCCAACATGAAAGTTGTTTGGAATGTCATAAAGAGTAACTTTGCACTTGGAAACATTTTCGTATGACAAAAATTGTAGGAGATAGAGTCTAGGGAACCCTAAATTTGACTAGTTGGCTTTACTGGTCAACCTCCTTGAACCAACTTGCAAACTTGAAGTTCCTTTGCTCTTTGAGGATCATGGAGGATCATATATGATCATGATGATGTAATTTCCTCAATGAACTCGCCATTTCCTATTTGGTTCAGGCATTTCAGCTTTGTTCTGATTTACTTGTTTCCCCTGCAAATTTTCCCTTTTATCCCCGGTTGAGTCTTTCCATTGATTTATTTTCATGGAAACCCTCGTGTCCCCTAGTAGTTTTAAGTCAAAGCCTGTCCTACGCATAACTGTTTATCCCCCAGAGTCTCTGTCTTCCCAATGAGTATTCCTTATGGAATGCATTATGCTCTTGTGGACTTTCAATCTCTCCTGATTCTTTTCCTTTGTGTAAACACTTTCCCCATATAGATTATTTTTAGCATTCATATCATGTGCATCATGAGGTCTCTTAGGGACCAAAATTTGTTTCTATTATTGTTATTTAAGTCCATTCTACTAAGTCGATATAAAGATTTTAACCTTCATCTCCTCAACTAGAACGTCCTTAAATAGGGGCAGCTGTAAGACCCTAATTTTGATCCTAAGATCCCTCATGCTATCTCATCATATGCATTGGCATTGGGATCACACCTTGACATCCTCCCTACCCCTCATTCATTAGGGTTTGTATTAGGAGAGGTCACCAAGCACTTTATATTGTATCATATTTTGTTTTTTTCTCTGTTCACTAACCAAAATACCAAAAAATATGCCAATATAGTTTGTTGCTTTTGTAGGTAGTGTACATGCTCACCTATGCTCTGTCAAGCTCATATCTAGGGTTTGAGACCCTCAATGCAAGGAGCTCAATCAAGAAATGGTTTACTATGGCTCTGAGTATCATATATAGATCCCCATGATCTTCACATGTTATTTTTATCAAGAAATCACCAAGAGTTTGGAGTTGGTTTGCCTTGGAAACCCTAATTCATCTGGGTATCTTGTGTGACTTCTTCAACAAGTTTCTTCAACAACTGATCAAATATTTCAAGGTATACTTCACATTACATCATATCATGCATATATGGTCCTCCATGAGTCCCAAAAGTCAAGAGAATGTCAAGCTAGCAAGTTGGTTCATGGTGGTTGACCAGAGAAAGTCAACTGGTCAAAACTGGGGTTCCCTAGACCCTATCTCCTACAATATTTGTCATATGAAAATGATTCCAAGAGAAATGTTACTCTAAATTATATTCCAAACAACTTTAATGTTTAAGTCAAGAGCTATTTTTTCTTGGAAAGTCATTTTTTATGGTGAAAGATTATAGGTCATTTTGTCTAAACCCTACTTTGGAGGTCAACTTCCCAAGACCATAACTTGCTCAATTTTTATAAGATGAAAGCAATTCAAATTGCACGATAAAATAAAGTATGTCTACTTAAACTTTAATGTTTGGAGGGAGTGCAAATTCAAATTGCAAATGCATGTGCCAAGACGAAAAATTATAGGTCATTTTGGGGCAATACCATTGAACAAGTGATTTTCCTCAACTTCTAAAATGCATAACTCCTTCATGCCAAATCCAAATAAGGTCAAATTTGTGACTAAATTGAAGAGGTTTGAAATACATACAACTTTGATGAAGGAGCTGTTTTCATTAGAAGTCCATAGAAAAAGTTATTCAAGGTGGAAGAAGTGAACATTTGACTTGGGACTTAGAAAATTTTCAAATATGTTTGATTTCCGAAACTTCCACCTCAAAATTTATCATGATACAAGCTTCAAATAAAAAAGTGTTCAACATCAAAGTTGTTCCCCTTTATCTCACCTTTCCAAAACATCCAAGATCATCTCATTTGGACCAAAATTGAAGGACTTGCACATGGGTGTAAGTTAAAGCACCATTTGGATAATTTCAAGTTCCAATTTTCACACACACTTGCATGAGCTTCTAACATGAGCTTCTAACATGACATCTCGTGGGCCTAATGCACGCCCATGCATCAATACAAGGGAGAATTTGAGAGTTTTCCAAATTTGGAAGTGTGCAAATATCATTCACATTGGCTATAAATAAGAACCTTCATGATCAGAAATGGGATCCCTCTGGCCCAAGCTTAGACCCCCTCCTTCCCCAAATACAATTGAAAGGATAATCTTGAAGGTTTCTTGAGAAACCGAGTTTCAATTCTCCTTCTGTTTTAGGATTGAAACACTAAGAGTCCAAACTTTTTAACCATTCAAATCATCTTCTGCTAGCTTCTGAAGTCAAGCCAAGCCAAATTGGAAGCAAGATCAAGATAATCTGAAGCTCCTCGAAGGTGAGATTTTAGAAACTTTTCTTCTTTGATTCTCCCTCATTTCTCATCCATTTTGACTGAGATTTCAGAAACTTTTCAAAAATAATGAAACTTTTTCTCCAAGGTCCTTTGACCTTGTTTGACCTATGATAAATCTCTTGGCCATTTATTTGGTGTTTTGAAGAGGTTTTAGGTTTTTGATAAAACATAATTTAATTTAATGCATTTTAATTTGTTTTTTAATTGTTTAATTATGTGAAAATTATGTTGAGCCATTTTTTATTGACTTTTGAAGTTTGACTATGTGCTTGGGCCTTGGTCAAGGTTGATTTAACTTTTGTTGGATTAAAATCATTGGATTTAGGGGATTGATGAAATGTACATTTCATCTCCCAAAATGAATGAATGATTTTAATTGGATAAAATTCCTCTCATGACCAATTTGTGTTTGTCTCATTCCCCCTCCTTCTTCATCTTCAATCCCATTCTATCCCATCCTTCTCATTGACCAATGAAGTCTCAATATCCTAAGGCTAATTGGTTCATCAATAACTTTGTGTTAGATGAACCAATATAAGTATGAATGAGATTAGGTCCATCCTTTGATCATTTTCTTTTTTGTGTGTGGTATGTTTTAGGAGTATGCTTCATTATGCCATATCTCTAATATGCATTAGGTCCAATTACGATTGCTTAATATAGCGCTAAATTTTGACCCAAAGGCATATCATTCTAGTAAGTGAGATTGTAAGTCTCCCCCTTTCATGCTATTGTGTGGAAACTTGGCATTTTTCCTTCCTTTGGAAGATGTCTTGGTTCAATGATCCATGCTTGTGAATAGAGGGTTGAGTGTTCTCCAAAGAATGACTTAAACAATTGAAAAGCCAAACTCCACTAACATCTAATCAACTAACATTTGACTAACCTTTTAATTACAAGTTATTTACTTTATGCAATTTAAATTCAAGTCACTTACTATTTCATTTGCCATTTTACATATCATTTAACTTGTTTATGTTTATGCCATTTTCGCTTTGCTCCCTTGAGCCATATATTGTAATTATATATACTTGTTTGTGTACCTTGTTTGTGTTTGTGGTCTTAGGACCTTAAAATACTTAATAAACAACAAAAACCCCTAAAAATATTTGTGTGGACTGTTGGATTTGATCTGAGCTTTAGACTTAGAATTAGGCAACATTCCCTATGCAAAAGGACTTGGTGTAGCACCTCAAATTTTCCCCCCTCATTCATGCATTCATTTTTAGGTCATTTTACATTTCATATTACATTTCAGCAAAGTTCATCTGAATTACCTCTGGTCAACTTTGGTCTACTGAAGCAGTCAAAGTAGGGTTCTTCAAGGACTGAGATGCAATCTTGGTTTGAAGGTCTTATGGATGTTGTGTAGAGCTCTTGGGAGCTAAGGTTTTATCTTCAGAGGTTTTCTTTAAAGGATCAAGCTTAATGGGCTCAGTACAGTTCAAAATTCAACCGTGAAGTCAAAAGTCAACTGTTGGTCAACTGAAGGTGAAATGGCCAGGGAATGACTTGAGTTACTTCTAACATTTTCAAATGGGGTATATTCATCATTCAAAACGCTAATCTTGAAGGAGCAAAAGTCTGTTCCTGAGCTGTCATGCTCGCTAGGCGAGCAGCGTGGTTCGCCTAGCGAGTCTGAACTGTCATGCTCGCTAGGCGAGCAAATTCTTCGCTAGGCGAAGCGCACGTGTTTTAAAAATATAACAGAAAAATCTTGGACTTGGACCTCTCTCATTTGAGCCCACAAAGCCACGAAAATCAGGTTATAAATTCTAAGATTTCAGTAGGACAAAGAGGCAGAAAAAAGAACAGAGTTGGAAGTGGTGAAAGCTGAAAACACTTTGAAGAACTCATTTGCACAAAATCACCCTACTAATTCCATCTCATAAAAACCCTAACATTTCTCTACAAACCCAACCGACCAATTCAATTTCATTCGATCTCTCCAATCAGGTTTGCCCTATTTCCATTACTTTATGCTTTCAATTTGAAATTTCTGAATGCGTGAGGCATTATGGGTGAATTTGGAAGAGTGGGTATCGTTAGGTTTCACATGTGGGCTTAGACATGCATGAACGTGTAGAGCAATGCCTTGAATGTTTGATCACTAAATTTCTGAAATGGATACCATAGGGTTCGGGGTTTCTGAAATCGTACTGTTATCAAAGAAGAACCCAAATCCCACAGGTATTTGCTAGTACCTCGCTAAGCGAACATGTAGCGAAGCTTCGCTAGCACCTCGCTAAGCGAAGCAGTAGCGATCGTGACAGTAACTAGTTTTTTCTGTTTGCTCTCTAATCTGTTTTGTTGTGACATGTTTTCTATTGCATCCCATCTTGTCTTCCTAA
This sequence comes from Lathyrus oleraceus, assembly GCF_024323335.1. Classification (NCBI taxonomy): domain Eukaryota; kingdom Viridiplantae; phylum Streptophyta; class Magnoliopsida; order Fabales; family Fabaceae; genus Lathyrus; species Lathyrus oleraceus. Next base: position 217,705,827 of record NC_066583.1, read on the forward strand.
CTTGTTTGTTGAGTTTTTGTGAGGGCTCACATGACTCTTGAAGAGATAGCCTGCTTGGTATTCCACTTTATTTGTGGGATACCATTTGGAGATTTATTCTGATTACTTTGCTGACTTGCTTTCTTTGATGGTGCTAGCTTGAGAGATCTCTGGGTTTCTTGTTTCTTTAGTTACTATTACTTCGGATCTTTATCCGTGTGGTAGATCTCTTGATCCCTTTTACATCTTTCCCGCATTTTACCGCTTTCTTAGCTGGAAGACCTCGATAGGAGGCAATGTTTTTGTGCGTTTACTTTTGTGCCCAAAGACCTCCAAGAAGAGGCATCAGTGCTAAAGACCTCCATGAAGAGGCAATTGACGGATAAAAGGGATTAGTAGTCAATCCCCCGTTATTCAGTGCGTCGTTCTTTATGCTCGCACTACGTGTCGATGCTTCAGAACAAAAGCCCAAGATCTTCTGTCCGATCAGTCAGTGGAGAGGGTTCCATCTTTCAGAATCCCCACTTTTTGTCATGAGCTCACCCTGTCCAGGGTTAAGAGCTATGAGGTCTTATCCTCATTACCCTCTTGATCTGCTCACCCTGACGTTCAATGTCAGTGGTTAAGAGCCCATTTGATTACCTTCCCATGGCTTGTTTGTCGAGGTTGATATGACCCCTCTTGACTAAAGCCCTACCCATGTATGTTTGAACCCCCTTGTTGGTGTGTTTATTTTATGCATGTTTGTTTTGTATGGTGTGATCGTCTCCCCATAGGATTGCTAGGCTTCGTATAGTCTCTCGTTTGCATGTCAATTAAGGTAGCACAGTTCCTTCGTCTAGGACTTCCTTTTCTGCATGAGCATTCCTAAAACACAAACAAACTCATTGATTTTTCTTCTCCTAAGAACACGTTAACTCCTTCTACTACAGGTGAGTAAGTCTCCAAAGGTCGAGCATCCGGTAGATTGCGCAGTAACGTCGTTCATCTAAAAAACACAAAACAAACAAATAGGTCAGCCGAACTACGTTTTGCTCTGATTCTCATTCCCGATGAGATACGTAGGCATGAGACGCGACGTCTTATCGAGCACACTTCTCTTTAACCCATAGGTAGCCGAGCTACGAAGACTCTGATTCTCATATTCAGACGAGATACATATGTAGTGGATGCGACATCCGTGCGAGTCATTTTCTTTTGACCCCTCTTTTAGTAAATAGTACATTAGATAAACCCACCCCCTTTAGACAAGAACAACAAGAGTGGATCCCGTAGAGTACTACGGATGCGTAGGGGTGCTAATACCTTCCCTTCGCATAATCGACTCCCGAACCCAAGATTTGGTTGCAAGACCTTATCTTTTTCCTTTCCTTTTTCCAGGTTGACTTCGAGCGTTTCCTTTCCCTCCTTCGGGATAAATAACGTACGGTGGCGACTCTTCTGTCATTTCTTTTTCGCCGGTTGTTTTTTTTCGCATTCCTTTTTTAGGTTGCGACAACTGGCGACTCTGCTGGGGACCCAGTTTCCCTAAGCGAGTCCCTCCTAGCTTTTGTAGGTTTCTTGTTTGTTGGGTGTTTATTCTTTTGTACAGTTATTTACTTCTAGCATTTATCTCGCTGCTCAATCCGAGGACCCCGAGGCTGGGAACTCGCTTTAGGACGTCCTGTTGAGGGGAGTCAGTGGAGTTCTTTTATCCCGTAATAATGCCAAACCTTCAGTGGTAAACGTATTATTCTTGACTGAAGGAAGCTGATGAACTTCTGCTCTTAGAACCTACCAGTGAGGGGCGGGCTAAATTCAGGAAACCTTAACCTTCAACCAACCCGGTTTTCTGGAGCAGAACTTTGATCTCTTATATGTTCTTCAGTGGTTTTCTCTTCAGACAGTGCAACCTGACAGTTGTCCAAGCAGATACAGCAGTCCTGATTTCCATGTCACTGCATTGCATCACATCATGTTGCATTCATATCATTTAACACATGTTTATCTATTTCTAGGGGGTTTACATCTTCTTCTTGATTCCGGTCGGGGTTTTCTGGTTCTCCTAAGATGGCTATTGGCAGAAAAAGACACGTCGCCTACAAGTTTCCTGTGGTTTGTTTGGAGCCTATTCAACAGCTGATGAAGTTAATGGATCACGGTTCTCTAGAAGGATTCTGGAAGGATTATGGTTTGATTATAAGTTTCGTTACGGTTCTCTCCAAAGATCAACACGATGCTCTCTTTACACTGTTGTAGTTCTATGACCCTCCATTGAGGTGTTTTACACTCCCAGATTATATCTTGGTCCCTACTTTGGAGGAGATTGCCAGTTTTCTCAGAGTTCCTATCAAGCCGCAGTTGCTATTCTATAGTTCCGAGTTTCTGCCCGATCTCAACATGGTTGCTTCAGCCACATATTTGGGGAAATCAGTCTTGAAGGCTAATATGTGTCAGAAGGGAGGAGTTAATGGTTTTCATCTGAGTTTCTTACTGGGGGAAGCAAAGAAGAAGCTTGTGGATGGTGACCAGAGGGGTTTCAATGCTGCATTGGCTCTTTGCGTGTATGGGATTGTCTTGTTCCCTAATGTGGCGAAATTTGTGGACGTAAACGCCATACGCCTCTTCGTGTTGGGAAATCCGGTGCCGACCTTGTTGGGAGATTTCTTCCATGCAGTGCATCACATGAATGAGAATAGAAGGGGAGGATTGATGGATTGTTGTGCGCCTCTGTTTTATAAGTGGTTCAGTTCCCACCTACCCAAGTCAGGAGCGTTCGTTGATCTCAAAGACTCGTTGAGTGTGTCAAAGAGATTAATGGGGTTGAGAGCTGAAGATATTTCTTGGTGGTCTGACCGGAGCTTGCTTCGGGCGGATATTATTCACAGTTGTGGGAACTTCCCAAATGTACCGTTGGTAGGAAGAAGAAGAAGTATCAACTACAATCCTTCTCTGGCAGTCAGACAGTTTGGATATGCTTTAAGAACTCCGCCTTTGGAAAAAGATGTGGAAGAATCTTTGTTTTTCCATTCTTCATCTGATTTGATTGTATCCCGTAAGGCAGCTGAGGCTTGGCTCAAGGTGATCAAGAGAGGAAGAACTGTGCTTGGAAAAGGAGATTGTAGAACTTACCCTCAGTATGAAGAGTGGCTTCAAGGAAGAGTCGAAGAGTTTGGTCTGCCGTTTCCTATTGAAGAACCTTTGTATCCACCTACTCTTGAGCAGTCAACCATGGTGAGCCGAGAGGAGTATGACAAATTGAAGAATGCCATGGAGGAGCTTCAAACTGAAAACTCGGAGTTAAGTGTGAAGCTGCAAGACTATATGCATCAATTCCATGAGGAAGAATATCAGAAGGGGGAAGCTGTCAGATTGCAAGGGGAAGCAGAGAGGAAATTAGTTGTGGAGGTGGACTTCTTCAGGAAGACAGACAAAGCCCTGGGATCATCCAGTTCTGAGTTAAGGCGAGTCAAACAGCAGTTAACAGATGCTCTTGGTAAGCTAGCTGGTTGGCAAGAGCAATGGGATACATTTTCAGCTTCTAGGAAGGTAAATGAGGAGGAGATGGCGGCCGAATTGACTGGTCAGATGGGGAAATTGAAGATTTTGCTGAAGGAGAAGAACAATGAGCTTCTGTGCGCCCGTTCAACCAATGGTTATATCACATATCAACTCAACAAAGCTCAAGGACAGATTGAGGAACTCAAAGTGCTGGCAGGTTTGAAGAAATCCAGACTTGAAGAGGTATTCGGAGAAGATGATGGGAATTACTACAGAGAGCACATCAACGAGTTGGATGGAGTTATTCACAAGAGGAATCTGCTTATCCGACGTTTGACAAAATCTCCGGATCATCCCGACACAGTGGTACTACTGGCTGAAGTGAGGAGCAGTCCTTATGGGTTGTATACAGGAGGCTGATTCCTGATTTTTGTTCCTCTCTTTACTTATTGTATTATAGTGATGATCCACAGGCTTGTTGTGGAGATCCTTTTGATGAACTATTGGCTAAGGCCTTTCCCTTCTTGAACCCATTTATATGATGGTTTTCCTTATTGCATCTTGGTCTCAGAAGTTTATCCACAACTCGGTCTTCTTGCACTTTCTGTCGGATGTGAGACTGGAATCAAGGGGGTAGAATACCCGTTGGAATTGATAAACATGTCATTGCATTTACATATTCATTTGCATATCTTGCATAACAGGTACCGCTGCAGTGTTCTTATATTATTTGGTGTTCCAATCAGCAGGATAGCTGATTCAGGAATTCACCGGTACGGTACCCGCAGAAACCAGCAGAGAGTAATGGAAAGCTTTCAAGCAGATCTAGCAGAGATGAGGACCAACATGGCCCAATTCATGAGTATGATGCAAGGGGTAGTGCATGGGCAAGAGGAACTCCGAGCCTTGGTCTAGAGACAAGAAACTGTGATTCCCCCTGTCGGTCAGAATCCGCCAGAAGGGACCCCTGTCGATGACGCTGCTGTTACCAACCCTGTCAACAACCATGCTAATGGTGACGAATTGCGTGGTATTAGAATCAATGGACAACCCATCATTACAGAGGCTGCTAATGCTCGAGCGACACGTGCTCCAGTTTACCATCCTTCTCATTTGGTTGACAAGCAAGAAGATATGTTCACCATTCTCAGTGATGATGATGAATTTGGAAAGGCGGAAGAGAGAGATAGAAAAGTCGACGCCCTTGCTGAAAAGATTCGCGCCATGGAGGGCCAAAATTCTTTGGGTTTTGATGTTTCTAATATGGGTTTAGTTGATAGGTTGAGGATCCCGTACAAGTTCAAAGCGCCGTCTTTCGACAAGTACAATGTCACTTCTTGTCCCCGAACTCATGTGCAAGCTTACTACCGGAAGATATCCGCTTATACTGATGATGACAAAATATGGATGTACTTTTTCCAAGACAGCTTGTCTGGAGCCTCTTTGGATTGGTACATGGACTTGAGAAAAGAATCTGTCAGAAGCTGGAGAGAGTTAGGTGAAGCTTTTCTGAGGCAGTACAAGCATAACATGGACATGGCTCCGAGCAGAACCCAGTTGCAGAGTTTATTTCAAAAGACTGGTGAGAGTTTCAAGGAATACGCCCAGAGGTGGCGTGAGCTAGCTGCAAGAGTACAACCTCCGATGTTGGAGATAGAATTGACAGATATGTTCATTGGAACCCTGCAAGGTGTATTCATGGATCGTATGAGAAGTTGCCCATTTGGTAGTTTTTCGGATGTTGTGATTTGCAGAGAAAGAACCGAAAGTCTTATCAAAGCGGGAAAAATCCAAGACCCTGGTTCTTCAAGTTCTTCAAGTGCTAAGAAACCATTTTCAGGGGCACCCAAAAGGAGAGAGGGTGAGACAAATGCTATATATAATCAGAAAAACGGAACAGAGGATAACAATACCGTCAAGTTGTTGCTGTGACTATTCCAGCAACCCAACCTCAACAACCACAAAGAGGACAACCGCAACAACAACAGCAACGCCAATTCCAACCAAGACAAAAAATGCCAGATCGTCATTTTGATCCGTTGCCAATGACTTATGCTGAATTACTCCCTGAATTGCTCAGGTTAAATTTTGTTGAACTTCGCACTATGGCTCCATTAACAAGGATTCCCGCTGGTTATGATGCTAATGTCCGTTGTGATTTTCATTCTGGTGCGCCAGGGCACCACATCGAGAATTGTTGGGCTTTTCACCATAAAGTTCAAGATTTTATTGATGCCAAGACGATTAACTTTGCTCCTACTCCGAATGTGGTGAATAATCCTATGTCTCAGCATGGAGGCCCCAGAGTAAACAGTGTGGAAGATGGGGAAATTTTGAACTTGGTAGTCAATGTTAATGATGTTCAGACTTCGTTGTTTATAGTGAAGGAACGTCTGCTTAGAGGGGGAGTATTCCCGGGATGTGACAAGAATTGTTCAGATTGTGGTAATCGTGAAAACGACTGTGTGAGATTGAAAGAAGGTATCCAGGAACTGATGAATAAAGGTTGTTTACAGTTCGATCGAGTAGTGAAAGACCGTGAAGAGGTATTGACTGTTACCATTTACTTTACACCGTCAGAAGGTCCTGTACGTGCTCTAAGAACTATTAGTGCACCTGTGACTATTGGTACTCCTGTGACCGTAGCTGCGCCCGTGACCATATCTGCTCTGATGACTGTTGGTGTTCCCGCAATTATCAATGCTCCAGTAACTACCAGTACTCCTACCACCATTGCTGCTTCTAGTGGAAGACTTTTTGAGAATAGTAGAGCAATTCCGTGGAAATATGACAATGCTTTTTACAGAAATAGAAGACCAGAGAATTAGACCAGATCAGTAAATCAGACTCCAGTAACAGTTGGTTCGGCTGTGGGTAATGTGGGAGGACCCGGAGGATTTACGAGAAGTGGTCGTTTGTTTGCACCACAGGTTCCGAAGGATAACAATGCTGAGGCTCTTGCTAGAGCAAAAGGAAAACAAGCTGTAGTTGAAGAAGAACCAGTGCGAAAGGATGTGCCCGAGGGTTCTTTTGAGAAGGACGTGGAGGAATTTATGATAATTATCAAGAAGAGTGATTACAAGATCGTGGATCAGTTGAACCAGACACCGTCAAAAATCTCTATTCTCTCTCTGTTGATGTGTTCTGAGGCACATCATAACACCCTGTTGAAAATGTTGAATATGGCTTATGTGCCTCAAGAGATTTCTGTTAACCAGCTTGAAGGTGTTATTGCAAATGTTAACACGAGACATGGTATGGGATTCACGGATCTAGACTTGACACCTGAGGGTCGCAATCATAATAGAGCTCTGCATATCACGATGGAATGCAAAGGCGCCGTTTTATCGCATGTTTTGGTTGATACCGGTTCTTCTTTGAATGTGTTGCCCAAAAAGGCTCTGAGTAAGCTTGATATCGAAGGGGTTGTTCTCACACCAAGTGATCTTGTTGTCCGTGCTTTTGATGGATCCAAGCGATCGGTTTTTGGTGAAGTCACATTGCCTGTGAAGATCGGCCCGGAAGTGTTTAATATTGTCTTCTATGTGATGGATATTCAACCAGCATATAGTTGTCTGTTGGGGCGTCCCTGGATACATGGAGCTGGAGCAGTCTCTTCGAATCTCCACCAAAAGCTAAAATATGTGTGGGATGGTCAGGTTGTGACCGTGTGTGGCGAAGAGGACATCTTTGTGAGCCATTTATCCTCCTTCAAATATGTGGAGATGGATTGCGAAATTCATGAAACTCTATGTCAAGCTTTCGAGACTGTCAGTATTGAGAAGGTGGCTTTTGTTGAACAGAAGAAACTGGGTACCTCGATCGCATCCTATAAACAAGCTCTGGAGGTCATTCATTCAGGTAACGCGGAAGGCTGGGGCAAGATGATTGATGTGCCCGTAAAAGAAGACATGTTTGGCATTGGTTATCAGTCTTTTCAATCATCAGAGCAGGGTGTCCAGGATCAGAAAGGGCCGTGTACTTTCACTAGTGATGGAATGATGAATCACGGGGATATCTTTGCAACAGACAATGAAGATGGTGACAGTGAGTGTGATATGGATAATTGGGTGCGCCCGTGTGCTCCAGGGGAGAAGATCAACAACCAGACTGCTAAAGAAATAGTCCAAGTTACTCTTCAGATAGAGTAATTTTCTTTTGTTTTTCATTTTGCATGAAAGCCCTATGCTCTGCCCAAGGCGTAGTGGTTCATTGTAGGGCCACATCATGTTTTGAATTTTCAATGATTATCATCAATAAAGGACGTTTTGCAATCAAATTTGTGCTCAATGCCTTTCTGTTTTTATTACTTTCATTTTCAAAACCATAAAAATGGCAATGTTTTTTCTTTTTTTTGTGACTTCCTTGAACTCTTTTCTAAAATAAAGCATGAAACACCGTTCGTGCAGAATTGATCTTGCGGATTCCATTAAAAACAGTTCTGTTATGGCTCAGTATGACTTTGATAATCCCATTTACCAAGCCGAAGAGGAGAGTGAAGAAGATTGTGAACTCCCCAAAGAATTGGCCAGACTATTGAAACAGGAGGAAAGGGTCATTCAACCTCATCAGGAAGAGTTGGAAGTCATTAACCTTGGTACTGAGGACGCAAAGAAAGAGATCAAGATAGGGGCTGCTTTAGAGGAAAAGGTCAAGAGAGGGCTGATTGAAATGCTGCAAGAATATGTGGATGTATTCGCATGGTCGTATCAAGATATGTCTGGTTTGGGTACAGACATTGTAGTGCACAGGCTACCTCTCCGAGAAGATTGTCCTTCGGTAAAGCAGAAGCTTCGCAGAACTAGTCCTGATATGGCTGTCAAGATTGTAGCGGTGTATTCGTCACTTTATGATTTATTGATTAAACCAAAAGCAAAGCATACAAGGAATCGAGTCGCCACCGCACTTTTATTTATCCGAAGGAATGGCTAAAAAGCGAACAAAAGCCTAAGAAGTTTTACACATAGAAAACTAATGAAAAGATCAGAGAATCTGGGTAAGGGGTAAATTACGCAATGGGAAGGTGTTAGGCACCCAAAACGTCCTAGGTACTCCTAGGGAGCCCTTTTCACACTTGTTGTATAAAAAGTTTATTTGTTTATGACATATTGCGCAAACATGATTGGGAAGATGGGAAAAGAATATACAATTTTTATTGTTTTTGTGTTTGAACGGATGAACCCGTTGCCTACGTACCTTTCCATGGAAGGTAAGGATCAAAACGCCGTAGTTCGGCTAAAAGATTTCCAAAATATGAGTGGGTTCATTGTAAAACAAAAGCCTTAAGGTCTTTCGTTATCCACAGGAGAAAACTCAACCTTATACAAACAACAAGTCCACCATGTGAGAAAAGCTTCGACTTGCTAGTGAGGGGTTAACCCTATAATAAGCAAGGAAGTCTTACAATTCAATCACTAAGGACAAAAAGGTGATATTAACATCAACCAACTAGGATAAATCAAACCTATGGCTAATGTATGAAAACTTATCAAGAATGGACAAAGCCACAAAACAATTGAATGAGTTGGATTAACCAATTAGGATTTATTCACAAAAGATGGTCAAAGTATGATTAAAATTCAATTCAAAGAAGTATTATGAAATGGAGTTTGAAAAATCAAAGGCCTAACGCCTAGGTTTCTAATTTGAAAAGACATGAGAAAAGTTTGCACAATAATATTTTCAAGTTTTGAAAGCTAACAAGTGCAAAGAGGTTTGAAGAAACAAAAGATGGGGGGTGAGTGTAAAACTTCTCAGATGTTCACCTCTTGAAATCATATGGAAGATGATTCAAGTGTGTCCTTAGGAATAGGCAAACGAGCAATAACAAATAAGCAAAACAAATGATACCGGATGCCAATTGCTGGACTTACACCAATCTCACAAACAAAGGTGGATACCGGATACCAATCAATGGATTTACACCAGTCTCCTAAAACAAACAAGGATATCAGATGCCAATAAATGGACTTATACCAATCTCCTAAAGCAAAACAAAACATGGATATCAGATGCCAATCTATCTGGACTTATACCAATCTCCAACAGATGATCATGGGAACAAATGCCAACAACATGGACTTATAATTGAATCCTCACATACAACCAACAAACAAAAGCAATAAGCAAAGAGGACATAAGTGGCCAATGAAATGGTCTTACACTCAATCCCTTCCAAATCATAGGAACAATGGCCAATGAATGGACTTACAGTTGATTCCTCAATGGACAAACCAAAGATGTGTCACAAAGATATGAAATGAGGATCATGCAATAATGAATAATTAATGATGATAAATGCACAAAGGCAAACAAGCAAACATGTACAGATGAACCAATAAGCAATCAATGATTCAATTAGCACACACTATATACAAGCAATTAGGCTCAAGCAAGGGTTAGACTTTAAAGTCAACTGGAGTGGGGTAAGTGGTGCTCTTAACCTTAACATTGAGAGTTAAGGTGAAGCAGATGAAAAGGAAATGAGGGGTGTGCCTCATAGCTTCTATCCCTGGCCTGGGAGAGCTTTGAATATTAGAAGGTGTGGGAGTTCAGAAAGTTGGAACTCTCTCCACAAGTGAATGACTCTATAGATCTTGGGTTAAGATCCACAATGCATCAACATGTAATGTGAGCAAAGGGATGACACACTGAATAGTAGGAGATGGACTACACATCTCTTTTATCTACCAATTGCCTCATATGAGGTCTTTTCCTGCTTGGCACAAAGAATAAACAATCACAAGCATTGCCTCTTAAGGAGGACTTCAGACAGGTGCCTGGCCACATAACAGGCCAGGTCTTCCAGACTACATGAAGAAGAGAGGTTATACCTAAGTGGTTAAGCAACCAAGCAAAAGCAAGTTCAAAGTGAACTTAAGCAACTAATGTACCTGAAAACAATCCAACTCAATCAGTATACAACTCAAAAAGTCAAACAGATAATCCAACAGTCAACAGACAATACACAATCAAACAAGCAAGGCTACAATGTGCAAGGCACAAGCTCAACTCAAATGAGCTAAAAGCATCCTACAAAACAAGTCAAAGTTAGTCAATATCAATCAAATAAACCAACTCAAGCAATGTGAATTAATCCCCTTACGGCCATGTACTTCTTAACCTGAAAACAAGCTCAAACATGAGAAGCAAATCACTAGGACAAGGCCTAGGGTCAAAGAAGTAGAAATAATCCAAAACAGAACATGAAAATTGACATGAATCAAACTCAACCAGTTAAGAACACAATCCAAAAGGTCTCATGTCAATAGCATCAACCAAATTCATTTCATAAATCAATCATGTCAAGGTATGCAAGTTGGAATCACATTGGAGCAACAGAATGAACAAATCCACATCAATTCAAAAATGGTTCAATAAATCTCAAGAAAAATCATGGATAAACAGAACTCATAATTTGATCAACACACCAAAAATCAAGGCATTTGGACAAGTATAAGAATGGCAAATAAATTCCATAAGGCAATGTAAGCACAAACAAGATCAAAGGAGGCACAAATTGATGCATCAACTTAAGGCAATCCTAAGACAGAGATGACAAATGATAAATGACTCAAACCAAAGCCACAATAAACTTCAATGTGTCTAGAAACAATGTGTAAAATTTCAAGTCCATAGGATAAAGCATAAGCATTTCCCAAATCATTGAAGTTCATGACTATCCAAAAGTCCAAACATGACCAACCAGCACGGAAAATCCCAAACAAATCAGAAATGGATCCAACAATTCCACAAAAATTCATGATCAATCCTAACATCCAGAAGAAGCATCATGCAAAAAATCACATCATTTGGCATTTATTTGGCATGGTAAAGAAAATCAACAAATTGAGCAAGCAAAGGTGTGACACACATTGTCACACCTACATTAAACAGATCATATCTCAACAACCAAAAATGCAAAAAATGCAAACTGAACACCAAAATGACCAGCAAGATGTCTAGTTCAAGCATACCAAATTTCACATTCATTGGATCAACCATCATTATTTCACAAAGAAAATGGCAAGCAAGGTGCAAGATAGCATATGCATACATAAACCCTAGGCAAATTTAAATTCCAACCGAGCACAAATTTTGGAAAAATACTCATAGAATAGTAGACATCATGAGGAGAACAATGCAAAAAATCTCACATCAATTGGATCATTATTTATGGAGTTATGATTTTTGGAAGTGAAGAGAAAATAAAAAAAACATGAATGAAGCATATGAACATGGATGGATGAAGCATATGAAATAATTCAACAAGGCATTTTGGAAAATGATGGAGCGGGGAATCGAAGCCAGGTCATATTTAAACTGGAAAGCGCGCCAACGACCAAAACACGGTCGTTTGGACCAAACCCTAAGCGCATGCATGCACACGCTGGAAGATGAAATCCGCAGGTAAGCTTATGAACTTGCAACAAATTTCGCAGGAAACGCATGAATGCCATAGGTAAATTCGTAGGAAAAATGCAGCAACTCAAGAACATGATGAAGATCTTCATGATCTTCATCAACAATTTTCCAGAAATTTTCAACATGCACAGAAACACAAATTGAGCATTGCATCATGTAGATCTAACATCATACACTAAGAATCAACACACATTTCATCCAAAATCATTACAACACGCATGAATCGAGCAGAATAAAAATCATCAACCAAACTTAAATCGATCGGTTCTCACTCATTTTGGCACGGATTAACACGATTCAAAGCTTATAACAACCAGCAATCAAAGATCTATCACATCATATCAATAAAAAGCAAAATTATGAAGGTCGAATTGTAACCTCTTGTAGAAACAGAACTTGATTCAGCTGCGATCGAGGACTTGTGATACTTGAAAGCTCTTCTACAATGCTTATGAAGTTAACTGGATGAGAATTGGAGGCTTGGATATGCACGATTCTTGAAGAACTTGGAGCTGCCATGGATGATTCAAAGCTTTCCTATGCTTCAAGGTTGCACGAATTCCACTGGATCTAGGAAAGATCCTGCTCAAAATCAACTCAGTAACAAGAATCAAACCAGAAAATGCAAAGGCAAATGAAGAAAATGGAAGAAAATTTGAGAGAGAAAATTTGTATTCTAGATCTAGATCTTGAGAAATGAAGTGTTGTTACTGATTTTCTGTTATGCTTTAGCTTATATACTCCCTCCTAATCCAATCCCTAATCATGTTTAAGCAATGGTAATGAGAATTAGCTAAAATGAAGTGCAAATGCAAAATGGCCATTTTACCCTATGCATGGTGTGCATGATGAACAGTGCACGTGGCTGAGCTTAAATTCAATTAAAATGATATTTTGGAGCTATTGGCAATTGTAAAATATTCAAATGAATTACCAATTTTAAATTGTGAAAATTCCCTCCAAAAATCAAGATTTTTGCAAATGATCATGAAATGAGAAATGATGCAATGTAATGCAAGATTATGAAATTATAGGTCATGACAAGAATTTAGCAAAAAGAACCACATGATTTGGAGCTTTGGTTGAGAAGTTATGCACTTTTGAAGTTCAATCCACACTTGGCCATCTTTTGATCATATCTCTCCAACCACAAATGAGAAATTGATGTTCTTGGACATTTTGGAAATGGGAGAGAAAGATCTACAACTTTCATGTTCAACAAAATTTCATTTGAAGCATTTTTGGTCATGTAATTTGAAGTTGAAGTTGGATGAAAACCTTTCCATTTTTGGAAAGTTCAAATTATAAGTCACTTTCTATTTTTGCAAATTTTGTCTGGACTTCAAATCCTTCAAAGAGAGTGTTTGAAATGTCAAATGATACTTGTTTGAACATGAATGAAGTATTTCCCATCACTTCCCATATCCAAATCCACAGTTGACTTTGCAGTTGACTGGCTAGGGCTTCAGTTGACTGAAGAATGCCTTGATGAGATTCAAGCCTCTACCATTTGGGATTTTGCTTCAAAATGATATCATAACTCATATGAACTCTTGTGAATGATCATGGTGCCCAAATTCTCAAGAATGGCCACCATCTATTGCTCAATGAATGCCTTTGACTGCTTTGACCTAAGATTGCTTCATCTGCAAGTAACAAGGTTAGATGACATATTTTTGTACTTTTGGTTAGTAAACAAATGAAAAGAAATAATATACAAATGCAAAACATGCTTGGTGATCAAGAATCACACTCAAAAAGATAACCCACCCACAGGGAAGGAGGCAAGGTGCACAGGGATCCTTGAGGCAATGATATGATATGATATGATGCCATGAGGGATCTTAGGGCCAAAATTGGGGTCTTACAAAGATCAAAGAGGAGGTTCATAAACAGTTGGATGCAGGTTTTCTAGCAGTTACCAATTATCCCCCTTGGGTGGCCAACATCGTACCCCTGTCGAAGAAGGATGGTAAAGTCAGGATGTATGTCGATTACCGAGATTTAAACAGAGCCAATCCGAAAGATGACTTCCCATTACCTCAGATTGATGTATTAGTTGATAACACTGCTCAGTCCTCGGTTTTCTCTTTCATGGATGGATTTTCTGGCTATAATCAGATCAAGATGGCGCCAGAAGACATGGAGAAGACGACATTCATTACACCTTAGGGCACGTTCTGTTATAAGGTAATGCCACTTGGGCTGAAGAACGCCGATGCTACCTACCAAAGAGCTATGACGACTCTCTTTCATGACATGATGCACAAAGAAATTGAAGTGTACGTGGATGATATGATTGTGAAGTCTCAGACAGAAGAGGAACACTTGGTAAACTTGCAAAAGTTGTTTGAAAGATTGAGAAAGTTCAAACTGAGGTTGAATCCAAACAAGTGTACATTTGGAGTGAGATCTGGAAAGCTGTTAGGATTCATTGTCAGTGAGAAAGGGATTGAGGTTGATCCAGCGAAAGTAAAAGCTATTCAAGAAATGCCTGAACCAAGGACGGAAAAGCAGGTTCGCGGGTTTTTAGGGAGGCTGAACTACATTGCACGGTTCATATCTCACCTAACAGCTACGTGCGAACCGATATTTAAATTGCTAAGAAAAGATCAAGCAATCAGGTGGAACAATGATTGTCAAAAAGCTTTTGATAAGATAAAAGAATATTTGCATAAACCTCCAATTCTTATACCTCCAGTGCCTGGGAGGCCTCTGATAATGTACCTTTCAGTAACAGAGAATTCGATGGGGTGTGTATTGGGACAGCATGACGAGTCTGGTCGAAAAGAGCATGCAATATACTACCTTAGCAAAAAGTTTACCGACTGTGAAACAAGATATTCGCTGCTCGAGAAAACTTGCTGCGCTTTGGCATGGGCTGCTCACCGACTAAGACAGTATATGTTGAACCATACTACCTTGTTGATTTCTAAGATGGACCCGGTAAAGTATGTCTTTGAAAAGTCGGCTCTTACCGGACGAGTGGCTCGTTGGCAGATGATTTTGACAGAGTATGATATCCAGTACACGCCGCAAAAGGCCATCAAGGGTAGTATTCTGTCTGACTACCTTGCCGAGCAACCAATTGATGACTATCATCCGATGATGTTTGAATTCCCCGATGAAGATATCATGTACTTAAAGATGAAAGATTGTGAAGAGCCTCTTGTCGAGGAAGGAACGGATCCCGATGGCAAGTGGACACTGATGTTTGATGGGGCGGTAAATGTGAGTGGAAATGGTGTTGGGGCGGTACTCATTAATCCTAAAGGTGCACACATACCTTTTTCCGCCAAATTGACTTTTGAAGTAACCAACAACAAAGCTGAGTACGAGGCCTGTATCATGGGGATTGAGGAAGCCATCGATCTAAGGATCAAAACTATGGACATTTATGGAGATTCTGCTCTAGTGATTAACCAAGTCAATGGAGACTGGAATACTCATCAGCCGCATTTGATTCCTTATAGAGATTACACCAGAAGGATCCTGACTTTCTACAAGACAGTAAAGTTGTATCATGTACCCCGAGATGAAAATCAAATGGCTGATGCCTTGGCCACATTGTCTTCCATGATTAAAGTTCATTGGCAGAATCATGTGCCACACGTTGCTGTGAATCAACTCGAGAGGCCTGCGTATGTGTTTGCAGCCGAATCTGTTATTGATGAGAAGCCGTGGTTTTATGATATTAAGAATTTCCTCAAAAGCCAAGAGTACCCTGAAGGAGCGTCAAAGAATGACAAGAAGACATTGAGAAGGCTAGCTGGAACCTTTTACTTGAACAAGGATGATGTGTTGTACAAGAGGAACTTTGACATGGTTCTGCTCAGATGCATGGTTAGACACGAAGCAGACGTGTTAATGCAGGAAGTGCACGAGGGATCTTTCGGTACCCATGCTGGTGGTCATGCAATGGCCAAGAAGTTGTTAAGAGCCGGTTATTACTAGATAACCATGGAATCTGATTGTTTCAAATATGCTCGGAAGTGCCACAAATGTCAGATCTATGCAGATAACGTGCATGTGCCACCAAACCCTCTGAATATTATGAATTCTCCTTGGCCATTCGCGATGTGGGGCATCGATATGATTGGAAAGATTGAACCTACTGCTTCTAATGGACATCGCTTCATCCTAGTCGCGATTGATTACTTTACCAAGTGGGTGGAAGCAGCTTCCTATGCCAATGTTACCAGACAAGTGGTTGCTCGATTCATTAAGAAAGAAATTATCTGTCGTTATGGGGTTCCTGAGAGAATCATCACTGATAATGGTTCGAATCTCAATAACAAGATGATGAAAGAGCTTTGCAAAGACTTTAAGATCGAACACCATAATTCTTCTCCTTACAGACCAAAGATGAATGGTGTTGTAGAGGCGGCAAACAAGAACATTAAGAAGATTGTGCAAAAGATGGTTGTGACGTACAAGGATTGGCATGAGATGTTGCCTTTCGCTTTGCATGGGTATCGTACCTCAGTGCGTACGTCAACCGGGGCAACTCCGTTTTCACTTGTGTATGGCATGGAGGCAGTCTTGCCAGTAGAAGTTGAAATCCCTTCTTTGAGGGTGATGATGGATGTAAAACTTGACGAGGCTGAGTGGGTTCAAGCCCGGTTTGATGAGTTAAATTTAATTGAGGAAAAGCGATTAGCAGCTGTGTGCCATGGACAACTATATCAGAGAAGGATGAAGAAGGCCTTTGATCAGAAAGTGCGTCCTCGAAGCTATCAGATAGGTGACTTAGTTTTGAAGAGGATCCTTCCTTCCGGTACAGATAACAGGGGCAAGTGGACTCCGAATTATGAAGGTCCATATGTTGTTAAAAAGGTCTTTTCTGGTGGAGCCCTGATGCTTACAACTATGGATGGTGAAGATTTTCCGTCTCTTGTGAATTTAGATGCAGTCAAAAAATACTTCGCATAAACTGACCCGCTGGACAAAAAGAGAAAGTCCAGGCAAAAAAAGGGCATCCCGGCGAACCAAGAGAAAAAGAAAAGAAAAAGGTTTGGGCAAAAGTTAGGGATAAAGAATAAAAATAATATGTACACCCGGTAAGTCGAAAACCTGCAAAGGCGGCTTAGGCAAATATGGTTATCCCGGTGGATTGAAAACCTGAAAAGGCGGTCCAGGCAAAAGAGGGATTAAAGCGAAGACTACAGTCTGAGTTATCTGTACTTCATCGTGTTTCACTGTCTACCATCTTGAAGGATATGATCGGTCCAATCACTCTTCTCAGAAAGCAAAGAATTTGGGGAAATTGAAGATCTATGAGTCATAACAGAATTGGAAAATAGTGGAATGCCGTGTTCACATTGCCAATAGGATAGTTTATTTTCTCTTTTGGCGCAATTACCTCTTCCTAGGAATTGCTTCCTTCCCAGTCATCGGTAAATGTCTGGTCTTGCTTCACTTTAAACACCTTTGTTCGATGTCGGTAAACATCGAGTTCTTCCCCAGTGAAGTCGCCATCGGTAAATGGCTTCGCTTTCTTTGATATCGGTAAATATCAAATTTTGTTTTGAAGTCGCCATCGGTAAATGGCCTCGCTTTCTTTGATATCGGTAAATATCAAATTTTGTTTTGAAGCCGCCATCGGTAAATGGCATCGCTTTCTTTGATATCGGTAAATATCAAATTTGTTTTGAAGTCGCCATCGGTAAATGGCCCCGCTTTATTTGATTCGTCACCTACAGAGTGCAAATTCTCCGGTTCTCTTGGTATTCAATCCCTATTTACCTTGAAAGTCTGATAGCCGCTGCTTTCATCCGTTCAGGTTCACAGTTGATTGAATAGGGGCAGCTGTAGCACCTCGAATTTTCCCCCCTCATTCATGCATTCATTTTTAGGTCATTTTACATTTCATATTACATTTCAGCAAAGTTCATCTGAATTACCTCTGGTCAACTTTGGTCTACTGAAGCAGTCAAAGTAGGGTTCTTCAAGGATTGAGATGCAATCTTGGTTTGAAGGTCTTATGGATGTTGTGTAGAGCTCTTGGGAGCTAAGGTTTTATCTTCAGAGGTTTTCTTTAAAGGATCAAGCTTAATGGGCTCAGTACATTTCAAAATTCAACCGTGAAGTCAAAAGTCAATTGTTGGTCAACTGAAGGTGAAATGGCCAGGGAATGACTTGAGTTACTTCCAACATGTTCAAATGGGGTCTATTCATCATTCAAAACGCTAATCTTGAAGGAGCAAAAGTCTGCTCCTGAGCTGTCATGCTCGCTAGGCGAGCAGCGTGGTTCGCCTAGCGAGTCTGAACTGTCATGCTCGCTAGGCGAGCAAATTCTTCGCTAGGCGAAGCGCACGTGTTTTAAAAATATAACAGAAAAATCTTGGACTTGGACCTCTCTCATTTGAGCCTACAAAGCCATGAAAATCAGGTTATAAATTCTAAGATTTCAGTAGGACAAAGAGGCAGAAAAAAGAACAGAGCTGGAAGTGGTGAAAGCTGAAAACACTTTGAAGAACTCATTTGCACAAAATCACCTCTACTAATTCCATCTCATAAAAACCCTAACATTGCTCTGCAAACCCAACCGGGAAATTCAATTTCATTCGATCTCTCCAATCAGGTTTGCCCTATTTCCATTACTTTATGCTTTCAATTTGATATTTCTGAATGCGTGAGGCATTATGGGTGAATTTGGAAGAGTGGGTATCGTTAGGTTTCACATGTGGGCTTAGACATGCATGAACGTGTAGAGCAATGCCTTGAATGTTTGATCACTCAATTTTTGAAATGGATACCATAGGGTTCGGGGTTTCTGAAATCGTACTGTTATCAAAGAAGAACCTAAATCCCGCAGGCATTCGCTAGCACCTCGCTAAGCGATCATGTAGCGAAGCTTCGCTAGCACCTCGCTAAGCGAAGCAGTAGCGATCGTGACAGTAACTAGTTTTTTCTGTTTGCTCTCTAATCTGTTTTGTTGTGACATGTTTTCTATTGCATCCCATCTTGTCTTCCTAATTTGTTTGTTGAGTTTTTGTGAGGGCTCACATGACTCTTGAAGAGATAGCCTGCTTGGTATTCCACTTTATTTGTGGGATACCATTTGGAGATTTATTCTGATTACTTTGCTAACTTGCTTTCTTTGATGGTGCTAGCTTGAGAGATCTCTGGGTTTCTTGTTTCTTTAGTTACTGTTACTTCGGATCTTTATCCGTGTGGTAGATCTCTTGATCCCTTTTACATCTTTCCCGCATTTTATCGCTTATTAGATGGAAGACCTCGATAGGAGGCAATGTTTTTGTGCGTTTACTTTTATGCCCAAAGACCTCCAAGAAGAGGCATCAGTGCTAAACACCTCCATGAAGAGGCAATTGACGGATAAAAGGGATTAGTAGTCAATCCCCTGTTATTCAGTGCGTCGTTCTTTATGCTCGCACTACGTGTCGATGCTTCAGAACAAAAGCCCAAGATCTTCTGTCCGATCAGTCAGTGGAGAGGATTCCATCTTTCAGAATCCCCACTTTTTGTCATGAGCTCACCCTGTCCAGGGTTAAGAGCTATGAGGTCTTATCCTCATTACCCTCTTGATCTGCTCACCCTGACGTTCAATGTCAGTGGTTAAGAGCCCATTTGATTACCTTCCCATGGCTTGTTTGTCGAGGTTGATATGACCCCTCTTGACTAAAGCCCTACCCATGTATGTTTGAACCCCCTTGTTGGTGTGTTTATTTTATGCATGTTTGTTTTGTATGGTGTGATCGTCTCCCCATAGGATTGCTAGGCTTCGTATAGTCTCTCGTTTGCATGTCAATTAAGGTAGCACGGCTCCTTCGTCTAGGACTTCCTTTTCTGCATGAGCATTCCTAAAACACAAACAAACTCATTGATTTTTCTTCTCCTAAGAACACGTTAACTCCTTCTACTACAGGTGAGTAAGTCTCCAAAGGTCGAGCATCCGATAGATTGCGCAGTAACGTCGTTCATCTAAAAAACACAAAACAAACAAATAGGTCAGCCGAACTACGTTTTGCTCTGATTCTCATTCCCGATGAGATACGTAGGCATGAGACGCGACGTCTTATCGAGCACACTTCTCTTTAACCCATAGGTAACCGAGCTACGAAGACTCTGATTCTCATATTCAGACGAGATACGTATGCAGTAGATGCGACATCCGTGCGAGTCATTTTCTTTTGACCCCTCTTTTAGTAAATAGTACATTAGATAAACCCACCCCCTTTAGACAAGAACAACAAGAGTGGATCCCGTAGAGTACTACGGATGCGTAGGGGTGCTAATACCTTCCCTTCGCATAATCGACTCCCGAATCCAAGATTTGGTTGCGAGACCTTGTCTTTTTCCTTTCCTTTTTCCAGGTTTACTTCGAGCGTTTCCTTTCCCTCCTTCGGGATAAATAACGCACGGTGGCGACTCTTCTGTCATTTCTTTTTCACCGGTTGTTTTTTTTCGCCGGTTGTTTTTTTTCGCATTCCTTTTTTAGGTTGCGACACTTGGCCAATGCCAACATTTCTGAAATCAAGTTCTTGTGATTTGAATTTTCATCTGATGCAAGTGTTGAGATCCACATGAGTTCATCTGCTACATGGTCTTGATGCAAATGTTACTTTGAACCTGTGTCTAATGCCTTATTCTGAGCCATTCAAGGAGTATGTCATCTGATACATGGGAAGATTATGAAGAAGACTATGAAGTTGCTAGGTTGTATGTGGCTATCTTTATTTGATGCCTTACTCTTCATCTTGCGTGTTCATTAGTATTTGCTTGATTCTAAAGTCCAAAGGAAAAATGGGTTTCTATCTGACATTCTTGCCTATTGGATTGCATCCCATTGGTCAGATCTTTTCAACTCTTAACTTTTAAATTTTTGCTTAGGATTAGTCTCTCCATCTCCTCCCATTTCTTAAATTTCAAATCTCTCCCTCTTTTCAAAAACCTTCTTTGCTTGTGATTTCAAACTTGAACTTTATTGCAAATTAGAAACTTTGGCATTATGCTATTGCATTTTAAAACTATTTTCTTAATCAAACTTGTAAATGAATCTAACAATATTTGACTTAAAATTTCAAAAGACAAAAATAACTAACACTCATTCAAACCCTTTTAGGCCCTTTGTGCCTCTTTTAAACTTAAATTTTTGTTAAAATCAATCCACTCACTTTAAAATTGATACCACGAACTATGAGGTTTTGATCCCTCATTTTTATGTTGGTACGTAGGCACAAGTCCAAAGGTCTTTTCAAACACAAAAATATAATTAATGAATTATTTTCTCATCCTCACACTTTATTTATTGCAAACATCTTTTATACCAAAGCACATGCACACATAAAAAGGGCTCCCTAGAAGTACCTAGGACACTTTGGGTGCTAACACCTTCCCTCTATGTAACCAACCCCCTTACTTGTAATCTCTGGCATTTTATTAATTTTGATTTTAAAACTTCTTATCTTTGAGTTTTGTTCTTACTTTTCCCTTTTCCTTTGGAAACAATAAAAGCGCAGTGGCGACTCTAGTTTTATTGACGTTAAGTTTATCCATAGTTTAACGGTCATGAATTTACCGCTACACATGCTTGCGTCAGCGTGTGATAGGCCCATGAAATGATGTGAAAAGGTCCAAAGATGATCATGAGTGATGCTGAAAGTGTAACATGAATCCATGTATTTCAAATTGAGAAGTGGTCAAATGGAACCATGAAGAGTAACCATGCACAAGTCATTCAAACCTTGTTCAAAAGAAGTGATTTTAGACTCTTTAAAAAGGTGAGATCAAGGAGAACAACTTCCATGTTGAACACTTTTACATTTTAAGTTGTGATCATGATGAAGTTTAAGGTGGAAGTTTGGGAAATAAAACATAATTGAAATCTTTCTAAGTCCCAAGTCAAATGTTCACTCCTTCCACCTTGAACAACTTCTTCTATGAGCTTCAAATGGAAATAGTTCCTTCATAAAAGTTGTAGATATTTTAATAACCTTTAATTTGGTCACAAATTAGACCTAATTTAGATTTGGCATGAAGGATTTATGCATTTTAGAAGTTGAGGAAAATTGCTTGTCCAATGGTAATGGCCCAAAATGACCTATAATGTTCCCTCTTGTCACATGTCCTTGAAAGTTGAATTTTAAGTTTCTCAAAGAATAAAAGTTTTATAGGACATCTTAAAATTGATCATGAAACTTTGATGGCCTTCATCTCATAAAAATTTAGGAAGTTATGGTCCTTGGAAGTTGACTTCCTAACTAGGGCACAGACAAAATGACCTATAATCTTTCACCATAAAAAATGACTTTCAAAGCAAAAATAGCTCTTGACATAAACATTAAAGTTGTTTGTAATGTCATAAGGAGTAATTTCTCTCTTGGAATATTTTTCATATTACAAAAATTGTAGGAGATAGGGTCTATGGAACCCTAGTTTTGACTAGTTGACTTTCTCTGGTCAACATCTTCGAATCTACTTACAAACTTGAAGTTCTCTTGATCCTTTGGGATAATGGAGGATAATATATGTATAATATGATGTGAAATGAAGTATAACTTGATATATTGGACCAATTGTTGAAGAAACTTGTTAAGGAAGTCACACAAGATACCCAGATGAATTAGGGTTTCTAAAGCCAACAAGCTTCAAACTCTTGATGATTTCTTGATCGAAATGATAAATGAAGAACATGGGGATTCATATATGATGTATAGAACCAAAGTTAACCAATATTTGATTTATCTCCTTGCACTGAGGGTCTCAAAACCTAGTTGTGAGCTTGATAAGGCATTGGTGGATGCCCACACTACCTACAAGAGGAACAAAGTTATGCATAGACAGGTTTTTGGTATTTTGGTTAGTAAACCAAGAAAAATAAAGTATGATACAATGAAATTTTCTTGGTGATCTCCCCCAATGCAAACCCAATAAATGAGGGGTAAGTAAGATGCCAAGGTGTGATCCCAATGCCAATGCAAAGCTATGAGATGGTATGAGGGATCTTAGAGGTCAAAATTGGGGTTGTACAAAATGAATTAAAAGTAAAACAACATTAATAATGAGTTAGTCAAATTTTAGTGAAGAGTTCAATTTGTTTAAGTCATTCTTTGGAGAACACTCAACCATTCATTCACAAGTATGAATACATGAGCCAAGACATCATCCATGAGAAGGGCTCTAACTTGGATAAATAACAAGTATGCCACTAGCTCTCATGAACGTAAAAAAGGTCAATTTTTCACACAATTCCATGAAGAATGGGAGAATTAAAATCTCACTTACAAGAATGCTATGCCTTTTGGGACAAATTTAGCTCTATGTTAAGCAATCGTAATTGGACTTATGTAGAAGTCACAACTATCTGAGGTCGGGCAATGAAGATATTGGTGTTAAATGCATGTTAGAGACTTGGTACAAAGAACCAAACTCCTAAAACATACCACTCACAAAAGAATAAAGATGGGATATAGCTATCTGAATCCAGCTCATGTTGATTCATCTGACACAAGGTCATTGATGAATCAATTAGCCTTTGGACATTAGAGTAGTCATTGATCAATGATTGATTGGGGAAGAATAGGGATGAAGATGAAAATGGAAGGGGAAATAGAAACTCAAATTGATCACAAGAGGAAATTCATCTGATCAATATTATCCATTCATTTTGGGGGATGAAATGTAAATTTCATCAACCCCCTAAATCCAATAGTATTGGTCAAATAAAAGTCAAATGAACCATGACCAAGGCCAAAAAGAAAGTCAAACACCACAAGATCAATTAAATGGCTCAACAAATTTTTTAAACAATTGATCAATTAAAAATGAATTTTAAAATGAATTAAAATGCATTTTTAAATGGACAAAACCTCAAATCCCTTTAAATCACCAAATAACAA
This sequence comes from Lathyrus oleraceus, assembly GCF_024323335.1. Classification (NCBI taxonomy): domain Eukaryota; kingdom Viridiplantae; phylum Streptophyta; class Magnoliopsida; order Fabales; family Fabaceae; genus Lathyrus; species Lathyrus oleraceus. The sequence continues at coordinate 217,729,571 of NC_066583.1, forward strand.
GGGATTTATCCTAGGTCAAACAAGGTTAAAGGACCTTAGACAAAAAATTTCACAGTTTTTGGAAAGTCAAAAGTATTTTAAAATATTTAAAAACAAGTCAAAAATCAATTAATTCACAAAAATATCAAAATTAATCCAAAAACTGATTTTAATTCAAAATGGCTTGTATTCTTGGAGTTTCAACCTCAAAACAGAAGTGAAACTGAAACTCGATTTCAAATGAAATCTTCAAGATTATCCTATCAATGGAGGGTGAGAAGGTTGCAGGAGCAAAACTTGGGCAAGGTGTCCTCAATTCTGATCAAGATGAGTTCTATTTATAGGCTTGAATATTGATTTCCACACACTTCCATAATTTGTCCAAAAATAGAAATTCTCATGTGCATGCTTGCATGGGTGTGTGATAGGCCCATGAAATGATTGAAAAAGATCCAAAATCATGCCTGAGTGATGCTGAAAGCTTAACCTAGGCCATGCAAATGTATTTGAAAGTTGGTAATGAGAATCATCCAAATGGGACCATGCCATGTACCCATGCACATGTCCTTCAAAAATGATCCAAATGCCATGATCTTGGACTCTTTGGAAATATGACAAGAAGGGGAACAACTTTGATGTTGAACACTTTTCCATTTGGAACTTGGATAATGATGAATTTGGAGGTAGAAGTTGGATAAATCAAACATAGTTCAAAAATTTCTAAGTATAAAGTCAAATGACCACTTTTTCCACCTTGAATAACTTTTGCTATGAGCTTAAAATGACTTTGGTTCCTTCTTCAAAGTTGTATCTCTTTCATTCCTATTCATGTTTTTTTGGTCATAAATTTGACACCATTTGAATCTTGCATGAGAGAGTTATGGATTTTAGAAGTTGAGGAAAAATGCTTGTTCAATGGTAATGGCCCAAAATGACCTGTAATGTTTCCTCTTGGCACATGCCCTTGAAAGTAGATTTTTACATTTCTCAAAGAATAAAAGTTGGAGAAGATATATTTTAATTTATCATGAAACTTGGATGGCCTTCATAACATAAAAATTTAGCAAGTTATGGTTCTTGGAAGTCGACCTTCCATCTAGAGCACAATCAAAATGACCTATAATCTTTCACCATAAAAATGACTTTCCAACAAAATTAGCTCTTGATGACAACATGAAAGTTGTTTGGAATTCCATAAAGAGTAACGTTTCTCTTGGAATAATTTTCATATAACAAAATTTATAGGAGATAGGGTCTAGGGAACCCTAGATTTGACTAGTTGACTTTCTCTAGTTAACTTCTTTGAACCAACTAGCAAACTTGAAATTAATTTGATCTTTGGGGATCATGGAGGATCATATATGCTTGAGATGATATTCAATTAAGTATCCCTTGATATCTTTGACCAATTGATGAATAAACTTGCTGAGGAAGTCACACAAGATACCCAGATGAATTAAGGCTTCCAAGGCAAACAAGATTCAAATTCTTGATGAATTATTGATCAAAATGACAAATAAAGAACATGTGGATCCATATATGCTACTTAGAACCATTGTGAACCTTTCCTTGATTGATTTATTTCATTTAGGATCTTAAAACCTAGATGTGATCTTGATGAGGCACGTGAGGACACAGACACACCTATAAAAGAAACAAAGATATACATAGACATATTTTTGATATTTTGGTTAGTAAAAAAATAAAATAGAGTATGATACAATCAAATGTGCTTGGTGATCTCTGCCAATGCAAACCTAATGAATGAGGGGTGAGGAGGATACCAAGGTGTAATCCCAAAGCCAATGCAATTGATGAGATATCATGAGGGATCTTAGGGTCAAAATTGGGGTCTTATAGGTTGATGAGTCAGTCGTTGTAAGGTTTAGCAAGAATCAGATCATACAACGAATTATTTTGATTTACAGGTTTTTAAAGAATAACCTACTGCAATTGATGAAGGATATTATAGGTTGAAGCAACATCGTATGCAAATGTGAACAAGCAAGTCGTTATAAGGTTTATCAAGAATCAGATCATATGTCGTTATGGTGTGCCAAGTAATATCATTAGTGATAATGGATCGAACTTGAATAATAATATGGTGTAAGCTCTTTGCAAAGACTTTAAGATTACAGATCATAATTCTTCTCCCTATAGACCTAAGATGAATGGGGCTGTTGAAGTTGCGAAAAAGAATATTAAGAAGATCATTCAGAAGATGGTTGTGACATACAAAGATTGGCATGAGATGCTCCCATTTGCTTTGCATGGGTACCGTCCATCCATCCTCACTTCAATAAGGGCAACTCCTTTCTCTCTTGTTTATGGCATGGAAGTTGTGCTCCCTGTGGAGGTTGAGATCCCATCATTGCGTGTATTGATGGAAGCTGTAAGACCCCAATTTTGACCCTAAGATCCCTCATGATATCTCATCATATGCATTGGCATTGGGATCACACCTTGGCATTCTCCTTACCCCTCATTCATTGGGATTACATTGGGAGAGGTCAACAAGCACATGTTGATTGTATCATACTTTGTATTTCATTATTTACTAACCAAACTACCAAAAATATGTCAATGTATAGTTTGTTGTTTTTGTAGGTAGTATATGCCCATCTATGCTCCATCAAGCTCATATCTAGAGTTTGAGACCCTCAATGCAAGGAGACTAATCAAGAGATGGTTCACCATGACTCTAGACATCATACATGGATCCCTATGTTCTTCACATATCATTTTGATCAAGAATTCATCAAGAGTTGGAAGCTTGTTTGCCTTGGAAACCCTGATTCATTTGGGTATCTTGTGTGACTTTTTCAACAAGTTTCTTCAACAATTGATCAAATATTTCAAGTTATATTTCATATTACATCATCTTATGCATATATGATCCTCCATCAGTCCCAAAAGTCAAGAGAATGTCAAGTTTGCAAGATGGTTCATGGTGGTTGACCAGAGAAAGTCAACTAGTCAAAATTGGGGTTCCCTAGACCCTATCTCCTACACTTTTTGTCATATGAAAATGACTACAAGAGGAAAGTTACTAAAAATAACATTCCAAAGAACTATCATGTTGAAGTAAAGAGCTAATTTTTCTTGGAAAGTCATTTTATATGGTGAAATATTATAGGTCATTTTGTCTGAACCCTAGTTAGAAGGTCAACTTCCCAAGACCATAACTTTCTCATTTTTTATGAGATGAAAGCCATTAAAGTACCATGATTAAGTTCAAGATGTATACTTCAACTTTGATGTTTGGAGTAAGTTCAGATTCAACTTGAAAATGCATGTGCCAAGAGGAAACATTATAGGTCACTTTGGACCACTACCATTGAATAAGTGATTTTCCCCAACTTCTAAAATTCATAACGCCTTCATGACAAATCCAAATGAGGTCAAATTTATGACCAAATTTAAGAGGTTTGAAAGATTTACAACTTTGAGGAAGGAACGTTTTCCATTTGAAGTCCATAGCAAAAGTTATTCAAGGTGGAAGAAGTGAACATTTGACTTGGTACTTGGAAAATTTTCAAATATGTTTGATTTTCCAAACTTCCACCTCAAAATTAATCATTATCCAAGCTTCAAATGAAAAAGTGTTCAACATGAAAGTTGTTCCCCTTGATCTCACCTTTCTATAAAGTTCAAGATCATCTCATTTGGATCAAAATGTATGGTACCACTTGGAAGAATTTCATGACCAAACTCATCCCAACATTGCATGGTTTAATGCAACACTTTCAGCATGACCTATGCACGATTTTGGAACTTCGCAAATGATTGTTTGGGCTTTGTTCACGCCCATGTTACCTCATGAAGAAACTTGCTATTTTTGAACATTTGAAAGAAAGTGTGTGGAAATCAATTGCATTGGCTATAAATAGGAGTGCATTGTGATCAGAACTACATCAATACCTTGCCCAAGCTTTGCCAGACCAATCCAAACCCTCCATTCCATATAATTTCTGAAGATTTCTTTTGAAATCGAGCTTGAACTTCATCTTCTTTTTGCAAATTCAAACTCCAGAAATTCACTTCCCTTTTCATCTCAATTGGCTTCTGCAAGCAAGAGGAAGAGAAAACAAGAAAATCCAGATCAAGATCAAGTGAATTTAAAGCAACTCGAAGGTGATTTTTCAGAAACTTCATCTCTTTGATTCTCTCTCAATTCTTCATCATTCTTTGTGATTTTTGGTTGTCTGAAGTCCTACCAATGTAGACAACAAGATTGAGTTGATTTGAGGTCAAATCGAAGCAATTCAGTTCATGATCCTCAAAATTCAAATCCCTGTATCTTTCTATATACTTGGAATTGGAGAAAATTGAGGCCAGATTGGAGCTCCTGGGCATTTTTTCTTTGAATCCATGTCCTTGTTTTTTATTTTAGTGATGGTTGATGGTGGACCAGTCTGGTGAGGTCCACCGGAAAAGAAGATCAGAGTCCTAGCTCCGCTAGTGTGTTGTCATGCCTCTCAACCATCAGATCTATTTAAATTGTTTTAACCATGGCCTTTGGTTTTAATTACCAATGTTACAACGCGTTGACTAGGGTGGCCATCAGATCTGCCACCTCAATTAATGAGGGAGTTCTAATGGCCCTTGTTTTTTTTGTATTTTCTGATTTTTCATTTAATCCATTTATTTTTATTAATTCAAAATAATTTAATTTTTAATCCAAAAAATATGGGACTTTCACCAAAAATCTTAAAATATTTTCCTCTTTCATTTTCTGAATTAAAATTAGTTTTTGAATTAATATTGATATTTTTCATGAATTAAATGTTTTTGTGCATATTTTTAATGGTTTAAAAATACTTTTGACTTTGCAAAAATCATGAAATTTTTTGTCTAAGGTCCTATGAACTTGTTTGACCTAGGATAAATCTCTTGGCCATTTATTTGGTGTTTTGAAGAGATTTTGGGTTTTGACCAAATTAAATTGAATTTAAATGCATTTTTAATTTGATTTTTAATTGATTAATTATGTAAAAATTATGTTGAGCTATTTTTATTGACTTGTGATGTTTGACTACTTGTTTGGGCCTTGGTCAAGGTTGATTTGACTTTTGTTGAGTTAAAATCATTGGATTTAGGGGATTGATGAAATGTAGATTTCATCTCCCAAAATGAAGGAATGATTTTAATTTTATAAAATTCCTCCCATGACAAATTTGTGTTTCTCTCATCTCCCCTCCTTATTCATCTTCAATCCTATTCTTTCCCATCCCTTTTATTGGCCAATGAAATCTCAAGATCCTAAGGCTAATAGATGAACCAATACAAGTATGGATGAGATAGGTCCCTCATTTGATCTTTTTTCTTTTAGTGTGCGGTATGTTTTAGGAGTTTGATTCATTATACCAAATCTATAACATGCATTAGCACCTAAGTTTTCATTGCCTTACCTCAAATAGTTGTGACTTATACATAAATCCAATTACGATTGCTTAACATAGAGCTAAATTTGACCCTAAAGGCATATCATTCTAGTAAGTGAGATTGTAAGTCTCTCATATTTCATGGTATTGTGTGGAAACTTGACCTTTTTTCCTTCCTTTGGAAGATGTCTTGGTTCAAGGATCCATGCTTGTGAATAGATGGTTGAATATTCTCCAAAGAATGACTTAATCAATTGAAAAGCAAAACTCCACTAACATCTAATTAAATTTTACTAACACTAACTATTATTAACTTTGCTTTCCTTTCAAGCCATTTACTTTATGTAATTTAATTTTCAAGTCATTTACCATTCATTGCCATTTGCATATCATTTAACTTGTTTATGTTTATGCCATTTTCACTTTGCTCATTTGAGCCATATGTTGTAATTGTATATATTTGCTTGTGTATTTTGTTTGTGTTTATGGTCTTAGGACCTTAAGATAACTAATAAACAACAAAAAAAACCTAAAAAATGTTTGTGTGGACTGTAGGGTTTGATATGAACTTTTGGACTTAAGATTATGCAACATTCCATATGCAAAAGGACTTGGCCAATGCCAACATTTCTGAGACCAAGTTATTGTAATTTGAGGTTTCATCTGATGCAAGTATTGAGTTCCACTTGAATTCATATGCTACATGGTCTTGATGCAATTGTTATTTTAATCTCATGCCTAATACCTTATTTTGAGCAAAATCAAGGAGTATTTCATCTGGTACATAAGAAGATAAAGAATACTGCTAGCTATGGGATTTGCTTGCTTGGATATGACTATCTTTATTTGATGCCTTGATCTTCATGATGTCCGATATTGCTAATTGCCTGATTGATTATTGCTTGTTTCAAAGTCCAAAGGGAAAGTGGGTTTTCTATATGACATTCTTATCTATTAGATTGCATCCCATTGGTCAGATCTTTTCAACCATTAACTATTAAATTTATGCTTAGGATTAGTCTCTTTATATCCTCTCACTTCTTAAATTTCAAAATCTCTCCCCTTTTCAAAAACTTTCTTTCCTTGTGATTTCAAACTTAGACCTTATTTTAAATAGAAACTTTGGCCTTATGCCAATGGATTTTAAATTTTTTTCTTAAATCAAATTTGAAAATAAACTTAATCATATAGACTTAAAATTTCAAAAGAAAAAAAACTAACAACTTCATTCAAATTTTTGGCCCTTTGTGCCCTTCTCAATTAAATTTTTGTTAAAAGCAATTCACCAACTTTGAAGTTGTTACCATGAACTACGAGGTTTTGATCCCTCATTTTTATGTTGGTACGTAGGCACAAGTCCGAAAGTCTTGTCAAACATAAAAATATAATCAATGAATTCTTTTCTCATCCACACACTCTATTTTTCTCAAACATCTTTTATACCAAAAACACACACACACACATAAAAAAAAGGCTCCCTAGGAGTACCTAGGACACTTTGGATGCTAGCACCTTCCCTCTGTGTAACCAACCCCCTTACTTGTAATCTCTGGAATTTTATTAGTTTTAATTTGAAAACTTCTTATCTTTGGGTTTTGTTCGTACTTTTCCCTTTTCCTTTGGAAACAATAAAAGTGCGGTGGCAACTCTGGTTTTATTGATGTTAAAATTATCCATAGTTTGATGGTCATGAATTTACCGCTACAAAAATTAGGTGGCGACTCTGCTGGGGAGTAGTCCTCAGTGGGTTTAGCATTCTTTTTTATGTGTATATGTTGTTATATTTGATGTTTGTATATTTGTTTGTGTGATATAATCTGTCTGTTGTGCTCGGTGATCTCTGAGTTGTGAGATAAGTTCTAACCCGAACTTGAGTGCAATTAAGATATGAGGATGGTATAGTCATGTTCAACTTGTGTGGAGTAGTCCTTAATAAGTTGGCTTGAGACCCATCTACTCAGTGGAGACCCTTTTGGAGTTATTAATGTCACACAATTTATTTATGTTTAGGCATTACTTTCTTTGATTTGGGGTCCGAGAAGCTGAGGATCGTAGAACATTTAACCCAACTTGGCCTATTTAGGACGTAGTGTGGAGACTGTTCAGGTGCAGACCTGATAACAGTTGTTACGTGATACTACACTCATACGAGTTTCTCTTGAGAATAATGTGGGTTGATGAGTCAGTCATCCTAACCTATAATATCCGATAGATGGAACTAAGACTATGGGAACTTTTTAAAACATGATCTATAGGTTTTTATCCTTAGTACACTCCTTTGGGATGGTTCTTAACCTGAATCCATGATCGTGACTCACAACAAACCCTTTGATTCTTGGTTGATCCAATCAAGTCTTATCAATATCAATGGAACTTGGGTGTTTATAAGGTGAAAACCATAATCCACCAAAATGGATGATTGATCTTGACAATGACTTGAGTCATCCCTTGACCTTTGTTTGTGTTTACCTTGTGTGTGATCTCTTGTTTGTGATTGTTGCATTCATGCATTCATGGACATCATAACATTCATCACACGAAAATAATTTCAAGGAACTGAGGTCTTGTTTGCAAATATTTTTAGACCATGGATTATGGACGAAGGAACACTAAGAAGTACAGTTTCATATGTCCTTATTTTAAAGATCTAAGGAAGCTATCATCTTTTATATTAGATCCCTTGGACTTCAAGCAACGTCATGGGAAGCTCTTGTCCGTGTTATCTACTGATGTGGTTGAAGGACTATTAAGTGTGTTGGTTCAGTTCTATGAACCTCTCTATTGTTGCTTCACTTTTCCTGATTATCAGCTTATGCCTACGTTAGAGGAGTATGCCCATCTCTTGGGAATACCTGTTTCTAACAAGGTGCCTTTTAGTGGATTGGAGGAGATTCCCAGATCTCATATCATAGCTGAAGCTCTTTATCTGAAGAAGTTTGAGATTGAGGCTCATTGGGTGAAGAAAGGAGGAATGTTTGGGTTGACTGCTGAGTTCCTCATTGGTAAAGCTATTGTCTTTGATAAAGCCGATAGTATGGATGCTTTTGAAGCCATCTTTGTGTTGCTCATCTATGGTTTGGCTTTGTTCCCTAACATTGACGGTTTTGTTGATGTTAACGCCATTAGAATCTTCTTGATTGGGAATCCTGTACCTACGTTTCTAGGTGATATGTACTTCTCTTTATATTTGAGGATTTCTAAAGGTGGTGGGATTATTGTGTGTTGTGTTACTCTTCTGTACAAGTGGTTTATTTTGCACTTGCCTCAGACGTCTGCTTTCTTGGAGAAGAAACAATGTCTACGGTGGTCTCAGAGACTCATGTCTATCACTAATGATGATATTATTTGGTATGATTCTGTGTTGAGTAGCTTGGATATTATCGACAGTTGTGGTGAATTCTCTAATGTGCCTCTCATTGGTACACAAGGAGGAATCAACTACAACCCTGCTTTAACTCATCCTCAACTTGGGTTCCCCTTGAGAGACAAACCTAATAACACTCAGTTAGAAGGTCTTTTGTATCAAGAGGGTAAAGATCCCCAACATTTTAAGTAGAAGATGATACATGCTTGGTATAATGTGCATAGGAAAGAAAGATCCGAGCTTGGTACGTGCAACTGTGTAGCTTTTGAAGCTTACACTACTTGGGTGAAGAAGAGAGCTTTGAAGTTAAAGATGTCGTATGCTTGTGAAAGAAATATATCTTTGGTTATTGCTGAGCCATTAACTCTCCCTAACCAAGATGTAGAGGAGTTGGAAGACACACTCGTCAAGATGAAGCGAGAGAAGGATATGTGGGAAGAATAGTTCCATGCTTTGAGCCGAAAGCATGAGGAGTTGCATCTTGAGTCAAAAGACAAAGATGCGCTTGTTGAACTTCTTGAAGACCGGGCAGTGAAGACACATAGAGATCCAGAGGGTCCATCTTCCTCTGGTATGCCTCAACCTTCCAGTGCTTGGAAGAAGATTGTTGATCAGCTTGTCCTTGAGAAGACTCAGATGAAGATATCTTTTGAGACCGAGATTTGACGCATTCGAAGGAAGTACGCGCCTATATCCAGATCATCTGACACTGTTGCTAAGGGATCCTCAGGATGATTAGTTTTGTTTTTTCTTGTATTAATACTTTGGTTTCTGAAGTTGTACTCAGTGTAATCCTTCCAAATTTAATGAAAAACAGAAATTTTTATGGTCAATCAAATTGTTATTATATATTTGCAAATAAAATAACATGTTCCTTGGAATTAAATAAACAAAAACATTGCATTTCATGCATCATTCGCATAACAGGTTTCTTCTGCCAGATGTCTTATTGGTTATTCTTCCGTGCTTCAGCCAAGCTGACTCACCGATACAACACTCACGCCAATCAACCCAGAATCATGGAACATTTGGAACAATAGAATGAAGAGATGAAAGATGAGATTGCACGATTGACCGCCATGATGAAGTCTGTTCTTGCTGCGCAGAATCAGTCTTCACCAATTGTAGCGGTAAATTCATGACTATTAAGCTATGGATAAACTTAATGTCAATAAACCTAGAGTCGCCACCGCGCTTTTATTGTTTCCAAAGGAAAAGGGAAAAGTACGAACAAAACCCAAAGATAAGAAGTTTTAAAATCAAAACTAATAAAATGTCAGAGATTACAGGTAAGGGGGTTGGTTACACAGAGGGAAGGTGTTAGCACCCAAAGTGTCCTAGGTACTCCTAGGGAGCCCTTTTTTATATGTGCATGTGCTTTGGTGTAAGAGATATTTTCAATAAATAGAGTGTGGGGAGGAGAAAAGAATTCATTAGTTATATTTTTGTGTTTGACAAGACCTTCGGACTTGTGCCTACTTACCAACATAAAAATGAGGGATCAAAACCTCTATCAATTTCAAAGTGAGTGAATTGCTTTTAACAAAAATTTAAGTTTAAAAGATGCACAAAGGGCCTTAAAGAGTTTGAATGAGTGTTAGTTCTTTTTTCTTTTGAAATTTTAAGTCAATATGATTAAGTTCATTTACAAGTTTGATTAAGAAAAGAGTGTTAAAAATGCAATGGCATAAGGCCAAGGTTTCTAATTTGCAATAAAGAGTCTAAGTTTGAAATCACAAGCAAAGAAGGTTTTTTAAAGAGGGAGAGATTTGAAATTTAAGAAGTGGGAGGAGATGAAGAGACTAATCCTAAGCAAAAATTTAAAAGTTAAGGGTTGAAAAGATCTGACCAATGGGATGCAATCCAATAGACAAGAATGTCATATAGAAACCCACTTTTCCTTTGGACTTTAGAATCAAGCAAATACCATTAAACAAGCAAGATGAAGAGTACGGCATCAAATAAAGATAGCCACATCCAATCTAGCAACGTCATAGTCTTCTTCATAATCTTCCAATGTATTAGATGACATACTCCTTGAATGGCTCAGAATAAGGCATTAGACACAGGTTCAAAGTATCATTTGCATCAAGACCATGTGGCATATGAACTCATGTGGATCTCAACACTTGCATCAGATAAAAATCCAAATCACAAGAGCTTAGTTTCAGAAATGTTGGCATTGGCCAAGTCCTTTTTCATAGGGAATGTTGTCTAATTCTAAGTCCAAAGATCAGATCAAATCCAACAGTCCACACAAACATTTTTTAGGGGTTTTTGTTGTTTATTACGTATTTTAAGGTCCTAAGATCACAAACATAAACAAGGTACACAAACAAGTATACACAATCACAATATATGTCTCAAGTGAGCAAAGTGAAAATGACATAAACATAAACATGTTAAATGGTATGTAAAATGGCAAATGAAATGGTAAATGACTTGAATTTAAATTGCACAAAGTAAACAACTTGTAATTAAAGGGTTAGTCAAATGTTAGTTGATTAGATATTAATGGAGTTTGGCTTTTCAATTGTTTAAGTCATTCTTTGGAGAACACTCAACCCTCTATTCACAAGCATGGATCCTTGAACCAAGACATCTTCCAAAGGAAGGAAAAAAGGCCAAGTTTCCACACAATACCATGAAAGGGGGGAGACTTACAATCCCACTTTACTAGAATGCTATGCCTTTGGGTCAAAATTTAACGTTATGTTAAGCAATCATAATGTGACTTATGTAGAAGTCACAACTATCTGAGGCCGGGTAATAGAAATTTTGGTGTTAATGCATATTAGAGATATGGTATAATGGACCATACTCCTAAAACATACAACACACAAAAAAAAGTCAAAGGATGAACCTAATCTCATCCATACTTGTATTGGTTCATCTAACAGAAAGTTATTGATGAACCAAATAGCCTTAGGGTATTGAGACTTCATTGGTCAATGAGAGGGATGGGAAAGAATGGGAATGAAGATGAAGAGGGAGGGGAAATGAGACAAACAAAAATTGGTCATGAGAGGAATTTTATCAAATTAAAATCATTCATTCATTTTGGGAGATGAAATGTACATTTCATCAATCCCCTAAATCCAATGATTTTAATCTAACAAAAGTCAAATCAACCTTGACCAAGGCCCAAACACATAGTCAAACTTCACAAATCAATGAAAATGGCTCAACATAATTTTCACACAATTAAACAATTAAAAATCAAATTAAAATGCATTAAATTAAATTATGTTTTATCAAAAACCTAAAACCTCTTTAAAACACCAAATAAATGGCCAAGAGATTTATCATAGGTCAAACAAGGTCAAAGGACCTTGGAGAAAAAAATTCATTATTTTTGAAAAGTCAGAAGTATTTTTAAACAATTAAAAATATGCATAAAAAAATTAAATCATGAAAAATATCAATATAAATCCAAAAAATAAATTTAATTCATAAAATAAAAGGGGGAAATATTTGAATTTTTTTGCTGAAATTCCCATATTTTTTGGATTAATAATGAAATTAATATGAATTAATCAAAAATAAGGAATTAAATGGAATATTCAGAAATTCAAAAAAAGGAGAGCCATCTAATCTCCCTCATTAATTGAGGTGGCAGATCAGATGGATGAAAGTGCGCGTTTCATGGTGCACTACAGACAACGCGGCATAGGCTTGGTATTCAAAAGCAACGCATGAGATTAAAACATTTTAAAAGGATCATATGGTTGAGATGCATGACAACACATCACCGGAGCCAGAGCTCCAGTCTTCTTCTCCGGTGGACCTCACCGGACTGGTCCACCATCAACCATCACCAAAATGAAAAAGCAAGACATAGATTTAAAGAAAAAATGCTCAGGAGCTTGAATCTGGCCTCAATTTTGTCTAATTCCAAGTATATGAAAAGATACAGGGATTTGAATTTTGAGGATCATGAACTGAGTTGCTTCGATTTGACCTCAAAGTAACTCAATCTTGTTGCCTACATTGGTAGGACTTCAGCAAACCAATAATTAGTCAAAATGGATGAGAAATGAGGAAGAATCGAAAAAGAAAAGTTTCTGAAATCTCACCTTCGAGGAGCTTCAGATTAGCTTGATCTTGCTTCCAATTTGGCTTGGCTTGACTCTAGAAGCTTGCAGAAGATAATTTGAATGGCTAAAAAGCTTGGACTCTTGGAGTTTCAATCCTAAAACAGAAGGATAATTGAAACTCGGTTTCTCAAGAAACCTTCAAGATTTATCCTTTCAATGGTGTTTGGGGAAGAAGGGGGTCGAAGCTTGGGCAAGAGGGATCCCATTTCTGATCATGAAGGGTCTTATTTAGAGCCAATGTGAATGATATTTGCACACTTCCATAATTTGGCAAATTTTCAAATTCTCCCTTGCATGGATGCATGGACGTGCATTAGGCCCATGAGATGACGCCATCTGATCCAAAGTTCAATGTACTTCATGCTGAAATCATGTTAGAAGCTCATGCAAGTGTGTGTGAAAATTGGAACTTGAAATTATCCAAATGGTGCTTTAACTTACACCCATGCGCAAGTCTTTCAATTTTGATCCAAATAAGATGATCTTGGATGTTTTGGAAAGGTTAGATCAAGGGGAACAACTTTCATGTCAAAGACCTTTTCATTTGAAGCTTGGACCATGATGAATTTTGAGGTGGAAGTTTGGGAAATCAAACATATTTGAAAATTTTCTAAGTCCCAAGTCAAATGTTCACTTCTTCCACCTTGAATAACTTTTTCTATGGACTTCAAATGAAAAGAGTTCCTTCATAAAAGTTGTATCTATTTCAAACCTATTCAATTTGGTCATGAATTTGACCTTATTTGGATTTGGCATGAAGGAGTTATGCATTTTAGAAGTTGAGGAAAATCACTTGTTCAATGGTATTGGTCCAAAATGACCTATAATTTTTCCTCTTGGCACATGCATTTGAAAGTTGAATTTGCACTCCCTCAAAAAATAAAAGTTGAAGTAGACATGTTGAATTTGATCATGCAATTTTAATGGCTTTCATCTCATAAACATTGAGCAAATTATGGTCTTGGGAAGTTGACCTCCAAACTAGGGTTTAGACAAAATGACCTATAATCTTTCACCATAAAAAATGACTTTCCAAGCAAAACTAGATCTTGACTTCAACATGAAAGTTGTTTGGAATGTCATTTAGAGTGACGTTGCTCTTGGAATCATTTTTATATGACAACAATTGTAGGAGATAGGGTCTAGGGAACCCCAGTTTTGACCAGTTGACTTTCTCTAGTCAACCACCATGAACAACCTTGCTAGCTTGACATTCTCTTGACTTTTGGGACTCATGGAGGACCATATATGAATAAGATGATGTATGTGAAGTATCCCTTGAAATGTTTGATCAATTGTTGAAGAGGTCACACAAGATACCCATATGAATTATGGTTTCCAAGACAAACCAACTCCAAACTCTTGGTGATTTCTTGATCAAAATAGAATGTGAAGATCATGGGGATCTATATATGATACTTAGAGCCATAGTAAACCATTTCTTGATTAAAATCCTTATGTTGAGGGTCTCAAACCCTATATATGAGCTTGATAGAGCATAGGTGAGCATGTACACTACCTACAAAAGCAACAAACTATATATTGACATATTTTTGGTATTTGTGTTAGTGAATAAAGAAAAAAACAAAATATGATACAATCTAAAGTGCTTGGTGACCTCTCCCAATACAAACCCTAATGAATGAGGGGTATGAAGGATACCAATGTGTGATCCCAATGCCAATGCATATGATGAGATAACATGGGGGATATTAGGGTCAAAATTGGGGTCTTACACCAACTCCAGTAACTCCTTCCCAGAGGACTGTCATTTCTGTGGTTGCTACCTCGACTATGCCCATTGTTGCCAGCCAACCCGGTCCGTCTATGCCTGCTGGATTTTCGTGGGGAATGCCACCAAACTTCATGCCCGAAGGGTTTGCACCTACCTTTGCTTCTATGCCGACATCTAGCCTGGTCATGTCTGTACTACCTCCAATTGTTCATACCTTGCCACATGTCGAGGATACCATCTACCATTCTGAGCCATCTGAGGGCCCAAATGTTTATGAGAAGATGGATGAAATGAAAGATCAATACCTTGAGCTGCGAAAAGAGTTGAAGATTCTGAGAGGAAAATACCTATTTGGGAAGAGTGATGTTGAACTCTTCTTGGTACTGAATGTGAAAATCCCGATAAAGTTCAAAGTCTCTGACTTTGAAAAGTATAAGGGAAATACTTGTCCGCATAGCCACCTTGTTATGTACGCCAGAAAGATGTCAACTCAAACTGATAATGACCAATTGCTGATTCACTACTTTCAAGACAGTTTGACCGGTGCTGCTCTAAGATGGTATATGAGGCTAGACAGTGCAAATGTTCGTACTTTCAACAATCTGGGTGAAGCTTTTGTTAAACAGTACAAGTATAATTTTGACATGGCGCCTGATAGAGACCAACTGAGGTTTATGTATTAGAAGGATAAAGAGACATTTAAGGAGTATGCTCAGAGGTGAAGGGAACTTGCTGCTCAAATTAATCCTCCATTAGAAGAAAAAGAGATGACAAAATTTTTCCTGAAGACCCCGAGTTCGTTTTATTACGAACGTATGATCGCCAGTTCCCCCAATGACTTTACCGAAATGGTAAACATGGGGATAAGGTTGGAAGAGGGAGTCCGTGAAGGACGTCTGTCCAAGGAAGAAGCGTTGTCCAATAAGAGGTATGGAAGTGGTTTCTCCAAGAGGAAAGAAAAGGAGACCAATTAAGTATCTGTAGGGAGGCAGAGGAGGACTCATGTCAGAAGAAGTTCTCAACCACGTCAGCATCAACATCAAGTTTCGTAAGTAATTCCAGTTTTTTCCAACAATTCCAATAGTCAATTAGTTTTGTTTCAACAACAACAACGTCAACAACAACCGCAACAAATAACCAACAACAACAATAATCAACAACAAAGCTTTGAGAGGAAGAAGGTCTTCTTTGACCTTATTCCTATGACATATGCATAATTATATCCATCTTTGGTTCTCAATAACCTACTTCAACCAAGAAATCCACTCTGAGCCACTTCCATGGTGGTTCAAACCTGAACTTCACTGTGCCTTTCACCAGGGAGCCCCTGGTCATGATATTGAGAACTGCTACTCGTTGAAGTATGAGGTACAAAAGCTTGCAAAAAGTGGGATGGTATCCTT
The DNA here is from genome assembly GCF_024323335.1 of Lathyrus oleraceus. Lineage (NCBI taxonomy): Eukaryota > Viridiplantae > Streptophyta > Magnoliopsida > Fabales > Fabaceae > Lathyrus > Lathyrus oleraceus. The sequence goes on from NC_066583.1 coordinate 217,745,533, forward strand.
TGAGGACCGTGCGTCGAATATGAAAGCTAATCCATTGCCTGCTCATGGAAATGCTACTCTCAAAATGGTGGATGGTTGTCCGGGAAATTTCCGAGTGTTTGATGTACGACGTATCCGTAGGTTGTTGGTGGAAATGCATAGGACCTTGTGTATAATAAGTGACTGTAAGAACGACCATGATGGTTGTGCAATATGCAGTGTGAACCCCCATGGGTGTATGATCATCAAGAGGGATATCCATAAGTTGATGGATGAGAATGTAATCCAGATTCAACAGTCGAGGGATATATGTGGTGTGAATGTGATCGTACTTGTGTTCAAGACCCCTGAGCGGGTAGTAATTCAGTTTGATAACAACAGCAACAACAACATTAATAGATCGGTATCGCCGTTGGTAATACGGTTAGCAGGCCTCTTCCCGTATGCATCCGATAAAGTTGTGCCTTATAAATATAATGCTACGATGGTGGAAAATGGTCGAGAGGTTCCTTTTTCTGTAACAAATTCTATGGTGAATATAGCTGATATTGCAAAGGTGACCTGTAGTGGTCGTGTCTTAGATCCAGTCTTTTTGAAGGAGGTAGAGGATGTCGCGATCAGTAAGAAGGTGGATGTACTTGTGATAAACCCAGTTAGTGCTCCCGTATGTTAGTCTGGTGAATCCTGCAAACTGAAGCCTAATGATGATGATGAAGTTTTGCGATTGATTAAGAAGAGTGAGTTTAATATGGTGGAGCAGCTGCTCTAAACCCCGTCAAATATTTCAGTGTTGTCTCTGTTAATGAGTTCTGAAGCACACAAAGAAGCATTGCAGAAGGTACTAGAGCAAGCCTATGTTGAGCATAATGTTACCGTGGATCAGTTTGACCACATTGTGGCTAACATCACTTCTTGCAATAATCTGAGATTTTGTGATGAAGAGCTTCTTGAGGAAGGCAGAAATCACAACCTAGCACTCCATATTTCAATGAACTACAAGTAGGATGCACTGTCCAATGTGTTGGTTAATACTTGTTCTTCTTTGAACGTGCTTCCGAAATCAATTTTGTCTAGACTCTCTTATCAAGGCGCCCCTATACGATAAAGTGGCATGATTGTTAAAGCATTTGATGGTTCTCGCAAAACCGTCATTGGTGAAGTGGACCTGCTAGTTAAGATAGGTCCAAGTGATTTTCAGATTACTTTTCAAGTAATGGATATCCACCCGGCCTATAGTTGTTTATTGGGAAGGCCATGGATCCATGAAGCAGGAGTTGTGACATCTACTCTGCACCAGAAGCTTAAATTTGTGAAGAACGGAAAACTTGTCGTTGTTGGTGGGGAGAAGGCTCTCTTGGTGAGCCATTTGCCATCCTTTTCCTATGTTGAAGCTGAGGAGGAGGTTGGAACTCCGTTCTGAGCCTTGTCTATTACTAAAGAAAAGAAAATTGGGGAACCCATGTCCTCTTTCAAGGATGCTCAGAAAGCTATTGAGACAGGCAACACTGATCCGTGGGGTCGCATGGTAGAGATTGCTGAGAATAAGAACAGGTCCGGATTGGGATTTCAACAAGGGCCATTCAACGTCAAAGCTGAAGATGTGCAACCGAGTTTCCACATTGGAGGGTTCATTCATGGTAATGATTAACACTCAGCTGTTGTGATCGAGGTTGATGAAGACGAAGCTTGCGCCAACTTTTTGACGCATGGCCAGACTTGCAACAACTGGGTTGCTGTTGATATTCCTGTTATTGTTCACCGTTCTAAGTAATTTGTTTTTCATTTTTAGAATCCTTCTCATATGCCTAAGGGGGAAGTGAACATTGTTAGGCATTTCAATTATCATCAATGAAATACAATTTTATTCATCCACGTCTATGATGTTTTATTTTTACTTTTTGCTTTTCTGAAAATGGTAATCAGAAAAAACATAAATAAATAATAATTGTCCATCTGCATAATATTTGGTCACAATTCACTTCTCTGAAACCAAAATATCAAATCATTATGCAGGTTGGTTCCCAAACCCATTAAATACAATGATCCTACTCCCTCTCCAAACATCGATTTCCCTGTGTTTGAGGTTGAGGAAGAAACTGATGATGAAGAAAAATTTGATGAATTATCTCGTTTACTTGAGCACGAGGGAAAAGCCATTCAGCCATTTGAAGAGCAGATTGAATTAATCAACTTGGGTTCCGAAGATGATGTGAAGGAAGCCAAGATTGGGTCTCAACTGTGTCCAGAAGCTAAGAAGGGGTTGATTGATCTTCTTTGAGAATATTCAGATGTGTTTGCTTGGTCCTATCAAGACATGCATGGGTTGGATTCTAAGATTGTAGAGCATAGATTGCGGTTGAAGCCAGAATGCCCACCAGTTAAACAGAAGTTGAGGAAAACTCATCCTGATATGGCAGTGAAGATCAAAGAAGAGGTGCAGAAACATATTGATGTTGGTTTTCTTGTTACCGCTGAATATACGCAGTGGGTGGCCAATATTGTGCCTGTTCCTAAGAAAGATGGAAAAGTCCGCATGTGTGTTGATTATTGAGATTTGAACAAAGCTAGTCCGAAAGATGATTTTTCTCTGCCACACATTGATATGTTAGTAGACAATACAAATAAATTCAAAGTCTTTTCATTTATGGATGGATTTTCCGATTATAATCAAATCAAGATGGCACCCGAAGATATGGAGAAGACCATATTCATTACATCCTGGGGAACATTCTGTTATAGAGTGATGCCTTTCGGTTTAAAGAATGCCAACGTACCAGAGAGCTATGACCACTCTTTTTCATGATATGATGCATAAAAAAATTGAAGTTTATGTTGATGATATGATTGCCAAATCAAGCGATGAAGAAGAACATGTTGAAGTTATTCCAACGTTTGAGGAAGTACAAATTCCGCTTGAATCCCAGCAAGTGTACTTTCGGTGTTCGTTTTGGTAAGTTGTTGGGCTTTATTGTCAGTGCGAAGGGTATTGAAGTTGATCCTGCCAAGGTCAAAGCAATACAAGAAATGCCTGCGCCCAAAACTGAGAAGCAAGTCAGAGGTTTTCTCGGCCGCTTGAACTATATCTCAAGATTTATATCGCATATAACTGCCACATGTGCGCCTATATTCAAGCTTCTGTGGAAAGATCAGTCTTGTGATTGGACCAAAAATTGCCAGAAAGCTTTTGGCAGTATCAAAGAGTATCTACTTGAACCTCCGATTCTGTCTCCACCTGTTAAAGGAAGACCGTTGATCATGCATTCGACTGTGCTTGATCATAGTATGGGTTGTGCTCTGGGTCATCAAAACGAATATGGAAAGAAAGAATATGCAATTTACTACCTCATTAAGAAATTCACCGACAGTGAGACTCGATATTCTGTGCTAGAAAAGACTTGTTGCGCGTTGGCTTGGATTGCTAAGCGTCTGCGCCAGTATATGTTGAATCATACTACTTGGTTGATATCCAAAACGGATCCAATCAAGTACATTTTTTAGAAGCCTGCTTTAACTGGGAGAATTTCCCGTTGGCAGATGTTGTTATCTGAGTATGATATTGAATACCTATCTCAAAAAGCTATTAAGGGTAGTGTCTTGGCTGACCATTTGGCTCACCAACCAATTGAAGATTACCAGTCAGTGCAATATGATTTTCTTGATGAAGAGATCTTATACCTAAAGATGAATGATTGAGATGAACCATTGCTTGAAGAAGGGCCAAAACCTGGTTCTCGTTGGGGCATGGTATTTGATGGAGTTGTTAATCAGTATGGTAATGACATTGGGGCAGTAATTATCACTCCTCAAGGCACTCATTTTCTGTTTACAACTAGATTGACTTTCAAGTGTACAAATAATATGGCTGAGTATGAAGCTTGCATTATGGGGCTTGAAGAAGCCATCAATCTCAGAATCAAGTATCTTGACGTCTCTGGAGATTCAACTTTGGTTGTAAATTAGATCAAAGGTGAATGGGAGACCAATCAACTCGGTTTAATACCATATAGAGATTATGCGAGGAGGATTTCAACTTTCTTTACAAAGGTTGAGTTTCATCACATCCCTCGAGATGAAAAACGGATGGCAGATGCTCTTGCAACATTGGCTTTTATGATCATGGTGAAATTCTAGAATGAGGTTCCCAATTTGACCGTGATGCGTCTTGGTAGGCCGACTCATGTGTTTGTTGTTGAAGAAGCTAAAGATACTCTTACAATATTGGCTTTTATGATCGTGGTGAAATTTTGGAATGAGGTTCTCAATCAAGTTTTTTCTCCAAAGTATGATTTACCCACCTGGGGCATCTTTGAAAGATACGAGGACTTTGAGAAGATTAGTGTCGCAACCTGAAAAATACAGTGTGCGAAAAAACAACCGGCGAAAGAAAATGACAGAAGAGTCGCCACCGTGCGTTATTTATCCCAGGGGAGGGAAAGGAAACGCTCGAAGTAAACCTGAAAAAGGAACAGGACAAGACGGGGTCTCGCAACCAAATCTTGGGTTCGGGAGTCGGTTATGCGAAGGGAAGGTATTAGCACCCCTACGCATCCATAGTACTCTACGGGATCCACTTTTGTGGTTTTCGTCTAAAGGGTGTGGGTTTACCTAATGTGTTTATTTACTAAAAAGGTTAAGAGAAATGACTCGCGCGGATGTCGCATCCACTGCATACGTATCTCATCTGAATATGAGAATCAGAGTCTTCGTAGCTCGGCTGACCTATGGGTTGGGGGGATGTGTGCTCGCTAAGACATCGCGTCTTATGCCTACGTATCTCATCTGGAATGAGAATCAGAGCAAGCCGTAGTTCGGCTAACTACGGGGTTATGGATTGGGTTTTGGACGAACGACATTACTACGCAATCTACCGGATGCTCGACCTTTGGAGACTTACTCGCCTGTAGTAGAAGGAGTAAACGTGTTGCTTTGGGTTTTAGGGTTTGGGATGCTCGAGGGCAAAAAGGCAGTCCTTGACGAAGGAACCGCGCTACCTGCAGGGATATGAATACAAAACACAAAACATGTATCTCAAAGTAAAATGCCACCAAGGGGCTCAAACATTGCCTCCTATCGAGGTCTTCCAGCTAAGAAAGCGATAAAGTATGAGAAAGGGAAAAAATTACCACACGGATAAAGATCCGAAGCTATAGCAGTTAAAGGGGCAAGAAACCCTGAAATGTCTCCAGCTGGACCGTCAAAGGAAATCAGTCAACACGAATAATCAGAATAAAACTCCAGGGGGTATCCCTGCAAGAGTGTATGAGTCCTCACAAAAACTCGACAAAAAGGTTAGACAAACAAGATGAGATCCCGGGAAAACAATGGCATGGCAACACCAAAAACAGGTTAGAACAAAACAGAACAAAAAGCAGATACTGTCACGTTCGCGACTGCTTCGCCTAGCGAAGGCTTAGCGAAGCTTCGCTACAGGCTCGCCTAGCGAAGCGGCTAGCGAAGGCCTGCGGGTTTTGGATTCCTCCTTGTTAACAGTTCGATCTCTATGATCCGAAACCCTGTGGTATCCAACTCATAAACGAAAATGATTAAAACATTCAAGGTATTGTTATACATATTCATACACAAATATAAACCCGTGGGCAAAACCAGATGTTACCTCATATATTCACAATATTCAAATTCGAGGCGTAAAGTAGTAGGAACAAAGGCATACCTGATGAGAGAGACTGATTAGGATTGAATGGTGCGGTCGGATCTGCAAAGTAGCACTAGGGTTCGTGTGAGGCGGAGTGAACTTCTCAGAGCTGCCTGAAGATTGCTGCAGAGTAGTTCCTAGGTCTCTTTCTCCAGTCTCTGGTCTTTTCTGTTCAGCCAGTGTTCAGCTTATCTCATTGACTACTCTGGTATTTATAGGCCAAATTTCGCAGCTTGTGGGCTTTGAATGAGGACAGCTCAAGCCCAAAACTTTTCTGTTATGTTCTGCAATACGCGCCCTTCGCCTAGCGAAGGATCTGCTCGCCTAGCGAGCATGACAGTACTCTTCGCTAGGCGAAGCATCTGCTCGCCTAGCGAGCATGACAGCTCAGCAGCAGATTCTCGCTTCTTCCAGCTTGGCGATTTGTACGGTGAATAGGCCTCATCTGGCCCTGTTGGTAGTACCTCAAGTCTTTTCCTTGTGTTGACTGACCATTTGAATAAAACCCACAAAGTGTCCTGGATGATGTCCGAGCTTCTAGGAGCTAATCCCGATTGACATGATGCAATGTGGTATGAAATGCTAAATGACCTAAAAAGTGAATGCATGAATGAGGAGGGCAAATTTTGGTGTGTTACAGCTGCCCCTATTCAATCAACTAGAGACCCGGAAAGAAGATAGCGGCGGCTTTCGTACTTTCGAGGTATCGAGGGATTGAATACAATAAAAGCCCAAAAATTTGCACTGGAGTGAAGTGAAGTAACAATTCCTTGAAAGAAGAATCTGTCTGGTACGGTGAGAGTCAGTCTGAATACCGAAAAAGAATGCTAACCTGGATACCAAAATAAATGGTAACACAGAAATAACCATGGCCTGAATGCCGCTTATCAGTCTGAATACTGGAGATGACTTCGATCTGAACATCGGGAAAACTGGCCTGACTGCCACTTCGGTCTGAATACCTGAACATTAGCCGGAATGCCACTTCGGTCTGGATACCTGAACATTGGCCTGAATGCCACTTCGGTCTGGATACCGGGAAAACTGGCCTGAACGCCACTTCGATCTGAATATCGGGAAAACTGGCCTGAATGCCACAAGTTGCATCGACCTGAACGTCGGAAACTTCTTCGATCTGAACATCGGAAAACTGGCCTGAACGCCACTTCGGTCTGGATACCGGAAAACTGGCCTGAATGCCACTTCGGTCTAGATACCGGAACACTGGCCTGAATGCCACTTCGATCTGAACATCGGAAATTGGCCTGAATGCCACTTCGATCTGAATATCGAAAAACTGGCCTGAACGCCATTTCGGTCTGAATACCGGAAAACTTCATGCCCGTTAGCATCGGCAGAAATAGGGAAAGATAATAGAGGCGGCGCATGGGCCAATGACACTTGCTGGGGATAACCAAGGTAAGTCATGAACAATCTTCAGTCTGAGTACTGGAAACAACTTCTAGCTTATCACTTGGGATAACGAGAATGTTTTATGCTTACATGCGTATGTTTGAATTTTTCAATGGCGTAATGCTCCATGAAAATGGAAATGCTACGCGATTTGGAAGGATGCAATGCAATATGATTCTACATGCAGGGATGCGAAATGCTGGGTAGAATGCCAAGCCGAGGCAAGGGGATCTGCTGGGGAAATGACTACCATCCTCTGGGCTCTGGCCAGGCTGCTGGAGATACACACCACAATGAACTCTGTGGGGAGATGACTAGCCATGCGGTGTTCTGGCCATACCGAGACTCTGATCGGGGAAAGAATGGCATTGGAAGCCTGCTACTGAGGAAAGCTACAATGGTTCTGGCAACCACGATTTGTGAGAGATGACTCAGCAGGGGGAGCAAACACTGATACGGTATCGAGGTTCTGCTTCAAGAAAAGAAACCATGGATCTGGCATTGGGATTATCGATCTGGCATCGAACTCTAAGGAGCAGCCACTTCTGCTGGGAAGATACAGTCTGGCACTGTCAACTCCGTTGGGGATATGTAGTCTGGTACTATCAACTCTACTGGGGAGTGTATGTCCTGAAACAACCGCTTGGGGAAGTACGGTGGTGAGAAACTGCTGGGGATTGAAGAATCCAACGCTCTGATCAGCTCTGCAGGGATAAGACACCGAATTTGTCTGTTGGTGACTTCACTGAGGAAGATATTCACGATCATCTGCAGGGAATTTTAAGGAAATGCCCCGAGGGTATCTGTTCTGAATAGACGATCCAAAGCACTTAAAATTTACAGCAATTTTAAATGTTTATTAAGCATGTACCTGTAAAGCCCTTATGTGTCATGATGCAATGTTTATCAAAAATTCGGACGTCATTTTTGCAAACAAAACAGTAAAATGAAAATGAAAACAGAGATATACTGAATAACATGATTTTATTGATTGAATGGCCTCTGAATAAGCATTTACATTAAGAAGCAATCCCTGGAAAGAGGTAATCGCACAATAGATAAAAACAGAAATTAATCTAATGGCAATGTGAAATGGATTTCTATTGGGTTCCAATTCTGCTATGACTTGCCCGTCTTCAAGATCCTCCAGATGATCAGCCTTCTGAAAAGGTGATTGGACTGTTTCCTACCTTTCGAAAATTTCCAGTCATCGACACGAGATGAGATTCAGAACTACTCAGAACGCAGTCATTCGCTTAATCCCTAACTTTTGCCTGGATCGCCCTTTTCGGGTTTTCAATCCACCGGGATACCCATTTTTGCCTAAGTTGCCTTTTCAGGTTTTCAACTTACCGGGTGTACAATCTTTTTTTTTTTATTTTTGTCCCTAATTTTTGCCCGAACCCTTTCATTTTCTTGGTTCGCCGGGACGCCCATTTTTGCCTGGACTACTCTTTTTTACTGTCCAGCGGGTCTATTTTATGCGAAGTATTTTTTAACTGCGTCTGAGTTCACAGGGGAAGTGAAGTTTTCACCATCCATAGTTGCAAGCATTAAGGCCCCACCATCAAAAACCTTGGTGACAATATACGGTCCATCATAGTTAGGAGTCCACTTGCCCCTGTGATCTGTCTAAGGAGGAAGGATCCTTTTCAACACTAAATCTCCGACTTAGAAACAACGAGGACGCACTTTCTGATCAAAGGCTCTCTTCATCCGACTCTGATACAACTGCCCATGACAAATGGCTGCCATTCGCTTCTCTTCGATAAGACTCAACTCATTGAACCTTGTCCGAATCCATTCAGCTTCATCTAACTTGACATCCAACATGACTCTTAGAGAAGGAATCTCCACTTCAACAGGTAGGACTGCTTCCATACCATACACCAGGGAGTAAGGGGTTGCCCCGGTCGATGTACGTACTGAAGTACGGTACCCATGCAAGGCGAAGGGTAGCATCTCATGCCAATCTCTGTACGTGACGACCATCTTCTGCACAATCTTCTTTATGTTCTTATTTTCCGCCTCAACAGCGCCGTTCATCTTAGGGCGGTAAGGGGAAGAATTGTGATGCTGAATGTTGAAGTTCTGACACAACTCCTTCATCATTTTGTTGTTGAGATTAGAACCATTATCAGTAATGATTCTTTCGGGAATCCCATAGAGACAAATGATTTCTTTCTTGATGAAACGGGCAACCACATGTCTGGTGACATTCGCGAACGACGCTGCCTCGACCCACTTGGTGAAATAGTCGATGGCAACAAGGATGAAGCGATGCCCATTGGAAGCAGTCGGCTCAATCTTTCCAATCATGTCAATGCCCCACATGGCGAACGGCCACGGCGAAGACATCACATTCAGAGGATTCGGCGGTACATGCATCTTATCAGCATAAATTTGGCATTTATGACACTTCCGAGCATACTTGAAGTAATCTGACTCCATGGTCATCCAATAATAACCCGCTCTCAACAATTTCTTAGCCATTGCATGTCCGCCGGCATGAGTACCGAAGGAACCTTCATGAACTTCCTTCATTAACATGTCCGCCTCGTGTCTGTCCACGCATCTGAGCAAAACCATGTCGAAGTTCCTCTTATACAACACATCGTCTTTGTTCAAGAAGAAACTGCCTGCCAATCTTCTCAAAGTCTTTCTGTCATTGTTGGATGCCCCTGCAGGGTACTCTTGATTCTTCAGAAAGCACTTGATATCGTGATACCAGGGCTTGTTATCGACTACCAGTTCAGCAGCAAACACATACGCGGCCCTGTCAAGGCGCATCACATCGATCCTGGGAGCATGGTTCCAACGAATTACCTTGATCATGGAGGATAGAGTAGCAAGTGCGTCTGCCATCTGGTTCTCATCACGAGGTATATGATACAATTTTACTGTTGTGAAGAAAGTCAACAGTCTTCTCGTGTAATCTCTGTAGGGGACCAGAGTGGGCTAGAGAGTATTCCAATCACCATTCACTTGATTAATCACCAGAGCTGAATCTCCGAAGATGTCCAGAGTCTTGATTCTCAGATCAATGGCTTGCTCAATGCCCAAGATACAGGCCTCGTACTCAGCTTCATTATTTGTGCACTCAAAAGTCAAACGAGCGGTGAAAGGTATATGGGCACCTTTCGGAGTTGTAATGACAACGCCAATTCCACTTCCTCTAGCATTGACAGCCCCATCAAACAACAAAGTCCACTTTTCGTTTGGATCAGGTCCCTCCTCAACAACTGGCTCTTCATAGTCTTTTATCTTGAGGAACATGATGTCTTCATCAGGGAATTCAAACTTCATCGGTTCATAATCATCAATCGGTTGCTCGGCAAGGTAGTCTGACAGAATACTACCTTTGATGGCTTTCTGGGATGTATACTGGATATCATACTCTGTTAGAATCATCTGCCAACGGGCAACACGTCCGGTGAGAGCCGGCTTCTCAAAGATGTACTTCACTGGATCCATCTTAGAAATTAACAAGGTAGTATGGTTTAACATATACTGCCTCAGTCGGCGAGCAGCCCAGGCCAAAGCACAACAAGTTTTCTCAAGCTGCGAATATTTGATTTCACAGTCGGTAAACTTTTTGCTAAGGTAATATATGGCATGCTCTTTTCGACCAGACTCGTCATGCTGTCCCAATACACACCCCATCGAGTTCTCAGTCACTGACAGGTACATTATCAGAGGTCTCCCAAGAACTGGAGGTATAAGGATTGGAGGTTTCTGCAAATACTCTTTTATCTTCTCAAAAGCCCTTTGACAATCTTCATTCCACCTGATAGTCTGATCTTTCCTCAGCAATTTGAAAATTGGCTCACACGTGGTTGTTAGGTGAGAGATGAACCTTGCAATGTAGTTCAACCTCCCTAAGAAACTACGGACTTGCTTCTCTGTTCTTGGCTCAGGCATTTCCTGTATTGCTTTCACTTTGTCAGGATCCACCTCAATCCCTTTTCCGCTAACAATAAAACCCAGCAATTTTCCCGATCTCACCCCGAAAGTGCACTTGTTCGGATTAAGTCTCAGTTTGAATTTCCTCAAACGCTCAAACAGTTTCTGCAAATTCACCAAATGTTCTTCTTCTGTCTGAGATTTGGCAATGATATCATCCACATAAACCTCGATTTCATGATGAATCATATCATGGAACAGAGTTACCATAGCTCGTTGATATGTTGCTCCGGCATTTTTCAGACCAAACGGCATCACCTTGTAGCAGAAGGTGCCCCATGGGGTTATGAAAGTTGTCTTTTCCATGTCTTCTGGTGCCATCTTGATTTGGTTATAGCCAGAAAAGCCATCCATGAAAGAGAATACCGAGAACTGAGCTGTATTATCCACCAAAACGTCGATGTGAGGTAATGGGAAATCATCTTTAGGGCTAGCTCTATTCAGATCCCGGTAGTCGACACACATCCGTACCTTTCCATCCTTCTTAGGTACTGGGACGATGTTTGCAACCCATGGCGGATAATTGGTGACTGCTAGAAACCCTGCATCCAACTGCTTTTGTACTTCTTCCTTTATCTTGACAGCCATCTCTGGTCTTGTTCTTCTGAGTTTCTGCTTGACCGGAGGACAACCTTCTTTGAGAGGCAAGCGGTGTACCACGATGTCTGTGTCCAGCCCGGGCATGTCCTGATAAGACCAGGCGAAGATGTCAACGTATTCTTGCAGCAATTCAATCAGCCCTTTCTTCACATCATCTCTCAAAACAGCCCCTATCTTAATTTCTCTCTTGGCGTCCTCGGTGCCGAGATTAATCACTTCAACAGACTCTCGATGCGGTTGAATAACCCTTTCCTCTTGTTTTAATAACCTGGTAAGTTCTTCAGGGAGTTCACAGTCTTCATCACCCTCTTCTTCAGCTTGAAAGATTGGATTTTCAAAGTCGAAGCGAGTCGTAGCAGAACCGTTATCAATAGGATCCGGTGACGTGCATCTGCATGAGTGATGGTATGTGCTTATGAGTGTGAACAAGAAGTGGAAACTAAACAAAACATCGCCATTTTTTTTTTTTTTTTTTTTTTATTTTGAAAAACTGCAAAAATAGAAAGACAGTGAACGAAATATTTGAATGCAAAAAGACGTCCTTTATTTATGATAAAAATGCAATTGTCACATAGATGAGCCCTACAATGAGTCGTTACGCCCTAGGCGGAACGTAAGACTTGGATATGCATGAATAAACAAAGAAAATTACTCCTTCAGAAAAGTGACTTGGACAATCTCCTCAGAAGACCAATGGTTGATGACTTCACCCGGGATCTTCGGACGCACCCAGTTGTCGATGTCACAATCACTATCCCCATCTTCTTCGTCGACTGCAGAGACTTGACCATACTGAATGATGCCAGCACTGGAGAAAGTGATCGACCCCTGAAGTGTTGTAGAAGTCGAAACTGGCTGATACCCAATACCGAACTTATCTTCTTTCACTGGTAATTCCAACAGACGTCCCCAACCGGGAGCAACACCTGAATCCACCACGGCCCGTGCCTGCTTAAAGGATGAGATAGAGGCACCCGCCTTAACCTCTTCCACCGGAGCTGCATCCTTGACTTGAACTGACTCAAAAGCCTGACACAGAGTCTCATGAATTTCACCTTCTACTTCTACATACTTGAATGTAGACAGGTTACTGACCAGGATGTCCTCCTCACCACAGACGGTGATAATTCGTCCGTTGACCGGAAACTTAATCTTCTGGTGTAGAGTTGAAGAGACTGCCCCAGCATTATGGATCCAAGGACGACCCAGCAAGCAACTGTAGGAAGGACTGATATCCATCACGTAGAAGACAGTATTAAAGGTTTGCGATCCAATCAAAATTGGCAATTCTACCTCTCCAAACACCGACCTCTTAGAACCATCGAAGGCTCTCACAATAAGATCTGAAGGTTTCAAGACCAAACCCTCTACTTCTAACTTCGACAGGGCTCTCTTGGGTAGCACATTGAGAGAGGAGCCTGTATCCACCAGAACATGCGATAACACGGTGTCTCTGCATTCCATCGAGATGTGCAGAGCCTTGTTATGATTGCGTCCGGCTGGTGTTAAGTCAGAATCAGTAAAACCTAACCCGTTGCTTGTATGCACATTGGCGACGATCCCTTCTAGTTGGTTTACCGAGATCTCTTGAGGTACATAAGCAGCATTAAGAACCTTCAGAAGTGCCTCCCTGTGTGCCTCCGAACACAATAGGAGTGAGAGAATGGATATCTTGGACGGAGTCTGAATCAACTGATCGACTACCTTGTAATCGCTTTTCTTTATGATTCTCAGGAGCTCGTCCACATCCTTTGCAAAAGTGGGCTCAGAACTTCCCTGGGGTGCAGAGGTATCCCCGTTCATAGCTTGCTTGCCCTTGGCTTTCGCCACAGCATCAGTATTATCAGCTTGGGTAATCGGTGGTGAGAACAGTCTACCACTCCTGGTGAATCGCCCAATTCCACCGACATTATCTACTGCGGGATCTTCAAGTTCAGGCTTCTGACCCTCTTCTACTTTCAGTGGCCGTTCCACCTTACGATCGTGCGTATACACGCTCCCCCCATAATGCCACGGAATGGCCCTCTCACTGGTGAAGGGTAAAGGACCAGGGGTTGTGATGGTCATAGTAGATCGTCGCACTGGTGGCACGGGTTGCGCTTCTGGCACACTGATCTGATTAGTTGGGTAGAAAATAGTGATAGTAGCAATGTCACAGTCGTACTCAGAAATCTCATTCATTGAAATGCAAGCATCCGAAACATCGAAATCAAGTTCAATTACATCATTATGGATTACAGAAACAGTAGGAACAACATCTGCGAATTCATCAGTAGCATCTTCAAACCCTTCTTCCTCAACCCCTTCCGCAGACTCTTGGACAGACAGACCCTCAACCTGGAGGATACCTTTGTCGAGCAAGGCCTGAATACCCTACTGTAGTTTCAAACAGCCTCCACTCTGAGTGGCACAATCCAAACAACCCTTCCCACAACCGGGGAAGACATCGGCCTTCAGCAAGCATCCTTTGATATCCAACAATGGAGTCTTCAACTTCAACACATCCTTAATGGACTTGGCTTTTCCCTTTACCATGTTAACATTCGCACCACCATGCTGGGGCATGGGATTGTTAACGACATTCGGAGCCGGCGCAAGGTCGATGGCCTTTGAATCTATGAGGTCCTGAACTACGTGCTTAAAAGCTTTGCAGTTCTCAATATTGTGGCCAGGTGCCCCAGAGTGGAAGCTACACCTAGTGTTGGCGTCATAACCCACCGGAAGTCTACCAACAGGAGGAGCCAGAGTGTGCAATTGCACAAGTTGTAGTTGTTGAAGACTAGAAAGCAACTGAGCGTACGACATTGGAAGGGTGTCGAAACGCCGGTCCATCATCCTTTGCCTCTGTTGATAAGCGGGTCTGTTACCCGGTTGTTGCTGCTGTTGATACTGAGCTGGTTGACGTTGTGATTGTTGTTGTTATAGTGGTGCTGCAACTGGAATGGTCACAGCCGCAACATACGGTTGCTGATGATAATTCTGAAAGTTATTCCTCCGGTTATCCCTGTTCTGATAGGAAGATATGGCATTCGCATCCCCTTCTCTCCTCTTCTGTCCCTGAATGAACGGCTTCTTCACCCCTGATGAGGATCCACCTCCACTCTGGCTCTTATAGGTCTTTAGGTAATTCTCCACCCTTTCTCTAGTAGAGACCACATCAACAAAGTTGGAAGCATTGCACCCCACCAGACGCTCCAGATAAGGTCCAGGCAGCGTATTCATGAACATGTTGGCCATTTCCTTTTCCAACATAGGAGGCTGAACACGGGAAGCTGTATCCCTCCAGCGCTGAGCGTATTCCCTGAAGCACTCATTGCTTTTAAGAGACAGATTCTGAAGTTGAGTTCTGTCCGGAGCCATGTCTGCATTATACTGATACTGCTTCACGAAAGCCTCTGCCAAATCCCTCCAGCAACGGATGTGGGCTCTGTCCAGCCTCATATACCATTCCAAGGATGCCCCAGCTAGGCTATCCTGGAAGAAGTACATAAGTAGCTTCTCGTCATCAGAGTATGCAACCATTTTACGGAAATAGGCTTGCACGTGAGTTTTGGGGCAAGAGCTGCCATTGTATTTGTCGAATATCGGGACCTTGAATTTCGGTGGCACCCTTACACCTGGGACCAGCCCCAAGTCAGCAACATCTACTCCCAAAGGATTCTGTCCTTCCACTGCTTTCAACCTCTCTTCCAATCTTCTAAACATGGGGTCCATGCCAAAGTCTTCCTGAAGCAAGGGGAACTGATCATCCTGACCATCCTGAATAGGTTGTTGATCTAGGTTGACATGTAGGATCGGGATAGGCCCCGGTCCATTGGGACCATTAGCCTCTCCAGCTGGAGGATCAGCCAACGTCTCCGGTTGAGTAATAGGAGGATCCCTCTGCACCAACAATCTAAGCTCCTGCTGTCCTTGAGCCACCCCTTGAACCAAATCCATGAATTGATTCATGCGAATCTTCATCTCGGCGAGCTCTGCTTGTAGGCTCTCCATCACTCTCTGTTGATTCCTTCGGGTACCGTATCGGTGAATGCCTGAGTCAGCTATCCTGCTAGTGGGACACCAAACAAAATGAGAACACTGCAGCGGTACCTGTTATGCAAAATATGACAATGAATATGTAAATGCAATGACATGTTTATCAATTCCAAAAGGTATTCTACCCCCTTGATTCCAGTCTCACATCAGGTGAATAGTGCAAGAAGACTGAGTCATGGATAAACCTCTGAGATCAAGATGCAACAAAGGGAAACCAACATACAAATGAGTTCCAGGAAAAGGGCCTTAGCTAAAAGTACATCAAAAGAGGATCCCCACAACAAGCCTGTGGATTATCACTTCACAACAACAAAACAAAAGGGAAAGGGAGGAACATAAACCAAGGATCAGCCTCCTGTATACAACCCATAAGGACTGCTCCTCACTTCATCCAGTAATGCCACCGTGTCGGGATGACCTGGAGATTCTGTCAAATGCCGGATAAGCAGATTCCTCTTGTGAATGATCCCATCCAGTTCGTTGATGTGTTCTCTGTAGTAATTCCCATCATCTTCTCCGAATACCTCTTCAAGTCTGGATTTCTTCAAACCTGCCAACACCTTGAGTTCTTCAATCTGTCCTCGAGCCTCATTGAGTTGATCTATGATGTAGCCATTAGTAGAACAGGCGCACATAAGCTCATTGTTCTTCCCCTTCAGCAAAGTCGTCAATTTCTCTATTTGACCAGTCAGTTCGGCTACTGTCTCCTCCTCCTTTGCCCTCCGAGAAGTTGAAAATGCATCCCATTGCTCCTGCCACCCAGCTAATTTACCATGAGCATCTACTAACTGCTGCTTGACTCGCCTCAACTCAGAACTGGATGATCTCAAGGCTTCGTCTGTCTTCCTGAAGAAGTCCACCTCCACAGCAAATTTCCTCTCTGCTTCCTTTTGCACTCTGACGGCTTCCCCTTTCTGATATTCTGCCTCCTGGAATTGATGCATACAGTCTTGCAACTTCTCACTTAACTCTGAGTTCTTGGTTTGAAGTCCATCCATGGCACTCTTCAACTTGTCGTACTCCTCTCGACTCACCATTGTTGACTGCTCAGAAGTAGGTGGATACAAAGGTTCTTCAATAGGGAATGGCAGACCAAACTCTTCGACTCTTCCTTGAAGCCACTCTTCATACCGAGGGTAAGCTCTACAATCTCCTTTTCCAAGCACAGTTCTTCCCTTCTTGATCACCTTGAGCCAGGCTTCAGCTGCCTTACGGGCTACCGTCAAATCAGGCGAAGAATGGAAAAACAGAGATTCTTCCACATCCTTTTCCAAAGGCGGAGTTCTTAAAGCATATCCAAACTGTCTAACTGCTAGAGAAGGATTATAGTTGATTCCTCCTCTTCTTCCTACCAACGGAACATTTGGGAAGTTCCCACAACTATGAATAATATCTGCCCGAAGCAAGCTCCGGTCGGACCACCAAGAAATATCTTCAGCTCTCAACCCCATCAATCTCTTCGACCAACTCAACGAGTCCTTGACATTAGCGAACACTCCTGATTTGGGTAGGTGAGAACTGAACCACTTATAAAACAAAAGCACACAAAAATTCAACAACCCTCCTTTTCTATTCTTATTTCTGTGGTGCACTGAATGAAAGAAATCTCCTAGCAAGGTTGGTACTGGATTTCTCAACACAAAGAGGCGTATTGCGTCCATGTCCACAAATTTGGCAACATTAGGGAACAAGACAATCCCATACACACAAAGAGCCAATACAACATTGAAACCCCTCTGGTTACCGTCTTCCAGTTTCTTCTTTGCTTCTCCCAATAAGAAACTCAGATGGAAACCACTAACTTCTCCCTTCTGACGCATATTAGCCTTCCAGACTGATTCCTCCAAATATGTGGCTGAAGCAACCATGCTGAGATCGGGCAGAAACTCAGAACTGTAGAACAATAACTGTGACCTGATAGGAACTCTGAGAAAACTGGCAACCTCCTCCAAAGTAGGGACCAAAATATAATCCGGGAAAGTGAAACCTCTCAGTGGAGGGTCATAGAACTGTAGCAGTGTGAATAGGGCGTCATGTTGATCTTTGGAAAGAACCGTGACGAAACTTAGAATCAAACCGTAATCCTTTCGGAATCCTTCTAGAGAATCAGGACCCATTAACTACATCAACTGTTGGATGGGCTCCAAACAGACCACCGGAAACTTGTAGGCGACCAGTCTCCTTCTGCCAATATCCATCTTCAGAAAACCCCCGACCGGAATCAAGAAGAAGATTTAAACCCCCTGGAAATGGATAAACATGTGTTAAATGATATGAATGCAAATGATGTGATGATGTGAATGCAATGCAGTGGCATGTCAATCAGGATTGTTGTATCTGCTTGAACATCTGTCGGGTTACACTGTCTGAAGAGAGAACCACTGAGGAATATAATACAAGATCAAAGCTCTGCTCCAGAAAACCGGGTTGGTTGGAGGTTAAGGTTTCCTGAATTTAGCCCGCCCCTCACTGGTAGGTTCTAAGAACAGAAGTTCGTCAACTTCAGCCCTTCAGTCGCGAATAATACGTTTACCACTGAAGGTTTGGCATTATTACGGGATAAAAGACCTCCACTGACTCCCCTCAACAGGACATCCTAAAGCAAGTTCCCAGTCTCGGGGTCCTCGGATTGATCAGCGAGAATGCGCCCACCAGAGCTAACATAATCACGTCTCGGAGGAGAGGCCTCGACTGAGTTCTCGGGAAATGGTCACCAGAGTCGACAATTTCTAAAGGAACATCATGTCGTTACGGAACATCCGTAGGACATAATATATCCAAGAGAAACCTCGTCTGGGTGTGGTTCTTCACGAACGACTTAACGTAGCAACATGCCACGCAAGCCTCATGATCATCCACTCTAAAACCTGTGTGTACACTCAAGCCTGGGTAATGGGCTTATCTCTCGTAGAACATCCCATCCCAACAAACAAACAACAGCTCCAACAGATACAGCAAATGAATGCAAGCAAATAAGTAAATAAATGTACAAAAGCATGAACACCCACTAAACAAGAAAATCACACAAGCTAGGAGGGACTCGCTTAGGGAAGATGGACCAGCAAGAGGTCAACTTCTTAAGTCCCCAGCAGAGTCGCCAGCTGTCGCAACCTGAAAAATACAGTGTGCGAAAAAACAACCGGCGAAAGAAAATGACAGAAGAGTCGCCACCGTGCGTTATTTATCCCAAGGGAGGGAAAGGAAACGCTCGAAGTAAACCTGAAAAAGGAACAGGACAAGACGGGGTCTCGCAACCAAATCTTGGGTTCGGGAGTCGGTTATGCGAAGGGAAGGTATTAGCACCCCTACGCATCCATAGTACTCTACGGGATCCACTTTTGTGGTTTTCGTCTAAAGGGTGTGGGTTTACCTAATGTGTTTATTTACTAAAAAGGTTAAGAGAAATGACTCGCGCGGATGTCGCATCCACTGCATACGTATCTCATCTGAATATGAGAATCAGAGTCTTCGTAGCTCGGCTGACCTATGGGTTGGGGGGATGTGTGCTCGCTAAGACATCGCGTCTTATGCCTACGTATCTCATCTGGAATGAGAATCAGAGCAAGCCGTAGTTCGGCTAACTACGGGGTTATGGATTGGGTTTTGGACGAACGACATTACTACGCAATCTACCGGATGCTCGACCTTTGGAGACTTACTCGCCTGTAGTAGAAGGAGTAAACGTGTTGCTTTGGGTTTTAGGGTTTGGGATGCTCGAGGGCAAAAAGGCAGTCCTTGACGAAGGAACCGCGCTACCTGCAGGGATATGAATACAAAACACAAAACATGTATCTCAAAGTAAAATGCCACCAAGGGGCTCAAACATTGCCTCCTATCGAGGTCTTCCAGCTAAGAAAGCGATAAAGTATGAGAAAGGGAAAAAATTACCACACGGATAAAGATCCGAAGAGTAAAACTCCAGCTGGACCGTTAAAGGAAATCAGTCAACACGAATAATCAGAATAAAACTCCAGGGGGTATCCCTGCAAGAGTGTATGAGTCCTCACAAAAACTCGACAAAAAGGTTAGACAAACAAGATGAGATCCCGGGAAAACAATGGCATGGCAACACCAAAAACAGGTTAGAACAAAACAGAACAAAAAGCAGATACTATCACGTTCGCGACTGCTTCGCCTAGCGAAGGCTTAGCGAAGCTTCGCTACAGGCTCGCCTAGCGAAGCGGCTAGCGAAGGCCTGCGGGTTTTGGATTCCTCCTTGATAACAGTTCGATCTCTATGATCCGAAAC
This sequence comes from Lathyrus oleraceus, assembly GCF_024323335.1. Taxonomy (NCBI): domain Eukaryota; kingdom Viridiplantae; phylum Streptophyta; class Magnoliopsida; order Fabales; family Fabaceae; genus Lathyrus; species Lathyrus oleraceus. Next base: position 217,765,427 of record NC_066583.1, read on the forward strand.
CCTGTGGTATCCAACTCATAAACGAAAATGATTAAAACATTCAAGGTATTGTTATACATATTCATACACAAATATAAACCCGTGGGCAAAACCAGATGTTACCTCATATATTCACAATATTCAAATTCGAGGCGTAAAGTAGTAGGAACAAAGGCATACCTGATGAGAGAGACTGATTAGGATTGAATGGTGCGGCCGGATCTGCAAAGTAGCACTAGGGTTCGTGTGAGGCGGAGTGAACTTCTCAGAGCTGCCTGAAGATTGCTGCAGAGTAGTTCCTAGGTCTCTTTCTCCAGTCTCTGGTCTTTTCTGTTCAGCCAGTGTTCAGCTTATCTCATTGACTACTCTGGTATTTATAGGCCAAATTTCGCAGCTTGTGGGCTTTGAATGAGGACAGCTCAAGCCCAAAACTTTTCTGTTATGTTCTGCAATACGCGCCCTTCGCCTAGCGAAGGATCTGCTCGCCTAGCAAGCATGACAGTACTCTTCGCTAGGCGAAGCATCTGCTCGCCTAGCGAGCATGACAGCTCAACAGCAGATTCTCGCTTCTTCCAGCTTGGCGATTTGTACGGTGAATAGGCCTCATCTGGCCCTGTTGGTAGTACCTCAAGTCTTTTCCTTGTGTTGACTGACCATTTGAATAAAACCCACAAAGTGTCCTGGATGATGTCCGAGCTTCTAGGAGCTAATCCCGATTGACATGATGCAATGTGGTATGAAATGCTAAATGACCTAAAAAGTGAATGCATGAATGAGGAGGGCAAATTTTGGTGTGTTACAATTAGCTGGCAACTTTTACCTGAATGGTGATGTGCTTTATAAGAAAAATTTCGATATGGTCTTGCTCAGATGCGTGGATAGACACGAAGCGGACTTATCGATGACTGAAGTCCATGAAGGTTCCTTTGGTACTCATTCCAATGGACATGCTATGGCTAAGAAGATGTTTAGAGAAGGTTACTATTGGCTGACAATGGAATCTGACTGTTGAAAGTTTGTAAAGAAATGCCACAAGTGTCAAATTTATGCAAATAAAATTCATGTTCCTCCTACATTATTGAATGTCATTTCTTCTCTATGTCCCTTCTCCATGTGGAGAATTAATATAATTGGCATGATTGAGCCTAAAGCTTCGAATGGACATCGTTTCCTTCTAGTGGCTATTGATTACTTCACAAAGTGGGTTGAAGCGGCATCATACGCAAATGTAACCAAGCAAGTTGTTGTGAAGTTTATCAAGAATCAGATTATATGCTGGTATGGTGTGCCAAGTAAGATCATTACTGATAATGGATAGAACTTGAACAATAATATGGTGGAAGCTCTTTGTAAAGACTTCAAGATTGCACATCATAATTCTTCTCCCTACAGACCTAAGATGAATGAGACTGTTGAATCTGCGAACAAGAACATCAAGAAGATCATTCAGAAAATGGTTTTAACATACAAAGATTGACATGAGATGCTCCCATTCGCTTTGCATGGGTACCGTACATCTGTCCGTACTTCAATAGGGGAAACCACTTTCTCACTTGTTTATGGTATGGAAGTTGCACTCTCGGTAGAGGTTAAGATCTCATCATTATGTGTTTTAATGAAAGCCAAGTTGACAGAAGCTGAATGGTACCAAACCAGATATGATCAGCTAAATTTAATTGAAGAGAAGAGGTTGATTGCCATGTGTCAGGGTTAGTTGTATCAACAAAGAATGAAGAAGGCATTTGATAAGAAGGTCAGACCCCGTGTGTTCCGAGAAGGTGACCTTGTGCTCAAGAAGATTCTATCTTTCAAACTTGATGCTAGGGGTAGATGGACTCCTAATTATGAAGGCCCATATGTTGTTAAGAGAGCCTTTTCAGGTGGTGCTTTGATTCTTACAACTATGGATGGTGAAGAGTTCACTCGTGCTGTGAACGCTGATGCAGTCAAGAAATACTTCGCCTAAAAAGAAAAGAACAACTTGCTAAGTTGAAACCCTGAAAAGGGCGGCTTAGGCAAAAATGAGCGTCTCGGTGGATTGAAAACCCGAAAGGGCGATCCAGGCAAAAATTAGAGACATGAAACAAAAAAATTATTCAGATAGATTGAGTACCCCACCCTGGGGCAATCTATGCGAAAAATAGGGATTATGGCAAGTAACTGCATTCGGTTGGTCCTGATCATTGGAGCAATTTTGAGCAAGTCAGTCGGTTCTGATTCATCACTCTCAATCGAAGCCAAGAGCGTAGCGGATATTGAAGTTGGTAGAAGGATTCATGATCATTGTATTCAATGTATCCCTTTTCTATGTAAATTACCATTTTTCAACTTTTGTAAAAGATCTATGGAGTCTTGTCATTTACAGACTACCATCCTATTAAATAAAGTTGAGCCTTTTATCCAATTGTTTCTACTCTTATTTATTAATCCAAATAGAATTGAATCTTGTGATGATAATTTTGAAATTGAATTAATAAGTAAAAATCATTTTTCTCAAATAATAACGAAAGCAATTACTTTAAAAAAGCAATCAATTACAGTAAGGAATATCAACAACAATCTGAGAACAGGTAAGTCCTAATGTGCGAAGCATTGTTAGTTTCCCCCAAGCGGTTGGTTTGATAGCCTTTTCCTCCCCAACAGCAAGTCAGTTTCCCCAGTTGAGTTTGTAATCACCTCCTCAACTGAGTTGTAGGCTTACATCCTCAACAGTTCGCATGGACCCAGCAGAAAGTTTTATATTTTGTAAGTCCCCATTAGAGTTCATTTCTGATCCCCGACAATGTTGATTCTTGAGCAGTATTTGATTTGGTCCCCTGCGAGGTTGTCTCATTTGATATGACGTTGACCTAAAATTCCCTGTAGAGTTGACAGTTCAAGTCCTCGCCAGATCTTCTCTCTCTAGTCCCATCCAGATTTGAGATGTTCAGAGCCAATTGATTTGCATCCATTCCCTAGCATGTTTCTCCAGATGGTGTTTCCATCTTGTCGAGATTAGCCGAGTGTTGTAAATGATGATTCAAATCAGTGACATTTGTATCCTTTGTGATCGTTTTATCAGTATAATCATCAATCATATACATGCACATTCATACATCAGATAGTTCATTATGCATGCTATTGCATTTGATTCCTTATTTTTTGATCCTCTGCTATGGTGATATTGTTTCTCCATGCAGATTTGGTGTGTCTGTCCTCCTTCAATTGTAGAGTGTCAGCCCCTTAAGTAAAAAGATTTTAACCTTTCTCACTCCCCACTGAGTTATTTCCCCGTGGATGATTATTATTTCAGTTTCCTCCGCAGTTGATTATCTGGATGGAACCACCCCCCTGAGTTATACCCTCATCGAGTCGAGTCTTTGATTGATCGTTTCTAGCTCTTACCTAGACAGATATTTTTGGTCCCCTGAAAGTCTATTACCCAGTAACTGGAAATATTCTTTTCGATTTACGAGTATTTTATTTTTAACCAATACCCGATAGGAGTAATTTACCACCTTTATTTTCTTCAGCGGATTCGTTTTCACATTTCCCCAGGCAATCTATCCTTGATATGATCATCTTAATTGATGACCGATATTCTCCCTTTTTGGTTTTCTATCCAGTAAAAAGGTAGTTGTAATCCCTATTTCATTCCACAGAGAGTTAATCCTTGATATGTTCATCCTAACCGATGACGGGTTTTCTCCTCTTTGCGGTCTTCTGCCCAGTAACCGGTAGTTGTAAATCCTACTTTTCCTCAGAGAGTTAATCCTTGATATGTTCATCCTAACCAATGACGGGTTTTCTCCTCTTTGCGGTCTTCTGCCCAGTAACTGGTAGTTGTAAATCTTACTTTCCCCTCTGAGTCTATCCTTGATATGTTCATCCTAACCGATGACATATTCTCTTTTTGGTATTCCTACTTTTTCAAGCAGTCTATCCTTGATATGTTCATCCTAACCGATGACACATATTCTTCCTCTGAGTCTATCCTTAATATGTTCACTTTAACCGGTGACGGATATTCTCTCTCTTTGGTCTTCTGCCCAGTAACCGGTAGTTGTAAATCCTATTTGATATATCCCCAGTAGGCTATTCTTACCCAGTAACCGGTAATGAATACACCTCCTTTTTCCTCAGCGATTCATCCTTGATATGTTTACCCTAACCGATAATGGATGCCTCTCCGTCAGATTACTTTATCTTCCTACCCGGTAACCGGTAATAGATAGTGTAATTCTGGTACTCCTGCGTTGAAGTTCATTCTTCCCTAATTGAGTTTAGGTGTGTATTTCCTTAGTGAAATTGCCATTGCCTTGTTTGGTTCAGGTATTTCAATTTTGTTCTGATCTACCCGTTTCCCCTGCATATTCTTCTTTATCCCCAACCGAGTCCTTCCATTGATTTATTTTCATGGAATTCCCCTCGTGTCTCCAGCATTTTTTTAAGTCGTAGCCTGGCCTACGCACAACTTTTATTCCCCAGAGAGTTTTCCTTACGTAATGCATTATGCTCCTATGGACTTTCAGTCTCTCCAGATTTCTTTTCCTTTGTGGCAATATTTTCCCCACAGAGATTATTTTAGCATTTTCATATCATATGCATCATGAGGTCTCTTAGGGACCAAAATTTGTTTCTATATGTTTTTATTTAAGTCCATTCTACTGAGTCGATACAAAGATTTTAACCTTCACATCCTCAGTTAGAATGTCCTTAAATAGGGGCAGCTGTAAGACCCTAATTTTGACCCTAAGATCCCTCATGCTATCTCATTATATGCATTGGCATTGGGATCACACCTTGGAATTCTCCTTACCCCTCATTCATTGGGATTACATTGGGAGAGGTCGCCAAGCACATGTTCATTGTATCATACTTTGTCTTTCATTATTTACTAACCAAAATACCAAAAATATGTCAATGTATAGTTTGTTGTTTTTGTAGGTAGTGTATGCCCACCTATGCTCCATCCAAGCTCATATCTAGGGTTTGAGACCCTCAATGCAAGGAGACTAATCAAGAGATGGTTCACCATGACTCTAGATATCATATATGGATCCCCATGGTCTTCACGTATCATTTTGATCAAGAATTCATCAAGAGTTGGAAGTTTGTTTTCCTTGGAAGCCCTAATTCATCTAGGTATCTTGTGTGACTTCTTCAATAAGTTTCTTCAACAATTGATCAAGTATTTCAAGGTATATTTTAGATTACATCATATTATGAATATATGATCCTCCATGAGTCCCAAAAGTCAAGAGAATGTCAAGTTTGCAAGATGGTTCATGGTGGTTGACCAGAGAAAGTTAACTGGTCAAAACTGGGGTTCCCTAGATCCTATCTCCTAAATTTTTTGTCATATGAAAATAATTCTAAGAGAAATGTTACTCAAAATTACATTCCAAACAACTTTAATGTTGAAGTCAAGAGCTAATTTTTCTTGGAAAGTCATTTTGTATGGTGAAAGATTATAGGTTATTTTGTCTGAACCCTAGTTAGGAGGTCAACTTCCCAAGACTATAACTTGCTCATTATTGATGATATGAAAGCCATTCAAGTACCATGATCAAATTCAAGATGTCTAATTCAATTTTGATGTTTGGAGTAAGTTCCAATTCAACTTCCAAATGCATGTTCCAAGAGGAAACATTATAGGTCACTTTGGACCACTACCATTGAACAAGTGATTTTCCCTAACTTCTAAAATGCATAACTCCTTCATCCCAAACCCAAATGAGATCAAATTTTTGACCAAATTTAAGAGGCTTGAAAGGGATACAACTTTGATGGAGTAATGTTTTCCATTTGAAGTCCATAGCAAAAGTTATTCAAGGTGGAAGAAGTGAACATTTGACTTGGTACTTAGAAAAATTTCAAATATGTTTGAATTTCCAAACTTCCACCTACAAATTCATCATGATCGAAGATTCAAATGGAAAAGTGTTCAACATGAAAGTTGTTCCCCTTGATCTCACCTTTCCAAAATGTTCAAGATCATCTCATTTGGGTCAAAATTGAAGGACTTGCGCATGGGTGCAATTTGTGGTACCATTTGGAAGAATTTCATGATCAAACTCATTCCAACTTTGCATGGCTTAATGCAACACTTTCAGCATGACCTATGCACGATTTTGGACATTTGCAAATGATTGTTTGGGCTTTGTGCACGCCCATGCTAGCTCAGGAAGAAACTTTCTCTTTTTGAACATTTGAAAGAAAATGTGTGGAAATCAATTGCATTCGATATAAATAGGAGTGCATTGTGATCATAACTCCATCAATACCTTGCCCACGCTTTGCCAGACCAATCCAAACCCTCCATTCCATATAATTTCTGAAGATTTCTTTTGAAATCGGGCTTGAACTTCATCTTCTATTTGGAAGTTCAAACTCCAGAAATTCACTTCCCTTTTCATCTCAATTGGCTTCTGCAAGCAAGAGGAAGAGAAAGCAAGCAAATCCAGATCAAGATCAAGTGAATTTGAAGCAACTCGAATGTGATTTTTCAGAAACTTCATCTCTTCGATGCTCTCTTAATTCTTCCCCATTCTTTGTGATTTTTGGTTGTCTGAAGTCCTACCGATGTAGGCAACAAGATTGAGTTGCTTTGAGGTTAAATCGAAGCAACTCAGTTCATGATCCTCAAAATTCAAATCCCTATATCTTTCTATATACTTGGAATTGGAGAAAATTGAGGCCATGTTCGAGCTCCTGAGCATTTTTTATTTGAATCCATGTCCTTGTTTTTATTTATTTTAGTGATGGTTGATGGTGGACCAGTCTGGTGAGGTCCACCAGAGTAGAAGACCGGAGCTTTAGCTTCGGTGGTGTGTTGTCACACCTCTCAACCATCAGACCTGTTTAAATTGTTTTAATCATGGCCTTTGGTTTTAATTACCAATGTTACGACGCGTTGACTAGGGTGTACCATGGATGACACACGCGTGGCCATAAGATCTGCCACCTCAATTAATGAGGGAGATCTAATGGCCCTTGTTTTTTTGTAATTTCTGATTTTTCATTTAATTCATTTATTTTGATTAATTCATAATAATTTCATTTTTAATCCAAAAAATATGGGACTTTCACCAAAAATCTTTAAATATTTTCCTCTTTCATTTTTTGGATTAATTTTGATATTTTTCATAAATTAAATGTTTTTATGCATATTTTTAATTGTTTAAAAATACTTCAGACTTTTCAAAAATCATGAAATTTTTTGTCTAAGGTCCTTTGACCTTGTTTGCCCTAGGATAAATCTCTTGGCCATTTATTTGGTATTTTGAAGAGATTTTAGGTTTTGACCAAATTAAATTGAATTTAAATGCATTTTTAATTTGATTTTTAATTGATTAATTGTGTAAAAATTATGTTGAGCTATTTTTATTGACTTGTGATGTTTGAATATTTGTTTGGGACTTGGTCAAGGTTTATTTGACTTTTGTTGAGTTAAAATCATTGGATTTAGAGGATTGATGAAATGTACATTTCATCTCCCAAAATGAAGGAATGATTTTAATTTGATAAAATTCCTCCCATGACCAATTTGTGTTTCTCTCATCTCCCCTCCCTCTTCATCTTCAATCCCATTCTTTTCCGTCCCTATCATTGACCAATGCAATCTCAAGATCCTAAGGCTAATTGGTTGACTAATAACCTTGTGTTAGATGAACCAATACAAGTATGGATGAGATAGGTCCCTCCTTTGATCTTTTTTATTTTAGTGTGTGGTATGTTTTAAGAGTTTAGTTCATTATAACAAATCTCTAACATGCATTAGCACCTAAATTTTCATTGCCCGACCTCAGATAGTTGTGACTTCTACATAAGTCCAATTATGATTGCTTAACATAGAACTAAATTTGACCCTAAAGGCATAGCATTCTAGTAAGTGAGATTGTAAGTCTCCCATATTTCATGGTATTGTGTGGGAATTTGGCATTTTTTCCTTCCTTTGGAAGATGTCTTGGTTCAAGGATACATGCTTGTGAATAGATGGTAGTGTTTTCCAAAGAATGACTTTATCAATTGAAAAGCAAAACTCCGCTAACATCTAATTAACTTTGACGAACACTAACTATTATTAACTTTGCTTTCCTTTCAAGTCATTTACTTTATGCAATTTAATTTTCAAGTCATTTACCATTCATTGCCATTTTCATATCATTTAACTTGTTTATGTTTATGCCATTTTCACTTTGCTCATTTGAGCCATATATTGTGATTGTATATATTTTCTTGTGTATTTTGTTTGTGTTTGTGGTCTTAGGACCTTAAGATGCCTAATAAACAACAAAAAAAAACCTAAAAAATGTTTGTGTGGACTGTTGGGTTTGATTTGAACTTTTGGACTTAGGATTAGGCAACATTCCATTTGTAAAAGGACTTGGCCAATGCCAACATTTCTGAGACCAAGTTATTGTAATTTGAGCATTCATTTGATGCAAGTATTGAGATCCACTTGAATTCATCTGCTACATGGTCTTGATGCAATTGTTATTTTGATCTCATGCCAAATACCTTATTCTAAATAAAATCAAGGAGCATTTCATCTGGTACATGAGAAGATAAAGAAGACTGCTAGCTATGGGATTTGCTTGCTTGGATGTGGCTATCTTTATTTGATGCATTGATCTTCATGATGTCTGATATTGCTAATTGCCTGATTGATTATTGCTTGATTCAAAATCCAAAGGGAAAATGGGTTTTCTATATGACATTCTTGTCTATTTGATTGCATCCTATTGGTCAGATCTTTTCAACCCTTAACTTTTAATTTTATGCTTAGGATTAGTCTCTTCATCTCCTCCCACTTCTTAAATTTCAAAGTCTCTCCCCTTTTCAAAAACTTTCTTTCCTTGTGATATCAAACTTAGACCTTATTTTAAATAGAAACTTTGGCCTTATGCCAATGGATTTTTAAACTTTTTCTTAAATCAAATTTGTAAATAATCTTAATCATATTGACTTAAAATTTCAAAAGACAAAAAAAAATAACAACCTCACTTAAAATTTTGGCCCTTTGTGCCCTTCTCAATTAAATTTTTGTTAAAATCAATTCACCAACTTTGAAATTGTTACCATGAACTACGAGGTTTTGATCCCTTATTTTTATGTTGGTACGTAGGCACAAGCCCGAAGGTCTTGTCAGAAGTATAATCAATGAATTCTTTTCTCATCCCCACACTCTATTTTTCTCAAAGATCTTTTATACCGAAAACACATACACACATAAAAAAGGGCTCCATAGGAGTACCTAGGGCACTTTGGGTGCTAACACCTTCCCTCTGTGTAACCAACCCCCTTACCTGTAATCTCTGGCATTTTATTAGTTTTGATTTGAAAACTTCTTATCTTTGGGTTTTGTTCGTACTTTTCCTTTTTCCTTTGGAAACAATAAATGCGCGGTGGCGACTCTGGTTTTATTGACGTTAAACTTATCCATAGTTTGATGGTCATGAATTTACCGCTACAAAAGCCATGTTGACTAAAGTTGAAGGGTGTCAGACCAAATATGACCAGCTGAATTTGGTTGAAGAGAAGAGATTGACTGCCATCTGTCACGGTCAGTTATATCAGCAAAGAATGAAGAAATATTTTGATAAGAGGTCAAACCTCATGTGTTCAGAGGAGGTAACATTGTGCTCAAGAATATTCTATATTTCAAACCTGATGCTTCGGACAAATGGACTCACAATTATGAAGGCCCATATGTTGTTAAGAGAGCCTTTTCAGGTGGTGCTTTGATTCTTACAACTATGGACGGTGAATAGTTCATGTGTCCCGTGAATGCCGATGCAGTCAAGAAATACTTCGCCTAAAAAGAAAAGAACATCTCGCTAAGTTGAAAACCCGAAAGGACGACTTAGGCAAAGATGAGCATCTCGGTGGATTGAAAACCCGAAAGGGCGATCCAGGAAAAAGTTAGAGACATAAAATAGAAAATTCATCCTGGTAGATTGAGTACCCCAACTTGGGGAAATCTAGGCAAAAATTAGGGATTATGGCAAGTAACTGCACTCGGTTGGTCATAATCTTTGAAGTAGTTTTGAACAATCATATGGTTATGATTCATCATTCTCAACCAAAGACAACCACCACGCTTTTATTGTTTCCAAAGGAAATGGGAAAAGTACGAACAAAACCCAAAGATAAGAAGTTTTCAAATCAAAACTAATAAAATGCCAGAGATTACAGGTAAGGGGGTTGGTTACATAGAGGGAAGGTGTTAGCACCCAAAGTGTCTTAGGTACTCCCAAGGTGCCTTTTTTATGTGTGTATGTGTTTTTGGTATAAATTATGTTTGATAAAATAGAGTGTGGGGATGAGAAAAGAATTCATTGATTACATTTTCATGTTTGACAAGACCTTCGGTCTCGTGCCTACGTACCAACATAAAAATAAGGGATCAAAACCTCGTAGTTCGTGGTAAAAGATTCAAATAAGTTGGTGAATTTCTTTTAACAAAAGTTTAATAAGGAAAGGCACAAAGGGCCAAAAGTTTAAATTGAGTTGTTAGTTCTTTTTGTCTTTTAAAATTTTAAGTCAATATGATTAGGTTTATTTACAAATTTGATTTAAGAAAGAGATTGAAAATTCAATGGCATAAGGCCAGAGTTTCTAATCATTAAAGCAAAGTCTAAGTTTGAAATCACACGCAAGGAAAGTTTTTGAAAAGGGGGAGAGTTTTTTAAATTTAAGAAATGGGAGAAGATGAAGAGACTACCCTAAGCATAAATTTAAAAGTTAAGAGTTGAAAAGATTTGGCCAATGGGATGCAATCCAACAGACAAGAATGTCATATAGAAACCCATTTTCCTTTGGACTTTTATCAAGCAATAATCAATGAGAAATGAGTAATGTCCAGACATCATGAAGATCAAGGCATGAAATAAAGATAGCCAAATACAAGCAAGCAATTCCAATAGCTAGCAGTCTTCAATGTCTTCCCATGTATCAGATGAAACATTCCTTGGTCAACTCAGAGCAAAGCATCAGACACGAGATCAAAATAACAATTAAGCACAAAGACAGAGTAGCAGATGAATTCAAACAAATCCCAAGGCTTGTATCAAATGAAGTCATAATTCACAATAGCTCAGTCTCATAATGTTGGCATTGGCCAAGTCCTTTTTGCACAGCGAATGTTGCCTAATCCTAAGTCCAAAAGTTCAGATCAAGTTCAACAGTCCACCAAATGTTTTTTAGGGTTTTTGTTGTTATTAGGTATTTTAAGGTCTTAAGACCACAAATAAAACCAAAACACACAAACAATATATATACAATCACAAAATATGGCTCAAATGAGCAAAGTGAAAATGACATAAACATAAACAAGTTATATGAAATGTAAATGGCAATGAATGATAAATGACTATAATTTAAATTGCATAATAGTAAATGACTTGAAAATAAAGCAATATTAACAAGAGTTAGTCAAAAGTTAGTCAAGTGTTAATGATGATTTTTAATTGATTAAGTCATTCTTTGGAGAATACTCAACCATTCATTTACAAGTATGAATCCTTAAACTAAGACATTTTCCATGAGAAGGGCTCCAACTTGGATATCTCAACAAGTATGCCACTAGCTCCCATGAAAGGAAAACATGCCAAGTTTCCACACAATGCCATGAAGAATAGGAGACTTACAATCTCACTTACTAGAATGTTATGCCTTGAGGGTCAAATTTAGCTCTATGTTAAGCAATCATAATTGGACTTATGTAGAAGTCACAACTATTTGAGGTCGGGCAATAAAAATGTAGGTGTTAATGCATGTTAGAGATTTGGTATGCAGAACCAAACTCCTAAAACATACCGTACACTAAAAGAAAAGATCAAAAGAGAGGGACCTGTAAGACCCTAATTTTGACCCTAAGATCCCTCATTCTATCTCATCATATGCATTGGCATTGGGATCACACCTTGATATCCTCCTTACCCATCCGTTAATTGGGTTTGCTTTTGTAGGAAGTGTGCATGCTCACTTATGCTCCATCAAGCTCACATATAGGGTTTAAGACCCTCAATACAAGGACCTCAATCAATAATTGGTTTATATTGGTTCTAAGCATCATATATGGATCCCCGTGATCTCCACATGTTATTTTGATCAAGAAATCATTGTTTGCCTTGGAAACCCTAATTCACCTGGGTATCTGGTGTGACTTCTTCAACAAGTTTCTTCATCAATTGATCAAATATTTCAAGGGATACTTCATATTTCATCATATTACACATATATGATCCTCCATGAGTCCCAAAAGTCAAGAGAATGTTAAGCTAGCAAGTTGGTTCATGGTGGTTGACCAGAGAAAGTCAACTGGTCAAAACTGGGGTTCCTTAGACCCTATCTCATACAATGTTTGTCATATGAAAATGATTCCAAAATAAAAGTTACTCAATATGACACTCCAAACAACTTTTGTGTTGAAGTCAAGAGGTAATTTTTCTTGGAAAGTCATTTTTTATGGTGAAAGATTATAAGTCATTTTGTATGAACCCTAGTTTGGAGGTCAAATTCCTAAGCCCATAACTTAATCAAATTTTATGATATGAAATCCATTAAAATTCCATGATAAAATTAACGATGTTTACTTCAACTTTGATGTTTAGAGGAAGTTCAAATTCAACTTGCAAATACATGTGCCAAGAGGAAACATTATAGGTCATTTTGGGCCAATACCATTGAACAAGTGATTTTCCTCAACTTCTAAAATGCATAACTCCTTCATGCCAAATCCAAATGAGGTCAAATTTGTGATCCGATTGAAGAGGTTTTAAAGAGATACAACTTTTATGAAGTAACTTTTCTCATTTTGCAGTCCATGGAAAAATTTATTCAAGGTGGAAGAAGTGAACATTTGACTTGGGACTTAGAAAAATTTCAAATATGTTTGATTTCCCAAATTTACACCTCAAAATTCATCCTGATCCAAGCTTCAAATGAAAAAGTGTTCAACATGAAAGTTGTTACCCTTGATCTCACCTTTCCAAAAAGTCCAAGATCATCTAATTTGGCCAAAGGATGAAGGACTTGCACATGGGTGCAACATGAAGAACCATTTGGATGATTTCCACTTCCACTTTTCATACAAGATTGCATGACTTTGTAACATGATTTCCGCATGATCCTCACTCATTTTTGAACCTGATTACATCACTTGATGGGCCTATCACACTCCCATGCAAGCATGTAAGGGAATTTCTCAAAATTTTCCAAATTTGGAAGTGTGTGGAAATGAATCTCCTTGGCTATAAATAAGACCCTCATTGCTCATAATTAAAGATCTGATGCCCAGGCTTTGAACCTGCAATCCCAAACCCTCACCATTGAAGGATAATCTTGAAGGTTTTCTTTGAAAATCGAGTTTCAAATCTCCATCTATTTTGAGATTGAAACTCCAAGAGTCCAGACCTTTTCTTGATTCTAATAACTTCCAACAAGCATCTGAAGCAAGGCTAAGCACAATTGGAATCAAGATCGTGTCAATCTGAAGCTCCATTGAAGGTGAACTTTCAGAATTTTCTTCTCTTCGATTCTCCCTCAAATCTTCACCATTCTTTGTGATTTTTGGTTGTCTGAAGTCGTATCAATGTAGGCAAGAAGATTGAGTTTCTTTGAGGTCAAATCGAAGCAACTCAGTTCATGATCCTCAAAATTCAAATCCTTGTATCTTTTTATATACTTGGAATTGGAGAAAATTAAGGCCAGATTCGAGCTCGTGAGCATTTTTTCTTTAAATCCATGTCTTTGCTTTTTATTTTGGTGATGGTTAATGGTGGACTTGTCCGGTGAGGTCCACCGTAGAAGAAGACCGGAGCCCTAGCTCTGGTGATGTGTTGTCACACATCTCAACCACATGATTCGTTTGAAATGTTTTAATCTCACGCGTCCAATCTGGTTACCAAGCCTGCAGCGCACTGACTAAGGACTATCGTGGATTGTGCGCGCTTGGCCATCAAATCTGCCATCTCAATTAATGAGGAAGATCTGATGGCCCTTATTTTTTTATTTTTATGTTTAATCCATTTATTTTGATTAATTCAAATTAATTTCATTTTTAATCTAAAAAATATGGGACTTTCACCAAAAATATTTAAATATTTTCCTCTTTCATTTTCTAAATTAAAATTATTTTTTGGATTAATTTTAATATTTTTCATGAATTAATTGTTTTTGTGCATATATTTAATTGTTTAAAAATACTTCTGACCTTTCAAAAATTGTGAAATTTTTTGTCTAAGGTCCTTTGACCTTGTTTGACCTAGGATAAATCTCTTGGCCATTTATTTGGTATTTTGAAGAGGTTTTAGGTTTTGACCAAACCAAATTTAATTTAAATGCATTTTTAATTTGATTTTTAAATTGATTAACTGTGTAGAAATTATGTTGAGCCATTTTTATTGACTTGTCAGGTTTGACTATGTGTTTGGGTCTTGGTCAAGGTTGATTTGACTTTTGTTGAGTTAAAATCATTGGATTTAGGGGATTGATGAAATGTATATTTCATCTTCCAAAATGAATGAAGGATTTTAATTTGATAAAATTCCTCCCATGACCAATTTATGTTTCTCTCATTTCCCCCCTCTCTTCATCTTCAATTCCATTCTCTCCCATCCCTTTTATTGACCAATGAAATCTCAATATCCTAAGGCTAATTGGTTCATCAATAACTTTGTGTTAGATGAACAAATAAAAGTATGGATGAGATAGTCCATCCTTTGATCTTTTTCTTTTTGTGTGTGGTATATTTTAGGAGTATGATTCATTATACCATATCTCTAACATGCATTAACACCAAAATTTCTATTGCCCAGCCTCAAATAGTTGTTACTTCTACTTAAGTCCAGTTACGATTGCTTAACATAAAGCTAAATTTTGACCCAAAGGCATATCATTCTAGTAAGTGAGATTGTAAGTCTCCCCCATTTCATGGTATTATGTGGAAACTTGGCCTTTTTTCCTTCCTTTGGAAGATGTCTTGGTTCAAGGATCCATGCTTGTGAACAGAGGGCTGAGTGTTCTCCAAAGAATGACTTAATCAATTGAAAAGAAAAACTCCACTAACATCTAATCAACTAACATTTGACTAACTTTTATTAATCTTGCTTTTCTTTCCAAGTCATTTACTTTCTGCAATTTAAATTCAAGTCATTTACCATTCCATTTGTCATTTACATATCATTTAACTTGTTTATGTTTATGTCATTTTCACTTTACTCATTTGAGCCATATATTGTGATTGTATATATTTGTTTGTATATTTTGTTTGTGTTTGTGGTCTTAGGACCTTAAAATACTTAATAAACAACAAAAACCCTAAAAAATGTTTGTGTGGACTGTTGGATTTGATCTGAGCTTTTGGACTTAGAATTAGGCAAAATTCCCTATGCAAAAGGACTTGGGCAATTAGGAACATACATCATGTAATACCAATTTGCGCTTGTCAGTGGGTATTGTAATCAAATGTGTTTGAATCCGCTAAGGAATTGAAGTTATAAGAGTAGATGATAAGTCAGAAATCGATACAATAGATTAACTTATTTGTCAATTTTGCTTTTACCTTTAATCATCTTCGATTTAAGTTTTGAACCTTAAAAACCCCTTCTTTCTATTCGTTTGGTTATAACATTCAAGAGTCCTTGTGATACGATATTCGAGTGTCGCTTCTGTTTTACTACACTTTTAAACTCGCTTTTGACCCGTGTGCGACAACATATCAAATTGGCGTCGTTGTCGGGGACTCTTGTAGATTTCAACCATTATTATAGTCTAAACACTATTATTGTCACAGGTGTTATGTTTTAGCATTCTTTTGCCCTAACTTTCTTGCGTTTTGGTCTTTTTGCATTTTAGGAAAAAAATCTGGTTTTTTAGAAAATTGTCTCAAATTATTCCGATTATTTGTCGATTGACTAGGAAAAAATCAAGGATTAAAGTCCTCTATTTCGGAACTAAATAGTGGAAGCCGTTCTAAAAATCCGAAATTCCTTATTTTTCTATTTTTTATGATTTATTTTCTGTTTTGATAGTTTTAGAAAATTCCTCAAAAATTCTCAAAATTCTTAATTGACGTTATTAGATTAATTTTTGTGTTTTTGTATTTTTTGTATTTTATTTTAATCATTTTTTTTCGTATTTCAATTGTTTTTACTTAGTAGGGACATTGTCGGTATTTTCCTACTTGTTGCTGCATTGCTGAATTAGTTGTGTTTTCTCATTGTTTGTTAATTTTTTTTATTTTCTATTGAGTTTAACATGGCTGACCAAAGAACTCTGAGAGAACTTGTTACCCCTGATGTTTATTATAATGCTTTGTATATTGAATATCCTATTGCTACCAAATCCTTGATTGGGAACATGTCACTTGACTCCCAACACTTCATAACAAGGGAAAATTTTGTGGTCCAAGCAAAAGGTGTGAATGAGATTCATGTTTCTTCTTCCAACAAGGCTCTAGAAACCAGAATTGATGAACTTATCTCTTTAGTGAAACAATTGATCTTACCCTTTCCACCACCAGCACCATATAACCCTCCACAAGTAACCACCTCTTCACCTTTTGAACCTTCACTATAGGAACTTGTCAAGCAAATGGTTGTAAACAATCTCCAATTTTAGCAGCGAACAGATTATAGTATTCAGACTTTGCAAACACAAATTGGACAACTTGCCACTTCAATGAATGTCATGCAACAAACTCGAGGATTGAACCAACTACCTGCCCAAACAGTAGTGAATCCAAAATGCCTCAATGTGAGTGCAATTTCCTTGAGATCCAGAAAAGTTGCAGAACCAGCCCCAGAAAAAAATGAAAAAATTGTTAGTGTAACACCTGAAAATAAACCTGAACCTTCTATTGTTGTTGAGGTTGAAAAAAAGTATGTATCACCAATCCCTTTCACACAAAGAGTACTGAAAAATAAGAAGATTAACGAGGAAGATCATTCTGTTTTTCAAATAGAGTTGCTTTATGAAGTTGTTGATGAAGCTTATTCTAATTTGTTTTCAGCTGATTTTCCAACTTTATCTAGTTTTGATGATATTTACTCATGTGATGATTGTACTAACACTAACCTTTGTGTTGTTTGTGCTGAGATTGACGCTGCCTTGCAGGGTGATAGTGTAAACGAAGTTGTTTATGTAGTTGACGCTTTTGACATCCCAACTACCCCAAATATATCATCCATTGAACAACCACATTCTGTAGAGCCTAAACCACTTCTTGCGGATTCATATTATTCATCAAAGCTTCAACTTAAGCAAAAACATAAGAAAGGAATTGAATGGACCTTGGCTGACACTCGTGATATTAGCTTATCCATATGTATGCATAGGATCTCACTTAAAGATGAAATAAAAGTAGTGAGCCATCCCCGTAATTCTTTGATTCTTGATATTGTGAAAAAGGAGATCACTTTCACGTTCTCATTCAACACTTTTACTTATCGAAGATTCTTCTTTGATCCTGGAATACAAGGCAAATGCACTAATCAAAATTTCAAGGTCAATGGACACTACCCAAAGCTACTCCATGAGAACCCGACTTTGGAAGAAGAGACTGTAGAAGAGCTCTCTTTGGGAAAGACTGCTTATGCAATCATTTATCCGCCTTGACTCCTCGGGTGTGTTCTTTCCTTTCTCTCACTCTTATTTTATATTTATGCTCTTTCATTGAGGACAATGTATATTTTAAGTGTGTGTGTAT